>NC_136470.1:16743557-26743557 GCF_902686455.1 Sciurus vulgaris | reverse complement strand
TCTTACCCATTTTCACTTAACCGCTACTTCTCCTCGTTGGCATAAGGCAGGGGCAAAATGTGCAATTGTTCCACTTGAGCTCTTGGCATATCCTTTAACTGGGGCCAAGTGTTATTCTGTCTGAAAAAAAAAAAAAAAAAAATCTCCGAATTCATCAGGAGAACCACACTAGCAAGGTCAGAGGCACCATGAACTGACCTTGCATATGTATTCTAGGACATTCTGTTCTTGCTTTCTCTCTCTACCTCTTTCATTTTGCATTTTTTTTCCCCAACTGTCTGTGGACTTCAAGCTTCAGTAGAAGACACAAGACTCATAGAAACTGTTTAAACAACTCCTGCAACTGCACAAATTCAAGTCTCTCTAACAAAATCCATTCGTGTATTTATATTGAATATATCTGGTATATGCAGATAAAGATAGAGAGGTTATGAAGGTATTTGATAGGGAAATTTGAGTGTGTGGAGGGGGGAGGGTTTGCTTCTCAGCTTGTACTTTGACTGATTCAGATGTCTTTACAGATATCACCAAGCCTATTTAAGTCCAAAACTAAATTTCACATTTCACTCCCACCTCCATAGAACTTGCTAAATCCAAACCTTTCTCATCTCAGTGATCCCATCCTTCAAATTGCTTTGGGTCAATTCTCAAAGTCATCATTAACTCCTGATTTTTCTTAGATACCTCACATCCAAACAACTGGGGATTTTGTTTAGTACTTTCAGTATGTATCCAGAAATAAAGAATAATTGATAGTATTAGAAGATTCCCCATCTGCAATGAGTCTAATAAATGATCATCAATGGCTGCTAAAAACCAGACAGAATAAGAATTCTATTCCTCCTGATGCAAGTAGACAACACCATCTGATGTAAATCAAACCTGAGTCAGATCAAGCCTCTAGATATAACCATAAATTTTCAGAAATTATAGGAGACAGAAGAGCTTACGTGACCCAAAAGGGATAAAATTAACATTATCCAGGATGTGGCAAACTCCAGAGGACAAAATTACCCACTGTCTTCAAAAAATAAGCTCTAAAGAAAAAGATACAGATAGAGACAGAGAGCAAAGTAAAGGATAAAAAAGACTTAGGGAATATAGAAATGTTATGTTTCCATAAATGCAGTGTGTGGACCTTTTCTAAAATACTAACTCAAACAAATTTAAAAATTACAAGACAAATAGAGAAATTTGTTTACTGAATGGATATTTGATACTTTTAAAAATCTGATTCACATTTTAGTGTGAGAATTATGCAGTATAATTTAAATGCAGTAACATTTAAAAATAGACATTCTTTTGTAGGTAACCCTATACTGAGATAACTGAAGAATAGATAATATTATATCTTGTGATTGCTTCAAAAAAATTCAAGAGAGGAATATGAAGGGGATGGATGAGTACAGATAAAAATAAGTTGATCATGAGTGGAGAATTTTGATTGTGGATGATACAGATTCATTCTACTTTTCTCTCTACTTTTTGTTTATGTGTGAGATTTTTCCCATGTTAAAATGGCTTTTTAATTTTATTGACACTTACTTTCATGATAATTTAAAAAAGCAATAAAAACAAATCACTGCAGAGATGGCAAAAGGGTATTGATTAAGTTAATAAAGTATTTGTGTTGACGTTATTCTAAGACAAAAACAATATATTCTGAGAAGCAGAAAATCAAGTGGAATAATTACTACTTCTTACCAAAATTTATGTAAATTCCCTTAAGGCATAGCTTTATTTAACTTTTGTAAAGAGTGAAGATAAACCATTGAAATGACTTGAAAAAACTTTTCTGAAAGTTCTAGAGGAACTTTTCCAGATTCAGTATACAGGTGAAATCCAATTCATAATTTTCTAAAACCATGTTAGAATACTTTCTTGTCTCTTTTCTCATTTTATACCATGAGTCCATGCTATTTTTAAAGGAACATGGTTTGCCAAGTGGAAAATGTTTTTATGTGCTATAAAAGATAAAGAGTACTTTTTTCCAGGGATGTTTTACACATTAACCTGTTTTGCCTTCTGAATATTGATCACATGAGTCTTGCTCATATCTTTTGACTTGTCTTGCTCCAATAAAGGAAAAAACATGCTTGTGGGAAACTTCAAAGTCATTGGAATTCCCCCAAAATAGAACACCTATAATCAACTCATGCCCAATCATGGTTGTTTTTAGGCCAGTCCTTAGTCATCATCGGGCTGGACAAGCTTCTGCGAAGCGGACAATCTATTTGTCTCAGTAGCAGCTGCCGACTGTCATCCCCTGGACTCAACACTAAAGGACTTCTTTGGTGTGGACGCAAAGCTTTTCTTGGCAGGTGAAAGATTGCTAGGCAGAGGAAGCAGTGTCAAATAGAACACGTCAGAAGCCATCTGAAAACAAGGTCACCCTCACCCTAAATGAATACCACGAAACCCATTGCAGACACTGTTCTTCAGATCTGAACTTCAGTCCAAAGGGAAAGCACACCACAATTACCAAAGCTTTTTTCATCCTTCAGGTTGCGGTTTGGAAAATAGAATCAAAGATTGTTTTCATCTTCTCCTTACCATCCTTCTACCCAAGCATACATTTTCAATTTAGTTATGTAGCAAGTGAAACAGTAACACAGATGAGCCCAAAAGAGGATGCACTGGGTTTATGGAAAGCCAGTGCAGAATACCAATACCAAAGATGCAAATATTCTTTCTGCTGAATCCACATCACAATCAGGCTAAGTAAGATACTACTAACTAACCACATTTCAGGGAAGATAAAATAAGATGCCATCTCAGGGTCCTCCTTATGCATAAGCTATACAATGAATAAAGAGGAAATGCTTCTTTGGACAGGGTTTTCAAATCTTTTGCCCAACATTATATGGCTCCAGTTAAAATACAGGGATGAACTATCCATGTGTCATTCTGCAATTCTCCCAACTTCCTCTCCTCTAATGTTTTCTAAACCCCAAAGACAATAAGTGAAGGACATCAAACTCTTCTTCAGACACTAATTTCCCCAGTGAAGTATCAGCAAGGGAACCTCCCACCATTCTAGAGTATCTTACTGCCCACACAATGA
This sequence comes from Sciurus vulgaris, assembly GCF_902686455.1. NCBI lineage: Eukaryota > Metazoa > Chordata > Mammalia > Rodentia > Sciuridae > Sciurus > Sciurus vulgaris. The sequence goes on along the minus strand of NC_136470.1, from coordinate 26,740,493 downwards.
TTATGACGTGTCCTGAGACCCCTATTGTGGATGGCTGGAACGAATTCTATCTGTCCCATGAACCAGCACACTGTAAAACTTTTGTTTGCACATTTCCTTCAATAAAATCCAGACAATAAATCTGGTTTCTTTTATATTTTTAATCGTGGAAATGTGTTTGTGATAAAAAAAAAAATAGTTTCTGTCAAAAGGAAGCATAATACATAGTATTCAACCATTTCAGAATCTCCTGTCAAAAGAAATAATTGCAGAACTTTAACATAATAATATGGTGCTATATAGAAAAAAATAACTTGTAAAATGTAACATATGGTTTTAGCTTACAGAGATGATATCTGAAAACATTTAAAGGCAATATTTATAACCAAATGAGCCGGAAGTTCAAAAAGTCGTGGCATTCTATTGCTTGAAGAGGATTAAGTACAGTGGATATTTTCTTTCAGTGGGAATAGTTCCCAGGTTTGCACAAGAACACAGACTTGGGGGTTTTTGCAGCAATGCTTAATAATAGGAACAATTCATATTTTCCTCTCTTAGAGAATTACGAGTAATGTTTTACATAATGAATAGTTTATAAGGATAATACAAAGGAACTTTGTGAAATTGTGGTTAGAAAACTAGAATTGGATAGTTAGACCTATTTTAAGAAGCTTAAATATAATTTAGAAGAGAAAAAATGACTTATTATACCTGACTCACCCACTCTTTCTCATTTTCATGCTTTGGCCTAAAGTTGGTGCTCATCAATTTTGACTTAAGAAAATCCTGGCAATCTTTCAAGATTTTGCTGAAATTCAGCTCCCTCTCAGGTCACTCTACCAGAAGACATTCCACTAAACATAATTCTTATGTCTATTTCCATATCAGCTTTTACTGTATATTTTTATCACTCTCACAATCTTTGGATAATAAATAAAAGCTTATTAACTGAGTTGACAGATCATATTTTTTATGCACTAAGAAAAAAATGTCATTCCTCCGATAAGTACTAAAGAAAGGAGAATGTAAATCACTTGCTTAGTATGCAAAAGGCCCTGGATTCTATCAATATATACATATTTATATAATGTACATTACATGTATTAATAATATATAAATTATTTGATATATTAAATAAGGGAAAACATATATAAGGTAAGTCAATATTCTGGGTGGTGCCATGGAAAATAATGACTCTAACTAAAGATAAGAAGACAATGAAAGCAATGCTAAGTGCATACTCACAAATAACAATTTTTCTAGCATAAGATGTTTGAGTGAGCTAATGAGTTAGCAATTTTATTTTAAAGAAACTCCCACCTTTCTAAGGCAGTCCAGTCAGAATACCCATCTTGAGTTTTCAATAGTATAAGTTTTCCCTGTCAAATTTAACATTTTTAATATAATGCCATCATTCTATTGAAGAAATGTTGATAAAGGAATTCATTTAACTTTATATTCTATTATTATAAAAGACAAGAATATTAAGCAGAACGATGTGGAGTTTTCACCCTAGCAGAGTTTTAAGAACAAAAATAGACAAATAGGTATATCAGTCATGTCAAGAATAAGAGAATTCATGGAATAATGATTTCAGTTTCCTTCCAACTCTCCTATTCTTCTAATGAAGAAACAACTGGGGCATCAGACTTACAAATAATATTTATTCTACTTGTGTCACAAGGAGTGGTTTGCATGTTAAGATTTTTTTAAGATTATAATTGACATTACAAAAATCTTATTTACATAAATATGTAAATGAATTGCATAAATTATTAAAATCCTGCCAAACCCAAAAAAAAAAAAAAAAAATTAAAGAAAGGTAAACTCAGAACTGAGCTTGGTGTGCTCCACCGAGATTTGCTATGTGACCTTTAAGCCATTTATCTCATCTGCTCCTTATCAATTCTTTCAAGTGAAAAAATAACGGGATAAAAATTCCTGGCTACCTCATAGAATTGTTATAAACATGAAATGAAACAATGAATATTTATGTACTTCACGAAGTACGAAATGCTTACCCAATATGAAGTGCTATTTTTCTTGAGTGTGCTGAATGAAATAGGAAAGTTTGAGGTCTCCAGCTAATTGTCTTAAAATCTGAAACACATGCTGTAGTAATTATGCTTTTGTATCTCTTTTTTTTTTCTTTAGAATTATTAAGTGATAGATGCTCCAGATCTGAAAATCATTAAGCTAGAATATTTCTACCCTTCCCAACCACAAGTATGTGTCTATCAAGCAAAGTTACATGTTTCTACAACCCCCTAATGGTATTCCTGGGAGCAGAGGATCTACAATATTGTTGTGACCATTTTAAATTTTCTTCTATTTCTGACTGCTTTGTGGTTAAGAGAAATATGAGTTTATATTGAAGCAACTTAGAGTTATTTTACTAAAACACTCTATGTAAACTCACCTCAACTCTGGAATTATCTGATGAATTATATCACCAAGAATTTAAGTAAGTAATGAAATGAAAACAGGAAATTACATGAGAATCATCATCCTAGGCACAATATTGATTGGAATAAAAGTTCACAACTAAGTTATCAGTGGTGAAAGTACACCAATCAGCATTGTTTTGGAACCAGTGGGCTACAAAGTAGGGTACACACACCTCAGAAAAAATGTGAGAGGGATTATGGCTATATGTAAAGAACATAGCAGAACTTCTAATAATTTTTTTTCCCAAAAGTCACTAACTTTTTTTTCCCCCAAAAGTCACTAATTAAATTTTTGGGATGTTTAATACTTAAACTTTCAGGGTATGTGTTATAAATGAATAAATAACTACTTTCATATTGCAGGATATATGCTTACTCAAATATTTTTCATTGATAGAAATACAAATAAAAATTTTGGAGAAATACAAACCTAGACAATAAGGGAAACTTTTAAGTTATATTCTCTCTAGAACCACTTCTTAGGATAACAGAATACTGCATGGAAGTTTTTCAAAAAAAAAAAAATTATCTTAACTAACAATTTGGTATGTAGAAAGTGATCCATGGATCTAATTTAGTGTTTCTAATGCTAATTCACAGCAAATATAGCTGAACCATGAGGGAATTAGGGGGAAGGGGGAAGAAAGGAAGGAGAGAGGGGAAAAGGAAGTAAGAGAGTGAAAGAGGGAGAAAGGAAAGAAGAGGGAAGGAGGAGGAATATTTAATTCCAATTTACAAGATTAAAAATTTCCTGTAAGAAGTTATTTATAAATTATCCCAAATATAAATAAGAGTTGACCAGGTAAAAAATGAGTGATAAGTCTGAGATAGAAAAGGCTAGGCAGTGAAGAGTAGGGAAGGGACAGTCAAGGTCGGCAAGAGATCAAGCTCAAGGACAGTCAATTGAACAGCCCAGACATGTTACCAGACTTTCCTGTTTCTCAGAAAGGGAAGAAGTTTCCTTCTTGCTGAAAAGGACTGCATAATTCACAATCCGGCCTGCACCTACTACAGGACAATTAAAATATCAAGAACCAATGAAGAGAAACATATCAATTTCTCCTTACTTTCCTTTTTTTTTTGGCACGGTGCCGAGGGTTAGAACCCACGGCCTTAGTGCTTGCAAGGCAAGCATCCTACCAACTGAGCTATATCACCAGCCCTCTTTACTTGCCTTTAAAAGGAGGGAAGTAAGACTGAAACAGCACTCTTGACCCTCTCAGGCAGACTGCACCAAGAGTTCTGAATGTTTCTCTCACTTTCCTTTTTAATAAAATCCCTGATTGCTTGCTTACCTCTGGGACTTTAGGGTGTTCATTCATAGACTCCATGGAACATGAACCTGATCCTGACTCCTGTAGGTAACAAGTTCCAGATAGAGAAAAGTCATTGACACCATCAGAGAGCAAAAAGAGACACTTTTAGACCTCTCAAGCAGGACTTTCCTTTCCTCTTGTACTTTTCTGAGTAAACCAGCAGACCTACAGCAGTCCCCGGGTATGTGGCACACCCTGTGGGGACAGCTCATCACCCTTAGGGTGAGAAGTGTAAGTGAGGGCATGGAGAGGTAAGAAGGGGTCACACATAAAAGGACATTGTAATTCAAGCATTGGAGTTTGGGTGCAAGTATTTGAAATAGAGAAAAAGGGAAAACATAGTCTTAGTACCATTTTCCAGGGAATTTCCTGGGTCAAGAGAGGCCTGAGTTAACTTCTATTTTTTCAGATATGGTATTTTTCATTTCTATAATTTCCATTTGATTCTTTTTCAACATTCATTTTTTTTTTTTTTTGCTATAATCTGCCATCTTTAGAATCCACATTAAATGTTTTTCCTTTAAATTCTTTAAACTATTTATAATTATTATTTAAAGTCCTTGTCTGCCAAATCCAGTATCTGGATCACTTGCAGATCTACTTTTAGTGATTTTTCTCTTGATCATGAGTATTATAGTCCTGCTTTTTTGAATTTCTCGTGTTTGGTCATATATGTGTAGCGGCACTTTAGGATCTATGCATTGCAAGACCCTGTGATTTCTCCTTTCCATCCAGTCCTCAGATTCCCAAGCCACCATTTATTCAGCACCTGTCCAGGGGGGGAGAATTGGTGAGTGGAAAAGATTTGCTCCATGTCTGGAGCTCTTCCCATTGCCAACCCATAATGCCAGCCTCTGGGCAACTAATAAAAGTCTGAATTTTCCTTCTCCCACTCCAGTTTCTTGTTGATTTCAAGCACATTCCTCCAACTGCCTGAGTACCCAGACGCAATAAATATACCCACAGGTGAAAGTAGCCTCCACTCTCTTCTCACCTAAGAAGGGGTTATCCCTTTTGGTATTTCAGTGTATTACAACATTTTTGCATCTCACTGCACATCTCACTGACAGTTTTAAGGAAAAATATGATTTTAGTTTAGCTAATACTGTAACATCATTACAGGAAGAACAATGGTCTTTCCTTATCTACTACTAATTAACTGAGAGTAGAACTCCATGTTCTTTTCTGTTCAAGGAGGTTCCCAGTACTATAAATCTCCAAACAATGCCAGATTATTGCATCCCTGATAATCCCTGATAATAATAATAAGCATTTCATATTAAGCCATATATTTGCATACATTTATTCTGTGGATAAACAGTATAGTCAATATTTTTCTCTTTAGACATCTTCAAAAAGTCACAGTAAATGAATGACAAAGGTCATTCAATCTGAACTTCAAATTGAGTGACAATGGTCAATTTGTTTACTTCTTTGACACTATGAAGAAGTTGATCCATGATTGCTAAACCACCTGTAATGGATGACCATGAGGACCCATCCCAGTTCTCAAAACTCATGACTACAGTCATTGCTATAAAACCACCTGCACATTTATAATAAGTAAGCCATCTGCACACACTTGTAACCTGACAATAGCTGCTTCAGATGCCTCTGAAATCTCTGATTTTTACTCCTGGGACTTCTCTGCTGCTATCTCATGGGAGTACTTCAGAACTTTCTAAGCCATTCTGACCCATGCACAAATGTGATCGGGGAGAGAACCAACACTACAAGGGCAATTTTTGACCAAAGGGGAAAAGAAGGTATGGGTAAACACCCACTCTGTCCTCTCTCAAGTGGACAGTTCTGAGGTTTGCCTCACACAGCTTCTCAAGGGTCTCTGGTAGGATTGAACTCCAGTCCCACACAGTGATGATAAAGCCCCTTTCCACTGATTTCCTCTAATCCCCTGCTTCACCATTACTACTGCTATTACTTGGGATCACTTCAGAATAAACTACCTATCAGCAAGCTGTTATATAAAGCTCTGCTTTAGGGAGCCTGGAGGGTTGACCAAAGACAAAATAAATTATACATGAAGTTACATAGTGATTTCAGGGATGTGAAAAGACCAGAAGAACCATCACCATTGTGATAGGTAATAGCATATCTTAACAGAAAAGTATCTCTGACAGCCTACTAATGCATCCCTTTTGTAGGCACCCATGCTAACCATAGATGAGTGAATATTTTTTAAAAATTTAAAAAACATCAAACATTTTAATAAAACAGCATCTTTTAAGCTTTCCTATTTAAAATAGTGTTGCTCTAAAACATTTGCAAAAAGATCGATTGTGTAGAATAATGCTCTTCAAAATATAGAGCTCAAAAAACAATTTAGAGATATTTTGTAGAGCAGAGTGACAAGAATACAGGTCTGTCCCCAGACTGCAGATGGACGCTGGATACCCCGCTCCTGGCCATGCTGATGAGGCGTGCCCTCACTGGGGCTCCCCAGCTTCTTTGGAGGCTGGTGCAGGCATTTTGAATCATTCCTGAGGGCGTGGCAACCATTATTGGAAGGGTGGCTCTCTTCCTGAGACACCTACAGGAGACTGGAGGTCCTTTGACAGAAAAAATGTAAAGTTATTTCCACTTTGTAGTAAAAGAAATGGAATATTTTTAATTAAAAAAACAATTTAGAGAGTTCCACAGGTCTTTTGCATTTAAAAATAAAACACAAATTTACAGTTGTGTGATAGTATCTCCTTTCACTCGTGTCAGTGTATTTGCATGTGTTTATATACATATATATATATATATACACACACACACATATATACATACATATGTATATAGAGAGAGACATATATGTATACACACACACACGTGTGTGTGTGTGTGTGTGTATCTCATTGACAAAATGACCTCCTAACTCTCGTTCACCCTAAGTGCTCTATAACCTTAGAAGTGAGGGCTGGAGAACAGAAGATGAGGTATGGATATCCATATAGCTATTGGAAGGCTAGGTAATCATAGTGATACTAACTAGTAACTGATTTCCATCAATCCCTCACTCTCGCTGTCCTAAATAAAGCTATCACTACTATTTATCTGCGTTATCACTATATACTACTGTTCTTCTATGTGCAAAACTATATGTTCTTGATTAATAATATTACTTTAAAAACTCTTTGACATCTCTAATTTTTACCTCTAATACTCAATATAAATGTAAACTTAAGCAAGTGCATTTTTAAAATACGTCTCCTAGACACCTTTTCTTTCCCATTAGAGCGAACCTGATTTTTGCTCCCTTTAGAAATACCAGATCCAATAAGTAGGGCAACAATTTCAGTGAGACATGATGGTGGACTGAAATAGGGCAATTCAATGTGGATTGAGTTGCATCAAAGGACTTGAAAGATATTTCAAAAATAAAATGCTAGAACTTTGTGATTAGATAAATGAGAGAACAGATAATCTAACTCACACTACTAGACATTAGTTTTATATTTCCTTCTAACCTTTCTCTAATAATAGCTGCTAGTGAACAACTTTATGTAGGTGATAGAGTTTTAATCAGGATGAAATGTAGCTTGATGACAAAAACTTAGGTGACCCAGAGAGAAAGAGGAGCTGGAAAAAGCATAGAGATGAAAACCTATGTTTAATCCTCTGTAAAGAGAGAAAAGACACATGCACTCCAAAATGTCAGACCATGAGAAGCACACTCATATCATTTCTAAATGGAATAAATAAAGCTTCTGTGCAACTCTGAGCTCATTACATGTTAGATTTCATTGTTTCTCGTGTAATCTATTGGTTCTCAATGAGGCGTAAATTCCCCTATAGAGCTATTTGACAATCAAGACCTCAAGACATTTTGGCGGTCACAGCACAGTAAGGAAGTTTGGTGCTACTGGAATCTCATATAGAAAGGCCAAGGGTCTTCGCTAAATGTACTATAATGCACAAAACAGTTCCCCCTACAACAAAGATTTATCCAGTCCAAAATGTCAATAATGCTACAGTTGTGAAAACCTGGAACCCATTGACATAAGAAATACCAAAATGGACATATACAGATTGTGTTGTGGTGGGAGAGTTTCTAAAAAAATAATCATAGGTCCTGCCCACAAAGAAGGAAAGACTTAAGTTCATTAATTTTTAATATAAGAGAAAAATTAAAATAATAACTCAGATGATAGTAAAAGATAAGCCATGAATCAGTAAAATTGTGATGGTTGAATAATAGTCCAAGTGATAAGTGCTCTGAACAGTTTACAGATTTACATATTAGATAGCAAAAGTATGTCTAGGAAAAATGTAGATATAATGTGAAAAAGGCAAGATTAGAGGTGCACTGAGAAGAAATGAGTTATGATATTGCTCCTCAAAAATAAAACAAGTTCATATGAAACAAATGGAACTGAAAACACTAATATTTTGATACATTATTCCAGATTTCATGGACCAAGAAACTAGGGCAGAGAGAGCTTGCCTGCACTTCCTCTTCAGTAAGTTCTGGCAACAGTGACATGCTGATGAAGCTATAGGTATTTATTCGTCAACATTTTCTCTCTTCAAACAAAGTAAGAGAAAAATAGGAGGGAAATAGGTGACTACATTAAATAGATATTTCTAGTTTTTTTTTTTAGTAACATGTAATACTGATTCAGTGAATACATTACAAAGTAGACTTTTAAATTACCCATTACTCATTATCATCTCATTAATTCTAGTAGTGGAATAATTTATTTATTTATGATGATTTTTTTTTTTTTTTGGACAAATCCTCATCAATACCACATTTATATCTAAAATTTTTAAAATAATGACATTCTGGGGACAGAAAAGCAAGCAAGCATCTCACTGGGTGACTGAGTCATGTCCTCAGGGTATACATTAACTGTTTTTGAGAGTCTTCAGCATTTTAAAGATATCTTAATGATGCATCACCAAATCATAAAAATATGGAAAATAAAGAACTGAATAAACATGAAACATTGTTCACATTTCTTCCTGGGAGGCCAGAGTTTTGTGCTTGTGCCACATCAGCACACACAGACAGGAATACACCTTATCAAGGCACCTTTCCCTAATTGACTGTTCTTACTGATTTAGCACACTCTGGGCACCAGAATTCAGTTCTAATAACAGGTCCTTCTAGTTATTTATAATGTAGCAATACACAGAGGCATTCTTTAAGTCAGGTTTAATGAACACAAAATAATTTGCTGAAAATCATTAGATATTTGTTCTGGAGTGAAAATAAAATAGTTTATGGACTAGAGTGAAAGTAAAATAGTTTATGGTCTAGTAAAGACAAACATTTTTAAAAAATAGAGTAGATTTAACACATTATGTAGTAAAGACCTGTTGTTGATTTTTTATTCAGGCTCAGTTCAGGGAACAGAAGAAAGGCTTGCTGGGAATAGTAAGTATGGCGGTTCTCTTCTCTTCCTATTCTGATTCACTTTCTTCCTCTAGTATGCCTCCTCAGTGTCCCTGCATGTTCTACAATTTTCATTGCCATGACTCTTCTAATTCAACTGACGTAATATTTTGAGTTTTTCTAGTTATGAATGTTCAGAGTTTACATTTAAGTCTATCATTTCCATCCACTAATTAATGCTAAAATTTTAAGATTTCCTATTCTATAAAGGTGTTCTGTGAAATCTTCTGTAATTCCATCTTTGCCCTGCACTCTTTCCCATGCCAATCACTCCTTCCCTTGTGTCTTTAAAGGGCAGCATTTTGATCACTATTTACATTTGTAGGTTGCCCACTTCACCCATGATTCAGGTTCATTTTCGGAATGAAGCACACAGAATTGAGTTAGTAAATAAACGTGGGAATAACGAGATGGGATTTGCAGATAACTTAGACAGGTTGGTTGATTATTTTGAGCATGTAAAACATTTTTCAATTCTTATGGCAGAAACTACAGCAGTGTTTAAAAATAAACACTTTAAAATGTAGTTTTATTTTAAAATAAAAGCTATGTACATATATTTTAACATAAAAGTACATGTGACAAAATGCCAAATAGTTAACAATGACTAGGATTAAATAATAAGATTTTATGATAATTCATTTTTTTTCTTTCTATTCATCTGTGATTTGAATTTTTTACTGAATTCCTGGATAACTCATGAAATATATTAATAAAAAATATAACTGGTGAATCAAAATAAGTTCCTGTCGGATAAAAAATAATGTATAAACAAATAATTATTTGAGGAAGTAAATATTAATTCTCTTGACTAATTCCTACTCTATTATAACTTACAAGTTATAGTAATCTCTTGCTGCTTTTAAAATACAAATATGATTCCAATTGAAGTAGATAATTTCTCACAAATACTATATGTTGGAGACTTCCAGTTTTATGTGACGTACAGTTAACAGAATTTGATGCAACATTTCTAAATGTCCTACAACAGTGTTTGCAAATATCCTGGAAAATGTAAAATTTTATAATGTTACAAAAATTTGGTCTGCAAGAACTTACTTACTTTTCAGATTGTAAAATGAAACGTGTAGCCCTCTGTGCCATATCTGCCTGAAAGTATATCTTTTGTTCCTCCAAAACTTTGCCCGTGTGCCATGGCAGACAGCACAGCTCAACCGCTAAGAGTAAATCCTGTGGAGGGAGACTATGTTTGGAGGACTAGATCAGGTCTGGTTGCAGCTGATGTCCTGGGTTTATGGCAACCTTCTGTAAACACCAGTGATGCTATTTTGACAGAATATTAGAGAAAGAGAAAAAGAAAACTCACAAGACCTTGAATATTTTCTAGAGGCAGGAATAAAGGACGATGTCTCACTAACCAAAAACCAAAATTTTAAAGCCAAATATGTATCATTAAGGTTTAAAGGGGCACAGATATGAGTAGCCTTGGGAATTTAAAAATTGGAAGAATAATGTAGATCATTATGAGGTGCCTTCCTTTTTGGCAGTTAACTTGGTTACATTAATTGTAATCAACTCTCTTTAATCAAAAATTGGGATTTCCTGAGGACTTTTCATTAATTGCAAACTAGAGCAGTAGGCAAATTACTCTTCACCATAGATCACAGTACTCCTTTGTGGGTTATGTTCGTATCCCAAAGAATTAAGTTCAAATAGAATTCTTAGTGAATTTTGCTATCATATTACCACACATCCCCCATTAATTCATTATTGCTAATAGAACACATATGTACCCCTAAAATGGCATACCATGAAATGACTGAGCTAATAAGTAGAAATTAACTGCAACAGGTATAGCTGGGAGCATATGAGGTGAATGGTTTAAGGGCTGATGTTTTATTCAGCATGGAAGCAGTTAAGCTGACTCCATATTCTTTTATACTTTGCACTGGCTTCTAATAACATTAAATTAAATTGTATTTCTTCATAAGATTTAATGTTTAGCTTTCCTAATTTTACCGTTATAATGAAATTGAAGTAGGGCTGTGCACATTTGGATAAAACTGAAAGTGCCATCAGCTATACTCTCTAAAATAGCAGCCTTTTTTTTTTTAATTTAAGTAGGTGTTCCAATCATTTTATATGAAAACTTTCTGCCTCTTTTGTTAGAATTTGACCACAAGCTTCAAACCTATAAGCAATGTTGCTTATCACATATGGTGAATTCCCAGGAAGACAAGTTTAACCCCAGTGCAATTATTTGAATTAAATTGCTTATGTTTGTATTTGGGGACAATTGCCCACCCTTTGATACTTACATTTAGTAATCCAGGACCTTTCTGTTTCAAGGCAGTTTCTTAGATGCGATGGTTTCTGCAAACACTCTGCTTTCATCATGAAGTTCTTAGCAACTCTGGCAGGGAGGGGGACAGCCTTGAGCCGATAAAAGCACTGGCATAAAATTCAGGAACTAAAATATTTTTCAGGTTACAGAGGACCTATGCACACAGCAGTGTCCAAGTCCTTTAGCCTATCTCTGTCTCTTTTTTCTTCAACTGTAAGATTAAGCAGCAATAGTAATTAGTGATTATGTTATTTACTGCTATTATGAAAATAACAGTAAATAACGTTTATTGGGTGCTTGCCATATGTCACACAGTAAATTGAACACTTTTCCCTGTAAGATTTCATTTCATCACCACGGGGTTCAATATAAAATAAGAATTATTTACCCATTTTTACTGATGAGGACACTGAGATACAGAAAGATTTACAAATTTGCCCAAGCTCTCATAGCTAATAAAGGGCAGGGCCAGAAAATTAACTAAGATTTAAATTAAGAATAAAAAATGTCAAAAATCTCATGTGTTGAAAGCATAGTCCCCAATGTTCTAAAGCTAAGATTAAAATAGGAATCATCTACTGAATTACAACTGCATAAATGTAAGCTTCCTTGAACAAAAATAAAACATTGCCTGGGAATTATACTTACGAAACAAACATAACACCCATATTTATACAACATATTCCTTATTGGAATATTATTATAATGATATCTAATATAATTTGATTTACAAACTTCTTTTCAGGAGCACATATATTACTTGAAAGGGGGATCACCTGGATTTTTTAATATAAAATATCATGCAGTATAATAGTAGTTCTTGTTAATTTTCAATTAAGCATCTTTCTCTTAAATCATGACTATGATTACTATCTGTGCCTTTTTTTTAGCTGTGCAATTGAAATATCTGATTAAAATGTAATTTTGTTGTTTGTAAAGGCCGAAACAATGTCAGTCTGTGCTCACGTTAAATTTAGCAGGACTAATTCTCTAAAATGCTTAGTCAGATCAATAAGATTCATGTCAATCATTATTATTATCAAGCTAGAAATCTCTTGGAATTAGAATTGGTTGCAAAACCAATTTAAAGGTTTACATTTCTTGGTAAATCAGGACTGTCCTGTTCATTAACTTCCAAGAACAATGAACTGTTTATGTGATTTTCTTCACATCATGCTAGAGCTGACCCTTATGTCTTTGCTCACACTGAATTTTGGCTTGTACTACCTCCCTCCTTTGTAAACTCTCACATATCCTTTCATTTGCTCTAAGATTCAGCTTGTGTCACCTCCTTCTAGAACATGTTCCTCACTGCTCTCTAATAACTACACATACACATACCTAGAAAAAATGAGGTTGGTACCTTCTAAAGAGATCTCTATTGCTACACAGTCTGCACTGTAGTATAATCATCAGTTTTCATGTCTTTCTTCTGCATAAGACAGAACATAACTTGCTTCAGGCAGCTCTTGTGTATAGAGAAACAACCTGGTAGTTGGCAGATCAAAGCTGACTCTATGACCAGCTCTGCATCAGGCTAGACTTAACTCTTTGCTTGTCTATGTGTTAGTACTTCTGGGGCCTAGTTCTCATTGTTTTGGAGGAGAAATAAATAAACCAAACCCCACTTTGCTAGCAAATTTCATGCAATGGTTTCCATCATGTCTGTTAATATCCTTTTGGCAAAAGCAAGTCAGGTGGACAAACTCAACCTCAGAGATGCAGGGAAATATCCTCCGCCCCACCCCCATGGTCCCCTGACATGGCTGTGGATGCATGGTACCATCCCTAAAAAGAAGAGCTGTGACAACTAAGTAAACTTCATAGAATGGAATCTTGGTTTTTTGTTTTGTTTTGTTTTGTTTTGGAGGTTTTTTTGGTACTGGGTATTGAACTCAGACGTGCTTAACCACTAAGCCACATCCCCAAAATGTTTTTCTATTTTTATGGAGAGGCATGGTCTCACTAAGTTGCTTAGGGCCTCGCTAAATTTCTGAGGCTGACTTTGAACTTGCAATCTCCTGCCTCAGCTTCTGGAACCACTGGGATTAGAAGCATACGCCATGGCACCCAGCCCTAGAATCCATTTCTCACTCATCTTTATTTTCCAATCCATGCCTGGAACCCGTACTTGAACACAGTGAATACTGAAGACCCATTTGAAGAATAAATGCCTCTGATATTGCCAATAGTTCCCCCACACGCATTCATTCTGTGAGGCACACCAGACCACAGCAAACTACTAAAGCCTGAAAGACAGGATGAAGAACCATTCACTTCAATTTACTGATGGGTTCAGTAGCTCCCAAACAGAAATACAAAAATATAAACTCATATAGCTAGAATTTGGGCTGTAACTTGGGTGAAGAGCATATAGTAGCTGGCTTAGAAATATAATTTGCTGGGCTGGGGAGATAGCTCAGCTGGTAGAGTGCCTGCCTTGCAAGCGCAAGGCCCTGAGTTCAATCCCCAGTACCGCAAGGAAAAAAAAAAAAAAAATATATATATATATAATTTGTTTATTTATGTTTGTGGTATAATGTTTCCCAAAACAACTGCAACAATCCCTCCTTTTCCACACAACCCTTTGCAATTGTGAATGTGCCCCTCCTTCCATCAAACAGTACATTTCCCTGTCCTTGAACCTACGTCATCTTCATGGCTTACTGCACCAATAGAAGATAGTGTATGCAAATATGTGAATTTCTGAGCTTATGCCCTAAGATGTCTTACAACTTTTGCTTTTGGTCCTTCAGAATTCACCTTTTATGTAATAAAACTCAGTGGGGACAACCGAATGACAAGAGACAATATGAAGAGAGATAGGGAACCAAGACATCCTGCCAGCATTCAGCCCCAAGACCCCAGGTACTATAGGGAGGCTGTCTTGGATCCTTTAGCCCCAAAGCAACCACATTATCCAACACCAGGTAAGACAGAGACAAGTCATCCCCACTGAGCTCTACCTGAATTCTTGACCCACAGAATTATAAGCAATGAGTCATTGCTTTAGGTCACTAAGTTTTGGGGTGGTTTCTAACATAGCAATCGATAAACAAAAGAAAGCTCAAAACTGCTCCTAAAAGAACAGAGAAATTTATGTTGAGGACTCTGAAACAGACTGACTGGAATCATTTTACCAAAAAAAAATTACAAAAATTGCTTCTTCTGAAATAATGAAAATTTTGTATTAAATAAGTGCAGAAAATTCCAGACAAAAAGAAAGCAGACCTCCCAGTATTTCATATCTAAACTTGAATATATGGCTATAAATATTATTTAGTTTGATGTTATTAGAGCATCTTAAACACTTATTAATATAGTAAAAATGATATACTTGGGTATAACATTCACATACTTGTATAAACAATCTTTGTACCATTAAAAAAATCTCCAATTTCTATAAACATTCAAACTCATGTAAGAATAGTAATCAGTAAGTAAGTGAATTAAAAAGACTTAATTCCTGGCAAAATTCAACTGGCTATTTTTGAAAGCATTCCACTGATTGTATGAACATAAGATAACTGATCTTCTGAAATATGCAATTTCAAATCAAGCAGAAGACATAACATTTTTTAGGAATACTTTTTTTTTTTCATCTTAGTGAGATAAAACCATACTCATTTGGATGCCAAATTTCCTTTAAAGCTTTGTATAATGAATGTAAAAATAAACACATTTGAAGTTTGAATTCAATTCCACCTGAATATATTACAGAGCAAGTATGTCACATCCAATATTGAGGGAAACATGAGGCTTCTTAGGAAATGTAAACATTTCTACTTTAGCAAGTCTAATCTGATTCATCATCATCAGTGAGTACCAAAAAAGGGGGGGATGGGATAGTTTGGAAAGAATCCAAAGATCATCAAAAGTGACAGAAAAAAAATGCTATTAATTTTACATCTTGACTGTAGAATTAGCAACAGGAGAGCATTTAAATTAAGGTTGCACTCATTTTACATTTTATCTTCTAAGGCTTTATTTTTATGAGGAATATGTGCTCCTGGCAACACAGTAAAAAGAATCTCTCTAAATGGTGATTCTTCTTCCTACAGGAAAATGATTACTATGGAGGGACTGGTAGGGTCAATGGAATGAAGAGGCTCAATCAAGAGTCATTGCATATTTAGTACTCATAGAAAAATGATCCTTGATTCTCATGCCACCTGCCTTTTGCAGCACTTGTGTCTTGGCTCCTGCCTTCGAGCACTATAGATGATTCACAGCATTGCTAAGAAAGAGTCAGGCACACACCCTGGAGTGCAGTGTGCAAGCTTGCCTGTCTGCCATTTGCTTCCCAGCAAGCCACAGTCACAGCACATTATTTGAACAAATGCATCACTGATTCCTTATGCCATTGTTTCAGCTTGAAATTGCTCTTCCTATAATTCCCCCTTCAAAGAGGGAGTGACTATTTGGTTCTAGTTCTTTATCAGACCCATTTCAGTTGATGTGCATGTGAGTTACGTCGTGATGAATTTTCATTCAAGTTCCTGTCTTGTCATTGTTGGTTACTTAATAAGATGATCTTGAATATATGCTTACTCTCACTAGACTTTAGATGTCCTATCTGGTATTACAGTTATTATTTTTGTGTGTATGTCTGGTCTCCCCCCATCTATACACACAGCAGATTCTACTTTCTTGTCCCTCTACATGAGGTGTGGTCAAGTGAGTGGTTTTCATCAAAAACAATACAAGTGGAAGTGTCATGTAATACTTTCAAACAGAAATTTTAATTGCCAGTATGCAATCTGCTATACTTTCTTTCTAACATGGTGATCCTAGAAGCATGTGTAGAAATGGAGCCTCTGTCAGCCTATACTCCTAATGATCAGAATGAGCAAAGACATTTACTACTTGAAGTCACTGGGGTTTGGGAATTTGTGAGGAAATGAATCCTAGTTGTAAAGAACTATCGTGAATATATCTTAGTGTTTTGATAACATTTCTAATTTATTTTATTGAGATCATGAAAACTCAAATTGGATTCTAATTGTATTCATCCACATCATTTGTGGATTGTTTCAATGCATTTTAATCTAGACTCCCACAGCTTTCTCAGTGTGGGCACAGCATTTGCAATACTTCTTACATAACATTTTCATAGATGCATCCTCTGACCTGCTGTATTTAAGATAGAAGACATGTAATGTATTAGTAAAGGAAGTAATATTGAGGAAAAGAAAGGAATATCTTTGCAACTTGAATGCAAATAAGGAATATATTTTCCCTATTCAATGTTCAAAATTCCCCTTTTAAGGGCAGTGTAGCAAAGACCAGACTCACCTGGGCAGAAAGAAAGGGGGTGCCATGTAAAAGACTGAAGAAATTCACTTAAGAATACATAAAACAGGTGGAATTCCAGCAATCTTAGATCAGAAAGCAAGTATCTCTAACCAAGGAATTATAGAGGCTGGACTTTACCCAAGTCCAACAAAGACACTAAGAGTTAGATGCCAAGTCCACAAATGTGACACTGCAGTGGAAACCGGGAACAAGAATGACTCAGAATGCAGAAGAGAATCAAGAATCAAAAATAAGAAGTATTCAAACAAGACCAGAATCCAGTTTGAGTTTTCATGTGTCAATAAAGTAAATTAGAAACATCGTCAGAACCCTATGATATATTAATGATAATTGTTGTTTGAAATTAGGATTCATTTCATCACATATTGTAGGATTTCTTGTGCCATCTTTAAAAAAATCACAATTAAAGAAACTCTTCAATTATTTTCAATACTATCGGATCCCTACCATAACCCAAAGTAAGCAAACCACAAAAACAGCACCAGGCACATAGTATTGCTCTACCCAGTCCTATTTCTGTTGGGATACATCATCTGACAAAATAGAGAGCTTCCAAAGCACATGACAATTTTAGGATAGGACACACACACACACACACACACACACACACACACACTTATTCCTGAAGTTGAGCATATTAGGAATCTCACAGATATATATGTATATTTACAATGGCTTTAGTGTATTCTAGTGTTTAATACCAAGATGACTACTATATTCTATCAGCATCAAAGTTCTATATTCACTTGAAATTCCAGACTTATAAAAAGCAGTGGTATATTATGATATAGAGTGGTTTCAGGGGTTTCTGCTTAAGAAATAAATTTGAAATTCTGTTGTATGGGATTTTAAAAATTAAGGACTACCAGAACTTATCTGGGAGATGATCATTATTTCTTCTTATGTATAATAATCCCTACTCCTTAATGACTGTGCATACGAATGTACATGTTCAGGTGGCTAAAAATGGCAAGTCTGAAATTTAAAAACTTCAAAACCAGAGACTGCATTCTCCTCTTTACATCACACTGCCTCTATTTAGTGAAACAAAGATAATTAAAAGATTGTTATACAATCTTATGGAAGATAGAATCTCTCTCGGACCCCTTCCCTATTTTTAGCCATTCAAACTGCTACAGAAGATATTTGTGTATGTCCTGGGTTTTTATGCTTTTTCCACATAGCTCTTCATTCTTGGCTCAGTCAATAATCATTTTTTAACAAGCATTTTCGGTCAGATGATTATTTAACCTCTGGAGACTCAGAAATGGTCCCTGGTCTCAATGATTTTAGAATTTGGGGGAAAACTCACTATGGTTTGGATCTGGAATGCCCCCCAAAGTCTCACGTGTTGAAAGCATGGTTTCTAATGTAGCAAAGTTCAAGGGCTTTTAGGCAATGATTGGAGCATGAGAGCTCTGACCCATCAGTGGATTAACCCATCAATTTAATCAATTGAGGGACTACTGGGAGGTGGGACCTAGTTGGAAGAAGTAGGTCACTGGACAGTGTGCCCTGGAAAGGTTTATCTTCTCCTTGGCCACTTTTCTTCTTCTCTTCCTCCTTCTCCCTTCTCCCTTCTCCCTTCTCCCAGCTGCCATAAACTAAGCAGCTTTCCTCCTCCTTGCCCTTCTACCATGAAGTTTCTGCCTTGCAGCCAGCAACTATAGACTGAATTCTCTGAAACTATTAAAATAAATCTTTCCTCCTCTAAATTGGTTGTCAATATTTTATTCATAGCAACACAAAACTCCCACACTAGTAATGCTAAAGTACCGACTTCTTTCACCATTTTCTGTGTGCATGATTATTAGGAACATCAACTGTGAAATCACTGAGGTCTCTGGAATTGGTTACCAGATCAGGAATAGCACGAAACTGGTTGGATTTCCAGGATTAAAGGATTCCAAGGAGATAGTATGTTAGAGAGGGGTCTAGCAGATGACAGGAGGGGAAGTTCCTCTTGTAAATGACACCTATTATGGAGACTGGTGACTTGGATCATGGTCTGACTGCCTCATGGCTGTGTTTACACTGGAAACTTCCTGTGCAAAGGTGTGGTCAAGATTGCCCAATTGCTGTGGTGATACCCAGCCTGGGGAGGCTCCGTGCAAAGATGCAGAACTATATCAGTCTGTACCTTGAGCTCAGGCACCAACTCCCAGGAAAAAGAATTCTGGGCATAACAAGATAAACTCAATGTCTCACAAGTTTCACTGTGACCTTCAAGTCTATCTGCTTTACTGAAACTTTCTGATAAACAACTTTTGATGATAAAACCTATGTAATAAATGAACTGAGTTAGCTCTGAGTCACTGTTCCTACATCAGAGGACAGTGTCTCACTTGGTCCCAGCTTTCTCTCTCTCTCTCTCTCTGTATGTCTTTTCTTAATCCTCCATCACCCCTAGCTGGTTTCTGGATTAACAGCCATGCTAGATGCAGCACCCTCTGAGTTTTGATTCAATATATTATTAAATAGAAACATCTTTTCTACATGTCAAAGAGAGGCAATGGAACTTTTCAGTATAACTTTCCACAGCTAAAAATAAAATTGAAGATGTTTTATATCTAAAATACAAAGGATCACAGTGAAAAATAATAAATTTCAAGCAAGATTAATATGTTATGTCTGCAGAAGAGAAATTTTCACACCTCAATGAGACATGTACTCTATTCTTCTAATATAAATGTCTACTATATGACCTTTTCTCAAGGTTGACAGAGCAAATTTTTAATATTCTCTGAGGACTTTTGGGGTTTTTTAAAGAGGGGGAAGCATAGAGACAGGGAAAAAAGCAATTAGAGATTTGAAGTGTACAAAATAATGCTTGCTCTAGAAATCGCTTGTAATATATAATTATAAATGAGGTTGGGCAACAATGAAATCTCATAAGTATTTTCCAATTTAAATTAATTCAGATTTGTAATAAGATTAGTTTTTGGCTTTGTGTTTATAGAAAACATTGAAAATTGTGGTAAATATGGAGGGAAAAACAGAAGAATTACAAGGACTATATCTATTGCAGAAGAATTGATGAACAACATATTAGAGTTCATAACAAGAGTTTTACACAGACTGAAGGAACAGTTTCCAGGTAGAAAGGACAAAAAACTATAGCTACATAGTTCCAGAAGATTTATCTAGCATCAATGTGTAGACAAGCTATGAACAAGAACGTGAAAACAAGGCTGTTTAATAACTGGGAAAACTCACTGTTAGGGAATTTCTCTGCCCTTAGGGTATTTTTTTAAGTGGTCAACTAATTACCTGCGTTCCTCAACAGTTTATAAAACACATTTTTTTTTAGTCCTTACTAGGACCAAGGACAGTGCTTATGATAGCATTATATAAATTGGCCATTTAGTACTAACAAAAACATTTGATGATTGTAAATGTTATTTTTAAATACTCAAGGTATAAAATATATTTTTATAATTTTATGACATTAACAACACATAAAAGGGTTGAAGAACTAAAGCTCTGGTGGAAAAAAATGATTTTTGTTTTGTTGTTTTACCTGGCACCATGGATTGAACCCAGGGCCACTTTACCACTGAGTCACATCCTCTGTCTTTTTATTTTTTTTATGTTAAGACAGGGTCTCACTGAGTTGCTTAGAGTCTTGCTAAATTGATTAGGCTGGCCTCGAATATGCAATCCTACTGCCTCAGCCTCCCAAGCATGGGGATTATAGACATGCACCACCATTCCCAGCAGAACAAAGCTTTGGCATAATTATGAAATCAAGTTGATATTAATCTAAGGTGGGTTTTAAAAAATTAAAATATTAAATGTAATTTTTAGGGCAATTAATAAGAGACTATCTCAAAATATAGTAAAAAAAATAAAGAAAAATGGTATAGTAGAAAATATCTATTTTTTAAAGGCAGTAATGGAAAAATTAAGGGGAAAATATGAGACATAAAAACCAAGATGGTAGACATAAATCAACCTTATCACAATGACATTAAATGAAAATGAAGAAAACACTCCAATCAAAAGAATAAAAGGAAAAATGATCAAGTACATGCTATGTGCAAGGCACACACATTAAATTCAAAAATGTAAATTGAAAGGATGGAGGAAGTCATGCTGTGTGGAGAGTAAAATGAAAAAACTGAACTGGCTGTATTGATAGGAGATCAATTAATTGATATACAATTAATTGATGGCAGATCTTTAAGAGAAAAACTGAAACTACAGACCAAAAAGGACAAGTTATATAGATAAAGGAAGCAATTCATCAGGAAGATATAACAATTGTAAATATATATGCACTTAAAAAGAGAACCCCAAAATACATGAAGTAAAAAAGTAACAGTATTGAATAAGGAAATGGGCAATTCAACAATGGTCTGTGACTTTAATAATGGTTCCTCATTTTCAGTAATTGGTAGAACAATTTGGCTGAATATTCACAAGGAAATAAAGACTTGAACAGGACTACGAAACAACTCGACATAACAGAAATCCATAAACATCACCTTACCCAACTGTTTCAGTACACACTCAGGTATGCATGGACTATACTCCCCATTAGCGACTGTATGCTGAGTTATAATCAAGCCTCAATAAATTTAGGGTGATTGAAATCATACAAATTATTTCCCCTCAATGATGATAGAGTGAAATTAGAAATCAACAACAGGAGAAAAATTAGGAGACTCACATATATGTAGAAATCAAGTATCTTCCTAAAGAAAAAAAATGAGTCAAAGAAGAAGAAACCTCAAGTCAGTAACAGAGCCTTCTACCTTTAAAAAAATAGAAAAAAGGAGACCAAACTGAAACCAAAGCCACAGGAAGAAAATAATAGATATGAGCAGATAAAAATAAAATGGATAACAGAAAAAACAAGTTTTAAAAATCAATGAAACCTATTGTTGAATGTGAAGTAAAACCCAAGCTCCACATCCCACAAATACCCCTGTCACACACATGCCTATCATTAGCAAGGAAATGGAGGACTGCAGGGAAAGGTGACTGTTGGTATCCCCATGAAGGAGGCTGCCCCAAGCTCCTCTTTTTCTCTACCAGTCATCTGTGAAAATGAGATGACAGAGCAGCAAAAAGGAAAAAACAGCATTAGAGCTCAAATGACCTCAAATGACCTTAAAAACAAGCAAACCCTATTATACCAATAAAGCAAAGGAAAGCCTGAGCATTAGCAGTCACTCTGGATGTGACAGAAGCATACTCTTGTTATATCATCAGAGTAAAATCCTTGCCAGGCTTGCATTTGTATTGAGCAAGAAAAACGGAGAGGATGCACAATGATTGGAGCTGTACGACTTTTTTTCAGAAATATTTCATATCAGAGAGTGGAATCTGAAAGTAAAATCAATTTGCCTCATTTTTAAAAATCAACAAAATGAAATTCATTTATTCAAAAATATCAATGCCAATTTGCAAGTCCTTAGTTAGATTAACCAAGAAGAAAAGAGAGGATTCAAATTATTAAAATCAAAGATGAAAGAAGAGATATCACTGCTAAACTTATGATTTGTAAAAGATTATAGGGAAATGATACAAATGGGAAAGACAGTAGAATGAATCGGACGTAACTTTCCTATGTTCATATATAAATACATGACCACTGTAATGCCACATCATGTACTACCACAAGAATGGGAAGTTATACTCCATGTATGTATGATACGTTGAGGAAAAATAAAAGAATAAATTAATAAATGAAAGACCATCACCTGTTCATAGGTTGAAAGACTTAATTTTGCTAAGATAGCAGTTCTCCCCAAATTGGTCTAAAGATTCACTGTGGGCCCTACCAAAGTATCAACTACTTTTTTTTTTTTTTTACAGACATTAGCAAGATAATCTTAAATTTTACATGAACACAAAGCATCCAGAATAGTCAAAATAATCTCTAAAAGAAAAGATAAAGTTGGGGAGCTCACATTTTAGATTTCAAAGCTTACTACAAAATTCCAGTAATTAATACAATGTAGTACTAGCATAGTGAGAGACATAGAAATCAATGGAATAGAATTGTGAATCCAGAAATACAGCCTTAGGTTTATGGTCAATTGATTTTCACAGGGTACCAAAGAAATTCAGTAGGTGAAAACTGATACTGAGCCAACTGATTATCTATTTACATGCATAAAAATGAAGCTGGACTCCCAACTCACATCATATGTGAGCTTTAAATCAAAATGGATCATAGTTGTTATGGCTTGGATATTAGATGTTCCCCATGTTCATGTGTGAAACAATGCAAAAATATTTAGAGATGAAATGATTGACTTATGAGAGCTTTAACCTAATCACTGCATTGATCCTTTGATAGGAATTAACTGCGTTATGACTCTAGGCATGTAGGGTAGGGCATGGCTGGAAGAAGTGGCTCATTAGGGGCAAGTGCAGGCAAGCTGATAAACCCAACTGAGCTGTTTTTCTCACCACCTCACTTTTGTTTATCTTGAGGAAGCTTTCTCACAATAAATTCTTTTGATGTTTTTACCTATATAATAAAACACACAAGAGTATTACTTGTTACTAGAGATCAGACCCCACCAGGGCTAGTTCACCCACTGAGTCCCACTTCCACTTGTGATTGAGTCTTTGTCCTTATTTCTTTTATTTCTTATTTCCAATCCCCTCATCAGCCCTACTTCAGAGAAACTGAGGAAAGATCACATGGGTGGAGATCCCTCCCTGTTTCCTGGTGCCATGTCCTGAACTGGTGTCCTCCACCACACTCTTCCACCATGATGTTCTGCCTCACCTCAGGTCCAGAGCAAAAGAGACAGATAGATGTCTATGGACTGAGACCTCTGAAACAATGAGACCCAGTAAACTTTTCCTCCTCTAAAATTGTTCTTGTCAGATCTTTTGGTCACAGCAGCAAAATAGCTGATGAAAACAGTAGTATTAAACATAAGAGCTAAAACTAAAATACTACTAGAAGTAAGCATAAGAGTAAATCTTTTTGATCTTGGATTAGATGATTCTTTTTTAGATAACATACCAAAAGCACAAGTGAAAAAAAAAAAAGAATGATAAATTACATATTATCAAACTATTTTTGTGTTTTACTGGATACCATCAAGAAAAAGTGAAAAACACACAGAACGCAAGTATTTTCAAATTGTTTATGTTAAGGGACTGTACCCAGAATATTTAATGAATTCTTACATTTAAACAAAACACATGAGTAATTCCATTTTTTAAAATAATCAAAAAATTTCAATAGGTAGTCCTGCAGTAACAAAAATAGCCAATAATTACATAAAAGATAGACAACATACTTAGTCATTAGGAACATGTATATCAAAAATACAAGATAAAATTTCACATACTACCATAGTTATAACCAAAAGGACATAAAGCAAGTGTAAGTTAAGAAAATAAGAGCCCCATTTAATGCTGATAGAAATGTAAGATTATGCAGCTGTCTTAAGACTATTTCCTGTTGCTATTTAAAAAAATGCCTGACATTCATAATTTATGAAGGATAGAAGTTTATTTGACTCACAGTTCTATAAACAGGCAAGTTCAAGAACATGGTACCAGCATCTCTTTGGCAACTGGTGGCCTACTTGCTCATCATAACATGGTAGAAGGCTGCAAATGGTGACACAGCAATTGTGTTATCTCGGGTCTCTCTTCGCCTCTTCTCATAAAGCCACTACATCATCCCCTCCCCACCATGAATTCATCTAATTCTAATTGCATCTCAGAGACCCCACTTAAAAGTAACATTAGTATATAAATTTGTGGCTTAACTTTCTAACCTATGAACTTTTCTATTAGACATTGTAGTTATACATAGCAGTTGGGTTCATTCTGACAAATTCTTAGAGGCATGGAATTTGATTTACTTGATTTCAGTGTCTGTCCTCCCACCACTTTCCCTCCCCTCCTTTTTTCCACTATTCTCCTTCCTCTACTCTATTGACCTTCCTTTCACTTGTGTATTTATTTAATTTTGATTGGTGATTTCTACATATACATAAAGGTGGAATTCCTCGTGGTGTACTTATATATATACTTAGTGTGATTTTGTTCAATTCATTCCACATTTTCTCCCCTTTTCTGTTCCTCCTTTTTCCCACTCAATCTCTTTTCTCTACTCCACTGGTATTTTCTATATTTTGATGATATCCATGTCCTCCTTTTTTTCCAAATATTTTACTCTACCTTCCAGGTATGAGAGAAAATACTCCACCCTTGATTTTTGAGTCTGGCTTATTTTGCTTTGCACAATGTTCTCCATTTCATTTCCATCCATTTACCATCAAATGCCAAAATTTCATTCTTTTTTCATGGCTGAGTAAAGTCTATCACACTTTCTTAATCTATTCATTTCTTGATGGGTATCTGGGATGACTTCATAATTTGGCTATTGTGAGTTGTGCTGCTGTGAACATTGATGTGACTGTACCACTATAGTATGTGGGTTTTACTTCTTTTGGACAAATACCAAGAAGTGGAATAACTGGGTCATTTGGTGATTCCAGTCCTAGCCCCAACAATGTAACCCAGGGGCACTCAATCACTGAGCCACATCCCCAGCCTTTTTATTTTTTATTTGGAGATAGGGTCTCCCTAAGTTGCTTAGGGGTTCACTAAGTTGTTGAGATTGGCTTTGAACTTGAGATCCTCCTTCCACAGCCTAAGTCATTCCTAGCTTTTTGAGGAATCTCTGTGCTGCTCTCCAGAGTAGTTGCACTAATTTGCAGCCGTCCAAGAATGTATGCATGTACCTTTTCCCCAAAATCTTCACCAGCATTTGCTATTATTTGTATTCATGATAATGGTCATTCTGGCTGGTATGAGATGAAATATTAACGTAATTTTGATTTGCATTATCGTAATTGTTAGATATTATGAACACATTTTCATGTACTGGTGTCCATTTGTACATCTTTTAAAAAATATTTGTTCAGTTCTTTTGTCCATTTACTGATTAGGCTGTTTGTTGCTGTTTCTGGGAGTTTTATTTCTTTATATATTCTGGATATTAATCCTCAGTCAGAGCAATAACTGTCAAAGATTTTCTTCTACATATGGATATGAATTTTCCCAGCACCATTTGTTTAAAAGGCTATCTTTTTCCAACATGTATTTTTGGCACCTTTGTGAAGTTTCAGATGACTATAGGTATGTGGGTTTGTCCTGTATTGTTTTTCTATTCCATTGGTCTTTGTGTCTATTTCAATGACAATTCCATGCTGTTTTATTACTATGTCTCTGTAGTACAATTTGAAATCAGGAATTTTGATGCCTCCTGCATCACTCTTCTTGCTCAGGATTGATTTGGCCATAAATGAAATTTAGGACTCTTTTATAGTTCTGTGAAGAATATCAAGGTATTTTGATAAGGAATACATTGAGTCTGTATATGGCCTTTGATAGTATGGTCTTTCTGACATTATTAATGCTAGCTATTCAACAACATGAAAGGTTCTTTCTAAGATATTTTTCAATTTCTTTCTTCAGTATTCTATAGTTTCTATTATATAAATCTCTTACCTGCTTTGTTAGATTAATTTCCAAGTATTTATTTTCTGTTATTGTAAGCAGGATAGTTTTCCTAATTTGTTTCTCAGCAGAATTGCTGTTGGGATACAGAAAAGCAATTGATCCATGAATGTTGATCTTGTATCCTGCTACTATGCTAAATTCACTTATCAGCTCTAGAAGTCTTCTGGTGGAATTTTCTTTGGGGGGGGGGGTGTCTCTAAATATAGAATCATGTCACCAACAAACAGGCAATTTGATTTCTTCTTTTCATATTTGTTTCCCTTTGATTTCCTTCACTTACCTGATTGCTCTGGCTAGAGTTTTGAAAACTATATTGAATAAAAGTGATCAGAGTGGACATTCTTGAATTGTTCTTGATTTTAGAAGAAATGCTTTCAGTTTTTCCCAATTCAAAATGATGTTGAGCAGACCTTATTGCAAACCTGTTTGTTTTACCGAAGATAATATTTGAACTCATTTCGTTTGTTATGACAATTTTGTTATTGTCCCCATAGGGGCTATTTGGTCTAGGATTGCTTAGTGTCTGATTTGGGCACTGCTAATAATGATCTCCCCTTAAAGAAAGGGTTTTGGAAACCTATAGGGCCACTAAAAGCCTATAGGGGGAAATCTGCAATACCCCAGATCTGCACTGCTAGAGGGGAAGATACATGAACAACATGAAAAAACAAGGGAAGAAAATGATCCAAACAAATCTAGATTTTATAGTAATAGAATCCAATGACAGTATGTTAGAAGAAATGTCAGAAAAGGACTTCAGATTATACATGATTAAGATGATTCATGAAGCAAAGGATGAGATAAGAGAGCAAATGCAGGCAATGAATGATAATACCAATATGCTGAAAGAGCACCTGCAGGAAGCACAACAAAGAGACAGAGATTATAAAAAAAAAAAAAAAAAAAAAAAAAAAAAAAAAAACGGAAATCCTTGAAATGAAGGAGACAATAAATCAAATTAAAAACTCAATGGAAAGCATCACCAACAGACTAGACCACTTGGAAGACAGAACCTCAGACAATGAAGACAAAATATTTAATCTTGAAAATAAAGTTGCCCAAACAGAGAAGATGGTAAGAAATCATGAACAGAATCTCCAAGAACTATGGGACATCATGAAAAGACCAAATTTAAGAATTATTGGGATTGAGGAAGGCACAGAGATACAAACCAAAGGACTGAACAACCCATTCAATGAAATAATATCAGAAAATTTCCCAAATCTGAAGAATGAAATGGAAAATCAAATACAAGAGGCTTACAGAACACCAAATGCACAGAATCACAACAGATCCACACCAAAGCACATTATAATGAAAATGCCTAACATTCAAAATAAAGATAGGATTTTGAAGGCTGAAAGAGAAAAGCATCAGATTACATATAGGGGGAGACCAATACGGATAGCAGCCGACTTCTCAACCCAGACTCTAAAAGCTAGAAGGGCCTGGAACAACATATTTCAAGCTCTGAAAGAACATGGTTGTCAACCAAGAATCCTATACATAGCAAAACTAACCTTCAGATTTGAAGATGAAATAAAATCCTTCCATGATAAACAAAAGTTAAAAGAATTTACAAATAGAAAACCTGCACTACAGAATGTTCTCAACAAAATATTCCATGAGGAGGAAATGAAAAACAACAATGTAAGTCAGCAAAGGGAGGAACTACCTTAGAGAAAAACTACTCAAAAGAGAAACCAAGCCAACTTAAAAACCAAAAATAAGCCAAATGACTGGGAATACAAATCATATCTCAATAATAACACTGAACGTTAATGGCCTAAACTCATCAATCAAAAGACATAGACTGGCAGAATGAATTAAAAAGAAAGACTCAACAATATGCTGCCTGCAAGAGATTCATCTGATAGAAAAAGACATCCACAGACTAAAGGTGAAAGGATGGGAAAAAACCTACCACACACATGGACTCAGTAAAAAAGCGGGGGTTTCCATCCTTATATCAGATAAAGTGGACTTCAAGCCAAAGTTAGTCAGAAGGGATAAAGAAGGACATTCATACTGCTTAAGGGAACCATAAATCAGGAAGACATAAGGATAGTAAATATGCCCCAAACAATGGTGCATCCCTGTACATCAATCAAATCCTTCTCAATTTCAGGAATCACATAGACCACAAAACAATAATTCTGGGCGATTTTAACGCACCGCTGTCACCACTAGATAGATCTTCCAAACAAAATCCAACCAAGGAAACCATAGAACTCAATAACACAATCAATAACCTAGACTTAATAGACATATATAGAATATTCCATCCATCAAACAGCGGATTCACTTTCTTTTCAGTAGCAAATGGAACCTTCTCGAAAATAGACCATATGTTATGCCACAAAGCAGCCCTTAGGAAATGCAAAAAAATAGAGATATTGCCTTGTGTTCTATCAGATCATAATGGACTGAGAGTAGAAATCAATGACAAAATAAAAAAGGGAAATTACTCCAACACCTGGAGACTAAATAATATGCTATTGAATGAAACATGGATAACAGAAAACAAAAGGGAGGAGATTAAAAAATTCTTAGAGGTCAATGAGAATGATGATGCAACATATCAAAATCTCTGGGACACTATGAAAGCAGTACTGAGAGGTAAATTCATTGCATAGAGCACATTCCAGAAAAGAATGAAAAGTCAACAACTAAATGACTTAACATTACAGCTCAAAGCCCTAGAAAAAGAAGAACAGAATAACAGCAAAAGTAGTAGAAGACAGGAAATAATTAAAATCAGAGCTGAAATCAATGAAATTGAAACAAAAGAAACTATTCAAAAAATTGACAAAACAAAAAGTTGGTTCTTTGAAAAAGTAAACAAAATAGACAAACCCTTAGCCACACTAACAAAGAGAAGGAGAGAGAAGACTCAAATTACTAAAATACATGATGCAAAAGGAAATATCACGACAGACACCACTGAGATACAGAACATAATGAGGAGCTACTTTGAAAATCTGTATTCCAACAAAATAGAAGTTACCAAAGACATTGACAAATTTCTAGAAACATATGCTCCTCCCAAACTGAACCAGGAGGACATACACAATTTAAACAGATCAATATCAAGCAATGAAATAGAAGAAGCCATTAAAAATCTACCATCCAAGAAAAGTCAAGGACCAGACAGATTCTCAGCCGAGTTCTACAAGACCTTCAAAGAAGAACTCATTCCAATACTTCTCAAAGTATTCCAGGAAATAGAAAAGGAGGGTACCCTACCAAACTCATTCTATGAATCTAATATCACCCTCATACCCAAACCAGGAAAAGACACATCAAGGAAAGAAAATTCTAGACCAATATCCTTGATGAATATAGATGTAAAGATCCTTAACAAAATATTGGCAAACCGTATCCAAAAACATATTAAGAAAATTGTGCACCACGATCAAGTGGGGTTCATCCCTGGAATGCAAGGATGGTTCAACATTTGTAAATCAATAAATGTAATCCATCATGTCAATAGACTTAAGGATAAGAATCATATGGTTATTTCAATTGACACAGAAAAAGCGTTCGACAAAATACAACACACCTTCATGCTCAAAACACTAGAAAAAATAGGGATAGTAAGAACATACCTGAACATTGTAAAGGCTATTTATGCTAAGCCCATGGCCAACATCATTCTTAATGGAAAAAAACAAACCATTTCCTTTAAAAACAGGAACAAGACAGGGATGTCCTCTTTCACCACTTCTATTCAACATTATCCTCGAAACTCTAGCCAGAGCAATTCAGCAGACTAAAGAAATTAAAGGGATACGAATAGGAAAAGAGGAACTTAAGCTGTCACTATTTGCAAATGACATGATTATATATTTAGAGGATCCAAAAACCTCCTCCAGAAAACTTCTAGACCTCATCAATGAATTCAGCAAAATAGCAGGCTATAAAATCAACACACATAAATCTAAAGCATTTTTGTACACAAGTGACAAAACAGCTGAAAGGGAAATGAGGAAAACAACTCCATTTGCAATAGCCTCAAAAAAAATAAAATACTTGGGAATCAATCTAACCAAAGAGGCAAAAGATCTCTACGATGAAAACTACAAAACATTGAAGAAAGAAATTGAGGAAGACCTTAGAAGATGGAAAGATCTCCCAAGTAACATTTGTATTCTGCCTGTAATTATAATTGTTACACTTGGTTTGTCTCAGTTTTGTATTTACATGGATCCTAAGTTTACCATAATTCCTTTATTATAGCTTTTCAATTTCTATTTTTTATTCTGATTCATTTCTTAGCTGGTTAGATTATACAATCTTGAATTTTATTGATGAGGGGCTTCTTTACCTTTATTTTGGTTAGCTTGTCTCAGAGTTTATCATTTTTATTTATCTTTTTCAAAGAACCAGCTCTTTTATGTATTGATCCTGTATATTATTTTTTATTCTAAATTTCATTAATTTTGGCTCTGATCTTAATTATTTCCTTCTTCTACTGATTTTGGAATTAGTTTGTTCTTCCTTTGCTAAGGCCTTCAGATGGAGCATAAGCTTATTTATTTAAAATCTTTATTTTTTTTAATGTAGGCACTTAATGCTACAAACTTTCCTCTTAGAACTGCTTTCATACTGTCCCAGAGATTTTGATATATTGTATCTCTTGTTCTCATTTGTTTCTAAAAATTTCTTAATTTCTTCTCTCATTTCTTCAATTATCCATTCTCATTTAAAAGAGAATTGTTCAATCTCCTTGTGTTTATGTGGTTTCTATTATTTTTATTGCTGATTTCACTTCATTTCATTTCATTATGACCTGATAGGATGCATAGGATTATATTAATTTTTGAAAATATTTACTAAAACTTACAGTGTGACCTAGAGCATGGTCTATTTTGAAAATTCTTCCCTGAGTTGATAAGAAGAAAGTAAATTCACTTGTTTTGGCAAGAAATATTGCATAGATGTCTGTTAGGTCCATTTGATTTAAATATTGTTTATGGATGAAATATCTTTCCTGATTTTATGTTGGGGGCCCTTCTGTTGGTGATAAGTGAGTATTGAAATCACCCAGTATTATTGTATTGTTGTCTATCTAGACTTCAATTTCAAGAAGTTTTGATTTGTTTTGTTTTAATGTAATTAGGTGCACTGACTTTTGGAGTATATACACTATCATTATATCTTCTTTGATTGTTTCCTTTACCAGGATGTAGAGGCCTTAGTTGTCTCTTGATTAATTTTTGCTTGAAATTTCCTTTGTTAAATATGAGAATAGCTACTCTTGCTTGTTTCCAGAATTTATTTTCATGAATCCTTTTTTTAGAAAAGAATTGAAGAGTACTAGTAATATCCAGAGAAATAAAAGTTTTTTTGTTGTCATTTTTAAAAATTTTTTTGATTCCTACACAAATGGAGTACATTTTTTCATTTCTCTGGTTGTACATGATGTAGTCACACCATTCCTATAATCATACATGTACATAGGGTAATGATGTCTCTCATTCCACCATCTTTCCTACCCCCAATCCCCACTTCTTCCCTCATTTCCTCCTACACAATCCAAAGTTACTCCATACTTCCCTTACCCTCTTCAGTCCCCCACCCCCATTATGTATCAGCATCCACTTATCAGAGAAAACATTTGGCCTTCGATTTTTGGGGATTGACCTATCTCACTTAGCATGATATTCTCCAACTCTATCCATTTTACCTGCAAATGCCATGATTTTAATCTTCTTTAAAGCTGAGTAATATTCCATTGTGTATACATACCACAGTTTCTTTATCCATTCATCTATTGAAGGGCATCTAGATTGGTTCCACAATTTAGCTATTGTGAATTGAGCTTCTATAAACATTGATGTGGCTGCATCACTGTAGTATGCTGATATTAAGTCTGTTGGCTGTAAACTGAGGAATGGGATAACTGGGTCAATTAGTGGTTCCATTCCAAGTTTTCTAAGGAATCACCAGACTCCTTTCCAGAGTGGCTATACCAATTTGCAATCCCACCAGCAATGTATGAGTGTACCTTTTCCCCATATCCCACCAACATTTATTGTTGCTTGTATTGTTGAAAATTGCCATTCTGATTGGAGTGAGATAAAATCTTAGAATAGTTTTGATTTGCATTTCTCTAATTGCTAGAGATATTGAATATTTTTTCATATATCTGTTGATTGATTATACATCCTTTTCTATGAATTGTCTGTTCAGTTCCTTAGCTCATTTATTTATTGGGTTATTTGGTTTTTTGGGGTGTTAAAATTTTTTTAATCCCTTATATATCCTAGAGATTAAGGCTTTATCTGGGGTGCATGTGGTAAAGATTTTCTCCCAATCTGTAGGCTCTCTTTTCCCATTATTGTTTCTTTTGCTGAGAAGAAGCTTTTTAGTTTGAATCCATCCCAATTATTGATTCTTGTTTATATTTCTTGTGCTCTGGAAGTCTTGTTAAGGAAGTCTGCTCCTAAGTCAACATGATGAAGATTTGGGCCTACGTTGTGTTTTATTTGGTACAGTTTCTCTTGTTTAATTCCTAGAACTTTGATCCATTTTGTGTTGAGTTTTGTGCAGGGCAAGAGATAGGAATTTAATTTTGTTTTTCTGCATATGGATTTCCAGTTTTGCCAGCACGATTTATTGAAGAGGCTATCTTTTCTCCAATGAATGTTTTTGGCACCTTTGTCTAGTATGAGATAAATGTATTTATATGGGTTTTTCTCTGTGTCTTCTATTCTGTACCATTGGTCTACCTATTTATTTTGGTGCCAATACCATGCCATTTTTATTAATATTGCTCTGTGGTATAGTTTAAGTTCTGGTATTGTGATACCTCCTACTTCACTCTTCTTGCTAAGGTTTGCTTTGGCTATTCTGGTTCTCTTATTTTTCCAAATGAATTTCATGAATGCTTTCTCTATTTCTATGTGGTACATCATCGGGATTTCAATTAGAATTGCATAGAATCTGTATAACACTTTTTGTAGTATGGCCATTTTGACAATATTAATTCTGTCTATCCAAGAACATGGGAGATCTTTCCATCTTCTAAGGTTTTCTTTAATTTCTTTCTTTAGTGTTCTGTAGATTTTATTGTAAAGGTTTTTTACCTCTTTTATTAGATTGATTCCCAAGTGTTTTTTTTTTTTTTTTTCCTTTGAGGCTATTGTGAATGGAGTGGTTTTCCTAATTTCTCTTTCAGAGATTTCATCACTTATGAATAGGAATGAATTTAATTTATTAGTATTGATTTTATATCCTGCTACTTTGCTGAATTCACTTATGAGTTATATAAGTTTTTGACAGAATTTCCTGGTTCCTCTATATAATCATGTCATCAGCAAATAGGGATAGTTTGATTTCTTCTTTTCCTATTTGTTCCTCTTAATTTCTTTTGACTGTCTAATTGCTCTGGCTAGAGTTCAAGGGCTATGTTGAATAAAAGTAGTGAAAGAGGGCATCACTATCTTGTTCCCATTTTTACAGGGATTGCTTTCAATTTTTCTCCATTAGAATGATGTTGGCCTTGGGTTTATCATGTATAGCCTTTATAATGTTGAGGTATGTTCCTACTATCCCTAGTATTTCTAGTGTTTTGGACATAAAAGGGTGCTGTATTTTATCAAATGTTTTTTCTATATCTATTGAAATGATGATATGATTCTTAACTCTAAGTCTATTGATGTGATGAATTACATTTATTGACCTTGCCTCCCTGGAATGAACTCCACTTGATCCTGGAGCACTATCTTTTTAATATGTTCTTTATGCAATTTGCCCGAATTTTGTTAAGAATTTTTGCATCTATGTTCATCAAGGATATTGGTCTGAAGTTTTCTTTCTTTGATGCATCTTTGTCTGGTTTTGGTATCAGGGTGATATTAGCTTCATAGAATGAGTTTGGAAGGGTTCCCTCCTTTTCTATTTCATGGAATACTTTGAGGAGTATTGGTATTAGTTCTTCTTTAAAGGTTTTGTAGAACTTGGCTGAGAATCTGTCTGGTCCAAGGCTTTTCTTTGTTGGTAGGCTTTGGATGGCATCTTCTATTTCTTTGCTTGTAATTGATCTCTTTAAATTGTGTATGTCCTCCTGATTCAGTTTGAGTGGATCATATGTCTTAGGAAATTTGTCTGTCTTCAAGATTTTGTATTTTGTTGGAGTATAGATTTTTAAAATAGCTTCTAATTATTTTTTTTCAATAGTGCCCATTGTGATATTTCCTTTTTCATCATAAATTTTAGTAATTTCAGTTTTCTTTCTCCTCTTCTTCTCCTCCTCTTTGTTAGTGTGGCTAAGGTTTTTTCAATTTTGTTAATTTTTTCAAAGAACCAACTTTTTGTTTTTGTTAATTTTTTTCATTTTTTTTTGTTTCAATTTCATTGATTTCAGCTGATTTCAATTATTTCCTGTCTTCTCCTACTTCTGGTGTCGATC
Organism: Sciurus vulgaris; assembly: GCF_902686455.1. NCBI lineage: Eukaryota > Metazoa > Chordata > Mammalia > Rodentia > Sciuridae > Sciurus > Sciurus vulgaris. The sequence goes on along the minus strand of NC_136470.1, from coordinate 26,705,803 downwards.
TGTTCTTCTTTTTCTAGGGCTTTGAGGTGTAATATTAGGTCTTTTATTTGTTGACATTTTATTCTTTTATTGAATGAGCTCAATGCAATGAACTTTCCTCCTACTACTGTTTTCAGAGTGTCCCAGGGATTTTGATATGTTGCATTGGTGTTCTCATTTATCTTTAAGACTTTTTTATCTCCTCCTTGATGTCTCTTGCTATTCATGCATCATTTGATCTGTTTTGTCTCCAGGTGTTGGAGTAGTTTCTATTTTTAGTTTTAAATTGATTTCTAATTTTATTCCATTATGATCTGATAGAATGCAAGGTAGTATCTATATTTTTTTTGTATTTGCTAAGAGTTGTTTTGTGGCATAACATATGGTCTATTTTAGAGAAGGATCAAAGTGCTGCTGAGAAGAGTGTTTTCACTCATTGATGGATGGAATATTCTATATATGTCTGTTAAGTCTAAATTATTGATTGTATTATTGAGTTCTATGGTTTCTTTCAGTTTTTGTTTGGAATTTCTATCCAGTGGTAAGAGTGGCATGTTTTTTTAAATTCATTTTTATTGTAAAACAATGGGATACATCTTGTTTCTCTGTTTGTACATGAAGTAGAGGCATACCATTTGTGTAATCATACATTTACCTAGGGTTAGAGTGGCATGTTAAAGTCACACTGTGTTGTGGTCTGTTTGATTCCTGAAACTGAGGATTTGTTTGACATATATAGATGCTCCATTTTGGGGGGCATAAATATTTATAATTGTTATGTCTTGTTGATTTATGATTCCCTTAAGCAGTATGAAATGTCCTTCTTTATCCTAACTTTCACTTAAAGTCCACTTTATGTGATATAAGGATGGAAACCCCTGCTTTTTTAATGATTCTGTGTGTGTGACATACTTGTTCCCATTCTTTCACCTTCAGTCTATGGATGTCTTCTCCTAGGAGGTGAGTCTCTTGAAGACAGAATATTGTTGGGTATTTTTTTAATCCAATCTGCCAGCCTATGCCTTATGTACATTCTGAAATCATTTTCTGACATTTCTTCTACTGTGCTATCAATAGATTCTATTAATAGAGCATCTTTGTTTGGGGCACTTTCCCTTGTCATTTTATGTTGTGTATCTTCCCCTCTAGTAGTGTGGATCTGAGATATTACAATTTCCACCCTATAGATTTATAGTATCCCTGCAGGTTTCCAATACCTCACATTTAAGGGGAGATCAATATTAACAGCACCCAATGCAAACAATATGCAGCCTTAAACCAAATAGCCCCTATTAAGACCTTAACAATATTGTTGTAATAAACAGAGATGATGAGTTCAATTATTATCTCCAGCATAAACAATGGGTTTGCAATAAGGTCTACAATTTCTAATGGTGAACAAAGAGAGGATGGAGGAGGGGTGTTGGATGTTTGTTAACGAGGTATGAAGTGAGAATATAGAGGCACTAGATCATAGGAAGAATGAAAGAGGAATCAAAAGAAGTTGGTTGTTTTCAGGAGAAAAGAGAGAAAGAGACTCTGAGGACACAGATAAATAAGAGGAAAATAAAGAAAGTGAGTTTTAAAAATATCTACAACAAAATGGTAATATATCATTCATATCTCCCAATCTTCAGTAGCATGATGTATGAAAGGTACTTGATTTCAAAGATGATGAGGATGTTAGAGAGGGAAATGAAGAAAAAAAAATGTGGAAAAAAGTCTTAAAGTTACTAAGGTGGGGATTAGACTCGGAGGCAGGACTCCTGGAGGCTGGGTATAGCAATTACAAGTCCCTCTGGAAGACTGCACCCCAGCACTCTCATTTGGTGCCTACTTGTGTGACTCAGAAGCCTGGTCTTACCCCTTCCCTCACTTGTGGATCCCACAATTCCTGGTCTATAGTCTCTAAATGTATCTCTCCTGCCCCTGCCCATCAGACTTCCCATTCAGGAACCTCTCTCCCTGAAGGTCCTGAGGGCTGAATGCTTGGACCTGTGCACCTACCTCGGAAAGCTGTTCTGTATTGGGCAAATCAGGACCAGGCATTGAAATCTGTGGGCCAGCCACATAGCTGCAGTCACTGGGTCAGGTTGGTGGCTAGGGGGTGGTTGGGAGATTGGGGATTGAGGAGATGGAGGGCCCTTTTGATTGTCAAACTGGCAAGACCAGGTGATAAGTGGAGTTATGGACCAGGCTGATTTTGGGTTCCAGCAAGTGATGTCCAAGTTAGAAGTCTCTGGGATTCAGGTGTGCCAGGCTGATTGGCTGGATGAGCCAGGATTAAGATGTCCTCACACTCTTTACACCCCTGCCAATCCCTTGCAAACCTTCTCCTGCCTCTGCAGCAAAATGGTGGCTATTAGCACACCTAGCAGGGATACCTCAGATGTAACCATGCCGCAGGGCACTTGGTGATGATGTTTCAGGTCCTGGCTGTTATCCCTGGATGTAAGCAGCCATGTTCCAAGTTGGTGGTGGCAGCAGTGGCTAAGCTGTAGGTAAATTGATAATGAGTTTCTAGTCTCCTGCAGGTGTCCCAAGATAGAAGTTGCCCAACTAAAGTTGGTAGAGGAGGGGGATAATCCAAGATGGCAGCAGAGGTGTCCCAATGCATTGGTACATGAGGAGTCACAGCATGGTGCTGAATACACACAGGTGTAGGTGCTGGGCTAGATGTGATTGGAATTTTTTTTCCATCCTTTTATTTTCGGCCTGTGTCTTTGCCTACATAATGAGTCTCCTGTAAACATCAAAGAGTTGAATTTTTGAATCCATTCTGCTTATCCATGTGTTTAAATTGGGAAGTTGAGACCATTTACATTCATGGGTTATGATTATGGGTTAGTTGTTTCCTGCCATTTTTGTTTATTTGCCATATTTAATTCTGTCTTGATTTTCACTTAGTTTGTTGTTCTTCTAGTGTTCTTCATCTATTTGGGTGCTTGGAAGTGTGCTTTTGAATTCCTCTTTGTGTCAAGTATTCTTCATAGTGCTGATTTGGGGATTGTTAATTCTTTTAGTTTATCCTTGTCATGAAAAGTTTGTATTTTATCAATTTTGATAGATAACTTTGCTGGCTATAACAATGTTGGCTGTAAATCATTTTCTTTAAGAGCTTAGATTATGTCATTCCAAGACTTCCTTGATTTTAGCATCTGAACTGAAGTCAGATGTGAGCCTTATGGGTTTACCTCTAAATGTGACCTGATGTTTTTCTATTGCAACTTTTAATATCATTCCTTTATTTTCTGTGTTAGGCATTTTAATTATGTGTCTTGGAGAGATTGCATTCTGATATTATATATTTGGAGATCCATATGGTCCTATATGCGGATGTCTATCTCATTTCTAATATGGGGAAATTCATTGAAGAAGTTCTTAATGCCTTTAGTCTATATCTCCATGTTCTCTTCTATCCCAATGACTTTCAAGTTTGTTCTCTTGATGCTATCCAAGAGTCCTTCATATTCTGGTCAGTGTTTTTTTGCTTTTCCTTTTTCACATATTAAGTATTAAAGTATATATACTCTATCTTCAAGTCCTGAAGTTCTGTCTTCCAGGCCTGAAGTTCTATTTTCTGTGTAATTTAGTCTGTTGGTGGTGTTTACAGGTAAATTTTAATTTGATTTATTATCTCTTTCATTTCTAGGAGTTCTGATTATTTTTTCCATTATCTCTATTTCTTTATTGGAATTTCTTTCTTCTCCTGTATTTCCTCTCTTAATTTGTTCCTTAGATCCCTTCTTAGTTCATTGAACATTTTAATAATCCAATTTTTTCATTCTTTCTGGAATTTCATCTACTTCCATATCTGTGGGATACTTTGCTGGGTGATTATGCCTTTTGGAGGGAGATTTGTTGTTTGCCTGTTTCTGCACATTTTCAGAAGTCATGAACCTACACATTAATTTAGATGGATACCCTTTCCTCTTTTATATGTATGTCCTTCTGTGTGTAATTATGGTTTTTGTTCTGGAACTTCTCTTTTTTTTTTTTTTTTTTCATGTATAAATAGATGTTCAGGACCAGTTGTTCCTCCTTGAGGCCTGGTGGTTAGTTTGGGGTTTTTCTCTCCCCAATTCTATACATTAATGTATTGTTGAGACTTGGGTGGAGATAGATCATGTGTGAAGTGAGAGTCATTATTACTTGGCTGAGCTGAGAATATTTTTCAGAGTATAACCCTCTGCTCTGTGATCTTCAAGTGTCTCAATCACATTCCAGCCCTTCTTAGAGAAAGAAGGTGTGAGAAATAACACTAATAATAGCAACAGGTATACAGTCTTTTTTTTTTTTCAGTGCTGGGGATTGAACCCAGGGTCTTGTGCTTACAAGTCAAGCACTCTACCAACTGAGCTATCTCCCCAGCCCCGTATACAGTCTTAAGATAAAACTGGTGCCTACTTTAACAAATGTAACACTAATTGCCACCTATATAGGAATGGTGGGGTCAGCATTAATATCAGTAACAAAAATATAAAACTATGAACTAGATCAGACATTAAACAACAGGTGTCTACTCTATTGTTCACTCTATTAATAACCACAACAATATGAATTGGGTAGGAATTACATAAACTATATAATTCTATCAGACAGTGGGATTGTGATTTCTAAAGTGTAGAAAAAATGGGGTAGGAAGGAAAGAGAAATTTTGAAATATTTAAAAAGTGAACAGAGAAGAGTCAAGAGATAAATAGCATGTGATGGCTATAAAGCAGGAGAGACTTTTTAAAAAGAACTAAAATTAAGTTTAAAAAAAACAAAAGTAAAAGGAAACAGGAAAACATGGCTGTGAGTGAAGAGGTGAAAAAGGGACAGCTCCTCTCTACTTAGTTCCAGTTAAATGGAGATATGGGACTTGAAAGCAGGTTTTATAATTCATGGACTACCATCGACTGTCCTTAGAAAAAGTTGCCCCACCTTATTTAACAATGCAAAGTGTATAAATTATAGGTAAAGTCTATATGAGGAAGTTTACTCCACTTAACCCCTTCCTTAAGTTACTCAGAGTCGATCCCAGCACTATGAAATATGTTTTGCAGTTAGTCTCAGTTCATCCCTTTGATTTAATAATATGGAGGTTAGACCCTCCTGAAGATGCTCTTGAGAAGACAATAAAGGTCACTGAGCAAGGTCCTTTCCCCAGAAACCAAGAATTCCACCTTAAAGAAATATAGTTGCCTCACATTATTCCCTCTTTATTGTTTCTTCTGTTCCTTTTTGCCACTTTTAAACTCCATTCTATTTCTTCCTTGTGTGCCTCCATCTCTCTGCTCAATATGCAGCAGTAAAGATGGGTCAAAGTCAGAGAGTTGAACGATGAATTCTCTGCCCCCTTTGCTCACTGTAAAGACCCCCATTCTCCCAACCCAAAATACATATACAAGCTGCAGCTGACTTCCTGTTTTCTATTAGCTCCATTCTCACAAGATGTCTCAGCATCTTGTGTGTAGATGACAATAAAATAGTTATACATCCTCTCACAATTTCTCATGAAGTAAAAATTCAGTGATAATAGTGGGGAGGATTGACATCCTAATCCTCTATTATATAGTAGCATTTTGTTTTTTATTTTTAAATAAATGCAATTTGGAAAAGCAATGTGTTTTATCGTGTCAAGTTCTTATGAACGCGTTGGAGTTGGAGTTCATCCGAAATCTATAACTCACCATGTGATGCATAATTTTGCTGTCATGCAGTTGCAAATTTTGACACTTATTTTGCCAGAAAACACAGGTATGAATATGAAAGAGGCCCCCTCTGAGATTCATTGGCTTGGTGTCCTACTAATTCCCCTGTCATTCGTTGTCAAACTCAACTCTCCATTATTTACCAAGCACATTTTGTTGCCCTTTGTAGAATTCTGTTCAGATTCACTTAAAATCATCCATTGAGAGATCCAGTTTCAGTTGTTATTTATTCTTAATTTTCAATTTATTCTAATCCTTTAGCATTAAATGGCATAAACTGTCCTGGATTGAAAAAAATTTCATAGTGAAAAATGCATACAAACAATTTTTAAATTCCCTTTAAAATGGCTGGAGTTATAGATATTAGAAAAACTTTCTCTTACTCTTCTAGTTTTACATTAAAAAGCATGTTCTTCATTCTTCTCTGCATCGAAATTCTTTGTTTCAGGCATATAAAAAATTATTAGTGAAAACAAAACACTTTTTAAACTGAAAAAATATTAAAATTTAATCCTAAAATTCAGCACTTTCTGGGTTAAATCAGCTCACTACTTCAGTATCTGCAATTCAAATAAGTCCTCTGAGAAATTGGCCTCCGTAACCAGTGACGTGCTGCTGAACTGAACAGATCTCCAAAATATACTAACAGATTTCTTTCTTTCATTGTAGAATTATTTCCATCTGGTGCTTAGATATTAAACCTGGAATATGTAGAGACTCTTCCCTCTCACCCTGTTTGACTTCCAAATGCTGGCAAATAATTTGCATTGTCAATGAATTGAAGATTAGAATTTTTAATTTAACTGTGTTCTTGTAAGATGCAAAATTTAAAGTGACAGATATATAAAATAGTGGATTTTTCTTTCGATTTTAAGAAATGGAGATTCGAAATGTTTGTTGTTTGTAGAGAATCTTACAAGCCTCTTGTGCTTGAAAAGAATAAAACTTTTCTCATTATTTCCCCAAGTTTAGGATTTTGAAGTATGAATGTATGGAGAGTATTATAGGCCAGCTTGTACCAAAATGTGATTATCTAAAGATATGTGTATATATAGATAGGTAAGTAGACAGGTACTTAAATATATGCATGAAGAAGTTTCCAAGACTTTCGGTCACTGACAGTGATTTCTTCATGAACATTTTAAGGATCCTTCAAAGTTACAGTAAAGAATGTCTGACTTTTAAGACTGGCAACATTTTTCATACTATCTTGACTGGAAAGCACTGAGTTACTTCTAAGAAATAAAATTGCTTCCAGAAGTGTTGAAACCACTAAGGAAATGTTTATATGAAATGAGCAGGAGTCCCAAGGAGTAAATAAACCAATTCTGTGCACATGACTGTGTAGAAACTTGGGAGCGTGCACACGGAGAACAAGAAGAGAACCATGCGACCATGTGCAGGACAGTTACCAAGTTTCATTTCTTTCTTCTCATCGTTACTCGCAACCTCCACCCATTCCTCTTTCACCCAGCAATGGAGAGCACTTTCCTTCTGGAGCAAATCACCATCCAGTCCTCTTCTCCACGTCCTCACACTGAAGCCCGCCCCCCACCATGGGTCTTGCCTTTCAGATGTTCCCTCAGACTTTCTACACATTGTCTCTTATTTAATTGCTTCCTTTGATCTCTTTGAGTTCATCTGCCTTGATTTTCTGGAATATTTTCTAATGCTCTGAAGCACAACTGGACATTCTTTATTTCGTGGCTAGTTGAAAAATGACTGAATTCCTACCGAGCACATGAACCCGCTTACCGTCTGTCCCCAGTGTGCTCACATTTAAATTTTTTTAAAAATATATCAGTTGTACTTTTATAACTCCCCAGTTTATTTTGAAAATCATCTTTTCTGATGTACTACCATATGAATTTAAAATTGCATTAAAATTTGCCTATGACTTTATTAAATGCTAATGAAAGATGACTTGTTAAGACGTCAATATTTAAGCCCACCAACATTATAGAACTTTTTCCAACTTTTTAAATTGTTTTTTCACACTTGAGTCAATTTATATTGGACATTTGGGTTACATGTACAGATAAAACAGACTTATCTCTCAACAGAACTTACAACTGCATACAGTATCTTTCTTTCCAGATAAAATTAAAGTTTTAGAGGCAAAGTAGTTCAACTGGGAGGAAATAAGCCAGTCTCCTCATGATATAAACTAGAAAAAAGTATTAGAAGTGCTAAAGAGTAATTCCACCAATCTTTCTCTCTTAGCTTTCTAATATACAAGTGCACGCTTTCATGTACAAGAGTATGAGTTAAAACACCTCCAATGTAGGCAGAAAGCTGCCATGGACAAGGCTAATCTGACTCCCAAGAGGCCATGGTCAGAAGGAGGTACACAGGCAAGCCAAGGCACCTGTCTTAGGTTGGCCCGCACTAGCTGGCTGGAGCCAGACCATGTATCCAGGTTTCACTGGGCTCAGAGGCTGGCCTGGGCCTTCAGGTCATTTTTACTTCCTTGTGTTATTTCATAGATTTAGTTTTACTGGTTCCTCTATTTTGTAAGTAAGTCAAAGAGGAATGTTCAACAAGTCTAAGAATGCTTACTACCCCACCCCAAACTGAATCAAACATTTTTTATTTGTCTGATTGTTTATTTAAAAATACAATGAATTTTCAGCTATGATTGTATTTGAAATATAAGAAATATTTGAAATATAAGAAATAATAAGTCAGCTGAAGGAATAAGTGGGACCTGGGGCTAAGAAATGCCATCGCACTCCAACACAGGATGGAAGACTGCAGAGCTCCAATGGGGAGGGGTGGGGAAAGGTTGGCCCAGAGGTCCTCCTCCGGGAAGGCTCTGCAGCACCTGCCACAGCCCTGGTACACCATCTCAGAGTCGGAGTCATTCACAGTCCCCATTACGACATCTTCTGTATGTTGTTTTTTGGATCTTAGCTCCCAAGTAGTTCAATTTTAACTTTGCCATTTTTAATTTGGTTCCTTGTTCTAACCAAATCTCTCAGATTGCCTTCTGCCATACACAGCACATGGTCAAATGTGGCAAAGTCTTTGTTAAACCTATCTTCCCTTACGGATGTGTTAATGCCATAATTTCTTCGGCTGCTTGCAGCTCTTGGACTCCAGGTCAGGCCCATGTTTCAATCCGAAACAGTGGTGCAGTCGATGGCCCATTTATCTGAAACGTTTATAATCAGTGGCAAGATTCCTGAAAACTGCTTCTGCAAGGAGTGACTGGCAAACGTCACTCAGACACAGAAACAAGCACCCTCTTGGACACTCACTAAGTCATCTTTAAGGGCAGACACCTTCACCCAATAAATGCATCAAGGTGCATCCTGATGAAGCATGTGTATACTGCCAGACTCCTGTCCATGTCTACAGTTCATTGGAAAAAAAAAAAAAAAAAAAAAGGCTTAAAGAGACTTACAGGAAAGGATCCACACACCTTGGTAAGGAGAGTTACGTAAATGTATAATTATTATTACATGTTAATAAAAAATTAAGTATTTAAGGAAATGGAAGTGTTTATCACTGATTTGATCATGATGCACTGTTTGCATATATTGCATTATCATACTGTATTGTAAAATTGCACAATTAAAATAATAATTTAATGGGGCATGATGGTACATGCCTGTAATCCCAGCAACTTGGGAAGCTAAGGCAGGAAGATCACAAGTACAAAGCCAGCCTCAACCAGCAACTTAGTGAGGTTTTAAGCAACTTGGGAGAACCTGTATCAAAATAAAAAATAAACAGGATTGGTGATGCAGTTGAGTGGTTAAGCACCCCTGAGTTCAATCTCCAGTGCAAAAAACTAATAATAATAATAATAATTTAGAAAGAAAGTTTTGATGTTTATAAGCATGTAATCATTTGAATAATTCTCGTAAACATTTGTGGGAATCTTTTTTAATTTTTAAATTGTATTTGTTCTAATTAGTTGTACATGACAGTAGAATGCATTCATACATTTGATAAATCATACATAAATAAAGCTCAACCTCCCAACTTCCTGATTATGCATATTGCAGGATCACATCAGTCATGCAGTCACACATATACATGAGGTAATGATGCCTGATTCACTCTACTGTCATTCCTATCCTATACCCCTTCCCCTCCTTCACTCCCCTCTACCTAATACAAAGTAACTCTGTTCTTCCCTATTCTCCCCTGCTTATAGCGAAATAGCTTCTGCATATCAGAGAAAACATTCAACCTTTGGTTTTTTGTGGGAATCTTTTAAAGTGTCTCAGTACAAGTGGATCTCAGCAGGACCTAACATCTATATCCAAAGATCTCCAAACAAGAAGGTTGGTTAAAATGAGTGAAGATTTTCTATAAAACCTTGTCATAGAGTGAACTTTTATAGTTCTCTGCCCTGTAAAATATTATAATCCAAATTCAGAGCTCATATTGGAACTAGATTAATCTTGTAGAACAGGCAGACATTCTCAAAATAGTGCATGTACTTTAAAATCTAAGATGGACCCAATAACACTTATTGCAGTTTGCAACTATGACTATTATAAAACATTACAAGGACTGTAGCTAAAAGCAGCAAACAAAAAACACATGCTAAGAAGTGATCGATGTAACTTTTTTGTATCTTTCATCCTTCCAGAAAGCAGAAAAAAGAAATTTTAATTTCATCTTTAATTTAAAAGTTGCAGTTTCTTTTCTGTCTCTTTTTTTCCTGTGTCTCCCCAGTTGACCTCTGTTTCATTCCCCGTTCCCTTAAGTTTTCATTTGCAGAATGGTGGCACAGATTCAGAGAAGAGGTGGAGTCTGATATTTTGGGTGGTCTTAGTAAAGTTTAGTCTTTGGCTAACCTCTCCTTAGATGGGAAAGTAGCCAAGAATTTGCAGTATTAGGGAGAGTCTCCTTGAAAAACTGTATATGTACATCTGGGTGCATGTCAATATATTTGTTCTAGTTTAATAAAAGAAAAAAGTGAACAACAGCTTGTCCACCAAAGCAACAATTATTTCTCTCAAACTTAAAATACATCCTTTTGTGAGTAAGTTATAATTCTAATTTGGTTTCAGTTTATTATTTGACATCTCCATCTAGCTTGGCCAAGAAACTCATGGGAGTTCTCAAAAAATTAATCTACCCCAATTCTATTACTGTATTTGTTATGATTCTTTACTCTCTGTTACTCACACAAAGTGCCACTTAACAAGTGCTCAAGAAAAGATACTAATTGCTTTTTGTATCTAAATCTAATTTTAGGAAGTATATATAACATCTCTCACACAGCTTCTCCTTTTTAATATAAAATTACAATCAGGTTCATTTTGAAAGATCTGTTACTTTTCAATTAAAGAGAGAAATAAAACTTCTTTCTAAAAGTAGACTCACAAAGAATGTAGGAATTATTTCTCCCAATAAAAACTTGACAAAGTAGGTTTAAGTCTCCTAAATTACTGTGTAGATTAGAGAGGAAAAATTCACCTGCCTGGTGAGCATACATTAAAATGGAATTTGAAGGGGCCTTATCTTATTTGTATCTGACAAAAGCTAGTAAAAATATCCACATGGGCAAAAAAATATGCCAATATCATTTCAGTGAAAATAGCCACAAACAGCTGCCAGAAGACAAAGTAGTAAATCCATTTAAGCTCACTGGTGCGTGTGTGGAACTTTCCAAATAAAACCCTGCATCAAAGGAAACTTTGAACACTTTTCTACTAAATCAATCAAAACTAAACTAAATTGATGCAACTTTTAACAGTTACAAATTTCCACTCTTCCAATATCCCCAGCTCTAAAGAGCAACCTTACTTTGTTCTATTGCAGTTGGGTATGAAGTGAGAGAAGGAATATTTTAAATGGAGGACCTGCAATACATTAATGGGTTTCTTTTTTAAGCAGCTTTACTTCCAAAGAATGCAAAATTTTGCAAACTTGATCAGACTGGCACCGGAAAAGGTAAACAACACCTCAAACACAATGCTGAAAATATTTTAGCAAGTTAGCATAAATGGATAAGCCTTGTCTTTTTTTTTTCCATTTTTTTTATTAAAGATGATAAATTTACATAGGGCAATGTTGTTTGATTCATTCTGTTATTTTTTCCCTTCCCTCCACACCTCCCACCCCTCTTTTCCCTCTATACAATCCTTCCCTCCTCCATTCTTACCACCCTCCTTATGCCTAACCCTAAACCTAACCCTAACCCTAACGCTAACCCCTCCTACACCCCATTATATGTCCTCATCCGCTTATAAGCGACATCATTCGTCATTTAGTTTTTTTAAATTGGCTTATCTCGAATTTCATCCATTTGCCTGCAAATGACATGATTTTATCATTTTTCATGGCAGAGTAATATTCCATTGAATATATATGTCACAGTTTCTTAATCCATTCATCAACTGAAGGGCATCTAGATTGGTTCCACAATCTGGCTATTGTGAATTGAGCAGCTATGAACATTGATGTGGCTGTATTTCTGTAGTATGCTGATTTTAAGTCCTTTGTATGTATAGGCCAAGGAGTGGGATAGCTGGGTCAAATGGTGGTTCCATTCCAAGCTTTCTGAGGAATCTCCATACTGCTTTCCACAGTGGCTGCACTAATTTGCAACCCCACCAGCAATGTATGAGTGTACCTTTTTCCCCACATCCTCGCCAACACCTATTGTTGATTGTGTTCTTGATAATTACCATTCTAATTGGGGTGAGATGAAATCTTAGGGTAGTTTTGATTTGCATTTCTCTTATTACTAGAGATGTTGAACATTTTTTCATATATCTGTTGATTGTTTGTACATCTTCTTCTGTGAAATGTTTCTTCATTTCCTTAGCCCATTTGTTGACTGGATTGTTTGTATTCTTGGTGTAGAGTTTTTTGAGTTCTTTATAGATTCTGGAGATTAGCGCTCTATCTGAAGTATGAGTGGCACAGATATTCTCCCACTCTGTAGGCTCTCTCTTCACATTACTGATAGTTTCCTTTGCTGAGAGAAAGCTTTTTAGTTTGAATCTCTCCCAGTTGTTGATTCTTGCTTTTATTTTGTGGGCTATGGGAGTCCTGTTAAGGAAGTCTGATCCTAAGCCAACAAGTTGAAGATTTGGACCTCCTTTTTCTTCTATAATCTGCAGGGTCTCTGGTCTGATTCCGAGGTCCTTAATCCATTTTGAGTTGAGTTTTGTCATGGTGAGAGATGGGGATTTAGTTTCATTCTGTTGCATATGGATTTCCAGTTTTCCCAGCACCATTTGTTGAAGAGGCTATGTTTTCTCCATTGCATATTTTTGGCACCTTTGTCTAGTATGAGAAAATTGTATTTATTTGGGTTTGTGTCCATGTCCTCTATTCTGTACCACTGATCTACCTGTCTATTTTGGTACCAATACCATGCCGTTTTTGTTACTATTGCTTTGTAGTAGAGTTGAAGATCTGGTATTGTGATACCCCCTGCTTCGCTTTTTCTACTGAGGATTGCTTTAGCTATTCTGGGTTTCTTATTCTTCCAGATGAAATTCATAATTACTTGCGCTATTTCTGTAAGGTACATCATTGGGATTTTAATTGGAATTGCATTGAATCTGTATAGCACTTTTGGTAGTATGGCCATTTTGACAATATTAATTCTGCCTATCCAAGAACATGGGAGATTTTTCCATCTTCTAAAGTTTTCTTTAATTTCTTTCTTTAGTGTTCTGTAGTTCTCATTGTAGAGGTCTTTCACCTCTTTTGTGGGATTGAGTCCCAAGTATTTTATTTTTTCAATGCTATTGTGAATGGGGTAGTTTTCCTAATTTCTCTTTCTGAAGATTCATCACTTATGTATAACAATGCATTGGATTTATGAGCATTGATCTTGTAACCTGCTACTTCACTGAATTCACTTATGAGTTCTAAGAGTTTTCTGGTGGAATTTCCAGGTTCCTCTAAATATATAATCATGTCATTAGGGAACAGGGATAGTTTGAGTTCCTCTTTTCCAATTCGTATCACTTTAATTTCTTTGGTTTGTCTAATTGCTCTGGCTAGAGTCTCAAGAACAATGTTGAGTAGAAGTGGTGAAAGAGGGCATCGCTGCCTTCTTCCAGTTTTTAGGGGGAATGCTTTCAATTTTTCACCATTTAGAAAGATATTGGCCATGGGCTTAGCGTAGATGGCCTTTACAATGTTAAGGAATGTTCCCACTACCTCAATTTTCTCTAGTGTTTTGAGCATGAAGGGGTGCTGTATTTTATCGAATGCTTTTTCTGCATCTATTGAAATAATCATGTGATTCTTAACTTTTAGTCTGTTGATATGGTGAATGACATTTATTGATTTCTGGATGTTGAACCAACCTTGCATCCCTGGGATAAAACCCACTTGATCGTGGTGCACTAACTTTTTAATATATTTTTGTATGCGATTTGCTAAAATTTTGTTGAGAATTTTTGCATCAATGTTCATTAAGGATATTGGTCTGAAATTTTCTTTCCTTGATGAGTCTCTGTCTGGTTTAGGTATCAGTGTGATATTGGCTTCATAGAATGAGTTTGGGAGGGTTCCCTCCTCTTCTATTTTATGGAGAAGTATTAGAATGAGCTCTTCTTTAGAGGTTTTGTAGAACTCGGCTGAGAACCCATCTGGTCCCGGACTTTTCTTTGTTGGTAGGCTTTTGATGACCTCTTCTATTTCATTGCTTCAAATTGATTTATTGAAGTTGTGTATGTCCTCCTCATTCAGTTTAGGTAATTCATATGTCTCTAGAAACTTGTTGATGTCTTCGAGGTTTTCTGTTTTGTTGGAGTATAGATTTTCAAAATAGCTTCTAATTATGTTTTGTATGTCACTGGTGTCTGTTGTGATATTTCCTTGTTCATTCCGAATTTTAGTAATTTGAGTTTTCTCCCTCTTTCCCTTTGTTAGTGTAGCTGAGGGTTTATCAATTTTGTTTATTTTTTCAAAGAACCAACTATTTATTTTGTTAATTTTTCCGATTGTTTCTTTTGTTTCAATTTCGTTGATTTCGGCTCAGATTTTAAGTATTTCCTGTGTTCTAGGACTTTTGGTGTTGGTCTGCTCTTCTTTTTCTAGGGCTTTGAGCTGTAGTGTTAAGTCGTTTATTTGTTGAATGCGCCCCATGAAATAAATCTTCCTCTAAGTACTGCTTTCATAGTGTCCCAGAGATTTTGATATGATGTGTCTTTGTTCTCGTTTACTTCTAAGAATTTTTTTATTTCCCTCCTGATGTCTTCTGTTATCCATTCATCATATAATTGTGTATTATTTAATCTCCATGTATTGGAGAAGTTTCTGGTTTTATTCTGTCATTTATTTCTAATTTCAGTCCATTATGATCTGATAGAGTACAAGGTAGTATCTCTATCTTCTTGTATTTGCTAACAGTAGCTTTGTGGCATAAGACATGGTCTATTTTAGAGAAGGATCCATGTGCTGCTGAGAAGAAAGTGTATTCGTTCTTTGTTGGATGGTATATTCTATATAAGTCGGTTAAGTCTAAATTGTTGATTGTGTTATTGAGATCTATGGTTTCTTTATTCAATTTTTGTTTGGACGATCTATCCAGCGGTGAGAGAGGTGTGTTAAAATCACCTAGAATTATTGTATTGTGATCTATTTGATTTCTAGAATTGAGAAGGATTCGTGTGACATACATGGATGAGCCAATGTTCAGGGCATAGATATTTATGATTGTTATGTCTTGCTGATTTATGCTTCCCTTAAGCAGTATGTTATGTCCTTATTTATCCCTTCTGACTAGTTTTGGCTTGAAGTCCACAGTATCTGAAATGAGAATGGATACTCCAGCTTTTTTTGCTGTGTCCATGTGCATGGTATGTTTTTTCCCATCCTTTCACCATTAATCAATGGGTATCTCTTTCTATGAGATGAGTCTCTTGCAGGCAGCATATTGTTGGATTTTCCTTTTTAATCCAATTTGCCAGTCTATGTCTTTTGATTGATGAGTTCAGGCCATTAACATTCAGGGTTATTATTGTGATATGATTTGTATTCCCAGTCATTTGACTCATTTTTGTTTTTTGACATGATTTGGTTTCTCCTTTATTTAGCTATTCCTTTAGGCTAGTTCCTCCCGTTGCTGATTTGCATCGTTGTTTTTCATCTTTTCCTCATGGAATATTTTGCTGAGAATGTTCTGCAATGCCGACTTTCTTTTTATAAATTCCTTTAGCTTTTGTTTATCATGGAAGGATCTTATCTCATCGTCAAATCTGAGAAGGGGAGGCATTGAGAGTCTCGGACTAAAACAGAGCCACGAAGTGAGTATCCCCCACCCGGTGAAGCACTGCCGGGGTGGCAGGCCCGGATTCGGGTGGCTTATTAGAGTAGGGCAGGGTAGCTAGAGTCTTCCCCAGGCAGCTCTGTGCACTTCGGCGGTGGGCTCCTCCCACAGGGCCAGATTCTCCAGCATTTCAGAGAAGGCCCCCCAGTGCTTCAGAGACCAGGACAGGGCAGCCAGGGACTTCCCCAAGAAGCCCGCAGCCCAGCCCCCTCTGGCGGGAAGCGCCTTTCCAGGCTAGCTTCTCGGAGCAGGCCCCCCAGTGAGAGCCTTTCCACACAGAGCCAGCTCCAAGTCCTGAAACCAGTAGCGGACTAGGGGCAGCTTTCCTTGGAAGCACTGCATTATCAAGTTACTCCAAGACTTCAGGCTACTGAAGGCTGGGAGGTGATACACTGGAAATCTACAGGGACACTATAAGCCAACAGAAGAAATTTGCAATATCACAAAGTCCCACTGACATCTGACCAATATGAGAAAACAAGGGAAGAAAATGTCCCAAACAAACCTAGATACTATATCAATAAAACCCAATGACAGCACAGCAGAAGAAATGTCAGAAATGGAGTTCAGAATGTACATAATTAAAACAATCAGGGAAGCAAACAAGGAGATGAAAGAGCAAATGCAGGCATTAAATGATCACACCAATCAACAGTTAAAGGAGCAAATACGGGAAGCAAGAGATCATTTCAATAAAGAGTTAGAGATATTGAAGAAAAAACCAACAGAAATCCTTGAAATGAAGGAAACAATAAACCAAGTTAAAAACTCCATAGAAAGCATAACCAATAGGATAGAACACCTGGAAGACAGAACCTCAGATATTGAAGACAAAATATTTAATCTTCAATACAAAATTGACCAAACAGAAAAGATGGTAAGAAATCATGAACAGAATCTACAAGAATTATGGGATATCATGAAAAGGCCAAATTTAAGAATTATTGGGATTGAGGAAGGCTTAGAGAAACAAACCAAAGGAATGAACAATCTATTCAATGAAATAATATCAGAAAATTTCCCAAATCTGAAGAATGAAATGGAAAACCAAGTACAAGAGGCTTATAGGACTCCAAATATACAAAATTACAACAGACCCACACCAAGGCACATTATAATGAAAATACCTAACATACAAAATAAAGACAGAATTTTAAAGGCCGCAAGAGAAAAGAATCAGATTACATTCAGGGGGAAACCAATAAGAATATCAGCAGATTTTTCAATCCAGACCCTAAAAGCTAGAAGGACCTGGAACAACACTTACCAAGCCCTGAAAGAAAACGGATGCCAACCAAGAATCTTATACCCAGCAAAACTTACTTTCAGATTTGATGATGAGATAAGATCCTTCCATGATAAAAAGAAGCTAAAGGAATTTACAAAAAGAAAGTCGGCATTGCAGAACATTCTCAGCAAAATATTCCATGAGGAAGAGATGAAAAACAACAATGCAAATCAGCAACGGGAGGAACTAGCCTAAAGGAATAGCCAAATAAAGGAGAAACCAAATCATGTCAAAAAACAAAAATGAGTCAAATGACTGGGAATACAAATCATATCACAATAATAACCCTGAATGTTAATGGCCTGAACTCATCAATCAAAAGACATAGACTAGCAGAATGGATTAAAAAGAAAAATCTAACAATATGCTGCCTGCAAGAGACTCATCTCATAGAAAGAGATACTCATACACTAAAGGTGAAAGGATGCGAAAAAAACATACCATGCACATGGACACAGCACAAAAGCTGGAGTATCCATTCTCATTTCAGATACTGTGGACTTCAACCCAAAACTAGTCAGAAGGGATAAAGAAGGACACTACATACTGCTTAAGGGAAGCATAAATCAGCAAGACATAAAAATCATAAATATCTATGCCCCGAACATTGGCTCATCCATGTACGACAAACAAATCCTTCTCAATTCCAGAAATCAAATAGACCACAATACAATAATACTAGGCGATTTTAACACACCTCTCACATCGCTGGATAGATCATCCAAAAAAAATTGAATAAAGAAGCCATAGATCTCAATAACACAATCAACAATTTAGACTTAACCGACTTATATAGAATATACCATCCAACAAAGAACGAATACACTTTCTTCTCAGCAGCACATGGATCCTTCTCTAAAATAGAAAATGTCTTATGCCACAAAGCTACTGTTAGCAAATACAAGAAGATAGAGATACTACCTTGTACTCTATCAGATCATAATGGACTGAAATTAGAAATAAATGACAGAATAAAAACCAGAAACTTCTCCAATACTTGGAGATTAAATAATACACTATTATATGATGAATGGATAACAGAAGACATCAGGAGGGAAATAAAAAAATTCTTAGAAGTAAACGAGAACAAAGACACATCATATCAAAATCTCTGGGACACTATGAAAGCAGTACTTAGAGGAAGATTTATTTCATGGGGCGCATTCAACAAAAGAAGTAGAAATCAACAAATAAATGACTAAACACTACAGCTCAAAGCCCTAGAAAAAGAAGAGCAGACCAACACCAAAAGTCCTAGAACACAGGAAATACTTAAAATCTGAGCCGAAATCAACGAAATTGAAACAAAAGAAACAATCGGAAAAACTAACAAAATAAATAGTTGGTTCTTTGAAAAAATAAACAAAATTGATAAACCCTTAGCCACACTAACAAAGAGAAAGAGGGAGAAAACTCAAATTACTAAAATTCGGAATGAACAAGGAAATATCACAACAGACACCAGTGACATACAAAACATAATTAGAAGCTATTTTGAAAATCTATACTCCAACAAAACAGAAAACCTCGAAGACATCAACAAGTTTCTAGAGACATATGAATTACCTAAACTGAATGAGGAGGACATACACAACTTCAATAAATCAATTTGAAGCAATGAAATAGAAGAGATCATCAAAAGCCTACCAACAAAGAAAAGTCCGGGACCAGATGGGTTCTCAGCCGAGTTCTACAAAACCTTCAAAGAAGAGCTCATTCCAATACTTCTCAAAGTATTCCATAAAATAGAAGAGGAGGGAACCCTCCCAAACTCATTCTATGAAGCCAATATCACACTGATACCTAAACCAGACAGAGACACATCAAGGAAAGAAAATTTCAGACAAATACCTAATGAACATCAATGCAAAAATTCTCAACAAAATTTTAGCAAATCGCATACAAAAATATATTAAAAAGATACTGCACCACGATCAAGTGGGTTTCATCCTAGGGATGCAAGGTTAGTTCAACATCAGGAAATTAATAAATGTCATTCACCATATCAACAGACTAAAAGTTAAGAATCGCATGATTATTTCAATTGATGCAGAAAAAGCATTCGATAAAATACAGCATCCCTTCATGCTCAAAACACTAGAGAAAATTGAGGTAGTGGGAACATTCCTTAACATTGTAAAGGCCATCTATGCTAAGCCCATGGCCAATATCATTCTAAATGGTGAAAAACTGAAAGCATTCCCCCTAAAAACTGGAACAAGGCAGGGATGCCCTCTTTCACCACTTCTATTCAACATCATTCTTGAGACTCTGGCCAGAGCAATTAGGCAAACCAAAGAAATTAAAGGGATACGAATTTGAAAAGAAGAACTCAAACTATCCCTGTTCGCTGATGACATGATTATATATTTAGAGGAACCTGGAAATTCCACCAGAAAACTCTTAGAACTCATAAGTGAATTCAGTAAAGTAGCAGGTTACAAGATCAATGCCCATAAATCCAATGCATTTTTATACATAAGTGATGAATCTTCAGAAAGAGAAATTAGGAAAACTACCCCATTCACAATAGCATTGAAAAAAATAAAATACTTGGGAATCAATCTCACAAAAGAGGTGAAAGACCTCTACAATGAGAACTAGACAACACTAAAGAAAGAAATTAAAGAACAGCTTAGAAGATGGAAAGATCTTCCATGTTCTTGGATAGGAAGAATTAATATTGTCAAAATGGCCATACTACCTAAAGTGCTATACAAATTCAATGCAATTCCAATTAAAATCCCAATTGTGTACCTTACAGAAATAGAGCAAGCAATTATGAAATTCATCTGCAAGATAAGAAACCCAGAATAGCTAAAGTAATCCTTAGCAGGAAGAGTGAAACAGGGGGTATAGCAATACCAGATCTGCAACTCTACTACAAAGCAATAGTAACAAAAACGGCATGGTATTGGTACCAAAATAGACAGGTAGATCAGTGGTACAGAACAGAGGACACGGACACAAACCCAAATAAATACAATTTTCTCATACTAGACAAAGGGGCCAAAAATATGCAATGGAGAAAACATAGCCTCTTCAACAAATGGTGCTGGGAGAATTGGAAATCCATATGCAACAGAATGAAACTAAACCCATATCTCTCACCATGCACGAAACTAAACTCAAAATGGATTAAGGACCTCGGAATCAGACCAGAGACCCTGCAGATTATAGAAGAAAAAGTAGGTCCAAATTTTCACCTTGTTGGTCTAGGATCAGACTTCCTTAACAGGACTCCCATAGCACAAGAAATAAAAGCTAGAATCAACCACTGGGATAGATTCAAACTAAAAACCTTTCTCTCAGCAAAGGAAACTATCAGCAATGCGAAGAAAGAGCCTACAGAGTGGGAGAATATCTTTGCCAATCATACTTCAGATAGATCACTAATCTCCAGAATCTATAAAGAACTCAAAAAACTCTACTCCAAGAATTCAAATAATCCAGTCGACAAATGGGCTAAGGAAATGAATAGACACTTCACAGAAGAAGATCTACAAGCAATCAACAAACGTATGGAGAAATGTTCAACATTTCTAGTAATAAGAGAAATGCAAATCAAAACCACCGTAAGATTCCATCTCACCCCAATTAGAATGGCGATTATCAAGAATACGAGCAACAACAGGTGTTGGCGAGGATTTGGGGAGAAAGGTACACTCATACATTGCTGGTGGGGCTGCAAATTAGTGCAGCCACTCTGGAAAGCAGTGTGGAGATTCCTTAGAAAACTCGGAATGGACCCTCCATTTGACCCAGCTATCCCACTCCTTAGCCTATACCCAAAGGACTTAAAATCAGCATACTACAGAGATACAGCCACATCAATGTTCATAGCTGCTCAATTCACAATAGCCAGACTGTGGAACCAACCTAGATGCCCTTCAATTGATGAGTGGATAAAGAAACTGTGGTATATATATACAATGGAATATTACTCAGCCATAAAGAATGATAAAATTATGGCATTTGCAGGCAAATGGATGAAATTGGAGAATATCATGCTAAGTGAGATAAGCCAATCTCAAAAAGCCAAAGGCGAATGATATCGCTAGTAAGTGGAGGATGACACATAATGGGGGGGGAGGGAAGGGTTAGTGTTAGGTTAGGGAGGGGGGCAAGTATGGAGGAAGGAACTACTGTATAGAGGGTAAAGAGGGGTGGGAGGGGTGGGGGAAGGGAAAAAATAACAGAATGAATCAAACAACATTACTCTATGTAAATTTATGATTACACAAATGGAATGCCTCTACGCCATGTACAAACAGAGAGACAACATGTATCCCATTTGTTTATAATAAAAAAAAAAAGTCTAAAAAAAAAAAAAAATGGCCATACTACCAAAAGTGCTATACAGATTCAATGCAATTCCAATTAAAATCCCAATGATGGACCTCACAGAAATAGAGCAAGCAATTATGAAATTCATCTGGAAGAATAAGAAACCCAGAATAGCTAAAGCAATCCTCAGTAGAAAGAGCGAAGCAGGGGGTATCACAATACCAGATCTTCAACTCTATTACAAAGCAATAGTAACAAAAACGGCATGGTATTGGTACCAAAATAGACAGGTAGATCAAAGGTACAGAATAGAGGACATGGACACAAACCCAAATAAATACAATTTTCTCATACTAGACAAAGGTGCCAAAAATATGCAATGGAGAAAACATAGCCTCTTCAACAAATGGTGCTGGGAAAACTGGAAAACCATACGCAACAGAATGAAACTAAATCCCTATCTCTCACCATGCACAAAACTCAACTCAAAATGGATCAAGGACCTTTGAATCAGACCAGAGACCCTGCATCTTATAGAAGAAAAAGGAAGTCCAAATCTTCAACTTGTTGGCTTAGGATCAGACTTCCTTAACAGGACTCCCATAGCCCACAAAATAAAAGCAAGAATCAACAACTGGGAGAGATTCAAACTAAAAAGCTTTCTCTCAGCAAAGGAAACTATCAGTAATGTGAAGAGAGAGCCTACAGAGTGGGAGAATATCTGTGCCACTCATACTTCAGATAGAGCGCTAATCTCCAGAATCTATAAAGAACTCAAAAACTCTACACCAAGAATACAAACAATCCAGTCAACAAATGGGCTAAGGAAATGAAGAGACACTTCACAGAAGAAGAAGATGTACAAGCAATCAACAGATATATGAAAAAATGTTCAACATCTCTAGTAATAAGAGAAATGCAAATTAAAACTACCTTAAGATTTCATCTCACCCCAATTAGAATGGGATTATCAAGAACACAATCAACAATAGGTGTTGGCTAGGATGTGGGGAAAAAGGTACACTCATACATTGCTGGTGGGGCTGCAAATTAGTGCAGCCACTCTGGAAAGCAGTATGGAGATTCCTCAGAAAGCTTGGAATGGAACCACCATTTGACCCAGCTATCCCACTCCTTGGCCTATACATACAAAGGACTTAAAATCAGCATACTACAGAAATACAGCCACATCAATGTTCATAGCTGCTCAATTCACTATAGCCAGATTGTGGAACCACCCTAGATGCCCTTCAGTTGATGAATGTATAAAGAAAATGTGGCATACATATACAATGGAATATTACTCCACCATGAAGAATGAGAAAATCATGGCATTTGCAGGCAAATGGATGAAATTGGAGGATATCATACTAAGTGAGATAAGCCAATCTCAAAAAACTAATGGACGAATGATCTCGCTGATAAGCGGATGAGGACATATAAGGGAGGGTAGGAGAGGTTAGCGTTAGGGTTAGGGTTAGGTTTAGGGTTAGGGATAAGGTGGGTGGTAAGAATGGAGGAAGGAAGGACTGTATAGAGGGAAAAGAGTGGTGGGAGAGGTGGGGGGAAGGGAAAAAATAACAAAATGAATCAAACAATATTGCCCTATGTAAATTTATGATTTTCAATTAAAATAAAAAATATATATATTGGTGTTCTAAAAAACAAAAGAAGAAAAGAAAATTTGGTATATCTACACAGTGGAATGCTATTTAGCTATAAAAAGAAACAAAATTCTGCTATTTGAAGCAACATGAATGAACAGGAGATGATTATGGTGAGTGAAATAAAATGGGCCCAGAAAGACAAATACCACATGCTGTCACTCACATGAGGACACTGAATGTAGATCTCATAGAATTTGGAAGTGAAATGGTAGTTATTAGAGGTCAGGAGAGTAGGGTCAGAAAGGGAGATAGGGAAGGATTTATCAATGGGTACTAATTTAGTTAGTTAGGAACAAGAAACTCTGGAGTGTTATTGCATAGTAGGGTGAATGTAAGAAGCAAATATCTAGAAGAAAAGATTTAAATTTTTTTATCCATAAAGAAATGACAAATGGTTAAGAAAGAGATATATTTAACCTGATGTAAACATCACACAATATAAACACATATCAAAACATTACTTGGTACTCTTTAATATGCACAATTTTTATGTTGTATGAAACAGTTAAAAATAAATTTTAAAAATATTAAAAAACAGGAACAAGGCAGAAGGACGACCACTAGATGTTGTGAAGACATATAAAGCTTCAGTAATCAAAACAATGCTATATTATCATCAAGATAGAAATATAAACCAATGGGGCAAATAAAAATAATCTAGGAATAAGCTCATACACATACAATGAGTTTAACAAAGATGCAAAGGCACAATTAATGTACCTAATCACTGCAATAATCACCTGGTAGGGATTGACCCGGAGGCAACTATAGGCAGGTAGGAGCTGGGTAGATGGGTGCATGCCTTTGGGGTGTATATTTTTCTGTGGTGAGGGGAGCTCGCCTTTCCCTTTTTTTCTGCCCTGCTTCTTGTGCAATGTCCTCAGCTGCTTTCTTCCACACTCTTCCACTACAATGCTCTGCCTCACCTCAGGCCCTGAGGAAAGGAGTCAGCCGCCTAAGGACTTGGATCCCTGAAACTGTGATCACCAAATAAACTTTTCCTCCTCTGAAACTGTTCTTGTCACAGCAAACAAAAAAGCTGACTAAAACACAAACAATGAAAAAAAAAAAAACATAAAGGTGTATTAAAGCGTAAAGACTTGGCAGCATTTTATACAGGACACTTTCTGTGATACAAATGAGTACTTCTGGCAAGAGTTAGGTTATTTATAAGTTCTGTTCTATCTGGAAAATAACTAAGATGTCTGTTTCAAACCATTTCCACAAATAGGAACACATTCACAAGAGACAATAAAAGAAGATGCTTTCATCCTATGTTTTCTCAATTTTTTTATACTAATGACGAAGGATAAGTATAAAATGTTTTTCCATTTGTATACATTTTCTAAGATGAGATTGACACAAAGAGATTGCTGATGTTTGTCTTCTGTGCTTCTTGCTATCTACTATGGGTGAAATTTGTCTCCTCTTAGACACGGAAATAAAATTTTAAAAATCTCAAATACTGCTGATATTTTTTCAGGTGCTAAGTATTCAGTTTGAACATTTCACCTTTAGCAATTTTGATATTATTTTATTCCAATTAGCTAGGGAACTACTGCTTTTTTATAGCTCCAGGTGTAAAAAGCAATAAAATTCCTCAGTGATTGAAGTGTCTGCCAGTATTCTGCCAGGAATTTTGAATACACATCTCTTCCTCTCTCCATCTAACTATGAAATACCTGGGGAAATTATGTCAATTATAAATGTTCTGTTATACTTAAAATACATCCTAAGTTTTTTTTTTTTTTTTTTTAATTAAAGTTTTAAGCTCCTAGCAAATTGTATTAGTCATTAAGAGGCTAAAACAGAGGTAAAACCACACACACACACAAAAAGCTAAGATCATGTTGTATGTTTCTGAACTGAAGATGATGTGATAATGCTTAAAGAAATAAGATAGAGTTTACTATTTAATGTGTTTGTTTTTAAATTTTAATAGGATGCCCTTTTTTATTTGTTCTAATTAGTTTACAAGATAGAATGCACTTCGACACATCATATAAATGGAGTAATGCTTTTTAAAAAGATAATTTAGATCTCTCTTTTCTTTATTTTTTTCTTTTTCTACTAGAAATATATTTCTCAGTTACTGCTTCCTGTTTGCCCAGCAAAGCAGCTGGAAGTTTCCTCCCAACTTAGTCTACAAAAATTACTTATTTATTCAATTTTGTACTACTGTGTTCCCACCACAATACTCAATAACAATTGGGTATATGGCAATCCAGTTTTGACAGTGAGTTGATATCAGACTCCACAGGTTTGGGGCATAATTTGCCAAAGACTGCTCTCACATCAAAGGACAGCTGCAAGTCTTAGGTGTACCCACTTACCCCCAAATACCTGGAGTACTAATCCAGGTACTAATCCAGGAGTCCCCATTACCTCCCTCAAGTTCAATATGTTGCTAGAACCACTCAAAGAACTCAGGAAAATCCTATTGTTACACTATTCTTTTGTTTGTTTGTACTAAGGATTGAACCAGGGACACTTTACCACTGAGCTACATCCCCAGGTCTTTTTATTATTATTATTATTATTATTTATTTATTTTAATTTTTGTTGAGACAGGGTCTCACTAAGTTGCTAAGGCTGGTCTCAAACTTACGGTCTTCCTGTCTCAGCCTTCCAAGTAGCTGGGAAATCCTACTCTTATCATTAAAAAATAATAATAATAATACATATAAGACAACAAGACAAACACAGAGACTTAAATGGCAAGGTATAGCAGGGAGGCAGAGTTCTTGTGTAGTCTCCCATAGAGACAGGGAATATCACCTTTCCAACATATCAATGTATTGACCAATCAGGAAGCTTCACTGAGCTTTCAGCATCCTGAGTTTTTATTATGATTTTATTTATATAAGAAAGATTTGTTAAATCATTGGCCATATGAATGAACCCAATCTCCAAATTCCTGTCCACCCCAGAGGTCAAGCTGGTCTTTCTGGTGGCTGACTCTTATTCTGAAATTGAAAGGGACCCATCATTAGTCATCATATTAACACAACAGAGATGTTCCTATTACTCAAGAAATTCTAAAGATTTTAGTACTCTTCCAGGAACTCAGGACAAAGGCCAAATTCTTTACAAGTCTACAGTTTAAATTGTGAGCTTGCAAATAGGGTACAATCAGACCCTTCACGATCTTGACAACCTGTTGTTAGAAAATAGAAATAAAGTACTTTACAGAATAATACACGAGTGATAATACTAATAGGCAGCTCCTTTATATGAAAGGGCAAAATAGAAAATTGACAAAACTCTTCTAGTGGAATCAAACCTTTGATTTTAAGCAGTACACAAAATTCAAAGTTAGTGAATAAATATACATTTTTAAATGAATTTAAATATTTGCATGGGTACCTAAAATACAAAAGCAAATGTAAATAATCTTGCTTTTCTAAAACTTATCTAGCATTGTTCAGAATAACCTTATTCATTCATCAGAATAATAGTATTCATTAATCATCCTGGTAGAAATGTTAGAAATTTTCATTTGATTTAATTTTAACTTTTTTTTAATTCCTAGAAAAGCTACTGGGGTAAAAAGAACTTACTATTCAAGAATATAAGTTGATATGGGCAATAATCCTGTCTTATCAACTTTGTGTGATTTATTACACACTTGCCATTTATATTACTCATTTTTAACAAAAAAAGTAGGAAAATAATTCAAAGAATGAAAAAGGGAAAGGGATAATTAAAAAGATAGAAGTAAAAAATTAATCTTATGAATAAATAAAAGAAATAAGGAGAGAAGTAAAATAAAAAGGCAGAAAGGGGAAGAGGAGGATCATGAACAAAAGGAAAAGAGACAAAATAGAAGACAATTCTTTCTGTAGTATACATTGGTAACATGGTAAGAAATTCTGGACATAGCCAAATTTGGGCAGAAGCTGTGGAGATTATAGAATTTGTATTTAAAATGTGAATGAATAAAAGCGATTCAACATTGTCTTTGAAACTCTAGCCAGAGCAATTAGACAGAAGAAAGAAATTGAAGGTATATAAATAGGAAAAGAAGAACTCAAATTATCACTATTTGCTGACGACATGATTCTATATTTAGAGAATCCAAAAAATTCCATCAAAAACTTCTAGAACTAATAAATGAATTCAGCAAAGTAGCAGGATATAAACTCAATACCCATAAATCAAATGCACTCCTATACATCAGTAATGAATCCACTGAAAGAGAAATAAAGAAAACTACCCCATTCACAGTAGCCTCAAAAAAATAAAATAAAATAGTTGGGAATCAATCTAACAAAAGAGGTAAAAGACCTCTACAATGAAAACTACAGAACACTAAAGAAAGAAATTGAAGAAGACCTTAGAAGATGGAAAGACCTTCCATGCTCCTGGATAGGCAGAATTAATATTGTCAAAATGGCCATACTACCCAAAGTGCCACAGATTTAATGCAAATCCTATTAAAATTCCAATGACATTCTTCACAGAACTAGAAAAAGGAATCATGAAATTCAGTTGGAAAAATAAAAGACCCAGAATAGACAAAGCAATCCTTAGCAAGAAAAGTGAAGCAGGAAGCACCACAATACCAGACCTCGAACTGCACTACAGAGCTATAGTAATAAAAACAGCTTGGTATTTGGCACCAAAACAGATATTTAGACCAGTGGGTACAGAATAGAAGACACGGAGACAAACTCACATAAGTACAGTTATCTCATACTACACAAAATGCCAAAAACACTCATGGGAGAAAAGATAACCTATTCAACAAATGGTGGTAGGAAAAATGGAAAGCTACATGTGAAAAAATGAAACTAAACTTTTATCTCTCATCCTGCACGTAACTCAAAGTGGATCAAAGACTTAGGCACTCAGAGACCTTGAGACTAGTAGAAGAAAAAGTAGGCCCAAATCTTCACTATGTCAGCCCAGGATCTGATTTTCTTAACAAGATCCCTAAAGCACAAGAAGTTAAATTAAGAATCAATAAATGGGATGGATTCAAATTAAAAAGCTTCTTCTCAGCAAAAGAAACAATCAATAATGTGAAGAGGGAGCCTAAAGATTAGGAGAAAATCTTTACCACATGTACCTCAGATAAAGCATTAATCTCAAGGATATGTGAAGAACTCAAAAAACTTCACACCAAAGAAACAAATAACCCAATAAATAAATGGGCTAAGGAACTGATCAGATACTTTTTTTTTTTTTTTCCCCAGTGCCAGGGATTGAACCCAGGGCCCTGTGCTTGCAATGAACAGGTACTTCACAGAAGACATACATTCAATCAAAAATATATGAAAAAAAATGTTCAACATCTCTAGCAATTACAGAAATGCAAATCAAAACTACTCTAAGATTCCATCTCACTTCAATCAGAATGGCAATTATCAAGAATACAAGCAACAATAAATGTTGGCAAGGATGTGAGGAAAAAGGTACACTCATACATTGCTGGTGGGAATGCAAAATGGTGCAACCATTATGGAAAGCAGTATGGAGATTACTTAGAAAACTTGGAATAGAACCATCATTTGACCCAGTTATCCCACTCCTCAGTTTATACCCAAAGGACTTAAAATCAGCATACTACAGTGACACAGCCACATCAATGTTTATAGCAACTCAATTCACAATAGTTAAGATATGGAACCAACCTAGGTGTCCTTTAACAGATGAATAGATTTTTAAAAATGTGATATGTATATATACATACAATGGAATATTACTTAGCTTTAAAGAAGAATGAAACTATGGCATTTGCTAGTAAATGGATGGAGTTGAAGAATATCATGCTAAGTGAAATAAGCCAAACCCAAAAAACCAATGACCAAATGTTTTCACTGATATGTGGATGCTAATTCACAATAGTGGGAGGTGGCGGGGGGTGAATAGGGAAAATAGAGTTACTTTATATTAAGTAGAGGGGAGGGAAAAGGGTACGGAGGTATGGGGGTAAAAAGAATAGTAGAGTGAAACAGACATTATTACCTCATGACCAATGTGATCCTACAATATGTACCATCAGAAAAATGAGAAATTACACTCCATCTGATGTATGATTTATCAAAATACATAACTACATTCTACTGTCATGTACAACTAATTAGAACAAATTTAAAAATTTTTTTAAAAGAATAACAAAACAAAAAATGATTAGAAAAGAAATGAAAAAGAGGATCAGTCTTTTGAAGGAGAAGACTGAATTATTTTGTTCTGAATGCTCCCTCTGCAACCTGTGATGGTTCTTTTAGAAAGAACTATCAACCCAAAGCTAAATACATTGACTTTATGTTTAAATGATATTTATCAAGACTCGACTAAACAAAAACAAAAAGCACAATGGAAATTATACATGTACCAAGAATAAAATTTACCATTGTTAATTATGTTTTTTAAAAAAGGGAAACAAGTCACATTAAGAGCAAAGGTAGATTATCTTATCAGAATTTATAAGAGAAAGTAGAACTCTTAAAAATGACAAGACAGTGCTGTGATCTAAATGTGTCTCCCAGATCATGAAACCTGATCAAAATTTGAAGTGATTAAGTCATGAGAGAAGAGCCCTGGTGAATGGGACTAAGGCTCTTTTAGAAGACGAGTGAATTCTCTCTCTTCCACTTTTCTGCTCTGTAAGAACATAGGGTGTAAGGCACCACCTTGGAAGCAGAAACTGGACCCTCACCAGAATAGCCGGCCCCTGGATCTTGGGCTGCCTAGCCTCCAGAACCAGAGGGGATCAGTTTCTCTTCTTTATAAATAACTCAGTCTCGGGCATTTTGTTAAAACAATACAATCACTAAGACAGACAGGCAACAATTTTGCAGTGATATCTTTAAGAAAATAAAGAACACTTGACTTATTCTCATTATTTACACTTTTTTAAAGTGTTTAAATATTCTATCCTACTGAAACACTACTACATATCCAATTCTCCATATACTGAATTATTTTTCTCTTTTCTTTCTTAAGAATATGATTCTCTCCTTGCCTAGTCTAGAACTTCAATTTGCAGCAAGGAGTGAGGGAAGTGGAGCTAAGCCACCTGACCCAAGGCAGTGTTTTCTGCTCAGGGACCACCTGCAACCAGTGAATGTTGCAGAGAAATGATGACCCAGTCCCAGAGTCTGTTAGAAATGCTGTGAAGGATCACAATTCCAAATCCCCAAGCAGCAGCTGAGATCTCTGTTGCAACCTCATCAGAGTTTACTTTTCCCTCTCCCAACCCTGCCTCCTTCAACATATCAACAAAGTTGCTTCCCAAAGCACTCCTGTGGACTTCAGGTCGTGTTGTGAGAAGCTCTGCCTCAGCTTTCATTCTCCCATTCATTCTTCCTTCCCATCTTTCTTTTAACTGGACAAATCCACAAATGATTTGAGGTAGCTAGAGTACCATATAGAAAAATATATATAAGTAGCCATAATGTCCTTCCTTCTTAGCAACGAAAACAATATTCGCTTTAAATATTTATAGTTTTATTCTGAAAAGTATATAAATTCTATTTATAATTCAAAATATTTTTCTATAACTGGTTTGCTCTGTGGCAACTGAACTCCACATTTTAGCTTAAAAAGTTATTTCTGTTAACTCAACAGTCTCAACATAATTTCTAAGGAAAAAAATGAATTTTCTATTAACCTGTAATTCTCCTCCATTCTCTATTGAAATAAATTGCAGCCTCTTAGGATTTTACATTTACTGAACTTTCTAAAGTAAATTTTAAAAAGTAGAAATTAGATGATTTAGCCAGGTTCAGTGGAAAACACCTATAATCCCAACTACTTGGGAGGCTGAAGTAAGAGGAACACTTAACCCCACAAGTTAAGAGCAGTCTGAGCAGTAGAGCAAGACTATGTCTCAAAAAAGGGGAGTTGGAACTTTTTCCAAATCAGCAATTATTTATGCATAGGTGAATAAATTAGATTGATAAATATAACACATTTATGAGAAAATAATTGTTGATTTAGATTGTAAAAGTAAGCTAAGTCAATTCAGACTTCCAGATGAAAGATGAATCTGTTGCAGAATAATATCATTCAGTCATTTCTGTTAATAAAATTTGGAAACTAATAACACAATGGAGGGTTTATAAATGACATAAGCGCAGTTCAGTACACCTTTGGTCACAACTCCTTACATATAAACAAGATAATTGAGCACAATTTTAAATTAGAAATATTATAGCTTGCCATTCATCTTCCAAAATAAATTGGACAATGGCTATTTATATGGGGCGTAGAAGAAAGAAATCTCATCAACAGAATCATAATCCATTTCTATTATAAAGATTGTATAGAAAAAACAATGGGTACTGTTCAGTAATAGTTTAATACACTATACCAAAGTAGGTAAGGTATTCAATTTTTTAAAATATCACTTAAGTTTTATGTAATTTATTCATAGCAATTTTTCTTAAATTACATTAATCAGTTTTTCAATTATTAAAAGAAGGAAGATGCTTAATCATTTTCAGATTTGGTTAATATAGCTGTATAAGCTTTCTGACCCTTTAGATGAGTCTGAGAAATTATTTATTCTTTTTTGTTCAATATTTGACCCAAAAACACATAGAAGTGATATTTGTTCTGAAGAAAATCAACAAAATATGTAACGAATTATGGAACAAACTAATTAAATGTGTATAGTAGTAATACATCTTGAATATACCAAGACAAGTGTATATTTGCTTTTTTGTAACTTTTTTAAAGAGGAGAAAATTGCCCATGGTGTGTACACAACTGAAGAAAGAGGTCTGAGTTTTACATTTAAGTACAGCAGAGTGATAAGAGATTTAGACCTGTGCTAAATCCCTGCTGGTTTTCTTACTTGACACATATCACTAAAGTCTTTGAAATCCATTACCTCCTCTATACAATGGGAAAAATTACATCTCCTTTGAAGAGCTATGAAAATTGGGAGAATGTGTAGAAAATGATTAGGAGGATATCAGGTACAAAAAAAGTTCTATGTCGATCTCCTTCCCTCCTCTAGTACCAATCCTGTTAATTAGTGCACTGTGAGATTTTAAGCAAGTCACTCTTTGGGTGTGAGCTTTATTTCTGTAAATTAATCAACTGAACTAGTTTTAACAACACATAGCCCCGATGTTATGACACAGTCCTATGTCATGAGCTACTGGACAATGCTTTTCAAGACATACAGATAATTTTATTACCAAGACATATAGATAGTTTTATTATAAAATATACAGCTATCCCAAACTAATCCCAATTAAAACATGAAAATCAGTCACTGGCACTACTATTTACTTTTGTGTGGAGTAAATGAAGTAGCGATCTAGACAGCAAAAATGGAGTTACTCAAAGCACAATCTACTTTATGTAATAGCCTTTATGTGCCATCAATAATTGGATGATTATGAATTATGTTTCTCAATTATACTTTTATTAACTGGACATTCTTAGTAATCGTATCTTTGTAATTTTATCTTAATAATTTTATCTTTGTCTATGTTTCCAAAAGAAAAAAGATGAAGCTATTTTGGATTATTTAAAAAAAATCTGTTGTTCTATATGTTTTACTTTCCTGAAAAGCTTCTTGTATCAAAAGATGCTGATGAGAGTGTTCTGAAATATAGGCTTGATCATCTTCAGTGATTGTCCCAATGACGGAAATGTTTGAGCCACAGAATTACATCATCTCCTTGGATCTTCTTAGCAGCAAACCTGCTAAATTGTGTCAAATAAGTTTGTAAGTAAACACATTTTGACAAAAGAAACCCTGTCAGAAACTCTTGAGAAAACTTTGTAATAATTGCAATCATTACAAAGCATAACAGCTTAATTCAGGCATAGTATAGGAGAGACGGGATATGACAAAATTATTGTTTAGTTCAAAAGACAAAACACACTTTAGGCGAAAGGACTTTCGCGAAGCATGGCATAACTCTAACTTGAGGCACAATTAGTGATTCATAAGCATGACTTAAAATACCAGAGATTAATTTTCTTATACTTCGAAGCCCAAAAATCAGATCAAGGTGATGGCAGGTTTGGTACCTCTGAAGATTCTGAAAATAATCTATGCCTCACTTCCTGCTGAGACTTTACCAAAAATACTTTTATTATTCATATTACCACCAACATTGTCTTTGAGGCTTTTTCTATCAAATATTTCCAGCCTCTAACCTTTATAGAGCCCCTACTCTCAAAATGAAAATATGTGTAAGTCAGGATTCTACCAGAAGAACAAGTAAAGTGGGATGTATATGTACATATTAAGATATTTATTTCATGGAATTAGCTTCTATGATTGTGGATTGAAGTTTTTCTTCCTCAAGGAAACTTCGGCTTTGCTTTTAAAATGTTTCAACTGATTAAATTTGGCACATCCACACTATCAAGCGTAACTTCCTCTAAGTAAAGTCAATTGGTTATAGCTATTAACCACATCTGCAAGGTATACTCAAAGTAACACGGAGCTTATGTTGGACTGAATAACTGGACACTATCGCTGGCAAAATTGCCACATTAAACTAACAATTACATATGTTGAAATTGTAAAATGCATGAAGTATTAAAGCTGTTTTTTCAGGTTATGACACAGAAGAACATAAATGTATCTCTGGAACAGATTCGTTTTTTACATAAAATAATTTCTCAGGACAGAAATCTCAAATGAAAATGGGTTTACAGGTCATACTTCTGCCAAAGCAAAGAATACAAATAATTTTTTTGAGGACAAAAGAAGGGAAGGATGAGAAAAAGAAGTAAGGAGAAGTTGTCACAGTACTTATAATTTAGATGATTCAATAACAAAAGTTACTCTTGGACATAGTGGCTTAGTCCAGATACAAAGTATGGCAAAGTAATGAATGTATTTCTCACATGGAGAAAGAAATTCTCCAGGAAATATCATACATTACCCTATGTACATGCATGATTACACAAATGGTATGAATCTACATTGTGTACAACCATAGAAACAAAATGATGTACCCCATTTGTGTACAATGAATCAAAATGTGGTCTGTAAAAAATAAATAAATAATTTTTTTTTTTTAAAAAGAGCTTAATGATTCATAGATTCAGAGAGTAGACTGATGATTAGCATGAGCTGAGGTCAGAAGGAAATAATGGGGTAATGTTGGTTCAAACTGAAATTTCAGTTAGGAGGAATAAGTTCAAAAGATTACAGTACTGTCTCTTGCCAATAACAACATGTTATACACTTGAAAACTGCTAAGGGTGTAAATTTAAAGTGTTTTCACTGCAAATGATAAGTCTATAAGAGAATACATATTTAATTAGCTTATTTTAGTCTATCCATGTTTACATATTTTGAAACATCAGGTTGAATGCCATATATGTATATATATATGGCATATATGAATGCCATATATGTATATATATATATATACACAATTTTGTTTGTCAAATGAATAAATATTTTGACAGCAGCCAAGGAAAAATAGAACATAAAAAAACCTTCCAAATAATACCCTAAATTTCCAAAAAGAAAAAAAAATTGGTACATTGCATAAGATCTGTATAATAAATGAAATTTAAAATAGTCAAAAGGGAGAAGGCAATCTAATACATAGAAACCATAACAACAGGCACTATGCCAGACATTTCCTTCATGGTAATCCAGAAAGTAAGAATTATTTCCATCTTACAGAAGAGGAATCCGAGGCTCAGCTGCACTAACTTAATTACTACTACAATAGTCAAACATGTTCAAACATGCTCATACAAGTCTGTGCATTGTCTATTGCTTCCAACAGCCTCTTTTATGCATGCTCACAATATTTATGGAAGTGGACATCCATAAATTAGGAAAACCACTCCATTCACAATAGCCTCAAAAAAAAAAAAATACTTGGGAATCAATCTAATAAAAGAGGTGAAAGACCTTTACAATGAAAACTACAGAACACTAAAGAAAGAAATTGAAGAAAACCTTAGAATATGGAAAGATTCGCCCATGTTCTTGGATAGGCAGAAATAACATTGTTGAAATGATCATTCTACCAAAAGTTCTATACAAATTAAATAAAATTCCAATTAAAATTCCAATGATGTACCTCATAGAAATAGAGAAAGCAATCATGAACTTCATCTGGAAGAATAAGAGACCTCGAATAGCCTAAACAATCCTGAGCAGGAAAAGTGAAGCAGAAGGTATCGCAATACCAGGCCTTAAACTATACTACAGAATAAAAGTAACAAAAACGGCATGGTATTGGCACCAAAATAGATAGGCAGACCAAGGGCACAGAATAGAAGACACAGAGACGAACCCACATAAATACATTCACCTCATACTAGACAAAGAAACCAAAAACATACAGAAGAAAAACTTCTTGACACCCAGCAGAGCACCACTACCAAATTGACTTTGTCATGGCCTGGTTGTTTTCGAGTTGTTGCTTTCATTGTTCTCATTGTTGGACACACACACACACACACACACACACACACACATACACACAAAGAAGGATTTATACACTGAAAAATGAATTCTATTTCCAAGCTGAACACTAGTCTCACACTTCATGGATAACAGCCATCAATATTTCTTAACTATCTTTTCACAAACTTTCCATGGACATTTTTCTTCAGCACCTCTTTAATGAGCAGTTTAGCTAGCAGTTTATGTTTACATATCAATATTTAAATTGTTTCTATCAATAGGTTTTAGGTTTTCTTTCATTTTTTTGAAATGCAATTAAAGCAGAAGGCAACTTTTCATGCATTTGAGTTCTGGCTTTGTTGTGCTTTTTCTCTAGGCCAGCTGTTCATCTCAGTGCCACACAGACCTTGGTTCTGCTGCCTATCACTTGATGCAGATCAGTGACTTCTTTACAAAAGAAAAAACATCTCTGGGGAGAGTCTTGCATGTGTTCTACACAGAGCATTAAGAACAATCTAGATAAGCAAGTGACTTGTGGTTTAGACGTTGCTCTTACAGAACAGATCTTCATAGTCAACATCCAACTCCAATTTGGACACAAGGTTATAACAAGTAACAGCACAAACACTAAAACGTGGTTGCCAAAGTTAAAAATAAATAAATAAATAAATAAACAATATCTCTAACTCTTTATTGAAATGATCTTTTGCTTCCTGTATTTGCTCTTTTAACTGTCGATTGGTGCGATCATTCAATGCCTGCATTTGCTCTTTCATCTCATCGTTTGCTTCTCTGATCATTTTAATTATGTACAATCTGAACTCCTTTTCTGTCATTTCTTCTGCCATGCTGTCATTGGGTTTTATTGATGTAACATCTAGATTTGTTTGCAGCATTTTCTTTCCTTGTTTTCTCATATTGTTCAGGTATCAGTGGACCGCTGAGATATTGCAGATTTCCTTTATTGACTTACAATGTCCCTGAAGATTTCTATATATATCCCCTCTTGGCCTTCAGTAGGCTGAAGTCTTGGAGGAAGTTGATAATGCGGTGCTCCACAAGGAAGCTGCCTCTCTAGGAGTGGTGGCCTTCAGGTGGGGTATATTCCCTGCTAGTGGGCTGAGGTGCCTCCACTTGTTGACCAATGGTCATCCAAAGGGGAACTAGGCTGCGGGCTGAGGCAAGGCCTGTTTGGGCCTGTGTCTCTGGTTTTACCGTCCTTGTGGGGAAACCTCACCCGGCAGGGAAGACTCACCCGGTGGGGAGGTCTCGCTGGTCAGTTCCCTCCTAGAGGTTCCCCTCAATTTACAGCTACCACCTGGGCTGGGCTGCCTTCCTCTGCAAAGTTCCCATGCCTTCCTCTGCAAAGTTCCCAGGGGCCCGGCTCTACCTGCTGGGCCTGGGAGCCTCACCCTTCGCAGATGAATCTCCTTAGGCTGCCCCTCCTCAGAAAATCTGCCCGCAGGCCTGGAACCTTCACTCCGCCCCTAAGCATGTCTCTGTGCGGCTCTTCCACCAAGAAGCCTCCTAGATCCTGGGACCCTGCTCTGCACCTAATCGCCTGGCTATGCAGCCCCTCCTCTGAGCAGCCACCTGGGGCCCCATACAATTGCTCTGAGTCCCAGAGACCCGCCACACGCCTCTTCCTCCAGACAGCCGCCCAGTATTCTGGTGCGGTCACTAGGAGTCCAAGAAACTCACTGAGTGCCTCCACCTCCCACCAACCACCCGTACCCCTGTGCAATCAATCACTCCGAGTCAAAATGACCCTCCCTGTTCCTCCTCCTCCTCCAGGTAACCCCCCGGGTGTTCAGGAGCGGTCACTCTGAGTGGCTCTGAATCCACGTGACCTGCTGCATGTGTCCTCTGGTGCGGCCACTCGAGACCAAGCGACCCAACACACTTCTCCTCCAGGCAGCCCCCCTGTGTTCAGGAGCGGTCGCTTTAAGTCCAAACAAATCACCACTCGCCTTCTCCTCTGAGCAGCCGCCTGGAGCTCCAACACAGTCACCGCGAGTCCAAATGCCCTGCCGCGCTCCTCCTCCTCCTCCTCCTCCTACTCCTCCGGGCAGGCCCCGATGTTCAGAAGTGGTCTGAGTCCAAACAGCTCGCCACGCAGCCCCTCCTCTGGCAACCGCCTGTAGCTCTGGTGCAGTCACTCTGAATCCAAGTGGCCCCGCTCCTCCTCCTCCTCATCCTCAGGGCAGGCCCCGGTGTTCAGAAGCCGTGGCTCTAAGTCCAAACAGCTCGCCGCGCAACTTCTCCTCTGGCAACTGCCTGTAGCTCTGGTGTAGTCACTCCGAATCCAAGCGGCCACGTTCCTCCTCCTCCTCCTCAGGGCAGGCCCCGGTGTCCTGAGTCCACACAGCTCTCCTCGCCGCTCGTCCCCTAGGCAGCCTCCGGAGCCCCAGTGGTGGCTCCGAGTCCCAGCGCTGTGCTGAGCGGCCTCCTCTCCGATGCTCCCAGTTGTCCGAGTTCACTGCTCCAGCGGGGGGAGGGGCATTTCGCCGGCAGTTCTACTTCACAAAGTTCCCTGCATTCTGGGACGACTGTCCCATCCAGGACGCCTCCCCAATGGGAGAGACTCACCCGGCTGCTTTGAGTTGGTCCCAAGTCTCTCAATTTCTCCTCTTTTGAATCCTGAGTCCTGGAGCAACATGAAATGCAGCCACAATCTAGGCCGCCATCTTGAAAAAATAAAGAGTTAATAAAGAGTTAGAGATATTGAAAAAAAACTAAACAGAAATCCTTGACATGAAGGAAACAATAAACCAAATTAGGAACTCCACAGAAAGCATATCCAGTAGGATAGAACACCTGGAAGACAGTACCTCAGACATTGAAGACAAAATATTTAACCTTGAAAACAAAGATGAACAAATAGAGAAGATGGTAAGAAATCATGAAGAATCTACAAGAACTATGGGATATCATGAAAAGGCCAAATTTAAGAATTATTGGGATTGAGGAAGGCTTAGAGAAACAAACCAAAGGAATGAACAATCTATTCAATGAAATAATATCAGAAAATTTCCCAAATCTGAAGAATGAAATGGAAAATCAAGTTCAAGAGGCTTAGGGGACTCCAAATACACAAAATTACAACAGACCCACACCAAGGCACATTATAATGAAAATGCCTAACATACAAAATAAAGACAGAATTTTAAAGGCTGTGAGAGAAAAGAACCAAATTACATTCAGGGGGAAACCAATACGGATATCAGCAGATTTTTCAATCCAGGCCCTAAAAGCTAGAAGGGCCTGGAACAACATTTTTCAAGCCCTGAAAGAAAATGGATGCCAACCAGGAATCTTATACCCAGCAAAACTTACCTTCAAATTTGACGATGAAATAAAATCCTTCCATGATAAACAAAAGCTAAAAGAATTTACAAAAAGGAAGCCAGCATTACAGAACATTCTCAGCAAAATATTTCATGAGAAAGAGATGAAAAACAAAGAAGCAAATCAGCAAAGGGAGGAATTATCCTAAAGGAATTGTCAAATAAAGGAGGAGCCAAGTTGTGTCAAACAAACAAATAAATAAAATTTTAAAAATGAACCAAATGACCAGGAAACCAAATCCTATCTCAATAATAAGCCTGAATGTTAATGGCCTGAATTCATCAATCAAAAGTCATAGACTGGCAGATTGGATTAAAAAGAAAGATCCAACAATATGTTGCCTGCAAGAGACTCACCTCATAGAAAAAGATATCCATAGACTAAAGGTGAAAGGATGGGGAAAAACATACCATGCACATGGACTCAGCAAAAAAGCTGGAGTATCCATCCTCATTTCCGATAATGTGGACTTCAATCCAAAGTTAGTCAGAAGGGATAAAGAAGGTCATTTCATACTGCTTAAGGGAAGCATAAATCAGCAAGATATAACAATCATAAACATCTATGCCCCAAACAGTGGCTCATCCATGTATGTCAAACAAATCCTTCTCAATTTCAGAAACCAAATAGACCATAACACAATAATACTAGGTGATTTTAACACGCCTCTCTCGCCACTGGACAGATCTACCGGACAAAAATTGAACAAAGAAACCATAGATCTCAATAACACAATCAATAATTTAGACTTAACGGACATTTATAGAATACACCATCCAACCAAGAGTGAATACACTTTCTTCTCAGCAGCACATGGATCCTTCTCTAAAATAGACCATATATTATGCCACAAAGCTAATGTTAGCAAATACAAGAAGATAGAGACACTAGCATGTATTCTATCAGATCATAATGGATTGAAGTTAGAAATAAATGAAAGAGTAAAACACAGAAACTATTCCAACATCTGGTGATTAAACAATATGCTATTATATGATGAATGGATAACAGAAGATATTAGGAAGGAAATTAAAAAATTCTTAGAGGTAAATGAGAACAAAGAAACATCATATCAAAATCTCTGGGACACTATGAAATCAGTACTTAGAGGGAAATTTATTTCATGGAGCGCATTTAATAAAAGAAGTAAAACTCAACAAATAAACGACCTAACACTACAGCTCAAAGCCCTAGAAAAAGAAGAACAGACCAGCACCAAAAGCAGTAGAAGACAGGAAATAGTTAAACTCAGAGCTGAAATCAATGAAATTGAAACAAAAGAAACAATACAAAAATTGACAAAATAAATAGCTGGTTCTTCGAAAAAATAAACAAAATTGATAAACCTTTAGCCACACTAACAAAGAGAAGACGAGAGAAAACCCAAATCACTAAAATTCGGAGTGAACAAGGAAATATCACAACAGACAGGATTGAAATACAAAACATAATTAGAAGCTATTTTGAAAATCTACACTCCAACAAAACAGAAAACCTTGAAGACATCAATAGGTTTCTAGAGACATATGAATTGCCTAAACTGAAGGAGGAGGACATACACAATTTAAATAGACCAATTTCAAGTACTGAAATAGAAGAAGTCATCAAAAGCCTACCAACAAAGAAAAGTCCGGGACCAGATGGGTTCTCAGCCGAGTTCAACAAAACCTTTAAAGAAGAGCTCATTCCAATACTTCTCAAAGTATTCCATAAAATAGAAGAGGAGGGAACCCTCCCAAACTCATTCTATGAAGCCAATATCACCCTGATACCTAAACCAGACAGAGAATCATCAAGGAAAGAAAATTTCAGACCAATATTCTTAATGAACATCGACGCAAAAATTCTCAACAAAATTATAGCAAATCGCATACAAAAACATATTAAAAAGATAGTGCACCATGATCAAGTGGGTTTCATCCCAGGGATGCAAGGTTGGTTCAACATCAGGAAATCAATAAATGTCATTCACCATATCAATAGACTTAAAGTCAAGAATCACACGATTATTTCAATAGATGCACAAAAAGCATTTGATAAAATACAGCACCCCTTCATGCTCAAAACACTAGAAAAAATAGGGATAGTGGGAACATTCCTTAACATTGTAAAGGCCATTTATGCTAAGCCCATGGCTAATATCATTCTAAATGGTGAAAAACTGAAAGCATTCCCCCTAAAAACTGGAACAAGGCAGGGATGCCCTCTTTACCACTTCTATTCAATATCGTTCTTGGCCAGAGCAATTAGACAAACCAAAGAAATTAAAGGGATACCAATTGGAAAAGAAGAACTCAAACTATCCCTGTTGGCTGATGACATGATTATATATTTAGAGGAACCTGGAAATTCCACCAGAAAACTCTTAGAACTCATAAGTGAATTCAGTAAAGTAGCAGGTTACAAGATCAATGCTCATAAATCCAATGCATTTTTATACATAAGTGATGAATCTTCAGAAAGAGAAATTAGGAAAACTACCCCATTCACAATAGCATTGAAAAAAATAAAATACTTGGGAATCAATCTCACAAAAGAGGTGAAAGACCTCTACAATGAGAACTAGACAACACTTAAGAAAGAAATTAAAGAACACCTTAGAAGATGGAAAGATCTTCCATGTTCTTGGATAGGAAGAATTAATATTGTCAAAATGGCCATACTACCTAAAGTGCTATACCAATTCAATGCAATTCCAATTAAAATCCCAATGATGTACCTTACAGAAATAGAGCAAGCAATTATGAAATTCATCTGGAAGAATAAGAAACCCAGAATAGCTAAAGCAATCCTTAGCAGGAAGAGTGAAACAGGGGGTATTGCAATACCAGATCTTCAACTCTACTACAAAGCAATAGTAACAAAAACAGCATGGTATTGGTACCAAAATAGAAAGGTAGATCAATGGTACAGAATAGAGGACCTGGACACAAACCCAAATAAATACAATTTTCTCATACTAGACAAAGGGGCCAAAAATATGCAATGGAGAAAAGATAGCCTCTTCAACAAATGGTGCTGGGAGAATTGGAAATCCATATGCAACAGAATGAAACTAAACCCATATCTCTCACCATGCACGAAACTAAACTCAAAATGGATTAAGGACCTCGGAATCAGACCAGAGACCCTGTAGATTATAGAAGAAAAAGTAGGTCCAGATCTTCAACATGTCAGCTTAGGACCAGACTTCCTTAACACGACTCCCATAGCACAAGAAATAAAAGCAAGAATCAATAACTGGGATAGATTCAAACTAAAAAGCTTTCTCTCAGCAAAGGAAACTATCAGCAATGTGAAGAAAGAGCCTACAGAGTGGGAGAATATCTTTGCCAATCATACTTCAGATAGAGCACTAATCTCCAGAATCAAAGAACTCAAAAAACTCTACTCCAAGAATACAAATAATCCAGTTGACAAATGGGCTAAGGAAATGAATAGACACTTCACAGAAGAAGATCTACAAGCAATCAACAAACATATGGAAAAATGTTCAACATCTCTAGTAATAAGAGAAATGCAAATCAAAACCACCCTAAGATTCCATCTCACCCCAATTAGAATGGCGATTATCAAGAATACGAGCAACAACAGGTGTTGGCGAGGATGTGGGGAGAAAGGTACACTCATACATTGCTGGTGGGGCTGCAAATTAGTGCAGCCACTCTGGAAAGCAGTGTGGAGATTCCTTAGAAAACTTGGTATGGACCCTCCATTTGACCCAGCTATCCCACTCCTTGGCCTATACCCAAAGGACTTAAAATCAGCATACTACAGAGATACAGCCACATCAATGTTCATAGCTGCTCAATTCACAATAGCCAGACTGTGGAACCAACCTAGATGCCCTTCAATTGATGAGTGGATAAAGAAGCTGTGGTATATATATACAATGGAATATTACTCAGCCATAAAGAATGATAAAATTATGGCATTTGCAGGCAAATGGATGAAATTGGAGAATATCATGCTAAGTGAGATAAGCCAATCTCAAAAAGCCAAAGGAAGAATGATATCGCTAATAAGTGGATGATGACACATAATGGGGGGACGGAAGAGTTAGTGTTAGGGTTAGAGTTAGGGTTAGGGAGGGGGGCAAGTATGGAGGAAGGAAGGACTATATAGAGGAAAAGAGGGGTGGGAGGGGTGGGGGGAATGGAAAAAATAACAGAATGAATCAAACAACATTACTCTATGTAAATTTATGATTACACAAATGGTATGCCTTTATGCCATGGAAAAAAAATTATAAAAAAAAAAAAGAAAAAAGTTTTTTAAAAAATAAATAAATAAATAAATAAACAGAGTAAAACAAAAAGCCCACTTTTTAAATTCTACTTCCTGAAATTCACTGAGCTCTGTTTGGAAGCCCATACCAGCCTGAAGATTCTATATTATTTTCTTAGGGATTGCTTTGCCTTTGCACATTTTCATTTGGGAGGCAGAGATCTACTTTGTATTTTGTTGAATGGATACTCAACAATACTCAGTAATATCTATCTTTTTATTTATATTTTTGGAACATCTAATAACCCGCTTTCTAGTAGCACTAGAACACAATTAATCATTATCATAGCACTATTATGCAATCTTTGCAAGTACCTTTCATTTGGCCTTACTTAGACAAGGACTATTACAGTTCAAAAACTACTATTTAATTCAGCTTCTTCAATAAAAAGTTAATTCAGTAACAGAACAAACTGGTAAAATGCTCAATATGTTTTTGCTAATAACAGAAGAAAAAAGAAGAATTAAAAGTGGGTCATTTTTTGAGCCGACACAACCCAAATGGACCCTGGATGACCATGACTTATCACTCTTCAATAATTGTTTTGTTGTAAGACAGATTAACAACTTAGAATCCACTGTTCTGCAGAACACTGTTCCACAAATGTTGATAGTTATAAGGACAAAGAGTGGGGAAAGGGTATTTAATGTGTAAATGTGAATTTGAAACTCCAAAACAACATACGGATGAATCACTTCTTTTTTTCCTGTGGGTCAGTAATTAGCATTTCCTGGCCTTCCAGAAATCACCATAAAAACCAGTATTCCACCTTAATTATGAATAACTATGAAACAATGCTTCTTTTAAAAATCCTCTAGGGCTGGGGATATAGCTCAGTTGATAGAGTGTGTGCCTCGCAAGCACAAGGCCCTTGGTTCAATCCCCAACGCTGCAAAAAAAAAAAAAAAAAAAATCCTCTAAATAATGTGTACTCTGAATTATCCCCAGAATTATGAGAAACACTTTTCTAATTCTTCCAACCTTAAGGTAGATAACAAGTAAAAAAATTTTTTTAAAAACAATCACTGAGCAACCTGCTGATTTTCAAAATCTGTTTTCTGCCTTAATTTCCCAACCTTCTCTTCTCTGTACACCAAAGTCATAAATTTCTCTTTTTAAATTTAAGCAAGAGGTTCACTATTCTGTTAGGCACTGAGTCATCAAGTGTCACCAACCCCCTGTTCTGTATTCTCAGTCCCTGAAAATTTACCACTTCATTACATTGATCCCATAGAACTGTGAGTAGGCAAAATAAAAAAAATTATTTTGCACCTGTTTTTTTAGATCCAGAGAATCTGGGGATCAAGACAAATACTTAACTATTAGCATTAGTAGTAACTGTGTGAGAATTCAGAGGCCTAGCCCCTACTGGGTACCAGGAACTCTGCAAGCATTCAGTGAATGTGTTAAATGGCAAATGGGGAAAGTATCTTTAACACCTCCATGTTAGTGATTGTAATACAAAGCCGATCCCCCACCCTTTCAGGTGCAGCCATTTTCCCCACCTCCCAACCACTTGTCAATCTGTGATAAAGTTGCTCTGCCCACCTCTTCCAGTTACAGGAATT
Organism: Sciurus vulgaris; assembly: GCF_902686455.1. NCBI lineage: Eukaryota > Metazoa > Chordata > Mammalia > Rodentia > Sciuridae > Sciurus > Sciurus vulgaris. The sequence continues at coordinate 26,661,066 of NC_136470.1, read as the reverse complement.
TTCGGCCTATGCTACAGCCATTTCCTGCTTCCCACATTACATCCTAGCTTGTCAGTCTGAACATGCTAGCTAGCTATTGGTTCATCAGTCAGCTTGCAAGTTTTCTCCTCCGCTATTGGTTCCTTCCAGCCCAGGAGATTCCAATATCTGGGAGAAGCATCCACGCCATCTCTCTTTTTCCCTTTCTTTTCAATCCCAGAGCGAACGTGCTAGTCGTCCACATAATAAAGTCTCTTGTGTGAGGTCCTGTGTCCATCATGGATTTCTGGGAGCTATAATTGAGCTGCAACTGAAACGGGCATACGGAGCGCCAGTTCCGACGGAAGGGCTGGAGCTACCACGGGTCCCGAGCTGAGCTGCATTTTTCCTTACAGTGATGTTTTTGTCTGTGATTTAAATCAGGGACAAAATCAAAGCTGTAGACAATTTTTAAGTTAATTTTTGCCAGAGAAGAGTTTTCATTTTTAAGCTAAATTTTAGTGCTTTTAAGTAAGGCAGGTTCTCCTCTTTTCTCACTCACTTTTCTCATATTGATACTACCGTTTGTCGGTGACAAGTTCTGCTTCTTCTAATGTTGAAGATTGATCACTAGAGAAGCACGCCAAGGCAAGCATATTAAGCAGGTTTTATTTAAAGGTAATAATACAGACTTCTCCCGGCAGCAAGAAGGGGACCATGGCTGATGTTCTAAAGTCCCAAGAAGTGAGCGCACCCTACATCTTTTATAGGTTAAAGTCTCTTTTGTTCTCCAGGTCTCTCCCCCCTTATCTCTCCTTCCTGCCTACTGACTAGGCCTGGTTTTGCATTAAGTGAGAAGCCATAGGCAGGGGGAAGGTCATGCAGGCAAGGGCCCAGGGGGCATTAATTAGCAGCTCCATGCTTGCAGTCCTTGATAAAGGCAGGTAAATTTGGTAATCAATGGCCTCCTGAGATCCTTGACATTCCATGAGAGGAAAAGAGAAAGGAAAGAGAAAGGGCACACGCTAGAGAGAGTGGAAAGCCAGGAGGAAAAAAAGCAAGTGTGTAGGAGAGAGAAGCAAGAGAGGAAAGATGGCGGTTGAATTCCGCCAGGCTAACAGGGGACCAATATCGGAGAAGGATACTTGCAAGCTGAATGATGAACCAGTAGCTAGCCAGGATGTTCACAGATTGACAAGTGGTTGGGAGGCGGGGAAAATGGCTGCAACAGAAAGGGCAGGGGAGCCGCTTTATACATTGCACTTAACAAATATTATTGAACATTTTCTCTGTGCTAGGTACACAGTGGATGCTAAGGAGAAATAATTGCCAAAGACAAGTTAGAATCCCTGCTAAGTCTGTTACACTATGCCTCAGCCTTGTCTTTCTTTCCTTTTATATTTTAAAGAATTTAACCTTTATTTTATTTATTTGTTTTCATGTGGTGCTGAGGATCGAACCCAGTGCCTCACTGTGCTAGGCAAGTGCTCTATTACTGAGTTACAATCCCAGCCCAGCCTCTTCTTTCTTACAGCATACAATGTACACGTAAGATAACCAACCCATCAGTAATAGGCCTCTTTATAAATGGTGACTTCTGTGACTTTTTCCCTACTCTCCAAGGGTACATATCAGAATCTTTGAGAAATCTTTGCATTTGAGGTATTTTGAAAAGTTTACTTTGAAATTCTGATATGTGCTTCCCCCTAAGAATATGCTATCCTCAATTGAGAACCATAAGTTTAGTGGGGCTTAGGGCCTAAGAAGGTAGAAGCAGCAAAGAGTGACATATCATCTTGAATACTAGATTTAATTCTAAAGTCATAGTCATAGCACAAGACAAAAACATGAAAATTCTCTGCAAAATACCGTATAAATGGTTTCACTCTGTATCATGTGTGTATTATTCTGTGATATGTATATAGTAATATGTTATATATTTGGTACTATAAGGCATCTATTTTTTTAGATCATGTTTAGAAATTTTAGGACCCATTTTACAACTTGAAAACTATCAAAATCATGAAAATATCAACCTGTTTCTTACAAATATTTTCATCTAATAGGGAATTTTTTTTCTCTATACATCCTCTAAATCAATGCTTAGAACAGTTTTCTGTAAAATGTTTATTCTGAGACTTTCAGAAGACCGTCATCTTCTACCTGCCTTATAACTGAAACACTACACTGTTTTTCCTTGCTAAAGTAGAAAGAAGAAAATTCTCAATTCATAGCTCTCTTTTGTTAGGTATCCATAGACTATTGTAAACATGAGTGCATCCACAGCCAAACACTTTTGTTCCACTTATTGCATTTTTCTTCTTAATGACAGGCAGATGTAATTGAATTTGTGTAAGTCAAATGCCCATCTTATGCTTTTCCACTGTAATTACAAGACAAATTAGTGGTATCTACAGCAAAAACATGTAGAATGTGGTATAGATGTACAGAGGACAAAATCACTGGCTCTTTGGGGGAGAAATTGGGAAAAGTGTAACCAAAGAGATTTTATTAAAATCATGAAAGAAACTGCTAGTTAAAGATGGCAGTGAAAGTAGGTTGGGCATTCTAGCAAAAACATAAATGAATAAAATTGTCATAAAACATACCAGCATATGGTGGGGTTGCAAATTAGTGCAGCCACTCTGGAAAGCAGTATGGAGATTCCTCAGAAAGCTTGGAATGGAACCACCGTTTGACCCAGCTATCCCACTCCTTGGCCTATACCCAAAGGATTTAAAATCAGCATACTACAGAGATACAGCCACATCAATGTTCATAGCTGCTCAATTCACCATAGCCAGATTGTGGAACCAACTAGATGCCCTTCAGTTGATGAATGGATAAAGAAACTGTGGCATATATATACAATGGAATATTACTCCACCATTAAGAATGATAAAATTATGGCATTTGCAGGCAAATGGATGAAACTGGAGGATATCATGCTAAGTGAGATAAGCCAATCTCAAAAAACTAAAGGACAAATGATCTTGCTGATAAGCAGATGAGGACATATAATGGGGGATAGGAGGGGTTAGCATTAGGGTTAGGGTTAGGTTTAGGGTTAGGGATAAGGAGGGTGGTAAGAATGGAGGAAGGAAGGACTGTATAGAGGGAAAAGAGGGGTGGGAGGGGTGGGGGGAAGGGAAAAAAATAACAATGAATCAAACAACATTGCCCTATGTAAATTCATGATTACACAAATGGTAAGCCTTGACTCCATGTACAAATAGAGAAACAACATGTATCCCACTTGTTTAAATAATAAAAATAAAATAAAATAAAATAAAATAAAACATACCAGCATGTTTGGGAAATTAAGATCAATCTGAATCATCAAATAAAAGTATGTCAGTTAATATGCATGCACACACACACGTACACATTCAATGACAGGTTATCTGGCAGAGTGGGGGGATTAAGGTAGGATGACCAATCCCCCACACCTAATCTGGGACTGCCTAATTGTTTCTTTCAATCAGTCCCTTCGAGTCAAATTCCTGAATGTATTCTGCAACAAAATTCCTGTATCTCCATCTCAAAGTCTGTTTCCAAGAATACTAACCTAAAGCAGTTGAATTCAGATACTGAAATGAGATTTTAGAGGTGAGTCACCTGTTGATGGCTAGTGCTCAGTACCCTCTCACTCATGGTAGATGCAACAACATGAGCCCCAGCATTCCATAACAGGGCAATGGTTAACACTTTCACCTAAGCTGGATGGAATGGGAAGGGAAAACACTGTCTAGGGGCAATATCTCAAGCATTTAGGAGATTTGGAGGAAACAGTAATTATAGGGACTATGGAAGAAACGTCTGTAGCTAAGGGCTATTAATTCATTAGAGAAAGACAACAAAAAGTTGGAAATAATTAATCACCAGTTCAAGGTAATTGTGAAAGCCAGAGGGATTCCTTGGCAGTATATAAAGAATCTTTGTTCTACTATAGCTGAAGGGCAAAGAAAGCTAAGGATCTTTCCTGGAACTGAATTATAAATGTAGCAGAACTCCAGAGAAGGTAAAATTCTAAAGTAGGCAGTTCTACAATGCCAAGACTAGTACCAGGATTCGTAAACCTGAAATGGGAATGTTCTGGTCTTTGCACTCAAAATTCTTAAATACCCAAATTTTCTTGAACCTTCTGGGCCCTCAAGAAATGGTCCATTTCTCCTTTATAGAGCCTAGCATTGCCTGCCTGCCTTACTTTTAGATGATACAGAAACTTCTGCCTTTCAAGACAACACTTGTCCCTCTCAATATCTACCCAGAAATTTCAAGTCAATATCAATTTTCCAGAAACACAAAATCATTTGGGACTTCATGTCAGAGTAGGGCCCAGGGTAGTAAGCAAGTCCACAATGCAAAAGGATGTGGAACAATCCAGTCATCATTATCTCTATCCTTCATGTTATATTGGAATAAATACACTTGGTAGTTAGCAGACCCCAGGCTGACCCCAGTGAGTTCCTTGGCTTTGGAGGTCAGAGCTATTATTGAAATACCCAGTGGATGCCTCTGTCCAGATTTTATAGTAAATAGTTAGGTTGCTGCATGATCTGAGAAGGTCATGGCAACCAGAAGTCAAAGCTCCCCAGGGTGAAAGTGAGGACCTAAGCCACTGAAACTAGCAAAGGTACTAATCAAGGGTAATAAGGATATAGAATGGGTAGAAGCAAGACAATATCTGTTGTAGCCTCCAGAGCAGCAACAGTATTAGGGTTGTTTTCCATTATATATTTAAATGATAGTATTTTGAATATAATGTGTTAAAGAAAATATATTATCAAAATAATTTTAACATTTTCAGTGTGTCTACTTGGAATGTTAAAAGACCATGTGGCTCATATTTGTGGACTACCTTATATTTCTATTGAACAGATTTTCTCTCCAATATTTGCATGCAAAAAAAGTTTCACTTCTTGTTGGTTAAAACCTCTAATCAATAAGGGGCATTAGATATCTGAATACATATAATGTAGCTCGTAGACTAAAAGCTACTCAGATGTCCATGAACTGCAGGAAAATAAAGTATATAGTGCAAGATGATGAGAAACTGAAAAAGGAAACCATCCCTCCAGCTCATTCCTTTCTCCCTCTTTAGAGGCAAGGTATAAACACTAGCCATGAAACAGGACATAGAGGCTGCACAGATTTGCCTATTTTATTTTATAATTTTAAAAGATCATGGGAATCTTTCCTAAATGTATTAACTGAACTCAAAACCTATATCCATATCACCCCATCTAACAAATACCTCTGCAGCAAGTTGGACCTTTGCATCCCTATAGAGCTACATGCATGGAGGAAATGCCTCTTAAAAATGAAAACTGTAAGTAAGATAAAGTCATTGGAACTTAGAAACTAAGTTCGAAAATAATGGCCTAACCACAATATTCAGTCATCCACTGTAAAATTATCTGCTGCAATCTCCACTCTGAATGTGGATAGCTAAATAGAAATATATAAACAAACAACATCAAAGTGCCTTTTTGGCCAACTGCCACTCTGCCACTTCTGAACTGAAGCCAATTATAATGACATCACTCTAGCCTCATGTCCTTTACTGACCTTCCTACTTATGTTGCCAAAATGTATTAAATTTCTTCTCCACAATTTGTCTTTTCCCTTTGTCTTTCTTTCTTTAAATAATGACTTGACATCACTTGACCTCAACCTACGATTTTGGCTGATAATATCACTGAGCAATTCACTTACATAAATGGCCTTGCATAATCATCTGTGGTGTCATAGAAAACTGTGCAAGAAAAGACTGAATTTATATAATATGGAACTAAAGAAAATTCTTTAAAACATACAAAAACATCACACCTCCATCTGGCAGGTAAGATGGGATGTTCTATCAAGCTGTAAAATTCCAATTTCCATAGTTCTATAATTATCAAAATTCATGTTAGTAAACCCATCTGCACACCTTGTTTATTTTTACTATTCTTGAAATAAAGTCACTTTGTCCACTAAATTGAAAATGAAATTGGCATCCCATTAGCTAAAGTTTTTAAACATGATTAAACTCTTGGAAATGTTGAATAGCCACAAATACAAAAAAAGAAAAAGAAAAAACCTGTTTAGTGGGGAGAAAATTAGTATTTTTGAAATGTTAAAGGACAAAGTTATTTTTCTGAAAAACTACGGCCAGGTTAATATTTCCTGATAGAATAAATATGTAATAAAATGTAAACTAGTTTATATTATAATGCTGAGACATCTATGAATTCACACATACTAATTAAGTAAAATATTATCACAATTGTTCAAGCAGGAAGTTTTTTTCTTATTTAAAAAAGAAACATTAGGGCTGGGGGCATAATTAAGCAGTTGAGTGCTTGCCTAGCATGCACCAGGCCTTGGGTTTGATTCCTAGCACTGAAAACAAAAGAAAAAAGAAATTTTCTATGGAGTTATTTAAGAGGCTATGACTGACACTGCCCTTTTCTTTGTTGTACCCTCAGTGTTTAGCACTATGCCTGGTACATATTTTGTATTGATTCATGCACTCTGAATGGCCTAATATTACAATTTACAGAGCACTAACATAGCATGGAGATTGTATTACACTATATTATTTATATATATATATATTTTTTTTTTTTTTTTTGACTATAGAATCAAATGCCCTCTATTGAAGTTCTGCATCTGTCCTTTCCTGGTATGTAATTTCTTCTCCATTTTCTCAACTGAAAAATGGATATAGTAATAGCCGTACCCTTACAGAAATGTGATACGTAACAATGAATTGATGCACATGAAACTTTAGAACAGTATCCATAACATAGATTCCAACCAACCACAGCCATTATTAAATAGCAGTCTGTCTTTGTACTTCAAAGTTGACAAGTCCTTTTCACATACAATGTTCAGAATCTCATAAAATCTCCTGACCCAAGGAGGACACATACATATTATTAGATTAATTTAAGGCTGAAGAAACCAAGGTCCAGGGTCATACTACCAGAAAGGAGCAAAGTCACAACTTGAATTCAAGTTTTTTTATGAATTCCAAATTCTTTCCTCTATATAGAGCTGAAATGAATTCTTTGGATTCTTCACCTAATAGTTTATAAAATGTGTGCAATAATCATGGTAGGATTATTGCGATTCACTATTTTTAGTGACCAGATCGTGGCAGAGAAAATAGACATAATGATTGGTTTCTTATTTTTTCAGTGTCTGTTCGAGTGGTCATGGATGGTTCTTTCAAGTACCATTTTTACTCACCATTCTTGCTGAGTACCATGACACAGGTACTGCCTGCCCTCAGAGTACCTAAAAGCACTGGTGAAGATGTACATGTGCATACATTACATGATGAGGTACTGCCGGGGGACGTGAGACAAAAGAGGAATCCGAGAAAGCATTGTAATAGTTAATAGACTGCCAGAACTTGGCAGATCCCTGAGGTCCCCTCCTAGGAAAAGAACTTGTCATCTTGAACTAATACATGTAAGATCATTTGACCTTGTTTTCGTCTTTTACAAAACTGAAATATGGGTCCCTTAGATAATTTCCAGCTTTATATTATTATTATATACTCTCATACACCATTGGAAGAAGGTAAATCAGTAAAATCTTTTGACGAATAACTTGTAAAACTGGAAAACCATACGTACACTGACCCAGCAGTTTCAGTGAACCACTTAGTCCACCTTTATTAGGACTGGTAAAGCCACCCATCATGTCTTATCTGAACTACTATAAAAGTCTTTTTACCTGTCCCCCTGCTCTCTCCAGTTCCCTTCAACTGGTTCTTCATACAGTGACAAGAGCAAGCGTCTTAAAACACAAATCAGATCGTACCAATTCCCTCTTTAAAATCCCCTAATAACTTCCCATCACACTAGGAGAAAATCCAGATTCCTACCATGACTTACAAAGTCATGGGGAATTTGCCCAAGCTTTCTTATTTATTTATTTTTTTCTTTTTTGGTCCCAGGAATTGAACCCAGGAGCGCTTACTCACTGAGTCACATCCCCAGCCCCCATTTTTTTTAATTTTTTTCTGAGACAGTGTCTCATTAAGATGCTTAGGGCCTTGCTAAATTGCTGAGGCTGGCTTTGAACTTGCAATCCTTCTGCCTCAGTCTCCTGAGTCATTGGAATTACAGGGCTTTACACCAACTTCCATCTGCCTCAAAAATTCTCTACATCCGATTAAATTTCAACTTAAATGTTGCCTTTTCCGTGTGAACCTGACAACCCAATCTAAAGGGTCTACTAACCAATCTCCGGCATATCGTTCTTGTTTTCTTTACAGCACTATCACAATGTAATCCATTCCTTGTTTACTTGTTCAAATTTCATACATTCATTTTTTGACACAGATGTGTTTTTGGCATGTATTTGGTATTTATTTCTTTGTTTTTCCACTCCCTCCACCCACTCCAGAGAGTTTAAATTTAAAAGAACAGGAAGCTCTCCTCTCACCTCTACTCTCCACCCTGTACTGCGAAGTGCCACCTGGGCCAGGCTGCTGGGTTTGGCCCGTGGGCAACACTCCACCTCCCCGCAGCCAAGGCTCACGGGGGCCTGCACCAGGCCACTACGGCGAGGGGGCAGCTGACCGCGAAGACGAGGTTTTCTTGGACCATGGCACTACATCCTGGAGGACAAGGTGGTGGAGGACCAGGAGGTGGAGGACCTGAAGACCCGGGAGAGCGAGAAGCAGACGCGAAACTCGGTGCAAGGCATCCTGCAAATCATAAACCCTGCAATCAAGTGCTGAGCCTCTATTTCCCCATTCAGCATAAGGACAGGTTCCCAGGAGGTCATCGAGGGCTACCAGGCCCAGCACAGCCAGCACCACATGCCCTGCAAGGGAAGTATCCTTTACAGCACTGACGTGAGTGTAGATGAAGTAAAAGCGTTGGCTTCTCTGATGATTTATAAGTGTGCAGTGGTTGATGTGCCATTTGGGAATGCTAAAGCAAGTGTTAAGATCAATCCCAAGAACTATATAGGTAATAAATAGGAGGAGATCACAGGAAGGTTCACATGGAGCTTGCACAAAAAGGCTCTACTGGTCCTGGCATTGATGAGCACAGCAGGAGATGTCCTGGATGGCTGACACCTATGCCACCACCATAGGGCACTATGGTATTAGTGTACATGCCTGTGTTACTGGTAAACCCATCAGTCAAGGAGGCATCCACAGATAGATGCATCTCTGCTACTGCCATGGTGTTTTTCATGGGATTGAAAACTTCATCAATGAAGCCTCTTTCAGGAGCATTTTAGGAATGACATCAGGATTTGAAGATAAAACATTTGTCATTCAGGAATTTGATAACATCCACATGGATCAATTCTGGACTTCTCCAAGGCAAAGGTATATGAAGAAAGGATTAATATGCAGGCTGACTGTGACATACTGATCCCAGCTGCCATGTGAGAAGCAAAGACTAAATCCAGTGATGCACCCAGAGTCAAAGCCAAGATCATTGTGAAGGTGCCAAAAGACCAACCACTCCAGAAGCTGACAGGACTTCCCTGGAGAGGAACATCATGGTTATTCCAGATCTCTACTTAAATGCTGGTGAAGTGAGTATCTCACTTTGAGTGGCTAAAGAATCTGAATCATGTCAACTATAGCCAATTAACCTTCAAATATGAAAGGGATTCTAACTACAACTTGCTCATGTCTGTTCAAGATACTTTAAAAAGAAAATTTGGAAAGCATGGTGGAACAATTCCTGTAGGACCCACTGCAGAAGTTCCAGGACAGGATATCCAGTGCATCTGAGAAAGACATTGTACATTCTGGCTTAGCCTACACCATGGAGGATTTAGCCAGGCAAATTGTGCGTAGGGTCATGAAGTATGACCTGGGCTTGGAGCTGAGAACAGCGCCTACATCAATGCCACTGAAAAAGTCTTCAAAGTGTACAAGGAAGCTGACCTTCACATAGTGGTTCCTGTTTAACTTCCTCACTACCCTCTTCACCTGTAACTTCTGCTGACTTATCACAAGTTTACACATAACCACAGAAATCTTCCTCTCATGACTCATTAAATAATGGCCATGGTTCTCAACACGTCAATCCTATTCTGCCCCTAAAGAAGAAAGAAATTAAGTGTAGGGGATCGTGTACAATCTGATGATTGTGAAAGTAGAAATCACCTATTCCAGAAAGCCATTAAGGCATTTCACTCTTAAATAAAAAATCTCTTCCACCTTGCTCCAGGGCTCTTTCAAGCACAGTCAGTACAGTTGCCAGGGAAAGTAGTGAAGAACAGTCACTCACTTTTGCTCTGGACAAGTCTGGTATGTGCTGTAACTTTGACACATGTGAAAATTAGATGTATGCTATTTTCAGAAGGTGGTATGATCCTCAAATGAGTTATTGGTATTTTACATCTGCATAATAACTCAATTTTACAAATTGCAAACAAAAATAAAAGCTATCTCATATGCATTGTATTCTCATAGAATAAAACAAGTATATGCTGCTGTCATAAAATTGCCTTGAATCACTTAATAAGCCTAACCTTGACTCAAGCAGTGAAAGCCTATAAACATAGTAAATGAAGAAAGCTAGTATTTTTTATAACATAAGACAGTATCATCGATAGCTTATCAGTCATGTATTTCCCAGTAAAATTAAAAATATAGAGGTCTGTCTTTATACCTGGAAACATTGGAAGCTATTTTTGTTAATACTATCAGAATTTGCTAACTACCATTATGACACATAATCCAAAGATTGCAGTAACCTCTTTATCACGTTAATTAACTGTTCTTCCTTTTGAAGACTAATTGAACCATAATTCAAGTAGAGTACCCCAAGAAAAACCACTGAGCTCCCTGTTGGAGTTCAGCTGGCTCTGAGAACTGCTGCTGGCCCTGACTCAGCCTGTCTGGGTGTCTTCTCCTTCTGCACCCACCTTCATTAATAGTAGGTTGAAAACAACCTGAGTTCTAGTGTTTAGAGAGCTTTTTGGCCAAGGCCTTTTGAGAAGTAGTGTCCCAATGAAGTACTAGATATTTATGTAAGAACGAGTGCTTTTAAATAAATAAATAATGCCCTTTCGCAAATTTCTAACTACTTTGTAACTGAATGATATAACTGGTGATAAAAAGCAGTTATTAAAAGTCTACCTTTCCAAATTAAAAAAAAAAAAAAAAGAAACAAGAAAAAAAGAAAAGAACAGGGAACTTGTCACTGTATCCCCAGCTTTACTAACAATACCTGACACATAATAAGCACTTGAGCACAGTGTTTAATTCTAGCAATGTAATCCATGAGCATTTTCCATGCATTATGGTTCTAAGTATACATATAAAGAAATTTTATTTATTTTATCCATTCATTGAGTTTCTACCAGTTGTGCCATTTGAAGAACTGAGAATAAAATGGGTGTGAGATCAACAAATATGAGATAAAAGAAAGTTTTCATCCATCTCCAAAAGAGAAAAATATATAGAAAAAATATCATAAGAAAGAAAAATTTAAAAGTTCTGTAGGGTCAACTCTAGATATGTAACATTCGCCTATGTAACAGTGGAAGAGAAAACACAATGGAAGAAAAATATTAAAGAAACATAGAAAAACACTTAGAAGACTGAAGAAAGACAACTGTCTCCAAACTAAAGTCCTCAGCAGGCAGAATTAAAGAAAAAAGAAGACAAAGAAGCACATACCATCATTGATAAATCTAACTTCTTACACATTCTTCCTGAAAATTATGTCAGTATGCACCCAGTAAAATAGGTAAGAAAACATCAAAGACAAGGAAAAGGGGTCCAAAACATTGTGGAATGACATAGAAGTTCATTTAAAAGGAGACCCACCTGGTACTATGGTCATGAAAAAGTTTGAAACTAGTGGATTGAGATCAAAAGAGGATGTTAGAGAACTCCAAGAAATATGTCTTTTGGGCAAAGAATGAAATAAAAACCATAATAGATTACATGTTTGTTAACCCAAAGAATCATAATTATGTGATAAAGAAGACAAAGCAGAAATCCACTGGACACTTCAGAAAAAAACTGAACAAGTAGTGAAAGGTTCAAATATGAAATAAACTAAAATTAAGCATTGATTTGAGCAAATGTTGAAATATAATACATTTAATTTTGATACTTGGAACATTCTACTTTTTAGTGACAGGATTATTTTTATCAGCTGTTAAGTCAATTACACAACTTGATTCTGTCGTAAATAACATTTACATCTTCAAAGTATTATAAAACTCTTTGCTTTTAGTGTTTAGAATCAGTGTACAAACATAGTGCCTAAAATAATTATATTGGCACAATATGATGTCAACTTTACACTTCAACAGTAAAGATGTAGTTGACAGCTGTTTAGAAAGTGAAGGCTAATGGGAAGAGTGCTGGAAAGAATTAATTTCCTCTTCCTACATGGAAAAAAAAAATCAGAAATCGACATTTAAAATCTAAAGTTATAAAGGCTACCAACAGAAAAACCAAACGACATACAATTGGTAAACTAAGGAATCTGAGCCAGTCAGAATCAAACAGGAATGATCTCCTTTTTCTCTAAAAAGAATGATCTCACTACTTTTCATGGTGCTCTGTGAGACTGCCCTTCCCTTCCATAACTAATGTTGAAACAGATCCCTGGTTCTCACACCACTCACCTATGCAAACAAGGCTCGTTGTGGCAAGATCACAATAAATCACCGAGTGGATCTTAAAGCAGAAGAAGGAACCCCCTTTATTTACCAGCTGTTGGTCTGGATTCACCAGCTGGTGGGTCCAAAGGGCAGGCTGCAAGTCTATTTCCCTTCAACCCCCTCCAAGAGTTAGAGTATTCTTTTTATACCACAAGCATGTCAGCACATTAATCATAAGTGGCTGTTACTACCATTCAAAACTACAAACATCATGAGATCTAAAATCATAAGCAGAAGGGAAAGTGGGTCATAACGACCCTAATTGAGTACAAGTTAAAGAATGGTTACTAACATCTAGACAATCGTTCTCTGACAGGGTACATTGCCCAAGAAAACTGGGAACCAAAAAGAGAACAATTTTACATTGTATAAGAACTGCCATTTTGCATTACCAAACATACTATGCTAGGCAACTGTTCATGGGTACAGAGGCAGGGGGTTCCCATGGGAGAAGCATTTCCTACATGACATGGAGTCTCTGGGTAAAATCAAGTCTGTTTTGTCATAGCCCATAAAGCCTGGCCCCTAATATCACCTATGCAAACAAGGCTCAGTTTTGTAATAATCAACTTTCAAATTGAAAAGATGCACTTTAGGCTAAATTAGAACCTGAAATTCAGATTCAATTCAAAACTTCTCCCTTCACTTCAAGGTCTTCCCTTGGCCCTGAGCCTTGGATTGAAGGAGAAGCTCCCATTCAACATCACATTTCATATACAATAAGCAAAACTTGGGTGAGGGGAAAAAGTATAAGTGAGATAAAATTTCTCATCTTTCATGCCCTGAAATTTGCTATTTTTTTAAAGTTAATTTAGCAAGAAATAGAGACACAAACACACCATCAAACACAATGATAGTAACCACTAGGAGATCCAAAAAATGTACTTTAGTAACATATTTCTGCCTCTGGATTATATGGAGAGTGAAGGTGAGATCAAGGTCAGCTAGAGGAAAATAAAATTCTGAATTGTTTTTCAAAAATTACATGTCTGTTCCAATTTTAATGGCTGCCTAAAAACAGGAAAAGTTGTCTTGCTTTTCTGTCTTTGATCACATCTCTCTGGCAAAACACCAGCCCTACATCTAATATATCTACTTAATCTAAGCATGGGCATGAGCACTACTAGAGAAGGTCAAGAGCTCAGCAAACCACTACCCTCAGAAGTTCCTGAGCTGAACCCTTAACATTGTCCAGTAGCTTGCTACACTACTAGTCAACTCTCAACTTCCATTCTGTGCAGGAATATTTCAAAACACTTCTGCTCTCCTTAAACTTCTGAATGTAAGGTTACAACCCATTACATGGTAGAAACCATTACATGAATTTTCTACACTTACCTTCACCAAATCCATGTGCTTGCTGGTAGATTCATGTACCCACATTCATTTTCTCTTCCATTCTCCCGAACAATGAATGAACTATTTTTCTTCCAGATGTCCACTCTTCCACTTCTTGCCTCCCAATCATATTCCTTCTGCCCTTCCCAAGAAATTTGTTAGCAAACTTTCTTTTTCCCAAATCATTCAACCTGCCTCCTTTATTTAATTCTTCACATCTATGCTTAAATGTGTCTGTCATCCTAAAACAGGAATGATAAAGACTAAACACCGTATTGACTCCACATTCTAACCACTTCTATTTCTATTTCTAAATCCATGTTCTATTTCTAATCCCACAGCCATATTTCTATTCTTCCTATGGAGGAGAAATTTCAGATATTATTCAGAAAAAGTCAAATATTTTGAAAAAGTTGGTGTTTACCCCCTTGCATTCCCAAACCTTTCTCAGTTAATGATCAATGAACTTCACCTGATTAAATTCGGCGATTATTCTCCATTTCTTATTTTATTTGACTTCTAAGCAATTGTTGATGAACTGACACCTTTAACTCCTCTCTCTTCCTTCTAATATTTTACTTTATTGCTAGTTTCATCCTTTGGTTACCAGTGCAAATGTAATAAATGCACAGGGTAAACATGGTCAAAAGGTATCAATAGTATTAAGTGGATAGGAAAAGTCACCTCTCCATAGTCCCACTTTCTAGGGTAACTTTAGTCACTGGACAATGTTAAAGGTACAGATAAAGGGAAAGCAGTAATCTGATGAGTTCATGTTTTTCTCTAGCTGTTCTTTCGTACATGCTTAGAGAAAGCAGATATTTTGATAGATGCGGGGTTGATGTTTTGCTGGAGAAACATGATTGAAGATAGAAAAGCAAGGCAATTTTCCCTATTTCTAGAGAGTTATTTAAATTGGTATAGATATGTAATTTTTTTTTAAAAATAACAGTATTTTATTTTTCTCTGGGCTTGATTTCACTTTCACTCTCCATGTAGCCCAGAGACAAAAAATTTTAATTCAAAACAATAAATTACTCTATGAATCTAAGCTGGAGAGGAAGTCAAATAAAGATGAGAGAGGGATAACAACCAGGGAATGACACAAAAGAGGACTGGGCCTAATTCCCAACCTATGGATGACTATGAGGCTATGAATATTCTGCCACCCTGGTTCAGAATCTTAACGGATAACACTGGACCCAAGATGCTGGAACTCTCTGACTTAAGATGATTCATACTAAAGAAGGCAGAGGCTCACAATAAGCTACTGCCAGATGCAAAAGCTGACCAGGAATAATAAGAAGCCCACATCTTGGCAATTATAATACCCGAAGGCCTTTTCATCCATTTTTGCCAATCCTGGTGTTATCATGTGATTTTCATTTAGATGAAGAATAAAATACTTGGTCATCACAGTAGTTTCATTGGATGCTTTAAGTGAATGCCATTTTCAATCATGTTTCAAAGACAGTGAAATTATTTCTGAATGCATAAGCAAGGTGGTATTTAGTAGTCTAAATCCCTCTCCCATATTTAAAATTGGTCCTCTGTCTCTAGTATTAGTTATACAACTGCTCTATCCTTTGCATTTTTAAGTGAATTGCAGCCACAAAGCTTACTCAGCTGGGTTGTTTCTTAATCCTATCAACTCCAGTCAGAATCATCCTTTTCCACCCACATACACTTAGCTTTCAAGTCTAAAATCCAAAGAAACATTTAAATTATTAAAGTCAATCTTGTGAAACAGGATTTGTCTCACTGTAAGGCCAATAATTTAAAGAAATTCCACTGTGTATTTGAACTTATGTTGGCTAGCCAAAACTCATTCATATCAATCAGTAAAGTAATATTCTTTTATTTGATGCTTTTTTCTAATGACCAAGTGTGGGCATTATTTTTATGTTTTATTATTTTTATTGCCCCTATAATATGGAGTTTTTTAACAGTAAAATAATTAATTTAACCAAATATATATTTAGTACTCTGCTAAAACTTAAGAAGCAATACTTGTTACCCTGGCTTAAAAAGGGAGAAAGGCACAATTTTTTTGCTTTATAGATTCTTTAATACCCTAATATGGTTAACTGAAGTGCATAAGCAGAAACTCTAACAGCCCTTGAACTAAAGTGGAGGAGTTATAGAGCTGTGAACTGAGGAAGTGATAGGCAGAATTAAAACAATGGGACAGAAGAAGGAGATACCTCATTAGACAGAGATTGAAGAACTCAACAAACTCCATATTTTTTAGGCTGAGTCAAACAGGAGAAAAGTGTTATATTGGCAGGAATTGGATATTTAGGAATAATAAGTTGTTTTGTGGAGGAAGGTGATAAATCTGTTTCAGGAAGTTTTTAGTTAAAAGAAACTGTGGAACATGCAAATAATGATGTCTAGCAGGCAGTTGGAAGACAGAGCTTTGGTGGAGTTACAAAGCTGAGCTGTAGAACTGGGAGTCATATGCATGAAGCAATAAAAGCACCAGTCCTGAATGGTGAGAAGTGGATGAAAGCCTCTTGTGCATGAGGTGAGGTGGCAGTGTGAGGATGGATGTGTGGGGTATCATGGGAGGAGGAAAAGACACACCAAGAAAAGGCAGCAAAGGGAAGACGTGCAAAATTAGTGGCCAGAGAGAGCCAAAAAGCCAAGATAATGTCACAGAATTCCAAAAAGGAAAAAAGTCTCATTAAGAACAGTGCGATCAACTCCTGTCAAAGGCCACCGAGATTTTGGAAATCGTGCCTGAAAACATTCTGTATGGTTAATCTGAGACAGTCAAGTTCATCTCTTATTTCTCCTAACAAGACCTATCAGCCTTACTTAATTTTCAAACTGATAATTATATTTTAATTCTCTTTTCGAGTTTAAGAAAGGACCATCACATGAAAGTGAGTCTCTGAGCTGGTCTGTGTTGAGTTTTCCTTTACTAGACAGGGATGTGGGGGATCCGCAGCGGTGGTGACTCCTTAGTCCTCTTAACCACACATCCTTTTCTTAATGCCATTTCCAAGATGTGGGCAGTCTCAGGAAAGGAAAGCTCCTTCTCTCAATTCCACCTCTGTTACCAGTCTTCCCTGTTCTTTAGCTTTTGTCACTCAGTGCCCCATAACAGCTTGAGAAAGAGTTGATGGCCAGGTTCACAGGCCATGGCTGCTAAGGACAGAGGAGCATTTGCACTGAAAAGTCAAATCAACTGAAAAAGAAAATAACAATCCAGGAAATGGGTTTCTAAAGATCACAGTATTTAATTGCAGATACATTTAGGAAAAAGCATCCCTTAAAATAAAATCATATAGAAACTTCTAATTTAATTTACCCTAAAACTGACATTAGGAGTACACAGTTTGAGATTATTCTGTGAATTTTTTAAAGTCATAGCATGATTCTATTATTCCAGTCCCAGAACCACATTCTCAAGAGGGCAACAAAGGTTTGGAAGGTGAGTGAGTAGCCATTTATAGTCTTTCCTTTGTATTTCAGGATCTTCGGTTTGATGTTGGAAAGGCAATTCCTTGCCAACTGTTTCTAGCCATTTCTAGAAAAACTTTCACTAATAGTAGTAGAGATTCATAGCTGGTTAACTTACATTTGCCCCTACACAAGCTCTGAAAAAGCTTGACCATCTTCTTCCTCAAATAGTGTTTCCTTTTCTCTGGACTATGAAGATAGATATAAGGTAAGTCAAAGATGATATTAAAAATATTTAGCAACCAGTTAAATACCTGGGGTCTGGGAGAGAATTCAAGGGAGCCAAAAAATGGGGAATGCTCTTTGGAAGGCTCCAAAGATGAAGGCCGTTTACCAGTAAGTTTGTTCTTATGAGTTCCAACTACCTGATTTTCCACCTTGAGCCAAATTTTCTTCCAAAATGATTCCCCTTAAATCAAATTCTATTTGTGAAACCCCAGGAGATGCTCCTTAAATACTGTCCTCTCCTTGCCTGGCTAAATCTACCAGTGATGGTATATTCATAATTCAGGGCTCGGCTTCACTAAGTTAGAAACAGGAGATGGAGCAGGCTCCCAGTGCCGATTGTTTGGCCCTCCCAACACTTCTGCTCCCTCCACTGTTTACCCTGAAAATGTCACCATGCAAAAAAAGTCAACCTCAAAACTTGACCTCAGAAGCTCTTGAGTCAGAAAACTCAGAAATTTCTCAGAAATATAACTTGAAGGTATAAAAACATAAAAGTCATAGAGTTTGCCAATTTATTAAAAGGACTTTATTTTTTAGTTTATGGTTAGCATGATCCTGTGTCAGGGATATTGCAATTTGAAATTCTCGTGCTGTTTTTTTTTTTTTTTTTAATATGTTCACCATTATCTGGTTTAGCTGATATAGTCTACAACTAAGAGCAAATAGTAAGTTTTATATAAAGCTTGAAAATATTTAGACTCTGAAAAACAAGAAGTCCAAAGAGAAAAATAAATACGTGGAGAGAAATATGATACCTAAAGGGTTAATATACTTCCTTTGTACTTTGTAAATTTAATCAGGAAATAATAAATGAAATAAAGGGCATGGAGACTATCTTTCTGCTTTAAATAACCAGTCCCAAGTAGACCACACATGAAAATGTGTTTTTGTCTGAGATAATCAGTTAGGACAAAATCAACACTGTGGCCCTTCTTAGGACTTTGGGGATCAACAACCTGAAAAGTACTCATCACGTGAAACTGTAATTTTAATGTATTCCCACCCAAATTTTTTCTCTCCACTTGCTATCTACAAGTCCGAAAAGGAATCACATTTTATTAATAATATCAAAAACTTATGCTCCATTTTTCAAAGAAAGCACCTGCCTTGATTTATAAAATCACAAAATCAAAAGCTGGAAGTGATTCTTTTATTTATACAACAAATATATTGGTATGTCCACCAGAGGCTCAGCCTTGTATTCCCAACTGCATCCCACAGAGGAGAAAACTGAAACCAAGATTGTCAGTGTCTTAACCAGGTTCACAAATCAGGATAAATTCATCCTAAAAGACAGAAAGAAGTAGTCTGTGTCTATGAAAACTAAGTCAGTTTAAATCCAGATATTAATATAGCTGGTTTCCTTCTTCTGAACCTTTCAGGAATTATTAATGTAGAAAAAGAAATCTGCTGTTACAGACAGGCAGTGTATCTTGCTGAAATAAAGAACTTTATAATGATCAGATCACCCTAAGAATCACTGCATTTATAAAGTTCCATAATTCAAAGTATGGTCCCAAGGTCAGCAGCTCCTGGGAGCTGGTTAGAAATGCAGAATCTTAGGCCCCCTTCCAGAGCTTGTGAATTATTCCTGCATTTTAACAATGTCCCTCAGGGATCTGTATATGCATTAAAGTTTGAAGAGCACTGTTTTAAATGATCTTGGAAATAACTTTTAATCTTAAAAATGTGTAAGCTGTCTGTGTTTAAATGACATCAAGTGTACATTATTATTCAAAGCAATTCTGGCATGAATACTTCCATAAGGTGAAGAATCCCTTTTAAAAAAATTATTTCTAATGTATCTTCAGTGTCAATAGGGAAATTTTTGTAGATGAACCTCCTGTTGCATAAGATACAGGAATCACAGAAACAGAACCATAAAGAAATAAAATTTTCTTGAAAGAACATATTGTACAAGTAATACATAAACTGCTTATATTTGGCAATGCAGTAGCTCTTCTGCAGTTTATTATTTCAAACTTGATTTGCATAGAATTCATTTTGATTTAGTCAAAGATTAGGTGAAATCACATTGCACTATTTATAGACAAGGAAGTCTCTTAAGTACATTAATTCCAAAGAAAATTCTTTTTCTTTTAGAAGAAAAGCTTTTTTCTTTTTACAAATTTGCAAGTCTCTCCATTACACACAAGTAATTGCTATATAAGCAAGAACAAGTGTTGTTATGTTTGTACACTCAACTAATTGCAAATGATCCTTAACTAGTAGTTAAAGTAACTTTAAAAAGACAACATTTGGTTTACTTAGTTTGCCTAACTGTGCACATAAAAATAATAAAACTTCTTTTAAAGCCAGAAGACTACTCATGAATTTAGACAAGTCCAGGGGCTGGGGATGTAGTTCAATGTTATAGCATTTGGCTAGGATGCACGAAGCCCTAGGTTCAATCCCCATCGTTGCAAAAGAAAAAGAAAAAAAGAAATGTAGACTGGTCCAAATTAGACTGCATTGCTGAATTTTAATTGATAACGTACTTAGTATCTGAATATTTTCTTCTTCTAAGATTCTTTGAAAAGTGCTTAAAGACAATGTTATCATTTTTATTTCATGAACTTTCAAAAATCTAAATTAAGTAGACAGTATGATATTTCTACTGAATCAAACTCAATCTGCTGATATAAAATCAGTATCTTAACCTATAGATGCAAAATCTTATTTTGAAGAGAGAAAAAACTTGCAGGTTTGAACAAACAATTTCAGTAAGTCCACATTGGCTAGTAGGTGACCTCTCATCATCATCTTTAAAACAATGACCCCATTTTTAGTGGCTGTTTCCTATCTGCAATGACATAATTTGGTGCATATTTTGAGGACTTTGCATAAAACAAAAATATTGCCCCAACATAGAACTTAGTTTTCATTGTGTAATGCAGAACTTTTTGAGCATTACAATGAAAGTGTTGGTAATACACATGCCTGAATTTGCACAGCTACCTATTTGCACTACCATGCATAAAAAGAAATTGATTTAGAAAACACATGTATTATTATTAGCACTGTTCGAGTACACTGCATTTGCCAATTTCTATTAACCTGTGTCATTGTCATTTGTAAAATCTCTAATCATTCTAGCAAATATAATTTCACACATCTCCTTAGACAGTTTCTGAACTTCCAAGTTTGCAAACAAGATGACACATAAATTTAGTGGTACATACAGCATATGATCTTACTACATTTAAGTCCTTAGATTTTTATATGTATTTCAGTTATTTAAAGTCTTTCATTAAATTAGGAATTCTAAGGACATTCATAGCAAACATCTGCTGGCCATTTTCTTCCATTTTTAACTAATACGTAGCATTAGTTATTTAGAAACCTTATGTAACATCTCCTTCCCTGAAAGAAAGTTATGATCAGGATTAAACATGGAAAAGAGTTAAAGAATACATATATTCAATTCTATAAAAGGGCTGTTTATAATAATTCAAATGAAAATGAGAGTAAAGCAAATATTTTCTAGGCTTCTCTAGAATGCTAAGCAGTGTTAAGGAGTGGATTAATGAGAAAGAAAGTTAAAAGTAAACAGTGTTTGTATGTAGTTTAGTAGCTGTCTCTTAGGACACTATGTTATGAAGATCCTACGGAAAAGAAATTTTCTTCTGACTGCTTGTGCTGTGTAAATATTACCTCAGATAAATGCCATATTTTGGCTAAATAAGTCTGCAAAAACATAACACTGTTTTATGTTGGTGTTCTTAGTTTTTCTGCATTAATTCAAAATTCAAAACGTAATTCCCCCAACACACTCTATAAAATAGTATTCATGACTTCATAGAGTGAAGATGATATTTTCCTTTATAAATGCCACATAAAAACTGCGGTAAACTTTTAAATAGAAAAATTGTGAAAATCCCAACATAACCACAGAGTGCCCTCCATCCCCAGTCCAATAAATTCTAACTTTGGGCTTTTACTATCTGACAGGAATCCTTTATAGTTTGGGTTGGGGGGAGGGGGGGAGCAAGCCTCTTTTCTTGTACATTTGCCTGTGTGACTTTCTGTATTCCAGTTGCAAGTGCATTTATGATAATGTTATAATTCTTATCTTCCCAGGGAAAGTTAAGGAATATATTTTCTCCAGAAACAATACTTGACAAAGTAAAAGAGAATTTTACCATATAGAAAGGAAATAAATAAAAATTGAAATCTTAAATATATCTATAGCTACTAAAAATATGCTGGAAACTAAGAGAACTAATTTTCTACTGAAAAAGCAAATAACAATAAGTGATATTTATATTAAATTGACTTTGAATGCTATAGTCATGCATAAAGGTATATCAAACCTAGAAGTTTAAAGTTTGGTTTATATTCTTGTGTTAGAATATAAGTTTAAGTTTTCAGTCAGTTATCAAAATTGTTAGCAAAATGTAAAAATTTTTTAAATTAGCTACAAAAATATTGAACTCTATATTAAAATATCAGAAATAGTAGATATTCATGTTCAAGTTTTACTGAAAGTGAAAAACCACCTTGTTTTATATAACGTAGTTGACAATTAAACAACAATGGAAAATTTTCTGCCTAAGAAAGTAAGATAAGAGGAGCAGATAGCTAATAACACAACTATTATATATTCTAATTTTATATGGGTAGTAGCTCTTTGACTTACTGATTTAAATTCTGAAATGCATTCATTTAAAAGGAACCAACCCCTCTATTGCATATAAAATCAAATCTTGGTTTCTACTTGATAACTGAGGTTGGTGAATTATCACTTTGGCAACCCATGATATAATTTCACCTCAGGTAGCAGGCTTCTAGAGCTTTCTGTTCTATAAATTCAGTGCTCTCCTTCCCCTCCCCCCTTTTTTTTATTTTTGTAATTATTTTAGGTAGAGATTTTGGAAGGTAGAAATATTTTATGTATATACAGTGTTTCCGATCCATGCTTAAAAGTCTGAGTCTGTGGTTTTCCAGTTTCCAAGGTGATATCTAGAAAAATTAATACAAGTTAGATCAATACTCTGCTCAGTTGACTGTTAGAATCTCTTTCTTATGCTCTAAAACATGTCACGCTCCAGACGTGAGGATAGAAACACAGAAAAGCAAAAACTCTGTTCAGCAATGAGAAAGAGATTTGTCACACGGCAGGGATTTCCCCATTGACCAATTAAAATAAGAAACCCCATCTTCTTTTCTTTAACTGGAGGACAGTCACAACAAAGGACTGCTTGAGTACAACATAAAATAGAGAACTGATGAGAATCTTTAAGGCTTCTCAGGGACATTAAACATCCCTAACAAAGACCAGACAGAAGAAACACACTGGCATGCTGTATGTTCTTTCAGAATATTTGGGTATCTTAGGGAAGAACTAGTAATTTTGTCCTCTGAGATAACAGTAAAAAACTATGCATTCAACAATTTTCAAACTCACTTCAGAAAAGTATAAAATATGAATAACTCATTAAAGCTGACATTTTCCTTCTTTTACATCTATCACATGACCTCAACTTTAAAAAAATAAATATAAAAGTAATATTCACAGCTAAAAATGAATACAGATTCTATTTTGACTTATGGTTTTGGTGTTGTCCAAGTTCATTATATCTCAGTCCAACTCTTCAATTTGCTATGAAGTTGTGGAGTTTGTTTTTCTAAAGCAATTTATTTTTTATTTGTACATTAACTATTTAAAAACAAAAAAGATATTAAAGAAAACAACACATATTAATAAGTATCCTGCAGCAAAATGTTTTCTTTGGCTCTAATAATTAAAATGCTAATGAAGTAGACAAGCAACACTTTCAAGAACATGAAGCAATAGACATGAGAGAGGAAGAATGTAAAAATATTTAATGAGTAATGTGTCAATGTCAAATATGAATACCCATTACCAGAACTAAAGACTATTCACTGCAGTTGTATCAAAGAACATATCTTAAATAAACACATTACCTCACCTTGAGACCAGCCAAAGATCAAAGTAGAAGCTTCTCTGTGGATGCTGCTTCTCCTTGAAAATGGCTTCCTTGACTCGACTAATAGTGAACTTGACCTACTTAAAAAGTATGCTCAGAAAATTATCTGTCTTTGCCTGATAAAAGGTTTATTGATAACTTGCACTGTAGAGATTAAGTTAGTAACCATAAACATGTTTCAGAGCACCTAGTATCTAATTTAGTTAAGTAACTTTATACGTGGGTTACATATATTTCATTTCTTTTCCAATATAGGCAACCAATATAGGCAGAAAATTAGAACTAATAAAATCTGCATAAAGGAAAACTAAATTATAAACCATTCTTTTACTAATTCTAAGGCTCACCCTTTGCAAAATTAAGCCATCCTCCCACCAATGGGACTTAATATAGCATATATGCTCCTTGGGTATTTGCATTTTACAAGAAAATTTAAGATTAATACTAAAACTCTCTAAAGTTTAAGATTAATCATAAAACTCTCTAAAATTTAAGATTAATACTAAAGTATGCTCACAAAATTAGCATGTATGCTCCTTGGGTATTTGCATTTTACAAGAAAATTTAAGATTAATACTAAAACTCTCTAAAATTTAAGATTAATCATAAAACTCTCTCCCATGTTCTATAGAAATTGCTACTCCCAAGAAACTGATGGAATGACTGTTTATTGATGGTGCAAGTAAGTTGCTTTGAATAGCAAGAAACAGCCAACGTTACAGACCACCTTTTTATTAATTTTTTTGGATTCTAAGCTTATACTTTTCCCATTCCTAACCTATTATAATTTATATTTTCTCTGATCCTGAATTTTCATAAGCTGATCTGCTCTCTGGGAAATTAGACGGTGTCATCCAAACTATCACCCCTACCCAATGCTACCTGCCCACCAAAGTTTGGAAGGTTCCTCTTTTCAGCTTTCCTCCTTCCAAATTTAAGCTTTTACAAATGAAATTTAGTTTTATTTCTGTATTATTTATTAAAAAACAAAAAAGAATATTAAAGAAAACCAACCCATGTGAAGAAGTATCCTGCCCTAGAATGATTTCTTTGTACAACATAGCTCTTTCCTACTTGAATAAAAATTAATTCAGAGTGACACTAATGAAATTGTGAAATAAAATTTTCCCTCTGACCTTCCTGGAGTCCTTGTGGTTATGCTCCCAGGAACTCCAACACAGGGGCCTTGTGCCTCTACCCAGCTGCTGCCTCTCCTTAGCTCCATGTCCTCTGTAGGACCAGATTTCATTCCTGTTTCAAAACAGGTTTGGAATTTCTCACTTCAATAACAAAATAGCATTATCGCGAAGCTTGAAGTGGGTTTATTGTAGTTAATGTTGGTCTCTTCCTATAACCTCAACATTGAACCAAGCCAATTTTCTCTACAAATGCAGATGAGTAGTGCTCTCTAATTCACTCAGGGTTTGCACCCTACCTCAGTCACTCAAGTACAAAAAAAAAAAATGATTATTATTATTACTGTAATGTAATCATGTTTCCAAAAAAATCATTCATGGAATTTGCATTATCTGTATTCACTTTAAATATTCCTGGAGAAGCCATCCTAAGAAACACTTCTATTTTCACTTGTTGTCAAAAAGGAAATGAGGTATTTTTCTTTTCTTTTCTTTCTTTACATTTATTATAGAGCATTAGCTGATCTGAATATTCCTTGTAGAGTTCCCACACTTCCAGTTAAATTCCAAACAGGACTCACTTTTTAGAAAACACACTTATTAATGCCCTGAATCTAAACCAAACCAGACAAACTTCTGCCTCATAATGCAAGCTTTGCACCACTGACATGCCTTCTCAGTTACCGGGCAGTCAACCCACAGGTTTCCGTTCTGCAGGAGCTGCTGCTGTTCCAACTGCTGAAGATCTTCATTTTGTCCTTTATATCATTTCTAGAAGTAATTAATATATTTAGATACTTTTCTACCTGATCCTAATTTCTCATTACCTTTTAACTTTTGGTGATATTCAACATTCATTCCTCTTTATTTTTAGGAAGTATTTTTTAAAAGCTTGTTAACATAGGACATAAAAAGTTGTATTTGTTTCATTTTTGTGCTAAACTGAATACCAATTCTTCTAAACTTCTATTTTGGGGAACAAACTACTCCCAACTACCTCTAGATGTATTCAAAATGGATTTAATGAATGGTATTCTCTTACATAGTGATTAATAATCTTTAATCACCATTATTTATCAGGTGATAATTATGGAGACAATTGTTGCAATAGATCATCTCAAATAATCTTACAAATGAAAGAGTTTTAATGTTGTAAAACCTTTGCTGTCCCAGATTGTTTCCTTATTCTACATTACTGAGATATGTTGTTTTAACATAAAAGTAGAGACACCATTTCACATTTGCCCAACTCATTGACATAATAACCAAATGAGAAGGCAACAGAATGACAACACATGTCATTTTCTCCAACACTCAAATGAAATTGTTCATATGGATGAAAATTCACTTACTTGATTATGCACTCTAATTGCAATTATTTTGAAAACCCCTCCAAACAAAAGGAATAATCACATACTCAAAAAGATTTTTTTTAATATTATGAAATTCGGTCTGGGCTTCTAAGGCAATATTTTATAATGGTACAACTAGGAAACGACAACTGTATCTACAAAAAATATCTATTTTGTTGGAAAATTTTTAGTTCAACTCAATAAAGTTGTCATTTTTAAGACAATCTATAACTTGTTAATTACTTATCAACTACCACTTAGCTATGCAACTGCATAAAAATGCCTTTTCCCTACACAAATAAACCATATCAATAATTTAAGGTTAATTGCTATTGTATTTGAGATTTTTTTAGGTTACTTTCAATTTAGAGCTAAATTTTTTAAAATTATTATTCAAAAGTGATTGATCCCAATAAGTAGGCAATATACTCGAAATCCTGACACCAAATTATGTAAGTAGACGAGCAGCTGAACTAACCATCTTAGATTGGAGATAGGGAAGTACAACTTGGCTTTCTAACTGAAGACACAGTGAGATAAGAAAGAAACTCCAAAGCACATCCTAAATGAAATTTCATGACCATACGAAACTATTTCTACATATAAAAATGCTTCCAGACTAAGGTGAATGTGAAGTACCGTCCATGAAGCACCCAGATTTGGACCATGAGAAAAGTTGGCCTATTCTCCTGGAAAATATTTTACAGTCTACCATTAAATTACTAAATATGTAGAAAGCCTTTAGCAAAATAGTGGAACTTCTGGTTGGTAATTTTAAGACTTGAATAAAAAATAAGTTCGAAGCTGCAAATAAAAGGAATTAATTTTTCTTTCTCTCCACAAAAAAGTTTCAATTATGCATCCAGAACAGGGCTACCTCCTTCCTCAAAAACTTATTTAGAAGTGCTCTTTTGTGTTACCTGTTTTTCAAATTTCACTCGATGATCTCGGAAACCTCTAGGGACTTAAATTGTCAGGAATCATGAGAGTCAGATTGATATGCTTTTAAAGCAACGATAACTTGCATTTGTAGCACTGGTTATAAATAATAATAGGACCTTAAAGGGTTTTATTAGAAGAAATTTTTCCTGGGAAACTTTTGCTATCAGGTTAACCTTCTAGAATTTCTCAGACAAACTAATTCCCACAAAATCAAAAGCCAATATATGAGTCTGTTTATAGAATTCATCAATTCAAAATGCAACTATTTGTCTTTTTCACTTGACATTTTAAAATAGTCTTTTGTCCTCCTTTGTGTTTTAGCCGAATTTTGTGCAGCACATCATCATTTCAGCTGTAAAACCTCCTGTGTGGCAAGGGCTTGACAGCCCTGGGGAAGGCAGGGAACATTGTTGAATTCAGTGCAGTGAATCTGCTAACACAAGAACATGAATAATATTTAGAGATCTAGCACACCTTAGTGGAAACAATTATAACTACAACTGCTCTAAAGACATTTGAATCTTAAATTCCATTGTTTCAGTAAAATTTAATTTCACCTAAATAGAGGGACTTTGCTCAGGGTTTTTTCCCCTTAACTAGATGTGTTTTTTCCCAAAACTCCCACGGGATAAAAAGATAAATTCGGCCAGCCATGAGTTTCTAAAAAGTAGAAATCACAATTTCTTTTCAGAATATGCATCAGATTATAATATGACCCCCTGAAGCTATCAAATTAGATTCATTTCTGTTTTATATGCCATCATGGTAAAGTATAACTGTCATATTTTTCTCATTAAATGATTGTTGTACATTTAACCCACAAAAGCTTGTTGGGTCAGCTCTTGGAATGCTTCAAAGCTTTTTGGTTTCAAACAGATTTATGTATTTTTTTTGGTGGTGGCTGACCACCTATATGTCATACTATTAAAATATTATCCAGAAAGAGAATGGAAAGGACATCACAAATACCCATGCTACTTCCTGTACCATTTCTGACACCTTCAGATTTATCTCCTGTTCCATCATTCTTCTCTATGGAGCTGATAGATGAAGAGTTAGAGTTTGAGTGTTTTTGTTTTCTCCAAAATTCATGTGGAAATTTAATCCCCAAGAACAGGCATGGTGGCTCACACCTATAACCTCAGTGACTCAGGAGGCTGAGGCAAGAGGATTACAAATTCAAGGTCAGTGTCAACAACTTAGCAAGGTCCTCAGCAATTTAGTGAGACCCTGCCTCAAAATACAAACCAAAAAAGGGCTGGAGATGTGGCTCAGTCATAAAGCATGTCTGGGTTCAATCCCTAGTACCAAAAATTAAATTAAATTGAAATTGAAATAGAAATTTAATCCCCATTGCAACAGTGTTGGAGCTGGGGTCTAATGGAAGGAGTTTAGGAAGCATGTCACTTTAAAGGGAGCTAGTGGGAGTGGATTTGCTCTTTTCTGTTCTATTTTCATGTGAAGATGCAGGAAGAAGGCCCTTGCCAGGCACCACATGGAAACTTTTCAGATTCCAGATCTGTAAGAAATAAATTTCTGTTCTACACAAAGAATCTAATTTGTAGCATTTTGTTATAGCAACACAAAATAGCCTAAGACAAAGTATCTAAAATAATGCAGAATACTCATACCAATATATAAAGAAAATCAACCGTGTATTATAGATCTATTTCTAGAAATCAGAATATAAATTATTCTAAAGTTCCAATGGTTTGATTTACAAGCTTGTCACTCTGTGATTCCAAAGGAATATGCGTTCTGTAGTACTTCAAACTTCAAATGTTGATCTTATCCCATGCTATCAATATTTAGTACTAAACTCCCTCATGATGCTGGACAGCAGCAGAGAGCCACAGTTCCTAGTCAGCCATGCAACCATGAGAATAAATAACTAATACCCTACAGAATACTGTGCTGCTAAGACGTGATGTTAAGTAGGTAAGATATATTAGACACATTTTTTTACTTCCTATATCTTTAACTTGCAATGGGTTTATCATGATGTAATCCCATCATAAGGTAAGCAGCATCTGTATGATATTGATGGAGCCAGAGGTAAAAGATGCTTATTTTTTTATATGGCATCTCAACCATTTGACACATGACTGAAAACTAAAAAGGGAGTGAACAGTGAATACTTCAGATAGGAGACTACCAATATAAGAAGCTCAGCAAATACTATCCTCCAAAAAAAAATGTTGAAAAAAACTTGTCAAAAACAATGATTGCCAAACTCCAGAAATTGTCCAAAGTAATGCAGCAAATTGAGAGGAATTTATTGAAGAAAAACCTTCAGGGAGAACAGTGAGATTGGCAGTATTTTTAATCTGGACTTTCTTCTTTCCCCATGTCCCCCAGCTTTGTTGGCATGGTAGATGTGAGGTCGGCCAGCCATGAGAAACAACAAGTCTGCTGCTGGAGGAGACTCAGGTTTGGAGGGGAGAACTGAACAACTCCCTGTCCAGGGGGCATTGCCCTAACAGACACCAACGTGTGACAAAGTAAAAGGAAAGGCCAATGACACAGTTAACCTAAAGTGGCAGTCTTGGTCCAAGCAAGTGACACAATATCAGACTATTTAGAAAATTAGCCAAATGAGTACATGAGATGACCATAATGGGACTTGGTAAGTTCTCATAAGTCTCTAGAAATTTGGTAAGCTATACAGATGCACAAGGGCAAGAGAAACCAGGAAGGGCCCTGGCCACTGATTCATCCTTGTACATGCACAGAAGAGATGTAAAGGCCTAAAAGAAATCTAAAACTGGGACAGGCTTGTAAACTGATTGAATTTTGAATATTCAGACACCTAGATCAAAACAAAGAGGGTGGGGATCCTACTGGCCCAAGATATTTAAATACAATTTTTGAACAATTATTCATGGAACCCTAAGCTATGGTGTCATAGAGGTAAACCCTAGAAGTATAGCTTTAAGAACATAGACAATATTTTTTTAATAGCAGAAATACCATAGGATGAATGCTGTGCAAAAAAAAAAAAAAAAAAAAAAATCCTCTATTTATTTAGTCCAAGCAAGTTACTAAACATTCACACACACACACACACACACACACACACACACACACACCGTATTACCACCACTACCACCACTACCACCACACCACCAACAACATCAACACCAACAATCTACAAAAACAAAAAGAAGAACCCAGAGTTGTTACACCATATTACCTAAAAGGTCTGACTATAGAAAAAACTTTAGATTACTTAGAAGGAAATGAGAGGGAGGAGGGGCAGGGGTATGAAAGATGGTGGAATGAGACAGACATCATTACGCTATGTACACGTATAATTACACGAATGGTATGAATCTACATCGTGCACAACCATAGAAACAAAATTTTGTGCCCATTTGTGTACAATGAATCAAAATGCAGTCTGTAAAAATAAAAATAAATAAATAAATATTTTTTAAAAGCCCTGAAATTCATACAGATGAATAAAAGACCCAAATTAGCTGTTTCAATAAGCTTTTCTACTGCTGTGACCAAAATACCTGACAAGAAATGTTTTAAGGAAGAAAAGTTTATTTGGGGGCTCATAGTTTTAGAGGTCTCAGTCCATTGACAGCTGGCTCCATTTCTCGGGGTCTAGGTGAGGTTGAACATCATGGCAGAAGAGTGTGTGGTGAAGTGAAGCAGCTCACATGATGATCAAGAAGCAGAGAGAGAAGCTCCACTTGTCATGTACAATATATGCCTCAAAAGGTCTATATTCCCACCTCCTCCAGCCACTATACCTGCCTACAGTTACCACCCAGTTAATCCCTATCAGGGGATTAATGCACTGATCACCTTAAGTCAATCATCTCCTAATCATTTCACCTCTAAAACTTCTTGCATTTTGGGGGACACCTCATCCCTAAACCATAACAATAGCCAAAGCAATTCTAAGCACCAAAAAAAAAAAAAAAAAAAGAGTAATGCTGGAGATATTGTGATACCTTATTTTAAATTATACTACAGAGCTACAGTAACCAAAGCAGCATGGTACTGGCATAACAGACTCATAGGCCAATAGGGTAGAATAGAAGGTAGAAAGACAAACCCATATATAGTCATCTGATCTTAATAACAGTGTCAAAAACATAAGGTGGAGAAAAGACAGCCATTTTAGCAAATGGCACCAGGGAAACTAGATATACACTATAGATGAATGAAATTAGATCCCTCTCTCTCACCCTGCACAAAATTCAACTCCAAATGGATCAAAGACCTAGGAATTAGACCAGAAACTTCACAACTGCTAGAAGAAAACACTCCAGTATATAGGCATGTGGCAACAATTTCCTCAATAAGACTCCTAAAACTCAGGAAATAATACCAAAAATCAATAAATAGGATGACATCAAATATAAAAGTTTCTATAAAAGTTTCTACACAATAAAGGAAATAATAAAAAGCATTGAGAGAACCTGCAGAATGAGATAAAATCTTTGCCAGCTACTCTTCTGACAGAGAGTTCGTATCCAGAAGATATAAAGAATTCAAAAACTTTAATGCCAAAAAATAAAATGAAAACCCAATCACTAAATGGGCAAATGAATTAAAGGCACACTTCTCAACAGAAGAAATATACATGGTCCACAAATGTATGAAAAAAATATTCAACATCCTAAGCTATTGGAAATCAACTGCAAATCAAAATTACACCAAGATTTCATCTCTCTCCATTTAGAATAGCAAGTCAAGAACACAAATAATAATAAATGCTGACAAGCATATGGGGGAAGAGGAACACTTACTTACATAGTGTTGGTGGAACTGGAAATTAGTACAACCACCACAGAAATCAATATGGAGATGTAGTTTTTATAGAGCATACAGACTTGGATTAGTACGCATCCTGCAGAGAATAGTTCCTGACCAATTGAACTGTGTGAAAATATTCTTACCAAACTCTTTTAGGTGATTTTTAAGTACGTTTATTCTCCATTATACCTAAAAATGTAATCCACATCATAGTTCAGTTTTTACCTTTAAGACTTTGACTTTTAAGATAACCTTTGGATAAATAAGGTCTTACAGAAACAACAAAAAAATAGAAATCAGTATGAAGGCTCCTCAAAAGACTAATGGAACAACCGCCATGTGACACAGCTATACCACCACTTAGCATTGCACTGACACCAAAGCCAGACAAAAACATTAAAAGAACAAAACACTACAGACCAACATCTTTTATGAATATTAATTCAAAAATCCTAAATAAAGTAATTACAAACCAAATTCAACAACAGATTAAAAATATTATGCACCACAAAGAGTTAGGATCTATTACTGGAAGGGAAGACAGTTCAACATATGAAAATCAATCAATACAGTGCACCACATTAACAGAATGAAAACTGAAAACTAGCAATCCTACTTCTGGGTATACTTACAAAGGAACTGAAGTCATTGCAAAGAAATATTTTCTTCCCATGTTCACTACAGCATTATTCACAATAGCCAAATTCCAGAAACAATCTAAGCGTCCATCAAGGGGTCAACAAAAAGAGGAAATGCAATATACGTTTGCTTTCACTTGTGCACACATACATGGGTGGATTGTGTGTTTGTGTGTGTGTCTGTGATGGAATGGTAGTCATTCTAAAAAAGAAGGAAATCCAATCATTTGCATCCACAAGAATAAACCTAGAGGATATCATGCTAAGTGCAATAAGCCAGACACAGAAAGACAAATACTGTATGATCTCACTAATATGCATAACCTGAAGATTTGAAACCCATACAGACATAGAGTAGAAAAGTGACTGCCAGGGACTGAGAAATGGAGTAAATAGGAGGCTTTTGGTCAAAGGGTACCAATTTTTTGTTATAAATTTAATGTACAGTATGGTAGCTGTAGTTAATGTATTATATATTTGAAATTGCTTAGATCTTAAATGTTCTCACAACAACAAAATAATATATATATATAAGGTGATGGATGTTAATTGTGGTAATCACAATAACATGTACTAGTATCAAAACACCACATTATATAACTTAGTTATGCACAATTTTATTTTTCAGTAATATGAATACATATACATACATTTTTTAAAAAGAAACCAGAAATAAAAGGGAACTTCCCCATTAGGATAAATGTCATGTACAAAAGCCTTTTAGCTAATATACCTACAATTAAATGCTTTCCTCAGAACATAAGGGGAGAAACAAGGATTTTTGCTCTGGTTTCTTCTGTTCAATATTGTACTGGAAATTCTAGCCAATTAAATAAAGTAGAAAAAAATTGAAAGAAAAGAAATTGAATACTCCATAATGGAAAGAAAGAGGTGAACCCATTCTTTATTTGTTTATGGCATGATCTTGGTTGTGAATAATGCTTAAGAATCCATGAAAATTATTAGCACTGATAAACACAAAAGACAGAATACACAATCAATGTACAAAAAACATTTCACATCCACATATTAGCAAAGAAGATTCAAAAGTGAAATTCAAAAAATAATCACATTTATATGAACATAAAAAGAATAAAATAAGTAAAATTTGTTTTAACCAAAAAAGTGCAAAACTCATCTGCTGAAAACCATAAAACGTTGCTGAGAAAAATTAAATAGAATATAAATAAACAAAAAGTGCTATTTTTATGAATCAGAACACAATATTAATATGACAACACTCTTCAAATTGATTTTCAGATTCAATACAATTCCTACAAACTACCAGCAGACTTTGGTGGAAATTGACAAGTTTATTCTTAAAATTTATATGGAAATACAAATCTTCCAAAAATTCTAGTCAAAAAGAATTCAAAAATGTTTAAAAAGAAAATAAATGTAAAAGATTTACATATACCAATTTCAAAATTTTCTATAAAACTACAGTAATCAAGAATGTGCTTCATGGTACTGGCATAAAGAAAAACATAGAGATCAATGTAACAATCGTCATCATGTCTCAAAATATTTAGTTATCACAAATATCTTGATTTAGTTATTAGTTAAATAAACTTCCATTTTATTGATACTTTTTATTTATTAAAAGTCTTTTTCTCTTTGTCAAACAAAAATGAAAAAATAAGCCTCGTTTTGGTCAAACAAGTTTTGACATAAATGCCAGCACAATTCAAAGAGTTAAGGACAGCCTTTTCAAGAAATGGTGCTTGGAAAATTAAATATTCATATTCCAAAGGATCAATTCAAACTCTTAATGCACACAATACAAAAAAAATAAAATAATTCAAAATGAAACATTGACAAATGTGTGAATTAAAGCAATAAAACTTCTAGAAGAAAACATTCAAAACAGTCTTTATGTCCTTTGGTTAGACAAACATTCTCACATATAATTTCAAAAGTACAATCTACAAGAGAGAAAAATAATAAATTGCACTACATCAAATGAAAACATTTGCACTTCAAAGTCATCATTTACAAAAACACAAAGACAAGTAACAAACAGCCTAGTAAATAACATTGTAAATCATTTATCTAATAGAGAGATACATCCAGCCTATAGAAACTACACTTAAAGGCTAGGGATATAGCTCAGTGGTGGAGCTCTGGACTAGCATGTAGGAGGCCCTGTGTTTGATTGATTCCTAGCACAGTTCAGAAAAAGAAAAAAAAAAAAAAAAAAAAAAAAAAACTTAAAATGCAATAAGAAAATAAACAGGGAGTGGTCCTTAAAGAAAGGGTTATTATTAGGGCAATGAAAGGGAAGATACAATCAAATGTCACACAGAATCCTACTACTTTGTACAATTAATATGCACTAATAATTGTAATTTTTAAAAAGAAGACAAACAACCCCTATTCCAAAATAAGCAAAAGATTTGAACAAACATTAAACCAAAGAAGTATATAGAATGGTGAAAAATAAGCATATTAAAAAAATTGTTTGATGTTATTAATCAATACAGAAATATCAATGAAACCATAACAAGGAATAACACTTTATGCCCATTGGAATGACTATATTCAAAGAGGCGAAAAGAAAAGGAACCAGGTATGGTGGAGCACACATGTAATCCCAGTCACTTAGGAGGCTGAAGCAGGAGGTTCACAAGTTGGAGGCCAGCCTGGACAAGGCTACTCCCAAAATAAAAAACAAAAAGGGCAAAGGATACAGTGCAGTGGTAGAGTGTTTGCCTAACATGCACCAAGCCCTGGGTTGAGTCACCAGTACAAAATAAAACACACGAAAAGATTAAAAAATTAACAAGTACTGGCAAGAATGGAAAGAAATTGGAGCCCTCTTAGACTGTTGGTAGGAATATAAAATTGCAGTCACTTTGAAAATAAAGTTAATTAAACTTACCATTCAATCCAGCCATTTCACTTTGAGTGAGAGTTGGCTTCAGCAGAGCACAAAGAAACTCTGTAAGGCAATGGAAAATCTTCAGACCTGGACTGTGAATTTTTTGTTAGGTAAGTTAGATTTCAATAAGGTCAATAAAAACTGAAACACCAAAAGAAACTACATGTCATGTTAATTTTACTTAAAGGAAAGCCCCATTGAACCCTCATATAAAAACTATCGACTCCTCACCCCAGAGTTCTAATGAATCTTCATTCCCAGCAATTTTTGATTAAGAAAAAAAGAATAATATTGCTACTATATTGAGGAACCTAGAGAAGAAGAATGGCAGTTCCTAGAAATGAAAGAATTGGGAAGCCAGCACATGATCTTCAAAACACAGTAGTTTATGCTGTTTACTTTACACACAAAAGAATATTACTTTCTTCAACTTGTTCTTGGTGGCATCCATGAATTTTAGTAAAATAAGTAGATTATCATGATGAATAAACTCAAGCTCAAGAAATTCAACTCAAATTTTCAATTCAAATAGTAAATATATATTTGTGTGACATTCTTCTCACTTCTGAATTATTTTTTAAGGCAAACAGATGTACAGGAATACACATAGAAGCTTTATCTTAAGTTTGGACCTCAGATTAATATCATCACTACTGCCTTCAATAATTCTAACTGAAACTCTTCACTTTGCTCTCTCTCAGGAGGGAAACATTTTCAAACAATTCCATTAGTATTGTCCAGAAGTATTTATAGTAATGCTGTAAAGACTGAATATGGACTCGACTTCCTATAACTGAGTCCCTGGTCTGTATTCCAGACTATACATGACTGTCTTAAAATATTTTTAAATATACTCTTGTGTTACTAAACACATATTTGAGGTTTTCCTTTTTAACTTTCAAATCCTCAGATTATATAGGATAGATCAATACCTGTAACCTTCTGCAGTCCTCTGGTCTAACAACTAGTTAACAGTTTTATTTGAGACTAACTACTAGAAAGGTATTAAAATTGTAGCATCTGCAATTGCCCCACATCTAATCCTCCTAAGCTAGGAGTTAGACTAGCTTTAAATTTGCAAAAGGCATCCAATAAATTAATTTCTAAGATCTTTTGTTCCTTTTAAAGACTCTATTGATTGCTATGGATGTCATCATATTATATGATCAGATTTTCAAATTTTAATAAAAGCAACCATATTATTTTATTGTTTTTGTTTGAGACAGTGTATCACAGGAAATTCTAACTGGAAGAAGATGACAAAATTCGTATATATTTCTTTCTTTCTAAAATAAGGTTATTACAATGAGTTATGGCAGCTCTGTGTAGCATAGTGTCTTATTCTTTCTTTCCATTGAAATGGAAAATGGAAAATGATGGACACATTCATCTTCTTGTTCCCTTTTTCTTTTAATGGGAAAATTACACTGTTTTTACTTCTGAAACAAAGGAAAGTAGTTAACTCTCCAATACCTGCTATTTGTTGAAAGAATTCTATTCTGCTTCATCAGATTCTGTTCTCATAAGCTATATTATACCTACATGAGGGTTGATATCTACATGTCCATATGGTCATGGCTTTTTTGCCTAGAAAATTTACCAAACCCTTATTCCTAAAAGGCCTAGGTCAACTGGCATTCTATTTTGGATGGTATTTTCCCACTAACTTTAATCAAAGGGCATAAGAATAATGAGTTGCCCTTCAGTGGTCTCCTGCATTCCAAGAATACTCCTCTCTGCTGGTATTAGATAGAAACAGCCTAGTTTCCTCTTTATGGCAACGTCAATCATCCCAGGTGAAAGGGTCAGTAGAGAGATTCCTTCTTGCCCTGTTGATTTACTAATCTGAAGAATCCAATATGGTTGTTATGGCTAGATGTGAGGTGTCCCCCAAAAGCTCATGTGTGAGATAATGCAAGAAGGTTTAGAGGTAGAATGATTGTGTTATGAGCGCCTTAACGCAATCAGTGAAAAGTAATCCCTTTATAGGGATTAACTGGTAACTGGTGGTAAACTGAAGGCAGATAGGGTATGGTTGGAGGAGGTGAATCATCAGGGGGCATGCCTTCAGGGTTATATTTTGTCCTTGTTGAGCAGAGCTCTCCCTCTCTCTGCTTCCTGGTGCCATGTTCCCAGCTGCTTTCCTCTGCCACACACTTCTGCCATGATGTTCTGCCTCATACCAGGCCCCAAGAAAAGGAGACAGCTGTCTATGGACTGAGAACTCTGAAACCATGAGCCTCAAAACAAACTTCTACTCCTTAAAATTGTTCTTGTCTGGCCAGTTGCTGTGGCACATGCCTTTGTTCCCAGAGACGAGAACCTGAGCCAAGAAGAACACAAGTTCAAGGCTAGTCTCAGCAACTTAGCGAGTCCCTGCTCAAAATAAAAGATAAAAAAGGTTGGTTAAGTGCTCCTGGGTTCAATCCCTGGTACCAAAAAAAAAAAAACAATTTTTTTTAATTGTTCAGGTCAGGTCTTTCGGTTACATCAGTGAAAAAGCTGACTAGAACAGTGGTCAAGCCTCAGGCTCAACTTTCAAATGAAGGGAACCACTGCTGAATATTCTAGTGAAAGCATTCCTCCCTTGGGAACAAAAAATTCTCATACAGCAGAGCTCAAAATTTCAGGGAAAAAAATTATTATTAGATCTCGATGGTTAACAATGAAGGAATTAGCTTCTGTTTCCACCCTTTGACTCTCCAAACAGTGTATATTGGCAATGAGAGGAAGAATGCCATATATCAGCAACCAATTGAGAACATAAACTGTATCCTAGAGGAAATTATAGTTCACCAAGATATTATCACCCAGCTAGCATCATAAACGAGCTTCAAAAAGCTCTGTATCACCATCCTATCAGTCTAGCTTCTTTAGGGTAGAGAATGCGACATGAATGAATTACATGAGCAGGAACTCAGTACCCCCACTTCACTTGGTATAAAGTGAGTTCCAAGCAATATTGTATGGAATGTCATGTTTCAACTGCTTCTGCTGATGTCTGTAGCTGGTGATTATTATGGTGAAGAAATTTTAAATGGAAACAATAGGGCTTTGTCCAAAGAACTGTGGAGAAACAATCAATAATAGGTTAATTATAGAGAGACAGCGGCATCCACTTTAAGCTTCTTCCTACTTATGTGGACGCTCATGTGGATTCCTTTCTAATGACTGAAGGCCTCATCATCTTCCACAGACCCTGTAATGTCAATGAGCCCCACAGACAAGCCTTTGTCTGAGACTGAAATTCACAGAGGATTAGTTGGCTTGGATATCAGAAGGGAATTAAATGCCTTAGAAGATCTGAGCCTTTATTCTGCTGAGAAACCTCTCTTATTAACTTAAAGATATTTGATTGATTTTTTTGCATCATATCCTTGTTACCAATATTGACTTATATTCTTTGCCAGAAATATTCTTATGTTCAGTTAAATCAATTTCTGGGCAGAATTGTGTCATACAACTTCATCTATCTAGAGAGGAGCCTAGTAAATATAGCTCTTACCTAGGTGTTCAGAAAAGAGAGGTGGAAATACAGCATTGTTGCCAATAAAACACTAAGAATTTT
Source organism: Sciurus vulgaris (assembly GCF_902686455.1). NCBI lineage: Eukaryota > Metazoa > Chordata > Mammalia > Rodentia > Sciuridae > Sciurus > Sciurus vulgaris. The sequence goes on along the minus strand of NC_136470.1, from coordinate 26,622,176 downwards.
GCTCTACTTGCTTTTGAAAATTTTAATTGTTTATTTTATTGTGTACAACATGACTTTTTTAAAGGGGAACCTCTTTATTATCAATATATAAACAAAACTTCCTTAATAAGCATAACTTCAATCAACTTTTTCATAGTCTAAAGAATAAGACATCTGAATTAAAATTTACATTTCACCTTAAATATTACAAAATTCTCCCAGCTTGTGGAGCCCACTTTGTAATCCCAACAACTTGGGAGGCTAAGGCAGGAGAAGCACAAGTTCAAAGCCAACCTTAGCAAACTTAGCGAGGCCCTAAGCAACTTAATGAGACCCTGTCTCAAAATAAAAAATAAAAAGGGCTGGGGACGTGGTTCAACAGCAAAGTCTTTTATTCAATTCCCAGTACAAAAAATACACACACACACACACACACACACACACAATACACACATATATATATTTCAAAATTCCATTCACATTGACTTTGGAATTTTAATCTTGCCTAATACTATGGTATTTCTCTGAAGGGTAACCTCTGATCAGTGACTGAATTCTTAATTTTTGCTATCCAACCACTTTTTAAAATCTGGTTCTCTGTGATTCTATACATTCCAGGCTATTAAGTGGATTTGTTAAAAAAAAAAAAAAAAAAAAACAAAAAAACTTCCAAGATGAAGGGAGATTTCTTATATTTGCCTGAAATCTTGGCTTATAGTCATCTTATTAAACAAATATATATATATATGTATGTATATATGAATGTATATATATCTATGTATATATATATATATATATATATATGCTTAAAATGTCCATAAATTCATCTACTAAAATTCCTTTAAAGTTCTTCTTTGCCAGTGATTTCATAATGTGGGCCAATCTGAAGCAAGGCAGGCAGCCCAACCAAGCATATTAACATACCCATCACCTTTTATAGTTAACTTGTTGTTTCTCTGTGTGTGTGTGTTTGTGTGTGTGTGTGTGTGTGTGTGTGAGAGAGAGAGAGAGAGAGAGAGAGAGAGAGAGAAAAGCACTGAGAATCTACTATGTAGTAAATGTTCATTCTAAAATATCATCATCATCATCATCATTACTGTAGTATTCATGCTATCCATTAGATCTCTAGGCTAATTCATCCTTCATTGCTACAAGTCTGTGCACCTTAATCCACTTCTCATGTATTTTGTGTCTGTGTCTATTATTTCACTTAGCATAACATTCTCCAGTTTCATTCTTACTGTTACAAGTAGCAGCATCTCTTCTTTAAATTTAATGAATATTCATCAACAACAGAGAGAAAGATAGATAGGGATATAGATGCCACAATTTCTTTACCAATTCCTTCATGCATGTACACTTAGGTCATTCCACATCTTGGTTATGGTGAACAATGCTACAACGAAGATAGCAGTACAGATATCTCCACAAGATACTGATTTCATTTCCTTTGGCTATATAGTCATGGAGGGAGTACTAGTTGTACAGCGGCTCTATTTTTAATTTTCAGAGAAACCTCCATACTGTTGTTTTTCATAATGGCTATACCAATTTCCATTTCCACCAACAAAATATGAGGTTTCCTTTTTGCCCCGTTCTCACCCACAGTTGATATCACTTATCTTTTTGATGATAGCCATCCTAGTAGGTGCAGGGTGATAGGCATTGTGATTTTCATTTATAGTTCCCTGGTGATTAGTGATATTAAGCACCTTTTCATATACTTATTAGACATTTTTATTTCTTGTTCAGACCTTTTTTGGTCAATGGGTTGAATGAATTTCTTTTATATTTTGGATATTAATCACTTACCAGATATATGTTTCCAATTATTTTTTCCCAATCTGTTAGCTGACTTTTCATTTTATTGATTATAATATTCCTTTACTGTAAATGCTTTGAGTATGGTATTATTCCACTGGTTTTTTTTTTTTTTTTTTTTTGACTGAGCTTTTAGTGTGACAATCATGCAATCAATGCCAAAGTCAATATCCCTATATTTCCCCCAAATTTCTCCTACATTGCTCCTATACATTTTACAATTCCAACACGTATGCTTAGACTTTTTAATTTGTTTTTGTTAATTTTTGTGTATGTTGTAAGATAAGGGTTCCGTTTCATTTTTTCACAGGTGGATATTCAATTTTCCAAACATTATATATTTAAGAGGCTATTTCCCCCACCCCCGTTGTATCTTCTTGGTTGTCTTGTCAAAAATTAGTTGGAACTATATGCTAGGTTTATTTCTGAGCTCTCTATTCTGTTTCCTTAGTATATGTGTCTGTTTTTATTTCAGCACCATATTGTTTTGGTGACCATAACTGTGTAATATAATTTGAAATCAGAAGTATTATGCTTTCAACTTTGTCTTTTGTGGTTCCAAACAAATTTTAGAATTATTTTTTTTCTACTTCTGTTAAAAGCATGATTGGAATTTTTCCATGGATTACATGGAATCTTTGTATAATGTGGATATTTTAACAATGTTCTTTCAATCCATGAACATGGGATATTTTTGCATTTATTTGTGTCTCATTCAATTTTTCTCATCAAGTTTTTATAGTTTTTTGGTGGACTGATTTACTTCCTTGGTTGAATTTATTTGTGATTATTTTATCCTTTTTGGTGCTCTGATGAATAAGATCACTTGTTATTTATTTTTTTAGATAGACTACTTTTGTTGTAAAGAGATGCCTCTGATCAAAAATCTTCTAAGAGCAGTCCAAGACCAGATGGCTTCACAACTGAATTCTAACAAACATTTGCGGAAGAATTAATACCATTTCTTCTCAAATTCTTCCAAAAATCAGAAGCACAGGAAATATTTCCAAATTCATTTTATGATATTATCATCACCCTGATATCAACCCAGCCGACAACATCATAAGACCAAAAAAAAAAAAAAACTACAAATATCTTTGATGAACATTGAAACAAAACTCTTCAATAATACACTAGCAAACCAAATTCAACAGCACATCAAAAAGATTATACACCACAACCAAATGGAATTTGTCTATGTGATGCACAATTGTTTAATATTTGCAAATTAATCAATGTGATACACCATATTAATAGAATGGAAGTTTAAAAACCACATGAGCATCTCCATAGGTACAAAAAAGCATTTCACAAAGTTCAACATTGTTTGAGAATAAAACCTCTCAACAAAATGGGTATAAAAAGAAATTAAACAAAATAATACTGGCACTTTTGAGAAGTCTACAGTTCACATTATGATCCATAGGGGGAAATTGAAAGCTTTGTCATTAAAATCTGATGCAAACCAAGGATGTCGATTTTTACCAGTTCTTTTCAACATGGTGCTAGAAGGACTAGCAAGAGTAATCAGATGAAAGAAAAGTGATAAGTCAAAGCCATCCAGATTGGAAAGGAAGAAGTAAAAATATTCATTTGCAGATGACACAATCCTATGTGTAGAAAATCCTAAAGAATTCATTTAAATACACACACACACACACACACACACACACACACACACACACCACTGCTAGAACTAATAAATGAAATTGGTAAAATGGCAGGATCCAAAATCTGCTGTTTTTTATAAAATTCACATTAATTGCCATTTTTCAGTTATCATCATTATGCTACCCTTTTAAAAACATTTCCACTCACATTATGGATATCTACAGTTTCCACCCTAACCCAATCCCCCTTATTAAAGAACCTACTATATCATAGTCCTAATAAAAAGACAGTAGAAACCCCACTATTATGTATAATTACAACGTACTAATAAAAACATTTTTAAAAGAGAACAGTAGGACAGGTTTCCTCATCATCTGGTAACATAAGCCGTAACAATGGATGTATTCATTTCCTAGAGCCAGAGTAACAAAGACCCACAAACTAGATGGCTTAGAACAATAGAAATGTGTTGTCACACAACTCTGAAGGTTTGAGGTCTGAAATAAGATTGTTTTGGAATAGCCACGCTGTCTCTGAAATCTGCAAGAATGCTTTCTCGCCTTTTCCTAGCTTCTGTTTATTGCTGGCAGTCTTCACTGTGGCTTTGTTTACAACTGTAGCACTTCAACTTCTGCCTCCAAGTTCACTTGTGAGTTTTTGTCTCTTGTTATAAGGACACTGGATCCAACCTACTATTGTTATGACCTCATCTTAACTACTTCCATCTGCAGCAGCCCAATTTCCAAATAAGATCCCATTCTGAGATACTGGAAGTTAGAACCTCAATACTTCTTTTTAGGGAACACAATTCAATCCACAACAAATAGAGTAAACACCTGACATAAACCAGATTGCCTCAAAATGACATCCCTGAAAAGAAGAACCTGTCTCAAAATGTGTGAGAAAGTCGAATACTGGGAAGAAAACCAAATGAGCAGAAATTAGGGAGAGAGAGGAGTGAGACCAAGAAGAGCCATTATAAAGGTATTTTATTGTGATTGCCACTATAGCTACAAAGCCTTGATTCTGCTTGGACTTCCAGAAAAGTACACAGAACAGCTCCTAGAATCACCTGCTGGAACATTAGAAAGCAGAGCAATTGTGCATCAGCTGCTCCTCCTCATTGTGGGAAATGATGTTCCCCTTGCATGGACGTTGACTTCCTCACACTTTCATTACTCTATGTAAATTTATGATTACACAAATGGTATGCCTTTACGCCATGTACAGAGAAACAACATGTATCCCATTTGTTTACATTAAAAAAAATTAAAAATAAAAATAAAAGATAATCTGGGAAAAAAAAAAAAGTCAATGCACATAGACAAAATGAACCTCAAGTCTCTCCTACTCCAGGGAGCACCCTTAGCATCAGAGGAGCTCCTGGGCAGAGAGTGAGAATCTGTGGCAAGATACTGTCATCCTGAAGTGAGTGGCAGCCTCTGTCTTACTCCTGGAGCCACCTCTACCTCTAGTCTTTTGTGCTTCCTTGAACATTCTCTGACCCAGTGATGTCATCCTTCATGTGCAATTCAGTCCTTTCTTTGGTTTCTTCGATCCAACACAACAATCTCAATAAGGACTTTTCATCAAAAATAAATAAATAACATATGATTCCATTTATATGAGTTACCTAATGTTATCAAATTCACAGCAACAAAAAGTAGGATGTGTGATTGACAAGGGTTGAGGAAGGGGAAATGGGGAGATATTGTTGTATGAGTACGGTGTTATAGTTAAGAAAGATTGAAAAAAAACTTCTGGAAATGGTGATGATTGCACAATAATATGAATGTCCATTATGTCACTGAACTGAACATTTAAAACGTAAATTTTCGTATATAACCAGGTGCAGTGCTGCACATCTGTAATCCCTATAAGACTCAGGAGGCTGACAGAGGAGGATCACAATTCAAGCCCACCCTTAATAATGTAGTAAGACCTTGTCTCAAACTAAAAAATAAGGACTTGGGATAGAGTTCAGTGGTACAGTGTCCCTGGGTTCAATCTCTAGTACCAGAAAACATTTTTTGTTATATGTATATTTACTACAATTATAAACAAATTAAATTTAAATTTTGAAAAATTCATTAGTTGGAGGCTGGAGTTGTGGCTCTGTGGTAGAGCACTTGCCTAGCATGTGTGAGGCACGGGGTTCGATTCTCAGCCCCACATAAAAATAAATGCATAAAATAAAGGTCTATCAATAGATAATTTTTTTAAAAATTTATTAGCTGATTAGATTTTATTGAGGATTTTGGAAGATTTCAAGGAGAAGTCATGTTAGGACATTTCAGTCTTCTACCTTCCTCTATCTCTCTCTTCCACTTCTGCTCCTGTCACTCTCTTCTCCTATAGCCCTGGACAGAGTAAATTCTACCTCTTATATTGCAGAGATAATGATTTTCCTAAGTAAAGACACCTCTATGAAAAAGTAATTCTGTTGATTTTTTTGCAAGCAAATTATCTCCTTATTAATTCAAGTTAGACTGACTTCATGAGTTTTAGAGATGAAAATTATTTCTGACTACAGCATAAGTACTTAAATACATATTTTCTAGAAAAAATGAGAAGCTTTCTTAAGAAAGTCATCTTTCAATCTGTGTATATGTGATATTAACCCTAAGAAAAGTGTAGCATAGTGAATGGGACATACCACACATTAATATTTCCCAAAGTTCTGAACTATATTCCAGCAAAAAATAGAAAAGATGAGGTGTTGGAGAGACATTAAAATAGAGCTTTCATCTTTTGGCTTCTAAATTAGCAGTTTATTAGAAAGCTATGCCTGGATATCTAAAAACAGCAGAAAGGAGAGCTGCCGCCTCTCTAATTTAATGCCAAACTCCCAGGAGTGGTTTACTGTCAGAGTTTTATCATGCATTATGAAGACATGTATTGGCAAGCCTCCATAAGATCCATATAAGCTTTTATCTCTTCCCTAGATCAGGTCACATGACCAATAACTGGATCCATACATGGGCTTTTACCGTCCTTTTAGTAATACACTTGGTGATTGAGTTGACGCCCATAAATAAATCTAGTCCAGAGCTCCTATCCCACTGGGGTTTACACTGCTGATCCCCAACCACTTGCCACACGTGTGCAATAGTGTTTCACAAAAGCTCTGCTTACAGGTATCCTAAAAGCCTTCTCACATACAGACTAGAGTCTTCACAGCTCTTTTACTTTCTCAAAAATGAAAATAGTTGTCATTTCTGAATAATAATTCAAAAATAGAACATGACTAACTTCTGTTGTGAACTAAAATACTAAAATATGTCATTTGGACAGCAGCATTATACCACTTGTTCATAGTGGGTCATGGCTTCCTGTTCTTCATTGTTATCTATCCCTGTAGAATCACAACATACCAGTATTTGAAGACTGGTTAAAAATCAGCTAATTCAGAGATTTCAAACTGCTCATCCACAGAGTGGATCTGGTTTGCACACGCAATTTTTTACACACTTGGAATTATTTACCGCATTTTAAAGTGTGGAGATTGCACCTCAATACTTAAAGGTCTGGCAACACGAGGCTGGTGATCCTATGTAGCAATGACAGGCTGCAGCCTGGTGGCTGCTGATATCCATGTTCTCCACTTCAATCACAGTCCTCATCACACTGTGTCAGTTTTTGCCACATGCTTTATTCATCCAAGGATGCTGCCTGGATTTTGAACATATTTAAGATTTTGACCCACTTTATTTTAGAGATTAGAAAACATGAGGTTTAGGGTATTGACATAGTTTTCTTAAAAACATATAGCAACACATAAAGGAAAGGAAGGGGACTAAGGGAAGTAAGAAGGGACGGGAAAGGGGAGGTACCAGGGGACAAAATTGGCCAAATTATAGTGTTACATTGTGTGCATGTATGAATATATAACAATAAGTATGACTCTTATGTGTAGTTAGAATGCACCAATAAAAAGAAAAAAAGAGTAGTCAGGTGTGGTGGAACACGCCAGTAACCCCAACTATACTGGAGACTAAGAGGATTGCAAATTTGAGGCTAGCCTCAGAAACTTAATGAGACACTGTCACAATATTAAAAATAAAATACACTGGGGACATAGCCCAGTGGTAAAGCAAAGATGGGTTTAATCCCCACCACCAAAAAAAATACATGGGGCGGGGAATAAAAGACAAAAGTGACTAAAGCCTTATCTTGTGTCCACACCAATTTCTTGTCGACCATAGAATTTGTTCTTCATGAAATGCCAAGTGGTTCCGAGGGACACCAATTGAGGAAATCTGCACTATACAACCATACCTATTCCCTTAAAGTTGTTTTTTTAAACGTTTTTATACTTTGTTACCTCTATTTATTTCCTAAAACAAACCTTAATTTATGCAATTATTGTATTCCAGAAGTCTTATAGGCTTTAGTTATGGTTTTTGTTTACCGAGTGCCTATCTATAATTAGATTTTTTAAAATCTAACATATTTAATATCAAAAGTGAAAATGCAAGTGGTACAACAAAGGCACTTTTTTCTCTGTATCTTGAACCACTTCAAAAAATGACTATTTTATCATGTGACGTATGTATCTAAGTATCTGTTAGAATAATGCCTTCTTTGTATTCATAGTTAGGATATACTTCTTAAAGCAATTACTATTGACATTTTTTGCAGAAAATGAATCACACACATCAGTTCCTAACACTTATCCTTCAAACTATTTATTTATAATAATGACTTAGAAGAAAAAAAATACAGCTTGAAAGAAGAGAATTTGGGTATAATGAAGTAAGATTCTAACCGACAACCCTCCTGAAGATAACTATAAACTTCTGACAGAATTTTAAAATTAACTACTGGAAGATTTTATAACAGAAACATATCAGTCAGATTTTGAAGGAGTTAAAATTTGGAAGAAGGGACCAGAGAACTTAAACTGCTAGAACTATCTTTCTGGCCTGAAGAAGGATCCCTGAAAAGACAGAACCAGAGAATACTAGTCACAAATTGTTTTTAAACTTTCCACCAAAACTTTGACTGAGACAAGTATGAGGTTCTGGCTTTAATCCCTAGTACTAGGGGTAAGATAATTAATTAATTAATTAATTAATTAATATTTATAAATATTATATCAATATATAAATACCTATTTATATATTTATAGATATACTGACTCTCCTAGCTATGCCTGAGTTAGGCATATTCAAAGCAACTTGCAGCTAAGGCTAAACAAATTTAACTGAGATTTGAGTGCTTACTTACTGTAGGGGTAAGAGCAGCAGATTTACTCTAACCTAGTTAATTACCTGATAAAGCAATATAATCAATACTCTTTGGAAGAATATAATGAAATTTAGAGTCTCCGAAACATAATATTAACAATCACAAGTTATATTTCCAAATGAGTTGATATATCAAAAAATTCAGGAAAATCTGATCCATCCTAAACAAAGGCATTCTGAGTTTTCAGCACCAAGATTACCCTGATGTAATTATCAAGCCAAGACCTTAAACATTTCTTGTAATACTACTCAATGAGATAAAGAATGTGCTTGTAACTTAATGAAATTATATGAGATGTCAGAAGCCAAATGGAAAATATTATTTTTTTTAAATAAAAGAGTAATTCCAGAATTGATCAAGAAAATAACTGAAACAAATAAACAACAACAACAAAAAATACTGAGTTGAATGGGGCTTAATCTCAGAATTCAAATGACATAGGAAAGAATAAGTGAGCTTAAAAATAAATATATATAAATAATAAAATACAAAGAAGAAAGAAATGTTTTAGGAAAGTAAATGGAAGGACATGAAAGAAAAATACCAAAAACTGAAATATATCACTGAAGTACTAGAAGTGAGTAGAGGAAGGGAACTGAGGCAGGGGAGGAAGGATGAGATAAAAGAATAACAATGGAATAAATCTGACTTAACGTTCCTATGTACATACCACAGTGACTCTCAGTATTATGTATATCCACAAGAAACTAATTAAAAAAAAAAGCTATAAGTAAATAGCAGAAAGGTCAGTAGAGTAGAAGAAAGGAAACAGGGTGGGAGGACAGAAGAGAAAGGGGAAGTGGTGACTGAATTAGAACAATTCACATTCCATGCTCTCACGATTATGTCAAAATGAATCTGTAATGGTTCATTTGAATTGTCAACTTGATTGGATTAAGAGATGCCTAAGATTAAGAAGCTCCTGTGTGTGTCATTAAGAATGATTAACATGTGGTATAGCAAACTGAATTGGATACCCTCCCTAAGTGTGCACAGCACTGTCCAATAGGATAGTGGCTTGGATGATATAAAAGTTGGAAGAACAAGAGGGCAATAGCAGATACAAGGTGGATTTTTAATGAACAGTTTCTTGAGTGCTGCTGTGATTGACTGAATACATCAGACACTTGCTCCTTCACTTTTCCAAAGTCACTCTGCCAGTGATTCTCCAGGGAGTTTCCAGAAGCCTTCAGTCTCAGATTGGGGTAGTATCATTGATCCCTCTTGTTCTGAGGCTTCAGCATCTTGGACTGCATAGCTACTGGTTCCTCTAGCTCTCCTGCCTGCAGATGGCCAGTATGGACTATCCAGTTGCTGTTTGTGTAAACCAGTCTAATAAGTCCAGTTTTTATAATCATATCTCCTATAGGTTCTGTTCCTCTAGTGAACCCTGACTAATACAGAATCCTAATGTTATGTATAACTAACATGAACAAATAAAAAAAATGAAAAAAAAAGAAGTGGAGGAGAGAGAAAATGGGTGGAAATTATATTTGAAGCAATAACAATCCAAAGCTTCCCAAATTGGTGAAAGGCATAAATATGCAGATTTAAAAATGTCAGTGACACCAAACGAAATACACATGAAAAGAAAACCACAATTAAGCACCCATAATCAAACATCTAAAAAGCACAAATAAAGACCAAATCTTGAAAGAGGGGAAAAAAAAGAAAACATTGCATACTAAGGAACAATGATGAGAATAATTATATATATGTCAACAAAAACTGTAGAGCCAAGAAGATAGAGTAATAGCCTCTTTGAATGGGTTAAAGATGGGGGAAAAAAACCTTTCCACACAAAATATTATGTTTAATGAAAACATCATTAAAGAATACAGATGACTAAAAACACTTTTTAAGTAAAAGAAAACTAGAACAATTTGTCACCAGCCAAGTTACAAGGGAAAAATAAAACTTTAAGGAATTTCTGCAAACTAAAGAGAATAAGCACCAGAGGGAAACTTGAATTCTCAGGAAGAAATTAAAGTATCAAAAGTGAAAATTGTCCGTGTAAATATAAAAGCTTATTTTATCCTATAAATATTTTAAATATATATGACTAAAGCAAAATTATGATGAGTCTTGTGAGTTTTATAACATTTATAGATGTATTAGATGTAATAGATATTAAGAGTTGTAGAAGAGAATGTATCTATATAGTTGTAGAGATGCCTATTTTGTGGGTAGTAATAAATATTAACTCTAAGTAGAACATGAAAAGTTATGCTACATATTGTAATACCTCAAGCAACCACTAACACAGTAATGCAAAGAGTTACAGTTTTAAAACTAGCAGATAAATTAAAATTTAGATTCTATAATGTATTCAAATAAACTATTAGAAATATTTGGGTTCTGTTAAGGTTTGGACTGGAAATGCCCAAAGACTTGTGTGTTGATTCCCAATGCAGCAATGTTCAGAGGTAGGACATTAGGGAAGTGATTGGAAATGAGGACTCTGACCTCAGCAGTAGAGTAATTCACTGATAGATTCATAATCTGATAGCATTATTCCACACTGATACTTCTGCCTTAGAGTTGGTTGATTATGGACTGAAACTTCTGAAACATGTAGGAAATAAGTCTTTCCTTCACTAAGTTGTTTATCTTATTTATTTTTCCAGGTAACAAAAAAAAAATAACTAACAGTTTTCCATCAAGTTATTTTGTGTTTGATGTGTTTAGAAGTTCTATATTCCAATAGAAGAATGCTTTTTTCACAGAATACAAAATGGTTTTGGTAAGTTGGAAGCAGAGACTGACCTGTGACAACTTTGAATTATTCATAACTCTGAACCACCAGAGAGAAAAAAAGAGATTAATTTTCTTGGAGGATGAGATTGAAATCAGCTAACTGAGGAAAATTGAGATGTAAGTACATATAAGGGTCTAGAAAGAATATTTGAAACCCTAGCAACACACTGGAATATCTCTCAACACTCTCATGTTCATTGTTCTGGTCAATGGAAAACTGCAACAACTTCATAAAAATCAGACCACCAAGAATGCCAACCCTTCAAGAATGATATTTTGTGGCACTGAACTAGGTAAAGAATCATATCCTGTTATGGTTTGGATTTTAGGTGTCCCCCAAAAGCTCATGTGTGATACAATACTAGAACATTCAGAGGTGACATGATTGGGTTTTGAGAGTATTAACCTAATCAGTGTATTAATTCACTCATATGGGTTAAATGGGTGGTAACCACAGGAAGGCAGGGTATGGCTGGAGGAGATGGGTCACTGGGGGTGTGACCTTGGGGTATATATTTTGTCCCAGGCGAGGTAGGGTCTCTGCTTCCTGATTGTCATGTCCTGAGCTGCTTTTTTAGCAAACCACTCAACACAAACTTTTTCCCTACACCTTTTCTCCATGATATTTGTTTCACCTTAGACCCAGAGCAATGGAGTCAGCTTTCTATGGACTGAAACCTCTGAAATTATGAGCCCCAAATAAACTTTTCCTTCTCTAAAATTACTCTTGTCACATCCTTTGGTCAGAGTGGTGAAAAAGCTAACTAAAACATATCCAGATGAGATGTTGACAGATGGCAGATAAACAGAATCAGAGGTGAAAGAAAGTAGATGTAATTGTTCAATTTAGGTTTTGTGGTGATCTATAAATAAAGAGCAGGAAGGTAGCAATTATGTTTTATGTTTACTTACATTTTGTTCTCTTCTCTGCCTCCACTTACTCATTGTGGGCTAAAGTAGGCCTTCATTAGGAGTATGACTAAGTTAATATTATCTCATGATGACATAATAACCAATAAAAATTTATTCATCTCATTGCATTGAGAACACAGTTTGCCATTGAGAACACCCTAAGGGGAAAGAGTGAATTTTAGGAACCTAAAATTTGAACTATATGTAAAAAAAAAATAAAAATAAAAAACCTTATGTTATTCCTTTATTTCTTTTTTTTTTTTTTTTTTTTTTCAGTACTGGGGATTGAACCCAGGGCCTTGTGCTTGCAAGGCAAGCACTCTACCAACTGAACTATATCCCCAGCCCTGTTATTCCCTTTTGAATCCACTATTCACCCTTCTTTCTGCCCCATGAGTTTACCTAGACCAAAATTCCCATATCATCTGTCTTCCACTTGGCTTTTATTAACGGAAAGACCTCAAAGAGCTGATAGAACCATTAGAATAAAGTCAATATGTTTATTGCCATAGAGTACATTTTGCAAGGTTACCTGAAACTGTCTGTCTTCCACCCAAAAGCCAATACTTCATGCAAGGTGAGAGTCTACATGTTTTTTTTTTTTTTTCCTTCCAAATGCTACAAACTATTCTCACTATTCATGTTGTTCAGGACCTAGTGACTATATGATAATGTGATTGCTACTAAGTTCTAGGTTAATGCATCATCTATCTTAGTCTGAGGCATTAACAATCTTAGAAGTCCATTAAATGAGTTCCCAGTTCCTTTGCAATCTCAGTCATCATCCCCAGTACAAGTTATACCTTGAATCTCTCTACTGTAAGTTTCCCAGGATGGGTGACAGGACATTTGGTTACTTTCCAACTTCTTAAGAGATACAGAGCAAAAAATGTCCACATTCAATTGTAATTATTAGCCAAGTAATATAAGTAGGCAAGCAGTCAGTTCTTCCTGAATCTGGTGAATCTGAGGTAGCCATCTTCCTTACATGATGCCTTTTGTCAAAGTTTTATAAATCAACCCTCAACCACCAGCCTTCATGGATCCACATCTGTTTTTATTAATAACCTTTTACTGTCACCTTTTCCCACCTTACCAATGGGAAAATGGTAGAAGTTTGTCAAGTAGAGAACCATACATGCTGCAACCCTAATTTTTCTTCTCACTTTTGAAGATGATGTTAATGACCATGGATTTCATTTCAGCATCATTCTGGTTTTTTTCTCAACTTCTGTTGTCTACATAATATTTGCAATGCTAAATGATATTGACATTTGATTTACTCTTCCATGCTCTGTCTATAGGTTGATGTAAAATTTGAATGTTATTAAAAATATTAAGAACATAAACATGGTTTCCTGCAGATCTCATCAGTGTGGGTTGTTTGCTGAGAAATATTTTAACAAACTTTTCTTTCATTTTCGAGTCATACTCATTTTTCCTTGTCTTTTTGTCAGCTCCATTTAGTAGGTGTTCTATTGAATTGCCACTTCTGATGCTTGTTTGAACTGGCTGGCATCCCATGCCTGTTACATTGTTTGTAATTCAGCAGGATTCCCTTTATAGCTCTTTTAGAGAAAAAGTGCTGCATTAATTTCAAGGACACAAGATTTTTTTCTGTTTCAATTTTCTTTCTTCTTATGTGGATGCTACCCAACCTGAAACAACCTCTTTTGAAAGTTAACAGAAAATATTTTGTGAATCTTTTGACATCACTCATAATAGCTTTAAATTCATTTTTCACTTTTGACTAGCATTCAATACTGCTGATATAAAATGTGATATCAGACTTGGCTCTTTTTTTTTTTTTTTTTGAGGTCACATCTTTTTTTCTCAAGGAAAAAAAAATAGGACTCTTACTTCTAGAAATTTGAATGTTCACAATGATATGTTTAAGGATGTGTCTTTATTCATTGAGCTAGAATAACTCAGTACAATCTTTAATTGGGAATTTCAACACTAAAAAATCACCTTTTTTGTCTTAATTTGATAAATTTTCTCCATATCACTTTCCTTCTTCTCTCTTTCTGAAAGTCTAGAGAGCCTCTCTATTATCTCTTAAATTATTCATCATTTTAGCTTTTTTTCTCCTTTATAGAATTTCTCATCTTTATCGGGCAAAGTTTCTATCAAACTGTTTCCTAGCAAAACTTTGGCACCATATGGGTCAGTACCTTTGGACAGGTCCTTTAGCAGGCATCATAGTTGCATGGTAAAGGACAAAAACACCAAACTAGTGAAAAATCAGAATGAGAAATGAAAGAACTGTTTGTGAAAACCAGAAGACAATCCTACAGACATACAAAATAATACATAATATGTATGGGTGAGGCAGGGGAATTCAAATTTAATAAGCACATATTAAGTTTACATACCCAGACTATTTTTTATTTCTTTGCCAGCACAATTTTCTTTGATTTCTCTGTTCCTCTATACATTCTTCCTCTCTCTCTTTCTCACTCTCTCCCTCCAGCCCTAATATGACTATGGCCTCAATAAGTTACCATATTCCTAGAGCTTAGATTCATCACCATTGACCTCAGTTGATTGATTTAAGGTTGATATCAAAGTAAGACAAGTTCATTAGTTCCTCCTCCTATGATTTTTCTAAATGAACCTTAGAATGGTTACAAGATTTGCCAAAATTCTATGACTATATATATAGTATATATACCCTCCACCCACACCAATTTCTCCACAGTTTCTCCATTATTGACATCTTATATTAGCATGGGTACATATCTTGCAATTAATGAACGAATATTGATCCAATATATAAGATTTTACTTGTTTTTGATGACCTTGACAGATTTAAGTGGCTCATCAGATATTTTGGAAAATGTCTCTCAATTGAATTTGTCTGATTTTTCCCTGATTAGACTGGGGTTATGGACTTTGAGAGAAAAACCAAAGGGATAAATTGTCATTCTAATCACATAGCTTATCAAGAGTATTTACTCTCAATAATGTTACTCTCAACCATATGATAAAGGTTGAATGTACTGTTTGTCAGTGTTCTTCACTGTAAAGTTGTTCTTTTCCCTTTCCATGGTGCATTATTTGAAAGGAAGCTGTTTTGTGCATTCCACACAGAAGAGTGGGGAGTTATGTTTCCATCTCTGTAACAACATAGTATCCACAAAAATTATTTCATATTTTTCTGTACAGATTGCTTTCCTCCCATTAATTTACTATTTAATCATTTTTTTATCTGTATCAGCATGGATTAATGGATATTTATTTCATCTTGGGTTATAATTCAGTAATTACTTGGTTGTTCCAATTGTTCCATCTTTGGCTATTGGGCAGCTTTTCTTGTCCCAGAGCTATAGAACATACTAAACTTAGTATTGACATGATTGGTAAGGCCACTGTTCAGTCTCTTTCCAGGTAGCTAAACTTACTTTATATAAAATTTGAAAGCTATGGGAGACCAATTATTTTTTTCTTGCAGTGCTGGTATTCAAACTCAAGGACTTTGCACACGTTAGGCAAAGTGCTCTTTCAGTGAGATGCACTCCGAGCTCTGGAGACTAATTTTTTCTGCCAGAGTAAAGAACAAATGGAATCAAGTGTGCAAGCAGAAAGAAAGAATTAGCAAATGTAGAGTGAGATGGTCAGAAAGAGGCAAAGCACACACCTTTATGTCCTAAATGATTGAAATAAAAAAGAATTAAGCAAATGTAAGATGCTCAGAAAAGAGGCAAATCACACACCCCTGGTTCTTTAATTAGACCTATGTCCTGAGACCCCTGTTTATACTAGCCTGAGGTTTGGTTTGTCATTCCAGTTCCTGCATACAAAAATCCTTCTCTTGGTTTAAATTGGTTATACTTCTTCAACTTAACTTAAAAAAGCTACAAGAAGATATTACATTATTCAGGTGAGATACTACACTATTCAAAGCAAACAATGGAATGTATTTGTTTTGCCCACCAAAGGTTTTCTCTTCTTCAGTGTCTCTTCCTTCAGGTCCATTTCTAAGGTCTATGGATGGGCCAGAGTTCAATTCGGGCTGTCATATAGCCATCAATAAACAGGCTCATTCTTCTTATTCCCAATCATCTTATCTAGGGAAAATCCCTCTGCAATCACAGGCAATAGTAGTGCCTGTGCAGCAAGAGTAGGCATCTTGGAGTGAGGACCCCCTGCTTATTCAATTTGATCTTGCCCTTCTCATCTAAAGTACACACCACTCCAACTTCATTTTAAAGGGCTGATGAACAACCCAGATCTGCCCAAGAACAGTGGATCTACTGGGGCATAACGAAAACATGCAGACCCACTGGACTAGCTAAAGTGCCTCCTCTTGTTCTGGAGTCTACTCTGAGCTACCCGGTGGCCTTGCAAGCTACTTGGTTCAAGGTTTGGAAAAAAATTCAAGGAAGATCACCAAACTTTGTATTGCTTTTTAGTTGAGGAGGAAGCAAATCTCGCAGACATTGAAAAACAGACAGAATCAAATGTTTTTCATTCATATGTATGTTATGTCTGGTTTGTAGTCCTGAGAACAAAAATAAATTTTGAGAAGTACAGTATCAGTTCATCCTTGTGTTAGTCTCTGGAAGGATGAAATAAGGAAAAAAAACTAATGTAGAACAATGAAGATTAATAGTATCTATTCTGGGAGTTATTTATCTTACTTAATTATTTAAGCTGATGAATCCTTTCTGTACTTCTGAAAAATATAGAGGTTCATAGGGAACCTGTGCAAAGATGACTCATCACCAAGAACTTCATTTGTTGCCAGTAGCTACACAGCTCTGACTTCTTTACAGCCTCAAGAAATGTCTATTTCAATGACTGACAGGATCATTCTAAAAGTGTCTTACATAGTTAGTCAAGTGGTAGAACAGAAGTAGTGTGATCTTTGAAGAAGAAAATTCCCTAGATGCAAATCCCACCTGGAATACATACCAACTCTGTGACTAAGGGAAATTAATGAGGCACCATGATAGTCTGAACAGTGACCCACCAAGATGACCACATCCTAAGCCCTGGAACATCACCTTCTATATAAAAAGGGTCTTTGAGGACATGATTCAGTTAAGGAAACTGAGATGGAGATACTGTCCTGGATTATCCAGTAAACCCAAGGTCACTTCCTAGAAGAGGAAGGTAGGAAGGTCAGAATCCAAGGCAGAACTATGGTGATGATGCGAGCAGAAGACAATTTACAACTTCTGACCTCCAGAACTGTAAGAGAGAAAACTTGTGTTGTTTTAAACCAGTAAAATTGAGGTAACTTTTTTTACTGCGATAATAGAAAATTAATCCAAGTACTTGGAACTTTAGTTTCTTCCTGGGAAAAACGAGAATAATATATTTGTACTGTGAGGATTAAAAATGGTTTTAAGGCACCCAGCATTATCATGTGCTCAATAAATGTCACTTATTGTGATGCTTGTGTATTGTCAGAACTGCAGTTCAGCACTGGTTAAAAACTTGGGCTCTGGACTCAGGTGTTCCTTTCCTGCCTGTATCCATTTGCTAGCCCTAGCTTCCCTCATTCATAAAAAGGAGTTAAGCATAGGCTCACATCATAAGATTGCTATGAGAACTCACTGAAATATTTCATATAAAATACTTAGCTCCATGCCTGACAAAGGGTCAGCTCATAATGAATGTTGACTACAACCAGTCCTGCTTCTCCTGCTACTATTGTTTGGTTTTTGCATTTTTTTCCCCTCTAAAACACTGGAAAACTTTCTCTGTAATTTCAAAAACGGTCCCTGTAATTTCCTGTCACCAGAGGAGTATATTTTGCCATGGTCACTCCCTCTGATCTTCAAAGGCAGAAGTTTGCCTGAGGCTAAAACTGGTAGCTCTTTCCTGAACTCACCCAAATTGAACCTTAACCATTAAATCCCTCCATTCCATGCAGAAAAGAAAAAAAATCCCTTTTATTAAAATGAATAAGCTAGGCTTCAGTGAACATACTAAAACCAATAATGTTTTAGCTTCAGTAACCAAACCCTTAAGATACAATTACATTCTTCTTCCTTGTCCTAAGCATTTTTACCAGCTTATTGTCAGCTGATCCTTTGAATAAGGCCAAGCATTTCATCCTGACCTTTGTATAATCTAAAATATATATCCTAGGGCTCACATCTTGATAAATAAATCATAGAGGATGTCTTACACAACACTTTTCAGTCCCCCTTTGTACATTATAAGCTTTAAATTATAAATTAAAGATAGAATATAAGGGAAAACATAAGAAACCCAAATGTTCAGTATGCATAGACATAATTTATTATTAGTTTTAAAACACTTAGAGGGTTGGGGGTATTGGTCAGTAATAGAGTATTTGCCTAGCATGTGCAAGGACCTGACTTCAATCCCTAATGCCACAAAAAAAAAAAAAAAAAAAAATAGAAAGAAAGAAAACTTAGAAAATGAGAACAAAACAAAGAGGTAATTAATTTTTGATTTTTTTCTTCTATGATGTGCATGAACGTGATAATAATCATCACTATGAAAAACCAGAAAAACTACATAGCTAATTGATTCATTCTCTACTTTAGGTGGAAGACTAAAGTATTTGTATTTACAATATTATATTTTTACTCATTCACATTACATAAGTTGGTCAACATAGCATGGAAATTTACTTTTTAGGAGCTAAATTTGAATTATAGTACATACATAATTTTCAACCAAACCATGGCATATTTGAGAGTAAAAGGTGCCACCATTAGTAATTATATCAGGAAGTAGATATACACTGGGACTGTCCTGGATGTCCTTGATGTGTGGTCAAGGTGACCATTGAAATTTGAATGGCTCTGGGTGTTTCCCTGGATGGGGAGCTATGGGTCAGGGGGATAAGGTACTAGCAGTGTATACCACCTTAAATAAGGCCCACTCTGCCTCCATGTTTACCATTTTCCTTGTCTGTTATTGAAATACCCTTTTAAGGTTTGCTTGGCCTTCTGGGTTTCAGACTAAACTAGAAGAAGAAATCAGAAGCTTTTGAATTCTCATTGTCATTCTTTTCATCCTTATGATTACCATCTTTCACAATCAGTTTTTTGATGCAGTATCTTGTACATTTATTATTCAACAAGCTTTGGCAACTTTTATGTGCTAGCTACATTTATACATGAATAAGAATTCTTAAAGACCAGTAAATCATATAGGCAGACTTAAATATGAGAATCCATAATATTCTCAGATCAATGTTGTCCTTATTGCGTAAGTGGCGGGCTGAGAAGTATGTGTACAAGGCGGAACAATAGCATGTGGGAAGGGGTACCTAAAAACTTAACAGAGCAGGTGGTTCACACCTGTGATCCCAGCTACACAGTAGGACCCCAAGTTTGAGACCAGCTTCAGCAGCTTAGCAAGATCATTTCAAAATAAAAAATAAAAAGATTTGGGATATAGTTCTGTGGTAATATGCCCTGGGTTTAATCCTCAACACCAAAAAAAAAAAAAAAGGAGTAAAAGAAGTCTTTCTAGAAGGTGTATCCTTTAAAAGAAGAATAGGTGTTCTAAGCATCCCAGGCAGAGGAAACAAAATAAAAGGAGCCAGAGGCTTCAGTCCCTGGTGTTGAGGGAAAGATGAGTATTGATATAAAGCCTACAGTGAAACGGATAGGGAAGTGAGGGCGAAAATGAAAATACAGATTCTGGTGGAATCATGAAGGAGCTGACATGGAAAGGACACCATGGAGGCAATTAAGCAGAACAGGGCATGACGAGATTTATCTACCAGAAGTTCACTCTGAGTCAAAATTGAAATCCACTGGGGGGCATGCACAGACCCAGGAAGAATGGCCAGGCAGCCACTGAACTGTCAGAAAAGTCAGAGGCCGCAACCCTGGATGAACATGAGAATCATAACTTGGGCAGTTTTTAAAAATACTGATGTTGGTTCTCATCATTAGAGGTTCTGGTCCTGTTGGTCTGGTTTAAGACCAGAAATTGGCCTCTTAAGTTCAGGAAGGTTTTAATGCCTTACTAGTAGTGTTCAGAGTCACTGATACAGGGAAGCACTTAAGCCGTAGTGGGAGAAGGGGTAGGTGTAGAGACTGTTCCGCTAACAATCCTTTGATGTAGGGACACAATCACCCTCATTGTTCATAAGGAAACAGAGGCCAAGAGAAATGAAGTAATTCGCTCAAGGTCACACAGCCAGTAAATTAGCAGATCTGGAGTAGGGAGGTGTCTGTGGCCTCCACAATGTCCATCTTAACCACTACTATCCCCTCCTTCAGCATAGAAAGGGTGTTTTTCCCTGGGACAAACAGACGTCAAGTTGGCTGGGAGCTAAACCAATCCGCCAGTGCCAAGCAAGAAGGCAGGTCACTAAACATATGTTTATGTATTTAGGAGAAGAAACCAGGAAAGAGAGAAAATTGAAGATGTGAGAGAAGGAAATCATTGATGGAACAAGGTTTAGAGAAAATAAAACAAGATGAAGCTTTCATAACCTGGATGAAAGGGAGTTTTCCTAGGGAAAATAACAAGAGGAAGGGATGCAGGTAACTTTTTAAATACATGTTAGGAAATGAGGTGATTCACAGCTGAGGAAGCAGAAAGAAAAATCTGTGCTCAGAGTAAAAAGTCAGGAGTAGTTTGAGGGTGATGAGAGTTTGGAGTTTCTGTTTCTACTTAGGGACTGCTTAAACAAGTTCAGCAACATCAAACACAACACTGGTCATATGGCTTGTAGCTACAAGTTTAAGACCTAATGCAAAATGAAATGCAGAGTTCCTCAGAAATATTTAAGAATTTCAAGATAACAAAAACTCAGTGTTGAAACAATTACAAGCACAAACCCTAGTGAGTATGGAATCTCATGAGAGTGACAAGTCACATGCTGACCTGATCATAGGTCATGAGTAATATGGGAGAGGGGAATCAGAGATGACAGCACATAATATGGTCCATGTCATAAGAATCATTTTGAGCTGAAGGCAATTGAGATAAGGCAGATACAGAAAATGTGCCCTTTCTGCCTACAAGTAGAGTGTAAACAAGTAGACCTTTGAAAAGGTCACATGAATGTCCATTCACATATGTTTCTCTCTGTCCCACACAAGGAGGAGGATGCTCTTAATTGCCAGACAGCTCTTACCAATGGAGAAGGCACCCACTGTTCTGCATTGTGAAACTTGCTAGATAACCTGCTGTGATCTGAGTATTTGTGTCCCTCCCAAATTCATTTGTTGAGATCCTGGTCCCCAAGAGGATGATCTTAAAATGATTAGGTCATAAGGACAGAGCCTCATGAATGGGATTAGCACCCTTATGGATCTACTTCACATCCACCTCCCAGTGAGGTTACAGAAGACAGCATCCATGAACCAGGAAGCAGGCACACCTCAGCCACCAAATCTTCCAGTGCTTTGCTTTTGGACTTCCCAGTCTCCAGAACAGTGAGAAGTAAATTTTTGTTGTTTCCAAGCCACTAGGTTTATAATCTTTTTGTAATAGCGACCTGAATGAACTAAGATAATCTTTATCTTCTATTAATTTCCCTTGTATGTTTACCTCTCCACAATTTACCTTCCCTAGAAACCTGAGTCCAGCTCCTGCTTCCTCTATCTAGTTACTCCTTCACAATTTATCACTCTGTTAAGATGGCACATAAGGTCCTGGCCCTAAACCACTTCTGTGAGTCTTTGTTTCTGTGAAAGCCTACATATGTATACATAATAGCCTTTTGCCCATTAATCTGTCTTGTGTCAGTTTAATCTGCAGGACTCCAGTCAGGAAATCTAAGGAAGCAGAGGATTATACTGGCAGTGGCCTGAACCTAAACATTCCGGATTTTTCATTCATCCTACTAGCAGAATCTTTCTCCGTGAGAAAGAATAAACATGTAGTGAAGAATACCATCTAATCGCATGCATTTTTTTCATCTCTTGATTTTATAGCTGAGTAAAATAAGTATTCTCTTCTTTCCAGAAAGGAGAATATTGGTTATATTTATGAGCAAGTCTTATTTTCTCAAAATTATTTGCCAGATTGTTCCATAGTAATAACAGCATATAAATTATTAACTTAAAATTAACTGTATTTTTTAAAACAAACATCACTTCATTTAACAGAACAAAATTATTTTGAGAAATTAGAGAATATCATTATGGGATAATAGAAAAAAGTTATTTTTATGAAAGAATTCTGAAACTAGCCAATTCCCTATGTTCACACAGAGGTTGAATGAGTTGCAAACCACATTTTACATGGCATAGAAGTGTTCAAATCATATCTTAATTTCAAAAAATTGACATCGAGTCAGTGTGTTTACTTCTAATACAACCCTCTAAAATTAGTATTTCTCAAACAAAAATATTTTAATCATTATTCAGAAATATTTATTTTAGAAGTAGTGAAATCATCAAATATTTGTTTTAATACTTATAGAAACTGACTTTGTATATATAACTCTTATGATTATTACTGTTGCCCATGAATTCTCAAGGTACTGAGTATACCTGCTGGTTTTGTTTTTAAGAACATTTGTATTATCAGACAAACCAAAACTATTTTAACTATGTTTGTAGAGATTTTGTGGCAGTCAGAATGCACCTGAAGAAACATTTTCAAAATAAGTAAAAATCACAAGAGAAAAAGAAGCAGTGGTATCATCTACGCCTCTCTCTTGTCTCAAGAAAATTTACCAGTATACACGCACCATTTCCAAAAAACTCCAGAAACAAAGCTATGATCCTTTGATGTTCATATATATTAATGATTGTTTGTTTGTTTCTGCCACTGTAGAACATTCCATGAACTTAGGTTTGCATCATACGTTGAGCCTGCCAATTATGATGATTATACTTGGGCAACCTGTCAAAACCTGAGGCTGTTTATTCATCTTGCAATAGAAGTTATCTTTCCTGAAATGACAATGACACCTTAGAAAGCATAAAGCATCCATTTTTAAAAGGTTTTAAAGAGCTATGAGTGAATTAGGACTTACAATCTCCCCGAACCACAGTCCTCAGCAATAATTGGAATATAATAACAATACCAACACTGACAGAGCTTAGATGAGGATCACATGAGAATACATTATTTTCTCAGTAATAATTATGTGACTGGATAACTGCAGTCAGAGAGATAGACAAACAATAGAGAGGGACATGATGGTATGGGAACATGATTTGTATTCTCAGAAGTTTCCAATGAAGACTATAACTATCCAAAAAGTAATACATAGGAACACTTTTCATTTCTCCTCATTTCTGCTTATCCCTTCAAGCTTCCTGGTCTTAATAACTAGTCGTTCAGAAAAAAGAAATATTACATCAGTTAACATGGTTAGGTACAAGAAGAACCATATATATATATATATATATATATATATCTGTGGGACAGAACAAAAATGTGGATCTTCTTGTCAAAATTGTTAGGAATTTCAAAACAGTAACAGCTAAGCATTATGCCAAGAATAGCCCTGCATTAGCCTCTTGAAGACATCATAGCCACTGCTGCAAAATACTTCATGCTTTATGGCTGAATAATATTCCATTGTGTATATATACCACAGTTTCTTTATCCATTCATCTATTGAAAGGCATCTAGGTTGGCTCCACAACCTAGCTATTGTGAATTGAGCTGCTATAAACATTGATGTAGCTGCATTACTCTAGTATGGTGATTTTAAGTCCCTGGGGTATAGGCCAAGGAGTGGTATAGCTGGGTCAAATGGTGGGTCCATTCCAAGTTTTCTAAGGACTCTCCACACCGCTTTCCAGAGTGGCTGCACCAATTTGCAGACCCACTGGCAATGTATGTGTGTACCTTTTTCCCCACATCCTCACCAACATCTATTGCTACTTGTATCCTTGATAATAGACATTCTAAAATTATGGCATTTGCAGGTAAATGGATGGAGTTGGAGAATATCATGCTAAGTGAAATTAGCCAATCCCAAAAACCAAAGGCTGAATGATTTCTCTGATAAGTGGATGATGATACATGATGATACATAAGGGGGTGGGAGGGAGGCAAGAATGGAGGAAGGATGGATTGTATAGAGGAAAATGAGGGATGGGAAGGGGGTGGGTGGAAGGAAAAATAATAGAATGAGACAAACATCATTACCCTATGTACATGTATGATTATACATATGGCGTGACTCTACTTCATGTTGTACCCCATTTGTGTACAATGAATCAAAATTTTAAAAAATACTTCATGCTATAGTTGGAGTTGCTGACCCTATAAATTGAGAGTTTAGTTTTTATTGCATCTACTGTCAATGCTAAGGAAAAGTTCTCTCTAGTTCCTGCATTTCTGTGGATCACTAGCTTCTGATCTAGTTTCTTGGGTAAAAAAAACTGAAGGACACGGTCTAAGTCATGTGCCCATTACAGTCCTCTTAAGCTAGGACTATGCCTGCCAATACATCATAGAAAATATGGAATTCTCCCAAAATAAGGAGGGTTACATTCTAGGCAGCCATAAAAGATGGAAAATTTCATTAGAAAAATAAAACAATTTTCTCAGGCACATATCAAAGTAATGACATTTTGCATACTTATTTTCTTTATCCTAAAATTCACAAATATATCCTATATAGATGCTGATAGTAACAGACATGTGTAATACACAAAAAGTGC
The DNA here is from genome assembly GCF_902686455.1 of Sciurus vulgaris. Classification (NCBI taxonomy): domain Eukaryota; kingdom Metazoa; phylum Chordata; class Mammalia; order Rodentia; family Sciuridae; genus Sciurus; species Sciurus vulgaris. The sequence goes on along the minus strand of NC_136470.1, from coordinate 26,597,265 downwards.
ACACAGGTGCCCTTTTTTTTTTTTTTTCATCTCCTTTCCATTGGAAACCATCTTGCATCTTGGAACCGCCCAACTTGCTTTTAATATTTTCTCAGGAATAAGAGTAACCTTAAACCAAATCATAATTTTCCAGTTGCAGCAATAAGGAATTGCTTTTTGTTATCCATCCGTATGTTTCTACCAGATTATGCTCTCATTTCAGTCATGTTATTATGCTTTTGCTGCCCCTCACCCTCATGCTTCTATCTCAGTGCCAATCAGACCTAGGCCCAAACAATTATAAAAGCCCCTTTGCCTGGCCATAGTGGTCTGATAAAGAGAATCTCAATCTAATGTGTACACCAATGACCTAGGGATCTCTTAATGTGTACATTAGTACTAAGTAGACCAGGGTACAACTGAGAGAGTGCATTTTCAACAAGTTCACAAGATGATGCCTGATGTGACTGATCTGTGAAGAACACTTGGAATTGCAAAGAACTAGATATCTCCTAGAGTCCAAGGTTTCTCACTGTAATCAAAACTGGCCATTTGGCTAACACCTCCCAAGGAATAGGGGAGCAGAGGTGTGGAGAGAACTTATTATAATTCTGCTTTGTCTTTGAGTCAGTTGTGCTAGTGCTTCCTTTCTGCAGTTACCCAGGGCAATAAATCCACTCTTTGCTTAAATAAGGCTGCCTTGGATTTCTCCACAAATATAAATTTTCTTTCAATGTAATCTAAGTGTCTAAGTTGTCCTAAACGTAGCTATTCCTCATCTGCTACATTTGCAACCTACCTTCAACAATTACGAATTGTGACTCATGATTTTAAGAAACAACCAGGAAAAAATGTATAATTTCCAAATTATTTCTTATATTTTGAAATTCGCTTATTTTTCATTTATGTTAGTTATCACCAAGGTAAAGTGAATACATTATATTTTAAGGCTTATCTTTGATCAGTTAAGACAAAAATGGTTCATTAGAAATTTTCATTTCTCTCTTGCAGCTGCCTATGTTTATTTGCTGACCTCTATAGGTAAACATACGTCAGAAACAGGGAAAAATGGCACAATTCAACTCCAGTCTGTTGGGGGGTAGATGTTTGTGGAGCTAAACTCATATCTGAAAATGACATGCTAATGAGTCTGTGGCACAAAAATTCCACTACATTTATATGTTTTCACAACTATACTTACCCATAAAAATGAAAATCAGTAATTTTAATTAACAAAAAAAGATAAATTGAAATCTTTTTTAAAATTGGACTTTCCATTAGCTGCATTGTTGACTAAATCAGTCCTCTTCTATTCAGACGGCATAAATTATTAATCATCCCTGGAGATGGGTGGCAATTTTGAACACAAGGTGAAGTAAACACTTAGAAGGATCTTCCTGGTGAAAATGACTCATTGTTCTGAGAGGTGATAATGTCATAGGCCTCTGAGACAAACAGAAAAGATATTCTCACTGTAAGTACAAATAGAATAATTAGCAAATTCACAAAGCATGTTGTTATCCTTTTGTTACAGCAATTTATTTTTAGTCCAAGCAACAGTTTTTAAGCCTTTGTTTTGTCAAGCTAGGATAAATCAAGACATCAAAACAGCTTTACCAGATTTCCTCTATCTCATGGTTTTTATGTGCTTCTTCCTCCTGGAGACCTGGACTGTTCCTTCAGGGCCAGGTGAGATGTTCTTCATGGACTCCCAGGACACCCTATTCTCCCCACATCATCCTTGGGACCACACCCACTGCCCATTTTTCTGAATCCCTCCCTGCCTCTTCCATACTTTTTCGCATTAACAAAAGTTTTGCACAAAGGTAGAAGTTTCAATATTTGTTTACTAGATGGGCAAGAAAGTTGGAAGAGGTGCATTGCAATTCATAATACGAGGGGCTCCTTTTGCTTGAAAGTTGCTTGCATAGTGCTGCTGCACTCTGCTTTGAAAAAAGTTCATACTTCATTGAATTGGGTTTTTATTTTGCTGTTTAATGCATTAATATGAAAAACAACTTGTTTTTCCTATGTAAAATAAAGCTACACAACGCTACCAAATTTGACTTAAAAAGTTAGTGGTATTGTGTTTGCATTCAATAAACTACAAGCCCAAAGCCATAACCAAGAGTTCAATTTTACTAGTGAAATAAAGAACAGGTTAAATACCTTTTAAACAGTGTCTCAAGAAAACAAGGAAGGAATTGTGGGTTTTTTTCTTCTGACATTGAAGTATATCAACAATGACCACTAGGGGGTGCTTTGCCTCTTCTTATTTGCAGTAAACAGACCAAGGTATTGAATGGCACACACTGCCTATATCCATGAACTGATATTTGCATTCTTCTTTATATGTGAAAGTTAGTTTGCTCTCAAATTTTATATTAGCCCTTACATATTTGACATCTAGAAGCCAATAATTTCCTTTATGTTTATTTAATTCTAGTCAATTTACACTCCATTTTATTGATGGAGATTATACATAAAATTTTTTTCCCCATTTTTTGGCTTTGCTGACATAAGAAGAAAATGTGTTCAGTATCAATATAAAATTTTCCATTCCAAAAATAGACAATAAAAATACAGCAACTACCTTGAACTTAAGAAGGAGGTTCCCAAACTTTGTACATGACATGTTTACTGAATTACACCTTTAGTGTCTCAACAAGTTTTCATCACATCCCAAGAACCCTGAAAAAAAAAAGAAATACCCAAAGTTATGTTTATTAAGGAGTTAAGTTTAAGAACTTAAGTATTTAGGTTTTAACAATTTAATAGTTCTTTGAACAAATTACACATGTAAATGGAAAAATATTTTTATTTCATTATTTCACAGATTCTATTAATTATCTAAATCTGGTGAGTTAAATAAGTACTTATCAGGACTTGATGGTGCATACTTGTTATCCCAGCTACTCAAGAGACTGAGATAGGAGGATCCTAAGTACACCACCAACCCAGGCAACTTTGTAAAAATAAATAAGTTCTGGGCATATAGCTCAGTGGAAGAGACCCTAGCACATGCAAGATCTTGGGTTCAATTCCCAGTGCCACAAACACACATAGTATTTATTGTCTTACAAATACTTTGAGTCAGGAATCTAGGGGAGGGGTGACTTTGGCTAATGCCAGTGACCTGGGAACTCTCATGAGGTTTCATTTGGGATATTGCCTAGTGATACAGACACTGGAAGGTTTCCCTGAGGCTGGAGGATCCAAGAATAAGATGGCTTATTTACATGGCTAAGTAAACAGGAAGAGTCAGTTACCTGCTAGCTGTTGGCAAACCGAATCAAATTCTTGCCAGGTGGGCACCTTCGGTGGGCTGCTTGAGAATATTTAGAAGATGGCAGCAGGCTCCCCAAAAGTAAGTAATCCAAGGAAGAAAGTCAGATGGAGTAACAGTTTGATGACTTTTATGAGTTTTGACTTGAGAGTCTAATACCACCACTTCCACTGCATTCAATTTTTTAGAATCTAATTGCCAAATTCAGTTCATACTCAAAGAGGGAGGAATTAGGTTCCATCTGTTAAAGGGAAGATTGTCAAAGCATTGGATGATTTGAAAGCCATTGCATGTACCAGTGAGTAATGCGCACCTGACAGGCACTAGGTACCCAAACTCTGGAATCAAATCACCCTCATTTCCTGTTCCACACTTATTTTCATGTGGCATATCACTTTTATCACAGTTACCTCTGAAAAGCCAGCTTCACAAAAATATGTCTTCTGTAAAATCAATGTGGCGTAATCTAAGGTTGAAACTGTAAACTACTGTGAGCTAGTAGTTCGTGTGTTGGCCAACAGATGTTGCTGTTTTCCCCTAGAAATTTTAAAATGTATCACATGGTCCCTGAGAGTTCTCTAAAGCTCCTTGGGGTGGCTCAGTGCAGTTTTTGGAAAAGAATGATTATTCTTTCGATCCCCAGCACCACAAAAAAAAAGAAAAAAAAAGAATGATTTTTCTCAGAGATAAAAATTAAGGTCAAAAGTATGTTTGAAGAAGTATTTCTGGGTATGTCAACAGTTTCTCAGCTAGTCACACTCCAAAGAAATCATAAAAGATGGGGTTCTGGGAAGGAACAAAGAGATATGCTTTTTTTTTTTTTTTTTTCTTAGTTGCTAACAGGAAGAACTTTCATTATTTGTGCTTCCTTTTTATCGAAGATTGACTTCCTATGAGTGAGGAAGTAGATGCACTGTGTAATCACTTGGCACAGATTCTGGGCCATCCCTAAAATACCATTATATTAGGAAAGGACAATAAGGAGGGGGTTTAAAATATATAAAGAGGAAAAAATATTTATTGAAGACTAACTTTTTATTTTTCAAACTGATTTTTTTTTCCACCACTAAAGGTGGAACCCATAGACACTGTATCATTGAGCTACATCCCCAGACCTTTTGTCAGAGCCGAGAAACCCTGAGCTAGGGCAATTCCAGCCTTCTTTGATGACAGAAAGCAAACAAGCACGACTTTTGCCCCAGAGGAAGACATTATGTTTCCCAGACTGAGCAGTAAACACACCTCTCTTGACACTATCACTACCTTCCAAAGCTGCTCATTGTACAAATAGATGCTCCTTGACTTAAATTCCAATAAACCCATTGTAAATTGAAAATATTTTTTAATACACACAGCCTACTGAACATTATAGCTTAGTAACACAGCACACCGAAGCCTTGGTGTCTCCCCTCTGATCTCGGAACTGCCTGGAAGCTGTGACTAATTGCCACTGCTTAACATCAAAAGAGAGTACCTACCACAGATTGCAAGCCCAGGAAAAAACTCAAACTTCAAAATACAGTTTCTACTAAATTTATATCACTTTCTCACCATCAAAAAGTCAAAAAAAGTAAGTCAACCATCACACATTGGAGATCTTCTGTTATTTACATCATTGAAATGGCAATCTGAAATAAAAGCTATCCATGTTTCTGTTCACAAAATGTACAAAAATGCAAAAGATCCATGGAAATTGTTGCTAAACAATTTTTTGAAAATAATTACATAAGTTTAAAAGGGTAAATGTTGGACATTGACTTAACCAGAAATTGTCTTTAAAATATTGGGAATTAGGAGCGTATATTAGAAAGGTTAGACAGGCATATGAGGTAATGGTGTCTATATTCTATGGTAGGAAATAATGAGAAAATATCAAAATAGAAACTCAAGAAAAAAGAAGTAAAAGTGTGTTATTTTTTAAAGATGGGGAAATAACTGAAAGTATTAAATGTGGCATTGCCCCTTAGGTACAATTTTCATCAGATGGGTTAATTGAAACAAGTAACTCATTTACTCATCATAAGTCATTTGACATTTTAAAATATGTACATAACTATCTTTGTAAAAATTAAAATATAGACAGAATGGTGACTCATGCATATAGCCTGACTACTCAAGAAGCTAAGACAGGAAGATCCCTTGAATTGAAGGTTGAGAGCAGCCTGGGTAGCATAGCAAGACCCCACCTCAAAAAAAAAAAAATAATAATAATAATAATAATAATAATAATCTTGAGGAGTAATAGTTGTATTATAATCACTAAATTATGGCTTGAGGAAATTTAATCTGCTCCACATGTCTCTGGGGCCCTAATGGGAGTATAGGAACCTCGCTTTTTGAAAGTGTGGCTTTTAGAAGCATAAATCCAGTCCCCTTATCTCAAAGAACAGATATTCACTGGAGGTCCACAGGATTGGATTTCCATTCTGACATTCACTGGGCTCAACATCTCCATGTCCTTCTCAAAGGACTCTGGGAGAGAGAAGATGACCTCATTGCTGATGCAGTGTCTGCAGTAATCTCTCCCAGCTGCTCTGGGCTGTGTTCACAACAAAGGAAGCTTGACTCGTGCAGCCTTCCAGAATGTTAAATTGCAGGAGCCCATCCATCTATGCCAGATGGGTGCATAAATGGGTGACTGGGTGCAGTGGTGGACAAGGTGGTGGAGAAAGGGTGGTGGGGGGCGGGGGAAGGAAGGCTAATATACTTCAATTTTGAAAGATGTCAAATGTCGTTACTGGTAGAACAATTATGCAAATACTTAAGTAAAATGAACAAGGGGCAAATTTCTATGTGTGGTATGATATTGTAATGGGTAACTAACCCAGGCCTGGGTACAAAATAAATAAGACACTGTCCATGAGAATTAGTGCCTGGGAAAGGGAGAGTTCCCCTTCCCCTTCCCTTTCTAGCCCGCTTGTTTTCAGAGAACCTAATTAGCACCATTCACTCCTACCTTTTGGATTATAAAGGACGTTTCCTAGGACCTAACTAGTTTACTTTGAAGTGCAAAGGCCCCTATCAGGGCTCAGGCCCAAGGCTAGAGATTTATCAAAGGTCCTGTAAGAGGACCCAGTTCCCCCTTATCTACTCTGCTTTTGTAAACAAGCTTCCTGCCTGAAAACTCTTACACACATCATATATTTTTTGAAACCTTGTGCACAACCATGTATCGTTTTAGATTAGAAAATGTATGACACTAGGTAACCTACACTAGGTAGCGCCCAGAATTTGGAGTGCTGATCTCCTCTGGGCCGGCCAGCATAAAATAAAGTTTTATTTCTCTCACTCTTCGAGAGCCGTTGGTCGCTTCTTGCCTGATTCCTCCAACAATATTATTTAGGTAAAAATACACAAATCACTATGGACATACATATGCAAGTGTAAACATTTACATTTCTAAAGAGAGTATCTGGAAGAAGACATTTTGAACTATTAAAATGGTTATTTCGGAAAAGTGGAATTGAGCAGTGGGTGGAGTAGGACTGGGAGATTTAGCTCTCTGCTTTATGCACCTCCATATCTCTTATTTTTAGTTTTTTAGTAAAATGAATCTACATATGAAATGAGCCATTAAATGAGATAAGATCTTCCATCCTCATTTTTTCTAGTGACTACATAGTTACCTTAATTCACTGAATTTCTAACTAATGAACATTTAATTTATTTCCTATTTCTCCCTATTATAAACAATACCCACCTTTTTTATTGTGTTATATGAGTATTTGGGGATTTGTTTTATACAAGGATAAGTTCCTCCAAGTTGCAATCTGTGTCGATGGACATGAGGAAGTTTAATATAGCTCCCCCGTTTAGTCTTTTTGGACATATTATAAGTAAGGTTGAGAAGACAGCCCCCATTTTAAGGCAAGAAAATTGAGAATCCGAATGACTAGTACTTTATCCATGGTCTGGTAGAATTGAGTGCCAAGATTAAAACTCTATTGTTTTGGACTCCAAGTCCAAGTGTGGTTTAGGTGCACAGTGCAGGAGCAGCAGTAGGGAAACAGAGACCTCTGGGTTGAGCGGCAGCTGGAAACTTCTGAACAGTCCTAAAATGTTTACAGTGAGTAGCATCAGTATTGACCCAACTCTAGGGCTCCAGCCTTTTGCCTTTGTCCTGATAAGGACAGCTTTGCAGAGTTCATATTCTCAAAGAAAAAATTTTATTTCAAAACACATTCAAAGTCAGGCCCTGTGGCACTCACACACAATCCCAGCAACTCAGGAGACTGAAAAAGGAGGATTACTGGGTTGAGATGAGCCTGGGCAGTCTAGCAAGACCCCATCTCAAAATAAAAAATAGAAAAGATGGGGGATGTAGCTCAGTGGTAGAGTGCCCCTGAGTTCAATCCCCAGTACAATCAACCAGTCAATCAATCAGTAAATATTAAAAATAAAACATATGTTCAAGTTTTCTCCAATTATAAACTGAAAAGCTCACTTTCTCTTTTATTTCAATAGGAAAGTGGCAACTGCTGAATAGTACTTAACTTCCAGGCACAGTGCCAGAGGTCTATATGTGTGACATGTTTTTTTTTAATCTTTACAATGTTAAAGCTGTTTTATTCTTATATAAACCCAAATCTAGGGTTGGGGATATAGCTCAGTGATGGAGAACTTGCCTAACATGTGCAAAGCATGTTTCAATTCCATCCTTAGCACCAGAAAAAAGAAAAACAAAAAACTAGCTATGATTATACAACCAAGAATTGATAAACATCTGCAGAAAATCTCTAATAAATTGTAGACATCACAGTAAATAGAAAAGAAACTTGGAAAAGCAAAGAAACTTTCAAGAAAAGAAAAACTCAAAATCAACTTATTTTAATGTCTTCTGAGTGTAAGAAAACCACACTGGACACAGGAAATCACATAAGGGAGTTTATTAAGCAGAGTGTCTCCCTGCAGGGTAAGAGAGAAAATAGAAGGAAAAGAGAAAGGGCGTCCATTAGAGAGAGTGAAAAAGCAAGGAGTTGAGAGAAAGCAAGTGAATAGGAGAGAGAAAAGCATGAGAAAAGATGGCAGGGGTGCTACCCCTAAGCAGTTGAATTCCCCAGTGCTAATAGGGGACCAATAAGGGAGAAGGATACTTGCAAGCTGACTGATGAACCAATAGCTAGCTAGGATGTTCACAGACTGACAAGTAGTTGGGAGGCGGGGAAAAGAGCTGCAGCGGAAAGGGAGGGAGAGCAGCTTTCAGACTGACAAGCTAGGTTGTGATGCAAGGGAAAGGACAGGGGAGCAGCTTTGTATTACACTGAAAAGAAAAAAATGCATACATAAAATTAAAATCTATAGTCTTAAAAGAACATTCAGAAAACCAGAGCAGCATTTACACAAATAAAAAATATGAAAATCAATTTATATGGGTATGGGTAGATAGATAGGGTTTAGAAAGTTTTCTATAAACCTGGGCTAAAATAAGAAAGAAATTATGAAAATTATAGAGCCATATAAGAAGATCAAGCATTTCACAAAGAGAAAATAGCTGGTAAATTACTGAAGAAACAAAAATTTTAAATTAACCAGAACTTTAAGATATGGGTTTCCAGGTTGAAAGGGTTCATTGCACACCCAGCATAATGGATAAAAATAGACCCACAAATATCATGAAACTTCAGAAAAAATGACAGGAAAAGATTGTAAGAGTTTCCAGAAATAGAGAGAGAGAAAGAGAGAAAAGTTGTACACAAAGAACAAATAACTAGGAAAACATTAGACTTCTCAACAGTAATACCAGAAAATCAATGGCAGAGGAACAATGTAATTGCTAGAATACTCTTGGGTAATTGGCAAACACTTTAGGTTGAAGAGCATCTTTTCTAAATTGGAATATACTGATAGTAGACAGGACATTATTATGTATTACATCAGACTAACAGATATGAATAGTCTTGGTGTGAACAAAACAATATTCAAAAGAGGAAAGTGATCATAATTTACTACATAGCAATCTTGTGAATATTTATATAATAATATGATCATTGATTATTAATACAAACAAAATTACAATATCACCATAGTGGAAAGATGGAATGAATAGAAAGAGTACACAGGTATGATGAGGAGGGAGAGGAAAGAAAACAAAATTCTTATCTTCTTCTGTGAGAAACTGATGAATAATGCATAAAACTAGAAAAATCAAGAAATAGTTATATCAAGGTGATGATACCGCCGTTTACCGGTGACAAGTTCTGCTCCTTCTAATGTTGAAGATTGAACACTAGAGAAGCACGCCAAGGCAAGCATATTAAGCAGGTTTTATTTAAAGGTAATACAGACTTCTCCCTGGAGGAAGAAGGGGACCATGGCTGATGTTCTAAAGTCCCAAGAAGTGAGCGCACCCTACATCTTTTATAGGTTAAAGTCTCTTTTGTTCTCCAGGTCTCTCCCCCCTTATCTCTCCTTCCTGCCTACTGACTAGGCCTGGTTTTGCATTAAGTGAGAAGCCATGGGCAGGGGGAGGGCCAAGGTGATTCAGGCAGGCAAGGGCCCAGGGGGCATTCATTAGCAGCTCCATGCTTGCAGTCCTTGATAAGGGCAGGTGAATTTGGTAATCAGTGAGCTCCATAGATCCTTGATATTCCATTCTTCCAGAGGCAGTCTCCAACTTTCAGAGGCAGATGGTTTCTTGGCTTCATTTCCTCCATTTGACCCAATCTCCTATTTCTACACTAACTACCTGTCCTTAATTCTAGCTTCAGTGATACAAGGTTTCCATTCACAGACTTTTGAGGACTGGAACCACCATATGACCCAGTTGTTCCACTCCTTAGCATTTATACAAAAGAATTAAAATCAGCATACTGTGATACATGCATATGAATATTTATAGTAGCATAAAGTATAATAGCCAAGTTATGAAACCAGTCTGGGTGTCCATCAATGGATGAATTAATAAAGAAAATGTCATATATACACACTCAGTGCAGTTTTACTCAGCCATAAAAAAGAATGAAATCATGGCATTTGCTGGTAACTGGATGGAAATAGAGACCATTAAGCTAAGTGAAATAAGAAAATCAAGGATGGAATGTTTTCTTTCATATACAGAAGCTAGAGCAAAGAAAGAATTCAAAAGAGACTTCAAAAAAATACAAGGGAGAACGGTAGGAGAAGGAGACCAGGAGGAAAGGAGGATGGGATGAAAAAGGGAGGAACCAGGGAATACAATAGACTAAATTATGCTTTGTGCATGCATGAATATATCACAATGAATCCCACTGTTACGTATAATTATAATGTATCAATTGAAAAAAATAAATAAATAAAAGACAGAAAATAGAAGGGAAACCAGTAGAGTAGAAGAAGAAGGATACCAGGGAAGGGAAGAGAGGGAGAAAGGGGAAGTGCTGGGGAATCAAACTGGTCAAATTGTGATGTGCTTGTACAACTGTACAATGAATCCCACTACTATGTATTATAATGCACCAATAAACACGAAGAACTCAAAAGACTGCAAAAGTTAACCATGTAAGTATTTTTTAATCTTTTTTTAAATATTTTATTTTAGTTGTAGGTGGACACAATACCTTTATTTATTTATTTTTTTAATGTGGTGCTAAGGATCAAACCCAGGGCCTCATGCATGCTAGGCAAGCGCTGTACCACTGAACCACAACCCCAGTCCACCATGTAAGTATTGATTTAGGAATAAAAATATAAATACAAAACTCAGTAGTAAACTGGCTGAATATAGTTTCTTCTAGAAAGAAGAATAAGGACAGAAAGGACAGGGGCTGCATTTTCTCAAAATTATTTTACTCTTTTAACTTTGTACATTAATATCTTTGATACAAGTTAAAAGTAAAAACAAAAAGAGGAAAGGAAAGTAGAAAGAGGAAGGAAAGAAGAAAGGGAGGAAGAAAGCAACTTTTCCAGGATTAATACAAATATCAAGTTCAAACTGCATTTGACTGGTTTTCCCAGGGCACATTTTTATTTTGTTTTGAAGAGTCACACAGAGAGGGGCAGGCAGAGTCTACAAAAGAAAACTCCTTAATATTTGCAGTAATAGGGAAATGAAGGTAAGCAGATAATGCTATAGCACGCCCTGAAAAATACATATTCAGAGACGAGTTACTCATCAGTGTTTATTTTCAAAGCCTTTGATTTTCTTGGTTGGATTTTCAATATATAACAGGTTTTACTAAGCAATCTGGAAAAGGAAATTGTGAAAAAGAGAATTAAAAAAATTCACCTTATCTTTCTACATCCTCATACTTAATACTAATACACTCTAGCAGGTATCACCTTTTACAAAGGCACCAACTGGCTGATTGCAGTTTGATTTTCAGAAATTTCAACTAATTCTATCATTATACCTAAAGAAAATGTGGTGTAACTTATACCTTCTCACCATTGACTCACCTCCCTCAGGGATTCATGGAAAAAAAGTCATTTTAAAAAATCTTCCATCAATGATACATCTGTGAAAAGCCCTGTGAGAACATTCCCAGGGCCCCAAACTCTCAAGCACATATTCTCTCCCTTTCTCTTGGGTGCCCTTTAGGTAAAAAGCCATGAAAATTATAGAAACAAAGAACCTCAACTAGCACAAATTCCTATCAAGTGTGTCCAACACACACTTTTCTTATAACTAGAACTGAATTATAAAACATTGAGTAATTCAACACAAATCTTGGACTGGAAAAAAGAGATATAAACTAACTTCAGGTCAACAAAGACTGAAGGCAGTGGGCTTCTTAGAGGGTCACATCCTGCTTTTTCTGGCAGAGAGGAAGCAGCATGGTAGGACCAGCAGAGGAGAAGCACCAAGGACTGAAGTCTTACTGTAAGGAATCCCATGGAAACCATACTGGACATGGGAGATCACATAAGGGAATTTATTAAGCAAACAGTGTCTCCCTGCAGGCTAAGAGAGAAAATGAGAGGAAAAGAGAAGGGAAAGAGAAAGGGCGCACACTAGAGAGAGTGGAAAGTGAGGAGGAGAAAAAGCAAGTATGTAGGAGAGAGAAGCAAGAGAGGAAAGATTGCGGTTGAATTCCACCAGGCTAACAGGGGACCAATATCGGAGAAGGATACTTGCAAGCTGAATGATGAACCAATAGCTAGCTAGGATGTTCACAGATTGACAAGTGGTTGGGAGGCGGGGAAAATGGCTGCACCAGAAAGGGCGGGGGAGCAGCTTTATACATTACATTCCCCCATTTCTGTTTTTATAAGAAAATCTTTTGCTCTCCAGTTCTTTCCGAAGACTTCTCTCTCCTTCCTACCTAAGTGACTGGGACTGGTTTTGCAGGTGAGATGTAAAAAGTTCATTCTCCTTCCAGACTTCCAAAGGCAGATGGTTTTCATGGACTTCATTTCCTCGATTTGACTGATCCCCTATTTCTACACTAACTGTCTGTCCCCAATTCTTACTTCGTTTACCCCTCTAATTCTAGGAACTCCTTCATTGCTGTAGGGAAAGGGGGTGATGACCGATCTGGCTTCTTCGAGCTGGAAAGGAGCAGCATGGGGCAAGCAGTTTGGAGTTCCCTTTTTAGAAATCAGGATAATTGAGGGGTCCATGGTAGAAGTCCGGCATCTGGGGATGGGTGCTTCTATGAGAGAAGAACAAAAAGACATGAGTACTGAAATGAGATTGATACAATATAAATGTTGCAGAATCTGGAACATGCCAATGCATATCATAAAGATGACAGAAGTCAATAATTCCTCACCAGGGCGTGGAAGAACTGAGAAGTTGTTCCCATAACAAGGCCTAGCAAAGGCTGGAGAGGACAAGGGCCTTATTTGGGAACTTTAACATTGTTCAGGTTATCAGGAATGTAAACACAACATTTAGTAGAGATCTCTATACTTCTGTTTCTAGCAAACATAGATTAAGCCTACTTGTGTCTGTAGGCCTTAAACTGACTAAAACTTCTGACTCTGGCAGTTTCTCTTGATAGTTATCAGGCACATTTGCCTAAGAATCTCTTTTGGAGCTTTTAGTCTTTATTCTAGTGGGCTAACACAAGTGTACCTCTTAAGTTACATTTAAGTATTATTTCTTTTAAATGCCCAAGAATGGCTATATTTTGGTTTTAACTGTTTTGCTAGGTGTTTAAGATCAAGTTGGTCAAAGTGGCCTGTTCCCGTCTGTTAAAGAGTCAGCTGAGTTTCCACAGGAGTCACTCATAGAGAACTTAAGAGCAGCTTCTTAGCTCCATTAGTGCCATTGGTTAGGCAGGGTCTCCTCGATGAGGTGGCTTCCCTTGAAAGCACCAGGGATGTCTCCCTTTTTCCTTGACCCTCCTCTGCAGCAGGTGCACTAAGTGGCTTTTCCTCTAGTGGCCTCATCAATCTCCTTGCTCAAGAGGTTGTGTGACCCAGAGTTGCAAACCTCCTTAGAGAAGTCCTCTTGTTCCCTGGGTTCAGGCTGACTTTAAGGGCAAGACCCAAATATGGACTTTTCTTGACCTCTGTATTTAATCTCAATCTCTAAGTTTGATCTTAACCATCAAGCAAATCAGTCTCACCAGTCATAAAGCAAGTGTACTGGGCTTTAACTTCAATGTCTATGACTTTACAGTTATTTACCCCCTTTTATCTAATTGGGATTTACATTATCTGTCCTATAGGTGATGGCTTACTATTCCAAGTTAATTTACGGTGTTCGCTCTTGAAGCAATACTTCTGCAAAATATTGATCAGGCAACAATTAGAGTTCACAAGGAAAATACAAAATGAAATCACCAACAATAAAACATTCAGTTTTTGCAATAGTTATCTTGAATTTTGGCTGAGTTCCCACTTGAGATCACAGTAATCTTTACAACAAACATCAAACTTTTGAACACAACTTTAAATGAGTTAAAGTCTGGCTTATTTTGGAGCCAATGTGATGTGCAGCAGGGTTGTGAGGCAGAGCCTTATCTCAGGTAAGGTGGGGCTTTTCCTGAAGCTAATTTTTCCTCTTTTGCCATAACCAACATGACCAAATTCTCAAGTTCAATGAGGGGCAGAGGAGTATTAGAAAATAAAGCATTATAAACACAGATTTTGAAGATTAAGCTGAGATCAGATGGAGCTCTCTTCTCTGATAGAAATGTGGATCTAAAGAGTTATGTCAACAATCTTTATCTATGTGCATGTTAGGTTCCAAAGTTACTGTAAGGTGGGCAGGAACCAGAGAAGGCAGCTGATGAAACACTGGTTATCTAGCAAAAGAATTCCTTCCTGCCCAAGAGCTGTGTGCCTGAGATCAATGTACTACCACAGCAGTTAGGCATCTTGTGCCCCTGCACAGGAGCACTCCCAGGCAACAGGCATGCCACAGCCATGAGGTCATCAGAGACCCCAATTTCAGTCACTGTTGTCCCATTTTTGCTAAGCGCATTACACTCTTTCTTACATATATTGACTCCTGAGACTATATGAACATTAGTTAACACAATTTAACATTATATCTAAAACATGAATTAAAGAAAGGCTGAGAGAGCTTTTAAGTTTCCTTTTGTGTGGCAAAGTGGTAAAATGCTTTTATGCTTAACCTTTAAACAAATCAGGCTCTCAATAACTTTTAGAAATATATTTAACAAATTTTACATATACCCTATTGATGACAGGTCCTATAATAGAACATTAAATGATAGGTTTACCATTACAGACAAGTTTAATTTGGAGAATAGCAGCTAGATAAATTTTCTACTTTAAAGGCTTGTATACCTGGAAAATATGAATACATTTAATATACAAAGAATAATGTTTTTAAGTATGTTACTCCATGGAATAACTGTAAATTAATTGAATTAATTAGATGTCTCTAACAAACACATTTGAGTAATCCCATACATGTCAACACTAATTCACTCATCTTATTGTAAAAAAAACAAGATATCAGACAAGTGTACCAACAGTATTTGCCATCTCTTTCCTGTTGAAGAAAAGTCCTAGAAAAATTGATGTTAGACATTTTATAAACATCAATATTTTATTAGTGTAACCACCTAAATATTTTATTAGTGTGGACACTTGTGAGTTAATTTTGAAGACATTTTACTTCTATTAGTTTGCCCAATTTAAATTGAACCTCTTTAAATCACATGAATTAAAAATATTTGGATCCATTTTTAAAATTTTAATTTTTATGTGCGCTTATATTTAACACAAAAGCAAAGGCCTTGTAATGCTTATCTCCATTGCAATGTAATGGATTTTCAAAACTAACTCTAGAGTTGGATAAAAAGAACTGATCAAAAATCATTAACCTAGGTATGTAGGATCAAAATTGTGAGCTCAAAAATATAGCATTTAAGAAAAACAAAAGTCCTAGAAAAAAAATGATAATGGTTATTAATTAAAGCATGAGAAAATGAGAAGGAGAGAAAAGGTGAAAGGGAGAAAAGTATTCTGAGTTGTAGCCCAGGAGAAATTTAAAATGGACCCTTTTTTCTTTGGGTTTGAGACTGGTCTCCCACTATGCCTTCCTCCATTTACATTTCAATGTAAGCCTTGACTGAGATCTGAATCTGAAAGGGGCTAAAATGTTCTAGCAGAAACTTGATGGTTACATCCTTTTAACCCTTTTTCCTGGTTAGTAATTAATTTAGGTTTGGAGAAAATTGTCAAACAATTATCTCCCACTACTTGTGGGGAATGGGGCTGCTTATATTACATGAGGAAGCAGGGGAAGACGGAGAAGCAGGGTCTGGAGGCGCTTGAGCCTGCAGGCAGAGCTAAGAAGCAAGAAAGAAGAGACTTGAAGATAAGGAACCCCTTTCCATCTGCCCGCTCGCTCACGGAAGCTGTGTGCCATTACACAAACGGATTTTGATGGCTTTAAGTACCGGGGGTTGGGCGAAAGTTTCCCAGGGTAGAATCTGCCAGATTGGAGGACCCAGATTCTATGGTGGGGACTGATACAGCTGAGTCTGTGGCCAGGGCGGCCCGAGGCCAGAGTACTGGGCTGGAGATGAGGGGCAGCACATGGATTGTGTCATCACACAAGCACCAATGTGTGTGCCGGGCAAAAGCCGAGAAGTTTTTGAGGACATGATATCAGGGTTTTCGAGGGCAAATGCGAGTGCGCGATGAGCCTCAACCCTGAGAGAATCTCTACCATAAAATCAGGAATCCACCTGGCAGATAAGACCGACTATAGGGGCCAGCCGTAACTATAAAAGTTGTGGTTGGGGGTACCCCCACCCCTCAGCCGCCTCGAGGGTATAAATCGGCCTAGGGGAACCAGCCTAGGGGACTCACCAATTTGAAGTCTGGTGATGAATGCAGAGGAGAGCGTCTGGGCAGAATGGAAGGTGGGGCCCTGTCTGGGGGGCACTGGGGCTTAGATGGGGTTCCACTCCCAACAGTGGAAGGACCCATCCGAGTCATGGCAACAATGTAAGGAATCCCACGGAAACCACGCTGGACATGGGAAATCACATAAGGGAATTTATTAAGCAAACAGTGTCTCCCTGCCGGGTAAGAGAGAAAATGAGAGGAAAAGAGAAAGGAAAGAGAAAGAGCTCACGCTAGAGAGAGTGGAAAGCCAGGAGGAGAAAAAGCAAGTGTGTAGGAAAGAGAAGCAAGAAAGGAAAGATGGCGGTTGAATTCCGCCGGGCTAACAGGGGACCAATATCGGAGGATACTTGCAAGCTGAATGATGAACCAGTAGCTAGCCAGGATGTTCACAGATTGACAAGTGGTTGGGAGGCGGGGAAAATGGCTGCACCAGAAAGGGCGGGGGAGCCGCTTTATACATTACACTTACTCTTTGAGTCTGTAGCAGTGTAATTTTTGAGACCTCCATCTATTTGTCTGTAAAATAGAGAAAGCCAGGCCTTTTTTACATAAGCTTTTCCAGAATAAACACCTCATTTGAGGGAGGTACTCAACAAACACCAGAGCTCCCTCTGTCTTATTTCCTGAGGCATGAAGAAAAGAGTAGGCAGCCTGCAAGCCTATGATCCCTCTTAAATGGCCCAGGTTCTTACTCCTCTGATTCGGGAATGAGGAGAAAGTGGGAAAAAATAGCCTATGAAAGAACACCTTGTGAGCTTGCATTCACTTCACATGAAAAAACCAGGACAATCAGAATAACCCCTGGGTTTTGCTCTTTCACTCTGAACCCTGGACTGGTCTTTGCTCACTCACAGGCAAAGATTCCCACCCCCATGGTGAAATTGCCAAATCCAAAGCTAACTAGAGGACTGGGGCTATGGCTCAGTGGCAGAGCACTTGCCTAGCATGTGTGAGGCACTGGGTTCAATCCTTAGCACCACATACAAAAATAAATAAAAGAAAGGCGTGCTGTCCATCTACCAAAAAAAAAAAAAAAAAAAAAAAGCCAAACAGAGTCAGCTGAATTGCCCTCTTTGAGAGGAATCTCTTATCAGAGACCATGTGATAATGGTGACTCATTTGTGTTCCTTTTCAGGAAAGTTAGAAGGAAAGACAAGTAAAGAAAAATTAAAAGCTATTTCATGAATTAGCAAAAATTGTAATCAGAACTTCTTCATCTTTTCTTCTTGGATACTGTCTATAATAAGGGTTTATTCACAGTTCATATTCTGGGTTAATAGGACCTAGAGATGGCCCTGGAGGGTCAACCATTGAAAGTTCAATTTCAGTGCAATAATCAAGTAAAATACACAAAAATCGTAGGACCAGGAATGATGTTAAAGATCCTTGGGATCAATAATCTCAATTTTCATATATAAAAACTATTTACAGAGTTCAAAAGCCTGTTCAGCGTAGGACAGCTAATTAGTGGTGGAACCCACTTTTATATGTACAAGTATGCATGAGAACTGTTCTTTTGTGTGTTACATATTTACATCTTTGTATTCTTCTGCTCTTTAGGAATTAACTAATAGGCTTTACATGTATTTTAAGGAATGTTCAGGGCAGTCCAGCTTCTCTTTGGTGAGAAATTTAAAGGAGTGTTAAAGGAGAGACTGGATGGTTTGAGAATCCAAAGAGAAAATAAGGACACTATGTGACACATTGTTTCTAAGTCTGGGAATAAAGATGAAACTGTCACTTTCCCTCCTTTATATTGTTCTTAGGTTCTGCGGTGGTTTTTTGGTTTTTTTTTTTTGTCCTTTATTTTGTTTTATTTTTATTTTTACAGACTGCATTTTTATTCATTGTACACAGATGGGGTACATCATTTCATTTCTATGATTGTGCATGATGTAGATTCATACCATTCGTGTAATCATACATGTACACAGGGTAATTCTGTTTTGAGCACAAAAATGTCAAAGATAGTTTGCTAAAACCCAAAAAGTTGCTATGCAACCTAATTTGAAATTATTTCCCTTACCTTGAGCCCTGAAGGACCTATAATTCTGCCACCCATGAAATGAACATACCATGTGAGAAGAAAGAATACAACAGTAGACATCAGAATTGATGGTTGATATAATTTCCCAGCTTGTCATAGTTCCTTAGATCCTGTGTGAGGAAATCTCACAAATGGAACTGATTTACCATAAAATGTGCCTATTTTCCATTTAATCTCACTTATTGCTTCGCTGAGGCACTGAAATTGACGATGTTTCAGTGCTTGACCCTGCAGGGCTATCTCTAGGTATTGTTAATCTAGAAAATGAACCATGCATAAGAGAGGCCTTGGAGGAACCGGTTTTATTCGCATCAGTTGCTTTGCACATTGCTAAAACTAGAGATGTTAGCAGCTCCTTGAAGAGAGCAGCATTAGTCAGACCCTTGGGGGCAATGGTGGGAAATGCAACTTACGCTGTCACATGCTTGAGAGAAACATGACAGTTGAGACAGGCAGAGGGCAAATTATAAGAAATCTGTTTTCAGAGCCTTAGTGGAAAGTGTGAAGGCTTTGGAGCCTTTCATATCTCAGATAAAATCCCAGGGCTACTGCTTACTCATTGCAAAACCTTGATAAGATTAACCTGTAAAACTCACTTTCTTCATATAGAATGAGCAGAATAAGAATAACTCAAGGAGTTACTATTAGAACTAATTTTTTTAAAAAATGCAAGATGCTCCTTCCAGATGTGTTCATCTGTATTACATAACAATGCCAGCAACATTTATGATTATGGTGAGGATGATTTTTCTAAATGAACAACTGCCATTCACCAACTATTTGTCCATGAATGATCATTTCTTCAATGGGAAGATAAGGACAATGTATTTCTCTTACAGAGGGGTTTTTGAGGACTAGAACTAGGTGAGAAAAGTAGCAGTGATATCTAGCCTATCACAGGCAAATTCTTGATAATGTGGATTCTTGTCATTTTCACTAACACCTGGTATCTATATAACAATAATTAAGCTTTGAGAGAAATCATGTTTCATATATATCTTGGCTTCTGATGACATAAAAAATGTTATGCACTGTTGCAACTGATAAATTTTTGCTAAAGAGAAATTTGTCTGAAAAGTCTCTGTTCTCATAAGTCTCTGTCTCTTTGTCTCATAAGTCTTTGTTCAAGGTCCCCAAAAAGTTGTGGTTGATAATCAAGTATCTTCTACAGTGAGCAGGGTTTATCAGAGCCACTGTGAAAGCAACACAAAAAAAAGATCCCAGATAAAGACAATATGCACTGCCAACAGCTTGGAGGGTCTTAAGACAATAACTGTTAGCCAGGGTTAGACTGCCAAAGGAACATTATGTTCTCTTTGGCCTTGACCTTCTGTGTGTCTTATTATCACATACTAGTTTATCAGTCAAAGAAGAATGGACTTTATTCAAGTAAAGTCTGCAGGAACTGTTAACCACTCTTCCCATGAGGAACACAGGCTGCTTGATTCAATTATCGGTTGAATTCACCTGGTTCCAGCATATCTCTTAGTGCCAAACTACATTTGTTTCAACTGAGAAAATTAGGAGAGGTTAGGTGAGGAAACAGAGCACAAAATATGGAAGAAAAATATGTAGTTGCTTTATATCCCAAAATTCTGCCCTAGTTTTGCTCTGCAATGCCAGCTCCTCTCTTACCAGTTCAATCCTCATCGGCATGTGTGGCTCGAAAATTCCAACCAGAATCAAAATAGTTTTTCTGAAGATCTTGACTAGGCTCTGGGATCCTAAAAGTTCTACTCTTGAACTCAGCCAGTATTATCTGAGTCAGACATGTTTTTCAAACTAATTGGTTGATAAAGTTGAATTTCCCTAAAGAGTTTTTACCAATTGTCCTATGAGATGTCAATCTAGTTTCTCTGTCTTCTCCACCTGGGTTCGCTGACACAGATAAATGTAACTTTGGTTGGGGCTGGTGGTGGAAAGTTGCAATAATCTTAAGGAAAAAGAGTAAGGTATTTGGTAGAAAGAGGAAAGAAAGCAAGACCAAAGGTGGATTATCAACCTTGTCATCACTGTGGGCACCTGGGTCTTGATCCTACTGCCTCCACAGGCTCTCTGAGAAGCCGTGTAGAAAGTCATCAGAGTTTTCCACAAGAGGATTGAAAAAGGAGAGTGTCTGTTCAGTCTCCCATCTTCACTGGTTAAGTGTGGCACCATAAAATGTTAATATCTTCTCCTTTTAGGGCTTGTCCTTACAAAAGAATGTCTGAACAGGTTTCCAGAGGAATCTCTCCAGACTGTCACAGAGAAGCACAGGGCAGAAAGCAAGAGATTCACAGTAGAGTTAAGACTGTGCTATGGCTGATGGCCATAGCAATAACTGAAATAAAATTATTAATTCTAAGGAGACACAAAGCAAGGCATGGAGTTGACCTGATGCTCATGTGACCTAAATGGTAAAATTCACATAAACTGACACTTTTCAATATTTTATTAACTCACAAACTTTAAGTAAAACCTTATCATTTTCATTTTAAAATCTGAACTCTGTTTTGGCAAGAAATACAGTTATTTCAACAGTTAATGTATATTTTTAAATATCCCCAAGGACCTATTGCCTCACAAATCATTATAGCATTACATATTTTAAAAGTGAACTTTAGGGGCTGGGGCTATCACTCAGTTAGTACAGTGCTTGCCTCATAAGCACAAGACCCTGAGTTCAATCTCCAGTACCACAAAAAAAAGTGAATTTTAAAAATATTAATTGAATGTTTACTATTCTAGAAGTTTCTAAAGACAGAATACAAAAATAATAAAACAAGATCCCTTACCCCCTGGAGATTATAAACTACTCAAGAAAGACAGGACAAGATAAATAATTTAGGAGGTAGAATAAAGCTAATAGATCAAGAGCAATATCGAATGTACACTAACTTTGTAATATTTAGCAGATATTAATCAATGCTTCAGAATCCTCCCAAGATGCATAGAAACATGATAGATTGATCTGACATACATAGAAATAAACACGAAAATAAAAAATATAATTGCCTTGTTTTACATGGTTCTGCTCCAAAGAAGAAAAGGATCTTATGATCTTCCTGGACTCTTAAGTGGCTGGGATTATGTGACGCATGCACCATCATGCCTGGCCTACAGCATTGTTTTTAGTAATCCCAATCTTGGAATAATTCAAATATCAATCAACAGAGAAAGAATAGATTATTTCATGGATCATGAGACTACAATATTGCAAATGAAGTATAAGAAACTACAAAGTTACAATTTAGGAATGAAGGCAGATGTAAGTAGACCTTTACGTGGAAGATAGAGGGATGGAGATAAATGACAACAAGGTTGACCAAAAAAAAAAAGGCACTACAAATAAATGATGTGGAAGAATCTCAAGAACATAATGAGAAGATGCCAGACACAAAATAGACAATGTATCATCCCATTTTTATACAGTAAAAAAAATAAATATAGATAGACAAAGCAAAAATACATTGTCTGGGGATGCAGGCTTGGGTAGGAAAACTATAAACAAATGCAAAGAGAGTTTTACCAAGAAGTTAACAGAATGGTTTCTTGCACATGGGAGAGGGAAGTAATGTCAAGGAAGAAGTATTTGGGAGCCTTCTATGTTCTGGTAATGACCTTGCTGGTGATGACCATGAACATTCACTTGGTGATAATTCATTATACTGTACAATTTTATTTTGTGTGCCTTCCTATGTATATGTTATTTCACAATAAAAATGTTTTAAAAAGTAACAAAGGGATTTAATTCTCTTATGTGACATGGAAGCTGTAAGCAGGTAGTTTATGATGTCACTGCTTTCTTGGAGTACTATCGGAAGCACATTAGTTCAGTTTCTCCAAAAGCAGATATCGAGATGGGATTAAACATGCAAGAAATATATTTGAAACAGATATTAGTAAAGAAACAGGAGAGAGCTGGAAGAAGTGGAGTAAGTCTTCAAACTATATGTGGTTCTCACCATATGGAGGAAAGAGGAAATGAAAAAGCTTTGGATAAGTAGTCTCAGACCACAGGGCCAGTCTAAGAAACTTCAGCCATGTGGACAGGAAATCCTTAAACCAAAGTCACCCTGCAGAGGAGGCCTACTTCTCGTAGGAATTGATGTGCCTTAGTGTACCTGCCATGGTTAGTCATTGGCTGAGGGCAGCTTGAAAAAAGGGAGGCCTTGGGAAATACAATGGTAGATTCAGACCTCAGCAACTGGGGCTATCCACCAATTCATTCCCCACAGAAGTAGATCTGAGTGGCACAGTCCTGTGGTAATATATCCACTAAAAGGATGCAAATTGTGAAAACTCAAAACAGCAGTACAAATTAATAAGAGGCAAAATAATGTGAATTGTGGAATTATTAATTTTTGGTGTTAAAATAATTGACATACCATGAAAGTTTTAGGATTATTAAAATCAGTAAACCCATGAATATTTAAGAAATGGTATGAAAAAATGTTTATCCTGGGGTGATCCAAGATGGCGGACTAGAGGGTGACTGCATCCCCAGTTGCTCCTGAACCCAGGATTCAGGAAGGGGGGGCATTGAGAGACTCAGACTAAAATAGAGCCTCGGAGTGAGTCTCCCCCACCCTGGATTCAGGTGGCTTATTAGAGTAGGGAATGGCAGCTAGAGTCTTCCCCAGGCAGCTCTGTGCACTCCGGCAGTGGGCTCCTCCCACAGAGCCAGATTTTCCAGCATCTCGGAGCAGGTCCCCCAGTGAGAGCCTTTCTGCACAGAACCAAGCTTCAAGTCCCTGAACCAGGGCGGCGAGTTCCTGCCCGCAGGTTGCTTCAGGGACCAGGACAGGGCAGCCAGGGACTTCCCCAAGCAGCACACAGCCCGGCCCCCTCCGGCGGGAAACGCCTTTCCAGGCTAGCTTCTCGAGCAGACCGCCCAGTGAGAGCCTTTCCACACAGAGACAGCCACAAGTCCCCAAGCCAGCGGTGACCTCCGGCCCACAAGCAGCCTCTGGGATCAGGGCAAGGCAGCCAGAGACCTCTCCAGGCGGACCTGCCCCCTGGTCCCCCCGGCCACAGGCTTTTTCCACAGGGTGATCCAAGATGGCGGATTAGAGGGTGACTGCATCTCCAGTCGCTCCAGAACCCAGGATTCAAGAAAGGGAGGCATTGAGAGACTCGGACTAAAATAGAGCCTCGGGGTGAATCTCCCCCACCCGGTGAAGCGCTGCCCAGGTGTCAGGCCCGGATTCGGGTGGCTTATTAGAGTAGGGTAGGGCAGCTAGAGTCTTCCCCAGGCAGCACTGCGCACACTGGTGGTAGGCTCCTCCCACAGGGCCAGATTTTCCAACATCTTGGAGCAGGTCCCCCAGTGAGAGCCTTTCTGCACAGTACCAAGCTTCAAGTCTCTGAACCAGGGCGGCAATTCCTGCCCGCAGGTTGCTTCAGGGACCAGGACAGGGCAGCCAGGGACTTCCCCAAGCAGCACGCAGCCTGGCCCCCTCCGGCGGGAAACGACTTTCCAGGTTAGCTTCTCGGAGAAGACTGCCCAGTGAGAGCCTTTCCACACAGAGCCAGCTCCAAGTCCTGGAACCAGTAGCGGGCTAGGGGCAGCTTTCCTTGGAAGCACTGCATTATCAAGTTACTCCAAGACTTCAGGCTACTGAAGGCAGGAAGGTGATACACTGGAAATCTACAGGGACACCATAAGCCAATAGAAGAACTCTGCAATATCACAAAGTCCCACTGACATCTGACCAATATGAGAAAACAAGGGAAAAATATGTCCCAAACAAACCTAGATACTATATCAATAAAACCCAATGATAGCACAGCAGAACAAATGTCAGAAAGGGAGTTCAGAATGTACATAATTAAAACAATCAGGGAAGCAAATGAGGAGATGAAAGAGCAAATGCAGGCATTGAAGGAAGAGATGAAAGAGCAAATGCAGGCATGAAATGATCGCACCAATCAACAGTTAAAGGAGCAAATACGGGAAGCAAGAGATCATTTCAATAAAGAGAGATATTGAAAAAAACAACAAACAGAAATCCTTGAAATGAAGGAAACAATAAACCAAGTTCAAAACTCCATAGAAAGCATAACCAATAGGATAGAACACCTGGAAGACAGAACCTCAGATATTGAAGACAAAATATTTAATCTTGAAAACAAAATTAACCAAACAGAAAAGATGGTAAGAAATCATGAACAGAATCTAAAAGAATTATGGGATATCATGAAAAGGCCAAATTTAAGAATTATTGGGATTGAGGAAGGCTTAGAGAAACAAACCAAAGGAATGAACAATCTATTCAATGAAATAATATCAGAAAATTTCCCAAATCTGAAGAATGAAATGGAAAACCAAGTACAAGAGGCTTATAGGACTCCAAATATACAAAATTACAACAGAACCACACCAAGGCACATTATTATGAAAATACCTAACATACAAAATAAAGACAGAATTTTAAAGACCGTGAGAGAAAAGAATCAGATTACATTCAGGGGGAAACCAATAAGAATATCAGCAGATTTTTCACTCCAGACCCTAAAAGCTAGAAGGGCCTGGAACAACATTTACCAAGCCCTGAAAGAAAACGGATGCCAACCAAGAATCTTATACCCAGCAAAACTTACTTTCAGATTTGACAACGAAATAAGATCCTTCCATGATAAACAAAAGCTAAAGGAATTTACAATAGAAAGTTGGCATTGCAGAACATTCTCAGCAAATATTCCATGAGGAAGAGATGAAAAACAACAATGCAAATCAGCAACGGGAGGAACTAGCCTAAAGGAATAGCCAAATAAAGGGGAAACCAAATCATGTCAAAAAACAAAAATGAGTCAAATGACTGGGAATACAAATCATATCACAATAATAACCCTGAATGTTAATGGCCTGAACTCATCAATCAAAAGACATAGACTGGCAGAATGGATTAAAAAGAAAAATCCAACAATTTGCTGCCTACAAGAGACTCATCTCATAGAAAGAGATACCCATAGACTAAAGGTGAAAGGATGCGAAAAAACATACCATGCACCCGGACACAGCACAAAAGCTGGAGTATCCATCCTCATTTCAGATAATGTGGACTTCAAGCCAAAACTAGTCAGAAGGGATAAAGAAGGACATTGCATACTGCTTAAGGGAAGCATAAATCAGCAAGACATAACAATCATAAATATCTATGCCCCGAACATTGGCTCATCCGTGTACGTCAAACAAATCCTTCTCAATTCCAGAAATCAAATAGACCACAACACAATAATACCAGGCGATTTTAACACACCTCTCTCACTGCTGGATAGACCTACAAACAAAAATTGAATAAAGAAACCATAGATCTCAATAACACAATCAACAATTTAGACTTAACCGACTTATATAGAATATACCATCCAACAAAGAACGAATACACTTTCTTCTCAGCAGCTCATGGATCCTTCTCTAAAATAGACTATGTCTTATGCCACAAAGCTACTGTTAGCAAATACAAGAAGATAGAGATACTACCTTGTACTCTATCAGATCATAATGGATTGAAATTAGAAATAAATGACAGAATAAAAAACAGAAATTTCTCCAATATCTGGAGATTAAATAATACAATATTATATGATGAATGGATAACAGAGGACATCAGGAGGGAAATTAAAAAATTTTTAGAAGTAAACGAGAACAAAGACACATCATATCAAAATCTCTGGGACACTATGAAAGCAGTACTTAGAGGAAGATTTATTTCATGGGGCGCATTCAACAAAAGAAGTACAAATCAACAAATAAATGACTTAGCACTACAGCTCAAAGCCCTAGAAAAAGAAGAGCAGACCAACACCAAAACTAGTAAAACACAGGAAATAGTTAAAATCAGAGCCAAAGTCAACGAAATTGAAACTAAAGAAACAATCGGAAAAATTAACAAAATAAATAATTGGGTCTTTGAAAAAATAAACAAAATTGATAAACCCTTAGCCACACTAACAAAGAGAAAGAGGGAGAAAACTCAAATTACTAAAATTCAGAATGAACAAGGAAATACCACAACAGACAGGAGTGAAATGCAAAACATAATTAGAAACTATTTTGAAAATCTATACTCCAACAAAACAGAAAACCTCGAAGACATGAACAAGTTTCTAGAGACATATGAATTACCTAAACTGAACGAGGAGGACATACACAACTTAAATAAATCAATTTCAAGCAATGAAATAGAAGAGGTCATCAAAAGCCTACCAACAAAGAAAAGTCCAGGACCAGATGGGTGCTCAGCTGAGTTCTACAAAACCTCTAAAGAAGAGCTCATTCCAATACTTCTCAAAGTATTCCATAAAATAGAAGAGGAGGGAACCCTCCCAAACTCATTCTATGAAGCCAATATCACCCTGAAACCTAAACCAGACAGAGACACATCAAGGAAAGAATATTTCAGACCAATATCCTTAATGAACATCGATGCAAAAATTCTCAACAAAATTTTAGCAAATCGCATACAAAAATATATTAAAAAGATAGTGCACCATGATCAAGTGGGTTTTATCCCAGGGATGCAAGGTTGGTTCAACATCCAGAAATCAATAAATGTCATTCACCATATCAACAGACTAAAAGTTAAGAATCACATGATTATTTCAATAGATGCAGAAAAAGCATTCGATAAAATACAGCATCCCTTCATGCTCAAAACACTAGAGAAAATTGGGGTAGTGGGAACATTCCTTAATATTGTAAAGGCCATCTACACTAAGCCCATGGCCAATATCATTCTAAATGGTGAAAAGCTGAAAGCATTCCCCCTAAACTCTGGAACAAGACAGGGATGCCCTCTTTCACCACTTCTATTCAACATCGTTCTTGAGACTCTAGCCAGAGCAATTAGACAAACCAAAGAAATTAAAGGGATACGAATTGGAAAAGAGGAACTCAAAGTATCCCTGTTCGCTGATGACATGATTATATATTTAGAGGAACCTGGAAATTCCACCAGAAAGCACTTAGAACTCATAAGTGAATTCAGTAAAGTAGCAGGTTACAAGATCAATGCTCATAAATCCAATGCATTCTTATACATAAGTGATGAATCTTCAGAAAGAGAAATTAGGAAAACTACCCCATTCACAATAGCATTGAAAAAAAATAAAATACTTGGGAATCAATCTCACAAAAGAGGTGAAAGACCTCTACAATGAGAACTACAGAACACTAAGGAAAGAAATTAAAGAAAGCCTTAGAAGATGGAAAGATCTTCCATGTTCTTGGATCGGCAGAATTAATATTGTCAAAATGGCCATACTACCAAAAGTGCTATACAGATTCAATGCAATTCCAATTAAAATCCCAATGGTGTACCTTACAGAAATAGAGGAAGCAATCATGAAATTCATCTGGAAGAACAAGGAACCCAGAATAGCTAAAGCAATCCTCAGTAGAAAGAGCGAAGCAGTGGGTATCGCAATACCAGATCTTCAACTCTATTACAAAGCAATAGTAACAAAAACGGCATGGTATTGGTACCAAAATAGACAGGTAGATCTGTGGTACAGAATAGAGGACATGGACAACAAACCCAAATAAATACAATTTTCTCATACTAGACAAAGGTGCCAAAAATATGCAATGGAGAAAAGATAGCCTCTTCAACAAATGGTGCGAGGAAAACTGGAAATCTACATGCAACAGAATGAAACTAAATCCCTATCTCTCACCCTGCACAAAACTCAATTCAAAATGGATCAAGGACCTCGGAATCAGACCAGAGACCCTGCATCTTATAGAAGAAAAAGTAGGTCCAAACCTTCAACTTGTTGGCTTAGGATCAGACTTCCTTAACAGGACTCCTATAGCCCAAGAAATAAAAGCTAGAATCAACCACTGGGATAGATTCAAACTAAAAAGCTTTCTCTCAGCAAAGGAAATTATCAGTAATGTGAAGAGAGAGCCTACAGAGTGGGAGAATATCTTTGCCAATCATACTTCAGATAGAGCGCTAATATCCAGAATCTATAAATTACTCAAAAAACTCTACACCAAGAATACAAATAATCCAATCAACAAATGGGCTAAGGAAATGAACAGACACTTCAGAGAAGAAGATGTACAAGCAATCAACAGATATATGAAAAAATGTTCAACATCTCTAGTAATAAGAGAAACGCAAGTCAAAACTACCCTAAGGTTTCATCTCACCGCAATTAGAATGGCGATTATCAAGAATACAAACAACAATAGGTGTTGGCGGGGATGTGGGGAAAAAGGTACACTCATACATTGCTTGCGGGGTTGCAAATTAGTGCAGCCACTCTGGAAAGCAGTATGGAGATTCCTCAGAAAGCTTGGAATGGAACCACCATTTGACCCAGCTATCCCACTCCTCGGCCTATACCCAAAGGACTTAAAATCAGCATACTACAGAGATACAGCCACATCAATGTTCATAGCTGCTCAATTCACTATAGCCAGATTGTGGAACCCACCTAGATGCCCTTCAGTTGATGAATGGATAAAGAAACTGTGGCATATATATATATACAATGGAATATTACTCCGCCATGAAGAATGATAAAATTATGGCATTTGCAGGCAAATGGATGAAATTGGAGGATATCATGCTAAGTGAGACAAGCAGTCTCAAAAAAGTAAAGGACAAACTGTGTCGTCCAGCGAGTACAATGAAGACTCGGCTCTCAAATGAAGTTTTAAGGTCTTTATTTTTATGGGAGAGCTTCTGAGCAGAGTGCCTGGTTCTTCCTCCTCCTCCACCGCCGCCGTCTTCTTTTTCTTCTCTTGTCACGCAGCTCTCTCTCTCCTTCTTCTCTTGTCGTGCAGTTTTCTCTCTCCTCCTTTTCTCTCGTGCAGCTGTCACTTCTCTCTTCTTCCTCTCTCGTCGCGCCGGGGCGCCTCTCCTCTTTTCTCGTCCCGTAGCTGCTGTCTGTGCTCCTTACCTTGCTTGCTCTGCCTTGCTTGCTCTCCCTTGCTAGCTCCCGCTGCCGGGCAAAATACGCAGCTCTATGGGATATAACAGCCAATCACCTTAATGGGTCAGGCGTTTGGCTCGTGGAGACTTAATGGCGGGTAATGAGGACATGTACTGATCACGAGCTAAGCACGGACGCGGAGATCAGTCAGCCAATAGAAAGCACTTGCAGCTGGGCTTCCCCGCGCCATAGGGCGAGGCCAGCCACCACTGCAGGCCCTACAGGGCAGCGGCCCCCAACACAAACGATCTCGCTGATAAGCGGATGAGGACATATAAGGGGGAATAGGAGGGGTTAGCGTTAGGGTTAGGGTTAGGTTTAGGGTTAGGGATAAGGATAGTGGTAAGAATGGAGGAAGGAAGGACTGTATAGAGGGAAAAGAGGGGTGGGAGGGGTGGGGGAAGGGAAAAAATAACAGAATGAATCAAACAATATTGCCCTATGTAAATTTATGATTTTTAATTAAAATAAATAGATAATTTTTAAAAAGTGTTTATCCTGCATTGAAGACTGGAAAAACTAGATATCTTTTTTTTATTAGTACATTATAATTGTACCTAATAGTTGGGTTCATTTGGACATAATCATACAGGTATGGAATTTAATTTTCTCCATTTCAGTAGCCAGTTCACCTGCTTTCCCTCCCATTTTCCCTCTCCTCTTCCTCTTTCTCTACTGGTCTACCTTATTTATTCATTTATTTATTTTTAATTGGTCCTTTATAGACATACATAAAGGTGGAATTCACTGCAATATGTTTATGTGCGCATAGAATAATTTTGTCAAATCCATTCCACATTTTCTTCCCTTTCCCATCCCTCCTCCCTGCCCCTCAATCTCCTTCTACTCCACTGATCTTCCCTGTGTCTTGATGATGTCTGATTCCCACCCCTTTTTTCCTCCTTATTTTTCTCTAGCTTCCACATATGAAGGAAAACATTCAACCTTGATTTTCTGAATCTGGCTTATTTCACTTAGCATGATATTCTACATTTCCATCTATTTACTAACAAATATCATTCTTCTTTGTGTGCATATACCACATTTTCTTAATCTATTTATCTATTGATGGGTACCTGGACTGATTCCATATTTTGGCTATTGTGAATTGAGCTGCTATAAACACTGTAGTGGCTGTATCACTATAGTATGCTGATTTTAGTTCTTTTGGATAAATACAAGGAGTGGGATAGCTGGGTCATGTGGTGATTCTATTCCTAGTGTGGAAAAACTAGATTTCATATACATCCTTCCAGGCAATAAACTAAGTGATTTAGATTTCCAAAGTTCAAAGAAGGCAGCTAAGTACTTCAACTTTGCCTTTCAAACCTGCTGACCAAGATGATAGAGAAAATCTCAGCAAGTAGGAATGGGTAAATCTTGGTGTCCCAGTCTAGAGTTTGAACAGTCCTAGAGAAATGTGACTTTTAATTAAAGGCATTTAACTTGAGGTTGCCAGACTAACAGAAAGTAAACAGGCTACCAACCCAATCCATGTGGTTTAATGGTAATGATAGATTGCAAAGAAAATAACCAGTTTTAACAACATTTCCAGGGGTTTGCAACCCCTTGTTAGGAACAGAGGAAGAAAAAGTAGCCATTCATGTTCACCATTCAGAAAGTTTCCCTGGAATACTTTGTCCTCTGATGTGTTTGTCACACCATAATTTCACTCTGTAGTATTCACTTTCAAAAGTGAATTAGGACATATGTACACATAATAGTGGTGAACATTTTAAAAACTAGTTTATGTTTACCAGTGGCCTTGTGCTTCATGCCTTACATTCATGGAAACTTATTTATCCTTAGGTAATCCCACGGTTCAGTAGAGGAAATGTACATACTTCAACACTGAACTCCCAACTGTGCCTCTTCTGCTATAAGCAAAATGCCTGGTAAAACTAAAAGAGGAAAATTAGTCAGAAAGTAGGTTAGAGGTACTCTATCATATTTTGAAGTAAATATAATGCTACTTATTTACTCTAATAGTCCTAAATTTCCTTGAGTTCATTTTCAGAAGCTTCAGAGGTAACCATTTTAAAATGGACTTATAGCATTTTCCTTTTCAAGTAAAGAAAATAAAAACCAGAACCACTGGATTGTATTCCAGTGAAGCTTGTCAGAAAGACTTTTTCAGGAATTCTTTTCCTTTTTTTTCTTTCTGTCTGTATGTGTGTGTGTGTTTGCACACACACCCTCAAGGGATTGAGCCCGGGACCTCACCCATGCTGAACACACACTCTACCACTGAGCTGTACAACCAACCCCAGTTAGTGAGGGATTCTTGCTCCATTGGGGAGGGAATGAGTTTGTTTTCAGGCATTACATTAAATGGGAAGATCTCTTTCATAAATGTAAATAGGAGAGAAAGCTGTGCATGGACAATGGAAAGCCATTAGAGTAGTCTTGGTTGGATGAAGCATTCCACCTCCACTACGGAATCTGAAGGAAACCAAACCTTCTCTTCCCACCCCAGCAGTCGCAACACAATCAAGTGACTTGGGTTCAGTCCATCAGATGCTCAGGACTTTGAATTTTAAATAATACAAAGAAATAACACCAGATAGTTAAGAATTCATTCTTAGCTGCAGAAACAGTGAGAGTCTATAGTATTCACAGCTTCTTTCCAACAGCCAGATTTCTACTGTGCTACATACCTTCTGACCCTCTGGAACTGCCCTGGTTCTTGTCTTTTTGTCAAAATTTTCTTGCAATCTCTCTTTGAGATTCCTTTCTGCTTAAGATCACTGTAAAAGCAGTTTTACAGTAAAAGACAAGTTAGCTGATAACACCAGCCAAACAGACAAAGGTGTGTAGAAATTCTAATCCCAGTGGGGGATCAGGTCACTAACCAGGAGCTTGAGTCAAAAGCCAATCACAGAGAGTTAAGAGGAAAGTAAAGGTCAGTGACCAGACAAGTCTCTTGAGGCTTTCTGCACGTAGCTGAATTTTAACCCTTAGATAGCTCAGCTAATTCCCTTGCCATCAGCTGGTAAGGTTGAGGGTTCCGCTACACTGTTCGGGTCAGTCGTATCTCAGGAAATGGCTACTACTAAATCTGCCAGGACTAAGCAAGCATGTGCCAGTCTCCATGAAAACAGAACCAGAGAAAGTCGGGACTGAGAGCTGTGCACACAGGTACACACACAGATATAACAATCATTGGTTAAAATTCTGAATCTGGCAAGTTAATAAACTCAAAAATATCCATGAAGGAAAAGGTCTTATTTTACACTAAGTTGGAAGGTACTTCTTCCTTAACGATAAGCAGAATTTGGCAAGGGGGCTCAAGAAGCATCAGGCTTGGAGATAAGAATATGTGAGAAAAAAATTGTATTGTGGTGGCTTCTATTTTGTATATGAAACAGGAAGCCAGGACATTTGGCCAAGAACTAGAGAATGAGAGAATGGATCAACGTTTGAAAAGTAAGTACAACTTTTGAATGATCACCACTAGGGGACAGGAGGAATAAAAAAGAACATGGAATGGTACGTAAGTTCACATGAGTTGAAAAATAAAAGCCTTAAGCAGATTCAGTTTAATTATGTGCTTTTTCTCCAACAACATCCTGCCCAGAGGTGTTAGATATAAAAACAATGGTCAAGTCACTTAAAAGCTAAGGACTACGAAAATACCAGAAGGTCAAAGGAAAGAGCTGATGAGAGGGCAATTGGGATGTTAAAACAGGTTCTGTCTCATCCAGTGGGGGGAGTGAAATAGGAAGAGACTGAGCAAATGGGAAGCCAGAGCTGAGAAGGTTTGGTGAAGTGGAAAACGGCTTTGGAGAGGGAGGAAGAAAGTAGGACAGGTGGGAGAAATATAGGATAGAATTTTGTGGTCAGAAAATGGAACAGCAGATTTTATGAGAATGCAACTTCAAAAAGCAGTGCCAGGGAGGAACAGAGGTAAATGTTATTAGGGTAGAAGTCATTGTACCTGGGTTAAGGATGCCAAATATGACATTCTGAGGACGTTGAAATGATTATGGATTGGGGGCAGGATTTGAAGAGAAAGATATGCATGTCAGACATCAGTTTCCTAAATAAATACAGAACAGTGACCTAAGAGTCCAGGAGATGATTGTGGGAAGGAACTAGTGCTACCACATAGGGGTGCTGGGTTCATTGTCTCCGTTCAGCGAAGAATTGAAGAACAGGACACAGATGGCAAGCAACAAGTAGGTTTATTGCAAAACCAACAGAGAGTCTTCTC
The DNA here is from genome assembly GCF_902686455.1 of Sciurus vulgaris. Lineage (NCBI taxonomy): Eukaryota > Metazoa > Chordata > Mammalia > Rodentia > Sciuridae > Sciurus > Sciurus vulgaris. The sequence goes on along the minus strand of NC_136470.1, from coordinate 26,563,557 downwards.
TGAAAAGAAGGGGCCCCAGAGCTGGGAATCTGGTGGGGGAGTTTTGGCTTGTTCTTTTTATGGTCTCTGGAATTTCCTACTTTCCTTATCTCCTCCCCTGTCTGCCCACTCCTCACTGTTGTTGATTGGTGCCCCCCTGTTCACACATCTGTTTTAGTTTTTTTTACTGAATCCCCCTCTTAGGAGCATGAGTACATAAGTGTCTGTCTGATTGGGTCCCTGACTTGTGTCCAGGAGAACGTTCATCAACCAGAAAGTTGACCTCATCAGAAGACCCTCTCCCTGGTCCTTTGTTCTGGCCCAGCTCCCCATCTGCTCACTTGCCATTTTGCCCTGGCTTTCTCAGCCCCTCTACATCCCCCTTACTAGCACAGCCAAGTGGCACCATTCTAATAATGAAATAGAAATGGAGGACAAAAATATTTAAACCATTTTACTTTAAAGAAATGTTTTCATTACCACAAATGGAAATCCAGAAATGGGATGGATTTTGAGAGTAACTGATTGAAAGACCAAACCATTACATCAAACCTTGGTTCTTTCTGTCTTTATGCTCAGCCCAGATCTTCAATCTAACTTGCCTTGAAGTTTCACAATGGTTTCCAGTAGCAATCAGAGTTATGTGTTTGTTCCTCCTTCACATTCAGCAAGAGATAGAGAGATTGGTTTCTCATCTAGCACTTTCAAAAGGAGGAAACATTTCCGAAACACCTCCAGGAACCTCTCCTTGCATCTCATTGACTGGAACTAGGTCACATACCAGCTTTATGAACTGGCAGGGAAAAAGAAAATACATAGCACTTCCTTTAGACAAGACACACCCAACTCTTGAGCTGAGGTCTTCTGCACATTTTATGCCATTGTTTCCCTATAGGGGAATATGGGAGCAGATGTTGGGGAGTCTAGCCTAACCTCCATCACTCACATGCATTTATGACTATGGGGTTTCTACAGTGTCTTCTTCTAATGTGGCAGGTCTAGAGTGGGTAACAAATAATGACTTCAATTCTTTGAGTAAACAAAGTTTTTGTCTTTCTAGTAAAGAATCAAGTTTACATTGGTGCCACTGTTTAATTCATAATCTTGCTCAGGAACAGAATCCTCATAATTGCAAATGGAGCTTAGTGCCACAAGCATATTTCATTCTGTCATAAAAAATGCAGCAATTTTGTGAGTCCCTTACAAAGTCTCCAGGACAGTCCTTATGCTGTTTCCACTAAGACTCCAGATATTCTCCTCCAAGTATACATCCTAAATATCTTGTTGTTTCAGAGTTAGGCCCCTACATCCTACATGTTGAAACCAGAGACCATGAATGGTACTAAAGCTCGGAAGATGGAAGTTGTTATTCCTGTACAGGCAAAGAGACAATGGACAAGGGTGCAGATCAACCAATGCCAACACAAATACAAGACTTTCACAATCTTGCTTCAAATCAACTGGTGGCTCCCACACATAGGACAAAGTCCCAACTCTTTAGTGCTACATAAAGAACTATTCACAAGTTGGCACAACTCACCTACCAGTTTCACTGCCCTTTTTGAATTCCAAATACATTCTTGACATCCCTGAACACTCCTTTATGTCTCCATGCTTGTAAAGGTTCTTTTTCTGTCATGGAGTATACCCTCCCCTACGTTTCCAACACGTGATCCCCTTCTCTTCCTTTAGAAAGTGGAATATCCCCTGGTCTGAACTCTCTCCAAGCATCTCAAGCACCAGCCCATTATTCCTCTGTGTTCCTTGAGCAGTTTCCACTTGCCTCCACTAAAGTACTTTTCACAATGATTTGTGACTGTGTGTTTTTGTATTTGTCTTTATTAATCAAAGGATAAGTACTTAGCAACTTTTTTCTCCATTTTATTTCAAGTACCTGAAAAGTAAAAGGTATCTAGGTTTATTGGCTAGATGAATCATTTATTTTGAGAAAAATATCTTTAAAGTTATAATTTGCTGTGTGGAATCCCATCTTCCTCACTGGATGGTTAGTTGTCCATCATTCACTATTAATAAAACTCACTATATTAACACCCTTAGCCAAACCCCATAAGAACAACAGCCAAATACTTGATGCTTTAAAACAAAGTCAGAGTGAGTGCTGGGGAGTGATACTGACCAAATTATATTGTTATATTGTGTACATGTACAAATATATAATGACAAATGCCATCATTGCGTACAACTATAATTCACCAATAAAAAATGTAGAAAGAGAAAAATACAAAGTCCAGCAATTTCCAAACTTCTCAACTTGGTATTCAAAAGTTATAAGTAGTTTAGTACATCTATGTGAGAATAAATCATTGAACTGCTCAATTGCAGCAGGGAATCTGGTATCATGGCCACAACTTTAGATATATGTAGTTGATTGACAAAGAGGTATGGTGCTAAATGGGCTGAAGTGAAGCAAACCAGTAGGGCAGGATGGCAGTATCAGAACTGATTGGCCAATGTAAATTTTCAAAATGAGTGAGCAGTGTTCCTGGAGGCCAAACCCACCAGGTGGCTTGTTTTGGAAATAACAGCATAAGCTTTTAAGCAATTTTTAAAAATGCATGTAACACAAATATAAAACTACTGCATTAAGACAATCATTGTGTTTACCTTTCTCCTCTGCTAATGAAACAGATTTTTTTTTCTTTCTTTATAAGATAAGGAAATATTAAACACTGTTCTCAGACTGAGAGAACATTAGACCTGTTACTCCCACGACATACTTCTGGGAACACAGAACTCTCATCTGACCCACGGCTGCTAATGTCTGTCCTTATTATTTCCAAATTATATCATTCCTATCTCTATTAAGAAATGACATGAGCTTTCAGTTTAAAAAAGCAGAAACATTTTTTTGAAGTAAAGTTCATCTCTGAATGTAAATATTATATAAGAAATAAATGTAAAATGTAAAAAATTTCTTCCTATTTCCTTCCAAATCCTAGTAGTAAATAACTGATAGGCTGGAGAAGAAAAGGAAAGGGAACAAATGGTTTCTAGGTCTACATCATGTGCCAGGCAAGTCTTCTAGATTGTCACTTCCCCCAGGATAGGGACTGTCCTATTCATCTCTCCATCAGATACGAGCTACTTCCTGACACCCAGGCAGGTGCTCAGTAAACATTTATTTACTGAACCAAACTCAATTTACTCTAGATAAAATTTCATTCAATTCTTGCTATGGTTTGGATGTGGTTTGTCCCACAGAGGTTCATGTGCTGGGACCTTGCTCCCCAAAGTGGTGATGCTGAGGTGGTGGGACCTTTGAGGCAGGACCTACTGTAGGCAATTAGGCAATGAGACCCCACCCTCAAGAATGAATTAATGCTGGTCTCACATGTGGGATGAGACTTGCAGAAGTGAATTTGCTCTTGCCAGAGTTATAAAGGGAGGACACCCCACATCTTTGTCTCTTCTGCTTACTATTCTGTTTCCCAATTTACTTCCCCTAATGCTGTGATCCAGTCAAGAATGTGGATGCCATGCTGTTTGGACCTTCTGGCCGTCAGAATTGTAAGCCAAATAAACTTATGTCCTGAGAAAGTACTGAGTGTCAGGTATTTAATAGTAATACAAACTGAAATTTAAAAAAAAAAAAAATTCTCACAACCATTCTCTGAGTTTGGAAGAAATTTCTTCATCTAACAGAAAGATTGCATAACTTGTCCAAGGTCACACTGAAAGGCTTAGATTACAAACTAGGGATGTAAGACTAAAAAGCATCTCTGAATCATCTAGAAAAATGCAATTTTTTTTCTTAGATAAAACATCCAGTGAATTGACTGTCTCATATAATACATTGCTATGAAAGTGAAAATCAAGACAAGTGTATACTAAATTAAAACAGACTAGACAATGAGTCTGACCAAACATAATTAATGCATGGATTCAATTAAAGTTTATTAAGAACACTTTGAGTGTCCCTGCAATGTGGCAGGAACAAAGTAGATTTAGCAACACAGAGCCCACTACTATGAATCTGGATACAGAGCTAAAGTAAAAAAGCAGAAACAAATCATACAATAAAGCAGACCCTGTGCCTTCACAGAGTTATGATCCAGTGCTGTGGGGCATGAATGGCAGGACAAATAACTGTGCTCTATGAGGAAGAAGGGCTCACCATGTAGCTTAGTGGTGCAGTGCTTGCCTTGTATGAGGACCTAGGTTTCATCTCCAGCACCACCAAAAAAGAAGGATATTGCTAAAGAAATAAAAGCAGGACAAAGGACAAAGTTACAAAAAATCTTGATGTAGGACAATTATGAGGAACTCCACAGGGTGGTTCCTTAGGATACTTGGGAGGAAATACTAGGATATAATACTGGAAATGCAGTATCAGATGTGAAGGACTCTGGTAACCCAGCCCTTTTGCTAAAGGGATATCAGTCTTTCTCTTAAAACTTTTCTAGCTAAATACCCAATATGTGGGTCCACTCATGGCATCAGTATTCATAGATTACTTCCTTTGACTTCCACTGGCTCTCTCAACTTTATAGCTTCTTTCTCTGTCACTGACCATTCGAGAAGGAAAAAATGAGTTCACTAATTGAATCTTGACCCAGAGCCAAGTGGTTACTTCCTCATGCCAAACTTTCCATCCATCAAGCCCGATTTCAACAGTGTAAAAGTGGTCTATTCTCCTAGTACAGAAACCAAGCAAGCATTTCCTTATCTGAGCAATCCTACCTTCTTCCCATGACAGAAGGAGCTGGTGTACAAAGACTTGATTTTAAAAAAACACACAAGACAATTTACACAGACCATGTAGGTCAACAAGATGGGTGGATAGATTGGAATCCCGAAACACAATTAAAATAACTTAGGCAATTGTTTTTAAACTAAGTTTTGAGAACTGATAATGAGATTTCACATTAACAATACCCATGTGCTTTTAAAAGCATTGCTGGAATCTGTAATTATTTTTGAATAGGTAATATAAATTATAATGTTTCCTAATATTTTAGAGGCTTTTGAACCAAAAACTCCCACCACATTTTTTTCCTAAGCACATGGAACTCCCACAAGCCTGCGTACCTAACGATGGCATGTGTATGTGACATCATGATTTCACTTACCAAGGGATGAAATGAGTCAGGTCTGAAATTGCTTTGTGCCGTGGAGGCCAAACAACCTGTGAGTTTAAAAAACAGGGGTTCAGTCTATTGGATAGAATGTGCAGGCTAAAAATGCATGTCCTGTTCTATCCTATTAAAGTCAGAAAAAGAATTTGTTCTGTGAGGTGCATCTCCAAATCTACTCGAGGAACTCGTGTTACTTCAGTACAACAGGAAAATCCATTCTGCCACAACTTTTTCTTCACTTGTGGATGTGCTAGTAGGGTTCCACTTCCTGCTATTGTTCCTCTCCTCTTTTCTACAGGCCCACCTGAGTTTCGGACATTTTACTTGTCTCTCAAGTTGGTACAGGTGGATGCATTCTTTTCCCTGGGCTTTCTGAGATAATCATTTATTTGTTTCCTAACACACTCTTCTATATTTGGCCTTATGGAATGTGTGCTATTGAGAAATAGAGATTTGATGATTTCTGGGAATGCCAAAAATATCCGGATTCCAAACAAAACCTGTTCAAACATATTTCCCCTGTTTGGATCTTATTACCTCAAGTTATCTGCTCATTAGTCCAACACAGATCTCAAACCTGGTTTCTATTTAGCATTGTCTTACCTCTCCCGGGGGTCTGCACATTTTCTGAGCATTATACTTATTACATGTAGTTCACAATCTTCCCTACCTACTGCAAATGCATCAGGTCAAGAGTCACGAAAGAGGATGCATTCTTAACTAAACTTTCAAGTTTTCTCCTCTCTCAAACCTGTCCACATTATCTAAACCCTCCTCCTATAACTTTGTCAGCCTTTAAGGGCTGGTTCTCCACTGATGATTACTGACTGCCCGAGCTTTCCAAAGGCACAGCCCAAAGCTTTCTCAGATCTTCGTTCCATCTGGTGAAATCAGTACAACACAACCTTTAGAACTTGCCACTCTTCTGATATTGAAGAACTTTAGGCCATATTCCTTTTCATCTGTCCCATCTTTAAGAGTAGTTGGGTTGAGTGAAACAGAGAAATTATTGGAAGGATACCTGGTTGTCCATATCCTCAGGAAGAAGAGGGAAGTTGAGAATGGACATTAAAGTGGAAAATCCACAAAACCAAAACCAAAGATCAAAGCCAGTCACAGAACCATCCAGCAAGGATATCAGAGCAAATCAGGCCCACTGCTGAAACCACCCACACTGCCACATTGACACCAGCCACTGCTTCAGTCACCAGTATGCATGCCAACACCCCTAGCCAGACAGGTTTTCCCGCCATTCCTGATCTTTTGCTTCTGACTTGCTTCTGACTACAAGTCTGAGACTCACCATTCTGATGGCCATCGCTATGTCCTGGGTCTCGATCTGAGCTTCAAGGGAGATTGGGAAATAGATTTCAAGTCTCTTTAGATTCCACAGAAGTTAAGCTCTCCCAGAAAGACCCATATAGTACAGATTTTCCAAATATAATAAGGGGAGTCAGATACCAAACAGACGGAATTAAAAAAAAAAAAAAAGTCTGTCTGTATGCCACACTACAGCTAGGAGTCTCACAGAGAGTGTCCCTTTTCATACTCTTTTACCTACCCCTGCATTGCCACTCTGTGCCCTGAGGTGCCCTATGTGCCACAGAGAACTCGGGAGATTCAGCAGGATATTTTAAAATCTTAAGGAGAGTACAGCAGCACCCATCAGACACGACTCAATATATTGCTCAAGTTCATTCAGTCTTATCCAATCAGGCTCTGTTCTATTTAGTCATGTGCCTGTTTTTGTAAAGCTGGGTTTTTAATAGTTAAAACAAGCACCACATGAAAAAGCAGGAGTAGCAGTTCCAGACTGAATCCCAGGTAGGTGAAGGTGGAAACACATCCGTCAGTATCTCCAAGAGCTGTTCATTCAAGAGTGAAAACAAGTATGACTATTTATTTACCTCTATATAAATATATATGTGTATATATACATATATATACACACACATATATATTTGCTTTATAAACAGCTTCTTGATTACTAAAACAAATAACTAAAGTATTAAACATAATACTTACCAATATCTTGATAAATAAAACAGTGTGGATTTGGGAGGTTTGTTTTTAATTTCTGGTTTGTTATTGTCTATACTGGGGATGGTACCCAGGGGTTCTCTACCACCAAGCTACATTTCCAGTCCTTTTATCTTTTTATTTTGAGACAGGGTCTCACAAAGTTGCCAACACTGGTCTCAAGCTTAAAGTCCTCCTGCCTCAGCTTCTTGAGTTGCTCGAATTTTTTTAAAATTTATATTTCTTTCCCTTTCTTTCTTTCTTTCTTTCTTTCTTTCTTTCTTTCTTTCTTTCTTTCTTTCTTTCTTTCTTTCCTTCCTTCCTTCCTTCCTTCCTTCCTTCCTTCTTTCTTTCTTTCTTTCTTTCCCTCCCTCCCTCCCTCTCCCTCTCCCTCCCTCCCTCCCTCCCTCCCTCCCTCTCTCTCTCTCTCTCTCTCTTTCTTTCTTTCTTTCTTTCTTTCTTTCTTTCTTTCCCAGGGATTGAACCCAGGGGCACTTAACCACTAAGCCACATCCCCAGCCCTTTTTTTTTTTTTTTTTTATTTTGAGACAGGGTCTCATTAAATTGCTTAAGGCCTTGCTCAGTTGCTGAGGCTGGATTTGAACTTGGGATCCTCCTGCCTCAGCCTTGCACACTGGGATTATAGGGGTGCACCACCTCTCCAGGAAGTTTAGTTTCATTTCAGGTTTGCTGCTGTTGTTTTTTCCTGGGAATGTTGTGAAAAGATTTTTAAGAAATTAATGTTACCATGAACTAAAAGAGTTTGGGAATCTCTGAACTTGAACAAAATCTATTGAAAATGTTATCGCTAAGTGTTATGTTTCACTCTGCACAATCTTTATTCATAGAAGCCTCCATTGCCCTCTCCAAAAGAAAAACTTGTGAATAAAGTCAAATGTAACAGGCAGGCTGTAGCCTCCCACTCTTAGGATAGGCCTCAAGATGATGAGGTTTCATAACCAAACAACACTGCTGAAGGACACCAGGAGGTAAGCACACAGATCAGACAAGCAAATGCTCAAAGTCTCCCAGGGGATAAGGTCAGAGTCTGGGAAGCTCCGTGTCTTTTGGAAAAAGGATACTTTGGAAAAAGGATACTCTCTAGCAGGATTGTGTGGTATCTCTGCTGATAAACAAGGACACCTATATAGATAAGTAGGGACAGTTGGAAAATTATTCTGTGGAGAAAGTATTAAGCATAAGGGAGAAAATTTTCAAGTTAGGAGAGCAAAATTTTGGCTATTGACACAAAAATAATGTAAAGTTTCTGGAATATTACAAATTGGATTATTTGGGGGTGAGCTTCAAAAGAGAATACAGATAATCAGAAGAATCCTGTGATGTTGCACAAATCATTCAACTCAGTTTTCTCCACCATAGAAAGCATGTGTTTACAGAGCAAGTAGCTTACTATAAATCCTTCTCTGAGCTCAGTTGAGGCTATCCATGTTCTCAAGAGTGAGTTTTGTACATAAGAAAAAAAAAAGAAAACCTAAATAGTTACTTACTGAGATTAGTTCAATCTATTAAAATTCTATAACTTTGTAAAATGCCTACTTTTTAAAATTAGGCTTTTAGGATCAACTTGCAAATATGATTTTCTTCTTTTAAGTCTAGTGAGTTTCAAAAAGAACACTAAAATGTTCTTGAATTGTTTCATCCCACATATACACTTGACTAAGTAACTTCAAACATTTTAAACCTCATTAATAAATTTAGTATGGTCCCTATTCTTTTAAAATATTTCAGTAGTCTAACTTAACAAAACCTTCCTATATATATTATTTATCTAATATGTTTATTGATAATGTAATTCTCAAGTTTCTTAAATGTTACAATTACATAAAAATAACAAATGTTAGGTTCCTTTTTAATATAAAATATTCAGCATATGGCTTTGTTTTTCTTAAATATTTCTATAATTCATTTCAAAGCTTCTCAAGGCTAAAGTTTCCCAATACTAAATTTCCCTGCCCACTAGGGAAGCATTTACCATCCCACTTAACTGAGATTACTTGTGACTTCAAAGCTACAGCACTCTCAGCTGATCAGTAGACCCCGAGCTGCAGACAACACAGTAAGTCTTCTCAACACTTCTGCAGCATACTAAACCTTTTTGATATCACTGTCAATGACTTCAGAACCTGGGGGCATGGAACTTGAATAACAAGTGCTTTTAAGTATCTGTTATATCTTCCATACAGTTACCATGAATGATTTAATGATTTCACTGCAAAGCCCTCCGGTATAAGATTAAAAGCCTCCCTACCACCCTAGAGCACCAAATGAGAACGGGTTACAGAATTGGCCAAATTTCCAAATACCTCTCTCAGTCAGCCCATTTTCACCTCAGATAACCCTAGAAATCACTATTTCCCCGCACAATTCAGCTCCAAACTTAATTTTCAGCAAAGAAACCTGGAATGGAGTAGTCTTTGGGTAACAGACAACTTTGGATCCAGCAGTGCAAATCCAGGTGGGCTACCATTTTAGAAGGGCACTAGGTACAATACCTTAGCAATAAGAACTAATTATAAATTAATATCATCAAATTATCCTGCCACAAAAGCCATATATATTTGCCCAATAATAATGACTTTGCTCAAAAAAATTTCCTAGAATTGCTGTTAAATGACTTAGCAGTTAGTTGCCTAAAGGGGAAAAAAAGACTCATTTCTATAAATCATACCCAATGATGATAAGTACCCAGAATTGGCTGTGATCCTTTTGCAATAATGCCTGTCAAATGAGGTCAGTTCGTGGTTATGAAGCATAAAAAAAAAAATGTGTAAAAGTGTAATGTGGTTAATATTTAGTAAATGTTACATTGAAAACAATAGTTCATAATTATCATAGCCTACGGTCACGTCAGTAAGTATTTAACAAAAAAACTGAATAAAGCACATGATAATTTTATTATAAATGATTTACTGCTCGGTATTAAAACTACCAAATCTCTGAGTAAATTCTTAGTTCAAAAGTCCAACTGTTACAGATAAAAATTTGCTAAGTTACATGGTGAATCAGTGGGAAATTCATAATATTTTTTCATTTTGTGAGGATAATTATCAAATAATAAATGCATAGTATAAGAAAGAATTGAACCTAAATATTACTGATTTCTAGACTCTCTTATAATTTTAGGAATCTTATGTTGTTATATGATTAATCCTTTTACCTCCTAGCAATCACTTAAAGTAGATAGCAAAACTAAATAAATTTAATGAAGATGCCAAGATTATAAAATAAGATGGTTTAATAAAATAAAACAACACACAGTTAAATCCATGAACACTTATTGATAATAAACACAAAAATGAATAAATGAGGATGAAAGAAAACCCTTCTTTAATCTCAATGGCAACTAATAAACACTGAAGTAACAATACACACAGAAATCACTATTTTGCAACCACCGTAATAATTGACTAATGCAAGAATCATCTAAGGAATGATCAATGGATAAAAACTTGAGAATTCAAAGAGAGATCATTTGTATCATTTCAAATTATTTCTCCACATCCTGGATTTCTGGCCTGAGGATCAAAGAGATTAAGCCCAGGTAACTAAAGTCCACAGTGAGCCAAAATCCCAAAGGGGAGAAAACTTGGGGAGAGCAATCCCAATTCTGGTATGAGACTATCCACACTGATGACTGGCCTCAAAACCACACACATATACGGTTCCAACTCCAAAAAGCTTACCGCTAAGGCTATGAAAAATCTGGAGACTTACCATCAAGATTTCCACTGACAATTTCCACAGGTGGAATAGAGCTTGTAGTTTGAGTCTAATCAATTTAATTTCCTAGTACAACAAAAACATCAGTACTCTTCGAATGTATATAACTGAATCTAAAATCTTCATAACATAACATTCACAATGTCCAGATACAGATCAAAATTTCTTAACATGTGAAGAATCAGGGTAAAGTGATCACTTCTCAAGGGGAAAAAATTGAAAGCCCCACCCCCAAAATGATCCAGATGTCATAATTATCAAAGACTTTAAATAACTATTGTAACTATGCTCAATGAAGTAAAGTAAAATGTACTGTTAATTGAGGAAAGAAAAGGAAATCTCAGCAGAGAAATTGAAAATATTTTATTACGTAGTAGCAAATTTTGAACTGAAAAAATGTAATAATGTCTCCAATTGCAAAGACAAAAATACAAATTTATTATTAAGAAATTTGGTGTTCACCACCTGAATCAAGTGATTAAATTTTACATCAACAATGGGACAAACCAATATTATGTGAATTTTAATAAGACACACTGAGGACACAGTATCGATTCAATGATACCCCTGTCAAAAATGTGACACAGATTTAATCCTTGGGAAACATAATACAAATGTACAGCAAGGGGCATTCTGTAATTCTATACCCTTCAATGTAATGAAAGACATTACATTGTTCTTCTAGATTAAAAAGACCATGGCAGACATCCTCTGAAATAGTCCCAATAATCTCAGGCTCCTGATATTTTCACCTTCTCACTGTTCGCTGGAGTGTGGGCTGGAACTAGTGACCAATTCTAATGGATAGACCACAGCAATAATAATGAATGCCACTTTCAATATTAGTTTTCAAAGAGACTCTATTTTTGTCTTGCTCAGAGTCTTACTCTCACTTAGTTTGATGGAAGTCAGTTGTCATGTGCCAGCTGCTCACATGAACTACCTGAGGTGCACGTGGCAAAAACCTGAGGACAGTTTCCAGTGAAAAACTGAGGCCATCAGTTCAGCACCCCATGAACAACTGAATGCTGCCAAAAGTCCCAAGTGATCTTGGAACTGGATCCTTCCCCAGTCAAGCATTCAGATGAGACTGATCCCTACCTAACCCTTTGGTTGCAACCATTGAAGGATCTTAAAGCAGAGGTACCAAAGTAAGAAACACCTGGGTTCCTGTCCTAGAAAAACTGTGAGTCAGGGTTGAAGTTGCCTCACAGTGGAAGGCCCTCCCCTATCATGCATAAGACCTTGGGTTCAAGTCCCACCACTGAAAAAACAAAAGACTCTGAGACAACAAATGTCTGCTATTATGAGCTTTAGCATTTTTTCTGCAGTAATTCTGATGCAGTAATAGATGATTAATACAGAGTCCAAAAGTGACATAAAAACCAAGTATAATGGATAACTCTGGATTGGACATTGGAGGTAGATGGGGGTGCTGTAAGGACGTAATTGGACAATTGGCAAAATTTGAATACCAGCTGTATGTTAGGTAGTGGTATTAAACTTCCTGAATGAGATCATTGGATTATGGTTATTTATATTATAGGACCATGTTCTATTCATTAGGAAATGCACATTGAAGCATTTAGAAATAAAAAGACATGATAACTGCAACTCTTACATGGTTCAGGAAAAATTAATAATACATATTTTAAGAGGAGGAAATGACAAAGTAGAGATTGCAAATTGTTAGATAGTGAATCCGGAAAAGGGATAAACAAGATTATTTCTAACTTTCTGGCAACTTATCTATACTTTGAAAGTTTTTCTTTTAAGGTTTTATTTTTTTAAAGTGCTTTAAAGGAGCTATTGTACATATGTGGCTAAACCTAAAACAGATTGTTTTAGTATTTTAAAGTTTAATAAGACTTATATTTCTTTACTAAGAAAGATAAGACTTTTAAAGTTTTCTTTTAATAGTGATGACCTTTCCCTCATGATGCTTTTAAAATCAAATGCCAGCATAAAAATATTGTGCACATTACATTTTCAGGAAGGCAAATTTAGATTAAAATTCTACTTAAAATCTTCTATCTTTAAATCCTATGCTTATTCTGAAGTAGAGTAAGTGGTCAAGTAAGGAGACTCAAGAAAACAAATTGAAGGGTTAACCTTCAAACTCTAAGGTCCATCTTGTGCAAAGGGTCATCATTTGACTTTGGTGTCTTCTTGACCTTCTGTTTTGTCAATGCTTCACGCTGACCTAAGTTGTCACCATCCTTGTCCTCTTTCCTGTGCTACTTCAAGGATATTTTCTAGTTATAAAACTTCATGTTACTTAAATTTTTCACATTTTAATCTTTCACAATTTAATCTTCTTACCTTCTTTGACTCTCTTGCTTCTTTTTCTCTTCCATATCCTCTCTCTCTCTTGACACCCTTTTTCCTGCTCCTGCATACTGACTCCACCTTGATCCCAGCCGTTATCATCTCATGCTTGGGTCATTACAATCACCTCAGAACTGATCTCTGCCTCCAGGCTGTCCCATCCACCCTACATATTATAGAAACCTCCACTTTTAGAAGGTCAAACTTGTCTGCTACGTCCAGTTTAAACATTTCAGGTCTCTCCTGGCATTTCCTGACCTCCAAGAGATCAAACCAGTTTGTTTTCTGCTTTGACTCATTTGGGCTATTGTTCCTCTCGCCATTTGGGACTTCCTAGCACTTGTGTATTTAGGAGAGAGCGCATGTGGCAAGTCATCACCATTTGCTGTTGGGCTCCCTCTGCTTCTCCATCTCCACACTCTGGCAGGACCCACTGGGTCTGGGAGGACCTAGACCCTGTTCCCTACCATCTCGTCTGTCACTCCTCTCCCTTATACATTGGTGAGAGAAGAGATAATAAGGGAAAACCTAAAACATGAAAACAAATTTGAAACCAGTCTCCACTGCATATGAGTTTCCCCAGAGTCCAAGTAAATGACTTCTAAGGAGTTAAGCTCTTTGTAGGGAGTTTCCTTGTGAACATAAGGAGCAGCCATATTTGGCAAGAGATTACTCATAGTGGTACCACCTTAGTTACACAAAGATCTAGCTAAGATTTTAAATCCACTGATTCCAAGGACCTTGGTTTTTGACTGAGGAAAGAACTTGGGAGTTTTCTCCCAGGAACACAGCTTTTCTTATAGACAATTCATCTCATTTTTCTAATTCCAATTTATAAATATATATATATTTCATATAGAGTTATTGATATATTTGTATATATACATGTTTATATATTCCTGTCCATAATAGCGATATTTTTCCCATACAAGACCACATTTGGTTGCCACGTGTCCTTAGTCTTTTTTCACCCGGAACATTTCCCGTTCTTTCTTTGCCTTTCATAGTGTTAATATATTTATAGAGTATCGGTCACTTGTTTTATAGAATGGCTCTTGCCTTGGATTTGTCTGATAGTTTCCTCATGCTTAACTACAGGTCATGCATTTTTGGCAGGAATAGTACAGGAATAACCTCATGCCCTTTTTGGTACATGCTGTCTGGTAGCTCATGATATTAATATGTGCCATTATTAGTGATGCTAAGCCTCTTCAATTTTTCACTTGAAGGCATCTCTTTTTACTTTTGTGGTTAATTAATAATCTGATTTGTAGCAAGTTTGTTCATATTTGCCATGAACTGGAATCAATTCAAATGTCCTTCAGTGGTTGAATAGATAAATAAAATGGCATGTCCACATATTGGAATATATTCAGCAATAAAAAGCTGTCAATAATCAAAAGCATTATGCTGACATAAGATGACATACTGTCTGACTCCATTTTTATGACACTTTTGTAAAGACGGATCAGAGAAATGGAGAACTGATCAATAGTTGTTAAGAATTAGGGGAGATCTCACTATCACCAGATGGTAAGGAAGAGTCTTGAGGTAACAGAACTGTTTCGTATTCTGGTTTTGATGATGATACATGAAACTATACTGTGCTGAAACTCATAAAACTATGTACCAAAAATAAGTAAATTTTATAGTATGCTAATTTTTAAGATAAAATTTTAAATAACATCTATAAGGAGATTATTGGATACATGTAAACATTCTGCTTCCCTAATAAATACAACAGTTTGTGTATCATCCAGTTCCTTCTTTCAGTCCCCACATGAGCCCACATCTCTACTTTTACACAAACCTTAAAATAGCATGAACATTTATAGCTCTTGTAGTTTCTCTGCTGTGGTGAATCAACCCCAATTAAGCAGATAAAAAATTTTTGTACGCAGGGACCATGACTTGGTCATAACCTCTAGTACAGTATTTTCTCATCGAGGCACACTTGGGGAACTCAAGAATAAATGTGACTTGGTATGGCACCTCATATGCCAGCACCCACACACATCTTGGCACATTTTCTTAATTGTCAAATTTTTAGTGCACAAAATATGGGTGTGATGAAGAAATTAAAGTGCACATAACATAAAGGAACACAAAACAGTAAGCTATGGAAATGACAGGCATTAAAGAGCACATTTCTCACTATAAATATGAAATTTCTTTCTCATAATCTATGAAACCCTGTACCTTTACATCTGTTCCAGTCATTTACTGGTCACAGAATCCTAAATAAATATCTCATGTTAAATTAACAAAGTGTGATGTGCAGATTGTTTTCTATTATTAAGAAAACTTGAGGTACTAAATTTATAGAAGACTGAAAAACTCAAAGAGGATCCTTTATGATAATAGAATAAATTTAATTGTTAAAACAATAAGGCTTGCATTGTGATATGGGGAGGAAGCGGAGAAAAGGAAAACTAATATTTATGAAGCACCTACCACTTGCCAGGCTGTGCCTTAGTTGCTTTGTAAACATTTTTCAAATCCCCACCCAACCCTAAGACACAAGCCCCATTGTGCTTATTACAGGTTGTGGCCCAGATTAGTTCTACTCAGAAGGAAATGCCTAATAGGCCCAGTGCCCATCCCCTTAGCCCACCTGACATTAGTGGCACTAATGTGGATAGCTGCATGCAGGTGGCAAGTGCAGTGTACCATTTCCAGTGAGTGCTATCGTGTCCCTTAGGAATTCTCCAGCAACATGGAAATGTACAAAGCCTGAGCAGGGGCACAGCCTGAAATGTGGGGGAGCTAATAAGTAATCAGAGAGATGTCAGTGGATAAATGCCCCAGTCTCCTTGGGGGCAATTCTGAGACACTATCTATGTGGTACTACTGATGATGCCCAGAGCAATTGGGCCTCATTTTTCCAGGTGGTTTCTGGCTGAAGGATGTGTCCCTTACTGGCTTTCTTCCTTCCTTGGCTTTTCCTGATCTTTCACTTCTCCTGTCTAGGATCAATATCATCAGTTAGTTATTAGGTAAATGCAGATGAACTACCTAGATCCAAGTCCTTGCCCTAGCTTTCCTTTGCAGGAATCCAAACTAAGACATACAACAATATTCATTATTATGCTCTATTTTAGCTGTCCCCTTGACCATTTTGTTAGATTGCTTTTCTTCACCATCTTTGCAAACAGGTACGACTATGTTACTTTTTGATAATAGGATGTAAGTGATCTTACATATACCAAGACTTGACTTTAAAAGAAATGAATATGTATTTTTCTTATTTCTTCTTTCATTCCCACCAGAAATGGGAAGAGATGCAGATGTGAAGGTAAGAGGTAGAGCAGCTATCATGGACCCAGAGGTAAAAGCTATATCCTGAGGATGGACTGATTGTCCATCCCACCCTGTGTTGCTGTTACAGTGTAGACTGTTACAGGAGAGAGAAAAATAAAAATCCTTTTTCTTTGTTTGTCTGGGTCTTTCTGTTCAAGTAGCTTATACTGTATTCTTGCAGAGGATGAGACACTGGACAAAGACGCACAGCTTTTGAGAAAAGTATAGACAGAAGTTTTGCATACAGTTCTTTGGGATTCCTCAACTCAAGCCCTTCATTTGTGGTGGGTATGTGAAATCCCTTCAAATGCTGGGTTAGCAAAAGATTGAGAAATGCTGCAATATTTGCAACCCCTCCCAGAAGGAAATGTTTACCTTCCTTTTTCTCCTGGGAGAAAGGTTGGTTCCTTTCTTATCAAAGACAAGTGGAAATGAAGCTAAGGAGAAAGCTTAGATCTACTAAGGTAAGTACTGTCTTTTTCATAAGAATCAAGGTAAAATATTTAAGCAATATTATGAGTTGAGTTGTATCTTCCTCCCAAATTCTTATGTCAATGTCTTAACCCACAGAACCTTCATAAATGCCATTGGAGGTAAGGTCATTAAAGAGGTGATTAAGTTAAATTAGACATTAAAGTGAACCCTGATACAGTCCAGCTGGTGCCCTTGTAAGAAAAGGAAATTTGGGCTGGGTGCGGTGGTACACACCTGTAATCCCAGCGACTCAAGAGGCTGAGGCAGGAGAATTGCAAGTTCAAAGCCAGTCTTAGTAACCTTTCAAGGCCCTAAGCACCTTAATGAGACTCTGCCTCAGAATAAAAATTAAAAAGGGCTAGGGATTGGCTCAGTGTTTAAGTGCCCCTGGGTTCAATCCCTGTTACAAAAAGAGAGAGAGAGAGAGAGAGAGAGAGAGAGAGAGAGAGAGAGAGAGAGAGAGAGAGAGAGAGAGAAGGGGAGGGGAGGGGAGGAGAGGAGAGGAGAGGAGAAGAGAGGAGAGGAGAGGAGAGGGAAAGAAAAGAAAAGAAAATTTGGACAGAGTCCCAAGGGCGCCTACACAGATATAAGATCATATGAAGAGGCAGCAAAGGAAGGACCATTTGCTTCAAGCCAAGGAAAGAGTCCTCAAAAGAAACCAACCCAACTGGCACCTCCAGAACTGTGAGGAATAGATTTCTGTTCTTGAAGCCACACTGTCTGTGGTACTTTGTTATGGCAGCCTTACAAAATAATACAATCTTATACCTTCTAAACCATGGGAGGCTAAAGCATCTGTTTTCACTGGATAAATAACTAAATAAATGGGGGAAAAAATGATGATAGTGCCATAGTACTTGAAAACAATAGGACCATTTTGTTCATAACACACCATTCATTAAATGAATATATTTCATTCAGCTTGACTGGGGGAGATGAATGATAGCATGGCCCAGCTCAGACAAATGTTCAGAAAGAACACAGGAGTTTTTATGAAATAGTCCAACTTTGCTAAATATAAAACTGACCTTGACCTGAATGCATCTGTAGCCATGTCAAGAAATCTGAAATGATGAAACAGCAAAATTATGAAGCACAGAATTCTGATTCACAAGCACAATTTGCAGGAATTTTCAAAACCGAAGAATTTCTTAAGTGAACTACTAAAATCTTTCCAAAAGCAGGCTACAGTGGGAGGTCAGAGGAAAATGAAGTTACACAATCCTAAAAGAACAATGTCTCATATTTGATTTTTTTTTTTTTTCCTGGTAGTGGAGAACAAACCCAGGCTTTTGCACATGCCAGATAAATGCTCTACCACTGAGCTACATCCCCAGAGCTTTTTTAAAATTTTTATTTTTGAGACAGGATTTCACTAAGTTGCCAAGGCTAGTCTCAGACTTATAATCGTCCTGCCTCATCCTCCCGGGTCCCTGGGATTACCGGCCTGCACCACTGCACCTGGCTTCATGTTTGATCTTTAATGAAATGATTCCATGGTAACAGGAAGCTTCCTGTAGTCCCACATAAACACCTTAAACACAAAATGCCCCAAACTGAACATTTTTTCTGAAAATTGCTGTCTTACATATTCAGTTTCGCTTATTATCACCATCATCTTCTTAGCTCAATTTGAATTTCATTTTTGTTTAGAACTAGGACAAAACTTTCTCTGCCATCTCTTTTTATAAAACAGTATCCTGAGATACATAGGTAATCCATTTTAAAACTGTTACCATTTGCAACCACGTATCTGGGTGAACCAAAATTATCTTGTACCACAGATAAAATTCAGACGTAATTGAATTTCAGTGCTAAAGCTAACATGACGGCCGTCATTCATAATCTGTGTATCAAATTTATATTCAAATAAATGTTAGATTTTATTGTTTTAACTTGTAAGGAAAATGTATACAAATTAAATTTCCTCTTAATCTAACCTTTATGGGGTGTGACATATTAGATTAAATTTGGAACAAATGTTTGCTGCCAAAATCCCTTGGGGGAAGAAATCATTGATCTCAAGAATAAAAGCAAGAGTCTTAACGAGAGGCACCACAGAATGACCCTATTTGCCTCATTAGCCTCATCACTTGCTGCTCAGTCACACGCAGAACCCTGGGAAGTCATCTTGTTTCTTATTCCCACTCTTCCTTCTGTCATCCCCATCTACAAGATCCTCTCCTCTTCGCTTCACATAGTGCTCACTCCCTCACATCCTTTAGGACTCACCTCAGACTTCTCCAAAGAGTCCTGGCCCACCAAGACCTGGCTACACATACCTCTTTCATACATTCTTTATAATAACATGTTTTCAATTTTTATAATTATCTCTTTTGTCCACTAAAATGAGTTCTGGAGAAGGGATTGTGCTAGATACAGTCTCACCTATGGTAGACATTCAGAAATATTTGACAAAGAAGGAAAGGAAGAGAAGAAAGGAGAGGGAAGAGAGGAAGACAAGAGCACATTTAAGGGCATAATGAGGTTAGTGTTGCAGTTATGGTAGGATTTGAAGAAATGTTGGACGACCCATTCCTCAAAAATTATCTTTAATAAACACCTTACATCCTGCCAAAAAAGATTCATTTGGGGGGTTAAGAATCAGGAGTCTGAAAGCAGCAATTCCTAAAGTATAAAAGCAGGTCCCCAAGTCTTTAGACCAGGTTAACCAGAGGAGAAAAGGACCTGGGGTGACAGGACAGAAAAGCTGAGGGTGAGACCAGTCCTTGCCAGTGTCCCAGGGTGGCAGAAAAGAAAGGGCAGGATGGCACCTGCCCCTTAGCAACAACTCAGCACCCAGCTATGACGTCCTCCAACACTGTCTTTTTGTGCATTTTCAGCAACTCTGTGAGATGGGAGGGTAGCGTACATTTCTTCATCTGGAGAAACTGAGCTCTTGAAAGATTAGATAGAGGAAAACTGGCAACAGCAGCCAAACCTTTCAATAGCCTTCTCTCTCCCAGACCAGTGCCTCGCAGAAGGGAGAGAAACTACATCACCTCCCTAATGATAATGTGCTGATCCTGCTTGTTTAACTAAAACCACACCAGATTAGCAGACCATAATTACAGCTGAAATCCTTGTCTCTGATACAGTTGACAGAATGTCTGTTTCAGGGAGCTGAACTCTGAGCAAAGGTTCTGCTCAAGGTTAAGCCAGGCTGCCTGAAAGCAATAGTGCTGTTTCAGTGTCACACTGGATATCTTATCTGAGCAGTGGGATTGCCTATGGCTTAGGTTTCAGGTGGTTTACTTTGATTTCTTGGGGCGATAAAGAAGTTTGCTCATCTTTAAATGGTATTTTTAGTGGCCACACCATAGTAAAACCTTAGATTACTTTCCTTTGTGTCTAGGTGGGAAGAGATCTGCCCTTTTATTGTTACTTAGCTTAACTAGGATCTCTTTTAGGAAATACACATATTCTCTCCTTGCAGACAATAATGAAGTCTGCTGTTAATTGTCCTTCCTTCATCTGGCAACTTTGAAGTTTATTGTTAATTCCTTAAGATTTAGAAATAATAATCTGTTCATTCGGTGGATCAAGGAATGTTCTGACTATGTCTGGTACCTTTTCTTGCTTTCTTTTTTTTTTTTTTTTTTTTTGGGGGGGGGCGCGTGTTCCAGGGATTGAACTCAGACACTCAACCACTGAGCCACATCCCCAGCCCTATTTTGTATTTTACTTAGAGACAGGGTCTCACGGAGTTGCTTAGCACCTCAATTTTGCTGAGGCTGGTTTTGAATACGTGATCCTCCTGCCTCAGCCTCCTAAAATGCTGGGATTACAGGCATCTACCACCACACCTGGCCCCTCTTATCTGCTTTGTAAATCATAAAGCAAATTATAAATCTAATGTCACTAAAATTTCACACGATAAATCAAGGCAAGGACAGTAAGCTGAAAGCTGGGCAGGGTGTAAGAGGAGCAGCATCCGGACAGTCCTGTTTCATGCCCTCCACACCCAGACAGCCAATCATCCCAGACTTCCCTTAAATAAAACCCACAGTTTGTGGGCTGTCTAATGAATAGTGGTCAAGGGGCAATCCCACATTGTAGGCATGTTATTACCTTTTTTTAAATTTTGTTCATTCCCTCTCCTTAATTAGGGGCTTTAGAAAGAGTTTGCTCATAGTCTCTAATAGTGTTAGGTTCCTGAGATACAATGACTGATCTAGAGCTCTTTCCTAAAGAATCAGATGTTTTATGAAGCAAAGTATATGAAGCAAATGTCTGCGACATTTTCTACATCTGTAGAACACGGGAGGAAAGCCTTGACTGAGAGTCAACTGTGGAGATTAGGAAATGCTGAATCCTGAGGGCCTCCCCTTCTAGCACCTTAGTATTCATGATAAGACAGGAAGATGAACCAGATCATTTACATACCCAGCCCCCTAGTGCTTCATGGTGTGACTGAGACCCAGGATTAGACACATTTTTACTAGAGCATGTAGCTGGTGTTGGAGCATTTGCCTTACATATCTGCATGTCTGAGGTTCTAGATTTGACTCCCAGGACCAAAAAAAAAAAAAAAAAAAAACCAAAAACCACACACACACACACACACACACACACACACACACACCAAAAATTTCATAAACCACACTTCTCCCTACCACCTGCAATGCCTTCTACTTTCCATTCAGTTTCATTGTTAAATGCAAATCTTCACCCTCTGAATTAATTCCCTCACACTAAGGAGTGGCAATAACGATTTGGAGAATACTCAAGGGGGTGCCCTTTTATTTTTCTAACCCTGTAATTCAATATGAAGTGATTTGGGATTGAGGACAAGGTTGATGAGTTTGAGGTATGGAATAAAGGAATCCGTTCGTCTCTGAGTTCATTGTGTTTTTTAAATCTTCCTCTGTGTGTTGATTCTCTTCGCTGCAGAGAGGACTCTATTATCTTTGCTCAAAAAGCAGACGGTGCATTGGCCGTTTCCCCCTGTTTCTCTTTGATCCCTGCTGCCAGGCTCAGCCCTTCCCCCAGCCCTATCTGCCTGGCAAGGCAGTGAGGTCTCTGGGGTTTGCCGGGCGGGGCCTGTCGAGACTGCCCGGTTCCCACCTCCAACCTGCTCCGCCCGGGACTGAGCTAACGGGATTTTTGTACTTCTCTGATTGGTAATGCTCCTGTTTCATACAGCATTTAACAGTTTGTTCGTGGGGCAATTTTTAGTTTGCTATTCAGATGACAAAAGTGGGTGAAGACTTTATTTTAGGTGTGTTTGACAGCTAGGATTTAATCTGAGAGGAATTTATTGGCTCAAATGAGTTACTTTTGGAGTTGACTTAAAAAAGAAATTTCTAAACAGATTTAAAACAATGCACTGTATCTGTTGCTGCTGCTGTTGTTTTGCTGCTGGAGATGGAACCCAAAGCTTCATATGTGCTAAGCATGAGCTCTTACCTTTGACCTACACCCCCAGCCCCTAGTGCAATGTGTTTTACACCACAAGCCACAGTTTCAAAATCATCATCATCAAATCAATGCATGCAGCATTGTAGTTTCAAGTTTTATTCTTGGTTAGAAAGGCAAAGTGATAGGCTGATTATGTCTGTCATTTATTTTGCTCATTATATTCAAGACTATTTAATAAGTACCTGTTAGGTACAGAACATATTTCTTGATCTCAAGACCTCTAAGCCTTCAGAAGGGAGATAAGAAATATGTGCAAATTCCTATTCTATAAAATAAGAAGGTAGGAAAGAAATGCACCATTTCTGTGGTGGCATAGGCCTATAATCCTAGCGACACCAGAGGCTGAAGCAGGAGGATAAAAAGTTTTAAAGCCAGCCTCAGCAATTTACCAAGGCCCTAAGCAACGTATTGAGAACCTGTCTCAAAATAAAAAATAAAAAAGGGCTGGGGATGTTTCTCAGTGGTTAAGCACCCCTGGGTTATACCCCTGGTATTAAAAAAAAGAAGAAAAGAAATGCAAACGAATATTCATATAAGATTTTAAGAAGTGGACAACATGATGGCAAATGCCTGTAATCCCAGCTTGGGAGGCGGAGACGGGAGGATCAAGAGTTCAAAGCCAGCTTCAGGAATTGAGTGAGGCCCTGAACAACTCAGCGAAACCCTGTCTCTAAATAAAAAAGGACTGGGGATGTGGCTCAGTGGGTGAGTGCCCCTGGTTTCAGTCTTCAGTACAAAAAAAAAAAAAAAGATTTTAAGAAGTGACTTAGTGCACAGTACAGTACAAAGCCTAATCTTAGTATCTCTCCCTTTTCAAGACCCGTAAGAATGGGGAAAAAAAATCATTCATTCCTAGTATATCTGTCTTGTCTATATATCAGATTGCCAAATTCCTCTAGTCTCCATTTGAATTGAATGTAGGACTGATGGATGGAATGAATGAATGAATACTGAGGGCCTATTTTGTGTCATTTGCTGTAGAGATGATTGAATGTCCTTCTTATTGATCTTTCTCTAGTTTCTTGATGTTCTTCTCAAATGAATTGGCTGCCCAAGCACTGGACTGCACCAGGAAAGACAGTTACAGAGAAATGGAAGGAGAGATGGAAGTAAAGCCATGAAGACAGTTCTTCTCCCACCTCCACTTGTCTAGATTAACCTTATGTTATAGAAATACAAAGTAATACAAAATATAGAATTTTATAGTAGCCACATTTGAAAAAGTCAAAAAAGAAGTAAATTTATTTTAACAATATATCTTACCTAGAATGCTTTCCCTGACAAGTGGAGAATGATATATAATGGGGGTGGGGAGGTGGGGAGTGAGAGAAGAATGGAGGAACTTTGGATTATGTAAAAGGAAATGAGAGGGAGAGGGTATGAAAAATGGTGGAATGAGACAGACACCATTACCCTATGTACACGTATGATTACATGAATGGTATGAATCTACATCATGTACAACCACAGAAACAAATGATGTACCCCATTTGTGTACAATGAATCAAAATGCAGTCTGCAAAAAATTAAAAAATAATTTTAAAAAAATCTTACCAACCCAACATATCTGAAATATTATCATTCCTACATGTAATCTGTAATGTATAAAGCTGCTCCCCCACCCGTCAGGTGCAGTAATTTTCCCCACCTCCCAACCACTTGTCAATCTGTGAACATCCTGGCTAGCTATTGGTTCATCAGTCAGCTTGCAAGTATCCTTCTCCAATATTGGTCCCCTGTTAGCCGGGAGGAATTCAACTGTTTTACTATAGCTTCCCCGCCATCTTTTCCCATTCTTCTGTCTGTCCTACACACTTTCTTCTATCCTCCTGGCTTTCCACTCTCTCTAGCACGTGCCCTTTCTTTTCCTTTCTCTTTTCCTCTCATTTTCTCTCTTACCCTGCAGGGAGACACTGTTTGCTTAATAAATTCCCTTATGTGAGTTCCTGTGTCCAGCATGATTTCGTGGAAATTCCCTTACATAATCAATGTAAGAAAAATTAACATGATATTTTACATTTCTGAGTGAGAACTGTCATTTTCAAAATCTGGTGTGTTTTCCACCTATAGCACAGTAGGGTTTTTTTGTTGTTGTTGTTGGTTTTTGTTTTTGTTTTTGTGAGATTGAACTCAGGGGTACTTGGCCACTGAGCCACATCCCCAGCCCTATTTTGTATTTTATTTAGAGATAGGGTCTCACTGAGTTGCTTAACACCTCAATTTGGCTGCGGCTGGCTTTGAACTGTGATTCTCCTGCCTCAGCCTCCAGAGCTGCTGGGATTACAGGTGTGTGCCACTGTGTACCCGGCACACATCAGTTTTGACTAGTCCTATTTCTCAAGTTCAATATCATAGGTCACTGGGGGCCGATGTACTGGACAACACAGATCCCAACACAGAAGCAGAAGTGAGGAAAAACCTAGTTATTCATGGGTTTCTTTAACTTTGACGCAAAGGACTTTTGGAGGCAGGAGGACCCTAAAAATCATTTTTCCTTCCTATTGACAGAGAAATGGGAGTTGCCTAGTCAAGATCCTCTCCTTTCTCTTCCTCCAGCCTCCAATGCAACTAAATGATTTAGAACTTGGGATGGAACCTCCCTAAATCCCCCCAAGACCAGTATCTGCTCCAAAGAAAACAGAGATGACCCCTACAGTCCTCACAATACCACGCCTGACTACTAATAAATGCTTTCACATAAGATGTCTCATTGAATCATTTTAATCATACCATGAGATAGTCAGTGGAAGTATTATTATCCCCATTTTACAGATGAGTGACCTGCAGTTCAGGAAGATTAGATGATTTGCTTCAAAGTAGCCCACTTAGTATCCAAGTGTTTTGAAACTTAATCACTAAACCACAGCTGCCTGGTGAAAGGAAGTAAAGAAAATATTTACAGAAGTATGAATCTTTGCTTCTTATTTGGCAAAACCCCATTTACATTCCCTCCCCGCCAAAAAAACTGGTGATCACTTTACAAAGTGTTATAAAAATAACCCTTTGACCAATTAAACTTTTAACTAGTGTTTTTCATTTTTTTTTTTTTTAGGTTGAACATTGTTGTCTAATTTAAAAATTTAGAGCATCTAATTTTTGAGAGCAAGTCAATACATTACAATCAGAGTTTCTGCATGGCCCTGCAATCATTTTGTCTGGGAAAACAAACAAAAGTGGATCAGCATGGTTGTTATATGAGATGCTGGCGGAGTCCCAGCCCCCAGGACATTGGCTTACCTACCAACAATACCTCCCTTTCAGGCAATGCCAGCTGTTTTATGAGAAGATCACAGTTCTCTGGAAGTGAGCTTTGTGTTTTGCTCTAGTCAGCAGGATCTAACTTTACTACTGCCATGTAAGGAATTACAGCAATCGGATCAACTTTTAATTCATCCTTCTTCTGACACTGTGTGAAAGACTGGGACAGAGTCTAGAAACTGAGAGTCACTCCTTGAGAATAGGAATTCTGTCTTTTGAAAGGTCCCTAGAATAAAAGACATTTAATATGTTTACCACTCTCAAGAACCACATTCTCATTGATCTGTTTGAACTGCTTATGTTTTTTTCTGTACCATCCAACTATGTTCCCTGTTCTTATCCATTTCACTCTACACTGAAGCCATATTGCTTCCTGGTTAGCCCACCATGTAAAACAAGTAATTTTCCCCCTTTCATTTTATATCATTTTCTTAATTCTTGGCTACTACTGTTTTTTGGATAACGTTGGGCAAATCATAATGAAGTTAAGTTTAGCTGCCTGTAAAGAGCAAGAGTCACTGTGGAAATTGGAAGAGTCTGGAGGCAAATTAAAAATCATTTAGATAACCCTCAGAATGTGGACAATATAGTAAGATCCAGCTGAGTCAGTGTGTCCAGCTGGTCTTGTCCACAGCTAACCCTCTGACATCTTTTTATAGTCTCCACAATGATGCTAATGATGGTGACTCCTTGGTTAAGTGCTGAGTAGTGAATCCCTTGCCCTAGTTCTTTGCCATGAGTGATTTCCTTAACAGCAAGCAAATATTGGAAGCACAAAAGGACACTATGGCCCACTAAAACCCTCTTATTGTCCAGTTTATCACTCTAATCTGTTCCTTCCTTCCTCTACTGGAAATGAGGAATACATAAATGATGAGTAATATCAAACTTGCAGAAAAAAATCAAAATATCCAAACACTTGTATAGTAGTCAGCATCATTCTTACTGGAGTTCAAAAACACACATAAAGGAATTTACCATCCTCCATTTCTATCTCCTCAGTAACTTCCTCTTTAGAAATCCTACTCCCAGAACCTAGTTAATAGGCATTAGAGCAAATTACTTGATCTACTAGACCAATTTGAGTAGCTTATTGGATATCTTTCTTTAGATCTGCATTTTAAAATAATGATTAGCTCAATAATCTTTCACAAATCAGGAAAGTAGGCAAACTTCATTGGTAGTTTAGAGTTAACATTATTTAAAAATCTGATCCAAGGGAGCACCTCTTGGAGCAAACACACCTTTATTCCATCATCACCTGTGCAAATCTGCACACCTACAAGAGAGAACACATCTATGGCAGGTCCTATTACTTTGTAGTGTAAAGTCTACTCTACATTTAAAGGAACTCAAGGGATTCAGATACAGCTAAGATATTTCACAGGTAATTCTGTCTGTTCTGTATTCAACATTCAAATGGTTTCTCTTTCTAGACTACCTATAACTTCTTTGTTGGTTAAAAGGTGTGTTGACATATAAAATATCAAATTACATGGTTGGAGAATTGGCCTCTCTGACTCATATACTCTGTCTTTCTCAATTTCTACATTCTCCATACCATTTATTCATCTTTTCAACCGCACATTCAGAGATATCTTAAAGGATATTACTTGAATTTAAATATGAGAGTAAACATCAATGCAGCTTGTCAAATACTTAGAAAAGTAACAAGGACTATAAGCTGATTGTCCTTGTATCTGAGTACTGGTGTCAGGACTGAGAGAAAGAGAAAGAGAGAGAAAGAGAGAGAGAGTGTTTGTGTGCACAGTGCCAGGAGCTTTCATCTAACTCTTCTTTTTGTTGGTTTACTACATCGCTTCTCAGAATCACACACACACACACACACACACACACACACACACACACTCCAGAATGTTATTGGTTCACTAGAATTGCCTAGGGAGATTGTGTCCAAACAGATGTCAAAACAGTGAAATTCTTACCTGTGAACACCTCTGGGGCTTACAAGAAGGCACTGACTCTTCTTCATACAGCTCTTCCATGCCAAAAACTACAAGGAAAAATGCAGCTCCCAAAGGGAAAGGGAGAGAAACTCTTACCTAATTTTTAATGAGAAGGGTTTAAGGTTATGAATGAGAGTGAAGTGAGATCATAAAATCAACTATTTTTGAGGGAGTAGTGAAATATTAGAATCCTAAAAGATCTGATGGAGACCTCGTCTTAATTTTCTTTATCATCATCATCACACAAGTTAATCGTATTTATTAAAAGTATAGAAAAATATATATAAGTATAGAAATTATTATAATCCCCCACAGTTCCTCTCCTACACTTGCACATGTTTATAGACTATGTGTGTCAATACACACATATGTACATACAGAATGTGATCTGAGAAATAATTCTTAGCAAACTGATATCATAAATATATTTTGTTATATAAATTAGTTTTCTCCTTAACGACAGATGATAAAAACCTGTCCACCTCAGGTATTAAGTATCTACTATATCATCATTAATGGCACATAATTTTTTATATGATTGTACCATAAGTTATCATGTATTAAGTTATAAGTAATTATGTATAATTGAGTGCTTTCCAACTTTTGTAATTATAAACAATTCTACATAGACAACTTTGTGTGTGTGTGTGTGTTTGTGTATGTGTGTGTGTGTGTGTGATTGTATCTGGAGCTAAATTCCCAGAATTGTGATATTTAGGTCAAAAGGAATGCTTATTTTATTTACTTTGATTTTTAAATAAATATAATTGTAAATTACCCTATAAAAGAATAGTGCTGATTTATATCCCAGGGTCAATATAGAAGAACTCCTTTCCTCACAATTTTGCCATCATTTTGGAGATTATTTACAGATAAATGAAATAGATATTTTCAGTCTGGTGTTAATGTATATTTCTCTAACTCTCTTTGTGTGCCTTACTTTGGTATTAATTTTTTTTATGTTTGTTAACCATTTTTATTTTTATTTTTTAAATTCTCTTAGTCCTTTTATTTCTTGATTTGTCTCTTCCTAACTGAATTGTGAGAACACTGTTACATAGGTTACTAAAACTTTGTGAAAAGCATGCAAACATCTTTCCAAGGAAACCCAGATTTCAAAGTTATCCTAATTTGAAAGAAAGAAGTACATTGTCTACATCTCTGCTTCTGTGTTTGTCCTAGGCCTTATGACTACCAAGATATATGAACCCAGCCTGTCTCTGATGCTCTTAAAGAATCCTCATATGCAAAAATCTTGGTGAACATATAAACACGACTAGAGTTTTCAAAGGGAAGATGGAAAACAGGTTTTGCAAAATATATCTCATAGGAAAATCCCTCCTAGACAAGTCTGTTCTTATCCCTGGGGTTGGAGTAGGGAGTTGCTTGCAAGATCCAGTTCTCCCTAAATTGCTTCCTCAAACTTGCCTTGATGCTCAGCCAAACAAAGGGCCCTTAGGTTCCAGAAACTGCCCTCCTTAGAAGATAGTTAAGCAATCATCTTAACTTGTTTTGAACATGCCCTTTGGGATATCATGCCCAAATGCTGGTAGTTAACCAGAGTCTTTCTTTAGATCCTTTTGTGTTAAATCCCTCAAGAGCATTAACATTTTTCACCTAATTTCTGAACATTTCTCGTCAATTTCACTTCAAGGTATTTTCTCTTCTTTCTTTCTACTCCAGTTGGTAACTTCATTCAACCATATTATCCAACTATTCTTCAGGGAAAAATATAGGAAAATTATTAATTTGGATATATTTGTGTGTGAAATCAACCAGCTTGCTGATTTATCTCATTGTTTCCACTCTTTTAACTTCTGTTTTTATTGATGTTATATTGATTACCTGCAAATAATGATAGCTATTATGACTTAAATATGAGTTGTCCCCCCAAAGCTCATGTGTGAGACAGTGTAAGAATTTTCAGAGTTGAAATGACTAGATTATGAGAGCTGTAACCCAAGCAGTGGATTAATCCACTGATCTGGATTAACTAGATGGTAACTGTAGGCAGGTAGGGTGTGGCTTCAGGAACTAAGCACCGAGGGGGTGCCTTTGGGGTTTATTTTTTGTCCCTTGTGATCTCTCTCACTGCTTCCTGGTTGTCCTGTCTTGAGCAGGTTTCCTCGGCCACACCCTTCCACCTTGGGGTTTTACCTCACTCAGGCCCAGAATTATGAAGTTGACCAACCAAGGACTATACTTCTGCGAATCAAAATAATTTTTTCCTCCTCTAAGTTGTTCTTGTCAGGTCTTTTGGTCACAGTGACCAAAAAGCTTACTAAAACTTGGGTCACATGGATATGTTCTGAGAAATGTGTCATTAGGTGATTTGTCATTCTGCAAACAACAAAGTATATTGTCACAAACTAAGATGACTTAGATGTCACAGGTGATATAATTTAATGGGACCACCTTCATATATGTGGTCTGTTGTTGACTTAAAAGTTGTTCCGTGAAGCCTGATGGAGGTTATGTTTCCTTTCATATTTCTTATGTCTAATTCCATTGGATAATATTTCTAAACTAGGAGTACTATACTAGTATTAATAGTGGGGTTTCTTTGTCTTTCAAAAAAAAACACACTCTAAAGTTTCCATTAAAAGCAGTGCTGGCTTTTGTGTATTGTGTAAACATGCACACAAAGATATAAAATTTTACTGACAAAGGAGTTTACTTCTATTTTCTTCTCACTGATGTTTTAAATTTCTTAACATATATTTGCTTGTTTTCTTAATTAGCAAACAATGCAGGATTTGACAAAGGCCTTTTAGATACCAATTGATTCACAGTAAATTAAATTATTATCACTTTTTAAAAACACATAAATATTCTTACTCATGTTTATGGGCTTTTAATTATCTTGAACTGATTTACAAGATATTTCTAAAGCCAGTGCTACACAAGTCTATTTATTGAACATTTTAGCAAGTCATAATCACTAGCAATACAAGTTCCTTTATCTTTTTACTATTTTCTTGGTTAGTGCATCTAATTATCCTATTCATCATAGATAGAACTACCATGTAGATAGCCAAAATTAATAAAATGAAATAATGAAAATAAATTAGAACACTTTGACTTAAAAAATAAATTGCCGAATGCAGTGGTGCACATACCTTAATCCCAGCTTCTCAGGAGACTGAGGTAGAAGGGATCACAAGTTCAAGGCCAGCCTTGGGAACTTGGTGAGACCCTGTATCAAAATTAAAAAATAAAAGGGACTGTGGATATAGCTCAGTGGTAGAGCACCACTGGGTTCAATCTCGACCAACTAAATAAAAATTAAAATAAATCAAGTACCATAAATGCTAGGGGAGGCAGAAATCAAAACGAGCTAAATGAATGATGGAATTTTTTTTCCCAGCTAAAGAAGATAAGAAAAAGGATGGGGAAATATGGAGAAATGGAATCATGCACATGATTAAGGGTGAAATACGTGTATAGGAAACCACCCTGTTTCTATTTATAAGAAGGATGCCTGTGAAGAAAAACAGTTTATCTAACCAAATAGTAACTGGAACAGGAAGTAAGGAATTATAATTTGGAATAAGAAGTCCAACCCTAGCACAATAATAATATTGGGTTGAACAAGAATGAAAAAGAATTTCTGAAATATTACCAAGTAAGTTTCACTAAACCAGAAAACTGTTATAAGCATGTTTGGAGTTATTTTCTTTCCTGATGAGTTTATTACCCTTTGTGTCTATTTAAATACAGCAATATAAATTTCTGAAAACACCTAACATCATAGTGGTCCTCATAAAAGAAAAGTTGAGCAAGTTCATTAAAGTTTAGGAGGGAGGTAATTAGACAAGTGAAGTTCAAATAAGGCTCTTGGCATGATCTCCCTCCATAACTTCTCTATCCTTATCATCTCAAACTGCCTGAGTTACACTGATTTGCACTTCGCAAAGGACAGCATGTCTTTCCAGTCATCCCACCTGCGAATTCCCATCCCTTGTTGCTCTGGATACCATACTTAGTTTCAGACACAGGATTGTTCTCAATTAAAATGTCTCACACTCCCAGGCATCTGATTGAACTTGTCTAATTTGGCCAGGCAGTAGTATTTTTAAAGTTTTCTAGATACTTCTAATATGCACCTAGAATTGAGAACAGCTAATCTTCTTCATTTTGCTGATGAGACAAACATGAGGCCTCTTGGGTACACATGAAGGGGACACTCCAAAAACCACTGAGCTTACTCAACATGCATTTAGTTCTCTTTACATCATATCATGTATAATTAACGAATTGTTTCTGTAAAAATGAGTACATTGGATAAAGCCTGTAAGGTCTAACAGTGCTTCATTATAGAAGGTAAGATCAGAGAATCAAGAGGCTGGGAAGAACTGACTTACTTAGATGGCTACTATGACTACATGAGCTCAGTTGAAAGCAAAGTAACCAAAAGCTTCATGTGGTGGCATTTCAAAGAGGAGAAGTGGGACATAATGTGAAGATAAGAAATTCCTCCAGCTGGTGAGGAAAGGAGGGATCCATGGAGGAAATAACCTGACTGAAAACATAGAACTAGCTAAGACTGTTATCCAAACATTGAGATTTATTTCTAAATTAGACAAAGCTGAACTTTATAGCAACTCTACTTTTCGTTTCTAGGAAACTAAATCTTAAACTGGTAATGGGTGTGTATTTATAGCACTTTGCAAGACTATTTCCATGAGAAAAGAAATACAAAATAGACTTCCAGGTTCAAAGGAACTGAGAACAGAAGTGAAGTTAGTGCAAGAGGTCAGATTTTTTTTCAGATTTGTCTTGCAAGTTTGGAATGTTTAAAAATTATAGTGAGGATGCTTTTCTGTATTGAAAGTGAATTATTACAATAAGGTTTTCATAAACATAGACAACTGGGTTCAAGACTTACCATCTTGAAGTAGAGTTACTTCCTAGTTCACTTGGAAAATTATGACTCTCCTTTCTTCTGTAGCTTCCTGGTTCATGACACTGGCTCAGATCACCAAGGACAGCTCTGCCTTCCAGCTAGAATTTTCATATGTACAATTCGATGATTCTTCAAACTTGAATTTGTACAAAAATCAACTCTGGAGGCTGAGAAAGTCCATGACATGCCATCTGCAAGATGGAGAACCAGGAAAGCTGGTGGAATAATTCAATCAGGCCTGAGAACCAGGAGCGGAGGAGAGAGGGACACTTGTATAACTTACTGAGTCCAAAGACCACAGAAACAGGAGCTCTGAAGTCTTAAGGCAAGAGAAACTCTTCTTTGCGTTCTTAAACAGAGTGTATTGAATACTATCTTATGCCTTATTGATGACTCAACACAATGATGGATACTGACTACTATCATGATGCATTGCCAAGAAAGGGATTGCAATGAGAGTACACATAACAAAGTTCAGAAAAAAATAAGAAGTAGGAGACAGTTTACTTTCTAGTTACTCACTTCAGCCCTGAACTTTGGCATAGATATTGCATGTGCCACTTCAGGAAGCACACTGGCAAAGTGGAGTATTCTAGAAGAACAGTTCACTAGGATGCTAAATGATCTTGAAACAAGATTCAATGAGGGAAATGACTCAAATATTAGATGTGAGTGAGGGGCCTCTCCAGCCTATGGCCTATAGTCCAGCTTCCCAAGAACAAGCTGGGGTGTATGACTGGGCAGAAACCAGCTCCCAGGCCCAGATAACCAGAACCTTCTGCAGCTTCTAGTCTGGCATGAGGGTCTCCCATGATCTCAGCATGGCTACTTCTTGAGATGACTAGTGGCTGAAATGGTGCCAGAGCTTATGGAATGGTGCACAAGATCCATAACCCCCATAGTGCCACTTTGTAGTCCTTAAGAATGTGTGAGTGCCACATTGAGGAGGAGCTGGAGGGCGCCTCTCTGTCAGCACAGATCTTGAGGGAGCCTTACTGAGGTGGGTAGAGGCTTTTGAGAAAGTCAGTTATCCAGCTGTGGACATCTGGGCTATGCCCTGAGCTGAATGGAAGATCAAGGTGTTTAAGCATGTAGACCAAGACCTAAGGACACATCTGGACAAAGTACTCCCACCAGGCTTGCCAGCAGAGACTGTCAAGGATCTGAGGAGTCAGTTTCCAACAGAATTTCTTTCATTGCATCATTCACCAAGACCTGAAGCCTAAGAACATTCTGGTGACAAGGGGTAGGACCATTGTCAGGCTGGCAGACTTTGGGTTGGCCAGAATCTACAGCTACCAGATGTCACTTAACCCTGTGCTTGTTACTCTGGAATCATGCTCCTAAAGTTCTCCTGCAATCCACATATACAACACCAGTGGGTGTATGGCATGTCAGGTATGCCTTTGCACAGATGTTTGTCAAAAACTCTCTTCTGTAGACACAATGAAGTTGACCAACTGGGCAAAACTTTGACTTGAATGGATTGCCTCCAGAGAATGCCGGGCCCGGAGATATGTCTGTGCCCTTAGGACCCTTCCTTCCTGTTAGGAAATCCCACAAAACCACGCCAGACATGGGAAATCACATAAGGGAATTTATTAAGCAAACAGAGTGTCTCCTTGCAGGGTAAGAGAGAAAATGAGAGGAAAATAGAAAGGAAAAGAAAGGGCACATGCTAGAGAGAGTGGAAAGCCAGGAGGATAGAGAAAAATGAGAAGGACAGACAGAAGTACGGAAAAAGATGGCGGGGAAGCTACAGTAAAACAGTTGAATTCCGCTGGGCTAACATGGGACCAATATCGAAGAAGGATACTTGCAAGCTGACTGATGAACCAATAGCTAGCTAGGATGTTCACAGATTGACAAGTGGTTGGGAGGCGGGGACAATGACTGCACCTGATGGGCAGGGGAGCAGCTTTACACATTACACTTCCCACCACCCCAGGGCCTCATCCAGTGTAGTTAATGGTGCTCTGGATAGAGGAGGAAACCCAGCTGCTGCTGGAAATTTTGACTTCTCAATCCTCGAAAGCCAGTGTCTGCCCTCCCAGCCCTGTAGCACTTTTACCTACATAGGGAAAGAGGCAATCCCCAAAGATCAATAGAGTGCTTGCCACACAAGGAAGAGAAGTTGCCACATCCCCTTTTTTGGATGCCCAAGTAGAGAGAACCTCAGTGAGAAGGCAAGCTCTGTCTTCCTCTCAGAGGCTGGGGAGACTCCTCCAGCTTTTCAGAGAGTGACTTAAGGTACTTAAGTACCACCCCTCTTGAGGTTTATCCTCCGCCTGCTCCCACTCCCACCTCTGGGTAGACTAAGAGCTATGTTCCCTCTTCTCCTCTTCCCTACCATGACATCAGGATCCTTTCTTAATACAGGAAAACAAAACAAGACAAAAAAAATACGAAAAAAAAAAATTAAAGAATTAGGCTTAACTGAAAGAAAACTTAGAAAAGATTTAAATATTAAATGGTTAGATATTTAAAGACATAAATATTTAAACATTAGAAGTATTTTCTTATGATGATGCTCTGAATATAAATCTATGAATATCTACAGCAGCAAACCAGGATCACTTGATGATTGTGATTACAGAGAAGCAGCTTTGGTTCCATATAAAAGGAACCCTTCTTTGTAAATTCATTTCAGTTCACAATTTGTATAGAAGATTCTATTTGCTTTACTTTTACTAGAATGATGCACAAACAGGAAAAGTCTCAGCCTAAAAAAAAAAGGCCCTAACGCAGTTAGAATTGAGACTGTGATGTGAGGAACAAAGAAAGTTGAAAAGGTAGATGGAACCAGATCACAGAGCACCTGGAAAGGTAAACTGAATTATTTTAAACAGGCAATTAGAAGTAAGAAAGCATTTTAATATCCTTTAAAACTCAAATTTGAATTTCAATAATAATTATTATAGAAGTAAAGTGTGTTGTTTAAAATTCAAATACATCTCTATATATAGTGAGGTTAACCACCAACTCCAATTCCCAAAGGTATCCATAAGCCATTTAACTTGTGTTTTTACCTAACTTTCTCATATCTCAGGTGTCTCATCTATAAAATGAGGTTAATAATAGCATCCACTTCATAGAAGTGTTATGAGAATTAAATAAATTTTGTCAACTCCATGAACCAGGGATTTTATCTGATTCCAGGTTTCTCAATGTCTGCCTTATTGACATCTTAGGCTAAATAATTCTTGGGTATGTGGGGGAGATGCTGTCTTGTGCATTATAGGATGTGGAGCAACATCTCTGGCTTCTACCCACTAGATGTCAGTAGGAAATGCTCTGTACACACATACTGTGACGACAAAAAAGTTTGCAAACCAAATATCCTCTGTGGGCAAAACCACCCTGGCTTAAGAAACACTGGTCCAATTTACTTCTGAATACCTATCACCTAGCACAGCATGCAATAAATATTTGTTGAATTGAGTAAATTAAATTAAAGAATACACACAAAGCTCCTTAAGTAGTTCACATGCATAGGTGGCTGTCAGTACATGAGAGCAGAGTTAGCTGTTTTTATTGTACTCTTTTTCTATTCGACTATATTCCATATAATAATTCCCATATAAGTGGGATCAAATTATGTACACTGCACTGCAATTTGCAATTTTTTACTAACAGTCTATCTCAGACACTTCTTTATATCACCATCATCATTTTAAATAGCTCTCTACCTCAATCATCTTTAAGGCATAACAGTATTGTACTTTATGGAATATGACCTGTTCTGACTCATTTATTCAATTTACTATTAATATGTGTTTAGGCAAATCTCCATTTGTTTTGCTATTATTGATAATAGTACAAAGAATATTTTCCATCAAGAATGATTAGTAATGTCCTGATTTGCAAAAGGATTCTGTATTCATCAGGGTTTTCCAGAAAAAGAGAAGCCATGGGACACAACACACACACACACACACACACACACACATTTATTTATTTAAGAAAGAAATTGACTCACATTATTATGGAAACTGACAAATCCAAAATAAGCCGAATGGACCAGCAGGCTGAAGACCCAGGCAAGATGTTGCAGTTCAAAGATGAAGGTCACCTGCTACGTAATTTTTTCGTGCCAGGAGAGGTCAGTCTTTTGTACTCTTTAGGCCTTCAACTGATTGGACGAGGCCCACCATATTAGAGGGATGATCTGGTTTACTCCAAATCCAGTAATTTAAATGCTGATCTTATCTGAGATAACACTAACTAAAAATACAGAATGATGTACAGATATTTGGACACCATGGCCCAGCTAAGTGACACATAAAATCAATCATCAGGGATTCTTTGTGAACTGGTCATGTGGTGACCAGGGTGCTGCACTGGACTCTGTGCACACAGGGTTCTAAGAATTCTGGTGATGTGTCCTGGGAATGGGGGTCTGTGGCTCTCCGTCCCTCTGACTATGCCTGTAGACTAGCGTGTTCTTATGGTTCATAGGCCTCCTCTTTGGAACTATTTATGGTGCTGCCAAACAGTCAACTGCCACTTCTTGGTGCTATTGCTGTGTCTGCCTTGAGCAATGAGTAATGGATGCGAAAACCCTTTGTATAACTGTTAATGCCAAAAAAATGTGCAGCAGTGTGTTCCTCTGGTCTCCTAGGACTTGAATAAACCCTGATAACTAAGCTTATTATGTCTAAAATTAACAAATAATGAGTGAGGGCCTGAGTGGTTTTACTATGGTTAACAAGCACTGACTGACTTAATGCCTGAATCTTGCAACATCTATTTTTATGCACTGAGATTTGGGGACTATTCTAGTTTCCTGTCCAGGTTCTAGATATGTAAGATTACAGGGTAGGAGAATTTTGCATAGGTTTGGTATTTTCCTAAAGTTACCTATCATTTCTGTCTAAATTGTTTGTGGATCAAGGCACCAATATATGAATAAAATAAAATAAATAAGCAAACAAATGAGTAATTCTCTAATCTCTGTGCATCAGTGCTCATAAAATCATTGTGAGATTCCTTTACTTTTAAAATCAGATTTGTGTTCATGAAATAAGGTTAGAAATCTAGCAGAGGGAAGAAATCTGCTGTTTAAAAATGTGCCACCACATTTTATTTTTAGCTACTGCTATCCAGCACCTAGGCATTAAAATCCGTAATAAGAAGGAGCTAAGTGCAATCCCGTCTGTCATCTGCTCACCTTGAGGCCCCTCATTAACCTTTCCATTTCGTCTATATATTTTAGATCTTCCTAAATCAACACCTAGACTAAGTTACTACTCAAATTAAACCCTACATCTGCACTCTTTCTGTTCTAGTCTGAAAAACCAACAGGCTTTTCTGTCTAGTCCTCATTTCTGCCTCACTTCAGAATCTGGCTTGAAGCCCTGGACTTTCTCATACCCGACTGCTGGCAAGCAAGTCTTCTACCAAACAGCTCTCACATGTCCATGTATTAAAAATAGCTAATATGACTCACTAACGCTGCACACTCACTCACACTAGAGGACAGCTCCTGTGCCCCAGGAATAGAGAGAAGGGGGCAGTATGTGAAGGAAAACACCAACACTCAGAATTTTCTTTCAAAAAATTATTATAAAATTTCTTTTTGGTACTGATGAATCCAGGGCATTGTGCAAAAGAAAATAAAAATCTTTTATTTTTAATTGACACATACTAATTGTACACATTGACAGTGTGACATTTCAGTACAATGCGTAATGACCAGATCAAGGTCCTGTGCATACTTCTAACCTCACCATACATAATTTCATTGTGTTTCCAATATTCAAAGTCCTCTCTACTAGCTATTTGGAAATATTCACCTATTTGTTGTCAAACAAATAATTTTCTAACTTCATATGGATGATAAATTCAACCCTGGCATTCCCATCAGGAAATATGTCTTCAAGTGATTTTATGTAGAATTATCCTTTCTGATGACCTGAGGAGGCACGTTTATGTGTCTGGTATGCTCATATAGCACTGGCATGCTTTTTCCTCCTTCCTGGGCCATACTCTTTAGAATTAGAGTGTAACAATAGCCCTGGTCTCGAAAATGCCTTTGTCAAACTCTTCTGCCTTAGTTTCCTTCCTTCCTTCAAACAATTATTGAATGACAGCTTCTATGGAAGCAGGGCTGCTGTGTCCCACCTGAAGAAGGTGCCATTCTCAGCAGTCTCTGGAGCCGAGCTCTGAAGGCTGGGTTGGGGGAGTCTCCTGAAGTTGTTTATTAACAAAGGGGTTAGAAAGGCATGTATGACATGGTCCCCTGTCTCTGGCCACCCAAGGAGTGAATAATAAACATTTTTCAAAACAAGGAGATGATTGTGCATTTATTCTTCATTCATACCTGCTGGTTATTCATTAGTGAATAGGCCAGGCTTATTTTTTTTTTCTTGGCCTCCATCTAGTGGCTTTCTCAATGTCCCACTGTCTATTACATGAAAGAATACTTAGCAATCAAAAGTAAACACAGAACAGGTGGAGATTCGAAACCAGCTACAAACCAGCAATAAAAAATACTGACTTTCGTATTAGGTTTCTGTCTCGTAAATGTTGATGACTCTTATCAACCAGAGGAATAAAGTCCAACACAGCTGACAATATTAAAAAAAAATTGTTTCTCTTGAATACCATCAAGTCAGGCAGGTCATAAAGTCTAGTTGCCAGAGGTTTATTTATTATCATTTGTAAAACTGTTCTCCTTTCCATAACAAAACTTTTCTCCTTATAAGTAACAAATTTTTTGTCATAAAACTTTTCACCCTGTCAATCATTTCTAAGTCTTGACATAACTCTTAAATTAAGTGAAGAAAAACATGTGATTCAGGTAGAAATAATTCCCAGAGGAAATTATATAAATGACTTTGAACTATTAAGCAACTTTTTATGTTGGGTCTACTTGTAATATGCACTAATGTCAGTTTGTAGGAGGAAATGACTTTCGGAATTTTCACTAGTTTATAATTAGAAATCACTATTTCAAATAACCTTCACTAAATACTACTCTGTACTGATCCCTGCAGAGAGGGTGGGATGAAGACGACACTGGGCATGCTGGGCAGTGTGTACACTGGTGCCTGAGATTAACATCTACTCAAAGAACATGATCAAAAAGTAAACAGGTCAGGCACTGTGGCACACACCTATAATGCCAGCAACTCTGGAGTCTAAGGGAGAGGAGGATTGCAACTTCCAGATCAGCCTCGGCAACATAGTGAGACCCTGTCTCAAAAAATAAAAGGGGCTGGGGGATGTAGCTCAGTGGTAGAGCACCCCCAGCTTCAATCCCCAGTGCCAAAAGAATAAATAAATAAATAAATAAATAAATAAATAAGTTAAATTTAAAAGTTTATAAAGCAAACTAGCAAGAAACTAGTAAGGGTTTTAGTCGTGGATTAAACTGAGTGCCTTGAGAATACAGGAAGATGAATTCCAACTGGGGGATTTGCCAGTGTGTACAGCAACCACGTGGGGATGTTAGAGGAATGGGAAAATAAGGAGATTAAAGGATGAAGAGAGACTTGAAAATTTTAAGAATGGAAGTCTGGTTGAAGAATTGAGACTTTAACTCATGAAGTCCTGGACTTGGAAGTAATGTGCTTAGAGTTTTCTTAGCAAGGTCTTATGTGTTCTCTCTGTTTCATATAGGAGGCAATCTAAAGTATATTATTTAATGTCTACAGAAATTTCCCTATAACCTGTCTTCTGTTGCTGATCCTCTTATCCATCCAAACCTATAAGAGGGCACTTCACTTCCACCAAATGGACCTTCTCTCTAACTTCCCAGGGGGGTCTTCACCTCCATCACCTCTGTTGCTTCCTCAAGAAATGCAGTAGTGAGCATTGACCTTTCTTCAGACTGAAGCACTGATTCTTCCCACAGCTGGTCAATGGCGACTGACGATTCTCCAGGATTTGTCCTGAACAGAGCCACTTCACTCAGGGGCAGTTCCACATCTAAACTGCTCAGCGGATGAGAAGATAGGGCTTAATTCTCTTGCCCAGCTCCAGAACTCTCTGTGAAACTAGCTGGGAACTTTGTTGTAAATGTATCACTTCTTTTCAATCCTAATTTCTTCACTCCTCAATAAACTTTTTATATTCAAATGTGATTCTCAGGATGCTCCAGAACAATAAACTTAAGGCAACAGGGTATATGTAACATTGGATAAACAACAACAAAGCAATAAGGACAACCCATGAAAGTAGGGTATTGCTATGGTGTGAATGTGGGTAGTGTCTCTGAAAGGTCCCCAGGGTGGTACCAGTGGGAAGTACTAGAACCTTTGGGAGATCGGGCTCAGTGAGAGGTCCTCAGGTCATTGAGGGAGTGCCCTTGAAAGGGAATGTGGGGTTCCCATCCATCCTCTTCTTTCTCTATTCATGGCTCCAGATATGACTGTTCATTCTGTCATATTTCATACACTGTCTTCATTAGATAACGAAAGGTTGCCCATCTTAGACTTGAACCTCCAAAACTGTGAGCTACATAAACCTCTCATTATTTCCTAAGTAGCCTGTGTCAGGTATTTTGCTACAGTGACAGAAAACTGACTCACATAGATATATAACTGATTAAGCCACACACACACACACACACACACACACACACACACACACAAAAAACCCAATAATGACAACAAGGCATATAATAATAAAAGAGAAAAAAGATTGAATCTGGAGAAAACCTGAAATTTCATGTTAAGGAATTTATACTTTAACATCTGGAATAGGGGTTTCCAAAGTGGAATAGCTAAAATGATGCTTAGGGGTATTGGAAAAAGAAGATTTATCATAGTTCTGCTTTTATATACCTTTTTATTTTTATTTTTACTTTTTAGTTTTATTTTATATACTTTTTATTTTTCAGTATGTTTTTCATAATATATATAACATGTTAGTAAAATAGGATAGCTCTATAACTTAAAATATATACATATAGAAACTTTGTCATATGTTCTAGAGTATTTCTTTTTAACCAATAGATGTGCACAGTTAAAATTGGGGACTATACTGTAGACAATGGTAGAGTCAGTGAAGTCTTTTTTGTGAAGAAGGATATGCTCAGAATATAAATTAGAATAGTGGCCAGACTATATCCCAAACCAATGACATCACCTCTCTGGATAGGAACTGGCACCAGTATTTTCCTTTTTCCTTAAAACTTCTAATATGCTATGTTTAAGACCACCGTATTAGAGTTAAAATCAAGGTTGATCTGAATTGGTAAATGAAGTATTATAATTATTAATTAACTCAAGCTATTAAAGGACTTCAAAAGGTACAGAGAAATAAAGGCTAAAGCTTTAAGAAGTACTAAGTGTTAAATATGAAAAATAAAGAGATTTTTCTCTCTACTTTTTGTTTTTACTTTCTCATGAAGTTTAGGAGTCATGTGACCTCCAGGCATTCTCCCTGAGAAGTAATGAGTAACTCACTCATTAAAAGACCTTTTACATAAGCCATGCTCTTATCTGCAGGAACTTGAGTGAGCTCCCTCAGCCTCTCAGCTTGTTTTCCCAAGTTTACACAATAATAAAATACACACAATAACCCTCTTACGATTCTTTTACTAGCCTATTATTTAATGCTGATTAGCTTTGAAATGCAAATAGCCCTATCAAATAGCAACTCCTTGCCTTCACCTGGGCTTAGACTAGTTGAGTGAAAGCCAAAACCATTTTATGCAAAGACAAATAGTCTGTCCAATGGCCCCTAGAAGATCTTCAATATTTTCAGGATTATATTCAGGATATGAAAATCTTTGTACTGACTAACAGATTATCTTTTCAACTAAAGTCTTTCTTCCAAACACCCAATCTGCTTCAGTTTACTATTAACCCTTTACTATTAGCTGAACTTTCAAACCAAACATGTTTTCAACATTTTTACCTATATCACAATATGACAAATGCCAGTCAGCATAAGAGGGAGTTTTTATAGAAGAATCTTATCTAGTCTGTTACACTGGTATCATTATTGCTGTTCTTAAGCACAGAGTGACAACTTTAGAGCTACAAATACATATAATTTTACCTAATTCATTGTCTTCAACTCACAGGTAAGCACAGAGGCCAAGCAGGCCTTTACTAGGTCAGTTGGACTGGAGGAAATAGGGTTGGGTTGCTGAATAGCAAATTCCTGATGGGGTGGAAACTGAGCTGACATTGGCAGGAAGGTATCAAACTAGCTGGAGTCCTGGGCCTGAAATTCAAGGCTTGAAAGGAGTCCGAGGTTGAACAGGGCCTTAGGCAAGATACCAAAATTATGGCTGATTTCTCAAAAGCAGCAGGACTCTGTGAGGCTGCAGTCAGGCACTCAGGCCCAGGCAGGATGTTGCTGGGTACCAGCTGTTCCCAAGTAAGCTGTCAAACTGGGTGCCCCTCCTCAAAGTCCATGCAGAAATAGTCTGAAAATAGTGGAATAGTCTGAAAATGACACACAGCTGAGGCAGAAATCCAAAGGTTACTACCAGCTGTGAAAACACCATCTGTTTCCTTTGTCCTTAAAAATATCTGCCATTAAGCCAGGTGAGGTGGTATGCACCTCCAGTCCCAGATATTCAGGAGATGGAGGCAGGAGGATCACTTGATCACCCAGAATTTCAAAACCATCCTGAGCAACATAGCAAGACCCAGTCTCAAAAACCATGAAAAAGAAAAGGGGTTAAAATGGTATATTTTATGTTATAAATACATATTTTACAACAAAAATCTGCCATTAGTATTGTTAATCCAAAGATCTTGAGACCAAGGATTCTATGGGAAAAAAAAAAAAAAAAAGTGGTGGGGGTGGTTTATTGAGCTGTTACAGACCAGTAAATAAAGAACCATGTCCTAGAACAAATTCCACCACTACCAGCAGCAAGGCTGGATAGCATTTGGAAATATGTCAACCGGACCTAAGAGGCAAGAGCATTTTTATAATAAAAATTGGAGAAAGGAAGTGTGTAAGTTGTTGACATTGAACTTATATTGGCTATGGATAGTAGGGGCCCGAAAATGTGGAGCAGGGGAATCTATCTCAGCCTCCTGTCTCAGCCCCACGAGTCACTGGGATTACAGGTGTGTGCCACCAAGCCCAGCTGAACAAAATTGTTTTAAATTTTGTCAGAGACAGTTGGTGTTCAATGAACACAACAGTAAATTTCAGAGAATCTAATTTTCTCACAACTTCAAATAAAAGTATTTGTTCCTAGCACTACTTTCCCCAAATAGCAAATATCTTAAAAATAATTTTCTCCAAGTGTTTAAAAATGTGCAAAAAGTATCATTTGATTGCCATTTTACAGCCAAGAAAATGGAGGACTTAAGTTAATTATGTTGCCCAAAGTCCCACAGTTGTCTTATTTTTTTTTATATTAGAACCTAGTGCTATCAGACTCCAAATTCTCATTGTCAACAATTTACTAGTTGCATGTAAATTTTTTTTTTCTTTCAGTTATGTAGTAATTAGAAATAATGAGACTGGGATCCAGGTAAGGTAATGATATTGAGTAATGTCCCCAAGTAACCATGCAAATTGCTTCTATACAGTGGGAGAGTCCTCATAAAGCTCTCTGCCTTGGAACTTCCCTCCAATAGCTGGTTATCAAAAATACCCACCCACTAT
Organism: Sciurus vulgaris; assembly: GCF_902686455.1. Taxonomy (NCBI): domain Eukaryota; kingdom Metazoa; phylum Chordata; class Mammalia; order Rodentia; family Sciuridae; genus Sciurus; species Sciurus vulgaris. The sequence continues at coordinate 26,519,482 of NC_136470.1, read as the reverse complement.
AGCAGGGGAGCCAAGTGAGAGATACTTTATGGACTGGAGAGGAAGAATCATACCATGCATACAAACCTAATTATAGCAAATAGAAATAGAAATACCTAGAATAATTAGCATGCTAAAGATGAGAAAGAGGTTCATTCTGAACTTGATCAATTGTGGATAGAGCCTTAAAATTATATAGTTTCAATATTTAACTTTATCAAAGGACAAAATTATAACAACCTAGTTTAAATATCTTAATTGGCTTTGTTTTTATTCTAGAATTGGTCAACACTGCTGCTATAGAATAAAATAAGTATTCCAAGAAGCTGAGCAGAGGAGGCTGACTTATATAGACAAGGGCTGAAGAAAGCAGAAATAGAAACCAAAAAACAGACTGGTCGTTGGTAGGTAGAACAATAGAAAAATAATGGGTTGGTCAAAATCAGTTAAATTTAGGTTATCTTTTATGTCAAAGAATTAAGACAGTGGGAAATAAATTATGCCAATCGAAACTGGCCTATTGGGGATATTTAGCTGTTACCCCTCTCCTGATTTCAAGGAAGGTCAGATAAACAGCATAGTTTTGTGTTGCTGACATGCCATTTTAGCATAACTATCTCCATTTTTATTTTCAGCCTGGTCTTTTGGAGCTTTCCAAAACAATGTCCTCCTATAATTTTTATTTAATAGCCCTATACCAGGATATTCCCAGCCTGGCATGAAGCTGGTATGACACAGCCCATGATAGAGATGGGCATGAGTTTTGAAGGGATTGAAGCCAGGACAATAAAGACAACAAGTACAGGTCTGTTTATCTTGCTTTGAGTACAGGTTTTTCCAAGACCTTTCTGAGAAACTGCTATAAAACAACACCCTCATGGTCACGTACAGTGTAAATATCTTGGCTTTCATGTGTTCTCAGAAACTGTCCACATGGACATATTTACACTCAGGAAAGCCAGGTCTGGGACAAAACTATGAGCAAAGGCAGCCTAGATCTGTTCCTTCTATTCTTTGGGAACTCCAATTTTCCCATATTCTTTCAAAATCATTCTAGGAGAGACTTTAGTCTTTAGAACTTTTTCCATGAGCAGCTTGGTCTAGTTCTCGGGCTCTATTTTTTCTTCTCCTCCTCTAACTCACTGCCTTTATTAGATGGGACTGGTCACTTCAATCCGCAAAGCGGTAACTGTGATGCCAGTGTCTACAGAAGATGCCACCACGGCTGTTGAGCATGCAGAGGTGTGCCCCTGTCTGATGCAGCAGGCAACGTGTCCTTTACTTGATGTTTGGAGTAAGGAGAGCCGGAGTTCAAAGTACAACTTTGCCATTCACTAGATATATTGATACTGACAAACGTGTACGTCACTCTTGGTGCTCCATGTAATATACTGCTTTGCCAGTTTCACTTAGTCTTTAATTGCAGCACCTCTGTTTAAAGTCTAGACTAGCCTAGAAAATTACCAATGGCAGATACTGAACTATACTTGAAAACAGTCTTCTGCACGGGCACAGGTGTGAACCAAGTGGGACTTCACTGGTATCCAGGAAATGTAATAATTTTTACCCAGTTAATTAATTATGTAACCCCAGTACATTGTTCATTTTTGGTTTTCAAGTACCAATTAAAAATTATCAGAGCTGAGTGCAGGGTCTCATGCCTATAATCCCAACAGTCTGGGAGCTGAAGCAGGAGGATCTCCAGTTCAAAGCCAGCCTCAGCAATTTAGTGAGGCCCTAAGCTACTCAGCAAAACTGTCTCCAAATAAAATATAAAAAAAAAGGATATGGCTCAATGGTTAAGTACCTCTGGGTTCACTCCCTAACACCAAAACAAAAACAAAAATAATCTTATAAATGAAAAAAAAAACATAATATTCAGGACTTTTGTGAATTGTTAAGGAGGACCCCCAACATATTAAACCCCACAAAAATGTAAGTTTCCCAGTCTCAAAAGTAATAGGTAAAGAAATACCTTTTTCTGAATACTGTATGATGAGTCACACCAAACCTACATTAATAATTTCACGAATCCCTCCTTGAAACTGTTCTATCATCACATGTACATATCACAAATAGCTATTTGAACAATGATGCCTATTGTAGCAGTGTTTACATGTGCATAAAAGGAAATAAGCTGGGCACAGTGGCACATACCTATGATCCCAGGGACTCAGGAGGCTGAGGCAGGAGGAGCACAAGTTCAAGGCCAGCCTGGGCAATTTAACGAGAGCCTGTCTCAAAATAAAAACTAAAAAAGGTCTAGGGATATAGCTCAGCCATAGAGTACTCCTCAGTTCAATCTGAGTACCATTAAATAAATAAATACAGAAATATCTTCTGCAGAGAACTGTAACAAATTATGATACTTTTTGAAAAAATTAAATTCAATCTGTTTTATTTGCAAAGATTTCCAATATCAGTAAGTGAAAAAGTAGGTATAAAAGTGCCTCTAGTTCTCGTTTATGTAAATGTATATTTTAAAAGATGTATATGCATCAGTTCTGGAAGTATATACTAGAAATTACCAATGGGGGAGTCAGTGGCAATAACTGTGTCAAATGTTTTAGAAAATCTTGCTAACTTTGATTTTTATAAAGTTATAAATGGGCTCAAAATAGACAAAAAGCAAATTAATCATCTCTGTGACATTTAGAAATGAAAATGACACTCCAAATCCCTCTCTCCTGATGGTTTTGCAATATTTAATATGACAAAATTCCAATAAAAGAATTTGGATAATCTCTAGGTGTTTTTGTTAAAAGGATCAATGATTAAATAATTTTTAGGGAAAAAAGTTCTATAGATTAATTGTAATTTTCTTTTACTAAGCCTGCACCAAGGTTGACTTTCCTAGATTTGTAGGAACATCTCACAATGGATGGAGCCAAATAATTACTAAAGTACCACCCAATTCCCTGGTCATGCTGGGAGGACAGAGGAAGAAAAGTACTTCTATTTCTGATGTCTTAGACTTAGGGGACTTGAAAGTCGCAGTTATTTAATATTATTGCATATTCCCCCACTTGGTTATTATGATGCAATCCTACTGGAAAATATTTAGGGCCATCTAAAAAGAATAAAAGAAAATGTCTTATGATGTTTTATACTCAAAATTGCTCAATGAAAACATGAATTGAATAAATTGAGAAGTCTCAGATAAAATTACCAAAGAATGTTATTTTGGAAAAAGATAAATATTGCAGTTCTAAAGAAAAATAAATGAGAACCAAAACAGCATGAGTATATAACTAATTAATTCGTAGTAAATGGTAAAGAATCTAATAAACAGAGGTTAAAAACTGCCACTAAAAGATATTAAAAACAGAATGAAGAAGACAAAAATTAAAGCAATCACAGAAGGGCTAACAGATATGGAAGCTGATCTAAGAACAACTGGTGTTTTTGAGGAAGAGAATCCAAAAAATGCAAAGAAATTTAATTTCCTTCAAAGATATCATGCAAGAAAAATCTCTGAAATGAACCCCAAACTAAATCCACATAGTAAAATATCATCTCCAAGAAAATTTGGTAAAAATATTCAACTCACAGACAAACTAATGAGCCTCAAAAATTAATATTTTCTTTTAGGCATCTAGAGTTTTTTACATAAATTACTACCAAAGGAAGAATACTCAGGTTCCTTCTTCAGGGAAATACTGCAATGGAAAAACAGCAATGGGAGCCAGTCTCCAAGATGGACCTCAATGATCTCTGCTTTCTGGTTGTCACACTCCTGTATAGTTTAACAGGGTGATCTCTGACCCGTGGAATCCTGCAGAAGTGACGGTACATCGCTCTCAAGACTAGGTTATAAAAGAAACTGCCGCTTCTGTCCTGTGGCACTCTCATTTTCTCTTGGAACACTCACTCTGGGTAAGCCTGTTGCTTCACAAAAGCCACCATGACAAGGAACTGAAGACTTCTGCCAAACTACAACCTCCCTACAGCAATCATGTGAGTGATCTAAATTGGAAATGGATCCTCCAGCCCTACCCAGCCCTTGAGATGACTGCAGCCCTCACCCACAGCTGGAAGGCAATATCCTCGATGAAGAGATCCTGAGCAAAGCCAAGAGGTGAAGCCACTCCCAGATTCCTGATCCTCAGAAACTATGTACAATAATAAAGGTTTGTTAGGTTAAGAAGCTAAAATTTCCAGTAATTTGTTTCACCCCAATAATTAAAACAATCTTCAAAAAGGGAAATAGAATGTGATCCAAAGATAACATACATTGTGACCCAAGAATAATATATTCAGACAAGATGCTATTCAAGAATAAAATAAGTACATATTTTCATAGATGAAAATTGTTAGGCCGTGCAAGATCCTTTGTACTTGTTAAGGGAAAAGAGCCAATTAAGACATTCATCAAAACAAAGCATTCAGAAATGAGAAAATGTGGTAAAAAAACTGGTGGTGAGCCTTGACTTTGCAGTTGGAGAGATGATGCTAAATTAAGCTAGAAAATTTGATACAAAATGGAAAATAATTGTTAAAAATTGCACAATGTGTACATTATAATAATAATATTGTAAATTAAGTCGGCAGCAATTGTGGGAGCTCTACAGCCTTCAATCTCTTACCCAATGGATGCTAATTAATATCAGCTGAAATGCAAGGATTTTATTAAAAAGTAAACACAACTGCAACCCTTTTGCATTTTTCACCAATTCATTGTTAGCACAGAAGAAATCTTTTAGGAATTAGTATCTCTTATGGGGATAATATATGTTGATTTCAAATTTCAAATATTCTTTTGGTTTTACTTTTTTTTTCTTCTATTATAAATTTGAAATAATGCTGCATTTAGGAATAGGATTCATATTATGAACTGATTTGTGGAAAAGTTTGTCTTTTGTGTGTTTCTTTCTTTTTCTATTATAAATGTCTTCAGTGAAATTACCACTATGTTATTTCTTAATGATAGAAGTTCACAATTTTTTTCACTTTCCTTTTTGCACCTTTCTGCATTGTATAAGTTCTTTGTAACAAGCATATATTGTTTTTATAATAATTGAGTGATTCTTAACAATTATTAAGAGAAAATGCTGGCAGCATTGGCGGCTTAGGTTTTCTCTAATGTGGCGATAATAATAATTTTTCCTATAGTAAGAATTAAATAAAACAATGTAAATGAAACTTGGTGCCAATACAAGAGCTCAATATGAGTTATCTAATCACTGCCATTTTTATTTGTAAAACTCTGAATATACCTTGCATATTTTCCATAAAACCCTCCTAGTTGCAGTCCTACCAGGAATGTCGTTGACAGATTTGTGGAACCGCAGATTATGATGCATTCTGAGTGCTAAGAAAAATACTTCAACGAAAAATGTCATGTAGCAGATTCCACTTCCTGTTGTTTATATATCATGTATACCTCCTAAAGTTGTTATTTAGATTTGCCCCACTAAAATTCCTTTCGGTTCTTTGCTCTGGTATTCGTTTCTGAAAGGGGACTGTAGATAAGTGGAGAAGCCACAGAATACTTTTGGCAAGTCAAATTCTGAAAATTAATTTGACATTAAAGTTCTGGTTAAAGTGGACAAAACTGAGATTGTTTAAAATTATACAAATAATTTCATCATTATCTTGTGATTTTATTTTTCCTAAAGAAAAAAACAAAAAAGAAACCATAAGAAGAGGGGAAAAAAAAGAAAAAGAACTGAATGTCCTTTTCTGTTTGGTGTTTGAATCACTAATAAAATAGAAACATAATGAATTTATAAGTGATTGTATATCAATCCCTTTTCGTCTCCTCATTGAAATAAATTACATTGCATAAATGCCATTGTTATAATCAATATTTTCTTATAATTTGTGACCTATTGACAGTAATGATCTCAAGAATTTAAAAAATCAAACAATTGTTTTCAAAATGCACAAAATTTGATGAATACTTCCATCAAAATGTGGAAATTAAAATATGAGCTAGATTTTTCAAAAACAGTATTTTTCTTTAAAAAGACTTTTGAAATTAAAGGCAAAATACAAATGAAAATTAAACAATATCAATTTTAAATCAAATTTATTAAGTGCTGATTTTAAATTTTGAAAAGTTAACTATAATCTAATAGTTTTTAAAATTAAAATAAGCATAATTCCAGCACTCAGTGTCCCCCTAGTTGCCAACATAAAGAATCAAGATCCTATTTTATTATGTCCAAACATATATACACACATTCGTGACTAACAGGAACTATCCATCCTCATGTGGCACTGTTCCAAATACCACGTAATTCTTTTTGTTTTGTTTTTGAAACAGGGTCTCACACTGTTGCTCAGGTTGGTCTGGGACTCAGGGGCTCAAGCGAATTCTCCCACCTCAATGTCCCAAAGAGCTGGGACTACAGGTGTGCCCACCATGCTAGGCCCCCTGAGATTCTGGAATACCTTCAGGGGTACTCACACTTGGGAACATAAACACAGCAGGGAAATGGAATCTCCCCACTGACTAGAAAATGGCACTTTTGTTAAACTAGAAAGGATCTGACCATTTGTCCCATCTCTTGGATGCAGAAATTCCTGCCCTGCTGTCTCCCCACATTCTGAGGCAGTGCATATTTCTGAGATTGGCAACGATCTGCCCTTACTTTACATTTGGTCGCAGTGGTCTTTTGTTTCAAGGACATTGGTGTGGAGAATCAGGCATTTCCCTGGGGTCTAGATAATGTTAGCCTTAGGAGGGACCATTTAGGGTAGCCATTCTGTGCCAGCATGCACATTAGAATGCCAAAGGTGCCCATGTCCTTGAATATTTTTGTTTTGTGCATGTTTCTGTGGTGTGTGCAGCTGACTACAGTGTGAGACCCACAGCAGAGGTCCCTCTTACCCAGGTCAGAGAGCAGAACTGCAGGGAAGTGAGCATTCCAACTATCTTCAAAGTCTTTGTCCAGAGCTCCCATACAGACATTGCTATTTATTGCCGCCCGCAGCAACAATCCCGCGGATATTTGTTACCGCCTGCAGCAATAATCGCGGGGGTATTTATAGGAGGTGGACTGGAAATAAACTACTTCTATTCCTGAGCTGCTTGCTTGCTTGCTTATTCTCTAGCTCATAGAGGAAGAGAAGCTTGCTTGATTTTAGAGGGAGAGAGGCTTTGAGAGGGAGAAAGACTTTGCTTAGAGGAAAAGAGACTTGCTACGCTTTCGGAGATCTACTTCTTCTTAGAGTTCTGCTGCTGCTTCTTAGAGGTGCGTCCTGCATCCTGTGAACTAAAGGTGCATGCTAGAGGTGCGTGCTAAAGGCGCTGTCTATCAGAGGTGTTTCTTGGTGGTGCGTCCTGCGCACTGCGATCTGTGATCTGCGACCTAGAGGTGTGTTCTTAGTCCTCCACTCTGCGATCTGCCATCTGCCTTCTGCCTACTGCCTACTGCCTACTGCCTACTGCTTACTGCTTACTGCTGCTTTCTGCTTACTGCCTACTGCCTGCTTATATTCCCTCCAGGAGGTGGAGGGTAGGGCCACACCAGTTAAGCAAAGATCAGGCGAGGAGCCAGCTGCCCAATCACGGCAAAGGTCAAAACGAGCAGGCACGAGCAGGAGCACTCGGGAACACATGTGCCCGCGTTGTGTGCGTGGACTCACTTGAATACGGCCAATGATAAAGCACTTGAGTGTGTCTATGTTAACCAACTTCCTCACCGCCTTTGGGATCAAAACAACTTCGGGCTGGCTGCCAGGCGCCATCTTGGCGTAGTCCACATGGCATAGCCCCCAACAGCTATTATTAGGGTTGCTGGTGCCAAGTCCTTTAAAATGTGAAGTAGAGGAAGTACAGGTATTCTCTGGGGTCAGATTTTCAAGAGAGAGCTCTAAGAGGCAGACTGCCTTTACAATGATAGCAACTCAGGGAGCAGCTGGCCCAGGACAGCTAGTTCAGGAGCTGGCCTCCTTGCTCCCACATCTTATTCCAGGGTGTCCACTGCGTGACTTGTAGCTGGACCTTAGCCAGAACTACCCTAGTCAAACCTCAGGTAGAAAACTTGGGGAGCAATTACCCAGAAACTTCCCAGAAGCCCCTGGTCTCCTGATAGTGATTTCTTTTGACTTCTCAATTTAGGAGCTGGTTTTCAACAAAATGCCTCTTTTACCTTTCTGCCATTTTACCTCTATGAAAATGAATGTAAAATTTCTTAACACTTTTAGACAGAGAAGATAAAAATTAGTATTTTGCTAGAAGAAAATATAAGGTCAACCTTCCACTATAAAGGTGCAGGCACCAACTTCCTCAACAAGACCTCCAAAGTTCCAGAAATAAAACCAAGAATGAGTAAGTGGGATGCCATCATATTAGAAAGCTTCTGAATAGCAAAGGAAACAATGAGGCAAGTGAAGAGGGAACCCATAGAATGGGAAAAAATTCTTGCCAACTACTCCTCCGGCAGGGGATTAATATCCATAATATATAAAGAACTCAAAGAACTCAAAATCAAAATAAATTAGTAAATAAATAGCCCAATCAATAAATGGGCAAAAGAACTAAACAGAAATTTCTCAAAAGGAGAACACAAACGACCAATAAATCTATTAAAAATGTTTAATACCTCAAGTAATCAGGGAAATACAAATCAAAACTATACTAAGATTTTATCTCACTCCAGTTTCTGTTCTTGGCAATTATCAAGAACATGAATAATAATACTGGTGAGGATGTGGTGAAACAGGTACACTCTTACATTGTTGGTGGGACTGCAAATTAGTACAACCACTCTGGTAAGCAGTGTGGAGATTCCTCAAAAAACTAGGGATGGAACCCCCATATGACCCAGCTATCCCACTCCTCGGTATTTATGCAAAAGTTCTAAAATCAGCATAGTATAGCAATACAGCCAGTTCAGTGTTTATAGTAACATAATTCAAAATAGCCAAATTATGGAATCAACCCAGATGTCTGACAATAAATGAATGGATCAAGAGAATGTGGTATATATACACAGTGGTGTTCTACTCAGCCATAAAGAACAATGAATTAATAGTATTTGCTGGTAAATGGATGGAAATGGAGAAAATCATGCTAAGTGAAATAAGTCACACTCAGAAAATCAAAGATCTAATGTTTTGTACGTGGAAGCTAGAGCAAAATAAGGGTGAAAAAAACAGTTGGGGCAAGGAGATTGGAGATCATTAAGCATAAAGAGAAGATCAGTGGTGTAGAAGTTGAAGAATGAGAGGGAAGGAGGAAGAAAAGGAAAGGGAAAGACATGTGGAATGAATCTAATAGAAGCATGTTATAGACATATACAAATGTATCAAAGGGAATTTCACCTTTAAGTATATATAGAAAGTACCAATCAAAAATAAATCAAGGAGTGAAAAAGAAAAGGGGGAGGGAGGAGAGAGTAAAAGGGAGGATGGGAATTGAAATCAAATTCCTTGCACGTATAATTATGTTGAAAGGAACCCAAATACTATGTATAATTTTAATGCTCTAAAAAAAAAATCAGCATTTTAACTTCTTTATATGCAGACATAATATGTAGAAAGGAAATTTTATTTCTTAGGGTCTGGCCTTTAAGTAATCACACAATAGGAAACTTTAAGATTCTATTTAGTATCTGTAATATTTATTTATTTTCTGACTACAAAATTAACTTATACTACAGAAAACCTTGAAAATACAAAAAAAAAGCACAAAGAAAATTTAAAGTCATTCATATTTCTTCAACATGTATTTAAATGTTTACATTATGATGTAAGACTTATGATGTGTTTTCTCAGTACCTATAAATGTATACCATTTATTTCAAAAACCTACGTTCTAAATATATTCAGTTTTATATTTTGACATCTTTACTTAACACTTTGCAATTTCTTCACATTATTCAATATTCTTTTTGGATATTTTAGTGGTTGAGGAAGAATATATCATATAGCTATACCTAACCAAACTCCACTTTAAATCTTATTTGTGCCAGGTGTGGTGGTGCATGCCTATAATCCCAGCAACTCAGGAGGCTGAGGCAGGAGGATCACAAGTTGGGGGCCAGCCTCAGCAACTGTGCAAAGTCATAAGCAACTTAGTGAGATCCTGTATCAAACTAAAAAGTACTGGCAAAGTGGCTCAGTAGTTAAGCACCCCTGGGGTATAATCCCCAGTACAAAAATTTTTTTTAAATAAATATATATATGATTTCTGGTTTATTATTATTTATTCAAGCAAAATTTTAAAGTAGAAATTTGAACTAAAAAATGTATATATATGTTGCAGTCTCATGATACCCACTGCAAATTACATGCACTCACTCCATGCCCCTTCTTGCTTTCCACCCCAATTGATATCAAAAAACTAGTTAATACACCCACAAAAAAATGCATACAAATGTCTGATTCCAGTAGCTTCTGTCATGGGGCAGTATGTGTTTTTCAGTATTGCCAATGTTTATAATTACCACAGAAGACTTTCCTTTTTTTATATCTAATTGCCTCTTGAGTATTTTACCTATTTTTAAAATTGGGGGTTCAACTTTATTGTCTTTTACCTTGAAAAAAAATATTAAGGTAATTATTCTTTGTCATGTATTGACACATATTTTCCTTGTTTGTCATTTCCCTCTGTATTTTGTTTGACATTTTTTGATACACAGATGTTTTAAATTGTTTATGTTGCCAAATTTATCTATCATTTTCTTTATGTTTTTTTTCCTGTGGAAAGATCAATATCAAGAACTGATAGAAGGATAAACAGATGTGCAGGAATCGTTGGGCCAAATGTCTACACCATTACCAATGGCAGGAAAGGTGACATCATACTGTGAGCTCACCCACAAAATAAAGAGCTGCTCTGCCGTTAATGTGGCTATATTGGCCGCTTCTGATCACTTCTTTCCGGGACTATTAATTTTAGCTATCTGGAAGAAAAACCTTCTCTTCCTTTTTAATTTTTCATTTTTAGGACCATAACCATTGATAGGTTGATCATTCAAGTCTTTCTAGACTTGTTAGATGAAGTGCCTGATTGGTGTATTTAGTTCAGTGTCCTCTTTATGGCTTTAAGTCACCAAGGCTTACTCTCCAGTATCTATGTTACTAAGTCATAGAACCAATGACTCAGAGAAGAGCCAAGACATGGATCTGTCTTATTCATTTAGAAATATCAGTGCTAAGATTGGGGAGCAGGCCAGCTACTAACCCATGATTCAGAAACAAATGACTTTGCTAAAATTATGTGGCAAATTTGGAACAATATATTTGGTTGGTTCATTTTATAACAACATGAACAATATGTATTAAACAATTTTTAAAAACATACTCTTTTTTTTTTCCACTCAATTGTCCTCAAGTTTCTCCCATTTGCAACTGAAACAGTCCCATCTAATGTATCAACTCACAGTTACTATAAGCACTCCATGATTTAATGCATGTGCAGTACTTAGGAAATGCTTGGTGCACATACAAAGGTAGGTTGTTTTTGGTTGTTGTTATTCACGGTGGCTTTACTTTAATCTCTGCTACCATGCGGAAACACTTGAAACTCCTTACAAAAATTGATCGTAAATATCTTCAAAATGGTGAAAACAGTCCTGTTTTCGTGGGTGCCATGGGATGATCACAGAACTGAATTCCACGCAGCCTGGCACCAAGGTTAAGCTTCCCCTGGCACCACACAGCCAAGGATCAAGTGTGGTGGGAAGACAAAGGCAGACCCATTCCTAACCTGATGACATTGGCTCAACTCCCACTCAGTCATGCCAAAACGTTCTTAGCACTACACTGCAGTCTAAGATGTCTGCTGTCCACCTTTCTTCCTGCCCTTACTCCTTCCCAGGTCAAACCAGAATTGTGATCTCAGGTGCTTCCAGCTTCCTCTGTTCCATCTCCATTTTCCCTTAGAGGTGTTTTTTGCAAGAAATTTTTTATAGTTTGAATATCATCTTGACATCAACTTCTTTTGTTTTGTTTTATTTTGTTTTGTTACTTTTTACTATTTTTAATTTAAATTTTACTTATTTTTTATTTTTAATTAAATTTATTTTTAATCACTACATAAAAAACATAAAAATTCTATATATCAGTGGAGTAGCCTGATGTTTTGATGTATGTGCATTGTATAATGTTTAAATCAGTTTAAACAGGCTGGGGATATAGCTCAGTTGGTAGAGTGCTTGACTCTCAAGCACAAGGCCCTGAGTTCCACCCCCAGCACCGCAGAAACAATTATCTCCTTAAACATCAATAATTTCTTTATGGGGAAACTTTCAAAATCCTTCTTTCTAGCTTTTTGAAGCATGAAGTGCATTATTTTTATCCATGGTCATTCTACTGTGCAATAGCAAACCATAATTTTTTGCTATTATCTAACTATAAGTTTACATCCATTGATCAATTTTTCCCTACCCCCTCAGCCCCAGCTTTGGTAACCACCATTCTACACTTAACTTCTGAGATCAACTTTTTTAGATGCCACCTATGAGTGAGATCACGGGGTACGTATCTTTCTAAGCTTGCCTTATTGCATTTAACATAATGATCTTATTTTCATCCTTCTAATCACAAATGACAGGACTTCAGTTTTTTTGGATTTTTTATGGCTAAATAGCATTTCATTGTGTAGATACACCACATTTTTTTTTTTATTGGTTTGTCAGTGGATGGACACTTGGGTTGTTTCCATGACACCAGCTTCTTGAAGGACCTGAACTAACATGTGTCTATAGTCTGTCTTGTCATTACCAGGTGCACATTTCTCCCTAAGCGACGAAGGCCGAGCAGAGATATCAAACTTGTTAAACATACACATCCCCCGTACTCCAAACCAAAGGCTAAAGCTGGTCATCAGGAGACTTTAGGAACTGAGAGTGGCAGTACTTAAAGGAAGTCAGGCTGGTTAAAATAGATGACAAAGAACCACAAAGCACTGGCAGTTTATCAAGATGTTGAATCATGGAAATTGTTCCTCCATCTTGTTGGTGGGAGTTTGTGGCCATAATTTATTCCTGGCACCCCAAAACTGGAACTTCTGGTCCATAAGTCATAGATCCTTTCTCCCATTCCTCACCTCTGGTGACTCAGTCACCATGTGAGAACCATGCAGGACAAACACTTGGCCACCACTATTTTTCTCTGGACCAGCAGGTACTCTTAGAAAACAAACCACAGAATTCCCCGGCCCTTGAGAATTGTTTTATGGCTAGCTTCCAGTTAAGAGGAAGGCTTTCTCTAGGCAGTGAACCCACCTGCTGCCATTCTAGACTTCAGTGCACACCAGAAGCCAGCAAGTTCATACACAGTCCCCACCAGAGGGTCGCCAGGCATTCATTAAGGTGTCACCCTGCCACAAGGGATGTGCAGCGAAGTGTCATCCACCACAGTGGGAAAAATGTTTCCGTCACAACATGCAAGGTCTGAGCCACCCCAGAAACCTAGAAAACAAACAAACAAAAAACCCCAAAAAACTCCTTTTTCACCTAGAATAGACATAGATATCATGAATGCTCTTACTGGTTTTATGATATTGCCTTTGTTCCAAGGTCATGATGCCATAGTAGCAATTGTGAACACTGTTTCAATAATGGTTCATTTTCTTAGGTACTGAGACTATCCTTTCCACAGCCATTCATACCACCATGCTAGAAACTGATCGCACTTATGGCTTCTGAAGGAATTCTAGGTGACTAGCAGTCAGGCATAAGGAAAAAAATTACTTGTATATCCTTATATACTATTGAAGTTGGAGTCATAATTGCAATACCTACTTAAACAAAATGTAAAATAAAATAGACTATTGTACTGTTCCTCCAGGACTGTTAGGTGACTGCACCAGTATCAAATTAGGGTTCACAATTCCCCTAATTTGGAAAGACATTGTTCTTTAGTCTCTAGGCATTTCTCTCTGACACAATACCTTTGCAATGATATTTGGATATCCTGCATGCCATATTAACACCTGACTTTTCCTCCTTCATATAGCTGAGTCCTGCCAAGACTGTTATCCCTCCCTCCATTAAGATCATGGTATCTCCATATAACTATAGACTTTGTCATTCAGATCTCACAATAATTTCTTCCATGAGACCATTCAATATTGATAACTCCCTAGCTGGTCCTATCCATCTTGGATTTGTCTTCCAGCATGCTGAAAAAAGGTGAAAATATTCTATAAATCAGAATAAATTCCTAAAGATAGAGACCCTGGCACTTCAGGTGAAAATCCCAACAAATCGAATGCAAAATCATATATATAGCTGCATATATTATTTTTTCTAATGAGAAGATTAATAACTTTAATCCACTTCTCTGATTGATAATCACACACATACACACACACACAAAGAAAACAACAACAACCACCAAAGAATTATGTAGCAAATGCTGTAGATGCCTGTCCTGTATCCACTTAGCATTTGCTGGCCCCACATTTCCTAGAGGCAGTGATGCCTGAGAGTTTTCTCCAGCTGCTGGAGTGCTAAACTCCTGAGGGACGGGTGGGAGATGCTTGGGAGTTGATGCCTCCTGGAATAGCCTTCAACCATTGGCAGATGGTGAACAAATATCTCGACTTCTTACCCTTCAAGTAGTGAACTCCAAGACCTACTCAAAAGAGTCTTCCAGGGGCTCCATGGGATTGACCCGATAGAGTCAAACTGCTCAATAAACATACCCTCTATGACTTTATTTCACGGTTTTCTTACTTCCCTATTCCCCTGCCTGTTTCCTGAGACCACCTTCCAACCTGGACTTCAACATGTACTTCAGTGTCCACCTCTGGAGAAATTCAGCCCAAGTCAAATCACTATCCATTAGTTCTCTTATAGATAATCTATTCTGGCTATCAACTGAGTCATCTATAGTCAAACCAACCAATGCTAAAGTCAGTGTGCCTGCTAAAAGGGCCCAATTCTGTATCCATCTTTTGATATATTCATGTTCATATTTCACTGATCCCTCCTATAATTGAAAATAAGAACCTCCTTTGTGTTCATATTCTCCCAAAGCACACTAGAGGTAGCTTATGGAGAAAGCCCACTGCTCTTCCTGATATTTTAGCCTTTTGTGTTCAGCATAGGGGCTTAAAATGCCTGGAAGTCCCTTGGAGCCTTGGGGATGAGGGGATCAAATGAATAAAAAAATGATCTAACTTGGGGTTATGGAAGCTAATTATTTAACTGATCTTATTTTGTTGAAGATCACAACCTACTCAGGTTTGTTTTTAAACTTGGTTTTGGATCCTTCCTTCTTTCTGCCTTAGCTTGGTGCGCATCTTTCTTTGAGATTAATTGGAGTGTTAGTAGCTGTTACAAGAAGTTGGACTCTGGAAACTGTAGTCATGTTGTTTGGCAGATGGATTTTTGTAGTTCTGCAAACTAAACCTAATTATCCATTTTGAGTTTTTATTTGAGTTGCCAATGTTTGTCCATTTGACTTTTCTCCTGTCCATTAAGCAATTTTACTGCATGATAGAGCATCTACACACAAAGAATGTCAGGAAACCAGCAGCCATGTGCTGACAGCAATAGGAGATATGATCAGGCTCTTCATCAGAAGTCCACTTCTCTCCTGAATCCAGTGGGTAGGATATGCATAATATTAGAATAAAGAACTCAAAAAAGACAGCCTAACACACCTACAGAACAGAGTCTGGATAATTCCTATTGGTTAGTAGAGTCCAACATGTGGCCTGAATGCCTTTCTACTTGTGCAAGCCAGAAAGCACTTAATCTCCATCTGAATAACACAAAAACTAAGATGCTATAAATTGTACCCACCAAAGTTTTTTTTTTAATCAATGCATATTAATATATTTAAATGTTATTTCCTCAAGTTTCTAAAAAGGATCAAATGCCACACCCACTCAGCACCTTCTGCCAAATCAGAAGTTTATCTGACTCATTGACACAACGGAAGTTCATCTCCCTTTAGTAATACATCCTAGGAGACTCTTTCCTCCATTTTATCATTGCTCAGTAATAGCACTAGGGGAAGAGGAAAGCACAAAGAAAGAATAAATTTAACCACCTTATTTTTATAGACAATAAAAATAATTTCATTTTATACTAAAATGAAAGCATGATGCTTACCATCAACACAAATTCTTTTTAATGATAAGGGGACTTCAACATTTCAAATATTTTTTTCTTTTGAGATAGGGTCTTGCTCTATTGCTCAGACTATAGACTAGTCTCATATGCCTAGGCTAGGCTCAAACCATCTTACTGCCTCAGTCCCCTGAACAGCTGGGATTACTGGTACACATCAGCACACTGACTTCAAGTGCTTCTGAATAAGGAATTCTTAACTGACTCTTTGGTTGTTGGTTGTTCTAATTGGTTACATGTAACAGAATGCACTTTGACACACCATACATAAATGGAGTAAAACCTCTCATTCTTCTGGTTGTACGTGATGTAGAGTTGCACAGGTCATGTAATCATATACGCACATAGGTAATAATGTCCAATTCATTCTACTACCATTTCTACCCCCATGCCCCCTCCCCTCCCATCACTCTCCTCTGTCTAAAGTACCTTTACCCCTCCCCTTATTGTGAATTAGCATTCACATATCAGAGAGAACATTTGACCTTTGGTTTTTTGGGACTGGGTTACTTCATTTAGCATGATATTCTCCAGTTCCAGCCATTTATCTGTAAATGCCATAATTTTGTTCTTCTTTAAGGCTGAATAATATTCCATTGTGTAAAAAAATATTCCATTGTGTATATATACCACAATTTCTTTATCCATTCATCTATTGAAGGGCACCTAGGTTGGTTCCATAACTTAGCTATTGTGAACTGAGCTGCTATAAACATTGATGTTGCTGTATCATTGCAGTATGCTGATTTTAAGTCCTTTGGGTATAAAACTAGGAGTGGAATGACTGGGTCAAATGGTGGTCTTAAATGACTTTTAAGCCTGTAAGAGTAGGGACAGTTAAGATCACCTAGACAGAATTTCTATTTGAACAATAGTAGTTTTCTTCCTTTATCAGAAGTTTACAAACTTCTTAGTCCTTTAAAGTCTGATTCGTAAGTTGGAAAAATATGTTCTTTCTATTGTAAAATGGCTGTCCTAACCAGGCAGTCACCTGATATCAACAGAACACCATTTGCCTACCTAGTCCCACTCTTGAGTACCCCTCCCATTCACCTTCCTTCTTTTCACCGCTGATGAGCAGGATGCATGACTGATATTCTCCCAAACCCATTAACGTCACCAAAGTGGCCCGGGATCTGTGGTTCCCAGGCTTCCCATTCTTTCTTATTTATGACTCACTCTTCTAACAATAATCAGGGTCCTTCGCTCCAACTTTCTACTTCTTCCCACTAGCATCCACACCTGCTAGATCACTTTCCCTACCCGAAACATCTGCCAATCCTCTCTCTTAGTTCTTTAAATGAAAACGTAGCCCCTTCTCCCTAAGCCTGCAAATAGTACTAGTTCCACGCCATAGAATCTGCTTACTTACCCTTAAATGATCTATGCTCCATCGTTACTGGGAAGAGAATAAGTTATGGCAAAGAAGTCTCAGCTAACAATTCTGTATCAGGGCAAGAAAAGATGCTTTATTGTAGTGCTGAACTGGCCTGGTGAATGCGAGTCCCCAGAGAAACATTCTTACAAATGACATTTCATCATGTTCTATCAGTAAAACTGTAGGCTAAACAGGTATTTGTGGGCTTCCATCAGAAATTAACCACATTTGTTATGAGATGTGATTTATAAAATTCAAAATCATTCCTCAAAGGAGTGTAATCTAGGTTCCAAATCTGGATCTCCAGCCAGGTCGTCTCTCTTTCGGGCATATCCATTTGCATGTCCCCCAGGCGCCAAAAACCTAACATTTGCACTCCACTGAACCTGCTCTTCTGCTTCCTTATCTAGTTAATAGCACACTTACCCATGGACTGCCCAAACCTAGAAACCAGAGACAGCCTGTTTTTTTCCTTTTCCTCACTGCCCACATCCAACTGGGCTCAAATCTTTCTAGCCCTTCCTCTAAAATACCTCTCAAACTTCATTTGCTGCCATGACTTGAGTTCAGACCTTCCAACTATCATTGTGAACATGGCACTAATTTCTTCACTGATTTCCTTCCTTTTGTTTCTTACCATCCTCTTTCCCATCTATCCTTCTCTATCCTTCGCACTGCCTCTAGAGTTTTCTTTTCAAAACACAGATAGGATTATGATAGGCCCCTGTTTAAAAGGGGCGGGGTGGGGGAGATGAATTGTTATTTGTACTAAAACAAAGAGCCTGACTTCACAAGAAAAGGGATTCTTGCCCATTCTGTCACACTCCAGCACCCAGGCAGTATGACTAAGTTTTTTGCAGACAGTAGATCTCCAGGAGTCTCAGATGTGAACCATTCAATAAGGCCTGAGAGTAGAGACCTCTAATGCATCCAATTCTTCTCACCTCAGGTGCCCTAAAAAATGGACCGAGTCCCTCCTTACTGGGATCCAAAGAAATACGGAGAGAGGAGTCCCCCTCATGGATTCAAGTGGGGACTCCTGCTATAAAAACAATCCACTAGCTTTCTTGTCTAATCTCAGATTTCTAAGGACCAGAGATAATTTTCTCATTAATTATCGTAGCTCTCCTCAATCTCAGTTTTTCTGAACTCTCCTGCTTTCACTGCATTTCTAATTTGTCTCAACTTACTGGAATTTCAATGGTTTTATTTGAAAGTAAGTTGCCACACATTCCTCTATTGAAACATATTAGAGTAATAATTTAGAATGTCAATTTCAAGTTGAAGTTCCAGGATTTGGGTTCAAATTCTGAAAGAACACTTTCCCTAAGAATACAAATTAATTCAGTCAATACATGTGTTTAAAACTCATGTTTAGCACAAAGTGTTGAACTACTGCTGGGGTTACAGCAGTAAGGAAAAATAGACATGTTCCTTGCCTTCATGGAGTCTACAGTTGGGGGAGAGCGAGGTAGGCATTCATCAAACGATCCAATAATTAATACATTCAAATATGAAATTACAGCTGTGGCAAGTGCCCTGACTGGGAAATACCTGTTAGGTTTTAAAAAAGAGGGTGCAGTTATCGTTCCTCGCTAACTCCCAGAAACACTCCACAGATACAGGTCTCATACAAGGAACCCTTTATTTTGCGCAGACAAATTCACGTCTGCACAGGGGAAGGGGGAAAAAGAAAAGGAGAAAGGTGGCCCACGTTTCCTCTCAGACATAGGAATTTTGCGGGCTGAGAGGAACCGATCACGGAGGAGAATTCTTACAGAATGACTGACGGACCAATGACATATTAGGACGTAATGCTGGAGGCAGGAAGATTACAGCAAGTAAGCTGGAAATTCCTGTAACGTGAGAGGCGGGCTAACACAGATTGACAGGTGGTGGGGGAAGCTGAGAATTCCTTACAATACCCTAAGACTAAAATATCAGTTCCACCCGTAGAATCTGCAACTGACCTTTGAGCAATCCATATGAAGCCAGAATTGGGGACAGGCAATTAGTGTAGAAATAGGGGTTCGGATCAAATTGAGGAAATGGAAGCCATGAAAGCCATCTGCCTCTGGAATTTGGAGACTGCCCCTGAGAGAATGGAATGTCAAGGATCTCCGGAGCCCATTGATTACCAAATTTACCTGCCCTCATCAAGGACTGCAGGCAAGGAGCTGCTAATTAATGCCCCTTGCCTGGCTGAATCACTTTGGCCCTCCCCCTGCCCATTTGCTTCTCACTTTATGTATCTCACCTGCAAAACCAGGACTTGTCACATATGCAGGAACTAGAGATAAGTGGGGAGAGAACTGGAGAACAAAAGAGACCTTAATCTATAAAAGAAGTAGGGCACCTCACTTCTTGGGATACTAGAACATCAGCCATGGTCCCCTTCTCCCTCCTGGGAGAAGTCTGTATTATTACTACTTTTAAATAAAACCTGCTTAATATGCTTGCCTTGGCGTGCTTCTCTAGTGTTCAAACTTCAGCCAAGCAGAACTCGTCACCGGTAAAGGGTGGTATCACATGCTCCATCCATCTATGCTTTAGAAATGATAATGCTAGAATTTAATTTAATTGGAAGTACGCTTACCCAAGTGCCCCTTTGGGAAGAGCCAGCTGATCTGAAAGGGGAGGCTATTAGGAGATATCCACTTGATAAGTGGTAGGTATCTAGGCAGAGGGAACAGTATCTGCAAAGTGGCTGTAGTTACTGTAGGAGATGAACTTGAAGAGTAAGTGCTACACTCTTCAGAGTTAAGAATTGTCTTTCTTGTAAATGTACCTGAAACCCTTGAAGATCTTTACAGGGAGGGAATGTGTGCTATTTGTTACAGTATAATCCAAGAAAGGGGAACTCATTCTAAATTCCATCTCGGATTCCTGAAGTGCCGTCAATATTTACATCACCTCCAGTTTTATAGAGATAATTTAAAGAACAATGAGTCATAATTACTGAGTTCTTTGAACTCCTTGCATGAAAGATGCTTTACTGCCTATAAATGTAAAGCATTGTTATTATCAGACAGAAAGCTGTCTCCAGCTAAAAAGACACCAGTGAAATTTAAAGTACACAAGGCTCTGTACACTTCTGTAACATTTAAGTGACAATCTGGGTATAAATTAAATGGGTTTATGTTGGGTAAGCCAAGTATCTTTGATCTAGTATGCCCAGAGTGCTATGCAAACATCAAATCATGTAGTCTCTAAATGCCCTACGGGTGTGTGGGTCACCAACAACAGGAGTTATGACATTTTCTCTCAGTTTTCTTTCTTTCTTTCACTACCAAATTTAGTAGGAAAACCCTGAAAGTGGGGTTGTGGAACGTAGCTCAGTGAAAGAGCACTTGCCTAGCATGCACGAAGTTCTGGGTTCAATCCCCGGTAATACAAAAATTTAAGAAATAATAATAATTGAGGAAATGAGAGTGATGAACACACATAAAGAGAAGCAAGAATCTGCGTAAACAACAAAAAACAAAGTGAGACACTGAAAGGTTTCAGATGATCTAATTATTGTACATATTGTACATATTATATATATAATATATGCTTACATTAACATATATATAAAGTACATTCACTCTGTTTCAAGAAGTAGAAGAGAAATTGGTAGTATGAACAGATAATAAGAAACCAATGGATATGAAAATAAGAATAAATATCTATGAAAATATAACTTAAATTAAAACCCAGGCTGTGGTTTGAATATGGAATATTTGTTCCTTCCAAACATTCATGTGAACATAAAGGATTGAATCTTAGGGTGGCACTATTCCGAGGCAATGGAATCCTTTAAGAAGTGGGACCAGTGGGTGGTTTGTAGGTCCTTAGGTCCCACAGGTACTGCTCTTAGAAAGGAATACCAGTGTTCTAGAATGAGCTATGGAGAGTGAGATGTTCTAATGTTGTTTTGGAGAAGCAGCACTCGGAGAGCAGAACTTCAAACTTTATTTTACACTGGTGGGCCCAGAGGCAAATAAAAACTCCAAATTCTGAGACCTGATCCACAGTTCCTCACAATATTTATAGGTTATTTGACGTCATCTTAGGCCCATCCTATCATAGGGACGTTTTCCTCTTTAAAAAAAAAAAAAAAAATTCCTATTCTATGCAGCTGAAGACCTTGTGTAGGGTCTCTAACATAAAGCATGCTTACAGAAACAGATAAGAAAAGGCTCTTTTTACGAGCATCTGTTACATTTCAAGAAGGAGTAGTCAGACTTCTAGGGCAGTTATTTACAATTCAAAAGGTAGACCCATCTAGGTTAATCTAGGTTTCCTGGAAAAAGGCTGAGAGAGGGGAGCTGAGCTGACCCCTTCCCCAGATATTGGCTTCTTACCATAACATTTTTGTAATTTCATTTCACAACCAGGTCTGGTTTTGCCATCACACTAAAATCTTGAGCCTGTTCTAAAGCCCACCCAGTTCTTTGGTTTCTGGCTTGAGATATAACTTCTGGTCCCAGACATGTGCTCTTTCCATTGCCACCCACCACAGACCATGTTCCACGGGGCCCTCCCCAGAACTGAGCAGGTACCAATGACCTTGAACCTCCAAAACTGTGAACTAAATCAATATATCTCTCTCCCTCTCCCTTCCCTCTCCCAGCACTGCCTGTGTGTGTGTGTGTGTGTGTGTGTGTGTGTCTTTCTCTCTCTCTCTTTTTCCAAAAGAAGGCTGCCTGGGGTGTTTTCTTAAGTGATGAAAGTTAATACAAACCATTAAAAGTAATATATAGATTCAATACAGTTGAAGGGAAAGTTGTTAACTAGTAGATAAAACTGTAATCATTACCCAGAATTCAGCTAAGAATATAAAATACATGCAAAACACAAGACAATAAGATAGAAGGAGAAGGTATAACATCTATCTAATTGGCATCCCAGAGGATGAAATTAGAGAATATGGGAAAAGCAACATTCAACAAGAACATGAATATTGTGATATATCCAGAATTCAGGGATAACACAGGTACTAAATTTTAGATCAACATAAGCCACACAGATCTTTTTACTTTAAGGAGATCGTCAGTAAAGAAGTTTGGAAAGTACATGCTTCTGAAAGAAGGAAGATGATTAAGAAGACAATAAAAATAAAGATGAAATGGTGAAATGGTAAAAAAAAAGACACATAGACAAATCTAACTGAATGTTGAACACATGAAAACATGACATTGTATAATTCATAAGGCAGACAGAAAACATGTTGAATTACAGTACAAATTAAGAGAGAAATATGATAGTTTGAGATTCAGAAGAGTAAAGGTACTCATTCTTTTTAGACTTTTAAAACTTAAATATGCCTAGGGACATTTCACTGCAATTGAGGGCAGATTTCTGTAGAAAGGTGGAGATTTAAACGCATACATTCACCTCCACTTCTCATGAAAACTTCATTAAAATTTCAGTAAATACAGCTGGGGGTGTGGCTCAGTAGTTGAGCATGAGGACCTAGGTTTGATCCTCGGCACTAAAAACAAAACGACAGTAAATGGAGTTTTCAAAAGGCCTGTAAACACAGGACAAAGAAAACATCAAACTTTGGGACAGGTACGTAGAAAGATGAGAATTTACTGACAACATACACAAGAAAACGAATTCTAAGTCAGCAGTGGTCGAAGTGAACATTTCTGAGATTGCGAATTTAGTACTATTTAGATATTTGAGAGTGGGATGGAGGTGAGGCTGAACATAAGGAGATTGACTCAAAGTTAATTTTAAAATAATTTAAACATCGATATCCCATCTCTACCCCTATGCACTATTACATAAGACTGGATGTTTATTCTGTAGAGTGAGAAAAAAAGAGAGATTGGGGCTAGGGATGTAGCTCAATGGTAGAGTAATCGCCTAACATGTTCAATCCCCAGTGCCCCAAAGGGAAAAAGAAAAAGAGAGTCTTTAGACAAGGGGTCACCAAACTAGTGGATAGGTGGAATACCCTATTGAATACATAAGGATTAAATAAAAGCTTATAAACAGGTACTTAAATTGAGGCGACCTGTCCTCTTCCAGTCATATTTCCAGAACACTGGCCACCCTGTGTTTATATCTGTGCTTATATTTGAGTGCTGGAAATTAGTGGGATTTTTTTTCTAAAAGTAAGTAATTATTTTGGGGTCCTCCCCCAGAATAATCTGAGACCACAGTAAAAATGTAACACTTACAAGCCCAGAACTTCCATACTTTTTTTTTTTATACCCTATCCTAACTGTTGAACAGAAATCCATGAATTACCAGAAATTGGAGGAAGAAAACTAGTATGAAATGATAAGAGACAAAACGGAAAGGGAAGCAATATGAATATACAGATTTTTCTTTGATAAAAATATGTAAAATAAATGCTCAGTTTGGGTCTGTATAAATGTATCACTTTTGTGTATTCATTTTTGCAAACATTATATACATGGCATAAAACTAAAATTGTATGTATTTATGAAATCACTGCTTAGAGGTAAATGGTATGGATGGTATTAGTCTGTGAAAGCAATGTTCCTAGTACAGTACTAGTAAATGTAAATACTAGTAAATGTAAATACTAGTAAAGTGATAAACTTTGGTTCCTCATTAAAAACAGCATATGGTTCTCTCCCCACCAAACAACAACAAAAACAACAACAACAACAAAAAACATAAAAATCAGCAGTCTCATGATTGATAGAAAATTTCTGACTCTAGAGCCAGACATGGTGACACATACCTGTAATATGTGATTCAGCATTGGGGATGGGGAGAACTGAGACTAGGGGATCAGAAGTTCAAGACCAGCTTCAGCAAATTGGTCAGACTCTCAGCAAGTTAGCAAGACCCTGTCTCAAAGTAAGATATAAAAAGGACTGGGGATGTAGCTCAGTGGTAAAACATCCCTGGGTTCATTTCTAGTACCCACCCCCCCAAAAAAAAAAAGTTTCCGACTTAATATGTCTTCATAGTCTAGGCTCTGGAGAGGTGATAATCCTTTAATTCTTAAGTATAAATTAACCTTTGAATGTACTTGTAGAATTTTAATTACCTGTGGGTGTGTTGACAGATCCATTACTGCTGAGAAATTTATGTAAGGATGGACGCTTTATTAACCACAGGGTTATTTATGTCTCTCTAATTATTATCTTCTTGATGGACCCGGAATCACCTTTCTGCTGGTTTAGAGGCTATACAATGTGGAGTGCTTGGTGCTTTACTAAGAAAGGATAATTCATTTAATGGTTGTGCACTATTTGCTAGCTTGGTTTAAGCACACAAAGCAATGCATAATTTGAATGTTCCAGAGTTAATGAGATAAACTCATTACAGCTTCCAGAAGACATAATTTCCAAGCTGACAACAGTCACAAAACCTTTTTAAGGCATCATTAATAGGTTTCACCTAACTGCATGAATTCAGCTACTATTTATATAAAATATTAGTCACAATTCAAAGACTAAAGACAACTTCTTATAACTTTTCAAAGGATACTTTGAAAGGTGAAGTGTTCCTTTTATGATTATTTATGTTAGAATGATATAACTTTAAAAATTTGCATTCAGTAAAGAGTCAGAAAACTGTAAGCTTATACATTTTACATTTTTATGAAGTACTTTCTCAAAAGATATATCAAGGTGTAATGATTCACTACTGAATACATATTTAAATATTTTAACATGACATTATATGTTAACATATAAAAATGTTTTAACATATGAAAATATTTAATTCAACAAACACTTGAGGACCTAATATAGTCTGTGCTTCCAAGATTGACAGAAATGAATAATATGCCTTTTTTGCTATCTAGAAATATTTAGAGTAAGAGAAATGAGTAATAGAGATGCAAATTCCTACCACAGAAGGAGGCAAAATGTGAGGATTATAAGAACAAGTGCCAGGAAAAGAAGTGAAATAAAAAATTTTGGGGATAATTTCTAAAATTTATTTCAGTAAGTGGTTGAAATGATTCCTGAAGAGTGGGTTTGCTTTCTTCTGTAGGAAACCTAAGTTAACAACATTATGACAAATGTGTGCTTCTATGGAGCAGTACATATTAAGAAAAGTTCTCAGAAAACTGTGAAATGGATAGAAACAACTTGAATGCTTGATCTTCTCTACTTACAAAGTATAATGTGGTATGTCAGCCTTCCACCACTGTGACAAAATACCTGATTTAGGCACTTTAAAAGGAGGAAAGATTTATTTTGGCTCATAGTTTTAGAGGTTTCAGTCCATGGTTGCTTGGACTTTGGCTTTGAAGAGGTCATGGTGGGGAGCTTAGTGCAGAGCAGAGCTGCTCACCTCAAGGTAGCTGGTTGGCAAAAAGAAGGGAGAGGGAGAAGAGTGAAAAGACAAAGGTGAAGGAGGAGTAGAAGAGGAAGAGGAAGAGAAAGAGGGCCAATCAAAGGAGAGAGTGGAAAAGAGGAAGAGAGAGAGGACCTGGGAACAAAACATAACTGTCATGAACAAGCTATGCCATTAACGTAGACCAAACTCTTTTTTGTCTTTCTACAATGTCAGGATTTATTTTAATAACAATAATTTCATAAGTTACATCACTTTCAGTGGTTGCAATTCACTGACTCTCATGAGTCATCTGACAGTCATAAGTCAGGCAGTGACAAATTCCATTCTGAACTTAATTTCTGGTATCTGCAGCACTCAGTCTACACATCATAATTCACACAATCTTATAAGAAGAGCAAAGAAAGGGTTAAGATGGTGTAGGGTTAGAGAATGCTGTGCCAAGAGCACAGGCAGATATGAATACAAAGGGTCAAGAGTCACTGTAGGTGGTCAGATAAGGGTTTTAAGAAACCAGTTTGAGTTGTCAAGTAGAGTATCTGGAGGCAGGGATGGCAGTTTCAAAGTGTCAATTTAAAGTGTCAGTTTGGAGTGGCAGCTTGTGGACCTGTGTGTAACCAGCAGGAGAGACAGGGTTGTGTGGAAACCGGGAGGGACTGAACCAGGGACTCATTGCTGTGGCAATTGTCCTGAACAAGTCTCTGATAAGTGACTAGGTGATGGGAGTCAACATGCTGCCATGCCCAGTCTTGGGGAAATCCTGCCTTTATGGGTCTTAGGTGAGAGGGTTACACTGGAGGCTGATAAACTCCTGTGTTTCTGATGATTTGGAATGACAAGTCCAGGTGCTTCTGATTTAGTTTGATAGTTGACATGAGTAAGTTATTTATCAATTTGTGCTTCATGGTTGTGCTAAGCAAATAGTGGTTGTTCACCTGTACAAGCAAGGTGTAGAGTCATTCTGTATTAGCACTTGTATTCTAAATGGAGTAACCGATGGCAAACCATTGCTTTCACAAAACAGAATTGCTCAGGGTTAGGTACAGCTTGAAAACTACCCTTCTATACATCATGGAGTAACTCAGAGCAAGGCCCAGTCCGCTTTCCACAAATACCTTCAAAGTCCCCATTGATCTACTAGATGCCCACCTCCTGAGTCCCCTTCCTCTCCTTCATAACACCACCAGCTGGGGAGCAGGCCTTCAACTTGAGCCTTTGGAGGGCATTACAGATCCAAACCACACAATGTGATTAGTAAAATGTGAATTTCAAATATTATATATCTGCAACTATATCCAGTAGAAATCCTGTTTCCTCAATTAATAGGAAGTCCGTTATTGATGTTGTCTCACATCTACACTTGCATTTCTTTTGGGGTAAGACAGGATTCCACTCAAATTATGTTAAACATTAGGGTGAGGCTTAGGCATTGTAGGGTATTTTTGAAAATTTCTATACATAATTTTAACGTGCACCCATGATTGCAACCAACTGGGCTAAAATGAAGTTGGGCAACTTTGGTCTTCTAGATAACTAATTTATTTTCTCTGTCCTTTCTCCTTTCTGATTCAATAGATAAAAAGAATGGTCCCACTATTATTTTTATTAGCTTCCATTTACTGAGAATACTTACTACATGCAGTGCCAGATAGGTCGCGCCCATTTTTATGCATTATCTCGTCTAATTTTCACTTCAATCCCAAGGTGCGTGCCACTTCTGAATAACTTGCCCACAAAGAGGGCAAGCTTCTACCCGTGGCGCAACACGGCTGCTTTTTTTCTACTTCACACTTGATTTGGAACCGTTGTGCAACCCAGTCTCTCAGCAGTTATAAATAAACGGTATCTGGGAAAAGCAACCAGGAACAAGCCACAAAATAGCACCAGATGAAGTCCGTGGAGCGCACTAGGAGGCGGAAGCGACACTGCAGAGTTGAGACTTTTTAGCTCCCTAATTGTGGGGACCCGCCAACACCCCACCCTACCTAAAGCCTTTAACTGCCCCCACTTAGTCCCACTTTTAAAGGTCCTTGTTGGCCAATTTCGGGGCTAGGATAACCTACACATGCAATGAGGAAAAAACCGAGTATTTCCCAAATCGTAGCCGCAGTTAAAGCTTCAGTCATTACTGGAGAAGGAAAAAAGCCTTTTCTCGCTCCTTTTACATCAGCCCACCGACTCAGAGAGAATATAGATAGTGCTTAAGGCTGCCCAGCTCGCTTTCCCCAGCACATCGCAGAAGGTGGGACCGGCGGCTGGAATCCTGCGCCCCTTACTACCCCGAGGGACGAGTCGGGTGGGTGCCCGCCGGACGGACAGGTCGGGGGAGAGGCGAGCAACCATTGTCCATCGCCGCGCCCCAACGGAGGGCGTGACTGCAGTTTCAGCTGCCGAGAGAGACTAGCCGGTCCAATCCTGGTGCACAAATACCGATTTAACTGAGATGAAGGCTGGGTCCCCGGGTTACGCTTGCGGGCGTGGGAGGAGGCTACCATCCGACTCCCAAAGCAGCGCAATGCAGTCGGAGGAGTACTGGACCTGAGCTGTCCCCCGGGGCGGCGGCGCGCTGCACCCGGTTGCCATGGCAACCCCACGCGGCTGGTGCTGCGGGCACTTGCTGCCCAGCTACGACTGCTGCCGGAAGTGACGCTAGTTCACCTGCCGAGAGGGGGCGGGGGAAGGCGGGGTGCAGAGGTGCCGCGGCCGCCGCCAGCCCAGTCGGGAGCGCGCGAGGCGCCGGGAGATAGAGAACCAGAGCTAGAGCCGCCTACCTGCAGCCGCCGCCCACGGCCGGGCAGCCACCATGGCGCTTCTGCTGCGCTTCGTGCTCCTATGCGGAGTCGCGGGTGAGTGGGCGCCGTTTGGTCCCCAGCACGCTCCCAACCCGGGGGCGCTCGCTGCCCGCGACCACCCGGGAACAATGGGTGTGGGGGAGGGGGCGGGATTTGGGGGGCGCTGCGGCATTGGCGGGTGGGCAGAATTGCACCGGAGTGATATTGCAGAGCCAAGTGCGCGAGCCGGGAGGGTGGAACGGCCCCCGAGGGGTAGCACAGGGGATTGGGGTGCCTGAGGTGCCATAGCAGAGCTGAGGACCGAGCGGGGCGGTGAGGGGTGGGCGCGGCGTTCGGCGTGCGCCTGGTGGGTCTCGCTGAGCGTTCTGTGCCTCGGGTGCTGCTTTGCTCCTGCCTATTCCGATGTCAGCGTGGGTCCAGCGATACCCGGTTTCCAAGCCTTGGGCGGCGAGTTTCAGGTGTCGAGTAGTCCAAGCCGGGAGGCTGAATTACGAACGCCATTATTCAGTGGACACTGAGCTGTTCCGTGCCTCGAGTCGTCCCAGCTACCTCTAGGAAAGGCGCTGGACGAGCACCAGAACCCTTGGAAGAGGCTAGCCCAAACCAGGGCTGCTCCGTAGAGGGGAAATTAGGAGCAGACCGTGGGAAATCAGAAGTCCGTTCCTGCAAAACTGCGGTATTGATTCCTGCGGTCCTGGGGCAAAGTGCAAGGGAGAATTTAACAACCTCGGGTTTGAGTTTGTAATGAGTTGGTTCATTTTAAAGATAAGATATGGTAACTTGTACAGGGTAATTCCTAAAGGACTCGCCAAGTACATTTTTTGACTGCACCTTTTTCTGGGAGGGGAAAAAGGCATTTAAAATATGCGTGGACCACTAGACAGCGTAAATATTTTGACACTTGAAAAAACGGATCTGTTTCCTTCTCTGTTTTAACCACCTGATCTTAGCCCAAGCACTTGCGGCTTTTTGTAACTGAATGATTCATTAAAAAATAAAATCAAATTCATAGGTGGAACAGTAAGAGGCAGACTTTGTGTAGCCTACAGAATAATTTTTTTTTTTCTTTTAAAGTGCTCAACAGCAATATCGAGTGGCCTTGTCTGTTGGGATGGCTCTGCTTCCTGTTGAAATGTTAATTCCATTGTTGAATGCCACAGCTGTGAGCATTACTCATGGGATCACCAGTCTATTAACAAGTCTAATCTTCGATCTGCGTCTATAGCCCTACCTCCACCTTTTTTGATACATATCACTTAGGCTTGCCTGAAATTTCGAAAGAAATCTGGAAAAAAAAAAAAAAGAAGGGTCAAATAACCGGTTTACTTTTCCACCTTTGTTTTGTCAAGGCCTAAACTGAAGTTGAAATTGAGAACACAAGGTTTGTGTTCTCAGGAAAAAAATCATATCTCAATCAGAATATAAATCTCGCAGCGATTTTTTTTTTCTGGGGGCGGGGATCTTCATTTAATTAGGCTTATTCCCCCACCCTCAATGCCTCACTTTAAGCACAATCCTAGTTGAGGCTATTTTAATACTATATAATCTTTCTGCTCTCAAAGTGTACATTAGGGTACAGTGAATAAATATATCATTAAAAGACTAACGTCTTCAGCTAAACAAGACAACTCTTTTTCTCCCCAGTGTTCCAACTTAAGAAACAACTCAGAAACTATGTAATTGATGTTACATATGCTTCTGAATATTTCTTCAGATATTTCAAGCCATTTTAGAAATGCTTTGCTAGAAACTCAAGTTCAGTGTTAACATTATTGAATCCTACATTGGCAAAACAAGGCTTACATATTAAAAATTGAAATGCTGTAATGATAGCTGTTCTAGATTTGTCCCTTTAGAGTTTTGCAGTGTACTGTGTTTGCTAGGGGACTCTTTGTGATGCATTTTTATTACCTATGTAGCAGCAAGTCTCACTGTCATTAGTAGTAGCAGCAGTAGAGCAGAGACAGTAGCAGCAATAGTATTAAACCCTTGATTCAGCAGTTAT
The DNA here is from genome assembly GCF_902686455.1 of Sciurus vulgaris. Taxonomy (NCBI): domain Eukaryota; kingdom Metazoa; phylum Chordata; class Mammalia; order Rodentia; family Sciuridae; genus Sciurus; species Sciurus vulgaris. Next base: position 26,489,011 of record NC_136470.1, on the reverse strand, counting down.
TAATGCCAGATACTTTTCCAAGGATTTTACATGTATTCAATCTGTCAAACAACCCTTAAGGGTATTTCTTTTTTTATTTTTTGATTCATTGTACACAAATGGGATACAACTTTTCCTTTTTCTTGTTGTGCACGAAGAAGAGTCACACTGTGTAATCATACATGTATATAGGGTAGTGACGTTCGTCTCATTTCATTATCTTTCCCTCCCCTGGTATTTCTTATAATTATCCTGTTGTGTAAGCAGAGAAACTGAGGCATGGATAGTTATGTAACTAAATTGGCCAGGCCATAAATTTGCATTCCAGTTTGTGCTCTTATCACCATGCTATTATATGTGGAATAGCCACTTTCCTCTTTGATTACCTCTAATTGAAATCCTAATTTCTGCCATTGGTCACCTGTCATTTATTAAGAACCTGTTGTTAGGTTGACTGGTCACTGGTTATTAAAGACTTTTATTATTTGCTTTTAAACTTCATGATCTTAGGTGAGTACTTTGAGGCATTCTGAGTACTCCAGGATATTCTGCAGGACTTAGACTGTTGGAAACTAAAGGGCCTATGTACCTAAGGTATCATCATTAGACTTGGTTAAAATAATAGGTCTGGGCATATGACTCAGTTGGTACAGTGCTTGCCCAGCATGCACAAGGCCCTGCATGCAATCCCTAGCACCACACACAAAAAAGTTTTATATATATATATATATATATATATATATATATATATATATATATGATGTTTTTCACAGTTCCAGTGAGTGGAACTAAAAAAATGTCCAGCTAGTCACCCAGCCACTTATTAGCTATTTGATGGTGACCAGGCCACTACTGTCTTCTGTGTGCTTCATTTGCCTTATGTGTCAAGAATGGAGATACTGCAGAAGGTGTTGGGGAGATTTGGTCAAAGAAGAAAATATTTCATGGAGCTGGTAGGAGTAAGTTCAAGACCTCTGTTGTTCAACATGCAGGTTATAGTTACAGCAACATATTGTATTCTTGAAAATTGCTGAGAGTAGATTGAAACCACCACAAAAATTAAGTATGAGTTAATATGTTAGCCCGATATAGTTATTCCCCAGTGCTTCATCTCTGACCTTGTTGTTGTATTTTATCCCCCCACCCCCCAGTTGTCATAGATAATGATAACCTGTGTGCCAAATGCACTTATCTCTTTGGCGCTCCATGACACCTATTTTGGTTCTTTTCAATCTTGTTGACCTGCCCTTAACTGCCATCTGTAATAGGTCCCTTAAATGTCATCTTCCCCATGGTTTGGCCCATAACCCTCTTCTCAATTTCCATCTTAACCCTGGATGACCTCCTCTGTCCATCATTGTAACCACCAAGTAGTTTATTTCCAGCGAAGTCTACTTTGAGTTCTGGGCTGCTGTTTTCAACTGCCTAACAGTCATTTTGAGGTACTTGAGTACCTCAGACCCTCCAGGTTCCCAAAATAAACTCATCTGTTAATTGATTTATTAAATGATCCAGTTACTCAACCCTTTATGGTCTACTATGTACTATGCCCTGCGCTAGGTGCCCCTACAGTAGTAGTATGTGGCATTGCAAATTGCACAAGGAATGGTTTTCCAGGTAGATGGTAGTTTTTTTGCAGAGACATGAAGATCTGAAGGGTATGATGTATCTTGAGAGTTGAGAAGTTCAGTGCATATAAAGCATCTAACCAACAGTGCTCAGATGGTTAATATGCATCTGAGTCATTCATATGAGAAGACCTGGGGTGGGGCCTGAGATTTTTAAAATTTTAACAGTTTCACATGATATCACTGCTGACCTCATTTCATGTGGGCAGGAAGCTACAGGTTGTGCTTGAGAGCTCCATAGGAAATGATAGGTCAGTCACATTATATCCCCCACCCCCATGGCACTAAGAAACCTATGGAGGTAATGAAGAAGTGAGGTTATTCTCTTGAGTGGTAATAATACAACAGTTCTGGAGACAGGTAGAACCAATAGATCTAACACAGAAGTCCCTCTGAGATGATCTGGATGGACATAAGCAATCCCTGTAGAAACACAGCTGAGCAGAGTTAGACTTCTTTTGATTTGGAAAGCTTTTCTGAGGAAGTAGAACTTGGTAGTTGCTAGAATGAGTGACAGGAAAACATTGAAGAGAAGCAATCAGATTTCTGATTTAGTGTATGGTAATGTCACTGACCTACAGGGGAAATACACAAAAGAGGAGCAGGTTTTAGGTAGAGGACGATGAACTTAAGTTTGGAAAGGTAGCATTTGAGGTGCCTGAGAAGATTTAAAGTTAAAAAAATAATAATCCAGTAGAAAGATTTAAACAAAGGACTGGATCATAAAAGAGAGGCAAAGATTGGAGATGCAGAATTGAGCAGTCACTGCTGATAGGATTCACCCGTGTAAGGCTGACCAGGAAACACAGGTAGGGCTAGAAGAGAAGGTGGAAAGTGAGGCAGGAGAAACACCACCCTCTAAGAGGTAAACACAAGGTGAAGAACACAGGAGCAAGAGAATAGAGAACTAGAGGGCAAGGATGTCCTAGAGACTGGTGGAGAAATGAGACTGTTCTTACCATCTGGAGACGATTGAGAAATTCAGGAAGTTATTGATTCCACAGGAAGGATAGTGTCTGTACTGGTGAGAGCAAAGCTGGATTTCAGTAGGTTAGTGGAGAATGAGAACTGTACTTTGCAATGGTGAGGCACCACCCATGTGGCTGTAATCCCAGAGGGCAGTACATACCCCAAGAGAGAAGGTGGAAGCTAGCTAATAAGGACTCTCTTAACTTTCCTCCGTCCAGACCTAGAATTTTGTTCACCTTGTAATTCTTCCCTGATTTCCTTTCAAATTAATTCCTGAACCCTTCAGCATCTCAGGGATGTCATTTTCTCTCTTTTATCTGGATCTCATCAACTTTCAACAGGCTTATTTATTCCTATTTATAGCCCTTCAACTCTGCAGTCCTTCATTCAACACTGCTCATCCTTCCCCTCTTACCCAGGCTTCTTAAAGTACTTGCCTGCATTTACTCACTTCATTATTTCCTTTCTTGTTGCTAATTCTTCCATCCTTTAAAATTTAATTTTCACCCCCTGCTTTAGACTGCAATTTTCCAATGGGCATCTCACACCTTCAGCCTCTTAAACCTCTCAGCATGAATAGCTCTACTGAACACTTTCCCCTTTGACCTATTCTTTATTTTCTTTTCAGTGCTCAGTTTTCTCCTTACAAATGCTGAGGTTCCTCAATTTATGGTTTCAGTCACCATTTTTATGCTTATAGTCTTCAGTCTATTTCTAGTTTCTCTCTCCCAAGCTTTATGAATAATATCAAACCACCCACCTGGCATCTCTGCCTGGACTTCTCATAGGCATCTCCAACTAAACCTGTTTATACATTATTCCCACTCCCATTAAGTGATTTTTTTTTTTTTTTTTTTTTTTTTTTTTTTTTTAGCTACAAAAATGCTCAGACAGAAAGACAGGTATTTGATTTGACTCTTTTTATATTTCCACCTGCTCACATCCAGTTTCTAAGACACTTGTGTCCTTCCAGCCACTACCATCGTCTCTTGTTGGAAGTAGTTTCATAATTGGCATCTAATCAAGCAAGCTTTTCCCCGTGCTCCAGGCATATCCTGTTACCAGCAGCATGTTCTAGCACTTATCAAACATGCCTTTATAATAAAGGCACAAAATAATTGTTTTCTCTCTCCATAAGCTACTTTTCATTAGGTCAGGGACTATTTACATTTTATTTCCCACATATGGCACAGTGATGTTCATTGAATGAATGGGGCAAGGTGTGCTAGACAGGAATCTATGCTTGCAGCTCATTCTTTCCCTCCAGGGGAAAGAACATTTGTAGATCAAGAATAGGTACATCATGGAAGAGATGGGCAAGGCTGGGCTCTGTGTGGTACACAGGTCAGCTTTGTGTATGTTGGTTTTTCCACTCCAGTCTCAAATTTTAATCTCCTGTTTGCAGTCTGTTCCTTCCCTCCCCTTCTTTCCACATTTCTTTTGTCATACACAGTCATTATTGAGTGAGAATTGATCCTTTTTGTAATTAAGAAAGAATAGGGGCTGGGAGTTCTGGATTGGATTGATTTGGTGGCCAGCAAGTAGTAGATGTGAACTTTAAAGTAATTACTAAAGTTACACAGAAAGCAATTAAATACTATCTAACCAAAATGACCTTAGGGCTTTATCTGACTTTCATCTAACTTGTATTTTTTAAGAAAACAAAGTTCATACTCCAAAATAATAACTGTTAGATTGATTTGGATTTAGATTATTTTCTGTGGAATGTGGTGCTAAGTAAGAGTAAGAATTCAAAGAACAGAGGAGTAATCTTTTTGAGTTCTGGTTTCTTAACCTTTTCTACTTGATTTCTTCAGTGGGGCTGGAAATGCAGATGGCAGTATGTGAAAGGTATGGAAGAAGGTCACTTTGTCATGGAGAAGTGATCCATTCAGGAAACTGGCACTGAGGTCATGGTTTGGGTTGGTGTTCTCTTGGAGCTCTGTTATTTGTATTGCTTTGTAAGTGTTCAGAAGTTAAACATGCTTTTGCTGGGTGCAGTGGCATGAGCCTGTAATTCCAGCAACTTGGAAGGCTGAAGCATGAGTCACAAGTTCAAAGCCAGCCTTAGCAACTTAGCAATGCCCTAGGTTAGTGAGACCCTGTCTGTATCTGGAGAGTGGAGGCTGTCTCTCTCTGCTTACTGATTATCATGTGAGCTGCTTTCCTCCATCACACTCTTCCACCATGATGTCTGCCTCACCTTGAGCCCTGAGGAGTGGAGCTATCCTTCTGTGGACTAAGAACTCTGAAACTGTGAGCCCTCAAACTTTTCCTCCTCTACAATTTTGCTGATTGGGTCCTTTAGTCACAGCAGTATAAAAACTGACTAAAACAGAAATTGGTACCAAGTGGAGTCTGATGTTACTGACCTGACCATGGGGTTCAGAAGTTTTTTGAGTTTTTTGGAATTGGTGGTAGCAATTTTGAAATGCTTTGCAGTGCAAGCTGGAAATATTTTTAGATTGTTGTATTGGGAGCTTAATGGACCATTCCAGTGGGAGCTCAGAAGATCAGAATGCCAATTGGACCATGGACAGTGAAGAAAGGGCTCAAGAGGGTTCAGAGGAGGATTCTCTTGGAATTTGGAGTAAAGGCCATTCCTATTATATTCTGGCTGAGAAGTTGTCTGCACTGTGCCATGTCCTGAGAATTTCTGTAAGGCTGATTTTAAAAGCAATGGACTTCTTAATCTGGTGAAAGAAATGTCTAGGCAGCACAGACTTCAGGAAGTGACATAGTTATTGCTGGCGGCTTTTAGCCAAGTTTATTGTGATATTCAGAAGCAGAAAGCAGAGCAGAGAGATTTTAAAAACTTGGACTTTAAAGGTGGAAGTAAAACTGGGGCTGAGAAAGTTTCAGTTGTTAGAGGTGTTATGGCCAGTAAAGAAATGCTAAAGACTTTATCCGTAGACGGTGAGAAAGATGGCTTGAGGGCATCTCAGGCTCAAGGGAGGAAAAGTGAAAATTTTCTTGAGTAGAGACCAGTGGGAGACCCATCTTGCACAAGGGTGCCTAGGAGGTTTTTTCAAAGTGCTCAGCCACTCAGACACTCAGTGACTGATACAGCCAGGATTCCTGGAGGCTTGATTTCTGTTCAGGATGGTGACCGACTTTGAGGTCAACCATGTGCTGCTGGTTCTGCAGGAATTAGGAATTAGTTAGGAGGTAATGGAGGCTTCTACCAAGATTTCAAAGGAAGGCCTGGGAGGCTAGGCAGAGTGCAGCAGGTTTGGAGTCCCTGCAGGAATCCCCTGAGAAGGTGAAGCATGAAGATGTGAGGAGGAAGCCAAAGCTTCACTGGAGACCCTCAATATTAAGAAATGCCAGAAACATTGGACATCATCCTAGGAAAGCTGCAATTGAGCAGAGACAAGCCAACAAGAAAGGCCACTTGAGCTGCAACCAACAAGGCTGCAGGGGTGGAGCTACAGAAGTGCGTTGAACAGAACATCACCATGCCATGTGCCCCAGATGCTGGATATGGAGTTACAGGACTTGTCTACCCAGTGGGATTTCGTTCTTGCTTTGGTGCTATTCCTTCTTTGTATACCCCTATTTTTTTCTGAATGGAAATGTTTACTCTGTACCATTATATATTGGATATTTGTAAATTGCTTTCAATTTAATAGGAGCTCACAAAGTGAGATTACCTTGAGTCTCGGAGAAGACTTTGAATTTGAACTTTGAGCAGTCTCAGAACTGTTGAGACTATGGGGACTCTTGGGCATGGACTAAATGTATTTTGCATTGTCAAATCAGTGTGAGCTTTTAGAGGCCAGGGATGGAATGTTATGGTTTGATTTGAGATGTCCTCCAAAACCTCATGTGTGAGACAATGTGAGAGGGTTCAGTGGGGAAATGATGGGTTATTAGAGCCTTAACCCAGTGAATTAATCACCTGATGAGATTAACTGAGCAATAACCGAAGGCAGGTGTGGTATGACTGGAGGAGGTGGGGCATTGGGGTTAGCTTTGGGGTATGTATTTGTATTTGGTAAGTGGAGTCTCTCTGCTTCCTGATCACTATGTGAGCTGTGTTCCTCTGCCTCACTGTTCCACTGTGATGTCCCACCTCATCTCCAGTCCTAGGGAATGGAGCCTGCTGCCTGTGGATTGAGACCTCTGAAACTGTGAGCCCCTAAATAAACTTTTCCTCCTTTATAGTTTTTATGGTTGGGTCATTTAGTCACAGCAGCAAAAAAACTGACTAAAACCCTGTCTCAAAATAAAAAATAAAAATGAACTGGGATGTGGCTCAGTGGTTGTCGCCCTGGGTTCAATCCCTGGAACTAGAAAAGAAAAAGTTAAACATGTTTCTATAATCAAAATGGTAACAGAGTAGCATTTTAGCTTTTCTGTGAGTTTCCATTTGTCTTTTCCATATCCTCCACCTCACAGCCTCACCCATTCTGATTTAGAATAAGCAGTTAGGCAGTTAGTCTTACAGGTAACTTGAGTCAGCAGTTTTTGCAGTTTGGTTGGCAGGGTACTTGTAGGGAAAAAAAAAAGTTTTCCTGCTTTGTGGGCAAAGGGAAGATAGGAAAAGAGAGGGAAAGATAATAACAGTATTTTTAGGGTAGGTATGAAATCTGAAATCAGTGGCATGCTCTGTTTGTCGTTTGGTATTCAGTGAGAAAAAGGATTAACAGTTAAGTAAACAACATGTGTACATACTGAGCAAAAGCAAATTTCTTCAGAAACGTTTACATCATTTTGATGCTTTCAAAGTTTACAGATTGGAGTGGGAATGAGTTTTACTTCATTTATTTCTAAGAAATAAAAATATTTAGATTTCTCAAAGAAACAAGTTGCGGTTACTTTTGTACCATTCCCTGGTATAGACATGTTTTCTATGCGAGCCTTATAGGTTTGTTCAAGGAAAGATGGTAGGGCTGCACAGATGAAGTTCTCTCAAGGAATCCCATGGGACAGCCAGATACAGGGAACCATCTTTGTTGAGCTGTCTTTGTTAAATCCAAAGTGTGACTATCGCTGACCCACCTCAGTCTTCGCAAGGGATATGTCTTGAACTGTTGAATACCAGACCTTTCTCAAATAGTGTTTCTTTAATGGACTAGATAAAAACTTTGACTTTGTGCCAGAGTAGTTCTGCAGTAAGAATTGACTCTTAAGAAGGTTGAACAATATGAAATCTGATGTTTTTAGAATGAACTGTTAAATGTGGGCTAGAAATGTGAACATATTTTTTTTAACACAATTTCACACATATCACATTTGAATCCACTCAACCGCCTTAGGGCAATAAGGACACATCATATTGTTCTCATTGATGGGAATTAAAGCCTGAGTCCAGCACGTGTGGCAATAGTGTAAAGTGGTGTTGTCCCACCTAAGTATCATGCAAGCCACATGTGTAATTTAACATTTTCTAGTAGCCACATTAAAAGATCATTGGAAAGAGGTGAAATTAATTTAAATATAATTTGTTTAACCCAGTTTATATAAAAGATATATGTATATTTTCATATGTAGTCAAATTAAAAACACTGAGATGTTACTGTTTTTCATACTATCTTTGAAATCTGGTCAGTGTTTACTTGGGTAAAAGCTCCTTTTATTTTATGCCAGCTGTCTTTGCAGTGTCTGGCAGCTGCCTTAGTTTAGTGGTCAGCATAGGGCTAGAACTTGGGGCTTTACTTCCACTGTTTAGTCTTAGAACATCTAACCTGAAAAAGCACAGGCGCATATTGCCATCAGAACAGCTTTGTCCAATGGAACATGCCTTTGGAATGGTTCTGGTGAGATTTTACTTCTGAAATTATTATTTGTGTCATAAACTGTTTCCTGTTGGCAATGAGCTTAAAGTCTATTGTTTCTTACTTAGTTTCTTGTATTCATGAGAAAATTTGTTACCTGCACACAAAATTATAACAGCTGTCCTTATTCAATAGTTAGGAGCATTCACATTTTAAATATGTCAGAAAAAAATAAGTCTGTGCCCAGAAATCATATTTTTAACTTGACCAAAGGGAGAAAAATGCATTTATGGAGAGGGGCAAAATAAACTGGGTAGAATGGCCCTCCTAATGGTTGCTGAGGATATTTGAATTCACTGTGGGATGTTAAAAAGGGATTTATACCAACATTGAAGGAATGAATTTAGATATGCTCCCAGTGGGTATGATTATCTTATTGTAAGTAACCATTTCTTTATTGACTTCAGGCTTTTCCATAAGGAGACACATAGTTTACTCATTGTACTGTTACTGAGGTTTCTTATTTTCTTTGATCTCATCTTTACAAGACACTTATTTCATCTGAGTGAATTTTTCTTGAGGAGGGGGCAAAAAGTCACTTTTTCTGTCTTATGTTAATTAAAAAGGAAAAGAAATAACCTGAGTTTTTTGTGAGCAAGGAAGCAAAGGAAGATTTCCTAAAATGGAGTGATACATATTTTATGAAGGTGATGAAAATATTCACCATGGCAACTGGTCTGCTTTACCCACAATGCAAAGCACCCTATTTGCATTTCTTTTTTCTTTTTGCTAGAGAATTCTGAAATTAGCATCTGTGTATGAGAGGCCAAGGGAGATGTAATATACTATTTAGATTGAAAAGAAGGACTAGGATAATTTGGATTGCAATTGAGAGTTGAATACTTCTCTCAGATTCATGTCTCAGGGATATAGGGGAGGGGTGGATCACAATCCATTTCAGCAGATTCTTGTGGTAAATCTGTCTTCTTATTTACTTTAACTCCCTGTTTGGCTTTCCATTAGAGTTTACATTTTCACTAGTCCTGCTTTCTAAGAAATACTAAATATTTCTCATAAGCCTTCTCATTCCTGTGGAAGTTCCAGAGTAAATACGTACTGTGACATGAATTTATAGCCAAGGTATTGTGTTGGATGTTTCAGAAAACAAGTAAGACCGTTCCATTTCTCTTGGCATGTTTAAATCCAGAGACAGGAGTTTTCACTGTCTTTATTCTAAGTTAATATAGTTTGCCTCCTTTGTCACAGAGAAAATAGAGCTTAGCTGGTACACATTCCCTTAATTTTTTGAACCCCAGTATGTGAATTTAACTGCAACTGTACCAATCCTTACATCCTTCCCTCTCTCTGGTCTTTTTCATTTTGTTTGCTTTTGTGGTGCTGGTAATAGAGCCCAAGGGCATCTGAGCATGTTAGGCAAGCGCCCTACCACTGAGCCACACCACACCCTCTTCCCTCCAGTCTTAATTAAAGGTGTCTTGTCTTAAAGTTGCCCAGGCTAGCCTTGAACTTACGATCCTTTTGCCTGGGCTGGGATTATAGGCATGCACCACCAGGGTCTGTCTTGCCCTTTTGTCTTGACTTTAAAATTGCTCAATAGTTGTCATTTTCAAAACAACCTTTCCCTGACCTCACATCACATTCTGTCTGCGCTTTTCATTCTCTCCTGGAAGGCCAAGTTCCTCAAGACAGTAGTCACTTCTCTCTGCTCACAACCTTGTTGACAGCTGTGTGGCATTCCACCTCCACAGAGCCTTCACCAAATCAGGTTTGCCTTATGTCACCAGTGAATACATTTCAGTGTCATTTCTTTCTTTTTTTGGGGGGTGGGGTGTGTACTAGGGATTGAACCCAGAGGTGCTTAACCACTGAGTCACATCCCCAGCCCTTTTTTTTGTATTTTGTTTAGAGACAGGGTCTCACTGAGTTGGTTAGGGCTTGCTAAATTGCTGAGGCAGGCTTTGAACTCGCGATCCTCCTGCCTCAGCCTCCCAAGCTGCTGGGATTGTGGGTTCGCACCACTGTGCTCATCTGTCTCTCATTGTCATTTCTTTATGTGGCAAATGTTGAGTTCTTTCTATGTGGAAGGCACTGCTAGCTGTTAAGGGTGAAAAAGATCAATAAAGTCCCTCTCAACACACAGAGTTTGCATCGTGATAGGAGTGACAAGCTTCTAAGATGCCAGCCAATTAATTGTCTGCTAGCCATTGTTTCCTGAAGAGTGAATACCAGCTTATGGTGAAATTATTCGAAGAGCTTTATATAAATTATTTTATTTAATCCCTATATTGAAATAGGCATTATTACTGTTGGTATTCATTTTAAAGAGGAAAACATCTAGTCATAATGAGACTAGAAATTGCCAGTGGCCGAGCAGTTAATAAGCTGAATTTGAATTTGAACTCAGATCTGACTTAGAAACCCATGCTCTTAATGGACTGGACTACTTCTATAATTCAGGATGCCATTGTTTAAGCAATGTCTGCATTTTGGGGGGAAGTGGACTCCGGGCTGCTAATGCCATTGAGATATGTGATATCTCAATAGATATGCAGGCAGGGGAAGAGACCGTATCAGAAAGGCTTCTTGTTAGTTGACTGATTGATGGTCTAGAACTAGAACATCATTAGATCCGAAATATGTAGTTTAGTTTAACACCCTTAATTTGTTTGAGCCCTAGAGAAGCAACTTGTCCAAAATGATACTCAGCTTGTGTGTGTGTGTGTGTGTGTGTGTGTGTGTGTGTGTAATAGATTTGACAACAGATTTCTAGTCTGATATTTAGTTCTCTGTTGAGAAAAAAAGAAAGAAAAGAAATATTACCCCAAACTTTACCTAAATTGCTACCTAGAACTCTAGTGTAGAAGAGGACTAGTGTAAACTCCAGACCTTCCTCACCATGGTGATTGGAATGGGGTTTCTAATGGGGTACTCATTATGTTTTATAGTGATTTCAGAAATGAAATCTCTGTGTCTGGGGTGTTCACTGATTTACTCTTGGACCCGGGATGAATGCAGCTGAGATTTGCCTGCATTTGTCATATTGCTCCATTAGCTCAGTGTCTTTCTTTCTTCCCCCCTAAAGTGGGTATAATACTAGTATTTCTTTAATGGAGTCATTATGAGAAGGAAAGAAATGTGTATAAGGTATTTTGAAAAGTGCTTGGCTATTTTTTTGTTGAGATGATGGCTTCCCCATTTCCATCTCAACTGATTCACTTGGTACTTACTTTTTGATTCTCATTGTGGGTAGGGAGCCAGGAGTTGACATTTGTAAAAAGTACCTAGAAAAGTGAAAATCATCCTTATGGCATTTCACTCATTCTTATTATCAGACTAAGTTATAATTTTCTTAGCTCTGAGCACATTAGTTTTGTACCTACAGGAATTAAACCACTAAAACTCCTGGACAGCAGAGGGCATACTATCTACCTGTTTTCTTATCTCCCTCAAAAATATTTAAAGGCCTAGTTGGTGTAGTTAATTATATTAATAGTTCAAAGTATCTTTCCTTTTTTATTTATAAAAATGGGCATTTGCCATTGTGGTAACTGTCACAAATATCTAATCTCAAAACAACTTCTGTAAGAAGCAGGTTGGCATAGATGGTTGAAGGGGGAAAGGAAGTAGTATTGCTGTGCCTTTTTGCATAGGTTTGGAATGTCTGTGACTTGCCAACTTAGACATTTATAGTATTTGTAGTCAGACACACAAAATTGTTCGTGTCCTTATCAGTCCCTTAAAAATACTAGCTCCCAGTTTTTCTAATTCATTTCTTAAAATTGCTCTGGTGAATTATCTTTCTTTTTTTTTCTTTTTGGTACTGAGGATTGAACTCAAGGGCACATGACCACTGAGGCACATCCCTGGCCTTTTTTGTATTTATTTAGAGACAGAGTCTCTCTGAATTTCTTAGGGTCTTATAAAGTTGCTGAAGCTGGCTTTGAACTCACAATCCTTCTGCCTCAGCCTCCGTAGCCTCTAGGATTACAGGTATGCACCACCTTGCCCAGCTCTGGTGAATCATTTTTCAATATTACAGTTTTAATATTAAGGCTGATGAATTCTGGGATCTGAACTCAGCAATATTACGAATGTGTCCTTTCTAAAATAGTGACACTGATAACATGCTTTGACAGGTCTGAAAAAGCTTAAGTAAGTTTGTAAGTAAGTTTTTCATAACACTTGACATTGAAGTCATTCCAGCATCCTTTTGAAAAAAAAATGTACAAGACTTTTGGAATGTGAATTGAAAGTTCTCTTATTATTTCCTAAATTTTTCCCTTATGTTAATATTTTTGGGATAACTAGCTCTTTTGCATAAATGTGTAATTTTTTCTTTGTGCTTCATTTTGCCTTAGAGGTAGTTGAAAGATAATCAAGCAATTTTTCTTTAACTGTAGTTGTGCTTTTAGAAAAGCTGCATGTAAGTTTTTCTTAACACATTTCTCTTGTTAAAAATAGCTATCTATAAAAATAGTAAGTATTCTGTCTGTGGTTCCATGTATAGCAGGCAGCAATGACCAGGCTGCTCATCTCCCTCTGAGCCATATTCATGACTGACTTCTTTGCTTTCCCTGCAAGGTCTGATGGTCCTCTCTCCCATCCCCATTCCTCTTTCAAATGGCTCCTTCGCTTCACCTTCACTTTGCTGAGTTCCTTCCCTCTACTTGCTTGGTCCGCAGACCCATTTAATGAGGCTTAGGACACACCCTTCAGATATGAAGCACCAAGACCTTATTAAATGAGTAAAAATATGTGCTTCAGGGGAGGTACACGGAAACAATTACCTGTAATGGAGAAATATAATACATAGGAGGAAGAAATTAACACTACTTTTGGGGACAAGGGAAACTTCAGAGAGGAAATGACAGGTTAGATGTACTTTGGTGAATGGCCAGAGGTGCTCTTGATTGGAGAAGGTGAAGCAAGGAAAAAATGGGCCTTTCAGACCTAAAAGGGAGAGCATATACCACCATGGGTGTTCCACAACTATGGACTTAGTTGTTTTTGCTCCCTTAATGCTTTCTCTGATTTTTTTCCCTCTAGGATTGGATAGGTAAAAACACAGAAAGTGTTTCCAAACATTCCTTTGTTTGTTTGTTTCCTTAAGATAGAACAAAGAAAACTTTCATTCAGCAAATATTTGTTGACTTCTAGCTGAGTACTTGAAATTTTGCCGTGCCAAAGGAAAACAGTGATCATCAAGACCATCTTGGTCTCTGACTTCAAAGTCAGATGTGAAATAGTAGAGGTGAAGGTTGGAAAGGACAGAATAAAGCAGTGAGATCAGTTCTTGTGATGGTGGCATTATCATTGGCCTGAGGAGTATGTGGAACACCTAGTTCAGTCATTTATGGGCAAAGGAATGCTTTCTGAAGAAAAGAGACTGACCTGAGAATGTGGTGGTAGGAGTTGGCCTCAAAAATGGGATGGAAGAGAGGAGGTATCTTAAAGTGTGTGAGTGCACAGTGGGGAGAGAAATGTAGCCTTCTATGAAAGTGGGGAGTGGGAAGAAGTCAAAGGTGGAGGGTTTCAGATCATACAGGGCATTGGAGGAGAGTTCAAGTGCCTGAAGCAGTGTGGAGCCATTGGAAGTTTGCAAACATGTCAATGACATCTCTTTAAAAAATTAAAAAAAAAAAAAAAATAGAGAACTCTTGGCAGTATGGAGAATAGGTTTGAATGAGAAGCAGTGAATACAGGGAAGCCATTAGCAGACTCTGTTGAGGCATGGGAGAGATGATAGTGGGCTGCATGTGGATAAAAATGGTTGGATTTGGAATATATTAAGACGACAGAATTAACAGGATATAATATTTGCTACACTGAGAAAGGAAGTGAATGTTGATACCTGCCTCCGTTAGTTTTATTTCCAGGTTGATGCAAATCAATTGGTAATGCAGCTGTTTCTTGTATTCATGATCTTATGCAGGGATTGATTGCCACAGGTGATGGTGGTGGGTCTCATCACCAAGATTGGGCTTCAGATTCGGTGTTTTTCTGGGGGAACAAACCCACTGCAACTTGATGTCACTGGCTCCTTCTGCCCCCAAATCAAGTGTGTGGGTTGAATTCTGAAATTAATTATTTTCTTACACCATGAAAGGTCTTCCAGTCCATCTTCAAAACTGTTGGTGTTTTGTGCTTTGCTCATTTTAGATTCTTAGGGGATCTACAAAGATCACTCTTGCCTTATCAGTTTTTTTCTTTTTCTGCTAATGAATTTTCTTGCCTTATTTTCTCCTTTTTCTTATACCAGTGCCTTTTTATCATCTGTTACCCCCTCTTACTCTTTTTCCTGGGTCTGGAGTAAGTAAACTGGTGTTATTCAACGTTTACCCAGATTTCACATGAGAAACAGTTCCTTGGTGTCATCGTTAATACCTATTTCATACATTTTGTAAAGTGTAAATGAAGGTAGGGGGTAGAGAGCAGAAGCTCACTGGATTAGATGGAGGGAATGAAGGGAAGAGGGGAAGGGAAAAGGAAAGACAGTAGAATGAATCTGACATGACTTTCCTATGTTGGAGTATGAAACGCCACATCATGTACAACCACAAGAATGGATCCTAATTAGAAGAAGTTATACTCCATGTATATATAATATGTCAAAATACACACTACTGTCATGTATATCTTTAAAAATAACAAAAAAGATTAAATGAAATAATAAATATAAGGCCCGTTGCACAGTGCCTACTTACAGATAAGCAGTAAATTTAAATTTTCATATGCCTCTGTACCTTAATGTCAATTTATTATTATTATTTTTATTATTATTTACTTCTTGCCTGGAAGAGTCATGTAAGGAATTCCCTCATAGCCATCTTTACTAGCTGTGGATTGATTTGACTGTGGATTGATAAGCACATTTTTCCATTGTTTGGTAAATTTCAATATGTTTAAATCTTCTTCAGAGATTTTGTCCTATTGAACAGTGTGCCTCTTACAAGGAACTTTAGGTAGTGTGTATTAGTCTGTTTGAGCCACTGTAACAAAATACTGCACCCTGGATGGCTTAAACAAAAACTTTATTTTTATAATACTGGAGGCTGGAAGACTGAGATCAAGATACGAGCAAGTTTGGTTTCTTTCTTGATTTTAAACAACTGCCTTCTCATCTTGGTTCTCTCCAGGTGAAGAAAGAGCTCTGATGTCTCCTTTTCCACCAGTACTGTCAGTTCAAAGCTCCACCATTATAACTTAATTTAACCTTAATCACCTTGAAAGCCACCTTTTTTTTTTAATTTTAATTTTTGGTGGTACTGGGGATTGAACCCAGAAATGCTTTAACATTGAGCTATACTCCTGCCCTTTCTTCGTTTTTTATTTTGAGACAGGGTCTCACTAAATTGCTCAGATAGGCCTCTAACATGCAGTCCTCCTGTGAAAGCCCGTATCTCTAAAGCAGTCACGTAGGGGATTGGGGCCCTCATATACAAATTTTAAGGGGGCATTCAGTCCATAGCACAGTCCTCTTTATTTATATTATATTAGTATGTTTACCACACATTATTATATGTTTAAGGTAATGTTCTTTTTGAAAGAAGTAATTTAATTAGATGATTCGCCTTGCTGTCAGGTGAATGGAAGTAAATCATAAGTGGCAATGTTTTGTCTTACTTCCATTAATATGGAGGAAAGTAAATTGTATGACTGAAAAGCCAAAAGCCAAATTTTTTGCAGGAGGAGAGTGGTTCTACCTGATACCGTTACCCTAGGTTTTTGTCACAGGGAGATAGATGAGCTCAGATTATTTTAACCCTGACTTTCCTGTCTGTTATTTAGCATTTGGGTTGTTTTGAGATGTTTTCTTGTTTCAGAATACATCAGGGAATGAGTGTGTTGGTGAATGATGTCCTTGAACATGTGAGCCCTGCACCATAGAGTTCATCCCACAATGCTAAGTTGTGCTAGCAGTACCTTCTGTTGATAGTAGGCTGAACTGATTGAGTTTCCATGTTGCCTGTTTCCAACACAGTTGCCAAGGTTGGCTTTCATCATCATCATTATCACCACCATCACCATCACCATCATTATTTTTATTATTTTGCCTTGTACATGCTAGCCAAGTGCTCTGCCACTGGTCTAAATCTCAGCCCTTTTCATTTTATTATTTTGAGACAGGATCTTACTTTCTGCTTTAGTCTTCCAAGTAGGTGGGATTATAGATCAATGCCAGCATGCCTGATTTACACGAAAATTTTTAAACACTGAGTTTTATATGAGGAATAAATTGTTACATTGTTCCAATTTATATTTCTTCAATTATGAATGTGGTTACATATTCCCTCATTGTCTTTTTTATTATAAAAATTTTAGAGCAGTTTTAGGTTTACAGCAAAATTGTGTAGAAAGTACAGGGTGTTCTACTGTAACCCCTGCCCACTTCCGCACCCAGTCTCCCCCACTAGCCAAAGGGTACATTTGTTAGAACTGATCAATCTTTATCGACACATCATTATCACCCATGGCACGTAGTTTATGCTAAGGTTCACTCTTCTTTCTGGTTCTGTAGATTTGGACCAATCCAGAATGACATGTAGCCATTGTTACATTATCATATAGAAGGGTTTTGCTGCCTTAAAAATCACCTGCTCTACCTTTCATCCCCCCTCCTCTCTAATCTGTCAACCAGTGATCTTTTTACTGTCCAAGTTTTGCCTTTTCTAGAATGTTGTACTATTGCGATTGAACAGAATGTAGGCTTTTCTGATTGGTTTCTTTCACTTAGTAACATGCATTTAGGATTATTCCATGTCTTCATGTCTAGACTATGCATTTTTTGTTTGGTGTGCATTGCCATGAAAGTAATATCATATCTTTTGAATCCGAAGGCACACGATGTTTATTTGTTCTGAATGCAACTTTGATCATTTGGTTAAAGTGGTGCTTACATGAATTTCACATTGTGAAGTTATTCCTTTTCTCTGTGTAATTGATAAATATATTTTAATTTGTTCTAATTAGTCATACATAACAGTAAAATGTGTTTTGACACATTGTACACAAATGGAGCATAACTTCTCATTCCTGTGGCTTTACATGGTGCTGAGTCACACCAGTAGTGTAATTATACATGTGTATAGGATAATGTGTGTCTTGTTCTACTGTTGATAAATATTTTGTGAGAAAAATTTTTTGACACCATGTAAAACATCCTGTTTCTCATCCTCTTGTTGCACTAATTTTCAGTATCTTGCCTGAAGCAGTTATTAGTGTGGTTTTGCCAGATGGTGATTTTCTAACTAAAAGTGTTTTAACAGAGTCAGATTCTTGGTTTTCCTTCATAGGTTCATTTTGTCTTTTTCTCTTTACTTTTCTTCAAGGCTTTCTGCACTCAAAACACTTAAAAATTCTCACAGAAGATTTCTCACAAAGAGGTTTCTTTTTAAAAAGCAACCATAACATTTCCTGAGCACTTTCTAATATTCCGTAATTTTAAGGTTGTCGAACTTCCTATGCTTTTGAGGTTGCTGGAAGAAAAAGATCTCTTAAATCAATTAGGTTCGCAAGTAACTTAAACTTGGAAAATCAGGTTAAAGAAATCAAGGCTTGTTGTCTGTTCAGAATACTGACTCCCTTCCAGAGGACTGGGTCCTCCCATTGTCCAGGATTATGCTCCATTCTTATTTTAGAAAATGAGCTTCCATGGTCTTAGTAGGAGGTGACATCAAGGGCTGAAAAATAGTCTTTGATGAACTCATGTCACTTTGATGCTCAGAAAGAAGTCAGACTGGACAGCAGAGAAGCTCTGACGATCCAAATGATTTGGTAATTGAAGATTGAAAAAGCAAACAGAAAACTGGGAGATGTTATTTCAATCACTGCCAATATGAGATGTGGTTCATTTTGTTTATATACTCCAGTATGAACCGCTTATTAACTGGACTCTACAAATACATGCGGCTTATGAATGTGCTGCATATTTCATCACACTCTATGAGTTTGAATAACATAAGATTTCTTAATTGATTTCGTTTTCAAATCAGGTTTGAACCTGAAAGTGGTTTGCAGATTAAATTATCACTCAATTTGCTGCATAAATAAAATTGGGCAGTATTAGGAAAGAAGCCCCAGGACACTACATGAGACCAAGTGTCTGCCCTTTGTCTCATACTACTAGTCACTGTTGCGTACGTCAGAAAAACTGTGTGTCTGTGGAAGGAGACCTTTCATTGTTGCTAGGAAACCCAACTGTTTTGCACAATCTTGAGATTTCAATTCATTTTTAGTTCAACACAGTGAAGAACAGTAGAACGTTTTAAACATTAAAAAAAAAAAAAACAATGAAAATCATTTAAAAATCTGTTTACAATTTCTCAAGCAGTATAGTTCTCGGTATCTGTGGGGGATTGGTCCTTCTCACAGATTTTCAAACATGCTCATGTTTCTTATATAAATGGCACAGTATTTCCATGTAACTGAAGCATATCCTCTGGTAGACATTTAATCATCTCTGGATTACTTATAATATTACAGTGTGAATGCTATGTAAATAGTTTTTAAACTGTATAGGTAATAAGGACAAGAAAAAGTCTGTACATATTCAGTACAGGTGTAATTAAAAAAAAATCTCAATTCAAGATTAGTCAAATCTGTGAATGCAAAGCCCACAAATGGAGGGTCATCTGTATATAAATAAAATTTCCAAAAAAAGTAGAAATGGGCATTTACCTTTCTCAAAACCTCAGCTGTCAAAAATAATTTGTTATCAGTTTAGACTATATCTTTACAAGTTTGTATCCATATACTATTATAGTTTGGATCTGTTTCACATGTTAGTTTCACATGTTAAAAGCTTTTTGGCTAGACTCTGTTGCTTTTGGGAGGTGGTAGAAACATTAGGAGGTATAGCCTAGTGGAAGGAAGTTATGTCATGGGGGGGCGTGCCCTTGAAGGTGTGTTGTGACCTTAACTCCTTCCTCTTTTTGACTTTTTGACCACCATAAGTCAGGAGCTTTGCTCTACCATCTGTTCCTTACAATGATGTTCTGCCACACTGAGGGCCCAGAGGGTCCATGGAAACTATGAGAATAAATCTATCCTCCTTTTAAGTGTTTATCTCAGGTATTTTGTCACAGCAGTGGGAAATTAACACACACATATAATACTTTTTTTAAAGGTGGTTTTATAAAATTTAAGTATTTTTTTCTATATCAAACAAGAAAGAATGAAAGATAATATGAAACTAAGTTGCATTTTTTTCTGATGAGTTTGTGTATTGTTAACTACTGAGAGCATGAATTAGCCTTTGAACTCTTACACATTTAGATGTCTAATCATTTAGATGAGATTCAGCATTTATTTTTTTCAATTATTGTTTCTAATGCCATAGGTAGGGTAGTCAGGATGTTCTCCTTAACTTAAATCTTGTTAATATTTGAGCCCATTTTCACATTGTTTGTTGTCAATTAGAGAATTATTTTGGAACATTTTCTGTATTTACAGCAACTCTACCTGGATTTTCTTGTTACACACACACACACGTACACACACACTTTTGAATAAATAGGACATCAAAGAACACTGGAAAGAGCACAGACTCAGACAGACCTGGCTGTGAATCTTTCATCTTCCTCTTTGGACCATTACTACCCAGGACCCCAGATTTCCTTTGTGACCTTATTGGTAAATGGTACTTATAAAATATGAACATTTTGTCTTACAGATTTGGACAGCAATATCAGGTGTATTTGAGACACACAGTCATATGTAGTTCACTGTCTATGCAGCATTATATATAATTTTGTATAAGTTTAACTGAAACTAACACAAAGTAAACTTAACTTTTATGTAAGTTTAGCTGAAAGGAGAAGACCAGTTTTGTGTTGTAACATTTTATAATAAAATCTTTATGTCCTTTGGCCTATTTAAAAAAATATGTCTAATCAATGTCATTTAAATTTTTATTTGATTTCTACAAAATGAAAACTCCAAAAACATATATGACCATGAAGCTTTGTTATTTATAGTAATTTTGAATTCTCACTTATATGATTTTTTTCCTTTATATTTTTAGACTGTCTTGATTCATTTTGAAAGGAAATTTTTATTCTGCAACGTACTTAGGGTATTTCTTATCTTACTTGATACAAGCAATATTAATACTAGACAAATTAAATGAGACAATAAATTCTAGTAGCTATAAAAAGCACTCGAAGTAGCAGGAATTTCTTATGGCATATTAATGATTTTTCAAAAAACTTTTTAAAATTGATGAAACTTATAATTTAATCACCAGTTATTTTCTACTATGTGCAGGGAACCACATCAAGAGGTAGATGTATCCATGAGTTCTCCCAACCTTAATAGAGCTAATTATTTAATGGCAAGCCAGGAAATGCACTTCAAAAGTTCCTAAGAAGACAAAGTAGCATGGGAAGAAGATAGGTTCATCAATATCTAGGAGATATGACAAAACCCTGGGTGCTATGAGTCAGCTTCACCATAAAATTGATAAACGGGGGCGGGGGACAATCCAAGGTACCATATGCTAATTGCCAAATAGGTGACCCAGATGTTGTAAATGAACATTCAGAGAAGGAAGGGCAAAGTCCTTGTCAGGTGGAAAGGTGACAGATATCTAGTGAATATGGTAGGAATGAGGTAAGTTTATTAGAAATGACAAAAAATATTTATTCAGAGGTTTAAATATTTATTCAGGAACATTTGTGATTGTACTCAGAAGTATGAAGTAATGTAATTTTAAATAAGATATGTGGACACGAAGAGAAGACGGAGTAATTTGGACTTTTGATAGTTGATTTGGTCTGAACTGGTGGATTCAGATGGTGTATCATCCATCTTTGCTATATACCAAACCAATCCCATCTTAAGAGGCTTTTCACAAAAGTCATGTATTCATAATCTTGACAATGCCAGACTAGGCTAGGCTGGAATTGAAGTTCTGGCTTATGCAGGGTCTGCTTGTTCTAGGATGGATACATTTTGAGGAGGGGAAGCTATTGGTCAGACACTGCTGTTCTTTCCCTTGTGGCAGTGGTCCAAGGAGGGGAAGATGAACAGAAAGTGCTCTTGAGGACTAAAGGCTCAACCTGCACAGCAGCACTCTGGCCACGTTCTATTGACCAAAGCAAAACCAGACTCCATTTCTTTTTTTGTATTAGAAATTGAGCTATATCCCCAGTACTTTTCACTTTTTGAGATAGGGTCTCGATAAGTTGCTTAGGGCCTCACTAAGTTGCCCACACTGAGCTGGAACTAGCCAATGCTCCTGCATCAGCCTCCTAAGTCACCAGGATTATAGGAGTGCACCATCATGCTCAGCAGATATGTTTATTTTTATGGGTGGGAACAGGGGGAAAAGGAAAAAGGCAGGGAACCATACCACAAGCTTAGCTCTTAGGGTCTCTCCCAGGTCATTGCCTAGCCCTGAGCATCAGTGTCAGGTAACAAGGTGACCCAAGTGGTAGAGCTGCCTCTTAACAGAAAATGGTGAAACTTAGGGATCTGCACACATTAGATGCTTGTGTTTATACTTAAGGAAATGTTAGGTTATCACAAGGAACCACAGATATGACAATTTGTGCTGTGCACACTTTTATATTGTAAGGAGTAAAAAATACAAATTATATATGATTTCATTTGTAGACTAAATTTGTATTTCAGATCAAATTGATGGCTCTTTCAAATGTTTCATCTTGTTTGAAGACAAGTACTGAGCACACCTATTTTTATGTGCAAATTGATATGAATTGAATTACTTTCCTTTTTTAAAACAGAATTGAATTTATGGAACTGATTTTTCTCTTGTGATTAAGAAATAGAGTGATTTCACTTATAGTTTATTTCTACACTTTATGCATCTAAGATATACCAGTAATATAGTAATAGTTTATATATAGTATTTATAATAAATGTAGTACATATGTAATAAACTATGATATAGTTTATATAATAATTTATATATATATATATATATATAAAAGAAACTATTAGCAAGGAGGAGACTGAGATCTTGCCCCATTGCAGGCTGTTCAAGACCTCTCTTTAACAAATCCAACTGGGAGAATGTTTATGGTAATTTTTGTGTGTAGTTCAGGGTATCTTATATCTTTTTCAGACATTGCCATCTAGCATTGATTTTCTCTTTAGTTAGGATGTAAATGGAATTTTTGTGAAATATGAATTTCAGAATAAGTTTGGGATTTTAAGATGTCTTTTTAAATATGATTGGTAGCTTTCCCAGAAGGATACAGGAAGAGATAAACAATAAGAAATGTCTTAAAGATAATATTTTTTTTTTTTTTTTTTTATTGTAAACAAATGGGATACATGTTGTTTCTCTGATTGTACATGGCGTAAAGGCATACCATTTGTGTAATCATAAATTTACATAGAGCAATGTTGTTTGATTCATTCTGTTATTTTTTTCCCTTCCCCCCACCCCTCCCACCCCTCTTTACCCTCTATACAGTAGTTCCTTCCTCCATACTTGCCCCCCTCCCTAACCCTAACTCTAACCCTTCCCTCCCCCCCATTATGTGTCAACCTCCACTTATTAGCGATATCATTCGTCCTTTGGCTTTTTGAGATTGGCTTATCTCACTTAGCATGATATTCTCCAATTTCATCCATTTGCCTGCAAATGTCATAATTTTATCATTCTTTATGGCTGAGTAATATTCCATAGTATATATATACCACAGTTTCTTTATCCACTCATCAATTGAAGGGCATCTAGGTTGGTTCCACAGTCTGGCTATTGTGAATTGAGCAGCTATGAACATTGATGTGGCTGTATTTCTGTAGTATGCAGATTTTAAGTCCTTTGGGTATAGGCCAAGGAGTGGGATAGCTGGGTCAAATGGTGGTTCCATTCCAAGTTTTCTAAGGAATCTCCACACTGCTTTCCATAGCGGCTGCACTAATTTGCAGCCCCACCAGCAGTGTATGAGTGTACCTTTCTCCCCACATCCTCGCCAACACCTGTTGTTGCTCGTATTCTTGATAATCGCCATTCTAATTGGGGTGAGATGGAACCTTAGGGTGGTTTTGATTTGCATTTCTCTTATTACTAGAGATGTTGAACATTTTTCCATATGTTTATTGATTGCTTGTAGATCTTCTTCTGTGAAGTGTCTATTCATTTCCTTAGCCCATTTGTTGACTGGAAATTAAAAAAAACATGCAGTCATGGGTCATTTAATGATGGAGGCACATTGTGAGAAAATGCATCTTTAGTCCATTATGTCATTGTGTGAAGAGTGTATTTACACAAATTTGGATGGTACAGTCCACTGTACACCCATGCTATATGTTGTGCCCACTGTTCCTGGGCTATAAACCTGAAAGCATGGTGCATGCTGAGTACTATAGGCAGTTATGATACAATGGTGTTTGTGTGTCTAAACACAGAAAAAGTACAGTAAAAATACTATAGGTAGTGGGAATTTCCCCACAACATTAGAGTCTTATGACCCTACTGTCAGATACGCAGTCTTTGACTAAAATAGTTATGCAGTGCATAACAGTATATAAATCGTTTCCTTTCATTTTGAATTGTCCTCACTGGAATTTATTACTTACAAGTATTTAAGCATTTAATAGAAACTGGAGAATCAAGTTTAATAAAATATTAGAATTAAAGAAGGCAGAAAATGTGTCAAAATTTATCATCTTGTGCCCCATGAACAGTGAATTCTCAGTGTGTTCATGGAAGTTTGGCAAACATGAATTAATGTAGCCTTGAATTTGTATGACATAACTGACCTTTTAGATACTCTGACTAAATACATTTGTAAACATTTGCTGGTATGTAGAGACCCTCTGGTAGTAGAAACTTTAATTTTTATATGATGCTGCAAAGTCCACAGTGCTCTTACAAGGAATTGTATGGTGTCAGGTAATATTAATAGTGTCATTCCATTTTTATGAAGGCATTGATGAATTTGAGCTCCATCCTTCTGGACCCAAACCCTGTCCTGTGTCCCTCACATCACTACGCTCTCTTCAGTGGCTGTAAGGCCATATGTCAGAATCATCACAGATGCTCAGTTCTGTGTGTGTTTCTTTATACAGATTTCACCCGAAGTTTGAGTATCACAACTCCTGAACAGACAATTGAAAAAGCAAAAGGGGAAACTGCATATCTGCCCTGCAAATTTACCCTTAGTCCGGAGGACCAGGGACCACTGGACATTGAATGGCTGCTTTCACCATCTGATAATCAGAAGGTGGATCAAGTGGTAAGTCTGATATGTGCTTATTCCCTGTGGATATCTGTGCCTCTCTCTCCTGTGTCCATCACTACTTATTACATAGATGGGGTGTAGGCATCTGGGAAGAGAGCCCCTATCTGCTCATGCTGGGTACAGGAAGGCAGTCACACTGGCGGAAACTGAGGATACCTACAATGGAGTGGAATGGATAATAAGTGACCTAAGGTTACAGAAGGGGACTAGATTTCTTAGAGAAGGCTTCAGAGAAGAAGAGAAGCTTGTGAAAATTCTGGAGATCTGGGTTTGAGGCAGGGCACCGTGGAGAGGTGCCTGGGGCAGGCAGACCACTGCTCTGATGGTGTAGACACATAGGACAGGAGAGTGTGGGCTTCGGTGCTTCTGTCTGAGACACACAAGACCTGGGAAGCCTGTGACAAGGTGCGTGCAGAGACTCAGAGGCACTCCATCGCCTGAGCCTAGAGTGTCCTCGTGGAAGGAAGACCCGAGTGCTGAGTGACAGGCACAGCCTTGCTGTCCACAGGAGTTGTGAGATAGGTGAGCACCTGGCCTTTAGTGTTCATTTCTGGGTTAAAAACCGAGCCATGGGCTGGGGCTGGGGCTCAGTGGTAGAGCGCTTGTCTAGCATGTGTGAGGCACTGGGTTTGATCCTCAGCACCACATGAAAATAAATAAAGGTATCATTCCATCTACAACAACAAAAAAAAATTAAAAACAAAAACAAAAACCCTAGCCTCAACCTAAAACACAGTAAAATCAGACCAAAAAAAAAAAAAAAAGTGGAAGGATTAGGGAGAGACTACAGGAGAGGACGCTTAATAGAATTTCAGGTATAATGTTAACTGAACCTCTATTTCAGTTTATTTAAGCTGATTAAGGATGAGAATTTGGAGGACCAGGCTGGAGACACTTCCATCCTTACTCCTATGTAGTCACTTCAGTTAGCAGTTAGCAGTGCCATGTGCAAGACAGTGCTTGATATACTTTCTATAGTCCTTCATTGCTGCTTGTCAAGAATACGTTCTAAGAAACTTAAGATGACAGTGAAATAATCTGGTGATTCAACTTTTGTATATATGCACTTGTAGTTTGTGACTGTATATTATTTAAGCCTTAAAACAACACCCTGAAAAGTTTTTCTTTCTTTTTTTTTTTTTTTTTTTTTTCTTTTTTGTGGTGCTGGGGTTTGAACCCAGGGCCTCATGCGTGAGCTCTGCCATGCGACTATATCCCCAGCCTTATAGTGACAATTATTGTACATATGAAAAAAGAGGAAAAAGGCCCAGAGAGTTGAAGAGACATGCACAGAATAGTGACCACATATGCCGTAGAGATTTTCATCTAGTTCTCTGTTGTTCTCAAACCTGCACTTTTTTAAAAAAAATCTTTTGCATTGTCTTTTCCTGCCTCCCATGTTACATAGACCTCTATTTCTTCATATGTACAATAGGGACAAATATACCTACCATTTCTAGGTTGTTTACAGATAACTGTATGCACAGGCATTTTGTGGGCTCATTAGCGACACAGAAACATCAGTTGTACAGTATGTCACATCAAACAGATCTGGCTTACATCTTAGCTGTGTTATCATGTAAAAGCTGGTGTGTTGTGAACCACTGCTCTCCTTAGGCTAATGTGACATGTGGACAATGCTGTCTGAAGACATGTAAAATTGCCCAGTAGATATGAATTCCTCATTTTATAAGCCTTTCATGGGAAAATACTAAGGAAGTTTACAAAATAACTACCAGCTGAGACACATCTTGTTTGCCAGGCCCTTCTTCAAAGACTTCTAAAGTGTATGTGTAGCAAAATGAGCTACTGAAAGTAGAAGAGATTGAACTTCATGGCCTTTCCCAGCAAATGAGCCAATAGTTTAATACAAAGGATGCTAGAGCAGTCCATTGGTGGGATTCTCGGTGTTGCTGCTGACAACTGGGTGTGGCAAGAGTGGAACAAATAATGGAATGGTGTGTGTTTGCAGTGTAAGTCAGCTGGGGACCATCCACCTGATTTTTATATTTACCTAGCAAACTGGTTTGAGTGCATCCTAGTTGCAGACACTTGGTATATAAATAAAAGATCTTGAGGGACTGGGAGTGGGATCAGTGAAGTAGGGGAGGTGAAAATACAGAAAAGAATCCGAATCCTTCCATTCAAGAGGTTCCTACAGAATAAACTTGGAAAGGATATTTTTAGTGGCATTTATTCTGATTATACTGCCTATAATTAGCATCTCAGATTAAAAAAAAATTATTTGCAGGGTTATGTACTTGTTGTCTTGATTACTATTTGAATTTGGCAGTCACTGCTTTCTGGCCCTTGAGTCTCACATGACCAGAAGAAGGAATTCATTAGTCCCTCCTGTGATAATGTGAAAAATTAACAAGTGTTTTAAACTAGTTTTAGAGATTATTCAAGATGACTGCCACAGTTTTCTTCTAAACCAAATTCAACACAGATTTTATTTTCTTTCTAAATCTAGCCTTTGATGATTCCCATTAAAACCTGTAACAGTGCATTGCTCAGAAAACCCAATGTAATAGGAATTGGTCTTTGATTTAATCACAGAAGATTCATTGCCAGGTCTTGTTAATCTGGGTCCACTTATCTTAGCCCTATTTTATGATTTTTGTATATTCAAGTCTAGAACCCTCAAGTGCTTTCAACTGAGTATTAAGATTTAAACATTTTCTTTTTTGTTAGATTCTACAGGTAAATTATGGTAAACCTTTTTGGGAAGGGGTGCTATGTGTTTGATTCATACCCTTAGCTGACATACTGCAGCCTTTGAGGCAATGGAAAAATAGAGTGTGCAGGAATGAACAAATCTTCACCCTTGTCCAGTTTCCCTATATCTCTTGCTTGCATAGGGGTATGTTACATAATCTTGTGAACCTCTTTTCCTCCGTTTAAAATGGGAGCATGGGACTATACTCAAGGATCCCATTGATCCCTTTCCATTCCATCATTTTGTGGTTTGGATGGTGGTTACTTTTTGTATTAATACAGTGTTTTTTTTCTTTTTTTTGTTCTTGGATTCCACAGTGTCATAGTGTATGCAGAGATCCTTTAATCATGCCGGTGTTTGTCCCACTCTTTTATTTTGTTTTCTTTTAGATTATTTTATATTCTGGAGATAAAATATATGATAACTACTATCAAGATCTGAAAGGACGAGTACATTTTACAAGTAGTGATCTCAAATCTGGTGATGCCTCAATAAATGTCACAAATTTACAGTTGTCAGATATCGGCACATATCAGTGCAAAGTGAAAAAAGCGCCTGGTGTTGCAAATAAG
Source organism: Sciurus vulgaris (assembly GCF_902686455.1). NCBI lineage: Eukaryota > Metazoa > Chordata > Mammalia > Rodentia > Sciuridae > Sciurus > Sciurus vulgaris. The sequence goes on along the minus strand of NC_136470.1, from coordinate 26,461,186 downwards.
AAATTTCTGCTGACAGTTCTTGGTAAGTCACCTTGTTTGTATTAATGGATTACTTAATTTTAGCGTCAGTGGTCATAGTACTGTAGTAGCAGCATTTATGTGAGACAGAGCTTAGTTTCTTAGTGTAATAATTTTAAACATTTGAACTACTTCTGATGTAGTTTTCAAATAGCATAAAATATAAAGCTTAGTTTTATTATTATTATTATTTTTTTTTTTAATTTTTTTTGGCGGTACTGGGAATTGAACTCAGGGCTTGCACTTGCGAGGCAAGCACTCTACCAGCTTAGCTATCTCCCCAGCCCTAGTTTTATTTTTTTTGATAAGGAAAACAAGAAGTGCTCCACTTGTGAAATTCTTCAGGATTAAAAGTAAGGGTTTGGGGATGTAGCTCAGTGGCTGATCACTTGCCTAGCACGAGAGGCCCTGCTTTTGATCCTCAGTACTGCAAATCAATCACCCAATCAATCAATGGAAGTGTTTTGTGGTCAGGAGATAGAACTCTTCTATGGTTTGAATATGGTTAGTGCCATCAAAACTCACAGGCTTAATTTCCTAACGTAACAGTATGTGAGAGGTGAGTGGACCTTTAAGAATTAATTAGGTCATGGAAGCTCCATGTAGTTCCTATGGTAGTGGATTAGTTCTCATGAGAGCCGGCTCTTACATGGGTCAGCTCCATTTCCCTATACCTTTTTTCCTCTTACCCATTTCCCGTCTACCATGAGGCCTTCTGTAGAAGTCAAGCAGATACTGATGCCATACTCTTGGATTTCCAGAAATGTGTTTGCTACATAAACCTCTTTTCTTTATAAATTATCCAGTCTCAAGTATTTTGTTGCAGCAACAGAGAACAGACTAAGACAAACCCTAAGCCAGGAGTTAAGAGATCTAAATTTTTTACTGGGTCCTCAGAGTTAAATAGAACCTCCTCATTTCCTTATACCTCAGCCAACTATTTTGAAACATAGAGTTTTAATCATCATTAAATCTGTCAGATCTCATTTGGTTCAAAGTTATTTATAAATGCTTTAAAGCTTTTACCTTCATTATCCAAAGAATATATGAGGTTACTATGATGAATAATTGTAGAATAATGCAGTGTGGTAGCAGGAATACTGAATTGGAGTAGGGCCATTAAACATCAGGTAGTTATTTGAACTCCCTGCATCAGTGTCTTTCATCCTTCAGGTGGGGAATTAGACAGTTGCTAGGGTGTCTTGGAGATCATGTTAGTTAAAGAGATGAGTGTAAGCTTCTTTGTAAACTGTCAAAGACTCTAGATTCTGTGATCTTTGAGTAAGCATTTTTAATCTCTTCAAATTGAGAAGCTCTGAAAGGTTATAGCTCATAAATAAGCTTCTAAAACTTTATTTACACAAACTGTACAATGGCTACCATGTAGTAAAACACAGCTATTCATTTCTCTATTCTGAGTCTGTCAGTCCTCCTGTTCTGTGACCTTAGGTCTTGTTCTGGATGACATTTGGAGATCCACTTTTTGTAGGAAATGCTGATTGCTTGAATTGTTTAGTATACGCAGGAAATAAAAAATCAGGGCATGTCTGTCCATGTCAAATTTTACCATATTCCTTTATTGTAAAGATCTGGTTAGGGGTAAGATAGAGCAGTAAGTAGTTAATGTGTTTGGGGCCGGACTTGTTGAACACCAACTCTTTTCTAAAGAATAAGTATCAGAGCAGGGATTGTCTTTGTTGGTAAGGTGGATTTTTTGCTGGCAGCTTCATCGAGTGGACATCCAAGGGGGTCCTGATGAAAAGGATTCTATACTAAATGGCATTAGTTAAAATGTTTCCTGTGGTATGAAAGCAGATCAACCTGAACAAGGAACCCAAGGAGGAACTGTGGTAACACTGGAAATGGCGGCTTTCTATGTCTGTATTCTGTATGCGTGGAGTAATCTTGTTTATTTGCTTGCTTTTTGTTTATTTTTTTTTTTTGGTTGGTTGGTTGTTTTTAGAATAAATGTGTAAGCAGGTGAATGTTTCTTTACCAGTTGGTCTGAACTCTTATCCGAGGTCCAGAGGTATCTGAGATTATAACCCTGACTACACATTCTTTCAGTACTGTTCTCTGGGCAGCATTAAGATGGATATGGACTTTTAATTGATTCATGATATACCAAGCAGATCAGACCTGGTTATGGAATCAGCATTGGATTCCTCAGAATGGATAAGTGGGAAGCACTGACTGTTGCGTTTGCTCTGTGGAGGACTGCTTTAGTCAAGTAAGCTTTGAATTAAATCAAGGAGCGGGGTAAGTTGATATGAGGAGAAAGAAGACGTGATTGCTGAAGGCCAGCAGGGATGACTGATGCTGTGATCTCACGAGGCTGTCACACAGCCAGAGAGGAACGACTCATAACTTTCTTCCATGTTTTCTGATGAGTCATGACCTCTGCTGGGAGAAATCACCTGAATTGATTTCCCTAGAAAGTAAGAATTGGAAGGAAGCTTAGTTATTAGCTTTGCTTGGGAAATTCTGCCTGGATAATTCAGGAGTGGACAAATGAAGTGCCCTGAAGTGACCCAGCTAAATGGTAGTCCATTGCAGCTTTCACTTGGTTCACTGGTGGTGGCTGTGCCTATTAATCCTTTGATTCTGAAGGAGTTGCCACCATGGCATTCACAGGGGTTGACAATGGTTCATTCATTGAACCTATATGCTGTATGACCAGGAGCCCAGATGACTTAGTTGACTGAATGTGAAGGGTGACATGTTGCTATAACTTAACCCCATTGCCAGAGCCCGCCCTGTTTTTTCATATGCCCCCAAAATTCATACGGTAAAGAAGCTTCAGTAGGTAATGATAACAAAGGTAATTGATAAAGGTTAATATTGCGGTCTCATATCACTAACGCCTTCCCTGGAGCTCTGAGAAGTCTTTTATGGAGACCTATTTAATATGAAAAGTTGTTTTGAAGAGTACAGTAGACATAAGTGATGGTCTCCTAGATGTATATGGTGAACTCGAACAACGCCATGCTGTCAGAACTCAGTGGCAACAGCTCATATAATGGTTTAGTCAACTCTGACCATAAAGGTCCTGGGGGATTTGCAAGCCATTGATACAGACCAGGCCCCCCTAACTGTTTTTAATTGAAATAATTTTTATTTAATAGAAATGTTGGGAAACTACAAGAGAGTTCTGAGAATATAACCATCATCTAATTTCCCCTAATGTTAACATCTTAAAAAAATCATATTACAATTGTCAAAATCAGAAATTAACATTGATATATAATACTATTAAAATACAGACTAATTTGAATTTCACAGTTTTCCACTAATTTCCTTTTTGTGCTAAGATGAAGTCTAGAATCCACATTGCATTTTGGACTCCTTAATTTCCTCTAATCATGTTAAGGGGTACATAATGTCATATTTTACTGTTAATCATAATTTCTTAGTTTAGGTTTTATCTGATGAGTTTCTCCGCCATAAAGTAGCTATTTTTGGCTCTAATTTAAAGTATATAAATCTTAAGGATTCTACTGTGAGATGCAAATATCCTGTTTCTCTTCTTAACTTTTGCCCATTGATTTTAGTATGTATTGATGGCTTTTGTCTGCAGTCAGGATATTTTAAAATCAAGCAGAAATGGCATTCTTGGAAGGATGACCTAAGTATAAAAGTGTGATTTGTCCCATGTAGGGCTTTGGAATGTATTTCTTGTCGGCTGTGATAGCCACTAACATGGGAGCACATGCAGGACCAGTGTGGAGTACAGCAGTATTAGGTTGGTGGGATGCTGTGGCCAAATGCAACTTGATGGTCACAGTGATCCTAGGGCCATGCTGACAATGATGGAGTCAGACGTTCCCAGGACAATGGAAGTGTAGACCAGAGAAACACATAAGGGGTGAGACAGTAGCTGTGTTTCCTTTGTGGTTTTCTTTCTTCTACTTTAGCAAGAGTGTCATTTGTGAAGAGTTAATTGTTTGTATGGTGTAATAACTGGGGATTGGCATAAAAAAGACTTTCTTCTCCACTGGAAAGGGGCTGGGCCACTTCTAAGTGAAGCTCAGAAATCATTGCTGATAAAACCTTGTGTTTGGGGGGATAGGATATGTTGAAATTTCAGACACTGAATAGCCTAAGCAGCCACTTTAAATAAGTGCCCATTATTGGATGTGTTTGTTATATCATATTTACCATAGAAAAGATGAGGATTTGAGTTACGGTTAGGATACTGTTTTACCAGTAGTTGTTTGATACACAAATATTACTTTAGTATCTTATTTTCTGTTAGTATATTCTAATAAAGGATTTATTGATAATTCAAAGAAATGGAGGCAAATAAGACTTATTTCATTGAAGATTCACAGGGTGAAATAATTTTACCAAACTTATTTTCAGTTGATATAGTCTCTAGGGTAACTGATCAGTCTGAAAAAGAGATTCATTTAGAAAAATCAATAATGCAGATAAGTACATCTATTGATTCTTATTAAAAAGTATGAATAGTAAAAGGGAAATAAAAGGGAGAAATTAAATTTGTTAAGAAGTTTTGATCATGATTAACAACCTTATTTGAAGATACCCCACTGGATATGACATTCTGTTGCCCAACTCTGGGAAACACTTTGGCATTTTCTTATAGAATTAAATGTACACTCACCATATGACTAAAGTACTTGCCAAGAAAAAGGAAAATATATGCCAATATTAGAGGGTTAAAAAAGCGGTGTTCATAATAGTGCAAAACTATAAACCCCATTCATCTTTCTACATAATACTAATAATACTTTCTACATAATACATAATACTTCCAGGACTTAAAGAACAAAAACCAACTTAGACTTTAAAAAAAAAAAAAAAAAAAAAGAGCGTTCCTGGCAGATATGGACTGGGAAGACGAATTATAAAGCCAGGTATAGAACTGACAAGAAACAGTGTTTCTCCCAAGGTCATAGAGCAGCAGCAAAATATTGACTGTTACTGTTTTTCTAATGTCTCCAGACCCCCTTTGCACTACACAAGCTCCAAAAGGTACTAATACAGAAGGGTCCTACCCTCTGACAGCACCTACACCACATTTAGTCCCCACTTCGAATTGTTTTCCTGAGAGTCTCCTTAAAATCATCAGGCTCTCCCCTTGCCAGGTAGCATTCCATGGTTCCTCCTAGTGCATTCCTCCCTGGTCATTCTGATTTTGACAGATGACACACTTGCTCCTGGTCAGTTTGGCCAGTTAGACTTCAGCAATAACCCCCAAACTGGAAACAGTGTTCATTAGCCAGGTGAATGGAAGAGTTCACATGCTATAAACATTCAGTGACTCTAATCTGCACTGCAGATTAATTTATGCACTGCACTGCATAAAGAATGACTACTGACATATCCAACAACATGGATCAGTCACAGAAGCATGCTAAATAAAAGACCCAAGATTAAAAATACATACTGTAATGTATTCTTCACTCATGATTCTAGAAGAAGCAGAACTAATCTAAAATGATAGAAATCAAGTCAGGGGATGCCTTGGGACCACGGTTTTGAATTGGGATTGACTACAGCCATCATGAGGGAATGTTCTTGGAAGAGAATTGGACTGATACTGGATATACAGTTGGCCCTCTGTTATCTTCCACCTCCACAGCCTCAGATTGTACCAATTGTGGATTGAAAATATTTGGGAAAAATTTTGTACAGAAAACATACAGGCTTTTCTCTTGTCATTTTTCTCTAATCAATACATTATAACAACTGTTTATATAGTATTTGATTATATTAATAATCTAAAGAAGAAACCTATGTATGATTTAAGTCTACAGGAGGTTATATGCAATTTTTATATTCTTATGCTATTTTATATAAGACACCTGAGTTTTCTAGTATTTTGGTATCCACACTGGGTCCTGGAACCAGTTTCTTCCACAGGTACTGAGTTACAGCTGTATATACAAGTTTGTTAAATGTGATAAACCTATATGACTAACACGTGTTAATTTTATTATTTAAATATTATGCCTTAATGCAATTCAGCAGAAGGGCAGGTAATGCCAGGGTATTAATCCAGATTTGCAATAATGGGTTAGCAGTTACTCTAAAGAGTTACTTAGAGACATACAGATGACACCCTCTGATTTACCTTTATAACACTGCTCTCTCAGTGGATCTGAACTAATATAAATATAGAATGTTAAATGTCCTTGCTGTACTGAGTGAATTGTCCCTGTTGTCAGCATTCTTGATTATAAATCCCCTGATTGTCGGGTTAACGGCACCAAGAGATGTGACTTGGCGCACACTCCCAGAGGGCTACATTTCAAGCACATCAGAGAGTAGGTAAGGAGTGGAGCAGGAGCTTTCTTGAGTTTCAAGTGGCCCAGCCCGCATCGTCCTTGCTTCACTTGTGCCTCATGCATTGGAGGGTACCGAGCTGCGCCTGAGATGTTGCCAGACTTCCTCATGCAATGTCTGCTTTCCTGAGCTGCTTATTCTTACCTGTTTTGTGTGTGTGTGTTTTTAAATTTTTTGTTTTGTTTTGTTAGTTGTAGATGGACACAATACCTTTATTTTCTTTATTCATTTTATGTGGTGCTGAGGAGCGAATCCATTGCCTCACATGTGCGAGGCAAGCGCTCTTACCACTGAGCCACAACCCCCCAGCCCTGTTTTGTGTTTGATAAAGTTGAATAAACTGTGCTGAGTAAATTGTGCTGACAGCCTATTGTGAACCCAGAACCAACTGATAATGGGTCAGTGGTTGTACACCATGCTGTGTGTTGAAGTCATGTTTTCAAAATAATTTCCTTTCTCTTGTATAAAGTTGTAATTTACTTTCTTTTTTTCTTTTTTTTAGTTAAACCTTCAGGTACAAGATGTTTCATTGATGGATCAGAAGAAATTGGAAATGACTTTAAATTAAAATGTGAACCAAAAGAAGGTTCACTTCCATTGCGATACGAATGGCAAAAATTGTCTGACTCCCAGAAAATGCCCACCTCATGGTTAGCAGGTACTGCTGATGATACAAACTGTACCATGTGCCCTTGATTTGGACTTAAATCTAGTAGGGTTTGTATGAGTATTTACATACTAATTCCCTTTTCTGTGCAGAACAATCAAAATTTCCATGGGAATTATTCAGTGCTTTTTAATGATAGCCTGTTGTCATAAATGAAGAAATATTTCTGGAATGATTTTACTTTTTAGGATATTACAATTACTTACTTTCCTAGATTTTTTTTTTTTTTTAATTAGTAGGAAATGTTCATGATCATAAATTATTTAGTGGCTAAAGTATATCAGAGTTGGATCTGGAGTGTTTTGCTAAGATTCATGTTGATGCTGCAGTACACTAGAAAGTTACAAATGGGCTACATCTGTTTGCTCATCTGTTTATTATAATTGATCTATTAGTTCAGACTGATGACCATACTCTACCTTCTTTCTGTTCACCCCACCCTGATCTTCAGTAGGTTTTCTCTCTACCCCTCTATCTCTTCTTTTCAAACCAGAGGCTTAACTACATGAATGATGTGCTCTGACTTTCTTATGTGTATTTTTCTTCCGCCTAGGGGAATAAAATAGATCTTGCACATTTTCCTGCTGAATGAAAGAGCCTTTGTGGAATAAGTTTTTTTTTTTTTTTTTTTTTTTTTAAATAATCAGATGTGGCCCAAAATGGGATTGTCACTGCTGCACAGTAGACCAGCACTGTTGCTTTAGCTGAGGGTCTATGGCTGAGGGATTGTGGTTACTTTTGCCTTGACTGGAGGAATGTCGGGCATGCTTGTTTAAGTTCCAGAGATGCACATGTGGCTCCATGGCATTTCATTTGCACCCAGCATTGTCTGTCTTCCTTTTAGTTGAATTGTCAAAATTGGTAGGGTTTAACTTTATTAAAAACTCAGAGTAATACATACTGTAAACGTGAGTTTGCTTGTGGGTAGGGGTGTAGCTCAGTGGCAGAGTGCTTACCTAGGTATGTGTGAGGCCCTGGGTTCCGTCACAGCAAAGAAAAAAAAAAGATTGTGTTTCTGTTTTTTGTTTTTTTCCTCGCTCTACCATTAGAAATGACTTCACCTGTTATATCTGTAAAAAATGCCACTTCTGAATACTCTGGGACATACAGCTGTACAGTCAAAAACAGAGTGGGCTCTGATCAGTGCCTGCTGCGCCTAGATGTTGTCCCTCGTAAGTATCTTCCTGTTCTGTTTGTTATTTTTCTACATTTTTCTTTGTCAGCAAGGGTGTATTGAGAGCACTGGGATGCTAAGTTTGATCAGCACACTCTTTGGCTTGGTTATTACCTTTTCTAGCTCATGGAGAGGGAAAGTACATTTTATTGATAAAACCTTCATCTTCGTAATGATGTTAAGAAGAGCTACATTCCAAGCCACGTTTATTTTTTGAGACAGCCTTGCTAAGTTGCGTAGTAAGTAGTTGACCTTGAACTTTTGATCCTCCTGCCTTAGCCTCCCAAGTAGATGGAATTACAGGCGTGTACCACCATGCCCAGTGAGAACATTCTTGTATGCTAATAAAGATAACTTTGAATATTATTTTAGTCTAGTTTTACTGTTTTTATGCTGGAAATATACAGTTCAGAAGAAGAGTCTTTTAGTAGATATTTCCTGCTAGATCACAAATAAGTAATTTGTCTCTTAAAAGTTAATATATGCAACAAAATCAATCAATTAGTATATATCCCATTTTCAATAGCAATAGATTTATTTTTTTTTAGCTAATATTAACATCTCATTCTAGCTTCAAATAGAGCTGGAACAATTGCTGGAGCTATTATAGGAACTTTGCTTGCTCTCGTGCTCATTGGTCTTATCATCTTTTGCTGTCATAAAAAGCGCAGAGAAGAAAAATATGAAAAGGAAGTTCACCATGATATCAGGTAATCAAGTGAAAGAGAGGTTCACAGATTTATACCAAGTATATCTCTGAAGAATTGGTTCTCTTAAGCGTTTGCACCATGCTATTTCTCTCTGAAAATTGAGTACAAGCTTTGGCCCCTCCCATATTTCAAAGCATTTCCTTTGAATTTCAAATGCACTGGCCCAACCGTACTTCATTATTCTCTGCCCAGATTTTCTTGTACCCCATTTTGCGATCTACTGCAAAATGATTATCTTAAGACTACCTTGCCTGCCTTTTCACAATAAGATGGCAGGGATGAAGTTTTAAGAATTGGAGCAGATGTTGAGGTTTGACCTGATTTTATCAAGTGATGTGGGTAGCTTATTGAACTGTTGGTGTATAATTTTATTTTTCTTAAATACGCTAATCCAGTAGATTATACATTGTATAATAGAATCTCAAAAAATAATGATACCGGACATAATTTAACACCCTTAAAATTGACATTCGGTCAATCTGGGGTAGGGTTTGAGCACTTATATTTGTAAAGTACACCAAAAGTTATTCAGATACGTGTTCTTTGTTGGTACCTGGTATGAAAATTCTTAAGTTTCAAGTCCCAGGTTTTGCAGACTTAGATCTGCAAGGTTTTCAGCTAGATAACTTTCATAGCTAAAAGGGTTTTCTTTTCTTTTGGGGGGGATAAAATTATATCTGTAGGTGTTAGTATCTTATCAACTAGAAAGTGTTATATGACTGTAATTACATGATCTTCATCATAGATATTGGAATATGGAGCTATTTAATAGAGCCTTTTAAAAGCATACACATTTGTGTAGAAACCACATTTCATGATGTGTGAAGTTACACACACTTTAATCAAAATGGATCAGTTGGGTTCAGATACACAGTTAAGGACATTATGCCTTGTTCTGTTTTTTTGTATGAGTGTGACACTCAGCTGTATATACTTCGTATTTAAATAGAGGCCCTTACGCATGATTCATATCTTACATAATAGTAGGTTTTTAGAAACTTGTTTATTTAACTTGTATTGTGGACTCTGCTTTCCAGGGAAGATGTGCCTCCTCCAAAGAGCCGAACATCCACTGCCAGAAGCTACATTGGCAGCAATCATTCATCCCTGGGATCCATGTCTCCTTCCAACATGGAAGGGTATTCCAAGACTCAGTATAATCAAGTACCAAGTGAAGACTTTGAACGTGCTCCTCAGAGTCCAACTCTTCCACCCGCTAAGGTAGCTGCCCCTAATCTAAGTCGAATGGGAGCGGTTCCTGTGATGATTCCAGCACAGAGCAAGGACGGGTCCATAGTATAGAGCCTCTTACCTCTCTTCTTTGTTCTCAATATTTTTTTTCTTCTCTTGATATATTAAAGTCTATTCTAGTCTAAATTTTGTTACCAGTCTCAAAAAAAAAAAAAAAAAAAAAAATAGTTAACCAGAAACTGTAAGAAATATGCTTCACAAAATTTTATTTGGTTATATTGAAACAATAAAATCATCTGTAGTTAGTAAAGACAAATTCATCATCTGGAAAAAGGTGGATTTTTTAAAAGAGGTTGATTTTAAAGGTATCTGAATATTAATACATAAGTAAGATGTAGCATTTTGAATATTAAATCATAGGTGAAGAAATTTGTGAACATACATGCATACCAAGTTGGTACTTGAGTCATCTAAAGTGGCAATTTATAATTTCTACCATTATTTTAAAGATGTTTGTCTCATTTATTTATGACTCAGCAATGTCCCCCAAATTAGTAAAGACATATTGTCTACGGCCATACCATCCTGAACGTGCCTGATCTTATCTGATCTTGGAAGTAAAGAAATATCCATGGCAAAAATACTCATGTATGTTTTTACTTGTTTTTATAGCCTCTTTGAAAATGTTAAAGATGTTTGGAATATCTCTAATAACAGAAAACACTACAGCGTTTTAGAAATGACTAGTTTTTTTTTATTGCTAAGTTATTCATAAGCCTTGTGTAGGCAATTATTTTTAAATTTAATTGATAGACTGCTACAGGCAATAGGAGCATCATAACCTCTTTTATATGCTCAAGAACAGAAGCATCAACAAATTCACTTAGAACATTTGCTTTAGCTACATATAGAGTTGGCACCATTGGTCCAATAGCAGGGGTACATTTTAAGTGTTGAATGATCTGATACCTTGAGGCCTGTGGGCATCTGCATGTGGTGACCAGCTAGATCCAGATGTATTTCAGTGTCCACAACTAAATACTGGCTCTCCACTTTAGGTGATGTTTTTCTAATAAGAAAATATTATAATTCATTTATTATTTGACAGTTATAAATGAAAATGTCCTAATTATTGCTACTAAATTTTAAAGTGGTATTTTGTTTGCTTTGGTGTATTTTTTGTTTTGGGTGGTATTGCATATAATGTGTACTTGAATGCAATTTCCGGAGGGTATTTTCATCATAGACTCAGAGATTCAATACATTTTACACAAATAAGGATCCTCCACCAATGCTGTATTGCAGACTTGGGAGGACATATAGTTACTGTTGTGTGGCCAAACATGTCTTTGTGTAGTTTCAGCAAATCAAGTTGAACTTTGAAAAAATTTGTCTGAAGTTTTGTGAAAGCAATTTATTCTTGAAAAAAGAAAAGTAAAAGGAGTCAAGGAAATACTCCTGCCTGCCAAATGTGTTTAAGTAGAAGAAAGTGGATTTATTGTATTTCCCTTAAGATTGTGAGGGAGTGTGCATATAGTAGAATGAGCCAACAGTTTCATAGTAAATAAAGTCTGTAATAAATTATTTCATTAGCTCTAAAGCCTTTTCCCTAGATTTTAGTAGGGAGTTGGTTTCTGTTAATCTCTTTGGGTGCTTTGGGTGCTGTGGTGGTAAATTCTACATTATGAATTAATGTTGGCATGTATTCACAATTAGGCAGAGTGTTGTGTATACTTTTTAATGGTAAATTTAAGCTGAATGTCTGCATAATGGGTTAGTGTACAGTTTTACATATTTGGAAACATTTTTAAGTAGATTTTTAACCTTACATAAAGTTGCTTTTTATACTTCTGTTAACATCTTCATCTGTGCCTTTTTGGGTATTTTAATTTCTTTCATGACTTTCTGGTGCCTATGAGCTAGCTATCACCTACCCGAAAGGTGCTTAGAGGTGAAGGTACTGTTTCTGAAAACACATCACTGTGACACCTTTTAATCCTCATTCTTTGAATCTTGCCTCTCTCTCTCTGTTCTTTTTTGATGTAACTTAAGTAATTGTGTTCTTCATAAAAATTTTAAAACTTTTAAGATCCCCAATACTCTTTGACTGTGTTTCTGATTTCGTAACAGTAGTTATTTTTGAATGCCAGATGTTTAACTTGTTTTATAAAGATATTGTAAGACTAAAACAGAACACAAACTTCAATAACAAAATAGTTTTGACCTGTCCAATTTCTGATTTTATGCTGTCAATCAAAGGAGAAATTATTGTAGAAAGTAGACCTGTGTAAGATTTTCCTTCTGTTAAACTCTATATTGGATTTGACTATAAGTAAATCAGAATCTCTTCTAGAAAGTATTTTAGTTCAGATCCTGAGCAGATCTTTCAGGTATGATTAGGTTTAAGAGGACCCAGCTCAGTTTTAGACTTACTATTTCTCCATTTACTCTTTTAGTGTAAATTTCACTTGTTCCAAAGGTCAGGTAGTATGAGTAATTTCCCAAATAATTCTCACTGATAATTTTAATTGAACCATAGATCAACTTCTAGAATTACTACTTAATGATCAAGTAATTCAATAAAAAAATTATTAAACTATTTGAACTAGAGTGTCAGTAATATTAGTCAAGGACAACACTATCTTTAAAGCAAAACTGTTAGATTCCACTTTATTCCTGAGAGATTTTAGTACCATCTTTTAAAGTTACATTGGATAATTTGAAGAGAAGTGATACTGTAGATTAATATGGCTCTGTGTTTTGTACTTTATAGATATTCTCATTATTATTGGCTAATATTAATATTTCCCTGTTAGAAAGCCTTTCCCCCACCCCCCAAAAAACAAAACAAAACAAAACAAAAAAAACTTCTTGATTATACTCACCAGTTATTCTGGGCAAATTTTTCCTTTACATTTAAGTTGTCTTCCAAGGATTTGTTACAGTGGAAACACAGCCTGAGTGTATTGTAGGGAGAAGTTAATTGAAAACTTCAAAATCCATATAGATTATGGATACAAAGAAATATCTGAATTCTATTTAAAAGATAATTTTAAAAATTTTAGTGAGTCCTGGAAATCTGGATCAAGTAAAGGGGCAAGTAAACATTTCGATTAAATATAAGAAAAACTCATTGCATGAACTTGGCTATCAAATTATGTAATATGTGGCTTAATAAAATAACTATTCTCAGTCTGTTTTTGTGTGCGTGCAGCATGTAAGTTTGAAATTATGTGAATGTTAATAGTTTTTTTTTCTAACTCTCATTTCAACAGTGTTTAGGGCTTTCAGATGCCTTATTCTAGTGTAAACAGGAAAAGTTCATATTTTTTGTGGTTAATACTTTGATGTGTCACATATGGAATAGTTTGTAGAAAATGTTGGCACAATTTTAGATTTTCAGTGGCTTGTGACATATTATATATATATATATGTATATATATTTATAATGTTTCCGTGTTTAGTAGTATAAATGTTCTGGGCAAGTTTTAATATTTCAAATGTCTTTGGATATTCCAGCAATAAAGGCAACATGTTCTGCAATAGAATTTCATACTTGTTTGCCTGCTTCAACACTAAAATAGTCTGTAATTGATCACACACTCCTTTTATAATTGTTATAGAAGCAGGGAAGAATTATAAATAAATTCTGTGAATTGTGGTTCTGTTTATTTCTCTTTAGGGAAGGCCAATCATTTATCTTATGGATGTTAACATTAGTCTATTAAAATCCTATTTTGCAAAATACATATTCAATTTAGTAATTTAAGAAGATATTTAGTATAAGTTGTGTTTGGTTTCAGTCATGGACTCTAAAGGTTACATCAAAAAAGAGCTTTATGTTTTCTGCTAACTTGTTTTTTAACGACACAAGTGTTAAGAGAACCACAATTCACTGATCACTTATTCTTGTCCCTAAGTATGAATTTTAATGGTAAATACACTTGTACTACTGAGAACTATTTTGACACTTCATATTTGCAAAATAGAACATTGGTAGTATCAGTTTCAGATTTTATATTTAAAATTTCTGGCTTACATATCCAATGGTGCAGATTTTGAAATTTGTAAGAAAAAAACTTGTTTTAAAAACCAAAAACTTGCTCTTATAGTTTTGTGACCTTGTGTACTTTTGAAATAAAACCAAGAAAGCAGTTCTCTGCCTTGTGTGGCTTTATTGTGCCTTTTTTTAAGTGTCTACTAAGGCTTCAATATGTTATTCCTTCCTACTTTCCTGCATGAAGGATTCCCGTTTTTTCCCCCCATGTATCCTTCAACTGGGAAGAATAAAGATTGTAATAATCATATGTCAGTGAAAACATGTCAAACATACATATTTATTTTCTCACCCTGGTGTCTTTACATGATGGTATATATTTGAGGTGGACCCTCCAAAGTTGTGTCCTTTCAAAATTTTATAATATACACTCAGTTTTTCACCTGAATTAAAAATAAGCATATATGTATTAAATGTATACATGAACAAAATCTCTTGGACTGGGTAATTTATAAACAACAGAATTTTTTTTTTTCATTTTTGAGATGGGGTTCACTATGCTGCCCAGGCTGATCTCAAACTTGTGAACTGAAGTAATACTTCTGCCACTGTCTACAGGGACTACAGGCTTGTGCCACAGTGCCCAGCCAAACAACCAAAACTTATTATTGCTTATTGCTTATTTCTGGAGGCTGGGATACATGATAAAGGAGGGCATGCATAGCTTAAGTGTCAGGTGGGAACTTAGCTCTCTGCTTCAAAAATGGCACCACTTCCTGTGTCCTCAGAAGGCCCGAGTTTTTTATGTAAGGGTGTTGATTCCATTTAAAAAGGTGGAGTCCTTGTGACTTGGTCATCTCCTAAAGCCCTTATCTCTTAATACTATGACATTGAGTGTTAAGATTTCAACATAAGAGTTTTAGGGGTAACTAAAACATTCAGACCATAGCAGCATCTCATTATGGTTTAAATTAAGTTATTCTCATTGATGTTAAACACTGACTTCAAGACAAACCAGGATGGGGTATTAATGCTTCTGTAAGAAGACTTGTTGAGGAAGATTTTGTTTACATGAGTTTTTCTCAGCCTCAGCACTACCAACATTTTTGGCTGGGTAATTTTTTGTTATAGGAAACTGTTCTGTGCATGTAGGATGTTTAGCAGCATCTCTGGCTTCTACCCATTAGATGCCAGTAGCAACCTGGTTCCCACTCATATAATTGTGATAATGAAAAGTGACCCCCAAACATTGCCAGAATGTCCCCTCAGTGTAGGCAAATCACTTCCATCTGAGAACCAGTGACTTATACTAATGTGAAATTTTTCTACTCTGGGATTAAGAAATGAAAAGCACAGGATTTAGAGTGAGAAATGTTTGAATATTGCTTATTATTAGTTGCTTTACTTCAGTCTCAGTATTTAAAACAGGGATAAAAATACCTATATCATACCACACCACATAGGACATTGGGAAATTGTAAAGAGAGAGATTAGTATAATAATGAAAATTCTTTGTATTCATTCCTGATAGCTGAAATGTGGAAAATGACATAGACTTCAAAGAATCAAGATTATAATAACATATGCTAAGTGAAATTACTGAGTATAATTTAATTCCATTAATTTAGATCATAGTTAAGTCTTATAGCTCTACACCA
Organism: Sciurus vulgaris; assembly: GCF_902686455.1. Classification (NCBI taxonomy): domain Eukaryota; kingdom Metazoa; phylum Chordata; class Mammalia; order Rodentia; family Sciuridae; genus Sciurus; species Sciurus vulgaris. The sequence continues at coordinate 26,445,462 of NC_136470.1, read as the reverse complement.
GATTATATTTCTGGTTGATTAAGTAACAAATAGCAAAGCTGATTAAATTGAGATGATATTGAATAAGAAGTAATTTGTCATTATAGTTTAGTTTATGTCAGAGGCATACATAATTGAATGGGATCTTAAGATGCAATCATAGCAACCATGAAAACATAAGCAAACGAGTCCTAGAAACTAAGCTTCTTATGTGTAAATCAAATGTGCTTTACTGTTTTTTAGATAATTTAAAAATCATTTTAAAATTATTTCTTAAATGTTAATTTTTAAATTATTAAAATTTTAAATTCTATTAAGTATTTATTGGGGAAAAGAGTCACTGCCCTAACCACAGAAAAAGATGTTATATTCTTGATTATGGATATTAAAAGAAGAATGTCTGAAGCTAATGAAAAGCTGAGAAGTAAAATTTCAGTCTAGGTAACCAGGGCCTAAGTTCTTGATCAACTTCTCCTTTATTGCTGAGCTATGAAAATTCTAACTCTGTAATAAAGAATGGGAGAGTTGAGAAAAATACAGGAAATTATAAAGTTTAATGTCAATTACAAACAATGTATTAGAAGCTCTTATGATCTTAGCTTGTCCTGTAAGCCGTTCTCCCGTCCTAGTGGATTAGTTGTATTAAAAGGTAAATATGATCATATTAAAAATCAGATCATTTTAACATGACACAAAAGCCTTCTCACAGTTCATTATATTTCTCTATGGTTTATTTTCTCCACACCTCCACATAGAACTGGGTGATAGCCATCCTCAATAGCTAAGGGTACGGTTTCATATTTCTGTGAACATGTAACTTCTTAGGCCAGGCAGCAACCATTTCTTTTTTTCTTATCTAATGCATATTTGCCCTACAACTGTTAAGTTCAAACTCTCTTTTGAGTCATTTTTCCTGATTCACACCCAGTCTGAGCACATGACTAAAGCAGGGGTACTTCTGGGCCCTCCACATTACCAGTGCACAAAAAAGTCTTTGACATTCTAATTGATGTACATGCTTAATATACCTCTCAGGAGTCAAGGTGGTTTATGTACCTCAGTCCCAATGCCTAACCATATGACTTGCAAAGTGCATAGTTAATGTTGAGTGGATGTTTAATAAGGAAATGAACACTTAGGGACAAGCATTAATTTATTAAGTTAGGGTCAGCAAAATGCCTGACCTGGTCTCTAAAAGGCAATCTCATGAGAAAAAAAGGTGAGTTGAGTACACAGTGAGAGAGAAAAGGCTATACTTGGCTTAAAAGGCAAACTTGCCCAAATATAGAATGGGGTGACCTGATTGAGTAGGAGCTTGCACTAAAACAGGATTCATTGCTACAAAATCTGGAGAAGCATCTTAGAAATTCCTAAAGCCTTCCTTAGAGATTACAACTGCGTAGGTCTGGGGAGAAGTCAGTGGTAACTCTTCTCTGCCAGATTATTTCAATATGTACAACTTTGGGAACCTCTGACTGATCTAAGAAATTCAGATAACTGATTTCCAAGCTCAGTCTCTAAGGGCAAAATAGTTTTTTTCTTGCAAACATCTGACTTCAAACATATCTGACTGTACTTGTAGTATGTCTGAAAGAAAACATACTTAAAAGCTGTTGCCTGATTTTTGGTAGAGTAATATTTTTGATATCAGAAATTAGGGAAACCTGCTTAGATACCAAAAAACACCATTTCTTAGATTTCTAGTTTCCAAAACAATAGTAGGGTATCAGTTATTTTTGAGTCTTTTTAAAATGGCAAATTATCTGAAATGGTTGGTCATGGACAAGTCATTTCTATGTGTTAATTGTATTAATTTGCTAGAGTTACCATAAGAAATTGCCACAAACTTTGTGGCTTAGATACAGAAAGTTAATGTGTCTTAATAGTTCTGGAGGCTAGAAGTTCAAAATCAAGCAGGGTTGGTACCTTCCAAGGGCTGTGAGGGAAGGATCTGTTGCTTGTAGATGGCCTGTTTCTCTTCACACAGCCTTCCCTCTATGAAAGTTGTCCAAATTTCCCCTCTTTTAAGGACACCAGTCATGTTGGATTAGGACCCACCTTAATGACTTTATCTTAACCAGTTGTTTCAGTAACAAATCTATTTCCAAGTAAGATCATATTTTCAGTTATTGGGGAGACTAAGACTTCAACATGGTTAGGATGGTGGGGGAAATTCAACTCAACAGTAATTGATCACAAATTATGAAGAGGGACTAAAGATAGTGAAAGTTGGTGTGGAACAGATACGCAGAGGATTTTCTGTTCCAGTGATATAATAAAAATACCAACATCAGAAGTTATATTATGATCTTAAATTGCCTCCTTCTCACTCTAGGAGTATACTGCTTATATTTCAAGTATGGATGACAGTAATACACTTTATAAACATCAGAGCTTGTCAAGTGAAAAAGGAGTAGTTGGTGGTTATGAACTTTTTTTCCAGTGTATCTTGCTGACAAGATGAAACTTTTTCAGGGAAGTAGAACTTTGAAGAAGTTCTTTAAGTTATTCATAGGAGAGCTCTTTACAGATTTAAATCGTTTTCTGTAGTTCAATATTTTGAAAAGATAATAATACACAGTGTAGGATGAAAGTCACCTTCTCACCCATGTTCTCAGTTTCTGTTACCACTTGCCCTTCAAAAGGCATAACAATTGCTTTTTAAATTTAATAGGTTATCTATGCACAGAACACAAAATCAAAAGCATGAATATATCATGAAAACTATGATCAGTCTTTATCCTGGGAGTGTTAGACTCTCACACACACACACACACACACACACACACACGTTCTTATGTTTTTGAGTTTGTCCTGAACATTTATTTAAAAAAAAAAAGTTAATAGTGAATGGATTGGTTACGAGGGATCAAGGGATTATTAGGTTTTGGGTTGGAGCAACTGAGTGGAGAATTGAGGTGGGAAAGATAGTATTAGCAAATATTAAAGTAGAAAGAGTCCTGTTTTAACCTTGCAACATGTAAAATATTAGAATCTAGGCAAGGTGATAGTTGGCAGGTGAATTATGAACTTGAACCAAAGTAGGGAAGTCAGAACTTGAGATAAAAATCCAGAAGTTGTAAGCATTAAGATAGAAATGGATGAAATCACCATTGCAGAGAATTTAGACAGAAATAAAAGCAGAAACTAGAGCAGTGATTCTTCTAATGTGTGAAAGTTAAGGAATTAAGTGTTGAGCATATTGAGTTTGAGGAGTTTATTAGAGTATGCATGTGGAGATACTGAGTATGCAGTACATCTGGAGTGTGAGAAAAGACTGGATTGGAGACAAAGGACTAGGATTCTCGAGCATGTAAATGTTGGAGAAGTGGTAAAGATGGACTCAGTTTAATATGAAGTAGCGAAATGGAAAAAGAACATACGCATATGTGATTTTTCCCATTAACATTGTGTTAGCTTTTTGTCACTGAGACCAAAATACCTGGCAAGAGCAATGTAGAAGAGGAAAAGTTTATTTTGGGCTCATGGTTTTGGAGGTTCAGTCCATGGTCAACCAACCCATTGTTCTGAGCCTAAGGCAGAACAGCATGGCCAAAGGATATGAAAGAGGAAAGCTGCTCAACTCATGGCAACCAGAAAGCAGAGAGAGAACCAGTAGCCAGGGATGAGATACAATCTTCAAGGGGACACCCCCAGTGACCTACTGCCTCAGCCATGCACTGCCTACTTATAGTTACTACCCAGTAGTCCAAACTATTAATCCTTAAAACAGATTAATCCACTGATGAGGCTACAGCTCTTATCACTGCCTAAAAGCCTACCTCTGTACCTTGCTGTGTTGGGAACCATGCTTTTAAAACATGCCAGACAATTTCACAAGCTACTTTTGTTGATGCAATGATCTGCACACCACAACTTAAACTTAAATAACCTCTGGTAAGGAGAAAAGTGAAGTTCTGGCTCTTTTTTTTTTTTTTTTTTTTTTTTTTTTGCTTTGCCCTGCTCCTCCCCATCCCAATTATGGTAAGTACACTTAATATGAGGTCTACCATGTTAACAAAATTTTAAGTGTACAATACAGTATTGTTAATTATAGGCACAGTGTTGTACAGCTGATTCTAGAACTTAATTATCTTATATATACTGAAAAATTTTACTTGTAGATTAACAACTCCTGATTTCTCCCTCTCCCCAGCCCTTGGCAACCATGAGTTTACTATTTCTGTGTGTTTTATTTTTTTAATATCATTGATACAAGTGGTATTATACAATATTTGTTCTTCTGTGACTGATTTCTTAGGATAATGGCCTCCAGGTTTATCCATGTTGTCACATAGGACATTTCTTTTTTAAGGCCAAATAATATTGCTTTGTATACATATACTACTACATTTTCTTTATCCATTCGTGAATCTATTAACATTTTGATTGTTTTCACATCTTTGCTGTTTTGACTAATTCTGCAGTGAACATAGGAGTGAAAATATCTCTTAAGATTGTGATTTTCGATGAATACCCAGATAAATACCCATTTTCTTTTTGGATAATACCCAGAAATGGATTTCCTGGATCATATGGTAGTTCTATTTTTAACTTTTTGAGGAATCTCCATTTTATATTGCATAATGGCTGCATCAATTTATGTTCCCAGGAGTATACAAGGGTTTCATGTTTTTCCATATTTTTATCAACACTTGTTATCTTTGGGTTTTTTTTTGTTTCTTTATTTTTAAATAGATGTCATCCCTACAGGTGTAAGGTGAAAAGTTCTGATCTTTTTAAGTCAAAGACACACAGGTTATATAGCCACAAGATGAATGAAATAATCGAGAATGAGTGTTTAGAGTGAGATGAGGACCCAAGTGAGCAACCAGGGCACAAGAGAACTGAAAAGAAGCAATTCTGAGAATGAAATCACTCATGACAGACAAGTTCCAGTGGAATGGTCTTGAGAGTGCTGGTAAGATTTGGATTATAAATTCATTAGACCTGGCCTATTCAAGGCATGGTACTTTTTACTGGGAAAGAATAAGTGCTCAGTAAGTATTTGTATAAAGGCATTTGTTCCATTCTTGCTGTTTTATAAACAGTAACAATCTTTCCTATTCTCTTTCTACTCTTTATAGAGGATTTGGAAGCATCTAACTTCAGGAAAACATGAAGTGGTCTATGGATCACTTTAGAAATTAGAACCCACCTGGTTATGGAAACAAATAGATGGCTATTTGACTTAATTTCCCTATGTTCTCCTACATGAAAGTTGATTAAAACTGTTGCTTCTAGGTTTATTTTCTTGAAACATGATGTTCACTCTCTTGCTCAAAAGCTTTCCTACCTAACTTCTAATTTAAAGTTCAAAGCTTTGCTGGGTGTAGTGATGCACAATTGTAATCACAGCGATTAGGGAGGTGGAGGGAGGAGGATTGCAAATTCAGGACAGCCTGAACAATTTAGGGAGACCCTGCCTCAAAATAAAAATAAAAAGGAGCGGAGACATAGCTCAGTGATAGAGTGCTCCTGGGTTTAGTCCCCAGTAATGCCGGAAAAAAAAAAAAAAAAAAATTTAAGTCCAAAACTTATGCTGGCTTTTCATTTTTACACCTGACTCTCCACTCTCTTACTTACCCTACCCTAACACTTGCTTATACATGTATTTATTTTTTCTTTAGGAATAAAATTTTATATGAACGTACTTTTTAATTTAATTATTCCTTTCAAATTATCCTGTATTCACCTGTGTATTCCATATAAAACTTTTCTTTAAAATCATACATTACATCAATATAATTATTTAGCCAGTCCAATTGGCAGCCATTGAAACAATTCCATTCTTATATCAGTATGAATAAATTATAAGCAGTACATATATATATATGTATGTATGTCATTTTACATATGTGTGAATATATCTAAGATAAATGTCTAAAAGGAGAGATAATGAGTAGAGTATTTTGATTGTAAAAATACTCTCCTAAAGTGTGGTAGCATCTTATGTTCTCAGTGGATGAGAGTGCTTAATTCCAATAAATCTTCATCAATACTCTATCCAAATTTATGATCTTTCCTGATTTCAGGAGAAAATTATTTTGTGGTCTAAAATTCTATGTTATTTGTTCACTTGATCAATTTTTCCTTTGTGTAAACAGCATTTCTATTTTGGAGAACTGGGTTGGTATCCTTTGCCCATTTTTCTTTTGTACGTTTATTATGCTAACTTGGAGGAGTTCTTAAACATTAATAAGCCCTTTATATGCACTTTTTTCCCTCAGTTAATCATTTCTCCTTGGCTGTTTATGGATTTGCCCTTTCCTGACCATGTAATCCTAATTCTTCCCTAAATCCCACTACCCAAGAAGCCACCTCCAAACCTTTCTGGTTCAATCAGACTTCTCCCTTCTTGTACTCTCAAAGAAGCTGAGGTTCTCAATTCTCTGAGCAGATGTCAGACTTCTCATAGGTGGAGAAATCTTTACACCCAAATACTCAACATATAATAGATTCTCAGAAATCTTTATTGGTGATAACACTAACAGCTTTGGCTATGTTCTTATTAAGCTACTGCCACATCATCCCCATTACATCACAGTGTTTCTCATTCATTCATTGTCATTTTTTTGTTGTTGTAGGAATTTTTCCCTAAAATAGTTTTATGGAATCAGTACAAACTAGACTAATGAAGAAAATAAATTTTCTTATGCCTAAAAAGAAGATGTATCTAGGTTACATGTTAGGTCAACTGTCATACACTATTCCAAGTTGAATGTTGGCTGCTGGCGCTGTGCTCTTTTAGTATTGCTAAGTAGGACATCTTTCCTCTCACATAGTCCTAGAACTGTCAACAGTAAGAACATTTCTAGGGAACAGTAGAATGACCCTATAATTCTGGGAGGACAGAGTGTGATAAAGTAAAAAAACAATAAACTGTTTGAAAATTACAATCTCTCAATATTCTCTAGTCTTTTAATCTGACAAGGTGGGGACATTTTATATGTTCACACAAACATCTACTTCAGTACCAAAGCAATGTGTGAAACACAGTATCTTGTCCTCCAAAGTAGCCACAGATGATTTGGTCTTGCTGACACAGTTTAAAATTTATGTGGCTCCCCAGCACTCAAGTAAGACTATTTTAGTGTTAAAATACTCAAAAATGAAGAAATACAAGTATAGACCTCTCTTCCCATTTGCTCAAAGAAAATTGTTTTAAAAATTCAGCGCTATCCCAATTATCACATGGGAATACTTTTTGGATCCTTTCTTTGAGAACAATTTATAAAAACATCCAGAAAGACGTTAGGATTTTGTCTCTGTTAAAATACCCTGCAATAGATTCTAGAGAAATTAGGGCTGCTCATAGGTATAGCACTTCACTTAGATCTTAACTTTGTTTTTGTTGCTGGGCTAGAAAGGGCTTCATTATGCCACAAGTTAGAGTTTTTCAAGGTTTGCAATAAGAAATTCTTATTTTTACCTTTTTAATGCAATCAACTTGGAAGGTAAAGGTTTCTGCTTGCCTGTGATTTAAAATAAATGGAAGGATTCAGTTGGAAGCAGTAAGTATAAAGGTTAAGAGTTAAGGATCTGGAGTTAGAGATGTGAATCCTGGCTCAGTCACTGAGAAAATGAGGAACAAACTGTTCATGACTATACATAAGATAAAGTGCCCAGCACAGCACCTGGCTGGTGTTGCCATTAATGTGTGATGATTCTTATTAAAGATGAAGCTTTAGCTTTTTTTTGTTTTGGTCTGTAATAGGGATGTGAAGATAATCTTCTAAGAGAACCGAGTACTATGGCACATGTCAGTCAATATACACGTCATGGTGTCATCCTTTCATTACGTTGGTCATTACCTTGCAGACTCTCATATTTTACTGTTAAGGACTTGCAACTCTGAAAATGAAAATTCCTGCTCTCAAGATGGCAAAGCAAGAGTAGGGAACAAATGCTTCAGAAAGAAAATGCTTACTTGATGAAAGATGGCATTTTAGAGGCAGTTTTGTTTTTCAACCAGATACAGAGCAGTTGAAATCACTGTGAGTGATACAGTAACAAAGATATCACTGTATAATGCTGTTTTCTAGTTCAACATCATTTTATGAAAAAAACAAGATCCAGAAAAGTTTTGATTTCCCAAGGCCACATAGTTAGAATCCAGGTCTCCTGCTTTCTGGTGTACTGTTTTCCTAGGAACCTTGAGTTCTTGGCACCAGCCCCTAAATGGAAGAGTTAAGAGTGTAACGTTTCTTTATTCCCCTCACGGCTCCCCTTGCCAACACCAGCCAGAGGGAAGGCCTTGCTAGTTGACTCTTAACTGGTGCCTACTGTCCCCTGCTTGAAACATGGTCATTGATGCCCTGGGCACACCGAGTGTTAGGAACCCAACTCTTCTTTATGTCCATGGCCCCAGTGAGAAGTGTATGCTTAAAGTAACCTTTGTTTGGTATCAGTTGCTTGTGATTGCTATACTTGTTATAATTTACATAAGTAAATAGTACATATCAACTATGCTAAATATGATGATGACAACATATCTAAGGAAAATTAAATTCTGATTCTGGGAATGGAGATGCAGCTCAGTAGTAAGAGTGCTTACCTAGCACACATAAAAGGTCCTGGGTTTGGTCTCCAGCACTGGGGTGGGGGAACATGATTGTGCTGTCATATTGCTTTAAAAGTATATTAAATTTTCACTCTACTGAAAAGAAACTAAACTTTAAATGAGGATCCATATGTTATGGATACAGATGACAGAGAAAACAGATAACTTCTAACAATAGACGCCCACCCCCCATTTTTTTGCCAGTACTAGACCTTGTACACATACTATGCATGCATTGTACTTCTAAGTTACATCTCTAGACCAGAATCATCCTTCACAGCAAGTTACTGATTTATGGTAGTCTAACTTAGGCCTTTTTAACTTTATGATGGTGCAAAAGTGACAGGCAAAAAAAAAAAAAAAAAAAAAAAAAAAAAAAAGTGATATTCAGCAGAAACTATTTGGAATTGAAATTTCTTTTTTCTGGGCTAGCAATATGCAAATATGATACTCTCTGGCAATGGTGGGCAGTGGCAGTGAGTCCCTACTCTCAGTTGGCCTTGGGGGTCTCAAATTGATGCTTTATAATATACTATGTTGCTAAGCTATAGGTTCAGTATATTAAATGCCTTTTCAAAATTTAGATATTTTCAACTTACGATGGTTTATCAGGATGTAACATGATCATAAGGAGCATCTGTAGGACAAAAATTGGTGACTGAAATTATATTGATGTATTTAAACATTTAAAATGTTTCAGGAATTTATTTTATCTAATGGATCCCCATCTACATTTTATTTTATTTGCCTGATTGTGTCAGGGAAGAGGGACTGTACTGTAAACCTGTATAGCTAATCTTTGTCACACCCTGCATTTTAACATTTGCGTGTTCCTCCCCAGATATCTATCAAATATCACAAATGTATTTTCAAAATTATTTGCCAGATAATTTTTTTTTGTTACCAATTCAAATTTAAAAATACAATCTATCTTATCACTGGCACTCACTTTTATCAGAGGAATTGAACCTAAGGGCACTTTATCATTGAGCTACATCCCCACCCTTTTTTATTCGGAGACATGGTGTAAGTTGTCCAGGCTGGTCTTGAATTTACAATCCTCTTGCCTCAGGTTCCTGAGTCTCTGGGATTACAGGTGTGTGACACTGTGCCTGGATTTATCTGTCTTTTGATCTGTACCTTTTATTTACCTTTAAAAGGTAAATAATATCCTTAATATTTGTGCTTTCTCTTCCTGAATGGCAGCTTTCCTACTATGGCAGCTTAGTTATTTTTAAACATACCAAGAAGATGTAAACATCAGGTATACCTGTATACACTGCAAGCAAAATTTAGTAATACTCCTCAGTACAGTCTATCAGAATTCTTATAGAAAGATTTGATTGTCATAATGAATTTTCTGTTTTTATCTCTTGCATTCTTATACTTACATCTAGCAGATAGAATTAGCAGGTTGCAATTAACCAGACAAAAGAAACATGAAATAGGTTTCACTTGGTAACAACTCAGATGACAAAAATTATATATTTTCTATGTTCCAGACACTTTAAACAAAGTTCAAAAACTTTAATAGTTTCTTTTTATTTATTTATTTATTTTTTTGCAGTGCTAGGAATCAAACCCAGGGCCTTGCCCATGCCAGGCAAGTGCACTGAGCTATATCCACAGCTCCCCTTTCCAATCATTATATTTTTTTACTACCTCTTCTATGGAAGTGTTTGATGGATGATTTATAAACAAACAAAACAATGTTTGTTTCCCATTGAATTTAATGAAATGATCACATTGGTTATTTTTCTGTTGAATTTTACAGCTTTAGATATTAATTTGACCCTAGTAAATGTATTATACATATATTTTGTATGCATAAACTTAAAAAATTTGCAGTTGTTATGACATCAACTTCTGGTAATGAAAGATTATATAACTCATTCATTATTCCTTAAAGGAATAATCCCCATCACTACAGATGGCTTATACTAAGATACTTGATGAAAAGACTTTCAAAAAGCCTGGGTCTACTGGTAACTTATTGACTAAATAAGTTAAGGCACATGTATTTGAAAGTATGAAACTATTAAAAATCATATTTAAGAAAATCAGTGATATAAAAATATTCCATATTTTCAAATGATGACCATAAAATGAATATTTTTCGTAGCATAACACAATAGTACAGGAGCATATCGAAGTAAAAGCTCTTCCATCCTCTAAAATATTAATAGTAGCTGTATCTTCTAGAGGGATAATGGGTGCTTTTATTTTCTTTCTTTGTTTTTGTGTATTTGTTTTCCTGTGAATAATACTTCTATAACAAAAAAAATTTATGATATATAATAACTACAGCATCCTAAAACTATTGAAAAATCAGTGCTTCAGAGTATCACCACTAGTGCTTTTTGTTTAGATATATTTTGCTATTCCAACCATTAGCTTAAGTTGGAAAAGAATATCTGATGCCCTCTTGTGGTAATTTTTATAGGTATTTTTTCTTTTCATTAAAATCTGGTCTAAACCCAGAAAATACCAAAATAGTATCTATTTTATTACTTTCTAAATGACAAAAAAAAAAAGGGTCATGCACTAGTATTAACAATTTAAGTTATAATCATTACTAATTATTTAAGAACTATATTCACAACCCTGTATCTACCTTCTAAAAGCTGGTGTCCTTAAGTCCCAATTGTGGATTACAGCACATGGGGCAAGTTATTTGAATAGTCAATTTCCTCATCTGTAAAGATAATACTAAGCATATTCAGGTTTCTCATAGAATGGAAAGCACTTACCAGTACTTAATTTCCATTTTACTAGATAAAATGCTTTTTATATGTATGTACACAGATTAATTATAATGATAACCTTAGCCTGTGATAAATGTAGGCAGATTCTATTATTATCCTTATCTTTTATTCTTTTTCACTCCTTATGTAAACATAATAGAACTTATGCATTTAATACTTGCACATACTGCAGTTTTACATTAATGATTTCATTCTATGATAAACTTAAAACTATTATTATCCTCCTCTTTTGCACCTATTTTCACCTCTCACATAAAATATCATGGACATCTTTTCACTTCAATAGACACCATTTTTTATTGAGTCATTCTTTTATAATATGAATGAGTTATAATCTTTCATTACCATGAATGCTACAATAAAACATTCTTGCACGCCAATTTTTGTATATTCGTGAAACTATTTCCATAGGCTGCTCAGTGATATGTAGTGTTTGTATTTTTGAAAAGTAAATCCATTGAACTTGTAGTAAACATTTTAAAAAATGGTTTTTGTCTTCTGTAGTTACATAGTAATAATACTTATTATAAAAATCTAAAAATTAAAGTGTTCGAAGTAGAAAATTATCTGCACTTGTCCCCTTTGCCCTGCTTCTGAGACATTATCTACTGTCAACTTGGTATTTTTTCAGATAATATATAGCCATCATTCTAGACATATTATTTTCATTGCCCCACTTGGAATATTTTGTTCTAAGTCATTATATATGAATGTATTCTCCTTTTTACATGGTTCCATGGTATTTTTCACAGTACTTCCTGAATAGATGTACAAAATTTATTTAATTGTTCATATCTTGGTTATTTTTGCCATCCCAAAATCTTTTTCAATCAACATATTTATTGGTCCCCTTATTTGAGTACTTCCATAGTAAGTTTCTAGAAGTGCAGTTGCTTGATTAAAAGATTTCTTTCTTTCAAAAAGATTATATACCTTTAATTCTTCACTAACACTAGAGAGAATGACTACTTACCCGCATACCTCACCAACAATGGGAATTATTATTTTTCAATTAAATGTTTTTTAACTGACAGATAAAAATGTACATATTTGTGGATACCAGGTAATGTTTCAATACATGTACACATTGTATAATGTTTAAACAATGGGTATTATTATGATCACCAACTCTATTTTAACTTGTATTTCTAGTGAAGAGGATATATTTATTGGCCAGGACACTAAAATTATGTCCAGAAATGATATATTAAAACTTTAATATGGATATAAATGATTCTTACCTTATAGATTTATTTTATAAATTTTTATATAAATATACATGTATATACATAAAAACATGGTAAAATTTTTTCACCATGTTATGGCTAAATTGGTTATGTTTCCAATTCATATAAAAGTCCTTTCTGTAGCTAGATAGTCCTTTTGTACCAGGGATTGAACCTAGGGGTGCCTAACCACTGAACAACATGCCCAAACCACTGCTTTAAAAAAAATTTTTTTTTTTTGATACAGGATCTCACTTAGTTACTTTGGGCCTAAGTTGATGAGGCTGGTTTTGAATTTACAATCTTCCTGTCTTAACCTCCCAAGTCACTGGGATTACAGGTGTGTGCCACCACGCCCAGCTATAGACCTTTGAGGGTTGAAATGAATTCAATACTTTTATTTGTGCTGATTGTGTGCTTTAGAAATAAATACCAAACCACTGCAATTACAGTGATGTATCTGCTACAAATCCAAATGCATTTGTAATATGTTTTCTTAAGGGTTAAGTGTGTTCCTTTTTTTTTTTTTTTTTTGCTTTTGTTTTTGAGATGGAGTCTTGCTGTTACCCAGGTTGATCTCAAACTCAAGGGCTCAAGTAATCTTTTCATCTCAGACTCCTAAGCAGCTAGAACTGCAGGCATGTGCTACAATGTCCAGCTGTGTTTTCATTTTGGGTCCTTGGGATATTTTTAGAATTATACATGACAGAATCCTGGAAGATGGCCTAAACAGCTATGAAATTGGGAAGGTGATGGTTTCTACAATGAATGAAATGTACACATTTTAAACTGGAATCACATGAGCATTTCCTATTACTTGTGCTTTTGTGACAACTTGCCAGAATGTTGAGTCAAATACCATGCCATTTATAATGTAGGGATATTGTGTTTCCCTAAGAGCTTTGGTGTTATTGTTTCACACACTGGAATATAAATTCCAGAGAGTATAGGAAAAAAACCACACGTTAAATCATGAAATATTTGATAACTAAGAAAAAAAGAAGTTAACAACCGATAAACTTGGGCATTACTACAATTACTAGTTCTCTGGATCTTTCCCCTTGATGAATCATTGGTAGAGCTGGCTTTCTTATTTCAATTCTTATTCAACGGGCTGTACTGCAATCTGATTTATGGTTTAAACAAATATAATTGTTATCAAGTTATTAGTCCCTCTTCTAGAAATATCTGAGTATTTTGTAACAAGGAACTGTTATGGACTTATTAGAGATTAATATGGGCACTTCAGTGTCTCATATTCTCATTCAATATAACCTTTGCATCAGTCCTTTTTTCAAATCTTGACCTGATATTGAACCTTCTCACAAGTTTCAAGAGTTGGTAAATTTTGTAGGTAATAAACATGGTGCTAAGGCAGGAGCATCAGCTTTTTAAAAAAACCCAACTTGTTTTTAAGTCAGGATTTGTTACTTAGCTTTCTATCATCTTCAGCATTTTAAACTTTTCTAGGAGGCCTTATCTGAACCAAGAAAATAATGGTAGTTACTATGAGGATTAAAGAAAGTTTTGGCACAGTCATTAAAACAAAAGTTTAGTTTACTATTATTAAAATGAATAGAATGGTTACTCTGCCGGGTAAAATGTATAGGGTTGGTGTTTTTTCTTGCTCAGTCAAGTAGAAAATTATCAAAATGTGATGGCCCAATAGAATTCAATATAAATGCTTTCTCTTAGCTTAAAATCATAGTTTACTGAAAAGGTAAGTACTTTGAGGTAAATATACTAAAAACCAGCAATAAATACTTTAGTATTGAGGTACTAGACCTTACAAAAAGAATTTATATTTTTCAAACATCATGTCCAATTTTAACCTTTAAAGGGTTTGGGTCCACTGTTATGCATAATTAAAATGCACTAAAAAAAAAAAAAAAAAAAAAAAAGGGATGGGGAGCCTGTGCAGTGGCACATGCCTGTAACCCCACCTACTCAGGAGGTTGGGGCTGAGGCAGGAGGATATCAGAATTCAGGCCAGTCTAGGCAACTCAGTGAAAAGGGATGAAGCTCAGAAGTGGAGTGCTTCAATTCCTAGTACGGCAAATAAAAATAAATGGGGGTGGGGTGGGGAGGATGTCTGGTAAGCTTTTGTACCCCAGGTTTACTAGAATTTAAGACCCAACAGCTGAGAAAGTGATTTATTTCATTAGTAACAGACTGGAAAAGCTATATTGATGAGGGTTTTATATATTATTTTGATTTTAGTAAACTTTAGAACAAAGTGAAGTATAGTTAATAAAGGGCAGAATCTTCAACAGGTAGTAATATAAGATGAAGTCAAATTCAAAATTAGCATTTTCTCCAAGAGGTTGTCATTTAGGTGTCTGCACTAATGAAGAGATTTAGTTTGTACTGATGTGAAATGGTCTGGTTATTAGGTGTGTGTATTAAAAAAACAAAGACTTTCATTCTTATATTGGCTTTATGCTTCTGATTTTCCCAAGGAACTTATACCTACAACATAAGCAGACTAAATAGAAGAAACTCTATTTGCTAAACCTCATAATAAAAATATTTGAAACTTTCCAAAACTTGCCACAAAATCTCTCATTACTACCCTAAAGTTCTCCAGGACAGTTAGATGATTGACAGTGAGATGACTGACAATTAAACTTGTTTTTTTATTTTAAAACTGTGATGCCAATTAGTACCAGGAAAAAATTTCAGGGCAAAAAGTAGATATTATGGTTTAGAAATATAAGATGCTTATGGCTTAACAGAACATATAATCAAGATTAGAGAAGTCTCTATAGTTTGAAAATGTTTCCTCATAAAGTTGAAAATACTATAAATTCCATGAAAACTGATTTCATATTTTGACAAAATTCAGCTACACCTTTATGATTTTTGCCCTTTTCTGTATTCTACACTTATACAAATGTTCTAAAAATGACAACAAGAATTTTGAATGGCTAAGGCCATCCAATGAGCTATTAGCAAGATGTGGCTTTTGTGGTTAAGTCAAATAATTTAATACTAGAAATTTAAAGATAGGAAAAATATTGCTGAGCTTAGTTTTTAAAAACTTAGGAAAAAAAATATCCAAATTCTTATAGATGTGTCTCTTTTTTTCTTTTTGTAGTTCAAGTACGCTTACAAGACTGATGGGATTACAGTGGTATAAATAGAAGGACTACTGAAGAATCTGAAGTACTGTACTATTTGACTTTATTTTAGACCTCCCGTAAAGACTTAAACTAGGGTGTCTATAAAAACATTTCTGCTTTATGTAAAGGTATAAGGCATGTAAATCAAATGTCCTATCAAAATTATCATAGGTCAAATTCTTGGTTAGAAAAATGGTATGTATAATGACCTTGATAGTTGGAAGGTATCTTATTATATTTATTTTCAATTAGCTACCACTAACAAATTTTAGACTTTTTATATGTCCCATTTTGGTGTGGACTTTGGGAGGGTATGGTTAATAAAAAGTTGATTTTTTTAAAGGAAAATTCTTGAAATTCTTATTGTTTCTTTTCTTTGCTAAATATTTAGTTAAAATACATTGAAGTAACATGTACCTTCTGCTCTTTCTCCTTTTTTTATGTACCGAACAAAAACACACATTATCATGCCTCAAACTACTTTTTATTTGCAACTACATGATTTCACGCAATTTTTCTAAAGAATGACATAAAATAGATTTCCTTGTATATAAATAACTTACATACTCTCCATAAAGTAAATGCTTAAAGGTGCTAGAACAAATTGTCCACTCCTACAGTGTTTTTGTATACAACAGAGTTGATGCACAATATATAAATACTCAAGTCCAATATTAAAAACTCAGGCACTTGACTAACTTTAATAAAGTTTCTCAAACTATATCAATATATCTAAAGTGCATATATATATATTTTTTAAGAAAGATTATTCTCAATAACTTCTCTATAAAAATAAGTTTGATGGTTTTGGTCCATCTAACTTCACTACTGAGTATGAACTTTGAACTTTTAATGTGTAGTAAGGTATATTCTACCTTTCTCTCAATATTAACACTCAGAATGAAAAGGAGCTAGTGAGGTGCTAACATATGAGGATTAATCCAGTGATTCCGGTCACAATGCATTCCAGGAGGAGGTACCCATGTTACTGGAATTGGGCGATATGGTTTATTTTTCCTTCCCTGATTTGGATAACCAAATGGAACAGGAGGAGGATAGTGACTCTGATGGCCATTCCCTCGGTACATTCCTGGTTTTTTCCTGGGCAAAGGGTGCCACACTGGAAGAGGTGGGAATATCAGTTCTGAAATCTGTAAGGAGAAAATACTGAGTTCAATACTGAATTCAAAGGAAAAACTATGTGATTTTTCAAATATTTCATTAAAGACAAAATCACTCATCCATAACCCCCAAAGTAGATCTAAGTAGCATTCCTATGGTTAAGTCTAAATATGTTAAAAATCTCATCCATAATAGGTGATCAGTGTTTTCCAAATGAAGAAATGAATAAACTCAAACACATTTAAGACAACTTCAACCAGAAAATATCAAAACTTGGAACGAATGGAACCTTATATAAACATATAATATTTTAAACCTCTAGTTTCCATAGCTAGCTAAGTAAGGAGTCATTTAGGGAGCCTTTAAACCCAAAACATTCATGCTTCAGTCCTTTTCTACTGGGCAATAATAAAATTTTAGGAATAGAGTATTTTGACAAAACTCTCCAACTCATTCTGTTGTAGCCAGTTCAGAGTTTGGGAACAAAGTCTTAGATTATCCCATAAGTCAGATAGACATCAAGTTCACATTATTCACAAAATGTTTCTATAGGAAGTTTTGGAACACCTCTGTTCAAAATGCTGCATCCTGTACCAGGAACAGTGGTTTATGTCTGTAATCTCAGTGATTTGAGAGACCGAGGCAGGAGGATTTCAAATTCAAGGCCAGCGTTAGCAACTTTAGCCAAGGCTGTAAGCAACTTAGCAAAATAAAACCTCTCTCAAAATAAAAAAAAATATAAAGGACTGGGGATATAGCTCAGTGGTAAAGCACTGGATTTAAATCCCTAGTACCACGAGGGAAAAAAAAAAAAGTGGCACCTTGTGAATTTTAGATTTCTCTTGATCTCTAATCTGACCAAATATACATTTAAGAAAATTACTTATATTCTGTATAACATTATATTCATGATACAAATAAAAAAGATACAAAATGGTGGCGAGTGGGAAGTCCCTGTTCTTTATTGAACAAAGCTACCTAATTACCCTTCTCAGGAGCAACTGACACTAGTCAATTTTTTGGATATACCGAAGAGATTCTATGCATGTACCTATGAACATATAACTATGCATTTTAAAACACACATACTATTCCTATTTTTTGTATCTGGCTTTATAACAATGTTTTTATTTTTCATGGTAAAATACTTAGGAGCAGAATTTTTGGCTAATAGGGCAGATGTCTATTTACTTTCAAAAGATCATTTTTTAAAGTGGTTGCAATCATTTTAAACTTCCATCAGCAATTTATGAATTCTAGCTGCTTTACATCTTTGCCAATATTTGGTGTTGTCATACTTTTTAATTTGGAAGAAGTAAGGTTTCACTGTGGTTTTTCTTAGCATTTTCCTGATGACAAATGAGGTCAAGCACATTTTTATGTGCTTATTGGCCATTTATATACTTCCTTTTGTACAGTGTATATCCACAACTTCCTCTCAATTTTTTCTTTTTGACAATAATGACAAATGAACATAGAGACACATTACCACTGAGCTAATGTATATTTATGTACATAGATATGTAAGTGCACACACACATCATTTTGTTTCAGTGTATGGTCTGACCATTCATTTTCTTAATTCTTTTTTCTGTTTTCAGTACTGGGGATTGAACCTAAAAGCACTCATTGTCCATTTTTATTTTGAGACAAGGTCATGCTAAGTTGCTGAGCTGGTCTAGAACTTGCTGCCCATCTCTTGAGTTGCAGGAATTATAGGTGTGTGCCACTGTGCATAGCTTTTAATGGTTTCTTTTGATGAGTGAAAAGATTTTTAATTTATGAAGTCTGACTTTTTTTCTTTGTTAGTACTTTTGTGATTCCTAGAAGTCTTTGCCTTTATCAAGATAATGAAGATACTTCCTTATGTTTTCTTCTAAATGCATCAAAGATTTAGCTTTTATACTTTGGTTTATGTTCCATCTCTAATTTTTGGAGTGTATGGCACTGGGTAGCAAATAAATTTTTTTTATCCAAGTATTTCAGTACCAGTTTCTGAAGACTTTTCTCACTGAATTGCTTTATATTACTTTTGTATTTATGCTACAGGGGAAACCAACTGTACATATGTGGGTTTATTCTGAATTTTCTATTCTGTTCCAATGATAAAGATGTGTATCTGTAAACCATTAACACAGTCTCAATGAATGTAATAGCTGAGTTCCCCAATTTGATTCTGTTTTAAAATTTTGAATGCATTTGTCACTTTGTAGAAAAAGGCTTTTAGGATTTTGATTAATATTTACTAATACTAAAAGCCAAGCCTCTAGGATCAATTTGGGCAGAACTAACATAAACTTCACTTCTTGATCTGTGGGTAGCTGACTCAAGGAGTACCTTTCAGAAATACTCCAGTACAAAGACCACAAGCTAGGAATTTTTTGTCCTTATTTGATCACTCCCTTTAAAGCTTTTGGCAATCCCAGATTCAGGATGAAGAAGTGGACAAAAGAAAAGATTACAGTGGGCCACTTCCACTGGCTTTCTACACAAGGGCTTGAAATAGGAGTGTTTCTCTGTTAGGAAATGTTTTATCCAAGGAGAAATGTTTTTCTGAAGAAGCAAGTAAAAGCTTGATTTCCATGCCTTTCTGTTGTCCTAATAATCTTTCATGATGGAGGAAAATAAATGCAATTTAATTTTAAAAGAAATCCAAAAAATTAAGGATCTATTTACTTATAAAGAATTATCAGCATTTGATTAATAACAAAATTCTGAGGTAAAATTGCCACACATCTGAATCAATTACAGGAAATTCAATAAAGGTATTTTATAGTATATAATACATCACACAGAGAAAAATAATGCCCAAATTATGTATGAAAAATGTTTAAAAATTATCCTGAAATGCAGATATATTTACTTATCTATATAGAGAATCTCTATGGAAGTATACCAAAACAAAACAACAAAAAAAACCCCTGGTGATGAATGCCTCTGTTGAAAGGTACAGAACTGGCAGCTGAAGAGGGAGGGTGGACAAATTACTATAAAACTGAGGTTTTATAAAGCAGGTATATGTTCACATATATGCATAAACACATATCTCTAGTATGATAATCCTTACAACTAACCTAGGAAGGATAATTCAGTAACATCTCCCTCCAGAAAGAATGCAAAAATTTTCACTGAACAATGTTCATTATATAAATGTATGCTAAATTTAGAGGTTTTGTTTCTTATATTCAAAACTCTCATATCCTTCTTCTTACTCACTCATTAGGTCTAAATTTTTATTTTAGTCCAACTCTAATCCATAACATAACATTAAATGATGTCTGAGGCAAATTCATAAAGAGAGGTACATTAAAATATACTCAAAATTAGAAATAAGTACCTGTTCAAAATAAGGTTCAATTCAAAAGATCTCCGTATTTTTCTGACTTAAAAAAAATTTCTTCTGTTGAAGAATATTTTTTGGCCAAACCTTTTTAAAAGTACATTAAATTTTCTTTGATATAGATATAAATAAATGAATGAGTCTCTAAATGCATCATGTATCATATGACTCTTCAACTATTAAAAAAACCATGAGGGAGACTTTGTTTTGGCTAAAGTAAAAAATTAACCAAAATATAATTTAGTGAAATTTCTCTTTAATAATGGAAATGGAAAGAACAAGAAGAAAATTAAACCCAAAGTTAAAACTGGAAATGTTCAAGAATACAAAACATGAGTGGCAATTTTTAAATAAAATAAGGAATTTTAAAATATCAGGTTTGTTTTAAACATTCCTATTTTTTTGGAGGGGCACATATTCTGAAAATATATTTATCCTAGTTATTAAGTAGTCAAGTAGACTTTTGAAAAAGTGATGCAGAATGCCAATTTACATCTCAAAGAAGCAGTTTCCCTGAGTATGGGAAAGGCAAGGAACTGAATGTAAACTCAGAATATAAAATCAGAAACCTTAGGCAACACAAGTAGGACTACCTGCAGGACAAGCAAGTCCCACTGATGTCTTTAATATGAGACTCTTACCTGGTACACAGGGCTTGGGGCTGCAGTCACAGAACTGGGTTTCACTTCCACTTCTTTACTTGTGTCTTCATCTGAAGAGGAGGATCCCGAGTGATAATCAGATGTAACTTTATCAAGGGCTCTGGTAACTTTCTTGGAGATCTCATCCTTGTTCTCATCCTCATTTTCAAAGCTGGCAACAATGAATGCATTGTTTTTCTCTCCATACCTACGTGTATATAAAAAAATTTCAAATCTTGAAATCATACAAAGAAAGCAAGAAAATGTCCACAAAAGCAATCAAATAAGTCTGGATATGCAATTATTCCAAGGCAAAAAAGAAAGGCACCATCCCAGAAATGGACTTAACATATTTAATAACCTAACCCAGCTACATGTCAGTCAGAATGCCATGATTTTCTACTTCTGGTCTATTTAGGTACAAATAAAAGTGATTCCATTTTCTTTTTTTTTTACTGACAATATTTAAAACATCACAAGAGATCCATTGTTTTGACCAGATCTTTGTATATATGGATGAAATTTGTTATAAAGTAAAATTTTCTAATTTACTTCAGAATGACCACTATAATGTACAGCCTAGTAATTTAAGTCACAAATCAACTAAACATTTCTTGTGAGATTTATTTTTACCATGGTTACCTGTGTTTCTTATGTTCACACTGACAAAAATGAGCTTTCAGACAATTATTGACTTTGAAGAAAAAAATACTTGTTCAGGAAAATAAAGGGGTTTTGCTTGAATTATACTGCTTACTCATATTATTTCTAGAACTGCTCAGTTCTTAGGTTTTTTTAAACAAGTAAAGTACAGAAGTCTTTTTATCCTTCCAAACATTTCTGAAAGTCTGATATAAGAAAACTAATTATCAAAATATGTAGTGTTGGGTGTTGGTTACTTAAAAAAAGGTAAATAAATTCTGCAATGAGAGAAAAATGCATGCAAAATGAACAGTAAAACCAAGTTTTATTAAAAAGGACAAAGGAATGTAAATACTGTGAAACAATTCCTAATCAGTGATAGGACAAAAAAATTAACTTTTGAATAGTTCAAAACACAAAGAAACACAAAGTGATTCAGGGCTTTAAAAAAGATTAAACAAGTAACTTCAAGTGGAAATGTCATACTTGATTCAATAGAAAAGTAAGTGTTAACTGCTGTTACTTAATTTCAAGATAATTCTTGTTTCAAATTATTTTTTAATCATAACTATTTGTTCAAATAGCTGTGTTGTCTTCCATCTCCAAATGCTGAATGAAGCTATCAGTGCTACCCAAATGCAATGTACAACACACTTCTTTCCTCTTCTCTTTTTTTGTTTATCTCACAAATGGAGATGTTATATGTTGTTACAAACAACACTGGACTAGTTTTTTACTTCTGGCTCTGCCACTAACTAGCTCCATGACCAGAGGCAACTCAATCTCCTCAGGCCTAACTTTCCTATGCTGGATAAGGAAGCTGGAGTTGGCTGGATAAACTTAAGAGATCTTCAACTAGCAGTTCCTCTTATAAAAAGCTCAAGCAGTTGGCTAAGTTCCTTCAACACAGAAAACATGTAGTACATATTATTTTAAAGTTTATTTAACATGAGCTTTTAGCAACAGAAACTTACCCTTATGTCTCCTCCATGCTTTAAAGGCTCAATTTTGACACAAAGCTTAATTCATATATTAATGGCAGTAATATTAGTAATGGGTTTAAGTATATCTTATTTTGTCCATTAGTGAAGTAAAAATTCAAGCAAAAGAGAAAAGCAAGAAATCTGTGAACAATCCCAGCCTTTTAGGAAAAAGGCAGTCATCTAATGATGAAGAATCAGCTTTATTAACTCAGATTTCTTTGACACCCAGTTAGGTTCTATATTCTCTCTGTAGTATTTTGGTATGAGGGCCTTTTTCATAGTAAGTGAAGCTGCTGGCTATATTACTGTAACATTAGAATGTGCCGTTAATTCCTTAGGAGTATTAGTATTGGACGACCTCTAAACTTTCCAATTTTCAATGATGCACTGCTAAAACATCAAGATTAATTTAGTTAATATGAAACAAATCAAGAGCTATCTAACATTATCAGAAAGAGTGCAGATATATAAAAAGTTATAAAATATGTTGTATAGGAAATAAACCTACCAGCTATTCTCAGTTTTTATCAACCTAAGAAAGTTATCTATTCTGCTTCCCCAAATATTTCACTAAATGATAACCTTTCTAACTATATGGCATTCTTTGTACTCATTTAGTTTTTCATTCTGACAGAATAACTGAGTACTACGAAGAATGTTTTGAGTGTACTTCAACTCTTTTTTATAATCTCAATCTCTAGTATACAAATGAAAAAAGTTATTAATTTTGAAGACTCTGATATTTGTTTGATTATATAATTGCTACATCAGTGCTGTTTTAATTTCCAGAACATTCCTCTCCAGTTTTGATTCAAAAGCAAAGAAGCTGGGCACAGTGGCAAATGTCTGTAACCCCAGTGGCTCGGAAGGTTGAGGCAGGAGGACTGCAAGTTCAAAGCCGGTCTCAGCAAAAGCAAGGCACTAAGAAACCCAGTGAGACCCTGTCTCTAAATAAAAAACTGGGCTGGGTATTTGGCTCAGTGGTCTAATGCCCCTGAGTTCAATCCCCAGTAACCCTCCTTCCCCTGGAAAAAAAAAAAAAGATGATTACTGAATATGAATACTTTCTTAAAATAACAAGATGAATGCATAGTATTTTTCATTATCTGGTATTATCAAATAATACAAATATCAACTGAAGTAAAATGCTCATATACTAAAGCTTTTACCCTCAGGTGCCAAGACATTTTAAGCATTCAAAGAAAATATGTCCAAAATATTAATAATTACCCAACTTCTTAAACATTCTTAAAATAATAACTTTTTCCTAATGATTTAGAATCATACCATTTCACTGTGTGATAATATATTTGTGGTCACTTTTTAGCTTTTTCATTCTTACCTGTCAAAACTAGGTAACATTTTTTTATAGCTTTATGACTACCACGAACAATTTTCTTTCAAATGTCATTAATTTTTTTTATGGGCTGAGAAACTACACAACTAACTTAAAGAACCATGTGTTAAAAAGGAGTCAAATGAGGTAAATAAAAAAGGAAGCAATTCAATAAAGTAACTTTATGAGTTTTTTTCTTTTAAACTGAGGTCTTCTGCAGGAGTCCAGTCACTACAGTCTCCAAAGCCTGACACCAGCCTAAGATATTTACTTAATTTGTCCCAGAATCTAAAAATGTTTCACATTCTCAAGATCTAAATTTGTGATGGCTTACTCTTCCTTTTTTCTACTTGAAAAGAAGTGGTGGAGAATCTTTATCTCTATAAACGTCTACTTCCTCCATGTGGTTTCCCAAAGCAATAAACTTGTAAGATAATATAATAAGTTAGCAAATCAAGTAGTAATTTCCAGGTGTTCCTGATAAAATTTAGTGGAAGAACAACTATGTATTTTTAGTACTACATAACTTCTCTCCCACCCTCACTGCTGAAGCTGGGGAGCATAATTAGGCTTATATCCAAAGGCAGCTCTACTACAGTCAATACAGAGACCAAGAGAATTGCACCTCAAAACCGAAGAGAAACAACCTTCAGGTTCAGCCACAAGAAAATTCTTGTGGGGATTCCATGCCTCTGGTTTCTCCCACTGTTCTTTCTTCCTGGAAGAATGTCATTCCCGCCTAGTCACCTAGTCAACCTCAAATTATCCTTTCACTGTTAGCTCAAGTTTCATTTTTCCAACCTCTCCAACAAAGCCCATAACTTTCTCCTTTGTGTCTCCTATCACTGCACTTATGTACAATTTCTACTCTCTTTTTTTCTTTGTTTTACAGTACTGGAGATTAAACCCAGGAACCTGCAGTCTACCGCTGAGCTACATCCCTTTTTATTTTATTTTAAGACAGGGTCTCAATAAGTTACCCAGGCTACCCTTGAACTTGTGATCCTTCTTCCTCAACCTCCAGAATAGTTAGGGATATAGGCATGTGGTAATGCCTGGCTACATAGTTCCAACGTAGCACAAATCAGACTGTGGTGTCATGGCTTACCCTTTCTTCTCCCTTATCACATTGTGAACTACCTAAAAGGAGAATGTTGCTTATAATTTTTTTAAAATTTCACAACTAAAAGCATTTAGTCCGTAATGTTTTTTGAATGGTGTTTAAATAGATTTCATTCTTAGCACTCACACAATTCTTTGAGACGAAAGAAGCAATTTCCATTATGAAAACAAAACCTTGACAATATCCCTCAGTTACCTGCAAATCAAAATAGGGAAGGAAGAAATAGTAAAAACAGAGACCAACCAAAAGTTATTATCCAGTATTATTTGGAATTAGTTTCTTTCCTAAATTGAAGGGAAAGTATACCACCATGAAAGACAATAACTGACTTAAATAGCCAAGACACTTTAACAAGATCCCACCTCAAAACTTAAAAAAAAAAAAGAAAAGAAAACAAAAGAAAGAAATGGCTGGAACTGCCACTCAGCACACTCCTGGGTTCAATCCCCATTACCCCACACAAAGTATTTCATAAAGCAAATATTTGAGAAGATCAAACCACTAGCTTCTAATTAAAGATATATAGACAGGCCACTTATGAGAGAATTTGGTAAAATCAGGTTAGTCACCAAACTTTAGAACTCACCGACAGCACACCTCACATGGGTCCACCCAGAGAGTGAGCTCCTTTGGCAAACCCAGGTCACTATACAAGATGCAGCTGTTCTCACAGGCTTTCAGAACATCAGGATCAACTCTCTGAAATTTATTGACACGAATACATCTACAATAAAGCGAAGTTTTATTAATGGTTTAGCTGAATCTTAATCAAAAAGTTTACCTATCAGTATTTGCCAAAGTAAATAATAGTTACAACAAAATCCCTGATGAAAACCCCAGGAGCATATTTACCCTAAATAGATAATATATGTTAACTTTAAGACACTCCCCAGTCTGCTGAAAACAAGGCTATTATATGAGCCCAGAGTAAACACTAGAGCTGGCTCTACCTCAGTTTACCCAGAGACTATTTGGTTGCACATGTACAGTTAATGTGCACAGAGTATGAAAAATTGCATGGAAGTACTTAGAATTCTGAAAGTAAAAGCTTTTGTATGCCAAGTTCCTAGACATCAAAACTTTCATAAGCTAGGAGGCAGTATCAAGAAAACAAAATCTATAACAAAAAACCTCAACTGATGTGTCAAATGACATTTGGAAATTCTTGTGATAAATTTTAATGTGTCATGAACCTGTTTTTATTTCTCAAATAATGTTAAGAGGACTCTGCCTCACCTATAGTTGTTCTAAAAATATAGAATTAATCAAGGACATAGAACCATTTGTATTACATAACTGACTAATATAGGATAATAAAATGTTTATTTCATGTAACTTCTTTCATCCAAGGGTTTTCTTTAAAAAAAAAAAAAAAAAAAAAAAAAAAAAAAAAAAAAAAAAAAAAGATGGCAATAAAGCCTGTTACAGTTTTTATCTGTTAGCACATATTTACTGGATGAACTCTGAGAAATCATTTCACCTCCCCCTCAGACCTGAAACTACAAATATGGTGGCACAAATAAATTAACAATTAGTAATTATGTCACAAAATACAAAAAATGCATAAGTTCTTATTAGTAATAACTAATAATAACTGTTTAAATGTTTACTATTTAATGAGAAGTTTCTTAAATGCATTGCCTATATTAACTTTTTTTAAATTTTTAAAATTTTACAGACTGCATTTTGATTCACTGTACACAATTCTCACAATTATCCCATGAGTTAGAAATTATTTTCATCCCTGTAGGAAAACAGGAGGCAGAGAGTTTGAGTAACTTTCTAATATCACACAACTAGTAGTGATGGATCTAGATTTTTAATCCAGGCACCAGACACCAAAATTCGTGTTATGTGACATTATCCAGGGTCTTGCCTAGCATGTGGAGGCCCTAGGTTCAAGCTCCAATGCTGAAAAACAGTAACAACAACAAAAAGAATGCCCTTTTCTGATTGTCTGTACCTATGAGTTGTCATTAACAATACCACAAATTTCGAGTAAAAATATTGCTTTGTAGTATATGTAAAAAGGTGCTCAATCCTTTATAAGACATAGATCCTAATGTTGTGTAAGGTTAATTCAAAAGTCCCAGCATCAAAAACAGTTAAGGATAAGGAGATAGTTCTTACAATGAAGGTGATACAGGATCTGAGACTAAAAATTAAATGTAAATATAGAGGCTTAAACAGAATTTTTCTTCAACAAAGGTAGTTACACGTGTGTGTGTGTATTACTGGTTATTCCTGGATCTCACACATGCAAGTGCTCTACCACTGAGCTACATCCCCAGCCCTTTTTAAATTTTTTAAATTTTGAGACAGTCTCACTAAGTTGTCCAGGCTGGCCTTGAACTTGGGATCCTCTTTCTTTAGCCTCCTGAGTAGCCTGATTACAGGCATACGCCACTACACTTGGCTAGATAACTTATATATTTTCATGCTACCTGTATATACACTGTGACTACTTCTCTTTTAACTACTCTTAAAAAACAAGATTTTAAAAGTTGCATAAAAATAGTCTACCATTCAATGTTGTCAGTTTAGTTCTTTCCAAAGTGTAAGAAACATCCATATTCATACATATTTGTCTGCATTTCTGGTTATGCTTCCAGAACAGATTCTTGGACTTAATGCTTAAAAGGCATGAACATTTTTTAGACCTTAATGTCAAACTGCCCTTGGTAAGTATCTTATTAGTATATATTACAGAGAAAACAATTTCAAGGTATAAACATTTGGAAGAAAAAGAATGCTTCAACCTACTGTATAAATTGAAGACATTTTAATAACTGGTTAATATTATACTCTCATTTCTATAACACTTACAAACCACCATGAAGTCAAATGGTTTTCCATCTCCAAGACTTCACTGAGTTTTAAAATGACCCAATGATACTTCTGATCACTTGTCAACTTAATCCTGTTCAACAAATTTTTCTCTCTAGTTTTTAGAATTAGTGGAAATAAAATCATACACTGTTTGACCTTTACTTGACAGTGCCATTTTTTTTTTCCCTAATAATACACGTCCAAAAGCCTTTATCAATTAGGTCATTGTAAAAAGCCTCAACAGCTCTAACTTAAAAGCTGTTCTCAGAAATGTAAATGTGAAAAAGTCAGGCTTTGTGGTACACGCCTATAATCCCAGCAACTGGGGGATACTGAGGCAGGAGGATCACAGGAACCAGGCCAGTCTCAGGAATTTAGCAAGACCTTGTCTCAAAATAAAAAGGGTTAGGGATGCAGGTCAATGGTTAAGAACCCTGGATTCAATCTCCAGCATGGTGGTGGAAGGTGGGGGAGTACATGTGCAGAAAAAAGGGAATCAAGTCAAAAGATAAAAAATGACTGAGCAAGCCAGGCATGGTGGCACATGCCTGTAATCCCAGTGGCTTGGGAGGCTGAGACAGGAGGATCGTGAGTTCAAAGCCAGCCTCAGCAACGGTAAGGCACTAAGCAACTTAGTGAGACCCTACCTCTAAATAAAATATAAAACAGGGCTAACGATGTGGCTCAGTGGTCAAGTGTCCCTGAGTTCAATCTCTGGTACCCTCCCCCCCAAAAAAAAAGACTGAGCCCTATGTTAACAACCACATTTCTATCTCAATCCACCACATTTTTTAATTTATTAAGGAACCTCTTTGGATATGTATGAAAGAGAAAATACTCTATCTTGGTTCTCTTGTCAACAGAAAACTAGCTCTTATCTTCCAGCAAACGAGAAATAAAGGAGTCATATTCTTGCCCCCCTCCTAGATTACTTGTGTAGTCCTATACTTGCCAAAGTTCAGTAAGAAAAGAAGTACTTTTTACATTAAAGCACAGAAAGGCTGATATGCAGAAGAAACTTTAGAAACAGCAATGGGCTCAAATACAAGAATTTCTGTTGTGTTACTGTTGTCACAACTGTTCCACTTTTATTTTTTGTAGCCACATGCACAAATCAGGAAAGGTTTGCCAGCTCAATTTAGGGAAGAGATTCTCAGACCAGGTTCTAAGCAGTCACATAAATATTAGGTAGTAAACAAGCCAGGACACCTGCTCTTCTTTAATTCAAACTGCAAATGTAACTTATTAACCAGAGAACAAAAGACAGCTGCAAGGAAGAATTTTCTTCCTTCTCAGTGAAAAGGTTGGTGTGCAGAAAGCTTATGAGAATTTGGTCAGTTAGATTTGAGTTCAAATCCTAGAACTCAAGAATTATCAGCCATGGATCATAGGTGAGTTACTTTCACCTACTATATCATTAACCTGCCTTCTACCAAAAAGAATGAGGCATAGCAGCCAAGCACCATGGTGTATGTGCAAACTACTTAGGAGGCTGAGGCAGGAGGATTGTTAAGTTTGAGGTCAGCATGGGCAACTTAATGAGACTCTGTCTCAACATAAAAAAATTTTAAAAGTTGGGGATGTAGCACTATAGCAAAGTGTCCCTGAGTTTAATTCCCCCAAACTGTGTAGCATGTAATTTACTTTTAGATATAAGACGATTCAACCCTCACCATACTTATTTATGAATGATTAGAAGTCCTCTAGAAATGTGAAAACCCCCAATACCTATGATATGTAGAGAAATGTACTCAGTCAGGAACCATTTATAATCACAAGAGACTAAATTCTATGAGCTCAAGCACTGGCCTTCCAAGTCTAGGCAGTAGAACTCCATCAACAAATAGTTATACTTTAAGTAAGGAGAAAATTGACACCGTAGAAATTGTCTATATTTTGCAGATAAAATCATTATAGGGATTTTGGGATTCCCTTCAGTCCTTTGGTCTTGCACCCTTTTCAGGAGTTGATTTGCCTCTAGTCCAATCCAACTGTCCAATCTAATCTGTTACCTGTAAGCCTGTCCTTTTGATGGTTTTTCTGGATACCAGTGATTTTTATATTTTTCTTGAAGTATTAGAGTCAATTTCTCAGCAAATCTCTCAACTGCCTCTTTTTTCAACTTATCATGTTTTCGAACTAGCTTTGTGAAAAAGAAGACAACGGCAGCAATTTCATTCTTCATTTTTTCCTGCAAAGATAAAATAGATTTTTTCAAATAAAACAAAATATAAAAACTGGAAGATAAAGCTCTGCAAAAAAGCCTCCTTACAAGTTTTCTTCCTTCTTCCAATTTGATGTGGTATTTCATATCTGAAGTAGGGAACAATCACTAATTTATGTTTATGCTATGAAGAGATTATAAAACACTATTTCAGAACTATGCCACTTAGCTTTGTGAAGAAGTTCAGTAAAGAAAGCACACCCAATTGTTCCTGTTGACTAAAATGATATCAGATATTAAAGAGAACCACTATAATAAATATTATTATACAGGTTTCACTAAGCACGTCAGTATTTAGCTACAATAATTGAAGTTTAAAATTCTATGAAATTATTTCAACTTTAAAACACACAAGGAAGTTCATTTTAAAATCAAGGATTGAAGAGCTGTTTTAGATGTTTTATAGTTCCTAAAAATGTCATAAACACTTGTCATGTTATCTAGTAACTCCACTTCTTTGCTATATGCCCAAGAGAAATGAAAACATATGTCCACACAAAAACCTGTACAAAAATATCCACAGAAGCATTATTCATAAAAGCCAAATGCAGAAACAACCCAAGTGTCCACCAACTAATGAATGGACAAATATTTGTGTATATACACGCAATGGAATATTATTTAGCAATTAAAAGGAATGAAGTACCAATACATGCTGTAACATGGATGAAAACATTACCCTAAGGGAAATAAACCAGTCACAAAGATCATCTATCATATGAAATGTCCAGAATAGGCAAATCTACAGACAGAAAATAGATCAGTGGTCTAAGGGCAGGACAGAAGGGGAAAAGGAGTGATGCTAATAAGTTTTAAGGTTACTTATAAGGTTACTTAGGGTGATAAAAATATTTCAAAACTGAGTATGATATTGGTTATACAACTGTGAATATACTAAAACCACTGAACTGTGTATTTTAAATGGGTGAGTTGTATGGTATATGAATTATATCTCAATAAAACTGTTATACATAAAAAAATTCAGCATTAAGTTTCTGTAAGTACTCTTTCAGGAATAGATACCACTCTTTAAAAGATAAGACAAAAATGGTGGCTCTAGAGAGTAGAAATTCAGGGTTGCCCATAGAAAAGCTAAAAGAAATAGAGATGTAGCTGCAATTTGAAGAAAAAAGATGGTTTTAAAATAGCAAATCTGATTTATCATTGATTAATCCATAAACGCAAAAATCTTATTTTGGGATTGTTTTGATAAATATTCTGTTTACTGGATGAGCTCATTCATTTGGCTGCTGTAACTAACTTGAAGTTATTCAGATGCTGCATTTATTAAGCAACACCCCCTTTTGGGGAGCCTCTGCTATGTTTAGTATAAAGTTCAACTAACTTAGCAAGAGTCTGAGTTACTACACATTCGAAAAACAAAGCAGATTCTGTTAGCTTTCTTTCTTTTCTCAAACTGCTCTTTAAATCTCTCTTCATAATGTGATTATTTTACTCTATGTATACATTCAAACAAGGGAACTTACTGTGAAATAAATTTCTATACAGTTTGAGAAGTGTAATGGAGCTATGTGCTTTCTGATCCTGGAAAACACCTGAGCTTTTCTCCTAGGGTCCTAGAATGTCAATCCAGCTTCTACTGCTAGCTACAACATAAGGACTTCAGTGGACTACAACTGCTATGGAACTTCCTCCTGAAAAATGTAAGTCATTTCCACTTTATAAAGGAACATTTATACTCTGCCACTTAATGATGGAAAAGAAAACCTACTGCAATTTAATACACAGTTTGGGAAGAAAGTTGCTGAAGGAAATATAGTAGCTTCTATCCCACTAAAGAAAACAAGGAACCATACTAAAGAAATGGACTGAATTCTAAACTAATCACTGTCCTCTCTCATTAAACTTACCAACTATGTGATACATATAAGAATTTTGGGATTTGCTCTTGTTTACTGTTTCATATAAAAAATAAAAAGGAAGAAAGGAAGGAAAAAAACCACTTAGTGGCTGCTTTTGGTTGTAACACAAGATGAGTCATATGGACTTTATTTTTCTGTTTGAAAAATGAAGCAATGGTGACTGGAATAGCTAAAAAGTTAACCCACCTCCAGCAGTATTCTAGGAGTCCCAAAGGGTAAAAAGAGGGAGAGTTATAAAGTCAGGGAGAGAACAAGCAGAAGCAAGTGGGGCCAGTAAGACCTTCGACATCTCCAGTAAGTGGCCGCAACCCTTCCACCCACAGGCAGAGCAAAGAGCTCCCATTTTAAATATCGCACGGTGACGTCATCCTGGGACGTCGTCACCGAGGCGGCTGCTCCTCAAGTTCTACTTTTGTTCCAGTCTCCTCAGCTCCCGGCTGCGTGGATCAAACCAAAGGAAAACCAAGCCCGGCATTCGAGGAGTTCATAACTTTGTAGTTTCCCCTCCCTAGTAACGAAGAGCTAATCGCACCCGTTTTCAGAAACAAAGCTCTTTTCCAGAGAGGTGTCCCGAGGCTGAGGGAGCGGGAAGGCTGGTCCGGGGGTGCGGATCCGTGACCCGCCTCGGCGGCGTCACGAGGCGGGATCCCGATCCCGACCATGAGGCGGGTTGGAACTTCAAGGGAGAGCGAGTCTGACTTTTTGACGCCATCGGAACCTGCTGCTAAGCACTCCCGCGGGGATTTAAGAGGGCTGGGCCAAGAGCCATCAAACACCTCCACCCGCTCTGGAGAAGGACCTGCACGCCGGTCCGACTTCTGCAATCCTGGTTTTTCCCAAGTTGAGGGGGACGGTCTCCGGGGCCCAATTCCCGGCCTCCCCCACTGCATCCTCGCCAGGGTGGGCTGTCCCCGGCAGGCGGCCAGCTCCCGGGGCCCTGGGTTCGAAGACCCGGCTTCGGTGAGGCGCGACCCTCCGACAGCAAGCCCGGCCCCGGGCCGCGGAAACGCCACCGACGCGAAAGGGGCTGGTAGAGGCTGTGAAGGCGCAGGGTTGTCGCCCACCCCAAGGCGGAAGGTAACGCGCGGTGGAAACGTGGCACGAGCCTCGAGACGGCGTCTCCTCGCTCCGGGGCCCGCCGGGGTCCCGCGGAAACCCCCGCGAGCCGTCCCCGCGGACCCCAGCCCTTCCCGAGGCCGAGCGGGAGCCCGTGCACCCCGGTTCGAACCCGCGCCTCTCCCTTTCCCCCGTTCCCCGCCTGCCAGCGAGCCTTCGACGTGGCCGCAGGAGCGCTCGGACCACCCTCCTCCGATGCCCTCCGCCCCGCCATCACCGCCTTCCCCGGGCCGGGTCTCCTCACCGCCGCGGTGCCGCTGCTCTGGGGCTGCAGATTCGGCGGCCGTGACCGTGTCCGGGCCGCAAACCGAGGGCGCCGGCTCAGCGGCCCGCGCTGGGCGACAGGGAGCGCTGCGAGCCTCGTCCGGCGCGTGCGGCTCCCGCGTCGTCGGGCCGCCGAGCGCGCGCTGAGGGGACCCGCTGGGTGGCTGGCGGGCAGGCGGGCAAGCGCGCGTACGAGCGAGCGCGGTCCCGAGGCGGCGCGCGGGGGGCTCGAGGCCCGGAAGAGGGGAGGGGCGATGACCCGGGAAAGGGTTGGCGCCGCGCGGGACCAACTCGCGCGCCTAGGGGGAGGAGCTAGGGGCGGGGCTTCGGCAAGGGCCCGCCCCCGAGCCCCGGACCGGGCTGCGCTCTTCGCGCCGCATCCGCGATCCTGCCAGAAGCCGGGCACAGACTTTGGGCGTGGGCGGCAATGCCCACTGCCCCGCGGACTTCCTTCTGGGCAGAGATCCCTGCCGAGGACCGAACGGAACCCGGTCTGGCCTCCATACCTGCCGAGGTGCCTTCGGGGGTCTGCGGCCACATCCCCTTGGCTGTGGGGACGCCGCTTCCCGCTCTGGTCACTCCTTTCCACTCTGCGCCCTGAGAGCCTCCTGCCGGAGGGCAAGTTCTCGGTTCTGCTCTCTGGATCCAGGGCTTCCCGGGAAACACGATCAGACAGGAAGGGCAGCTTCGCGTTTGTGGACTGGTCCTCATCCTTGCTGAAGTAATTTCAGGAGCATTGACTGTGCAGCTGCCCTGCTGTAATTGAGGCAGTTAGAACTCCTGTTCGGGCACTTCCCTGGCTGAGCCCTACCTCCTCAAACTCACGGACTGCCTCCTGTTGACAACTGTGTTCCTATCTTGTCCTGATCAGCATTTTGTCCAAAATAGAGGTTCCAAGGATGTTGATCGAACGAAGCCTTGAGCCCGGGCTATTTCTGAAACGTTTCTACTCAAGGACTTGCCACAAAGCTTAATTTTTGAACAAATACGAATATTGAAAAAGGAACATTAACTTAGTGAAGAAAAGACGGAACATCTCCCCACCTTTTTATATTGAATTGGCACCACACCGAGGTATTAGTTTTGTGAAAGCACTTTACATCAATAGGGTCAGAAGAGGACAGGGTATTCTCCCTTGAAAAAATAAATAAATAAATAAAAGAGGGGTAAAAACCTAAGTTACTCAAGAACTGATTGTTAGATTTATATATTGACTAAGTTCCTTAATGCCCACTAGGACTGGGAGCACGTTTTCATTCCAGTTTTATGAAAGTTTAAAATTTTTATTGCTGATCTTGGTGATTATAGTTGATTAGCAATTCAAACAGATTTTTTTAACCAATAATAAATATGCAACCCCCAAATCAGTACTTTATTTGTTTAAAAATAAAAATCACAGTGTTCTAGAGCCAGGGCTACTTACTTGTCAATTTAATGAGGTTACTATTAATTATGCCTTGGACCATTCTAGAAGATGTGAGGGTGTTTTCATTTTAAATTCGTATCAGTCAGATTGATGTTATTTTACTGATAAGGATTCTTTATTATTTTGAGTTAGGGTCTGGCTAAACTGCCAAGGTTGGCCTCAGCCTCCCTAATAGCTGGGATTACAAATGTGGACTACTGTGCTTGGCTTCAAAATAACTTCTAAAAAATTCTCATAGCTGAACACTGTGAAATAGATAATGGTACATACTAAACAGTATATCCTAAACACTTCCTTTTCACTCTCATCCACTTCTCTCCCAAATAATAGCTGCTTTTGTGCCTTTCAAAACTTGCCCAGTTCTTTCATCCGGTGTGCTTCAGATCTTTCTCCTCAGTCAAAAGCACAAAATCAAACAAAAATTTTGATCTAGCAAGGCAAATCCTCAACTTGAGAGTGTGAAAAGGGGGAGCTGCTATGGAGTAATATTTGTGTCCCTTCTAAATTCATGTTGAAAACTAAAATCCTCAATGTGAGGTGGGGAATCTTTGGGAAGTGATTATATCAGAAGAGTAGAGCCTCATGAATAGAATCAGTGCCCTTATAAGAAGAAACACAAGAGGGATGATCACTTTCTGTGCTCTTTGCCAGAGAACACAAGGAGAAGACAGATAGCAAACCAGGAAGCATACCTTTACCAGACATTGGAACTATTGGCACCTTGATCTTGAACTTCCCAGTCTCCAGAACTGTGGGAGGAAATTTCTATTTTTTGAACCACTCAGCCTATGTTTTTTTTTTTTTTTTTCTGTTACAGTAACCTGAACTAAGAAACAGCTAACACAAATAATTATACTTTGATATGTTTTCTCTTTAATAGCTAACTGTAAGTGTTCACTGCTGTTTTCTGTTAATAGGTATAGTTTGCTTCTGCATAAGTGGTTTCTTTTGAAAATGAGCCACCATGATAGGGTTGAAGCTTTATTGTCACATACATCCTGTGGCTCTTCTTCAGAGAACAAGAGTCATAATCAACCAAATCTGTGAATAACTTTCAAAATTGTATTTTCAGCAAATATCTGTATAACTCTAAAATCTATTGTTCCTTCAAACTCAGAGAAGTTCAGCATTGAAAATGAAAGAGTCTCAGGTATCATATTCTCAATCTGCATTTCCATTTGGAATCTAAATACAAAACTGCCACTTTAAAGACAAAACAAAGCAAAAAAAAAAAAAAAAAAAAAACCCTTCACTTTTAGAGTGGACATAGTTCTGTTATAGTATGTAATAGGGTGTAGCCATTGAGGGTCACTGAAAGTCAAGCGAGTGAAATCTAAGACTTTTTGACTCTAAAAACATTTCAATACATTTGTGTCAGTCTGCTTTCCCTCGTTATAATGAAATACCTGAAATAATCAACATTTAAAGAGAAAAGGGTTATTTTGGCTCACATATTTGAAGGTTCCAGTCCAAGGTCAGGTGGACCCATTACTTTAGCCTTCTTTTAGATGTGCTAGATGGCATTGGTGAGGAGCAGGTGGTAGAGCATTGTCTACCATGAGGTGCTGCTCACTTTGTGGCCAGGAAGCAAAAGAGAAGGAAGAGATTGAGGTCCCACAATCCTCTTCAAGGACATGCCCCCAGTGAACTAAAGACTTTCCACTAGGTCCCACCTCCTAAAGGTTTTACCACTTCCCAATAATGCCACTGAGATCAAGCCTTTAACACATGAACATTTGGGGGATATTCAACCTCCAAATGGCAGCAGAATTTCTTGAAAACTTTCTAGAATTTAGCCATTTACCTAAATTAAACTACTTCTATTTTCTTTAACTTCTTAAATATCCATAAAATGGCAATGATTTACAAAAACATAAGCATAAAGAAAATGTGTAATCTTCATTACTTTCTCCATTACAACATTTCAGAAAGCTGATTTCTGAAAGTCACAGAACAAACTCTCTTGACAAATGAAGCAATACAATCTGGACATACCAACCTTCTATTCTGAGTTCACTTTGTAATTCTCCTTTTGCCCCAACCAGAACCTGAACGTGGCCCCTCTTTTTCAGAAGAAAATATTTGGATCAAATTTCTCGGTTCTTTATTGGTGAAGTTAAAATCTGTATGAACTAGGTTAAGATAAAACTTAAGCATGCTAGACACTCTAGACTTAGTTAGAGCATTATCTTGGAAGCCTCAGGTATAAAATTCCCCGCTTGGCAGGGAGAAGTACCACAGTAGTTGGATTTCTTTGACAATATTCTCCTATTCCTTATTTCTCTCTCTCTCTCTCTCTCTCTCTCTCTCTCTCTCTTGCTCCCTCTCCATAGAGAGAGACAGACAGAGAGAGAGAGACAAGGGAGAGATTTAAGTAATTGACTTGTGTGATTGGGGGAGCTGGTAAATCTAAAATCCATAAAGTCAGCAGACTGAAAACACAGACAGGAGTTGAAATTATAGTCTTGAGCCCAAAATCTATAGGCAGGATATCTATGTTATAGTCTTGAGGTAGAATTCCTTCTTCTCTGGAAAACCTCACTTTTTGATTTTCAGGCTCTTTACTGATAGAGTCACATCATTGAGGGCAATCTCCTTTACTTAAAGTCCACTGATTATAAGTGTTAATCACATCTACAAAAACACCTTTCACACCCACACATAGACTAATATTTGATCAAAAAACTGGGCACTATAGCTTTGCAAGTTGACACATGAAGTAAGCTATCACAACAACCTTTATTCAATAGTATTGCCTTGAAGTCATGTTTTCATTAAGAAAATAAACTCTGCCTGGAATGGTGGCACACACCTGTAATTCCAGTGACCAGGTGGCTGAGGCCAGAGAATTTACAAGTTCAAGGCCAGCCTAAACAACTTAGTAAGACCCTGTCTCAAAAAAAAAAAAAAATTTATTGTTTTTCTATTTAGTTATATATTACAACAGAATGCATTTTGATTCATTGTACACGAATGGGGTACAGCTTTTCATTTCTTTGGTTGTACACAATGTAGAGTAACACCCTTTGTGTAATCATACACGTACATGATGTTTGTCTCATACCATTGTTTTTCCTTCCCCCATCCCCTCCCTTCCCCTCATTTCCCTCTACACAAGCCAGCGTTTCTCTCTTCTTCCCTTACCCCTTCACCCCACCACCATTATGTATCAGCATCCACTTATCAGAAAGAAACATTTGGCCTTTGGTTTTTTGGGATTGGCTTATTAGCATGATATTCTTCAACTGCATCCATTTACCTTCAAATGTCATAATTTTATTCTTCTTATGGCTGCATAATATTCCATTGTGTATATATACCACAGTTTCTTTATCCATTTATCTATCAAAGGGCATCTAGGTTGGTTCCACAATCTAGCTATTGTGAACTGAGCTACTATGAATATTGATGTGGCTGAATCACTGTGGTATGCTGATTTTAAGTCCTTAGGGTATAAACTGAGGAGTGGGATAACTGGGTCAAATGGTATTTCCATTCCAGATTTTCTTAGGAATCTCCGTACTGCTTTCTAGAGTGGCTGAAGCAATTTGCAATCCCACCAGCAATGTATAAGTGTAACTTTTCCCCCACATCCTCACCAACATCTATTGTTGCTTGTACTCTTGATAATTGCCATTCTAATTAGAGTAAGATGATAGCTTAGGATAGTTTTGATTTGCATTTCTCTAATTACTAGACATGTTGAATATTTCTTTCATATATTTGTTGATTCCTTATATATCTTCTTATGTGAAGTGTCTGCTCAGTTCCTTAGCCCATTTATTGATTGGGTTATTTGTATTTTTGGTGTAAAGTTTTTTTGAATTCTTTATAAATTCTGGAGATAAGTGCTGTATCTGAAGTGCATGTAGTAAAGATTTTATCCCACTCTGTAGGCTCTCTTATCACATTATTTATTGTTTCCTTTGCTGAGGAAAAAAACTTCTTAGTTTGAATCCATCCCAATTACTGATTCTTGCTTTTATTTCTTATGCTTTGGGAATCTTGTTAAGGAAGTCTGGTCCTAAGCTGACATAATGAAGATTTGGGCCTACTTTTTCTTCTATTTGGTACAGGGCTTCTGGTCTAATTCCTAGGTTCTTAATTCATTTTGAGTTGAGTTTTGTGCAGGGTGAGAGATAGGGATTTAATTTCATTTTGTTGCATATGGATTTCCAGTTTCCCCAGCATCATTTGTTGAAGAGACTTTATTTTCTCCATTGTATGTTTTTGGCACCTTTGTCTAGTATGAGATAACTGTATTTATGTGGATTTGTCTCTGTGTCTTCTATTCTGTACCATTGGTCTGCCTGCCTATTTTGGTGCCAATACCATGCCGTTGTAGTATAATTTAAGGTCTGGTATTGTATATCTCCTGCTTCACTGTTCCTGCTAAGTATTGCTTTGACTATTCTGGGTCTCTTATTCTTCCAAATGAATTTCATGATTGCTTTCTCTATTTATATGAGGTATGTCATTGGGATTTTAATTGGATTTGCATTGAATCTGTATAGCGCTTTGGCAGTATGGCCATTTTGACAATATTAATTCTACCTATCCAAGAACATGGGAGATCTTTCCAACTTCTAAGGTTTTCTTTAATTTCTTTCTTTAGTGTTCTGTAGTTTTCCTTGTCGAGGTCTTTCACCTCTTTTGTTAGATTGATTTCCAAAGGTAATTAACCTCATCAATAGACTAAAAGTTAAGAATCATATGATTATTTCAATAGATGCAGAAAAAGCATTTGACAAAATACAGCTCTCTTCATGTTCAAAACACTAGAAAAACTAGGGATAGTAGGAACATACCTCAACATTGTAAAAGCTAGCTATGCGAAGCCCTGAGGCCAACATCATTTAAAATGGAGAAAAACTGAAATCATTCCCTCTAAAAACTGGAACAAGACAGGGATGCCCTCTTTTTCACCACTTCTATTCAACATCATCCTTGAAACTCTAGCCAGAGCAATTAGAAAGACTAAAGAAATTAAAGTGATACAAATAGGAAAAGAAGAACTGAAATTTATTTGCTGATAACATGATTCTATATTTAGAGGATCCAAAAAATTCCACTAGAAAACTTCTAGAACTAATAAATGAATTCAGAAAAGTAGCAGGATATAAAATCAACACTCATAAATCTAGTGCATTTCTATTCATAAGTGATGAATCCTCTGAAAGAGAAATTAGGAAAACTACCTCATTCACAATAACCTCAAAAAAAGACAATAGATACCTGACTCAAAATTAAAAGGGCTGGGGAGGTAGAAAAAAAGAAAAGAAACTCCCTTATTTTTACTTTTCTTTTTCAGTTGGTTGTGTGGTAGTGAGAATAGGTGGGTATGGGAGAGGGAGGTTGGATGCCTATTTTCAGGCTATCTTTTGCATAACCCTATCAAATATTTGTTAAAGCATTAAGGACAGTGCATCCATTATGATCGAAGGCAGATAAGTTAGTCACAATTCATTTGAAGATAGACATGTTGCTGTGATTTGAATTCAAGTATTGCTGATGTGATAGTATTAAGCTGTGGGTCCTTTAAGAGATGATTAGGACATGACAGATCCTCACGTGTGAATAGGAATAGTATTAGCAAAGGGGTTGACAGAGGTAGTTTGTCTCTTTTGCCCTTTTATCTTCCTCCAAGGGAAGGTACAGCACTTTTCCCCAGAGGATGCTGCAATAAGATGCCAGCTTGGAGGAAGAGAACAGCCTTTATCAGACAATAATCCTGCTGGCCTAATCTTAATCTTCCCAGCCTCCATAATTATAAGAAACAAATTTCTATTATTTTATAAATTACCCATTTCTTGGTATCATGTTGGAGCAGTACAAATGGATTAAGACACATAGGAACAATCTGTTTTACATATTACAAGTTATATTGTAAATTAAAGACCACATAAAGATATAAAGGCAACAGTGGTGCAGGTATTTTAAAAGGGTCTGGGTCTGAATACGACTGGGCTCCCAACTGAAAGGAAGTTTTACAGGCTAGTGCAGGCATCCTTGCAAATCTTCCTCACAACTTTTTCAGTACAACAGGTAGAAGGGGAAAGGCCATAAACATAAGAAAATTGCTTCCAAAGCAGTCATTTCTTTATTGCAGGCAACATCAGTTGCACCACAGAGATGGCTAAAATTAATCAAATTCACACAGCAAGTCCTGACACTTGATGGTCTAATTAGAGTGATTATGGTAAGCTTTAAAAATCTGCTTTGTCAGCAGATGATCCAATGAGATGATTCCATAAAGAACATCATCCCACCACACCCCTGATCTAGTAGTAGTTTATAACATGGTCTGAAGTAAGTACATTAATAATTGCTTGTGATATGGTTGGCAAAAATATTTTGTAATGGCGTTTATAGGAGTGCTTTAAAGATAATTGAGGTAGGTCAGGTTTTTCTTTTCCTTGCAGGAAGATTTCTATTAATGTTTTAAAAAAGAGTGTGTGTGTGTGTGTGTGAGAGAGAGAGAGAGCGAGAGAGAGAGAGAGAGAGAGAGAGAGAGAGAGAGAGAGAGGGAGGAACTTTATTTCTGGGGTTAATTAATAGAGAATTTATAACGGAGATGTTCCCCTCCCCCACAGTGTTTTTATACTAGTCTAAAGTGCTCACAAATCTTTTCTTTTTTTTTTTCCAGGAGGAAAGTTGTTAACTATGACCTATATCCTTAGCAACAACTGAAACATGATGGTGACATGTTTGGAAGAAAACCAAACATTGTTTGGACCAAAGTTGTCCTGTTGGTAATTTTCTGTTTTGTTTTGTTTTTGTTTTTAATTGCAGACATGTAAATACTGAATCCTCATGGTGCTGGGGAACTTAAATGAAAGAATAATACTTCTTATTAGATGTTCAGCATAAATGTTATATAAAAAGGATCACAGTTCTAAGACATTAAATTGTCTTAGAGTGACAGCAATTTGGGGAATACGATTCATTTGTGGTTTAATATGGGTGTGGAGCTTATGCTAATTTCACTAGTCTTTTTCAACAATATAGTCTGTTAAATTTTAGGAAGATCTAAAATTAAGTGGCAAGTGTTTATATTGTCAGCAATGGTATGGTTTTTATTCAATTTTATTATTTTAAGGCAGTTAAATCATTAAATACATAGCTAAATGTCTTAAAAATATTTTGGTTTGTGGTAGTCTCCATATATTTGTATTTACAAGTCAGAAAAACTT
This sequence comes from Sciurus vulgaris, assembly GCF_902686455.1. Taxonomy (NCBI): domain Eukaryota; kingdom Metazoa; phylum Chordata; class Mammalia; order Rodentia; family Sciuridae; genus Sciurus; species Sciurus vulgaris. Next base: position 26,403,685 of record NC_136470.1, on the reverse strand, counting down.
CCACAAAGAGGTAAGCCTCCTCCCTTTATATTCATTTCCTCCATGTTTGAATCAATCACTTCTTGGCTTTGTTTATCTGTGAAGGGGGGTGTACTGTGGATTGAATCCAGGGGCACTCTACTACAGAGTTATACCCTAGGCCTTTTTATTTTTTATTTTGATCTAGGGCGTAACTAGGTTGCGCAGACTGGCCTCAAACTTGCTATCCTCCTTAGCCTCCCAGGTAGCTGGGATTATAAGTGTGTGCCACCACATGTGCTACCTCATAGCTTTGAAAATCATCTACATGAAAGGAATCCTGCATGAATAGTTTCAGCTTCAGACAATCCTCCGAACTCCACACCCTACCTAACGGTTTAGTAAACTTCTTCTATTGGCTGTATGATAGGCATTTCATACTTACATCTTCCAAGATGAGCCCATGTTTGTCCCTGTCCCCCAGCTTCCACTAAACTTGCTCCTCTTTCATTTTTTGCCATCTCAGTATGTCTTTTCTCCATGTCTTAGGCCAGAGATTTGAGTCAACTCCTCTCTTTCCCCACCACCCCATAAGCCATTTGTGAACAAATCTCTTGATTCATCTTTAGGTTTTCAACTCTTTTGACCCACTTAAGTAACAATCTTATATAGTTCAACCTCATATAATCTGAAGCTGATCATTCCCATCTTTATTATGGTTTCTCTAGCTGTTGCTTAACTTATTGCCAGCATCTGTCCAACTGGATTTTACACAGGGTAGTTCAAAATGATCCTTCTATAATGTAAGTCTGATCCTGTCTTGCCTCTGTCCCAAAGTCTTATTGACTCACCATTTTCACCCATTGAAAAGACACAGGCTTTACAAGGTCTACAAGGCCCCATGGTAGCCGCTTCCCTCATTTGCTCTCTTTTCCCAGCTCACGCTCCCTACCTATCTCACTTCAGCTCCTACCATATTCCTCTCTCATTTCAATCCAGTCTCATGAAACCCATGAGACTATTGCTGGCATAACAAATCATCATAGATTGTCATCACACACTTAGCAACTTAAAACAATATAAATCTGTTATGTCAATACTGTAGGTCAGAAGTCTGGATTAACTCAGCTGTTTTCTCTGGTGATTGGAAGAATCCAGTGTCTTCAGTTGGTACAACTAAGGACCTTGTTTCCTTGCTGGCTATCAGAGTGTCTAAAGGTTACTCTTAACCTATTAGAGGATTCCATCTGGTCCTTGCCTATAGGACACTATTTCTCAGAGCCATTAACTGTGTGGTGTCCTTCTCACATGTGGAATCTCTAATTTCTCCTGATGCTGAATTTTTCTTGTTACAGCCATAGAATGTTCTCTGCTTTTAAGTTCTTGTGATTAGATGGGGTCTACCTGGATTATCCAAAATAATCTTTTTTTTCTTAAATTTTCAAACATTAATTCCATCTGCAAAGTTCTTTTGCCATGTAGTATAATAAATTTATGGGTTCCAAGACAGGATGTTACTATGTTTGAATATGACGTGAGTATGTCCCCTCACTCAGTTAATCCCCATTGTGAGATGGAAAGAGGGTGCAAACTTAGTTCAGATATAGTGTTTATAGACAGAGCCTTTGGGTGGAGATTAGGATGAGGTTATTGGAATGAAGCCCCATGGTGGAATACTAGTGACTTTAGAAGAGGGAGAGAACAGAGAACATGTACATACATTTGTACTCCATGTTTCTTGCTATGTAGTGACCTGCACTGTTTCCAGACTCTGTAAGCCAGAGAGTCTTCAAATGTGGACCATCATCAAATGTGGAACTTTGAAATTCCAGAAATATGAACTAAATAAGCTTGTTTATTTTCTATAGTTACTCGGTCTCAGGTATTTTGTTTTAGTCATGAAAAATGGAATGATACAGGCATGAACATCTTTGGGGAACTCTAATTGTGCCTATTATACATCCTCTTGGCCAAGCAAGGAACCCCTTAGGCTTGGGTTCCTGCTATCTGGAATATTCTTTTCTTTGATAATTGTACAACTTATTCCTCACTCCTTCAAGTTTCTGCTCAGTTATCCCCAGATCCTATCAGCCTCTCTGACCAGCCTTTCAAAGAAACATTCCTCAGTTACTCTTTTTTACCTTCCACTTTTTCTTTGTCTCACCATAGCCTGATATAGAATATATTTGTTTACTTGTCTACTATCTGTCTCCTTTTACTAATTCCCTTGAGAGCAGACTTTGATTTATTCAGTTAGTTCCCTCTATATAGAGCAATTCCTGATAAGTAGCAGTGTTCGATGAGTATTTGAGTTTTGGGGTACTGGGAATTGACCCAGAGCTGTTTCACTATGGAGCTATATTGCCAGCTCTGTTTACTTATTATTTTGATACATAGACTCACTAAGTTACTGAGGGTCCTGCTAACTTGCTGGGCCGGGCCTCAGATTTGCAATCTTTTGGTCTCAGCCTCCCAAGTCACTGGGATAAGCAGGCATGTGCCATCATGCTTGGCCAATAAATATTTGTTACATGAATGTAAATCACCAAAAAAGCTCCAGAGGCCTCATGCATTAATCATGTCTGAGAAAAATTAGTCAACTAACTCTGAATTTACTGCATAGAAAAACTGTAAAAATATCTTATTCATAAGAATATCATTAGTTTGTCAAACACCTTGTCAAAATCATTAGTAATAACTTCTCTCAGCATTTCCTGATCTGTCAATGAAAACTTGCAACTTGGAAATTTTTGTCCTTGGTATACCTAAATACTCAAAATCTTCATTTCTCCTTCACTAAATGCTGCCAATATTTTTAATAATCTGTGCTAAGATCTTGAAAAAAACTCAAGATCAAATCTGTAGTTTTCAGAATTCATCCTTTTAATTCTTTCAGAATAAGGACATGTCACACAGTTCTTGCTCTTCCTCTTATTTTAAATATTTCCTCAGAGATTATAGACAGTATACCCTAAATCTATGAATGACTCTAGAGCTAGAGAGTTATTAATCCCCTTAAAGTTAGGACTCCTTTTTCTTTAACTACCCTCCTTAGTATGTTTTTTGTTTGTTTGTTTGATTTTTCTTGATCAGGGTTGCTTTATTTGGATTAAAGAGCAAAAACAGAATGAGATTTTGAAGGTTTTGCTTTTGTTTTCAGCTGCACTAAGCAGGGATTTGAACAGTTTCTCTAAACTTAGCTGAACAGCCCCTTGTCAAGTACCAGCTTGTTCTGACATTTGGCCTTTTCTTTTTAGGAGTTTTAGCTGTTATCTTTTACATTTCTAATTGATCTATCAGGCGGCATCTTATACAGTCTCTTCAATTTTGTAAGTACTCCCCCATTCTCTTTCCTCCTGGGTATTGTTTTTGTTATTATGGGCAGACTTTTTTACAGTTACCCATCCCTCATGAGTCATTTTCTATTTTAGGTCTTTGTCAATGTAAGTGTACCTATTCCTTATAATTGAAACAGATTTAAAAGACAAAAAATTTGAGCCTATGCTAAGTTTAAGCAAAAAAAAAAAAAAAAAAAAAAAAGTGCTACATACAAGTGAGGCAGTTTTTCCTTAAAGTGTGGTCCCTGGACCACTTGATTCAGAATCATGGGGCAGGGAAGATGGTTCTTCTATTACAATGTAGATTATTAATTATTGAATTAAAATTGGAAGGGAATGGATGGTTGACTTGGGATTCAGCATTTTTTCAGCAAGTGTGTCAGGTTGTACTCTTCAGAGTTTGAGAGCTTTATCTGTCAAGGATATCCTTGCATAAATCCCTGCTGTTAAGAAGCCAATATTGTATATAGTATGACAAAGCATAAAATGTGTGTGTACGTGTGTTTGTGTGTGTGTGTGTGTGTATAAAGAGGAACACACACACACACACACACACACACACACGCACACACACACACACATACACCCCTCTCAAATGAAAGGCTTAGACAACCAGTGTACTTGAATCAGCAAATTTAGGTGTTAGGAATGAGATGGTGAAAGTTAAGTTTACATTCATAGAGCAGATGTTTATTGCTTATAATAGACACTCAAGAATTGTTGTTGAATTAATGACAAAAGTTGCCCAAAAAGTAAAAATATCATAACATTTTTTAATTGAAAAAGAACTTGGGACTATTTTGTATTTCCCCATTGTCATGAAGATAAAGAAATCAAGTTCCAAAGGGTTAATTGACATAGTTGCCCCATGTCACAGAACATGGTGATATTGGAAAAAATTAGAACCAAGGTTTTATAACTTCAGACTTAGTGCATTCTCTACTGGTCCCTGAGATAATTTGTACTGACTGAGAGTAAGGGGAGAATGTGTTTTACAAACTGGAGTAAATTTAGTTCAGTGTATATCAAAGAGGGTGCATTAATCAACATTACAAGAAAGTCAGAGGATTTGATTGAGAGATTGATAACAGATAAACCCAAAGAGGCAGATTGGGATTAAATTGTGAGCAACTTGAATACTAGAGTAAAGGGTATAGGCAGTATAGAGCTGCTGAAAATTTGGGGACAACAGAGAACCATTATAGTAGGAATATTAACCTGTAGTTGCTACTAGGGAAAGATGAGAAGAGTGAGAGACCAGAGCCTGGGAGACATGTGAGGAAGAGCCAACTTCATGGTTCATGAAGAGAAAATAAGACTTAGATTGATAAAAGGATGTATGTGCGAAGAAATTCAAGAGTCTGGATCAATAAAGCATACAATATAGATTAATTCTAGTGTAGTCTAATAGTAGTAGTTTCCTTTTTTTAGTTGACTTTCTAGTTGCATTTTTTAAAAAGTAAGGAATTTACTTTTTCTCCTATCAATGCAGAACCCAACTTTTCTAAATTTTTCTTTTTCCCAGAGTTCAACTTTTACTTTCGTACACAAACTATAATCAAATTTAAGTCTTACATGAAGGAGATTGTAAAAGTACTGTATTAAAATACCAAGTAATTCACCAGACTTTTTAAAGAAGCATCTACTTTTTGTCAGGCATGTACCCTCAGAAATGCATATGATGTGGTTTCTGTTTTCATCAGGTTATCCAGAGAAAGGGAACTGATATGATATATATATATATATATATATATATATATATATGAATTTATTTCAAAGAATTGACTCATACAATAATAGAGGCTGGCAAGTCCTAAGATCTGTAGGATGAGTCAGGTAGCTAGAGATCCAGAAGAGCCAGTGGGATAGTTCTTGCCTAAGAATGAGGAGAGCCCAGGGTATATCTCTAGTCCAATTGCTGGAAAGCTTAAAAAACCTAGGAAAAACTCCAGTTGGAGTTTGAAGTTTGAAAAGCCAATATCCCAGTTTGGAGGCAATCAAAAAAGAAAGATTCTCTTTCACTTGGGGGAAAGACAGCATTTTTTATCCACTGATTAGATGAATCCTACCTATGTCGTAGAGGGTAATCTGCTTTGCTCAACCAATTAACCATTCAAATGTTAATCATACTCAAAAGCATATTATTCTGGAACACCCAGAATAATATTTGAATATCTGAAATATTATGGCTGAATATCTGAGTGCCCAGTTGAGTGGACACCAATTTAACCATCTTCAAGGTGCTTACAATTTACTTGAGGAAAGAGTAAAGTAAAAAAATGATAGTAACACATAATTTTAGTGCTTAAAAACCCAAACTCCTGAAACCAAGAGGTCTCTGAACTAAAAGAGTTTATTAAGCCATTATAGATGCTAACCAGAAAAATAAAAGACAAGCATTGGAAAAGCCAATGTTCCAGTCCTGGGACAAGTTCTCATAACTCAGTAGTGTCTGCAGGATCTATCAAGCCAGAATACTCCAAAATGAAAAATTTGAAGGAACAAATTATTTACATTGAATCTGGTCTGGCTGTTAATAAGAGGGGCAAGGTTATCTAAAGTGGGAAGACTTTGAGATAGGAGAGCATCTATAAGTTGAAGCAATCATTGTTTCTGAATTGGTTGGACTAGCAAGCAATATGCAGTGGCACCTAGGAAATCACCATAGGACCTTTTTTTGTTTGTTTGTATAGTGGATTGAACCTAGGATGCTTTAGTACTGAGTTACACCCTGAGTTCTTTTTATTTTTTATTTTGAGACAGGGTCTTATTAAGTTGCTGAGGCTGGCCTTGGACTTGGAATCTTCCTACCTCAGTCTTTCAAGTAGCTGAGATTTCAGGATGTGCCCCTGTACCTGGCTTTACCAGAGGACTTTAGTTAAAGTTTTAACATATATTCAAGAATGTAAAATTGTCTTTCTTCTTTAGGTCTGTAGTATGTCATCATTGTTGGATGTAAGGAGTCCCCCCCAAAACTCACGTGGTGAGACAATGCAGGAAGGTTTGGAGGAGAAATGATTGGGCTATAACCTTTACCTAATCAGTGAATTAGTCCCTGATGGGATTAACTGAGTGGTAACTGGAGGCAGGTGGGGTATGGCTGGAGGAAGTGGTTCATTGGGGCGTGGCAATGGATTGTATATTTTGTATTTGGAGAGTGGACACTGCTTCCTTATCCCCATGTGAACTGCTTCCCTGCGCTACACTCTTCTGCCAAGATGTTCTGCCTCACCTCTAGCCCTGAAGAGTGGAGTCTGCTGTCTATGGATTAAGACTCTGACACCGTGAGCCCTCAAATAAACTTTTCCTCCTCTACAGTTGTGCCAGTTGGGTCTTTTAGTCACAGCAGTGAAAAAGCTGACTAAAACATATGTTGCTGAGTAACCTACCCTATCTTTCTTTTCTTCCATACTCCAGTCCTTTGTAATTAAATTTAGGATTTAGATCTAAGAATGATTCTCTTGTTAGTATTCCAGTGCAGTTATTTTTTTAATTCTATGGAAACACAATAGAAGAATGATAAATTCTGCCTGTGGAGAAAGGGGAAATCAATGAAAATGATGGAAAAATAGTATTTGTTTAGGAAAAACCTGTACAAACCATTTTGTTTATGTACATCAGCTCTCTGACAATTGCCAGAATGACCCAGGATAATTCCAGATTGTCCGGATGGGAAATAAGTGGGCACTAGAAGATTAGAAATGGTTGATAGGTTAAGTGTGAGAGTCTAAGATGAAACCAATGCTGTCTATAACATGATGGGCTGATTCTTGAATGCAGAAGACACTAAAATTTTCTGAGTCAGGATTTATCAGGAGTCCTAAAAATAGAGATACATACTTTTTATTTTTAAATTTTATAATTATATGAAATTTAAAAAATTGAACACACACAAAAACAGGGAACATTGCACAATGAAGCCCCCATATCCATCAAAATTTGATAGTTACAAAGATTGTGCCATACATGCTTAATCTTTTTCTTCCATTTCTATATATTTGAAAACAATTTTCAGAAATCCTGAAATTTTACTTCAATGTACTTTAAAATGTGTCTCTAAAATATATGAACTTTTTAAACAACATAATTTAATGCCATTTTTATAACTAACAAAATTAATAGCAATTGAGTATAGTTTGAGGTATGTTGAAATTAAAAGATTTGTAGGACAATTTTGTGGTTGTTAATGAAAGCCAAGAAAGCATATAAACTATTCTATAGGAGTCTACTTGTGAATGTTGAGAAGCACTGTCCCTGTGCAGGGTGCTATTTTGCTCCAATTGATGAACAGAAGGAAAACAGTTTGCATTATCATCTCTTTATTTGAAGATTCAAGATTGTAATGATCCTTGGTTGTTCAATTTGCTTAGAAAAGAATTTTTTTCATGTTACCCAATATAAATCACTGTGAGATGAGAGTTAAAATTAATAGCAATTCCTTAATATTATTTTGGCATTTGCAGATATTCAGTCCATATTAAAATGTCCTGGGGCTTGTTCGTAGTACTTGCCTAGCATCTTAAAATGTCCCTAGTTGCCTCAAAAATTTCCTTATACATTTGGTTGATTAAACAATAATTCAAACAAAGTTCACACATTACATTTGAATATTCTGCTTTCATGTCCTTTTAATATAGAGAAGACCTCCTTCTTTCCCTCTTTTTGGTTCTCCTGTTGTTATTAAAAGATTGTTCTTAAAATTTTCCATGTTTTGAGTTAGTTCTAGTATTTGTTTTCAAGTTGTTTTTTTTGTTGTTCTACAGTCGGATCTTTATATACATTCACTTTTTACATGTTGCTAATATCTCTTTTTAATTTTTTCCTAGACTGTATTCTTACATAATTAAATACAAAATAAGGACTCTCATATTTCTAGGAAGTACTACATATGATGGGTTACTCAATTCTGCTCACTGCTCAGCTTTGAATCAGGGGATCTGATGGGCGCAAAAGAATTAAGGAGATGCTCTCCAGGACAGTAGCTGATGATGGCAAAGAGAAAGGAACTACAGAATTTGAAATACAAGGCATACAGCAAGAAGATAAAGGGAGCGGGAACAGAGAGGAAGAGAATATAAAGTATCTCCCTGCCTATATTATGTCTATTAAAGAAAGTGAACCAAATTTGAAAAAATGGTGTGAAGGGATGTAAGAAATTTCCCTTTGCTCACTGAAGGTTTGCTGAAATGAAATGACAGTAGACTGATTAACAGGAAGAAAGTCATACAAATTTATTAATGTATGTGGGAGTATCCCAGGAAGGTGATTACTTAGTGATCCAATGGGATTCAGGACTTTCAATATGCTTTTTTAAATTCTAGTTTTATTTGTTCTTATTAGTTATACACGACAGTTGAATGTATTTTGACATATACCTATTTGGGGTATAACCTCCCATTCTTCATGATTACATTGGTGTCTATTGATATATGCATATAGGAAAGTGATGTCCTTTTTCATAACTGAGAATGAGAGAGGGGAACACAGGCAATTTTAAGGGGTAAATGCTTTTCAGGGGACTTCAGTGGGCCCACATTTGGGCCCATTGTAAATGATTCTCTCAAAGTTGAATGGACTGAAGAACACAAAATAGCTTATGACCAAGTTTGTTGAGGTGTGGTGACACTCTTCATTCTTCCTTCCTGTGATATGAGTTTAATCTTTCCTGATTTATGGAATCTTAGGAGGGGATCAAAGGCAATTGTGTGCTTTTTTGACAGTTCTGGTTTTAGGTTGAAAGATAATTTTAGAGAACAGTTCTTCTTTGTGCTTTGAGTAGAAAGAGAAATAGCAGAAGGCTTAAGAAACCTTGCTTCAAAGCAGCCTACCTATGCCTTTCAATTTCTTTTAATTCAGAGGTCTCAGCTTATTAAAGTGTCATATTTGGGGGTTTCATACTCTCTAAGATAGTCATAGAAGGACTGATTGCTTATTAAGAGGATGCTGGAAATCTGAATACTAAAAATGCATTAAATCCACTAAATAGATTATCGATACATTGACTTTGTAGGTTCTTTAACCTAAACAAAATTTGTGCATAGATTGTGATACTTATTGTAGAAACATGTAGAATTCAGGGGCAAATAGTTTAGTATAGTATAGTTTTGTACAATATAGTTTTATGCTTTGTTGCTTTTATGGTGTTAAACCATAAAATAAAACAAAACAGTTGAACTGAAAATGTCTTGCTCTTCCTCATTTTCATTGCCCCACTGCTTTTCACGCTCTTTTGCTTTTTGTTGGCCAGCACTTCAGCTCATTTTAAGCCAGGTATTTCAAAGTGTCAAATAAAAGTACTGCTGTAACCAGGCAGTGCTGCCTTTGTTTTTACTTAAGTGTGAGATAACACTCACAGCTGTCAATTTGTATTCTTTTTGCATGAAATAATTTTTTGGTGAATTCCTAGTATACTAAAACAGTGCCAGGATCGCTTTTGAAAATTTAGTATAAGGTAGCAGGGCATATTACAACAACACTGCAAATATATCAAATATTTCTTCTTAATGAAACATAGGGTAAGCACATGATAGTATTAATAATTTAAACTTTTTATATTCCCCCTCGATATTGTTTTCATATTCCACATTTCTCCACAAGTTGTCACTTCATACTTTTTCCACATTACTGCCATCTAAGACAGATTGTAAGTTAAAGACATTTGTTTGTTCTGTTCAGTCACCCCAAGTGTGGTAGATACCACTTGATTACAGTGACAGTAAAGGAAGATGAGGCATTTTACACTATTTATAAAATGTCTGATGAATTTGAGAGACTTCAACAGAAAGTAGCAAACATATTTGAGAATTTGGGTATACATAACTTACTTATTTCCAGTTTTAGTACCACAAAGTAAAAGATTTACAGTAAATCATTGAGGTCTGAAAGATTTTATAGTCTTATAGCTAAGATTAGAGCCTGAGTGAAAATGTCTGTGAAATACAAAGTTTAAGGGTTCAGAGGAAAACTTAAGGGGATATAATACAAGTTTATTTCTACTAGGAAAGATCAAGGATAGGAAGAACAGAGAAGGATGGCACTCAGATTAACAGTTCCATATTGATATGGAGGCTCAGCTCATGTGTTAGGACAAGCTGATCAGGGTTTCCAAAGGGCAACATTTATGATACACTAACTATGCCTGTTAGTCAGTGGTCATTAAAGACATAATTTGTACTAAAAAACTAAAGGGAATAGACTTGGGTCAACAAAGCCTGAATCTATTGGTTTGAAAGATAGACTTCATATTCTAATTAGAGCTAGGGTCTTGATGATCTTGAGGATTATGTGGTCTATTTTTTTAAAACTCTACTAAAGTAATTGTATAACATGAGACTACGCCTGGAATTTTGTATACTTATATGATGCTTATACCTCAGAAGAGCCTCATACACACACAGGCAAAAGATTAGCAGGTCATTTGGACTAATAGTGTGCTTTAGAATAACACAGAAGGGAAGAAAATATCTTAATGTCATAAACACAAGAGTATGATCTTCAGAGGACAAATTCCATCTATTTCTATCTCTTTTTATTTTTATTTAACTATTTATTTCCAGTACTGGGATTGAACCTAAGGCCTCACTCTTCCACTAAGCTATACCCCAGCCCATTTTTTTCATAAAGAGTGAAGCCCTATATGGGAGGACATTTCACCTGGGACTTGTCTTGACTGAATAAGGTAAAGTTCTCTCATTCTTTACAGCTAAAGGACAAAGTAATTTTTTGTGAAATTTTGTTCATGTTACTTATCATTTTGAATTTTGGCTTTCTGAACTAAAAAGAGATATTTTAAACAGGGCTGTTTTTGGATTAAGATCATTTTGAGCCTGATATTTTTTCTAGTAAAAAGAGAATTAACAAAAATATGGAAAGGAGTTTTTCAGCTATAGCTGGAGAAAGGGCAGTTGGTGGACTCATTATTTTGGTTTAGGTAACAGATCATTATATTTAGTTTATTTAATGTCTCCTCCAGTATTTTTGACTGATTTGGAAATCATTAGTGAGAAATAATGGTGATATTTCATGTAGATGATATAGCAAAGACTACATTTTGGAGCACTGTGGGTAGAAGAAAATCAAAAGTGTTCATAACCAGTGGTAGAGACATGTTGCTAAATCCCTTCTTTAATGGTCCCTGGTGGTGAAAAGTGAGACCATGTTCGAGCCCTTTACTCCTTGGATGCAAACAAAATAATCTCATGGTAATGTTCTCAAATAAACATATGTAAATTATGAGGAGTTGGAGTCCATAGGAAAAAAATGAATGAAAATTATCTCAAAATGTAGCAACACTGAAATATTAATAAATAGAATCTGTGGTAAAAATCTAAGATGTTGGGGGCTATGCCATGCGGACTACGCCAAGATAGCACCCGGCAGCCAGCCAGAAGTTGTTTTGATCACATCGGCAGTGAGGAGGTCAGTTAATAATAAACACACTCAGGTGTTTTATCATTGGCCGTGTTCAAATGAGTCCACACACACAACACGTGCACAGGTGTTTCCGAGTGCTCCTACTCAGGCCTGCTCGTTTTGACCTTGCCGTGATTGGGCAGCTGGCTCTTTGCCTGATCTTCGCTTAACTGGCATGGCTCTGCCCTCCGCTCCTGGAGGGAATGTAAGCGGGCAGTAGGTGGAAGGCAAAAGAAGCAGCAGCAAGCAGAAAGCAGTAGCAGTAAGCAGCAAGCAGGAGGCAGCAGGCAGCAGGCAGATGGCAGATCACAGGGCAGAGAACTGAGAACACACCTCTAGGTTGCAGATCACAGATCGCAGTACGCGGGATGCATCACTAAGAAACATCTCAGACAGCACCTTTAGCATGCACCTCTAGTATGCACCATTAGTTCACAGGATGCAGGACACATCTCTAAGAAGAAGCAGCAGAACTCTAAGAAGAAACAGATCTCTGATAAGTGTAGAAGCCTGTCTTTCTCAAAAACTTCCTCTATAAGCAAAGCTTATCTTCCTCTCAAAGCCTCTCTTCCTCTAAAATCTAGTAAGCCTCTTTTCCTCTATAAACTAGCGAACAAGCAAACAAGCAAGGAAGCAGCACAGGAATAGAAGTAGTTTATTTCCAGTCCACCTCCGATAAATACCAGCGCAATTGTTGCTGCAGGCGGTAACAAATATCCGGGGGATTGTTGCTGCGGGTGGCAACACTAAGAACAGCCCTTCAATAACCCATTTTTGAAAATATCAATGAGGCTAACACTTAACTAGCTGGCGAGTAACAAAAAGTTTATAAAATTTATATCAGCAGATTCTCAGTTCAGTTTATTTTCTGAAGCTTCTAAAACTTGATGTTTTGTTACAGTTTGCTCTATTGAAGCATATGTATTAACATCAAATACTTATAAAATATTATGTATAATAAAATATTTACTTTAAATTTATTAGTAAATTTACTACTAATTATCACCACATGGATTAATTAGCGCACAGGTAATTAATTAATTCTTAATTTTATTTGAAGACACAGTCTAGCTAAGTTACACAGCCTGGCTTCAAACTTGCAATCCTCCTGCCTCAGCCCCTCAAATATTTGGGATTACAGACATGAACCACCACACCTGGCTATTAATTCATTTATTGAATTAGGGAATTTTTCCTTCTTGTCCATAAGATATGTCACCAGCAAGTAATCTCATCCCATCCCATTTAATTCTCACTTGATTTTCAAAGGGTTGAGTCACTTAGGCATTTCTTAATCTCTTATAAATTTCTAATTTACCTTCCAAATGTTTCACAATTTAAAGATTTTTTTAGCACAAAATTTACTTTAATAATATGTTGGTTTTTCTGACCTTTTATCCACTAATTCTATGCCTAGAAATTACCTCCAAGAAAATATTAAACACACACATACACTGCTTTCTGCTCCTGTTTGGTTTTCTCTTATATGTTTTGTCAATGCTAGATGTTTGTACTTTTATATATATTTTAAAATCAGCTTGCCACCTCTACAAAGCATCATGCTGGGATTTTTATTAGCAGGTCTTAAATCTATAGATCGATTTGGAAAGAAATGACATTTTAACAACCGCTGCTCTTCCAATTTGGGAAAGTGGTATATCTCTTTTTGTACTTAGGTCTTTTTAAAGTTTTCTCAGCTATATTTAACAGTTTTCATTGTACAGGTCTCAAACTTCTTTGGTCAAGTTTATCCTTAAGCCGTTTATCTATTTATTTTTTGATACTGGAGATTGAACCGGAGATGCTCTTAGTTTTGAGACAGGGTCCCATTAGATTGCCCAGTGTGGCCTCAAACTTGGAATCTTCCTGCTTCAGCCTTCTGATTTGCTGGGATAACAGGTGTGTGCCACCATGCCTGGCTTCATCCCTTGTATTCGACTTCACTACTGAGCTAGGACATTTCATCTCATCTGCTTTGGGACTGAGATTTACATCATGAGCTTCCTCTCAGGCCTTTGACTCAGACTAAATAGTACTACTGGCTTTCCTGGGTCTCCAGCTTGCAGACATTTTATGGGGCTTCACAGCCTTCATAATCCTGTGAGCCACTGCCTTATAATAAACCTCTCTTTCTCTCATGTGTCAATTTCACTAGAGAACCCTGATTAATACAACACCCTTGCTTTGTTCTGTCTTAGGAGGATTGGGATGTATACATTTTGATACTTACATGCTTATTGAATTTTCATATATGCCTCTTCTTGGATGAAGGGAGTTTACCTCTATTTCTGTTTTTCTGAGGTAATATGCAAACTGCAAAAATAGTTGTCAGGTTGATATAATTATGAGTAATTAAATTATCGTATTTCTGATTCTTCAGTTTTGATATGTATACATATATATTATTATTCTTTTTGTGGTGTCAGAGATTGAACCTAGGGTCTTGCACAAGCTAGGCAAGCACTCTAGCATTGAGCTATATCCCTAGCCTCTGTATTTTATGTTAATAAAACTTCATCAGTAATAATAGCTGAATCAATTACAACTCTTCTTGCTTTGGATAGAAAATTCAGTACCCATTGACTAAAATAAAAAAGAGACTTATTTGATCATATAATTAAAAGTCAGCCACTGAGACTTGGGTGATGCCATTAGGACTCAGTTTCTCTTAGGTTTCTCTGCTCTTCTCCATCTCTCTGGGACTGTTCTTAGCTTCTTTCTTCTCTTGTGATGGCTACAGCAGCTTCAGACCTCACATATTCTCAGCCTTAAGGCCTCCAGAAGAGTATCTGCCTCTGTCCTCAAAGTTTTGCTACATTTCCTTTGAATTGAGAAACTTGCCTCTCCTGAAATGAATTGGTCTGTCCTGGAAAGTATAAGTTGATTGACCGAATACTGTGTCCACTGTGCCACCAGAAATTGAGGTAGGTCGAGAGCCAACAAAACCATATGGTCTGGGGTACTATTTCAATGGAAAATAAGGATAGAATGGATTATGAGTAGTCAGAATTGATACCAGTCTCCTGTACTAGCATTTATTTAACATACATATTTAAGGCACTTCACATTTCCTGGCTTATTTCCCCTTGAAATAACTGCAAAACACAGGGACTTTTATTTTTCCAATTTTACGAATGGAGATTCAGAGGTCACAAAGCCCCAAACTCATTCATCCAGGTTGTCTGAGCAATTAAAATGTCCAAGCAATTAAAATGCCTATCAACTGCCTTTTGATTAAGTCACTTTCAAAACAATATATAATCTAATTACAGTAAAGAAGTAAAATAACACCAGTCAAAGCTAGCAAGAAAAATCTTCTGTAAAATATATTTAAAGGTGATATATAATGATTATAGAAATTGTCTTCTAATATTTTTCTTTTAAATTTTATGTTTCAAAATAATCTATTTTCAGAGAAGTTTTAGATTCATAGTGAAATTGAACAGAAAATAGAGGATTCTTATATATCTCCTGTTCCCAATATGCAAAACCTTCCTTTCAACATCCCACACCAGAGTGGTATATTTATTATTAATAATGAACCTTCATTGACACATTGTCAACCAGAATCTGTAGGGTGTTTTTTTTTTCTTTTCCTTTTTTTGTGGTTGTAGAGATGGAACTCAAGGTCACTCTACCACTAAACTAAATACCCAGCACATTTTCATCTTTTATTTTGAGACAGGGTCCTGCAAAGTTGTCCAAACTGGCCTCAAACATGTGATCCTCCTGACTCAGCCTCCCAAGTCACTGAGATTAAAGGCATGAGCACCGTACCTCACTAGAATCTGTAATTTATATTAGGGTTCACTCTTGTTGTTGTACATTCTATGGGTTTTGACAAAAGAATTATGACATGTATTCATCATCATAGTATCAGGAAGAATAGTTTTACTCCCCTAAAAAGTCTTTTATGTTCTACTTGTTCATCTTTCTTACTGCCAGCACCTGGCAACCATAGACCTTTTTATTGTCTCCATAGTTGTAGTTATTTCCAAATTATAAATGCAGAATAAAACAAAAAATGAAGCTAGTGCAAATAACATCCTCAGACTTGGAAAAAAAAAATAAGCTTGCTTAGGTCTGTTTTCCTAAACAGGCTATGAAGAGATATAATAAAGTATTGAAGCAAACTGCATTTCTGGGTTAATGGCAAACCTAAAGGGACAGTTAGTTATTGTTTAACAGTTATATTTATTAAATATTTATTGACTAACTTTCTTTACCTACTATCCCAAAAGGATATGTTAGCTGTATCATTTTAATTAATGGACTGAGTGAAATAATTTCTTTATGTGTCTGAAGTCACTGGTAGATTGTAAATTCCTTGAGGGGAGTCCTGTCTGTAACCTGGTGCCTAGACTTAGTAGAGTCACGTGATTGTAAGTCTTGTTCAGTGCTCCAGGGAGAACACACAAATCAGTGAAAAATGTCCTGGCTCTTATGCAGATTACTGTGATCTAATGGGGGACACGTTAATATTAGTTATGCCAGATCTAAGAAGGCAAGAATAAGTGCTAAAGAAAGGATAACACTGAGTTCTGCTGCAATGAGTTAAAAAAATAAAGGGAGTTATGTCTCTTATATAATAAGAAGCATCCAGAACAGAACTCTGGATTGATGCAGATCTCCAGTGAGACTTCAGTGAGTCTTCAAGGACATTAAATCCTTCTAATTCAAACCCTTCTTACTGTGGAACCAGGACTGCCTATGTAATTTGTTGTGTTTGGTGCAAAATGAAAATATGGACCCTTGTTCAAATATTCCAAGATGGCACCAGGCATGTAATCCTGGTGACTCAGGAGGCTCAGGTAGGAGGATCACAAGTTCAAGGCCAGCCTGGGAAACTTAGGGAGACCCTGTCTCAAAAGAGAGCTGGGGATATAGCTTAGTGGTAGAGCATGCCTGGGTTCCATCCCTATTCCCTAAAAAGAAGAATTTCAAGATAGTGATGATAGAACATTAAACCACAGTGCAGGGCCCTGTGTGACTGTATAGGTTGCACACATATGAAGCTGGTCCTTTATCTTCATTGTTGCAAGATGGCTCCAGACATATTCCATTTCTGAGCATTAAGATGATAAAGGTGAATGCAAAAGTTATATTAACTAACTGAGTTCATTTCTTTTTGTTAGGAATAAACTACCTTTTAAGGAAGCCCTAACAAGTACATATGTATTTATATTTCATTAGCCAGAAATGAATCACATGTCAATAAATAAGTTTTTGTAATTTGTAATTTGTTTTACCACTCAAAAGGAAGTTAGAATTTAGAAGGAAAATGAGAGACTCCTGGATACACAAATAGCAGACATGGTATTAATACTGATAGTTACTGTTTAATTTATCCAGTGCTATGCAACAAATCACCTCCAAATCTAGCAACTTAAAACAATGACATTTAATTTCCTCATAAGTCTAAATTTTGGCTGAAATCAGCACTCTGCTCTACTCTGCCTCAGCTGGGGCAACTCAAAGCTGAAGGCTGGAATCATTTGAAGGGTTACTTACTCAAATGTCTAGGAGTTGATTTGGGCTCTTAGCTGGTATTTCTGTTTGGAGCAGTGGCTGGAATGCCTTCACTTCCTCTTCCATATTGCTGCTTGTCTTTCACACAGCATGGTGGCTAAGTTGACTTTTATGACTTAGCCTGGATATCATTAGTGCTGTAGTCATTGTCCCCATTTAATTCACAGGGAGGAGATCTAGACCCCATGGATTGATAGTAGAATGCCAACATCATGTTGTAAAAGAGTTTTTGGCTGGGCTATGTGGGAGCTGTCATCTTTGGAAGATATTATTTGGAAGACCATTATTTGCTTACCTGCCAATATGCTGATGTTTGAACACAGTTATTTAATTAATTTATTTTTTGTTGTAATGCTAGGGGGATAAAACCCAGGGCCTTGAACATGCTAGACAAGCACTCTACCACTGAGCTACATCTCTAACCCAAGTTATTTTATTTTTACAAACATCAGAGTATTCCTCTTTCCCTTTTTCCTTCTCTTCTCTGTCCTTCCCTCTTTCTCTTTCTTTTTATTCAGAGCATTCTTTTAAAAAGAAAAATTTTACCTCATTGTTTGCTTGCTTAAAATGTTTCAATACTTCCCATTTTAATACAAATTCAGTCAAATCTTTTTGTCATGCTTCATGAGACGCCTGGTTTCTCTTTCCAATTTCACCTCAGTTTTTTTTTCTACCGTTCACTTGCTATGCTTCTGTCATGGAAATTCTGCAAACACATCAGCTTTTTAAAATTCTTCTAGCCTTTTTATATGCTTTTTACTCCTGCTGGGACACTCTTTCTCCAGTTTATTGAATGGACCAAATTCTGTTCATCATTCTTCATTTCTCCCAGGGCCTTTAAATAGGTGATCAGCTAAGATACCATATATCAACATTGATTTCATACTCAGTTTTTCCTCATTTCTCCCTCTGAAAAGAAGCTTCATAGCTGCAGAAATCTCATAATCTTGGCCACTGTTATAGATCTGCTACTACTGTGCTTGGCATTTCATCATAAGCTGATGAGCTTAATACTATTACCATTCCCATTTTACTGATAGGACCTGAAGCCCACAGCTTGTAAGTAGCACAACCAGGCCTGAAACTGAAGAATGTGGACTCTAAAAGAACAGTAGGCCTGTTGTAGCTGGCCAGGAAAGGGCTTCATAGAGGCAAGGTCATTTGAGCAGGACCTTGAATGATGAGTACAGTTTTATCACATAATGATGGGGAAAAGGATATCGTAGGTGGTGGAAACAGTATGAACAAGAGCAGAGTTGGGAAAGCACGCTGGTACATTCTGGGGATGATGAGTAATTGTAGGATAGGATGTGGAGGAGTTAAAACTGGAAAGGCAGGTTACTTCATTCTGTAGGTAATTAGAAGACAGTAATTTTTGTTGTTGTTGTTGTTGTTTTGTTAACAGGAGACTTTTATCTCCTTTTGGAAGAAAAAGTTACACAGGATAAGTTTAAGGAGTCAATATTGGTTTTGAACAAATCATATAAATACCCAGAGTCCCACTGCTTATTTTTAAAATGATGCAAATAACACCATAGTCATAGCTTTTTGTGAGGGTTAAATAAGATGATCTATGTGAAAATTACTTGAAAGCTAGAAAGCACTATATAAATATTAGCCAAGATTTTCATCATAGAGTGTTCTTAATGTCCTGGGGTAGAGAAAATGTAGAAGTAAATAAGCAGGCAGGCAGGCAACCAGAGAGTTGAGAAAGCAGAGAGCCAGGTGAAAAGTAACTAAAGTCTAAAAAGATGATATGATTGTAAGATACAGTTGTCTAACATAGACTCTCATCTCCCCTTCCTGCCTCTGCTAGGGATCAAACCCAGGACTTTACATATGCTAGACAGTCATTCTACTGCTAAGCTACATCCCAGCCTCCATAGGCAAGTTTAAAAGGAATTGTATTGATAAAGTTTTTGGAATGAGTATCTGGCTCATATCTCATATGCAATTATAAATCTGTATCTGTATGGTATATATACACAAATATATGTCTGTATCTGTGTATCTATATATATCTATTACCTATCTAACCTACCTCTTTGTTCATTTATGTTTTTTAAGTAATAGAAGTGCAAAACACATTTAAGGATAGACCCAATTAAGAGTATATGCTTTAGCTAGGCGTGGTGGTGCATATAATTCCAGCTGCTCAGGAGGCTGAGGCAGGAGAATTGAAAGTTTAAGTCAGCCTCAGCAATTTAGTAAGATCTCTCTCTCTCTTTCTCTCTCTCTCTCAAAAAAAAAAGAGGGAGTACTGGGAATGTAGCTCAGTGGTAGAGTGTCCCTGGGCTCAACCCCAGTCCCTCAATGAAAAATAAATAAATTATATGTTTCATCAAGTGAGGGTTAATTGCAGAGAAGTATCAAAATTAATTAAAAAAAAAATAACCCAGAGCTTCTGAGAGTGTGTTCATTAATGAGAAAGGGAAGAAAGAACATTTTTAGAAGATGTCAAGTCTCCTTTGAATGGGATACATTGTCCATTAAAAACATAGCAACTGGGTACTGCTGTGTTTGCCTATAATCCCAGGCAACTCAGTAGGCTGAGGCAGGAAGATCATAAATTTGAGGCCACGACTGGTAACTTAATGAGACCCTGTCTCAAAATAAAAAATAAAGAAGACTGGGGATGTAGCTTAATGGTAGAGCACCCATTGGTTCAATCCCTATTACTGCAAGAACAAAAACAACAAAACCACAAAATAGATGTTCAAAAACTTCTTGAAGGACCAGGGATATAGCTCAGTTAGAGTGCTTACCTTGCAAGCACAAGGCCCTGGGTTCAATCCCCAGTACCACAAAACAAAACAGAAAAAACTTCTTGAAAATGGGGACATAGTGTTCAAGATGGAAGGAGCTCATGGTAGAGGAATAGATTCTGGTATTTTTGCCTAGAATACTTAGTTGGAGTTTGGACAAAACATCAGGGATAAAGAGAAGGTAGGGAAGAATAGAGACAAGAGGGGTTAACAAAAATAGCCAAGGGCAGACTCTTACAGTAATGCTTCTCAAGCTTTATGTGTTTGGAATCACCTGAGCATGTTACTAAAATTCAGATTCTGATTCAGTAGGCCTGAGGTGGGGCTGGAGATGCTGGAGTTATAAGGAGTTCCTGGGTCATAGTTCATCCATGGCCACACTGAGTAGCAAGGCCCTCCAACCTGGGATACTGAGGTAGAAAATTCAGAAGAGAGAGGCAGGGAGGTGGGGGAAGTAGGAGAGAGGGAGAAAGAGGAAATGAAAGTTGAGAGAGCAACATAATGAAGAGAGAGTGAGCTTCTTAGTGTATGTCAATGAATAACGTTGTTGATTTTGGCAAATTAGCCAAAATGTAAAAATAAAAGAGTAGTTTAAATAGATAGAAATGGAAATCAGATTATAGGTAGTAGGCAGAAAAATTAATCAGTAGTTGTAAACCATCTGACAGAAAAATTCAGCAGAAAACAAAAGATGTTGTGATGGTTCATAGGTTAACAGAATGGTAGTTTTAAGGCAACAATTGCTTTAGGAGTAGAAAGACTCCCAAGTGTGTAGGCAAAGAGAGAAGAAGCAGTAGAGAAGAAATGACTGGAGAAAGAAGAGAGAACAGATTGAACACACACAAGAGAATAAAATGAAGGGTTAAATCTAAAAACAAGCAAAAATTAGACTTGGAAAGAGGTAAGTAATTGCAGAGATGAGTTCAAGAAGAGAATAAGCTAGGAAATAGCTTTAATTTCAAATTAAGTCTGTTGAGGCTGAAATACTGGGCTAATGCAAGGTGATTCAAGGAGCACAGAAAAAATTTGTAGTAGCCTTTTTGTGTGATGAGGAACAAAGATGGGTAAAATAAGAATGGCTGCACAAAATGAGAACACTCTGAGGTTAGGTAGAATAGATACATGGTGGTGCCATTAAGTGACTTTCTTACGCCATTCATGGCAGCTCACAAAAACACCTGTCTTTATACAGGTGTGGAGAAATGAACATGTAGGTACATGTGAAGGTTATGCTAGTCATAATTTGTTATCGTTGTTGCCTTAAGGTTGAGTGAAGAGCCAGGTGAAACCAGAAGACAGGACACAATTATTGAAATTAGAACATTTTTGTGAGTTTCACAAGCCTTGTAGACCCCTGGGTCTTATCCTATTGTGCCTAGAAGAGTCAGCTAGTCTTGTTCCTAGCCATCAGTTCACTTACTTAATTGCTCTCTTGTCCCCTTTCTCCCACATACCTGGACTGACAGCTTTCAACTCTAGATAAATCTGTTGCGCTCTACATAGAAAAGTCATAAAGGTTACTGATGCTTTCGCAGATTTAGGGTTTATGACATGAGAGTGCTCTCCATGCAGTTCAACAATTTTCTACCTGTCCCTGGTCAACTATCTGTTTCATTGCCCCAATTAACTATTCTAAAGCATTTAGTAGTCACCTCTATTAAGAGAAAATAAAATGTGAGCTCTCTTAACTCTCTTCCTTCTTGTGTTCTGATAAACCTTTACTAGGTAACAAAATATATCCAAGACTTAGTAGCTTAAAACAAATTATTTTAATCTCAAGATACTGTAGATTGACTGCACACAGCTGGGCATTTCTCACTTTGGGGGTCTCAATGAATACTGACTTATAGAGTTAGCTTGACCTGTAGAGAAAAATTTGATTGGGCTTAATGCCTGAGATGTCTCTCCAACATGACTGACCACTGATGCTAGTTGTAAGGAGGAGATGGGTTTGGGCTGTTATTCAGAGTACTTACATGGGGATCTGGGGATATAGCTCTCTATGGCTTGGGCTGCTAATAGCATGGTGGCTAGGTCTCAAAGGTAGCATACCAAGAGTAGGCAAGAATTCCAAGACATTCAGATCGTAACTGATGTTCTACTACATTTTATTGCTTGAGCAAGTCACCCAAAACAGGTTGTATTTAAGAGTTGGAGAATAAGACTTTACTTCTTGATGGAGAAATGCTTGGTCACTTATTGAAGAGCATGTGGGTTAAAAAATGCAATATGCTACATGATAACACCAAATGGGTTGCCACCATGTCCATTCTTACCGTTTTTCATTCCGTCTCAGAGGAAGTAGTGCCCTTTTTTCCATTCATAGTTGATCTGTCAGCATCTTGCTCTTAGCCTTGCTCACCCCTTCAAGGACCTCATTTTATTAAATCTCTGTCCTCTTGCATGATCAGCCTTCTACTCACTGCTTTCTTCTTAATATCCTCAAGTCTTCCCCTTAAGGATAATAAACTTATTTTTGCTTCTGTGGTCCACCCTAGATAACTACCTCATATTTTTCTTTCAGTATATAATCACAGTTTTTGAAATTTGGGTTTATCCTTATTGGTTTCTTCTTTCTTACTTGCCATTCACTGCTCAATTTACTAGATATGCATATGGGCTATTATCTTGGTTACTGTATTGAAACTGCTTTTTTGATCACTAAAGACCTTAGTTGTCTAATCTGATAGGAAATTTGCAACTTTTATCTTAAAATTTTTTATTTTAACCTTAAATATTCTTAAAGATATTCATCACTTCTGTTCTTGAAACTTTTCATAGGCTTTTATGAGTCCTGGTTTTCTGTATGACTTCTTGGCACAATGTAGACAGTGGAGTCTCAGAAAATGGAGGTAAAGAACAGGACAGTCTATGATTTTAATATAGTTCATGTCCCTGAAGGGTCCATTGTGATTAAACCTTTATTCCTTAGGCGGTGCTGTTGGCAGGTGGTGGAACCTTTGGGAGGTGGGGCCTCTAAGAAGTCAATAAGGGAACGAAGAATTTCTTGTGTAACCCCTTGTTAGTTCCTGTGTGACCCTTTTGGTAATTGTCACTAGAGGATAGTTATAAAAGGAGCAAAGCTGGTCCTTCCCATCTTCTTTCTTTCTGTTCTTGCTTTGACATGTGACTGCTTACTCTGACCAGCACTCCTACCATGGTTACCTTCCATTCACCATCAGTTCTTCACCATAACTGAGCATGGTAGACACTATGCCCTTGAGCTTCCAAAACTGAGCTAAATAAACCTTTCATCTTTACAAAGTTAACTGCCTCCTATATTTCACTATAGTAAATCAGAGGTGGTTAATACAGTTATGTACTTGGCTACTGTAACAAGTTGCCACAAACTTGGCTTAAGCCAACATAAATTTGTTCTCTCACAGTTCTGGAGGTCAGAAGTCAAATATCAGTACCAGTAGTTGGACATCAAGGTGTCAACAGGGCTGTTCTCTCCAGTAGTTCTGAAGAAAAATCTGTTTCTTATCACTTCCAGCAGTTGGTAGCTGCCAGTATTCCTGGGCTTGTGGCCTCATCTCTCCAATCTTTTTTTTTTTTTTTTTTTAATATTTTTTTTCAGTTGTAGATGGACACAATGCCTTATTTATTTATTTAATGTGGTGCTGAGGATTGAACCCAGTGCCTCACACATGTGAGGCAAGCACTGTACCACTGAGCTACAATATCACTCTAGTCTTTAAGGCCAGCTTCTTCAAATCTCTCTCTGTTCCTTCTTCATACTGCCATCTCTGTGTGTATTCAATCTCCCTTTTCTCTTTCTTATGAGAATATATGTGACAGCATTTAGGGCTCCCCAGATAATCCAGGACAATCTCCTCAGCTTCAGATTCTTAATTTAATCACATATACAAAGACTTTTCTTAAACATAGTAGTAGCATGTAAAGGCTTCAGGGATTGGGATATAGCTATGTTTTGGAGAAATGTTTTTCAGCCTCATAATGAAGAAGAAAACTGACGTGGAAATTCAAAACTTTACCGAGAGTAAAGAATAATTGACTGAGTTGGGCCTAACTAATGCAAACAAATAGTATGAATCTCAAATAAGCAGTATAAATCATTGAGGGAGTGTTTTTTTAAGTCTGGAGACTAGTCTGGAAGAATTAATTGACAATTCTATTACAGTTTTAGGATCAGTTGAAGGAAGTGAGTGTCGTTAGAATGGGCTGCAAGGAAAGGAATCGAAGAAAGCTGAATTTCAGTTACGACAAAAAGGTAGAAGTAGGATTAGCTGGAATCCTACATTAATATAATATAATGCAGTATAATAGTTCTGATACAATAAAATCTGTCTAGCATGGAAAGACCATTACATTATATATCAATCTGAAATATGCTTTATTTCAAACTAATAGTGATAGCAAAATCCATTTACTGTGGTTTCCAAGTCACTGTCCTGGAAAAGATACTATATAGTTAATGCATAATTGATTAATTATGCTTGATCTGGAAAGACTACTAAAATTCCAAACAATAATGCTTGCCTATGCATTTATTTAAGCAACTTAACTGAATGGAATTAATTGAATTAATGATCTAATAAACATAGTGATCTTTAGAAGGACTTGTAGTTTGCCTCCCATAGCTGCAGAACAGTTGTCCTTGGAGACTAATTTGAGCACTAACCTGGCATGAGAAGAGTACTTGCCTTTATAACCACATAGTCATTCAAATTCACAGCTCCTTAAATCTGGTTTATACACTGTTTCCTTCTTCTTTATTTCCTATCTGAAATGGTAAGAATTTAAAAAGCAGTCAATTCTTAATAACAGTAGGATCAGATTTCAAATTATCATGAATTTGCTTAAAAATATAGAGAAAGATTTTAGTGTTGGACATGATAGACTGAAATTCAAAAAGAATAAAGTAAAAAATGCACTATAATTGCTCCTGAAGCAGAGGCTATTGATTTCTTCTCCATTATCTCATCAAACATAAAGTGAAGGGAGAAAAATAAAAGTTCAAAGGGACCTGCTACTCAGGTAACAGGCAGGAGCTTGAAGTGAAAATTTCTGCCTCATTAAAAACATATAAAGGAAGCAGCTTGTCTTCATGTAGGAATCATTATTCTCAGTTTGAGTTCATCCTCTGGAGTTTTCACCTCTTCAGAGGTTCATTCTGTGCAATTTCTAAGAAGTACTTCTTTAATGGGAAGGATTTATGTTAAGTTGGTTCAGGGGAGGTAGACAATTGTGGAGCCTTTTTAATGGACTACAAAAGACTGTCGAGTAATTAAATAGATTTCTTTTCCCTTAGACTTTTCCATGGTTTTAAAAACACTCTGCTGAGCATGTAAAATCAATTTCCATTACTGGCCTTGACCTTTGCAGCTTTATAAACATGTTTTTTTCCTAGGTTTGGAATGTGGTTCAAAGGCAATAATAGAAATCTAGAGGATGAGAAAAGTTCTTTTAATAAAAGTTACTTATTTATAGTGAAAATTTTCTTTCCTCACATCATTCATTCAACTGTATGATATAATTATATATACATATAAATATACATACTTATATATACATACATATATAAGTATACATATATACTTCTCTTTGTTTATATTGTTTATGTGTACCTATATTACACTGGAATAGATATGTATAGTTATTTGTAAATGGCAAATCATAATTGTGTATGTTTATGGGGAACCATGTGGTGTTTTTGTGCATGTATATATGTGGAATGATTAAATCTAGCTAATTAACATACCCATCTTCATTTACTTGTCATTTTTTGTGGTGAGACATTTGAAATTTACTAATTTGAAGTACACATTGTTGCTTAGTGTAGTTACTTTCTATGTGATAGACCTCAAATCTTATTCTTCCTGACTATAACTCTGTACCCTTTCACCAACAACTCTCCAGTCCCCCACCCTCTCCATATGTGTGTTTATATATTTTTTTTTCTTTGCAGGTCAGATTTGCACTTTGTTTTCACTGTTAAGTGATATTTTTCCCCTTCCCATTCCAAGAAAGTAGCCAAGCCATTGTGTTCTTTTGCCCCAGGGGCTTTGGATTGCTGAATGGAAAGCTAATGTTGCCAGAAGACACAGCTCCATTCCACTTTTGTTTTGTTTTGTTTTGGATCATTAGACTGGTGATACCATATCACCCAGAGTGGAAGAGAAGATGAGATCTTTTGGGAGGTGCTGGGAGGTGGAGACAACTTGACCTCACGTAGAAATTCCTTGAGACAAAGAGAAGGAAGAGTTTGTGTAGTTGCCAAAAAGGGTAGCAAACATCCTTCTGTTAATCCCCATTTGGGTGGATGAAAACAGGATGCTAGGGATTAAGAACTCTAGCAGTGGTGGTCTTGGGAATCACTGTGATGAAGACGCTTGTCCAAACTTAGAATTACGACTTCCATCAGGGACAGATCTTATGGCCCTGGATATTGAGCATAACAGTGGGGACCAGTTACTCCTTCCTTTCAATATTTTGGGATGCAGAAAACATCATCATTCCCAACTTTTGCATTACCTGGAAATGGTAGCATAGGAGGGAAATCCAGAAATGATTGAAATGGAATGTCCTGCCAGCTGCTTGTTACTCTAAGCAAATCAATTTGATTTAAACAAAACAAAGGAAAGTGATACTTCTTCTACGCAAGGCTATGGTAAAATTGTCACTGCTTTCTTTTCCCCTCACTTTTTAATTCTCTGCAAAATGGTGACTATTGAACTTACCTTGCAGAGTTGTTTTTAGCATTAAACTTGATGACTCAAAGTGACTCTTATCACAATGGTATATGTTCAATAAATTGTCACCAGGAAATCTTTATGTGTACATACTGTTGCAATGGAATAAGGTACTAGATTTTCAAAGAAGCACAAGACACCTAGTTCTCAAGGATTTTATGTTATAATTGGAGGTGCAAATTAAGTATGTGGAACTATCTGCAAGGACTGGTTCATATCTCTTAGCAAGAAACACAGGCAGGTGAATCATGAGAGTGGCCACAGGAAAATTGGATGGAAGAATTTGGAGGTAGGAGTCATGAGTAGGACAGAAAACCTATGGGGAGCTTAGAAGAGAGATGGCAACAGGAGAGGTGAGAGGAATTGGTGTATGATGCTATCATTAGAAAACTTTCTCTGAGACACAAATAGGTATTCACATAACATGTGGACAGCAGGTTTTGATTTTCTTCATGGTGCCTTTTTTCCATTCAGTTTTCTTAAAAATTAAAATTATAGGTGCATAAAGTTTAAAGAATAAAATAACAGAATGTGCTGAAAAAACTATAGTCCCTTTCATCCATTTCTCTTTAACAAAATCAACTACTTTCAACTTTTTTTTTTTTTAATTGGGAATAGGACCTTCATGTTTCTAAATAATGTGCTAATGTTCCCATTCTTTTTGAGGGAAGGGGGAGTACTGGGGATTGAACCCAGAGCTCATGTATGCTAGGCAAGCACTCTTTCTCACTGAGCTACACTCTTAGCCCATATTTCCACTCTTGATTTTTTTTTCTTCTTCCTTTATCCTTCCCCTCTCTCTCCTTTCGTTTTTCTTTTCCCTCCCCAACCTCTCTTTTTTTCTTTATGGGACTAGGGATTGAACCCCAGTGATGCTCTACCACTGAGGGGCATTTCCATCCCCTTTATTTCATTTTGAGATATGGTCTAGCTAAATTGCCTAGGTTGGTCTTGAACTTGCAGTCCTTTTGCCTCAGCCTTCCAAGTAGTTGGGGTTACAGACATCCACCACCATGTCCAGATTTGCAATTTTTTTTTGTTTTGTTTTAGTCATTGTCTATTAATAATTTACTTAATTTTGGAATATGATGAGTTTTTCTATTTCTCATACCTATACCACATGTCTACCCCATTGCATGAATTCCTTCTTTTGCTCTCCATCTTTCCAGTGTAGTTATGTCATAATTTGACTTAGATCAAAATTATTGCATTAATAACTAAACTTAGCTGTACTTCGTAGAATACAATTATTTATGTAAGTTGATTATCTTCCCTTTCACAAGCTATGTTTTTCCTAGATTAAATAACTGTCCTTAAAAAATGTTTGAAAAATCACTTTTCTGTGTATTCCTAACTTTCTTCCAGTTGTCTAAATATCTTGTCAGTGTATTCAGACCCATAAGTATTCTGGTATTACATATCCCTGAAGCAACCCTTTCTGAAGAATGATAACTTGTTTTAATCTGGAAAAATTGAACTAAGAGCCAGCCACACATTTGTGATCATGAATTTGCTC
This sequence comes from Sciurus vulgaris, assembly GCF_902686455.1. NCBI lineage: Eukaryota > Metazoa > Chordata > Mammalia > Rodentia > Sciuridae > Sciurus > Sciurus vulgaris. The sequence continues at coordinate 26,375,451 of NC_136470.1, read as the reverse complement.
ATGAATATGGTTCTCTCAGGGAGAGGGATGGAGAGAATATTTTTCTTAAAATATATATATATATATTTTTTGGTATAGCCACGGATTTCAGTAAAGCATATTCTACAAGTGACTGAGAGAGGGCACAGGTGATGTAAAACTTTTGATACCCTGGATGTCTGCAAATGTTTTTATCTTCCTTCATATTTAATTGATAACTTGACTAGATATAGATGTTTCTATTGAGACATTTTCTTTCAAAAATTTTAAGGTATTGCTCTTCTAACTTCCAACGGCTGCTGAAAAATTCAAAGCTGTTTTGATTCTTGGTCTTTTTAGGTGATCATTTCCCTGTCCCATCTAAGCTTGTGTTTGTCACCAGTGTTTTATGATTTTGTGATGATGTGGGTGTTTTATTTCAGTCATCAGCAAGGTTCTCTGATCTCTTTAATTCTGAGTACTTAGGTCATTCTATTCTAGGAAATTCACCTGCAATGTTTCTCAAATGATTTTATCTGTTCTGTTTCTTGGGAATACCTTTTATTTGAATGTTAAACTTGTGAACTTGTCCTGTGATTTTGTGATATTTTTTGTTGTTGTTGTTGTTTGGTTAGACTTTTCCATGTCTTTGTCTTTTTTGTTGTCATTCTATTTTCTGGAATATTTCTACAGTTTCTGTCAAATTTTTCATTTATGCCTTTATATTTTTAACTTTTATTGATTGAATTTTCCTTTTTTATAGCAGGTTATATTCATTTCATACAAACATTATCTTCTCTTACCTTTTTAAAAATTATTTATTTTTTAAATTTTTTACAGACTGCATTTTGATTCATTGTACACAAATGGAGTACATCATTTCATTTCTATTGTTGTACACGACATAGATTCACACCATTTGTGTAATCAATCATACATGTACATAGGGTAATGATGTCTGTCTCATTCCACGATTTTTCATACCCGCCTCATTTCCTTCTACATAATCTTAAGTTCCTCCATTCTTCTCTCACTCCTCAACCCCTCACCCCATTATATATCATCATCCACTTATCGTGGAAAACATTCGACCTTTGGCTTTTTGGCATTGGCTTATTTCTCTTAGCATGATATTCTCCAACTCCATCCATTTACCTGCAAATGCCATAATTATTCTTCTTTATGGCTGAATAATATTCCATTGTGTATATATACCACAGTTTCTTTATCCATTCCTCTGTTGAAGGGCATCTAGTTTGGTTCCATAATCTAGCTATTGTGAATTGAGCTGCTATAAAACATTGATGTGAGTGCATTACTGTAGTATGCTGATTTTAATTCCTTTGGGTATAAACCAAGGAGTGGGATAACTGGGTCAAAGGGTGTTTCCATTCCAAGTTTTCTGAGGATTCTCCACCCTGCTTCCAGAGTAGCTGCACCAATTTACAACTCCACCAGCAGTGTAAAAGTGCGCCTTTTTCCCCACATCCACACCAACATCTATTATTGTTTGTGTTCTTATTAATAGCCATTCTAATTGGAGTAAGATGAAATCTTAAGTTGTTTTAATTTGCATTTCTCTAATTACTAGAGATGTTGAGCACTTTTTCATATATTTATTAATCACCTGTGTGTCTTCTTCTGTAGTGTCTGTCCAGTTCCTTGGCCCATTTATTGATTTGGTTCTTTGTATTTTTGGTGTAAAGTATTGTTAGTTCTTCATAAATTTTGGAGATAAGTGCTCTCTTTGAAGTGTGTGTGGAAAAGATTTTCTCCCATTCTGTAGACTCACTTTTCACATTATTGATTATATCGTTTGTTGAGAAAAAGCTTTTTAGTTTGAGTTCATCCCATTTATTGATTCTTGCTTTGATTTCTTGTGCTTTGGGAGTCTTGTTGAGGAAGTCTGATCCTAAGCCAATAAGATGAAGATTTGGACCTACTTTGTCTTCTATTTGGTGCAGTGTCTCTGGTCTAATTCTTAAGCTCTTGATCCACTTGGGGTTGAGTTTCGTGCAGGGTAAGAGATAGAGGTTTAATTTCATTTTACTGCATAAGGATTTCCAGTTTTCCCAGTTCCATTTGTTGAACAGACTATCTTTTCTCCATTTATGTTTTTGGCTCTTTGGTCTAGTATGAGGTGACTGTATTTATGTGGGTTCGTCTGTACCTGCGTCTTCTATTCTGTACCATTGGTCTACCTGTCTATTTTGGTGCCAATACCATGTTGTTTTTGTTACTGTTGCTCTGTAGTATAGTTTAAGGTCTGGTATTGTGATACCTCCTGCTTCACTTTTCCTGCTCAAGATTGTTTTGGCTATTCGAGGTCTCTTACAGATGAAGTTCATGATTGCTTTCTCTATTTCTATGAGGAATGTCATTGGAATTTTAATTGGAATTGCATTGAATCTGTACAGCACCTTTGATAGAATGGCCATTTTGACAATATTAATTCTGCCTATCCAAGAACATGGGAGATCTTTCCATCTTCTAACATTTTCTTCAATTTCTTTCATTAGTGTTCTGTAGTTTTCATTGTAGAGGTCTTTCACCTCTTTTGTTAGATTGATTCCTAAGTATTTTTTTTTTTTTTTGAGACTATTGTGAATGGAGTGGTTTTCCTAATTTCTCTTTCAGAGGATTCATCACTTATGAATAGAAATGCATTAGATTTATGCATATTGATTTTATATCCTGCTACTTTGCTGAATTCATTTATTAGTTCTAGACGTTTTCTAGTGGAGTTTTTGGATCCTCTAAATATAGAATCATGTCATCAGCAAATAGTGACAACTTGAGTTCTTCTTTTCTTATTTGTATTTCTTTAATTTCTTTGGTCTGTCTAATTGCTCTGGCTAGTGTTTCAAGGATGATGTTGAATAGAAGTGGTGAAAGAGGGCATCCCTGCATTGTTCCAGTTTTTAGAGGATCTCTTACCTTCTTGAGGATATCAATGCTAATGCATATTCTTCTTCCTAATTCTTCCAGTTTGCTTAAACTTTGTTCTCTATTTTGTATTAAAAGATGTTGTGTGGGAATCTAGTGATACTTTATTCATTCTTTATATGTGTTTGAGAGTATGGCACACCTAGAGTGTGAGGGTTGAGATAATCAAATTTACTTTGGGGAAATTTATCTAGGCTAGTGCTACATAATGTAATTTTTGATGATAATGGATATATTCTATATGTGCACTCTGCAGTACCATAGCCACTAGCCATATCGGTCCATTGATCAGGGATTTTTATGACAGAAGAAATAGTGTTTTAATTTTACTTAATTTATATTTTTAAAAATGAATTGTGGGGTTGGGGGGGTTTAGCTTAGTGGTGTAGTGATGTATAGTGATGACCTCACATGTGCAAAGCCCTGGGTTCAATCCCTAACGCTGCACAGAAAAAAAAAAAAGGAAAAATAAAAAATTGCCACGAGTGGTTATTGGTTACTACATTGGAGTATGAGAATCTAGACTTCCTCCTTGTTTTTTTTTTTTTTTAAGTCAATTTTGGTGAATTTGTTAGAAAAAAAGCTTTAAATTTTGGGGGATGGTTTAGATCTGATTGCTAGCATTCTGAGAGCCAGGTAGAGAAAGAGGAGTAGGCAGCAAGGATGAGTTTTAGTTTTCAATATGTCAACATCCACCTAATCCTGACGGTATGCTCAGTGCTACAGCTGTCACCTCTCCCTGAGGCTTCTGTTTCAGTTTTTCCCCTCAATAAACTTCCATACTCTTACTGAGAACAAACAGGGAATTTGAGGAACACCTTGTTTTTGCTTTACTTCCAATCTTTCTTCCAGAGCTATCCTGTACCACTGGTTCCCAAGACTTGGGTGTAGTTAGTGGCTTCTTAGCTTTTCTACCACCATCTTTGAACCCAGCACTCTTTTTTTTGGGGGGGGGGGCAGTATTGAGGAATTGAAGGGCACTCAACCACTGAGTCACATCCCCAGCCCTATTTTGTATTTTATTTAGAGATAGGGTCTCACTGAGTTACTTAGTGCCTCACTTTTGCTGAGGCTGGCTTTAAACTTGCAATCCTCCTGCCTCAGCCTCCCATGCCACTGGGATTATGGGCTTGTGTCACCATGCCCGACTTGAACCCAGCACTCTTGAGTCTACTCCGTAAGTGAACTTTCACTCCTGTCCTTCCCAATTTCTGAATTTTGATGTTGTATCTTCCCTAATTCTGTGTCCTGAACAAAACAAAACAAAACAAAAACCACATTGCCATGTTTTAGTGGGGTTTCAAAAAACAAATGATTATGGTTAATCAGATATCTTGGCTCCACAGTTCATTTATTTCATACATAAGTCTGTGTTTGTCCTTTTCAAAATTGTCAGTTTACTGCTTTTTAAATTGATCTTTAAGTGGGTTATTTACAACAGCACTGTGTTTGTCAGTTTTCTACTATTGTAACAAATGCCTCAGATAATCAGCTTATAAAGGGAAAAGGTTTATTTTGGCTCGCAGTTTTGGAGACTTTTGTTCATGGTCAGTTAGCCCCATTGCTTTGGGGACAATGGAAAAATAGTACATCAGGGCAGGAACACATGGTGGATCAAGCTGTTCACCTCATGGTGATCAGAAAGCAGACAGAGAGGGAGGGACAGAGTTACACTGTGCCTCTCAGGGGCACACCCCCAAAAGACTAGAAGACTTCCCACTAGGCCTTGCATCTTAAAGTTTCTACCACCTATCAATTGCACCAGTCCAGGCACTAATCCCTTAAACCACGGACCTTTGGGGGACAGTTTAGATCCAAATTATAGCAGTCGTCCAACTGTTTTAATTTAGAACTCATACCTCTAGGAATAATTACAAATCTGTGTAAAAATATTTTTGCCTCCTTTTCTACCAACTCTATCAGCTGACTTCTATAAACATTTAAAACTTTTTGAGATGGAATTAAGATAATGTGTCTTCTTACAATTAACTTTTAAGAATAATAGAATAGGCCTCCCATAACAGGATAGAATTTGTATCCATTCAAATATAAGGTGAATTTTTATGACTGAGAATAAAATTGGAAAAACTACACCTTTTATTCAGATACGTGTAACTAGTTATTCAAAATGGTTAAATAGGACTCCTATAATTGGAGAGATTTTATAAAAACCTAAAATAAGATTTTTTTTGAAATAAAATAAGTCTTTTTAATGAAATAATTCTTGGGGCAAATACCATCTTATATTCAAGTATTTTATGGTATTTAGACAAATCTGGTCAAAATATAAAGCATGGGTATAACTTAAACACATAATCATTGCTATGGTATTTTCCTTCCTCTTCTCTCCTCTTCTCCTCTTCCTCTTTTCTTCCTCTTCTCTCTCTCTCTCTCTCTCTCTCTCTCTCTCTCTCTCTCTCTCTCTCTCTCTCTATATATATATATATATATATATATATATATATATATATATATATATAAAATGAATACACAAAGTCAGGTACAGTGACACATACCCATAGTTGCAGCTACTCGGGCGGCAGGAAAATCTAGTTTGAGGCCAACCTCTGCAACTATCTCAAAATAAAAAATATAAAGAATTGGTGATATAACCCAGAGTGCCCCTGGGTTCAGTACTGGGTGGTGGTGATGGGGGTATGTGGAGGAGAATATGACAAGGGAAATCAGCAGAGTCATAGGGAATCTAAGCCATTTTAACTTTATACAGCAATACTTTTTAAACTTGCATTTTAGTTTGGACTTTGTATGAAGTTGGATGATTTATTTCTGCTCCTCACATCCTAACTTTAAACCAGCTCTTCTTGCAAAACAAAGATGGTGGTTCATCTTTTATCCATCATAGGTCAGCACAGTGAAGAACCTTCAAAGTTCTCCAGGATTTTTTGAGAATATAAACATGGAAAATAAGTATTTATAACTGGTTAGTTTTGACTGCATGTCCTTCATCTATTAAAATGAGTCTCTTCTTGTTGAATTGGTCTTTTCCTTTTGTTTAATCTGTATGAGTTCTGTGTTAATCTTAGCAGTCGGCACATCAGACTTGTGTTTATTTTTCTGAAGTGATTGCTTCACTCTCATTGTTCTTCCTTCTCCCTAAGTTTCTACCCCATCTAGAATTTGTATGGCAAGTCTTCTATCTAATTATATAGTGCTGTTTTTTTTTTTTTACTGCTTTCTTCAGACAGTTCTACCACCCCACCACCTCCTCCCCACCCCCATTTAGCTAAATTGTGATAATTTGGAAGACAAAAGTCGTGCATCATACATCTTTGTAACCCCCACAGTGCTGCCTGCAGAGATACCCAGATAAGACTCTGAGGGCAAGAGACACAACTATGACATGTGCCACTGCTTGTCTTGTACCTCTTCACTCTCAAGTGCCTTGTATGCACTTTACATATTATTCCTCATCCTTACATAAATCCTGCAAGGGAACTGATATTTGTATCTCATTTTCCAGTTGAATCTTAGAGAAGGCAAGTAACTTCCATAGTTAATAAGTATCTGAGTCAGGACTTGAAGCCAGGTTGAACCCAGGGTCTGAACCCAGGCTCTTTCTACCACCATGTACCAGCTCCCTTCATTCTCAGACTCACAAACAGTCTGCATATTACAGAAATATACAAGCTTACATTAGCAGCATTGTTTAGTTTTTATTTTGATCTGTAATTTGGACCACTAATCTGAATGGAATCCCAGTCCTATCCTGATGACGTGCAGTGTTAGCTCTGTCCTTTTGAGAATTAGGCAACCAGCTTTCTGAACAAAAGTACTTATCTCTTGAGGGCCATTGGAGCCTGGGAAGAGCCTGGAAGGGTCAAGATATCATTGATGAACAACCGGGTTCTGAAATCCAGGAACCCATCCTGAGTCCAACAATGATAAGACTATTATATGCATAAAGTCTGTAACTCATCCTTCTTTTCCTTCTCTGTGTTTCATCACTCCTACATTTTAAAAACAACACTCTCTATGATATAATAGTGGGCAAGTACTCTGAATTTTCAAGTGACAAGTTAATGCCAGGGATATTTTATTATGGAAAGATGTAAATTCTTGGATCTATACAGATTCCAGTGGCTTTCAGAGAGACAGAGTATACTGCTTTCCTTAAGAAAGGCCACCAATGAGAGTGATTTCTGGTGATGCAATGCTGATATTTTAGTACCATTCTGGAGAAGGGAAGAGGTGGGGTTTCTCTGGAGCCAGATGAACTCATAATTAGTTCTCACCCAGGCTTCTTAAGCAATTATGGTGAAACCAAATCACATTACTTTTTTCTGCTGCCCTGATAAAAGCTTCAGCCCCACTCCTTTTGCCCCATAGGGCTCTTGGCTGGCCATTATTCCTAACACCACAGATGCTGTTCTTCACTTTTGTTTCCAAGTTACAACTGTCACTGTGTAAAATAAGAAGTGTGGGGGAAATAACGTACACCTCTCGGTCTCACTACTTCAGAAGCACCTAGCAACCCTGTCTCTAGGCAGGCAGCATGCATCTCCCTGGTAGTTTACTGCCCACTCACAGCAGAGGCGGCATGCTCTCTGCAAATAGCCTGTCTTTGCCAGTGCCAGCTTGGTGGTGGGGTGGTGGTGTCATTTGGTGTCCTTTGGGACGTTTGGTTCTTGTTCTGGGAAGACTAGGGCAAAGCAACAACTATTTCCTCAAAGCTGTTTATGGAATCAGAAATTAGGTCAAGTAGTTCCATATTTGGGGTTACATAGTCTAAAGTCAAAGCAATGGCTTTTGACCTTGATTTTTTCCAGTCTTTGGTACTTTTATGTCATGAACATTCTATAATGTGCTGAACGGTAAAAGGGGATGTTTCCCAGGTAAATCTATGCAATGTGCAACCTTCCTGGTTGTTTTGTTCATAGGTCAGCCACCCAAAAATGTGATACATGTCAATCATTTCCATATCCCATATCCATCCTCTGTTTTCAAAATACTTTTAGATTGAAGAAAGTTTTCCATTGGTTCACCAACCACCCATGTGGACTTTCCGTCTCAGGCTCACATATCAGAGGACATTACCCTATGAATGCTTAGACTTGTAATCCATTTGATTTTGTACCTGAGGGAGTGTGTAAAGATTGTTTCTTTTCCACCCTTCTACCCTCCCTCCTTTGTTTTCCTTCCTCTTCCCCTTTCCCTCCCTCCCTTCCTCATTTCTTCCTTTCTTCTTTCTTTTCTTTTTCTTCTTAGTACTAGGGATTGAACCTAGGGGTGCTCTACTACTGAACTACACCTCAGCCCCCTGCACCTCTTTTTAAAATTTTGAGATAGGGTCTTGATAAGTTTCCTCAAACTTGCAATAATCCTGCCTCAGCCTCCAAAGTAGCTGATACTACAGGCGTACATCACTGCATCATGAAATTCTGTTTTTAACTATTTGCATTTTAAGCCTCCCATGGTGGAAGAGCCTTGGAGGACGAAAATTGCATCATTTTGGGAAGGAAGCAAAGTTTTTTCTCCATCATACTTGATTGGAGAGTGGAAGGACCCAGGTTCTTATGAATGTAAAGCTTGATTTGGGAAACTCAGAGCTGCTAGGTAGAGGGATGATCCCAGTAAACCGGGTCAGGAAAAGGTTGCAAGAGTCATGCACTCACAAAATTACTGTTAAATTCTTACCATGTGCCACATCCTCTGCCAGCAAGAGAGACAAATAGGAATGAGAAATCTTAGTAGCAATCTCAGAGTCTGGGGCATATTTTAGTGAAAACAACAATTAGGAGAAATGTCTGGTTTGTTTTAACAAGTCCTTACAAAGTTCTTTGGGATCTCAGATGGGAATGGAAGGCTTTTTCTAGGAAGATGAGGGATGAGAGGGAAATTTATATCATTAAACTTTTAATAGTAGCTATGTTGAACAACTGGCTCAAAAAATTCCTAAAAATCTCACACTTGGCTCTCATGAGCTGGTGTGAATTGTCTACAGCTTACCATAGGATAATGGTAAAATTGAGAAGGGTAGATATATCTTGGAGTCAGGCAAGGAGTTTGGACTCTCCACGAGGCAGGATAATTTGAAATGTTGATTAGTGCTCCTTTTTTCTTGTTTTATGTATATTTACCTTCTCCCATCAAATAAGTTTCGTAGCCTTTATTTTTCTTTGTCTCAGGGTCTTTTTTGTATTGCTAGGCAAAATCCAAATATTTCCAAAGAGCCGGGCTTGGCATCACCTTCTTTCATAGGATATAGTAAAGGTGAAAAACAGAGTGCATTGTAAGCCAAGATTAGAGAACCCATGCTGGAATATTCTGTGTGAAATTCCTATAAATTTCAAAAAGATTCTTGACAGAGGAAGGAAACTAATAAAAAAGATTGAAATGAAGTTTCTTGCTGGCTAAGTGGAAGAGGGCTGAGTATAATTTAATGATTTTAGAGAGGTTAACAGAAGTAACATATATCTTATAGTCCAATGTTATAGGGTAAAGCTACAACTGTAGGTCATTCATATTTTTTAACCACAAATATATTCCGATTGTACCTAAATTTTAGAAATATAGCTCTGATACCCATGTAAAGGAGAAATTGGAAGAACCTATTAAAGGGGAACCCATGTGAAAAACAGATGACACCAGTGCAATCATCTGTGATGAGAAGGAGAGTAACCAGGGAAGACTGTGAGAATAAAGAGGCTTCAGCGTATTTCAGAGGATAAATCACAAATTATGTGAATACAGTTTGAGAATTTAAAATGTGAGCTCTTATTTTTAGAGACAAATGTACGTGCTCATTTTGGTCGTTACTGTTTTCTCTATGCCTGGCACAGTGCCTGACTCCTTAGCAAGTGATCAATAAAAACACATTTGATAAATGAAAGAGTAAATTAATGAATAAGTCTAATACAGAAGCAACTCCACATGTTTTCCTTACATTAAAAGTTAGTATGGTTAATGAGAATGACAAGATACAGACTACAGGAAAATCTTTGCAAAAGACAGCTTTGATGAAGGTCTGTTATCCAATATATACCAAACTCACCTTTTAAAACTCAACAATAAGAAAACAAATAACCTAATTAAAAAGTAGGTCAAGTTCCTGAACAGACACCTAACGAAAGAAGACATGCAGATGGCAAATAGCATACCATTTTATATGTCATTAGGGAAATGAAAATTAAAATAACTTTGAGATACCACCAGACACCTATTAGAATGACCAAAATCCAAATACTAGCAAATATATGCAGCAACAGAAACGATCATTCATTGCTGGTGGGGATACAAAATGGTACAACTTTGGTAGGAACTTTCACAGTATCTTCCAAAACTGCATATATCCCTACCATATACTCCAGTAATCAGACTTCTTGATATTTATCCAAATAAGTAAAAAAACTTTTGTCTGTGCAAAAATTCCTTTCAGATGTTTATAGCAGCTTTACTCAAACTGAAAAACTCATAAGCAAACAAAATATCCTTCAGTTGGAGAGTGGATCAACAAATGATGATAAATCCAGACAATGGAATATTATTCCACACTAAATGTAAAAGGGCTGTCAAGCCAGGAAAGACACAGAGGAAAGTTAAATGCATGATACTAAGTGAAAGAAGCCAGTCTGAAAAGGTTTCATACTATATGATTTTGACACAGATACTCCCTGATTTATGATGGACTTAGAACCTAAAAAATCAAGTTGAAATATCATAAGTTGAGAATGCGCTTAATACACTTAACCTAATGAACATTGTAGCTTAGAAACACAGTACACTGTAGAGTATCAGTTGTTCCCCCTCCTGATCACCTGACTGACTAGGAGCTACAGCTCACTGAGGCTGCTCAGCATCATAATCTACTGAATCTTGCTAACCCAGAAAAAAATTCAAAATTCAAAATACAGTTTTTATTGAATACATATCCGTCCTCTGCTTTCAGTCTTTCTATGTGGTACTACAGTGGTAGATACATATCATCATTCACTCATCAAAACCCATAGAATGTACAGCACCCAGAATGAACCCTAATGTAGACTATAAACATTGAGTTTATTAAACAAAATTCATAGGATGCCATTGCTTTGCATTAACTATTTGCACTAGGTGTTAGCGTACTAGACCAGGTAACAGTGGAGTCAGTCATGTGCCACATAATCAAACTGAATTTAGAAATGGGCAAGTTTTCCGGAAAAACAGGGGACTCCAGTCAATCTAAATCAGCATAGTAAGGAAGTATCCTCTATTTTAGCATTGCAAAGTTACTCTGACATGGCCAGTCTGCTTTTTGTTTCCTGCTTCTGCTTTCTTTAGTTCTTTTCTGTATGCAAATCCAACTCTGCTCAGCTAATCAGAACACTCATTCCATTCTATTGCATGAGGACTTCCCAGTTCTAGACTCTTGAATTAAAGTCACTTAGATTTTTTTTTTTCTTTTGGTATTGGAGATTGAACCCTGGTCTTGTACATGTCAGGCAAGTGCTCTACCACTTTTTATTTCATTTTGAAGCAATGGCTAAGTTTCACTGGCCTTGAACTTGCTGTCTTCCTGCCTCTACATCTCTATTAGCTGGGATTGCAGGAATGTGCCACCACCAATCAGATCTTTAAGTTAAATTTGTGACAGTTTTGCCTTTTGACAGTGTAAATGATTTGTCAGTGTGGATTCATCAGTTTTAACAAACATTAACACTCTGGTGCAGGATGTTGATAGTGGGGAAAGCTGGAGTGGGGCAAGGAGCATATGTGAACTCTACTTTCTAAATGGTTTTGCTATAAACCTGAAACTGTTCTAAAAATAGACTCCATTTAAAAGTGGGGAAATACAGCAGCATTCATGATTCAGTACTTAAATGGTGGTTGTGAAAATCAGAGTATTTCTACATCACCTGCAAATGACAATCTGACCAGTGGACTGCACTTATATAAAGATCAATGAGTATTCCATAAAAACACATGCTAGTGTGGCAGGAGGAAATTTAGATACATCAATCATTATGAGTATGAATTGAAGAATAAAAGATGATAATTTGATCAATAGGTCCATGAACGTTAGGTAGTTTTGTACTTCATTGGAATCCTCTAATTATTAGGTGGGGTGCCAACTCTCTTTCTAATTCCCCACCCCCATATTCCTACCAGGCAATTGTAGCATAAGTACATTCAGACCTTATTATTTTAAGCAAATGAATATCTGCTAGCAAGCAGGCACAAACAATAAATAGTCTGCGTGTACCTGGAATATTTTCACTTTTAACCTTGAATGGCTTCATGATAGAATATGAGAGAGACAGGTATAGACAAAGGATCAGGACTTTTGGTCAAATCATCTGCTAGTGGGAGGAACATGGCACCAATGGAATCTTGGATGTGGAAGCTTCTCTTCTGATATGAACTACTGTCCAGGCAGGTCATTATTTGTTACTCATGCAAAGAGGAGGTGCCTAACTTCTCGTAATTGCACAACTTAAACTCCAATCATTTTACCAATTAAAATTTTTTCCTAACATGTTAAATAATAAACCTGTGTTTTTATTTTGACAAAAATATTTTTTTTAAGTTTTTGAGATATATGTAGTACATTATTATGAATGGAAATGCAGCAGTCCCACTCTTGGGGGTGTTTATGTGTGTCTCTGTGTGTGTGTGTACATATATATACACTCAAAGGAAATGAATTCCACATGTCAAAAATCCTTTTTAGCCAGGTTTCGTGGCGCATGCCTGTAATCCCAGTGACTGAAGAGGCTGAGGCAGGTGGACGGTAAGTTCAAGGTCAGCCTTGAACCTGGTATAAGAAAGTGATCTTGAAGTTGCTCTTTCTTTCAGTTTCAGAATGTAAACCACTCATGAATCTTCCCATGGAAATTGTTCTCAGTAATAACAAGGATCAGTGGGATACTAGGATGTTGGGGCTAGTGATAGATACTTCATTGGATGTTTGTAGAGGTTAAAGTAAGATATACAAAACTCCTGCTACTATGTGTAGTTCCTGAAAAATATTAATAGCAACAGCAATAATCTTTACATTCATTTCCTCATTTCCTCTTCACAAGGACCCTCTACGGAGCACTGTCATTTCTAATTTCCGGATGAGATAATGAGGCACAGAGAAGTTGAGTTGTTCAAAGCACTTCATAGATGGTAGAGCTTGGATTCAAATTCAAGACTGTCTTAACTTCTCTGCTGGCTGAATGAGTAAGGGATTGATAATTGGTAATAATTACAAAAATGTTTATTTGGTGGTGGAATAGTAGATAGTAGTAGGAATTTCAATTATCATGTGATAATATGGCAGAATGTCATAGCATTTGTTGATTTTTTCCCCCTTAAATTTAGTTTTTCTAAAGCCCATGGAGGAAAATGTCATCTGAATGACAACCACCTTATTCTATTCTTCCTCCTTACTCCTCAATGTAGGACTCCAGACTGTCTCAGCCAATCCACTGAGCCTACAAATTGAAACCTAATCTTAATCTTAGTCCTATAGAGTTTTAAGAAAAACAGGAATATTCTCTTTCCCTCTTTCTCTCTCTTTTCTCTTTCCCTTTCTTTCTCCCTCCCTTCCTTTCTTATTTTCTGTCTTTCTCTCACCTCCAAAATATTTCAAGACCCTATGTTATAGACTGATCGTTGCAGCCAAATCCTATGTCATGGTTTTAATCCCCAGTTAGGCATCCTCAAAATGTGACTCTATTTAGAAGTACAGCCTTTAAAGAGATAATTATGGTAAAATGAGGTGATATAACTGGGCCCTAATTAGTATAACTGGTTGGTCTTACAGAACAGATTAGGATACAGACACCCACAGAGGACAGACTATGTGAAGAGACTGGAAGAAGACAGTGTTGGGGCTCAGAACATGACACCCTATTTTATTTTATTTATTTTATTTTATTTTTCCAGTACTAAGGATTGGACCCGGGGGCACTTTACCAATGAGCTATATCCCCAGCACTTTTAATTTTATTTTGAGGCAGGTTCTCACTAAGTTGCCCATACTGGTCTCGGACTTGTGATTCTCCTGCCTTGGCTTCCCAAGTGGCTGGGCTACTGCACCAACTGTGTTGAGTGCTTTGAACTGAAGAAGATTGGGAAGGCCTCAGAAACAATGTCTCTTTTCCACACTTTTGCCAGTTCTTTCTCCCCCAAGGCAGGTCATAGAAACAAGTTTCCTCTTCTCCGAGCTAGTCATAGAAACTGGAACTCTGTTCTCTGAAAGCAAACCATTAAAATCTAGAGATGTCACTCTGTGACCTTCTTCCTTCTTTTTGAAGAGCCTCATGTGACAGGGATCCTTCCTGGTGCCTTGAGGAATGATTGCTATATGCAGTGGCCAAGAAGAATATGAATAGACAGGCCTTGCTAAGCTCCCCCTCAGTTTATTACTGTTATCTCAGACCATTTTGTCCAATCTCATTTCCACATAGCTGTCCATTCTTCATTGAACCTAAGTATAAACATATAATTTTCTTTGAAACTTGGGGTTTTCATTTCTGAAGCCTCTCAGGTCACATAAAATTTTCAATGAATAAATTTGTTAAGCTCTTCTCTTGTTAACTTGATGTGTTAGTCATCTTTCCATCACTACAACAAAGATAATCAACTTAAAAAGGGAAAAGGCTTATTTTGGCTCACAGTTTCAGAGGTTGCAGTTCATGACTGGTTGGCTCTGGTGCTTTGGGCCTGTAACAAGGTAGCACATCATCATGGGAGTGTGTGGTGAAACAAAACTGCTCAACTCTTCTCCAGGAAGCAAAAGGGAGAAAGGGAGAGGGACCAGGGTCCTACAATCCTGTTGAAGGGATTTCCCTAAGTGACCTAAGGACTCCCACTAGGCCCTACCTCTCAACAGTTCCTCCACTCTTAAACAGCACCACCCTGGGGACCAAGCCTTTTACCCATGGGCCTTCGGGTGACATTTGAGATACCAGTTGTGGCTCAGGATGCATGGTAGCACACATCTATAATCCCAGCTACTTGGGAAACTGAAGCAGGAGGATTGCAAGTTCCAGGTTAGCCCCTACAACCTAGGGAGATCCTGTCTCAGAATAAATAATAATAAAAGGGTTGGGGGTGGGCTTCAGTAGTAGAAAACCCCTGTTTTCAATTTTCAGTGCCAAAAGAAAAAAAATCTAAACTGTAGCACCTTTCTTTTGCTTCGTGGTGGTAGCTATGCCCCTTGCAAAGGGTGGTGAAAGAGTATTACACATTTTATTTCCTACAGTGGCCATCTACAGGTCACAGACAAAGAGGTCTCAGAAGAAACCAACACTTTTTTTTTTAATTGTAAACAAATGGGTTACAACTTGTTTCTCTGGTTGTACATGAAGTAGAGGCATACCATTGTGTAATCATACATTTACATAGGGTAATGGTGTTTGATTAATTTTGTTATTTTTTTCCTTCCCCCCACCTCTCCCACCCCTCTTTTCCCTCTATACAGTTCCTCCTTCCTCCATTCTTGCCTTCCTCCCATCCCCCATTATGTATCATCATCCGCTTATCAGTGAGATCATTCGTCCTTTGGTTTTTTGAGATTTGCTTATCTCACTTAGCATGATATTCTCCAATTTCACCCATTTGCCTGCAAATGCCATAATTTTATTGTTATTTATGGCCGAGTAATATTCCATTGTGTGTGTGTGTGTGTGTGTGTGTGTGTGTGTGTGTGTTACAGTTTCTTTATCCATTCATCAATTGAAGGGCATCCAGGTTGGTTCCACAATCTGGCTATTGTGAATTGAGCAGCTATGAACATTAATGTGGCTGAATCTCTGTAGTATGCTGATTTTAAGTCCTTTGGGTATAGGCCAAGGAGTGAGATAGCTGGGTCAAATGGTGGTTCCATTCCAAATTTTCTAAGGAATCTCCACACTGCTTTCCAGAGTGGCTGCACTAATTTGCAACCTCACCAGCAATGTATGAGTGTACCTTTTTCCCCACATCCTTGCCAACACCTATTGTTGCTAGTATTCTTGATAATTGCCATTCTAATTGGGGTGAGATGGAATCTTAGGGTAGTTTTGATTTGCATTTCTCTTATTACTAGAGATGTTGAACATTTTTTCATATATTTGTTGATTGCTTGTACATCTTCTTCTGTGAAGCCTCTGTTCATTTCCTTAGCCCATTTGTTGACTGGGTTATTTGAATTCTTGGTGTAGAGTTTTTTGAGTTCTTTATATATTCTGGAATTTAGTTGCTCTATCTGAAGTATGAGTGACAAAGATTTTCTCCCACTCTTTAGACTCTCTCTTCACATTTCTGATAGTTTCCTTTGCTGAGAGAAAGCTTTTTAGTTTGAGTCTATTCCAGTTATTGATTCTTGCTTTTATTTCTTGTGCTATGGGAGTCCTGTTAAGGAAGTCTGATCCTAAGCTGACATGTTGAAGATTTGGACCTACTTTTTCTTCTGTAAGACGAAAGGTCTCTGGTCTGATACCAAGATCCTTGATCTATTTTGAGTTGAGTTTTGTGCAGGGTGAGAGATAGGGGTTTAGTTTCATTTTGCTGCATATGGATTTCCAGTTTTCCCAGCACCATTTGTTGAAGAGGCTGTCTTTTCTCTATTGCATATTTTTGGTCCCTTTGTCTAGTATGAGAAAATTGTATTTATTTGGGTTTGTGTCCATGTCCTCTATTCTGTACCATTGATCTACCTGTCTATTTTGGTACCAATACCATGCCATTTTTGTTACTATTGCTTTGTAGTATAGTTGAAGTTCTGGTATTGCAATACTCCCTGCTTCACTCTTCCTGCTAAGGATTGCTTTAGCTATTCTGGGTTTCTTATTCTTCCAGATGAATTTTGTAATTGCTTGCTCTATTTCTGTGAGGTACATCATTGGGATTTTAATTGGAATTGCATTGAATCTGCATAGCACCTTTGGTAGAATGGCCATTTTGATGATATTAATTCTGCCTATCCAAGAACATGGGAGATCTTTCCATCTTCTAAGGTTTTCTTTAATTTCTTTCTTGAAACCAACACTTTTGACTCCTTGATCTCAGACTTCTAGCCTCCAGAACTCTGAGGAAATGCACTTCTGCTGTTTAGGCCACTCAGTCTGTGATCCTTTCTAATGGCGTCTCTGTCAAACGAATATACCATAAAATAGTCTAAATAACAGAGCTGTATTTAAAGCTGTGCCACCTTTTTCTCTTGTTTCTCCACTCTTGGTGTCCCATGACTTTGTCTGTTACACAATCATTACGTGAGGTGAAGAATGAGATCTGTTGTGTGAAAGGTACAGGTTCACTTTGGAGTTGGCTTGGGGATGCTCTGACTTAGGAAAGTTAATCAAAGTACATGCTTTCCTTTGTGTTCTTATGCCTGCCTCCCACATGCTGATGCTCTCCCAGGGAATAGTGCCTTCCTCAAAGCTAACACAACACTTTGTTCATACCTAGATGCAAGTTCTTACAGGATGGCATCACCATTAATTTTTTATATGTCTGTTTACCACTTTCAACACACCCCCAATGAAATTATGAATTCATAGACACTGACATTGTGGCTGTAAATTATTCATTTCAGTAGCCCCATACAATTCTTCTTTTAAAGAATGCACCAGTTCACATTTAGATTTCTCTTTCTTTCTTTTCTTTTTCTCCCTCCTTCCCTGCCTCCCTCCCTCCCTTCCTTCCTTCCTTCTTTTCTTCTTTCCTTCCTTCCTTCCTTTCCTTTCTCTCCCTTCCTCCCTCCCTCCCTTTCTCTCTCTCTCTCTCTCTTTCTGCAGTGGGAATTGAACCCAGGAATGCTTAACTGTTGAGCTACATTTTCAGGTTTTTTTCATTTTATTTTTTATTTTGTGACAGGGTCTCACTAAGATCTTAAGGGCTAAATTACTGAGGCTGGCCTTGAACTTGTGCTCCACCTGCCTCAGTCTTCCAAAATGGCTGGGATTACAGGCATGTATCACTGTGTCTGGCTTGGATTTCTTGAATGGATATATTTAAATTTTTTTCTTTCTTCCTTTCCTCTGGGATTTTTATAATACATTTTCTAGTGAAAGAAATTTTAAACACATTAAATATGTTATGCCATCAGCAGTGGCAATGCTACAAGAAAAAAGATTTATCTTTATTTTAAATACTCCAATTAGAAGAATCTGAAATGCTTAGGCTTCTTAGGAGGGAGAACACAAGTACAGTGGATGTTGAGTTTTCTGGGAAAACCAGTCACCATGACCCTAAGAATCTTACTGCTCACTCCACTCCCAAGACAGAGCCGGCACCCCCACAAAGGTATAGGCATCTCTAGTGAGGCCAAGAGGGGGAGACTGCAGACAAAAGAGCCTCCCAGTTGCTCACTCAGGCAGATTCTATAAATACTGTCAATCACCATATTGGAAAATAAGTATTTTTCCTAGGGACATCCTCAGGACTCCTTGTGAGTCTGCATTAGATTTAGAGTATTATGAACTACATCCAGTTTGTCATGTTGAATTAGAAGCACAGCACCTCTTACTCACTTCCTGATTCTGATCAATAGGAGATGCCTGCTCTTGTGTGTGTTTGATTGGAAAGAAAACACAGTCAACCTTCCCTATCCATGGGTTCCACATCTATGGATTTAATGAACCACGGATCAAAAATGTTTGAAAAAAATAGTGTCTGTACTGAATATGTACACACTTAAAAATTTGTCATTTCCCAAAGAACACATTATAACTATTTACATAGCATTAACTTTATATTAGGTATTATAAATAATCTGGAATTAATTTAAATTATATGGGAAGATGTGCATATGTTATAGTGCAAATACTAAACTATTTCATATAAGGGTCTTGAACATCTACAGATTTTGGCCTCTGTGGTGTGTCTTGGAGCCAATCCCCTGTGTACACTGAGGGATAGCTATACAGTCTTTCTTCCCTTCATCTGTCTGTCCCAGAGACACAATCCAAAGATGGTCAGCTTCCGAAAGTCTTAATAAATACTGGGTCCTGAACTTTTGTTATTTTTAGACAGCAACAGGTGATGGATGAAGCATGATGTATAACCAGCTACACATGGTTTTACATTACTTGGAATGTAGTCCACCTTCAGGAGTTTACTGTTTGTAAGACAATTGCCAATACCCCAAGACTTGTGTCAGGAATACCAAAGAACTAGAGTCAATCACTTGTGGAGAAGCAGAACAATCATCTATTAGACTTTGTATATTACTAAAAATGAGCACAAGGGAAGGTCAGATCTGCCTGCAGTCCCTCATTATAATTCAGAGAGCCAAGAGGAAAAGGGAATGGAGGGGGAAAAAACAAAAACAAAAACAAAAAAAAACAACTGCCTGGAGTTTGGAAACACTAAACCGAGATGGAAGATAGTCCTGTCTTTGAAGCCAAGCATCCACATGTTCACTTTTCCCTCCTAAGGGCACTTAATTTTACTTTGCAGGATTAAATTCTCCTTTCTGACATCTAGAAAATATAAATGCCAACAGTTTGATCTCATCTGGGTTGTTTGAAGGTTGTTTATGGGTAGGGAAGTTAAAGCCACAAAAAGCACTAAAATTCTACAACATGCCTGCAACAGCGCAGCAGTCACAATTTGGGTCAGATGGTGTATTTCTGAACTAAAAAAAAAAAAAAAAAAAGGAGTATTTAAAAGCATGTATCTAGAAAAAAAACATTTGAGCTATTATACAATGAAAGCTACATAACATAGGAACATGGTTATTTTAAGTTATGTTTTGAAAAATCAAAAAAATCCTAATTATTACTGAAAATAAGACAGAAAGGAATCAAAATGGATAATTTGAACTTCATTTTTTTTTTCTACTAGAGATTGAACCCAGGGGTTCTTTATCATTGAGCTACATCCCCAGTCCTTTTTTTTTTTTTTTTTGAGACAGGGTCTTGCTAAGTTGCTGAGGCTAGCCTTGAACTTGTGATTCTCTTGCCTCAACCTCCCGAGTCACTGGATTACCAGTGTGCACCATCAAATCTGGCCATGTTTTTGTTTTGTTTCTATATTTTTGAGTCTGGTGATGGAACCAATAGCCTGCCATATACTAGGCAAGCTGAACAGTTTTGAAAATTGCAACAAAAGAGAGAAAAAGGTCTTTCGCATAATATGTAAGGGAGATGTGTTGAAGAAAATGAGCTCCTACAGAAGAATTGATAATGGGACATATACTCGCTCTGATCTAAATTTAGCACTTTCTCATTTCCAATGTTCCATTGACCTTCAAGTTACTATAGTGATCATAACATTCTGCTCAACATTTAAATTCCTGGGTAACAGACAACAATAGTGGATACCAGGATAGACATAAATAGAAATCTGTTAAATATGATCTTGAGTTACCTGCTTGAAAAAGCATTTCTCACTCACTGTCTTAGTCTCTCTCTCTCATAAGCATACTTTGGGCTTAACTAATCTAATGAGGAGTTTGAAACACTTCCAAATACAAGATAGATAAGAAGAATCACGAACCATGTTTAGTCCTTAATTCGGAATTTAAGAATCTTGACATGATATTACAGCATTGCTAGGGAAACAAAAAATGAGTGTTCCAAAATTAGCATTTTTCAGCAAGAGCTGGCCTAGAAAGTCACTCTATGAAGATGTGAACAAGGGAACACCCTCAGATAGCTGGAGTGTTCCATCCCGTGATGTCATATCATACTCAATGTTTAGTCTTCTCTTAAAATGAACAGGCAGGACTGGACATGTGCTTAGTGACAAAGTGCATGCATAGCATGGATAAAGCTCTGGATCCAATTCCCAGCACTGCCACAAAAGAAAATAATAATAACAATGACAACAACAACAATAATAATAATAATGCCAAAGTAATACATGGTGTGAGAGTTTTTTTAAATTCACAAAACCAAGTTGCTATAGAAACTTCTAGATAAATGCAAAAGAATCTCTTGACCATGGGGGGGGGGGGGGGATGAATAGTAGGTTTTTACATGCTGTCTTTACTTGTGAAACAGCTTATCAGGAGGCATTTCTTTCAGCTCTCCAATAAAAATCATGTCCAAAAGATTCACACCTATGTAGCATAAAAATACTCCACCATTTACATTTCTAAGCATGGGAATGTAATGCCTGCATTATGATGCAGTCTTCCTGTATTAGAAAGAGCAATCAGTCAACTTCTGAAACAAAACCCCAAACTTTACAATCTAGCTTTTCCATTGCCATGCAGTAAGCAAAGGCAAACACAAACAAATTAATAAAGCAGGCCAAATATGTACTAGAAAAGTGATCAAAGGAAAGGAGGATTATTAAGAGAATAAAGGGTAAGAATACATTCATAAAACCTGGAAATCATAGTATCACATTTATGAAACTTTTTCTGTGTTCCTGGTCTCATGCCAGATACCTTAACTTCATTATTATATTTTATCCTCATGACAGTTATATGAGGTTACCATTATTAATATCTCCATTGTACAGATTAGGAATTAAAGCCAAGAGCCTTGAAGTATATTGCACAGGGGATCCCAGTTGAGCCAGTATGGAGGTGAAAAGGTGTGTCTGATACCCTTCCTCACTATAAAGGTCAGGCCCACACTCCTATAACCAGACAGGTAAACAAGATAAAACGTAACAAATTTATTTAATCAAACTTTTATGTGACATAGAGTCTTTAGGAAAAAGGACCCAAAGACCAAGGAAAACTGTCTGCTTTTATGCTTAGGTTCAATGAATGTGATTGGACAAAATAACCTTAGACTGAGGAGGAAACCCAGTAAGGCCTATCTGTCCAAATTCTTCTTGGCTTCTCTGTATAGCATGCCTTCCCCCAGGTGATGGGGCAGGACCCTTTGAAATGAGGGTCTTTGAGGAAGCAGGGAGAGGGAGAGAGGAACTTTTGTAGGTTTCAGGGCTTGTTTTGAAGAAGGGGAGTGTGGTTTCTGTGACTCTTCTTGCTTCAGGAGAGAGATATTGGTGAGAGGGAGGTAGAAGGAGAGAGAAGGTCAGAGAGAATTTGCTTCTGAGATCTTCCACACACTTCAAGTGCAAAGTACTTAGCCTGCCAGCTGGTACTTTAGGATACTGCTTTATGAGCTTCAATACCAGTAAGTGGTGGGAATTGCATAAGTTAAAAAAAAAGTCCAAGCAGTCTGGATTCCCACATCTCAACTTCCAGTGGATATTATAGAAAGAAGGAGGGGTTTAAACCTATTTTTAGGTAACAAAAGAGAAATTAATGTGTGTTATGTCCAGAGGTGATATCACAGGTGGTTGTTCTCACAAGTGCCAGAATATAATCAAGTGGATCCATGAGGCTTGCACTTTATCCCAAACCAGTGAATTCACAAAGTCAAGTAACCAGAATTAAGTACCCAAAGGTGCCCTTGAAATGTGGCAGCCAGACAATGGGGTGTAGATTTGACTTCTATAAAACTCTTTCATTCTTGTACATAGGAGATTTTTCATGTGCTTTTTTGCTTTTTTGTTCCGTGGGTGGTTGGTGGTTTTTTTGTTTGTTTGTTTTGTTTTGTTTTTTGGTACTGGGAATTGAACTCGGGCACTTGACCACTAAGCCACATCTCCAGCCCTATTTTTGTATTTTATTTAGAGACAGGGTCTCACTGAGTTGTTTAGTGCCTCACTTTTGCTGAGACTGGCTTTGAACGTGCGATCCTTTTGCCTCAGCCTCCTGAGTCAGTGTGATTACAGACATGCACCACTGCACCTGGATTTTCATGTGCTTTTGATAAAGTTGTTTGCACTTATTTATGTATTCACATTCTAAAATTGGAAAGCAGAATAGACAGAAGTTCTTTATAACTCCTGACATGCAAGAATATATGATAATTTAAAACATTTTCTTGTGCAAAGTAGTCATGTGAACCAAAAATGGATGGCAGGTTTATTACTGTTGAAACTATTAACTCGGGTGGGTGTGATAATCATTCTATATGATTTATAATTAATTTTAGCAGTATGTTCTGCAAGTTCAAGAATGTATGATTGGTCATTATTCTGTATGAATCATCTGTAGTTGATGTAAGATAGGGTGGTGTCTTGTAAAATGAGTTACATGAAAATTAATGGGTCTATACCAAACTTATCAATTAGTAGTAAAAAAAGAAAAAAAAAGTAGTTGCAACATACCACAAGAGGGCGCGCTGGTACTTTTAAATAGCATGGAAGGCAAAGGGAGCTCAAAGACAAGGTACAGATGTCAAGTACCAGCCAACTTAATTTTGTTTTGTTTTTTTGGTCCTGAAGATTGAACCCAGGGGGTCTTTCACTGAGCTACGTGCTCATCCCTTTTTATTTTTTATTTTGAGACAGGGTCTTCAGAAGTTACTGAGTCAGGCCTGGAACTTGTGATCCTCCTGTCTCAGCCTCCTGACTCACTGGGATTAAAGGTGTGCACCACCACACCTGGCTCAGTTTGCTTTTAAATGTCAGCTGAAGGGCTGGGATTGTGGCTTAGTGG
Organism: Sciurus vulgaris; assembly: GCF_902686455.1. Taxonomy (NCBI): domain Eukaryota; kingdom Metazoa; phylum Chordata; class Mammalia; order Rodentia; family Sciuridae; genus Sciurus; species Sciurus vulgaris. The sequence goes on along the minus strand of NC_136470.1, from coordinate 26,352,167 downwards.
TAGAGCGTTTGCCTAGAATGTGTGTGGCACTGGGTTTGATCCTCAGCACCACATATAAAGAAGTAAATAAAAATAAAGGTTTACCCACAACTAAAAACAGTATTAAAAAATACGAACTGAATATGAAATCTGAAAGTCTTAGTAAACTTTCATGGTATTTGATGAAAGCAACAAGGTTTTACTTATTATTAAATAAGCCATACTGCTTCTTATTTTCACTGAAAGAAATGAGCATTTTTTTCTCTAAAAATTTATGCTCCTGGGTTAATATTCTATTAGGTACATGTTTGCGGTTGTTTTTAAGGTATACATTTTGTATCATCACCAAATATCCAGATGGCTTGGGGAAAAGTAAATGAAAAGTAGATGAAAGATTAAGAATTAAGTCAGAAAACTATAGCAAATTTATAGAGATTCAGATAATCTCCATACTACTTCCTCTCCTACATGTAGGTAGGTGATTTACTATTATTAAAGAGTAACATTTTTTAGGGGGTGGGGAGGGATTGAACCCAGGAGCCATTCTACTTCTAGGGTATATCCCAGCCCTTTTTATTTTTTATTTTGAGACAGGATCTTGCTAAGTTGCTAAGACTGGCCTTGAACTTGTGATCCTCCTGCCTCAGCCTCCCAAGTCACTGGGTAAAGGTAAGCACCACCATGCTCACTTAAAAGATGACTTTTTATTGACAAGACTTTATATCATTTTTAGGCCCTTATACAGCTTCTTTAATAATCAGTAAAATCTGAACATGGAGTTGAAATAATAATTCATATGATGTGTCCTCAACCAAATGGTTAAAAATAAAGAAAAATAGGCAACCATCAAAATTCTCATAGAATATGCAGTTTGAGGTGATCCTGGAACTATATGTGATGTTTCTCTGTTAGAAGAAAATTTTATAGATATTTTCACTGGAAATTTTCCTTTCATCCAGGGATCAGTAAACTTTCTATACATAGTCAGGCATTAGTTAGTTTTATGTTACTATAACAAAACACCTGAGATAAGCTACTTTTGAAGGAAAAGAGTTTTGGGGGGGTCATAGTTTTGGAGGCTGAAAGTCAAATATCTGGTAGCCCCATTGGTTCAGCCTCTGGTGAGGGCTTGCGGGTGGGTGGCATCATGATGAGAATATGTGTGGGAAGAAGAGATCACATCACCAGACAGGAAGTCAGAGAGCAGTTTAGAGGTTGCAATTGTTCTTATAACAAATTGCTTTTAAAAAAGATCTCAGGGTTCCCTGAGGATTACCTTAAATCCCTTCCAAGGGAAGCAGTCCAATGACTTAAGTACCTTCCACCAGGCTCCATCTCTTAAAGGTTCAACCCCTTCCAAACTAGGGACAAGCTTTTAACGCACAAACCCCTGGGGAACAAACCACATTCAAACCATAACAGACCAAAGAGTAAATACTTCTGACTTTGGAGACTATCTGATCTCTGTCTTCTTCTGGCTACTTTGCCACTCTTGTATGAAAGCAGCCAGAGATGAGCAAATGAATGGGCATGGTTGTGGTCCAATAAAATTTAACAGAACAGGTGTGAGGCTAGTTTTGGCTTCTTGATTGCAGTTTGCCGAACCCTGCTTCAGTCCATCTGTGTACCACTTCATAACAAAGGAGGGAATGAGAATGAGAAATAAACTCTCGAGACCTGGATATAGGGACATAAAGAACCTCTAATTGGAGAACAGAGTAATAGAAAAAGTTCCATCTCAGGTCCCAGGAGATGCTCAATGGAGCCCTTGGCAAGAAACAAAAATTATCTAAGGAAAAAGAATATTTTAGAAAATTGGTTGCACAGACCTACACCTAAAATAAAGTTCTTAAAATGCAGTAAATCTACAAATTTCAGATGGGGAATTTGTCTTGAGTGTCAGAAGCCCTTGTATTGTGAGCCACTGAAAAGTTAAAAAAAAAAAAAAAAAGTCTTGAACCTTTAGGAAACTGGAGTTTTGAAGCAAGACTATTGTGGGTGATAAATTAGCCCCAAGAATGCACCCTCATTTTCTGAATATAAGGATGCATCCTTAAATCCCAATGCAAGGACATTTTTAAAACCACCAAAACTAGAACACAATTTCCCCGGTCACAATGTAGAGTTACTGGGTTAGATTTTCTGGAGCCTATGACCCATGCACTTTTACAAGACTGCCCAGTTGGGTCTTGGAGGGCCCGGGCTAGCACTAGTTGAGGGATTAGTACCTGGGAGCCAGGAGGATGAGGAACAAACTTTGGTATTGAGGTTGGCCATGTCCTGTTCACCAGCTCTGCCTAGTAATAGTCATTTGCCCATGAACTGATGATGATGTATCATTTCCAGACTTCAGTTACCATCTTCATGACATGGGGGTAATGTCTGTGCCTATGATAAGGATTGAAAATGTGCTGCTGTGACTCTGTGTGGGCTTGGAACATAAATGTGATAGCATTTTGATATCCCTCTCTTTTTCCTGGGAATAATTTAACTGAATTTGCCCCACTTATACAGAATTTTACTAAAAATGTGAGTATTTTTAAGAAGATAAATGCAACTCTAGTTTTGCTTCATAGAAGCATTTCTTTTAAAATTTCCTGAGCACTCTAGGTTCAGGTGACATTAGTGAGGATAAGATAGTATGTAGTAACATGCCTGCCATTTCTACTATTATGTACCAGCTGGGCAGAAGGCAAACAAAGGGCATGTCAAGTTCTCCAGCAGCCATCAAGTCCTAGCCTGTGCTGACTTCCTTTGCATTTTGGCATAAGGTAATCAATTCCAAACTCTTATTGGCTTTCAATCCAAATTCCTGTTGCAGCCAAGCTTTGTTCTTACATGTAGGTGTAGGAGGTTTTTTTGTTGTTTTTTTTTTTTTTGTTGTTGTTGTTGTTGTTGTTCTTTGTTAGAATTTAGTTCAGGTGGCCGTGAATTAGGCCATACCTGTTGCTTATTTTATGTTATTTATTATTTTCTCCCCAGTTTATCTGAACAAAGAACATCACTGCTTCTGAATTTGGAGTGTGGAAAATCAGTCTACCAATTGTTACTTGGCAGGGGACGTGATAACAAGTAGGGAGCTGGCAACTCCCTTCCTCTGGCCAGGAGCTTGCTTCTTCCTTCAAAGCAATTACTCATTTGCTCTTTGAAGGAGGGTTTCTGCTTCTTCCTGAACACACGAGGCTAACAGACTCATTGAGGAAGAAAATAATTTCAGAATGCATGTTGTTAAAGGAAAGTATTTATGGAACAGAAGGAAAGTGGAGATAGGCAATCATTCTATTATTTTCTTAAAAGAAAAAAAGCCAAGAAAAAAAATGTGGCTAAAGGAAATGTTGCTTCAATTTACAGGTTCTTCAGGTTTACAGTTTCTACAATGATTGTGACCTGCCTGTCAGGAAGTCAAATTGATATTTCAGAGATTGTGGACTGAGCATATGAGTCAGGTTTCCTTGCAAATAACACCTGTGAGAGTTTTGTTGCATTCTAATTTAGAATTGGTCATTAGCAAAACTAGGAAAATTCCTACTTTAGCAGGTTTGCTACTGAACATTACTGTTGGTTCTACTTAGCAACTTTAAGCAGTATGAAGGAGGTAGAATAGTTTTTCAAGGAACCAAGATAGAACAATTGACAGCATTGTATATTACATATCAATCCCTTTTTATTTTGAGACAGAATTTCACCAAATTACTCAGACCAGAGTAGAACTTGCCATTCTCCTGCCTCAGCCTCCTGAGCAACTGGGAATGCAGGGTTATATGCCTGGCTTAGTGTGTCCTTTTAAGGATCTCTATAAATGAAATGACAACTCTAAGGTCCAAGAGTAAATACAAGTATAAATTTGAAGTTGTTCCTTTAAACCAATGCATATCTCTCAGAATCTCAGGAGAAATAAATATTCTAAAAGCAAAACATGACTGTATTATTTTTACCAAAAAACTTGTCTTCCAAGCCAAATATTAAAGCAATACACAGCTGTTCAAATTAGTCAGAAGTGACTTTGTTAAATAAAGCTGGGATGCTTATGTGGGGGGATAAGGCAACAAAAGAATTGATAGCCTGCCACTATTTTTTATTGCTTTATTTTCATGTTAGTACACTTGAATAGAAAAAGAGTCTCACTTCTAAGATAAACTATATATATTCTTTTATTTTTCTAAAATAACATTTCAAGGGATAATACTTTGGGGTAAGAATTTAGTATTACTTTTGGTGGTTGAAAATGATTGCTTTATACATTTTAGGCATTTTTGTTATTTGTGATGGAGAAAACTGGTTCAAGCTAAGGGAAAAATATTTGATGTCATGGAACTTAGAGTGCTTTATACAGATGGACTGTGACACAGAGTGACATAAATTAATAATGGTGCTTCCCCCATGCATGAAATCTTTGAGTGCAGTTAAAAACTAGGGAACCAAGATACAGAAGCAAAATGCCTGATCCAGCTAATAAATCATTTCATAGAGCTAGATACCTTGGTGACATCTTTGCCTCTGTCCTCTCTGCCTGTAATCTATGATCAAGTTTTCAGTTACTTCCTTTCCATTCTCTCTGCCATTGCTTTGCAAAATTCTTTTCTCAAACTACCACAATAGTCTTCTAAATGTTTTCCTGCCATTTATCCTTTTTTTTTTTTTTTTTTTTGTAACCCATCTTGCTGAAACATAGTTCCAGTTATGTCAGCCTCCTGCTGAAAGCCACTATTTTCGCAGTGCAGATGATTCTGGTAAGGACCTGTGTCTCTTTGTTTTGGATTAAGACTCTCACTAACAGGTAGGAGCCAGTCCTACAGAAAAGAGAATGTTAAGATTTGGTAGGTTGTCAGGCCCTAGCCAAACAGTTCAGGGTTTTTGCAGAAACTTCTAGATTTAGTCAGACTAGATGACTGATTCTGACATTGAGACAGAGGTTCAGCTATATGTACCAGGCATCTGGGGGAGAAGATGAAAGAGGACAGGAGGTCCATTGGACATTGAGTGCTCAAGCACATTGGGCAATGGGTAGCAACACCAAGACTAAATGCGGTATCCATGCTCCATTAGATGTGGGGTAACGAGTTGACTTCCTGCCCTAGTTAGGAAGTCTCCAAGATCAAACCTACCAGTTTTATATCTTTGTTACCCCATTTTTCTGAAGTTACAGTTCCAAGAGAAGCTGATCATGTGAATTTCCTGGGAAGATTTTAGGGACCAATTAAAAAATGCCACAATGATATCCATTATTTGGTATAATTAACATGCACCAATAATAAAAAAAATGCAAGTACCCTTTATCTGATTATCCAGATCTGACTCAGAGAATATTCATTTTAAGGAAGTTTTCCAGGTGATTCTTAATCAGCCAGCTTGGCACAGGTTTCGGGAATCGGTGAATTTGGGGGAGAAAGGGAAATCAATATTCCTTACCCTAACATGCAAGGCCCTTTGCCACAAGCTCTATCATTCTGTAGCCTTTTCTTTCTGGGTTCTCCCACCCCTTGTTCGTGACCCGTCTCTCTTTATTTGCTCATATTTTTTCTCTTTGATTTGAATGATCGACTGCATTTGGAAAAAAATTTCTGTATTTATATCAAGATCCAACAGGCTAATCCATTGTGAGGTTTCCCTTGATCCTACCTTCAGAGTTAATTGCTTCTTCTCTATTCCCAACCAATTTGTTCATACAAACAACATACAACTATTTATCATGCTAAATTTATCACTACAAGTCAAGCTAGTCTGAATCACAAATGAAGACACATGACCTAGCACTATTAGAATTGTCCCTGATTATTTGAGATATTTGATTATCATAGTTACAGTTGCTTGTGTCTTCCCTGATAAAAGTGTGAGCTCCTCTAGGCCAGAGATAGGGCTGAATTTACCAATGTAACACATAGCCTTTAATATAGTACAGGGCACATAGAAGGTGCCTAATGAATATTGAACATTCCTGTGAGCATGGCAGGTACCATCGTGAGGGTCATGATACTCTTAGCATCACTCAGAACTGAGAGCACCACGCTCCTCTCAGAAAAGTGAATGGGAATAGTTTTGTGTTGGTCTTTATCGTATTTTAGTTAAGGTATAAAGCATGCTGGAACATTTGTGGAATTGAACCAGCAAGATGAGGGGAAAAAAAAAATACATGACCAGCAGAAGGGGACTGGAATTGGCTATATAACATGTGTACAGGATCCTGATTTTCATAAAATTTAAATTCTAGTAGGGAGATGGACCAAAGGCAGGTTAAACAAATATATTTCTAAAATTATGTGTTTATTCTAATAGAGGTGATAGATGATAAGCAAATACACAAATCAGATAATTCAAACCATAGTAAATGCCATGAAGAAAATAAAAGATGATGTGTTCAAAAGGATCTACTTGTTGAGAGAGGTGAGTCAGGTTTAGGTGGATTAGAGGTTGGAAAGGGCTCTCAGAGGTGACTTTTGTGTTGAGAAATGGATATGAGAGAAGAGCCAGCCTTGAAAAGAACTGGCAGGGACAGTTCCACAAAGAGGAAACCTCAAGTGGCACAACCTTGAGACATGAATGAGTTGGAGTGTTTGGGAAACAGAAGAGACACAATGTATCTAGAGCCCAGTGAAAGAAGGGCCAAGCTATAGGAGAGGCACAGATGGCACATTATGTGGAACCTTGAAATATTCATTTGATACTAAGTACAATAGAAAGCCAATGGAGAGTCTTAAACAGAAAGTAGCAGGAACAATTCTGAGAAGTAGTAAAGAGCTCTAATTATCAGAATTAGGTGATTTCTATGGTAGTTTTCCTCTTTATTTTTTGCTGGTTCTTTTTTCTTTTTTTTTAATTGTTGCATTATAATCATACATATCAATGGAATTTGTTATCATATTTGTTGTTATAATTTATTATATATTTTCAAATATAAAATATGAATACTATCATAGGTATTGTGTGCATACCTATGGTAGTTTTCATATTTTGTATTTGAAAGCTGAATAGGATAGGCTGTCAAAATAAGGAGAAATCAGCAAGGTTTCTCCTTCAGTAGTTTATAGTGGAATATGAGCTGCATTAGAATTTTTTTTTTTTTTTTTTTTTTTTTTGGCAGTGCTGGGGATCGAACCCAGCACTGTACCGACTGAGCTATCTCCCCAAACCCCCTGCATTAGAATTTTTGAGAACTGTGTCTTACTTTCTGGAAATACTATGTATATCACTTTTGTAGTCTTCTGTAAAAGCTCAACATCCAAATTTTATTCAAAATATCTTTGGTTTCAATGAACTCTTATTTCATTCTGTATTACAGAATCAGTTGTCCTATTTTTATTCTGAAAATGGCATATTTTATTTTTAAATTAAGATGACAATTTAACTATCAACATTCTCCCTTTAGCCCCAAAAATCTACTATGTAAGTTTCTGGTATATGCATTGATATAGAAATTAGAAGCAGAACATTTTATAACTGTCATATTTATTATATTATATTTTTAACTCCTTAATTTTTCTGCTGGAATTTGCTTCAGTTTCAAGTGAGAGGTTTGTCACTGTTCAGCAAAATCAGAAGCCCCTGAGAAATCCCGACTCTGTCATGACAGTAAGTTATAAGAAAATAAAGGATTCTTGGTATATTAAAAAAAAAAAAAATTAGGTACACTTAATGTACTTCGAAGAGAGATTAGAGTGAAGAAGCTCAAAGATTCAAAGGTAACTTTCAGATTTTTAGCTTACCTAATCGAATGGAGGTTGTTTCTACAGAAAGAAGGCTTTGTATGAAATTTACGAAGTTACTTTGAACATTGTGAATCTAATTTTCCCATGGGGCATCCGGGTGGAAAGGCTGACTAAGAAATTTGGTTAGTGCACGTACTTACAAGAAATTAGACATATGTGCCTGAAGCTTTGGGAAGAAGTTTCAGTCAGAGGTATGGATTAGGGACTCATCTTCATATAGGTTATTGTTAAGGCTATAAGAGTAGCCGAAATTACAGTGTAAAGTTTGTGTGGGCTGTAAATGGACCCTTGGAGCACGGATATTTTAAGAGTAAAAGAGATGACAGTAACTACAAAGGAAATGTGAGAAGAAATCAAAGGAATAATTTTTACAATAAAGACAAATATGTCCATTAGATTTGATAGTATACAGTCATTATTGATGTTGATGAGGGAAATGGAAGCAGAATGTAATGTTGATTGGTTTTTGAGAACCTGGCAGATAAAGGAAGGAAACAAATTGCAGGGAATAGTACAGGGTTAATGAAATATATATATAGTAGGATTTCTGGATTATAGACTCTGTCTATCTATCTATCTATCTATGTATCTATCTATCTATATTTTCTGGTACTGGGGATTGAACTTTACCACTGAACTACTTTATTTTTTTTTTTATTTTGGGTCCTTTTTATTTTTTATTTTGAGATGGCCTTGCTAAGTTGCTGAGTCTGGCCTGGAACTTGGGATTCTCCTATTCAGCCTCCTAAGTAGCTGGAATTATAGGCATATACCACCACATCAGGCTAAACAAATTCTCTTTTTAATGTGATGAGGAGCCTTTATGCTGCTTTTCATAGTGGCCATACCATTTCATATTCCTACAGGAGTACACATCCTCACCAGTACTTATATTCTGTTTTCTGTTTGTTTTATTGAGAGTGGCCACCCTCCTAGGTGTGAAATGATATTTCATTGTAGTTTAAATCTGCATTTCCTAATGATTAGAGGCATTGAACATATTTTCATATACTTGTTGGTCATTTGTATACCTTTTTTTGAGAAATGTCTATTTCAGTCTTTTGCATATTTTTTAATCAAGATTTTTCAGGTTTTTTTGATATTAAGAGTTCTTTAAAATCTTAACCCCTTACCAGGTATATGGTTTACAAATATTTTCTTCCACTATGTAAGCTGCCTTTTCATTCTGTTGGTTATTTCTTTTGTTATGGAGAAGTTTTAAAACTTGGTGTAGTCCCATTTGTCATTTTTTCTTTTGCTGTATGTACTTTTACTGTCATGTCCAAGAACCGATTGTCAAATCCAATTTCAAGAAGCATCTCTTCTATGTTTTCTTGGAGTGGTTGTATAATTCCAGGTCTTATCATTAGGCATTTAAACCACTTTAAATTGATTTTTATATATGGTAAAAGGTAAGAATCCAACTTCATTCTTTTGCAAGTACAGTCTTGGTGCTCCTTTAGAAGATAATTTGACCATATATGTGAGGGTTTGTTTCTGAACCCTTATTACCTGTTGCTCTGTATATCTTATTTATGCCACTACCATACTATTTTGATTAATGTAGCTTTATTTATGGTTTGAAATCATGAAGTGTGAGCCTTCAGCTTAGTTCTTCTTTCTTGGGGTTATTCTGGTTATTCAGAGTCATTTGAGATTCCCTAAGAATTTTTCAGAAATAGAAAAAAATCCATTGGAATTTTGGGATAAGTTATTTGAATCTGTGGATTACTTTAGGTGTTATTATGAACATTTTAACAATACTAAATCTTCTAGTTCATGGACGTAGGATATCTTTTTGTTTATGTATGTCTCTTTATTTTTTTCATCCATGTTTTTTAAATTTCCAGCATACAAATTTTTCACCTTATTGGTTTATTTGCCACATTTTTTAGTGGTGTATTATAGTTGTATGCCTTGACCTACACAGCCATTAATTCAGGTTCCTGGACCCGGCAGTGAGTGGTGGAGAAAAGACAGACACATAAATAGAGAAAAAGATGGGTCTCAGTGGTTGACTACAACCGTGGTAGGGAGGTAGTGACACACAACAAGCTCAGCATGTTTATTATATAGGTATAACATCAAAAGGATTTATTGTGAGAAAGTTTCTTCAAAGTAAGCAGAACCAAGGTCATGGGTATGAGCAGCCCAATTATGATTATCGGTTTGTGCCAATAACTTTCTATCCCCAAGCAGCTGGCATCTGAACCTCAAGGTCAAGAACTGAAGAGCTCCATGGCCGGCCCAGAACCTCCTATTAAACAGGGTGTCACCATAGCAACAGGGCAGTCTCAAATCAATACCTTTACACCGAAAATTCCTAAGAGAGGCATCACCTCTGTCACAGGACAGCTCAGTCCCGGATTCAGACAGTTATATTATTGGGATTTATTGTTATATATTTGTACATACACATAATATAACAAAATAATTTGGTCAATATTGCTTCCTAGAACTTCCCTCCTTCCTTTCTACCTCCCACTGTTAGTCCCTTTCCTCTACTGATCTCCCGTTGATTTTTAGATCCATTCTTACTTCCTTTTTCCTTTTCTTCTCTAGCTTCCATATATGAGAGAAAACATCAGTCCCTTAACCTTCTGAATTTGACTTATTTTTCTTAACATGATGGTCTCCAGTTCCATCCATTTTCCTGCAAATACCACCTTATTGTTTTTTTATTCTTAAAAGTTTTTTTAATGGTGTTGCAAATGGGATTGTTTCTTAATTTCCTTTTCAAATTGCCCATTGTTTATAGAAACACAATAAATTTTTTCATATTGAGTTTACATCCTGAAACTTAGCTGAATTTGTTTATTAGTTCTACCAGTTGTTCATTTTTATTTTCAAACTCTTTTTAGTGTTTTCTATGTATAAAATAATGTCATCTCTAAGTAAGTAATTTTATATTTTTCTTTCCAATTTGGATGTCTTAATCTTTTTTTTCTTGGTTAACTGCTCTCGCTGTAAGTTTTTTGTTTTTTGTTGGGGAGTGAGTACTGGGGATTGAACTCAGGGACACTTGACCACTGAGCTACATCCCCAGCCCTTTTTTGTATTTTATTTAGAGACAGGGTCTCAGTGAGTTGGTTAGCACCTTGCTTTTGCTGAAGCTGGCTTTGACCTGTCATCCTCCTGCCTCAGCTTCCTGAGCTGCTAGGATTAATGGCATGCAGCTTGGCTTTAAGTTATTATATATCCTTGACTACAAGTGGTTGGAGGTAGTATTCTTGCTTTGTTCCAGAGAAAAAACTTTCAGATTTTCACCACTGAGCATGATGTCATCAGAAGTCTTTTTATATATGAACTTTATAATGTTGAAGTTATTTTCTTCATTTGCTAGTGTTTTTTTTTAATTATTTGTTCTTTTTAGTTATACCTGACAGAACCTATTTTGATATATTTATATAAGCATGGGGTATATCTTATTATAATTAGGACCCCCATCTTGTGGGTGTACATGATATTGAGACTTACTATGGTGTTTTCATATATGTACATAGAAAAGTTATGTCAGATTCATTTCACTGTCTTTACTATTCTTATCCCCCCTTCCTTCCTTTCATTCCCCTTTTTCTAATGCAATGAACTGCTATTTCCCACCCCACCCCACTTTTGTGGGTTAGCATCACATATCAGAGAGAACATTTGTCCTTTGGCTTTTGGGGATGGGCTTATTTCACTCCAGATCAATTCATTTACTGGTGAATGTCATAAAGTCATTCTTCTTTATGACTGAGTAATATTACATTGTGTGTGTGTGTGTGTGTGTGTGTGTGTGTGTGTGTATCCTTTGAATATATACCAGGGAGTGGGATAACTGGATCAAATGGTACTTCCATTCCTAGTTTTTTGAGGAATTCCCACATTGCTTTCCAGAGTGGTTGCACTAATTTGCAGTCCCACCAGCAACGTATGAGTGTACGCTTTCTCCACATGATCACCATCAGTTGCTACTTTGTTAAGTGTTTTTGTCATGGGAAAGTATTGAAGAATTTTATCAAATGTTTTTTCTGTCAGTTGAGATGACCAGGTGATTTTCATCTGTTGTTCTCTCAATATAGTGCATCCCATGGATTTTTTAATGTTGAACTATCCCTGCATTCCAGGTAAAGGCATATGATTCTTTTAATGTGCTGTTGCTACTGAATTTGTTTTTTCAACTAGAGTTTTTTTGTTTTGTTTTGTTTCTTTGTTTTTTGTGTTACTGGGGATTGAATTTAGGGATGCTCTACTATTGAGCTAAATATCCATCCCTTTTTACCTTTTTTTTTTTTTTTTGTGACTGAGTCTAAGTTGCTTGGGCTAGCCTTGAACATGGAAACCTTCTGCCTCAGCCTCCTGAGCCTCCTGAGTGACTGGGGCACCACTGCATCCAGATCACCTAGTGCTTTGTTTTGTTCTGATAGAATTCCATTTATATTTTTGAGACTCAACACAGCAGGATAAATTATATGAGCAAGGTGATGACTGCAGAGTCTCATTCTCTGGTTAAGAGTAGAGGATAGCAGGTTTACATGATGGGGCAGGAGTATTCAGACAATCACCAGCTAGAAACAAGGAGAGCCAAGCAGAAGTCTTCAACTGAATCAAAATATTTAATAGGGAAACAAATGACACCAAGTCCAAGAGGTTTATTTAATATTCTGAGATTCCTAGCAGACGGGTAACTGTGGTGTATGGCTCTTCTTACTTAGTTTTCAGGCTCTGTTCTAGGAGTCTGAGTTCATTCTAAAACATTTTAGAAGGAAGGCTGTGATTAAGTTACCTTCTGACTATATGATAGGGTTAAGCAAGAGGTTCTGGTGGGAGATTATCATCAGAGACCTTCCTTGGCTTCAGGAGCAGGAGATCCAGGGGCTTGGGAAGCCAGGAAGAAGTTTGGCCTTAGCTCTCAAAATCTCCTTACTTCATTACCCTCTTTTCTCTTCTCTTTATCCTACCTCCTTCTCCTCTTTCCTTTCTTCTTCCTTTTCTCCTTCCCATTCCCTCTGTCTTTCTTCTGATTGCTATTTTTCCTCTTAATTCTTTGTGAACACTGTACAGGAAATAGGTTGGGAGTAGCTAAGATGATTTATCTTTACTTACTCTTGTTACTGTCTTGTTAGGTTTACTTACTCTTTGTACTGTCGATTCCCTGCAGTTTCTCAGTTCTCTATAGCCAAGGGTCTACAACCAAGGAGAGTCTGTAAGGGCAGCACAACTGTTTCTGGCAAGAGAACCCATGGTTACCTGATGTTTTCCAAAGAAAAACCCAGATTATCTCAAGGGCTCTACCATGCTCTCATTGACTGCTGAACAAGTGAGAGCCTGCCTGAAGTTCTTTCTCCTTCCCCCTCCCACTCCAGATTTAGAGACAAGGAAGGAGACTGTCTGCACAGCCCCGGGCACCTATAAAGCAGATGAGAAATCAGACAGAAATGCAGCATTTAGTAGGGGTGGTGGCTTCTCCTTGAACTTCTCACCACTCCCTTAACTGGCTTGGTAACACTGAATACTTCTTCTTTTTAATGTATGTATTTTTTTTCATTGAGTTGTTATACCGTCCCCAAACAGAGACATTCAACAGTCATTAGAATGGTCATTTCCCAATATTTAGGGAAAAAAAAAAAAAAAACCTGCACCCTCCAATTGTGAGCAAATAAAGAGTAGTAACCTGGAGTTGAGCTGAGTAAGCCACTGTGAAGCTGTAAGTGGTCAGAGTTTTCCAATTTCAGAGTGATATGTCTTCAACTCATACCATCATTTCAGTGGGAAAAAATACTTTAATTTTGGTGAAATCAGATTCATTTCCTGACAGGATTAGTAACAGTATTCACTAAATTTCCCAGACTTATTTTGTGAATTGTGAAGAGAATAAATGGTAGCTAAAAGATCAATGGATTCCAGCTCCAGCTGCAGATAAATGACGGTATGCCAGGGCAAAAACTCCTATATATTGATTTACAAAGCTAACAGCAGTTTTAAATCTGCCATTTAGTCCCAGACCAACGACACCACAGCCTTTTCAAAGGGCAAAAATATAAAAATGTGCTACAAAAATATTTCAGAAAAAGTGAATAGTCTAAGTGCATAATAAATAAGAGCACTGAACAATATCTTGCTGCAGGGAGTTCATCATGGAAAATTGATCACCAAAGCTCAATTGTTTTATTTTATACACACTATAATCAAACAATACTTTAAAAGATTGATTTTTGGCTATACGTATCAAAGGTTTATTGGTCAACAAATATACCTTAATTGATGAGGGTGGTTATAAAGAACACAGAAGGTGCCTACCCCCAAAATTCTAGCTCACTACGATTTCTTTGGTGTTGGGATACCAAATAAATGTGTGTCCCTTAATAGCAGAATGGGAAATCACAGAATTAATTGTTTTAAAAGTAATTTTCAAATGAAAAAAAGAAAAAAATTCAATTTAACACAATCTGACTAAACATGTCAATTTATAGTCTCAAAGTTATTTTTTAAAATATGTATATTTACAGAATAGACTCCTGGCAGCATTTTCAGTCAAGTGTTCTTTTAATTTATTTAGACAAGCTATAAAACAATAAATTATACTATTTAAGGACTTATCATTAGTTAGTGTTCTTTCTCTTGGGTCAGAAAAAATGAAGAGTGTCCAACAATGATTTAAAGGAAGTCCAGGGACACAGATAAGAAGTGGGTGGGAGTCTAGAGAGGGTCAGCCAAGACTTGAACTTCACACAGTGTGATGCTCACCAAGGTTAAGAGTCAACTGCTTATAGCTATTTCACAAGTATTTTAAAGGAAAACATTTTGTAGTCCAACACTTTAAGGCTTCCATTCTTACTCAGAGTCAGTCTAGCTGTTAATGGCAACAGGAGTTACAATGCCAAGTTCTGGCAAGTGCAGTACTGGATATTATGTCTGCAAGTCATGAAAGAAGAAAAAATGAAAGAAAGAAATGATGCCTTTTCCCTTCAGACCAAAGGAAGAAAACTAAATTAGAAAATGAGAATTTATAGCACTAACTCTGAATAGATTTACAAAGGAATATCATGTAATAAGTGACTTGAATAATCTATCAAAAATTGAGGATATTGGGGATATTTTTATTTCTTGGTGAGTCAGCAAGGCATTTTGTGTTCTTATATTTTAAAATATTTATTTCCTTATAGAAATAGCTTTTAGTGTTTAGTGAACTTGTAAACAGAAAGCTCCTATTTCAAAATAATCCTAGATCATATAGAAGTTTACAGTGATTACATGAATCAAAGCCATATATATATATATATATATATATATATATACGTTTAGTTGCATGTTAATTAATTTTCTGTGAAAAATATTTCTTTTTTTTAACACCAAGGACATTATAGAGTTAATATAGAGTCCTAAGGATAATATATTAGTCTCTAAATTTGTCTTAGGTCTTCACTTTAGATGATGTTGTTTTTGCTACAGGTAAGAAGGCAGACTCTCTCATATGCTCTAATACTGGAACCTGGTTGCCACCATATCAGCTGGCTTGCAAACAAGAAGCCAACCATTAAAAGAATGCTTTAAATAAATAAGTTGCAAATGATAGGGGTGAGACAGTTCATGCTGTTTTTCTGAAATGAAATCTCAAAGCTGTATAGTTCAAAAGAAAAGGTTTCAACAAAAAAATTGGCATATGTCAATTTTTTGCCAATTTATGTGTTTCAACCATTTACTTAAATTTTCTACTTGAAAAAAGTCAATAGAAAACTGGACACGTTTTGCTATTGCAAGGTTTTGTCGATTTGCTTATCTCTGGGGTTTGGAATTGTTGGCCCTGCCCACTGGAAGAGGCTATCTGTGCTGCTTTAACATTGTCCAGTAAAATTTGTAGCCATATTCATGATTCAGAGGCCTGAAAAGGATGTGAAACAGCTGCCTTGGATAAGTTCATGTAATTCAAGACTTCCTCCAAGAGTAGAATAGGACAATAGTTGAAGTACATAGAAAATTCTACAGGAAACCTCTTACATAAAAGTTCATCAAGAGTAGACATCTTTCTATAACTAATCTTTTTATATATTTTTGTTTCTTTGTTGCAGCCTTCAGTCTTTGCTATGGTAGGATGGTTTTATTATAATGTATCAAAACATACTAATGATTTCTTGTCATCTCAGTGACTGCACAATAACAGGATGTGCATTGATGCTAGCATATTGGGCAGCGCCAGTGAGGTTTTATTTTTTCTTTATGGTATGAGTACCCTTGTCCTGTTGTCTCTGTGTTTGTTTGTTTTGTTTTGTTTTTACCAAGTCAAAGCCAATATGGAATAAAATCACTGTGATGCCCAATACTCATTAGGAAATTATCAGACTTACTGTCTTTGTGTATAAAATCCTTTTTATGCACATATTCAATTCTACTGATCATCTGGTCAGCTAATATAGGCACAATTGGCATTGTGAACCTTCTTGAATAGAAATTGGTGGGGTCTTCAAGACTGGGTCCCAGAAGATCCATGACTTGCACATTACAGTCTTTTTCCTGACCATACCCCCACATGTGGGGGATACCAACCTCAACTGAAGAATGTAAGTTTGCTTTCCCACAGTAACTGGGGAAGCCTGTCTTTCTGAGATTCTAGCTTCACTGCCACTTCCTGGTCCTCAGTGGTGTTAATCGCCAGACCCAATCTTCTGTACCAGCTTATATTTCCTTCCTGCAAAGAATTTGGCCTTGGAACTCCTGCTACTCGCCATCCTGAAAGACCAAGAGGGAGGCAGGTATCAAGCCCTGGTGCCTCTGAAGGGTTAGGGTAGGACAGGGGCCTCCTGGCTCCTTCTTCCAGAAAGGCTGCCAAGGAGAGTGACAGGAAATGGCCTTTGCCAGAGTCACAAGGAAAACCCGACCACTGCCATTCAATAAGGCTCCTTTCTTCCAGACCATGGGTGGTGGGAGGATCTTGAGGTTAATGAGGCAAGGCAACTGGTTTCGGAGCCATCACCACTGCCTCACTTTTTTGTCACAGGCTGGAAGAAGGTGGTTAGGGCAATGAAATTGCTGCCACCACTTCAGGGGCTTTGTCCGGAGGACCCACTATTACTGTGCCTATGACACATCTTGTTATCCAGTTCGTCACTGAACTCTTCTTATCCGAGCAGACTTCAAAGTCTTCAGTTACTTACTCCTCTCTTGTCTATGCCAGTCCGCCAGAAAGTCTTGCTTCAGTAAGCTGGTAGGAGCCAATTCATAGCTAACATGATTACAGAGGCAAGTAGGAGGGGTTGGGGAGACTAACTTTATGCTCCCCAGCTGGGGAAAGAGGAGAGTAGGGACATCACCTGCCATTTGCTAGCCAAATGAGTAAGAAGTTCTTCCGAGGTATTCTGCTCAGCAATCCATAGTCAGCCAGTAGTGACCTTTACCATGAACTCATGCTTATGTATTCCTTTTATTGTACCTTTTTGTTGTTGATAAAATTCCCTTTTAAAAATACTCATCTTCTTTTTTTATTTCTTAATTTGTTCTAATTAGTTATGCATGACAATAGAATGCACTTTGATACATCATACAAAATGGAGTGTAATTTCTCATTCTTTTGGTCATACATGATGTAGAACCCCACCAGGCATATAGTTATATATGTCCATAGGGTAATAATGTCTGATTCATTTTATTATCCTTCCTACCCCCATATCCTCCCTCTCTTCACTCCCTCTACTTAAAGTAACTATTCTTCCCTAGCACCACCCCCCATTGTGAATTAGCATCCGCATATCAGAGAAAACTGATTCAACTTTTGGTTTTGGGGATTGGTATACTTTGCTTAGCATATTCTCTAGCTCCATCCGTTTACCAGCAAATGCCACGATTTCATTCTTCTTTAAGGCTGAGTAATATTATATATATATATGTATATACATATACATATATATAATATATATATATATATTGCTTTTTTTTATCCATTCATCTGTTGAAGATCACCTAGGTTGGTTCCATAGTTGAGCTATTATGAATTGAGCTACTATAAACCTTGATGTGCCTGCATCACTGTAATATGCTGATTTTAAGTCCTTTGGGTATAAACTGAGAAGTGGGATAGCTGGGTCAAAGGGTGGTTCTATTCCAAGTTTTCTGAAGAATCTCCATACCACTTTCACTCCTCTTTTGCTTTGGCCAGAAAGAGGAGAAAAACAAAGTCTTAGCTTATGTCTAGGGTGGCAAAAGGGAGCTATTTGGCACAGAAATTCAATTAAGCAGTTGGTAGTAAGAGTAGCCCAGGAGAAAGATGAGAATTCAGCAGGAGGAGGTGTTGTTAGAGATACCTTGATCATTTCTACCTGACCATCTGGGATTGTCTGTTGCACAAACTCATCTCTACAGGTTTGGAGGAATTTCAAACAACGAGTTGTGAAAATATTTGCTTCTGATTGCTCAGTAGGCAGATAGAGGAGGACCAGGAGGAAGGAGATAGAGACTCCAATAAAATGGAGAGGGCTGTGTTCCAGGAATCCCAAAGGGGAACTTTGAATAGAATGTCATGTAGTAATCATTTATCAAATATAGTTGTATTCAGTGATTTTTGTCCACATT
Organism: Sciurus vulgaris; assembly: GCF_902686455.1. Taxonomy (NCBI): domain Eukaryota; kingdom Metazoa; phylum Chordata; class Mammalia; order Rodentia; family Sciuridae; genus Sciurus; species Sciurus vulgaris. The sequence continues at coordinate 26,333,940 of NC_136470.1, read as the reverse complement.
AGGTAACTAACTTGGAGCACTCAGCACAGCCAATGCATTATGTCTATGAAAATATGTTCCAAATCCTACACAACTGTGCAGATGTGAATTCTTTTTTTTTTTATTGTAAACAAATGGAACACATGCTGTTTCTCTGTTTGTACATAGAGTAAAGGCATACCATTTGTGTAATCATAAATTTACATAGGGTAATATTGTTTGATTCATTCTGTTATTTTATCCCTTCCCACCCCTCTTTTTCCTCTATACAGTCCTTCCTTCCTCTATTCCTGCCATCTTCCTTAACCCTAACCCTAAACCTAACCCTAACCCCTCACACCCCACCCATTAGATGTCATCATCCGCTTATCAGCGAGATCATTTGTACTTTAGTTTCCTGAGATTGGCTTATCTCACTTAGCATGATATTCTCCAATTTCATCCATTTGCCTGCAAATGCTATATTTTATCATTCTTTATAGTAGAGTAATATTCCATTGTATATATTTGCCACAGTTTCTTTATCCATTCATCAATTGAAGGACATCTAAGTTGGTTCCCCAATCTGGCTATTGTGAATTGAGCAGCTATGAACATTCATGTGGCTGTAGCTCTGTAGTATGCTAATTTTAAGTCCTTTGGGTATAGGCGGAGGAGTGGGATAGCTGGGTCAAATGGTGGTTCCATTCCAAGCTTTCTGAGGAATCTCCATTCTGCTTTCCAGAGTGGCTGCACTAATTTGCAACCCCACCAGCAATGTATGAATGTACCCTTTTTCCCACATCTTCACCAACACCTATTGTTGCTTGTATTCTTGATAATCACCATTCTAATTGGGGTGAGATGGAATCTTAGGGTAGTTTTGATTTGCATTTCTCTTATTACTAGAGATGTTGAGCATTTTTTCATATATCTGTTGATTGCTTGTACATCTTCTTTTGTGAAGTGTCTGTTCATTTCCTTAGCCCATTTGTTGATTGGATTATTTGTATTCTTGGTGTAGAGTTTTTTGAGTTCTTTATAGATTCTGGAATTTAGTTGCTCTATCTGAAGTATGAGTGGCAAAGATTTTCTCCCACTCTGTAGGCTCTCTCTTCACATTACTGATAGTATCCTTTGCTGAGAGAAAGCTTTTTAGTTTAGATCTATCCCAGTTGTTGATTCTTGCTTTTATTTCTTGTGCTATGGGAGTCCTGTTAAGGAAGTCTGATCCTAAGCTGACATGTTGAAGATTTGGACCTACTTTTTCTTCTACAAGATGCAGGGTTTCTTGTCTGATTCCGAGGTCGTTGGTCCATTTTGAGTTGAGTTTTGTGCAGGGTGAGAGGGGTTTAATTTCATTCTGTTGCACATGGATTTCCAGTTTTCCCAGCACCATTTGTTGAAGAGGCTATCTTTTCTCCATTGCATATTTTTGGCCCCTTTGTCTAATATGAGAAAATTGTATTTATTTGGGTTTATGTCCATGTCCTCTATTCTGTACCATTGATCTACCTGTCTATTTTGGTGCCAATACCTTGCCATTTTTGTTACTGTTGCTTTGTAGTATAGTTGAAGTTCTGGTATTGAGATACTCCCTGCTTTGCTCTTTCTGCTAAGGATTGCTTTAGCTATTCTTGTTTTTTATTCTTCCAGATGAATTTCATGATTGCTTCCTCTATTTCTGTAAGGTACATCATTGGGATTTTAATTGGAATTGCATTGAATCTATATAGCACTTTTGGTAGTATGGTCATTTTGACAATATTAATTCTGCCTATCCAGAAACATGGGAGATCTTTCCATCTTCTAAGGTGTTCTCTAATATCTTTCTTTAGTGTTCTGTAGTTCTCATTGTAGAGGTCTTTCATGTCTTTTGTGAGATTGATTCCCAAGTATTTTATTTTTTTCGATGCTATTGTGAATAGGATAGTTTTTCTATTTCTCCTTCTGAGGATTCATCACTTATGTATAAAAATGCGTTGGATTTATGAGCATTGATCTTGCAACCTGCTACTTTACTGAATTCACTTATAAATTCTAAAAGTTTTCTGGTGGAATTTCCAGGTTCCTCTAAATATATAATCATGTCATCAGCGCACAGGGATAGTTTGAGTTCTTCTTTTCCAATTCATATCCCTTTAATTTCTTTGGTTTGTCTAATTGCTCTGGCTAGAGTTTCAAGGACGATGTTGAACAGAAGTGATGAAAGAGGGCATCCCTACCTTGTTCCAGTTTTTAGAGGGAATGCTTTCAGTTTTTCACCATTTAGAATGATATTGGCCATGGGCTTAGCGTAGATGGCCTTTACAATGTTAAGGAATGTTCCCACTATCCCTATTTTTTCTAGTGTTTTGAGCATGAAGGGACGCTGTATTTGATCGAATGCTTTTTCTGCATCTATCGAAATAATCATGTGATTCTTAACTTTAAGTCTGTTGATATGGTGAATGACATTTATTCATTTCCATATGTTGAACCAACCTTGCATCCCTGGGATAAAACCCACTTGATCGTGGTGCACTATCTGTTTAATATATTTTGTATGCGATTTGCTAAAATTTTGTTGAGAATTTTTGCATCGATGTTCATTAAGGATATTGATCTGAAATTTCCTTTCCTCGATGTGTCTCTGTCTGGTTTATGTATCAGGGTGATATTGGCTTCATAGAATGAGTTTGGGAGGGTTCCCTCCTCTTCTATTTTATGGAATACTTTGAGAAGTATTGGAATGAGCTCTTCTTTAAAGGTTTTGTAGAACTTGGCTGAGAACCCATCTGGTCCCGGACTTTTCTTTGTTGGTAGGCTTTTGATGACTTCTTCTATTTCATTACTTGAAATTGATCTATTTAAATTGTGTATGTCCTTCTGGTTCAGTTTAGGTAATCATATGTCTCTAGAAACCTGTTGATGTCTTTGAGATTTTCTATTTTATTGGAATATAGATTTTCAAAATAGCTTCTAATTATGTTTGATATTTCACTCATGTCTGTTGTGATATTTCCTTGTTCATTCTGAATTTTAGTAATTTGAGTTTTCTCTTGCCTTCTCTTTGTTAGCGTGGCTAAGGGTTTATCAATTTTTTTTATTTTTTCAAAGAGCTGACTATTTATTTTGCCAATTTTTCGATTGTTTCTTTTGTTTCAATTTCATTGATTTCAGCTCTGATTTGAACTATTTCCTGTGTTCTACTACTTTTGGTGTTGCTCTGTTCTTCTTTTTCTAGGGTTTTGAGCTGTATTGTTAGGTTGTTTATTGTTTGATTTTTTTCTTCTTTTATTGAATGTGCTCCATGTAATAAATTTTTCTCTAAGTACTGCTTTCATTGTGTCCCAGAGATTTTGATATGATGTGTCTTTGTTCTCGTTTACTTCTAAGATATTTTCTTTCCCTCCTGATGTCTTCTGTTATCCATTCATCATACAATAGCATATTATTTAATCTCCAGGTGTTGGAGTTGTTTCTGTTTTTTATTCTGTCATTTATTTCTAATTTCAATCCATTATGATCTGATAGAATACAAGGTATTATCTCTATCTTCTTGTATTTTCTAACATTGGCTTTGTGGCATTGAATATTGTCTATTTTAGAGAAGGATCCATGTGCTGCTGAGAAGAAAGTGTATTCGTTCTTTGTTGGATGGTATATTCTATATATGTCCGTTAAGTCTAAATTGTTGATTGTGTTATTGAGATCTATGGTTTTTTTATTCAATTTTTGTTTGGAAGATCTATCCAGTGGTGAGAGAGGTGTGTTAAAATCTCCTAGTATTATTGTGTTGTGGTCTACTTGATTTCTGGAATTGAGAAGGATTTGTTTGACGTACATGAATGAGCCAATGTTTGGGGCATAGATATTTATGATTGTTATGTCTTGCTGATTTATGCTTCCCTAGATGTGAATTCTTGAAGTACCAAACTTTAGACACTATCTACATGTAAAATGCCTTTGTTGCTTCTTGTTCTAGAGTGAATCATATTAATCATAGTCAGACTGAAGACCAAGACTAGTCTGGCGTAATTCCTTGTCCAGGTTGGAAGAAGAGTCGGTACCTACATTGTAAGAAAAACCTAAACATGATGAACATTGAAATCTTAATTTTCAGAAAGTCCAAGTTTCTAGTCAGTTATTCTTCTCTGGATTCAAGACTCATTTGCACTACAGTTTTTGTGTAGAGAATAACACTGATGTGGAGCCTGTCACAACAATGTGATCTCTGATATGTGGTTGACCAAGAAGGTAGACCAGTCCCTGTTAAATGAGGATGACATTATGAATCATACAAAGAGTTGATTATAATGTTAATGTCACAGGAAAAGATCAGAAAAGTTATCTCTAAGCCCTTCTTAGAAGTGATAACTGAGTTAGAGGAAATCTCTAATAGACTTCTGAACAGTTACTGTGCCAGGTAGTCAGATAACATACCAATCTCATACAAAATGAAAACATGTTTGCCCTTCTCCAAGAGAAGTTAGAGAAATTCTATGGAACAACTTTCTCAATGTTTTCTGCTATAGCTTATTTTTTCCAACATTATTTTTTCTCTTGTGCTTTTTTTGTTTTTTTCCTTCTGACTTCCAAGTTGTCAAAGGGACATTAAGGATCACCTAGAGTGTTTTTGACAATGAACATAAAAACTCAACTGTATTAGTGAGCTTTTTATCTCAGTGACACATAACTAAGAAAAACAACTTGAATAAGGAAAGATTTATTTTGGCTCACAGTTTCAGAGGCTTTAATTCAAGGTCAACTGACTCTATTGTTTTGGGCCTAAAATGAAGTAGAACATCATGGCAGAAGGGCATGAGGGAGGAAAGCTGCTCAGCTCATGGCAGCCAGGATGTGGGGAGAGGAGGGATGTAGGATAAGGGGATAGGAGTGGGAAGGGTCAGGGATAAGAAATAGTTCCAAATGGCATGTCACTAGTGACCTACTTCCTCCAGACATGGCCCTCCTGCCTATAGTTTCCTCCACCTCCCAGTAGTCTGTTCAAATTATGAATTTATCAAGTGGGTTAATCCACTTGCTGAAGATTACAGTTAAGCAGATCTGGAATGGAGCCTGAGATTCTGCATTTCTAAGCAGCTTCTAAGTGATACTGAAGCTGCCTGTCCAGGATTCTGCTCTAAATCCGAAGATTTGTCAGCCCCTGTGCTCCCTTTGCATGTGCTTTATACATGTTATTCCTGGTTATTTTCAATACTTTTTCCTCCTATCATCATTTGAACACATTATACATATCTTAATTATTGTTACTTCTCTGGGAAGTCTCCTGTAATCTCTAACTAAACTAAGTCCCCCAGCCCCACTGTGAAGTCTAACAGAGCTATGTGTCTCTCCTCCTGAGCTCTTAGCATAGTTGAGTTCTATGTATTCTGACATTTTCTGATCAAATATTTGTCTCACCCATCAGACTGTAGGCTTCATGATGGAGTGCCTGTCTGTTTCCATTTATCCTAGAGCCCCAAACAAAGTGGGGCTCTCAGAGGGACACTCAAATATTTGTTGAGTGAATTAATCAGTGGCACCTACTCCCTAATAGGCTTTTCCTGGACTAGCAGGGTAAAGAAGTGACTTAATCAAGTTGTTGCAACAAATGTTTAGAGCTTCAGGAAAAAAATATGACTTTGGTTTTCCCTTGTCATAACCAAAATTCTGTCACTTCTATTCTGGGTTGCTTCTGATGAGGTCAACAACCTTGGCATCTACTCTGGATTTGTTTCTGCCTTGTGACTGCTCAGCTCAGATAGTGACCTGGAATTAATAAAATCATGTCTTTGTGGGCATCAAAGAGTCTCCCTAGTTTCTCCAAACAACAGGCTTGATTGTAAGATGTATATGGTGATAAGGCAGATGAGGATCCCAGCTGGAGAGATGTCCATTCTGACAACAGAGTACTGCATGGTTGTGGAGAATTAAATGCAGTCTTGAGGGAGCTCCTGTCACTGGGTCAACAGTGTGAGTCAATTACTCTGTGCTGTATGTATAGCTCCACTACTAAGACAGCTCAGCTATTTTTCCTGTCTCTGTTTACTTGGAGTAGCTTTCAATTTGTGTTTAGTGCCACTTGGTTATCTCTCAACCAACTGCTCACTGATAGTTTCTACCACTTCCTGATTTCTGTGGCATCACTGCATCTGCTGGCTGCCTTCCCAGCTTTAAATCCCTGGTATTCGCTGCTCATATTCTCTATATATGTTGCCTTCAAATTGTATTGCTTTGTTTAATACTATTAATTTTCTCTGATTCTCATGCCAAAAGTCTATGACACTGATGACAGGCCTGTGTAAGATTTGCTGCCCGTGAGTTTCGTGCTTATCCTGGTCCAAGCAGTTCTGAAACATGAATGGTAGGCTGGAGGTGGCACCTACTGGTCCTTAAGAACTCATTGTAAAATATTTGGAAAATTGATGAACACAGTTGTAAAACACTTGAAGCCTGAAATCAGACAAGGTAGGAATATTTATACCCCAGATATTGGCAAAGGCTACAAATCAACATTCTTTTTCCACAGAGCCAGCTTGCAGCACACTACTAAATGGAATAGAGAACAAGGCTCCACCTTGAGGAAGCATTCAGAGCCATTTTCTGTGGTTGTATGGTTGCCATTCTGTTTCCCCAGCGGGGCAGTATAATTGGCAAGTCCTTTGCATGGCTGGCTCAGTCTAACTGGTCACTCCCAGGACTTCCGAAGTAAACACAGACTCCTTTCATCAGTGTTAGTCCCCTAATTGCTGCTGTGCTTATGTTTTGGGGTGAGTTTCCTGGGAAAAATCTCTGAAATGAGGATGGGGAAAAGGAGGAAAGGAATACACAGAGGGGAAGGAGCTGAACAGTGATGTAGTCACCAAAAAGATGTTAGCCAAACCCATGAGAAACACCAGCAGTTAGATGGCAGCTGTCCACTGGACAACATGGCTTTTTTCAGAGTAAGGTAAATTCCAGGGAGGAACTCAGATGAAAATCTTAGACCACCAATACTTTGAGCAGCTGGGGGAGGGAGTACTTTAGTCTTGAAGGGGAACTGAATGGTTCACATACATCCACTATGTGTGTGTAGAAGGGGAATAAAAGTTCGTAAAATTGTTAGTTTCCCTAGAGTACATTAAAGTTGTTTTAGTAAATTCCCAACCAAGAAACCTTCTGTCATTTTAAATAAATATGTAAGGGCAACTGTACAATATTATTTCTGCTATTTTCTGTTGTCAATGCAGTCACTGAGTTATACATTTTCAAAGCCAAGGGATATAGCTATCTCACTCTGGCCCAACCTCTTGGTGGAAAGAGATCCAAAGAGCCCTCCCTTTTCCTTCCCTCTTTGAAATAAATTCCTTTTGATCCCGATTATAGCCCTGCAAAAAGGAATATGAAGAAGATGATGAATAGAGAGTTCAAAGTTGTGGTGTTTGGAACATTGTGTTGGTCCACTGCAGGAGGAGTAGAATCCTAGGACATATGCCATTTATCAATTGAAGAACTTACCTTTCCACAAGGGCAGAGAGTTGGATTCTCAATTCTTGGAGACAATAAATTTGTCCATTTGAAGCAAAACTGCATAAGTCTTACTTTTCTAAGAAGGCACTGTTAGCTACTCTCTTTCCAAAGGAGAATCCAACTCTTTGGAGAAGGCAGAGAACCAATTTTCACTGAAAAATTTCAATCGTATTTAAAAAGAGAGAAAATAGAATTTTCATTGAACTGCACTGAAAATATGGACCTAATGGAAAGAAATACAATTGAGAAATTATTCCTAAACTAATTGAGCAATGCACAAGAAGTACATAATTTCTGCATACTGAGGCTTTGCCCCATGAACCTTGCTACTGTAAAATCTCATGTGGTCAAAGAAACATAGATGCTTTGAGAAGCCTCCTGAGAATTCTTTGCAATTTATTTCCTAATTTTGCATTCCCTGGCCTTCTTTAGTGTGTTGTTGGGTAAATATAGACAGGACCAATGAACAGATGGGGTAAATAGGACAGAAATGTTAACTATGCTGTTCACAAAAGTAATCACATTCTTTTGTGCATTAGAATTATAGGTGAAGAGGGATTTGAACCCAATCTACCCTTTTGCTAATGAAGTAAAGGGAAGCTTAAAGAGTTTAAAAACATGTCCAGTATCACACAGCCAGTTCTCAGCAAGTTGGGATTTGGAACCTCGTCTTTGTGGTTGTGATTACTGTTACTTCTACTGTTTTAAACATATTCATTCTTTCCAAAATATTTATTGACCTCTATCTTATATTGTGTATTGTTCCAGGCACTGGTAATGAAGAGCCAAATAAGACAGAGATAGTCTTGGCATCATGGAGTTTACTCAAAGCAGTCAGGTGGACTGAATAAAAATAGTACTGCTTAATGGAGAATGAAATTAACAAGGAACAATAAAATTAAACTGTTCTTGGCATAACCTTACTAATTGAACTAAGGTGAGAGCCAGTATAGTTTCCTGTAGGATACTCTTATGTCCAAACATTCAAAGGGAAGAACAGTCTGTACATCTAATCTTTTATTAAAGAAGTTAGAACTTAAATTCACAGGTTTTGTTTCTGTTACTTGGCTACAACTATTGCACTTGTTCTCACAGAAACCTGCCACGTAGGCACTCAACCTAAGTTCTCCCTGCTAAGTTTAAAAGTCCTAGAAAAGTTTATTAGTCTAGTTTTAGTGTCTGAAAAAATAATTTGTATATTCAGTGACTTTTGGTTTAAACTTTATCAAGTGGAACTAATTGGTAAATGGGACAGATAAACTGATATAGTAATATTGATAATTCTGGTATGTTAGAACTAGTGTCTAGAAGAAGAATCTAGGGGTATAAGAAGCCAAGATACAGTTAGACTTCCTATACAAACATGTCACATGAATAAGAAATACACATAAAGATGGGATGAAAATGTATTAGCATAAGCATGCCAAATTATCTATATTCAATGATTTATGAACTATAGCAATGGAAATGTCCTATAATCTAACCAAATACATTCTATTGTATGTTTCATATCAGTTTTTGATTTAATAATTTTTTTTTTTTTTGGTAAAGAATTGTGGGTAGTTTTCCCTGCTATGTGGAGTAGGAATGATAACAACAGAATTTATTTATTTATTATTTACTGTTAAAATCAGTTAATCTGTTCTGGTACACAGACAAGAGCCCTAGGTGCTACCCTCTGATTGGCTGGCTCTCACCTTTACCCTGCTCCTTGAATTACCTAGGCCTTTCTTTCTTTGTTTTTATTTTGAGACAGGATCCTGATAAATATCCTGGTGGATGCCATACTTGTGATCTTCCTGCTTCATCTTCCCAAGTCATTGGAGTTGCAAGCAAGCTCCACCATACCTGACTAGGCCTTTCTTCTTGAGGTTGTTGGTTGGAGGTTGAAATTACGCTATTCAAAGTCACATGCATCTTAATTTATTTGCTCCAGCTCATTTATGTTGCATCTGTTATCTTTAAGGTTTAACTTTTTAGATCAGTGGTTCACATCCCTGGGTGCATGTTAGAACCAGCTGGTGAGCTTTTAACATACTATTACCTGGACTCCACCCTAGAGCTTCTGAGTTCATTGTTCTGTGGACATACCAAGGCATCAATACTTAAATAAAAATCTTCTTAGGTGATTCAAATATGCAGCTTGGGTTGAGAACCAAAATATCTAAGAAATCACTCCATGCTCATGACATCTCAATTAGTGGTTCTTTTCTCCTTCACAAGGGCCCAGCATCCTGAGGACTTATCCAGGTCTTATTTATTCTGCTTGTCTGGTTTTGATATGCAGCCCTTTCCATCTCACTCCCTATCCTTCTGCATCAGTAAGTTGTTGGTGAGGAAGAGGTTCTTTCTCCTGACAGTCTGTGGAAGAGAAGCACTCCAAATAGGGCTGCTGACACTGGAGACCTGAGGGTACTTGGGGTGGGTAAACCTCTGGCTGCTACTGGTAGGGAATCTTCTGTTCCTTATGGGAATCCCAGCAAACATGAATGTGGTGGTAAGACCTGCCCAGGGGATTCACAAGGTAAACCTTTGAGGTGTCCTGAAATATGTTGAATGTGATACCCTGAGCTGTCTCTTCTATCTTCTGCCATCTCTGACTCATGTACTTGTTCTTGGTACAACTTGAACACAAATCATTGCCCAATTATCAATCCTCCCACCATTCTATCCACCATTGAAAGTTGACTCCAAATATATCTTGCTCTATGAAGCCTTTTTTTTAAAATTGTAAACAAATGGGATTCATGTTGTTTCTCTGTTTGTACATGGAGTCAAGGCATATCATTTGTGTAATCATAAATTTACATAGGGTAATGTTGTTTGATTCCTCCTGTTATTTTTTTTCCTTCCACCTACCCCTCCCACGCCTCTTTTCCCTCTATACAGTCCTTCCTTCCTCCATTCTTACCACCCTCCTTAAACGCAACCCTAAACCTAACCCTAAACCTAACAATAACCCCTCACACCCCCCCCCCCATTAGATGTCATTATCCGCTTATCAGCGAGATCATTCGTCCTTTAGTTTTTGAGATTGGCTCTCTCACTTATCATGATATTCTCCAATTTCATCCATTTGCGTGCAAATGCCATATTTTATCATTCTTTTTGGCGGAGTAATATTCCATTGTATATATTTGCCACAGTTTCTTTATCCATTCATCAATTGAAGGACATCTAGTTTGGTTCCCCAATCTGGCTATTGTGAATTGAGCAGCTATGAACATTCATGTGGCTGTAGCTCTGTAGTATGCTAATTTTAAGTCCTTTGGGTATAGGCGGAGGAGTGGGATAGCTGGGTCAAATGGTGGTTCCATTCCAAGCTTTCTGAGGAATCTCCATTCTGCTTTCCAGAGTGGCTGCACTAATTTGCAACCCCACCAGCAATGTATGAGTGTACTTTTTCCTCACATCCACACCAACACCTATTGTTGCTTGTGTTCTTGATAATTGCCATTCTAATTGGGGTGAGATGGAATCTTAGGGTAGTTTTGATTTGCATTTCTCTTATTACTAGAGATGTTGAACATTTTTTCATACAACTGTTGATTGCTTGTACATCTACTTCTGTGAAGTGTCTGTTCATTTCCTTAGCCCATTTGTTGATTGGATTATTTGTATTCTTGGTGTAGAGTTTTTTGAGTTCTTTATAGATTCTGGAAATTAGCGCTCTATCTGAAGTATGAGTGGCAAAGATATTCTCCCACTCTGTAGGCTCTCTCTTCACATTACTGACAGTTTCCTTTGCTGAGAGAAAGCTTTTTACTTTAAATCTATCCCAGTTGTTGATTCTTGCTTTTATTTCTTGTGCTATGGGAGTCCTGTTGAGGAAGTCTGGTCCTAAGCCAACATGTGGAAGATTTGGACCTACTTTTTCTTCTCCAAGATGCAGGGTCTCTGGTCTGATTCTGAGGTCCTTGGTCCATTTTGAGTTGAGTTTTGTGCAGGGTGAGAGGGGTTTAATTTCATTCTGTTGCATATGGATTTCCAGTTTTCTCAGCACCATTTGTTGAAGAGGCTATCTTTTCTTCATTGCATATTTTTGGCACCTTTGTCTAGTATGAGAAAATTGTATTTATTTGGGTTTGTGTCCATGTCCTCTATTCTGTACCATTGATCTACCTGTCTATTTTGGTACCAATACCATGCCGTTTTTGTTACTATTGCTTTGTATTATAGTTGAAGATCTGGTATTGTGATATCCCCTGCTTTGCTCTTTCTACTGAGGATTGCATTAGCTATTCTGGGTTTCTTATTCTTCCAGATGAATTTCATGATTGCTTGCATTATTTCTGTAAGGTACATCATTGGGATTTTAATTGGAATTGCATTGAATCTGTATAGCACTTTTGGTAATATGGCCATTTTGACAATATTAATTCTGCCTATCCAAGAACATGGGAGATCTTTCTATCTTCTAAGGTGTTCTCTAATATCTTTCTTTAGTGTTCTGTAGTTCTCATTGTAGAGGTCTTTCATGTCTTTTGTGAGATTGATTCCCAAGTATTTTATTTTTTTCGATGCTATTGTGAATGGGGTAGTTTTCCTAACTTCTCTTTCTGAAGATTCATCACTTATGTATAAAAATGCATTGGATTTATGAGCATGGATCTTTCCACCTGCTACTTTACTGAATTCACTTATGAATTCTAAGAGTTTTCTGGTGGAATTCCCAGGTTCCTCTAAATATATAATCATGTCATTAGGGAACAGGGATAGTTTGAGTTCTTCTTTTCCTATTTGTATCCCTTTAATTTCTTTGGTTTGTCTAATTGCTCTGGCTAGAGTTTCAAGGACGATGTTGAATAGAAGTGATGAAAGAGGGCATCCCTACCTTGTTCCAGTTTTTAGAGGGAATGCTTTCAGTTTTTCACCATTTAGAATGATATTGGCCATGGGCTTAGCGTAGATGGCCTTTACAATGTTAAGGAATGTTCCCACTATCCCTATTTTTTCTAGTGTTTTGAGCATGAAGGGACGCTGTATTTGATCGAATGCTTTTTCTGCATCTATCGAAATAATCATGTGATTCTTAACTTTAAGTCTGTTGATATGGTGAATGACATTTATTCATTTCCATATGTTGAACCAACCTTGCATCCCTGGGATAAAACCCACTTGATCGTGGTGCACTATCTGTTTAATATATTTTTGTATGCGATTTGCTAAAATTTTGTTGAGAATTTTTGCATCGATGTTCATTAAGGATATTGATCTGAAATTTCCTTTCCTCGATGTGTCTCTGTCTGGTTTATGTATCAGGGTGATATTGGCTTCATAGAATGAGTTTGGGAGGGTTCCCTCCTCTTCTATTTTATGGAATACTTTGAGAAGTATTGGAATGAGCTCTTCTTTAAAGGTTTTGTGGAACTCGGCTGAGAACCCATCTGGTCCCGGACTTTTCTTTGTTGGTAGGCTTTTGATGACCTCTTCTATTTCATTACTTGAAATTGATCTATTTAAATTGTGTATGTCCTTCTGGTTCAGTTTAGGTAATTCATATGTCTCTAGAAATGTGTTGATGTCTTCGAGGTTTTCTGTTTTGTTGGAGTATAGATTTTCAAAATAGCTTCTAATTATGTTTTGTATTTCACTCATGTCTGTTTTGATATTTCCTTGTTCATTCCGAATTTTAGTAATTTGAGTTTTCTCTTGCCTTCTTTTTGTTAGCGTGGCTAAGGGTTTATCAATTTTGTTTATTTTTTCAAAGAACCAACTATTTTGCCAATTTTTCGATTGTTTCTTTTGTTTCAATTTCATTGATTTCAGCTCTGATTTGAACTATTTCCTGTGTTCTACTACTTTTGGTTTTTCCCTGTTCTTCTTTTTCTAGGGTTTTGAGCTGTATTGTTAGGTTGTTTATTGTTTGATTTTTTTCTTCTTTTATTGAATATGCTCCATGTAATAAATTTTCCTCTAAGTACTGCTTTCATAGTGTCCCAGAGATTTTGATATGATGGGTCTTTGTTCTTGTTTACTTCTAAGATTATTTTAATTTCCCTCCTGATGTCTTCTGTTATCCATTCATCATATAATAGTGTATTATTTAATCTCCAGGTATTGGAGAAGTTTCTGTTTTTTATTCTGTCATTTATTTCCAATTTCAATCCATTATGATCTGATAGAGTACAAGGTAGTATCTCTATCTTCTTGTATTTGCTAACAGTAGCTTTGTGGCATAAAATATGGTTTATTTTAGAGAAGGATCCATGTGCTGATGAGAAGAAAGTGTATTCGTTCTTTGTTGGATGGTGTATTCTATATACGGCTGTTAAGTCTAAATTGTTGATTGTGTTATTGAGATCTATGGTTTCTTTATTCAATTTTTGTTTGGAAGATCTATCCAGTGGTGAGAGAGGTGTGTTAAAATCTCCTAGTATTATTGTGTTGTGGTCTATTTGATTTCTGGAATTGAGAAGGATTTGTTTGATGTATATGGATGAGCCAATGTTTGGGGCATAGATATTTATGATTGTTATGTCTTGCTGATTTATGCTTCCCTTAAGCAGTATGTAATGTCCTTCTTTATCCCTTCTGACTAGTTTTGGCTTGAAGTCCACATTTTCTGAAATGAGGATGGATACTCCAGCTTTTTTGCTGTGTTCATGTGCATGGCATGTTTTTTCCCATCCTTTCACCTTTAGTCTATGGGTATCTCTTTCTATGAGATAAGTCTCTTGCAGGCAGCATATTGTTGGATTTTTCTTTTGAATCCAATCTGCCAGTCTATGTCTTTTGATTGATGAGTTCAGGCCATTAACATTCAGGGTTATTATTGTGATATGATTTGTATTCCCAGTCATTTGACTCATTTTTGTTTTTTGACATGATTTGGTTTCTCCTTTACTTGGCTATTCCTTTAGGCTAGTTCCTCCCATTGCTGATTTTCATCGTTGTTTTTCCTCTCTTCCTCATGGAATAATTTGCTGAGAATGTTCTCTAATGCCGGCTTTCTTTTTGTAAATTCCTTTAGCTTTTGTTTATCATGGAAGGATCTTATTTCGTTGTCAAATCTGAAAGTAAGTTTTGGTGGGTATAAGATTCTTGGTTGGCATCCATTTTCTTTCAGGCCTTGGTAGATGTTGTTCCAGGCCCTTCTAGTTTTTAGGGTCTGGATTGAAAAATCTGCTGATATTCTTATTGGTTTCCTCCTGAATGTAATTTGATTCTTTTCTCTCGCGGCCTTTAAAATTCTGTCTTTATTTTGTATGTTAGATATTTTCATAATAAAGTGCCTTGGTGTGGGTCTGTTGTAATTTTGTATATTTGGAGTCCTATAGGCCTCTTGTACTTGGTTTTCCATTTCATTCTTCAGATTTGGGAAATTTTCTGATATTATTTCATTGAATAGATTGTTCATTCCTTTGGTTTGTTTCTCTTCCTCATCCCAGTAATTCTTAAATTTGGCCTTTTCATGATATCCCATAATTCTTGTAGATTCTGTTCATGATTTCTTACCATCTTCCCTGTTTGGTCAACTTTGTTTTCAAGATTAAATATTTTGTCTTCAATGTATGAGGTTCTGTCTTCCAGGTGTTCTATCCTATTGGTTATGCTTTCTATGGAGTTTTTAACTTTGTTTATTGTTTCCTTCATTTCAAGGATTTCTGTTTGGTTTTTCTTCAATGTCTCTAACTCTTTATTGAAATGATCTCTTGCTTCCCGTATTTGCTCCTTTAACTGTTGATTGGTGCGATCATTTAATGCCTGCATTTGCTCTTTCATCTCCTCGTTTGCTTCCCTGATTGTTTTAATTATGTACATTCTGAACTCCCTTTCTGACATTTCTTCTTTTGTGCTGTCATGGTTTTATTAATATAGTATCTAGGTTTGTTTGGGACATTATCTTCCCTTGTTTTCTCATATTGGTCAGATATCAGTGGGACTCTGAGATATTGCAGATTTCCTCTATTGGCTTATAGTGTCCCTGTAGATTTCCAGTATATCACCTCCCAGCCTTCAGTAGCCTGAAGTCTTGGAGTAACTTGATAATGCAGTGCTTCCAAAGAAAGCTTCCCCTAGCCTGCTACTGGTTCTAGGGCTTGGAGCTGGCTCTATGTGGAAAGGCTCTCACTGGGCTGTCTGCTCTGAGAAGCTGGCCTTGGAAGGAGCCTGCCGCCGCAGGGAGTAAGGCTGCTTGGAGCAGTCTCTGGCTGCACTGCCCTGGTCCCAGAGGCTGCCTGCAGGCCAGAGCTCACCACTGACTCTGGGACTTGGAGTTGTTTCTGTGCAGAAAGGCTCTCACTGGGTGGCCTGCTCTGAGAAGCTGGTCGTGGAACGAGCCTGCCACTGGAGTGGGCAGGGATTCCTGGGGAATACTCTAGCTGCCCTGCCCTTCTCTGAGAATCCGCCCCTGTGCAGGCCTACCACCTGGGCTGAGCTTCACCTGGTGTGGGAGACTCACCCCGTGGCTCTATGTTAGTCTGAGTCTCTCAATGCTTCCCCTTCTTGAATCCTGGGTTCTGGAGCAACAGGAGATGCAGTCACCCTTTAGTCCGCCATCTTGAATCCAATCCTTTTTTTTTAAGCCTATCCCTTGCCATCCTTATGTCTTATTTTGAACTTGTATAACATCTAGCAGTAGGAAGAATAAAAATAGCAATGAATTAAAGACCAGACCAGGATCCAGTTCTGTGCAAACCAATCTGAACATCTATATTCCAATTTTTTTTCAAAGACTGAATGAATGATTTGCTTTGTGTGGGAATCTTTTCTGTGTCTCCATTATTCTAGCTATAAAATCGAGCCATTTTAGAGAGCATTTTGGTCAGATTTGTGTCACTTTGATGCATATACCCAACAAGAACAGCTTAGAGGAAGAAAAGTTCATTTTGCTTCAGGTTTCAGAGGTTCACTCCATGGTTGGTAAACTCCATTGCTCTGGGTCCAAGATAAGTCAGAACATCAAATCATAACAGAACTCTATTTCTTTATAAGTAGCCCTTAGAATGCCTGTGTTAAAACTATCTGGGCTTGCTTAAATCTGGAGTCTTGCCCTTCCATTACAATCCAAAGCACTGGAAGATGGTGAATCTATGTTTAAAATGCATCCCTACTGATGATTATGCTCAATAAATTTAGAAAACAAAATAACCAGTGGAATTACTGGTTTTTTGTTCAATTACAATATCATTATGACAGCTGCAAATATAAAACCTTGTAAACATAGAGATACAAAATTCCATTATTGTTGAAAGTAGACGGAGAGGTCTTTTATGATTTGGATAGGAGGTGTTCCCCAAAAAACTTCTGTGATAGTATAGGAATATTCAGAGGTAAAATGACTGGATTATGAGAGCTGTAACCTAATCAGTCCATCCTAGTTTGA
This sequence comes from Sciurus vulgaris, assembly GCF_902686455.1. Classification (NCBI taxonomy): domain Eukaryota; kingdom Metazoa; phylum Chordata; class Mammalia; order Rodentia; family Sciuridae; genus Sciurus; species Sciurus vulgaris. Next base: position 26,317,160 of record NC_136470.1, on the reverse strand, counting down.
ATGGACTAACTGGGTGATACCTGCAGGCAGATAGGGTATGACTGGTGGAGGTGGATCCCTGGGGTGTGCTACCTGACTCCCAGGAGCTGTGTAGCTTTCCTCTCTATGCCTTTTGGCCACGATGCTCCACCTCATCTTAGGTCCAGAGCAATGGAACTGACTGACCATGGACTGAACCTCTGAGAAACCATGAGCCAAAATTAACTTTTACTCCTCTACATTGTTTTTGTCAGGCATTTTGGTCATAGCATGAAAACTGACACAGATCTTTTGATTGGAAAAGCAACAGGTAGTGGAAAGAACATGAGATACCTAGGAACATAGGCATTGTCTCCATGTGGACATAAATTGAGGCACAGGAATAGAGAAATATTTTAATATTGATTATTCACATATCCTCAAGGATTTTTGTGTCATGGATTGTGCATTAAATACCTGCTTATCTGGCTAAGCTAAATACCAGAGATAAAAGGGTTACTTTTTTTTTTTTTATCACAACTCTTTCATGTAGATGTGGCCATTATTATTATTCATGCCTGATAAAGTTGACTCCTGAACCAGAAGCGCTAGGAGGTAACTGAGACCTGTTTTCAAGATGTTCCATTGTCTTCTTATAGATCTTGATCTATGAAATGCAACTTCCTTTTCAACTGGGGTCTACGAATTGTTTTTATAGGAAAAAATTTCTGAACTGTATAAATGGGATAATTGGGGGAGTATAAGATTTTCTTTTATTCAGTGCAAGGTATCAAACCTAGGGTCTGATACATGCTAGGTAAGCACTGTACCACTGAACTATACCTTCAGTCCCAAGATTTTCTTTATAATAACTTTTTGGTAGATATGCCAAACCCATGTGGGGGTTACATGTAATTTTGCAGGTTTTTAGACCAAAATACTCCTAAAGATACAAAACCCTTAGCTGTGATGACTTTATTCCTGCCCAAATTGGCATTCAGTTTCAGATAAATTTTCTAGTCATCAAAGAGTAGACTTGCTGTGCTTCTGATTAATTGTCAGAGAACTTCTTGTTATAAAACCAGCTTCTATTTCTGACTGAGCTAATGTGTGACCTTAAGTACGTTAAAGAGCTTTGGGATCTCTTTGTTTCACATTGTAAAGTGGAGATAAAAATACATTCATACATCTTTCGAAAAAAAAAAAAAACAGTGAGGATTAATGAGATAATGTTATCAGGCATATTAAAGTCACCTAGTTTTTTTCATATTTAGATTTCTGATTCATTTCCTAATACTAAAATGGGTCATATACTTTAAAAAGGAGTATGCAGAATTAAGATTGTGGTGAACTATAATAGTTATAGCCCAAAAAGAATGAGCAGATGACAAGTAGGATTATTAAGCTTCTATATATAAATTTTCCCTTTTACTTTAATTCCGTGTTATGTCCATACTTTAGAAGAGAATCTTTCATAGTCCGAGGAATCTTGATCCATATGCCAAGCTGTCTGCTTAATTTAAAAGCCACTGAAGTGTACTAAAATCTTACATTGTAAGTAACTGTTTGCTTAACTGAGTAATGAGGGTGTTATCACTAAGTAAACAGTAAGTCCATTGCCCAGTTCCTGGTAGAGTGTTGTTATCTCTGGGATAATTCAGTCCTTGATGGAGTAAACCCATGACCCAAAATTCATAGAGAGGAGTGATTTATCCAGCATCACTTGCCCATCCATCATGCTGCTGCCCTGCCTTGTGCAGGGAGTTTGCCTGCCATGAATTTCATCATTGGCGGTATTTCATAAGTCAAGCCTGGTGATCAGACAGGGTCACCCTGAAATCCCATCTGCTGAGCAAGGCATCACGTGGCTACATTTCTCTTCCAGACTGACAGCATTTCCCAGCACCCATAGGTTTTAAAGATATGAAAAGCAGCTTAGAGAAGGCTAGGGGAGCAGCTCTGCCACTATGAAAGTGTACACAAACAACAGGAATTAGAGACTGAGTGGGAGGAAAGGGAATGGAAAATTTTAAAAAGGAGTGAACAGATAAAGCAGAAAGTAGAACACAGGAAAAGAAAGCAAGATAAGCAAGTAGTGGGGAGAAGATATTAGAATTACATGTAAATGGGATAAAAGGAAAAGAAAGAAAGCACAAATGAAAATAAGTCAAAATGTTATTTATGTTTACATTCACTGAGATGATAATGTGGAGGGTAAATCTACAATATTTCCTGTCAGATCTACTCATTTCTGTTATCCTAGGAACCTTTCATTTTCAAAACATTTATATATTTCTTCCCTACTCTATCTTTTCAGTAACTGAGGTTAATATCATCCCTATTTTACACAAGGAAAAGGAGGCAGTTTTGTTGTGAAACAAAAAATCTTAAACCTTTTAGTTGGATACAATCTCATTTGCCATTTTTGCTTTTGTTGCCTGTGCTTTGAGGGCTATAGCCAAGACCTGGGTTAGTAAGATAGAGGACATCATTATTACTCAGACCAATGTTATGGGCTTTCTCCCTGTGTTAACTTCTAGTAGTTTTACAATTTCAGACTTACAGGTAAGTCTTTAAATTCATATTAAGTTCGCTTTTGCATAAGAGCCCGATTTCATTTTTCTTCATGGGACTATTCAATTTTTCCAGCATCATTTACTGATAAAACTACCCTTTTCCCATTTGTGGGAACCTTTGTGAAAATCAATAGACTGTAAATGTGTATGCTTATTTCTGGGATCTCTATACTGCTCCATTGTCAGCATTGCACTGTTTTCACTAGCATGGAATCCATCTAAGGCTCCTAATAATGTGATGACATCAGCATATGCTTTTGTAAATTTTACATAAGCAATCACAATCTTCAGAGTGCTTCTCCCTCTTTCTGAGTTTCCCTTCATCATGCTTTGCTTCTAATTGGATGACATTTGAGCATTTTTGGCAACTGGTCGAGAGACATTGAGTTACGGCTTCATTTAGATGGATGAGGAAGAACTTATTTGGGGGGTGTCGTTCTAGGTCTCTTCCATGTATGGCTATCATTTGTTGTTCCAGGGTAGAAGTAGTTCCCAGATGTGTCCCATGGAGCTTGGCACTGAGCAATAGAGAAGAAAGAAAACTTAGAATGGAGGTATCAAGAAGCCACTTTGGAGAAATTGTTTCTAGTCATCAAATGTATAAAATTGTAAGCATAAAAGATTCAGTTGTTTCTGAAGCCTAGTCAAAGTGGTGATTCCCTCCTGTCAGGAATTTATTCAATAATGTAGTATATACGACAAGTACACCATTTTTCTTTTTCTTTTAAGGCAAAATCAATAGAAGTAATACAAACTTCAAATTTGTATTATTGTATGTTCAAGTATGAAGATGCTTTATTATGAATTCTAATTATAGTGAGTGAAGAAAAATATCAATTATTCATACTGGAAAAAACTTTTAATTTTTGTTTCCTTTGGAATATATTACAAAATTGTCATCATATGAAAAGACTATCAGTGAATTTGCAGCAAAAATGCAAGGGGAAAACTATTGTAAAGCTATGTTAGGCAGCATAAAATATCTTATTTCTCAGGATTTTGTGATATCTATGGAATTTATCAGCTTTAAAAATGTTTTTGTTATTATTTCACTTCTCACTATAAGTACTCATATTCATGCTTAATTTTGGATTAGTAAAAAATATTGTGAATTTTTCTAAAAGATGATCTCTAAATTGCATATAATCTTAGTTTCCATGAAACCTGGATTTGATCCTAGAGGTAAGTCAAGTAATTTTCTTAAGATCAAGTGACAGGGCTGGGGATGTAGCTCAGTTGGTAGAGTGCTTGCCTTGTAAGCACAAGGCCCTGGGTTCAATCCCCAGCACCTCAAAAAAAAAAAAAAAAAAAAGATCAAATGACAATTGAGCACAGAACTGTTGAATTCTCTTCTGCCTTCTGTCCAGCAATTCAGCTGCTTTGGATATGCATTCCAGGAGCTATGAACACATTTAACTAATGCCACAAAGCACATGCATATTAGAAGACTGCAACCCAGAAGAAAATGACTAATAAGCCAATAATGTTATTAACTGGTAAGTTTAGTCATACAAAAATATCAAAAAGGGAAACAAAAAATAACTAACTTGCTGTTTTCTTTTTATGTATAAATGAATGGAAAGTATAAATATAATTCAATAAACAATTGGAATAGCATCAAATGTGAAATACAAAGACCCTGATTAAAGTTCTTGTTCTACTTCTAAGGAGTCCGGTGATTGTGGGAGATCTGGTTAATTGTTCCCGTAATACTTTCTTTTTCTTCCCTTTAGTGTTTGACCCTAAGTTGTAGCCTCCCATTTAGAATACATTCCCTACTTACCTCTGCATTAAATGCAATCATATGACTGAATTTTGGCCAATGGTTGCAAGTGAAAATGATGTGGATAATTCTGTATAACATTCTTTTTTTTTCTATATTAAGACTTCTTTATTGCCTTTATTTTTGTCTTAGAAATTCACATAATTTTTTAAGTTTAACTGACAAATAATAATTTCACAAATATATGGAGCAAAATGTAGTATTTTGATATATGAACACATTTTGTTTTGATAAATCAGGGTAAGTAGTATATCCATCACATCAACATTTATTATGTCTTTGTGATGAGAACATTCAAAATCCTCTCATCTAGTTATTTGGAAATATACATTGTTAATTATAGTCACCCTACTGTACAAGAGAATACCAGAATTTAATCCTGCTATCTAGCTGTAATTTTGTACCTATAGACCAGTATCTCCCCTTTTACCTTCGAAAGTAAGGTAAAACTATGGATTTTTCCTCTATGAAAATTTACATACAACATAAACATAATTTTACAGGGCACATACACCTAGTACATATTCAGAAATCCCCCAAGGACCCTTATAGAAACAAGGTAAAGAAGCCCTGACTTAGCATCTGAAGTATAGCAGCAATGTAGATAGTTGAACTATACATACATTACTTTCTCAACTTCTTCAGATTCTACAGAGATCATGACTGTTGGCAAGTCAAACAATTGTAGCATTTCTGACTCTGTATTATCTCTGTATTCTTCTCAAGGTCTTCTTTCGTTATAGTTGTTTCAGGCACTGCCCTCATAACACGTAAGTCTGTGTTGTCTTAATGATGGGAACGTTCATTTTTTCTGCTGATTTCATTTCAGGTAGAATAAGTATGTTTCTTGATGCAGCCATTTTGCTTTGATTTGCACCAATATATCCTTTGACTGGAGCTTTTCCTGTAGCATTAAAGCTAATAGACCTTCTTGGTAATAGTGAGGTATTATTCGGCGAGAGGTTAGGCTGCTTGCGGCTGTTTGTCGGAGAGATGGGCATGGTGGCGACGGGGTGGGGAGTGGTCTATCCCTTTCCTGGCTGCTTCTGGAATCCCTGTTCCCCAACCCCGGGCTTCAGCGGGTAGCGCTGTGGCTCCGAAATGTTTGCCGGGCGTCATGGAGACCGTGGAGCCCTGGCTCAACAAGCGGCCTCTCGGTTGGCTGGCGGCTCGAGGCCGAGGAGGAGGGCTCTGTATAACATTCTTATTATGTTCATTTCTTTCTCAGTGATTTACCACTGAGCTACATCCTTAGCACACACACATTTTTTTTCGAGACAAGTGAGAAAGGGTCTTGCTAAGTTGCTCAGTCTGACCTTGGTCTGTGACCTCCTGTCTCAGCCTACTGTGTAGCTGAAATTATCATAGTGCACCACCATGCCTAGTACCTTGACAGTTTTAAAGAGTACTGATTGGGAGTATTTGTGGAAGGTTTCTCTGTTTTAGTTTGTCTGATAGTTTCATGATTAGATTGAGATCATGCTTTAGAGGTATTTACTTATTTAGTATTCACTTATTTATGTATTTATTTTGCAGAATCAAACTCAGGGCCTTGTACATGCCAGGCAAGTCCCTACCACTGAGAGACATCCCTAACTCTTGGAGGTTTTTTATTTTAATGTAAAGATAATATAGAATAAAAAGTTAGGAAAAGAAGAGGAGCCAGAGAATAAACTCACTGTTCCAATTTGATTACTTCATTAACTCTAACTGCTATTCTATTGGTATGTTCCTGTAGTAGAATAGAATTTTGTACTCCAGCTTTATGATTACCATTTTTTTTTATTTTGTTTTTGTTGTTGTTATTGTTGTTACTGGGGATTGAATTCAGAAGTGCTTTATCACTCAGATACATCCTTAGCCCTTTTTATTTTATTTTGAGACAGAATCTTGCTAAATTGCTAAGGCCGGCCTCAGACTATGATCCTCCTGCCTCAGCCTTCCTAGTTGCTGGGGTTACAGGCATGCACCACCATGCCCTGCTCTATGAAGTACCTTTGAAAATCAAAAGAATATATTCTGCTTCCTTTCTCTCTCCTAATACTGCTGAACAGACCTGAGTTGCCCTCTTTCTGTCCATGTAATCATCCTTGGAGAAAATGCCTATAAAGCATCGCATTTTGAGTACAGAACTTGATGACACATAGGCAAGGGTGCATTGGAGCTGGCATCTAGTCTAGTGGGACAAAGGTATATTTTAGAAAAGCTATCTATTGACAGCTTCATACCAGAGTGAACTGTCAGCAAACCCTCACTACTTTGGGAAGGTTTTTCATTGTTTTTGTCTTTTTAAGAGAAAGAAAAAAAGAGGGAGGGATGGAGGAAAGGAGAGAGGGAAAGAAGAAAAAAAATTACAATATTACAAAATCAAATGCTAATTATAATTAAGAAAAAATATGAGACTTGGTGAATTTAAGAAATTGAGAAGAAAGTCTAGATATATTAAAATCTTTGTTCAAGTGGTCACTTTTAGTTTGCTTTTTCAGACACAGTAAGGGAAAAATGGCATTTTGATTGGGACAGAAATTAGCCTATTTCCTTCTGCCCTTACTTTTCAAGTTGTGCAAATCCTGAGTTAAATCCTGCTATAATTGAAACTTTGGTTTTTTCACATATCTGCACAAAGTTATGATCTAAGTATAGTTAACTAGCAGTTGTGGAAGGGGTTGCATGCTTCCAGAAGAATAGATTGACAAGAAGCAGAATGTGTAGTTAGAGATCATGGTAGCAATTCCAGAAATATTCAGAACCACTGTTCTGGCACTTCTACATACTTCATTCCTGGGCTGAAGCCTTCAACATTTAACATTTTTATTCCCTCACCCTTCTTTTTTGGTGTACATTGATATGTTTGATCACAAATCTCTTCCCTTTGAAAGCCCTATGCATTTTTCCTTGGTTATTTCTAGAGGGCAGTTTTCAAGTTATAATGACAGCTTTTTGTTTTTGCTTTAGTATGAAGAAATCTCAATATTGTTCTTTGGAAGTTATTGAACACAACTCACAAATTTCTGTCACATATATCTACTCACATTTAAGTTAAGAGCATTTGTATCTATTTGTAGTGCTATGTCACTAGGGATCCTATGCTTTATCCTAACTGAATATAGTATATTATTGAAAAATATACAAGATTGTTCCTGTATTTTCATTATGACTTGCTGTGACATTCCATTCTCCAAATTAATGCACTGTAAGTGCTAAAATGTCTTCATTCCAGAGAAATACATAAACAAGGAAGAGAAGTAATTTAATTTTGGCTCGTATTTAACTTTGACTTGGTGGTTCCTGGTTTGAGGTGGCAACCACAAAAAGCCAGGCAAATTCCCACGGTGCCAAACCACAAGGCATTTTTCTGGCAACAGCAAGGAATTGCAGCTCTGTTCCTAGCAAAGTTCCCAAATATAACTTTTCCATGACAAGTGTTTAAAGGCAAACAGATTACATTCTCTTGTTTATGAACATCATCCATCTGTTGTATAAACATATGCACTTCCCTTTTGCAGCTGCTATGCGTGTCTTTCTCACCCTGATGTTGGGAACTTCCTTATTTTATTGGTCCAGCAGACAGCATCCTGTGGTCTTCTCTACCCAGTCCTCCACTTGCTTAACTCCTCCCAGTCTCCTAGCACCACTGCTGGAATTAACTATTTTGTCACTCTTCTCTTTTTGATGACAGAGCAGAGTTGAGTTTCATAACTCTGGATTTATGGATGTGCTTGGTTCAGTCCAAATTGGAATTCAAAGTGTGTTTCTCTTTGGGAATTCATGCAGTAGACCACCTTGTTTGCTTGTGGGATTTTCCCTTGACTTTAGAACCAAGTCATCACACAATAATGGTCACATGGAAAGTATTTTTAACACCAGTGTCGATTTGTGAAAAACTGAAATTATCTGGGCTTCTAGCACTATTCATGTACTATTCATATTCACTTAGTTTAAAGAATGGATTGTGATTTTAAGAGATCTATCATTTTTGAAGTAATCGAAACTGCTATGTACTACATAATCTAGCAATCAAGTCAAAGTGAATAACAAGCCTCAGTAGACTGGCTTCTCAGGGACCTTTGCTCTTATTTACAAAAGTGTTGTAATTCTAAAGTTTTGCCAAAAGATAGCTATGTGAAATCTGGATAACAGGAAAATTTTGAATCTCTTTCATTTCTCCCACATTTAAAATGTGTGTATTTAGAAATCAGATTTAGAAGTAGGTAGTGTTTTACTAGATTATTTATGCTTTAAGTTTTTTTTTTTCAAAGGAAATGTTGTCTGCTGAGCCTTACTTGGGAATTTAGTGAGAAGTAATTGGGTGAGAAAGAAAAGGATCATTTGTATTGGTGAGACCAAACATACAGGTAGTCAGCAAAGTCCTATGGCTGCAGGAGAGAGGGTAGATTTCATTAACTGAAATGAAAAGCTCAGTGGGAATCACACAGAAAATAAACATTAGAGGAATTCTAACTTTTTAAGTTAGAATTAAATGATTAAGTGATCCAAAAGTGGTCTATCATATATATGATCATATGAATATTTTCTTTGATGAGAGAAAAACATATAATTTGGGGGATGAAAAATGGAGGAACAGAGTGGGAAGAATAAGTTAGGTAAAGGAAGGACTTTTTCATTCAATAGACAAAAGCTTCCAATTACTTTTTTAAACTATGGTGGGAATTAGGTTTTGTAGGATAAAGAGAACTTTCCCATCATCTTCTGAAGTTTTGATAAAGTACATCTATGAAATAAACAGATATTAGGTCAACAGGAGAAAATGATTACACTTTTATTATGTGCACATGGACATCACAAGGAAAAAATGTGGGTACCCAACAATCCAGTGACATGTAAGAGCTTATATGCTCTCTTCCTTGGGAAGGGGGAGGGGACATGTGGGCATCTTAAATGAGAGAAAATTATTTTGTGGAGAGAACGAAGGAATCTGATGAACTGCTACTTGACTGTGACATAGACTGTCTGAATGGGGTGTTAACGTTTGGTCTTCCTTCTTGTGCTTTGAGTAAATTTCCTCCAGTGAAGAATCCTGGTGAGGGGACCTGGCACAATTTTATTCTTTAAGGACCTGGCTTCAAAGTAGAGAAGGGAAATTCAGAGAAAATTTCTGTGCATGCTTTGGGGAAGAGAGAGAATGAGAGACAGGAGGGCAAGAGGAGGTCAGAGAGACCTTGGTTCTCATTTAGTTCAAAGCAGGGAGCAAGCCGAAGTCTCATACTTTGGCATATCATTTCCTGAGCACCAACAGTTCTTTCTAAAACATAAATCTCTAGTGTATGACTTGTGTCTTTTACTGTTTGACTTTTAGACTCTGAATTTCTTACCTTTCTAAAAGAGGCTCTATAGAAAGATGCAATCAAATGTATCAGGGGACTGATGAGTAGATGGGACAGATCGAGAAGAACCAGGACAGTGAGGAAGTGAGAGGGGCTGAGAATGCAGAAAAGAAATTGCATCCACTGCAGAAACATCTGTTCTTGGGGAAAGAAGGGCATGAGGGGCACTGAGCTTATGGAAAGGAAAATCAAAGTCAAATGTCACACAAGACTAGAAGGAAGGAAAGGCCAAGTCCAGGAAACTAGTCTGGGTCAAATGGATTTAACATGCAGAGATTCAAGTCAATATCAAGAGACTCATGAAGTTCAAGTTCAGGACCAATAATCAGAATTTTAGGTCAGCAGAAGTCAGTTCACATGGTTGGGGATATGAAAAGGATATGCTGTGCCAAGAACTTCCTTAGGAATAAAAGGCACTGACAGAGATGCAAGCTGGGGTTTGTGGTTATCCAGGGGCTTAAATGACAGGGGACATTAGCAGGGTGAGATGTGGGTAAGTGAAGGGCAGTGCAGGGGGCAGGGGACACTCGACCACTGAGCCACATCCCCAGTCCTATTTTGTATTTTATTTAGAGACAGGGTCTCACTGAGTTGCACAGCATTATAAGTTTACGGGAGCTCATTGAGGAAGGAAACTTGTCTTAGTCTTCTTTGGGTCATAGGAGCTAGGGCTCAGACCTGAGTTGTGGTTCAGTAAAGTGTTCTCTTTATATGATCCTTTAAAATTCTTCCTTAGTGACCTTGGGGAAGTATTTTTATCATCCCAGAAAAGATTTTGAATAATTTAAAATAGATTCTTCTGTATCAAAGTGACAATTGAGAGACAAATTTAGCCTGTTGACTTATGGTGTGTGTGTGTGTGTGTGTGTATGAGAGAGAGAGAGAGAGAGAGAGAGAGGAAGAGATAGAGAGAGAGAGAGAGAGAGAGGGAGAGAGAGAGAGAGAGAGAGAGAGAGAGAGATAGAGAGAGAGAGAGAGAGAGAGTCCAGCTCAGATTTTAATTTATTATTGCATTTGGATTCCTTGGGAGAGGGAGGCATTCTCCAGTTATTCTCAGTCATGATCCCTCCTTATTATATGATGTAATTGTTTCACCAGCCTCATACTCGATGGTATTTGAGTTTATCCCTTTCTCAAAGCCAGGGAAATGAAGAGTGAATTCATGTAAGAAACAAAACTTAAGTTTGAAAACAGGAAGTTTTCAAATTTGCACGACTGCATTGTTATTTCCTGAACTAAAGGCAAATAGTCATGTCCTCTTATTTGCTGAATTAGTTTGTCCAGTGATCAACCTGTCAGGAAGTCTACAATCTTCTTCTTAAGGACCTTCCCAATGCTTTAAGCATGCCAGCCAGACTGGTCATATTTACAAACACCAGAATTTCCAGGTACCATTAGAGATGGATGGCAGTTGGTTTACAAAATTCTCTTGGTACATATTCCCAGGCGTGATGCTTATTTTCTAAACACTACTGTTAATGCCAGATTCTACACCTAGTCAATATGTCCAGAATCAGCTGTCCTCTGTGGTCAAAATAATACTTCCTCCATGCTAAAAAAATGCTTCCAGTTCCTTCTCACACGTAAGTCTTCAGCCAGACTAAGCCTCCCTTCCAATTTACTATGGACTCTGGTTGAACCTGAGAGAGTTTTCTTAGTTCAGAGGCCCGTGAACAGAGTTGGGCCTTTGGTATCTTGTTTGGACTCTTTATGTAAATAGATACATTTAATCCCAAGCAACAGCTTTGCTTACTTTCAGTTTCCTTGAATCACTAAACCTTACTGGAATAACAAAAGTTTCTTTTTCACCTCTGGAACACAGTATCCACCCAGCTGGGCCAATTTCCTCTACATTTACTTAACTAAGAAACACCTCTCAACACTTTCTAAACAGAGAAGATTTGCCTGGGCAAGACATCCCTAATTTATTTTTAAACCATATCAAGTATCTTGTATGCTCCTGTACAGTTACCCTGTTGCATTTATGTGTTTCATATGAGGATTTGCATTGATTTAAAAAATAAAAAAAATTTGAGTATGAAGAATATATGAAGATAATCAGATCTAATAGTGTGGATAAATTGAATGAATAGTTACTTGAATTATACAGTATATGAGGTTGTGGAATTCAATTTTTAGAAGACTCTTTGGAGATTGGAAAATGGCAGATTAGAGGCACCCAACACTCATCTGCTTCTTCATCAGATTGAACCAAAACAACAGGTGTATAGGTATATATATTGAAGTTGGTTTCCTAGGAAAGCACTAGAGTGCAAAACTAGAGTTAATGACCAGGGTAAACTCAGAAATACTGGGTATTAGAGTAGTGAGAGAAACAGAGTTCCCCAGCATCAAGTGTTTGGGGCTCAGGAGGAAGAGGAAAGAATCCCCAGAATAAGTTAAGGGCGATAGTTATAGAGAGCTCCACAAGCAGAGAATTCAGAAACTTGCAAACATACAGTCTAAACAAAACATGGGATTTACATAGCCTGCTGGTTCTAAGGAAGAAGTTCTCTGCACTTCCCAAAGTATATAGTCTGTAACTGAGAGCAGTCTTAGAAAGGGTTCTGTTATCTGAGCTTACTGCTCTGGTTATCTGAAGTCACTTCATTTTTCTATCTTCAAGACTCAATAGCGTCTTCTCCACACTAGATCAGTGTACCTGCTGCTCTGGGCCTAAGAAAGGGACTTTGACATAAATCTGCTGAGAACTGTCTTTGGTGAGAAGATCTACCATTTGGAGGGAAGTGGAAGGTGCTTTCTTTTAAGAACTGGTTTCAGGTAATCTACTATTTCAGCCTGGTGAATAAAACAGTTCTGTGTGATTTGTTCTTTTCTGTTTTTGGTTTTGGTATTATTATTGTTATTATTATTTTTACTTAGTTTTTACCTTGTTTCTTTCTTTTTTTATTGTAAACAAATGGGATACATGTTGTTTGTCTATTTGTACATGGAGTCAAGGCATACCATTTGTGTAATCATAAATTTACATAGGGTAATGCTGTTTGATTCATTCTGTTATTTTTTCCCTTCCCCCCCACCCCTCCCACCCCTCTTTTCCCTCTATACAGTCCTTCCTACCTCTATTCTTGCCCCCCTCCCACCCTCCATTATATGTCATCATTCACTTATTAGTGAGATCATTCGTCCTTTGGATTTTTGAGATTGGCTTATCTCGCTTAGCATGATATTCTCCAATTTCATCCATTTGCATGCAAATGCCATAATTTTATCATTATTTATGGCTGAGTAACATTCCATTGTGTATATAAATACCACAGTTTCTTTATCCATTCATCAACTGAAGGACATCTAGGTTGGTTCCACAATCTGGCTATTGTGAATTGAGCAGCTATGAACATTCATGTGGCTGTAGCTCTGTAGTATGCTGATTTTAAGTCCTTTGGATATAGGCCAAGGAGTGGGATAGCTGGGTCAAATGGTGGTTCCATTCCAAGCTTTCTGAGGAATCTCCATTCTGCTTTCCAGAGTGGCTGCACTAATTTGCAACCCCACCAGCAATATATGAGTGTACCTTTTTCCTCACATCCTTGCCAACACCTATTGTTGCTTCTGTTCTTGATAATCGCCATTCTAATTGGGGTGAGATGGAATCTTAGGGTAGTTTTGATTTGCATTTCTCTTATTACTAGAGATGTTGAACATTTTTTCATATATCTGTTGATTGCTTGTACATCTTCTTCTGTGAAGCCTCTGTTCATTTCCTTAGCCCATTTGTTGACTGGGTTATTTGAATTCTTGGTGTAGAGTTTTTTGAGTTCTTTATATATTCTGGAATTTAGTTGCTCTATCTGAAGTATGAGTGACAAAGATTTTCTCCCATTCTTTAGACTCTCTCTTCACATTCCTGATAGTTTCCTTTGCTGAGAGAAAGCTTTTTTAGTTTGAATCTATTCCAGTTATTGATTCTTGCTTTTATTTCTTATGCTATGGGAGTTCTGTTAAGGAAGTCTCCTCCTAAGCCAACAAGTTGAAGATTTGGACCTACTTTTTCTTCTACAAGATGCAGGGTCTCTGGTCTGATTCCGAGGTCCTTGATCCATTTTGAGTTGAGTTTTGTGCAGGGTGAGAGACAGGGATTTAATTTCATTCTGTTGCATATGGATTTCCAGTTTTCCCAGCACCATTTGTTGAAGAGACTATCTTTTCTCCATTGCATATTTTTGGCCCCTTTGTCTACTATGAGAAAATTGTATTTATTTGGGTTTGTGTCCATGTCCTCTATTCTGTACCATTGATCTACCTGTCTATTTTGGTACCAATACCATGCCGTTTTTGTTACTATTGCTTTGTAGTATAGTTGAAGATCTGGTATTGCGATACCCACTTCTTCGCGCTTCCTGCTAAAGATTGCTTTCACTATTCTGGGTTTCTTATTCTTCCAGATGAATTTCATGATTGCTTGTTCTATTTCTGTAAGGTACATCATTGGGATTTAAATTGGAATTGCATTGAATCTGTATAGCACTTTTGGTAGTATGGCCATTTTGACAATATTAATTCTGCCTATCCAAGAACATGGGGGATCTTTCCATCTTCTAAGGTTTTCTTTAATTTCTTTCTTTAATGTTCTGTAGTTCTCATTGTAGAGGTCTTTCTTCTCTTTTGTTAGACTGATTCCCAAATATTTTATTGTTTTCAAGGCTATTGTGAATGGGGTAGTTTTCCTAGCTTCTCTTTCTGAAGATTCATCACTTATGTATAAAAATGCATTTGGATTTATGAGCATTTACCTTGTTTCTTTATCTGATTTTTTTTCACTTTTTTTTCCATTTAAACTTCATGGAATATTTTGTTGAGAATATCTTAAAAGTGCAGGCTTTCTAATTGCAAATACTTTTAATTTTTATTTATCATGGAAGGTTTTTATTTCATCTTCAAATCTGAAGCTTAATTTTGTTGGATATAGGAATCTTGGTTTGGTATTCATTTTCTTTCAGAGCTTGGTATATGTCATTCCAGGACCTCCTAGCTTTGAGGGTCTGGGTTGAGAAATCAGCTGAGAACCATATTGGTTTCCCCCATATGTAATCTGATATTTGCCTCTCATGGCCTTTAAAATTCTATCCTTATTCTGTATGCTAGGCATTTTCATTATAATGTGACTTGATGTGGGTCTGTTGTAATTTTGCACATTTGGGGTCCTGTAAGCCTGTATTTGATTTCCATTTCATTCTTTAGATTTGGGAAATTTTCCGATATTATTTCATTGAAAATATTGTACATTTCTTTGGATTGTATCTCTGCACATTCATCTATCCCAATAAATCTTAAATTTGGTCTTTTTGTGTTATCCCATAATTCTTAGAAGTTTTGTTCATTGTTTCTAAACATCTTCTCTCTGTGGTCAACTCTATTTTCTAGATTAAGTATTTTGTCTTCGTTATCTGAAACTCATCTTCCAAGTTGTCTAATCTGTTGGTGATGCTTTCTATTGAATTTTTAATATGGTTTATTGTTTCCTTCATCTTGAGTTTTTTTTTTTTTTTTTTTTCCAGAATCTCTCTTTATTGAAGTGATCTTTTGCTATCTTTTGCTATCCATCTAACAGTATGGATCTGAGGCAGTGGAGTTTCTACCCTGCGGACTTATAGTATCCTTGAAGGTTTCTAATACCTCACTACTTAGGGGGAAAAAAGTAATAACAACAACTAATACAAACAATTTACAAATAGTTACCACTATGACATCTACAATGTTAATTATCACTGTTAACAGAAATGATATGATCAGATATTGCCTATAATAAAAACAGCAAGTTTGCAAAAGGGTTTACTTTTGCAAATGGTGAATAGGGAGAGAACAGAAGTGATATAGGATGTGATGATTATGAGGGAGAAGGAGAGAAGACAGAAGTAAAGGATGAAAGAAATAGTAAAAGAGACAACAATAGAGATTGGTTACTTGCAGAAGAGAGAATCAAGGCAAACAAGTAGGAAAAAAAATATATATAAAGCAAAAATTTTTTAAAAATTAAAAATAAAATAAAAGAATACAAAATAAATTAAAATATACTAATCAAACATCCTGGTTTGCAAACTAATTCATGTAAATTAACTGGTTTCATAAACGCTAGAGATGAGAAGGAAAAAAATAGGAAATTGTATAAATGTTCATGTACCGAATGCTTTTTCTGCATCTATTGAAATAATCATGTGATTCTTAACTTTTAGTCTGTTGATATGGTGAATGACATCTATTGATTTCCAGATGTTGAACAAACTTGCTTCCCTGGGATAAAACCCACTTGATCGTGGTGCACTATCTTTTTAATATATTTTTGCATGCAATTTGCTAAAATTTTGTTGAGAATTTTTGCGTTGATGTTCATTAAGGATATTGGTCTGAAATTTTCTTTCCTCCATGTATCTCTGTCTGGTTTAGGTATCAGGGTTATATTGGCTTCATAGAATGAGTTTGGGGGGTTCCCTCCTCTTCTATTTTATGGAATACTTTGAGAAGTATTGGAATGAGCTTTTCTTTAAAGGTTTTGTAGAACTCGGCTGAGAACCCATCTGGTCCCGGACTTTTCTTTGTTGGTAGGCTTTTGATGACCTCTTCCATTTCATTGCTTGAAATTGATTTATTTAAGTTGTGTATATCCTCCTCGTTGAGTTTAGGTAATTCATATGTCTCTAGAAACTTGTCGATATCTTCAAGGTTTTCTGTTTTGTTGGAGTATAGATTTTCAAAATAGCTTCTAATTATGTTTTGTATTTCACTCGTGTCTGTTGTGATATTTCCTTGTTCATTCCGAATTTTAGTAATTTCAGTTTTCTCTCTCTTTCTCTTTGTTAGTGTGCTAAGGTTTTATCAATTTTGTTTATTTTTCAAAGAACCAACTATTTATTTTGTTAATTTTTCCGATTGTTTCTTTTGTTTCAATTTCGTTGATTTCAGCTCTGATTTGAACTATTTCCTGTGTTCTACTACTTTTGATGTTGGTCTGCTCTTCTTTTTCTAGGGCTTTGAGCTGTAGTGTTAAGTCGTTTATTTGTTGATTTCTACTTCTTTTGTTGAATGCGCCCCATGAAATAAATCTTCCTCTAAATACTGCTTTCATAGTGTCCCAGAGATTTTGATATGACGTGTCTTTGTTCTCGTTTACTTCTAAAAATTTTTTATTTCCCCCCTGATGTCTTCTGTTATCCATTCATCATATAATAGTGTATTATTTAATCTCCAGGTATTGGAGAAGTTTCTGTTTTTTATTCTGTCATTTATTTCTAATTTCAATCCATTATGATCTGATAGAATACAAGGTATTATCTCTATCTTCTTGTATTTGCTAACAGTAGCTTTGTGGCATAAAATATGGTCTATTTTAGAGCAGGATCCATGTGCTGCTGAGAAGAAAGTGTATTCGTTCTTTGTTGGATGGTATATTCTATATATGTCTATTAAGTCTAAATTGTTGATTGTGTTATTGAGATCTATGGTTTCTTTATTCAATTTGTGTTTGGAGGATCTATCCAATGGTGAGAGAGGTGTGTTAAAATCTCCTAGTATTATTGTGTTGTGGTCTATTTGATTTCTGGAATTAAGAAGGATTTGTTTGACATACATGGATGAGCCAATGTTCGGGGCATAGATATTTATGATTGTTATGTCTTGCTGATTTATGCTTCCCTTAAGCAGTATGTAATGTCCTTCTTTATCCCTTCTGACTAGTTTTGGCTTGAAGTCCACATTTTCTGAAATGAGGATGGATACTCCAGCTTTTTTGCTGTGTTCATGTGCATGGCATGTTTTTTCCCATCCTTTCACCTTTAGTCTATGGGTATCTCTTTCTATGAGATAAGTCTCTTGCAGGCAGCATATTGTTGGATTTTTCTTTTGAATCCAATCTGCCAGTCTATGTCTTTTGATTGATGAGTTCAGGCCATTAACATTCAGGGTTATTATTGTGATATGATTTGTATTCCCAGTCATTTGACTCATTTTTGTTTTTTGACATGATTTGGTTTCTCCTTTACTTGGCTATTCCTTTAGGCTAGTTCCTCTCGTTGCTGATTTTTGTCATTGTTTTTCATCTCTTCCTCATGGAATATTTTGCTGAGAATGTTCTCTAATGCCGGCTTTCTTTTTGTAAATTCCTTTAGCTTTTGTTTATCATGGAAGGATCTTATTTTGTCGTCAAATCTGAAAGTAAGTTTTGGTGGGTATAAGATTCTTGGTTGGCATCCATTTTCTTTCAGGGCTTGGTAGATGTTGTTCCAGGCCCTTCTAGCTTTTAGGGTCTGTATTGAAAACTCTGCTGATATTCTTATTGGTTTCCCCCTGAGTGTAATCTGATTCTTTTCTCTCACGGCCTTTAAAATTCT
Source organism: Sciurus vulgaris (assembly GCF_902686455.1). NCBI lineage: Eukaryota > Metazoa > Chordata > Mammalia > Rodentia > Sciuridae > Sciurus > Sciurus vulgaris. The sequence continues at coordinate 26,299,153 of NC_136470.1, read as the reverse complement.
GTCTTTATTTTGTATGTTAGGTATTTTCATAATAAAGTGCCTTGGTGTGAGTCTGTTGTAATTTTGTATATTTGGAGTCCTATAAGCCTCTTGTACTTGGTTTTCCATTTCATTCTTCAGATTTGGGAAATTTTCTGATATTATTTCATTGAATAGATTGTTCATTCCTTTGGTTTGTTTCTCTAAGCCTTCCTCAATCCCAGTAATTCTTAAATTTGGCCTCTTCATGATATCCCATAATTCTTGTAGATTCTGTTCATGATTTCTTACCATCTTTTCTGTTTGATCAACTTTGTTTTCAAGATTAAATATTTTGTCTTCAATGTCTGAGGTTCTGTCTTCCAGGTGTTCTATCCTATTGGTTATGCTTTCTATGGAGTTTTTAACTTTGTTTATTGTTTCCTTCATTTCAAGGATTTCTGTTTGGTTTTTCTTCAATGTCTCTAACTCTTTATTGAAATGATCTCTTGCTTCCCGTATTTGCTCCTTTAACTGTTGATTGGTGCGATCATTTAATGCCTGCATTTGCTCTTTCATCTCCTCGTTTGCTTCCCTGATTGTTTTAATTATGTACATTCTGAACTCCCTTTCTGACATTTCTTGTGCTGTGCTGCCTTTGGGTTTTATTGATATAGTATCTAGGTTTGTTTGGGACATTTTCTTCCCTTGTTTTCTCATATTGGTCAGATATCAGTGGGACTCTGAGATATTGCAGATTTCCTCTATTGGCTTATAGTGTCCCTGTAGATTTCCAGTATATCACCTCCCAGCCTTCAGTAGCCTGAAGTCTTGGAGGAACTTGATAATGCAGTGCTTCCAAAGAAAGTTGTCCCTAGCCCACTACTGGTTCTAGGGCTTGGAGCTGGCTCTGTGTGGAAAGGCTCTCACTGGGCTGTCTGCTCTGAGAAGCTGGCCATGAAAGGAGTCTGCTGCTGGAGGGAGCAGGCCGCTTGGGGAAGTCCCTGGCTGCCCTGTCCTGGTCCCTGAAGCTACCTGCGGGCTGGAGCTCACTGCTGGCTCCACGACTGGGAGCTGGTTCTGTGCAGAAAGGCTCTCACTGTGGGGCCTGCTCCAAGAAGCTGGCCGTGTGGGAGGAGCCCACCACCGGAGGGAGCAGGGCTACCTGGGGAAGACTCTAGCTGCCCTGCCCTGCTATGAGAAGCCGCCCCTATCTGGGCCTGCCGCCAAGGCCGAGCTTCACCCAGTGGGGGAGAGTCACCCTGTGGCTCTATTTTAGTCTGAGTCTCTCAATGCCTCCCCTTCTTGAATCCTGGGTTCTGGAGCAACAGGAGATGCAGTCACGCTCTAGTCCGCCATCTTGAATCACCCCATGGAATGAGCCAGCCGCCAGAGGGAGCAGGGCCACCTGGCGAAGTCTCTGGCTGCCCTGCTCTGGTCCCAGAGGCTGCCTGCGGGCTGGAGCTCTCTGCTGACTCCAGGACTTGTGGCTGGCCTTGTGTAGAAAGGCTCTCACTGGGCGGTCTGCTCCAAGAAGCAAGCCTTGAAAGGCGCCTGCCGTCGGAGGGAGCAGGGCCACTTTGGGAAGTCCCTGGCTGCCCTGTCCTGGTCCCTGAAGCTACCTGCGGGCTGGAGATCGCTGCTGGTTCCAGGACTGGGAGCTGGTTCTGTGCAGAAAGGCTCTCACTGGGGGACCTGCTCCAAGAAGCTGGTCGTGTGGGAGGAGCCCACCACCGGAGGGAGCAGGGCTACCTGGGGAAGACGCTAGCTGCCCTGCCCTGCTCTGAGAAGCCGCCCCTATCCGGGCCTGCCACCCAGGCCAAGCTTCACCCAGTGGGGGAGAGTCACCCTGTGGCTCTATTTTAGTCCGAGTCTCTCAATGCCTCCCCTTCCTGAATCCTGGGTTCTGGAGTGATGGGAGATGCAGTCACCCTCTAGTCCACCATCTTAGTTCGCCCCCCAGTAGTGTATTTTAAAAGCTTGTCTTTTCCTTACTGATGTGAACCACCATCATTAATATACACTAAGTTCCCTTATGTAGTTTGGTTTATTTTTAGACATCTGATTCTGTTTGCTAATCCGTGTGTGGGAGACAACAGTATTGTAATGGTTAAGGCTTTGTTACATATTTTAATATCTAGAGAGGCCAATCCTATATTGTTCTTCATTGTCATAGTTTTCATGGCATTTTGTTTATTTACTTTTTAAATACAGCTTCAGTGTGATCTTTGTCTAATTGAAAAACAGTTTTTACTGAAGTTGTATTAAAGGAATAAAAATCTTCTGCACTTGACATTTTCATGATGTTGGGTTTTTCTCATTTTAACGCAAAGTATGCCTTGCCTTTAGATCAGTTTTTTTGTGTACTTCAGAGGGTTTTAAAAGTTCTGTTTTTCATTCTTGTATATTTCATATTTAGACAATTCTTAAGCATTCTATAGCTTTTCTTGCTATTGTAAGTAGAATGCTCACTGGTTACAAATACGAATAGAAGCTATTCCTAAGTAGTAAATCAGTAATGGCCTTTTCCTGGGTCAGCTGGTATTATATAATGGAATAAAACAAGTTAATTTCCAGCAAAACTTTCTCCTCTATCACAGTTTTTAAACTTGAGTTCTAAATAAGGAATCATTCCAGATAATTTTGATGAACCTCACCTTTTCCAATCTCCCATTATTAAAAAAGAATTATAGAAAGGTAATTTCTTCTGTAGATGGTATATTTCATTGTTTTATAACAAGAATACTATGGGCAATTTGATCTGCTACCTAGATATTACCAGTGGAAAAATCAAATTTTTCTTAGAGATGGATTCTCTGATTTTTTTTTTTTTTTTTTTTTTTTTTTTATAGCAATGCACCCAACTGAAAGACTGTTTTGCAGCTTTCTGGGATGCTAAGTGTATCCATTTAAGTAAGTGCTGGCTAATGAGATATAAATGGAAATTTTTGTGTGAGTTTTCCAAAAATGCTCCTCAAAGGAAATTGATGCATATAAGACAAATGCAAATTAAAAGTAAGAGGCTTAATTTTCCCCTGTTCAAAGTAAAGCTAGAGATTTCCCTTCCCTCCATTGGCTTAGAACATTTATTTTAGAAACTTGTAACTGGAAGTACTTTCCAGCCTCTTAGGAAAGTACAAGTCTTTTTTAAAAGTATGCAGGTCCTTTGATTGATCTATGATTGATCTATGAGTACAGGTCCCCAAAACTTTGGGGATCCATCTCCTGTAAATATAAATATCAAGGAAAAGAGTTCCCTATTTCCTACTTTAAACAGCAAGGTGGGAACATAATTTTAACCTGAATCCAAATTGTAAAACTATCTCTTGTCACTAAGATATGAGATCATTATTTTTCCTTTGTTTACAGTCAGTTAACCAACAGAGGTCACCTCAATTACCAGGTACATTTAGGCTGTACAATAACATGTAGGGGACATGTTGTATTACTTGAGGACCAGTCATTATTTAGCTTGAGAACATGTATGCAATGGGTTGTGTGTTTGTCTATATGAAGGTTGAGGTTTTACTCTGTCTTTTCAATCTCATCAGATTGCCTGTGATGTGCATCATGTTTTGGTTTCATGCTTATTCAAAAATCAATGCTTTCTTTCTCCACTACCTTTGTTGAGAGGATTTCTGGATTCAGAGATTTTGGTTTTAAATTATATTTCTCTAGCACTCAGTTGACAATCGTGTTCCCTTTTCCTTCACCTCTTCATAATTGTGAAGTGGCTGTATGGGCAGAAGATGAAGCTACCATCTTGAACTACATGGGTGTCTTTGAAGATGGAAACCATCTAGGATGCTCGGAAGTAAGAGAGAAGGAACCTTGGTCCTGATAACTATGTGAGACCTTGTACCAACCCTAGGACTGCTTTACATAAGAGAAATAAAATTCTCTTGTTTCAGACACTGTTATTTTGGTCTTTCTGTTAAATGAGGCTTAAACTTATTCTAACCGATACACTGCCAGAAAGAAAAACTTTGGATAAAATATACCCAAACCATATTTCTTATTTAGGCATCCACTAAAGTATAACTGGGGTTTTTTTTGCTTGCTTATAATCCATTACTGCAAGTCAACTGATTTAGTTACCAAGACATACATTTTGTAACCAGTTTATTTTTGGTCCTTTACCATGAAGTCATTTGCTCAGGTTTAAATATCTCTGGCTACTTAAAAAAACAAATGACTAAAAGGGACTTTCAATAACATTTGTCTGTGTATTTTTCAGGCAAAAATGTAAAATTTTGGTCAATTTTTGACCATCAATTATCCCACTTATGCATATTTTGGAATGGGCCTAAAATATTTTCAAGGGAAGACTTGATCTCTCATTATCTCACTTTCAAGCAGAAATAGCTAAAATTTATATTCCCACATTGGGCAGAAAGTCTCTTCAGCTTTAGTTAAAGGATGTTAATTCAGGGTGAACTTTGCTGATGATTAGAATCCATTGTTCTGTCCTACAGCAGTACCTGTGAATATCTCCTGGCACTTGTCAGAAACTATAACATTAAATTCACAGTCACTCAGGATGAAGCAGGAGCCCACTGAGAAGAGTAATATTTATAGAGGACAGCTTCAAAGAATATGTAATCCTTGCTTTCCTCAGATGATCTGAATCCATCCTTAATTAAAACAGATTATAACAGGACTGTTCATAGGGGACTTGTTGTTTTGGTCCCTTGTACAATATTTTTTATTTAATTGTGTTTGTTATCATAGCTGCATATATTTAATATAATAATTACTGTGAAGATGTTATTGATCAGTATATCATTACATGGCATGATATGTTTTCTTTTTAAGGTCACATATAATGACTTTCTTTTTGATTTAATTATAAAAATATTATATATCCATTGGTAGAATGCTTAATTTTTATTGGGAAACTGGTTTATTTTTGGACATTGCATTTTATATTGTATATGAATTAATAGGTTCCATGACATTTCCCCTGAAATGAGAAGATCAAAATAAATAGCTTGGCTTATTAACCCACTTTCCACACTTCCGCATATTGTAATCCTTTTCCAAGATCACTATTTCAGTGACATTTTCTTACCTGGCTACTATGGCCTAAAAGTTTGTGTCCCCCTAAAACTTATGTGAAATACTAATTTTCAAGATAGTTTGTAAATATTTTTTCCCATTCAAGATGGTGGTATTTGGAGGTGGAACCTCTGAGAGATGATTAGGTCATTAGACTGGAGCCCCCATAAATGGAATTAATGCTCTTACAAAAGAGGACAAAGAGAGACATCTTACTCCTACTATGTTAGGATCCAGTAAAAAGGTGCTAAAGCAGACCCTCATTGAATTCTAAATCTGTTGGCAACTTAATCTTGAACTCCCTCGCCTCCATGACTGTAATAAATAAATTTCTGTTGTTTATAAACTACTCAGTTTATTTTGTTATAGCACCACAGACTAAGACACTGCCTTATCTTTTTAGCTTTGACTCTTTAGGGTAAAGGTGATGATACTTGGATCTTTTTCTTTCTTGGCAAGATAAAAAATTTTATATATCTGTCTCTCCAATTCATCTATCCATTATCTGTATCTATCCTGAATCTACCCATCATCTAGCATCTATTTTTTTTTAAATTTTTTTGTGATGCCGGGGCTTGTATCCAGTGCCTTGTTTATGCTAGGCAAGTGCTCTATTACTGAGCTATATTCCTGGTCCCTATTTTGTTTATGAGTGGAGAAATACTGTTGAGTATTTATGAAATAGAACTTCAAAGTGACAGTCTTTCAGAAAGATTAAGAGAAATAAAAATTTCTATTTTACTTTTCAGGCTGATAATTTAGTTAATTTTAAATACCTGCTCATAAATCTTATTTTATTTCATTTACTTTTTAAAAATAACTTTAACTGTCACATAAAATACACAAATCTTACATATTTATGGGATACCATGTGATGTTTTCATACCTACAAACAGGATATAATATTTAAATTATCTCTTCAAGCATTTATAATTTATAGTGAAAACATTCAAACCCTTACTTCTACACTTTTGAAATGTACAGTACATTATCATCTAGAGACACCCTATAGTCCAATAGCACATCAGAACTTCTTACTCCTATCTAACCATAACTTAGTATGCATTGATCAACCTTTTCCCACCCCTCTTTTCTGTACTCTCCAGCCACTAGTAACTACCATTCTATTCTCAACTTCTGTGAGATCAACTTTTTTATAATCTACATATGAGTGAGATCATATGGTACTTATCTTTCTGTCCCTGGCTTCTTTTACTTAACATAAGGATCTCAGTATCATCCGTGTTGTCACAAATGACAGTATTTCTTTCTTTGTTATGACTGAATAGAATTCCATTGTGTGTATTGACCATATTTTAAAATTAATTCATCAGTTAATGAACTTTTCCATTTCCTGGACATTGTCAACAGTGCTGCTGTAAACATTGGAGTGCATATGTCTCTGACAGATTTATTTCATTTCCTTTGGATGGGGACCTAGTGGTGGGATTTCTGGATCATATAGTAGTTCTGTTTTTAATTTTTGAGGGCTTCCATATTGTTTCTTATAATCACTGTACTAATTTACATTCCCACAACAGTTTGCAGGGACTCATTTATTCCACATCTGTGCCAGCACTTACTATCTTTAGTCTTTTTGATGTTAGCCATTCTTACAGCAATGAGGTGGTATTTTGTTGAGGTTTGATTTTCATTTCCTTAATAATTAGTGATTTTGGCCATTTTCTCATATATCTGTTGGTTTTTATGTGTTTTCTTTGAGAAATGTCTATTTAGAATTCTTGCCCATTTTTAAATAGGGTTATTTGTTTTTTGCTATTGAGTTTTTGTAGTTTCTTACATATTCTGGATATTATTCCCTTCTCAGATTGTTTGTAAATATTTTCTCCCATTCTATAGGTTATCTCTTAATTTTGTTGATTATTTCTATGGTGTAGAAACTTTAGTTTGATGCAATCCTATTTGTCTATATTTACTTTTGTTTCCTGTGCTTTTGGGGTCTTATTCAAAAAGTCTTTGTCCATTCCAATGTCCTGAAGTAGTTCCTGTTTTCTTCTAGTAATTTCATAGTTTCAGGCCTTACATTTAAGTCGTTATTCTGAGTTGATTTTTGTAATATTCAGAGGTAGGGGCCATTTACTTTTATGTAGATAACACATTGCTGCAACTGTAAACCTAAAAGACACAAAAGAATATGTAAAGAAAAATCTCCCAACTCTTTTCTCAACCACTTAGTTTCCTTTCCTTGGAAGTTGTCAATGTTGTCTTTGTTTTGTATCCATATTTCCTGTATACTTTTTTAAAAATTGTTTATTGATACTGGGATTTAATTCAGGAGCACTCCACCTCTGAGCTGCCTGCCCAGCCCTTTCTATTATTTTTTTTTTTAATTTTGAGACAGAATTTCACTAAGTTGCCCAGGTTGTCCTTGAACTTGTGATCCTTCTGCTTCAGTCTCCTGAGTCTCAGGGATTACAGGCATATGCCACTGTTCCTGACCTGGTATTTGTTTGTTTATTTTTCATAAATCAGCATATAAATTATTGTCACTGGTTTTTAATGTTAATATGTTGACTTCATTATGCTGCCTCTTTCATTTGTCAGAAACTTTATGATAGAACTCTTTCCATATTAGTATGTAAAGTGTTTCCTTCTCCTTTGCTTTGGTTGCCAAGTATTCTATGAATGTTCTTTACTTAATCACTTACCTATTTATGGTCGTTTTGATTGTTTACAATCTTTTTAAAAATTGCTACTATAATTTATACTTTATTGGCTAACCTTGTACAAAGCCATTTTGTCTATTTGAGTATTTCTATAAGATAAAAATCCTAGAACTATAACTTTTGGCCTGCATTTTACATGTATTTTAAGTTTGCATGGGCACTGCCAACTTGCTATCCATATAAGTAGTACTAATTTACATTTTCCTAGCTATTTTTGTATTGCTTTTTAAATGAGGCTCTCAAAGCATTGACTTAGTTTATATCATTTGAATGCTGTACAGAATTAACCATAATTTTTGCCCTCAGGAACTAACATTCAAGAGATTAATTATTTTCTAAGCACATACATATTTTTAATAGGTTGCTTTACTTATTATAATCCATTTGTCTACATTTTTTTACCTAGCCTTAAAAAAGTCAGAGTGGTATAATGAAATCAGCATAAAGAGCTAAAAAGCTAGCTAACAAGTGATATTACTCCTTCTCCTTAGGGCGGGTCATGTTGTCACAGATGTCTCTTGCCCAGGGATTCAAAAAGGCTGCATATTAATCCATCCATGACACCACACAGGAAATGAGGGTGGGGAGAGAAAAACGAGCTGGAAGTCTGGTGTCTAAAAGTGGAAGTTTAAACACACCCTTGCTCAGAAAACTCTCCAAACTACAAATTACTTGTAACTTAAAAAAAAATAAAGTCATGAATAGCAATAGCAACAAACCTGTACTCATGAGAGATTCCAATGTGAAAAAATAAAAAGGCAATTTACAAATAGCATCTTATGCATTGTCTGGCAAGAGCCATAAAGAAGCATCTATTTTCACAGCAATTGCCTTTGTCTACACATGGCTCTAAACTCATTTCTACCCATCTGACTTTACCTTTGAAATAAAAGGACAAACATATTTTTCTATTTGTGAAAATAGCATCACAGATTGCTTACATGTTTTCCTGCGGAATCACACAGTGGAAATGTGGCCAAGATTGAGCAGGAATTTGAAAGGAGGAGTGCTGTCCACCCCATTACAAGACTCAGAACACTGTACTCACCCTCATTCTGAGAAGCCTGAACTCTACCTTGCACCCAAGGCCCTCACTCAAAAAGTTGGCCTCATCCTATTATTCTGGTTTATTCTCAGATTAATCCTTTTCACAGAACTCAAATCCAACACAACAGAATTACTCATTCATCTGGAAATACACTATTCTTTCCCAACTCATGCCTTTATGTTTTTCCTGTATGGGAAGATTCTTTTCCCTATTAACCCATGTCAAAATTCCAGTTTATGGAATTTTGCTTCTACTAAGTGTTGCTAACCCTGCTTTAAAAAGCTCTATGTTTTCTCTCCTCTTAATCATGACCATAGTACACTTTCTGGTACTTTGAATTCTGGGCAGTGTCATTCTTGTCTATAAATTTGCCTCTTCATATCCTGTGCATTAGACTGTAACCCCTTTTATGACACACAATTAGCCTTATATCCATTTCAGTGACTGACTCACTTGAGACACATACACACACACTCTTGGCATATATATAAAAGTATATAAAAATAACTATGATTGAAGTACATGAATGAATAAATGTAACTTTCCTCAATAGGGTGAATGGTGTAGGACATTCATAGAAACTGATGCTATACATTGTCAACTAGAAGTAATGGTTTCTTCTATGTATAAGGAACCAGTGGTTCTCAGAAGTATTAGAATCACCTGGATGCTTGTTAAACCCTGTGATTCAGAAGGGTTGATTCAGAAGTCTGAGGTTGAACAGTTCTAACAAATCCTTCAGGGATGCTGATGGTACAGGTTCAGATTTTGAGACCTATTGTAGTCATATAGGAATATCTAGTAATCATGTATATATAGTAACAGAACTATTCCCCATCCCCTTAGTCCACTTAGCCCCATCTGCTTACCCAGGAGGATGTTTGGCAGGTCCTAAGAACAGTTCTGACTTAACCAGTGTATCAATGGACGATGACTGAAGGGAGACCAATCTTTCTAACTGCCATTGCTTTAGAAATTCTTGGTTCTTTGAGTTCGTGGTGGAATCCAAAGGAATCCCTTTATCATGGTCCTTACCTCACCTATGAAGGATCGTAACACTTGAAGGTCAGTCACTATTTTGGCTTCAACATGCTTTTATGATAATGCCTCGGATGAAAGTACCTTATACGAGTTGGACACTGTGCTAGTATGGAAACTGTACAATCTCAATGCCTAGATGTCAAGAGTTTGGAGTCACAAGAACACCATTTGTGATTCCTGTGCAAAAGAAAAATGAGAAATCTTTCATTAAAAATTATTAAGAATATTTATATGACAGTAAGAGGACATTTAACCAAATATGAGGCCTTTCTAAAAGTAAAACCTGTGTCTGTCCAAGTCACATATCTGTAAAGTTATTTCTGGAAGAGAAAGTAGATTTCAGGAAAGAGCAAGGGTGAGGTTGAAGTTGCTGTGTGATGCACATGTGGATGTTGTAGCAGGTCACTGATGCTAGAAACAGATGACTTTCCTAGCCATTATTTCTCTATATATTGTTAGAGTGTTGCTTTTGTGGGGAGGGTGGCATCTCAAAATCTGGTGCCTGAACCTGTACCATCAGCATCACCTAGGAATTTGGGAGTTTTCTGGAACACAGAAAGCAGAGAACATCCGGTTTGTTCCTCAGAATATATGGACTATGATGGGTTAAGAAAGAATGCCAAGGATTCAGTTAATAACCTCCAAGACTCTCTAAAGCAGTGAAGAGTTCCACAAAGCACCAGGCTAGTGGAAAACCACCTAGAGAGAGGTTCTAAAAACTTAGGGTCACTGCTGTTCTCTTCCTTTCTAGCGTCTCTTTTCTCAGAAGCTTTCCCTTAACTTTTAAAAACTGCATGTATTGTTTTTCTGTGGAAAAAAAACTCTCAAGAAAATCTTATATTTGCTTTTTTTAAAATGAAGGAATACCCATGTTCTCCAGTAAGCACTACTAGATTACAAGCTCCTCAGGAGTCTGGATCTGCTCCATTTGTTTTTGTATCCCAGCACGGTGTCAGGAACACAGATGAAGCATGATATATATGTGTGGAAAAATGGAATGGAATTATTTTGGTATTTACTCCAAAGAATCAGCTTCTCTTCTCTCCATAGTGTCCAGCCCACTGTTATTGCTAAAATATTTTTTAAAAGTGGCTAATTAGAAGCACATAGTTGCATTATGTAATAAGTCATTGCCGGTTTTATTGTAGAATTTTTCTTTTTATAATAAAATTATTTGCTGGATCATATTTTCAAAAATGTTTGAAGGCCTTTGGAGAGATTTACTTTGGCACAAAGCAGCTGTGCCAAAGTCAATTAATAGGTATGGGTCTCATTTTCCTTATGCATTACTTTATCATTTAATTTAACAAAGAACAAATTGACACCCATTTATTGAGTCAGATAGAACAAAGTACCAGAGACTGGACGACTTATGAACAATAGAAATTTATTTTTCAGTGTCCTAAGGCTAGAAGCTGAGACCAAGGAGGCAGCACGGTTGAGTTCTGGTGAGGGCCGTCTTCTGGGTTTTAGATTGCCACCTTCTTCTTGTATGTCAGAAAGAAGGATAAAGAACTCTCCAGACTTCTTTTCTAAAGGGCACTAATCTCATTGATGGGGGCTTCATCCTCAGAATCTAGCTTTCCAATGGTCCTATGTCTTAACATAACCATGTTGGGGGTTAGAATTTCAATGCATGAATTTGGGGGAGAGGATGCAAACATATCAGTCCATTTTAGTACATGAGTATCTGGTTCTTACCTCCTTATCATTTGGTACCCACTGACATGTAAAGAAATTATATTGCAATTGTGACATGTGCCAAAGTAGTGATAGAAAGGAGGGCTCTATGAACATAATGGGGAGCTCCTCTGGCCCTGCCTGGGCAGTTGAGACACAGTAGTGTCTGAGGAGCCTCAAACTTGTTCTTGGTGTGTCAGTCAGTCAGAAGAGTCTGTCATCCCTTCTAGAACTAGCATATGAAAATACAGGAATTAAGAGATTGTCTAAGAAATGTCTGAGAGCAGCATGTTTCTATTTCCCTTTTTTTCTTTTTCTTTTCTTTTTTTTTTTTTTGTCTCAAATACTCAGCTATTTGCAAGACATACCTGTTTTGATAAATGGCTCTGTTTGTCTTGGAGAACAGATTGCTCTTTAATATTTCTATTAAGGGACACAATTTCTGCACTTACCACTACCAAGTACTGCTTTCTTCTTTTTTGCCTACGTTCTATTTAGTTTTTAACATTCTAGGAAAAGTCTTGTTTCATAGAACACGCTTGAAAAGAAAGAATTTGCTTTCATCAAAATGAAAGGCAAGCCATCTTTAAAACTCATGGACCTTGACATACCCCTGATTTCTTGAATTTCTAGTGAAATTCCCTTATCTTCTAAATATATTTGATGATAGTCATTTTTAATACAAACACCTTCCCTCCCATCTCTATAGAGGGTGGAAAGGAACCTGTTTCTAAAGAAATCAAGTAATATGGAACACTTTTGTGATAATATTATTTTAGGAAACATTTTAATTTGAGCTGTTTTTTGTTTTTATTTTTTAAAAAGGTGTAGAATTTGATCCTTTCAGTTTTCCAGAATCTGAGAACTTGTTGAAGACAGAAGTTCCCTAAGATCTAGAATTTCCACAATGAGCAGAGTTAACCCTAAGCAGCTTTCCTATGTTCTCAAAATCACTATGAGGAATCTCCGAAGGTTTTGAACCTTTGTGGGCTTGAAAAACAACAGCAGTTTCTTAGAACCTTTGTTTCTCTAGCTACAATGTTGAAACATCAATTCCCTTCTCATGATCATGTTGCTTCAGTTTTATTTCCTCAACATTGGGGGTGGGTGAGTGGAGGTGGGGGATATCACTGGATGGGTAATTTTTTTCTTTTATAGCATGACACGTGAATATTTCATAAGACTCTCTTGGCATTGTTTGTGTTATTATGGAAGAAAGCAGGGAACCTGCTGAGTTTTGTTTTTCTCTTTGATGCAAAGACTCTTGGATTTTTATCTGAAAATTTTGGGGATGTGAGTGGGCTCTGCAAACTGTACAGAGATAAGTTTATTGGGAGGCAAGCACTCAGCCGCACAAGTTTCTATCATTGCTTTCTGTCCTTAGTCTTCATACTATTTGGTAAAGACTGGTTTTTATCTATTTTATGACATCAATCTGATTCCCTCCTTCCCTGTTACCTTTCCCTGAAAATTCTGAACTGTGTGGTATAAAAATCTGCAGCTGGCACTCAGCAGTTTCAGGAAAGCTGAAAAGAATAAAATATTTGAGTTTCAATCTCTCCCCAGCATGTTTGTCCATGGATTTAAAAAAAGAAAACAATACAGTAACTGAAACAGTGTTTAGTGGGTAACTGTTATAACTGCTGGAAAACCATTATTCTCTCAATTTACCTTTCCCCTTGTAGAAATTGTTTCTTTAAAATATTGCTTCACTTGTTAAACTAGAGGCAAAATAAAGATGAAATATGATGACAAATTCCTAAGATATGTTCCACTATTTGCTCATTCAGAATAAGGTACACCAGTCACTTAAGAAAAAATTACCTCCTCAGCAGAATTTGCTTGTTTCCTCCCTATCATTTACTACTTGGTTTTAGTTTAATAACAAAATAAACTCTAATACACTGTCACCATAAAACCTGCAGGCAGGGGAACAGCTAAAGTCAGATACATTCTGAACTTTGAGAAATGAAATCTTGAAGTTGGATCTTGGTGAAAATGGAACTGTGAAATTAAAAGGCAAATTGAGTAACATTTTTGCTGAGATCAGGAAACCAGAGATTCAACCTGCAAACCTCCCTGGGGGCCTGTCTCATCAGCACACTCAACTGCTCTAGCTCAGTTTAATTTCAGCACATCTATTTGTGTTGCTTGTTATTGCCAACTGATACAATATTGCAGGGATTCTAAGGTGAATTGAATAGTGCTTCTAGAACTTTCCCAAAGAAAAGACAACATTCTTGAATACCAGGTGGTTTAAAACTACACAAATTTTGGTATATTTTTGATTTCTGTCTTTCAAGACAAGCATTTCGTTTAGTAGGGAGGATAGGAGATAGAAAATTAGTGAACAACGTGGGATGCATCTGTTTAGGTGCCTGTTATATAGTGGGGATTTTTATGACTCAGGAATAGATATGAATAGGCATTTGCATAACTGAGGAAATATAATCTTTTTTTTTTTTTTTAGTTCTGGGGATGGAACTTAGGGTCTTATGTATGCTAGGAAAATGTTCTGACCATTTAATTAATATTGCATATCTGTTGGAATATATAATTTCAGCTTTCAACCCTCTTCAGCATGTTTTCATGGCAAATCACCAATGCTTAAAAATCCAAACAAATAGGACAAGTAAAAGGAGACAAGAACAATTTGTTATATAAGTAGAATTTAGTAGAATTACGAAATGTTGGAGCTAGTGATCAAGAGTCCAGATTGTGTTATCTAGCAAGCCTGGTCTCATTATCCCAGCTTTACTGCTTATCCCTGTATAATGTGGTCCATTCTTCTTGTGCTCCGATTTCCTACCTGTAAAGTCATAGTACCCACTTCTTAGATTTATTAAGGACCTACTTAATACATGTAAAGCAAGAGAACAACTTGTGGCACATGGTGATTGTTGTATAATTTGTTATAATTATTTAATATTATCATTCATTCTAAAGTCCTCTGCATTTTGGTCCAGTACTTTTTCTTTTACACTACTGTTACCCATCAAATAAAGAAAAGAACCTAATCTGTAGGCTCAAATATATTATTCCATTAAAAATTTATGTATCCCTTATGTCTATATATGGTTGGGTTCTTAAATAGTCTATATTTCAAATAATGATAGAACAAGAAACTTCAAAGAAATATCTGTTTCCCTCCACTGAGGAAGGCCATCTCTAGACTATTGTAGGTGCCTCCTAAGTAATGTCTCTTTAGTCACCATTCTTACCTGTAGTTTTTTTTTTCCAAAGAAATGTTGGAGCTCCTTGTACTTGTAGAATTTTTAAGGTCACCAGTGATAAAGTAAGATGTTCCTTTTAAAAATGTTTCTCAAAGAAACATCTTCAACAGGTTTGCTTATTATAGACTGTTGACACAAATCATCTGTAGTGGACTTTAGATTCCACAGCTCATTAGTGGGAGTCACCAATATAAATACTAGACCCAAGATCAGGAACATACCCCAGAAGCTATTCATTTTTGTAAGGGATGCCACATTTTATTTTATTTTTTTGTCACTGAGCACAATCAGCATTGAATTTATTGTTTTAGTTTTCAAGAATCTTGCTCTATTCAGAAACCAAAAAGTGCCTTCCCCTAAAGGCCAAAATGTAAATGTGTGACACATATTGCCCCCCAGGCCAGTGACTCACTGCAGATGCAATGACAAGCTTTCTTTTGGTTTGATAGTTGATTAGTGACCTGAATGTGTAACTGCAGCCAATCTGCAATGCTAGGAGATTAGATAAGCAAGATTATCTCTAAAATAAACCTCTATTTTTCTCTTTTTTTATTACTTATTTTAATTAAAAATCATAAATTTACATAGGTCAATATTGTTTGATTCATTCTGTTATTTTTTTCTCCCCCCCCACCCCTCCCACCCTCTTTTCCCTCTATACAGTCCTTCCTTCCTCCATTCTTACCACCCTCCTTATCCCTAACCCTAAACCTAACCCTAACCCTAACACTAACCCCTCATACCCCCCCTTATATGTCCTCATCCACTTAAAAATGACTTTTTACTCCAGCCAGTTTAATAGATATCAAAATTTGGAAAGAGTATATTCATAAATTCACTTCATTCTCTCAGGATTAATTTAAAGGCACCTATTAACTACTGTCTGGGTGCAAAGGATGAGGCTATGAAGATAAAGAGATAGATTGTCCTTGCCCTTCAGGCATTTTCAGTCTTTGCCTGAGATTGACCCTGAACAAACACTTGCCAAAATAAAGTTTAAGCAAAGTTTTAGAGGAGAATGGAAATTTGGGGAAAATCTTGCCAAGAAGATTACTCACGTAAAATAAGTCTTCCAAAGAAAAAGAGAATTTCTGGGGAGAGAAGAGAGGGAAGGGCATTCCAGAAACATCCACAGAGCTTATATAGGATAGAGAAGGGATATTGGCATGGTTTGAACATATTCCCCAAATGTTCATATGTTGGAAATGTAATCCTCAAACTCATTTGGTAACAGTAAAGGGAGACTTATGGGAGATACTAAGGGTTAGATGAAGTAATAAATGTTGTGGGGCATGATGGTGCTATTGGCTTTATAAGAACAGGAAGAGAGACATGAGAGACATGAGCTAATACCCTCGCTCTGTTCTCTGATGTGTAATGACGTAGTAAGAAGGACCTTACCAGATGCCAACGGCCATACTCTGGCATTCTCAACTCTCAGAACTGTGATCTAAATAAACTGCTATTCTTTTTTACAAATGACCTAGTCTTAAATATTTTGATATAGCAATGGAAAATGGACTATGACAGATATATTTGCAGTATTGATTAGAGAGCACATTTCAAGAACATTTCATAGAAAAGTGTGGTCAGAACTGGACATGGTGGTACAGAGCTTCAAATACCCTCCAGGAAGTTATAAACTCCATTCTCAGCCAAAAAAATACCATCAGATTTGTTTTTGTTTTGTTGTTTTTGATCAGCACTGATGATTGAACCCAGGGCATAATGCCATTCTAGGCAAATGCAATGACACTGAGGTACACCTCTACCCCACACTTGAACTGCTGCCTTACCAATCTGGTCATAACCCATGTGCCTTTTCATGGGTGGCCATGAAAACGATGCAAGTCTCTTATCCACCCTTACCATGTGACTTGTAATGCCCGGGAGAACATGGGACCCCTTTTGAAATGAATCTTGATCTGTCTGTGTTGAGCCTCCCATTAGTTAATGAACTTTTTTTGGTGGGGGAATTGGGTCTCACTTAGAATGGAGGATTGTAGCTGAGTCTAATTTACATTTTTGGCACAATTTGGGTTTTTAAACAAGGTCTGAGAAGTCCTTCGGCCTGCACAAACTCCCTCAGGCATCTACTTGGATCCCCTCCTCTGTGGAGGAGCCTCTGTCCTTCCCTCTCTCTGTTCTATCATTTAAATAAAACTTTTTGCTTTTGCCTTGGCATTTCTCGGATATTCATTCTTCAACACTAGGGGAATGGGACTTGGCCCTGATTCAAAACACTGGTATCAATACCACATTTTTAAGTAGGAGTGTGGGCTGGGGAGATAGCTCAGTTGGTAGAGTGCTTGCCTCGCAAGCACAAGGCCCTGGGTTCAATCCCCAGGACCGCAAAAAAACATAATAATAATAATAATAATAAGTAGGAGTGTGATCTGCATAAATTGGTCATTGAAAGCTTACTTGAATGAGAACCTGGTGTATGGGTTAGTACAGAGAAAATCTAGACTCAGGGAGAGGAATTAGGAGGCTCCTTATATTAAACACCAGGGTTAGAATTAAGACGGAGTTAGTTAATGAAGGTGACAGATAAAGGTCCCAGAGATGTTTGGGGAGACAAAGTAATAGATCTAGATGACTGATTAAATATAAGGATATTGAACTAAGGGCTAGAATTAAGGATTAGAAATACCCGTATAATGATTAAAGGCATAGGCATAAGAGTTAAACTACTTAGGTTTGCCTGTCTAACTATGTGATGTTGGGCTAAGTTCTTAAATTCTTTGCACCTCACTTTTCTCATCTATAGAAAGAATGTGGATAATAATTGTACCTATCTCATGGAAAAATTGTGAAAAGCAAATGTGATAATGAATATAAAACACTAGCAAGGGGCGCTCTATAAATATTAACACCCCACACCAACAGGTTGCTGTCTGCCTGTGGAGTCTGCATTCTTACTTGAGTGCATAGTCCTTACTTTACCCCAATGGCATCTCTTTTTTGAGATTGTCCCCACTCCCCATTCTCCTTTGAATGTGTACCTACTTTTCTAAATAAACCTCTGTTTATGCCTTAAACAAAACAAAACAAAACAAAACAAAACAAAAACAACACTTGTCCTTCAGTAAAACTCTACAAATACTAGATAGTATTTTAGACCTATAAAATGAATAGTATTACAAGCAATTTAGAATTGCTTCTTTCAAATTGTTAACATTCAAAAGGGGATTAGGGATTTGTGTTGATAGCTATTAGATTTTTTTTCTTCTGTTTGTTTTTGTTTTTGTTTTGTTTTCAAGTGTTGTTCTGTATTGAACCTAGTCCCTCTCTCATGCAGGGCAAGTGCTCTACCACAGAACTATATCCAAGCTCCATATTTCTATCTATATGGACAGTCAGGAGTTTACCCCATTGTATTTAGTTCCTTCTAGACTCATAAGATTCCTTCTAGTTCTCTCCCTTCTATATATTATATTTACTTACTTTGATCATCTTCCTGTATAACCAATCTTTCATGGCACTTCTGCCCCTTTCCCCTGCACATGCCCTCTTCAGCTCACTGAGGCTCTGACATAACAAACCCAGGACTCCATCTCTCTCTGCTGCCCCCAGGGCTGCTCTCCTCATCCCACTCTGGATCTGATAGCCTGCATCAGGCCAACCTTCTCATCCCATGGGAGACTTGTCTCTTCCAGCTCCTCACCAACAGCCCTATCCCCAATGCCCCTGTGGACATCTCTATTGTTAGTTGCACCTAACAACTCTAAGACCGAATTGTTCAAGAAGGAAATGAGCAGCATAAATGTTTGGGGTTTTTTGAGGGTATTTTGCTGATGCTATTTCTGACATCTCCAGTAATGACATTTTACCTAGGTCAGCTGATGAGAACCACTCAGCACACCCCAGCCATGTGGCCAAACCACAAGCTGCATACAGATGTGAATTCTTGCTAAGCTCATTAGCACAACAGGAAACCAAGCAGTGGGTAATTGGATAGGTCCTCCTTTCATTTCTAATGAGCATTGAGTTAGTGGTAATGACTAAGAGAAGGGCTACTTACCTAAGATTTTCAGATCTTGTTTTAAAGTTCTGTGTATCTAACTGGGTTTCCCATTGCAAATTCATTCACATGAATTTGAATTTGGTTTCTTAATGAGCTTCTTTGTTGGCCAGCTACCTTAAACTTTTCATTAGTTCCAGGGTGCGGTATAGAAATATATCATTTCTGCCCAAGAGATGCTTGTATAATAAGAGACACTTGGGACTTTTGTACAATCATTGTAATTTCCTTCTGTTGACACAGGAAATTTTAACCACACCCTGCACAAGCCTTTGAACATACAACTACAGTAATGTAATGATAGTAGCTCCTCTGTTTTGAAGACCAGTTAGGAGCAGCAGGGTATGCGTTTTCTTTTTTCTTTTCTTCCCTCTAGGTAATAACAGTGGACATTCATACACTTTAACATTTCCTTGTTATGAATTTTGCTGAAACTGTCTTTTTTATGTAAGGAAGGCACTTACTGTTTCAGGTTCTAATGCTTTGACTTGTTCCCATAGTTCTTCCTGGTTGCCTTCATAATAGACAGCTAAGATAATTCTTGATTCTCTACAAAACTTGCACTGCCTCTCTTGACTATTTCTGTGGTTCAACAGTGTGGAGAAATAGACTGCAATTCCATTAGCAGAAGATCTTGTATGATAAAAATAAAAACTAGAAACCCGGTTGGAGATGGTCTCATGTCATGGGAGTTCTGGAAATAGAATCAGGAGATTTTGGGATTTGTCTTATCTCTGTGACTCATAGTGTAGAATGTTTGAAGTTTCTTAAGTGACTTAGGCGACCTTAGAGTATTAAAGTAGATAAGCATTTTTAAACTGTGCTTTGTAGACACCCAGGACACAATGGGTCTCTCATCCTATCTCAGTGGCTCTTGGTGGCAGGTCAGCAACTGGGGAGGATAGTCACTGAGAGGAATTGAAGGGGTCTTTGCCCAGGAATCTCCCTTTTCTTTTAAATAAGCAGCAACAGCTCTATTTCGTATGTATTTCGTATTAGTTGGACTGACAAGATATCTTTTAAGAAAGGCCAATGCCTTTCTTGAATCCATTCAGAGTCACAAATTTGAACGACCTCTCTAGCTCTACATAGTTAGTGGCTTCCTATGATATATATGTATCTTACATGTTGGTTTACTTGTGTCCTGTGAGATGAGACCAATGCGTCAATATGGAAGGAAATTCTTTCCATTTTGACGTAAAGCAGCGTAGTCCTGTCGTTTGTGGGTCTACTGCCCCATGTGTGGTTCACACCAGTTACGAAGATGAGAAGAGACAGAAGCAACTAAAGAATGTGGTTTTGCTGTCACTAGTTCTACTCTCTGCATTTTCTTTAAGTGAAGCAAGCTTCTTTTGATCTCTGAGTAGCAGCAGCACGAGGCCCCACATTTTCTGTTGCTTTTGGTGCAGAGCAGTTTGCAAGCAAGAGTGGAGGGAAACTTAGCAGGAGGCCCAGATGCTGCCTCTTTTAGCTTCAGAGCTATCTACTCAGGACTGTAAGGAACAAAGGCACTCACAGCGAGATGCCAGAACTTAGTTATTTACCCAGTGAGATTTGGGGAGTTTTTTTGGAGCTCTTTCTAACACCCAAGACTGGGTAGATTTGTTTCAAGAGAATGTGTGCTTTGAGTGCTGGTGGGTTGGGAATGAATAGTATCTTTCTTTGACATAGACTAATCTGTCTGTGTGCTGTTTGTGGGATGGACGTAAGGAGGAGTAAGAGATGAATGTATCAAATATTTAGTATGAACAACCTTCGATAATTTACCTAAATTTTTTTTATATTGATCTACTTAGAGCAGTATATTCGTTACTTTTTATATATAAAACTAGACTTCAAATAATTTAGTACTGAACATGAGAAAAAAGAAGAATCAGATACATGTCTTATGTGTTTGTTAATGAGGAAATGTTTAAAAATAACAAGAAGCAATCTTAGAAGATATAGAAAAATTCAGGGTAGTATGAATCTGTTGAATACATTTCCTTTCTTTAGAGATCATGAAGTCTGATGGAGAGTGTGGGGAGTGCTGCTTAGAGACAGCTGTTCTGAATAAGTAGTGCCAGATCTGTGGGTTTACAGACTTGTCCAATTTGTGGAGTATTAAAGTTGAAAAGAAAGACCCGACTGTGATGATCAATTTTATGTCAAGTAGACTAGCCTGTGGTGCCCACCTGTTTGGTCAAAACATCAGTTCTAGATTTGCATGAAAGTATTTTTAAAGACATGATGTTGGAGAGGATGTGGCGAAAAGGTACACTCATACATTGTTGGTGGGACTGCAAATTGGTGCAACCATTATGGAAAGTTAGTATGAAGATTCCTCAGAAAACTTGGAAATGGAACCACCATTTGGCCCAGCTATCCCACTTTTCAGTTTATACCCAAAGGACTTATTATAATCAGCATATTATATGCAGTCACATCAATGTTTATAGCAGCTCAATTCACAATAGCTATATTGTGGAAAAACCTAGATGCCCTTCAATTGATGAAGGATAAAGAAACCATGGTATTTATACATAATGGAATATATCCAGTCATAAAGACGAATAAAATTATGGTATTTGCTGGCAAATGGATGAAGTTGGAGAATATCATGCTAGTGAAATAAGTTAATCCGAAAAAACAAAGCCAGATGTTTTCTCTGTATGGGATGCTAATTCACAATGCGGGGGGCTAGGGAAGAATAGAGTTACTTTAGATTAGGTAGAGGGGATTGAAGGGAGGGGAGGGGGCATGGGGACAGGAAGGAAATAAAATGAATCAGACATTTTAACCCTATGTACATATGTAACTATATGACCGGTGGGATTCTCATTATATAACCAGAAGAATGAGAAATTGTACTCCATTATATACAATGTATCAATGCGCATTCTACTGTTATGTATAACTAATTAAAACAAATTTAAAAAGGACATGCTTAACATTTAAGTCAGGGAACTTTGAAAAAAGCAGATTTCCCTCCATAATATCAGTTGCCTTCATCTAGTTGGTTGAAGACTTAGAGAAAAACACTGAGGTCCCTACCCTACACAGGAAGGAATTCTGCCTCCAGACTGCTTTGGACTCATTATTGCAACATCAGTGCTTGCTGGAATCTCCATCCTGCCTGCAGATTTGAGACTTGCCAGTATGAACCTCTCTCTCTCTCTTTTCTCTCCATATATATGTGTATATGTGTATATGGTGTGTATGGATTTAAAAAATCTAAAACCCAAAATAATAAACCAAATAAAAAAATGAAGACCTACCATCTATTGTCATCTTCCCCATAATAGGAAAGATGTAATCTCAGAATAAAGGACAATTCTGTTGATAAAGTGTGTTTCACTAAACAGCTCACCATACCACCTTTGCATTTTTCATTTTCCATGCACAGGTAGAAATGTCACTGAACCAGCCATTAGAAACTGTGCTCTTGGGGACCCAGCTTCGGATTGTGTGTGAGAACCATCCATCCCACTGTTATTCCTGAGAAAGCATTCACTTCAAATAGTTTCCCCTGGTAAGAGAATGTGGAAGAGTAACAAGTCATCAAAACATTTATAGTGCTTTTTCTTCCCTTTCTGCAACCTAGATGCTCTAAAAAACTATGTGGAGAATTGTGTAGCTTCTGTACCAGGTTGACTCAGCTGTCTTTTTTGCCATAGCTGATAATAGGAAGATCCTGCTGTAACAAGCTTCTTCAAGGAAACCACACTTCCTTTGTGCGTTAGTGGCTCAGTACTGCTGTTCCTGCAGGTGCTGGGGTGAGTTTCCATTGCAAAGGGTACTGGGGATTGAACTCAGGCACTCGACCACTGAGCCACATCCCCAGCCCTATTTTGTATTTTATTTAGAGATAGGGGTCTCACTGAGTTGCTTATTAGCACCTCGATGTTGCTGGGGCTGACTTTGAACTCTCAATCGCCCTGCCTCAGTCTCCCAAACAGAGCCGCTGGGATTACCAGTTTGTTCCACCACACAGAGCCAAGTTTCTTAACATTCAAAATATCTGTAGGTCCTTGATCCATTTTGAGTTGAGTTTTGTGCAGGGTGAGAGACAGGGATTTAATTTCATTCTGTTGCATATGGATTTCCAGTTTTCCCAGCACCATTTGTTGAAGAGACTATCTTTTCTCCATTGCATATTTTTGGCCCCTTTGTCTACTATGAGAAAATTGTATTTATTTGGGTTTGTGTCCATGTCCTCTATTCTGTACCATTGATCTACCTGTCTATTTTGGTACCAATACCATGCCGTTTTTGTTACTATTGCTTTGTAGTATAGTTGAAGATCTGGTATTGCGATACCCACTTCTTCGCGCTTCCTGCTAAAGATTGCTTTCACTATTCTGGGTTTCTTATTCTTCCAGATGAATTTCATGATTGCTTGTTCTATTTCTGTAAGGTACATCATTGGGATTTAAATTGGAATTGCATTGAATCTGTATAGCACTTTTGGTAGTATGGCCATTTTGACAATATTAATTCTGCCTATCCAAGAACATGGGGGATCTTTCCATCTTCTAAGGTTTTCTTTAATTTCTTTCTTTAATGTTCTGTAGTTCTCATTGTAGAGGTCTTTCTTCTCTTTGTTAGACTGATTCCCAAATATTTTATTGTTTTCAAGGCTATTGTGAATGGGGTAGTTTTCCTAGCTTCTCTTTCTGAAGATTCATCACTTATGTATAAAAATGCATTTGGATTTATGAGCATTTACCTTGTTTCTTTATCTGATTTTTTTTCACTTTTTTTTCCATTTAAACTTCATGGAATATTTTGTTGAGAATATCTTAAAAGTGCAGGCTTTCTAATTGCAAATACTTTTAATTTTTATTTATCATGGAAGGTTTTTATTTCATCTTCAAATCTGAAGCTTAATTTTGTTGGATATAGGAATCTTGGTTTGGTATTCATTTTCTTTCAGAGCTTGGTATATGTCATTCCAGGACCTCCTAGCTTTGAGGGTCTGGGTTGAGAAATCAGCTGAGAACCATATTGGTTTCCCCCATATGTAATCTGATATTTGCCTCTCATGGCCTTTAAAATTCTATCCTTATTCTGTATGCTAGGCATTTTCATTATAATGTGACTTGATGTGGGTCTGTTGTAATTTTGCACATTTGGGGTCCTGTAAGCCTGTATTTGATTTCCATTTCATTCTTTAGATTTGGGAAATTTTCCGATATTATTTCATTGAAATATTGTACATTTCTTTGGATTGTATCTCTGCACATTCATCTATCCCAATAAATCTTAAATTTGGTCTTTTTGTGTTATCCCATAATTCTTAGAAGTTTTGTTCATTGTTTCTAAACATCTTCTCTCTGTGGTCAACTCTATTTTCTAGATTAAGTATTTTGTCTTCGTTATCTGAAACTCATCTTCCAAGTTGTCTAATCTGTTGGTGATGCTTTCTATTGAATTTTTAATATGGTTTATTGTTTCCTTCATCTTGAGTTTTTTTTTTTTTTTTTTCCAGAATCTCTCTTTATTGAAGTGATCTTTTGCTATCTTTTGCTATCCATCTAACAGTATGGATCTGAGGCAGTGGAGTTTCTACCCTGCGGACTTATAGTATCCTTGAAGGTTTCTAATACCTCACTACTTAGGGGGAAAAAAGTAATAACAACAACTAATACAAACAATTTACAAATAGTTACCACTATGACATCTACAATGTTAATTATCACTGTTAACAGAAATGATATGATCAGATATTGCCTATAATAAAAACAGCAAGTTTGCAAAAGGGTTTACTTTTGCAAATGGTGAATAGGGAGAGAACAGAAGTGATATAGGATGTGATGATTATGAGGGAGAAGGAGAGAAGACAGAAGTAAAGGATGAAAGAAATAGTAAAAGAGACAACAATAGAGATTGGTTACTTGCAGAAGAGAGAATCAAGGCAAACAAGTAGGAAAAAAAATATATATAAAGCAAAAATTTTTTAAAAATTAAAAATAAAATAAAAGAATACAAAATAAATTAAAATATACTAATCAAACATCCTGGTTTGCAAACTAATTCATGTAAATTAACTGGTTTCATAAACGCTAGAGATGAGAAGGAAAAAAATAGGAAATTGTATAAATGTTCATGTACCGAATGCTTTTCTGCATCTATTGAAATAATCATGTGATTCTTAACTTTTAGTCTGTTGATATGGTGAATGACATCTATTGATTTCCAGATGTTGAACAAACTTGCTTCCCTGGGAAAACCCACTTGATCGTGGTGCACTATCTTTTTAATATATTTTTGCATGCAATTTGCTAAAATTTTGTTGAGAATTTTTGCGTTGATGTTCATTAAGGATATTGGTCTGAAATTTTCTTTCCTCCATGTATCTCTGTCTGGTTTAGGTATCAGGGTTATATTGGCTTCATAGAATGAGTTTGGGGGGTTCCCTCCTCTTCTATTTTATGGAATACTTTGAGAAGTATTGGAATGAGCTTTTCTTTAAAGGTTTTGTAGAACTCGGCTGAGAACCCATCTGGTCCCGGACTTTTCTTTGTTGGTAGGCTTTTGATGACCTCTTCCATTCATTGCTTGAAATTGATTTATTTAAGTTGTGTATATCCTCCTCGTTGAGTTTAGGTAATTCATATGTCTCTAGAAACTTGTCGATATCTTCAAGGTTTTCTGTTTTGTTGGAGTATAGATTTTCAAAATAGCTTCTAATTATGTTTGTATTTCACTCGTGTCTGTTGTGATATTTCCTTGTTCATTCCGAATTTTAGTAATTTCAGTTTCTCTCTCTTCTCTTTGTTAGTGTGCTAAGGTTTTATCAATTTTGTTTATTTTTCAAAGAACCAACTATTTATTTTGTTAATTTTTCCGATTGTTTCTTTTGTTTCAATTTCGTTGATTTCAGCTCTGATTTGAACTATTTCCTGTGTTCTACTACTTTTGATGTTGGTCTGCTCTTCTTTTTCTAGGGCTTTGAGCTGTAGTGTTAAGTCGTTTATTTGTTGATTTCTACTTCTTTTGTTGAATGCGCCCCATGAAATAAATCTTCCTCTAAATACTGCTTTCATAGTGTCCCAGAGATTTTGATATGACGTGTCTTTGTTCTCGTTTACTTCTAAAAATTTTTTATTTCCCCCCTGATGTCTTCTGTTATCCATTCATCATATAATAGTGTATTATTTAATCTCCAGGTATTGGAGAAGTTTCTGTTTTTTATTCTGTCATTTATTTCTAATTTCAATCCATTATGATCTGATAGAATACAAGGTATTATCTCTATCTTCTTGTATTTGCTAACAGTAGCTTTGTGGCATAAAATATGGTCTATTTTAGAGCAGGATCCATGTGCTGCTGAGAAGAAAGTGTATTCGTTCTTTGTTGGATGGTATATTCTATATATGTCCATTAAGTCTAAATTGTTGATTGTGTTATTGAGATCTATATTTTCTTTATTCAATTTTTGTTTGGAGGATCTATCCAATGGTGAGAGAGGTGTGTTAAAGTCATCTAGTATTATTGTGTTGTGGTCTATTTGATTTCTGGAATTAAGAAGGATTTGTTTGACGTACATGGATGAGCCAATGTTCGGGGCATAGATATTTATGATTGTTATGTCTTGCTGATTTATGCTTCCCTTAAGCAGTATGTAACACCCTTCGTTATCCCTTCTGACTGGTTTTGGCTTGAAGTCTGCATTTTCTGAAATGAGGATGGATACTCCAGCTTTTTTGCTGTGTCCATGTGCATGGTATGATTTTTCCCATCCTTTCACCTTTAGTCTATTGGTATCTCTTTCTATGAGATAAGTCTCTTGCAGGCAGCATATTGTTGGATTTTTCTTTTGAATCCAATCTGCCAGTCTATGTCTTTTGATTGATGAGTTCAGGCCATTAACATTCAGGGTTATTATTGTGATATGATTTGTATTCCCAGTCATTTGACTCATTTTTGTTTTTGACATGATTTGGTTTCTCCTTTACTTGGCTATTCCTTTAGGCTAGTTCCTCTCGTTGCTGATTTTTGTCATTGTTTTTCATCTCTTCCTCATGGAATATTTTGCTGAGAATGTTCTCTAATGCCGGCTTTCTTTTTGTAAATTCCTTTAGCTTTTGTTTATCATGGAAGGATCTTATTTTGTCGTCAAATCTGAAAGTAAGTTTTGGTGGGTATAAGATTCTTGGTTGGCATCCATTTTCTTTCAGGGCTTGGTAGATGTTGTTCCAGGCCCTTCTAGCTTTTAGGGTCTGGATTGAAAAATCTGCTGATATTCTTATTGGTTTCCCCCTGAATATAATCTGATTCTTTTCTCTCACGGCCTTTAAAATTCTGTCTTTATTTTGTATGTTAGGTATTTTCATAATAAAGTGCCTTGGTGTGAGTCTGTTGTAATTTTGTATATTTGGAGTCCTATAAGCCTCTTGTACTTGGTTTTCCATTTCATTCTTCAGATTTGGGAAATTTTCTGATATTATTTCATTGAATAGATTGTTCATTCCTTTGGTTTGTTTCTCTAAGCCTTCCTCAATCCCAGTAATTCTTAAATTTGGCCTCTTCATGATATCCCATAATTCTTGTAGATTCTGTTCATGATTTCTTACCATCTTTTCTGTTTGATCAACTTTGTTTTCAAGATTAAATATTTTGTCTTCAATGTCTGAGGTTCTGTCTTCCAGGTGTTCTATCCTATTGGTTATGCTTTCTATGGAGTTTTTAACTTTGTTTATTGTTTCCTTCATTTCAAGGATTTCTGTTTGGTTTTTCTTCAATGTCTCTAACTCTTTATTGAAATGATCTCTTGCTTCCCGTATTTGCTCCTTTAACTGTTGATTGGTGCGATCATTTAATGCCTGCATTTGCTCTTTCATCTCCTCGTTTGCTTCCCTGATTGTTTTAATTATGTACATTCTGAACTCCCTTTCTGACATTTCTTGTGCTGTGCTGCCTTTGGGTTTTATTGATATAGTATCTAGGTTTGTTTGGGACATTTTCTTCCCTTGTTTTCTCATATTGGTCAGATATCAGTGGGACTCTGAGATATTGCAGATTTCCTCTATTGGCTTATAGTGTCCCTGTAGATTTCCAGTATATCACCTCCCAGCCTTCAGTAGCCTGAAGTCTTGGAGGAACTTGATAATGCAGTGCTTCCAAAGAAAGTTGTCCCTAGCCCACTACTGGTTCTAGGGCTTGGAGCTGGCTCTGTGTGGAAAGGCTCTCACTGGGCTGTCTGCTCTGAGAAGCTGGCCATGAAAGGAGTCTGCTGCTGGAGGGAGCAGGCCGCTTGGGGAAGTCCCTGGCTGCCCTGTCCTGGTCCCTGAAGCTACCTGCGGGCTGGAGCTCACTGCTGGCTCCACGACTGGGAGCTGGTTCTGTGCAGAAAGGCTCTCACTGTGGGGCCTGCTCCAAGAAGCTGGCCGTGTGGGAGGAGCCCACCACCGGAGGGAGCAGGGCTACCTGGGGAAGACTCTAGCTGCCCTGCCCTGCTATGAGAAGCCGCCCCTATCTGGGCCTGCCGCCAAGGCCGAGCTTCACCCAGTGGGGGAGAGTCACCCTGTGGCTCTATTTTAGTCTGAGTCTCTCAATGCCTCCCCTTCTTGAATCCTGGGTTCTGGAGCAACAGGAGATGCAGTCACGCTCTAGTCCGCCATCTTGAATCACCCCATGGAATGAGCCAGCCGCCAGAGGGAGCAGGGCCACCTGGCGAAGTCTCTGGCTGCCCTGCTCTGGTCCCAGAGGCTGCCTGCGGGCTGGAGCTCTCTGCTGACTCCAGGACTTGTGGCTGGCCTTGTGTAGAAAGGCTCTCACTGGGCGGTCTGCTCCAAGAAGCAAGCCTTGAAAGGCGCCTGCCGTCGGAGGGAGCAGGGCCACTTTGGGAAGTCCCTGGCTGCCCTGTCCTGGTCCCTGAAGCTACCTGCGGGCTGGAGATCGCTGCTGGTTCCAGGACTGGGAGCTGGTTCTGTGCAGAAAGGCTCTCACTGGGGGACCTGCTCCAAGAAGCTGGTCGTGTGGGAGGAGCCCACCACCGGAGGGAGCAGGGCTACCTGGGGAAGACGCTAGCTGCCCTGCCCTGCTCTGAGAAGCCGCCCCTATCCGGGCCTGCCACCCAGGCCAAGCTTCACCCAGTGGGGGAGAGTCACCCTGTGGCTCTATTTTAGTCCGAGTCTCTCAATGCCTCCCCTTCCTGAATCCTGGGTTCTGGAGTGATGGGAGATGCAGTCACCCTCTAGTCCACCATCTTAGTTCGCCCCCCAGTAGTGTATTTTAAAAGCTTGTCTTTTCCTTACTGATGTGAACCACCATCATTAATATACACTAAGTTCCCTTATGTAGTTTGGTTTATTTTTAGACATCTGATTCTGTTTGCTAATCCGTGTGTGGGAGACAACAGTATTGTAATGGTTAAGGCTTTGTTACATATTTAATATCTAGAGAGGCCAATCCTATTTGTTCTTCATTGTCATAGTTTTCATGGGCATTTTGTTTATTTACTTTTTAAATACAGCTTCAGTGTGATCTTTGTCTAATTGAAAAACCAGTTTTTACTGAAGTTGTACTAAAGGATAAAATCTTCTGCACTTGACATTTTCATGATGTTGGGTTTTCTCATTTTAACGCAAAAGTATGCCTTGCCTTTAGATCAGTTTTTTTGTGTATTCAGAGGGTTTTAAAAGTTCTGTTTTTCATTCTTGTATATTTCATATTTAGACAATTCTTAAGCATTCTATAGCTTTTCTTGCTATTGTAAGTAGACATGCTCACTGGTTACAAATACGAATAGAAGCTATTCCTAAGTAGTAAATCAGTAATGGCCTTTTCCGGGTCAGCTGGTATTATATACTGGAATAAAACAAGTTAATTTCCAGCAAAAACTTTCTCCTCTATCACAGTTTTTAAACTTGAGTTCTAAATAAGGATCATTCCAGATAATTTTGATGAACCTCACCTTTCCAATCTCCATTATTAAAAAAGAATTATAGAAAGGTAATTCTTCTGTAGATGGTATATTTCATTGTTTATAACAAGAATACTATGGGCAATTTGATCTGCTACCTAGATATTACCAGTGGAAAAATCAAATTTTTCTTAGAGATGGATTCTCTGATTTTTTTTTTTTTTTTTTTTTTTTTTTGATATAGCAATGCACCCAACTGAAAGACTGTTTTGCAGCCTTTCTGGGATGCTAAGTGTATCCCATTTAAGTAAGTGCTGGCTAATGAGTATAAATGGAAATTTTTGTGTGAGTTTTCCAAAAATGCTCTCAAAGGAAATTGATGCATATAAGACAAATGCAAATTAAAAGTAAGAGGCTTAATTTTCCCCTGTTCAAAGTAAAGCTAGAGATTTCCCTTCCCTCCATTGGCTTAGAACATTTATTTTAGAAACTTGTAACTGGAAGTACTTCCAGCCTCTTAGGAAAGTACAAGTCTTTTTTAAAAGTATGCAGGTCCTTTGATTGATCTATGATTGATCTATGAGTACAGGTCCCAAAACTTTGGGGATCCATCTCCTGTAAATATAATATCAAGGAAAGAGTCCCTATTTCCTACTTTAAACAGCAAGGTGGGAACATATTTTAACCTGAATCCAAATTGTAAACTATCTCTTGTCACTAAGATATGAGATCATTATTTTTCCTTTGTTTACAGTCAGTTAACCAACAGAGGTCACTCATCATACCAGGTACATTTGGCTGTACAATAACATGTAGGGGACATGTTGTATTACTTGAGGACCGTCATTATTTAGCTTGAGAACATGTATGCAATGGGTTGTGTGTTTGTCTATATGAAGGTTGAGGTTTACTCTGTCTTGTTCAATCTCATCAGATTGCCTGTGATGTGATCATGTTTTGGTTTCATGCTTATTCAAAATCCATGCTTTCTTTCTCCACTACCTTTGTTGAGAGGATTTCTGGATTCAGAGATTTTGGTTTTAAACTTATATTTCTCTAGCACTCAGTTGACAATCGTGTTCCCTTTCCTTCACCTCTTCATAATTGTGAAGTGGCTGTATGGGCAGAAGATGAAGCTACCATCTTGAACTACATGGGTGTCTTTGAAGATGGAAACCATCTAGGATGCTCGGAAGTAAGAGAGAAGGAACCTTGGTCCTGATAACTCTGTGAGACCTTGTACCAACCCTAGGACTGCTTTACATAAGAGAAATAAATTCTCTTGTTTCAGACACTGTTATTTTGGTCTTTCGTTAAATGAGGCTTAAACTTATTCTAACCGATACACTGCCAGAAAGAAAAACTTTGGATAAAATATACCCAAACCATATTTCTTATTTAGGCATCCACTAAAGTATAACTGGGGTTTTTTTTGCTTGCTTATAATCCATTACTGCAAGTCAACTGATTTAGTTACCAAGACATACATTTTGTAACCAGTTTATTTTGGTCCTTTACCATGAAGTCATTTGCTCAGGTTTAAATATCTCTGGCTACTTAAAAAAACAATGACTAAAAGGGACTTTCAATAACATTTGTCTGTGTATTTTCAGGCAAAAATGTAAAATTTTGGTCAATTTTTGACCATCAATTATCCCACTTATGCATATTTTGGAATGGGCCTAAAATATTTTCAAGGGAAGACTTGATCTCTCATTATCTCACTTTCAAGCAGAAATAGCTAAAATTTATATTCCCACATTGGGCAGAAAGTCTCTTCAGCTTTAGTTAAAGGATGTTAATTCAGGGTGAACTTTGCTGATGATTAGAATCCATTGTTCTGTCCTACAGCAGTACCTGTGAATATCTCCTGGCACTTGTCAGAAACTATAACATTAAATTCACAGTCACTCAGGATGAAGCAGAGCCCACTGAGAAGAGTAATATTTATAGAGGACAGCTTCAAAGAATATGTAATCCTTGCTTTCCTCAGATGATCTGAATCCATCCTTAATTAAAACAGATTATAACAGGACTGTTCATAGGGGACTTGTTGTTTTGGTCCCTTGTACAATATTTTTATTTAATTGTGTTTGTTATCATAGCTGCCATATATTTAATATAATAATTACTGTGAAGATGTTATTGATCAGTATATCATTACATGGCATGATATGTTTCTTTTTAAGGTCACATATAATGACTTTCTTTTTGATTTAATTATAAAAATATTATATATCCATTGGTAGAATGCTTAATTTTTATTGGGAAACTGGTTTATTTTTGGACATTGCATTTTATATTGTATATGATTAATAGGTTCCATGACATTTCCCCTGAAATGAGAAGATCAAAATAAATAGCTTGGCTTATTAACCCACTTTCCACACTTCCGCATATTGTAATCCTTTTCCAAGATCACTATTTCAGTGACATTTTCTTACCTGGCTACTATGGCCTAAAGTTTGTGTCCCCCTAAAAACTTATGTGAAATACTAATTTTCAAGATAGTTTGTAAATATTTTTTCCCATTCAAGATGGTGGTATTTGGAGGTGGAACCTCTGAGAGATGATTAGGTCATTAGACTGGAGCCCCCATAAATGGAATTAATGCTCTTACAAAAGAGGACAAAGAGAGACATCTTACTCCTACTATGTTAGGATCCAGTAAAAAGGTGCTAAAGCAGACCCTCATTGAATTCTAAATCTGTTGGCAACTTAATCTTGAACTCCCTCGCCTCCATGACTGTAATAAATAAATTTCTGTTGTTTATAAACTACTCAGTTTATTTTGTTATAGCACCACAGACTAAGACACTGCCTTATCTTTTTAGCTTTGACTCTTTAGGGTAAAGGTGATGATACTTGGATCTTTTTCTTTCTTGGCAAGATAAAAAATTTTATATATCTGTCTCTCCAATTCATCTATCCATTATCTGTATCTATCCTGAATCTACCCATCATCTAGCATCTATTTTTTTTTAAATTTTTTGTGATGCCGGGGCTTGTATCCAGTGCCTTGTTTATGCTAGGCAAGTGCTCTATTACTGAGCTATATTCCTGGTCCCTATTTTGTTTATGAGTGGAGAAATACTGTTGAGTATTTATGAAATAGAACTTCAAAGTGACAGTCTTTCAGAAAGATTAAGAGAAATAAAAATTTCTATTTTACTTTTCAGGCTGATAATTTAGTTAATTTTAAATACCTGCTCATAAATCTTATTTTATTTCATTTACTTTTTAAAATAACTTTAACTGTCACATAAATACACAATCTTACATATTTATGGGATACCATGTGATGTTTTCATACCTACAAACAGGATATAATATTTAAATATCTCTTCAAGCATTTATAATTTATAGTGAAAACATTCAAACCCTTACTTCTACACTTTGAAATGTACAGTACATTATCATCTAGAGGACACCCTATAGTCCAATAGCACATCAGAACTTCTTACTCCTATCTAACCATAACTTAGTATGCATTGATCACTTTTCCCACCCCTCTTTCTGTACTCTCCAGCCACTAGTAACTACCATTCTATTCTCAACTTCTGTGAGATCAACTTTTTTATAATCTACATATGGTGAGATCATATGGTACTTATCTTTCTGTCCCTGGCTTCTTTTACTTAACATAAGGATCTCAGTATCATCCGTGTTGTCACAAATGACAGTATTCTTTCTTTGTTATGACTGAATAGAATTCCATTGTGTGTATTGACCATATTTTAAAATTAATTCATCAGTTAATGAACTTTTCCATTTCCTGGACATTGTCAACAGTGCTGCTGTAAACATTGGAGTGCATATGTCTCTGACAGATTTATTTCATTCCTTTGGATGGGGACCTAGTGGTGGGATTTTCTGGATCATATAGTAGTTCTGTTTTTAATTTTTGAGGGCTTCCATATTGTTCTTATAATCACTGTACTAATTTACATTCCCACAACAGTTTGCAGGGACTCATTTATTCCACCATCTGTGCCAGCACTTACTATCTTTAGTCTTTTGATGTTAGCCATTCTTACAGCAAGAGGTGGTATTTTGTTGAGGTTTGATTTTCATTTCCTTAATAATTAGTGATTTTGGCCATTTTCTCATATATCTGTTGGTTTTTATGGTTTTCTTTGAGAAATGTCTATTTAGAATTCTTGCCCATTTTTAATAGGGTTATTTGTTTTTTTGCTATTGAGTTTTTGTAGTTTCTTACATATTCTGGATATTATTCCCTTCTCAGATTGTTTGTAAATATTTTCTCCCATTCTATAGTTATCTCTTAATTTTGTTGATTATTTCTATGGTGTAGAAACTTTAGTTTGATGCAATCCTATTGTCTATATTTACTTTTGTTTCCTGTGCTTTTGGGGTCTTATTCAAAAAGTCTTTGTCCATTCCATGTCCTGAAGTAGTTCCTGTTTTCTTCTAGTAATTTCATAGTTTCAGGCCTTACATTTAAGTCGTTATTCTGAGTTGATTTTTGTAATATTCAGAGGTAGGGGCCATTTACTTTTATGTAGATAACACATTGCTGCAACTGTAAACCTAAAAGACACAAAAGAATATGTAAAGAAAAATCTCCCAACTCTTTTCTCAACCACTTAGTTTCCTTTCCTTGGAAGTTGTCAATGTTGTCTTTGTTTTGTATCCATATTTCCTGTATACTTTTTTAAAAATTGTTTATTGATACTGGGATTTAATTCAGGAGCACTCCACCTCTGAGCTGCCTGCCAGCCCTTTCTATTATTTTTTTTTTAATTTTGAGACAGAATTTCACTAAGTTTGCCCAGGTGTCCTTGAACTTGTGATCCTTTCTGCTTCAGTCTCCTGAGTCTCAGGGATTACAGGCATATGCCACTGTTCCTGACCTGGTATTTGTTTGTTTATTTTCATAAATCAGCATATAATTATTGTCACTGGTTTTTAATGTTAATATGTTGACTTCATTATGCTGCCTCTTTCATTTGTCAGAAACTTTATGATAGAACTCTTTCCATATTAGTATGTAAAGTGTTTCCTTCTCCTTTGCTTTGGTTGCCAGTATTCTATGAATGTTCTTTACTTAATCACTACCTATTTATGGTCGTTTTGATTGTTTACAATCTTTTTAAAATTGCTACTATAATTTATACTTTATTGGCTAACCTTGTACAAAGCCATTTTGTCTATTTGAGTATTTCTATAAGATAAAAATCCTAGAACTATAACTTTGGCCTGCATTTTTACATGTATTTTAAGTTTGCATGGGCACTGCCAACTTGCTATCCATATAAGTAGTACTAATTTACATTTTCCTAGCTATTTTTGTATTGCTTTTTAAATGAGGCTCTCAAAGCATTGACTTAGTTTATATCATTTGAATGCTGTACAGAATTAACCATAATTTTGCCCTCAGGAACTAACATTCAAGAGATTAATTATTTTCTAAGCACATACATATTTTAATAGGTTGCTTTACTTATTATAATCCATTTGTCTACATTTTTTTACCTAGCCTTAAAAAAGTCAGAGTGGTATAATGAAATCAGCATAAAGAGCTAAAAAGCTAGCTAACAAGTGATATTACTCCTTCTCCTTAGGGCGGGTCATGTTGTCACAGATGTCTCTGCCCAGGGATTCAAAAAGGCTGCATATTAATCCATCCATGACACCACACAGGAATGAGGGTGGGGAGAGAAAACGAGCTGGAAGTCTGGTGTCTAAAAGTGGAAGTTTAAACACACCCTTGCTCAGAAAACTCTCCAAACTACAAATTACTTGTAACTTAAAAAAAATAAAGTCATGAATAGCAATAGCAACAAACCTGTACTCATGAGAGATTCCAATGTGAAAAAATAAAAGGCAATTACAAATAGCATCTTATGCATTGTCTGGCAAGAGCCATAAAGAAGCATCTATTTTCACAGCAATTGCCTTTGTCTACACATGGCTCTAAACTTCATTTCTACCCATCTGACTTTACCTTTGAAATAAAAGGACAAACATATTTTTCTATTTGTGAAAATAGCATCACAGATTGCTTACATGTTTTCCTGCGGAATCACACAGTGGAATGTGGCCAAGATTGAGCAGGAATTTGAAAGAGGAGTGCTGTCCACCCCATTACAAGACTCAGAACACTGTACTCACCCTCATTCTGAGAAGCCTGAACTCTACCTTGCACCCAAGGCCCCTCACTCAAAAAGTTGGCCTCACCCTATTATTCTGGTTTATTCTCAGATTAATCCTTTCACAGAACTCAAATCCAACACAACAGAATTACTCATTCATCTGGAAATACACTATTCTTTCCCAACTCATGCCTTTATGTTTTTTCCTGTATGGGAAGATTCTTTTCCCTATTAACCCATGTCAAAATTCCAGTTTATGGAATTTTGCTTCTACTAAGTGTTGCTAACCTGCTTTAAAAAGCTCTATGTTTTCTCTCCTCTTAATCATGACCATAGTACACTTTCTGGTACTTTGAATTCTGGGCAGTGTCATTCTTGTCTATAAATTTGCCTCTTCATATCCTGTGCATTAGACTGTAACCCCTTTTATGACACACAATTAGCCTTATATCCATTTCAGTGACTGACTCACTTGAGACACATACACACACACTCTTGGCATATATATAAAAGTATATAAAAATAACTATGATTGAAGTACATGAATGAATAATGTAACTTTCCTCAATAGGGTGAATGGTGTAGGACATTCATAGAAACTGATGCTATACATTGTCAACTAGAAGTAATGGTTTCTTCTATGTATAAGGAACCAGTGGTTCTCAGAAGTATTAGAATCACCTGGATGCTTGTTAAACCCTGTGATTCAGAAGGGTTGATTCAGAAGTCTGAGGTTGAACAGTTCTAACAAATCCTTCAGGGATGCTGATGGTACAGGTTCAGATTTTGAGACCTATTGTAGTCATATAGGAATATCTAGTAATCATGTATATATAGTAACAGAACTATTCCCCATCCCCTTAGTCCACTTAGCCCCATCTGCTTACCCAGGAGGATGTTTGGCAGGTCCTAAGAACAGTTCTGACTTACCAGTGTATCAATGGACGATGACTGAAGGGAGACCAATCTTTCTAACTGCCATTGCCTTTAGAAATTCTTGGTTCTTTGAGTTCGTGGTGGAATCCAAAGGAATCCCTTTATCATGGTCCTTACCTCACCTATGAAGGTCGTAACACTTGAAGGTCAGTCACTATTTTTGGCTTCAACATGCTTTTATGATAATGCCCTCGGATGAAAGTACCTTATACGAGTTGGACCTGTGCTAGTATGGAAACTGTACAATCTCAATGCCTAGATGTCAAGAGTTTGGAGTCACAAGAACACATTTGTGATTCCTGTGCAAAAGAAAAATGAGAAATCTTTCATTAAAAATTATTAAGAATATTTATATGACAGTAAGAGGACCATTTAACCAAATATGAGGCCTTTCTAAAGTAAAACCTGTGTCTGTCCAAGTCACATATCTGTAAAGTTATTTCTGGAAGAGAAAGTAGATTTCAGGAAAGAGCAAGGGTGAGGTTGAAGTTGCTGTGTGATGCACATGTGGATGTTGTAGCAGGTCACTGATGCTAGAAACAGATGACTTTCCTAGCCATTATTTCTCTATATATTGTTAGAGTGTTGCTTTTGTGGGGAGGGTGGCATCTCAAAATCTGGTGCCTGAACCTGTACCATCAGCATCACCTAGGAATTTGGGAGTTTTCTGGAACACAGAAAGCAGAGAACATCCGGTTTGTTCCTCAGAATATATGGACTATGATGGGTTAAGAAAGAATGCCAAGGATTCAGTTAATAACCTCCAAGACTCTCTAAAGCAGTGAAGAGTTCCACAAAGCACCAGGCTAGTGGAAAACCACCTAGAGAGAGGTTCTAAAACTTAGGTCACTGCTGTTCTCTTCCTTCTAGCGTCTCTTTTCTCAGAAGCTTTCCCTTAACTTTAAAAACTGCATGTATTGTTTTTCTGTGGAAAAAAAACTCTCAAGAAAATCTTATATTTGCTTTTTTAAAATGAAGGAATACCCATGTTCTCCAGTAAGCACTACTAGATTACAAGCTCCTCAGGAGTCTGGATCTGCTCCATTTGTTTTTGTATCCCAGCACGGTGTCAGGAACACAGATGAAGCATGATATATATGTGTGGAAAAATGGAATGGAATTATTTTGGTATTTACTCCAAAGAATCGCTTCTCTTCTCTCCATAGTGTCCAGCCCACTGTTATTGCTAAAATATTTTTTAAAAGTGGCTAATTAGAAGCACATAGTTGCATATGTAATAAGTCATTGCCGGTTTTATTGTAGAATTTTTCTTTTTATAATAAAATTATTTGCTGGATCATATTTTCAAAATGTTTGAAGGCCTTTGGAGAGATTTACTTTGGCACAAAGCAGCTGTGCCAAAGTCAATTAATAGGTATGGGTCTCATTTTCCTTATGCATTACTTTATCATTTAATTTAACAAAGAACAAATTGACACCCATTTATTGAGTCAGATAGAACAAGTACCAGAGACTGGACGACTTATGAACAATAGAAATTTATTTTTCAGTGTCCTAAGGCTAGAAGCTGAGACCAAGGAGCAGCACGGTTGAGTTCTGGTGAGGGCCGTCTTCTGGGTTTTAGATTGCCACCTTCTTCTTGTATGTCAGAAAGAAGGATAAAGAACTCTCCAGACTTCTTTTCTAAAGGGCACTAATCTCATTGATGGGGGCTTCATCCTCAGAATCTAGCTTTCCAATGGTCCTATGTCTTAACATAACCATGTTGGGGGTTAGAATTTCAATGCATGAATTTGGGGGAGAGGATGCAAACATATCAGTCCATTTTTAGTACATGAGTATCTGGTTCTTACCTCCTTATCATTTGGTACCCACTGACATGTAAAGAAATTATATTGCAATTGTGACATGTGCCAAAGTAGTGATAGAAAGGAGGGCTCTATGAACATAATGGGGAGCTCCTCTGGCCCCTGCCTGGGCAGTGAGACACAGTAGTGTCTGAGGAGCCTCAAACTTGTTCTTGGTGTGTCAGTCAGTCAGAAGAGTCTGTCATCCCTTCTAGAACTAGCATATGAAAATACAGGAATTAAGAGATTGTCTAAGAAATGTCTGAGAGCAGCATGTTTCTATTTCCCTTTTTTTCTTTTTCTTTTCTTTTTTTTTTTTTTTTCTCAAATACTCAGCTATTTGCAAGACATACCTGTTTTGATAAATGGCTCTGTTTGTCTTGGAGAACAGATTGCTCTTTAATATTTCTATTAAGGGACACAATTTCTGCACTTACCACTACCAAGTACTGCTTTCTTCTTTTTTGCCTACGTTCTATTTAGTTTTTAACATTCTAGGAAAAGTCTTGTTTCATAGAACACGCTTGAAAAGAAAGAATTTGCTTTCATCAAAATGAAAGGCAAGCCATCTTTAAAACTCATGGACCTTGACATACCCCTGATTTCTTGAATTTCTAGTGAAATTCCTTATCTTCTAAATATATTTGATGATAGTCATTTTTAATACAAACACCTTCCCTCCCATCTCTATAGAGGGTGGAAAGGAACCTGTTTCTAAAGAAATCAAGTAATATGGAACACTTTTGTGATAATATTATTTTAGGAAACATTTTAATTTGAGCTGTTTTTTGTTTTTATTTTTTAAAAAGGTGTAGAATTTGATCCTTTCAGTTTTCCAGAATCTGAGAACTTGTTGAAGACAGAAGTTCCCTAAGATCTAGAATTTCCACAATGAGCAGAGTTAACCCTAAGCAGCTTTCCTATGTTCTCAAAATCACTATGAGGAATCTCCGAAGGTTTGAACCTTTGTGGGCTTGAAAAACAACAGCAGTTTCTTAGAACCTTTGTTCATCTAGCTACAATGTTGAAAACATCAATTCCCTTCTCATGATCATGTTGCTTCAGTTTTATTTCCTCAACATTGGGGGTGGGTGAGTGGAGGTGGGGGATATCACTGGATGGGTAATTTTTTTCTTTTATAGCATGACACGTGAATATTTCATAAGACTCTCTTGGCATTGTTTGTGTTATTATGGAAGAAAGCAGGGAACCTGCTGAGTTTTGTTTTTCTCTTTGATGCAAAGACTCTTGGATTTTTATCTGAAAATTTGGGGATGTGAGTGGGCTCTGCAAACTGTACAGAGATAAGTTTATTGGGAGGCAAGCACTCAGCCGCACACAGTTTCTATCATTGCTTTCTGTCCTTAGTCTTCATACTATTTGGTAAAGACTGGTTTTTATCTATTTTATGACATCAATCTGATTCCCCTCCTTCCCTGTTACCTTTCCCTGAAAATTCTGAACTGTGTGGTATAAAAATCTGCAGCTGGCACTCAGCAGTTTCAGGAAAGCTGAAAAAGAATAAAATATTTGAGTTTCAATCTCTCCCCAGCATGTTTGTCCATGGATTTAAAAAAGAAAACAATACAGTAACTGAAACAGTGTTTAGTGGTTAACTGTTATAACTGCTGGAAAACCATTATTCTCTCAATTTACCTTTCCCCTTGTAGAAATTGTTTCTTTAAAATATTGCTTCACTTGTTAAACTAGAGGCAAAATAAAGATGAAATATGATGACAAATTCCTAAGATATGTTCCACTATTTGCTCATTCAGAATAAGGTACACCAGTCACTTAAGAAAAAATTACCTCCTCAGCAGAATTTGCTTGTTTCCTCCCTATCATTTACTACTTGGTTTTAGTTTAATAACAAAATAAACTCTAATACACTGTCACCATAAAACCTGCAGGCAGGGGAACAGCTAAAGTCAGATACATTCTGAACTTTGAGAAATGAAATCTTGAAGTTGGATCTTGGTGAAATGGAACTGTGAAATTAAAAGGCAAATTGAGTAACATTTTTGCTGAGATCAGGAAACCAGAGATTCAACCTGCAAACCTCCCTGGGGGCCTGTCTCATCAGCACACTCAACTGCTCTAGCTCAGTTTAATTTCAGCACATCTATTTGTGTTGCTTGTTATTGCCAACTGATACAATATTGCAGGGATTCTAAGGTGAATTGAATAGTGCTTCTAGAACTTTCCCAAAGAAAAGACAACATTCTTGAATACCAGGTGGTTTAAAACTACACAAATTTTGGTATATTTTTGATTTCTGTCTTTCAAGACAAGCATTTCGTTTAGTAGGGAGGATAGGAGATAGAAAATTAGTGAACAACGTGGGATGCATCTGTTTAGGTGCCTGTTAATAGTGGGGGATTTTTATGACTCAGGAATAGATATGAATAGGCATTTGCATAACTGAGGAAATATAATCTTTTTTTTTTTTTTAGTTCTGGGGATGGAACTTAGGGTCTTATGTATGCTAGGAAAATGTTCTGACCATTTAATTAATATTGCATATCTGTTGGAATATATAATTTCAGCTTTCAACCCTCTTCAGCATGTTTTCATGGCAAATCACCAATGCTTAAAAATCCAAACAAATAGGACAAGTAAAAGGAGACAAGAACAATTTGTTATATAAGTAGAATTTAGTAGAATTACGAAATGTTGGAGCTAGTGATCAAGAGTCCAGATTGTGTTATCTAGCAAGCCTGGTCTCATATCCCAGCTTTACTGCTTATCCCTGTATAATGTGGTCCATTCTTCTTGTGCTCCGATTTCCTACCTGTAAAGTCATAGTACCCACTTCTTAGATTTATTAAGGACCTACTTAATACATGTAAAGCAAGAGAACAACTTGTGGCACATGGTGATTGTTGTATAATTTGTTATAATTATTTAATATTATCATTCATTCTAAAGTCCTCTGCATTTTGGTCCAGTACTTTTTCTTTTACACTACTGTTACCCATCAAATAAAGAAAAGAACCTAATCTGTAGGCTCAAATATATTATTCCATTAAAAATTTATGTATCCCTTATGTCTATATATGGTTGGGTTCTTAAATAGTCTATATTTCAAATAATGATAGAACAAGAAACTTCAAAGAAATATCTGTTTCCCTCACTGAGGAAGGCCATCTCTAGACTATTGTAGGTGCCTCCTAAGTAATGTCTCTTTAGTCACCATTCTTACCTGTAGTTTTTTTTTCCAAAGAAATGTTGGAGCTCCTTGTACTTGTAGAATTTTTAAGGTCACCAGTGATAAAGTAAGATGTTCCTTTTAAAAATGTTTCTCAAAGAAACATCTTCAACAGGTTTGCTTATTATAGACTGTTGACACAAATCATCTGTAGTGGACTTTAGATTCCACAGCTCATTAGTGGGAGTCACCAATATAAATACTAGACCCAAGATCAGGAACATACCCCCAGAAGCTATTCATTTTTGTAAGGGATGCCACATTTTATTTTATTTTTTTGTCACTGAGCACAATCAGCATTGAATTTATTGTTTTAGTTTTCAAGAATCTTGCTCTATTCAGAAAACCAAAAAGTGCCTTCCCCTAAAGGCCAAAATGTAAATGTGTGACACATATTGCCCCCCAGGCCAGTGACTCACTGCAGATGCAATGACAAGCTTTCTTTTGGTTTGATAGTTGATTAGTGACCTGAATGTGTAACTGCAGCCAATCTGCAATGCTAGGAGATTAGATAAGCAAGATTATCTCTAAAATAAACCTCTATTTTTCTTCTTTTTTTATTACTTATTTTAATTAAAAATCATAAATTTACATAGGTCAATATTGTTTGATTCATTCTGTTATTTTTTTTCTCCCCCCCCACCCCTCCCACCCTCTTTTCCCTCTATACAGTCCTTCCTTCCTCCATTCTTACCACCCTCCTTATCCCTAACCCTAAACCTAACCCTAACCCTAACACTAACCCCTCATACCCCCCCTTATATGTCCTCATCCACTTAAAAATGACTTTTTACTCCAGCCAGTTTAATAGATATCAAAATTTGGAAAGAGTATATTCATAAATTCACTTCATTCTCTCAGGATTAATTTAAAGGCACCTATTAACTACTGTCTGGGTGCAAAGGATGAGGCTATGAAGATAAAGAGATAGATTGTCCTTGCCCTTCAGGCATTTTCAGTCTTTGCCTGAGATTGACCCTGAACAAACACTTGCCAAAATAAAGTTTAAGCAAAGTTTAGAGGAGAATGGAAATTTGGGGAAAATCTTGCCAAGAAGATTACTCACGTAAAATAAGTCTTCCAAAGAAAAGAGAATTTCTGGGAGAGAAGAGAGGGAAGGGCATTCCAGAAACATCCACAGAGCTTATATAGGATAGAGAAGGGATATTGGCATGGTTTGAACATATTCCCCAAATGTTCATATGTGGAAATGTAATCCTCAAACTCATTTGGTAACAGTAAAGGGAGACTTATGGGAGATACTAAGGGTTAGATGAAGTAATAAATGTTGTGGGGCATGATGGTGCTATTGGCTTTATAAGAACAGGAAGAGAGACATGAGAGACATGAGCTAATACCCTCGCTCTGTTCTCTGATGTGTAATGACGTAGTAAGAAGGACCTTACCAGATGCCAACGGCCATACTCTTGGCATTCTCAACTCTCAGAACTGTGATCTAAATAAACTGCTATTCTTTTTTACAAATGACCTAGTCTTAAATATTTTGATATAGCAATGGAAAATGGACTATGACAGATATATTTGCAGTATTGATTAGAGAGCACATTTCAAGAACATTTCATAGAAAAGTGTGGTCAGAACTGGACATGGTGGTACAGAGCTTCAAATACCCTCCAGGAAGTTATAAACTCCATTCTCAGCCAAAAAAATACCATCAGATTTGTTTTGTTTTGTTGTTTTTGATCAGCACTGATGATTGAACCCAGGGCATAATGCATTCTAGGCAAATGCAATGACACTGAGGTACACCTCTACCCCACACTTGAACTGCTGCCTTACCAATCTGGTCATAACCCATGTGCCTTTTCATGGGTGGCCATGAAAACGATGCAAGTCTCTTATCCACCCTTACCATGTGACTTGTAATGCCCGGGAGAACATGGGACCCCTTTTGAAATGAATCTTGATCTGTCTGTGTTGAGCCTCCCATTAGTTAATGAACTTTTTTTGGTGGGGGAATTGGGTCTCACTTAGAATGGAGGATTGTAGCTGAGTCTAATTACATTTTTGGCACAATTTGGGTTTTTAAACAAGGTCTGAGAAGTCCTTCGGCCTGCACAAACTCCCTCAGGCATCTACTTGGATCCCCTCCTCTGTGGAGGAGCCTCTGTCCTTCCCTCTCTCTGTTCTATCATTTAAATAAAACTTTTTGCTTTTGCCTTGGCATTTCTCGGATATTCATTCTTCAACACTAGGGGAATGGGACTTGGCCCTGATTCAAAACACTGGTATCAATACCACATTTTAAGTAGGAGTGTGGGCTGGGGAGATAGCTCAGTTGGTAGAGTGCTTGCCTCGCAAGCACAAGGCCCTGGGTTCAATCCCCAGGACCGCAAAAAAACATAATAATAATAATAATAATAAGTAGGAGTGTGATCTGCATAAATTGGTCATTGAAAGCTTACTTGAATGAGAACCTGGTGTATGGGTTAGTACAGAGAAAATCTAGACTCAGGGAGAGGAATTAGGAGGCTCCTTATATTAAACACCAGGGTTAGAATTAAGACGGAGTTAGTTAATGAAGGTGACAGATAAAGGTCCCAGAGATGTTTGGGGAGACAAAGTAATAGATCTAGATGACTGATTAAATATAAGGATATTGAACTAAGGGCTAGAATTAAGGATTAGAAATACCCGTATAATGATTAAAGGCATAGGCATAAGAGTTAAACTACTTAGGTTTGCCTGTCTAACTATGTGATGTTGGGCTAAGTTCTTAAATTCTTTGCACCTCACTTTTCTCATCTATAGAAAGAATGTGGATAATAATTGTACCTATCTCATGGAAAAATTGTGAAAAGCAAATGTGATAATGAATATAAAACACTAGCAAGGGGCGCTCTATAAATATTAACACCCCACACCAACAGGTTGCTGTCTGCCTGTGGAGTCTGCATTCTTACTTGATTGCATAGTCCTTACTTTACCCCAATGGCATCTCTTTTTTGAGATTGTCCCCACTCCCCATTCTCCTTTGAATGTGTACCTACTTTTCTAAATAAACCTCTGTTTATGCCTTAAACAAAACAAAACAAAACAAAACAAAACAAAAACAACACTTGTCCTTCAGTAAAACTCTACAAATACTAGATAGTATTTTAGACCTATAAAATGAATAGTATTACAAGCAATTTAGAATTG
This sequence comes from Sciurus vulgaris, assembly GCF_902686455.1. Classification (NCBI taxonomy): domain Eukaryota; kingdom Metazoa; phylum Chordata; class Mammalia; order Rodentia; family Sciuridae; genus Sciurus; species Sciurus vulgaris. The sequence continues at coordinate 26,254,345 of NC_136470.1, read as the reverse complement.
CTTCTTTCAAATTGTTAACATTCAAAAGGGGATTAGGGATTTGTGTTGATAGCTATTAGATTTTTTTTCTTCTGTTTGTTTTTGTTTTTGTTTTGTTTTCAAGTTGTTGTTCTGTATTGAACCTAGTCCCTCTCTCATGCAGGGCAAGTGCTCTACCACAGAACTATATCCAAGCTCCATATTTCTATCTATATGGACAGTCAGGAGTTTACCCCATTGTATTTAGTTCCTTCTAGACTCATAAGATTCCTTCTAGTTCTCTCCCTTCTATATATTATATTTACTTACTTTGATCATCTTCCTGTATATAACCAATCTTTCATGGCCACTTCTGCCCCTTTCCCCTGCACATGCCCTCTTCAGCTCACTGAGGCTCTGACATAACAAACCCAGGACTCCATCTCTCTCTGCTGCCCCCAGGGCTGCTCTCCTCATCCCACTCTGGATCTGATAGCCTGCATCAGGCCAACCTTCTCATCCCATGGGAGACTTGTCTCTTCCAGCTCCTCACCAACAGCCCTATCCCCAATGCCCCTGTGGACATCTCTATTGTTAGTTGCACCTAACAACTCTAAGACCGAATTGTTCAAGAAGGAAATGAGCAGCATAAATGTTTGGGGTTTTTTGAGGGTATTTTGCTGATGCTATTTCTGACATCTCCAGTAATGACATTTTACCTAGGTCAGCTGATGAGAACCACTCAGCACACCCAGCCATGTGGCCAAACCACAAGCTGCATACAGATGTGAATTCTTGCTAAGCTCATTAGCACAACAGGAAACCAAGCAGTGGGTAATTGGATAGGTCCTCCTTTCATTTCTAATGAGCATTGAGTTAGTGGTAATGACTAAGAGAAGGGCTACTTACCTAAGATTTTCAGATCTTGTTTTAAAGTTCTGTGTATCTAACTGGGTTTCCCATTGCAAATTCATTCACATGAATTTGAATTTGGTTTCTTAATGAGCTTCTTTGTTGGCCAGCTACCTTAAACTTTTCATTAGTTCCAGGGTGCGGTATAGAAATATATCATTTCTGCCCAAGAGATGCTTGTATAATAAGAGACACTTGGGACTTTTGTACAAATCATTGTAATTTCCTTCTGTTGACACAGGAAATTTTAACCACACCATGCACAAGCCTTTGAACATACAACTACAGTAATGTAATGATAGTAGCTCCTCTGTTTTGAAGACCAGTTAGGAGCAGCAGGGTATGCGTTTTCTTTTTTCTTTTCTTCCCTCTAGGTAATAACAGTGGACATTCATACACTTTAACATTTCCTTGTTATGAATTTTGCTGAAACTGTCTTTTTTATGTAAGGAAGGCACTTACTGTTTCAGGTTCTAATGCTTTGACTTGTTCCCATAGTTCTTCCTGGTTGCCTTCATAATAGACAGCTAAGATAATTCTTGATTCTCTACAAAACTTGCACTGCCTCTCTTGACTATTTCTGTGGTTCAACAGTGTGGAGAAATAGACTGCAATTCCATTAGCAGAAGATCTTGTATGATAAAAATAAAAACTAGAAACCCGGTTGGAGATGGTCTCATGTCATGGGAGTTCTGGAAATAGAATCAGGAGATTTTGGGATTTTGTCTTATCTCTGTGACTCATAGTGTAGAATGTTTGAAAGTTTCTTAAGTGACTTAGGCGACCTTAGAGTATTAAAGTAGATAAGCATTTTTAAACTGTGCTTTGTAGACACCCAGGACACAATGGGTCTCTCATCTATCTCAGTGGCTCTTGGTGGCAGGTCAGCAAATGGGGAGGATAGTCACTGAGAGGAATTTGAAGGGGTCTTTGCCCCAGGAATCTCCCTTTTCTTTTAAATAAGCAGCAACAGCTCTATTTTCGTATGTATTTCGTATTAGTTGGACTGAAAGATATTCTTTTAAGAAAGGCCAATGCCTTTCTTGAATCCATTCAGAGTCACAAATTCTGAACGACCTCTCTAGCTCTACATAGTTAGTGGCTTCCTATGATATATATGTATCTTACATGTTGGTTTACTGTGTCCTGTGAGATGAGACCAATGCGTCAATCTGGGAAGGAAATTCTTTCCATTTTGACGTAAAGCAGCGTAGTCCTGTCGTTTGTGGGTCTACTGCCCCATGTGTGGTTCACACCAGTTACGAAGATGAGAAGAGACAGAAGCAACTAAAGAAATGTGGTTTTGCATGTCACTAGTTCTACTCTCCTGCATTTTCTTTTAAGTGAAGCAAGCTTCTTTGATCTCTGAGTAGCAGCAGCACGAGGCCCCCACATTTTCTGTTGCTTTTGTGCAGAGCAGTTTGCAAGCAAGAGTGGAGGGAAACTTAGCAGGAGGCCCAGATGCTGCCTCTTTTAGCTTCAGAGCTATCTAATCAGGACTGTAAGGAACAAAGGCACTCACAGCGAGACTGCCAGCAACTTAGTTATTTACCCAGTGAGATTTGGGGAGTTTTTGGAGCTCTTCTAACACCCAAGACTGGGTAGATTTGTTTCAAGAGAATGTGTGCTTTGAGCTGGTGGTGGTTGGGAATGAATAGTATCTTTCTTTGACATAGACTAACTCTTCTGTGTGCTGTTTGTGGGATGGACGTAAGGAGGAGTAAGAGATGAATGTATCAAATATTTAGTATGAACAACCTTCGATAATTTACCTAAATTTTTTTTATATTGATCTACTTAGAGCAGTATATTCGTTACTTTTTATATATAAAACTAGACTTCAAATAATTTAGTACTGAACATGAGAAAAAAAGAAGAATCAGATAAATGTCTTATGTGTTTGTTAATGAGGAAATGTTTAAAAAATAACAAGAAGCAATCTTAGAAGATATAGAAAAATTCAGGGTAGTATGAATCTGTTGAATACATTTCCTTCTTTAGAGATCATGAAGTCTGATGGAGAGTGTGGGGAGTGCTGCTTAGAGACAGCTGTCTGAAATAAGTAGTGCCAGATCTGTGGTTTACAGACTTGTCCAATTTGTGGAGTATTAAAGTTGAAAAGAAAGACCGACTGTGATGATCAATTTTATGTCAAGTAGACTAGCTGTGGTGCCCACCTGTTTGGTCAAAACATCAGTCTAGATTTGCATGAAAGTATTTTTAAAAGACATGATGTTGGAGAGGATGTGGCGAAAAGGTACACTCATACATTGTTGGTGGGACTGCAAATTGGTGCAACCATTATGGAAAGTAGTATGAAGATTCCTCAGAAAACTTGGAATGGAACCACCATTTGGCCCAGCTATCCCACTTTTCAGTTTATACCCAAAGGACTTATAATCAGCATATTATATGCAGTCACATCAATGTTTATAGCAGCTCAATTCACAATAGCTATATTGTGGAAACAACCTAGATGCCCTTCAATTGATGAATGGATAAAGAAACCATGGTATTTATACATAATGGAATATTATCCAGTCATAAAGACGAATAAAATTATGGTATTTGCTGGCAAATGGATGAAGTTGGAGAATATCATGCTAAGTGAAATAAGTTAATCCCGAAAAAACAAAAGCCAGATGTTTTCTCTGTATGGGGATGCTAATTCACAATGCGGGGGGCTAGGGAAGAATAGAGTTACTTTAGATTAGGTAGAGGGGATTGAAGGGAGGGGAGGGGGCATGGGGACAGGAAGGAAATAAAATGAATCAGACATTTTTAACCCTATGTACATATGTAACTATATGACCGGTGGGATTCTCATTATATATAACCAGAAGAATGAGAAATTGTACTCCATTATATACAATGTATCAATGCGCATTCTACTGTTATGTATAACTAATTAAAACAAATTTAAAAAGGACATGCTTAACATTTAAGTCAGGGAACTTTGAAAAAAGCAGATTTCCCTCCATAATATCAGTTGCCTTCATCTAGTTGGTTGAAGACTTAGAGAAAAACACTGAGGTCCCTACCCTACACAGGAAGGAATTCTGCCTCCAGACTGCTTTGGACTCATTATTGCAACATCAGTGCTTGCTGGAATCTCCATCCTGCCTGCAGATTTGAGACTTGCCAGTATGAACCTCTCTCTCTCTCTTTTCTCTCCATATATATGTGTATATGTGTATATGGTGTGTATGGATTTAAAAAATCTAAAACCCAAAATAATAAACCAAATAAAAAAATGAAGACCTACCATCTATTGTCATCTTCCCCATAATAGGAAAGATGTAATCTCAGAATAAAGGACAATTCTGTTGATAAAGTGTGTTTCACTAAACAGCTCACCATACCACCTTTGCATTTTTCATTTTCCATGCACAGGTAGAAATGTCACTGAACCAGCCATTAGAAACTGTGCTCTTGGGGACCCAGCTTCGGATTGTGTGTGAGAACCATCCATCCCACTGTTATTCCTGAGAAAGCATTCACTTCAAATAGTTTCCCCTGGTAAGAGAATGTGGAAGAGTAACAAGTCATCAAAACATTTATAGTGCTTTTTCTTCCCTTTCTGCAACCTAGATGCTCTAAAAAACTATGTGGAGAATTGTGTAGCTTCTGTACCAGGTTGACTCAGCTGTCTTTTTTGCCATAGCTGATAATAGGAAGATCCTGCTGTAACAAGCTTCTTCAAGGAAACCACACTTCCTTTGTGCGTTAGTGGCTCAGTACTGCTGTTCCTGCAGGTGCTGGGGTGAGTTTCCATTGCAAAGGGTACTGGGGATTGAACTCAGGCACTCGACCACTGAGCCACATCCCCAGCCCTATTTTGTATTTTATTTAGAGATAGGGGTCTCACTGAGTTGCTTATTAGCACCTCGATGTTGCTGGGGCTGACTTTGAACTCTCAATCGCCCTGCCTCAGTCTCCCAAACAGAGCCGCTGGGATTACCAGTTTGTTCCACCACACAGAGCCAAGTTTCTTAACATTCAAAATATCTGTAGAATGTTGATTGCTGGAAGTTCCCCTAAGGATCAAGTTCACTTCTGTTTTCAGTAGATGAGAGCACAGAAGCTAAAAGAGGTAGAAAGGTGCCCAGTGGGCAGAGAAGAATTAGACCCAGCTTCCTAAGTGTGAGGCTGGCAATTCCCATGCTCATTAGAACTTCCTCTTCTACCTTCTCCCTTTTCAATTCAATTCCCTTTCCCCCTAAAATAGGCCATCTCATTTTACATTGCTTTTTCTTTGAAGTTACAGATCTGAAACTCTGAGGCTGGCTATGTCTTGGCTTTCTCCACATTCTGTATGCTGACCTATCATCTTATAACCTTCCTCCATCTAGGTCAAAATTTTCCAGAATTTATTTTGGTGAAGCTTGATATTAACTGACCTATAAGGGCTTGACTTCTGAAATATTTTAGTCCACTCTAGCCTCTAGGACCTAGTACTGAGAGGGCAAATGAAATTATTCTTTGAAAAGAATAAGTTAAGGCTACAGATTTCTGATTTTTCTCCACACACAATTTGTATTAGCTCTTTAAAATTTTCATTTTTCCAGCACTTGAAATTTTATCTATTGAGTAGGGTTTTTGTGGATATTCTTAAGCCACACATTTATCAGATTCTAGTTTCAGTAGTACTCTGTTTAGATTACTCCAATTTAAAAAAGTACACCATCTCTGTATTTACAGCAACAAAATCTGAATGCAAATTCAGAGAACTTCATCCATTGGCGATTCATAGACCCCAGTTCCCACCTTTTCTAAACAATTCAGTAATACTTCCTGTGGTCTCCGGGCCCCTCTCATTCCCCTCGAAGAAGCTGTTTAGCCCTTCACCATTTCCCTGAGCCTCTGACCCCATTAGCTCTTCCTTCTCTGCCACAGAAAATAAAGACAATCAGGTAAGGATTTTCTCAACCTTCTCTCCAGTGAATTTCCTTCAGATACACTCATCCGCAATTTTACCTTCTTCCCAATGTCAAAGCCTGAGGCGATCCTAATCCTCTTCAAAGACAAGTCATTCTAGGGGGGATGTCCTATTCCAACTCTTCAGGACTTGGCTATTTTGACTACTGCTTCCTCTTCATCTTTAGCCTTTCTACTGTATCTATCCTCTTAGTATTTACGCATGCTTCAGTATTTTCCAACTTTAAAAAAAAAGCAAAAACCTTCAACCCTCATCTTGACTGCCTGAACTTTGGCTAAACTTCTTAAAGTGATCACACCCCAAATCCAGAGATCACCTATACCTACACTTTTATATATATATATATATATATATATATATATATATATATATATGTGTGTGTGTGTGTGTGTGTGTATATTCATATATACTTAAAATATTTTTTAAATGTTGATAGACTTTTTTGCTTTTATTCATTTATTTATATGTAGTGCTAAGAATTGAGTCCAGTGCCTCACACATGCTAGGCAAGTGCTCTACTACTGAGCCACAACCCCAAGCCCCCCACACTTTCTAAAAAAATGTTTTTTGTAGTTGTAGATGGACAGTGTGCCTTTATTTGCTTCTTTTCGTATATGGTGCTGAGGATTGAACCCAATGCCTCACACATGCTAGGCAAGTGTTCTGCCACTGAGCCATAGTCCCAGCCTCCTGCACCCATAGTTCTATCCATTGTGATCCAATTTTTGTTCCCAAAGATCTATTAAAATTGTTCTTAGTAAATTCTTGGTCGCTAAATCCAATGCACATTTTTCAATTGTGATTTATTTTTTATTTTTTGATGGAATCCTTTTTAGTTGACCAACAGTCTTATTGGCTTCTATGTCCCCTGGATCCAAAGTTTGTGGGGTTTGGTGGAGTTCTTGGCACATGATGCTTTGATGAAAGAATAAAAATGGGAAAATATATGGATGTCAGATGGCAAAGGTTATAATATCTTCCTTGAAAGATCTTTGAATAGAAAAGAAGCATCACATTCTTCTGGAATGTGTAGGGCAATGGATGGTTTGAAGCAATGGTTTGCTAAGTGCTGTGTGGAACCTGTAAGATGAAAAATTCTTGGGTTTCAACTCTGACCTATTGATTCAGAAACTCTGGAGGTGAGGCCCCCTAATGTGCATGTTTGATGAAACTCAAAATTTAGAAAATCACTAGTTTGGAGGAGAAATGAAAATGGTTATCAAAAGTCAGAAAGTCAGGAAGGTGGAATGGAGAGTGATGTATGTGCAGAGAATATGTAGAAATTAACCACTTACTGAATAAGGGGCTCAGACATTTTTTGGATTTAGAGGACATGCAACCCTGGTGCTATGAAATCTGTCATTCACTCATTCATTCAATAGATGATTACTGGGAGACTTGGTATTACCAAGAACACAGGCCCTGCATGATCATCACTGTTTTATTAGACCAATCCTTCCAAGATCTTTATAGATACTCAGCACTTTTGAGTTATTAGTAGCAGAGAGGCTTCTCTAAGTTACATCTCCTGAGAACACAGAACACTCAACAACCAAACTTAACATCTGCATTACCAAGAGGTTTAATTTTTCTTCATAAAGTTTCAGCTGACCCAACAGACAGTCAGTAGGTGCTGAGGGACAGTTAAGGTATCCTAAGGGATAGTGGTTCTCAGCAGTACACTTCTACAAACCAAATTCCTAAGATCTCCATAGGAGTGCACTAGATATAGACCAGAACTCTCGACTGCAAGCTAGAGAAAGTCAAGTAGTTGATTTAGGCTGAAAAGGAATTTAATCAATGGATAAAGATCAATCAGAAAGCAGTGGAAACCACAGGAACAAAGGCGATTAATCAGTTACGAGGTTCATAGTCAAATTTACACCCAGCAATGGCTACTATTCAACACCAGATGCCAGCTCACCGATAGCCTCACTGAATGTGGATAATGGCTGTTGTGCCCAAATGATAGTTAAAACTGATGCTTTCAACATGGACCCTCCCTTATTCATTTTTTCCCCTCTTCGCCAGACAGGGAGGGGTGCCCCAGATGCAAAGGAGGGTGAGATAGCAAAGTTTTGCTTCTAGAGGTGGTTTGGTGGCTTATGCCATCCCAAACTCTGGAATGGGATACATATGTGGAGGAATGGTTATTATCATTACTATTTAATTAAGAAAAATCCACTGATGTAAACTTGCATGTCATATGCAATTTTCAAGTTAGAAGGAACTTAACATGTCATTTAGATCAGACTCCAAAAGTAAACTCCCTCAAAATACTTTTTAAAAACCAATTTAGGATATCCAGGGCATTCTTCTGCTTATAGCTGCCCCTCCTATTTTATTCAAACTTGTACATGCTTGTCAACCTCTAAGACACCTACAAAAAATTCTGAGGCCTATAATGACACTAAACAAATGAAAAAAAAATTTTTTAAATAGTTTTGAAAATCTCTAGAAGGCTGAGAAACTGAACAGGAACAAAATTTAATGAATCCAAGCTTAGAAAAGTCAAGCTGAATTTCTCTTAATGTCACAAAGTAGTTAGAGCTAAATAGAGCTTTGTGGTCTGGTATCCTATCAACATTTTTTTTCAAACTAGACTCTCTTGGTCTCCATTTCCTGAAAGACAAAGTACTATGAATTAAAGATTTTGGAGAGATTTTCCAGGATGATTAAGATTCTTCTAGCAAGAAAACATAGGGAAACACTTCAAGATTGGCACAGGTCATGATTAACTGGGTAAGAACTTTTGGGCAGGTACAGTCTGGCTGAAGGAGGTGGATTAATGGGGGCATGTCTTTGAGGTTTATATTTTGCCTCTGGTGAGCAGAGCTCTGTTTCTTGGCCATGCCCTTCTGCCATAAGCTGGCCCCCAGAGCAGTGGAGTTGGCCCTCTAAGGGACTGAGACCTCTGGAACTGAACCTTAAATAAACTTTTCCTCCTCTAATTGTTCCTGACAGGTCTTTTGGTCACAGCAATGAAAGAGCTGACTAAAACATGATCTGAATAGACATGTTTCAAAAGTATAAATGGTCAATAAAAATATGGAAAATCTTAATATCTTTAGCTGTCAGGGAAATGTGAGTCAAAAACTGTATTGAGATTCCATCTCTCTCTAGTTAGAATGGCTATTACCTCCCAAATCACAAATGCTGACAAGGCTGTGGAGAAAAATCCTTATACACTGTTGGTGAGAATGGGAATGTGATAATTAGTATATATACTATGTGGAACAATGTGGAGGTTCCTCAAAAACTAAAAATAGAACTATCGTATGATCCAATTATATCACTCCTGGTTATATATCCTGTATATCCATGTTTATTATCACTATTCACAATGGCCAAGATCAGCAATCAGCCTTTGTATCCATCAGATGAATGAATAAACAAAAAGGTATATATAAACAGTGATATATTATTCAGTCACAAACAATGAAATTCTGTCATTTGCAGGAAAATGGACAGAACTGGAAGACATCATGTTAAGTCAAATAAACCAAGAAGTTCTGCATGTTTTCTCCCTCAAAACAACAATCAATTAAAACAGACCTAAAAGTAGCAAAGGGACTCTTAGGGACTAGGAAAAGGATTGGGGGGAGGGGTACAGGAGAGGATAGAAGGGAGGATAGACATGAGTAAAGCATGATATATGCTTGCATGGAAATGCTACAGTGAAACCTATTAATTTGTATAATTAATATGTGTTCAAAATTATAAAAAGTACCTTTTCTAATGTTTTGATTCTCAAATATTTATTATTTCATAATCTGTCTCTGATCTTTTGCAGTTGTTTACCTAGTTTTAAATTGTTACATCTTATAAATAACTTTATTTTAAAAAAGGGTAATTTATTAACTCTTTAGATTCATAATGCTAATAACCACATAAAGAACATTAAAAATAGGAAAATAAAAACTTGAGATCAAGGTCTCAAATATTTTATTTTCCTATTTTTAATAGTCTTTAAAAGTCAGTTAAAAAAAAAATTCCTAACAGTTTTATTCTTAGTAGCTCACAGTGGAATAACCCAAACGTCCATGAACATGAGAGTGGAGAGTGGATAAGCAGACTGATTTCAATACATTCATACAATGGAACACCAGTCAGCAAAAAATGGGAATGCACTACTGATCTCTGAGTTAACATGAATTTAAAAAGCATTCAAAAAAGTCAAAGGCAAAAAGTACATATTGTATGAGTACACTTAGATAAAATTCTAAGGCAGGCATAGGCAAATAATGGTGATAGAGATCATAACTGTGAGTGGGAGATGGGAGAGTGAAGTTATTGGAGAGGGGACCAAAGGGAGCGATAACTGTATACCTATATACATTTGTTAAAACTCAAATGATGTCCTTAAAACCTGTATATTTACTGTATATAAGTTACACCTCTATTTATTTAGCCGTTGATGAGTACTTGCCTTACACATTATTAGGCAAGTACTCTCCACTGAAGTTCTCCCTTTAGATTCTTTATTTCCTGCTTCTGGACTCTTGGGACACAGGGGATATTAAGTATTAAAGACTACATAAGAAATAAAAAGATAACCTAAGAGTCTTGTAAGATTTTTTTTTTTTTCTTTTTACTTTTTGCACAGTGCTGGGGATCGAGACCATTGCCTTAAGCTTGTGCATACCAGGCAAGCACTCTAATGCTGAACTATGTATCCAGCAAGGCAATTCTAAGTTAACTCCCTAAACCTGAAACAAAATTCTTATTACAAGTCAACTATTTAAAAAAAAGAAGGTACTCTTAAATACATCCACTGAAGCTAGCAGATAACAAAATATTTATTTTATTGTAAAATTAAAAATAGTAGACAAGCATATATACAGTTCCAAAGCAGAATACAAATATATAAATTATTGCAATTTTCAAAGAAAATATAACAACCAAATAATGTCTAAATAAATTTTTTTGAAACAAACTGAGTCTTAACCACAGCAGCTTCATTTTCTTTTTCTAAATATCTCAGCACAATTTTGCAAAATATATTTGTAACATCAAAGCAAGATTAAGCCAATGATCACAGTATATGTTACTCGGATTTAAAGCAAGATTTATACACATACACACATTATATAAGTAGAAATGGCATTCAACAGAAGTTACTACTGAATATTTTCTAAATTGCCTCTTTTGGAGGTAGTAGGATAGGGGAAAAAACATTAGACATATTTAAAGGAAGCAAGGAACAAATGTCTATTAAAATACTCTAATGCAGTTGGGGTAAGTTCAAATAACACTTTTTTGGGGGAAAGGGTAATGTTCATCTCCATGATTTTTTTTGTTGCACTTTGGTAAGCTTAAAATTCAAAATTACTGAATGTACTTCTAATATGAACTCTTTTAAACTAAAAACAGCAAAGAAAGTATATGTTATAAACTAGGTGTTAAAAAAAATTAATGGTACCAACTTATTATAATATGGTTCACAGCAAGGTAACCACAGCCTGAAGTTGTTTAATAGGTCAGACTATACCACAACAATGGCAAATGTGAAAGGATGAAGTAAAATAAAAATATGGAGATGCAAGATGAAGCCTCAATATACCAAACACAGAATTGTAGTCCTCTCCTCCTTTGTGCCAAATCCCCATTATCTTATTATTCTGGTGAATAAATGTTCCTTTATCCCATTACCACTTAACTTTGCAAGAATAACTTGTTGAGGGCTTTATCTCTTACTAATTTCACCACAGATTTCCTCAAACCTGTGAAAATGATTTCCATCATTTCCACAAATCTGAAGTAAAAAAATGCAATCATATACTGAAATCAAATCAGTTACCTTTACTTTACAGTCACATCTGACCAGAAAGTATCTGAAAATTTTTGTAGAGTATTAAACTTAATATGTACTTAAAATACTCAAATATCTTACTTTAGCATAAGCAATAACATGTCAATAAATGAACTGGCAAAAGTCACAAAACACTACAAGAATTTTATACTATACCATTTAAAAGTTTTCACGTATATGTAACCTATTTTTATAGTTACTAATCTGAACCTAATAAGGTACACAAATAATTTAAAATTCCTACTTTAGAGCTTATACATTTTGTATGACATTTTACAATGTTAACAATGAAAGCAGACTTCCTCTAAAATGCAACAAAATAAAACAAATAGGTAAACATTAACACATAAAAATAGATTTAAAAGCTTACTTTAAAAAAACTAGCAAAAATTGACAAGTCTCAACAGTGTAAACACCTAGGTAAACAATTATTTTAAAAAATCCAAAACACTTTAAACCATTTTCAATGGCAAAAATACTGTAAAACAAAACCAAGAAATCTCAATATATCTATCAAGATGACATAAAATATATTTTAATTATATATTTTTAATAACTTTCCAACATGAACTTTGTATTTTAAAAATAACCCTTAAATTCATATAAAAATGGGCACTTTATGGTGAAATGAACATGTACTTTGAAAAGCTAAGAACATCTCTTTGCTCCAACATTAGTACATGGAACAATACAAAATGGAATAGAACAACATTTGGCTGCCTGAATCATCTGTTATTGGTACGCCTTTTTCAAAGAACAGATATTAATACTAGGATCAATGGATACGATGATGTAAATAAATTGTACAACACTGAACAATTTAAAAACTTTGTTTAGTTAGTTACTTATTTTTTTGTGATGCTGGGTATTAAACCCAGGGCCTTATTACCACATTTGACTCCAGTTTTCTAAAATTCAATTTACCTTGTCTAGTTATGAAACTACTATTAAAAAAAGTTAGTTTTATTTCATTCCCCTTAATCATATAAGCTCTGAAAATGTTAGTAATGTGTCACTAGCAGTGTTTTTTTGCCATTTTTGAAACTGAAGCATATTGATATATTTTTTCTAAACTTTCTCAAAATGTACTAACAATTATACAAAACAGCCAAATATGGAATTTGTGATTTCATGTTCTCTCAAGTTTTAATTCAACTCCATTCCTGAACCTTATTTTACCATTTACAATAACTGCATATTCAATCAACAAAGGTTGAGAATATATAGGTTAACCAAATATTTGGATAGACTGCTATGCAAAATACTTCAATTTTTTTTCCTAGAAATTCATCTGAGTAAGTACTAGTGTGAATACCAGCACCATAGATAGTTTAGGAGCACCCTTGAAAACAAGCTGAAGCAGAACTATCTAGATGGAATAAATAGGAGTCCTTAATTAAGACCTTAGTATATGTACAATCCCACCCAATTATTCCAAACTCATTAGTAAAGCTACATATTTGCCAGAAAACTCTAAGGGATAAGCAAACACTGTCTTTGGATAACACTATTGCATTTAGGACTGCACCATATGGCTCATATTCTGGAAATATGCTACTACTGATATCAAATGCAACACATTCCAAACTTTTTTGACTGTCCCTAAATCATCTAAACAGAAGCCCAAATATGTGCAATCACACTGGTTGGTAACATTTTTAATGAATTATGCCAAAAAAGAGTAAAATCAAATTTGAAAATGTAACCATAACAACTAAGCACTAAAATACTTATTGGCATAATCAGCACAAGTCTTTAGTCAATTTACACATTTGGATATTTTCATATTGCACACATTCAATTTAAAGCTTATTAAAACTAAGGCAATGCATCCATTCCTATTCCCTGGATTTTAAATTCATTTTGGATGACTCAAAGAATTGAGAGAAACTTAAAGAATATTTCAAAAGCTCTCTACAAAAAGCTTGACAGTTATGTCGTATTTCAATGAAAAAAAATCTATGGGATTAGCAATTATTATCCTCAGTCCAGTTTCATATATCTTAGCACTATAGAAAGTTACCTTCAATGAGACTGAAAGATATCTTTGCTTACTCAAATACTGTTTGTGTTTAAGTCTAACATCTGAACCAACCTAGGACAAGCTGCCAAATTTAAGCAGAAGTCATTCATATCTTTATGCATGAGGCTGCCAAGTGAATAGACGTTTCTGCAGATTCTTTGAACCAAAGGAGCTACCTCATCAATACATTCTAAGCACCAGCTGAAAACAGAATTTAGAATCCTCTGGTATTTTGCATTGGTTATGGTATATGCTGTAATGCATTATTAAAACTAGCTGCTTGACAGTTTTAACATCTATTAGTTAACAACTCTTTGGAAACATCATAGGCAGCTTATAAGCATAATTTCTAAACATGGGATTATTGAATTAGAAGCTTCATTTTTCTTGTGTCTAGTAATGTTGTCATTATCTTAGATTCTAAAGTTTAGAAGAACACCTTACAATGCTTTCTTGGAACACTAATTTCAATGACATTGATAAGAGAATTCAGACAGTGTAAGAATTCTTAAAACTATCTGAAGTGGCAAACAAAAGCTTTTCCCAAAAATAGGACACTTCAAATTGAAGATATTACTTTACTTTTGATTTGGAAGTGAGGCTTGATTTACTCTGTCCAAATTTTAACACATCAAAATCATTAAAATGAAAGTAATAATGAAGTAGAAGAGGTTTTTACTTCTATGGAGGCAAAATTTAGATTAGTATTTTCTTCCTAAGCTAACCCAGAACTGCTTTTGTTAGAATAACGTATTTTATCTACTTGGATACTTGCTTTCAAAAGTTATTAATTTCTAAGTTATTAGAAGTTAAAACAATTCAACTAGATAGATTTCTACTCCAAAATACATTTATCTTTGGAGAGCAAGATAACAGTTATAAAAACATCATATTTAAGAGAATAAAATGAAGTGATCTGAAATACAGATGAGCATATTTTACACATAAAAGTATAAATACACAAAGCCATTCAAATACACATTTACAAAGAGAATGAAAAGGTACCTAAAATAGCATTTTTATATATAAAATTTTTTGTATTAAAATATTGCTCATAATAAATAAGAGGTGATTATTATGAATTACATTTCCCTCTTAAAATTATCTTTAGTAATTCAGGATAATATATGGAGTTTGTTAATCTATTCTTTTGACAATAAAATCACACTGTAACAGTATATTTAAGTTGACACATGTGATTAAAGTTAGGGAGGGGCATTTTAGTGATTTTATGACAAAAAGATTCCCAAAATGAAGCCAAATGACTAATCCTAGAAGACTAGAGTATAATGATCTGCTTTATTAGACAAAGATGTTAAATACTTTGCCTTAAGCTTTGCAAATTTAATGACCATAAAAAAATGGATCATAACCTTCTTTAAAACGTCTTCAAAGTTGCATTCTTGGCAGACTGATAAAAAAAAAAAATTAGTTCAGTTGTTTATGGGTAGGTGTGTCTTCATTCCTGTTCGTCCCACTTGTAGGCATGGTAACTTGGAATAGTTCTTGAGAAGCTGTTCAATGGCGACATGACGGACATGGAGCTCTGAGGATAAAGAATCTTTTTCTTGCACTTGATGTGTTAACTCTTCAAATACTTCTGCAGAGGTTTTAAAAAGTTTCATTTTTAGTACACAGAAACTAAAGCTAATCCTATGATTTATATTTTAAGTGTATATTAGTACTCTTACTGAAATGAATGCACTGGGTGAATTTAAGCAATGAAATTGAATTGACTCCAAGGAAACAGCTAGGTTCTCAAAGCCTATTCAGTTCTGATCATCCTGGGAAGTCTCTATAGTTTAAAACTTAAAAAAGAGTCACAAGCAACAACTATAGACACAACAGAAATGGTGGTTACCTTTACCACTGAGTCACTTCTTAATTAGGATTTCTAAATAGGTTTCGTCAATAAGCAATATAACTTATGTATGCGTAAGAAATGTCCATTAGTAGCCAGATCTGGAAACTCCTCTAAGAGGCTTTGGAACCAGATTATCTAAATTTTCAAATTCTTATTACTACTATTATGTGCCTCAAGGAAGTAATTTAAAGCTTTCTATTTCAATTTTCTTTTATGTTTAAGATTAAAAATCATAGTGCTGGGACACAGTGGCTCATGCCTGTAATCCCAGCAGTTCAGGAGGCTGAGACAGTAGGATTGCAAGTTCAAAGGCAGCCTCAACAACTTAGTGAGATCCTGCATAAAAATAAAAAGTAAAATGGGCTGGGGATATGGCTCAGTGGTTAAGTGCCTGGGTTCGATTCTGGTACAAAAAAAAAAGTCAACACCACACAAGGTTACTACAAGGATTAAATAAGATCGTATTTGTAAAGTTCATAAAAAAAGTACTTGATAAATATAAATTGCTGTTATTATCGTCGTCATCATTATTTTTAGTCTAATTTTTATTGTAAACAAATGGGATACATCTTGTTTCTCTGTTTGTACATGAAGTAGAGGCACTAACTTTGCAGTTAAAAATAGTTTAGAATCCTTGATCTGTTACTGACTGAAGACATAGCTTTGCAAAATGACTTAAAGTCTCCAAAATACAATTTCCTCACCTAAATGGGAACAAATTATAAAGAAAAAAAAAAAAAGATAATGGGGAAATTTGAACTATTAACTCTTGGTGTTAGCATCATGATGATGTTAAGGTGTTAAGGAATTATTAGCATTTTAAAAGGTGTGATAATAAGTTGGTTTTTTTTTTTTTAATAAAATTTATCTTTTAGAGAAAATCCTGGAATGTTTATGGACAAAACAATATGTTGTCTGGGACTTGTTTCAAAATAATCCATGCTGGTGTGGAGGTGGGCAAGAGGAATGGATACAAATAAAAAAGAAGAAAAATTATCTACGCACTGATAATAGTCGAAGCTGTAATAGATGGGTAAAGGTTCACTTTACCCATATGAGTGTCACTACATTTATATGTTTTAAATTGTTTGTAATTTAAAAATAAAAATAAACAAGCCAGGCACTGTGGCACACCTCTATAATCTCAGGGACTTGCGAGGCTGAGACAGGAAACTTGTGAGTTCAAAGCCAGCCTTAGCAACTTAGCAGGGCCCTAAGCAACTTAGTGAGACCCTGTCTCCAAAAAAACATATAAAAAGGGATGGGGATGTGGCTGAGTGATTAAGCACCCTAAGTTAAATCTCTGGTACCTCAAACAAAACAAAACGTAACAAAAATCAGAGCTAATATTACCTGCCTTAAAGAACTATCAGGGAGCAAATCCACAGTCCCTGCCACAGTAGTACATAATCAGTAAAATGTTAGTAAGATTAAACTCTAGTCTCCATTTTTACTTAGAAGAGAAAAAGACCTATTTTCCCTGCAGTTCATAAACAAGTTATTCTCTTATTCTCCTTGCTCTGGAAAATAAAAAATTCTAATTTCTATTTTCCAAATTTAAATGCTGCCAATGGTGTCTTGTCACAGAAGATTTCTGAATCAAAATTTTCATGTGAAAAAACATTGAGAATGATTCTTTACCCTGGATTTGTTGCCGGAGCTTTGCATTCAGTTGCTCTACCTCACCAAGAGTCATCAAATTCACTGAAACATGAAAATACATTCATTGTTACCACTACAATCTAATTTGTCTAATATAATAATATGATCTAAGTTATCTAATATAATATCCTACTTTAAAAAATTGCAGTTATCTCCCAACACAACATTAAACAGTACGCCAGGATTCGTTTATTAGCTGATAGTGTGGAGAACTTTTCAAATGCTAGCCACAATAACCATCTCTACCAGTAGTAATCCCTCCACCAGAAACAAAAGTTTCACACACAAAAAAAATACTTAATAGTAGGTCTGCTGAATTCTGGTATCTCCTATTTCAGGTTTTAAAAAGGTGCTAGTCTTTACCCATCAAGTCCCTTCTGACTCTAAATATCTGATTAAGGTCAATAAAAATTACTTTGGTTTCTGTGATATAAACAGATACAGAGTTGCTTTTTCTTATTTTTCAATAAATGCTGACATTACTTTTTAGACTTCCATAAAAATGCCAGATTTTTGCTTTTAAATGCCATTCCCAATCAGTCTGGTATCAATTAGCAATGTGATAATGTGTATTAGTAGATAGTTGAGGCTATACTTCTGAACTATATGAACCCTGAACTTTCCAATTGAGTTTGCTTATTCCATTCAATTTAATCATTAAAATGGCAGAACAAATGATAGAGGACTCCCAAATGTCAACATGTGGGACATACTCAGGAGTATTCTAAAGCACAGAGTTTTAAGACATATCATTTTTGCTAAGGTGAATCTCTTATTTAATATGCTCAACCGATCTGTGGTTCTAAATCAAAATTCTTGGCACCTCACACATATATAAAACTGTAAAAACAACCCCCCCCCCCCCCCAAAAAAAAAAACGACCAAACAATGCCCCCACCCCAGACTTCCATTTACCTTTCTTCCCCTTTTACTTACGTTCCTCTCTGCTGTAATGTAGACTCTGGTTCTGGACATTATTAGCCTCTGGACTAGAGAGAGTCTCTTCTTTTTTCTGTGCCTGGTTGTGAGTATGAGGCCATAACACATTGTCATGGCATAAGGTGGCACCTGAATCTTGTAACATAGCAAGCCCAAAGTCTGTATTTTCCCTCTGCTCCAAAATTGTTTGTGAACAGTTTGAGATGGCACCTGTACTTATCCATTTTGCAGAATATTTTGGTACTTGAGAGTCAAATTGTGGGAGTAATTTTTTATCTGTTTTATGCCTGAAATTAAACAGATGATGTTGGGGGTTTTTAGAACATTCAGAATCTGATTCCAGGTCTTTATTCTGTGCATACTGTACAATCCAGTTTATCTTCTTACTCAAAATAGTTTTAACTCCTTCATAAGTACTTTTGGAAAGTTTAGATCGAGAACAATCCTGGTTTGCAATTAAATGGTATTTTTCAAAGCAGTCTTTATGGCCCCTTAATGATTTGGTGTGCAAAAGATTAGATTTTGGTACTCCTATAGAAAAGAAAGAAAGAAAAAAGATCTAAGAAACATTTATGTTTATAAGGTACTTTAAGAATATACAAATCTTAGTAAAAACAGTCTCAAAGTTTTTAAATTAGAGGAAAAAATATAATGGATATTGGCATTAATACTATAATGTGGCCTAATAATTTGTTTCATTTTAACTTATATTCAGTAATATAAATAATAACACCTTCCTAAGAACTTGATTCAATGTTAATCCTGGTCCACCAAGAGTCACATTTTACAAAAAACATTACTGAACCCAGAAATTAATTATTTTTTTCTATTTTGATACCAGGGATTGAACTCAGGGGTACTTAACCACTGAGACATATTCCCAGCCCTTTTTTGTATTTTATTTAGAGACAGGGTCTCGGTGAGTTGCTTAGGGCCTTGTTAAGTTGCTAAGGCTGGCTTTGAACTAGCAATCCTTCTGCCTCAGTCTCCTGAGCCACTGAGATTACAGGCATGTGCCACCTTGCCTGGCCAGAAATTTATTGACTCTTGGCCTTTATATCAATGCTTTCTTTACAAATCTTCCTGAAGTGCACACCTGCAAAAAATTTTTTATAAGGTTCAATATCAGAAATGCTCAAGTCCCCCTCCACAACAAAAAGTAAATCATGTTCTTAAGTTACTAGTTATATTTTTATTAGGAAGAAATAACCAGTACCAGAAAATATATAATAGAAGTCTCAAGAAGTTAATGAACTATTTGTCAAGTTAAAAAAAAAAAGAAAAATGAAAGCATCTAATATTTTTCACATTTCCACTTTATATAAAACTTTATCAAGAGAATTTCATCATGTAGAAGAAATATATTACACAATTATTATTTATGAAGCCATAAGCCCAATCTGCCAAGATTCAGTAATCAGTACAATTCAACTAACAAAAATTCATTACACGCCATAAAATGAAAATATATTCCACTTTCCTAAGAGTTTAAGTATTCTAACTTGATTTTTAAAAATTTAGAATACATTTTCAAACATATAACAAATACATAATCATACGCTAAATTGCCTCTCAGTTCCTTCACAAGTTACCTTAAGCTATGTAAGCATACCTCCCGAACACTTATTATTACAGGCATATGTGAACAGCTTGTTCTCAGGAGGTACACTGGAACATTTGAACATTGTTTCTTCCAATGTGCATAAAAATTGTTACAAATAATTTAGACTTTCCTACTTATACTACAAGTACAAGTTTTTTTTACTACTTTGCTATTTGTATTGCAATTGTGTGTATGTATATTTCTATCAGTTATTATCTGGCCAGGTCAAGTTTCCAACACCTTCAGAATATTTACATGCAAAATCTCAAACTCTATTTGATAAAACAGTGTACATATTCAAAACTAAGTAAAATAAAAAGGAAATTCACAAGTCTTTTTTTATCACAATATTAAAGTGTTGTTATTATGTTTTAGATAATAAATAAGACAAAAGGTAGCTATCACAGTTATAGACCAAACAAGAAATAGTTCCATTTTACTGTTTTATTCCAAAGCTTGTATGTTTGAGAAATACAGGTACACAAAGAAACTTAAAAGCTTGCTTACATTACTAACTTTACAAAATTTATTAAAGAATTTCCTTACGCTCTGAAAATTCTTTAAGGTCTTGTTGCCAACAGATGGCTAACGATTTCACCAAAACAGTAAGTAGATGGTTTCTTTCTCAGTCCACTGCCACAGCTCTAATATATACCAACAATTTAGTTGTGTTTGAATATAGTAAATTATGAGTTTCTCCTTTAGTCTATAGCTAATTAAAGAAAAAGTTCTAAAGTAGGCTACAGAAAATAATATTTACTATTAAATATGGAGATTTTGATATTTATACAGAAGCTATACTAAAAAGTAATTAAGTGTATCAAACAACTAATTTCCTCATGTACCCAGAGCTTCATTTTAATAATACATCAATAAAATAATGTGGACTTTTAAAGATTTTTTTTATTCAATGTTGCTTCTTTGCAATATAGCTTTTCTTTTTTTCCATAAATAATTTCTCTTAACCTCTACTTAAATCCCCAAATCAAAAATAGGAACCAAGACAATCAAGACTATTTATACTAAGTAATTTGTTGAGACAAACAGCAAATAATAAAACTCCAGTAGCCAATTTATTATGCAAATACATAAAGTGTGAAATAAATTTTGAATTCTTTCAGACACGCAGGAGAAAAATTCTGTATAAAAATCACACAACAGAAACAAAAACAACAACAAAAACGTTGGCATGGGCAAGAAGAGTTCTGAATACATATTTTGTAAAGCCATTTACTGGACATTTCCACATACATGTCCCTAGAAGCTCCTCAAATTCATTCTTTCTAAATGGAACTCTTCTGCCTTCATTCTATTTTAAACCCCAACCTCCTACTAGGTCTGGGACTACCAACTGCTCAAGGAAGAAACCTAAATCATCTTCTTATGAGCTCCTCCCTTATTCAGCAAAGTAGCAGGATACAAAAGATCAATATTCACAAATCAATAGCTTTCCTATATTCCAATAATGAACCTGCTGAGGAAGAAATCAGGAAAATTATCTGTTCATAATAATCTCAAAAACAAAACAAACTTGGGAATGAAGAGGGGAAAGACCTCTGCAATGAAAATACAGAACACTGAAGGAAACTTAGAAGATGGAAAGACCTACCACGTTCTATTAAGTAGAATTAATATTGTCAAAACAGCCACATTATCAAAAGCAATCTATATATTCAATACAATTCCCATCAAAATACCAATGACAATCTTCTCGGAACCAGAAAAAGTAGTCCTAAAATTCATTTGGAAGAATAAAAGACCCACAGTAGCCAAAGCAATACTGAACAAGAATAGTGGCATTGAAGGTATTACAATATTTGATCTCAAATTATTCTACAGAGTTATAGGACAAAAACAACATGGTACTGGCATCAAAATAAACATGAAGACTAATGGAAGAGAAGACTCAGACACCCGCATAGATATAGTTATTTGACAATAAACGAAGTTGTGAAAAACAGGGAGTAGAGAAAAAAATGACCTTTTTAACTTTTAATTCTGGGAAAACTGGATCTCTAGATATAAAAGAATTAAATTTATTCCCATTTCTCATCTTGCACAAAAATCACATCAAGGTGGATCAAAGACCTAGGAATTAGCCCAGAAACTCTGCAACTGCTAGAAGAAAAGGTAAGGTCAACACTCTAACATAGTAGTGCAGACAAAAACTTCCTTATCAAGACTCCTAAAGCTCAAGAAAGAAAAAAGCCCTATTAAGTAGAGGTGGGACCAATAATAAATCAAAAAGCTTCTATACAGCAAAGGAAATGATTAAGAGTCTACAGAATGGGAGAAAATCTTTGCCAGCTATTCTTCCAACATGGGATTAAAAAACAAAATATATAAAGAACTAAAATAAATAAATAAATAAATAAATAACCAATGAATAAATGGGAAAATTAAATATACAGATATTTCTCCAAAAGAAGAAATACAATGACCAATAAATATATGAAAAAATGTTCAACATCCCTAGCAATCAGGGGAACTGAAATAAAAACTACACTGAAATTTCATCTCACTCCAGTCAGAATGGCATTCATCAAGAATACAAATAATAATAAATACTGGTGAGGATGGGGGTGGGGAAGATACACCCATACACTGCTGGTGGGACTCCAAATTGATAACAACCACTCCAGAAAGTTGTGTGGGAATTCCTCAAAAGACTAGGAATAGGATTACCATATGACCCAGCTATCCCATATTTATCCCAAAGAACTAAAATCAGCATACTACAGTGATACAGGCACATTAATGTTTACAGTAGTGCAATTCATAATAGCCAAGTTATGGAACCAGTCAAGGTGCCTGTCAATAGATGAATGAAGAAAATGTGGCATATATACACAATGGAGTTTTATTCAGCCATAAAGAAGAAAGGAATTATGGCATTTGCTAGTAAATGGATTGAGCCAGAGAACATCATGATATGTGAAATAAGCCATATCCAGAAAGTTATGGGTTGAAAGGTTTTCTCTATTAGAGGGAAGCTAGGGCAAAATAAGGGAAAATAGTGGGGGGCGGGGTAGGGAGAGCAGAGCCCACGAAAACAGAGGGGAGATCAGTGAGGTAGAGGAAGGGGATCCAGGAGGAGGAAGGCGGGACAGAAAAAAAAATGAGCAATTGTAGAATGAAATTGACCAAATTATACTCTGTACCTTTACGATCATACTACAGTGAATTCCACATTTATGTATATCTAAAGGAAGGAGAACGGTGTGGGCAGGAAGGCAAGTACTGGAGAATGAAATAGAGCAAATTATGTTCCATGCATGTATGATTATGTCCAAATGAACCCCACTATATGACTATAATGCATCAATATAAACATTTTTTTAAAAGATGTTTTTCTGTCCACCCTAATAGATTTTTCTCCCATGAAATCTAGCAACATCTTAAATCCTCCATTATATTCTCACTGCAAATCAGAGTCATCATCATCATCTGTCTAGTTCTTACCTTCTCTAAGAATCTGTCTCTAATCAATACATCTTGGACAGTTAATATTAACAATTGCCTCTGTATTAGCTTTTGTCTCTTGCTACAAGCAAAGTTCTGTTTAAAAAAGGGGACCATATCTATTTTCCTCATATGCATCTTCATCCTCAGTGCTATTCTGTTTGGCACATGGCAGATACTCTAGAAAAAGTAATTCTATTAGAAAAAATTAAAACTATATTTAAAAAAATCCTAAACAAACCTTATTACCAATTATCATTTGCAGTCTACTACAATGCAGTTTTGCCAGTGCTAGCAAGGGAACCAGGATGTGCAGTTCTACTAGGCTGCTCAGAGAATAATTAAGACTATCTTTCAGTGAAGGTACACCTATGTTTAGTCTAATGGGCTACTACTCCAAGAAAACAATAAGTACCACTAAATTCAGAAATGGCATTCCTGTGGCATCAATTTGTCAAGAAAATCACAAACTTCTACTCAATTATATATTTTTAAATAGAAATTTACAAAGAGAACTGTTTTATGTAAAGTGTAATTCATTCTTTGAGATCCGCACCTCTAACTTCTTTAGTTAAGTCAATTATAAAACATTTTCAAACAACGTAATTTTAAAGTTCAAGTTGGCTTTTTTTTTTTTTTTTGGTGGTGCTGGGGATTGAACCCAGGGCCTTGTGCCTATGAGGCAAGCACTCTACCAACTGAGATACATCCCCAGCCCCGGATGTGTTCGTTTTATAAATATACTTTAAAATATCCCATGCAGCAGAGAAAACAGAACAAAATTTTTAAAAATACATTACTTCATATAACAAGTTATTTTTTAATCTAGAAAATAATGTAAGTAGCTTAATTTACAACAGTAATATACATGTCACTTTTTAAATTCTTGAAGCAAGTTTTTCTACTTCACCATTTCAAATTCATATGGGAAACAACGATTGCTATTAAGAGCAATCTCAGTGAGTTTCCCAAATGACTTTTCTATTTTAATTGCATTTACAAGTGTAAATAGCTCTCAGCACGAATTTGTTTCTTAAGTAGTTTTTGAAAGGGAGTGAATTTAAGTGTAATTAAATCAATTGATACTTTTGAAGAACGGAGTTATAAGGAATTTTCGAACTAGTTCAAAGATTTCTTTACAAATACAAATTTTGGAGGCCAATGTCACATACTGATTATTATGAAAATGTCCTTAAAACATGACTGAAAGACACCCATGTCACTTTTTCAGGGAAGAGGTCATTGCTAATAGAGAACCAATGCCTTACTTGGCAACCATAACTGCTATTTTTTTTTTAAAGTACTAGTTTCCTCTGGATAGAAGATATTTGGACATTTTTGTATAAAAAGTGGTATTTTACAAAGTTAAGCTGTTCCTATTAAAAAGTTTTATTTTTTCCCATTTTATCCCAGATTTTTTATATAAACCACTTACATACTCTGAAAACCCTCCCACTAACCCATCTGGCATGCTATCCCCACACTTTTATTCTTTAACTCTCTAAGGTAAATTGTTTTATGCAAACTTGGTTAAACCCAGAGAAAAGCAAAGGCTATTCAAATGCAGATATTTATCTGTAATTACACTGTCACCGTTTAAAATAAGAGTGTTTCTATGCTTATATTTAATCTGCCTATTGCAATAATGCTAATTTTTCCTAATAAACAGGATACTCCAAATAGCACAAAAAAGTCATTAATACAAAAACACTTAAAAACTTCTATCAGATATCCCATTATCTTCTAGCTTTTATCCCTAATATCTTGAAGATATTATTTATGGTATGGTGGTAATAAAGTAAGCAAAAGCAATGTTTTCTTGATGGTTCACCAGCTGGTCCTATCAAATGGCACTCTCTCTCAGCACTGTCTCTACACTGATGCTGCATAGCTTTATACTTCACATTCTGGAATCACACCATCTGACTGCCATATGCATATTTAGTTGTCATCAACCAGACTTTATTCTGAATTTGATTACATATTCTATTTTCCAATCAAAGGAATAGTTTCATATATCTTGGTGCTCCATAGGTAGAACAAATATAACCAGTAGCTGGATGGAAAGTTGTAAGACACATGTTTCACAAAACAGAGAGCAAGCACTTCAACTTTAACCTCAAACTTTGAACAGATTAGAGAATTGGCAGTATGGGTTTTCCAAATAGTGGGTTTCTATGTTCTTCCTTGATGTTTAAACATGGCAAGAAAATTAACTTATGTTTATGTTCCAGGATGTTAACATGCTGTGAAAAAGTTTTAAATATACTGCCATCAAATTTTACAAACATTTGTACAATTCATTAGAATTAATTGCTTCAAAATCTTTTATAAGGAAATTCACATTTTACCCAGCTTAAATAATTTCCCAATAAGTGAGGTGTTCTTTTTGTGATAATCTTATCTTGACTGCTAGGAAAGGTTGCCCATATTAAGTAATATTACTGTGCTTTCTCTAAACAAGTATTATTTATAAAAATGGGAGGAAGGTCAAACAGTTACACTAGGAAAGACTAAAAGCACTGAAAGATTACTTCATTTTTTTGAGCAGATAACCATTTCTTATAAATGGAATACAGAAAAAGCCCTATTAAGTAGAGGTGGCACACATACATCCTATAGACTGGGTCCATACTGCAGACAAGTTTTGTTTGGCCTCCAAGTATCTTAAAGAAAATAAACATTAGGTTCATATGATATTCTCAGTTTCTTGTTTTCACTTTATAATCAAAATCAGAAGATCTGGTGGCAAATGGCCTATACTGAGGAGCAGCTACCAAAAGAAAATAGAGCATGTGTTCTTCAATTCAAAACAGCTGGGCTGGGGATGCAGCTCAATGGTAGAACAATTGCCACGTATATGTGAGGCACTGGGTTGGATCCTCAGCACCACATGAAAATGAATAAGAAAAGATATTGTGTCCATTGACAACTAAAAAAAAAAAAACAGTTCTTATCACTCCTTTAATGAATGGCATGTAATCATGATCTCATGGGCTCATGAGCCATGCCAGGCCACCTGACCTATGTACTAGGATTATATACTGATATCTCTCTGGATTGCTGCAGTGTAAACACTGCTTGTCTGAGTGATGCTTTGTTACTCAGTTTGACTAAACTACTATGCATCTGATGAGCAAGGAGTAGTCAAGCCATGATTCAAGAAGAGCTATTATCATCTCATCTACTGTTAGTGGAATGATGTTCAAACTGTCTATCCCATCAAGGAACTAAATATGGCAGACCAAAGGTGGGAAGGCAAGATTGGAATGCCTACTTCCTAAATCCACAATAAGATAGGTTTATGCTTCTTGGAAAATTTTATCAGTTGTTCTACTTAGTACTATTGTAAAGGAGTACCCCATTCTTTTCCCTTCAGACCTCTACTAACTCAAGAGCCACTTAAATGACTAAATAGAGTCTGCCATGTTTAAGTAGCCAACATACTGTTTGAAAGTAAAAGGTATTGCTTTTTTCTGCACTGGTAGCAGATGGACTTATTGGCAAGCACACTAAGCCAGTACACAGATGGGTTCAGCAACTTGCTTTTCCATATTTGACGATTATTGCCTTAAAGAAAGATATGCCAACAGGTGGTCTTTGGAAGATTTCAGCTTAGGGATGTCTATACTATGTTCAAGTTTCTGTGTGTAGCAAGAGAAGGATTAAGTGGTTACTTAAATCAGTTTAATCCAATGAATGAATTTTAAAGGCCAATGCCAGTGAGCCACAGAACTAGGTTATTTTATTGATTTCTTATTACTAAAAGGGTCCAAAAAATAATCCATACTCAATTCTACTCCCTAATTTTGCTACTTGTTTTTAACCAGCAGTGTCCATAGAGCTTTCCATGATGATGGACATGACCAAGTAGCTGCCACTAACAAGTGGCTATTTAGCATTTGAAATACAGCTAGTGTGACTTAGGAACTCCAATTTTAATTTAATTTAAATAACCACATCCTGGCTAGGCTACTAAACTGGTCAGGGCACCTTGCCTACATTAACTGATAAACAAAAGGCTACTGGACAGTGAACATGGATGGAAACCATCACCATTTCTTTTGAAGCCTACTGATAGAATAATATACTAAGCTCTTAGTAGCCCAGAATATAAAAGGCTAAATATTTTTTATAATATTAAAATACATCAAATTTAGACTATAATTTTTTTTGACTCTATAAAATGTTTATTCTTTATTCCTCTAAGAATGCTTTTTTTTTTTTTATTGTAAACAAATGGGATACATGTTGTTTCTCTGTTTGTACATGGCGTAAAGGCATACCATTTGTGTAATCATAAATTTACATAGAGCAATGTTGTTTGATTCATTCTGTTATTTTTTCCCTTCCCCCCACCCCTCCCACCCCTCTTTACCCTCTATACAGTAGTTCCTTCCTCCATACTTGCCCCCCTCCCTAACCCTAACTCTAACCCTTCCCTCCCCCCCATTATGTGTCATCCTCCACTTATTAGTGATATCATTCGTCCTTTGGCTTTTTGAGATTGGCTTATCTCACTTAGCATGATATTCTCCAATTTCATCCATTTGCCTGCAAAAGTCATAATTTTATCATTCTTTATGGCTGAGTAATATTCCATAGTATATATATACCACAGTTTCTTTATCCACTCATCAATTGAAGGGCATCTAGGTTGGTTCCACAGTCTGGCTATTGTGAATTGAGCAGCTATGAACATTGATGTGGAAATTTAGACTATAATTTTTAAGTAGCATAATAATTTAAATTATACCATACAATTTATAAACCAATAATTCAATTGACCTAAGTGACCCTCTCTATATTCCACTTTTCCATTGAGTAATTTTAATTCAATACACTGATATTTATTCTAAAAATAATTTTAACACAAAGTTGCCATAAAATATGACTCCTAAAAAGTTACTCGAATTAACTATGATAGGACTGATTTACTAGTTGTAAATATCCACTTACATGTGACATACAGAGATACTTGCAGGAAAAACAATAATTTATTAATGATAAATAAAGTTAAAAGAAATGTTATTTAAACAAACATGACAATGTAAATTTATGGATTCTAAAGCAAGAAACAACCGGATGAATTCTTTGTCTTTTATCTCCTCAACTGCTATATGCCAAGTTAATATTCTAAGAAACTGAGTTTGCTACAGATAAGAGAAAAAAATGAAAAGCTGAACCAAAACTGTTAATTCAACTTCTTCACATATATTTGAATCACTTATCCTGAAATTCTAGCTAAGTATTCTTTAGGTAAATATTTTATAATAGCATTTAATAAAGAGACATATCAGCTAGTGAATTTGAGGCACTTGTAATTCAAGTACTATTCTAGGTAATAAATAGTAAAATTAAGGCTAATTTGAAAAGAATCATTATAACTTACCAACCACTTGATAAGAAAACTAAAGCTAGCCAGACGTGGTGGTGCATACCTGTAATCCCAGGTGCTCAGGAGACTAAGACAAGAGGATCACAAAGCCAGCCTCAGCAAAAACGAGGTGCTAATAAGTAAATCAGTGACACCCTATCTCTAAATAAAATACAAAATAGGGCTGGGGATGTGGTTCAGTGGTCGAGTACCCCTGAGTTCAATCCCTAGGACCCCCCCTACACCCACACGAAGAAAAAGAAAACTAAAGCTAAAGAAAGAAAAATCAAAAACTGAGGAATCCTTGCAAAAAGCTAAAATAGAAATAAACTGTAGTGCAGGCCAATGTAAACTACAGAAATGTAACGTTTTAATAACATATACTTTAGCTGATCTATATTTCAATCATTATTATAAGCATTTCTTTTAACAACACTACCTACATACAGAGACAAGGATATGAAACTATTATTGGGGCAATAACATACTGATTCATATCCAGGAACCTGAATTCTACTTTTAGTTGGCATTAATGTTCTTAAATACTGTGACTCTTTTATCATAATTGTATCATAGCAATTCTAGAGTAAAAAGAACTTTGATTTAAATGAGACTAGAAAACTGAGATGCAGTATTTTCCATAACAAAACAAATAGCTTTTTTTCTTTTTTCCTCATTTTTTATTGGTACATTACGATTATACATAATAGTGGATTGATTATGCCGTACTTGTACATGCACATAATTTGATCCATCTCATTCCCCAATACATTCTTTCCCTCTCCTTCTCCCCTCCCACATGCACTCTGCTGCTCTCCCTTCTATTATTATTATTATTTCAATTAGCACCTTGTAATTATGTATTTATATATATGCATGCAAGATTCATTGTGATATATTCATATGTGGACAAAGGATAATTTGGCAGATTTGCAATGAATAGTTTTTTTTTAATGACAGATTACATGCTATTAATTTACTAGTAATAGAAGACATCAAAACAAATGATGCCCGTAAACTGGAATATGTCTATGACCCATAAGCCTAGTCTGAAAATTTAAGCCATAAAACAGTAAGAATTCAATCAGACAAGCAAAAAATACTGTATAAGAATATTTTAGTGCTGGTAAATTGGAAGAATGCTAAACAGACATCATCAATGGAATACTGTTAAAAAAATTATGAATGAGATGCAATCTTATAAAAAAATTGATGTAAAATTTTACCTACTGACATAAAAATGATATTCTTAATGTATTAAATGAAAAAGTTGATTATTTAATGGTATAAATGATTAATTTTATTTTTTAAACATAATTTACCTCCTCTTCACATGCTTTATTGGCAAAAAATTTAGAACACACCAAAAATATTGAGATTATTAGTAAATAAGTGTGATTATGAATCTCTATATTCTTTGTGCATCCTGTATTTTGATTGTCATGTAATAGGTATACTTTGTGTTTTCCATATAAATAAGGAAACTTTATTTGGGTAAAACAAAATCTTTCATCATTTTAAATTGTGAAAATTTAAAACATTACTAAAGTGCCCCTAAAGAAATACATTTTGGTTTGACAAAGAACAGATTGTTCCTTAGACCAAGAGAAAATAGGCTTTAGGTACTATACTGTGTGCTCCAGTGAATGAAGTGAACAAAAAAGATTGAGATACTGAGTCAGTACAAGACATGCATTCTTAAAACATCCTAAAAAAAATTAAAATATCCTAAAATCTGTTTTTGAGTGTGAGAATTTGTTTAGCATAACAATGTATCTACCAAAGAAAAATAGTTAACCCTCAGATGAAAGCAGTCCCCCTCCGTCAAAGTAAACTCACACAGTATGGCTTTATCTGGCAATTCTTGTTGGATACTCAAAGACTGCAGGAGTAGAAGGGGAAACAATATTAAATCATTGTTCAATTAAAAAACTGGTTTAAACACTTGCTGGGTACCTGCTAAAGGAGGGAAATGAAGGAAACTAGAGCACAAAAGCCTGCTGAAAACCACAGCACAAAAGGTCAACTCAACATCAATTTAAACCTCCTCAATGTCCAAAACTTTGCTGATGGAGTAGTTGTTGAATATATAAACCAAATAATAGCAATACCTTCAGTAGTATTTTCATCTTTTTAGACAAGACCAAAACTCTTCTATACTTTGACTTAAATACTAACATTTGCCTTACATCCTATATATACACCTATATATAGGGTACCTATAATCATCTTTTCTCATCTTTACAGCAGCCCTGTGACATAAGTAATGGTCTTATTTATGATTCTTTCTTATTCAATAACATACTCCAAAACCAAGCAGTTACATATGAGGATGAAGCAGAAGCACGTTTAGGAGAGAGGGAACTAGATAACCAAAGGTAGAGAAGACAGACAGAAAGAAGGAA
Source organism: Sciurus vulgaris (assembly GCF_902686455.1). Lineage (NCBI taxonomy): Eukaryota > Metazoa > Chordata > Mammalia > Rodentia > Sciuridae > Sciurus > Sciurus vulgaris. The sequence continues at coordinate 26,223,389 of NC_136470.1, read as the reverse complement.
AAGACCAAGGCATGAATGGCTTATAGAGTATCATTGTGGGGGACAACAAAAGATGAAGGTGGGCCTCTTTAGGGAGTTAACAGCTTAAACTGAAGAAAATGGTAAAGAAAATGAATGGCATGATCAGAATTATATTTTAAAGACCTTTCTGATTATAGTGAGAGGACCTAAACATGTTAGGTAGGGTAAGGGGGAGAAGATAAAGTCAGTGAAAGCAAAAGTGGTTGTTTAGATAATCCAGGTAAGAAGGAATAATGCCCCTAATGAGGTATAGCAGAAGAAATAATACTTAGGGAGTAGACTGAAGAAAATCAAGAGTCAGAGACAGATTACATAGGAAAGGGTAAGCAGGAGGGAAAGAGCGAGGGCGACAGGGCTGCTGCTATTCCAAATCACAATTTGCTTTTGCAAATGAGAAAACCATCTTCTGCCAATGTACACAGTTTAAAAAGCAGAGCTTAGAATAGATTTCAGACCTACCTAACTCATCACGACTATACAAATCTACATGTTATGTCTTGAAGAACCTGGTCCATACATCACCTGTGTAAGTGTCTGCTGTGATTCCTGTTAAAATGCAAATTTCTAAAGTCAACTCTACATTTCAAATGAATCAAAATCTCTGGGAGATGCAGCATGGAGCTCCCTGTGAACTGATAATAAAGGAAACATAAAATGCAAGCAGGTATAGAGGTAAGGAGATACATTCAGTTTGAGAAACTTAAAATTCAAGACACCTATAAAATATCTACTTGGAGAGGTCTAGCAAGAGGTTGCACATAAAGGTCTGGTGCTTAGATGAACTACTTGTCTAGCAAAACAACTCTGTGGCATTTCAGCTAGCTTCACCATGCTTGCAGAAGTATACTTGAAGCCATGGCAGTAAAAGAAAAATATGACTACTGTATGAGAAGACAGGGACAGAATTCAAAGAACGACCTAAAATAGGAAATGAATGAGGGAAAACAACAGAAAAGTGGAGAGAAATAAGAGGCCAGAGCTACTTTACAATAGAACTCATGGAGTCCTGTATTTCAAGAACGAGTGAAATGTTCAATGTCAGACTTTGAAAACTCCAAGAACATGAAAACTATTTATGTGTTGATAGCTAGGAGATTACCAGTGAAAGCAAGAGGCTGACAAATTATAGGAGGCCGAAGACTAAGTTGGGAGGACAGAAAGAAGATAATGAACAATGCTCTTTCAAGTATGATGGTTTAAGGGGAGAAAAGGAAAGATTTTTCCCTTGATTTTTTTCTTTTCTTTTCATGAGCATTTTTGTCACTCTAATCATCCTTTTGAGGAATATGCTAGGTTACACAATTCTGGCAGATAATTATTTACTTAGATTATAATCTATATGGGGACCCTATAACACCATTCTCTTGGGTCATTAGAAATGAGTATTTTTGGATATCCCATAGAATGTACATTAATTAAATAAATGCACTGGTAGAAATTATTTAAAAATTATGTACTTTTTAGGACCCAAATTTTGTTTGCACTTCAATACTCACATTTGTGTAATTCATTTTCAATTCTGCCTACACTTTACTTCTGAAATTCTTGAGAGTCCATGAAATTTTCTTTGGGAGCTAAAATGATTTAAGTCCCTGGATTTTCTGTAATCAAGAGACCCTGAGTTTGAACAACTACACTGTAATTTTGAACTAGTTCTGCTCACACTCCTTATTCATCAAATTAAGATAACATAGCACCTGTCTCATATAACTGTATAAAAATGAAATGAAATAATGAATATGAAGTATATAATACATGGCCAACATTACTGCACTATGATTTGGATAAGGCATTTATCTAAAGTATAAATTCCTTCAGTATTTATTGAGCAACAGATTATGAATAGCTTCTCCCAACTAGAGGGTGATACACTTCACTTCCTTTAGAGACAAACCTTTGCCTTCTTTCTCCATGGGCCATTGTCATTTACATGTGATTGAGAAATTACCCTTTATTCCTGAGCAGCTAATTTTTCTTTGTCAATTCTCCAGGAACAGTTATCATAAATTACTTCAATCATGAAAACTGTATCCTTTTCTGGGAATAATTCTGTCTCAAGTATTAAAGCCTTTCAATCTAGATATAATCTGTTTTCACATATCTCATAAAACATTTTTTTCATTTTTTGCCAGAATACGGGGATGAATAAACTATGATTTTGAACCAGAATGTCATTTTTCACATTTGAATAAATATTTATAATTATGATATTCTTATTAACACCTATTCTGGGTTGTATATTCTGTGACTTGTTTCAACTTTAAATCAATTATTTAAAAAAACATTATTATTACAGACTTTAAAAGCTCAGGATCATTAAATACCTCAGTCATCATTATGGGAATATATTACTCTATTGTGGTGTCCAGAAATAGTTACAGTGTGTCAAATGAATCTAAGAAAACTCACTTTAAAGACAGCCCTGCCAAAATTATTTGCTCTATGTTTGGGGCAAAATACTGTTTTTTATTCTCCTGATTAAGTAAGGTAACCAGGTATCAGTAATAGAAGCCAGTATCATTATCAGCTATTATTATACTTTTCTTACATTATGAGAAAAAGCTCTTCCACTAGTAAGGTTCACAAAACTTAACAGATTCTAGAAAAATCACATGGAATTTGGGGAATGAACAAAGAGTTTCATCATGGGCAAGAAACATAAAGAATGGTAATTCTCTAAAGTCTCCTTTAGATCAATTAATTTATCAAATAGTCACTCATTACTCTCTGACAGTCCTAGCACCATGGCTGATCATATAAGGTACATAAAGTAGACTCTAATCCATATCCTTACTTACTGTGAAACTGCAAACACCAGAGGAGAGAGTGCATTAAATGAACGTGTAAGAAAATTAGTATAATAATAAATTGTAATTTATTATTATACTATTATAATACTATTTATTATTATACTCTATTATTGTACCATGAAGAAAAGGGTGCTATGAAGAAAAGAATATTGGGGGTAGATAACAGTGGTGGGAGAAAGGAGTAGTGAATGATAGGGAGGCAAGAATCAAGATGGCAGATTTCATTTTGTGGAACTACCCCTTGTATATATATGTTAGGTAACTACTTTCTCCATGTCATTTTTAACCTCAATATTTTGGGCTTCAAGGCTCTGGGAAGTAGGGATTCACTTATTTTAATCATTCCAAAATGACAACATGGAGTGGGTAGAATAATAATTTAGATTTAGACATGTACATTGAGGTACTCATGTACTACACCAGTGAAGATGTCTACAGTTAACTGCAAGTTACAGCTTGAGGGGGAGATGGAAGTAGGAGGTGATCTACTAGATATTCATATATACAAGGTCACAAAAGACCAGGGAGAGTGAGTCTGGAAGGACTAGGACAGAACTTGCCAATATTACGTTTTTTTTTTTTTTTTTTTTTTTTTGGTTTTTTAAAAATCTTTTAAGGAACCAGGACTAATCAGAGGCATTGAGAAAACCAATGGGTGGATGCCACCATCATAGAGGGAGTGGTCTACAACTTGTCTTAGTGCCTTCATTTTACCACACATAAATGAGGATAATATTCTTTCTTACTTCTTAGCCTTGATGGGGGAGCTCTATATGTGAGCTATGATAAATGATCAATTATACTTAAAAATCAGTTTATAGAGTAAGTGTTTTCAACCTTTCTGTTTATCTCTACAGGCATTTTTACTGTATGTTATCATTTCCTGTTGAAAAATTAGATGGGCATATACCTCTAGCCAACCTGACTGAATAATACATGTAAGTAACTTGCTCAAAGTCATACAGTTAACTGGCAATCCGAAGAGAGATGTCTGGCTCTAGAGTATGCAACTATCTAGAATTTTTGGACCTCAAAGTACAGAACTGGGAGCCTGTACTCTGAGTTTTATTCTCAGTATCAAGAGAAACAAAAATATCTGAATTCCACTGTTTAGACTGCCAGGTATTATTGGATCAAATGGCAACAACCAGAATTGAGCCTTATGAATTAGATTCAGGCACAATAATTTCAAGATTAAGAAGTAAAAATACTGTGTGTATGTATGAAAATATCACAGTGAACCTATATGATTAATGTTAATAATAGTAATAATAAAGATAACGATAATAGAAGCCAAAATATAAAGCTGCCTTACTGATAACTTTTGGGAACCAGTATGACAGTATTAGCTTAGGAATCCTGTGGAATCCAACTAGTAAATGACAAGGTCAAAAAACAAGACCTGGCCCATGTGCTTAAACACCAGAGTGGCAACAGAACAGTGGCAGGAATATCTAGCTGTAGAAAAGCAATCTTCCCTGTAAAGGTACGTAGGAAGGTGGAATTACTGTGTTCACTATCATCAATAGAGGCTAGGAGAAACTAGGGAAGAAATTTTCTAATTTTATAAAATATGTTAACTTAATTATGCTTAATTACAAAAGTTTTTGACAATAAAAAAAGGGGGGTCTCTTAATGGGCAATAGCATTAATCATTATATTTTATGTACTGAGATGGGTTAAATATTTAAAAATTCTTACAATTTTTTGGCAACAAGTTCACATAAGGTCTGGATCCATGCTCATTCTCAGAATATAATCCCTTATTTTGCTAAGACCTCTTTCAGTTAAAACTTCAAAAATAAAAGATTCATCACAGCATTTATTGCTAGTCTTCATCATAATTCAAATAGTTTGCCTCCAACGTAGTGTAACTTTTAATTACTCAAAGGGTCTCTTTGTTGCCCATTTTGTGAGTTCCCTACTCAATATCCATTGTTCCCTTCTTAGTAAAACACTGATTTTATTTGGAGCAGCTTCTCTTGAATATTAAGAGCAGTGAAATGAACAGGAAATCACAAGGAAATTCAGCTCCTTAGTAATCTTTTCAGCAAGAAAAGTCTAGGTGTTTTCTCTTGGTTAAGGCACAGGTAAACACATTGTTTACTTTTTTTTTTTTTTAATTTTTATCATTTTGGCAGTGCTGTGGATTGAACTAAGGAGCACTTTACCACTAAGCTATGTCCCTAGCCCTTTTATTTTTTACTTTGATATAAGTTCTAAGTTGTCAAGGCTGACCTGGAACTTGTGATCTTTCTGCCTCAGCTTCCTGAATCTCTGGGATTCACAAGCTTTAAGGAAAAGCTTCTCTTAGGTGCTAGAATGAATGCTGACATGTCCTTTCTTTTCTGTCTGGGAATAAAGAAGCAATGGCTGGAGGTCCATAGCCACACTGCCTTATGAGGTGACCTTAAAGATTGAAACTGGGTGTTAAAGGAAGGAAGAATAGAAAAATAGCAGCTTGGGTCTTTCTGATCATGAAGCTGCTAAATCAACTCCAGACTGCCTAACTCAACTTCTTTTTATATGAGAAATAAAAATATCATTTATTTTACCATTATATTTGGATTTCCTGTTACATACAGTCAGACCTAATTCCTAATAGGTATATCTTTAAAACCAAAATTTGTGTATGATTTAAACTTGTTTTAACTTGTTTTACCAGATGTTGTTAGCCCAGTTTCAGTTACTTTCCTTTTAAAATATTCTAATTTAATAATTTATTAATTTAAACTTATCACCAATTAAGTCCATTTTCCACTTCTATCCCTTCTGTCCAAATAATCAGGTTTTACTATTAGAACCATTTAAAATGTACTCATATGTATTTAAAGTGACAATCATAGGCAGTAAAGGGGGAAAATAATAATCTTTTGAGTATTTAATTCCAAATATATCAAAGAAAACTAAGATAAAGTTCAGAAGTTATGTTAGGTTTCATATTAAAAATGCTGCTTTTAGTTAATACATAATGTTGCCATTATATGATGAGAAACAAGAGAAAGACTGACTTTGCTGTTTGGGGTGGACCCTTTTACTTCGATGCAAAGATGGTATGTCAGAAACAGAACATAGAGGAAGACTCATAGATCTTAATCAGTAAATAACTAGTTCTGACTTCCAAACTAAGTCAAACTTAACACTAAGATTCAAACTGATCCCTGACCACTGACCATGACTAGTGTACAGTCAAAAACAGAGAAGTAAGGAAGAAAAATAATAAAAGTTGTGAGGTGTACTGATGCATACCAGTAATCCCAGAGATTCAGGAAGCTGAGGCAGAAAGATCACAAGTTCCAGGTCAGCCTTGACAACTTAGAACTTATATCAAAGTAAAAAATAAAAGGGCTAGGGACATAGCTTAGTGGTAAAGTGCTCCTTAGTTCAATCCACAGCACTGCCAAAATGATAAAAATTAAAAAAAAAAAAAAGTAAACAATGTGTTTACCTGTGCCTTAACCAAGAGAAAACACCTAGACTTTTCTTGCTGAAAAGATTACTAAGGAGCTGAATTTGCTTCTGCTTCCTAGAAAGAACACTTAGAATAAAAAGAAGTCCAAAAAATTCTAGACCAAGATTTTAAGGAATAAATTCATAAAATTATAAACTAAACTAAAATAAAAGTCCAAGATTGTCTATACAGAGAGTGGCCAGGCATATGCTTACTCATCAACTAGCAAAGTCAACTTACACTGAAAACTTTGTTTGCTTGGTGTAATAGCAATCAGTCCAATCTTATAAAAGGGATTTTCTCCAAAGAAAGAAAGCAAGTTAATTATCAGAGAAGGTAAAAATGATCTAAGAACTAGTTGCACAATTTTGTGGCACAAAATGAAAATAGAACACTTCTTACTGTTATATTACAGTTGAGTTTTATTACTGGCTGCTGACTATTCTGGGCTGTCTTGCTCTCTGCCTCAGCTCAGGGAATGGAAGTGAATAGCTTCAGAGATTTTACCATAGAGATCTAGATGTGTATATGGTCATTAACATGTACGAAAAAAATGTAGTGTCTCAAGTCAAGGTTAGCCCATAGGTAATAGAAAATTTATAGCCTCTTAGTGCCATGATTAGGCCACAGGGATTAAGAACTTCATGCATCTGTCTCCTCATCTTAAAAGTTGACAAATTATGCTAAGAACGAATTATAGGCTAAAAAAAAAAAATCAACCTTGAGAGCATTTAAAAACATTTAAAATCCATTTTTTAGTTCTGTGAAGCATATCATCTATGGCTGGAAGTATATAAGTTATATTCCTTTTAACTACTGTGAAGTCACAGAAACAAAGACAACTTAAGAGTCATGCCCAGAATACAGAATCTCTGTAATAAGATTAGACTGTCTTTTATTGTTTTTCTTTTCTTCTTTTGTTTTTGCTTCATAAACATATGCAAACACACAGCTTTTAAACAAGAAGCCAGTTGATTACTAGGAGAATAGTCTAATTTGATATAAATCGAAAAAGTATAAAGTATTTTTATTTATTACAAATATGTAGACTCAAAATTATCTTAACTGTTGCTATTCCTCAAGAGAATTTATTTTTACTAAGCCTCATTGTGGAAAACGAAAAGCAGAATGGTTTAGCATAAATTTAGCAGTTCTAAGCCAAGAAAACAGGTGACTACAATATTACCATACTACAAAGAAAATTATACCAACTAGTAGAGTTAATGTCAGGTTCTAAAAGTCACTCTTACATTTTAGGCTATTGACTGGCATTGGGCTGAGAATTTGGTAGTGGAAAGAACTCTTCAAAAAGGTTTCCACTGTACATTTTTTTTGTTTCTGTTTTATTTTGTGGTGCTGGGGCTTTGACCATGCTAGACAAACTCTACCACTGAGCCACTTTTCCAGCCCCCAAAACATTTCCTAATGAAGAATATAACCAATAATCACCTGGTACATGACTGTTATAACATTCTTTTTTCACTAATTTTTAAAAACCTGCAAAATGAAAAGTGAAAGTCTATGAAATGTAGTGTGCTCCTTTCCCTCCTTTTTCCTATAATAATCTCATAATGCCATTATAGAGCTAGAAACAAACACTAGATAACTTGAGAAGATATTTAACCTATTTTTTCTTACAAAAACTGACACTTTAATACACAAAATCTAAAATACACACAGAATATTAAATGAAGTAGTTTAAATTCAAATTGAGAATGCTTTTTATCTTTCAAACTGAAATACAACTATTACTTCGACTTATGCTTACATATCAAAAGCTGAAATGTTTACAAAGATGACACCTGAGGAAAGTTTGTATATTATCTATATGACTGAGAACCAGTTAAGACATTTTAAAAAGGCGAAAAAATCAGTTAAAAAAAATTTAGGTTTTGCAAAAAAGTTCTATTATAATGTGAACCTCTCTAATGATGAATTCATAGGAACACTGGTTAGGAAAAGCTGGCAGAACAAACGGCAAGGATAACCAACTGTAATTCTGGAGGACAGGTTTCTAACATCAGCCTTACAATTAAAATAACTATTGACAGTAGATTAATGGAATTAAGATCATATACACTAGAACCAGATGGCCATTGCAGGACTGTCAATTATTAGCTATGTGACTTCAAAGTCCATTTCTTAGGTTTCTAAGGTTCAGTTTCATCATATTTAAAATGAATAATCACAGTAGTCATTCCAGAGCTATTCTGAGTTAAATAAGATAATCCATGTAAGGTGCTTAGTACAATGCCTGGTGCAGAAGTTTTCACAGTAAATGGCTGGCATGAAACAATAGTTTACCATCACCACTACAGCAATCTTGAGCAGTTCCAACTATCTGGCCCTCAGTTTCCTTAGACGTAAAATACAGGGTTTGGGTTGGATAATTTCTAATGTCTCTGCCTATCTAAATGTGAAATTCTACAACATACTGGTATATCCAGGGTCAACTCTATTTCCAAAGAACACTTATTTTATATTTTTTACTATAGTGTGATTAAGAAAATGGTAATTTAAATGGTACAGAAGACTACTTTTACATCATCCTTTCCTTTTGAAATTAGTTATAATTACTACCATCATTAAAGCCAAAGTTATAGGTATTCTATATAATTCACAGGAAATCCATGATGCTCATCACATACTATCTGGTGACTACAACCATTCTGAATAACAAGTCCTAACAGGAATTTCAAGGTACATAATCACAGTGTGTATGTGTGTGTGTGTTTACTATAAGAACATTTCATATCTCTTAATAAACAGAAGAAATAAAGATCATGAAAAATATCAAATATACAGTCCAGGAAAAAGGAACAGCTGTTTAGAAATAGTTCACAATCTAAAGGTCTAACAAAACTCTTTCCACTGATAGTTTATAACTCAAAATTCTAATTATAGGCAAAATATTATTTCTGCAGAAACATTAAGATTTCTTTTTTTTTAGTGCAACACAAAAATACTAAAAGGTCTGAAAATTTTAATATGACAATGTCAAGATTAAGAAAACATCCCACATGTTTCCTAGAAGCAAACTATTGATATCCATAGACACATTAATTGTGGATCCACCCAATTACCTTCAGTAAAAAAATTTTTAAATCTCTGGGGAACTTTATTCTCAGGTATTTTAGTAATATTAAGAAATTTCATAAACCTTTTTAGTTTTTAAAAATAACTGTGTAATCACTGAAAAGAATTTATCAAAAATTTCAGAAACGGTGCATGAGCACAGATGGCAACAAACAAAATTTAGAAACATTTTTCTGCAGATGATGGAAGCACTAGGGGAAAAGAGTTCAGGCTCACTTCATTCAGATACTAGCACGCTAGGTCCTAATTACATTTGCTCATCAATTAAATGGCATGCTAGTTCTTAATGCACACACACGTCTATTAAAATCTGAAAACCTAATAAGATCTCAACCAGAAAACATGTTTAGAGGGCAACATCCATACCTTGTTTTTAATTAGCAAAAATGGGATTAGTATGTGGGTGTTTAAAAACAAAGATCTCTCTTACATTCATCATCCTGCTTAATTTCCCTTACAATCTCCACGCTTCATACTTAGCATAATTTCTAATCATTCAAGAAATATTAATTTTACCTTACAACCAGTTCAGCATGAAGTAGTTGTGTAAAATTCATGTCATAAAGTTAAATCTATACTATGTCCTTACCTTCAATATTTAGCTCAAAACAAATGTGGCAGAAGGAGAGTGTTTCTTTGTCTGTTCCCAGTTTACAAACACTGCAAATATTATCATCATCCAAATCAATGTTTACAAACTGCTCCTCTTCGTTCATACTGCCCCTATTAAGAAACAGGAAAGTTACACAATTTTGAGAACTTGCCATTAAGGCATGCAATATCTGAGAACTTCTAGGAAACAAGAAAGGTGATCTTCCCCACAGCCCCATTAAACAAGCATCGCCATACTTGTAGTTCAATATCATACTTTTATTATGGAAAAACACAAAGCTAAGCAAAAGCCTGGCCATAGGTGACACTACGTCCAATACCTCCTCCCCCGTATTTCACTGGGTTAAGGGGATCCGAGGGCAAGAGGTCTGCCGGTATTCCAGTCCTCTCCCTTCGTCCCCAGACCTTAACTAATCAGGCACAAGGAGCTTAGCGAGGCCTTTCAGCCTCCGGGTTCTGTCAACCAACGCTGTTAAAGGCAGAAAAAGGACTCTGCTCAAGACACTGCTTTGCCAACTTCACTGTGGGAACCTTAGATGTGTTTTGCTAACTTGGCGTAGCGAGGCTCCCATCGAAGGTCTGCGGCAGGGAAACGCACGTGGGAAGGTGAATACCCGGGGAAGGCGGCCAGCCCGGTCCCGGACGCCCGCACCCAAAGCCCGACGGCAAACGGTGAGGCACGGCAGGGGGGCCCTAGCCTGGGCGAGGGGTATCGGAGCCCGGCTGCCGGGAGCGCCCGTCCACTCGCCCCTGGCTTCCTCCCGAAGACTTCCGAGGGCCACGGCAGCGGGTCCGTCAGTCCCAGCGTCTCGGAAGCCGGGTCCCCACCCGGCCTCCAGCACTGGGGGCTCATGCCCGTCCCTCAGACAGCCGCGGATCCACGTCCGTCTTTCGGTCCTCCGAGGCACTGGGCGCGCAGCAGCGCTGAGGGCTACGGGATGTGGGGTTCGAGGGAGCGGAACGACCGGGACCCGGGCGCAGGAGGGGCGGGGGCAGGGCTGCGGGGTCTTTACCGTCCGGCTCCGTGGGCCGCCGCTGCCGTTCCGCGCGGCTTGGGCTCCTCCACTATTGTTTCCGGCCGCAGCGGAGGCGGCCCCAGCAAAAGCCGCCGCCGCACGCCGGGCCCCGCCCTCACCCGCCAGCGCCATGCGGGGCAAGCTGCGGGGAAGAAAGGCGCGGCGTGGGTAAAGCCGTGCGCTCGCACGACGGCCGTCGGGCCGCCGCAACCCTGCTACAGCGACGGCGCACCCGTGCCTTGAGTTTTATAGTGAATCTGCGTATCCTGGCCCTGGTTCCTCACCGTTCAGTGGGACGTGGCTCCTCACATCCCCCTCCTGGAAGTGCGTAGATAGATGAACCCGTTACTACCTCCCCCATCAGTGTAGTGGAAACTACTGCCCTGGGGCCCGAGCTGCAGCGAGCGGGGGTAGGAAAGTGACGGGTGAGTGGGAGAAAGGGACCGAGATGCGTGGGTAGTGGGACTCGATTGGAAATCAGGAGACTGAAGCGAAATACTACCACTGAACTTCCAATTAGATGCCCGTTGACTTACGTAATGAGAGAAAAGTTCGTATTTTATGTGTCTTGAGTAAAGCGTAGTTTAAGTACAGAAGATGCTTTGTTAAATATTATTTTTGATGGGGCGCCCCTTTCCCACAATATGGTACATTCCTTACAAACCCCAGGGTAATCCCGAAGTCCCAACTCCCTTGTTTAGGTGCCGCCCCTTTCTCAAACTCTGCTGGACTTTTAAATTTTTTTTTCTTTTCTTTTTTTTTTTTTTTTTAAGGTTACAGTTCATGTAATACTTGGGCGTACGTTTTTTATTGTGTGTTCACAACAGCCTAGGAAGGAAAAAACGGGAACTGTTCTCTCATTTTGCAGCCTACAGTGACTAACCTAAGTCGTCAGGGTTACATCCTGAGCTGGGATATGAACTCAAACTCAAGACCACTGCCCTTAATAGCATCACAAGCACCTGCTCGGTTTGCATTCACAAAAGGAAAGGGAGCTGGGTTGACATTTTACGTGTAAGTATGCTTGAACTGATAGAGGTAGTGGATTCCATACACTTTAGAAACATCTGGACCAAGCGGACACTTGATAAAAGTCTCAGCTACCAGAGAACAACATGGCCATCACCAGATATCCTGTTACAAATGCAGGATATTAGGGCCTACCCCAAATTTCCTCAAATCAGTCTGTTCAGTGTAACAAGATTCCCAGGTTATTCCTGTCCTCACTAAAGTTTGAAAGGCACTAACTGAAATAGAAACGTCTATGATTTTTTATTTGAATTTCTCATTGTAGGTCAACGTGACTGTAAATCTTTCATGCTGGATTTTATGTATCTTGTCAGTAAAAGTGATTTTTTAAAAAGTGATCGAATAAAAATTTTCCAAAAGTTTTAGTAATTTATTTCTTTTGAAGTTGTTTTTGATTCTTTTAGTCATCTCTTTTTGTCATTTTACAGTTCACTTGCTCTCTTTAAAACTGTCTTTTTTGAAAAAATTCTAGGTATAATAGATTTACAGAAATGAAATTTTCCCATTTTGAAAACACAGTTTGATGAGCTTGGACTAAAGAATATACTTAAGTAACCACCACCATAATCAAAATATAGGACATTTTCACAATCCAGAAATTCCTTTCTCCTCCTTCCTAGTCAAGCTCCCCCAATGTTGAATCTAATTCATATCACTAAAAATTTTTTTACTTTGTTCTAGAACTTCATGTATGTAAAGTTAAACTGTGTGTGTGTGTGGTTGGGGGGAAGGGACAGAGAGGGAAAGAGCTTTAAGTTTTTGGACTAGAACTGCTATGAAAGTTCATGTACAAATCGTTCTGTGTACTTAATGTTTTTCTCTTAGGTAAATTGTAGTATTGATAGGTCATAAGGTAAATATTTGTTTAATTTTACTTTCTTTTTTACAATTCTGGAAATTGAACTCAGGGTTTCACATTTGCTAGGCAAGGGCTCCCCCAAAACTATTTTCTGAAGTGGTTATATCATTTTACACATTGTTAATGTCTTCCCAATTAATTGATCTGTTGTCACTAAAAAAGATGAATATATTATCTCTGGTAACATTTCTTCTCCTGAAATCTACTTTCTCTGTTATTAATATAGACACTCCTGCTTTCTTATAATTGGTGTTTACTTATGTATTTTCCTATTCTTTTTAGTTTTACTCTCAGATGTCCTTTCATTAATGTATATTAATGTATATATTTTCATAGACAACATAGTTTTGTCTTGGTTTTTGTTTGTTTGTTTATTTGTTTTCTCAGTGCTGGGTATTCAACCCCAGGGCCTCACACATGCTAGGCAAGTGCTCTGATTTTTTTTTTTTTTAAAGTCACTCCAGTTGTCAAGGCTGTACTCCAACTCCAGGACTCAAGTAATCTTTCTTCCTCAGGCTCCCAAGTAACTGAGATTACAGGCATAAACTACCCTCTTTTGTTTTGTTTTTGTTTGTTTTTTAGGCAGTACTTGGAATTTTTATCAAGGGTCACTTTATTACTGATAAAGTGACCACATTTTGAGACAGGGTCTACATTACTGAGGCTGGCCTCAAACTTATGAACTTTCTGCCTTGGTCTCCCAAATCTCTGCGTTTACAGGAGTGTGCCACTGCGCATGACTCCTTTCCTCTCTTTGCCTTCTTTATATTAGCTGAGATTTTTTTTCTTCTTAGTATTTTCTCTCCTTTTTTAACTTTTTCATATATATGTGGATTATACATATATATAGGTATATAAATTTATTTATAAATGTATCCATTTATTTTTGGATTATTATAGGGTTTAATCCATTTTTTAAAAAATAATCATAGCCTACCTGAAATAATACAATACTTCATGTAAAATATAAGAAGCAATAGCATTTTTATTTTCTCTATTCTCACTTTTTATCATGTTTCACTTTACATATCATAGGCTACAAATATATTGTTATATTTTTCTTATTTGACTATCTTTTAAATACATTTAAAAAGAGAATGAAAATCTCTTATATTTACCCATGTATTACCAGTTCCAGTGTTCTTCATTCCTTTGTGTATATTCAGATTGATTTGTTATCATTTTCTTTCACCTGAAGGGCTTCCTTTATCACTTCTTGTATCATCAAGGTCTTTCAGATAAACAGAAGCTGAAAGAAATTATTATTTCTGATAGTAATAATTTCAGCTCTGTTCATCTAAAAAGACCTGATTTCACCTTTGTTTTCAAAGGCTATATTGTCTAATTATAGAATTCTAGAAATATAACTCCACCCCTTTAACCTTTTAATGATGTCATTCTATCTTTTTTGGGTTTGTACTGTTTCTGATAAGAAGTCAATAGTACTTCTTAACTTTTTCCCTTGTATTTGTCCTTTTGTTTATCTTTTTGTCTACTAGATTTTCTATCATTGTTATTGCTAATTTCATTATGATGCAGTTTGGTTGGTTTTCTTATATTTATCTGGTTTGGGGTTTTTTGAACATCTCAGATATGGGGTATTTTTTAAATCAAATCTAGGAACATTTTTATTTTACTTTGGGATTGCAGTTATACATATGTATGTTTGTGATCATCTCAGAGATTACTCAGGCTTTGTTTAATTTCTCAGTGTTTCCTCTCTGTACTTTAGTGACTGATCTTTAATTCTATAGTATCTAACCTGCTAATAACCCATCCAGTGAAATTTTCATTTCAAATATTATATTTTTCAAAAGTAGAAATTCCATTTAGTTCTCTTTGTTAGTTTTTATTTCTTTCTTTAGCATCTTCATGTTTTTCTTTAAACCATGAAATACATTTAAAATAGCTATTTTGGAATCCTTATCTGCCAATTCCATCATCTTCAACGCTGTTCCCTATTTCTGTGAACAGGTTTATTTTACCTCCTGGGTATTGGTATATTTTCTGGCTTCTTATCAGGTATGCTTTGATGGATGCTTACATTGTAAATGTGATATTGGTGTCCCAAAAGATATGCATACCCCAATCCCTGTGAATATGTTTATAACAGTAAAAGGTGAAAGTCCAGTCTAATCACATGAATCCTTAAAGAGCTTTTTCTCTAAGCAAGGTCAGAGCGATGCAGTAGAACAGGAAGTCAAAACAGCAGGAAACATTAGAGGGAATTGACCCTTTATTGCTCTAGGAGCAAAGACTAGCATCTACACCAGGAGAAAGACTTGCCTGTACTTTAGGCAAAGACTGACCTCTACCCAACAGCCAGCAAGAAAAGTTCTACCTCAGTTCCCAAACTGCAAGGAACTGGATTTAATCAACAATGTGAAAGGGTTAGGAAGCTCATTCCAATACTTTATCAACACCTTGACTTCTGCCTTGTGAAATTCTAAACATTCAACTTAACCACCTTATACTAGACTTCTTACCTACAGAACTGTGAAATAATAAGAGTGTGTTGTTTTAAGTCATTAAATTTGTGTTAATTTGTTATAGCAGCATTAGAAGGGTGTTGGGCTTTGTTTGGAGGTTATTATTCTAATAGTGATCAATTCTGTAAGTCTTGTTTTTATTTTTTATTTTTATTTTACTTATTTAGTGGTACTGGGATTTAAATCAGACCTTGCAAATGCTAAGCAAGCTCAGTCTACCACTGAGTCACATCTCCACCCCTTGAGCCTGTTTATAAATATAGTTTGTAAAGGTCTAGACTGTTGTGTTCTTGTAAGGATATTTTAGTCCTATCCTCAAGGAGTGGCTTCCTGGGCTCCTCTATTGTATACCACAGATGTTCAATAAACATTCTCCACTCTTGCTGAGTAAAATTCAAATGACTCACGCTCCTGTGAGTTTCAGTAGTTGTTCAGTTCACAGTTCCCCAGTAATTGCCCTTTCCCTTGTGGTTAATTTTTGCCCACCCTCTTGGAGACTTACCCCACACATGCATAGGTTAGTATTTCAGCCAAAGGCATAAAATTCTGAAAATTTCTATGTATAGTTCTTCCTTTCTAGCACTGTTTATTGCAAATTCCAGTCACCTCATACTCTCCAAACTTAACTTTTTTGTCCTCATCACAGTATTTCTTGGATATCCTTATATGGGCCATAGTCTGAAAATACCTCTAAGCATAAAATCAGTGCAATTGTAGGGCTTATCTCATTTCTTTCCTTTCTATTAAGAATCACATGTTTATATGGCCTGTGCTTTGGTGTCAAAAATTGGTGTTTGATATATTTTGACCAGTTTTTTTTTTTTTTTTTCCTGGTACCTCTTACTCCATCCTGGCTAGAATCCCTTGATCTTATGTAAATGGATCTTTTATCTGGTTTTTAAGTCCATTCCTTGGAATCCAATCTGAAACAAATGCAGATGACATACTCTTCTAAAAAATCATGACGACTTTGTGTCCTTCTCATAACAGTAATATTTAAATCTTTTTAGCATTTAGGCAGTTACAAAAAGCTTTCAAGTTTACTGTCTTTTTTAGTAAAGCCTCATTTATTTACTTGGATAGTCAAAAATTTTATCTTTAGCCACAATCCTTTCTAATCTAATTACTCAGTGCAGTGTGCAAAAAATGTGTCATAAAAAGTAAGGTGGTATACAAAGATTATTTGTATAATTAGTTCTTGATCTAATATAAACATTACCTTAACTTTTGGTTTATTTTAGCCAGGAATCCTTTCAGGTGCAAGTTAACAGAAAAACCATTTAGCAGTATCTGAATCAAGTGTGGGTTTATCTGTTTCACAGAACAAGATCAGGGGAACAAAATGCTGGCATTTGTCATTGTTGTCAAGACTACCCTCTCTGCACCTATTCTGGCTTTCCTTCCAGGCTACTCTCCTACAATTAGGCAGCATGTGTTCTTCCAGGGTAGGAGACAGGGATAAAAAATATGAGAAAAGCAGGGAAGGTAAGCTGCATCTCTCGATTTTGCCAGGATGGAAAGGTTTTCCTAAAAGAAGATAGTAGATTTTTGCTTATATGATCGCTGGAACTGTTGTATGACCTTTGGTGACAATGGTTTTGGGGAAATGAGTATCTTTTTCAGTTACCATGACACAAAGTAAGAGATTTTGCAAATAAGTCAAGAATCTCTGCTGAGAGGTCATACAATTTTCATGTCTGAAAATCACTTTTGTGTAATGGTGAATATCATTCTCTTCATCAAAGGTCCAAATCAAATGAATGAATGCTACAAAAGTTTCTCCAACCTTCTTACTTTTCTGAATTTCCATAACTTTTGCTGATGCTACTACTATTTTTGGTATTTTTTTCATGGCAGTGTTCATTTTTAAAGAAAATAATTTTGTATATTCAATGTATCCTTTCACTCATAACTCATTTCTTTGCTTCTCTCATGTGTTATCTTATTCTTTGCTGTTGGGAGACATACTGCTTCCATTGAACTAGGAAGATTGGCATATATAGACCCAGGCTTACAACTTTCTAGTACCATAACCTTAAAACTACTGGAAACTCAAGGTGTTTGGAAAATCAATTGCATTATCATTTCCACTTCCTCATTCCCTGTTTATCATGTAATATTTCAGTTCATTATAGTGAACAGATCATATTCCCTTATTCTGGAAGGATAATAATTGACGTGATAATGAGCAGAGACCTCAAATGGTTAAGCTTGGATTCTTGTGTCCCTGTCACATCTCAAGAAAAACTTCATCAAGGTATGCTGGTCCAAGGAGGATGGGTTATATGTGGGGCAGACCAGAGCCCAATCTATAGCCTAAAGCTCGGTAAACCCAGCTGACTTTTAGGGCCACAATAGATGTTTGTTACTGAAGCACTGAATTGTGGGTTGTTTATAGCAGCAATACCTGAGTGATACAGTGGGATTCTGAGTGGTTAAATTTAATTTGTTTAAGTTCATCCCTGAATTAATTACAGTGACTCCTACTTTAATTGGCCAGACTTGATTATTTTTCCACCTCTGCCCCCTCCCCAAATATCTAAAGTTAGATCAGGAATGAATGTATAGGGATTAAAATTCAATATTTTCATGTGGAAGGAGAGTTTCACCCAAAGAAAGTGATCATTGTTACCAGAGGAAGGATGTTGGTTTGAAAAGTAATAAGTAGGAAAAAAAATCTCTATGTCATAATCTATTCTGGTGGTCTTTATACATTAATTTTCATTGTTATGTTTTAAGTTAGATGTGCAGCAACTGCCTTATTCATTTGCATTAATTTTAGTACTCCTTAGTATCTCATGATTTTTGCTTGTATCATTAGGTTTTATGATTTGGATCTGGACTATTCCCCAAACACTCATATACAGGAGGCTTTGTCCTTAAGTGGCAGTATTCAAAGATGGGGTGATTAGATCATGAGGGTTCTGACTTCATCAGTGGATGAATCCTTTGATAGCTAAATGGACTACTAGGAGACAGTGAAGGCTTTGGAGGAGAATCCTACTTGGAGGAAGCAGGTCACTGGGGGTATGTCCTAGAAGGGTATTTCTTGGGCCCTGGCTCTTCCTAGCTGTCTCTCTGCTTCCTGGCTGTCATGAGCTGAGCAGCTTTCCTTCATGACATCCTTTAGCCATAATGTTCCACTTTGCGATCAGCTGATCACGGACGGAAACCTCTGAAAATGGGAGGTAAAATAACTCTTTAATTCTCTGTTTCCCCCCCCCCACCCCCCTACCCCCACTCAGGTATTTGTCACAGCAACTTAAATCTGACTAAAACATTAGGATTAGCTTTTGCTGCAATTAATATAACCCCCCCCAAAGAACAGTGATTTACATAGATAGGATTTATTTATTTGTTGTTCTGGGGCTCTAATCCAGGAGTGTTCTACCTCTGATTTATATCCCCAGCCCTTTTTATTTCTTAATTTGAAACAGGGTGTTGCTAAATTACTGAGGCTGACCTCAAATTTGTGATCCTCTTGTTTTAGTGTCTTGAATAGCTGGGATTACAGGTGTGCACAATTGTGCCCTGCCAAGACTGTTTTTTCCTCTTGCTTTAAGCCTAGGTGTGGGCAGTCTGGGTAGGTATGGTGACTTTGGTCCACAGTCCTCAGGTATATTTGTTGCTTCTAGTTTTCTGTGCAGCCATCTCTGGTTTTGTGGGTCTCATTTGTGTGTGCAAGTAGTTCTTTTCATTAGAAATTTTTGGTGCTGGGGATTGAACCCAGAGCCTGTGCATGTGAGGCAAGCACTCTACCAACTGTGCTATATCCCCAGCCCCTAGAACTGCATTCTTAACAGCAGTGTGTGTGTGTGTGTGTGTGTGTGTGTGTGTGTGTGTGTGGCGGGGGGGGGTGGGCTGGGAAACTGGTAAAGAACATATACCAGTTGCCTTTTAAGGATATTTCTCATAAGCTGTCACATAATTTCTCTGACTAGCTGAAAAGGAGACTTGAGATCATGACTTTATTCCAGGCATCCATATGTCCAGCTAAAAATCAGGGCTTCTAAAAGAGGGAGAACATGGATATTGAAAGAGACTATAAGCTATCTCTGCTGCAGTGCTCAACAAATTGTTTTCACATGAAGGTGTGAGTGAGTGAATCAATATTAAAATTAAAATTGGTTAATAAAGAATGAAGACTTAATTTTCAATCATAGATTCAATATCACCTTAATGAATTTGAGGTTAAAATACCTATTTAAATTACTTCTCAATTTTAATAAGAAAGCAATAAATGTTTTAGAATTTCTTTTTTATTTTCATTTGACTTGAATAGTGTGGTAGGCTTATTTCAGTTTTGTTGATCCATTTTCTAAAATTCTAATCCTTCCATGATTCTATACAGGGAGTCAAGTGCTGCTCTTTTGAAATCCTTAATGCTACAGAAAATATCACTGTTAAAATTATGACTTTTCTTAAGCTTAGACAAGCATCCCTTGGAAAGTTGGGGATACAAATATTTGCATTAAAGGGACTTACCATTTATAGTTTTAGTAATGCTGACATTATGAGTAGGCTGTCTGCTGATCCATTATCCTGTTGTATAAGCAGAACAAACCAAACCTATTTCCAGACTGTGGATAAATTCAGTGTTGGCATTTCTGGGTAAAGATTGGAAGTTAACTGCCTTGCTATTGATTTCTTTCTTTTCCCACTGGGGACCAAATCCAGTCTTTAGTAATGTGTACAGTTCCCACTGTTATGTTCAAGGTGATAAAAGGGAAGTTTAGGGTTGATGTATCTGAAGTTAGAAGAGGGTCTGTTTCATAATATTTTACTGGAGGTTTATTTTCTATTTCTTTGTACATCAAATATCTGGGTGTGGAATATTTAAACTAGAATTGAAATCCAGACATATTTCAGAGTTAACTATTGGTGTGTACCCATTGATTTAGACATGAAATTTAAGGTTTTATTATAGTTCAGAAAGATTTGTTGGTGAGAGAAGATAACATGAAAGGGTAAGTGAAAAAGAAGTGAAAAAAAAAATGTTTTTGTATTTTGAATTTCTAGAACAAATCATACCTTTTCAAAAAATTAAATCAATTAAAATTTAAATAATTTTATTCAATAAATCATATATTCAAATGTATATAAAATGTGAGATTTTGTGTCAGGTGTTATTTATACAGAAGAAAGAAAAAAGAATTTTTTTTTCCTAGGGAAATTTGCCACTTTTTGTAAGTGATAGGCATTAAGTAATGACATTTGGAATGGAGTTTTTAATAGCATTGAAATACACTGCATTTCAATTGCTATAACACTGTAAAGATGTCTAAGTAGCACACTGACAAGTAACATTGTTATTTTCCTGCTTTTTTTCAGTGTTTTGTTAAATCTTACATGTTACATATAGAAATAATTCATTATCTATAATATGGGAAGAAGTGATCAACAAATAGTATAGCTAGATAGAAGTAAGAAGTTCTGATGTGCTATTGCACAGTAGCATGACAAAAGACAAGAATAATATACTGTATTTCAAAAAGCTAGAAGAAAGGATTTTCAAAATTTCTCTTATAAAGAAATGATAGATGCTTGAGGAGACAGGTTTGTCTAACCTGATGTACTATTATACTATGTATGCATGTATCAAAACATCACATGGTATCCACAAATATGTAGAATTTTTATGTTTATATGTATGAGTTAAAATATATTTAAATTTTAAAGGGGGGAGTTCTATCATCCTATTTTTTTTTTAAGCCTGGAAAATATAAGGTTTAAGAACTAAAATATCTTAAGCTATTTGGAAAATAAGTTTCTTAAGAGTATTATATCCTTTTTGGTCATCTTTAAATGTATAGAATATACTTTCTGTAGTAACTAAATTTCTGTGTTGGAGTAAATAAGTTTTTATAAACAAAGACTTAGAAAATCAGTGACTTAATGAACAAGGAGATGATCTCTTGGTCGAGGACTGGTATTCCAGGTTGGTAGCGGCTCTTCTGTACATGGAGATGTAAGGATTCTTTTGTCGTCTTCTAGGACTTTGGGTGCAAGTTCAAGTCTTGGCTATTACATTCATATTTCAGCCAGTGTGAAGGAGAACAGTGTAGAGGAGGCAAAACTGTCTTAAAGGCTTCAACCCTGAAGAGATGGGTGCATATCAAACTCAGGTTTCCTTGCTGAGCATGATTACATGAGTGTACAAGAGAGACTGGGAAATGTAGCCTAATTATGGGCCCAGGAATGAAGAGTGGATGAATTTTTTTGGATGGTCAGCTGTCTCTTCCATTGTCTACAGTTCTGACTACCAAGTTTCTATGTGTATCTTTCTTTTCACACTTATTTTTTTTTTTTCTCCAAGGAAGACACAAATGGCACTTTTACCCCGTCCCCAAAAGAGACAACTCAAAGTTCCATCTCCTAACTGCATCCAGCCCAAAGTCCACAATGCCTGGGTGATGTTCACTCCTCTCACTCAGGTTCCCATGTAGCTCCTAGTTGTCTGGTAACCTATCAACTGAAGGCAAGATACCTTCCTCTCTATTTCACTCCTCTCTCTCCTCTAGAATAAATGGTGGAATGGGCACAAGGCAAGAATGAGAAATAGAGCAAATCACTTGTCCACACCACTGATAGAAACCAGCTCTAGACAGTAGTCTCAAAGACCTCCATCCTGGTGGTAGAGGACATTTCTTGAGTGGATCCTGTTTCTGTTCTCTGAAAGGACCTTTGTCTGTTATTTCTCTTCACCACATCTGAAAAGGGGTTTGGGATTTGTTACCATCAGAGGTTGCATATTTTGCAGGTCACTTTATAGTCCTGTAGAGTCATGGCTATATGGTTCTTAGGCTCTTCGATTCTTCAACAATTTCCTTAGTTATAGTACGCTCCTACTTTGTTTACTTCCATTGTGCTGTTAAGTACAACCCAAATTCTTTCTAGATATCTTCTACACAATATTTCAGTTGTGCTTTTATGTTTTTATCCTGCCATGCTCTATTTTAATGGTGGCTGTCTGAATAATAAGGCAAGACTTTTCTTTATTTGGAATCCAGAATCAGCTTTTTAGATGGAGGAATACTTAATCTTTTTCCTTTTCCTTTTCAAATTATTGTCATTTTCTTAGGATATCTTCCCTTATCATTCCATGTAAAACTTCCATTTGGATTCCTGCCTTATCCTGATTTTTTTTTCAATACCACCTCTTACACACACACACACACACACACACACACACACACACACAAAATATTCTTTATCTGTCTTCCTCCTCTGGAATATAAATTCACTGAGGGTTGGAAGGTGTATTTTATTTTCTGAAATCTCCCAAAGAAAGAGAACAGTGACTTCTGCAAGGTGAATTCTCGACAAATATTTGTTAAATAAATGAATGATTTCAGAGTGCTGACTTCACAATCTGCTACATATGGTGTAAGTTAACTGTGCAAATACTGCAGGGTATAGCCGATGATTTCTCTCCCATGGAAATAGAATTCCCGCTTTGTTCATTTTGTAGAGTAGGGCAAAGGAATTGCATCTTTGTCTTCTCTCTGTTCTCTAGTCATAGCTATTCTGTACAGGTTATGGAAATTCCATTCTTCTGTGTTGGTCAAGAGAAGCAGTCTTGGCTAGTGAGAAGTAAGCAAAAGTATGGTAGTGTGGAGGACCTCTGAAAAGAAAAAAAAATCTACTCATTCCCTTTCTCTCTTGTTTGGTTATATTTCATTCTTGCAATGAAGTGATATTACAACTTCTGTAGTCATTTTATGATCATGAAGGCAGACATTGCTAACATAGTGAGATTGAAAGAGTAGAAAGAAAAAGCTTGGACCCATAATACATAATTGAATCATTACACCAACTTTGAAATTACTTCTTTTTAAATTGAGATAATAAATGTCTACTTCAATTAATCAATTTTTGGTCTGCTATTCTTTTATTTGTTGATTGCGGGTGGAAACATCCTAACTGGTACAGGCAGTATTTTTAGTAGGGGCTGAGACTAGGTGGTTACCGTACTTCTATTCATTCAACTACTATCCACTTATTCATTTATTGAATAATTTTTTGACATAGCAATCTTTATGAAAAATCTATAGGTAAAAAGACTAATAAGATAGTTTATGCATGTCCTCATTGTTGGGAAAACAAACAAATCATCATAAAGTTATCTGTCTGACACACTATCATCACAGAGCAAGTGCTTAGTAGTATCCAAATTTAGTGTAACTTGAAGGATTGCTAGTCTTTTAGGAATATCAAGATAGACATAGGTAGCTTATCCTATCATCTCTGCCATGGATGTATATGGATTTGACTGTCATTCAACATTTGAGGGGGCTGTCTTGCTGCCACAGAAGGGTTGATGCCTATGTAGGTAATTGTGGTTATATGGTTTAGTTCTTCTAGATTCAAAGATAAACTCAGGTGAAAATTACAGGGTAAAATAGAGTGGTTTACTTTTTCTTTGACATTCCCCATAGACCATTCTTAAACACCCAGAAACTAGAAGTGACTCTGGTTAGAATGCATGAATTGATTTGTAGCTGCTTATATACGCTGCTGTAGACTCTTAGTAAATTTTTGTGTGCCTGGAAAATAATTTACAATTGTGGATAGTTAAAGATTTCAATTTCATCATAAGAGAAACTAGTAATTTTTTGTTTAAAAAAAAGCCCTTCATCATCCACAATTAGCTATCTAGTCATTGATATATTGCACCATTTTCTTTGCAAAGCTGTTCAATGTTTGCAAAAAAGTAACTACTGGATGTACCAAATGAGTATGTGGGCTTTATACTTAGAACTAGAAGGGAAGTTGAATGTACCAGCTCTTTTTTTTTTTTTTTTTCATCATTTAAGTTCAAATGACAAATGCTCAGCTGAATCTTAATCTCTTAAAAGTATGTCATGTAATATTAGATTCACTGGCCTATTTTTAAATATTAGGCTTATTAACAGTTTATGTAGTGAAAAGTTTTATCTAGAAACTTAAGGAAAAGTTGTGACAGGGTAGTACTGTGATTTCTGAAAACTTACCAGGTACATTTAATTTATGAGCAATTTTTCAGTCCCTTTATGTATTTAAAGTTTGTGTCAAGTACTTTTAACTCTAAGTGTCTCTATTTCTCTGTTGAAAAGTGATGTTAGCATTTCCGTTCTTTGTTTCTCTCTATGCTGTGATTACCAAGTTGTCTTATGGCATTTAACCATTTCCTTTGCTTTTTGTTTTTTTGTTTGTTTATTTTGTGAAATACGATAGGTAATGGCTAGGGGAGTTAACTAGATAGAGTGGAGAAATTATGATATTCACCTTTGACACATATAAACCATTAGTTTAGAAGGGGTAACCATTTATGATATCTGTAGGGAAAAAACCCCAGAAGATTGTAAAAAAATGCAGACGAAATAATGCTAGCAGCCCTGCCTGTACCAAACCATATTTTTGATTTTTTTTTGGTACTTTCCTCTAAGGAGATCAAAGATACTTCATATATTCCTTATGTTTGTGACATTCTTATGTTGTACCAGAGCAGATGACATCTCTGCTTTATACTGTGGCATTAAAGAGTAACTTCGAGTAACTTATCTATGGTGAGAGATATAAACATGACTCCAAGAGCAGCAAATGCCCCATTAATCATGAAAGGCAAATCCATTCCCCACCGCTCTGTATGAGGTATTTGTGTTGTGGACTGAGTTATTGCAATGCCCAGCAGGGTATCTCTAAAAATTCTGACTCACAGGACTTCCACAGGGCATATTCGGCATCAGATTCTATTAGAAGCTTCTAGGGCAGGAAATGCAGCTTGCCCAAAGGGCAGCATCAGGCCTTGCTCCTCAGTAAGACTTCTTTCAGGAATCCTCACGCCACCCAAGAGGCTAATTTCTGGCTGCCAAGTTGACAGTTCAGTGCAAGGAGATGAGACACATATATCCATCTTGGCATAAAAACCTCCTTTCTCAGAAAAGTTTCTCTCTTATAACAACACTTGAGGTGTCAATTCCAGAGTCCTTGAAAGCAGCCTTGCTATAAGGGTCATTGCACTCAGAGAGCCCAAAGCTATGATTTCCCACCAGGTATTTATAGTTCATATATAGATTCTCTCCTGCCAGATGCAATTTGTCATTTTTTATCATAAGAAATATTGGTGCCTAGTAGTACCACTTCCAACTTACCATTTTCAGATTTCCAGGGAAACAGTGCTATAAAGTTAACTCAAGGTCAAGCTTGTTCATCAAGGACAAATATTCTGTTAATCCTTTACCCACAGTTATTCAGTCTCTTTTGTACTCTTAGAATGTTCTGAGACTCAGCAGATGAACTTATTCATTAAATGACACATTTCTTTGGACCTTGAGAAAAAAGAAGTGGGTGACATTCAATTCTATAACTAACAAGAAATATTTCCCAATATTTTTGTCTTAAATAAAATTTTGTAATATCATACAGGTAGTCAACTACAGGTAGTGAAAGTTTTAATTCTTGGTAGTAGAGGAAAGAACCTCACTGTTGGAAATTTCCACTGAGTTGAAACATTGTGATCCTCAGTGAAACAATCTCCCATGTATAATCTTGACTCTGCATTCATATCTAAAAATATACAGGGAGGACAGATCTTTCTTGGTAGACAGGAAATATGGCACACCCCAACAGAATTTCTCCCAATTTAACTTTTTTTCCATCAAAATGCCTTGTGATTTTTAATAACTGAAGTTTATAAAATGTACATCTCTCTCAACCGCTGTACATTTTAAAAAGTTAAAATGGTATGTATTTTTGAGATAAAATTTGCATGTGGTGAAATGCTCCGATTGTTAGTCTACTATTCAATAACAAATTAATGCACTATTACCTTTACAATCAATGTAAACCACATCATTGCCCATACCAACGTAAACCACACTTGTGTCAAAATATAAACTGTTTTTATCACTTTAGCAAATTCCTTGTTAATTACTTGGGCCCCACCCTGGGATAATTTTTCTAATTTCTGTCACTATCATTTAGTTTTACCAGTTTTGAAATTCACTTAAATGGAATCATTAAATGTGTGCTTGCTATGGATTGGGTAAGTGACCCCTGAAAGTCCTGTGTTAAAGGCTTGATCACTAAGCTGTGGCTCTAGTAGGAAGTGAGGGAACCTTGAAGAGGTAGGTCTAGTAGAAGGGAGTTAGGTAACTAGGGGCAGGCTTGGGAAGCGGATCTTTGAGCACTGGCTCCTTCCTCTCCTTCACTTTCCAGCCACAATGAGGTGAGGAGCTCCCTCTGCTAGTGTTCCCACCAGGATGTTCTACCTTAGGGAAGTCAAGCCCTTGTTCCAGAGTGGTGGACCCAGGCAGGCTGGAGTGCAGGTGGCAAACACAGGCTATGTCCATGGGGAGCCCACCATGCTGATGCGGGCCTGAAGCACAGTCAGCCAGGGCAGAAGCAAGTCAGGACACATCTACCTGTTGCACTGAGGCAGTCTGACCTGGCTGGGTGCGGACACCTGCTGCACACAGCACCACAGTCCTGAACCCCTGAGCATCCACGATCCCATGACGTCCACCTGCTGCTTCTCCATGAGCGGGGAGAAAACAGAAATGGGGCAGACCAGAATGAAAGTTCACACTGAAGGGTTAATCAATAGCATTAGTACTTTTCCCAACTCTGATCGACATAGATTTTGACCCATAGTGTTAGCAGTTTTCCAAACCCTAATTAGTATACTTTTGGACCAATAGCATTGACCTAAGTCCTATGTAAACCCCTAGACTGGCACACTTAGGTGGCAACACTTATGGGGGTTCCCTTTTGACATTGGAAGAGTTCTGTTTCTATTCTTCATGATCGAATAAATCCTATGCCTTTCACTCTTGCCTTCTTTTTTTCATTTTTTACACTGCTATTGTGTGTACCAGTGTATGTATGTGTGTGGGTGTGTGTGTGTGTGTGTGTGTGTGTGTATATATATATATTTTTTTTTTTAAACTGGGGATTGAACTCAGGGGCACTTGACCACTGAGCCACATTCCTAGCCCTATTTTGTATTTTATTTAGAGATAGGGCCTCACTGGGTTGATTAGTGTCTCACTTTTTTGCTGAGTCTGGCTTGGAACTTGCTATCCTCCTGCTAGCCTTGTGACCTGTTGGGATTATAGGTGTGTGCCACTGCACCCAACTATAGAGTATATTTTGAAATAATATTCAGATATAGAATAAGTATAACTTGTTCCAATTAGGATCCTATTATTTTGGTTGTACATGATGTGGAGTTAAATATGTTGTATATTTATAGATGAAGATAGGAAAGATATGTTCAGTTCATTCTACTGTCTTTCCTATTACCATCCCTCCTCTCTTCCCTTCATTCCCCTTTATGTAGTCCAATGGACTTCTAATCTTCCCCTCTCTTGTGAATTGGCATCCATATATCAGAGAGAACATTCTGCCTTTGTTTTCTTGGATTGGCTTCTTTCACTTAGCATGATAGTCTCTAGTTCCATCCATTTACTAGCAAATGCCATAATTTCATTCTTTTTTATGGCTGAGTAATATTCCATTGTATATACATACCACATTTATTGAAGGGCACCTAGGTTGGTTCCATAGCTTGACTACTGTGAATTGAGCTGCTATAAACATTGAAGTGACTTTGTCTCTGTAGTATGCTGATTTTAAGTCCTTTGGGTATAAACTGAAGAGTGGGATAACTGGGTCAAATAGCAGTTCCATTCCAAGTATTCTTTCTTTTTTTGTTATTTTTTCATTTTTACAGACTGCATTTTGATTAATTGTACACAAATGGGGTACATCATTTCATTTCTATGGTTGTGCACAATGTAGATTCATACCATTTGTGTAATCATACATGTACATAGGGTAATGATTTCTGTCTCATTCCACCAGTTTTCATACCCCCTCCCTCTAATTTCCCTCTACATAATCTAAAGTTCCTCCATTCTCTCACCCCTCACCCCCAACCCCCATTATATATCATCATTCACTTATCAGGGAAAACATTCAGCCTTTGGTTTTTGGGGACTGGCTTATTTCACTTAGCATGATATTCTCCAGTTTCATCCATTTATCTACAAATGCCATAATATTATTATTCTTATGCGCTGAATAATATTCCATTATGTATATATACCACAGTTTCTGTATCCATTTATCTGTTGAAGGGATCTAGGTTGGTTCCACAATCTAGCTATCTCCATACTGTTTTCCATAATGGTTGCACCAATTTGCAGCCCCACCAGCAATGTATAAGTGAACCTCTTTCCCCATATTCTCACCAACATTTATTGTTACTTATATTCTTGATAATTGCCATTCTTACTGGGATGGAATCTCAATGTAGTTTTGATTTGCATTTCTCTAATTGCTAGAGATGTTGAGCATTTTTTTCATAAATTTTTTGACCATTCATATTTCTTATTCTGTGAAGTACCTGTTCAGTTCCTTAGCCCTTTATTGACTGGGTATTTGTTTTCGTGGTGTTAATTTGTTGTCACTATTGTCATCTGCTGTCACATGAATTTCATTCTTCAGATTTGTGAGAAAAGAACCTGGAAACAAGCTGGCATTGAGCTTCTGGGGTCTGGTGCAACACTGGAGGGCACAGCCCACCATTTAGAGCTGCAACACAGAACTGCAATATGCTGCTGGATAGTAGCAGAGAAGATCTGGCTTTGCCAGCTGTGACCCTAGAAATTGTTGCCAGTAGGCCTGCTGTGATTAGCTGCTAACACTAAAGGGGCACACTCTGTTGAATACCACACCCACCAGCAGAAGTGGAGAATGGAGTTTTGTATCAAACTCCAGTTTCATTACCAAAGTCTCAAAAGCAATGGAGATAGCTGACCAGGGAGACTGAAACTTCTAAAACTCTGAGCCAAAATAATCCTTTCATCTTTTTAAATTGATTATCTCAAGTATTTTGTTATAGTATTCTTTTGAGTCTGTTTTCTTTTGCTTAGTATTAACATTTTTCTGATTCATCTGTGCTATTGTATGTATCAGTGTCCAGCCACCAGCATGTAAATATACTATAGTTTGTTTGTTTGAAACCTGATTTTGGATAGTGATGTTATTTCCAGTATACTTTCTTGTGGGGGCTATCTGTGCATTGTGGGATGTTTAGCAGTATCTCTGGTTTCTGCCTACTAAATGCCAGTGCATGTCCTCAGTTGTGACTACCAAAATTATCTCCAGCTATTGCTGACTGTCCCCTGGGTAACAGACTCTGCTCCGCATCTCCAATTAAGAAAGACTAATGTAGAATTTATCCTAACAACACATCCATTTCAATAGCTAAGGATCTTTTCTGAGCTCTCTAGACTTCAGCTGACCCAAGAATGGATTGAAAACTTTAGACTGCCATGCACTAAAGAATATTGACTAGAATCACCTGATGACACAACATAGATTAAATTAAAATTAGAATATGCTTCAGAGGGTAGGTCAGGAATGAGAAAAGTAGCAATTCATTTTGTTAATGTCAAGTTAGTGTTGAAGCATTTCAAACAATGATTTATTATGTTCTTTTCTTTGTAAAATAACATATGCCATAGTTTTCCAAAGAGAGACCTTAATCCTTTTAAAAATCTAGGAAACTTTTTAAAGTATCATTTTTATACCTTTATAAAGCATCATTTTTATAGGCCCCTAAAGTCATACATGCAAAATAGGCATTTTATTTTCCCTTAATTGAACTTAATTTCTGTTATATGCCCTATTTCCTTAATGGTATTAAAAAAAACAACAACTAAATCTAGTCATTTCCAGGTGAATTTAGCTTTTGTCATGCTTTCTTGATCACTTCAAGATTTAAACCATGTCCGTTCTGGAGTTTACCTTTCTCTTCTTCAAGGTGATATTCCTGGTTTCCAGTTTAATTTTTGAAAGAATGGAGACATGGGAGTGAGGGTGGTCTTCTAGGGAGTTGGCCGTGGTATTTGTCATTCTTTCAAATCTTCTACCTCCTGAAGTCTCTGAGATTATAAAAGTCTCATGCTTGCATTTGGTTTTAAATTCAAGTCCTTTTCAGCCATATCTTCCAAGTAAATTCTAAGCCCTATTTGTGGAAGTAGGAAATGTTTATTTGTCCACTTCTTACTGATGAGTATTAGGTACAATCAGAGCTCATCAGAGGTCTCTTTGTCCCTTCATGTCATTGCAGAGTTATGTCTAAATATTGGCCCAAAGTCAGTATTATTTAGAGCCCCTTACTACCACTTCTGCCCTGATGCTGGAGTACCAAGTTAATGCAGTAGACCCAAAGCACCAAACTCTTCTCTAACCTTTCTCCCCAGGACAGGGTTAGTTTTCAGTTATTCTTGCATATGCATATAAGCCTTTTGCTGCTGCTCCATAAATTCTTCACATCCTATTGAAAAGGATCTTACCTGCTGGATACTGGCGCTTGCGTGGAGAGAAATGTGACTTTTTTCTTTCTTCTTTTTTTTTTTTTTTTGCGGTGCTGGGGATTGAACCCAGGGCCTTGTACTTGCAAGGCAAGCACTCTACCAACTGAGCTATCTCCCCAGCCTGTGACTTCTTTCTGCAAGTATTCTTCCAATGTCTTTGCTGTCCTAGAGCATTGCTTTTGAGCTGAAAGCAAAGAATATGCCATCCTTTTATTCTGTTTTGCAGTAATGTTTCCTGAGTTAGAAAATGCCTCTGAAAAGGGATGAGGAAATTGTCTTAGGGCCACAAGAAAATAACCATTATGACAATTGAAAAGAAACAAACACACACTTCATCTTTTTGTCATTTGACATATGACACAGTCCTTCCTTTCTTTTTTCCTCCAGAATTAATCAGATTCCAGCATCTTAGTTTTATGATTTGCATCCAGCTCTTCTTTTCCATTGCCATGGCTACCCTCTTCTACTCACATACCCAACACTTTGCAAAAGCCTGCCAGCTAGGCTGTAGTCCTCACCTCTCTTCGTGCATCCTACACACTGACTTCATGTGAGTCTTTCTAATAATAGTACAAAAGCCTTCAATGGAACCATATTGTCCTGAGATAAGTTACACTGACGTGCTCCATAATCAGACACCAACCTGTTTTATAAAATTGATCTCTAGTTTATTTGTGTAGAAGCAAGACCTGAGGGCTTACTATGTTCCAGGCATCATGCCAGACACTAGGGAGTGAATGAAAGATTTCAGTCACTGTGACTCAAAGATTTTCATAGTTAGAACTGTGATCTGAGGACCTAAGGAAACAGTGGGAGTTCTAATTACTTTGCTAGGTTTCATGCCTGTATGCATTTTTATAGTTTGGTCAGGGCTGGTGAAGAGAAAAGTCTGGAAATAGATCCCAGGGAAGGTGAAGAGGAGGTGTTAAGAGAGAGAAGGAACACTGTGTTTCAGGCATGGTTGGCCAGCATCAATAAGCTATGGAGGCAAACCATATTAGGGTACCCGGAGTAGTATTTGTTTTTTGTTTGATGACCTGAACACACTTTGTATTGGAGAATTCCCTGTTTCATTGAACAGAACCCATCAGCATTGTAGAAAGTTAAGATGCCAGTGTGAAGCTAGGACTTGACTTAGACTCCATCCATTAGGCTTTAAATTGAGGGTAGTGATTCCAAATGTCATGAACCACACAACTCATTATGGTGCTCCTGGCAGTGGCAGACGGAGCTACAAACCCTTTGCAGGGGCAAGAGTAGTACTGCTATGCCCACCGTCAGAGGTTCAGCAGTGCAAATTCAAGTTTCTGGGTTCAGAGGGAGGGGTGGTAGAGTTTCCACTGGGCCACTTCTGTGGCTTGATTTGAGACATTTTTTTTATTTAGATTTTGCTGTATAATAAGTTATCCCAAAAACTAAGTGGCAATTTACAAAGGTTATCTTTTTGATGAAATTTTAGACAGGCTTCTTTTTGATAAGGTGTCAACTTAGGCCTATAAAAATTGCAGATTCTCAGTGCATATGATTTTGTCAACTCCACATTCCACCCCATGCACGTGCATGCAGATACTCACACACTGAATGACTTGAATAAACACCAACATACTTTCCAGTTCAAAGTCACAGCCATACAGTAGAATGACCCTGGACCCCTTTAGGTGTCTACCTGAGAAGGCTGAAGATTGCCAGAAGTACTGTCCTAGCCTAAGCCTGGTTAATAGACAGATGGGACCTGAACTCCAGCTCTTGCAGCACTTTCCCTAGGAAGTTTGCAATTATGGTCATTCTTATCCCCCTTTGAGATGTATATCTTCTGTCACCCATAACTGTCTTCTCAGGGCTGAGAGCTAATCTCTTTGAAATGCAAATATTAAGGAAATAACTCCTGCTCAACTTCCCAGCCATTTGGGTATCTTGCTCTAAGACCACGGTGTGCTATCCTGAAGACAAAAGAAGTTTGCCTCCCCTCCAATTAAACAATTAACAAACTAAGTCTCTGCCCATTTCCCTCCTTCCCCTATTTCCTCATTGTCCTTTTTGAAATGCTCAGTTACCCCTTCACAAATTGCAGTTGAACTCATTTTATGCTGGACTTTCTTCCCCTTGTGATGGTTTTATCTTTGACACATGTCAACTCAAAGCTCAATAGCCTGTTTAGCTCATGATTCTGTGGAAACAACAATTTGAACTGGTTTTATCTGAGTAGCTCTGGGCTCACTCATGTGTTTGAAATCAGCTGCTGGTCAGCAAGGCAGTTCTGTTTTTGTGGTTTGGGTGACTGTCAGCTGAGGTTATGGGAACAACTAAATTTCATGTCCATATCAACCACCATGCCAGCCTGGGTTCCTTCAAATGGCACCTGAGCAGAGTTCCAAAAAGGAAAGGCTTCATGAAGCCTGTTTTGAGAATTGATGCAGCGATCTCTTCTGTTACTTTCTCTTGACCAACGGAAGTGACAAGGCCAGTCCCAAATCAGAGTTTAAAAAAAAATGCACTCAACCTTTTGACACAGGAGGGGCTTCAAAAGTATGTTGCCATGGAATTGGATATAGGAAAGGGAATAATTGCAGCCATATTCAAACGGTCTAAAAACATTGTACCTGATTGTGCAGCCTTTAATTCTGATTCTTGAGAACAGGTTTTGCAACCTCCTTTAATTGTTAATAAAATCTTTCATGCTTACATCAGCCTAAATTTTCTGTGACTTATAATTAAATATCTTACTGAATATGCTGAGTCATGCACACATTGTCTTTCTTTCTCTCCTTTTTTATTTGTCTGTCTGTTCACATAATAATTCTTTTCCACAAAGACTATTCAGTGCTATCCAGTGGAAGTATAATACAATCACTAAAATCAGTTTAAAATTTTTGGGAGCCTGTATTATGAAAAGAAGATACAAGGGGGATTAATCATGTATTTTATTCAACCCAATATAGCAAAAGTGTCACCATATCAGCTAATCAGTATAAATTATTCACAAGATAATTTATATTATCTTTTCCCCCTTACTTTTTGAAATGTTTTCAGCTTACATTATCAGCACCCCTCTTAATTTGGATTTGCATATTTCAAGTCCTCAATAGCTGCATGAAACTACCTTTTCTAGAGCACTCTTTTGTCCAGAATGAGTTGCTGCCAAAAACTGGAAAGCTGATTCACTAGCAAGCATTACTGAAGAGATGCAGAGAAGGGCAGTATCATGAATTAACTGTGAAATTTTGTACTGACCATTGTTTATAAAGTGCTTTATATAACATCCTTCATTTAGTTTTTTCTCATAGCTGAACCTGAGAAAAACCTTAAGGGAAGGCAGGGTTATTTGAAAGATGAGCCAGGAAGCCAATTATGGGTACATTATTGAGCCAGTTATTTCTATGGATGATTGGTGCTCAATTTTAATGGGAACCCCTCAGGAAATTTTATATAATGGGCTTCAGAATTGTCCTTCCAAAGAACAGAAGACTGGGGCATTTATTCACTGACTCCCCTTCCCCATTTACTGTGGGTTCCTCTCATAGGTCTTAATGCCCCCGTGTTTCTGGACTGTCCTGCATAAAGCAGAAGAATCATATCTGCAGAATGAATTCTGAGGCAGAAAAGCTGAGAAACGAGGCAGACATTTGAGGTGCTGTTTTGCCAGTATGTATGGAATTTTTCTGTCATTATCTGGAATTGAAATCAATGAAAGGCCAGGCTCATGGCAAAACCACTGTTGTGTGTACATTATACAATTGTCTTAGTCTTTGCTTTTTGTAAAAAAGTGACATAAACTGGGTGGTTAATAAACAATAATAAACTTCTTTCTTATTTTATTTTTTTGGTACTGGGGATTAAACTCAGGGTCACTCAACCACTAAGCCACATCCCCAGCCCTATTTTTGCATTTTATTTAGAGACAGGGTCTCAGTGAGTGGCTTAGTGCCTCACTGTTGCTGAGGCTAACTTTGAACTCACAATCATCTTGTCTCAGCCTCCTGAGCCACTGTAATTATAGGCATGTGCCACCACGCCTGGCCAGACACTTATTTCTTGCATGTTATTAGGAGGTGGGGAGATCCTAGATCAAGAGATCAACAGATTTAATGCCAGCTGAGGTTCCATATCTTGGTTCACAGAATGATACAATCTCAAGGTGTCCTTACATAGTAGCAGGGAAAAACCAAGGTCCCTGCAGTCCCTTAAAGAGCACTATTCTCATTTATGAGTGCTTTACCCTCATGACCTAATCACCTCTTTATAGACACATTTCTTAGTACTGTCACATTGGGGATTAGGTTTCATCAAACAATTTTAGGGGGATAGAAATATTTAGACCATAACAGCAATACCTGTAAAATAGACATTATTTCCAATTTAAAGAGGAAACTGAAAATCAGAAAACCTCCAATGACTATTCGAAGTGATATAATTCAGGTGATAGAGTCTGTTTATATACACATATGACTCAAAGTCCACAAAAGACATATTTCAAGGGATTTTTCTCTCCTTTGAAAAAGAATCTGCAGACTTTTTCTTTATTGCATGTTACTTATTATTTGAGAAATTTAGACAATTTCATGTTTAAGCAAGGTAACAACATAAACCACTACAAGGTCTTATAAGAATGTGATATGCTATTTTTAAAAAAGGAACATTGGACATTGTGCTTGATATCTAATACATTTTGTAAACTCACTTATTTTCATCACTCACTACTGACTCTGTAGGGCAGATCTCATTTTCAAGTCATTTATGACCAAGATAGTTCCTCTAAGTGGATATCACAGACTGGACAGATCCCAGTACCTGAAATAGCCATGAGTGGTTTTACTGTTAAAGATTTGATTTAAAGGATTGTCCTCCTGGAAGACTAGTCATAGTTGTTTTCAAGGCAGAACATACTAGAAAATGATCATGCCTTCAGAGAAGTATATTTCTAAATGATTTCTTCATAGTCCACCATTTGGTTTTAAAAAGTGGGTGAAACATGAGAGTATTAAGAGATTAGATCATCTGTGTATTGTTAGAAATGTCTTTATGTTCCTGGTTGTAAGGCCATTAGAGTATATAACTTTCCAGGAGTACTGACAGGAAGTCATCAGCATAAAGAAAAAAGGCAAGCTTAAAAATGAAAAAGAAAACCTGAAGAATGGATAATAAAATAAACCTAAATAGGAAAACAGTTGAAAGAGTTCTTCTCAAACTGTTAACTATATTTTCCTCTGCAGAGGGTTGAGGAATTGGGGATAGTCAGGGATGAGGGAGACAGGATTAAATGAACCTTTTTTGTATCTCTATTGCTTATTTTTTATTTGAATTTTTAAATACATATAGTTATTTGAAACGGAGGTCCCACTGGGGTGAGGATGACGATGTATCCCAGTAAACACAGACATTGGAGACCAGGCTCAGAAGGTACAGATCTAGTTGTACTTATGATTGTACAAGACATATTATCTACATTATCCAATCAGCTTAAGATGCTGTTAAAACATAATGTACAAGGCACATTATCCAATCAGCTTAAGATGCTTGTTAAAACATAACAGAATCAACCTATAGGTAAGCTATACGTTGTACTAATGTAAACAAACCAAGTATCCCTAAGTGGTTCTGTATGGCAACAAGTCTGAGACAAAGGACTGGGGGAAGGTCAAGCTCCAGCACACAGAATGAGGTGAGGCAGCGTGTGCAAGGTCACACCACAGTTTGCTGCTATGCCTGTTGAGTGAGGCTTTCCCTCAACTTGTAGCTCAGCCTCAGTAACTGCAAAGGCCTACAATCCATGGTGAGTCTTTACCATTTCCTCAGTTTCTCCATTCAGACTGTTAGGTTTATTTAAACCATTGTGTCAGTGACTGCTGTCAAATAAGCTTAAGTAATGTTCCCTACAAATACACAAACATGTATCATGTGTAATTTATGCAACTAAAATAACGTTAAAATAAAATGCATGCATGAACTATTGTTTCAGTTTTATCTTATTTCTATTGTCTCCAATCTAACTTCCTAATTATATGTGGTAATGGTTCACTGGACATTCATAAAAGAAGGAAGGAAATCCTCAGAATTTCTGATGTTTTAAACAGATCCATTTTGCACTAGCTTTTTGATGTTTACTTAAAAAGGTAAATTTTACTCTTAAATATGATTTATGCCAGTCAGACTTATTCCATGCTGTGAAGGACATGATGACTTGTGCTGGTAGGCACTCAAAGGAAGATTTTCAGAAATCACAATCATGGAAAGCTACATGAAGAAAAGAAGGAATATTTTGGCAAAAGTGGGGAAACCATGATTTTTAAAAATATTTCTTGGCATCTTCCTTGTTAATATTTATTTTAAACTACTTATATTATAATAATTATAGTATTCCTTTTAGTTCTATTTGGGGTCCTGCTTGGCCTATTTCATTTGCAGTTACGTCTCTTCCCCACTTTCCATTGAAAAAGTAGGATTGGGTGGCTGATTGAGCCAAATAAGGAGTTTTGATTGAAGTTGAGTCAGTCAGCTTTCCTCTTGTGGGTTTTATCTAAGACAATTACCCAGCCATGTGATGATGGTCTTTGGAACTATAAGCTGAAAGAAGAGCAGTCACATTGGGGTCCTGTGCTTTGTTTGGCAAGCAGAGGGACTCAAGGCAATGATGCAGAAACCCAGAGGGGAAATATACACAAGTGAGGGGGAAAGACCCAGAATTGTCTATTTAAGTTTGTTTTTTTTTTTTTTTTTTTTTTAATTTTAATTGCTTTCAGATTTAAATTTCTTGTGGGATCAACTCTACTTCCTGCCTTTGGTTATGTGAGGTAGTCTCAAATACTGGCTTACATAAGATAAATTGAATGAGATAATTTTTGCAAATAACTTAGAGAATATAAAAGAAAATAAGTATTGCTTCTTAATCCATTGCCACCCATAAATTTTCCATCTGTCCCTCACTGCCTGCCCCCATGGAAGCACTTACAATCATGCTCTATATAAAATTTTCTTTCTTCTTTTGCAAAATTGTGAGCATTTCCCTATTTTCAAAATTCCAACCCTGGTTATATACAACTCTCAGTTTATCAGGGTCTGCCCTTCTGTGGCTAAGCATGCCTAGAAGAAAATACAATTTGCTGATTTGTCTCATTTTCAATGCATTGATATTAACTACAACCTGATGTTTAATCTGCCTGGTACCTCACTGTATTGCCCTTAGTCCAGCACACAGTCACTGACCAGAGACTATTTTCCTGTTTCTTCTCTTTCCTCAGTACCTCCTCCTGCCTCTTTACTCTTGACTGAAACCTTGCTTTCTAATTTACTTGGATGATACGAACCACCAAAAGATCCCTGCAGTCTGCTTCTGCCGCCACAGCTACCCAACTGCTTGCTCTTTGCCCTCCTTCTCTGACTTTCTTATTAGGGTGACTCTCAATACTCCAGGCTGAAATCAGCTCTCTCCCCTCCATCTCCCATTCCTTCCAGATTCAAGGGCATCACATCAATAGTAAGACTCTCTTCTGTAAAATCATGTTTCCTCTGTTGCTTGGCCATTTTCATGAGCTCATAAATGCTATTATTTTTCCTATCTTAAGGAGAACAAAATTTTCCAGACTCCTTTTCTGCCTATAGTTACTGGATCATTTCTCTGGTCCTGTGAAAAGCAACACTTCTCACAATAGTTATTCTTACTTGATATCTGTAATTTGCTTGTCTCCTGTTTACGAATAAGGCATTTATTCTCACAGTTTTTACTAAATAGCATTTAGTAATGCGGAAGTCAAATTGCAATTGACTTCCACATAGCTAAAACTAGTGATGGATCTTAGTTTTCATCGTACTTTAGCTATTGGCAGCATTTGAGAGAGGTGATCACTCTTAAACACTTTCTCTATTTAGGACATTTTCTGTTTGGCTGCTTTGCAGGTCCCTTTATATACCACTATCCTATAGGTCATTGGCATGCCCCAGACTATGTCTGAGGTCTCTTTTCTTTATTTTCTGCACTTTCTAGGTAATCTCGTCTAGTACAGTGGTTTTGAAATATTATCTACATGTTAAGAAATCATAAATTCACCTCTTAATCCCAGACCTCTTCTAAATTTTAAATGTCCTTCCTAGGAAAATTTTGTGTTGGATGTTGGAGAGATATCACAAATCCCTAAGTGTTCAATGACCCTAGGATTCAAACCTTAGTACTTTTTAAAAAACAACTTGATTGAAGTATAATTCACAAAGCATACAATTCAATTATTAGACATGTCCAATTCAATGGCTTTGAGTGTATTTACAGAGTTAGGCAACAATTACCATAATCAAATTTAGAACATTCCCAGGAACAACTTTCACTTTACTGTCCTCACCCTCAGGTGGCACAACATTAACATAGGTTCTACACCTCATCCTAAAGGTCCCCAAAGGACCAAGCCATAGTTGCCCTCCTCATTACTGAACTGTTGAATTGATCTTGTCTTCTTTGTTTTCCTTCTGAACTTCTTATTGATGCCTCTGTGGTCATTTTGAAGCCAGAACCAAGGACAAGTAGTTAGTGTAGACAGGCGATCGGGTCTGATAAGGAAGATGAAAGCTGATTTGGGTCTGAGAAGATAGAGACTGCCTTTGGGGATTGAAATACTAATACCTCCAGAGCCCTTGCCTGCCTCTTTCTCCACCCTTACCAAGGTTGCCTGCCTAGAAGAAACTGTTCCTCCCAAAAGACTGTTTATGAAGCACCTCCTGGGTGACCCTAACCCTAACCCTAGCCCTAACCCTAACCTTTCCTCTGACCATTCACTTCTCATCTTTTGGCTCATGCAGGATGGAGAGAAGAGGGCAGAACAAAGAAAATCTAAAATGCATAAAAAGGATGTGACATCTCCCTCCCATGGACACCAGCTCTGGGTCCCCTTCTTCCTCCTGGGAAGTCTGTTTCTATCCTTTAAATAAAACCTGCTTTCTACACTTGCCTCACTGTTTCTCGGGTGTTCAGTCTTCACATCTAGGGAAATGCAACTCATCATCACCGGTAAGAATTTCACAAATAAACTATTTAGTTTTATGTGTGCTCTTGGGAGGACTATCTAAGAGAAAAATCTTTACTTATGTTCCTATTTCTCTTTTTTTCTTTTAAAATAGATTTTGTCTTGAATTGACACATAGTAATTATACACACAAAGTCAGAACTATATTTCAGTGCGTGCATATAATTTGTACAATGATTAGGTCAGGTGATCGGCATACCCATTGCCCTGGTCATGTAGCATTTCTTTGAGTTGGCATCCAGAATCCTCTTTACCAGCTATCTGGAAACATTCAGTTAACCATCAACCATAGTCCTTCTCCAGTGCTATAGAATATTAAAACCTGTTCCTCCTTTCCAGTTGTACCCTGCATCTAATAACCATTCTCTCTCCATCCCTCCTATATTTTTACTTCTTATGGTTATATTCCTTAACAGGGAAATATTAGGTCAAAGAGTGGAATTTTTTAAACTGACTTTTGAGTATTCCATGTCAACACCTCTGTTAATAGTTAGGGAATCCTACTTTGTGTGTCTGAGTGGGAGGTAAGAGTTTATTTTCTTCTGAAGAATCTGCAAAAACTTTGTTAGCTTCTTTTAAAACCAGGGCATGGGCATGTGACCCAAATTTGGCTAAACAGATATATCTATTCCAGATTATTTTGAGGAAGTAGAGAGGTGTTATGGTTTAGATATGAGGTACCCCTCCACCAAAAGTTCACGTATCAGACAATGCAAGAATTTTTTAGAAATGAGATGTTTAGATTACAAGAGATATAACCTAATACATGGATTAATTCACAGATATGGATTAACTGGAAAGTAACTGTAGGCTTGTAGGGTGTGGCTGGAGGAAGTAGGTCACTGGGGGTATGACTATGGTTTTCTCTTTTGTCCCTGGTGAGTGGAGCTTGCTCTTTCTGCTTCCTGGTTGCCATGTTTTGAGCTGTTTTTGTTTGCTATGCCCTTTGGTTTACCTTACCTTGGGCC
Source organism: Sciurus vulgaris (assembly GCF_902686455.1). Taxonomy (NCBI): domain Eukaryota; kingdom Metazoa; phylum Chordata; class Mammalia; order Rodentia; family Sciuridae; genus Sciurus; species Sciurus vulgaris. The sequence continues at coordinate 26,182,665 of NC_136470.1, read as the reverse complement.
CAGAACTGTGGAGTTTGCCAACCATGGACTGAACTTCTGAAGCCATGAGCCAAAATAAGACTTTTCTTCCTATAAGTTGTTCTTATCAGGTTCTGGTCACAGAAACATAAAAACTGAGTAAAACAAGATGTATAGAATACAGGATAGGGAAAAGACTTCCCTCTGTTGGTGCTGTCGATTTTAGCAGCTTCCAGTTTTCTGGAGATCTCGTAGGTGGTGGTGCCAGTGATGGAGTGTGGGCAGCAGAACCTGCTGTGTCAAGAGCTTGCTGCCCAGTAGAAAAGTAATGTGAACCACAATGCCACTTTCTAGTAGTCTGTTTAAAAAACAGTAGAAATAGGTAAAAATAACTTTAAGAGCACATTTTATCTAATCCAAATACCCAGAAGATGATATTCTTTAATTTTAAGCAAAATGGATAGAATTGGAGGACATTATGTTAAGTGAAATAAACTAGACACAAGGACAAGTACTGCATGTTTTTTACCATTTTTGGAAACTAGAATAATCAACCTGAAAGTACAATGGTGTTTACTAGAGATCGGTAAGAGTGTGTGCATGTGTGTGCGTGTATGAAAGGAGGATGGGAAAATAGTAGTTGGGTAAGATCAATGCATGATGTATACATGCATGAAAGTATCACACTGAATCTCATTAATATGTACAATTAATATGCTAATAAATAAGTAAAATTTTCCCTTTTTTTCCTTTCCACTGTGGGTACAGTACACTACTCTGCTGTTACATTGTTGATATGAAGTATCCCTCAAAAGCTACCATGTTAATAGGAAGGTTTGGAAGTGAGAGCTATAATATAATTAGTCCATCTTCATTTGAATGGACTAACTGGGTGGTAACTGTAGGCAGGTGGGATGTAGAATCTACCATGTGATGTAGCCAAGGAGGGCCTTACCAGAGTGAAGCAGATGTTGGCACCGTGTTTTTGAACATTCACAACTGTGAGCTAAATAAAGTCTCTTTTCTTTATAAGTTATGTGGCCTCAGGTATCTTGTTATAGCAAGGAAAATATCAAACTGACTGAATCAGAGATGAAAATGCTGAAAATTCTTGCTAGTAAGTGTCAGATCTCTGAAAACCTATGGTATGATAAAGGTAAAACAGTATATTAAATTATTCACCCTGGAATGTAGCATTATTTTTTAGCATTTCAACCAGAATTTATTGATCATTTGCAAAGAACTAAACTAGAAATTCTTTTTTCTAAATTATTTTTTACTGGTGTATTATAATTATATGTAATATGTAGTGCTAATTGACATAAGGTTTTTGGGGACCACTTAGCTTCTGTTAGGGTCTAATAGGAAGACTTATGCAAGACCTGGACCTGTATCATATAGTATTGCTGTTAAAGTTTCCACACAGTTTAAAGGAATAGATTTATAAGTGAACATTTTACAATTTCCTATGTAATGTATGGAATAAAAATCTGTAATTTTTTTTAACTCTGCAAAAAGACATCACTTTTTTTTTTTTTTTTGCAGCCCAGTAAGTTAAAAGAACCAACACACACACACACACACACACACACACACACACACACACACATTGAGACTGCATATTGCCAAATTTAGGGGTTAGTTGACTTTTCAGTTTTGTCATATTTCAGATGAATGGTTGGGTATTGATCAAGAAGTACAATGCTGAGACCGGAAGTTTTTTTTTTTTTTAATGTGAGGATCTTAAAGTCCCCAGTGAGTTTTATTGGCAAGTAAAGCTGCTGTTCTCTGACAACCTCTTTCCCTTTTACATGAAAACTCTTAAAAAGTCCTTTAATAAGCCCAACTAAGGATCTTACCTGGATGGGGCAGCCACTTTGTCTTTTGTCCCATCCTCACTCTCTTCTTTGTCTCCAGACTATTAACTATTAACTCCAACTTGTTGGGGTCTTAAGCCCCCTTGCTCTTCTCCACGAGGGGCAAGGGAAAGGAGCACTCCCCAACAAGGCCAGTCCGGGATAGGTAGGGCGGACTGACCGCCCCGGGCCTGCCCAGCCCTCCGGGCGGAGGACAATCCAAGGAGTCAGGGAGACCAGTCAGTCACAGCAGGAACTTGTTTATTGAGGAAGTCACACAGTTTTTATGTAGGGTGGGGGCTAGGCGGGAACCAATCAGCTTAAAAGTCAGCGAGGCATGGGGGGGTTCACGCAGGTGAGAGTCCCATAGAACTGTATGGCAAGCACGAGCTGATCACGTTGGCCGAACTGTTATTAACCAATCCCTGAAGGTGGTCTGATTTATCGTCATTAACCTTTGAAACTGCCTGAGGCCTTGATCTTGCTCACCCGCCAGGGAGTAAGGAGTCAGCCCGAGTTAGTTAACACGTCATTAGTCCCAACACCAACTTATTCTGGGACCCAACTTAAAAAAAAAAAAAAAAAAAAAAAAAAAAGTGTTATGAAAGAATACAACAATTGAAAAACTACATCAGAATCGTTTTTGTATGATAGTGGGTGGGTATGTGGATATGTGTGTGTGTTTCTGCATTACAAGTAGGCCAATGGGGGAACTGATAATTTTAAATCAGTCTAATTTTAGCATGATGGGGACATCTCACTCAGATTCTGGATTCAATGTGCCTCTTCATTGTGGGAGAGAGTCTAATTGTTTGTTTGCTTGGTTGTCTTGTCTAAGAAACAAAGCCTCACATTGTGTTTGAATCTGAAACAACTAGTGGCATTATTATTCTAAGACCCAGCAGAAGCTGGTAAAGAAGAACAAATTGAACTGCCTTCCTCTTGCTTGAAAGTTTATATATATGAAGGATATGGGGCAAACAAAGAGAAAATAAGTTGGGGGTGTTCGACAATGTAGGTGAACAAAATAAGGCATGTAATTCATGAAGTAATATTATTTTTTTGACCCGCTGAAACACTCATACAAAATTTAAACTTTGGCAGGATTTTGAAGAGAATAGTTTATTCATTCATTCAAATATTTATTGAATTTTTAAAATGTTCAAATCCAATATTACAGGTCTTATAGATCTAGCAGTAAACTTAGGCAGATAAATATTCTTTCATGTAGCTTATTTTTTAATGGAGAAAGACAGAGAATAAACAAATGAATAAACATGTACAACATGTCAGAGGGGATTTGAATAAGTCGAAAAATAAATCCGGATAGATCAGGACTGCCAGATCTGGACTGCCAGGGCAAGAAGGATGGAATTTTTAAAAGGATCGTCAGAGACGGTGTCACAGAGAATGTCACATTTGCGCAATAGCCTGAAGGAGGTGTTGAAGCAGCCTTGTGCATCTCCAAGCAAGAGTATCCTAGACAGAAAGGACAACAAAAGCAAGGATTATGGATGTGACTGGCCTGATGGAGTGAAGACCCCCAGGGTGACACAAGTAGGAGATGGGGTCACAGGTATAGCGCAGAATGAGATTAGATTATTTCTTTTCCTAAAAGATGAAGGACAGAGGATTTTATCAAAAATAGTAAAGGATTAGAAACCAACACTGAAGTTAGATGTGGCCAGAAGTCCTCCATCAGTGAGTTGATATGGTTTATCCAGGATGAGGTTCAGGGCAGTGCAAAAGCAGAAATGTTACATAAGTAGTTTCTTTGACTCTCACCTTGCTTCCTTGTGCTGCTTGCACATCACTTCCTGAGGGAATTCCTTCAGCTCAGTTGACTGAGAGGAAAACAATTCATTAAAAATGGTAAATTGTTCTGCACATTTGCACCATCCAGAAACAGATTGCTAAGGCATTACTTCCTCCTTCAGAAGTGGTCTTAAAGGATTAGAAGAAAGGAAATCCTCCCTGTGAACAGAAAGTCAAACAATTTATCTGTTTGACTATTAGTAGAGAACAGGATGCTGGTGTCTATAGTGATGGACAGTCTAATGGTACAATCAGATTGTCAGGGCCCTAAAAGAAACAGAATTGTCAGATTAATCACAAAGTATTTGGGGGAAGACATATATGGATGAACTGCTTTGAATGCAGTTTCAAAGTGTGACTAAACATTGTATGTGAATGACCAACAAAAGGTCACCATGGATGCAACTTGTAATTAATAGGTGAACAAGGTGATTCACTCTACTTAGGTCCGTCAGCTTTTTCCCCAAGTCTCTGTAGTCCTCATCATACGGTGCATATGGTGATAAGACATTAAAACATGAACTTTTTCTAAAAAACTTGACCTTGCAGTTGCAGCAACAGCTATTAACCCTGAGCTTGCAATACATACAGTACAGCCAGCTAGACTCCTATCCAGGAAGATGTCTACTTTAAATTTGATTTTCCTTTCTTCCTAGTTTTTCTTCTTTCAGTATCGTCATCCATGGAATATTTTATATTCTATTTTGATATTCTACCAAACTCCTTCTGACCAAGGGATTTTAGTTTACAAAGAAAGAAATGAGGTGAAAGTTGATTGATCGGTATAAGGACTCCCAGAAATAGCTGTGTTCTAATGGAGCCTCACCTACAACACTGCTGAGATATAACACCTTTGGAGTAGAAGACTGACTTATAATATCCTTTTAGCCAAGGATCAGTATAAAGTATTACATCTCCCACAGATTCAAAATATGAATTTATAAACAAAAGTTTGGAAGTGAAAGTGAGGTTATTCTGTTGTACATAATAGTCAATTTGCAAATATTTTACTTTGTATTCCCACTCTCTGGACATAATTTGTTTGAAGATATTAGCATTGAAGAATTGAATTTTTCTACCTGGGGTATAGAATATATATTCCAATCAATCTGAAACATAGACTCTCTTTTAGCTATTTAAAGTTCTTCGTGCCCCTGAGTAAATGGGCAGAAGGAAGTTGTGGTCACTGACTGATTACCACTACCAAAGGTGTCACTGCATATTGGATCCAGAGATAAGCATGAGTAGAACTAAACCTTTCTGGATTTTCTCCTGGTAATACCACACTCAGTGTTAATTTGTTAAATGACCGAAGCAATGCTTATAAGCAGAAAAATCAATGACTGGCTCAGATAAATTAAGACTGAAATTTTGAGTCCCTGACTGTCTTGAGTACTGGTTGAAATCTTCTAACAGCATATAGGACATGTCACGGAGAAGGGAAGTCATGGGTATTTTCCTTTTTCATTTAGAAGCTTCAGCTTGACCAAGGATTCCCATTTTTCTTGGGTCCTAAGCTTGCATAATGCATGAGACTATAGCAAGTTATGCTCATTTCTGAGCCTCTACTAAGAATTAGCAAATGCCGTAAGAGGAAGAGTAACTCTGTCAAGTTCACTTCTTTATGCTTTCCTCTTCTCTTGCTGGTCCATTAAGTACAGTTTTTGTAGCTTTGTGACATTAATTTTTTTTTAAATTCAGTTTTTCCAGTTTTCTGAGACAATTGGTCTGAAATCACCTGTCAACAACTAGCAAACTCAGAACTACATTTCTTTTCTTCATAGCATTTGTTTCAGTTAGCAATCATAAACTAATTTCTGTGATTATTTTCTGAACACTTGTCTTCCTTAGGTAAAGGTAATTAGATACCTCACCTGTCTTTTCCTCCTATGGAATCTGTGACCTAGCACGGTTCAAGGCACATGGTAGATACTTAATATTTACCAAGACAAGGGATGACTAAAGCTTGGTCAAATTGCTTATTATTAAACAAGAGTAAACACCTACCATATACCACACATCTGGGGCAAGTAATGGCACCCGGAGGTTAAAGAGCTCTGATCTCATTATATCCTATCATTTATCCTTGGAAACAAAGCAAGACGAATGTGTCACCCTCCAGATCAAGACTTTCTCTTACATGGATTTTTAAATGGCTCAATGTTTCAGTCAATAATGAACCACAATCATGATGGTGGTTTGATAAAATTATAATGGAGCTGAAAAATTCCTATCACTTAGTGACACTGGAGTTGTCACAACATTGTAGCACAATGTACTCCTTATGTGTTTGTGGCACTGTTAACGTAAACAAACCTGTACTGCCAGTTATATAAAAGTATAGGGATACAATTATGTACAGTACATAATAGTTGATTATAATGAATATGTAACTGTTTTCCTTTTTATCATTAGAGTGTGTTTTCAGTTAAAAAATAAAGCTTATGGCTAAACTATAAATAAAAAATAAAATTTTTAAAATAAATAAAATTTGCTGCTGTGTTGTGCTGGCAGCAGAATTATATATCTTATATTTATTATGTCTCTTGATGCATCAAGAGGCTATATCAAAGGATGGACTTATACCATTTGGGTTTGCTTAAGCTGATATTCACATAATGAAATCACATAACAACACATTTCTAAGAACATAACCCTGAACTTCCTGTTATATTCCTGTTGACCTACTCTTAAATTTTATGTATACATGTTGTTTTCATTGTTCTATTTTATATTTTTAAAAAGGAAGAAGATAACTTAAGAATTTATGTTTGCAATCCACATAAAGATTTATATTTATGCATTCATATGGATACATATAGTTTAAAGTATGTATGAAAGATTTATTGATGCTTTCTTGGTTTATAAATCCTTGAAAGAACTCTAATAATTTCTCTTGACTTTTTAATTAGGCATTATGATGCCCCTATATTAGCTAATAGTGTGAATAAGAGTACTAAAAAAAGTTACTCAAGTAATTCACAAACTTCAACATAGTGACAAATTATAAATATGAAATTAAAACTAGAAAAACAAAGTGATTCACTACTTTTTCACATTAAAAGTCATTTAGACTTCAGTTCCTGGATGAAGCTAGGTAGAGCAATATATTTAGAAATAGAAATGTGTCCATCCTAGATAATCCAGCTTAAGTATTATTTCATGATCAATTTTAATTTTCAGTGCTATAATTTGAGAAGAAACTTTTATTCAGATCTAACAGGTAATATTTGCATTCAGCTACTGGTAATAAAGACTAGCCAAGCTAAACAAAGTAGGGATCATATTCTTTCATGTAATAAAAGGCTAAAGAATGCTATCATGGGCTCTGTAAAAGTTTCATGGTTATTAGGAAACCAGACTTTTATCTTCCTTTAGAGCATGACTTTGTATCTTCAAGGGCACATGATGTCTCCTAGAATTCCTGTCATTTGAATATATTTCATGCGGGAGGAACAAATTACAAAAGAACATTTTCCCCCCAGCAGAGTCAGCTTCCTTTAAAGTGGTTTCAGAAAGCTAAGAGTGAGTTCTTACATCTTACTGATCTATCATGGGAAAGGAAAGTGAGAAAATGAAGTTATTGAGTGAGAGGATTGTCATCTATACAAAAATTAAAATTCTGTTAACAAGAAAGGCTAAAACAGATATTGGTTGTGTCACCGATATTCAAAGTGACCTCAAAAATTTCAGTGTAATAACTATTTTTGATACTTATATGTGCCACTCTATCCACAACATCCTGAGGCACAAAGATGAATATGTCATCAGGCCAGCTCTCAAGGAACAGATTGTTTAATGGAAGATACACATACTGTAAGCAATGCATCTCAGTGGATGTAGTGTAGTGATAATGAGACATTTGCTGAGTTGTGGGAGAGCAGAAATGAATTCAATTTGACCTAAGGGGTCTGGGGCTTCCTGGAGGAGATATTCCCAGAATTGAATCTTATAAGATATTAAGAACTAGGTAGCATTCCACACTAGGGGAACATCACAAAGAAAGTGAGGAAGGAGGAAAACATCACTGTTTGGAGATTATTAGAAGGTAAAATAGAAGGTAGAAGTGAAGAAGTAAATAGTGAGTTACAGAAGGCCCAGTGTGCTGAGTAACAATCCTATGAAAAGTCTTGGAAGAAGTTTAAATATGAAAATTTCATAGTCAAATTGAATTTTAGGTGTCATTCTGACTCACAAGTGGAGGAGGTTCAAAGGATGGCAAAATTGAGATGAAGAGAGTAGTTGGGGTGCTATGTCAGTAGTGAAGTAAGAAAGAATGGAATCTTGATTTGGCAGTAGTAGTAGGGATGACGAGAGGGGTTACAGAACCATGTAGGACGAATAATTAGTGAATGAAGAGATATGGGTGGAAAGAGAAAAGAATTTAGAATGACTTAAAGATTTCTGCTTCAAGAAACTAGGTGGTTTATAGCACCATTAATTGAAATTATAAATGTAAAAGGAGGAGAAGGGGATGAAGGAGTGGGAAAAAGATGAAATAAGTTGAACACGTTGAGTTTGAAGTATAACAAGTGTGTGATCAAGTATCAAGTGTGTGATCAGTTGAGTATTGTCAGGGTTCTGCACAAGAAAAAGAACAAATAGGATATAATGGATATATAAATAGATATGGCATGATTTAGATATGATATATATATGTATATATATATATATATATATATACACACACACACACACACACACACACACATACATGAAATATTTTTTAAATGGGAATTGACTCAAGCAATTCGAGGTCAAGGAGTTCCATCACCTACTATCTGCAATCTGGAGAGACAGTAAAGTTGATGCTGTAATTTGGGTTGGGTCCATAGGCCTGGGAATTTAGGGAAACTGTGGTATGAATTCTGGTCTGAATCTGAAGGTCTGAGAAAGGGGATGAAAGATGGCAGCAGTGAAAGGTCAGCCTGAGTCCCAGTGCCTGAAAACCAGGAGCACTGTTGTCCAAGAGCAGAAGAGGATGAGTATCTCAACCTGAGAGAGCAAATCCACCATTCATTTCCCTTTTTGTTCTATTTCGGTTCTGTACAGATTGATTGTTGCACACTCACATTGGTAGGCATGGATCTTCTTTGCTAAGTTTACTGATTTAAATCATAATCTCTTCTAGAAATCTCCTCATAGACACATCCAGAAATGATGTCTAACAGCTAGCAATCTGGGCATTCTTCGGTCCAGTTAAGTTGACATATATAATTAGCCACCACAAGTCCACCCTTTGCCAACGTAGCACCCAACCACATCTCCCAAAACCATACTTAATCTCCAAATAGAGATAATAACAAGGTCATAAAAAGGAAATGTGGTATTGACACAAGTATATACATAGAACAGTGTGACAACATAACCCAGCAATAGCCTCAGACATATAAGGTCATGTGACATGACACAAGTGCCACACTATAATGCAGTCTCTTCAAAAAAAAAAATGTGTCTTAGTCTACTTTCTGCTGCTACAGTAGAATACCACAGACTGAATAATTTATAAAGGAAATATAGTTAGTTGGCTCCTGAATCTAAAGTCTGAGAAGTACAAGATCAAGAGGCTGCATTTATTGATGGCCTCCTTGACGCCCTTGTACTACAAAAGGCATCACATGGTGGGGGGGGGGGGAGAGAACACACGAGAGGGTCAGACTCACTTTTATAACAAGCTCACTCTCAACATAACTAACATAGTCCCATGATAAGAACCTTAATCCATTCATGATAGCTCTGCCCCCATGCTCTAATCTTTTCCTAAAGGTTCCACTCTTACTGTTGTCACAGTGGCACTTAAATTTCAACATGAGTTTTAGAGAGGGCAATATTTAAACCATAATGAAAAGATTCTATATTGCCATGTAGTAATGTGTGGAAAAAATGAATCCTAAATATCATTGTAGATGATATGCAGCAATCAATTGTAGGTGGATTGTATCTAAATGTAAAAGGTATATATGTATATGAGAAGACAGCATACAAGAATTGTGGGTAGCCATCCTTTTTAGCAGAATCAGACTAGGTTGAGCCATGGGATGCAGAGGCCTGGCTTCTAGGAACTGCTGGGAAGTATGTGGTGCTGCATGGAAGTGGTTCCCTGTCTCCTTCTGGAATTTTTCCCTTAAGAGAATGGCTTCCCTAACTCTACCCTATCCTGTCCATCACAGAAGAAGCTCCTCCCAGTCCTTGCTCCCTTTACCTGCATATTATAAATAAAAGAAAGTTGGGCAAGTTGTTTTAAGAGAGCTGGTATGGCCAGACCCATCATGCCCCTTCTCATTTGAAAAGAATATTGGCTCTTGTGTGTTTATTGAGTAGATAAATTTTTTGGGTAACCCAGTGATATACAGACAACATCCTCCTCCAACAGTTAACCTTTTCTCCTCCACACAGGACATGGCAGACAGGGCCCCCATAAAGAATACTTCATGGCATTATGGCAGGTAGAGTCCTTTAAGAAACTATAAAAAACACTGTTCATAAAGAGAAAGATTGATAATCTGAACTACTTAAACACTAAGAATTTCAATCCTCAAAAAACTTCATTAAGAATTAGAAATAGCAAGTCAGAGAGTATACAGAAGAGATAATTGCAATGTATGTTTCTGATAAAGTACTACTAGAAATGTAAAATATGACCAAATCCTAATGAAAAATGACAAGTGACTTTAGCAAATACTTCACATTCAAATGGAAAATATGCACATGTAAAGGTACCTTAGTTATCAGGGAAATGCAAACTGGAATACAATGAGATACCAATAGATATTCATGAGGACAGCTATAATTAAAAAGACTGACCATATTAAGTGTTGGTGAAGATATGGAGCAAGAAGAAACTCCAATTTTTATTAGTAGGAATTTAAATTGGCATAACCACTTAAAAATTACTTCTGGCAAAATTCACATTTTTTGTTTGGTCCTGGGGATTGAACCTAGGGGAAGCATTACCACTCCACTACATCCCCAGTCTTTTTAAAAATTTGACATAGGGGCTTGCTAAGTTGCTGAGGCTTGCCATGATCTTGTAATCCTCCTGCCTCAACCTCCTGAGTCACTGGGAATATAGGCATATACCACCATACACTGTTGGCAACATCTACTTTATAGGCAAACATAACCATATTAAGTAGGATACTTAGGCATATAACTAATAAAATGCATACATGTTTGCACCAAAAGGCATGTGTAAGTGTTCATAGCATCTCTGTTCATGCTCATCATGCACTGCAAACAACCAAAATTTCCATCAGCAGTAGAATTGAGAGATAAATTTTATATAGTGGAGACTCAAGGCAATGGAAACAAATTAGCTATTGCCATATGCAACACTGTGAAGTGAAATCTCACATATATTATTTTGAGCTAGAAAAGACTGACCCAAAGAATCACATGGTGTGCTTCCATTTATAAAAAGTTCAAAAACTATCAATGTTAATGGGTGGTTCTGAGAATCAGGATGGTAGTTTTCTTTGGGTGCAGGTGGAATACTGGTCATGTTCTCCTTTTTGTCCCTTAGCTGTGACAAGGGCATGTGTATACTTATGAAAATTTATCAAACTGCACATTCTGATTTGTATGCTCTTTTTGTTCATGAGTTATACATAAATAAAACATTTATTTAAAAGATAAATAGTTTCAAGAGGGGATATTTGTATTGGGCTGAAAGCTTAATTATATTGACATTACTTGAAGATTAAAATTTGGAGAGTAATACAACTGTGGATTTTTCTTTTCCACATTTTCCCCCTCAATATTTCATGATCTTCAACATTTCAGATACTGGCATTCATTATCTAGGGGAAGAACATAATTCAGCCTAAAAAGAAGACAAGAGTTATCTGAATCTCATAGCAGTGCTAAGATCTTAAAAGCCCAAGTTTTCCATGAAGAGACTAGCTCTTGAGCCAGAAAAGTGTTTATGAATACCCCAAAGCAGGATTTTTTTTCTTGTCCCTAAATAGCACAATGGGGTGAGAATAAATTCAAATCCAGTTTTCTTCTGACATTCAGAGAAGAGATTTTTATGTTTTTTTTTTTTTTTTTTTTTTAAATTTAAATACAGTTGGCCCTTTGTATGTGTGAGTTCTGAATCCAAGGAGTCAACCAAGAATGGATTAAAAATATTTTAAAAAAATTACATCTGTCCTGAATATTTACAAATTTTTTTCTCATCATTATTACCAAAACAATATACCACAGTGACTATTTACATTGTTTAGGTATTCTAAGTAATTTGGAGATGATTTGAAGTATACAGGAGGATGTTCATAGGTTATATGCAAATACTGCACCATTTTATATAAGGGAATTGAGCATCTGCTGGTTTTGCTATTTGCAGGGGATCCTGGATCCAATTCTCTGTGGGTGCTGAAGGATGACTATTCTTGGCAGGTGAGTGGAACTTCAGAATTGTGACTAGGAAGCAAAAGAGTAAGCAGCTGGTGTGGGTTTCTTTCTTTCTTTCTTTCTTTCTTTCTTTTTTTTGGTGGTACTGGGGATCAAACTCAGGGCCTTGTGCTTGCGAGGCAAGCACTCTACCAGCTGAGCTATCTCCCCAGCCCGCTGATGTGGGTTTCTAAGGAGAGGGACACCATTCTGAAGTTCTGGATTTCTATGGGTAGAAGGTTGGGGCAATCACAGGAACATCTGACCAACTGGGTACATCTGAGAGCAGAGGGAGTCCATACCTTGCCTTTCTGGGAATAAAGTGGGTTTACTACTGTTGTCCAAGAGAAACCTCGTGTCTAGAGTGGCACTAGAGTGACAGAGGAGCAGTCGTTTAGGGAGATGTTGGGTTGAGTGGGTTTAAGGGCACACCCATGCAGTGTGGTGTTGGAGACATATCAGAGGCCTTGAGTTTCCTGAGAGGGAGAAGAAAGGTATACAAAAGTGCCTGCAGATGAAAGCAGGCCAAAAGGGTTATGAATTAAATAAATTGATGTGTGTAAAGGATTTAGAATAAAACCCAGTTGTTAGTATCATTATCAGTGAGTTGACTATCAGAGGCCATGGAAAGATGGAGGACATCATTTGTACAGGTCACCTAGGATGAGGAAATCACAACAGAGCTCAACATGGATGAAGGATCGTTATGAAAATTGATGCTGCCCTTTTGTGGATGGAGAATTTGTAATCATCACTGGATCATAGATCATCTTTCAGTGGAAGACACAGTTTGGAGAATCCTAAGATAAAAATTGAATTGATTATTTACACCAAATGACATAGTATATCTTGGTTTTGCAAGATTCAGTTTTCTACTAATACGTACATAGGGAGACTGTAAAATAAATCTGATTTTTAGAGACACAAAGTAAGTTGTTTCCCAGAAGATTCTAAGTCTGACTCTAAGGAATTCATACTCATACATTTACAAATCCTCACTCTTGCTCTTGTATTGAAAATGGATTGATAGAAGGCAGGCAGCAATTGAGGAAGATCATTAAGAATAATGTACTCTTCTAGATCAGAGTGCATTTGGATACTTGGATGATGGTGATGTCCTTGGAATGAAGAGAAGCAGATGTGATTTTAGATGTACTTATACGGTAGAATCAGTAACCTTTAGTAGATAGACAGATAAGAGGAGCGGTGGAGATAACAGAGACAAAGGTGCTTGAGTTTCTGACTTGAGCAATTTAATGAGATAGTTAATACTGCTAGAAAAGCAGGTCTCAATGTTAGTTTCGAATATATTAAATAATGAGGTGCCTGTAAAACATACAAAAAAGATGTTGAATAGGCTGTGGGCACATGAATTTGTCTTGAAAAGGAGACTCTAGACTGGAAATACAAAGTTGAGGTTATTGGAAAAGAGGTACTTGTGGAAGCTTTGAAGTAAAGTGCTCTTCACTAACAAATCCTAACTCTGTGAGAGAATGGAGAGTGAGGTTATAAGAGGGTCTGGGGTACTTTTCTGAGGAAACCCAATGTATAATTGTCAGGCAAAGATGGAAGAGGTACCAACTGAAGAGAATGAGAAGTGGTAGCCAGAGAACACAACAACAACAACAACAACAACAAAAAACCCCAGGACAGTCTAGTTTAATGGTTATGAGGGAACAAGAGGGCTTTAAGAGAAGGAAGTGACCAAATGTGTTGAATGTTATTGAGTGTTCAAATAAAATAATTGAAAACTGTCCTTTAGATTTCTGATAGGGGGACTATGTTAGATTTTCATTGCTGAGACAAAATACCTGAGATAATCAACTTAATGAGAAGAAAGGTTTATTGGGTTATGGTTTCAGAAGCTTCTGGAACCTTTGGGCCTCCAGTAGTGCAGTATGTCATGGTGGGAGCATGAGTCAGAAGAACTTGCTCACTTCATGCAATTGGAAAACACTCTTCTCTTAATAGCACCAAACTGAGGACCAAGGCTTTTTAACACAGGAACCTTTGGGAGACATCCCATATCCAAACTGTAACAGAGGACATCTAGTGATTAGTGAGATGGCCTTGTTGGAGAGATGAACACAGTAAGCAGAGAGTCAATGAAAGATAAAGAAATAAAGATGAGTGGATTTGATTTTTTTACAGATATTTAGTTCCAAAGGGGAGGAGAAATACAGGGATGAAATTAGTGGGAAAGGAGAGGGTAGGGGACACTGCCCAAGAGAACCATAAGATCTTTAGAGAAAACTGTATTTAGGAGGGCAGCCACCTTCCATCCCCTCCTCACCTCTGGGCTTTGGCTAATTCCAAACTACACAGAATTATTGGCAGTGGTATATAACTGGTTATCAAGAAGACACGGTGAGGGTTTTTCAGTTTAGGTTTCAGAGAGCATTTAAGAAGAAACCCAAGAAGAGTTGAAAGCAAGGACACTCACTCTTAAGAAGATAGCACCCTTTCATACTTCCCTCTTTACTTCAGCAAGGCAAAGAGTTTGAAGGAAATTAAAAGTCAATTTACAGGATAAAAATTGAATTTTGGGGCCTTTAACTAACCCCTCTGGGCTGTGACTGTGCTTCATTTGGCTCATATAATCCCAGCCCCAAGGGATGGGCATGGAAAGTGATCTGTGGCTGTTGAAATGAATGAATGGAGGTACTTTCCAGTGAGAAAAATCACACAAGCAAAAGCTACACCTCACAGGCTACCCTATATAAGGAGCCCTTCAGATGAGGGAATAATTGTGCCTTTGGGAAACTGTAACCAGAATCACAATCCTGTTACAGCTTCCCCAATTCTGTTGTGTCTGGTACTCTTAACTCTGCCAACTAGTCTCTCAGGAGTGAAGAAAGGTGCTTTTCATCTAAAGTCAACCTGTTAAAATACCCAAGGTTCAACTTACATTTGGATAATATAGCTAACAATGGTTTTCAGAAGCTATATCTGACTGTGATTTCTCTGATGATCATTTGGCTATATATTCACATGTTTTTTGAGTCCTTTAAACAGACACTTTCCTACATTTTCTTCTCAATAATATAGGGTTTTGCTTCCAAATTTACTCCCCCTTACTCAAATACATTGGCTATGTGTATGTTTGTGTGTGGTTTGATTCTTCTGTATTCAGGCCTCATTTTAACGCTTGTTAGCAGAATAAATCAGCTCTCTCTTGGCCCTCCATAGATCTCTAAGAGCGTATCCCTTGAATGTAACCTCTGTGTTCTCTGGCCTGCCCCTGGTGTGTCCTTACTAATCCCATCAGTGTTATTCCTCAGCCTATCCACAGTGGAATCCCTTCAACTCAAGCAGAGGTGGGAGCAGGCAGCCTTAACCAGTGCTCAATATTCTCGACATACATTTCAGCAAGAAATGTATCTTCCCCACAGATCTTGAAGGGGTAAATATTACCCAGAAAGACTTCAGTTAGAAATACTAAAAATTATTAGGTCTCAACAATATCCCAGGCCCTGAGAAAAAGGTACTGGTGTTGGGTTCTGTCCAGATCCTGCAGCTTCCAGTAGTTTCAGTTTGTCTTTATTTATATTTCTATCTTCTTCACCTATCCCCTCTCACAATTCTGAGTGGATTTGCAGAAGCTTATATAACAAGCACATAACAACCACATACAACAAACTGATGGGGAATGAGCAAATCAGAGTCATGACCAGAGGAGGCCTTAACAAGTATATGGAGTCAAGAAAAACTGTCCAGGCCAGAACAACCTAGCTGGTGGTTACACTTGCTCTGCATTTAGCCTTGGGTTTTCAGCCAATCCCAAGAAGTAAGAAGACTTATTGCTCCTTTGGAGAAAGGAGGAAGCATCACAGGTCCTTAAGGAAGGCAAAATTTTATTTTTAGCACTAAGTTCTGTAAAGTGTTTTTAATGTGGTGCTTTATACAGGGGCATTGAATAACAAACACTGTTCTTGACTTTCTCCATATAGCAGGTGAAGGATTTCATGTGACTGCTTCCTGTGTTGTCTTTACATAATGGTGACATAATTTAAAAATACATCTCAAGGGATTATGTGAAGACCGTCCTCTGATGAAATGAACGCTGTCTAGATCAAGGAATTTTATCTTCCTGAAAGTCTGAATCATCTCTAGGGCCTATCCAAGGAAAAGAGTTAAATATATTCAGTTTTTCTCTTTGGGAAGAGTCCATCTTCACAAACAGCACTTTCTTAGTCACTCAAGTGCTTCATTCTGACCCCAATCTAGTGGCTTCTTTTTTTTGTATGTTTGTTTAATTTTTGGTGTCATACTCTCAGCTAGCTGTTAGTATCTCTCTAATAGCCATAAAAACCCTTTTAGTCACCTGAATTCGAATTTTCTGAGTTTAAAACGTTTGAAATTCTTTTTCAAATGTTGCTGGATTCTTCAGTCTTTCATATGCTAATACACATTGTGATGGTTTAAGATAGAAAAATGATGTTAATATTCCTTGACCTTATACTAGTTTGAAACCCCTTAATCATGTACCAAACACCTGTTGTGAAATGTTGCTGAAAAGTTATTCTTTGATAGTGTCTTTTAATTTCTACATTAAAAGGGCTACTGGCACTTTAGCGTAGCATTAGAGATGGCCAACGCATCTTTGAAATTGAAAGCTATGAATCTCTAGTAGATCACCTTTGGTGTCCTGGCAAGTACATGAAATATATTTAGGTAGATGGGCCTTCCTAGAGTCCTTCAGGTCAAACCATGTATTTATAAGACATGATATCAACCGTGATTTAAATGTTCCTTTTTCTATGAAATCAAGATTTTTTTCTTCAGTCTAATCTTTGAATTCCAAATGAATAAAGTAACCACTACAAATACTGTTGAGATAAAAGGAAACTTAGCCATTAAAAAAAAAAAAAAAAAGACTATTACTAAAGAGAAAAGTGCATAATAATCTTGGAGAAGAATTATAAAGAATGTGTAAAATGATGACTATCAAAAATGCACATTACTGTCAATATGATGTAAAATAATGTGGACAATTTTAATAGTGAAGGCACTTCAAAATAAAGCAGCTATTAATGACATCAAGTACCTCCTCACAAATACTTACAGATGGAAATTACTGAAGACCTTGAGATTCAAGAGAATGAAAGCATTTCACTTAGAAATAAGTATTTGTAACCATCTGTACTCTATTTTCTGGAGTGAGGACAAGAGCAATAATTTCACAAATTTATCTTTGAAGATGTCACTTCTAACTTCTGGTGGCTAAATAATACTATAGTTTTTCCCCCTTACATTGAGTACATTATTAAATATTTTCTTTTTAAAAGTAAAATTGTAGCATCTTAAAATGAAAATAGTTTTTTCCTCTTAGCTGCAAAATTATTCACCAGAGAATGGAATATTGTCTGAATATTAGGTTCTTTATTATGCTCCAGTAAGACTAAACCAAATACTCTTAGTTATTCCACTCTTCTGTGACTTTGGGTTATTGTTACATTTACCTGCTGGGAACTCTTGCCAATGCATAATGAACTCTTATTCATCCTCTGATATCTGACATGGTTTCCTTTTCCAAGAGCACTTTCCTTAACTACCTTCTAGTTTTTATTTACATCTGATTAGTCTTTGGGCTTCTTTTGTGCTTATAACTATTTCTATTTTCCCATATATTCCATTGTGTTCTTTTTAATTTTTTATTTTTTTGATTCATTGTACATATATGGGGTACAACTTTTCATTTCTCTGGTTGTACATGCAGTAGAATCACACCATTTGTGTAATCATACATGTACTTAGGGTAATGATATTTGTCTCATTCCGTTATCTTTCCTTCCTCCCACCCCCACCCTCATTTCCCTCTTACACAATCCATCTTCCCTCCCTCCATTCTTCCCTTACTCCCTCCCCCACCCCATTATGTATCATCATTCACTTATCAGAGAAAACATTCAGCCTTTGTTTTTTGGGGATTGTCTTATCTCACTTAGCATGATATTCTCCAACTCTATCCACTTACCTGCAAATGCCATAATTTTATTCTTCTTTATGGCTGAATAATATTCCATTGTATATATATAGATATACAGATATATATATATATATCACATATATCACACTTAACGTGATATTCTCCAACTCTATCCATTTACCTGCAAATGCCATAATTTTATTTTTCTTTATAGCTGAATAATATTCCATTGTGTATATATATATATATATATATATATATATATATATATATACAGCTATATATATATATAAAATATATATCACAGTTTCTTTGTCCATTCATCAATTGAAGGACACCTAGGTTGGTTCCACAATCTGGCTATTGTGAATTGAGCTGCTATAAACATTGATGTGGCTGTATCTCTGTAGTATGCTGATTTTAAGTCCTTTAGATATAGGTCAAGGAGTGGGATACCTGGGTCAACTGGTGGTTCCATTCCAAGTTTTCTAAGGAATCTCCACACTGCTTTCTAGAGTGGCTGCACCAATTTGCAATCCCACCAGCAACGTATGAGTGTACCTTTTCCCCAACATACTCGCCAACACCTATTGTTGCTTGTATTCTTAATAATTGCTATTCTAATTAGAGTGATATGAAATCTTCAGGTAGTTTTGATTTGCATTTCTCTTATTACTAGAGATGTTGAACATTTTTTCATCTATCTGTTGATTGCTTATAAATCTTGGACTATATTTCCCACATAGGGTGTGAGTTTAAGGACAATATGAACTACATGTTCTTCATTCAATGTATTTTGAGGTTAAAGATCTGCACAAAATATGCTGCTCCTTTAATTGTCTGTAACTGATCTTATCTAGTTCTGTGTACCCAGGTCTGTTACTCATAGCAGCATGAATGGCAGAAAACACTTAATTGGCCTATTAGAGGTTTGAGGAAACTTTGAGACTGATTTACTCATTGTGATTAATTAGTCTTTAGAGTGGTGGCGTTCAGTGTAAAGTTCAAGACCTTTCCCCCTCTTCTCCTGAAGGCCCCCCCTTCCCTCCTTTCTTCTAAGATGGCATGTTTGTCCTGAGAGAAGAATGAATTGTTTAATACAGTATGGAGCAATCTTCTGGTGTTAGGCTGCCTTCTTGACTTTCTGTTCAGAAGTGGTTAACCTCTTCAGGGCCTGGTTTTCCTGGGCTGGTATCTAAAGTGTAGGTAATCCCACCTAATCTACTTGGGCCTTCCACTGGGAGTTCCCCTTGGAGTTTATAGTCTCTTCCACTTACGTGACTTTTCCAGGGTCCTGTGTTCTGTAATATCACCCTCTGGTATCAAATTCTTTAACTATTTCAGCATCAAGTATCCCAAACTCCTCATCCAGACCCATGGAAACTCCAAGTTCTTTTTTATGCCAAATATTGTTCATGGAGAAAGGGATGTTTACTAGCATCTGCTTGTTTATACTGTCCCACTCCCACTTCATGCTGTGCTGGGTGGAGGAGTGAGGAATAACTGGACTCTCTTATGCTCTCCCTCAAATAATAATAGAGTCTCTCAGGGGTTCTGCCATTTTTTTGTTACTTGACTTTGAATTTGGGACACCAAATTCCTTCTCAGAGACTCAGGTTATATTCTTATTCTAGTGAAATTCTTTCCAAATATCTCTTTACTTTTTACTGAATTAGATTAATTCCTCTGCATTGAAGGCTTACTTTCTCTATCCTAGAACTTTCAGTAAAACTCTTTGATCCAAGTAGAGTCATTCAGGTTTGGCTCTTACTATGAGAATGAAGTTTAAAGGTTACTTTTCTTTATAAAAAGAGCCTGTTTTACAGAATAAATCCCTTACTGTGAACTGAAGAGTGTTATTTTTGTTAGTCAAAAGATGAATATTAAATATATTATTTTTTGAGTTCCTACCTAATGTCTAAGTTCACAGTTGGTAAGGGGAAGATCAATCATCAGCACTTGAATATTGTTTTGGATTTGTCTCCTTCCTGAACTTCTTCCTTTTCTGACTATGCACAGATGTTTGCTGTAGTAAATCTATAAAATTGTGTCCTATTGACCCAGTTTTTCATAATTGTACTGTTTTTGATCAGTCTGTGCAGAAAAGATGTTTCTCTGTGTTCCTTTTTCCTCTTGTGTTCAAAGCTAAACTACATTTTTTAGTTTCTTTGCAGTTAGGTGGGACCATGTGTCTAAGTTCTGGCCAGGGAATGTGGGTGGGAATGATATACATCATTTGAAGGCTGCCCACTAGCACTTCTTTTGCAGTGCTTCAAACTCATGGTTCATCTGTTGGTCAGAGGGAGAGGATTCACTGAAAGAAGTCCTAGGAGATGACATAGATCAACTTGTGAGGTATGCTTATTTCCCACTTAGCTCTATTTGAAATTTATCATTCAATTATGGATATAGTCTAAACTAAAAAATATTTGCACTATCTCTTACTTTGTCACTGATAGAACCATAGGATTTTTTATATTGCATTACAGATATCTCAAAATATTATGAATGCTCATCTCATTTTGATATTGACTTTGTTATTACACTTGTCACTGGATTTGTATTTATTGCATTAGAAGCAAATAGAGGGGCTGAAGTTGCAGCTCAGTGGTAAAGCACTTGCTTATCATGTGTGAGGCCCTGGGTTCAATACCTGGCATCCCAAGAAAGAAACAAACAAAATATATATATTTTACCTTATTTCAAATAAAAATCATTTTAACACTATGTCTTAATATAATTGCTTTCTTTTTCATCCTATCATTTTCTCTGTAGATTTTTATTTTTTTCTAAATTTTTGGTCCTTTGCCTGTCTCTTGGTATATCTGAACATTTTTAAGTTCTGAATATTACAATAGTGTACTTTTAAAATTAAATTCTAGAAAGAAAACCATTTATTAGAGTTGACAGACCAGCACCTATATCTTAATATCTTAAATACTTACCTGTCTTAACTCATTACACTAGCAATGTTTCTCAATTTGGTTTAAAAGGAGTCACCCTATAAAGAATGAAATGGATGTGTGATCATTTTCCCAGTTCTGCCACAGATGTTCTTTAACTGCTATCATTCTAACTGCATAAGGAAGCAGTCAGTTCATTACATATATATAATAGGTTACCTGTAAAATTAAGATTAGTCTAAGAATGCTGGTTGAGAAAGGTTACTCTAGATGACAGGAAAATTTCAAGGAAGAAAATAGCTTCAATCAGTCTGAACCCAGAAAAGGGAGTGACCAGTCAGAAAATCGTTGTTGTAAGGCAGCTGGGAGATTTAACAAAAGTGGAGTTGATTTTGCAATTCTGGTTGGTGGAAAGTGGGCATTCAGTTAGCCTCTGCTGGGCTATTTAGCTTTGCTAGAAAATGATGGTTATGTCAAAACAAAGAATTAATCTAGAATTACTGAAGACGCATAAACTAAAGAAGCAAGGTGATGGACTTTCAGCTTTGCATACTTTGAAGACTCAGGCTGTTTTAGATTAATGCATTCAAGAAAGCTTAGAGAGATATTGTCAAAGTTTTGTGTAATTATTTCTATTATTAGCTGTCAGCAAAAAAAAAAAAAAAAAAAAAATGCTGTCAAGGTTGGCCAATGGGATTTCTTACTTGTCATTGCCTAATCCTTGGGGAAATAAATAAATGTGATATTAGTCTTTGTACTTCTTTCATTAAAGCACTGTGGTGAAAGAATAGAATCTGGTGGGTAGTGGGTAGATAACTAAAGTAGTGAACAATATAGTTACTCTCAGAGATCATTTGGCTTAGTATCATTTGCTTTTCTCCTCCTCTTGAAAATCTCTAAAAATGTTTGAAAAACTGTGAATATAAAAAGTTATGACTAAGAACTCCCATCAGGCTGAATTATTTGCTGAAATGCTTAGGACCAGCAGGTATTTTGGGAATACATGACATCACAAAACATTTTCTTTCAACTGCAACAATTTTTCATATAGAAGTATGAAACCGTACTGAGATTCAGACAGGAAAAATGCTGGAGCAACCTGTCTTTCTGTGCTTTTGTTTAATTTTTAATTTTTTTTGTTTCAAGTAATTTTAGGTATTTTATCTTTTGCTTATTTTTGGTGTTGAGCAATCAACCCTTATTTACCCTTTAGTACTCTGGACCTAATCTTTCATACCCAAATAAAAGCATTTATTATACAATTAGCTAATCAGAACTTCTTAGATTGCTCTGTTTCTGAAGTTATGTAGGAATTATAGGTATTATCTTTCACTTTATCACTTAATTGAATGCTATTTTGTCATTAATTACCACTATTTATTATGTTTATCTTATTTCTTCCCTAAATGATAGGGCTTTTGTGTATATGGATGTGATAGTTCATCTTTTGTGTCAATTTGACTATGCCATGGATGCCCAGACGATTGCTTAGACTTTACTCTGGGCATGTCTGTGAGGATGTTTCTGGATGAGATTAATATTTGAATAAGTAAACTTAGTATAGCAGACCTTGCTTTTGCCCTTCCTGATGGACTGAAGACCTGAATCAAAGAAGAAGGCAGAATAAGGAGTTCCTCCGGCCTGACTACTTTGAGCTGGAGCATCTGTATTTTCCTGCCTTTTGATTCTCTTAGTTCCTTTTGTGTTGCTATAACATAATATCATGGAATCACTTATAATCATCAGAAATTTATTTCTCATAGCTTTCCAGTCTGAATAGTCCAATGTCAAAGTGCCAGCATGTCTGAATAGTCCAATGTCAAGGTGCCAGCATGTCTGAATAGTCCAATGTCAAGGTGCCAGCATGGGTGAGAGCCTTTTGCTGCATCTGTACATGGTAAGAAGCATCACATGGTAGAAGAAACTATGGAGAAGGAAAAAGGGAGGGAGGGAGACCCAGAGAGGGAGAGAGAGAGAGAGAGAGAGAGAGAGAGGGAAACCCTCCCCCTCCCCTGGTAACAGTGTTAATGAGTGGGGTCCTCATAACCCAAACACTTCATAACCCCCAGTTCTTAATACTATTATAGTGGCAGCTACATTTCAACATGAGTTTTGGAGGTAACAAACATTCAAACTGTAATAGACTCGAGATGAACCCTAGGCTCTTTCTGTATCTTTAACCGGTTGATCTTCCATTTGGAACTTACATTCTTGTTTCTCAGGCCTTTAGACCTGAATTGGAGCAACACTATTGGTTCTCCTGGGTTTTCAGCTTACTGAGTGTGGATCTTAACATAGACCCAATAATTGTATGAGTCAGGTGTGTGTGTGTATGTGTGTGTGTGGGGGGGGGGGTGGGAGAGAGAGAGAGAGAGAGAGAGAGAGAGAGAGAGAGAGAGAGAGAGAGAGAGAGAGAGAAAGAGATCTCTATCCTGTTGGTTCTCTTTCTCTAATGAACTCTGGCTAATATAGTGGGTCATGTCATGTCATGTCTGGTATTCATTTCATACTACCAGTAGCACCTAGCATACCATGGTTTTGTTACAAAGTTAAAATAGACTTTTAGAAACAGTGCTCCTTGATTAAAGTGATTCATGAATCATAGAGGCAGTTCCTGAGATAAAAAATTGACCGCACATTTGCTGAATCTTTGAGGGCATGTACTATTGTGTGTGTCAGTTTTGATATGGATGGAAAGAAAGGCAGTGACAAATACAGTATAGATCTTGATTAGGTGGTGTCAAATGAGCTGAATTGCTATGTTTAAATGGTGAATTGCAATTGCCACAATAATACAGCTTGATTTTCATAATAAAAGATATTATTTAAATGATAGTTTAAGCTCATTTGCCACAGTTGAAAGCCCATGTATATATATCATCTGAAAATTCATGATATTATGTTGCATAAGAAAGGCTCTATTTATCACTGCTGCTTGTAAGATTTGTAAACCAATTAAGGCACATCATTTTCCCTGTAGCAATTAGTTCTTGACCCAAGTCAGGGATGCATTTGAAGTTGTTTTTAAAATTCTG
The DNA here is from genome assembly GCF_902686455.1 of Sciurus vulgaris. Classification (NCBI taxonomy): domain Eukaryota; kingdom Metazoa; phylum Chordata; class Mammalia; order Rodentia; family Sciuridae; genus Sciurus; species Sciurus vulgaris. The sequence continues at coordinate 26,158,778 of NC_136470.1, read as the reverse complement.
GTGATGAATATCTTGTCTGGTTTCACCTGGGACCCTTGACGTGTATGTGTAGGAAGACTCATCAAGATATAAGTTTAAAAGTGTTTCTAAACAGAGTAAAGCTGTAACTAATTTATGTTAAATTAAACTCATTGGGTTGTGTTGTAACTGAATTAATGATTAAAGCCAGAAACTGCAGCAAATCATAAGCCAGAGGTAAGTGAGCAGAAAACTACATTTATTCCAAGTGTATATCATTGTATTCACATTTAAGCATGATGGTATCCTCACATGAAAGACAACTGTCAACTCTTATATTTATTGAGACCAATATAATATAATTTATGAAGATGAAATGTTCCTTGCCATCTGAGATGTTTCAGCTGAGATGTCTGAGATGCAGAAACATTAGATTGCCAAATGTGAAAAGGAAATTCTCCCCTGAAATATCTGAAATTTTCCATCAATATAATTTTTATGCACATTTTAGAACATAATTTCCCCTGATACTTTGCTATCCTAGAAATATTGAAAAAACAAATCTTGTGCTAATATTACTCATCTGATATTAAGCATGATAGAGTTAGACTCCTGACTGCAATTTATAGGCCAAAGGCTGATACTATGTCAGGTATAGGTATATATACTTGCTACTGTCCAGGATGAGATGTCTTTTCAGCTCTTTTCATTAGATTGTTTTTCTTCTTGTTCAAATATGAAAAAATTAATTCCCTCCATCACCTCAACACAAAGTGAACACAAAGTAAAAACTCCTTGTAGGACACAGGAGTCCCAGAACATAGAAAAATGGTAGATGGTATTTTGCAGATATGTTGGAGAGCAGTGAAGACAACTGCTTCAGTCAAATAGCAGTCTATGAAGAGTGGACATTAAATGGAACATTGAACCAGATCATGAACTGATAGTAAGTGTAACAACTCTGCTAGGAGGAAGTGACCTCTGGTATATGCCTATAAAACATGAAATGTGTGACTTTTAACCAAAGGGATGCAGAATTGGATAAAGATAGAGACAGAGAAATCAGACCAGGTTGAACACAAATATCAATGATTCTCTTAATCTTCTGTGTCTGGGGATTTTCACAAAGACTTATTGAGAAAAATATTAAAACTTCTCTTTATGCCTTACTCTTCATTTTCAGCATATAATTATTATTAGTGAACTGATGGATAGTGTTTACTTTGCAATGCAAATCCATTCTGTCTAATCCCTTTGTTTTCACAAAATTCTGTCTTGGGGGCTGTTTCAGTACAAGTGATTGAATCTAGGGGACTCTTTATCACTGAGTTACATCCCCAGTCCATTGCTATTTTGAGATGGTCTCACTGAGGCTAGTCTAGAATTTGCTGAGGCTAGTCTAGAATTTGCAATCTTCTTGACTTAGTCTCCTGAATAACTGGGATCATAGGCATGCACCAACACCCTGGGCCATCACAAAGTTCCCGAGTTAAAAAAGTCTTCACATGTTATTAGATGTGCCTGAATGGGGAAGATGTTATTTAAAAACAGCATTCTGCATCTGAATCCAGAGGAGAAAAATCTGTAAACTGGTCCCTTATTTAGGTAGAATCCTGCCTTGCCAGGCTCATTTCAGGGATGCAAGACATATCCATCTTTTTTTAGGGATCACCAAAATCTTCCTAAGAGGATTTGAGGGGAAAAATTAATGTGATCAGGGGTATAGGGGTAGGAAGGACAGTAGAGTGAAACAGACATTATTACCTCATGTTCATGTTCATGATTGCATGACAGATGTGATCCTACAATATGTATAGTCAGAAAAATGAGAAATTACATTCCATTTTTGTGTGATCTATCAGACTGTATAAATGCATTCTACTGTCATGTACAACTAATTAGAACAAATTAAAAAATTTAAAAAAGAGTGCCTTTAGCATTTTATTTAAATTATTATGCCAAATTTCTTCTAAGTATGATTAATCCTTGATTGTGAGAGTATGATAGAGAAGAATGTAGACATTTGCTATTCCCTACTAAGACTCATGAATTCTAAAGTGATACCCCTTCTGCCCAACTCCAGACATGGATGCAAATCAAGTAGTAAATATTCATCACTTTGTATGGGTCCTATTCTAAGCTAAATGTAAGGAATACAAAATACAGACTAGTTCTTTTCCTTAAACTTCAAATAGTTGTTCTTCAAAGTCCATAAAAACACACAAGAAAGAATTGCACAGTCTAAAACACTTTATATTAGTTAGTGAGACAATAAAAGAAACTGAAAAAAATTAATGTGATTTTGAGGAAAGAACTTCCATCACACAGACATAATTTTTGAAGTACCTTGATGGATGAACTATCAGATATTTCAGTACTGCACTAGTGAACCCATTCCTGGGTTTGTGCATCATGGTTGAGCTTCAGTCTAGCTTTTGCAGGTATGGATGCACCTGAGTTTCTACAATTAATGCCATGATGCCAACATATAGGGTAACTTTTGTAACTGCTTTCTTAACACTTAGTTTCTGATATTAGTTTGTTCAAATTTCAATTCCACTCCATCTTGATTATTTGTCTTCCAAGAGGAAAAAAACTTTGTGTGTATGTGTGTGTGTGTGTGTGTGTGTGTGTGTGTGAGAGAGAGAGAGAGAGAGAGAGAGAGAGAGAGAGAGAGAGAGAGAGAAGGAGATGACTTCTGGTCTCAGGATTTATGGGTATATGGGTATCATTTCCTGAGTTTGCTTTCCTCAGGAGGAGGAGTTATTACTCCTGTTTTTCAGCTAACCATCCCCAAATCCTTGTGAAATAAGACACTATGTCAAAGATTTTAGTGCTCACCAGCACCTGTATGCTCTTCTAGTTCTTGAGCCCCCAGGTTGAGCACAATTTCCAGGCTCCCTTGCAGGTAGGTATGACCCTGGGAGTGTCCTGGGAAATGGCAGCTCAGCAGGAATGATGGGACCATTTCCATACTAAACCACAGAAGATCTCCTACGTACAAATCTCGTTTATTTTCTGGCTGATTGGAAAAGACTCTGAGGGACAAAAGGAGAATGGAGCATTTGATGGGAGGGACCCTGTACTCCACCCTGAGTTGTGGGGATGAGTCAGAGCCTCCCCCTCCTCCCAGTGCACTCATATCCGACTTAATGTGATGTGATTGACAAAGTAAACTAACTAATTTTATTGGCTGAATCATGAGTTGATTACTCATTGATCCATTTAACATATCATTTGAACACTTCTCACATTCAGTACCAAACTTATATTGTTATTCCAAAGTAATATCACTATCAATTTAAAACATAGGAAAGAATGTCTTACAATGGAGCATAGATGTTTTTGGTAAAGATAAGAAAAGTTGTGAGAACAAGACAAAGAACACCTGTATGCTTCTCTTCCAGGTTAACTTATGTTTTATTATCATTTATTTTCATCTCTTGTTCTTTCTTCACATGTGCACATTTCATTTTTTTTCTGAGTCTTTTTATGCCATTGACATTTTTTGAAGAATACAGTCTTACATTTTTGATAGGATGGTTTTTAGTTTGAGTTTTTCTCATGTTTCCTCATCATGAGAATCATGTTACACATTCTTTTTGGGAATCTTTCTATTGAAGTACAATGAACAAAACATTTTGAACCACAACTTTGAATAACACATAGAACACAAGTTAGAGATTGAAGGATGACGAAGCAGTTGTTTAGCTGCTGGGTTATCAGGTAGAGAGAGTTTCTAAAAACAATTGTGGTGTCATTTCACTTAGCCAACAGAGAATATTGTATTTTTGGAGATGGAAAATTACCTGTGAAATTAGGGTGTTGGAGGTTTGTTGATAGTGAATCACAGCTGCCCTTTCTTTCTGCATTTTATAACCTCCCGCTACTCCATGCTTTCTGAATGCCTCAGCTTCTCCTTTGCCTGGAGAAAAATATGTGCTAACCTGGCACTCACACGTTAGTGTCTAAGTAGGTGTATTAACTTACAAGGAAGTATGCGTTTTAAGATGATGTCTGGGGAGAGCAATTCATGAATCAAAGTGTGGTCTCCTGAGGTTGGCACTTCTGGGACATGGCACCTAGGCAGGGAAATGTTTTGGACAGGTGTTATGGTTTGGATATGAAGTGTCCCTCAAAAGCTCCTGTATTAATGCAGGAATATTCAGAGGTGAAATGATTATATTACGGGAGCTGGAAACCAATCAATCAGTTCATCCTAGTTTGAATGGATCAACTTGGTGATAACTTTAGGCAAGTGGGGTACGACTGGAGGAGGTATGTCACTGGAGTTCTGTCCTGTATCTTCCCAGGAATGCCCTCTCCCCCACCCCACGGCTTCTTGGTCACCATGAGTGGAACAACTTCCCTTCGGCTGTGCTTTTTCCTCATGATGTGCTGCCTCACCTTGGGTCCTGAGCAATGGAGTCAGCCCACCTTGGACTGAAATCATGGGCTGAAATAAACTTTTCTCCCTCTAAGTTGTTCTTCTTGGATATTTTGGTCATCTTTTGATGAAAAGGTGACTAATATGGGCAATGAGGTTTAATTATATGCGTCAACTTGGTTGGAGTGTGGTGCCTAACATCTAATCAAACACTCACACAGATGTTGCTGTGAAAGTAGTTTGTAGACGTGGTGAATATTTGCAATTGGTTGACTTTAAGTAAAGAATATTGACTTTGATACTGTGGGTGGGCCTCATCCAATCAGTCAAAGACTTTAAGAGAAAAAAACAAAATCAACCCTCTCCCCACAAACCTGGAGTTTCTGAGAGAAAAAGAAATTCTGCTTTAAGATTGCAGCACTTATTCCTGTGTAGATTCCCAGCCTGGCGGTCCTTCCTTTAGGTCAGCCCTCATCATTGTATGAGCCAGTTTCTCACAATAAATCACTTTACATTCACACACACACGCATACCCCCACATCATGCAAATTTTAATATCATACTTTTTTTCTATTTCTCTGGAGAATCCTGACTGATACAATGACAAAGGCAGGCTATCATTTTTGTTATATCTCAGCAGTAATTACTAGGTCAATGATTTGAATGTGAGATGTGTTCAAAGAATGCATATTAAATGGTTCAATGAGTAACTGGAGATTCAGCTAATATGAAAGTTAGTACTGAGGATTTAAAGTAAAAATGGCTTTAACATGTACAGCCTTATGATCATATTTCTCCACAGTATTTAAATTCTCTGAAAGTAAGTAGTACAGTGGTGATGTTTTAGTCTTAAGAAATACATTCTCCCATTTTTCCCTCTGCATATACTCAAAGTAATGTTGCTATCTAGTACTGTAATGGTATCCTATTTGTCAGCAAGTAGTGATAAAGTTTACTCCCAATTTCTATATTGAGTAAATATAATTCATGTATTGCTGCCCTCTAGTGGATATAGTTCAATAAATAAAGTTTATAAATACATACCTTGTTTTATAGATTAAGTCATCTACTATTTGATTATATTCTCAAAATTCCTTTCTATGCTTGAAATACTGATTGCATTTTTCTTTGGTTCTTTTTTATTTGTTCTTTTTAGATATACATGACAGTAGAGTATATTTTGACATATTATACATACATGGAGTATAACTTCCCATTTTTGTGATGTGGAGTTATACTGGTTGAGTATTCATATATTAACACAGGAAAGTTATGCCTCATTCATTCTGCCTTTCATGTTCCCAGTCCCCCTTTCCTTCATCCACCTTTGTCTAATCCAATGAACTTCCATTCTTACCCACCCCCCTTATTGTATGTTAGCAACTGCACTTCAGAGAGAACATTCAGCCTTTAGTTTTGTGGGACTGGATTATTTCACTTAGCATGATAGTCTCCATTTCCATCAATTTACCAGTCAATGCCATAATTTTATTATTCTTTATGGTGGAGTAATACTCCTTTGTGTATATAGAGCACATATTCTTTATCTATTCATCTGTTCAAGGGCACCTAGGTTGGTTTCACATCTTAGTTTTTGTGAATTGAACTGCTATAAACATTGAAGTGGCCATGTCATTGTAGTGTGCTGATTTTAAGAGATTTGGGTATATAGAGTGGGATAACTGGGTCAAATGGTAGTTTCATTCCAAGTTTTCTGAGGAATCCCCATACTGATTTCCAGAGTGGTGGCACCGATTTGCAGTCCCACCAGCCATGTATGAGTGTACCTTTTCTTGATAATTGCCATTCTGATGGGAGTGACATGGAATCTCAGTGTAGTCTTAATTTTCATTTCTAGAATTGCTAGATATATTGAACATTTTTTTCATATATTTGTTGACCAATTATATTTCTTCTTCTGCAAAGTGCCCATTCAGTTCCTTTACTTTATTGATTGGGTTATTTGTTTTTTTGGTTATAAGTTTTGGTTATAAGTTTTTTGAGTTCCTTATATATCCTGGAGATTAGTGCTCTATCTGAGGTGCATGTAGTAAAGATTTTCTCCCATTCAGTAGGCTCTCTCTTCATGCTCTTGATTGTTTATTTTGCTGTGAAGAAACTTTTTAGTTTGAATCTATCCCATTTATTGATTCTTGATTTTACTTCTTGTGCTTTAGGAGTATTGTTGAGGAATTTGGATCCTAAGTTGACATGATGGGCAGTTAGGCCTACTTTTTCTTCTAGTAGGTGCCGGGTCTCTGGTCTAATTCTGAGGTCCTTGATCCACTTTGAGTTTTGTGTAGGGTGAGAGACAGGGGTCTAATTTCATTTTGTTACATAGGGATTTCCAGTTTTCCCAGCACCATTTGTTGAATAGTCTTTATTTTCTCCAATGTATGTTTATGGCACCATTGTCTAGTATGAGAAAATCATGTTTATGTGACTTTATCTCTGTGTCTGTTATTCTGTTCCATTGGTTTTCATGTCTGTTTGATGCCAATACCATACCATTTTTGTTACTATGGCTCTATAGTATAATTTAAAGTCTGATATTGTGATGTCTCCTGCTTCACTCTTCTTGCTAAGGATTGCTTTGGTTATTATGGGCCTCTTATTTTTCCAAATGAATTTTATGAATGCTTTTTCTCTTCCTATGAAGAACATTATCAGAACCTTAATAGGAATTGCATTAAGTTTGTATAGTGCTTTTGGTCATATGGCCATTTTGACAATATTAATTTTGCCTATTCAAGAACATGGGAGATTTTTCCATTTTCTAAGGTCTTCTTCAATTTCTTTCTTTAGAGTTCTGTAGTTTTCATTGTAAAAGTCTTTTATCTCTTTTGTTAGATTGATTCTGAAATATTTAATTTTTTTGAGGTTATTATGAATGGGATAGTTTTTCTAATTTCTCTTTCAGTTGATTCATTACTTATGTTTAGAAACACGATTGATTTATGGTAGTATCCTGTTACTTTGTCGAATCCATTTATGAGATCTAGAAGTTTTCTAGGGGAGTTTTATGGGTCTTGTAAATATAGAATCATGTCATCAGTAAATAGGGATAGTTTGGGTTCTTCTTTTCCTTTTCATATTTCTTCAATTTCTTTCTTCTAATTGCTCTGTCTAGTTTCAAGGACTATGTTGAACAAAAGTGGTGAAAGAGGGGTCCTTCTGTTGTTCCAGTTTTTAGAGGGAATGCTTTTAATTTTTCTCCCTTTAGAATGATGTTAGCCTTGGGTTTAGCATATATAGCTTTTACATTGTTGAGATATGTTCCTACTATCCCTAATTTTTATAGTGTTTTGAACATGAATGAATGCTGTATTTTGTCAAATGCTTTTTCCTGCATCTATTGGGATAATCATGTGATTCTTGTCTTAAGTCTATTGATGTGATGAATTATGTTTATTGATTTCCACATGTTGAACCAACCTTGCATCCCTGGGATGAAACCCACTTGATCATGGTGCATTCTTTTTAATATGTTTTTGTATGTGATTTGCCAGTATTTTATTAAGAATTTCTGCATCTATGTTCATCAGGAACATTGGTCTGAAATTGTCTTTCCTCTATGTGTCTTTGTCTGGTTTTGGTATCAGGGTGATACTAGCTTCATAGAATAAGTTTGGAAGGAAGGGTTTCCACCTTTTCTATATCATGGGATAATTTGAGGAGGATTGGTATTAGTTATTCTTTTTTGGGGGGAGTACCAGGGATTGAACTCAGGGGTACTCAACCACTAAGCCACATCCCCAACCCTATTTTGTATTTTATTTAGAGACAGGGTCTCACTTAGTTGCTTAGCACCTCTCTTTCACTGAGGCTGGCTTTGAACTCATGATCCTCCTGCCTCAGCCTCCTAAGCCACTGAGATTACAGGCATGTGCCACAGCACCACGCTGTTAGTTATTCTTTGAAGGTCTGGTAGAACTGATAATCTACCTGGTCCTGGGCTTTTCTTTCTTGGTTGGATTTTGATGGTGTGTTCAATTTCATTGCTTGAAATGGAGTTGTTTAAATTTTCTATGTCCTCCTGATTCAATTTTTGTAGGTTATATATCTCTAGATATTTGCCAAAGTCTTTAAAATTTATTTTTTAATTAGATCACACATTTTCAAAATTGTTTCTAATTATCATTTGTATTTCAGTCGTGTCAGTCATGATATTTCATTTTATATCACAAACCTTAGTAATTTGAATTTTTTCCTTCTTTCTCTTGGTTAGCATGGCTAAGGGTTTATCAATTTTATTAATTTTTTTTAAAGAACCAACTTTTTGTTTTGTTGATTTTTTCACTTTTTTTGGGTTTCAATGTCATTGAGTTCAGCTCTGATTTTAATTATGTCCTATATTCCACTGCTTCTGGTGTTGATTTTTTCTTCTTTTTCTAAGAATTTGAGATGTAATGTTAGGTTATTTATTTGGTGACTTTCTATTCTTTTGATGAATGAGTTCAATGCAATGAGTGTTCCTCTTAGAACTGCCTTCGTAGTGTCCTACGATTTTGATATGTTGTATTGTTATCTCATTTACCTCTAAGTATTTTTTAATTTCATCCCTGATTTCTTCAATTATCCATTGTTCATTCAATGGTGAATTATTTAGTGTCCATGTATAAAAATAGCTTCTAGTTTTTATTTTATCTTTGATTTCTAATTTCATTCCATTATGATCTAATAGAATGCAAAGTATTATTTCTTTTTCTCTCTCTTTTGTACTAGCTAAGAGTTGCTTTATGTACTAAGTTATGGTCTATTTTAGAGAAGGATCCATGTGCTGTTGAAAAGAAAGTTTTTAGTCACTGATGGATGAAATATTGTGTATATATCTGTTAAGTCTAAATTAGCAATCAAATTCTTTAGTTCTATAGCTTCTTTATTTACTTTTTATTTGGAGGATCTATCCAGTGATGAGAGCAGTGTGTTAAAGTCACCAGTATTATCATGTTATTATATTCGATTCTTAAATTTGAGAAGGGTTTGTTTGATGTACATAAATGCTCCATTGTTTGGGGCATAAATATTTATGATTATTATGTCTTGATGTATAATTCCCTTAAGGGGTATGAAATGTCCTTCTTTGTCCCTTCTGGCTAACTTTGGCTTGAAGTCCACTTTATCTGATGTGAGGATAGAAACTTCTGCTTGTTTACAAGATCCATGTGAATGATAAGTTTTTCCCATCATTTTACCTTGGGAGTCTGTGGATGTCTTTGCCTATAAGGTGAGTCTCCTAGAGACAGCATATTGTTGGGTCTTGTATTTTAATCCAATCTGCCAGTCTATGTTTTTTGATTGTTGATTTGAGACCATTTACATTCAATGTTATTATTGAGAAATGATTCTTCTTCTCTGTCATTTTGGTTTACTTCTGGTTTTTAATTTTAATTAGTTTCTCCTTTCTAGTGTAGTTCTTCCTTTTGCTGCTTTTCACTTTTATTTTTTTCATGAACTATTTTATCAAGTAGGTTTTGTAGTGCAGTCTTTCTAGTTGTGAATTCTTTCATCTTTTGTTTATCATGAAAGGTTTTTATTTCATCTTCAAATCTGAAGCTCAATTTTGTTGGATATAGTATTCTTGAATGGTATCCATTTTCTTTCAGAGCTTGGAATATATGCTTCTAAGACCTTTTAGATTTGAGGGTCTGGGTTAAGAAATCCCCTGAGTTCCAGATTGGTTTCCCTCTAAATGTGACCTGTTATTTTTCTCTAGCAGTCTTTAAAATTCTATTCTTCTGTATGTTAGGTGTTTTCATAATAATGTGTCTTGGTATGGGTCTGTTGTAAAATTTTGTATATTTGGAGTCCTATAAGCATCCATCTGTTTTGATTTTCCATTTCATTCTTTAGGTTTGGGAAATTTTCTGATATTATTTCATTGAAAATATTGTGTGTTCCTTTAGTTTGTATCTCTGCACCTTCATCAATCCTAATAAATCTTAAATTTAGTCTTTTTGTGGTGTTCCATACTTCTTGGAAGTTCTATTTATGGTTTCTTAATATCTTCCCTATGTGGTCTTTATTTTCAAGATTATATATTTTGTCTTCATTGCCTTGAGCTTCTGTCTTCCAAGTGGTTTAAAAGTCTGCTGGTGATGATTTCTATTGAATTTTTAATTTGGTTTATTCATTCCTTCATTTCAAGAATTTCTGCTTGATTTTTTCCAGAATCTCTATCTCTTTATTGAAGTCATCTTTCACTTCCTGTATTTTTTCTCTGATTTCACTTCTTACATCAATCTTTACCTCACAATAGAGATTGTCAGCAGAAAAAAAGAGAGAAAGAGAATCAAGGGAAATAGTTGAGGGAAAAATATATATGTGAAGTAAAATTTAAAAATTTAAAAATAAAAATAAGGTACAAAGCAAAACAAATATACTACTCATATATCCTACTCCTCAAAATACTGATCCACGAAAAATAACTGTCTTCAAAAATGCTAGAAATGAGAAAAAAATATGAATATGTATAAATATTCAAAAACCATTAATGTCACAATTAAACAGAGAAAAGTAAAAAGAAAGAAGAAAAGATCTTGATGAAAAGTTAAAGAATTGTTTCCATTGGAGTTCAAAAGTTCTCAACTTCCCTTCCAGGCAGTGTTAGGTGGGGTTTTCTGGAATGTGATGCTTGCTCCACCCTCAGGGTGGGTTTCTGGAGTGAGAGAGGTAAATCAGTATGCAGAACTCCTGGATACAGGGGTTTAGGTTTAGGTATGTTCCGGGTTCTTTGCTGAATGTCAATTGGTCTGGAGATTTTAAAATTAGTGCATCTCCAGGTCTAGCAATTGCAAATTGTAGCCAGATTGGAAGGAGAAGGAGAGAGCTGGGTGGGTTTCCATGACCAATAGTCCCTTGTATAAACCTCTCTCCATGTTTTATTTTCTTCTGGTCACTTACACACACTCTCTGTTGTGTAGTGTGGATTTTCCAGGGTTGTATTTTGGTCCAATCTTTGGTTTGGTAAGAAGTGGCTTCCCCAGCTGCTGGTCCTTGCTCTGTGGTTGCAAATGTTTCCTTCCTCTGTGCTCTGCATGAAGCTGGGAAAGATGCAGCTTCTTTCCCACACATGGATATTGTGCAGGCCTTTCAGTTCAGTCTGGCAGTATCTTTGATTTCTAAATTCTCTGTACCCAGACATACTCAGGACTCCTGAAAATGCAGGTTCCTTTAATTCCTTTATCCCTCCACTTTGCTCACACAGGAACCCTCTAACTAACTGGTACCTCCCACTGCAGCAGCAACTGTGGTGTTAGGGATTTCTTCCTTATTTTATTATATCCAACCTCCTAAGTCCCCAATTTGCTTTAAATATTCAGTATTAAATCCCAGTAAATTACTCCCCTCTTTTTTGTTCACCCACCTTGCAGAGAAGCTGTCTAACTATTTTCTTGGTTTCATTCCATGGAGCAAATAGGAAAGCAACCTTTCTATTCTGCCATTTTGAAACCCTCCCCTTCCCATTTATTGACTGCATTATGTGTCAGGCCCTGGACTTGGTATTGGGACACAGCTGTAAACAATAAAGAAATATTTCTGCTTTTATGCAGTTCAGAATATCTTTTAGGATGATTAAAAATGCATTGAATATAGATAAAGAATATTAAAATAATTATACTAGAATAAGGATAAGGAAATAATTTAACATTGGTGTGAGTGTTCTGGGGCACTCTAGAGGGAGATCTACCTAGGTGTTGAAAAGTACTCACTGATAGGGAGCTGAATCTAGAGAAAGAGGCTCTGACTGGGGAGTAAAGATGGAGAGTAAGTAAAATAGGAAGAAACACAGTGGAGCCATGAAGTAGGTTTTGTTGATAGAGTCATGGTTGATTAAGTGGGGCAATGAGGTAGCATTTACTGACTGGTTAATGACAGGAACATTTTTTATTAGGGGGATGGATATTTTTTCTTCTAATTCCCTCTGTTCATTACTAAGATAACTGAGTAGGACAGGAGGTATTCAGACAGTGACAGTGATAGCAGGAATTCATGCCCTTTTCCTGCAAAGAAATAAATGAAATTCAAAATATGACCTTCTAACTAAAGTTAGAATCATTGTAGTTTAGTTCTCAGGATCCCTCCAGAAATTTGTCAAAAATGATAGGCAAATATTTCCACTAGCAATTCCATAAATTAACCCTTTACTTATTTTCTAATGACTTTAGTAATGTTAGCTGCCACTTCATCTCCCAGGCCATGCAATTTCTAATAATGATAAAACAGAAGTAGCTGACATCTTATCATTCTAAATATGCATCAAGAACTTTTGAGATTACATGACATGCATTAGCTCATTTACTATGAAAGCTCTATAAGTGATGCACCATTATAATGTCCACTTAAAGATGAGGAAACCAAGCCTCAATATGGTCACAGGGCTGGCAAGTGTAGACTCAAATCCATGTTGCTTGGTTTCAAAGCCCATTTGCTTACTTGCTCTACCACACCACCGAATCTAGTGCCTCAAGTCTCAGGATGGTGTCCATGGGTCGCCCTCCCCAACCTTGAAAATATGTTTTGCCCCCCTTTTTTAGAGCATTCCTAGTTTTCAGGGCTGCATTATCTTTACTTGTTCTTATGAACATAAGGACTGATGAAATATGACAACTATGATGTTTTTTGACAAGTAAATCCCGAAAAGAACCTCAACGGATAGTGCTGATGATGGAAATAAGTAGAAAATTAGAAAGTTAAAAAAATCATTCTTAGGCACAAAACAGAAGATTTACAGACTCATTGACACATCATATTGCTGTTTGTAAATTGAATCAGGTTTCTTTCATTTGCAAGTGACAGAAACTTTTCTTAATCAAGACATTCATTACTGAGCTGCTTATACTATGAAGGTAGACTGAAATTCTGATCTAGAGTGGCAGAAGTACCAGAGATATGGGGCTATTTGGGCCATCTGATCCAAGGTCAGAATAGTGAATGGAGTAGTTTAAAAGTCAAGGATCAAGAATGAGGCTGGACAAAGAAGACAAGACAGGTGTGATATAGTGGGCATCTTAGACCACTCAGATTGCTGTAGTGAAATGACATAAATTGGGAAGTTCATAAAAAACACACATTCATTTCTTATGTTCTGGAGGCTGATTGTAAAGTATAAGATTGCCGACACACTCCAAATCTGGTGAGGGTCACCTTGCACATGGATGGCTATTCTCACTTTATCCTCACAGGCAGAATAGGTGAGGGGGTCTCTATTGGGCCTATTTTATAAATTCAGTCTTGAGGGCTATGTTCCTATGACCTAATCACCTCTCAAAGTACCCCCTCCACTTACTAACATCACCTTGGGGTGAAGATTTTAATGTATCAATTTTATGAGGACAAAGAACATCCAGAAAACAGTATAGGGACTGACATATAATTTTTTCTTACTCCTGATAAATTTCTAGTTGGATCATACCAGTGTAACATAAGAGAGATTAAAGAAACAAGCAGACTAGTTACTACATAGTGCACATCATATGGGAGAATCTCAGTGACTAGTAACTTAGGGCAGGGGCTTTAATTCTGGTTTATATAGGACTTCAACAAAGAACAAGATATATTAGAGAAGTTACAATGCAAAGGAAAACAATTTTTGGCTTTCAGAGGTGGGAAACTATGAGAAGGTAAATTCATGGGGGAGATTTCACATGTCTTTTGATGAAAAGGGATGGTGGTGGTAGAAAGAACCTGTTCTCTGTCCTCCTCCTCCTGCTCCTCCTCCTCCTCCTTTTCTTCTTCTTCTTCTTTGGTTTTTTATTTTTATTTTTATTTTTTATGGTATTAGAGATTGATCCCAGGGATGCTTAATCACCGAGCAACATTTCCAGCCCTTCTTTGTATTTTATTAGAGACAGGGTCTTGCTGATTTGCTTTGGGCCTCACTAAATTGCTGAGGGTGACAGTGACTCTCAATCCTCCTGCCTCAGCCTTCCAAGCTACTGTGTGTATCACCTCACCCGGCATGTTCACCCTCTTAATTGCTTTCAGCTCAGTAATTAAATCAAAGAGGCATATTTGGAAATGACATATTATGATTTCCTTCAACAGTAAGGGAAAAAATAAATTTGATATTTGTCCTCATTCCTGGCACTCAACTCAGAAAAATCTTGGAATTTCTCAAGTAGTGTAAGTGTTCCTTTGTACATTATGGAGAGGAGGCTGAGGACCCTTAGCTTAATAGTTTAGGATGGGGGTCCTGATCACCAGGCATGATTAGAGGGTTGGAGCTTTCAGTCCCTCTACCCCCCACCATCCTCTACCTCTCCCAAGTGATTTTCTAGGAGTGGTTATATCTCCTCTATGAATCTTGCAGAAAACTTTGCTGTGGATCCAGATTTTTCTGGGTGAACCAGTTCTGTTTCTCCTATAATTACACCTCCTTATTTGGTTTCCCAGGACTGCTGGTGTTAATTTTATTGTCTCACCAATTCAACATGACTTCTGAGATCTTAACACATCTATATGATCAATTTCCTGTATAAATTTCTTCTGATTTAAATATCCAGTGGAAACCTTCAGGGACAAAGTCTACATGGTAGAAACTATACTACCTCAGATTCATACTGCTAAATGGAATACACATGAACGACATGAATAAACAAGGGAACAAAGTGCCCCAAACAAACTAAAGTGCTCCAATCATAGAGTCCATTGACAAAATGGTAGAAGAAATATCAAAGAAGGAGTTCAGAATGTACATAAAGTTAAAATGATCTGCAACATAAAGGATGATGTAAGGAGTGAAATCAGAGATCAATTTCAAGAGGTGAAAGATCACTTCAATAAAGAGATAGAGATTATGAAAAATATGAAGCAAAAATACTCAAAATGAAGGAATCAATGAACCAAATTAAAAATCCAATGGAAAGTATCACCAACAGACTAGACCACTTGGAAGACAGAACCTCAGGCAATAAAGACAAACAATCTTGAAAATAAGGTTGACCACACAGAGAGGATGGTAAAAAACCATGAACAGAACTTCCAAGAATTATGGAATAACATGATAAGACCAAAACTAAGATTTATTGAAATAGAGATACAAACTAAAGGAATGCACAATTTTTTCAATGAAATAATATCAGGAAATTTTTCAAACATAAATAATGAAATGGAAAATCAAATACAAGAGGCTTACAGGACCCCATGTGTACACAATTACAACACACACACACACACACCAAGGCACATTATAATGAAAATGCCTAGCATACAGAATAAGGATAAAATTTTAAAGGCTGCAGGAGAAAAGTATCAGATTACATATAGAGGGAAATCAATTTGGATCTCAGCTGATTTCTCAATCTGGACTCTCAAAGCTCAAAGGTCCTAGAACAACATATACCAAGTTCTGAAAGAAAATGGATGCCAACCAAAATTTTATGTGCAGCAAAATTAAGCTTCAAACGTGAAGATGAAATAAAACCTTCCATGGTAAACAAAAATTAAAAGAATTCACACTAGAAAGCCTGTGCTAGAGAACTTCCTTAGCAAAATGTTTCATGAGGAGGAAATTAAAAAAAAAAAAAGTGAAAACCAGCAAAGGAAAAGACATTTAAAGAAAAAACTAATTCAAATTAAAAACCAGAAATGAACCAAAATGACTGGAAACATGAATCATATCTCAATAATAACCTTGAATGTTAATGGCCTAAAATTATCGATCAAAAAACATAGATTGGCAGATTGGATTAAAGAATAAGACCCAACAATATGCTGTCTCTAGGAGACTCACCTTATAGGCAAAGATATCCACAGACTGAAGATGAAATGATGGGAAACATATCACTCACAGGGACCGTGTAAATAATCAGGGGTTTCCATCCTCACATCAGATAAAGTGAACTTCAAGCCAAAGTTAGTCAGAAGGAACAAAGAAGAACATTTCATACTGCTTAAGGGAATTATACATCAATATGACATAACAATCATAAATATTTTTTATGCCCCAAACAATGGAACATCAAACAAATCCTTCTCAATTTCAAGAATCAAATAGGCTACAACACAGTTACACTGGGTGACTTTAATGCACCTCTCTCAGTACTGGATAGATCTTCCAAACAAAAACTAAACAAAGAAACTATAGAACTAAATAATATAATCAATAATTTGAACTTAACAGCTATTTATAGAATATTTCATCTGTCAATGAGTGAATACACTTTATTCTCAGCAGCACATGGATCCTTTTCTAAAATAGACCATATCTTATGCCAAAAAGGAACTCTTAGCAAATACAAAAAAATTGAGATACTACCCTGTATTCTATCAGATCATAATGGTATGAAATTAGAAATCAACAATAAAATAAAAAATCAAAGCTACTCCAACACCTGGAGATTAAATAATACGTTATTGAATGATGAATGGATAGCAGAAGAAATCAGGGATGAAATAAAAAATTCTTAGAGGTAAATGAAAACACCCATACAACATATAAAAATATCGGAGACACAATGAAGGCAGTGCTGAGAGGAAAGTTCATCGCCTTGAGCTAATTCATTAAAAGAATAGAAAGTCAATGAAGAAATGTCCTAATATTACATTTCAGATTTCTAGACAAAGAACAAATCAACACCCAAAGCAGTAGAAGACAAGAAATAATCAAAATCAGAGCTGAAATCAATGAAATTGAAACAAAAGAAACAATTTGAAAAATTGACAAAACAAAAATTTGGTTCTTTGAAAAAATAAAATTGGTAAACTCTTAGCTATACTAATGAAGACAGAGAAAACTAAAATTACTAAAATATGAGATGAAAAAGGAAATATCACAACAGAGACTGCTGAAATATAGAAGATAATTAGAAACTATTTTGAACATTTACACTCCAATAAAATATAAAATCTTGAAGACATTGACAAATTTCTAGAGACATATGACTTAACCAAACTGAAGACATACACAATTTAAACAGATCAATTTCAAGCCATTAAATTGAAGACACCGTAACAAGCCTACCAATCAAGAAAAAAACCAGGACCAGATGGATTCTCAGTTGAGTTCTACAAGACCTTCAAAGAACAATTAACACCAATATTCCTCAAATTATTCCATGAAATAGAAAAGGAGGGAACCCTTCCAAATGGATTCTGAGGTTAGTATCATCCCTATACCAAAACCAGAGAAGGACACAGCAAGGAAAGAAAACTTCACACCAATATCCTTGATGAAAACAGATGCAAAAATTCTCAATAAAAGTCTGGCAACTCACATAACAAAAACATATTTAAAAGATAGTGCACCATGATTAAGTGGGATTCATCCCAGAGATGCAAGTTTGTTTCAGCATATGGAAATCAATAAACATAATTCATTGCATCAATAGACTTGAAGACAGGAACCACATGATTATCTCAATAGATGCAGAGAAAGTATTTGACAAAATACAGCACCCCTTCATGTTCAAAAGCCTATAGAAATTAGAGATAGTAGGAACATACCTCAACATTTTCAAAGCTATCTATGCTAAATTCAAGGCCAATATCATTCTAAATGGAGAAAAATTGAAAGCATTCCCTCTAAAAACTGGAACAAGACAAGGATGCTCTCTTTCACCAAAGCTCTTAAAATCAGCATATACAGTGACACAGCCACATCAATGTTTATAGCAGCTCAATTCACAATAGCTAAGCTATGGAACCAACCTAGGTGCCCTTCAACAGATGAATGGATGAAGAAAATGTGCTATATATACACAATGGAATATTAGTCAGCCTTACAGAAGAATGAAAATTATGCCATTTGCAGGTGAATGCGTGGAGTTGGAGAAGATCATGCTAAGCAAATTAAGCCAATTACCCAAAACGAAGGGCTGAATATTTTCTTTGGTATGTGGATGCTAATTCACAATAAGGGGGTGGATAGGAAAAAATAGAGGTACTTTGGTTTAGGAAGAGGGGAGTGAAAGGAGGGGAGAGGGTATGGTGGTAGGAATAATACTAAAATTAATTGGACATCATTACCCTAAGTACATATATGATTACTCAACTGGTGTGATTCTGCAACATGTACAACCAGAAGAATGAGGTTATACTCCATTTATGTATGATGTGTCAAAATGCATTCTACTGCAATATATAACTAATTAGAATGAATACAAAAATTTAAATATCCAGTGGTTTTCATTCTCTAATCCAATCTTAAAGTATTCATGGTACTCTCTCTTTGCTTTTTTACAAGCCTATTCTGTAATAATACCTTAACCATTCAAGTCACAGGTACATAGGATCACTAAGAACACATACCATGACCATTCTCTTGAAGTGTCATATTATGGGAAGCTTAAATTTCAAAGCAAGAAATATATATCAAATTTCATTGTCAAAATACAATGAAGTTTAGGTGAAAGCAGGACAGTGAATGTAGAATAGACTTATGGGATGAGTTGATGGTAGTTACAAGGTGAGAGTTCCGAATACATTGACAGAGGACAGGAAGGAAAGAGCAGACAAGCTGGGTGGGTAATTGATGGAATCAAGATTTTAGTGTTTCCATCTTGAGGTGAAAAGCATCGATGGGAAGGAGAGACAAC
Source organism: Sciurus vulgaris (assembly GCF_902686455.1). NCBI lineage: Eukaryota > Metazoa > Chordata > Mammalia > Rodentia > Sciuridae > Sciurus > Sciurus vulgaris. The sequence continues at coordinate 26,139,896 of NC_136470.1, read as the reverse complement.
TTTATTCCTAAGGTGTAAGTAAATGAATGTGGTAGAAAAAGAAGGATGTTAGGACTGAAGTAGAGAAGAAATGGGAAAATTGAGGTATTTCCCCTTTTTAATGAAGTACATCAGTAGGGCTGAATTGGTAATGGTAATCTTTCAAATAAATTCCTCAGCAAAGTTGAGAGTATGCAAGGAACTGAATGTCAGAGTTTTCTCTCATTTGTGGGTGTGCTTTTGTGTTATTATTGTCAAGTGGGCAAGTTGATTCTCTAGTTGGTCTCATTGAGACATGATGTCTCTTTAAAGAATCTTTTTATATGACAAATATAGCACTTTATAGAGTTTCAAAATTCCTCCATATTTGCCTTCATATCTTTCCCTTTACTCCTTCCCCCTCCCCCTTCGTTCCTCCCCAACCACTTCTTCCTCCTCCTCCTCCTTCTTCCTCAGTACTTGGAATTGATTGAACCTAGGACACTCTACCACTAACCTACATCCTCAGTACTTTTTATTTTGAGACAGGATCTAGCTAAGTTGCTGAGGCTGCCCTTGAATGTGCAGTCCCCTTGCTTCAACCTCCCAAGTTGGAGGGATTGCAGGCAGGTGCTACCATGCTTGACTGTGTTTGTTGTCTAAAGAGGAATATGAAAGGAGAAGATTTGGTGAAATCAAACTGTTGTTCTTTCTCTTCCTGGCGTTTATCTTCAAAGTGTTAAGCCCCTAAGGGAATAAAAAGCAGAGTTGGGGGTTTGAGGAGGGTAGAGCTTCTTCAGGCTGGTAGTAAAATTTCAGATCAATTTGTGGAATCTGAGTAAAAAGATCTAGACTTGCTCTCTAGGAAGAGCACTGAGGAGATGGCAAGATTCCATCTGTTTTGTTGCTTTATACATTATACAGCTTATCTGTGATTTCTATAAAATTATAACCAATAATAATTTAATCATCAGATGTATACATACTAAGGAGCAATAAGAATATTTAAGCACAAAATGCCATATTTTGGAAGAAATAACTTCATAGCATTGAGATGCAACACCTGAGACAATCACGGAGATGCCCTATAGTCCAGTGTAGTATGGATACAGAATAAGACTTAACCCTCAGGAGTCTTACAAAAGTAGCAGAGATTATATTGAACCTGAAGGGGCAATGCAGACATGGATGGGAAATGTCTCCACATGTCTTGCTGTACCAATAGCTAGAAGGAGGAAATGGATATGTGAGTGTGTGCCACCATGCTGAAATGATACACAGGACCAGGTAATCTTCTGATGCTTAGGTGAACACATAATCCCAGATCTTAAACACAAACAGGGAAAGTGACAAGGGAGCCCAAATTAACTGAGATTTAGAAAAACAACCTTATATTTTTTTGAAGTTTATATCCAGATTTGTTCCTAAGTCATTTGTTGAACATAGTAAAATATTTTAATGACATACTAAATTAATTTTTTATATTTAATCTATGCTTATACTTCCCTTCTATCTCAATGGATTGTTTATTTATATCTTGATTTTATTATTATTAGAGCAACTGCTACTTCCTTATTACTCTTCTTTTTAAAATTTTTTTTCTGTTTACCTTTACTGGTTATATATGTAAACTTTAAGATTAGTTTCTTTAATTCAATGTATTGCTAATGTTTTTACTAGGATCAAAATTTAAAATTAATGATTAATAAGGGCTATTTACACATTTGTTATGTTTCTTCTTCCTATTCAAGAATATGGTATGTTTCCCAGATGTTTAGGCCTACATTTGTGTCCATTACTAGTGTTTTGAAACTTATTCATACAAATTTTGCTTATTTCTTATTGTTTCCTGTATGTGTTTCAATCAAATTCCCACCCAGAAAGAGATAGCACGTATTTAAGTGGGATAACGAAGGAGAGTTTGATGAATGGACTAATTTCAAAGATGTAGGAATGAGTAAATGAAGCTCAGTAATGGACAGCAAAACATCCTGGAACTTAGCAGCAACAGAGAGTAGCAAGAGGGTGGAGGGAGTGGCTACCAGACGCTAGAGGGAATACTTGTAGGAGAGGCCTGTCCCACAGCAGCTATGGCTATCTATAGAGCAGCACAGACAAACCAGGAGAGGAGATCCCCTGACCATGCTCTTTTCTTGCCATCTGCTTGCCCAACATTGCTTCCATTGACTGAACCCAACATAAGCCAGATGGTGAATGAGATCAGTGATATGTTCCACCAATACCAGCCATATGGGGCACTTAGTGAAGAAGAGAGGGATAAAGGGTGCAATCTGCAGAGGCAAATGAGAGATATTTAGCATGCTAAGTCTTCTATTTTTTGGAAAATATTGTAAATAAATTCTTTAGTCATCTTTTCTGGTGTGTGTGTGTGTGTGTGTGTTTATTTCTCTAAGGAAATAAAGAACAATTAGATAAGTAATTGCACTAAATGAACCATTTTAGGGAAAATAAATAGTTCCATGAATGCTTCAGCAGACAGACATAGTGAAGTCTATAAAGTCATAAACGGCTCCTGAAAGAAGAGAAGTTTAAATTGATACACTGAGGATCAGAAGGTGTTAGGTATATGAAGAGGCTGGTGATTGTGGGCTTGGCAAGGGGAAAATGGGGGTGAAGGGAATTTTTACATTAAAGGAGGGGCTTGAATCTGTTTAGAAAAACTACTTGCTGTTTGATGTTGAGTGAATTACCTTTTTCATGCAACAATTTTTCCTTCTGTAGAGTAGTAATGATACATTTTTATGGAATTGTCATAAAGAAGAAATGAGAAAATGTATTTAAGCTTTTGGGACAGTGTTGGAAAGATAGTAAGCACTCAATAAACAGTAGATATTATCATTAACAATGTTTAAGGAAAACTTGGAGATCATAAAAATAACTCATGGAGGATATGTAGATAAAGATAAAAATTTGGAGACATGGCTTTGACAATTTGGACACTGTTGATAAATTTGGACACTATTTCAAGGATGATGGAGAGTACCTGATGAATTTAATACAGGAAAGTTATGTGGCCAAGTGTCTGAGAAAGTCTTAGCAGCCAGTATTCACATGTTGGTTTTTCTTTCTGGGCATATGACCAAGTTGCATTTCTAAACTCCCTTGCAGTTAGAGGTCATAGGCCTAACTTCTAGCTGAGAGGGTGTATTAGTCAGCATTCTCCAGAGAAACAGAATCAGCAGGATGTGTGCACATATATGGATTGGTTCTGGTGATTGTGGAGGTTGATGAGTTTCAAATCTGCAATGTGGGCTGGCAGGCTAGAGACCTAAGAAAGTCAATGCTGCAGACAAGTCTGAAGGCAGTTTTTTGGGAAATTCCTTTTGTTTGAGGGTGTTAGTCTCTTTGTTCTATTCAAGTCTACAACTGACTGACTGAAGCTGACCTACATTGTTGAAGGCAATTTGCTTTCCTTAAAGGTCACCCTTTTAAATGCTGATTTAATCCCAAATCACCCTTAAATTGATACATAAAATTAACCATAGTAAGGGTTTTTGTGCAGAAATGATGTGTGCCCCTTACAGGCTGGATGTCTAAACCTTGTATTCACAATGCTTAATGCTTGTTTCTTTTCTCCATGCCAGGCGTGAGGCAGAGGATCTAGAATAGGACTGTAACTCAAGGGAATGAAGGAGCCACTAGATAGAAGAAAACTGTGCCACTGAAAGGCAAGATGGATCAGATCCTTCACCCCACTTCCATCCTTCACTGAACTGTGGCATGTGTAAGATTAAGTATATGCTGTGCAAAGGTTTGGGATTTGAGAGGCTGTTTATTATGGTAGTTAGTGTATCCTGGCTGATGCCAGCATTTTGTCACAGGTGAAGAGAATGTGTTGAAGCAGGCAAAGGGTGAAGTCAGGGAGATCAGTTAGGAATTTGTGGTACAAGTCTAGGCAAGAGATAATGTTGATCTGGACTAGTTTGGTGCTATGGGTATGCAGTAGATGTCTAAGTTAATCATGCTCTGTGATGCAATTTCTAGTTTCTTAGTTCATGTTGGATTAAAAAAATTCTTAGACAAAGTTGATGCTTAGTTAGGAGGTACAACCCAATGTAACTAGGGAAAGTGAGATAGAGAAGGCAAGAAGCAAATTCAAGTTGGTGACCATGTGGATGACTGCAAAATAGCTCTAAAAAAATAACCCTAATGATGGAAGGTTCCAGAGGAACTGTATGCCTGCTTGCTCATTTCTCCTGTCTCCTGGTTACAGATCATACTGGAGGGAATCTCCTACACTGCTCTGCTATTTCAGATGTAGCAGGAGAGGTCAGAGACTGGGCAAGTGGACAGCTAGACAGCCTGCAATAGCTTGCCTTGGCTGCAATGACTTCAAAGCAAGCAGTTCCTAAAACATGTGAGGTTGAAATATCAGAGGAGGCACAGAAGATGGGCCAATAAATCTGGTTTGGAATATGAGAAGATCATTAGTGTTGTTATCTTAAGGTGTTTTAAAGAGGGAGCTGTTCTAATTCGCTCATTGCATGTGTAGTGTGATAATATTATTCCTATTTATGTGCAAATTAAACAACAATGAGAACCAATTTTGCATGAGGCTATCAGAAATGTGGAATGGCATTTGCTTTAAGTTTATTCTTCTACTAGATGTACTGAGATCAAGTTCCTGACAGTTTTCCTTGACACAGAGTATATTTTCTCCTATTTCTGCCTGTTTTCGCTGACAAAAATCTGCATTGTCATACTTAGTTCTAACAACAGTCTTATAAAGTATTGACAGCAGGGCTCCTTATTTTACATATTTGTAAGATAAATTTTGAAAAGGTAAAACAACTTTTTCAAGATCACATAAGATATTACATACAACATTTTCCTTTATTTTTGAGCTTTGTCAAAAGCCCCACAGACCAAGAACAAAATACTTGGTCTCAAGAATCCCTATGTTATTAAATATACTAAACAATCTACATGGTATTTGAAAGATGGTGACCCAAAGTAAGGATTAGACAATCACCTAGTTAAGCTTCAGAAAAGGTTGAAATTATAGAAACCGAGAGTCAGGAATTGACTGGAGAGTACACGTTGCTCTTCCTCCCCTCTCCCCTTTTGTGGAAGAGGAAAAGGATGTCAAGGATCTGGGTCTTCAGGAGTTTGAGATAGAAACAGGGACCTATGTTTGGCTCACAACTAAGGAGGCTAAAGGTGGGAGGCTGTGCCTGGAGGTGATTTTGCCTGTTAATGCGCACAGAGGTCTGCATTGGGGGAAGGGCCCTCACAGGATGGGGAGAAAGAGGGGGGCTTCCTGTGAATGTTTTGTGAATACTGAAATGACCGGAGGAACAGCATCCTACCTTGTAGTATGGCTAAGTGATGAAGGGACTTGAGGACAAGAAAGCACAAGCTCAGGGAGCAGAGAGGGTGGAATAGTAAGAGCCCTGTTGCAGAAAAGGCAATTGAAGCTGGGCACAGTGGTGCACACCTTAATCCCAATATCTTGAGAAGCTGAGGCAGGAGGATCATGAGTTCAAAGTCAGCCTCAGCAACGGAAAGCAATTCAGTGAGACCCTGTCTCTAAATAAAAATTACAAAATTGGACTGGGGATGTGGCTTAGTGGTTGAGTGCCCCTGAATTCAATCCCTGGTACCAAAAAAATAAAATAAAATAAAGAATAAGACAGTTGATGCCCCTAGTGAGAGGGTCTCCAAGGGTTCGTCCCTTGAATCCCTTCAGGAAACAATCCGCCCTGCAGACCAGAGGACAATGATGCAAAGTCACAATTGTACCATTATGTATGAAATGGCTTTCCTGCCAACTCCTCTTCCCTGGGCCTGGCCTGGCAAAAGAGAAAAGAGGGGGTGAACACAAAAGAGACAGGAATGCCAACCTTGTTCTATGAGCCTATTGTAGAATTCTCAACCTGAAGCGCATAAAGAGAGTGGACCTTTATTTTATTTATTTATTTATACATGGTGCTGAGAATTGAACCCAGTGCCTCACACATGCTAGGCAAGCACTCTACCACTGAGCCACAGCCACAGCCCCCTTATGAAGATAGTAGAGGGAAGAAATTTTAACTTCAAATGAAATTTGCATTTGTGTGATGAGTTTGTCCTAGATTGAACAGAACTGGACTTTTTTTTTTTTTAATCATCTGAAAGAGCTAGAGAACTTTATAGCAGAATGACCTTAAAAAAAGGCAAAAATACTTGTTTGATTAATGAGTCAACAAATCCAGAGAGAAAATGAAAAGTTTGTTTTCTTTTTTGTATACCGTCACATCTATCTCGTAAGATCAACTAGGTGCATTCTCCTATATTGCCACAAACATTTCCCTTATTTGAATCTGTTAATAATAATAATAATAATAATAATAATAATAATAATAATAAAACGCCACATGAGAAGACAGAGACATCGATCAATGAACAGTCATTAAGATACAATTTGGAGTCAGGATTAAGACATTCTAGGAGCAGGAACTATAAAAATGGCAATCCGGAACTCAAGGCACTGGAACACTGGGTGGAATGCTTTAGTGGTCAATTGGGGAAACCTAGCTGAGGAGAAAGGCTCTGGGTGAATGGGCAGTCTCAAGGAGTTCCACCTAGGCTGACCTCTAGTGGCCACCTCATCACTATATTGCAATGTATATTTTCTAAATCATGACAGCTGTGTGATGTGGAAGTTGACTCCCAATTCCCTACATTTCAAATTTTAGAACTTTTACACTGTGCAGGCAGAGTTCTCAATACATATTGATAACTTAATTGCTCAGGCAGGTGGAGAGAAAAGGTGAATATGAATGTACCTAGGTCAATTTCCTGTTAGCTTTGACTTTGATGCTGAATGTGTTTGTCACACACTTGAAGTATCAGAGGGCAGACAGAAGAGAATTAAATAATTCATCAGTTTTTCAACTGACCTTTGGTGTTATTTAGACAGAGCATGTGGAAAACTTGAATAAAAGCTTGTTGAATAAATAATATACTCCTTAAAGGATTTGCTTCTCTACTACCATAAATTAGGAGAAAAATTTAAGCAATAGAAACATCAATATATTACTATCCACAAATTTAAATTCACATGCAAATAAAGGAATAAATTTATAATGGGTTTGAATGTGTTCTCCTTTTGAATTATTTTTATTTATTACATTTTATGTAGAGAATCCAGGACTATGAGTTGTGCACGAGCTTTCTGAATTCTTTTGAGTAAATGCTTATTCCACGTGATTTGGTCATTTGACCTTTAGGTCAAATAGTAGCTTCAGTACTTTATATTGGTATGAACTTGAAGTTTAAATTCCAGAGCTTAATAATGTAGTGATTACAGGTTTTTTTTGGAATTTTAGAAGACAATTTATATTGCAGTAATTTTTAAAATTTATGACTTGATTAATATAGTCAGTAGTTTAATCAGTCCTGAGAATCTTAATGTAATGAGAATATCAAAAAGTACTCAATTATTGGAGGTGATGATTCATGATTCTCCTCCAGAGGGCAGCAAAGCCGCACAGCTCAGTTCTCTAGGACAGGATGAAAATCAGTCCTGTTCTCAGACATTCACTTTGTCTGATCATTCATATTTGTTCAACAAATTAAACATAGTATTTGTTGACACTGGTATTTGCATTTTACGGAAGATTAGCCTTTCTTTTGTGAAATGAAAAATAATTCTGTTTTCCTCTTAGGTTAGACAAAAGAATTACACTTGTTTAAGGGTTTCAAAATGCACTGTTTAAACAGGGCCAAATGTTTAAATAAGCTACTGTGGATAACAAAGAAAAAAGAGACTTTCCCCCCCTGAAATACTGAATTTGTAACCAGAAAATTGTTGTTCTGGATTATATATATATGTGTGTGTGTGTGAGTGTGTGTGTGTGTGTGTGTGTGTGTGTGTGTGTGTGTGTGTGTGAAAATAGGGAAATAGAGTTGAACACATCCCTGCTCACCTGTTTGGAAGGAATCTGGGTGTTTCCTATGCAGACTGTAAGGGAAGTTCACCTTTAGCAATTACCACATTGCCTTCCACAGTCATTACCAGGACCGTTTTTTGAACTCAGACAGTAGTCAAATAATCCTGGTAAATGTGTTATGTAATAAGTGGTTCAAAATATTTCCTCTCTCTGATGTATTTGCATTTAGGAGGACTTTTGAAGATAGGACGATTTTTAAGACATAAAAGAATGGATCATACAATAGTAACATTCCAGTCTTCAGCAGATTTTTCCTTTGTGTATGGTAGGCTTTCAATAAGTAGTGGTTAAATGAATGAAGACCTAAAAGAGAGTAAAAAAATGTAGCTGATTTTCCAAAGTACAGAATAGAAGTCCTCTTTCTTTTTATGAGGCTAACTTTGATAAAGTAAAATTTATTGGAAAGAGTACAGGTAGAGTCTGGCTGAAATATTTGATGATTCTTCATTACATTATATTGAATAGGTTGACTGGGGTTAAACAGGTACAGGTTCAGTGGCATGGAGCCACCATAACAGAAGTAGAAGTTTAGAATTTGAGAAGTTTTTTTTTTTTTTCCTTCTCATTTTTCAACTCTTATAAAATCCTGTGAAAATTAACATTCATATTTATCAAGTACGTATTCCTTGAAATTCTTTGTGCTGGTCCTCTATGGAAATGTACTGCACAGTATAAAAAGAAGGGTAAACAAGACTCCTGTTTTAAATGAATTTATAATCTCCCTGGAGTCCCAAGACTAGCACACAAGAAAATTCCATAACCATAAAAGTATAGATTATGAATGCAAATGAGTGAGTGGCATGCCCCAGGATTAAAATGGTTCTGAGGAACCAGAACTCTGTGAGACCCTGGAGAAAATCTAAACACAGAAAGAGGACCTTGAGTTGACTCCTAAAGTGCACGTAGAGTCTGGATACAGAAAGATGTCTTAGGAAAGACAGCTTGTCTATAGATGCAGAAGTGCTGAGTATGGTACATTTCAGAAAACAGACTGGAACATAGCTACAAATTGGGTAATAGGGCCAAAGTTGGAAAGAAAATCAGTTTTTTTTGACATTGAAACTACAGAAAGAAGATGAAATAAATAATATCCTTAGTAAGTGTGTAATGAAATGATAGCTGTTCCCAGAAAATTAGTCTGTGTACTTTCATTGCTCTGGAAACCACCAGGAAAGGGAGGAATGTTTGGTTTGGGCAAATGACAGTGGTATTTGTTTAGTTCGCAACTGTGAATATTGTTATGGTTAATGAACTGAATTATATTTTCAAACCTATATAATGGTATATTTTTTAAAAGTAGGTTAAGAAATGATCTACATCCCAATTTCCATTCTAATATAATATTAGTGATAGATTTCAACCTGAATCTTATGCATGTATTATACTCACTAGAAATCCATTTTAAATGAAACATGAGATACAGTGGTAACACATTTTTATTTTTCACTATGAAGTTGTGTCTAACACCAAACACTGGTAAACTTATGGTTTGTTGGAAGGCAATAGACCCTTTAATAGGAGGCCAACACATTTTAGTCAATACAATTTTACTTGTTCCAAGTGGAAATAATGCTTTTTTAAAATTTTCCTTTTCTGAAGTGAACATATATTACAAAAACAGATGCAGCATATTTTTATACATCAAACTAATGTCTGCCAGGCTGCTATTGTGTACTTTCATGATGTGACTATTGTCATAAAAATCTTTCAGTTCTAAATTAGATTTCACTTCTAGTTCTAAAATTGACCATTTAATGACATTTAAAATTTTTTCTCATAGAAAAAGTACAAATAAAAAGTAAAATTAAAATAATAAATGAAAGAAAGTGTAGCAGAAAGTGCAGAAAATAGGAAAAATAACTTCCTACAGTTCCAGAATTAAGGGTATTTCAACACTGATGAATTTGGTGCTATTTAATACCTCATTCATTTTCTGTCTCACTCTTTCAACTTTCCATATTTTCAGTAGGTATTGTTTTCATAAATGTTTTAATCTTGGGCTTATTCTTACCCATAGGTCTTCCTTCTTTTCCCCTGTTTTTATTCAAGCCATTGTAAGCACTTGATTTTTTTTCTTAGTTTCTCAAAGTGCGTCATTTTTACTTTTCTAACTGCAAAGCAATAGTTTTATTTTTTAATCCTTTTAGGGTTTTTTTGGTTATACATCTTTCTTGAAAAATAGCTTCATCTTATTGCTTCTTTATATAATTTTAGGTGGATATTTTTATATGCTCTTTTTACTTTGCTTTCTCTTATAATTCTAAATGCCTCATTTCCCCTTTCATTATCATAAAAGATAAATTGATATACATATATCTTGTTCCATTTTCCTAAAACAAATTCAAATTTCTATGTTTAAGACAACTTTATAAAAAATTATTGCCAGTATTATTCCCATTTTTAAGATTTGGAAACTAAGGGACAGAGAAATTATGCCAATCAAGAAATGGTTATTGAGTATTTTGAATAAAACTGGGGCAGCTCTCAGTGCTAAGTAAAACAAAAGAAATATAATAAGTACTTGGAATATTTTGGGAATGTTTCCTGACACTTTTAAAAATCCTCACACTTTCAAGTACCACTGGAGAATATGAGGTTCCTCATATTCCAAGATTGGATCTTAAAATTTCCTCTAAGACCATATACTAAAGGCTTGATCACCAGCTCATGGCACTACTGGAGGTGGTAGGGCCTAGTGGAAGGAAGTTTTGTCTGTGGGGTTATGCCCTTGAATGGAATATCAGGACACTAGTCCTTTCTTCTTTCTATCTTTACTTCTCAGCTGCCATAAGGTGAACACATTTCCCTTGCCACATGCTTCTCCCATGACATACTGTCCCAACATAGTACATCATTTGTTGCCACAGGCCTAAAGCAATAGGCAAGTTTACTATGGATTGAAACCTTTAAAAACATTACCCAAAATAAATCTTACCTCCTTTCAGATGGGTTTTTCTCAGGTATTTTTTCACTGCAACAGAAAACTGACTAATACACTTGACTGTAGAAAACCATAAAGTTCTATTGGAATTTTGGGTCATCCAAATTGTTAGATTTGGGACTAACAGCAGCAGTAACAATACTACCTAATATTGCTTAAAGGCTTTGTATGTGTGAGTGTTGTCATTAACTTTTCATCACTATGACCAAAATAGTTGACAAGAGAACTTAGAGGAGGAAAAGTCTATTTGGGGCTCATAGTTTCAGAGGTCTCAATCCATGTACAGCTGACTCCATTGCTTTGGATCCAAGGTGAGGCAACACATCATGGGGAGGAGACCAACAGAGGAAAACTGCTCAGCTCATGATGCAGACAGTGAGGAAGGTTGAAGGGGCCACGGGCAAGTTGAAGCTTTGTAGAGCCAACCCTGTGACTCATTTCTTCCATTTATGCCCCACGTGCCTACAATTATCACTCAGTCACTCTTACCAAACCAGATGGACTTATTAGGTTACAGCTTTCTTATCCAATCATTTAACCTCTGAATGTTCCCGCATTAATAGGAGCTTTTGGGAGACACCTCATATCCAAACTGTAAGAGCCAGTCACTGTTGTAAGAACTTTTCACATATTTATTTTTTCATAAATTAGTCATGTTATCGTAATCATCCTTATTTTATAAATAAGAGGAAATGTAGCAATAAAATGGTGAAGTAACTTACTAATGGTCACCCAGCTGGTAAGTGGGGAAGCTATGGGTTTCAACTCAGGTACCCCCATTTGTAGAACCCATAGTCCTAACCACGGTCACCTTTCATTTTTCTACACTTCCTATCTCATTCTGGTTAGAGAATGTCTGTCTCACAGAGTATCTTAGACAAGTTATACATTTCTTCATCATAGAGACATTCAGGATTGTTCAGAAATAGAAAAAAGTTAATAACTTAAGTGACCAATGTTAAGAATTGTCTTTGCTCACAAAGGGCATTCGGTATCATTGAAACAATCAGATTTATGGATGATACAATTAGTGAGCAAACTGGAAATATTCATACTAGCATGGTACACTGATATCTTAAATCTCTGAAGAGGGTAACAGAATAATTAGGAAAAGAATGATTGAAGAGAGATCTGGAACATTTTGGTGTACACAAGGAAGTATGGGTCTGGGAATGTTGAAAACTGAAGTTTTGGAGAAATGGGTGTACTGGTTGGGGTAACATGGGAGGTGAGGAGAATAGCTGAAGACAGGAGCAAATGTGCTGTTTGGAAGTGATAAAATGTGCTGAGTGTCACTTCCCAGCTGAAGCTTCAGTCTCTGAATTGTGGTTTTACAGACTCCTTTTTTCTTTTTACTGTGAGGCTAGCAATTTTTTTTGGAGGAGGCATCAGGGGCTGTTCCATCAGATTGAATCACCGGAGAAGAAGCAGGAAGCAGACTCTTCTAACAGCCCGTATCTTAAAGTAGCACTAAAACATTGTTGTCCAATATGATTTGAGGATCCCCTATTGATGCAGTATTTCCTACTTTTTACAACGAGCTACTAGGTGGTTTCAATATCTTAGGTTTAAAGGATTTAGGTAATGAAGATCAGGAAGGAAAGCTGAAAGTCATTATGAAGAAGGGAGTGATAGAGCTTGGCAATTGGTAGGTTGCGAGATGCAAATATTTAAGAAAAACTGACAAAGATGATCTTACTGCTTTGATTTTGGAGAACAGATCACTTATGAAAAACAAGTGAATATGGAAGGTGAATTTGAAAGACAGGTAGGAGAGAGACCCTATGATCCTTTTCAAGGAGATGAAGACCTTAAGGAATGAATGAAAAAGAAAAGGAGTTTTCAGGCAGAATGCAGTTGGAAAAACTTGGCAGTTCAAAAAAATTTCACAATATATAGATGGTGGTACAGATTAAACACGAGATTTTTATCTTATTCTGTTTAAGTTAGGCTATACATTTGTGTATTCAAAATCATAATAAATGTAGGATGCATTAATGTGGAAGAAGTTTGGGGGGGATGAGTGATAAGTAAGGGATTTAAGGTCCCCAGAAATAAGGGAGGGGTGTGACCAAGAACACACAAAGAGGAGGGAAGAAAACATCTTCCATTAAAATTTTAGGAAGAAAGGATAGACACAGAGAGAAATAAACTCAGATGAGGACAGAGATAAAGACCAAGAGCTTGGTGGTCCCAGTGCCTCAATTTTCTACTTAAGTAGGTGAAGTCCTTTGCCAAGCAGAGAAGAGAAAGAGGGCAGGTGAGAAATGAAAAGAGAAATTTTGAAACAGTCACTGAAAACCTGTCTATAACCAGGACTGCCAAACACAAGGGCCCTATTTGAAGTTAAACTGCATGAATTTGTAATATGCCAAGTCTGAATAATTCTGTCTTCCCTCAGTAGTGTTCCACTATCCGGGGAACAGTCAAGAGAAAGCTCACAGTGAGGGTAATTCTGGTTTGTCATTATTGTGGATTAAATTATTTGCCCTAAGTCATACTTATAGCTTTCTCTAATCTGCTTTCATTCGTTTTTCTTTCTTTCTTTTTTTCATAAAAATACAATGTCTCCCTGTAGATACATTTTAAATCTCTGCAGTTCTGATAAGCTTCACCCTGGCCTGAAATTCATCTCTCTAACCACTGGCACCTAGATTACTTTTTCATACTTGGCCGTTTATAAACTCTGATTTTGGTTTTGGAATAATTTTTTTACTCTCTTGCTTTTCCATTTTGATAGGCTTTTCCAAATCACATTTATTGGTGGAAGCATTTTCTATAATTCTTGATAAAAGTTTTTCTCCTCATTTAACCCATCCATCAGATAGTGAACACTCATTATTAAGTGGTTACTGTGTCAGATGCTGTGCTAAGAGCCAAGGATTTAAAGAAAAATGAAAGGTGACACCTGTCCTTGGTGTGCTTACAGAGTCAAATGCTGTTGCTGGGGTGTGTAAGAAGAAATAAACTTCAACACCAGAAAAAAGTGTAACAGTTTCTTAAGCTCCTAACATTTTATAACTTGTGTAACAGTGACTTTTACTCTCATGCTATTTAGCAACCAGGTTTCATAAGAGTCCCTTCCTGTTCCTCCCATATTATAGGATTGCTTTTCATCAGATTTGGCTAGTCCCTACATGGGATGTACCATTCCCCCCTGCTCTTCTTTGGTTCCCATTTTATCCCAGTAGGTACCATGGTCTCTGCATTGGGTTTTGCCATGTCTGTGCAGAAATGCTGCCTCTTCTAGAGTCTGTTCCAGTGTCTACTGATGCACCAGACTCCTTGGGTGTTAAAGATGATTGCTGATGTATTTTGACAGAAGACATATTTCTGTTTTTCTATTTTGGGTTGCATTTATTTAAAGGAAAAACCAAGAAGTGAATACAATATCCATCAACATATGAGAACATAGCTACTACAATAGCCACTCCTGCTCATCTGCAATTTTGCTAGCTACAGTTTTAGTTATTTGTGCCAACTGGGGTCTGAAAATATTAAATGGAAAATTCAAGAAATAGTTCATAACTTTTAAATGACATTTATTACAACATTGTTACAATTGTCCTATTTTATTGTTATTATTTTAATCTCTTGCTATGACTAATTCATAAATTAAACTTTATGAAGACCACAAAATGTAAGATAATTTGTTTGAAAACATGGGCAAACAAATGATTTTTAAACATGATATCAAACAACATAAAGGAAAAAAATCTGATAAAGTTGAGACATCAGAAGATCTATTATTTTAATTAAAAACATCACATAAAGACTACAGAGCTTCAACTCGCAACTTTTCAACTTTTTGTTGGTGCACAAGCAACATACATTCAGTAGAAACTATACTTTGTATTTTAAAGTCTGATCTTTTCCTGGGCTAGCAATATAAGTAATGATAATCCTTCAGGATGCAGGACAACACAATCAACCTTGGAATCATGGGGTAAACAATGGATAATCTGCAGTGTTCTCTGCAGCTAAGCTGAAATGTTTGGTAAGTTGAATGCAATACATGCATCATTGATTTAGGATATTTTCAGCTTACAATGAGTTTAATCAGGATGAAATTCCATCACAAGTTCAGGAACATTTCTAGCATGGTGTTGAGTTTTATATGTTTACTTGTGTAGGCTCCTTTCCCACTATTCAATCAATCAAAATACCATGAAGGTATTTTGAAAGCATGTTTAAAGTTCATAATTAGTTGACTTTAGTAAAGGGGAAAATCCTAGATAATAAGAATTGGCCTGATTTAATCTGTGGAAGAGTCGTAGAAAATAGAATAGAGATTTCTCGGAAGGAAGGGAAATTCTACTCTATGGACAAAAGCTTGCTCTTACTGACAGCTTGCCCTGCAGATTCTGGACTTGGCTAACTATTCCTTCAAATTGCATAATCCAGATCCTTGCAGTTGATATATATATATATATATATATATATCCTAGTGGTTCTATTCACCTTGGTTAAAACGGACTGATACAAACAAGAGACTAGAAGAAATTGTTTCTGAAACTGATTAAAAATGAGATTTAAGAATAAAAATTACTAAAACAATATTGTGACATAAGAAATATGGAATACCTACATTTCAAACTGGTCGTGGCATAGAGCTTCCAGGAGAATTGAAAAGGAGTAAAACAAAGATTTCTATTAACAGGGAATAATTGAAAAGGAAAGATTACTTTTAAAATATTTTTTAAAATATTGGATACTGGGCTGGGGTTGCAGCTCATAGAGCGTGTGTAAGGCCCTGGGTTCAATCCCCAGCATGGAAAAAAAAATCCTGAAAATTGTTCAGAGAAATGTCTTCAGCTTGGAATTACCTTACAAGCAATGATGAGCTCCAAATGTAGCCAGGAGCAGGAGATTTCTTTAGTCTGAAAACTCCATTTTTGTACCTGAAAAACTGGGTTGGGATCAGAGAAGAGGAAGACAAATTTTAATTACCCCTGTTTACTACAAGACATTGTACAAAGAGACACAAATGAGCTTGTGAAAATTTATCTTTTTCCCTTTTAAACTGTAATCATATTTTATGTGTAAGGAGCTATTACTATTTGATATGAGGTATAAAAATTGAGAGCAATTAAAATAGATTTTCAGTGCTTTTCAAAGTGACTATTTTAAAAGCACACTTTCTTAGAACAATAATTTAATTGTTGGGAATATATATTCCTGATATAAGAACTGAGGAGGATGGGAAGTTATACTCCATGTAAGTATAATATGTCAAAATACACTCTATTTTCATGTATATCTGAAAAAGAACAAATAAAATATTTTAAAAAAAGACTGTGGAGGTTTTTTTGTTGTTCTGGTGTGGAAATTAGTCATGAATGAATGTCACTGGTTAGTGTAAAATAACATGCTCTTAAGGATTGCATTGTTTCTAGAGTTTTCTTTTGAGTTTTAAGGATGATCTTACATGTTTAGAAGGAGTTGAATTTTAGAGAGCAATATTTATACAACTCTTTTATACACTATTGGTACCTTCACTCTGCCCCAGCTTCATTTTTTTGCTGAGAAACATGCTTTTTCCTTTTCTACATATGACCCATTTGGCAGTGACTAGAAGTGGTATAAGTGATATGCAATTAGATAAGAATGCAGTAATTTATTGTCAGCCTCATTTTGTATGAAGTGGACCGAGGGTTGATTACTTGGCTCTACTAATCAAGTTTGAGTGTGAAAGGGATTTTAAACTGTTTCAGAAACTTCTACTTTTGTCTAATAAAAATGAACATCCATACCTAAAAATATTTAGTTACAGTGTTTTGTTGCTGACTGGAAATGTTTTGAATTTTCTCCTCACCTGCTCAATCAGGGGCATAACATAAGAATCTAGTTAATGTTAAATTGGAAATAGGGACGTAGGATCCTTTGCTTTCACCTTGGTGGGAGATGCTTAATGTATTTAGTAAGTGCAGTTGAAAGCATTTCTCAGTTTGAGAATGTATTACTAGATGGGGAAAAGGAGAAATTGCTCACAGATTAATTAGATTATTATTGTGTGATTTTTGAAAACCATTTCATGGGATACATATAATTCTATGGCAAGTTAAATTTAGATATGGACTTAGAATGCCTGGCTATGTAACAATTTGATTACACTTGGCTGAATTCCTCTAATTGGGAACTAATTTCACTGGTTTTATGAATCCCCCTGGGCAATGTTAGTGGCGGTTGCAAATGTGACATGTAGGAGCATAACAACTACCCAGTCTTCATTTCCTCTTGGAAATTGTTTCTGGAAGGAAATGGAGTCCTCGTTCTTAGTTGTAATTTAGCTGCAGAATAATGTTGGGTAATTCATCAGCCTCAAGAAGTTTCCCAACTTAAATCGCCTAGGTGAGAATAATGAAAGCATACATGTTCTGGAAGTACAACCTAATTCTGTCACATCCTTGACTTTTCAGTTGGAAGGTACATATCAAACGTGTATTTGAAGAAAGAACTTCTAGTTAAAGATTGTGGAGAAAAGACATTTTGTCTCCATTTCATTCACTCAGAAACTGCTGAAAAACAGTCTAATAAAAAAACTGTATGTTTGTGGGAGGGAGCCGGGAAGTGTGGAAGGGGTGAACACGTTCTTCCCCCATTTTCAATGAAAACGGAAATGGGTACAATCGCACATTCTGAATTTGTCACAGACCTGCCAAATATGTGGAATGTGGACTGAAGTGAGGACGATCATGCCTAGTGCTGACCTATCTCATCTGATCCTTGGCAGGAAATTGTAAACACAAGTGTAAGGGTCTTGACAGGGCTCTTGTTTGATTAAAGTGATGTGAGCCAGAGGAGAATGGATAGACAATCTGACAATAAAAATATAAAGAGATGGGAATAAAGATTTAAAGTGATGGTGAATCATTTGTCATATCTGAGATCGAGTTCTTAATTAAGCAAAAATGCTAGGGGAGGAAAAAGTGAGCATGGGCTATTCCCAGATAACCTACAGAGCTTGACTGAGGGACACTGACTTCTTGAACAGAAGCACATCCTCAGGCCAAGGAAGAAAGTGATTTTGTAAGAGAATGATTGAGATGGTACCCTAAGCACAATTCCCAATTATTTCACCTCTCTGTTTGTCCTTTTCCACAAAATTCTTGAACAAAAATATTAGACTTATCCAAAGACAAGCTATAAGAAGAAAGGGAACAGTTTGAGATACATTTTTAAATAGAGGATAAATTACATATAAGAAGGAAAATCAAAGGAAAAACACATTAGTTAAGGAAAACAGTTTTTTATATTTGGAAAAATTACAAAATTAGCTCTTAAAAACTCAAAGATGGGGTATAACTTTCAAAAAAGAAATTGTAAAATATAGACAGAAATGAAGAATAAATCAGCAGAACTTGAGAATTTAATGGGAGAGAAGAACAGAAATACTGATGAGATGAAGTGTTGTCTCTAATTAGGATGTAGAAAAAGGTGAAAGGCCTGTGGTTTTACCAACAAGAAATCCCACATACACTGCACATGCACATGTAAATACACACACACACACACACACACACACATACACATAATTTTTTAAAAAGTTACCTTAGAGTTGTGGATGAAAAGAAGGTGTTATGGTTTGGATATAAGGGGTTTCCTCAAAGCTCCTGTGTTAAGGCAGCAGTGACCAAAGGAGAACTGACTAGATCACAAGAGCTGTCACCTCATCAGTGGATTAATTCACTTGAATGGATTAACAGGGTGGTAACTGTAGGCAGGTAGAGTATGACTAGAGGAAGTAAGTCACCTGTGGAGAGTCTTTGGGTTTTGTATTTTGTCCCTGGTGAGTGCAGCTCTTTCTGATTTCTGGCTGTCATGTCATGTCTGTTTCCTGTGCTACACCCTCTGCTTTCAGGCCCAGAGCTATGGAGCAGGTTGACCATGAACTGAACCTCTGAAACTGTGAGCCAAAATAAACTCCTCCTCTTTTAAGTTGTTCTTGTTGGGTGTATTGGTCATGGCAATGCAAAGCTACTGAAAGAGAAGGTTAAAGGAGTCTCAAGAAGTCTAAATATTTCAGAGTGATGTGTCTATGTTCCTATGTCAGGTAGAACTGAAGGGTGCAGTTGAGACAATTTCAGTGATTGGGGGAAGGGTAGACAGGGGAGCGCTTTTGTGAGTTGGAGATAAACTAGTCACAATTTGGTGGTCCATGGGGATATGATGCTAGACTTGAAACTGGAAGAGCCCCACACATAGCCAGTCTGCTCCACCAGTTCTTCTTTCACATGGGAATTTTGTGGAGTAAGTATAAACTGAAAAAAATAAAAGTCTGAAAAAGAGAAACATATTTGCAATTTTGAAATATCACAATTTTGACTTCTCATTGTCTTGCATTCTTTTGGTCTTACTATCTCACAGTCACAAATGACTGTGGTCTGAGACCCAAAGCATTGTTACTTTTTGGTCATTCAATTTCAGACTTTGGCATCTGTCCAGTCCTAAGACATACAGCTTACACGTGAGAAAGGATTCTCCATTAGGTTTGGGGCATTGAGTTCAATCAGAAGTTAAGCTGTTTGGGGACATGTTGATAGTTCAATTCCCTCTGGTGGGACTTTAGAAGTAAACCAAGAAATCTAAGGAGACCTTTAATTTCTTTCAGCCTAGGCTTCAATTTCCTGTGTTGTCACAGGGCTCATATGTTTGATCTGTTGAATCTGCCTTGAAATAGGCAGGTAACAGCTGTGGCTGGGCTCAGTTCGATTGTGCCTTCAGGCACTTTGAAGATGAGGCAAGGGTCTCCCTTTGGGAGGGGACAGGGACAGAGCACCAAACTTCAATACTGGGAGTCTTTAAGACTAAAAGACTATGGAATCTCAAGACTGCAAGACTGTAAGACTATGAGATAGCATAACTTCAAAATTATAAATAAATTCTGTATAATTCAGACAATGAATTTAGCAGGCTGACTTTAAAGTAACTGTAAAAATATATTAAGATAAAAGGAGAAGAGTTCAGGAATTATTTTAGCATCTAAAATGAAACTAAATTTAAATCCAATTTAGAACTAAAAAATAAGGCACATTTGAAATAAAAAATATTTGACGGGTTTACATTAGCTAGGACACTGAAAAAAAATGTATCAGTGAACTTAATCACAGGTCAAAAGAAACTATCCAGCTTAAAGCACAGACAAGAATGAAAAGATTGAAGAAACTGAAGAGGACCTCAGTAACCTGTGGGAAAATTACAAGTAGTCTAACATTTATACAGTAGGAATACTAGGAAAGACAAGAGAGAAAATGATGCAGAGCAATGTTTGAAGAGATGATGACCATGCGTCTTAAAAATGTTGAGAAAGTTGTAAAATCACAAATCCAGGAAGGGTGACCATAGCAGGATAATTACTAGGAAAACCACTGTTAGGAACTTCATAGTTGAATTGCTAAAAATCAAAGATTTAGAGAAAAATCTTAAAGGTGTCTGGAAAAGTTAGGCACGTTACATACAGAGGAACAATGGTGAAAATGATGGCTGTCTTTCATCTGAAACAATGAAGGCCAGAAGACTGTGGAAAAACATCTTTAAAGAAAGATTGGTGGACCAACCTAGATGCCCTTCAACAGATGAATGGATGAAGAAACTGTGGTATATATACACAATGGAATATTATTCAGCCATAAAGAATAATAATATTATGGCATTTGCAAATAAATGAGTGGAATTGGAGAATATCATGCTAAGTGAAATAAGCCAAGCCCAAAAAACCAAAGGCCAAATGTTTTCCCTAATAAGTAGAGAACGATATATAATGGGGGTGGGAGGGTGGGGAGAGAGAGAAGAATGGAGGAACTTTGGATTATGTAGAAGGAAATGAGAGGGGGGTATGAAAAATGGTGGAATGAGACAGACATCATTACCCATACATGTGTGATTACACAAATGGAATGAATCTACATTGTGTACAACCATGGAAACAAAATGATGTACCCCATTTGTGTACAATGAATCAAAATGTAGTCTGTAAAAAATTGAAAAATAAAGATATTAAAAAATAAAGAAAGATTGGTGGAGTAGAAGGTAAAGGGAGGAGGGATGCCATAGGAAAGATAGCGGAATGAATCTGACCTAGCCTTCCCATGTATATATATGAATATGCCACAGTGAATCTCACCATAGTGCATATCTACAAGATAAAAAAACAAAAACAAAAAACTCAAAAAACAACTATAGGTAATAGCAGAAATATCAGTAGAATAGAGGGAAAGGAACCAGGGAAGGGAGGAAGGGAGGGGAAGAGGAAGTACTGGGGACTGACTTAGAACAAATTATAGTCCATGTTTTTATAATTATGTTCAAATGAATCCCAATGTTATGCATAACTAAAAAGAACCAATTAAAAAAAAAAAAAAAGAAAATGAAAGGGTAACCTGGAATTGTATATCCAGTGAAAATGCCCTGTAAAAATGAGGCAAAATATGGACTTAGGATAAAGGAAACTCAAGGGAATTTATTGCCAGTTGAATTGTCCTATAAGAAGTGCTAAAGGAATTTCTTCTGGTTGAGGTGAAATTATACTAGACAACAACTTGGACCTATAGGAGATATTATGGGCCTCTGGAAATAATCAATATGTGGGGAATGTGTGTGATCATGTTTTCTTCTTTTCTTTTTGAGAAAATTGGTTATTTAAAGCAATAATAAAATAATTTGTTCTAAGATTATATATTAAAATAAATATATATCCATGATAACCTAAAGAACGAGAGGGAAGTAAATGGAATTGTAAATAGTTGCAATTAAGTGTATAATAATCACTTAAAGTAGACTATAATGTATTAAAGAAGGCTATTGTAATGCCTAGAGCAAACATCAAAAATATCATAGACAGAGCTAAATATTCCACCGAGAAAATAAATATTCAATACTAAATTCAAAAGACACAGAAAATGAGTACCAAAAGAATAAGAAATACAGTGGACAGGAAAATCAAATAGCAAATGATAGGCTGAAACCCAGCTATATCAATAACTACTCTGGAGGCAAATGGATAAAACTGAAATTAAAATATAGAGATTGTCCAACAATTTAAAAAGTAAGACCAGATGCTTTTCAGTTCATAAGCATGATGACTGGGTATTCATGTCTGCATGTGAGATGTCCCTCCCTCTAAACCTTGTTACAAGGTTGGTGCATTATCCATTTGGCATTTAAAACAAAATAACAACAAAAACAGGACCATACTATATAGTATTTAAATATTAAGACTGGCATAAATTGAAATTAAAGCAGATATATCATATCAACAATAAGCAAAAGAAAAGTGGTATGTCCTCAATATTGGGCAAAATTAAGACAAGGAGCATTACAAGAGAAAATAAGAGACAATTCATAATGACAGTTGGTTAATTTATCAGGAAGGAATAACATTCTTACATAATTATTTATCTAATAAGAAAATTTCAAAATACAGCGTAAAAGGGAAGAAGAGATAAGTCGTAAGCCTAGTTGAAAATTTTAACATTCTCGTGAGGGATAATTTTACATGCCATTTGACTATGCCCATGGATGCCCAGGTATCTGATTAAACATTACTGCTGGCCATGTCTATTCTGGTGTATCCTGAAGAGATCAGCATTTGAATTAGTGGACTGAATAATGCAGTTACCCTGCTTAGGTTAGGTGAACAACCAATCTTTTAAAAGTCTGAACAGAACAAAAAGACAGAAGATGGAAGATTTGTTCTCTTTTGCCTGACTGCTTGAGCTGGGATATCAGTCTTCTCCTGGACTTGACTGGACTTAGGTCATCAGTGCTCATGGTTCTCAGGTCTTGGTACTTGGACTAAAATTACACTGTTGGTTTTCCTGTTTCTCAGGCCTTCTTACTTAGGATGTAATTATACTACCATCTTTCCTGAGTCCAGCTTCTCGTTATAAGCCATGGAACTTCTCAGCCTCCATAATTACATGAGCAAATTCCTCATAATCTCTCTCTCAATATGTCTGTCTATCTATCAGACTTAGGCCTTTCAGGCTGCTAAAACAAAATGCCATAATTAGATAGCTTATAGATGCCATAAATAATTACTCACAGTTTTAGAGGCCAGTAAGTCTAAGATCAAGGTGCTGGAAGAGTCAGTTTCTGGTAAGAGCCTGCTCCCTGGTTGTCTTCTCACTTTGTCCTTACAGGTGGATGGAGTGAATTAGGCCCCTGGGCTTATTTTTTAAGGGCATTAATACAATTCACAAAGCCTGTGATTTTATACATAATCACCTCCTCAAAGTCTTCACCTCCTAATACTATCAACTTGGAGTTAGAATTTCAAAATATGATTTTTTTTTTTTTTTGGTGGAGTGGAGGTGGCACACAAACACTGAGACCATAATATAAAATGTACAAAAGATTCCAAATGTAGGATGTTTTGATTATTATTATTTTTTTTAACTTTCTCATGGTACAAAAGTGATATGTATTCAGTAGAAACCATGCTTCAGATTTTGAATTTTGATCTTTTCCTGTCTTTCAATTCTGGGTGGTGGAAGTGAGCTGCATCTCTTGGTCATTCATGTGATCTGCAGAGTAAACCACCACTCTATAGTGTACTGTGTTGCTATGCTATGATGTTTGGTAGGTTAGGTATATTAAATGCATTTTCAACTTATGAAAATCTTATTGCAAAGAAATCCCATTAAAGTCAGGGAGCATTTGTGTGTGTGTGTGTGTGTGTGTGTGTGTGTGTGTGTGTGCATGTACATAAGAATGTTCTATTATTTTCTTTCTTTTGAAATACACTGACTAGTATATTCCTTTCATGAATAACTGATAGAACCAGTAGAAAATTGCAATAAATCTAGAGAAGATTTGAATATCACTATTAATCAATTTGACCTAATTGATGTTTATTGAACACAAAATATACATTCTTTTCATGTGCACCTGGACCTGGAGTTTTCACAAAATAGACCATATGAACGGTCATAAAAACAAGTCTCTATAAATTTGAAAGGATTAGAGTTATAGCACACATATTTCTTGATCTCAGAAAATTTAATTGGAAATCTCTACAAAATGAAATAACCAGAAATTCCAAAAATAATGGAAACTAAGCAATATGCTTTCTAAACATAACATATTAAATTTATCAAGGGGAAATTGGGAAATACTTTGAGTTGAATGATAGTTAAAATATAACATTGACATTTATGGGAAGTAGTAGATTGTTTGCAGAGGTTGGCTGCAACAATAACGTGTGTTTTAGTCAGCCTTTTCACTGCTGTGACTGAAAAACCTGACTAAAACAATTGTAGAGGAGGAAAAGTTTATTTAGGGGCTCGTAGTTTCAGAGTTCTCAGTCCATATACAGCCAAATCCATTCCTCATGACTCAAGATGAGGCAGAATATCATGGCGGAAGAGTGAGGAAGAGGGAAGCAGCTCACATGATGATCAGAAATCAGAAACTCCACTCACTAGATACCAAATATATGCCCCAAAGGCATGCCCCCAGGTGCCACCTTCTCTGGCCACACCCTACCTGCCTTCAGTTACCACTCAGTTAATCCCATCAGGAGATCAATTCACTGATTGGTTTAAGACTCTCGTAATCCGATCATTTCTCCTTTAAACCTTCTTGCATTGTCTCACATATGAGCTTTGGGGGAACACCTCACGTGGAAACCATAACAATGTGTCTCATCCCTTTGTGAATGCTCTTTTTGCAATATGACATTGCTTCTCTTCCTGTCAAGAAGAGGAATTAGCTTCTACCTCTCATATCTGGATATGTGCTTTGGTTTCCTTAACTAGAGCATGTGGCAGAAGTGATGTTGTGAGGCTTATGATCCCAGGTGAAGTACAGCTTTTCTTGTTTCATTGTAAAACTGAAATTTGTCACATGACGAAGCTAAAGCTGGTCCCTGAGGACAACAGATGAGATGGGGTAAAAAATGCAGTGGGTGGTCAGCACCAGCTACTAGACATATGAATCATGTGAGGAGTGGCCCTCTTAGGCTCCCAGCTCCAGAAATACAGCCACACTAATGGTATCATGGAAGAGGAAACAGTGAGCTGAGCTCAGCTCAAATGATTGGTTTCCAGTATTATGCACAAATAAAATAGTTGTAATTTTCAGACATTAAACAGAATTGTTTAATATGTAATACTAGATAATAGATACAGAAATAGAACCAAGAAGTAGATTACTACTATAATAAAACTCAAAATATATGGCATTGGTTTTGGTACTGGTCAGCAATCAGTAGTTGAAAGAGTGGTAGAGATATGAGAGTAATGAATGGAATGCTGGAAGCTTGAAAAATCATGACTTGTCTTATGTGTTAGTTAAAACATTGGCAAAATTCTACCTGAGCTGAGTTATAAAAAAGGAAATATACAAAATAAACTTATGATTCTAGCCATGAAGATAATCAGGCAAGATTATCAATGTAACAATTGGTTTCTTTTGATTATATATAGTGAAGTTAGATAAGAGAGGAAAAGAGAGAGAAAGAGAGAGAGAGAGAGAGAGAGAGAGAGAGAGAGAGAGAGAGAGAGAGAGAGAGAGAGAGAGAGAGAGAGAGAGAGAGAGAAGAAATAGGTACAGGGTGTTCAGTTTATAAGCAAACCCTAAAGGATATAGTGTTGGAAGTGTTTTTAGGTAAGGAAAAATCTCAAGGTAAAAATAAAAAGAATGGTTGTTAGATATTTTGTTAAAACCTAAAAATTATTTGGGATAGCAGACTCAACCAGACAAACAGGATTCAAAGAATTATAAGGAATTGCCTCATAGTATCCTAATATGTGTTTCAAGGTAAATAGGGGAAGAGATGGAGTTGTTTTGTCTTCAATTGAATAATAGTG
This sequence comes from Sciurus vulgaris, assembly GCF_902686455.1. Classification (NCBI taxonomy): domain Eukaryota; kingdom Metazoa; phylum Chordata; class Mammalia; order Rodentia; family Sciuridae; genus Sciurus; species Sciurus vulgaris. The sequence continues at coordinate 26,114,232 of NC_136470.1, read as the reverse complement.
ACATAGCTGAATATAATTGATAAAACATCAAACGGTATATAGAAAATTGGTATCTTTTATCATCTGTAACCAATATTTACCCAAACATAAAAGAATATTATATGTATGAAAACCACTAGAAGCAACTAAAAATAAAAATATACATTAATCAGAAAGTTCACAAGGAACATATAATCTCAGAGATTATAAAGAACAAAGACCCAAAAATGATTGCATCATACATTCTACTAAGAAAGACGGACAAAAGATAAATGATCTATTATTGGTGAATGTGAAAAAGGGAAGAGAGAGAATGGAATAGAAAACATATTCAAAGATATAAAAAATCCCAGACTTCTTTGTTTTTCAAAGGAAAATAAAATATTTTTTGTTAATTTATTATGCTGAAGATTTTAATTTTTTTAAGTCTTTCAATTTTCTCTAGGTTCATGTAATATTATATTTCATAGCTAGATATGCCTGCTAACCTATTCTAAACAAAAGAACCATTTTTCTAAACAAAAGAACAATTTTTTCTCTATGAAGTTTTTAGCCTACTGCATTGACCAATTGAATCAATGTCCAGCCAATTTAAAAATAATTTTAATTCTTTTTTTTCCCCTTAAGCCACCTTACTTGCTTGAAATCATGGATTAAAACTATTATCCTGAGGGTTCATTTAATGATTGTAGGTGGCATTCAGTGAATGATTAAATGGCTACTCCTGATCTCCTTTTGTCTATCTCTGAGAAACTTTGCTTGAGAATAAAATATTTCCTTAGTAAGGTTGTGCTGTTATTGTCATCGATGTAAATGCTATCTGATTGTTGTACTCCTTGCTTGTAATCTTAAACCTGACTTTAAGCTCTTCTGTTATATTACTTTTCTTTCCTCTTGGAAACACTTACCTTTAATCTCCAAGAGAGTGTTAGGCAGATTCAATTAAAACTCTGCATGACGACTCTTTAGACAGACATCAGGGGACAGCTAATGCATAAGCCACCAGAGCAGCTTATCTCAGAATTGCCAAATAAACCAGAAAATCATATAATGAGTGGATTCAGTATAGCAGGTAGGTTTCCAAGTAGCTGAAGTTTTGAATTGCGCTTGGAAATGGTGTGCTTTGGGGGAAGTTTGCTTGAGTTTTGGAAGTAGGATTTTATAAAAACCTGAATTGAGGTGAGACAAGGCAAGGGATATGGATGCCATTCCTGCCGCTCTGTTACTAATTCTATGTTTGGGTGTCTTCAGCTTTTTATTTATCAAATAATTTCTGGTACTGTTTTAAGGATTAGACAAGGGTATCTCTGAAAAGAACTTTAGATAGATGATAAAGGCAAACCAACTATTTGCTTAATCCAATGTCTCTGATCTGGGAATAAAAAGATATAAAAAAGATTTTGTGGAGTTCATTTGCCTGCCCTTGAGCCTTTTTAAATGTACTCTTGAAGTTTGAGAGCTAGCCTTAAGAGAATAAAAAAGAAGGGCTTCCACCCTCCTAATCTTCTTTTATATCAGTTTCTTATTCTGTTTGGATTAGTATAACCATAGACTGCATGGTCTATAGACAACAGAAATTTATTATTCATAGTTCTGAAGAATGGAAAGTTCAAGATTGAAGTGCTGACTCTCTCAATGTGTGCTGAGGGTTGGCTTCCTGGTTCATAGATAGTTACCTTCTTGCTCTCAGCATGCAAGGTGGAAAGAATAATGGAGCTCTTTTGCCCAGTCATATTGAGGGCTCTACCTACATGACCTTGTACCATCATATTGGGGATCAGGTTTCAATTAATGAGTTTTGCTGGGACAAATGTGTTCAGACTATGGCAATCAGATACTTGAGAATTGCCCTGAAATTTTCTCTCACTCACCAACACTCATCCTCCCTTCAATCAATCACAATGCCTTATCAACTGTGCCTCAGATATCCCTGGAATCCACTTGACATGCTCCATATTGACTTCTGCTACCATGTTTAAGCTATAACCATGTCCCACATATGGTCTCACTCTATTCAGAATTGTTTTAATTAAGTAAACACTGGATTATGTAACTTTTCAACTTGAATCTTTCAATGTTCCCTCATACCCTAGGATCAGTTTCAACTTCTTACTCTCTTCTTTCATGGTTTAGAATCTTACTCTTGGTTTTTTTCTTGTGTTCATCTCTCCTAACTCTCCTCTATGCTTTGTCCATCAGGTTTTAGGGAACCACATGGGGTAGGCTGTTATAGTGTTGTGAAAGAAATGCATCTGGGAAGAGATCACTGATTGTAGAAATCAGAAAAATGTTATTTTGTTATAACCCTTGCTCGAAAGTCAATTGGATGTCTCATATTCTATAAACCATAATGTCTTTATTTTCTTTTCAATAGCCTCAGAGCCCTAAAGGGCTCAAGCTATTAAAAATAGATGATTGCACAAGAAAAAAAAAGTCACATTATAAAAATAATTTTAAAATCTTTTAGTGTAAACTTCTGGATTTTAAATCTAATCAAATAAAACTTGGTGGTGTCAGAATCCTAAATATTTTTTATGAAAAAATCCTTTGGGCTGTGAAATTTCTGCCAGACCTTACCTTTTAGGTAGCTAAATTCTTATAAATATGCCCCAAACTGGTACTTTAAAAGGTTATCTGATTTAATTTTTTTCTTTTTGTGACAGAGAAATGCCTTCAATTAATTTGGATTTTTTATTGATGTTTCCAAGAAATTTTACAACTTTTTTTTTGGCAGTATACTCCAGAGTTTCAGCATGAAGGCCAAGAATGTCTTCCTTATGCCTAACCAGGCTCTCTCTCCCTTTATTAATTTTAATTGGTTTTCTCTCATGGTTTCCTTGTTCAAGGTGAAGAGTAGTTTGGTTGATCTTTGGTCATTAGGATACCTGACATACATTTTTTTTCATAGGTATTCCTTTTCCAGGCTCAATGATTCCAGTGCCTTTAATCTTTTCTGTAAATGACAGTTTTCTATCTTATCATTTACATTTTACTTTCCCCCTTTTTAAAGATCCTCTCAAATTTCTTTATATTCTTTGAAACTGCAAAGACAAACACAGGTCACGTATTCTGTTAACATCAGATCATTCCCCAAACAAGTGGAATGTTGCTGCCTGACTCTTGGCAAGGTGCACTATTGTGAATACACCCTGGTATCCTATTTCCCCCCTTCCAACAACATCATCTTCAAAAGCATTTGTTCAGTGTATATGTGAAGAGCCAGCTTGCAAAAGTATCAAAAGAAATTCAGATGCTCATCTGTTCCCATCAGACTCTTGGTAGGAATAGGCATTCAGTGTTGGAAGCCAGAAGGCTACAAATAAGAAAGATTGTAAACCAAAATTAAGATTTTTGTCAGTGGAGGTTAATGAAAAAGTAGGAATCTAAGATGCTGTTTTTTGTCTTAAATTGCTGAAATAAATGCAAGATGAGAACAATACAATAACAGCAGGTTTATTTAGCATCAAACCTTCCATATAAACAGGAAAATTCACTCTGTTCTCTGAATGTATGGGAAATGCACATGCATCTTTCAGTGTCAAATCTAAAGGTCCTTTCTTGGTCCAGAGTGGTTTAGTGTGTTTCTTCTTTTGCAAGATTGGGGGACACGCCTCATGTGCCTGCTTTCTCTGGATGACCTTACTCTAGTCCATGGATATTTTCTTCTGAAATCTTTTCAGCTTGTCCTTTCTATTTAGCTTCCTAAGATAAAAAACCAGACTCCTTTAGGTTGATGTCGTTACTCTAACTAAAAAGAAATAAGGAAATGGGAAGATCTTTTAAAAAGTATGGAGAAGATACGTAATTTACTTAAAGGGACCAGTGTGCTACAAGATGTTTCTTCCCTCAGCTTTTCTCCTGGATATCAGGCATTCCAAATCTCTTGCGTCTTTCTGATGGTAGCCTCAGAAGTCACCAAGGTGAGGTCGTCAACTTAATATAGAAAAATGGTGAATCTCTAGCTCATGTGGGAAACCTGTGTGTTTCCAAGGCTTCTCCATCAATTCTACTCTGTTCACTAGGATTTTGGTCTTACTTCCTCAGCATTCTTCAGTGTCTGTAGATGTTTGGTATTGTGAGCATGAAGTTTAAGGAATTCTCTTTTCTGAATTAGTGAACCATTTGAAATTTAGAAAAGATCTGCACATTCTCAACTCTGACATTTAAATCATAGATTTTGATTATAAGTATTGACTTGAGAAAATTCTCCTTTATCTAAAAACGATGAAGGAAATAAAAAAGAGAAATGAACAAAGAGGCATAGACTATAACACTTATTACCAGTAAGACAAAAATCTGACATAAATTATACAAGTTTAACTCACTCTGGAAATTACTTCTTTTCTCTTTTACTTTCTAAATGTTAGCAGACCAAGTCAATTGGCATGTATATTTGTTATTTAGAGAATTTTGGTCTTATCAAGGAAAGAGACAGAAACTTATTCTCCATTCTTAGGAGAGTTTGGATGTTGTTTTGAAATGGAAGTTTAAATTAAAAATGTGATTCAATGTTCTAACAAATATATTAAGTACAATTACATTTATAAATTTTCAGGAAATTTAAATGTAATCACTGTCCTTCAAAAGATATTAGCGGCTCTGCTGTAAAGTAATTTAAAACTAGTTATCAGCACTGATATTGACATTGGTGAGTGGTGAGGTGGGGCTCAGAGAGCACTTGCCTTTGTGAAGAGTTGACAGACAAGCCTGTCCTGTGCTGGGTCACATGGCAGGGTGTGTGGAATGTGTATTTGCTGTTCCAAATGCTTTGCTGAAACTCTGCAGATAATCCTTCCTCTCTATCTACCCTTTTGTGACTCAAATACACAAATCGCTCTGTGGTTATGCTGGCCTCCTCCTTCAATCCAAGAGGACTTGGAATCTTAGAACTGGAAGATCAGATTCTGGAACTGGAGGAGACATTAGAACACAGTAAACCAAAGAGTTCTTGAATATATAAAGTCAGCTGAGACCAAAGCAACAACAACAACAAAACAGACAAAACTTTTCCTTTTCCAGGGTTCCACTATGAAACATTAGAGAGAGAAGCATGGGGTTCTGGTCTATTGACATCTGGTCAAAGCCTGGCTTTCCTCTACCAACTTGCAAGTTTCACCTTTTTTTTATTTATTTAATAAGTGCATGAAGGACTAATAAAGACTGTCAATCATATTTGCAAAGAAAACATTTCCACTAATAACTGATTTTTTGGTACAAGTTTCACCTCTGAAAATCCTCTTTAAATAACATCATGCAATCCAATTACTCCCTTGAGCCTGGTTCCACCAAAATATATATGTATGTGTGTGTGTGTGTGTGTATATTAATACATGTGTATATATATATGTATGTCTATGTGTATATATATATTTTTCCATTCCTTTTTTCCTGCATTACTACATAATCAGTGTTAGTAATTATTGTTGTCTATTTTAGATATCTACAATTTGTTTCTCTGAATAGAATTTAGGGTCAATGGGTGTGAGCCTTCTACATGTCTTAAATATTCCACTGTCTAAATGATGGTAGATTCTGAAATAAAGATGTATTCCTCATGTACATTTTGAATGAAAAATACAGAAGGCATATAGAAAAAAATTTTGTCACTTATGATTAAAAATCTAATAAGTTTAAATTGAAATTCTCTGTATGAGTCGAGGGATGTGCCTCAGAGCACAATGTTTGCTTAACATGAGCAAGGTCCTGGGTTCTATCCCCAGCATTGTGAGGGGAGAAAAGAAATGATCTGTGTGATTAATTTTGCTTAAATATTGCTATTTAGTTAATCTCTGATTGCTCTCCAACTCAGGCTCTCAGTCCCTTGCCTTCAAAAATTTTTTAGATTTCCCCATGTTGATAGAAAATAAGGGTTAAACCTGGCCCTGGGTCTTCCCAAGGCCCACCATACCACAAGCTTATTGGATCCAGAATATTTTGGGAAATTTGACAAAAACTGTGTCTTTTAACTTGCCTGAATACTTCTATATAAAAGCTGAGACTAATCACATACTAAATATTCTAGTGTATCAGCCAATGTGGTTTTTCAGTTCTTCAGTTAAAGTTGTGCTGGATGATAGATTAAATGACTCCTCGGGCACCAATATACCCACCGCAATGCTGCTTTCAAGGTCTGTGGACTGCTTGACAGCTCCGGCCATGTTCAATAGCAATTTCCTAATTTTCAGATCCCAGGAATATTTTCTCAGTCCCTGTCTTCAATTTTCTGAGACATGTGATACAATTGCCTGATCTCTATTTTGAAACTTTCCTGGGTGTCCCAGAAGTCACTATTTTGGTGTTCTTCACCAAACATCCTTTATCACTTCCTTCATGGATTCTTTTATTCTGTCATCTCCTCACATATGATGTTTTCCAGAATAATTTCTTGTTTTTTTCCCTGTCTTACAGGATATCAGGCTCTCAGCTTTTTCCACACCTGCCCACTGACCATTGCCACATCTGAACCTCTTCTCCAGGCCTCTCCTGTACTTTCTATTCAGTATCTCAAGCCTGAATGCATCTCTATCCACACCACCAGTCTTCAGGGAATGATGCTTGTTGTTATTTCTTAAGTTCCTATTCTCTTTTCTGCTGCGTTACTTCTCACAGGAATCAGATCAGGCCATCATCTTTATGTTTCACTTCCTTTATTATTTCAATAACCTTCAAATTAAACAGCAATGTATTTGCTTATCTCTCTCTGTCCTTGGAAAGCTATGAACTTCTGGCATATAAGAACTCGTCGTCCTTACATGACTTGTTTTCTCTATATTCCTAGCACTGTCTGCTATATTAAGTGCTCCATAAATGCATGTTGACTCAACAGTTCTCTGTGTCTGGATGTTCATTGGGGGGCATTCTTTTGTGTCTGTGCCTTTGCATCAGACTTTGATGCTGTTGTGTCCTATTCTTTTATCATTCCTTTATGCTTGAGAATCAAGCTCAGAAACTTTGGAAGTGTCCATAGTCCCTGTGTTTATCAGTTCAGCTAGTGCTTCCTAAAAGCAAGTTTGGCCCGCAGTGAGCATCTTGTTGTAAGTGATCAGCTTTGAAAGGCTCCACTGGGAATCTAATCAATCTCTGTGAGTACAGACATCTTGCCCTGCTGCTTTCCAGGAAGCTGCCAGATGGCTCACAGAAAAGCATCCTTATTTAAAATCCTTTCAGAGGCGTCCTGGGAAAATATTGTGGGCAAGCATTCAAACAAGATCAGTGAGTGAAAACAGTGGCTAGGGGAAGGACATCATTTTACTTACCTATCCCCAGCTGATCTTTGTGCTTGCTTCTGAGCGAAGACTGATTTATCAACTCATCACAGTTCCTAAACTCGATTGCTAATTCTTAACAAGCATCTCTAGTGAGCAGGGTATAAACAAATCTCTTAATGATGCCTCTAAAATATGTCTTAGAGATGGGATCATGTTGATAATATGATTTTCATTAAAGAAAGTCTAGTGGATGGTAACAAAGTGGTTCTCAAATATAAACAAGCTTTCAATGATAAATGCTCAGTATGTGGAGCTCTAAAAAGAATGGACAACAGGGAATGGGCTTATTTAGAGAAAAACAAAGGCTCTTGTATTTGCTTCCCTAAGGTTTTCATTGTGTCTTCGTCAGGCTTTAATGTGACCACATCAAAAGAGCTTGGGATGTTAGAATTGGAAGCAAGACAAACTCAACTCCATGAATAGAAATTTCTAGGAATATTCCTGGCCATGGGTAGATCAAACCACATCCATAAAATTAAATCTTTCAATTTGGGGACTGGATTATCCAATAGGTCAATGGATATATGTCCAGGGACCTGTTTTCAAGGGCAAAGAAAAGCAGAAATACTTGAATTTTCTTGAAATTGTAGACTCCAGAACATTCATCTTTTACAAAAATGTGTAACTTAAGCTTCTAAGAATGGTGTAACCTAACTTATAAAAAATACTCTTTTTTTTTTGCACCTTGGAGCACATAAACAGCTTTTTCTTTTTTTTTTTTTCTGATACATTGAACTTTTGTTCTCCAATGTGAAGAATAGATTGTGTAATCAATTCTATTAGAGTGTGCTAAATGAGAGGTCAGCTTTAAATGCATTCACAGTTTTGGTCTGAAAGGCAGATTTATCATGAGGTAAAGGCAGATTTGGGCAGTGATTTCTGAATCATGGATTCTCTTGAGTTCTCTTCCAGGAGTCAGATGCAGATGGGCAAGCTGACCCTGAGGATGTGTCTGTGCTGTCTGGGGCGGAGTGGCTTACTGGCCATCTGTGAGTAATTATGCATAATATCCATACCTGAGAGTGGGGAGCTGTTTTATTGCCAGATGTGACCATTAAAAAGAAACTCTCAGAAAAACTGGTGAGAAGCCAACTAGCTGATAAAATGACATTCTTTTCCCTGAAACACAAAAGGTCTTGAGAAATAAATCATATTATCATAAATACAGTGAGCAAATAGTAGCTTAATAAATCTAGTGAGAATTGTTCTTAAGAAATAAAACTTCCTCCACGGAAAGGTGGTCAACTAATTCTTCCCCAAAGTACTAACAATGAAAAGAATTCCCTTCATTCACTTTTTTATTCAGGTTAGATGTACTAGACAATCTATTCTCATATCATGGCTGTTCACTTCACTGATCATGTTCCAAAATGGAGTAAGTTAAAACCCTCTTAATTTTCTTATCTATTTGTCCAATAGTTTACTCATAATTACATGGAGAGTATCTGACTGGGAAAATCATTTTCATCATGCTTCTAACTGGAAAAAGACTTTCCCCCTCTTTCTGTGCCTTTGGTGTCTATATTTTTTAAAAACTCCTCCCTGCTATCCATCTGAAGGTATGCCACCATTGTGCTCTGCCTCTCTCAAGTCCCTGCAATCATTTCACTCATTTATGACCCTTTTCATTAATGTTAAGAGAAAAGCATGAGAAAAATAAAGGGATTTAGCTAAAATGTAATCACTTTATATTTAATCTGTTAATGGCTTTTATTCTCCCTCAATAGAACAACTTGCCAAAAAAATCACCAACATACACAGTTATGAGAAAATGTATTCTGAGTGCATAATCACACCCTGTTATTTGTGTTAGACTATGAAAGTATTTAATCAAGAGACTTGTTAAATCAGAGATTATACAAATTACCATGACATTCATGTTTTGAAATTACTTTAGGAAAGAAAAACTACCTTTGAAGCTGAAATTAAATAAAAGAATTCTTTCAGGGATCAAACCCATCTCATCTAGAGAATGGTAGATACATGTGTTTCATATTTTACATGTGAATGACATGGAAAAAGTCATAAAACTTAGCAGAATAAGAAGGAAGTTAAAAATACAGAAATACTCAGTTCACACATATGCATAAATACAAACACACACACACACCCTGTGCATGAAAATGCTCAAAACAAAGGGAATGAATTTATTTTAGTTTATAAAATAAACAGGCTAATGATTCAGTTTAACAGGGACTTCAGTGGACATGACTGTGGCCATGCTGTGAAGGGGAATGTCTTTCTTTTTTTCACAGTAGTAGATATATTTATGGTGGGTAGAACATATTGTCTTTTATGTAGGAATTTGTTCCAGTCTATTTCAGTATTTTTTTTTTTTTTCTTCTAAAGGTATGCTTTATTTGTTTCCAACAGATTTGAGGTTTATTTTCCAGACGAAATGTTTCTGGTTTAACTATCAGTGAATGCCTGTCAGCATTGCCAAATTCTCCCTTCACTTTGTGATCTGTCTACCATAATCGATGTTCATTGTCAGTCTGAATATCTTAAATTTGGTTTGCATGATCTATTTCTGGTTTGCTTGATCTATTTTGATCAAGCTAACCGGATAACTGTCCATTGCCAATATGTGCCATGGTGCTACAGATGTGTTAGGGAAGAAATGGCTGACTTCCCTCCTGTCCTGTTTTAACACTTTCCTTTGTTACATGGAGACAAACTGAAGTCAAGAACATCTGGAAACAATCAGTAAACAACAGTTTGGAAATTTCTGCTTCATTTAGACTTGACATTCTTCAGAAAAGACTATACATAGAATAATTAAATTTACATTTTAATTTCATCTGGAAAATTCATCTACTTGATATCTCTAAAACCATTCATTTTCCATTTCCTTTGTCATTGTCCTAATCTAGTGATAATCTTACTCTGCCCCCTTTTCTTCCCTCTTCAAAATGTACACATCTGGTCTCCAGTCATAAGAATTTTTTTCTCAAAACTTACAACGGGTCATCCTGTCACTCTTCACTTCATAAACGTCTGAAGTCTGCTAGTGGACCCCTGCTGCCCGCCTGTCTCTTTGTGCTGTTTAGTGTTGCCTCCCTTGTGTCCTTTGTTATTGTCTGGTTTCCCCATATTCTTGTAAGGACGTCCTTCCGTATCTTAAATCATTAGTGTTGACCCTTTTCCATATAGGGTCATATTTGGACTGAATGGCTTACCTGTTGAAATCTGCTGTCACTAGCTTCTACTGAACCCTGACCAACCCCCAAACCTGTCCTGCTTTAGAGAGTGGCTCACTTCTGGGAACCACCTCTTCCTTCCAATAACCAGTTTTGATAAAAGTGCATTTTCAAAAAAATGTGTATTTTAAAGTTATTACTTGACACATAAATGGTAGCATCCCTCATACTACTTGTACATAGTTAATTTTACATAGATCCTACACATCAACAAAAGTGTAAACCTGATGAAGGAAAATACAGGCCTTGTAAATCTCTGAATTCCCCTTCTCCTCTCCATGACTTTTATCATAGTGACAAACACAAACATGCGCCTCATAAGCTTTTATTAAATGGAAAACAATAAGATCAATACAAAATTCATTTGGAACTTCTCATCTTAAAGGGCATTTCTCTTAGTTGAAAGAACACATCTTTATCTTATTCTCACTGTTAATTCTGTGTACTTGGAACTTCTGCCATTTCAGAGCCCAGGGATTGTGTCTTTCAACTCTAGAGATCAAAGGACCTTCAAGAATGAGTTTCTTTGTGCTCCAGGGTTAAGGATTTTCTAGGAGCCATCAATGGTTTTCTTGTAATTTTGAGAAAATTATATATTCCAGGAATGTGGACACCTAGAGTACTTGTTTAAGTTGTTCTTTTAAGAATCATCAGTTTATTCTTTTGCTCAGCATAACTAAATGAAATCATTGCTCCTCTGAATTCCTCCAATTTATGAATTCAGAGCATAAATAAATTGCTTTAAATTCCAAAGTCTTGGGTGATTTTCTCTTTATATTCACTTTATCCTAAATATTCATTTTTGGCTTTCTTAAGTAAATGACGAAAAGATAAAATAGATCATGAAAAGATAAAATAGTTGCACAAATTATGACCATAGAGCACTTTACGGTCACATAAAAATTAAATGGTAAATACATAAATATCTTGAATTTTTTGAATTCATATTTTGGAGAAAATAGAAGTGAATATGTAGCAGAAGAGAAATTAAGAAAAAGATGTGAGATATAGAGAAGGAATATGCTAAAATTAGACTAAGAATGCCATTTGAATAACCAGTTATATATATAAAAACATTATTTGAAACAAACTTGTAACCAGCTGACAATTACAGATTTTTTTTCGGCCTAAATACTGAACTAAATTTTCATTAGAAAATGAATATTTTTGTTACAGTACATTTTCTTCTCTTTTCTTAGTGATAGTATATCACAGAAGCTTAAGACCTCAATACTAGACATTCCCTAAAGATTCTGTTACAAGAATTCCACATACTTCTTACTCAGTTGCCTTGTTAGGTTAATATCTATCAGAAAATGTATCCAGGATAAAGTAATACTTAGGAATTAACAAGACTCTTGTTCTACACATTTCTCTGCCTTGCAATTCTCCCCTTCATGTCAACCTCTAGCAATGAAAAGATCAAGTTAAGGAATCAATTCAGGAAATACATGTAGGGTAGAGTCAGATATAATGAATGGAATGAGAACTCACAATGGCCTATCTCCTCCTCAGTGCTAGAGTGGGAGTTCTGTGAACAGGTGCTGCTCCTTACCATATTTATTTCTCTTTCTGACAGCCTTATAATTTTTTGTGAACTTTGAAAAATAAGTAATGATGGCCTGAGGATACTGTTCAGTGGTAGAGCACTTGCCTAGTGTGTGTAAGGCCCTATGTTCAATAGCACCAGAAAAGAAAACATGAGAAAATAAGCTATGTTTTACAAAACAACAACAATGCAGATATAATGAACCAAAAGAACAGTTATAATAAATAATCTGGTTGGTAGGGAACTGAGAATGTTAAATATTGACTCCCTCTCTGGTTCTTTACTAATTTTTAGATTAAGTATAATTTATTCAAATAAAGATATCAATATCTTCTAACTTAGACTATCCATTGGAAAAGGAAATAAATAAATACATGAAAAATGGCTTTTGATAAAATTATCCTTATGAAAGTTGGTTTTAATGTCTTGAAACCTTATATATTTTATATCATATGGTAGATATTTGAAAACTGCTTTGGTAAAAGATATATCAAAGGAGATGATTCCTTAAAAAATAAAAATTAATCACTAATGAAAGGTTCATTAATGAGTCAATAAAGATGGAAGATGAAATATATCAGGAGAACAGGCATGGCCAAAAATGAAATGATTTTATGACAAAGGTACGTTAGTGCTGAGGTAGTCAAGATATCTTTTTAATCTTTGAATAAGAGGATCTACTTTATTCATTATTCAAGATAGTCATTTGAAGTTGCATTTGGAAGGACTAGTGATGTCTTCTCTATTTGTTAGTTAATATGCAACATATGTTAATAGATTATAGATTCTATTATTCTTTGAATTTTATACCCAACTCTTAAAAAAGAAAAAATAAGATCATTAAAATAGAAGTATAAACTAAAGAACAATTTAGAAGAAATACATGTACTTCAAACCAATTTTTTTCATTGTATGTACAGAAAGTCTGATTTAAAATGTTTTATAAACTCTTCAGTGGCTGACTTCTGTTTTTCTACTTCATATAGTATTATTTTTCTCCATGACGTACTATATTCTTGGCAGACCGTCCATTTACTAGTTCCTTGAATCCATTCCTTTTCCCCCTAGACTCAAGGCCTTAAACCCAGTGTTCATCCAATATTCTGCCAGAAATATTCTTCACTCCTCAAAAATTCCTTATACTCCAAGCACTGGTGTTACCTTAAATGTCATTTCCTCTTCAGTGCTTTCTCTGACCACACTTGCTCCACATCCAAGAATCTGTGATTCTTATATTAAGTACAAGTGGCATAAAGTTTCTCAAAATGTATAGCCCTTACTAAAACCCAATCAAATCAACAAATATTTTAATATTTATAAATACGCAGCATAAATTTTTGAATTGTTTTGAACCATCAATCTTAATATAATGAGTTATATTTTTAAGAAGACCATGTTATATTCTATTGTCTATAGTTTCTATGAATGGTGGACTTTTGTTAATGTGACAAAATAAAACTGATGAAAGAAAAGACAATTTTCTTATAGGTTTTCAATTTTCTTATTATTTGAATGTCTGAGAAAGTACTGAGTAGATAATTGATCTTTTTAAAAATTTTAATCATAATAATGTATTGTTCCAGGAATCTCCAGGTTATATTTAAGGCCAAACATAATGCCTATACCCATCATTCATTCAGCAAACATTTAATGAGCACCTTTCATATGTCAATGAGAAGCTGGCCTAATCTCTGAAAGTCAATTCTCCCATTAATCAATTCATTTAATCAATTAATCAAGTTAAAATTATTACTAATTGTTTCATAACAGCTCCTTAGCTCTTTTCAGTGTACATTCTATACTATAATTTTCAACATTACAATAGGGCAGATCACTCATGTTTGTTCAGCTTTTACCATTATGCCCCTTTCCTTATTTATTTCTTTTCTTTTTTGTACTTTGGTTTTGGAGGGGAGGGCTATATCTTCTTTTACAGTTTACTAAGATCATTTCAGATTCTATTTCTGTCATTCAGACTGTAAGCAAATATGTACATGCCTAAATAAGAAGTTCTTCATCTTTTATTAGAGTCACTACTATGCATAGTAGTTGTATGACATCAGCCCTGACTTCTAGCTGATGGTTCTTGAAAATGCTTTCCAGGAGGATTTCAATAAGTAATATCGACTTCTTCATAAAAACGGTTGTTGCTTTGTGTGGTGCGAACAATGTTTCTTGTACTGGGGAATCACAACCTGCAAAAAGCTTTAAAGGAGACCATGGAAGAGCAAAGTAAGAGGAATTACCCATTTTAAATGTTTTTACATTTATAAAGTCATTCCTCATGAGAACCCTGCCAGGGAGATCACATTCTTCTAATTTGTAGATGAGGAAACTAGTTCTTGAGGAGATTAACAAGCTCGCTTACCATTTTTCCATTAGTTCTTTTACCTCTGCAAGAGACAATAGTGGATGATTTCAAGAGCAGGCATTGAGCACTCATGCAGAAGTATCGTGTTTGGGGATTATATCTCAAGGCCATCTTAAGGCATTATTCACTTTTTTTTTTTTTTTTTTTTTAATATTTCCTCTTTCTTTTGTGATGGGGATGGAACCCAGGCAAGCACTCTACCACTGAGCCATGTCTCTAGTCCCCACTGTAGACTTTTACAAATTTCTTAAAAAGATAATCGGAAGGTAAAAGGTAGAAGAAATACAAGTTTTGACTTTGCAGATATATTTGTTTTCTGTTATTGGCATTACAAAGAACTTAGTGGCTTAAAAGAATTCTATTTGTCATCTGACATTTCTCTAGATCAGAAGTTCTTGTTGCTTTGTCTGGATTCTCTGCTCTGGATCACCAAAGAAATCAATAACTGATCTCCTAATGGGAGGTACTGGGAAGAATCCATTTCCAGAACCATTCATGCTTGATGAAAGACTGAGTTTTTTTCCTTGCTGTCAGCTGAGGGCTACCCTCAATTGCAGCATGAACTCTTTGTTCCATGAATGTTGGTTGCTACATCTCAGCCAGCAGTGGTGTGCTGAATCTTTCTCATGTGTGGAATCTCCTTTGCCTTCCTCTTTCCCTTTCAATTGTACAACATTCTCCATTTTCAAGGGCTTCTGAGATTAGATGAGGCCCATCTGGATAATTCAGGATCCTCTTCCTTATTTAAGGTCCCTTACTTTATGATATCTGCAAAGTTCCTTTTCTATGTAAGTAAGATATTAGGACATGGACATCTTTAGGATCATTCTGCCTGCCACAGACAGCAGTGGAAGAGGAAAAAAGTTTTCTCTGTTAGGAAATATATTTGAAGGAATTCTTGATACATTTTGTTAAATAAAATTTAAGTACAGGATTCCATGTTTAATGTTGTTTTCATGCTTAGTTGAAATTTGTGAAATATACAACACCATAGTTTAGGGTCTTTTTATCTTCTACTTTTGGCATAGGTTGTTTATTTTGATTTCCTGATTCCAATTTATAACTTTTCAAGCATAATAAGTTTAAAAATTTTTGCTTGTCCTTCTGCTATATATTTTTCCTTGAGCACTAATGTGGTTTTGAATTTCTGTGGTGATTAACGTTATGACTGAAGACAGAGGTTTGGAAATCCTGTTTCACTTCTAAAGATCTGAAAGTTGAAGAAGTAAAAGGTTGGTGGTAATGAGTTACGGATGGCAACTTGTATTTCATTTGGAAAAAATTTCTTTCCTTGAGGAATTGTGCTTTGTATTGTTTTTCAAATTAAACGTCACTTAGGCCTTTACGCAGTTTCTTAAGCTCTTTAAAGTAGCAAATTACCCCTATTGCAAAGAACCCAAGCAGTTCAAGGTTAAACTGTGTTTCATTGTGATGTCAGGGGTACCTCAGCTTCACTCCTCCAAAAATGTTCTCTTCCATGGTTTGTGTTCCTACTTCAATAAAAAATATTGACATAAATTAAAAATGAGCACTGAGTTACTCTTTGGGGAATTGACCCCTCCTTTTCTTCCTGTACTGACATTAACCTCGTCCATTTCATTTTGCCTGGAGACAGAATCTGTTATATCAGTTTTCCATCTACATTTTGCTTGAGAAAAAATGTGAAAGACAGCTGTTTTCATGTTGACATGGATCCAGTTTCTGCTAAGTCTCTCCTCAGAGCTTTGGGGGGTTTATTTTTAACTCTGACAGAATTAATTTGGAATAAAGTATAAATTACCACTGTTGTCCCTACCTAATTTTCTGAAGACTGTGTGGTCACCCCTGCCTCTGATTAAGCAGTAGAAGTGTACATTCTCAAGTAAAACAGAAAAATACCACTGCAGGGAAAACTGATGTATTTACTCAATTCCTGTTGTGGTCCTTTGACTTGACTAACATTTTCACCAGTTGATCAGGAATTTAAAATAAGTTATTCAACCATGTAAAGTAACAAACCTGTGTAATTTATAAAGTCCATATGTAAAGATATTGCTGTAATTTATGTACCAGTTTACAGCTGATGGTGAGAAGGTGAAGGATGAAGAGGAAAATTACATTGCATTAAATTCCATTGAAAATCTTCCCCTCTGGGAGCTCCATTTCCATTCCTGGGCTTAGGGGGAACCTGGACATTCTTTTCATGACCTGGTAAGAGAAAGAAATAACAGTCCCTAAACACCTCTGAGGAGTGTGACTCTCTTTCACCTCATTTGCCCTCTGGGTGTTGAGTCCCCAAATTTCATCTGAGTCCATGTCACTAGGACACATACCTGTAGGTTGAGGGTACAACCTTTCTGTTCTGTTATTCACTTTGAAGAAAAGAATAAGAGTAAAGTGGCCCCAATCTTCTTCTGATTCATGACTCCCTTTCTTGTCAATATGTACATGACCTTCAGTGAGCCTTGGTTTCCATGTGAAATGGAGAGTGTAATACTGAGGACTGCAGTTGTGAATGTAAAACACCCTGGGCTTTTCAGTCTCATTAACAAATAGCAGTTATTATTATTGTTACTGTTATAGAAACTCTTAGGTCCCTGTGTTTAATGAATGTATTCCATCTATGGGAAACATATGTGAAGAGAACAAAGCAGTTATTCATTATCACTGCTTAGAAAACATGTGTTTGGAGCTCCACTCTGCAGGTGGCTTCACCCCCACCGTATGCTCTGAGTGTGTAGGTGCCACCAGAAGAACTTTCAGAGCTCAGCTCTGTCTTTGTAGTTTATTAATCTGCTACCATGGAAACAGGTATTTAAAATCTCAAAAAACAAGAAAACAGCTTTAAACAAAGCCTTGTTTCAAATATGTTGGTGGTGGGCAGTGTGTTTCTTTCTTTTTATAAAAGTATGATTCCTAAGTGACTAACCTCATTTTTGGCAATCTGATTTGAGTTTCCATGGAAACGGAAGTGACAGCTGAGGTTTCCAAGCTCTTATAACTGGTGGGGCTCAGGTTAAGTCTTGTAAATGTCAGTTGTCCCAAGGCACCTAAAGGAGCCAACAGAAACAAGAGTCAGCTAATCTCTAGAGAAAAGAAAGGAACAATAAATCAAACATTTACAAAATTATACATACACAGTCCTGCAAGTTGGGAAAAGCATGTGAGATGGGTAGGCTGAGAGAGACTTATGGTTGTAATTTGAGGATGAAAGTTATGTGGCCTAGCCTTACACCAAACACCTTTTTCTTTTGGACCAAGCAACTTCTTTACTAAGTATTTTTGTTACACTGAGTACAAGAATATTAGAAAAGGCTGAAAAGTTGAAGTATTAATAAGATGTTACAAAATGGTCATATTATTTGTTAGCATGAGAACTGTGAAGGAAGAAAAATGAAATGAAAATGTATAAAAGTCAAATTTAGAAAGACAGATGTGTTTGTATGACGTAGGTCCAAATATTTGTCCTCATTGTTCGTATTTTTTGTAGAGATCTTTCCTTCCCTCCACGCCCCCCCGCCCCCGCCCCAGGCCCTTTGTTCTCTTTTTTTGCAGCACTGGGTATAGAACTCAGCACATGCTGGGAATGTGCTCTACCACAAGGTATAACCCAAGTTCCAAGATTTTTCTAATTCTTTATCATTAACAATGATACTATATATTTTCCGGTTAGGAATAAAAAGACTTTCCAGCAATTCTATGTTAAAATAGAGGGAGGAAAATTAGACTTTCATGTCTGTCTTGAGTTCCTAAAATGTAGTCTAAAGTCACAGCCATTCCCACCCCCAACTCAAGTATATTTTGTTATTAGAGTAAAAAGGTCGAGACAAATAAGAAAGGGAGGCAGTGAAAAGAAGTTCCCGAGGCTGACTGCAAACCTGTGAACCTCCTGCCTCAGCCTCCCGAGTCACGGGAATTACAGATGTGCACCACTGTGCCCTATTTATAGAGAGTCTTTATTGCTTTATAACATCCCTATGAGAAGAGCTGTACCTCTAAATTGTTTTGTTATTGGTGAGGATTATCCAGTGTAGGCCACTCTGACTACCAGATCCTTTACTAAAACTCTTATGTGGGTCCTGTAGGTATTTATAAATTTATAAATATATAAGAATTTTCATAAATGAAGGTTTTTATAAAGGAAGCAAAGGGTTTAGCTGAGGACTAAGTTTGTTTTGTGGCATAAATTATATACATTTTCTCAACACTTAAGCCCAAGATTGGAAAATGACATTCATATAAGGAACTAACCTTATTTTTTATCTCATTGAGAAATTATTTTATTATAGAAAATTTTACTATTTCTTTGTTATGAAAATACTGCATACCCTTCTTAAAAAGCTTGTATAAACTCAGCAAGAGTATTTAAAAAAGTCATTCGTAATCTTGCCATCAACTTAGCATTCACATGTGAAGTATCACATATAAAATGTTCTTATGTTCTAAATTTTGACATAATTCTAATCATAATATCCTTTACCATATACACACTCCTCTCATGTATATACTTGCATAAATTTTTTCACCAGGGCTTGTTATGGAACCCAGGGTGCCAGACAGGTGCTGTATCACTGAGCTACACCCCAACCCCTTTATATATATTATAAACATAAATTTAATCACAATTCATGTTTGCTTTCCAGCTTGCTCTATGTTTAGTCTTGCATGTGTCATAAGAAACATTCCACACCTATAACTATAAGATCAGTATTGACTTTAGTAGTAACTTTGCTCTATTCCATCATGTGGATATACTATTTGCCATTTAACAGCATCTCTATTTTGAGGGCACATACATAATTTTTCTTTTACATTATTTATAAATGTCTTAATAAATATCTTTAAATGTATATCTTGTGAATTTGATTTTAGGTAGAAAGTATAAATTATCCTCCAGGATCTTGTAACAGTTTATACTACTTCCTTGGTGATTAAACAACTCATTTCCCCACATCTTCACTGAAACTCATCCTTAGCATTTGATATTTGCTAATTGGATAGATGAAATATTTCATAATTGTTACTTAATTTGAATTTCCTTTATTACTTACTAATCACTTATTTCATGCATTCAATGTTAATTTGTTCCATGCTTTTGAATTGTTGGCTTATGTTATTTGCCCATTTTTTATAGAAATATTGTTCAATATATAAATACATAACAGCTTTATTGAAGTATAATTGGCATACAAAGCAATGCACATATTTAATGTGTGCAATTTGATGAGTTTATATTCATGACACCATCACCACAATTAAGGAAATAAGCATAGCACTTCACAAATTTTCCTTTGTGTCTATTGGCTCTGTGTGTGTGTGTGTGTGTGTGTGTGTGTGTGTGTGTGTGTGTGTGTTAAGAACACATAACATGAGATCTACCTTCTTAATAAGGTCTGGAGTGCACAGTATTGTATTATTAACTATAGATAGCAGGTTGTACAGTAGGTCTGTAGAATTTATTCATCTGGTATAATAGAAACTTTGTATCCAATGAACAATTTCCTTTATCCCCCTCTCCTTAACTCCTGCAACTATCACTGTATCCTCTGCTTTTATTTGTGAGTTTGATTATTTTAGGTACCTCTTATAGATGGAATCATGCAGTGTTTCTTTCCGTGACTGGCTTATTTGATTTAACACGATGTCCTCCAGATTTATACATACTGTCACAAATGCAGAATTTCCTTTAAGGCTAAATAATATTTCATCAGGTATGTACACTGCAGTTTCTGCAACCATTCATATCTCTGTGAACACTTGAATTGTTTCTATATCTTGGCTATTGGAAATAATGCTACAGTGAAAATGGGCATGCAGCTATTACTGTGATGTGTTGATTTCAAATCATCTGGATATGTATCCAATAGTGAGATAGTGGATCATATGATAGTTCTTTTTAAAAATATTTTGAGGAGGCTCTCTACTATTTTCCATAGCATCTATATTATTCTCTTAAGTAAGGATATTAACCCTCTATTAAAAATTTTTAATTTTCATGTAGTCAGTCATACTTGTCTTTTTTTTTTTTAATAGATTTTTCCTTTTGGTACAATTTGTTAAAAGGCTTTCCTTATCAGAAATGTATATCAACAGAAAGACTTTCTTCTAATTTCTTCATTCATACTTTAATTAATTTATAACTTTTTTTGGTATAAGATTGGAGATATAAATATTTCTTTTTATAAACCAAATTCATTTACTTTCACATAAATTTTTACACTGATTGAAATCTTACTGAATCTTTAGATACATGCTTTATGGTGTCTGTCCTTTCTCTTGATAAGTTGTCTAGTTTGACAGCAATATTGCACTATTTATTCTACCTTTCTAACACATTTTAATAAGAAAAGTTCCTCTTCATTAGTGTTTGTTTTCATATGTTTCCAGATGATATTGAGCCATACAGTCTAGTTTTAAGAAAATTTTCTTGTTGAGATTTTGATTGGGGGCTGGGGTTGTGGTTCAGTGGTAGAGCGCTTGACTAGCCTGTGTTGGGCACTGGGTTCAATTCTCAGCACAGCATATAAATAAATATAATAAAGGTCTATCAACAACTAAAAAAATATTTTAAAAAGATTTTGATTGGGATTCCACTAAATTTACAATTAATTTGGATACAATTTATATTATTATAATAAAGACACTTCTTGTTCAGTGATCACGACTCTCATTTAATTTTCAACTCTTACGTCCTTCAGACATTTATACTTCTCTTCTCATAAACCTAGCATTTTACTTTATTACTCTTGTAGTTGCCATCATTTTTCTGTAGGTTCAGAGTGTTACTTTATGAACAATTCCTGTACCTAACATTTATTGTGTGCTCCTGAAATCCCCCTCTCAATGCATCACTCTGGGATGTATATTTACTTGTTCCAGTTTCTCCAAATAACAGCAAACTCTGCCTTGTCTGCATTACCTGGAAGTTCTCATGGAGCCACATGGTCATGGAATAGTGGCATTTCTACATGGAAAGAGGGAAAATTCTAGTTGTTTTCCTGCCTTTTTTAGTCTCATTTCAATTTGTTCCTGAGAGAAATTGTTCTGGCTCATGTGTTGCAATTTCATGATAACTACAGGGTGTGAATCAAAGAGCAAACAGGCTTCTGTGACCTAGGATATACTTTCCACTTGTCTCCCAAGAAAGGCTGTATTCCACAATTACAGGGCCATTCTTTTGGTTTGAGTCTTATCTCCACAAAATGAAAATAACTCTTAGAAGAATAATCTCTTTGACAATTGTATTAGTCAGTTTGGGCTGCTGTAACAAACGGTCAAAGACTGAGCAGCTTAAACAGCAAATATTCATTTCCAATAGTTTTGGAAGTTGGAAGTCAAAGTTCAAGGTACCAGCTGATTCCATATGTGATAAGGGCTCATTTCCTCTTTGCAGAAGGCATTTTCTTGCCATGTTCTCCTATGGTGAAGAGTAAGGACTTGTGCTTGTTCTTACAAGGGAACTAATCCCATTTACAGAGGGTCTACTTTCATGACCTAATCACCTCCTAAAAGCTCCATTTCCTAATATCATCCCATGTGGATGGGGTTAGGATTTCAATATATGATTCTGGGCAGGGGGATACAAACACTCAGTTCATATCAACTATTATAAAACCCACTAGCACTTTAAATAATAAGAGTATTTCCATCTGAATTGCTATAAAGACAAGAATGTGAACACTACAAACTACTAGACACATGTTTTAATGTGGGGGAGGGAGGTGGCAAAATTAGGTTCCTGGGAAAGTAGTCCATGTAGAAGACCACAAGTGCAAAGTGATGAAGTTGAAGAAAGAGTCGTGGGCTTCTGGGGAGAGAAAGGATATTAAGAAGAATTTAGGAGAGCTCAGAAAACAAGACTTTTTTTGACTATACATTGTCTTGCCTGGTAGTAAAGAAAAATTGCATTAGAAATAGAAGGGGTGGAGGTTATAGCTGCTTTTACAGTAAGATCCATTATGATTCCTCCAACTAGCCCCGTTTCAGCCAACACAAGACAGGGCTATTACTACTCAAAACTCAGCCAGCAGCAGGAGTCCTACCATAGACAGATTTCTAATGACATCGATGCAGTCATTTTTAGTGACTTATCTAAATAAACATCAAGGCCAGAATTACTTCTTTAAAATATGTTTTTCCCCAACCGTAATGATTAGAATATCATTCAGTACTGCAGTTTCTTATAAAAAACAGCCACTTTATTCTACCTAGCAATCTATGTGGCATCAGCACTGATATGACAAATTTTTAAAAAACCATTTTCAAGCAGCTCCATTTTATGTGCAGCACACACAGCTGCCACTTGAAGCTCAGCTCACAATCAACTTGATAAGTCAATCAATTTTCATTTTGTCCTCATCTCCTAGGTAACCAGAGCACCCATCCAGACCCTTGCCAAGGAAGAACATTTAAAAAGTAATATGTATTCATAATCTGTTTTCTTCGAACACTGACTTAATAGAAAAGCAGAGCTACCCATGCAATATTTTAAATCATAGTAACACAAAATTTTCTTTGATTCTGGTGAGAGAGCTTGAGGGGAAACATACCATGGAATACAACATCATTATATTTTAGTCTCTTATGATCTATCAGGAATGAAAACGGCACCACCAGCTTAGCCTATTATGTATTTAATGTGAATAACGAGCATCCCACTGCTAGTTATTAAAACAAATTGTGCACCATCTGACATTGTACTTACAACCCGTCCCCTGCTTTGTGGCTTTGAGAAAGACAACTTGAGGAGGGTGGGTGCACTGGGGAAAGTCTTTTGAAGTGAGTACAAGGCATTTGGCCTCAAAGGAAGACATTTATCTGCCAAAAAAAAAAAAAAAAAAAAAAAGGGCATTATGTAAAATGTAATTATAAAAGAGCATTATTGGCCTAATGTAGAGCATGACAAATTCCAGCAGTTGTAAAAAGCATTATGTTTTACCTTACCTTATCATGACGTGTGAAGTCATGAGAAAAATAAAACATTTGGTGTTTTAGAAATCACATGCAGGAAATAATGAATCTTGCTTGCCTTTTGACACAGTGCAACATTCAAACTGCTCAGGCTTCAAGTTCACTGAGGCCTACTCCATCTATCTGGACACAGCTAACTAGTTTATTGGTTTCCATATATTGTGGGAAGTTTTACTTTATGCACTGTAAAGGTTCAGCATTAAATATGGCTACACATCAGAAAATAATGTTTGCCAAATACCTATCAGAATTGAGAAGAGGAAGAAATAAAATAATATGAATGAGAGACTTAGACCTTGAGTTTCTATGATATAAATATTCTTTTGCTTGAATATGTTGAGGGATTTGGAGACAATCTAAGATTCTCTTTCTAGTTCCAAAACAAGGTGGAAACAAAGAATGGACACAGCGCTTTTTTTGGGAAGGCCACTTGCCTGAAAAATCTGTCCCATGTTTATTGGGCCCTTTAGTGGGACATTAAAGAACTGACTGATTTCTTTTGCATCATCTGTAAAGTGAAAAGTGTTGATGAAGAGAACACTGAGATTTTCCAACTCTAAAATTAGGTGGGTTTATCTAATAGGCTATGAGCATCTAGAAGTTTCTTCCTAACCACACATATATACGTATAGACTATATTGAAATGCTCTGAAACTTTGAGGAACACAAAATGAAATAGAGAATACATAGGAAGATTTATATTAGAAGTTCAAAATGTGATTTTAGTAGGTGTCCACAAAATATAACAAAAATCAAGCAGCACCCTGGGTTTGAATCTATGTGAGTGAATTTTATTTCATATCAAACTGCATCGAAAGAGCCAAACCCCAACAAGTCTGAGAACTTTTCAGTTAATAGATGAGTTATGTGACAATTAATGCAAGAACCCTGAGGTAAATACTTTACATTTTTTGGAAACAAGTGGATCTTTTGACTGAGCAGTCAGCATTTTACAAATTTGTTAGTTGAAGGTGCCATTCCTGAGTTAAACATTTCTGGAAGTCTCTTGATTCATTTTGGCAATCATAAGGAGTCCAAGCCTTTTTGCTAAACATAAGAAGAGACAGAGTAAAAATTTAAATTTAATGAGAACTTATTCTCCTGTAGAGCTGGCTCTAAGGGTGTTTTGTGATTCTTGCTGAGAAGAATGCCAATCAGTATATAGGATATATTTTTGTATAACTACAGTACATAAAATATTATGAAATACTATTTTACATAATATAAAAATACACAAAATATAGAAATATACTTCTTTCCTCTCCTTTCTGTCTTTCTCTGTCTCCATCAGTCTCTCTGTATCTCTTCTCCCTAATTTTCTCTCTCTTCACACTAAACACACTTGCCCCAGACGTGAACTGTAATGTTTAGAAAAATACACAGTAAGAATCACTATAGGTTGCATTTGAGAATTGACGTTATTTTCCTTTCCACCATGCTATATAGATCTTCTTTTATATCCTTTTTCTTGCCTTCAGCCAACATGCTCATATGGAAGAATTTGTAGTTATATCTTGGTACACTGTATACTAATATTTCCAGTACAGTTTCAAGTAATCTAGATGATTTTAAGTCCTGACTTTAAGTATGTTAAAATCTAGAAATATCAGTTGGATACAAATTTGAAAATTAACCCTAAAATTAAGTTGAACTCTATACGCAAATTATAGTCTAGGCGATAGAGAAAATCCAGACTGTAGTGAGGGTACTGTACCAAGAGGACAAACTAACACTGTTTCTCCTTCGAAGGTCTGCATCTCCCTTTGGCACTGGTTCCTTTCTGGTTTTTGTTAAGGTTATCAGTGTATGTGTTTTGTCCTTGATTGTGGATTTAACACAACTTGAGGGTTGTCTATGTCTGGTTATTGTGGAGTCCTGTGAAAGACCCAGTATGGTTGATCAGCAGCAGCTCTAGTGAAGGAGGCAGCCCCATAAGCTAAGAGAAAGGGTCCTGTGCGAAGTGACCTCATGTGAGCCAAGTAAGAAACTCAGTGAGGATCTACGAGGGGATCAAGCAGACTCCTCTGAGAAGTATTCCTCCTGGGATTGGAAAGATGAGTGTATTTTTGCCAAGCTGACAAGGCAGTAGAGAGCTGGACATTTAATAGGAAGAAGGACTTCTTAATAATACACACTCTCCAAGACTGAAGTATCTCATAAATTCATGGACCTGGAGATACATAATCAGAAGCCAGTCGACTACTTTTGCAGAAATTATGGGGGAAATTCATGCTCTCTTTAATGAGACCTCTGATGACCCAGAAAAGCATGAATTTATGTGATTATCATCATAAAATCCTAGAGGAGTTTAAAGACTGAAAATTATTAGTGAATTTTTATTAACTAGATACATATTACTGTAACATGTTGACTTAAAACCATTTAAAAAATTTTTAGACAGGCTCTTGCTGTGTTGTCCAGGCTGGCCTCTAAGCTTGGGGTCAAGTGATCTTCCCACCTCAGCACTGTGAGTGACTGGGACTGTAGGCCTTCACCACTGTTCTTCAATTTTTTTTTTTTTTTTTTTTTTTTTAATAATAGGAAAACACATTTTATTCTGCGAGAAAAATATAAAAAATTGCTTCTGTTACCAGAACATTGAACTCATAAAACTAAAAAACATCCTTTTTAATTTTGTTTCCTACCTTCCTTTAAATCCACACTAGAGAACTAGTTATTCTGCTTTTACTGAAGAAAGTCCTGGGTCATATTCATCATCTAAATAAACTCAGTTCAATAATTTGTGTCTAGATACATGTGATAATCAAAATTTTATTCTTAAAATCAAAGCTTATTCCCCCTCCAGGTGAGCTCTCCTACAGATCAAAACCTGTGTGGAAGCCCCCGCAGACTAGGCAAGGCCAGCCTCTTCTCTTCCTCACCACTGGTGGGGGCGCTTTTTTCTTTCTCCTGGCTTTTACCTCTCCCCCTCTTCTTGCTATTTACATTTCTGGCTACATCAGGATCATGCAGTGGAACAAACAAGAAAGGTCTCGCTTAGCTAATTCATCAGTTGGTGAATGGCTCTTGGGTTGTGTTGTGTGTAGGTGGGTTGTATGCACTCTTTCTTCAGCTGGGGACCCTCAACTGAAGTTTCTTGACTTCAATGGTCACCCTTCAGCTTGGTCATGTTGGAGACATGGATCACGTTCTTTAAATAGTAGGACTATTTTTTTTTAACCATTCTCAAGGTGAGGAGAGAAACACTTCCTCTCCCTCCATACTAAAAAAGAGAAAACAAGCCATAGTACTCCAACATTTTTCTCTCCACAAATTTCTCTCTGAAATATCCACTTTCAACTTCTTAAACACTTAGTTGACTGTTATAATGAGAGTTGTAAAATTAGATTTTGAACAGTTCCTTTTCAAATATCATTGGGTTTCATTGGATCAGAAAATTACTTCAAAACAAGAAAGTAATCAATATTTTTAATTTAGGGTCTCAATCATACCAGAAACTTGTCCTATCTTAGCAACCTTCTATCTTAGGATCATCCTACACAAACCACAAAAGCAAGATTCACTAGATTTTTGCTTAATTCCTAGAAGAACATCACAAGCTTGTCCCTTGACTTGCAAGAAAATATGTGATAATAATGACACTTTAATTGGCTAATAGTCTTGAAGTATTTTGGATTTGGAGTATTCTGCTTGTCTCTACTGATTTCTAGAAGTCCTCTATGAACATTGATAACTATATATTAGTTAACAGGGCCAAATATTGAATTAGATATTTAAATTTGATACATCTGTGTGTCTTATTCCAATAATCACTTTTTTTACCTATGCTTTTGGCATGGTATTGTTCAAATAAGGGAAACATATCAGTTCCTGTTGTGAACTTTAAAAACTTCTTTGGGGAATAAGAAAAAGGCTCCCCTGATTTTAAAAGTGTTCTCCCACTTCCATGTAGGAAGGACTTCCTTAGGTTGCCCAAACTAATAATAAATTATTAAAGAGGTCTCATGAGCAGGAGGGGGGAAATGTGGGTCTGCTGACAGGACTGTGACAAATATTCATATTAATTTTAAAAAATAACAATGATGAAAGTTCAAAATCCAAGTTTGCTCTCAGAGTAGCTTTTTCCCCCTTGTGAGATAGGTTTCAACTTTCAACGTTGAACTTCCTGAAAAACAGACTGAAAATTGATTCCAAAGATTAGTTTAACACACTCCACTTTTTGCTTTGGTTTCTAAAGAGGAAGTAAAATGGCAGGAACTGATGATAATCATCATTATCATTCAGAGCACGGTAGGGTCAGTGTCCTGGTTCAGCTCAGTAGGGAATGAGAGGCTGTTTCAAACACTGGGCATGGGCCACCTTCTAACATGGAGGGTAGAACTTGTCATTAAGAGTTCAGAGAATAAATGCAGGATAAGGTAGAGTAGGATAAAACTGAAAATGAATAAGAAAGAAAGAAAAAAAAAACTCGAATGACTTTCGACTATAGGTGAATTGAAAATCAGAGTACATTTTCGATTAATGGAGGCAGTGCATGAGAAAGAGGGCCACCCACTTCAGGGAATTTTGGTAACAAGTTGATAACATGCCAAGTTTCGGCTTTATTGGTCTTGCTGCCTGCGTGGGGATCTTTCCTGTGGGTACGTTTAAAGAGCCCGTGAGGCTCTAGGTAAATGGTCCATAAGGATGCCTTTCTTTTTCTTATAAATACAGGGTAATGACACGCCTCATTTACCAGTTAAAGCCGTAATGGCTTATTCAGATCCATCATGCTAAGGGTTACTCAGGGACTGTGCAGCAGACACATGTTTCTGCTGCCAGCAAATACATTTAGCCCTCTGTTATTCTACATTGTGATGTGCTGTTTCTTGAGTTGTTAAGAAGGCCTGGGTAAGGAAGGGAGAGAATCTGTGCCCTGGCCTATCATCATAGTCCATTTCTTTGGAAAAAAAGAAAAGAAAAAAGAAACAAAGGCAAAGTGAATAATTTGAAAATAGGCTGCTTTTGAATAAATATCTGGATAATGATGTATTTTCCATGAATATACATTATAATATATCAGTTTATTGGTTAATCTGCTTATTTTCTGGACATGTCAAGCTATATGAATTAAATGACTAAAACTTAAACTACTGACCCTAACTATTTATTCCTCTTTAAAGATCATATTTGCAGCAGGACGTGTGATGGTACATGTGTGTAATTCCAGCAACTCTGAAGGCTGAGACAGGAGGATCATGAGTTTGAGGTCAGCCTCAACAACCTAGAGACCCTATCTCAAAATAAAAAACAAAAAGGATGTAGTTCAGTGGTAGAGCACCCCTGGATTCAATCCCCAGCTCAAAAATAAAGAAATCATATTTGTAAAGCTATTACTTAACGCTGTATCAAAATAGCTCCTAACAGAATTTCAGTCTGAAGACATGTCAAGAAGAGTTTGGTTCTAATTTTTGCCTATTTCTCTTGTTTTAACTTTGTTACAGTTTCAGTATTTTGTTCTTTTTGAAAAAAATTTCATGCTTTTGATTCCTGCTGGCTTGGAACAGAATGTAGTGAGATAACTGCTCTGAGATACATGAAATATGTACTAAGTTCTGACCTTGAAGCAGGATATCAACAAGTGGGCTAGAACTTTTTGTCCATAAACATATCTTGGATACATGAGTCTCTCAGACTGCCACTTTGTTTCTCAGTTCAGCACTCAGTCTTCAAGGGACCCCACAGCTGTGGTAGGAAGATGCTCCTCTCTTTCACTCTTAATTGTTTACAGGGATCCTGGATTATGGTTCCATGGATAGAAATCTTCAGGGGACCCATGACACCAATGTCATTGGTGCCATTTAAATTGAAAGACTCTGATTGGGTTCAGAGGGCTCTTAATACCAAGACCCTTAGAGTTCACCTTCCCTAACTTCATCTAGCTCCTGATGATATATCTCTTTTCTTTCTTAGAAGACTGCTGCTCAGTACATGCCAAACTGTACCCAAATATTGGATAGCATTCGATGATAAACCTCCTTCTGAAGATCATTCTCATTTGGATAAACAATATTGATACTGCCTGCACTTAAATAAGACTTCACTAAAGCATATTATTAAAAATGAGACACAATACTGATTAATTGCTTTCTAAGTGATAGAGGGTTAGGCACTTAATGTGTATTATTTCATTTAATAATACATGTTAATTTCACAGTATATTGAAGGGATATCGGTTATTCTATGTAAAACTCACAATGCAAAGGCAAAAATTCTTTATTTCTGCCTGTGTAGGAGTACACTATTTACTAGCAAAGAGCAATGTTTTATTTGTTTTCTTTTCCTTAGAAGAATTAACAAAGTAAATAAAAAATTGAATAGTCAAATCTAACAGAGCATTATTGACCTTAGAAAAGCAAGTTAGTGAAACTTGTACCATTCTCATATGTTGCCAGCTTGAGGGGACACATTTAATCATATATATTTTAATTACTTATTGTTCTTAATGGATATTGTAATGGAAAACACTCGCTTGCAATCAAGAATAATACGTAAATTGGTTTTTAAAAGAAAGAAGGTTTTAGCCTTTACTCTGTGAGTGGTGTCAAAGGTCTAAATCAATATGTATTAGTATGCTGTACTTATACTACATTAAATCTTCCTCAAGGATTAAAACACCCACATACACATCAGTAACAACAGATATACTCTTGGGAAGATAAAAATAGAATGATGTGAATATTATGCTTGTTGATGTACCTGAAATGTATGCCCATGTCTTTTAGGAAATAGAGCATGCACTCATCTGAATTAAATGGAAAAGAGATCAAATGAAGACAAATTTTTTATCATGTACCTATATTTACTCATTTGTTTGCATCATAATTCACTCACTCACACACATAGACATGTAGGCACTTTCCAGCCTCTACCTTGTTTTATTTTTCTCTTATACACCCACATACTATTTCATAGATGTGAGGTCTCCTGCTTTCTACTCAACTTTAATGTCATATATATACATATATGACACACACACACACATATATATATATATATGACACACACACACACACAGATATGTGTACATATATTATTATTTTTAAAGAAAACAGCTTTATTTATTGTAATACTTATTATATAAATACTTTGCATATCATACAGTTCCCACATTGAAAGCTTATAACCCAATGGCTTTAGTATAGTCACAGATGGTGCAACCATTCCTGCAATCAAGCCTAGAACATTTTCATCACATATAAAAGAGAAACACTGTAACTGTTAGTAGTTACTCTTCTTTTCTCCTCCTCCATTCCTCACTTAACTGCACCCCACTGCCTCAGGCAATACATTTTTTTATTAACTTTCTGTCTCTATTTGCCTATTTTGGGCACATTTAAAAATATTCCTCTTATCTAACTGTAATTATTTATCCTTGACCAATATAGCTCTCTCCCACCTGGTGCCACCTATCCACACCTCTGGGAACTTTCATTCCACTATCTCTACTCTCTACTTCTATGAGATCAACATTTTTTTTTAAGATTCTGCATATGAATGAGGTCACGTGGTGTTTTTCTTTCTGCACCTGGCTTATTTCAATTAACATAAATATTCTCTGGGTTCAGTCTTGTTCTACAAATGATAGGCTTTTGTTCTTTTTTTTTTTTTATGGCTCTTTTCAATAACATGTGAGTGCACATAGCTCTTCACATACTGATTTCATGTCCCTTAGATAAACCCAGGAGTGGGATTGCTGGATTATATGCTAGTTCTATTTTTAGTATTTTGAGGAAGCTTCATATTATTTTCCATAATGACCATATTGATTCACATTCCTGCTAACTATGTACAAGAGTTCCCCTTTCTCCATAATCTTGACAATACTTGTTACCTTTGTCTTTTTGAATGTAATCATTCTAATTAGGCTGGGGTTTTGTGTCAATACAGTTTGGATTTGAATTTCCCTGCTGGTTATGTTGTTGAACGTTTTTTTCACATACCTGTTGGGCATTTCTTTTGAGAAATGTCTATTCCAATCATTAGCCCATGTTTTAATAGGGTATTTGTTTTCTTGCTATTGAGTTGATTTCCTTATAAATTATTATATACTTTATATAATATATAAATTATTATAAGGAAATATTAATTCCTTATCAAATGCATAGTTTGTAAATATTTTCTGTAATTCTGTAGGCAGTCTCTTCACTTTGCTGATTGTTTCCTTTGTTTCACAGAAGCATTTTAGTTCAATGTAACATCTTTTATCTATTTTTATTTTTTGCTTTTGAGGTCCTATACAAATTATTGCCCAGTGACGTTTTGTTTTAATATGTAAAACAGAATCATATTTTCCTTGTTTCATTGAATGTGTTTCAAAGATTAAATGAGAAAATAAATTGTAAAAAATATGTGAGAGGTCTTCTTGGACACTAATAGCTACTATTATTTTTATTTGTGTGATGACATCCTGCCATCACTACTGGCAATGATGTGATAAAACTGGTGACAGTTTGTGGTATACTTACTAGGTGCCAGACACTGTACTGAATTTTGCCTTATATACCTCAGCCTACTTAATTTGAATAGACAGTAGTAGCCTCGCTTTACAGATAGAGAATTTGGATTCAAATACACAAGTATTTCCCAAGTGCCATTCATGACAATAGGAATCGCTTCTGAGAGGAAGTTAGCAGAGCAGTTCTGAGCCTGAACACTGGGGCCAGAGCCTCCGGGTTCAGAGCCTGGGCTCTGCCACTTCCTTGCAGCATGATTTGGGCAAGTTGCATATTCCCCTCTAACTAATGTCACTTAACTCACTGTGGTTATAGATATTGAAGGAGTTGATGTCTGCAAAGGACTTTAGAATTGTGCCTGGCACGTGTTCTATAAAAGTGTTTGCTTAATAAAGTGGTTCTCAATTACCTTTATTGAATAGGAAAAATTCATAGGCAATTTAAAAATGTCTCATTTAGGGATCTCTGTGAATTTGTTATAATCTAAAAAAATGTGCAAAGTCGTTTGGAGGTCATAGGAGATTCAGAAGAGGACAAATGACCAGTTATTCTTCAGATAATAAGAATCTTTTGTGTAAGACATGGCCACATAACTTATGTGGTATGATGTCCCACTTTGCAGAGGCACCACCAAAACTTGACTATACCGGCTCCAGTCTGAGGAGCTGAGCCCTCAGCCTGGAGCTGCAGAAACCCCATTCACTTTAGAAAACATGTAACTCCTATCCTAATCTCTCCTCCTCTCTATATAGGAACCAAAGGTGACCTGCTCACTTATGTGAGTTACTGTCACTTCTGTTGCTGGTGTGTTACACGTTTCCTCCCGGGCAGGAGCACAGAGGGCCAAACAAACTAAAAGGGGAGAACACAGTTATATACATACTGATATTTAGATTCAGTATAAAGACTATAAAGTGCTATATACTGTAAGTGATAAAATTATTATTCTTGATAAAATACTATGTGATAAAAGTATTATTCTTGATAAAATACTATAAGTGATAAAATTATTATTCTTGATAAAATACTATAAGTGATAAAATTATTATTCTTGATAAAATACTATAAGTGATAAAATTATTATTCTTGAAAACATTCTGCTCTTAGAATCAGAGTGAGTGATCTTACAGGTTAGAGTAATAAGATTGCCTAGAGACTTGTCTCACCAAAGGTTATCTTTCTACTGAGAAATATCTCTTAAACAGATTTCATATACATCCTTGGTAACTCTTCTTAATACTTAAAGACTTCACTACCAGGAAATGGATGGCTGAATTATAATGTTGCCTCCGGTCCAGTCTGCCACCCTTTTGCAATTTGGCAGTCTCATGAAGCACTTAAGCAGCTTAGTGCCTTCAGTCTGACACTTTGAAAGTGGTCATCAGCTAGCAATTCTTGGCTTAATTTTACAGATGCAACTGTGAGGCTACAAATGAAAAACAAGAAGTTTTTACTTTCTAATTGGGGTTCACTTGTACTATTAAGTATAAACATTTTGTGTTGATGAAATGAGATTGAAAAAACCCAAACATTCAAGGGACTTTTATAGCAAAGGTATACATAGAGGACTTTCAAGTACTTGCTAAATTGAATTAAAAAAAAAAAAAAAAAAAAAAAAAAAAAAAAAAACAAGAACAAAATTAATGCAAGAAAAAAAATGGAAAAAAGTATGATGTAGTTGTCTGAAGAGCTAAGTCAAGCACTCATGGTCAAGCATCATAGAACCCTAGAAAATGCTAATCTAGAACTGGGTTTAGGATCATCGTATTCTTTTTGAATAATCATTTTCTAAGAACTGACAGTTCAAGTATGCATGTCTGTTATAAAAAATAGGCTATCTTAGGGAACTGTTTCCTGTGTTTATCTACTGGGTATTTACTGTACCCTTAATTATGAGATAGGCAGAAGACAAAGTACTCAAGAAATAACACTTTCATCAAGTAAGGACCTAGTATATGCACTGATTTACATAAACACTTTAAGTTCAAATCTGCAGTTTTTACACATTAAAATTTTGATTAGATGCATGAATTGTGATTATTTTTTGGACTTGGGCACTAGGCCACTGAGCCACATATCCAGCCCTATTTTGTATTTTATTTAGAGACAGGTCTCACTGAGTTGCTTAGCACCTTGCTTTTGCTGAGGCTGCCTTTGAGCTTGGGGTACTCCTGCCTCAGCCTCCCAAGTCATTAGGATGACAGGCATGTTGCCACTGTGCCCAGCTGTGTCTCATAAACTTTGATGTGAAGAAATATAGGTATTTATTGATTGTATGCTTTGTGTAAATTATATGAAGTATTATATAATTCCTAAAAGAACCTGGGGAAGTCCTTAGATTGAACTACTTTTTATATTTTGGAAGTACTAATCTTATATGTTACCCTTAAAAATTCTTATTTTTGACTGAACTCAGACTTAGAAGTAGAAGTTCTTAGACAGGACAGCCTGTGTCTCTTGGCGATCTGTTCCTGACATTTTTCTTTGACTTCTTTCATTCTCTTGGCCAAAAGTCTGGCATATTCTGCAGCCTTTTCCTTATTCTCCTTAGTATGCTATTTCTTCACAGCAATTCACCAGTGTTTGTGTTGCAGGACACAGGGAGTAATAAGGAACTGAATCTTCCATGCTTTGGTCCTGGGTTTTTCACCTTTCTTGTTTTAGAGTTTTCTGACATCATATTGGCGGACCTCATCTTCCTTAGAGCTCTTCTGGGTCCCAGGCCACGAGGCACAGTAGTATCTGTAAGTCCAGGAATCTCTCTCTCTCTCTCTCTCTCTCTCTCTCTCTCTCTCTCTCTCTTTTTTAAGATAATAACCAAGTTGAGAACAGATGGATTCACAATGCAACCTTGAATGAATTTGAGCTTCCGCTCTCCAGTGTGTGCTGGTCTATAGCAGGAATGCTCCTTCCTTACACAGTAGCAGGTGAACCCAGTCATGGGTCAAGACACTTTGCCTTATAGAGAAACCTTGTTTGTCGTTCCCACCACAGATTCGGACCACATAACCCTTCTACTCTTCACCTAGAGCACAAGCAGCAACTTCTGTGCCCATGATTCTCATACAGAGTACATAGTTTGCATTCATCGTCCACTTCAATGAGTTTCTGGCAACCAGTGGCTGAGAAGGAGATGTTCAGCTTCATCTTGGTGCAGCTGATAGTCTACAAGGCGCCACGAAAAAGAGCCAAACTGCTCTTTTTTTCTTTTCCGATTAAGATACAGAAAATAAATGAATTGTGTAGCAGAGGTTATATTGACAGAGAAACTTCCCGGAAAGTTTTGCAATTTGTAGAAGAGATACAGTGGCATCAAACATGACTCAAGTAGAGATTTTAAATCTTGAGAGTTTCTGTATTTTCCAAATAGGAATAGTAATCATTATAAATACTTTGGATATATTCTTGTACAACAAAAATTTTATACCCATTCCAGAAATATTCCCATATTCTTCCCCTACCCCCACAAGCCTTGGCAACAACCATCAATTTTGTTTCTATGGTCTTACCTATTTTGGGTACATCATATAACTAGTATCATGCACTGTTTGTCCTCCTATGATTGGCTTATTTAACTTAGCATATGTCCTATAGTTTTGTACATGTTGTTGCAAATGGCAGGACTTCCTTCTTTTTCAAGACCGAATAGCAGGAAAACACTATTAAAGTGTTATAATTTCCCCTGAGTAAATTGTTCCAATTTCTATAATAGTAGAGATGGCCAAATCATATTTTATTTTATGTTACTCTGTTGGCATATTGGTTTCAGGTAAATGGCTCAAAATTACCCCAGTTTGGCACTCTTTAAAAAGGTTAATTAAAGTAGATGAGATGTCTCAGAAAGAGACTCTGATTACTGATGTTTTTGGAATAAAATCACTTTAAAACAATATTGAGTTTTAGACATATTAGTCACATAGAATTGTTATGAGAAAGGGCAAAAATATCAGTAAGTTATTTGGTATGTTGCTTTTATAACTCTTGGTATACTGAAGGCTTGTCATCTCTTTTTCCTAACACACAATTGAGCCCAAAGTCTAGTTAGGATATTCTTCATTAGTATGGTTCCATTTAGTTGAGTAGGCTCAATGGTCATTTATTTGTTCACAAAGTTTAACCTATACCACTAAAAACATAGGGGATGCACTGCAAGTGTGGTGATTTCACCTCTAGTCTCCTTCATTTTGAAATTTTTTTCAACAGATCATTCATTTTAAAAGAAACTCAGACTAGAAAGGAAAAAGCACACCAAGGAAATACACTTTTCATTCTGAATGCACAGTCTGACGAGTTGAGAAGTGATTGATTCATGCCTAGTGAACACAATTGGGTTATAAAATATAAATTGCATGGATCATATTTTATTTTAAAATTTTGTGTATAATTTAGCTATGTAATAAAGCATAGAATGAGAAGAATGTTAAAAATAATCTATAACTTGAAGACTCCAAATTTACTCTTAGTGCCATACAGACTAACTGAAATTCATAATACATTGGATTTTGGTTGGCTTGCTTTTCAAAAGAATAGAATTTGGGTCAAAAACAGCTAGGCGAATAATTCTAATCAGACATGCAAACTTCGCTTACATTGTTTTGAAATCACTGCTATATTCTCACTCTCAAATGGCCAACTTGGACCATCCATAGTTAAGAATAATTTTAAAAGAAAACTGGTTCAACCAGTGAGTGTTCTGTTGGAACAAATATGTGAACAGGCAGCCAGAAAAGTTTTATCTAGTGGAGATCTAAAGTTGGTACTGTTGACAATTTGTGGCAATTAATTTGCTGCTTTATGGGTGTCTCATATTTAAACTCTTCATAATAGTGTTACTGAGCCCTTCTCAAAATCCTATATTTTTTAAAGATATTTTATTTAATGAGGCATCCACTTTTCCACAAACATGGGTTTCTTGTTGTGCTGTCTTTCTTCCACATGTAACCTTTCTTCATAATGTGAGTTATATTCATGAGTTATAACTGGAAAAACTGTGGCATTCAAACCCTAGTTATTGAGAGAGAAAAAAGGAAAACCCTTAAAAACAAACTTGATTTTTTAAAGGAATCTCAAAATTTTTGAGACTGAATGCTTCCACTTTTTTTTTTTCTTAGTATTGGCATTATGAAGGATCCATCAAGTTCTGACAGCCTATTTGTTTAAGCAAGATGAATGTAAAACACAACAATTTAGTTTTAGCTTTCAGAAAGCATGGTTCAACTTTGCCAGTATAAGTAAAAGTGTTAACAAGAACCACTTGCTAATACTCTTGGAAGAAATGTTGACTTCTTAACACTTATCTAAATATTTCAACAATAGGACTTTGGTATGGAAAAATATTTAAAGAAAAATTTCCATATTTACTACTACCAATTTTCATATTTATTCTGTACTGGGGCAAGGTATGTGGTAGTGCAGATAGGAAGATGAGAGAAAGTAAATTGTATGTTCTTGCCCAAATATTGAATGATTGTTTTAAATATTAATGAGGTGGGTGGTAGAATTTTTGGTTGATTACTTGACTGAGAAAAAAATGTAAAATAATGCTCAACTTTCCTCCTCTGTGCTTTTCTATGTCAGTTTATTGCTTCTTGTAGAAATACCTGGCTGTCTTTAGTGGTTTTTAGGGCTGAACAGATGGCAAGAAAATAAAGGATAAATGCATGGAAAATAAATAAGTGGGTATCTTAAGACCAAATTTGGAATTTGGCTTTGAAAATGCAGGTGATGGAAAGAGTTTTTTTTTTTTTTCTTTTCCTCTTAGAATTTAGGAGAAAGAATACAAAAATATAATTTGGCATAACATTTTTTTTTCTCTTACTAAAAAATTTCCCCTTCCTTTAACAAAGGGAAAGAAAAATTTGTCTCAAATAGTTACAATCTGCTACAGCTTCTGTTAAAAGGCAGTGATTTTTATTTTTAAAGGATCTTGATTTCATTCTGTCAAGCTGAAGTTTAGTCCTTAGCTCTAATAGTTTTACTATGAATAAATCATTCACTGTCTTAATATGTGACAGGAAGTTTTAAAATTTAGGTAATAGAAAGTTGTTAGTTTTTTAAATTCTCTTACATTATTGATACTTGCCAAAGATGGAAATATTATGGTAAAGCAGGTTTGCCATGGGAGAAGTTTTCAGAATTCAGACATATTGCATATTCTAGAAAGTACTGTTCTGCAAGATTATTCTTGAGGATTTCTCGGAGTATTCCTATTTCTTTTTCAGAGAAGACTACAAAAATTGGACTCAGTACATTCAATAAATATTGAGTGCATACTATATGTTGGACATTGTTCTGGAAGTATCTTCAATATTTTATTTTTAAATTGAATGAAAAGCGATGTCTTTCAATCTGACAAGTACATTTAACTCTCCATTTGAAGTGTATGCATGTTTCATCTCTGTTTTGACATAATACTGATACAATCAAGAAGGATTGGTGGCTGGGCATTTGGAGACTGATGCTGTGAGTGTTTGGGCATTCAGTCAGTGGCATTATGCTCTGCCCAGACACCCAAACTAAATGACATCGTGACTCCTGCTCCTTTGATCCCATTTGTCATCGCAAACGTTATTTCTCTGATACATCACTCCCCACTGTCTTTTACTTTTAATTTCTGCTGACAATCTCTATGTCAGGCTCTTCTTTCACCCTTATGTTACTGAAGTGGCCTCCGACTTTCAAACTGTCTAAATGGTATTCCACATTAATCTTTCTCATGCATTCTTCTGAGTCAGTCCTTTCTCTACTAAAAAAAATTTAAAGAATATGCCTTCAAATAATCTTAAAACACTTAGCATCACCTTTATTATTGCATATAGCATTATAGAATAATTTAACTGGGATATTCTAATTAAACAGAAAACAGAACAGTTGAAGAAATTGAAATCTAAAAAGCTTAACAGATCCAGATTTATTAGTAATAAGAAAGAACTATTAGAACTAAAAAAACACAAATCTCTTAAATTTCAGGTTTGTGTACTCTCATTTATTACATACTGTTTTTTGTGTTTAATTTAGTGTTTTATCCGACCATATAAAAGGTCTTAAAATCAGACTATGATAAGGCCTCCAGAAAAGACAAAAGAGAATTTTGGTAAACCAAATCACTGTGCTGAAGGATTTGTAAATGAAAACTGTCTGCTTTAGCTAGTGTAGATATTGTTCAATTAAAATTACATATAAACTGTGACAAGAGTAGGATGGTAGTTCAATAAATAGATGAATAAATGAATAAAAATTATTTGTTGAACATGATAGGACATAATTTCAGTGGTGGAAGCTCTAGTGACTATCTCAGAGAATCAGGAAATACCTACCAAGAACCACTACTGTGAGTCTTGTGTTTAATTTTTACAATTATTTGTCTATAGAGGTAATCCCATCCAATATGCAACTATTATTGGCTTAATTTCCGTCCCTATCTCATGTTCTTACTCTCTTACCAGTGATTTTTTGAATTACCTCTTAAATAAATTGCTGTCTCTCAAGTCTGTATTTTAGTGTTTTCTCTGGAACCCAAGATAAAACAATTATTTGGGATAAAACTTTAATGCTAGTTGTTTTCCCTGGTCATACAAAAACAGTTCTAATGGTCATTCCCTAGGAATTTCCCCCATGTGTAGTGCTGCCATTTTGATTGGAAATCGCCTGATACTGCTTCAGTGGTTCTCCTGACAGTCTTAGAACTTCTTTGTACTTCCAATTTAGGTCCTTGACAAAATTAGGAGTGATCCCTGCCTACTGTGATGGAATTTTTAAGATACAGGTTGAAGTTGTGTTCATTTGTTTTCTCTATTCTTTACCCAAGAGAGCATCACGTTATGACACAGTATTATCATTAACTGACCATCACTGGATCCTCATTTAGTTGGATTTTGGGGATGGATATGAAAGGATTTGTCCAAAACATACATCTAGACTTTGTGAGTATAACTGGTTGATTAGTATGTCAAAGAAGGGAGGTAATCTTATCCCTCCGAGTACTTCTCCTGTGGTGATGTGATGCATTTGCTATGATAACTAGTGATATTCAGCTTGAACTATATTATGGAATTGGGGACTGGTAAATGAACAGGCTTATTCTTTTTCCTAATAGCAGGACCAAGCTTATAAAGAGAAAAGAAAAAACATACAAGTAGTGAAATTTTGATGCATGCTAGGTAGCCTTTTAGTTCATGAATCAGAGTCTGACCTCAAACCTCCCAGAACAGTCTTCCATCTCTCATGATATTTTTCACCATTATCTTTCCCTTTGAACATCTCACCTTCCAACCCATGGAGAGTGAAGATGTGATGAATTCAGTTAATTGACCAGCTCGGTTAATCCTCTTGAATAGACCACTTAAACCGAGTAGAGACTTGTATATTTTGAGATAAGAGGAAAGGACAATTGAGTGGGAGAAACTCATTACACTCTAAAAGCTTCTGCTTGGACATGACAGATGTCACATCTAATTACATCACACTGACCAAACATATCATAGAACCAAACTCGTATCGTCTATGTTGGAGACTTTTCTTTTCTCACAGGAAGCACTAAGTCTTGTGGAAATGGATGGGGATGGAGAATCTTTCTTCAGGGGAATGTGGTACTGAATAATTGTAAACAATGAAACTATCTATAGCAAGTAGAATTCATATTTCTTTTGAGCCCAAATTTCATTTTCCTTTTCCCTTAAGAACTAGATTTGAAATTGTTCAGATGGCTCAACCAAGTACTCACTTAAGTTTCATGGAGACTAAGAAATAACTATGGATTACTGGTCATGTAAGACACACATGCATGCAAATTTAATGAAATTTATATAACAAACTATAGTCTAGGTCAAGGAAGTAGAAGAGAAAAAAGATACCTACACTATGACTGGTAAATTATGTGTGTTTTGAAGTGGTTTCAAACTGCAGTTGTATCCTAACTTATCAAATGTAGTCTAATTAAATGATGATCTTCAGTCATTATCACTTATAGGCAATGTGTGATAAAGCATGAAGCTTAACCATCTCCCTTTTTGGCTTTTCTCATTTCAAGAGGTTAAACTATTTCAATCATTGGCTTATTCATCAGTTTTGGTTGCCTCTTTTTACTTCATTTATTATGGACTGAATGTATCCTCTCCAAATTCATGTGTTGAAGTCCTAATCCTCAGTGTGGCTGTATATGAAGATGGGTCCTTTAAGGAAGCAACTAAGGTTAAATGGGATAATAAACAAGGGATCCTGACCTGATAGGATTTGTATCCTTCTAAGAAAAATATCAGAGAGCTTGCTTTCTCTTTTTCTGTATGCATACCAAGTACAGGTCATATGACATAGACAGATGGCAACAACCAAGGCAATGTAGGAAGAGCCCCTTACCAGAAACCAAATTGGCTGAAAAGATCTTGGGCCTCTAACTTCTATAACTGTGAGAAAATAAAATTCCATTGTTTAAGTCACTTAATTAATGGTATATTGTTAAGACAGTTGTAGAAAACTGATATATCATTTGATCAACAAATATTTGTTGAGTGTGGTACTATTCTAAATGTTGGAAATACAGTAGTGAATAAGACAAAGTTGTTGGTGTCATGGAATTTACATGTTAGTGCGGGAAACAGTAAACAACCAGTAAATAAATATGCAATATGATTCAACACACAAAATAACAGGGTTAGGAGAGTGAGGATAGCTTAAGCACATTGATCAAGGAAGCTCTTTCCAATAGGGTGGCATCAGGTCATAGAATTGAGTGACCGGAGACATATTCTTATTTGACATAAGAGTCTAAGGCAGAGAGACTGGAGATGTGATCAGGGGTCCTAGAGTTTAGAATATATATGGCATTGTAAGATACTGCAAGGATGTTTAATTTTACGTTTAAGAGAAGCTATTATGTTTTGAGCAGAAATTTTATGTTGATATTTAAAAAAAATTCTCATTCTGCCCATTGTGATCCCTGTGTAAGAGGTCAAGACTGAAGGCAGGGAGTTCAGGAGTAGCATGTTATTGAAACAAATCAGGTAAGAAATGGTGATATTGTTTAGGATCATAGTGCTGGAGGCAACATAATTTGTTAAGATTTGGAAAATATTTAAAAGATAGAGCTAGTAAAACCTATTGATGGACTGGGTGTGAGGCTTGGAGGGAAGAGAAGAGCCAAGGAAGACTCCTAAATTTTGGGGCTGAGCTTTGGGTAAATTGAGGTACATTCTAATGAAATGAGGAAGACTGAAGAAATGGACTGTGGGGTAGCGAGAATATAAAACTATTTGGATTTATTATGAAATACAAGTATCTTCACCAAAGTCCCATTAAGTGTCAGAAAAAGGGTTAGAGATATCGATTTGGAAGTTATTAGCATAGAAGAGGCATTTAATTTGTCCTTGGATGACACTGACTAGGTCTGAATACTATTTGAAAAGACACAAGTACTAAACTCAGGGATGCGCTGATATTTAGAGGTCAGCCAAGGGAAGAAGTTCCAAAAAATGAGGGTAAGAAGCATCAGCTAGGGAGGTAAGGAAAACAAACACAAGTGTATTATCCATGAAGCTCTGTGACAGTTGGGAGATTCCTCATTGTAGCTTTAGTACCCCAGGCATATGCATTAAAGGTTGACCTATATTGTCTGTTGGGAGCAGTGATGGAGGACGAGAGAGCAGTTACTGAGATCAGGGGTCTCTGATACCCTCATGGCTGTGGCATGCCCGGTTCCTGGGAATGTTTCTGTGCAAGGGCCTAACTACTGTGGCAATGCCCTGCCTGAGGAGGCTGTGTGCAAGAGCCCTATTAGTTCTAACCTTGATCTCAGGCACATAGTTTCCAGGAAGAAAGAAATTCTTATGTTAGACAACCACAATGTTTCACCAGCTCCAAATCTCTGGTTCCTGCCCACCTTATAGCAACTTTTAAC
Source organism: Sciurus vulgaris (assembly GCF_902686455.1). Classification (NCBI taxonomy): domain Eukaryota; kingdom Metazoa; phylum Chordata; class Mammalia; order Rodentia; family Sciuridae; genus Sciurus; species Sciurus vulgaris. Next base: position 26,071,569 of record NC_136470.1, on the reverse strand, counting down.
AATGGACTTTCTTGAGAGTTACATAAAACTCCTAACATTGTACTTTGCAACCATGGATTGATACTGCGGAAAAGCTACATAGTTATTCAGTAATGTTCCTGACTACAAAGGATAATGTTTGCATAGTCTTTAACCTGATAATGAGACATATATAAATAAAGATTGCTGGCATAATTCTTCAGACATGCATCTCCATCAGAGAGCAGGCCCCACCTGATCCCAGCCTAATCTTCAAGATCTGTGTCTGTCAATCTTTATTTTCCAATCCCCCTTCACCCCTCGCCGGACCCCAGAGTTTGCCCACTGTTGGCGACAACTGTCCTGATACTCATGACTGTACTTTTCTATACCAATTCTTGTTCACCTCATCTAGTGAACATTTTCCTTCCCTACTAAGGAAAGAAAACATGAGGCTTATTTTCTTTTTCATGCTGATCGAAAGTAGTGCAGGGCACTATAGATTAAATTATCCCAGATTCTGGATGGTATGTCAATGAAACAGTTATATACTCCTCTACTTTGGCCCTTAGGAATGTCAATTAAAAGTTGCTTAACTTTTTCTTAGCAAAGTAAACTATCAGCAATGTGAAGAGAGAGCCTACAGAGTGGAGAAAATCTTTGCCACACACACTTCAGATAGAGCACTAATCTCCAGAATTTATAAAGAACTCAAAAAACTCTACACCAAGAATACAAATAACCCAATCAACAAATGGGCTAAGGAAATGAGCAGATACTTCACAGAATAAGATCTACAAGATCTACAATAAGATCTACATATATCTGTTGATTAACAGATATATGAAAAAATGTTCAACATCTCTAGTAATAAGAGAAATGCAAATCAAAACTACCCTAAGATTCCATCTCACCCCAATTAGAATGGTGATTATCAAGAATACAAGCAACAATAGGTGTGGTGAGGATGTGGGGAAAAAGGTACACTCATACATTGTTGGTAAAGTTGCAAATTAGTGCAGCCACTTTGGAAAGCAGTGTGGAGATTCCTTAGAAAACTTGGAATGGAATCACCATTTGACCCAGCTATCCCACTTCTTGGCCTATACCCAAAGGACTTAAACTCAGCATACTACAGTGATGCAGAAACATCAATGTTCATAGCTGCTCAGTTCACAATAGCCAGATTGTGGAAGCAACCTAGATGCCCTTCAATAGATGAATGAATAAATAAACTGTGGTATATATACACAATGGAATATTACTCAGCCATAAATAATAATAAAATTATGACATTTGCAGGCAAATGGATGAAATTGGAGAATATCATAAGTGAGATAAGCCAATCCCAAAAAAACAAAGGATGAATTATCTCACTTATAAGTGGATGATGATACATAATGGGGGGTGGGAGGGAGGCAATACTGGAGGAAGGATGGATTATATAGAGGAAAAAGAGGGGTGGGAAGGGTGGAAGAAAGGAAAAATAACAGAATGAGTCAAACATCATTGCCCTATGTAAATGTATGATTACACAAATGGTATGCCTCTACTTCATGTACAACCAGAGAAACAAGTTGTACCCCATTTGTTTACAATGAAGAAAAATAAATAAATATGAAAAAAGTTGCTTAATATATGTGTGCATATGTATATGTATATATAATTATTTATTATATTATATATTATAATAATATGTATGGCATACATATTCTATGTTCTTTATTTAAATATATAAAGATATAAATATGTATAGATATATGTAAGTAAATATGTGAATTTCAGACTGAAAATATTAATAACCAGAGTAATAGATAAAAATGTTTTGAAGTTGTATGCTAAATCTCCATGCTTTTCCTACTACCTCATATTGGTTAATCCATAGGTACCTCTTCCTGAGTGGAAAGGATTATGAGAGCATATAATGTTAGAAAAAGACCTAAAATATCCCTCTGAGAGGAATTTATGCTCCTAAAGCATCACTGAAACAGCAGTACAGATCAAATATTTGTGTTCCCCCATAAGTTTCCATGCAGAGACACTAACACCCAGTCTGATAATATTTGGAACCTTTGGGAGGTAATTCATGAGGGTGGAACCTGTATGACGTGATTAGTGCCAGTACAAGAAGAGACACCACAGAGTGGGCTGCCTTTCTCTCTTTGGCCATGTGAGGATACTACAAGATGTCCAGGAATTGGTCTCTCACCAGCCACTGAATCTGCTGACAGTTTGATCTTGGACTTCCTAACCTCCAGAACTGTGAGAAATAGAAGTCCGTTTAAGCCATCTGGTCTGTGATATTTCATTACAGCAGCCTGAGTGGACTAACGAGAGTTCCTATCACTGTATTATGGTCTTGGGGTTGCGATGACAGATTTCCACACATCTTGGTGGCATTAAACAACAGAAATTATTCTCTCACATTTCTAGAGGCCACAAGTGAGAAACCATGGTGTTGGCCTAGTCGTGCTGTCTTCAGAGGCTCTAGTGGAGGGTCCATCCCTCACCTCCTCCCGTGTCGGGAGGCTGTGTCACTCCAGTCTATGCCTCTGGGATCACTTCATCTCCTCTTCTGTCTCAGATATTCTTCTACCTTTCTTTTTTTTTTTTTAATTCATTTTTATTGTAAACAAATGGGATACATCTTGTTTCTCTGTTTGTACATGAAGTAGAGGCATACCATTTGTGTAATCATACATTTACCTAGGGTAATAGTTTTTGATTCATTCTGTTAATTTTTTTCTTCCCCCTACCCCTCCCACCCCTCTTTTCCCTCTATACAGTCCCTCCTTCCTACCTTTCTTACATAAGAGCATTTTAAATAATAACACCAGAAGATTCATCTTAAACTCCTTAAATCCATACAGAGACCATTTTTCCAAGTAAGACAGCATTCATAGGCCACAGTGATTTGTGTGGGTATTGGTAGGGTAATGTTCTCTGGCCCACTGTAGTCCTTCTTGAGTAACAATTCTTTGAGATTTGGGCAATTTGAAATTAGTCAAATGGAAGATTTTAAGGAGAAAAATGTTGTTTGGGAATCTATTTTTTCCATTCTCCAAGCTACAGTTCCTGGTTAATTTGGAATAGCTAGTGTTGTTAGTTCTTTGAAGAAACCCTCCCTGCCTGTCATTTTACTCTCATTGATTCATTCCTTTGGCATGAGAGATCTTTTTGAAAATTCTATTCAAGCTTTGGTTATATTGTTTGAAATTCTCTAATAAGCATTATCTTGTTTAGTCTTCACAGCAAACAGAGGATCTTAGAGACTAAGTGCTGAAGTTCTCTTGGAGCTTAATTTCTTGGTTCCAAGTCCGATGCTTTCTACTCTTCCTCAGAGATAAACCTGGAAGGGCATGGTTGAGCAAGGAGTAAAGAGACACATGCAAAGCTTTTAATAGCTGTGGCCTAAATGTCGAATCGAAGATTAAATAGGAATTATCTCATAGCTTCCTGAGAGCAGAAATGGATCATGGCTTGCCCTGGAGATGCTAGGGATACTTACAGGAGAGATAACCCTTATACTTCACCAGTGTTCTTGGGTTTGGCCTATATCAAGATATAGGAGGATCTGATTGCTTAGCTGTAGCAACTGGCTGGGACCAGCTGGGTATCAGTGGGTGGGGCCAGCTCACTACAAAGAGATTCCTCAGCTGGAGCTGCTCTCAAGGGGAGATAGCATGTGGCCAAGCTGCTGTGAACAACTGGGTGGCCAGTTGGTTGTGATATGGACCAGACTGAAAGGTATGCTATTCCCAGAAGTCAATTCCAGCTGGTAGTCATACAGGATGGAGGCCACCCTGCAAAGATGGAAGCAGGCAGGTGTGGGAAAAGTTCAGGCCAGGGAACAGCTTGGGGAACAAAAAAGAAGTGATGAACCCAATCAGGAATAAAAAGCAGCCAAATGTCCAAATGTGTGTTCTTGGAAGTACATCTGGGTCCACTCTTCATACAGAGGCAGCTGGATGGGGCAGGTATAGTTCCTGACACTGTTTTGATCTTGTTCCTTGAATCATCTGGCAGAAATGCTGAAACTTGTTTTCTTCCCTTAACTATATTGCTAAGGAAGTCACAGGATTAGGTTTTACAGCAGTAGTTGCCATTTACCTTTCATATGACCTTAATATTTTTGATCTGCACAATGTAAATATGTTCACATTCCATGTCTCTTTCTCATAGAAGAGGTTGTGAGTATCAATAAAAGAGTATACAAATGGCTTTCCTGGAAAGAATTACTGTGTAATATAAACACGACTTGGAAAGGAATTGAAACAGCATAGAATATCTGATTTTCAAAGCATGAAAACCCTGTGATTAGTTACAGTAAGAGAGAAGGCAGGAGGCAAGTTTTCCCCCTAAGAGAATAATTTTGGCAGTCTTGTACCCTTTAATATTTACTTGGTCACAATGCTGAAATTATTTGCCCAAGATTCTGACATGACTGTTTTTGCTGCATTTCTACCTAAAACCTTTTTTACAATTAAGTTAGTTGCTCATAAGGAGATTCAAAATCTGTATGTTTACAATGTATTTTAGAAACCCCTTTCACCATGATGATACAGACTTGGTCTTATTTGCTTGCCTTGGCATGATCAATATCCTTTTCTTGCTTTAAATTTGATTGCTATAGATGGAACTGTGGGCATGACAGTGGTAGAGAAAAAGTAAGGGCAAGAACAATTGATCACTCCGATCTATAAGATTTAGAAGTCCAGATGAAATAAGATCTTTAAACTGGTCTATTTGGGACCAAATAATTAAAACAAACGAAAACAAAAACAAAAACTTGAGGATAATGAAATTTCTGTCAGATATGTGAACAAATCTCAGGACCCCTTCAGGGGTCATTTTTCCTTTGCTTCCATGCCTAATTGAAAAGAGAAAATTCTGAAGAAAGCAAGTCCATGGATGGTATTTTTCTGGAACTGGCAGTGTGCATCTCTGGATAAGGAAGAAGCTGGTAAGTAGTGACCAAATCATCTGACTCACTCCTTACCTCATTTTTTGATGATATCCTGAAACATTCTGCCAGGTTTCAGAAGCCCTAATTTGTTGGGTGTCATGGTTCCAGAAAATTCCATGAAGAGCTGTAATTCCATGGGATTTTATTTGGCTAACCCACAGAGGTTGGTGGAGTTGCACACTTTCTTCATAAATATAAGTATTTTTGATGTACTGCCTGTTCCTCACTAGCGCAGAGAATTTTACATTATTAAATACAATACTTTCCAAGGCTAATTAAATGGAGCACTCCACAAGTCTGATCTACTTGCATTTGCATTCTTTAACTAATATCTGGGCTAGGCTTAAGAACAGTGAGTGTATCTTGTGACTTACTCCCTGCTTGTCCAAGTCTGCACACCAAAGTGAGATCTTCCAAAACCAAAAGGACAACATAGTTTTGTTTTTATGTTACAGATAAAGGGAAAAAAATTTCTCAGTGCTTTTAGTAGCAATGTTCTTCATTTCTGCTATATCAGATTCAAAATTACTGAATTTGGGATCTGAAGCACATTAACTACATAATATTAAAAAAAGATTTAAGAATAGACATTTATATTTGTCCTAGAAAATTGATCAAATTAGGTGCTAAATATTAGTTTGGTTCAGTATTAGTCACATGACCAACTTAACCTTAAATATTAAACACATTAGAAAATTTTAATGATGCACAACATACCCATAAATGGTGATATGCTGTAAGATCAAAGGAGAATGGAAAAGAAAAATAATTGGTATGGTAGAGTCTTTTTGAAAACATTCCTTTTCTTTAACCAAGAATTCCTCTAGCTGTGGTCTTATTATAATAAAATCAATGAGTTTTACAATGATTTTTTCAGAGATGGAAATAAGTTTAAATAAATGTTGACCTATTTCATAGTTCTCTTCTATTTTTCCTTATTATAATTATTAAGATATTAATTGTAAAAATTAATGGGTTTCACTATGACGTTTCCATTTGTGTATATATCATGCATCAATCCTGCCTGTCCTCCCTTTTACCCTGTCCTGCTCCCCTTTCCCCTGACTCCTTTCCAAGGATCTTGTAGTCCCTGTTCAGTTTTCAGGTTTTTTACTTATTTTTATTTTATTTTATTTGTTTTGTAGTTTCCACATATGTGAGGAAACAGGCAATACCTGTCTCAGTGTCTGGCTTGTTTTGTTTAAAATTATGTCTTTCAGTTCCATTCATTTTTCTGCAAATGACAGGATTTCATTTTTCTTTGCGGCTGAATAATACTCCACAGTGTATTTAGATATATTTATACTTATATCCATACTTATCCTATTTTTATTATCTGTTCATCTTATTTTTAAATTTTTATTTTGTTTTATTTATTTATTTTTGCAGTGCTGGGGATTGAACCCAGGGCCTTGTGCATGCAAGGCAGGCACTCTACTAACTGAGCGATATCACCAGCGTATCCATTCATCTTTTGACAGGCACTTAGGCTATATTTTTTAGTTCTGTGAAGGATTTCATTGGTATTTTGATAGGGATTGCACTGAATCGGTAGACCAATTTGGGTAGTATAACCATTTTAAGAATATTAATTCTCTCAGTCCATGAACACAGTGGGGAGAGCAGTCTTTCCACCTTCTAGTGTCTTCTTCAATTTCTTTATTCAGTGTTTCATTGTTGTCGTTGTAGTGACCGTAGGCCTTAGGTTTATTCCTAGCTATTAATTTATTTGTATTGTGAAGGGGATTACTAATTTCTTTTTCAGTGACTTCATTATTGTTGTATAGAATGGTTATTGATTTTTGGATGTCAATTTTGTGTTCTACTCCTTTACTGAATTTGTTTATCACTTCTAAAAACCTTTTGAGAGAATCTGGAATTTTGTTATGTATAGAATCATCATCTGCAAACAGGGAAAATTTGACTTCATTCTTTCCTGTTTATATTCCTTTTGTTTCCTTCTCTTGCCTAATTGCTCTGTCTAAAATGTTAGTACCATATTGAATAAGGGTGGTGAAAAGGAACACTCTTATCTTGTTCCAACTCTTGGAGAAAATGCTTTCAGATTTTCCCCATTCAGTGTGTTGGATGTGGGTTTGTCATATAGAGCCATGTTACTTTGAGATATTATCCTTCTGGATCTAATTTATTCTGAACCTTTATCATGAAGAGATGTTGAATTTTATCTAAGAATGACTTTTTCCCCATCTTGAGATGATCATGTGATTTTTAAATTTTATTTGATTATGTGCTTCATTACATTTATTGATTTGTATATATCAAACAATCCTTTCATCGCTGTATGAAATATGATCATGGCATATGACCTTGTTAGTGTGATACTGAATTCAACTTGCAAGTATTTTGTTGAGGATTTTTGTATCTGTGTTTACCAGGGGTATTTTGTTAGTAGTTTTCTTTATTCCCCTTCCTTCCTTCCTTCCTTCCTTCCTTCCTTCCTTCCTTCCTTCCTTCCTTCCTTCCTTCCTTCCTTCCTTCCTTCCTTCCTTCCTTCATTTTTTCTTATCAGGCGTTGATAGCAGAATAATACTGAATTTGTAGAATTTTTCTTTCTCTTTCTAGTTTATGGAGAAAATTGAGGAGTATTGGCTTTAGTTGTTCTTTAAAAGCGTGGTAGAATTTCACAGTGAATTCATCTAGTCCTGAACTTTTCTTTGTGGGGAGGTTTTTTAAAATTACTGATTCAATCTCATTGCTTGCTATTGATCTATTTATATTTTTTTTGTGTGTCTAGCTGACTTTTTAAAAAATTTATCTTTTCTTTACAGACTGTATTTTGATTCATTGTACACAAATGGGGTACATCATTTCATTTCTATGGTTGTACACGATGTAGATTCATACCATTTGTGTAATCATACATGTACATAAGGTAATGATGTCTGTCTCATTCCACCATTTTTCATACCCCACTCCCTCTCATTTCCTTCTACATAATCTAAAGTTCCCCCATTCTTCTCTCACTCCCCCCACCCCCACCCCAATTATATATCATTCTCCACTTATCAGGGAAAACATTTGGTCTTTGGTTTTTTGGGCTTGGCTTATTTCACTTAGCATGATATTCTCCAATTCCATCCATTTATTTGCAAATGCCATAATGTTATTATTCTTTATGGCTGAATAATATTCCATTGTATATATATATATATATACCACGGTTTCTTCATCCATTCATCTGTTGAAGGGCATCTAGATTGGTTCCACAATCTAGTTAATGTGAACTGAGCTGCTATAAACATTGATGTGGCTGTGTTACTGCAGTATGCTGATTTCAAGTCCTTTGGGTATAAACCGAGGAGTGGGATAACTGGGTCAAAAGGTGGGTCCATTTCAAGTTTTCTGAGGATTCTCCACACTGCTTTCCAGAGTGGTTGCACTAATTTTCAACTCCACCAGCAATGTCAAAGTGTGCCTTTTTCCCCACATCCATGCCAACATCTATTATTGTTTGTGTTCTTGATAATAGCCATTCCAAATGGAGTATGATGAAATCTTAGAGTTGTTTTAATTTGCATTTCTCTAATTACTAGAGACGTTGAACACTATTTCATATATTTATTAATTTCCTGTGTGTCTTCTTCTGTAAAGTGTCTGTTCAGTTCCTGGACCCATTTATTAATTAGGTTCTTTGTATTTTTGGTGTAAATTTTGTAAGTTCTTTATAAATTTTGGAGGTAAGTGCTCTATCTGAATTGCATGTGGCAAAGATTTTCTCCCACTCTGTAGGCTCTTTCTTCACATTCTTGATTGTATCCTTTGCTGAGAAAAAACTTTTTAGTTTGAGTTCATCCCATTTATTGATTCTTCCTTTGATTTCTTGTGCTTTGGGAGTCTTGTTGAGGAAGTCTGATCCTAAGCCAACATGATGAAGATTTGGGCGTACTCTGTCTTCTATTAGGTGCAGGGTCTCTGGTCTAATTCCTATGTCTTTGATCCATTTTGAGTTGAGTTTTGTGCAGGGTGAGAGATAGAGGTTTAATTTCATTTTACTGCATAAGGATTTCCAGTTTTGCCAGCACCATTTGTGCTGTCTTTTCTCCATTGTATGTCTGTGGCTCCTTAGTCTAGTATGAGGTGACTATATTTGTGTGGTTTTGTCTCTGTGTCTTCTATTCGTACCATTGGTTTGCCTGTCTTTTTTGGTGCCAATACCATGCTGTTTTTGTGTTTGACAGGTGATATATATCCAGAAATTTCCTCATTTCTTCTAGATTTTCCAATTTATTGGTATATAGTTTTTCAAAATTACTCCATATTAATCCTTTAAACTCCTGTAGTAACTGTTGTCTCCTTTTTCTCCTCTAATTTTATTTATTTGTGCTTTTTTCTGTTCTTTTTATTAGTTTAGCAAAGGTTTGTCAGTTTTATCTTTTTAAAGAAACAACTCTCCATTTCATTGATTCTTTGTACTGTTCTTTTCATCTATTTAGTTTATTTCTGCTCTTATCTTATTTCTTTTCTTCTACTAATTTTTTTTTCATGTTTTTCTGGTATGTACCAATAGGTTTATTATTTGAGATCTCTTGCTCTCTCTTTTTTCTTCTTTCCCTTTTTTTGATGTAGATACTAATTGTTTTTAATTTACCTTTGTCATTACTTTTTCTGTATCCCACAGTTTCTGGTATACTGTGTTTTCATCTTCATTTGATTTAGAAAATTTTTTATTTCCCCTTTGATTTCTTCAGTGACTCACTATTCAATAGTGTATTTGTATAATTTCTGTAAATTTCTCTTGCTGGTGACTTCTAATTTCATCTCATTATGATACAAGAAATTATTTCAGTTTAAAAAAATTGTTAAGACTTGCTCTGTGACCTAATATATGGTCTATTCTGGGAAAAGTTTCATGTATTGATGAAAATAATGTGTACTCTGTACTGTTCAATAGAATATTCTGTAGATGTCTGTTAGGTTTAACCTACAGTGTAATTTAACTCTAATGTTTCCTTGTTGATATTTTGCCTGGATTGGTGACCCTTGGGTATTGAAGTTTTTGACTATTATTGTATTGGGTCCTATCTCTTTCTTTAGGTCCAGTAGTGTTTGTTTTATAAAGTTGTTGCTCTGATTTACATATTATATTTCTTAATTTTTTTACATATTTTTAGTTGTCAATGAACCTTTATTTTTTTTTTTTTTTTACATACAGTGCTAAGAATTGAACCCAGTGTGTCACACATGCTAGGCAAGCATTCTACCACTGAGCCACAACCCCAGCCCCTGATTTACATTTTTAATTATCAAAATAAAATTTTATGTGTATTTATAGATATTATTTCTTCTTGATGTATTATTTCTTTGGTTGAAATATTGTTGCCCTCTTTGTCTCTTAACAGATTTTAGCTTCAAGTCTAAAGATTCCATTTTTTTGGAATATCTTTTCTGATTCTTTCACTTTCAGTCTGTGTACGTCTTTGCAGGTGAGGTTAGTACCTGGTAAGCAGCATATTGTTCTGTCTTGGTTTTAAATCTATTCAGCTACTGTGTCTTTCAACTGGAGAATTAAGAGCATTTATATTCAGAGTTATTATTGAAACATATGTACTTATGCTCATCATTTTATTGATTTTCTTTTTTTTGAATATTTTCTTTTTTTTTTTTTTTCTCAGAGTCTTCTGATAATTCTGCTCTTAATATAATGGGCATTTCCCATACTTTAAGAATTTAATTATAATATGTCATGGAGAGGTTCTTTTCTGATCATGCCTATTGAGGTTCTACATATCCTTTATACCTGGATGTTTATGTCTTCCTCAAAATTTGGGAAATTTTCTGGTATTATTTTACTGAATATATTTTCTATGCCCTAAGCAAGTAGCTCTTCTCCCTCTTGGAATGCTAATCATTTAGATATTTGATTTTTAATGGTGTTCCAGAGGTCTTGTATATTCTCTTCATTCCTTTATTTACTATTTATTGCTGTTTCAGTGTAGTATTTTTTATTTATCTTCAAGTAATCTTTCTTCTGCTTGACCTAGTTTTTCATTGAGGCTTTCAAAAGAGTTTGTTTTACAAATAATAATAAAAAAAAAACTAAAAGAAAAGAGTTTGTGTTTTAATCTGACTTATGAGAAACGAAAAGTCTAGTGGTCCATTTTCAAAATAAAATATTTGGCATTAAATGTAAAATGATTGGGGTTGTAACAGAGAAAACAACAACAACAAACAGCTGGAGGAGAAACAGAACAGAGTGGTTACCAGCAGTTAGTAACTGAGTGTGACAGATTCACAGCCCCTTGACCCACAGGAGGTGGTGGGGAAGGGTCTGCATACACAGATGCACTGTGTATTTGCCAAGATGCACTCATGCCAAAAAGGCCTTCCTGCCACAAAGAACAAAGGAACATGGAGACAACGGAGGAATATTTCTTCAAATAAACCAATAGGAGACAGTAAAACCTAGGTGACATTAGGGAAGATTGTACACCTCATAGTACTCAGTCAGTGAGGAACTGCGAGGTACCTTGTGCTCTAGGGAATAAAATGCTGATTGTTACTGTTCTGGGTGTGCCTACGCCAGATCTTGCAAAACCATTAGTAAAAGTCTCGCTTTCTCTGTACATTTTGTCTCTCAGTCCTTCCTTTGGGTTCCAGTAAGTGACTGTGTTTCTTATATTATTGAACTTTTTGTTTCCAAGGTTTTTTTTTTCCCCTCATTCTCTTTTTCTTTATTAAATTGCTTATTCATATTCTGCTTTATCTTTCTTCATTCAATTGTTTATGTATAGTCTCCTGGATTTCACTGAGATATTAAAAAAATCATTATTTTGAATTCTAAGTACATTATGCCTACCTCACTGTCTTTGGAACCTGTTAATATACAGTTATGAACAATAGGAGGTGACATATTACCTTGTTCTTTCATATTTCTTGTGTTTCTACGTTGAAATTTGTGCATCTATTGAGATGGATATTTCTTCTTCTCTAGGTGGTATCCTTCTTTATATGTAGCTTACTTTTGCCAACATATCTTAGGGAATAAGTTTGGTGTGAAATGTTGAGGTAATTTCCAAGTGGAATACATAGTGTACTCTCCCCTGTAGTCTCTCTGAATGTGATTCTTGGGTTTGGGCACAGAGCATTACATTTCAGAGTTAGAAAAACTCACCATCTGTGCAATTCTTTTAAGAGTGGGTAATTCCTGTTACTTCAGGCAGAGGTAGTGTATACAGCAGACTGCATGGAATGCCCCCTCTGTGATTACTCCTACTGTGGTAGTGGTAATCTCTCTCAGGGCTTAGGGATTTCCACAATCCTTTTTATTTTTAACTCCTGAGCTGTGATATATGCATACTAAGCAAGTGCTCTACCACTGAGCTATATCCCCAGCTCTTCCCCAGGCAGCCCTGTTACCTGAAACCAATTCTGATGCTGGTTGCTCCAGTTACGTTGAAGGGCCTGAGGTTTTTGTCCCCTGCTTGGACTCTGATGCAGATATAGGAGCTTCATGAGGAAAAGTGGGGCTGAAATCACAGCTCCCTTTCAGCAGGATTCACCTTCAGTCTTTTCAACCATACATGAACTGACCAGGTATGGCTAGGATGCAAAGAGGGAGAGAGGAAGGGACCAGGGATGAGACACACCCTCTAAGGACATGCCCTCAGTGATCTACGTCCTTTCAAGTAGACCCACTTTCTATATTTTTCACCACTTTCCAATACCATCACCTCTCAATCACTATTGGTTCCAACTGAGGACTTCAACACATGAACTTTTGGGGATATTTCAGATCCAAACCATATCAGACGGGTGTCTATCCAGGAGCAGGATCTCAGCCTCCCACCATCTCTTCCTGCCTGGGGATTGGACAGCGACTGGGAGCTTACCCTTCTTTTTTAAGTAAAAGCATCTGCTAAGGTTTGATCAGACTGAGTTGTGGCTAGACTTCAGCTTACTTTCTCTCAAAAGAGCTGGGAGCAAGGCAGAACCCATGTACAATGTGCATGAAGACCCTGGGCTTGATTTCCAACACTGGGGGGAAAAAAAAAAACACTTAAAAAGATAAAAATAAAAATGGATAAATAAAAATAAGAACATAGATAAAAATAATAAAAACAACTAAAACTGAAAAATCTCATCCTCAAATATGGTTACATTTAATGTACTGAGATTAAGAGTTCAACATAAGAATTTTGGGGCAGGGAACAAAATTCATCTCATAACAACTGGTTTCTCTCTAGCCACTAGGATATAAGTCATGCATGACTAAAGAATTTTGTTTCTTTTGGTTCACTTTTGGTTATCCTATGAGCCCCATCAGTGCCTGGAACATAACAGGCACTAACTTAATGTTTGCTATATGAATAAGTGAATGAGTCAATCAACGGGTGAATAAAACAAAGGTCCACTGACAAATACGTAAACCTCAGAGTTCTCTGCATACAACAGATGCATATTTGCTACTAAAGATAATTTGAACTTGAATTAGTGAGATTTGAACAGTCTTTAGTTATGCTTGTACTGGCATATGGGCATTTCAGTAACATTTGTGGATAAAGTCTGCAATTAGAAATAAGTACCAAAGAAAATGCACTAATAATTTCAAAGTAAAGTGATGAAATGCACATCAACTATGGAGAGAGACAGAACAGTAGGGGTTCTTTCAAGCCAATAAAACTTTAAGGGCAAAGATTTGTAATTAAAACTGAAGCGAATTTAATCTTTCCTGCTAATCACTCCTGCACTGTTAGCCTATTTTCATCAACCTAATTGATGGCAGATGGAACAGATGCATGGTGAGATTATAGCTCCACTTTATGGCAGGGTTATAACAAATGTGACTTTCCTTCTCTTCTATGCATTAACATTCGAAAAATGCACTCCTTTGCTTTCTTCACACACTGAAAATTTTTTCTCATTTTTTGTGAGACTGATTAAATGAAATTAAAGGATATTTAATATAAATGGAATCCATCTGATTGTTTTAAGTCAGCCTTAAGCAATTTTGAGTGCTATGTTCACCATAATGTGGGGGACACACATTCCTAACTTCAAGGAGTCTACAAGAAAATTTATAGCTACAAGGGTAAACACAATCATTATTTTCTTTTCTACATATTTCAAAATTACAGTTTTTGAAGTTTATGAGGCTTAGAATTGAATCTCATAAAATTTGCCTCTTTCTATTTCAACAAGATAGCATAGAGCAAAGCTAAGAATTTCTGTCTAGGGTTGGGGGTATATTGCAGTTGTACAGCACTTGCTTAGCATCTGCAAGACCCGGTGTTTGATCCTCAGCATCACCAATAAAGAAAAACAACAATAAAAAAGAAAATGAAAAGAATTTCTATTCAGAAATAACATACTTTCCATCAATTTTCTACCATAATTATTAAATCTAAATAATTCTGGTCAGTTTTATATTTGAAATTCATGGAATGAATGTGAAATACAAATTACTATTATTAATTAGCTTGCTCTACATTTACATAGAAGAATTGAATGTGAATCACTCAGAATGTGATATGATTTATGTATGTTGGATTTAACATAGGTAAGGAAGTAGTGCTAGATAGTTGGGTTTTTGTAGGTAATTAGGTCATGAGGAGCCCTCATAAATGGAATTTGTGACCTTAGAAGAAGAAACATGAGAACTCTTCCTGGGACTACTCTCCACCATGTGACGACATAGTGAAGAGACATCTGTGTTCTCACCGAACACCAGGTGGGTTGGCATCTTAACTTTGGACTTTTAGATTGCATAACTGTGAGGAATGAATTTCTATGGCTTAAACCACCCAGTCTATGACATCATAGGAGCTCAAACTCACTAAGGCATAATTTCTCTAGTCAGTAAAAGTACAACAAATTGAAGATTTGTCATATTTAAGGATGAACTTAAATATCTCTCTCTAGAGAAGAATGCTTCAAACTTCAAGTGAAGCAGCTACTCCTGTTATGTGCCACAGAGTACATTTTGGTCTGTCTATCTATCTATCTATCTATCTATCTATCTATCTATCTATCTATCTATCATTTATCTATCTATCATCTATCTATCTATCATCTCTGTAACTTGTTATCTATTTTTACACATGTTTCCTAAGATCAGAAACTAAATTTTCCTTTTTAACTGCTTTATTGATAGTTCCTAGACATACCACCAAGTAATATACACCCAATAAATATTTGTTGAATATTATCCAGTAAATGATTTCAAAGTTCCTTATTTAGTCCAACCCAATTTGTTAGCACATCTATGTTTTGTTATATAAGACAACTAGTTAATTTTCTCTTCATATGATAAAAATGAAAGGAAATTTTATAAATTCATTCACTCTTTTTAGTACCTGGGCCTGATCTGGTTTAGAACTAGATGTGAAAAATTATGAAGTGGACTAACTCTTTTATGTTCCTCATTACATCTTTTTTTGTCACTCACCTTAATTTCTTAGAGTTCTTAGAGCCTTTTAAATTTTTTCCATTTTTAAAAAAGGAGATAAGACATCACTTTAACTTGGGTATAAATGAACCAATAGCATCTCTCCTAAAGATACATACATAGTTATGGTGCTATCAGGTTTAAATAAAATGAGTGGAAATAATTCAAATTTCTCAGACTCTAGGCATGTGTTCTGAATAGTGAATGGGAAGGGTTTGTAGGAATTCCTACATTGAATTATGACATTAGAATCACTCAACTTGAAGCCAGACATTTGGTGACATGTCTGATCTTGACTGAATCTGTTATGAAGTCAGATTAAACCAGTCTGTGTATATTTAACTTGCTTTTTTAGAAATGAAAGAATAAAACAATTTCTATCAAAAGTATAGAGATAAAAATGAAAACATAAACATTTGGGATTTATAATCAAAACAATCTATTGCTTGTTTTCACATGCAGAGGAAACATTTCAAGAAAATCTGTACATTGGACAAGTATAAGGAACGTTTTATCTATCTATAAATCTATCTAAGTCTCTGTCTGGCTGTTTATTTCTGGCTATCTAGAATCTGCAACCCTTCCTATTTTAGGGGAATCTCAAATAGGCTCCACTTTGCACAATGAGAAAGGAGCAGATATTCCTGTCTCAACTCTGGCTGCTAGGGTGTAGGCAAAGGATTTAGTCTGAGGAAAATGGATGTTCAAACCCAGGTCACAGAACCTCATAATTTATTTAAAGTTTTTATATTAGTGGTAACAGTGGAGTTAAGTCCAGAAGTGCAGCAATGCTAGTGAGGACAATAGCAAGTGTCCAGTGATGGCATTATAGTCACAGTTACTGGGACGTGACCTGGCTGAGTTCTTCACTGTCATAGACCTAGGGCTTTCTAAAAGGGTTTCTAGCCTTATTTAAAAGTATGTGAAATATTTGACATGTGGGGGGTAGGCATCTTCTAAGATGACCCTCAATAATCCCTGCACTAGTGATTCATGTTCCCTTCAGTGATTCTCCTCGCTTGAGTGTGGTCTGGACCTAATGACTCACTTCTAACAAGTGAATAAGGACAAAAGTCATAAAATAACACTTTTGAGATTAGATTATGGAGAGATTGTGGCTTCTGACTTAATTGCATGCTTCCCTGCATGCCTTGAGGAAGCTAGCTGACATTTGTGTGAGCACTCTATGGAGACAACTACACAAAGAACTAATGTTCCTGGGTCACAACCAGCAATGACCTAAGGTTTGTTTGTGAGTTTGGGAGCAGATCCTCTTTTAGTTCAGTCTGAAAACGACTGTAGTTGTAGTCTAGATTTTGACTGTAGTTTCATGAGGGACCTTCAACCTAAATCACCAGCTGAGCCATGCCAGGTATCCTGACCTGCTGAAACTGTGAGATGATATAATTGCTTATTGTTTTCAATTGCTAAATTTTCCATAATCAGTCACACAGCAATACATAACTAATACAATTTCCTTCAGAAAATTCCTTTTTGACTTAAGGGGTTTAGCAGAATAGGTTCCTGTTTGTTGCAGACAAGAATATAAAAATTGTTACCATGAGTGGAAACAGAAGGTATCAGATTCAGTAGGGATAGAAGGCACAGAAAATCTTAAGATTCCTAGAAAAGTATCTGGAAATTTACTAAACACAATAGTAAAACAATTATTTAAATTTTTACCTATTATAATAAATTGCCCTTTGAAGTCGAAACTTTGAGAAATCTAACGTTCATTGCCTTAAAAGAATAGGAGAGGCACCATGAAATGGAATTCATTCACGTAACAGTATTGAGCATATCAGAGAAATAGGATGATAGATGTAAATCCCTAGATTCTCAACTCAAAGCATAAATATTCTGTATTTGCTATGATTCAGATATTAGTTGCTCCCAAGAGGCTCATATGTGAAACAATACAAGAAAGTTAGAGGTGAAATGATTGGATTATGAGAGTTCTCATCTAATCAGTGCATTCATCCACTGATAGGGATTAACTGGGTGATAACTGTAGGCAGGTAGGGTATGGCTTGAAGAGGTGGGTCATTGGGGTTGACTTTGGGGTATATATTTTGCCCTTGGCAAGAGAAAAAGTCTCTGTCAGTCTTTCTCTCTGTCTCTCTCTCTCTCTCTCTCTTTCTCTGTCTGTTTCTTCCTGGTGTGATGACCTGAGATGTTTTTAATAAAAGAAGCTTGCCAGTTTTTTTTTTTTTTTTTTGAAGAATCTCCATACTGCTTTCCAGAGTGGTTGCACCAGTTTGCAGTTCCACCAGCACTGAATGAGTGTAGCTTTTTTTTTTTTTTTACCACATCCTTGCCAACATTTATTATTTCTTGTATTCTTGATAATTGCTATCTGACTGCAGTGAGATGAAATCTCAGTATAGTTTTAATTTGCATTTCTCTAATTGCTAGAGATGCTGAACAGTTTTTCACATATTTGTTGACCATATTTCTTCTTTTAAGAAGTGTCTGGATTAGACAAAGGGGAATGAATGGAAGGGAGGGGGGATAGAAAAAGGAAAGTCAGTGGAATAAATCTGACACAACTTTCCTATGTACATATATGAATACACCACAGTGAATCTCACCATCATATACATACATACACACACAAGAAATTAATTTAAAATAATAACTATGAGTAAATTGCAGAAAGATCAATACAAGGAAGGGAACAGGGGGTGGAAAAAGGGAAGGGGAAGGAGAGGTATCGGGGTCTGAATGAGAATAAGATATATTCCATGTTTGTATAATTATATCAAAATGAATTCTACTGTCATGTATAACTAAAAAGACTCAATAAAAATAACAAAACTAAATAAGTAAAAGAAGCTGCCCACAGCATTTTTTCTTTCTTGTCCTCCAGCCTTCAGGATGTGAGGAAACAGCAAGAAGGTACCATCTTGGAAGCAGAGGCCAGTCATTTCCAGTGTTAGTGCCTTCATCTTAGTCTCTCCAGACTGTAAGATAAAAATTCCTATTCATTATAAATTATTAGCAATCACCTGGTCTTAGATATTTTGTTCTAACAATCCAAATGGACAAAGATGGTAGATTATACTGTGAGATGGTGGAGGTGAAAGTTCTTTGATTGCAGTGGGGACAGTTGATTCTAGAGAGATAGAAACCAACCACCATCCCTTCATCATTAATGACAAAGTGGGCAACAGAGTTTGCACAGTAGTCAGAAGGCTTATCTGCATCCCATATTAGGCCAGAGGGAATAGGATAGTTGGTCAATCTGCTAAAATGCCTTTTAATTTGAATTTTCATTATTATAGAATCTGTAGCCTTTTCCTAATTATCAAATGAATTGATTCAGTGATCCAGTACTTATGAACGAAAAGATTTCAAAGAGCTTTTGAGGAAAAACAAACCCTGTGAATCTTCATTTTAGGATTGTATAAATGTTCCTGTTTCTTCCTACTATCACCACTGCCACATTATTACGTTTATTTGACACATCTGTGAATGAACACTAATTTCTTGGGATTCATAATGCTACTGCACAGTATTTGTCAGAATAGGAGGTTACATTGAACCACCCAATACACAGAATTTTGACTTGAGCAATACTGCATCTTTGGGGGACAGCAAAATGTAGAGTCACATGCAAATGTTTTAAAGATGAAGGGGAGATGATTTCTAACCCATCCTCATTCTCTCTCCAGTGTGGCTGGTGCTGAAGATAGATGAGTTCTGAAAAATGATAGGGGGTTACTTTAGTTACAGCTCCTGCTTCAGATGTGATCTCCTTACTGGAGCATATCCATATACTCTGATGCCTGGTGTGCAATTATTTGTATGGAAACATACATTTTCTTTGGATTTTTTTGTTCTACTGATTAGAAGATAGCAGGATTTTTAAAAGCCAGAACTGTATCAAAATTCGATGCAGGAGTCTATCAATACATAGTTTCAATATATCGATCACACCATGCTGATAGTATCTGGAATAGAGTCATCTTAAAGATGATGGTATGATATTTGCTTGTAATTCATTCATTTATGGCATTCAAAATCAGTTACTTAGTGCCTATTTTCTGTCAGTTACCTTTCTAGGTCCTGAAAATATAGCAGTGAACGAAAGGGAGCAAGTTTCTGTTCTCAAGAGCTAGTGTCACAGAAGGCAGAGCCTGATAGATAAGTCTGTAGGTACACCATGTGTCAAACTTTGATGAATGATGTGCAGAAAAATAAATAGGGTTAGGGATATAAGGAAGATCAGAGGGTGGGGTATTGTTACCTAATATTGGGGTTTAGAGAAAGCTGAATTGATGGGGTGAGCTTCCAGGTGGAAACCTGATGAAAGAGAGAAAGAGAGCAGAAGATGAAAATATCTTGGAGAAAAAAGTTCTAAATACAGGAAATAGAAAATACAAAGAATATGAAGAAATGGCCTACATTTCAAAGTGATCAGAGTAACTCACAGTGAACGTGGTGGGGACCTTGGTTTTAGTAATATGGATATCACTGGTGATCTTAGCAATAGGACCCAGACTAGGGTATGGGAAGAGAGATGTTTACCTTCTGTGTCAAAAATCTCAATATTTTAATGAAATTAAATACCATTTTAATGAAATATTCAAAAGTTAAAAATTGCCAAATTCACAGTATCGAAAGTTTAAATACTGACAGAAGTCAGTATCAGCACTATGCTGAACCATATTGGAGACTGAGGGAAAAAGAAAGATCAATAATATGAAAACTATCTTCGTTTAAAATTTTAAGTTCATTGTGACCCTTTGGATTAATCTTAAATTTTGAAATATTACATTAGGATTATTTATTTTGAGTGTTGTATTTTTGGCACTGCCTAACTTTGTACCCAATAGTACCACACTTAACTTCACCCTGGTTCCATCCCTGCTTAAGAAGAGATCTTTAATTTGAGGGATGAAAATGAAAGTTTGATCGGACATTGAGAAGAAAGTGCTGGTTAACTGAATAGACAGAAGAGTAACTGGGTAAGGATAGAGGTGAATGAAAGACCTGAGTAGATATGTAGACAGACACCAGTCACAGTTAAATTTGTTCATAACTTAAAGGAAAATAAATGCTTGTTATTGTCAGCTTCTGAGATTTGGGAGTTGGTATCACAGCAAAGATGACCAAGTGAGGTTTTTATCCCTTACATAACAAAGTTTGAGAAAGCTTACTAAGCAAAGAGTCTTGGTTAGCAATGGTGCTTGTCTGTTGGTTGAGGCTGCCATAATGAAATACTATAGACTAGTTGACTTAGAAATCTACAGAAAGTTATTTCTTATGGTTTTGGAGGCTATGAGACCCAAGATTAATACGCTGGCAGAGTCAGTGTCTGATAAGGGTCCATTCCTCATCGATAGCACTCTTATAACTGCATCCTTACATGATGAAAGGAGGGAATGAGTTCCCTTAGGCCTTTTAATAAGGGCACTAATCCTGTTCTTGAGGGATTCACCATCATGACCTAATATCATTAACTTGGGGGTTAGGATTTCAATATATCAATTTTTGGGAACAGAAATATTTAAACCACAGCATACTCTCTTAAGGCAAAGAGAGTATAGAGGACATAGTGAAACCATAAATATTGATCACAACCTTATAGCCAATGCATATTTGAAAACTATAGCCTATGCCTATATTTTCTTCTTCACTATGTTTTGACTTCACTTTGCTTTAAATTTTAGTTAAACTTGTTTTCATCTTTTACATATTTACTTATTTTTGTTATTTCCTTTTATACTGTAATATGTAAAAAGTTGGTTGTGGTGAAATTTATGGTTTAGTTCACTGATTGTAGAATAGCCAGATAAAATTGTGAAAAAACTGTAGGATGATAGTTATAATCCAGATCAAGTAATTTCTGAGACTTTGGGAAGATATGAGAACTTGTTCAATTAAGTCAGGCAAATTTGTGTCACTACAATTTTAGTTTAGAATGGCACAAATAAAATGAAGTCAATGTGGATTCTAGGTAGTAAAAGTTGTGAACACTAATGATTTTGAAAGTCCTCAGAAAATGAGAGACACAAATCTGTTTACATTTATGGATAACCCAGTGAGACACATAATCCTTCTGCTAAATCCCTAGGAGATAGTGGGGTAGCATGTGTTCTAAGCTCATTGAAATGGAATCTCCTGCCTGGGTTTAGAAATCTTTAGGGAAAAATATAGATTCAGACTCATAAACAAATTTTTCAAGGCTTTGGTGTTGAATATTCAATTCTGTGTACATTATTGTGACATTAGATATCTTCTTACAAAATTTTGTCCCTCTTGTTCTTAATCTGCTATTTCAGCTTTCTCTCAGTTGTGTTAGTTATTAATTTTCTTCCCAATTGGACATTGGTACTTATTAACCAAATTGATTTCTTTTGTTGCAAATAACAACCCTGACTAGTTGACACAGACTCTGAAGAAAGGCAATAAACCATATATCCAAACATTCATAAACTAAAAGCCAGAACAAAAAAACTCATCTAAAATAAGCTATGTTTTTGAATTACTTCAGATGTTAGTTTGTAAGGCTCATTAAAAGAACTCCCACTTATGGGAATCTAGACCACAAAAATAAAACCACAGTAACAGCACACATATTTCTGGATGTTTTTGACAATACTGTTAATCATGCATAAAAGCTGGAAAAAATGCAAACTACTAAAATAGGTCAATACTCATGCAAATGATGTACATCCTTGTTGTGAAGTAGTATGCATCCAAAATTGACTTCCATTACCTTTTAGGAAATTCCATGAAGTATTTATTTATAAGGGTTAGAAAAACATGCAAAATGGTCTCATTTTGTAAATATATCAGTGTTCAAAGCAGAAGCAGAAAAACAACCAAACTTGGAATTATGTTTTAGGAAACTGGCTTTTGCTCATTACTCACTGAAATAAATATATTAGAACCAGTATTCACACAATGCGAATATACTTGTGCTTACTTTTACCATGTACAGTGTAGGCTGATCTTTCTGTTCTATACTATTCTGTTCCCTTCTATCTTATCCTATTCTTTAACATTCTGACATGATGATCAAGACCAAATTATTGATTTCATGGTCCACAGATTGCTTAAGATTAACTATTTGAGAAGCAAATTTTCACATTTTTTCACAGGTGTGTCTCATCCAGTCCACACTTTAATGGATGGCTATCATGCACTATCTTGTTTTCTTCAAGTGATATCAAGAATTAATTTCTCCTAAATAGCAGTAAATGCTGGCAAGGATGCAAAGTGAGGGAGGAACTCTTATATACTGTTGGTGGGATGTAAATTAACACAGCCACTATGGAAATCAGCATGAAAATTCCTCAAAAACCTACAAACCAGAAGTACCATATGATCCAACTGCACTGCTCCTTGGTATTTACTCAAGAGAATTAAAGTTAGCATACTTTAGAGATACATGCATATCCCTGTATGTAACACAATTCATACTAGCCAAGTTATGGAATTAGCCTAGGTGTCCATAAACAGATGAATGGATAAAGAAAATATAGTGCATATACATAATGGAGTTTTATTCAGCCACAAAGGAGAATGAAATTATGTCATTTGCCAAAAAGCGGGATGAAACTAGAGAGTATCACATGAAGAAAAATAGTGCATGTTTTCTCTCATATGTAGAAGTTATTGGGTAAAAAGGCAGGGAGAGAAAAGGACACCATGAAAGTAGAAGGGAGACCACTAGGGTACAGGAAGAGAATTTTGAGAAGAGGAGTGGAAAGGGAATTGTTGGTGAATGAAATTGATCTAATAATATTATATATATGTACCAACCTACCATAATGAAACCCACATTCTGTACAATTAATATTCACCAATTCAAAAATAATTAACACCTCCTATAGCATCCTATATAAGATTGCAACTTTAGTATCGATGTTCAGATTTATTTTTGACAAAATTCCACTAGGTAAAAAATCTATAATTTCTGACTACAAGGACCAAATCACTATAACTTGGGGGATGACTAGAACATGGCAACTCACTTCTAGCATGGGAAATATGGGAGTGACACCCATTTGTATTTTCTAGTTGCCAAGTTCTTTCAAATGTAGAGCAGAGTATAGCCTTGGATCTGTATAACTCTCCTTTTCTGAGGAACTGGTGAACTGGAGCCATCTAGAATATAGATTCTCTAGGAGAGAATCAAGATACACACACACAACAGTATTTCAAAGACCTCTCATTTAAAATATGTGTGGTTTAAGGGGTTTTGATATTACCACTCCACTATTCTCACAAAAATGACTATAAAACAGAAACAAGGAAGAAAACTCACAATGCCCAATAGTGAGTTTGAGCATCAACCTAGCTGTAGAATCTGAGAGTAATTTCCACCAACTTAAAGGTCTATGCAATTGATTTCAGAACTGTCAAAGGCCCATCTAGGCCCACGGAGTTCCTCCTGTCAGTTGTGTTATGACTGGACTTCCTTCTGGGAAGGTGCATATATTAAAACTGTCACTAGGAAAGCACAGTACAGACAGGCTAAGTACGTTCTATTCTTATAAAATGATTCCTATAATTTGTAATGATGGAAATGTTAGGAAAGATAAAATACCTTTTAGATTTTATTTCTTGCACTACAGACTTTTATATCCTTGGTACTTTGAAATCTCTATACGGAAAAACACAGGAGTTTCTCTTCTCTGTGCATCAGGGGACCTAAAATGAGTGGGAACTGATATCACTGTAAACCATCATGAGTATAAATGATATAGGAGGTATATAACAGGTTGGGTTCCTCTGTGGTCTCCACCTTGTCATGCATCAGGGGTTGGGAAGATTCCACCACCCCCTACAGTAGGGGAAAAGAGGAAGAAGCATGTGATATCTACATTTGTTCATCCCAAGGAGATAATGTCTCAGGGATTTAATAGAAATGTAATAGATTTGCTTCAGTGTGGAGGGTCTTTGTTTTCCTGTCATTTTGCCTTCCAGAAGAATAAGGAGAACCACACTTTCGGCATACCACAGACCAATGGGTCACCAGGCAGCCTGGATGTAAAAGACAGATGTTTACATAAATTATCCCAGAAAACTTTACAATGGCTCAGTAACTAGGTACATTAGGGAGTCCATATGATGTTGAAGTCCATTTCACCAGGGAGTAGAAAGCCATTGATCACATGAGAATTTGAGTTTAGGTATAGATTCTTTGACTAGAGAAGGGGAAACAGCCTCAGTTGGCTTTTGGTTCAGGCAACTAAGAGCTGATTGCTGCACCACTGTCTGTCATCTCAGATAAGGGAAAGTCATACACAACACTTAACTCTAGTCAGCTCTCTCTTTGCCCACACCTGTCCAGATAGATGGAATTTCTGTTTGGATTTTTGCAACATTTCTGGGCAACATTTCTGGGAGAGAATTCTTGCTAGCAGAGGACTGAAAAGTAACCTCTGTTTTAGATTATTCTTTATATATGTCTACTATTTACTATTTTCTATGTTCATTTCCTTATGTTTACCCATTTTTCCACTTAGTGTGTTTTTTTTCTTCTTCCTGAAGATATTTTGGCAAGATATTTTGGACATGTGTCAATTATTCTCATTCTTTGTACCTAATGTGTGTATTTTTTCTGATTTTAAGAGTTCCTCTTCATAACTGGTTTTAAGAAATTTGATTATGATTTCTTTGGTGTAGTTTTCTTGATATTTCTTGTCCTTAGGGTTTTTTGAGCTTTTTGATTCGGTGGAGCCTATAGTTCTCCAATTTGGAAAAGTTTAGGCCACTATATCTTCAAACATTTTTTTCTTTTCCCTTTACTCTCTCCTTTCTTTTGGGGACTCCAATTACATTTTTTCTAGCTTATTTGAAGTTATACCATATTTTACTTATGGTGTATTATTTATTTTTTCAATCCTTTTCATTATGTGTTTCCTTTTTTGCAGAGTTTCTAGTGGCAATCTTCAATATCTAAGCTGTTGTTAATTTCACTCAGCACAGATTTTATCTCAGATATTAAAATTTTACCTCAGATATTCAATTTCGATGTTTTACCTTTTGTGTTTTTACTTAAAATGCTCTTTGCTCTACATTCACAAATCTTTAGAAAATGATAATGTGAATGCTTTAATATCTGTATCTAAAAATTCTCTCATCTCTGACCAGTTTCTATTTATTTATTTTTGCGGTGCTGGGGCTTGAACCCAGGGCCTTGTGCTTACAAGGCAAGCACTCTACCAGTGAGCTATATCCCCAGCCCCTATTGATTTATTTATCCTCATTGGATCATGTTTTCTTTCTTTATATGTCTGGTAATTATTGAGGGACTGGCAGATATTGTGTATTTTTTATCTTGTTAGTTATTTTTGTATTACTGTAAATATTTTTAAAATTTATTTTGAGATGCAGTTAAATTACTTGTATACTAATCTTTCAGTGACTTTCTTTAAAACTCTGTTAGGTGGAACCAGAGTAGCCTGTAGTCTAGGGTTAATTTTGCCCTATTACTAAGGTAATTCCTTTCTAATTTCTCCACCTGGTGGCTCATGAATCATAAAGTTTTCCAATGTGGCTAGTGGGAACACAAACTTTTCCTGGATATATGATTTATATGAGCTCTAGGGAATACTATCCGATCTTTGTCTTCCTTCCTTCCTTCCTTCCTTCCTTCCTTCCTTCCTTCCTTCCTTCCTTCCTTCCTTCCTTCCTTCCTTCCTTCCTTCCTTCCTTCCTTCCTTCTTTCCTTCCTTCTTTTTTTTCTTCCTTCCTTCCTTTCTCTATTTCTTTTCTTTTTTTTCTGGATTTGCATAGTTTCCTCACACACTTGTAAAGATCAACATTAGATGGATCCTCTGCTTATTTTAAGAGCTCTCTCTCTCTCTCTCTCCCTCCCCCGCTCTCTTTCTCTGCAGTTCTGTTTCTTTACTGTTTCCTGTTAACTCAAACCTCCTGGTTTCCTGGACTCTTAAGTTTTCTGTTCAATTCAGGAAAATCACTGGGCTCTGCCTCATTTCCCCTTCCTTGCACTGTGACCTGGACTGTCTGTCCAGGCAATAAGGTGGAACAATGATAAGTCTCACCTTGTTTGTTTCCCCTTTATTAGATAACGTTCTTTCTTTCCATCTTGACTGGAAACAGAAATAAGGTTCGTGACAAGCCAATGTTGGAAAACTTCTCTAATTGATATATATATTTTTTTTACTTGAGATCACGAATGTTTCTCTCTTCTTTATAAAATAAAGTATTTTTTTTTTTTTAATTTGGAAAAGATAAGGGTGACTTCAGCAAAATTTCCCTAAAATAATTGGAATATTGGCTGGAAACCTGGACAGTGTTCTTTCCACTGTAAAGATTTTACTGTCTGTAGCAGTTTGAATAATATTGCCTTAATGTGTCCAGTCATTGATAATAATATTTTATCTAGGCAAAGATTACACTTTCTGCAAACTAGAGAAATTTGAGGAAGACTGATATTCTAGAAGGTTAGTACTCCCCGAAAAGGACAGAGAACCCTGGTAATTTCAAAATTACCTTTTGAAAATTTTTATATATAACATTTTTCACAATGTTGGACAACAGGGATAAGAAAAGATCATATTTACATTTAACAGAACTACATCAAATTAAAACCTGCAAGATACTGCTAATTAGGAAATATGTATATCAAATTATTCTATGTCTTGGAAGGTGATTTGATGCCCAGAGAATAGGAAGTTGGGCTGAGTAAAATCTATATACTCTTTTATAAAATTCTGGGTATGAAAAATGTTCATTTTATCAGCAAGAGTAGACAGTGTAAATGGGGGGGACTCTCTAAAGTTTTCTAGAATAAAGACAGGAAGCATATCCTAGAATGGGAGGGAAAGAACAGACCTTTAAAAATTGTGGGACACAGGAAAAATTATTGGAAGACTATTATCTTTTAGAGCACTGTGAACATATTCTAATTCCAACGATAAGGACAAATGTTTCTCATGCACTACCAGTTTAGAGGGACTCACTTTCCAAGTTTGGTGACACTAAAAATAAGTGGTAACAAACTTGCCAACAATTGCTATATCATTGAAACAATGCAAATGACTTAATAAGTAAATTTGGGGTAGTTTTAGATATTGGGGATGTCTACCAAATAATCAAGTGGCAAACATCAATTATAAATCCCCTTTTAAATGTCATCTTACACATAGAACTTTTGAACATTCTATTACTGATGTTTAAACATTAGAATAGAAAATATGTTCCCAGATATATAAGCAGAATATATACTTGGATTAAAAAGTCATAAATACCTAGATAAGTTCATGGGAGGCCCCAAATGACTTTCTTGTTAAAAATTCATGGTCCAAACTAAAATTCTCAGTCACATTTTATCCTACTTTGCAATTGGAGACATTTGGTATAGTGATAATTCTGATTTGGAGAATTCTTAATGGTCAGGATTTATGCTGCCTCAACATCAAGGATGTATTAAATAACTCTTCTGTGTGAACACATCGTAAATAATTCTGAAAGATTTATAACTATATTTATTAACTCTAGGATATTTGCTTATTAAGTTTGCTATTCTAACATTTTAAGAAAAAATGCATTTTTATTTTCTATGGAAATGGAGTAGAAAGTTTAAATTTGAAGTTTTAGCAGTTAGGACTAGGGGTAGGGTAGGGAGTGAAAGGTGTAAGATTACAGAGTGCTGTAAAAAATGATGGAGGCTCCATTCAGTTTCCTGAACTGGACACCATGTATGAAATCTGCTCTCTGCCTATTCCTCCTTCTCTATAGGGGGGTCTAAGAATATTGAACCTGAAAATCTTTTTTTTTTTTTCTGAACTTCTTTCTTGAGATTTCCTTTATACTTTCTTCCATATGCTTAATCTAAATCTACAAATGTTAGCCTTTTCTTTCTATATCCACAGAATTCTAGAACTCTGAGATTGACTTTGCCTGTGTGGATGTCTGGATTTCCATTCTAATTTGTGGGAGAGACCATGATTATAAGCAACTCACCATCCCCTATTACTTATTAAAAAATAAACAACTCAACTCTAATCCTTGTCTATCCCATTCTGATGTCACCAAAACTAAACTCTGTGCAATGTTTTTTTTTAAATTAATTAAAAATTTGAAAGAACAATTAAAGCCATCATGGATTACCTTTAAGGGATTTATGGTTTGTACTGTTGCTATTTAACATCACTGAAAGGGATTTGACATTTATATGGCTATCAGCTTCTCTTTAACATATGTTGAGACTTGAATTAATCTTAATTGATTCTCAGTGAACTTACAAACATGAACTAAGTTCATGAAGTAGTTTTTCTGCAGATGAGCCCACTACATAAATAGGAATATGATTTCACTCAGAAAATTCTTTACAAAGAAAGATGTTGTTTAATCATTCAAACCACTTACAAGAATTGAGTCTTATAATTTACTTATTAATAGGGCATATTTGTCTTTTCTCATGAAGTAAAATATTCAAAATTAGCTTATAAAGGAGCATGGTCATGCCAGCTTTGGTAGAAAACCCAGAATACTCCATGTTTGCTATTTTTCCTGCATGTGAACTGCACTTTGCTGTACCCACATCTCTTATCCTTTCACACTTTATTATCTTTACAAAAGGGAAGGAGACAACATTCAAAATTAATTTAAGTAAAGGTCTGCATTACAAATGAAAGCCATTAACTGGCAGCCGTTTACCAAAGCACAGGCAAAAATCAATTTTAATTAGTATTTTTGGCTTTAATGAAAAGTGATTACAAAATTGGCATTTTAGCTAATACTGTTGAGATTTATGGTGAGCTGATGCTAATTAATTTTCTGTTGAATTGCTGTGGGCCTTGACTATCTGCAATAAAATGACATATTTGCTGATACCAGGACTGCATCAGCATTTCAGAATTTTGTAACAAAAGGTTTCTTAATGGTTTACAGGTATATTTCACACTATTGCTCTTCAGCTGCAGAATATTATTATTTTTCCCATAAAATACTGTTATAGGCAATCAAATTTCATGCTGTTTTATAAATTGGCCATTTTATTTTAATGTATCTTGAGTGTTAGCCAAAGAACCTTTTATTTCAAATATAGCTTTCTTTTGTCTAGTTGCAAGTGGTAAAAAGGTGACATGAAATACTTTAATTAGAGAACATTTAATGAGTGATTTCACTTTATTTCCCCACTTTTTATTTGCTTTTGGTTATATTGGTAATAAATTGGCTTCTGCACCTAGTTACACGTTTTAGATTCATCTGAAAGCAGGAAATAAGGAAAACTAAGCTTTATAATTCACTCTTGTCATGATTTGGGTTTCAAATGCTCTTAGCTTGCTTTAATTATGACTATTTCCTCCCTTTTTAAAAAAGAAAAATGATATTTATTGAAGGCTTTAAAATTATGTAACATTTTACTACAGGTTTAAAGTCTGTGTCCTTGTATTGATTTTATTTGACTTGCAATTGGAAAGTCATTTTTTTTCCCAATTGTTTTTGCTGTTGCTATGGTCACAGACAGACCATAATCTAGACTCAGTTAAAAAAACAGTGCATGAAGACAAGGGAATGGTGTTGGGATCCTGACTCCACCAAGACTGCTCTGGGACCTTGAGTAAGTTTCTTGACCTCTCTAGGCCTCAGCTTTTTCAACTATGCAATGGAAATAACTCATGTCCTAATATATTTTGAGTATAAAAAATATATGAACAATAGCCGTTGTTATTTCGCAAGCAAAATCTTGTCTGTTAAAGCATCATCTTATTACCCACTGGAATGAATATATACTACGTATGAATGTATATATGCATACATGGATATACACATATATACATATATGTACACATGTATAAACACACACACATATATAAGTATGTACCTTTTTCTGGCATAGCCCAGTGATCTTGTTTTATTGCATATATGCAATAGCACAGGAATCAGAGAAAAGTGTTCAAAATGTGCCTCAGAGCACATTATTTATATTGTTTTGTGTTCATAAGCTCTCGTATAAAATATTTTAAGAGAAAAATTCTCTTGAGTACATGGAAGTAGGTATCTTGATGGGTAGCTCATGAGTGTGCACATTTGGTAAATTTTTCTTTTAATTTGGTGCATTATAATTATTCATAATAGTGAGATTCAATATGCCATATTTTTATAAGCACATAACAATTTGATCAATCTATTTCCATAGTATCTTCCCTTCCCTCCTCTCTCCCCTGATCCATTTATTCTACTGGTCTGCCTTATATTCTTCTTCTTCTTGTGATTAGTAGTAGTACAATATAATTATATATGAAAGCAGTATTCATTGTAGTATATTTGTGCATGAACATAGCATAATTTGGTAGATTTCTTTCCCCAATACTTCCCTATGTCCTCTCCTTTCTTCCTCTTGATTCTCTTCCTTTACTCTATTGGTCTACCTTCTATTTTCATAAGACCTCATTTTTAGTCTTTTTTTTCCCCCCCTCTAACTTACATATTGGAGGAAAAAAAAAACTATTGAACTTTTTGAATCTGGCTTATCTCACTTGGTGTTGAATTTTCAAGGTATCAACTTTGATCATTATTTAGTCTTTACCTTAGTAGGTCCAGAAAACTTGATTTTTACAATATATTTAATAATGGTCAAGTTTGGGTCTAACATGTATATAAATATATATATATATATGATATAATATTTATTTAAGACCCAAGTATAAAACATACAAATTTATTTTTTTAATAATAAAAGCTTAAGTATAATCAAAAAACCAGAATGACAGAAAATGTAAACTAGAAAGTGTAAGTTCTTAGAAGTTTAGAATGCATGCAATAGAATAGGCTCAACTAGAAATAACTGAGACATTGAATAAGGTCTTTTTCTTTTAAAAATGAGTTAGTGGAGATTTCTAGAAATAATTCTTGGGGTTCCCAAGATGAGTAGGAGTTGCCCTTATGGCTCAGAGTTCTGTTGATAAGAACACATGCTAGGTTTTTGTTTTTTAGGCACGAAAGAATTATAAATCAGAAAAGGGACCCTAAGGAATATATATTCTCAAATCCTCATTTTACACATGAGAAATTTAAAGCAAAGAGGAGTTATAAAACTTACCATTGTCTCCCAGCCAGTTTGAAACAGGTCTGGGAACTATAATTCAGGCACTATAAATCATAGCCCAGTGATTTTTCCTTTATTCCATATATTCAATATTCTAGCAATAAGTTAAACATTTTGTTCAAAATGTACTTCACATCCCATTATTTATATCACTTGATATAGATGAGCTTTCATATAAAATATTTTAAGAAAAACATGTTCTTGAACCATGAAACAACAGAGATAGGCATTTTTTGGTGGGTTCTAGGACATGGATATACATAATTGTTGAAAGTTTAATTTATCAATTTTGGTTATGATTTAATCTTTGCCTTTGTATGCCCAGAAAGGATGATTTTAACAATATATTTAATGATGGTCAACTTGTTTGTTTTTAATTAATCAATTCAAATTACTCTAGGGCAAAATGATAATACTGAATTATATTGAGGATTTAACTTCTGAGTGAACGAATGAATTTGCTATCTGGAGAAAAGTCCATATTAGGAAGACAAATTTTGAGATTGCTAATTCATCCTATGTACAGAGTAAGGTAAAAATTAGTTGTAAGTTCCCAATGATTCAGGTTAGTGGGATGATTGCCAGAAGAATCCATCTCTGCTTAGGAATCTGTTGGCTTAGAATATCATAAAACTCATTGCAGGACTGGCTTCAAAAGTGTGTAACCTGTAAAGTCACACAGAGTCAATACTCAGAAAGGATCCACTATTGGTTTAATGCTCTCCTCTTGGAGTCTTGAAATTTTTAATGAACTTGTATTTCACAAGTGACGCCTGATAGGATGTGTGCATACCCAATTCTTCTTACAGCTCCATTCTCATATTGTGTTTAAGATGTTCCAAGAGCACAAAATTGGACCCATGATGTGTGGAAGTCCAGAGAGATTCAAAGCATGTTGCTTGTACTAAGTAGCTGAGTGTTGACAGCCCTAGAGCCCATGCTTTCTATTCTAACCAGAATGTTCTAAGTATGCAGAAAAATGGCAATGGTGCTATAAGAAACACAAATGACCATGGATTCCTCTCATATTCTTTCTTACTCATTTTACTTGCCTTTGTTACCCAACCACTTACACTAAAAATGATGATGTAGTAGGAAAATGGAAATAGCATAACCTATATTGACTTTTAGGATTCTTATATACAATTTTTTACTCCTCAGTAAGCAGAATCTAGAAAGTGTTGCTAAAACATGCATGTGTCAAGAAGTGAAATAACAGTTGGGTGAGTTTTGTGCTGTGCTTCCACTTCTCTGGTAAGAATGAAATGCACATGAATATATGAGCTATGAAATATGAATTGCATGATTTCAGTGATTTACCATCACTGAAAAATTCACTTATGTTTTTATTTAAAATTAACATTGTACAATAGAAGATAAGCAGTAAAATTCATGCTAATGATTTAAATTTTTTTTAAAGTAGGAAGACATTAGTGAATAAAAATGCCATATTGTCAAGAGAGATAGCAAAAAGAAAAAAAATGAAATGGCACATTTTTCAACATTTTTTTTTTTTTTTTGTTACTGGAAGTGTTGAAACCAAAAAAGTTCTATCACTGAGGTATATTCTGAGCCCTATTTATTTTTTATTTTGAGGAAAGTTTTAATTTGCTTAGGCTGGCCTTGAATTTGAAATCCTCCTGCCTCAGTGTCCCAAATACCTGAGATTATAGGTGTGCACTACTGTGCCCAATATTTTTCTGCAATTTTAGCAAATGGCCCTGCGTTTTCCTTTCATACTGAGATCATAAGTTATAGATGCAGTGTGACTCATTGTGGTCTATAAGTGAGCAATCTATGGCATCTGGATATATGCTGCCATTTTCTTGTTTTAGAACTTTTGTTTTCTGATTTTTCAAGCAGATTATTTTCTTTCTGCCGATAAAAGAAAAATAACTTTATTTACTTTAGATTATAATATAATTGATCAGATAACCTTTTATTTAATATAATTGATCAGATAAGCTTTTATTATATGAACAATAATTTGGCAAAGTCTTTTTGAGATTGCATCCCTGGTTCTCTTGATTAGATTTTGGTGTCAGTTTTGAATTAATCTTTTTTTTTTTTTTTTGGTGTGTGTTTGTTTATTGAGTTATTTAGCAATCATTGATAAAGCAACTGATACAGAGAGGAAGGTAGAAATAAATAAACCAACCTTTAAAATTCAGACAAGTAACATGTTACAAAAAATAAGTGCCACAAAAGAGAAGCACAGGGTGTGAGGGGATGAATCTGGACCCCAAGATTCTCAGGCCACCTTTTTCTGCACTGAGCCTGATGTGCAGGTCTCTCTTCCCTTCAGTAAGGTGGTCTTTCCAGGTTCTCCACATGCTTAGTATTATAGGTTTCAGAGATTCAGTCCATGGTCAGCTGATTTCATTGCTCTGGGCACGAAGTGAGAGAGCATCATGGCAGACGGACATGACAGAGGAAAATAGAACTAGCCTATCTCGAAGTTTACTACTCACATGGTTAATTTCATCCTACTTTATCAAGTTCTGTTACTAAATTTATGTGCTCAAATATATACTGAGCAGCTAATACATGTGAGGTAGTGTGCCAGGTGCTAGGGACTCAGTAGTAAGATAGACTTGGACTCTCAGACTGAGTGAATTCTGTTGTAAGAGGCAGATAATCACAAATCTGTGGAAAGGAAAAACTTCTCAGATGTGGGTGAAGTTGTGGTGAGAATAAATATGTTGTGGAAGAAAAATAGTAATGAGGGGAGTCCATTTTGAATAGGATTATCAAGGAAGAACTAAGGACACTATATAATATCTGGGCTGAAACTGGAATGATGAGACAAAGTTCTGCAAAAGAGTGTGTTCTAGTGGTATTAAGAAGCTTCAGACAAAAATCCCTTGGTGTAGTGAGTTGAAGGGTGGCCTCCAAAAAGATTATAGTCATACCCCTGGACCTGTGAATGTTACCTTACTTGGAAAAAAGCCTTTGGAGATCTAATTAAGGATTTAAAATGAGAACGTTCTGGAATAACAAGATAGGCCCAAAACCCAGTGAAAGTGTGTCTATAATAGAAATGGGAAGACATAGACACAGAGGAGGAGGCTATGTGATGGCAGAAGCAAGGACTGGAGTTATGACATAAGTTAAGGGACGCGGAGTCACCAGCAACTGGGAAGAGGCAAGGAAAGGATTTCCCTGGAAGCCTCACAAGGCTAATGCATTGATTTTTGAGTTCCTGGCCTCACAAACTGTGCCAGAATAAACATTTTGTTGTTGTTTTGTTTTAAGACACCTAATTTGTAGTGATTTGTTGTCGTAGTCTCAGAAAACTAATACACTTAGTGAAGGGGAGATAAAATGAGCAAAGTGGTGGAGACTGAGTAGAGGTTAGAGAAGATTTAAGAGTCATAGAAAGCCTTGGGAAAGTATTAAGCTAGAGTATCTTTTTTTTCCTCCATATATTTAAGTTGTAGTGCAGAGAATGGAAGGTCAGAGAGCAAAGTAGAGTACAGTAGTTGGCTTATTGAAAGAGCATGGTGCATAGACTGATGGTTGTCCCCGAGACAGAATGAGGGGATACAGTGACATTCATTTCGAGACTGAAATAGCAGGACTTGTTAATGGATTGGATATAAGAAGAATCAGAGATGACTTCTGAGATTTTTAAAGCAAACAAATAAATAATGGTATTTCATTTACCAAAAATGGCAATGACTTGTAGGAAAAAATACCCACTGTTGATGGTGGGAATCAGGAGTTCCTTTAAATGTAATTAAAGATTACAAATTCAAATGGACATGTTATTTAGGTAAAATTAATTGAGATAATAAAATTAGTTGAGATAATGCATGCCCAAAGCATGATTAATTGCAATTGCACTTATGTATTGCTCAAAAAATGAATGTCTGTTAAGATTTAATGACTTGATTTTTTTTGTTGTTGTCATTGTTTAGTTTAGTACTAACCAGGTAATGGTTATATCTCTTGGGGACATCACACCAGCATTGTTATCACTGTGGCAACTAGTTCTTACCTTCATTTACTGTTAGATTAGACTAATATTCTTTGAGGGCAAGATTCCAAGATCCAAGCTAGTTATTATGCTTCCACACTTGATATTTTTACATGGATCCATAGAATATAATAGTAAGTTGAGGGTTTACTTGCATTATGAGTTAGCTCTTGATACCCCCAAAGGAAGTAGTTCTCTCAAATTGGTAATTTGTTTGAGTGCTGAATCCACTGACTAGAAGAAACATAAGAATCAACTTTTCTTCAAACTGTACTTTAATATTGGCTCATGAATTCTGAAAATCTGGGCTCAGAGATGCTCCTTCTAACCCTTTCCCATTTAATCAATAATAACTCTGGCAGAAAGAGAAAATATGTCTTTTTCCCCTAACACAGATAATTGAATATTGCCTAATTAGATTAACAGCACTACTTTGATGCCATAGTGATAGATGATATAGGAGAGGCCTGGCAGTGATAACTGTGTAAAAAATTATTTAACTAAAATGAAGGATACAGAGTCCAGAGGCCATGGCTTTGAATATAGTGTCCCCTTCCCCTCTTGAAATTTGGATATACATTTTCACACTAAAAACTAAATCTTTTGAACTACTAAAATATTTTCTACTCCTTTTCATGTCCTCTTTTCCTACTTTGGATTTAATTACTTGAGGTTGCCTGAATTATTTCTGGCTAGGTAGGTAATAGTATCTTAGTCCTTTTTTGACCAGGGTAGGAAGCGGTACACCCATGGCCATTTCCGTATTTGCCATTATAATAAATGTAAAAACAATACTGGGAAAGGCCAGGGTGCCATATACAGTAGTCTTTTTAGTCACATTTTGATTAGATTCAGTCTCAACTACTGTGTGTTCTAAGAGTCTGGGTAGCTGACCTCCTTTGAAGGGAAATTAAACATAGAATGACTTGGAGAAAAGCCACCATCTTAGTCATGATAACACTTGGTCTGACCTAAAGCACTTTGGTAAAAGGAGCTTTTTACCTTTTACCAAAGGCAAAAAGGTAAAAATTTGTGAATCTTCACAATTTAAGGAGTGGAGACAGGAGACCTTTTTTTAAAGAAAGATAAGGCAAAGGTTCTATAAGTGTAACCTTAATCAGTAATTTTAGGGAGAGGGTCACAGATCTCTTTTTGTATTGCTTGTTCTAGATCTCCAGTTTGCAAGAA
This sequence comes from Sciurus vulgaris, assembly GCF_902686455.1. Lineage (NCBI taxonomy): Eukaryota > Metazoa > Chordata > Mammalia > Rodentia > Sciuridae > Sciurus > Sciurus vulgaris. The sequence continues at coordinate 26,035,034 of NC_136470.1, read as the reverse complement.
AACATTATACTTTCTCTCTCTTGTCCATTCAGCACATGTTGAACATGTACTATGTCCCATGATTATGAGGAAATGTATGGGTTTGTTTTATTTGATTATGTGGTAGCTGTACCTTGGAATGAGTGAAATGAGTGTACCTTGGTCTCTGAGCAATCAAGTAAAAGAGGCCAAACTTTAAATATCTTCCTGAAAATAAGAAGAGGAATTGACATGTTTCTTTCTTTCAATAACACCTGAACTTTCATTTTTCCCTGAATACCCACATAAAGGTTCAGAAGTGAAAGTTATGAAGGAATTTGAATATGCTTCTTGTCATCTATACAACTATGAAATATTTGTGAAAGCAACATGGAATTCTGTAATTTAAAAATACATTTTTCTCTTTGAAAAGTGAGAAAATTCCTGAGTAGACAATTGGAATAGGTTGCAATAAAATGAAACATGATTGAAAGAACTAGATATCAGGATCTGTGAATTTGTTTGATGCATCATTTTCAAATCCATGAATTTAGGAAAACATAGCACTGAATAGTGGGAAATAATAGAGCTAGATAATGTAGCACCAAAGGAAAGAGAATTAAGAAATCTGAAACACATTAAAGCCTATTGACAAAAACAATTGGCAAGAGTCTGTATTTGCATATTAAATCTATGACTATCTGTTTATAATCTTTAAACTTCAAAGTGAATGGCATGCCAAGTGACTGAATAATGCTTTCAAATGAGGAGTAATTGTAAACATCAGAACATAGCAAACTTATTGATGATGTTGTAGACTGAAAATCTTTTTCAGGGTCCGTTCTGCATTCACAGAAGATATGTTCCTTGACTTATGACAGGGTTATGTTTTGATGAGAAGCCATGGCTCCCTGCCACTGCCCAGCATTATGAGAGACTAAAATACTGCATATCTACTAGCTTGGAAAAGATAAAAATTCAAAGTATGGTTTATACTGTTTGAGTATCACTTTCACACATTGTAAAATTAAAATTGTAAGTTGACCATGGCAAATTGGGGACCATCTGTAGTCACTACAACAACCATAGGTAAACCTATGATTGACATCTATCAAAGTGAAGTTGGTCGGGGAGGGGAAGTAAAAATGCAGCCCATCAGAATAGCTAACTTTAGGCTTACAGAATTTGGCTACAGATTTTTTCTAATGTTCAGAACTTCAAAATTTCGAAACAGAAAAGTGCTTTGTGTCTCTCCACTGGGTAGTGGAGAGCTTAGGTGGGGAAACTTTGTGTGGACACTTGCTGCTGCGGAAGCTGGGGAGATCACAGCAAATATTGCAGCCTAGGGTATCCCTAGCAGAACATGATTGAAACAGTGCAAAGATTTTACCCAGAGGGATTTGAGTCAGAGATATGCAGGGGAGTGCAACTCACTTTCCCTATGAATCTGGCTGCTCAGATGACTGACTAAAGAGGTTTGGGAAACTGAACAGGCAGGTGTGATCACCCTGGGGATCAGAGCCTGGGAAGGTCAGTCTTGGGTGGCAGAGTATGTGACACCTTTGCAGGAAGGGTGGCTCCTCTGCCCTACAGGCGAAATTCTCCAGGGGCTTCTGACATCCAGACTTACAGCAGAGATATGCATCTGCCCTAGGGTATGTCTATCTAATCTCTTCAGAGCAGGTACCACCCAACAAAGTCTCAAAGGCCTGATTAGAACTAAGGCTTAGCTGTGGGAACTCCCCACTTAGAACTCCGTAGCCTCCCAGGGTAGGGAAGCTTCAGTCTGGTTTGTCTGAACAAAAGTCTTGACAGTAGTTCCCATTCCATCCTACCTAATAATGGTGAGAAGGGAAGCTGGGAGCTATTTCAGCCAGCTTCAGTTTTAGGCCATGCCAGTTGGCAGCTCAGTGAGAAACACAAAACTAGGAAGGGATTAACAACCGTTAACCCTTGCTCTCTCTAAAGTGTACATAACCCAAGAAGAAACTGAAAGGATAGTCAAACATAGAATTTTGGTTTATAATGATTTTCACATGATAATAAAGAGTACTTGAGTATTCTTTAATCATTTAAAACTTGTTAGGGAAAGAAGGCCTATGACCTATCTTGTTCTTATAGTCTATGCAATAGAAATAGAGTGTAGTTTGTAGGTTTCAGCTTCACATTTGAGTAATTTTATCAGCAATTGAATGGAGCATTGTCTTTTTTTTAATTTTGGAAAATGTATATTTAATAACTGCTTTTATCATCAGATTAAGTCATGCAGTTACAAAGTAGTTAGAAATTTGTGAAAGGGCATTATTGTTTAAAAAAAAAAGCACTCATTTTTACACAAATATCTAGTACTTCCTCGGGACACTAGTGCTCAAAAGGCCCTGGCCAAAAATCTCTATAAACACTAGAACCTATGTTGTTTTCAGCCAGCTGTTAATGAAGCTGGATGCAGAATGCAAGAAGGAGAGGTTACTGCAGATCGAATTATCTAAGTTTGGTAAATCAGTTGGGGAAATTTTAGAAGTTTGACAAGTATATATGGAAAATATTAACAATTTTCTGTCTTTATTAACCAAATTAACTCTGTAAGGAACAGATGTGTAATTCACTGGACACTGTGTTATAATTATGAATTCAAGATCAAGCATGGCTAAAATACATAACAATCCTACTTGGAAAAATAATGAGATTTATTTTTCTATTTATATACAAATTCTTATTGTACTCATCTACTACAGTTGCCACAACAAAATAATATGAACTTTGTGGCTTATACAACAGAAATTTATTTTTTCATGTTTTAGGGGCTGGAGGTCCAAGATCAGTGTGCTGGTTGTGTTCTTAGGTGGCCTCTCTGTGATGGGCAGATGGCAGCCTTCTGACTGTGTCCTCACAGATTCTCTTCTCTGTGTTCACATATCACTGGTGCCTATTTGTGTGTCCAAATATTCTTTTCTTCTATGAATACTTAAGTTAGCTTGGACTAAGACTCACCCAAAAAGCCTTATTTTAAAATGAGGTTTTAAGTAAGTTATATGTAAATATGATCACATTCTGAGGTATTTGTAATTAGACTTCAAAATACAAATTTTGGGGGTGTAGGGGGGACATAATTCAGCCCTTAATATCGATGTAATTAATATACCCACCAGTATTCATTTAATCTCTGTTAGACATAAGCACTGAAGCAGGCACAGGCCATACCTTGGGGACGTGGGGTCTTTGCCCTCCTGGAGCTAGCGGTTTAATAGAGAAGAAAATCAATTAAGAGTTAGCAAACAACTGCATAATTACAGATGGGGATAATTACTAATAGAACCAATGAAATTAACATGTGATGGAGATCAAAGAGGTAGGAGTGGTGGAGAAAATGATGGGAAAACTTCTAACTGGGATCCTTAGGAAACACTTCGTGGAAGAGTGATTTCTTTAAGGTGTGAGAGGTAGATGTGTTTGAAAACCTGAAGGGGATCAGGGAGGTTGAAGCCTCATGCATAAGAAGGAGGGTAAGTATGTGTTTGGATTTGTATGTCCTTGCAGGCCTTTGAAAGGAGTTTGGTATTGTTTGAACTGTAATATGAAGCCCTTCAATATATCTAGGCAAGAAAACTATTTCTCTTTTAAAAATTTTACACTGGCTGCTGTGCTGTTATAGATTGGAAGGAACAGAGTGGACAGAGAGAACCTATTTAAAGGGTCTGATAGTAGTTCAGAGTCGTGGTGATGGTGAATTTGACAAGGGTTGCAGCAGGGCAGATGTGTGAAGTGTTAAGATTCAGTATTTTAAGGGTAGGGATGACAAGACTTGAAGATAAATTGAATGTGCAGAGTAGGAGCAAGAATAGCTCCCAGCTTTCGAAAGTTTAGTAGGTGTTGGTGATGTTTAGTGTGAAGAAATAGGAGGAGGAAAACTTACATATAGGGAGAAGGATTGAAAATATCCAGGAGGGTAGGCTTGGTCATGTTGACTTTGAGGTGCCCATTAGGTTCTTCTAGAAAGGTGTAGAGTTAAGTAGGAGCACATTATGGAAATGAAAATATAGAAAGTATATGAAGTTGGAATAAAAATACATCTATTTACTAAGGAACACTAGTGGTCCATAATTTGGACAGTATCTGTGAACTAGAATAATTTGCTTTTAAATTAGAGTTTGACTAAAGTATCAGGTATGATGTTGTCCTTTTTTCTACATAATAGATGTTGGACATTTTTAGGACATTTTTAGGATGTAGGACATAGATTCTGGACTCATTCAAGGGGTTTCACATTTGTTTTCCTATTTAACTTGATGATGCTGTTATTAAATAACTTTTAGAGGGGCAATGTCAAGTTTTTTGAAACCATGCTAAGTTTCAGAAGTGTAATAAAAGAGATTTTAGAACTTAAATGAAAGTGCCAAGAAAAATGCTTTTAGTGTGACTTTGCAAATTGTAAATTTGGCAGAGATTTTAAGAAATGTTTGGCTCTTCTTGCTTTAGTGATTTAGTGATTTAGTTAAGACTTTGTTAACAGTTTCTTAAATATTTAATGCTCTAGGCAGAATGATAGGATGATAAAAAGTTTGCCATTGCTGAAGAAAATAAATCATGTGGCTTACCTCAAACTATTGGAGCCTTATAAAAAGAATCTTGTATTTGATGTTAAGAAAGATCATTGTGTTACTTTTAAATGTTTCATAGTTATGGAAACATTTTTTAATGAAAAGAGTTTAGGCAAGAAAATAGAGTTTAATATGCATAAAACATGGACATGAGAGGCAGAACATATTACTGAGCATTTTATATAGACTTGATAAATACTTGAATATAATTTTAAAGATGATGGGGAAAAACAGTCTAGCTTTTTGTGGAAGGACTTCTCTGAAAGCTTGTTTGACAGGAAGAACTATATTTTCAGGCTTTAAATTGCTCCCAGGAAGAAAGTAAGGTTTACTAGGAGAAGTTCATCACTAAATTGATCAGTAGAAATCTTGGTATTTGTATACGCTAAGGGTTACTCTGCTTTTACTCACAATCAGGACAGTGATAATCAGTAGGGTATTTCCTGAAAGTAGTGACTGTTTTTATAGGATGGTTTAAGCATATTTTTATAAAAAATCCTTTCCCCCTATTTCTCTTCCTTTTACAGATGAGGAAACTGAGATGCACATCAATGGAGTGCAGCTAGCACACAGCTGGTTATTGGAAAAACTACAGATAGAACCCAGGGATTTTGATTTCTATACTAGTGCCTCTCAACTCCGTGAGGCTATGTTTTATAGGCTGGTCTCTTACTTTGGTAAATAACAAAATATGTAGTTCCTTTGTTAAAAGTACTAAACCTGTACTTTGTTGGGAGTATTAACTAGAAATCAGTTTTTGTTGAGTAGTTTTGCCGTAGATCAAAAGATGATTTGCAAGGAAGAGTTCACTAGGACTAAAACAGGTTGGGTGTCCCAAGCTTCCACTCAAACATTTTGTGTTCTTTGACTGGTATTGATTCTGTTTAGCACAGCCTAGTGTACCTCAGGTCACACCTTATTGCCAACACTCTCCAGGTTGAAGAGAACTGCTTGCATATATATATATATATACATACACACACACACACACACAAAGAGAGACTATTCTGAAGGAGTCAAGTATGCTGGCTGCACCAGAGTAATTTTAATTTCCAAAAGTTCAGATAAGCAAATGAAAACTATTATGGACAGCTAAAGGTATTGGAAGAGGAAGAATGTAATAATGTAAAGTAAATTCTGGCAAATAGGGTAAATATTTTTTTCTCTTGCCAAGAACCATGGGATCTTTACATCATTGATATTGGCATTGCTAACCTAAAGTATTATTTATTGAAATGCTGATGCAGACCTTCTGTATTGACCTCAGAAGACATTTTGTTGCCCAAAGAATTGCCAAAGCCAGCAGTAGCCAAAACAGTTTTTGATTTCCATTAAAATACTGATCTATTCTGACACTGATTAATTTGTGGTGGCTAGAAGAACAAAATTTTATAGTGACTTCACTGCAAATGATGTTATATTTCATGAGATTCTATTTGGTCATTGATGATATTAAACTCTTAAGTAGTCTTACAAACGCAATCAACAGTAGCATGTTTTAGGGGGAAAATTAGGAGATCTGTTTGCCTATATTCACTTTCTAATATTTGTTTTTGAAAATAGCCTTTTGTTTAATTTGAAAGAAGTAGAATCAGTGACATAGAGAGTGAGAAAGAATTGTGCAAGCAGCAATAGATTGCTTTCAATATTATTGCAATTCTGAGGACTAAAAATCTTAAAGATGAAAGTAGCCCCATATCAGCCTGTCTCTGGTAGCTAGACTCATAGCCACATATCTTTAATACTGATAATATCTGTATCATTTCTATCTGTATTTCTCTATATCATCTAATACATATAATAATACATATATATAATACACAATACATACATATGTGTGATGTAACACATATGACATATGAATCACTTATGGTATATACATACATAAAATTGCACACATATCACATCACACACGTGTGTATTGTGTGTGTGTGTATATATATGTGTGTGGATGATGAAAATGTAAAATTGTGAGTATGATTATACTAGTATTAGCTGGTGTGAGGTTGTTTTCTTTGTGTTTTTTGGTGCTCAGAACTGCAGTAACTTTGTCATACATCTTTATCTACATGTGCATATATACCTAAAGAGAGAAAGAGATCAGAGACAGAGAGATCAGAGAATTTAAACAATCTAACCAATAAGTGGTGTGACAGGAGAGCTTTTTTAATAGAATATCAAATTCAAATATAAATCCTACAATTTTTTTTCAATTAAAAATTTTTCCTTGTGATTATATCATTATTTTTTGACTTTAGGACATTATCCATGTTTAATGGATACCGGTTTGGAGATGACACATGATGTTATACACAATGAAATACTATTCAACCTTCGGAAAGAAGGAAATCTCATCAAATTCAATTTCTTACTCCACTCATTCAAGACTTAGACAGCAAGTCTCTGCTCTTCCAGCTAGTTTGTCCAGTGCCGCTGTATGACCATATTCCAAATTCAGTTAGAGTTGTAGTCCATTCCTCACCGAATTCATGGCCCATCAGCCCTCTTTCTGATTTACTTTCTCCCTCTTTAGTTTGGATTCTAAAACCTATCATTTTAATAACACTTACCAATAACTGATTGCTCCTAGCTTTTCTTCCCACCTTTCTCTCCTCTTTCTTTCAATTTTCTCAGATTGTTCTCTTTTGTTATTTTGTACTTGTTATTTGGTGAATATGTAATTCGTACTGAAGAGTTTATATAGAGGGTTTATAGTAATAAAGACTCAGAAAAATAAACCCACCTGTCACAAGAGAGTGGAGAGCTAACGCTCCAGACCTCTGTTCTTTTGTTCCAATGAAAGAAAATTTAAAGTCAGACACCAAAAGTCATGCAAGAGAACTTCATTGTAAGTGTAAATAAAGTAAGATTCAAGTAGGGAGTGCTCTTGAGAAAGAGTGGGTTGTCTCTAAGCAGAGAACAACAAAGGAAATAATGCTGCTTCCCAGTGTATTACTGTTTGATGTTTGCCTTGAGAATTGAAGACCACTTTAGGCAGTCTTTGCCAATCAGTTGTGCGACTCCTCCTTCACATCAGGCAGTGGAGTTTTGGATCCTAGTTGGTCCTTTCCAGAATTGTCATGGTGACCATCCTATTCAGGGGGCCTTCACTTACATGTCAATCTTATGTTAATGTGGGTAATGGGGTGAGTGGCTGACAGAAGTTACCTAAGTGTGCGTGCGCTGCTAAAGAAATTTCTCTTCCGAAATATATTGAGAAACCTGTAGCCATAAACCCTAGTTTTACGATGTCCTTACTTGACTCTGTTAACAGTTAGGACCATTAATCTTTCTTTCTTAACATATGTCTTTTCTTTTTTAAAAATATTTTTTTTAGTGGCAGATCAACACAATATCTTTTTTATTTATTTTTTATGTGGTTCTAAGGATCAAACCCAGTGCCTCACACGTGCAAGGCAAGCACTCTACCACTGAGCTACAGTGCCAACTCTCTTAATGTATTTCTTGATTGGCTCTCTTTATTTTTATCTATTCATTCAGGTTTGTGCACCTATTGTTTTTCTATAAGTTATTTGATTATCCATTTGCCTTGGAAGTAATTTAAAGAAAACTTTCAAAGTAACTTAAAGAAATTCTGTGACCTGCCATGATATTGTCTTGCTTTCCACTGCTCATTGCTGTTACCCAACACAATCATATGCCTCACTATTTGATTTACAAACTGGCAATTATCTTCAGTTGCCTCTCCACCTCTGAGTTGATTGATCTCCTGATTTTGTATATTATTTCCTTGCTTTCCAGTTTTGAAAACTGAGTAGAAAGTACAGATCTGTATAAGGAAGAGGAAATCTTCCATGAGTACAGGAGGCCTAGCAATAGCTATGTCAGACGGGGTTTCTGGCTCACGGTCTCCAGGCTTGAACTTCCTTGAGATTTATAAAGATCTCTCTCTGGGAAATTAAAAGGCGAGGTCATAAGTAAAATGTGATAAACAGAGGGCTCACCCCTGTCAGGGTGGCTGGCAGACCTGTAACATGGACTAGGTCCTTACATATGAAAAATTGTGGTCAGAGCAAATAGCCACTCTGTACTTTCTGCTTTTGAATTCATAAAGACTTAGCTTCAGGTCTCCAGGAAAGTGAAATACTAGCAAATACTAGGGTGTGGTAAAATGTGTCTATAATCATTATATGGAAGCAGAATGTCAGGGGAAAGTAGGAATCTTATAGAATACGTTCATCCTAGTGCAGAAAGTACTGTTAAGTCTGAGTTACCTGGTCAGCCTGTCTTTAGGTTAAAATGATAGATAGTATAATGGTAATATAATAACATCCATTTTTTATCTCTTTTGTTATACTGTTCCAAATGAAATGTTTGCTTTTTCTGCTGGATGTTAAACTGATATCTTGGGGTCTTTCTTACCATCTTTTATGGAGTGCCTTTGCTTTCTCTGCTGTTCTGAAGTTCTTGCTCCCATAACTTCTTCTTTCTAGTTTCTTTTTCTTTCTGGTTACTTTTGATAAAGAGTGCATGAGAGTAATTTTTAAGATCTCTCATGTCTGAAATTTTTAAATTCAAAATTTTTATTTTTCTGATTTTTTTTGAGGAATATAGAAATCTGGTTGGTGGACCATTAACTTTCAGAATTTTGAAAACATGTATTAGTGTCTATAGCTTTTATTCCTGCTATTCTAAAATCCTTTCTAGGGCGATCCAAGATGGCAGACTAGAGGGTGACTGCGTCTCCAGTCACTCCAGAACCCAGGATTCAAGAAGGGGAGGCATAGAGAGACTCGGACTAAAACAGAGCCACTGGGTGAGGGAGCGCTACCCGGGTGGCAGGCCTGGATTCGGGTGGCTTATTAGAGTAGGGCAGGGCAGCTAGAGTCTTCCCCAGGGAGCCCTGCACACTCCAGTGGTGGGCTCCTCCCACAGGGCCAGATTCTCCAGCATCTCAGAGCAGGACTCCCGGTGAGAGCCTTTCTGCACAGAACCAAGCTTCAGTCCCTGAACCTGGGCAGCGAGTTCCTGCCCGCGGGTTGCTTCAGGGACCAGGGCACAGCAGCCAGGGACTTCCCCAAGCAGCCCACAGCCCGGCTCCCTCCTGCGGGAAGCGCCTTCCAGGCTAGCTTCTCGGAGCAGACACCCAATGAGAGCCTTTCCACACAGAGCCACCTCAAAGTCCTGGAACCAGTAGCAGGCTAGGGGCAGCTTTCCTTGGAAGCACTGCATTATCAAGTTACTCCAAGACTTCAGGCTACTGAAGTCAGAAAGGTGAGACACTGGAAATCTACAGGGACACTATAAGCCAATAGAAGAATTCTGCAATATCACAAAATCCCACTGACATCTGACCAATATGAGAAAACAAGGGAAGAAAATGTCCCAAACAAACCTAGATACTATATCAATAAAACCCAATGACAGCACAGCAGAAGAAATGTCATAAAGGGAGTTCAGAATGTACATAATTAAAACAATCAGGGAAGCAAACGAGGAGATGAAAGAGCAAATGCAGGCATTAAATGCAGGCAATCAACAGTTAAGGGAGCAAATATGGGAAGCAAGAGGTCATTTCAAATAAAGAGTTAGAGATATTGAAGAAAAACCAAACAGAAATCCTTGAAATGAAGAAAACAATAAACCAAGTTAAAAACTCCATAGAAAGCATAACCAATAGGATAGAACACCTGGAAGACAGAACCTCAGATATTGAAGACAAAATATTTAACCTTGAAAACAAAGTTGACCAAACAGAAAAGATGGTAAGAAATCATGAACAGAATCTACAAGAATTATGGGATATCATGAAAAGGCCAAATTTAAGAATTATTGGGATTGAGGAAGGCTTAGAGAAACAAACCAAAGGAATGAACAATCTATTCAATGAAATAATATCAGAAAATTTCCCAAATCTGAAGAATGAAATGGAAAACCAAGTACAAGAGGCCTATAGGACTCCAAATATACAAAATTACAACAGACCCACACCAAGGCACATTATTATGAAAATACCTAACATACAAAATAAAGACAGAATTTTAAAGACTGTGAGAGAAAAGAATCAAATTACATTCAGGGGGAAACCAATAAGAATATCAGCAGATTTTTCAATCCAGACCCTAAAAGCTAGAAGGGCCTGGAACAACATTTACCAAGCCCTGAAAGAAAACGGATGCCAACCAAGAAGCTTATACCCAGCAAAACTTACTTTCAGAATTGACGACGAAATAAGATCTTTCCATGATAAACAAAAGCTAAAGGAATTTACAAAAAGAAAGCCGGCATTACAGAACATTCTCAGTAAAATATTTCATGAGGAAGAGATGAAAAACAACGATGCAAATCAGCAACGGGAGGAACTAGCCTAAAGGAATAGCCAAAAAAAGGAGAAACCAAATCATGTCAAAAAAAAAAAAAAATGAGTCAAAAGACTGGGAATACAAATCATATCACAATAATAACCCTGAATGTTAATGGCCTGAACTCATCAATCAAAAGACATAGACTGGCAGATTGGATTACAAAGAAAAATCCAGCAATATGCTGCCTGCAAGAGACGCATCTCATAGAAAGAGATACCCATAGACTAAAGGTGAAAGGATGGGAAAAAAAATACCATGCACACGGACACAGCAAAAAAGCTGGGGTATCCATCCTCATTTCAGATAATGTGGACTTCAAGCCAAAACTAGTCAGAAGGGATAAAGAAGGACATTACATACTGCTTAAGGGAAGCATAAATCAGCAAGACATAACAATCATAAATATCTACACCCCGAACATTGGCTCATCCATGTATGTCAAACAAATCCTTCTCAATTCCAGAAATCAAATAGACCACAACACAATAATACTAGGTGATTTTAACACACCTCTCTCACCACTGGATAGATCTTCCAAACAAAAATTGAATAAAGAAACCATAGATCTCAATAACACAATCAACAATTTAGACTTAACCGACTTATATAGAATACATCATCGAACAAAGAACTAAATACACTTTCTTCTCAGCAGCACATGGATCCTTCTCTAAAATAGACCATATATTATGCCACAAAGCTACTGTTGGCAAATACAAGAAGATAGAGATACTACCTTGTACTCTATCAGATCATAATGGATTGAAATTAGAAATAAATGACAGAATAAAAAACAGAAACTTCTCCAATACCTGGAGATTAAATAATACACTATTATATGATGAATGGATAACAGAAGACATCAGGAGGGAAATAAAAAAATTCTTAGAATTAAACGAGAACAAAGACCCATCATATCAAAATCTCTGGGACACTATGTAAGCAGTATTAGAGGAAGATTTATTTCATGGGGCGCATTCAACAAAAGAAGTAGAAATCAACAAATAAACAACACTACAGCTCAAAGCCCTAGAAAAAGAAGAGCAGACCAACACCAAAAGTAGTAGAAGACAGGAAATAGTTAAAATCAGAGCCGAAATCAACGAATTGAAACAAAATAAACAATCGGAAAAATTAACAAAATAAATAGTTGGTTCGTTGAAAAAATAAACAAAATTGATAAACCCTTAGCCACACTAACAAAGAGAAAGAGGGAGAAAACTCAAATTACTTCAAACTCGGAATGAACAAGGAAATATCACAACAGACACGAGTGAAATACAAAACATAATTAGAAGCTATTTTGAAAATCTATACTCCAACAAAACAGAAAACCTCCAAGACATCAACAAGTTTCTAGAGACATATGAATTGCCTAAACTGAACGAGGAGGACATATAAAATTTAAATAGACCAATTTCATGCAATGAAATAGAAGAGGACATCAAGAGCCTACCAACAAAGAAAAGTCTGGGACCAGATGGGTTCTCAGCTGAGTTCTACAAAACCTTTAAAGAAGAGCTCATTCCAATACTACTCAAAGTGTTCCATGAAATAGAAGAGGAGGGAACCCTCCCAAACTCATTCTATGAAGCCAATATCACCCTGATACCTAAACCAGACAGAGACAAATCGAGGAAAGAAAATTTCAGACCAATATCCTTAATGAACATCGATGCAAAATTTGTCAACAAAATTTTTGCAAATTGCATATAAAAATATATTAAAAGGATAGTGCACCACGATCAAGTGGGTTTTATCCCAGGGATGCAAGGTTGGTTCAACATATGGAAATCAATAAATGTCATTCACCATATCAACAGACTTAAAGTTAAGAATCACATGATTATTTTGATAGATGCAGAAAAAGCATTTGATAAAATACAGCACCCCTTCATGCTCAAAACACTAGAAAAAATTGGGGTAGTGGGAACATTCCTTAACATTATAAAGGCCTTCTATGCTAAGCCCATGGCCAATATCATTCTAAATGGTGAAAAACTGAAAGCATTCCCTCTAAAAACTGGAACAAGGCAGGGATGCCCTCTTTCACCACTTCTATTCAACATCGTCCTTGAGACTCTAGCCAGAGCAATTAGACAAATCAAAGAAATTAAAGGGATACAAATTGGAAAAGAAGAACTCAAACTATCCCTGTTCGCTGATGACATGATTATATATTTAGAGGAACCTGGAAATTCCACCAGAAAACTCTTAGAACTCATGAGTGAATTCAGTAAAGTAGCAGGTTACAAGATCAATGCTCATAAATCCAATGCATTTTTATATATGTGATGAATCTACAGAAAGAGAAATTAGGAAAACTACCCCATTCACAATAGCTTCGAAAAAAATAAAATACTTGGGAATCAATCTCACAAAAGAGGTGAAAGACCTCTACAATGAGAACTATAGAACACTAAAGAAAGAAGTTAAAGGAAACCTTAGAAGATGGAAAGATCTCCCATGTTCTTGGATAGGAAAAATTAATATTGTCAAAATGGCCATACTACCAAAAGTGCTATGCAGATTCAGTGCAATTCCAATTAAAATCCCAATGATGTACCTTACAGAAATAGAGCAAGCAATCATGAAATTCATCTTTAAGAATAAAAAACCCAGAAGAGCTGATGCAATCCTTAGCAGAAAGAGCGAAGCAGGGGGTATCACAATACCAGGTCTTCAACTGTACTATAAAGCAATAGTAACAAAAACAGCATGGTATTGGTACCAAAATGGAATGGTAGATCAATGGTACAGAATAAAGGACATGGACACAAACCCAAATGAATACAATTTTCTCATACTGGACAAAGGGGCCAAAAATATGCAATGGAGAAAAGATAGCCTCTTCAACAAATGGTGCTGGGAAAACTGGAAAACCATATGCAACAGAATGACATTAAACCTCTGTCTCTCACCGTGCACAAAACTCAACTCAAAATGGTTCAAGGACCTCGTAATCAGAGCAGAGACCCTGCATCTTATAGAAGAAAAAGTAGGTCCAAATCTTCAACTTGTTGTCTTAGGATCAGACTTCTTTAACAGGACTCCCATAGCACAAGAAATAAAAGCCAGAATGAACAACAGGGATAGATTCAACTAAAAACCTTCTCTCTGCAAAGGAAGCTATCAGTAATGTGATGAGAGAGCCTACAGAGTGGGAGAATATCTTTGCCACTCACACTTCAGTTAGAGCGTTAATTTCCAGAATCTTAAAGAACTCAAAAAACTCTACACCAAGAATACAAATAATCCAATCAACAAATGGGCTAAGGAAATGAATAGACACTTCACAGAAGAAGATGTACAAGCGATCAGCAGATATATGAAAAAATGTTCAGCATCTCTAGTAATAAGAGAAATGCAAATCAGAACTACCCTAAGATTCCATATCACCCCAATTAGAATGGCGATTATCAAGAACACAAGCAACAATTGTTGTTGGCGAGGATGTGGGGAGAAAGGTACACTCATACATTGCTGGTGGGGTTGCAAATTAGTGCAGCCACTCTGGAAAGCAGAATGGAGATTCCTCAGAAAGCTTGTAATGGAACCACCATTTGACCCAGCTATCCCACTCCTTGGCCTATACCCAAAGGACTTAAAATCAGCATACTACAGAGATACAGCCACATCAATGTTCATTGCTGCTCAATTCACCATAGCCAGATTGTGGAACCAACCTAGATGCCCTTCAGTTGATGAATGGAATAAGATACTGTGGCATATATATACAATGGAATATTACTCTACCATGAAGAATGATAAAATTATGGCATTTGCAGGCAAATGGATGAAATTGGAGAATATCATGCTAAGTGAGATAAGCCAATCTCAAAAAACTAAAGGACGAATGATCTCGCTGATAAGCGGATGAGGTCATATAATGGGGAATGGGAGGGGTTAGCATTAGGGTTAGGGTTAGGTTTAGAGTTAGGGATAAGGAGTGTGGTAAGAATGAAGGAAGGACTGTATAGAGGGAAAAGAGGGGTGGGGGTGGGAGGGAAGGGAAAACATAACAATAAATCAAACAACATTACCCTATGTAAATTTATGATTACACAAATCAAAGGTATGCCTTGATTCCATGTACAAATAGAGAAACAACATGTATCCCATTTGTTACAATAAAAAATAAATAAATAAAAAAAGACACACAAAACTCAATTTCATGATCTCATACTTTGTTGTTCACTCCCAACTTGCAAAACCTTGTGTTTTAAAAAAATCCCATCTCCTAAAATATTCTCTGTTTTGTAACCTGAGTCAGAATCCTAGAAATTATTCTGGACTTCTCCTAATTTCTCTTCACTCTACATTCCATTCATCATTTAATCAGTCCATTTTCTGTACATTCTTAATCTTTCTTAAATGCATTCACATTTTAAAATCCAAAATTTGATGATCCATTTGACTTGTGGGTTTTGACTTTATGATGCTATAAAAGCAATGTGCATTTAGAAGGAAAACTTTAATTTTTGATCTTTTCCCAGTACAATATTATATTAGTCAGGGTTCTCTAGAGGAACAGAATCAACAGAAAGTATGATTTTATAAAGGGGATTTATTAGATTGGCTTACACATGACCAGAAGCTGGATAGTCCACAACGACCATGTGCAGTCTGGAGAGTGGGAAGAGTCAGCAGCTGTGCAGTCCAAGACGCAGAAGCCCCAGAACAAGAAAGATCAATAGGGCTACCCTAGTCTGAGACCAAGGCTTCTGGAAACTACCTGGAGAATCACTGGCAGAGTTCACCTGGGAAGAGTGAAGAAGTGAGAGTCTGATACCAAAGCAGCAATCAAGAAGCTGTTCAAGAAGAGTGGAGCTTGCATCTGCATCTGTTTCCTTGTTCTTCCAACTTTTATTCCATCCTATTGGGAAATGCTGGCCATGCTTAGGGAGGGTCTCCACCTCAGTTCCTATCCCACATTCCAATCATTCCTAGACACACCCTCATCGACACAACCAGAAGCCTCTTAATCATCAGCATCTCTTAATCAAGTTGACGATTCACATTAACCATTACAATTAACCATTGAGTAATGGCAGCAAGACATAGGTTCCACTTATCCATGCAATCCTGAAGGGAAACAACCATATTCTAAAGTGTACTGTGTTGATAAACTATGATGTTCAGTAGGTTAGGTGTATTAAATGAGTTTTTGACACATTTTCAACTTATGATGAATTTATCAGGACTCAATTGTAAATTAAGGAACATCTGCATTTGTTGATGGGGACACCTCTGAAATAGAGTCAAATTGTTCCTATGTGTGGGTTTCAGGACCTCACCTTAGGGGTCAGTAGGTAAAGGCAGCTTATTTACTCCAGAGTCAAGTGATGTGAAAGGTAAGAAACACCGTCTGTAAGTAGATTTCACACAGGAAAAAAAAAAAAATCTTTGAAGCTGAATTCAAGAATCAGGTGTTTCAGTCTTATATTTTCCATGGTAAGAATTATAATGAGCAGAAGTGAGGCTAAATTCCTTTAATATATAAGATGAAATGCAGAGGAGAACTTTTCTCTTACTAACTCACCATATTCAGATGTTTCTTCAATTTTGGGAGCTACAACTAGGGAAATGATCAAGTATGCAGAGGAAGTTCCAGGAATGGACAAAGAGGGTACCAAAACTATGCCAGGGGTAAAACACAACTTTATTTCTCAGCAACATCATTTTCAAGATGTATATTTATGAGAACACAGGGTTCAGGTACCGAACAAATGAATCAGAGAACTAAACTGACTTACTATAGTAAAAAGTTCAGAGTGACTTCGATGATAATTCTTCAATGGAAATTCACAGGAAATATCAGCAATGAGAAAATGTAAGTGGTGGGAAGCACTTCAATGTCATATCCTCATAAGAAGATAACAAAGTGACATTATTGGGTTTGATGAAGATGCTGAGTGATGATTCATCACAGAAAAGAAATGAATGAAAATATTTCTCAAATGTATTTGTGTGTGTGTGTGTGTGTGTGTGTGTGTGTGTGTTAGTTTTTGATACAGAGCTTTGCAGTGCTGTCCAAGCTGACTTTGAACTTATGATCCTCTTGCCTCAGCCTCCTGAGTAGCTGGAATTACAGGCCTTACCCCACACCCTACTGCTTAGAGGTGGAGACTTGAATGTGATACTGATCTTCTTAAATCGAAACTGGATAAAGATGATTCTTTTTTTTATTGATTCTCATTAGTTTTTCAAGCCAGATACCTGACATAACAAACCTAATGAAGATATATGTTTTGCAGAAAATAGTGCTCAAAAGAAGCTGCTGAGAATAAATTTATGGTACAACATATAGTATGAAAATGCTATGTTTGCCATTGACATTATCCCTGGGTTGAATTTTGATAGACGCAAGGTAAGAGAAGCAGAAATTGAAAAACAGGAGAAGGAAAAGAGGAGAAAGTCTAAAAAATTTAAAGAATCACCCAATAGTAAAAACATTAAAGAATTTAAGTTCTAAAAGATGGAGACGGTTGGCAAGTCACCGGAGAAGTCCGCTTTATTACAAGATGAGGCTTACATATATACTCTTGGGGCTTCCGGGTTAAGGGAGAAAGTGACGTGTGGGTTTCTGATTGGTCCGGCTTGCCGCCGGCGGGAAAATAGGTGGTGGGAAGCCGAGACTTATGGGAAGAAGAAGCCGCTCAGGGGCCATCTTTGGTGTGGATCGGACTGCATATGGAACCTTACATTCCCCCCTCTTTGGTTTATGGGAATTCGGGACGTTGATTTTCAATCTGGCTGCTTCCTGCTGATCAGGGGCGTCGTCAAGGGGCCCGGGGCAGGGGGGTTGGTTGTGAGGGGAGAACAAAGCGTTGGCTATTATATTGTATAATAAGCCATGTCAGATCAGAGTAATATATTACTTCGTCCCCTATAAAGTCCATAAAACTCCCTTGGAGCCATAAGTCCTCAATTTGGTCTAGGAATTCATTGTAGTCATTAGTCGGGTGGAGGAGCCATGCATCAGTGTCCAAGGTCCGTAGAAAGGATATTAGCCTTGGAAGAAGTTGGGGGAAGTCCATCATAGCAGGACGTCACCAGGCATTGTTCCCAGTAGGTAGCAGTTGATAGTTCCTGAGGAGAAGCTGGTTAAAGGCTTGGTTAGAAATTTTTTGTACTTGGTCTCTAACGAACCTTATGAGACAGGGAGGAAGAAAATGATGCAAAGAACTCCAATAAGTGGACCTAATAGAGGGAGGCAATTACATAATTTTTCCCTGTGGTGGTCACTGCTCCCGGGGTTGAGGACCCTTTGCAAGTTGCACAGGGTTGTCCATATAGGGTTTTAATAGTTCCAGTTTGTTGACAGGTGGACCAAATCCAGCTAGGGTCAGGGAAAAGAAGGGGAAAAAAGCAGAAAGGTAGGAAGTTATCATTCCTCCTGAATGGGTGAGAGGCGCGAGAGACGGAGTTTCAAAGGATTAGAGGGATCCACAGAACTGGTGTAGATGTTCGGCTTGCCCGTATTTATAGGGTCAGGATCCAGAGGAGTAGGGGGTGAGTCTCCTTGGTCAGCCGGGCAGGGTTTTAACCTGGAAATATGGATCCAAGGAGTGGTCTCATTATTGGGTAGGATGAGTTTAGCTGCGGTGGGGGTACTAAGGATTACTGGGTATGGTCCCAGCCATTTAGGAGATAAGGGTTCAGGTGTGGTTGGTGGAGTATAATAGGCAAGATCCCCTGGGTTCAAGGAGGGAGAAGGGGAGGTTGCAAGAGGACGGGGAAGTAACCAGTCTTGATGTTTCCAAAGTTCAGCTCTAAGGTGAGAAAGGAGAGGAAGGCTGAGGGTATTTGGGATGTTTAGGGAGGTAGGAACGATTCCGGGGGGTACAGGAGATCTTCCATACATCACCTCAAAAGGGGACAAATTGGTAGGTTTCTTTGGAAGTAAGCGTAGTTTAAAGAGTGCCAGAGGGAGGAGGCGAATCCAGTCTAAGTGGAGTTCTAGGGAAAGTTTGGTGAGAGTCTCCTTTATGGACCGATTTGCTCTCTCAACCTTACCTGAGGCCTGAGGACGATATGGGCAGTGTAGATGCCAGGGTAAGGCTAGAGATTGAGAGAGAGATTGGATTACTTGAGCTGTGAATTCCGGTCCGTTGTCCGATTGAAGGGAGGTAGGCATCCCAAAGCGTGGAATGATGGAGGTAAGGAGGTGATTGGCGACAGTGGAGGCCCTTTTATTGGTAGTAGGAAATGCCTCAATCCAGCCACTAAAGGTATCTAGGAAAACTAGGAGGTACCAGTGTCGGCGAACAGGAGGCATGTGTCTGAAATCAACTTGCCAGTCTGCCGCCGGAATGGAACCGCGGGCTTGATGTGAGGGATAAGGGTAAGGAACTGTAGTGGTGTTAGGGTTGGTTCTTTGGCATATAACACAAGTTTGAGAAAGTTGTTTTAGTATTTCTCTATCTTGGGATGTGAGAGGAAAGAAGGATTGTAAGAAACGAGACAGGCTTTGAGGACTGGAGTGAAACAGGTCATGCAGCATTTGAAAGAGAAGTTTCTTGTCCGGGATTGGACTGGGAGAGGACAAGTGAAGAATGGGGGGTGGGGTCTCAGATGACTTGCTAAATGCTGCGTTCTTGGCAGCAGCATCAGCTAATCGGTTTCCTTGTGTAGAAGGAGAGTTGTCCTTCTTATGGGCTTTACAGTGGATAATTCCGAGCCGTGTGGGTAGTTGGGACGCTTGTAATGTTTCTAGACAGTTGTGAAGTGGAGGCTCTGGGGTAGGGTGAACAGGAAGAAGAGTGGCTGGGTTGAGAGGAGAACAGGATTGAAAGGATATAGAAGGGTTTTCTAAAAAGGAAGTAATTAGGGCTAAAACTCGTGAGGGGGGTAAAGTATGCAGGGACTTGTAAGCTAGGAGATCCTTTAGATGGTGTGGAGAGCATATAGTTAAGGGGGCTCCAAAAGTAAGTTCAAAAGTTTCCTGCTGTAGTTTTTGGGCAGCTGCAAGGACCCTGAGACAAGGGGCCCATCCCCTTACTGTGGGGTCAAGTTGTTTTGATAAATAGGCTACTGGGGCAAATGTGGGGCCCTGCATTTGTCCCAGTACCCCTAGGGCCTGTCCCTGATTTTCATGAACATAGAGAAGAAAGGACCTTGTTAAATCTGGTAAGTGTAATGCAGGGGCGGATAGGAGTTTGAGACGTAGGTTATTAAAAGGCGTTTTAGGGGAGGAGGGGAGTGGTTCATTTGGGTCTCCTTTAGAGAGATCGTAAAGGGGTTTGGCTAAAAGAGAAAAGTTAGGGATCCAAGCACGGAAATACCCTGCTAAGCCCAAAAAAGAGAGAATTTCAGCCTTGGTTTTAGGTACGGGCCAGGACGAAAGGGCTTGTTTCCTGTCAGTTGTAATGGATTTATGTTGTGGTGTGAGTAAGAACCCTAGGTAAGTGACTTGGGAGGCTGAGATTTGAGCTTTAGAAGGTGTCACTTTGTATCCATGTTGGGCCAAAAAGTTAAGCAAGGCAGCCGTGTCCTGTTGAGAGATATCCCAAGAGGGGCTACAGAGAAGGAGATCATCAACATACTGCAAAAGTGTGGAAAGAGGACAAGTGGGGTAGAAATTTTTGAGGTCATGGGAAAGGGTCTGTCCAAATCCTTCAAGTCCAGAACTGAGAAGTGAGTGGAAGAAGCTGGGATGAGAGAGAGTAGAGTGTAGGGATTGGGAACAAGAGGGTGGATGGGTATGACAGCGGCATTTATGGAGCGGAGGTCCTGTACCAAACGGTAGGAACCATTGGGTTTTTTCATACCCAGAATGGGGGTGTTATAGGGGGACTGAGTGGGACGTAGATATCCTTTGTGAAGAAGGTCAGAAATAATGGGAGAAAGTCCGAGAAGGGTAGAGGTGGTTAAGGGATACTGAGGCTGATGAATAAATTTGGTAGGGTCCCGTAATTGGATGGAGACTGGGGGGCACTGAGCTATGGAGGGATTGTCCGTGTCCCAAACTGAGGGGTTAACAGGGTGGGAGATACGTGGATGTGAGGAGGTAGGATCCTGCAATAGGGCCATAAAAAAGGAAGGAGAGGCATCGAAAAGTGGGAAGGAAATTGACGCCTTGAATTGGGAAAGAATGTCCCGTCCCAACAAGGGAATTGGGCATTGAGGCATGACTGAAAAGGAGTGGATAAAATGTGAAGAGGAATTCTTAAGGCGACACAGAAGTGGGGGAGTTCTGAGTGGATATATGCGTTTCCCTCCTACCCCGACAATAGGAGTGGAACTAGGAGTGGTGGCACCATGGAACTCTGTCAAAAGTGAGAAGGTTGCTCCTGTATCTAATAAAAAGGTGACAGACCGGCCATCCACTACAAGGGTTACCCTAGGCTCACGAGTGGTGATATTGAGGGTCGGGTGTGGCCCAGGGCTCCGTCAGTCCTCTTCAGCTAATTCCACTATCGGAGGACAAGAGGGGGGCATTCTAGCGATTGGCCCTTCACCCCTTCGGGAGAAGGGGCAATCGGAGCCCCAATGTCCTGTTTGTTTACATTTGGGACAGGGTTTATTGGGGGGCCGTGGCTGAGGACAGGAGCGTGACCAATGACCCTCTTTTCCACATTTAAAGCAAGCTCCAGGAGGGGCCCTTGTAGGGATTGGGAATTTCTGTGAATGGGGAACAGGATGAGGAGTCCCCCTGATCATTTGAGCAACCATTAGTAAATCAGTTTGCCTGGCCTTATGCCTTAGACGTTCTTTTTCGTCATCTCGTCCATGGAAAATCTTAAAGGCCAGCGACAGAATCTCACTTTGAGAAGTTACCGGTCCATGTTCCAATTTTTTTAATTTGGCCTTAATGTCGGGGTAGGACTGAGCTAGGAAACTGGTCATAAGGATATGACGGCCCTCATCTGTGTCCGGGTCCAGTGTGGTATATTGCCTGAGGGCCTGAGTAAGCCTCTCTAGAAACTCAGTGGGGGTTTCATCCTTTTTTTGGATAATTTCCTGGACCTTCTGAAAATTAACTACTTTGCGGGCTGCCTTCTTTAGGCCCACAACGAGACACGAGGCAAACCGATCTCAGGCTTGTATGCCTTGATTTGTATTGTTGTCCCATTGTGGATCGATTTCTGGGACCGCTTCAGGCCCTAGAGGGAAAGTAGGGTCTGTGTGATGTGTTTCATTCGCATGAGTTTGAGCTGCATCCCAAACTCGTCGCCGTTCCTCGGTCAGGAGGGTGTTGGCGAGGAGCATAAATATATCTTTAAAAGTTAAGCTGTAGGCTTGTAAAATCCATTGGAATTCCTTTATGTAAGTGGTAGGATCGGAGGAATAGGAGCCCAATTTGCGCTCCATCTGAGATAAATCAGCCAGGGAGAAGGGGACGTGGACATGGACAATACCTTCAGCTCCAGCTACCTCCCTTAATGGGGCCATAAAAGTGGGAGGGGCCGGAGGGGGTCCATGGGAGCGCGTGAGCGGCGGGCTGAAGGAAATAGGCGGAGCGGTGGGTGTAGGAGCTATGGGCGCGGGAGCCAAGGCGGCGGGGGGGGGGGGGGAGAGGGGAGGAAGGTGGCTCCGGGAGTATAGGGTTGAGAGGAGGGGCCCTATAAGGGGGAGGCTCATCGGCCGGGTCAAAAGAATCAAGAGAGGAGGATGGGGGAGGGGAGGACAATGGGGAAGCAGTGCAAAGTGAGGGGTTTTGGGATAGTAACCTAAAAGCTTCGACATAAGGGATCTCCTTCCACTTGTTCAGGCGCTGGCAATAGTTGAAAAGGTCCCTTAAAAGATTTGGATCTAAAGAGCCTTCAGGGGGCCATTTGTTCTGGTTATCTAGAGGGTAATGGGGCCAATCCTGAGTGCAGAATTTTGTCAATAATTTGGGTTTGATGTCAGGCTTAAGGGAAAGAGGTCCTAAATTTTTGAGGAGACACTGGAGGGGCGTGTCTGCCACCGGGGAAGATGGGGAGGTCCCCATGGTTAGAGGGAAGAAGGGTGTAGGGAGCGGAAGACCTCGGGCGAGGAGGGAGCAGTCTGCGAGGTAAAGGGCGTCCCCAATGCCTCGAGAGAGACCCGGAGGGGGATCAATCTACAAGGTAAAGGGCGTCCCCAATGCCTTGAGAAGGATCCGGAGGTTCCGGAGACGGAACGGAAGGGAAAGCGCGATGGAGATCATCACCTCGATCGCTATTCCCAAAGGGGTAAGGAACCCAGATGGCCACAAGGTTACCAGTACTGGATTTAGGCAGTTGGAGAGGAAAGGTGACTGGGGTTCCCCGGGGGTAGATTAAGCTCCTCACTCCTCATAAAGTGTCTTCTATTGGCCTCTTTTGTGTTCTGACGGAAGGGCACAGGGGTCCACTGTGACCATGAAGGTCGTGGTGGGAGGTTGTCCCCCCTTAACTCAGTGTCGGGAGGCTTCCGGACGGTCACGGCTAGTACTCCCGCGTATAGCTGAGGTAAGGTGTGCTCTTCCAGGGGGAAACTTACGAATTTTCAAAGCCGGTGTTGAGTGTTGAGAGCTAGCGCCGGAGCAAGAGGACGAGGGTGGTCTGCCAACAGAGGAACGGAGTGCCGTTGAAGGCTAACTCCGTCCCGGGTTTCAGCACCAATAAAAGATGGAGACGGTTGGCAAGTCACTGGAGAAGTCCGCTTTATTACAAGATGAGGCTTACATATATATTCTTGGGGCTTCCTGGTTAAGGGAGAAAGTGACGTGTGGGTTTCTGATTGGTCCGGCTTGCCGCCGGCGGGAAAATAGGTGGTGGGAAGCCGAGACTTATGGGAAGAAGAAGCCGCTCAGGGGCCATCTTTGGTGTGGATCGGACTGCATATGGAACCTTACAAGTTCAAAGACAGAGATCAGTTAACAAATAGCACAAAATTTAAAACTTTTGAGAATGACAAGCAGCAGCACAGTCTCTGATCTGAATACCACTGATTTTGGAGTCTGGAATATTCATTTTGATGGTGGGAAACTATATTTTAAAAGGGAAATAACCAGGCTTAAAAAAAGGAAAGAAGGTAAGAAAGAAAGAATAAAAGAAGGAGAAAAAATGAACCCCTCTTTAGAGAGACATGTTATTCTGATTTTTTTTTTAACAATACTAACCTATATAATGGAAAATTTCAGTTGCAACTGTAGAAAGACTCATAAAATAGTGAGAAAATAGAATATATTCCAAAAATGATAGCTGAACTAAGATAGCATCCCTTCAAAGAGCTATCAGTAAGATTTAGCTTGGGTCCAAAGAATTTGTAAGAAAAATGATGAGTTTTTTTTTTTTTTATAGATTATTTTCTGACAATCTAGAATTGTGTTGATTTGGTGTGAGACCCTGAGGAACACAGGAACAGAACCAGTATATTGGTCATCTAGAAGTTCAGAGAGGAGAATACAGAGAAAATGGCAGAAAAGACTGGAATGAACTTAGAAATTAAGATTCAGTAAGCATTCTGCCAAACTTTACTGACTTCCTTTAATTCATTAGCGAAGACCTATTGAAGATCAACAGCATGGCAGTAATTAATTTAAAGTGGACTGTCCCTGTTTGTATACAGATTTTCTCTGGGAAAAAATTGATTTAAGAGAGAATCAATTTTGTGTTCTTTTCGGGGTAAAAATAAATGTGTGCAAGAAACCAAACCAGGCTCATACTTCTTGAGAATAAAGAAAAATAATTGCCATTATTTTCAAATAAATGAATTTTTATGCAGATGTTAGTGTTTGGTTGGGTTAGGGATGGTGAATTAAAATATATTTAGTAGATTTGCAATTTGTAAGCATAAAAAGAATTCTTGTCTAAATAATTATGTAATGAATCCTCATTAAAAATACTTGAGGGATTCCAATTACTCTTAGCACAAAGATCAAAAATTTAACTTGGCCTTCAAAGCCAAGTATAACCTGGCACCTACCTTTCTCCTCTATGTCTTTTCCCTGTCTCCCCAAACACACATTTTTCTTTCTTAATTTCTTTTTTCTTTCTGCTCTGTTCCCCAGTGTGGCTAGTTGCATGTTACTAAAGTTCATTATCTCCTCCTAGATAATGTCCCTCCTCAACTAAGCTTGTTTTCACTTTAAACTTCCACTCTTCTTAAGATTGTAGGTCCATTTTCACTTCTAGGAATTCTTCATGGGTCTCCTGCCTTTGGTCAGAGATCCTCTCAGTGTCTTTCTTTGTTAGTACTTTTAACAATTATGATTTATTTTAAACTGTGTTAAATTTTTAAAAATCCTTATCTATCCCATAGGAAGTCTAAAGGACTGGAACTTTATTAGTTTTTGCTTAGCAATTTATTTTCAGTGTCTGATACAATGCCCCAAACAAACTCTAATATTTTTGATACAATTAATAAAAACATTCAAATTAAATGTGTGATTGAGTGTTTCATTAATATTTCAGTAGTTGTCTATACTTGTGTTGATTAATGGCTGAGTTAAAGGAACTCTTGCTACCTGATTGTTTTAAGCTGGTACATTGATCTTTTCTTGTCTTTAAATCTGAATTGAAACATTGACTTTTCTTGGGTCTTGAGTCTGCCAGTTTGCAGACCGAAATTTGAACCACTATCTCTCTTGTTTCTTAGCCCATTGGTCTTGTACTGAAACTACACTATCAATGCTCCTGAGTTTACAGCTTGCCCATTACAGAGCTTGGGTGTTTTCAGTCTCCAGAATCACATGAACCAGTTTCTTACAATAAATCTCTTCATATATATGTGCGTGTCTGTATGTAAATATGCATTTGGGTGTGTATCATATGAGTATCTGAAGCAGATACATCTCTTTTTGGTCCTGGTTCTGTATCTCTGGAGAACTGTGAATAATATTGTAACTAATTAGATTACATGAAGACAGAATAAATAAGAATATCACTATTAGTACAAATGTAATCATAACCTCAAATGATTTGTGTCTATGATATTAACAATTACATCATCTTTGTTTTTTATCCAGACAACTGTTATTTGTGAATCAACTAAGCTCATGCTCCTGAAAATGGTGGTTATCACCACCCTCTGAAGGACAGCATTCATGTATAGGCTCAATGGAAAGGAATGATGCTTATAACTACTGATAACAGCATGGCTATTTCACCAGCACTTTATGAACACTAAGGATACATACACGAAAGTGAATGAACACAAAAACACACACACGTGCAACATACACTCTCTTTTTTGTGATTAACCATGCCTACTTTCTGATTTAAATCTAGTTAGAATTAGAAGTCCTGCATTTGAATACGGGTTATAGGGCACTGTAAGCCTCCTGTGGGCATAGACCATCTCTTTCATCTTTGCATGACCAAAAACTAATAATCTACTTGGCCCATAATATACACTTAAAAATGTATGATAATTGATTGAATTTAATGAATAAATGTGTTCATTAGAGACATCTTTTCTGATTAATACATAATGTACATATTTCACTGATGGATGTTTGAGAATTGAAAATATGCTTTTGAATACCTGAAATTTTGCACCAGTAGTGTAATTTCTTTCCTAATAAGATGGTGAGTTTAGTGCTATTTAATAAGTGAAGGATTTTAACCAGGGCACTACACTCTTGGAGATTGCAATCAAGATGCTGATGAAGTTCGTGGGCCATCATTGGATTAAATATTTTAAGAAGCTTAAGAAGAGAACATCAGTGTTTTAGCAAAGCAAGTGATCATTTTTCATGAAAAGGCACTTATTAAATGTAGTACTGGAGACAAATTTGATAGAATATGCAAGACCATGGCACTTACAGTTTCTTTGGCAAGAAAAGCTCAAGAGAAGTTTTGCTTAATTGTTTGGAAGTATTAAGAAAAGCATTAAAAAAAAAAAAATCTTCTAACAGGAATGCTGTGATGGCACATTTGAAAAGGAGGAAGCCCACAGCTAATAGTGATGCATTGCTACTTAACATAAGCAACTTAATCCAATTTAGCTGCTTCATCAAAAAATTTGAAAGCCAAATATTTGTGAAGTCTCAATGTCCACCCAAATCTGTACACATATAGTACATTTTATTAAAAGAGTTCTGGAGGACTTTTTTTTTTACCGACTGCTGACTCTAAGACTAGGTTAGAGTTAAATTTATGGGAAACTTTGAAATTCTTTTTTCATGCCCCAAATTATCATTTATGCCACTAAGTTATATTTTCTGTGAAATATCAGGTTATGTGTTTCACTTCATATTATTAAAAAGCTGGGAAATTATGTACTTGATTTCCAATCTTATTTCATAAATATGCAACATTTGTTTTCCCATAAACTGAGATTTCAGGCCATTAATTGCTGAATTCTAAGAGAGACCCTTTAGCAATGTTCTCTTTTTAGTTATATACATGGTTTTGTATCTGAGTTTCAAGTCATAATATGGGAATGTCTCGAGATTGTTTAATTTATACTTGAATATTGTTTCTTGTCATATGATGATACTCTTTAGGGATTGGTGACTGGAGATTGGTGACTGGTGGTTACTCTTTCCATGAGTAACTGATCTCATAACATCTTTGTGGAACAAACCTTGGAATAAGGATAGAGAAAACTACTTAGGGAAAAGAACAGGTAAATCATTGCCATTACCCAAACAGAAATAGACTTGGCTTCTGGCCACCACATTTTCTGGGAAAGTATAGCTTAGGGAGCTATCATGACTTGAATTATACTGCCCCTTCAAGTTCATATGTTCACTCAGTACCTCAGTATGGGACACTATTTAGATATAGGCTTTAAAGAAGTAATTAAGTTAAAATGAGTCTGTTTAGGTGACCCTAATCCAATCTAACTGGTGTTCTTATGAGAAGAGAAATCTGAACATGTAAGACCCCACAGGATTGCAGGCATGGCAAGAGGGCCACATGAATAGATAGCAAGAGGATGGCTACCTACAAGCCCAGGAGAGGGACCGTGGGAGAAGCCAAATCTACTGGCACCTTGATATGGGACTTTCAGCCTCCAGAACAATGATTTAAAAAAATTTTGTTGATTAAGTCTCCCAGTCTGAGGTAATTTGTTAGGGAAGCCCTAGAAAATTAACACAGGGACATAGAAGCTACTTAGGGAGTTGTTTCATTTCAGATTGTACCAGGGGTTTCTTGCAGGCATTTACCTTAAAACATGTTGGTATCACCTTTGAGCAGTGGAGGAAGATGTCTGAGCTAGCAGGGAGGACTTTTCTCTGAGTAATGAATATACAGTTTTTTATGGATTTATATCCCCCTTAAAACAGATGTTGAAATTCTAACACCTCAGAATGTGACCTTATTTGGAATATGAGGGCAGAGATCAGAGTGATGCTTTCACAAGCCAAAGATCACCAAAGGTTGCCAGCAAACTATCATAAGATAGAAAGAGACAAGGAGTAGATTCTCCCTCAAGCCCTTCAGGAAGAACAAATCCTGCTGACACCTTGGTCAACCTCCAGAACCATGGGAAAATAAATTTCTATTGTTTAAGCCAGTGTCTGTGTTACTTGGTTATAGCAGCCCTGGCAGACCAATGTATACTTGGCTTCTTTTTCTTTCATACCTGAGAAATGTGGATATGTAAATCATAACTGGCAATAATTTTTTATCTCTAATTATAAGCTTTTCTGAGCATTATATACCAGAGATAATCTTCCTCTTTTGTTCTGACTGCCATATTCTGAGGTAAAAATTAAGTCAGAAAGTTAATTTGTGGTGGATTTAACAGCTTTTATTTTTTCACTCCCAAGGAGATGCTAAGTAGATTTAAAAAACAAACAAACAAACAAAATCTAATTGTCCCATTCATTTTCAATTTTTGTCATTTTACTTAGCCTTCCCAGTAATCTTCAATCTCTCTCTTTTCAGCTAAATACTGTTTTTCTTTATTTTTTATAGTTTCTCTCCTTATTTTTAAAAATGGAATGAATGCACAACAAAATTATTTTCATTAATCTTACCCTTCCTTGAAACTATAACACCACATATTTACTTCATTTCAAGAACAACTTTCTTTGTGTAAATGTTTGAAACTCCTCTCACCATACCTTTCCCTAAACTTAACTTCTTAATCCAATTGAATCCCATTCTTATACTCTCTCACCTTAAATGTGCTCTTGTTGCTATTACCAAATTTAATTGAACCTTTTGAAGTCTTTGCTCCAGTCTCTGTATTTTTGAACATTTCTTTTTAAAACATTCTCTTCTTTCTTGGTTTTGTGTGAAGCAGCACTTCTTTGTGTCTAGGTGACTACCCCTTTTCAATATCATAAAGAAATACCTTTCATTTAGTCCTGAGCATTGAAGTTTTGCAGGTGTTAAGAACTGTGATAGGTCTGAGATTTTCCTTTACTTGTGAATTAATCTATGACAGTTTCTTATGACTCCTTGGTCAGAGATAAAGAATGTTTTTACTTGCAACAACAGCAGTGGCCAGAGAAACAGCATTGTACTACTTCCTATCACATGGTGACACAAAGAGGGCCTGGCAGTGCCACCATATTTGATGAGTTGTGTTATAGAGGGGGAATCTTGAGCTCATACTGAATGTTTTATAATGAACAATAAGTCTACCTGACTTTTTCTAGCTGAGAAATATCTTAATTATTCTGGGCAGCAAAAATACCCTCTTTACTGGAGGGAGACACTATCTCCACCATCCGAGATCATTCATCATACAAACATCTTTGAAACGACAACCTAGAACAAAGGTGTCATAGCCTCTGCTCCCAAGACATGCAAAATCCCAACACACCAGTGAAGAACTGTCTCCCAACCAAAGAAACGGATTGTCTGTCTTCCAAGTGGGTCTATGTGTTCCTTCTAGATTATCTCAACTTAACCATACCTCAGCTACCATTTGTACATCAGTGACCTCTAAATCTCGTTCCTATTGGTTCTTCGTAAACTCATTAATTATGAAACATGGATGATGGGTCCAAATAGGTTTTTTTTCTTTATCAAATTATGTTCTCCTTTTGGATTTCTCAGTTTAGTAGATGTCATCATTACCTATTTTTCCAAACTTGTAAAATTAGAGATATTATTTGAACTAGTTTCCTTCTCGATTAAAGTCCTGTGTATTTTTTCTTGAATGCCATATATTATTTTATATATATTATTACTATATATATGGTATATGTACATATATCCAATTGTAACTCCTCTTAACTGTTTCTTAGTTCAGAATCCTAGATTGGACTATCATTATAGTTTCTTAATTAGTTGCTTAGAGCCTATGACCAGCCCTTTACTTCTATCCTCGATATGCTTACCTGAATGATCTTTTCAAAAAAGGATCTATTTCATTTCAGGCTCAAAGTCCCTTAGTAATTCCCCTATCAACAGTATTTGGTGCCTTCCCTCTTTCCTCTTAACTCTGAGATGTGGATAGTTTCCTAGAAAGGTAGAAAGTGGATAGAGACTTACCTTTGGGATATACATTTATATCGCATTAGGTAGTAAATTATATATACCTGCATTTATATTCTATTTAATGTCCAAATTAAGTTTTACCTTCATCAGTGCACATTATAAATGTCACAACTGCCTTCAAATATTAGACTTACTTTGGTCTTAATTTATGTTTCTACTCTGTTGTTCTAGATGCGGTAAAAAACTTCGGTGTGGGTTTTACAAAGAAAATTATTTAGTTCTTTTGTAGAATGATGTGGTAATTTGCTTAAACAAATCTTTTTTTTTTTTAACAGTTGAACTGAGTAACAGAACTCTGTGGCTGAGTATTCAGCAACTAGCAGAACTTAAAGCTTCTTGTAAGATATTGATAACAGATTTACAGAAACTAATTCTGATTAAAGAACAAGTTAAAAGATTTGTTTAGTTAGAAGCGTTCCTGTGGCTTCACTGTGATTTCTGTCACAATGTGTTTAGTGACCAGCATTAAAAGAACCACCTGTAGTTTGTAATTTGAAATTACAGTGAGAAATATTTTTCAGGATACACCATCAGTGACATGGATGAAGCCCTTCTTCTTTTAAAAGGGTTGGTGTTCTCAAGTGCAAAGTCTTCCTACTTGAGGCAGGAATTGGGAAGAAAGGCTCAAGCAAAAGTGAATTGAATGATTGTTCAAAGTTATACTGAATGTAGAAATATCAATAACACATGGAATTTTAATAGTTCTAAGTTATTTCCTTAGGAGTAAAATTAAGCTATAAAATATAGTCCCAATTTTGTGTATATGAAGTAGCAATTCATTAAGTATTTTCTTAGGAGAAAAAAAGGTTTATTTTAAGTCAAGGAAGAGTAAAATACTGTGCATAATGTAAGGCAATTTTTACTGACCATTGAGAACCTTATTACATGAGAATAACCTTGGCAGATGGACTTCCAAATGTTTCGTGGTTGGGTCACAGTCTGCCACATTCCCTGAGGCTGGAAAACTTCTTATACTAAATACATCTATACAAAAGTTTTTTCTTTTATTTTTAAACATCCAATAGCCATTAATTTCAAACTATGTTATATCGAAGTTTATTTTATTATAACTGCATTTGAAAAGTGTTAATATCCCAATGCATTTTGATGTCTGTTATTATTAAAGTTGATATTTTGATCTATAAAGACTCAGCCTTTTGGAAGGCCTCTTATCAGTGTATAACCTTTTCAATAACAATAGCATTTAGATAAGGAAGTGTAGTCTTGTGGCATTTATCTCATTTGTAGTGACTGTAGTCTGTGTTGATAATGAAGAATCTATTATTAATACTGCTACATTGGAAAACTTGAAAGAGTCAAAACATTAGTGATTTTGATCTGGAATATAGAGTTAGAGGTAGTTTAAAGTTTTTAAAAGTAAAATTAACATGAAAATATGAAAGTAATGCCAAGCGACCAGTCTAAAAAATTATCTTCATAAGGTGAATAAATAATTCAAGAGCAAGGGAAATAGCTTGCATTTTGAGTTGGTTTCAGATTGTAGTTTAATCTTAACAAATGCACCCATTGCCGTCTTCCTGACTGATTATATTTAATCACCATCCATCTTCTGCCTTGGCAGTGTATGCCATGGCATGAAACCTCTTTATACTAACAACGATTATACTAAATTTATTTAAACTTTCAGTAAAATTTTATGAATTTTTCTTTTAAACCATTCACCATAACCAGAAGAAATCCCATTTATTTTATCTTTTTACTTTATGAATTCTTAGGATTATTTAGCCAGCATTATTTATCTGAATTGAAAAGTACAGTATTCATATTAAAATTTCAATTAATTTCTTTCTAAATCTATCTTTTAGGAAGAAAAAAATGCCCAAGGATAAAAACGACTTTAAGGTTTTTCAAGATGGTGGGCTAGAGGGTGGCTGCATTTCATGTTGCTCCAGGATTCAAGAAGAGGATATATTGAAAGACTTAGGACCAACTCAAAGCCACTGGGCGAGTCTCTCGGTGGGGAGGCGTCCCCGATGGGGCGGTAGTCCCGGAACGCAGGGAACATTGGGAAGTAGAGTTGCCCAACAAGACACCCCTCCTCCCGCTGGAGCAGTGAACTCGGACAACTGGGAGCATCGTAGAGGAGGCCGCTCAGCACGACGCTGGGACTCGGAGCAACCCACTGGGGCTCTGGGCGGGTGCCTAGAGGAGGAGCTGTGCTGTGAGCTGTTTGGACTCAGAGCGACCACTCCTGAACACTGGGGGGCTGCCCAGAGGAGGAGGAGGAGGAGCGTGGCGGGTCACTTGGACTTGGAGTGACTGCACCAGGGCTACGGGCAGTTGGCGGGAGGAGGAGGGACACAGTGAGTTGCTTGGACTCCTAGCAACCACACTGGAACACCCAGTGGCTGCCTGGAGGAAGAGGTGTGTGGTGGATTGCTGGGACTCAGAGCGAGTATACGGGGCTCCAGGTGGCTGCTCAGAGGAGGGGCTGCATAGCCAGGCAATTAGGTGCAGAGCAGGGTCCCAGGACCTAGGTGACTTCTTGGTGGAAGAGCCGCACAGAGACAAGCTGAGGGGCATAGCAAAGGTTCCAGGACTGTGGGCAGATTCTCTGAGGAGGGGCAGTCTAAGGAGAATTGTCTGCGAAGGGTGAGGCTCCCAGGACCAGGAGGTAGGTCCGGGTCCCTGGGAATGTTGCAGAGAAAGGCAGCCCAGCCCAAGTGGTAATTGTGGATTGAGGGGAACCTCTAGGAGGGGAACTGACCAGCGAGACCTCCCCACTGGGTGAGTCTTCCCTGCCGGGTGAGGTTTTCCCACAAGTACGGTAAAACCAGTAACACAGGCCCAAACAGGTCTTGCCTCAGCCCGCAGCCTAGTTCCCCTTTGGATGACCATTGGTCAACAAGTGGAGGCACCTCTGCCCACTAGCAGGGAATATACCCCACATGAAGGCCACCACCCCTAGAGAGGTAGCTTCCTTGTGGAGCACCGCATTATCAACTTCCTCCAAGACTTCAGCCTACTGAAGGCTAAGAGGGGATATACTAGAAATCTTTAGGGACATTATAAGTCAATAGAGGAAATCTGCAATATCTCAGCGGTCTACTGATACCTGAATAATATGAGAAAACAAGGGAAGAAAATGCCCCAAACAAATCTAGATGTTATATCAATAAAATCCAATGACAGCATGGCAGAAGACATGACAGAAAGGGAGTTCAGAATATACATAATTAAAATGATCAGGGAAGCAAACGATGAGATGAAAGAGCAAATGCAGGCATTGAATGATGAGATGAAAGAGCAAATGCAGGCATTGAATGACTGCACCAATCAACAGTTAAAAGAGCAAATACAGGAAGCAAAAGAACATTTCAATAAAGAGCTAGAGATATTGAAAAAAAACCAAACAGAAATCCTTGAAATGAAAGAAACAATAAATCAAACTAAGAACTCCATAGAAAGCATATCCAATAGGATAGAACACCTGGAAGACAGAACCTCAGATATTGAAGACAGAATATTTAACCTTGAAAATAAAGTTGACCAAACAGAGAAGATGGTAAGAAATCATGAACAGAATCTACAAGAACTATGGGATATCATGAAAAGGCCAAATTTATGAATTATTGGGATTGGGGAAGGCCTAGAGAGACAAGCCAAAGGAATGAACAATCTATTCAATGAAATAATATCAGAAAATTTCCCAAATCTGAAGAATGAAAAGGAAAATCAAGTTCAAGAGGCTTATAGGACTCCAAATATACAAAATTACAACAGACCCACACCAAGGCACATTATAATGAAAATACCTAATGTACAAAATAAAGACAGAATTTTAAAGGCTGTGAGAGAAAAGAACCAAATTACATACAGGGAGAAATCAATATGGATATCAGCAGATTTTTCAATCCAGACCGTAAAAGCTAGAAGGGCCTGGAACAACATTTTTCAAGCCCTGAAAGAAAATGGATGCCAACCAAGAATCTGATACCCAGCAAAACTTACCTTCAAATTTGATGATGTAATAAAATCCAACCATGATAAACTAAAGCTAAAAGAATTTACAAAAAGAAACCCAGCATTACAGAACATTCTCAGCAAAATATTCCATGAGGAAGAGATGAAAAACAAAGAAGCAAATCAGCAAAGGGAGGAATTATCCTAAAGGAATTGTCAAATAAAGGAGGAACCAAGTCGTGTCAAAAAAAAAAAAAATGAATAAATAAAATTAAAAAAATGAGCCAAATGACCAGGAATACAAATCATATCTCAATAATAGCCCTGAATGTTAATGGCCTGAACTCATCAATCAAAAGACATAGACTGGCAGATTGGATTAAGAAGAAAGATCCAACAATATGTTGCCTGTAAGAGATTCACCTCATAGAAAGAGATACCCATAGACTAAAGGTGGAAGGATGGGGAAAAACATACCATGCACATGGACACAGCAAAAAAGCCAGAGTATCCATCCTCATATCAGATAATGTGGACTTCATGCCAAAATTAGTCAGAAGGGATAAAGAAGGACATTTCATACTGCTTAAGGGAAGCATAAATCAGCAAGACATAATAATCATAAACATCTATGCCCCAAACAGTGGCTCATCCATGTATGTCAAACAAATCCTTCTCAATTTCAGAAACCAAATAGACCATAACACAATAATACTAGGTGATTTTAACACGCCTCTTTAACCACTGGACAGATCTTCCAAACAAAAATTGAACAAAGAAACCATAGATCTCAATAACACAATAATTTAGACTTAATGGACATTTATAGAATATATCATCCAACCAAGAGCAAATACACTTTCTTCTCAGCAGCACATGGATCCTTCTCTAAAATAGACCATATATTATGCCACAAAGCTAATGTTAGCAAATACAAGAAGATAGAGACACTACCTTGTGTTCTATCAGATCATAATGGATTGAAATTAGAAATAAATGAAATAGTGAAAAACAGAAACTTCTCCAACACCTGGAGATTAAACAATATGCAATTATATGCTGAATGGATAACAGAAGATATTAGGAGGGAAATAAAAAAATTCTTAGAAGTAAATGAAAACAAAGAAACATCATATCAAAATCTTGGGACACTATGAAAGCAGTACTTAGAGGAAAATTTATTTCATGGAGCGCATTCAATAAAAGAACTAAAACTCAACAAATAAACGACCTAACACTACAGCTCAAATCCCTAGAAAAAGAAGAGCAGACAAACACCAAAAGTAGTAGAAGACAGGAAATAGTTAAACTCAGAGCTGAAATCAACAAAATTGAAACAAAAAGAACAATACAAAAAATTGACAAAATAAATAGTTGTTTCTTCGAAAAAATAAACAAAATTGATAAACCTTTAGCCACACTAACAAAGAGAAGATGAGAGAAAACCCAAATCACTAAAATTCGGAATGAACAAGGAAATATCACAAAAGACAAATTGAAATACAAAACATAATTAGAAGCTATTTTGAAAATCTATACTCCAACAAAATAGAAAATTTCGAAGACATCAACAGGTTTCTAGAGACGTATGAATTGCCTAAACTGAAC
The DNA here is from genome assembly GCF_902686455.1 of Sciurus vulgaris. NCBI lineage: Eukaryota > Metazoa > Chordata > Mammalia > Rodentia > Sciuridae > Sciurus > Sciurus vulgaris. The sequence goes on along the minus strand of NC_136470.1, from coordinate 25,999,262 downwards.
GAGAAGGACATCCACAATTTAAATAGACCAATTTCAAGTAATGGAACAGAAGAAGTCATCAAAAGGCTACCAACAAAGAAAAGTCCAGGACCAGATGGGTTCTCAGCTGAGTTCTACAAAACCTTTAAAGAAGAGCTCATTCCAATACTTCTCAAAGTATTCCATGAAATAGAAGAGGAGGGAACCCTCCCAAACTCATTCTATGAAGCCAATATTACCCTGATACCTAAACCAGACAGAGACACATCAAGGAAAGAAAATTTCAGACCAATATCCTTAATGAACATTGACGCAAAAATTCTCAACAAAATTTTAGGAAATTGCATACAAAATCATATTACAAAGATAGTACACCATGATCAAGTGGGTTTCATCACAGGGATGCAAGGTTGGATCAAAATCAGGAAATCAATAAATGTCATTCACCATATCAATAGACTTAAAGTCAAGAATCACATGATTATTTCAATAGATGCAGAAAAAGCATTTGATAAAATACAGCACTCCTTCATGCTCAAAACACTAGAAAAAATAGGGATAGTGGGAACATTCCTTAACATTGTAAAGGCCATCTATGCTAAGCCCATGGCCAATATCATTCTAAATGGTGAAAAACTGAAAGCATTCCCCCTAAAAACTGGAACAAGGCAGGGATGCCCTCTTTCACCACTTCTATTCAATATCGTCCTTGAAACTCTAGCCAGAGCAATTAGACAGACCAAAGAAATTAAAGGGATATGAATAGGAAAAGAAGAACTCAAACTATCTCTATTTGCTGATGATATGATTATATACTTAGAGGAACCAGGAAATTCCACCAGAAAACTTTTAGAACTCATAAGTGAATTCAGTAAAGTAGCGGGATACAAGATCAATGCACATCAATCTAATGCATTTTTATACATAAGTGATGAATCTTTGGAAAGAATAATTAGGAAAACTACCCCATTCACAATAGCCTTGAAAAAAATAAAATACTTGGGAATCAATCTCACAAAAAAGGTGAAATACCTCTACAATGAGAACTACAGAACACTAAAGAAAAAAATTAAAGAAAACCTTAGAAGATGGAAAGATCTCCCATGTTCCTGGATAGGCAGAATTAATATTGTCAAAATGGCCATACTACCAAAAGTGCTATACAGATTCAATGCAATTCCAATTAAAATCCCAATGATGACGTACCTTACAGAAATAGAGCAAGCAATTATGAAATTCATCTGGAAGAATAAGAAACCCAGAATAACTAAAGCAATCCTCAGTAGAAAGAGCGAAGCAGGGGGTATTGCAATACCAGATCTTCAACTCTACTACAAAGCAATAGTAACAAAAACGGCATGGTATTGGTACCAAAATAGAAAGGTAGATCAATGGTACAGAATAGAGGACATGGACACAAACCCAAATAAATACAATTTTCTCATACTAGACAAATGGGCCAAAAAATATGCAATAGAGAAAAGATAGCCTCTTCAATAAATGGTGCTGGGAGAATTGGAAATCCATATGCAACAGAATGAAACTAAACCCATATCTCTCACCGTGCACAAAACTCAACTCAAAATGGATTAAGGAGCTCAAATCAGACCAGAGACCCTGCAGATTATAGAAGAAAAAGTAGGTCCAGATCTTCAACATGTCGGCTTAGGACCAGACTTCCTCAACAGGACTCCCATAGCACAAGAAATAAAAGCAAGAATCAATAACTGGGATAGATTCAAACTAAAAAGCTTTCTCTCAGCAAAGGAAACTATCAGCAATGCAAAGAAAGAGCCTACAGAGTGGGAGAAAATCTTTGCCAATCATACTTCACATAGAGCCCTAATCTCCAGAATCTATAAAGAACTCAAAAAACTCTACACCAAGAATGCAAATAACCCAATCGACAAATGGGCTAAGGAAATGAACAGACACTTCATAGAAGAGGATCTACAAGCATCAACAAACATATGAAAAAATGTTCAACATCTCTAGTAATAAGAGAAATGCAAATCAAAACTACCCTAAGATTCCATCTCACCCCAATTAGAATGGCGATTATCAAGAATACAAGCAACAACAGATGTTGGCGAGGATGTAGGGAGAAAGGTACACTCATACATTGCTGGTGGGGCTGCAAATTAGTGCAGCCACTTTGGAAAGCAGTGTGGAGATTCCTTAGAAAACTTGGAATGGAACCACCATTTGACCCAGCTATCCCACTCCTTGGCCTATACCCAAAGGACTTAAAATCAGCATACTACAGAGGTACAGCCATGTCAATGTTCATAGCTGTTCAATTCACAATAGCCAGACTGTGGAACCAACCTAGATGCCTGTCAATTGTTGAGTGGATAAAGAAACTATGGTATATATATACATAATGGAATATTACTCCACCATAAAGAATGATAAAATTATGGCATTTGCAGGCAAATGGATGAAATTGGAGAATATGATGCTAAGTGAGATAAGCCAATCACAAAAAAAAAGGACAAATGATCTCGCTGATAAGTGGATGATGACACATAATGGGGGATGAGAGGGGTTAGTGTTAGGGTTAGAGTTAGGATGAGGGAGGGGGTCAAGAATGGAGGAAGGAAGAACTGTATAGAGGGAAAAGAGGGGTGGGGGGGGAAGGGAAAAAATAACAGAATGAATCAAACAACATTACCCTATGTAAATTTATGATTACACAAATGGTATGCCTTTACTCCATGTACAGAGAAACAACATGTATCCCATTTGTTTACAATAAAAACAAGCAAGAAAAATGTTCTATAAGGTAATGTGTTGACTCTAAACATTATCTATAATGATTGTTTAAGACAAAATCTTGTACAACAATAATTTAGTGGTATCATTCAGTCATAGAGTTCATCTAAGCCTAATGCAAATAGACTCACTCTTTAAATTAAAAAAAAAAGACTTTAATGAAGGATGTATTTTACTTAGTTTATCTCTAAAACTCACGTATCTCAATATATAATGTGTTTATTAGTTATTCAATATTTTAATTTGATTATTCAAATCACTCATGTAATAATTTAGGTGTTAAATTATTTTCAGATTAGGTGTAGATTGTACTTATTTTGATGCAATTTATTAAAATGGCCTTTACTTTTTAAAGAATAAGGAGTTCAAAATATTCTAGTATATAAATTTTAACATATAAAGTTTGGAAGAACACTTTATGAATCTGGTATTCTCCAAACTAAAGTTGTCTAAAATGGTAACTTTAAATCTTACAGAAATAATAAGTTGAATTGGAAATTTTTTCATTTATTGTTCTGCAACAGAACCTGTTATCAATAAGATGTACATAAAATTTTATGTTACTTTTGCAACTGAGTTAGAAATTTAAAATGTATTTTTAAAAGATAATGAGAGCCTGATCTGTTCAAAGGTGGATATTATAAAGCATGCAAACATTTGGTCACTTTCTCACAAAAAAGGGTTAAAAGCTCACTTAGCTCTTCTTTGATTCGTGTTTCAGATGTAATGCTGTATCATTATTTGTGAAGAGACTGAGATAAGGCTCTGCCTCCCACCTTACTACATGTTAGAATGGCTCCAAAATAGGCTAGACTCAAGCTCATTTAAAACTGTGTTCAAAAGATTGTTTTTTGTTGTAAAGATTATGTGATCTCAAAATAAACAGGAGATATACTATAACTGAGTAAGGTTTGGGATTATAAAAAAATTATGTTTTTCAGACCATAGCTTTTATACCAACTGAATGTGTTTTTGCTATTGTTAATTTCAATTTGTATTTTCCTTGTAAACTTTAACTGTTATCTGTTAGAGACTTACAGAAGTGTAACTTCTAATATAACAACCTGAGTTAATTTGAAAATAAGAGGCCATCATCTATGGGGGACAGACTGGATGTAAGGCTAACTTTCAGTACTAATACAGACCCCAATTAAATAGAAGGGGTAAATAACTGTAGAATTATAGATATTGAAGTTATAACCCATTACTCCTGACAGGTGAAACTGGATTGCTGGGTGTTTAAAACCAAAAATTTGAACACCAAAGTCAAAGAAGTAAGAAGGCCAAGGGAAAAGCAACCCATATTTAGACCTTGCCTTCTAAGGTCAGCGAGTACCCAGACAATGATGGGAATCCCTCTACGGACTATGAAACTCCAGTGAGTCACTTAATCTGCCAATCAGGAAGATCAAGAGGACCCCAGAGAATAGAAAGTCATCTGGTGGTGCACACTCTGCAAAGAGGAGGGTCATTGGAAACAGAAATGTTCCTGATGCTTGCAAGAGGAGCCACCTATGGTCATCAACACCCTGACCTGACCCATCCTGGCACATGGCACCCTTGGTAGAGGAAAGGTAAAGGAGCCAGGAGGCTTCAAACATGTCCCCAAGAGTCATCCCTGAGGAATCTCAGCTAATTCTTAAGAATAGATAAGAACAAGGTCAGTTTTGACCAACTTGGTCTTAAAGCCCTGGCAGGAGAGTATAGCCGGAGCACAGTCCTATATGGACAACTACAGGAAAAGCAATTTTTAAAAATATAACTTAAGACGTACACTTGTGACAGCCCTACCAAAAGTAAGTAGAGCTGAAGCCTGTAAAGAAAGGGTTATTATATGGAAATGCCTAATAACTAACTATCACAAAAGACTCTAGAGACACAAGTTTGTATAATATAAAGCTGCTCCCCCACCCTTTACACTGCAGCTGTTTCCCCGCCTCCCATCTTACAACATAGCTTGTCAGTCTGTGAACATCTTAGCTAGCTATTGGATCATTGGTCAGCCTGCAAGTCTCCTTCTCAGTTATTGGTCCCTTGTTAGCCCACGGAATTCCAATATTTAGGAGAAGCTCCTGCGCCATTCTTTCTCTTTTCCTTTCTTTCCAGCAGGATGCTCTAGTCATTCGCCTAATAAAATCTCGGGTTGGAGTTCCCGCATCTGGAGTGGCTTTCTGGATGCTGTTGCTGGACTGTGACTCTGACTGAGAACCCAGAGTGCCTGCTCCTCTGGATTTAAGGGTCTGAGCTGCCTTGGAACCTGAGCTGAGCTGCATTTTTCTTACAGTTTGTCTTGTGTTTCAGAAAATGGCTGAAATACTAATTGTTTTTGTATTAATTGTTCACCAAAAAAGTAACGCTTTACTGTCCTGTTTATTGCTGTCCTAACATGAACCTTGCCCTGTGTATACCTTGTTCAGTCACCTGCCAACTGCCACCATGGACCTCTGGACTGCAATGATGCTGAAAACCCATAACTGTTCATACCGCACCTGACAAAAAACAAGGACTTTTGGTCACTTGCCCTCAACTTTGCCCTCTCTTAGCAGGAAGCAGCTTGGAGATGTCGGCATTCGTTTTTCCATAGAAATGGAATGTAGAAATTGACAGTGGGGAAATATAACAGTGATCCACTTCACCTTTTGAGTATAACTCTGAGGTTTATTTTTAAAAGGACTTGTTTTCCTTTTCCTCTTCTCCCTCTCCCCCTCCCTAACCTAGATGTGGGGAACAAGATTACCCTGAGTTATCAGTGTTCCAAGAGGAAGGAGATATCTGCCAGAAGATCAAGGAAGTGAACATCTCCCAAATTAACAAATGAATGTTGTAAACACACCACGAGGGCACCCTGGGACTCCCTGTCAGGGCACACCTGGAAAGTAGCCTTTGAAGAGCTCCTTCAAATCTCCCCTGTCCCTCCTAATGGGCAGAATCACAGCTTTTGGTACAGGAGTCTGCTGTGTTTCTCCTTTGCTAGTGAAGCAACAAAACTTTTTCCTTTTTCTCAAAAAATAAAAATAAATATAAATATATTTTTATATATAAATAAATTATATTTTGGAATATACACTCATTTTATTTTCTTATATTTTTGATTTTGCACCATTTACATATGGAATTAAACTGATGTGTGAGCTGAAATGTTGAAGAGAATATTTTAGTGCCTGAGATAAATGAATCTAATTGATTACTGCTGAATGAATTGCTGAGCTATTGACCATCATAATGGCTGGTGGATTGATTATATAGAAAAATAGCCACTCTTTTCCTAATGATTGAGTGACGGGAAAGCTCTTATTTTGCCAGTCAGTCTTTATGGGGTCTTCTTTGGAAAGAAATATGAACAGGCTATGTGCATGCCTATTAAGACAGTAAGAATAATTGCTAAAGAACTTCTGTCTTAGATACAAGTCACTTGCCACATGAGAATAATTTACTAGAACTTAAGTAATGAGTTTTTTAATGTTGTAGGACTCTATATAAAAAGAAGTTTTTACATGTTATTTGCTGCAGTTTGCTGTATTGAAGAAAAATATATAGACCTTATTAAATTTAAGACAAAATAGCAATGTGCATGAGATAAACTATGATCGAGACACTGTTATGAAGAATAGATGAGAGAGGAATGGATAAAAGGAATTTATTTTCCTTGTGCTTTTTATAGTTTTCACTTGGTGAATTGATTCAAATACTTGAGGAAGAAGGGGAAAAGATCCCCAAATTATGGTGGAATGCTCTTTTTGAAATATTCCTAGAAGTTCCCCTTAAATTTTCTTCTTTTTTCTTTCACATTCCATTAGTAGGGTTTTAATGTTCACTGCCTGATCGAGTAAAAAATACAGAGAGAAAAATTAATCCACTCTTGGCAAAGGCAAGAATACGGAAGTTATGCTGAGTCACAGAGAATTTCTTTCCAAAATTTAGATTAAATTTACTACTGATTTTGAGGAGAGAAACAGACTTAAGGAGCCTTAGAAAAGGAATGGAGAGTTGACTCCCCTGCAGAGACCAGACTGAGGACCAGATTGTGGAGTGTATTTGTGCAGAGGCCATGATGCTTTGATAGTGAGAGTTACTACTGGGATATTCCAAAACTAACTCCTTGGACTTAGTTGTGATCCCAAAGAAAGGGGGCAACAAATCCAGTTTGAAAATCTAAGACATCTTCTTTATGCTTTTAAATTTATGATTTGATGTTCAGCTTCACTTGCAACAACTACCATGTACATAGAGAAGTCAGGAAACTTAGTCTTTAGTTATAACCACACAGTTCCCAGCCACAGGACTAGAAGAATGCTTTCTCCCCCATTCCACCTTTTCTGGGTTGATATCATTCCAGAGAAGATGGACTATGAATTGCAGAAGTTGCTGAGTTCTGAAAATCAACAATATCTGTGTCTATGGTTTTAGGCAAAAGTATTCTAGTACTGTAGTTCTAGAAAGAAACTAAATTAGGATTATTTTGTAAATAACAAAACAAATCCTAAGAAATCTTTTTATATTTACAATTCCCTATGACCATAATCAAAACTACAAAGTCATACTTGGATTGACTTTTCATTCCTCCTTCTTGATGCCTGTAGGAAGTTGGGCAAGAGATTTTGTGTCTCATTTTTGTTATTTTTAAGATGAACATTGGTATTTTTATCTTACTGTGATACAAATGGAACATTGGTAGATAGTATTGAATCAGTGTCAGCTAGTTTCATGATGATGATGATGATGGCTGTAACTGATTAAAGTGTCCCATGTGATTTCATCCATCCTCTGCCTGCTGATGGACCCTCTTCCATTCTGTGTCCATCTGTACATAAACCCTGTGTGTGCTTTTACCATGGTTTGAATGTTTGCATCCCTCACTCCCCAGCTTCATATATTCAAATAGTAACCTATTAGCTGATGGCATTACAAGGCGGACTTTTGGAAGGTGATGATGGACAGATTCCTCATGAGGAGGATTAGTGCTCTTATAAAAGACACCCCAGATAGAGAGATGCTTCATTCCTTCTGCCTCATGAGTATGCAGCAAAAGAGCTAACAAAAGTCAGAAATTTGGTACTATTCAGATATCAAGTTGACCAGCACCATGATTCTGGACTTCTCAGCTTCCAGAAACTGCAGGAGTTAAATTTCTGTTACTTATAGGCTATCTAGTCTATGGCGTTTTATTATAGCAGCCTGAATGGTTTAGGATAGAAATTGGATAATGATAAAGTATTGTACATTTCAAAAAGCTAGAAGAAGAGATTTTGAAAGTTTTCATCATAAAGAAATGATGAATGTTTGAGGGAGATAGATGTTTAATCTAACATGTGTTTAAAACATCGCATAATGTATACTGGTGTATTGAAACATCATGCTACCATATTATTACATACATTTTTTATGTACTAGTTATAAAATACATTTAACTGGAAAAAAGGAATGAATTGGTACTGAACGGTGGAGCTACTACATAAACAAACCTAAAAATACGAATGTGGCTTTGTACTAATAGGTAGAGGCTGCAAGAGTTTTGAAGCATGTGTTAGTAATTTTATCTCTTTATCATTGCTGTGACAAAATACCTTAGAAAATTAATTTAAAGGAGGAAAGATTCATTGTGGCTCACAGTTTTGGAAGTTTCAGTCCATAGTCACTTGCCTCCATCACTGTGGTGTTGTGGTAAGGCAGAACATCATGGCAGGGAGTGTGTGGGAGTGTGTGTCAGGGAGCAAAAGTACTCATCTTAAATGTCCAGGAAACAAACAAACAAAAATTAGAGAGAAGGAAAGGGTCCAGCGAAAAATTATACCCTTCAGAGAGGATACTCCTGTGACCAACCTCTTCCATCTAGGCCCCACCTCCTAAAATTCTCACCACTTCCCAATACTGCACCAGCTGGGGACTAAGACTTCATAGAAGTCTTTGAGGGACGTTCCAGATTTAAACTACAACAAAGTGCATGCTATAAAAATCCACATTACCATGGATGAACTTCTAAGTGCAATTCTGGTGAGGCCTAAGAAGTAGAGTAGGAGAGCTGTAGAGAAAGTCTCAATATTCTCAGAAAATATCTGGACAGAATGTCAGTAGAAATAGGATGGAGAAAGCCACTATGATTCAGTCTCAGATGAAAATTAGAAACATATTGAACAATGAAGGAAAGGTCTTATTACTATAAAAAGAGAGGGAAAAAATTGGTTGAACTGTGTTCATGTTCTAGTATTGTGTGGAAGGTAGAGCTTATTATGAACGATGAAACTGGCTATTTGGGTGAGAAAATAAGCAATATGTTGAAGATATGTCTTGTCTTCTACTGACTGCTCACAGTAAAATTCAAGAAGAAAGAATGGTTTAAAGGTAAAATTGTTAATCAAAAGGGAAGTAGAACAAAGATTTGGAATATTTTCAGCCTATCTATATTGAAAAGACTGGAGATTATCAGAGAACACAAAGGAGGTGGCCAAATGACCATCTGATGAGGAGTTTAGTTGGCCATCTCTACAGAAGTCAGGACCTATTTTCCATGAAGAGGGAAGAATGACTGTAAAGTTAATTTCCATCACTGGTACAGAATGCCAGAGGCCCAGTGAGGGTGGGGCCACTGCAGAGAGCTGCCATTAGGGTAATGCCTAGTGGAGTCATAGCGGAGGGATTGCCTCTATAAACTCAGACTGGTAGAGTCAACAGAATGATTCTAGCTCTGGGGAACTGTGGTCTCCAGACTTGAGGCAGAGAGCTACTGCAGAAGCAGGATCATTGCCAAGGACCACTGTAATCTCTCTTTATATTTACTATACAATCCCCTGTGACCGTAACCAAAACTATGTCACCCTTATGTTTGAAGGTGATAGGTGTATCAAAAGATGGACCATCCATCCAATGATGTGAGCAGAGCTACCTGGAAGCCTGGAGGCCCCAGGCACCATTCCATTGGGTCAGGGGAAGTTGAGACCTCTGCCTCAGTAAATCTAGAGGGCAGAGCATTAAATCAAAAATTATTTTCAAATCTTGATGCTTTGGATTTGTTCAGGACCTGTCACTTTTTCTTTTATATTTATTCCTTTTGGGATAAGAGTATCTGTTTTTGCTTTGCCGGATGGTTGTATTTTAGAAGCACATAACTCCTTTGATTTCATACTTTCACAGCTGGAGAGGATTTTGCCTCAGACTGAATAAGACCTTGAATCTTACCCATTTATGATGTAGATGATTGAGTGAGATTAGGGTCCTTATAAAGAGCCCACAGAACAACTTTGCCCCTTTTGCCATAGAAGGACACAGAAAAGACCACTGTCCAGGAAGCAAGTCCTTACCAAACACTGAATCTGGTAATGCATCGATTTTGTATGTTCAGCTTCCAGTAGTGTCAGAAATGAGTTCCTAGGATTTACCAGTCACTCACAGTACTTCATTTTAGCAGGACGAAATGAACTAAGACTTGATCACCATAATCTATAATTATTACCCTTTTGTTCTTCATTCCCTATCAGGGTTCAACTCTGTCAAAAGTGGTATAAAATAGACAAGAAAAAGGAGGAGATATTTAAGAGCAATTTCAGTATGTTGTGCAGTTAGGAATGTGGACTCCAGAGTTAGACCACTAGGGTCTGTAATCCAGGTTCTACCACTTACCAGTTGTCTCTCGCCTTCTCTGGATAAGTGGTCTAGTCTCTCTGTGCTTAGCCTTCTTCATTTGTAAAATGATGAGATAATAAGTAATATTTACTTTATAGAGTGGTTATGAATATTAAATGAGTCAATATACGTACGGTATTTAGAATATTAAATCAATTGAATAATAAGTACTTGACAGATGTCATTGTGATAGTTGCAAATGTAATTCTTAAAAAGCCTTTTGAAATTTTAATGACCTTTTATTCTTACAGATAGATCTTAGTTTCTGCTTATATTTTTATTAATTAATATTAATTTCAAAGATAAGAATGCCTTTTCCATATAATAAAAATCACCTTAGTTTTTACTCTTCTTCATCACATATTACTTGCTCAAATCTGTTTTGGGGCCATTTATTTCCTATGTGTTAGGAATTTTATGGATGTTGTCTCACTGAATTCTCAAAGATCCTTGTGAGAGAGGTAATATTTTCCACAACTCAAGAAGGAAGATGGATCAAGTAGCTTACAGGGTGTGCACTCAGGCAGTCTAATCAGAACCTGTGTTCATATTCAGTCTGCTTCATGGCTTCTACTTGCTATTGAAGATGAGTAAAGTTACAGGTGGTCAAAGTGACTCTCCACTGCCAATGAGTTAAATGAGCAACTTCATAACTAATGTCAGCATCCTTCCCCTTAACTTCACATATTCATTTTTCTGTGGGGGGTGTACTGGGGATTGAACTCAGGGGCACTCAACCACTGAGCCATTATCACCAATCCTATTTTGTATTTTATTTAGAGATAGGGTCTCACTGAGTTGCTTAGCACCTTGCTGTGGCTTTGAACTCACAATCCTGCCTCAGCCTCCCAAGCTGTTGGGTTTATAGGCATCTATGTTCACTTTTACTCTAATTTCTGACCAATTGTTTTTCAGTGATGAGGAGAAATATAGTCTCTTTGTATTCATACACTGTATTATAAACCTTTACAAACCTGCATATATATATTTATATATAGTATATAAACTACTATATATACAGCTATACACACATGTATGTGTATTTACCTATAGATATGAATGTGTATCTCTATATACTTTTGACAAGCATCCACTCCTACCCCTTATGTGCTGTCTCTCACATACTGGGACCAAGAGGTCTAGGAAATACATTCCCTAATTAAAAACAAGGTTCAGTTTTCGATTTCACTATTGGAGGCATTAGCATGAGAGTTGGAAGGTAGAAATGGAGCAGAAGCCATATCACTTCTCTCTTGTCCACACTGGCTGATGGTGGGCTTTGACAGATGGTAAGTTTTGCAATAGCCCTTGCAATGGCCTGTGAGTCACCCTCTGTGGTGCTATCATCAGGAGCCTCTGGTCCTAAAATATTGAATCTATTGGAAGCTGGCAGTCAACTGGACAGCTTAGGCCAACTTAGGAATTTTATAAATAACTAATTTATTGTGTTCAATTCCTTCTTGATTGAAATGCCTGGAATGTTTTCTGTTTCCCTGAAAAACACCTTGACAGATGTGATTTACATATATATATATATTCAATCTGAAATCCTCTACAATTTTCTCTTTCCATCTCTCCTATTTAAATGGACATATCTGTCCAAATAATTTTCCTGAGCCAGTTGGTTTATCAGGCCAATATTTCAAGATAAAGTCCAACAAACTCTGTCCCAGTTTTAACTTTCTCATCTATAAACTTCCAGTCCTCCATGAGGTCTCCCATTCCCTGTAGAGTCTGCCAAATGGTTTATCTGCAGCCACTAGACAGGATTGCACCTGCTCATCCTAGCTCACATTATCATCTCATTTACCTTTTCCTGTTGGGCACACTGCTCCAACTATACATGGTCACTAGTGCCTCAGGATTCAGCTAAGACACCTTTTCCTCATGTAGCTGTCCTTGGTTCATCCTCACTCACCATGATCTCATTTGTCTTTGAACTTCTACCATTTGTATCTTTCTTTTTAACACTTTTCTTTTGTTGTTTGTTGTTTTTTCATCATTGTGAGTTAAAAATAAATTTAATTGCAAGTTTCCTGAGGGATAAAGATATTATCATGTATAAATTTCTGCCTCAATCCAAGTTGTATCCAAGATGAAACTAGATACAGAAAAAGAAATAAATTCTTAGAAGTGATGTGATTTAAATATCTCTGTCACCTCAAAGAGGCATTGTTGATGTCACATTATATCTAAAGAGTACAATTTTCTATATTATTGTATATGAAGCATTTGGCAGTTTTTCTTAGAGCTCCTATTTATCTTCTCTGCTCTAGACTGCTACTTGTCACAGGCCTATGGAGAGACTTCTTCCTCACCACATCCTTCTTCCCACCTTAACTGTCCCTTTCAGCACCTGCTACTGAACTGTACTTTGATTTCTACAAATGTTTATTTACTTTCCTTACAAAGATAAAATTTCCTTCTCCTGAGGTTAATTGGCAAAACACTGAGTGATGCTATTCATATAAAACATGCATTTCTTTCCACCAACAACAAGTATGTTCCTAACAAAAATAACTTTTATTTCACCAAATGGTATAAGTTCTCCAAACACAATTCTGTAACGTTAGATATCTTTTTGACCTGAACCTTCAGACAAAATGTGACTTTTCAGAACTCTTCCTGTCGTACCATCAAGAACACTAAAATATCTTATGGATTGCCCACATTTTTTTGTGTAGTCCTCAAATGTCCTCAGATGCTACTTGATGTGGTCTATAATGAATTTGTTTTTGCAAATGTATTGCCACCATAGCGCAGTGCCCTACCGAACCTTCATTATTTCTAGCTTGGCCTAGTTTTAGCCTTAAATGATCCCCAAACCTCAACCCTAACCCATTTTCAATATATTTTTTATCCTGCTTTCAAATTAGATATTGAAACACTGCTCTGATCATGTTACTTCTTGGATCTATACTGTCCTCTCATTAAAATGAAACTATAGCAGCATCTCAAAACTTTCCATCACTGTGCCCCTAATTACTGGAGACTGTGAAGATAAATTCTCAGGTATGGTCAGCTTTGCACTTAAAATGTCTTTGATGTCTCACATTTAAATATTAAACTTGATTTAAAATGTCATTGTATTCCAACACTGAAAATTCTATAATTATCAATCCTTACTTTGATATGCCAAGAACATTTTCCAGGGAGTATGTGAACTTCTGGCAAATTTCTGCTATCCCCGTGTCTTTGCACAAACCAGCTTGAGAAGCACAGCCTGTTGCAAATGGCCCTATTTTCAGCCTGTTACTCACTACCACTTTCTGTGTTCTGTGCTCCAGCTGGTGGATGATTTGATGGCACCCTTTTTGGTTTTTTTGTTCATCCTGTTATTACTGTTAGCCATTTCTTCTCCCTAGTTATTCTCTCATCTTTCCAGTTTTTCTTTCATTTCTTCTATCACTTAAAACTTACAGACACATTTATTTAATTCAGTTTCATAATATTCTTGTGCCATTTATAAACTTGAAAACTTTGCTAGGAGTTCAGTTTCTCTTCTGCTTATAGTTCTGAATGCATGGAATGTTTTTCTCACATTCTATATTATTTTAAATCATATCAGTCATAGAGTGAGTTCTATTATAAACTCTCTAGCCCATTTTGTTTCTCACTGCATCTGACGTATGAAAACATCACAAATAATTCCATACTCTATTTTATAAATGAAGTCGTAAAAGTATTGTATTTTTTAACTTGTCTTATATTGTCTCTACCAAGCTGCAATTGATTCTACAGTATGAAATAATTCTTAGTTTCTGCTTCAAGACTATTCAAGACTATTGAGCTCTTGTGTTCATATCCTTTTCTTCTGAGACACCATTAAAATGACAATAAAGTAATAATGAGCTTTTGAACTCATAACCAAGAAGAGGTTAGGAGAAAGGCTATGAAGAAACAAGATATTTCAACAGGTTTATTGCAAATAGAAATTAAATGGACTATTTCACCTTGATGAGCCAAAGTAAAGGAAGCTTCTAATGTAAATATTTATGAAAAGTTTTATAGAGGAATAGAGTTGCAGACTGAGAAATTGTAAGATAGTGTCAAGAGAGGAGAATGAATCCAAGGTGAAGGGTATTAACTGACTCTCTTCTGAGGTCACAATGAAAATACTTAACAAATGATCCAAAATAATGCAAACCAGTCAAGAAAGAATTTTCAAGGTTTTAAACATAGAACAATACACTTTGCCTTCACTTGAGCACAGAATTCCCAGAAGTAGTTTGATATTCTTTACTGGTCTCTCTCTCTCTCTCTCTCTGTCTCTCTCTCTCACACACACACACGCACACAAACATACCCCTTTACACATCTCCCCCACATAAACAACAAAATGAGCACAAAACAAAGCAAAACCCCAAACCAAGAGAGATTTCTTCTGTGTAGAAATGGAACGAGCTGAGCAGTAATAACCAGAGCAGGTAATATAGCATGTGTCTGTCTGCTTAAGAGACACTGGTTGTAGTGTCATGGATATCCATTTACTTTCAGAGCAAAGAAACTGCCAATCAACAGACCTCACCATGGTGCTGAAAACATTACCCATTTAAGAAAAGCCTGAAACATAAAAAAAGATAAGATAATTGAACAGAAGAAGAATTCCAAGAGCAAATAGAGATATCTTAGTATGGAAAGATAACTTAAAAAATTCTAAGAACTTGACAATGATTGGAAGGATCTTACATCTTTAAATAAGGACAGTACATAAAGAGCTTCCCGAAAGTCTTTCAAATAATGTGGAGAAAGTCTACTCCAGAACATATAGAAAGGAGGACAGAAAACATAAGAAGATTTAAACTTGTAGTATATCATTTCAAAAGTACCAGAAACATAAAATGATTTTTAGAGAGAACCAAGGCAGTTTACCCTACATTAAATACTATATATATTACAATAAAATTTATATAACTCAAAAAAGGATGTTAATTTCCATTTTAAAAGTCTCAGTAATGTCAAATTCAATTAAAAAATAATAAAAGCTAGCTCCCAAATATTATAAAATTTCAAAAAATAAGAATTAAGCTATAATCCTAAATCTTTCTGAAAGTTACTCAGTAAAAGATCAAAATCAATTGGACTTAGACTTTAACCAGTAATGGTTGGATGCTGGAAGACAAGTTCTTTCTGAGTTCTAATGGGAAAGTGTTTTCAATCAAAAACATCTATATCCATCAAACGATTAAGCATATATGTGTATGTATACACATAAACACATACACATACACCCCATAAATTCATATGATTCAGAAAATTACGTCTCCACACCATTTTTAAAAATTACTTCAAGTGTACTTAAATAAAATTAGAGGCATAAACTATAAAACAATACATGTATATGTGTGATCCAGACTGCTAATGTAGACCTAATTATGAAGGGAAAGAATGTGATGTTCCCTGATGATTTTATGAAAGGAGGGCTAGAGATGGTCTTGATTGGGATAGGAAGCTTGAGGGCTCTAAAAGGTATCAGAATAAAAAGTGCATAGCACAGTTATGGTAGTATACTGGACTGGATAAACTGATGGGTATGACAATAGCCAAGAATGAAAGAGAAAAATAAAGACCATTAAAAATTCTAGAAAAAATTAAAATAATTAAATAAAAGTTATATATGGGAGGACAATAATAATAACAGCACCTTATAAAGTCTTAGGTAAAAAAATATTATGTATTCTGGATAATACAATTGCTATTTTTTCATGTCTGACATCTTGAATGAACATAAGTATAGTGCATGGAAGGAAATGTTGCTGATCTTAAAACTTTATAAAGGCAAAGATGCAGATATCAGAACATGAAAGATGGAAGACAAATAAGTGATAAAGTGTATAGGAGGGCTAATATCTTCAAAAGCATCTACTAATACTGAGAATGCGTGTTTTGAAGTAAATGTAAAAGGAATATAAATATAATAGATGATGTAAAAGTAAAAATGTAACAATCCTAGGAAGAGGACCTTGGGGATAGAAAGTAGGGAATGGTGGGTTAATGGTTTGAGAAAAAGCTAAAATATTTATGTGTGTGTGTGTGCGTGTGCGTGTGTGTGTGTAATAAGGAATTCAATATTTAATGCTTAATGTTGATAAATAAATATTGGTTTAATATTATTTAAGATCTAAGGATATCTGAATAACTGTAGAAAGAATTGGTTTGGAGGCATGGAACCGGATGGGTAGGAGTGGGGTATAAATTAATGTTCTTATATTATGCATGAATTATTTTGACAGACACAAAAACTAATGGGCAACTAGTACTTTATTAAGATTTTTCCTCAGCTTAATGAATATATACAAATGATCTGTGTTTATGTACTGTACTTGAGAAAATTCCATGGTTTTATGAATTACATCTTACACAAAGAGTGGTCTCTTAAGATTTACTCCAATTTCATAACTTCAGGAAAATTGATAAGCATTTCAAAAACTCACTCTGCTTAGCAGTAAATTGAGAGTAAAGGACCACAGATGATGTGTATTTCTGCATATTTTAAACAATGCTATCTTTATTCTTGTTTTGCAAGTTGTTTTTTTTTTAACTAAAATCTTAAGTTGTCTTAATTTTCACATCTTAGTAACTTTTTTCCATTTTCTTATTTCTATTTTTTAGTGAGTTCAAGGAATTTTTCAGGACTATATGTGTAGGGATTTCCCTTCACTTATGTATTTATTTTTATTTTTTGTGGTACTGGGGATCGACCTGGGGTCTTATGCAGGGGTTTCCTTTTAGTAGTCACAAGGGAGATACTTGAATATTTTCGTCATAGTCAAAAATAGATATCTGATTTGCATTTGAAATATGTCATCAGAACATAATTGAAAATATGACAATACTAAAAAAAACCCCAGAATGATAAGAAGTGAAGCCAGTTGGTGCATTTTCAATACCATAATCTATTTCTATTTACCACATTTTTTTTTTT
Organism: Sciurus vulgaris; assembly: GCF_902686455.1. Classification (NCBI taxonomy): domain Eukaryota; kingdom Metazoa; phylum Chordata; class Mammalia; order Rodentia; family Sciuridae; genus Sciurus; species Sciurus vulgaris. The sequence goes on along the minus strand of NC_136470.1, from coordinate 25,981,966 downwards.
TTCTGATGTCTGTACCTAAGAAATTTTCTTATCCAGAATAAAGAGCATTACTGAAATTACTGTGTGGCATTTTTTGAAAAATGAGAGAAAGCTGTATTCAGTTTTCATAAGGAAATCGATATTTGCTTGGTCATGGTCCAAATTGGTTTTGAAAAGTATATATTTAATTGAGGCAGATGAAATGGTCCCAGATTTAATAAGGATAAAAAAGAAGAAAAATTTAAAGAGAACATTTTCAATTAAAGATGAGTAACTGTTGATTCCTCAGGTCCAAGAATTAATGCTGATTTATGTTATACAATTCAGCAAATTTTTCCAGAATAAAGGGATGTATGACTATAAGCCAATGCCTTAAAAACCAGCTGCTTTGTAACTTGCACTGTTACATCTGCCCTCATTTTCTGTTCTAAACCCTCAGGGTAGAACTTTGCTTCAATAAGACTGAGTTTACCATTCTAGGGAAATTCTTCCTTATAACTTCTGGGTTCTCATACTTGTCAATTATCCAGGAAATGCCCAACACTTCTTTTTACCATATTAGGATTAGGATTATGCCTTATAATCCTTTCTCTGAATATTTTCTGATATGCTTTCCACACAACAAGTTTCTATGGTACACTGGACACTAAGTGCTAGTAAGTTTTGGATGGATTTTCATTTTATGAGAAGACTGAACATATTTGTCAGCTACCTTGGTATCATGTAAGCAATGGCTATTCCATTTTATATGTGGAAAATGTAAATGAAAGCCTGTATGTATTGTGGTTTATTTTCAATTTATTCTTTATTTTTGAAAAAGTTATAAAGCAATTACTGATACAACAAGGGGGGAGGGTATAAAAACTTAGTGAAAATAGTGTAGTGTTATATAATGTGAAGTTCTAAAAATGTGCTCTATAGTTGTCTATCTCATTTATCGATTTCATAGTTTTTAGACAAGTAAGACCAGCCATATAAATGAACATTTGAGGAGAATAATGAGCATTTTGCTGATAGAAATACTTCCAGAATTTCTATGCCAAGTCCAAGGTAGCACTGTTTAATATAGGGAGAGACAGCTTTAGAAAAATGGGATGCTATAAAACTTAAAGTAAGAATTGGAACTGAAAGGAGAAACATTAATTTCCTTGGCATAAATTTCTGCTTTCTCATCCTGAAGTTTTATTTTGGCATGAAGACAGCAATAACACTAAACCCTCCACTGGACTCCAAACCAAAGATAGATTATTTTGTTTTAAAAATTTCATTATAAAGAACTAAGTATGGAATAGATGAAAAGTATTTTAATTTAATGGTGAGAGTGTTCATCTTACAGTCAGATAACCAAGATTTAAGGCACTGTTTCAATAGTGCATAGCCTCCTCTCTTATAAAACTATGAGTAATAATAGTTTTAAACTATAAGTTTTGATATAAAAAATCAGATGTTAAAATAATACTTTGACATTTTGTCTATTTAAAAAATAGATTTAAAGTATAAATATCTAGTCTCATTGGAAATCCTATGAAACAAGTAAATTACTAGCCTTGACATTAAAACAATCTAAGTTTGACTCCTGATTTGAATACAAGTTAAATAAAGAAAACAGTTGTTATACAAAGCGGGAGGCTTAGGCCTGGGAAGCAAGGTTTGGGGCTCTGGCACATGGAAGAAGATGTGAGGTATGGTTGGGATATCAGCCATGCTTTATTTGGGGGCAATAATAGCACTTAATCAGTCCCCATTTCCAGCTTCAGCCCCCTACCAGTTCCATTTAGGCTTTAGCCAGTTCCTTTTAGCCCCCTAATATTTTCTATATGTCTTTTTTATATGCAGGCTGAACAAAGAAGGCACACTGCCAGCAGATTACAGAAGTGGGTACATGCTCACAAATGAATGTTTATGGCCTTGAGTATGTATGCTGAACCAGGGTGTTTATGACCTTGACTACACACTGAATATAGCATAGCCGATTCATGGCTTTGGTTATACACTAAAAACATAACATAGCTCCCCAGAAGCCCTGCTGAGGGAGCCTAACTATAGCTATTTTGAGCCTGCTCCAACACCAATTAATGTATTGCATGTATTTCCTGGTTATCTATTGCTGTGAAGAAAAAATTCTGCAAAACTGAGTGGCTTCAAACAACAGCATTTTATCATAAATCATGAGTTTGGGGGTTAGTAATTTTGAGTGGGAATGACGGGGGATTCCTCAGTTTTCTGTGTTATTTGCTATTTCTCAGGGGTATTCAGGTAGTAGGTGGGCTGTTGAGAGTGGCTAGGTGAATTTCTCTTGGCACCCTGTGGAGATGACTAGAAGCTGGGCGTGGCCTGGGCTGAGGAACAGCAAGTCAATGCCTGATGACTCTGGCATGACAGTCCACAGGGACTTGTGTGAACTTTTCTGGGTGAGCATACTAGGGAAACCAGGCAGGATTCACCAGGCTTTGTGTAACCTTAAAACCTTGTAATGTAGCCTTAAAAATTCCAGAACATCTCTTTCTGCCACATTCTTTTCATGAAGAAAGACAAAGTCTAGCCAAGAATCACACAAAGGTAATCAGATTTCACCTCTTAATCTGCCACAGTACCTCTGAGTCTGTGTTCTCTCTCTCTCTCTTTTTTTTCTCTCGTGTAAAAGCTGTTTCAAAGTGCTGTTATAAAGGTCCAGAGGGATAATATCTGTAAAGTACCTCTTGTACAGTTTTACAAAGGAATATTCTCCCCTGTTCTTTGTGCCTTAGGATATCTGGTTTCTCAATGTCACCATGACAGTTGGGCAGCACTGGAGTAAGCCCAACAGCTTTTCCCCAAGTGTTCAAAACAGCAGTCAAATGGGTTTACGTACTTCGATACAGAAAACACCTGAGGTCCAGACCAGACCATCCAGGTGCTTTAGCTTACTGTTTTCCAGTGAAGAGCTGGGCTGCTGCATGTAAAACAGAGCACCAGAGCTTCTGGGCTTTTATATGTGGTCACAGAAGGCTTCCAGCATCTCAGCAACGATAGCATTACACCCAACATTACTGAGAGTTATTCCTAATGATTTCAGTAACAGAAGTTTAAAATCTGTTTTGTGTCTTCTGTGAGTATGAGATTCTATAATCTATTTTAGAATGATTTTTTAACCATAATGGTTACCATTAAGTGTATATCTCAAATAAATTAGTAAGCTTCAAGAATTCCTACATGTGGAGTTTCTTTTTTCACTAATACTGCTATATAATTGATGCCTCAGTAGAATGCTCTGGCACAGTTTGGGAAACAGTCATCCTTCAATATCCACAGGGGATTGCTTCCAGGAAGCCTTGCAGATACCAAAATTCAGATATTCAAGTCCATTATAGAAAATGGTACAGTATTTGCATATAACTGATACATTTCATCCCATATGCTTTAAGTCATCTCTAGATTTCTTACAATGCCTAATATAAAGTAAATGCTATATGAGTAGCTGTTACACTGTATTTTAAGGGAATAATGACAAGAAAATAGTCTGTACATATTCATGAGAAAGAAATTATTTTTTCAAAATAGTTTTGATCTGTAGTTGACTGAATTCATAAATGTGGAACCTATGGATATAGGGCCCACTGTATTAGTTATGTTTCAGTTGCCTGGCAGCTGAACCCTCTTTTTGAGTTTTGAATCAGAGTGAGACTGAGACAATATCTTTTAATAAGAAACCAAAAATGGGTAGATATTTCTTTTCCTTCTCGGCAACTAAGGTAGACCCAGGAGGTAGGCTTGTATAGTCCATGCTATTCCATATGAAGGTCAAATGACCTAAAGAATCAATGCCTTGGAGAATCCATTCTGAAGACCAGTGGTCCCAGCTGTATGTTGGTGTGAAGAGCAGCAGGTGGGGTGGTACATCAGTAGCCTCCAGCCTCCAGCTTATATAGTCCAGCAAACTGTGGTGAGACAGCAGACTTGCTCTGTTGCAGGATTTTACCCTAATCCTGATGCCTCCCTTATTATTTGTGCCTTTTCCAAGGCCAGGGTCTTCAGTTTTTTTTGGCAGTCATGTTATTACACAGTATCTATTCACTAGATATCTTTGTTTAGCTCAGTTGAAGTTAGATTACATTGTTTGCAATTAAGCATCCTGATTACTAAAGAACTTACTATCAACAACACTCAAGAGCCACAGACCACAGGGAAAGGGAAGTGTGGTTCTCTATTTCGACTCCACATTAGAATCCTCCTGAATATGTGAAAAATACCAATGTCTCCAAGAAACCTAGATCAATGTCACTGAAGGTTCAAGGGTAGGAAACCATGAATAATATTAACAAAAAAGATCCTTAGGTGAATTTAAAGTGCAAATTGATATAGAGAAATAAATACAATGTCTTCTAGAAATAAAGATGTTGATGTGGATGAATTATATGCAAACTGACCATCACTTTAAATTAAATCCCTGACAAGGGCCTGGATTATACTTTCTACTTTTTCCCCCGAAATGTGGGTGAGTAAAAGCATTGTTGAAAATCACTTCTGTGACTGTTCATTGGAGATGGTGGAAACACTGCCATGGAAGTGGGTTCTCTGACACCATTGGAGGTAACATAATCTCATGTGACAGTTGCTGACCAGCCATACTTAAGTTTTAGGAGCAAAGAAGGGCACAGTTACTGAAATAGTCTGAAGGGCCTTCCCAATGACCACAATGATTGGACCATCTGAGATCTTCAACATTGGCTATTAATCATGGATTTCTAGGACTAAAATGGATGAGAAGCCCACAACATTTATATTTGATTTGTATAATTGGAGAATTTCCAAGTCTAGCAAGTGGAAGGTTGTCTTAATTCATCTTCCAAGATCCATGGATCCATATCTAGTTTCTAGACTTAAGTCAGTTCACACACCCAGAGCACATGAATAAAAATAGACCATACCCCTGAGGATGGAATCTGTGACAACATAACAATTACTAACCAAGGTTGTGACTTCCAGCCTTCTGCAAGGGTCAGTTACCAGGTAGCTTAAAGGTATTTGATAGGATAAAATATAAGACCTTTCAAAGCCCTTTCTTTCTCTTTCTTCCTTCCTTTCTTTCTTCCTTCCTTCCTTCCTTCCTTCCTTCCTTCCTTCCTTCCTTCCTTCCTTCCTTCCTTCCTTCCTTCCTTCCTTCCTTCCTTCCTTTCTTCCTAGATCCTTGTTGACTCTAATTCCTGGGGACCCAGAACACCACTGGAAGTCAGGACAGGACACAGATGGAATCTTGTTTCATCTGCCATATGCTAGGCCCAGTGGGACTGTGGTAGCACATTATAGCTATTATCCCTGCACCAAAGTGTACATGAGGAAGTTCTATACTTGGCAATGGGCAAATTCTACCGTTTTATTTCCTACCCTTAAGAGCAAGATCATGTAGACTCTAAGTTACCTCTTCTTAATAAATAATATAATCAAGGATATACAAATAATAGTATCATTTTCAAACTTGAAGGTAATGAGTTATTTACTACTCCTTTAGAATCTATCAATTTGGCCATTGTTTATAGAGGCTGAATGTGAACTTTGAGAATGATAGTGCATTGTGTGAAGCTTGATCAAATGCTTACTCTTAGAGTGGCTGCGGTTTCCAGTTGTGGTCCCTTAATGGTAGCAAATGGAGCACTGAGTTGTTGGTATGCAGATAACAGTCTAAAGTTTTGTTTTCTTTTTCCCTCTGCCCCCAAAGTAGACAACATCAGATGCATTCTATTTTCACCTTGGAAAGAACCATGAATGACAGAGGGTAAAGGCAATTCTCCTCAAAGTACAGGAACCTATCAGCTTAGAGTTAACCATGCTAGGCCATTGCAGGTCCTGAGGGCATACACTGTGCAAGGAGCTTAGCTGTGTTACACTGTGCAAGGAGCTTAGCTGTGTCTATTTTGCCACGGTGCCATTCTGGCCTCCATTAGCCACATGAAGAGTTTCTTAGAAGGGGGCCTACTACGACTGGGAATACACTGCTGCAGCATCATAGCCAACATCAGCTTCTCCCTGAAGGAAAATGGAAAAGAAAATCTTCCTATGGAGCAGAACCTTGAGCACTACACTTCATTTTTTTTTTTTTTTTTTTTTTTTTTTTAGGGCTTGAATGAAGCAATGCTTACATTCAGTAGCTGTATTGTTTTCTAGGTATTGTTTTTATGTTTTCTAGCTAATAATTTGGTGGTGAAATTAAAGACATTAGAGTGAGAAGTAGTAAAAAAGTATAGTGCATATGTGTGCGGGTATAAGACTATTTGATTTCCATATTTTATATTACATAGTTCATCGTGATTGGAAATTCTCTAGTGGAGAAAACATTCAACATTCATGTGGAAAAGATGGTCCTTACATAGAAATATGATCACGGATTGATTATATAAGACCATTCTGCTTTATAGAATAATTATTCCACCCAAGGATTTACTTGTTCTGCCTTTTATGCATTTGTCATTCCATGAACTTTCTGATTTTATTTTGCACCAGGTGTAAAAGGTGGATGTGAATTCTCGGCCAAGATTTCCATTGAAAAGTGATCCTACTTTCCTTTACCTTGATTCTGAAATGGTCTCCTGATTTATTTTCATCAAAAGAATGTAGCAGAAGTGGGGTTGGTTAGCCCATGAGGCTGGTCCTTAACAGACCTGCAATTTCTGGGATGCTCTTTCAAAACCACCCATAACCACCCATCCCAGACAACACCTAGATCTGAGCTCTGACAGAGCCATCACTGAAGATGGGAGTCTTCATGACACATATGCCATAAAATAGGTTTTCCTTTTGGAATATGCTTGACAATGAAAGTGAAGGAGGCACCATTATTGGCTCACTAATGTATTGGAAAATTTAAGATTTCCTACTTTGTAGGTAAAAACCATAAATCACATGCCTTATGTCATGGGACAGATCTAAGTAACAGACCTCAGCATGCTCATGATTTCCCATCTCTTCCAATGACTAGGGTTTTATGTTTTTGTAATTTCTCCCTACTGAAGTAAATTCATTGTGCCTGTTTTTTTCTTTTTTTAGGATTTGTTCTTTTATAGAAGCTTCCTGAGTTACTCTGTAAATAGAGTCCTCTTATTTTGCCCCAAAGTTCTGCAGATATACCCATTTCTGCATCTCACTTAGATTCAAGGAGGTCAGCTGCCATGGTAAGATATTCAAGCACCATATGCTGGAATTACAATATGACAAATATTGAGCTTTCATACACTAGTATACTCTACAAATGAGGGAGGTGCAAAGCCAGTGAATTGGTGCGTCAGGGTTTAACTGAGTTCCTGGAGATCCTTTATAGTAGCTAATGAGATATTCTTGTTTGTGGAAAGAGACTCTCACATGTCAGACAGTAACCTTTCTGATTTTCCTAAAATCAAAACTATGGAAGCAGGCGAGCTGATAAAAACTCAGTTTATATTTCTTTTTTAACTTAATGGTTTTCACTAATTTTATAACTCCATCGAGGGGTTACACATATTATTCAAGAGTTACCATTTATTATTTATATGTGATATCCCAAGGAAATGATAGATGGCTGGTTCAGTGGAGGGGTGGGGCTCTTCTAGTATTTAGTGGTACAGATTTTACTTGGCAATGAGCTAACTTCCTATTGTTTTAGGCCACCTGGACTTAGTCTGATTATTGCATCTGTTTTATTGACTTTTACCAAATGACAGGTATGTTATTATTTCTTTGGGCCATGGAGTCTGGTTCAGATATTTTAATCAGAACATGGGCATAAAATTTTTCTTCAGCCTTTGCTTCTATGAAGTATGTGATAGTTCATAATATACATTTGGGCCACTGGCAAATAATTCCTTATCAATTACTTGTTTATACCACAATATAAACTGATTACAACAATTCAATTGATTTACATTCATGACTCTAAAAAAAATTACCAGTATTTCCAATATATTTTAAAATACCTGTATTTTACAGATTTTTTGAGTGCAAGAGGAGTAGTCTTCTCAACATCATAGAGTAACTCAGGGAAATTTCATGCTCATTCTGGGGGTGAAATTCAACCAGCAAAGGTCCCTTCTGTCAGTCTTGAATATTCGAGGATGTGAAAAACAATTACATAATCAGACATTTCTTTACTCAGAACATTTATTTAGTGTCTCTATGATGTGAATAAACACTATGCTGGGTAAAGATGTGAAGATGAAGTCTCTTCCCTCAGCATGCTGGTGAGGACAGTTGCACTGTAACCGTAATTATAATATATTGAAGTGATTGCTATCAGAGGTAAGTGTAAAGGATTGTGGGAGTCTTGAGGGTTGAAGGGAATGACTGTTAGGCAGAGTCAGTTAAACCTTGTTCAAGAAGCAAAATCTAACCTTGTTCTCAAAAGTACGTCAGTTCAATAAGTAGACCTGGAAGAAAAACTGCCCCAGTTGTGCCAGTTATACAAGGCAAGATCACCATAAAGCAGCCAGCCTCAGATGATAACCAGCCAATTGCCAGACATCTGAGTCAAGCCATCAATGTCCAGCAGGCAGCAAATATTTGAGTGAGTCCAGCTGAGACCAGTGGAAGAACTGCCAGACATAACCTAGCCCAAATTGCCTCCCATGCATTCATAAACTAAATAAGATGTTGTTTTAGGTGCCAGATTTTAGAGTGGCTTGTTACACAGCAACTGATAACTGATAAAGTCATACTTGCATTTTGGGTAGATTAAAGAAGAGTTGTAGAGGATGCAGTTTAGACGATGCGAGTGATTTAGATAGAAAATTTAGGAAACAATTGCAAGGTCCTAGGAAAGACAAATCTCTGTTTCTCAGGAGACTTTGTGCCAGAAGTCTGGAACTCAGAGTCTCTTCCTGGGGTCTTGTGTAAATAATCAGGGTCCTTTCTGACTGCTTCCAGAGTATCGCCTCAGCTCCTCTACCATCAAAGGCTGTTGATTATTCCAACGTGACAGTGAATCATGTGCAAAATGTTACTTCTAGTTTCCTTAACAGGACTAGCTTTCTTTTAGCAGAACAACCAGCTGGACCATGCCAGATTAAATTCTGCAATTTTAGGTAATCCCTCTGCCCTTTTCTTTCTTTTCATACCCCCATCAATCTCAATTCCCCTATGAATTATTCATTTGGAGACTTTGTAGAGTCAAACACAACGAACCTTTATTATATGCCATTCTTTTGTATTGCTCAAAATTTTATCTTCAGATTAACTTCTCTCACAGTGCTCTTCTTCTGCCTTCACCTTTTATCACTTTACATTCCCTAGTGCATAAACTTTTCCACTCAAACTCCACTATTCCTGATCCATGGCAAAAGTTCATCTTCTGATTCTTCATTGACTGTTTCTTCTATTGTCTCAAACTTCTTGTGAGGATACTGCTTCTCCTGCAGGTCTCTGAAATGCAGGCTATTTCATCTTGTATGTTTCATTAGTAAACTTGGGAGGTGAAAGCAGTGACTTTCTTATTGCTCCACTCAATCTACTCTTGAAAGGTAATTGATGACTTACTAAATGAATTCAGTGGATACTTTCAGCGACTTTGGATCTTGTCCACTGTATTCAAAATACTCTTTTCTTTTGAATTCTTTAACATTCTTCCTACTTTTCTTGTCTTACCCCTGAAGCATGGTTTATTTATCTTTCTCTATTACTTAAATCGTGGTATTGTTTAGGGCTACATGCAAAGTTCTGTTTTATTTTTAGGTGCTTTATAAAAACCTTCTTATGGCTTTCGTTTACCAACTCCATGTCAATGACTTAAATACAACAAAGTTTGTTTGTGGATAACTGATCATATAAGAAGTTCATGTGGCTCTTTCAGATTTAAGTAAAGTTAAGCTTTCATTTAAACCTATTTCTCTTTCTTTCCTCCTCCTTAAGTTATCTCATTTAATGGTATGCATTCAACATAGTTGCATAGCCAAAACCTGGATTACCCACCTCTGCTTTGAACTTTTCACCAAATCCTACTGAATCTGTCTTCTACATAACCTCTACGATATAGGCACACAGCTCTCTTTGCATTGTTACTCTTCCAGCTCTGGTCAACTACATCTCATTTCTAGATTAATTAAAAATCAATTGCCCCTTTTTTTGGGGGGAGGGGTAGAAATTGAAAGATGGAGAAACACATCTGATAGACCATGGGATCCAAATCAGTAAAGTGGATATGGAGAGGAAGAGTCGGAGACTAAACAATAAACCCTTGGTCAGTGGAGGGGAGTGTGGATCCAGGGCATCATTCAGGTAACCCTGCTAGGTGAAGTGGTGCTTCTTGCAGAGAAGGCTGGGGGTCAATCAGAAGACATCTCCCACTAAAGAGCAAGGATATTAGGGACCGCAGTATTTGGAATATCCCACAAGTACAGAATTGGAGCACCCAAACTCTGTGATACCCCTGCATAAGTCACACTGTGAGAAGAATCATCCTCCTCCATGTGTTTGGGAATCACTGTGTGCTGAACAAGTGAGCAAAGAAGTCAGGGCAGGTTGTTCCACTGGGATCACATTTTTGTCGATAACCAGATATTCAGTAAGAAGTTACACTGCCACTGCTTTACTGAAGGGGTCAGAGAGTAAGCCACCAACTGTCAGCAGGCATAGGACCCTGATTGGGTTTTATAGCACTGTTCTACTATCAAGAGTGAAGAAGTAGAACAGTGAGTGATGCTATGTGGGTCACTGTATGAACTGTCATGCCAGCAGAAGCTTTGAATCAGTATCAGTGCTCCCCAGCCTGTGGCAAGTGTTTACTGAAGGGTTATTGATCCCTTCAGCCCGTAGGATGGCTGGGCAGAGACTTGGACAGCTGGAGCCCCCAGGACTGTTGTGTTGGATCATTTATTCTAACATATCCATGATGAGATAAATATTGGAAGTGCTGTGATTTAAGGAACTCTAGCCATCTGCTAGATGAAGTGACAGTTCCACTCCCCTTATGTTAAGCACTGAGTGCTGCCTGATGCAAACTGAAAGCTCACAGCTCAGAGGCTGCCCCTGCCTCCTTGGTTGCTGGCTTGATACGCATAGGAAGTCAGTTGTGCCTGTTGCCAGTCTTGCTTATGCCAGTATTTTACTGACTCAAAAATTTCTCCCCTGGTCCAGATATAGATTGATGAACAAAATTGATGAATTTTGCATTTTCACAAGTACCTTATATTTTAATAAAGGAGAGAAACAGCAAATGAGTCATAACTTTCACTTTAATTAGATATCTCATAAAGTATTACAATAGGAATTTTTAAATGGAGAGAGTTATCAACTGAAATCATATTTGGAAAACTTGATATGTGTGAATTATTTAAAAATTGCTATTAAATTAGCTTTAAGAAACAATCCTTAAAATTAAAGAAAAAATCAATCTATATAAATCTATATTTGACTTACTACATAAGAATCTTTAAGTTTTCACTCCACTTTGAATAAACTGAAACCTGAAACCATATGCTACATATGATATGGTGGTTTATATATAAAGGAAAACAGGGAGAACTTCTGACCACAACTCGCATCATCTAGGCCTTGAGTTGAACTGGAAAATTAATGTGTGTTGACCTGTTTCAATTTAAAGCCCAATGTCTGAAGCCCATAAACATTTTATTTTATAATTTTCAGCTTGCATTGAAATTTTTATGAATTCACAGACTACATGATTTGCTTTTAATAAGAGGGCTTCTATCCTAATTCATTCAATAAATGTCTATTGAGCATCAATCACTCCACCAAAACATTGGAACACTTGCAGAAATGCAAAAATAAAACAAGAATCCCCTTCTTAATGAGCTAGTGTTTGAAAGAGATAAATGCAAATAACTTAAATGTAGTGGATAATAAGACAATGTCTCCTATTTTCCCTCCTCAAAAATATTGACATCCTTAAATATTTCTCAAAAGTCTTTTAAGATCTTATACTAAAAGTTACAAACTTCTGTATATTGTCTGAATTAGCTTTATCCACCATTATAATCTACTCCTAAATCATTCTTCCAGTAAAGAGTATAAAGCAATGACCAATACTGGAGTTTCTAAGATGTTAACAAATGCAACCTAAATAGGTCTTATATTTCATGTAATTAACACCATGTCTGCAAGGGACTGATAATTTCCTAAATAATTAACTTAGGAAGGAATAGAACAGGCTTCTAATACCACTCAACAACAGAACAACTCATTCTTAGTTCCCTTGACACTTGTCTCTGCCACTCCTCTGTCATTAATTATATGCTTCCTTTCTTAGCTTTCTAACTATCTTGAAAGGGCAGTTACTGTGAACACAGTTGTATATTCAACATCGAGCAAAATAAAGACTTGAGACTTCTAGGTACTCTTTTAGTGTCTAGAGTCCTTTCATATACATCTTACTCGTCAAACTTCTGTCTGCCTCCTAGCCTTGTTCTCCAAGTAGGATGGAAGAGGCAGCCTGGCTTGCTCCATGTACAATAGTGGATTTTAGTTCCTAATTCTCTCTCTCCCTTCTCCTTTTATATTGCATATGTTTTTATTTCTTTTTAATTCCATGAGATTTTTTTAAAGGACCTTATTATTGAGGTATAAGTGAATGGTAAACTGCACATGCTTATGTGTACAATTTGATAAGCTTTGATATAGGTACACACTCTCAAGATAATGAAGACCTCTGTCTTTCTTAGTTTTCTTGTGATATTTTTACTTCTTCTTCCCGCTCTTCCCTTCTTGTTGCCATTATCAGTCAGTTGCTGATCTATCTTCTAGATTACAAAATCTGGCTGAAAGGCAGTAGACAAGAAGTGATGGGATGTTGAGTAACTGACTGCTTACTTACCTTCTAAGTTATCTAACTAGTTGGGGGCTAATTCTAAAGTCAACTTCCTACTTCCCTCCCAAATGTCACAGACTGATTGTAATGCAGAGTGTGCAGTGCTATTCATGGTTGTGGCCAAGAAAGGAGATGCTTATAAAATGATTTAGGCATGTATCCTAAAGAAGGAAGGTAGTATGACTTGAGAGCCGTGTAAAGTAATAATAGGAAGCATTTCTGAATGCATGGGTCGAGCCAGAGGATCAGAGGTCAAAGATTTGGGACATAAAATGGAGGATTTTGGGATTTCTTTTTCTCTCTTTTTCTTTTTTTAATTAAGAAGTTGCCCTGTGAAAAGCTACCATGACCTCAGGATAGAGATTTATGGAGAGTTGCATAAGAGTGGAAGCAAGAGAATATAAACTGGTGATGGAAATAAATAGAAATTTATGTAGTTTGTAAAACTATATTTTAGTGTTGGAAGTAGCTTTGCGAATCAGCCAGCCAGTGTTCTTACTGTAGAGTCATGGAAATAAGGTAGTGAGGATCATCCAGTTCACTTATGGCAGACTTGAAGCTCGGAATGAAGCCTCCTGATTTGGAATTGGTAGGGATTTTTAAAAAATTTACAATACTGTATATAATGGCAAACAAATCCCAATCTGCTAAAATTAGTTGCTGTATTTGGCAGAGATTCAGAAGTTCAGCAGTTCAATTAGTGCAACAGTGGTTGGTTTCATTTTCCTTAGTATATAGGTAAAAAATAATCTGTAGTACCTATTGAATAGTCCTAAAACCAGTAGAGCAAGAAAAAAGAAGCTATGGTTTTAGATTTTGAAGATTGTTTCACATTGTACTTGATGATATTAGATGTACAAGTTGTGAATCTGTCTAACACAGGTTGGTTTTCCGACATGTGGAGTCAGACTTCTCCTTTATATGGGATAAAAAATGGGGAAATAATACCAACAATTGCCCATGCTAATTTGTTTCCTGTGGCCATTTTTCTGTCTTTCACTTTCCTGTTATTTCTAATCTGAGTCTGTGAGCTGAAACTATAGAGGCTCCAAATTCCATCCTCTTTAAACTTTTCCTATTTTATCTTAGTTTTGTGCTCTTTCCTGACAGTGGATCAAACAGACTCATACAAAACATTTATCAGTGACCAAAACAAACTTACTTATTGCTTGCACCTTCTTGTTTTAAAAATGCATGTGAACCTGTGCATATAAAACTATCTATCTATCTATCTATCTATCTATCTATCTATCTATCTATCTATCCTCCTTATCATTATTTACCTACCTATATATCATCTCTAATATTTTTCTACCTTTTCCCTAGCTATTTACACTTTTTACTTTATTCTGATCCATGTTGGGAAAAGACCTCTGTGAATAGGGTGATGATATGATGGCCTTCTCTTTTATCCACTCATTCACTTCAATTTTATTATTTGCAGAGAATCTAAATCTGCATTCAAATTGCACGTACTCTTCCAAATATACTCACATTCCAATATAAGCACCACCAAGAAAAACAAAGTGAAAGTGTTATTTATTTATTTATTTATTATTTTTGAGAATGTCATGCCAAACAATTGCCTGGCAGTTGCCTCCTGTTAAAATGCTGGGATCCCATTGACAAAGCATTAATAAAACTGTTTCCTACTTTTGCATATTTTCTCCTTTTCAAATACCAACTCATTTGGCTTTTCTTTGGTAGTCTACTTTGATTTCTTTCAAACTCAAACTTTTTAATTTACCCAGGGTTCTTTGACCAGGGCCTTTCTCTCCTGTCTACTGATTCTCTCTTAGGGATCTCATTCATTTCCATGAGTTTTAATATCATCTTTTAGGAAGATTCTAGTCCCCAGTCTATCAGAATTCCAGACTAACATAGCCAATTGGTTACTTGACATTTCCATTTAGATATCAAAAAGGCATCTCCCATTTAACATGCCCCAAACTCATACTTTCTTGTTCTTCAAATCTGCTCCTCACCTATCTTCTTCATTTCAGTAAATGCCACAATATTTTGCTCTCCCAAATGAATTTGGTTTAAAATATCAAGATATTTTGTAGTTTTGTTTTCATTTGGTTTATTACCAAATCCTTTGGGCACATCTGCCCTCCTTGCGGTCCTCCTTTGACGTGCACGTGTCTGTGATCCTTTTTCCTTGTGAAATCAGTCATTTTGTCACACCTGTTTTTAAATCTCTACTTGCCACTGATCACAATTAGAATAAAACCCACCCCTTTCCTTGGTTTATCAACCTCATTTAGATCTTGCCTATCTTTACTTTTCCAAATAGTCTCATAACACTTTTCCTCTTGCATACCACACTGCAACTGCATTAGACTTCATTTCTTTTCATGAATTTCTGTCTTGAAGCCATCAGACTGTAATGATCTTTTCCCTAATATTTATATCCTTCTCTCAATATTCAGAAACAAGCTTACAAAACACTTTTCAGAGTGGTCTTGCTAACCACACAATCGAATATAACACACTATTTAACATTATCATCTAATTTTATTAATTACATAGTGCTGGTCACTAGTTAATATTTTTCCTCATTTATTGTTCCTTTCTCCTATTCTTCAAAGTATGAATTCCATGAATGTAGATTTTTATTGCCAGTTCTAAGTATTTAGTAAATTCTCTATCTATCTATCTATCTATCTATCTATCTATCTATCTATCTATCTATCATCTATCATCTATGCTAAATAAAGGAATTCTAGCCCTTAAAGAGCAGCAATTGAGGCAGGAACTGTGATTCAGTGGTAGAGCACTTACCTAGCATGTGTGAGGCACTGGGTTCAATTCTCCGTACCAGGTATAAATAAATGAATAAAGGTTCATCAACAACTAATAAAGAATATTTTTTAAAAAGAGCAGCTATCACAATAACCAGACTATGGAACCAACTTAGATGCCCTTCAATTGACGAGTGGATAAAGAAACTGTGGTATATATACACAATGGAATATTACTCAGCCATAAAGAATGACAAAATTATGGCATTTGCAGGCAAATGGATGAAATTGGAGAATATCATGCTAAGTGAGATAAGCCAATCTCAAAAAGATAAGGGACGAATGATATCGCTAATAAGTGGAGGATGACACATAATGGGGGGGAGGGAAGGGTTAGTGTTAGGGTTAGAGTTAGGGTTAGGGAGGGGGGCAAGTATGGAGGAAGAAAGTACTGTATAGAGGGTAAAGAGGGGTGGGAGGTGGGGAGAAGGGGAAAAAAATAACAGAATGAATCAAACAACATTACTGTACGTGGATTTATGATTACACAAATGGTATGCCTTTGTGCCATGTACAAACAGAGAGGCAACATGTATCCCATTTGTTTACAATAAAATAAAAAAAAAAAAAAGAAAAAATCAAAAAAAAAAAAGAGCAGCTATCATCTTAAATTTACTACAGATTATTACTTCAATCTTCATTCATGAAGAATTTAATTTTTTGCTAATAACCCTGAAGTTACAGAGCACTAAAACTATTTCAACTGAAATAATTCTTTTTCCAACTGAAATAATTCTTTTTCCAGTTTTTATTGATTCGTTTTTTAAAACTCCAAACAATAATATATGGGATGCTTTTAGAACTACCAGTGGGTGTACATTCTTTCTAGTCTTTTAATATCTTTTAATATCATACACTTTCTTACACTCACTGGATAAGGTCCATATGCTACATTAAATTCTTGTAAAATATGGGTTTTCTACCAAAGGAAGATAATTAATTTGGGCAGTTTAAATAGAAAGTTAGCATATTGTTGCACCATTTTCTGGAAGAAAGCCTCAGTGAGCTTGAGTGGATAATTAAAAGACTATGCCAGATCTAGCAATTCAAAACTATGATAAAACCCACTAACACATTCTCCATTTTTGTTATATTAATGCACTCTGTCAATGCCAAAGAAGTCTACCACATCAATATGGATATAGTAGTAATATCACCAAAGAACAGAACACAGTTGAAAATAGCCCAGGAATGAGGGTGGTTTACAAAGGAGCGATACAGCCAGATTAGAAATAAGACTCTATAACAGCTAGTGACTGAATATTTAGAAAACGCATTCATCACATAAATGTACATTTCCTGTCATCTCTAACAGTGATGCTTCCATTAGAGGCTTATTCATCTACCAACTTTAAGGAGTCTGTCAATTTAAACTGGTTTCATTAATCACTTCATGTTTACTGGTTGATATAGAGCAACGTCAGAACTCTATGTTCATATAATCACAAATACAAGTATGTACAAGTTTACAAAATTTCATTTTCATGTTTATTTTGGTTTCTTTATGAGATTATTGAGGTACACAATTGGATTTTAATGTTGAAGACTTAGGCCTTGACACCTAAGTCTTCTGAGAGAGCAACAAAATAAGTAGCCCCATTCTTTCACGTACAAGTCTGGTTGTGGGAGTGTCTCAGGCAGCACGGACTTGTGGGAAAGAGTGATTTAAAGGTTCCCTTCAGGAGTCTTCTCAGTTGTTCTTTTCCCTCAGGTATCTACCTTCATGGATCAGAAGGCAGAGTTTTGAGGTAAAAATATACCCTACTCTTACTTATATATTCAACACAATTCCTATTAAAATCTTAGATGGACTTTTAATTTATTTGGAAGAATTGGCTAACTAATATTAATCAAGAGCGTGTGCTATTGGCATAAGAATAGACATACAGATATAATTAGAGTTGAGTGTTATACCCTTACATTTATGCTTACTTAATATTTTGACAAGAGTGCTAAGAGAATTCAGTAAGAGAAGGAATAGTCTTTTCAACAAAGTGCCCAGATTACAGGCTATTCCATGCCAAAAAATGAAGTTCTTTGCCCAAGTCTGAATTTTATCCCCATGATTGCGAAAGGAAAAAAAAAAAAAAAAAACTTAGAATGAATTATGTACAGCTACAGTTTGGATTTGGATCATTACCCAAAGACTGATATGTTAAAGACTTGTCCTCAGTTTGGTGCTGTTGGGAGGTGGTAGAAGATTTAGGAGGTAGGACTTAGTGATAGGTCTTCCAGTTATTGGAGGTGTGCCTTTGAAGGGGATAGTGCAGCTCTACCCCTTTCTCTTTGCTCTCGTTCATGAGGTGAATGGCTTTGTCCCATCACCTGCTCCTGCCATGGTTTACCACATAGGCCCAAGGCAACGGGGCCAATCTATCATAGACTGAAATCTCCAAAACTATGAACCCAAATATATTTTTTCTTCTTATAAGTTTCTATATCTCAGGGATTTGTCACAGTGATATGAAACTACTACACAGACAGCTGTAAGAACTAAAATTGTAAAAGTGTTAGAACATAGGAATAAATATTTGTGATCTTAGATTGCACAATGTCCTCTTAGATGCAACACACACACACACACATACACACACACAGACAATAAATATGACTTCATAAATTTAAAAACATTTGTTCCAATAAGGACAGTATCAAGAAAGTAAAAAGATAACCCACAGAACTGGAGAAAATATTTGCAAATTTGGAGCAAAATTTGTGTCTGATGATAGACTTGTGTCTACAATATCTAAAGAACTAATAAAACTCAACAATAAAATGACAGTCCAATTAAGAGTGGACAAGACCCTGAGCATTCCATAGAAGACATGCTAATGAAAAGTTCAATATTTTTAGCCATTATAGTAATGCAAGCCCAAACCATGAGATACCATTTCATACCAGTAGGATGACTGCAAAGGGAAAGGGCAAACAACTCCAGGATGTTCTCTGGAGGTATGACCAACCTGATTCTCCCATTTCTCACTTGTAATTCTCAAGAATAACTGTATGGTATACTGGGTTTGCAACATCCTAAGACCCAGAATAGCCTTGGATTTTTTCCAGTCTCCCACACCCCCAACCAACGGAATGTCCTTCTGTGGTCCCTTACCACGTATCTATTAGCAATAAACTTACTTTATGCAACTTGTGTGGGTGAGTGTTCTGTATCCATGTACTGACACAAATTGGTGACCAATGGACAGTGAACCTGCTTCACAATAACAATGTTGGTGAGGATATGGAGCACTGGACCTGTCACAGATTTATGACAAGATTGTAAAATGGTTCATTTGCTTTGGAATATTGTTTGGTAATTCCACAAATTATTAACAGAGTTATCCTGTGATTCAGCAATTTAACTGCTAAGTATAAAATGGAAATAATTGAATACCTTTATCCATATGCAACCTTCTACAGGAATATGTGTAGCAGCATTTTTCATAATGGTTCAAAAATTAAAATAGGCAAAATGCCCATCAACTAAGTAAACCGAATATAGTATCTCCATTCAAAGGATTAGCTATGAGCAATAAATATAGGAAAGAAGTACTGATATGTGTTAAAACCTTGAAATTATTCTGCTTTGTGTATCAAGACTGAAAAAATGTGCAAAATAAATCTGGAACCACAGTTCATGTCAGAAAGAAATCTATTAGACTCTGTCACTAAGATTTAGAAGCCAAATTGAATATACTGAGGTTGAACAAAAGATGAGATAATTTAAACATCAGTAAGGAAAAAAATTAAAATAAATTGAAATATGTAAAATGTATTTAATTCTAATCATTGATAATGCAATTTTGAAATTACCTCAATCATTGAGCTAAATTTCTAGCTCTGTGCACTGTGTAACCTATTACATACTTTGTGGCTCAAAATAACATTATTTATTATTTCTCATGGGTCAGAAGTTTAGGCAAAGCTTGGTTTGCTCATGGCCTCATAAAGCTGAAATTGAAGTGTCAGTCAGAGCTAGCCTCTTCTGTGTTGGCTAGGACTAGCTCTTATCTGAAGCTTAACATCTTCTAAGCTTAACTGATAACTGGCAGACTTTGATTCCTTGTGACTGTATGGTATTCTAGCTAACTGATATTTAGGAACTGCTTTCAATTGCTGAGGACCATCCTTAGGCCCTTGAATATGTGGAGCCCTTTAATTATCCACTCACAAGTTGTCAGCTTACATTCTCTGAGGAGAAAGTTTTGTCACCAAAAATGTTAGAGGAGAGAACTACAAAAGGTCATCCTGCCATTAAAGCAATGATTAAATTGGAAAAATATGAAAACAAAAACACCAAAAATAGTAGAATCACATTTTCCAAAATTTTGAATCAAATTAAAAAAAAAAAAAAACCCATAAAAGCCATAGGAACACTTGATGAAGAAAGAAGTTGCTAAATTTTCATTGGAGAGTGTTGTGTGGTATTTTAACTTATCTGCCTCCCACTTGCCACTCCCAGTTTGACAGTGGTACTGGGGGTGACAGTGCATATTTTTGGTGAGACTTGCTGGTGCCAGACAAGGTAATATAATTCATTTTTTTTACAGAATTGTGAATGGTAGTTCCTTGAGGGATAGGCACAGGGACTTACCCTTGTTTTGCCTGACTTGGAAGTTTATCAGGGCTGAAGCAGTGGCTTTCCTGCTGGTGTTTGTCAAAATCATGTAAATGAAAATATATTAGCTGTAAAGCAGAAGGTTCACCAAAAACAAAAAACAAAAAACAAAAAAAACCAAAAAAAACCAAACAAACAAAAAAAAAAACTATGAAAGAATACAATGGGGAAGGAGAGATGTGATGGAATAAGGGCTCTAAAAAAGCTGTGGTGTATGCTGGAGAACCTAGAAGGATTGTACATACTTAAGGGGGAATACACATTCAGAAAATAATGGAGATCCTGAGCTTTTGACCCTGTCTGACTTTTTGGACTGTGTAAACAGAAGATGGAGGTTAAGGCAGAGTCACAAATGGCTGGCTAAGCTCTAAAGGGGTCCCCCAACACAGACACAATATACAAAGATTAGGGTGTAATATTTTTTAAAGGAGATAACTGCTGATCTCAAAGCCAATGAAAAATAATCTTTATTAAGTTCACATGTCAAAGAATACAGTTTTTACAAAAATGGTTAAGCAAAATAACTAGACAAGTAAACAGCTAGAACCCACAGTAAACAACAACATAAAATCCCAGGGAAACAGGAGACTGGTTTTCCATAATTCTTCATAATATTTTGAAATGCCCAATTTTCAACATAAAATATTGAGACACGTTAAAAAAAAAAAAAAAACTAAGGAAGTATGACCCATTCACAGAAAGTAAAGAAAATATTAGAAACTGTCTTTGAGGAAACTCAGATGTTGGATTTGCTAGATGAAGACTTTAATCTCTCTTAAGTTTGCTTAAAAAGCTGAAGGACTCCATGGGGAATGAACTCAAGGAAACCAGGATAATTATGCCTCATTCTGTAGGAAATATCAGCAAATACATGGAAGTTATAAAAGGAAGGAGCAAAATGGAAATTCTGACACTGAAAATAAAATAATCAGAGTGAAAAAAATTGTAGGAATATTTCAACTACAGCTTTGAGAAGGCAGAAAAAAAAAAAATGAACTTGAGGATAAAGCAATTGAGATTGCCCAGTCTGAGGAGCAGGAAGAAAAAGGAATGAAGTTACATTAGATTCCAAAATTACTAAAATAAAATAAAATAAAATAAATAAAATTTCCTTGTGCCACCAAATATTTGATGAGAGGAAGTTTCTGTATCTATGTATATTAAATCAATTAAAAAAAAGGGATGGTAGAAAGAATGATATCATTATTTGGTAACTCCCCTAATGAAGCAGTCCAGAACCAATAATCAAATGCTGTTAAAATATTAAATAAAAGAAAGATAATGAGATAGTTTGCCTGAAGAAAGCGCACCATACATATAATTGACCTTGAAAAATAATGTTGAACTTGGGTTTGATCAAGAAATTAAATTTGATTAAACTTCTAGGACTTACCATCAATCTGTAAGAAAAACAGGCAACCAAGAAACATGATATACTCTCACAGGGAAATAATCAGCAAAATCTTTTCTGTAAAGTCCTGTACAGAACTCAACAAATAAAATATAAGTTAAAAATAAAAAAGTTAGAGAGATGGGTGGGAACTTGGAAGAGGAAAATCAAACAATTACAATGTTTTAATAAAGAAAATTTCCTTGAACTTTGAGCACATGTATAAGGATTTGCCTGCTACATGATCCAGAATATGCAAGATGATAGAATTTGGATAGTGCTATGTAGATAGGGCCATAACCTCCTGGAGAAATGGTTATAACAAGCAGAACCTTGTGACTATCAGGGGTCTGTGATTTGTCTGTACTAAATTAAGGGAAGTGGGAGTGGAAGCTGAGGACAAGGCAGCAACCTGCTTCTACTCATCCTAGTCCTAAATTGACAAGTGAAGAGCTGTTTTGAAAGACCAATAATTTTCCCAATAATACTTTGAGGCTTTTGCGTTGCCTCCCCACTTACCCTTGCCTTTGATCTGGATGACAGTTTTCAAAAGGACTTTTGTAATTTTACACATTCCTGTACAAGAATTAATTCACAATGCTTCAACTAATGGTTTGAATATACTTTATCAGTTACTCTGAAGTTCCTGTCCCACAGAATCTAGCCTCTCTGGGTTGGATCAAGTTTTCCCTACTTTGCCTAGTAATATTCCTTGTCTTGAATTTCTTTTCTTGTAATAACAATACCTTATTTGTATCTTTATTTGAACAAACAATTGTGAAAATAGCAATGTAAACAGTGCATTTAGAATATTGATTAAATAGTTGACATTAAGACACTATTGTTAATTTTGTTGATGTATAATGCTATTATTACAGTTACATGTTTTACAGTCACTATCTTATGGTAAAAGTGTCTGTACAGAAAAATTGATAATTTTTAAGTTGGGTAATGGGTGCAAGGGGATTCATTTTACTATTCTGACTGCTCTGGCATATGTTCAAAAGTTCATGTAAGAGTCTATAAGAAGTCTTCATCTGCACAGATCATGTATTCTAAAGGAAAAGAGACAGCCAATAAACAAGCACTGTATTTATGATGTTATGGACTGAATGTTTGTGTCCTTCCAAACTTTGTTTGCTTTAAGGCCTAACCCCTAAAATGATGGTACTTTAGAGCAGGGGCTTTGAGCTGTTATTAAGTCATCAAGGCAGAGTTATTGTGGATTGGTTTGGCACCCTTATGAGAACAGAAATGCAAGTCTCCTCTCTCTCTGCTCTCCACCATAGGAAGTTACAGATAAAAATTGGCCATCTGCAAAACAGGAAGTAGCCTTCATCAGACCCTGTATCTATTGGCAACTTGGTCTTGGAATTTCTAGTATCCATAACTGTGGGAAATAAATGTTTGTTGTTTAAGCCACTCAATCTATGGAATATTTGTTATAGAAGTCCAAACTAAAATGTTATAATTGTAATTTTAGAAGGGTTCAGCGCATATTATAAAGATGACAGGGTATGGGGATATTTCAATATTCAGTAAAAGGATCAATAAGATGTGCAATTCCATACAAATATATATTTCCACATATCATCATCTCACATATGTATCTACTTACATTCATATGTTACATACATATTCATATCTTATTTGTAAAATTATGCTATTATTTCAATTCTTAGCAATGGTACTGATATGGAATTTACTGTAGATTTATGGGACTATGTAGTTCTTTATTTCCCTTAATATCAAAGTGAAGCAAATTCTTTATTTAAATAATTTAGACCCATCTCATAGTTTAAATGTTATCTACTTCCTTATGGAACCATATTTAGCCACATGATTGTTATCTATATATATCAAAATATATACACACTAAGATATCTGAAATACATTTAATTTAATCTCTTCTGTATACTGACTTTTTCATGGTCACTTGATGTATGTTCTGCATCAAAATTTTTACAAAAGGGAGTTTAGTTAATTATAAAAAGAAAATAATGGTAGGTTTATTTTAATAAAGTTCTACCATAAAATATTGAGAAAAATAATTTTTATTTTAATAAGATTAGATTCCCTTGTTAACACTAAAAATCTGACAAAGAAGATTTTTTTAAAAAATTATGTACCATTGCTTTATGAAATTGCTTTGGACTATTGCCCTGTAATTCCAATTCTAAATTGACATTTTCCATGACAAGACTCATTAATTTGCAGGAAGTATTCCTTCTGGCAGCATCTGTTCAGAATGCATTGTAATAGAAGGGAATGGGGTGGGCTGGAGGGAAGGATGGAAGTGAATAATGTAATAAAGAGGAAAATGTGATGCCACAATAGCAGAGGAAATTCCATGGATTTGAATAATAGATGCTGAAAGGTCTTGGGTTCTTCAGAATATTACTATCTTCATAATAGAACTTGACACTTGGAAAGACCCAAGAAGTAGAAACCCATTAGAAATCCTCTGCAGGAGGATGTTTATCATATTCTCCCTTTGGACCACTTATCCTTGGGAAAAATCATATTCAGATGTTTCTGATAACAGAAATGGTGTGATGTTCCTGGAATGTGGCTGATGAATGCCTGGCAGTTATAATGCAATATATACATGGTAATAAATGTAATTCTAGTATTTCCTTCTCTCTGTGTGTGTTTGTCTATGAATGTTTGAATGCACATATACCTAATAGAGACTCTATCTGTACGATAGATCTCTTTAATAAAAACTTTTTTTGAAAAGCTAACAAGTGTCTTTCTACACAGAATAGCACTGCAGTGAAGTGATACCATACCAAAAATTGATATCTCTTTATATAATGGCAGTTTTTTCAGTTTTGGTTTCTGTTTTATGAGATCAGAGCTATAGTGGGTAGTTCATAATGCATATGTTTACTTAACTTCTGTAAACTTGTTTCCTCATTGGTAAAGTTGTGTTTTAGTCAGCTTTTTCATCCCTGTGACCAAAATACAAAACAAGAACACATTAGAAGAGGGAAAATTTATTTGAGATTCATGGTTTCAGACATCTCAACCCACAACTGACCCCATTGCTCTGGGCTCAATTGAGGCAGCACATCATGGGGGAAGGGTCCAGCGGAGGAAAGCTGCTCTGTACTCTTCCAGGCACGCCTCCAGTGACCCAACTCCTGCAGTTATCATCCAGTCTGTTCACTCAAACCAGGATGGATCAAGTAGATTACAGTTCTCATGATCTAACCATTTTTTTCCCTGTGAGTATTCCTGCATTAACAGGAACTTTGGAGTGATACCTCATATTCAAATTGTAAGAATGCTATCATTTATAGAGGGTTATTTTAGTGACTAAGTAAGTTTTGTAAAATACTTTTACCATGTCTGGAATATACAAAGTGCTCAATAAATACTAGTTGTCGTTTATTATTATTATTCTTAGTGCTCTTTGTCATTCACATTGGTGGCTGGTAGGACTGACTCCATCTTTTTCCTCAGCCTTTGTATATGAGTTCTAGAATAGACAGGAGATATTCCTGTCTAGAAAAATGGACATTGAAACACTCAGAGGTACTTTTATACTTTAAATAAATACAGAATATTGATAGGTGTGGGTAAAAAAATAGTCTTAGAAAGAGTGTCCACAAGGCCAATTCCTGGGAAAAAATAGTCATCCTTAAAATAACAATGAAATTGATCATTCAACACACAGTGGAGCGAAGCATGAGTAGCCAAAACAGATTGACTATAGTAACAGGTGAAAACTGATCTGTTTGAAAAAAGGTCTGTTCTTTAAATTAGCTGATAGGAGCACAAATTGTGAAAGAACACATAATATTACTCCAAAACACCAGCTTGGAAAAAGCTTTTTGTCCTTTCTTGGGGTAGACAGATATAGCTGGATTCTCAAAGAAGATTTCTGTTTATCCCGATTATTTACGTTTATATATTTTTCATTTCAATCAGTTACTTATTTAACTACGATATGCACATGGTGCCAAATTTAAAACATACAATAATATACTTAGTGAAAAGAAAGTCTCTGGTGCTGACCCTAGATCCCAGTGTTCTTCCTCCAAAGCAACCACTGTAAGCAGTTCCTTATGCATTCTCTCAGAGGATTCTTAATAAATGAATCCATATACAAGCATACAGAGGATATTTTTCCTATTTTAGAAAATATTAATATCAGCATATACATATTCTTCTGTATTTTTTGTTTTTATTCGGCCGTTTTAAAAAATTATAGTTATTAACACATATTGATTTTAAAAACTGATATGAATTCACAGTGACATTTCCACATATTCATGTATTATGTGTTAATCATGTCCACTCACCATTTTTCTGCTCCCTGAAGTGCCCTGTCTCTCCTACTACCTGTTCCCATCTGAGTACCTAATAGTCCCTTCTCTACTTTCAGGACTATTATCTTCTTTTTTCCTTCTTAATTTCCACATATGAGGGAAAGCATGCAATACTTCTCTTTCTATGTCTGGCTTATTTTGTTTAACAGGAAATCCCCCAGGGCCATTAATTTTTCTGCAAATGTCAGGATTTCATTCTTCTTAAGGACTTAATAATACTCCATAATGTTTATATACTATATTTTCTTTATCCTTCCATCTGTTGACAGACACCTGGGTTAATTCTACATATTAGGCTATTGTAGAATATTGCTGCATAAATATGGGTATACAGGTATTTCTTTAGTATGCTGACTTTATTTATATCAGGTATATACTCAGGAGTGGGAGAGATAAGTCAATCATGTGATTAATTCTCTTTTTAGTTTATTGAGAAACATTAATATTGTTTTTCTTAGTGGCTGTATTAATTTATATTTTCACCAACAGTGTGTAAGACTTTCATTTTCTCTACATCTTTGCCAGCATTTGTTATTTTTTTGTTTTTTTTGGTTTGATAATAGCAAACCTCTTTGGGGTGGTATGGAATCTCATTGTAATTTTTATTTGCATAACTTTTATGGTTAAAGACACTGAGCATTTTTCCATATATTTATTGGTCATTTATATTTCATTTTTTGAGAAATGTTTATTTAGATCATTTGTGCATTATTTTTATTAGATTATTATTTTTATGTAAGTTTTTTGAGTTCTTCATGTATTCTAAATATTAATCCTCTGTCAGATTGCTAGCTAGGAAAAATTTTTTTCCTATTCCATAAGTTGTGTCTTCACTCTCTTAATTGTTTCCTTTGCTGTGTGAGAGCTTTTTAATTTGATACAATCCCACTTTCATCCCATTTGCAAATTCTCAATTTTGTTTTCTGAGTTATTACATTCCTATCCAGGAAATGACTGTGTTAATATCTTGAAGTGTTTCCCCTATGTTTTCTTTTAGTAGTTTCAAACTTTCATGTCTTACGTGAAAAGAGTATTTTCACAGGTTGAAAGATAAGGGTCAATTTTCCATGTGCAGATATCCAATTTTTCCAGTGCCGTTTATTGAAGAGGCTGTATTTTCTCCATTGTATGCCTTTGGCACTTTTGTTGAGAGTCAGTTGGCTATAGAATCACATTTTTATTTCTTTAGTCTTATCTATGTGTTTTTATGTCAATACCATGTTTTCTTGTTGTGGCTCTATAGTATGCTTTGGAATCAAGTATTGTGATGCCTCTGCCTTTTTCTCAGAGTTGCTGTGACTATTCAGGTTCTTTGGTGCTTCCATATTTTTGGACTTTTTTTTTTTCTAGTTCTGTGAAAAATATCATTGGTAATTAGATGAAAAGTGCAATGAATTTGGAGATCATTTTGTGTATTGTGGTCACTTTAACAATATTGATTATCCAAATCCAGGGATATGGGAGGTCTTCCCACCTTCTAGTGTCTTCTCACAATTCACTTTTTTCAGTTATTTTTATAATTTTCATCAATGAGGTCTTTCATATCCTTGTTAATTTATTTGCTTACTTATGTTTTGTGTACATTATTATGAATGGGATTACCATTTTTTTCTTATCAAGATTGTTATTGGTATATAGAGAAACCACTGATTTTTGTATATTCTTTTTGTATTCTACTATTTTGCTGAATTTCTTCATTGGCTCTAAAAATATTTTGGTAGAGTCTTTAAGATTTTCTATGTATAAAAATCATATAATCTGCAATCAGGAATAATTCGAATTCCCACTTTCCCAGCTATATACCTTTTGCTTCTTTCTCTTCCTCAATTGCTCTGTCCCAAAGTTTTAGTACTATATTGAAAAATAAAGTTGAGAGTCTAATCTAATTACAAGTGCTTAAAATTTTTGGTACTATATTGAATAACAGTTGTGATAGTAAACACTGTAGTCTTGTTCCTGAACTTAGAGGAAGTTCTTTCAGTTTTTCTATATTTATATGATATTGACTCTAGATTTATTATTGATAGTCTTTATTATGTTGAGATGATTGTGTGACTTTTATCTTTCTTTTATGTGCTATATTACATTTGTTGATTTACCAATGTTCAAACATCTTAGAAACGCTGGAATGAAGCCAACCTAGATCATGGTACCTGATATTTTTAATGTGCTTTTGAATTCAGTTTGGAAATATCTTGTTGAGAATTTTTTTTTTCTTATGCTCCTACAACATTCTTTTTTCTTGTTGAGGAATTTTTTGCATGTGGGTTCATCAATAATATTAGCCCAGAGTTGTTTTTTCTTTCCTTTCCTTTTTTCCCCCTTATTTTTGTGGTGTCCTTGTCAAGTTTTGGTAGTAAGATGATATTGGCTTTTCAGAACGTGTTTGGAAGAATTCCTCCCCTTTCTATTTTATGGAATATTTTGAAGAGCTTTGGTATTTGTTCTTCTTTGAAAACTTGGTAAAATTCAGCTTTGAAATAATGTGATAGTCCTGGACTTTTCTTTTTTGGGAGTCTTTTTACTACATATCTGATCTGATTACTTGTTATTGAGCTATGTTTTCTACATTCTCTTGTTTCAATTTTGGTAGGTCAGATATGACCAGAAAGTTTTACATTTCTTCTGGATTTTTTAACTTATTGGCATGGAGATTTTCAAAATATTCACTAATGTTCCTTTGAAATTCAGTGATATTTGTTGTAGTGTCTCCTTTTTCATCATGGATTTTATTTGATTCTTCTATTTAGCTAGAGACTTGTTAAGTTTGCTTATTCTTTCAGAGAACCAACTATTTGTTTTATTGATCCTTTGCATTGTTGTTTTATAATTACACTTAATTATGCTCTGATCTTTATTCCTTATGCTGATTTCTAATGCCTTGGACTTTGGTTTGTTCTTGTTTTTCTAAGGTCTTAATATACATCAATAGGTTATTTGGAATCTACATATTTTTTATCCAGTTACTCATTACTATAAACTTACCTTTTAGAACTTCTTTTGATGTATCCCAGAGGCTTTTGATGTTGTGTCCATTTCCATTTAATTTAAGGAATTTTTAATTTTTCCCTATGATTTCTTCAATGATCCACTGTTCATTCAAAAGTGTTCATTCTCCATATATTTGTATAATTTCTGCTATTTTCTACTCTCAATTTCTCATTCTGTTTCATTGTGATCAGAGAAGATGCAAGATATTATTTCAATATTTTTTAAGTAAGACTCTTCTTGTGGTCTAACATATGATCTATTTTAGAAAAACTCATATGCACTTATGAAAAGAATATGTATTCTGTTGCTGTTTAATGGAATAAACATCTGCAATATCCATTTATTTGGTACTGTACTTCAACAGTGATGTTTCTCTATTGATTTTTTTGGGGAACCCAGATGATCTATGTTTTGGGAGAGTGGATTAATGAAGTCATCCACTATTGTTGTATTAGGGCCTATTTCTACCTTTATGTCTAGTAGTGTTTGTTTTATAAAATATAAAATAGGATTTTGCTATGGTTTGGATGTTATGTGTCTCCCAGGAGCTCATGTGTGAAACAATTCAAGAAGGTTTAGAGGAGAAATGATTGGGTTGTGAAAGTCATAACACAATCAGTGAATTATTCCCCCTGATGGGATTAACTGAGTACTAACTGAAGGTAGGTAAGATGTCTCCATAGGAGGTGGGCCATTTGGGGCATGCCATTGGGGTGTATATTTTGTATCTGGCAATTGAAGTCTCTCTATCTGTGCTTCCTTATGATCATGTGAGCCACTTCCCTCTGCCACACTCTTCCATCATGATGTTCTGCCTCACCTTGAGCCCTGAGGAATGGAGCTTGCTTTCTGTGTACTGAGACCTCTAAAATTGTGAGTCCTCAAATAAACATTTCCTCTCCTAAGATTGTTCTGGTCAGATCTTTTAGTCAAAGGAGTGAAAAAGCTGACTAAAACAAATGTTCTAATTTTTATTTTTAATTTTAGACATAAAGTTTTATATATATGTATATATATATATGATTTTTATTTCTTCTTTATGTATTGTTCCCTTGATTAATATATGGTGACCTTATTTGTTTCTTATGATTTTGGTTTTAGGTCTGATTTTGGCTTTGGGTCTATATCGTTAAATGTAAGTGAAGCTCCTCCCCATGACTTCTGTATTCCATTATTTTGGAATAACTTTTCCTGTTCTTTCACTTTCAGTCACTACATGTCTTTGCAGGTGAGATGAGTTTTTTGTAGGGAGTATATTGTTGGATTTTTCTTTCTAATCTGTTCAGTCAGTCTTTGCCTTTTAATTAGAAAACTAAGGCTATTTACATTCAGAACATTATTTTAAGGGTATGTATTTGTTTATATCATGTATGTATTTGTTTATATCATTTTACTAATTTTCTTTCTGATCATTTTGAAAATTCTATGGTCCTTTCTTCCTCTTTTATTCTTAGAAGTTTGATGGTTTATGGCATTGATAATGTTTGAGAATTCTACTTCATTTATGTGTACTCTTCTACTAGAGTTTATTCTTTCACATTTCCCAATTATGTTTATATTTCTTGCTCTTCTTAGTGTAGTATTCCCTTAAGCACTTTCTGTAATGTTTGTCTAATGGTCATGAATTTCCTTAGTTTATTCTTAACTTGTAATGTCTTTATTTCTTCTTTGAATCTGAAGGGTAGCCTTTTAGGTATGGTAAGCTTGATTGGCAGTTATTTTCTTTTAGGACTTGAAATATATCATTCCATTTACTCATGCCCTTCAGGGTTTCTGCTGAAAAATCTGTTGTTAGTCTAATGACTTTGCCTTTAAATGTGACTTGGTGCTTTTCTATTGTACCTCTTAATATTCTTTCTTGGTTTTATTCTTTTGGCAATTTAGCTATATATGAAATGGAGAGGTTCTTCACTGGATATGTCTACTTGGGGTTATAAATGCATTCTATGCCTGAATGAAAATACTTTTTCCTAGATTTTTGAAATTTTCTATTATTTTCTTTGAATAGGTTTTATGTATTCTTAACTTGTAGCTCTCTTCCTTGAGCATGTTAATTGTACAGATATTTGATCTTTTTATCTTGTCCCAGAGATCTTGTATGTTCTGTTCATTTGTTCTGATATTTAATTTCTTTATATCTGAGTGTAATATTTGGAAAGATTTGTCTTCAAACTCTAATATTCTTTCTCTCACTTGATCAAGTCTATTGTTGATGCTTTCTACCGAGGTATTTTTTTTTAATCTATTTGAAATTTTATTTCCAAGATTTCTGTTTGGCTTCTTTTTCAAAATCCCTCTCTTTATTGAGTTTCTCATTCATGTTCTGTGTTGTCTTCCTTAAATCTTGAACAGTTATCTTGTATTTATTGAATTTTTTC
Organism: Sciurus vulgaris; assembly: GCF_902686455.1. NCBI lineage: Eukaryota > Metazoa > Chordata > Mammalia > Rodentia > Sciuridae > Sciurus > Sciurus vulgaris. Next base: position 25,950,709 of record NC_136470.1, on the reverse strand, counting down.
AAACTCATTTTCAAATTCTTTTTACAATATTAATGTACTTTAGTGTCATTAGAATCTATTAGTAGATATCTATGAATTTTAGTATGTGTCATCTTTGTTTTCATATTACTTGTGTTTCTATGTTGAGATTTATGCATCTGTTGGTCTGGTTATCTCTCATATTTATTTGATGGCCTTCATAGTAAGTGACTTTTTCTTGACAATTTGTTTTGGGGTTTCAGTTTGTTGTATAATGTTGTGTTTCTATGATATTAGACTCCATAGTATAATTTCTGTGATTATTGGGTTTGACTGTGATTATTGGGTTTGGCCACAGTGTGTATTGAATTAGAATTTGAGGGGACCCACGACATCTGTAGATCTTTCAGTTATAGAAGCCTTTTAGTAATTCAGGCAGGTGTGATGTAAACAGATTATGTGGGGTACACCCTTGTGATTATTCTTATGGAGGTAGAAGCTCCTATGTGATCATAGGGTTTTTCACAGGAACCGCTGATATTGGCTTGCTCCAAGCCTTCAAATGTGCTAAAAGGTTTGATGCCCCTACCCTCTGTTCAGACACTGGTACAATTCCTGGCATTTCATGAGGAAAGATAGGGGCTGAAATCACACCACTCATGTGGCAATCACATTCAGCCTTTTCAAAAATGTGGGATCTCACAAACTATGGATGTGACCAATAGTAATTTCACAGGTCTGGTAAGCATAATAGTTTTGTTATCTCTCTCTGCTGTTGCTGTAGGAATATCTTTGTGAAAAGTGGGACTTAAGACATGCTCCCCTCAGTTGTGCCCACTGGGGACAGGTCAAAGTCCCCACTCTACTTTATTCCCCACTCTTTAAGTCAAAGTATACACGAAAGTTGTGTGGGACTGGATTGTGATTATATCTGGGTACAATTACTCTCAACTGGGCTGGGGGTGTAAATCAGTAGTATAACTCCTGCCCCAGACTTGATCTTTAGCATCTTTAGCGTGGCAAAGATTTTTAAAAATGAAAAGTCAAAAGAGTAAAGATAACAAGCGCAAAAACACATGAAGAGAACAAAAAGTAAAACATCTTTAAAAGACCTTATAAAAATCAGAGAGAGAGAGAGAGAGAGAGAGAGAGAGAGAGAGAGAGAGAGAACAGGAAAAGGGGGAAAAATTAAAAGAGAAAAAAAGACAAAGAATTTTATCCCCCATGAGATGCTCAAGTGAGGGTACGAGGGCAAATGATTAGGACCTATGCTAATCAAAGCTTCTCTTCCCCTGCAGTCTTCTTAGATTCTGTGGACAGAGCAATGGATAGGACAATGGATAGGGATTTTTTAGCTCCTAAATTTTTCAGTTATGTTGACTATCAGGTGACTAGCAGGAGTAATTTGTGGCTGAACATAGTTGATTGAAATGCCACTTAACTGTATTGCACACTGCATCAGAATACAGTCTACTACAGCCCAAGATTCCCTCTGGAGATTTTTAGACTGTATGCTCTGGGTTCAGGACAAACATTAGTGCTGCAGTATGTCCCTTGATGCCTCTGAGGGTTGGAAACAGAAAGATCGGTGCTGGAGGGTGGAACATGATCCAGGAGATCTGTTGCTTTCAATCCTGGTGACTTTGGACCTGGGGATCCCCATGAGAAACCACATATGTTTGTTCACTCCCCTGGACTTAGAGGGATGTTTCCCTGAATCACCAATTTTACAGGGAAGTACCTTCCGCTCCTCCCTGCATTGCAGTCAGTATCACCCACAGCATAAAACTCTCACTGAGTTTGTGTCAGTCATTTTTCCAATCCAACACTGCCTCAAAAAGTGGCTACCTGGGAAGATAGTACAGTGAAATGGTCACAGGATCCTGGAGATAGAAAAATGCAAGGGTTTAAACTGAGATAAAAGGAACTTTCTCAACATGGCCCCAATAATAGCAGTCTGAAAATTTGCTGGGAGATTCATTAAAGTCCTATAAAGCCATCTTACTGGGCAGATCCCAAGTCTCTTATTTATTTAGAGTGTATGTCAGTGAAGTACTGAATTCTGCACTGATGGAGATCACTGGGACTGTTTCTCTCTTTTACCTGCATCCCTGCATCAGGTCTTAGCCCCACCCACTCCTTCCCTACACAGGTTTTGCTGTGCAATAGGTGCTGGGACGCTCTACTTCTCTTGGCGTACTATTATCCAAATTCTCTCAGTTTCACCAGGTGTTGTCTCTCTAAAATTGGATTCCAGTACTATCCCATAGCCACCCATCTTCACATGCAGACACCCACCTGTTGATCTGGTTCTGTCTTATGGAAAAGCTGGCAAGTGCTGGTTGCCTCTATCTTGCCATCTTAGATTATGCTATGAATATTTTTTAACTGACACATAATATTTGTACATAGTTCATGGGTATAATTTGATAAATACTGTTTTCACATGCTAGTGGATCCTTTCAAATATTAAAACACATTGAAATGGATTTTGTGGCTTGACATATTTATACCCCCATTTATTTGGTTAACAAATCTGAGTCAGTTCATGCTGCCATAAAAAATACCATAGACTGGGTAACTTAACAGAATTTATTTCTTACAGTTCTGGAGGTTAGAAATCTGAGATCGGAGTGCCAAGATGGCTGGTTTTGTAAGTCCTCTCTTCATGGCTTGCAAATGCTCATCATTTTGCTTTATCCTCACATTCAGGGGGAGAGAGAGAGAAAAAGAAAGCAAGTTCTGTGGTATTTCTTATAAAAACACTAATGAGATCAGACCAGCGCCCTTCCCTCATGATCTATTGCTTTTCCAAAAGGCCCATCTCCTATATACTGGGGATTAAGGCTTCATCATGTAAATATGGGGATGGGGCAAGGATACAAACAGGTCTCACAATGTCTTAAAATAATGAAATAGAAAATGTTGTTTCATACCACAGTCCTGTCATGGGTTGGTATGTGTGTAAGCCTTGCTGTTCCTGGCAGGTTTAGGCAATGATTAGAGACATCTGGTTGCTGCTCCAGGGTTTCTAGAACAAGACATTGTAAAACTTGGCACTTGACAATCTGTGTATTATAATGTTACTGCAAACCTTGAAAATACCTTGCTTATTTTTACTCTGATGTCTAGCCTTAAAGGGGAGGGTTTTTAGCTTTAGATGAATGATCCTTTAATAATTAATATGGCTATGTGCAGAGTGGAGCAGGAATCTGACCCCAAATTTGAGGTAATAAAGAAGACTGATACAAACTGAAGGCAGAAATGCCAAGCTTTCTATTCTGCTCTTAGTTACCCATCATACATCTGTATGCCTACATGAAGAGTGAGTTCTTCTTAGCAAAAACAATCTCTAAGTCATTTTTATTCACATGCACACTCCTGCCATAGACCTCTTATATTTCTGTATGTTTTGTATCAGCTATTATTCTCCATGATCTTCACAGAGTATTTGTATATCCAACAGTGTTTCCTTGGAACAGAAAGCAGGTAAGTTTGCTGTCTAGGAGAAGGATAACATCTCCTTAGAGACTTGGTAGATTTGTTTGCAGCCTCTCTTTAAGATTTGGGGTTTCCTAAGCTTTGAGTTCCTCAATTATAAGTTAAACCAACTGTATGCATAGCAGCCATCTGGGCATTGTAGTCCGTGATTTGGAGATGATAGGAATCTATATGGACTTGAAGCTCATGCTGCCTTTTTGCATTGTGAAAAATGAATCCCTTTGTTCAGAACCCAGAAGTCTCAGCCTCTGAAACTGTTTCAGGATGATGTAATATGCATGTAGGTTAAAATCTCAGGTCTTTCACAGTTCTTGATTTGTTTATATGTGTATGTACCATTGCACCATTCATAGCAACTATTTATATGTAGATATGCTTGTGAGAAAATTACATTTGTCAATGAGAATAATCTTTCATCTTTTTCATTTTCTATAATGATTAACAAATATTTTTGTGGAAAAAAAAAGAACTCCTCATGTCCCTTTTTATATAGGCACAACTGCATCACTCTTCTGTGTAAATTCCTCAGTGCTTCTTCAGCACCTTCATGATGAAGTTGTCATCCTTCTGTAGTGTGGATGGCATGTGTCATTTTTCCTGACCTTGTTTTCATATTTTCATGATATCTTCTATCTCCATCAACTTGTGGATGTTTCTGCTGCTATTGATAAATAGTGGAGACTCCATTTTACAGTCCTCCTAATGAAGGGTAGAGGTGGCTTGGATGAAGCCGATACCTGTTTCTGTAGTTATACCTCTCAGTCTACTATCATTTCCTTGGTCCATCTTGTCTTGCTCATTTCCTTCAGAGTGAATACACTGAACTATAATATTCGTACTACAGACTTGTGCCAAAAGAGCTGCTCTCCAAATATTAGTATGTTTGCTGATGTGCAAAGATAGGCATGGTATAGACCTAGCAGTCTTGGGAATTGTGCAAGTGAAAACTGTTTCTGGTTGTAGCCAGTAGCTTTCTCTTCTACTTTTTTCTTCCCTCTTCAGCTATCCGTTTAAATTCGGCAAGATGAGACACTTCCTATCTCAAAGTATTTTACCTCTCTCACAAGATGAGGAGATTCTACCTTAAATCTTCAAAACTTGGACAGCTTTTCAAGAATAACTGATAATGTTAATGGATCTCACCTCTGATCAAAGTGTAAAATCTTTAGGTTGGAAAGTGATGTTAATTCTAGTTGTATCCACCACCAGAGAGAGCTACCTTAGTCTCTACTGGATTACATAAAATGTAAACTTTAGCCAAGGTTAATGGAAAAAATTGAGCTGAGTAATATATTTTTTCTATTAGCCTGGTTTTGATCTTGCTCTGAATAGCAGATTTTGCCATTATCTTAAATAAGAAGAATTTTGCTTTTTATGGAGCCACCTAAACCATATATGGATTATGAGGTAAATAAACTATATTTACATAAATGACTTTTGTTCTCTTCTTTTTCTATTGAGGTTATGATGGTGACAACTCTGATTGGAAGCTTGTATCCTTATACAAGAAGAAAATTTTATTTCATCTTGTTACTCTTACGTTCCATTTAATCGTTTACAATTTACCCTTTGCCAGTCCTGTTGATTTAATTTTCTACCATTTTTAAACATGTCTCTCAGTTGCAGCTATTTCAAATTTCTCACAGTTCCCTACTATAAGCTCCTGTCCTTTCCAATTAGATAAAACTTAAAAATATAGAACAGACCAAAACATAGTTGCTTTTGTGGGAGCAAGGCAGTGGCCCACACACTTTGTTCAGATATCTTCTTCCAGCCTATTCTTAGACTGCTGTGTTTCTAGCGAATTCTATCTGTCTTTCTCTCCTTTATCTAGCCAATTCCTTTTTCTTATCAACATTCTTTCTCTTGGAAGTCTTTTCAAACCCGTCCTGTTGTCTAAGATATCATGCTAGCACAATCTACCTGTAAAATAATATGTCATGCTACTCTGTTGGGGGAAATATTTGCTGAATGAGTTAAAGAATAAGATTTTCTATAACACCATCTCTGCCTTAAAGCATCTTCAGTAAGGTAGTTTTACTCACACAAAATCCATCTGATCTCGATTCTCTATTTTCATGGAAGAAGAGGAATAAAATCCAAAATATTAAAAATAGAGTTCACTTCTATTCTTAGTGGATAATATAACCTTTGATTTTCTGGGACTGACCCAATGTCTTACTCAGAATGACTGAAAAGTCGACTCATGATAAAGTTGGCTTAGGAAGAAGTTGAACAGTGTTGAGTTTTGCTGTTTCATTCCCTTTTAAAATGATTTCCATGTCCCATGCAACCCAAGAAAAGGTAGCATCATCTCTTAAATGAATGATAATCACCCTTATGTAATGAGCCACCCCTGAGTGAAAACTTTCCCAGAGGAAATTACTATTTGTTGCAAATTTTATTTTTATTTAGTAGCTTGTTGTGTATGTGAACTTGCCTGTGTGTATTGAGGAAAGAAGGCTTTAAGGCACAACAGACTGCTTATAGAGTAAGTTTACAGAAGCAGACACCTTCAACAAAAATATTAAAACATACATATGATAAACACATAATGCATGAGCAACTTTTGTTATGAGGGACATTGTATATTCTGTTCCATTGAGATGATTTCATCTTATGTGCTTAATTTGAAATTTAAATACCATCACACCGTGAGGAATGGGAAAAAAAGATTATTTTTTTCATCTCATTTCACATCTGAATCACACTAGATTATCTGTTTTATAATCCATTAATGGTTTGTGCTTGCAGTCTCTAAGAGTACTAATGATAAATGGCAAATGTTTTGAGTATTCTCAGTAGACAAAGTCTTCTTTCTAATATTCACTTTAAATAAATAGATAAATAAATAAATAAATAAATCCTTTGCCTATTTAGAGTGTGAAACCAGCACCCTCTTCCTGATTTCTGAAGATTTTAAGTGAATTTATGTTTTTCAGGTTCCTCTCAGTCTTCATTCCTTTTCCTACTAAATTCTGAATTCTTATGAATTCACCTTCCCATCATTGCTCCTAAGGTGGCTTTATTTTCTCCATGAATAATAATGTGTTTATAAAATTATTTTTTCTTAGGCCTCTCTTTCAAGGAATCTAACTAAAAATAGCTATCATGATTAGTATTATTAAACGGAAAGACTCAGGATAGTGAATAGGAATTACAACATGCCAACATCTTCCATTTGCATATGTGAAATACATACATATATATATATATAGTACATTTTCATGTTTATGCACAATAAGAACATTTTCCTCCTGAATAAAATCTTAACAATTCAGTTTATCTCTAGTAATTTCAGTACAAAGAACTCAAAGAAATTATAAATTTAAGTTGAAAAATTACTAAGAAATTAAAATATGTATCATCAGACTCACTTTTACCTTTTCTTTGAAATAGCATTTTATTACACAAGTTCATCATTCAAACAAATTATTTCCTCATGTCTAACAAGTCATATGCTGACACATCTTTTTCTTTTAAAAAACAGTTTCAGAATTATAAAAACTGAAAAGTATGCCCCTTACTTTATTTCCCACTGCAAAAACCCTATATATTCCATTTATGTACATATGTGGAATTTGATCACATTTAAGTCAAATTAGAAAATGTTCAATGCATCTTTAATTTAAATTATGGAATCTGAAGAAGTTTTAAATAAAATCTAATTATTATCATACTCCTACTTACTATTTTTATAGTATTTACAACATTTTCCTGAAGCAAAACTATGTTACCATAATAGAATTACCTCCCTTCACATTTTTTATTTAAATAACCATCAATTAAAATATGACAGGTTTTTCTGTTATCATATTTATAGTCATATTGATGGAGATTCATTTTATTTACAGAATTATATTGATTTTGCAAGTTCCTAAAAGGCACTTGGAAAGAGCAGTAATGGAATGGATGGATGCGTTGCCTTGTAGATCAATCAGTGAGAATTTCAGGGATTGTAAAGTGAGGATGAATTTACTGAGCTCAGCATTCTGTTTCTGGAACTGCAGCCAGGGACTTATTAGTATTAGTTATATACTTTCTGGAAGAGCAAGCGTATAAGAGCACAATACAGGAGATTTCTTGGCAGGGAGTTGCATTCTTTTAACTGCTTTAATTCTGGTGATTGCATTAGATGCAGTTCATCTCTGATGAAATGCTCTCAGCCAAGACCTAGGAATATATCAATAGGAGCTGATGCCTCATTTCTTTGAGCAGGGTACTCAACTGCAGATGTAGGCATGGATAAACTCAAGTGCAGTTGCAATAGAAATGAAAAAGCTAACAAATAGTTTCTGTAATATTTTATTTTATTCCCTGTAATGTCATTTTGTGGAAGATAATAATGCTACAACTTGGCTGGTGTGTGTGTGTAGAAGTCTATAAGTAAATATATGAATTTTTACATATGTGTGTGTTTATACACCAATAAAACCCATGTTAACCAGAGTCACATATGCAAATCCAGTTGATTCTGATAATAAGCATTGTAGGTAGAAATTTTTACATTTTCTGGAAATTACAAACATATTAAGGATGTGCTAGAAAGAGGCTCAAAAATAGAAGGTTAAGTAGGGTGAAAGACCACTGAAGAATTCACTGGAGAAATAAATTAACTCCATGGCGAAAAAGAAAACAAATGGCAACCTTCAATGAAAGTGATAAAATTTCCCTCCATTGAAGTGATGTTATGGAGTTCTGTGGTATAAAATTTATTATTAGAATTTGAGATGAAAATTCAGAGTTCAATTAACCTGGGAGCAGAGCTTGGGTTGAAGGAAATGTAACGAAACAGTTAATGGCTCATCCCAGACCTAACCATAATTTTCTGACTGCACAAAATATTCACTGGGTACAATGGAATCCTGATAAATTTGGGAGCTACACTCTGGTACCCTGAGGCTTTGAAGTTCCTTTCAGAAAACTAAACAAAACAACCATGGTTGCAGATAATGGCAATAAGTTCTGTAGCTAAAATCACACAAAAAATTTCAATGTATATTTTGGGCTTTAAGTTTAAAGTTTGCTGCATGTACTATATAGTAATTCCTATTATAATATTTCTTAACAAAATTTTAAAAAATAATACTAAAATGTCCAGAATTGATGAGAAAAAAAGGGAGGAATGGATTTGGGAAAATGTACCCATATTTAATGACTCTAAATACTTAGGAGAACTGAAGAAATATATAATGTGGACTGTGATATGAAATGAGCTGTTATCTAATTGAATTATTTGTCCCAATTTCTTTCCTTATCCTTATCTCATTGTTCTACTCCATCTTCTGCCACTTAAATTTGCAGAAAAAAATTCTAGTGTCTCTCTTCTCCTTCCCTTACAAGACTAATTTAATGGCTAGATTTCTAGGAAGAGCATTTTTTTGGTCTATTCTTAGAGCACTCTTCTAGGATCTGAGGGTAACTGGAAAGGAGTTGAAGAATTTTAAGCCATGGATAATTCACTCTGACTTTTGTTTAGTTAACCTTATTAAGTGTCATTCACCTTCTTACAAAATAGGAGGGTAAAATCAATAATCCCTAAAGTTTAAAAGGCCTGTAATATTACTTAGTGGGACAGTGATAAACTCAGAACCACTGTCCTTTAAACATGCTTATAACTTTATGACAAACATATAACCCTTCTAATGTAACACTGTTCCCCCATTGACTCACCAATGGCTTGCCAACATTTCTTTTTTTCTTAGACATTAAAAAAACTATACAAAAAACCCTTTTAAACCCATTCTACCCCATGCTGTGAAGCATGAAAACTGAAGATTAATTTGAAGCTCTTTCCACAATGGCTCACTGCTTGTTCCAGGACTGAAAATTCTCAGGTACCAGAAGAGTTGGTGTTTTAGTTAGTTCTTTCTGTAGCTGTGACTAAAACAAATGCCTGATAAGAACAATTCTAGAGGAGGAAAAGTTTATTTGGGGGCCAATGGTTTCAGAGGTTTCAGTCCATAGATAGCCAGCTCTTTTCCTTGGGGTTCCAGGTGAACAAAAAGATCAGGGCAGAAGAATGTACACAAGGAAGCAGCTTGAATGATGATCAGGAAACAAAGAGACTAAGCTCAGGTCACCAAATGTATACCCGAAAGGCAAGCCCAAAATGACCACCTCTTCTGGCCACACCCTGTCACCTTTAGTTACCACACTCATTAAACCCATCAGGGGATCAATTCATTGATAGGGTTAAGGCTCTCATAACCAAATAATTTCTCCTCTAAACCTTCTTGCATTGTTTCACACATGAACTCTTGGGGGACACCTCACATCCAAACCATAACAGATGGAGAACTGGCTGTGGTGGCACATGCATGTAATTCCAGCAACTCTTGAGCCTAAGGCAGAAGGCTCCCAAGTTCAAGGTTAGCATCAGCAATTAAGTGAGACCCTAAGCAATGTAGTGAGACCCTGTCTCAAAACAAACAAACAAACAAAACAAAACAAAAGGATGTGGCTCAGTGATTAAGAGCCCCTGGGTTCACTCCCCAGTACCCACTCTCCTAAAAAGACAAAGAGAAAAAGAATAGTGGAGAGATAATCCAACAAATAGGATTAAGAGGGACAGTGTTGAAATAGTACAATAATCCATATTCTTGCTGTCTTGCTGTGGAAAGTTGGTAATGGTCATGGTATTGGTGATTGGGATTGTGTGTATGTGTACTTGAGTATATAAATATAATTATTTTTAAAGCTCTAACAATTTGATAACATCGCTACTTTTTGGCACTTTTGTCATATTTAAATATGTAATTTTTTACATAAAGACTTACGTATTTGCTGTTTTTTCATACTAATATGTAGGATTTTTATTAGCTCAGTTGTTTTGCATTTGTGTTACATATTTACCTTCAAGATGAAATGAGCTGCTTATATACTGGTGAAAACTAGCATTTTATTATTATTATTATTTTTAGGTGTTAGTGAGTGAGTCTCACTTGGAGTTAATGATATAGTTGATCCCCTAGGTTAAGCTATGATATTTCATAGGTTTGGTACATTAAATGTATTTTCAACTTACAATGTTTCAATTTATGATGGATTAATAAGGGTGTTACCCCATAGTAATTCAAGGAGCATACAACAAGGATAAAAGTGTAATACACATACATGCATCAATTATAAAAGGAAGCTAATCAACATATAGAAGACCAATGGAAGTAAACCTAGAAAGACGAATTTGCTGCAATCGGGGATTCTTGAGATTTATTTGGCAAGTAAAGCCTAAAGCTACTAATGTTGTAGGTGCTGAGGTTTGTTTGATGATTGCTGTACTTTAAGACTGATTTAGTAAAAGTGTTTAAAAGATAATGAAATATGGAAATACTAAAAATGGGGAATAAAACTAGAGAGATATTTCCATATGACTCTCAAGTAAGTAATAAAAGAAAACACACACACACACACACACACACACACTGGAATGGAATGGAATCAATGGAGGAAAGTCTGGGTGCACAGGTGTTAGTGTCTAAGTAATTGTGTTATCATTAGAAATGGGCAACACAAGAGATGATTAGATTTAATTGGGTGTTTTTTAAGGAAAATAAAGAATTTATTCTGAAAATTGTTTGGAGATGATAGCATGGTATACATGTGAAACTTCCATCCAGGTATTTGGAGACACTGGGAGACACTTTAGATAGAAGCTGGGTCACTGTCATGGGATGTGACAGTGAAATGGGAGGATATCTCCCTTGACAAATAGTAGGAAGAAAAAATAAAATGGTGATGTGACATTGTGGAAATGCTTACATTCACAGATTATCAGGAGAAAGATAGGCTAGGGCAACAAAGAAACTGAAAATGAGAATTAAGGAGCATTTCAAGAAACCACATTGACTGACTAGTTGACCTGCAGAAATTGTTGGCAACTTCCTGAGTATTATTGATTCACTGTGAGCTGACGTGCGCTTCACTTAAGCTTTAAATTCTCCAACCTTATATATCAAAAAGATCACACAATGGGGGGAATGAATAATGAGAATTATAAGAAGGTGCCTCTAATGAACTTGGACATACGAACATTTTGCTTGAGAATAAAAAACCAAAACAAAATAAAACAAACAAAAAAACCCCCCAAACCTACTGAGAATAGACATCATTTTCTCTAGACATGGCTAGAAAAATGTAATTAAAAGATAAATGCTTACATATAGAAGCTTCTTTTAGAGAAGAGAATTTTGGGATTTCAGTTCTAGCATTGTCCTGGAAGAGATGTGACATTTAAGGGACTCAAATCATTCATGAGTTAAACGTTCTCTGCTGTGGGCAGAATTATTTCTTGAGACTTTATTGGAGTAAAATGCTCCCCATGTCACTCCTTGGGTTTGTGGTTAATTCTGTTCCATCAATCAACCTACTGATCCAATTAGTGATTATAAATATTCAAGGAAATGTGGGCACTGGAAGAGGTATTCACCATTATGAATTAATTGTGTGAGAATTCAGTAAGTCATTTTATTGTTTATTGGGGATTGCAGTGTTACATCTCAGTTTCTGGTTAAAAGAGCAGATTCCAGATAGCAGTAAATCCACTTGAGTTATGTCACCTGAGAGGCTACATGGCATCCATTGCCCTAGGAGTTTTCTTCATTCTTGACTTTCTGTCATCCATTTTCTGTTTTAAGAATTCTCAAATCTGGAGTTCCCTGGTGTTAAGACAGTCTTTTCTTATTAAATGTGCAGTCAGATCTGCTAGGGGAATCATCAAATGTTACACAATTTTTGACAAATATATGCAAATGACTGGCTGAATGCCTAGATCAGTGTTGGGTAAACACACTGTCTGATGGAGTGGGATGGACTTTGCATTAGATGGTTGCAGAATACTTAAATGCTTCCTGCGTTTCTGTGTTCAGGTTGCTCAAATATAGAATCCTAAGGCTGTAGAAATTCAGTATAAATATATATCACAAAATGAGAAAAAAAACTGACCTACAGTTAAGATTTCACCAAAATCAGAGGAATCAGCAATTCTGAGAGCTCAATTAAATTATCTTCCCTTCCATATTTGTGTTCTCTTTCAGCAGCTAGAATGAATTGACTTCTAGGAAACCCCAGAGGAAAACACTTTATAAATGAATTGGTACTTACATAAATATAGTGTTTGTCAAGACACTAAATGCTAGGAGCACAGTCTCCAGGTTTAAGCACTCTTAAGTTTCTCTATAAGAAACTTTCTTGCTAAGGAGTCAAGGAGAGAAACACCATAACATGGGTATAGCCTGCTGAAATGTTTGTTAATTGACCCATTTTATTTTTTTCTTACTAGCCAATAATTTTTCAGTATCTGTCTAGCATCTTCAACATCACAAATAATACAAAAAAAAACCCCATGATTTAAATTTTTATGACCAGTAGTGCTTTTTATATAGAGAATTTTCTTGTTTATTTTTGTCAGTGAATACTATTGCAAATAAATTTCTTTTAAAACAAATATGATTAAGGATGTGAAATGTGAATTATGAAGCAAGATGGCTTGTGATTGAATTGGCACTGCACAATTTAATTAAACTCAATGTGCCTCAGTTTTTGAAAGATGAGAATAATAGTGGTTCTTACTGGGCTGTGAGTGCAGCTTAGTGGTACAACACTTGCCTCTCAAAACCCCAGTACTGCAAGAAAAATAGTTCTTACTCCCTAGTGTTATTTTGAGAATAAAATGATTTAAAATATGTATATCACTTAGTATAGTGTCCAAAAATATTTAAATGATATAAATTGTTTGTCATTAATATTATTATATATGTATTATTTGGATAATCAAAAAACAGATTTTTCAGAGTAATAACATCCTAATTTATGAGATATTGCTTCCTATTGATGGATATTAATTAGTCTTTCATTATCAAAATTATATATTCAACATTTATTAAATAAAATTGAACATTTCTTTCCCTCTTTTATATTGGGATATTAAATTCCATCAACTTTTCTAACAAAAACCAAGTGATTACACTGAGACAGTAACATGACCAAGATTTTCCAATTTGTACTAATGCTTTGATAGCTATCCAGACTGATCTGAAAGACTTTTGCATGTAATTAGTTGGAGTATTTGAGTTTGGTCAATAATATTATCTGATGGGACAATTAGTACCTGAGGTTAGATATATCTATTTATACATAAAACTTGATTTACTTTAAATTCCTGGGAGCATTTATTATAAAGGGGATCATATCAGTTATTTGATATTTGAGAGAATAAGTTTTGATATTGCATATTATTAATTATAATTATTGTCACTGAGAACTTTTTCTATTAATATCTTTGCTCAGAGCACTGGAATGCAATGTACTGTATTAATGTAAAGCAATAGAGATATTTTGTTTTACCCTGAGGGGAACTAGTACAGCTTATTCCAGTTATCACTCTTCATTCTACATACACAACACTGACCTTAAGGCCATGTTGCGTGGAAGTTGGTTCACTCCAACCTGTTTGTCTGTCACTTGCAATGATTTCTAGTGTGTATCACACAGAGCAATTTCAGTAAGTGCTTAATTCAAGTGATTTACATTCACACATAGACCACAGGGCTTGCACTTACAGATTCCATTACACAATAAGCTCTCATAACCCTCTATTTTTCTGTAAAGAAGTTTATATATTTACATTAGGCTATACTGTTTAAAATGTTGAATGTTTTTCACTTCTTCTTTCCCTGTATGTTAGGGAGAAAATGTAACTCCCCCTACCATCATCCTGTGTATGAAGATATTTTTATTTTTATTTCTATATTACTACTGAATTTGGAATGGAAGCAGGGGAAGCAAGTATAGAAAGTAACGAATATTGATGTGTTCTCTAAGAGAAAACAAAAAGTCTTCAAGAAAACAGGTTATATTCAGAATCACATTAACAAATAAAAGTTCAAAACATTATTTTAAAATGTAATATTATAATTTTGAAGCTTTGAAAATAAATCATGCCAATGATAATTTCATTTATGTTCAGTTGTTCTTCAGAGTAACAAAATCCTCAGAGTGATTTTTCTCATGTTAAAAATTTGCTTTTATTTAGTATGAGAAAATCATGTGGATAAATGGGAAATTAACTCAGTGACACAGGACACATGCATAATGTTCATTAGAAAGCAGCATCAAACACCATGCCGAGTTCACCTTGTGCCTATATGTGAAAAGACTGAGTGACAGTCACTTAAGAATTAAAGCTTGGCTGCATGGTATGGAATGGGGGAGGGCTATAACCATGAGTCAATAAATTGTTTCATTCAGAATTGATGTGTTCAAGAAAGAAAGCCTTAGGTCCTGCCAAGGGCTTATGAAATGTATTATCATGTTTCTTCAGTTTTTTTATTTTATTGATTCTTTTTAGAATGGACAGTAGAGTCCATTTTGATATACTCATATAAGCATGGAAAATATCTTATTCTACTTGGGACCCTGGTCTTGTGGATGTACATGTCAGTGAGATTCTTTCTGGTGTATTCATGCATCTTCATAGGAAGGTTAGTTTGGATTCAGTCCATTGTCTTTTCTATTCCTATCCTCACCTCCTTCCCTTCATTCCCCTTTGTTTAATCCACTGAACCTATATTCTCCCTCCACCCCTTACTGTTGGTTAGCTTTCACATGTCAGAGAAAACATTTGATCTTTGGTTTTTGGGATTGGGTTATTTCACTTAGCACGATAGTCTCCATATTCATCCATTTACCAATAAATGTCATGAAGTCATTCTTTATGGCTGAATAATACTCCATTATGTATAATATAACACATTTTTTTTATCCACTCATCTGTTGAAGGGCAACTACCTAGTCTGGTTTCATAGATTAGCAATCATGAATTGAGCTGCTATAAACAGTGTAGTAGGCTGATTTTAACTGTGGATATATACCAAAATTGGGGTAAAATTGGGTCAAACTGTGGTTCCATTCCTAGGTTTTTGAGGAATCTCCGTACTTTTTTCTAGTGTAATTGCACCAATTTGCAGTCCCACTAAAAACATATGAGTGTACTATTTTTCCCTCATCCTTGTCAACATTTATTGTTACTTTTACTCTTGATAATGGTCAAACATCTCAGAAACTTCCAGTTAAGAGCCTAAGAATGAGGATTTGGTGCTTTTATTGAGAAAATAAACCAGATGATTGTTATTTTTCCTTTTACTCTGATGATTCCTTTGATAATTGAGAACAATTTAAACCTTTTAAATGGGAGCACATGTGTACATAAATGTAATTCTGTCATGCCTCTAACTCAAAACTTGGAGTTGTAGCTGTGAATCTAAGCATGCACATCAATAAAGAATCTTGCACACATCAAGAAAAGTTTTAAAAAGAGAGACGAGTTTGCATTAATATACCATATCTACATGTCCTATGATGATACCGCTGGTTGCTTTTAAGAATAGCACCTAATCCTGAGCCTTTTCTGTTATCTTCTTGTTTCCAACATTATAAAAAAGACTATTTTGGAATCCGCCCTTTTTAATTTGACCCCATCAAAATTATTTCCAGCTTGTTGAACTTCTCAGTATTTCTAACTAATGTTATTTTGATCAAACCTGATATGTCTACCTTCTTTTTTCCCATTGCTAGTTTTCTGGTATCTTGGGAGAGGGTGAAAAATGACTCATCATTTTTTTATAATCCTTTTCTAATACTTTTAGCTTCACCTTCTTGGCTCTATGTTCTTTGCTTGGCAAAGGGAAAAGAGCTTCATGTTCTAACCATTGGAAAATAGTTTTAATGTGTTTTAAATATGCTACTACCCTTGGAGCTATCTAGCTAGCCAAGTCTTACATTTGTCTGAGTTCTTCCTTTCACTCCTGTGTTTGAGATTAAAAGTCATCTTGAAGAGTGCATTTGGTTAGTAATGCTTTAGTATGGCTACATATCTACGGAGAAGAGGAACTGTGTGTTCTATGGTCTGAGCAAACTATTCTCCAGGAGACTCACAGTCATGTGGAAATTAGTAGAGCCTTTCCCCACACTGAAGTAACAGCCTTCTCTCCAAATGCTGACTGTCCTCATGCTGCTTCCTGTTCTCCAGTTCTCAGCCACTGCACTTGCTTTGCCAAACCTTATCTCTGTCAGGCAACAGTCTAACTACTGGCTGAATCTGCTAAATAAAAATATGAGACTCTAAAGCAGCAAGTTCTCTAAGTGTGGATTATAGATGAATCTCTATTATATCTTATATGACATTATCTCACATCGATTAATGAATATGAAATTATAGTTGGAATACTAAATTACACAGATCTGGTGTACTCTACTGAAAATTAGTGTAACATAGTGTAGCATATATTTAAGAAAGCTGGAAGGAAAGACTTGGAATGTTTTCATTATAAAGAAAAGATAAATGTTTGAGGAGATAGATATGCTCATTTAAACATTACACAATATATACAGGCAATGAATATGCTTCCCCATTATTATGTAAAAAACTGTAAAACTGAGCAGATTTCAAATACAGCATATTTGCATTTAAAATGATCTTCCTTATCCTAATTATAATAAGGGATTCTAGAACTTTTAAGTCTTTATATGTAAATTGTGAAAGATACTTCTGATTGCTTTAGTTCAGGGATTGACAGATTTTTCTGCAAGGGGCCTGGTAAATATTTTAGGTTTTTTAGACCACATAGTGTCTGTGGTATTCACTCATCTTTGCTTTGTAGCATGAAAGGAGTCACAGACAATAGGTAAGCAAAAAATGTGACTGTAGCTTGCTAACAACTGGCCTATCAAATAGCTTCTTCCCTCATGTCTCTTTTGAAGTCCAGTTTTGTTGAGTTATCAGGTTGGTGAGCACATGCTCAGGAATGTAGGTTTCTTCCTCCATTTCAGTGATGAAGTAGGATTGATTTAAACCAGTCATTCCAAAGATCACCTTTTGTAATTTTTTTTGAATGGTGATTGGTTTCATTCATTTCTGGTACATACGTAAAAGGAAACCTGTTGGGGCCTCTGGTAATTATTTTGTGAGAGAAGTGGCATGTGAGAAAAGCAGGTTCTCTAGGCAGCTACACAATGAGGTTGTAAGAATAACACATCTATTAGTACAGACAAAGATAATAGTGATCATTCATGCTAACTTCAAGTAACTCATTACCTTCCCAAATCTGCAGATCACATTGGTACCACGTTTTTTGATAGAGACTTTTATATTTTAAAATTATGTTTTTATTTGTATCATAAGCAACTACAACTCACAGCAAAGGTAATCTAAAAATTCCAAGATCATAAATATTTTTAAAAGCTATCTTTTCAAAACATATTGCAAAATAAACCCTTTAAAAAGCTCTCAGAGAGCAAAGCAGTATTGTTTAATAATTTTTATATGTATAAGAATATTTTCTAAGATTTAAGAGAAATTATGAAATAAAATTTAATACAGGGACTTGGGGGAGAATTTATAGGTTTTAGGGAGATTTATTATACTTACATGCATACATACTCTATTCTTTAATTGGGAATGAATAAATGCATCTCATATGGAGTCAGTTATGAGGTATGAAGCCACATAAGTCAGACTCCAAATATTAATAATTAAGCAAATTATTTTTTCTTCTTGGTTTCTTTCTTGTACAAGATATATCACTATAGTTGATCACACAGTGGTGGAATCCTGTAATCCCAGCATCTCTGGAGGCTGAGGCAGGAGTATTGCAAGTTCTAGACCAGATTCAGCAACTTGGCAAGACTCTGTTTCAAAATAAAAAATAAAAAGTACTGGAGATGTAGCTCAGTGGTACAGTGGCCATGAGTTTAATTCTTAGTACTAAGAATAAATAAATAAATAAATAAATAAATAAATGAATAATAAGAGAATAAAAAGAAAAATAGACTAATTACCATATATTTACACTGTACATATTTCATTGTATCTTAAAACTCCACGCAACTAAGTAGTTTAGTTACTAAAACTGGAAGACTTTATATTAACCCAGAAATATCTTTGTCTTTCTATTTATTTTCATATTCAAGTGGAAACTTATTTCAAATTTTTCCCAGATTTAAATCTCAATTCTAAATCTTGGCTGTCAAATGGGAAAAAAGTTCAATTGCAACCCCTTTTCCACTCATTAGTCATGGAATAAAGACACCAATTTATTTTAAAAGCAAGCTCTTTTGCTTAGAATTATTTCTCCCTTAATACAGGGCCTTCCTGCTTTCTATTTAGTGAATTTATTTTTCTCTTGCTGGACATTCTGTTTTAATTTGTTTCCCTGTCCTGTTTAATTTCTTCCTGATTTATAAAAGTAAAACATAACCACAAGAGTCAGGTTTTGGATTCAGCTTTAATGACATCTGAAGGAAAAATAAGAAGAAAATGGCTTTTCGGAAGGATTGTCCTCTTGCCTTCTTTTATTGCTGTTCCCTTTGGGAGTAATTGTCAGGTCTGGTCAGTCTCAGGAAAAGGCTCTCACACCAAATGACATATATACCTCAGAGGTATAAATGCTGTTTCCCCAATAGATGAATGAATACTGTACATGGTAAGTATATGCAGCTGCTCCTTTGGCAGTGGTATTTGGTATTATTTAGAAAGGTTGTAGAATCTTCAGAATCACATCTATCAAACATTTACAAGAAATTTGAGGGTTTTTTTTTTCCCTAAAAGAGTCTTATGGATTTGTAATGTGAAGATCTTTTTGCTTATGGAAGCATGTAAGGTCTAGTCTTCCAGCTTCCCTAAACTGTTTTGACCCTATGCAATATTAAAAAGTGAGAAGAGTCACAGACTTCATTGTGGTACATCCCAATGGGAATATCAAATTAGTTACAAATATCAAAAAATTTAAATTTCCTGGAGGAGAATTGCCCCTGTCTTGTAGAAGTTAATATCACCTAAATGGCTGTCAGTAGGTTAAGTTTTCCTTTGGTAGGAAGTGTGCTAATAAGGATGAAGCAATATTCCAATTCAGGCTCCTATGTCCATATAACATAGTCCGAATGGCCTAAATAGAAATATATTTCTACAGGGAAGCTAGAATCCCAAGATCAAGGTGTCATCATGGTTGGATTCTGGGGAGGGCCCTGTTCTGGGTTGTAGACTTAGGACATCATGTTGCATTCACAAATGGTGGAAATAGAGGGAGAGTTCTTTGATATCCTTTTCATAAGGAAACTGATCCCATTAGGTAGGATCCATTATCCTCTCCTAACTACTTGTCATAGGCCCTTCCTTTGAATACCATCCCACTGGAGGCTAGGATTTCAACATTAATTTTAGGGAGCAGAGTTCAGTCAGTTGTAGGCAATATGTATTTACTTGTGTGAGTGTACATGTGTGTACATGTATGTGTACATGTATATGAATGTGTTTATATTCTCTCAGTATTATAGTATAGACATTATTTTAATTATTTGATAAAAGGTCATGGAATAACTTGGAACACATGAATAATCCATTCAAGAGATAATAGGTATCACATGAAGGCAGAAAACTAAAACCTGAATTTTATTGCCAACTCTACAACTCACTAGCACTTGTGCATTTGTAGGATAATTACTCTTGAAAGGATCATCTAGAGAATGATAGGCACAAACTAACCTGTGAAATCTATATTATATACTGTTTCATAACAATTTACTATCACAAAGTCTCAGTCCTATCAGTAGAGTTGTCTCTTCAAGATCTCACTAGACTCAAATCAAGGTGTAGCCTGGAGCTGTGTTCTCATCTGATGCTCAGGGTCCTCTTTGCACGTCTTTGAGGTTGTTGGACTAATTATGTTCCTTGTGGTTGTAGAACTGAAGTCCCTAGTCTTTTGCTGTCTGTGGGTCAGGGGTTGCTGTTTTCTGATACTTCTTTCAGATTCCAGCCATGTGACCCTCTCAAAATATGGCAGTTTACTTCTTCAACATAAACTTAATTCTATTTAACAACATGACAATTCCATTCCCCATTGCTGTGATAAATGTTATAATATGTGATCGGAAAGAGCAACTATTCTAGCACTATCATAGATCCTTAAGAGGAGGTATCGATCAGGATGTGTATACCAGGAGCAGAGATCTTGAGGACCATCAGAAATCTGCCTACAACATGCATATATTCAGATTTAAGTTGCTACAATAATTACAAGACTACTAAAAAGTCTTCTGGCAAGAAGTGAAGAGGAAGAATGTCCACAGTCATCTGCAGGGATGGAAGACCCTGGTTTGAGTCTATCTCACAGTTTTGACATCCTTTAGAGATTTCCATATTTATTTTGTTAAATATCCCCTTGAATGCAGCAGACTACACAGAGATGACTACTTATTATTCAAAGTAGTATCCTCTGTGTGAATTTTTTTATTGCTGTCATAACAAATTGATAAAAGTGGCACCTTAAAAAGCCCACCAATTCACTATCTATTTAATAGAACAGAAGTTCAGACACAGTTGGTTTAGCTAGTTTATGTTCTATGTTCTATGAAGTCAAAATCAAGGTACCAGCAGTGCCGATTTCCTTTCTGGAAGTCCTGGGAATAAATGAACTTCCAAGCTTGTTTTAAACACTGGCAGAATTCTGTTCCCTGTAACTACAGAACTGGGAGCTCCATTTCCTTGTTGACTGTCCACTGAGGGTCATCCTTAGCTTCTAGAAGCTGCCAAACTCTTGATTCATTCCAACTCTCTCCACCTTCAAAACCCACAATAGCAGGTTGGGTTGTATTCATGCTTCAAATATTAGATCCCCTTTTTTCATAATATCTCCTCTGTCTTCTCCTCTGACATTCTTCTATCTCAATCTTTTGCTTTTGATGGCTCATATGATTATAAGGAATATATCTTGGCAAATCCAAAATAATTTCCCTATGTTAAAGTGAAGGTGATCAGAATATGCTATCCCATAATATGCCACTTTGGCATAAGAATTATTTTGAGCTAATGTCATTTGAGAATCAACAGGTATAGGTAGAGTTCTCTGTTCAGCTCTTATGTGCCTGGAAGCAGGGTTATAACTTTCCTTCTAAGGGAGATGCCTCCCCTACTCCTATATGTCGGAGAGTAAAACAACTCATATAAAAGATGGGATGTTGACACCAAAATAAGTTTTCATAGGTGGACCTTACTAAAATAATCTTCATCTTCAGTTCCATTAGTTTCCTCATATATTTCCTGGTCACTTTCCCAAAATTTATTACTCATATAAATATTAATAAAATTGCTTGTCTGTTTTCCTGCTTGTCTTATTTTTTTTTTTGTTGTTAATTTAATTCATAGACACCCCAGATACAGAGGTAAGAGGATAGAGAAAATATTTTCTTCCTCAAAAAGATAAGTTGATAAGTAACCTTAACCACATCTATGACTGCCTCTCAGCAGAACTTATATTAGTGTTTGATTGAGTAACCAAGGGGTAGGAATCTTGGGGCCATATCTTCAGAATTCTGCTTACCACATCATTTACATCTTTTTTTGTTTCATGTTCTGTATGAAATATGGAGGACACAAAAATGAGGATAATGTGTTCACTGTTAGTTAAGAGTTTAAATTTGGTGGATAAAAGTGATCCTTATAAGACGTTCTAGGATGGAGATGAGCAGAAATTGTAGTTGGGAAGGCTGTGAGAAAGACTGGGTTGACGATGATGTGCAGGACCAGTTATCACCACGCAGAACATAGCTTGGCTTATTGAGGACAAACTTGAAGTAATGCTGGGGAAAGAAGAACTTAAGAGGGGCTTCTAGAAAATCTGAACTGTGAATTGTAATATTTCTTTATTCTGTTTGCACTCTAAGGGGCTATTTATAATACCTCTGTTTCTCACCAGAATTTGGAACCAAATGAGAGATGGAATAGAAGTTAGGCTGGGGAGAGCAAACTGACACCGACATTTCTGATAAACCTGATACCAGAGAACAGGTTAATAAGTCAGTCTTGCCCAGTCACAACGACCACGGTTGTCAGACTTCTTGTATTCCCTTGTAAACCCAATGAATGGCATGGGGGGGGTGGGGGGGCTCAGAATTTGTGTTACTGAGGATAAATTAAACTCTGAAAGCTTCTTACAAATTCCCCTCTGAAGAGGAGAGAGTAAACTTTTGGAGAAAGAGGATGGGGATATTATTATCGTTGAACTTTTTCCACTATGAGACAGGAGCCAGGAGAAAAGGTGTTTTTTCACAAATTCTGCAAGAGCTTGACCTCAACTAGAGATAGTAGTGTCCACTCTCAATATATCCCTCAAGAATCATTTAAAGATGATAAAACAAGAGGAAAGAGCTTTGAGGTTTATAGAGAAAAAGTAAATGTAAATACAAAGCCATCTATTTTGGCTAAATCATGTTACTTATGTAACTCCTTAATTAGAAAGCTGTGGACCCGGATCGCAGTGCCCAGTGCTGCAGGGGCTGGGCAGCGCTGCAGTCATGAGCCCGAGCCCGGTAAAGGCGGCCTCTGAGACGGGAGATGACAGTCTATCTGCGATTACCTTTGACTCAGACTTTGAGACAAAAGCAAGGAAAGGTTTCCACAAGCCTCCCACATCACCAAAGTCACCCTATTACTCTAAGCCAAGAAAAGCAGCATCCTGGCGGTCTTTCAGGACAGTAGGGAGCATGCCTCTGAGCCCCAGAAGGTCCCTAGTCCCACAGAAGCTCTGGTTGGGAGCTCCCAAGCAAAGTCACGTCCCTGGGACTACCGTCTACAGAGAGAAAGAAGATATGTATGACGAGATTATTGAGTTGAAGAAGTCATTACACATGAAGAAAAGTGATGTAGAGCTGATGAGAACAAAGCTTCGGCGCTTGGAGGAGGAAAATATCAGAAAGGATCAACAGAGAGAACAGCTTTTGGATTCAGGTCGAGGCCCAGATTTCGTTAGAACTCTGGCAGAGAAAAGACCCGATGCTGGCTGGCTCATCAGTGGGCTCAAGCAGAGGATCTTGAAGCTGGAGCAGCAGTGCAAGGAGAAGGACAGCACCATCAACAAACTCCAGACTGACACGAAGACCATCAACGTGGAGGAGATGAGATCGCCGTGGACACTCACTACGAGGAGATTCATCTTCTCCAGACTCTCTTGGCGAGTTCCGAAGTTGCAGGAAAGAAGACTCCTATGGAAAAGAAGGTGGGCATGGGGAGGCAGAAGAATATGAGCAGCACTCGTCTGAACTTGTCCTGGAGTGTCCAGGAGCTGACAGAAGAGAACCAGAACCTGAAGGAAGATCTAGATCGTGTGCTGAGCAACCCCCGACCCCCGCAACCCCGTCTCCAAAACCAACGGGTACGTGGACTGGAGCAAGCCTCCGCTGCGAGATGCGGAGTCGAAGCGATGGAGAGCGCAAAACCGCACCGCACAGAATCCCACAGGCTGACTCCCCTGGCCCGCTCTGCCTCTAACAGTGCAGCCCACTAGCATCGGGACCAGAGGAGCAGGAGAGCCTGTGTAGGGCAGTGAAGAGCTTGAAGGAAGAGCGGAGGGTCCTGCAGGCGCAGCAACTGAAAAAAGATGTGGAGGTGAAGCAGCTGCTGCAGGCAAAGGCCGACTTGGAGAAGGAGCTGGAGAGCGCGAGGGAAGGCAAGCAGGAGAGGCAAGAGCATGAGCAGGCTTTGCGAGAGGAAATTCAAACACTCACCAACAAGTGTCAAGAGCTGGAAGAAACAAGGAACGAGAAGCCCAGCACTCCCATGGAGGTGACTCATGAGGCCTCTGGAGAGTTCTGCACAACCCCTCCCAGCAACAGGCACTCTCAGCAAGACTCTGAACTGGACTCTGGGCAGGAGGGCCTCTCCCCTGCCCCTGCTCTGATGGAAGGAGAGAGGCTGCCTCCAGGAAGAGGCGGGCCAGCTGGAAGGCCCATAAACACAAGGAAAAAAAAAAAAAGAAAGAAAGAAAGAAAAAAAATCTGTCCTGAATGAGGCGGTGACATTGCTCTAGGCAGTTTTCCGGGAAATCTAGTATGAGCAAAGCCTGTGGTTTAGAATCTCCAGGTCTGCCGAACTTTCCAGACCAGAGCTCTTCCATGCCCTGTGTCTCAAGCCCCAGTGCCCAGGTGGAGGACAGCCCAGGGTAGGAGGAGGCCATCACCATCATACAGTCCTGCGTCCTCTGGAAACACCTGGCACAGTCAAGCACAGCAGTGCCAACAGTGGAAGAACAGCCACCTCCATACCTCGGAGAGCTGTTCCCAGAGGCCTCCCCACCCTCCCTGAGAGGATGCAGAGGTCGAGCCAGGGGAGCCAGCAGGCACTCAGCCCCACTCTGGGTCCTCTCCCTTGGGGCTGCAGCCCATAAAGTCCCCAGCCCTAGATGACGTCAACTCCGATGATTCTGATGATGTTGTCTTTGTGCCATGTCTGCCCATAAAGAAAATCCCCTCCCCATTCTAGGTCCCTGGCCATCATCTCCAAATGGTGACAGTTGATAGGGAGAGGTCAGGTAGGGTTAAAGTACAAAGTACATCCTAGAGGATTCATAACTAAATTGGAAAGATGATTTATCTTCCTAGGGAAAGAATGATACCTCCTAAGTACCTCAGCATCTCCATCAGTTTTTTTGTGTGTTTTGATCTTTGGTCTGTTTGAAGGATCCTGGCTACCTTTGTCTTACTCTGTGGGGAAGCCCAGGGGCCACATTGCTCTGTCACCTTCTGCTGCAGTGCACAAAGTGGTTTTCAGTATCCCCAGGCACATTCACCCCGGGGGCAGCCAAGGAGCTCTAAAAAGACGGTGCTTTCTTAGCAACTATACCTGCCTTTGACCTTGACCTGTGAGGAGCTACCTCATCAGGAGTCAGTGCATGCCAGCAATACTCATCCTGGTGCCATCACCAACATTGGCCTAGAGGGTTCAGCAGAACCATCCTTGTGAAGCCAGAATTGGGAACAGGTAGTTAGTGTAGAAATAGGGGATCAGGTCAAATCGAGGAAATGGCCATAAAATCATCTGCCTCTGGAAGTTGGAGACTGCCCCTGGAAGAATGGAATGTCAAGGATCTCCGGAGCCCATTGATTATCAAATTTACCTGCCTTTATCAAGGACTGCAAGCATGGAGCTGCTAATTAATGCCCCCTGAGCCCTTGCCTGCCTGAATCACCTTGGCCCTCCCCCTGCCCATGGCTTCTCACTTAATGCAAAACCAAGCCTAGTCATGTAGGCAGGAAGGAGAGATAAGGGGGGGGGGGAGAGAACTGGAGAACAAAAGAGAATTTAACCTATAAAAGATGTAGGGTGCGCTCACTTCTTGGGACTTTAAGATGTAGGGTGCGCTCACTTCTTGGGACTTTAGAACATCAGCCATGGCCCCCTTCTTCCTGCCGGGAGAAGTCTGTATTATTAGCTTTAAATAAAACCTGCTTAATATGCTTGCCTTGGCGTGCTTCTCTAGTGTTCAATCTTCAACATTAGAAGGAGCAGAACTCGTCACCGGTAAACGGCGGTATCACTTGCACCTTTGGAGGTGAGCCAGGCTTCCACAGCTCCACAGCAGAACACAGCCATTTCCAAACCAGTGAGGAGTTTCAGATCTCAGGGTCCCACAATGAGCTCCCTCCCACAGGTCTCCTTCCTCTCCCTTCCCCTGGGTGTTGCCTGGAGCTGTTTCCCAGGAAGGAGTCTGGATGAGGTCTTGTCAGTGGACAGACACTGGAAAGTACGAGAAGATGATCATGGAAGCAGCACCACACCTGGTTTTACAGAAGCAACAGGGGGCTGCTCTCTGACTCCATGTCAGGTGCAGTAGCCTCCAGGGTCATCCCCAGGGTAGCAGGGCAAAGAGACAGGCCTGTCGTCCTGGAGAAAGCCAAGTGTCAGGTGGGAAGAGTGTCATTTTGGGTCTAGGGGTAGCCCCTGTTACCTTGGTTTGGAGGTGTCTACAGGCCAGCATGTTGACCTGCTGGCCCCTCAAGCTGGTAGCTTGAGGTGTGCGCTGTGGAGTTCCTTTGAGGAGCCCACAGTTTTGGTCTCATCTGTGAAACTGCCCTTGCCGATGGGTAAAAATGAAGAGTTTCAGTTGGACAAGGTTTTGAGAACATCCATACCCTGAGTAGCCCAAGTCCACTTTACAGAGGCCCCACAAATTGAGCAACCTCAGTGCCAGCCTCTCAGGACTTAGGAACTTCCCACCCAGGACTGGCCATTGTCCTAGGAGAGGACAATATTAGAAAGCTCCTTCTTGGACCAAACTGATGGGGGCACTTAAGGGTTTTACCTTTAGGGACAGTTTAATCCACTTTGTGCCCCCTCCTCAACTGAATACCCAGTCCTTTTCAACATGGCAGCCTTCCAACGTGATCTCTGGGGAGTTGGATGGCAATTGGCTCCAACAGGGCCAGATAAGGACTGCAGCTCTGTGCTGACCCCCTGCCCAGAGCATGAGGGCCTCCCTTTCGCTCTGAAATGGGACTGAGTGAGGCAGGAGGACCTGTATTGCCACACGGGTTGATGTCCAGTGCCTTCTCCACCTGGGCTGTTTACACAGTGGGTAGAAAAACAATGGAGCCAGGGGACTGGCTGGTTTATTTTTTTTCTGTAGTGGACCATGGGTCACTAAGTCCATTTTATTTTTCCCACTGAACTCATTAGACTCTTGACTGACTTCATGCCTAACATGAGCCCTCTGTAGACCTCCTTCATTTTGTCCCTTAGGTCTGTTCCCTGGAAACCTTCAGCCTCCTTCAGAGCCTCTGGCCCACCCACTGAATGCAGGAGGCAGTACAGGTGACCAAGGGTGCTTGCTCATCTGCTGAGTCCAGGTGGCCCTCGGGAGCAGTGGCAAGAGTTCTAGGTTATGGGGTTGAAGGACATTTTTTGCTGACAGGGACGTCCCTGCATCAGGATTGGTGAACAAGCCTACACTTCAGGAGAGGCTGCTGGGAGTAGAAAGTGTGCCCCAGCCCTTGGTCAAGGTCTGCCCTTTTGAGGCATCCCACTTACATGAACTGTAAGGGTTCTGACCAAAGAGCAGTGCCCAGGAGGACAAAAGCAGCCCCTGGGCTTGAATTTTCCAAGAAAATGCATTGAGAATTGTAAATGTGTACATTGTCCTGTCTGTATTTTGGTAAGCAGTGTTGATCTATTGAAAGCAAATGTTCTGTCTTAAAGGTAAAAAGAAAATAACAACAACCTGGTTTTCTCACTCAGGTTTTTGGCATGAGAAAGCATATCGGGAAAACAATGATCTCGACTGGAATTTTTCTTCCAAATGAAGAGGTCTTCTATTCCTATTCTTATCCCTTTAATTTCCTTGTTCTAATTGCTCTGGCTAGTGTTTCAAGGATGATGTTGAATAGAAGCGGTTAAAGAGGGCATCCATGCCTTGTTCCAGTTTTTAGGGGGAATGATTTCAGTTTTAGGGGGAATGATTTCATTCCATTTTAGAATGATGTTGGCTGTGGGCTTAGCATAGATAGCCCTTACAATGTTGAGGAATGTTGCTACTATCCCTATTTTTTCTAGTGTTTTGAGTATGAAGTTGTGCTGTATTTTATCAAATGCTTTTTCTGCATCTATCGAAATAAACACGTGATTCTTGACTTTAAGTTTGTTGACATGGTGAATTACATTTATTGATTTCTAGATGCTGAACCAACCTTGCAACCCACTTAATCATGGGGCACTGTCTTTTTAATATGTTTTTGTATGTGATTTGCTAAAATTTTGTTAAGAATTTTTGCATCTATCTTCATTAGGGATATTGGTCTGAAGATTTCTTTCCTTGATATGTCTTTGGTTTTGGTATAAGGGTGATATTAGTTTCATAGAATGAGTTTGGAAGGGTTTCCTTCTCTTCTATTTCATGGTATACTTTGAGGAGTATTGGAATGAGTTCTTCTTTGAAGGTCTAGTAGAACTTGGCTGATAATCTATCTGGTCCTGGACTTTTCTTGGTTGGTAGCCTTTTGATGGCTTCTTCTATTTCATTGCTTGAAATTGATCTATTTAAATTGGGTATGTCCTCCAGATTCAGTTTGAGTGGATCATATGTCTCTAGAAACCTGTCAATGTCTTTGAGATTTTCTATTTTGTTGGAGTTGTTTTCAAAATAGCTTCTAATTATGTTTTGTATTTCAATAATGTCTGTCATGATATTTCCTTTTCATCACAAATTTTGGTAATTTGCATTTTCTTCTTTTCTTTCTTAGTGTGGCTGAGGGTTTATCAATTTTGTTTATTTTTTTTAAGAACCAACTTTTTGTTTTGTCAATTTTTTGAATTGTTTCTTTTGTTTCAATTTCATTGATTTCAGCTCTGATTTTAACTGTTTCCTATTTTCTACTACTTTTGGTGTTGATCTATCTGTTCTTTTTCTAGGACTTTGAGCTATAATATTAGGTCATTTATTTGTTGACTTTTTCTTCTTTTATTGAATGTGCTCCATGAAATGAATTTTCCTTTTAGTATTGGGTTCATAGTGTCCCAGAGATTTTCATATGTTGTATCATTGCTCTTGTTTACCTCTAAGAATTTTTTTTATTTCCCCCCTGATGTCCTCTGTTATCCATGCATCATTCAATAGTGCATTATTTAGTCTCCAGGTGTTGGAGTAGTTTCTGTTTTTTATTTTATCATTGATTTCTAATTTCATTCCATTATGATCTGAGAGAATACAAGGTAGTATCTATTTTTTTGTATTTGCTAAGAGTAGCTCTGTGGCATAGCATATGATCTATTTTAGAGATGGATCCATATGCTGCTGAGAAGAAAGTGTATTTACTTATCGATGGATGGAATATTCTATATATCTATGTTAAGTCTAAATTATTGATTGTGTTATTGAGTTCTATGGTTTCTTTGTTCAATTTTTGTTTGGAAGATCTGTCCAATGGTGAGAGAGGTTTGTTAAAGTTACTTAGAATAGTGTTTTTGTCTATTTGATTCCTGGAATTGAGAAGAATTTGTTTGACGTACATGGATGTACCATTGTTTGGGGCATAGATATTTATGATTATTATGTCTTGCTGATTTATACTTCCCTTAAGTAGTATGAAATGTGCCTCTTTATCCCTTCTGACTAACTTTGACTTGAAGTCCACTTTCTCTGATATGAAGATGGAACCCCCTGCTTTTTTACTGAGTTCATGTACATGGTATGTTTTTTTCCCATCCTTTCACCTTTAGTCTGTGGATATCTTTTTCTATAAGATGAGTCTCTTGCAGGCAGCATAGTGTTGGGCCTTTCTTTTTAATCCAATCTGCCAGTATATGTCTTTTGATTGATGAGTTTAGGCCATTAACATTCAGAGTTATTATTGAGATATGACTTGTGTTCCCAGTCATTTTGGCTTATATTTTGTTTTTAACTTGAGTTGGTTTCTCCTTTAATTGGCTATTCCCTTAGGGTAGTTCCTCCCTTTGCTGACTTACATTGTTGTTTTTCATTTCTTCCTCATGGAATATTTTGCTGATAATGTTCCATAGTGCAGGGTTTCTAATTGTAAATTCTTTTAGCTTTTGTTTATCATGGAAGCATTTTATTTGATCATCAAATCTGAAGGTAAGTTTTGCTGGGCATAAGATTCTTGGTTGGCGTCCATTTTCTTTCACAGCTTGAAATATTTTGTTCCAGACCCTTCTAGCCTTTAGGGTCTGGTCTGAGAAATCTGTTGCTATCCATATTGGTTTCCTCCTGTATGTAATTTTTCTCTCACAGCCTTTAAAATTCTACCTTTATTTTGTATGTTAGGTATTTTCATTATGATGTCCCCTTGGTGTGGATCTGTTGTAATTTTGTACATTTGCTGTCCTTTAAGCCTCTTGTATTTGATTTTGCATTTCATTCTTCAAATTTGGGAAATTTTCTGATATTATTTCATTGAATAGATTATTCATTCCTTTGGTTTTTATCTCTGTGCCTTCTTCATTCCCAATAATTCATAAATTTGGTCTTTTCATGATATCTCATAATTCTTAGAGGTTCTGTTCATGATTCCTTACCATCTTCTCTGTTTGGTCAACTTTGTTTTCAAGATTAAATATTTTGTTTTCATTGTCTGAGGTTCTGTCTTCTAAGTGATCTAACTTGTTGGTTATGCTTTCCATTGAGTTTTTAATTTGGTTTTTTGTTTCCTTCATTTCAAGGATTTCTGTTTTTTTTTTTTTTTTTTGGTCAGAATCTCTATCTCTTTAGAAGATCTTTGAAATGATCTTTTGCTTCCTGCGTTTGGCTATTTCGTTAGGATAGTTAAAAGAGCATTTTAACTGTTTATTGGTACGATCATTCATTGCCTGCATTTGCTGTCATATCTCATCATTTGCTTCTAGGATCATTTTAATTATGTACATTCTGAACTCCCTTTCTGACCTTTCTTCTGCCATGTTGTCATTGGATTCTATTGATATAGCATCTAGGTTTGCTTGGGACACTTTCTTCCCTTATGTTCTCATGTTGTTCATGTATGTTCCCCTCTAGCAGTGTGAATCTGAGGTATTGAAGTTTCTCCCCTATAGACTTATAATGTTCGGGCAGGTTTCCAATACCACACCTCCTAGTCTTCAGGAGCCTGATGCCTGAGAGGAATTTGATAATGCTGTATCCCAAGAAGGGTGCTGTCCCACTAGGGATGGTGACCTCCAGGTCAGGAATAATCCATGCTAGCAGGTAGAGGTGACCCCACGTGTTGATAGATGGTCAACCACAGTGCAGGCGATAGACCACATGAACTGGGGAGTGGGCATGCTGGAGAAGGATGGATGGCTGGGGCCGGGTCTCAGCTCTGGAGATGACCAGGTCTCAGCATGGGAGATGGCATGTGGGCAGTGGTCTGGTGGCTGGACTGGGTCTTGGCCTAATTTTAAAAAGTACAACTGAATCACCTATTTAACTGGTAAAGCAAATCTGTTGGAACCTAATTTTAAAGTAAACTTTCAGGGACAATATAATATTAGTAAGATTCAATATTAACCATAGATTTGTTTTCATTCTTGTTAAATTTAACATGAACATCATATTAAAATATATTTGCCTATGGTTAGCCTATTTGCTCATGTGACTATTTCCATGAAACCAGTTCAAATTTAGTAGTATAAAGCAAATGTTCTCACAGAAATTCCTAAAGGCATAGTGGAAATATCTTTTGTCTGCTCTACAATGTCTGGGATTTCAGGTAAAAGATTTAACAGTTAGGAGAAATATTTGGTGTCTAGCATTACTGGATGCATATTTACTAGAATTATACCCCTGGCCTGGGAGAACTCAAGCTCTAGGACTGCTAGCAACTGGCCTCTCTCAGTGGCTTTACTTTCTTGTAGCAGGGCAGCTGGCCTGCAAGTTCAGAGTTTCAAGGGGAAGGGTTGCAGTGAATAAGGGAAGAAAGTATGTGGGTTCACTCTCATCACCATCCTTCTGTGTATTGATTACAAGCAAGTCACACACCCACTCACATTCAAATGGAGTATTGCATAAGTTCCACCTCTCATTTGGAGAAGTGGAAGGTCATGTCATAGAAGCCCAAGATGTGTAAGATGCAAGCTACACTGTGGCTATCTTTAAAAATGCAATTTGTCATAATGTTTTTTGAGAGTATTTCTATTTATTAACCAGTTGAGAGTGTCCTCCTACTACATACAGTCTGTCTTCTGTATTCAGCATTATACATCAAGAACCTATTTGGAAAGAAATCTTTGTGATTAAAAAGAAATGAAACTGCATCTTCAATAATCATGATGAGCCAATGTAAAACTGAAAAATGCATTCTTTTACCATTTGACTTACCAGTAACATTATAGATATAGTCTGCTAAAATTCTATTTGTATATTTCTCCATGAAAACTTTATTTCTCTTCATTCAGGCAGGTTGTGCTGGCCAAACAGCAGATGGTCTGCCCATAATGCCTTTGGGCAGATGTTCTCATTTGGGCCATAACATGTGAATAAAAAAAAATGCCCTATTCCAAACTATCTCATCATCTGCAGTAATTACTGGATCC
This sequence comes from Sciurus vulgaris, assembly GCF_902686455.1. Classification (NCBI taxonomy): domain Eukaryota; kingdom Metazoa; phylum Chordata; class Mammalia; order Rodentia; family Sciuridae; genus Sciurus; species Sciurus vulgaris. The sequence goes on along the minus strand of NC_136470.1, from coordinate 25,918,407 downwards.
TGTCCAATGTGTACACAGGTCTTTTATAGCTGTGGATTATATTGGCCAGACCTACTGTTGGAGGCTTAATTGATAGTAATACGATTTTGCTAAGTTTTGGAATTGATTATTTTACACTATTCAACTTAATATTTACCAAATGGTCATAATGTATATAATATGTCTTTGACATAGAATTTAGGGATAAGGTCACAATTATTTTATTTATTATGACTTTCTGATAACCAATTTTATAGATTATATTGCCAAAACAAATGAATATAATTATAATATAATGTATTAGAAAACTTAAAATAAGTCTATTCTGGAAAAGAAGTAAAAAGAAGAAAAGTTAATAATAAATTGGTAATTAGAAACATGAATATGGTATTAAAATGTGCTTTATTTGAGGATTCATTTCAATCACAAAAGATTTCAAGAGTTTTTTTTTTTTTCCTCCAAGATTCAGGTGTTCATCATTAGCAGAATTTCTAGAGATACTAGAAACCCAGAAGCAAGTCATTTTGAGTGGTGAAAGTGAAAATGAAAGACAATTACTCCATTTCATGAAGGAAAACATTCAGAGCCTGATGTACAATAAGCTTCACGTAGATCATTTTCTTTCTTTCAATCTTGAATACTATTCAATCACTCATACTTTCTTTATCCAACCTCCAGTTCTAAGAAAATGACCCCTTTTAGCACTTGCCTCAAACTTTGAAAGTGGCAACAGAAAGCATTTCGCATGAAAAGTGCTTATTGGTGTTGCTTTGCTAGGGAAAAGACAGAAGTACAGATTATTCAAAAGACTTAATTAGAGGACAGACTCTCATGTTACCTTGCACCTGCAACTTCTGTTTATGCTGTTCACTTTACCTACATACTCAAGCAATATTGCTGAGAAAAATGACATTTTTAAGAAAAGCAGGCATTAGAGTAGGTACTCTTCTATTTTATTGGTTTATTATGCATGAAGGCAAGTAAAATGTGGCATATATCACCAGTAGATTCATTTTGAACAAACATTTTGGCAGTGTGTTCAAGTTTTGTTTTTAGTGCTATTCCTCAAATGTGATTCCATTAACCAGACAGCTAATAGATTTTTGTTCAGAGCAATGGTTCTCAATTGCAGGCAATTTTGACCCCCTAGGGATATTTGGCAATATCAGGAGACACTTCTTTTGTCACAGCTGGGTAGGGTAGAGGGTGCTCCTGACATCTGGTGGGAAGAGGCTAGGAAGCTGCTACACATCCATAATACACAAGACAAAAGACACTGCCCATCCAATAAAGAGTTATCCAGTACAAAATGCCAATAGCACCAGTGTTGGGAAACCCTTTATATAGGTCAAGAAAACTTTTAGAATATGTTTAAACACAAATGGTCAGCAGAGAATTAACTGGTACATAAAGTTGGAAATGGTAATGTTTCAATATGTGAATTATTTTGTTTTCCTCTACATCCACTTACTGGAAAGTTATCTGTTGTCTTGAGAACATTTTGATCAAAAGAAGGCATATTAGATATTGTAAACTTTAGTTTTGTAGGCTATCTTTAAATATTATTAGATTGGATTTTTCTTACCAAATGATGATTTATTTGTCATATACAAAACTGGAATTTAAAAACAAGCTGACAGTTTGAGCACTGGTTAGTATTGTGGTAAGTAGACCCCCATCCCATCCCTACCCCAATCCATCCTGTGAATATTACTTTAAATGACTAAAGGGACCCTGCATGTGTGATAGAGGTTGAAGGCCCTGAGATGGGATTTTTTTAGGTAGGACTAATATAGTCACGGGAGTCATTAAAAATGGAGCACCTTGTGGTCATAGGATGAGACAGGTGGCAGCATAAGAAGGACTTGACCCACTTGCTGGCATTGCCACCCTTGATGGTGAAGGAGCAGGATTATGAACCAGGAGCAAAGTGGCCTTTAGAACATTAAAAAAGGCCAAAAAATGGATTCTTCCCTGGACTCTCCAGAAAGTAACACATTCCTCCAGATACCTTGGCTGTAGTCCAGTAAGAACCTCATTTTGAACTTAGAGAACTGTAACATAACAATAATGTGTTTAAAAACATTATATTTGTAATAATCTATCACATACAAAGAGAACTCTAATACAAGCATTTTATTTGTGAATCTGGTTCAATCCTTTAGATAACAACTCAGGAGAAAGGTGTTGCTTTCTTCCAATCACAGATGGGAAATGAATATCTGGAGAAATAAAGTGATCTCCTCAGTGTCACATGGCTTGTGGACCCGAGGACATGGTCTCCAAGGCACTTAACTTTAGAGTCAGTACTTTCATAATAGACTCCCCAAATAATTTTTTAGGTTAAAGTTTATATTTTTTTGAATACCAAAAATGTACACCTTGTCTTTGGTGTCGGCGCTTTGTATAAAATGTCAACCTTGTCATTATCTTGAACAAAGAATCCTTTTCTGGAATGTGCAGGTTCAACTCCATTATGCAAAGGGAAGGGTTTATATTCATGAATTCATACAGGTTTTCTTCACTATCTGATGAAAAGCACTGCTTGGTTTCTAATTAAGTCACAGCCATGCCTGCATTGCCCTCCGGCTTCCTCCAAAGCCCTCCATTTCCAGCCATTGCTCTTTCTCCTGCCTCCTCTCTCCACATTCCACACTGTCCACTGTAGGTGTCAGCCAAGTGGACCACTTCTAGTTTCTTAAATGGGTCACTCTCTCTCTTACTTGTTTTCATTTTTTTTCCTTTATGATTGTAGATGCCATTTGTTCTGATTGGAACATATTTTCCATTCCTTTATTTCACCAGTTTGTACTCATTCTTCAACTACCAGTTTTCTGTTGTTAAATTCCCCTGGAAGTTTATTCTCCCAAACTCCATCCACCAAGACAATGTGTTTCATTTGTACTTCTACTCTATCCCTTTTCAGAATTCACCTCAATATTGTAATTTCTCCTGATCTTGTTTGCAGCTCCCTCCAGATTGAATGTGAAAGTTCCTCAAGGTAAAATACTAGTAAATATTTTCATCTTTAAAAACGACTGTATATGTTAAAGTATAATGTATAAACTGGAAAGTGGGCAAATATTAAACATACAGTTGGTTGAGCTTTCATAAAATGATATGCACATGCAACTAGCACTTGGATCAAGAGAATGGCAATCCCCTCCCTGTCAACTTCTGCTCTTTACAAGTCACTGTCCCCTCCTCCTCCTTCTCTCCTCCCAATCAAAGATAGTCACTATCCTGACTTCTAATGTCATGAATTGGTTTTGCCCGTTGCACTAGTTTGCCAGGGTTGCCATAACAAGATACCCAAAACTAAGTGGTTTAAACAACAGAAATGTATTGTCTTACAGTTCTGGAGGCTAGAAATCCAAAATCAATTTGTTAGCAGGTTGGTTTCTTCTGAAGGCTCTGTGCTGTTCTATGCCTTCTCTATTTCTGGTAGTGGGCTGCCAATCTTTGACATTCTTTGGCTTTCTGAAGTGTCAACCTGATCTCTGCCTGCATGTCACACGATGTTTGTATGTGCATCTAAATTGACCCCTTTTATAAAAACTCTAGTCACATTGGGTTAGAATCACACATTATTCCACTATGACCTTGTCTTATTTAATTACAACTTCAATGATTCTATTTCCAAATAAGGTACATTTTGAGGTGCTGAAAGTTAGGTCTTCCAACATTTGGATTTGGGGCAGAGGGCCAATCCAACTTTGAATAAATAGAAACATATAATATGCATTGTTTTGCTTGATGATTCAATATTACCTTCATGCAATTTGTCCCTGTTGTTCTGTTATTAGTAATTTTTTTCATTTTGATAAATGTAATGTGTTCTACTGCACACAATTTATCCATACAACCATTGAAGCATATTGAAATATGTGTCATTTCAAGCTATAACACATAGCTCTGTTATGGAATATTGTACATGAATTTTGGTCATATGTGCAAATACTTATTGAATAAATGGATTTTTACAAGACCAAGAAAGCACTTCATTCACAATCCAGTAGCTTTGTTAAATGAACAAATGTCAAAGTTTGGGTGGGGTGGGGGTTGGGGAGTCAAATATATTTCCAAATATGTTTCTTGAAATATTGATGAGCAAGATCTTAATATATGTCAATTTCTAAAACAGTTCCATGGCTTAAAAAAAAAACAGAAACATTGTATTGACAAAAGTAAAACAATTTATTTGTAGTTATACTACAGGATAGTCTTCAATTGCTAATGTAAATTGTGCTTTTTCTAGAGAATGAATATAAAAGACAGTTCTTAAATTTGACAGGAAAGTGGTTTTTTGTTTTGTTTTGTTTTGTTTTGCAGGAGATATAGGTAGGGAGCAAAATTCCATTTGGCTCTATACTTTTTTTCACCAAATAGGTGCTTGATTATCCTCTTCAAATAACATATTAGGAACCCTTTGGTAAATTACTTTAAAAGTCTCAGGAAGATGAAAACATGGTTTGGACCCTTGTCTATCTGCTTAATAATCTTCATGTTTTTCATTTGTTTGGGTGAGAGTTTAAATGTTTTTATAGCACTGTCTATGTTTCAGTGATCATCTATCCTTTAGAGAGGCATTTCTGCAAACACAGGTTTCCTTTAATAAAAAATTAGTTAACAGGGTGTGGTGGCCCAGACCTGTAATCCAGTAACTCAGGAGGCTGAGGCAGGAGAATCACAAGTCTGAGGACAGCCTCAGCAAATTAGGGAGGCCCTAAGCAACTGAGCAAGACCCTGTCTCAGAATCAAACATATCAAATGCAATGAAGAATAGCTCAGTGGTAAAGCACCCCTGAGTTCAATCCTTAGTACAAGGGAAAAAAAAAAAAAAAAAAAGCTGTCTCTGTCTCTACAAAAGAAAAGCCTCAAAAATTAGCAAGAATAGTTAGTAATCAATCAGCCACGGCTAAGCACATGCTATCCTTTTACTGATCACTGGTGTGATTAATGCTTAAAAAGGAGGAACAGCCCCATTTCAATTCCTTTTGTGACTTCCTTCTTAGCAGTACAATGGATTAAATGCTTGCAAGAGGAGTTGTTCCCATTGTATATCTTAAAAGAATTAAATTTTAATTACCAAGTGCATTAAACCTGTATATTAATTAAGTGGTTTGGGTTGCAGTGGTCAGGCATCAGCACTTTTCCTGATGTCTCATTTTGCTGACTGCAGTCTGCAGGGAAACTTGCCCCCAGACAGCAGCAACAGGACCGGGCTGCCAAACAGCACTGAGGCCAAACAAAAGGGCTTGCACCCCAATTAAGTTAAAAGTCTCCAAACTGCTCTTGCATTCCAGATGGCAAGTAAATTCAAATCTACAGGAGGGATTTAATTAAGATACGTTGATTGCAAGCATCAAGCCAGGAGTTCAATCTTAAGCAAGAACAAAAAATGCAGTGGCACTTAAAAATGACTGCAGTATAAATACGCTCTAGACCACAAGTCAAGAGTCAGGGACCTGATATCTAATAGTTCTTTTTGTTTTGCACTTATTGCTATTTAGACAACTTTAAGTCTGGTGCTTTTGGCTGGTCATCACTTCAGTGTTTTGTTCTTGGTGGCTAAAAGCAATGTCTTTGGAATTAAACAAATTTCGTTTCAAAGTCTAGTTGTACAATTACTAACTAACTGTATGACTTTTCCTGGAGCTTCTATTTCCTCAACTTGGAATGGGAAGGACACCTACAGCCTAAGGTTGTTGTGAAAAGAGAAACATCCTAATCATTCTCTGGTGTGTGTCAGTAGCTCTTGTTTTTCTGTAGGTACATATTTGTGTATCGAGTTGCTTAACTGCTGCCTTTACTTGGATTTGTAATAGGCATCTCAAACTCAAATTGGCCAGAACAAAACTGTGGAGTATGCCAAACACAGAAATCTGTTTGTCCCCCAGTCCCCATCTCAGTAATGATGCCACTGTCCATCCGTCTGCTCAATCCCCCAAAACGGGAGTCATTGTTCTTCCTTTTCCATAATCTGCCACAAGAGCCCAATCAACTCTCTCTCTGATGTATAGCTTAAATATGTTCTCACCTCTTTCCATTTCCATTGCCATCACACTAGTCCACCGTTTCTCAAGCTTGGTATTATTGGTATCTTGTAAAAGATGGTTCTTTATTGTGGGAAATTGTTCTGTGTATGTTAAAATGTTTTGTGAACCAAAAAGTACTCCAAACATTGGCCAAAAAAAAAAAAAAAAAAGAAAGAAAAATCAACCTCAGTTGAAGACCACTTGATCAACATTTCCTATTGGCACAAAAAATTAACTATCACAAGCTCCTTTGAAATATTTTATATTTGTTTTTATTTCAAGAGATTTATTTGTATTTTTCTGTCATCTAGTCATGTCATTAACCATTTCAGTAAAGGTAATTTTGCCTCTTTTCTAAGTTTAAAATGTTTTTCCCTTGATTTCTCTTATTTATTATAGTATCTATTGCTACATTAAAGATGAACCTAATAGTTTAAAACAACCATAACATTAATTTTGCTTACAAACCTATAATTTGCACAGAAGTTGGTAAGGACAGCCCATGTCTGCTCTGTGCATTATCCCAGGATAGCTAGAAATCTGAACTGCCTTGCAACACAGTAAATGACTTCTGGGAGTCAGTGACCCAAGAGGGAGAAAACCAGGAGGAAGCCAAATTATCTCCTAGGACTAACTTGAGAATATATACAATGTTTCTTCTGTAATACTTCTGTAAGTTTCAAGGACAGGGAACATAATTTCCACCTTCTGGTGAGGGAATGACAAAATCCCAGAAGAGTATGTACAATTGAAAGACGATTCTGGCCTATTTTGAAAAATACTACCTGCCATATTGTATTTCAAGATGAATGCTGAGTTGGAAGTTTATGCTTTATTCTTAACTTTAATGAGAATGTGTATTGGTTTTCTATTTTGTTTTACAATTGGCCACAGACTTAGAGCTGAAAACAATAGAATTTCACCTTAAGGCTTATGTCAATCAGAAATATGAGCTTGGTTTACCTGGATTCTTTGTTTAGGATTTCACAAATCCTCCAGTTGTCAGCCAGGTTGCATTCTTCCTGGAGCCTGATTTCTCTATTAAGTTGACACAATTATTGGTAGACAGAAGTTCTTTGTGGCTATGGGATTGTTCTCTTGCTGGTTGTCAGTTGGAGATGGTTCTTGGCTTCTAGGAGCCACCTTAGAGTTTCTGGTCTCTGTCCTCCCCCTCCATCCCTGCCCCCCCAATGTTGTGATGTTTTTGGTGTAGAATTCTGGAAATAGTGGCCTTGCAAAAATATGTGAAGGATTGCAGTTATCTTATTAAAGGTCTGCCAGAATTCACCAGTGAAATCATTAAGGCTTGTTCTCATATATTATTATTTTCATACCTGGAAATGTTTTAATTTCTCCTCAGTTTTTGAAAGACAATTTTGCAGCATATTGAATTTTCATTTGACATCTTTTTTGGGGTGCAGTACTGAGGATTGAACTCAGGGGCACTCGACCACAAACTGAGCCACAAACCCAGTCCTATTTTGTGTTTCAGTTGAGGACAGGGTCTCACTGAGTTACTTAGTGCCTCGTTTTTTTGAGGCTCATTTTAAACTTGAGATCCTCCTGCCTCAACCTCCTGAGCCACTGGGATTACAGGCATGCATCACTGAACCTGGTTTGTTTGACATTCTTATTTTAGAACTTTGAATATGTCATCTACTGCTTTGTGCCTTGAATGGTGTTGATGAGGAATAAGCTATTAATGTTGCTGAGATTTGCTTGTGTGAAATGTTTTTAAGAGCCTCCCTTTGTCTTGGTCTTTTGGACAGTTTGATTATAGCATTAGGTGCAGATTTTTGAGTTTATCCTATTTTGAGCTGGTTGAATTTTTTTTTTGATGTGAAGATTAATACCTTTTCTTGGGGTGTTGTCATTTTTTCATATATTAATTTTTACTTTTCAATTATTTTTATTTTGGAAATCTCATTATGTATATGTTAGACTCTTAGGCTTTGTTCCTTCTTTTACATTTTAATATTTTATTTAATCCCATACATGTAAAATATAATCATTTTGACATTTCATGAGAACACAAATTATTATATCTTTGATATCCATTTTTTGTAATAACAACTCTTTAAAATTTAATTCTAGATGCATTTGTTTCTTTTTTTATTGATATATAATTATACATATTTCAGAGTAAAGTATAATTCAATCCATGTATACAATGCATAATGATCAAATCAGTGTAATTAGCATTTCCATCTCCATAAGCATTTATCATTTGTTTGTGTTGGAAACCTTTGATTTCATGTCTTCTGTTTTTAAAAATATATATATAATGAATTATGAACTACAGTCACTGCATGGTGCTGTATAACATTAGAATCTATCCTGCCATTGTGCCCATTGCTCAATCTTTCTATATCATCATCTTCCAGCCCTCTCAGCATCTAGTAATTGCTATTCTATATTCAGATTTACATTTTTTAGCTTTCAAATATGAGCAAGTATGCGAAATATTTGTCTTCACATGCCTGACTTATTTCACTTAACCATCAATATCTTCCTGTCACATCATGTTGCCTCAAATGACAGAATTTCATTATTTTCATGACTAAATAATATTTCATTGTGTAAATATACCACATTTTCTTTATGCATTTATTCACCCGTAGACACCTAGGTTGATTCCATATCTTGGCTATTGTAAATGATTCTGTTATAAACATGAGAGGTTAGGAATTTCTTTGAAAAACTTTTTTTTTTTTTTTTTTTAACCTTTGGGGATATACATCCAGTAGTGGGATAGATGGATCATATGATAGTTAAATTTTAATTTTTTTTGAGGAAATTGCATACTGTTTTCCATGATCACTGAACAGTACATTCCCACCAACATTATATGAGTTCCTCTTTCTTCACCTTTTTATCATCATTAGCTGTTTCTTGTTTTTATTTACTTATTTTTATCATAGTTATTGTAACTGGGGTTAGAAATATCTCACGTGGTTTCAGTTTGCATTTCCTTGGGTTTTAGTGATGTTGAACATTTTTTCATTCATTTGTTGGCTACTGATATATCTGTTTAGATTATTAACATTTTTCAAATGAGATTATTTGGTAATTTTACTGTTGAGTTTTTGAGTTCCTAGTGTATTCTGGATATTAATCCTTATCAAATGACTAGTTTCCATATATTTTCTTCCATCCTACAGGTTGTTTTCTTGACTATTCATTGTTTCTTTTGCTGTACAGAAAGTTTCTCAGTTTCATATAATTCTATTTGTCTATTTTTGCTTCTGTTGCTTGTGCTTTTGAGTTCTTATCCATAAAAATCATTGCCTATACTGAAGTATTGAAATGTTCTTCCTGTTTTCATCTAGTATTTTCATAGTTTTCAGTGTTACATTTAGGTTGCTGATAATTTTGAATTAATTTTTGCATATATAGAGAGGGGGATCTAGTTTCACTCTTCTATATATGGGCATCCAGTTTTCCCAGCATGATAAATACATATTTAAGAGAATTTCTTTCTCCAGCATGTATTTTTGTCACTGTTATTGAAGAATAGCTGTTTATAGATGCAGTTATTTATTTATACATTCTCTATTCTTTACCATTTGCTTGTCAATGTGTTGATTTGTATATCAGCCCCAAGCTGTTTTGGTAACTGTAGCTATACAGAATGTATTCAGCTCAGGTATTATGATGCTAGCTTTATTTTCTTTGCTCAAGATTTCTTTGACTACTTGGGGTTTTCTTGTGGTTCCATATCAATTTTAGAACTGTAAAAAATTACATCAAATGCTAGGCATGTGGCACATACCTATAATCCCAGGTACTTGTGAAGCTGAAGCAGGAGGATTACAGGTTTGAGGCCAACCTTAGCAACTTAGAGAGAACTTGACAAAAAAAAAAAAAAAAAAAAAAGAAAGAAAAAGAAAAAAAGAAAGAAAAAAGGAAGTAAAAGAAAGAAAGAAGAAAAGAAAAGGACTGGGATGTAGCTCAGTGGAAAAACTGCCCCTGATATCAATCCCTAGTCCTGCAAACAAATAAATAAAATAAGTAAATAAATAAAAGTTTACATGGAAAGAATATGATTGGTTTATTTTTAGGAAGGCCCTTTGGGTACTATGACATTTTAAGAATATTAAGTTTTACAATTCATAAACATGGAATATCTTTCTGTTGTTTAGTGTACTCTAAATTTTTTTTGTCAATGTTTTACAATTTTCACTTTATCTATCACTCACATTCTTGGTTAAATATATTCCTAGGAATTTAATTTATTTTTTTAGCTATTATAAATATGATTGATTTCTTAATTTTTTTCAGCTAGTTCATTATTGGCATATAAAATGCTACTGCTTTCATATGTTGACATTGCATTCTCCAACTTTCTTGAATTCATTTATTAGTTCTATTGCTTTATTTTTATGTGTGTGTGTGTGTTTGTGTGTGTGTGTGTGTGTGTGTGTGTGTGTGTGTGTGTGTGTGTTGTGTGGTGCTAGGGGTCAGACCCAGGGCCTTATGCCTGCTAGGCAAGCTTTATATCATGGAGTCACATTTCTGGCCTATTGGTGGAATCTGTAGGTTTTTGAGTCTATGAAATCACATTACCTGCAAACAGACAATTTGACCTGCTTTCTTTATATTTGTGTGTATTTTGTTCCTTTCTTTTACCTTACTGTTATGGCTAAGTCTTTCAACATTGCATTGGATAGGATATGAAAGTGGAATCTTTGTCTTGTTTTTGATCTTAGAAGAAACTATACTGGCTTTTTTCCCATTCAGTATGATGTTGTCTGTGGGTTTTTCATGTGGATTTTATTGTGATGAGGTACATTCCTTCTACAAATAAGTTTTGATCACAAAGGTACTAGTTATTATTCTTGTTTTAAGAAGTTCTGGTGTTAGACAATTGTCACTTTTTAAAATAAAAATCTGGGAAATTTTTAAAATAAAAATCTATCAGTATAGAGTGATAGTAGATTCATTATATATATATTCTAAATATAATCAATCAAATATAGTAAAACTTTAATGCATGATGTGACAAGATCAAGGTCATACAGAGCTGCCTTTGCAAATCTTGCTTATATAGTAGATTTACTATAAATTACACAAGATGTATTGCCACTTTCATAAAACTCTTAGTTTTATGAAGGAGCTTTGAGTTTGAATCAGATATAAGAATCAGATAAATAAAGACAACACCTATGCAGGGGATTCCAGTGGAGCAGTCTAATAGTACAAATAATAACAGTTCTCTTGGTATGGTGCTTCTTGTCTCAAACAGTTCTAAACCTGTTTAATCTCATTGAGCAACTGCCATGCTGACCATTTTGATAGATGCTGATTTTTGAAGGCTGCTTCAGACAGTAATAGAATTGATGCAGGTTACAATACTACAAAGTAAGTTTTTCTTAGGATTTTGCCATTTTTTTAGGACTAAACACTCCTTACATTGGTGCGTGGTTTGATTATTTACAGAATTCTGCAAAAACTTATTCAGGTTTCTTTATTGCTTTTATGAAAAAAATAAATTTTCAGATGTCCAAATTTCCTCATTTCAGAAATCCCACCTTTTAGTCTATTAGTTTTCTATGCTGTGTAACTAATACGCACAACTTTTGTGACTTAAAATAACACCCATTTATCATCTCACCATTTTGTAGCACTGTGGCACGGTGCTCTGTTCGCTTTCACAGGGCTAAAATTGAGATGTCATTCTGGGCTATGTTCTCATGTGTGCTTGTGGTCCTCTCCAAACTCATTCATGTTGTTGATAGAATGTGGTTTGTTGCAGTTGGAGGACTGACGCTCTCAGCTCTTGAAGACCACCCCTTATTCATAGATCACTTACAGCAAGGCTGTCTGCCTTTTTGATGCGAGCAAGAAAGTATCTCTCTGATGACTTACTACTATAACCTGTAGCCCCTATGCTGAACAGCGTACCTTTTATACATCCCCACTCACGACAGTTTCCCTTTGGTTACCTTAGATTCAATTGATTAGAGACTTTAATTATATCTGTCCTGCCACATCCCCTCATCTTTGCTATATAATATCACAATCACAGGAAGGATATTTCATTTCCTTTGTCATAATTCGTTTTTGAAGGAAATTAAAAGTCCCATATATAATCATGAAGAAGGCATATTTCAAGGTCATGGGTCATTGGGAATAGTCTGGAATTCTGCCTACTGCCACATACAGTAGATTATAAAAATTTCCATTTTTTTTATTTGTTTGGCCATTTTCAATTCATAGTTTTGTTATTTTCATAAAGTAATTGTTGATTTCAAGTATTAGTACAGCATGATAGTAGATTCATTATATATATATTCTAAATATAGTCAATCAAATTTAGTAAAAATTTAATGCATGGTGTGACAAGATCAAGGTCATACAGAGCTGCCTTTGCAAATCTTACTTATATGGTGGATTTGCTATAAATTACACAAGCTGTATTGCCATTTTCATTAAACTCTCAGTGCCCTAGTCTAGACTCAGGTCTCTGCTGTCTACACTGCAAGTTTTCCTGAGAAGATTTTTCTTGATAAGAGATAATGAGAAAATATACATATAGTTTATTCAAGTTTCCCATGACTGGCTTATTTTAATTAGGTTGTTCAATATGGTGAATATTACTAAACTTCCCAGCATGATGACATTCTTTTTTGATATAAGTAAAAGTTTTGAATTTAAACTTTCACATGGAATGAAAACTGTGATGTGCATGTTTGACCCAACTTTGACTTGTTTATAAAGAACTTATAATCACTAAAAAGGAAATGCTAAGCAATTTTATTTATTTATTTATTTATTTATTTAGTGGTGCTGGGGATTGAACCCAGGGCCTTGTGCATGCAAGGCAAGTACTCTACCAACTGAGCTTTATCCCCAGCACAAAACGACTTTTTTTTAAATTAAGGAAACTAAAGCTTACTTTTAAAATTAAAAAGAATCTAAAATTGTCTGTGGGGATGGTTGCACTTATCTGTGTGCACTTTGAGTGAATTGTATGTGAATTATATCTTAATAAAGCTGTTTAAAAACAAAGAAAACTAAACGCAGAAAAATGAAGTGTCTAAATATCTTCACAAGAAAAGTCTAAATAATCATCAGTAGTGTACCTGAATAGTCTGCTGCAAGAGGCAAGACATATCTAGAGGAAGAATACATATGCTGAGTCTCTCAGAGCAGTGATGCTTAGCTTATTTTCATTCACATTATGATTATAGAATCCTTTCCTTAGTAATAAAAAACCCAAACAATGTAATATTAGACACAGAGACTATATTTCAAAATCATTTATAAGTACCACACAAAAGAATGATTTCTTGCAATTATTTTTTAATACTATGTAAAGTGCAGTTCCAAGAATTGGATTTAATATCTCCTAGTTTTCTTTGAATCTTAATGCTAAAGTTCTTATTAAATGAAATTTTTATGGCATCAGTAATTATAAAATTTCTTAAGGACCATGTTGGATTATGAAACAGCTACTCCTAGCTATTAGCTTTCATATTTAAGGCCAGGTTTATAACTTTACTTAATTTGTCATTTTTTAAGGATATAATTTTTGCTGACAGAGCTTTTTAGGAGATAACTAATGAATGAATGCATTATCATGCAAAAAATGTTGAAAATGATTAATTTTTTAATCAGAAAGTACTGGGCCAGAAAATTCCACTTAAATCAATGGGGAACAGTATGCTCACATTTTCTCATGATACAGCTTGTTTGTCAGGCCAGGATCAGAACACAATTCTACTTTATTTTGTATCATAGATGTAGTCCTGAGGGTTTACTTGTGCTTCAAATTTTGCAAATTGAATTCTATTTAGAAGACTAAGAGATGCATAAGAAGCAGTTGGGTAGATTTTTAGAATACATCATTGTGGTTTAGCATTCAGATGCTGAAAGTCAGTCTATCTCTTTCCTCATATCCTAGATTTTCCATTTTTAATTATGTGCAAGACATGAACTTCCCCTTCAGTTCTTTTTTTTTTTTTCTTTTTGAAAAATCACATGATTCCCATAAGCATGTGGAGAGGATTAGGTGCATTAATACCTGGAAAACACTTAGACCAAAGTGAATATTGTTTGAAAAACAGTTATCTTTTATTAAAACAATAATGTTATAGTGTGACTTTTTGCTTTGCATGTTGAGGTTTTCTAAATTACAAAAATAGATACAGTAAAAGAAATGTAGTAAAAAGATGTGGGAAAAGGTAAGGGAATCCATACTGACAATGGTATCACATTACGGGTTCATCAGTAAGTTTTTTTCTTTTGCATCTATTCATTCATTTAGCTAATATTTTTTAGAGGTGTGGTTATGTATAAATACTGAGTTAGATGACTGAGCAAGAAATATATGGTCCCTGCCCTCATGCAATTTATAATCACAAAGGAGAAAGACCAAAATAAGAACAATACATGTAATATTTAAAATTTATTATAAATTCTCTGGAACAAGCTAACAAGACTGAGATGGAGAATATCAGGGGAGAGTCTTTCATTGAGTGACCAGGAAAGGCCTTTTGAGGAGATGACCTCCCAACTAATCTTATATTTTAAGTGCCAGTGTGACTGGCAGAGCACAAAAATATGGTTGAAACAAATGTGTTCTTAATGGCAAAGAAAATTAAACCTTATAGTCAATTGGGAATCAAAATGGGTTTATTGAAATGGAGGAAATGTATGATCAAAATGGAGATCTATTAAAATTACTCTATGGGCAGTATGAAGAGAATAGGAAAAGAGAGATTACAGCAGGGGTAACTATTAGAAGACAAGTCAAGAGGTGATGGAGGCTTGACCCAAAGGCAGGCAACTCAAAGAAGTCAGAAGCATAGAAATAGATATAACATTCATTGCAAAGAGGAAATAAAATATCTTAGTTACAGGATGTTGAGCCAATAATTTACAGACATTTGATCTATGAGATGGGTAATAGCATACACAGTAGGAGAAACAGGTTTGGGGAATGGAGTTAGAAGATGAATTCCTTAAGTTGAATAAAATTTGTCTACTGGACATAATGACAGCTATTAATAGAGGGAATTAAATTCCCGACAGGAACCCAGAGTCAATCTTTACCATGCTAACACTGTGAAAAAAACCATACAGTGTCCTCCATTTCATTTGAGGAACAAGTACCTGTTAAATCACAATTGCTTAATTGGTTGTTCCTGTTTATTCTTTTCTCAATTCTTTTTGTATGAGATTCAGAATTTTGCTATTCTTTTTGGTATCTCCTCTGATTCTTTTTAGCTTCATCTCCCTAATTTCCCAGAACACAGCATATTTGTTAGTAATTTGTCACATACTTAAGTTTTTCATCAGAAGATGTTATAACTAACTGTTCTACATTCTCCTGATGTCCAGAACCTCTCCACTGTGTATTACATACTACACTGTAAGTTCCAGAATACACACACCATGGATTTTTTGTTTTTCTTTGTTTCGGTGGAGGAATGTCTATAGCCTAGCCCAGTGGTTGGGACATAAAACAAACATCTTTTTTTGGCAAATGGGGAAAAATAAAGCTATTCATTAATAAACATAAATGTACTTGTTATTAAGATGTGTGTAACATTATGAGACACATGATAAAATGGTATTGGAAATAATTTTTAAAAAGGCATTTATTATGGAGCCCAGAAGAAATGCAACTATTAGTAGCAGAGATAGAATTGGAAAGATATTCAATACTTATTTACTAGAGAGAGTAAAAAAGCTGAGATATTAATAAGCCTATTTTTCAGTTTAGTAAACTGTTTTAGAAGTGATTATGTAAATTACTTAAAATTTCAAGACAGCAAAGAAATCAAAGTGGTGAGATTTAAATAATTTAGGATAATTTGACTCTATAGCTTTACTTTCTCTACTATGCAATCATTTATAATTTCCTCTACATTTTTTTTTTTTACATTTTTTTCCTGTATATGTATTTTGGCATGATTCTTGATGCTCAAATATACAAAATTATGTCTTGACCTATGTCAATGAAATCCATGAAAATATGTCATACTGGACAATTTACTATTAATCTATGTTAAAAAAGAACATATTTTACTCAAATTTGAAATGCTTAGCTGCTTTATAGACAGGAGAGGAACACCAGAAACTGCCATTTTTCATGAAAAAAAATGGCCAGTCTAGTCAATAAGTTGTTTCTCTAGATTTCACTAATTGTCAAAATTTTGCTCATTTTAATATTTATTTAGAATTATGTCAGTTAACTAATTGATATTAATGAGTTATTTGAAATGTACTTTTAAGAAAGATTAGCTGAATTTATTCAACTATTTTAGAGTGGAACATCATCAGCAAATTATTTATAATATACTTTCAGGAAAAGTTAATTGAGTATATTTGGTTTATGATATCATCACATAAACAAATTTCTAATCATTAAAAGATTGTTCACTGGAGTGAAAATGAAAATATGTATTTTCAAGCCAGGTAGTGTGGTGCATGCCTATAATCCCTGCCACTTGGGAGACTGAGGCAGGAGGATCACAAGTTCAAAATGAGCCTCAGTGATTTAAGGAAAACTTAAGCAACTTAGCAAGATCCTGTCTCAAAAAAAAAAAAAAAACAAAAAAAAAAAAACAACAAAAAAAAAAACCAAAAAAGGAAGGGCTGGAGTTGTGGATCAGTTATTAATTGCTCTGGTGTTCAATCCCTGGTACAAAAAAAATTATTTTCAACACTAAGGCCTGGGGTTTTCAAGATGGCGGCCTAGAGGGTGGCTGCATTACGTGTTGCTCCAGAACTCAGGATTCAAGAGAGGAGATATTGAGACGCTTGGGACCAACTCAAAGTAGCCGGGTGACTCTCACCCCCTGGGGGGGCACCCCGGATGGGACGGGGGTCCCGGAACGCAGGAAACTTTGTGAAGTAGAACTGCCGGCGAGACGCCCCTCCCCCCGCTGGAGCGCCATAGAGGAGGCCGCTCGGCACAGCGCTGGGACTCGGAGCAGCCACTGGGGCTCCGGCGGCTGCCCGGGGGAGGAGTGGCGGGGAGAACTGTGTGGACTCAGGACACCGGGGCCTGCCCTGAGGAGGAGGAGAGGAGCGTGGCCACTTGGATTCGGAGAGACTGCGCCAGAGCTGCAGGCGGTTGCCAGAGGAGAAGCCGCGCGGCGAGCTGTTTGGAATCAGAACGACGCTTCTGAACACCAGGGCCTGCCCTGAGGACAAGGAGGAAGAGGAGCAGCCGCTTGGATTCGGGTGACTATACGGGAACTACAGGCGGTTGCCAGAGAAGGGGCTGCGTGGCGAGCTGTTTGGACTCTGACCACTTCTGAACCCCGGGGCCTGCCCGGAGGAGTAGGAGAAGGAGGAGAAGGAGCGCGGCGGGTCCTTTGGACTCGCAGTGACTGCATTAGCGCTCCAGGCGGCTGCTCAGAAGAGAAGGCGAGTGGTGAGTTGTTTGGTCTTAAAGTGACAGCTCCTGAACACAGGGGGGCTGCCTGGAGGAGAAGCGTGGTGGGACGCTTGGTCTTGAGGGACCACACCAGAGCTCCGGGCGGTTGCCCAGAGGACCCGTGCAGCGGGTCACGTGGATTCAGAGCCACTCAGAGGGACTGCTCCTGAACACCCGGGGGGTTATCTGGAGAAGGAGGAGGAACGGGCAGGGTCACTTCGACTCAGAGTGATTGATTGCCCCGGGCTACGGGTGGTTGGTGGGAGGAGGAGGCACGAAGTGAGTTTCTTGGACTCCTAGTGACCGCACCGGCATACTGGGCGGCTGTCAGGAGGAAGAGGCCTGTGGCGGGTCTCTGGGACTCAGAGCGATTGTTCGGGGCCACAGGTGGCTGCTCAGAGGAGGGGCTGCATAGCCAGGCAATTAGGTGCAGAACAGGGTCCCAGGATCTAGGAGGCTTCTGGGTGGAAGAGCCGCACAGAGACAGGCTTAGGGCGGAGCGAAGGTTCCAGGCCTGTGGGCAAATTCTCTGAGGAGGGGCAGCCTAAGGAGATTCATCTGCGAAGGGTGAGGCTCCCAGGCCCAGGAGGTAGGGCCGGGCCCCTGGAAACTTTGCAGAGGAAGGCAGCCCAGCCCAGGCAGTAGCTGTAAATTGAGGGGAACCTCTAGGAGGAAACTGACCAGCGAGACCTCCCCACCGGGTGAGTCTTCCCTGCTGGGTGAGGTTTCCCACAAGGACGGTAAAACCAGAGACTCAGGCCCAAACAGGCCTTGCCTCAGCCCACAGCCTAGGTCCCCTTTGGATGACCATTGGTCAACAAGTGGAGGCACCTCTGCCCACTAGCAGGGAATATACCCCACCTGAAGGCCACCACTCCTAGAGAGGCAGCTTCCTTGTGGAGCACCGCATTATCAACCTCCTCCAAGACTTCAGCCTACTGAAGGCTAAGAGGGGATATATATAGAAATCTTCAGGGTCATTGTAAATCAACAGAGGAAATCTGCAATATCTCAGCGGTCCACTGATATCTGAACAACATGAGAAAACAAGGAAAGAAAATGCTGCAAACAAATCTAGATGTTACATCAATAAAACCCAATGACAGCATGGCAGAAGAAATGACAGAAAAGGAGTTCAGAATGTACATAATTAAAATGATCAGAGAAGCAAATGAGGAGATGAAAGAGCAAATGCAAGCATTGAATGATGAGATGAAAGAACAAATGCAAGCATTGATTGATCGCACCAATCGACAGTTAAAAGAGCAAATACAGGAAGCAAAAGATCATTTCAATAAAGAGTTAGAGATATTGAAAAAAAACCAAACAGAAATCCTTGACATGAAGGAAACAATAAACCAAATTAAGAACTCCATAGAAAGCATATCCAATAGGATAGAACACCTGGAAGACAGAACCTCAGACATTGAAGACAAAATATTTAACCTTGAAAACAAAGCTGAACAAACAGAGAAGATGGTAAGAAATCATGAACAGAATCTACAAGAACTATGGGATATCATGAAAAGGCCAAATTTAAGAATTATTGGGATTGAGGAAGGCCTAGAGAAACAAGCCACAGGAATGAACAACCTATTCAATGAAATAATATCAGAAAATTTCCCAAATCTGAAGAATGAAATGGAAAATCAAGTTCAAGAGGCTTACAGGACTCCAAATACACAAAATTACAACAGACCCACACCAAGGCACATTATAATGAAAATGCCTAACATACAAAATAAAGACAGAATTTTAAAGGCTGTGAGAGAAAAGAACCAAATTACATTCAGGGGGAAACCAATACGCATATCAGCAGATTTTTCAATCCAGACCCTAAAAGCTAGAAGGTCCTGGAACAACATTTTTCAAGCCCTGAAAGAAAATGGATGCCAACCAAGAATCTTATACCCAGCAAAACTTACCTTCAAATTTGACGATGAAATAAAATCCTTCCATGATAAACAAAAGCTAAAAGAATTTACAAAAAGAAAGCCAGCATTACAGAACATTCTCAACAAAATATTCCATGAGGAAGAGATGAGAAACAAAGAAGCAAATCAGCAAAGGGAGGAATTATCCTAAAGGAATTGTCAAATAAAGGAGGAAACAAGTTGTGTCAAACAAATAAATAAACAAAATTTTAAAAATGAACCAAATGACCGGGAAACCAAATCATTTCTCTATAATAACCCTGAATGTTAATGGCCTGAATTCATCAATCAAAAGACATAGACTGGCAGACTGGATTAAAAAGAAAGATCCAACAATATGTTGCCTGCAAGAGACTCACCTCATAGAAAAAGATACCCATAGATTAAAGGTGAAAGGATGGGGAAAAACATTCCATGCACATGGACTCAGCAAAAAAGCTGGAGTATCCATCCTCATTTCCGATAATGTGGACTTCAAGCCAAAGTTAGTCAGAAGGGATAAAGAAGGTCATTTCATACTGCTTAAGGGAAGCATAAATCAACAAGATATAACAATCATAAACATCTATGCCCCAAACAGTGGCTCATCTATGTATGTCAAACAAATCCTTCTCAATTTCAGAAACCAAATAGACCACAACACAATAATACTAGGTGATTTTAACACACCGCTCTCACCACTGGACAGATCTTCCAGACAAAAATTGAGCAAAGAAACCATAGATCTCAACAACACAATCAATAATTTAGACTTAACGGACATTTATAGAATATTCCATCCAACCAAGAGTGAATACACTTTCTTCTCAGCAGCACATGGATCCTTCTCTAAAATAGACCATATATTATGCCACAAAGCTAATGTTAGCAAATACAAGAAGATAGAGACACTAGCATGTATTCTATCAGATCATAATGGATTGAAGTTAGAAATAAATGAAAGAGTAAAACACAGAAACTATTCCAACATCTGGAGATTAAACAATATGCTATTATATGATGAATGGATAACAGAAGATATTAGGAAGGAAATTAAAAAATTCTTAGAGGTAAATGAGAACAAAGAAACATCATATCAAAATCTCTGGGACACTATGAAAGCAGTACTTAGAGGGAAATTTATTTCATGGAGCGCATTTAATAAAAGAAGTAAAACTCAACAAATAAACAACCTAACACTACAGCTCAAAGCCTTAGAAAAAGAAGAACAGAACAGCACCAAAAGTAGTAGAAGACAGGAAATAGTTAAACTCAGAGCTGAAATCAATGAAATTGAAACAAAAGAAACAATACAAAAAATTGACAAAATAAATAGTTGGTTCTTCGAAAAAATAAACAAAATTGATAAACCTTTAGCCACACTAACAAAGAGAAGACGAGAGAAAACCCAAATCACTAAAATTCGGAATGAACAAGGAAATATCACAACAGACAGGATGGAAATACAAAACATAATTAGAAGCTATTTTGAAAATCTATACTCCAACAAAATAGAAAATTTCGAAGATATCAACAGGTTTCTAGAGACATATGAATTGCCTAAACTGAATGAGGAGGACATAAACAATTTAAATAGACCAATTTCAAGTACTGAAATAGAAGAAGTCATCAAAAGCCTACCAACAAAGAAAAGTCTGGGACCAGATGGGTTCTCAGCCGAGTTCTACAAAACCTTTAAGGAAGAGCTCATTCCAATACTTCTCAAAGTATTCCATAAAATAGAAGAGGAGGGAACCCTCCCAAACTCATTCTATGAAGCCAATATCACACTGATACCTAAACCAGACAGAGACTCATCAAGGAAAGAAAATTTCAGACCAATATCCTTAATGAACATCGACGCAAAAATTCTCAACAAAATTTTAGCAAATCGCATACAAAAACATATTAAAAAGATAGTGCACCATGATCAAGTGGGTTTCATCCCAGGGATGCAAGGTTGGTTCAACATCAGGAAATCAATAAACATAATTCACCATATTAATAGACTTAAAGTCAAGAATCACATGATTATTTCAATAGATGCAGAAAAAGCATTTGATAAAATACAGCACCCCTTCATGCTCAAAACACTAGAAAAAATAGGGATAGTGGGAACATTCCTTAATATTGTAAAGGCCATTTATGCTAAGCCCATGGCTAATATCATTCTAAATGGTGAAAAACTGAAAGCATTCCCCCTAAAAACTGGAACAAGGCAGGGATGCCCTCTTTCACCACTTCTATTCAACATCGTTCTTGAGACTCTGGCCAGAGCAATTAGACAAACCAAAGAAATTAAAGGGATACGAATTGGAAAAGAAGAACTCAAACTATCCCTGTTCGCTGATGACATGATTATATATTTAGAGGAACCTGGAAATTCCACCAGAAAACTCTTAGAACTCATAAGTGATTTCAGTAAAGTAGCAGGTTACAAGATCAATGCCCATAAATCCAACGCATTTTTATACATAAGTGATGAATCTTCAGAAAGAGAAATTAGGAAAACTACCCCATTCACAATAGCCTCGAAAAAAATAAAATACTTGGGAATCAATCTCACAAAAGAGGTGAAAGACCTCTACAATGAGAACTATACAACACTAAAGAAAGAAATTAAAGAACACCTTAGAAGATGGAAAGATCTTCCATGTTCTTGGATAGGAAGAATTAATATTGTCAAAATGGCCATACTACCTAAAGTGCTATACAAATTCAATGCAATTCCAATTAAAATCCCAATGACGTACCTTACAGAAATAGAGCAGGCAATTATGAAATTCATCTGGAAGAATAAGAAACCCAGAATAGCTAAAGCAATCCTTAGCAGGAAGAGTGAAACAGGGGGTATTGCAATACCAGATCTTCAACTCTACTACAAAGCAATAGTAACAAAAACGGCATGGTATTGGTACCAAAATAGAAAGGTAGATCAATGGTACAGAATAGAGGACACGGACACAAACCCAAATAAATACAATTTTCTCATACTAGACAAAGGGGCCAAAAATATGCAATGGAGAAAAGATAGCCTCTTCAACAAATGGTGCTGGGAGAATTGGAAATCCATATGCAACAGAATGAAACTAAACCCATATCTCTCACCATGCACGAAACTAAACTCAAAATGGATTAAGGACCTCGGAATCAGACCAGAGACCCTGCAGATTATAGAAGAAAAAGTAGGTCCAAATCTTCACCTTGTTGGTCTAGGACCAGACTTCCTTAACAGGACTCCCATAGCACAAGAAATAAAAGCTAGAATCAACCACTGGGATAGATTCAAACTAAAAAGCTTTCTCTCAGCAAAGGAAACTATCAGCAATGCGAAGAAAGAGCCTACAGAGTGGGAGAATATCTTTGCCAATCATACTTCAGATAGAGCACTAATCTCCAGAATCTATAAAAAACTCAAAAAACTCTACTCCAAGAATTCAAACAGTCCAGTCAACAAATGGGCTAAGGAAATGAATAGACACTTCACAGAAGAAGATCTACAAGCAATCAACAAACATATGGAAAAATGTTCAACATCTCTAGTAATAAGAGAAATGCAAATCAAAACCACCCTAAGATTCCATCTCACCTCAATTAGAATGGTGATTATCAAGAATACGAGCAACAACAGGTGTTGGCGAGGATGTGGGGAGAAAGGTACACTCATACACTGCTGGTGGGGCTGCAAATTAGTGCAGCCACTATGGAAAGCAGTGTGGAGATTCCTTAGAAAACTTGGAATGGAACCACCATTTGACCCAGCTATCCCACTCCTTGGCCTATACCCAAAGGACTTAAAATCTGCATACTACAGAAATACAGCCACATCAATGTTCATAGCTGCTCAATTCACAATAGCCAGACTGTGGAACCAACCTAGATGCCCTTCAATTGATGAGTGGATAAAGAAACTGTGGTATATATATACTATGGAATATTACTCAGCCATAAAGAATGATAAAATTATGACATTTGCAGGCAAATGGATGAAATTGGAGAATATCATGCTAAGTGAGATAAGCCAATCTCAAAAAGCCAAAGGACGAATGATATCGCTAATAAGTGGAGGTTGACACATAATGGGGGGGAGGGAAGGGTTAGAGTTAGGGTTAGGGATGGGGGCAAGTATGGAGGAAGGAACTACTGTATAGAGGGTAAAGAGGGGTGGGAGGGGTGGGGGGAAGGGAAAAAAATAACAGAATGAATCAAACAACATGGCTCTATGTAAATTTATGATTACACAAATGGTATGCCTTTACGCCATGTACAAACAGAGAAACAACATGTATCCCATTTGTTTACAATAAAAAAAAAAAAATTATTTTCAATGAGAACACTGTAGTGATGTTTTTCAGTATCCATTTCTCAGAGCATATTTAAACCATCAGAAATTAGTTTGGGATAAGTCCCGGATATCAGGCTATGGTTGGTAAAAATTAACTTTGAGATCATGTAGCTAATTGTTTAGCTTTAAAAACCACCATTTTTACAATATAATTTTACAATATTGCTCAAATAATACTTATAATATAAATTTCACACCCACATGTTAGATACAAATTAACTATTTTACAAGGCTCCTGGATAGTCTATATTAATAAGTTGTGATTCACATCAGTGAGTCTTTATTAATAGTGTAAGCACTAGTTGATGTTACTAATACTATTTAAGGCATTTGAAGAGCACTTAGAATACTTTTCTTCACTTATTTTATTCCTCTTTGCTCTACCTTTATCAAGTAGTTATTACTGGAAATGTGAAGGGAACGTTTATATATACAATTTCGTCTGGCACAAATGAATTCATACGGGTTGTTTTCACGTTTTTGACTATTATTAATAATTCTGATATGAGCATTTGTGTATATAATTTGTGTGGAGGTATGTTTTCAATTCTCTTGGGTGTGTACCTAAGAGTAGAATTGCTGTTAACTCTCCATTTAACCTTTTGAGGAAGCTTGTGTTACTGGCTATACCCCTTTCCATTCTTATTAACAACATGAAATATGAATTTTAATTCACACAAACTCTGTCTTTCATTGTTATATCTACATTATTCATGTTTTAGTAGTTCATTATAGTCATATGTAATAGTGGGTTTCAATTTGACGTATTCATAATTTTTTATTTTAATCCCAAGTACTTTGTCTTTCCCTCCCTTCCTCCCTCCTCCAAACTCCTTCCTCAACTCCATTGGTCTTCCTTCATTTATCTATTATTTATTGGTGCATTATAGTTATATACAAAGTTGGAATGAATTGTGATATATTCACACATGCACATGGCATAATTGGGCAAACCTTACTCCCATGTCCTTCCTCTTTTCCTTTCTTCCTTCTTCCCCTCTTATAGTCCCTGCTTCTACTATACAGATCTCTCTTCTGATTTTGTGCGATTTCCCTTATTTTATGTCTTTTATTTTCTCTCTACCTTTTGTATATGAAAGAAAACATCCAACACTCAACTTTCCTTGTTTGTCTTATTTCACATAGCATATCTCTCCACTTCTAGCCATTTACTAGTAAATGACGTAATTTCATTTTTCTTTATGGCTGAGTAGAACTCCCTGTGTACATGTACTTTATCCATTCACTTATTGACAGGCATCTAGGCTAGTTTCATAACTTGGCTATTGTAAACTGTGCTGGTATAAACATTGGTTTGCCTGAATCACTATAGTATACTGATTTTAAGTATTGGGATAGCTGAGTTATATGGTAGCTCTATTCCTAGTCTTTTGAAGAATCTTTATAGTGCTTTTCAGATTAGTCACATTATTCTGTAGTCTCACTAAAAATTTATGAGTGTAACTTTTTCACCATATCCTCACCAACAATTATCATTATTATATCCTTAATGATTGCATCTTTCTGATTGCTAAGGATGCTGAACATTTTTTTTATATATTTGTTGGTTATTGGTATTTCTTTTTATGAGAAATTTGTCTTTAGAGAAATTTTGCCTATTTATTGAGTCATTTACTAATTTTTCTTGTTAAGTCTTTTGAGTTATTTATAAAGTCTGGTTATAATTCCCTGCCAGAGGAGTAGCTGGCAAAGTTTTCTCTTATTCTAAAGGCTCTTTCTTCACACTCTTGATTCCTTTGCTGTGTGGAAGCTTCTTAATTTAATGTTATCCAACTTATTGGTTCTTGGTTTTATTTTTTGAGCTTTAGAAGTCTTATTAAGGACATCAATGTCTGCCCCAATATATTGGAGTGTTGCCCTATGTTTTCTACTAGCAGTTTTACTGTTTTTTGTCTAATTTCTTGGTCTTTCCTCTACTTCAAGTTCATTTCTTTTGCAAGGTGTGAGATAGGGATCTAGTTTCATTCTTTCACATCTGGATATCCAGTTTGCACAGCACCACTTGTTAAAAAGGTTATCTTTTCTTCCAATGTTTGCTTTTTGTCAACTTACACATATCAGGTGACTGTATTTAAGTGGATTTGCCTCTGTGTCTTCTAGGCTATTCAACTGATCTTCATTTCTGTTTTTATACCTGCTGTTTTTGTTGCTATAGTTCTGTTGTAAAATTTGAGATCAAATATTATGATGATCCTAGTCTCGTTGATTAAGATTGGTTTGGCTATTCTGGGTCTTTTTTTCTTCCATATCAATTTTAGGACTATTTTTTTCAAGTCCTGTGAATAATATCACTGATATTTTTATAAGGATTGCATTTTATCCATAGATCATTTTGGCACTATGAATATTTTGATCATATTAATTCTACCTATCCATAAACGTGGGTAGGTCTTTTTGAAATCTGCTTTGTCAGATATGAGAATAGCCACTACTGCTTGATTTTTGAATCCATTTGCATGGAATATATTTTTCCATCCTTTTGCTTTCAATTTATGGTTATCATTGCCTATAACATGAGTCTCTGTTTTTTTAAAATCCATTTTTCTTGTCTATGTCTTTTGGTTGGAGAGTTGAGACAATTTATATTTAGTTATTATGAAGAACTGTTTATTATTTCTAGTCATTTTTGTTTGTTTCATAGATTTGATTTGTGCCTATTTTTTATTTGCTTAATTGTCCTTTGGAAACCTTCATGTATGTGAGAACTCTGGGGTTTGTTTTTGAGTTTTTCTTTATGTAGCATTTCTTAAAGTATTTTCTGTAGTAGAGGTTTACTGGTCCTGAATTTTGTTAGTAATTTGTAATTATTGTGAAAAAAATTTATTTCTTCTTTGATTCTGAATGATAACTTTGCTTGATATAGAAAACCTGACTGACAATATTTTTTCTTTCACAACTTGGATTATGTCATTCCAAGAATTCCTGGAGTTAAATAGTCTTAAGTGAGACTTATTGCTCTACCTCTAAATGTGATCTGACATTTTTGTCTTGAAGCTTTCAGTATTCTATCCTTAATTTAAAGCATTTTGATTAAGATGAGAGATTATTTTTTGTATGTCTATTTGGCTTCTATATGCATCCTGTGCATGGATGTCCATCTTATTCCTAAGATTTAAAAAATTTTCTGCTATTATTTCACTGAAAAGTTTCTTAATACCATTAAACTGTATTTATTTGCCCTTTCCTTTCTTGATGACTCTTATTTTTAGCTTCCTGATATTGTCCCAGATTCCTTATATATTCTGATCACAGATTTTTATTCGTTTTCCCTTACCATCTATTGATTGTATCACCTCAAATATGCTGTATTCAAGGTCTAGGGCTGTCTTCTATATAATCTAAATTATGCTTATTATATTTTCAAGGGAATTTTTATTTGGTTTATTGTGTTATTTTGAGGAGTTATGATTGGTTTCCTTTTAGACTATCTCTTTGTTGAAATGGTCTTTCACCTCTTGTAATTGGTTTCTTAATTTATTCTTTAATCCATTCTTTGGTCTTCCCTTAGTTCAGTAAAATCATTTTTATTATCAATTTTAAAAATCTTTCTCTGAAGAGTCTTTAAAGATTTTTTGGGGGAGAAATTGTAACTTTTACCAGGAAAATTTTGCCCATTTTCTCGTGGTTTCAACTATCTTGGACTTGAGTATCTGTTGAGATGGATTTCTCTTTTGGGACGATGTGCTCTGTTGTATAGTCATCTCTTTTGTAATAAGTCCTGTATTGTTTGTAACTTAGCTTCACCATGTAGTTTAAGTATTAGTTTAAATGATCAATGCCTCTCAATTTGCCACTGTGAAACTGCTGATTTTATTTTTCACTCTTGTAGAATTTCTACATCACTGTGAATATTTCTGAGCTATCCTTTTGGAATTGTTCTCTGATTTTATCATAGGAATAGATGTCAAAGAGTGGGATTTGAAGTCACCACGTGGTTGCCTCTGGGTCACTCAGGTTCAGACCACATCTTTGTTCTACAGTTTCTTTTGCGCTAAATTTTCTTTGCAACTTCAATCTCTCTGCTTGAAGTGCCATTTCCCCTAGTGAACTCTGCCTTATGGACTGGATTCTTGAGGTATTCTTTTCAGTCCTGTGTATAAAGCACCCAAATTTCTGCATCTCTTTTATTCTGATATGGAATTTCAGTGAATTCCCTCTGTTACCTACCTCACTGGAAAGCAATATTCCAGTTGCTTGAATCCTAAGCCATGGAGCAACTGGAAATCGTATACTTCATCTTAACCATCTTTATTGTCCCTAGGGATGTATTCATTTTCTTTGCTCTTGGAAACAAATAGAAAACTCTGACATAGTGAACTTACTGCCCTTGAAGCCAAAATGGTTTCAGCAGCCAGCCACACGAATAAAGGGGTAACACAATACTTTGAAAACTACTATTGAAATTCATTCTGAACAAAGAACCTTATGTTCAGGTGATGTAGGGATATCACTTTCAATATATTAGAAGGATAAAGTGGAGGCAGAAGACAGGATTGGGACCACAGCTACTTGGTTTTAAGGTCTGAGCTTTTTCTCCACTTCCCTAGCAAATCCTCAAAATAATTCTGAGGCACAACTCTTAACAAGTTTCAATAAGAATTTCTCATTCTGAGTCTGGTGCAGTCAGTGGTTTATGCCTGTAATCTCAGCCACTTGGGAAGCTGACCCTGGAATGGCAAGTTGAAGGTCAGCCCTGGCAACTTATTGAAACCCTGTCTCAAAATAAAAACTTGAAAAGGACTGGAGATGTTGCTCGTGGTAAAACACTCCTAAATTCAGTCTTGAGTACCTCCCCCAAATTTGCTGGATCTGAATTTTGTTTCAAATTCACCTTGCTTTCACAAATTCATGTTCCTTATTTTAATAGACCCTAAAGAAAAATACACTTAGATAGAGATGTAAAAATCCTACTTTAATGAATTCTAATCTAAGATGAAAAAGGAAATTTATGCCTATTCAATTTTATGTAAACTGATTCCAAATAAAATCAAATACTTTAGTAACTTCTAGGGCTACTTCACTTCTCTCTCTTTTTTAAAAATTGCAATGCAAAAATCTCTGGTTACCCCCTTCATTTTATTCTATAGAATTGGTCAGGGAAAATGTATTCTGGGTTCTTCTGTGTCTGCCACGCACTCTCCTTATATGCTCTGTAGAAGTTAGTATTAACCAAGAGAGATGGAAGTAGGAGGTCAGGAGGATAGCTTTCTGCCCCTGCAATTCTAATATTAAAAATTTATTTTAATCAGGTCTATGGTGCAGAAAACAGAATGAAATTATGTCACTGATTGAATACAAAAGCCATCCTTCAAAGGTTTTTTTAAAAAAAGATAAAAACTCTAACAAACTATTTATATTTTCAAAATACATATTTTAAGGTATTTGAAGTAAAAAAAAAAAAAATGGAAATCCCTTTCCCTGAGAACACAATCCACCTTTCCCCATATTTATCTATTAAGGTTTTGAGTGGTATCCTTCTATTATATTTATGTTTATATTATCATAGTATCTTCTAATAATATGAGAATAGACCATAGGTTGGCCCAACTTTCATTATATCATATCCATTTCCAGAAATATAAAATTAGATATGAGGAATTCTATCTTCAGTTGTAATAAATTGTACAAATTAATAATCAGCAAAACATTTTCTACCATGTCCTCTAAGTGGAAAAAAAATGGTGAAGATTTATAAAGTAATTAAATAGAAGAGAGATTAAGATTCTAATTCTTCTTAAGAAAGCAAATCTTTCTTTCCTCCTCCTCCTCCTTCTTCTCTTCTTTTCTTCTCTCTGTCTCTCTGTCTGTCTGTCTGTGTCTCTCTCTCTTTTTGGATATTTTGACTAAATCTACCCATTCTTCTCTTCTCCTATTTCTGGTAACCACCAGAGAAACGAAATCTTAAATCTGCCCTTGATAATCTTGAGATAACCCTGATTTTTCATAGTACATTTCTTCCTATTTCCCCACCTAAAATAGCTTACTTATAATTTAAAAGTACTAATGATTAAAGCTTCCTAGTGTTTGGAAAAGAAGAAAGCAAGACTTTTTTCCTCATATACCTTGAATTTGCTGATATTCATATACAAAATTGTGATAATTTTATACACACTAATGTAACAGAGAGATTCTGCACAAAGGGTATTTTTTTTTGGTTCATGTAACTAAGTGAAGGAAAGAGCCACAAAGGAGGTCAGTAATCTTGTGTTCAACATTAGGGATTTTTAAAAAGAAACTTTTATTTGGATTTATGATAATTTGTATCATTGGATTTTCTTCTGTAACACCAATGTTCTAACATTCTGGAAACCTGATTATTTTTTGTCCAGAAAAACACTTTCTTCATGGAAAAACAAAAACAAAACAAAACAAAAACCCCCACCTCATTGAAAGCATGATGTTAAAGGTAACTTTTCCACAATTCTTGTGTTCTTTCTGGACTAAAAATGATTTTTAATTATTTGAATTGTTAATTATTTGGAATTAGTTTATTGATTTCAATAATGGACTTTGTATGGCTTCACATACATTTCTTATTTTCAATTAAAAATATGAGGAAATCTTAAAATTTTCATAATTTGATTATTTGGTAAAGAAATGGAAGTCAAGTAAAATAAAACCTGGAAAGAAATTTTCTACATAGGTGACTAATTTTTGGATTTAAAGGTTTATTTTACATAAATACATCTCAGCTATATTTGGAATATGGGTGATTTACTTTTTATTTTTGAAACACAGGATGCATGTAGACATTGTCCATGTAACACTAAATGAAATTCAGACTGATAAGAAATTAACTGAGAAAAATCAAGTTTAAATGCCAAAATCACATTTTTGAAGAATTGGAGGATGATGTTTGAAAGAAACACATGTTTTGTTTCAATTTTTCAAAGTCTACAGCCATGCATCTAGTACGAATTTTCTTCATAATGCCCAAGCATGTAAGCAATGAGTTATATTTTAAGTTGAATTGTGTTTGAGTCCAAGTTTTAAGTCACCAGGGTTTTACCATGCCTAGTGCTAAAATTATGGGGAAAGAAAAACTTCTGTGAGGGTTGTAGGTCTCCAAATTACAAGGAATTTTTGGTTTCTAGCACATAAGGAGCAGGGGGCAGTTAACCTCCTATTATACATAATACTGGGATTCTTGTTGTACATATTAGGGACAGGTACACTCATGGAGATTTCCAAGCCTAGTGGCTAGTGTCCAGGTGCTTGAAGCACATCTTGAGGACTATTTCTGTTTGGAAAGCTGCAGACAAAAGGGAGTCAGTTCTTCAACACTTACGGAAGCTTTCAAATACCTGCTATTAAGACAGATTTGCAAATATTCATAAGTCCT
Organism: Sciurus vulgaris; assembly: GCF_902686455.1. Classification (NCBI taxonomy): domain Eukaryota; kingdom Metazoa; phylum Chordata; class Mammalia; order Rodentia; family Sciuridae; genus Sciurus; species Sciurus vulgaris. The sequence goes on along the minus strand of NC_136470.1, from coordinate 25,887,377 downwards.
CTTATTTCTTGAGTTTCCTTTCCCCTGCTAATAAAATGCCATTATCAGTTTCTCTCTTTCTCTTTGAGTCTGTGCCTTTCAAATAATCCTGGTGGCAGCTTGCATGAATCAGGCTCCTGCAGTTGCAATGTACAAAAATGAAATTCAAACTCATTTATGCACATTAAGTGGATTTATTGTTGTCTTAATGTCTTTGGGCTGCTGTATCAATGTACAATAGCCTGGGTAACTTTTTTTATCTTTATTTAAAAATTTTCAGTGTTGCATTATAATTATACATAATAGTGGGATTCCATTGTGTCATGTGTGTAATATACAAAATTTGACCAATCTCTTTGCCTAGTACTTCCCTTTCGCTTCCATCCTCCCTTGCCCATCCACTTGCTCTACTCTTCTGATCTCCCTTCTATTATTATTATTATCATTATCATTATTTCAATTTGTATATTATAATTCTGTACATAAGTGGGATTCATTGTGATATATTCCTAGATGGACATAACATAATTTGGTAGATTTTGTTGTAACTGGGTAACATTTGAACTTCAGAAACTTATTTCTCATAGTTCTAGAGGCTGGGGAATTCATGATTGGGGTGCCAGCAGACTTACTGTTTGGAGAGGGCCTATTTCCTGGATCATAGATGGCTATCTATTTACTGTGATGTACAAGGACTCACTATCACTGTCTTTTTTTTAATGCACTCATCTCATTCATGAAGGAGGAGCACTTGTGATCTGATCATCCCACAGGTCCACCTTCTAACACCACCATCATCTTGGCCATAGGTTCTAACATTCAGAACACAGTAACTGTCTTAAAAAGTGAGATCTCCCTTGGTGCCCTGGTGTCAGGTAAAGTTTTACCAAAGCTGAAACAGTATTCTTTCTGTTCTTTAGCTTGCTCTGATTTTTTCCTTGTTGGCCTTTTCTAAAGCAGCTTTACTCTACTAGTGTCAAAGGTGGCCTCTAACAGCCCTTGGCTCATCTTATTTGTTTTTGCTAAAGTTTCAGCAAATGCTCTAATCTATACAGTATATAGACACTTCCCTGAAGTAGCCATTGTAGCTGGCAAGAAAAAATATTTGGATTGGCCAGAAGAGGAGACATGGACTATGATGAACTCCATCTGAATAATCAGAATGGGAAAGACAGTTGGGGAAGAAGGTGGCTCCTTAGAGAGAACTACAGGAGAAATGAAAAAAAAAAAAAAAAAAAAAAGGTATATTTACTACAGGGCTTGCTTTCACAGGGACCCTGATGTAAGGAATTCTTTTATCTTCTATGTTTTTAGATAAAGAATCTATCTGTCAGTTCTGGGGCACCAAGATGGTGGAGACAGGGTATAAGAAAGATGCCACTGGAGGACAAGATAGGAAGTCAGATGAGTCATATCCCAGTTTACAGCGAGTCCCATTACCATGACAACTCCCACCACTGAGGATATATCACAATGACAACTCCCGCCACTGGTTCAATATTTAAAAATGACTAAAGGGGGTAAAGTGGGTGGTATTCTAATTAGGTTTCCTAAAGTAACCAATGGGGGGAAAATTGTAGAATATTCTTATCAGGTATCATAATGTAAACAATGGGAGGAAATGGGGTAAGGTCTTCAATCCAGTCCATGTAGGAAAGAGAACACCTAGGATACAAAATCCTGATTTCCAGACATTGGGGCCTTGAGCCTGTCTCTTGCTTGGCCCACTCTGCTTTACTTAAGGGAGTGCTACCTTCACCTTCGATAAATCTGTACTTTGCCTGTTACTTTTGTATGTTTTGCTCAATTCTTTGTTCAGGACACTAAGGACCTGTACTACTACTGAACACTCCAACAGTAACATATTGTTCTTTGCCTAGATAAGGGTCTTAAATTCAGAAGACAAATATTTAAGTATTAGGTTATGAAGGAACAAATTATCTCTTTATTCTTTAGTACCTCTTTTTTAGTAAAACCAAAATATTTCTTCATAATTCAATTGCATAACCTGGTGTAATATCTTATAATGTATTACATATCTTAACAGTCACAATGACCCTAAACATTAAAAATATTCCTTTTTTATCATTTTGCTCAGAGTCATGCTGCATTCATAAAATGATACCTCTGGCTTAGGTTAGTATCTCAACTTCCCCAAGACTCACAAAATCAATTTCCACCTGAGCAACTTCTTCCAGTCATTTTCCTTTCAAATGCACTTGAAAGGTTGCTGCTAGGTAAGTCTTAATAATGTTCAACTTCATTTGTTTATAAAATAAAATTTACCTTGCATTTATTATGTTCTGCAAAACATGCAAGGCCCTAGAGTCACAGGTATATGACACAATGCTTTTGGAGAACTTGTAGTTTGTTGAAAAGGACAAATTTATAATCACAGCTAACAGCAAAAGTCACACGTTGCATGAAGATCCAAATGCAACATTCGGGCAGGGTAGATTGGCGATGAGTTCCCATTTCCAATAAATAAAACCTAAAATTGTTACCATGATGTTTGGAAACTTCAGTGCTCCAGTTCAAATTTTTCTTTGGAGTTCACCTTCCTCTGCACATATGCTGCACTGTAGTGATATAGATGCTGACTGTGGGGGTCGCCGTGTATTGTGCTTTTCTGTCTTCATCCTTCTCTTTATTCTGTTCTGAACTATGTGTCCCACATGATTTCTATCTCTGATAAGCTTAACTTCCTTTAATACTGATATAAAAGTCCTTTCCAATCTCCTTATAGCATTAAAAGATTTCCACTTTACTCTTTGGATTTGATCTCTTTATGTTACTTCTCATGGTGTTTATTGTGTATGTGTGTGTGTGTGTGTGTGTGTGTGTGTGTGTGTGTGTGTGCTGTAATTGGTAAGACACTGTAGTTTACAGTTTTCTCTCTTCCATCCATTCCAACCTCCTACACTGATTCTTCTTTTAGCTTGTCTCAAATTTCATTATGTAGATAGAAACTGAAAAGGGGAGGTTCTGGGGAATGAAATAGACAAATTATTCTATATGTAGGGAATCTACTACTGTGTGTAATTATAATACACCAATGAAAAATAAAAGTGTAAATAATGGAAGGAAGATAAGAAGAGTAGAGAAAGGGGAGCAGGGGAGGGAGGTAAAGCAGGAAAGGGAAATATTAGGCAATAAATTGGAGCATTATGTTATCTCCCCATATGAATATGTCACAATGAGCCCTACTATTGTATATAGTTAAAATGCACTAATAAAAACATAAGAAAGAAAACTAGATGAACCAAAGAAAATAGAAACTGAAGGGAGTTTTCTTTTGCCCATCATTAGGCACCACAGTCCCCTTCACATTCCCTTCTGTTTCCTAAGGTCAAATTGTTCTGCTGTGTGGTGAATCTCACTTCTCAGGGCTGCAGTACTCTGATCATGAAATCGTTATTACTGCATTTACACCATAGGCTCCTTCCCTTGTTTTGTTTTCTTTCCCTCAGCACCTAAATATTTTTGCTATCTGGTATTTTAAATCAAGAACCCTCCTTAGCCTGAAGTCTCATTTTAGTCATCATCTCCTTTCTTTGTTTACCTTTATGAAAAAAAAAATCCCTGTAAGGGCTTATATAATCTTCTTGTTGCTCAGCTTTTCATGTCTGTGACCACAATACCAGACAAGAGCAACTTAGAAGAGGAGGGATTTATTTTGGATTTATTATGGAGGACAGCTTCTCAGCTTGTACAGACCAGGAAGCAAATGGGGAGAAAAAAGGGGGGGTGGGAGAAGATAGACTCTTCCAGAGCACCCCCCAGTGAGACCCCAGTTAGGTCCCACCTCCCAGTTGTTCATTCGTTATCAATGGATTAGTCCTTCAAATGGATGAGGTCAGAGCCCTCATGATCCAATCATTGCCTAAAAGCCCCACCTCTGAACCTTGCTATATTGGGGACAAAGCTTTCAACATATGAGTCTTTGGGAGGACATGACCCATACATTTCATAACAATCTTTCTTTTTCCATTTCTTTGCTGTGAGACTCAAATCAGTGGAATGACCCCAGCACTTCATTTTGGGTCACACAACTTGGAACACACCTTTGTCTTAGATTTCATACTTATTATGTTTGGTTTTGAGGTGTCCCCCCAAAAGCTTCTGTTAATGCAGGAATATTTAGAGGTAAAGATATTAGATTATGAGAGCTATTAACTAATCAGTTCATCCTAGTTTAAATGTCTGGGTGGTAACTGTAGGTAAATGGGACGTGGCTGGAAGAGATGGGTCACTGGGGATGGGCCCTGGAAGGGTGATGATTAGTAATACTGAGCATACTTTTGTAGAGCTTATTCATTTGTACATCTTCTTTGGAAAGATGTCTATTTAAGAATTTAGTACATTTTTTTAAATCAGGCTACTAGATTTTGAAAATTGAGTTGGAGTTCTTAAGTGAAATAAGTCATTTACAGAAGCACAAATTCTGCATGAATCCACTTATCTGAGGTTTCCACTATAGACAAACTCAGAATCGAAGAGAGTAGCTTGTAGACAGGGGAAGGAGATGGGAGAAGGAGAAACAAAGTTGTTCAATGGGCATAAAGTTTCAGTAGTGATAGACAAATGAGTTCTAGAGATTTTCTGTACAACATTGTCTTAATAGTTAACAATACCATATTGTGCACTCAAATTTTTGTTGAGGATTAGAAAAAGGAAACTGAAACTTCATGGAAATCATGTTGCAAATGAAAACCTTGATATGTTTCCATTGCTGTTTCAACTAAAGAGAGGAAAATGAGTGTTGAGAGAAGACAGTTGTCACCTGCCAGGTGTCATTGAAACCATCTGGAGAACTGTGGTGCCAGATACTGTGGTCCCTCCTTTCAACACACAGATATCACAGGGGAGGCCCTTTCTCTGCCTGTATTCCTTAATCTGGGAACTGGGCTTTGAGAGAAAGACTGAATCTGATCTGATAATACACTCAGTATGAGGTTTACTGATCTGTCCCTAGATGAGATCTGGATTTCTGCAAAGAAGGCTATCCAACCAGGATCAGACAGTAATAAACTTTTGGTTGCAGTTTACAAAGAGGGAAACCATCTCATTTCATTTGAACAATTAATATTTATGCAGAAGAAAAGTACAGTTTTTGCATAAAATACATAAATTTCTTTCTTTAGTTTAAAACACAACACCTTTCATTGTTAAGTATCCTAATTTTTTAAGCATTTTTAAAAATTTATCTTTTAATTTTTTACAGACTGCATGTTGATTCATTGTACACAAATAGGGTACATCATTTCATTTCAAAGGTTGTACATGATGTAGATTCATACCATTCATGTAATCATACATGCACATAGGGTAATGATGTCTGTCTCATTCCACCATATATATCCTGATTTTGAAAGATCAATAAGGCAATGGGTCTTTTGAAGTCTGTTAGTCCTATATTTTAATATGAACATATTACTTAGTAAAAAAAAATATATGTTTTCAACATTTTGTAAAAGAGAGTTTAGGTTGTATTTTTGTCTGTATTACTTTGAATTAGGGTTTTAGGACCTGTATTACTTAACATGGTCAGTAAGATTTTATGTATGTAAAATATTATTTAAAATCCATTTAGTACTTTATTGTATTTAAATCTACTCATTTTACCTTTGGAAAAATTAATGCCCTTTTGACTTAAGCAAGCTATTTCTTATGTTGTTATTATGAGTTTTTAAAATTTATGAAAAGAATGAGATATATGTCAGAATCATGCTCAATAACTTTCTAAAAATAGAGGTCACCTTTAAAGCTATTTAAACTGGAAAAAATCTACTCTTGTACCACATGGCTCTTTCCCATGTATTTGTTTGTGGTAAGAGTTTTATGCTTCATAAAGTTAAAAGAATCAAGTATACAGTACAGAAAGAGAACAAAAAACTAAAGTTTTCTTAGCCTAAATACTCATTTGCATCTCTGGAGAGGGTATCCTTCCTAAAGAAAAATGCTGACTGAAGTCAGTATAGGAAATTATTACTGGATTACTACACATGCTATAGGTTAATATATGAAATATCTAGATAATGGTGCAGGGGTACCTTAAAGTCTAAAATGTTTTTAAGGTTTCCTCCAGGGTAAAAATTTGAGAAAGTCTGACCTAGACAGACCAGGATTGTCCTACTCAAAGCATTTCATAGGAATCTCCACATTACAAACTTGGCAAGACCCTTGTTTGTCTCTAGTCAGTTCATCAGTCAGCATTTATAATGGCCCCAAACTTCCTTGGTTTTCTGGGAAGAGGCTTCATATTCAGATGTATTGATGATGCTTTTCTTCCTTGCCCTGAAAGCTGCTACTCTGATTTTCTCATCTTGGTAAATGTTACCATCATCCATCTACAATTTCCAAGTTGAAAATTCTTTTTTTCCTCATTCCTTCCCTGTTGTTTAGTCAAGAAAGTCCAATCCAATCTATCTTTAAAGCAAATGCTCTTATAACACCATCTGTTACCACGTCTATATTCTGGGCAAATAATGCTATCTCTTGCCCTGATCATCCAAACAGACACCTAAATAGTCTATCCCACTTTACCATTGGCTCTCTTCACATCTATTCTTCCTACACTAACAGTCTCAAATCATATCGACTTTTTGACCCTTGACTTCCCTCCCCAACTTAACATTCTTCAATGGTGTAATGGTTTGGATATGAGGTATCCTGGAATAAGTTCATATGATAGACGATGCAGGAACGTTCAGAGTTGAAATGATTACATTATGAGAACAGTAACCTACTCAGTAACTAATCCATTTGAGTCATTAATAATTAGAAGGAACTACCATACTGGGTGATAACTGTAGGCAGGTAGGGTGTGGCTAGAAGAAGTAGCTCACTTGGGTGTGCCATCAGGGTTTATATTTTGTTCTTCTCCTCCCCCACCCTCCTTTCTGGTTGCCTGATTGCCTGAGCTGAGAATCCACCACACCCTTCCACCATGATGTTCTGCCTCACTCAGACCCAGAGCAAAGGACTTGGTCAACCATGGACTGAACTTCTGAAATCCTGCCCCCAAAATAAAGTTTTCCTCCTCTAAGTTGTTCTTGTCATGTATTTTGATCAGTGTGATGAAGAGCTGATTGACACAAATAGCTTCCCATCATATTTAAAATAAAATAGATTTGCTGTCCCCAAATCCTGTCTGACCAGTACCTTGCCCACAGTTATGCTTGCATCTCCTGTGATATCCCTGACTCCAGTCTCACACTTCAGACATCTTCCCTCCTTTCTGTTCCCTGAAGAAGTAGACGATTATTCTCCTTTTCCTCATTTGCACGTACTAGTTTCTTTCCCTGGGTATGTCTTCCTGATCATTCTACTGGTTCCTTCTTGCCTTTCAAGTCATACCTTAACATAATCTATTAGAGAGGGCTTCTCTGAGCTCAAATCTAAAGTAACCACTGAGTTACTCTTTTTAAAAAATAGTTTAATTTCACAAATAAGAATTATATGTATTTATGGTAGATAATTTTTTTGCTATAGATATACATTCTAAGATGGTTAAATCAAGTTAACGAACATATTCATCAATTTATACGCTATTTTTTTGGTGGGTATAGCACTTGAGATCTATTGTCTTAGCAAATTTCTAGTACACAATATGTTTTTCTTTCTTTTTAATTTGCAAAAATCATATGTATTTGTTGTGTACAGCATGTTTTGAAATATGTATACGCTGTAGAATGACTGAATCGGGATAACTAATGTACACATTACCTCGCATATTTATCAACTGTTTTGTGGTGAGGACATTTCAAATCTACTCTCAGAGCAATTTTCAAGAACACAATACATTGTTATTAATACAGTGCATTGCTATCAACTAGAATGGCCACACTGTTTATTGCTAACTGAAACTTCATACCCTTCAGGTATCTCCTATCCCCTCCTCTCATCCTCAGTCACTGGTAATCAACATTTTACCCTCTGCCTTTATGAACTAGACTTGGTTTTACACTTCACATACAACTGAGATCATGTGATATTTCTCTTTTTGTTCCTGGCTTATTTCACTAAGTGTATGTCCTCTAAGATTATCCATGGCATCTCAAGTGACATGATTTCTTTGTATATCCCTCTGCTTTGATCTTCTTCAGGGCACGTGGTGTTTGTGACAGTTTCTGTTTTACCTATGATTTATTTATACCTGCTTTTGATTTCTTCCCAATAGAAGGAAAAATAATTAAAGCAAGGATATTATCTATTATCTGTATCCCCAACCAGTAATCATGCTTGATATGAAAAGTATTGAATAATCTTTTAAAAATGACCCTGCTGTCCAGATTGACGGTGACTGCCATTCAAGGCCAAAAGCAGATATTGATTCTTCTGAACATGGTTAATACCATGTGACTCATACAAGTTTCAGGCATATCCTCATCACCTTAGTGTCTACATGTGTAATATAAGAATGTTGGATCAGAATGATGTTCATGATGCTTTTCACCTGTACAAACACACATCCCATAATGAACTGTGGTAAGCTGTACTTTAGACTCCCAATGACTTTTATTACTAAATACTTATAGTAATCTCTACTTTATACTTTAACAGCAAGAATATCATGCATATAATTAATACTCAAAGTCTTCAGGTACTCCAATCAGCTGCAACTCTGTTCCCTTATAACTTGATTTATTAGAGACTACCTCAAACAACAATTGCTCTAAACTTGTAATATGAAACTTTTATTAAAATTTAGAAAAAGATAGTAACATTTCTAAATCTTAGGACATTTTTTCCTCCTTCACTAATGTGGGAGACTTTTCAAAAATGTATTTTCCACCTTCAGCTGGAAATGTTTATTTCCATTTCATACAGAATTGCTATGTTACAATTAACTGTAAGTGGTGGCTGGCAGGTATAACTGACAGAAACACATTATTTTTGTGGGAAGGTAAGGAGAAACATTTACAAAATCAATATGAATCCATTTGGGAAAGTGGAGTTGTTTAGATAAATATAAATATCTTCACTCAGTTTTTGTCCATTTACTGAAAACATAGTGTGAAACTAAAATCGAAAAAGCAATGTTCTTCTAAACATGCTCATTAAATAACATTCCACATAATAATATGATTTTATGGCTATTATTACAAATACTTTCCTCAGTACCCTGTGACTAACTTTATGTCAGTATTAGCAAGAATTCTTTAAAATGAATTCATAAAAATTTTAGTACCTTAAAGTCATTCTTTTAGCATGTTAAATATATAATATTAACTATTCCTTTAGGTCAAAATAGATATTAAATTTTATATTAATCAGAATGATATCTTTGCATATTTTATACTTTAATATCAGAATTAATTTTTTTCAAATGACAAGCTAATCTTCTGGGTAGCCACTTTATAAGGCTAGTCAGCAAAGCAAAAAAAAAAAAAAAAAAAAAAAAAAAAAAAACCAAAAACAAAAAACACTTACTTATTTCCACAATATTAACAACAGAAAGACAAACAAAAAAGTCTTTCCATTCAAGACTATAAAATTAATCACTGTGTGCTAAGAAACACTTTTGCTTTGTGTTCCAAAGATTTTCTAATTGTTTTCCAATATAGTAAGTTTGCTTTTACCTCTTCAATGATTACCAATGGTCAGATGACTGAAACTTATACCTGCAGTCAAAGATTTAATTCCATGTTGCCAGATCTCTAGCCTAGATTTCCCTTGATAATTCCAGTATGGTTTCAATCTCAATACATCCATATGATGAATCATTCCCAATCATTCCCAATCTCCAAGTCATTTCCATTGTCAAGGTGCCTGTATTTGTTAGTGATATTGTTTTCCTCCTAATTTTCATGAATGTATTTAGGAAATATATATGTTGAACACTTACCATATGAGCAGCACAATGGGAGCAAACAGACAAGGTCCCTGAGAAGGTTCATGTTACTATTAACCAGTTGTAGTTCAATGCAGTAAGAGAGAAGTGTAAGTTGTTATGAAAACACAGAAGACAAAACCTGGTATTTAGATATCAGAGAAGGATTCCTAAAGACATCATATTTCAGAGTTAGAAAGGTTTAGTAGAAATCATCAGGTGAAGGATGAGGTTAAGTGTTGGAGTACAATTTAAGTTCTTGTAAATCTTGTGCATAGATTCAAGATGAAAAAGAACACTTGCACAACATCTAAGAAACTGGCATTCATTATGGTTGAGTTAAATATGAGAGGACGTGTGGTAGGAGATGTGATTGGAAAGGTTTTTAAGAAATTAAGGTTTTATCTAGAGATGGCAATAAACTATTAAATAAGAATGGTGTGATTAGCTTTATATTTTAGAAGCATGTTCAGTTCAGTCAATAAGAAATAATGCAATTAAGCCAGTTATATAATTATAATCTAGTGGAGGATAATGATAACTTTAGCAACATTAGAAATAGAGGAAAGAGAACTGGATGAATTTACTTTGGTCCTATGGATATGATGTGAACAAGATTTGGTCATTCGATCTGTATGTGAGTTTTGCTTAGTTAAAACTTATTCTTGTTTAGGCATTATGGTTGATGGTAATAGGTATACTAAGCTAGGGAACACAGAAGAATTTCTGTATATAACATCAGTTCATTGTTGAACATGTGCAACATTTAAGTGGAAATTTTCATCAAGGACTGGGCACATTGGTACATACTCAGAAGTGGTAATGGATAGTGATGACAGATTTGGAGTAAACAGAATATATAATATGACATAACTGAGGACCTCAAAGTGGAGGAAGTAGCCAGAGAGGATGCATAAAGTGAGAAAAAAGTAGCCTAATCAAAACACTGAGTTTTGGAAGTGGGCAGAAGGAGTCCTCCAGGAGATTGAAAGTGTCCAGCAGAAAAACCACAAGGTGTCGTGTCAGAAACCCAGGGAAAGGGTCCTTCAGAAATTTTCAAGGTAACTCATTTTTTTCTGTGAGAATTAATTTTTGTATAGTATAACATATAACCCACTTAGTCCAATACTTAATTTAATTTTTTAAGCAGTTCTTGACATGTACAGTTTTCTTTATTTTATAAATTTGTATTGTTTCTGAATTTTCCAAGAGGTTATCTTGATATTGTGGTTTATTTATTCTGTTAAGTCTCATTTTTTTAAATGATCAGATGCCAGTAACAATAGCTTGTTTTCTTGGTTTTCCTTTTTGATACTGGGGACATAACCCAGGGTGCTTTTTCTTTTTTAAATTTTGAAATGGGTTCTCGCTAAGTTGTATAGAGCCTAAGTTGCTGATACTGATCTTGAACTTATGATGTTCTTGCCTCAGACACCAGAGCCACTGGGATGACAGGTGTGGTACCTTGTTTATTTTTTAAAAAATAGTCTTATAATTTAGATCCCTTTGAGCAAAATCCATGAATGGAGAAATCACCATTGTTAAAGACTGGCTTCCTTAGGTACATATATGACTGTATGACCAATGTGATCCTACAACATGTATGAACAGAAAAATGAGAAATTATACTTCATTTATGTATGATTTATCAAAATACATAAATTCATTCTACTGTCATGTATAACTAATTAGAACAAATAAAAAACTTATCTCATACAAATAATTCAGTTTACTGATAATGTTCATAAGGGTAATTATTTTGTCTGAATTCTCTAATATATTCTAAAGTAATCAAACTAGGAACTGAAAGCAATTGGTAAGGTATGTGACTAAAACTCATACAATTCTAATTTTAAACAGGAAATGTGGCATTATGTGTGATATCTATCATCCATCTTTTAAAACTGTATGTTTGAGAAGTCCTTCTGGGAAAGCATAGCATCTTCCCTTTAACATGTGCAACCTATTTCTGAAAACCAGTTGTTTTGGGTGAAAGTGCTAACCAGGGGCCCATAAGAAGTTCCCAGTGTTTTAAGTGAAAGGACCTATGGTACATTACATATTAACAAAAAATCCAAACAAATCCCCCGAAAACATAAGTGTAATTGATGGAATAGTCACATACATATACAGAGATTCATAGACACCCACCTCACAAGTGCTTAGAGCATCATTCTCTACCCATCAGATAATATTTTAATAGCTGTTTTGTAGGCACAACATATAGTTTGTAAATTAAACCAAAATTATTGTATTTACTATACAACATAGTAAATAATGCTTAACATTCAATGACCTTGTTTTTAAAAGCAAAATAAATAAATAAATATCATCATTCACTTACCAGGGAAAACATTCAGCCTTTGGCTTTTGTGAGATTGGCTTATTTCACTTAGCATGGTATTCTCCAATTCCATGCACGACCATAGAAACAAAAAGATGTACCCCATTTGTGTACAATGAATCAAAATGCAGTCTGTAAAAATTTAAAAAAAAAAAATTTAAATAAAATAAAAAAGAAACAGAACTGTAAAATGAGAGTGGAACTATCTCTGATAAAAGCCTTCATGCAAAAATAAATAATAAATAAATAAATGAATGAATAAATAAATAAATAAATAAAAACACTGGGCACTTTCATGTAAAGACTTTTTCCCCCAATAAATGAAGGTGAAACCTAAAACTTGACCGATGTGGAGAAGCAAGTTGGGGAGCAGGGTTGGAGGTACCTTCCTTTGTGTACAAGGAAGTGGTGATGTATACTGTCAAAAAAACTATCCAGTGAAGGAAAACTGATTGAGATCTCTGGCTTATTTTTTTGTTAATCAACAATCAGGATAGAGTTCCCTGAGCATGAAACCTTTCCTGTTACTTCAAGAAAGTCTTATGGATGAGATTAATTAAGGATGAGAAAACTGCAAAATGCATTTTCTCCTTCTAGAAATTGTTTTTTAAGTCTATCTGTTGAGAGATAAGAGGCCCTTTTTAAAAGGATCCAATTAATACATTAATTGATTAATACATAGGAATAAAAATAGGATAAGAATATATAAAATAGTCGCTCTTTATTATGCCACTGTCACTGTCAAGGATGTCCTGTTGGTATCTTTGTCATCCATCAGGGATTCTTTCCTTTTCCAGATTCAGATCTCACTCATACTAAGTTGATACCTCAGTGTTCTTTTCAAAATATCTATACACAATCCTGGTGTCTTCTTAATTGTATCTGGATCATGATCCAAGAATTTTTCAATGTATCATATTTTGATTGAGTTTGTTATGAATACCTATATGAACATCAGCTGATCAATATTATATTGAGAAAAAATACATATTCTATGTATGAAAGTCAGATGTTAAAATTTAAAAATGCATTCATCAAGAATACATTACCCAGGAAGATGATTTAAGGGATATACATCTTTCCTGTACTAGTTTTTGCATTGTTAATATTAGCCATACATTTTGAAAAAAAAAAACATTTGTAACTATTTCAATTAAAGTACAGCTTATAGTAGATACAATTCAAACTGATAGGTTAAGCACAACTATTATTTAGCATCTTTGATGGTGACAAATTATCTCCTCCTTCTTCCTCACAGAGATCTAAACAAAATGTTACAAAGAAAAGAAGGAAATGCAAATCAAAAATATTAACTTTATTATTACTAAACCTTAAACTGGAATATTTGACTTTATGTGAAAGTCAAATCAACCTGGAAAGTGAATGCAGACCAGGACCAAAAGAAGCCTTCTACCATAGAAGCCACTTCCTGGTGCTGTATTCCTCCATCCTACAGGCAAGATTACAGACATGGAATAATCAGAATAGATAAGGTAACCGAGGGCCTCAGAGTGGAGTAGGTAGCCAGAGAGAATGCATAAAATGAGAAGAAAAAAGTGGCTTAATGAGAACACAGGTAAGGATCCTCTTAAGAGAGAATAAAGGAGAAGATGAACTGAGCAGGCAAATGATATTCTTATCATAGTTCCTAGTTAAAAAGGTCACAGCATTTGCCCTTAGACAGAGTGACGAAAGGCTCTGGAGAGAGACCAGGGATATTATACTTTGTGATCAACTTTTATATTAAGAAAATAAAATCATCTTTCTTTAACATTTCCCAATATTTTATTCTCTCATAAAATTTGACAGAATATAGCTCCCCCTGCCCCAAATACCCTGCTTTGAGAGAGGAGGTGGTATACACAGGATGGTCATTACCTTGATAGAGTAAATCCATTGTACCCTCCTTACCCCAATGGAATTTGACTTAGCCATCTCATATGGATACATCCCTCAGAAGAAAATATCAGCAAGACTCTGAGCAGAGCTCCAAGTTGCCATTTTCATGAGACCATTTCTCTGATTTCAGTCACTCTTTCTTTGGGTATTTTTCTGTGCACAGAAGACCTAAAACGGGTCAGAATAGGACAATAATGACACACACTGCAAGCTCACTCTACAACAAATATTAAAAGTGTATCATCTTTCATTTCTTGTCTAAAATTTCATCCAGTTGCATCAAAAGTTCTTTAGAAAAATAATAGCATAAATATATTTAAGGAAAAATTCTTATAGTCCAGAAATAAAATGTCAGCAATGTAGGATCATAACAAATTTGAGTATAAGTCCATATAAGTTCACTCAAAAATGTCATAAGAAAAATATTCAAATATTACTTCCCTTTGCAGATTAAAGTCCTATAGGCAAAAGATTAAAATAAAAAAAAATTTTGTTACATTTTGAGAGAAAAGTCCAAGGCCATCTTCCAGTGTCTTTCTCTATTGCTTCTGATCTAGAGACCTTCTCAAAGCAGAGATGAAGTTGTGCTTCAAATAGCCTTGGGGACGCTATATCTCCCCATTGTGGGTTCAGTCAAACAGGGGCTTCTTATTTGCAAAGTAAACTTTCTGATATACTTTCCTTTTAATAGAGACCAAAAAATTAATAAGACACAGAAAATTATCATAGCACTTTTCTTGTTCACATCAAATTTTGAAAATGGGCAAATTTCCAACCACTGAAACAATGACCTGAGGTCAAGTTATGCTTTCAAAATTCAGTATCTATTGCCCAAGATCATAAAAGACACTCAGTGGTATCTGAGTTTATTTGCTCAACGTTATTTTCATTAGGATGCCAGTTGCCCATAATCCACAGATTGAAAATGAATTGCAACTCTCTTCTAGGACAAGTTCATTTGGATGCTATGGATCTACAATACCTGGGTAATAACTCACTGTGGATAGCATGTTCTCACTTGAAGAAGAATAAAAATGCTGTCTTTTTGCAAAGTTTATAGTACTTAGATTTGGCAATCCCCTTCAAAGATACTACTTGAATTTCCTTCATTTCCTGTTTAGCACATTTAAAAATCTACTTTTACATTTCTGTTTAAACATCTTTCTGGTGCTCCAGTACTGACCTGAGTGTGGGTTAGATCTAGCCTTGATTATCCTTAATGTCAAGAACTTTTTAGTCCTGTGACAATTAACTGTTTTTTTTTTTGTTGTTGTTGTTGTTGTTTTTCTTTTTTTGCTACCTCTTTACAAGGAGCCATTTAGGCCTGATAAGCTTATGTCTGTGGTGGAAATTTTACTTTCTAGGGACAAAGTAAATCTAAATGGTGAAATGATCTTCAAAGCTGTGGACAAGCAATAGGAATTCCAAGTTTGCACCTCCAAAGTTTATTTCTTGGTTTTGGCCCTAAAGATAATTCAAGATAACATCAAAGTACCACTTTATTCAGGAAGTCCATTGATACTGCCTATCTAAACTTAACACAAATAATTGACTTTAGCCAATATCTTTCTTTCCTATCATTTTTGCCTCCAGAATGCTTGCTTAGGCACAATTGGGTTCTGCTATTGAACACTGCAGCAGCATGCACCTGGGGTCACCTGTGCTTGGTGAAGGCTTATGGCTTTGCCAAAAAGTCCTGTCCTCATTCATTGCTTGCCAAACTGTCTGTATCGCCATGTCTGACCATGTTGTTCTCAAGCATAGCTACAGAACAAACTCCTATCCTTGACAAAATAAAAGAATACCTACTAGGTCCTGAGATGTAGAAGGGAGAGAAATGTAGTAGCAGTGACAAAGTGGGAAGTGAAGTAATATAGCTAATGGAACAAAATTTGAGATTTAGTGCTGGGCATGGTGGTGTACACCTATAATCTCAGTGACCCAAGAGGCTAAGGCAGGAAGATTTCAAGTTCAAATCCAACCTCAACAACTTATGGAGGCCCTAAGCAACTTTAGAGAGACTCAGTCTCAAAAAAACAAAAAGGGATGGGAGTGTTGCTTAGTAGTTATACACCTCTTGGTTTAATCCCTGGTTTAAAAAGTGAAATTTGTTAGGGTGTCATCAAGGAGACTGATTACAAACATGTACAAAAAGGAAAGCAGAAGAAATGTGTAACAAAGAAGATAAATCCAGTGCAATTAGTTCACCAGATAATAATTCACTAAACTAAGAAACAATCACCTACATATATTCCTTGAGGGTATACATATAAACAATAGAAGAAATACAAATAGAACTAATTAAAATTGTGACCTTTAGAGAACTAGAACTATGGAAGAGTTTGGAAGGAATATTTTTTTTTAAAAAAATTATCAATATTATATACTATTTGTTGTTTTAAAAGTATGTTTTTCACTCCCTTGTTCACTGCAGCATTACTCATACCAGCTAAGATGTGGAATAAACTCAAGTATCCATCAATAAACAAATGAATAAAATGTGATGCATGTATCCAATAAAATAGCATTCAACCTTAAAAAAGAAGGAGATCCTGTCATTTTTGACAACAAGAATGAAAATAGAGGACATTATTCTAAGTAAAAGAAGTCAGGTTTAGAAAGACAAATACTAAATGGTTCTACTTATATGTAAAATATAAAAATGTTGAACTCATAAATGCAGAGAACAGAATGGCTATTGCTGAGCAGGGGGAAAAAGGGATGGTGTGGTCAAAGGGTCTAAAGTTTCATTGATGCAGGAAGATCTAATGTACCTTCTGGAGATCTAAGGTACATCATAGTAACTCTACTTAATAGTCATGCACATTTGAAAATTGCTAAGGGATAGGTCTTATGTATTCTCACCACACACAGAAATAGTGACAAATAGTAACTGTGTAAGGAGATGGATACATTAATTAGCTTTATAGTGGTAATCATTTTGCAATGTACATGTAGATCAAAGTATTACTTGTATACTTTAGGTAAGTATAATTTCATTTGCATAATTTTATTTGTCAGTAAAGCCAGAATAAAATAAATGTCTATATTTGTATGTTTAAGTAATGTACTGAGATCAATACAAATTTAAATGTGTTCAAAATTTGAAAATAGCACCAAATTGCTGTAATATAAAGGATAATATGTAAAACAATTATTCTTATTTTAAACTTAGTACAAACTAGCTTTTAAAACTGATGACAGCCCTCCAAGAAACGATAAAAATTGAGACATAGGACAGATGAAGTTTGAAAAGTTGACCAGAGAGGAAAAAAATCCAGTTTTATAGCTTATAGAGTACCATTGAGAATGCCCTAATAGGGATCCCAAGGAAGCCAAGGAGATGAATTGGAAGCAAAAAGTACCCAGGAAAAGGACCTTCAAATAGAAGGAAAAGAAAATATAAAAGCTGAAAGGGTAGCTTGGTCGACTTCACAATTGTTCTCATGAGTTTATAATTTGCAAATGCAACCAAATAAATATTTCAAGATAGTTTAAACTTACCTAAGCATTTTAAGTCACCATTAAGGGGAAAGACACACAGTTGAGTTGGCAATCATAAGGCATTTACTTAATGAAAAGTTATTGTTATTAGAAGACTTTATTATTTATTTGAAAATAGCAAACTAAAAGTTGTCTATAGGTCAGCAAATCACAGACAACTGAAAGTACCTACATCCCTTTAGCATCTATAGTTTTACCTAATTAGATTTTTCAGTTAGATGTAGGCAGTGCATTATACAGAGACCTAAGTATTCCCTAGGTAGCTTTAATAGTTTACAGAGGCCTTACTTTCTATTAATCTTGGTGTAATGGGAGATTGACAGCAAGATTATATGCTCCCTTCCACAGGAGACCATGTAAATGTTTGCAACAACATTAAAACAAACTATATTTTATTTAACTATTTGTGTTATGTACTTCTTCATGTTTTAAATGGCAACATGTAATTTATAAGATGTTATTATTATGAAATAATGTTTAAACTAAGAGTAGAAGGTAAAATAAAGAATAATATGAAATGATGGGATACCATAATAATTTAGTTCATATGATTTAAAATTATTTGTCATAATTGATACCCATAAAAAACAAAACAAAATCTCCAAACTGACAAACAGTAAGATTTCTCAAAGTTCTGCACATTTTAATTTTTTGATTGTGTTTGTATAAATGTAGCAGAAGGATAAAAGTCATATTCTTGAGGAGAGAAAATTAATTGCTTTTATTTTTCTGTGTGACTACAGGATATGCTCATTATAGAAAGATGTTATATATTGCTACACAACTGTGGACATTTTCAGATGAAGGCAGTACTAACATCATCAAAAGGACAAAGGAATGCTTGTGTGGAGTTGGAGAGCCCTGCTCCCTAATCACTGAAAGTGGGAAATTACAAATGGAAAATTTAAAACATTAGAGTTTTGACATTGTCATTGAATATGCACAATTGCTCTTGAATGTAAAGTATCATAAAATTAATAGGAAATGCCATTTTGGATTAAAAGTGAATTTTCGGTCCCTGTCTAATACCATTTCAAAGATACTGGGAGAGATCCTACAGGCCAAAGAATTAAAATAAGTTGATTAACTAATTTCCTGCTGGATAGAAAACCTAAAATGCTAATAAGCTTACATTCAGAGATTTAGTCCTCAAATAACAAATTTGATTTATGTATCAGCTTTTAGATGTCATTGAAACAGAGCTCCAGAAAACACAGAAAACACGAAAATAGAATGATTGTTGATAAACTTGGCACCAAGGGTTCAGGAGAATAATCCTAGATGACTCTGAAAAATGGAATTGTTTTAATCAAACTTGACTTAGAATGAAAAGAAAAATATTTTATTATTTTAATTTCTTATGAATATGCATTTTAATTAACTAGTTAAATTAAAATTTAATTTATAAATTTCCAAAGCATTGTTTTATAGGATAAATACATTCAATTTTATATGTCCATGAATAAATTTAGAAAAAAAGATTATTTTGAAAACAGTTTTAGACTTAGAGAAATCTGAGCAGATAGTGCAGAGAGTTGTTATACCATAAATAGACCCTCCCCACAAAATTTCTCCTATTATTAATTTTTTTTAGATGGGCAACTGGGGATATTGAACTCAGGGGCACTTGACAACTGAACCACATCCCCAGCCCTATTTTGTATTTTTTATGTAGAGACAGGATCTCACTGAGTTGCTTAGTGCCTTGCTTTTGCTGAGGCTCGCTTTGAACTTGAGATTCTCCTTTCTCCGCCTCCTGAGCAGCTGGGATTAGAAGCATGCATCACCATGCCTGGTTTAACTTCTTGATTAGCATGGTACCTTTACTACAATTGATGAACCAATATGGATACATTATTACTAAATACAGTTCATAGATTTTACACCCTATAGTTCAATGTTTAAGGCTCACTTTATACAGTATACTTTATAGTTTTTGATAAATGTATAATGTCATGTACTATACCACTACAGTATCATAAAAAATAGTTTCATTGTCTTAAAAGTTGAATGAATTCCACTTGTTTGTCATCCTTTCTACACTGAATCTCTGTTCTGCATCTCTGTCATCAGAATTGGTACTGTCGGAATTTGGCTTGGTGTTGATTCGTGGTATATGTTTAAAAAAATAAGTTAAATTTTAATTTAATTAGTTAACTAAAATGCATAGACTATTCATAAGAAATTAAAGTAATAAAATATTTTTTCTTTTTATTCTAAATCAAGTTTGATTGAAACAATACCATTTTTCAGAGTCATCTAGGATTTTCTCCTGAATCACTGGTGCCAAGTTTATCATGATATATGTTAAAAAAACTTTTCAGTTTGCATACTCATAAACCATTAAGAAAATTAACTCTTGTAGAACAATGTAGATTCACACCATTCATGTAATCATACATATACATAGGATAATACTGTTTCATTCTACTATCTTTCTGTCCCCCACCTCCTCCCACCCCATTTTCCTCTACACCATCCAAAGTTCCTTCATTCTTCTCTTTCCCCCACCTCTTCCTCATTATATACTGTCATGCATATTGTCTCTTATCAGAGAAAACATTTGGCCTTTGGTTTGTTGGGCTTGGCTTATTTCACTTAGCATGATATTTTCCTACTTCATCCATTTACCAGAAAATGCCATAATTTTGTTCTTTTTTTATGGCTGAGTAATATTCCATATATATATATATATTTAATTAAAAATCATAAATTTACATAGGGCAATGTTGTTTGATTCATTCTGTTATTTTTTCCCTCCCCCCACCCCTCCCACCCCTCCCATCCCTCCCACCCCTCTTTTCCCTCTATACAGTCCTTCTTTCCTCCATTCTTACCACCCTCTTTATCCCTAACCCTAAACCTAACCCTAACCCTAACACTAACCCCTCCTACCCCCCGTCGTCATCCACTTATCAGCGAGATCATTCCTCCTTTAGTTTTTTGAGATTGGCTTATCTCACTTAGCATGATATTCTCCAATTTCATCCATTTGCCTGCAAATGCCATAATTTTATCATTCTTCATGGCAGAGTAACATTCCATTGTATACATTATTCTACAATGGTTCTACAATGGTTCTATGGTTCTACAACCATAGAAATGAAAAGTTGTACCGCATTTGTGTACAAAGAATCAAAATGCAGTCTGTAAATATAAAAAAGATTTTAATAATTAAAAAAAAGATTACAAATAATAAATAAGTTCTAGCAAGGATGTGGGGAAAAAGGAACACTTATACACTCTTGGTGGAATTGTGAATTTGTATCACCACTATGGAAATCAGTATGGAGGTTCCTCAAAAGATTAGGAAGGGAGTCACCACACGACCCAGATCCCACTCCTTAGCATTTACCCAAAAGAACTTTAGTCAGCATGCTATAGCCATATATGCATACAGGTTTATAATACCACAATTCACAACAGCCAAGTAAAAAAAAACCAGTCTAGTACTCATCATAATAGAATTTTATGCAGTCATAAAGCACAACATTATGTCATTTGCAAATAAATGGTGGAACTGGAGAAAGTCATGTTAAGTGAAATAAGTCAGACTCAAAATCAAAGGACAAATGTCCTCTTTCCTATGTGGAAAATCAAAATCTTTCTCTCATGTGGAAGTTAGAGAAAAGGAGGGAA
The DNA here is from genome assembly GCF_902686455.1 of Sciurus vulgaris. Taxonomy (NCBI): domain Eukaryota; kingdom Metazoa; phylum Chordata; class Mammalia; order Rodentia; family Sciuridae; genus Sciurus; species Sciurus vulgaris. Next base: position 25,866,177 of record NC_136470.1, on the reverse strand, counting down.
AGAGAATTTTCATGAAAATAGAAGGGAGATCAGTAGAGGACAGAGTGGGGAATAGGGAAGGTACTGGGAGAAATGAAATTGAACAACTCATGTGTATGTACAAATATATTACAATGGATTCCACTAATTTTATAGTTATAATGTGGAAATAAAAATGTGTTTATACACTTAAAAAAAAAGAAAATTGACTCTTGAATGAAATACAAAGGGAAAATGGCAGATATAAGCATATCTAATGAATTATCCTGATAATGTATAAAGAACATAAATGAATTCAATAATCTATTAAAGTGAATTTCCATGTATAATATTTAACTCAAAATAATAACCTTAAAGCAGAATATGTCCACCTTCCCTTTTGTTTCTTTCATGAGGAAAATACTTTCATCAGAGGTGATCAAATGTGTTTTTTTTGTTTTGTTTTATTTTATTCAGTTAGAAATAGAACTTGTTTTCAAGAAAGTAAAGTGAGCATGAGAAATAATTGTAAACAAATATAACTAGTTTTCCTTTTCATTTCCCCCTGCTGTAGTTTGGATATGAGCTGTAACCTGGAAAGTTCCTGTTAATGCAGGAACATTTAGAGGTAAAATGATTAGATTCTGAGAGTTGAAAGATAATTAGTCCATCCTAGTTTGGACTGACTGGGTAGTAACTGTAGGCGGGTGGGACATGGTTGGAGGAGTTGGGTCATTGCTGGGATGCCCATTCTGCTTACTAATTTCCCATGAGCTGGGCAGCTTTTCTCTACTGGACCCTTCCCTCCTGATGTGCAACCTCATCTTGGGCCCAGAGCAATGGAGTCATTGTTTTTGGCCTGGATGAGGGCCATACTCTCATACTGTGGGAGTGTGTGGTCAAGCAAAAGTGCTCACCTCACTTCATGTACCGTTTATGTACCGTGACCTCTGGAACTCCAAGCCTTCAATGAACTTTCCCTCCTCTAAGGTGGTCTTGTTGAGTATTTTGATAACAGCAATGAAAGAACTAGCTAAAACACCCCCCATCTCATTTCCCATAAATCTGACATTTGCTATATTTGGCAAAATCTTAACTCTTCTTAAAATAAAAAAGTGATTAAAAAAATAGGTCCATCTTTGTTTCTAACAATTCAATTGAATGCTATAGTGACTTGACCTGTGTACCCATCACTGAAATTGAGTAAATTACATTATATGCATTTATGAATATGTCAAAATGAACACCATTATTATTTGTAACTATAATGCACTAACAAAAACATTTTTAAAAGATATTCAGGACTTAAGCCATGGGTCCCATAAATGTGATGTTATTAGCAAATAATGCCTTTGCAAATTTAATTAGTGAAGGATCTAGAGATATGACTTAACTCCAGTAATGTGTGTTCTAATAAGGAATGGAGAGGGTGCTCACAAAGACAGAGAGAAGGCCACTTGAGGACAGACACGGCTTAGAGGAATGCTACAACAGAGGAATTCCAAGGATTGCTGGGGGTCACCAGAAGCAAGGAAGGCACAAGGAAGAATTCCTTTCTGGAGCCCCAGAGAGAAGAGAGCCCAGCCAACACCTTGATTTCAGCTTTCTGGCCTCCAGAATGATGAGAGAACAAATTTCTCTTTTAAGAATCCAACTTGTGATAGTTCATTGTGGAAGTCCTAACAAACAGAGCATAGTTAGCACCTGTATAGTACTTGGTTAGCATCTCATTCTCAGTAACACAGTGATAATAAAGAACTAGACTATTGGGTTAATGAAGCTAAATTTAAACTTAAATATAAATAAAGTTACTGATTTTTCTTTCTTATTGGCAGTTTTTTAAGTTTACTACTATAAGCATGTTATTGCCTAAAAACTTTAATGTTTAGAAAATTGCTGAAGTGCTTATGTAAATTATTTTCATTTCTAAATACCTTATGGCATAAAATCATTCTCTTGGTTTGGAAAGGTAATCAAAATGTAGTGTTATTACATTTAAACTCTGTTCCCACCAAGGTATTTTTCTTATTAATTTGGTGTTAAATTTACTAACAAAAGAATCCTTCCAAAGTGAAGGCCAGAATATAAATAAACTTTCTTTCTTTGCTGAGGAAAAGTATAGCCAAACATTTCATAGAGACTTGTTTTGAAAAGGTCTTTTCTTTTCTTAATATTCTAAACTAGAACAGGAACCATTTCTTTTTCCACAATAGACAATTGACATAATGAAATTGTCTGAGATTTAGGCCATGTTCTTAAAGCTAAATTATTTAAATGCAGAGAATTATCTGGAATTTAGGGGTTGTGTTCAGGAAGAATTTGAATTGTATGTTGTGAATTCTCTTCTAGACCAGATGTTATGGTTTGGATCTTGATTTCCCCAGAGGTCCACGTGATAAAGATTTTGTCTTAACAGACTGTCCCAGTTGGAGGTCTGCGGGTCTTTGGGGGTGTGCCCTTGAATGGGATAGTGGGGACCTAGCCCCTTCCTCTTTCTCTCTTTACCTTCTAGGCCATGAGGTGAGCACTTTTGCTTGACCACACACTCCCACAGTATGGGAGTATGGCCCTCATCCAGGCCAAAAACAATAGGGCCGAACCTCCAAAATCATAAGCCAAAATAACCTTTTTCTCTTTATAAATTGATTGCCTCAGGTATTTGTTAGAGTTACAGAAATTTAACACAGAAAATTGGTACTGAGGAGGAGAGTAATTTTTTGCTATACCTGATATTATGTGGAAAGTCTTTGGAGTTAGTTTGCAGGAGAAATTTGGAAAAGTTTGGAGAAGCAATCTAGAGATGCCTAAGAAAGCTGAAAGCAGAGTTGGCGAGGGCTGGGAACATTAGAATGCTCATATGAATGCAGACAGTAAAGGTGATGCTAATGAGATTTCAACAGAAGATGAGAATTCTATTGGAAATTGGATGAGAGTCCATGCTTTTTACACCATGACAAAATACTTAGGTACATTTTGTCCACACCCTGACTTTGTGGCAATCGAAGCTTAAAGGGGATGAACTAATTTAATTGGCTAAGGAAATTTCCAGGCAGCACAACATTCTGGCAGCAGCATGCGTATCACAGGTTACTTGTAGCCAAATGTACTGTGAGAATTTGGGGCAAAGAGGAGCAGAACAGAAAGATTTGAGAATCTATACTTTATAAGAAAAGGAATATGTGTGAAGTTGTTACCAAGAAATGTTCAGTTAATAAGCTAAGAACTTTGTACTAGAAAAATAAGAAATTTTGAGAGTATCTCAGGAATTGACTAGGCCACCACCATCTCAGCCTAAAAGTTGTAGAAATCTAGGTTTGTTTCAAAGACTTTCCAGGGCAGAAATTTTTATTTAAGAAAGCCCCAGGTCTATCTAAGACAACAGACACTAAGAGGTAGCTGCAACTGTGATTCAAGTGTGCCCAGGTAAGCTTATGCCAATGGCAGACCTTAGCATTGTCCTTGTAATGCTCAGTTTACTGGTGCAAAGTGTGAAGAGTTAAGGGGTTAATGTGGATTTCCACAAAACTTTCAAAGGAAAAAGTCAGAGGTCAGGCGTGTTGAAGGGTTGGGATTCCTGCAAGCAGCTCCTGCACAGGGTAGTGCATGGATCTGTGAGAGTGAACTGTAATAAGGACCCTAGGAAGGAAGAGGTGCTGTGATTGGGGAAGACCTGCTGAGGGAAACAGCTGGTAACATGCAAAACCAGCCGAGGAGAGAAGCCTCCTGTGATGCAACCAGTAAAGTCAAAGGGGCAGGGCTTTATAAGTCACTGGGAGCCTCCATCCCACTATAATGTGTCCCAGCTGCTGGATGGGGAGCTGTAGGGCTTAACAGTTATGCTGCTGGGTTTTGGTCTTGTTTTAGTCTGATCTTTACCTATTATTTTCTTTTTTTAAAATTTGTTCTAATTAATTATATATGACAGCAGAATGCATTTCAACTCATTGTACATGAATGGAGCACAGCTTCTCATTTTTCTGGCTGTACATGATGCAAAGTCACACTGTATCATACATGTACATAGGGTAATAATGTTCATCTCATTCCACCATCTTTCCCATCCCCAGACCCCCTCCCCTCCCCTTACTCCCCTCTGCCCAATCCAAAGTTTCCCCCTTCTTCCCTGGCCTCCCCGCCCCCCCCCCCCTTATTATTGTCTTATTTCTTCCTTTTGGAATAAGAATGTTTACCCTTTGACTATCCTCCAAAGTATATTGGAAGAATGTAACTTTCGTTTTAACTTTTACAGTGGTTCACAGTCAAGTTTCCCCATTAGTCTTGGAGGACCCATTGAACTTTAGCTTTAGCAATGATGTTAAGAATTTGGAGGCTCTTGGGGATTGACTGAAAACCTTTTGCAATGTGAGACTGATATGAACCTTTGGAGGTCATGGGGCAGAATATTATGACTTATTTTCTGAATGTTCCCCAAAGGACCATGTGGGGAAGACTTTGCCCCAGGGAGGCACTATTGGGAGGTGGTAGGACTTTTAAGACTTAGGTCCTACCAAGAGGTCTTTATATTATTGGGGTTATGATCTTAAAGGGAATAGTGAGACCCCAAGCTCTTCCTCTTTCTGTCTTTTACTTTCCAGCCACTAGGTGAGCAGTTTTGCCCTTGCCATGCTATCTCACAAGTGCAAAAGCAATGGGGCCAATTGAACATGGACCGAAATCTCCAAAATCATGAGCTAAAATAAACCTTTTCATCTTATTAATTAAATATTTCAGGTATTTGTTATGGTGACAGAAAGCTGACCAACACAGCCAAGAAGAAGCCAAAGCACATTTTAATAAGGTTTATATTTTGCAAATCATTTTTTTGTGGAAGTCCATAAAGCTATCATGAAAACTTTCAGTTAGTAAGAAAATTAATTTTTATTCAAACAATAATTGAGAAAATGGGGGATTAGATTCTGAAATCATTTATTTAAAACATTCTAAGTTAAAATTGTTTATTGATATGTAGATGAAAAAAAGAAAAGTGTGCATTATGTACTAAATATATGTGCTAACCCCACTAAGTAAGGAAGGAATTCACGTTAAATATGATCACACTGTGAGGCCTCAATTCAAAAGAATGAGTGTCCTCATAAGAAGAGTTAGCAGACAGCTCTAGTACTCCCTGATTCTATGCACATCAAGAAAAAGCACTGTGAGGACCTAGGGAGAAGGTAGCTGTCTACATATGAGGAAGAGAATCTTCAACAGAAACCAGAATTTCCTTCCCCTTGATCATGAACTTCTAGCCTACAAAACAATGAGCAATAATAATTTGTTATTGTTTAAGACACCAAGTCTGTGATATTTTGTTACAGCAACTAGATAGATTAATACAGTGTGTGACCACAGAATTTGTTCTTAATTGAATGTTTCATGTTTCTTTTGAATTTTATATAAATCTCAGTTTTAACAGAAAGTACTAAGGCTAATAGAAAAATCATCTGATTTTTTGATAAAATGATATCAGATTTTTGTCTGGCTCTATCTTTGTCTTTAAAGGTATGATATCCTGTACAATTTAACACAGACAGCAAACATGATGTACCTTTCAAAACTAACTTATTACTCAATGTCAATTCTCAATGTAAATAATTTAAAAGAAAAGTTCACCTTAAAAATCATTATTACATTTTTGGTATAAGTCAAAATAGTTTAGTTGGAAAAGATGATTCAAATTCAGTATTTTAAATTCAGTACTTTTTAGGATTGCCAATCAATTTTTTTTAACTATTAAATTATTCACTTACATTATTTGATGCTTCTAGGTTCATAGGAATTTAGTGTTGTTTAAATCTAAGAGGATCTTGACTTAAAGATTTTTTAAAAAGCTAAGATAGAAACAAAGGTTTTAGGAACCTCTGAGTAATCAGTGTCTTTTAATAATTGAGGGAGAAGTCAGTTGAGGGAGCTGATATGTCTTTTTTTCAATCAAATTTTGAAAGAAGTTCTGCAATATTCTTAAATAATTACTAAACATCTTCATATAAATGTCTACCCAGTTAAGTAGGAAATTTGCATTAAAATTTCATGTTTCTTTCTATGATTCATTTAAAGCTAAAAAAATTATGGATTATAATTTTCAGATTTGTTTCTGGCTCATATCCATTACCTTGTTATAACTGAAATTGTAAAAGAACCTTTCAATTATACTAATTTAGAGCCTGTATCTATATTTACTTAAAAACCTGTTATTTTCCGGTTTTTCATAATAAGTCTTTTTGGATACTCTCTCCAATTTACCTCAAAATTTTTGTAGGGTTTTAGTCACAAACTGGTATTTAGAAAATAATGCTTACCTTATTTTATATTAATGAAAGCAATATAGTACTGTGTTTCTGCTCAGCATGAGGTAGTCTTTCTGGTCACTAAGTTGATATAAATTCAGTTAAAAGAAGGCAGTCTGGTATCAAAACAACCTTAGTAGCTTGATCCTAAGCAAAGCTAAGCAGTTGTAAGACTGTGATAAAATACTATGAAATATTAATTTGCACCCCCAATTCTTATCTTTACAGGTTTAAGAATACAGTATTTAATATAACTGAAATAGCCAGGCATGGTGGTTGGTGCACATCTGTAATCCCAGTGGCTCAGGAGGCTAAGGTAGGAGGTTCTTGAGCTCAAAGCCAACCTCAGCAAAAGCAGGTGCTGAGCAACTCAGTGATACCCTGTCTCTAAATAAAAATACAAGATAGGGCTGGGGATGTGGCTCGGTGGTCGAGTGCCCCTGATTTCAATCCCCAGTAATGTCCCCCCAATAATAAACACATAAAATAACTGAAATGAATCTTGGAATTCTATTTGTATGCTTTATATGCTAAACTATCATAGTGACCTCTATTATCACCTCATTTTTACTCAAAATTTATAGTATTTGGGAAATAGACTCAACAAAAATATTTCTATCAAAAGTAACAAATTAATTAGTCTACTGCATACACTTTTAATAATTTGAGAAGTGATAGCTGGAACATGCTTTAAAATGAAAGAACTGAGTGATACTTTGAGCAAGCCACAATTATTTAACAAGTCTGTAAGGAGACCATGCAGTCATATCAAGAATGCAGAAAAATCACAGGACAAAATTCAACCTCTTTTTAATGACACTCTTAACAAATTATGTCTAGAAAGTATGTTCTCAGCACAATAAAGGCCATAGATAACAAGCCTACAGCTAATGTCAAAGTCAGTGGTACTGAGTTCATAGGTTTTCCTCTGAGGTTAGGAACAAGATAAGGATGCTCACTCTTACCACTTCTATTCAATATAGTACTAGAAATACTAAGCAGAACAATTAGTGATGACATCAAAATGAAGTGCATTTGAATTGGAAAAGAGGAAGTTAAACTGTCACTATTTGCAGATAACATATCTTATACATGAAAATATTCTATAGACTTAACCAAAAATCTGTTAGAGCTAATTACTTCAGTAGAATTGTAGGATACAAAACCAACATACAAAAATCAGTGGTGTTTCTATATACTAATAGCAACTTAACTGAAATAGAAAGCAGAAATGCAGTCCCATTTACAATCGCATCAAAAAATAAAATAAAATGGGAATACATTTAAGCAAAGCGGTGAATGATTTGTACACTGAAAACTATAAGGAAAGAAATTGAGGATGACACAAATAAATGGAAAGATATTCCACGTTCATGGAGTACAATTAATATTGCTAAAATGTCCATACTACCCAAAGCAATCTACAGATGCAGTAGAGTCCCTATCAAAATTCTACTGAAGTTTTTCAAAGAAATAGAAAATCCAACTGTAAAACTCAGAGGGAACCATAGAAGATCCCAAACAACCAAAGCAATTCTGAGCAAAAAGAATAAAGCTGACAGAATCATGCTAATTGATCTCAAAATACATTGCAAAGCTATAGCATCAAAACAATGTGTTATCAGCACAAGATGGTTCTGTAGACTGATGGAACAGAACACAGAGTGCAAAAATAAGTCCATGTATTTGTGACCAACTCTGTTGAACAAAGCTGTCATGAAGGCACAACAGGGGCACAAAAAATCTCATCAATAAGTGATAGTGGGAAAGCTGGATATCCACTTGCAGAAAAATGAAATTGGGCCATCAACTTACCCATACACCAAATTCAACTCAAATGAATTAAAGATTAAATGTCATACATGAAACATTAAAACTACTAGAAGAAAACAGGAAATACATCAGGTGATTAGAAAGGGCAAAGTTTTTTTGCACATGGCCTCAAAAGCACAGGTGTCAAAACAACAACCAACAAAATATGCAAATGAGGTTGCATCAAACTAAAAGCTTTTGCACAACAGAAAAAATAACATAGTAAATAAAATAGCCTATGAAATGGGAGGAAAGTTTGGGAACCATACATCTTACAGGAAGTTAATATCAAAAATATATAATAAACTCTAACAATTCAGTAGCAAGAAAACAAATGAATTTTTTAAACGGTCAAAGGTCCTAAAGAGACATTTCACACAAAAGAAGACAAAGGATGAATAAGTATATGGAAAAATAAATATCACTGGTCATCAGAGAAATGTAAATCAACAACCACAGTGAGAGAGTACTTCACATATTTTAGGATGGCTTTCCTAAAATGGATAAATAACAAGTTCAGCAAAGACTTGGAGAAAAGGGAACACTTGTACAACATTAGTGGGAATGTAAAGCAGTATAGCTATTATAGAAAAAGAGTGGAGCTTCCTTAAAAATTAAAGATAGAATTACCATAGTTTTGTTTTGAGGGCTTAGTGATATGAAGGCAAAGGTATCCATTTTGACCGTTTCAGTTTATTATTTATACCTTTGCTTTGGGACTCAGTGATTAATCAGACAAACAACATCAGTATTGAGGTTTTTAAAAATAATTGTTCCTTCAATCTGAATGTGTCCACAGAAACTCGTATACTGGAACTTAATTGACAATGAGATCACACAAACTGGTCGATTTTTAGAAGGTGATTGCATTGTGAGAATGGAAACTTCATGGACTAGACTGGGGCCCTTACGAAAACTCTCTGGAGAATCCCGGGACATGGTTCAGTGAGAGAGTGCCTAGCTTGTGTGAAGCCCTGGGTTTGCCTCCTAGCACTATAAAGAATGAATAAATAAATGAGGGAATGGATTGACTCTCTTCCACTATTCTGCCATAGCAAGATATAATATTCATCACTCCAGAAAGAAATTTATGTTCTTTATAGATTACTTAGAGTTCTAGTCAGCCTTTTCACTGCTGCCATCCAAAGAACTGACAAGAACAAGTAGAGGAAGAAAAGTTTATTTTGGGGGCTGATGGTTTCAGAGTTCTCAGTCCATAGACAGCTCTGTTGCTCTGGGCCAAGGTGAGACAGAACATCATGGTAGAGGAGTGTGGTGGAGGAAAGTAGCTGAGGTCACAGAACCAGGAAGCATAGAAAGTCCCAAAGGCATGTCCCAATGACCCCAATGACCCACCTTCTGGAGTCACATCCTACTGCAATTATGTATGTGCTGTGCCTACAGTTAACCCCCAGTTAATCCCTATAAGGGATTACTGCACTGATTATATTAAGGTTCTCATGACCCAATCATTTCACCTTTAAACTTTCTGGTATTATCTTACACATGAGTTTTTGGGAGACACCTCACATCTAAACTCAGCCTCAGTTATTTTGAAGCACAAATGGACTAGTTGTTGAACATCTCACTCTCAATGACTAGCAGTTTGATGGTTTTTGGTTGTTATCACTGAAAATTGCTATGGAATATATCATACTTTTAGGGGCATCTTTGGTTGATTTCCAATTTCAGACTTCTGATTTTTCTGACAGTCTTTAAAAAACAAAAGCATATATGCTTTTGAAAGATTGCCAAAGTTTATTCTTCAAAGAACCTCTGGAAATGTACTATCAATACAGTAGCCTCTACCAGATTTTTTGTTTATTTCATTTTAACTTATTTAAAAGAAAGCAAGATGAAAATTTCAGGTGTAGTAATCACATATTAAGTGTTCAATAGCTACATATGATTAGTGGTTTCTACATTGGCCAATGTAATTAAGTTTATTTCTTGTATTTATTTTCCATCATAAATTTATTTATTTGAAAATATTTATATATATTTGTATATGCAATGAATCTGTTAAGTGTGGCAATGGAATTTAAAGAACTTAGAATAAAAGAACAAAACAAAACCAAAAATCTATAATATTCATATAATAAATGTTCCATTAGAAGCATGTAGAGAGTACTATATAAACAAAAATAACCCAGAGATTAATTTTGGTTTGTGTATGGGGTTGGTCAAGTAACATGTTTTCAATCTTTCTTTTTGCTAGAGTCATACCTGCCAGAAAGAAATAGCTGAACACTTGTGTCTACTATGTTTATATTTATTGTCAAAAAAAGCCAATCAATATCAGTCTGACCGTTAACTAATTGCACAGCTTTACCACTGCTCAAACAATATCATAGTTAATAGCAATTTTAATGTCTGAAACCACCATAATTGCTCTGAGAAATCAATAAATCAATAAAAAACACTTCTTGGTTTAGATACAAGTATTGAATGATACATCACATTTTGAAAAGGTTACTTTTGATCATGACAACCCAGACAAGTCTAAAGTAGTTTGAAAACTAGATAGAAACAAGTGAATTTCTTTTTTTAAGGTCCATAAATTTAGACTTAAAGAAGTGCAAGCATACATTTACCAATCCTTAGTATATACTAATTTAAATTTCGGCAGACTTTGTATGTTTCCTTTGCAAATGCAAATTTATTAAACTAAAATCATCCAAAAATAAATAAAGTAATACTGAACAATAGTGTTTGAAGCCCAAAAAAAAAAAAAAAAAAAAAGAGTATGTAGTTAAAAAAGGATTAACAAAATATACTGAGAAAAAGTATTTTGGGTTTTAAGAAAAAAATTGATCAAGGAACAAATTTATAGAAAGCTTTCTGTAACTGTCCTCTCAAAATGAGAATAATTTTCATTCATCTCATTGTTCTTTATTTGTACATAAATGATGTATTGAGATTCTTCTATTACAATAGTGGTTTTGAAGTGAAATGTTTAAATACCACGCTTATTGTGACTGGACATAAACTGAGATAGAAGCAAAAAGCCTTAGTTTCTCCTGTTATTTGGGGAAGGTGATGGTATTATCATTAAAAGACTAATCATTCATATTGATTGCATGCAATGTTCAGGGAACACTAACAGAGATGCAATGGCTGATTTGTTTTCTGAACCGTTAGGTGATGTCAAGCAAATTATCTGGGTCCAGTCTCTTATACAGGAATAATTCTTCGGACATTTGTTACTGGAATTGTAATATTCTGACTGAAGATACATATTTTTGGATGCTCTTCTAATTTAGCCAGGCTTGCTGGTTGAGATTGCTATTTGGACATTTCCAACCTTTTATATCCATAAAGCTTGGGCCAGTACAGACTATGCATTACTTATGAAATGGTTATTAGCATGATCAAAATGCCATTTCTAAACAGAGACGATCTTTTTGACTTAGAAAACAAGGAAAATGCACCAAAGGGATTTATTGGTTTGTCTTATTTAGTCTACTCCGAATAAACAATTGAATGCTATTATGCATTCAAGTGTTCTTTTTGGTGCCCAAGACACAAAGAATGTGTTTCTGTGTTGAAATCAACAGAGTTTGGGAATCAGCACAGCACTTGTTAGTTGGTGTTTTGGACTTATGGGTGCAGGAAATTAGTAGGAAGAAAAGAAAATGCTCTGAGGTAGGTTTGGGTGGGAAGGGAACCCAACACTGAGATCATGAGAGCATAAATTTAAACAAAGGTGAGGTAAACCACAGCATAGCTAAGAACTGAGGGGCACTAGATTGAATGAGTTGCAAATTGGTGCAGCCACTCTGGAAAGCAGTATGGAGATTCCTCAGAAAACTTGGAATGGACCCATCATTTGACCCAGCTATCCCACTCCTTGGCCTATACCCAAAGGACTTAAAATCAGCATACTACAGTGATGCAGCCACAAAATGTTCATAGCAGCTCAATTCACAATAGCTTGATTATGGAACCAAGCTAGATGCCCTTCAATTGAGGAATGGATAAATGTCTATATACTGTGGTTATATATACACAATGGAATATCACTCAGCCATAAAGAAGAATAAAATAATGGCATTTGCTGGTAAATGAATGAAGTTGGAAAATATCATGCTAAGTGAAATAGGTCAAGTCCAAAAAACCAAAGGCTGAATGTTTTCTCTGGTAAGTAAATGACAATATATAATGAGGCGGGGTGGCAGTGGGGAAGAGAAGAATGAAGGAACTTTGGATAGTGTAGAAGAAAATGAAGTGGGAGGGAGTGGGGTACAGAAAGATAGTAGAATGAAAGACAGCCTTACCCTATGTGTATGTATGAGTACATGAATGGTGTGAATCTACATTGTGTACAACCATACAAGTGAAAAGTTGTACCCCATTTGTGTACAATGAATCAAAATGCAGTCTGTAAAATTTAAAAAAAAATTAAATAAATGAACACAAAAAAAAAAAAAGGAAAAAAAAAGGAAGACCAGTAGGGGAAGAAAAGGTGGAGGAAGGAATTGGGGAAAAGTTAGGGGCATTGGGTACTGAAATGGAGTAAATCAAATTGCATGCATGTATGACTGTCAAAATGAACCTAATTATTATGTAAAACTATAATGCACAATAAAGGAAAAAAATTAAAAAGTCACCTAGCTTACACATTACAGACTTCAGGAATGTGTTAGCATAGGGAATTTATCCTTAAAATCAAGGCAGTGGGAAGAAAAGCTGACCCCAGCTATTGGAAAGTGGGTTTGGTCAAAATGAGTTTAGTCAGCAGCTTTCGATATTTCTACTATTGTTTTACCTGTGAATCCGTTTGATGAAGTTGGTGGGAGATAGTGGTTTGACTCAGTTGGTAACCAAGTCAGCTAGTGAGTCCTCTGTACTGGGAAGGGTGCAAGCCAAAACTTCCAAATAGGTGGAGAGAAATGGCAAGTCTCTCCTCAAATTTCAACAAGTCTCTGGTGTAGTTACTGGGATTAACTTCTTTTTCTGCCTATGAAATGTAATAAATTTGCAATGCTAACTTCATCATTGACCAATTTTCTTCCCATATTCAGATTACTCAAATTTCCACCGGTTTTAATTTTAACTTGTATTTTTACATTTGCTGGGCCTTCTCCCTTGTTTGTTTCTGAAAGTCTTATTTATACATTAGGGGCATATTAAATGTCACATCATTTTTGAATCCCTACCTGATCTGTTCATCATAATGAATGAAACCTTCTTCTGAGATTCTTGTGACTTGACATCTAAATAGTAGTTATTTCATGCTATGGTTACGTTCGTTTTCTATTAGATTTCATGTTTAGGATAGATAGGAATATTGTCTTAAATATGTTTCTATCTTTTTAGCATCTAGCAATGTGGTTTGCATATAATAAACACCCAAAATATCTATTGAATTAAATTACATGATATTTACACATACTTAGCTGGATTTAGTCACTTACTGTCTTCAGAAACTTTCCTTCATTTGTAAATTGAAGAGACCATCTACTTTCACTGAATTTATAGATGAATTTTAGAGTTAAGAAATTCATGTAAAGACATAGGAAAGACAGCATGTATTTTTTGAACATCTAAAATTTGTCATGCACTCTTCTAGGTATTATTTATTAGCTGCTAGAAGAATCTGAGCCAATCCAAGGTAGAGAACATTTGAACTTTGGCCAGTATCACAGAGGAGAAAGCCATTTGATTTCCCTGATTTACAACATGGACCAATCTTCCACATCCCCCTAGTTAGAATGATACTTAAAAAATAGTAGGAAAACAATAAGAATGTAACATTAGCAATAAAGGTAAAGATATTTGTAATAAAAATAGTAAGCCTATGTATAATCAAACAAATAATTTTGGCAAAGAATGTGCTTGGCTCTGAGGTAACTGTCCATGGTCAGCAGCTACACAGCTTCATGAGTATCGATGTCGCCCAGTTTGGGCTCATTCTACATAATCCACAAAGGGAAAAGAGATCTCAGGTGTATATGCTTTGATTTCACTGATGTGGAAGAAAGAGATTTCTGAGAATCATCGCCTTCAGTAAATCTTTCATATCATTCCATAATAATCCTGCTCACTCTGGGTGGGGCTGCTCTCCTATCAGCCAATGGGAGATGAAGCAATTGATCTTCCTCAGCATAATTTCAGAAGCAATTGAGATTGTAAACGTCTTTTGCATGTGAGAAAAAAAAAACTAAGAATAAGGTGGAGTAGAGAAGAGAGACATAGAGACATGATGTTGATGACATCTTTTGTATCCTTTTGTCTGGCCATCTTCAAATTCAGTTCAGTTCCTTGGTTTACCAGTAATGATGGGCAAATATAAATATAGTATGTAGGTAGTGTCTGTATACACACACACATACACATATATTAGAGTATATATTTATTTTACTTTCAGCTAAAGAAATTTGGAACATTGATATGTTGTAATGCTAGACTAATATATATAAGATATTTAGCAGTTAGTTTGTGTGGCATCAAAGCATTTATGATGAACATGGATTTAATTCTTGAATTTCTCATTGGGCTTAGGTTTCCTCTGAAAGGTTATGCCTAAGAATTTGATTGGTTCTGGAATACTGGACCCCTTTGCTATTGTCAACCTAAACTAATGAGAGAGAAGATGTCCCTTGGAAAAAATTGGATTTACTTGGCAATATTGCAATCTGGTATGCACAGATGAAAAGTCATAGGTGTATCTAGAGAAGCTGAAGTAAAGGGAAACCTTTAAAGGCAAAAAGAAGAAATTCAGGACATATGCTGCTCTGAAAGTACATTTCACTGGTGTCAGGAACTCATGTCAAGCATTGGTGTTAGCCAGTTAACGGAAACAGTAGTTGCTAGGCAAATGTCTTATCTGAACTTCTGCAGTTCTGAAGAATTTCTTAGGATAAACAATGTTACAGAAACATGGTGGACCTGAGGAATAAGCTAGGCATACGAAGTAAGTAAGGTGTGGGATGCACATAAGATGTGAAAGAATTTCCTGTGAAAATTAGAAAGTCCCCATGATAATACTTATCTGAGACACAAAAGCATGAACATCCCCTACCTGACTTCATGACTTTCCAGCTATGCTTTGTCAGTGTTTGACAAGAGTGAATTCATCTTTGCATTCAATTTTCACAGTGTTATCCAACGCTAATATATCAGAAATCCTTTAGATCAAGACTGAACCAGAGCTCAGTAGGGCATCTTGGTCTATCTAATGGAGAAAAATCCTGGCAAAACATGCATTTGAAATCACACTGCTCTACTTGTTTACTCTCAAGCCCTCTTGAAGTCTTAAATAATTGTTCTCTCTGAATGGGGTGATAGTTTCATCTGGGTGAAATTCCCACTAAACTCTACTTAAGCAATTAGCGGGGATTTATTTGTAGTGTTATTTGACTTTGGAAGTGGGGCCAAATAGTGAATGTTGAACCCAATCATGTAAGATAAAATTTCTAAGAACATCCATCATAAATACAAGGATGCAAAAAGACTTACCACCAGCAAAATTCTATATTAGAGAAATGAAACTGTTATAATATTTCATTTGAGGAGAAATCACATAAAAAAGTACTGAAAAAAAGTAAAAAGAGTCAATGAGCAGAGGATGTGTCACCTCATAAGTGGGAGAAATTATTCAGATATTGCCAAGGATGTAATAAGTTAGTCTTAGAAATTTAGAACCAAAGCTATTGGTCAGAAGAGTTCATCAGGATATTTTATAGACTACCCTCTCTCCAACATCTATAAAATGCTGTTACTGGAACCAGGGAAAATAATAGACAAATCTTCTCCTACTCTTGCATTAGAAAATTAAATTAGTTCAAATTACATTAAAATGCAGGGATTTATGGAGGGTCATATCATACTATCCCCAACAGAAATACAATTTGTGTAAGGATTTGGAGAGTCCTAGGGGAAAAGAGCACAGATATTTGAGACTAAACATTGAAGAACCAAAATGCCAAAATCAATAATTCAGAATAAGAGAGCATGGCAGGAATTTCTTACCTTCCAGGGGTAAGCTGCATGTGGTAGACCGATAGGGGTTCATCAAATATGTGCTGTTATACCTCTCAGCTTCCTTTGCAGTTAGCATTCACAGCAGGAGGTATTTTTCTGTAGATGTGTTTCTTTCATTTTTCTCTCATTTTTCCATGACAACCTTGGAAATTCATCACTATAAGGTGACATAACTAGAAAGATGGAAAAAGACTACATTAATCAAATCAGATGTCTGATCATAAAATAGTTCCTATGTTAGAGACCGGCTACACTGTCAGTCATGCTACTTTAGAAAGAAATCACAAAGGACTAGCTGAGAAGGAGTTGGGCATCCACACACCAAATCTCTGAGGAACTCTGAATACTGATTTGGATTCCAGTTCTCTGAACTCTTGAGTCTGGAGTTTCATAAGCTGCTGCCTCACTGACTGAGGTGGCTTCATTCCATTTCTTGCCTGGCTGGTTGTTAGTTTCCTCAGACATCCTTAGAGACCCTTTCTCAACCACTGGTCTACTAGAATCAGACAGACTGACCTGGAATCCGGGCTTCAACACTTCCAAGCTGGGTGATCCATCTTCAATTGTTTTATCACACTAACCTTCCCTATCTTACTTTGTTCATCTTTAAAATGGAGGCAATAATGATTCTTACCTCATAGAGTTGAAATGAGGATTGAGATAATAGTGTAAAGTGCTTATACAATTTATATGACTTCAAAACATTCATTATTGGTTAGCCCTCCTCATTGTCATTGTTATTATTGTCCAGGTGTTCAAAAGATGCTGAATGTTGGCACCCACAAGAATCCCTAACACTATTCCTGGCCCTGGATTTAGGATCTAATCTCTGAGATTTGAGTTTTAGATGCAAATTACTATGGAGGCTAGCATATCCTATTAGTATTGAGAACTTGGATTTATGTGCTTTTCCTATATATCTTTTATTGTTCAAACCTGCAATTTCTTTTGGTTTCAAACATGAACTGTTTTTATAGCATGTGATATAAAAACAGAGAGGATAAGAATGTATTGTCAGACCATGAGAAATTTAGAGTAATATTTTCAGAAATTTAATAATGTTTCTTCAATGTCTCATAAAAGATTTTCAGGCAATAAATTATCTCTCCACTTGAGGATTGATTCAGGGATGCCGGTACTCATTTCTTTATTGGTTATACAGGTGTGTTCACTTTGTGAAAATAAATTTATAGACTGGTCATTTATAATTTGTGAACCATTTAGCGTGCATGTCATACTCATAAGAAAGCTTCCACAGAAGCAGTCTATTCTTTACAGTGTAGTGCTGGCTTTTCTGCCATATTAGAAACTTTATATATCCACACAGTCTTTTATGATTTGTGGCATTACATAAAATAACTGTTATCATAAATGTAGTAATTATAAAAAGGCAATTCTTAAAATGTTATCTATTTCATCTCAGTTAAACATACTTTATATTAGTTAAAATGGTACTCATCCTTGAAAAAATAATTGGTTTTTATTTACTTCATTTGTGTATTGAAAGTGTTTGGTCTTACACGTAAGGGCAATTGCCTATCATTTATATTTGTTACCTTATAGACACAGATTTGCCCCTAAATAGAAAAGAATCTGATAAAACTGATTATGTAGCTTAATTTTACATCGTTACTGTAATTAACATTTAAACTAGTTCTATAGTATACAGTTTTTATTATTAATATGAATAAAGTGAATTTACAGTAATTTAAAATAAGAATCTCTTTTGTATCCAAATGCAAAATTCCCCAAAGTATATTGTTAATTTTTAAAAGGCTGCATAAACAATCTCCTATGTGCTATTCTATTATTTGAGTAAACAATGGGGAAGGAGAGAAAATGCATATTTATCTTTTCTTATATGCTTAAGAGATATCTTAAGGAAAACAAAAATAGAGGAATAAAAATGATGGGATTTCATGGGAAGGATGAGGACAGAGAAGATAAGGAACAAGTTTAGAGGTAGTAAATGTCTTCACGACTCCTAGCTACTGAAAAATATAAATACCTCCTACTCAAAATTAAACAAATAACATATGAGAATATAATAAATCTTCTAAAATATTGATCATTTAGGCTTCAGGTGTATTTAGCCTCAAGACCTGTGGAAAACCACGGACAACATGAAAAATTGGGAGGAAGGACTCTAAGCAAAGGAATCCAGCACACTGTGGAGAAAGGAAGAGAGGGGGCATAGAAGGAGCCCAGAGGGGCCCAGAGGAGCCCAGAGGAGTGGTGGGTGAGGAGCCAGAGGTAAACTTTGCTGCATGGTAGGGCAGGCCTTGTTAATGGCTGTGAGGGCTGCCAACTTTGGGAAAAAAACTGAAGTACATCATTGTCATAAAGATTCTTCCTTGTCACGCTTGGGAAGACGAATTGCTTATTTCTTGCAGAGTTCCAGGGTATGAACTCATTATTTTAAGTTATATGTGAAATGGGAGGTGATTGAAAGGGAAATGTTTTGCATTTTATATACTAACTAGAAGATACTCTTCCCGTCTCTTAGCAATATTCACCAAAGCATTGTTATAGTTTACTTTTTATAGAAATTGATTTTCTTTTATTGTGACCATTTGCAACTTCACGTGTGTTCTATCATTTTTAATAAATATATGGATTCATATATTTAAAATAGTTGTTTAAAGTATAGTTTAAAGCAGTCAAACATTTTGCTTTCCTGGAATGAGAGAAAAAGAGAGAGAGAAAGAAATGATGGATATCAACCCAGAGAAAGCAAGGCTTCTAAAACATTCCTCAGTTAGTCTACTTTACTTATTCACATCTTTCTGCTAAATAAATTTTAAGTAAAAAATCCTCTTTGTTCAGTATACCATAATGAAATACCAGAAACTAAAATTTATTTCTCAAAAGTTTGAAGAATGCATTCAATGCTAAGAAGTCCAAGATAGCTCAGATTCTTTGGTAAGGGGCCACTTCCTCACAGATGGCAGCTTCTCACAGGGTCCTCACAAGGTGGAAAGGTGCAGGCAGCTCTCTGGGGCCCCTTTCATAAAGACACTTATCTTATTCATGAGAACTCTTCCCTCACAATCTAATCACCTTCTGAAAGTTGGACCTCCTAATATCAGCACCTTGGGAGTTAGGATTTCAACATATGAATCTGGGGAGGCACAAATATTCAGATCATAGCAATAATCGTTCTAAATATTGTTAAATTTTAAAAATTATGACAGGTTCAAATAAATAATTCCTCTTTGAAATGAAGATTCTTAACATAAAAATGGTAAAGATTTTTTGTATTTAATATGTATATTTTAAAATATTGCTTATCATTGTTTAAAATTTTAATATGTACTAGATATTTAACTTTTGTCCTCTAAATGTGGTATTCATATGAGGAGGCAAATATAACTAGTAAATGAATCTCTATGTAACAAAGGTCAATTTGATTTTAGATCGAGAAAACTGAAATTCAGGTTTATCTGCTTTCAGTTTCCAGCTATGTGATGGGTTGGGAGGAGAGAAAATTTAATATGTCCAGGTCTCAGATGCCCCATAGTTAAATGCAGATGATAGTGTGCAATACATTTGATGGTTATTAGAAACACATGTGAAATAGTTAAACATTTTAATTATAATGATCTATAAACTATTATTCACTTATGATATAGATTAACTTTCTATAAGATCACCTTTCTGAAAGACCAGGTATCTTGTGTTGAAGTCACTATTAGGAGAATTACTGTTACATAACTACTAAGAATAACCAGTTGACTGTGCCTGAGCCATACTCATTTTTCATCTTTTAAGTAGACAGGAACCAGTATAGTCCTTCTACATGATCATGCCATTTGTTCACTATTCTTTAAAAAAATAGATAATAATCTAAGATTGGCTTTCCTCAAGTCCTTGAAATATTGATATCCTGCATCAATATTTCACACTAATAACTTGATGAATTTGATTGCTAACTCATTGCTGCCAGTAGTTTAATTTTTCAAGTCACTGGTCTCATACACATGAGTGTGTATGGTGCAACTCAGGACAGCACAGTGAGTAAGTCTCAAATTCTGGACGAGAGCCGTCAGACTGTGTCTACACACTAGTGAATCTTCCCCCCGGCTCCCTGTGTACACGGCTTCCCCTACCATGTTCTTTTACTCCTTAATGCACCTCTACACATGACAAAATGGAGGCCGAATCAACCAACAGATGGCTCTGTCCTAATGGCTGCATGGCAGGACGCATCGTTAACTTCATGTCTGTGCTACACCAGGAATGCTGGCTTGACTGTGGGCATCTGGCTGGCAGCTCCTCTGGGGTTTGTCACTCGCACGATCCAAACATCTCAGCTGTGTTTTTAGTTCCCTGGTGTCAACTCTGGCAGGGAAAGGCACTCATGGGCCAACCTAATCCTCTTGTCAATTTTGTGAGCCGCTAGAAGAGTACTCTTAAATCCTAAAACCCTGTTAGCTGCACTAACTTCCTCCTCTCATTTAAATTGGTTGATTTGTCAAAAACTATTTTCCTTTTTAGATTTGATCAACAATATTTCACCTTCATTTCATAACAAGATTCAGGGTGAACGTGACGCAGAAGAGGCTTCATCTCCACTTCTGTGAAACAGAGAATCATAAGGAGATGGAACATATTGGGAGTAGTAACTACATAGTGAGGACATTATTAAATGCCATCGCAGATTTTGTGGTTTTGTATTTTTAGCTCACCAGACAAAAATGACAGCTCATGCAAAGTTTTTAGACTCATCTTCCTAGTTTATGATATAAAGACAAGTCTTCACAGATTAAATATCCAAAAAGTATATATGGAAGAATAGCTTGAACTTCTTAGCTTAGTAATTCATTTATAAAGCTCCTACAGTCCCTCAGATGTCATAGAAAAGTTTGGTAAAAACAACGGACACCAGCAAAACATATATTTGCAACATGGTGCAGTATATAGAATACCAAAATGGGAGAATACCAAAAGGAAGACGTGATCAAATGAAATCAGGTGTGACATCAGTTTTGCTTTTGTGTAAGTATAAATTTCTGATCTGATACACATGGAATCGTGTATTAGATTTTTCTGTGATGATGATTTTAAACAATAAACAATACTTCAATGGTTTGCATCAAAAAACCACTTACTCCCTAATTACAGATCTGCATGAAATATCTCTTCAGGCTCAGCCTGTACAAGATGTGCTCAATATAGCTGTTATTCTGAGATCTGGAGTGAAGAGACACTGGTTGACAAATGCAGATTTTTCTCATGCTAGTAGGGATAGTCAAGAGACCAAACCAAAACATGGACACGTGTTTAAAACTCTGTCTGATTAGGGCATGGGTCACATTTAATCTCATTCCCTTGGTAAAAGCAAGTCACGCAATCAAGTCCAACATTAGTGAGGTGGGAACTGATACTTCCCCTGTGATGGTGTGGGAAGAATAAATATTATTTGATGATAATATAATTTATGCAATATTTATTTTCTGCATTGTTATACAGAAATATTAACTTTCCTTTCTTCTGTTCACAAAATATATTTACATCTTCTGCAGTGAAGACTTCCTCCTCCCCTCAAAGTTTCATGCTTCCACAGCATCAAAATTAAAGCCTAAAATATTGGGATAACCTTTACATCATATCTTCCCTAACTGGGAATAGGGCAGGATATTCTCCAATTGTAAATTCCTGGCCACCTGCATCTGGCCCCAAAGCCAAGACCATAAATTTTAGGTTTTCTTTCAGGCAGTTACCTGGCTGTGGAATGGATGAAGTAGGGATTTATACTTCTTCTAAAGAAGGAGTAAGGGCAAAGTAAATATTTCTGTACAGTAATGTGATCTACCTCAAATGACTTAGTGTCCCTAATTGTGGAACTCAGGGAGCAAAAGTTTCTAGAACTGCTCTGAGAGAAAGTCATTTCCTTTAATACACCCTTCTTTATGTCCTGAGATAATTTTTTCCATGTCAGTTCTAGTACTAAACAGTTTGCTTTGTTGGGAAAAAGAAAACCTGAAAGATGAGAGACAGGGAACCATACAGCATAAGTCACCCAGGTTGTAGGCGATAGATTATTATTCTTTTATTACATAGAAGACACAGAAGAGATTATTTTTAATGAAGTAATCATGCAGGATTCAGGATTATATTCAGAATGACAAAAGTAGCATTATTGTTTCCTCGTGAAATTTTAATTCTTAATTAAAAATCTTCACGTTTCTATAATTAGTAAGAAGGGGGGAAAGGGAATTAAAACTAAATAGAAATTCAAGCGTGGAGACTTATGATTCCTTGGACTTTATTATTTGCAATGCAGTTGACACCCCATAATATCACTTAATTTTTAAATAAAATAATGAGAAACAAATGGGAAATATAGATATGAAAAACAACAGGAAATGTATGCCTGATGACATTTTATAAAGAAAAAGTATAAGAAGATTGTGTGGAGTTAAAAGGTATGTGAATAAGCCTCTTAATAACAGTGTTACTCACTAAAATACCAATCAAAAAGGTAATATATATGACTATGAATCATTAAGCAATCAGAGCTATAATAATGTTGGCATGTTTTTGTCATTATTGACCAAAATTATTTTTATGCTAATGAGTTTTTCAAAATATGGTAATAAAAGAATAGCAATGCAAGCAAGCTAGAAATAGAGAGGTTTTTATTTCATGGTTTTTCTTTCACTCATCCTTAGATGCTCTCCATTTATTCTTGCAACCGGGTTTCAATTTTTATAATGAATTTGGTTCAGTTTAGCAAACATTTATGTAACCTGGACCATGGAGGAGACAGCACGAAGACAAAATGGCCCTTTAATTTGTTGATATTAGTCCATCAAGGAGAATGTGTCTGTTGTAGCTTATCTCTAAAGAAACAAACTTACTTGGTTTAAACAAACCTGTGCAGATTTTAAAAGTAATAACCAGTGCTGTAATAAAGTAGCCATCCTTCTAATAATGATTTTGACTGAGTAAATGGCTGCTCCTTTCCCTGCCACTTCACTAAAATGCTCAGTGTATTGGATCCAACATCGTGAAATGACACGGCTTGGAAAGTGCCCTGCAGTAGCCTATTTTATTTTATAACCTACTCAGCAGAAATGGTTTCCATGGCCGCTGGCCATCGTGCGTATGCTGACGCCATGACTTGGCAACACAGGGCTTCCATTTGACTTAATTTAAACATGCCTCTTCTCTAGCTACACTTCAGTAAATGCTCAAATCTTTCCAAAAAGGGGACTAGAAATAGCCTTGCAAATGGCTCATTGAATATCCATGTGGTAGTTCAGGGTTCATGACGACGTAGCACATTTTACATTATTCTTTGAATCTATTAAAAAGAGTATTGGAAATATATCTTCTCAAGGTCTCTTTCAGTTTCATCTTAAGCACTCTCCGTTGCTTTCCTACATCAGTCTGTTTTGTAAAGTGCAGAAGTCCTTCAGAACCACACAAATCTTGCTCCAGTCACAATTTACTTGGTAGCTGGGTTTCCCTATCCATAACAGAGCAACACCATGCCTTTTTCTCTGCATTACTCAGCAGAGTAAGCCAGCTGACGTTTGTGCAGTATAGCACTTAAGATGCCACTTACGCAGCAGGTGTTTTCTCTTTTGTACCTCCAAGTGTCACACTCCCTTGTTCCTTGTCATCTGGCCTCACCTTCCCCTGTGTTTGCTCCTCTGGGGAAAACAGGCCCCCTGACAGGGCCTGGTCAGGTGTCTGGAGAACAGCAGAGATTTGAGCCCCACTGTGCTCTACACAGAGTTCTGGGTGGAAGGCACAGGTTGACAATGGGCACAACAGCCTTGGTGGTCCTGAGTTATTGTGATAGGAGAAAGTTGTGTAATAACAAGATATTGGGGAAGACTAGCCACACTGTGACACAGTTCTCATTATCCTGCCCTGGTGCTGCTGAGACACTCCAGGGGTAGTGCATTTGGAAATTTGGTTCAGCGAGGACAATAAAACTAAGACCAATGATCATTAATTTCCATCAGTCACATATTGTCAACAAAATTCCGACCTCATCTGTCTACTACTAATCCTATTATATTCTTAGTATGTGTTCTTTAAAAATGACACAAATTATTCACTATTTAATGATTTTTTCAAGCACTAATATCTGTAAGATCATATTTTTGAGATGTTAATTATTTTCTAATGCACATAAAATAAGTCCGTAACTATGTGTCTTAGTCTGTTGAGGCTGGTATAAGAAAAATACTCCAAACTGGATAATTTATAAGCAGCAGAAATTTACTCATTGCAGTCCTGAAGTCTGGGAAGCTCAATGTCCATGTGTCAAATACTTCGGTGTCTGATGAAGGCCTCTTCCCTATATACTCCTTCTGACTGCACCCTCACGTAGTTGAAGGGGCAAATAAGAGTCTCTTTTATAAGGCACTAATCATGGTCATGAGAGTGAACCATTGCTGAATTTTCTCCCAAAGGTGCTCTTAATATCTCCATATTAGGGATTAAGTTTCAATATGCAAATTTTGAGAGTTCATAAACATTCAACCGATAGCAGTTTTAAAATTGTTAAAAATATGTATTGCGCGTCCTAAAGTCATGTCAGTCACATTTGGGAAACACTGGCATAGTTTTATTCAAAATTGACCAATGGCTGTGTAATTGACTAAAGAATTAGAAATGTGAAGTAGGAAAAATATCTATAGTCTTGGAGAGTGGTGGTTAGTGGGAACTCCAGTATTAACACTTCTGTGGAACAGGAGGACAAGTTCTTTTTCTTTTGTTTTGCTTTGAAACTTAATATTCTTTATATATTTTTGTCAAATTTTGAGTGTGTATGCTACAGGACACACAGCGATGTTGTATATATGTACATAGTATAGAACGACCGAACCAGGCTCACTGACACATCCACCACCTGAAAACTTTATCCTTTATTTCTCCTATCTGATCATTACTTTATGCCATTTTAAAAACATCTCCTTTTTCCTCCCACCCCCTAGCTTCTGGTAACCACCATTCTATTCTCTGCTCCTGAGTTGGGTGATTTTATATTCTACATATAAGTGAGAAATGTAATTCTTTTCTTTTTGTTATCTTTCTATGCTGGCCTTATTTCACTTAGCATTCAAGAAGGCCTATTGCTGACAGGTTGTTGATACTGTGTTTATAGCACAGACACTAGAATCTGACCTACTGGGTTTAAATCCCACCTGGAACCCTTGCCATTGGGCAAGTGACTTACTATATTTTTGTCTGTTACCTTTTCTTTAAAATGGGGATAACAGAAATGTTATAAGTATTTGAGGATGAAATGGGTCAACACATATAAACTTTAACAACCTTGCTTGGCACTTAGTAACTATGAATTCTTATTACTGATATAATTATTTTTTTTTTGGTACTGGGGATGAACCAGGCCTTACTCATGGTAGTCCATTACACTACCCCTGAGTTACATTCTCAGCCTTCTTAAATAAAAATTTTGTTTTGAGACAGGGTGTTACTAACTTGCACAGGTTGGCCTCAAACTTACAATCTTTCTGCATTAGCCTCCCAAGTAGCAGGACTACAGGTGTACACCAAAATACCCAGGCTTCATATACTTATTCTTTTAAGAGATAGATGGACAAATCAATCCAGAGTCACCACAAACATCATCATGAAAACATAATGTTAGCTTTAACAGTTTAGTTTCTATTTTATTAAAACATCAAAAGAAATACTTTAAATATTTTTTATTTTTACTAATATAATTTTGTTTCATTTCATAAAGATTAAATTGCTTCTGGCTATACTTTTTTAAAAATTTATTTTTATTGTAAACAAATGGGATACATCTAGTTTCTCTGTCCATGAAGTAGAGACATACCATTTGTGTAATCATGCATTTACATAGGGTAATAGTTTTTGATTCATTCTGTTATTTTTTCCTTCCCCCTACCCCACCCACCCCTCTTTTCCCTCTATACAGTGCCTCCTTCCTCCACTCTTGCCCCCTCCCACCCCCCATTATGTGTCATCATCCACTTATCAGCAAGATCATTTGTCCTTTGGTTTTTTGAGAGTGGCTTATCTCACTTAGCATGATATTCTACAATTTCATCCATTTGCCTGCAAATGCCATAATTTTATTATTCTTTGTGGCTGAGTAATATTCCATTATATATATATATATGTGATATATATATATATATATCACAGTTTCTTTATACATTCATCAATTGAAGGGCATCTAATTTGGTTCCATATTCTGGCTATTGTGAATTGAGCAGTTATGAACATTGATGTGGCTGTATCTCTGTAGTATACTAATTTTAAGTCCTTTGGGTATAGGCCAAGGAGTGGGATAGCTGGGTCAAATGGTGGTTCCATTCCAAGATTTATGAGGAATCTCCATGCTGCTTTCCAGAGTGGTTGCACTAATTTGCAGCCCCACCAGCAATGTATGAGTGTACCTTTTTTCCCCACATCCTTGCCAACACCTATTGTTGCTTGTGTTCTTCATAATCATCATTCTAATTGTGGTAAGATGGAATCTTAGGGTAGTTTTGATTTGCATTTCTCTTATTACTAGAGCTGTTGAACATTGTTTCATGTATCTGTTGATTGCTTGTACATCTTCTTCTGTGAAGTGTCTGTTCATTTCCTTAGCCCATTTGTTGATTGGGTTATTTGTATTCTTGGTGTAGGGTCTTTGAGTTCTTTATATATTCTGGAAATTAGTGCTCTATCTGAAGTATGAGTGGCAAAGATATTCTCCCACTCTGTAGGCTCTCTCTTCACATTGCTGATAGTTTCCTTTGCTGAAAGAAAGCTTTTAAGTTTGAATCTATCCCAGTTATTGATTCTTGCTTTTATTTCTTGCGCAATGGGAATCCTGTTAAGGAAGTCTGATCCTAAGCCAATATGTTTTGAAGATTTGGACCTACTTTTTCTTCTATAAGATGAAGGGTCTCTGGTCTGATTCCAAGGTCCTTGATCCATTTTGAGTTGAGTTTTGTGCAGGTTGAGAGATAGGGGTTTAGTTTTATTCTCCTGCATATGAATTTCCAGTTTCCCCAGCACCATTTATTGAAGAGGCTATCTTTTCTCCATTGCATATTATTGGCAATGCCTTTGTCTAGTATGAGAAAATTGTGTTCATTTGGGTTTTTGTCCATGTCCTCTATTCTGAACCATTGATCTACCTATTTTGGTACCAATACCATGCCGTTTTTGTTACTATTGCTTTGTAGTATAGTTGAAGGTTTGGTATTGCAATACCCCCTGCTTCACTCTTCCTGCTAAGGATTGCTTTAGCTATTCTGGGTTCTTATTCCTCCAGATGAATTTCATGATTGCTTGCTCTATTTCTGTAAGGTACATCTTTGGGATTTTAATTGGAATTGCATTGAATCTGTATAGTACTTTTGGTAGTATGGCCATTTTGACAATATTAATTCTGCCTATCCAAGAACATGGGCGATCTTTCCATCTTCTAAGGTTTTCTTTAATTTCTTTCTTTAGTGTTCTGTAGTTCTCATTGTACAGGTCTTTCACCTGTTTTGTGAGGTTGATTCCCAAGTATTTTATTTTTTTCAAGGCTATTGTGAATGGGGTAGTTTTCCTAACTTCTCTTTCTGAAGATTCATCACTTATGTATAAAAATGCATTAGATTTATGAGCATCGATCTTATATCCTGCTACTTTACTGAATTCACTTATGAGTTCTAAAAGTTTTCTGGTGGAATTTCCTGGTTCCTCTAAGTACATAATGATATCATCAGCAAATAGGGATAGTTTGAGTTCTTCTTTTCCTATTCGTATCCCTTTAATTTCTTTGGTCTGTCTAATTGCTCTGGCTAGAGTTTCAAGGACGATATTGAATAGAAGTGGTGAAAGAGGGCATCCCTGCCTTGTTCCAGTTTTTAGGGGGAACACTTTCAGTTTTTCACCATTTAGAATGATATTGGCTGTGGGCTTAGCGTAGATGGCCTTTACAATGTTAAGGAATGTTCCCACTATCTCTATTTTTCTAGTGTTTTGAGCATGAAGGGGTGCTGTATTTTGTCAAATGTTTTTTCTGCATCTATCGAAAAAATCATGTGATTCTTGACTTAAGTGTGTTGATATGGTGAATTACATTTAGTGATTTCTGGATGTTGAACCAAACTTGCATCCCTGGGATAAAACCCACTTCATCCTGATGCACTATCTTTTTAATATATTTTTGTATGCGATTTGCTAAAATTTTGTTGAAAATTTATGCATCAATGTTCATTAAGAATATTGGTCTGAAATTTTCTTTCCTCGATATGTCTCTGTCTGGTTTAGGTATCAGGGTGATATTGGCTTCATAGAATGAGTTTGGGAGGGTTCCCTCCTCTTCTATTTCATGGAATACTTTGAGAAGTATTGGAATGAGCTCTTCTTTAAAGGTTTTGTAGAACTAGGCTGAGAACCCATCTGGTCCTGGACTTTTCTTTGTTGGTAGGCTTTTGATGCCCTCCTATTTCATTACTTGAAATTGATCTATTTAAATTGTTTATGTCCTTCTGGTTCAGTTTAGGTAATTCATATGACTCTAGAAACCTGTTGATGTCTTCGAGATTTTCTATTTTGTTGGAGTACAAATTTTCAAAATAGCTTCTATTTATATTTTGTATTTCACTCGTGTCTGTTGTGATATTCCTTTGTTCATTCCGAATTTTAGTAATTTGAGTTTTCTCACTCCTTCTCATTGGTAGTGTGGCTAAGGGTTTATCAATTTTGTTTATTTTTCCGAAGAACCAACTGTTTATTTTGTCAATTTTTTTCGATTGTTTCTTTTGTTTTAATTTTGTTGATTTCAGCTCTGATTTTAACTCTTTCCTGTCTTCTACTACTTTTGGTGTTGCTCTGTTTTTCTTTTTCTTGGGCTTTGAGCTGTAGTGTTAGGTTGTTTATTTTTTGATTTTTTTCTTCTTTTATTGAATGTGCTTCATGAAATAAATTTTCCTCTATGTCTGCTTTCACAGTGACCCAGAGATTTTGATATGATGTATCTTTATTCTCCTTTACCTCTAAGAAATTTTTATTTCCCTCCTGATGTCTTTTGTTATCCATTCATCATACAATAGTGTATTATTTAATCTCCAGGTGTTGGAGTAGTTTCTGTTTTTTATTCTGTCATTTATTTCTAATTTCAATCCATTATGATGTGATAGAATACAAGGTAGTATCTCTATCTTCTTGTATTTGCTAACAGTAGTTTTGTGGCATAGAATATGTTCTATTTTAGAGAAAGATCCATGTGCTGCTGAGAAGAAAGTGTATTCGCTTTTAGTTGGATGGTATATTCTATATATGTCCGTTAAGTCTAAATTATTGATTGTGTTATTGAGATCTATGGTTTCTTTGTTCAATTTTTGTTTGGAGGATCTGCCCATTGGTGAGAGAGGTGTGTTAAAATCACCTAGTATTATTGTGTTTTTGGTCTATTTGATTTTTGAAATTGAGAGGGATATGTTTGACATACGTGGATGAGCCAATGTTCAGGGCATAGATATTTATGATTGTTATGTCTTGCTGATTTATGCTTCCCTTAAGCAGTGTGTAATGTCCTTCTTTATCCCTTCTGACTAGTTTTGGCTTGAAGTCCACATTATCTGAAAGGAGGATGGATACTCCAGCTTTTTTGCTGTGTCCGTGTGCATGGTATGTTTTTTCCCAACCTTTCACCTTTAGTCTGTGGGTATCTCTTTCTATGAGATGAGTCTCTTGCAGGCAGCATATTGTTGGATCTTTCTTTTTAATCCAATCTGTCAGTCTATGTCTTTGATTTTGAGTTCAGGCCATTAACATTCAGGGTTATTATTGTGATATGATTTGTATTCCCAGTCATTTGGCTCATTTTTGTTTTTTGACACAACTTGGTTTCTCCTTTATTTGGCTATTCCTTTAGGGTAGTTCCTCACTTTGCTGATTTACATCATTGTAATTCATCTCTTCCTCATGGAATATTTTGCTGAGAATGTTCTGTAGTACGGTTTTCTTTTTGTAAATTCCTTTAGCTTTTGTTTATCATGGAAGGATTTTATTTCATCATCAAATCTGAAGGTAAGTTTTGCTGGGTATAAGATTCTTGGTTGGTGTCCATTTTCTTTCACAGCTTGAAAAATGTTGTTCCAGTCCCTTCTAGCTTTTAGCGTCTGGGTTGAAAAATCTGCTGATATCCATATTGGTATCCCCCTGAATGTAATTTGATTCTTTTCTCTCACGGCCTTTAAAATTCTGTCTTTATTTTGTATGTTAGGTATTTTCATTATAATGCGCCTTGGTGTGAGTCTATTGTAATATTGTATATTGAGAGTCATATAAGCTTTTTGTAATTGATGTTTATTTCATTCTTCAGATGTGGAAAATTTTCTGATATTATTTCATTGAATAGATTGTTCATTCCTTTGGTTTGTTTCTCTAAGCCTTCCTCAATCCCAATAATTCTTAAATTTGGCCTTTTCATGATATCCCATAATTTTTATAGATTCTGTTCATGATTTCTTACCATCTTCTCTGTTTGGTCAACTTTGTTTTCAAGATTAAATATTTTGTCTTCATTATCTGAGATTCTGTCTTTCATGTGTTCTATCCTATTGGTTATGCTTTCTATGGAGTTTTTAATTTGGTTTATTGTTTCCTTCATTTCAAGGATTTCTTTCTTTTTTTTTTTTTTTTTTTTTTCAGTATCTGTAACTCTTTATTGAAATGATCTTTTGCTTCCCCCATTTGCTCTTTTAATTGTTGAGTGGTGTGATCATTCAAAGCCTGCATTTGCTCTTTCATCTCATCGTTTGCTTCTCTAATCATTTTAATTATGTACATTCTGAACTCCCTTTCTGACATTTCTTCTGCCATGCTGTCATTGGATTTATCGATGTAGCATCTAGATTTGTTTGGGACATTTTCTTCCCTTGTTTCCTCATATTGGTCAGGTTTCTACCCCTTTAATAGTGAAACTCTGAGATATTGCAAATTTCCTCTATTGACTTAAAGTGTCCCTGTAGATTTCCAATAACTTGCCTCCTAGCCTTCGGTAGCCTGAAGTCTTGGAGGAACTTGATAACGCAGTGATCCACAAGGTAGCTGCCCCTCTAGGGGTGGTGGCCTTCAGGTGGGGTATATTCCCTGCTAGTAGGCAGAGGCACCTCCACTTGTTGACTGATGGTCAGTCAAAAGGTGTCTAGACTTCGGGTTGGGGCATGGCTGGTCTGGGCCTGTGTTTCTGGTTCTACCATCCTGGTGGGAATGCCTTGCCTGGTGAGGAAGACTCACCCGGTGGGGACGTCTTGCTGGGCAGTTCTCCTTTGAGAAGTTCCCTTCAGTCCAGAAATACCACCTGGGCTGGGCAGCCCTCCTCTGTGATGTTCCCAGGGGTCTGGACCTACTGCTCAGGTGTGGGACCCTCACTCTGCACCAAAGTCTCTTGCTGGGCGGTCCTCCTGTACAATGATCCCCATTGTCTGGGTTCATGGCTCCAGTGGAGGAGTCTCACTAGGCAAACCTACTCCAGGATGTTCCCTGCATTCCGGGACTACTGACCCGTCCAGGGGGCCTCGCCCAGTGGGAGAGACTCACCCGCAGCTCTGAGTTGGCCCTGAGTCTTGAATCCTGAGTCCTGTCAAATGTCCTCCAGCCTCCTGTAGGTTCTCAGGAAGGGAGCCTCCCTTCTGATGATGATGGCCATGCCCTCAGGAATAATTCAAAATGTCTGCACCAGTCTCAAAAGAAGCTGGGGAGCCTCATGGAGGGTGCACTGAGTCAGCACAGAGGCAAGTGCAATGTCTCCCAGCAGTGGGGGGGCAGGCAGGCAGGCTCAGCAATGCCGGACCTCTGCGTGGGAGTTGGTGGGCCGGCTAGCTCCGCTCGTTGGAGTCCTACATCGACTTGACTCCGTGGGTGGTTACGCTTTTTGTAGTCTTTTTTCTTTACTTTTAAAGTGTCAATGAAAAGATTTAATACTGAAAATTCTATTATTTATTGCTCTACACTGTAACTTAAAACAATAAGTCTATCACAGTTTAAAAACTTAAGTCAATGAATTGTCTATATTCCAACCACAACTTTTTATTAAAACATGTATACCAGAATGAACAATATTTTAATTCTTTGGTGATATATTAAAATATATTTAAAATTATCCTATTTACACAATGAATCAATAGAGCATTAACATTTTAAGATACTAGAATAAGAAAGAAATTCATTATGTCTAAGGCTTTTGGTTAATTGGGCACATTAATGTAAATGCAAGAAAGCCAACCATACCTTATTTTCTTTTTTTAATTTAAGAAAATAAATAAATTACTCAGTGTGAGAAAAAATATATGGGCCCTCATTGTAATGCTTCACCTTTACTCTGTGACTGTTTTCAGAGTTCCCTCTGTGAGTGTAAGGTGAGTGGTTGCCAGATAACTGTCAACTACTTCCTATCAGGTTGCTTACATTCCAAAAAGGGTCTTAGCAAAAGGAAAGCAGAGTGTAGAATATGTTCTTGTCCTTGCCTGGTCATGAAGCCTCGAGATGGGATGACTCATTGTTAAGCAAAGAAATATTTTTTTTTTTAAGTCTCTGGTACAATTTTCCTGTCTTTTCTGCCCTGCTGAAAGCATATTTTGAATGTATGCAGTCTTTGATGGGAAACTCATGAAGTTGTGGCTGTTTATAACCTTTATGAAATAGCTGGAGGAGAGACGGTAAAATCAGTGAAAGAAGGAGCAGAAAGCGATGCTGCGATCCCTTCACTTTTAAGCTCCAGGAGCAGTTCCATATATCTGACGATATCTGGGGACGAAGTTAACTATCAGCATATGTTACTGGAAGATAGGAAGGATCTGGAACAATATTTCCTCACTGAAGACTCTGAGAAGAAACTTCATTAAATTTAGTAATCTTGGCCTTGAGTCAGAAAAAGATGGTTCTGGTCTGGGTGACCTTACCTTCTAGTTAAGAAGGTAAAATACATACATGTGAGCAGCTAAGTAATTTGTGAGATATTTAAAGAAAGGTAATGACTTGAGATGGCACTTTTTTTTTTTTTTTTTTTTTTTTGAGGAAAGTAGAACTCATGTTTTGGATAGAGACAACCAGAGAGTGAGGTATTATAAAGGCAGGGAAATTGTACATGTGTGTATCAAGGTAAGAAAACACTAAGAAAGATGGCTGGTCACCCCGCTGGTGGTGCTGACTGATTTATAAAAGTAGGAAGTAGAAATGAAGGTAGAAAGATAAAGAGAGTCAGATTTTAGTGGGTCTTGAATGAAGAGCAGAACTTCAAACTTTATTCTATTGTTCACAGTGATAATTGAGAACCATTTGAGCAGAATATATAAAAACCTGTGCATTTTTTAATAGGAGTTTTTATGGTGACACTATGCCTAAAGTTTCCTCCTAATTTTGTCTTACACTCTCTGCATGTACATTTATTTTGGTGAGAGAAAATTAAGAAATTAAAGTGCTAAATACTTGAGAACTCTGTATTTTGGATGAAACAATGTTACGATGGAGTATAAAGAGACAGGTGGCTGTTCCAGGACTAGAAAAGGACAAAGACTAAATCCCAGTTAACTCTTCAGGTTAACAAGAGGCATGTTTGTATTTAAAATTTTCCTGTTACTTTTATTGTCGATGAACATCAATAGTTATTTTATGCTGCTTAAGGGTTAATAAGTACCAGTCATCAGAAATAATATGATCGATTTTTTTTTAAAAAACATAGCAGACTCTGTCATACATGCAACCAACTGGATGTATTCCACTTACAGTAAATTAGGTGTTCCAAGCAGGTTCTCTAACAAAACTTATTGAAGATAGCATTTAGTTGCTATGACAACCTAGAATAGCAATTGAAAACTAGAACATTAAAGGTGAGATAGGAAAGACAGACAAATAGCTTCTATTTAGCTAAATGGTATTCCTTTTTAATTTTTATAAATCCAAGGAGGAATTTGAAATCCTGATAAAGTGTTCAAAAATGAATAGTTTTTCCTTTAAAATCATATAGATTTAGAATGTCTAGTTACATTTGCATCATCTGTTGGCTATTAAATAAATGAATGAACTGTGCACATTGTTTTCTTTCCAAATCTCAAAAATGTTATTTACCTGTTTCAACTTTGGATAGATTCTGAGCATTTAGACCCTTCCCTCAGAATACTAGAGCTGTTTATTGATTGAGACTTTGGTTTTCAAAGCATATTTCAGATCTCTAACATTATCATCTACGAAGGTACAGTGGTCCTTAAGTATCTGTGGGAGGATTGTTTCAGAGCCCCATAGGTATCAAAATTTACAGATGCTCAAGTCCCATGTATAAAATGGTGTTTTATTTGCATAGAATTTATGCGTAGCCTCTTGTATGTATGAAATCATTAATCATATCTAAGTTACTTATAATCTCTAATACAATGTAAATGCTATGTAAATGGTTTCTATACTTTATTATTTAGGGAATAATGACATGAAAAATAGTCTGCACATGTTATTTACAGACCAGATTTTTTCCAACTATATTTGATCTGCTGTTGGTTGAATTAATAAGTGCAAAACCTACGCTACAGAAGGCAGACTATACATCTGAATTTTGAATTCATGTCCAGTCCAACTCAGCAAAAAATACCTTTGAAGTGAAGTGAGGGCGACAGTAATTTCTCCAGGATGAAAAAGAGAATATGAACCTAAACTTCTGAAATACAAGTGACATGGATTGTGCTTGAAATCCTCCCCTTTTTAAGCCTGTCATCCTTTGGTGTGAGTATAGGCAACAAAGGTTTCCAAGGATTCTTCTGAATCACTGAAGTCTTCTTTAATCTTGGCTCCAGGAATGACAGCATATGAAGGAATGCAAAATGTCTTTCCTGTGCTGACTGTAATTCTTGGTAAAGGTGCATCCATCTTTCCATCATCTCACTTCAATCTTTAGAGCAAGAAAGAGTAGCCATCAAATCCAGCTGCAGGTGGGAGTAAAAGAGAATGCATGAATTCAGAGTCACACATTTATTTATTTGATGCATATTTATTTTATTATTAAATAAATTTTCATATTGTGGTATTATACATGCCTTTTTTAATAAATGTAAACTACATTTGATGTTTCTTTTTATTTATTTTTTAAATAAATAGTGGCAATTCCCTACCTACTATTCATTTATTAAAATTTATAAAAAATCTAAACCTGTATATTTGTCTAACCAATACTCCATGTACCAATAAAGGTGGAGAATAAAAACATCTATCAATAGGGAATGAAACCCAGTTTAGACTTTACAATCTAGTGTAGAGAAACAAACATTAAACAAGTACACCCACAATTTTAACAGAATAAGTGCAATATGTGCTCAGCAAATACATGTTGAATGAATAACAGAAGCCATTCTAGACAGAAATGTGGGAAGGAAAAGCAGGGAGGACTTGAAAAATGTGGTTGGTGAAGCCATTTATGCAGATCTGAGCAGAGGCAGGACAATCTCTGCTTCCTTTATGATCATCCTAAAGCTTCTCAGCAGTCTAAGCTTGAGTTAGAGGAAATCATGGAGCATCTGAGAGATGGCACCAGGGTTTTAGTGCTCTTATGTTTTTGAATAAGTCATGTGGAGCCATGTAGTCACATGAAAGCAACAGGCGAGCTTTGGCTGAGTGGTGAAATTGCTCAGGGTATTGATATTGAGGTTGAAAGTCCCCAGAAACCAATCTGGATGTGGGAACTCACATGAGATTTTATTAAGTGAACAGGCAGTGTCTTCTCGCAGAGTCAGAGAGAGAGAGAGAGAGAGAGAACTGTGGTGGACCTATTCTTTAGTGGAATTTCTTGGGCTAATAACAATGAACCAATGACTGACAAGGAAGTTCACAGGATAACAGTCTGGACCAATGACTGCCAAGAATGTTTGCAGGCTGACGAGTGGATCAATGACTGGCTAAGATGTTGGCGGACTGATGATCTGGGTTGTAAAATGGTGTGGGGGTGGGCAGAATACTGGCGGCAGCAAAATGGCAGATCTTCTGCCAGTAGAGGTAACCTGTGTTCTCTACTTTGTTCCCATTAAGTATCTTTTCCAAAAGTCTTTTAGAATCATAGGTTAATGAATACCCTCAGAGATGGGCCTGAGTTCACAATGATTGTCCTTCTCTTATATTAAGACCTTTATCTATATTCTGTAATTATCATAGTTTTTAACTCTATAAATATTTAAAATTTAAACCATGATTCCTGATTTTTTAGTATCAGATTAAATGACTCCTACTGATTATAAAATGTAGGAAATATTTGACTAGTACTTTCATGATGATTTTTTATCTCTCTCATTTTCTAAGTTCTTGCAAATTAAGGATACCTTATGAATGTTTGTGTCCACTCTTTGTAAAAAAAAAAAATTATGGCATACATTCCTTATATAACATGGTCAATTAAATTTTTTTCAGGCACAAAGAATTTGGCAATAAAAATTCACTTAATTTTGCTATTTTTCCTGTTTCTGTTCTGTTATTTTAAAGAAGTTTCTATTGAATGCTGAATATTTATCTACAACTGAAGTGTGTTCCCTATTTCCAAAATTTCCATTTTGCTATTCTGCAATATATACATGGATTTGGCATGTGTTATTTATGCTTAGAAAAAAATGTTGAAAATGTAACAAAGTGACAGATGTACATCCAGAAGGATATTCAAATTGATTTTCTTGTCCTAATATATTTTTCCCCCAAATTCCCTCTAACTTTATATATCATGCCATGTAATCAAGTTTATTGTTATGATGTCTGGTTTTGACTTCACTATTTCCTAGTCACTTGATATATTTGAGAAAAGGAATATTTGTGAATACCATGAAGACATATTTTATGTTTTTTAGGTTGTTAGTTATTCCTTTTCCTTATAATTTTTCTTTTAGTAAAATGGATCTCGTTTTTAGATAATAATCTAAGTTCATCAAATATTCATCTCTATCTTTATGATCTCTTAGTTGGATTACCTTTCACTCAAGTTGGCATTCGGTTTTATTTTGCTTTGTTGGGATTTACTGTTTATGTGACTTTTGTGTAATAGGTTGATCTGTTACAGAAAGGATATAGAAATTGTTCCAGGACTCCTATTTTCTGAATAAATTGTAAATCGAATAAATTATAAATTGGCATCATCTTTTTCATAGAAAGAAAAGAAAGTGAGGAAGGCAAGAAGAAAGGGAGGGAGGGTAGGGAAAGGAAGGGCAAAGAGGAAAGAAGGAAGACAAAGGAAGGAAATAGAAGTGGAAGGGAGAGGAGTGAAAGGAAGGGAAGGGAGAAATGAAGGAAGGAAGGAAAATCTTAGGCTTTCCTAATGTTTAGTCAAATTTTTTTTTTTTTTTTTTTTTTTTTTTTTTGCTACGGTGATCACAAGACCTGACCGAAAAAACAATGTGAAGAAGGAAAAGAATATTCGGAACTCACAGTTTCAGAGGTCTCAGTCCACAGATGGCTGACTATGTTGCCTTGT
The DNA here is from genome assembly GCF_902686455.1 of Sciurus vulgaris. Lineage (NCBI taxonomy): Eukaryota > Metazoa > Chordata > Mammalia > Rodentia > Sciuridae > Sciurus > Sciurus vulgaris. The sequence goes on along the minus strand of NC_136470.1, from coordinate 25,828,695 downwards.
ACCTAAGGTGAGGCAGTACACCATGATGGAAAGGTGTGGAGAAGAAAGCCTCTCAGGATAAAGGCAACAGGAACAGAGAGAGTTCTGCTCACCAGGCACAGAATATATACCCCAAAGGCAGCCCTACAGGGACCAACCCCCTTCTCCAACTACACCCTATCTACCTATAGTTACCATCCAGTTAATCCCTATTGGTGGATTAGTTCACTGATTAAAGATCTCATAATGCAGTCATTACACCTCTACACTTTCTTGCATTGTCCCACCCTTGAGCTTTTGGGACATGCCTCATATCTAAAGAATAACACCTAACTTTAGAGAAATAGAATTATAAAGCTGAAAAGGAGCTTTTGGGAGATGCATCATATCTAAAGCATAACACCTAACTTTAGAGAAATAGAATTAATTATAAAGCTGAAAAGAACTTGAAATAATCAAGTCTAGTAATTCCCATCTTCTTAGTGTATGAAGTCTTATTTTTAACATGTGTCTTTTTCAGGACTCCATATGATATCAAGTGCTCTTTCAGTAAATATTGATAAGAAACATGTGCAAAACAATTTCATGAATTTGGTGACATTTTAAAATTAAAATATATTTCATTAGAATCATAGGACCTATATACATTTGCGGAATTAGTGTTTATATGTGAATAACCGTAACATTCTGACTGGAAGCAATAGGGTTATGGTTTGAAAAAGTTTTGAAATATAGGAACAACATTTCTTGGGGCAGAAAGTTATTCACTTGGGAAGCATAGAACTTATTTAAATCACTTTATCATATATGCATTTTTAAAGTAAAAATCAAAGAGAAGAAGAAACTTGCCAAAGATAATATCTAAAAATTTGAAATTAAATTTTGGCAAGTCAAGTGATCTTTCCATATCACAAAACCACCCTCAATGAAGTTTTGTCAGGTAAGTTACTAATAATTATGATCAGAAACTTGAAGTAAAGGTAACTTTAGCTTATACCTTTTTGTGTGTGATTATCCCAATATGGTTGCTTACATTTATATATATATATATATTTATGTGTGTGTATGTGTTGTGTTTTATATATATATATATATATGTATATATATATATATATATATGCACAAAGGCCAGATTAAGTAATTAAGCCAAGATTAGAGTAAAAAGTATCAACTCATGCTAGATTGGTAATACTGGTATTCTATTGAATTGTTCTATATTAATAAAGAAGCACTTAAAGAAAATTTTAATTTACTGAGCCATTACTTAGTTAAATATTCACATATATGATTCATCAGATCTGATAACATATATTCTCCAGTTCACAGAGATCTATAAATATTTTTACTTATTACCTGAATGGCAACAGCACATAAAAGACTTGAAGGTCACTGAATTTAAACTTCAAGTTTATAGATAAACAGCTTTTGTAGTGTGTATAGTTCCTCATTACATTTCTAACATCTCTATGAGCAATGGAGATTTCCTAGTTAGCCTGGAAAGACTTAGGCTTCTGCCATTATGAGGAACAGAGTAATTGACTCCTGAATGAGATAGGTCATGCATTGTACACCACAGACATATTTTGAAAAGAACAGGTGAATCTCAAGGGAATTTAACTGTCTGCACATCCTTGCATTTGAGCTAGTTATATGCTTGCATAGAAGCTGAGATGTCATCTGTAAAAATTTGGGAGGAAAAATTTTAAATTCAGTGCTCTTTTCCTGAAAGTTTTAACAACCCGTTATATGGGACAAAAAAAAAAAAAAAAAAAAAAAAAGAGTAGTTTTGCTTTCTGCTGTAGTAGTTATATAGTAACAGTTTTATTTTTAAACTTTCAAATATTTGTTTTGCTGTGTCCTGGCAATATCATGGAATCATGGATAGTGCTTAGGAGAATCATTAGCCATCATGAAAAAAAGTGTAACAGGATGAACAAATAAGTTGATATTAACTATTGATGACATTTCAAATATATTAACATAAAATTATTATATTTTATACATTTTAACAAATTCCTTTTAGACCATTGTCACTTCCTGGTCTAGAGTACATATGAATGAACCTTTCTGTGACTGAGGTGGAGGCCACTGTATAAAGCAATCCAAGGAGAAGCCACTGAATGCAAATCAATGCCTAGAATTCAAGCTGTCTTGAGATGTATTGGTGGAGACAAGAAGCAGATGCTCCCTGGGGACTGTAAACATTAAAGTTAATGGAGAAAGTAAAGAGAAAAATCATATTTCAGATACCCACAGTCTATAATATAGTGTTAAAGGCACTGACACTACTTTTCATATCTTATGATTTTAAATATTGTTGCTCTTTGATGTTTCAAAACTTCTGGGAATTCAATGATCAACTCATTCCTGAGATTACTTTGGGGCCATTTTTACTGAGGTTACCTTTCTATTTCTGGGTACAGAGAGAGAGATGTATTTTAGGTGTTGAATTGGTGTTGGTTGAACTCTTTGGCATAATCAGTTTGACATCTTATTTGAACTTTTAAAAATTTCTTTTATTATGCTATTATTATTTTGTTTTTAAAATTTTACTGAGCAGAGAGCTTCATCACGTGAGGGCCTCTCTTCTGGTTGCCAGTCACATGGCTTTGTTGCATTTTGACTTCAGCTGACCTGGGTCCCAGTCCCAGGCATGGACAAACAATTTCTTACAAATGCTAGGGTCTCCTGCTTGCCTTTAAGGAAGTCCTTCATCTTATGCATGATCTGCACACAATTCTGAAACTTCTACTTTTTTTTTTTTTTTTTGGTTATTTTTGAAACTAATTTACATTAGGCATCAGAAAGTCATTGTCTTCTATGATCCATCATACATCCACAGTGGGGGATAAAGAATCATTTGCTGATAAGATTAACAAACATTTGTGGCTTTCCCCCCACTCCAATAACTTCAAAACATTGTTTAAAAATGAAAATTTGTGGCAAGTTTTAAATTTATATTCCCTACTATGCTATGTGGGGAAAAAAGCTATTGAGGGATTTCTCCCTATGCTCTCTGAAGAGAACATCTAATACTTTTAAATTCTATATTTACGACTACTCAAGAAGTCTTCCAGTCTTCCTGAATTTAGTGATGCTCCACCCAGACAGTTTTTAGTGATGGAATTCTTGCTCATCTGGTCATTCAGACCCCTCCCTTTTAAACATCATATTTAAAACGAGTTTGTATTTTCCTAAATCAAGCAGCTACCAGAATAACTGTTGAGCAGCCATAGGTAAGGGGTGTGGCCACCTTAAACTGATATAATTCTAGCCTAAAGATCTGAGTCTACATTTTAGGAAGTCTGTGCAATCACATTGAGGAAGCAGTTATTACTATAATCTGCAGTACTAAATTGAAATACTAAAACTATAGCGGCTTTCCCAATAATGGTTTCATGTGGGGTCCAGCCCTAGCAGGAGTTCATGGGTTCCACACTGGTAAACGGGATGCTGGAGACAGCGTCAGCGATGGATGGAGAATGAAAGACACAGACTCTAGTTCTGGTGCAATCAATCCCACTTTATTCTGGGGAAGGCTGGGTTTATACACATTTTTCTTCAGGCTATAATAACAGGCTAGTGACTAATAAAATCAAAAAAGTTTCCAAATCATAGGCAGAAATTGTTTTTACCGAAAGATTATGAGAAAACAGTAACCTTACAGATTATCCTTACTTAATCACAATTATTTTAAGAATATCTAACTATGTCAATGAGCTAATACAATGTTTATTTCCTTAATATCTAAACTCTATATGACCTAGGACTATTTTTACTATTTTTGTGGTAAAGGTATAGACAAATAATGTCATGTGACCATCTCTACTAGGTCCTTCTGGTTAATGTCTAAATTGCTGAATTAAGGGTTACAGGAGGGCAGCTGTCCCAATGGTTATTGTGTACCAACATTTATTGTAGGGGTGACATATTCTTTGTAGGAAGGAAGGAATGTTGTGAAACCTTATTCTTTTACCTTACCACCACACATAAACACAACCATCATCTGGATTAAACCACCCTGTAGGAGACAGGGGAGATCTATATCTACCTTCTCTAAGGGTTTGCCTTTAGGGGGCTTCCAGGGCTTGCCATAGATAAAATAAGCTGGTCCATATCTAGTAGCTACTGTGGGAGGTGCTTTGTGCTTAGAACTTGGGGAAACATTGTTATCTATAAGTTTCTGTGCCCCAACAGGTTCTGGCTGTGCCAGTAAATGCAGTGTTTGATTGTTAACATAATAAAAACATTCTCCTGTAGTGAAGTTAACATCACAGGGTTTCAACATGTGTTTTGTCTCCATGATGTTTTTCTGGAAATTTGTAGAATTATTCCCATCACCTCTAGCAAGATCCTCAGACTGAAGTGAGTAATATATTATTAGGAAAACTCCACAGAATAACATCCAAGTTAGGGAGGCATACATCTGGCTACAATCCTTTTAGGATGAGTCTCTGCAATCATCCTTGAGTGGAACTCTGTCAAGCACTGCAAGGAGAGCCAGGTGCCCCCGCAGTTTCAAGGACTTGGTGGCTTGTAAAGCATCACTGAAATTTAAGACAATAGAAGTTTACTGACAGGAAAACATAGGCAGTGTTTGTTTTTTAAACCGCTGGTATTCCTTTCCAAAGAGGTACCTTTGACACAATAGGTCTGGGTTACACACAATAGGTCTGGGTATCCTGGGGCTGGATGACATGAATGGGGGAAGGAAGTCCAACTCAGAATCCTAGTTCTACAAGCATCTGGAGAAGAAAATCAGGTCATAAGCCAATGGTGATCATCACCTTTAACCCTGAGCACTGTAGAAGAGTTCCTTTAAATATATATCCAAATGAATCCCTAATTCCTCTATACTAAATATGACACTTAATTTGCCCTTGTAGGATAGTTTTTTTTTTTTTTTCTTTCTTAACATATAGACATTATTTTATTGCATTTCTTTGTCCACACTGGACTGGGAGTCGCTGGAGGGCAGCTCCCTGACCAGAGTCACACCCAGTGATCCTCTTTGAGGTGGTTTCCAAGGCTGAACTACACCTCCATTGCCTTCAGACTTTATCAGTTTTCCATTTTCTGTGCAAATTACCAACAGTGACTGTTTCTTGTGGACATCTAGATAGTAGTGAGACTCACAGGAGCACTACAAGTCCAGATTTACTAATTGCCTATGACCCTGTAATAATTAGTCTTTTCACAGGTAATACAATGAAACATTATGTGCTAGGGTGCACATAGTTATAATTATTTTGGAATTCTACTTTCATAAGTAGGGTGGTTTTAATAATATTTAAAATCCTTCCAAGTGTTAAATTTTTGGATTCTGGAAGATTTGTGCTTACTGTGGCAGTGTCAGTTCCCTTTTTCCAAGAAAACAATGCTACCAATATTTAGACTACTCTAATGGATGATGAAAACCATGAAGGTGAGACGTTAGGGGAGGTGTACTACCTATAAGTTGAAAGAATTTTATTTAACAAATCCCAGCGCATTTAACTGGCATAACGCGAAAATACCAATTCTAACAAAGATCATTTTGAGAGCGTTTTCAGGTTTCATATCATCAACTAGGTATAGATAAAATTCTCATGAATTTCTTTAAAAATACATCAGGAAGCTGTTAGGACAGTCCTTGGGTGGACTGATATGGTATATGCTGGTCAGGTAAAAAAAAAAATGCCCTTCGTAGTCTCTAAAATGAGCTTTACTTGTAATGTAAACTCTAGGGCACAGATAGATTATTGCAAAGAAATCCAGGAATTTCCAAAAAAAGTGAGAATATTTATTTTGTCTTCTGCAGTTGCAAAAACTGAGACCAAATCAGTTGGGAAAACTATGCTTCCAATATTCTCTTCAATTTGTTTCTGGGGCAATTTGGTCAAACAACCTGCTTGGAAATAATCTATTTGCAGAACCTAGGTGGGGAAAAACCTGCCACAGTATATAATTCACTGAGTAGGTTTTGGCTCTCACTCTGCCAATCCATCTTAAATAGTGGCTACTGCCCTGCATCTAGCAATACATATGATCAAGCAATTTAGCACAAAAAGAGAAAGGCCCCGCGACTTGGCATCGCCGTGGACATTTATCTTTGAGAAAACCAAATGGTTCCAACTTTTGCCAGAGTTTAATAGCAAAGCTGTCACATTTTACACAAATGAGTATCCAGTCCGTTAGCGAATGGCAAGAGGGAATGGGGAGGAGGGGAGAGAAGGAGGTGGGACTGCTGACTGGACTGTTTTCAAAGTGGCTCGGGTTTTCAGGGGAGGGGCCGGGATGCTCCGCTGGCAGGAGAGACGAAGTAGTTAAACATTATTACTAGCTAGGGGCCGGAACGTCGGGATGTGGGTATATAAGATCGCGCTTCCAGCGCAGAGCCGCTGCTGCAGCTGCCGCCGCGAGAGCGGCTAAGGGAGCGCCCGGGCTCAGTCCCTCGGTGCTCAGGGGCCAAAGGAGAGAAGCAGGGGCTGTAGGGTCCAAACTGGGGTTCCTGCTTCACCTCTGGAACCGACAAAGGACTTCCTAACTTCTGTTCCCTGCCCCAAAACACGCACCCCCGAGGTTGTGCGGTCTAGTTCAGCACACCCGCGCGTGGCACAGGAACGCCTGGCAGCAGGTCCGGGTCCAGGGCGATGCCTGCAGGAGCCCGGGCGACTGGCTTCGGGCGGAGGGAGTAGGACCCAGCGGGGAGGCAGGAACGCTGCGGAGTTAGAGCCGCCGGTCGCGCCAGGGGCGGAGGCTGCCTTGGCTCCACGCACACCTGCTGCTGCCGCTTTGCCGCGATGATCCGTGTGGTCTCACTGCTGCTGGGAGCCGCGCTGCTCTGCAGCCACGGAGCCTTCTGCCGCCGGGTGGTCAGCGGTGAGTCAGGGGACCGCCGACCCAGCGGACTGCACGGGACAAGGGACCCTAACGCACCATGGGCAGCCTGTCCCAGGGTGGAGCCGGTCTCAAAGATTGGACACCTGTGCGGGGTAGGGGGGTCGGGAAGAGGTGGGTAAAAATGGATGGTTTTATTCTCACTCCTCTTTTTCCAAACACATAGAAAGTTTAAATTTTTTCCAAGTGTCGAGTCCAGTAGCTGCGGAGCAAGCTCTTGCTGAATAATGAGCGGTAGAATCTTTTCCAGGACTGATTTTCCACTTTCTTTTTAAGACAGTTTGACTAACAAGGCAGGGCTGGGCACCTGCAAAAGGGGCGGGGTAGGGCGGAAGCCAGTGGATATCTGAGACAGAGGAGCCGCCACAGAAATGCCAAGCCCTCTTGGCCTGACTGGACTTCAGTTCCTTGACCATAGTCACATGGGTGAAGTCGAGACCAGACCAGTTCTCTGTGGGTCGCTCACGGATGCCTGTGCAAAGCAGCCTTTGTTCTCAGCAGGCCAGGCAAGGAATGGGGGACAGTCTTTCTGCACAGACGCCTTTTCTTTGCGCACCTCATTCCAAGTCAGAAGACTCAGAAAATAAAGTCAGTTGGAGTTGGATTGAGGGGTATTTGGTAACTACTGTAGGTTCGGGCATGCAGAGGGTACAAAATTAAGTTCGTTGAATCAGTGCAAGGGAAATAGATAAAAATTGGCATGCGTTATCTCTGATTTTTCTTTTTCGATGTTTACTGTCTTGTTGAGCAATTTATATGGTATCCTTATTTTTTTAAAAAGACTCCAAAAAGATATAGATTCTCAGTGGCTAGGATGAATGGAAATAGGGCCCTACTTGAAGGTCTAACATTACTACCCTTAGTGAAATACCTTGCTGTGACAATAAACATTTGTTGGGATTTGTTGGAGCTATATGGATATTTTTTTTAATTTAAAGTTTTTTTTTTTTTTTTTTTTTTTTTTTTTTTTTTTTTTTTTACCACAAAAAGCACATGCCTCCCTTTTCACATCTTGTGCATCTGTACAACGGGTGTCACTAGATGTAGAGATAGATGACAGCAACTTAATCAGTTGTGAAGCCAGACCTGTTGAAACTGGAACATTAAATTTAATTGTTACTGATCTTTCCCCTCAGCAATCTGTGCTGTTCCACATGGACAGAATATAATTCTGGAATGTGTGCTTATCAATCACTCTCCACTAACACTTTTTCAGGAAGTGCGGAAGCTGTGATATTAGATCCCTCCCCCAACTTAGCTGAGAATAACAAGTTCACTGCAAGGAACTATCTGATGGTGTTAGTACATATTTGCCTGCCTCAACAAAATTTTTCATGCAAATGATTGAGTATCGGAGACCATGCTTTCAGCATAAGGTGTCGTTTGAAAAAAATAGAAACACTTTATTGACTTAAAAATATTCTTTTGATATATTCTTGTTTACATGCCTTAACATTTCAGGGAAAGATAGATTCCTAAAGTAAAAACAGAACTTAAGGAAATTGTTGACGAAAAGTTTATATTGTGTTCTGTTAATACATAAATCATTCCAAACCTTTTGCTTTATTTTCCTATTAAGAATTTATAGGCATCTTGAAGGTGACATCTGGAAAATTTCTAATTAACTGAACATGGCCTATTTGATTTAATATAAATGATGATGTTTACTTGATATTAACACAATTACTTGGTTACATTTTTCTTATGTGTAATTAGATTGTCTTTAGTCATAAAATCACATTGAAATTGAACCATCTGTAAATTGATTTGTGACTTTTATGCTTTGATGATTTGGTTTCAAAAAGATAAACTTCAGCCATGATGGGCTGAGTAAAGAGCAGCCAAATGCCTATCATCTTTGAATCAGGGGTTCTTAACAGATCTGCTGTATGTCTTCACATTCTCATGCCACTGGGGACCATTTACCAAATCTCTTCTCTAGTGTCTGAGTTGAAATGAAGAAGCCTCTTTGAGGCCATTATTTGGACCACATGACATATGAAATAAAGTTTCTATTTATTAAATTTCAATACATAATTTCTAGGTAGTATACTCAAATAATCATCACCCCAAGACAGACTCTTACAAAATAATTCTCCATAGAAATTCTTTAGTTTAATATTTAAAGATATTGAATAATATACTTTCTAATGGTCTCATATACATCATTTTAAAAGTTCAGAACATTATTTAAAAATAAGATGAAATTATCTTAGTAAAAAAATACCATTTCAAACAACTTTATCATTATCTTCTGACCCATAAGATTTAACAACATTGAAGAATAATAAGGAACTATTTTAATGCACGAATAAGCAAAATATATATAACTGTGGTGGTAATAATTAAAGAGTATTTGTGGAATTTATGTTCTAAGTGAGGAACTATTTTGAGGAGCTTAGACATGTACTGATTTCTTACTGCAAACAAATGTGTAGAGAATACTTGTGGGTGCTGATCATTTAATTTTGTGAAGTTTCTGGTAAGCAAAGGTAAGAGAATTTTACCTGTGCTGTGTGAATATGTGTGAGAAAAGAGGTTGAAAATCCAGGTCTCTAAGTTGGCAGAATATGTTTGAAGAACAAGTAACATTTTTAAATATTTGAAGTAGTTTGAAGTAATATGTTTATTTATTTATTTAACTTATACTTTCTCTTTTCTGTGTGCACAGCATTGGTCCCTAGCCTGCTTATGCTGCAAAATGGCATTGAGTGTATTTCATGGCATCTCCAAATGTCTCCAGAACACTTCAAGATTTATTAATTCAACCTTATTACAACTAGCATATAATTTATTTCAGAGACTGGATGATTTAGAGGCCTCTATTTTTATCATACAGATAACATACAATATTGCAAATTCATGGGTGGTGACCAGTATCCTATAAGTTGGTATAATAGTAAAAGAGATAGAAGAGAACTGCTGAGTGCTCAGCCTGTACATCAATTTCATGACATCATCAAAAGCAAAAAATGATGACAGTGCAGTTTTCAAATATGTAATTACTATAAGTATCTCTTGGACAGGGAGGGAACAAATTAATTTTATTACTAGTCATTTAATAAACTACCCATTTATCATAGCCATTATTCCTTAACTGCTGTTGGCCATCATTTTATGGTTTTGTTTTTGCAACTTTTTCCTAAAGATGGAAATTTCTATACTTTAATGTTAGAAAAGAGGCAGTTATAGATAAGGAGGTCCAGAGAGGTAATCCAGCTGATGCTTTACTAAAATTTTGTATTCTTTACAACTTTTGCACTACGCAATTGCACACAGTGGATGGGGTACACAACTGTGAGGAGAGATTGCTTCTCTCTCTGTGTTAGCTTATTACTGAAAATATAACACAATCTGATAACTTGACTAGGCATACTCTGTATTTTGGGAAAACAGTTTGGGTCTTCTTTGTTTTATTTGGAATATAAGAAGGCTAGATTAAACTACATCAAGTACATATATGGTTTGAAAAGTCTGAGATAGCAGGTATTCCATTGTTAACTCTGGTCTAAATGTTCACTAAGAGCAAATTCAAAGGCCCTAGAAACAAGTTCTTAATGCACAAACTCTTCCATCCAGTAATATTAACATCCAATAATCAATACTTGCACAATTGGTCAATGCTAGTGATTATAACAGATAACATGCAGTGTATATATTTTTCAGTATCTTTTTTCATGAAATATTTCATTAATATATTAAGTTTGAGACATATATGGGGACAATATCAAAATCAAGTTAAGTGAATTGCAGAGCCCAAAGGGTGATTTAAACCCTGACTTTGACACTTGTGATGTGTGGGAACTTGGGGAAATCGTTACACTTCTCTGCCTCTTTTGTCTCATTTTAACAATGACTAAAGCACTGACACCATAGGTGTGCTGGGAGAATTAAATGATTTCAAACACAGTTGTGCAAATTGTGCCCTATACAGAAATGCATGCCAAGAAGATAGGAAGAGCAAAACTTGGTAAGTGCTGTGCCTCAAGAAGAGGCTTCCTAGAAGCAAAGGAAACACTTCCTGGTTGAACAGACTGTAAGGGGTACTTCTTAGCCATGCACCATCAGGAGAGATCATATTTTTCCTAACTTATCCAATTACAGGAATTGTAATGGAAGTGAGGTACTGCACTCAAAATTATTGATAAATGTCAGGCTATGATTATTATATTATTTATACAAAACTCATAAACACTCTGATTTTTTAGGTAAGAAAACTCAGACCAGGAAAATTTAAGTAATTCCATATACCCATAGTTCAAGTGTTGACCGAGGGTTTGAAACTAATTCTTTTTGATTGGATGAGTGAACTCTTCAGTCACACTGTTACTTAATTTGTTTATCATTATAATCTCTATTTCAAATAACAGGATTAAAAACACAAAAAATAGTAAGTCTTATCCCCTTCTCAGAAAACCTGTAGTATTTCCAAGCTGTAGAAGTAGGACTTGCTTCTGCCACAAACATCCATAAGATGACCCATGACTACAGTTTTGATTTTATATGAGCACGGACTCCATCTGTAGCGCACTCTGTAACTAAGTACATTATAAAATATCTGATGCAAAAATAAAAGTTTGTATAATAATTTTTTTTTTTTACTTAAAAGAAAAATTCTTAAGAGGTTGGTGTACTATTGAGCCCTAAAAGCAGAACACTTAAGCTTAATAGCATTCCCTTTCTTTTTTAGTTCAAAATTATGGGCATTTTTCTCAGAGGTCATGCCACCCAGTACATTGTAAAATCAACATATATTTCAGTGTGATTTTGAGGAGGGTAGGAAGTAATTATGAAAAATTATTTTATGGACTTCTATTAAAATGTCCAAAGTTCAGTCATGTTTAATTTACCATGCTACTTTATATAACTTTTTGTAAGTAGAGATCATAGATAATTAAAGTAGGGATTTGTAATATGTCTCCTCTGTTTTGATTGAAAAAATATGATCTAAATTCATTACTTACCTAACATTGATAGTATTTGATTATAGGGTAGGGCATAAGAAAAGTTTTGCCAACTTAATAATTACTGTGTATCCAACTACAAGAAAATAAATAATAAAAACAAAATAAAATTAACTAATTGATTATTTTCTATTCTGAAAGAGAAGCAAATGCCATGACTTCATGACTTTGGCCTTCCTTTTTACATCATTGCCTGAAGTGCTTCAAGGCTCTGCCAATATTTAGCTCTACAGGAATTTTTAACTAAGGGAAAACACGAGATCATCTATTAATGGGAATTGTAGCAGAATTTTATTTGTGAGTGATAGGAATGTTTATTTTAGTAGCCATGACTAAGAATTATCTCCAAATAAAAGTATGTGTGTATGTAACTGGGTGTGTTTGTGCATACATGTGCACATGAAATAAGAGGGTGAATATTTCAGTACAGAAAAACTTAAGTGAGGGTGGGGAGATAGCTCAGTTGGTAGAGTGCTTGCCTCCCAAGCACAAGGCCCTGGGTTCGATCCCCAGCACTGCAAAAACAAAACAAAACAAAACAAACAAACAAAAAACACAAACTTATATGATTAAATACTTCTTAGATTTAAACTGAATTAATGAAAATGAGTGCAAAGATACTGTCTTGGGTTTTATTTTTCTCCATGTATTTGTAGAAACTTGGGTGGAAACTCTACTTTCTCTCTCATGCATAATCCCACAATCAAAGGATGTTTTGAACTACAAATACTGGGTTACAGTTATTTATAGTTAGAAAAAATGTAACCTTAATATAATAAAAAATGCTATATTATCCTCGGAATACCTCCCTATTCCATAAAATATCAATGGAAAGTTTTAGTTGAATATAAAATTTGAAAGTAATAGACAGGGGAATTCTCCATGTGATCTCACAGAAAGAGAAAGGCAATTATAATTGTTCTCTAAGAAGATTAGCATTTACAGAAGTGGGAAAGTTGCTTCCAGAATATCTGCATTAGCAGAAGGTTTCTGGGAATTAGGACAACATTTGTTTCCCAGCTGTTGGAGTTCCACTGAGATAGCAGCCAAATGGGATCAGTTGAAATGCTCCAAGAGGTTTAGAAGCTTCTGCTTCTGCTGATTTTGCTGCAGCTTGGACAAAAATTGCACAATAAGGTAGAAATCAGTAGTAAAATAGAATCGGATATAAAGAAATTCACAGTGTCAGCTTTAACTGATGATATGTAAACCATAAAAAATTGTGTAATGTATCCATAATTTCCTGGAAATTGCCTTGCTAGATCTGAATTGCTAGTGATTTTTTAGTTTGAAATCTGAAGGTACAATTGATATTTAGTCAATACTATTTGGAGTTAATGTGTCTGTTCCCATTTATAATTGGCTACTGTCCTGCTCCCCTGTAGGTCCCTTTTCTGTCAGCCATCATAATCTCTACACCTTCATCCAGTACTCAGGTACCACTTCATTATCCACAACCAAAGATTGCCTGCTGCAAAGAGTGCCAAGGCTGGCTATTGCTCAGGGTCCATGCGTTATTAGTTGTCCATTATTTTAAAAATATTCTTTGTCTATACGATTTTGGTTTTTTATTCTTATTTTTCTATAAATCAACAGCGGTGTTAGTAATTTCCACATGATACTTAAAGCAATCTTGTGCATTTTATTAGAACTGCTGTCTTAATTTTACAAATGAATTGATTCTCATCACTATTTTTGTAACTTCTTCACTGGTCAATTGTAATTGCACTTGTTTTTTACTATATCAAAGGAAATGAGTTGTGATTTTGAGCATATAAATCATAGCCAGGCATCTTCTGAATATGTGCTGGTATTGTTACAAATAAATACAATTTGGTCATTAAAATATCTGGCTTTTCTGATTTTCTTTTTAATTTGAAATCATTTTGACCTACCATAAAACAATCTTGTTGGAAAAATTTAACATTTCAAAAGTTTGGAATCAAACCTAAGGTTGAAAGTTCTTGACGAGTTGGAAACTCGAGGGAATGTAGTTAAGACATATTTGGAGACTTGGAAATATGTAAAGGATGTAGTAGATGGAAATAAATACAGAGTTTGCTCTTAAAATACAGACATAAAAATATAGACTCAGTGGCACCGTTAGAATATAATAGAAACACCATTTTAAACAATGAAATCATCACAAAACTGGCAATGTTTAAGGAGAAATTTAAAAATGACATTTATAGTACAGTTGACCATTGGGACTTCCATCATCTCATCTCAAAGATTATTTATTTTCAGACCAAAGCCTGCAGCTTCCCCTGAAGTCTCTAACGTATTTCCCATCGTCCTTCATATTAGCACGTTATTTTTTGTTAACCATGAGTTTAGCCAGTCTGTTAATTTGTTCACATTTTTCAGTGTGCTGTTGCTAATTCCAGATCACAGTTAATAAGACAAAGGGGAAAACCGGCTGGCTTGCTGGCCTTGTTGGAATCATTATTTTATTTTCTCAGCTTGTGTCAAGATCCCAATGCCTGTCTCTCAGACACTGTTGTGAGGTTAATGGCCTTCTGTTGATTTCTACTCCCTCCTATCTGAGTGTCATCATAGGTCATTAATTGCTGATTCTGGGGAGCTGGGTGGATGTGATATACTTGCTCAGTGTCCTGTACTGTAATTAAGAGTATAAACTTTGAAACCTGTATTACTTTTGCAATTTAAGTATATAACACCCTCCAAACCCAAACTACTGATAGTTTAAATAAATAGTAGAAAAAGTTCTTCAAACCCAACAAGATTAATGTTTATGCAGATGAACTGTAAGAAAGTAGTAAAAATAATCTAATAATAGTAGTAAAAATAAACTTTTCTAATTTCTTAGAGAAGTAATTTACTTAGTTTTACATAAAATACTTGAAAGTCTATTTTCCAGGACCAAAAACCTAAACCTATACATCAGAACAAGACTAAGATTTTGTAGAGTTTGTAATGGAGGTCAAAGATGAACAATAAATAAGGAAAACCAAAAAAAAAGAGAGCATGATCTTTCTGGAGATTGTCTCTGTAATCTTAGATTATATGCTTGGTGGTCAAAGATAGAGGAAATATGAACAATGGAATAATTGGAATCCTGTTGTGGATAAAGTTATATTAATTTTATCCACTTTTATGTTCTTATACATATGGCTTGAGTGTGATCCAATAGGATCATTCATAATTGCAGTTACGTCACTAATTAGGAAAACTCATTCTGCTTAATATGTATGTGAAATTCTATTTTGAAAATGTTTATTTTAAGCAACCTCTTGTTGACTATGTATTTATAACTTTGCAGATGTCGTTACCAGAAGTAGATTTGTGATGTCACAATATGAAGTTTGAGAAAAAGGTGATATTTCATTGGGAAGTTTCAAGAATTATCTTAAACTTCTGTGTAGTGCTGGCTAATGAAACAAATTTATCCAAAAACATATAATGCCTTTTAGAGTCAATAGATATAGGTGATTAAACACAATGCTATAGCTTATAAATGGCTTTAATATACAAGTAAAATAAAGATTACTTTTAAACTTCCTTTCAAATTTTGAATATCCTTTTGTTATTAATAGATTTTGGACATTTGCCTGACCCCAACCTTTACTCCTAAAGAAATGTATAGTAAAATCTCCAATCATTAAGATTAATACAATTAATTTGGAAATAAATTAAATGTAATTTTGAATTAGGGAATATTTTAAAAATACAATGCTACTATATTCAAACTAAAAAGGAATTAACTTTGGTTTAATGGAGTACTCTTTAGGTTAAATTTGAAGAAATCATTGTTATTTACTATATGTTTCATGTACAAATAGATCCCGTAGAGTGATAATTTGTTCTCAAGTCTGCTAAATATTTATCACCTTATCACTTTTGGGCTAATCATTTTTAACTGTCTTTGAATGACATGTTTGATCAAATTTCAGCCTGTCCTTAACTCCATTCAAATGAACAGGAAGGCAATAATTAGTCATTTGAGATATATTACTAGCCTATATTTCATATTTCAATATATTTCATATATTACTAGCCTTTATTTCATGATATCTTCATTCCATCTGCTTTTTAAGCCATCAATATTTTTTGTAAAATTTTTTTTTTTTTTCTTTTTAAGTACTCAATTCTCTAAGTTCAAATTTGGGAGTTTTCACTCAAAATTTTTAATTTACCTTAGATGTTTCTGCAAAGTGAGAGAAGATGTTGGCCTAGGGATTGAGTTCATACACAACTTGTCAAATAAAACCAGAAAACACTCAGAGAATTGTCAAGGAGAGTTCTTTTTTTTTTTTTTTTTTCCCCAAAGATAGCATTCTGGAAGTCTATGCTGTTACTTATGATATAGTTTTATATTAAGTAATCATTTATTACTATATTTATCTTCTTTCTGGCCTCTATTAATTTTCAATTTTAATGGATTTTTTGTGAGACACAAAAAGTTTTCACTGTAAATATGCCTCTTTGTAGTGTCTTCAGAACATCATAGGCGAAATTGTTTTGTTTTACTTCATTTTTAATAAATTAATTCCTTTATGAGTTATCTTCCAAATTAACAAAAGAATCAGCTTGCTTTTACAAGTTGAAAGTAATAAGCTAGAAAAGAAATTTTACAAAACAGTTCATAAGAAAAACATTCTTGATGGTGTGTTTCCTCTCTTGACTGGTTCTTTAATTTTGATGATTAGTGGCCTAATGAATGTAGTCCAGATAATAAGTATATGGGCATATTTTTTTCTCCCCCTTTTGTTTTAGGCCAAAAGGTATGCTTTGCCGACTCCAAGCATCCCTGCTACAAAATGGCCTACTTCCATGAACTGTCCAGCCGAGTGAGCTTCCAGGAGGCACGCCTGGCTTGTGAGAGTGAGGGAGGCATGCTCCTCAGTCTTGAGAATGAAGCAGAACAGAAGTTAATAGAGAGCATGCTGCAAAATCTGACAAAACCTGGGACAGGCATTTCTGATGGTGACTTCTGGATAGGGCTTTGGAGAAATGGAGATGGCCAAACATCTGGAGCCTGCCCAGATCTCTACCAGTGGTCTGATGGAAGCAGTTCCCAGTACCGGTTAGTATGGATCCTGAGGAGTCCTGTGGTGCTCTGGGATATGAAAATTCTCTTTCCTGTAGAGATGTCAGAAACCAACAGAGAGAACTACTTAGAAGTGTTTTCTGTCCCTGTCTTCCTGTAGAAACTGGTACACCGATGAACCTTCCTGTGGAAGTGAAAAGTGTGTTGTGATGTATCATCAACCAACTGCCAATCCTGGCCTTGGGGGTCCCTACCTTTACCAATGGAATGATGACAGGTGCAACATGAAGCACAATTACATCTGCAAGTATGAACCAGGTAAGAAATAGCATCAGTAAGTGTAGCAGATTTTGTGCATAATCTGCTCATATTAGGTTTTGTCTTTAAGCTTTTCTACCTTGGGCTCTTCTGTTTTTCCACTATGAAATGTGAATCACCTTGCAGCTTTTCCTGTGGTTCAGTGTACTGAAGCATATTTGTTTCTAAGTAGCAAACTGTCCAGTGAGCTAAATAGAAGGGAGTTAGAGAAACAAGTTGGAGAGGTGTCATTAAGAGAAAATAGTCATTAAAAAATAAAACCAAATTGTGTTATTGGGTTTGAATTTTATTTTATCAACAATGAATATATATGTTAAAATAGTTTAACGTTTACTCTAGTGTGCGGAAGGAAAGAAGCTATAAGCCAGCAGACTACCTGTAGACTTACACATGAAGCGATAATCCTTCAGATGATTTCCTTTGAACCCAAGGGAACAAAGCAACTTCCTCCTATTAAACTAACATGCCATAGCATAATACTTGTCATATGGTCCTCAGTAAAAATCCGTCTGATCATAGCTCCTTTCACCATAGTGAAAAACAGTAGAGACATTTAACATGTTCTCCCTCTGATTCCCATTCTCTGAATTATACCTTCTTAATTAACTTTCTTTTGAAATCTCTAATCACTTAGCATATGCAGCAAGTAGGAAGATCGCATTGACCTAAGCTAAATACTGTGGTTTCCAGCTTAAAATTGTGATTTTGAATGACTTTGAATAGGACACCTCAACTAAATTGATATTTGAGTAAAAGAAGAACTAATCAAACTAAGTAAACTCATATTTTTTTAATCATCTGAGAAAGTCAGGTTAGACACTTAGGCTTTTTTTTTTTTTTTTGAACGGTTTTTCTGCTTGATGTTTGAAAGTGTCATTTTAACGCCTCTAAGGACTGTCTGCTTGACCTTATAATATGTTTTCACAGAAGGCAATTATAACCAAGTACTGCTGCTTCCATTATTCTGTTGAAATTACATGATTCCTTTTCTCATAAGACCGTAAAGCACAAGGGATTATTTGGATTAGATTTACCCTTCTTTTCTGTTTACTCTGCTCTTGAGAATATTAGCCAACTTTGTATATCCCTGGTGAGTTTATTCTTTTACCCCTTTGGTGGTTAAATCCATCATTACCCTCCTGGAAGCCTTTCCAAAGCTAAGACTGTTATGTACTTTTGCTCTTCCACTTTCTATATTTCTCATGAAAAAATATAAAGTTGAGATTTTCTAATATGTAAAATTTTTACCAGTCTATGTACTTAAAAATATTGAATGAAACAAAGAATATATTATGGAACATTCTTAGTAAAATATCTCCCTTTCTTTTCTTTTGAGTTATTAGGTGAGCTGTCTGATCATTTTATTTTTTTATTATTATATTTGTATTCAAACTTTTTCTTGTTATTTAAGACACAAGTGAAATTATAATCTTTTTTTTGTGTTAGTAATCTAGGTTTATTTATTTATTTATTTATTCATTCATTTATTTATTTTGGGGGGTATCAGGGATTGAACTCAGGAGCACTCAGTCACTGAACCACATCCCCAGCCCTATTTTGTATTTTATTTAGACACAGGATCTCACTGAGTTGCTTAGTACCCCAATTTTGTTGAGACTGGCTTTGAACATGGGATCCTCCTGCCTCAGCCTTCTGAGCATGCGCCACCACCTTAAGCCAGTAATCTAAGTTTATATTATTCATGTAAGAGCACTTAAGACATTCTAGATTCTGCCTAATCTTCAAATAATCTATATTTATTAAGACATCTTTTATATATTTACTGTTTCTTATCACATGCACAAGGATATAGTTGCTCTTTTAATATGCTTAGAATTTTTATTCTTTATTTTACTTTTAACATTTTAATCTTTGTTTTCTATTTAGTCAACCTTCCTCAAGCTTAGTTCCTACTTTGTAGGGATTTGATTTGATTAATTTCCCCAAGTGTGCAGTCAGTGCTTGACTTTCATTGGTGAGGAATGAAAGGACTAAGGAGTGTAGTTAACTAAAAAATAAAAATTATAGCACTGATTATTTTGAACTTTATTTTCCAACTTTGCTAGATGTAAACTCTTGTCTCTGCTCCTACATACCATCTAATAATATTACCAGTGACATCGAATATTAACCTGTCTATGAAGAAACAGAGTAATTGACTTTGAAGCTTCTTTCTTACCTCTCCTCCTTTATTTGTTAGTTGCCTGTGAGTTACATATCTATTCTTTGGCACTACCAATAATTTCTGAAGATATTTTCATTAGGGTAGATCTGAATCTATTATTCAGATTAAATAATAATGTATTAAAATTGCCTTATGCACTGTTGTTTTTAGATACGAAAAAAGCATGTATGCAATTATGTTTCAAAAATTATATTTAATTAGCAAACAGCAATTTAATAAAAACTTGTTAAAATTATTTTAAATTAACCAGTTCTATGGTGATTTATTGCATATTATCTATATAATTTGCTTAGTAAACACTAGTTGACTACCTGAAGTCATAGAATGATTAAGTTCTGTAGAATATAGGATAGGACTGACTTAGAAACCTAAAGGAGGCTATTAAAGTGTTCAGTGACTAGAGACTCTATGACAATATAAGAGTAGTAAACATCACTTTATAAATATCTATATTCTAAAGATGATATAAGATGCTGCATGTGATTTTTTTCACATCAACTGGCAAAATTAAACAGAATTACATTTTTGGAACAAATGAAAGCAAAGTTATAGTTTTTATTAATAAAATTTACTTTCACTAAATCGATATATAAAATAGTTCTTTAGGATAAAAATACATTATGCAGTTGTTACAGAGTAGGTAATTGGTTCATGTGTCTTGACTGTATCAAGGACAAAGAACTACATTTTCAAGCACCTCTTCATATTGACCCCAATGAAAAAATTGTTATTGATTAGGGAAGTTGTACTCTACATGTAGCAGATCATGGTAAGAAATTTCAACATTTAAAAATTTTTGGTTATTGAAGAGCTCTCATATCATAAAAGTCAAAAGAAACAACTTGCAAACTTGAATTTATTGTTGTTATGTAAAGAAGTAGACACTATTGGAAAGTAAATCTAAGAATGGCATTGTTTGTGTAGGACAGAAATGTGCTTCAGAACAGTGTTGAGTCTTGAATCACTGATTTAAAATGCAATCCATAAATGGTCATGTGCAGATTATTATACAAGAAGAAACCTAAATGTTAAATTGATATTAGTAAAGAGGCCATCTTTTTCTGTCTTTGAATTGCATCTAATGTCTCCTTCTTATATCCGCACGTTCTTGTTTCTATTTGCCTAACTTTGTGTCTGCTTTATCATTATTGCCTGTAGCAGGCTGTCATTAACATGAACCTTCTGTCAATTGCTAAGTGCAGTTGCAGAGAGAATTCAAGTGCATCTTTCAATTCAAACATAATTAAATGTTGATGGTATAGTGAGAACATTTTATGTTAAGTTTAAATTCAGAATACATTTTATTTGTAAACTGTTCAGAAATCAAAATCAGTATGTTTTCACTGTTTTATAAAAAAACTTTTATTTTTATGTGTTTGCATTTCTCATTTAATTATTACTTATGATTTCTGCACTAATTATTTACAGAGATTAGTCCAACCGAACCTGTAGAAAAGCCTTATCTTACAAACCAACCAGGAGACACCCAACAAAATGTGGTTGTTACTGAAGCAGGTAATTAGTTCAGATGTCTTGATTCTTTTGAGTATAGAACCGTATTTTCAAATATCTCTTTACGTTGACCTCAGTGAAATAGTTCTTGTTGCTTGGGGAAGTTGTGTTCTAAATATGGGCCTATGGAAGTTAATTTTTGAACGAGTTTAGAACAAATTATACTAAGCGACTCTTTTAGTAGAAGAACCTGCTTTTGTTTCTAAAGATTTTCACTTCTAGTGAATGTATCCAGTACTAAACTAAGTGATCATATGAAAAACTGGATTTACAAAGAATTTCCCTAAAATAGGGGAAAATTGGCACATGCAATGCCTGCAAACAGTGATGTGCTGGTAAGTGGAAATTGTCTGAGTGGATGAAGTGAGGTATAAAATGAAAAGCCTGATTTGAAGACTTTTCCAATTTCTGTAGTGTAAATATTGCTACCTGGTCAGTTTCGGGCTACCAAAGTGACATCACCACACCACACTTTGGGAAGAGATAAGTACAACAAACTCTCCTCTGCTGCCTCCTGCACACCACTTCCTTACTAAGGAAATGAAATGCAAACTGCATGTTAATCAGACATTGCTGTCAATATCAGTTAGGGGCTCTTTTTAGCATAGCCCTATGACAATTTGTTTTGTAAAGATTGAGCCTAAGACCCAAAGTCTCAAAATCTTTTTGCCAAATAGTAGGAAGTACTTACCCTTTACCTTTATCATTATATATTAGTAATATATATATTGATAATGGTAATTTTAAAAGAATTTCATTAATTCTTAAAATGTCACTATCGGAGGCTCAAAGCAGGAGGTGAAATATCCCCAAAGTACCCCATCACTAAATCTCACTAATATTTCTTCTGTTAACAAAGGAGGGGAGATGCAGTTAAATGACTAGCTTCATCTGCATCTTGTCCACTTTGAGCAGCTATTTAGTGGAATCATAATGACAACTTAGAGCTAGCAAGCTAAATTCATGGGTTGTTCAGTTTCCTTTCCTTGTACAGACATGATATTAAGACAGTACGTTTCATTTTCCAGGTGCATGACTTAAAAACTGCTCAGAATATTTAAACGTAATTATAGATATCAGTGAATAATTATGTTAGGAATATTTTACCTTGTACAACATTGAAAAAAAGGTGTTTAATAAAGTCATTTTGTGCTGTGTGGGACTTGAGTGTTGCAGATTATTTTTTTAATTTTACTTAGAATACCTAACATTATCAAGGGTGATGGGAAAGGATTAAAAAATGATTCATTTTAGAATTTAATCAAGATCATGTCTTTGTGCCTCTGGAATCTTATGTCTCTGGGTTATGATCGTATCATTAGTTAATATTTACCGATTTTGACTTAATCCCAGAGACTTGCATAATATCATGGTACTGAGTTTATTGGCTAGGATAATTATCCAATGAGTCAACAATGATCTTAATAATTATTCCTTAATAATCAGTGCTTGTTTCTCTAAGTAATGACTGAGAACAATTCATGAAGTGAAGAAACTAAGATTATTAAGAGATTATGAAAATTAGTCCGTGTTTGAATTATAGATTTAATAATGGTTTTAAAAGTACAGATATTGAATTGGACTATGACAATTGGTGGAGTAAAATTTTTCTTTTTAATATTTACCAAAATATGAATATTTTATTTCATTAGATTTTTAATAGTTTGGGATGAAACTTGCCTGGGCTCTATTTATTGGTAATAGTTCTATTTGACCTTTTTTTTTCTTTTTGGGAAATTCTTATGTGACTGGTACTGGAATCCTTCCTCACTTTTTTTGCACACTAAGTCTGTTTTATTTTTGTAGGCATAATTCCTAATCTAATTTATGTTATCATACCAACGATACCACTGCTTTTACTGATATTGGTTGCTTTTGGAACCTGCTGTTTCCAGATGCTGCATAAAAGGTAAATAATTAATTTACATAGAGACAACTTGAAAAACTTTAAATGGGTTGTTTTAGTTGGCTTCCTCATTGCTGTGATCAAAAGTCCCGATAAAAACACTGTAGAGGAAGAAGAGTTTACTTGGGGCTCGTGTTTCAGAGGTCTCTGTGCACAAATGGCCCACTCTACAGTTCTGGGCCCAAGATGAGGCAGAAAGTTATGGCAGAGGAAAGCGGCTCAAAGCATGGCAATCAGAAAGCAGAGAGAGCTCTGCTCACCCGGGACAAAATTTATACCCCGAAAGCAAGTGCCTCATAACCTACCTCTTTTAGTCACACGCCTACCTGCCTACAGTCCACCACCCAGTTAATTTATCAGTTGATTACTAAACTGGTTAGGTTGAGACACTCATAATCCAATCATTTCACCTCTATACTTTCTTGCATTGTCTCACACGTGAGCTTTTGGGAGATACCTCATATAAAAGCCATAATATGGGTTTTTGGAAATCTTTAAAAAATATTACTGTAAAACTAATTATGTTTTAAATTTGCCTTCGAGAAGTTCTGATGTTTGTATCTTCCAGTACAAATCCAGTACATTCAATCTTACAAGATATGCCTTGACTACAGAAGTAACACAGAGGCCCATTTAATCCTCACATCCCTTATGAAGTAGGTGTTTTTCTGTTTTTAGTTTTCAATTGGAAAGATGGTACCTTAGATGGGTAACTTAATCAACCTTGGGTCCCACAAGTAGCATATAGAAGGGATCTAAAATTGGAATTCTTAAAAACTTAACAATTCATGCACTATGCTATATTCTCCATTGATTTTAAATATAAGAATTAATGCAAAGCCTTTCAATATGGACATCCATTTGTATGCAAGACTTGATTTTTGCAGATGTATTTCATAGTACCTTTTCCAAATTCAAGTCATAGGATTCTGATTTTTCAAAGTATTTTAAGAATAGGAAATAAAATACATGGCAAAAAAATGTCATTCTTTGGCAGACCTTTGAAACAAAATGATATGCCTGAATAACAAATTTCTGGAGAATATTCCACCTTTTATATCTACTTATCTATACTCTTCAGGTAGAGAAGTTTATCCATGTATCAGTTTGTCAAGCAAATATGAAAAATGAAATATAAATATGTAAAATAAATAAGTAAAAGATGTTGGATTTTAATAAGAGCATTTTTATTAGAATGACCTAAACATCTTGGAGATTTTAGATGATACTGACCTGAAGAATGCCTCAAACAGAGAAGAATCAACCAGTGAAGTGATTCCTGAAATAAATCCCAAAGAATCCCCTAAGTAATCAAACACCCAGGTGAAAAATAGGGTAGGCACACGTGATTCACATAAATTTTTAAAAGGATGTAATCTGTAATTCACTAGATGTAAAATCATTCTAATAATGACAAATAGAACCTGGCAAATCAACATCACACTTTGTGTCTTCCTGACTTTCTATATATATGTGGAACACAATTGAAGTTTGTTTTTCAAAATTATTTACAGAATAAGAACAATAGTAAATATGTAGTTTCTTGCCCTAATTCCTAAGACAATAGATAAAAAGATGAGTTTTTATTGTGAAAAACTGTGAAGCAGAAAGGGTGGACACCAATCCCCTCTTAACCCAGCAAACTGTTAAGGAAGACCTGTGAGTGGCAAATCAGCTTGAGAAAATGATTTGAAAATATGAATTAGAGGTTCTCACTTGTGAAAAGTGCTGAAAGTGTCAAGTAACTGCATTTTCTCAAAAACGTGTTTTGTTTTTCTCAAATAGTGCATTGTTATGGCAATTTTTTTCATTCAAAATCTTGTAGGTTTTTAAAGCATGAAGATCTGTGGACTTTAACTTGTTTGAAATTCTCAGAATGAGAGAATAAGTGAAAATTGAGCACTTCCAGATGCCGGAATTAGCTACAGTACTTCATTCATTCGTTCTTAGATCCTCCCCTTTTCCTTTCTTCCAGGAAAGCAAGGAGAAACTTCATCAAAGACTCAACTCCATTATCATCTGAATGCCTTGCAGAAAGTTTAAATTCCAATCTGGTACACATGATGGTTTCTATCATTCCATGTCATGTTCAAAATAACACTCGTTCCCTTAACCAGTAGTGATTCTTAAGTGAAATACTAATTTTACACAAAAGTAACATTAATAACTTAACCAGTTTTTTTAAAACTTAACCAGTTTTTTTAACCATTTAAAACTGTGGTTCTAATAAACTTTGCCTGACATTTTCTATTCATATTAGATAATTTTGTAGAATAAAGTTATATTCTTATTTATTTGGAGGAAAATCTATAAAATATAGAATTTGGATAAATTTTGTTTTGGTCATGAAACAGTTAAATTGAATTGAATTAAATAATACTTAAAATTGAAATGAATCACATAATGTGGTTAGAAATAGTTTTTTTTTTTTTTTTTTTTTATGTCTCTGATAGAGTTCTGCAATGTCTTTGGATAATGAGGATAAGATGGGGGAGGTATACCTGTGGGGACTGGGGCAGATATTGCAGGTTTGAGGGGGTATGCTCATGGGAAGAAATTAGTGCAGAACATAGTGAACAAGGACAGGTAAAGAACAGTGATCCAGGTGCGAGATTAACCTCTGGAAACTGGACCAAAGAAGTCCAGATCTTGACAAGTAATTTGGTAGAAGATGACTTGAGAAAACATGAGTAGACACTCTGCAGGTTCCCAGAAAGTGACCATATTATGGAAAGAAGCAGAATCCCAAGCACAGGCTTGAAATGTGGGTTAGAATGCTAGGTCTGACAAGAGTAAATTCTATCTCAGATCTGGAGAAGGAACTTGGATCTTCCCAAATTACAAAAGTTTGGCTGTGCTATGAACTTCATTGGTTTGAGGCCTCTGAGGCACACTTAAGTGTTTCAGGACCAAGTGACATAAGTATAGAACCAGGAAAGTGATGGAAGGAAGGGGCTAGGTGGCCCTTACACTTAGTACCAGAGCATGGTTTCTGATGATTTGGTATTAAATATGGCATATATTCATGGCAGTGTGCTCAAAATGTGAGATTAAAAAAAAAAAAATCAATGATTAAGAACAAACATGTTTACTAGGGAAAAACGGAAAATTTTAGTATTGTGTCAGACACATTTTTGTATGACACTAAATTATGAAGAT
The DNA here is from genome assembly GCF_902686455.1 of Sciurus vulgaris. Classification (NCBI taxonomy): domain Eukaryota; kingdom Metazoa; phylum Chordata; class Mammalia; order Rodentia; family Sciuridae; genus Sciurus; species Sciurus vulgaris. Next base: position 25,802,782 of record NC_136470.1, on the reverse strand, counting down.
GCAGAGAGAGACATTTTTCATTTTGGTTATTCGTAAAAACTGTTTGCCATCTTCACACGCTGGAATAATTCAGTATTTTTTGTAGGAATGGAAAAATATGCTGGAGAGAGAAGACTCATTTATACATAAGTGTCTGCGAGATCTCCATCTGGACCAAGACATGACTAGTTCGATAAGAAGTTTCAGGCACTGAACTTATTTCTTTTTATATTTTTCAGTAAAGGAAGAACAAAAACTAGCCCAAACCAGTCCACACTGTGGATTTCAAAGAGTACCAGAAAGGAAAGTGGCATGGAAGTATAATAATACGTTGACTTGCCTCCAGAAAAGAAAATAATTTTATAATTCTGGATCAGTATAAGGAATGGCATCAGAACATTAGCTTGGAATGGCTTGAAATCTCAAAGGATCTGCAAGATGAACTGTAAGCTCCCCCTTGAGGCAGATATTCAAACAACTTTTATATGTTTATTATTTCATTTACAAAATAATACGCTGTGCTAATAATGGAGTGAGACATGCTTATTTTGCTAAAGGATGCACCAAAACTTCAAGTAAATGGAATGGACCATGCAGATAAAATTGCTGTCAACACATCAAGAGTATGTGTGTTGGAAGCAGTTATTTTTATTTCTTTCACCTTTCATAGGTTGTAATCTAGTTAAAGTAAGTAAATTGTATTGAAATTTACAGTGTGCAAAAATATTTTACCTTTGCCTAAGTGTTTGATAAAAACAAACTGTTTTAATATTTATTTTTATGACATTTCATTTTTCAATACATGCTGTTTTGATTAAAGAAATTTATCTCTGTTGTCAACTGAATTCACACACAAACACATATATTACCATAGAAAAAATTCTTTTCTAAAAATGAATCATCTTCATTTGGTTTTTCTGCTTTTGGTTGGACAATGTTTAGGAAATCTCTTCAGAAAGAAGCTGTTTCATTAACTGTGGTATAAATCTCCTGAAACACTTTACTTAGAGGCAAGAATTGTCTATTTCAATTGTGTAAGACATGTGCCTTACAATATTTTTAGTTTAAAATTCAACAGATTTTGTAATGTAATAACTTTACTAATAGCTATATAAACGGTAACACAGTCAATCGTGAACAAAAGAAGTGACATACACGGTATAAATCATATGTCTTCACATGTTGCCTATGTAATTGCAAGTAGCTCTCTGAGGGTTCTGGATCAATGTGGTCCCTCCCTTTCCCACCAAACAAAGGTGGTGCTTTGGGGTTTGTGTTTGATGCTGGAGGCAGAGAGTTGCAGCATTTGCCCTGGCTGAATTTAGCCTCTGTAAGTATATGAAGAGGTCTTACAGTTGGGACCAGGTGAATGGTCACCATCAATATGGAGCTAAGCACAGCACATCAAGATTTCAGGATGGGAAAAGTACTACAAATTAGGTGAACTTGTGTCACATGGATAGGAAGTCATCAATGATTGAATATTCATTGATGAGGGTTTGTTTGCGCTAGTAAACAGTGGCTCCTTTCTGTCTTCTCATTTCTTCGATGCTTATGACTTGTTCTTCTCAAGATAGAGTTGTAACTATTTGGTCTTCAAATGTCCCTGTGCTCCCTTTAACCAAATAAAGAGTTCTTGTTTCTGAAGAATGATCATTGGTGTTGTCTAAATTTCTTATGTGAACACAATGCAGATATGTCACATCACTACATGAAGATAAAACTGTTCAAGTGTGGTGAGAATGGAAGTCGTGGGCATAGAGCTAAAAAAACATATTTTCCTTGTCAATTCTTTTCAGTTGGATACTAGATTGCTGTAATTAAGGCATTTTCCTAGAATTTGTTGGCAAAATTGAGGTGCAGAATAGAAAATAATAGTTACTGACCCTTTTTCAGGTGCTTCAAGACTGAGAGAATGGTCATCTGCATTCTAAGCTGAGATCTGGCCTCATTTTGCATTTCTTCTTTCCATGGTTACCCATCCTCACAGGAGACCAGCTGCTGACATCTCCCTGTTCCATCCACGTTTTCACCTCACCATGCACTTCTTCCCTTAGTCAGGACCTGATGAAAGGGAAGCTAGGTTTCTCCTGTGTTGTGCCACCCAGGACTGTAACAGCTGCATGGCAGAAGCAAGCAAATGATGGAGAGGGGCTTTGCTTTTGCCTTTTATCTTTATCCAGGTCTGGATAACTTCTGGTATTAATGACTAAATCCATAAATGACTGTGGGTGGAATGAACAAACTTCTCTCTTATTAGAAGATGATAGTGATGTTGTCCTAAGAGTTTCCTAAAATTTTAGCTGACTCTCAAAAACTGAAAAGGATTAGATGGTCTATCTGTTGTGTTTGTGTTTTCAGAACATAGCTTTAACACCTGTTGGGAAATACAGAAGAAATCTGGAACAATGTTCAAGTATTAAACACAAACAATACTACCTACCCCTGATGCTTCATCATTGTTGTTGATCAAATAATTAAAAAGTTCCTGAAGAGTGTGTTCAGGGGCTCCTGAATTTTGTCCTAAGAGTAAATTACAGAGTTCTTTGTGGGCATTTGTAATCCTCCATCATGCTACACCTTCTTTATGTGACATTTTACACTTTGTATGACTGTTTTCAATGTGATTATTTTGGTACCAGAACACATGCTACTGCTCACTCTCCCCAAACTTTCAGGATTTCAGGGACCACCAGTGCAGAAGGTCCTGATACTCTATTAAATGCATCAGTAATATTCATTCCTTCTGGGTGTAACTCAATCTTCCTCTCTTTCATTATCCATACTGATTGGTCCCTTCTTTAAACTTCTCTAAATATCATTCTCTTTTCTATCATATACTCATGCAAGAATGTTGTATATGTGTGTTTTGTATTAAGCAAGTATGAATTTTTGTACCCGAATCAACAGATTCTGTGTGGTCAGCTAAATTGAAGTTTGCAGTTCCTCTGGAAATGATCCAAGACATTAAAGAAGCAAAGAAAATTCATTTATTACACATTTTTGGCCTTCTAATGCACAATTCAGCTGTGTCTTAGTAAGTTTTTCACATTAGAAATAGCAAGTATAATACACATAAACCAAGAAAAACATTTCTAACAGTTATATTTCTTTAATATGTCTGTTTATGTTCTGAGACTTAAAAACACTAGCTTAAAATAAGTGGAAGGTATGACTTATCCAGGTAAAAATGATCTGTATAGACTTACCATATTTGTTGATTTACTTTTTGCTTTAATGCTAAGGTGATATAGAGACCTGTGTTTTGTTGCTCAGCTTTATATGAGGGAAACAGGCAACCAATCATATCACAGTCAGGTCTTTGATATGAACTTACAATAAATATTTTACATGAGCAGGAAATATATTGTTTATGCTCAAGTTGAAATGGAAATTCATTGGATGAGAAAGCAAGAGAGTCTGATAATAACAAACTAAACTGAATAATAACAAACTAAACTGAAGCCAGACAATTTATAGTAGTTTATTTCAGTGACACACTTTGGACAATACAATTTATTTCACATCTTTTTCTAATTTTTCTTAAACTTTTAAAAATGTATGGCTTGTGCTTTAAAATCAAATCAATGTAAATAACAGAAAATGGTAAAAATAATGATTAAGAACAAAGTAATGGTATCTGTGAAAGAAAATCTGTTCACAATGAAATCAAAATTTAAGTTACTTTGTATCATAAAGATTAATTTTAAGATTTTTGTTTTGCCCCTTCCCTTCATCCCAGCATTTTAAGGCCGATGTAAGAATAAATAAGACTTGTGGTAACTTTTTTTTTTCCCCATGAAACTCTCAGTTTCTATGTTCCTTAGAGTGATTGGAAAATTGCCCACGTTCATGTTTGTTTTAGGAAAGGCTTAATGTAGGAAATTCTGAATCCATTCTGTGAACCTTGTGACACGGGCATACACCCCTGGGCGGTTAGGACGAGCACACTGGTATCCAAATGATGTCACACCAGCAAGGAACCACCTGTTGTTTTCTTGGCACATTAATGGTCCTCCTGAATCCCCCTAAAAAGTGAGTCACATAAAATGTTGTGGATGTGTGAGGTTAATGAATATAAACATAAGAGATTGTTTTTAGCAAGTCAATCAAAAATAAGCATTTAGAAATATGATTTATTGCATGTCCTCTGTATGTGTTCTCACTGTCACTGAATGCTTCTCAATAGGAGAAAAAGAACAAATTATGGCAACTCAAACATAATTTGTAATTTTTACAATGCCCTTTTTATAGCAAATCTTTCTAAAACACAATAACGAAAAACATTACTACCAAAATTTAAGCTGTTCATTTTATTATAAAAGATATGCTGTGAAAAACACTTATGAAGGTCTTCATAAAAAATAAGTGATTCCATATTGTGATTTAAACAATGAGTAACTCATACATGGTGTTGATCATTGTTCTCTTGACTGGGATTAAATTTTTGGCACTGAACAAACATGATCAAATGTGAAAACCTCAATATTTCAAATTAAAGTGTCAAATCTTTAATATAATTCCATTAATAAGAACACATTTTCATCAGAGATTTCAACTGATGGAGAAAGGTTTTAATTTGAACAAATATTAATTATAGCTGATCTTAGTAAATTACACAGCTTTTATTTGTGCACAATGATTCCTGTAATGAAAATGATAATGTAATGTATCATTATTTAATGATGTAAAAGTGACAAGTATTTCTCCTATGTTAATTATACAAACATTTTAAATTAACTTATTGCTTTTTTTATGAAATAATTTAAAATCTTATACACTTTGTTTAAATCCACTGGTATAGCAGACTATTTCAATCTCAGTTTTATGTTAGAAAATAGTCTGAGAGGAGAGACTTTTTGTCTGAATCTTTATGATCTTTGGTCCTTAATCAAAGTACTTTTATTTTTTCTCTTGGGTGCACAGGAACATAATTTGCATTGACAACCACAAGTTACCTATATTGTAGATGTAAAAAATATGTCCAAGTTGTTTGAAGGTAGGGATTGTGATTTTTATTTCTGCATCATAAGCCCTTACCTTAGTCCATATGTATGTCCCTTACCTTAATCCATATGTATGTTCAGAAATATTTATGAAACAACATATATCCAAAGTTTAAGTTTTATATATGGTTTATGTGATTAAAAATACATTTCAACTGCTTAGATATTTTCAAGAAGAGTTATTTGGTTTCCTTCATGTTTTCCAAGGTAATTTAATTTTTAATAGATAAGAGGGATTCAGACATTGATTATACAAATGAAGATTTTAGCTTTCTGAGCCCATGCTAGTTCAGCTGCAATTATTCAAGACCATGTAACGAGCTTGCTGCCTTTCTGGTGTGTGGTCTATCTGGTTGGGAACCTGAGGTCTGTATCTATCACTTCCTATCATCTAACTCAGTAAGCATTTCAGTTTAGTTATGGACATTCTTGTCTTAAATTTCTAATATGTTCTATTATGATATTTCCTTCTCCCACTTTAAAATATGTTACTTTAAAATATGAATGAATATCCAGAAGATAAACTATTAACTTGAAATGTATATTTCTACTCACATTATATTCATAAATAAACCTAAAAATCACTATCTTCTATGAGCATGAGACTAAGGATTGGTAACCATTTTTGGTTAGAAAGATGGTGCTGAAACTTAACTATCAGAATCACCAAAGACGATAAATGTGGAACCCACAATGCCGGACTCCAGCCTCAGAAGTTCTGATTTAGCAGGTGTGTAATGGGACCAGAGGATCTGCACTTCTAAAATGTTCTTAGGTGACACAGATCTATCTGCTGGACTGAGGCAGGGTTTGAAAATTACTGGTAACCAGAATGCTATCCCTTAGTTTTACAGAGAGAAGATAGACTCTAGTCATTATTTTTACCTGTAAATCTAGACAACTGCCTCAAAAATGCAAACCTTCGGTAAACCAGATGTTTAAGAACTTGTGAATGTCTCATTAGGCAAATTTGGAAGCTAAAATCTAATGCTTCAAAGTTATTCAAGTAATAAATCAATGACAACATACGATTTTAAATAGTATATTAAGTAATCAGTTAATCCACTTATAAAACATAGCATTAAAGTTAAACCAAGAAAATTGTGTGACAATCTGGAGTACTGATTACTCAATTATGATAACACTCTGTTACACAAGGTATTTCCTTGTATGAGAGGTTTCTTACTTGCTGAGAATAGCATACTTAGACTGTGAAATCAGAGCCAAATTTAAGATTTCAAAGATCTGGCATGAGTTATTGGTTTAATGTAATCTTACCATCAATAGCGTTAGCCATTGTGTTCTCTGCCTAGTGCATGAGGTGTCTGCCACACAATCCCCATTAACTATAATTGAGGTCATGCAATTGATTTCCCTCCTGCACAATAATTCTATAAATATCCCCTTAAGTGGTAATATATCTTACCTTTAGTACATCTTTCATGTTAAATGGAAAGTATAAGATCCAGAGGTAAGTTTTAAACAAGAAAGCTCTTCAATTTGTCTTAAATTTGTGTGTTCATCAAAGCAGAATAAATGTAAAATTAAGTTGAAAGTTTAACATGACTTGAGACATGGATTTATCTGGAGTATACACATACAGATTCATCTGTGTAAGTATCTACAAAGATTCTTGTCAAATTATGACATGTGTTAATATACAAATAAAGCTGTTATGTGTTAACACAGTGAAATCATTTTCAATGATACAGGTTTCTACTTCCAGAAGTATAAATAATACATTTGGTCAATGATGCTTCCAAGTTTAATCTAATTTGGTAGATGTTAATGTATTAATATTTTATTAACTTTTAGATACAGAAAACTTGCCAGAAAATTTGTTTACTGTGTCTAAAAATAAAAGCTGTTAATATCTTTGAGTGCTTGCTTGGTGCCTTATGTTATCTCACTTAAACCTATCAATAAATCCCAGATGATTTGCTCAAAATTTCACCAATAAGTGATAAAGTCAGGTCAAACATGGCAGTAGAATTTGGGAGTGAAGAAAGGGGTTATTATAATAATCCGCGTTTGTAATAACTAGTCCGTGACTGAACCAACAAATTGATTATGATTTTAAAATATAGTAGAACTTCTTACTTCTTAATTGTATGTTGATTTCATGGAGCTAAAAAAATGTCTACATTATTTCTAGGTGATAAGATGTTTCACTGAAGTAGTATATAGGTAAGAGATTTCTTCTGATGGTCATATGCATCAAAATCTATCAACACCTCAAATGTATTGCAATATTGACATTCCCACTGCTTTGAGGACATGCTATGACATCTCTAAAATGAAATGTAAAGGATAACAGGAACACTTCAGTGTAATATTTTAGAGCCAGAATTATCCCAGGTTCTTAAGTTCTTTGTTCACTTCCCACTTGATTAGCTGTAAACTGGCTTTCACTAGGGTACCCATGTTTGTCTTGTTTTTTCATCTAGAAGTTATTTCTGGTCACTGAACACCTGGGCCATACTCTAAACAATTAGAGAGCCACAGACTAAATTGGTCCTCAGCCTTGTTTTATTTATTTTGCATTTTTCCTAAGGTTTAAAATGATTGAAAATTTAAAAATAGATGCATTTAGCTAAGGTCCAAATTCTTTCCAGGACCGCTACTCCCCATTTTTACCTTGCTGCCTTGCACATTCAAGTATTTTACCTAAAGACATATGATTTGTAATCCTTCTTCCTAAAAATTAATTTTGTTTCTAATGCTCAGGGCCAATGAGTGGAAGCATGCCAACAGGCAAAAAGTCACAATTTTGTAAAAGAAGATGTGAAACTAAGGGGTTTTGATAGTTTCTTTACTCCCAAATTCTTGTTAAGCAATGAAATCCTTATACAGCAATATTTTCTGAAAGTATAAGATGAAGAGTTCTACATATTTACCTGACAGGAATCTATTCCTCCTTCTTCGTAGCCTGCACATATCATATTTTCAGTAATGTTATATTCTGGCATCTGTTGCTGACATTTATCATTTGATAGAAGAGGAACATCAGCTTCTTGCAATATGTTTGCTGTAGACCCTGCTCAGAATGGATAATGCAGGCAGTCAGAAATGATCAGCATGCAACCCTGAATGAAGCACCATCAGTCTTATTTATTCCAGCATTTTGCTCTCACGATCATGTAATGTGTGTATATATAATGGAACTAACTACTAACCTTGAACTTTAAAGCATATAATAAAACCCATCAGTGGATTTTGACAAATGGTAACACTAGGGCATTTTCCCCTTTTCCCAAGGGCTAGGAGGAAGGGTGGATTGGACTAGGGTGGTTTTTAAGCATTTTCAGTAATTTTAAACAGTTATAATATTGCTCATGGAATAAAGCCTGCCAACACAAAGAGCTCCACTCAGAAAAATTAGCAACAACACAGAAATTCAAAAGGGCTTTTCATTTGGCACCTGAGGAGGTGCTCTCTCCTGTATAATGGCATTCAGCTTCTTTGTGGTGCTCTGTGAGTGAGCAGGTGCAAACCTAACACAGGACAATGCTCGGATGAACTGTGCCCTGGTCGAGGGGCAATCAGCTTGTCATCCACATGCAGGTGAATAGAAAGGAGACATACTGTAGCAGAGTGCATTTCAATTTTTTTTATAGAATGATTCATTCACTGGGAGTATGAGTTTCTGTTTACTAAAATAACTAATCCCAAGAGTAATGGAAACAAACAGGTGTTAGTGCCTCAGAAAAGGTACCCAATAAGCACTTTCTAATAATTTGCAATTCTATTCGGTTCTTCAAGAGAGGCAGAAAGTTGAGGATAAGTCAGTACCTTTGACAGTCAGTGTTGTTGAAAAAATGAATGTGAACTCACTCCTAGCTAAGTTTAATTCATGCACTAAAAAGATTGAAGAAACGGACAAGTGCATAAGTGTGCATGTGTGATTTAGGTGCAATGCAGTTTATGTGACTCAATGGTGTGCTGGCAAATGTGTTGCAATTGTTTCTCCATGAAAAATAAAAAAGCACCTGTTTGTTTCCTTTGCAGGTGTGAACCTCCCTCCACCATAACTGATTTTCAAACACATCGTGAGAGTGAGAGTCAGGAAGAGACACACAAAAATGGCTACTGGCAGCCAGTGCCAGAGCATTCAGCAGCACATGATGGGACGGAATAAATTTTATAGATGACAGAAGACTTTAAGTTAGGGAAAGAATTGGATTGAAATGGAGGAGCTAATTCAGTACCTCACGGTCATACATACTATGAAAATCAAGGATAGGCTGGTTAATCTTAGTTTCATAATAAAAGCCATAGTCGTTTTCTCTCCTTGCCAATGAATAGAAAATATATTTGAGTAGATAATAAAATTATTTGATAAAGAAAAATTTGAGCAGTGTTTTGTATTTAATATTTATTTGTTCACATGAGGTGTCATGAGCATAGTTAAGAATGTGTGTGCCTGCACACACAAACATTTCAAAAAAATTATTTCAAGCTGACTGATTAATTTAAAGAACATCACTTCATTTCTTCTTAATAAACAATATGTTCATAGTTTTCTTGACTAATTAATTAGTGCAATATACTCACAAGATGAGAATCTGGGATTTTATGAAATTAAGTAGGTCAGAATCATAAGTCAAAGTTCATAAAATCTATTAAAATTATAATCATCTGAGAAATACTAAACATGACCTGGATGTTTATTCCAAAATGAAACTGATCTCAGACATTTTTTATTCCTGGCTCCATACCACTCTTAGAGACTTCCTGATGTCAATTAAACATATATTTTAGTTATGAAAAATAAATGTGAACCTAGTTTGCTCAGCTGAAAAAACTTTCTTATGGAATAAAGAGTCTTAAATTTTGTTAGTGGACAAAATTGGTTTTGTAGAGTCTATATGTGGCCATAAAATGTCTTTTAGTTTGAAGTATGAAAAAAAAAAAAAAACTATCTGGAAATCTTTTTTACTCTTTAAATTTCAAATTTAATGAATCATGACATTTTTCAAGTGCAGGAAATATAAGAATATACAGTCTTTGACTCTGATTTACTTTAGGGACATCAGACATGAGGCATTTTCAGCAATATAATGTCATTGCTGGGGATATCCTTTGCTGGAATTTGACTCAGAACTTCATGCTTTCTAGAAGGAGTAGGGAAATTTTCAACATGAATACTTCAATTTTGCACCTCTCCACAAGATTTTGTCAATTATATTAAATAAAATTGCAACTTTTAAACATTATAGCTATAATCTGTTGTGACCACAGAGGCACATTTATCAGACTAGAGTCTTTCCCTTTTGATTTACCATTATTAAACATCCAGTTATGTCTTAGGTGGGATACTTCTGCTACAAATTATGTTGCCAATCAGCCTTACAATAACATTTAAAAGGAATAGAGTGCTGAAATACTTTTTAAAAATTCAAGTTTGTATATATATTTTTTGAATGATAAATTCTGCTCAACTTTATTTTTCATTTTTTACTTTATTTTTTTACCTCATACATGAAAACTTCAAAATTATACATATTAATGGGGTCTTATGTAATGTTTTGATACATGTGTACTTTGGGTAATGTTTAAATCAGGTTAAATTATCTGTATTCTCATTTATCACTGCTTCACAGTAAAAACTTTCAAAATCCTTTATTCTAGCTTTTTGAATGTACAATCCATTATTACTGGCTATTTTCACTCTACTGTGCAATAGCACACCAGAAGGTCTTTGTTAGCATACTCATAAGTGGGATTTCTGGATCATATTGCAGTTTTATTTTTAACTTTGGGGCAATTATCCATCTTTTTTTCCCATAATATCTGCACTAATTTACATTTCCACCAACATTGTGCAAGGGATTCCTTTTCTCCACATCCTCACCAGTACTTCTTATGATTCATCTTTTTTATAATCACCATCCTTATTGGGTAAGGTGATTATCTTACCCTGGGTTTGATTTGCATTTCCCTGATGACTAGTGATGTTATTTGGACATATTTAACATGTTTTGTGCTTATAAAACATGTAACTAAATAATTTTGGGGGTTATATCAATAATCCTCGTTGTAAGAGCCAAGCCATATCTGAGTCCTCTTGCCAGTAGGCAGTGTCAGTGTGTTGAAGCTGGAAAGGGTTTTGTTCTCATTTTAGGAAATTGAGGAGGAGGCCTTTACATTATAAATGAAGATAGCTTTATTGATTAGGGAAATGTGACAGGTAATAATTTGGCTTTTGATGAGACTTTATTGATGTACTTTACAAAAATAAATTTCTATAATCTTGAGGTATATTCATTTAAATGGTGTATCTTTTCTCTTTGCCAGAGTATTTATTATATGAAAATGAAATATTAAGTTTTGGGAAATACTTGAGATATTTTTCAAGAGTATTATCATCTTAATAAACTGCACACCTATAAAAATTTAAAATACTATATGACTATACAACATGTTAATATAATGCTGTTAGGAAATATAAAAACAATTATAGTACAAGAGCTTTAAAAAATGTTGAAAATATTCACAGTATAGCACAATTACATTATTGTCATTAGTGGGCATGTCTTTTTAAAAAAAATTCTGCTAATTTACCTTGATATTCAACCCTTCCCCAGCCAGCTATAGAACAATTTCTTCCTGGAAGAAAAACTTGATTTTCTTCTGGTAAACAAATGGGTTGTATATATTCTGAGAAACAAACAAAAGAATCAAACAAAAAATAAAAACAGACACACATTCTCTCCTAACAAATTTTAAAAATCAATAATTTTCAACATTTAATCTAAAATGCTTCTATTTTGGTTCTATTGATCATAGAAGAAAAAGGCATTCTAGTGTAATACTTCTGTGATAATGGACTAGGTACTACTGTTGACCTTTGAGGGATTCTCTACATAGTCTCATAATTACTTCTTAGTAACAATGTCTTAGCTATGGAGCTAATAATTTTCATCTGATTTTTAAATAATGCTGGTACTCAGTAAATGTGGAGTCAGTTCTGTGAAATCTAGGTAAGATGGTTTTTCAGGATCAGTTAAGAGAAACTTGGGTTAACATTAAAAAGCTCTAATTGTTTTCCAGAGCACTTATGGAAGCATAACATTGGTCACTGACTCTGAAAATTCTTCTGCATCAATTTACACTCTCCCTGGTGTTCAGTTAGCATCCAGTACCTATAAGACCCAAGGTAGACACAAAAAGGAAGAGGGTGTGGTGTCATCAGGGACAGGACCATGCAACTAACCACAGTAACCATCTTTTGATAAGTAACCAGATGCTTGTACAGATGGAATTTCATGAGATCACAGAAAGGAGAGAATTTTCTCTTAATTAGGCATTGGAAAACTTCAGAGCAAAGGTTGGAATTGAACAGAGGCCTTCAAGATAAAGTTCACTTTCTCAGGTGACTTTTGTTGTATAATATCCATGCATTTGGAAGAAGTTCTTCAATTGTTAGTCTAGTAATATTATTTAATGTCTTTTGAAATGTTCATTACATTGCAATATCATTGCAAATGCATAATGCAATTTTTACTTTACTCTGAGAACACATTCTCTTTTTTAAGTTTAAATCTTATCCTGTCCTCTTCAGCAGATGAACCCACCTTTTGATTACATGAGAAATAGAGAAGCATGCATTATACCATGAACTATTTCTTAGTGCTGCTCCTTTAAGTCTACTGATATAGACATCTGTAAGAGCTTCATTCTACCGGTCCTTTCTAGAAGGTTGAATTTAAACACCTTGAAAAAGGAAATTTAATAAATTTTTTCTCTAATGTCTCAATTTAACTTAAGTTATAATGACTTTGTGACAAATTTTCCAAATTTTATGGGCTACTAATACATTGATACTAATGATATTTCAAATCTTATTTAGGATTGATTTGAGAAGATAAGATAAATAAAAGTGATTTATTTTACCTGTGTAATTAACTTTCACTTCAAGATGCATCATGGCAATATCATTGTCCTTTTTCAGTTTATTGTAATGAGGGTTTATGACAATTTGATCTATCAACCGAGTTACTACCTGAGGAGAAGTTTGATTTGATCTCATATGCAGGCCTAGGACTGCTGTCCATTTAGATGGCTCCATATTTCGCCTGAAGTTATAAAAAAGAAATATGAGACTCTCTTTTCAAAGCAATTACTTTGACAAAACTATCTAACACAAAACTGTAGGAACTATGAATTTCCATTCTACAATATGTATTTCTCTGAAGGAATTTTTTTTACAATATTTCATATGTGTTTTTTTAAATTTTTTTAATTTTTTAATTTTTTTTTATTGTAAACAAATGGGATACATGTTGTTTCTCTGTTTGTACATGGCGTAAAGGCATACCATTTGTGTAATCATAAATTTACATAGAGTAATGTTGTTTGATTCATTCTGTTATTTTTTCCCTTCCCCCCACCCCTCCCACCCCTCTTTACCCTCTATACAGTACTTCCTTCCTCCATACTTGCCCCCCTCCCATATGTGTTTTTTATCATTTTTAATTGACATAAAAATTGGACATATTTGTGGGGTATCATGCGATGTTTCAATACATGCATACATTGAATAATATTTGAATCAGGGTAAGCATATCACATTATCTCCTCAAACATTTATTATTTCTTTATAGTGAAAACATTCACAATCCTTAATTCTACTTCTTGTAAAATATATAATACACAATTGTTATCCATAGTCATTCTACTGTGTGACAGCACACCCAAACTCATTTCTACTATCTAAGCACCAGGACACACCTTTCTCCTTTCCTCCCTCCCTTCTACTCCCCACTGACTACCTCACTCTTCTTCGAGATCCAATTTTTATGCTGTACAAAGGGTTAAATTTTTATATTTTTGATAAGATCATAGAAAAAGTCTTAATTAGGGCTAATCTCCCTTTCACTTCTCTCAAATTTTATAGATTGTGGTTTTCCAATGTGTACATTAGAATCACCTGGAGTGCCTTTAAAAAATACGGACAGTGGCTTCCCCTTGTCTCTCTCAACTTAATGAGTATGGAATGGACCTGCAGGCAATTGTTTAAAAGAAAAATTCCACATTTATGGTAATTTATAACTACGTTTGGAAAACTCGGCATTAGATTGCATTCTACCACGAGATTCTTCAGAAAACCACAGCAGCTGATGTAGTAATAGAGGGGAGTTTAGAGACATTCTCCAGTCATTGAATTTACATAGAGTTAAGGTAAGCAGTAAAACCCATCATGACACTTACTCAAATAATTTCCACACACAAGGTTGACTTTCAATAATGTATTGGTAGAGGATAGCAATCATGTTATAGGACAGATGAAATTAAGTAGTATATTATATCTAAAGTGTTTAAGGACTCCTAAATGTGTTATTGGTTGCAATATCCGTATGCCAAGAAATTTCCAGAGAAGAGCTGGAATTAAGCCAATTAAGCCATATTCACAATGAAGTCAAAATCTGATGACTGAAATTACAGGCAGAGATATTGATTCAATTCTTCACAGTTGCAAATGCCTAGTTTAATGTGGTATTTAGAATGTTAAAATTCAAATCATCTACAAATATAAAAAGGGCAATGAAGTTATTTTACATCTACCATCTACTTTTTCATCTACCTATTCATTGAGAAGATCAAATGAATAAAAGTGATTTCTTTTACATGTGTAAAAGTTTTTATTTTATTCCCCAAATTATTGTGGTTGGCCAAGTAGCACTATTTCAAAAATTGTGTGTTTTTCATCAATATTTAATTTATATATTTACTCAATATTTATAATAAATCAATCTTAAAATTACTATATCATATATTTCTTACTTTATACTTCATTATATTTGTTTATATTATATATTTTATATTATAATTATGTATATAACCTATGTATAGAATTAATATTTTATATCTATACTTTGTGCACATAAATATCTATATAAATAATATTTATTATATGAACAACATAATATTTAAATCATTACAATATTGGCTCAGAGTATATGAGACCCTTATATATAGTTTTTTTTTTCCACTTTAAATATATTTATTTGTTGGGACTAATGACAGGTTAACTAACTCAGGCTGACTCTTTACTCCCTGGTGAATGAGCAAGATCAAGGCCTCAAAGGCGGTTTCAATAGTTAATGACGATAAATCAGACCACCGTCAGGGATTGGTTAACAACAGTTGCACCAATGTGATCAGCTCTTGCTTGCCATATAGTCCTATGCGACTGTCACCTGCCTGAACCCCCCCATGCCTTGCTGACCTTTAAGCTGATTGGTTCCCGCCTAACCTTCACCCTACATAAAAGCTCTGTGACTTCCTCAAAAACGAGATTCCTGCTGTGCCTCCTGCACTGACAGACCTCCTGGCTCTGGTGTGTTTCCTTTGCGACCGACACTCATCATCCTGCTCGGCCTGTATTCTCCTCAGGCGGGCCCTGAGGAGGTACATTGGACCTTGTTGCCCGACAGGGAGCAACATTTATATAATTTTTTTAAAATTTATTTTTATTGTAAACAATTGGTATACATCTTGTTTCTCTGTACATGAAGTAGAGGCATACCATTTGTGTAATCATACATTTACATAGGGTAATAATTTTTGATTCATTTGGTTATTTTTTCCCTCCCCCCCACCCCTCTTTTCCCTCTATTCAGTGCCTCCTTCCTCCATTCTTGCCCCCCTCCCACCCCCCATTATGTGTCATCATCAGCTTAACAGTGAGATTATTCATCCTTTGGTTTTTTTGAGATTGGCTTATCTCACTTAGCATGATACTCTACAATTTCATCCATTTGCCCGTGAATGCCATAATTTTGTTATTATTTATGGCTGAGTAATATTCCATTATATATATATATATCTTTATATATATATATATATATATATATATATAGATAGATAGATAGATAGATAGATATCAATCACAGTTTCTTTATCCATTCACCAATTGAGAGGCATCTAGGTTGGTTCCGCAATCTGACTATTGTGAATTGAGAAGCTATGAACATTGATGTGGTTGTATCTCTGTAGTATGCTGATTTTTAGTCCTTTGGGTATAGGCCAAGGAGTGGGATAACTGGGTCAAATGGTGTTTCCATTCCAAGTTTTCTAAGGAATCTCCACACTGCTTTCCAGAGTGGCTGCACTAATTTGCAACCCCACCAGCAATGTATGAGTGTACCTTTTTCCCCACATCCTAACCAACACCTATTGTTGCTTGTATTCTTGATAATTGCCATTCTAGGGGTGAGATGGAATCTTAGGATAGTTTTAATTTGCTTTTCTCTTATTACTAGAGATGTTGAACATTTTTTCATCCTTCTTTGCCTAGGAACTTAACTTTCCCACCACAGCACAAACAGTACTGTTAATACTCCATTCTATGGTAATTCCAGAGCCTTTCCTCAGTGGAAAGTGACTGGAGAAAACAGATGTGACAGGCCACTGCTTCTCAAGTTTTTACGAATCACTGAGAAATTTTCTACAATTTAGATTCTTAGTTTTCATCTTCAGAGATTGTAACCTGGAAGGTGTAAATGGTTCTCAGGAATTGGTGATTTTTAATCATTGGGATATTGGGCAATGCAAAAGCCTTCTTAGCTTTTTCTTTTACCCAAAGCTGAAGGATGGGAGAGGAAACCCATTAATGATATCAAGTCAGATGAGAAGAAGAAAATCAGTATGTTTTAAAATTTCTCTGGTCTCCAATAATTTACATTCTAATGAAGAGAGGAAGAGCTATAGGACAGAAGATAGAAGGGCATGGGGACAAAGGATAACCCTATTGGACAGATAAGCCCCAACTCACAGAGGGTAATGATGGGAGAGACCAGGCAGCATTAGGCAAGGATATTGGCTGAACTTCCACAACATTTCAACTCCATTTGTACTGTAAACAAAATGTTTATTTATCCAAGTGACGAGGAAAACAGAAACACAGGTTGGGAAGGAACAGACTGGCATGCCCTCTTGACCTCTGGAACCCCAAACCAGCACATATCCTGGCACATAAGCGCTGCTCTGGATGGGTGAACCAGTGCTATCCCTAAACTGCAGCTGTGTATAACTATGTAAATAAGTTTACTGCCCTAAAAGTCAAAATTTTAGAAAGTAAATATAGCAAGATAACTGTGATAGAGAAACACAATATGTTAAAAGGGAAAGAAATTCAATGGGAATCCATATTTCTAAATTGAGATTCTTTTTTTGCACTACAAATGGTGCAGCAGCACCTCAGCAAGTTTGTCCACAACCAGCACTAATATTTACTCCCAGCACAGTGATTTTATTCTCTATTTTTATTATCCTTTGCAAAGAACAAGGATTCCTAGGAGGATAGCCAAATTCTAATTTATAAGGCAAATAAAAATTATAATGTTTCTGAAATATAGGTTTGGTACCAGAGAATAAGAGAGCTTATGAGTAGTAGGAGGAAATCTAAGAAAACCAAATTCAGAATAAATGGGATAACACCAGTTAAGTTGCAGCAATCTGATCATCATCATAATTATCCTAGTTAACAAAATAAGTTGTTTATGAAAGGACACGGATCTGGAATGAATGTGCAAAAGGTAGTTGTAAATGAAATGGGAGTGGAAAAAATGGATATGTTCAATTGTTAGTCCTTTTTTCAAATAAGGAAAATAGTTTTATTATATGTATTTGTTTTTTTTTTCATCTATTAAGTAGAAGTCTATTCTTAAGATGTAGGTACACATTTATTTGTTTAAGGGAACAGGAGAGGTAAATACAGAAAACTAAGAGTAAGGTATATAATCCTTAGCATTATATGACAGAAACTTAAGGAATCGTCTTTGAATTTCTGTCTTCACTTGACTTCTAGTACTTTCCATGCTGTGGGAAGCCATTCATGGTCAACAAATAAAACCACGTTTGCTGAGTTGTCAGACACAGAAATATGGTTCCCAGGAACTGGCAACCATTAAGAAATTGTTCCAGATCACCTGGAGTATGTGTGGTATCCATGCAGTGGCTGACTGCCTGGAATTTGCAGATCCTGCAAGGATAACCTGCTAGAGAAAATGGCTTCCTTAACTCCACCCCATCCTGTTTCTCACAGAAGCAGCTCCTCCGGGTCCCCTTTTACCTGTACAACTATAAATAAAGAACAGGTGGGCTCTTCCATTTATTAGAGTCAGATTAGCATGACTCAATCAGTCATGCCCCTGATTCAAAAGAGATAATTGTTTCTGTGGTTCTTTCTATAAAATAAGTTTCCTAGCAATTAATTTACAGCCATCCCATCCCTCTGACAGAAACCCTTTCCTTCACCCATGTGGGAAGTGGATGAAGCTCAAGACCTTGCACTTGTGATTTTCCTTTCATATCACTCCATGTTGTTTTTCTCCATCTTTTTTTTTACCTAGTTGCCTTTCCTTTTTCAGGCTCTCTATATTAGACTA
This sequence comes from Sciurus vulgaris, assembly GCF_902686455.1. NCBI lineage: Eukaryota > Metazoa > Chordata > Mammalia > Rodentia > Sciuridae > Sciurus > Sciurus vulgaris. Next base: position 25,784,403 of record NC_136470.1, on the reverse strand, counting down.
CTCCTAAATTTTGCCTCAGTCTTTTCTTCTCTCCATCTATACTCAGTTCATACTTGATCTTATTCAGTGCTACCATCACTTTAAATACCTGAAATATACTGGAAACTTAAAAACTTTTATCTCAATTACTGCAACTCTAAGATTTAGATTAGCATGTCAATTAATCAGTATTAGTAGGAAAGTCCAATTTATATACATAAAAATGAGAGTACTTATTCCCTTACTATTTCTTCCAATTTTCTTAATTTAATTCATTGTAAATATATCAAACTCACTCTGCTGCGTATTGTTTTAGTCAACATTTTTGTTGCTGTGAACAAAAGACTTGAGAAGAACAATTTTAGGGGAGGAAAAATTCATATGGTGCTCAGAGGTCTTTGCTTCAGAGGTCTTAGTTCATCGATGGTGGACTCCATTGCTTGGGTCACGGTGAGATAGATCACCATAATAGAAGGGTGCGGAGGGAAGCAGATCAGGACATGGCAATCAGGAAGCTGAAAGAGGTCAGCTCACTAGGGACAAAATATATACTCCAAAGGCATGCCCCCAGTGACCTACCTCCTCCAGTCATACCCTACCTGCCTACAGTTACCACCCAGTTAATCCATGCAAGTGGATTAATGTACTGCTTAGTTTACAACTGTCGTAACCTAATCATTTAATTTCTGAACTTTCTTGCATTGTCTTGCATATGAGCTTTTTGGGGGACACATGTCTACACCATAACACAAAATTACACTGGTAATTCTTCTCTATTTCTTACTTCTTATCTCTGTTCATTAGTAAATTCAGATGACTCTGACATCAGAACTTACAAATGAGATCTAGCCACATATCCTGCACCCTTAGCCATAATCCTAGGGCACCATTTTCTCTTTCTAACTGTTTTCCACAGTTCCACTTGAGTCACCTCCCAGTAGTCTCATCTTCACACAGCAGCTTGATTAAATAAAGTCCATTGACCAGGCCTATTGAGTCCTCACCAGGGTCTTCTCTGCACATTCAATCTTGGTCCTGTCAATCACTTCCTGGGCACAACAGCAGGGCTTCTCAAGGTGTTTTGGGTTAGACCTACATCCTCTTACCCCAGAGCATTAGAGTTCTTTGTTACCTCTGTAGAAATTTGTGTAACTTCTCCTTCATTTTGTTTTTCAACATCTATGGGTTCAGTGAAATTTTCTGTAATCACTTGATCCAAAAAGGTCACCTAACTCTCTTTTAGTTTATATTAATTTTATATTTCTTTATTGTACATATCACTTTCTGAAATGTTAATCTGAATGTTTTTCTGCCTTAACATATGACATTATCACGGTGAGAATTTTATTGGTATGTATGGCGCTATAATCCCCCAAACATAGAAGGGTAAGTGCTCAGCAAATACCGTTTGACTGAATGAATATATGAAAGACAAGAAGCAATCTAAGCCCAGGAAGGATTTGGCACCATCAGTGTTCATACATGATTATCAGGTAAAGGTGCAGGATTCATATATCAAGTGTTATGGTTTAAATAGGTGCTGTCTCCCAAAAGCTCATGTGTGAGACAAGGCAAGTATAGAAGTGAAATAATTGGGTTATGGGGGATTAAACTAATCAGTGAATTAATCCCCTGATAGGGATTAACTGAGTGGTAACTGTAGGCAGGTAGGGTGTGGGTGGAGGTGGTGAGTCATTAGGAGCATACTTTTGGGGTTTATAGTTTGTCTGGTAAGGACAGCTCTCTCTCTCTCTCTCTGCTTCCTGACCATGTCCCGAGCTGATTTACTCTGCCATCCTCATTTATTATGATGTTCTGCTCACCTCAAGCCCTGAGGAGTGGAGCCAGGCATCTATGGACTTAGAACTCTGAAATCATGAGCCCCCAAATCAACTTTTCCTCTTTAAAACTGTTCTTGTCACATCTTTTGTTCACAACAGCAGTAAAGCTAACTAAAACAAAAATTGGTACCTAGAAGTGGAGTTGTTGCTGTGACTAACTTGATCAAGTACTTCAGAAGCTTTTGGAACTTTTTGGAATTTTTTAGAGGAATTTTGTAAAGTTTAGCAATGCAAACTGGAAAAGCTTTTGAATGTTGTACACAGATTTTAATGGGCAATTCTTGTGGGCATTTAGGAGACAAGAAGGCCAATGAAACTCTGGACAGCAAAGATTAGAGTCAGTCTCCTGTTGGACTCTGTTGGAAATTGTACTAGAGGTCATTCAAATTATATTCTGACTAAGAAGTTGTCTGCATTTTGTCCATGTCCTGAGACTTTCTGTGAGGTCAAATTTAAGGATGATGGACTTCTTAATCAGGCAGAAGTAATTTCTAAGCACCATAGTATTCAGGCAATAGCATGGGTATTGCTGGCAGCTTTTATCAAGTTCATTGTGATAAAAAGGAGATGAAAGCAAAACAAAAAGATCAAGAAAACATGGATTTGAAAGTGGGAGTATAACTGGGGCCAAGGAAGTTGCAGTTCTTAAAGATACGCTAGCCATTAAAGAAACACTAAAGACTTTGTCCAGAGACAACAGGAAAGATGACTCGAGGGTATCTTGGGAATTGGCAAGACCACAGCACTCTCAGGCTCAAGGGTATCAAAGTAAAACTTCCCTTGAGAAGAGACCAGTGGGGCACTTTGCTTGCACAAGGGTGCCTAGGAAGTTTTTTTTTTTCAATGTGCTCAGTCTCCCAGGGCACCTAGAGGCTATTCCACCAGGGGTCCTGGAGATTTGGCTACTGTTCAAGATGGCCATAGAGCTTGGCATCAACCAGTAGGTACTGGTTTTGCAGAAAAGCAGGATGCTGGAGTTAGGGGGGCATAGAGACTTCCACTGAGATTTCAAAGGAAGGCATGGAAGGCTAGGCAAAGGTAGGAGAATCAGAGTCCCTGTGGACATTCCCTGGGGATGCATGATGTGTGAAGTAAGTTGATGCTGCATTGGAGAACCCCGAGATTAAGAAAAGCCAGTAATGTGGAATGTCTGCCTAGGAAAGCTGTAGGAATTAAGCATAGAGAAGCCAAGAGAGAGGACACATGGGTTAAGCCAGAAAGGCCACAGGGGCAGAGTTACATAAGCCTTTTGGAGAGAACATCAGGATGTCAAGTTCTCCAGAAGCCAGACATGGAACTATGGAGCTTGTTTGCCTAGTTGGAATTTGGTCTTCTTTAGTCCCATCCCTTCTTTCTATGCCCCTATATCTTCACATGGAAATGTTTACTTAGGTGTCTTTATTATTGGATAAACGTAACTTGCTTTTGATTTTTATAGGAGCTCATGCTGAGAGTTTACCTTAAATTTCAGAGGAGATATTGGACTTGGATTTTTAGGCAATCTTGGAACTGTGGAGACTATGGGGACTTGTGAAAAATGTACTAAATGAATCATGCATTTTGAGATTGGCATGAGCTTTTCGGGGCTGGGGCTGAATGTTAAGGTTTAGATAAGTAGTGTCCCCCAAAAACTTATGTGTGAGACAATGCATGACGGATTAGAAGTATTCACCTCTCTATGAGATTCTTAACCCAATCAGTGAATTTATCTAAGATAGGGATTAACACAGTGGTAACTAAAGCAGGTAGGGTCAGGCAGAAGGAGGTAGGTCAATGAGACTGTGCCTTTGGGGTTTATATTTTGTCGTGGTGAGGACAGTCCTCCTCTGCTTCCTGATGCCATGCTCTTAGCTGCTTTCCTCTGCCACACTCTTCCTCCATGTTGATCTGACTCACCTCAGGCCCTGAAGAATGAAACCAGCCATCTATGGATTGAGACCTCTGAAACCGTGAGCTGCCAAATAAACTTTTCCTCCTATAATTGTTCTGTCTTTTGATCTTTCAGCCACAGTAGTGAAAAAGTTGATTAAGACATCAGGCTACATTAGCATAAGTGGTTACAAAATAAGAAAAAAAAAACACAGTTCAGTAATGTTATTCAAGATGATGATTTAGTCACAGAGTGGAAATAGATGTCTTCCAAGATCTGATACTGAAACTTCTTGAAAATAAAATTTCTGGGCGACTAATAATTATAAGATACTTGCCTAAAATGTGTTATTTTGAATAGTGCTAGAAGAATAGTGTTAAAAAGTGGGTTATAAAATATGGATCAATGTATGTTTAAATAATACATAATTTGAAGTAGGAGATACAGGTTTGAAATTGATAAAACTTATGACAAAGTCATACATTTAAAAGTCCTAATGTTATAGTAAGATAATTTTAACTTCTAAAAAAGGTGAGTAGTGGCTGAAATTTAAAATGTATTACAAAAGGAACCAAGATCTATGCTGTAACTAATCTAACCTTAAGAAAGTACTTTTTTTTCCCCATTGCTGGGATTAAACCCAGGGCCTTGCTGGGCAAATACTTTACCACTAAGTTACATACCCAGCTGCTTTTCTTTTTGATCTGCAAAAATTACTATAATCTTGAAATGGTGTTTTAGTATTACTGCAACCTGGAGAAGATAATCATTATTAGCTTAACTCTCTGAAGATATGAGTAGGTAGATAAACAGATAAATGAAATTAAACCCATGATGTTTATATTTTAGAGTAGAGATAAGTAGCAAATCGTTTTTCAAGTATTTTCTTTGTATATTTCTGTGTCCTATGTAAAATGTATGAGGCATTCAAAAGAATTTAAGTTTTAAACTATTATTGCAGTATTCACTGAGAATCAAAGAATTTCAGATTTAAGAATCTCAGGAACTGTAATGTTCAATAAGAAATTTTACTTTGCATCAGTCCTTCACTGTCTGAAATGTTTGTTTTCAAAGTTTTATTAGCTATATCAGTTTTATAAATTTAGTAAACAGTGTGTGTACTTCTCACCACCATACCCTAAATACTTCTTACATGAACTCATTCATTATAGGAATGTTAACACCTGTTTCAAGGATTGTTTTAATAAGGAATAAAGTAACCCATATGATATACTAAGTATGCTGTGATGATCTGATGAGCTAAATTCAAGAATGGGAGATTGGCAAGATTTCTTTATGGTTAATTTTATCTTTAATACATATCTATTCAAGGACTATGATTCAGACTGTAAATCTATATATGATTGCCCACCCAAGTGACTCAATTGTGGTAGCTTCTGGAAATAAGGATGGAGATTAATTGGAAAGGGACATGGAGGATGATGCTTAGCCCAGGGTAAGTGCTCAACAAATACCATTGGTCTAATGAATATACTAGACAGGAAGCAATTTAAGCCCAGGAAGGGTGATGAAAATGTTTTATCTCTTTATGAGACTTAGGTTTACAGGTTTGTGCATTTTCAAAATGCATCAACTTCTACACTTCAGATTGTGCATTTTGCTACGTACTAGGAGAAAAAGAAAATGGAAAACCAACATTAAACTCTCATAAGTTTGTTTTACATGCAGTATGAGGTACCAATTCTTTTGGTGTTCTGAGCTTGAACACAAGTGTATAGGTAGATAGTTTATGGATAGTAGAAACAAAGTTTTTCACTGTTGAAGACAAGAATAACTAATGCAGAATGTACCCTGTGGTGTTTTTTTGGTAGAGTTATTATTTTGAGTTCATATTTATAGGAATACAGCTATGTTTATTGAGAGAATTTAAGAAAGAGACATACCAGCAGTAGCTATAAGCACACAAGATCTTACTTACTACAATGTAGATAGAACTAAAATTAGCTAAATGGAACGGGGTTTCTTACAGAAAAGTTGACATGAGGGGCAGGGCAGTGAGAACCTAAAATTCTTATTTTGCCAGAAAGAAAAAATTTCAGAGACTGGAGATATGCCAAAATTGATAATGGGGCAAACTTGAATGTTCTTCCAAAATAGAAAGACTCTCTACAAAATATGTGGCTTGTGTTCAAATGTATGAAAAGCAGAAAGGAAGGTGGAAGTAGTATAACCAAATGAAGATACAAAAGGCGTAGCAACCAAAGGCAGTGCACTTACCATGGATTGATTCTTACATGGTGAATGCCCAAATAAAATAAAGAGCATAACTGAACAAATTAAATAATTAAATTGCATCAATGTTAAATTTCCATGAATAGTTATGATTATGAAGGGAAATATGTTTGTTTTCAGTATTAAGACACTGAAGGGTTTTACAGTACACGGAACAAAACCTAGCTACTACTAAATAGTTCAGAAAAAGAAAATGTTTCTGATATGGGGAGAAAGAATAATAAAGCATACAGAATAAAATGAAAGCAGTGGTAAATCTGGGTAAAGGGATTACAAGTTTCCTGTACTATTTTCACATAATGTGTGCAAGGGTGAAATTAGATCAATACAAACTATTGGAAAATAAATCTACTGCATGTTAATTGTGCAAGACTTGGACTCTTCTTTTACAAGTACTTGCTTTTACAAGAGGTGCAATAAAATAAAATCATTATTGCACACTTGTATGATTCATGGTACGCAAAAGTATTGTATCATCTTAATTTCATGCTGACAAGCACATCATGGATAGATATTCTTATGGTCACCCTACAGATGAGGAAGGTAAGGTACAGAGATACTAAGTTGATTGTCTATGATCACACATGGAGTCAGTCACATATATGTGATAAAAATCATCTCCTCTGGTTGCACTTTAAGTCTTAGTGGAGTTGGTTCACACTTTTTCCTTTTAAGTTTGTAAAAGGAGGCAAATTAAGATCTTCCAGGAATATGGAGCCTGAGGGGTGCAAAGGGAAGTGTTGATAAACAGATGGCATAGGAGAAGTGCTGCTCAATTAAGTCATTTGACTACCTGCAAGTCAGACCCCAGAACAGGTTTGCATTGAAGACAAGCCACTTGTTTAGTATGAGTTCTATAAACTGCATCTTGGGGGTTAGTTTTAATATTAGGTAAAAAAAACTTTTCACAGCTCAATTAGGAGTTTAAAGAAGTCAAATAATGGGCAGTATTGGAATTCTGGTGCAAACATATTTTAATGACAATATCTAAAATAATATCAGAAAATTTCTTGCTTTTCTAGAGAAATGAGGTAGAAGGCAAATAAACTCTTGGAAACTGAAGGAAAAAATGTTAATTCTGCTGGGTGGCTAAGGAGAGTCAAATACAAAGCTGAAAGGACAATTTTGAATTCATAATTCTAGCACATTTGCCTTTGTTCTCTTGTGTTCAAATTGAAACTATGAGAAAAGACATTTTATGTTCCATATGATTGAACATGTGTTTATATTAGATGAAACTGCTTTTCTATATCCTTTATATATATATCTGTGGTCTGAAAAGATATGATATTGTTATCACTGACCTTTAAAATATACATCTGTAAGGTAGATAATTGAAATAAGTCACTAACTGTACTATATACCTGGTTGACATTTAGAAAGTATATGTATGTTCCTCAAGAACATCAAACGGAGGAATTACCAAATCCCAGGTTATTATAGCAAGGTTACTAAGACCTACCTTTGTGCAACAGAAAAAACTAAATGTTTAGCTAAAAATGTCTTATATTTACAACACAGTAATGATGTAGATGTTTCCCATCTCGGATTTGTCCAGGACAGAGGATGTGTACAAGTAAAGATTAAAGTCATATTTATCAGGTGTGTTAGCTTTCTTTGTATCTCATGGGTCAAAATACTTGACAAAAACAATTTGAGAAGGAAAAGCTTATTTGGGGCTCATGGTTTCAGGGTTCAGTCCACAGTCAGCCAACTCCACTGTTCTGTGCTGTACATCATGGTAGATGTGTGTAGCCAAGCAAAGCTTCTTAGTTCACAAGCTCACGGCAGGAGAAACAGAGAGAGAGGGGCGGGGGAAAGGCACCATGAGCAGATATAGTCCAGGCCATGACCCTGGTGATGGACTTTCTTCAGCCATGTCTCACCTGCCTACAGTTACCACTCATTCAAATTATTAATCTATGAATTGGATTGGTCCACTGATGAGGCTAAAGCTCTCATAATATAATCATTTCACCTCAGAACACGTCTGCATTGTTCAGCACATGAGCTTTTCAAGGGATATCTCATATCTGAATCATAAGAGCAGCATAGGAAAAAATTACTTGCTGTAGATATTTCTTATAGTATGACTGAAGAAAGGTAAAATAGAAATAAAATACAACTACCAGGAGGCTGCAAAGTCAGGAGGCTTCAATTTAGGCACCTAGAATAGCACCAAGTGTATGGTATCAGAGAGAGGTAGACGAAGCTGGAACATTATCCTGGATAGCTCCTCTGGGATTTAGCCAAGGGTCCTATCTCTCCAGATTCTTTTGGTACCAGGAGAATATAGGCATAGACTCACTCTTTAAATTCTCATTCTCCCTGTCTCTATCTCTCCTAAAATTCTCATAATCCTCTGCATCTGACAATTTGTCTTTGTTTACCCAGTAACTTTCATTGTCTATGTTGGTTGGGAGAGTTTAAGTCTTCTCATTCATTAACTGCAGCTGTCTCTTCCATGCCTGTGCACCCAAAGGTCACTCAGAGATTCTGGATGCTGATTATAGAGATGTGTCCCAATCCTCACAGGTAAGATCACTGACTGGAGACCGTGCCTACTCTGAGGCAGGAAATAGAGTCCTAGGTCAGGCTCAATGATATCTTAGGAGCAAGTTATTTTTTATTTATTTATTTTTTCCCCTGGAACTAATTCAGAACTGTTGAAGTGTAACTGTCTAAAGAAGTACCTTATCTTATATGGAAATAGAGAATTAACATGTGCTTGGGTCCAGGATCATTTATTTTCTCCTTCTCCCCTCCCCACATTCAGTCTACTCCCTCCTGTGGCACTGCTTTTAAAGAGTGAAAATTAGCCTTAGGATTCAGCATGCATTTTGCCTTATTTTGTTACACAAGCAAAAATATTGTTACTATTCTAAATATTAGTTACACATAACAATAAAAATATATAAACTGAGAACTAGGTAAACATTTTAATTTACATCGAAATGCTTAAACACGAATTTGAGGACTCCTGTGGCATGCTTTTTGATGTTGACAATTTGTTAATAATAAATATTGGCCTAACTGAAAAATAACATGCATGGTTTATACATTAAATATTAACTCCACACTCTTAAAAAGGTTTATCTTGTGACTAGGTAAAAATTTCAATTTTAATATATGTAGGAAATATAATACTGGATATAAGTATCTAATGAATAATTTTAATTGAACTTTATTATACATGATTTAAATGAGAAATATTTGGAAAGTTTGTAATATCATGAACTGTAGAAACATTGCCCGGGTAGGGTGGTTTCAAAAGACTCTGTGAAGTGACATACTTGGGAGTGTCTGCTGTGGTGACCCTGTTCAGGAAGGGAAGGGACATGTGGCATCATACTCACGCATATACACAGTGTGCAGCAGACACGAGCCAGTCATTGCTGACAAGAGATGCACCACAGAGCATCTGTCCTTGATAATACAGAGCAGCCAGCCACGGCCAGGCCCCTGCTTTGGAATCACTTCCTCCAACAATCTTTGGGCTGACTTCTTGAGCCACCAATTTTTTTCCACATGCTGTTAAAATAATTGAAGAAAGGACATGTGTTTTATTTGAGAGGAGGGTACTTCTTTTGATCATGAAAATTTAACAGGATATAATAGCTTTGGGTGACCTAAAAAACTCTAGGCAGAATTTAAATTAAAGCTTGAACGGGAAGGTGACGAAATATTTACTTACATTTATGGTTACATTGTAACAGAATCAGGGAATCCTGTAAGCACTGTTGACTGTAACAGAAGAATAATTATACTTCAAAAATTGTGTTTAACATTTTAAAGTAAAACATAATGTAGGTTATCCTATTGTTCTTTATTTAAATGAGATTTTTATTCAGTACATCATACATGAAATGCAGGTAGGTTCAAATGAACACCAGAAAATGCCCCAGTTTAATGCCAAATACAGTTAAAAATTTATGTCCCTACTACAGTTTACTCTTCATGTAACTTTGGGTCAGTTGCTCAATATTCTTGAGACTCAATTTCCTTATCCTAGAATGGGGGTAGTAGTACTTCCTGTATTAAACTTTTATGATGATTAAAAGAAATATTTGCAATGGAATTATTATTGTGCCTTATACATAAGGAATGGTCAGTCAATGATAAATATGGCTACTTTGTATGAATTAACCTTGGATTTAATCATTATCTAATATAATAGTACCCCTACCATTATTCATGGAGAATAGATTCCAAGATCCCCAGTAAATGCTTAAAATCACAGATAGTACTGAGTGCTATCTCTAGTGTCTTTTTCATTATAACCAAATACCTATTACACATGGTGGCCATTAATTTTTGCAGATTGAGATGTGACAATGAAATTAGCATAAATTTATTTTTCTGTTTTCATAATTTCATGTGTAGAAGGTTCATTCTTATCATAAATTAGAGATCTTAGGAATCTCCCTGATGACTTTTTTTTTTTTAATCAGTAGGTTGAAAAATTTCATCTTTTCATTTAAAGGAAATACTTTTTGGCTTCCCTTTAGCAAAGGCTAATAGCCATATCCCTGACTTGTGTTTGTGAGTCATTATTAAATAAAATAAGGGTAACTTGAACTTGAGCACTGAGATACTGAAAGTCAATCGCATAAGTAAAATAGGTGCTAAGTAACTGATGGGTGGGTAAAGCAGACAGCACGGATATGCTGGGCAAAGGTGTGATTCATTTTCTGGGCAGAAATGAGTAGGACAACTTGAGATTTCATTATGCTACTCGTATTGAAAGTTAATTTAAAATTTAAAAACTGCACTTTTGGAATGTTCCATTTAATCCTTTTAGATTACAGGTAATTGAAATCATAAAAAGCAAAACTGTGGGTAAGAAGGGACTACTGTGCAGAGTATACCCCCATATGGACAATCCCACTACTATTCAGGGCCCGACAAGGTGTGAAGCTATGTGCTTGGTTCAGGAAATTGAATGATGAATGAATCACAGGAACTGATTTCCAGGGAGTCAGGCATGTAAATTTCAAATACAAAATAAAGTTTATGCATAAATTATTGAAGAGACTCATTTAAAAATTTGGATACCAATTTTTATTCAAAGTAAAAAATTCTATTTTAAATTTTAAATGAAAATAGTTTTGAAATGTGTTATACAATATAACCACTAGAGATCAGTATAACCCAATAAATTGTAGTACATGGCCCCACTATTCCCTAATACAATTCTGCAGATATTGGTCACATTAAAACATGCATGCACACTTACACACACATATATTTAACTAAATCTAATGTGCATGTTTTTAGGTGTTTAAACTTTGGATAAAAATAAAATAAAACAAAAAACAAAGCAATACCATATGCTTAAATAATTTAGTGTTTCTGCAACATGCATTATAAAATTTACTTGAAATTACAAAACTTCCTATTGTCTAATTAACACATCTTTTATAACAGAGGGTAATTTTCATAGAAATATAAGTAAATAGATATAAATTTTATTAATAACAAATAATGCAAGCATGTATTTCTCACTATAGATATATAATTATGTATCCACAATGCCCCAAAAAGTCTAAACTAATTCCCTTTCAGATATCCACTTGTGTTTGAGAAAGATATCACTTCTAGAATGCTTCCTAGTAAATATTTCAAGTTTCATCAAAACTCTTTCTGCATCTGCAGTACTTAACAATGAAAATCCACATTCAAATGCTTAGTCTTTCTAAGACATGTTTAACTGTCTTAGAAAGATTAAGCAATGCTTAATTTCTTTATATCAAACACAGAAAAGTTTCTGGTTAACACAGCAATTAACCATAAAATTCAACTGATCTTAGTACCTTCTTTTTCATGTATTTTGGAAAATCAAATTGTTATAAAGTCATAAGCATGTAGCATCTCAGGGTAGAGAACATTGCATATTCTCTAGGCAGAATGAGCAGCTAATCCTACTTCATCAAGGTAAATTTACAAAAATTGGAAAGAAATATAATTACTGTTCTGGCTATTGTCATGGAGTCATGTTGGGACTAATGACACGTTAACTAACTCAGGCTGACTCCTTACTCTCCCTGGCAAGATCAAGGCCTCAAAGGCGGTTTCAATAGTTAATGATGATAAACCGGACCACTGTCAGGGATTGGTTAACAACAGTTCAGCGAATGTGATCAGCTCGTGCTTGCCATATAGTCCAATGGGACTCTTGCCTGCGTGAACCCCCCCCATGCCTTGCTGACCTTTAAGCTGATTGGTTCCCACCTTGCCCCCACCCTACATAAAAGCTGTGTGATTTCCTCAATAAACGAGTTCCTGCTGTGACTGGTCTCCCTGACTAGTCTGATTGTCCTCCACCCGGAGGGCTGGGAGTGGGCAGTCAGTTGGCCCTAATTATCCCGGTCTGACCTTGTTGGGGAGTGTCCCCTTCCCTTATCGCTGGTTGAGAAGAGCAAGAGGGCTTAAGACCCCGACAGAGTCAAAGCTAGGTTAGTTCTCTGTAGTGCAAGAATAACAATGTCATGATCCTGTCTCTTTTCCTTGACCCAGTGGAGTAATATTGTGATATGAACTGATGGGTTTTTGTCTACCCTCTTGACCATAAAGAACTCATTTCTCTTTGTATTTATTTCTAACATTTATTATTGTTGAAAAGTCCTTGCCTTTTCTTTCTTTTCCTCTGCAAATTTATTTTATTTTATTTTTCCCTTGCAAAAATGCTACTTAAAGTGAGACTTAGGAAATTTAGAAGGTAGCATGTTCAAGAGTGAAGAAGTAGAATGTTTTGTACTCAAGTCGACTTGGGTTAGAATTTTCATATTGCCAATCAGCTTTGTGGACTTTTTTTTTTTTTTTTATCAACCCAAGCTTTCCTGTCCTCATCCTTATTGAGAAGCAGTATTACCTAAGTCACAGAGCTTTCACGTGGATTGGAGGTGACCTGCAGAATATTCCTACTGCAGTGCTTGTCACATACTGGACATTCAACAAAATATTTGATAAGCATTTTGCATCCTGTGTCTAGCACCATGTTTTGATCATAATATTGATCAGTATATATCATCACATTTCCATTGACTTCTGTTTCAATTACAGAAGTAGGTCAGTATTCAGATTGTGGAATATATTTCAAGGGTCCTTTTCCCAGTGGTGCAAATGGTAGTTTGAGTCTTTGCATGACTCATCATAAGAAAAAATGGGGATACAGACTAGTAGATTTTCATAGTTAAGAGAATCATTTTCCCTGACATCCAACCTTTCCCTTTACTTTTTATTATAACCAGTAGTGCATGGGTATTTTCAAAAGCATCATTTTTCATAGGCTAATAAACATAATTGTCTCTGCAATAAATAAATAAATAAGTAGATGCACAAAATAACTAATCAAATGGATGCATGAATTTGTCTGAATGTTTGCCAAGACAGCATAATGTAAGTAATTAATAGGAAGGGATTAAAGACATTTAACTAACTGGCTTATTGTTTAGATGAGTTTAAAGAATGTCTATAAATGGTGTCTCTTTTTAATATCATGAACATACATAAAGTAATGATGTCAATGTAAGCTCCTATTGGTATTTTGTTGATAAATATGAAATAACCTAGCACTGCTCTCAAACATGCATACAATTAACTTGAATGGTTTTAAAATTCTTTATCCTTTGCTATTTCTTATTCAGTGAAGTGTCTATGCTATGAATACATGAAATTCTCAATGAAAAAACTCCTTCAAGACCTATAATGGTAACATAAATTCCTGCATATCTTAGAGAAAGGAATTTGGAAGGCTGCTTTTTCACTTGCAGATGGTTTGCTTCATTCCCAGCAAGACTCATAATAACAGTGAAGGCCCAGCAAACACCGATATAAAACATTCAACTAGAAGGTCCTTTTACTGCCACTAAAAATACTCCTTAATCACTTCAGTTTACTAGTTGAGCTTGTGGAAATGTTAACTTTCATGAACAGCTAAATAATTACCTAACTTTGTTTTCTAACAGTAAGTATGTTGAACAAAATACACCAGTATGAGTATTAAGGCCCAAATAGGAGAAATGATAATATTTAAGCTAAAACAACTTTTAGAATACAGGAAAGTTGTTGCTTTTCAATACCTTTGGAAAGCCTTTAAAAATAAGCCTAACTTTTAAAAATAGAAGAGATTGCTTCGGCTCAACTAAAGGTTTAGATGTCATTTAATACTCATCTTCCACTTACTTAGGGAGAGAAAAGGATATACCATGACCCCCCACCCCATTTTTCTTCTTTTAATATTAGCTACAATGTGTAATTTGTGTTGTTTTCTTTAGTGTGAGCCACATTGAACCTATTTATCACAGGTTGCACAATTTCTGTCTATGGGATTTAATTGTTTATAAATCTAAGAATTAGAATAAAGAAGTAAGTGTATGTTATTAGAACTTATCAAACCTCTATCTGTGTACCCAATGATTGTGTGGTCAATACCTCATTTAACTATCTTACCATATATATTAGAGAATCAGACAGTGTTCTCAGAAAGATGGATTAGACACTGCTTGATATCACTATTGGAGATTACACGGCCAGGCTATGGAAGCATTAAATCTGACTGGCTTCAAAACTCGATCTTCTTTCCAGTTCATATACATCTACTATAAGACCAAATTTTAGAACCCACCTGGGTGTTAGTATTAAGCTGCCATTAGGTGCTGCATTTAGTTTTACAAATGGCCCACCTCCAGTAGAGAATATTGTCATTGATGAATTTTCACTCCTATGGAAAAAAAGAGATATAAATAAAAGAAAAACACATGCAAAAAACCACAAGCTACAGTTTTCACTCTTTATGCTGTGGACATTGAAAGAAATTATGGGATTATGTAGAAGAGAAGAACATTGTAAAATAAAACTTCAAAAGTTCTGCTTACCTAAAAAAATAGTGTAGCTCAGTAGAAGAATTAGCCATAATAACATGAAACACAATTTTAATTTTTTGCATAATACTTCTAGGGCTTATTTATATTCTCATATTATTTTACAAAGTTCAGATCTTTGCATATATACTTTAAGTATCTGATTTTTATTAGAGCTTCCTATGTTGTTCAATAGTTTTCTTCATAGTTGATTTGAATGACAATTTCACAGAATTACTGTACCATCATTTAAGCCTCTTTTTTTTTTTTAACTAAATATTACTCATCTTTTTCAAAAATGCATGTTGCCTAAGGACAACATAGAAAAATAAGCTCTTCAGTTTTCCTACCTTTCAAAATGCTGCTTTGTTCTTGACATTTTGTTCAATTCAAAGGCTAACAAGCCTTAATTTAAGACCAGAAGCCACAAGATTGCTCTAAAACAGGGAGTATGGAGCCTAGATCTGCAAGTATCAATGGGTGAGCCAGTGCTTGGTGGAGGCACCTCCCTTCATGAGACAAGAGACATCTAATTCCCTAGGTTCTCTTTCCCCAGAAAGCCTGTGAAAACCATGCTCTCCACTGTGGTGCTTAATTAACAGTTTCTCTTACATATCCCAACTGTTTTCTGAAGGTCCAACTGGGAACTTAAGCTTTCGATTTCTAATCTTTTTTTTCTTTCTTTTATTCCAAATTTAATTTTTATATGCAAATATGCTGTTAAGCTGGAAGCATACTGATTCTGCTCTCTTCCACTGGGCAGCAGAGCAATGACACAATTCCTTTCTCTGAAAGTAGTATGATGAACTTGCTGCTGCCTCTCTAAGAGAAGACTAGGTGTTACCTAAGATGGCAACCATCACTGACACTTGGCTCTTTGTGTATAGGAATTTCCAAAGAGCACTTGACACTATTATAATCAATCATTAAAAAAGAACTGGGTAGAGGATGGTTCTTTTACTTTCCATACCTTTAATAAATGAGGAGTGTTTGGTATCTTTCCTCTGCTGAAGAGAGAGTGGGGACAATGGAGCCACTATCTAATGTGCCATAATTTAGTATCTTGAGTTTTTATAAATGAGATTAACAATTCAATGTTGAGAGACAAAAATTTCAGAACTACAGAAGAACAAACTGAGAAAGAATATGTTATATTAAATTCTGTATCTGGAGAATATACTTGAGGAACCTTCTGCCTCTGTTTCCCTTCCTTGCAGTTTTTAGAGACATACTGTGAAAATGACAATTAGAATGTGTATTTTAAAAATTTTCCAAATTCCAGATCTGCAGATTAGATAACTCCACCATTATGCATTTACACTGCTCTCTGTAATCAATAATTTAATATCACATAAAAACACCATATGGCATTACCTTGTTGACATACTAGTGCCTCCTGGTAACCTATTTCTAAATTTTTATTACCATTTTTATGGGTTATGTACCATCAAAGGGCTGTCCTGACTTCAGAAAAACTTTATTTTATGTGTGAAAAGAAGCATATACATGCAACCATTATTATTTTTGAGGTCATAGATGGAGTATAAAAATATATTCATAGATGAATTCTAGGGAAAGAAAAAGGAATATCCCAAGGCTACTTGCATGGTATTAAATCTTCTGCCTCTCTTCTTAGGCTCTGCTTAGGTTTCTCTCTCTTTTTTTTTTTTTTTTCTTGCTCCTTAGACTGTCTTTGCTTTGATAAGAATTCTTCCCCAAGCAGGAGCTTAGGTAGGGATGTTTTAAGCCTTTGGACACACTAAAGCTAAAAAGAATAATAACGCAAGCCGCAAATACTGTAGCCAGGCACTGTAGCTCATTTCATATTCCCAAAAGCTTAAGTAATGAAGAGCCAGGTGGGATTAGCATAGAAAGCTTTTTGGAGGAGGATGGACCTTTATTTTTAGGTTGGAGGGAAAGAAGAGGATAGATTTGGCAGGACAGAAAGAAGGGCAGAACATTTTACAGGCAGGAAGGGGAATAGTGGATGGAAGGGATTCCATGGCCAGTCACTCCACTGGGACAGTCATGGCATGCAAGCTTTGGGTAAACAACACATCTGGAATGTACACATTTTGATTACAATTGTTTACTCCTTTACTACATTTACAGCAATAAACTTAGCACTCACTTAGCCTTATTACAGCTTTTAGAAATGGTTAAGTTTAATTAATTTAAAAATTTCCGACCTTGGCCCTTAAAAGTTCGTGATATATACATACAATCATCTCAATGCAAAATTTACTTAATCTAATCAATTTCCTCTTTTGTGAAATCTAGTGCATTAAGAGTAAGAGAAAAACTGATGGGTTAGTTGATAACTGCTCTCTGTTTGCTAACAGATGTAATGGTGCTAGGAAGGAAACAAACTCAGTACCTTCCACAAAAAATATGGCTGACAGAAGTGATACTTGTAGAAGATTGTCAGAGAGACAGGCTTTCTGTGGACAACATCTTGGAGAATATACAGCATTAATAATAGGTGGTTCCTTTAAAAATACGCTTTAGAAGTAGAATAAACAAGGAAAGTTTTGCTATAAATTTCACAAGACTAAAGTTTTCTCCTCTTACCTGTTTCTGTTTTGTAATGTAGAAATCTCTCCCTCCCTTAGAACAGGGTCAAAAGGAAATATAGATTTTGGTGAGAACCTAACCATGGATTTTTTTTTCTTTCAATGATATCCTTCTTGTATAGATCTTTCTAAACTCTCCACTTCTCTTTTGATGTATTATAGTGTAGAAATAACTTTTCCAGAAAATTAAAGTTAGTGTCAGAGTTTACAAGGTAAGGGACCCCTTGGATTAAGTCAGATACTATTCTCAATAGGGTTCTTAGACCTAGGATCAGTAGAAAAAGAGTTTTTTTGATGGTTTGTATTGTGTTGCTTTATCTAGGTGAAATCAAACCACCAAGTACTATGTTTTATATCAAAACGAGTGCAAAAAGATGATGATTTCCTCAGATTCAAGAGGACTGCTGTGTCAGTCACTTGGGCTCCTTAGAAAGCAAGATCTGTCTTGCCAAACAGAAGGAACAAATATGGTAGTCAGTTCTGTATTTAGAAATGTACTGGGAGCAGGGATGTTTTCATAATTTTCAGAGATTATGCATTCTTCATGAATTCTTCTGTATTGCTGCTTGCAAATATGCATTTCCAATCTTGAAATATAGGTGTGAACAGTGTATACCAGTTAAAAAATAAAAAAAAAAGAGAGAGAAGACGACGAAAACAAGAGCCCTGGGTCTCACTGTAGCCAAGATTCTTATTGTCTTAGCTTGGCTCTTATAGAACTCCGTATAGTCCATGATAACATCATGGAAGCTTGTAATTGGGTAAGAAATAGTTACATCTTTATTCTTACAAACTTCTATCTGAAATTTAACTTTTTTTCTTCCAGTACACGGTGACTAATCACAATATTACTAATACTAATCACAATACTAATCACATTAGCACCTATAATATTGTCATCAAAACAAACTTCAGATATCTTCGCATCTTTGCATCATATTGCAGTTGCTCCATATACATAAAAATATAATTTATGCTCATATTTGTTATTATTTAATTATTAGAACTACCAGTGCATCTTATTTGATACTTTCATAAAAAATGTAAATTGCCATTTCATATTTTAATATTTTGATAATTATTTGTCATATTAATTTCTTTTGTGACTGTGTGTATTTTGCTTCATACAATTAAATACATGAATCTCAGAAGAGGTTGGGGAGTTTCTCCAGACTGACAAAAGTGTCCATGACACAAAGGAAAGGTTAAGAACTCCTACCATATGTAGTGGTTCTCAAACTTCAGTAGCCATCAAAATCACCTGAAGGGCTTATTAAATTGTGGTTTGCTGGGCTGTACTCCAGGTGTGTGAAATGTGGTTCCATCATTTGCATTTCTGTCACAGAATCCCAGCTGATTCAGTGTTGCTGGTAGAACCACTGATTTTGACAACCTTGGATACCAGTGTCTGCAAACTAGAGAATTCTAATTTATAACTAGGTGGCACATCCAGAAGCTAATGTAGCTTTTGGATTACAAGTCAGTGGTACTCTTGCTATCACTACCTTGCCCATGGAAGATATAATTACCTAACCAGTGTGCTTCTACCAGTCCTGTTACATAACAAACCTATCAAAGATTATCAAACTACTGCAGTTTATTACTATTTATTCCTTACTTATTTTTAATTAGTACTTTTCTAATTTTAGGATAGGGAAGTAAATCAGAGTTATAATTTTTTATTTATTTAAACAAGGGGCTTTATAGTCAGTTAAATCTAGTAAAGTGTATGTTCTGTTCCACCAACTTGCTCACAGCTTCTCCTGCCTAATGGTACTACAGTACCATGGTTAAAAATAAAAAGTGTTTTTGGTGGTGCTAAAATCGTGAATTAAAAGTAAAAATAATCGCAAATATTTGTTTCCCTATAGAATGAGCAAATAAAAAGGAGTTGTTTAAAGCCAAAGAGAATAGTTGCATTTTTCTACTATTTTCCATTTTTTACCATTGTTTTGTGTTTTAAGTTGTCATAAGTTAAGGCTTTCTTCTCCTAGTTGAAAATTTGGGAGACACTGACAGAAAATATAGACAGGGAAAGGAGCACTATTTGCCCACCAATTTCTTAACTAGTATAGAAGACCAGTTTTCCAGGACCCAGGGCTAAATCATGGAAACAAATTTATCATGATGCTTAAAAAGAATTTTTGCTAATTATGCTCTGCGTATTTGAAAGACTTTAAAAAGAACCACTTTATCTTTTCTTCTAATATTTCACAAACATGTCTACAATGGAAGAACACTAAAGTTGTTCCATTTCTTATTCGGGTTTGAGAATGAGAGGATCAAATGGATATTTATGATATGTCAAATAAAGCTATCTTGTGCAGGACTATTGTGGGATTCAAAAATATCACACCAAGTCCTCACAGAATTATTATGATACAAGTAATTCACTCTATGTTTAATCCATAAATATGTTCTAGATTCTGTAGTTTTACAAAGCTGATGGTTTATCTTGGTTTTTAAAACTGAGCAAGTCAAGTGAACTGCATCATTCATATATTGGTTCAGCAACAGGGTAGTGCTTTTTCCTAGACAGGACCATTGAAAAAAATCACTACTTTAACATTTATTCTTGCATCAGAATAAAATGTTTCCTTTCACACTCTGATAAAAGACATAAAAAAATGTTATTTAAAATACTTTTTACTTATGCATGCTATAAATGGCAAGGAATTAAAATGTTTAATATAAAAAAGTAAAGGCTGATGAAATCTGCCTCATATGATTTACTAGAATCTGAGGGGAATTGCATTTCATAACCTATCTGCATAAATAATCTTGAGAGACTGCAAGTGCCTTTTTAATAAGTTGACTTCTAAATTACTTTCCACTGTACCAAACACACATCATTTAAACTCACTAAGTTTTCTTTCAGTTACCATGCACCAGTCTAGACAAATTCTCATTAAGGCTGTAACTTTCTTTCAATTATTATAGCACTATGGAGACTATTTAATGAGCAAGCACAGGGCCAAAGATTAAAGCCTTTGAAGAAATTACCTGACTCATTTCAGAAGAAAGCAAGTGTCTGGCCTTCCTCAAAAATACTGTGTCTAAGACAATAGGATGTACCATGTGTTTCATATGCTGACAAACCTAGCTCCTTGTCCCTGTCTTCAGCTGGAAGAAATTTTTCACAGGAAATAAGGTCAGAGAACTAGAAAGTAGAATCTGACTGGGGAAAAGGGAAATGTAAATAAAGAGTACACAATTGTGTGGAATTGACTTTCATCTACTGAGCTCAGGTCATTTTCTAGAATGACTTCCCTAATATGACCAAATTGAGTTAGGTTGTCTTATATCACATTGCATTTATCACATTACTTGTTTATTCTCTATTTATGTTTCGATCCCCACCACATAAGGATTTAAAACAAAAAAACATGTCTTATTCATTCAGGGACATGACACAATATCACTGCTAATGTTAGTCCTAATCCAAGAATAATCAGACTAATAAATTTATTTTATGTAGTATTAAAATGTAGTAAAGATATATTCTTTCTTTTACATTCTATCATATAAAGGTAGGATTTAGCACTATGCTACCATCAAACATATTTCATTTAAATTTATTGAAAAAACTGTTTATCAGAGTAAGCTGTTGATCATTCTGACCTTTGCAAAGTGACTAATCTTAATCCCATATGTGGTCTAGAAAGCAATTTAGCTCAGATGCACAAGCCACATTGGAAAGAGCTACTGAATTTATAATTAAACGATGATGCTTAGGAAGCTGGTGAATTGAGACACAAGGCTCCTGGTCAGTGAAAATCCAACCATCCAGAATATTCTGAAGCAGCCATTTGGAAAGAGGTCAAATTACCAATCTCCTTAGCTTAATCTTTACAAACAGGGGGGCAGGGGGTGGGGCAACAAAGAGTTACTTAGCATTACTGACAACTTGGGCAGCAGAAGCAAAGTACTTCCCAGGGTCTCACCTCTCTGAATTCACTGTCGGTCAAACTAAACTCATTGTTAAAGGCAGAAACTGGAATTAATGCCACTTATCCAGTGTTCTACTTAAAGTGAAAATAAATGACTACCAGTTTCAGGGCTTTGTTGACTCTATCAAAAAACAGTGTTCCTCCTAGAACCCACCCTCTTCCAAGACTCTTGTCTGATTCCCCTTCCCCAAGGTGAAAGGTTTTTGTAAAAATAAAGTGTGAAAAAAAAAATAGAAAAAAGTATTATACAAACACACAGGTTCATCTAAAGTACAGGGAGTTTCTGATTAATACACATAAACCAAATCAATAATTATTTACATAACAGATTAAAAATTCAATTCCTCTCTCTGTTCTTGACAGGAATTACCTTCTGGATGAGGCCATTATCACTCAGATGAGGCATTCAGTGGCAGGGGCGGGGGGTTTCCCATTCTAAAGCACAGAATTGGGGGAGACAAGGGAACCTGGAAATTTTGAGTCCAAGTGCAAGAAGTTACGGAACACTCCTAACATTCTAAGTGGGATGGCATTGGTATAGAATATAACTTTCTCAGTATACTAGCAATTAAACAGCTTTTGTGGGTTAAGCTAGAGACAACTATTGCATATAAGGCTATTGTCAGTGAATATATGTTTTGAGATCCAAACAAAGCTAAAATTACAAAACCAATTTGAAATGCATTCTGGAAACCTGTGTGCAGCATAAAGATTCTGCTATATAAACTACAAGTCAATTAGAAAGAACAGTCTCTTACACACAAGGCAATCGATTGCATTTGATTGGATGAACTAGGAATATTTGGGGTATCTAACAAAGGCTGATTGTGTGTGTATACATGGATTATTTCCCTATTTTTCTTTATATCTTTTAGAATACATTAAAAATCAGTTTAGGACAGGAAGAAGATGATAACAATTTATAGTTGGACAATGTTTTGTATACATTTTGCTAACTAGATGTATCTATATTTATATGTGCATATGTGTGTGTATTATGAATGATTTATTTGCCTTAATGAATAATTAGATTGCATCTATTTTGGGAGGAAAGGATTAGTCTAGATGTGAATAATAATGGATAAAATATACACGTGCTATAGTCTGGGTCTTAAATGTTTTCCAAAGCTCTGTGTATTGGAGGGTTAGTCCCCAGGCAGGTGCTGTTCAGAGATGGCTGAACTTTAAGAGGTAGAGACTAGTGGGATGTGTTCGAGTAATTGAGGAGCAACCTAGAAGCGGATGCCAAACCTCATCTTCTTCCTTCTTGGCATTCCAGGTTATGAGTAAAGCAATTTTATCACACTAAGGGCGCCTTTCATTATACATTGTCTCCCCACTGGCCAAAAGTGATGGTGTTGATTGTGGATAAGAATTTTGTGTATGTCAAAATAAACTTTCTCTCTTTATAAACTGGTCATCTCAGGTGTATGTTACCGAGATGAAAGTAATGACAACTTGGTTCTTACTTTTATAGACCTCATAGTTTGTTATTCCCTAAGCAATATAACAAATATTCACACATCACTTATACTGTATGAAGTATTATAAGTAATCTAGAGATGATTTGAAGTATATGGGGAGAAGATAAAATGTTACATGCAGATACTACACTATTTTATATAAGGGACTTGAGCATTTTTAGATTTGGAGTTGAGCATTTCCAGAATCTCCTAAAGATACCAAAAGTTGACTGTATTTCATTTTCTTAAAAATGATAATCAAGAAAAAATATATAGAAACATGAACAATATTCATGTGAATGTAGGCTATACAACAAAATGCATTCTGTATAATATAATATTCCCATATACTTATTTATATGACATAAAACAAAACTTATTTATATAACATAACTTATTTATATAACATATAACACATTAGCAGTAGTTATTATTTGAGAATAGGGTTAAATTGATATTTTTATTTCTTCCTTTCATGTACATTTTCTAAATTCAGAATTTGATTAATTTCAAATAAACAAAATTTGATATCAGCAAAAAGGTTGAGAATTTCTAAAAGATATTTGAGTAGATTTACTTACCCTAGTCCCAGCATCTGACAAACATCATTTGAAATCTGGGTGGTCCAGTTCTCAGCACACGCTGCATGCCATATGCTCTGGATTCTGAACTGCACCAAACCATTGTTATTCATTGTGCCATTGAAAAGACGCACTAAAGAGGCAAAAGGCAGGAGGTGGTTACCAGAGATGAGAGGGTGGATGGAATGGAGAGATGGTCAAAATATACAAAATTTCATTCAGACAGGAGGAAGGTTTTTGAGATCAGTTGCACAGCGTGGGGGCTACAATAATGACCTGGATATTTCCAAACTGCTAAGAAATAAATTCCAAGTTTTCTTGACACACACACACACACACACACACACACACACACACACAATAATAGTATATGAGGTGATGGATAGGTCAATTAGCTTGATTTAATCATTCACATTGTATACATATATCATAACATCACTTTGTACCTCAAAAATATAAAATTATAATCTAATTTGTAATAATTTAAAAAAGTAACACATGTACAACACCCAAATACATTAAAGAGATTACATTACAGATAGGGTCATTTTGACCTAGGGTAATAAGAATAAGTGATGACATTTAAATAAAATTTGCAATGTTCTTAACATTCAAACTTTAAGAGTTTGATTGTAGTTTTCCATAAGAGTATGTTGTCAAGTTCAAAACATAAATTAAATTGATTTAATTTTGTTCTTTCATATAACTATAAAAAATAGAAGAGGTAGGATATGCAAGTCGATTGCATATCAATAAACAGAAAATGACATTATCTGTAGAGAGCATAACTTGGAAACTTAGTCTTTTATAGAAAGAAAACCCAAGTTCAGGTAAGGACCAGAGCAAATTAAGCTAGTCTATCAAACAAGATAAACATCAGCCATGGTGGTACTTAACTAGATACACAGTATTATAGTTATTGTTTACATTTTATTCTCCATCTGAAAAGGGTTAAGTGTTGACTAGAATTAGTCAGACTTAGGTGAAAACACAGCTTTAACCCTCCTAGGTGTGTGACCTTTTGGCAACCACATAATTTCCCTAAAACTCAATTTTGTCATAGCTTGAGTAGAGTCAGTTCTTATTATTGGAGTGTTTTACTGTGTTTAGTTATAGTCCATAGCACTTGGTGTGTGTGTGTGTGTGTGTGTGTGCGTGTTTAACATTATGTATATATATGGTATACATTAAATATTTTCTTAGAAATAAAAATAAGACATAGAAAAGGATTCACTATTCATATTGCTACAGTGATCTCAAAAGGGACTGGCTGTATGTACAAAGCAAGTCCTCTCTATTTTGTAGGCAATGGACAGAACACATAGTTAATATAAGTGGTGTTAAGTGTCTATTTGGTATCTTGCTTCTGTGGTACATTGCTTATATATGAATATTGGTTGTCTTAGGCTTACTATTATTAAATTTAACCTAGTTTAAACAGACAAACAAAATACAGAGGTCAGCATGTTAACTTTTCTCCTACACCAGAATGGTACCAAAGTGCTGAAATCACCGGGAGGTGTTCACACCCCAAATCATCAAAACACATTGTAACAAGTAAAGCCATGATCTCCCTTTTACATTTGTAGATCCAAATACAGAAGCTAAAGTCATATGAGTATTTTCATAAAAACAAGACCTACCACAATGTGTTTCATCTGAGCCGTCTGCACAGTGTGGGTGATTGTCACAGAGATTCATCAGTGGAATGCACTCTCCACTCTCACACTGAAAATTGTCTTCCTTGCAGGGCTCTGTGGAGAAAGAATGTTTATTGTGCAGGACAAGGAAATTGCAAGTAAATGATTTTGGTATACCCTTGCATTTTAGGCCCCTTAAATATCAGCCCGTTATCACAGCACATGGTGGAACTTTCACATTAAAAACACCGTATGCTTAGTTACACAAATTGCTTTACAAATAGTGTCAAACAATATATCAGACTTTAAAGAAGTGTATGTGAAACCTCAGGTATTTTCTGAGTTTTCGGGATAGTTCTAAATGATGGCTAAGAGGTTTTGGATACATGTTTCCTCATCATTTCAGATAGACTCCCAATTTATGATGGCAAATTATGATAGTACTTGAAAGGGGTTGTTTCTGTTTAGAATCTAGGTTGCAAACCCAGATCTGAGAATATTAATTAATATGTTATACTATAAAGAGAGGTAGTAAATCTAGCCATACTGCATGAAACAGCAATAGCAACAGAACACCCAAAATGGATTGGTTGGTACTAATCACCTATTTATAGATATTAAAAAAAAAAAAAAAAACCTAACAGAGAATCGCTGTTCTTTGTTTATGTGTTTTCTGAAAAAAAGACTGACTAGAATAGGATCCTGAAAGAGTGTCCTTATGTGGGGGAGTGCCATGTGTGAGATTCCCTAAGGAATCAATTCATATTGGGTTGCCTAGAAAAGGAAGACAGAATCCTACTCCCCAGATAAGTTTATTATACTGCAGAATCTGTGGGACAAGTATAATGACTTTCAGATTTTTTTTAATGCTGACTTTAGTATGAAAGAGATTTTCTTCCACAACTCTAGCACAAATACCAATGTATGTTTTCGTGTTTGAGCAACTAAATATTCTATTCTTGACTAAATATTCTATTCTATTCTATTCTATTCTATCCCATTCTATTCTATTCTATTCTATTCTATCCCATTCTATTCCATTCTATTCTATTCTATTCTATTCTATTCTATTCTATTCTATTCTATTCTATTCTATTCTATTCTATTCTATTCTATTCTATTCTATTCTATTCTATCCCATTCTATCCCATTCTATTCTATTCCATTCTATTCTATTCCATTCCGTTCATTCCATACCAAAACAAGGAAAGTTGGTCAACAACAGATAAAGTCACTTAATAACCAACTTTTGAAAATTGTCAGACTAAACTTAGGCAAAGTGCAAAATTTCAGAAGATGATGACTGCAATTTTCTAAAGTTTGTGAAAAGAAAGCTGTGTCAAGATTGGTGATTGAGTCCTATGTAAAGAATTTAGAAGTTAGGAAGTTAGCCATCTGAAAACTGGGAAAGATGTGCACATGAGCAATAGTAGCCTGGAGGGGCAACCAGACTCTAGCACTGAGTTGTATGGGAGTGGATCCTGAGCAGGGGTGGGAGCAGGAAGCAGCAATGATTCAGAGGTGTGCAGCATTATTAGAAATCAAATCATCTTGGAAGTAAACCACCTATGCTGTAGTCTGGAGCAAAGAGGGAAATTTCTAAAGACCACAACTGTGTTCCACAAAAGACCAAGCTTTGGCCAGAAGTTAAGTGGTGGCCAAGAGAAAACTGCACTGAAGATAAATATTTTCTATCTTACAACACTGGAGCTATGGTGAAATAGAAGGAATAGAATATGGAAAAGAAAACAATGACCCTATTCCACACTTTTCTACTTGAAGACATTGGATTAAGGTTTGTGCCTGGGTTGGAAGATTAAAGAATGTTTGAATTAGATGATAGGAAAACTTTGATGCTATACTCCATTCTCATTTTATTTAAAGTTAATTCTTAGGTACACAGTTAAGATCATTTAATGCCTGATAAATGGAAAAGTTAAGAGATCTGCCTATAATATCAAGGAGAAAAAAGAGACATTTGAAATAAAATAGATTGGGACAAATAAAGATTTCTTTGTCTATACTCTCATTGGGTCCAGTCATTCTGCTTCTCTCTCTCTTTTTTTTTTTTTTTTTTTTATTTTTAGTCTACCACAAGTTCTATTTAACATGCTGCTTTCTAAAGAACATTTTTTTCTGGGGTCCTTCAAAATAATGGTACAGACCCAGAGCAGCAAACAATGGCCCACAAATCAAATCCAGCCTACCACCTGATTAGTGTCAGGTGTACTGAAATTTTTTTTATATTTTTAAATATTTGGGGTGGGGGGAATGTCATGAAAATAATTAAATTTTGTAACACATGAAAATTATCTGAAATTCAAATATCAGTGTTTATAAATAAAGTTTTATTATATCATAACCTCAGTCTTCATTTTTGTATTATCTATGCTTTTGCACTGTGATGTTTACCAGTTACAACAGAGAGCATATGGCCTGCAAAGTCTAACATAATAGCTATCTGACTTATTTATTTATTTATTTTTTATTTGTTCTAATTAGTTATACATGACAGTAGAATGCACTTTGATATGTCGTACATAGGTGTAGCATAATTTCTCATTTTTCTGGTTGTACATGATGTAGAATCTCCCCCGTCTTAGAGTTATGTATGTATGTAAGGTAAGAATGTCTGATTCATTCTACTATCCTTCCTACCCCCATACCCCCTCCCTTCCTTCACTCCCCTCTACCTAATCTAAGGTAACTCTATTCTTCCCTAGTCCCCTGTCCCTTATTATGAATTAGCAGCTGCATGTCAGAGAAACATTTGGCCTTTGGTTTTGGGGAATTAGGATTTTATTGGGATTTAAGCTGAATATACAATATAGCTGATAAAAATCCAGTTTGCCATGCTTCCTCATTGTACGCCCAGGACTTGACAAAATGGCATGCAGTAGTAAACTAGTAGATATTTGTTGAACATTAAGTAGTCTAATATATGTTAAATGATTTTAGACTGAAAATCAGCATGAATCTAATAACAGAGTTGACACAATATAAGGCACTTTTTAAACTACTATTTCAAAAATATGTATTTTAAAATTTAAGGCAATTGATTGATGGGAATTTTAGTGATTTGAAAAATTGATTTTATGAATTTTAAGTCAAAATATGCCTATTTGAATTTGAATAGTGTTTAAAACAAACTATGGTCTGCAATCTAGCCATTTCTTTTGTTTTTGTTTTTGTTTTTTTGAAGTTGGGCAAATAAAATAATCTTTTTGAGACTCCTGTTTCCTAGAATGTCAAGTAGAAATGACTATTATTTTTGTCTTGAATGAACCATGAAAGTAAATTTTAAAACTTAACGTTTTTTAGCTTATCAATGTGTAAAAAATGAGTTCTCAACAGATAATAGCAAACATAATAATTAAAAAAAAATACCCTTGGCTGATATTTTAAAGGTACCATTCTCATTCTATGTGCTAGTTGCATTACTTTCTCCTCCAAATAACCAGATAAATGAGAAAATGTTCCTAATCCTTCCTTCTTGGTATCTTACAATAATAATTGGAGCTATCTGTATAATTTAGACTTTGAAAAATTCTTTTTGCAGACTAAATCTAATTTATCTAAATAAAAAAAGGTTTTTAGGAAGCCATGTCTGGTTGTTTTCACAAATGTTTATACCATGAAGAAAGTGGATTTCATATCTCCAAATATAATACTATTAGGGAAGTTCTTGTAAATGTAATTATCAATTTGTTTCACAAACACATATTTTTAACCAGATTAGTGAGATGACAAATGGGCAAAGATTGTTGCATATTCTACAAGCAGATATTAATACTTTAATTGAAAACATATTTTATTTTTTAGTATTTATTTTTCTTCAGAAAACAAGGTGGTTTAAAAATGGGACATGTGTGTATTTATATATTCCATCTTAAATTCATATTTTGTTATATATTATATTTATTTTTAAAAGTTGCCACTACTAATGCCAGTCCCATAATCAAATACCTTAATATGCTTGTAGAATGTTTGTCATCACTAGTTATTTTAAATTATCTCATTATGTTTTTCATTTTATTAAAAAATTATGTAAAAATGACAATGACAATAATGTAATCATTGATAAATTTATGTGTAATTTTCTATTTAACCAGTGTAGTCATACTCTATGTAATTGAAAAAATAGAAATAGAAATAGATTTAAATATCTGAATACAACTTTAAATGAAAATATGTATTATAACTTGTTTTTGTGCTTTAGCCAAAGCTATTAGTTTTATACCTTATGAATCCAGAAAAAAAAAAACTTGTTTCCGCAGGCTGAATGAATTGGTTTTAAAAAATGCTGAATGGGACAAAATGATCTATTGTTGCTGAAGTGAACAGAAAGTATAAAATCTGAGGAGAGGTATAAATAAGCTATTTCAAAATTTTCCTTACATGCATAAACTTGATTTTGATTCTCTGCAATATACAGCAGTTCAACTTCATTAAGAAGTCTTTAATCCAACAGTTTAACTCTCTCTGGACTCTGAAATCTTATTTCTGATAGTTTTATATTCATGGTGAGAGAGGGAAAAAGAAATATTGCTAAGAATTGAATTTCCCCATCTTCTCTTTATGAAGTCTCCCATAGCCTTGTCTCATTTAGTCAACATATGCTTGGCTTTAAATGGCTTTAAACTGGTCTCTAAGGCACATGCCACACAATCTGGGGAGGACTCCAAATCCCTAAATGTAATCATTTGCCACTTCCAAGTTTCCTGACATACACTACTCAATTCCACAGAAAGAGTCTGACTATTAGGAAAGAACAATGATTCTACATTTATAGGAGATTTATCTTAATAAATGTATGTCATAAATATTCTTGTTTGCTATAAATGGGAATGTTTAAAATAGGATAAATAAAAGATATACAAAAATACATTATATGATTATATTTCAACTGAATGCTTTGAAAGGATTTCTTAACTGTCTCAGATGGTAAGTCAAGCGCATAAATACTCAAAATAATTCACATTATCCTTTCGTATCTACATTTTAAATATGATGACCAGGGCGGAGCACCAGTATACACAGATGTGCATGCCAATCTCTTCCCATCACCAGTTTAATTATCTTTCATCGCCAAGTCCATTTTTGTAATTGCCTTACAGTCTTTTGGTGTCAAAAAGTCCTGATGGAAAAAGACTGTGCTGATGACAACTCCATCATCTCATTTTCCACTAACAGCATCTATCCCAGCTCCAGGAGGACTCTGAAGCCGCAACCAATTGATCATCCAGTTATGGGCATGGAAGACTCCATTCTAGCTTCAATAAAGACAATTTTCCTTTTTACATAGTTTATTTCCTAAATTACAAAATGGTAATAATTGAAATCTCACTGTAGGGAAAACAAATATTAAGAAGCACTACACTGTAAACCTGGTATCTCCTTTTATGTTAAGAATAATAGATTATGTAATTGGGGGTTTTACCTTGAATAGAAATTGTAATATTTTTCAGAATCCTTGCCATTGTTTTTATTTCACGATGAGAAATGAATAAAAATCAATAACTGTAATACTTTTTATGCATGAGACTTGTTCTTGTCTTCCCTTTCACAACTCATTCTTCTCTTTCAATTTATATCCTCCCTTCTCATTGGGAAATTGAAGTACAAATTTACAGATATACTATTTTTATAAAATTGTGTTTCAAGGTGCTTCAGTTTTGCAGATGGTGAAATGCCCTATAATTCTTACAAGTACTTGGGTTTATGAATAAATTCACTTAACACAGTTAAGCACAGTTTTTTAATCTCAATTATTTCAGTTTTAATACTCAATTCCAGCTTAAAACTACAGTATATCTTTTAAAAAGTTATTTTCATGACAAAATTCTTAGTAAAATATGGGGCTATCCATTCTCCAGTGGAACAGGTTCTAGGATATTTGTTTTTTCACTTTATGATACTTTGCAGAACAGAGTACATAATTCTACTGATACTTGTACTTTTTAAAATTTGCAGCAGTGTCTCTTTAAAAACTTTGAACTATCTCTATATTTACATGTTCATCGTTAAATGTAAAGATGATTTCATTTCAAAACCTTAGAAAAATAATTTTTTTTTTAATTTTGCTAAGGAATTTGCAAAAAAATTACTTTAAAAATTCAAAACTTTAGGAAATGTTATAACACTAATTCCTGTCTATTGGTTTTTAAAAAATGAAACACAGTAAGACTTCACAATTTTTTGGGTAATTTTAGTCACATACAGAAAGTGTACTATTTTTCCCCATTGTATATTTCACTGTCAGTTTTAACCTATTGCTTTCCTTTGGGAATATCCATCATTTTCAGATTGTGGTTTGGGGTCATCTCCTGCATGCCTAATATAGTCTCTGTTTTTTTTCCACATTTTATTCTTTTTGGGTTCTTCCTCACATTTTTCTGTAGAAATTTTTGTGGACATGTGGATATTTTTTAATGTGAGCCTCTGAATTATATAATTGACCTGAAGTTCAGGTGGTTTGTATTATTAACAAAGAGCTCTAGTAACACCAAAAGAATAATCTGGTAGTGGAAGTTTCCCAGGAAATTGTTTTGGCTAAAGTCAACCACTGTTTTCCAAATTTCTGAAAGGGAGACTGGGTTGCAATGCCAGTTGTAGAAACAGATGCTAAGCAAGGACTATTCTTACAGGGGCTAAAAATTACATATTAATTTTAAAAAAAAGAGAACTGTAATTTGAGGTGTAAAAGTAATGGTGAAAACTTTTTGCTTCTTTTCTTTATAATTTATTTTCTATTAAACAACATAAACAAATTGGCTTTTATCAAACAATATACATCCAAAGAATGTTTATCTTATAGTACTAAAAATTAACTGCTAAAATTTTCTCATCTTTCCATTTTGCTTGTGTATACTTTAAAAATATCATCAAAAAAATCAAACAATTATCATAAGTTAGATCAAATATTGAATCAAATTAAATTTAAAATATTGGGGGCTGGGGAGATAGCTCAGCTGATAGAGTGCTTGCCTTGCAAGCACAAAGCCCTGAGTTAGATCCTCAGTACCACAAAAAAAAAAAAAAAAAAAAAAAAAAAAAATTAAAATATTGGGTACCTCTCAAAGAGAAAGAAACTGAAAGTGTAAATTAAATATTGGCAGATAAACATGATTGTCATAGTAAAATAAGCAGTTACAGAATTAGCAAGACATAGGGTTACTGACTAAATTCAAAATGGCATTCACAAAATAAGATTAATATTTTTAAAGTGGTGATTTAACTTTCTTCTGAATTTAATTCTACTAGTATATTTAGTTAGACAAATGTATATTTACTGGTGATTTTTTTATGTCTATGCATTTTCTTCTTTACTACTTAACAAAATCATGTCATTTTCTACATTTTCCCTTTTATATGAACTGTTTTCATTTTCTACATTTTCTCCTTTTTTATTTTATATTTTTCTAATTTTAGATAAATTCTGATTTCTAAATATCTTAGTCTTCATTTCTCTAGTGCTGCATGTTTTTCCATTGGTCTTAATATGTTTATTTATTTCACTAATTGATTATTTTGATTATTTGTACCACGGTTGTTTGTTAGTCAAAAGCAACTGTTCTAAAACCAATCACAAAATTCAGAAAGGAAGACTAGTTGATTGGGTAAACTACTCACTCCTAAGTAAATAACTTTGGTAATAACCCATGTTGTGACATATTTTCAGGGTCAAGGGGGAGTCCAGGTGAAGATCAACTTTCTGAGTTGCAATAAGTTAAAAGCACAGAAGTTCAAGGGATGTGATGAAAGATATAAAGGCCATTGTGAGCAGAGGAACAGACATAAAATATAATTGCACAGCAAGACTTAGGATTAGACAATAGGTTGAATGAGGATCAATCATGCAAACCTGCCTTTTTTATTTTTTCTAGATATTTCAGTGAAAGACAAATGGACCAGTCTCCTACAGAAGAAAATAGAGATGTAGGAAGTAATGTGTATTTGTCTTTCTGACATATTTCTACCTGGAAATAGATACTGAGTTGTGGAGCAGCCATAGAAGAAAAATGACAGGCTGAGTTGAGCAGCAAAAGTTGTAAAAGATTTTTTTGCAAATCATTAAATGCAAAGAGTTTCATCATCCTGTATATATATATATGTATACATATATATGCATATATATGTATATCAGTGTAAATAAACCACACACTACACAAACAGATCACAATTTTGTTTGTTCCTGCTGATCAAGTTATGTATGTAATAAAAAGTACAAGATATGAAATTTGCACAAGTCAGAAATACCAGCATTAAATTCCTTCACTGCAATCACTTTATACAGGTTGTCTCTAATAAGTAAATGATGTTAACCTTTTAATTGGATGTTGCTGACATTTCAATAGTCACTTGCTTGTCTTCCTGTTGCTTCTGAAAATGCTCTTGGCAAAGGGAATATAATAAAGTCCTTCCTTATAGGACCAATTACTACACTTGTTTAACTTGACCCTTTTTATTGGGCAAAGTTCAAAATTCTTAGCAAACCAAAGAAATGCAAGTGGATCTGTAGAAATACACTGCAGATTCCTGCTTTGAACACTTACGTAATGATTATACAGACGAGGAAGAATAGATATCTTAGAACACAAACATCCAAGTTGTTATTTAGGCCTTGAAATCTTGTATATTTTAATTTTTATTGTTTTACTTCAAAATTGATGGTGCTTATGCAGTTTTGCTTACTTGGAATTCCCAAGTGATACCCAGTGGTGAAATTAGCTTTAAATCCCTCTTTGGTCAACGATGCATCAGTGATGAAGAGCACAGTCATTCTGTTGGTGGTAGAGAATACATCCTTCACTGGACCAGGCCCTGTGTACACAGCTGCTCAAAAAAAAAAAAAAAAAAAAAAATGAGATAATCAGTGAAACCTTTGACTCTAGAAAGAAACAGACCTCTTATCTCACATCCACCCGATGAACACAGGACTACATGCAGCACAGCTCGCTCACGAAGCAGCCATACATGAATGAATGTGTACATTCTTTGTATTTTAGACATTGCTTTCATGAAGCCAGCATCCTTCTCCAAATTTTAAAATATTACTTGATATTCTGAAGCTCTAAAATTTAATGATAAATTACTCATAATGTAAGCTTAGCACCACTACTTTTTAACTGTCTTGTTAGCCAAGAGGAATGATTATTTGACTTTTTAAAAACACTTTTACAAAACAGTGGGGAGTATAGTCTCCCTTAGTAAATTTTTGTCCATATTTACTTCATATTTTTTGTAAGTTGAATGGGTTACATACAATAAACATAAACCTAAATGGTGGTTTTTAAAAACTATATCTCACTAATCTCTGGACTTTGTGGATTTTACAAACACTCTTGACTAAAAACTACTTTAGCTAACTCTAAAGATATATTCATTTGTAAATTGTTTTATTTATTTGGAAGTGCTAAAAATGATTCAGAGAAATTCCTACCTCCAAATCTGTAAACAATAATTCTGAGATCTTTCTGGAATTCTTGTTTTCTTTTCAATGATTGTATAAATAGCAAAAGATAAAATTTTGAATTTTTATTTTTATTGATACTGAGAACACTTAAGTTATTACAAAGACAATTTGATGTAAAAAGGGAAAAATACTCAAAATATGTTCATAAATGTGAATATGAAAAACAAATTTGAAGTTCCCCAGTTCTTGTGCATTCATTCCCCACCAAAGCTTTTGTTATTTATTCTCTGCATGGTTCTCAAATTCCTTTTCCAGGAAGCTTACATTTTAGAACTGTGTGGGATTTTGCTGAAGAACCTATGTAGGGGCTGATGGACAATATGATGGGGACACTCTCTGTTATGGTTTAGATATGAAGTATCCCCCAAAAGCTCACATGTGAGGTAATGCAAGAAGGCTCAGAGGATAAATGATTGGGCTATAAGAGTCTTAACTCAATTAGTGACTTAATCCCCTCATAGGGATTAACTTAGTGGTAGGGTATGGCTGGAGGAGATGGAATTGGGGCGTGGCTTTGGAGTCTATATTTTGTATCTGTAGAGTGGAGTCTCTCTGTGCTTCCTGATGATGTGAGCTGCTTCCCTCTGCCATGCTCTGCCACCATGATGTTCTGCCTCACCTTAAACCCTGAGGAATGGAGCTGGCCTTCTTTGGACTAGTACTTCTGAAATTGTGAGTCTTCAAATAAACCTTTCCTCCTTCACAGTTTTTCTGGTCAGATCCTTTTAGTCATAACAGTGAAAAAGCTTGCCAAAACACCCTCTCTATCACCCTCTCCTTCATGTGCTTAGGAAAGTTTCCTGTGGAATCTTCATCCATTGACTATAGTGTTCACACCATCATATTCTGATTGCAAGGATAACAGACCAGATTTTAGAGTAACTGATGACTTTAAGTCCAAAGCACAGTCAGATAAAATACTTTAAGTCCTAATTGTCTCATCTCAAGTGTCCCAGTTGATTAACAGGTTTCAATATCTTCATAATTTTAATATGCAACTTGGCAAAAGACACTCCTTTCTCAAAAATTGGTATTAGTAACAATTATGTTTGACTGATAACTTTTTAATTTATGCACATGTATTCTGTGACCTAGTTACAAAAATTTCCCCTAGAAGAGTACAGTACCCCCCCATATTAAAAAAAAATATAATAGATACTAGGAAAAGTCAATAGATCAGTTTTTGAGACATTCTCAGATACTTACATAGAGGGAGCTAGAATTAGAGACAATGACAAGAAAATTAATAATGAAATGTGAAATTAAAATCATTAAAAAATTATATAACAAATGCAATTTGTTTGGATATTTTCATCTGAAATAAACCCTGTTTTAAGAGTTATTTTTAGACATGTCTGATATATAAAGAATACATAGAGAACTACATGATAGGTGCACTTAGTGCAGTCTCTGAGTTATAAGGATTTTTGCAGAAAATTAATGTTATTTGTTGGGAATCAATGACACAAAATAATACTTGTTTGTCAAGAATATTCACAATGAATGTTTTTTGTCACCATTGCAAACATGCCATATATTGAAAGTTTCATTACCCTACTGCTATATTTTCATTTGGCTAGTTGTAGACTGATTGCATCTATTTAGAAGTGCTCTTTGAATCAGTGCAATGTTCTGAGTTGAATGACTTTTACAGTCATATTGCATACATACCGAGAAACGAGGAATCATCTTCTCCACCATCTCTGATTTCAACTACATCTTCAATATTTTCTAAGTTAAATTCTTGGAAATGAAGTTGTATATTATTTCCCTTTTGTGCATTTAAATTCCAAACACCTTAAATAATAAATAATAAATAATAGCACTTAATTTTACACTTCTTTTGATTTCCATTAAAAATTTCAGTCTTGAAAATTTCAAATTGCTTAAAAATTTTTTCCATTTCAGAAAAACCAACATTCCAAGCTTCCTTCTCTATTTTTCTTTCCCTACCTCCACCCTTTCTCCCTTTCCTTTTTCTTGTTTTTGGATTAGGAAATATATTTGTTTGCTAAAGAGTATTTATAGTAAATCTTCAGTTAAATTTGAATTAATTTACCACAATTGAATTTGTTTTAATTCTTATAAAATACTTTAATAAGATATTGAAAATAGTCATTTACTCACTACAACATGAAGTTTATGGATAACTAAAGGTATTAAGAATGTGGTTTATTTTACTTAATTTTCCATGTCTAAATTTATAAGAAAATTAGATGATTAACATGAGATACATAGGGTAAGTAAATTTTGACATTTATTATAATTTTTTTGTGTTTATTGTGTATGTTTCATGGTGGCTATTTATTTTAAGAAAAAAAACAAAATTGCCAGCATCTATTGATTTTGGATATGTTTTAACCCTCAGATTTTGTTCTTAGTCATTTTCTCCCAGTGTAGGAGTACTTTCATTCACTTAAGGAATAAAACGTCATGTATACATGATAACTCCTTGGTCTTCATTTTCTGAACTTTCTTTGGAAAGTAGGAAAATTTATCCAATTACTGTACATGGAGTACTTATCTTAAATCCAACATGATCTACAGGGAATAGAGAATTATTGCTTTTGCAAATTCATTTGTCTTCTTCCTAACTCAGTGAATGGCACCACAGAGTCACAAATGTTCACACCAGGAACTTCTCATTTTCCTAGATGTTGCCTCTCCCATTATATCCAATCAGTTGCCAATGCCTGTTTACAACCTCATACATCCCTGGAATCCCATTTATTTCTCAATGTTCATTGCTACTACCAAAGGTCAAGCCACTCATATCTCTCATTTCCTAACTGGTGATGCTAATGGCTCTTATCCCCTACCATTCATTTTTGGCACTGTAGCCAGATGAATGCTTCTGAAAGGCAAACTTGATTTTAACACAATTTTCCTGTAAACTGTTTGAAATTTCCCTTCTGCATTCAGAAAAAAATTTCAAATTCTATAACAGTGCAAAATTCATTCACGCTTCCCATTTCACCTGTTACCATTATTTAATTTTCCTTAGAGAGTCAGAAATAGTAATGGCCTTTAGTGTTTGTATGTAAGTACTCCTCCATGCCCCTTCTGCACAATGCCCTGTCTTCACCCTTATTTTAAGATTTTATGTCTGAAAACTTATCTGAATCCCCACTAGATTATGCCATTTGTTCCCTGTTTTACTTATTTTAGTGCCTAACAAATAAAGTGCTCAGTAAATATTTAGATGAATAGATAATTTAATCTTGACAAATTATTGTTTCAATGTCCCACAGCTTTTTAAATATTTTTAAGATCGTTACTTTGTTCAAATGATATTTAAAGATGTCTTCAGTGTGAAGTAGAGATAATAATCTGTTTCCCTATACAAGTCAAATTAGATTAATAGCTATTTATTTATTCATTTATTGGATCAGATACACCTATTTGACTTTGAAAGTGATGCTTCCTTATCTCTTGATCATCTGAAGGAAGGAAATTTGGTATTTTCTCATAACACATTTTTCACTGCCTTTGGGACATTTTTTTCCATACCAGAATTCTATAAGTAGATTAGCATTCCTCATTAGGCATGATCATGGGGCAAACATGTCTATTTTTCAGCCCAGACCTACTGAAGTAGAATCTTTGCAGGGTGGGCTGGGGAATCCACATCTTCAATGCAATTTCTCTGCAGCTTTAATGAGTTATGCAAGGTAGAAACATGGACCTGAAGATAGACTTCACGCAGTTTTTGCAAATTATTTTCTCTAGAATTTAGATGTTTTAGCTATTCTCCTTTATAGTTCCTCTTTAATACTGTAAGTCTAATCACATTACTCTGGATTTCTGCTTTATTGATCTAGCATACATTTGCACAAGGTGTGAATATCACAACTGGCTCTCTACTCTTGATATTTTTCCCACTGACTTTGTTCTATGAAATTGAAAACTTGTTATACACACTAAGACATTATATGCATAAGCAAAGAAAGTAAATAAGAGAAAAGTACCTGGAATAAGACTGTTCCCTTGTTTATTGATTTTATCCCACTAATTTAGAATTATAACAATAGCATTTTTTTAAAAGAATAATTGTGAGAATTGACTGAAATAATATTAGACATTAGCATTTTGCCTGGCATGAACAAAATAATTAAAAAGTTAACAATTATAAAATTTAGCAATAATTTATGTTGGTGCTTATTTTTATATTAAGCAATCTCATAGGCAGATGTGATGGGTGTGCCTATGTTTGACAAATTTATAATCTATTTTGTTGTTTTAAAGACTGATCTAAACTTGAGATCTAAACTCTTTATGATGGTTTAGAAAAAAATTGACTCACAGAAAGCTTGATTAGGGTAGCTGTTTGGGAAGTTCGGAGAACTGAATGTTGTATTTGGCTCCCACAGTTCAAAAGGCCCTCCACAGTCCGCTGGAAAGGAAAACAATGCAAATTCATTAGGAACACAGAGTTTATTTCAGAGAGATAATAGTATATGTCAGGAAATTTCCAGTTGCATTTCTTTCTTTGAGTACTAATTTTGATAGATAAATGGTAGCCTTGTGTTTAAAAAAATCTGTTGCAACTTAAATTAGGGAAAAAATAAAAGTACATTCATCTCTTAGTTGAAGACCTCCTCACAATCTTTATATTCTTATTGCCTTTGTGAATCTGTACAATAACATAACAGTGAACATAAATTTATTTTCTAAAATTTCCTAAAAAGGAAACCTGGTTGCCAAACATCTTTCAAATATGCTTCATGAAATAAGACATCGAATCCTTGCTATAGAAAAAAAAAAGAACGTGTATCATAGCACAAATCCTATATCTTCCACACTCTTATGAGAAGGGGCTGAAAATCACCAATCCTGCATTTCTTTTTCTTTCCTTTCTTTTTTTTTTTGTTTTTCTTTTTTCCTTTTGGCCTTTTTGGAAGAGTTGGAGGGAAGAATACTCACTATCCTGCATATTGAAATGTTTTATAGTCAGAAAAGGAAAACCCACTGAAATTCCACTTGTTTGATAATTTTCTTGGATTGATCTGGCACCCAACCCAACATTCTTAGGGAGTTATTTTGGGAGTTGATGTAAATTAATTAGAAAATTAGATCATAGATCTTTTAGTTCAGAGTGTGACACATTATGTAGATTATAGCTTTATGATGTTCTTAATATATTTAATATTTTCTTCTTTATTAGAAACAAATTCTAAAGTAATATAAAAATTAACTACTCTAAATATCCCAATTCTACTAATTTTTGTTACCATTATTATATGTAAAAAGTACAAAGTAGAACCAAATTTAAAAATATAGACCAGGTAAATATATTTTTCATATTACAAAAGGAAGATAATATTGGAATTATTTACTCCTAGTAAACTAGAAATCAGATTATGGGAAGGGTGATTGTCTCTCCCACTTCAGTACCTCCTTGATCTTTTTAAAAATGTATCATCAGCTTTACTTATGTCATTTGAAATTCATCTGCCTTTTTATAGTTCACATGTGAGGTGTCCCCCATGTGAGGTGTCTCATGTGTCAGAAAATGCAAGAGTGTTCAGTGGTGAAATAATTAGGTTATGAGAATTGTAACCTAATCTGTGGTCTACGTGTATTGATTAGCTACTTGGTAAATGTAGTCAGGTAGGCTGTGGTTGGAGGAAGTAGGTCACTGGTGGTATAGCTTTGACTTTATACTTTGTCTTTGGGCCACTACTCTGATATAATAGTAGTATCACTGCCAGAATGTTAAGTTCTTTAAGGTAGTAGAACATGGTACTATCTTATATCTTACAGACCAGGTTTGCCCACACCAAGACTAACTTACCAAACTATTAAAAACTCACAAAATATTGTTTGCAGGGTGCTTCCGTGTACCTTATCTCCTCTGGGAAAAGTGTGGTATATAAAAGGAACATGTGTTGGAGTTCCTGGATAAAACTGTGCTCTAAACTAGTTGTTTTTGTAAGACTTGGCTTTCCCGTATATAAAACAGATGTTACAGGTTTGTGAAAATCGGATAATTTATTTAAAGCACCGACACAATACCTGGCACACTCCCTACTGATTTTCAAAACATCCTTGGGGATTAGGTAATTGCTATTATTATTTCAGCATTATAGCAATCTTAAGTTTTGAGATATTTATTTATTAATGCCATACACATTCTCCCAATGCCAAAGTCAATAATTCAGCCCAGTTAATCTCATGCTCATCCCATAGTACAATACTATGTCTCCATGGTTTGATTAAACTCTGGATCATTTTCACCATCTGGTTCAAAAGACTTTAGACTGAGTCTCCTTAAGTATGTGACTTGATAAATAAGAGACAAAACAAGGAGAATGGATGGGAATATGATGAAAACACTGGTATGTGAAGTCAAGGAGGGGTAGATCTAAAAGGAAGAAAGTAGTGTGCATGTGGAGTGAATCA
This sequence comes from Sciurus vulgaris, assembly GCF_902686455.1. NCBI lineage: Eukaryota > Metazoa > Chordata > Mammalia > Rodentia > Sciuridae > Sciurus > Sciurus vulgaris. Next base: position 25,743,515 of record NC_136470.1, on the reverse strand, counting down.
GAGACCTGTAACAAGGAATGAGGGCAGGTTCTCCACTAGAAACGAAATCTCCTTGATTATGTGGCTGATTGTTTGCCAAAGATTTCAGAAAAGAGATCTGCTAATAATTGTATAACTCCTGAATACACACAGCTCATTTAATTTTAATAATTCTCAGCTGCCATTAAATATTTCCACCCATCTTCAATGAGATCAATGAGGGGTAAACTGTAACCATAGGGACAAAAATGAGACTGCAGATTGGATACTGGGAAAAGACAGTTTTTGCTGTTTCACAAATTTAGCCATGACCAGAGCAATCAGAGCAGCCAATGTGTGTGTGCGTGTGTGTATGTGTGTGTGTGTGTGTGTGTTACTATTATTCCCATTTTCTATAAAGGAATATGAAAATTCCAAAATCTTATATTGCTTATATAGTAAATAGTTGACACTTTGAGAAAGTATTCAATTTACATAAAAGAGTACATTGCATTTTAAGAAAGATGAGTAGGTAGGACTTCAATAAACTCACAACCAGAGCTAAAAGACGGTCATATGGAACTGCTAAGCTTGTGCCAGCAGGCAGTTTACTTACTTAGCATTTGTCTTCTAAAAAGAAGTCTTGTGAAACTTGTTCCATTACAATATTTAAGAAGTACATATTGAAATGCATTTGAATTATGATGTCACATCAAATAACTGACCAGTAAGGTATATCTGGTCCATGTCCTGATAAGATATTTCAGTTACTCTTTGCATATAAATTCCTGTAAGTATCAACTACAGTACTTTAAGGCAATCTAAATATCACGACACAACTGAATTTCATTATAGTGATGAAATAGTGGAGATGTTGCATGTCCTTCTTGGTTGAGGAACAAAAGATTCATGAAACTTAATTCCAGATATCACAGTCCTACTGTGTTATTAGCTAAACCATGCCCACAGAGGCAATGAAAGCAAAGTAGCCTGTCTGGTGAAGGGAATTCTATTCATTCCCAGTGTCCAACTCTTTAATTTTTCCTTTTCTAGACCTTTTCTCTCAATGTTTGTACTCTGATTAATTTCTTACTATGCCATTAAGCATATTCACTGCATATACTATGTAAATAACATGTAGATTTTTCAGAGTAATTGTCAAGAACAGATAATCTTCTTGGGGCATGCCATTTTTAATCCATGCTTAAGCTCTGACATTCATGAGATATGTGTCAACATGGAAGCATTTACTATAGGGTGAGAAAGAAGAGAGCCTAGCTTTCACCTAAAATAAGAGGGTCTGAACTGAAGATATTGAGGCAAAACAAGAAATAAGCATAGGGTTTCAATCAAAAAGAGGTTTTCAATTGGTCTTTTGCTATGAAGGAAATATAGATGCAGCTTGAATAATAATACCTAAGATTGATGAGTATGTTAAAATAGGTTAGTTTTGAAAATCAGGAGTTGATTTTTTTTTATCATAGTAATTGGTAACAAATCCTTTAATATTATAAATTCCATCTTAAAAATTTAAGTTGCACTGGGAAGATAGCTCAGTCAGTAGAGTGCTTGCCTTGTAAGCACAAGGCCCTGGGTTCAATCCCCAGCACCCCCCAAAAAAAAAAAAAAAAAAAAATTTAAGTTGCAATCTAAAATGAAATCTCCCATGAATATTTTACTTTAATTTATCAAAATTTATATTTCCATTAAGTTATTGTGATCGATCATAAATCCTCTTATTAATATTGTGACAATCAGATTTAAATTTTTATTTCAAATAAAATTTGTTATTAATAGAAATCTAACCAATGAGAGCTCTAACAGTCATTTACTTATTTTAAAGATAAAACAAGTAAAACAAAATAGATCAGTCAAAAACCTTTAAATGAAGTCTTTAGATGAAGTCTTTAAATGAAGCTGATGTGGACTTTGATAGGGGTTTGACTGTTAAGTAAAAATAATGTTGTGGAATGATAATGATGTGCTGAATACGGCCAAGGACTATAAGAGGAGATAGTAACTGAATCATTTCTACATGAAAAACTCAAGGTAGATTATTTAAACTAAGTATTATGCCATGTCTAATCAATTTTACAAATTTACCTTTTTTAAATAAATTTTTAAAATTTATTTTTAGTTGTCAATGGACATCTATTTTATTTATTTATTTATATGTAGTGCTGAGAATCCACCCCAGAGCCTGACATATGCTAGGCAAGTACCCTACCACTGTGCTACAACCCAACCCCAAATTTACTTTTTGTGTGTTTGGAGATTGAAAATAGTTAAATATTGAGTAAATAGTGAAAAATATGGAAATAAATAGTGAATATCGAACCACCTAAAAATATGGCTTCATTTTTCTTTTGAAATTAAGAAATAAGTCAGGGGCTGAAACATGGATTTCTTGTTGTATACACCTATTATATTTAGTAGGTATCTTGTGAATCATCAGAATACCTTAGCAAGTTGGTATGATGCATGTGTAATAGAATGTTTGCTTTCATAAACATTTAATTTGTGCAACACATTTAATTTGTGCCAAAGTCACAGACACAATTGTGGAACTGATGTAGCAGCAAGTGAGTGAAGTCACTGAGTGGAAGAATCCCTGCAGTTAGGAAAACTGAATCACATTTCTCCAAACTAGGCACAAGTGGAATCCTAGGATCCAGAGAAGAAACTGAGTTTTATTACTCTTATTTGTCTGTGATTATTTTCTTATTTAAATGTTTTAAAGAGATGACAAAAAAAGTCTATTAGCTAGGCAACCATGGCTTCCTTTTATTTTTGCTTAAACAAATCAGTGATCTGGAACCAGAAAAGCTCTGTTCAAATAAGAATTTCACTGAACCAATTGCAAATAGCATTACAATGAAATTGTTCAGAAGGCACTGAATGGTAATTAACATTTTCTGCTGTGCTAAACATTGCCTTGAAGTGAACCATTTGGAAACTGGAACAAATACTCTGGATGGATGCTAAATTTGTATGCTAAAATCAGTTGGGTTATTCTACCATTATAATTTTCTAATATTAAAATGTGTAAATGATACCAAAGTGTCATGACATCTGGGTGTTATCTTTTTTTCCTTATGACTAGAACAGACATGAAGATAGTAAAGTTCTCATAGAAAAATATTTAACATAGGAACCCAGTTTCAGAGTTTTATTTACTTGTATGATATTTTCAACAAAAGTTATCTCAAGTTTTTATTTTTGGTAATGAGATTTTGCTATGTTTTAAATATTGAGTGTATGAAACTATGTTATTTACTTCTACAAAGATCTTCTTAACCAATTATTGATGAAAAGGGGGACAGACTGACAAAATTAAGAAGAAAACCTGTTGTTTTAAATGACTGCAACATTGAAATAGCAAAACGTTATAATATTTTGCTATAGGAATTACTTATGAAACCAATTGTGACTTTAAAAATTCTGAATGCTTTGTTCTGCACAAAAATAGTTCAGATAACAGACTGAACAAAATGTGACAATATTGTTCAGTACCACAAAGCACAAACTATTGTTGGTATTTTCTCTACATCCACCCTTCCATCATTTCCAAACGTACTAGTTTTGCTGCTAAAATTTTGTTTCACAAAAGTGCTTGTGTCACCAACAGAAGATTACAGTCAAGAAAATGAGGAGAAGAAGGTTTAGTCCACATCTATATATTGATCACCAATTTATGTGATGTTAGGAATCAGTTGGACACTGGCAAAGTAAAGTGAATTAGATGTAGAGTTTGGTGTAAAGAAACTCACTTCTCATCACAATTTTATGGCTAATACTATCACATGAAAATATGTGATGCTTTTCCTTTTTTTCTTTCAGCTTTATAGGTGCCATTCTCTTTAACCTGATGTCTCCTTAATATATTCTTTAGCTCATACTTTCTATCCTATATTACTTTTTTTATGTATTAGGCACATGTAAGAATTTATGCTTTTCAATATTTATTTATATATTAATTTTTTGAGTATCAGTGGTTATGATACATCTCACATTTCTTAGGCAATATTTTTCACTTAGTATATATTTATAATTTGAATGAATGTTTGCTGATAGATAATGGATACATTTAAACTTGTTAATAAACAAGATGGCAAGTGGAAAAAACCTTTTGATAGAACGTAAGTGCACATTCAATACGGTGGCTTGGGACTAGTAGGACAGTATAATTACATCCCCAATTTAATGGCAGCTTATCCATTACATGTTCTCAAATTCCAGTCTTTTATCTTTATGGCATTTGACTTGTTAAAAGTATTTTGAAAAGCCTTCTTCTTCTTCTTCTTCTTCTTCTTTAATTTTTAACTTAAAGTTTAAAGCCAAAACAATTAGTTTTGGAAATTAATGTGGCATTTCAAGAATATTTAGAAGTAAATATGAAATGGAATAAATGTCATGTTTAGGGGCTCAGATCCATGACAGAATATAATATCCATGAGGTTCAATTAAAGCATTCAAGCTAAGCTAAAGAGCTATGTAAGATCCAACTATTGCTACTGAAAGAAGAAAGGAATGCTTTTGCATATAAATAACAAGTGTGGTAAAAACATTCCAATAGAGGGATATTGAGTGCTTGATATTACTTATCATCAACTGTGGAGTTTTTTATCTGTCAAATTCCATAGTCCAGGAGTAGTAAAATGATTTTGTCTTTTTTGCATGAAAGGATAAGATGAATGGTAAAGAATTTTTCTCTGAAATGTCTTATTTCTAGTTTGACTTAAGAGCACAGGTAAGCATAGAACATTTTGATATTTTGAGTTAAAACATCCCGTATGAATAGAAATCCTGGTCAATACTCAGCTGCAACAAATCAGTGGCTCTATGAAGGACACATATTGCAAAGGCTTATGAAGGTACCATTTTAGGAAAAAAATAGTTTCTGTGATCTTAATCTGTATGTTCAATGTTTAATTCAACATTTTTATTAAATAGACTTGATGGACTTTAGTCTTAACTGAACTCCTCTTGACATCTTAAAAATCACTCCTTCAGAAGGTCATGAGAACCTCAAAGCTCCTTTCCCCAAATCTATAGACTATTCCATATGGCCAAGACAGCATGACTATACTTTAGTGAAAATAGAATGGAATCAACACCTTCATTACCTTCAAAAACAAAGAAGAGGAACAAAAAATGATCATAAATAAAAACCTTAACAAAGCAATAAGTGATCTTATTTGTGAGATTTTGTGTAACATACCATATCTTGTTAGCCTATATTTTACTTATGGCTTCCAGTTTACTCACTTTAAGTCTTTGATTTTTAGTGAAAAAATAATATGAGGTGAGATAACAAAAGTAAGCCACAGCAAGATTTACCTGAAATTGTTAGTGGCATAGGAAAAATATACATTAATGTTACTTACTAGGAAGTTCTGGTGGAGAAGTTGGGACCAAAGTTGGCTCTGGATAAAGACTCTGATTACAAATCCCATATGTTAGGTTGATGTCATCCAATGCAATGTCACTCAAGATCTGATTTTTAAAAGCATTAAAACTAACCTGAAATTCAGAGAGGTATATAAAGTGATTCCATTCAAATATTTTCTGACCTGAGTCTTCTTGTGACCCAAAATCCTCTGGAAAAACAATATTTCCATTTCTAAACAAATGATGGCCAGTTACTACATAGTGAAATATTGATGGGTTGTTAATTTTTAAGTCCTTCTGATGAGACCATTTTTCTTATTATGTGGACTTATTGGCTAAATTTTTATTTGTGCCTACATATATGTGTGTGTGTATGTGTGTGTTACTTGTATATAAATAGATATTTGTAGGTATTTTACATATATTAATATATTCTTATACTATATTCATTACTAATGCTAAAGTATAATTTATAAATTAGGCATGTAAGATATTAACAATAATTGCAAAATGAAATAATAAAATAAGACAATTAGAGCAATATACTGAATATACTAAATATATACTAAACATACTGCATTGTTAACTTCTGGGAAAAAAGGCAAAAGCAAGGGAAGGAAAGAAAGAGAGATGAGAGGAATATGATAAGGGTCATTGATTACCACCTGTCTTATATCATGTGACAGGGAGAACTGAAGTCTTTGATGGTCACCGTGTTCGTCTAAACATACATCTTACAAAAGTGTTATAATCTTGTTTAAAATCACCCATTAGAACATTGTTAATTTGGTCAAACTAATAGGATATTATCCTATATTTCCATTGAAAAAACCCTTAGGAAAAGAACACATTAAACTGTTATCTGAAAAATTAATTCACCTTAACGTGAAATAAATGATCAGCCACCTCCCAACGATACAGCTCATAGAATTTGTTTCTAAAGGAGACAAATGGAGATTAAACCAGAGTGGGGCAGGGGAATGGATACCAGTGGTCATGAATGTCCTAAAAGGAAAGGGCAATTCCCCAGAAAAAGTGCAGGGCTGACCCGGGTGGGGTTTGTGATAAGTTGGAAGTCTTGGGGAAGTAGGGAATGTAGGGAAACATGTTTGGTCTATTCTAGAAATTTGCTGAAGAAGGAAGTTGAAATCTCCCATGAGTTTTCTATGGATTTTATTGGTCAGGTAAACTTTCATGTAGCAAAATCTTCCTCAATAAGTGTTTTTTAATAAGACAATGAGGCAGATGGACTCTGGTCACTGAGCCTGCCTGCTTCCCGCCCTCCCCTCTGCAGAGGGACACCAGATACCGCGCCTGTTCCATGCACTGACTCTGTGAGCCCTCCCTTGGGCTCCCCAGCTTCTTTGGAGGCTGGTGCAGGCATTTTGAATTATTACTGAGAGTGTGGCCATCATCATTGGAAGGGCAGCTCCCTTCCTGAGACACCTACTGGAGACAGGAGGCCCTTTGACAGGTACCTCTATTTACTCACATACATCCTACACTCTTCCCCATTCTCTTCATTCATCACTAGAAATTCTGTAAATAATAATCAAACTCATTATGTTTATTACAATAATGTTAAAGTCTTTATAGGGGCTCTCTGGTTCAGGGCTGCATTTTCTTTGTATTGAGTGCTGCTAAAGTTGACCTCCCCTTCAAAGGAGAGGTACTGGAAAACTGCAGGGTCACAACGAGCCTGCAAGGGGGAAATTTCAGTACCTCAGATCTTCACTGCTAGAGGGGACTATACAGAGACAATATGAAAAAACAGGGGAAGAAAGTGTCTCTAACAAACCAAGATGCTATTTTGATAGAATCCAATGACAGCATGACAGAAGAAATGACAGAAAAAGAGTTTAGAATCTGCATAATTAAAATGATTCGTGAAGCAAAAGATGAGATAAGAGAGAAAATGCAGGCAATGCATGATCACTCCAATAAACAGTTAAAAGAACAAATGCAGAAAGCAAAAGAATACTTCAATAAAGAGATAGAGATTCTGGGGAAAAAAAAGAAATACTTGAAATGAAAGAAACAATAAGCCAAATGAAACCTCAATAGAAAGCATCACCAAAGGAAGAGATCTCGTGGAAGACAGAATCTTAGAAAACGAAGACAAAATATTTAATCTTGAAAATAAAGTTGAACAAACTGAGAAGATGTTAAGAAGCCATGAATGGAAACTCCAAGAATTATGGAATAGCATGAAAAGACCAAATTTAAGAATTATTGGGATTGAGGAAGGCACAGAGATACAAACAACAGGAATGAACAACCTGTTCAACAAAATAATATCAGAAAATTTCCTGAACCTGAAAAATGAAATGGAAAATCAAATACAAGAGGTTACAGAACACCAGGTGCACAAAATTACAACAGATCTACACCAAAGCACATTATAATGAAAATACCTCACATACAAAATGAAGATAGGATTTTAAAGGCTACAAGAAAAAAGTGTCAGATTACTTATAAGGGGAAACCAATAAGAATATCAGCAGATTTCTCAGCCCAGACCCTAAAAGCAAGAACATGGAACAATATATTTCAAGTTCTGAAAGAACATGGATGCCAACCAAGAATCCTATACCCAGCAAAACTAATCTTCAGATTTGATGATGAAATAAAATCTTTCCACAATAAACAAAAGTTAAAAGAATTTACAAATAGAAAGCTTGCACTACAGAACATTCTCAGCAAAATATTTTGTAAGGAGGAAGTGAAGACAACAATAGTAGTCAGCAAAGGGAGGAACTACCCTAAAGGAAAAGCCAATCAAAGAAAAGCCAAGTCAAGTTAAAAAACAAAAATAAGCCAAAATGACCAGGAATACAAATCATATCACAATAATAACTCTGAATGTTAATGTCCTAAACTCAATGATCAAAAGACATAGACTGGCAGATTGGATTAAAAAGAAAGACCCAACAAAATGCGGCCTTCAAGAGACTCATCTCATAGAAAAAGACATCCACAGACTAAAGGTAAAGGATAGGGAAAAACATAGCATGCACATGAACTCAGTAAAAAAGAAGGGGTCTCCATTCTCATATCAGATAAAGTGGACTTCAAACCTAAGTTAGTTAGAAGGATTAAAGAAGGACATTTCATACTGCTTTAGGGAAGCATAAAATAGCAAGATATAACAATCATTAAATATTTATGCTCCAAACAATGGAGCATCTATGTACATCAAACAAACCCTTCTCAATTTTAAGAATCAAATAGATCAAAACACAATAATAGTGGGGGACTTTAACACAATGCTCTCACCAATGGATACATCCTCCAAACAAAAACTGAACAAAGAAACTATTGAACTAAATAATGCAATCAATGATATAGACTTAATTGACATTTACAGAGTATTTCATCCATCATTGAGCAAATATACTTTCTTCTCAGCAGCTCATGGATCCTTCTCCAAAATAGACCATATGCTATGCCACGAAGAAGCCATTAGTAAATACAAAAGATTAGAGATACTACCTTGTATCCTATCAGACCATAATGGAATACAATTAGAAATAAAAGATAAAATAACAAACAAAAACTACTCCTACACCTGGAGTCTAACAGATATGCTATTGAATGATACAATGATAACAGGAGACATCAAGGAAGAAATTTAAAAATTCTTAGAGGTAAATGAGAACAATGACACAACATATCAAAATCTCAGGGACACTCTGAAAGCAGTACTAAGAGGAAAGTTCATTGCATTGAGCTCAAACATTAAAAAAATAAAAAGTCAACAACTAAATCACCTACCATTACATCTCAAAGCCCTAGAAAAAGAAGAACAGACCAACACCAAAAATAGTAGAAGACAGGCAATAATTAAAATCAGAGTTGAAATCAATGAAATTGAAGCAAGAGAAACAATTCAAAAAATTGACAAAACAAAAAGTTGGTTCTTTGAAAAAGTAAACAAGATTGATAAACCCTTAGCCACACTAATAAAAAGAAAGAGAAAGAAAACTCAAATTACTCATCAAGGAAAGAAAATTTTAGATCAATATCCCTGATGAACATAGATGCAAAAATCCTTAACAAAATACCGCAAATCACATACAAAAGTATATTAAGAAGATAGTGCACCATGTTGAAGTGGGGTTATCCCAGGGATGCAAGATTGGTTCAATATCAGAGAATCAATAAAATAATTAAGCACATCACAGACTTAAAGTTAAGAGTCATATGATTATTTCAATAGATGTTGTGAAAGCTTTTGATAAAATACAGCACCCCTTCATGCTTAAAACACTAGAAAAAATAGGAATAGTAGGAACATACCTCAACATTGTAAAGACTATCTATGCTAAGCCCACAACCAACATCATTCTTAATGGAGAAAAACTGAAAGCATTTCCTCTAAAAACTGGAACAAGGCAGAGATGCCCTCTTTTACCACTTCTATTCAACATCATCCTTGAAACACTAGCCAGAGCAATTAGACAGACCAAAGAAATTAAAGGGATACAAACAGGAAAATAAGAACTCAAGTTGTCATTATTTGTCAATGACATGATTCTATATTCAGAGGATCCAAAAAACTCTACTAGAACCCTTCTAGAACTAACAAATGAATTCAGCAAAGTAGCAGAATATGAGGGTTTTCAAGATGGCGGCCTAGAGGGTGGCTGCATTACGTGTTGCTCCAGAACTCAGGATTCAACAGAGGAGATATTGAGACGCTTGGGACCAACTCAAAGTAGCCGGGTGACTCTCACCCCCTGGGGGGGCATCCCGGATGGGACGGGGGTCCCGGAACGCAGGAAACTTTGTGAAGTAGAACTGCCGGCGAGACGCCCCTCCCCCCGCTGGAGCGCCACAGAGGAGGCCGCTCGGCACAGCGCTGGGACTCGGAGCAGCCACTGGGGCTCCGGCGGCTGCCCGGGGGAGGAGTGGCGGGGAGAACTGTGTGGACTCAGGACACCGGGGCCTGCCCTGAGGAGGAGGAGAGGAGCGTGGCCACTTGGATTCGGAGAGACTGCGCCAGAGCTGCAGGCGGTTGCCAGAGGAGAAGCCGCGCGGCGAGCTGTTTGGAATCAGAACGACGCTTCTGAACACCGGGGCCTGCCCTGAGGACGAGGAGGAAGAGCAGCGGCCGCTTGGATTCGGGGCCTGCCCGGAGGAGTAGGAGAAGGAGGAGAAGGAGCGCGGCGGGTCCTTTGGACTCGCAGTGACTGCATTAGCGCTCCAGGCGGCTGCTCAGAGGAGAAGGCGAGTGGTGAGTTGTTTGGTCTTAAAGTGACAGCTCCTGAACACAGGGGGGCTGCCTGGAGGAGAAGCGTGGTGGGACGCTTGGTCTTGAGGGACCACACCAGAGCTCCGGGCGGTTGCCCAGAGGACCCGTGCAGCGGGTCACGTGGATTCAGAGCCACTCAGAGGGACTGCTCCTGAACACCCGGGGGGTTAGCTGGAGAAGGAGGAGGAACGGGCAGGGTCACGTCGACTCGGAGTGATTGATTGCCCCGGGCTACGGGTGGTTGGTGGGAGGAGGAGGCACGAAGTGAGTTTCTTGGACTCCTAGTGACCGCACCGGCATACTGGGCGGCTGTCTGGAGGAAGAGGCCTGTGGCGGGTCTCTGGGACTCAGAGCGATTGTTCGGGGCCACAGGTGGCTGCTCAGAGGAGGGGCCACGCAGCCAGGTGATTAGGTGCAGAACAGGGTCCCAGGATCTAGGAGGCTTCTGGGTGGAAGAGCCGCACAGAGACAGGCTTAGGGCGGAGCGAAGGTTCCAGGCCTATGGGCAAATTCTCTGAGGAGGGGCAGCCTAAGGAGATTCATCTGCGAAGGGTGAGGCTCCCAGGCCCAGGAGGTAGGGCCGGGCCCCTGGAAACTTTGCAGAGGAAGGCAGCCCAGCCCAGGCAGTAGCTGTAAATTGAGGGGAACCTCTAGGAGGAAACTGACCAGCGAGACCTCCCCACCGGGTGAGTCTTCCCTGCTGGGTGAGGTTTCCCACAAGGACGGTAAAACCAGAGACTTAGGCCCAAACAGGCCTTGCCTCAGCCCACAGCCTAGGTCCCCTTTGGATGACCATTGGTCAACAAGTGGAGGCACCTCTGCCCACTAGCAGGGAATATACCCCACCTGGAGGCCACCACTCTTAGAGAGGCAGCTTCCTTGTGGAGCACCGCATTATCAACCTCCTCCAAGACTTCAGCCTACTGAAGGCTAAGAGGGGATATATATAGAAATCTTCAGGGTCATTGTAAATCAACAGAGGAAATCTGCAACATCTCAGCGGTCCACTGATATCTGAACAACATGAGAAAACAAGGAAAGAAAATGCTGCAAACAAATCTAGATGTTACATCAATAAAACCCAATGACAGCATGGCAGAAGAAATGACAGAAAAGGAGTTCAGAATGTACATAATTAAAATGATCAGAGAAGCAAACGAGGAGATGAAAGAGCAAATGCAAGCATTGAATGATGAGATGAAAGAGCAAATGCAAGCATTGATTGATCGCACCAATCGACAGTTAAAAGAGCAAATACAGGAAGCAAAAGATCATTTCAATAAAGAGTTAGAGATATTGAAAAAAAACCAAACAGAAATCCTTGACATGAAGGAAACAATAAACCAAATTAAGAACTCCATGGAAAGCATATCCAATAGGATAGAACACCTGGAAGACAGAACCTCAGACATTGAAGACAAAATATTTAACCTTGAAAACAAAGCTGAACAAACAGAGAAGATGGTAAGAAATCATGAACAGAATCTACAAGAACTATGGGATATCATGAAAAGGCCAAATTTAAGAATTATTGGGATTGAGGAAGGCCTAGAGAAACAAGCCAAAGGAATGAACAACCTATTCAATGAAATAATATCAGAAAATTTCCCAAATCTGAAGAATGAAATGGAAAATCAAGTTCAAGAGGCTTACAGGACTCCAAATACACAAAATTACAACAGACCCACACCAAGGCACATTATAATGAAAATACCTAACATACAAAATAAAGACAGAATTTTAAAGGCTGTGAGAGAAAAGAACCAAATTACATTCAGGGGGAAACCAATACGCATATCAGCAGATTTTTCAATCCAGACCCTAAAAGCTAGAAGGTCCTGGAACAACATTTTTCAAGCACTGAAAGAAAATGGATGCCAACCAAGAATCTTATACCCAGCAAAACTTACCTTCAAATTTGACGATGAAATAAAATCCTTCCATGATAAACAAAAGCTAAAAGAATTTACAAAAAGAAAGCCAGCATTACAGAACATTCTCAACAAAATATTCCATGAGGAAGAGATGAAAAACAAAGAAGCAAATCAGCAAAGGGAGGAATTATCCTAAAGGAATTGTCAAATAAAGGAGGAAACAAGTTGTGTCAAACAAATAAATAAACAAAATTTTAAAAATGAACCAAATGACCGGGAAACCAAATCATTTCTCTATAATAACCCTGAATGTTAATGGCCTGAATTCATCAATCAAAAGACATAGACTGGCAGACTGGATTAAAAAGAAAGATCCAACAATATGTTGCCTGCAAGAGACTCACCTCATAGAAAAAGATACCCATAGATTAAAGGTGAAAGGATGGGGAAAAACATACCATGCACATGGACTCAGCAAAAAAGCTGGAGTATCCATCCTCATTTCCGATAATGTGGACTTCAAGCCAAAGTTAGTCAGAAGGGATAAAGAAGGTCATTTCATACTGCTTAAGGGAAGCATAAATCAGCAAGATATAACAATCATAAACATCTATGCCCCAAACAGTGGCTCATCTATGTATGTCAAACAAATCCTTCTCAATTTCAGAAACCAAATAGACCACAACACAATAATACTAGGTGATTTTAACACGCCGCTCTCACCACTGGACAGATCTTCCAGACAAAAATTGAGCAAAGAAACCATAGATCTCAACAACACAATCAATAATTTAGACTTAACGGACATTTATAGAATATTCCATCCAACCAAGAATGAATACACTTTCTTCTCAGCAGCACATGGATCCTTCTCTAAAATAGACCATATATTATGCCACAAAGCTAATGTTAGCAAATACAAGAAGATAGAGACACTAGCATGTATTCTATCAGATCATAATGGATTGAAGTTAGAAATAAATGAAAGAGTAAAACACAGAAACTATTCCAACATCTGGAGATTAAACAATATGCTATTATATGATGAATGGATAACAGAAGATATTAGGAAGGAAATTAAAAAATTCTTAGAGGTAAATGAGAACAAAGAAACATCATATCAAAATCTCTGGGACACTATGAAAGCAGTACTTAGAGGGAAATTTATTTCATGGAGCGCATTTAATAAAAGAAGTAAAACTCAACAAATAAACAACCTAACACTACAGCTCAAAGCCTTAGAAAAAGAAGAACAGAACAGCACCAAAAGTAGTAGAAGACAGGAAATTGTTAAACTCAGAGCTGAAATCAATGAAATTGAAACAAAAGAAACAATACAAAAAATTGACAAAATAAATAGTTGGTTCTTCGAAAAAATAAACAAAATTGATAAACCTTTAGCCACACTAACAAAGAGAAGACGAGAGAAAACCCAAATCACTAAAATTCGGAATGAACAAGGAAATATCACAACAGACAGGATGGAAATACAAAACATAATTAGAAGCTATTTTGAAAATCTATACTCCAACAAAATAGAAAATTTCGAAGACATCAACAGGTTTCTAGAGACATATGAATTGCCTAAACTGAATGAGGAGGACATAAACAATTTAAATAGACCAATTTCAAGTACTGAAATAGAAGAAGTCATCAAAAGCCTACCAATAAAGAAAAGTCCGGGAACAGATGGGTTCTCAGCCGAGTTCTACAAAACCTTTAAGGAAGAGCTCATTCCAATACTTCTCAAAGTATTCCATAAAATAGAAGAGGAGGGAACCCTCCCAAACTCATTCTATGAAGCCAATATCACACTGATACCTAAACCAGACAGAGACTCATCAAGGAAAGAAAATTTCAGACCAATATCCTTAATGAACATCGACGCAAAAATTCTCAACAAAATTTTAGCAAATCGCATACAAAAACATATTAAAAAGATAGTGCACCATGATCAAGTGGGTTTCATCCCAGGGATGCAAGGTTGGTTCAACATCAGGAAATCAATAAACGTAATTCACCATATTAATAGACTTAAAGTCAAGAATCACATGATTATTTCAATAGATGCAGAAAAAGCATTTGATAAAATACAGCACCCCTTCATGCTCAAAACACTAGAAAAAATAGGGATAGTGGGAACATTCCTTAATATTGTAAAGGCCATTTATGCTAAGCCCATGGCTAATATCATTCTAAATGGTGAAAAACTGAAAGCATTCCTCCTAAAAACTGGAACAAGGCAGGGATGCCCTCTTTCACCACTTCTATTCAACATCGTTCTTGAGACTCTGGCCAGAGCAATTAGACAAACCAAAGAAATTAAAGGGATACGAATTGGAAAAGAAGAACTCAAACTATCCCTGTTCGCTGATGACATGATTATATATTTAGAGGAACCTGGAAATTCCACCAGAAAACTCTTAGAACTCATAAGTGATTTCAGTAAAGTAGCAGGTTACAAGATCAATGCCCATAAATCCAACGCATTTTTATACATAAGTGATGAATCTTCAGAAAGAGAAATTAGGAAAACTACCCCATTCACAATAGCCTCGAAAAAAATAAAATACTTGGGAATCAATCTCACAAAAGAGGTGAAAGACCTCTACAATGAGAACTATACAACACTAAAGAAAGAAATTAAAGAACACCTTAGAAGATGGAAAGATCTTCCATGTTCTTGGATAGGAAGAATTAATATTGTCAAAATGGCCATACTACCTAAAGTGCTATACAAATTCAATGCAATTCCAATTAAAATCCCAATGACGTACCTTACAGAAATAGAGCAGGCAATTATGAAATTCATCTGGAAGAATAAGAAACCCAGAATAGCTAAAGCAATCCTTAGCAGGAAGAGTGAAACAGGGGGTATTGCAATACCAGATCTTCAACTCTACTACAAAGCAATAGTAACAAAAACGGCATGGTATTGGTACCAAAATAGAAAGGTAGATCAATGGTACAGAATAGAGGACACGGACACAAACCCAAATAAATACAATTTTCTCATACTAGACAAAGGGGCCAAAAATATGCAATGGAGAAAAGATAGCCTCTTCAACAAATGGTGCTGGGAGAATTGGAAATCCATATGCAACAGAATGAAACTAAACCCATATCTCTCACCATGCACGAAACTAAACTCAAAATGGATTAAGGACCTCGGAATCAGACCAGAGACCCTGCAGATTATAGAAGAAAAAGTAGGTCCAAATCTTCACCTTGTTGGTCTAGGACCAGACTTCCTTAACAGGACTCCCATAGCACAAGAAATAAAAGCTAGAATCAACCACTGGGATAGATTCAAACTAAAAAGCTTTCTCTCAGCAAAGGAAACTATCAGCAATGCGAAGAAAGAGCCTACAGAGTGGGAGAATATCTTTGCCAATCATACTTCAGATAGAGCACTAATCTCCAGAATCTATAAAGAACTCAAAAAACTCTACTCCAAGAATTCAAACAGTCCAGTCAACAAATGGGCTAAGGAAATGAATAGACACTTCACAGAAGAAGATCTACAAGCAATCAACAAACATGGAAAAATGTGCAACATCTCTAGTAATAAGAGAAATGCAAATCAAAACCACCCTAAGATTCCATCTCACCCCAATTAGAATGGCGATTATCAAGAATACGAGCAACAACAGGTGTTGGCGAGGATGTGGGGAGAAAGGTACACTCATACACTGCTGGTGGGACTGCAAATTAGTGCAGCCACTATGGAAAGCAGTGTGGAGATTCCTTAGAAAACTTGGAATGGAACCACCATTTGACCCAGCTATCCCACTCCTTGGCCTATACCCAAAGGACTTAAAATCTGCATACTACAGAAATACAGCCACATCAATGTTCATAGCTGCTCAATTCACAATAGCCAGACTGTGGAACCAACCTAGATGCCCTTCAATTGATGAGTGGATAAAGAAAATGTGGTATATATATACTATGGAATATTACTCAGCCATAAAGAATGATAAAATTATGACATTTGCAGGCAAATGGATGAAATTGGAGAATATCATGCTAAGTGAGATAAGCCAATCTCAAAAAGCCAAAGGACGAATGATATCGCTAATAAGTGGAGGTTGACACATAATGGGGTGGAGGGAAGGGTTAGAGTTAGGGTTAGGGAGGGGGGCAAGTATGGAGGAAGGAACTACTGTATAGAGGGTAAAGAGGGGTGGGAGGGGTGGGGGGAAGGGAAAAAAATAACAGAATGAATCAAACAACATTGCTCTATGTAAATTTATGATTACACAAATGGTATGCCTTTACGCCATGTACAAACAGAGAAACAACATGTATCCCATTTGTTTACAATAAAAAAAAAAAAGTAGCAGAATATAAAATCAATAAACATAAATCTAATGCATTCCTATTCATAAGTGATGAATCCACTGAAAGAGAAATTAGGAAAGCCACTCCATTCACGACAGCCTCAAAAAAATAAACAAACAAACTTGGGAATCAATCAAACATAAGAAGTGAGAGACCTCTACAATGAAAACTACGGAACACTAAAGAAAGAAATTAAAGAAAACCTTAGAAGATGTAAAGATCTCCCATGTTCTTGGATAGGCAGAATTAATATTGTCAAAATGGTCAATCTACCAAAAGTGCTATGCAGATTCAATGCAATTCCAATTTAATTCTCAATGACATTCCTCATAGAAATAGAGAAAGCAGTTATGAACTTCATGTGGAAGAATAAGAGACCTCAAATACCCAAAACGATCCTTAGCAGGAAAAGTGAAGCAGGAGGTATCACAATACCACACCTTAAACTATACTACAGAGCAATAGTAACAAAAACAGCATGGTGTTTGCATCAAAATAGACAGACTAATGATACAGAATAGAAGACACATGTATTTGACTTATAAATGCACTAGGCAAAGGAGCCAAAAATATACAATGAAGAAAAGATAGCCTGTTCAACAAATGTTGCTGGAAAAACTAGAAATTCATATGCAGTAAAATGAAATTCAACTTCTATCTCTCACCCTTCACAAAACTCAACTCAAAATGAATCAAGGACTTAGGAATTAGACCAGAGACCCTGCATCAAATAGAAGACAAAGTAGGTCCAAATCTTCATCCTGTTGGCTTAGGATCAGACTACCTTAACAAGACTCCCAAAGCACAAGAAATTAAAGCAAGAATCAATAAATGGAATGGACTCAAACTAAAAAGCTTTCTCTCAGCAAAGGATATTATCAATAACGTGAAAAGAGAGCCTACTGAATGAGAGAGAATCTATTCCCACATACTTCAGATAGAGCACTTACCTCCAAAATTTATAAAGAACTTACAAAACTTTGCACCAAAAATACAAAGAATCGATACAATAAATGGGCCAAGGAACTGGACAGACACTTTACAGAAGAACACATACCGGTGATTAATAAATATATGAAAAAGTGTTCAACATCTCTAGTAATTAGAGAAATACAAATTAAAGCAACTCTAAGATTTCATCTTACTCCAATTAAAATGACTGTTATCAAGAACACAAACAATAATAGATGTTGGTGTGAATGTGGGGAAAAAGGAACACTTGTACATTGCTGGTGGAGTTGCAAATTGGTGCAGACACTCTGGGAAGTAATGTGGAGAATCCTCAGAAAACTTGGAATGGACCCACATTTTGACCAGTTATCCCACTCCTTGGTTACACCCAAAGGAATTAAAATCGGCATACTACAGTAATGCAGCCACATCAGTGTTTATAGCAGCTTAGTTCAAATAGCTAGATTGTGGAACCAATCTAGATGCTCTTCAACAGAGGAATGAATAAAGAAACTATGGTATATATACACAGTGGAATATTATTCAGCCACAAAGAATAATAATATTATGGCATTTGTAGATAAATGGATGGAGTTGGAGAATATTATGCTAAGTGAAATAAACCAATCCCATAAAACCAAAGGCTTAATATTTTCCCTGGTAAGTGGGTGATTATATATAAGTGGAGTGGGGGGCTGGGAAATGAGAGAAGAATGGAGGAATTTTAGCTTATGTAGAAGGAAATGAGAGGGAGGGGGGTATGAAAACTGGTGGAATGAGACAGACATCATTACCCTATGTACATGTATGATTACACAAATGGTATGAATCTACATCATGTACAACTATAGAAATGAAATGATATACCCCATTTATGTACAATGAATCAAAATGCAGTCTGTAAAAAATAAAAAAAATAATAAAAAAATTAAAAAATTTTAAAAAGATATGAGGTTGCTAATTTCACATCACAAATACTTGTAATTGCATCTTTTTATTATAGCCATCCTAATATGCATGAAGTGGTATCTCATTGTGGTTTTGACAAGCATTTCCCTAACTACTAATGAAGCTGAGAATCTTTTTATGTATGCATTGGACATTTATATATTTTCTTATGTTCTGCATGTCAAAATCTTTAGATATGTAATTGGCAAATATTTTCTGCCATTCTGTGAGCTGTACTTTCACTTTATTGATGCTATCCTTTGAAACAAAAAAAAATTATTTTGATAACCAAAAAAGACAATGAATAAATTAAAATAAAGGTGATCAAAGAAAAACTAAGGTAGTTTAGAAAATAGAGAAAATGATTTGGAAATCTTTAGAAAATAAATTTTTAGTTTTTCACTGTGTCATGGTAAACTATACGTGCATCAATACTAGAAAAAAGAATACAAATACAAATCACAATGTGTTTTGCAAACCTTAAATTCCACTGTTTCATTTAATGTTACTTGTCCGTAGTTCCAATTTTCTCCATAATTTCCTTCCTTTTGGAAAACAGTCTTCTCCATGTTTTTGTCATTGCTGATATTAATGCTTAATTTATATACATTTTCACCATACATATAATACCTAGTTTGGAAATAAGAAGAAATGTTTGGATTCCTACCATATTAGAGTAAATGTGTTTTAGGTTCTTCTAAATCCTTTACTGTCTTTTCTATATCCTATTTTCCTTTGGATGTGGGAATTGCTGGGGGAGGGGAGGGGAGTGTTCCAATGTTTTACTTTTCTATAAATTGGAAAAGTAATAGTGCATGCCTTAAAACTTTGACCAACTTGTTAGTGGAATCTGAGACTGGTACCCTGAGAAAGGCAATGTTACTCATCAAATAGGATAACATTTAATATGTGTCTTACCAGAAACTAAGAAACGAGTGCACAGAAACATACCAGAAACTAAGACAGGCTGGCTCCAAAGTGGGCTCCAATGGGAGGCTCAAGAGTCCAACTCTTTCTCTTCTCCCTCCTGGTCCAGTTGGTGTAGAAATGTAAAATCCTGTAAAAACAAAGGAAAGGTTTTCACTTGCTTAAATATTAACATTTTCATTCTGTGAGACATATTATTCATAAATAAGAAACTATAAGGTAAAAACATTAGAAAAGATACTTTTGCATAGTAGGTAGGACCTTGGACTTGAGTCCAGAAAGCAGCACCTCTGTCATAACAAACTGGTATTTAGGAAAATCAGGTCACAACTGACAACCTTCTACTTTAATTCCAATTTGCTAAATGTTTTGATGGATTCAAATTTTTAGAGACAATCAGTACATGTGGGTATGAAGATATGCTGGTTTGTAACTCATGATATACCCAAGTGTTTAAATTCACATCGGAAGGCAATGTAAAGCATTTCAAATGTGTTTAATATCACATTTACTATATTACATGTCTGCAAATAAGAATTTACTTAATTTTATAGTGTTTTCATCTTCCTGTGTTACTTTGAATGACAACTAATCAGGTCACAGAGGAGCAGGAAGCATGTTAATCCATGTAAAAGCTTTTAAAACGGCACAGGCCACTGCATAAAGTGCTGTCTGGTCTAGAATTCATTATTCCAATCAGTGATGTGCATCATCGGAAGTGTACAAAGTGTTGTTGGATAAGAACATCTTGAACATTTTCTTAGGGAAATTTATTTCATTTTTAGTTTACCCCTCATATATTATGATAGGAAGCAGGGAACATGTAATGAGATATGATATGAAGCAAGTAAAATATTAGATTAATCTAATTCAATTGCAATGCAGTTTTTATGAAATGCTGAAATTTAGAGTTTGCTTGAGATCAAGCATCTTCTCTCCTGTGCCTACCAACAGAAAAAAAAAAATATAGGAAATGTTGCATATAAAATCCAAATTCATATATTTATAACATGCAGAGTAAGAACAAGACATGAAAAAAAGAAATACTAGTAAGACTTCCTATAGGTACATAAATGCATCTTTAGACCAGGGAGGCAAAAGTTACTCAGAATAAATAAGTGTTTTATCAAGGTGAAATTATGGTCAAAAATCTTAATAAATGTAATCTATGCACTTTCATTTGAGTTGATCATAAAGTATAAAATAAAAATAAATGTTTAACATGTTATTTTACTAATACATTATGCATATTTATATATGCTATGATATTTCATGAATAATCATTCTAGCTATTTAGTGCTCAGTTATATAACCCAATGAAAAAGAGCAGCATAGATATAGAGGAGAGCTTCCAAAACCCACTCTTTAAATGCCCAACTCTAAATCCATTTTGAGGAGACTCTATCTTTGGTTGCTTAGGACAGTAGGGGAAAAATAACTAAAATATCACTAACACCATAGAAAAGTAAAGAAATGATTAAACTCTTGAGAAATATTTGTAGTTAGTTGAAATTGTAGAACACAAACACATTTTATGCTCCTCTTTATGTTTGACCACATTCATACACAATTGGTTATGATTTGAAACATTTTGAGTCTGTTATTTACTCATTAAATTGTAATATACATAGGATTTTTAGTCATCAAGATAAGACTTTATATACACATAAAGCAAATTAATTATATACACTCTAGTACTTTATAAACTTTACTTAAATAAGTAAATGAATAAACAAATAAGCACAACATAGCAAATATCATATAGATTTATACATCATGAAATGTAGTAAAATAATACATAATATTAAATTACTATTTCTGTGATATTGCTTAACTCTTTAACAAAGTAGAAGATAAAGGCATCCTTGACAAAATTACCTAAAAATATAGTCAGTCTAACCAGCTAAGAGTCCTTAAATTTCACAATAATTTGCCTGTGAGATCTTGTTTAATACATGCCAGATGCATTAGGGATCACTTCATTCCAAGGCAGTGAATTTCATTTCAATATGATTAGAATTTTTTAAGATTACACATTTATGCATATATTGTTTCTAAGTCTGACCTCTGGGAGCAAAATGGATAAGATGAAAATGTTTAAGGAGGGGTTGGGGTATAGCTCTATGGTAGAGTACTTGCCCAGCAAGAGCAAAGCTCTGGGTTCAATCCCCAGCACTGAAAAAAAAAAAAAATGTGATAAAAAATATTTAAGGGCCACTATTTTGTCTCTTCTGTCTTCTCAAGATTTTATTATATCCTTTTTGCCTTCAATAATTTCAATGTGATCAATTTTAAGTTTGCATCTTATTAAGGTTTGGGTGTAAGATGTTCCCCAAAAGCTCATGTGAATGCAGGAATATTCAGAGGGGAAATGATTTGATTGTGAGAACTGTGACCTAATCATTTCATTCTAGTTTGAATGGACTACTTGGGCAATAACTATAGGAAGGTGGGGTGTGGCTGGAAGGTTGGGTCACTGGGAGTTTCATTTTTCCTTTGGCCTTCTTTCCCTTTCTCTCTGCTTCCTGGGTCCATGAATGGAGTAGTGCTCCTACACCACTTTGGTCCACCATGTTGTTCTGCCTCACCTTGAGTT
Source organism: Sciurus vulgaris (assembly GCF_902686455.1). Lineage (NCBI taxonomy): Eukaryota > Metazoa > Chordata > Mammalia > Rodentia > Sciuridae > Sciurus > Sciurus vulgaris. Next base: position 25,721,272 of record NC_136470.1, on the reverse strand, counting down.
CAGAGCTATGGAGTTGGCTTCATGGACTTAACCTCTGAAACCATGAGCCAAAATAAACTTTTCCTTCTCTAAGTTGTTCTTGTCAGATATTTGGGTCACAGTAATGAAAAGCTTATAGTCTTCATTATTTGATGTGTTCTCAATGAATCGTACACCCAGTTGATTCCACTCAGAGTAGGAAACTAGATATTCACATAGTATTTTTTCTGGAAATCTTATCAGATGCAGGAGAACATCCCAACATTAGAAATGATGAATTATGTCACCATCATCATTTCTTTTTTTTATTTCCAAGTGTGCCTTAGTCTAAGATCTCTACCCCTCCTTGGGAGTTCTTCATCACCTACGCCATTACTTGATAATGCTTCCTTGTGTGCAGTCTAATTGAACCTTTATTCAAGATCACTGTCTCTTTTTTTCCTAGTAACAAAATCAAGTAAAAATTCACTCAGATTTGAGGTCTCTGTCTTAAACCTCAATATCTTCCAGCCATAGTTTTTATAATTCTTCTATCTGTAGTAATTTCATATATTTATTTTAATATTTTCAAACATCTAGAAGTTTTATTACCTTTTGTGTCTTATTATTTCCCCTATTTTCCGGCCCTTGTATTTTCTCTTCTGTTTATGTCTTGTTAAAATCCTACTATTTTTTGAGATCATTTTAATCAAATTGTCATCTCCTTAAGAAATTCTTCCAGTGAGAAGCATCCATTTTTTTTTGAATTATTAATGGCATGCTATACTTATCTGATGTTTGTTAACATAATCTGTTGTGTGTTTTATTTACAAATATGTGATCTTTGTGTGTGTTTGTGTGTGTGTGTCTCTGTGAGTGAGATGCTGGGATAGAACACAGGACCTCACATATGCCAGGTAAATGCTCTATCTCTGAAACAACACCTAGTCCCAACATTTAGCTTTTTAAACTAGCTAGAAGTTTGGGAGAAAGAAAGGTACCTTGTTCATATTTGTATTTTCTATATGGATTAGTTAACTTTTGTTTAATACATTTTTATGCTGATTTAATTTACTTTTATGTTTATTAAAGTTCAATACAAAATGGAATGATTAAACATATTTTCCGTAAACATGGAAATCATATGGTCAAATGATAAAATCTTTTAAAACCTTCAACTTTCTTGAAATGTCTTCTAGGGCTCTCAGCATTAACTTCTGAGTTGGTTTAAAACCCAGAAAATTGAATATGTTTTGTTAATTTAAGCACACAGTCTACCCCTTTCTTGAGCCATTAGGCTTTTCCTAAAACTGCTTTGTGTAAATTTTTTGGCCTACTTCTCCATAAACAAAACCTAACCTCTTTGTGAACAACTCAGTTCAAGAGAAGAGTGTGTGTGTGATGCTGAGGCAGAGAACAGAACCTGGAGACAGCCCTGCATTCTGGAAACCTGGAGCTCTCTCTGAAGAAAAGGTCCATAGAAGGAGCTTTGTGAGAGGTGTGTACGTGAAATGAACTGGGCACGGTAAATGAAGGGTATTCAAAGTGTAGGTTGGGGAATGGTTGGAATTCAGTCAGATTCTATCAATAATAGACAGTATTATTTTCTAAAATTCAGCATCACAGGAAAGATAAGAAAACAAGGATATTACTTTGAAAACACTAAAGTTACACTTGTAAAAAATTTGTATGCTACGAACTACATCTAAAAGCTTAGCACACTCTTGAAAATTGAGTCAAATAACTGTTTTACTCCCCAGTATGCTACTTAGAACAGTACCACAGACAATTTTTACCTCTGAATACTTTTGTGGCATGAAGAGAAAATAGTTACAAAACCTAACATTTATATAGCACTTTCTGTGTGTCAGGCATTTTTCTAAATTTTTTTAAACATAGTAATCAATTGAATGTTTATAACATGCCTCTTAAACTTGGGTCCTATTATCATCTATTTCACTTTCTGGATAAGAAAACTGAGGCAAAGAGAGAGAGAAAGAGAATAGATAATTTGCCTAAATGAAAAGTCTGAGATTTAAAACTTGCTAAGACTGCAGGGTCTACATTTAAATGATCTTTAGTTCTGTAGATGCTTTTCCCAGAGCAATAGAAACAATTATGATTTCCTTGAAAAAGGAAAGGAAAAAAAAAAAAAAAACACTTTCTTTGAGCTTTCTAGTCCATTGGTGACCCTTCCATTTCTGAAGACTTACATATTACTAAACTCCCTTTCCCTGTGTGTTCTGAACAAATCAGCCACTTCTGAACACCCCGAGATGCTGCCCTGCATCAGTGCTTCCATTTCTTCCAATTCCCTCGTTTCTGAGAAGTAAAGAGAAAACTGCACATTGACAGCACACAGATTTAGGAGCTGTGGCTCCACCAAGGGAGAGTTCTTTAGAAGATCTGGAAAATGGAAGCGACTTAGATGTTCTTCCCTAAAGTCATGCAAATTCGAAGTTCATCTGTTTCATTTAGGCCTTCCTGTCATTTAAAGTGAAGGCAAAGAACAAAAAAATCCCCTACATGGATAAGAGGAACAGCAGGATAGACTTAATTCTCTTCCATTTCAGATGTAGGATGTTCTGACACATAAAAAAGCCAGTTGGAAGAAAAATACCCCTGGGGGTGAATGGCTGGTAGATTATGAAATCTCAGGTTTGAGAGCTGGAGAGAACCTATTAAGACCTACGGTGGTCCTCATTACCTCTCTGCCTCTGGTGTGCTCTGACCTGCTCTACCTTGTCTAATTTTAAGTAACTCCTGCTATATGACTTTCTTCTGAGACCCCATTTCCCACCCAACTATTTAAAATCTCCATCTGACATTCAACCTGCTTCCCTTTCGTCAGTTTCATCTGCTTTCTTTGGTTATGTAATCTGTGGGCAACCTGAAACCTTTTCTCTCCTGTAATGCACTAACACTCCTCAAATATCAGTGGAATTATTTTATCTCTTATTATGATGACATAAAAGTAGAAAAATGATAATTTGAATGTCAAGGATTTCAACTACATAAAAGGTATCTGTCATAGTCAATAGATATAAATACTTTCTTCACTTTCTGTAACTACTCTTGTCCAACTGTGGTAGAGATTTTTTTTTATTACACTGTGGGGAAAAACTTATCAGATTATTTGACTATTAGGCCTTCTATAGAGGGCTAGAGTGACTATTGTATAGGAGTTAGTCTTCCTCTTGTATGTTACTAATTTATCCATGGCGGATCAGGCTCTGGGATATAATTTATTCAGAGAAGATTAATTATGTGGGAGGATATGCATGTCACCATTCTCAATACTAAATACTTTTGGCTTTATAGGATTGGGCCATCTACATAAAGCAAATTTTTTATGTGTAGGTCCACACTGGTAACTAAATTTGCAATACTCTATTTTTACTCCTTTCAGACTATCTAGAACCTGACCTCTTCTCACCACATCTGCTCCCTGATCTGAATCCCTTGACCTCTTGTCTAATGTTATGATTTGGATATGAGGTGTCCCCCAAACACTGATGTGTGAGACAATGCAGAAAGGTTCAGAAGAGAAATGATTGGGTTGCAAGGGTCTTAACCCAATCAGTGAATTAATTCCCTGATAGGGATTAAGTGAGTGGTAATGGAAGTGGTAGGGTATGACTGGAGGAGGTGAGAACTGGGAGCTTGGTTTGGGGGTATATATTTATATGTAGAGAGTGGAGTCTCTCTCTTTGCTTCCTGATCGCCATGTGAGCTGCTTCTCTCTGACAAACATTTTCACCATTATGTTCAGCCTCACCTTGAGCCCAGAGATGTGGACCTAACTGTCTATGGACTGAGACCTCTGAAACTGTAAGCCTCCAAATGACTTATCCTCCTCTACAATTGTTCTGGTCGGATCTTTTAGTCATAGCAGTGAAAAAGCTGACTTCTAAATATCTATATTAAAGGACAGCCTTGCACTAGTCTCTCTGTGTTATGGTTTGGGTCTTAAATATCCCCCACAGTCTAGTAATTTGAAGATGTAATCCTCAGTGCAGCCAGGTTCAGAGGTGGAGTTTGGGAAAACGTCAGGATCATGAGGCCTTCGACCTCTCTGGGAATAAATTCATTAGTAGTTGAATGAATGACTGGGAGGTGGTGGAAACTGCAGGCAGATGGGCATGGCTGGAGGATGCAAGTCACTAAGGGTATGTCCTTGGGGACTACATATTTTTCCTGCCCTCCCACCCCCTTGCTTCATGACTTCCATGAACTGAGCAGCTTCCCTCTGCTCCGCCTTTCCACCATGATATTCTTCCTCACCTCAAACAGATAGGAATAGAACCAGCTGACCGTGGACTGAAAATCTCTGTAAATATGAGCCAAAATAAATTTTTCTTCCTTGCTGGAAGTGGTGGCACACGCCTGTAATCCCCGTGGCTCTGGAGGTTGAGACAGGAGGATCTCAAGTTCAAAGCTAGCCTTAGCAATGGCAAGTGCTAAGCAACTCAGTGAGACCCTTTCTCTAAATAAAACACAACATAGGGTTGTGGATGTGGCTCAGTGGTCAAGTGGCCCTGAGTTCAATGCCCGGTACCCCCCCAAAAATAAATAATTTCTTTATCCTCCTTTAAATTTGTTTATGTGAGATATGTCGATGACAGCAACAAATAGCTGACTAATATACCAGGTGTCTCTCCTCTTGTCCTTCCATATACTGTTCTGCAACTACCAGAGTGAAACCTTCCACTCCAGTGCTCACAAATCTCAATTATCTTCTTATTTCGCTCAGAGAAATAGTCAGATCCATAGAAAAGGCATCATCATCTGAACCCTCTGCCCTAATCATTGCACTCCAGGTATCCTGTCCTCCTGGCTCATCTTCAAACAGGTTGGACATGCTCCCCTTTAGCATCTTAGCTCTGTTCATTCCCTCTGTCTAGAATAATCTATGTGGTAATTCCTTAATTGTTTAACGTTTTGATTCATATGTCACTTTCAATGACCCTGAACCTGATTACCTTATTTTAAATATAATGGCACTTTAACACATGCCATTCCCCTTTCCTTTGCCAAGGTTTACGGTTTTTCAGACTACTCATCTACGATTAACTTATCAGAACGTTAATTACCTTTTATATATTCTGCTTATTTTCTATTTTCCTTTGTAGATTGTGTGATCTATGAAAGCAGGAAATCTGATTTATTTTGTTCATAAATGAATTCTGAGTATTTTGAATAGGGCCTGGGGCTCACCAAAAGCTTCTCAAAGGAGTGAAATAATAAATGGAAAGGAGCTCTTAGTGATGATTATGAACATTGATTAAAATAATTCATTTTTTAGAAAATTATTTTGATCAAGGTGTAGTATGATGAAGCACATTTTAATATTTTAGGGTGTCACTGTCTAAAGATTCAGGATTTATTAGAAACATTACTACTCTGAGTAAATTAACCCTTTAGTGTTATTTAGCTCTGTTACTCATAATTAGCATTAAATTAATCATTTACTTTTCATGGGATAAAAGTGAAACAATTGATCTTCATAACAGAAGTAACTATTCATAACAAGTAGCAAAGTACATGTGTTTAGATTTTGTTTTGCTCTAAGCTGCTTGATTTAGACAAAAAATTATACAGAATTTACTCATGAAGTCAAAATTGTTTCAACTTGAAACTTTTCATCGATTTTAGAATTGGTGATATGTGATCTGTATTCTTAATGTCTAGAATTGCACATTGTTAAAGGAGCTTTATCTCCTGATTCTTCTTTATGATTCTGGTTTTCTTTGTCAAATACTATTGTCTCTGATGTTAATGTTTCCACCAGGAATCCAATTCTAATAGCACATTTTCATGAAAATGTATTTACAGATCACAGCCTTCCCTTAAGACTGTGATCTAGCATCCCTGGGCCTTCCAGAAAAAGTCCACTTATCTCTACTGCAAAGTGATATGATATTATATATAAAAATTCTAAGAATTCATTAAAAATAAACTGAGCTAACACGTTCGTGAAGACTGCAGGGTATAAGATCAATACACAAATGGATTGTATTTCTGTGCACTAGCAATGAATAATCAGAAAATAAAATTCGGGCAAAGCAGACCAACACTCTGAAAAGGAAATTACCTCACATAAATCTATTTAGTTACTAAGTGACAAATATAGAACAACAACTTGTCTCCTTTTTTCTAATGAACTTTTTGTGTATTCTGGAACATATGCTGAATGAATATATAAGGTAAAAGTATATTTTTGAAACATTAAATTTTACTTGCCTATTTGATTATTATTTTTTATTTAAATGCATTTATTAGGTCATGATTTTAAGAAAAAGTTCTATAAAATCTTTTTGATTTAATATTGCTTTCACCTACTCCTTTTATTTAATTTAAGAATTAAATGAAAATCATACCTGTAATATTGCCAAAAGTATGGTCAAAATTTGGTCCAGTAAAAGGAGGAAAGGTGGATCCCTGAATTCTTTCCCATTCATTGTCATCATTTAGATCCTGGATCCAGAAACAAAAGCCGTCCTCAAAATTACAGTTAATTTTTTCATAATCTGTGAAATAAGAATGAAAGAAAACTCTTGAATTTAGTTCCTGCTAGAAGCAGTTATATTAGATTATATTAAAAGCAAGCTAACTTCATAGAGTTTACAGTTGAGTGGGATATATAAAACCAGTCTTTTCCATTAATTTAGTCCAAAAAAATCTTTTTGTTTTCAACTGTGTTAAATTTAATTTGTTTCTCATATTTATGAAGAACAAATACAAGCTTTTGTTATTTCATTTTTATATCTTATCTTCATTGTTTTACACATACAAATTTATTCCCCAAATTTCTTTCTCCTTAGAACTGAATTTTGATCAAAAAATTAAGTCTATGTGCAAACTGCTCTGAATTAAACAAATAATATTTTACTTGTAATATTTGCAGTATATAACATTTTAATTTAATTTTCTATCAATTTATAATTTTTATCAAATTGGTTACTTGATTTCTATGAAGAATGTGAACTAACTTATAATTTCTTTCTAAGTATTAATTAAAGGAGCTATACATAAAAATGCTCATTACAGAGCTTGCATGATGAACATTTTAGGTCTTTATACTTTTAAAATTCCATTATAATATTAGGAATATTAAAATTCAAAGGCAGAAAAATAAATAATACTTACTATTAAGCTCACTGCTATTAAATGCAGTATATGTTGCACTAAAGCCAATATAATCATTTTCATCAGATTCTATGAGAAAGGTGATAGTAACTTGATTGGAAAAGATTCTAATTGTGCCAGGATTAGTTTCCCAAAGAGAGGCTACAAAAGAAAATGAATTACTGTTATATGTATGCATATATTCATCCATCCATTTATCCATTTATCAATTTTTGATTTACTGACTATCAATCTGTTTGATACCATTCAGTTAACTAAAAGCATTACTCTTGTGATTAATTTATTTTAATTGAATTGTGTCTTCTAAGCATTGGAAAATCTTCAAATTATTATACATATTTATGGTTTTAAAAACCTTTTTCATTTTTAATTGGTAGGTACATACATTATATACATGTTTAAAAACAAATGATGCATTTTTTCTTTACTGAAAATATTCCTGTAAGAAATACAAAATTTAAACAGTTCTAAAACCAAAAGATAGTTTGGCTCTATCAGTTATGTCCCATGCCATACCAAAATGTGCTAAATTGTGATCACAATGGTAAAAACAAGAGTATATCTTTGTTTCTTTATTGACATAAATGTAGGATCTCAATATAATACTTGGTGATTAAGTATTGAATCCATAGCACTTTATATTGAGTTTGTCATTGTTCTTTCTGGCTTAACTCTAAGCCACACAAAGGTTATCTTTCAATTTTTGATTCTCAAGGGTTATTGTAGTGCTTGGGATGTAGAGTTTTCATATGAAGTCTTATAAAATGATTGTTAAATGAAATATCCTTTTGTACAACTTACAGCTTAGCATATATATTCTCAAAGGGGGCAAAATTACCTCAAAGAGTGTGAAAATTTGTTTTCAGGGTGAAACAGTCTTAGATTTTTTTATTTGTAAAGTCCAGATATACACACATAAACAGATATACATAAAATATTTAAATTATCTGGGGAGCATACAGAATAAAAAAAGTATAAAAGGGTTTCTTATTGGTGATCATAATGAAAAAACAAATTAAGAAAGAATGATCTATCATTTCAGTTGGGCAATCTGAACTAGGCATCAGATTCTGGTGTGTGAAATTGACCACACCTATAGACAAAGCATCACTGATATTTTTGGGTTTTAAAGAGAGACATTTGATGAACTATGGAAAATTCCATACTCATGCAGAAATTAGTAAACACTGTGATGCATATGATAATCTTAACAGAATCTAATATAAAAAAAACATTATGAGCGGGCATTCATTCACATCTTAATATTTTCCTCCAAAATGTGTGTCCTCCAGTGTTTCCTAATGAAGAATTATATTGGTTATTTAGGCTCCTCCTACCAGCATATGTAACTGTGTAACCAAAAGTGCTCTCATGTTGAAAATCTTTGTAGTTCATAAGTGTCTAGACACGTAAGGTCCTGTAAATATTTCAGAAACTTTCCTTTAAACTTGTATGTCTTTCTCCTTCTTGCTTTCTTTCTAAGCAAGAATCCTCTGGCACTATTGCTTCTGATTGGATGTGAATGAGACTCATGGCTCAATGGCACCTTTGATGGTTGTGATGTGCTAGGATTCCTGCATTTTCCAATGTTATTGTACTGGTCTAAATAGATTCAGGGTGTATGTCCTGAGATCCATTAACCTGCTTCAAAGATACAGACAAACCTCTTCAAAGGGTGTAGAATATGTGTCTGTAGATATTTTGTAAAACTTTCCTCAGATTTTTAAGTTCTCCTTGAACCACAGATTCAATGAAAGACATGTATCTTATGCATAAATGAAGGCAGTAGAAGGTGGTGATTCAGAGCTGGGGTTTCAGTCAGTATTTAATTGAGTTCTTTCTTTATGTCTTACTAGATTTTTCTGTGCCTTAGTTTTCTCTGTGATAATAAATTTTCCGTTAAAATTTGTTGTAAGGAGTAAATCATTTCCATATGGAACAGTGACTGATGCACAGTAAAGGCTCAATGAATGCTGGCTGTGGTATCTCTCTCTCACCAATTTATTTTAAGTCATGGAAAGGCAGAGATTATGGCTCAATGCTTTCTGTACCTCGGTCATTGTGCCAGAACATGGGAGAAGTTTAGTCTATATTTGAGTGCATGTATGAAGATATGAATGTACAGAGTGATACAGTTTGCCTACGTAAAAGAAACATCTTTTGTTGAAAGAAAAAAAGAAACCAATTACCTAAAATTTTATAAAAGGTGAATTTTTACTATATTACATTATAGTTGATAGAATAAAAATTTCAATACTAATTCCTTAAGAAAATCCAGTATTTCCTTCACAAATTCTATAATCTATAAATATTAATTTACATAGAGTTGTCAGACAGTCACACCTGAATGTGAACAAGCTCCTCATTTTTCTTCTAATAGCAATGACCCTGGTGAATAGGTTTTGTGAAAGAGAAGAGGGAAGCATGATAAAGATGCTGGGAAGTTGGGAAAGAGGGTGATAGATAGGAATGACAGACTTTGTAAAGAGTAGGATTCAACAGAAAAAAGTTCAAAGCCAGTTATGTTATTTCATTTATGGAAGTAAAAATGTTTGCACTAGAGTATCCCCTGCATGATATAAAGGATTTTTAATGTGTTTGACACATTTCGGGGAGGAAAGTAAGAAGGTTCTCTATTAGAAATATTTGATTGATGAGTTACAAAACAAAAAACTGAGGAATTATTCAACATGAGAGAAACCCTATGGGAGTCCTGACAAAGGAATTATTACTTTTGCTAGATAATCATGATTAGATAATCTTTTAGAGCTTAGAAGGGACAAATCTTTAAGTCAGTGCTCATTAAAATTTTCTAAGTAATATATTCCTTAAGCAGTATGAAATGTCCTTCTTTATCCCTTCTAACTTTTCTAACTTTAAAGTCCACTCTGTCTGATATGAGGATGGAAAACCCTGCTTGTTTATGTGGTCCATGTAAGTGATATGTTTTTTCCCAACTTTTCACCTTCAGTCTGTTGATGTCTTCCTAGGAGGTGAGTCTCTTGAAGACAGCATATTATTGGGTCTTTTTTTTTTTTAATTCAATTTGTCAGTCTATGTCTTTTGATTGAGAGTATAGGCCATTAATATTCATAATTCATTAATATTCATAATATTATTGAGATATGATTTGTATTCCCTGTCAGTTTCTCCTTTGATTGACCTTTACTTTAGTGTAGTTCCTCCCTTTGCTGATCTTCATTTTTTTTTTTTTTTTCATTTCTTCCTCATGGAATATGTTGCTAAGGATGTTCTACAGCACAGGTTTTCTAGTTGTGAATTCTTTTAACTGTTGTTTATAACGGAAGCTTTTTATTTCATCTTCAAATCTGAAACTTAATTTTACAGGCTATAAAATTCTTGGTTGTCATCCATTTTCTTTCAGAGCTTGATACATGTTATTCCAGGACCTCCTGGCATTGAGGGTCTGGGCTGAGAAATCAGCTGAGATCCGAAATGTTTTCCCCCTGCATGTAAATTGAATTTTTTCTCTCACAGCCTTTAAAATTCTATCCTTATTCTGTACGTTAGTCATTCTTATTATAACGTACTTTGGTATGGGTCTACTCTAACTTTGTACATTTGGGGTCCTGTAAGTCTCTCGTAGTTGATTTTTCATTTCATTCATTAGATGTGGGAAGTTTTCTGATATTATGCCTTTGAAAACATTGTGCATTCCTTTGATTTGTATCTCTATGCCTTTGTCTATTCAGATAAATCCTAAATTTGGTCTTTTCATGTTATCCCACTTTTCGTATAAGTTCCTTGCATTCGTGTTTTTTAACCATCTTCTCTGTGGGGTCACCTTTATTTTCAAGAGTATATGTTTCGTCTTTGTTGTCTGAGGTTCACTGTCTTCCAAGTGGTCTAGTCTGTTGGTGATACTTTACATTGAATTTTTAATTTGGTTTATTTTTTCCTTCATTTTGAGATTTCTGGGGGGAGTACAGGTTGAAGAAACTGTGCAAAACTTGGCTCTCTCCAGCTCAGTGAGTCCTGAGGTGTGCAGGGAAGGCAGGGACCAGCTACATGGGTGACTGTAAGAGGGTGTGAGGGCTATCTTGCTATCTGATTCACCCACTGGCCCAGCACCCACTGGGCTGGAGCTAACATTCAAACTTCAGATAACCCCACCTATTGGTGGAGAAGGGAAGATGAGAAAAATTTTGAAAGCCAGTGGAAGCAATCATTCAATTTTCCATTGAGACTTTCCTCCTTTATTTATTTGTTTTTTTCACCCTCTCTCTCACACTTCTACCATCTTTGAATCCAAATATTTTTCATGTATCAATTTATTGATGAATGGGATATCTGAATAGTATAGGACAGTTTTGTTGTATATTCTTACATTTTTACTTTTTAAAAAATATCTGTACATATTTTTTTCTCTTACCAACCTGTCTCGCTGGATTCTTTCTTACTTCTCTCATACAAATAGCCAACCTCTATTAACTCCTCCCTCCCTGTTACTACAAATTTTTACTTCTATCTTCTCTCCCTCTCCCTCTCACTCATAAACATCAAGTCTTACACTACTTACACTATAAGACTACAAGGTAGAATCTGTGCTGCCTCAGCTCCATATTGTTAGACTAGAAGACACACAAACAACATGAAAAAACAAGGGAACAAAGTGCTTCAAACAAACCAAGATTTTCCAACAATAGACAACACAGTAGAAGGAATGTCAGAGAAGGAGTTTTGAAAATACATAGTTAGACTGATCTTCAGAATAAAGGATGACATTGGAGAGAAAATACAGGAAGTGAAAGATCATGTCAATAGAGATTATAAAAAGGAATCAAGCAGAAATCCTTGAAATAAAGGAAACAATAAAACAGATTAAAAATTCAATTTAATGTATTCCTATCAACAGAAGTGAGTAAATGGATACTTTTGAGAATACACGAAAGTGTCTCAATACAAAGCATAAAGTTTTTCAAAAATGTTTTTCCTGAAAAATGTTTGCATAGATTACTTAATTCCAAATCCACGAAATGGTTATTTTGTTGTAGGATAAACCAACAACAAAGGAAGATTACACAGTGTTAAAGGACTGCGGTAAGGATATAATGTCAGCAGTCCTGTCTTGTGGAAATGGAATTTCACCTGAGCACTTGGTAAAGAACTGCATTAACAACTATGCACTCAAAACACATATTCTGAGCTTGGCACTTTGAAATCAACTTCAATGTGCTTAGTGTGCTTTCTCAGACTGTTTATGTTGTAATTCTTTGAGGATGCTTAGGAACATTTATGGGTTTTCCTGAACAAAAAATTAAATGCGCTCGCTCATACTTCTATCATATGTGGTATTGATAATTATTATCACCATTGAATTTAATATTATACCTTCATCACTATAACTTAAAAAGAATATTTTAAGCTCATTCTCCTGGCAATATATTCTCATTGACTTCTGTTCTGTTTGAAGACCCCATCACACTCTATTTTTTTTTAATGTAATGTCTATCTTTCTGTAACACTTTTTACCAGTGAGAGAACTTTTACATCATAACTTTATCTGAAAGTGAAAAATGCTTTGGGATTTGTTTATCTTGTTTGTTCTATCAAGAATACAGCAACTATTTCATGGTGTTAGATAGTTTATAATTTCTTTATATAATCCATTTCCCCTAATTTATGTAATAGATCTACATATTTTCAAAAAGTGACAACAGCATTTGAGATACATTTCTGAATTGGAATTGAATGAAAGGAAATCTGGTAAGTATCTCTCACACAAAAGATTTGCAAAGATTTTATATAAGATGGGCTTGTAAACTGAGAATGAAAGTATTGAAATTATTTCAATAAGAAATAACTTTAAAGTTATGAAAGTTATTGAAAGTTTAAAGTTATGATTATATCTACTGGAAACCCACCTTAATATCATATAATAAAATTACAAACATATTAATCTAAATTTAAATCAACAAATACTGAGATTTTTACATTATACCAAGCACTATGCTGCTAGTGGTAAGATATAATTGCTTTTCTTTATAAGTGTTATTTTATTTTAAAATTTAAGTTTTAACAAACAATTTTTTCTGATTAAAATTAAAATATTTAGTTATTTTAAAAAATTTGAAATAAAAAATTTTAGATGACCTTAAGTGGAAGATTCTGTTTTAATTTAGAAACACTTTCATAGGTCTCTTTCTATTCTCTTTCATACTACAGTTTTATGGTGATTATTTGTGCATTATTTGCATCATTATGCTTAACTATTTAATATTTATTCATAAATTACTGATAGTTTAAGCATTGAAAATAGTGTTTAGATAAATCAAGGTGTTTGAAGAATAAAGGAATGTGAGGGTACCTACCACTTACTGAACATTTAACTTCCTTCAATTTAGGATTCATCATCTGTAAAGGAAAGACTATAATAATACCTAAATAATTGGTGTGGGGGAGTATTTATTGAGCTGACAGAGAACTGACAGCACTACTTTATGCATTGTAAGTAATCAATGTATGCTAAAATTCATTAATGTCACAGCCTTTGAAGATATTTATATGAACTTGACTATTTGTCCACCTAAGTAAATATTTATGTTGATTATAATTTTGAAGAAGTGCATGTGTCAGTAACAAAAATGATTATGAAATAATTCACACATTTATTTAAGCCAAATGTTATTTACCACGAGTTCGCATGTTTTATGGATTCTCATTACTCTATTTGTATTTGGACTTTCAAAGCACAAGGAAAAATTCCATTATTCATTAAGTATTAAAATTTTCTAATCAATTAATTAATTAATTCAGTGAATAAAATGAATTTTAATTTAATTTAATTTAATTGGTTATTTTAAAATAAATTTATTAAAATGCATCTTAATTAAAATTTAAATATTAAAAATTAAAAATTAAATTAAGATAACTTGAAAGTAGAGAATTCTGATTTGATGTCTGTCTCATACACAACTAGTTCTGTGAACTTGTGATTATTTAACCTTTTAGATCTTATTTGACTCATAAATGCTTTGCAGATTTGTTGAAAATATTAAATAAGATGATCTACATAAATCATTTTGCAGTGTTAGATCAATAGCATCCCTAAAATCTAAATATTATCTGCATTTATTTAAATATTTCCCAATCATTAAATCAATTAAAGATATTTTATTAGATATGACTCACTTTTCATTACCTACAGTCTGGATGGTGAAATGACTAAACTTTAATAGCAGGATTTCTCCTGGAATTTTGCCCCTACTTAAAATGACTACCATAAATAGCACTTCTGAGGCCAAATGGAATAAGTGCACTGGCAAATATACATTACTCATGCATCACTGCCTCCTCCTTGGCTATCAGTTTCCTTATACTAATGATAAATGTTAGGTAGTAGCAGTGCTATCTATACTACTGTTTACTGAGTTTATCTCTGATGCTAGAATCTGTTTTACCCAACAAAGTGGACATTGACAGAGATTCTGTGTGTTTATGACTTAGGCAACAACAGAGAAAATAGAATAATAAGACTTAGTGTTTGTCTGAATTTTGTTTAATGAAGAGTATTGTTTGAGGAATGTATGATAAACAAATATACATTTCTTTCACATGATTCTTAAAAACATTTATTAGAAGAGGACCGTGTAAAATAGTTACTATTTTGTTACAAAGATTATATAGAGCACCAGTTTCCTAATTTTCTTAATGAGGACCAGTTTTGTTTTTTCCTTCAGTAACTTAAATTTCAAGTTCATATTAGTTCAAAATTAAAGGGAAAACATCTTACTCCAAAAAACTTCTCACATATTTTCATTTTGATAATGGATTATATTATATTCTTATAACTTACCTCTTAGAATCTTGCTTGGTCCTATACCTTCATAAATATATAACACATCTCTATAATATGTATTAAAAGAATCGAAGCTCAGTTTGATGGAAAGTCCTTGGTTTACACTAAATTAAAGGCATAAATAGGTTACAACACTTTCAGCCATTGTCATAATTTTTAATGCGGTCTAGATTGAATATATTTTCTTTTGTTGTGTTAAAAATCACATGACATCTATTTCCTTAACAAGTTTTTGAGTGCACAGTCCACTATTAATTATTAACCCAATGTTGAATAGCAGATATCTAGAACTTATCTGAACAGCAACTTCTATTGATCTGTCCCTCCTGCTTCTGGTAACCACATTCTGCTTTCATTTCTGGAAGTTTAACAGCTTGAGGAACTTCTCATAAAGGAAATCATACAGGATTTACCCTGTGTGCCTGGCTTATTTCACTTAAGTTAGTGTCCTTAAAGTTCATCCACACTGTACCACCAACAGGGTTTCCTCTTTTTATTGTTGCATAGCATTCCACTGTGTATATATGACATATTTCTTTTATCCCCTTACGGGTTGATGGAAATTCAGTTTCTTTCCATTCCTTGATTATTGTGAATAATGCTAAAATATACAAAGGAGTGCAGATAAATCATGTGAGATCCTGATTTCAGTTCTTTTGAATAAATACCCAGAAATGGGATTATTAGGTAATATAGATTTTCTATTTTTAATTTTCTTTTTGAGCACCACATATCACTGTATCATTTTATACTCATATATTTAGTGCTCAAAGATTCCAATTTCTCCACATTCTTACCAACACCTATTTCATTTTGATTTTTGTAATGATCATCCTAATATGTGCCAGATAATATCTTATGGTTTTGATTAACAGTTCCCTGATAATTAGAGGGCATCTGAAAATGAGTAGAGGTTTAGTCTCCAAAGCCAAGCAGAAGCCTTGAGAAATGACCTGTCCCAGAAGCTGATCCTGGGTGAATACGGTCTTCTGGCCACGGGCACAAGAAGTTTGATTTTTAGGTATAGTTTTAGTAGTAACTTGGTCTAGCAGACAAATGCAGATCTTCTTTCCAAAGAAAGTTAATTTTTAAATGTTTAAAGGTAATTATTGAGAAATGACTATTTGTGATAAGACCCAAGATCTGACAAACACTGCATTATAAATCTAATCAGGGGTTGGAGTTCATAGCTGGAGTTCAGTCTTCGAGGAGTAGAGGGGGGTGACAGTAAAATGAATTGGTGGCTAGGAACAGGGCACAATTAAAAGTCATCTAAGAAGAAACCCGGGTTTATGGATTTGAGCAGTGTTTGTTGCCAGGGAGATAGAACAGTGGCATGTGGTTAAAAAAAAAAAAAAAAAAAAAAAAAGTAGAAGAAAAAAGAAAAATGAAAAACCAAAAATACAAAAATAACCTGACATAGCCTTCAGCCCTGGGTATTGGGTACAGTGGTTCTGGAGTGAATTCTAGCCTGTTTTGAAAAGCTCCAGTGGTGATTGTGAGAAGATACCATTCACAGGATACTCTCAGATGTGCTTAGTAACCACGGGAGGTTGGCGGGGCAAGGAGATCAAGATGAGGGAGCAGCAGGTTCAGGCAGAGTTAGCCTGCTGCTGAGATCTGTAGGGAATCCAGAGTCAAAGCTGAAGAAGACAGAGGCAGAAGAAATAAAGAAGACTTTAGAGATGACTTCTCTTTTAATTAAAGTTCTGGTGTCTGTAGGCAAGAAAAGACTGAGTTCTTCATCAGGTGTTGCTTTTATGCCGTGTTACTAACGAATGCAAGAGAAGCAACCTGGGAGCCTTTATGTTTTGGGTCCTTTGCCTTCTCAGAATAGATAATTGAAGGTTGAAGAGAGAAAGTACATACTGTGTTTAGTTTCTTTTAATTTGAAACAGCCAACTCACTTGCAATAAAAATAAGATTAACAGAAGGCTACAATCTGATGTTTTAATCATATTAAATCTCTTGGTTACCTTCTAATATTTTTAAGGGAATAAACATTTTTTTAAATTTAATGTATACACTCTGAATTTTTGTTTTATTAGCTTATCTTTTCATAGTTTATTTTTATTGAGCACTTACATGTGCAATTACTTTATATTCATTTTTAGCTCTTATGATGACTTTGATCCAAGCAGTTGGAGCTGCTGAGCTCTACAGATGCAAATATTTGGGGTCACAGAGATTTATTAATCTTCCTTAAATGACACATCTCAGATTTGTCCCAGGCAACACTGGCACTACTTCTCTAGGACAAATCTGAAGAAGCTAGATTTGAACCCACACAGACTGTCACTGCCCTTCACAATCTTGAAATTTGGCCTGTGCTAAATGTAGTCATAATGTCAAGGATGGGTTGGTATAGGCCATAACATAGTTTAGTTGCATATGAAATATTTCTCCACTTAATTGGTCTTCTAAGCAGGTAGAAAAGTCATTGTCTTTATACCTACTTTGATCACCATTGAGAAAAAAAAAAACTATATGGTACAATGAATCACTAATATAGTAATCAGGATGGAGAAGAAAAATTAATTGTTTATGTGACTATTTCAATTACAATTCCATCATGAAGTACACTATTTGATTTAAGGTAACATTTTAGATTTTTCAGGTTCAAATAATCATTCCTATATCACTAGTGAATTTCTTTAAAGGGTTTTAAAATTATGTAACAAAAGGAAGGGAAAAAGAAAAGAAATACAAATTCTTAATTCATATAGGAAGATTATTACATAAAGGACATTAACATTATAGCAAAAGGTTTTTTTCTGTTCTGCTCATAAACTCTTTAAATTTGACTTATCTTTATTATGAAATGGATTTTACAATTAAATTGTTTTCATTTGGTATTAAAATTCTAAAGATTGATGAAGAATTTATTATATACATAGGTTTTAGTGAGTTTATTTCAGTGTCCCTTATATTTATTTATAAATTCTTTTTTCCTTGGAGTGTCTGAAAGATTCTCTTTCATGAAGGATGCTAGGTAAACATTCGGGTTAGATCATCTGTCAGCAGTCTGTGTATTTTGATCCATCGCCACATTTTAACTGGTCAACTGAAATAAGAACTTCGAGATCAAGTATATAATAACTGATCCAAATGTCATTCAAGATATAGCCCAAATGGGGCCAGAGGTAGAGCTAAGTGGTAGAACTCTTTCCTAGCTTGATTAAGGCTAAGTGTGTCACACTGTTGAAGATTTATAAACAGTTATAGGCATAATGATAAAGGAACTGAATTCAGCCCTCCATAGTCATGCATTCACAGATCTAACCACATATGGATCTCATATGGTTTGGATATGAAATGTCCACCACAAGCTCATGTGTAAAAAAAATTGGTCTCCAATGTAGTTATGTTCAGAGATGGGATTTGGGGGGAATGATTGAATCCTGAGAGTTCTGATCTCATCAATGGATTAATGGGTTGAAGTACTCATATTTGAAGAGACTATTGGAAGGTGGAGGGGATCTATGCAAGGTAAGCCTTCATTGGAGAAATTAAGTCACTGGGAGCTTGCCCTGGGAGGGTGTATCTTTGTGGTTCTTTCCTTTCTTTCTTTTTTTCCATGTTTCCTGGAAGCAGTGAGGTGAGCAACTTTGTTCTGCCATGCCCTTCTTCCATGATGCACTGCTTCACCTTAAGCTCAGAAACAATGGGGCCAGCTGGCCATGGACTAACACCTCTGAAACCATAAGGCAAAACAAATCTTTCCTTCTTTACATTGTTTTTCCCGCGTCATAACAATGAAAAGCTGACTAATAGGATCAAATATACTCAGAAATAATTGTACTGAACATATACAGACTTGATTTCTGTTGGGACAAATGACATGTTAACTAACTCAGGCTGACTCCTTACTCCCTGGCGAGTAAGCAAGATCAAGGCCTCAAAGGCGGTCTCAATAGTTAATGATGATGAATCGGACCACCGTCAGGGATTGGTTAACAACAGTTCAGCGAATGTGATCAGCTCGTGCTTGCCATATAGTCCTATGGGACTCTCACCTGCGTGAACACCCCATGCCTTGCTGACCTTTAAGCTGATTGGTTCCCGCCTAGCCCCCACCCTACATAAATGCTGTGTGATTTCCTCAATAAACGAGTTCCTGCTGTGACTGGTCTCCCTGACGCGTCTGATTGTCCTCCGCATGGAGGGCTGGGAGTGGGCGGTCAGTGGGCCTTACCTATCCGGGTCTGTCCTTGTTGGGGAGTGTCCCCTTCCCTTGCCGCTGGTCGAGAAGAGCAAGGGGGCTTAAGACCCCGACATCTGGCACCCAACATTGGGCCCCTCAAGGCTGAACCGCAGCCAAAGCGAAGAGGCAGTTTCAAAACCGAAAGTACCGGCAGATCGGGCCAAGCGAGTTCCGAGGTAAGGCATCCCCGAAAAGATGGGGAAACACACACCACACGTGGTGACCCTGCGCTCTCAGCTCTTAGACTCATGCTGAAGAGTAGGGGCCTCGAGTGGTCTGATACACAGGCGGAAAAAGCCTGGGACACCTTTACTCGGGTGGCCTCTTGGCTTCCCGCCACTAATCTTTTTGACTGGTCCACATGGGATCGTGTAGAACAACTTGTTAAGAAGAGGGAAATCAATTTAGGGGAGGGTCCCCCATTGGGAGTCTGCCCTACATTATCCACCCTTAAGGCCTGCTTCTCTCCAGGACCTCCCAAAGGGGGCTCCAAGTTTCTCCCCAAAGAGCCGCCACCTAAAGAACCGCTGGCTCCTCCCATTGCATCTCCTTCCAGAAACTTGCCACATAGTAAACGTTGGGAGACCTTTAATGAGGAGCCCAATCCATCTCCATCCGCTCCTCCCGAGGTTGAGGAACCACGAGGGCAGCCAGCCTCTACACATAGCGAGGGTCCACTTCTGCCCCAGGGAAGCTCATTGCCACCATCTTGTCCAGATGGCAGGAAATCTTCCCAGCGGCCATTTTATGATACTGGGGGAGAACGCACTGACTCTACCCTCCCCCCTCCCTGTATGGCCTTCCCGGTAAATGCTAATCCAGGGGGTAACCGGCCTGCTATATGGTACCCTTGGGAGGCACAAGATTTAAAGGAACTAAAGAAAGCTGTTTCAGAGGATGGGCCCAATTCCCCTTGGGCTGAAACCATCCTCCAGGGCCTCGCCCACTAGCAGTGCACCACTCAGGATTGGAAGAACCTAACTAAAGCTGTCCTTCCTGGTCCTTTATATCTAAAGTGGTGTGCCTTTTTTAATGAAGAACGTCATGATCAGGTTGAATGGAACCAGGCCGCTAACCCTCCCATCCCGGTTACTTATGGGATGCTCTCAGGGTCCAGTGACCAATTCTCTACTGGCCTCTTACAGGCTGCCATCCCAGCCCCATATCAAGAACAAGTAAGAGCCCTAAGGTTGGCGGCATGGAAAAAGCTAGAGGAGGGCCCCTCAGAACCCCCCATCGCAGGAATTACCCAGAAGGCAACTGAGGACCTAGCAACCTTCATTGAAAGGGTAGAAAGAAGCCTTCAGAGAAAATTTCCTCCAGGGCCCCTAAGAGATCAATTTGTTAAAATGTTAGTTTGGGAAGGAATGACTACCGATCACAAATTGGCCTGTGCAGGGATGAAAGATCGCTCCATGGGAAGGTGGATAGTGGCTACCAAAGATATTGGCACGCAAGCGCATCAGTCTCAATCCTTGGTTGCAGCCCTACAGGCCCAAACTGCCTCACTTGCTGAGGCTCTCACGGCAGCCTTGTCACCAGTCGGGGCTAAGGGCAAAGGAGTATGTTATGGCTGTGGGCAACCAGGCCACTACAAGAGGGATTGCCCCACTGGTCGGGTGTATTCTGAGGCTTTGCCCGGACGCTCTAGGGGTTCAGCTCAAAGTCCGGCCAGTTCAGCTCAAAGGCTGGCCACCCCCAAAACACCTTGCCCAAGATGCAGAAAGGGATTCCATTGGCAGAAGGATTGCAAATCTAAATTCGACATTGAGGGGAAACCTTTAAACTAATCAGGGGGCACCCTCCAGCCCCGTCACACAAAGGAGGTTTCTCCCCCAATAGCCCCCCTAAGGCACATTGGACTGTTCCCATTGTCCCCGGGGTCAGGCCAAAAATGGACATTTTTATAGCAGGAAAGAAATTCCGCTGTCTCATCAACACTGGAGCAGATAGGACTGTGTTAAGAAAGGAGGAAGTTCCACCTCAATGGAGGTTGATTCCTGGCCCCCAGTTGCTTGGGGTAGGAGGTAATACTAAATCAGAAGAGACCAAAGATTGGCTCAAATGGCAGGATGTGGACGGTGCCCAGGGAGACATGCGCCCCCTCGTGGCCTCAGGTCTTACTGCAAATTTACTAGGACAGGATATCTTAGGGGAAGCAGAGGTCTATATAACAACTGATCACAAGGCAGTATATGATGACCTCCTTGAGCAAGAGGAATATGAACAACAATTTAATCTATCTGGCCCTTTTAGCAATTACAGAGGAGACCCTCTTTTTGAGGCATCTAGGCAGAAGGTCCCAGCTCCCCGGGTAAAGCCTCACCCCCAATCCTAAGGCCACTGTTCCAATAACGCCAGCAATCCAATGGCTCCCAGGTCCCCCAATATGGGTGGAACAGTGGCCATTACCTCAAAATAAGCTTCAACATTTAAGAAATGTACAAGAACAACTAACCTTAGGTCAAAAAATCAGCCTTTAGCTGCCTTCCAAAGACACTGGGCCAATCAGGTGCCTACCTGAAAGTTGAAGTTGAATGGAAAGATCCATTAACTGGATGCTGGCGTGGTCCTGATCCACTAATAAGTGCTGGCAGAGGTTTTGGATGTGTATTCCCAGTTGGAGAACCAAACCCTATCTGGGTGCCGGCCAGGAACCTCAAATACCATCAACCAGAACAATATAATTCATCCAAGAGCACACCCTCTTGAGGTATGTTTACCGCAAGTATTCTAAAATCCCTCCTCCTCCTCCAACTTCGACTCAGCTGTTTCTGCTTCCATTCCCCAGCCCAGCCCACCTAGTCCTCCTGCCACGAGGACCCACATATGCTGGCGTGGAGGGAGTAACCAGCCCAACCATCAGTGGCATGTCCTAGTAAGGAGTATGATACAGTAGCCCCAGTCCCTACAAATATTGGGAGATAATTATTTCACAATTTTCTGCATCCAAACCTGAATTGATTACTAACCAGGAATAAGGGTTAAAATGCCCTAGGCATCAAGTTTCTTCTGGAATATTTTGGCCCCTTTCAGATCCAAATCTCAGTCAAGGCTTACATTGAAATGTAAATAGAGAAAGCCTGAAGGCTCAGTAGGAGACCAGTCTCAAACCCAAGAAAAAAAAAAAGGTAAAAAAGAGCCTTACCTAAACTCCAGCAAAAGTAAATTTTATGGTACTTTACTAAAGTAATTAATGGCCGTATCATTTTTCCAGGACTCTTGTTTTTTTTGAATTCTACATTTTTTTTTGAACTCATGACTTTTTTGATCAGTTCTATTTTTTTTATTCAACTAGAGTTTTTGAACATCTGTTACATTGCAATGGAGATTCACCTATAAAGTTACAAGGCCTTTGATTTTGTGTTATGTGTATGTCGTGCTGTCTGGTGTCATGTTTTGTCTGTATCAAAACTGAGCGCTCCTAAAATTAAAATTTAAAAATGGATCCAAATATTTAAAAAGGTTCAATTTAAATTGGGTAAACTAATAGAAGTAAAATGTTTTGAAAATAACTCGCAAGTCTCTAGGTGGTCAAACTAATAAAATGTTGATGTTAATAAAATGTCTAACATCAATTTTTCTAGGACTTTCCTCCAACAAGAAAAAGCTGGAAAATACTGTTCAGGACACTTGTCTGATATCTTGGTTTTTACAAAATAAGTGAATTAGAGTTGACATGCATGGGATTACTCAAATGTGTTTATAGAGAAAATTGTTTTGTGTCATCACTAAACTAAAAACAAGGTTACTAATAGTTATGTCCTAACAGGTATAATTCTATATACAAAGGGTTCTAAAGGTTTCAACTGTGTTTCAATTAGAGTACTATAAATAAATGGAGTAATTTATATAAATTAAGAAATTTCATGAGAGTTGTAAATGCTAAGAAAGTCTGTAAAGGGCAAGTTTCAATAAGTTTGCATGTAACTAAGTTGGTTGTATGTATGTGAGACAGCTAAAGCTATTTAAGGTTTTTTTCCTAAGGTGAAGTACTAATGTTCTGATATAAACCAAGTTTAATCTATATGGTAAAATGACAAGGATTTCTTAGAAACACTAATTTATTCTTAACTTTGTGTCTTTTAAGTTTTATTCTTTAGAACAATTAGTCTTAAAAATTGGGGTATACAATTATGGTTAAACAACTGTTAGAGTATTGTACTAGGTTACAGAGTCTGAATTTTTCTTTAAAAAAACTAATTTGGTAAGATAAAAATGTTAAGGTAATTGTGAAATGGTCACTCTTTATATATTAAATGTGTTCATATTTTCCAGGTATATAAGTTTTTAAAGCAGGGAATTTATCAAGCTGCTATTCTCCAAACTAAACTTGTCTGTAATAGTAATTTTAAACTTAAAAAGAGTAAATTTTATTGGGGATTTATTTCTATCATTTAATGTTCTATTATAGGACCTGTCATCAATAGGGCATATGTAAAATTTGTTAAATGTATTTCTGGAGGTTGTTGAGATTCTGATTTGTTTAAAGGTTAAACACAAAAACATTTAGACACTTCATCATACAAAAGGAAAGTTAAAAGCTCTCTCAGCATTTCCTTAATTCCTGTTTAGATACAATGTTAAACTGTGTTAACTAATGTTCATATAGACTCAGGATTCAATATATGTAAACTGCTTAAAATGACATTTAAGAAAGAGTGTAATACACAGTAGCATAAATGGGACAGCAGTGATTGAGACTGGGGTCTCTGACCTCATGGCTTTGGACAGTGGACTTCCTTGAGAGCTACACAGAGCTCCTAACACTGCACTTTGCAGCTCTACCATGTTAGATCTACAGGCTCAACTTGATTCCTTGGCTGCTGTCCTCCTGCAAGATCGTCGTGGTTTGGATCTGCTAACGGTGAAGGAAAGAAGGTTTTGCCTGTTCCTTGGTGAGAAGTGCTGTTTCTACGCCAACCGCTCTGGCATTGTACAAGATAAAGTCAAAAACCTACAAGAAGATCTGGAACATGGTAGGAGCGAGCTCCACTCTAATTTCCTCTGGACTAGGTTACACGGGTAGCTCCCCTACCTCGTCCCGCTTAGGGGACCACTAATCACCATTATCCTTGTGTTCACCTTTGGGCCTTGCATAATCAATAGACTTATCCATTTACTGAAAAGCTAGGCTAAGTCTGTGCAGCTCATGGTGGTTCGACAGCATTATACCGCCCTTCATATGATGATTGGGAGCCTTATAGGATCATGGATCACTCGTATCAAGACACTGGGGTCTAAGTGTCTCTCCCTTAAGCCCTGCTCCTCCTGAGGGGCCCACATGAAGTGCTAAGGTGGTAGTCAATGACGGGTAAGATTCATGGGGAGCTCATACCGACCTAAGACAGGAAATGAGGGCTAGAGCCTCATTGTCCAATGACGGGTAAGGATGTTGCTCTGCTGTGGACAACCTAAGACAGGCACACCTTCGAGTAAGGCAGACCCCCAAACTGCTAGGGTGATGGTCCATGATGGGTAAGACCCTTCCAGACACACCCTTAATATAAAAAAGGGGGATATGTTGGGACTAATGACATGTTAACTAACTCAGGCTGACTCCTTACTCCCTGGCCAGTGAGCAAGATCAAGGCCTCAAAGGCGGTCTCAATAGTTAATGATGATGAATCGGACCACCGTCAGGGATTGGTTAACAATAGTTCCGTGAACGTGATCAGCTCGTGCTTGCCATATAGTCTTATGCGACTCTTGCCTGCGTGAACACCCCATGCCTTGCTGACCTTTAAGCTGATTGGTTCCCGCCTAGCCCCCACCCTACATAAAAGCTGTGTGATTTCCTCAATAAACGAGTTCCTGCTGTGACTGGTCTCCCTGACGCGTCTGATTGTCCTCCGCATGGAGGGCTGGGAGTGGGCGGTCAGTGGGCCTTACCTATCCCGGTCTGACCTTGTTGGGAAGTGTCCCCTTCCCTTGCCGCTGGTCGAGAAGAGCAAGGGGGCTTAAGACCCCGACAGATTTCTTCTCATTATTCCCTAAATAATCATCACAACTATTTACATAGCATTTACATTGATTTAATTATTAAAAGTAATCTAGAATTGATTTAACATATATGGGAGAATGTGTGTAGGTTCTATACAAATACTAGACCATTTTCTATAAAGGAATTGAACATCCACTGATTTGGGTATTAACAAAGGTGGGGGGCCTGGAAGCAATTCCCCATAGATATGGGGAGAGAAGTGCATTCTGAGGACAGACGCAGATGACATGAAATTCCATTTCTTGTGATGCACAGCATTTTATTTGTGCTATTTGCTTTGGCAGACTGTAATATGTACTGACCACAGAGGAGGAAACAAACTTGTTTCAGAGTCTAATGATATGATCACATCTGTTAAAAAGTATTGTACTTGGGACAGAATATTTTTAAAAAGGTTATTTTGAACAGTTTGTTGGCTGAAAGTATTTTGCTTTATAGTTACTGGTAACAATTATTGTTAAAACATACTACTGAAAGTGATAAGACATTGCATCAGAAAAACACTTTACAACAAAAGAATGGAACATAGAAGATGCACTCTTACCGTATGACCCACCGGCAAACCATACTTGATTTAGATGGCTTTGGATAATGGGTAGCCTGGAAAGTCCCAGAAGATCCAGTCAACAAAAATCCTCCATCACAAGCTGTGGCTGCAGAAAAATGCCAATTTATGTTAGACAAAACAATCTGGAGATTTCGAAGGGTTAAGTTATTAGCAGGTCTCCCAGCTTCTAAACAGAGGTTCAAAGCTGGGCAGTCTTATTCTGAGCTAAAAAGAGGCAGGTAAAAGTGTAAATAAAAGAAGAAGAAGAAAATTTTTAACAATTCCATCTTTTCCAATTTTCTGAAAATAGAATATAGGCCACACTTGCAATAGCATTCTACAACAAAACAAGAGGAAGCAAAAAAATATGCAGAATTGAAAAGGGAACAAAACAAAATCAATTTATGATATCAATTTGCAAAGCTGGTGAAACTTCAATAATTCTTCAGACTTTACATGTGGTTTCATAAAGGTGTAAACATATTTGTGCTTCACAATATTCATAGTTTTCCAAAAGGTTATGTCCATGTGTCAGATATTTTTCTATTTGCTAGGCTCTGTTTCAGCTTTTTACAAAGCAGGATTATGGCATACTTCTCCAAACCCCTTGCAGTCAGATGGAGTCATATGGTTGAGTTGTCCTCCAAACTATTATGGAAGTAAGAGTTGGCCACCAAACTCTTATGGAAGTAAATGCTTCTATTTCCAAATGTTGTTTTGCCAAAGATGTTCTATAACATTATTCTCTTATCTGTGAGTAGGTTGTGGAAGATCCTATGGAGGACTCTGGGGACAGAGAGGGTAGCTGAAAAAGATCTGATATTCTGATTGCCTACAGAGAGTGCAATCCCTTCCCATCTTTCTTGGTATGATATAGGTGAACTATTATTGTCTCAAATTGCTAAGAATTTTTATAATCATGGTATTTACTCAATATTAAAGAATATGATTGGTTTGCCTGTCCCTGGAGTTGCAAAGTTTTATTAAAAATGGATAACTCCAGGGTAAATTCTGATCAAAAGGACTTCTTGCAAATTCCTGCATGGAATCAAAGATGGAGAATATTCCTGAAGGAACTTAAAATTATAGCAGTATCAAACTACTAATAACAGTAAATTTCAAAAGGTAAAAATGCTATTATTTCAAGATGTGGGGCTGTGCTATGAGCTTTTGTATATATGCTTTTATTAATAAAAGTTTGTTCTTGCAGAAATTAATTTTGCTTATGATAATGGAACATGATAGACTTTAGGGTAAGAAGATGTAACGCAACCTTGGATGAGTAGGATTGCTGAGTGTTCAGGATTGTGAGTGTGCAATGCTTATGTTTTCTAGTGCGCCATCAGAAAAAAAATTCCAAGGGTGAGGTTAAAATGAATATATCAAATTATACCAGTCATTCATTTGTACTATCAGAAATGTTGCCTGTAGTGGGATGGTATTCTTCCAAAGAATATGTTCTTAGAACCCACTGAGAGCTCCTTCTGCTGGTTCCATATTTACCAGTTGCTTCTTTGCTCTGGGCATTGACTTCTCCAAGATGTATATAAATCAAATATGACTTATGCCCATCCACAATGGTCTATTATGCACATACAGGTGAGGTATGCAAATTCTGAGGACACTCGCCAACTTTTAAATAGGCCTACACCTTCTCTTAAAGACTGTGAGTCAGCATCTTTCCTTCTCAGAGGTCAGCTAAAAAGTGAACTTTCTTGCTGATGCAATTCTAATCAAAAGCAAAAAACAATTTAAAGAAATCTTGGTTTAGCTATACTCAGCTATAAGTTGTGCAAACCTAAATTACTGAAGACTAAAAAAAGAAGCTGTGTGAGGAAGTCAACATTAATATGACTCTATTAATAACACAAACTAAAATTAGAGCTCACAGCTGGAGCAAAATAAATGGATGAGACAGGGCAAAGGTTAATTTCATATAGAGAAAAACCTCTTAATGTTATGTGTTTTTCTGTGACCGTAGATTGATGGACAAGGGCTTTGAGGTGGGAATTATGCTACTACAGTTCAAGTTGGTGCTGCAGTGAAGTTCACTGGACTTTTGTGCTGCCCATCATCAATGATTAAAATGAATACAACTTGAACTCTTGAATTCCCAATGGATGAAGATAGGTTAATTGATTGAATTTTCTGCCACCTTATTTTACAAGTAATTCAATCAATAATATATACAAGGTTAACATTAATAAAATGCAAATAAGGTAATCAGGGAAATGGGAAATGAGGTTAAAGACAGTCACATGGAAGGTTGCTCAGAATTAAGGTTTAATAATCATAAAACTTTTATGATAATAAAAATAATGGTGCAGTTTATGCTTTTAAAGCAAATTTAGATAGTTCATTCAATTCTAAAACTGAAGCCCACCTCATGAGTTTATAAGTGCTTAGCAAAATAATTCATTGCCTTAAAACTTATTGGGGGACAAACTGTCACTCTTTTAGAGTTATTTTTTGATATACATTGATATTAGTTTATGAAAATTATAAATACCACGAAAATAGAGACAAAATGATAGTGTGATATATTTTCTGATTATTTGGTTCATCTAATATACTCGTTATGCCTTGTTTTTCATTTTTTAGTTATTAATCATCATTTCATAGGTTTAATACTATGTGTCTGTCTTTGACATACATTAATATTTTTGAAATAAAAATCAACATCACCTCTGCTACCTCATGATGGCACACTTGTATCATATTCTCCCTGAAAAGATTTCAGAAAATCTGTGAAAACTATAGCAAAAAGATCGCTTTTTTTCCTCTTCGAGTAACTTAGTTATATAAAATAGATTAAAAAAATATTCTGTAGCCTGCATTTTCTACCAATATATTCTGAGTGCACTTCACAGAACATAGTTAAACTTTGTAGGTTTGAATTTTAGCCAAGAACATTTGAATTGGGGTTGCTGAGTGGAAGTCTCTTTAGCAGAGTTGCCTTTTCTTGAGTTGATGCTGGGAAACAGACCAACTGTCCATCTTATAAAGTATGTACCCAGTGGAGAGGTAATTTAAAAATTTTGCTCCTCATTGGAACATTCATCTTTAACTGATATCAGGCAAAATGAGAAAAGTGTAACATATAATAGAAGAAGCAAGTAGAGCAAATAGAAACTGCACCCTTAACACACTTTAGGAACTAACTGTATTCATACTCAATTTAAAAACTGATTATAAACTATACCAAGAAAAGGAAAGGAAAGAAAAATACAACTCATTTTTTCTGTTTAGCATTTAAAAATAAATTCTCAGTTAGACTTATTCAAATGGTTCTTCACATTGCTGACTAATCCATGCTGACATTTATGCGGTGATCTTAGGTATGTTACATATCAAAATAAATTACCCAGTTAGATGTTGCTTTTTTTATGCTTTTAGATAGGAGGTGTCCCACAAAAACTTACGTGAGACAATGCAAGAAAATTTAGAGGAGAAATGATTGGTACCCTTAATCTAATCAGTGCATTTAACCATTGATAGGGATTAACTGGGTGATAACTGTAAGTAGGTAGGGTGTGACTGGAGGAGGTGGGACACTGGGGATAGCACTTGGGGTTTATATTTTGTCCCTGGTGAGTGAAACTCTGCTTCCTGGTGGTCATGTTCTGAGCTGCTTTCTTCCATCACAACCATCTGCCGTGTTGTTCTGCCTCACCTCCATCCAGAGTGGTCTCAGTCAACTGAGACCTCTGAAACTGTGAACCCCAAATAATCTTTTCCTCCTTTAAATTGTTCTTGTCAGGTCTTTTGTCACAGCAGCGAAAAGTTGACTAAATCGGCTTTCTAATAAATGTTTCTAAATGGGACTGAGTTACAAAATGAAATAATAAGTCAGAGAAAATATGTTTGCTACATATTGTATGATATATAAGCATTTAATAATAAGAAAATAATAACAACACTAAAAATAAATGCTAAATATACAAATAAAGCATAGATGTTTTATTTGTAAGACAAGTTGTTGACTATTAGTGTTTGCATTATTGCCATTATTGCCAGAATTGCATGAGGCAAACAAAAGCAACAATCAATATCGAGTGATGCTCGCTGAATTAGGTGCTGTTAAACTAGGGGAAGGTGATGGTAAAAAAGAATTCAATTTCATTACAAAGTATAGTAGTTTAACATAGAGAAGGGATGAAAAACGATGACTCATCCCTCATTAATGATAGACATTGCTGATCAGAGTTCTTAAAAAGTTATCAAGTGGAATTCTGTAAAATTAACATCTATAACATTATGTAATAAAGTTTAGGAAATATTAGTATCATTATTTCTAGATTTTGTATTAAATTATACACATGGCTACTGGAATAGCTCATTCTTTAGTACTTTCAGACATCTGATGTATGTGTATGTACAATGAGAGAGGACAAAGGGAAGGGAGAGAGACAACAGGTGGGTGATCTTACCACAAATTTTGTTGTCTTCATCGGAACCATCTGGACAGTTTATTTCTCCATCACAAAATAAATCAACTGAAATACACTTCAGAGTATCAGCACAAGGCCTAAAGTCAGGTGAACACTCTATTGAGACATTTCCTTAAAAAAAAAAAAAAAAAAAAAAAGATTTAAATTATAATCTTGCACTGTACAATGTTCAAATATTTGTTACTTGTTTTGTCATTTACCTCCTTATTTAACAAGCATATATTTCATTTTCCAATAGAAACATTTATTTCATTTGATGAATGAAGTATTTGTAAATATACAGAATTTTAAATTTTGAAAAAAAAGTTTCTATATAAATGGTAAATGAAACTTGTTTTAAGCTTGATAAATTAATATTAGAGTTTGGAATTTAGTCCTTAATATTTACACCTGCTGGCATTGTTGTTCTGTGTGGGGCATTTATCACCAGCAGCATCTAGTAGCCAGTTCATTTACTCTTAAACTTATTTGAAAATACAGTGACTTCTCTAGTGATAAATATTCTGGGGAGTAAAAGTACATCAATGAAAGACATTTTAAAGTAAGATAACATGCTTAACACTCTCAGTACATTGGTACATTGAGTAGTAGAGAAACCCATGACTATTTTAGTCCTATATCTCTTTGATTCTTGACTCAGAGATTCAAACACACCCCTGCTAGGTTCCATACCATATTCTGGTCAGGATCTAATCAAGTTACAGTTCTCAGTCTGTCTTCCCCTTCACTTGACCATTTCCACATATGTAAGTATAAAGAGGCACCAAGAAACACATTTTACATCTAGAAACTATCATGGAAATTTTTAAGTGCAATACTAAAAGTAAAAAAATATTCTCAAATGTCCACAAGATAAGACATAGGTTTTTATTTTTCAAAGTGATGTGGGTATTTGAATATTTTTGTCTCTGACTAGAATAACAGTGATGGCTTAAAGTTTCTGAAATCTTTAACTCAATAGCATTTATTTTGTTATTGTTCTTAATCTCTTAAAGCCAGCACTGTACTGCCATCTGCTGGGTTTCAAAAATATAAAAATGTAAAATTCTGAAATTTCTTATGATCCATAAAATCAACTTGGAAAATAAAAAAAAAAAATTTATGTCAATTAGTCTACTGATGTGAAACTTTTATAGACAGGGTTACTACACACACACACACACACACACACACACACACACACAACTAAGCATTTCATAACTGGCTCCAATTAAAATGGATGTAAACCATTGGGAAATTTATGGAAAACCTAATGTCTAAAATAGCACATAAAGATCAGAGTAATTCTAAAATGCCAAAATACTCCCATTTTGAAGAATAAAAGAATGATAAAATGTTATTTAATAAAGTTCAAATGCATATCAGAATTGCCGTATATAAAAGCTACTTATCCAAAGAGTCATTATCATTGAGTGAGTCCCAATCTGGAGAAGGCATAGTGGTTGATAGTACTGCATAAATGTTTAATAAATAAATAGCTGGGAAAAAGAACTTTAGCTGAAATTTTACATTATTTTAACAGTTGTTAATAGAATCCTATGTATTCAGCGTTTAGACTAGATCTGGGCACATCGCTAGGAAGACACGTAATTTTGGCTATCCTTATTCTTCTCATGCCAGCTTTGCTTCCAGAGGCTTCGCATCTTTGCCCGTTCTCCATTGAACAATGGATCAAACCTGGGCAATAGACAGCACTTGGGACCCTTCCATCACATTAAGGAGCATTCATTCCCCACAAGTCTTCATTCTATTACTTGTGTCATGGAACTTTAAGGGACAGGGAGGAGTGGATGTGTAAGGAAGAGCCTCTATTCTCACAGAGCCTGGAGTTCAATAGGAGACTGGTTCATTAATTATTTTTTTTAAAGATGTTTAAAGGAAGTGCTGTAGGAGCAGCAAGAGTTAGGCAGTTAGCTTTCTTCTGAAGGAGAGATTAAAACTATCTTCACAGAAGAGGTTGGGTTTAAACCGGATTTTGAAGGATGGTTAGAAGTGAACCAGGAGGACAGGTGTATGGAACGTAGGTGAAGATGTGACAGGAGCAGATTCATATGTGGAAACCAGATGAATCTGAATTATCTAGATTAAGGCAGAATGTTTCTGGAACACATAGCAGGAAGGGGATTTGGTGCCAAGTTTTAGGGGACTTTTAAATCTTTGTTAAATATGAGAAATGTTTATCTACAGGCAATGACATATAAAGTTTTCATATATTTGCATGACGGGACCAGCCCATGTTTCATAAAGGCAATTCTGGGGTCATGTAGAGAATCACTTGGAAAGATGTGAGCAATGGAGAAGCTGTTTCAATTCCCCAGGTGGACCTTAATAATGGCCGAACTCTCCCATTGGCAGAAGAGATGGGGCTTGGAATGAATTGCCACTTAACAAAGTTATGAGCTTCAGTGATCAAATGAGTTCCTGACCAAGATCAGAGGAGGTGGAAAAAAAGGAGCAAGTGTTTAAGTGAAGAGCAGTTGAATTACTAATGGTGTTCAGTCACAATAGTGATTAGAACAGGAACTTATGATGGGATTAGAAAATGAATCTATTTTGAAGCATTTTCACTTGAAGATAGAAATATTAGATACTCTTATTTAGGTTTTGTTCATTCTTTCTCTCCAAATAATTTCATAAGTACTCTTCAGCTGATTTGATCCGTGAAGAGACAGAAGTTTCTCATTTAGAAATTAAAGTGGAAAACACAAGTGTAATTGTTATACAAGGATAATGAGTTTCAGGATTTTGTCAAATCATAATTTTACCAGATCTTCTTTTTATTATTCCTTTATATACACATTTATGATTATATTTTCTGACAAAATGATTAAGATATTAGCTGTTACGGAAATGTATGATATGCCAGTCTTTTTGTAAATGACCTCCATTCTTAAAATGAGAGTTCATTGACTACCTGGTTTGAGTTTCATTCCTTAATTTCTGCCCTATTATTTCTTCTTCTCTAAAAATTACTAAGCTGTACTTCTTAACAGAAAATGTTTGGAAGGAGTTAAGAAATCTCGTTAAAGAAATGTACTCACTGAAAACAATAATTGGTTCACTAGCAGTTGATCACATTACCTGAATATTAGTTACTGTTTGTTTGAGTGGGAAAGAGAATTTCATATGTTTTAAAATTTGTAGTCTTTTCCTTCAGGATACAGATTTTTTACCTACTATGAAAATGCACCAGTAAATTTGTATGGTTTTGGAATTATTCACATAGATCATTTTAATTATCCATTTATATTTGTATAGAGAAGGATTCAGGATATACTTAAATGTGATCACTTCAGAGTGATCTAAAATCAAAACAATGTCTAGTGGTATGGGACCAAGAACACACTGCGTATACATTGTGCAGGCCAGTGCTAGACAGCATGGAGGATAATAGTAAAATCTTTATCTTTTATTCCAAATCACATAGAAGAAATGTTGTACATGAGACAAAATTGAAAAATTATAATTTGGAAATTTTGGATTTCTATTTTCCTGTCACTTATATAATAATGCTTAGTGACCAGAACTATTTAAGACAAATTAGTCCAAGATTCCTATAGTTCACATAGTACTAGAAATAGTATCTGAAATTGGGCATGGTACACATGCCTGTAATCCCAGCGACTTAATAGGCTGAGGCAGGAGGATTGCAAGTTCAAAGCCAACTCAGCCGCCAAGTGAGGCCCTAAGTAACTTAGCGAGAATTTGTATCTTAATTAAAAAGATTTAAAAAAGGAAAAGGGAACTGGGAATGTGGTTCGGTGGTTAAGCACCCCTGGGTTCAATCCCTGGTATCAAAACCGAGTAAATGAAATAGCATAGGAATCCATAAATGACTGAATTGGAGACCAATTTCATTTCACCGCACTATACTGGAGATAGATATCACTTCACAGAACTTCTCATTTACTTTAATAGAACAAACTAGTCTTTTTAGGAAGACAATGACATTTCAATCTAAATGAAATTACTGTGGACAGATCTATTAATAGTCATATCATTGAGTATGAACATCTTAGAGGAGAGTACTTAGTGATAAATATGTTCTCAAATGCAGAAGAAAAATATTTTAATTGTATATATGTATATACATATGTGTATATATATATGTGCATGTATATATATATATATAAAATACAAAATATGAAAGGAATGAAGTCTCTGTGTCTCAATCTTGGATCAATTAAATTAAAGGGTATATCTTAGCTTCTTTTGGTCCAATTTCATGTTCTTCACAAAATCAGCCAACTAGTCTTTTTCTTCAGTCCCCAAACTCTTCCACATATTGGAATTGTACCAAGATTACATTTTCTATAAGATTGAGAAAGCCCATGATAGTGACACTTTTGTTTTTCTGCAATCAATGCCTGCACAGTCAGCAACAAAGGACTAGAACAAGCGGCCGTCTAGAAACCCTTCAAGCATATGAGTAATTGCCCAACAGCCCCACTAGGCACTCTGTAGCAGCCAAGAAATCAATCTGTATAATGCCACGTTAGTTCCTAGCTCTCTCCGCTAGTGTTCCAAATGGGTTAGTAAAACTTTACAGTAATTGGCAACGAAGGCTGCAAAACAATACAACATAACCCTCATGGACTTTGTACCTGTTATCATACAAAAATTCTCTGGCAGAATTTATAATAGTACTGATGCCAGCTATATGATGCATGCATTTGTTGTTTTTTCTCAAACTCTTTCTTCCAGGCATATAAAAATGAAAATAAACTTAACACCCCTGAAAGGCATATTCATAATAAATTACTGCTTGGAAACCACAGTTCTCAAGTTTAATTGCTTCATTCCCCTCTATAAATCTATACCATCTTGCCTTGGGAGAGGAATAAACAAGAAGTATGTTTCAGGACACATGTAATACATGGATTTGGTGAAAAAGGGAATAGGATACTTTGCCACATACTTAAAATAACTCTTTGAGAACTGATTAAGTTAATTAAATATAGCATTCAATAACAGGACATGTTTGGAAATTAAAATTTTTGGTTAAATAAGTGACTCTATGAAAATGAGCGTTGCCAAAAATAATCATGTTATTTTATTTAAACTTAGATTTTGAAAAATATTCTTTTTAAAAAAAATCTACAACTTTAACTATTATTATTTTTTTCTCTCTTTGGACAAAGTCAGTAGGGGAAGGAAGAACTGATCTGATATTGATTGTGACCCTCCAAAGCATGGATCACTGTGTTGGCAACAATGCGGTAGAATCTGTATTATCTCTTTTTAATTCTCAATCACTTTCCAATACATACTTTTTTTAATCTTGATTTTTCAGATAATAAAAATAAAGTTTGAAGAAGCTAGATAGTTCCCTAATACATATGGAATAATTGGCAGAATTAGGTAAAGGGTGGATTCACTCATGTTTTTTTCAATGATTGAGAATTTTATATTATTTTTTATCTTTATTTCAAATCTCAATTACTGACATAAAATGTGAAAGGCAGACCAAGTGTCTACTGATGCCATTCTGTAATTGAAACAACGGAGAGGTGATGGAGTACTCTCTCGTTCTCTGTTCCCTCGTTCACCATCTTCTTCATCCACAGGAAACTGAGCATATGATTTACCAGTTCTCTGCATTTATTGACAGGTTTGTCTTTGGAATAGTAAGGGAGAAAAACTTGTTTAAAGTTCAAGAACTTCTTGATTTGTTCAGCACTGATTCTTTTTTCCCTAAGTCATTCTGCATAGTTCTCTCAGGACTGTTTATCCAGTTCAGAGGAGCTCAGTAACTATGGGTGACATGAACCATTCCATGGATTCACAAATGGAAAAATTTTAAAAATGGGACATTAATTTGGATATTTGGATTTTAAATGTTTTAGTAATATATTTCTTAAAACATATGTAAATTTTTTATCCAATATTCATTATTTATATTGTGTATTTTTTACGATTTATTTTTGTTGTAAAAAAATGGGATACATCTTGTTTCTCTGTTTGTACAAAGAAAAAAAAATGTAAATTACCTTAAAAGATTTAGTATTAGCAATTCTAAAATCATTTTTCCCCAAATATGTGAATATTTTTTTCACTTTAGAGAGGGAATGTGGTCTTATTGCAGTTTTAAAGTTCATTGAGCTGCTGTGTGAATGTACCAAAACACCACAGCAGGCTTGCTTATGCTGCCATATATCTTTATACACTTTAGAGTTTTGATGGCTTGTATTCTAAGAAATTTTGATTAATGATTCATGTATTACTTTGCATTTCAAATATCATATGAAACCATTTTAAGCAAAAATTATTAACTTATAAAGAGGGAATGTTTATGGTTTTACAAATGTTCTTTTCCTATAGTATATAACATATGATATAAACCTAAGTAACATAAAATGCTAGTGTAGTAAGTCCCCTTTATCCATACTTTCATGTTCTGTGCTTTCAGTTACTTTAGGTCAAATATATTCTGAAAATATTTAATGGTAAATTCATTAAATTAACAACTCACAAGTTTTAAACCCTATGTCATTCTAAATAACATGAAGTCCTGCACGATGCTGCTCTATTCCCATATTGGTTGTGAGTTATGTCCTTTTTTCAGTGTATCCACATAGTATGCAGTATCCACCTGCCAGGGTCCAGCCCTAGCAGCAGTCGGGGGCCGGAGGTGGATGGGAGGCGTTAGCGCAGTGGAGAAACAGCACACAGAGACACCAAGTGTTCTGAGGCTGAATCTTTATTGTTCAGAGTCTTTTTGTATGTTTTTTCTTTGATATTGATTACATCATTTCATGGTTAATACAAGGAAATATTAAGTAAAAAGTCTTCAAGAGTATAATTAACGATTTTGTCAATAAATATGTTTTTACTGTATGATAGCTTAAAAAGAAAACCAGTTCCAAGTAAGGTAGAGGACACTGTGCTCCATTTAGTTTTAATTTCCCTGAGAGAATACGACATTAAGTTTCTGTAAAAATTACCCCTTCCAAGAACTCTAATGTTAGTTATTAACAGTGGAATGTTTTTTGTTATTACTAACAGAGAATAGAGAAATCAGCTTATAGTTAATATTTATTCTATTTCATGTACTCAATGACGGACTAAAACGCTAACTAGATATAGCAAGAATACGAATTTTACCTATGATTAACCTATTTATTAAGTGGGAAAAATATTCTTAAACTTAATCATAAACACTAAGAAGGCAATGAAGACCAAACACCACATCAAAGCTCAGAGGAATACACTCTCATATATAACTTTTAGAGAATTTTGTATACTAAAAGAAATCACAGGCTCCTTACAAATTTGAGCAAATCATAATTGCTTATTTATGATTTCATCTAAGTATTAATATTAAACTTTATTGTATGTTATTTTGTGTCCCAGCACCATGAAATCTCCCCAGTATTCTCTATAATCTGAATCTAAGGATATATTGATTATTAGTAGTAAAAGCAACTGCACATGGAGACATGCCACGCCTATGGCCCCCAAGGAGGATGATTTTTCAACAGAATGGTGCCAAATGTTGAATCCTCTACTCCATCAGAACTGTGTCAAGTGTTGGAGTGGTAGGAAATAGATGTGGCATCCACCCATTAGTTACTTAGGAGCTCTCCCAATTATCAGATTGTTGTGTATTGCAGAGCTTGGTGCAAATAACTCATATTTTCAGAAATAACTCCAAACTACAATAGTAGTGATGCCAGATGGCAATCAGATATACCAAAGAGATATCTTATAGTGCTTTTCTGAAATAGAAAGGTAAAATTTTTTTTATAAAAATTTTATAACAGGTATTTATATTTAATAAAAATCATAGTATATACAAATGCTTCTCCACTTACAATAGATTCCCATCCCAATAAATCCATCATTAATTGAAACTAGGTAAAATGTCTTTAATACATCTAATGTACCAACATTTAGGTAGTAGTCTAGGCTAGACAGGCATTAGCCTACAATTGGGCAAAATTTTCTCACACAAAGCATTTTTTTTAAATAAAGAGTTGAATATCATGTAATTTATTAAATATCATGTTGAAAGTGCAACCAGAATGGTTATATGGGTACAATACCATCATGAAATTGAAAAATCACAAGCTGAACTATTGTAAGTTGGAGACCATCTGCATAGAGTTCAGAGATATCAGCAGTTTCAGGCATCCACTGGGCATCTTGGATGTCTCCTCTCTGGATAGAAGTGACTGCTATATTACTGTTGGGAGTTAATTTAGGATCTACACAATATTTATTTATTGAGTTACTTAAAAGAATTAGAGTCACAAGTAGGCAATTTAACATGTAGAGTAAGTCAAAACTAGGGAAAGCATTTTAGTTGCTTGGCAGAAAAATGGGAGCAGAGTGGACTAATTACTAGGAATCCAGAGAAATTGACACATCAAAGATATATAATGGGAACTGGCATAAAGTAGACATTTAAAAAAAAAAGCAATTATTGAGTTAATGACTTCAAGGATAGTTTGGTCATATTTTGGCAACCAGGACTTTACTAACAGGAAGAAGCATGTCTACATTGTAGGTAGAAGGAGCAATCAAAATAAAAATATCCCTAGTATCTGATGAAACCATCATGTTTCTGGAAGACATTTTCATCCTGTTGATGACATTCTTAGCAACAGATAATGACCATGGTTTTAATAGAGTGAGGTAAGATAACCCAGGCATTAGCTCCCAATGTATTGTCACTTTAAACCTGAGTCTAAAACCACAACCTTCTATGTTTCAGTTTTCTTATCTATACTACAGTGATAATATTAACCTGCTGTGGCTTCATGAGTTTTCAGGAGTCTAAACTGAAACATGAGTGAAACCTTTTAAAAATATATAGAAATAACATCATGTAGACTGACCTTGAGTTGCCAGAGGACTGCTGGTTGTTAGGTAGTCTGTAAAGATAAATGACATAATTGTGAATTATTACTATCTATTACCTTAGAATATGTCACTTGTATTTGAATCTAAGAATATATCTTGCATGCTTTCTTATTTGATAGTTTAGATCTTATTTTAAGTGACAATAATCGTATATGTTTATGAGGTACAATGTGATGTTTTGATATATGTTTACAATATGGAATGATTAAATCAGGCTAATTCATAAATCTCTCATATTGTACACTGTTTCTCATTGATTTCTAGAATTACAGAGTGAAGGCGTTTAGATTTGAAACTCATGCTTATTCTCCAAGTACAAAAGAGGATGTTGTTCAATAATCGTTAAGTAAATATGGAGATTTACTTATTTTATAATGACTGTAGACTTAAAGATTCTAGGTTAAATAGAAGCATTTTAAATAGAAGCATGGGATATGCTTAGGCTGTGGGCTCTGAAATTAGGAGGAATTGTTTTTGATTTCTTTATTTAACAGTTAATAACTGTGACTCTCCAGATTATAAATTAATTCCTTTATTCATTTCTTTTTAAGTAGAAAAATATTACCTCCTTTTTTTTTATTGTAAACAAATGGGATACATGTTGTTTCTCTGTTTGTACATGGAGTAAAGGCATACCATTTGCATAATCATACATTTACATAGGGTAATGTTATTTGATTCATTCTGTTATTTTTTCCCTTCCCCCCACCCCTCCCACCCCTCTTTTCCCTCTATACAGCCCTTCCTTCCTCCATTCTTGCCCCCCTCCCACCCCCCATTATGTCTCATCATCTGCTTATCAGTGAGATCATTCGTCCTTTGGTTTTTTGAGATTGGCTTATCTCACTAAGCATGATATTCTCCGATTTCATCCATTTGCCTGCAAATGCCATAATTTTATTATTCTTTATGGCTGAATAATATTCCATTGTATATATATACCACAGTTTCTTTATCCATTCATCAATTGAAGGACATCTAGGTTGGTTCCACAATCTGGCTATTGTGAATTGAGAAGCTATGAACATTGATGTGGCTGTAGTATGCTGATTTTAAGTCCTTTGGGTATAGGTCGAGGAGTGGGATAGCTGGGTCAAATGGTAGTTCCATTCCAAGCTTTCTGAGGAATCTCCATACTGCTTTCCAGAGTGGCTGCACTAATTTGCAACCCCAACAGCAATGTATGAGTGTACCTTTTCCCCCACATCCTCGCCAAAAAATGTTACCTCCTTAAAGAATCATTTTGAAAATTGTGATATAAAATGTTATAATATAGGAACTGAAACAAGTAAATACCTTAAAAAATAGGTCTTTCCAATATTATGAAGATGACCATGATTATAGAAAATACTGAAATTATTATATTTATAAATTGCATAACATTTACATTTTAAAAATAATTTATGTGTTAACTTTATATTTAGGAATACTTTTGAGATATGCAAAACAATTTTGTTATTTATGATTTTCAGGATACAGATTTTCAGAGGGGTAAACAGACATACTCAATGATTCTGGTAGTTTGTAGAACCAGGATTAATGTCAATTTTTTGGCTTCAATTCTAATGCATTTTCTAGAGCAGAATAATTTTATAGTTTAAGGTAACTAAGGTTAATTGTAAAATTTGTTAAGATTTCCAAACTGAACTTTGTCAGTGGTGGAGTGATCTTGATAAGACAAAATGAATTTCTGAATTGTATGAGCAATTAAAGTTAGGATGGAGTAAAGAATATGCTGAAGCAGAGCAGTTAAAGTCGAACTTTGGATTCTCCTTCCCAAAGAGTGCAATATATATTGAAAATCATCATTTGAATGCTGTTAAAACTTTCTTTCATATTCAGTGATTTTACAAACATCATGGCTTCACCATCCAGTCTACATGATCTGAGTCATATTTTGAAACAAAACACACATACACATACAACATATAAAGTTTTAAATATTACA
The DNA here is from genome assembly GCF_902686455.1 of Sciurus vulgaris. Classification (NCBI taxonomy): domain Eukaryota; kingdom Metazoa; phylum Chordata; class Mammalia; order Rodentia; family Sciuridae; genus Sciurus; species Sciurus vulgaris. The sequence goes on along the minus strand of NC_136470.1, from coordinate 25,680,327 downwards.
AGAACATTGAAATTGGAAATGTATACCATTGGCATATTAACTAAGTATTATGAACTCTGTGATATTATGACTATATTGTTCCTCACCAAATGTATGCAGCTTGCATTTTCATGTGAATACTAAATATATCAGTAAGTGTTACAGGAATAAAACACAACTTTCCCTAATGTGGTGGAGATTGATGACCACAAACACATTTTTTTTAAATGTCTTAACTACTGACCTGAAACAGTTGCAGGCACAACAGTTATTGTAGAGAAACTCTCCAAAGATGCTGGAATAAAGTAAAGTTGATTTGACAATTGTGCTTTCAATATGAATATGTTACAAATCATCGAGTCCAGTTTGAATATTTGTTCAAAGGCATCTGATGTTTTAGAGCTCCTGTTTTGTCCTTTCCTGTTGACTATTCCTATTCATGATATGGCTGTGATTAATTTCTAGTATTTGCACATCTGTCTATACAATTTACTTATGCAAAAAGTTTACTTTATGAGACAACATTTTAAGGAAAGTATCTATTCATTGATTCTATAGTTATATTGAAGAATTAGTATTTACATCAACTAATGTGGTATTAGTCTCCTGTGGTTTTGCACTGAAACACGTGGAAGACCTCAATCACAAAGTAATTGTGTACCTAACAATATCTGCAATGAACCAAGTACAGTTTAAGTATAAAATGCTTTACACAAAGAAGAGTCGTGTACTGGTTCTTGGGAGCACCATGCCAGTGTGCTTACAAGGACCTAAGAGTTGTACCTTATGTCTATGGGTTTTCTTTACTTTTCTGTGTTCATAGTGTGTATAAAGGACAAGCAAGTGCTAATCTACATCTAGTTTTTCTAAAGAGGTTGCCAGTGCATGAAAAAAAGCAGAGTTAGTAAATAAATTTTGTATGTTTTGTGTTAAAATTCCTAAGAACGATTGTCTTCTGAAAATTTGAGCGTTATAACCCACTGGGTCAGTGAAGGGCCAGAATGCTCATATTTTGAAGACATTTTCAAATTAGAACTATTGTTACATGTGTGCAATTTATTCAAGACTGTCATAGTGAACAAATTGAGTCCTTACTTAAAATATCTAGTCTGTTAGTTGTTTAGAATTGCCTGATGTATGTTAAGTGTAAAGATAGTAAAATATCACTTTTTAGATATCTTCTTGCTAAAATTCATATGAAACATTGTCTTTGGGGAATGGAACTGTGAAACCACCTCTGTGAGCAGTATAGCACTGTCTGTACTTGCTCAGTGATGTGGAGGAGGTTGGAGGGAAGCAATTAAAAAGGTAACATGTCAGAATGTTCATACTTGGACATTTTCAGTCATCAGTTTTCTGTATGTTTTGTGCATTTTGTTTTGCTTTGTATATAGTGTATATAATGGACAAATGAGTTCCAATTTTGCAACACCTAGTTACTAGATGTTAAAGAACTTGCCAGTGTATAACCAAGTAGTTAGTGAGATTAGCACATTTTGTACATTTTTTGTTGAAATTCATAGGAAAGCTTGTCTTTTGGACATGAAGTTGTTCAGCCATCTCCAAATGTTGCATATGCCTCTACTCGTCCATTGGACTGAAAGTAGAGGAAAAGAAGTGAGAAGGGAAAGGTTTAGGACAAACGGTCCTACTAGGAGATAGCTCAGATTATAACCATTGCTATGGGTGCAATTTGATTAACCAGAGCTGTGTGCATAGTGGACAGGTTCTTGTGTAGACTATATAGTCCTTCTACATATTTAGAAGTGCTTGACATATTTAAATATAGAAATGGTAGAATTAAAACTTTTTATAAATATCTTTTAAAAACTGATTGGAAATACTGTGTTTGAAATTGTTAAACCACTTCTGAATAGAATAAAATCTGTACTTGTTCATGAGTTGAGGAAGAAAGAAGTTGCAAAAGGTGTTTTGGTAGAGTATTCTACAAAATTTCAGCTTACCCATTGCCCTGTAAGGTGCATTTCATTTAACTTTGCTGTACTGTGTATATCATACACATACTGGACAAAGGAGTCCTAATTTTATAATGTCTAGTCTTTAGATATTAAAGAAGTTGCCAATGTATATATAAAAAGGTAAATACCATTTTCTTCAATTGTAATATATTTAAAAGTTTTAAAAGTATATGAATCAACTTACAAACTATAAAGGAAACTGAAGCATATGTCATCAAATACAGAATGTTCTGGTCTGCTAAGTTGCTCATTTCACTATTTATTTTCAGTGTGTCTTGTTCACATAAGATCTATGACAGCTTTTAAATGACATATGGTACATTATTGATGAATAAGACGACAAGATTCATAAAAATTTTTATAAAGAATATTCTAATTTTTTTCATTTTGATAGTATTTAATAAGATCTCAAGATAAGTATGAAATTATCAATTTAAAACAAAATAAATTTGAAAAAATCACATGAAATGGAAAATAGTAAAATCAAACACCTAAAATTAAGATTGGTGTCTTGTTTATAAATTTCTTTTAATGCAGTTCAACAAATTAAATAAATTTTTAATTTCAACTTTTTGAAGATATTCATGAGTTGATGTTGCTAGTTTATGGCATTTGTAAACTGATTCAAAGTTAACTCAAAAGACAAAAGTCGTGGTTTTATTGAGTAAATACATAAATATAAATATAAATATAAAATATCTACAAAATATATAAATATGTATAATTAAATATATATATATATATATATATATTTGCCATACTGGTATTAAATGCAAGATCTCACACGTTAGGCAAGTACTTTATCACTGAGCCACATCCCCGCTCAATATTTTCTAAAATCATAAATCTCATTCCTTAAAACAGTCCAACTATAAAGAGTCATAAAAATAAATTACAGCATTTTGCCAAATGGCAAATGCAAACCTCAAGAAACCAAGACACTTTTAAATAAAAAAGCAAAAACCAAAAAAAAAAAAAAAAAAAACCAAAAAAAATTTTAAAAAAAGAAAAAATTAAAAAAAAAAGGAAAAAATTTTTAGGAGAAAAATGACTACTGAAAATGCACTGAAGAACATTTTTCAAAGATAAAACCATTACAGGTAAACTCTAGTAATGAGGGTTAAGAGTACACACATTAGGAACAGATCACCTAGATCAGAATCCTTTATTTAACTATAAATAGCGTGTGCTTTTAGGCAATTTTCTGATATTATCTGTGCTTTGGTCTTCTACTCTGTAAAATGGGGTTAGTAAAGACATCATATAACGGGATCAATGTGGGAAGTAAATGTGTCGTTAGGTAAACCACCTATTCAGTTAATAATGACTGATAGTAATTTTCAGCTCATCGGATTCAGACAAAGGTCTAAAGTAGACCGCCTGTGCCCCAGTAGCTGTGCTAGAGAAGCAAGCCATCATGGGGGCGGTACTAAGAACATCAGCTTTCTCAGTGAGCAGGAGCTGCAGGATGCAGGAGTAAACTTTATGGAAGAGGAAACAGCTTGATGTATCAACACCGTGAAGAGAAGCAGCTAGAATTGCAGTTTTATATCTACTATTCTAAAATCATAAATCAGTATATGGACTTCTGTATGTTTTCATATATTTGATTTAAAGATAAACCTATATTGAACAATCCTATTTCATACCAAAACTATTTGAAATGAGGTTAGGTTATTCAAAATTTGTTTCCATTCTACCTGGTGTGCATAGTTATTTATTTGTTGGTGTTATTTTGGATGTGAGCTTTCTAACATCCTAAAATCTGTAAATTCCCAAACAAACATGGCCTTGAAGTTTATAGCCAAAGGATTGTGAGTCTAGCAAATTTCTACTGTTCTCAACCAAAATAATCGCAGTGTAAATATTGTTGAATTAAATTGAATGGAGAGTAACGAGTGAAAAACTTAAAGCATTAATAGATGTGCTGTCTACTTCCTGTTATTTTTGGTACCCCAAATCTCTTCTCTTCTGGTTTATTTTTATTATAAATATTATTAATAAAAATAAGGTTTAATTTTTATAAATAAGGGATGAGATAGATCAAATCCATTGCCTCCTCTATTTTTTTCCCTAGCTTTTCAATTAGAGACTGAATCTTGCCCCTTGAAATATCTATGCCTCAATCAGAAAATCTTAAGCGCTACTTTCTGATAGAGGGTTCCTGAAAAGTCCATCTATACTTGACCCATGTAAAGAATGTGACAAGACTCACATTTACCCATACCAATATTTTCAGAAGCTTTATGACATTTGATATTTTACAAACTTTCTCACTGACATTTTTTCTTCAAACAGTTTCTCCATATTTCATTTTTCTCATGTTAATGTGTTACCTCAGGCAATAAGACAGGCTCCTAAAGTCAAGGATGATCCCACTGCTTCTCTGGTATATTGCTAGAATCTTAATTTCATAGCTTAATGATTCAAAGAAATCAAATAATGTTCACAGATACCTGTGATATCAATGCTGTTCAAATCAATATGGAAAGTGACCAGTTGGCTGGATTTATTTGCTTCAATGCCTCGAATCAGTTCTTCTTTTACATTTTCATCTGACACCCACTGAGCAAAAAAAAGGTCAAATAGGACTATAATGCTTCCATTTCTGTAAAGTAAAAGATGATATAAGAGGAAAATGTCAGCTGTCTTCAAGTGATTTATGCTCAATTCATGTAAAATGTCTTTTAAATTCCCTTGTTATCATCTTGTTAATCCTCATTACACTAGTGTAAGGTAGTGACTCTGTAATATACATTATACATGGTGATTTTTTTTAAGTTTAAAATAAGATTAAAAAATATGTCATGTTAAATATTATCTTTACTTTTAAGGTGGAAGGAAAAGGAATTGAAACACAAAATGATTTTCTAAGAACAAACTCCAAAACAGATCCAACATTGGAATCCACGTTTTCTGAGTTCTACATTAGAACCCTGATCCCAAGGCCGGGTTATCCCCTAGAATCACTCGTGTGAAATTAAGCAAAAATACATGGTATTGTGGCATTTATTCATTTTACTGTTTGAAGGAATGAAGATTGTGGATTTGTAATTTCTTTGGTTAATTATTTTAAAATTTGAGTAATGTTTATTTATTCTCCTTAAAGCAACCACACTGAGCATCAATGTATTTGCTTAATGTGCTTCTTTTATTGCTTTAGTGTTAGATACAATCATAGGTGAGCAGCATGACAAATGTTTCCTCAGCTTATACCCAAAAGACTTAAAATCTCTGGTTAACTTTTAAGCAGAAACGTAAGGTAGTTTCACATGAATTTTTTTTCTACATAGTTTTAAGAACGCCTGATATTCTAAACTGATAGTGACCATATTATTTTCTTCTTTATTCTCATTAGTCTTAAAATGTCAATATGTCCTGGTTTCAAGGTATAAAAAAAGAAAACAAACATACCTGAGATTATTGGGACTTGGGGCTATTCATTCTAATAAGCCAATTGTTGGAATTATCTTGCCTAAGTTATCTCCCAACATAAATTTCAAATTCAAACCATGTAGTTGTAATCAGCTTCCCTTTTATTTTAACCCTTGTGATATAATATGCATTTTAAAAGGTGATGTTTTTCTTGATGATTTAGAGAAAGACAAAAACAAATAGATTTCTTTGGTAGTGGGGATACCTGAGACAGTTTTTGCTCTTTCCTACATTTCTACTAACATGATATTCTTTTAGGATATAACTATTTGAGGGACAACTCCTAATTCTGATGTTCATTCTGTACCTGTTTGTAAACTGGGAGTACTCAGGTTGTACTTGATTCCAGGGGGACAGACAGATAGGGAGTATCAAATTTTATATATTTGCTCTTTCCAAAATATAGGTATCACACCCATGTATTCTTATGGTATCTTTGTGTTAATGGTTCCCAATAGAAGGATTTTATCAACTCCTAAAGAGTTTTTTATTATATAATTGCAATGGTTTGGGTATAAAGTATTCTCCAGAGACTCATGTGTTGCAGTCTTAGCCCCTAACACAACAGTATTCAGATGTGAGGCCCTAGGAAGTAATTGGATCATGAAGGTTCTGACCTCATCAGTGAATTAATTCATTAAAAGATTAATCATTTGAGTGGATGAATGGGAGATAGTGGAAACTATAGGAAGTGAAACTTAGTTGAAGGGAATAGGTTCTCTGGGATTGCCATGAGCTTTCCTCTGCCATGCCCTTCTGCCATGAGGTTCTGCATCACCTTAGACCCAAAACAAAGGAGCTGATGACCATGAACTAAAACCTCCGAAAATGTGAACTAAAATAAATCTCTTTAAGTTGTTCATGTCATGCATTGATGAAGAGTTGGCTAACACACTATCCATCTATTCACTATCCAGTACAACCTAGAGTAAATGTAACTTTTTCCTTCTTTACTGTATGCAAGAGCAAAATGTTCCTGTAGACCATAGTTGTTCAGCATCCTCAATAGATAAGACATCTGTTCTTAATGAGTGAGTCCATTAGCTGCTTTTTTTTCATGTTTGAAAGAAATGGGTTACTCTGATGCAATAATTTCACATTTCATTTCTATTGAATTATTTTAAAAATGTTGCTAGGTTTACATGTCCGACTATTTGCTTAAATTGTAACAAAATCTTATAAATGACAGGGCTCCTTAGTAACTATTCATATCAGTGTTCCCAAACTTAGACAAGGAATCACTTTTTGTCTTCAATAATTATGTATTTTGTCATAGACACTGTTTCTAACTATTCTTTCATTCTTGTTAGTTTTTGCACGCTGCCTGATCCCTAACTGTGTTGGAGAACAGTTCTCCATTCTCTGAAGAAAGATGCCATCTTGAACAATTCAAACTGTCAATCAAGGTTTTATGCAGGGGCAGATGACTGGACTATGGTCAATGAAATCTAAGAAGAAAATTTATGGTTAAACTTTGGAAAACTTTTTCTAATACAAGAAAAGATACAGAGGAGAACAATTTTCTTTGTTGAACATTATTATGTCTACATGATTGTGAAATTTCCTCATCATTATGGGACCAGGAGGTGAACCATGGTTGAGAAGCTAAATATAGATTTATGGAAAAAAGAAAAGCACCCAAATCCATCCCTGATGATGTCATGGCCATCGTACCACTGAATTAGCCTCCACTGAAACTTTCAGATTTCTTGTGATGTCAGATAATAAACACCTACAACTGAAGGCACTTATAGTCATGTGTTATGTTAATTGATAAAAAAAAAAAAAAAAAAAAAAAAAAAACTGGAACATACTCTCAGGCTTCATCCTGTGTTTATTGGAACAGAAACTCCAGAAAAGGAGATTGCTTTGTCTTTTCACCTCATATTGGTCAATATTTCCATTTTAGTAATAAAAATATTGAGACTCAGGGTAGTGTAGGTGACTTTGCCCAGAGTAATATAGACTGTTAGTTAGAGATAGGAATGATACCTATGTCTTTGTCTGCCACAAGTATTTTAACATAATTCCCAACCTCTCACCTACAACTTTCTTTTCCTTCCTCCCTCCCTCCCTCCTCCTCTCTTTTTTTTTCTCTCTCTCTCCCTCCCTACCACCTTCTCTTCCATATTTCCTCATACAATTATTTATTTATCTTTGATTCATAATGTGATTGAATCCAGGAGTGCTCTACCAATGAGCTTCATCATCAACCTTTTTTATTTTTTATTTTGAGACATGGTCTCACAAAGTTGCCCAGGCTGGTATCAGTTTGTAATCCTCCTGCCTCAGCCTCTCAAATAGCTGGGATTACAGGCATGTACCATCATATCTGCAAAAGACCACTTCTATAGACAATACTATGAACTATTTACAAGCAGAAAATATACTACAGTGCATTACTTTGGAGGAAGTTCCAGGGTTTTCTGATCTTGCATCCTTACAAGAATTTGACTTCCAAATAGAGAGAATACCTGACTGGATATTTTTTGGTGGGGATAGTAAAGATATTTATTCTCTGCATACTTTCAAGATGTAGACACTCTTCCTTCTACTCCTCCCTTTGTCCTTCTTCCTCTCTCCATCCTCCATTATCTTTATATTTCCCTAATCAATCTCACCTCCCAAAATATGAGTGATTAGAGATGAGCTAAAAACAGGGTAGCATGAAATAAAGTTTAAGTAAGAATGAACAATATCTGTTATTTTCTTAGCTCAATCCCACATTTTTACTTTGTCTTTGGTTACACGGTAGATAACTTAAAATATAATTATATCTGTTTTTTCTTCTGTATTTTCTACATGTTTAATTTAACTGAACACTTGCTTTTATTTTATTTGAGTTAGGGAGTGGAAAAGTAAGATATTTGGAGTAGAGGAATTTTCCTTCCCTGAGTTGAAAGTGATTTGATTAGTTCATCCTCAGGCATAAAAGGTTTTTTTTTTTTTTTTTTTTTTTTTTTTTGAAAGATGTGTTCTCTTGGTTGTGAATTATACATTGCTTTAAAAAATTTATACTTTGCAAGGAGAAAAGTTATATATTTTATAACCACTTACAAATTGATTCTTTAAATTTTTTCTTGTTCAATATAAATGTTGAGATAAGTGAGATATATAGGTGAAATTAAGAAAGTCATAATAAGCATTTGTGATTCACCTCATGAGAAGACTATAGCTGTTTGTGTGTGTGTGTGAGTGTGTGTGTATTTTAGTATTTTAGCAATGATCTTTATCACTGCTGTGAGATTGATTTTATTTATTAAGGTTAATGAGAATTTTTTCAATAGGGTAAAATGTGGAATAGCTGAGTCTCTCTCTCTGTTTTTTTAAAGCAGATAAATCCTAACATTGAACAGACAGCATGAATGAAACAGATCAAAATATTTCTATCTCATATTTTCCTTAATGATATTGAAAACCTTTAGGTTTACTGAGTAAATGAAAGTTATTTCTTTTCCTAACTTTTTGACTTATCTGGCTCCAAGGGCAAAATAAGTGCGTACCACCACAAAGTGTAAACAGTATTATTAAGAGAATCAACTGCTGATGTTCTCTGAAGCAAAGCACTTTCCACAAAGCACAATAACAGAAAGTATTCCCAAAGAAAACCAACCATTTGCTAATGTTGAAGAGAAACACACACACACACACACACACACACACACACACACACACACACAGAGCAGGTGACAAAAATTAAAAAAAAAAGTTGTTGATGACTAAGTTCAGCATTCTGAATGAAACACTCTGACTTTATACATGCAAAATGTGCATTTAGTTAAAATTAATAACAAGAAAGAAAATCATTTTAAATGATATTTAGATGTACTTTTCTTACAATTGTTTACAATTGGTGTGGATGTTGTTATGTTAGATAAGATTTCAGTCATTTCTGTTCTTTGATTTTATAAACTGAATTTCAAAATGAAAACAACTAATAAAGTTAATTATGAGTCTGCCAATTTTTTCTAGGAGTATGTCTATTCATACATGATTATTTAAAGACATCCTAAAAGTTTCATCTTTAATCTCTTTCCACTTTCCCACATTTGCATTGCTTTTGCTATGCTCCTTTTCTTGGTCTCTCAATGTGCCAACCTATAATTTATCATACAGACATTTTCATGAAATTTCTTTGCATTTCATGTTTCAAAAACTCACTTCTGATTCAGTGACCACCAGAGGAAACTCTCCACACTGATAAAGTACCTTATTTGAAAATCATCATAAAATATTCATCAAGGTGTAGGCACTATAGTGGCCTATGTTACTCTAAAGGAGAGCAACAAAGTAATTCCTCAACTTAAATACCATACAGTTTTAAATGAAGGAGTCTTACCATGAAGAGAAATAGAAGATCATTTACTAAATATCAAAGAAAATTCTGGGATTTTGATATACCACCAGGGTCCATCAGAAAAATTCTGAGATGTCTTAAATTTAAAGGACAAAGAGTGGAAGGGGAAAGAGATAAGGGAAATTAATCAAATAATAGCTTCAGGATGAAACCATTACATTCCTAAATGCATGCTAAAACCTTGCCTTAAAACTGCTGGTGCCCAGCACCACCAGACACATCTCCTCTTGTCTTTGTGTAAACTTGCTGGATCACTAGCCCTAATCAATCCAGAAGCAACTAATACTTCTACATGCACTCCTAGTCACAGACCTTCCCTGCGCAAACTCTCCTGACCCTCTGATCTCTAGCAAATGTAAGTTAAAAAGTCAATATAAATTATTTATGCTTTTCTTCCCCAAATATTCATTATAAAAATGCTCTTGACTCTTAGGTTCTATGCACATATTTCCAACAGTTATCTACCATTGCTGCTAATAGTTGCAGAACTTCTCAGGGCCTGGTGCTTTCTTTCCAGCATCTGTGATGGCATAATGAACACTTTTATTTCAGAGAAAACTTGTTCTAAAAAGTTTTGGTTTAGCAATACAAAAATCTATATTCAGCCTGATGAAAGAGGGTGTCTAAAATAGTAAGTTCTGGAAAGAGAAGTAAAAGTCTTTGTGTTGTAGGTAGGAATGAAGACAGGAGATGGGTGTAGGGTTGGTTACTGAGATTAAGAAGTCATGAATAGGCAATAGGTTAAAGAATAATAAATAAACTGTAGATAGATGAATAGGTGAGAAAGGAACAGAGAGGTGGGTAGGAAGAAAGAGAAAATGTAAATTTTTCTTTTTTACATAAAAAGATGAAACTTTCCATATTTTTTCATTGTACCTTCAATTACTAGAATTAGCTTTGTTCCAACAGGAATGGCAAGATCCTGGTATTTCTTCTACCCATTAAATAATCATCATTTGACCTTCTGTAACTATTTTTCTAAGCATGATTCCTTTGCCTCTCATTTTACTGTTCTATCTTTATTTGATTAATAAGAACTAAGAATTCTCTAGCCAATATTAGGACTAATGGAAAGATTGTATGCCAAGTGTCCCTGTCCCAAGCTCTTATTATATTCAGTTGTACCTCATCTGAGATACTAGATTAGCCTTTCTATAAAGTTAGGATCACTGTGATTCTCCATAACTTGCAGACCCCTACACCTCTTATTTGATGTTCGTTATTTGTGTAAGTTCTAGGCTTATATTCAACACTTGTGACATCTCAGTGTCCTCTTTGTGGGCTTCAATACCAGTTAAATTATATCTTCACCATACAACATTAATTCTTATTCCTCTTCTCCTTCTTCTCCTCTTCATTTTTCTTCTTTTTACCCAAAATGGCTTTCCTTTTCCTCTCTACTAGAGCAATCTCTACCTGTGCTTCTCAAACTATTTATTTCATTTTCCACAAAATTTTCTATGACCCACCAATCAAGTTAAGGGTTTTGTAATAGATTAACACACCTGTGCTTTCAGAGAAGCATTTCAGAATTTTTGAAATTAGAATTATTCTAACAGAGTGATAAAACTATGAAAACAGTATACCTATTTTTATATGTATAGGACAAGGTTTAAAAACACTCTAACAGCTAACATAATATTCAATGTTTTAATAATTCCATGTTTTATAATTAATAATAATAATTAGAACATTCTAACAAAGTGATAAAACCATGAAAACAGTATGACTATTTTTATATGTATGGGGCAAGGTTTAAAAAACACTGCAGTAGCTAACATATTATTCAATGTTTTAATAACAGGTGCTAAAATATTTCATTCATTTGGTAGGATTTTATAGAACAAGTACACCAAGACAAGCACTACTTAGGTTTGGAAAATGCAGATACCAAAAATACACTCTCTGCCCTGAGGGAGCTCATAGTCTAATCAGGAGACAGGCAAATGCACAATTACACTGCAGGGTGAAGATTGTACTAGTGTTTGTAGAAGGTGTTAAATGAGCAGGGGAGACAAGTCTTTCCCTTAGCGTAGGGTACCAATTAGCCATTTCTGGAGAGGTGACATATACTGGTTCTTGGATTGTAAGAATAAAGGATGGATGCTGTCTATAATAAGGAGAGAGACAGGAATATAGAGAATGAAAAATATCTACAATATTTGTATCTATGAGACAATCTATTTTAAGCTGCATGAATTTGTTTTTCTTTCATATAATGTGAATGAACTTTCTTCTGAGGCTGATCACATTCCAGTTAAACAAAAGCTAGTCTGTATCATTTTAAGTATTTTTAATTTTTTTTTGCACTTTGCACAAACTTTATATACAACTTGCCATGTACTATATTAGTATTTTCTGACTCTGTCATTTCTCACTGATAATATTTTAAACTCTTCACAATAGGAACTTGAGTTTTTTTCCCATCACAGATTTCTCATAGCCTAACTTATTATTAATGACAGTTATATATTCATCACTAACTTTTAGGAAGTTCTCATAGGCAGGCAATTAAAATCCTTATAGTCCATTGGCAAAAAGAAGGAAAAGGAGGAGGAAGAGGAGGAATAGGAGTAGGAGGAAGAAAGAAAAAGAAAGGGAGGAAGAAAAGGAGGGAAGGGGAAAAAACAGTTTTAATCACAATACAAGAGAAACTGTCTTGTATTATAGAGCAAGTACCCAAGACAAGCATTACTTAGGTTTGGAAAATGCAGATACCAGAAACATACTCTCTGCCCTGAAGAAGCTCATAGTCTAATCAGGAGATTAGATAGAGAAGATGGTAGATATATAGAGAAGATGGTAGTTGTGTGAGATCTGTAATAATATACTCTCCTAATATCTGTATTCTCAGAACCCAGTTAATTGCCTGTTTCTAAGCAAGCCCTCTATATATCTGTAGCATAAAAGTGATGGATGACTAAATGAGCATTTTTTCAAGCCTATGCTAAACAGTCAAAAATTTGCTTCAGTTGTCCAGTGCTACTTTAGATTTTGTCTACTGTTCAGAGTGCCTTTCTTTAACTTCATCTTTGTGGTGATTCTGCTTTCTACCTGTTGCTTTTGGGGGATCACAGAAACTTCAAAATAAGTTACAATTAAAGAGGTAATTTTTAAATGCTTCCAGTGAAACAAACATGACAACAATGAGTCATTGTTAGGAGAAAGTAAAAGAAAAAGGAAATAATGATAATTTTCACTATAATGAAAATTCTTTAATGTTTAATTATTTATCTATGGTATTCTCCTAAATGCACACACATATGTAAATTTCTCATATTTCAATATATATATCTAGGAACCATATAGAATGTATAGTTCCCGTAGACTCCCTACTTCATCTTCATTTGGCCCATAGCTTTGATAAAACAATTAAGATATTGTGAAAAAATAACCAATTCATACAGGTAGTATTACAATATTAGTGCTATAATAAATCCTTATAGATTTTTTTCCTGGACTATCACATCTTCACATTCTGTAATACATCCTTGAAAAGATTATTTCATTCTAATTGGGGTGATTTGGAATCTAGGGTAGTTTTGATTTGCATTTCTCTTATTACTAGACATGTTGAACATTTTTTCATATATCTGTTGATTGATTATAGATCTTCTTCTGTGAAGTGTCTGCTCATTTCCTTAGCCCATTTATTGATTGGGATATTTGTATTCTTGGTGTAAAGTTTTTTGAGTTCTTTATAGATTCTGGAGATTAGTACTCTATCTGGTGTGTGGCAAAGATTTTCTCCCACTCTGTAGGTTCTCTCTTCACATTGTTGATTGTTTCCTTTGCTGAGAGAAAGCTTTTTAGTTTGAATCTATCCCAATTACTGATTCCTGCTTTTATTTCTTGTGCTTTGGGAGTCATGTTAAGGAAGTCTGGTCCTAAGCTGATGATGAAGATTTGGACCTACTTTTTCTTCTATTAGGCACAGGGTCTCTGGTCTAATTCCGAGGTCCTTGATACATTTTGAGTTGAGTTTTGTGCAGGGTGAGAGACAGGGGTGTAGTTTCAGTTTGTTGCATATGGATTTCCAGTTTTCCCAGCACCATTTGTTGAACAGGTTATCTTTTCTCCATTGTATGTTTTTGGCTCCTTATGAGATGTATGTTTTGTCTATTATGAGATGACTGTATTTATGTGGGTTCATCTCTGTGTCTTCTATTCTGTACCATTGGTGTACCTGTCTATTTTGGTGCCAACGTCATGCTATTTTTGCTACTATTGCTCTGTAGTATAGTTTAAAGTTTGGTGTTGTGATACCTCCTCCTTCACTTTTCCTGTTCAGGATTGTTTTGGCTATTCGAGGTCTCTATTCTTCCACATGTAGTTCATGTTTGCTTGCTCTATTTCTATGATGTATGTCATTGGGATTTTAATTGGAATTGCATTGAATTTGTATAGCACTTTTGGTAGTATGGTCATTTTGACAATATTAATTCTGCCTATCCAAAAACATGGGATATCATTCCATCTTCTAAGGTTTTCTTTAATTTCTTTCTTAAGGATTCTGTAATTCTCATTGTAGAGGTCCTTCACCTCTCTTGTTAGATTGATTCCCAAGTATTTTATTCTTTTTTCGAAGCTATTGTGAATGGGAGTGGTTTTCCTAATTTCTCTTTCAGAGGATTCATCACTTATGAATAAAAATGCATTAGATTTATGAGCACTGATTTTATATCCTGCTACTTTACTTAATTCATTTATGAGTTATGGAAGTTTTCTGGTGGAATTTTTCAGCTCCTCTAAATATAGAATCACGCCATCAGCAAAAAGGGATAATTTGAGTAGACACTTCACAGAAGATCTACAACCAATCAACAGATATATGAAAACAATGTCCAACATCTGTACTAATAAGAGGAATGCAAATCAAAACTACCCTAAGATTCGATCTCACCCCGATTAGAATGGCTATTATCAACAATACAAGTAACAATAGGTGTTGGCGAGGATGTAGGGAAAAGGGTACACTCATATATTGCTAGTGGGATTGCAAATTAGTGCAACCACTCTGGAAAGCAGTGTGGAGATTCCTTAGAAAACTTGGAGTGGAACCACCATTTGACCCAGCTATCCCACTCCTTGGCCTATACCCAAAGGACTTAAAATCAGCATACTACAGTGATGCAGCCACATCAATGTTCATAGCTGCTCAATTCACAATAGCTAGATTGTGGAACCAATCTAGATGCCCTTCGATTGATGAATGGATAAAGAAACTGTGGTATATATACACAATGGACTATTACTCAGTCATAAAGAAGAATAAAATTATGGCATTTGCAGTTAAATGGATGAAATTGGAGAATATCATGCTAAGTGAGATAAAATAATCCCAAAAAATGAAAGGCCAAATCGTTGCTCTAATAAGTAGATAAAGATACATAAGGGAGGGTGGGAAGGAGGCAAGAGTGGAGAAGGATGGATTGTATAGAGGAAAAAGAGGAGTGGAGGGGGTGGGGTGACAGAAAAATAACAGAATGAGACAAACGTCATTACCTTATAAACATGTATGATTACACAAATTGTGTGACTCTACTTCTTGTACAAACAGAGAAACAACAGTCGTACCCTATTTGCGTACAGGGAATCAAAATAAATAAATAAATTAAAGATTATTACATTATTCATATAACTCCTTCCACTCTAATTAATCGATTATTTTTGTATATGCTAATTCCAGCAAGTGCCATTGATGATTCAGAAAAGAATAACATACACATAATCATTAAAAAGATAAAATTTAAGGAAAATTATATTGCAAAATAAGCATTTTTCACCCTATTTTGAATATAGATTATACCATAAGTTTCCCCATAAGGTGCTTGATTCTATCTAGGTTCGAGATAGGGCTGGAGACTAAGAAAAGGAAAATTGTAAGGATCAGTCTTTCTTACACAAAGGCCCAAGGCATTGTAGGAAATGAAGAGAATAAGATATCCAGAGGGGTACTGTATTCATTAGTACTCATGTGCTACCAAACACCAATCTGAAAAATTTCTGAATACGTAACTCTTTAAGCTTTACTCTTACTGTATTCTTGCTGTTTTAAGAGTTTTTATATGAAAATTAACCATAGAAAAAGAGCATGATCATTTTAGAAAGACATACATTAGTATTACCATCCTGGCAATGGAAAAATTACCTAATTTCTCTGAATCACACATTGTCTTTCTAGCAACACTTTTTCATTCTGAGTTATTTTGAAGGCTTTCTCTTCCTCTTTTTCACATATATCCATTCTTGATCAGTGTGTTATTTTTTTCATTTTCTATTTTTTCTAATTTAATTTTCCCAACTAGCATTACAATTTTCTTTACTAACATAGCTGCTGATTTGTATCTCTGTTTCAAAGACCCTCTGGTAATCAGTTAAGATGATTCTAGATTCTTAGTGATGTTAAGATAGCAAAATAGGAAACAGTGTACTCTTTGCTATGGACACAGTGATTCAATAGTAACATGGGAATCCCTTTGCCAGAGATTCAAAACTGTGTTGTTAAGAAGGTAGGTCTCATATTAAGTTTTTCTATATTGATCACACACACACACACACACACACACACACACACACACACACACACTTCTCTGCATCTTCTAGATTCAAGTATCTGGAGTGAATTTATATCATTACCCTATTAATCAAAAGACATTCATTTATGGAACACTTAATTTGCTCCAAGGACAACCTTCATGCCCTCTGGGTACAACAGTGAACGAGTCCCCTCTCTCTTGTGGTTTATAATATAAATAAAGACCTGTGATACAGTACTGTTTTATTAATAATGAACAAGCTTCTTCCACATGTTCATAACAAATTAAATGCTCAATCTCCACCTTTCCATGTGTTCCTGAAAGATTTTACTCTTGGGAGAAAGAAACATGCTAACATTTGATCAATTATCAGAAATTATTATTATTTGCTACTAAATGAAAGTTTATGCTGCTCTACTCCTCAATCCTCACCAAGGTGAAATTTTCAAACATTGCCTTACTTTTTCCTACACATAGTGATATTACCAAATACATATACATATACACATGTATATATATGCAAAAAGATCAGGAGTTTGTAATCCAATGCTATCAATTAAAATTTTGTGAGTATACTCACTCAAATTGTAAAACTCTTGAGTATTTATATTCACTCTTCAGATTACTTGATTGAAAGACCTCATCTATCTAAAAAAATTGAAAAGAGTATATTAAATTTCGGATTTCAACTTTTGTTTAAGTATTTATACGACGTATAGGTTACAAGGCTTTCTTCAGGTTGATGAGGGATTTGTACATTTAGGAATCTCAAGTGTCTGCATTTATTTATTATTATATTTTTCATAATGAGAAAATGGGATCTATGCATATTTTGGCAAAAAGCTAATGAAGTTATCTATGTTATGAAATTTTAAACTAGTTGAAGATGGACAGTTCCTTACCATTTGCTGAAGGTCAAAAGCAAGAACTTTGAAATCCACTGAGAGTTTGTCTTGCAAATTAGGATTATAGGTAGCTCCGGATGTTATTTTAAATGTTCCTCTGACATTATAACTTTTACCAAATACTGCATCTAGATAAATTGATAATAAATAAAACACTGAATTATGAACAAAAGAAAATATGTACATAAGACCCAGAAGTAAGTAAAATTCTTGCTTGATGTGTTGACCCCATAGTTCATGCCTTTGCTTTTCAGTCATCCTGTTTCAAAATCAGCTGCCTTTACCTTCCTTCCTTCCTTTCTTTTTTCCCTTTTGGCCGTCTGGTTATTTCAAAAGATTAAAAAACATACTTTTTCCTTCTTCCATTTTTTCATTTGAAGTCTAACTGACACTATAAGCTTCTGATTTTTTTTATTTTTATTTTTTTTATTTTTTGAGATTCCTGTTGGAAGACACAGGGACTAATCAATTTCCACCAATTATGGGAACTGATTCAGGAAAACATGGTGAGAAATAGACCATTAAAAGTTTTGTAGTTTCTTTCAGATACTTCTTCAACCCCTAGAATCCAGGGACACTGCTGGTTTTCTACATGTGGATCGCTGTGAAAATTTCAGTGTATGTGTTACTTTGAAACACAGCTTTGAAGCTACTTCTTGCATTCTGGTAATTATAAAATTGGCATGTATGACATTTTGACATTAGATGGTGACTCTCTTTATTGAAAAAGTTATTTGGAATGTTACAAAAATATATTATTTCAATAGAAAAAAATGTAAAGAAATGATAAATTGAAAAATCTTATTATTCAATATTTTCTTTGATATATTTGTGTTTGAAATAACTTCAATATTTTCTTTGATACCTTTATATTTGAAATAACTTCAGTTGAATCATACAATAGTGAAATCATTAATAATAATGATGCATAATACTCACAGTGACATAGCATGAGAGGATGTTGATTTTCTTTTCCACAATGGGGAAATCAGGGCTTAGAATGATTAAGAAAATGCCTCAAGGTTGTAAAGGCCAAAAGTCATAGATCTGGAATTTGGACATGGCAATGACTGACTCTGCAACCCAAGATCTGTCATGGGTACCAGAAGAACATTGGAACTCATATATTAAACAATGAACTTAAACTTAGTTTAAGTAGTTATCATTGCACATATGATTCAATATTTTATTTTTACTCTTTCATTTATGTTTAATTTAATTTTATATTCATTAATTTAATGGATATATAGTTGATTCTTAATATTTGTAGGGAGGAGAAGTTCTAGGACCCTCTGTGGACACCAAAATTCATGGATGCTAAATATACTGTATATAAAATGGAATATTACTTGAGTATAACCTACATGCTATTTCATTTTTAAATACTCAAAATTACATTTAATTTTTCACGTTTAAATGTGGAAGACAAAGAAAGGCTGAACTGTCATAGGTTGGGGAGTTCAAGGGAATATGTTAACTAAATTCTATCTAGGAAATAACTTTGGATTCTTCTAAACATCAGAACATTAGTGAAATATGAATAATAAGTATGGCTCATTTAATATTTTATCAGTCTAATTTCTTAGTTTTGACAATTATGAATAAACTACTAGCAGTGAGGAAAGTTGGGTAAAATTTATATAAGATTTTAGTACAATTTTTATAAGTTTTTAAAGTTAAAATTGTTTTCAAAAAATAAAAAATATATATTAAAATCACTGCAATCTATGTTATGTCCTCTGATATTCTAATAAAGACTTAACAACTCAAATTCCTTTTTATATTTAGTTGTTCCCAATTAAATTGCAATAACATTTATAAATAGTTATTTTCCATTTCATTTATGAAATAAAAAATTTTGTATCTGTACTGAGCACCAAAGATTCTAATAGACTCCCAAATGATTATACTTTCTTGAAGTTTTTCACACCATTTAAATATTGTCAAAGCAGCTACTCTTCCAAAAATATCATTGACCCCTACAACTTTTTTTATAAATGTATAAAATATTTGTAATTATTCTTTCTATTTAAAATATATTCTTTGCATATGACAAGAGTATTTGAATAAACCAGTTATTATTTTGAAATTCTTTTATCAAATTATAATCTTATTACACTCTAATTCAAGCACTTACATACAAGAGGAAAGTTACTAACTCAAAAGTTAAGAATTTTTTTAATGAAACTAATTTCACCTACAATGCAAAAGTTCCTACCTGTTGAGGTTTCAGAAAGTATTAGTTTGCCTATATATATAATTCATCATTTAAACTTTGTGAACATTTTTTTTCAGAAAGAACAAACTCTCAATACTTGAGTTATTGCTATGCTTCGAATTTAATTTATTTATCCTATAAATAAATAAGTGGTAAATTTGAGCGCAACTTTCAGGCTTGGATTATGTAGTTTGGAATATTTTTGCTACTTACTGATGATGCAAACTTAAGCAAATTAGTATTTATTTATTTTTCTCAGATTCCTCACCTGTAAAATGAAATACCCCAACGACTAAGCCCTACATTTATTTTTTTTAAATAATACAGTTGAAAATCTTTTAAAAGCTACTGATACAGACTAAGTTAGTTCTAAACAATGATCTTTTAAAATTTTTATCAAAGTTCCTACTCAGGTTGAAATCCATATAAGTCTGCACATTCAAATCCAGTTAAACTGTTGTTAATGAATTTTTGGACTAATAAGAGAATGAAGATACTACTGTATAAAACTAAATAATAACCATTAATTTTGCATATTTATCGATGGTATATTCAAAAATATTTTAATATGTTTATAATTTCAGTTCTATCATAATGAAACTAGAGATTGTGAAGTCTATTATGTCTTATGCTACTGAGAAACATTATTCACTTAAAAGAAGAAAGAGGAAGCAAACTTTAGTCTCATGCTTGAATTCTGGACATTTTAAATTATACACCAATTAACTTTTTCTAATATTCTATGAAGGGAAGTACAGAGAAGCATCTGAATGCCACAAAAATATGTTGTCAAGAATGGACAGCAGTGAATAGATACACTGACAGGGAAAGTGAGATTAAAGTGCCAGAATGCACCTGTGAACACCCTCAGCAGCCAGATCTGGGACTTACCTTGTTCTGAATCCTTGATTGCCAACCAGGATACTGCGATTAGTCCAGCACAGAGTACCATCAATAGGGCAAATAGCACTGCAAACATAACTTCATAGGAGCTGAGAGAAAGGTTCCTGGAAGATACACTTCTTGTTGATCCCATTTTCTGTTTTGGAAGCCTTGCTTATTTAAGAATGGTGAGAGAATAGAGATATTTATGTTCTCCACATCAGCAAAACTGATACTCCAGCACCAACTGGAGGGTAAAAATATCTCAAATTTTTAAGAATTTGCAGAGGAGTAACCACTTAGGTTTGCATTCATACTAGTCAGTATAAATGTGTTGTGTGTGTCTCTTTGACAACATTATGTCTCTATACATTAAGTAGCTTTAAAATGGTAGTTAATCTTTAAGAAGATATAAATGAGTACAGATGATTAGAGTTATAAATGGCAATCTACTGAACAGGCTCTTTGTGGAGGTGAATGAAATTAAATTCATGTTGTAAACAAAAAGGACATTTTATCATTTTGAGAACTCTTAGGGAAAATATGAAATTCATCATAAACAAATTAGTCATTAGACATGTGCACTGATATTTGCAAAGAGTTTCTAACAGATCAACCTTTTACCCTCTGACTCAGATCATTATAAAGGCACTCCCCCCTTGTATAGGGATGTAGACATTTCAAAAATAACTGATGCACAGGTGTATATAAAACCTAAATTAGATCTTGTCTCTCTTTATTATTATTTTTTTCTTATTGAAACAACCAAAAGTTTTGTAAACTTCATTATGTTCCTTATTTGAAGTGATGCAGCGTAAGGCAGTGTTGATTTAAAGAAAATTTCCCTTAAGCCCTCATGTGGTTACTCATTATGGCTGTGCAGTTATCAATATGTGGGAGTAACTGCAATAAGAGGAACAAAGCATTTGCTTCTATTTCAAGTCAGTTTTCTCCCTGGGGAAGACATTGCTCACTTGCCCTGGACTTTATCTCCTTAAACATGCCAATTATACCAAGAGATTAAGATAACCACAATGAATTGTAGATGTATGCTTTATGGGAAAAGCTAAGTTATTTTCTGATAATTAAAGTACAGTATATCAGTGACATACCCACACTTTGGATATTAAGTATGACATCAGGATTAAAAAATAAAAATAAAATGCATTGAGAAGTAAGCTAGTTTGCCTCTTTTCTGGTAGATGAAATTAGTCAGAAATAAGGAAGCTCTTTAGATAATCTTAATAAACTCAAATTGCAGAATATTGTAATTGGCTAACATGATATCTTTTTCTTCCTTACTATTGAGAAAAAAGAATTGCACATTGCATTTAAATTCTTTCTGATCAAAAGTAGAATATAAGTAAAAGAATGTATGTCAAGGAAAATATCTATATTTTTATTTAATTGAATTAATCCTTATTATTAAATACTCTCTAATGAAGTAAGAGAAACCACTGAAGGAATGGGAAAAGTCATTTTATTTATAGGATAGGGGACGGTTCTAATAGTAAGCCAAACTCTAATAAAAGGTAGGTCTGAAAAAGATGCCTTTGAATTTGGAAAGCCAGGAAAGCGAAAGCACAATGGGTATTTTCTTTGTGTTGCTGATGCAGAAACCCTTTTTAGAAAATGAAGTAGAACTTCAAGTTACATTTCTTTTGACTTTTCAGAAGAAAAGAATAAGATAGCAGAGTAAGTTCACATGCCCTGTTCCAAGCAGAAGGTAATAACAGATAAAATTTATGATTAGAAACTCAAAGACTTAAGTTCAGAAATAAAATCAATATCCAGATTATAAATTATTTTCTACCCAGTATGTTGTAAATAATTACACTTAATATTTTCAAATAAGTGAGTGGGAAGAATATCTTTTTTTTTTTTTTATTAAGGCAATAATCTGTGAAGGACAGACTATAATTCAAGCAAACAGGTAAATGTGAAACAAATATATTATGTCTTGAGGTGTAAAAACTATTAAAATGAAATAGGACTTGCCCTATCAGATAACAAACTCTTTACAGAGTTGTAATAATAAAGACAGTGTGGTATCACTGAATGAATGAGTCCATGAATGAAAATAAAGAACCCATAAACAACTTGATTCACCAGTGAAAATCATATATCAACTAAATCGTTTTAGTGTTAGTAGGTGGGAGAAAAAGGCTATTCAATGCATGGTGATATATTTTAGTTTGGCTGGAAAAAAAAAAACATTAAGGAGACAAATATGTTAATGTGATGTTATGAAATTTATTTGGGAGGAAATACATAGAAATTCCATGAGAAACATTGGGAAATGTGAAGTGGGGGGACAAAATAAAGGCCAGTGAAAGCTGTGTGATCTATCCATTATCAACACAATGAGGCTTCTGGAATATAATCCTGCCAGAGATGCATGTGAGACAGTAAAAAGAGGCTTCAGAGGTATCCCAATTAAGGGGCAAGGAAGAGGGATAATTATTTGCAAATAGTCATATTCATTGTCTCAGAGTAACTTTGGTGCTTTGTCTCTGGCACTTAGAGCTTACCCTCGGTGTGGGGAGACCAAGAAAGTTACTGGGAAGTTAATTTGAGCATGTGGAGATGAAGGAGCATGGACATGGTGTGGGATTCTTACAATGTCTGCAGGAGTTTACCAGTAGAAAACAATATCCAGGATTTCTACTAATTATTGAAGAAAAGAAAATAGCAGGTAATTAACAAAAATGCAAAACCAAAATAGAAAACAAACAAACAAACAAAAAAAAAACCACAAACCACAAATGTTTCCAGGTGTTTAAACTTTAGTAGAGGCATAACTTTAATAGAGATTACAGAATTCCAATTAAGATAAAAGTATTATTTCCTCAAGCACACCAAATGTTTGAAGTAAAAATAAGTAAATACAGTAGTTTGTCTTTATCTGTGGTTGATGCATTACAAGACCTTGGAATAACTGAAACCATGTAAGGTATTGATTCATGCATATAATGTTTTTCCTATGTGTGTATATCTATATCTATATCTATATCTATATCTATATCTATATCTATCTATATATAACCATTATAAAGTCTAATTTATAAATTAAGCACAATAAGAGATTAACAACAGTAGCAAATAATTAAAATAGAACAATTATGACCTTATACAGAGCATTCTAGATATACTGGTTACTAGATACATAATGATATACTGGATACATGAGTATGCTCCACAAAGAAATACAGACAGAAGCAGGAAAGCATGAGATTTCATCATGCTGGGCAGAATGATATACAAATCAAAATTTAGAAAATATTATTTGTGGAATTTTTCATTTAAGATTTTCAGATAGAGGAAAGCATGATTGCAGAAATTCAGTCCACAGGTAAAGGAGAGCTAAGGTGTATATTTGGATTGGTGACTGAGCTCTAGATTGATAAACAGTGAAAATTTCTTTTACCACCCAACAGCAGGAGAGAAAATTCAAGTGGCTTTCACTTTTCTCCTTTGGGCCCCTCCCTCCTTCTCCTCCTGCCTGCTTTCCTTCCCAGGTATATTTACATGGCTGCTACAATATCTCTTTTCATCTGGTACACAATTTGCTTATTCCTATAAGTTTCTTTCCCATTGTTTTCCCAAGGAGGGAATGAAATCTTGCACTTTTTTTTGAACTAAAGTTTGAGGAAAATAAACTATATGTTTTTCTCTTTCTGGAATCTGAGGGGATAAGAGAAGGCTTTAAGAAAGGCATATAATTTCCTGACACCACACACCTCCTTATTCTGCGTTCCTGTGATGGCTGCTATTGCTTTCTTTTGCAAGTTTGTTAAACATGCTACACAAAGCCTCCCTTGAACAAGTATGGGGTTTATTTTATTTGTGGATGTGTGTAGGACACCACTGTGCAGCATATTATTCCTACAAATTAATAAGAAACATTGAGAAATGACAAGCTCCTGTGGTTTCCTCCATTCCCACTGATATCCTATAGCAGTTACCAGTCACTAGAGGTTGCTAGTCTCATTTTCCCTTCTTGTTTCTCAGGGTGCCTACTCAATAATTTTACCTGATTTTTCTGCAATTTGTAAGGTACTCTTGGAAATTAGAACTCTTCCAAGTCCATTTTCAGAGATCCTGTTGAGGAGGAGAGAGTTTGTATATTTAAAGAATGTGAAATTAGAAGAGCCATGTTGTTGAGGCTCTTGGCATTATTGTTCTTAGACAAATAATGTGCTATGAAGTTCATTTTTCGTCTGTTTATTTGTTAATATAATTGTGGGAATGTTTTGTTGTTGTTTTTATGTTTGCTGCTGGTGAGTTTTTGATTGGTTTGTAACTGGTACATAACACATAGAATTTTGTAACTGGTACATAAACATAGAATTTTCTAGAATAAGGATGCTTGCAACTTCAGTTTCACTTTAGATTTACCTAACGGTTCTTCCAATATAGTTTCTGACCTAAGGCCCTAAAGACTCTATTAATTTTATTCTGTCAAACTATACCTTGCAATGAACTTCAGTGTCATATCAAAGTTCCCTGGCTCTAAAAACAGAAATGGCAATATTATTTAGTTCTTTTCTCTACACAATTGAAAATACTACAAGATTCAGTATTTGACTGAATAGTACTTTACAGAAGGATTCAGAAAAAATGGAAAATGAATGGATTAAAAATCTGTTCATTAATGGTATTCTATTGTTTTGTTTATAATCCCATGAAACAGAAGTTGGGTTCCTTTATTGATTCTAGTTTAATAGCAAAGGAAGCCCTTAAGCATGCTGTATACTGGGATATTCTTTTTATAATTGCCAAAGTACACAGGTTTAATTAGCAAAATATGCATTTGTCATTTAAAAGGTGGTGTGAAATAGAAAAAGCTCTAGACCTGTTGACAGAAGACCTGTCTTTATATACTGACTCTGACCTTCACCGGGTAAACTTGGACATTTCACTGAAAGTCTTCCCCAGCTTCAGTTTTCTCATCTGGAGGACAAAGTTCTTGATCTTAAAATCACTTTCATTCCTGAAATTTCATGACTTTATAATTTTTATAGTTCCTTCTAAAGGCAAATGTATGATTTATGTCTCTTCACATTTTAAAAGACTTACTTCCTGAAATTTGTTTCAGATATTCACCTAAAAATCATCTAAGTGAGACAATGTCTTTTAAAACATTTTCTTAAGATCTTTTCCTTCATATCTGCCACTGACCTTTCATCCTCATTGCAGCTTCTTTTATCCTTCTCTTGTCTGACTACGGTGAAACCATATTTACTTTCCCTTTGCTAATGCAAATTCTGCTTCCTCACCTTTCAATTCTTTGTTCCCGGCTCCACATGTGGCTTCTTCCCTTGCCATATGAAAGTCACTCTCACCAAGCATATCTCCCTAATCTACTTTTATCTGTAAAGTGGCTTATGAAACTTTTGAATAAAAGGTATTATACCAGAACATGCTGAACTGCATAGTACTTAACTGTTTGGAAGGAAAGAACTCTATTCATGGCAGTATTCAAAAATAGACCTGTATTTCAGGAAAGAAAAATGAACTAGGTTGGAGGAGATTCGTTTTTCCTAGTAGGGGTTACCACACTTTTTATAGCATCTTAGTTGGTTAGTAGGGAGCTTTGAAAAAAGTACCAGCATGTTCTTCCCTATCAGCTGCTAGTTTAGGTCATTTTCAAAGAAACCCCCTATGTATCCAGAATCCTAACCAATTCACAACCCCATGATTTTATATTGTTGTGCCAGCCACATCTGTAGCGCAGGCAGGATTTATCTTCTCACCATGCTGCTTTTAACTTTAATCATCTTAGTGCCTGGAGGTCAAAAGATTTCTTGATGTCAAAAGACAGTGAGCCCACTCATCAAATTTTCTCAGTGCTCTTTCATCTAATTGCTCTGTTATCATCACTACACTTTACTTTCTCCATAGAATAAGTTTTCCATATCAGCTTGATAAGTTTCCTCTGTCTTGTCATTGAAACAAGTCCAGGAAGCTCATATTCTTTTCCTAACTGAAAGACTGAAAACAAGACCCAATTAGGAGATCATTGAGTTGTTTCCTGGCATGGTCTGAACCTCAAAACACCCACACTAACTTTGCTCTTTATTTTTCTGACTAGGTCTTTTTGGGTACCACCTAAGTCTATTAGGTAGTATTTTGTACTGGGTAAAAACAACTTCTTCATATGAACATTATTTGCTTTCCTTTATTATTAAGAGAGTCAGCCTGTAGAACAAAGCAGTTAAGTATGTAGTGTACCTTTACTTAATGTTGAACTGTATCCAGAATTATGAATTTCATGAATATTTCCAGTAATCCTAGTAATGATGCTAAAAGGAGCATTAACATTAAAAAATATAGCTCCTGGTACCTAGGAGGGTATCATGTATAAGTTGTTAAGAACTGTGGCATTGATGACGGAGGCATACATTTGGCGAGTTATTTAGGTATAGGGAACTAATCAGAACAAGAACATTTTTAGTTTAAATTTATTACATTACACCTTGGAGAGATTGTGTAAAAATAAGTAATTGGGGTGGGAGATGAAGTGTTGGGGATGGAGTCCTGGGCCTTGTGCATCCTATAAGCACTCTACTATTGAACCCTAAGCATTTTATGTAAACCTAATTGTAATGGAAATCACTCTGTCTTCTTCGTACTCCCCCTCCTCCTTTTGATGAGGACTCCCTGAATTTTAGCTATGAGCAACCAACTATCAGTCTTTGTTTTCCTTCAGTTTAGATGTGGCCATGGGGTTAAGATGACAGGATGTAAGAGAAAATAATATGTGCAACTTTTGGTTCATCTGAAGGAAGCTTGCCAGAATTTTCTTTTTCCCTTCTGAAGACTGAAAAATGGGAAAAGTAGCCACTTGAGAATAGTAGAGCCAACCTAAATCCTTTGGCCCTTAATAGCTGTACTTTGAGAGTGAAGGAACTATCCCTTTTATTCAATCAACTTATTACTTGTCTATGTGTTTACACAGTGAATTTTGAGTATGAATTAGAAATTTACATGTAATTCATGATGCACTTTTAAAAAAATTCCAAGTCATTTTTTAAACATGCTTATTTATTTGTCAGAAGTAACTCTTCAATTAGGTTTCATTGGCATTTTACTTTTCCACTAGTAAATATTCCAGGAAAAGAATGTATTGGTTCTGAACTTAATAGACGGTCACTAAAATGTTAATTAAGTTATGAGCTATTTATTGAGTTATCTAGGTCTATTTGGATTTTTTTCTTATTTTCTTTCAAAATTTCGTAACATAATTTTAAGGTATCTATAATATCTTATTAAGGCATATAATACCTTATTATTAACTCTAGGTACTATTTCATATAGAAGATTTCTAAAATTTGTTAATGTTGTCCAACTAAAATATTGTACTCTTTGAACAACAACTTCCCATTTCCCCAATTCTCAAGCCACTGGCAACCATTATGGTATTCTCTGATTCTAAGATTTGACTATTATGTACACGTCATATAAGTGGAATCATGTGGGATTTGTATGCTGGTGTCTGGGTTATTTTCTTTTTCATAATGTCTTCAAGTTCATACATATTGTCTTAAATGGTGGCATTTCCCTCTTTTGAAAAGCTGGATGATATTGCATGTCAATACCATCTTTCTGTGATCTAGTCATCTTTCAGTGAACACCTGGGTTTTTTCCATATCTTGACTCCTGTGAATAATGTTGTAATTAAAATAGGAGAACAGATGTCTCTTTGAGATCCTGATTTCCTTTCATTTCATTTCTTTTAACTTAAACCCCAAAGTGAGATTACTGTATCACATGTTGGTTTCATTTATACTTTTTTGAAGAACGATTAAACAGTTTTCCTGCATCATATTACCTTTCCCACAGCAGCGTCCAGGGATTCCAGTTTCTCCACATTCTAACCAACACCTGTTTTTACGTTCTTGACTTTGGTCCTCCTGACAGTGTGACTTCGTCACATAGTTTTGCTTTGCATTTTTCTAAAAATGTTTTTGAGCATTGTTTGTATACCTGATGTCCATTTGAATGTCTTCTTGGAGACATGTCTATTCAATTCCTTTGTCAGTTTTCACAGGTGTTTTGTAGTTTGCTATAGAGGTGATGGACTTATTTCCTTATATATTTTGGCAATTAACCCCTTTTCAGATCTATGGTTTCTCAATATTTTTTCTCATTTTGTGTATTGCCTTTTGGCTCTATTGATTGCATCCTTTGCGGTGCAGAATCTTTTAAGTTTGTTGTAGTTCCATTTATCTTGTTTGCATTTATTGCCTATACCATTGGTATCTTGGCCACAAAGTCATTGCCAAAATCAGTATCAAAATGTTTTTTCCCTATCTTTTTTTCCAGAATTGTTATGACTTTACATTTTGTGTATAAGTGTTTAATCTGTTTCGAGGTGAAGAATGTGTCTGGTGTAAGATAAAGGTCCAATTTCATTCTTTTTTATGTGTTCATTCAATGTTCTTATTTCAATTTATTAGAGAGTGTACCTATTTCCTATTTTGCATTCTTGGCATGCTTGTTTACCATGTATATGTGTGTTTATTTCTCAACACTATTCTGATCTAATGATCAATATGTCTGTCTTTGTGCCAATGACAAAATTCCTGTAGTACTCACTATTTCTATACAGTATAGTACCAGAAGTACTAACTGGAACAACTAGGCAAGGAAAAGAAATTTAAGAACCCAAATTTGAAAAGGAGCAAAATTTTCTCGGCTTGCAGATAACATTATTCTATACCTAGAGAACACTTAAATTACAAAAAAAAAAAAAAAAAAAAAAAAAAAAAAAAATTAAACTGAACAAAAGCACAAAAAAACCCAAAAAACAAAAAAAATCAGTCCTGTTAGCATTAATAAACAAATTCACTAAAGCTTCAGAATGCAAAATCAATATGCAATAATCAATTGTTTTTTTGTACAATAACAATGAACCGTCCAAGAAGGGTATTAAGGATTCCATTTACGATAGCATCAAAAACAATAAAATATTTAGGAACAAATTTATGCAAAGTAAATTTATCTTTAAGAAAGTATAGATGATATTATTTAATTTTTGAAGCCATACTATTTAGTGAAAATATGAAACCCTTTGGTGGTTTTGAAAAATATTTGCAGCATATTCTAAAACATTTTTAACATTAGTCTTCCTCTTTGGGGTGGTAAAAGAGCCCAATAGATGGGTTTTGACTTTCTTTTTTTTGGGTACTGGGGATCGAACCCAGGGCGTTGTGCTTACAAGGCAAGCACTCTACTGACTGAGCTATCTCCCCAACCCTGGTTTTGGCTTTCTTTATCCCTTGCTATTCGTCATAATAAACTCATTTATTCAAGAACACATAAGAATTTAATGTCACTTCAGCATCTTTGATGCACTTATCTACTGGGGACACATACTTTTTATGACATACAATAGGTTATAAGACATTAATTCAGAAGCAAATCTGACTCTTATCAGATTGATTTGAAAAAAATGGTGCCAATCAACTCTCCATCTTTATAAAGGTGGATTGACCATCTTTATAAAGCTAAACATACATATAAATTTGCATTTTGACTACGTATAAGATTAATGTTTATGTGTAAGTAGCAATTTTAACTGAGAACGAATCCCAAAAAAGTGTCATAGAAAAATAATTGTTAATGATAATATTTCAGCTGCATTTTATGTAAAAATCTTCCAAAGGCAATTTTAAGATTTTGGAGTGTATGTAAGTCTAATCAGAATTTATTTGGTTCTTCTACTTTTAAATTGTATTTTACTCTTTCTCACCAACAATAATGCTCAGGGAAGAGCATTTGGGGGAGAGATAGAAAGAAGATATCATTTATTTTGTGTTAAAATTTCATCAAAATTGTTTACTTTGTGAGGATAGGAAGGCAACAATCCACCATTCCAACCATTGTCTCCTTATCTGGTATAGAAAGTTCCACTACAGCAAATAAACAGGTGCAATGTCAGCAAGACTGAAATCTCTGGATACAGAATAAACAAAGATGGTGTGGAGAGGTTCTACCACACAAGTTATGCAATTAAAATATGTAATTAGAACAGTTAATGCATTTCCTTTCCATGGTAGGAGACCACAAAAAAGAAAAACTTTTTTGAAACATTTTAAGTTTCCTACTACATAAGCTAGTATTCGTGCTGAACAAGATTTGGTGTGTTCACAATTTAATTAAATTCAGTCTCTCAATAACCCTGTGATAAAAATAAATGTCTGTATCTGCCAGTTGTTTATGACCTAAGAAATAAAATTAACTCTTCAGTGAAATGATCCAAATAGATGGCCAGAAGCTAATCATGATCGATGAAAATTGATCCATACGAGGAAAATAATTTAAAGAATGCTGCTATCATTAGCAGCTCTTTGTGTCAGTCAGAACTAGATTACACATCTATAAGAACAAATACACAGACATGTAGTTTCACCTATAGCTACAAAAAAGTCCACACTAGCACAATCATATATGCCCATAAACATCTATTCAGAAACACACACAGATGAAATATAATTGCCAAAAACTCTATGTCCATTTCACAAGGAATTTGTTTAAAACTATAACAAACTTGACTTCTCTAAACGTTTCTGTAATAAGTTGAGCTTCCTTAACAAGAAAAACAGCCACTTTATAGCTTCTTCAAGTGAAAGATAACCAAATGTATTGCATGTGTGTTCTTTCAGTCATGACCATTTAACACAAAATAAATGATACCTTCTTTCCATCTCTGCCCTAAATGCTCTTCCCCCAGCATTTTTCTCACTTATTGTTTTAATACTAGCTGGAAAATATTTACATATGGATTTTAAAATATATTCTGCTTCTGTGGATTATGGCTAGGGAGATAAAGAGCTTTTTTCTTCTTCTTCTTTTTTTTTTTTTTTTCCTGTAACTTTCATCATGTTTATCAATCTTGGAAATGAGCAACTGGATTGAGAACCTGTGCTGCAACCTATGCTGTAGATTCTTTTTTTTAAATAATAGTTTTTTAAATAATAGTTTTAGTTATCAATGGATCTTTATTTCACTTATTTATATGTGGTGCTGAGAGTTAAACCCAGTGTCTCACATGTTAGGCAAGCACTCTACCATTGAGCTACAACTCCAGCCCTTGTGCTGAAGAATCTTAATGCTTATATAGTCACATATGTAGAAATGACACTGGTCATAACTTTGTGAGAATAGTGTTACCAACCATTTATCTGTTGAATGGGGTAATACCTTAAATATGTCAATCTCTCTCTCCTTGAGGGTTACTCTACATATGGCCTCTTGCTAATACAGGGAATATGGAACCCCTCCAACCATTTCTTACTCTCAAATTCCTGCCATGCTTTTCTTTGATTTGATCTATGTATTTATGTATCTTTTTGATCCATAATTGATTCATTTCAAAATGATATAGTTCCTGCTTATAGTTGATCCTATTCATAGGGAATAGAATGTAAATGATTTAAATACCTCAGAATAATCTTGACCAATATCTGCTAGAAAATGTTGAAACTGGAATCACCAGGGAAGCAAAATGGGCACCTATTTGTGATAATAGGCTTTTAACTGAGAGTGTTTTGTAAGTCCTAGATCTATGCAAAAACAACAGAGTTCATACCATTTGTTATCAAAAAAGATGGCATCATTTAAAATGTCATTTATAATGCCCTGGTAGAAAATTATCATCTTCTCCACAGACATCAAGCTTTCTTACCCTTTACCATGAGGAAAGCAGTATCCCAGATAGGGGATCTCTGTCAACCTGGGTTGCATAGTAATGATAATGTGAAGCACAGTCACAGATATTCAACAGCATGGGTGAGGAATGGATGGTTTTTGTTGTATGCCCCTGGGACCTGAAACTGTTTTGTTTTTTTAAATGCAACACAACTTAACTCATCCTGACCAATCTAGTGATGTTGTAAACATGCATATATATATGCATATATATATATATATATACATATATATATATATGCAAAGGAGGGATATTGTCTCCTACACATTGCTTAGGAGTAAACAAATCTTCAGTTATCTTCTTGATTTTGCTAATATCATTACCTCAAACAACTTACTGATTTCCTCAAGCATTTATTTTTGTGTCTATGGAAATGTTCACATGAGACAGTTAGCCATCTTTAGTATAACTTGAGTCTGTAAGAAGAGCAACCCCAAATTACATTGCTGAAGTCAGTATTATCTACCTTGTGGGAATCTTCTTCCTTTCTTTATTTCTTTATTAGTTAGATGGGAGGTATTTTGTGATTGGATAGGATACAGATAAAGTTGAACTTGCTATTTGCATGTAGTCTAAAAAAATAGACCTTCAAAACTGGAAGGTAAAAGAAAAAATTTCAAGTTGGGTTGTAGGTCACATTAATCACTAACAGTTCTTTGCATGTGGTAAAACCTACATATTACCTAAAACGATTAGTAATTTGATTTAGTGATACTGTCATTTTTAATGCCATAATACTAGATTGAGATATGTAACAGATAATAGGAATGTTTGATCTTGCTGCTGTATGAAATAAGCTTTTGATCTTTGACTTTCTGTCAAGTTCCTTGAAGGGACTAGTACAAATAGCAGGGCTAGTCTTTGGCACTTAGGGTGATATTGCCAGTGGGGTTCAGCATATAGATTGTCACTTTGGGTCTTTATCAGATTAGAGACATCACTGCAGTGAGCCCCAGCAATATGTAATCAAAGAGTTTCTGGTGCATGGGTTTTCTCTACTTCATCCCTGAGAGAGATCTAGAGAGGATGTGAAGAGGTTATGGCTTTTCCTCTTAAAGCATGGTCCCTGATCATTGTCTGGAAGCTTACTAGAACTGCAGACTCACCTCAGAATTATTAAATAAGAATCATCATCTTAACCATATCCCAGGGGCCTTACCTGCACATTGAAGTTCTAAAAACATGAAGTTTGCAAGGAGAGAGCCTGCGAAAAACTCAGAAATTCTTTTTTGTAGCTATTATTTTAAATATCTGACTTGGGAGCATTCTATCACTGAACATTACACCACTGAAGGTGAGAAACACTACAGCAATAATAAAGGCTGAATGTGACTTGCAATGGTACAAAAAGATGCAGTGTATTAAACATTTCAAATGTGCTCTCAGTCTGAATATCATGCAAATATCTGGGCATTTGGTGTGTCAAGATTTGGGTCACAGTCTTCATCCTGATTGCAAAGGGAAGACAATTTGCATAGAAGTTTGAAGCAGTGGCTTTTGAATACTAATTCCTGAAGACCAATCTTGACCTCCTCTTCCTGATTGTAAAACTCCTTTTACTTTATTTCCTTGAACTTCAATTTCCTCACCAATGCAGCAGAGATAATAATTGCCTAACCATTAAGGGAAATCCTTAGAGAACTTCTTTTTTGAAGCCAGAGGATTCTATTCCTGGTCAACTAACAAGTTTCCCACTCTATGTTTCACTACTAAAATTATAAGCAGTGTTTTTAATTTAGGCATGCTAGAGGTCAGTATGTTTCTGAAAGATAACTACAGTTTCATTAAAGAAAAATAGATGACATATGCAATTTCCATGCTTTTGTTTGGAGACTGTATTCTCAGTCTTTGAATACCTTTCTCCTTAACCTATTTATGGAAGAGTTTGCTCCTTTGTTTAAGGACTGAATATAATTTGTCTGATATGAAACTTTTCCCTGGAAGATAATGGATTAAACTTCATGGAGACTGTAAATAGATTTTATCTTCTTTAACTTCAGAGCATTCACTGTGCTGAGAAAAATGATTGTGGATACATCCCTTCAGTTGTGCCCACAGAAAATCACAGTGGCAGCTTTGGGCACGGGACTGCTCAGACTGAAGCTTCTGCCTTCAGGCAGAGAACTAAAAGCAGCATATGCCCTTAATAGAGAATAGAAGGTGAAACTCTTGGTGTCTTGATATTTTGCCTTATTATGATTTAAAAAAGAAATCATGACATAATCTAACTCTGAGCAAAAGAGCATGCAACTTGGGAGTAGATCTCGAAACATCATTTCATGAGATTTATATTTTTGTGTCTATTTATTTTTCTTTTCCCGGATAGTATCAAACCCAGGGCTTTGCACATGCTAGCCAAGTGCTCTACCACTGGGCTAAAATCCTTGGCTCATTTTTTAAAATAGGATAAAATAAGGAAAATCATATAATGACACAATTTTCATTTACTCTGTTCTATGACTAATTCTAAGAATATTGTGTGCATTAACTTATTTCTCATAATAAACCCATGAGACAAGTACAATTGTTTTCCACATTTAAAACATGTGGAAACTGAGACAGAGTGTTCAGGTAACTAACAGAAGGTATCAAACCCAGTGTCTATTCAGGAAACAGGCACTGTACCTTTTGAATATAGCCCTTGCTGCTTATTTTTTAAAGGGGAATGTTTTTCTTTTCCTCTTCTTCTTCTTTCCTTCTCTAACCTGGGGTGATGAATAAGATTACCTTGAGTTATTTGACCTGTGCAAACACCCACTACAGGAAGGAGCCCTCACTGGAAGATCTAGGAAGTGACTAAGTGAATTTCAACACACTATCAGGTCACACCTGGGACCCCCCTGTCAGGGCACACCTTTGAAAATCCTCTTGAAAAGCCCTCTGTGTTCCTTGATGGGCAGAATCATAGCCTCTGGGACAAAAGTCCCCTGTGCTTCTTCTATGCTAGCAAAGCAATAAACCTTCTTTTTCATTTTTCTCAAAACCATATCCTCTTTATTGGATTGGATTCCGGGCCCAGGACCAAGCTTTCAATAATAGTATTATACATGTTTATTTGGTTAAACTCTAATTTTATTTTTCAAATGCTCTTCTCTGTATTGTTCTGGGCTAGATTGGATGCAAGAGAAATTTGTGAGGTTTGGAAGATGGATATGAAATTTTAACCAGGAAACTGGGGCTCCAGGTATCACTTTGGTCTCAGATGTGCTGCTCAGATGTGCTGGCAGCTTATTTCAAGGTCAGTGAACTGTAACCAACACAGAGTTCCTTTAGGTTCCTATGTGACCAGGTTCATATGTAGGACCACTACAAGAAAGAACACTCAAGGCTGGATATGGAGTTATAATTGATGAGAGAAACAGTGAATGACAGATATGGTTTCTCTTTATCCTCATGAGCTTACATTTGTCCTCCTGGATTTCGTTTATTGTTTTATTTCTCCTTCTTTAGGTACAGATCTTATTTACAGTTGCTTGCTTGGCTGATCTTCAAGGACTGCTCATGCACCCTATGTGTAGAGGCGAAAGCCTTCTATAGATTTTGCTGACTTTTTTCCTTCCTTTAGTGACTTTCCTTTGATCCTCTAATCACATCCTTACTAATCTTTGCTCCTATGTCTTTTCATACATGTGAAAATTCTAATTTTCAGAACAAATTCCTCTTCCATATTCCTTAGTGGTTCTGCTTCTCTAACAGAGCATTCACTAATACATATCTCTAGAAAACAGAGACAATATTGATTCTCTATAAAATGCATACTGATACTAAGAGATTGTAGTGCAATGTGATTAGCATAATACCAGGGACATTGTGCTCTCTTAGTGATATCTGGAAACATCTTCATCTTCATCTACTTATTGTTTGAAAAATTCATGAAAGTCTCACCACAAAACAAAACAAAGAAGAAATATTCAATGTATTTTAGTTAAAGGATATTTTAAGCCTGGTAGTGATGGTTTGCCTAAGTATTTTAATGGAAAGAAAATATCTTCACAGGTTTTCAAAAGGAAAGCCATTATATTTTCACCTTAAAAGTCAATGTTTCAAATGTTCTATATCGATGATTCTCAGTGTTATTTAAGGTCTTATCTTTATTCTTTAGGCTTCCATTTACCTTGACAATAATTTTCAGACATAATCTCTGCTGACTTGAGAGAAGATTCTATTTTCCATCCGTTTAATATTCCTTTACACTCTCTTCAAATCTGAACATTTTGCTTAAACTCCAGTACCCAGACTGTTCCCAATTGTCTAATAAAGTTCCAAACCCGGGCAAACATTGTGGAGGAACTATGCAGCAATTCTTTTATGCACACTCTTGTTTTGACATCTCAGTGAGTCTATTTACATGTAGTAATTTCCCAGTGCCAGTTAAAGTCAAAAAAAGTGATTCACTGTGGCATTCTTGCAAAATATGACAGATGGGCTCATTAGTCTTTTGATTCATAAAACTCATGATGTTGTTTTGCTTAAAATAAGGAGCAAAAAATAAGCCAGTCCCTGATAGGTTTAATTCAGAGTCAGAGCAAAGTAATGCCAACTCTGCAGATTCTTGTAAAGAACTGACAAAAGGAGCAGAAGGGAAAAAAAATAAAAAGGACTGTGCAAATGAATGCATTAGGCTTTGTGAAAAGTTATAAGCTATAAGGTGATGGTTTAAAATGAGCTAGGGATCCAAAAGAGCCAGGCACAGGAAGCAGAGAAAAGCACTGAAGCACTGACTATGAAGTTACATGCCATTTGTTGAGCTTCCTCCATATACGGACAGCATAGAAAGAACAAAGAAATTAAGTAAATGAGCCTTAAAAGAATGTAAAAAAAATATGATGCAAGAGACCTCAAAAAAAAAGAACTCACTATCAGCAGATGAAAAATGCAATACAGAATGGTATCTGTTCACAAAGAAGCCAAAATTTAAAGGGAGGCATCCTTCAGAATGTCAACACCAAAAACTCCTGGAGAAAGCTCTAATAGAAGTGACTGAATGCTACTCATTCTTATTGAAATTTTCACTTGTATTGATTAGCCATTCATATTTTGTTGCAATCAGCAAACCTGCCTGCTTATAAGGATTCCACGGTAAAATCTGAATTTAAAATTATGGATAGCAGGTGTTCAAATCTTATCTGCTGTCTTGCCTTTGAATGCTGCATAAAGAAAGGATGTAGGGCTAGTGGTATCTTTCCACTCTTTAAAACAAAAACAGACATGAGAAATTAGTGAAAAAAAATCTCATGCTGTAAATCATCATTGAGAAAAAAATATTTTTTTGTGGATTCATTAAATACACTGCTACTGCTGGACAAGCAGTAGTTCTCATGTTTTGTGACTAGTTTTGTAATTGCCTTTCATGGTATGGAAATCTTAAGTTATTTTTATACTCTAATAACTAGATATGTAGTTAGAAAATAATTTAAAATTTTAAGAGCATATGTAGAAATAATTTGTTAAATGTTCAAATGTTCTGAATATTATTTTCATGGAAAAACTCCTTTGCCTTATTAACAATTCATGCAAAAACATTAACAAAATTATCTCCCAAACATACTTGAACTCATTTCTTGTAGATATTTTGATGATTCACTTGAACCAGTATTCTGGTCTTTAAGCAGCCTTGGTGTCAAAATCCTTTAATATCATGAATGAAAGATAATAAAAAGTATATTATTTGGTGGGGCAAGAGAAAGAGAAAGACATTCATTTTTGGCTCTGTGCCAGGCTCTGTGCTGTGAATATTAACTAATATTAACCAAATATCTTTTTATTCATAGATTTATTCTTTTCTTTTTTACTTTGCATATCTTTTTCTGAATGATGTCTTTTGTTTTCCCTTTCAGCTCAAGGACCCATGATTATTTTGCCAACTGTGTTCAGAATCTGCACATGTGCACACACTTGCACTCAACAGACACTCTAATTATTGACACTACCTATAACCTCACTTAATTCTCATATCAACTATATGTGGTGGAATTAATGCTGTGCCTTTTTATGAAAGAGGATACCAAGAAATAGAGAGAGTGATTGTCCACTATCACATAGCCAGTAAGAGGTGAATTCAGAATTCAAGGTCAGGCTGATATCTGGTTACAGAATATGCACTGTTATTATATGCAGAGCAAATCCATGAGGAACTGAACTCAATAACTTCCAATTTCTGATTATAAAACTGTGTATGTCCTGATTTTATTAAAACCTCCTTACTGATAAATTAGCAATCCCAACAAAAATCTGTTCTATTATGAAATTTCAACTCAGCCTATATTATTTCTGGATGGACAAATATGTCTTTCATTACAAAATAATATATTTTCATTGATAATATTTGAAAAATAAAAGGCAGAAAAATGTGTTGCCAAGTAGCTCACCAATTAATAATTTAATGATAATATATTTTATTATTATTCTTACTAGCTCATTCATAGGTCATATTTTTCTCCTCCTCCTCTTCCCCCCCCACCCCTCCTCCCCCTCCTCCTCCTCCTTCTTCTTCTTCCTTCTTCTGTAGCATGAAAATGGATAAGTAAAAGGAAAGAAGAAATGCTCCTCTTCTAATCCATCCTTCAAGACACATGGTTTAGAGTGATTAATCTCCTGGTGTTTATGTTAGTGACATAATATGATGTTATCAGAGCCTCATTTCATTGTAATTTAGTGTTGTAGGTTATTTAACTGGTTGCTATGGTTTGTATACGGTTTGAGTGTGTGTCCAAGGGTTCATGTGTTGAAATTGAATCCTTATTGTGAGGTATTAGGAGATTAGAAACTTAATCCAATCATAGTGTTTAGAGGAGGGGCCTTTGGGAGGTGTTTAAGATTGGATGAGGTCATCTGGAGGGCCCCCATGATTAAATGCTTTAGGAGAAAAGAGAGAAAAGAAACACACACACACACACACACACACTCATGGACAAACATGCTCCATGTTTCTTGCCATGTGATACTTTGTGATGTCTCAGGGATTCTACCAGTCAGAAAGCCATTAGCAGATGAGGTTGCTCAACCTTCAACCAGAATTTTGAACCCAAAGAAACCTCTTTTCTTTATATGATAACCTGCTGAAGATATTTTGTTACAGTAACACAAAATGTTATAGTAACAAAAAATACACTAGTTCTTATAGAGGAGTGGTAAGTTCCCAGCATTACCTTAATAGGCAAGTTGTACATGACAACAGTCTGCTGAGAAGAGATTTAATGCTGTGCCCTCTTCCTGCTCATCTCTGTCTATCTGTAGCAGACAGTATCAGTTGTATAATTGCTTTTTCTTCTTTGCTAGCAGATCCCAGTTTTGGTCATAGTGTCAAAGTGTATAGTTCTCAAGAAAGAATCTTGATCAGTCTTACCCTCTTAATCTTTTATCTTATTCCACACTCATGTCCCAAATGCATAGGAATGTAGAGATGTTGTATTCTGTGCCTCAGGATCAGAGGACCCCTATTAACTCTTACTGCACAGGCTGTGCAATTTGTTCTGTATTCTTTCTTATAGGTAAGTGAGCTTGCTACTGGGTGATATTAATTGTACTCCATGAATATTATTGTCAATATGAACCTATGACCAAAGCTACTGGTTAAAGAAAATGGGTATTTTGTTTTTTTTACCCCTTTAATTTTTTTTTTTTTTTCTCTTAAAGTGGGGAATTCATGTTGTTCTTCAGCTTTAACAAGCTTTTGTTTTGGATTTGAATGCCTGGCACGCCCCCTGTTAAGGTCCTATGTAGACTCTGCTTCCAGGTTTAGTTTTGTAACTTGAGATCATTCATATTGTACTTGAAGCTTTACTTAATTTTCTTACTCAAACAATCAAAAATACACGTCTTACTGTTATTCAACACTTTTGATATGAAAGTGAATTATGAATATCAAAATTAAAAGAGAGGTATAGGTATATCAAGTAATTTTTTGATACATAGTTTTAGTTCACCAGAGCATTCAGCCAAGTAATTAAAAGTGTATATTTCTGTACTTGTGTATATACAGCTCATGAGACATTCCATTATGCTTATTACCAGGGGTTACAGGTTGTAATTCCCAACAACTTTTCAGAACATTAGTGCCAGTCTTTGTGAAAGCTATACTTCTTTGTAATTTTTTTTAAGACAGGGCATTAAAATTTGATATCATGAGTGAAACCTCAGTGAGATATATGTTAATGCTAGTAAATATGACCTTATGCTCCAATTAGTGACTTCTTTTTCTATTAGTTTCTATACCATTCTGATGTTGATAGTTTAATTGATGTTTTTCAAATGTGTGCATCTATGCTTAAAACCTTGATTTAGGGAGGCAGAGAGTAGAATAGTGGTCAACAGAGGGTAGAAGCATGGGGGAAGGGTAGCAAGAGGACAGATAACATACACCAAAACAGAGCTGCATACAAGGAATATCACAAAACTCATTTATCTATTGTCTATAATTTAAACATTATGCAAATTATAATATGACTTTACCAATGAACTCTCTCATGGATATTTAGTAGAATTTATTTCTAAGAATTTAAACAAAGAAAATCCTTCTTCTGAATTTATTGCATCCTCAGTGTTCGTTGAGGAAAGAAATCCTTGGAAGAAACAAGAACCTCTACCTTGTCCTCATAACCCATCATTTTATTTTACGTTCCTCAGATAAAAATTTTAAAAACATACAGAAGAGAAGTAAACATTACAAATTTCTCTCTAAATCATTCTTTACATCTGCAAATGGTAAAATAAAGAGACATATAAGCATGGTTCATTGGTGATAAGAAATATTGTTTCACATTTGTGGGTTGCTCTGTGCTTTTTTACTCCAAGACCTTCACATCACAATATACTATAAATAACTGCCAACTCTACGCTGCACCTGGTTAGAGTGGAAAAACAACTGCAGAACCAAACATCTAATAACAAATCACACTTGATGTGGTTGCATGCAGAGTATAGGCTTGTACACATGTATTTATTTATTGTGGAAACTGGTGGTGTGGTGGTGGAAACTGACACACTGTAAATGCTGGTCTAGAAAATAAATCTGAAGTAGGAAAGCTTTGTGGGAGACATGACTGCATATCAATCCTTGTTTCTTTTTTGCAGCCCCCATTTAATCAAAGTTGAAACTTCACTGAGGAGAACACTGAACTAGATTTAATTAATGACTTCAAATCATTGTTAAGGAATGCTTTGATGCTGACTGTTATAAAACATTCATTTGTTCTTTTTTAAAAATCATGAAGTCTGGTAATCCATACGGTTTTCTTTGAAATCTTTTAATTAATCTATGCTCTGCGTTCTTTTTTATAAGTCTTCTTTCTTATGGTTAAACAATGTTGAAAACAATCGGCTCTAAAAGTCAATTCTCCCTTTATATCCTGTTCCAGATAAAAATCTCTTATATAATCTTTTGAAATAATGCTGGTCATTGGAGGTTTACACATATTCATCTCTGTGTTTGTTATCAAAAATACCCACAGAACATAGCTTTTTTAGTTACAATGTTTTCCATTCAAATAGTTCATTACATTTAAAAAATTTCAATTAATTCTGCTAATACCTCCATTTAAATAAAGCAATAATTTTTACGATTATATTATTGATGAAAAAACTGTAGTTTGGAGAATTTTTAAAAATGTACCCAGATGTGGTCAAAAGGGAACAGTTCAGTTGATAATGCAGAATAACCTATTTTTAAGCAGCTTTAATTCTTCCCTTGGAGCAGCTTTTTCTAAGTATGTATAATGAAGGTTTGGAGGAATTTCAAGATAACACTAGTGAACGAGTTTATTATTTTATTATAAAACATTTCAAGTATTATTGTCATTGGAGAATAAAATATGTAGCCCAGAACTTTTCCAGTTACTCCATTATTTTTCAATTCAAATAACTCCATAATTTTTTTTTCTTAGAGAAATAGGATTTATAAAGAAGAAATGCTAGTTTTAGACACTTGAATTTACAAAAACATCATTACTAAAGTAGCAACCGTCAATAACAGGAAGGCAGATTAAGGAAGGGTTAAACTGGATTTGTGGGTGGAGAAGAAGGGACAAGTTGGATTTATAGGCAGAAAATTATAGCACAGGGAGAGAGTAGATATAATTTTCTGTTGGAATGTAAAATATTCTGAGTAGATAGCAGTACAATCTAGTTCTGAGACTCTTATCAAAAGCAAGAAATCACTTGAAAATAGAGTAGCAGTCTGAAAGTGTTTCATGAGAGAGAGTTGCAAGGGGGTAGAGTTGTAAGTAATAGTTTAAATGAACTATTTGACAAATGAACTGTCAGGGAATCCCTGCATTCCTGTAGAATTTTACAAATTATTTACTTTAGGACACAATATCACAAAACCCCTTTTGGGGTGAGTATAAATTTCCCAAGAGTAACACAGTCTCCTACTCATTTTCATTTCTTCTTCTTGTGTTCTGACTTTACTGTAAGTGACCTTTCTGCTTTTGAAATTTCACTTTTCTGTGAACCAGCTTGAATTTTAATATTAATGTAATTGATTTTTTAGTTCTCTTAATTCTTATTTTGGTTGATTTTTTTAAAAATACCTGATTCTTATATTTTATCTGCTTTCTTCATCAAATATGACTGTTTCCCAAGAATGATATGTATCCTACTTTGCCCCTCATTACCTCTAGGCCTGGATTCCTTCCATGTATTTGCTAGCAGATTGTCTACTATATCCAAGGTAGCCTTCTGGCATCCCATGGCCACTTATATAAATCAAGTAAGTATTTTCTGTGCTTCTCACTCCTTATATACATTTTTGTACACTCTTTCAAACTTTTACTCCAAATATGAATTAAGCTTTAAAATAGCTATTCATATTTTAAAATAAACTGTGCAATGTAATAAAAAAAAGGTTTTCATTTTGATACACAACTTCTTAGGAGTTCTTGGAAGAGAAAACTAATTTTCATCACTTAAGGCCAAAGGACTAGCACCTTGAATGTCACCATACCTTCTACAGTGAATAAGGCCAGTTTACTTAGCTTTCTTAGCCATTTAGCTGGTTCATCAGAGATCAAAATATTATTTTACTTAATTATTTTTTATTCAAGAAGTTGAATAATTCCTCCCAAATTAAAATCAGCATATATATTCTTTAAAAAATTATGATTATTTCATTGTATTGTTAACATAGTGTTTAAAATGAATAAAATTAGTGCAAAAATAGAGTACAGTTTAACCTGCTACCAATGTATAGATTCTACTTATTCTGAGAAAATAATCTCTAGAGATTGTAGATAGATAGTTACCACAAGGCATAATGAAACATTTTATTGCACAAATTACGAAACTTACTTGACTGTACATTAATGGGGATTAAGTTCAAATATGCTAG
Organism: Sciurus vulgaris; assembly: GCF_902686455.1. Lineage (NCBI taxonomy): Eukaryota > Metazoa > Chordata > Mammalia > Rodentia > Sciuridae > Sciurus > Sciurus vulgaris. Next base: position 25,636,991 of record NC_136470.1, on the reverse strand, counting down.
CTTTGTGGATTCCCCCACTCAACACTATCCATGAACCTTTTTTGTGTGTGTATATTTTCAAATCATGAATAAATTTTGGTTTATTGCCCCAGTTGTATATGTGTAGAGAAACAAAAATGAAGAGAAGGATCAGAAAGATTTACAGTTAGAGTGAGGAAACCAAAAGCAGGTCTGTAAAGAAATCATTACCAACTTCCTAAAATAAATTTGGAGGATTCTGTTGGAAATGTAGAAAGAACCTCAACATGTCCTGAGTCTAACCCTGGCTTATTTTCGCAGAATGTTAATTAATACTCTGATGACCATCCCGAGCTCAGTAAGAGCAGCTGATCTTCAACACCATATTATACAACTGAGGGTTAGAACATTTTCATAACATTTAACAGAGAGTGAACACAAACAGATTGCCAGTTAACAGAGAATCAGAATAGAAATATAAATCAGAATAGAAATATATGGTTTAAAGAACCTATATATTAGACACAGGGGAAGGAAGGGAAGGGAGGTGGATAGAAAAAAGAAAGACAGTGGAAGGAATCCAAAATAATTTTCCTATGTAATTATATGAATACAACATAGTGAGTACCATGAACATGTACATCCATAAGAATGGGGTCCTATAGAGTAAGATACATTTCATGCTTATATAATTATATCAAAATGAATTCTACTGTCTTACATAACTAAAAAAAATAAAAAATTATATTAAGTTTACAATCCAGTACAGAAATGCTTTTATATCCAGTCTCTGGTCTATCCTATTTGGAAGAAACCATCAATGGACACCATCTGGGCACAACAAAATTATCTCTGATCTTCAAACCCACTATCTGGAGAAATTGTTTTTCTACTGGAAGACCTTCCCTGTTTTCTCACAATGTCTAACAATTAACCAAATTCCTCTTTTTTTTTTTTCTTTTCTTGGCACAGGAAATTGAACCCAGTGGGGCTTAACCACTGAGTTATATCTCCAGCCTATTTGAATATTAAAGTATTCAAATTTTAAAGGTGGAGTCTTACTGATTTGCTTAGGGCCTTATTAAGTTGCTGAGGTTGGCTCTGAACTTGGGATCCTCCTGAGAGCTTCCAGAACCTTCACCGCTCATCCCTAAATAGCTTTTAGAGCACACTTTAGGTATGTTTAGATACGTGGACTTCCCTAATGATCATTTCAACAAAACATAGTGAACTCAACATTTATATACAAAAGACATAACACCTAATGCTGGGAAAGGGCACCATCCTTTGTCATGGAGGTATGACATACCATCCATGGTCTTGTGAAATTTGGGCACTTTCATATTGAATTTTTGGTTGTGTATTTCAACACAATTTGAGAATTGTTGGAGGAATTAAAAAGATGAGAGATATTGTTCCTTTAGAAAGTCAACAGTTAAAATTATAGTATTTTTATCTCTAAAAACGAGAAGGAATTAAGGGTGTGGCTTTGTAGTAGAGTGTATATACTAAACAGAGAGAGAAAAGGAGAGAGAATTTTTCCTTTCTACCTATAATTCTTAAAATGTTGTGTGGTGCTTTTGATATAAGCCCTCACTGTATTCTTTTTTTTCAAAGGAGTTAAATTTATTTTAAAAGACACCAAACACTTTCACACCTGCATTTCATAAATCCTGGGGTCCTGTGCCAAATTGGGTCACTGTGGTAAAGCAGGTAAAGCAAAGTGAGAGAGGGAAGAACCCAGGCAGCTTGGTTGAATTTAACATATATGCCTAGAGTGCCTACCGAAGATATTATTTTTGCTTTTATTTGTTACTAATTATTGAGAAAATCTTTCATCCAATTTTTTTTATATTTTATTTCAATTGAACTGTTACTGAATGTGTTTACTATGTACATTTCAGGAACTGAGAACATAGATATAATCATGTTTGAGAAGCATATAGTGATTTTAAAATTTTAAGTCTTTGTGAATCATCTGGGAATTTTTAAATTATTTAGCTTTTTTTTTTTAAGAATGTACATTTCTGGACTCATTCTGGATTCTGATTTCATTATCCCTGGGTGATCCAAGAAATATGAAACATAATTCATATGAATCTTGTTCCCTGAACATAAATTGAGAATACAGGCTTATGCATCAAAAAACAGATTATGATATTTATTTAATTCATCTTATAAATAAATATCGAAAGTGAGTAACAATAAATGCTGATTCTAGGACTAATTTGTTTAATACTCAAGAGCTCTGGGATCTGTGCATTACATTCTCACCATTTTTAAGTGGAAATGTTTGCACTTTCATCACCTGTTATGATTAAAAGAGGTAGTAGATGGGAAACGCCATGAAGACACATCTTATTTTGAGGAATCAATAAGTTTTGGTTCTTTTGCTTGGTTAGATTTTGAAAAAAATATATAAGAATTGTGAGAACAGAATATGATCAAACTTCAATTAAAGATATATAACTTAAAATAACAATAGTGAAATCTTGTGGTACACTTGTGTAATTTTAAATACCATATTTTACTAAGGTCCACTCCTAATATTCACATCTCAAAGACCATCATATTTACATTTGGATACTCACTTTCATTTATAAATTTTAAAGACCATTGCTTTGAATTTCTTTTACACTGCTTTTGCTGCTACTGAGCAAAGTAATAACAATCAACTAGCATATATCAAAATAAATAAAACGTTTCTTTCAATGATTTGAAAGTTTTCTGACATTTTAAGTTGTGCTAGCCTTTCTTATTCTATTTTCTTACAGAAAAAACTAGCTTTCAAAACAAATCTGATAATTATGCTGTTGATAATTAGGGAGTTATATGAATCCAGTTATGAAGGAGAAAAAAATTTTAATCAAAATACAGAAGTACAATTTCCTTTCCTACTTTTAAGGTCACACCTGAGAAGAGCTGTTGCTTGTTGATATGAGGTATCCACCCAAAGCTCCTGTGTTTTTGCAGGAATAGTCAGAGATTAAATGAACTGTGAGAACTGTAACTCAGTCCATCCTAGTTTGAATGGACTGATTGGGTTGTACTATTAGCAGGTGGTGCATGGCTGGAGGAGGTGGGTCATGGGGGCAGGACTGAAAGGGTGATTCTGCCCTGTGGCCCCTCTCCCTCTCTTTCTTTCTCTGCTTCCTGATCTACCATGAGCTGAGCACTTTTCCTTTGCTGGGTCTTTCCCTCTGTGATGTACTGCTTTACCTTGAACCCAGAGCAATGGAGTTTGTGCATCGAGAACTCTAAAACTGTGAACCCAAATAAACTTTTCTTCCTCTAAATTGGTCTTGTTGAGTATTTTGGTCACAGCGATGAAAATTTGACTAACACATTTTCTTTTTTCTTTCACATGGGAAAAGAAAGAGAGGAGATTAATATTTCAAGTGGTTAATGTCTTTATTTCACAAGGTTTTGAAAATATATTTTCATGTAAAACAACTTCTATATAAAATGCAGAATTTAATAGCTCACAAAACAACCTTCCACACATTCAGTCTTACTTAATGCATATAGCAATTTTATGAAATGGGGTTGTTAATTCATTTTAGAGGTAAGTAGTGGCCCAGAGTTGTGGTCCTTATCAAGATAGTATATGTACAGGTGTCCCCTTATTACTCTCTGTCCTACCAGCAGGTAGGGGAAAGAAGGTGTCTTCCTTTTCTCATTTTTACTCTGTAAATCAAGACTTAATATCCTTGAGTATAATTTCTGACATTGTCATTTCCCTGATTATGTGATTATGGTAAAATTATTAAACTTTTTGTTGGGACAATTTCTTCTTTTTTAAAATGAGAATACTAATTGAAACACTTTCCACAGTTGTTTGCATCTTGCATTGAGTAAAGTCATGTGAAATGTTTAGAAACCACCCCCACACTCTTAACACTCAATACCTATCACTTCCTGCTATCGTCATTTCTTTTAAAAAAAATCTTTCAAAATCATGCATATTTTAGCAGTGAGAAACCTGATCCCCTCATTGTAACCCTTGAAACACTCAGCTCATTTCATGGACAATTTAATGGGAAAGATCTGCTCCTTGAGGAAATCCAGTAAACTCAACCATCTTTTGAAAACAAACAAAAATGCAAATCCATACAAGAACAGTCTTTCAATTAGAAGTAGAAAAATACCTGTATCATTTATAAGATGCAGACTTGTTTTTCCTTAATTTACTCCTCATGTTTCCATCACTTGAATATAACATCTCATTTTAAACTTGAAGAAGCAATTGATTGAATGAGAAGTTCAAAAGAATAAATGGTGATAGAATATAACTCATTCAATATACATTTTTGCAATTCTTAGATATACAATGTGCTTCAGTTTTCAGGTTAATGAAAATAATCTTAACTTCACATTTTTATTGCTTGTGGGACTCATCACTTGAAACAGAAATGCACATTCCATTATTTTACCTTTTTTGTAACATACATATTCCATCTGAGGTTGCATAATGGCAAGATCTATTTTCTTCTGAAATCTATTGTCATAGGTTGAAAGGATCAATGATGATTCTCTGTGATTCAGTTTCACATGGCTATTTCCTATGAGCCTTGAAAACTTCGAACTGCAATGCATTTTTGTCTGCTTAAGAATTTTAAATCTTCTTATTTCATTCTGCGATTATGCCATCCCTTGACAATGGTTTTGCTAAAAGATTTTCAAAAGCTGAGTTCTGGGAGTAGAGTCAGGTTTCAACTTTGAATGCTATTTTCTGATCAATTGGAGCTTCTTAATCCTCTTCTTCCTTTACTTGACTGTGCTCTGGTAAATAGCTGTCAGCAAGGGAAGAAGTTCAATACCTTTGGGCCATGACCCACTTAAACACTACTTCTGCTGGGAAAAAAATCCACGGCAGCATTAAATGTCAGTGTTCTCCTGAAATCCTCTGGTGTCAGCCTCAGGGGTTCGATCGCCATGTGTGTATATAAATCCCAGCCTTTTCGAATAAAATACTGGAAGTTATTACTTCTGTCAGGTGAAACAGAGGTAAATGTGAACCTGGAATATAATAATTTGTTCCATGTACACAGTAAACTATAACAAAACCAGAGATACTTTCTAATATTTGGACCTGCATTATAAATTCTATGATTTTGTGTTACATTCTTGGAAAATTGACTGTTGTGAGTGTATGCATGTGTGTGCATGGTGAACACAGAACCAAGGACTTGTTTGTGTATGCTAAGTTAGGCACTCTATTTCTGAGCCATACCCCTGGTCAGACTCATTATTTTTGTCCTACCCGTTTCAAGATAATCCACAATTAATCACTAGCATAACAGTATAATGCAGTGTTCTATCAAATTTATGCAAAAGATTGACCTACTTTTTTTGTTAATACTGACTGTTCCCTTTTTACTTCAGATATGGTGATTTTGTTAAGAATTTTATGATGATACGGTTCTTCAGTTCCCTGGGAGATTATACCCATGTAAAAAGTCATTTCTTAATAAAAAACCCATCATCAACAGAAAAGGGTAACACAAAATAATGTTTCAAATACTATTTTCAGTTTAATAGTTGACATGAAGTTATTTTAACTGCAAGCCATTCAGAAAAAAACACTGAATTAAATGTCCATTTTTATTGTAGAAGTTGGTCATAAATTTGTATACAACTTAATTTTGTAATACATGTTAATCAAATATTTACGAGTCATGATTTTGTACAAAATTGCAAATAAATGTATTTAGAAAATGTAGAAACCTTAAAAACTAAAGCCAACATTCTTCTTAGAAGGGATAATACTGGGTTTCTGCAACATGCTGCTTTGAGGTCTTTGAGTTAATTTGGGCATAGTGCAATAAAAGAGGCCTGGGTGCTTTCCTGACTTCTGGTTTGATTTTTTTTTTTCCCCTATAGGTTTTTTTTTTTTTTTTTTATTGTAAACAAATGGGATACATGTTGTTTCTCTGTTTGTACATGGAGTCAAGGCATACCATTTGTGTAATCATAAATTTACATAGGGTAATGTTGTTTGATTCATTCTGTTATATTTTTTCCTTCCCCCCCTCCCACCCCTCTTTTCCCTCTATACAGTCCTTCCTTCCTCGATTCTTGCCCAGCTTCTTAACCCTAACCCTAAACCTAACCCTAACCCTAACCCCTACCACCCCTCATTATATGTCTTCATCCGCTTATCAGCGAGATCATTCGTCCTTTAGTTTTTTGAGATTGGCTTATCTCACTTAGCACGATATTCTCCAATTTCATCCATTTGCCTGCAATGCCATAATTTTATCATTCTTTATGGTGGAGTAATATTCCATTGTATATATATGTCACAGTTTCTTTATCCATTTATCAATTGAAGGACATCTAGGTCGGTTCCACAATGTGGCTATGGAGAATTGAGCAGCAATGAACATTGATGTGGCTGTATCTCTGTAGTGTGCTGATTTTAAGTCCTTTGGGTATAGTCCAAGGAGTGGGATAGCTGGGTCAAATGGTGGTTCCATTCCAAGCTTTCTGAGGAATCTCCATACTGCTTTCCAGAGTGGCTGCACTAATTTGCAATCCCACCAGCAATGTATGAGTGTATCTTCTCCCCCACATCCTCACCAATACCTATTGTTGCTTGTGTTCTTGATAATCGCCATTTTAATTGGTGTGAGATGGAATCTTCGGGCAATTTTAATTTGTATTTCTCTTATTACTAGAGATGTTGAACATTTTTTCATATATCTGTTGATTGCTTGTACATCTTCTTCTGTGAAGTGTCTGTTCATTTCCTCAGCCCATTTGTTGATTCGATTATTTGTTTTCTTGGTGTAGAGATTTTGAGTTCTTTATAGATTCTGGAAATTAGCACTCTATCTGAAGTATGAATGGCACAGATATTCTCCCACTCTGTAGGCTCTCTCTTCACATTACTGATAGTTTCCTTTGCTGAGAGAAAGCTTTTTAGTTTGAATCTAACCCAGTTATTGATTCTTCCTTTTATTTCTTGTGCTATGGGACTCCTATTAAGGAAGTCTGATCCTAAGCCAACAAGTTGAAGATTTGGACCTGCTTTTTCTTCTATAAGATGAAGGGTCTCTGGTCTGATTCAGAGGTCCTTGATCCATTTTGAGTTGAGTTTTGTGCAGGGTGAGAGATAGGGGTTTAGTTTCATTCTGTTGCAAATGGTTTTCCAGTTTTCCCAGCACCATTTGTTGAAGAGGCTGTCTTTTCTCCATTGCATATATTTGGCCCCTTTGTCTAGTATGAGAAAATTGTATTTATTTGGGTTTGTGTCCATGTCCTCTATTCTGTACCATTGATCTACCTGTCTATTTTGGTACCAATACCATGCCATTTTTGTTACTATTGCTTTGTAGTAGAGTTGAAGATCTGGTATTGCGATACCCCCTGCTTCGCTCTTTCTACTGAGGATTGCTTTAGCTATTCTGGGTTTCTTGTTCTTCCAGATAAATTTCATAATTGCTTGCTCTATTTCAGTAAGGTACATCATTGGGATTTTAATTGGAATTGCATTGAATCTGTATAGCACTTTTGGTAGTGTGGCCATTTTGACAATATTAATTCTTCCTATCCAAGAACATGGGAGATCTTTCTGTCTTCTGAGGTTTGCTTTAATTTCTTTCTTTAGTGTTCTGTAGTTCTCATTGTAGAGATATTTCATCTCTTTTGTGAGATTCATTCCCAAGTGTTTTATTTTTTTCGAGGCTATTGTGAATGGGGTAGTTTTCCTAATTTCTCTTTCTGAAGATTCATCACTTATGTACAAAAATTCATTGGATTTATGAGCATTGATCTTGTAACCTGCTACTTTACTGAATTCACTTATGAGTTCTAAAGTTTTCTGGTGGAATGTCCAGGTTCTTCTAAATATATAATCATGTCATCAGCGAACAGGGAGAGTTTGAGTTCTTCTTTTCCAATTTGTATCCCTTTAATTTCTTTGGTTTGTCTAATTGCTCTGGCTAGAGTTTCAAGGACAATGTTGAATAGAAGTGGTGAAAGAGGGCATCCCTGCCTTGTTCCAGTTTTTAGGGGAAATGCTTTCAGTTTTCCACCATTTAGAATGATATTGGCCATGGGCTTAGTATAGATGGCCTTTACAATGTTAAGGAATGTTCCCACTATCCCGATGTTTTCTAGTGTTTTGAACATGAAGGGATGCTGTATTTTATCAAATGCTTTTTCTGCATCTATCAAAATAATCATGTGATTCTTAACTTTAAGTCTGTTGATATGGTGAATGACATTTATTGATTTCCGGATGTTGAACCAACTTGCATCCCTGGGATAAAACCCACTTGATCGTGGCACTATCTTTTTAATATATTTTTGTATACAATTTGCTAAAATTTTGTTGAGAATTTTTGCGTCGATGTTCATTAAGGAAATTGGTCTGAAATTTTCTTTCCTCGATGTGTCTCTGTCTGGTTTAGGCATCAGGGTGATATTGGCTTCATAGAATGAGTTTGGGTGGGTTCCCTCCTCTTCTATTTCATGGAATACTTTGAAGAGTATTGGAATGAGCTCTTCTTTAAAGGTTTTGTAGAACTCAGCTGAGAACCCATCTGGTCCCGGACTTTTCTTTGTTAGTAGGCTTTTGATGACCTCTTCTATTTCATTGCTTGAAATTGATTTATTTAAGTTGTGTATATCCTTCTCGTTCATTTTAGGTAATTCATACGTCTCCAGAAACATGTTGTAGTCTTCGAGGTTTCCTATTTTATTGGAATATGGATTTTCAAAATAGCTTTTAATTATGTTTTGTATTTCACTCGTGTCTGTTGTGATATTTCCTTGTTCATTACAAATTTTAGTAATTTGAGTTTTCTCCCTCTTTCTCTTTGTTAGTGTGGCTAAGGGTTTATCAATTTTGTTTATTTTTTCAAATAACCAACTCTTTATTTTGTTAATTTTTTGATTGTTTCTTTTTTTCAATTTCATTGATTTTAGCTCTGATTTTAACTCTTTCCTGTATTCTACTACTTTTGGTGTTGGTCTGTCTTCTTTTTCTAGGGCTTTGAGCTGTAGTGTTAAGTCGTTTATTTGTTGATTTCTACTTCTTTTGTTGAATGTGCCCCATGAAATAAATCTTCCTCTAAGTACTGCTTTCATAGTGTCCCAGAGATTTTGATATGATGAGTCTTCGTTCTCGTTTACTTCTAAGAATTTTTTTATTTCCCTCCTGATGTCTTCTGTTATCCATTCATCATATAATAGTGTATTATTTAATCTCCAGGTATTGGAGAAGTTTCTGTTTTTTATTCTGTCATTTATTTCTAATTTCAATCCATTATGATCTGATAGAGTACAAGGTAGTATCTCTATCTTCTTGTATTTGCTAACAGTAGCTTTGTGGCATAAGACATGGTGTATTTTAGAGAAGGATCCATGTGCTGCTGAGAAGAAAGTGTATTCGTTCTTTGTTGGATGGTATATTCTATATAAGTCGGTTAAGTCTAAATTGTTGATTGTGTTATTGAGATCTATGGTTTCTTTATTCAGTTTTTGTTTGGATGATCTATCCAGCGGTGAGAGGTGTGTTAAAATCGCCTAGTATTATTGTGTTGTGATCTATTTGATTTCTGGAATTGAGAAGGATTTGTTTGATGTACATGGATAAGCCAATGTTCGGGGCATAGATATTTATGATTGTTATGTCATGCTGATTTATGCTTCCCTTAAGTAGTATGTAAGGTCCTTCTTTATCCCTTCTGACTAGTTTTGGCTTGAAGTCCACCTTATCTGAAATGAGAATGGATACTCCAGCTTTTTGGCTGTGTCCATATGCATGGTATGTTTTTTCCCATCCTTTCACCTTCAGTCTATGGGCATATCTTTCTATGAGATGCATCTCTTGCAGGCAGCATATTGTTGGATTTTTCTTTGTAATCTAATCTGCCAGTCTCTGGCCTTTGGTTGATGCATTCAGCCATTAACATTTTGGGTTATGATTGTGATATGATTTGTATTCCCAGTCATTTGACTTATTTTTGTGTTTTGACAAGATTTGTTTTCTCATTTATTTGGCTATTCCTTTAGATTAGCTCCTCCCTTTGCTGATTTGCATCGTTTTTTTTCATCTCTTCCTCATGGAATATTTTGCTGAGGATGTTCTCTAATGCTGGCTTTCTTTTTGTAAATTCCTTTAGCTTTTCTTTATCATGGAAGGATTTTATTTCTTTGTCATATCAGAAAGTAAGTTTTGCTGGGTATAAGATTCTTGGTTGGCATCTGTTTTCTTTCAGTGCTTGGTAAATGTTGTTCCAGGCCCTTCTATCTTTTAGGGTCTGGATTGAAAAATCTGCTGATATTCTTATTGGTTTCCCCTGAATGTAATTTGATTATTTTCTCACACAGCCTTTAAAATTGTCTTTATTTTGTATGTTAGGTATTTTTATAATAATGTGCCTTGGTGTGGGTGTGTTGTAATTTTCTATATTTGGAGTCCTATAAGCCTCTTGTACTTGGTTTTCCATTTCATTCTTCAGATTTGGGAAATTTTCTGATATTATTTCAGTGAATAGATTGTTCATTCCTTTGGTTTGTTTCTCTAAGCCTTCCTCAATCCCAATAATTCTTAAATTTGGCCTTTTCATGATATCCCCTGATTCTTGTAGATTCTGTTCATGATTTCTTACCATCTTCTCTGTGTGGTCAACTTTGTTTTCAAGATTAAATATTTTGTCGTCAGTGTCTGAGGTTCTGTCTTCCAGATGTTCTATCCTATTGGTTATGCTTTCTATGGAGGTTTTAACTTGGTTTTTTGTTTCCTTCATTTCAAGTATTTCTGTTTGTTTTTTCAGTATCTCTAACTATTGAAATGATGTCTTGCTTCCCGTATTTGCTCTTTTAACTGTTGATTGGTGTGATCATTTAATGCCTGCATTTGCTCTTTCATCTCCTCGTTTGCTTCCCTGATTGTTTTAATTATGTACATTCTGAACTCCCTTTCTGACATTTCTTCTGTTGTGCTGTCATTGGGTTTTATTCATATAGTATCTAGGTTTGTTTGGGACATTTTCTTCCCTTGTTTTCTCATATTGGTCGGATGTCGGTGGGACTCTGAGATATTGCAGATTTCCTCGATTGGCTTATAGTGTCCCTGTAGATTTCCAGTGTATCACCTCCCAGCCTTCAGTAGCCTGAAGTCTTGGAGGAACTTGATAATGCAGTGTTTCAGAAGAAAGCTGCCGTAGCCCTCTACTGGTTCCAGGGCTTGGAGCTGGCTCTGTGCAGAAAGGCTCTCACTGGGCGGCCTGCTCCGAGGAGCTGGCCATGGATTTTGCCCATCACCAGAGGGAGCAGGGCTGCCTGGGGAACACTCTAGCTGCCCTGCCCTGCTCTGAGAAGCCTCCCCTCTCCGGGCCTGCTGCCCGGGCTAAGCTTCACCTGTTGAGGGAGACTCACCCGGTGGTTGTATGTTAGTCCGAGTCTCTCAGTGCCTCCCCTTCTTGAATCCTGGGTTTTGGAGTGACAGGAGATGCAGTCACTCTCTAGTCCGCCATCCTGTATCGCCACGTGGAAGAAGCCTGCTGCTGGAGGGAGCAGGGGTGCTTTGAGAAGTCTCTGGCTGCCCTGCCCTGGTCCCAGAGGCTGCCTGTGGGTCGGAGCTCACCGCTGGCTTCAGGACTTGGAGCTGGCTCTGTTCATAAAGGCTCTCACTGGGCGGCTTGCTCTGAGAAGTTGGTCGTGGAAGGTGCCCGCCACCGCAAGGAGCAGGGCTGCCTGGGGAAGACTAGCTGCCCTGCCCTGCTCTTCCCCTATAGTGTTCTAATTATAAAAATATAACTAGGAGAGAGCTTTTGCTTCCTTAGACAGGTAACATGTTTCACTTTTTACAAATTTATTCTTGTTCTCCTATTCTAGTTTGCTTTCTGTACTTCTCTGGAGGAAACCATTCAGCTTTTGTATGGCAGTGCAAGACAAAAACAGAATAATAGGCTATATGTTTTAACTCAAGTGAATTTAGAACCAATAATTGCTGTCAATCCAAGTCTGAAGTTCACATTCATGGCATGCAGAGTACGGTTACTCTCTGAGTTATAATTTTATCCTCTCATTGCAATTTTTGCTGCAGTTGATGTGGTTCAATTAAAAAATAATTTATTATGGTTTTCCTAGAGGCCAATTCCTCAATTTTCTAGAAGCCAGTGCCAGATCAAGAGACTACTCCCACACTCTGCTCTTGAGGAGACATCAATTAGTGTTAGGGGAGCTGATATTGATGTGATGACACCTTGAAGTTCACAGAGGTTGAATGGGTAACCAATGCTTATAAGCCTTATGCAAGATACATAGGGTGTCTTTGGGTTTATAATTCCACAGGCAGGGCTGGGATTGTGGCTCAGATGTAGAGTGCTTACTTAGCATGTGTGAGGTACTGGGTTCAATTCTCAGCACTGCAGATAAATAAATAAATAAAGTAAAGGTCTATCAACAACTAAAAAGAAAAAAGAAAACTATTAAAAAATAATAATTCCATAAGCATAGTTTGCAGAAATTTATATAGAGAGATATGAGAAGTAAAAACACATTTTTTCCAATTTTTTCTCTATTAACAGACACACAGACACAAAATAGGGACATATAAAAGACCACAAAAACTTTGGGAGGTGCTCTATTACCTTGATTTTAGTGATGGTACCATGGGTGTTTGCATTTGTCTAAACTCTAATTAAACACATTAAATATGTCTACTTTTACACGTCGATTATGCCTCAATACATTTATAAGCAAATGAAGTGTTTTCTATTGGTTTCTAGTATCAACTCTACTGAAATTAGCATCAATTATTTTCCTTTAATCACACGCGTGCGTGCGCACACACACACACATACACACGTACAATACCATATTGTTAATTATAGCAAATGCATGACACAGCAGATCTCTAGAATTTATTTATCTAAACCAACTAAAACATCACACAAATTGAAAAATTCCCACACCAACTCTGTAAACATTTCTGCTTTAAATTTTGCTCTTCGAGTAGCCAGTCAACAACCTGAAAAATTTGTACTGATATATCAGTTTTTACTGTCTTTCTCTTACTAAGGCAAAAACTGTCAGCCTTTAATTTCAATCTAAAGATTTGGATCTCTCAAAAAACGCTTAAAATAGAATTAGTTATATTATGTGAAATCCCTCCTGATACTGATAAATAATCATGTTCTCCACCCAGTATCTCTGCATTCCTAGTATTCTCCAGAGAAACAGAATCAATAAAGTGTATGTGTGTATGTGTACAGAGGTATGTATATATGTCTCTGTATAGTTTTATACACACACAGGAAAAGATTTTTTTGTTATTTTTGAGGAAAGGTGATAATTCCAAAATCTGCAGAGTGGGCCAGAGGGTTGGAGATAGAGGGGCGTCATGATGTTGCAAGCTCATGAAGTTTCCTCAAAAAATTAAAAATGGAAGTATATGATTTCCAGAATCCCACATATGGATATTTTTCCTAAAACATTGAAGTTGGGAATCTCTAAGTTATATGCTCACTTCTATGTTTATTGCAGCATTTTTCAAACTAGCCAAGTTATGGAAACAACCAAAGTGTCTGATAGTATAAAAATAGATAAATAAAATGTGGTCCATGGAGCTAGAGGAAGAATCTCAAGAAATCTAATTACCACAGAAATATCAATTCATTCACCTTACTGCCTTCAGAGAAATGGGATTAAATCAATTTTAAAATCTCTGCACATCAAAAAGAAATAATTGTCAAAGTGAAGGAACAACCAAAATAATGGGAAAGTGTATTTGCAAATCATATACCTGACATGGGGTAAATAAATAGAATATTTAAGGAACCCAAATTATGCAACAACAACAACAAAAAACAGAATGTTGAAAAATGGACAATACATTTAAATGGACATTTGTCAAAAGAACACAAACAAATGGCCAATAAGTATATGAAAAAATGCTCAATATCACTAAACATCAGGGAAATGTAAATCAAAACCATGGTGAGATATCACCTGTTTCTAGTAAAAATGATTATTTTTTAAAAAGACATAAGACAACAATGGAGAAAATGAACACTTTCACACAGGATGTGGGAAAATTAGTTCAATCTTTGTGGAAAACAGTATGGGGCCTTCCCCTATAAATTAAAAATAGGTCCAACATAGGATCCAATAATCCAACATTTTGTTATATAAGGTAATGAAATCAATAAATCAAAGAGACATCTTTATATGTTTATTGGAGCAATGCTCAAAATCACCATGAAATGGAAACATGCCAAGTATCTATCAATGGATAAATAGTTAAGAAAAAATTTACATATATTCAATGGAATACTCTAAAAACATTAAAAGGATCATAAAAAGAATAAATTCTCATCATTTGCAAAAATGCGGGTAGAGCTGGAGATCTTTATGTTAAGTGAAATAAGCCAGGCACATAAGGACAAGTCTGCCTAATCTCACTCATTAGTGTAATCTAAAAAAAAAAAAATTGATTCCATGAAAGTTGAGTGTATAATAGTGGTCAATATAAAGGTGAGTATAAAAATAAAAAGAGTAAAAAATAAAAAAAATTTAAAAAAGTAAAAGTAAGAAGAGTAAAAAAGTACAAAACTGATCACATGGAAGTAGACAGTATAACAGTGATTAATGTGCATCATGTTATAGTTGGATGGGGTGAGCAGTTCTGGTATGCTACTGCCCTGTCAGCATAGTGACTGTAGATAATGATAATGCATCATACATTTCAAAATTGCTGGACGAAAGAATTTTGGAAAGTGTTTACATAAAGAAATGATAAATATTTCAGTTGATAGGTACACTTAATTCTGATTTGATCATTACCCAATGTATAAATATATTGGTGTATCAAATGAAACCACTAATATGTACCTACTTTATGCATCAATTTTAAAAGTTTCAAAATATGGTATATATAAAAAATGGAATATGATTCAGAAATAAAAAAGAATGAACTCTCAGTTGAGGCTACATAGAATGATTTGGAGGGTTTTATGTAAATGAAATATGAGGATCACAGAAAGACAAACACAGCATGGTTCCACTTACATGAGGTGTTTGCAACAGTCAGGCTGTGGTTATGAAGTATTTTCATTCTATCCTGATTTCAGCTTTTTGAAACCTAAGTATGAAATGTATATGTTTGAGCAATAATACTAGAATATTTGAACCTCAGTTTTACAACATTTAAAATGATATCATGTAAGAAAGTTAATTTATGAAACTTGAAAGAGTATATGTGTAATTGTTATATTACCCATAATTTGAAATTTGTACAATCTGAAGATGATTTTCTGGGTGTTAAATGTATCACTTTTCCCCTTATTAATGTGACGCTTTTGTACTTGTATGTGATCGTTTCTTCCATGAAGATCCCAATTAATTAAGCTCTTCGATTTGTATGAAATATTTTCTTTTGCCTCCAAACCATTTTGATAGATAGATAGATAGATAGATAGATAGATAAATGTTTTCCAGAGAATCAGAACCAAAAAGAACATATACAGGTATATAATAGAGGATTTATTCTGAAATTGACTCATGCAATTATTAAGGATAAGATGTCTTGTGACCTGCCACCCGCAAGCTGGATAACCAGGAAAACCAGTGGCATAATTCAGGCCAAGACCAAAGGCCTGAGAAATGGAGGGGCTAATGGCATGACTCTCATGCCCAGGAAGAAGTCCTAAAAATTGAAGGAACTGATGATATAAATCCCATAGTCTGAAGTCCTGAAACACTGAAGGTCTAAAATTCCAGAGAGAAGATGAACGTTTCAGCTCCAGAAGAGAGAATGAATTCAACTTTCCTTTGCCTTTTGCTCTATTTGGGTCCTTGTGGATTGGATGATGTTCACCCACATATGTGAAGGCAGATTTCCTATAGTAGATCCATTGCTAATCTAGTTAAGAAACCCCTTCACAGACACACTCAGGAACAATGCTTTACCAGTTATCTGGCATCCCTTAGCCTAGTCAATTTGATATGTAGAATTAATCATCACAATATGAAAATCCATTGTTCTCAGGGGCATAGGAGGTGGATGAATTTTAATGTTCTAGTACAGTTCCTGTCTATTGAATCATATAATCATAGTAAGCAATCAGATAGACTCTATGGATTTCTTCAATGATATTAGCTACATGAAAAATATGTCATCAGTTAAGAAATACCTGCATTAGTGAAGTCATAATCTCTCCTTGCTAGAAAACCAGGATTTCCTTTTCTAAATTCCTACTAAGCTCTCAAGACTTTGAACTCGTTTATTTATCAAATTTTATTTTGAACATTTGCTCTTTGCAGAGGTTCTAAACATTTCTTTTTGCAAGGAAAACATCTACTCCACATTTGGTCTTGTGCTCAGGGAATGAACACCTTAAATTCCCCAATAAGGGCTTTTGGTTTTGTGTCAGATACCAATAGTGACAATCAATGAGCTTGGAAAGAAAGAAGCATAATTATTTAATTATATAAAAAATTAGAAAAGGATAAAACAATTGTAACTAATCTTATAATCTAGCAAATAAAACAAGTTCAGAAGAAATAAATGTAAAAATGTTTTTTGTTGCATAGCTCAAGTAACAATGTACATAAATTTGACTTCAGTTTTCTCAGAATTATTAACTTCTGGCTACTTGTAGATTGTTAAGATGAATAAACCAATGTTCTTGTAAATTATTTGAAGTAAAGTTGTGTGAATGCAATTAACATGGGAAATAAATCCTTTATAAAAATCAAATAATTATTCTCTTCAAAGAAAAGAAATAATTGCAATTACTTTTTGACTAGATAGTATAGAACTATTTAATAGATAATATAAAGTGTCCACAGGAAGGATATTAATAAATGAGCAAAATATTTAGAGGGCATTCAGGGATTAGATTCCCTTCTAGGAGATTCCTTAGAACTTTAGTATTCATTTTCAAATCCTAAAATAGAATAATCAGTTAACATCAGAGTTTCACTAAACAACTACTTGGGCAATTTTAGTTCTATCTGAGAAATTCATAATTTTATATAGGCTTCTAAATTAACAACATGATGTTATTTAGAATTGACTTTAATTTAAGACATGCATGCATGCATGAAGCTCCCATATTTTGCGACTTAAATTTCTTAGTGTTCAAGACATTTGAACTGATCTACCTCATTTTTTAAGGGGAAATTTCATAATGGAACTCAAGAGAACTACCTAATTTCCTGAATTCCATTATAATACTCAGATCATTAAATTAATCTTTTAAAAAATAGCATGGAGAAACAGTACAAATTCTTAGCAAGAGTCTTACTACAGAGCTGGTAAAAAATCATTAATTAGAGTGGGATTCATGAATCTAAATCCCAGGTGAATAAATTAACACATAAGTAATGCTACAACTGCTTATATAATAAAGTGTATACTTGCAATAAATGTATTATCTGTGATACACACACTTTACATCAATAGTGATTTTTAGAAATTTATGTATCCCCCTATTAAAAAGTGATAATTATCTCCAAAGAGAGGTAGCTCTCTTTAACGTAAGGTAAAATATTCTACAAATGCCATATGTAGGTGACCCAAATTAGACTGTTAATAACCAAAGTAAAATGTTCTGTGTTGAATCCTATAACATTTAGAAAGTGGTGTTATTTTTACAAAAGTGGGCTCTGGGCTGGGTGCAGTGGGGCATGCCTATAATCCTATTGGCTCAAGAGGCTGAATGAAGCAGGAGAACCACAAGTTCAAAGTCAACCTCAGCAATGAGCAAGGCTCTAAGCAACTCTGTAAGACCCTGTCTCTAAATAAAATATTTGTACAAAGGAATGAAGATGCATTTCAATGGTTAAGCACCCGTAGTTCAACCTCAATATTCTATCTGGTACCAAAAATAAATAAATAATTTTTAAAATTTATTTAAATGTGGGCTCTGGAATGAGATAAACAGGAATTTAATTTTGTTTTTTGCCCTTTCCTGTGTCATCTTGGGTAAATTGTTTGACTCAGTTAAGCCTCAGTTTTATTACTATGAAATATGGGGAGTCATTTACACTGTTTGTAGAGTGGTACAACAACCACAATCATTACATATAACTTGTGGCCAGCAGTATTTGCTAATTGTCTTATCATTATGTGGTCCATACTAATTTACATTCCTACCAACCACGTATAAACATTCCTTTTTCCCACCTCCTTGCCAGCATTTATTATTTTTGTTCTTGATGATAGCCATTCTGACTGGAATGACATGGAAGCTTAGTGTAGCTTTTACTTGCATTTTCCTGGAGGCTAAAGATGTTCAATATTTTATCATATAATTGTTGAACACTTGCATTTCTTCTTTTGAGACGAGTGTGTTTAGTTTATTTACCCATTTATTGAATGGGTTATTCATTATTTTGATGTTGAGTTTTTGACTCCTTCACATAATCTGGATATTGATCCTGTCTTGGAAAAGTAGCTGGCAAAAATTTTCTCTTCTGCAAGTTCCCTTCTTCATGTTGTTGTTTCCTGTGCTGTGCAGTTTTTTAATTTGATGCTATTCCATTTGGAAATGAGTATGGAGGTTTCTCCAAAAACTAATAATGAAACTGCTATTATGATCCAGCTATGCCATTCCTCAGTATTTATCCCAAAAATTAAAGCCAGTATATTTTAGGGATATCTATATTCCCATGGTTACAGCAACACAATTCAAAATATCCAAGTTTGAACCAGCCTGGGCACCTGTCAACAGATGAATGTAAAAGAAAATGTGGTATTAAATTTTAATCATCCATAATCAACAAAGTCATATCATGTTCAGGAAAATGGATGGACAAGTAGAACAACATGTTAAGTGAAATAAACCAAACTCCAAAAGACAAGGGCCATGTTTTTTCTATACATGGAATCTAGAAGCAAAACTGAAAAAGAGGGATTTCAAGAAAATGAAAGAGATACCATTAGGGTAGAGGAAGGGGATCATGGGCGGAAGAGAGGAGAGAAAGGAAGATACTGGGGATAGAAATCAATCAAATTATATTATGTGCATGTAGTAATATGCCAGAATGAAACCCACTATTCTGTATAATTAACATGTACTGATAAAAGTTTTAAAAAACATATTTGGTCTGCTCTAATTCCTTATATATGATTAGACATAAAATAGAAAAATGAGAACGTGGATGACATGAACCTTGGAATATGAGGGTTTTTTTTTATTAAATTAGGACAGAAAGAATAAGAGAGACATATTTTTCTTCTCCACCCCATCTTTCTTAGAAGAAATAAAGTCGTGCCCCAGAGCATGTGTGCTGGGACATTATGTCTCCACTAAATTTGGAATGGGAACTGATTGAGCTTTAAAACCTCTAGGTGGTATCACCATACAGGAAATTGCTTAAATTTTTCTGTTTTTATTTTACTCCAAAGTTCAGAAATGCAAAATAATGTACAAGTTCTTTTATATTGAAAGTAACAATTTTATGCTAGATTTCAATAATGTAAAAATGTGTGCAATACAAACTACAAGTCCCGAAGTAGGAGACTTCATATCAGCAAGCAACATATATCTGTTGGGAAAATGAGAAATGAGCTCCCAGTTCTAATTCAAAGATTGGACTGTATAGGCAGTCAGACCAAGCCTTCAACTCCTGGGGCACACAGATCATTAAGGAGCAGTTGGTGACTTGTAAGATCATAGGAATGGGCGGGTCCATAATTGATACAACCTATTCTTTTCTTTAACATCCTGAGGCCCCAGCACTTGGATTAACTTCATTTTGGAGCTCAGAAACTATCAAGCATAACTTTCAGGAAGTAACCACTATCTCTTTAAATTTTCAGTAATCACTTTTACTAGGGAAGGATCCTATTCAGACTTGGAAACTATCCTATGTGGGTACAAAGGCCATTACTTTTAGTAGAATTATGAGCATTGATTCTACCTCTTTCTTTGCCCACTAGTCAGAGACAGATAAGTTTAATGGCTTTGTATTAAGGTGGTTCAGCTAGTATGATAGGATAAAGAGAATTGGAATAAGTTTTCCCAACTCTTAATTTGTCATATAACTAACTCTGACACCTTATGGTATTATCTATTGAAATCTTGTGTTTGAGGGAGAAAAAAGAGAATTAACGTTTTGAGCATTCTCTGACAAATTACAGTGATGCATTAGGGAAAGCAGGACAAAGACCACTTTTGTCTTCTATGCTCAGTGTAGAAAATTTTAGTTATTTTAGTCTATTAGTTCTGTCAATTTAGTAATTTCCAGTGCACACCATGCCAGAATTTTGTTAGATCTTTGAGATCTCAAGATAAAAATCTTAGGTGGTTTTTGAATAGATTAAATCGGAAAATGTCTGCTGGGTATTATTTTTGTAGGTTTTAAATTTTATTGTCTATTTTATTTTAATCAAAGGCTTAGATAGAACTCTAGAGACCAAGAGAGACTGGTTTGACAAAGTTATTGAATGAAGTGTCCCCATTCAGAATATTTCTGACATGAGTAAAAGCTAAGTGAGGGATAGGTGGGCCTGTTTCTAAGAATAGGAGACCTCATAATTAACATCTAAATGCAAAAGCTGTGCATTCATAACCACAAGAGGGAAGAAGGGTAAAATTTGAATGTTGTTCCTATAAAACTGTAGAAGGGGTTCCCAACCCCCATGGATTCATTTCATTATTCCCAAAATAAATTTCATAGTTGAGGAACAAGCAGACTAGTATAGGTGCTAAAATATCATAAGATTTTATTTTTTTGGTCATATTAGGCTTCTGGAATGCATAATACATAATAATTATACCATTTTAATTTTTGCAAAATCAAATTAATCATTTTTCTTTTGTTGTTCTTCTTTCTTTGTCTTATTTCTGTGTCTAACTCAATGAGACTGTTTGCATTGTTTTCTTCTGGTCCCTTTATAGTTTTACAATTACATTTAAATTGATGATATGTTTGATTATGTTTTTGTATATGGAAATGGTATGATATAGATGGTGTCTGCAGAGTTGGGTTCACTTTCATTCATATGGCTATCCATTCATACCAGCATGATTTGTTGAAGTGAATTTTTCCCCAGTTCAAAAAACAATCCATCATATAAGGGTGCATCTGTTTCTGGACTCAGTAATCTATTCAGTTATCTATATGTTTACCTTTAATTCAAGATTCCATCTCTTCATTGTTACAGCTTTAAATCAAATACATATGTCTAATAGTTAAACTATACAAATGTGTTGACCTTTTAAAAATATCATTCCCATGCTATATCTTTTGATTTCTGTACAAACTTTATAAGACTTGCCAATTTCTATGTGAAAAGCATGGTGAAATTTTGGTGGTGACAAATTTAATATCTACAGAGAACATCCTCATAGTCTTTCTTCTAACATGACACATATCTATAAACATGATGTAACTCTGGATTTATTTAGCTTATCTTACATTAGCTCAGAAATGTTTGTAATTTACATGTCAAAATCCTACACATAATTAATAATACATTTCTAAGAATTTTGTTTGATGTTGTTGTATATGAGGTTTTTAAAATTCTGTAATTTAATGATGGTCTATAAAAATTTTTGATTTTTATGTTTTGTTATTCCACTTTTAAAAAGTTTCTTGTTCTGTAGTTGCTTAGGTTCCATATATATGTATATATAGTGTGCATGTATGTATAATTCACAGGTTATTAAAGGTATATATGTCATATATATGGAGAGAAAGAGAGAGGGAGAAAATCATATTGTTTGAGATAGAGATAATTTTTCTACTTTTCAAAATGTATGGATTTCAGTCTTTTTTCTTGTCTCATTGGATTGAATTTTAGGACAATATTGAAAAGAGTTGCCAAAGAAGAGATAAAATCATTTTTTCTCAGCACTAAAAGTTCAATATTTCACCATTAAATATGGTATTAACAATTGTGCTTATCATATAGAGTATTTATCAAATTGAGGAAGTGTTCTATGTTTAGTTTGCTAAGAGTTTTTGTCATGAATTATTGAATTTTGACTTTTTTTCAATTGAGAGAAACATAATTTTCCTTTTTTCTGGTTAGATAAAAAATTCAATAGTACTTTACTTATGATAGCACTTACAATATTTTATCTAAATTATCCAATATATATTTATATTTCACAGTTGCCAGGGTTGCCTAGAGAAAAAGAACCAATAGCATCTGAATGTATGAGAGAGATGTCAGTTTTTCACAAGAGGCTCACATGATTATGAAGGTTGGTAAGTTCAAATTCTGCAGTGTGGGCCGACTGGCTGGAGATCCAGGGTAGTTCATGCTCCAGGTTAAGCCAGATGGGTCTGCTGCAGAATTCCCTCTTAAAAGGTGAGCTCAATGTTGTTCTGCTAGGGTTGAATAAGATTCATCCCTGTGTATATTTACTCAAACTTCACCATTTTAAAATGTTAATCTCATCCAAAAATTACCCTCTCATTAACAAATTTGATCACATATCTGGGCACTGTGGCCCAGCCAAGTTGCAAACAAAATTCACCATCACACACTATTCCTATTACCTTTATTGGATGTGTCTAATCACGTGGCACCCTTTAATTACATGCAGTTTTATTCATCAATTATACTTCAATAAACCTTGAAACAAATTTTTAAAAAGAATATTAATATGCTTTATGCATCTGCATCATTAATAATTTTAAGAAGTTAGGAAGAGCTAAAATCTCTACTTACTTCCCTTATCCAGAAGGAAATCAGCATTGCCTTAGTGTAGTTTCCATTCCACAAAATAATGTTTTCTAATTAAACAAAATTCTATAACATAGGTATTAAATAAAATCAGTCTCATAGATTTTAATTTATTTTTTATAACAATGCTTCATTCAAATATACCACTTTACTCCATTAATTATTCAGTATATAATTTTGGTCATGACTTAGTATTTATTTTCAGGTCTTTTTTAAAGTTACAGATTATCTTTAGATACCAGGATTGTCCTGAATTCAATTCCATGTGACAAAAAATTAGACATAGTTTTACTTTCTGAAAGAGGGAGTTTTTTCTTTATTTTCATTTATTAATTTATAAAAATTTACGAAATCTCTACATAAAACTTCTCTGATCGACATATATTAAATTTTAAAAGTTAAGCTTTTCAACACGTGAGAGTGATTTTATCATATTATTCTTTTGATGGAAATTATAATATGACTTAATTTATTTTTCTTAATGACTGTAAATATATCGACAAGGGGTCAAAACTAAGATCATTACACAGCACTGATAACACAAAGAAAATAAATTTCCATTCTGAAAAGAAGCAGAATCTTAGCTCTCAAGATCAAGAATTGGGCTTTAGAGAAATGAAATCTAAAAGAAGAATGAAGTTGCATTTAAACATTATTCATCATTGTGTATAATAGCAATACAAAACAATGTGGTAAATTTTAATAAATTGAAAGAGTTTGTTTCTAGAAACCTTTGTTGTATATAACAAAGTCTGATATATTGTTTTAATTTGTACTCTTATTTTGTCCCATCTTTAATACAGATCTCTTGCCTGAGAAGACTATAGTATACCTGGAAAAAATCTACATAGTGAAGTAAGTCATGATTAGACATAATCAAGCAATTATTGTTTGTAATTGAATATATCTGAATAAACAACATAATAGTGTTGAATATAAATTCACATGATTGAAACACATAAAACCAAATTTTGAAACTTTTAGGCAGAGTATACTAAATATATCTTTTAAGATACTGAGAATTAGAATTTGGAAAGTGGAAAACAAAAAATGAGGAATGTGAACAAGGAAAACAGGTAAAAAATAAGATAATTTGGTTTATAAGGCATGGAGATAATTTGCCATTAAAAACTAAGGCCCTTTTGCTAATAGATGTCAGGTAATACATTTTAATGAATCTTAGATTAAGATGAAGATTCCAGATAGAGTACTTTTTAAAAATTATTTTCAGACAAAATAAATAAAGGTTTTTAAAAATATTTTAGAGGAGCAGTGAAATGAGGTGAAATTGCTGACTTTTGGGAGCTAAAAACACAATCTGTGATGAATTTTTGTGTGTTTCTGGGATAAAGAAGTGGGGTTAATCAGGAATGAGAACCAGGGACCTAAGATTTTGTTCCAAGAATGACAAAATGATGAGGTTATTATTTTATCATAGTGCCCTGTGGATGTTACCAACAATGAAGCTCAGAAGACAATGAAGCACAAAGAGAAGGAAGATTGGGGTTGGATAATTCAAGGAAAACCAAACATATTTCAGAATTTCTTTTAGTTTTTTTTTTTTTTTTAATTTTGTTTGAAGACAGGAGAGAAAGATGATAGAGGAGTGGAAAATAGAGAAGAGAAAGATTAGTAAGCCCATAATATAGTTATAAACAAATAAAAAATTACACAATATAAACTTGATTAAATGTTTTCTATAAATTTCTGATTTCAGAGGAGTTACCACCTTGAAATCTTGTTCCATGTTCATCTCCTTAGAGACCTAGATGGTTTATGGACAATTCTTCTCCCCTTTTCCAACCCACTCATTTCCGGACACAGAGCAGAGGCTCCCTTTGGGGAGCGAGTTAGCCTCATGCTACAAGTTTACCCTCTATACTTCTGCCAGGGCATCACACTGGCAAGCTAAGAATTGCTTCATTTCCATTATGAAAACATGTCAGGTGATTCAGGCTTGTGTACAATTGATATGTGATTGCTGGTTAATGAAAAATACATTTCTTGTGTTCATTCATTGTCTATAGCGTCTCTTACTGGCTTAGCCTTCTTTAGCTGCTCTGGTAACTAATTGTTGGTACATATACAAAACACCTGGGAAACAGCTAGTCCTTCAAGCAAAATGGTAAACAGTGAGAGTTTTGTCTGTTTTTAAAAATCTATCAATTGTTTCTACAAACTTTCCCATTACCTGCATTTATAAATCTTGCATTTGATTTACAAATTAAGAAACGAGAAAAAAGTAGTAATATAGAATGCAAAAACTGCTTCAAAAGAGAATAGTTACTTCTACTCACACCTAGTGTTTCATTTTATTTCATTTAATAAAAAATAATTGTACTTCATCTGTATAATTTGTCCCCTGCTTTCTAATTTACTTTCTGCAAGACCTCCAGGTGGTACCATATGTAATTGCACCTTTCAGAGGCCAAGCTGCACCCTGTGAGGTTTCAATAAATGTGACTGGTAATAACTTTCAGTTTGGAAAAGCAAAACAAAATGTAGAATATTCAAGCATGGTCATAAGTCAGAACTTCCTCTAAGTGAAAGATAAATCATTCTGGTGCTAATAAAATTTGCATGTATATAAAGTTGAAAATCACATGCTTTAACATAAATGCCAGAGGAAAAAGCAATTGCAGCTGGCTGCTGAAAGCTTTGGCTCGTATGTCCACCTGGCTGATGAACACAGTCCTATCTACAGCTGTACTTCCAGCAGTTTCCTTTTATTTTTCAATTATAGTTTTGGAGGAAGGAGGAGGGCATGTATGTTTATAGAATTCCTCAGAATGTAAATGAATGCTTGTAATGAAAGAAGAAATTCACTTCCTTCTGAAATGTTTGAATGAATAAATTCAACTCTCAGATTTTTAGAAATTAGAGTTGATACTTTCTTCTCTAAATTTAATTATACAAGGTGACATCTTAAGTTCTGATATTTCCCTGGAATCCAGAATTCCTTGGAATTATCATCTTTAACTTCAGGAAGCATTTTTATAATAAAAGCAGTATTAGTTGGTTAGTTAGCTATGAATAGGTAGGTAAGAAAAGTACAATGAATGGCAGACATGGGGCATATGCATTAAGAAGAATCCATTAATAATAAAACTAAATTTGCAGGGAAACTTATTGATATAATAGACAAGCATTTGGAGAATGAGAGCTGTAATGCCCAGCCTTCCCCAAGTGGTAGGCAATTATTATTCCTTGTGGGACTTATTATTTAAAGTCATGGGGGAATCTTATTGAAGTGGACAATAAAAATGGGGCCTAGTAGGCCAAAATTTCCCACAGTGAGAGTGAATTATAACTCCTAAAGGGAAACTATTGTTTCTAAACCAGGACATCACTATACCTTATAACCAGGTCTCCAGGACACTCCTTTATCAGGACATCAAGATCTTCACAAGGAAAGTTTGCTGAGATTTATCCAAAGGGTAATAAACGGATTCATGGGGTACGAATAATTGAGGCGTGGACAAGGGGGTTGAATTTCCTTAAGAATTCCAGCTCTGAGCTTGGCACTGTTCTCTTCGGGTGGTCCATGCAGTTCCTATGCTGTGAGTCATCCTCATGTCTCACTCCTTGTATTAAACTTTTGTTTGCAATTCTCTGCCTTCCTTGAAACCCTTCCAGCAGCTACAAGAACTGGTTAACAAGGACCTCCACAGTCGTCTAGGCTCCAGGACAAGCCCCTTGCTCTGTAACATTAGGATAAAAAAATATTTAACTTTACGTTTAGCTTCTGAAAACCCTTCGGAAAAATGTTAGAGTCTATGTAGTGAACATGATATAATTCCACCTGAGTGGGCAGCTAGATATTTTAGCAAATACTTAGGTTAAAAAGTCCACTAGAGTCCTGTTCTACTTTCTGGAGCAAGCCAGAGGTTCAGGAATAGACTTGCCTTAAGTCTCCCAACTGGGGTGACACTAAGCAAACCCATTAGCTGATTTCCATTTGTCCCATGTCTCTCCAACTTGTTTTGGGGGCTCCAAGTCATCCTTGCTTTTTTTTCCCTTGTATACAATTCCTGGTCCTAATATTTGGTCTCTTATAGACCCAGCAATATAGAAGGCAAAGTTTAGGATGCGATTTTATGAGCTTCCTTGTCCTTGCAAAATTCCAAGAATATTGTAGAAAGTGACTGAGAACTACACATTTCTATACTGTGATACTGTCTTCTTAAATCTAAACTACACAAAGAATGTGTATTCCAACAGAAAAGAAAGGCATTTTGAGCAGATGCTGAGCTACTCCCCACTCTGCTATTCTGAAAGATGATCAATGTGTATAAAACAAAAATGTGTTAAAGTTTCAATATTTGGCTTTAATGCAAAATCACATCAACAACAGCGTCTGATAAATTGCACATTCATCTCACATGAGTTGCACTGGTTGCTTTATCTCCCTCCCTCCTTCCTATGAGAGCACTTATCAGTTGTGATAAATCTTATTGTATTTTGATATTAGGAACAGAGGAAAGGAAATGTAAAACTACAGGAGATAGAGAAGGCATATAATTTTATTTTGAACATCCAACCTTACAGGAAGTGGTATCAGAGACGTAGTATAAAAATTTAATATGAAAAGCTTTATATATCTATCATAAGATAGTTTAATAGGAGATTTTCATTCTAAGAATCCATATGATGGTTCTCTAAGAAACCAATCTATATGCCATGTGCAATGGCACACTCCTGTAATCCCAGTGACTTGGGAGGCTGAGGTAGTAGAATTGCAAGTTCAAACCAGACTCAACAACTTAATGAGACCCTAATCAACTTAGTGAGACCCTGTCTCAAAATTAAAAAATAAGAAGTGATGGGGATGTGGCTCAGTGGTTAAGTGTCCCTGGGTTCAATACCCAGTACTCCTACCTTCCCCCAAAAAAGGGTACAAAAAGAAAAGAAACCAATCTGTGTATCTTTAAAAAGATAAGCCTTGAATTAGATAGCACATCATCTGTAAACTTTTGGATCTTTTGTTTAAGTCCTCTTAAGTTAATTCATGGATGGTTAACATGAATGAAGGCATTGTAGGTCATTTTCTACAGTGATACAAATTTTATAGAGGTCTTTTTTCTTGCTTTCAAAGACAGAAATGTTGGAGTTAAACAGAATTGTATCAAGGTTCCAAGCTGTCGTCTAAAATAAATTAGGCCAATTGTGAAAAAGAGGGTATGTTTTACAAGTGTGTTTGTAATCTCAAGCCTATGAATTAGTTATACCTTTTTTTTTTTTTTTTAATCTATCAAAGTGCTATGTTGCTATTGTTAGACCTGTTGTGTTTCACCTTCTTAGCCACCACTCTCTTGGCTATTTTAGCTATCTGCAAAATCCAAGTCAAAGGAAATTATCTCCATCTGACTGTTTATCATTGTAATACCTGCAGTCATTGCAGTCTTCTCAAACTTTACAAACTTAGCCCTACTTTTCTTTAGGGCTAAGTTATGATTCCTCAAGCTGACAAACATATAAGGCAGAAATAACCACATTTCAATGAATAGGTGCGTGGGTTAAGTACAGTGTCTTAAACACACTGCACAAAAAGAACATGTATTTGAAAACTTAATGATACTCTTTACCGAGACTTTTACAACCATTCACTCTAATGGCAAAATCACCTGGAGTGTAAGAATTCTATGTGTGAATGCTAGAGATTTCAATGCAAGTTTTTCCACTCCAGTGGATCTTTGCTGAGCCTTTCTATAAGGTGGAATCCAAGAAACATCTTCTAATTTGGTTGTGTGTGAAAAATAAAAAATGAACAGAAATCAAACACAGCCAAATGAACAGTGAAGAGAATCAGCAAGTGAACATAATCCTTGTGGTATGTCGGTGGGACTGAGAGCAAAGGGCAAGGCAGTATGGACATTGTCCTGTTGTGTGAGAGTGGAATGAGGCAGAACTGATAATGTGGGAAGAAAAATGAAAATCCTACGGAGAAACAGAACCATCCATCTCTCTTGAAAATTGCTTCAGTCAGAAGTGGTGTTGGAAGTAGAAATCATTCAGTTGATATATAAGAAAATCAAGATGGAAAGTTGAGATTATGTAAATATTTAAAAATGAGTTGTTTCACAAGACCATTTATCTTTTTGTCAATGATTATCTGCTGTTTTTTTTTTTTTTTTCTTTTTTGCTTACCACCAAATATTTTCTGCCAAGAAAAAGAGAGACTGGAGATAGAAGTAATGAATAAGTTTCATAATCTGATTATCATACCCTAATAGAAACTAGCCTGAAATCGAATCAAAATTAATTGTTTTCCAGGGATGAACTTGTTTCAGTATGTGGAAACTTATGTCTTTTACTCTGTAGGTAATTAGTGGAGTGATATTTCTAAGAATAAACTCAGAACAGTGATAATAATTTAAAGTCAAAATGGGCCAAACATAGTGGTGTGTACCTGTAATCTGAGCTCTTCTGGAGGCTGAGGTGGAAGGGTCATAAGATCCAGGACAGCATGGGCAACATAGCACCACCTCACCCATTCAATCAATCAAAAATGCCCAAAGAATGATACATATGTAATCGTTTAGTTGGCTGATTTTAGTTGATTTTTAAGTAAACTAGCTTAAAATAATTTCAAAATTTGCAATAGTAAATAGAGTGTTAGATGAATCTAATGACATGAGCACCTAGAAAGCAAGAGATGAGTCTAATGATAAAGTAGTCCACAAGAGAGAAAGTGAAATCAGGAAGAGGAAATAATGTCAGTTATGCAATGGGAACAATACGTTAAAATTTCAATTATAGTAATTCAGTTGGAAAGGAAAAAGGAATTTCATAAATGTTAAACTTAGGAAGTAGGAAATATATGAGGTGAGGGCTATAAGAAAAATTGCATTATAACTTTGTTGGCATGTCAGTGTGATCGCTAGGTACTCACTTAGCATGTAAGATTGATAAGTTTTATTTAATAATCACTGTGACTATAGTGATAACTACTATAAGATGCATATTATTTTTTATTCAAATAAAATTCTATTTACAATCATTTTAAAAGACTAAGATAAGGAATCTGTTCAAATGGAGATCCATTTCAATTTTTGAAGTTCCAAGGGAAAGAGTTAATAAATGCGTTAAACTGAATAACAAAGCAGTCTTATCTAAAGCTGAGTTTCTGGCCCAGCATAAAAATCGGAAGCTCTTTGTGCTGGGCTGGATTTATCAAAGCACAAGTTTCTCTTTACCTTTGAGTAACTGTCTATATAAAAGACAAGGGAGGTCACTAGCCATGGGGAAAATAGTATGGTTTATTTTAAAATTCAGCTCAGGTTTGTTAGTAGAACATTATTTTATAAAATGTACATTGTGTGATTATGACCCTGAAATTTTCCTTACATTTACTGATAAATTCTGCAGGCTGTATCCATAACTGTGACAAAGACCGGTCAGTTTTATTGATTATAGTCAGAGAATGCATGCTAGATAGATCAAAACAGGACCTCGTAATTATATGAAGTAGGCAAGTGGCCCAACTTTGTCCTTTCTAACAATATTCCTTTATTCTTTTCACTCTCTTCATTTTTAATTTATATGTTGAGTGTATGTATGTGCATGTGTGAGTGTGTGTGCGTGCATGTTAAGCCTTTTCCAATTTATCTGTATTTTACAAAATGTTTTGGACAAATCAGTCTTTAAGAAGAATTCTTAAAGCAGCTCCAAGGAACTGGACTTGACAACTGATCTTCCTAAAAAACAAAATTGAATTACTAATACTAATTACTAATACTAATAGTAAATTACTAATACTAATGATATTACCCATTTCTAATTTTTCCCATCATAGTGTCTGGTGTTTATAATTTATCGAGTATAGCAATTTTAATGAATTGTCATAGTCTCCCTGTTATTGTAGTTTTACTATTTTTATTAATGAACAGGAAAGTTGACTTTATTGATAAATTTACTATCTACTTTTTTCTCAACTACTCCTCACAAGTTGCCACCAAGGATTTGTGCTTTCTTGGTCAACCTCTCATTGGTTGTGTGATTGAACATAAGTGGTGTGAAGCACATGGATGGTATTAAATAGACCGTAAGCCAGTGATCATTAAGTATTGAATGTGGTCAGGAACTTTTTACTTTCACTGAAGCAATTCTTTAGTATACTGTAGCCTTTACATAAGATATATAATGCTGGGACTGTGGTTCAGTGGTAGAGGGCTTGCCTAGTATGTGTGAGGCACTGAGTTTGATCCTCAGTACCACATAAAACTAAGTAAATAAAATAAAGGTATTGTGTCCATCTACAACTAAAAATATTTTTTAAAAAGATATATAGTGTATGATTTCATGTATATCCATATATCTGATGTGAATACTGGCTATCTAGATAACTATGCCTATATTATATTATATATTCAAATCTTTCTCTCCTCATACATATAACATAATTATTATATATAACAATATAACATATATTGTAAATGATATAATTGTATGTACATATATATAAAGGATATAACTGGATATATACATATACATATATGCTTAATCAGATACATATTATATATACATATATCTATCCACAGAGTCAATATGCAGAAAAATACATGCATAGGTAAGTAGGCAGACATATAAATAAGTACATAAATTTTGCCATTTATGCATGGCTCTAATGTATTATGTGTAAACTGGCTGTCATGATCAACAAAAAGAAATTTGTGAAGAATCTTGGAAAAGTTAAAGGGCTAAGCTCTCAGCTTAGAGGTACCCAAACTAAGTTTTCATGTACTGTTTTTGTGTGGTATTAACAACAGATGTGATTAGATTTTGGTACTTTTCCCCACTCCAGCTTCTACTTCATGGTGGGTAGGGATCAGATCAGCCTATTTTCACTCTGGCTCCTTAAGTGAATCTTCATCTTTGGTGGTCCAGACAAGGGTTGTGGAGCCTGGCGACAGGTATAAGCACGGGCTCTCAGAGAATTGGAATGATGGTGAATTTAGCAGCCTCCCTGGAGACCCCTACTTTGTACGAGTTAGATGAGATCATGCTGCTTATTCAGGAAAAGGTGAGACAACGATGACTCCAAAGGAATGTCTGCTCTCATCCTGACCTGTATGATTATAATTATTTCTAAGACAGCGGGAACCTAAATGTATTCTTTGCTTTGTTTTCTAGTAGAGTCTGAAAATTATTATGGTCTCATGTAATAATCCAAAAGAAAGAAAAGTAGTTATATTTCATTAGAATCATATATAAATGCCAATTCTAAATTATGCTTTTGATTCGAATGTTAAAAACTTCCAGAAATTATGTAAGGTTTGAGTTGTAAAAAGTCAACTTTTAAGAATGTTTGATGTTGTAAAACAAAAAGAACTAGAAACATAAATTATAATCAGTATTTTCTCCTATTTAAAATATTTATTTTCCTACGAGTCTTTTCAAAATGAGGGAGGTAAAAAGGAGATTTCATTAAGTGATGACTTTCTTCAGTTAATCTTGAATAAATGGTTATAGTTTGTTTGGCTGAACACTGTTCTTTAAACTGACTTTATTAGTCACTACTAGCAAGTGCTATTATTTAACAATAATGCCCATGCATAGCAAACAAGGCAGCAATTACTGTAACTTAAAGCTTATAGTAGTTTGAACTTTGGGCTTTTTTTCTTCCTTGCAAGATTGTTTTGGACTATGCACGGATTTTATTTGCTCATATAAGATCATATTCTTTATCTACATCTATTAACTGTAAGATTTAATTTTATTGACAGAAATATAGAAATGCTACATTAATTGCCAAGGGCTTGGTGATTCAGAATATGGCAAATTAACTATTAATGAGAATTGTATTTTATTGTGTTCCAAGAAGTCAAAAAATGTTTAATAGAACATGTACAACTCAAAATTATAGGAACATTCAAACAATATTAAGGAGTCATATGAAAAAAATTAAATACCATAAAACTATTTTTATGACTTATTTCTTATTATTTTACTTTGTTATATAGCTGACTCAGGGCTTTGGAGTGATGTCCTTCTACGTGGAATAATAGATAGCTTATGACAAGAAAAGACACATTTACTTCATATTTTCAGCATGCATTACATCATGTCTTCAAACTGTAACCTTAGATTTCTCTCCTTACTGAACTATTTTTAGATGTGTGGAAGAAAAATATATGTCAAATCTTTGGGGTAGAGAAATATTTCTCAAAAGCATAGTATAATATCAAAATGAGAGGAATTTTAATCTTTTTTTTACAATCTGTTTAATTAATAAAAAAATGAAGATCCTTTTCATGCTTAAATAAATAAAACTATTTTATATTAAAGCATTATAAAATAACTGCTATCATGAAATCAGTAAATATTTATTGAGTATTCACTGTGCTTAAGAAATGCTTATATTCATTTATGTGTATATCTCCATATAGTATAAGTTTTATATATCCATGTTACCACAGCTCTTTGCTTTAGGGTTGTATTACCTAAATTAAAATATATTGCATTGACTAACTAACTAACTTGAAGAATGCTTTCCCATGTTATTTATAGTGCACTGGAAGTATTTCAAAATAAATAATTAACTAAAGGTAGCTAGCAGAGTGCCTGACTAATGGTTAGATAATAGTAACAATGTTGAGTCACTTTTTATATCAAGAACTCTGAGGAAATCAGCATCACTGGGGCTGGTCAAGGTATTGATATCCTTCGGTTTTGTAATTCTCTTTTTTTCTCTTGGATATGTTCACACTTGTGTGTGAACTTCAAACACTTCTATTCTTCTCATTACAAGTTTCAAACCTGGAAGAAAAAGAATAGAACAAGGGGATTCTCCCTTTGTCTTTCTTTAAAAAAAGAGTAAATATCTGGAGCTCAAAAGCTTTTAGTTGAATCACAGAGAGTAATGGGAGGAAAAGTGAGTTTGGGGCTGGGCTGTAGCTCAGTGGTAAAGTGCTTGTCTGGCATGTGTGAGGCACTGGGTTGGATCCTTAGCATCATATAAAAATAAATAAATAAAATAAGGGCATTGTGTCCATTTACAACTAAAATATATATAAATATAAAAAAGAGTGAGCATTGTCTGTCTAGACCAGTGATTCTGAAAGTGTGATCTTTGAGAATTTGTTAGAAATCCAAATTCTTGGGTGCAAACCAATCCTACTGAATTAACAACTCTGGCAAAGGAGCTAAAGATGATTAAACTGCTGTTCAGATAATGTCAATGTGTTCTAATATTTGGAAATCAATACCTGAGACCAATCATGATCTACCTCCAGAGGCTGGATATGAATTATAGTTTTAGGTTTCTAAAAATTTATTTCATAATTTTCACTAAATCTTTTGCTGTTCAAAGTTTTCCCTGCAATTTGAATTAAAGATCAGAAGTAGTCAAAGGCCATCAACTTTATAGATACAAAGTACACAAATAACGGATAGAGTCCATTATTATATACATTTTTTATCCTCAAGGTCTTTTGGTTGCAAGTGACAATTATGAACATTTAACTTAAACCACTTCGAGCAGGAGTAGGCAAAATACTCCTGTAATTCAGATCTTTTGGATGTGATTAAGAAACAGAGGGGAGTTAGGCAAGGTGGCCACGCCTGTAATCCCAGTAGCTCAAGAGGCTGCAACAGGATAGTGAGTTCGAAGCCAACTTCAGCAAAAGCAAGGTTTTAAGCAACTCAGTGAGACCCTGTCTTTAAACAAAATACAAAATAACAGGGCTAGGGAAATGGTGGAGTGCTTCTGAGTTCATTCCTGGGCATACCTACAACAGGGGATAATTGTAGGAGGTCTCTCTTAGACTTGGTCCCTTTCAGGCTGACTTTAATCATAGCATTTTTTAAAATAGCTTTAGGACTACATTTATTAAAGTTCAATTCAAGCGAAAATATAAATTTACTTTCCTCTTCCTAAGATTAAGATTAAAGGCAGGCACAGTGGTGCACACCTCTAATTCCAGCAGCTAGGGAGGCTGAGCCAGCGAGGTGCTGAGCAACTCAATGAGATCCTATCTCTAAATAAAATACAAAATAGGGCTGGAGATGTGGCTCAGTGGTCGAGGGCCCCTGAATTGAATCCCTGGTACCAAATAAATAAATAAATAATTGAAGAGTGTATGCCATTTCTGTGTCATTCATTTATCCACCCTGAGTTAACTCTCTTCACAAGGTAATGTTTTAGACTGCTTAGTCCTTACCTAGATTATATGGCCATTCTTAGATTTGAAAATGAAGTAGCCTCCAATTCCATGCTTAAGAATGTGGTTACCACCCACAGTTGGGAAGGGGTCATATTTCCAGAACAAGGGTGAATAGATTTGAGTAGCAGAATTATATAATATCCCTGTAAATATAGATTTTGCACATGAGGAATGGAATTTGCTAGAGTAAATATTTTATCCTACCTTGGGTCTATAAATGCAACTATGGGGATACAAGATGTTGAAACCTCTTAATCATGATTGTGGAAAGGCTCATCAGTAAAAACAAAGTTCTGGTGTACCTCTACCCCAGTTTTTCTCTTTATTATCATCTTATATTACCATGATTAATTTGGCAGACCTAAGACATCAACATTGTTGATTACTTGATGTAAACTGAAGTCTTTACTTGGGTTTTTCCTTCTTCCAAAAATGGTCTCTTTGTGTCAGAATCAAGCCCAGGATACCACATTGCTTTTGACTGATATATCCCTCCAGTCACCTCTGATGTGTGAGAATTTCTGTCTTTCCTTGTTTCCTTGTCAGATTTAAGGAATATTGGCCAAAGATTACACTGAGTATCATCATCTGGTTTGGATTTGTCTTGCATTTTCCTCATGATTAGACTCAGTTTTGAGTTCTTAAAAAGAAAACTCAGAGGTACAGTGATCCTTTCACATTATATCATGGAATATCTGATATAAACATAAAATTGCTGATGATAATAACATTCATCATTTGCCAGGTTCTCCAGTTCTGTGATGTAAAGTTACTAATTTTCCATTTTGATACTTCTTTGAAAATATAAGGGACATAAATATGTATGTGTGTATATACACACACACATATATATACATGTACATTACAAAATGCACACATATATAAATTCATATATATGCTTTAATCTTAGGTTGTGGTTTATTTCTCTTTGTATCATGCTCTCACTCATCAATGGTCTCAAAATTAGAAGTTCTTATAGAATTGACACAGACCCACACATATACATTCACACACAAAAGAATATACATTGATTTTAATATCAGATGTGGTCTATTCACAGATCACCACATATTGATAATCAAGTCGAACATCCCCTCTGGAAAGATATTTATATGAATGGCTGCAAAATGACTGGTGATTAAAATTTGTTGACTACAAACTGGGCATCATATTGAGTGGGTAGTTTGGGGTCATAAATAAATTCATGGTGTTTTTTAACTCATGACAAATTTTGTCTTTGGAGAATAAAACAATCTTTAACACTTGTTCAAAGTAGCAGTCTATGAATTACTGGACGGATTCTGTCATGGGCTCAACTGTATACTCCAAATTCTTACGTTGAAGTCCTACTCCCCAGCACCTCGGAAGGTGACTATATTTGGAGGTGAAGTGTACAATGAATAAATTGTACTAAAAGCTTTAGAGTTGGCACTAATTTAATAGGCTCGTGTCTTTGTAAAAGAAAATTTGAGCATTTGAGGAAATACCAGACTCACGTATGAATGGAGAGATGGCCTTGGAATGACAGCAAGATGATGTCCCATTTGATAGCCAAGGGGAGATCTTCTAGAAAGAATCTTATATTTCAGTTTTCCATTTTTGAAAAACTACCTGTTATATTAATATAGTGACAAATCTTATCTGTTTTTGTAAGCATATGCTAGTATTAGCACTGGAATTTCTACATCTTGAGAAAACTCCCAGTTCTGTGTTCATGGTTAAATACTTCTGTCTCTTCTTTTAAAGGGTGATCTAGGGTGATGATTGCCTTCATGCAATACGGTCCCCAGTAGATCTTAATAGGCTTTTTGTAATTTAATTGGACATGAGTTTCATGAGATTATATCCAGTGAATTCTACAAGCACACAAATTTGATGGGGTATATAACATATTCTAATCTTAAACTAGAATCAAATTATCTCAAACTTTCATTTTTTTTCCAGTAAGAATGGTTGTTTTAAAAAAGAAAAAAAATATAACAAGTGTTGTCATGGATATGGAGAAAAGGAAACTTTTAACCATTATTTTTGGGAATGTAAATTAATACAACTATTATGGAAAACTATGGAGATTCATATTATATGATATAGTATTTTCATGGGTATATATGCAAAGAAAATGAAATCAGTATATGAAAGACATATTTGCAATTGCATGTTTATTATAGCACTATTTGCAATAGCCAGGGAATGGAAACATTATAAGTGCCTGTCCATGGATACATGAATAAATAAATTGTGTGTGGCAAATATACACAGTGGAATACTACACAGCCATAAAAGAATGATGTTTTGTCTTTTTTGACAACATGGATGGAACAGGAGGTGTGAAGTGAAATAAGTGATACACAGAAAGACAAGTGCTGCATGATCCCACTCATGTGGAATCTAAAATTAAAGTTGATCTCAAAGAGGTTGAGGGTAGGCTGGCACTTACCAGAGCCTGGGGCTTGGGAAGGGGAGGGAGGGATGAAGAAAGGTTTATCAATGAATATTAAGTTGCAGTCAGGATCAAGAAGTTCCGGTATGCTATCACATGGCATGATGACTATAGATACTGATGATGTACTGTGGATTTCAGAAAACAAAGGAGTTTGAATGTTTCAATCATAGAGAAATGATAAATGAGGAGACAGGTATGTTTGATCTGATTTAAACCTGATACAATGTTTACATATATTGAAATATCTCAGGGTACCATAAAATAGGTAAACATTTCATGTTCTTATGTATTAGTTAAAATTTAATTTTAAAAATCCTATCTATCATTTGTGGACCTTATTTCTTGAATTTTGTCCT
Source organism: Sciurus vulgaris (assembly GCF_902686455.1). Classification (NCBI taxonomy): domain Eukaryota; kingdom Metazoa; phylum Chordata; class Mammalia; order Rodentia; family Sciuridae; genus Sciurus; species Sciurus vulgaris. The sequence continues at coordinate 25,599,407 of NC_136470.1, read as the reverse complement.
GTCTATTTGTGCATAAGGGATTCATTTTCCATAAAATTTTGGCCACTGTAAGCTACTACACTTCTTGTCATCTCTTATGTTGTATTACTTATCTTCTGTGTAATTATTTATTTTGAGATTAATTATCTCTTTTTATTAATGTAATCTAAAGTTCTTTGGGAGCAAATACTCAGAACTATTTATCTTTGCAAATCTATTTTCAATTCCTTTAAGGGTACCCAATAAACATTTAATGTCTTGGGAAGTTTCCCCAAATAGAAAATTATTTGTCAACATATAAGTGTGCAGAGAAATGGTCAGCCTCATAGGCTATTTGTGAGAAGTGAAATTAAAATATTTTCATATTTTAGATTAGTTAAATAAATATGGTTGATAAGTAGGCCTCTTTGAAAACCTTCACTTCTTTTCATTCCAGATTCTGTGAGAAATTGCTCTATTTATTCCTGTGGCTAAGCATTCATAACTCTGGGATTTAACTGTATCCTTCACTGTTTTGAAATTTCTTTGAAGATGAAGATTGGGAATTTTTTTGAGCCCAACTCCTATATGCCATTTTCTGAATAAATATTTGTTAAATGGAATATAAATTATGTAACTTGGGTGCTTAAATTTTTATTTTGTTATTACATTAAAAACTGAAATATTTTAGGTCATTGGGATTAAACATGGAATCAAAATAAAAAGCTTTGTTTTTGACAAGTGGACATTTTGGTAGCCTCACTTTTACTTCTTTTGTAGTGAAAATCATCTCTATGTATAAAATTATTTTACTCTCTGTGCTTTACTATGATTAATATATGTAAGGTAATGACATTTTGCTCTTAAATAGAGGAAAGAATTTTATACTCACATAAAAATAACACTCATCAAAAGGGGACAAACTGATTTTCCCAAGTGGCAGTTACCCACTTCAACCTGTCAACATATTTATCTAAAAAGCAGTAACATGATTATTTCAGCATTTTGTTACTTTTTTCTGTTCTTTGATAAAAATGAGTAACACACACACACACACACACACACACACACAAAGAAAAAAAAAAAACCCTGCAGACTTGGTTTGTAAGTAAAGATTAAATGGCTGACATCATCAAAGTACTCATAAATGGCTGACTAATAACTCAAGGGACTTTATTTGTTTTGCCAGGGCGATGGTAATGATGCAGTCTCATCTATGTGGCTTCACCGTGCCTCCTTTTGTGACCAAAATAATTTATTTTTTAGGGAAAATAGCTAACTTGAATCTGAGAATGCAGATTAAAAACAAAAGATTTATGTGACTTTAATGGGATTTAAATTCATGACTCTACTTCATTAATACTAAACTCTAAGCAAGTGAACAAGATAAAGCTTTTTAACTTTTGCCCCATTTTCATGTGCTCCTGATATATTGCTAAAGGTAAGAAGAGGTTGTTCATCAGCATTACTCTTAAAACGAGATTGACACTTATCAAGGAGATAGTGTAATGAACAAAAGGAAATCTAATTTGTTCTGATTGATGTTATGAGTCATCAATAGCCTTATTAATCAAACTCATTGAGTTCTGAAATACTATGATCTTGAAAACTAACTTGAAACCAGATTATCTATGACGTGAGGCTTAATACAGAGAAATCTGGGACTGAATTAACATGATTTGAATCCTGACTCTACTATTTGGTAAGTGTGACTCCTCCCAATGTTCTTTGAACTTTGTGAGACTTTGTTTTCCTATTTAGAAAGTAGTATTGCTAATATTTTTTCCTTCCTTTGATTGCTATGTGGCTGACATATCTATTTTAACTCTTTTGAACTTTCTTTCGCTCACTGGCAAAATATCAGCTCTGACTGACTCAATTAATTGTGAGGATAAAAATAATGCATATAAAGACCTCTAACAAAACTATAATATTAACTAGCTTATATACATATTATATATAATTTAGTTCCCAATAAATTGAAGAATAAAATATGCTTTATATGCTATATATAATTTTCACTTATAAAACTATGTTATGACCTGATGTTTCTTTTGCTGTTGTGTGTTTGATGTCAGGGGAAGGGGACATTGTTTGCTAAACTTTGTACACAAATTGTCAATATTGTGAAAAAGAAAACCTACAGAAGATGTATTAAGAAGTAAATATTTCTTATCTTGAGGTAAACAAAATGCAAGTCTTAATCATATAAATTTTTCCATCTCTTATGCAGTTCTATTGGTAAAGTTCTGTTTCTGTTATCTCAAATTACGTTTCATTCTTTTCTCCTATTGTAACATAAAATGATCTTTCCTAAACTTTATATACACATAGCAGGCAGGCAAAACCAATACAAATTCCCTTTAGTCAACGGTCTATTTCAAGGCTTTATAACCATGAGATAGATTTGTTTTGTTAGGAATTCATCTCAGTGTATGTCATCAAAAGCAATGAGAAGAGAGAGAAAACATGAAAGTTCTGAGAAAATATCAGTTCCATATTTTCTTGAGATATAATTAAACAGTGACAATCTTTGTCATATTACAATTACTTTTAGTTTGCTTTGCTTCAGCAATTATATTTATGTTAAAATAGTTATAGCTATGAGAATCATTATTCCAATTATTCTATATTCATTTATACTTCTAATTTTCTTAACTATATTTAGACAAGGGAGATATTGCTCCACTTTATTTTACTTTTTCTTAATTTTATTGAATAAATTTATAAAACAGCAAAATAGCTTTGCAGTGAACATAGGGAAGATATCCAGTCTCAACATCAATTTTAATGGTGTCTCTATGAATTTAAACTTCCAGAAAGTATAGTTTTAACATTTTTATACTTCTATGGATATTACACATTTTAACATGTTCTCAAATAAGGGTGCAATATTAAAAATACTAACATTTTATTATTTTTATTGAAATTTATAGTCCTTCACATTTTTATTTTTGGTGGTTGCCATTTTGATTGAAGTGATGATATAATGATATAATTCAAATTCTGAATTATTTTTGTGGAGAAGATTTTTTTCTTCTTTTTTTATTGTTAATGCAGAATGAAGATTGCTTTAGTCTTCTGTGCCTCAATATGTTTATCATTTCTCTCCTTACCTATAGAGTCCAAAAGTTTACTAAAAATCTAAACAAAATATGCATTTCTAAATCTACTTTAATATCAAAACTTTTCTGAAATTTGGCCTGAAATTTTATGAATTGTGTTTTTTGTTTATGGATTCTTTTGAAATATGAACATTTATCTTTTAGTTTCAGTTTGGTATGCCATGACTCTGTATTTATTAGGAAGGCATTTTCTTCTAAATTCAATTTAAATACCTTCTTTCTTATTTTCAATTTACTTTATTCTATTGATTTTGAGTCTACTAACATATACCAGTTTCTTCACTGGGAGTCAGAACAACATGACTTAAAAATATTTTGTGTCCTCTTTTTTTTGTTCCCATTCTTGGAGATTAATACTAAAGTCTTGGGTTCCAGAAAGCCAATTTATTTTCAAATACTGTGATTAGTATTATTAGCATCTATATTTTCCAGATATGCTTTAACCATAGAAATCTCAATTTCACATTATTAGAGTGCAAATACAATTTCTACATTCCCTTACCAAATGTATTAATATTTTTACCTATAATATTTAGTTTCCATTGAAATTCTTTAAAGCAATATTATATATTTTTCTTTAACTCTTTTAATTTCAATCAAAACACACTGGATTTCAAAAAAATATAATATTAAAGCAGAGAAAAAGAATGGGCAGCCTTTCCTTGCCTTCGTTATTTATTATTTTCCAAACGAAAGTTAGGTTCTCTATACCTTGGGCTGTTTCTAAAATAAAATAGATCATTGTCTGATGTTTAGCAACTGCTTGTGATTCAGTACTTTTGTTTCAACATTAGAGTTTTGGTTTTAACACTTGCTATACATCTTGATATTTTTTAGACCTAGGGCAAATCTTTGAAAATGTTCCAAGTAACTACTTTTTCTGTTTTAGGCTTGTTGAGTAGTTTGTGTTTATTAGAAAACCATAAAAATTATTAGGAAGTTGCAAATCAAACCTTTTTTAGAGATTTGTGTAAGTTTTGATTTGGGGGATAGCATGTTTGTGTGTGTGTGATTCCTGTGTGTATACATAATGAAGAGTAGGAAAAGACCTAGACAGTATTTCAGATTGTTCTCAGAAGGGATTCGATATCTGGTGAACTAATACATCTGTTTATGAGAAATGAAAAATCAGATGCAATAATTTTTTTTTTTTTTTTTAATCTTACCCTATGACAAATTTAGTAAAAATTCAGAAAGAACAGAGTAAAACGATTCCTAGTATTTGGAAAGGTTCAACAATGTTGTTGGTAATCCCCAAATTCTTTTCATTCTTTGCATTCAGAAATGTTGATTTGAATTTAGCAAGAGAGGTTTAAATAATAACTTTTCCAGGACAATAATTTCATAGCATAATGACACAGGAATTTGATCAGACTGTTTTTGAAATTTCTCAACTTTCCCCATTACAAAGAATACTTTTCTTCTCACTCAGAAAACTGTATTCATTCATTTATTCACCCACCAGTTTTTAAACATTCTACATTAGAAGTAAATAGGGTATATTTTATTCATCATATGTAAATATGCATATATTTCATGTATCATATGTAAATACATGTAAATTTTATAAATCATATAAAGTACAGATCAAGACATAGATTTTCCAATTAAATTTCCCAATGGCCCAGCACCATTTTCTCTTTTATAATAAATAAAGTGATCATATGTAAATGAATCCTTTTCTGCACTTTAAATTCATTTCCCACTATTACCTAGCACAATTACCACACAGTCTTAATAACTATAGGTTTACCAAATATTTGCCAGCACACATATTTCTGTTTTTTTCTTCTTCAGGATTTCTTTATTCTTGGCCTTTTGCATTAATTCATAAGGTTAGAATTTCTTTATGAATAAGTTATTTTAATCAGTTTGGGGAGAATTAACAATTTTATGATATTGTTTCAACTATGTTGAGTTACTTAGGTCTTTATTTTGATATTTATGGATTTTTAAGATTTAATGTAGAATTTTTATATGTAGTTAATTCTATTTGTAATTTTTTGGTTTTGTTGCTGTTATAAATACTGTCACTTAAAATTTCATTTTCATGTGTTTGTAGAGAGTAAACGAAATCACACAATTGTTTTTCACTTATTGTCTTCTATTCAGTACATTTACTAAATTGATAGATCTTCTATACACACACATTTTGTAAGTGAATAATAAAAGTTTTATTTCCCCTTCTATTATTTGACCTCATTATACCAGCTAGAACTCTTAGTACAATATAGGATAAAAGGGGTGACAGTGAATTTTTTTTCATTCTTGATGTTAGCAGGAAAAAAAAATCTTAATATTTAACATCAACTATAATATTATCTATCAATTTTTTTATAAGTCATATCAGGTTAAAGAAATTTCATCTTCTGTATTTTGGTAATGACTATTTTGGTTATTTCTTTCTAGTCATGAATTGGTACAGCATTTGGCCAAAAGATTTTTAAGCATCTAACAAATTATTTATGTAATTTCTTTCCTTTTTTCTACTAGCATGATAAATAATGTTAATTGACATGAATATTTACTTATCTTGACTTTCTGGAACAAGACATATTTTGTCATAATTTATTGTCATGTGCTGTATATACCGTTTTGCTTTATCTGAAAATATTTTGTCTAGAATTTATGTTTATGAGATACTTCTGTAGCTTTCTTTTCCTATCACATCTTTTTCAGACAAGGAAAGTTGCCCAAAGTTTCACAGACAGTAAAAGAACCACCTTCTTGTAGATATTACCTCCTTGCCACTCAAGTAAACAAGTTCAACTACTACATGTCTCCTGAGATTCTTTCTTATTCCATCATGTTTCATTTCCCTTTCCCTCTACTGAGAAACCAAGTGCAAGCAAGTCTCCAACCCCTTTACTGAATTTGACTTTGGAGTAGATTCCTTTCTCTTCCACCCTCAACCACCCTGTGCTAATATCCTTCCCCATCAATTGTAGAAGGCCCGCTGAAAAAACATTCTCTTATAAAAGTAAAATAAATGTCAGCTTGATGTTAAGTACTCAAATTCCTTCCACATTTTCCTAGGGTATTTTTTGAATCTTCTTATGTTAACTGAACCCCAATTGTCTCCCAAGAATACTGTTTTCCTTAAGCCTTTCTATTCTGCTACTCATTTTCCTGTCTTCCATGAAGAGGTTCACTTGAGGCCTACATTTTCCCTCTGGCCTCCCATTTTCACTTTAAACCACTTCGGTACAAAATCTTGCACAAAAGTTTTTTCTGAAAGTTAGACTCTGTAATTCTATCAACCTCTGCTGGTATTTGAAATCATGATACATTAGTCATTTTCCCAATGAGGATTGTCAGAGTTGGGTAAGAGTTTCCTGTGTCTTCTTTTCCCATTGTTCTAAATTCATGCTGGATTACTCCAATACATAAGTATGATTTATCAAATTTTTATTACCACAGCTCTTTGATGTTAACAACTTTCAGTTCAGTTTCACTCATATTTTATCATGATCCCAGGTTAGGCTTATCTATGGATTTTACATTTCTTATCTCACATTTCAATATCCGGCTCTTTGAATGCAATCTCCTGCCTCTCCAGGTCAATTTATCTCTTAATCCAGTGCAGATTTCCTTTGAAAACACTGTGACCTTCAGGGCCAAGGTCAACCACTTTCATTTTAGTTTCTGCAGTCTTTTATTTCTACGACAGGAGAAAATCAGAGCCCTGAGTTTCTGTGGAGCTGGATTGTCCGCCTTTTCCATTACTACACCGGGATGGTTGCTCACAGAGGAACCTTCTTCTCTGAACTGCTATCACTCTCTATTCATCTTCTGCAATTTTCTCAGTGGTTCTTGGAAGGAATGTCCTGTTTCCTCAGTGGCTATTATATTTTTTCACAGGTATTTTAAAGGTCATAGAGCATGATTTTTTACTTCTCACTTTTAACATATGTTCTTGCCCAATCACTTCATTTCTCATAAAGCAACATTTGTTTTAAAAGGCTTATCAGGTGTGGTTCAGTAGTTAAGTACACCTGGATTCTATCCCTGGTAGCAATAAATAAATAAATAATACCTGGTTCATTATTGCCTATGAGAAATTCAGAGATTGGGCAAAACTACAAAATAACAAATTTCTAAGGAAGGTATAAAACTTGCTGCCTTGGGTCGGGCACAGTGGTACACGCCTGTAATCCCAGTGGCTTGGGAGGCTGAGGCAGGAGGATGACAAGTTCAAAGCCAACCTCAGCAAAAGTGAGGTGCTAAGCAACTCAGTGAGACCCTGTCTCTAAATAAAATACAAAATTGGACTGGGGCAGTGGCTCTGTGGCAGAGCGCTTGCCTAGCACGTGTAAGGCACTGGGTTCTATCCTTAGCACCACATAAAAAGAAACTATAGGCATTCCGTCCATCTACAACTACAAAAAAATTAAATAAAAACTTTAAAAACTGCTGTCTTCATTATCTCTTAAGATAAAAATAGGCTTATCAATTTCTCACATTAAAATGTGAAGACTCCCCCCTGTATCGATAATTACATTTGTATGTATTCTTCTATTGTAACTGACAAATATCTTTCTACTTTTATACCAGAAAATATTTCCACCCTTACTTCATTTCCTTTCGGCACCAGTATTCTCTTTCCTTATTATGATTTGGCATATATTTATTCAGTCCTAATTATGTATGAACATTTCACAACATGTTTTATATATATTCAAGAAACTGCTTTCTTGTTAGATACATTATAATGGGATGAAAGAAACAAATACCAAACAATGTACAACATATAAATACAACTAAAATACTGGAAGTTGTAAGCATGGAAAAAAGAAACACTAAATCGAAGCAAAGGAAATAAAAGGTATTTGGGGAGGGATGAACAAACTACAGAACTGAGTAGAGTATTATGACTGGCTCTTCTGAGACTGTAAGACTTGATCAAAGAGGGGATTTGATAAAGAATTTACAAATTGATGTGAGACAGGGAGCATTCATGGCAGTTGTAACACCTGGAGAAAAGAATCAATTTATCACATGCGTGATGGGTTTCAGGAGCTACAAGGGCACTGGAGTTGCAAGAGTTGGCCAGTGATGGAGGGAATAATAAGACACAATGGCAGGGAATATTAGCTTGATGGTATATATACAGTCTTAAATTCCACTATAAGGAACTGAGGCATCCAAAATTAATAGACTGAGGCAAAGTGGCAAAAGCAGTTTGACTCAGCAGCAATCAGTGAGACTAGAGAAAAATCAGGAAAGTGTGGTATGTTAGAAACCAAGAGAAGAAACCTTATCCAGGAAAGATCCAATGAACAACTATGTAAAATTCTAGTGATTACTCAAGTAAAATAAGAAACAGAAATTAAGGATTGGTTTCTGTCAATTTGAAAATCTTTAGGGATATTATGAAGGACAGTTTCAGTGGAAATTGAATTGACAAATTCAGTGGAAATTGAATTTAAGATAGAAAGATATTATTATCAAAAAGATAAAAGAGTATGTGGAACAAAAAGGAAGCTTGTACACTGTTGGTGGGAAAGTAAATTACTACAAGCAGAAGGGATTTACCTTATCCTTGGAGCAGTAATAGAGAAAAGACAATGAGTTAAGAACATGCCTAAGGAGTTTAAGAAATAGCAATAGGACCGGAGTTGATGGAGTGGGCCAGCAAAAGCAGACTAATAGGAATGATGGTGTAGAATATTATGGAAACGACATGGAGTCTTGTCAATAATTAAACATAAAACCGGCACTTAATAAAGCAATCCTGCTATTGCATGCATATGCAAAAGAAATAAAGTCAATATTTCAAAGAGACATCTGCATTTGCATCTATATTTGAGCACTATTCACAATAACCAAGTAATGGAAGCAACCTCAGTGTTATTAGTCAATTGAGGAATGAATGAAGTAAATGTGGCAGATATGCACAATTGAGTATTATCTAGTTATGGAAAAGAAAGAAATTCTGTTGTTTGTGATGCATGCATGGACCTGGACATCATTATGTTAAGTGAAATAATTCAGGTACAGAAAGACAAGCACGGCATAATCTCACTCACGTCTGAAAGATAAAAACATTGATTTCACATGCAAATGGTATTTATCAGAGACTGGGGAGAGTGGGAGGGTGGGGGGGAGGGGGAAAGCTTAATCAATGTGTACTCTTACCATTAGTAAGAGGGAGATGTTTTGGTGTGCCACTGCACAAGAGGGTGACTACAGACAGCAATTAAAAATTATGTACTTTATGTTTCAAAAAGTTAGGAGAAAGGGTTATAAAAGTTATCACCAAGAAGAAATGACAAATATTAGAGGAAATAGGTTTGTTTACTCTTATTTAACACTGACAAGACATATACATAGATTGAAACATTATGTGGCACTCCATTATCATGTACCTTTTTTGTGCATTTATGTATTAGTGTTATGTCTTGGATTTTAAATGTCCCCACAACACCACATGTTAAAGACTTGTTGGTCAGTCTATGGCAATGGTAGAGGGTGGTAGGATCTTTAGAAGGTGGAACATAGTAGAAAGAAGTAAGGTGATTAGGTGGGTGTCCTTAGAGGAAATATTGGTAAATGCAAATCTCAGCTCCTCTATCTCTTTGCTTCCCAGAAAACATGAAGTGATCTGTTTCCTCCACCATGTGCTCTGCCATGCTGCACGGTTTTGCCACAGCCCCAAAGGCAGCAGGGTCAAGTGACTATGGACAGAAACCTTTGAAACCATGAACCAAAATAAATCATTCCTCCCTTTAAGTGGTTTTTCTTAGGAATTTTGTCCTAGTTACAGAAAGCTGACTAGTACAATCAGTTCAAATTTTGATAAAAGAACTAGAAGGAGACCTAAAAACAGTGTAGACATTTTATCAGAGTTTTGCTTCAAGGGAAACAAAAATTCAGCTAGGAGTTAGGAAATTTTAAAATCAGAGTCATATAGTCAGCATATCTGTATGAATCAGAATATAGAGTGTGAAATATTAAGTAGGGAAAAAAAGGAAAATTTAGGCTTTGTATCCCTACACTGGCAAGAAAACATGAAATCTGACTTTAAAAAGTGGGGCAGCCTCTGGCTGTGTGGCTCATGTCTGTAATCCCAGTGACTCATAAGGTTGAGGCAGGAGGATCACAAGTTTGAGGTCAGTCTTAAGGAGACCTTCAGCAACTTAGTGAAATCCTCTCTCAAAATAAAAAATGAAGATGATTGGGGATATAGCTCAGTGATAAAGTGCCCCTGGGTACCATGAAAAGAAACAGGAGGAGGAGGAGGAGGAAGAGGAGGAACAGGAGGAGACGGGACAGAAAAGAATTAAATACAGATGCTTCAAGTGAATAGATAGTGAGATGGTGACATGGAAGATCTTTTAAGATTGTTTTGGTTTTCTCAATGAAATATCAAGCAAAATCAGGAACTGAACAAAGATAGAGTAAGTGATATGGGACATTGTTGGAGAAAGCATGAAAGAGTATTAAGAATTTAGAGAAATGAATATATCTATCATATGTCATATGACTGACTGCCATCATTAAGGGTTTAGTTGAAGTCCATTAATATTAATTTATAGAAAGAACAGTCAGTGTAGTTATTTTTTTATCCAACATACTAATCCAAAATCTTTATTTTGTGGCAGAAGCACAGACATGAAGTAGACACAGAGCTAGCACGGTGTTGGATTAAATCATGTGTATGGTTTCTTAGATGAGCAAAATGAAGCAAGAGCATAAAAGAATCAACGGTGCTTTTAAGGGAAGGTCTGCTGATTGTACATTGAATTTAATGTTAGAGAAGACCTTGTGAGAATGCACAATCATGAAAATAAAAGATCAGTGAACTGGAGACCCTATAGGCTCAAAGGATGGTCAGAGTAGAATCACCAGAAAGCTGATAACAAATAATGCGGTTGTCTGTTCTTCTGTCCCATATTGAAGTGTCAGTTGCTGTTTCCCTCATAGTCTCCCACTAATATCCTTGAAACCTGTGGGGGAAAAGTATATAAAAATATCTGCTACATGGAACTTCAATGTTTTACAGCATTTTTAGTTATTCTCTTTCAATTTTTGCAAATTGCTTCCCTTCATCTTCTCTCATGATAAATACAAGAAAGACAAATCTGAGTGACAGTTCTCTATTGGTCTCCAAAGACCAAGGATTTCCTGTTTTCCAATGCTCAGGGCGTGTTGCCTTAAAGTAATCACCTTATTTTCCACCTGAAAATTCACCTTTTTTTCCCTGCTGAATCAGTGTATATTTGTCTGAGGCTCATTCAACCTATTGATTTGTCTGTCTCTCTTCTTATGAACCAAAATCTTAGTCATTCTATCTATATACAAGAACTAACTAGACTGGCACAAAACAACATATTCTTATGAAAGAACATTGAACATTCAGTTCCCCATCTGCAGTTAGGTACTTGCTATATCCTGTTCATTTCCCATCTTTGGCAAATTTGGAAAAGATAACATTAAACACATTTATCACTTACTTAGCCTATCTTTCTAGTGTCTTCATTGATTTTTTTTAAAGTATTAACACCACTTTCTAAATTAACTATGTTTGAACTCTATTGCCCCACCACAGATTCTTTTGCCAACTCCACTAAATATATAATTTGAAGTTCTCTTTTATTCCTTTTGTTATATATTTATAGCAGCCCCCTTTTTTCCCCTTGATCTTTGTTATGGTTTGGATGTGAGGTGCCCCCCCCCCCCCCACCAAACAATAAGGTTTGTAGGAGAAATAACTAGGTTGTAAGAGTCTTAACCTAATCAGTGAATTAATCTTTGATGGGATTAATTGGGTGGTAACTGGAGGCAGATGCTGTGTGGCTGGAGAAAGTGGTTCATTGGGGGTGTGGTTATGTGGTATATATTTTGTATCTGGAGAGTGAAGTCTCTAATTCTCTCACTCTCTCTCTCTTTTTGCCTGCTGATCATCATGTGAGCTGGTTCTCTCTGCCACACTCTTTTGCCATGATGTTCTGTCTCACCTCAATCCCCAAGGAATGGAGTCTGCTGTCTTTGAATTGAGACCTGTAATACTGTGAGCCTCTAGATAAATCTTTCCTCCTCCACCATTGTTTTGGTAGGATCTTTTAGTCACAGTGGGGAAAAAGCTGACTAACACCATCTTTAATCATTTATTCATTGTATGAATATTATTGAGCACCTATTAAGCAGCATCAGTTACCTACTTCATGCTGAATATACAGTTTTAAGTAAACCAGGCAAGTTTCATTCTCTCACAGAGCTCATAGCAAGAAAGTATTATATGATGTTGCCATGAGAGTAAAAACTAAAAACTGAGTGATGGTATTCAGAGTGACCAGAGAGCTACTGTATGTTGAGTGACCAGGGGAAAATCCAACAGAATGTGAGACATGGAAAGTAGCCTAACTTCATGATATTTGACTGATATTTTTATTGACTACTCTGGCCTCTTGCATCTCACTCTCTTCCATCTTTCCCTGTCCTTGCACTTAACACATAATACAACTTAGCTATTCAAAAATTACAATTTTTTTAGTCTTAACTGTCTTAGGTATATTAACTATGGATTTGTTGAAGTGTAAATTCTCTGACAATGGGAAGATCTCCATCTACACAAATGCATAATGGAAAGAAGATCTGCCTGGGAGTTAGGTGATATATATTCTATTCCTGCCTTTCCACCAATTTATTTCTTGTTCCCATGTAAGGAATTTGAGTTACCTTATTAGTGGAATGATATGGTTGTATGATCTCCAGGGTTTTGTTCATCTTTAAAATTCTGTGAATCTGTAGAAGTCATAAGTAATTATCATAATAGAAATGTAGAAATGTATTATATCTTATTTGTAAGACAACTACTCAAAATTACCAGCACTATAGCATTTATTAGCACCTGGCCTTTTTTATTTTACAAATAATTTCTAGTAGCTGGAATAAACATTTAACAAGAGCTTCCTAAGAGGAAAACTAACCTTCCAAGTTGAAAGCTCAAGGGAGTAACAATTACAGACTTGAAGTAATTAGTCTAGTTCTTTAATGTTGTACCCCTTTCCTGCCTACCATTTAGTCTCACCCTGTATGTTTAACTAATGCTAAATGCATTGTCCTTCCAAATTCATGATTGTACCTTGTGTCTAGCAATATCTCAGGTATCGAATGATTCATTTTGTGAAGTAAAAGCTCCTTTTATTTTCTTCCTCTTCTCATAGCTCAGTGTCTTAATTACAGTGACTCAGGAGCTGAGTCTGGTTTTTTCTCTTTTTTTTCTGCTTGCAGTAGTGCTGATGTGTCACAGAATTGTGACTACAACTTCTACCATAATTGATGAAACAAATTCTTCTGGGATGTATTAATACAGCTGCAGGCAGCGAGGCAAGCAGTGAATGGAAAGTAAATGGGTTCAGGAGCTCTAGAGACATGGATGTTGCTAGAGGCGGGAGGCAGGCAGCCACTAATAACTACAGCTAAACAGTGGGAAGAAAGCATGCACCAGGTTTGTTTCACCAATCATTAAACATCATTTGTACTTGGCGGTTATGATCAAATGTTGCTTTCCCAAACCAATTAGCTTTCAGCGTGGTGCATATGCAGCTGCTGGTTAGAATGATCACTGGGCCTTTGAATTTAAGCACTCATGTTAAAGATACAGATTTTGGGGGGATATGAAGATGAAATATTTTTCTTGTAAACACATTTTTTCAAAGACCAACATTCTATTCAATTTGAAAGTATAAGATTACTCCTTTATATTTTTAATTGAGCACCCCAAACTTGAAACTAAACAATTATAATTCTGATGAAAAAATTTAATTTGGCCAATTCATAGCTTGATGTAGAGAGAAGGAATAACTAGCCCAAGATCCAAAAAATGCACATGGACATTCTTTGAATAAAAACAGACAATGAATTCATTGCAGTTAGATTGACCAACAATTCAGTAAAATACATCAAGTACTTAAGTCATAAAAAGGAAGAAATTAATTTTGATTGAGAATGAAATACATAAATCAGGAGCAGGCTTTAAGAGGAAAAGCAGAAGGTCCGTTGCAGAGTCCTTGTGGGGCATGGTGGCATTTGGTGAATATATTCATACCAAGAGATTCACAAATATGTAAAGCTGCAATTTTCCCATGGGATTTGTCTTGGCCTCATGGAATCATGGGTTGGGGGTGGATTATAGGTAGCTTTTATGAAGTGGAAACTTTAGATTTTTAAGCACACCTTATATTTATACCTCCAGAAATAAATTATGTTCTATGCTTTTGGCATGGCCAATTTCATGTACTAGGTAACAAAAGAAAAAAGACATACAGTCTGATTCATGCCTTCCCACCCATGGTTGGTCAATAAATTTTTTGAATTACATGACTATTCACACATACTTGATTTTGAGGCTAAAGATGGCATCAATCACTGTTACTAGATATATGATTGTATATAAAGGTCCTTGTGTTTTCAAATCTTTATGAATAAATCCTTAAACAGACATATTTCTTTGTAAATAAGGCATTGGGCAAGTTAACTTACATGTCCAGTTGGGAAGAATTTAATGACTCTAGCACCATATGGCATCTTCCTAGCGAGCAAGTCACACTAAACATAAAAAATCACTGCACTACAGTTTCTGATGTGGATTGCAACCTCCTGCTGCAATACTTGAGAAGCATTCAATATTGTTGTCGACTTTCAGCAGGCATTTTGATGAATATGAATGTAATAGAAATGTCTGAATCAAATATAAACCAAATATTAACTGCCTCCCAGGAGAAAATACTTTGATTTCTTTGTGCTTTTTTTTTTTTCTTTCTGCCTGGTCATTTCTTGAGGCATTAGACATCAAACAAACTTAGAGTCAGAGTCAAATTCTCCTGGGGAGGAAGGACAAGTTCAAGGGACACATAAAAATAAAATAAAAATAAAAATGTCTTCAATCTGTTACTTTTTGGAAAGACCAATATAAAGTTTACTATTATCGAAAGAAGTCTTAAAGTTGATAAACTATAGTTTTATTTGAAGGACTTATGTTATAATTATGCATAGTCAGGGAGTTACAAAGTAATATTCACTTTATATATCTAATGCTCTTTTCAAAGTAATTTTTCAAAATAATTCACTGAAATGAAATGTTAAAGCATCATCACATATTATTTAAATTAAGTACTTCAGAGGTTAGATAATAATGTTACTTTCACTATTTGAGAAAATAGTTATGTTGGGCAAAGTAAAATAGAGAAAGAGGAAATAAAAATAATAATGCAATATTGTTATAATTTTCCCATAATGGAAAATGTAGCTCCAGAATTTTTAATAACTGCTAATTACTGCACAATGGGCTTATTAACTACTATATTCAGGTTTTAAAACCATCTCTTTACAATATAATGTTGTTTGAAAACTTTGTAGAATTCCTTTGGACCAAAAGTTGTTGATGAGAAATGTTTCTTTCAAAAGAAAAATATATAAGAACTACCTAGGGCCATATTTCTCTGGCCATAATTGACCAGCCACAGTTTTAGGAGATCAATTTCTTGTGTGTTTATGTCTGTTCCTTTAGACATTGCTGATTGTTACAGAAAGGGAGTAGGAAACTTCTTTTTTTCCTACCTGTC
Source organism: Sciurus vulgaris (assembly GCF_902686455.1). Lineage (NCBI taxonomy): Eukaryota > Metazoa > Chordata > Mammalia > Rodentia > Sciuridae > Sciurus > Sciurus vulgaris. The sequence continues at coordinate 25,583,755 of NC_136470.1, read as the reverse complement.
AAAAGAGAAATAATACAGTTGTGCAAGAGTTAATGTGTGGTGTAGAATTTGAGTAGGAAACCCATGCCTAGATTAAAAATTTGATGAATATAGACTTGGTTTTTTCAGATGTAAATAAAGAATTACAACAAATGACCTCCTAAATTTAATTCTTTTTGTTTTATGATTAGTAATATTGATTCTGAAGGACATTACTCTTTTCTTATTACTTTTTTTTCCCACAAAAGAATGCCTTGGAAATAGTATTTAAATAAACCATTCTGTGAATGAGTCAACAGAACATTCTTCTTAAATAACTATGATTTCTTATAAACTTGTAACAAAATTTGCAAAATACATGTTCTATGTACTTGGATTCTTTTAGTTAACATTTTTCTGTGCCCTGCCTCTCTCCCTGCATGTTCATGTGCCCTATATTGAGTTAGGAAGTGGGGTTTTGGAAGGACATACTACCTACCTCTACTTCTGAATCAATTCTATGGAATCTTGTACTTTATAATAAAGACAGTTATTTTTTTAAGATTAATCTCTAGAGGGAGAGGCTACATTGACATGAGGATGTCAGGAAAGAAGAGTAAGTCCATTTCGAGTTTTATTTTTCTGTCATGGGTTGAGTGGTCCACCAAAAACTCTTTATATCTGGATGTTGTGAATGAAATTTTTTTTCTGGAAAAAGGGTCTTTATAATGAAATTAAATAAGCATCTTGAGATAAGAATACTTTGAATTAATTGAGATGGGCCCTCAGTCCAATTACAAGCTTCCTCATGAAAGAAAAAGGAAGAAGACATGCAGAGAAAGTCATGTGACAGAAGGAGAGACTGGAGTTGTGTAGCCCAAGAAACAGCTGGAAGAGACAAGGAAGGATTCTACCCTACAGCTCCTGGAAAGAGTAAAACCCCACTGACATTTAGATTTCAGACTGTTGGTCAGCAGGACCATGAGAGAATATGTTTATGTTGTTTTAAGCTATCCAGTTTATGGCAATTGTCATAGTGGTCCTAGGAAATTAATATACTATCATACTACTCACTTTATAAACCCAGGACTAGCACAAACATTGAAAGGTGAATGAATTGGGAGCTACATGCCACTCTCAAATTGAGTAATTGAAAAGAATATAACAGTGAGTATTAATGAAAGTGAGGTCAGAGTATAAGGGCTGCTATAACAAAATAGTACAGTCTGGGTGACTTAAACAACAGTAACTTATTTTCTCCAAGTTCTGAAGAGTAGGAGTCCAAGATGAAGGTGCCAGCAGAGTTGGCTCCTCTTGAGGCCACTCCCCTGGGTTTATAGATGGCCATCTCCTCCCTGTGTCCTCACTTGCCCTTTTTGTTGTTGTTGTTGTGTGCCCATCCTGGTCTCCAGTGTGTATCTCCTAATTTCTTTTTAAAAGGATACCAGTCAGATTGGATTAGATCCCATGCTAACAACCTCAATTTAAGTTGATTATCTCCAAATATAGTCACAAGTCTAAGTTAGTGGGAGTTAGGGATTCAACATTTGGATTTTAGGAGGACACAAATCATTCCTTAACATTGCTTTCAGCAAGCATGTCCTCCAAGGGTGAGAAGATGATACAATAAGACCCAGAGCCAGAGAGGGCTTTTTAGAGAGGGATGCCTAAGAGGAACTGTGAGCCTTGTTGGAGGGATGGAGTGAAGCTCTAGAGGAAGTGTGTTGAGTGAATTCTCTTCCTTTGTTCTTCTCCTGGAAGGATAGGAGAGGGAGAAAGACGACTGTGCAGTATATGAACACTCATCTTCCAGAGACTGGAACAAGGTTTAAAAGAATAGACAGGGATTCTTGAGGGACCCATAGAAGGCACCTAGCACTACTGAGAAACTGTATTTCACAGAGGTTACTTGCAGACAATTCTGCAACTTGAATGCATTACCAAAACTGGACTAGAATAAATTTTTATTATAATTGAGGAGTTAATGAAAATAATACAAGTTTGTATAATATATTCTCAAAACTATAGGCATGCTGGTGGCAGTTTTAAAATCCATACTGCTTATGGAATTATTTTACATATTTTGAATTAAAATGCACATGTCTTAATGAACAGTACGTAATTTAAAACATCACAGAGATTGACAGGTGTTCTAGGATTTAAGTGCTGAATTCTTAGCAAGATTGTGTTCCTGATATTCAAAATGCACTTAAACATATTTTAAACTTTCTATACTTATTAAGAAGAAAGATTATTCATATCCAAAAACCTAATGAAATTATGGGATTTCATTTTAATAGAGCAATTTCTGAAGAAATGGTTTTAGTGAGTGTAGCATATTTCTTACTGTATCTTTACCACCCAGCACTAATTGATATTTGATAAATATTCATTTAAGTGGATTAAACTGCAAATAGATGTAGGTTCGTTTTTCTAGGTATATAAATAAGCCACTAGAAAATAATTACTATTTGAATGTCTTTATGTATTCTGGGAGATGAAGTAATGGTGATAAATATTTGGATTTATTACCAGTCTGTTCTTTATCCTCAGGTACTCCTTAGTTATATTTTTATTAAAATTTTTCACAGATAAAATAAATTGAGTTAAGTTTTTACAAACTACCTTATATATTCATATGCATTTTGCATTTCTGATTGTATTTGGCAAGGAAGTTAAACTGGTTTGGGTTGAAAGTTGTCTGAAATATTCTAGAAACTTCATTTCTTCATTTAAAAACTGTTAAATCTCTGAAAATAATTAAATTAATCATTGTATATGCTTTGACAGATTTTACCAGGGGCAGAAAACATAAAAAATCATATACAATAATGTGGGATAATTCTGCTAGAAAATGTTCACAAATATATAAGAGTCACAAAGTGGTTGAACTATTTAAGGAAGTAAGGATATAGCACTTGAAAAGAAAGCAGCCACTAGAGGACACTGCTGCTCTTCATAAAACCAACTTGTAGCCATAAAAAATACTGAATATTTAAAAGTGGGGGGTTCAATTGGGCAAATTTGGATTTTGCTATGAAATACTATAAAAGAGAAAATAAATTCATTACAGTTAATATTACTTATCAGACAATTTAAAAACTCTGAGCACTTAAGTTGTCGCTGCCATCAAACACATTTTACTGGTCTTTGAAATGTACATTTGGAAAAAGAAAATACATGTAAAGGAAATACTCTTAAGGCATTCCACTGTAACTTTCCTCAGATAAATCCTGTTATGTATTCATTGTAATGTTTCTAATCCTCATAATGTAAAATAATAATGGTGATAATAACTCAGCTCCAAAGACAGCTTCCCTTTGAGTGGCTATGATATATTTGTGCATTCAGAGTTTATATTCCTAACAGGATACATGCATGCTTACACTTTCATAGTGAGACAGGAAAGACAGGTGGTATAATTGAGGTCCAGAATCTCATTGCTTATCTAAATCACAAAGGAGTTAAGGTGTAAATATGCATGTGTATATATATACACATATAAGAACAAAACTGAGAATGAAGAAGTGTTTTCTGTAAATTTAATAGAAAGAATTATTCACAATCTATTATATACAAATACCAGCATACAAATTATGGAGAGGGACAAATCAAAATTTGTGGTATATTTCATGAATACTATGTATTATGATCTTCAATGGAAATCAACTTAAACAACTTACTGTATTTACTATAATCTAAAAATAAATAGCCATTATTGAAACATATGATGTATTTTCTGGTCTAAAACAATGAAAACAGAAGTAAAGAAATATATACATATGCTCAAATAGCATGCAATGCATAACTTATGTGAAAAATATGCTGAATGTAGGTATGGAATTTAGGAGATAATTGTTGGTTGCAGTAAACTAAAGTGCTTAGGGAGGAAATAGAATTTGAACTTGGTCTTGAATGTGACGAAAATTCAGAAGGGTGGAGGCATTACAATCTAGGAAGAGCCTCAGCAATCTGATTACAGTACATAGATCTGGCTGTTTGGGTGAGTAGCAGCAGAGAGTAATTGGAGGAATTTAAAGGGGTGAACTGGGAGTGTTTTTGAATTGTGACTGAGAGTTGATTCAAAATATTTAAAGGAGATGCATGACATGATCAAAGCAGTAATTAGGAAGATTAACCTGTGTGCAAGGTAGACTTTTATGAGGAGAAATTATAGTGAGAAAAGCAGCTTCATAGAGCAGAGGAGATGGCATGAGCCTCAATTAGGATAGTAGTGATGGATGTGGAAAAGAAAGGACTAAAACAAAAGTGATTTAGAAATGTGAAACTAAATGGATTTTGACTGATTGTATGTGAATGTCTCAGAAAGGAAAGAATAGAAGGGGTCATGAGAATTTAAACCCAGAGGACATGAAACTAAAGGAAGAGTAACTGGATTTGTACCAAAAAGAAGACACATGGAAATCAATTCAGCTTTAGATATGGTAAAATGTCTTTCATTTGATTAAATATAATGATTCTCCTGAGAGATATGAGGCAGAGCTGCAAAAAGAAGTTAGGCTGTCAGTATAAATTTAAATAGTTATATTTAGAAATGCTAATTACACCAGAAGGAGGGGTAAGTTTCTGAGTGAAAGAGAAAAAAGGGAATGGGGATTAAAAGCTAAAATGTGGGTTAATCGACATTTTATTGTGAGAGGAAAGAATAGTTACTGTTGAGATATTCAAAATTATTATCTCCTGTATCTGTGTACAGAAATGAGATCATTCTCAAGTACAAAAGAATAAGAGAAGCATTCAAGTGAAACTCTGCAAGCAATTTTGATGGATGGTGGAAATATCACAGAGGTAAGTAGCTGTGAGGTCAATTCTACATCAGAAATTGTCATTTCATCAGGGTCTTGGAGAGAGAAGTAAGATAAGATGTTGGTGAGTTTCCAAGAGGAGAGGAAATAGAAGCTAGTGTAAATAAATAAGAATTGACAGTGAAATGAAATCAAATAGAAAATTAAGATCAAAGGGTTAACCATTGTATTTAGCTGTTATAATATTTAGGAAGGGAATAGCATGCATGCAGCCAAAAATAGAAGAGAGAGAAATGAAAAATCCAAGATAGAGAACAATTGAAGGACAAAGTGTTAGAGGAGACAGAGGGGACTGAGGACACAGCCAAAGCAATAGCTGTGGAAAGCTGTGATAATACAGCACTGATCAGTCTGAAGAGATATGTTAGACTGTGGGCTTACAAGGGGTTATTCTCCGCTATCTCAAATCTATTGTGAAATTATATATAGGACAAGTCAGTCAATTAAAAACCAGGATGCCTTCAATCATCTTTGTGTTGTAGGGATGAGATATCTCACACAAAGACATACACACACAAAATGATACACGAAGTGAACAGAGGGTAACACTGCTTGCCTCTCAGTTGTTTTGATATTTATTGCCAAACAAGAATCCTGACCGCTCTGTTGAATAAACAGTGAGACGCTTGCTTGCCGTGAGACTCCTGTTGATGTTCATATTTATATCAAATACCAAATGAAAAAGAAACAGTCATTTTCTACTTCAGAAGAAAGTAGGGACATTAAAGCATATTGACCAGTGTTCTAAATCTACCTAGTTTTGCCATTTTAGTCTGAAGGGTTTCTATTTTTAAGTAGATATTTCCATCATCAAATGCTAAACAATACAATTCTGAAATCTTTTGTAATTCACAAATATCAGAGCAACAGAGTGCCTGGTGGTGTCTAACCACTACTGGGCAAACAGTGGCCTGTTAAATATTCTTGTGTGCTGATCCAGATGTAGAGTTTATGTATGACCTTGCTCTGCTACTCACCTCCTTTACTTTTCTGATTCCTGGATACCTGCTTGGCCTTTCAGTCATCCAGCATCTCTTCTAGTAACTGCTTACCTGTGTGGTTTCAGTCCCCTGCCTGTCTAGCTGATTGACTGCTATGCTCTGATCTCCTCTACCAACAAGGTTGTTGATCAAACATTGCTCCCTTCTGTGCTGAATTGCCACCCTGAATTGCCTCCTTTAACTTGGACCAGGACATGTCGACAGGTATAGTCTGCCTGTCGAAACACTTGTACCTGATCTTTCTCTTCGATGCCTGCTTTCCTAATCCTTACTCACCACCTTTCTTTGGAAAAGATTTTTTTCTGAAGTCCTATTAGAATAGCAGTTAATGATGGTGCTAAGGTTTCCAATCCAAGCTTTTCAGTGATGGTATTAGAAGCGAAGGAAACCATGAAGTAGATCATGAATTTGATTGTGGACCTAAGTAATTTGCAATAGATTTACAGTCACTTCCTGGTGGGAATACGTTCTGAGAAATGTGTCAGTTGGTGATTTTGTTGTTCAAACATCATAGAGTACACTAAGACAAACTATGTTATGATACATGGTTGGATGGTATACGTTTATGCAACCACCTTCCTATATGTGGGCTGTTGTTGACCAAAATTTTGTTTTGTGACTTATGATTGTATTGTGCTATCAAGTTTAATACAAGAGTTGAAACATACTTACTATTATTTCACCATTCATGGAGAAAAATGATCACCTAATTTTATGATAATGTATTAACTGCTATTCAGGTGTAGATGTATGAGAATTTGGTATTATATTTTTTATAATTTTAATAATAGAATATATTTTACATAACACATTTTAAATTTATATATAATCTTATTATATTCCTAATATAATGTATTTTAATTATAATTCCCAACTGTGGAATGTTATCATGGTCTTTTATAGCAGTAAAACGAGGTACCTTTCTTAAGACAAAATAATTTTAGACATAAGCATGGTTTTAAAAAAATCTAAATTTTGACCCACTATAAATATGTATATTTCACCAATGTGAGTTCATTAATGTACCATCAATGTTTCTTTCATGAAAGATTTATTATAGCATGATATTTGGGAGGAGAAACAATTGTTCTTATATTTGTGTCTAAATTCTCCATGATGTTTCTTTTTTCTTTCTCCCACATCACACCAAAGGAAATGAAAATGTAAGATAATTCAGAATAAATATATAGAAAGAGTCCCAATGCCAGTAGTGAGTTGCTGAGAAGTGATTCTGTCCCAAGACCCACTATCATCCTGAGAGCTTGAGTGGGTGTCATGGTTCCTGCCAAAATTTAACTGATCTTAAACTAGTTTCAAAGTTCTGCCTGGGAATTACCAGTCCCTGGTCAATTACCTGGAGTCAGAAGAATCGTCCTTCCTCCCTCCAGGTCCTTCCCAACCCTCTCTTCCATCCCCCTACAGTCCCTTCCCCTTGCATCCTTCTTTCCTTCCTTTGTGGTACTGGGGATTGATCCCAGGGATGCTCTACTACAGAGCATTTGTATTTGTCGTTTTGAGACAGTCTTGCTGAGTTGCCCAGACTGGCTTCATACTTGAGATCCTCCTGCCTCAGTCTTCTGAATTGCTGGGATTACAGATATGGGACATGGTGCCTGACTAGGAATTGTCCTCCCTCTTTCCACCTCTCTCACTCATCCTTAACCAGAACACCTAGAAGTATTTGGAATAGTTTCCTTCCATTTCATACTTCTATCTCCTGTTCTAGTTCAGTAACATATTTTGCTAGAATACTTTCAACAGCTGTGATTAGAGATCCCGATTTTGGAAAAATAGCTCAAGGGGCACCTCACGATGACTTCCTTGATTATTTAGATCTCCACTTTAACTGCAAATAGGCCCATGCCTGTTCTCTGTACAACCTTTTTCATATTGCTGTCTCTGACTGTGAAACACAGAGTCATAATCAGACATCTGGAACTGTTTCCCTCATTGTATTCAGAAATTGTTTAATTGAAAGAACATATGACAATGATTCTCCAGAATTCATTGGTGTTTAATATATAGGAGACATTCAATAAATGCTTGTTAAAAAATAAATTTATGAATTTGTCTTCCTAATTTATTTACTTTGCATGACCAAATAAAAGTTTTATTTTTGTTATTATTTGGTATGTTAATAAATATGTAGCAGAGGCTTAATAAATATTTGGTGACTATATCAACATACTGTATACTGGTGTGAGTATGACATATTTGCTTTATTGGGTTCACATAAGAAGGGATGAGAAGGCAATGGATGTGGTATGTATCACACAAGGAAAACTTGATGAATGTTGTGGGAATAGACATAAATAGCACAATAGAGATCAGGGATATATTTATGACTTATTTTACTTCCTGTTGACTGTGATTGGCAAAGTCTGAAAATTAATACAGAATGGGTTTCTGTCTTGAGACCAGTACATTCTGAACATAAATCTTGGGTTTATCACGATGTTTCAAAAATATTTTAAAATGTTGAATTCATATGATGAATCTAATAAGGTAGAATTTAATAGTGAGAAATGGATATCCCTGTATAATTGAGTCCAAAAATCAAAGAATGGGTAAAAAATACTTAGAATAATTTTAACTGTAAGTCCAATACTAATCAACATTGAGTTAGTTTCTAAAAATGTCACATGCATGGTATTTCATTGACATCATATTATCTCTTCAGACAGATAATTATTCTCTCTCTGCTGTGTGAGTATTGGAATTCACCAAGTCAATTATCATACTGACTCATTATGTGCTTAATATATGTCTTGCATATTTTCCAAAATGATTTGTGACAGCTACCTTGGCTGTTTATTTTTTTTTTTTCTTCAAATACAGGTTATAGACAAGGTAAAGTACAAAAAAAAACAAATGAAAAAAAAAAAACCCAAAAACTACAGAACATCCAAAATGATGACTAACATTAAAGCTGTGGTAACATCAGCAATAATTATGAAACTAGCTACACATTTATTGTTCAGTAACAAAAAATTATAAGCAAGTATTTGTTGAAGATCTACCATGGGCCAGGTAGTCTACTGGGTTCTAGATGGGGAAACACAATATTTAATGATGTCATAAATAACCATAATTGCAATCATGGTAAGTCCCGAGAAGATATATTTTTCTCTAACGACATAACTTGTGAGAAACATTAGATTTGGTTAAGATGAAAACTGAGTAGACCCCTCATTAATTAATGCAATGTTAGTAACTATCTATTCTTTATGCATATTGTTAGAGGAGGAAAAAGAAATAATATTTAAGAAGGTAGCTTGCCATTAACTATCAAACTATATATTGCAAATATTCTCTGACTCATGGAAAGTAATAGTAGCCCAACCTGACTAGTACATCCAGAAGATTAATTTCCTGGGCATTTGACTATAAAGATCTTTGAGCTGATACATGAGGATGTCTATATGTGAGAAAATTAATTATGATCCTATAATTAGTATAAAAATAATGATGTATTATCTTTTGAACTTTTGGTACAATGTTGGTCTTAATTTTTTTTTTTTTTTTTTTTTTTTTTTTGGTACCAGGGATTGAAACTAGGGGCACTTAACCACTGAGCCATATCCATTTTTTATTTAGAGACAGGGTCTTGCTAAGTTACTCAGGGCCTCACTAAATTCTGAACCTGTTTTTGAACTCATGATTCACCTGTCTCAGCCTCCCCAGTACTGGGATTATAGGTGTGTATCACTACACCCAGCCAATATATTTATCTTTCATTTAAGATTTTTAATTTTATGTTTATGAGTGAAAGTGCAACAATTTTTTTCCCTTATAATGTCTATCCTATTTTTTCTCCTCCCCTATATCAGAGTTTTGTGAACTTTGTAGGGAATTTGGGGATTATTGCCTAATTTTCAACTCTTTTAATAAATTTGTAGAGGATTGAAAATTGTCAAAATACATAAAATTTGACAGTCTTTGGATTTTCTTTGTGGGATCATTTTTATCTACTGTTTCAATATTTTTAGTTTGTTAAAAATGACCCCTCAGCGATTCACTATTGTATATTTCATTTTTCTATAAATATATTTATTTAGTTTTATTTTTAAATGTTTTTGTTAGTGCTTTACAGTTTTATATAGTAGTGAGGTTCATTTTGACATAATCATACATGTGTGGAATGTACTTTGCTCCATTCCAGTCCCCAGTACTTCCTCTTTTCTTTCCCTCCTCCTTTGCCCTTTTCCCCTTCCCCTATCCTACTGTTCTTTATTCTACTTATTTATTGTTTTATTTATCAACATAAAAGTGAAATCTACTGTGGCATATTCATATATGTAGACACTATAGCATAATTTGATAAGTTTCATTCTGTTGTTCCTTCCTTTTCATGTCCCTCCTCCCTCTCCCTCAGTCCACTTTCTCTACTCCACTGATCTCCCTTCTGTTTTCATGGGATCCTTCCCTCTTTTTTTCCTTACTTCTCTCTAACTTCCATCTGTGATAGAAAACATTCAACTATTGACATTCTGAGTCTGACTTATTTCATTTAGAATGACGTTTTCCAGTTCCATCTCTCTACCAGCAAACACCATAATATAGATATATATATTATATATCTCACTTTTTTTTTTTTAACCATTCCTCTGTTGATGGACACCTGAGCTGGTTCCATAACTGGGCTATGTGAATCGTGCTGCTAAACTGATGTGCTGCTAAACACATGTGCTGCTAAACACTGATGTGCTTGCATATTTATTTATTCTTAATTTTTGAACAAGTTGAAAGAAAACAGGATTAAAAGTGACGATTATGTTGTATAGAAGAAATATTTAAAAATGGGTAGATAATGAAAACTGTAGCGGGTGCTTTTGGTACCTATAGTTCCTTGCCTGCTTCTAATTTCATCTGTATTCATGGTTGACAGTTTCTTTGTGTGTTGATCATGTTGACCCTAAATTATCCACTTAATCCCTCTGCTTTTGTATTCCAGAACATTTTCTAAAGCTGCAGGAACTAGCTTAGCCTACGAATGAGGCATCCCAGAATTGGAGGAGAGTTAACACTAGTGAGAACAAGCTTGAACCAAAGAGGAACATGCCCTGGCCCGCCCTCCTTCTAATGAACTATTTGAAGCTCTTCAAGCACCATTTCTCAGAGGGTCCCCAGCAGGAGGTTCTCCAGTTTCCCAAACAGTAACCCGGACTATGATACAGGCAGTTTCCCTTCTTCCCCAGCTCTCTCTTTCCAGATTCTGGTGTCACTTGTCAAATTATCTGCACCCTGAGCTTTTTTTTTTTTTCTTTAATTCTCATGTTTTTCAGGTCCTGCATTAAGGCAACACCAAAACAAAGCAAGAACCAAGGTAAAACACAAACAATCAAGAGTGTGATCTGAACTTAGAATTGGCATTAACCCAGTTTGTGTTTCCCATACTATGGATTAGATGTGAGGTTGCTCCCAAGTGCTCGTGTATGAGACAATGCAAGAAAGTTTAGAGGCAAAATGATGGGGTATGAGAACCTCAACATAATCAGGGCATTAATCCACTGATAGAGATTAACTGGATGGTGATCCTAGGCAGGTATGGTATGTGGCTGGGGGAGATGAGTCATTGGGGGTGTGTCTTTGGGGTTTATATTTTGGCCTGGTGAGTGAGTTCTCTCTTGTGGGAAGCTGTGAATGAACTGTGGGCATGTCTGAGTCAACTCTAAAGTCAACCCTTCCTAGAACTCACCAATCTGAGTTTCACCGATTTGAAATTGCTTCCCTTGCTTTGGCAGACGACGACCTCCTCAGAGAGAATTTTGTGAGACCCAGGATTTTATTGACTGAGGCAGCCTAAGTTTCAAACACAACTTCCTGAAGGTGGAGAGAGATTCCAGTGTTCCAACTAGCCTTGTGGTGCCAGCTGCCTGGAGGAGTTAAAACTACTGAGCAAGTGATAAATGTCCGACCAGGCCAATTCCCCACAGCTTCTCACTTCTTGTTTATCTTAAAGAAGCCCTCCTCACAATAAATTCCTTTGGTGTGTTTTAATATAAATAAAAGATTTGAGGGCTCTTTACCTTTGTTAGAATCAGACCCATCAGGGCTCTTCCATCCATCAAGCTCCTGCTTCAAAAATATCTTCAGTGTTTTTTGCTTTATTTTTAAATATTACTTTTCTAGCTTTTATTTCCAGCCTGCCCACACCTCTGAGGGTTACTTATTCCACCCCCACACAGGCCACAGTGAGACTCTCTGCTTCCTAGTGCCATGTCCTGAACTGCTTTCCTCCACCATACTCTTTCACCATGATGTTGTCTTACCTCAGGTCCAGAGCAATGGAGCCGATTGTCTGTGGACTGAGACCTCTGAAACTGTTACCCCCCAAATAAACTTTTCCTCCTCTAAAATTGTCCTAGTGAGGTCTTTTGGTCACAGCAATGAAAGAGCTGACTGAAACACCTTGAGTGCTGGGTAGGCATCAAAGGAAGATTGATAATTTTTTGAGAGGAGAGAATATTACTGAAAAATTATTCAGTAAACAAATGTAATATACATGATGTGATACTGGCTGAATGAGCAAACCAAAACTGTATGTAAAATGCATATTAAGTCCTATAAAGAAACCAAATATATCAGTGATTCTCTAATTTATTTGGCCAATATTGGTGTTTATGGTTTGAAATAACTAGCTCGAAACTACAGAAATATAGCTAGATGTTAATTGGGGTTTGTATGAAATATTTTGTTATTAATGTACATTAACTCCTTTAATTAAAAGAACAAGTCAAATTGTGGAAGTCTTAAGTGTTGGCAACCCCAAAGTCCCTCTATCCAAATAACTACCAATGTCATCTATTGTTGACTCGTTGACTGATAGACTAGACACTAGGCCTTTTTTTTTTTCTGTAATGATGGGGAGGGGCTCCTCATAGCTTTTCTTGAAATTTTATAGAAGTTTCTGCAGTAAAGAAGATTTTGTGGGTCAGGTGGAAGTTGGAAACTGGTATTCTCAAATTGTTTCTGCAGGTTCAGGTTGTTTACTAGGGATAGCCATTACTTCCTAAAATGAGGTGCTGTATTTACTCAGTCCTGTGTTCCATTGGACTGTCACACAATGTTAATACTTAAAACTGTCATCATTGGTTACAAAGATAATATTTTTACTTCTTCATTGCTATTTCGTTTGGTTTTTCATTTTTTTGAATTTGTTCAGTACCTGGTCAAGAAAGAGTGCTATCATATGTTGAGGTCCCTTAGGAATTCTCAACACAGCTGAAATAGGTGAATGGAAAGAATATGCATTATTCTCTTTTAGTGCTTATTACCTCAGTGCACATTGTTATAATGGAAGCAATGAATACAGATAAGTTTTAAAATTACTATTTTCCTGCATTAATATTAATGATATGATCAAAAGTCCAACAAATCCTAAAAATTCTCCTGTGTTCATTTATGATTTTTGGCTTAAATTTTGATTAAGCTAAAATAAAAATTGACTATCCATATTGTTAATGAACATATGTTCAACAGGTAAATAAATGCTATTTAAATGAGACAAATCCTTTAGTTTAAGAAGCAGAAGTCATGTGGTTACACTTGCTTACATAATCTGGCTCTGAAAACCAGTTGATTAGAACCTAAAACACAAAACCATTCTACCCCTGAGTTCTTTATCAGTTTTCAGCTCCAAATATGTTAAAAGGAAGCAATTTATAAGCATCTAAAATTCTTTATGTTTTGCTGCCACTAAAAATAATAATATATGCTAATATTAAAATTTTTTGAATTCATCATCTCTGTGCATTCCAGGGTACACAATATTATACTGAGCTTTTAGCAAGATCATAGTACATTTCTTGATTTTTCATCCACCTATGACATAACAAGCACTTAGAAGGTAGTGATGTTGGCATCTAAACACCATAAATTATTAGTAAGCAAATGACATCACTGTGATTCCAATAACTATACCATAAATGTTTTGCCAGACCAAAATTCCATACCTTATAAGTATGAGCATCTTATTTTTCATTACACAGTCCTCTACAGTGCACTACTTTTCTAATGTTATTTGAACTCTCTGAAATTTTTGATATACCAGGTCTAATAATTATAAAAATAAAAGCATCTATAAAATGGATAATTTACCAGAGCAAGTAACAACAGAAACTACAAATATTTGGTCTTTCTTTTTTACATTTAAAGGAATATTTTAGTCAAATTAGAAAAAATAGGTTTTCTTTCCATAATACTCTGAGAAGTGTAAATGTTTAAAAAACTCCCAAGTAATAAAGAATGAAATCAAATTTTTGTTGATTAAAGAGTATGTGCAATAACCCAGATTTGGAAAAATTTAAAAAAATAGAAATTAAGTTTATCCACAAGCTTGAAAAAACTAGAAGATTAAGAAGCCAAGAGCACAAAATTGAAGTTCCTCAAAAGGCCAGTCAGAATCAATTACTTAAATTACTAAACTGGGACAGATATTGGAAAACAAGTGGTGATGGAGATTTTGTTGAATAGGCAAATAAAAGTCCAGTCTAGAGTTTTGCTGGCTCTCAACCCCAGACAGTCTCAATGTTGCTCTACTTTTTGATTTTTTTTTTTTTTTTCAAAAATAACTGGAAACTGGGTCTTTATATGAATCTTCTTCTTCTTCTTCTTTTTTTTTTTTTTAAACCATTTGGTTTGCTGAATCAAAGAGCATACAAATGAAACTAGGTTAGTTTAGTCCTTGGAGCTACCACTTAGAAACTGTTGAAGTAATTGAAGAGGGGAGGGAAATAGACACTGAAGTCCCTGGATTTGGTGATAGAGAGGGACCAGCTTACTAGGGATCCTAGTAAGCTCCACAGAGAAGGGAAGGCTTCCAGAACCATGGCTGTGCTAACCAGTCTGAAAGACTGCAGAAAAGACTTTCACAAGTGTTGAAAACTTCTGGTCTTAGAACATATTTGTACTACAGTGCAGTGAGTTATGTGCTGGACTCATCCCAAAAGACATCAGTGTTCCAAAACCACCCCCAGTGCTTTGGAAACATAGACATTCTTGAATGTAGGCACTTTCAGATAAATAATCTGTATAAATATATGTAATTATCAGGTGCCATATTACTGTTGATTTAATGACTTATTACCCTTGATTTTCTCTTAAGACTCTGATTACCAAGCTTTTCTTTGGTTCCCATTTCTTCAGATGCCAACCATGGATCAAAGGTTCTCATTAATATATTTATCTATATTTCAGACAAATAACACATTTAAGTAACAGCAAGGATACTTCATTCCTAAATTCCCTACTCATTTCTTCAGTGAAGTATGTTTTACTATTGTTAATTCAATTCTCTTAGAATTTCAAAGAATATTAGATACATAGGACAGATACTCTTATGTCAAAATTATCTCTGGAAATATTCTTAATGGTAAACATTCAGTAATTAATATGGAAGTTACAATTTCCCCTGGCACTCAGGTAACATCTCTGCATGCATTTGTCCATATTCACCTCCTGTTGGCAGAGAAATAAAACATTTTTGAGTGATACTATCCTTAGAGAGATTTGACAAATAAATATCATTTCTAATTCTATTAAAGCATGCATGAGAAATGCATTATTTGTTTATCTATTTTCCATTTGGACATTTGGATCAATAGCACATGATCGATTTCCTCCTGAGTTGTACATTGTTGGGTGGGATTAAAACTAAACAGAAGGGAAGAATTCAGATAACAAGCAGAAATAAAGCGCCAAAGGAGTGGAAAGGGCAGAAGTCATTTCCTGTAAAGAAAAGTAAGCACTGTAGGTGAAGAAATGAAGGAAAAAGCATGTGCAGAGAAGGGTAAAGATGATATCTGTTGATTGAATATGCATGACAAATACTTTTATGACAGTTTTTGTGGAGATCAACATTCTCCATTTCTTCAAAATTCTCTTGGTGTGTATTTTTATCTTATTCACATAAGAGAATGAACAGGGAGTTTGTATATGGTCTTTCTCAGAAAGAACCTCAATTAAGAGCATTAACTTTAATTCTACTGGAAGTTATCAGTGATTCCATTGATTTTGGAAGGTCCTCAGTTCTGTGCCTTGCTGGACATCTTTACATCCTTTTTTATTAAAAACCTGTAATTTCTTCTCTCAATGCAACTTGGGCAACTGGAGAAAGCATAAAATTTAAAGGTGAAAAAGGAGGGATGGCACTTGTTGGAACATTTTTTTTCCCTCTTTCTATCTGTAAATGGCTTTCTTTTCCATTCTTGTGAAAACCTTGATTGACTTTTAGGAATTTTATTCCATTTACCTTTCAACCTGTCTTTCAGATATATTCTCATACTAGCTTGCATGTCTACTTGTTACAGTCTCTAGTTATGCAGTTATCAGAGTTACTATCAGTTATATGGTAAATGTGCTTCTCTTCTTATTATTTTACTATAACATAATTCTGAACCTAAAAATTCTGTATTTTATCATACCTGGGCACATACACACACTCACAAAGACACACACAACCTCCACATTATCTCCATATACTATGCATGATCTTATGTCATGCCACATACTCTGCTGTCTCCTTCACGTTTTCTTCAAGAACTGAATTGATTCTGTTAATCCTAAATAATCTGAACCTCACCACTATTTCCTCCTAATTGAATAATATAAACTGTAACCAACTGTATTATGCATTTTCTGTACGAGACAAGAATTCAGTTAGATGAGTTGTGGAGATGTATAAATGAGAGTACAATTCAAGTAACATCAATCGTCTCACCTTCTGTAGGTTGAATCAGAGGTGCACAGTACCTCCCTTATTTGAGTGTACATTGCCTGTTACTTATATCATTTTTTTTCATTTTTTTGATTTTTTAATGAGAGCCTTATGGTATACATAGTAGTTGGGTTCAGCCCAACAAATGCATATATTCATGAAATTCTATTTCAGTTCATGATCCCTCTTACTTAATAGCATTTTGAAATATACCTCCAAATGGAGTATAACAATCCCCAAAATATGAAGCCAAAATCATACTATTCATTCATTTACTCCAATCCCAGAAGAGCATTCCAAGTTGCCCCCCAGAATCAAACCTTCTCAGTGAACTTGTTTATGGCTCTACTTCACAGTAACACCATCTGAGCTCATATGCCATTGATGCGCTCATGACAGTGGCTGATGAGTATTGCCAGAAAAAAATTGTCTTCAACAATTGATCTTGAATATATGTCTTTATGTTTCCAGTATCATGTTCAAATTCTTCACTGTCAATTGCAGCTTAGGAGCAAGGCAACACAGGCTTCAGAAAAGGGTACACTACCTGAGATCTGCAATTAGGAGCAAGCATGTGTGACAAAACGAGAGTCACAGGCACATGCAGAGAGCATGTCAGCAAGAAGCTGCCACTGAAAAAGTTAGGAAGGAAACACTTAGCTGACATTGCAGTACCAGCAAATGTACATGGATTTTTTTCCCCCTTAACTATCCATCCTTTATTGTAACTATCAAATTAGCAAGTGTGTTCGTATGAGTGTCATGCTCCTGGGAAGGGGCAATGATTTCTCCTCCTCTCACTCATATTCCTCATTGACAGTTCCCTAGGGGGACAGCTGAAGTAAATTTAGACCTGCCCTGGTGGAAGCGAGTCAGCTCATTAGCAGATGCCATCGCAGCACTTCACCCTCAGCTCACAGATGGAGACAAGGGCTCTTTGAAGGCGATTCTGAGGCAGCTTCGCATGGAGCAGCATAAGAGGGGATTCTGTAAAGTGTCGTTTCCCTGGAAACCAAGTGCAACAAATACCCTGTTGTCATCAGTTCAGGATGCGTATAGTTCACACATAAATGCTGGGTTTGTGGAGAAATTTGCACAGTGGATGCCTGTGTTATAGATACATGTATGAGAGAAGTCTTAAGGACCATCAATCAGCTTTATGGAGTCTTGAACCACCTTTGAAAGAGCAGCATGTTAAAAGGGCTGACATAAATTACTCCTGTGTGATGTATGTGTGATACAGAGTTCCTATGTGAAATATAATATCCCCCTATGCAATTTAGAAAGAGGCATCAATTTTAATTGAATTAGATCTTGTTTTAACATAGAGGCCTATCTCATTAATTTAAATCCCCAGGTTCTGTCTTGTAGGAAGTCCAGTAGTGAAATTTTATCTTATTAATAGTTCAATTTCATCCATACTTATTTGATTCAAAATATGAGTGAACAGGGAGTTATTTTTTTTTTTTCACGATTATTTTTATTTACTCATTTTGGCTCCCCTTATCTATGGGTTCAACATCTACAGATTATACCAATGGCAGATGAAAAAAACACATCTGTATTGAAGATGCAGAGACTTTTTCCTCTTGCATTTATTCCCTAAACAATTCAGTATTGAAACCATTCACATGCCATTTACATTAGATGCTATAAATACTTCAGAGATGATTAATAGTATACAGTGGAATATTCATGGGTTATAAGCAAATACTATACCCATTCATATAAGAGACTTGAACATCCATAGATTTGGGCATTCACAGGTGGTTCTGGACCAATCCCTCTTTTGGGACACCTATATGTGAAGGGAAAAATATATAACCCAGTGGTAAAAGGTGGCTGTTTTAACTTTTATGTGATTTTAACATTTTGGATACCTAAACTTAGATTCTAATTAGTAAAATATAGGTTTGAAGAGTTGATAGTCTATCTTCTGGGTTGAAGCTATTTCATCAGATAATGTATTCAATCAGTGCTACAACATTCCTTATAAAGACATTCAAAGGATGATTGCTCAAGTAGAAAAGTTCATAAAAAATAAGTTGTCTACTCATAGAGAAATTTTAACAAAGCAATTTAAATGGATCTTTTACTGCCTCATACTACCAACACTGAGCTAGAAATTGGTTTATGTGACAGCTAAGTCTTTAATTGCTTCACATGTTTTATCTAACAATTCAATGTTGCTAAGTCAATATGTTGGTATTTATAAAAAGTGTCAGTGACACCACAGATAAGCAGTCTTTACACTGTTTTGTAGTTTTTATTAATCTTT
This sequence comes from Sciurus vulgaris, assembly GCF_902686455.1. Lineage (NCBI taxonomy): Eukaryota > Metazoa > Chordata > Mammalia > Rodentia > Sciuridae > Sciurus > Sciurus vulgaris. The sequence continues at coordinate 25,564,975 of NC_136470.1, read as the reverse complement.
TTCACATTTCCTACTCGAAACTTCACTCATTTTGAGTGACATAGTCTTTATTAAAAATTTCCGGAAACTATTGGGTCCAGGGAGGTATTATCCAGAAGTTATATGCAGAAAAAAAAGAGGTATCAAGAATCTCAGTGATTCATTCACATGGTGAACTATTAATAGAGTCAGGTCTTCAAATATTTCATTTTATCTTTTAATCACTGGTTATGATAGGCCACAATTCAGCTCTACCTAATTAGTCTTTATAAGCATAATGGTTGATTAGTTAATATAGACACATGTACTTGCTTAACTGCAATTTGGTCTACTTAGGTTTGAAATATGGTTTTTCACAGTCTAGACTGTGAGGAGAATGAAACCCTTCCTTTTATTTTCTTGCATATTAAAAGTCCCTTTGTTTCTGGTGTTATTGAATCATAGCAGAGTCTGGACTATGGATTCTTTATGCAACCTCAAGTCTTCACTTTTTAACTGTTGGTCATATAGTTCAAACTATATTGCAAAGAAAAAAATGCTGAAGTTGAATGTTTTTATTCCACACTGTTACTAATGGGATTTTACCAAAGAGCATGACCTCTAATCATATTAATATTTAATCAAGTAATAAACATGACTTTCTGTGAAGTTCAAAGCCAACAGAATTCTCAATAGTGATGATTTTTATATTAAATTGACAAGGATTTATTTTGCTTTATCTCATTATTGTAAAGTTGGGGTAAATGTCTCAGTGTTTAATTCCCTGTTAGTGCCCTAAGGGCTTCTTAACTCTCCTACCTAAATAAGTGAAGTGTCTCAAAATGAAATGTAATATATGGTCCCAAAGCTCTGTTTCTTTAGAAATGACCTCAAAAATATGGTCTTTATTATATAAAGGTGTTGGAAGAAGAGGAAAAAAAGAGTAGTAATTTGTTGGATCTAAATCCTGGAATTATAAAATCTTGAAAATATTTTAAAAGTGTATCCAGAAAAGGAAAAAAGTTGGGAAAAAAAAAAAAAACGGAAAAAAGTAGGAAAAGTAGCCCAAAGTGAAAGCAATGTGCTTATAGTATTCTTTGGTATTTATCCTAGAACAATGTGTGACAAGTATATAGTCACTACAGTATGGTCTTCTCCTGGGTATACACATAGAAATTACCAGTTCACTGCCCACCCCTGAAGTCAGGATGGGGTATTAATGGTTGAGTTTTGTTATAAGCCACCTCCACTCCTTTTTTTTTAAAAATCATCCTACAGTGTGCTCCACACTTCCCTTTCCATCTGCATTGACCTTGAAAACCACTTGTATGAGATGGTATAGCTACAAGACTCAAACTGTTGGTCTCTATAGCTTAGAAAGTGTTTCTTCTATCTTTAATACTTAGGAGACACAGCCAACCTCTTCAAATTTCTTAAAACTAATTTTAAAGTTGATTTCAGCAGTCATTGTGAAATCAGCTACAAGATAATTTTTAAGTTATTTTTTAAAGTCAATCTGAATAGTTCATTAATCATGATGGAGATCAGTTTCTTCCATTGATCAACCTTCTTATATTCATGTTTTGATGTTGTCCTTCTCCTGTTTAAAAAATGGAATTTGTGGCTAACTAAACATGCTACAATTGCACATACACACACATACTGTACCAAGGGGAGATAAGTGAGGTTAGTGCTCCTTTCCAGGACTTTGGGTGGTGTTTTGCTGTGACAGAAGTGTCCTTCATGAATCAGGGAATATCCCTGGGCCTCAGGAGTGTCTGTATTGCTGTTCCCCAGGTTTGACTAGGGTTGATGGAGAGTAAAACTCCATTGGGCTGCTTCATGTCTAATTTGACAGGTCTCCAAGCACTTGTTTTGCCAGTAAGTCTTCCTTTTCTTTAATGTTTAGAAAAATTGACTGTTATTGCTCAGCATGTGATCTTAAAACAATGAGAGAGTCATTCCGATCAACACTTAGAGTTCTCCTTGCTTTGGTTTGCTTGTGGGTTCAGCCTATTTTCTCCAAGATGAACACTAAGGAATTGATAGAGTAATAACTATTTGTTCTGAAAGAATTTCCCTGTCATGGGGAAGTTTCTTTCTTTTTTTCTTTTGATATATAGTCTACTAATGATTTTCTTACCCATCTCAACTTTTCATTTTAAAAATGAAAAATATGGGAATAGTTGGATCTTTGCTATATCTTGGTAAAATTCTTGCCTACATTATTCCTTTGACAGAGTCAGGAGAAGGTATATTTCATGAGGAATTTAAGCAATGGACTCAGAATGAATAGTCTTGAAAGTATAAATGTTGCTGTGGAATTATTAAGTACAAATTCCAAACAAATGTCATGGAGTACAAGAGTAATTGCCAACATTTGTGCTCTTAACTCAATTTCCTACAGAAAGAACTGTGGAGAAACAAAAACTATTAAAAATCCATTATCTGTTGTTTAAGAACCAAAACAGCATTTTTCAGAAGCTCCTTATCAAACAATTGGGTGCATCAGGATGATGTACAGTGGGGCTAAGACTTGGGCTGGCATTGACATTTTGCTTCCTCACTTAAATGATTAAACCTTTGCTAAATTAGATCAAGGAATTTAATTTCTTTTCAAGCCTTTATGAGTTTTATCTAATTCAGAAATGATCCGAGACAGAACACTCAAGAAAATTAAACAGAGACAACAATTTAAAAATTCTGCTTTGCACCCTGTGGAGGGCACTCATGGACCATCAAACACAGGGCTAGGAGTTTCTCAGTCAAATCTCTCAGTAGCATTTCCAAGCAAATTCTAACTTACTTGCTTATATTCACAATGTGTTCATGAAACAAGACTCAAATGGCAGAGCTAAGACTACAGTGGAGGTAACCACTCTTTCTTAAGGTCTTAGAAGCATTTCTTTCTACATAAAATCTCATCACGGTTTTAATTATTAGGTAAATTTAATACATATGATTTTTAATGTACATCTGAGATGAGCAGATGTAATACACAAGGGGAAAGTCAATAATGAAAGGGCCACACTTTAACATAGATCATATTGCATGTGGCAGGGACAAGAAGGGCTTAGGACAATGCAGTATTTATCACAGAAGCCAGAAATGGGCTGTCCCTGGAGTTAGCAAGGTCAGTCATTCTAGGTCTTTCTCTCTAAGGCCAGGGCAGAAAGATCATCTCTTGCCCATGAGAAGGAAGTGACTAGAACTCACAGGTCAACATATGACACCCAGCCCAAAGCCTGAGTCCTTTTAAAACCAAGGAATATTTTCTGGAAAGGTTTTAGTTCTGCCCTCTGACGAGCAATAAGTCTCTATTAGTATTAAAGTGAAGCACTAAATATTTTTTATACTATTTAAATAGATATATGATCCAAATTTTAAAAAGTGCATACTAATAAACACAATTTTAAGATACTCAACCAAATGAGTGCCCTCCATTTCTAAGTAAGCTGCCCATAATTATATCTTTTCTTTACGAGCCCCCCACTTCTTAGACAGTATGGTCAACAAAGGGAAGAGGTACATTTTCTTCAGGAAAGAAAAGAAAAAAATGGGCAGGCAAAGGTTTTTGTCCCTTTAGACCATGACTCTAAAGACAAAGGAAAACACATTGCTGGGGTACAGCATATAAGCACATATACACATACATGTGTAAGTTTAAGGAGACTTTTATCTGTGAGGATTGAGAGGGAGTTGGGGTTATCTAAGTGGTAGGAGAGTCATGGGTGAAGGAAACTGGCATTTAAAAGTACTTTCATATTATGTGAAAAATGAATAAATATGATGTGGCTCCTCACTGACATGTCACCAAATGGACAAAATAAAAAAGAGACAACTGAAAAGCATCCAAAACTAAGGACTTTTTTCTTTCACAATTACTTGAAAACTTCAAAAGTCAGTGAGGTTCTTTTCAATTAGATTCATAGATGTCAGCATAATTTGCTGGGTCCTGGATCCTGAGAGAATATTAAGGAGATTATTTTTGTACTTTCTATTTCCACATTCTCCTAGTTCTAAAAATTAACTAATAATTTAGTATATTAAAGAAAAGTGTATATAGGAGTTCTATCAAACCAGCAGAGTCTAAAGCTAAAGCTAACTGTGATAAATATAAAAATGTAATTTCTTTTTTTTTTTTTTTTTTTGGTACCACGGATTGAACTCAGAGGCACTTACTTGACCACTGAGTCACATCCCCAGCCCTATTTTGTATTTTATTTAGAGACAGGGTCTCACTGAGTTGCTTACCTCACTGCTTTTGCTGAGTCTGGCTTTGAGCTCTAGGTCCTCCTGACTCAGCCTCCCAAGCCCTGGGACTATAGGCTTGTGCCACCAAAGTGGCGCCTGGCTTAAATGCAACTTCTTATGGCCAGTTTCTTGTATCTATTTGTTATATTTTAGAGAAATGTTTAATATCTAAACACAGTATATAATCTACTTACATAAAAAGGATATGTGGATTCATAAAATAATCAACAATCTAAATTGAAATTTATTTCATTAAAAAAGTTGTGGTGATAAGAATTGTTGAGAAATTCATGGGAAAACCCTGTTACTCTTAGGAGTGACTGAAGAAACTGATAATTAGGACTTCAAGGTTAGTCTGTTGAGGGTCTCCTTCTGCTTCCTGTGCTGGGCCATGGTAGAAATCAGGTCTCTGATATTTAGGAAAACTGTGTTTAATGCTACTGAGATGAACTTTTCTGTTAAGTTGTTCAGTTGTTCCAGGTCTGTGAAGTTAATCACAAAGTGACATTTGAGGAATTATACCTGTCACAAAGAATATCCTGAGCTGGAAGAGATGTTCCCAAAACACAAAATTCTTGCTGATTAAGACTTTTGTTGGTATTTCAAGAACATTTATGGCTAGATGACAAAAATGAAATCTTAGATTGTATTTGTGTTTTACAGGTGTTTCCCTCAGTGAGTAATAAAGAAATAAGTATCAATGGATATTGTAGCCAGAATGTAGGAAGGGGGTTTCATATCATTATTGCTTCTATCAAAATGGAGATAATAGAAGCCTGCTGGAAATCTGAATGCTTCTCTTTCTAATATGGGGACTCATGAATACATATCTGCCTCAGATTGGCCTCTGTGACTTTTTGTAAGATGATATGTATAAATAGTCTTGTGGTCTGCTGGTTTCTGAAAAATATATTAATGGTTCAATTCTGGATTGCAGTTATTTTCCTAAGACTGCTTGTAAAGGAAGTTGTTATACCAAATACCTAAATATCAACAGCAGTGGACTGTCAATTCCAGGTTTATTATTGATATCTGTGATTAAAAGGACATTGGTTTGCCTTTTTGTGATCATGGTGAGCTTGGGCCATGGCATTGTGAAGCCCCTGGAGAAAACTATCACACATTGGGATTTGGACTGGGTTTATTTTACTTTGTCTTTGCAGGTATTAAGGTGTGATGTGAATCATTGGTGGTTCTAACCATGTAGCTATTGTTTGGGTGCTGCTATTTTAGCAGCTGTTGACTCCATTGATTATGGTTTGTTTTTATAAGTTTGGGCTGAAACTATGAAGACAGAAAAGGTGAAAAAGAACATAGTAAAATTGTCATTATACAGGCACCTTCTTACCTTTGCTGTTCTGGCTTCTATAGTGGTATGGATGGGCAGCTAAGACATTCGAAATTGCAATTTGCCAAACACAATGGATGGAACACTGATTTGATGATGCATTTTGGAGCTTTATTTTTTCACTTATTCTCATAATGTTTTTGTGAAATTCACCAGCAAATCATGAGGCATACCTTCATGATCTTAATAGGTGATTCAAATGATGAAGTTGAAGAATTCTTGGTAACATTTGATAATTTAACTGAAGGAAGAGCCTCAAAAATGGTTCCAATGGGAGAGCTTTGACTTTTATCCTGTGCTTTAACCATTGGAACATAGGCATGTTTATATGTTTGATTTTGCCTCCATTTTTCTTGATCTGAAAAATGTCTAGGTTTGTAAATATTACCATGCACATTAAGTCATGGATTTAGGTCTTTTCTGAGCTCAGGGAACACAAGTGCACAGAGAGAGAGAAGTCCTAAGGGTCACTTCCAAAGATCTGCTTGGTTTTAGTTCCCTCCCTCAGGCCATGGGTACAAGTGCTCCTGCTGATTCTGCCAGGCAGATAGTGGACACCTGGCCACATGGCTCCCCCAGAGCACTTCTGATCTGGTGAGTTGGCAGATGCAAACCTGGTAAAACTTGTGGAAACTACAGTAGAGGATTTGAAGTAATCTTGGTATTTTCCATTTCATAATAAAAACACATTTAACTGAAGAGAAAAAATAGACTTCAAGGTCAAGTGGTGATTGTATTTTGTTATATTTTTGGTGAGAAGATTAAACTAAAAGTACACTAAATTTGTTGGTTGCTTAAATTGTCATCACAAAAATAACGACAAGAAGTTTTGCTATGATTTTAAAAATTATAGAGAATTGTAAACTGGGATAATGTGTTAAGAATTTATCTTCTACCATCAGTGTCTCAGTCTAAGTTAAGTTAAAAAGGTGATATAGAACGCCAATGTTATTCTTATGGGACACAGCATAGCACCATTTTCTACATTACTAAGAAATGCTTGTCATACTTGTCAGACTCTACTTATCGAGATGCTGGAATATGAATTCACATAGGAAAACAGAATGAGCAACTTTGCTTCCTTACAGTTCCAAACATGAGTTCAATGTAGAGAGACAAAGAATTCTTTAGTGTTTGGGAATCCTGTAAATAATGACAGTAAATCTGTGCCACCCACTGATAAAGTGCCTCATTCTCAGGGTGAAAGTAACAGATAAGTTTATCCAAAGCACAGAGAAAAAAGTCAGAGCCACCTCTCCAAATGCCAAATATTGCCCAAAAGAGGCAGTTACATCCAGTTCTGTTGCTCTATTCTGCTTTTCTCCTAGTGAAGGTGTATGCAAAACAACTATTTTCAGACAATCTTAGGGACTCATCATTTCATACCTTCCTAAATTTTTCAGAAAAAGCTACTTGGCAATATTTTACTTGAGATTCAATCTCAGGAACATTTTAAGTTTCTTTTTACTTAGTGCTGCCTACACATTAGTTGAGGGACATTTTTAAGTGAAACTTAATTAAATCCATTGTCATCAGGGAATGGTTCGCATCAGTGTTCCTTTCCCCAGAGTCTCAGGGTCATATTAGACCAGCTCAAAGGACTCCAGTTAATGATACTTGTCAAATGAGTACTTTTTTTTCACAATAGAAATATTTGGTAGGCACACTACAAGTGTGCTCTACTGTTCTCCTGACATTTTTCAGTAATGCACCTTTCTGTAGTTTCTTGATTCAGAAACTAATTGGAAAATCTTCCATCTTAGAACATTGCTTGGATATACTTAGAAATTAATTTAGTCACTGATTTGATCAGTGGTATAAATTCTATCAACAATTTAAGAATGTTATCAAGTGGTTAAAATAAGCTTGTTTCCACATATTAGTATAGCTGAAATTTGATGTGCTTTTTAACCAAGATTAGTCAAATGTTATACCTTATTTTTTAAAATACATTTTTTCAAATTATGATATGTACAAACACTCACACATATATGTGTGTGCATACATAAAATTTGTGTGTATCTCAAGTCTTTATATGTATATATGTATATATTATGATATTATGGACTATATACCAGTTTTCTCATTCTAGTTAAAAATAATAGAAATTCTAAATTCTACTTACTCAACTAATTGTGTGGATTTACTAGTATAGGTAATTACAGACTCCTTTTTCTCTTTCCTTTTACAGTTGTGTCAGCTTTATCCAAAGGCTGGACTCCATCTTGGTTGGCATCATCAACTCCTGATTTCCTGCTTGAGTGACATATGATTCAGTAAATCTTTTTCTCCAGTAGCTCCTAGCACTGGTTTTGTTCAGATTGCTTGGATGAATTAAATTCCATGCTTATCAATATCTATAACTCTGATGATGAAATTTAGCTCATTATCTCAGGTCTCAGTCACAAGCCCCACTTCTTGAACAAAGGGGATCGGTTTCTTAATAAGCTATAGGAAGATAGGGAAGATTTCAATACCTAAGTGGAAACTGGGGTATTTCCTCTGTGAAAGCAGGATGGACTTACAAGTAAGGAATTGATAGTTATGCTTCACTTCAAAAAAAGTATCTACATAAATTTTTGGAATTCTGGGGAGATTTGTCTATTTTCTTTCAATTGTTTGCTTATTTAATCATTCATATTGATAGGGGTCCATCACTATTTTTTGTTTTGTGTTATAATCCAGTATTATTTCCTGGATAACATTATTCTACCTTTGGCAACTGAGATCTAGTTTGGTTCTTGTTTTGCTTTGACTACTGTTGGCCCACTGTTTTTTTCTTACTTTATACCCTGTTGGAGTTTTAATCATTACCCTGTAATGTTGACCCTAAAATGTGGTTGATCCCTTGACTAAAGACATCAATGGCATATGGAAATTTTTTAGAATGTGAGTTCTGCCCCAGACCTACCTATTGAATTAGAATCTCTGGGTGTGCTACCCATCAATGTATCTTTTAATAAGCCCTGGTGGTCATTCTGAGGCATGGGAAAATTTAAGCAGCAGTGCCCCACAGTTTAATGATAAGAAAAATAAGGAAATATTTATTCCATTCCATAGCAGATGATGGAAGAATAAAATAATTAAATCACTCACTCACAGACACTCAGCAAATGTTACATTCTAGATAAAATGTGCTGATTTCTAGTCTGAATCCATTTATATGATCAATAATCTAGTTTCTTCTCTTTGTAAGACTGTCTCAGTTTTAATTTAACCATCTGGTAACATTTTTTAGAAAGAGTTTTTTAAATTTATTTCTGTTAATTTTAAATTCTCTCAACTTTGAATATCATCTTATATAACTATTCTGAATTCTATTTTCTGTCAATCTTGACTATCATTCAAATATTTTTAAAGTGAAGTTTCATTTATCTTCTGTACAATTATTTATGGGAACAAACCAGTAAAATGAAACTAAAGTGCCCAAATTCTCTAAAAAGTGATATTAAATTATTGTCCTTCTTAATCCCAAACTTCTTAGTGGCTTTATAAGTATGTGTGTATACATGGTGTGTAGTGTTTCTCACCAAAGAAAATTAATAGCACAAGAAAAATGTTGAGTTGTATTCAATTTTGTAATAAGTTCTGAAAGAGAATACTAACTTGGAGTTAAAAGTTTTCCATTCCAAGTCAGGTGAAACTCATAGTCTTATATATTTTTAGATTACTTTTTCTGATATTTATCTCAATTATTTATAATATTTCATTTTGAGTTAATAATTATTTTATATAAAATATTTTACTGTTATCTTCATAAGTTCCTTTCAGATTTTAAAATGTTAAAATACATATATGACAGAAATCATTTATGATGATAATTATTTAAAAGTGGAAAACTTAACTATTCTTCCCTATCCTGAGAAGAACTTACTTTTGTGTCACTTGTCCCATCTATAAAAGCTATTTTTTGACTTGCCACAGAAGTTAAAATACAATTTAAAAACATATGTGCTAAATCAACTTTCTAAAACATCATTTGTCCTTTTACCTGTTGTTGTATATGTCTTATATTTGGCATGCTAAATTGTAAAAGAAAAATATATTGACTGCATAAGAACTTTATATTTCTACAAAGGAAGCAATCAGTAGCATTATGTTAAGTCTCATATAGTACCAATGTCTTTGACTAGTTTTGATGAAAACTTGCTTAACCTAGGGAGAATATAGTACTTCAAAAATGTATTACTGAATTGAGCTTAATTCTTCAAAATCTGTGAGGTTTATATCTTCAAGAAAAGGGACACTAACCTTGATCTGTTTCTAATTGAATCGTTCCTCACAACCTCAAGTATTCCATAGTGAACTGCAGTTGTCAAGGACTACTGATCCAACTGGTAGTCTGGATGTTATCTGATTGTCAAAGGAATCATCAGTCATTATACAAGATGACTCACACCATCCGCCTCTTGGCTAGGATAAACACATTGCTAACAATAGCATTTCTTTGGAAAGCTTTAAGCATTAAGGCATTCCTATTTTTATTTAAACCAAAACTCCTGATCAAAGGACTATTACCAATTTTTAAAACACTTTACAACAAATCCTGGGAAATTTCTTAAATCAAAACTGGAGAGTAAATTTTATTCTTTAATAATGTTCTTATGATTTGTTTCTAAACACCTACGATTATTTTAGAATTATAATTTTTGTGATATGTGGTGTCTATTTGTAATGTTAATTCCATGAAGTTAGGAATTTGCTTTAATTTTCCCTTGCTGAAACAAAATACCTGAGGCTGAATATTTTGTTGAGAGAAGAGGTTAATTTCACTTAGAGTTTTAGAGGCCAAAAGTACGAACACATTGTTACCAACTTTGGCAAGGGAATCTCTAGCTGAGTCATTCCATGGTAGAGGCCTCAGTGGCAGGAGAGAATAAAAGAGGGAGACATCAGCTGGAGAGACAGAAAGCCAGAAAGTGTGAAAGGAATAAATCTTGCTTTTTATAACTACTCACTTTTGTAGAACTGACCGTGGTCCCCCCAATAACTACTTTATTCCTTTTGTGTGCTACTGTAGGCAATGTCCTCAATAGCTCAGTAACCCAGTCACCCTGCAATAGGCCTCACCTTTTGAAGATCCTACCACCTTTCAATATGCTTACATTGGTGACCAGGTTTCCAATACGTGAACATTTGAAGATCACTCTCAAATCATCTCAAAACCATAGCATCTATCCCTTGAACCCCAAGCTTCATGTCTATCTCACAATGTAAAATGCATTCATTCCAGTAGAATGCAATGGCGCACACCTATAGTCTTATCAGCTCTGAGGGATTGCAAGTCCAAAGCCAGCCTCAGTAAAAGTGAGGTGCTAAGTCACTCATTGAGACCCTGTTTCTAAATAAAATACAAAATAAGCCTGGCAATGTGGCTCAGTGGTTGAGTGTCCCTGAATTCAATCCCTGGTACAAAAAGAAAAACAGGATTCATTCCATCCATAATAGTCTCAAAAATCTTAAATCATCCAGCATCATTTGAAAGTCCAAATCCAAAATGTCATCTAGGCTCTGGGAAAAGTCTTTCAGCTGTGTTCCTATGAAAATCAAACAGCAAGTTATCTACTTGCATGATACTGTGGTGTTACATTCCTATTGCAAAAAAGAGAGACAGGGAAGCAGAAAGGAGTAACTGATGAAAACAAAGATAAACACAGAGCAGTCCAGACATTACACTTAAAGTTCCTGACGCCCTATACACACCGATGGCAACCAAGACTCACATGGTCCTGCCCTTTTGACTTCAATGGCCGCAATCCATGCGGCTATTCTCTCAGGCTCATGCTGATGTCTACAGTTTTCTCAGATGACTGCTGGTTGCTCTACATTTCTGGGTCCCAGCTGTCTTTCTACTTTCATGATTGCTTCAGACATGTACCCAGTGAAGAATCTCTGATCTGCAGAACTTGCACCTCATGCATGTCATCAGGTATGCCATTAGCACAGAGGCTGAACCTGATGGAACAGCTAGAATGGTCAAAAAGTAACTTGTGGGCAAGCAGGTAGTGGAGATTTATGTGGTCCTGGGTAACATGCCTGTGGAAAGTACCTCTTTATTTGAAATAAACTTGTTCTTCTAACCTTCTAGGTCTGTGAATGAGGAGATAGCCTTGCAGATTTCTAAGACAACCTCTGGGTCCCTTTCTCATAGTCCTCATATCAAACTGTTGGCTCTCTTTTCTGGGTGCTAATCTCTCCAGCTTTTCACATCCTCATTTTGTTCTCCTGAACACACACACACACACACACACACACACACACACACACACACACACATATTTTTTTGCTCTTTTTTGGTTAGGCTATAGATTTTCCAATCTTTCCATTCTGTTTCTTTTTACTCCCAAATTTAACTGAAAGCAGCCCAAAGCAGAAAACAGGCAACATCACATCAGCCCCTCTTTATTTTGTTTAGAAATTTCTTTTGCCAAATACCCTGTCATCGCTTTCACAGTTTCCACAAAACTCCAGGCCTTAGGCATAGTTCCTTGCAATAGTGTACCAGAGTGGCCTTTATTCAAGTATCTAACTGGATCCTCATTTCCATGTGAGACAAGTTGCCTAGTCTCTTTGTGTTCCACGTAGTCTTCAGAACTGCCCAGAATGCTTAACTTAAAACATTCAGGCTTTTTCTTGCTTGCTGCTCTAAACTCCTTTAATCTCTGCCCATTATCCAGTTACAATGCCATTTCCGCATTTTCAGGCATAGTTGGAGCAACAACCGCACACTTGGTACAAGTTTTTATTTTTCATTTTTTTCTGTTTTTGTTTTTGTTTTTGTATTAGTGAGTTTCCCATTGCTAATAACGAAATGCCTGGTTTTATGTATTTATAAAGTAAACAAAGAATATTTTGCCCAATTTAGGAGGCTGAAAGTCCCAGATTGGGTTGTTCTCTGTACTCAATCTCTGATGAGTCTCTGGTAAATGGCATCACAGTAACAATGCAATGTCAAAGGGGGAAATCACAAGGAAAGACAGAAAGGCTGAGAGACTGGGGAAAGCCAGTTGTGCTCCTTTGTAAAACCCTTTTATGGGAATAATCTGGGATGCTATAAGAATTATGTGAATCCTTTCCAAGATCATGTCCCCAGTGACGAAATAACTTCCCATGAGGACCTACCTCTTAAAGGTTCCTACCACCTCTTAACATCACCACAGTGAGGATCAAGCTTCTAAAACATGAACAATTGGGTTGACAAAATTCAAAACATATCTAAAGCCTAGAAAAATACAATGTAAAAAGTGACAAGTAAAGATAATTATGACAACAAGCAAAGATAGTTTTCACATGAATAGTAAATTTAATACTTAGAAATGGGAAGATTGAAGCATTTTGCCCATCAGATATTTTTCTTTTCTATTTAGTAAAATTTTATATTCAAGGTAAGACTAGAAGCATATCTTGTTCTATAACATTTTCCTGTATTTCATAGAAAAAAAATTGATGTTTTCAAACCTTTTGCATCTTTAAGATGTGAATCATTTTTAAATGCAAATAGTAGTTACTTTTAAATGAATGATTTTATAAATCATAAAAGTGTATAAACTTAGAGTGAATAAAATAGGTTTAGAATGAACCATGCTTCAAGTACTGTGTCATTTAAAAATACATAACATTTAAATTATCTCTGCAGTAGTTTGAAATAATTTTTAGTATTAAAAATGGAAATAAGTTTAGAATATCCATTATTCATCAAAGAACATTTAATGATTCAATTCCTCTTTTTTCAACTTGACATGATAGTCAGTAGTGATTTCAAATTATTAAGTAAGTGTTAATTTCCCAGAAACAAATAATGGCAGTTCCTTTTTAGGAATTAGTGCTTAATCTACTGAGTAATATCTAAAGAAGTAAACTATGTCCTACCCTTTGAATACACACAACACATACACACTCATAGCCTGAAAATACTAGAAAAACATAAGCTTGATTTTTATGTACTAAATAGTTTAAGAGATATTTAAAAAGTTTGAACAATCACAGGTTTAAGACACATGTATTAAAATCCCAGTCCAATATACACTACTAGAAAAGTTTGTACAGAGGAAATACATTGTCACTTTTGGAAAAATAATAAATAAAAAGTATAAAATGTGCTATGAGTTTAAGAAAACATTGAAGATTTCAATATACATGAATGTGCTAAAAGCTATAACAAAATTTATAATCACTCTGTTCAATAGTAAGGAATGCTGGTTATGTATAAAGGTCAAAAATATACAGAATTATTAGATCTGCCAATTTATATGATTAAAATATAAAGGTTATTCATTAGTTTTCAATTTTGCACGTAACTATAAAGTAGAAAATATATAATAAAAAGAGCATTATTGTCTCCTATAAAGTAAAACTAAGAATGTAATTGAAAATTTTAGAGTGGAAGTAATTCCTTCCAAAGTGGAAAATTAGAAATGTTGAGAGTTGATGATGCAAAAACTAGAGAATTTATATTTAACGGGAGGTGGAGCAAGATGGTGGCAAAATGAGACTTTCCAGTGCTCTCCCCACAGAAACATCAAGAACTTTCAGGGAAACATGAGGTCAGCTAACATGCAAAATGAGCTGCCCCAAACTGACAATAGAGCAGAGACATGTGCTAATACTTGAACAGAGAAATTCAAATGTTTGTTTTAAGAAAACTCAACATACTTCAGTAAAACAGGGAAATAATTCAGTACTTTATTGGAGAATCTTTATAGAGAGATTAAAATGATTCAAAAATACAAGCAAATCCTTCAGCTGAAAATTACACAAAACTAAAGAAAAAAACATGATAGAAAGCATCAATAGCAGAATAAATCAAACAGAGGGAAAACAGTGTACTCAAAGACAGCAATTTTACAATATGTGGTCAAAACACAAAAAGTAAAAAAGAATAAAGACGAATGAAGAAAGCTTTTAGGAACTTAGGGACAGTAGTAAAAGAGCAAATGTGTGTCTTTTTAGGGATTATACAGGAACTTATAGAGGAACTTGGTAATATCTAATTGTAGAAAGCTGTTAAAAAAAAAATTACAGAAAACTTCTCAAACCTAGGAAAAGATACACATATCCAGATACATAAAGATTGTAAACAAAATAAATCATCAGATAAATGCACTTGAAAAATATTAATTTCTGACATAATCTTTGTGGATTGAAAAATAACAGATGAAATCAACTTTTCTCCAAAAATAATGGATAGTTACCTTTATGAGTCTCTGCATAATCCTTACAATCTTTAGTATTCTGAGTACTATAGGGAATCTGAAAGAGAGAAGTGTTCACTTTTGTTATAATAAAATAATTATCTAAAACTTTTGAAATTTTATTGAATTTGCTTCTTACTACATTTTTATATAAAAAACCATAACAACAGAAAAGATTGGACTATTTTCTCAAACACTTGCTTGAAATAATCTTTAACCTTTCTACTTTTCTCACTGACTCCTGTTATAAATTTGCATAATAAAGTCTAACTAAATGGCTCTCATATTCAATATCTTTTGTTTTTTTTCTAATTTGTTTCTTACTAACCATACTTTGCAAGGAGGATTTCCACCAAACTGTGCTCTTTGCTCTTGACTGGTTTCTAGTCATTAGCTCACAAGGTTCATGTAGTAAACCTTTTATAGTTTTTCCTCTTTATAAATGTAACAACTTCTTAAAATATAACTAAAATGTCAACCCTCACGAAGAAGACTTTTCTTTACTTAGTTAGCTAAGAAGTCCTTTTTCTGGTGCTCCCAATGTCCTTTGGGATTCTAGAAGATCTTAAATTCCTGCTGCCTGATATGATACACACAGATGCACTTGCATGCTTATTGGAGATCAGAAATCATTTTGTGCTCACCCTTATGTCTTTATGCTCTGTTGCATAGGACAGATCTTCCATTAAAAGTTGCTTTTCTCTCTCTCTCTCCTTCTCTCTGTAAATTGTAAGGTTATTGTTATTCTTCTATTTTGGTTTTTCTTCTGCATAACTTGCTAAAGAGTTATAATTTCCAAATGAATACACCCGTATAAATTCACTTACCCAGAATTAAGGGTACTTATGAATTTTTCTTAGAGATGAAATATTTTGGGGGCTGAATCCTAAGATTTTAGTCTAACATATTGATGTAGTACATGAAAATATGCTTTTTTCAAAAAAAATGTTATTTCTATAATTTTACCATTCGTTTTAAATCCTGTGATCTCATGATAGTCTTGGTAAACTATCAACACTAGAGAAATTTTATGTCAACTACCCAGTTTTATAGTATAAAAAGAAATGCTAGCTTAATTTAAATATAGGTCAAATGCTTTTGGAAGACATATGACAAATGAAGGACACTTTCAAGTCATGTATTTTATTAGTGAGAAATGAACATTTATTTTATTTTAAAAGCAATCCATACATAGGGCAATTGAAGACCAGGGGCATCTTCTAAGAAAGCTTATATTGTTGAATTAAATCTTTTTGCAAAGAATAAAATACATTCAGAAAGGTTCAGAAATAAAACACGTGTACATTGAAATACATATTTAAAAAGCAAACAGCTTGAAATCACTCCTCAGTTCAAAAGTTCCAAACCAGCACTCCAACCCCAGTAACCGTGTTGTTATCCAAACTTATTACCATAGACTAGTTTGTTTCTTGTGAACTTAATATATATGAGAGGGAATGATACTAGTATCCATCTCTGCGTTCTTTAGGGATACTCTTTTTTGTGAAATCTGCATGTAGACATCTTTGCATAGAACGGTAAATTGGTTCACTGTGATTGCTACATTAGCTGTCGATGATTTAGCTTCTTTTCCATTTGAAGTCATCATGAATAAAATATTTTGAACATATTTGATGTGTTTTGTAAATATAATCAAGCATTTATATTGTACAGATTTTAAGTCTTTAATATCTCTTTTTCTGTGTGCATATGGTGCCTAACTGTGTCCTTAACTCACATGTTTTTCTGATTATAACAAGACTGTATGCCTCTTCACGTGTTCAAGCAAAGGACTTAGACAAATGAACCAGTTGTGCTCCTCATTGGTCACATTACATTTCCTACTTCCTTTAGTGTGATTCTACTGCTGACCATTTATTTCAGTTTTTTCTTGTCAAGTATACCTGTCTTTGATCTGCTTTTGAAAGTGTATTTTAACTAGATACGTAACTTTGGGATGTCAAATTTTTTTTTCATTTGCATACTTTGAAGATCTTTCTCAATGATTTTCGGGCTTTTTTCTTTCTTTTCCTTTTAAAACCCAATTTTTCCCTGTCTTCTCTTTAGTTACTTTCTGTTGTTGTTACTGTTATTTTTGGAGAAGTCACCTATTAATTTGACTATAACTTAGATTTTAATGCGTTTTTTTATGTTATCACCAGTTGAGTTTTATTTGCTTGGAACTTTAACTGATTTAAAAAAGTGTGGCTTGATGTCTTTTATCCTTTTCAAGAGTCTTTCCCATTTTCTCTTCACTATTGCTTCGGCTATTTTCCATTTTTCTCTCTTTTTGTGATTTCAATTACTCACATATACGATCTCTTCATTTTTCTAATGTATCTTCAGTGGTTTTGTTTCTCTATGTCAATGCCTTATGTAGAGATTTTCATTCACTGTATTTCAAGTAAATTATTCTTTCTAACCTACTCATATCTTTTAAAACTGTCCACAAGTTTTTAATGTTCTCATTTTGTTTTTCAGTGAGACACTTCTAATACATTCTCTTTGAAATTTCCACTTATTTGTCAAAATTCACCCTGCTTCTAAAGTTAAGTTTTTACACAAGACACATGCAGTTAATTTTAAAATCTATGAAAATGACTTCAGTAGATGGATCTGTTTACTTTGTTCCTGTTTTCACTCAACTCTTACCATTTCTTTTACTTGAAAAGTTTTTAATTGAATGAAAATGTATGAAATGTGTATAGTTTTATGCACAGTATGGCATTTTCTTTCATAAAAAAATGTTTTACTTTACAATACCAGTTATCTTGAGGATATATTACCAGATAGTTATCTGGACATTACTGTTTTTTACTTACTGTTCTATACCATATTTATTGCTCTCAGTGTTCACATCTTCTTGCACCATTGAAACCTATGTTACTTACTAGCAACCTTCATCCTTGGTAGTCCTTATCTCCAATTTTAATCATGCCAACACTGTAATTTTTTTAATAATCAAGGTAAGCTCCTGATCCTATCACCCATTGCCAAAGCAATGGATTGGCAAATACCCTAATGTGGAAAACTAAGAAGTACATTGAGCTGACATCAGGGAATTTATCTTCTTTCTTCCTGTAGCTTTCAAAACTCCTCAGTGCTTTAAAACAGATTTTTAAAACACAGCTTTCTTATTTCTCTTTACTGAGCTCTTGTAGTTCTCACAGATGACAGGTGCTTTTTGAAACAGAATTCTTGCACAATCTCTTTGTACAATTTCCTAAAACATGCAATACCTTTAAATAAAGTAAAAGCAAAAAAAAAAAAAAAGAAACCATTCTTTCAAATAGAATTAACAGGTGGAAAGAACAGTAATACATTGTAATAGATTGATTCTGATTGGGATGTATTTTATTTATATTATCCATTAACAATTTAAAATTAGACACTTGAAACAATTACTGGAATTACACACAGCATTAGGAAGGACTTTACCTAATATATCTATCTATTTCTTGGTCCCTGATCTTGGCATAATAACTTATTATTGATTTTTATTACTACTCACATAAATTCTATTTCATTAATGTGTTAAGTATTGATTTTGTATAGTCTTCAAGGTAGATCATTTAGTAGGCAATCTTCTGAGACACAAAAATATGAACTTTTAAAATATTTTACTTAATGTTGTTTATGTACCATTTCATTCATATTATAGTTTTCAACTAATATTCTCTTAAAATCCCATATAATGCTGGGCTTGGTGGCACATCCCAGCATCTCAGGAGGCTGAGACAGGAGGATCATTGAGTTCAAAGCCAGCCTCAGCAACAGCAAGGCACTAAGCAACACAGTGAGACTCTGTCTCTAAATAAAATACAAAAAAAAAAAAAAAAAAAAAAAAAAAAAAAAAAAAAAGGGCTGGGGATGAGGCTCAGTGGTTGAGTGCCCCTGAGCTCAATCCCTGGTATACCCTCTAAAAGAAATCCCATATAAAAATGATTATTTTTCTCTCATTTGTCTATTTTTCCATAATAGTTACTAGATGATTACACAAATATATCCTCCATGTTTTTTGATATTTTTTTGGAATTACGTTCCAAAGAATATTTTTTTTTAATTCAAGAAAAAACCAAAGTTTGAAAAAGTGTTCTATTAAAAAATTCAGACTTTTATTTCCTGAAATATATCATGAAAGTTGTTCTATATTTAGTGAGTCGTTTTGGAAACCAGACCTACTGACCCCATATAGAAATATTTGACCATGAATTCGTGATGCAGAGAAAAAAAATTCAGTAGACATTAGTTGAGTATTTTTGCTAGAAATTGTATTAAAGTGTTGAAATTATACTGGTGAAAACTATATGGTTTATATAAACCAGTACTTTCTGACATTTAAGCACATGTAAACAAACATGTAATATAGAGTTTTAAGTGCTATGAAATAGACTAGTAGAGGGATTTCTTGCTAAAGTATTGAATGCCACATGAGGTTTCCTTATATCAAATAGTAGAGTCTAAGTATTCTGACCACTCATCAGTAAAAATCTTTGCATTTGTAGAAAGAAATGAGGCTAACGTTGTAAGTCTGTTGAGATCAGGTAACAGAATCTTCTATGACACAGTGGGTAATATTTTCTTTTATATTTATATTTTCTCCCTAATAAATGACTTTAAATACCATTTATATGTTTATAACAGCTAAATATATACCTGTGTCTTGATTTCTATTGATCACTAAATAAACACTATGTCATTGGAGAGGGTCAATACCACTTCATGAGAGATTAGCTATGGTAGTATAGCCACATCTGGGTGGATTTGAAAGTCTGTTAATGAAAATGGCATACGAATGCTACTATAATTGTTAAACCCACTGTTTATTGAATCCTGATTTTGATTCATTCAAAGTATGTGCTCTTATTCAAACATACTCTGATATTGGCATTATTTTCCTAGGATTATAGATAAAATTTGAAAGCACAGAGAAATTAATGATCAAAAATATTTAAATAATAGAGTAAAAAAATTAAACTTACATCTGCTCCTCCAAATTTGGAGCATATATTGTGACTATTTGAATACTTAGGTTTTGAGAAGGATTTTGAGAGGTAAAGAGGCTATGAAATTTCTTTTTCAGAAGCTGTTGAAAATGATCCCATTTAAAAGTTTATTCCTAAATACTATATGAAGAGCTGGTAGAATGTTGTGTTGAGACTGCTGATGTTAATTGTGTATTAAGATTAATTAAAATAGGAAATATAAAATATTGAATTTTATATTTTAAATTTTATAAGCAGTTAAAGGAGAATGAGCAAAGGAAGAAGCAAACACTTTACAAGGAGAAAAATTAAGGTCTACTATGACATGGAAGCCCAGGAAGAATGTTCCAAATAATTGGAGATAGTTAATAATGTCAATGCCATAGAACAGTGAAGTAAGATGAAAACAAAAGTGAGCTCTATCTCACCAATACTCGTGTACACATATGACTGCAAGACCAACGTGATTCTACAATATGTATAATCAGAAAAATGAGAGCTTGCACTCCTTTTATGTATGATTTATCAAAAATGCATAAAAGCATTCTACTCTCATGTACAACTAATTATAAGAAATAAAATTAACAAAATTTTTAAAAAGTGGGCTCCACAACAGATCAGATTCATTGAATTCTGTCTTCACTCACTCACCAAAATACTTCTCCAGTGTAAAGAACTTCCAGATTTTTACTAGCTACATCTCCTGTGAATTAGGAAAAAAAAAAAAAAAAAAAAATATCCTAAGAAAGTGTCATACATTGATCATAATATTTTATCTGAATGTTACCATCCAGAATTAAGTTGGTGATGTTGCAATATGTGGAAAACAGAAAAAGAATTTCCAGGTATGGTTGTATTTATGTAGGGATACTTCTGGAAATGTTTTGTAATCGACTAATTTTACTTTCTGTTAAGACTTATCGAAGGTATAAACATAATGGAAGAATCAATATGAACACTAATAGAAGCGTATTTTGTTCCAATTGGTGTACTGTTTTTACTCTGACTTCTCCTGATCCCATATATCTCTACCTTCTTAAGGATTCTGTGTGTGGTTTTGGAAGCCATTGATCTCATTAACTAATGGTGATTATGTGAGGCACATGAACACTTATTTTACCAATGTATCAAATTGAATGAGACTTAGAAAATTCCAGGGAAGGAATTTGAACGTTTTTTTCATATTGAGTTGCAGACATCCTCAGAAGCATCCAATAGAGTAGAGAAGTTATAGTAGAACCAACTCTGTAGGAAGGAAAACAAGGATACTTGAATATTAAGTATTCAGAAAGAGACAGGAGACCTGTGAAGGGATCCATAGTCAGAGACCAAGGGGCAGTGGTTCCAGGAGCAAGGTGTTTCTATGAGAAAATTGTTTTGTTGTCATGTCACAATTTCTTCAAATTATAGTTGAGTTCTGGGACAGCCTATACTCCCATTTAAAGTGGAAGAATATTTTTACATGCATTTATTCTAGTATTTTCAAACTAAATAAAGATGCCTATGCTCTTTTTCCCCTAGTGAAAAATGGTTGTTGTTAGAAGACAAATCACACCTGAAAATGTAAAATACAAACAAGATACCTTATCCACAGCCTAATGCTTAATCTGAACTTAGGGTGTCCTAGCATTTTGCTCAGAATTATTTATACAATGCCTAAATCTCAGTATGACTGGATGAGTCATTTTTCACCCCCAGTCTGACAGAAGTTACAGAATAACTGAGTTTTCCTGAACTAAGTGAACAGTAACTGTTTTCTCTTCTGTTTTTCATAATTCACTACTGACTTCCTTCTCTTATAAGGGTGTTTGCTAGAGTGGTCATTTGCAATTTCTACAGCTTTTGTTCCTCTTCAACAAATTTCTTTTTCATTCTTTTATCTGGCATATTGAACCAAGAAAGAATAAAAAGTAAGAGAAATAAAAACCTTCTTGTATTATTGTCTACAAATTTGGCTAGCCAATTTTTTTTATTGCCTATATGCTGAAAGAGTTTTCCCATTTACCTGTAGCACAATGAGGATTTCTGTCCTATGCTAAAACATTACATACTACCAATAGCTCAATTATATATACTTTTATAGTTCATTACCCAAACCATCTCTTTCCCTGAGAATCTAAAAATTTAGTTATGCCTCATTGATTCCCAGAAGATATGCCAGTCTGAATGGGGTTTTTTAAAAGAAAAAAATATATTACCGAATTAAAAACAACTGCTTTCATTTACGTATGTACCACGCTAGGATCTTGTCTATTACTTTATTGCACTGATCCTTATGTTAGTCCATCAAATTATGTTGTATTTTTTTACAGAAATTTCTAAAACCAAGTTCAGAATCTGATCTCTGTATC
The DNA here is from genome assembly GCF_902686455.1 of Sciurus vulgaris. NCBI lineage: Eukaryota > Metazoa > Chordata > Mammalia > Rodentia > Sciuridae > Sciurus > Sciurus vulgaris. The sequence continues at coordinate 25,542,888 of NC_136470.1, read as the reverse complement.
TAACAGCAGGCCTTCCTGGAAGCCAGCCTTATTCAAGTCTGTAGTGTGCTGAAGTGACAGAAGCTGTAAATTCACTGGAAGTTCCTTATACTGTATTGTAACCTTAATTTCAACTGTGTGCCCTTGTTCCTCAGAGGAGCATGTGGGTGTATCAGAACATAATGGTTATTATTAGAGGATACTATCACATTACCCCAACAATGAAGGTTTCTCTGGAATCTTTGATGCATGAAAGGACAAATATTATTATTAATGTTACTATGATCATTAGAGGTTTTACTCAACTGTTATGTGGGAGAGTTATTCACCTTCTTTCATAATTTGCACAGCTGTGTCTATCACAGCTCTTTTTAACACATAAGTACATTTTTGAAAAATTTAGCTCATATGTAATCCAGGATGTTCCACTGATGATTCACTAATCAAAATCTGAGCCATATAATATCCTCCTATGAATTTGTTTCAGAAATCATTAATAATCTTGTACCACGTGGGAGGGCTCAATTTACTTAATAAAAAAGTTTACCACTGGTTATCTCCTATAACTGAAGTCTTTGTTTTAATTTCAGCAGCACAGATGAGCATGTACTATACAAGTTACCAGGCATGCAGGATAAAGGATACACAAACTTTCTAAATTCAGTGACCTCCCAGGTGGTTTTATTTATCTTTAAATATTATTTATTTGTTCATTTATTTAGTGTGGTCCTGAAGCTCAACTGAGGGCCTCCAACATGCTGGTGCTTAATCACTAGGCTACACCCTCAGCCTTTAATTTGAGTCAGGGTCTCACTAAATTGCTCCGGCTAGTCTTTAAACTTGTGAGTCTCCTGTCTCAGTTTCCCAAGTAGCGGGGACATGAGCATGTGCCACACCCTGACCATAAAAGATTTTAATTTAACAACAAACTATATATATATATAGGTACCAGGAATTGAACTCAGGGGCACTCATCCTCTGAGTCACTTCACCAGCACTATTTTGTATTTTATTTAGAGACAGGGTCTCACTGAGTTGCTTAGCGCCTATCTTTTTCTGAGGCTGGCTTTGAACTCGAGATCTTCCTGCCTCAGTCTCCTAAGCTTCTGGCATTACAAGAATGTGCCACCATGCCTGGACTAGCAAAACTATTTTGAGAAAAATAATCTTTGATATAATTTATAGATTATTTTTGTTTGTTTTTATGTATCCAATATTATACTAAAAAAACTCCAAATAATTTTGAAATTTGTTTTCAAATTGAGAAAGACAATTTTGTAGAATTTTGACAGGCATGTCAACTTATTAAAATCTTCAGTTCAATGAAGCAGTCATATTATTAAAATTTGTTGAATATTTGCTAACAAAATCATAAGGAAATGGGATTTTTCTCTATGTTATTCTTTGAAAACTAAATAATTTGGTTAAATTCCTATGCTTTACACTGTGTATCTAAATAGCATATTATGTTTTTCATTTTACCAAGTTGAAAATTTCTATTTTTCTCAATACTTAAATCAACGCTTTTTAATATTGGAATTTTAATCTCTAATCCTTGGCAGATATTGACAATGCTCGTATATTCTATAATATCTTTCTTGGATGAGACCCTTGGATGTTTACATGTAGTTTAGATTGATACTCATTTTTTTTATGTTATTTCTTTTGAATAATTATAAATAATTTTAGGTGAATGCTATTGAATTTTCCCTATTTTATTTAAATCTATTAAATAAATGTATAATTAAATTTAATTTATTTTTAAAGTTTATTGAAATTAAATTATATTTGAAATTGAAATCTTTTTTTTTTTTTTTTTTTTTTTTTTTTCCGGTGCTGGGGATTGAACCTAGGGCCTTGTGCTTGCAAGGCAAGCACTCTACCAACTGAGATATATCCCTAGTCCTTAAATTGAAATCTTTTAAACTTCAAATATATTAAAATCAAATTGAAGTTAAAATGCATTAAATTTACATTTATTAAATTCTAGCCTGTGCAATGGAATGTCATCAGACTATGGACTATAAATGTGCAAAAACAAAAACAAGCAAACAAATAAAAATAATGTCTCTTGAAAGAAATAAGTACCTCGTGCATTCTTCAGTATAGTTAATCAAGAAGACTCAATAATCAGTCGATTGGAACAAGCTAAAATAGGAATCCTTTTAGTATTGTCAGTGCCAAATTTGTTCTATCTGGATCTTGATCTTAATAATAGATACAGAAAGTTCTCAGTAGTAGGCTAATTACCTTTTTAAGTATGAGATGGCACAGTTTTCATTGCAAACAATTAAGATTTAGAATGTTCACTTGAAGACTATTTCTACTCACATATACTTAATATATTTAAATGCACAATATCTAAAATTTTAGATATATTTTCCCCATAAATGTTATATTTTACCATGTGGGAAAAATGTATATTTTATATATACACACATATATATGTACACATATATGGGAGAACACATAGATATATCGAAAACTGAAATATGCATATGGGAGAAGTATATGTGCTTATGAGAAACTGAAACAAAATAGTAAGTGTCCTTGTAAAGTGTTTTAATATCATAAAAATCAGTAAAAGAACGACTTCAGGGGGAAATTCATCTGCTTCTCTTTTGCCTTCCATTTTATAAATAGAAGACACATATACCAGTGAACATTTTCATTTTCTTAGCCTTTAAGCTTAAAAGTACAATTGAGATTTATTCATAATAGTCACATAATTTTCCACTACGTGACTGCATCCAAAGAACAGTCATTTGCAACCTGTAACATGACTGTGAATACACACCTTTTCAAGGCAGCTTCTGTCTGATTAACCTTTGTGTTAATGCCACAATTTTTTACAAAACAGTAGACACTTTAATAATTTGTTAGCTGCACAACTTTTCTCTGCATCAAAAACAAAATCTTTGGTTGATGTATATGTTAGATTTTGAATTTGGGGAGGACCTAAACTGTATTAAAAATAACGTGTCTGAGGCTTTATAAAGAGAATTGCAGTCTGAGACAAATCAAAATTAGAAATTTCCCATCCCTCATATGCTGTTGGGGACAGTGAATGGATTCCTCAGCTGAGTCAGTTTCAGCACTCAAATTTCCTATGTATAGCTACTACGAAAGACAGATGGATATTTTGTGAATACTCTTCTACTTGAGAAGAAACTGAATGCCACACAATGGTGCCAGCAACTAATAGATCTTGAACACATCCTGTTTTAGATTATTATTGAATAAATGTAAATAAAAACAGATTACCTTTCTAAAAATGATTGCTTTCTTATTTTCTTGTCTTGCTCATCCTTGGCGTAAGAAGTTGGTGTATTAATATTACCTTACTACAAAGATGTGCACGTTTATTGTTTGGGAATTATGTATGCAGTTTCAATTCATTTTCTAAAACATCTGTGTAAGTGTGATATTCAAAGAATTTACAGTTAGCCCTAATCCACCCAATGCAAACATGACATGAAATTATTCTTTTCCCTCACTGCATAACCCGCCATTAATTTTATTAATGAGTTCAATCTTCGAATAACACAAAGTCCTTGGATAATGACAAAGGTCAAATCCTCTGTGAGCTGGGCATTTAAAAATATTTTTGAAAGGTCAAACTAATTTAAAACACTATGTTATTCCCCTTCTGCTGCTTTGATCCACAACTATTTGTACCACTGTTTGTCCTAGTGCAGAATACACTCTGTAACAAAAAGATGAAAAACAGTGACAGTCACTGCCAGAGGTCAATACTGAAAGGATTTTTAAAAGTTCTATTAATAAAGTTAACCATATATGATTTTAGCAAATGCTGACAGGCAGTACTTTGTCAACTGCTCTTGGAACACCTAGTACTTTAGCATGACAATTTTCTTTGTCCTGATAATTTGAATTCCCACCACCAAGTAGCATTGCTGAGAGTGGGACACTATATATTGTCACTTCTAGTGCTATATTTCAAACAGGATGACATGGTTCCTACCTTCTAAACACATCAGGACAGATGAGAAACACTTGATGAAAATAATTACAATAATATTCTATTATATTTGCAAGGTCATTGACAAATTTTATCATATAAATAAAAATACCAGGTCAGCTGGAATGTATTAAACAAACTATAGTTGATGACTGATTTTGTCAAAGATTTATCATAGCATTACCTTAAAATAAGGTTTATTTTAGCACCCTAAATTTCAGTGATTTATGATTGTACTATCCAAACATCCATCTTTATTAACGCTTTTACTGCTTAAGGTTTCAAACATATGTGTGTACATATAAAGTCATATTCACATGAAATTTCACCTTTTTGAAATTCTGGATTGACCTGGTCATGAGGGAATGTAGAAAGGAAAGCAACAGATTTTAAACCTTTGGTTGTTTAAGAGATACTTTATTGAGAGTGTATATTCTGCCTAAACTTTTCTTTTAACCAAATTTATACTTCCAGCTTTACTGTCTTTTTAAAGCGCTGTAGTATAATCACATAATTTGAAGTAGAAGTGAAAAAAATGTCCTCTTAAAATTGTTCTTTCTTATTTCCACCCCCAGTCAACTGGGTTACATTTTCAGTTCTTAAAAATGTGATGAATTGGAAATAGAGTCATTTAAACCTATACATCACCTAGGAAATGCATAGAAAGGAATCTGAAAGCTAGGAGACATTTTTTAGTGATAATATGCTCAGGATTTTATCAGACTTTTACAACAGTTAATAGGGTAAAGGATGGCAAAGCTTCACAATACGAGAGATAATGCACCATTCCTCTAAGCACTTATATAATACCAATCACAGCAGCACTTAGTCTAACAAAAGATCAAATGAGTTCTTTCTAGGAGTTACTTAATCCATGGACCAGGACAATAAAGAGACTGAGTGTAACTGCATTATTCAGAGAAAGGGCAAGAGTAGTGGGGGCTGGGCAAAAGAAAAGGTGTATAGGAGACAGCCTTGCTACTAGGCTACCTTGACAAAACATTTGTACTTAAAAACCTTAGCAAGGCCTTGGTTCCTGCTCAATAAATCCCTGTAAGGCTTAAAGATTTCTGAGACCAAAAAGACTTTGAAGGATTTATTCCAGTAGTCATTTGTACAATTCACACTTCTGGTGAAATAAAGTAGTTTCTTGTCTTTGCACAATTGACTAGGGTTATTTGCAAGGAAGCATATGAGACTTCTACAGTTCACAAACCACTACATTTTGAAACACTTGTATTTCTATGAATCAACTATAGGAGATAGTTTCTGGATCCTTAGTAATATCTCAGCATGTTGAGAATTTGTAGTTCTTGACTGAAGTTCACAAACATTGGTGAAAATACTGGAACAATTTCACGAAAAACACTTTAAAAATGTTAACTCTTAGTTCTTCTGTATTAGTTAGGGTTCTCCAAAGAAACAGAACCAATAGGATATTACTCAGAATCAATAGAATTTAACATAATAAATTGGTTCACTCAATTCTAGAGACTGACGAGACTCAAGATTTATAGCTAGCAAGCTGGAAACCTATGAGAGCTGATGATGTAGCCTCAGTCCAAGTTCAAAGGCTGAAGAATGAGAAGAGCCAGCAGTATACTTTCAGCTCTGTTCTGATATTTACCTGATTATATGAGGTCCACCATCATTGGGGAGGGCAATTACTTTATTTAATTTATCAACTCACATTTTAATTTCATCCAGAAGTATTCTAATCCACTCAGCCAATATAATATTTGACCAAATGTTTGGGCACCCTGTGACTCAGTTAAGTTGATACAAGGTGACCATAATGCATCACAAATTTATTTCTCCATAATTTAAATATTTCACTCCTTCAATTTGCAGTTCCTTTTAAGGTAGGAGTTAAGGAAAAGCATAAAAGAAAGTGCACTTAATCAGAAATGTGTTTTGAACATTGACAGGAGCCCAAAAAATCATTTCCATTTTTTTCTTTAGAGACCACCAATATGTCTCTGTTGTTTTTAATAGAGGACTCAATTAACTCAGTTATCTTCCTGAATGAACAAAAATGAATTCAGTAGCATCCTCTACTTTTTCCACCTACATATGTATTTTAGTATTTTGTGGTGTGGATATGATCTCCCATAAGCTCATGTGTTGAAAGCATGTGTCCCAATACAGCAAGGTTAAGAGGTGGAACTTTTAGGTAACGATCAGTGACTTCATCCATTTGCTGTATCAATCCATTACCTGAATTTGGTGCTAAATGAAACCACATGGAGTATGACTGGAGGAAGTAGGTCACTGAGGTATGACCTAGGACTATATCTATCCCTAGCCTCTTTCTCTCTGTTTTTGTACTTTCCTGCTGCCATGAGCTAAGGAACTTTCCTCTTCAAAGTCCTTCCACTATGATGCTCTATCTCATTTCAGGCCCAGAGCAATGGAGTTATCTGACCCTCTGAAACCATGAGTCAAAATAAATAGTTCCTCCTCTAAGTTGTTCTTATCAGGTATTTTAGTCAAAAGGACAAAAAAGTTGACTGACACAGTAAGATACTAATGAGACATCTTATAGCTAACACAGATTTATTGACCAACCTACTATTTTGGTGTAGCTTTGTCTAATGTTTTTAAACAATATTTCATAAAACTTCAATTAAGAAAAGTGCAGAGTTAAACAAATATTTCTTGTCCGTATGTCTGGAAGGGAACACACTTCATTGCTGGGTGGGTAGGTAAGGATGGCTTTAGTAGGGACAATAAATAATTCTAACTGAACAGTACACTATACAGGATAAGAAATATCACTATGCTACTCTCAATTACCAACACATGATGGATATTCATTTGCCATTCTAGTTTACAAAGAACTAGTATATAATGTTTTATAGTGCAGTTATAAATACTGTATCTTAAAACATTTTTAAAATTATAATAAATCACACTATTACTTGAAGTGGCCTTAAAGAATTTTCATATTTATTATATAGAACAATAATGACAGTTTATTTAAGACAAACTTGAAGTGAATTATAAAAATGTAGAATGGTAGAGAACAAGCAAATAAATAATTTTAATGGGATTTGTGAATTATTTTTTATCCATCTTGGTCACTTAAACTGCTGTAACACATTACCACATCCTTGGTGACTTTAGCAACAGACCTTTATTTCCATCCTTTCTGAAGCTATGACAGATGGAATGTCCTATAGCAAGATGCAGGCAGGTCTGGTGTCTGTTGAAATCTCACTCTCTGGTTTACAAAAAGCCAACTTCTTGTATCATCACACTGCATAAATAGCTTTCTGGTCTCTTTTTACTAGGACACTAACTCATTCACAAGCTGTCCATCCTCATGATTTATTGCCTCCTAGAGAGCTCACCTTTTAATACCATCATACTGAGATCAGGGTTTCAACATGCAAATTTGGGAGGGGCAGATATTCTGTCTATTGCAGTATCTTTTTCTAGTTATAAGAATGATCAGCTAAACTATATTTTGTTTTCCTTTTAAATTTAATTTTAATAGGCTTATCATGAGATAAGTAATTTTCAATAAACTTACATATTAAAAATATTCAAGTTGACGTGTTTTGATGTATGTATACAGCTGTGAAAGCCTTATCACTGTCAAGGTGTCCATCACTTCAGTGTCCCCAGACCTATTCCTAAACATCTCTCACCGCCATGCTCTACTCATCCTGACTCAATTTTCAGAAACCACTAATCTAATTTTGTTCACAATATATTAGTTTTCATTTTTTAACATTTCCATAAATGGAATCACATGGTGTATACATTCTTTGGTTTTACTCCTTTCACTCAGAACAATTGTTTGAGATTCATTCATGTTGTATATATGAACAGTGCATTCCACTGATGGTTCAGCTAAATTCTATTGCATGCCTATGTCATGGTGTGTTTATCTTTTGACCTGTTGACAAACATTATTGTTGTCTATGGTTTTATATGTTAGAAATAAAGTTGCTAATAATATCTGTTTATAAATCAAAATATGAACATATGCTTTTATTTCTCTTCAGCAAAAAATATAGTAACAGAAGTATAGTAACTTTTTGAGTAACTAGTTCACAATTTACAAAATTAATATTATTAATAACTGCTGTTTTCCTAGAGCAGTGTATGAGAGTTTAAGTTTCTCTAATTCTCACAAATACTTGGTGTGATTGGCCTTTTCTCATTTAAGTCACTCTCATATGCATGTAATAATCTTTCACAGGAGTTGTAATTTAACTTTCCAAATGGACAGTGATGTTGAACGGTTGCTTTTCATGTGCTTACTTATCAACATTTATTTTTAGTGAGGTAATTATTAAAATATTTTTTTCTTATTTTTAATTGAAGAAACCCAACATCCATTCTTATAAGCAAAATTCAGCAAACCAGGAATAAGAAGAAATTTCCTCACCCAGATAAAGCACCTTGGAAAGTTTATAGTCTATACCAAACATAAATAAAAACTACTAGAACTAATAGATGAACTTAGTAAATAAAGGTCTATGCACTAGCAATATTTTGAAAATTCAAAATGTCATTTCTAAAAGTATAACAGTATGAAATATTTAGGAATCTGATAAAATGTGAAATATCTATATTCTACAACCTGAGAACGGATGAGAATTTCATGATATTGCCAAGACAAATTAAAGAATACTGTAATAAATGAACACATAAACCATGTACATGGGTCTGGAGAATCATTTTTTTAAGTTTTCTATTTAAAATATTTTTATTAATGCATTATAGTTATATATGATGTTTGAGTTTATTCTGACATAATAATACAAGCATGGAACATCATTTGCTCTATTTCAGACCCCAGTATTTCCCATTTCCCTCCTCTCCTCTCTCCCATTGTTTATTTTCCTTTACTGGTCTATTTATTTATAGTTTAATTAGTGCTTCAAAGTTATACTGAAAGGTGAAATTCACCGTGTTATATTCATATATGTCAATAGGATAATTTGGTCAATTTCATTCCACTCTTGTTCTTTGTCTTCAAGTAACACAGGCACACCAATGTTCATAGCAGTACAACTTGCTATAGCCTGATTATGGAGCCAACTCAAGCGCCCATTAACAGATGATTGGATAAAAAACATGTGGTATACATACACAATGAATTTTATTCAGCCATAAAGAGGAACGAAATTACAGCTTTTGCTGGTAAATGGATGGAACTAGAGAATATCACGCTTAATGAAATAAGGCAAACTCAGAAAATCAAGGTTCAAATGTTTTCCCTCATATGTGAAAGTCAAACCAAACTAAGTGGTAAAAAAAGGTGGTGAATCTCATGAAAACAGACAGGAGATCAGTTGTTTTAGTTAACTTTCTCACCACTGTGATCGAAACACGTGACAAAACAAATAAAGGAGGAAAAGTTTATTTGGGGACTCAAGGTTTCAGAATTCTCAGTCTATAGAAGGCAACTTCATTCTTTGGGGCGTGCGGTAAGGCCGGATATCATGACAGAAGTGTGTGGTGGAGGAAAGCAGCTGGGAACATGGCACCAGGAAGCAAAGAGAGGGTTGTGCTTACCAAGAACAAAATATTTTCCCCTAAAGTACACTCCCAATGACCACCTCCTTCAACCATACCCTATCTGCCTATAATTCACACCAAATTAACCCCTATCAGGGAATTACTGCACTGATTAGATTAAGGCTTTCAAAACCCAATCATCTCACCTCTCAACTTCCTTGCACTGTCTCATACATTAGTTTTTTGAGGTTACCTCATATTTAAACTATAATATCAGGGTATTATATCCAATATTATACAAGGGGTTAAAGGGAGAGGGAGGAGAGATGGGAAAAGACAGTCAATATTTTTTAGATATAAATTCATCCTAATCCTAATTGCTATATAGATTGAATAAAATCCCAATCAAAATTCCATCAAGTTTTTGTCTAGTATTATTAACAAATTGATTCTAAAATGAATATTGAAATGCAAAATACCATCAGGAACCAGAGTAATGTTGAAAAAGAATAAAACATTTAGAAGAATAACCATTTACCTAATTTCATGACATATTATAAAGCCACAATAATTAAGATTGTGTTTTGTGTTAAAATAGACAATCAGATAAAAGGGGAAATAAGAGAGAGAGGGCTGGGGATATAGCTCAGTTGGTAGAGTGCTTGCCTTGCAAGCACAAGGCCCTGGGTTCAAATCTCCACCACTGCAAAAAAAAAAAAAAAAAAAAAAAAAAAAAAAAAAAAAAAGAGAGAGAAGGAGAGAAGAAGGTATAGTCATTTCAACAATGGTGAGAGTAACTAGATGAACTTAGATCTTATACAAAGTGAACTAAGAAAATTGAATTCAAATATCAGTCTCAAAACTTAAAGAATGAAAAATGATTTTATCAGTAAGTTTTATGGTACAAAGAAATGGTCCTTTGTATGGAATGAAATAATGAGAAGTGTTCATTTCTTCAACAATAATAACTAAGTCAGGCACTATGTAGAACCAAGATTTATTTCTCAGCTGAGGTCCACAGATCACAATCAATGAGGGGTGAGCATGAATGCTGATGAGACCAACAGATTAGGTCTTAGTCAATGATGGAGATCACATATCTTGTTCCTAAAGGTGATGAATTTTCAACGAAACCTAAATAATAGCTGTTTTGTTTTTATTATCACACAAATAGCTATGATTGTCTTTAAAAGTGATGAAGTTGGGGGACTTTGTCCAGTCTTGACCCTTATCAAAAAATTTTTTTCCTATCAAATCAAAGACATAGATTATATTTTAAATAAATAAATGGTTATTTATTTAAAATGGGTAATAGTAGTTATAAGGATGAAACATCTTGGTAGAAGATGTCAAAGTTTTAGAATGATGGTCTGAACATCAGGTTGATCATTTGAAAGTTTTCAACACTTAATATTCATTAGGGTTTCAACTTTGTCTAGATGATATAGACCTGGAATAGGTGGTTAATAATAAGTATGCCTTGTATCAAAGAATGAGTACTTTTGATCACTCTTAACAAACAGTATTTTCAGGAAGAATGAAAGTGGAACATTAATTTTAGCACATTGGAAGAGCTACAGAAGGTACAGAGAGGAAAGAAGCTGGGGAATTTCATGTTCTAACCACCACATTAAGAAATAACTTTTGCATGCTTTGGGGAGTTAAAATAAGAAGTAAACATTATTTTTCTTCTTTACATATATTTCCAGGAATAATTCCACCTGTATTATTATTTTTTAGGTTATACCCCTATGACTACTCAGAAAATATTTTAAAAATATCATAATAATAATGATTTAAACCAACATAAGGTGAAAATTGAGAGAGAAGTTTTAGGGATCCTTACTGGAACAGTTTAATATTCTATTTTCTATCCCAGTATCCTCAGTTTCCATATATATCATTGAATCAATTCATCTTCATATATACCATTGAATCAAGTCATGCTCCAAGACAGGTACTGGGATATCAAGTCTACTTCAATTCAACAAGTTAGGAAAAGGCCAAAAAGGCACATTCTCAACTCAAGAAGGATTTATGTAGCCTTTTTGAAAGTCAAATATGACCTTCCACTTTACATTTCATTACTCAGTATCTGTGTTATATGGTCATATCAAAGGGCAAGGGTAGCTGAGTGATATCTATGAAAGCACATGATAAAAGTATGCAGTTGCAAAGCTTGAGTCAACCTGTTTGCATTTTCACATTGTGCTCCAACAGTACTTTTAAAACATCTGTCTTAGTGTCATAATCAAATAGTATTATATTTATGTAATTGTAACCACTTCAACTGTATTCACTGGAGGGCTTAAACTGTATTTTATGCATCTGCATCAGTCAGCTGTTGTTATATCACAAACAGCTATAAAATCTCAGTGGCATATATAAATACATATTTTCCCCTTCAAGCATCTGTGAATGACTAAGGCAGCTCTTCTGACCTCATCTGGGTTTTCATAATCATCTACCTGTTGACTAATCTAGTCTGAGCTTTGCAAGTTGATTTTTCTCCAAGTGTGTGTAAGATACCAAAGGGAACAATCCTGATTCACTAAGCCCTTGGTTATTCCATATCTATTAACATTATACTGGACAAACTCAATTACAGAGTTCGAAGTCAAAGGTCAGGGAAATTAAAAAATTATATGGAAAGGAGCAAAGATACAGGAAAAGGTGAAGAACTGGAGTACCATAGTACAAATTTCAGGACTGAATTTAGGGCATGACACATTGACCTCACTGAACAGAAATAATATGAACAAAGAAAGAAATGAACTTCAATTCAGAGTGTAAAGACAGAGCCTCCAGAATGGGAGAAAAAATTTTTGCCAGCTACTCTTCTGAGAGGGGATTAATATCTAGTTTATGTACAGATTTCATAAAAATTAGCTCCTTAAAACCAACTCAATTAACAAATAGGAAAATGAAATACAAATTATGCATGAGAAAAAAATACAAACACTCAACAAATATATGAAAAAATTTTAACTTCAGTATCAGGGAAATGTAAATCAAAACTACACTGAGATTTCATCTCACTCCTGTTAGAATGGCAGTCATTAAGAATACAAATAGCAATGATTTCTGGTGAGGATGTGGGAAAAAATTTACATTTATACTTTTCCAGTAGGACTACAATTTGGTGCAACTACTTTGAAAGAAGTATGGAGATTCCTCAAATGTCCAGGAATGGAGTCAGCATATGACCAGCTATCATACTTGTTAGTATTTATCCACAAAATCTAAAATCAGCATACTATAGATACATGCTCACCAATGTTCATAGCAGCTCAATTCACAATAGTCAAGTTATGGAAACGGCCTAGATGCCCATCAACAGATGAATAGATAAAGAACATATGGCATAAATACACAATGGAGTATAAGACATAAAGAAGAATAAAATGATGGCATTTGCTCGTAAATGGAACTGGAGAACATCGTACTAAGTGAAATAAACCAGACTCAGAAAGACAAAGGTAGAATGTTTTCTCTATATGCAGAAACTGGAGAGAAATAGGAATTTTAAAATGGGGATCCCAGGATAAGGAGGGGAAAATAGTTGAGTAGGGTATAGGGACTCAGGGAGAGGAAGGTGGCATGGGAAAAGGGAGGAACTTCAGAACAAATTTTGCTATCTGCATATATGTAGGGAACATTCCTCAAGCTTATCTGACAGCACTCACTAACACCATGGTCTAAGTAAGCCAAACAGTCTGAACAGAGAAACCAAGGTAATGGTAAAGACTCGCCATGGAATGAAGGTCTTTGCAGCTGTTGAGGCTGAGCTAGGAGCTGAGGGGAGTCCTCACCCTGTCAAGTATCCCAGCAAGCTGTGATGTGAGCTCACAGGCGCTGCCTTGCCTCATGCTGTGTGCAGGAGCTTGCCATTCCCCCAGTCCTTTGTCTCAGACCTGTTGCTGGGCAGAATTGCTTAGGCATGCTTGGTTTGTTTACACTACTTGGACCCTCGAAGTATAATTCATCTATAGGCTGACTCTGTTATACTTTAACAAGTGTGTTAACCTGATTGGATAATGTGCCTATATATGTCCTGTGCAACCCTAAATAAAATTAGATCCATGCCTTCAGAGCTCGATCTCTGATGCCTGGGTAAGCACACTGGGTAAGGCTAGGTAGGGTAGGCATGGTACATCCTCACCCTCAGCAAACGTGTTTCTGAACATCTACACATATATGAATATATTACGATGAATTCCAATTTTATGTCTAACTATAATGCACTAATTTAAAATAATAAGTAAATGTAAGCAAGATCATTAGAGTTGAGGGTCAGTGGGTGGGAGGAGGACAGGGAAAGGGGATGTACTGGGGATTGAAATAAAACAAATTATGTTATGTTCATCTGTGATTGTGTCAAAATGAACTCTGCTATCAGGTATAACTATGATGCACTAACAAAAACATAAAACAGAAATAGCATTTTTAAACTACCACCTTGATCAGATTTTTTGACCATACCTCTTCCAAAATATCTGCAATGTATAGTTTCACACTCCTTCACAAAATATCATTTACATTTGACACACACCAGTTTTCCACTACATTTTTCAAATGGTGCTTACAATAAAACCCAGGACCATATATGTGCTAAGCAAGCACTCTACCTCTGAGCTATACCTCAAACCATTTCCACCACCTTTAAGTTAAGAATTTATTTATAATTTTTCACTTGAATCTTTCTCATTATAGGTATCAAAGTCTTCTACTATGCAAGAAATAACTATAATATAAATGAAAAGGAAAGAATGTGGCATCAGTCAAGATCCATTAAATTTGTAACCTCATGGAGTTATTGTGAGGAATAAGTGAATTTATATATATAAAACATTAAAAATGAATGTCAGTCAATTTCAAACTCTCAACTTCTGGTATATTAATATTGACAATTGTTTATTGAACATGCATTATTTGCACATCAATTTTATAATAATAAAGTCATATTGAGTGAAAAATGAACACTTTATTTTAAAAGAAGTGATGATTTCCCAATTACAGGCTATGTTACATGACAACTAATTCCACTGCTGTTATGATTGTTTTATTTTTTATTTAAGTCACAGGTGATTTAATACAAGATATATATCTGAAGTACTTTTCAGTAACTTGATATATAGTAGGCCCTAAGTAAATATTATCTTCTCCATATTCCTGTCTGTATCATAGTCAAATTAGGACACAAAACTCACACTGGTTTTGTATTTTTTATATATATACATATATATATATGTATATATATAGGGAGGTACCACTGGGGATTGAACTCAGGGGCATTCAACCACTGAGCCACATCCCCAGCCCTATTTTGTATTTTATTTAGAGACAGGGTCTCACTGAGTTGCTTAGCACCTCACTTTTGCTGAGGCTGGCTTTGAACTCACAATCCTCCTGCCTCAGCCTCCTGAGCCACTGGTATCACAGATGTGCCCCACTGCACTTGGCTTTACCAATATATTTTAATGTAAACAATTGTTATTCGTGTACAAATTTGATAACGAGTTTACAAAAATCTAGACGAAAATCATAAGGGTATTAAAGAGGCATCAATTGTAGGAATCCACCATCATCTTATGACCAGAAGAACAAAAGAAAGTTGTTGGAATTGAAGTTCAGAAGCTTGGGGAAGTCAGAAGTTTAGAAGGGTTCCGTGAGGAAATGGAGTCTGGCTCTACGTAGCTGGGATGCACAAGGGGGTTGGTTCTGCAAATGCTGGAAAAAAACAAAAAAAAAAACAAACAAACAAAAAAAAAAAAAACCGCAAATTGGATGCAGTTCTTGATCCAGGAGGAATTGCTGCTACTGAAGCCAAGAAGCCTTGTGAGGGCTAGGGGAAAAAGAGGAGGCCCTGGGGGTAAAGGAAGCCCACAGGAAGAACCCAGGAAAGAGAGTGTCATTCCCTCTTCTACTTTCCAAGTCCCTCTAGAGCAGAAATAAATTTTGTCAGATTCCGATCTGCATCACAAAGCAGAGTGCATGCGAAGCCAGAGAAAATAAGTTAATAAATGGCCACTTCTGGTCTCCTTCTAGTTTCCTTCATTTTTTCTTCCTTCCAGACACAGAAAATTATACATGTAAGTATATAGAAACGATTGCCAAAATACTATTGCATCATATAAGGCATTTTACATTTTCTTTTCCATGCTATTGAATTTTCACAACCAGATCTAAGATTTGATCCAATTTTGGACTTCAGTTTTCATGTTTGTCTTTTCTTATCTCATGGATCTCAGTTCTCCTGCATAATTAGGGTTGGATAATTTAGTCACTGCCACTTGAACCACATAGGCCTCAAAGGAATGTGAGAAATTTTCTTAGAATGAGCAGATCATTATAAACACTACATATTTTATAAGCAAATTTAGGATCAGGCAATAAATGTTCTATACATACTATGTAATAGGTTAGCAAACTGAAAAATTACAAAAAAGAATTCTAATAGTAATGAATACAATTATATGGAGAGAGAATTAATGTTTCAGTGCTTTCAAAATATATACACAGAATTTTAAGAAAAAGCATGAAAGGATATCATCTGTTGTATCTCAAAATGTAGGTTAGATGGTAATTAAACTGCCTTGGGCAATAAAAAATTTAAAACTTTCTTAGAAAGTTGAAATAATTGTTCATGAACTGCTGTGTTGATAGCAACTTCAATAGCAATTTTGTTATCTAGTACAGGACAATTAATATCAAGTCATATATTTCCTAGTGAAGAGATAACATGAATTAAGAATTACAAAGACAAAAAGATAAAAATACAATTGCAATCACCAGAGATTTTTTTGGAATTAAAAATCATAAATTTACATAGGGCATGTTGTTTGATTCATTCTGTTATTTTTTTTCCTTTGCCCCCACCCTTCCCCCCCTCTTTTCCCTCTATACAGTCCGTCCTTCCTCCATTCTTACCACCCTTCTTATCCCTAACCCTAACTCTAACCCTAATCCCTCCCACCCCCCATTATATGTCCTCATCCGCTTACCAGCAAGATCATTCGTCCTTTAGTTTTTAGAGATTGGCTTATCTCACTTAGCATGATATCCTCCAATTTCATCCAAATGCCTGCAAATGCCATAATTTTATCATTCTTCATGGCAGAGTAATATTCCATTGTGTATATATGCCACAGTTTCTTTATCCATTCATCAACCAAAGGGCATCTAGGTTGGTTTCACAATCTGGCTATAGTGAATTGAGCAGCTATGAACATTGATGTGGCTGTATCTCTGTAGTATGTTGATTTTAAGTCCTTTGGGTATAGGCCAAGGAGTGGGATAGCTGGATCAAATGGTGGTTCTATTCCAAGCTTTCTGAGGAATCTCCATATTGCTTTTCAGAGTGGCTGCACTAATTTGCAACCTCACCAGCAATGTATGAGTGTACCTTTTTCCCCACATCCTCGCCAACACCTATTGTTGCTTGTGTTCTTGATAATCGCCATTCTAATTGGGGTGAGATGAAATCGTAGGGTAGTTTTGATTTGCATTTCTCTTATTACTAGAGATGAAATTAAAACCCTATCTCTCACCCTGCACAAATCTCAACTCAAAATGGATCAAGGACCTCGGAATCAGACCAGAGACTCTGCACCTTATAGAAGAAAAAGTAGGTCCAAACCTTCAACTTGTTGGCTTAGGATCAGACTTCCTTAACAGGACTCCCATAGCACAAGAAATAAAAGCAAGAATCAACAACTGGGATAGATTCAAACTAAAAGGCTTTCTCTCAGCAAAGGAAACTATCAGTAATGCGAAGAGAGAGCCTACAGAGTGGGAGAATATCTTTGCCACTCATACTTCAGATTGAGCACTAATTTTCAGAATCTATAAAGAACTCAAAAAACTCTACACCAAGAATACAAATAATCCAATCAACAAATGGGCTCAGGAAATGAACAGACACCAGAGATTTTAAAATATACTTTTTTGGAGTTACATTTCAGGAAAAAAAAAAAAAAAATGTATGTTAGAATGGATTTGCTTCCTGTACCACTGAATCACTCAAAATTTACAAATGATCAAAATAGTATTTTATGATGATAGACAATCTGTTGTGATATTTCTATCTACTGTATACAAAAATTTTCATCTAATAAAGTAGCAAAAGGCATGTTTTCCTCTAAATCTATCTGTCCATTGGAACCATGAAATTAAACTAGACAACTGTGGTGGGATTCAAAGAAGTACAGGAAATCGTACGTCCAAAGTTAAAGACAAAAATAAAGAGCCCAGAGAGGGAGGGAGAAAGTGGGAGGGAAGGAGGAGAAGGGGAAAGAAGAGGAGGAGAGAGGGAAGAGGGATTCCTCACAAGGGAATCTCTAACCAGTTGCAGCAGGTCTGAACACAGGGGGAGAGTGGGATATCTACCTAGCACCAAGGAGGAAGAAGAGAAGGAGCAAAGGAGGAGGAGAGGAGGGAAGAAGGGATGGGAGAAAAGGGCAAGAAGCAAAAGAAGAGGAAATTCACCTTGAATATGCTGAATGTATGTGGGAAAATATAGAATAGAAAGTGACAATCATGAAAATGTAATCCCTTAGTCTATTTTTAAATATTCAATATAAACTTTGCTTTTACCTCTTATTAAAAGTTTCCAATGAATAATGGATTTGAATAATTAAAGTTTAGTTTTCTTTATCAAGCTCAATATCTGATAATGATAATGTTCAAGTTAAATATAGAAAAAAGAATTTCACACATCCCAAGTGTAATAGAGACTGGATAATTAACATTGAGAAGTAAGGTTCTACTAGGCTACTCAAGAGAAAATTTAATATTTCTCTTTCTTTCTGAATGTGAAATGTATTCAGGCATACCAAGGAACTGCAAATGTTTGAAATTCTTAGGAATATTGTTATCCAGGATCACAGAACAGTTAAAAATGATCTGACTTTAGCCAGTTTGTGAGATGAAGAAGAGGCAGTAATGAAGAATAAAGCAGAATTCATGCAAAATTGTTTAACTTCCCTGCACCAAAGCATTGACCCAGAATTGAATTCTAAAGAAGGACTTCTTTCTGATCATGTCCCCAAGGAGTAAACAAAAACTACCTTCTTTAGTGTCCTTGCCTCACAAGGGAATCTGTAACTTTCAACTTGCAGCCTGTCTGACCTCAGGGATAGAGGGCTGTCCTAGCACCAATGCTCAATCCTCATAGACCTCTATTGACTCCCTAGTGCTCCTTCTCTCTACCCCTAGAACCATAAAGTTCTGGTCACTGAATATCCCAGCTTAGTTTACGATTCTCTTTATGTAACTGATTACCATCTTATGAATACTGTAATTATCCCTCATAATAATATAAAATACTTTATCTCCCAGGAGAAACATAAAATGAGTATGTCAGGAATACGCTTAATATTTAAGCTACAGATCTATGCAATCAGGGATCTTTGTTCCCTTGGACCCTCCAGAGATTCCCTGCAATTTGGGGGGAACTGTACATGTCAATGACTTCTTCCTTCATGAAAATGCCTCTACCTGAGGGCTTTCTCTTGAGCAAATTGTACACAGAACAGACCAGAAGTAAGGAGGAATCAATGTGCCAAAGTAGTGTTATAGAGAATTATATTTTAGCCTCCTGAACTTTCAGGGTGACAATTCTGAGGTGTGTTCTACATAGTCTTTTAGAGGGCTTCTAGTGAGCTTAAGGTCTATTTTCTATCAATTAATGGTATCTTTCTGTAGTTATATATTATCCCTACTGCTTTGATAACCTTCCTAGGATCATCTCTCAAACTATTTCTACATTTTAACAGGGGAAGGATAGTTGTTCTCATTATTTCCCATTTAATTCATTAGTATTCTTGTGAATGGTTTCTATTTGGGGGGTAAACTAAGCCAAAAGATTTGGTATTAATCCTAGAAATCGAACTCTCAGAATAAGTTTTTGAATTTTCCTATGATATGTTTATTGATTGACCACAACTCACTTTTCGGTTTACTTGAAAGGCTGCCCTTTTTGAGTAGAACTGGGAGCAGGAGACGCACTCCAGGAAATTCAGGAAAACTAACATGGCTTTCTTTCCATGTGATCTTGTTTGCTGTAGATGGAATCTCTGGCAAATCACAATGGGAAAGTTTACTTTGAAATTTGATAGGGAAGTCATGATGGGTACATCAGAGAACTATTCATTGTTCAAAATTAATTTCTGGCATGGTGCTGGGCTCTGGCACGGACTAAGTACTTAATCACCAATAATGAATTATGAGGTATTATTCAATCCACCAAATCTTAAGTAGAAATGAATTGAATGATAGAAATGGTACTTTGGTATCTGACCTGAGGAGGTCCAAAAGCCACTCAATCCACATAAAATTTACCTCAAAACCCATGCCACCTAAACCTTTTGTATTATGTTCCCTATCCTAATTTGTACCTCACTACTGATTTTCAACTATGTTCAATCTTATTTAGGTCATTTTGACTTTGCATGGTAAAAAAATTCAGTGTTGGTTAACCTATCTCTGAAATTAGAGATGAGGTGAAATCCTCTAAATGACAAGTGACTGGAATAGCACACTTTTAATGACATAGAGCTATGGATGATCTGTAGAAAGTTACACATGTGTCTCTTGACTGGAAGTTAAGAGGCCTAGAAGGAGAAAAATTGGAACTAGGGACAAGAGGCCTATAGATGGACACTGAGATTGGTCATGAAGATTATAGATATTTGTGATTCATGTCAATGTTCAATGATGGGAAAAACTGCAAACCAGAAAATTATAATGGCTCATCCCAGTATTTTTATAAAATGGAGCCACTAATGAATAGTCATGGTGGCATGAATGGCATGAATGTGAACTATTGATACGCTCCTCCTACAGACTGATTTAACTGTTTCCAGGAAAGAATAACTAAACTTTCAGCAGTTGAGAAAATTTCTGATATATACACTTCAATAATTTACCACACCTTAATAAGAACAAATAGCTGTGTTATGCAGGAATGATTATACCACACTTGTTTTATTATGAAAGAGAGAGCAGTTCATTCTTAGTGGAATTGATAATGGCATGTATATCTTTTCCTAACCTCTATGCTTCTGTTCATACTCTGCAGGCTCTGAGTCTGATTTTCTCATGAAAGACATTTCATTACATAACCTTGGATCAAGGTACACATTTGAGGGCAAAGGAGGTAAGAACAAGAATCTGTTTAGAAAGTTTGGGAGTGATTATAAATTGTCACCCAGAAGCCACTGGACAAATAGAAAGTTGTAAGGGCTTTCCAACAACAGAGCTTAGAAAAGAGACCCTATGGGATTTTTGTGTTACCCCTCACAATTCAGTATGTACATAAAATCTATAGTTATCATATGGTTCTTCGTTTCCAAAATCTAGAATACAGGTCTCACGGAATTACAGAGTTGAAAAAAAAAAAAAAAATAGCCTGTTCCACCATCTCTCTGAATGAGTCACTTGGCAAATTTGTATATTCCAATCTGTTACTGGAGCTACATTTGGATTTGAGCCCTTGGTTCTTGAAAGAACATGGTGCTTCTATGAAAGAATACAGAAATATTTCCATTAACATATACCAGTTGTTGACTGCCTCCTGGTCATTTTGTCCTTTGTAAGTAGATAAACTAGAGTTTACATAAATGGTTTATGTGAGAATTATTACTATCATGCATAGGATTTTCATACTGATTATTATGGAGAACTAGAGGTGCAATGAGAATATAAAATAGTATGTCTGTAAATCAAGGATTTCCCTTGGATACCACGTGATGTTTCCATGCACAGGGAAATAATGGACAGGAGATTACTGCAACCATGGTCTCATAAGGGCACGGTTACCTAGTAGGACTTGGGCCTTTCAACTGCATCCTATGCTGAAGATCTTTGTCAACCCACTAGGGTACTAATCTAGAGCAGTGCAAGCCATTGGGTGAATGTGCAAAGACTCTAAAAGAAGTGGCATAAGAAAGAGATAATGAATATCCTTACACACTTAAAGTTTTATTTGTTTGAGCCAGGCACGATGTCACATGACTGTAATCCCAGTGAATTGGGAGGCTGAAGGAGGAGGATCACAAGTTCAAACCAGCCTCAACAACTTGGTGAGACCCTAAGCAACTTAGTAAGACCCGTCTCAAAGTAAAAACATAATTAAAACAAACAAAAATGGGCTGGGTTGTGACTCAGTGGGTGAGTGTCCCTGGGTTCAATACCTGATTATTGTTATACTTCAATTATTATTTTCTTAGGAATCATGATTATCCATTACCTTGAAGGATCAGTGAAGAGCAGTATCGATTTAATTACATTCATGAACTCTTAATGCTGCAAGGTGAAGACTTCAGGTGATGTAATCAGTGTTCCATACAAATCCCCTTAGCCCACTCCAGAGGATAACTAAGTTTGCTGGAGTTTTCGCATGAGTCAATAGTATTTTGCACTATGCACTTATATCTCTCTTTGTAACGGCTCTGTTTGGGTATGGGAGCAAGATCAATGTGCCCACAGGGCAGTTCAGAAATGTCAATGGGTTAATGATAGCAGTAGCGACTCTCAACCAATGAAGATGGGTGAATAACCAAGTCACTCATTCCTCAGGAGCAAAATTTTGAGATATTTTAAGCACAGTCACTCACTGGTATTGAACCCTGGTTACCTGCAGTGATTACTAGCTCTTTAATGTAACCTTTATGCTTATCCTCCTTTACCTGTCTTGCATGTCTCCTCCTACCAGGCTTCCAGTTTACTTCTCAATAAACTATTAGCAAAAGAAAAAAAAAATCACTTGATTTAGGAACTACTTTATGGGGAACACAATTTAAGACACCATTATCTCATACAAGAGTCTAACTAATAGAAATATGTTTGGTTGAATAAATCATATTCTCTATAAGAAAAGAAAATCTATCCAGACTTAAAGATACAAGGCATAAAGACTCAATGAAGAAAGAAAGAAAGAAAAAAAAAAAAAAAACACTCATGTATGACTGTAAAATGATTATCAAAGCCAGATTCATGAAAGAGGTGAAACCATTAAGGTCATGCATTGACAAAAATAAGGTTCAAGCATTTTAAATGAATACTGAATTATCAGCTTTCCATAATACAGTTTTCTGTAAGAATATTGACAGGATCCTGAGGTCACTAGCCAACTCTACATCAAGAGAACACATTCTTTGAGTTATATTTTCAATGGATTTGTCGATTTACATTGTGTATGAAGATAGCTCTCTTAGAGGGAAGGTAACAGTCAGTTTGCTATGCATAGAAAGGAAAACTGGATCTCAGGAAGATCAGGACTCCAAATTAAATTATTTGGCTTTAGCTCCTGGTATGTCTGCTTTTGTTGCTTGACCCTTGTCCACAGTCTCAGTTCTGCCCACTGTTCAGGATCAAATGTGCTTCTAGTCTGGACGAATTTAGAAAACCTTAATTCAGTTGCACAGAATGGTCAGTACAATAGCACAGTTGCTGCAAGTCTTTTGTCTAAGAATAGCTTAACTCTGCCTCATTGCTGTGACCCACCTCCAACCAGTGCAGTAAGGCTGCTCTCTTACTTACTAATGACTGCTCAGTTAAAGCCCTGTGCTCTCCTCTCAGTTCTCATTCACTGATGTTCCCGTGGTATCTGTCCACTCTGGTTTTTTTAAATATGCTTCGTTCTATCTTGATCTAATTTTAGTCATATTGTATAAAGACATTTCTCTTTTCTACACTTTTGTTTCATTTAATATCTTAGCATCCTAGAATGAGAGGAAATGACAATCAGTGATAAATATAAATACATATAATGGTAACCATTTAAACATGAAGAAAAGAATCATGTATAAAAAGGCAAAAAAGCAGGGCAAGAAAATAGAAAAAAAATGATACTCACTGCAATTAAGTCCATGATAAAAACCTGAGCATACAATAGATCCTAAATTCCTTCCTAATGTATCCTCACTGTGTTTCTCTGTCATTTATCCCCACTTTGTCCTTTGGGACACAGGGCCTGTGGGAAATGGAGATTAACTTCACCATCTCTGGACAGGATACTACACACTCATTTTTACTAGGCCCCATGATTTATGTAGCCCTTCCTGGTCTCATCTACCATGCCATAGCCAATTTCTCCTAATTGTGGTTTTAACCAAAAAAAAAAAAAAAAAAAAAAAAAAAAAAAAAAAAAAGAAAAAAATACTTCTGAGCAATCTTCTAATTGAGAATATTTACCAATATATCTTGGGCACTTAGGATTTGGTAATTCTTATGCTAAACACTTACTATTAAGGATTTCATGTCATGCTCACCCCATCCCATCATTCAAATCTTCCTCTTAGTCCCATTTTATAGACAATGAAATTGAAATATAGAAAATTTTGCATTGGTCTCAGTCAGGAAGCTTCATATCTAGAATTTAAAACCAGGAAGTTTGATTTGAGAACCCATAAAATTCTAATTCATGTCAGAAATGTGCTGGATTGGAACCAAAAGAGAATTAGAATTTCACATATAATTTGAAATGAGATGTGGAGTTTACATAAAGGACTCATGTTATTTGTGGCTATGGATTTAACCTGTGGGTTCTGGATCTCTGAGTCATTTCTTGATTCTAGTCCAAGATGTGCTGCTGGGGACATGGGAAGTAGCCAGTGCCAAAATAGGCAGAAGCAGCTGTTCATAGAATGGAGTTATTTGAACTTAAAATTTTAATTTTTATTTGTTTGTTTATTTGTTTTTTTATTTTTCTCTTTACACTAAACCCTCGATGATTCTTATATGGGGTCTATAAAAGTCTTTTCCAAGACCTGTCTAGTGAGTCATAATCCAGATGCAAGTTTTACTCCATAATGGTGGTCACGGTGGCCAAGAACACTCAAGGAGATGCTGACATACTAGGGTTATGCTTTAGCAGGACAAATCTCTGTCCAGCAAGATATGAGACATCTTTGGCTCATCAGGATCTTAGAAACTAGAGTCCTCTGAAATTTAAGCCTTTGTTAGATAATACTCCTTTCGTCTACTCCCTTGCCAACACAGTCACCTTGCTGTAAACCCCTACACAGTCTGGTCCTGACCAGTTTCTACCCATCCTAGCCTCCTAGAATTAAAAGCCCTATATGAGTGCTGTATGGACCCCAAAAAGCACACTGGAGACTTGATATCTTAGCATGGTGTGTTTAGATTAGGACACTCACGCCAGGAAGCCATATCTGGTGGTTGAACAGATTGAATTCCAGGCTGTCAGCTCAACACAGGTCTTTCTTTCTTATTCTGTCATAGAAGGGCATCTACGACCTTATTACAAACTGAACAGATCATAGCAATCTCTTCTGTGGATACCTTTTCCTACCTTTGCCACTATGCTTAGGGAATCAGAGCTGCAGAGAACATCTCATCAATTAGCAACTAATCCCCCAAATCTGTGCTTCGTAATCAATCACCTTATCACATATAAATGTTCTTTGGAAACCACACCATGGTATATGCATTGGTTATTTTTGTGGAAGATCCCTGGCACAAATGAAGAAGCCAAATTTGCCATAAAATACTAGAGTTTGAGAAGGATGCAAACCTCCTGTATGGTTTTTCCATGTGCTATCTATAACCATGGAAGCCTCAGGTCCCCTCTAGCATAGGAATGTAGGATTATGTAAATAGCTGACTGGGTTTCTCTGGCAGAGTCTCCCTGAGTTGCTGAGGCTGGTCTCAAAATTGTGATTCTCCTGCCTTATCCTCCCAAGTTGCTGAAGAAGCAACTAAGATCAGGATCTATCTCAGATGAGAAGAGAGTACCAAATCAAATGAATCTTCCAAAACAGCAAAGGTTTAAGATATCAAAAGGCGGTGGAAAACCTGTAAGGGTAATACAGAATGGGAATGAAAATTGAGAAAAATCTTTTAGCCAGGGGTAGGAACACAACATAACATGGCGGAGAGACATATTGAGACATAGCAATTTTTTAAGTACTTAGGTCTAGAAGTCAAACTTTTAGCAGTCAGTCTTGTCTTGGGCTGCTTATACTACTAATGAAATTCTGGGCTAAGCCTGGTCCCAATCGACCCATCAATTCCCAAGACTCCCATTAGAGTTGGAAGCAGTTACAACCTCAGGTAAGAGTGTGACCTCTGGAAATTGGGCCTGGGACTTGGGCTCTCATATTAGTATTCTCCTAATGATACCAATGTTCTCTATTTCCCAAACTAGAAACTCTGTTTGAATGCACACTTTCTTTTTCTATGTATGTACAATTACCACAGATGTTTCACCTCTGCAATGTCTCATTTCCCTTCTACTACTTTTTATTCTGATTACCATCATTCTTATTAAAGTGAATTTATTGAATGATTACTTATACCTCAACATATGTGACAATATAGGTATAGTTCAACTATTATTCCATTAAAATAATAGAAAAAATAAAAGCAAAAGAAAGAGAATAGATTTGTAATTCACAGTTATCATCACAAAAGATATATCTATAATTACTAATTTTTCACATAAAATATTTTTCCTACATTTACTAAAGCAAACTACTTTTTTCTCTTCTCTCTTTTTCTTGCTTATTTTAACTTCTGTGCTTTTGCTCATGGTGTTTACTTAATTAGTAATTCTCTTGTGGTATATACCCATTATATTCATTCCTACATTTCAACAGGCATCTAAAGCATAATATGGCTTCCTAAAACTTCTTAATTTTTCCATCCACATGTTATTTTTCTTTAATTTGACTCTGCATAACATGCATATCTATTTGCATATGTAGGGATTCAACTTGACATGAACACAGCCATCTTGGTTATAATTACCATTTTGCCTAACTAGTGACTCTGGCATGCATCCCAAACCTTACAGGTCAAAGTCCTTCAGATAATCAGTCAAGTGTGTTGTGCCTGCCACTGATATTTAGACTACAAACATGGGCAGGTTAACAGTGTTTGAAAATAATAGGTGCATTCTGGTTGCCCATGGCCACCTTTTTCTACTTCAGCATACAAACACTATTCTTCTGCTTCAGGTATGGGAATTCGTCTGTCTTACTACTGCCCAAGATGCGTTTCTGCATATAAGTCCAAATAGTTTGCAATTTGTCCTATCCTGGGTCTATCTGCTTCTTTTTTCAGTCTTGTGGCATCTTCCATCTTACCAGTCAGTTCTCATACACTGGAATGAGATCTTTCCCAAAGAGCAAGCCAAAGACAAGTTGAATCCACAGTGTATTTTACTTATTGCTGTAGATGCTGTGAAGCACCATATGGAGTCCCAGTCAGGGATAAATAACTTATTCTTTCTTTTAATTTCTTAGCTACTGGAAGTGGCACTATAAATAGTTCTTTGATGTTGTTCAGCTTAAAGAATTGCTTCATCTGAAAGTGGAGCTTAGCTCAGTGGCATGGCCCATTTGGTGCTGCCTGAACCCATCACTGGTAAATTCAAGCATGTGAGCATCCAACCTGCATACTTCAAATGCAAACAAGTGAAGTCATCTGAGCTTAAGAGCTCCTCATAGACCAGTTTCTTAGTCCATCAATGACACTATACAACAGCAGAACTCTTCCCTGACCAGGTTGCTCTTTCTTCCACAGGTGTCAATCCTAAAAAATTCTCCCATAAATATTTTTTGTGTTTTCTTTATCTCCTAATGGACTTCTTAGGGAATATAAGCTGTGTTGTCACTCATAAAGTAATTTAAAATATGCAACTATTCATAATGCAAATATTAACTTTATGTGCAAGGCAAAGTTCTAAGTGTGTTAGGAAAAAAAAAAAAAAGAAGAAATATAAATTATACCTGATCAAGGATCTGCGATGAGAGACTATTTAAATATATTTATAAAAGACACCAACTGACTAGAACATACACAGATAAGTGACATTGGGGCTCTGAGACAGAAACTGTGCTTCCTGTCTCCAAAAAGGGATTTGCAGCTTCTTTGAGGCAAAGAATTTTTGTTGCCCTGCTATATCCAGTGACTTGAACAAAACTGACACTTGGTGTGTAATTGCTGAATTGATTTCATGTTGGATTGTTTTAAAAAAAAATCCAAAAGAAACATTCAATAGAGGCTCCCTCACACAATGATTTAGAGTAACTACAAATTAATTTGAATGCCCAGGGAGTCATTTTATCCCAGGGGTTTATTTATTACTGAGAATAAGAATTATAGCTAAATAAGTATAAGGCAGAAATGTCAGTGCCAAAAGCTAAAAATGTGCTGAGGTGCATGCTGAAAGGAACAACATTCATAATTTCAAAGACTCTCAGATTGATTGCTCAGCTTCCTCGACAGGTGGGTACTGCCCTCCATTTACAGTATGCAGAAGCTATTATGTTCTGTATTTTTCCAATTCTAATTTGCTTCATCTCTAACATAACCTCATTGCAAGGCTAATGCACAAGTCCATTATTTATCTATTTGTAACAGCAAGCTGTTTAAGAAATTTTGAGATGGTTATATGGGTCACTAAGTGCTTAGTCTAAAGGAAAGAGAGTTGTGTGTCAATGTCCTGCAGGATTATCTTATATAAACTGAAAAGGGAATCTTGTTTTAGAAGAAGAAAAGACAAGTGTCATTCAATAATTAGAATAGAAAAATAAATAATTAAATTTAAATGTATTACTGAATGACATTTAGTTTTGTTTTGTTAGAAAAAATTAGACAGTTAATTTTATTAAAAATAATTTATTAAGAAATCTATTTCATTGAACATTAGTATTTAATAAATATATTATTTTTTCATTTAATACCATTTGTGGATGTGATGAAGAACATATAGAGATGTTTATTTTAAGAAAGTGAGTGTATACATTTAAAACTACACAAAAAGGAAAATAAAGGTGATTACCATGGATTCTCAGGAAGTGGTGAAATCAAAAGGAGCAATTGAATAATTAAGGTAAGTTTAGAATCTCCCAGCATAAATGTTAATTTATGATAAATGTATCATAAATTTATATCCAAATATAACATTTCATAAACATTTGAATTTGAGTTCTATCCTTACTACCCATAAATGACTATGGATAGATCTATGTGAAGTTTCATTTCTGTTCCCTTTTGCTGTTCAGTTACTTTTCAAATTTCTTAATTAAAGAACAGTTGATTAATGACTCACAAGCAATTTATATTTCAAAAGTGTCAAAACATATCATTGCAAAGAGATATTTTTATAAACTTAGATATGGATGCCTACATTTCTTTTTCTGATAAACTTGGCATCTACTCTGTTAAAATAGTTTTTCTTGCTTTATAAAATGCACTGCAGCCAGCTCAAATGAAGATAATATTTTCAAAGCTCAGTATTTCAAAAGTATAAATAATAATTGCATGCATGTTATGTCATGTACCTACTGATCACGTTGTTCTAGGTGAATACTGGTTCTCCTTGAGTTCTCTTTTTATTCCCTCCAGTCATCTTTTTATGCTCAATTTCATAGGTCCTGCAGAAGAAGAAATTCTTAATGCCCTTTATTCTCTATTCTGACCTTTCTTATTTCCAATTGCTTTGAATTTCAG
Organism: Sciurus vulgaris; assembly: GCF_902686455.1. NCBI lineage: Eukaryota > Metazoa > Chordata > Mammalia > Rodentia > Sciuridae > Sciurus > Sciurus vulgaris. Next base: position 25,513,970 of record NC_136470.1, on the reverse strand, counting down.
GAATCTGACTATTCCAGCTAATAGCCTTCTTTTTTCCAGTCACTATCCACTGGCTGGTCACCAACTTTCCTCTACCCACAAACACAATCTTTGGTTTTTGTGAAGATTTTTGTTCCCCAGTCACTGTCATCTCAATACCACTGCTATTGTAATTCTGGTCTTACTATCAATATTGATTCTTCAAATCAATTGGAGGTGTTTTGCCTTTTTTTTTTTTTTTTTTTTTTTGCCCTTAGTGAACTTGTTCTCCAATCTAGATCAGTCTGTCTATTCTCATTTCTTACACTGACCTAGGTGTTGTTATCAACAGTAATTGCAATTCTTCATCCACTTCAGAATAAATTATTTACTTATACCCTGAACACTAGCTCTGATTTTTCCAGAAATTTTCTATAGTATCCAGTTTTACAGACATCACTAGCACCCACAATTCAGTGATCTTGCTGCATTTTCATTAAGACTTCCCCCACCCCAATGTCCTTTCACATTAAATCCTATAGCTTATCTTTAAACTCTGTAAGTGGAACATTTAGCCCAATTCGTTCTTTTAATCTCAGTTGTTGGATAAAAATCAAATACTTCATTTATTTCTGTGCAGTCAGAGAAGAACACTAAACAAAGCAGTTTAGACTAAGTTTACCTTCACAAGAAGCACATGGTATCTCCTGGCTATAGTCTTGCATCTCCTTGACCCAGTAATTCTTTGTTCTCTTAGACACCTTCATTTTCTTGCTCAGTATTTTCCAGCCTTCAACCCTACTCAAAATTCTCATGTCTAGTGTTTTTTCTTCCCTTTAAGCTGAGATAAGAAAAATAAATACAGCTTATTTTCATAAACTTCCACCTCCACATTGTTATTGTTTAGATATAAGGTGTTCACTAGGTTGATCCACTGCTGTGTATTAACTGGGTGGTAACTATAGACAGGTAGGGTGTAACTGGAAGAAGCAGTCCACTGCTGGTATACCTTTGGGGTTTATATTTTGCCCCTGGTGTGATCTTCTGAGCTACTTTCCTCACACACTTCTGCCATGATGTTCTTCCTCACTTGGACTATGGAGTTGGCTAACTGCAGTCAAGTACTGAAACCTTGAACTAGAATAAACTTTTGTTACTCTATGTTTGTCTTGTCAGTTCTTTTGGTCACCATAACACAAAAACTGGCTAATACATATATCTACTCCAAAAAAAAAAAAAAAAAAAAAAAAAAATGGACCTGTGCACTATATTCTTCCATACTCTTAATTCTCTAGATAAAATATTTTGGGTTAATAAGATCAACATTTACCTCTATTGGGGACTGAATCTTTTCTTTCTCATTTTTTTCAAGGACAGCACCCATGAAACACATTCTTTCTATTTCCCTCCCTATTTCCCCCTCTTTCTTTCTCACCACTTCAGTTTCCAAGGAAGTATATGGGCAATGGGACATTCCAATATTTATGCTTCTTTCTAAGCAAGCAAGAAAGGAATGAATAAAAGGAAATTTCTATTAAGGAAGAAAGTAACCAATTGATGCCCACTGTTAGTACCGTTCTCATTGGTTCTCCTATATACTGGTCCAGCAGCATAAATTTAGTTTTACACTGATGAGAGATTTATTACTTTGAGATATTGCATTTAGATGGTTTGGACATGTTTAAGTTCATCATATAGTGCATGTTATGATGCATTAAAGTCAATTTAGAAGAGATTTGAATATTAACCAAAAAGACTTGGGCCAGAAGCCCAGATATTAATACTAGATATGTCATAAGAATACAACTGTGGATTTTCTCTTCTGCAGGAGCATGACAGACTTTGTGGTTATAGGGGGATGTATCCATCTTTTCTTCTGGTGTCTCTCAAGTCCTTTATGCCAACCCATATTTTCTGGGTTTTGCTAGTTGGAGAAGTAATCATAGGAAAACATAAGATTTGAGATATGCCAAAAAAAAAATCATAATTTTGGCTGGTGCATTCTAAGGAGAAGAACACTTTTCTTTTGAAGATGACAAGGTTTTAGAATATAATTGGGAATTTCTGGTGGCTATTTTTCACTACTACATATGAAGAAACATCTAATCAAATCAATAAATCTAAAAAAGTAATGAAAGACACTGCTGAGGACATCATTTGAGCAACTAGTTTCAACTCTTTCTAAACAATTCTTCCCTGGATTTTCATTTGTGCCAACTGGTTTCAAGTTTGAGTTAGGTTTCTGTTACTTACGGAAGAAGGTGTAGTGAGTAGTAGAGATACACAGATAAAATAGAGGAACAATGGACATTTCCTTAGCAGGATGAAGTCATAGACACCTGACATTCTTTGTCTGCTACACCTGGTTAAGAATTATGGTTCTGCAGTATTTGCATTTACTTATTGAATTGTTGGATTTCAACTTATAGCAATATTTGACTATTTTACTACCCAAAAGAAGTATCTATGTGAACACCAAAAGGCTGACGTTACTAAACCATGTAACCTTCTGCCCCCTCAAAGTCTCACCATACATTTTGGATAATATCCCCTTCCCTAATTTTTAGAGGTTCTGCTATTCTCATAGTTTGTTGCTGTGAGAGGTAGTATTTGTACAGGTTTTTCTTACTGGTTTAGGGAGAGCTACTGAACAAATATAAGTTAATCATTTTTCCTTTTGGAAAGTCTATTCCTTTAGTCAATGATAGTTCCATGATTGGATCCCATCCTAACTTGGAGATCCTTTCCTGCTAATTAAAAATTTGGAATTAGTAAAAGAAGATTATTTTGGGAACTGCTGAAAAAATCTGTATTTTTTGTGCTTTAGTATGCACTTTTCCAACCTTTAGACAGAGGGGTAGGTTGAGAAGAATGGAACAAATATCTAGAGACAAGTGAACAAAAGAAAAAAATAAACTGTGTTTCGCCTGGTAGGATGGCACATGGCTGTGATCCCAGTAGCTTGAGAGGCGGAGGTAGGTAAATCACAAGTTCCGAACCATCCTCATCAAAGTATGAGGTCCTAAGCAATTTAACGAGACCTTGTCTGAAAACAAAACAAAACAAAACAAAAATAAAACAAAACAAAATAGGTCTTGGATGTGGCTCAGTGGTTTAAGCACATCTGAGTTTAATACCTGGTACCTGCCCCACCCCAAATGAGAAAGATGATGATCTCTCAGTCTCCCCACAAGACCTACATCTTCAGTTTTATTCCTGAGGTCGCTAGTGGGATTCCATAAAAAATTCCACTACCCTTTTAATAAACATATTTAGTATTGCTGATGTTTTAGTTAGGTTTCTCTTGTTTGAACCAAAAATAAACCTAATCATGGGACAGTTAATTGGGTGCCAATAAATCATATGAGGTGCAAAACTGATTGGCATAAAATTGGGTCTTGACAAAAGCTTTTGACCAAATTAATCATAATATTTCTATGGAAAGAGGAGAATAGGAGATGATTAAAATCAGAGAAACATGTTCTCACTGTTTCTGTGGCAGTTAGCAAACTGTTAATGATGTTAATTTTTCTGTAGTTTTCAGCCTTATAGGGTTTCACTCTCAACTTTGTTCTTCTGAATGTTTTTAAATTAATAATTGGAATGAAGATATTGGCAACATGCTTATCAAAATCAAATGGAACAATAATGTGGGTTGGAAGAATAGAAAAACTAATTGGCAGAATAAGTAATTTACAAATAAAGATAGTGTACTGAACATTACATTAAAATTTAGCAAAAATAATTACAAATCCTCTAATTAAGATAAAAAATACCAAAGACAAGTAAAGAATAGGGGCAAATAGATGTAAATAGATGTAAAAATGTATCAATTATTTTGAATAAAATTAAGCTCCCCTAGTTCAGCAATATGATAAGGCCACTGGAAATGTTAAAGTGGTATTTGGTAGTGTTAATAAAAGTGGGATGCCTAGAAGAAAGTCATAATCAGAGAAGAAATTAAACATCAGGCCAAAAAACTAGAGTGCATCTAGAATAGAATAATCCAATTCAGGAATAAATAGAAAATACACGTTTAGTACCAATAGTTGAAATCAAGACTGGTTGTTTTGAAGAATTATGGTGTAAACAAGGGTAGAAAGTATGAAGTTCATGGGCATATTCCAAAAAGAAAAAAAATAAGACACCTTGAGGAAAAATATGATAATTTTTGTTAAATTTTAATTGTATTAATATAAAAACACTACATTTAAATAACAGAAAGACAGAGAAGAAGAAAAACCCAACCCATATGAAAAAGATAGGCTGAGCCAGCACTCCTCACTGAGGTCAGGCATTTCACTGAACCTGCCTGCCCGCCTGACGCCCTATTGCTGAGGGACACTGTGCCTGCCTCTGTGCTGACTCAGCGCACCTGTGCTGGGGCTCCCCAACTCCTTTGGAGGCTGGTGGGAATTATTCCTGAGTGCGTGGCCATCATCATTGGAAGAGCAGCTCCCTTCCTGAGACACCTACAGGAGACTGGAGGTCCTTTGATAGGTACCTCTATTTACTCACATATATCCTACACCCTTTCCCCATCCCATAGTTCACAACTAGAAATATTGTAAATAGTAATTGAACTGATCCTGTTTATTTTAAAAATGTTAAAGTCTTTATAGGGGCTATCAGGTTCAGGCCTGCATTTTCTCTGTATTGGGTGCTACTGGTATTGATCTCCCCTTCAAAGGAGAGGTAGTGGAAAGCTGTAGGGTCATAATAAGCCTGCAGGGGGCAAACTTCAGTATCTCTGATCTTCATTGCTAGAGGGGAATATACAGAAACAATATGAAAAAACAGGGGAAGAAAGTGTCCCTAACAAACCAAGATGCTATTGTGATAGACTCCAATGACAGCATGGCAGTAGAAATGACTGAAAAAGAGTTTAGAATCTGCATGATTAAAATGATCCATGCAGCAAAAGACAAGATAAGAGAGCAAATGCACGCAATGCAAGACCATTCCAGTAAACAGTTAAAAGAGAAAATGCAAGAAGCAAAAGAACAGTTCAGTAAGAGATAGAGATTCTAAAAACAAAAACAAAAACAAAAACAAAAAAACAGCAAAACTTAAAAGGAAAGAAATGAAAAACCAAATTAAAAACTCAATAGAAAGCATCACCAACAGAATAGACCTCGTGGAAGACAGAATCTCAGATAATGAAGACAAAATATTCAATCTTGAAAATAAAATTGAACAAACTGAGAAAATGTTAAGAAATCATGAACAGAATCTCCAAGAATTATGGAATATCATGAAAAGACCGAATTTAAGAATAATTGGGATTGAGGAAGGCACAGAAATACAAACCAAAGGCATGAACAACCTGTTCAATGAAATAATATCAGAAAATTTCCCAAACCTGAAAAATGAAATGGAAAAACAAATACAAGAGGCTTACAGAACACCAGGTGCACAAAATTACAACATATCCACACCAAGACACATTATAATGAAAATACCTCACACTTGAAATATAGTATTTTAAAGGCTGCTAGAGAAAAGCATCAGATTACATATAAGGGGAAACCAATACGAATATCAGCAGATTTCTCAGCCCAGACTCTAAAAGCAAGAAGGGCCTGGAACAATATATTTTAAGCTCTGAAAGAACATGGATGCCAACCAAAAATACTAATCCCAGCAAAACTAACCTTCAGATTTGACAATGAAATAAAATCTTTCCATGATAAACAAAAGTTAAAAGAATTTACAAATAAAAAGCCTGCTCTACAAAATATTCTCAGCAAAATATTTTGTGAGGAGGAAGTGAAAAACAACAATACAAGTCAGCAAGGGGAGGAACTACCCTAAAGGAAAAGCCAATCAAGGACAAGTAAAAAACCAAAAATAAGCCAAATTGAGCAGGAATACAAATCATATCTCAATAATAACCTTGATTGTCAATGGCCTAAATTCAATAATCAAAAGACATAGACTAGCAGATTGGATTAAAAAGAAAGACCCACAATATGCTGCCTTCAAGAGACACATCTCATAGAAAAAGACATCCACAGACTAAAGGTGAAAGGATAGGGAAAAACATACTATGCACATGGACCCAGTAAAAAAGCAGGGGTCTTCATCCTTATATCAAATAAAGTGGACTTCAAACCTAAGTTAGTCAGAAGAGATAAAGAAGGACATTTCATACTGCTTAAGGGAAGCATAAAGCAGCAAAATATAACAATTTTAAATATTTATGCCCCAAACAATGGAGCATCTACGTATATCAAACAAACCCTCCTCAATTTTAATAATCAAATAGACCAAAACACATTAATAGTGGGGGACTATAGCACAACACTCTCACCAGTGGATAGATCCTCCAAAGAAAAACTGAACAAAGAAACTATAGAACTAAATAATACAATCAATGATATAAACTTAATGGATATTTATAGAGTATTTCATCCATAATCGAGTGAATATACTTTCTTTTCAGCAGCCCATGGATCCTTCTCCAATATAGTCCATATGCTATGCCACAAAAAGCCATTAGTAAATAAAAAAAAAAAAAAAAATAGAGATCCTACCCTGTATCCCAGCAGACCATAATGGAATGCAATTAGAAATGAATGATAAAATAACAAACAAAAACTACTCATACACCTGGAGACTAAATAATATGCTACTGAATGATGCAATGATAACAGAAGACATCAGGGAAGAAATTTTAAAAAATCTAGAAGTAAATGAGAACAATGACACAACATATCAAAACCTCTGGGACACTATGAAAGCAGTACTAAGAGGAAAGTTCATTGCATTGAGCTCACACATTTAAAAAATAAAAAGTCAACAACTAAATGACCTAACATTACACCTCAAAGCCCTGGAAAAAGAAGAACAGATCAACACCCAAAATAGTAGAAGATAGGAAATAATTAAAATCAGAGCTAAAATCAATGAAATTGAAAGAAGGAAACAATTCAAAAAATTGACAAAAGTTGGTTCTTTGAAAAAGTAAACAAAATTAATAATTAGCCACACTAATGAAGAGAAAGAGAGAAAAAACTCAAATTACTAGAATTTGTGATGAAAATGGAAAAATCACGACAGACACCATTGAAATATATAACATAGTTAGAAGCTACTTGAAAATCTATACTCCAACAAAATAGAAAATATCGAAGACATCGACAAATTTTTAGAGACATATAATCCTCCCAAACTGAATCAGGAAGATGTACACAATCTATACAGATCAATTTCAAGCACTGAAATAGAATAAGCCATCAAAAGCCTACCAACCAAGAAAAGCCCAGGATCAGATGGATTCTCAGCTGAATTCTACAAGACCTTTAAAGAAGTACTGATACCAATACTCCTCAAAGTATTTCAGGAAATAGAAAAGGAGGGAACCCCTCCAAATTCATTCTATGAGGCTAGGATCACTCTGATACCAAAACCAGACAAAGACACATCGAGGAAAGAAAACTTTAGACTGATATCCCTGATGAACATAGATTCAAAAATCCTTAACAAAATACTGGCAAATTGCATACAAAAATATATTAAAAAGATAGTGCACAATGATCAAGTGGGGTTTATCCCAGGGGTGCAAGTTTGGTTCAACTTCCGGAAATCAATAAATGTAATTCACCACATCAATAGACTTAAAGTTAAGAATCACATGATTATTTCAATTGATGCTGAGAAAGCATTTGATAAAATCCAGCACCCCTTCATGCTTAAAACACTAGAAAAAATAGGAATAGTAGGAATGTACCTCAACATTGTAAAGGCTATCTATGCTAAGCCCATGGCCAACATCATTCTTAATGGAGAGAAACTAAAAGCATTTCCTCTAAAAACTGGAACAAGAAAGGGATGCCCTCTTTTACCACTTCTATTCAACATCATCCTTGAAACACTTGCCAGAGCAATTAGACCAAAGAAATTAGAGGGATACAAATAGGAAAAGAAGAACAAAAGCTGTCACTATTTGCTGATGACATGATCCTATATTTAGACGATCCAAAAAACTACACTAGAAAACTTCTAAAACTAGTAAATGAATTCAGCAAAGTAGCAGAATATAAAATTAATACGAGTAAGTCTAAAGCATTTCTATTTATAAGTGATGAATCCTCTGAAAGAGAAATTAGGAAAATCATTCCATTCACAGTAGCCTAAAAAAAAAATAAAAATACTTGGAAATTAATCTAATAAAAGAGGTAAAAGACCTCTACAATGAAAACTATAGACCATTAAAGAAAGAAATTGAAGAAAACATTAGAAGATGGAAAGATCTCCCATGTTCTTGGATAGGCAGAATTAACATTGTCAAAATGGTCATTCTATCAAAGGCACTATACAGATTCCATGCAATTCCAATTAAAATACCAATGATATTCCTCATAGAAATAGAGAAAGCAATCATGAACTTCATCTGGAAGAACAAGAGACCTCGAATAGCCAAACAATCATGAATAGAGAAAGCGAAACAGGGGGTGTCACAATACTAGACATTAAATTATAATACAGAGAAATAGTAACAAAAACAGTATGGTATTGGCACCAAAATAGACAGGCAGACCAAAGGTACACAATAGAAGACACAGAGACAAAAACCACATAGATACAGTCACATCATACTAGACAATGGAGAAAAGATAGCCTGTTCAACAAATGGTGCTGGCAAAACTGGAAATCCATATGCAGTTAAATGAAATTAAACCTCTACTTCTCACCCTGCACAAAACTCAACTCAAAATGGATCAAAGACATAGGAATTAGACCAGATACCCTGCACCTAATAGAAGACAAAGTAGGCCCGAATCTTCATTATGTTGGCTTAGGATCAAACTTTCTCAATAAGACTTCCAAAGCACAAGAAATCAAAGCAAGAATCAATAAATGGGATGGATTCAAACTAAAAAGCTTTTTCTCAGCAAAGGATACAATCAAGAATGTGAAGAGAGAGCCTACAGAGTGGGAGAAAATCATTTCCACACACTCTTCAGATAGAGCATTTATCTCCAAAATTTATAAAGAACTTACAAAACTTTACAACAAAAATACAAAGAACTCAATCAATAAATGGGCCAAGGAACTGGACAGACACTTTACAGAAGAAGACACACAGGCAATTAATAAATATATGAAAAAGTTTTCAACATCTCTAGTAATTACAGAAATGCAAATTAAAACAACTCTAAGATTTCATCTTACTCCAATTAGAATGGCTTTTATCAAGAACACAAACATTAATAGATGTTGGCGTGGATGTGGGTAAAAAGGCACACTTTTACATTGCTGGTGGAGTTGTAAATTGGTGCAGCCACTCTGGAAAGCAGTATGGAGAATCCTAAGAAAACTTGGAATGGACCCACCTTTTGACCCAGTTATCCCACTCCTCGGTTTATACCCAAAGGACCTAAAATCAGCCAACTACAGTAACACAGCCACATCAATGTTTATAGCAGCTCAGTTCACAATAGCTAGATTGTGGAACCAACCTAGATGCCGTTCTACAGATGAATGGATAAAGAAACTCTGGTATATATACACAATGGAATACTATTCTGCCATAAAGAAGAATAATATTATGGCATTTGGAAATAAATGGATGGAATTGGAGAATATCATGCTACGTGAAATAAGCCAAGCCCAAAAAACCAAAGGCCAAATGTTTTCCCTGATAAGTGGAGGATGATATATAATGGGGGTGGGGGTGGGGAATGAAAGAATAATGGGTGAACTTTAGAATATGTAGAAGAAAATGAGAGGGAGGGGGGTATGAAAAATGGTGGAATGAGACAGACATCATTACCTATGTACATGTATGATTACATGAATGGTATGAATCTACATTGTATACAACCATAGAAATGAAATTATGTACCCCATTTGTGTACAATGAATCAAAATGCAGTCTGTAAAAAATTAAAAACAAAATAAAAATAATAAAAAAGGAAAAGATATATCTCAGAATTTGTAGTATATGAAAATAAATTATGATGTAGCACAAAGTTGTTAATTCTTTAGTTTATCAAAAAAATAGCGTAAGTAGTGAAAGAAAGTTACAGAGGGAGGACCCAAATATAAAGTTCAGTAGGTACAGTCTAAGGTTCTTTTAATCCAAATACTACAACACATATACATTTCACTATATTTAATGTTGATATGGTTTAATTATGCAGTTTCATTTCTATAAAAAAGATGCTTGATGCTCATTCAATTTTCTAGATGTTAAATATGTCCAGAAGTACAATGATTTTTTATATGTTGAGTCAAACAAAAAGCATGATCACATGAATCTTTTCCAATGGAGACAAATTAATTTGCATGAATGTATCATTAAATATCTGGTCTGTTTATCTACATACTTTCCTGGGTTCTACAATAATGATCAGAAATACATTTTTAAAAACATCTGATCAAAAAACATAAAGAAAAGTGAGGAAGAGAAGTAAGGTAGTATAGTTTTGAAAGATGAATCACTTAACTGAAGGAATAGTTAAAATCTAAGTATCTGAGGAAGGGACTATTATTGAGACCCACAGAATTTACTCTCTTAACACTTGGAGACTTTGATTTGAACTTCCAGGCTGATCTACAACACAGGATGGACTCAGGATATAAGAAAATGAATTGCAATTAAGGTAAAGTTTACATAAAAGAAAAATTGTGCATCTCTGTGCCCAGCCACATTTTCTAAGTCAAATGATGATCATTTTATCTAACTTGAAAGTTTCTGCTGTTTTAAGTGAAAATATTAAGTAATTGCTAATTTTTAAAAATCAATGTCTCCACCTCTGGAGAAGGTGGCAGCAGAAGGCAAAGATGAATCTTGTTGAAATAAGTCTGGAGACAAGGGAATTAATTCAAGATTTTCAAGAGAAACAGAAAGATTCTAACAACTTCAACTGATGTATAAACTATGTTGATCAATGCTTATTGTTTAATAATTTTGACTTCCTAATATTTTTTGTGGCCATATCACTAAGGTTCTCTCATTCTTAAGTACTGATTTTATTTTCTTGGAGTTATTCATTTGGTTAAATTTCTATTTTCTTGTCACTAGATCATCTTCAAGCTTTATAATGGAACTGTAAAACTCTTCAAACAGTATAAAAGTCTATAAGGTCTCAAGGTTCCCATTGTCTTCTCTCCTCGAGGACTTTCCTTCTGAAGTGTGTCATTGCCATGTCCCAGACTTAGCTGGCTGAAATCTAGGTTGGTCATGCTGCTATCACTCTGGAAATTCTCTTTACTACTCACTTGAAAATTTCTTTTGCACCTTTGCTGTGTTGGATCACCATCAGTTGACTGTCATATTTATTTGTCTTTATTTTCTCTTTGTTGGAGTGTAGCCTTCAGAAGCTTCTTGAGAAATGTTGCTTGGGAGGTAAATATTTTCAGGACTTATACATCTGAAATTTATATTATTTCTGACTGGATATCTTGGATGTATAATCTTATCAGATTAAAAATAGTTTAAATGCTCTTATCCTTCTGTTTTCTAATTTCTAACATTGTCTTAAAAACTCATACTGGTTATGTGGTACTGAGTTTTGAGCAGTCAGGTAAAGAGCAAATTATTATAAGCCACGAGGCAATTTTAACAAAAGGTATTTAAATTAATCAATACAGTATATATAAAATTTAGCATAGAAATTTTTAATAGAATAAAGTGTTTTGTAAGTTTTTGAGATTTTTATACCAAGAAAAAAATATGCATGGTAAGACCTCAATTATCAAGACTTTCTGGAGTACCTAAATAGATAGATACTCATGTTGCATGCTGGAGTTCTAATCTGAGTGACCTAGTGAATGAGGTAACTAGTGAGCATTTGATTTCTGCATTTAAAAATTGAAAACATAGTCTAGATTCATATTTTGTCAAATTTACTTCCAAATATTAAAATATGACTTGCAACAACGTGATTCTGCTTTTGAAAACTTAGAGTTATTTTGATGAACTTCATAGATTGCTATGCAATCAAACACAAAAACATCTGAAGACATTCAAATATATCAGAAGTTGCCAAAACCCTCACCTGTTCTCAAGATATTATGTCCTCAAAAGCTAATCCATAAGGTAACCAATCTTCAAATAAACCAACCAAACATCATATAGATATATGTTCTTTTCATAATATTCTTTTTTTTTTAGTTATACCTTTTATTTATTTATTTATTTATTTTTTATTGTAAACAAATGGGATACATGTTGTTTCTCTGTTTGTACATGGTGTATTTCTTTGAAAATAATTTCTTTCCTGCCCAATGAAATTTCCTATACCTTCTAAACATTCTGTCATATCCCATTTCTAATATTTAATGGGCACAGAGGATTAAGTAGGGTATTTAATTTCTTCTCAGTGGGAAGAGAAAACCAATTCCTGATGGAAAACTTGGTCAAATAGGGTGCCCAGAGTATCTGAGTTAAGTCTTCAGCAAATCAGAGGGATTCTGAGTAGTATTTTGACCTTCTCCTTTGTTGACAGGGTCATGTGATTTGGAGAAACACAGGCCATTCATTCGATCCAGGGAGAATATAGCACATTTATAAGGTGGCAAATTTTTTTTTTTTAATTTTTTTAGTTGTAGATGGACACAATACCTTTATATTATTTATTTATTTTATGTGGTGCTGAAGATGAAAACCAGTGCCTCACACTTGCTAGGCAAGCACTCTACCACTGAGCTACAACCCTAGCCCCCAAGATGGTAATCATTTAAATATGCCTAGCACACTGATATCATGACTTCCAATAAATGACTTGCATCTGATTTCACATCAGTAAAATATAGGTCAGACTATTTCTTCTGAATAATGAATGCATTTTTGTATTCAAAAGAGTCCAGAAGAGGAACTTTTTGGGAATTTTATAGTATAGTTAGCTTTTTAAGTGGATAAGCTATGGTAATTTTCAAAATTATGAAGTTCTAGAGAACTATAGCTTCAGAATTTAGCAGAACATTTTCAATAAATTTTGAGAAGCATACATACATATATGAAATTTAAAATGAACTTAAGATATTTGTTTAGCCTCACAGAACCTATCTTAATGCCTAAATTTTAGACTCTGCTAAGTTAAAAAAAAAAAATAAGGTGTATTTTAAACTCAACTCAGTTTGTTCAAAGGTTAAATTTTGAAAAGCTGGTGGTCTTCATATTGAATGTAATTTTATATATAATGTATGTAATCATTAAATAGCATGCTGCATTGTATAATTTGCCTTTTTTGAAAATCTACACCATGGATGCATGGATTTACTTTTATTCCAAACAACACAATTGCATGTGTACTTTATCCCAAATATATGGTTTCTACTTTAATATTTTTCCATAGCAATTGTTTCATACAAAAATGCATTTCCTGAGATTTATTCTAGATATTTATTTATTTATTTATGCGGATAAATATCTTTAAATCAGTGAAAATGTCACCAGCATAAGTGCACTTTTGACCATTGTGTTTCGCTAATATATTGAAGAGGGCACAGTATCATAATTACTGAAAAAAAAAATACTCTAAATGTCAGATTTTGGAAAATATAAGTTAATATTCTTAGAAAATCCAGTGTAAGACAAAAAAATTTAATTATTCTTTAAAATTCTAAAATATGAATTCCTTTGGCATTTAGTTTACAAAGCTCCAATTACCTAGAAGTACAAATGACTTGAGAATCTGGTTATTTTTAAATTAAAATTTGTTTCAACTATTCAGACTCACTAGATAAAGTTAATAAATAATTCAAAAACTTGGATCAAGATAATTAGGAGGACTGATGCTTGTGTTTGTTGATTTGGTGGTTATAATTTTAAGGTGCAGATGGTGTAATAGATGCTAATGGTGGTTTACTGCTTACACTGTCTCTGGAGTTTTAAGTTCCAATTGCACCTATAAAAAGGGGCAATTAGTTCTTTCTATTTTATTGCTGTTAAGGGAAAGAAAGCTGTTTCAGTTAAAAGCCAACTAGATACTACTCTTGATTAAAATCCTGGTATCAGTAATTTATTCTCCTTATCCAATTCTAAGTCAAGAGTTCAAAAAAATTGAGAAGTGTCACCTTTGTAAATATGATAGTCTGTTAATTATGTTATATTGGTGAAGGATATTGATGTAATTGGTCGATAGGTAGTAATATCATTCTTCATAAAATTGTATTTGGCGGGGACAAGGTTAATACTAATTTCATATGCACTAATGCTATGATTGAGTGTATTCAGAGATGAAAGTGCTGTGATTTTATAAAGTGACATTCTGATTTGTTTAAAAGTTTGAAAATAAGAATATGTCTCAAGAATGTTTTTCTTTACAGATCCAGTAGCACTGGCAAGTTGAAAATGGATATTATAATTATTTCCCACTTAGAAAGGCATTATTTTGAAAGCTTTTCAGTCATATAAAATATAATTACCTGACATTACAAAATAATTTCATTTCCTCCTATATCTAGCTATAGTAGAAAAGGAATGAACATTGTATTTTAATGAAAAGCATAGAATAGGTATTCTATCTTTCAAAATAACTGTTAAACACACGAAGGAATTAATGTTAAGTATTAGCTTAATTACTTTAAATCATAGCTTTAGAACTTTATTCACAGAGGCTTTGGAATATTTCTGCATTACCCTTCCAATTTAAGAAATCTGAAATCTGAGAAAAAAGGGAAGATATATAAATTGAATTGATCAACATGCCATACAATCTAGCAAAGACATTAGCATTTGTGGATTAATTTTATTAATGGTTATAATTAGAATAATTTGAGCTTTTGCATTAATATAATGGGAGTTTACTTGTACTGTTTAGTCTTATTTTTTAATTCTGCCAACTGTGAAAGGAGGAAAATGTCAATACTAAGAAGGAAGCAGAATTTGCATAGGAATGGAAACAGCTACATCATGACAAACATCTTGAATTAGCTCAAGAGCTGAATAATGTCATGAGTTTTTGTACTTGAAAATTTATTTTTTTAAATCCATATATAACATGAAGGCAGCTGCATTTTTAATTCAAATAGGATCAGCTGTTTGGCAGAGCAAGCAGAGCAAAGAAAAATCGCTACAATGATTTAAGCAAAGTGAGAAAATCAAAGACAAAGTGAAACAGTGAAATCATCATGCAAAATACACATTAACGTAACTTCACTCTTTTTAAAAAGAAAGTTTGACTAATTTGCTTTTCAGTGTGTCTGGCAGAATTTATATAAAGAATTCTTAACTATCTCTCATTGAGGATATAAGAAAATTAAAGGTAATTTTTTCCAACTTCCTATTTAAAGAATCATAGTCCTTTCATTGTGTTAGCATTACATCACCATCACAATATATATGGGGCTATGGACTTTTATTTCATCTTTTAAGACAAAATATTCACCTTAAATTCTCATTCCTACCTGCTTCCTATACCTCATCCCCTCTTGTAAGTTCTAAACCTAACAGTCCAAAGAGCTCAAGTGATCAGATATCTACACTAATTACTAATTCGTACACTTGCCTCACTGAGTTGCTTAATGAAATTCACTTGTATCAATAGTGTTCATTTGTTTTTTTGTGGGGGGGCTACTGGGGATTGAACTCAAGAGCACTTAACCACTGAGCCATATCCCCAGGCCTATTTTGTATTTTATTTAGAGACAGGGTCTCATTGATTTGCTTAGTGCCTTGGTTTTGCTCAGGGGACTTTGAACTCTAGATCTTCCTGTCTCTGTCTCCTGAGTTGCTAGAATTACAGGCGTACTCCACCATGCCTCGTTCATTCATTTGAAGATAGTCATTGATCTATTTTTTAGTCAGTTAAGATGTTAGTTTTAAGAACAAAACAAATGTAGTACTTATTTGTCTGGACAGTATAGCTTAGTAAATTCTATAGATTATATACAATACATATGTAGATAAAAATGTAACAATCAGAATTTCATGATACATACTAAGAGAAAAAACTCTAACTAGAACGATCCCTGAAACTTAACAAGAGTTATTAAAGTGTTAGCTATATGTTATTTTTCTTATTATAATAATTACTAATATATTAACAAGGACATTTCATAGAAAAGCGTGAAGGACTTAAAGCACAAGAAACACTGGTTTAGATGCTTTGCATTTATTAACTTATTTAAACAGTTGAGGTAGAAATAGGAAGATCCATTTTATAGGTGAAAAAAATTACAGTCCAAAACTGGGGTGACTTGCCTAAGGCCACATTGGTACTGACAATTTCAGATGGGGTTACAGTATAGGTGGTCTGTCTTCAGTGTTCATACTTCAACCACAATATTATACCACTGTGTCATGTCCTGTGCAACATTTATTCAGGAGTAACTGAACTGGTCCATGAGGGAATGGAGAAAAGACAAACAAATACAAATGTAGAGAAAAACCCAGGGCTTGGTGGTTTAGCCTGCCTGCCTCTGGGAGAGGAAGACTGACCACAAGCAAGTTCTGCATGTTTATTGTACAGGTTTAAACATCAAAAGGATTGATTGTGAGAAAGCGTCTTCAAGGTAAACGAAACCTGAGGGCAAAAGCAGCCCAATTAGAACTTACCAGCTTGCACCCATAATTCTCTAACTCTAGACAGCAGATGTTTGAACCCAAAGATGTTTGAACTAATAAAATTCCTTGGCTAGCAAGGACATTCCCTTCAAACAGGGTGTTGCCATAAAACTAGGCGGTGCCTTTGCACCAATAATTTCTCAAGGGAGGTGTCACCTCTGTCTTTGAGCAGTTCACAGACCCACAATTCATTCGCCACTCCAGACACCACTAGTCAAAATGACTACAGTCAACACTCCACCTAAGTTTATATATGAAAAATACCAAGAATCTGGTCAGTATCCTGCAAAAAGATGGAAAAGCGTGTGTAATGACAGTTGCTTGGAACAGAGCTGGAGTGGATTATTGGAGTGGGTAAGAATAGCTCAAGGTGAGGTCCAGAGATGTATGTAGTTGATCTGTGTAGCACTAAAGTTAAAGGGAAACCGTGAAATCGGTTTTAGCAGGCCATTGACCTGATTCAATCTATGTTTTTTCTGTTTGTTTTGCTTTGTTTACTCATTTTAATGTTATTTAATAAATAATTGGAATGATGAAGCAACAAAGGTTTAGCTGACCAGGAACAATTTCTGTGAAATAGGAAAAAAATGTGCTCATTATCTGGACTATGATTGTAACAGCAGAAACATATAAAGCTGAAGAGTATATAGAACATATGGAAAAGAGTATATAGTACATAGTCTAACTGGTATAGATATATTAAAATTAAATTTTAATTCATTTATGAGCATTAAATATTCTTGATTTTAAGTAATTGGACCAAGAACTCTTATTAATTTGAAATTTGAAATGTGATAGTTGACTAATCCAATAATTAAGAGGTGAGCCATCTTAGCCTTCCTGAGAAATAAAGAATCAGTGACATAATAGAAAGTGAAAGAATTGTGAACAAATAGATGAGGGAAATAATAATGAAAAAATATTTTTAAAAGTTCTTCCTCTTATTAGAAATATATGCATATGTTAAAATGAAAGTTCAAATATTAATAACATTAGTATAATTAATAAAGTAATAAATAATCATTGCAGATTCATGTGGCAGATTTATATATAAAAAATAGTGAAAAAAAAAATAAAACAATCGTCATGTATTTGTACATTAGGAAAGTATTTTACACTTCTTTCAAAAATTTTACTTGAGCTGGGCACAGTGGCACATGCCTGTAATCCCAGCAGCTCAGGAGACTGAGGCAGGAAGACTGTGAGTTCAAAGCCAGCTCCAGTAAAACCAAGGCACTAAGCAAATCAGTGAGACTCTGTCTCTAAATAAAATACAAAATAGGGCTGGGGATGTGACTCAGTGACCAAGTGCCCCTGAGTTCAATCCCCATATATCCCCACAAAACAAAAAATAATTACTTGCATAATTATTGCTCTAGAATGAATGGGATCCCCCTTAAAATTCACACGTTGAAGCTCTTATCCCCAGTGGGATTAGAAGCTTTTGGGAAAGGAAAATATTAGATTTAGATAAGGTCATGAGGATGGAATACTCATGGTTATAAGGAACAAGTGCCCTTAAAGGTGAGGAAGAGATACCACAACTCTCTCTGAGGTAAGGACACAGTGAGAAGGCAGCTATCTGAAAGTCAAGAAGATAACCCCAGTAAGAACCCAGCCATAATGGCACCCTGATCTCCAGACTTCTGGCCTCCAGAAATGTGAGAAAATAAAGCTCCTTTGTTTAAACTACCCAATCTATGGTATTTTCTTTTGGCATCAAACTGGCTAAAAAAATTTTGATTCTTGAAAAAAATAAAAATATAACCCATAAATTTAGATAAAGATAAATAGCCAAGTCTTCTATCTGATAAAGATTACCTTTGGTAGCTTTAGATCTGAGATTATTTGACATCTCAACTAAACTAATTATGAAAAACAACAACAAAAGGAGAAATAAACCAACTCAAACTTGGAATATTCTCATCACTAAGTTTAAAGACTCGAAAAGTGGCAAATAACATATGGAAAGTGAACTGTTTTACTTACGTGAGTAGACTTGGTCACTGAGAGAAGGCAAAGGTTAAAATTAATTTAGTAGCACTGCTACTTATAAAAAACATTAATGAGTAATATAAATGTGGAAATAATTCCAGTGAGTATATGGAAATGGGTTGAGAATCTTTGTAAACAGTAAAAACTTAGAGGGAGTAAGACTGATGAGAACAATTTGTCATTAAATCACAAATATGCCGACCATCTGCTCGGCTGGGCTATGGATGACTCACTCTCTACGTTTTTAGGTTTTCAGAATGTGAGAATACACTGGTGTTTCTGCTATGATAGACCCACATATATAATTAAGGTTTTGCTTTATTTAGTTTAATTAGATATTAAGTTTAACGAATGTCTGAGTAGTATTGAAGTGGGCAATTTCTACTCTTACTGGATGTTTGATTCTCATTTTAGTATTTCACATGTATGTAATATATAAAAGTATTGTTTAAAATATCACTATGAATTATAGTTAAAAAACCATAAATGTTCACATAATAAAATGCCTTTTCAGCTGAGTGGATTCATTTATGGCTGGAAAAGCCAACAGAAAGTAAACTTTGCATTAATAACCAAGTATAGCAAATATACAATTTATTTCTTCTATTGATGATCTTTGGTGTAATGGAGTAAGCAGGGGCAATTAAATACAAGGTCAATATCTGCGTCAGTAAACTTTTCAATGCTGTAATTGAGATACCTGACAAGAACAACATAGAAGAGAAAAAGGTTATTTTTCACTCACAGTTTCAAAAATTCAGTCCATGGTGTGCTGGCTTTAGTGTTCGAGGCTCCAGGTGAGGCAGAGAATCATGAAAAAGGGCATGGCGGAGGAAAGTTGCTTAGCTCAAAGCAACCAGGAAGCAAAGATATCTCAAGAAACCAGGGACAAAATAAATAATCCCCAAAGAATTCTCTTGGTAATCCACTTCCTCCAACCACAGCTCACCTACCTACAGTTAGCATTCAGTAATCCATTTAGATTATTAATTTATCAAATAGATTAATCCATTGATCAGGTTACAGTACTCATAATCTAATCATGTTGACCTCTGCATTCACACAGCAATTTTGGCGGGACACCTCATTTCCAAACATAACAATATACTTAGCCTTTGTTGGCAAAATCTTTGGGCATGATTTTTCCTTCATATGTGTTATTGGTGATAATGGCACAGCTGTAAATCTGAGAAATAGTAAGGAGTGGTTGAGTAGCCAGGGAACAGACTTATGATAGGGAATTGGAGAAATTTAACTGTGAAAATATGATAGCAGAATAAACACCAATTAGTGGAGAGAACTAAACCATGGGGACAGTAACTCTATTTCATGACTACTGATAACATATTTTTAGTAAGCAGGTTTATATTTCACTAGGGAAGGTTATTGTTAATAGAAAAGATTCAGAAGAAAGGGAGTTATCTGTGAAGCAGATGGAAAAGTAATTTAGTCTGAGGTATATTTTGTAAGATTTTGACTCATAAAATCATACAGTGTAAATTGCCAAGTATTATGATAAGGGATATTTGAAATAATGTTGGAAAATTAGTAATAAGTATATAAATATAAACATCACTGTATATCTTTTTATTCCCCTTAAAATATCAGTAGTAATTGATTCCATTTAGCTATTTAGTTCACTGGGGAAAAATTATCCTCTTACATCTACCACCATGTAAGCAAATTCCTTTTTTTCATTGATATAAACAAATATATATGCACAATTTGACAAATTAAATTTCATTCTTTTTTATGATAACAATTATAAAGTGAGGAGTTGCTAATTGGTCAGCAATTGCCTGTCTTATAAGGTTGTTAGCAAACATAAGTCTTACAGTGCAGTTGACAAACTTACCAATTCCCATTTTTCCCCTTCCCTTAGAAGAACAATCCCAGAGTAGGTGCTACATAATGCTTGTCAGAAAGCCATTTTGCTTAACATGAATAATGTCATTCAGAGGGCTGGCCATCTGTTTGTTGAATGTTTGTCAGACCTACACCCACTGCATCATAGAAGCATGGATGCGAGCACGATGATCACAGATCTTCCCACAAGCTTTCATCTATTATAAAAATAAAGTGAAACTATTTAAGAACTAAGTTATATTAGAAAAAAAAGACACTTAAATACTATGTCTTTTGTTGCTTTATGGATTCCAGATATGTAAAGAAAATGCTGAGTTTAAGCTTCCGTGTACAACTTATGAGACTGCAAAGAAGATACTGAGGAAATTAATGGGATAGTTCAATAATATTTGACATCAAAATACATTTGGTCTATCATTTTTATATTTCTTATACTTTAGATTGTGACTTTTTCCAGAACATTTTATTGCCTTTTAAAAACTTTATATTGCTTATTAGAAAACAAAGTTAAGAGACTCCTTTCTAAATAAAGAAAAAAACAATTTGTCTTTGAATATTTTCCCATAATAGTAAAGCACGAGAGAAATTTAACAAAGAATTGAATGAATTGGAGATTTCTTACTGTGTTGCTTCTTTCTTACTAAATTGCTAGTCAAATTTTAACTATGGCATTATCTCTAGTAATTACCTCTAGTTATTGTTAGTTTCCAAAATTTTCATCACTTGAAATCTGTGATGATCCCTCTAGAAGTAATTCAGAGAACTTATGAGGAATAAAAGAAAATAAATATTATTTGGAAAATATATATTTGTGAAAATTTGGTAAGTACACTATTATGAACTATATGTGTATGTGTGTTTATACATACCATAAATAACAACTACCCAGGTTACTTACATAGCCACAACTATTATCAAAACTATTATGCTTGCTTGAAAAAAAAATACTCCTGCTCTAATAATTTATTACCACTGTGCTCAGGAAACAAATAAAACCAATGCTCAATTTATAATTGGCAAAGTAGTTTTGAATTTGCTTGAAAGTGCAGCAAACTTTTTGAGGAATTTGATTACATCAGATAGATGCATGCATTTTTCTTATATTTGTGAAACCATATGACATGATTTCCAAGAAATTTACCTGTGAATCATTATATATCATAGATCAAATTTAGTGACTGTTACTGTTGGAGAGTTAAAAACAGAAAGAAGAAAAGAAAAAGTACAGAATTTCCTGATCCCACGATCTATGATACCCTAATACCAATACATAAACTTAGAACTATTTAAAATCAGCTTCTATTTATGGGCCCAAATTCAGTAAGAGATTAACTTCAGGAAGTTCAATTGCCTCCTTAAGACATTTGGTACTTTGCTGTCATAGCTGTCATTGAATATGTATGAGTTACTGTTTATGGGTCTTAGCAATACTTTAGGTAGCGGGAATGTAGAAATGCTTCATGAAAATGTACAGAGAAAAGACATGATCCTGATCTTGAGATTCTTAAATGATTGAAGGCAAAGGAGTAAACTATTCTACAGACATTTCAAAGTATACTCATACATAGTAGGAGTGTGAGTTTGTACATGAGATCAATCCACTAGCTCTGGTCTGAGTACTGAGTTTGACCATGATTGGTAAAAATGAAGACTTGAAATTATGATAGGAAGTCAACACTTTGATCATGATGATGTACATATGTCTAATCTCCATGGAGGAGTTGTTTTTATTTAAGTGCAATGACTGAAAGCATGAAATATGAGAAGAACAAAAGTAAGTCTGAACTATAAATACAAGGTCATAGGAAACAAAATGGAAGCTTATAAATTGTTGCTTTCATGGTAGGAAGAATCACAACAGAATTTCTGTGTTCTGCTTTTAAAAAGTGATTAATTAAAATGGTGAAAAGACCAGGAGTTTACCATTTTCAGTTAAATAAAACTGAGATAAAGGTCCTGCTTCAGGCTCACTGTCAGGTGCCTGTCATCCACCATTTGCCTGCCTCTTCCCTGTCCATAGTCTGCCTTATACCTATCCATCACCCACCCCATGAGGTTCACCTCCAGATCATCTGACCACAGTCAGCAAACTGATCACCGACCACCAGTGGAGTGCCAACTGCCTGCTATTGCCTGGAAGTTCACTGTCATAGTACCTGCAGGTGTGATTACACGTGGATGCCGCCATTTTGAGACAACAGCCAGGCCCCGTAGGACCCCTGGCTGTACTGACTAAGCCCCGTTTCCAGGACCCCTCAGCCCAACTGATCACTCCCTGCCTCCAAGGCACTCACATTGACTGAATGCTCCTGCCGCCAGGACCCCCAGCCCGACTGACTGTGCCCTATCTCCGGAACCCCAGACCAACTGATTGCACCCCACCTCCAGGATCCTGCAGCCACACCAAATACATCCGACCTCCAGGACACCTACCTGACCAACCACACCCTGCCTCCAGGACCTCCAGCCAACCACATCCACACCCCAGGTTGCAGCTTCCCATTTGCCAACACATTTGGAAGCCACAGCGGCCATCTTGGATAATACGAGAAGCTATATCTCCCATCTTTAGGTGGAGCAAATCCCATCCTGAGATGCCTGCTGGAGACTTGAAGGTCATTGTCAGGTACCTCTCATGCATCAGGCTACTGAAGAATGGGAGGTTTGAATACTATATGACTGTTATAGAGTAGATTTTCTTTTTTCTCCTTATTGAACAATTTTAGGTTTTTATTTCTTTACTTTTCTTGCTCTCTTTTCCTTTTGTTTACCTGTTACCTCAGAGTCTCTTTCTCCCTTTTTGCATGCTAACATCCAATTTCTTTTGATTACACTCTCACCCTTTCTATTATCTAAAACTTCTGTATATTCTGTTCTTATCCCATTAACAGCTACATCCTATATCCCTCTGCCTCCTCTTTGTCTTCAGTTAGAAACTGCAGACCTTATTGCAAGTCTGTTTGTTATACTGAAGATAATAATTGAAATCATTCTGTTTATTATAACAGTATTTTTAATGTACTCATAGGGACTATTTGGTCTAGGATTGCATAGTGTCTGAATTGGGCACTGCTAATATTGATCTCCCCTTAAAGAAAAGGCTTTGGAAACCTATAGGGTCACTATAAGCCTACAGCAGGGAATCTGCAATACCCCAGATCTGCACTGCTAGAGGGGAAGATACATGAACAACATGAAAAAACAAGGTGAAAAAATGATCCAAACAAATCTAGATTCTATATTAACAGAATCCAATGACAGTATGTTAGAAGAAATGTCAGAAAAGGACTTCAGATTATAAATGATTAAGATGATTCATGATTAAGAGTGAGATAAGAGAGCAAATGCAGGCAATGAATGATCATACCAATAAGCAGGTGAAAGGAAGCAAAAGATCATTTCAACAAAGAGGTAGAGATTCTCAAACAAACAAACAAACAAAAACAAATGGAAATCCTTGAAATGAAGGAAACAATAAACCAAATAAAAAACTCAATGGAAAGCATCACCAAAAGACGAGACCACTTGGAAGACAGAAGCTCAGACAATGAAGACAAAATATTTAATCTTGAAAATAAAATTGCCCAAACAGAGAAGATGGTAAGAAATCATGAACAGAATCTCCAAGAACTATGGGACGTCATGAAAATACCAAATGTAAGAATTATTGGGACTGAGGAAGGCACAGAGATATAAACCAAAGGAATGAACAACCTATTCAATGAAATAATATCAAAAAATTTCCCAAACCTGAAGAATGAAATGGAAAATCAAATACAAGAGGCTTACAGAACACCAAATGCACAAAATCAAAACAGATCCACACCAAGGCACATTATAATGAAAATGCCTAACATTCAAAATAAAGATAGGATTTTGAAGGCCTCGAGAGACAAGCATCAGATTACTAATAGGGGGAAACCAATATGGATATCAGCAGATTTCTCAACCCAGATTCTAAAAGCTAGAAAGGCCTGAAAAAACATATTTCAATCTCTGAAAGAACATGGTTGCTAACCAAGAATCCTATACCCAGCAAAACTAACCTTCAGATTTGAAGATGAAATAAAATCCTTCCATGATAAACAAAAGTTAAAAAATTTACAAAAAGAAAGCCTGTGCTATAGAATGTTCTCAACAAAATATTCCATAAGGAGGAAATGAAAAACAACAATGGAGGTCAGCAAAGGGAGGAACTACCTTAGAGAAAAATCCATGCAAAGAACAAACCAAGCCAAGTTAAAAACCAAAAATAAGCCCAAATGACTGAGAATACAATCATATCTCAATAATAACCCTGAATATTAATAGCCTAAACTCATCAATCAAAAGACATAGACTGCAGAATGGATTAAAAAGAAAGACCCAACAATAAGCTGCCTGCAAGAGACTCATCTCATAGAAAAAGACATCCACAAGCTAAAGGTGAAAGGATGGGAAAAACCTACCACTCACATGGACTCAGTAAAAAAGTGGGGGTTTCCATCCTTATATCAGATAAAGTGGACTTTAAGTCAAAGTTAGTCAGAAGGGATAAAGAAGGACATTTCATACTGCTTAAGGGAACCATAAATCAGGAAGACATAATGATAGTAAATATTTATGCCCCAAACAATGGTGCATCCCTGTACATCAAACAAATCCTTCTCAATTTCAGGAATCACATAGACCACAACACAATAATTCTGGGTGACTTTAACACACTGCTGTCACCACTAGATAGATCTTCCAAACAAAAACCAAACAAGGAAACCATAGAACTCAATAACACAATCAATAACCTAGACTTAATATACATATATAGAATATTCCATTCATCAACAAGCTAATTCACTTTCTTGTCAGCAGCACATGGAACCTTCTCAAAAATAGACCATATGTTATGCCACAAAGCAGCCCTTAGGAAATGCAAAAAAAAAAAAAAAAAAATAGAGATACTGCCTTGTGTTCCATCAGATCATAATGAAATAAGAGTAGAAATCAATGACAAAATAAAAAACAGAAATTACTCCAACACCTGGAGACTAAATAATATGCTATTAAATGAAACATGGATAACAGAAAACATCAGAGAGGAGATAAAAAATTTCTTAGAGGTCAATGAGAATGACGATACTACATATCAAAATTTCTGGGACACTATGAAAGCAGTACTAAGAGGAAAATTCATTGCATGTAGTGCATTCAAGAAAAGAATGAAAAGTCAACAACTAAATGACCTAACATTATACCTCAAAGCCCTAGAAAAAGAACAGAATAATAGCAAAAGTAGTAGAAGACAGGAAATAATTAAAATCAGAGCTGAAATCAATGAAACTGAAACAAAAGAAACAATTCAAAAGATTGACAAAACAAAAAGTTGTTTCTTTGAAAAAGTAAACAAAATAGACAAACCTTTAGCTACACTAACAAAGAGAAAGAGAGAGAAAACTCAAATTACGAAAATTTGTGATGAAAAAGGAAATATCGGGACAGACACCACTGAGATACATAACATAATGAGAAGCTACTTTGAAAATCTGTTTTCCAACAACATAGAAACTACTGAAGATATTGACAAATTTCTAGAGACATATGCTCCTCCCAGACTGAACCAGGAGGACATACACAGTTTAAACAGATCAGTATCAAGCAATGAAATAGAAGAAGCCATTAAAAACCTACCATCCAAGAAAAGCCCAGGACCAGACGGATTCTCAGCTGTGTTCTTCAAGACCTTCAAAGAAGAACTCATTCCAATACTTCTCAAAGTATTTCAGGAAATAGAAAAGAGTATACCCTACCAAACTCATTCTATGAAGCTAATATCACCCTCATACTTAAACCAAGCAAAGACACATCAAGGAAAGAAAATTTTAGACCAATATCCTTGATAAATATGGATGCAAAGATCCTTAACAAAATATTGGCAAACCGTATCCAAGAACATTAAGAAAATTGTGCACCACAATCAAGTGGGGTTCATCCCTGGAATGCAAGGATGGTTTAATATCTGTAAATCAATAAACGTAATCCATCATGTCAATAGACTTAAGGATAAGAATCATATGGTTATTTCAATTGACACAGAAAAAGTGTTCCACAAAATACAGCACCCCTTCATGCTCAAAACACTAGAAAAAATAGGGATAGTAGGAACATACCTGAACATTGTAGAGGCTATTTTTGCTAAGCCCATGGCCAACATCATTCTAAATGGAGAAAACTGAAAGCATTCCCTTTAAAAAAGGAAACAGGACAGGGATGTCCTCTTTCACCACTTCTATTCAACAGCATTCTTGAAATACCAGCCAGAGGAATTAGGCAGGCTAAAGAAATTAAATGGATACAAATAGGAAAAGAGGAACTTAAGCTGTCACTATTTGTGGATGACATGATTCTATATTTAGAGGATCCAAAAACCTCCTCCAGAAAACTTCTAGACCTCATCAATGAATTCAGCAAAATAGCAGGCTATAAAATCAACATGCATAAATCTAAAGCATTTTTGTACACAAGCAATGAATCATCGGAAAGGGAAATGAGGAAAACAACTCCATTTGTAATAACCTTGAAAAAAATAAAATGCTTGGGAATCAATCTCACAAGAGGTAAAAGATCTCTACAATGAAAACTACTAAACACTGAAGAAAGAAATTGAGGAAGACCTTAGAAGATGGAAAGACCTCCCATGTTCTTGGGTAGGCAGAATTAATACTGTAAAAATGACCATACTACCAAATGTGCTATACAGATTCAATGCAATTCCAATTAAAATCCCAATGACGTACCTTACAGAAACAGAGCAAGCAATCATGAAATTCATCTGGAAGAATAAGAAACCCAGAAGAGCTAAAGCAATCCTTAGCAGGAAGAGTGAAGCAGGGGGTATCACAATACCAGAACTTCAACTATACTACAAAGTAATAGTAACAAAAACAGTATGGTATTGGTACCAAAATAGACAGGTAGATCAATGGTACAGAATAGAGGACATGGACACAAACCCAAATAAATACAATTTTCTCATACTAGACAAAGGTGCCAAAAATATGCAATGGAGAAAAGATAGCCTCTTCATCAAATGGTACTGGGAAAACTGGAAATCCATATGTGGCAGATTGAAACTAAACCCCTATCTCTCACCCTGCACAAAAGTCAACTAAAAATGGATCAAGGATCTTGGAATCAGGCCAGAGACCCTGCATCTTATAGAAGAAAAAGTAGGTCCAAATCTTCAAAGGTCCTAAGCTGGCTTAGGATCAGACTTCCTTAATAGGACTCCCATAGCACAAGAAATAAAAGCAAAAATCAACAACTTGGATAGATTCAAACTAAAAAGCTTTCTCTCAGCAAAGGAAACTATCAGTAATGTGAAGAGAGAGCCTACAGAGTGGGAGAACATCTTTGCCACTCATACTTCAGATAGAGCTTGATTTCCAGAATATATAAAGAACTCAAAAAACTCTACACCAAGAATACAAATAATGCAATCAACAAATGGGCTAAGGGAATTCACAGACACTTCACAGAAGAAGATCTACAAGCAATCAACAGATATATGAAAAAATGTTCAACATCTCTAGTAATAAGAGAAATGCAAATTAAACTACCCTAAGATTCCATCTCACCCCAATTAGAATGGCGATTATCAAGAATACAAACAACAAAAGGTGTTGGCGAGGATGTGGGGAAAAAGGTACACTCATACATTGCTGGTGGGGTTGCAAATTAGTGCAGCCACTCTGGAAAGCAGTATGGAGATTCCTCAGAAAGCTTGGAATGGACCCACCATTTGACCCAGGTATTCCACTCCTTGACCTATACCCAAAGGACTTAAAATCAGCATACTACAGAGATACAGCCACATCAATGTTCATAGCTGCTCAATTCACAATAGCCATATTGTGGAACCAACCTAGGTGCCCTTCAATTGATGAATGGATAAAGAAACTGTGGTATATATAAGATATATATAGATATAGATATAGATATATATATATATATATATATATACACACACACAATGGAATATTACTCAGCCATAAAGAATAATAAAATTATGGCATTTGCACGCAAATGAATGAAATTGGAGAATATCACGCTAAGTGAGATAAACCAATCTCAAGAAACCAAAGGACGAATTATCTCGCTGATAAGTGTATGGTGACACATAATGGGGGTTGGGAGGGGGGCAAGAATGGAGGAAGGAGGTACTGTATATAGAGAAAAGAGGGGTGGGAGGGGTGGGGGGAAAGAAAATATAACAGAATGAATCAAACACCATTAAACTATGTAAATGTATGATTACAGAAATGGTATGCCTTTACTTCATGTACAAATAGAAACAACATGTATCCCAATTTTTTTACAATAAAAATAAATTTTAAAAATAAATTAAAAAAATACTTGTGCCAAACTTCTCCCCTGATTAACTATAAAATAAATTTGTGTTATTTTTAGCACTAAAAAAAAAATGGTCCTTCTGCATGCAGTACCCCTTCTCCTAGGAGATGAGTACGATGATTATAAAGAATTCAACTAATATACAGATATAGAATCTGTGCAAAAAAGGATTATGAAGTGACAAATGTACTACATCTGTTTCCATGATTTCCCCATATAAAATTGTATTTTCAGTGTAGTTGCACAACTCTTTTTTATAACATTAACCATCTTGGTTCATATTATATTTCTTCATATTTCTGATATATTTTGTGCACTAGATCATCCACTCTCTGAAACACGAAACTAATTTTTCTTCATATCCCTAGCACCTAGCACAGAATCTGGTACATGGTATGTACAATAACATTCGTTGAATCAAAGAATAACATTTAAAACTATTTAAATTACATTGTGATAGTGATACTATGATTATCAGCATAATTGATTTAAAATTTGCTTAAAGATTGTATCATTTCTCTTACTTTGGATAACATGAATTATTCCAAATAAAATCAGTTTTGAATACTGTTGAATTTCTCTTTAGAAGAAAGACTTGAACCACATAAATACATGTGGCAATTGACTTTATGACATATCTTCCTGATACTGTCAAAAGAGACATGAAGATAATGAGAAGTTCATGGAGTTTACAATACTACTGAGCATTTCAAATAAATTAGAAAACTCAAATAAGATAACGCAGTTGTGGAAATTTTCATTTGAAATGGTGACAGGAGGTTATTTTACCTTAATACTTATTTACAGTTTAATTTAGGAAAAGCATATTTCTTTAATTATCTATGTAGAATGTTCTTCTTTCTCTTGCAATTTATCTTTACTAAGAGCACATATCCTCTTCCACATTAGTCAGAGTAATTTTAGCCAGAATCTACTGTGCTCTAATAGATTTCTGATTCTGAAGACTGACAATTAAATAGATTATAATACATGGGGTAAAGATGAAAAGATTTCATAATATAAAAATAACAGAAAATATAGATATGGAGTTGAATTATTGTTTTTAAAGGGAAATTATGCTGGTGGCCTATTTTATAAAACATTTAAATTGCAGTACCACTTTCAATACATCCCCTGAATGCATCCCCCCAAAATCATTCATTGAAATTCTAACCACCAATGTGTCAGTGCTTTTGGAAATTGAGTAGGTCATGAGAGTAAAACCCTTGTAAATTTAATTAGTGCCCTTACAAAGGAGAACCCAGAAAACTTCCGTATTCCTTCTGCCATGTGAAGATACAGCAAGAAAAAAGCTCTTTATCAACCATGAAGGAGGTTCACATTAGGCACTGATCCTGCCAGTTCCCTAATCTTGGAATGCCCTGTCTTCAGAACTATTAGAAATAAATTTCTTACTCATAAGTCACCCGGAAAATGGTTTTATTTTACGTCATCCCAAAAGTACTAAAACAACACTTATGGAATGTTAACTTTGAGCTTTAACACTTTCCTAAATATTTCCTATGTATTAAGTCATTCAGTTCTTACACTTCCCCTGAGAATTAGCTTTACAAATTTATCTCTATAAATAAGGAAACAGATTCAAGGTTACAGACTTGTTAATCAGAAAGAATGAAATTAGAACTAATCTTTTCTGGCTCTAAAGTTTTTCCCTCAATCACTCCTCTATACTACCTCACAGTAGCAAGGGAACACATTAAATTTAGCTTAAAAAGTAGAATTAAAGGAGCAGTCCAGTCCAAAGAAATTTTACAGGTCTGTGAGATCTTAAAATGAGAGAATAAAAAACATGACATTGTTAGACAATTCTGACAAAATAATGCATTCAGACAGAAATAAAGACAGAAAAGAATAAGCAAAACTTCTAGGAACACTAAAATCAAATGTCTGGATAATATGCATACCAGAGGGAGAAGAGCTACATGCTCTTATACATGATGTGTTTAGTAAAACCATAGCAGAATTTTCTCAAATCATGAACATCCATGCACAAGAGATGTCTTGAGTCTTAAATAAACCTCTCCCTAATACATTATAGTTAAATTTTCAAAAGTACAGAGCAAAAAATAATGTTAGAAGCGATATGAGGGAAATGCAAATCACATTTAAGGGCAAAATAATTAGAATAACATCAGTTTCATCCCAGAAACTTTAAAGGCCAGGAGGGAATAAAATGATGTTGTGTATGTGTTGAAAGAAAATAACTACCAAGCAAGATTATTATTATACCAGCAGATTTACCTTTTAAAGTCAAAGAAGAAATAAAGACCTTCCAAGTTTAGCATAAACTAAAGGAATTCTTGACCACTAAACCAACATTATAGAGTAAAGGGAATCTTAAACCTAGAAAAGTAAGAAAATTAAATACAATCTTGAAAGCATGCAAGGAAGAAATCTCAGTAGAAGAGTAGACAAAAAATGAGAAAGAAGAGTCAAACACCATCAAAATAGTAATTTGTCAAATATCTAAAGTGAATAAGAGATGAACATAGACTACTCAAAACAACCAACAGAAAGTCAGCAAGATGACAGGAACAACAACATACTTTTTGATAATAACCCTGAGTGTAAATGATCTTAATGTACCAATTAAAAGGTGCTTACTGGCTAAATGAATTAAAAGACTAGACCAAGACCCAAAAATATATTTCTTTCATGAAACTCTCCTCACCTACAATGACATACACAGACTGAAATTGGAAGGATGGAAAATGATAAGCCTAGAATATGGAATCTAAAAGCAAGCAAGAGTAACTATACTTGTCTGTGACAGGTAGAATTTAAGCCAAAATAATTTAGTAAAAACAAAGAATGTCACTACCTTTTGGTCAAGGTAATAATTCATCAGTTAGATACAGTAATTTCAAAAGTACTTAAATTTATAAGAGCAACAAATGTTATAAAATAAACAGTAGATATAAAGAGAGTGGTAGGGAAGAAAATGATAACCATTAGTTAAATTTAATAAATGAATAAAACCAAAGATCCCAATAAACAAAATTTGAGGTATAAAGAGACAATAAAATAGAAATACCTGAACTTCAAAGGATTATCAGGGAATTTTTTTATAGCTACATGTGATAAATTAGAAAATCTAGGAAAAATGGACAATTTCTGGAAACATATGATTGAATAAAACTAAACCTAGATGACATAAAAAAAATCTAAAAAGGTCTATAACAAATAATGAAATTGAAGCAGTATGGAAAATACCCAGCAAAGAAAATTCCAGAACTAGTTGGATTCTCTGATGAATTTTACCAGATTTTAAACAACTAACATCGTTCCTCAAAGTATTCCATAAGATATAAAAGGAGGAAATCACCCAAACCCATTCTAGAAAATCAGTATTAGTTTGCTACTAAAACCTATTAAAGACACATACCCACACATAAACACAAACTAGACCAGTATCTCTGATAACATAGATATAATGATGGTCAATCAAATACTTGTCGAACAAATTAAACAGCATTATCAAGATAGTTTCAGGATGCAAGGAAGTTTTGCCATATGCAAAACATTAAATAATATAGTACATAAATAGAATCAAGGATAAATATCAAATCATCATCTCAGCAGATGAAAAAAAAAGGAATTAGTAAAATTCAGCATCCTTTCATAATGAAAGCCCTGAATAAATCAGGTATAGCAGATCATACCTCAACTGAGTAAAGGCCACCCATGATAAACCCATAGAAAACATGCTTGGATGGGTAAATACAGAAAATATTAATTTAAAACAAGACAAGGGTATGTACTCTCATTACTCTCATTTTATACAGTATTAGAAATTTTAACCAGAGAAATTAGGCAAGAGAAAGAAGTTAAAGATATACAACTAGGAAAGGAGAAATTTGGATTATCTTTTAGAACTGTTATGACTGTATATGTGGAAAAACCAAAAGAGTCCATAAAAAACTCTTAGAATTGATTAAAAAAAAAACCATTCAATACAGTCACAAAATACAAACACAAAAAAGAAATCAGTAGCTTTTCTATACATCAATAATTGAACTCAATGAAAAAAAAATCAGGAACTCAATTCCACGGACTATGACCTTGAAAAAACAAAAACACTAGGAATAAATATAATTAAGGAGATGAAAGACATCTGCAATGAAGAATACAAAACACTGAAGAAATAAATTTAAAAAGAGCTTCAATTTTCATGGATTGGAAGAATTGATAGATATTGTTAAAAAATAGTCATACTTCATCAAAATACCAATGATATCTTTCATAAAACTGTAAAAAAAAATCATAAAATGCATACAAAATTACAAAATATCCCAAGTGCTAAAGTAATCCTAAACACAAAACAGCAATTTTAGAGGCATCAAAATACATGATCTCAAATATAATATGAGCCATAGTAATAAAAACAACATGGTATTTGCATGAAAACATGTGTAGACAAATGGAGGAGAACAGAGACCTCAGAAATAAATCCACATGTCTATAGCCAACTATTCTTGAGAGAGTTGCCAATAAACTTAATTGGAATAAAATCATTCTCTTCAACAAATGGTGTTGAAAACTGGACATTCACATGTAGAAGACAAAGTAGACCGCCTATTTCTCACTCTGTATAAAATCAACTTAAAATTGTTCAAAAATATGAATGTAAGATCTGAAACGTTGACTATAAGAAGAAAACATAGGGGAAATGCTCCAAGATATGGGTAGAGGTAACGGTTTCCTGGAGAGAACTCTGATAGTGATGGAAACAAAAGAAAGAACTGACAAATGGGATTGCATCAAATTAAAAAGCTTCTGCACAGCAAACAAAACAATCAACGAAATGAAGCATAAACCTACAAAATGGAAGAAAATATTGCTATTCACCTGAGAAAAGCTTAATATACAGAATATATAAAGAACAACAAAAATGATCTGTCCAAAAACAGAAAGGAGTAAATGATCAACAAAGACACTTCTCAAAAGAAGAAATGCAAATGTTGAGAAAACGTATAAAAACGCTCAATATATTTTGCCATCAGGAACAATGTGAATCAAAACTACATTGAGATTTCATTACACTCCAGACAGAATGGAGATATATATATACATGATCTAGCTATACTACACCTCAGTATATATCTGAAAGAAATGAAGTCAGCGGACAGAAGAAATACCTGCATGTCCATTGTGCATTGTACCACTCTTCAGAAAACAGGAGATATGGGATAAATCTAGGTATCAATCAACAGATGAATGAGTAAAGAAAATATGGCATATATACACAATGTGATATTATTCAGCCATTAAAAGAATAAAATCAGATAATTTTCAGTTAATGAATAGAACTAGAGAACATCATGTTAAGTACAATAAACCAGACACAGACCAGCAAGTATCATGTTTTCTCTCATAAATGGAAACCAAAAAAATAGTAACCTGAATGTAGAAGAGCGTGTTGTTATGGCATAAGAGGGGACTAGAGGGAAAGGGAGAGAGGGGAGGGCATGAGAGGGTTGAAGGGAGGGTGGACGTGATCACGGTACTGTATGTGCAAATAGGGAAATGTCACAGTGAAAACCTTTACCTCAAATTAATATGTGTTAATATTAACAAAAACAAAACTATTTGTCAGAGGTGTGCAATTGTTTCAAGTCTTATAAACTGTGGGAGCTTTGGAGCAAAAAAAACGGCAGAGGCCATCTCAGTGCTGTGTGCATAGGATTCTCAGAAATCAAATGTCCCTGAGAGGTGGGCCTTTGAGTGGACTTATAAGAGAGAATACACTTCCATGTTCCCTGTGCTTGCAGGTAGGCTCTAGAATTACCAAGTTAAAGGAAATCCTTTTTATCTCCTTTTTCCTGTTCCTCACTTTTGGAGGTAAGCCTGGGAGGAGGCCTGAGAAATAGAAGTTTACAATAAAATTGGTAGAAACCAGTAGTCTTATTTGTGAGAAGCAGTTTCCAGAGTCAAATTGTGAGATACCTTGTGTTTACACTCTGCAAGTTGCTGCTCCGATATGCTTAAGTTTTAAATAATGAATAATAAAAGCAAAATATTCCAGAGATGCTTTGGCAGTTGATGAAGCACTTGTAAGAGTGTGGAAAGCACTCTCGCTTTAATTGGGAAATGTTTCTCATAGTTTTGCCATAACTAAAGAGAATTATAAGGAGAGGGTAAGACAGATATTATTAAAAGTTTACTTTTAGCTTTAAGAATCTAAGATTTTCAGTGATGAGAAAGAAATTCTGCATTCTACAATGCTAGGCTTGCCATAGATTCAAAAGATGTTTAAAAAGCTTCTTTTCTTTTTAAGCAAAAGCAGCTTGAAGTTTTCATGAAAGTGGAATAATTAAGTGGTGATGATAATAAACTATGGCACATTATGTGTGTGCAAAGAACATGGGAATACTTCTTTCATTATCAAGCTCATAAAGAAAAATTTGAAAATTAATATACCATTTTTAGAAAATTATATATTATTCAAGCACAGCTAGTTTAAAATGTTATATGTATTTCAAATTTAATTTTAAAGTGAAAGTGAATTCTACATTCTCTTTATTTTTAATGGTTATTAATATAATGCAATTTAACCAGGCCATATTCTGCCACTGAAATGGAGTGGAAATTACTAATATTTATTCCTTTATTATTGATGAAGTAAAACTGTTAAGCTACATAAGAAATATGTATTATTACAATTTAGTTGTTTATGAAATGAGCACAATAGTAAACCACATATGTGCATATATGTATATATATATTCACATATATGTGTATGATTGATAATACATAATGATTTATTTTAAATCCCTTAGTGCTATATTTGTCAGTGTTATTATTACCTCATTGTAAACTTCTTTTCCAGGTCAGGATCAGATGTCAAAACTCCTAACCCCAGTTCAGTCATCCTTTGGTTGATCAAAGAAATATTTATTACACAAGAGGGAAAGTCCCCAGGCAAAGGACAGAGGGTGGTTTTCTTAGAGGAGAACTGAAGTCTGGCACTGAAAGAGCCAATACCTAGTTCACAGAAGTTTATGAAATCATGTTTCTCTGGTGTCAGATTTGAAAGAGACACTTCCCCACCTGCTTCCTGCACAAAATTTGAAAAAGTCAGCAAGAAGGATTTTTTTGTTTCTGGTGTTGGTGGTGGTAAGATATATCCTGACAGACACAGCCCGGGAATGAGGTTTCCAGGTCACCAGAAATAAATCAGAATAAAGGAGTCTAAGTTTCTTATAGTTTCACAATTACTACTAAAAACTTTTGCTTCGTTCTTTATTTTTTAAATTGCATTTATATTACAAGTGGTTGGAATATTAGACATGCTTTATTTAATTGCCTCATTCAGGTTTGAATTTATAATTAAATTGTGGAATGCAAACTTTAAATAAATGAAATAAGTAAAGCTAAATGGAAAATGAAAAAACTGTGAAGTCCCAATTATAAATATATAAATCCAGTAACCAAGAGAGGTTAGTATTGCACCATGCAAGCACCAAAGGTTATTTGCTACTATGATTTTTTGATACAGTTTCATAAAAGCTTGGTCCTATCTATAATTAGAGTTTAATTTAAAACCTCTGCTGGAAAATTGCATCAAAATAAAAGAATTTGTGTTCATTAGACATATACCCTCTTTTCTACTCAGCTGCACTAACAAAGGCAAAGATCTTATACCCCAATTTTTTGTAATAGAAAAAGAGAGAAATATTTAATTGTCGCTGGCTCTTTGTGGTTCCAAAATCCATGGATATTTGTCACCGCCTGCAGCAACAACTTGCACGGGTCTTATGGGTGGTGGAGTGGAAACTGAGGCGCTTCTATCTTTCTCTTTGGTGTATTGCTTTCTTGCTTGTTTATAGAGGATAGAGGAAATGAGGTTTACTTGCTTTGAGAGGAGAGACTTTGTTTCTTGCTTGTTCATTGCTTTGAGAGGAGAGAGAGAGAGACCCGCTTATCAGAGAGAAAGAAACTTTGCTTAAGAGAGAAACTTTGAAAGAAAGACAGGCTTTTCTTAGAGCTTAGAAGGAGAGAGGCCTGCCATGCCTTAAAGTCCTGCATCCTGTGAACTAAGGGTGTGTCTACCTAAGGTCCCCTAGTGATGTGTCTCAGTTCTCCCTTCCGCAATCTGCCTTCCGCAGCTGCCCCTACTCGCTGCTGTGTTTTTCCCTCTGGCTGCTTCTAATGGCTGCTATATCTCTGTCTCGCGCTGCCTACGCTTATATCACCTCCAGGACACGGAGAGCAGGGCCACGCCTCTTACGCAAAGATTAGGCGAGATGCTCGAGCAGGCAATTAGTGCTCGAGACCACATGCGCATACATTGTGTGCATGGACGAGAAAATCACCTGAGTGTGCTTATGTCAATCAACCTCCTTGCTGCCAATGTGATCAGGCGCCGCCAACATGGCACAGCCCCCAACATTTAATAGTACTAATAAATCAAAGCCTTACCAAAAATAAGTGTTAATCAAAATTCCTTACTAAAATCCATAAATATCATGGATAGGGTATATACACAATAATAAAGAGATTATAATAATTATATTTTAAGACTTTTGGGAGAAGTAGTGAAAGATGAAGCAGAAATTAACTCAGTAGATCAAACAGTACTGGGGATGGACTTCTAAAGAAATAATAAAAATGAAGTGCAACATTCATTGTGTGATCAGATAGAATGTAATGAATTTATTTGACACAATGTACATAATCTCATGTGAATTACTTGACAGAATATTAGTGATAACTTGAAAGTAATATACTGGATGATCTGTAGGACAAAAAATTTAAAAAGGAAA
This sequence comes from Sciurus vulgaris, assembly GCF_902686455.1. Lineage (NCBI taxonomy): Eukaryota > Metazoa > Chordata > Mammalia > Rodentia > Sciuridae > Sciurus > Sciurus vulgaris. The sequence continues at coordinate 25,476,461 of NC_136470.1, read as the reverse complement.
ATTTTTGAAGTACCAAACTTTTCTCAACTACATCATGCAAAAGCATCTATGAAAGAGAAGTTCATTAAAAACATGGCTGTGTTGCATAGCAGAAAAAGGAAAATACTAAAAACTCTGATGGATCTGAGATTATTCGCTACTTGCAAGCTAATTATCCCAACACAATTTCATGGGTGAGTAGTGGTAGAACACATGAGACTTGTGGGTACGAAACAAAGTGGTAGAAATTTTAGTAGCCAGAGTGCCAGCTTTTTTGAGCCATTTTTTGAGCACTGATTAGCAGACTGAAGAGGGCCAGAAGGCATTTGCACATGCATTTGTTTTGCCTTACAGGAGAGAAGATCTAAGTTTAGGAAATGCTAATATTGTAGGGTAGGGAGTAAATATGCCTGCCATGTCTTCTAATGAGAGACTTTATCTTCATTATCATAGACAGTCTATACCTTGGAGGGAGAACACGGTATCTTCCAATTGTTAATTTTATGAACCTCCTTGAAAAGGAAAGGAGGCAAAAACAGAGTTTTACTTGCAAAGGTGAAAAAAAGAAAAAGAGAGAGAGAGAGAGAGAGAGATCTATGGCAAACTGTCCTCCAAAAATATAGTCCCATTATTCAGAGACTTATAGCTTGGATGAAAACAAATCCCGTAAATTGTTTATCAATATGACCAAAATGTCTGTAAAGAACAGTTTAGAGAATGAGAAGTTCATTTTAAACTTAGTTTCAGAAGTCTCAGTTTGGGGTCTGCAGACTCCTTTGCTCTGCACCCTTGGTGAGGCAGAACATCACGGCAGAATGGTGTGACAGAAGAAAGCTGCTCAGCTCAAGAAAACCAGGAAGCAGAGAGAAAAGAAGGACCCATATGCAGATACAGTCAAGGCCAAAACTTCAGTGAGCTATTTCCTCTAACTCCATCACATCTGACTATAGTTACTACCCAGTAAGCCATTCAAATTACTAATCCATCAAATGGATTAATCCACTGATGATTTCATAGCCCTCATCTAATTATTTCTCCTCTGAATCATCTCTGCATTGCCTTATGCATAAAATTTTGCAGGGGGCATTAAAGATGGTAAACATTAAAATTTAAAATTAAGAAAATATTTTAATGACAAAAAACAATGAAAATACAACATTGTTTCAAAGATCAAATTAGCAGTTTAATTGGTAAACCTTTTAAGGTAGTGACCAATAAACTGTTTTTGTTGAAAGATAACTCTTCTGAAGAGAATCAGCATGTAGTTCTTGGATAGCAAATGTGTAGGCTCGAAATGACCACAAAAAAGTCTAAAACAGTTAAAAGAAATTTTGAATGTATCTTCTGGCACATGGAACAGAATCAAATTGAAAAGAGACTAAATTTTCAAAGTCAACTGCAGAAACTGCCAAACTACATTGTGATTGTTCACCCCATGAAATGATCCTTGGGTTTCCAACATTCTACATGTAGGAGGAATGTATGAAAACTGCTCAGCTGCTGTGGAGGACAAACTCTCTAATGTCCTCTTCAAGTGAAGTCAAGTAGAAGAATGGAAAAGAAAGGCTTTCCAGACTGCGAAGTCACACCCACAAAAAAGCATAAATTGGAAGACACTCCCCACAGAGAGGAACTGGAGTCATAATAATAGAACTACTACAGTGTATCGAATTTGTTATTCCTATTATTCTCACTAGTGTTTATTTTTAGCACTTGTATCTCATAGTGTTTTTTCTTTCCCTCTCCCAACATCATATGCAGAGTACAAGGGAAGCAAGTTATTTGTTGTTTATGTTGTTTTAAGATCTTTGGAGCAAGAACACACACACACACACACACACACACACAAACACACACATACACACACACACACACACACACCTGGATTTGAGTCTGATGCCATAACCAAATTGCATTTTGGCTGCTTTCTCTACAGAGAAATAGTTTGTGGCTATTACAAAATACTGGAAGCTGGGTGCTTTCTAAGAATAGAGGTTCACAATTGGGGAAGTTCAAGAGCGTGGTGCTAGCTTCTGTTCAACTCTGCTGAGATGCTAATGGCAGATGACTTACAGTGGATATATGCATGTAGAATCCATCCTACAATGAGACGAGAAGTCAGAAAGGGATTCAGGCATTAGGCTTTCTCATTTAAAACAAACTTTTATTGGTAGAATAAAGCAGAGTCCCATAAAACCTACATTAATCCCTTCTGAGGGCAGTTCCCCAGTGATCGATGATCTTACACTAAATCCTACCTCTTAAAAGTTCCATCACTCCTCATATCACCACACAAGCAACCAAAATTCCAGCACATGAACACCTGAGGGACACACTTATACCACATGCACACTGTAGCATCATTTGAGGGTACATCTATATAGAACGAAGAATTCAGAAGCATTTTTGACATTAAGTGTCCACTATAGAAGACTGTATTACCACTTGAAAATATCTGCTTCCCCCTCCTGAAGCACATTTTCCTTCCTTAGGCCCACAACATCAGACCTGCTCTAGAACTCTGTGGAGCAAGGAGTAGAGAGCAAGAGTACTGTATGTCACGTCAGCAGAAAAACTTTATGAGCAGCACATTGTCTGATACTATTTTTTCTCTTCAGCCATGATGAGTGGCAAGTTCTAATTAGAGGCTGCTCCATCAGGCTGAGTCCAGAATAAAGTCACACATGGGACAGAGCTATCTCAGACTCACTATGAACATATAATTTTTATACAATAAATCTTTGTTAATTTCTGGTCTGGGGAAGATTTCCACAGAATAGTGTCACCTATTCCACACAAATAGAGTGATAGTATAGTAATTTATCTTGTCTCAATTTAGTTATGTTGGAACTCTAATGTAAGAACATTTTTCCCTACATGGTTTTGGATCCCAACACATACCATTTCTTCTGTTTTTTCAAAGTCTTAAGGTAAATGTCTGCAGCTTTATAGCAAAAGGTGTCATCTTCTCCCAGGTGACCTGTATCCGAGTGGGTCAAGATGCAGATCAGTTAAATGCCTAATTTGTCTTCTTGAGTTCTAATTTGTGCTCCTGGGTTCTAGTGTTTCCTCCCCCCACCCCTCCTCCATATATATATATATATATATATATATATATATATATATGTAAAATATTGATGAAACTTTACTGACATAAAGGAATTCCATCTGGAAAATGTTATTTCGCAATTTTTATTGTCTACCTATAACCACTGTTTTGAAGTACGGAATACAGAAGTGAGCTTATATAGCAAAACTGTGCACCCATTTCAGAGGCCAAATAATGACAGGAGAGACTATGACCCACAGAATATTGCTTTGCATGCTGCAGTGCATTTACACACAGTAATGAAGGCTTTAATATCAGCAGGAGAGATAAAAATGACAACGAACATTAACGCTGAGCTCTTGCATCCTTTTTCAATGGAGCGTGAAATAAGGCATGTCATCATGTCAGCAGATGCCAGGAAGGGCTGGCGGAGGCTCTTACCCCTGCAGTAGAGTGAGTGGCTTCACAGCAAGTAGAGTCTCCCACACTGCGTCTCTCTCACACCTCCTCATTTCTTTCCCTATTCAGTCCTCTGCATTTGCGGGTCTACTGTGATAAAAAATTGCTACCTTGTCAGGAATACAGTTCAAGCCTTTTGAATTTCTCATATGGCAATGAAGTTTCTTGAAAGGCAGATTATTATAGTACTGCCAAAATATCATTTCCTAAGAGGGAAAAGACATTAAACCATAGAAAAACCTGTATCTTGATCAGGACTGCCCTTCTCATCAACTCATTCCACATAAATAATGACATTGTTACTCACATTAATGCCAAATTCAACCTCAGGATTACAGTAATGATACTTACGAAAATCTGACAAAACAATCCTTTCAAAAGTACTGCCACATATTCTGTCTGCAGTAGAATAAATAAGTTATATCAGCTTAAAACAAACTTTCTAGGCCTTATATTTGTAACTCATTTTTAAAATACGGAACATGTCTGAATCTGGATAGTTTCAAAACTACATTCCAGGATTTATATTTTATGACAATTTATTTTCTTGGCTTCATCTCAGTCCTTGCATAATTATTTATCTGCTAAATCATCTAGTGCCAGGTTTGATAACAGGAAAAGGTCATTATTTTAAGTTCATTTTAAGATTTCACAAATGCCTTATCTGCCCAAGTTAGTGTAACTTCTAAGAAAACATATTGCAGAAATAATGTCTTATTCAGGGTATGGCAGCCAGAGACAAAGAAAATGGATGCAAACCAAGAATCTTATACCCAGCAAAACGTGCTTTCACATTTGACGACGAAATCAGATCCTTCCATGATAAACAAAAGTTAAAGGAATTTACAAAAAGAAAGCCAGCATTGCGGAACATTCTCAGCAAAATATTCTATGAGGAAGAGATGAAAAACAACGATGCAAATCAGCAATGGGAGGAACTAGCCTAAAGGAACAGCCAAATAAAGGAGAAACCAAGTCATGTCAAAAAACAAAAATGAGTCAAATGACTGGGAATACAAATCATATCACAACAATAACCCTGAATGTTAATGGCCTGAATTCATCAATCAAAATACATAGACTGGCAGATTGGATTAAAAAGAATATTCGAACAATATGCTGACTGCAAGAGACACATCTCATAGAAAGTGATACCCATAGACTAATGGTGAAAGGATGGGGAAAAATATACCATGCACACGGAAACAGCAAAAAAGCTGGAGTATCCATCCTCATTTCAGATAATGTGGACTTCAAGCCAAAACTAGTCAGAAGGCATAAAGAAGGACGTTACATACTGTTCACTGGAAGCATAAATCAGCAGGACATAACAATCATAAATATCTATGCCCCAAACATTGGCTCATCCATGTACGTCAAACAAATCCTTCTTAATTCTAGAAATCAAATAGGCCACAAAACAATAATAGAAGGTGATTTTAACACACCTCTATCACCACTGGATAGATCTTCCAAACAAAAATTGAATAAAGAAACCATAGATCTCAATAACACAATCAACAATTTAGACTTAACAGATATATATAGAATATACCATCCAACAAAGAACGAATACACTTTCTTCTCAGCAGCACATGGATCCTTCTCTAAAATAGACCATATTTTATGCCACAAAGCTACTGTTAGCAAATACAAGAAGATAAGAGATACTACCTTGTATTCTATCATATCATAATGGATTGAAATTAGAAATAAATAACAGAATAAAAAACAGAAACTTCTCTAATACCTGGAGATTAAATAATATGCTATTATATGATGAATGGATAACAGAAGACATCAGGAGGGAAATAAAAATATTCTTAGAAGTAAATGGAAAAAAGACACAGCATATCAAAATCGCTGGGACACTATGAAAGCAGTACTTAGAGGAAGATTTATTTCATGGGATGCAGTCAACAAAAGAAGTAGAAATCAACAAATAAACAACTTAAAACTACAGCTCAAAGCCCTAGAAAAGAAGAGCAGACCAACACCAAAAGTAGTAGAAGACAGGAAAGAGTTAAAATCAGAGCTGAAATCAACGAAATTGAAACAAAAGAAACAATCAAAAAAATTAACAAAATAAATAGTTGGTTCTTTGAAAAAATAAACAAAATTGATAAACCCTTAGCCAAACTAACAAAGAAAAAGTGGGAGAAAACTCAAATTACTAAAATTTGTAATGAACAAGGAAATATCACAATAGACACGAGTGAAATACAAAACATAATTAGAAGCTATTTTGAAAATCCATATTCCAAAAAAATAGGAAACCTCAAAGACATCAACAAGTTTCTAGAGACGTATGAATTACCTAAACTGAACCAGGAGGATATACACAACTTAAATCAATCAATTTCAAGCAATGAAATAGAAGAGGTCATCAAAAGCCTACCAACAAAGAAAAATCCGGGACCAGATGGGTTCTCAGCTGAGTTCTACAAAACCTTTAAGGAAGAGCTCATTCCAATACTCCTCAAAGCATTCCATGAAATAGAAGAGGAGGGAACCCACCCAAACTCATTCTATGAAGCCAATATCACCCTGATACCTAAACCAGACAGAGACACATGAAGGAAAGAAAATTTCAGACCAGTATCCTTAATGAACATCAATGCAAAAATTCTCAATAAAATTTTAGCAAATCGCATACAAAAATATATTAAAAAGATAGTGCACCATGATCAAGTGGGTTTTATCCAGGAATGCAAGGTTGGTTCAACATCTGGAAATCAATAAATGTCATTCGCTGTATCAACAGACTTAAAGTTAAGAATCACATGCTTATTTTGATAGATGCAGAAAAAGGATTCGATAACACACAGCATCCCTTCATGCTCAAAACATTAGAAAAAATAGGGATAGTGGGAACATTCCTTAACATTGTAAAGGCCATCTATGCTAAGCGCATGGCCAATATCATTCTAAATGGTGAAAAACTAAAAGCATTCCCCCTAAAAACTGGAACAAGGCAGGGATGACCTCTTTCACCACTTCTACTCAACATTGTCCTTGAAACTCTAGCCAGAGCAATTAGACAAACCAAAGAAATTAAAGGGATACGAATTGAAAAAGAACTCAAACTATCCCTGTTCGCTGATGACATGATTATATATTTAGAAGAACCTGGAAATTCTACCATAAAACTTTTAGAACTCATAAATGAATTCAGTAAACTAGCAGGTTACAAGATCAGTGCTCATAAATCCAATGCGTTTTTATACATAAGTGATGAATCTTCAGAAAGAGAAATTAGGAAAACTACCCCATTCACAATAGCATCGAAAAAAATAAAATACTTGGGAATCAATCTCACAAAAGAGGTGAAAGACATCTACAATGAGAACTACAGAACACTAAAGAAAGAAATTAAAGGAAACCTTAGAAGATGGAAAGATCGCCCATGTTCTTGGAGAGGCAGAATTAATATTGTCAAAATGGCCATTCTACCTAAAGTGCTATACAGATTCAATGCAATTCCAATTAAAATCCCAATGATGTACCTTACAGAAATAGAGCAAGGAATCATGAAATTCATCTGGAAGAATAAAAAACCCAGAATAGCTAAAGCAATCCTCAGTAGAATGAGCAAAGCAGGGGGTATTGCAATACCAGATCTTCAACTCTACTACAAAGCAAAGTAACAAAAACAGCATGGTATTGGTACCAAAATAGGTAGATCAATGGTACAGAATAGAGGACATGGACACAAACCCAAATAAATACAATTTTCTCATACTAGACATAGGGGCTAAAAATATGCAATGAAGAAAAGATAGCCTCTTCAACAAATGGTGCTGGGAAAACTGGAAAATCATATGCAACAGAATGAATTTAAAGCCCTGTCTCTCACCCTGCACAAAACTCAACTCAAATGGTTCAAGGACCTCAGAATCAGACCAGAGACCCTTCATCTTATAGAAGAAAAAGTAGGTCCAAATCTTCAACTTTTTGGCTTAGCATCAGACTTCCTTAATAGGACTCCCATAGCACAAGAAATAAAAGCAAGAATCAATAACTGGGATAGATTCAAACTAAAAAGCTTTCTCTCAGCAAAGGAAACTATCAGTAATGTGAAGAGAGAGCCTACAGAGTGGGAGAACATCTTTGCCACTCATACTTCAGATAGAGTGCTAATTTCCAGAATCTATAAAGAACTCAAAAAACTCTACACCAGCAATACAAATAATTCAGTCAACAAATGGGCTAAGGAAATGAACAGACACTTCACAGAAGAAGATGTACAAGCAATCAACAGATATATGAAAAAATGTTCAACATCTCTAGTAATAAGAGAAATGTTAATCAAAACTACCCTAAGATTCCATCTCACCCCAATTAGAATGGCAATTATCAAGAATACAAGCAACAATAGGTGTTGGCGAGGATGTGGGAAAAAAGGTACACTCATACATTGCTGGTGGGGTTGCAAATCAATGCAGCCACTCTGGAAAGCAGTATAGAGATTCCTCAGAAAACTTGGAATGGAATCACCATTTGACCCAGCTATCCCATTCCTTGGCCTATACCCAAAGGACTTAAAATCAGCATACTACAGAGATACAGGCACATCAATGTTCATAGCTGCTCAATTCACCATAGCCAGATTGTGGAACCTACTTAGATGTCCTTCAATTGATGAATGGATAACGAAACTGTGGCATATATGTACAATGGAATATTACTCTGCCATGAAGAATGATAAAATTATGGCATTTGCAGGCAAATGGATGAAATTGGAGAATGTCATGCTAAGTGAGATAAGCCAATCTCAAAAATTAAAGGACGAATGATCTTGCTGATAAGCAGATGAGGACATATAATGGGGTGTAGGAAGGGTTAGTGTTAGGGTTAGGGTTAGGTTTAGGGTTAGGGTTAAGGAGGGTGGTAAGAATGGAGGAAGGAAGGACTGTATAGAGGGAAAAGAGTTGTGGGAGGGGTGGGGGGAAGGGAAAAAAATAACAGAATGAATCAAACAACATTGCCCTACGTAAATTTATGATTTTTAACAAAAAAAAAATGTGAAAAAAAGTCAAAGGGAATAATATGAACTTTTTTTATCAGAAATTATGCAACTTAGATAAATTATATAATTTCTTAGGACACAAATAACCAAAAATGACATAAAATACTGGAAATCGGAGTACATATGTATATATATTAAGTTTAAAAACTGAATTAGTGACAGGCATGGTGGCACATGCCTGTAACCTCACCTGCTTGGGAGGCTAAGGCAGGAGGATTTCAAGTTCAAAGCCAGCCTCAGCAACTGATCAAGGCCCTAAGCAACTCAGCCAGACCCTATCTCTAAATAAAATACAAACAAGGGCTGGGGATGTAGCTCAGTGGTTAAGTGGTTAAATGCTCCTTGATTCACTCCACAGTAACAAAAAAAAAAAAAAAATACTACTTAAATATTTTTCCTACAGAGAAAAGCCCTATGCCCGATGGCTTTCCTTGTAAGTTCTGGCAAACAAGTATTCATACCAAGTTTTCTGACTTTTCCAAAAAATTGAAAGAGGAGGTAACACTTCCCAGCTTACTCTATGAAGACATTGTTACCCTGATTTTAAAACCAGAGAACCCACTGAAAAAACTACAGAGGAATGAATGTCTTTTATAAACAGGTGTGAGCCAGGCCCAGTGGCACATGCCTGTAATCTCAGCAGTTTGGGAAGCTAATGCAGGAATATTGCAATTCCAAAGGGAGCTTTAGCAAATTAGCGAGACCCTGTCTCAAAAAAAAAAAAAAAAAAAAAAAAAAAATTTAAGGGCTGGGGAGGCTAGTTGTTAAGTGCCTCTCAGTTCAATCATTGGTACAAAATAAATAAATAGGCATAGATGTGAAAGTCATCAACAAAATATGAGCAAACAAATCCAGAAGTTTATGAAAAGCATACACTAAGCCCAAGCGAGATTTGCTGCAGGAATGCAAAAAGGAAAGACTGCATAGAAGGAAAAGAGGGGTGTGAAGGGTGGGCGGGGAAGAAAAAAAGTAACAGAATGAATCAAAGAACATTACCTTATGTAAATTTATGATTACACAAATGGTATGCCTTGACTCCATGTACAGAGAAACAACATGTACAATAAAAATAAAAAAAAGAAATAATGTCTTATTTAAAAATAATAGTTATCATAGAAACAAAGTTTTAAGTTAAAACAATAATAGATTTTACCTTTTTTAATACATTAAACTGGATAAATTTTATTTATATTCTATAGGACTTTAAGGACTATTTTTTAAATGTATTTTCCAATGAAGTCTTTATATCAATTCCATCCAACTTGGAATGTAGTCCAAATACAGGCAGATCAAAGGAAGGAGAGAAGTCTCAATAGAATCTGTGAAATGAAGTGTTTGCAGTATGTACAGGAGACAACAAAGAGAAAGTTTCTCACATACAGTAGACTTCAATACTTAAAGCTATTTCATTAAACTATGAAAACATATTAAGCTTACAAAGTGTCTCCACAGGAAAAAAACGTACACAAACCAATGACAACTTTAGCCTATTTATCTTATAGGTTTACAATGAATTTCAGTAAAATTCTAAGATGTTCAGCTGTAAAGAAATTGGCCTGATCTCCTCACTAGTACAGTTTACATTTATAAATGGATTATGTTATAGACTTAGTGAAATTCCATCATTTTAATTTTAAAGCATAGATTCTTCTTGTATCCATAGATTCTTCTCTAGGTGCAAAGTTTATTCATGTAGTTAGTAAAATAAGAAATTATCTAATTGTATTTCTGTAACTTTCTCATATTAACATATGTATTTTTATTTCTTTGGAAGTTCCAATATGGAAATGTACTTTGTTTTCTTACCTCAAGCCATAAAGGTAAATATCCTAAATGGTTCTCACATCAAAGTACTGTTATTTGACAGATTTTTCTTCAAAAACAAAACTCAAATACATATTACATTTGAGGCAAATAAAAAGCTTTCACTAAAATTAAATACCATTGACAATTTTTAAACTGCACTAAGAGCTGACAAAACAAATATAAAATTTCATTTCAAGTCTGAATTCCACATAAAGGATGGCGATAGTGAGATAGACATTGATTTAGGGGATGTTTTAGATATGGTGTTTAGTATTTTAATGAGTTTCTGAAGTTTGGCATATCGGTTTTTCTTTTACCTTTTTGACTTTTGAAAAAGTACTTTGTTAGATATTGATTTTGTATTTTCTTGCCTTTTGATCTAACCAGAAAATATAATGAATCAGAAAAACCTGTTTTTCTTGATGCTTCTTTTAATTTTTTTTTTTTTTTGAGAATTCAGTGAGTACCCAGGTAGACAAAATGTATTAGTAATTTAATAAAAATTCCCTTGTTGGTATTGTATTTATAGAAACCTCAAATATCCTGCAGTAGAGCTATTCATACAATCATGAATCCACAATTACTTAGTACAATGCTAACTGAAGCATGATATGTATTTTTTAAAGGAAAAATAACCTTTTATACTTTTCTCCACAGTTGAATATCCAACACCTAAGGAACTTATATTTTTAGAAAAGGACCTAAATGTTTGTGTATGTTCTTGAACATTCCATGTTTTACCCTGGCAAGTTGTTTGAATTTCAAAATATACCAGATTTATGTTAAGTAGATCTTTTTGAATGAAATACAAAATAATTCCCATTCAGGTTGTTATTATTTAGAATTGGTCAAAATCTTTAAATTGATACTTTAAAAAAATATATTTAAAATTAAAAAAGAGATAAAAACTCTTCATTTCATAGTCTCCAAATTTCATATATTATGCTTACTAAATTTCTCTTGACCCTCACACAGTTATAATTGAATATCCAATATGAATTTTCTATCTAGATTGTATATACACAGTATTGGTAAGTTAAGGGGCAGATATTGTCTCAATAGCAGGACCTGAATATAAGAAAAATAAGGTAAACTGCTGCAGGTTTTGTTTTTCAGTCAGCACATGTTCACCTCACACATAGCAGTCACAGTAGGCTCATTTTAGGTAATCCTTACGCCCTTTCTGCCTTCAATACAGAAACCTATTGACCAGAAACCAACAGGCTTATAGGCATTTGACCTTTAAAGGAGAATGTGTCTGTTTAAGCAGCAGATAAGAAAGTCAAATGACCTCTTTCCTTCTTTTCAAGTAAGCAGCTGGGTTCAGTGAAATGTGTTTCTATATGTCAAATAGCATTTAGGAACCAGTTTGGACTTCTGAAAGAAATCATAATATTTTGATAAGTTGAAGGATTATGGGCAACTAAATAAAACAACATAAATTAGACCTTTATTTTTTTAAATAAAAATGTGTGCAAGAGTTGAGTTAGCTATAGAATTGTACCACAATCTTTTCCTCCAATGATCAACATAGGAATAGAAAGTGATGATTGAAGTACTAAAATTAGGGAAATGTGATTATAAATTTTCTTCAAAAATGTAAAACATTAGTGAACAAAGTTTAATCCATGTTTCTACTTTTCTAACTCCTCAAAAATGATGAAATATTAATAAAAGATGTAAATATTTTTAAGATTCTAAATATTAAGACTTTATGATACTTTGTTCAGCTGAAAAAGTGTTCACTTTTGATGAAAATTAACTATTCCTGAATGAGACATAAAATGTGTTTCTATTAAATGAATATCAATGTCTCAGTACAGTGCAGTCTGGAAACATATAATTGGGGTTTGTTACTTTGAAGTATATGGAAGCATTATGTCTAGGTTTATCAGTGATTGTATGACTGAATAAGTCAGCAATGTAAGTCAAAACTACGTAATGCCTCTGTGTATGTACTATTTAACTACTTAAATTTCCAAATACTCATATACATAATTTTGGGCACAATGTTATTGAGTAAGAAATACTTTCTATTACAGAATTATGAGTTTAGTGATGTTTTTCAATCTTCTAACATAATAAAGAAATATACTTTATTAATGATTCAAGAATAGGAACATAAAATTTTGAAAATATATTTTTTTAAATAGTTGAGTATACCTACCTAGTGGTCTGGTCTCTATGATCATTAGAAATAGTTTATATAAACTCACATTAAAATACTGAATTATTGCTGAATAATATCCTAAAATATTTAAATGTGGTCTTCTCATATCAGAACAAACAACTGTTTTCTTCTTTCTAATACGTGTATAATATGGAAAAGAATTATTATAAATTTGTCCTTCACTTATAGTAAATGTGCAGAAATTTTCTGCCCCGTTGTCTGTTTTAATGTTTATTATGAAAACCAAGCACCAGTAACTTTCACTGAAAATAACAGTTTTCATTATTTTGGTAAATCCAAGACTTTATTGTTGTCAGCTCCTTTATGAGGTAAAGAACCAGTTTCACTACCATGTGGCACCAGTTTCTCTGTCTCTTCTTCTTTATGTCCCATTATTCACTTAAAATGGACTATCAAAAATATGGAATTAAAAAAAGGTGAAAAAAACAGGGTATGGTGTACCACAAGCTAGTTTTTAAGAGAACATTATTTTCTCAAAATAATTTTATGATGCCATTCCTTTTCCCTTATGACCTTTCATGCCAATCCAATTCCCTCCTACAGAGTGTTCCATTTTGCTGTCCATTCTATCCAAAGGGACATGGAGGACATTCTTGGAACCTCCCTCTTTCACTTACTACATTCAAAAGATGGTGAACTCCTGTGTATTTTTACTCCAAAATAGTTTTTGTATTTCCTCATGCTACTATACCACCATAACATGTTATCCATCTAAATATAGTTTGTTATGGACTGGATGTGAAGTGCCCCTCAAAAGCTCACATGTGAAACAATGTAAGAAGGTTTGGAGGATAAACGATTGGATTACAGCCTTAATCTAACCAGTGAATTAATCCCTGATGGGATTACTGAGTAGTAACTAGAGGAAGGTGGTGTGGCTGGAGGAAGTGACTCACTGGGAGCATGGCTATGGGCTATATATTTTGTATCTGGAGAGTGGAGTCTTTTTCTCTCTCTTCCTGATCATCATATGAGCCACTTCCCGCCACCACACTCTCCCGTCATGATGTCCTGCCTCACCTCCAGCTCTGAAAAATAGAACCAGCCTCCTATGGACTAAGAAGACCTCTGAAGCCATGAGCCCTCAAATAAACTTTTCCTCCTCTACAATTGTTCCAGTCAGGACCTTTTAGTCACAGTAGGGAAATAGCTGACTAAAACATAATTATAATTGATTTTTCATTTTTCCAAATTGTTTTCTATATTACCATAGATTTCAGCTTCACAGAATCACCTTGACAATTACAAATTATGAAATGACATCTTTGTTGCAATAATCACAACTTCCTTAATTTTAGAAACTTGGAAATCATATCTTCAACCTACATCCAAAATAATCAATCTAGAAGAAGTTATTAAGTCACTGTGATTTCCTGTAACATTGTTTTTAAAACTAATACTAAATATTTAGTTACCACCTCCCCTCCTGTAATGTGGCCTTGGTTTATTATCTCCAAGGATTGATATCTTGGGTGTTTGATCCACATTGGGAATGTAGTAGCTGATGGAAACTTCAGTGGGAGGTCCTCTGATCATTAGGAGTGCTGCACTTGAAAATGAATAAGGATCTCCTGGTGTGAGTTATTTTATTAAATTTTGACATGTTATGTATACATGAAGTATAACTTCTCATTTTTCTGGTAGTATGTGATGTAGAATTATATTGGTTGTGTAATCATATATGCACATAGGATAGTAATGTCTAATTTATTCTATTTTTCCAATTTTCATTCTACTTCCTTTCCCTTCATTCTCCTTTGTCTAATCCAAAGTACTTCTATTCTTCTCTATCCCTCTGCCATTATTTTGAGTTAGCATCTGCATATCAGAGAAAACATTCAGCGCTTGGTTTTTGGATTGGCTTATTTCACTTAACTTGATATTCTCCAGCTTCATCCATTTATCTGCAAATGTCATCATTTTATTCTTCTTTCAGACTGAGTAATATTCCATTGTGTATATATATCACATTTTCTTTATCCATTCATCTGTTGAAGGGCATCTAGGTTGGTCCCATTGTTTAGCTATTGTGGATTGAGCTGCTGTAAACATTGATGTGGCTGCGTCACTGTAGTATGCTGATTTAAGTCCTATGGTATAAACCAAGGAGTTGGATAACTGGGTCAAATTGTGGATCCATTCCAAGTTTTCTGAGGAATCTCCATATTGCTTTTCAGAGTGGTTGCACCAATTTGTAGTTCCATTAGCAGTGTATGAGTATATTTTTTCCCCACATCTTGGTCAACATTTATTGTTACTTATATTCTTGATAATTTCCATTCTGACTGGAGTAAGATGAAATCTCTGTAGTTTTGATTTGCTTTTCTGTAATTGCTAGAGATGTTGAACATTTTTCATATGTTTATTGATTGATTGTGTTTCTTCCTCTGTGAAGTATCTGTTCAGTTCCTTAGTTAATTCATTGACTAGGCTGTATTTGTGTGTGTGTGTGTGTGTGTGTGTGTGTGTGTGTGTGTGTGTTCAGTTCTTTGAGTTCTTTATGTATCCTGGAGATTAAAGCTCTATCTGATGTGTAGGCAGCAAACATTTTTCTCCAATATTATTTGTTCTTTCCTTTGCAGTGAAGAAACTTTTTGATTTGATTCCATCCCATTTGTTGATTCTTGATTTTACTTCTTTCACTTTAGGAGTCTTTTTAAGGAAGTCAGGTCCTAAGCCAAAATGATGAATATATGGGCCTACTTCTTCTTCTATTAGGCCCTGTTCTAATTCCTAAGTCTTTGATTCACTTTGAGTTGAGTTTTGTGTAGGGTGAGAGTTAGAGGTTTGATTCCATTTTCCTACATATGGATTTCCAGTTCTCCCAGCATCATTTGTTGAAGAGGTTATCTTCTCTCCAATGTATGTTTTTGGCACCTTTGTCTAGTATTAGATAACTGTATTTATGTGGGTTTATCTCTGTGTCTTCTATTGTGTACCATTGGTCTACCTATTTTGGTTACTATTATGTTACTGTCACATTCTACTATCACATCTAACTAATTAGAACAAATTTTTAAAAAAAAAATCAGTCAATTTGAATTGTCAACTTGAATGGATTAAAAGGTGTAGATGATTAACAGGCTTCTGGGTGTGTCAATTAGGGCCTGTCTACGAATGATTGGAATGTGCGATAATAAACTTCAGTGGAGACCCTCCCTAAGCATGGGCAGCACCGTCCAATAGGATGACTTGGATGGAATAAAAGCTGGAAGAACAAGAAAGCAGATGCAGACATAAGCTCGACTCTTCTTGAAGGAGTTTTTGATTGCTGCTTCGATGGTCTGAGGATATTGGACTCTAACTTCTTCCCGCTTCCAAAGTGGACTCTGTCAGTGATTCTCCAGGTAGTTTCCAGAAGCCTTGGTCTTGGACTAGAGTTGCACTGTTGATCCTTCTTGTTCTGGGGCTTCCACCTCTTGGACTGCACAGCTACTGTTCTTCCAGCTCCTCAGCCTGCAGAAAGTCATTGTGGACTATCCAGCTTCTGGTCTATAAGTCAATCTAATGAATCCTCTTTTTATAATCATACTTCCTGTTGATTCTGTTCCTCTGGAGAACCCTAATACAGTTTGTATATAACATTTAGTGTTAAATATTTATTAAAATGACTTGAAATTGAAATCAGATAACCACTGAAATATTAAAATCATATAACCGCGCACTGTTATTTTAGAATGCAGGCATAAATTTTTGATCTCCAAACTTATATCACTCTCACAATGCTAGCATCAATCTTTGTTGTGGAATAAATTATGTTGTGTCAATGCTTCAGAATTATCTTTGTTTCAGCTTTACAATGGTAAGGAGAAGGTGAATTTTTGGCTAAAACTGGTGCTGTGCTCAGCTCTCCAATGTTACTTAGTTCTGAGGGCAAAAGAAAAGAACCCTAAACATACCTCAGCCAGTAATGAAAAGTGAAGGAGAATGAAGTTTCCATTCATGTCTTCAGTTCTGCCTTTTCAGTCACCATTTGTAAATCTAAGCTAATGAAGCCAGAATTGGGAACAGGCAGTTAGTGTAGAAATAGGGGATTGGGTCAAATTGAGGAAATGGAGGCCATGAAAACCATTTGCCTCTGGAAGTTGGAGATCGCCCCTGAGAGAATGGAATGTCAAGGATCTCTGGAGCCCATTGATTACCAAATTTACCTGTGCTTGTCAGGGACTGCAGGGAAGGAGCTGCTAATTAATGCCTCCTGGGCCCTGACCTGGCTGAATCACTTTGGCCCTCCCCCTGTCCATTGGCTTTTCACTTTATGCATCTCACCTGCAAAACCAGGCCTAGAAATGTAGGCAGGAAGCCGGGCGAGAACTGGAGAAGAAAAGAGATCTTTACCTATAAAAGATGTAGGGCGTGCTCACTTCTTGGGATTCTAGAACATCAGCCACCCCTTCTCCCTCCAGGGAGAACTCTGTATTATTACATTTAAATAAAACCTGCTTAATATGCTTGCCTTGGCGTGCTTCTCTGAGGTTATACTTCAACACCTGAGGAAGCAGAACTCGTCACCGGTAAATAGTGGTATCACTATCATGTGCTTTTCTGGGACTGCCTTTTTTGTTCTGTTTCTAAGATTGATAGTTCCTGGTGGGCATGGCAGTTTTTTGTAGGGATACTTGCCTAGCTGAGTTCTGAAGAAGACACTCACATGTTCAGTTTGTTCTAACATGTTATTTGTTGTGATCTGGACATGCTTAAAGATATCTCAGATTTTTTTGGTGCAATAATATAACCATAATGAGATGCATCCATTTTATAGTTTCTGGACTCCTTTGGAGTTTGGGATTTTAGTTTGTCTTCAAAAAAAGTAAGAAATTGGTTAATGGCTCACTCTGCACCTACACATCATGACTTTCTGTGAGAATGGGGAAAATCAACCTCCTGATAAATTAAGAAGAATCTTGTTGATATTTGTTAAAATGAAAAAAAAAATTGATATAAAGATCAAATAATTAGTCTTTGCCATGTGAAGCATCAAAACCTCATCAGTATTTTTCCATGTTCCCCTTTCTCTTGCCCAGTGTCATGATATCCTTCATAATATTTTGAGTCTAAAAGAGAATCCTAGTATCTATGCTAAACTGAGCTAGCATATAGAATCATATTTTCCTATGGGGTTCACACAAATCAGAGATCTCCAGAATCAATCAGCTTCATTAAAAATTTCAAAGACATAATCAAGAGACTGAAGGAAAGCAAAGAGAAGGCTGAACATTGAAAGTAACTCTGTCCCATGTTGGATATATTTTTCTGGTGCAGAATAAATAAGGTCTCTAATGAAGTCCTCAGAGTTCCTTATGTAGCTGGGCACTTTTAAATTATAAAATCTCCATCTGTAATCCCAAAGACTTGTATAGCTTATGAGATGTTTTTCAAGGGGCTGTATCTCACAAATTCTGTGTTCTAACCACGATCATCCTACTACAGTCTTTGTAGAAGTAAAGTTTCTTGTGAAGTGATGCTGTGCTCCCATAATAATGTAAGGATTTTCTCTATTAATATAGTGAAAATTCCCAGATATTTTAAATAAATATAAAGAAAAGAAGAATTACCCATGAGATCTCTAAAGAAACATATATTGACTGATTTTGTAGTCTGGGAACAACACCCCCCCCACACACACACACATATAGACTCATATATGTACACATGCACACATACACACACACACACACACATATATACAACTTACATTCTACTAAGCTCGTAGACGTATTAAATTTAAAATTAAAAAAAATTTAATAAAATTTAGAAATTCTAAGTTCCCATTTGAGATATCTTATATTTTATTGTATTAAGCTCTATGCTTATTGCAGATAAATCTATGTTGAACACCAAGTATTTATTTGTCTCTCAGATTCATTGTCTGTGCCTTGCTTTCTTATTCTGAATAACATAAGGAAGAAAGAAATGATAAATCCTGTTAAGAAGCAATTGCTTCCTTAGTCTTTGTACAAATTTCTGATGACTGTGGATTCAGATACCCTATCAAACTTACAATCAAGAACTGATAATGATTATGACAAGAAAGCCTTTGGTCTCTCCTGATAGAATTTATTCCATGTCTCTGGGAAAATTTGTCTGAATATTTTCAAGTGCTTGCATATTTTTTTCCTGTTATGGGGTTGCTTGACAAAGTATTTTTAAAAATCATTTGATTTTCTTCCTTAGACATTTTCTCATTATTAATTAGTAAGAGAACTATCTTCTGGGCATCAGGACAGACAATAAAACAAATCAGTGATTTTTAAAAAAACAATTCATATAACTGTTCTTATAATCTTCAAAGTATGAGAGCAATGTTCAAAGAAATTTAAAGCAGATAAAGCATATAACAACAACTAGTAAAATTGACCTGAATCTTGATTTTTTCACCTTAATGACTACACCAAAATAAAACAAGTAAAAATAAGAAGCATGTTATATCCAAATTTATATATGATATAATATGTGTATATATCTAGATAATGTGTATACATGTGTGTGTACATATAAGAAAAAAAATTTATATATAAAATGAGAAATCCTGAGTGATTACTTGCTTCTGCCTCATTACCTTAGACAATATGAAATTACAGGAAGCAAAGAAATAATGTAACCACTAATTTTCCTTTAATTTCTTTCTTTATCATTGAAAAGTGAAAGTAACATTCTTTGATGATTCCTACTAAATTGTAATTATCCCCAAATCTAACCTTCTGTCTGTACTTTGGTATGCAACACCTATTACGGAAATCCTAACATTATAGTGGTATATCAGTTCAGAGGCATTTTTAAGCCTCACACTATTATACTGTGCTAAGGTCCAAGAACTGGTATATACAGAGCCCCTGGGGTAGCAAATTCTTTCACCTGCAAAAATCAAGGAAATAAAACACATCTTTTGGATCATCCACAATACATAATATCTCACCTACAAAACATCATACACACAGCTCCTTTGCATAATACCACAATTAAGAATCCTCAAAGATTGTCAGCTTGTTTACATAAAAACCTCTTTTATCTTAGTTTGTGTTCTACACAAGGAGGCCCTGAACAGAATTTATTTATTTGGGAGGTCATCTTAGGAAATAGTAGCTGGCTAGGCAGGGTCAATCGAAAAAGGGAAGAAAAAGAGAACAAAAAATGACAAATTTTCAACCTGGTTATGACTGTGGGCAACTGGAAACTAATCCCACTGGGGAAAACTGGGAAATAGCATAGAACACAGGAGACACAGTATTCTGACCTGAGGGAACAAGTAAGTTTGATATTTAGTCAGCAACTGTCATCAGTCTTGGGGATTGGCAGGTGGCAGGTGGTAAGAGTTGGCCAACATTGTCAGCCTGCACAACATTGTCAGCCTGCACAACATTGTCAGCCTGCACAACATTGTCAGCAGGCACATGTGCTTTGCTGCTAGAGGAATACATTGAGCAAAAAAGCCTTAAAAGCATGGCAAACAGCACCATCTATATACTACCTCTTCTTCATAATCCAGGATTTAAACCATATAGAAGGGTCTTATGTGGGATTTATGATATTGAAAGGTGTTTGTTTTCCTTGAACCTATCTAGCATATGAGGACAGGGAATATATTTTCAACTGAGTTAAAAAACAACATTACTGTTTGCCCCACCCACCCCATATTACAGGTCAAAAGCATTCTGTGTATGACACACACTGGGAGATGGCCAAGTTGATTTGTTGATAGAAATCTTAACACCCTTGCTTATGTTTAACTATATTACACTGTGTTAGTTTGAATCATTATAGTTCCAATTTCCTAAATCTATTGTCCGACATAAAAACTCCCTTAGTGGCCTTAACGAGGAGGAATTACCAAAAATGTAATCTACTGTAATTTCGAAATATAATTCTAGTCCACTTTTTGTCCAAGAATGGATTTGTCCAAAATAAATATTGCTGTAAACATCCAGGTCTAACTTTTTACTGCAAACAGACCACCACTCTGGAGGAATTTATAAGTGAATCTCTAGGGCTCTTCATCACCATCATATAGCATATTATGTCTTAGTTTTTAATTATTATTATTTTTTATTAGTGCATATAAGCTATGTGTATAATTGGGGTTCATTTTGACACAATTTTACAAGCATAGAATATAATTTTCTCCAATTGAGTCCCCAATGGTTTCCCTTTTCCTACTCTTCTCCCTTCTCTTGTTCCATTTCCTCTACTCTACTGGTCTTCCTTCTACTTATGGAGTTTTTAAAAATCAGTGCTTTTTAGATATGCATGAAGGTGAAATCACTGTGATATATTCATGTGTGTACATGGAAAAATTTTGTCAATTTCTTTCCATTTCTCCATTTTTTTCATACCTCTTCCCCTTCTGAATCCTTTTCCTCTGCTCCTGTGATTTCTATTTTCATAGGCTTTTTCCCCTCATCCCTTTCTTCCCTTACTTTGGTCTGTCTTCTTCATATGAGAGGAAACATTTGACCCTTGACTTTCTTAGTCTGAATGAATAAAGAAAATGTGGTATATGTCTTAGTTTTTTGATACTCTGTAGATATTTAAACATCATTTAATATGCTTGGTGTTTATATTTATCTTTTTATAAAGTATCTAAGTTTTTCATTCATATTTTCATCGGGCTGCTTATCACATTATTAATAGATGATACTCCCTCCATATAAATTTATCCAGTGTGTTGAAAATGGCTTTTATTCTCTAGATTATTTTCATTCACTTAATTGATGCCATTTTATATGTTCTTATTTCTTTATTTTAATACAGTTCAGTTCATTTTATTATTTGCTTTGTATTTTGTACATCTGTATCCTATTGAATAAATAGACCCAACCAGTGATGTACAGTTCTCATCCTACAGGACTGTCTAGAAGCCTTGATGTTTAACCTTCACATTGGACCTGTTGTTTGTCTGCAGTGGACCTTGTGTGGTATAAGGCAGGAAAGGTTCTTCAGTGCTGGATTCTCTCCAAACTGCTGCTCTACTGTCACCTTCAGCTTCCCTTGAAGGTTGTTATTCATTCTTCCATAATTCCAGGGTTTTTTTTTTTCTTGGTTTAATCTCTGCTATACATCAGGGTTGAGCCTCTTTCATGTCTCAAGCACCATCCCAAGAAATAATTCATGGGAAGTAAATTTAATGCAGTACTGATAGGTGAAATATTTGGATTTTAAAAACTTGACATCTATCCTATTCAATGTTAAAAATATTTAAATTATTAAAAAGATTATTTTGTATCCTCTATGAAATTATGTAGATACTGGAAATTCCATTGTGAATTTTGTTCTTGTTTCAGTTATGCATTTTCCCCATTCTGGAACTATATCATATATATAATATGCATAATATATGTATATATTCTGAAATTTCATAATTATGGATCTTATTTTTTAATTTTATAGGAAACTTTTAAAATTAGGTCCAATAATTTTTCTTATATTGTAAATTTCGTATTTTATGATTTTTGTTATCTATTTTCTATTTCAGCGATTCATAATTGCATGACAAGTTTCCAAAACACTCCTTTTTTCCTAAATTTTAGCAATTAAAAATTTAGATATTTTCTTTTAAAAGAAGAGGAGAGATAATGAAATAGTCTTTGTTTATTTTAAAACAGATAATACAAATAATGTTATCAATGGAAGTTAACCTCACAAGAAAATAACAAAAATTAATACATGCATTTTTACTGTTCTTCAAATCTTAAGGTTTCTGAAATATTTTACCATATTTTATTTATTCTTGGCAAAATAAAATATTACATAGCATGAGATCATTTCATATATAATCACTGATTAAAAAGGAGATTGACAAAAGTAGCAAGACTATTTAAAACAATAAATATAAAAGAACATGATCTTATAACAATATTAGCAATAGTATTAGCAACCATTTTGAGAAATGTAAACAGTCATATTTACAGAGATTTACCATCAATATACAGCTAATATTTTGTGAATATATACCAAACTAAGGTCTATAATAACAAAACTTCCATGATTAATCATTTTAGTAACAGATTAAAGAAGCAAAAATTTTAAATTCAGGAGCAAATATTTTAGAAATCTTTCTTTGCATTTTTAAAATTTATTTATTTATTAGTTTTATATTTCTTAACGCCTTCTCCCTAAACTGTCATGAGATATATTACTCATTAATACAAATCCAGAAATATTATTTGAGGGTCTATTTTGGTATGTGCTGAAATAAATGAGAGAATCCATGCAAAGTGAAACTTCTAGTCTGCAGTTTGGGCATACTTAAATGTGAGTTGCCCTCATCCTCCTTCCTTAATACAGTTCATTAACATTCTATTCATGTCGTCACTGGTCTCTGAAATGAAGACAAATATTGCATCATGTCTCTTCCTTTATAGCTATAATTGATAAATTACATAATTTAAATGATCTATGTAACATCAGGTTATTAGAAAGGGTTCATAACACCAAATATTAAGCTTGTCCTTTCTCCTGCCAGACTCATAAAATTCATCACTGTCTTTGTGGGATAACATGAGAAATTGAAATGTCATATCCCCAAATATCTATTATGTCATCCATTTCATTGGGTTAAAATGTTTATCAAATATGATGTTAATTTCAGAATGTTTAAAATTTTCTATGTACTAGGCACTATGCCAGAAATTGGTCACCTTATACTGAAATTGGAAACAAAACTATCTATATGCCTATGACTTCATGAAGCATAGATAGAAAACTAAATAAAGAGGAATATTGCTGTATTAATAGGGTTTTTGTCACTACAATCAAAATATCTGGCAAGAACAATTTAGAAGAGGAAATTATTTGGTGGGGGGCTCATGGTTTCACAGGCTCAGTCCATGGTCATTAGACTCTATTGCTCTGGGCCTGATATAAGGTGGAGCATCAGTGACAGAAGGGATGGTCAAGGAAACTACTTACCTCCTGGCAGCCAAGATAGATAGAGAGAAAGGGCAAGGGCCACAGAAAAGATGAACCCTTCCAGATCACATCCCTTATGCCTACCTCCAACAGCATGCCCCACCTGCCTACACTTACCACCCTGTTAGTCCATTTAAACTAGGATGGACCAATTAGATTACAGTTTTCATAATCTAAACATTTCATCTCTGAACATTCCTGCATTGATGCAGGAGCTTTGTGGGGATAAGTCATATCCAAACCATAACAATCATAAAATTCAAAATATAAAATAGATGGGATTGAATGTTGTGCATAGGACAGAAATCCCTGGCATGACATGTAGCATAGAATATATTAGGGAAATCTTGCAGGGATAGAAGTAGTAAGGTGCATAGAGTTACATGATCTCTCATTTTTCCACATCTTAGGACAAGCACAGTTCCTCTGTATATATTCTGGTCAAGGCTTTCGTAGAGAAAATCTAACCTAAGTGCACAGCTAAGATCACTCTAAGTATGGAAACAAACCACATCCTAAACTACATATTGCATATATGTAATACCATATTGTGTGTGTGTATGTGTGTGTGTGTGAGAAAGACTAAGAATGGTTGAGAACACCTAGGTACAAGATTCTCAGGCCAAGAAATTGCAGCTTAAGTTCCATGGTGTGCATACCAATACCATTTTCTTCATATCAGGAAACATACTTGATACAGGACATACTAACATCAACAAGTTCTTATTGTGTTCTTACAGACTCCCAAGGTAAATTGAGCCAGATCTTGACAAGGCTACTAAAAAGAGATTGGGAAATGAATTTCCAGGACCAACCAGAAATGTTCTATCTTCTTACCTAGTTAAGAAATTCTTCCCTTAGGAATGGAACTGAATCTAGATAAAGGTTGAAGCAATAGGTTGGAGGAAATGGGGTTTGGGACAAGGAATGTTTAGGCAAAAGAAAATACCTGTAAATGGATGTGCAGAAGTAGAAGAACTATGTTACTTCAAGGAGTGGCAAGAAGGTTGGGGTTTGGAGTAAGACAGCAGACATATGCGGAGTTGAGCACAGAGCTGGTGTGCTCCTAAGTATGGAATGACGTAGGACTTGAAAATTATACTAAATTCAAATGCTGATCATGAAGAATAATGAATAGATAGATCATATGATTAAGATGTAGTTTAAAAAGAATATACAATAATAAATTTCAATTTAAAATCATTTAAGTGTAGCAGAGAGGACAAACTTTAGGAGGCCCACAGTGGATGTCTAGCAACTAGCAACACATCCTTAATTCAGGATGAAATTTTGGTGACCCAGACTGAGGTGTCAACAGGGCATGAATTTCAGAGGTATTTAGAAGGAACATTTAAAAACACAAGTTATTTATAATGTAATTTTCTTGTTCATGTTTTCAACAGGTGATAATTATCAATGTAAAAACTAAAACATAGCTATTATTAGATTGAAATCTTAGTTGGAAAAATGCATCATTCTTCAGTTTTATTCGTATAACTAGTTTGAGATCTATGCAAGAGCTACTGAATAGAGAAATATGAATACATACTTCATGTTGAACTAATACTGGAAGATTTGTTCTAGAACATAAGATTTATTATGTATTTAATTCACCAGTTGTGAAGGGACTCATCCTTGGCACATAATCAAATCCTTATATACATAGGTAAAGTAAAACCTGCAGTATTAGTAAGTGAAGATATTATTTATTGCCCAAACCAAGACATTTTTTGGAGTGAGGATAGAAGCATCATTAATGATTACCAAGAATATTGGGTATACACCAGAACTGATCCAATGCAAATAGGAACATATGGCCATTTTAGGTAGCAAGTGTTGATATAATTTCTAATAGCTAAACAATTGTTTGTGGTAACTACTGACATATTATATTTAAATATGAGAGTCTTCACCCAGCTAATCAATGATCAATGTCCTCTATCTCAAATACACTAGAAATGTTATTTTAATAATTCCCTGTTCAATCAGAATGTAAATGAATAGGCTAATTTTCTACTCACATGAGTCTAGAATTTAAGTGATAATCAGCTCTGTGGAAATACTCAGAGTACTTTAAAATGACTTAATAGCTGACTTTTCAGATTTATTGTATAAATAGCACTTTGAAAATAGAAATTATTTCGAATGATTAAATCTCCTAAGATTGTAATTTTAGAGTTAAAACTCTGAAAATATCTCTCTCACACACACAGAAGGAAAATGTGATAAAATAATTAAATTTAATTATAAGGGAATTAGAAAAATTTATGTAAATTCATTTATAGTGATACTTCATTACTTTATTAGTACCCAGAAATCAACTGAAGATTAGCTTAAAACAAAGCTAATTTCTTATAGTTATTCAGTCTAAATAAATGTTTTTTTAAAATGACATCATTTTTCTCCATAAGTAAGTGTGAAAGAAATGTAAAGTCTAAAAGTAGATGTGACAGAAGACTAAAAATTCAAACTGCTTTTAAACTTTGGAACTCAGTCAAATCATGTGCTAAGACACATAAAAATCATATTTATTCTCCCCTTCATTATGTGATCTTGGTAATCTCCCAGCTTCAGATGTGGACTGCAAAGGAAATGAGAATAAATGTTCAACAGTAAATAATGCATAGAACATGTAACATCTTGCCCAGAAAGAGGCATATTCTGAATTGATTAATAGACATATTAAAGTCTGAATAACTAAAAATGCCCCAAAATAAGTTACACATTAGATCTACTGAATGACTTTCATAAACAGCATATGCCATAAATTTTTCTCAAATTTATAAAATGTGACTTTATAAATAAAAGAACATTGAAGTACAATGTGACTTCACTAATATCTTATTTAGATGCAAAATAAGCCATCATGTGTGTATTTCAAATGTAAAATTGTATATTTTTCCTTCAATATTCATATACACCTAGAAACTCAGAGTATGACCCTCTGAGTCATACTTTGCAAACGTAAGTAGTTCAGGTAAGGCCATAGTGGATTAGATCAGGGCTGAAATTTGCTCACTCTTGTCCTGAGAAGCCCATGAGACAACACAGGTCACGTGAAGACAGTGGGAGAGGTTGGAATGGTGTACTCACAAGCCAAGGCTTGCCTACAACCATGAAAAATTAACAGAGATACATGGGAGAGTTTCTTTCTCATAGCATCTGGAAAGATGCCAATTTCATGACTTTGTACTTCAGTGCTTCTGAAGAGTGAAAAAATAAATTTCTGTTGTTACAAGTCAACTTTTTGGCAATTTGTTCCAAAAGCTTTAGGAAACTCATACACGTTATTTCTTAATAGTCAAGAAGCTTTTATCTATTCTAGACACTATGTTTAGAACAAACGTTTGGTAAATTCCAATTGATTTGGACAACATTTAATAAAAACCAAAGAAAAGAGCAATAAGACATGGTTGCTGTCATGAACATAATTAAAGTTTTTTTGTTTTTTTTTTGTGGTGGTTGTTATTTTTTGTTTGTCTTGTTTTCTCAGTCCAAATAACACATTTAGAAAAAGAGGGAAAAACAGAGGAAAACAAAAAGTAATTATAATACTCCACATGTAGGCTCTTACAACATATTTATTTTCTTAGAATTAAACTATAAAATTAATTACTACATTGATAGAGACAAATGTGCTTTGCCATAGATACAGATCCTTGGTTTCCTCTACAGAAATATTATACTGTTATTGCCAATACCACTGAATATTTTGTGTTCTTACTATTATTTTAATTCTCTCTCCTTTGACAATATTAACATTAATTTCATAACTGATCATGTAATTTGGTTTATTACATACTGAGTTATTCAACAGACTGAACATTTGTATTTTTTCTATGATTTGCAGATTTGCATACTTATTTTTCTATATAATTGGTGTTTTTTCTTATTATTAGTTTGTTATAAATAAGTATATATTATTACAATTTATCTTATTGATTGTGGTAACATTTTTATCAAAGTTTAACTTAGTTTATAGTTTTTGAAAGACAGAATTTCTTCTTGGAAAACTTTGATATCTTGAATTTTACATGTTCAAAATTAAACTCTTACCATTTCCTTTGAAAACTAAGCTAC
This sequence comes from Sciurus vulgaris, assembly GCF_902686455.1. NCBI lineage: Eukaryota > Metazoa > Chordata > Mammalia > Rodentia > Sciuridae > Sciurus > Sciurus vulgaris. Next base: position 25,448,963 of record NC_136470.1, on the reverse strand, counting down.
CTGGAGTTTTCCTCTTTTCAGTTAAATGGCAATTCTATCCTTTCAGAAGTCCAAACCAATGTTCCTTGTGTGGCCTTATAAGATATATATATATATATATATATATGTCTTATGCCACAGAATATATATATTAGACCACACAAAAACTCAAGAACTTTGGTTCTGAAGATATATATATATATATATATATATATATGTGTGTGTGTGTGTGTGTGTGTGTGTGTACATATTTATATGTACATATAATAAATGTCTCACAAGAATTTTTGTTCTGAAGAATATATATAGATAGATAGATATCCTTTGTCTTTGTCCTTAGTTCCTGGTACAGAATTCCGTACAGAATTCCTAAAATCTTTGGAATTTTCTGAGTGGTAGAATTGTCTTTTATTATTCAGAAGGAGTCCTTTTCACATACATTTGTCTCTTCTTATCCATGGAAGATATGTTCATAGACCCCCATTTTATGTCTGAAACCAAGGGAAGTCCAAAACCCTCAATTTCTATTCTGAAAACCGAGATGGCTACTAAGCGCCAACAGATGGACAGCATATATAGTGTGCATGTGCTGAACAAAGGGATGCTTCACTTTCCTGGTGAGATGAAACCCAAGGACATGCAATTTATTCATGGTACTTAGAATGGCGTGTGGTTTGAAACCTGTGAATTGTTTCTGGAATTTTCATTTCTTATATTCAGACTGCAGTTGAATGTGAAAAACTATGGATAAGGAGGAACTACTGTATACCTGACTTATGTTAATGAGGTAAATTTTGAAGGCCCCCTCAAACCTTGGAAAGGGGGAGAGAGGTTGGGTATTGAATTCAGTCACCAATAGAAATGGTTTGATAAGTCATGTTAATGAAACCTCCATAGATAGCACTAAAGTATAAGGTCTAGGAAGTTTCTGGGATGGTTAAATACATCAGAATGCTGGTGAGTGGCACATCTGAAGAGGACATGGAAGCTCTACATCCCCATCCTTGTCTTTGTAATCAATGTCAGAATTGAATTGTGCTATTTTCAACTGCTGTCAGAGAACTGGTGCTAGAAATGAGCAAGTGTTTGTGGTCAGAAAAACCTGGGACTTTAGCATAATCCTTAACTCTTAAATTGAAGTCTACACCTAATTTTATAAGAAATTCTTTAGCATCCACATCTAAAAACTATTCAAAATCTATCACTTCTATACATATTGTCATCTATTCTCTGGGACACATTAACCACTGCAATTTTTAAAATTATCTTTCATAGCTCTAACGTGTGCATCATCTGTATGTTCATTTCTAGGGTGAACTTTTCTCTTTATCCATTTCCTTTGTATGACCTAAATGAATTACTCACATGGGTATGGTTAATTATTGAGGTCATGGAAATGATTGTTTTCCAACAGAAAGGATTCAACTTTCCCTAAGTTAGGTGGATAATCAAGTGTGACATCTCCTTTTGTTTAGATCTTAGCCAGAGCTAATTCGAGCCTAGATAGTTTTAGTAGGGGTTTTCCCAATTCTGTTTAGTGCCAGATCCTAGGGCATGATCTCCAAAGATTCTAATTAAGATCTTGCAGAATGTGAACTTTAGGTCTGCTTTCTCAGCAGCATGAGAATCCTGGCCTACTCCTTCTACCTTACACTAGGTTCTTGGTTAACATCTTTTTCATGTACCCTTACAATGTAAAAATTTAACAAATGCATTGTGGAGAAAATAAGTACAGTGTTTGGCTTAAACATTTGGGTTTTCCTTCTCATTGAAATCTGTATTTATAAAGATAACCATACCCAAATAACACAGACCAGATGGCTTAAGCCTAGACAATTACTTCCTCACAGTTACAGAGGCCTGAAGTCTAAGATCAAGGTATCATTCGCAAGATTGGTTTCTTTTGAGGGCTTTCTCCCTGATTTGTAGGGTATTGTCTTTCAGTGTATTCACAAGGTCCTCCCTCTTTGGGTCTGGCTCTTAATCTCTTATGGGGATACTATTAATATTAAATTAAGGCCCACCCATAAGACTTCATTAAACTCAATTACCTTTTCAAAGGTCCCATTTCCAAATACCAGTATAACCGGATGTACTGGGGATTAGGACTTTAACACATGAGGTTTTTGGGGAAATACAGTTCAGTCCATAACACTATCTTACCCCTGTACTTTCAATGTCTGTCACCTCTGAAGTTCTGAATCTCAATTTTTCTGCTCTCATTCTCATGAAATTGCCTATTTCTCCATTCTTCTTTAGTAGTGATTCTATTCTGAGGACATCTGTTTGGATCCTCAAGTTTTATACTGCCTCTGGGAAGAATAGGTGAATCTCTTGAGTAAAAACAGGAGCAGAACAATAGGGCCTTTAAGTTCTAATTGGCTAATGGATTAGTCAATGTGCACACAAATGCCTACACACATGTGTGTATGAACTAGCTTCTCTAGTTTTCAAGGTAGGAAAGTTGACACGAAATTAACTACTCCATTATATTTAGAAACAAAAACCTGTACATAGCCCAGAGTGGTGGTGCATGCCTGTCATCTGGGCTCAGGAAGCTGAGGCACAAGGATCACATGTTTAAGGCTAGCCTTTAGCAACTTAGGGAGTCTCTAAGCAACTTAGTGAGACCCCTTCTCCAAATAAAAAATAAGACGGTCTGCAATGTGGCTCAGTGGTTAAGTGCCCCTGGACTCAGTCCTTAGAACCAAAAACAAACAAACAAACAACAACAACAATAACAACAAAAAACGCCAAAACCCACAAAACTAAACCAAATCATACAAACACAAAAATCTATAAATTTATAAAGACCCATTGTAACTATATTAGAATAGATCATTATGAAGAGAGAGTAAGTTAGGTACAGTTTTTTGATTCACTTTATTTTTATAACTAAGCAATAGTAGTATATTACAATAAATATAAAAATGATTATGTAAATAATACATGAACCTAGAATAATAAAGGCATGCATGTGTAAAGAAGTGAAAACCCTGTATAATATCACATCTGTTAATATTAAGAATTTAAAATATATAAAAGATGGCTTACCTGATAGTTGGCTGCATATTAAACAGGATGTTTTTTATTTGTTTTTGGTACTGGGGATTGAACCCGGTTTAACCACTGAGCCACATCCCCAGCCCTTCTTATTTTTATTTAGAGACATGGAGTCACTAAATTGCTTAGAGTCTCATTAAGTTGCTGAGGCTGGCTTTGAACTCATAACACACCTGCCTCAGCCTCCTGAGCCACTGGGATTACAGGCATGCCCCACAGCACCCAGTTAAACATGGTGTTTTTAAACTGCATTTTTCACTTTAAATCTTGGGCACTTTTGCAAGTAAATATTTATAGAGTCATTTTAATCTTTATTAAAGTCACTTTGTGTGACTACATAGTCCTTTTTAAAAACCAGATTCCTGAGTAGTAGAACACTACTTTCAGCAGTGACATAGACACAGGTGCCTAAACAAACCCCACTTTCTCCTTCTGAATCCTCAACAGGAATATAAACCTAACCCTGTGTCCTGGTACATACAGGCTTATAACAAAGGAATTACCTGGATGGTCATCATCAGAGAGAGGAAATGTTTAATTTTAAAAAGTGCTGCAGTGGAAGGAGTTTAGGATTTATTTCCCTTTTTATGCAGTTTGTACTAAGAAGTGCTGGCCAGATAAATTACCTGGGTCTACAGGCCACGGAGTCAAATCCAAGTTGCAGGAACTGAGTAAATATAAGTTAATTAGAGGGGGGGAAAAATAACAACAAGAAAATAGAAAGTCATTCAATTGAAAGAAAGCACTGTAATGTGGTCACTCTCCACGCTTCTTTTCTGAGCTCAAATGTATCCCAAATTGTGCAAGCTGTGGGAATTGTTATGTTTACCACTGGAGTTATTTTCCTACCTTCGTGGTGTTTCCCTGCATCTGCAGACCAATAATTGCCTGCAGGCAGAATGCTGGAGTAATTGAGGTCTCCTTATTGGATTTCCTTCTGCCATGAGTTCCAGGCCTATGCTGCTGTCATACACTGTCTGCAGCCAGTTTTATATAATTTCACAGTTTCTTGTTTGTAGTGAAAAGTTATGTCTAATTCTTGTTATTCTATCATGGCTATTAATGAAAATCCAAAATCTCATTTTATTCATTTAAATTTATTTTGATATAAGGAAGGAGAAATTTTAAACTTTAGAATTAAACTTTAAAGAAACTTCAAACTTTAAAGAAATTTTGGATTATTGGTGATGTGCCATCCATGTAATGCATGATTCGCTTTGACAATTTAACGATAGATTTTTCCCCTTTATTTTCATTTCCTGAATCTTGTATATCTATTCTTAAGTATATCTAGATATTTCATAGTTTATGGATATCTTGATTTCTTCCATTACTGATGCTTATTCAGCATACTATGAACAAATCCATTATTTAAGAAATTAAAGTTGAGTTTTTAAAATGCTTTCTGTTTTTCTTTCTCAGGTATTTTTCCTACCTTAAGTTTTTATTTAAGCTGTTGGTGCATCAGTAATGCACTCTTTTTCATTTCTGGAATAAGTAATTTTTGTTTAGAGTGCTATTATATAAATACCTTCTAATATTTATGTAGTATTTAATCAACTGTATTCATAAATAACATTGGTTGGCATTCTTAATTTTTTTGAAGATTTTGATAATATTATTATATTTTCTAGGATGTTCACCAGAATATTCTTTGTGTTTTTACAATCTATACATTTTCTCAAAAATATGACAACTGTTAGTGTAAATTATTTTTTCTAAATAAACTTTCATTTATTTTTTAAAACTTTTATATTTCCCTTTACATATTCTTTAATATTTCTTCCTAAAATATCTATTATATTGTATTATAAATAAAAATAATTGTATTTATTCATTTCACTTATTTTAACAACTTTATGTTGTAATTGACCTTAAGAATAGCTTTATTTTTATATTCTTGAGTATGTGTACTTTAATCTTGTCTTAAACATCCTTCAGTGAAAAATGCTGCTATTTACTGATACTAAGAAGTAAATTTTTTATATACATGTGATTTTTTTTCTTTTTAAAATGCTAGAAGTTACTTTTCTCCTAGCAGTGAACTTTGTGGGTTTATATTATATAAAATATTTTTGATTCCTTAGTGTGAATCATTTTAGTTCCTTTTTTTCTATAGATTCTATAACAGGGTTATTAGTGAGGAAAAAATAACGTAAGGAATTAACATCTTTCTTTACCAAATGAATGACATAGAATTTTCCTGTGGATCAATGGATAATGTAAAGGTTTCCCATATTTTGGTGGAGAGCAAAATATTTTTGTATTTAATGCAGTGATGCAATTACAAGAAGATGACCTATCACAACTCAGGACACCAAAAAGAGGAACAGCTGCCACAATTACTGCATGGGACCAACAAGTTATTAAAACCACCAAAGGAGACTAACATTACTCAGGCAAGAAATCATGAAAGGTCTTTCTTCTGATCTCACAAAATATTTCACAGAGCCAATGAACTATAGCAAGCAACACATTTCTCAATTCGGCAGACAGAAATGGAAACAACCAAAAAAGAAAAATAAAATATAACACTAAAGTCAATGTTCTTTAACTGAAGTATGAAGTAGGTAACATTAAAATAATTATTTATAATCTTCATGCTTTAGGAATAAGAGGAGAGTCATCATCTATTTCAAGTATGAATAATAAAACGATAACCTTTTTGTTATTTTATTGTAAATAATAGTGGTTGTGATTTGGTAAAATGTCAGACTCTTCTTTGTGTCCTATTAATCTACAGACAACTTTGTAAAATTTAGGGAATGATATAATTGCTTTATCATTTATTTATTATTTAAAATATTCTTAGACATTTTTAGAACTATTTAAATTTACAGAAAAGCTGAGAAGTTAATACAGAGAATTTCTATATATATCTCAGTCCTGGTTTACCTTATTATTAACATCTTACATTAAAAAGTCACATTTGTTATAATTAATGAACCCACATTGACAAGTTATTATTATTAATTGAAGTCCATTGTTTATTGACATTTCTTCAATTGCTGTATAATGTCTGTTTATGTTCCAGGATTCCATCCAGGGTAGTATATTTATTTGCTTCCCATGCCACCTTAGGCAAGTAAAGATTTTAACAGTTTCTCAGTCTTTTCCTGTTTTTAATGACTTTGCTAGTTTTGAGGAACATCGCCAAACATTTTATAGGATGTTCCTCTATTAAAACTTTTGTCTGACTTTATTTCATTATTAGAATGGGTTTATCAGCTTGGGGGAGAAAGACCACAGGGTTAAGTGCTATTTTTGTCACAGCATATGAAGGTTTCATTACATGCACATGAGGTATCATCACTGATGTTGACCTTAATCACCTAAAGTGCATGTCAGGTTTCTTCATGGTAAAGTTACTGTACCCCTAGCACATTCTCTACGGCATCCATTACCACAGTGATCTGTCATCCTTTATTTCCCCCAACACCTTTGCTGAGGTTGTTTTGTGCATTTGTAATACAGTCAGTTTGTTTTGACAGTTTATAGTCCTTTCTGGGATTCCCCCAACCTCCAGAATGATTAGTATAAATCTGCATATGTTAAGGTTAACTTTTTGTGCGGCCAATTTCTATGGGTTTTGGCAAATGTACCAAATCTCTATTTAGCTTTGTAAGTAGCTGTCAAATGTCCTTCCAAAGTGTCTGTTCTGTTTAGCTGTTGTATTCCCAACAGCAATCAATGAGTCATGTATTCATGGATACAGTATCAAAAAGAATGTTTTCACTGTCCTATAAACCATTGTCACTTGTGAAAAACTCTCTCAAATGTGTAGAAACCATTGATGCTTCTATTGTGTCTATTGTTTTGCTTTTTCCAAAATGTCATATAAATTGATTCATATACTACGTAGTCCTTTCAGACTGATTCATTTTGCAATATTTACTTAAGATTCCTTGAAGAAATTTTATAATTTCCTATCACATTATATTTATCATTGAATAATATCCTGTTTTACAACCATGCATATATTTATCCATTCACAAACATCTTGGTTACTTTTAGATTTTTGTGATTATGAATACTGCTACTATAAACATGTGTATGTTGGTTTTATATAATGATAATATTTTTAATCAATTGGGTAAATATTTAGGAGAACAATTTCTGAATTATATACTATTTTGAATTATGGACCAAATCTCTATTTACTTTGTAAGTAGTAGCTGTCAAATGTCCTTCCAAAGTGTCTGTACTGTTTAGCTGTTGTATTCCCAACAGCAATCAATGAATGAGTCTTTTTTGGTCAGTATTTTGACTAGCATTGGTATATTGCCCCCCTTAAATCATTCTAAAAGTTATGTTTATGGTATGTGTGGTGCGTAAAAGTTATATAATGGGATCTCATTGTTGATTTAATTAGTGTTCCTAATGATTAATTGTTTTAAGCATATTTTCATAGGCTTGCTTGCCATCTATAGATTTTCCAGATATTTTTATCTTTTCAAACTATTTTGTTTGATGTTTTTAAATATTTACTTCTTAACGTATTTTGTGTGTTTAAAAAAAAAATCCTTAATTTTTTCTGTCTGTGGTTTATATTTTTATTCTCTTAACTGAAGCTTTTATTTGAATAAAGTTCAATTTATCAAAACTTTCTTTCATGAAATTTTGGCATTTGTACCAAAATGTCTTCATAGTTAAGCTAGATTTCTTTTGGGACTTTTTAAATAAAATTTATAATTACGTGTTTTATATTTAGCTGTGTGATTTATTTTGAATTAATTTTTGTGAAAGTTTTAATATCATTGCCTAATTTATTTTTAAGCATAAGTAACTGTTGAACTGGGTAATATTAGCCTTCCAACTTTGTTGCTCATTTTCATTATTCAGTTATTATTGGTATTTTCCGACGTTTTAGAATCAGTTTATAATGAGTTAAACAGGTATAACTGTATGTTTATAAAAACATACACATTTTATTTATTGGTTTATTTTAGTACCAGGATTAAATACAGGCGTACTTATCTACTGAGCCACATTCCCACCTTTTTTAAAAATATATATTTTATTCTGAGACGGGGTCTTGCTAAGTTGCTTATGACTTCACTAAGTGACTGAGACTAGTTTTAAACTTGTGATCCTCCTGCCTCAATCTCTTGAGCCACTGAGATTACAGGCATGTGACATGGAAATATTTACATATTTTATAATCAGTTTATCTGTGCAAAATTGTTTGGTCAGATTTTGGCTGCCATTGTGTGGAATTTAGTAACTCAAAGGTGGAAAGAATTGGCAAATGAACAATTTGAGTGCTCTCGTTCATGAACCTGGATTTCTCGCCATTTATTCAGTTAAATTTCTTTCATAATATTTGTTTTTCCACCATAGTCCCTGCACATATTGTGATAGTCTCATTGGAAAGTATTTAATTTGGCGGAGTGGTACTTTTTAAAGTTTTTTTTTTGTTGTTGTTGTTGTTTTTATACTGGGGATTTAACAATGGGAACTTAACCACAAAGTCATATCCTCAGACCTATTTTATATTTTATTTAGAGACAGGGTCTCACTAAGTTGCTTAGAACCTTACTGAGTTGCTGTGGGAAGTGCTATTATAAAATTTTTTTCAAAAACAACCAATTAAAATTGCTCTCTCCTGACATATAAAAAAGTAATTGACTTTTACATATAAGCTTGAATCCTTCAATTTTACTATAATTGTTTATTAGTTCCAGTAGACTGTTGAGTTTTGAAATTTTCCACATAAATGATAAAAAATTAATTTCTTCTCAATCCATATACTTCTTATTTCTCTTTAACGACTACTGAAAAAATTCTGATGTGATCTTTTGTAGAACTATTGGGACTTACTTCTCTTGGTGAAGGTGTCTGGTTTCTCATCATTAACTATGATGTCAACTCTAGCTTTATGTACATGTTTCTTTTCAAACTGAGAAAGATCTCCTCTTATCCTACTTTGCTGAGACTTTCTTTTTATCATAAGTGCTTTACAAATCTTGTCAGTTACTTATTTTGTGTCAATTGATATGATCATATTATCTTTCTTCTTTTGTCAATCAATCTGGTGGATGGTGGATTATGTTAATTGATTTTTCAAAAGCTAAAACAATCTTTCATGGTGGAATAAACCTCGATTGTTGTAATTCTTTTAATAAATGGTTTTATGCATTTGTCCATATTTTATTGATGTATTTTCGCTTCTGTTCATGAGAGATGTTAATCTATAGTTCGAATTTCTTGAAATGTCTTGTAAAGACAGAAGTGACAACATCTTAGTTCTTTCCTTGCAACAGAAACTATAATTCTTGATTGTTTTTTACACTTTCAGATAGTTTTGAGGCAAAAATCCATCAGAACTCATGGTGGTACATATAGAATACACATAGAAATCTCCTAAATAAATATTTATAACCCTCTCAAATGCAGGATCAAGAAATCTTTTCTTCAGTTTCTGTACAGAGAGCTACATATTCCTCCCACACAAGCAGTGCACTTTCTCATAAATTTTGCAAATTTCCTCCCAACACTCGATAAAAGAAGCACAAGGGTGAAATGACCTTAACTATGAAGCCAATTTTATATGAATTTCTAAAGATGTAGGTACAAAGCATTGCAGACCTTCAGTATGCATAGGATTGCATTACTTCCCAGGGATCTTCAGCTTTATTTTGCAACTAGTAACTTTCAATACCTGGCTTAATGAGAACACTGCTTCTCATTACCTATATGCTCAATTTAAATTGCAGCTTCAACAGATCATTTGTGATCTACTTCCTTTTTGCCATCTTTACTGATTAGTGGTGAATCATTTTTCACAGTTTACCTGCATTAATGTTTTGATACTGATGACTGATATTCAACATTTTATCTTTAGCTGAAATGGGGAAATTTTTCAGTTTTTGTTTTTGAACAAGAACCTCAAATTACTAGTAGGCGTATAAGCAAGTATGACTTCTTCCTCACACCATGCTAATTTTTCTTTTTGCGATTATATTGTTTTTGTCACTTAGTGCTCATGTTTAATATTTTACTTAATGAGTCACACTACAGAACTAAATAACTCTAATGTATTGGTCCAAAATTAAAACAGGCTATTTTATACTGTAATATTGATCTAAAGATCCTTTTGAACCTTAGAAACTGGCAAACTAACATCTGAATTTCCACATGGTGAAAATTAGCTAGGTTGGAGTATATGTCACTATCTTGACCACCAGATTTCCTTATTGTGTGTATTCAGTTTGTGTGTGTATATATTCATTTTATTGAAAAGTAAGATGCTAGGCTTCATCATCAAAATATATTCTTGTATGCTATCTTTCTTTCAAAGAAAGTGCAGAGGAGATGGCTTGTCTCTGTTCTACAGTACCTAGACCCTTAATTCAAAAGACTTAAAATGTGGGTGAGTTTGACGGCTTATAGCTGGAATTACCTGCAAAGAGATTGTCTCACATATTTGGTGGATCTTGTTGCTTGTGCTAGCCTAGACTTCAGTTGCACACTCAGGATGAACACTTTCAAGTGCTCTCTCCATGTGACCTGGGCTTCTTCCCCTCTGCACAGTTGATATAGAGCCATTTGATTTCCTCTGTGACAATTCCAGGCTTCAGTGTCAGGTGTTCTAGTGAACAAGACAGAAGCTGCATTACCATTATGACTGAGGCTTGGCAGCCAAAGAGCAAGCAATACTTCTGCCTTGCATTCTCTTGGTCACACGCAAGTCACAAGTCTACACGTTTAAGAGTATGGAATTGAGGATACTTATGAATAGGGTTGTGGCAATGTTTTAAGTTGTCTTGAAGCGTGGAAAATATTGTGATCTTCAGAAAATACAATCAACACCCATTACTTAAGGAAAAGTCAAATTATTCCATTCAAATACAAATATATACATATAGTAACATGAAAATATATAATATAAGCAAATGTTTTATATGTGTGTATATCTATCTATCTATCTATCTATCTATCTATCTATCTATCTATCTATCTATCTATCTATCTATCTATCTATCTATGTGTTGGGACTAATGACATGTTAACTAACTCAGGCTGACTCCTTACTCCCTGGCAAGTAAGCAAAATCAAGGCTCAAAGGCGGTTTCAAAGGTTAATGATGATAAACCAGACCACCGTCAGGGATTGGTTAACAACAGTTCTGTGAAGTGATCAGCTAGTGCTTGCCATATAGTCCAATGGGACTCTCGCCTGCGAGACCCCCCTGCCTTGCTGACCTTTAAGCTGATTGGTTGCCACCTAGCCCCCACCCTACACAAAAGCTGTGTGACTCCCTCAATAAACGAGTTCCTGCTGTGACTGGTCTCCCTGACATGTCTGATTGTCCTCTGGCGGCAGGGCTGGGAGCGGGCGGTCAGTCAGCCCTACCTATCCTGGTCTGACCTTGTTGGGGAGTGTCCCCTTCCCTTGTCACTGGTCAAGAGGAGCAAAGAGGGCTTAAGACCCCGACATCTATCTATCTATAGTTACACAGAGAGTAGAAATATATCATCTGTGTTACAAAGCCAACAAAGGATTACAAGAGATTATTTTACATATATATATAAAACCATTCCATTTTTTATATATATAAAACTTTGTGGGGATTATATATAATCCTTTTTTGGCTTTGTTACATAGAGAAGATTTTAATGTATGAAAATCTTTTGCAGTTTACTTATTTCATATCTTTCATATGTTTTCCTACATAATCCTATTGGTTTCAGTTTTCCTAAAATCCAACACTGCTTATTTTCCATAGGATAAGTAGTTTTAGGAATTTTAGATGAGAGTAATTGATCTATTTATTTACTGGTACCCCAAACATAAGAGTACTAATATTAAAGTGTTACAATTTAGAAATGTGAGATTTGAAGTGGCAATTGATATAGATTATCAGAAATGGATGTATTTCCTATATTCCCCTGAGCATGTATTCCACAATGTAAACCTATGCTTATAAAAATATTTGAAAGCTATACCAATAATTTTTAAAACTATGAATAAGAATATGTTATTAATCACTATGAAATACGTTACTCAATTGCTGGGTTTTTTTTTTATCAAATATTTGTTTAGTGTTATATCAAAGTACACACTGGGTTCAAATTCCAGAAACAATTCTGATTATAATTGCAGTTATGAAATCATTCTAATGAGAATAATTTAAGCATTTAAAGTCAGGTGATTAGCAAGAGTGCATACATTGATTAACATTTGTTTTTCATGTTTAGCATTACTTTGAATTCAGAGGAATAAAATATGGTATAGTATATGCTATATGCTCGATATTATGCTAGGGGATGATATAGATTTTTGAAACAAAATATGAATCATATTTTCCTGCTATTTGCCTGTGAAGTCAGATATTTACTTATTTAACCTTTAAAAGTTTTCAGGTACCATTTAACTTACTTCTTCCTTAGCTATTCTGCCTCTAAAACTCCTGTCCTCCTTAGCCTGAATATCAGTCTTTTGGTCTTCATAATCACACTTTTCTCTCTCACAACTTTCATATGTTTATTCTACTTCATTGTATTTAGAAAAATAACCTTAAAATGGGCTTTAACATAGCCAAATTCATTTTATTTAGTAATCAGATATTCAGAACACTGAATAAACGTACTACAAAAATATTAGCAAAAACTGAAAATATTCAACTTATCTAGAAGTAAGAAATGTAACATTATTAGCATCCTCAAATCCCATTTCTCTTCCTTTTGACAATCACATCCACCCATATCACATATATAACCACTAATGCCAAATCAACATTTTATTTTCTTTTTAAATTCATGTTATTGGGCTGATGCAACATGTACTATTTTTTTTAATTTAGCTTCTTTTAGACAATGTTTTATGAACTAATTCAATTATATATTTGATATTTATTTTCATTGTTGTGTTCCACTCTTTAATATTTATATTTCTAAATACAAGAAAACAAAAGCACAAAATGTGCACACATAATCCACCCTAATCTTGAAACATAGATGGCCATTATTGTAAAGTCAGATGGTTAGACAGAGAGTGAGAGAGGCAGACTGAGAATGAGAAAGGGAGAGCATGAGAAAGAACCAAAGTGGTTCCAAAAACATGAATGCCCCGAACGGTATACATTATATTATATACATTAAATTATTCTATTTTTCAGAGGCATTCCGTGCTTGACAAAAGTCAGCAGTGCCCCCCATCTCACCTCAATCACTTGGTGAGTGTAGAGTTATGTCTCATTGTGGTTTCAATTCATATTTCCCTGATTTTTAAAAATATCGAGAACATTTTCAAATATGTTTGATTATTGTCCACTAATATATGTGAAGTGACTTTCAAGGGGTGTTACCTACTTTCCAATTTCTTTAAATTTTTTTATAATACTTAAAGAATATATTCTATATTCTGAGTATAATCATTCCTTAAATGTTGTGATGCAAATGTATTTCTCTTTTATTTTTCTTGTCACTAACTTGAGTCTAGTTTTTTTTTTTAACATTGGTCACTATTTTTTCCACTATGTTTTATTGTTAATTATAGCTTCTCAGCTATAAAAATATGTTCTTCTGCTATGGTCTAGAAATTTCACTGATTTATATTTCACCTTAATACTATGAAACAAATGTTTCTGGTGATCTCAGAAAAGGGTCAATATGTAGCTTTTTTATTTGAAAATTATTGATCTAACAAAATATATTGAAAACCCTTTCCCTTCTCTTCTTCACACTTCCATTTATTGTTGTAAGTCAAATATCCTCTGTCCAAGTGTTTCTTTTAGGACACTCCTCTGATCCATTATTCTACTTTACATCACTATGGAAATATCATTCAATTTTAATTGATTGAATTATATAATAAGCCTTGACATTCATCAGTGTAATTCTTCTAACTTTCTTCATGTTCTTTGAGAGTCTTTTGTTTATTCTTGGCAATTTTCATCTCCATATGGAACTTAGAACTAATTGCCAATTATGACAGAAAAAAAATACAACTACTGGGATTTGAGTGAAATTGAATTGAATTATAAGGTATATTGAGTAAGTGACATAATTATAAGATAAAATCTCCTAGTATATGAATATAGTGTACTCTTCTGTTCATTTAAGTCTTATTTATATTGTCTCAACCAGTGTTTAATCATTTGTTTGTTTGTAGAGTTAGTTAATACCCATGATTTACTAGATTTATTTTTGGGTATTGGATGAGTTTAAAGTTTTGGAAATGTTGTCTTTATACATTTTAATTTTTGCTCTTTAGTAGATATACACATACATTTGATTTTTGTACATTGGCCTGTTAGACAATTGCTAAATATAAAAATCTCATATTCATTATATTATGAATTTTTTAATATTTATAATATCACCTATAAATATTGACATAATTAATTCTTGCTTAAAATTATTCATTTTTATTGTTTATTCTTTTTTAATTTGCTAGAATCTCTAAGATAATATTGAATAAAAATGGAAAACAGATTTTCTTTAGGATTCAAGATTTTAAAATGATAAAGTTTATTAAATTTTATTTGATATTCATTTAATCGCTATAAGGAAAATTTTTTATCAGCCTTCATAGTATTCCCAGGGAAGCATTAATATGTTTTCTATCAGAAAAAATAAAATTTACTTTTAATTGTGTGTGTGTATGTGTATATATATATATGTATATATTTTTTTAATGTATTTATGTATGTATGCATTTATTTTTGCTATGCTGGAGATTGAACATTAGCACCTCTCTCATGCTAGGCAAGTAAGTACTCTACCAGTAGCAATACCCCCATCTTTCATAGATCATTTTTTTATTACTAACTAGTGTTCCATTTTATGACAATTTCACCATCTCTTTATCCACTTACCTACATATGAATAGGAAATGCCCTATCCACTTACCTATTAATAGAAAGGTTTATGAATGGGCTTACCTATTTATGGAAAGGTTTTTAAATAAAGCTGCTACAAATCTTTGTGTAGACACCTTGGTCTTGTCATATGCTCTCATTTCTCTTAGATAAATACTGAGGAGTTCAATAGATAGATTGTATTGTAGGTGTTGATTAACTCCTTGAGAACTCACTGACTGTTTTATAATGTCTTTGTAGCATTTTACCTTCCCCACCAATAGGGCACATGAATTCTAGTACCTCCATATTTTCCTTTCATAGTTAATATGCAATAAATGTTTTTCCTTTTGAGAAGAAAAATGTATTACCTTCAAACTTATCTATTCTATTTTTGATCCACTATAGAATTCTCTTTACCTTAAATATCTTCCCTTGCTATGTAATTTTAAATTACCTCTCAAGATCAACCTCTGATCTACCTCCAAAGTATATTTCAATTATTTCCTGTACAATAGTTCTTTGTTCTTTATATTCTCAAGTCCCTGTAATAATGGCAATCTTATTTTTCAGGCGATTTTACTTGATTAGACATTTTTCATAGGTGGAATCACATACTTATTATTTATTTCTTTCACCTGCCTTAGAGCTAAACACATGTTATGAGCTCAAACTATTTGGAGTTGTTAAATGAAATAGTAAACAACGTTTTGTAGTTCTATGTCTTGCTGATTATCTGTAAAAGCTTGCAAATGAACATTTCTTATCAAATGTAAAGACACATAGAATTGCACTGATTACTTCTAAGACTTGGACCATTCAGAGTGCAATTATCAAATAAAATGAGATATCAAGATACTTCTGAGAACATGATTTGATTTAAAATTTAATCATTGCTCACTCATGACTGCAATAGAGGTTTAACTTATTAGATACCATCTGCTGCCTAAACATCTAGGGAATATTTTTAAGGAATATCATTCTAGAGGAAATGATAATCTTGTGCCAACTTGTTTATCACTTATCTGGTTGCTGGCATTTAAACCATGTAACAACAAAAATTACAACTGAATTCATAAGACAATAAATGAAAACTAAATATGATGAGTACAATGAAAATGTAAATGACTTTTTCCCCTCAGATTCATTACTTCTTGTATCACTATAGGCTACATAAATGTTGGACTACCTTACATGGCAAATAAGGAGTGATTCAGAGCAAACTCCATTCAGACAAGTGCTAGTATAGGTGTTGGCTATATCTTTAAAATATCATTTTGAACTTGCATCAAGGGGGAACTGATCATATTTAATGAAAAAGTTTAGTTTTCTTACTACATTTAATAAATAACAATTGTAAAAATTGTGGTAGCATGAGTCTGTATATTTACATACTTAGTTACTTTTCACAAAATTTAGGCAAGATGGTGTCTTAGGTCTCAAGGGGTCCAGAATCTGCCAACTCACAATATGACATTTTGGAATAAGGATTATTTTGAGTCAAAAACAATTGATAATCACCAGATGCAGAAAGAATTTTCTGCCTTTCTATTTGGGGAAAGGCAAAATTTTGTCTTGTGAAGATGATACAATTTATTTGTGAATGTATCCTCCTTTCAGGTATTAAAAAAAAAAATGAAGAACCACTCTTACCATCAGAGACAGAGGGTTGGCACCAACATAAGGCTACATATTCAAACCTTGCTAATTAGCTCTTATTTTCTATTAGTTTCACCCCGTAGATCACATAGGTCTTTCCCCTCAATTCATTGTCCCTTGAGATACAAACTACCTTTCCAGTCTGAAAATATAAGCCTCTGAGCTGAATACTTATATATTTGATATCTAATGATGTCATGCTCAATAAATATAATAAGATTTGCAATGCCTCTCAGTTCTTGTTAAAGTTATATTTTTGATTAACATGTTTTAATTTTATATATTAATAGACTACAGTGTGATATTTTAATTTGTTTAAATATGTGTATTAATCAAACAGGCAACTAATATTTTCATCTCATTGTCATTGCTAAATATTTAGTGTTTTCTCTCTTTTAATAAAAGATCTTCATAAAATACACAATAGGTTATTGTTTTTTAAAATTGTTTATTTATTTATTTTTACAAACTGCATTTTGATTCATTGTACACAAATGGGGTACATCATTTCATTTCTCTGTTTGTACATGATGTAGATTCATACCATTTGTGTAGTCATACATGTACATAGGGTAATGATGTCTGTCTCATTCCACCATTTTTCATACCCCCCTCCCTCTCATTTCCTTCTACATAATCTAAAGTTCCTCCACTCTTTTCTCACTCCCAACTGCCCCCACCCCCATTATATATCATCATCCACTTATCAGGGAAAACATTCGGCCTTTGGTTTTTTTGGATTGACTTTACCCTACTGATTTTTCTTTGTTTTGATGTTATTCAACCTCCTTCTATTCATCCCTTACCCTTCCTACATATGAGAAAGAAGAGATAATTGTCTCTGTGGCTGGCTTATTTCACTAAACATGGTATTCTCTAGTTTCATACATGTTGCCATAGATTACAGGATTTCATGTGTCTTTATGACTGAATAATACTCTGTTGTGTTATATATATATATATGTCACACATACACATATACATATATGCACAACATATATATGTTATATATATTTTATATATATATACACATACATATATGCCACATTTTCTTTTTCATTTCTCAATGGACACCAGAGTTGTTTCCATATCTTGAATATTTTCATAGTGCTATAATAAACATGTGAGTGCCATCGCTCTTTGCATGTGCTCCAGAAGTGGAATAGTTGGATTGTTACAGAACATCTTATTTTAAAAATTTGGAGGAAACTCCATACTGGTTACCATAATAGCTGTACTAATTTATATTCCTATCCATAGTGTATTAATGTTCCCTTTTTTCTGCATCCTCACCAACATTTGCTATTTTTACTTTCTTAATAATAGCCATTCTGACTAAGTTAAGGCCATTGTGTTTCTGATTTGCATTTCCCTAGTGACTCATCATGTTGAGCATATATATATACATACACACACACACATATGATAGATAGACACACACAAACATACATACACACACACATATAATACACACACATATATATTTGTGTGTATCTATCTAGCTAGCTAGCTATTTCAAGGAACATCTATTAGAATCATGTGTCTGTCTATGTATGTATGTATGTATGTGTATAGCCATTTCAAGGAATGTCTATTAGATCCATGAATCATTTTTTTTGTTTTGTTTTGTTTTGTTTTGTTTTGTTTTAGTGCTGGGTATGGACTCCTGGCCTTACATATGCTAGCCAAGTGTGAGATTCATATCCAGTCCATTTGCTCAGTTTTAAATTTGATTATTTGATTGTGCCTTTTTAGTTTTTGAGTTATTTATACAGTTTAGATATTAATTATTTTTATGAATAATTTGCTAATATAGTCTCTCATTCTTTAGGTTGTCTCTTTCCTCTTTTGATTGTTTCCTTTGCTGTGCAGAAGCTTCTCAGATTAATATAATTTTATTTCTCTATTTTTGTGCTTTTGTGGTCTTATCCACAGGAAAAAAAGAAAGAAAGAAAGAAAGAAAGAAAGAAAGAAAGAAAGAAAGAAAGAAAGAAAGAAAGAAAGAAAGAAAGAAAGAAAGAAGAAAGAAAGAAAGAAAGAAAGAAAAGAACGGAACCATTGTCTGTACTCTATCTTCCCTGATTGTGGTGAATGCTGTTTTAATATGCTGTTGATTTGATTTGCTGATATTATCCCGAGAATTTTTATATCCATTTTCATATGAACCTATAGTTCCCTTGTTTTGTTTTGTCCTTATCTTATTTTGGTATCAGGGTAATACTTGCCTCCTGGAAGGTGGTCATGAAAGTTTCCTCCCTTTCAATTCTTTGTAATAGTTTGGAAAGAAGGAGTGTTAGTTCTTCTTGAATAATTTCTTAGGATTCAGTGGTGAAACCATCAGTCCTTTTCTTATTGATTCAGTCTCATAACTTATTAGTGATTCAATTTGTTTTCCTGGTTCAACTTTGAAAGTTCTTTTGTGTCCAGAAATTTCTCAGCTCCTTTTTTATATTGAGAAAGGTTTGTTTTAGGTACAAAGAGGCAACATTGTTTGGGACATAAATATTCACAACCACTATAACTTGTTGATGAAAGATCCCCTTAACTTGTATGAAGCGACGTTATTTATCTTTTCTGATTAATTTTGGCTTGACATCTACCTTGTGTGGTATGAGAGCAGCTATCCTGCTTGCTTTTGCTTTCCTTTTGCATGATATTTCTTACCCATTCTTTCACTTTCAATCTATAAATGTCCTTGTTTGTAAGGTAAGTCTCTTAAATAACATATGGTATGGTTTTATTTTTTAATACAATCTGCCAAACTATGTCTTTTGATTGAAGAATTTAAAATGTGTACATTCAATATTATAGAGAAATGACTTCTATTTTCTGTCATTTTGATTTATTTCTAATGCTTAATTCATACTTGATTCTCCTTTAATTGACCATTATTCTAATCCTGTTCATCCCTATGCTGGGGTTTCCATTTTTATTTTTCATTTCTTCTGCCCAAAATATTTTATTGAATATGTTTTTTAGTGTAGGTTTAGTGATTTTGAATTCTTTCCATTTCTGCTTACCATGGGAGGTTTTTATTTCATCTTTAATTTTTAATTAAAATTTTTCTGGATATAGTAATCTTGGTTGGTACCTGTTTTGCTATTCTTTAGGACTTGGTATATATTATTTCAAACCAAATCAGTTGAAATCTGAATTGGTTTACTTCTAAATGTGAACCTTTGTTTTCTTTTGAAGCTTTAAAAAATTCTCTCATTTTGTATATTGAATATTTTCATTAGAATATGTATCAGAGAGGGTCTTTTTGAACTTGGCTATTTGGTGTTCTCTATGACTATTGTCTTTGGATTTCCATCTCATTACAAAATTTGGAAGTTTTTCTAATATTATTATTTCATTGAAAAGATTGGGCATATTTTTATTTGTATTTTAAAGTCTTCTACCCAAAGAATTTTAAAATTTTGTCTCTTAATGTTATTCTGGATTTCTAGAATATTCTTGTCATGGTTTCTTAACATTTTTTTCCTAATTGTTACATTATTTTCAAGACTATACACTTAGTCTTCAAGGCCTATAAACCTATCTTTACTAATCCATTGGTGATGATTTCCATTGAATTTTTAATTTAATTTATTGAATCTTTCATTTCCATGATTTCTATTTAGTCCTTTTCCAGAATATCTTATCTTTTTATTGAAATGATCTTTAATGTTTCTATAATTTCTCTCAATTTATTCCTCACTTCTTCTATTAGTTCGTTAAACATTTTGACTGAGAAGGTTCTAAATTATTTTTCCGAAATTTTCTACGATCTTTTATCAATGGAATCAGTTGTAGAAGTGGTGTGGGCTGTTTGGAGGGTTTTTTCGCTCTTGCTTTTTCTTACTGCTTGTATGTTTGCCCATCTGTTGGAATTGCTATTGCTTCTTCTTTAATGCAAGTGATGGTTTAGTGAGCATCTTTCTGTTAAGAGGCCCTGGCTGGATGATATACAGGTATTGATACTTTTACTACCTGTATGTCCTCTACTGTTTGCAGTATCAACACCATTAGAGGAGACACTAACATTATTTACTGCAATCACTTTAGAGCAAACAATGTACCTTAAGATAAACCAACACTTGATAATACTATTCTCCAATGTTCCTCTAATCCATGTATAAACTTTGTAGTAAAGTTCTGGGAACAGGTTGAAAAATTACTTATTAAATATAGTAAATATTTAGTAAATTTGCTGTAACATATAGTGACTGGAAAAGGAGAAGTGTTCTAACAAATCTTGTCATCTCCATTAACAGGAGATCTTTAGATCTTTCTATTGTAACAATCAGGGTGAAATTGGAAGTATTTATCTTACTGACCTGGATACTTGTGAAACACATCAAAACATTTTATTGCAGGGAAAATCTGCCTCTTTGTCAGACTTTCCCAGGTCATGTGTAGATTCATTTTCTTTTTTTTTTTTTAATTTATTTTTATTGTAAACAAATGGGATATATCTTGTTCTCTGTACATGAAGTACAGGCATACCATTTGTGTAATCATACATTTACATAGGGTAATGGTGTTTGAATCATTCTGCTATTTTTCCTTCCCCCCCACACCACCCACCCATCTTTTCCCTCTATACAGTCCCTCTTTCCTCCATTCTTCTCCCCCCACCCCCCACTATGTGTCATCATCCACCTATCAGAAAGATCATTCGTCCTTTGGTTGTTTTGAGATTGGCTTATCTCACTTAGCATAATATTTTCCAATTTCATCTATTTGCCAGCAAATGCCATAATTTTATTATTCTTTATGGCTGAGTAATATTCCATTGTGTATATATACCAAAGTTTCTATATCCATTCATCAACTGAAGGACATCTAGGTTGGTTCCACAATCTGGCTATTATGAATTGAGCAGCTATGAACATTGATGTGACTGCATCTCTGTAGTATGCTGATTTTAAGTCCTTTGGGTATAGGCAAAGGAGTGGGATAGCTGGGTCAAATGGTGGTTCCATTCCAAGTTTTCTGAGGAATCTCCATACTGCTTTCCAGAGTGGCTGCACTAATTTGCAACCCCACCAGCAATGTATGAGTGTACCTTTTTCCCCACGTTCTTGCCACACCTATTGTTGCTTGTATTCATAATAATTGCCATTATAATGGGGTGAGATGGAATCTTAGGGTAGTTTTGATTTCCATTTCTCTTATTACTAACGATGTTGAACATTTTTTCATATATCTGTTGATTGCTTGTAGATCTTCTTCTGTGAAGTGTCTGTTCATTTCCTTAGCCCACTTGTTGAATTGGTTATTTGTATTCTTTGTGTAGAGTTTTTAAGCTCTTTTTATATTCTGGAGATTAGTGCTCTATCTGAATTATGAGTGGCAAACATTTATTCCCACTGTGTAGGCTCTCTCTTCACATTGCTGATAGTGTCCATTGCTGAGAGAAAGCTTTTTAGTTTGAATCTATCCCAGTTATTGATTCTTGCTTTTATTTCTTGTGCTATGGGAATCCTGTTAAGGAAGTCTGATCCTAGGCCAACAAGTTGAAGATTTGAACCTACTTTTTCTTCTATAAGATGCAGGGTAGGGTCTATGGTCTGATTTTAAGGTCCTTGGTCCATTTGGGGTTGATTTTTGTGCAGGGTGAGAGATAGGGATTTAGTTTCATTGTGCTGCATATGGATTTCCAGTTTTCCCAACACCATTTGTTGAAAAGGCTATCTTTTCTCCATTGCATATTTTTGGCACCTTTGTCTAGTATGAGAAAATTGTATTTATTTGGGTTTGTGTCCATGTCCTCTATTCTGAACCATTGATCTACCTGTCTATTTTGGTATCAATACCATGCCATTTTTGTTACTATTGCTCTGTAGTATAGTTGAAGTTCTGGTATTGCAATACCCCCTGCTTCACTCTTCCTGCTAAGGATTGCTTTAGCTATTCTGGGTTTCTTATTCTTCCAGATGAATTTCATAATTGCCTGTTCTATTTCTGTAAGGCACATCATTGGGATTTTAATTGGAATTGCACTGAATCTGTATAGTACTTTAGGTAGTATGGCCATTTTGACAATATTAATTCTGCCTATCCAAGAACATGGGAGATCTTTCCATCTTCTAAGGTTTTTTTTTAATTTCTTTCTTTAGTGTTCTGTAGTTCTCATTCTACAGGTCTTTCTCCTCTTTTGTGAGGTTGATTCCCAAGTATTTTATTTTTTCGAGGCTATTGTCAATAGGGTAGTTTTCCTAACTTTTCTTTCTGAAGATCCATCACTTATGTATAAAAATGCATTGGATTTATGAGCATTGATCTTATATCCTGTTACTTTACTGAACTCACTTATGAGTTCTAAACATTTTCTAGTGGAATTTCCTGGTTCCTCTAAATATATAATCATGTCATCCTCAAATAGGGATAGTTTGAGTTCTTCTTTTCCTATTCGTATCCCTTTAATTTCTTTGGTCTGTCTAATTGCTCTGGCTAGAGTTTCAAGGACAATGTTGAAAAGAAGTGGTGAAAGAGGGTATCCCTGCCTTGTTCCAGTTTTTAGGGGGAATGCTTTCAGTTTTTCACCATTTAGAATGATATTGGTCATGGGCTTAGCATAGATGTTCCCACTATCCCTATTTTTTCTAGTGTTTTGAGCATGAAGGGATGCTGTATTTTATCGAATGCTTTTTCTGCATTAATCAAAATAATCATGTGATTCTTAACTTTAAGTCTGCTGATATGGTGAATGACACTTATTGATTTCCGGATGTTGAACCAACCTTGCATCCCTGGGATAAAACCCTCTTGATTGTGGCACACTATCATTTTAATATATTTTTGGATGCAATTTGCTAAAATTTTGTTCATAATTTTTGCATTGAAGTTCATTAAGGATATTGGTCTGAAATTTTCTTTCCTCGATGTGTCTCTGTCTGGTTTAGATATCAGGGTGATATTGACTTCATAGAATGAGTTTGGGAGGGTTCCCTCCTCTTCTATTTCATGGAATACTTTGAGAAGTATTGGAATGAGCTCTTCTTTAAAGGTTTTGTAGAACTCGGCTGAGAACCCATCTTGTCCTGGACTTTTCTTTGTTAGTAGGCTTTTGATGACTTCTTCTATTTCATTACGTGAAATTGATCTATTTAATTGTGTGTGTCCTTCTTGGTCAGTTTAGATAATTCATATGTCTCTAGAAACCTGTTGAAGTCTTTGAGATTTTCTATTTTGTTGGATTATAGATTTTCAAAATAGCCTCTTATGTTTTGTATTTCATTCATGTCTGTTGTGATATTTCCTTGTTCATTCTGAATTTTAGTAATTTGAATTTTCTCTCTTCTTCTCTTTGTTCATGTGGCTAAGGGTTTATCAATTTTGTTTATTTTTCAAAGAACCAACTTTTTATTTTGTCTATTTTTTCGATTTTTTTTGTTTCAATTTTATTGATTTCGGCTCTGATTTTAACTATTTCCTGTCTTCTATTACTTCTGGTGTTGCTCTGTTCTTCACTTTCTAGGGCTTGAACTGTACTGTTAGGTGTTTTGTTTTTTGATTTTTTTCTTCTTTTATTGAATGCACTCCATGAAATAAATTTTCCTCTAAGAACTGCTTTTATAGTGTCCCAGAGATTTTGATATGATGTATCTTTGTTCTCCTTTACCTGTAAGAATTTTTTTTATTTCCCCCTTGATGTCCTCTGTTATCCATTTGTCATTCAATAGCATATTATTTAATCTCCAGGTGTTAGAGTAGTTTCTGTTTTTTATTGTCATTTATTTCTAATTTCAATGCATTATGATTTGATAGAATACAAGGTAGTATCTCTTTTTTCATTTGCTAACATTAGCTTTGTGACATAACGTAAGGTCTTTTTTAGAGAAGGAACCATGTGCTGCTGAGAAGAAAGTGTATTTGCTCTTTGTTGGATGGTATATTCTATAAATATCCGTTAAATCTAAATTAGTGATTGTGTTATTGAGATCTATGGTTTCTTTGTTCAATTTTTGTTTGGAAGATCTGTCCAGTGGGGAGAAAGGTGTGTTAAAGTCACCTAGTATTATTGTGTTGTGGTCTATTTGATTCCAGGAATTGAGAAGGATTTGTTTGACGTACATGGATGTGCCACTGTTTGGGGCATAGATATTTATGATTGTTATGTCTTGCAGATCTGTTCTTCCCTTAAGCAGTATAAAATGTCCTTCTTTATCCCTTCTGACTAACTTTTGCTTGAAGTCCACCTTATCTGATATGAGGATGGATACTCCGGCTTTTTTGCTGAGTCCATGTGCATGGTATGGTATGTTTTTCCCCTTCCTTTCACCTTTAGTCTGTTAGTGTCTCTTTCTATGAGTTGAGTCTCTTGCAGGCAACATATTGTTGGATCGTTCTTTTTAATCTAATCTGCCAGTCTATGCATTTTGATTGATGAATTCAGCCCATTAACATTCAGGGTTATTTTTGAGACATGATGTATATTCCTGGTCATTTGGCTCTTTTTTTTTTTTTTTTTTTTTTTTTTTTTTTTTGACACAACTTGGTTTCTCCTTTATTTGGCTGTCCCTTTAGGGTAGTTCCTCCCTTTGCTGATTTACATCATTCTTTTTCATCTCTTCCACATGGAATATTTTGCTAATAATGTTCTGGAGTGCCGGCTTTCTTTTTGTAAATTCTTTTAGCTTTTGTTTACCATGGAAGGATTTTATTTTGTCGTCAAATCTGAAGGTAAGTTTTGCTGGGTATAAGATTCTTGGTTGGCATCCATTTTCTTTCAGAGCTTGAAAAATGTTGTTCCAGGCCCTTCTAGCTTTTAGCGTCTGGGTTGAAAAATCTGCTGATATCTGTATTGGATTCCCCCTGAATGTAATTTTGATTCTTTTTTCTCTTAGTCTTTAAAATTCTCACTTCATTTTGTATGTTAGGCATTTTCATTTTAATGTGCCTTGGTGTGGCTCTATTGTAATTTTGTATATTTGGAGTCCTATAAGCCTCTTGTACATGATTTTCCATTTCATTCTTCACATTTGGGAAATTTTCTGATATTATTTCATTGAATAGATTGTTCATTCCTTTGATTTGTTTCTCTGTGCCTTCCTCAATCCCAATAATTCATAAATTTGGTCTTTTCATGATATCCCATAATTCCTGTAGATTCTGTTCATGATTTCTTACCATCTTTTCTGTTTGGTGAACTTTGTTTTCAAGATTAAATATTTTGTCTTCAATGTCTGAGGTTCTGTCTTCCAGGTGTTCTATCCTATTGGTTATGCTTTCTATGGAGTTTTTAACTTGGTTTATTGTTTCCTTCATTTCATGGATTTTATTTTTTTTTGTTTTGTTTTGTTTTGTTTTTGTTTCAGTATCTCTAACTCTTTATTGAAATGATCTTTTGCTTCCTGCATTTGCTCTTTTGACTGTTGAGTGGTGGGATCATTCAAAGCCTGCATTTGCTCTTTCATCTCATGGTTTGCTTCTCTGATCTTTTTAATTATGTACATTCTGAACTCCCTTTCTGACTTTTTTCTGCCATGCTGTCATTGGATTTTATTGATGTAGCATCCAGGTTTGTTTGGGACATTTTCTTTCCTTGTTTTCTCATAATGCTCAGGTATCTTCCCCTCTAGTGGTAAAACTCTAAGATATTGCAGATTTCCTCTCTTGACTAATAGTGTCCCTGTAGATTTCCAATAACTCACCTCCTAGCCTTCAGTAGCCTGACGTCTTGGAGGAACTTGATAATGCACTGATCCACAAAGAAGATGCCCCTCTAGGGTTGGTGGCCCTCAGATGGGATATATTCTCTGCTAGTGGGCAGAGGTGCCTCCACTTGTTGACTGATGGTCAGTCAAAGGGGGACTAGACTGTGGGCTGGGGCACGGCTGGTCTGGGCCTGGTTCTCTGTTTCTACTACCCCTGGGGGAAATCCTCACCCAGAAGGGAAAACTCTCCCAGTAGGGAAGTCTCACTGAGTAGCTCTCCTCCAAGAAGTTCCCTTCAGTCCAGAACTACCAGCTGGACCGCCTCGCCCTACGAGTGAGTCTTTCGCTTGACAGCCCTCTTCTGGGATGTTCCCTGTGGTCCAGAACAACCACCTGGTCCGGGGAGCCTGGCCCTGTGAGGGAGTCTCCAGCCTGGTGGCTCTGCTCCAAGAAGCTACCTGAGGTCTGGGCCTGCCGCTCGGGCTGAGGGGAGCCTAGTTGTGCAAAGAAGTCTCTCTCTGGGCAGCCCTGCTCTGAGAAACTGCCTGCGGTCCAGGCCTGCCACCTGGTTTGCGCCTGCCGCTGGTCTAGGGTAGCCTGCCCAGTGGTAGAGACTCACCTGGCAACCCTGAGTTGGTCCTGAGTCTCCTAGTACCTCCTCTTCTTGAACCCTGAATTCTGGAGCAACATGAGATGCAGTCACCCTCTAGTCCGCCATCTTGGTCTCTCCTAGATTCATTTTCAATAGATTAATTTAAAAAAATGGGAAAATATGTAAAATAAATTGTTAATTTGTAAGCAGTAAATTCTAATGCATTTAAAATACTTTGTTATAAAAATTTATCCATTTTCTTACAGCTGGTTCATAGCAGCCAGGGGCCTTACTATGAAAATCATTTATTTTCCTATCTATCCTGATCCCTGTTTCTCTGAAAGTTAACAATATTATGTGGACATTTTAGTGACTTCTACTCAGAAAGTACAATGCATTTATCAGCCCTAAGCAGAATATTACATAAAGAAAGTTAACATGGTTTGAAATCATTAGATATGAGTTTCAGTTCCTAACTCTGACATTGATCAATTACAAAAGCAAGGATATATTGCTTCTTATCTCAGTTTTGCTGTTAAAATGATGATTGTTGACTGTTTAATAGCCATCAGATTCCTTTTATCTTTGTTCATCTACGTTGAGCAAAGACAGTCTTAGGCTTTAAACACTTCTTCAAAAGGTATACACATCTATTACTAAAGATGATTTAAAAAGTGAGGAACTGCACATATTTGGCCAAAAAAGTGCTTTATATAATAGATACAAATCCATCAAGCTGGTCCCTTATATTTTATGCTGCACAAATTGATCTGCCGATACAATTATTCATAGAAATATGATTTATTTATACAGAATCAACTACAGACTTGAACATATTTTTCTCACTTCCTGAATTTAAGATTACTGTATCAGACACTCCCTGGTTATATATTTTTGGCATCACTGAATAAACATCATTTATGCTTATGTCTTGAGTAGTTTATATCAAAAACTTTATATGATATGTTTCTTGACAATATTTCTAACATTTCATATTTCAGTGGTAGATATAATCTGTGACAGAGAATAGTATTACATTAAATATTTTATGACATTTCTCATGATTGCTTTGTTTTTCTTTCACTTATATGCTTCTAATTCTTTTAAAAATATATTTTAAAGGGTTAAGTTTTTCACAGATAAGTAAGACTTCAGGATTTCAAGAGCTAAAGAATGTGCATTAACATTTCCAGGTACCAAAAACTTATACCTGAATTAATATAGGTGATATCATTGGCCTCTATGTATCTATCTCTCATCTATCACCTTTTAATGAATATATCTTATGTCACCCTTTTCTTCTAAATAGCTTCAACTAATTCAACTATCTCAAAAAGAAGTTTTATGGAATTCAAATTACTTCAGTCTTTACATTATTATTTAAATTTTAAAGAAAACAGATATTTAATAATATATTCTGTAAAGATTATGATTTCCTAGCATTTAATCCTGGGAAATAAATTTCTTTACATTTTTTCCATTTCTCCAACAAAACCAACTTCCAAATTTTCTGCTTAAAATTATTTACTAAATCTAAGACATTTTTGGGCAATGATCAGTGTCTCAAGATAAACCAAAACAAACTATTTTTTTTTTCTGGAATGCATTTAAACCAGACATTTTATATTTTATGAAAACTAAATATTTCATTAAACACACATGCTATAGTGTTTCATAAGAAAAAATAGAAATTATTTCAGCTACCTTCTAGCTTAAAATTTAATATAAATAGTGGAGCTCAAACACATATAAGGATTTATTGCTTAGCAGTCTTCAAGCCTTTTCATACTGGAAATTTTGTAATATAAATTATTGAACTCTGCATCATAGGTAAAATCTGCCTTCTTCTCCAACTGCCTCAGTATGTTCCATACACCAATAATGATTTTTATATTTTAAAATGTTTGGGAAAAATTCAAAAGTGGAATAATATTTTTGACAGGTATAAATTATGTGAAAAGCCAATTTGTATTCAGAAATAATATTGGAATATAGCCATGACTATTAATTTCCATATTGTTTATGGATCTTTTAATTCTACAAGAAGACGTTGATAAGTCACAATGAGAGTATTTGTTCTGGAAATTTCAAAATATTTACTATCATTTTCTGTAAGAGTATATTTACTGATCCCTGATCTGTTACACTCCTCAGGAAAGAATAGTTTGTATTGAGTTAATCATAGTAAATTAACAAGTATTTATTTAAATGTGTACAAAAATAATCAAAGACCTTGAGAGACATCAAATTTAAGCCAAGTATCTGGGTATTGAATGAAATCACAAAGCTAACACATGCAAAACAATTAGAAAAATTAAGAACTAAATTTGAGTAATGATAATGTATTCAACATAATTTTTATTAAAGACTCTGATCATTGTTGATATATTTCAGGAAAAGTTCATACAGAGGTAATGTGCTTTTAAGGATGGACATCGTTGGATAAATATAGGAGGGGTTAAGTGTCATTTCTGATAATGGCAGGAAACTCATGAAAAGTCAAAGCCAGGATGTTCAACATGTAATGGAAACCTGATGGAGAGTTGAATTGTCATGAAGATAAGATTATGGATAACTTAACCAAATAAATTTGTCCTGCCTGGTTCTGGGTCATCTTTCCCTAAAATATAATTCTTTCAAATTTCTAATGCTTAAAATCTCACCAATATGGTTTGATTTTTCTGGTTAAGAAACATCTTGGTGGGTATGGTGGTGCAATCCTTCCAACAGCTTGGGAGGATGAGTCAGGAGGATATTCAGTTCAAAGTCAACCTCAACAAGGCCATAAGCAATTTAGCTAAACCCTGTCCAAAATGAAATATATATAAAAAACTGCTAGGAATTTGGCTCAGTGGTTAAAAGCTCCTGGGTTCAATCCCTGTTATCAACAACAACAACAACAACAAAAATTAAAACAACAACAAAAAACTGTCCTTAATTGCCACTGGAAAAAAATTCTGCTGTCAGTCATTATATGTATAAGGACTCTGATCTTCCTTGAGTCTTCAAATTGTTGAGTCATCCTGTGGTATGTTTATGGAACCTTATCTATCTTGCTGGTCCCAGAAATTCTTTTGTAACTCTGATGTTCTTGAAGCTTATAATTTCTAATATTTTTCCATATTTACCAGATTATTCTGCTTTTCATTTTTTTTTCTTTTTTTGTACAGGAAAATAAAGTTGACCAGAAAAGAATATATGCCTTCTTCCATTAAAGGGCAATGATTTCCCCCACATTCCTTTTTTCCTAATGCAATCCACTTACTGTCCTAGAGTCCCATTCTCTCCTATCTCCCTGGGAATATAACTCCATTTCCTGAATCTACTGGCATCTTTCCCTTGGCATATGAATACACACATCAAATATCCCATGGTCTTTGGCACGTCTTAAAGCTTGACATAGATCTTTCTTTATTCTGCATACTGCATCAGGCAATTTTATTAGTGGTGCTGTCTTGGGCTTTCACTTACTGCGGTTGTTTCCCCAAATCTTTCTCATTCTCACGTAACCTCACTTATACCTCAAATATTTTAAAGTGGATTCGTTTAGAACCTAAACTAACAATTGCCAGCTCCTTCCAACATTTTACTATGTTATTTCTGTGTACTTCAAAATGTATATGTTCTAAATTTAATAACCAATGCAACAGTGTCAAGAGCTGGAATCTAATGGGAAGTGTTTAGGTTATGAGGGCTTTGGCCTCATCAATAAATTAATATTGGTATTAAAAAGGATTGAAAGAGTGGGTTTGTCCCTTTGGACATTCTGTCATATGAACACACAGTAAGAAGGTCTTTGTAAGATGCTGGTGCCTTGATCTTGAACTACTTGTGTCCTAGAACTCAGAGAAATAAATTTCTACTCTTCATAAATTACCTGGTCTGTGGTTTCTGTTATAGCAGCACAGGATAGATTAAGATTCCCTCTTTTATCCCCTATTTCATAGAATTAAACCATCATATCTCCTGTTTCAAAAACCAAAATACCTCAAAATTTCCCTAAATCCCTGCTCCTAATATTTCACAGCTAATATTACAAAGTATATTGCTGCTTGGTGTTAGTTTTCCTATGTGATATTTACATCTTTTCCCAACCAAATTGTTTCACTTCTTTCACGTAGACTGCCCTGCCACTGAGTGCATTCTTGTCCAATCTTACCTCTTCTTCTATTCTTGCACTCTAGTCTCTCAAACTTTAAAATATGGTTATGATGTTAATCTGGTTTTGTCCTCCCCGTCTCTTCCCAGAGTTACCTTTGGCACGTAGGATGCAGAGCTAACACACTGTGTGTGATTTTCAAGCCCCTTATGAACGATCTGTTGAGTCTGCTCTCCTCCCCTTCTTTCCTCACAGTTTATGCTTTACAATTCCTCATCCCTGACAATACCAGGCTTTCTTAGAGCTCTATGAAATTATTACTGTATTCTTAGGATATCATCTTTGCTGATTTTCTTTAATACTTCATCTTCTGTTTTGAATTCAAACCCTAATGTCTCAGTTTATTTGACCCTGATTTCTCCAGATGAACCCTGATACAACCACATCAATGTTCCACGTTAATTGAAAATAAATACTGCACATAACTTCCTTGTTAATTTCTGATTTGATCTTATAAATGTCTGTTTAAAACTCTTGAAAGTAGTGTGTACTGTGTTTTTCCTGCTGCCATGGAGATTATAGTCTTTAGTACTACAACTCAGCTTTCATTTACTTAAAGTAATTATATTAATTTTTTTTTTATAGAACAAAAATAAAAATCTTTATTAAATAATAAATAAAATAACCACAAGATACACCCTCTCACTTAGTGAACACTAGCATTTCTCACTTCTGGGCAATGTAATTTGAGAGCAAGTGAAGAGGTTCAGACAATGCTGAATGACCACAAAGATGTCCGTGAGGTTCATCTTTGACCACAGCACATACAGGAAATATCAATCCTTTTGACTTAAAATAGATTAAATGAACATTTATTAAATTTATTAAAAAATTTCACATTTTCTTCTGATCTTGCTTAACAAAGTAGCCAGCTGTTACTCTTCAGTATATGTGTCACTATCTTGGCATTAGGGTCAAACTTGAACCGTGATGATCCACTAAAGAAATAGAAAAATCCAAATTCCTGTAGTACAGCATCAACCTTTAACTCTACTCCTGAAAAGTCATCAGCTATTCGTCTAGGGAAGCCTTTCTCCATGGATTGGCTATTTTCATCAAACCTCCAGTATTTGTCCTCTACAAAGAAGTATGTCTTCTTCTTTTCCTTATCAGAAACAGCTGCATCTATTTTCATTATTGTTGGAGGAAATCCCAGAATGTGGATGCCTTTTGGATACCCTGCTTGTCCCTCACTTCCTCTGACTGCCCAGAACTTATTTCGTTTAAAAATAAAAACAATGTCCTTGCTACTGTTTTCATATGCAGCATCCAGGTCTGATGGAAGAGAGGGCCAAAACACAGAAATCAAATGCAGTTCAGGTTGGAGCCTCCAGGGGAATCTGCGCCATAAATATCTGTCTTTGAAGAATAGGATTTCTCCCCTGAGGGTGCTGACTGCATCAAAGAACAGAGCAGGATCCCACGTGGCTGGTGTCCCAAGCTCGGGTGCGCTAGACTCACTGGGCACTACAGGATCCTGAGGGGCGACAGGGGCAGGTCCATAGAGGGACTGAATGCCATCCACATCATCTTGAGAAAGGCGGAAGTGGGCCAGGTCCATGACGGAATTGTAGACTGGATACATCAAGGTTTCAGGGTTGTCCGAGTGAAAGAGACCCAGGGAGTGGCCAAGTTCATGAGCAGCAACCAGGAATAAATTGATGCCTATTTGTAAAACCATAAATCTTCAGTCTAACTGATTTATTCCATAAATATGCATACAGAACACAAGCCAGCCAGCTATACAGTTCATTCTTGGACTCACACTTTTCTGCCCCTTGTTTGTGGACTCATTTTTTGGTTGGTATATTCCATACTACATAGAAATGCATGTGTATTTCAAGATCAACTTTAAGCTAAGTGAGATAAGCCAAATCCAAAAAAAACAAAGGAGGAATGATCTCTCTGATAAGTGGATGATGATACATAATGGGGGATAGGAGGGAGGCAAGAATGGAGGAAGGATGGACTGTATAAGGAAAGAGGGGTAGGAGGGGTGGGGGGAAAGGAAAAATAACAGATTGAGACAACATCATTACCCTATGTACATGTATGATTACACAAATGGTATGACTCTTCTTCATGTACAACCAGAGAAATAAGTTTTACCCCATTTGTTTACAATGAATCAAAATAAATAAATTTTAAATATATATATATTCAGGTTTTCCACCCATTTTTAAAATCTAGTTGTTTTCTTGTTATTGAGTATTAAGTTCCTTATACATTTTGGATATTAACTCCTAATGAAGTTTGTGGTTTGTAAATATATTTCTTTTGTTAAAAAAAAAAAAAGAGAGAACTAAGGAACAATACAGTGAAAACCTCTCTCATATATTGACTTACAGTAACTTTAGATGATGAGTATAAGATCCTTTCCTCCACCAAACCCATTATCACCTTCGTGTTCATTTGGGTTAACTTCTATTTCAGTACACCAGTCATTATGCAGAAACTTTAATGACAGTTATCTCTTTTAATCAATGTACTGTTGGTTTTCTTTAGGTCAGGGAGAAATATATGCCTCCTCATTTTATAGAGAATGAAGCTGAATCTAGAGATTCATGCAGGTTACTTCCAGAGTCTATATTCTTACTAAAATAGATTCTCTGAGGCCAAGAATTGAATCATAAATTAATTTTATGTATAGCACCCCCAATTTTGTTACTAAGTAGTTTTCATAAATGACAAAAATACTTGCTTTTCTATTTGATTTTCTCATGCCAATCACATAGATTCACAATGTAGAAATACAGGTTTTTGGAAGCACAGGTGAAAGACATGTAAGGATTTTACTGTGCACCATAATCAGTCATTGCATGCCTAAATGTGGTCTTAGTCTATGAACACAGAAGAAACTCGTCATTCATACTTACTAATTTTGTAACACTGATCGCTGTTGGTTAAACTCCACATGGGAATAAATTCTGAGTAATGAACACAGTAGGTTTAAAGACATCTAGATTAATTGGGTTATAGTTAAAAGAAAACTTACTGGAAAAGAGCTTCAAATTCACTAAGTTTGCAATGAAAAAGATGCTAAAATATTTCATTAGAGATGTTTTCCAAATATTTGAGCTTTCAGGTGGAAGAGTGAATGCATTTTACCTTGACTTTTATGGTCCTGTAGGTTAGAAGTTGCCCAAGGGTTGCAGCCAGGGTGTGCTTAGATGAAATGATTGCCTGAAGATTAACTGATTTCAGCACAGCTGGTGGTGATCAGTTGTATCCCTAGTGAACACTTATGGGGAAGGTGCAGGCTGTAGTTTTTAGAAGCCTGTGGAATTGGATAAAATTTTAGATTCACCCCATTCTATTTTATACATATTTTATTTATATATATAATTTATACATATATATTTATGTATACATTATATTTAGACACAATATTTGGATTCATTTTAACAAAAATCATACATGCATAGAATTTGATTTACTCCATTTCAGTCCCCAGTAACCCCCACTTCCCCTCCCCTCTTACCTTCCCCTCTTCATCTTCCTCTTTGCTCCTGGTTTTCCTTTTACTCATTTATTTATTTTTGATTAGCTTATTGTAAAAAGTGGCATTCACTGTGGAACATTTATAATGTATATAGTATGATTTTTTGACAATTAATTTTTTTAATCCACTTTTCCTCCCCTTTTCCAATCCTCCTTCTTCCCCCCTCTCAATCTCCTTCTTCTTCTCCACTGATCTTCCTAATATCATTATAATATATGATCCACCCCCATTTTTCCCTTATTTTACTCTAGCCTCTGCATATAAAAGAAAACATTCAACCCTTGATTTTCTGGATCTGGCTCTTTTCTCTTAGCAGGATGTACTGCATTTCTTTCCATTTACCATCAAATGCCAGAATTTCATTCTTCTTTATGGCAAAGTAAGAGTCCATTGTGTATATATACCACATTTTCTTAATGCATTCTTCTATTGGCAGGCACCTTTTCATACCTTGGCTACTGCAAATTTGGCTACTATAAACACTTAAGAGTATAGTTTAATCTCAAGGTGTTGTCTCTATTTTCTTTTTTTTTTTTTTTTGGCTGTTGATTTTTAGTTTCATTTCATTATGATCTGATATGACACATGGAATTATATCTGTATCTATATATTTATATCTATCTATCTGCATATATATTTTCTGGTGGGGGTACCGGAGATTGAACTCAGGGGCACTTAACCTCCAAACTACATCCCCAGTCTCATTTTCTATTTTATTTAGAAACAAGATCTAACTAAGTTGCTTAATACCTTGCTTTTGCTGAGGCTGACTTTGAACTTGTGATCCTCCTGCCTCAGCCTCCTAAGCCACTGGGATTACAGGCATGAGCCACCACACCTGGCACATATATATATATATATATATATATATATATAAATATAAATTAATATCAATAATATAACAATATTTATCAGTATTATAATTATGTATTATTATAAATTATTTTCATTAATTTTTAGTTGTCAATGGACCTTTTTTTTTAATTTATATGTGGTGCTGAGAATCAAACCACGTGAGTCACATAAGTGCTCTCTCACTGGGCTATAACCCCAGTCCTATATATATATTAATTTTAAGACTTTCATTGTGACCTAAAATATGAACTACTTTGGAGAACATTTCTGGAGCTACTGAGAAGAAAGTAAATTCAGCTATTTTGGGATGAAATTCTCTGTAGATTTCTATTAGGTCCATTTCATTTTTAGTATTATTTAGGTAAGAAATACCTTTATTGATTTTATGTTTAGATAATCTGTCCATTTGTAATAAGGTTTTGTTGAACTCACACAGTAATATTATATTGACGTCTATCTGTAATTTAATGTCAAGAAGCATTTTTCTTTTTTGTAATTAGGTGCACTGACATTGGAAACAAATATATTTTCTATCATTATATATTCCTCTTGTTTGTTCCCTTTACTAGTAGTTTTCTGTAAACTACTAGTAGTTTTCTATAAACTACTGTAGTAGTTTTCTATAAACTACTGTAGTAGTTTTCTATAAAACTTTGCTTTCACTTGATTTATTTTGGCTTGAAATCTACTTTGTCATATATAAGAATAGTTGTCTCTGTTGGTTTTCAAACTCCATATGAATGGAATTTTTTTTCCATTCTTTTATTTTCAACCTATGTGTGTCTTTGTGTATGAGTGAGTCTCTTGAAAATAGCATACAGTAGATATTGTTTTTAAACCCATTCTTCCAATAAATTCATTCTTCCAATCTATGTCTTTTAATTGGGGAGTCAAGACCATTTACATTAAGTGTTATTATGGATAGATGTGTATTATTTCTACTGTATTGGTTTATTCAATTGTGTTAATTTCCATTTAGTTGATTGCTGTTCTAATGATCTTCATCTAACTGGGAGGTTTGGTGCTAATTTTTGTGGTCCTCTGTGTACAGTATATATCTTTGAGTATTCTTTTTAGTGCTGGTTTATTGTCATGAATTCTTTTAGTTTATCTTTATTACAGAAAATTTTATTTCTTAATTGATTCTGAAAGATAGCTTTGATGGACTTTGCAATAGTGGCTGGCAATTGTTTTCTTTTAGAAATTGGAGTATCTCATTCCAAATCCTCCATGGTTTCAGGTCTGAGTTGAGAAGAAGTAAGCCTTATTGGTTTACCTCTAAATGTAACTTGATGTTTTTCTATTGCATCTTTTAATATTATTACCTAAATTTCTTTGTTAGGTATTTTGATTATATTGTGGTTTGGAGAGGTTATTTTTATTTTGTCTATATGCCTCCTGTATATGAATGTCTATCTTATTTTCTAGTGTGTGAAAGTTTTTTCTGCTACTATCTCACTGAGGAGGTTCTTAATGCCTTTAACCTATATCCCCATCTTCTCTTCTATACTCTAAGGTTTCTTTGTCTTCATGATGTCCTACATTCTTATATATTCTCATCATGGTCTTTAATTATTTTTCCTTTATTTCATACTGAATATTCAAAGTTTATATACCTGATTTTAAGTTCTGAAGTTCTATTTTCTATGAAATCTAATATGTTGGTGATGTTTCATGTGAATTTTTAATTTGATACATTTCTGGGAGTTCTGATTGGTTTCTTTTCAATATCTCTTATTTCTTTATTGAGATGGGTTTTTCTTTTACCTCCCATATTTGTTCTCTTTATTCATTCTGTAGATATTCTTTCAGTTCATTGAACATTTTAGTACTAAATTGTTAGTATTTCTTTATAATTTCATTCACTTTCTTATCTGTGGATTTCTTTTGGGGGAATTGTGAATTATGGACAGGGGATTGTTTGACATTTTCCTCATATTTTCAGAGGCCTTGAACATGAACATCAGTTGAAATGGGTTCCCCTTCCTCTTTCATACGTGGGTCCTTTTTCATGCAATTGTCTTTTTTGTTTGGGACATTTGTTTTGTTATTTGAGTAGATGTTCAAGAGTGGGACCTGAACAGTCTTCTAATTTATTCCTCCTTGTGACCTGGTTGTTCGTTTGTGGTTTTGTCTCTCCTATTCTATGTGTGAAATATCATTGAGACTTGATTGGAGCTAGGTCATGTATGAAGTGAGGTTTGCTGTAATTGTCTTAGTTAT
The DNA here is from genome assembly GCF_902686455.1 of Sciurus vulgaris. Classification (NCBI taxonomy): domain Eukaryota; kingdom Metazoa; phylum Chordata; class Mammalia; order Rodentia; family Sciuridae; genus Sciurus; species Sciurus vulgaris. The sequence continues at coordinate 25,411,484 of NC_136470.1, read as the reverse complement.
AAGTGTTATTCAACAGTAGGATCTCTATTCTGTGAATTTGAAGTGTCCCAAGCACTTTCTAGCCCCCCTTAAAGGAAGGGGGTCCAGGAATATCAATAATGTTAGTAATGTCACTACTTTGATATCTTTAACTCTATTTGCTATCTGTATAGGTAGGGTGAGCATTTAAAATGAACACCAGCAATAGACAACTGTGAACTAAATCAGACATTAAACAGTATTTGTCTACTGCATCATTCACTGTATTTATAATTACATGAATTAGGTAGGGATTACATAAACTGTATACTTCTATCAGATAGTAGGATTACAGTTTGTTAAAGTAAAAATAGGGTAGAAAGGCAAGAGAATGTTCTAAATATTTAAAAAATGAACAAAGGAGAGGCTATTTGTGGGGGAAAAGAATAAGGAAGGGGTAATAAAAGGAGTAAATACCAAAGTATGAGCAAATGTACAATCAAAACAATTCAAATCCACATATAACTTTATCCTATCAAAGTTGAACCAAATTAACACTAAATAGTAAATGAATAAAAAAATCAATTAAAATGAAAGTAAAATTTCATATATATATATACACATATATGCACATATGTACACACCCACTCACACACACATAAAACCTATCTGTGTAGTGAGAGCACACACCCACCCACCCACATAAACAGAAATAGTCACAGAGAATGGAAAACAATAAAAAAAGCAAATTATAAATTTAAAAAATTAAAATATAAGGCTTGTTTCTGTTGAAAAGGATGAATTTCATTCTTTTTCTTTCTTTTTTTTTTTTTTTTTTTTGTGCTCTGTACCCTTGGCGCAAGGTCTGGGGTCATAAAACATCTTTGTGTTTCTCACCAACATGCCAACCACTGCTGTCAGAAGCCAAAGCTGTTTTTAGCAGTTTCCCGCTTCCTATCTCCCAGTACAGGGTGGGATAGACTGGGAAATACTGACACACTGTGAACTCCTGTAGCAGGACTGATGCTGAGTTTTAAGTTGGAAGTTCCATTAATTGGGATTTAGTCTCAGCTCACCTTTGCAATTTTGTCTATGGGTATTTGAGATTTGATCCACAGCCCCTGCAGCTGGGGAGATGCCAATCTCTCCTGGACTTCTGGGTCTCCAGGGTCTCTAATGAATTCCACTTATAGCCTGTGGAGTCTAAAGTTCCACAAGTTGCACATTCACTGCTATGGATGTTAATTGCCCAAGATCAGACCGGAGTGCCAATGCTCCTGTCTGGCCATTATTGACATCTTCCTCATAGATCTTATGGGGTGCCAGCAACAAAGGAAGCTTTCTCTTCTCAACATGTGGTGATCCTGAGCCTGGATCACACCAAGCACAATTCTTTTTGTACCTGCTTCATTCATACTGATACAGGAACACTCCGAGACCACAATAGGCAACTGCAAGATTAGGCTGGCAACTTTATGGGTTTCTAATCTCCTACCTCTACTGCTGTGTGGTGCTTATACATGGTTGCCATGCTGGGGACCCTGGTTGCCACCAGGCTATCTGATTTTGGTCACTTTTTACTCAATAAGTCTCTCCCCCAAAGTTGTTCCATTAACATCTTCCCTCTCCATTCCACAGGATACCTCAGGTCCATATTTTTCCACTGAGCTTTGCTTTCTTTCTCTGCCTATGCTCCCCCCTACCTCTGCAGTCACATTCTCTGCTGCCACCACTGTTGCCACCAACAGCCAAGCTGGCACACCTCTAACATATTGTTTCTTACATTACCTTCAAAGTTTCTGACTTTCTGTGTTTTGGTTTTTTTGGTTTTTATTGTCTAGTCATGAAGTTTAGTGAGTTCCCTTGGTTATTCATCTTGCTGAGTAGCAGTCTTTCCACTTTTTAAATCATGAGCTGAGGAACTGCTGGGAAGTGCCCCCTTCCTCTAATCCACCGTCTCTCTGCCCTCTGACAGTCTTATTTTTCTGTGATTTTAAGATCATATTGTTTTCAACTTATTACACTTTCAAATTTCTTGAGCATTATATTTGTAACTCATTTTAAGTTATGTACCTTAAAACAGGATTTGAGGGAGTTTTTTTTTTTGCGTGAAAATATGATTCATTTCTTTCCCTCAATAAAAAGACTTTGAAAAGTGCAATACTTTGCCATGACATGCAACATCACATCCACATTTTAATGTCAAAACTTGATATATTGCAAAGCCAAGTGAATTGTTATTCAGAGAAATGGAAAATGTATTTAAAAGTGTCCCCATAAATCTGTCGCCAGTTTGCAGTTTACATCAGATTTTAAACATTTAGAATGATGGAAAGTAAACATCCTAAAATGATCAAAAATTATACTGAATCTATGAGAAGAATTCTTCATAGTTTAATGTGAAATGGCAATACTTATATAGTACTACAAAAATTGTACTGAGGTTAAACACAAAAAATGTTTTTGATAATATTTTCAGATTAATAAATAATTTTAGCAGAGGAAATGTTTAAAATGAAAATAATACAGAAAGACTATTTCAAAATTAGAAGATGCTTTTTTTAGAAAATTAGAAAGCTATAAGATGAAATCCACATAATCATATAACAGGAAAGCTTTCTCTAAGTAGTTTTTTTAAAGTATTCCCCAGGAACAAATTTTAATTAGAACCAATTTGAATAAGAACTAAATTTGAAAATGATAAAAATTCTCTTGAACATTTGCATAGGGCAATTATTTTAAAAATTATGAAATTCTACACTTAATTCTTTTCAACCAATTCAGTCTAATACTAGATTAAATTTAATATATGCATATACTATGTATGTATGTAATATATATTGTACATAATGGGGGGGATTTGTGCTTTAAAGTAGTACTATGTGGAAATTAGAGAATATTTTTATATTGGAATATTTGGAAATATTTAATTGATAAGTATCAGTAAAGATAAAATTATGAAAACACATTTACCTCTTATTCAAATAACTAAATTATAACTTCAAAGTATATATCTTGTGTTATCTATGACTTGAGAATTTTGCTTCATTTTAAAAATAAATATGGACTGGCAAATGCTCCTCTTTAGTCTCTTGGAAAGAAATTTGACTACCCTTGAGAAATAGTCATCCTTTCTTAGTGACTAAATCCCCTGGGGTCTCTGACTTTCAAGACTTTTGCACTTATACAGTTCCTTCCAGAGTTTCACATTGAATATTAAGCTTATAATATTTCAGAGAAGATTAAGCATTTCCAGATGATAGAACTATGATATTCAATATTTAGAATATAACAATAAACAAATTGAGACACCATGGACCAGATGCAAAATTCTCCCTGATGTACAGAGTGCATACCAAATGACCAGCTTGAGAGTAAGTGGATCTTAAACAGGGAATTTTAATATCAAATGGATCACTACCTACCTATCTACAGGCTCAAAAGCCATTGTGACTATAGAATCTTTATCCAGACACTATACTTGCAATCTCTATTAATTTATTGGAGTTACTCGGAAAGATGAGTCCCATTACCTAGGTCAGCTCTCAGATTTGAGGGGTAATATCAGGTTAAAATGAATAGATAGCAAAATTTGTAAGTAAACAAAGGGGTTTTAAGAGGGTGAGGCACTATTGTTATTTTTTTTATGATTTTAATATCAATGATCATATTTTTCAATGAAAATAGACATTGTAAGTCACAAACACTGCAAAGAAGAATTTAGAAAGTTTCTCTTTTCATGGTAGTGGTTTGCTGCTTATAAAATCTTTGTGATGGACACAAGGAACAGCTCACAAATAGTTCAACAACTGAAGTAACAGAGAACTGTAGAGAGTCCCTAAGTATTTCCAATATCATGTGATAATAGATTTAAGAAAATTATAGACTGCTAGGTAATATAAAGTCTATAGAAAAATGGATGATGTAAATAAAATACTGAATTAGGCACATAATTTTTTGTATCTAATCTTAGTTCCACTTTAAACAGTTATAAAATGAACAAAAACTTTTCAAGAACTCTTTTGAGTCTATCAGAGTTTATTATAATTTGGAAGAAACATTTTATGTACATGTATTAAAATATAGTTGCACTATATACTGAAAGGAGAATAAAAACATACAATTGCAAAGTTCAAAGTAACTCAAATTATGCTACTTCATGTCCAATTTTCTTTTCTCCTTTTCCTTTTAATAGTACTGAAATCTGTATTTAGACCAGCTTTGTGCCACTGACCTGAAAAGAACAACTTAGAGGAGTAAAAGGTTATTATGGCTCACGGTTTCACAGGTTCAATTCATGGTTGACCAACTCCATCACTCTGGGCATGAGGCAAGGCAGCAAATCATGGTGGAAGTACATGGCAGAGCAAACCAGCTCAAGACAGGACAGCCAGGAAGCTGAGAGTTCTACTAACCAAGAAAAAAATATAAACCCTTCGGGCACAGTGGCACATGCCTGTAATCCCAGTGACTCCAAAGGCTGAGGCAGAAGGATTACAAGTTCAAGACCAACCTCAGCAACTTAGTGAGGCCCCAGCAATGTATCAAGATCCTGTCTCAAAATAGAAAGTAAAAATGGCTGAGAATGTAACTCAGTGTTAAAGTGCCCCTAGGTTAAAGCACCAGTATCAATATATACATACATACATACAGATATCCCAAAAGCACAACCCCAGTGATCTGCTTCCTCCTCCAAGTACATTCTACCTGCCTATATTTCCCATTCAGTTAATCCATATCAGTGCATTAGTTCACTGACTAATTTAATGCTCTCATGACCTAATCATGTCACCTCTGAATTTTCTTGTGTTGTCTCATGCATAAGCTCTTGCGGGGATTTGATATCCAAACCATAGCACATATATATATACATACATATATATATATATGTGTGTGTGTGTGTGTGTGTGTGTATACACAATGTCACAAAAGCATTAGCATATATGCAATGTTCCATATATATTATATATATATTCATATTCAGTATTTCTGGTAATGTTTACTGAGGCTGATATTCTGTTCTTGTGTGAATATGTCAACACACCTTGGGTAAACTTAAAACTCAGAAAATGTAACACTTCAGGGAATTTATCTCAGTCTTAAATAAGATTATTGAATTTTAAGTTGTTTCACATTATGTACTAACATTTATTTATGTGAAATAAACTATGCTGATTTGTTGTCTCTAAAATTGGGAATGAAAAGAGACTCTACATTACTTTTGCTATTGGAATCCTGGACCACGTACTTTCTAAAATAATATGTTCAGTTAAATCTCTCTGAGACTCAAAAAAACCCCTTGAATTTCCAAGTTGTGTCCAGGGCAAGGAAATGGACAATTCTAAATGTCTCCTTGGCATAATAAATTTAATTCATTAGATGGAAACTCTAAACTGAAAAATTCTATAGGGTCCCATAGACCCTATAACGATGCCCCTCACTCACCACTAAAATAGAACTGCCTGTAGAATAGAACACTCTAATATTCTCTGCTGCTATCACTGTTCACTAGAGATTTCAGCCAAGGAAATGAGAGTGTCTTTTTAGTGTCCCCATCTGCAGTATTCTGACAATTTTAAAATTCTGTGCAATATCATAAAACAGTCAATTGATAATCAAAATATTGCCTACAAAAATCTATTTTCCATAGCAAAATGTGTTTTTATCATAGACAGCAAGTATTTTCCAGATTATATTTCCTTCAAGATATATAGAAACATCTTACTGAGACTTTGAGATTTTTTTTTATTGACCTAATGAAGAAGCAATTAACATTTAATGAATTACACGTATTTTAAAGTGTCAGTGTGAAGATATTTTGACAGATAGCAGCACAGTGACAATGAATATGTCATATTTATCACCAGTAAAGGTGTCCTCGTGCTGCTCAGTAATCCTTCCTGCCTATGTCCACCTGGACCTCAGGTAATCTGGTAAGCTTTCTGTTACTACAGATCTTATGATTTGCATCTGAAATGCCCCTTAAAACCACACACCCTTGAAGGCTTTGTCCCCAAGGCAGCAGTCTTCAGAGGCTGGGGCCTTTCAAAAGTGATTTGATCAGGAGTTCTAACCTTACCAATGTGTTAAGTCATTGATGGGTTCACAAATTAGTAAACTATTGGGAAGTGCGGAAAACTTGGGAGGTGGGGTCTAGTTGGGGAAAGTAGGTCCATGGGACATTTCCTTAAGGCTGTATCTTGTCCTGATCCCTCCCTCTCACTCTGCTTTCCATATGCTGTGAGGGGGGCAGTCTTATTCTACCACATCCTCCTCACGACATTAAGATTTTATTTTTTTAAAAACTTGGTTTGTTCATAACATATGATCTGTCCTGGAAAAATCTCCCATGTGCTAATAAAAAGGATGCAAATCCTACTGTTGTTGAATGAAATATTCTGTAACTACCTGTTAAGTCCATTTGCTGTACAGAAAGTTTCAATTCTGATTTTGTTGTTGTTTTCAATTTTCTTTCTGGATGGCTGAGGAAAGTGGGATGTTGAAGACTCCCACTATTATACTACTGTATTAGTGTCTATTTTTCCATTTCTCATTTTATACATAAAAATATATTTGAGTGTTATTGTAGTGGAGACATATATATATATTTATATATAGAGAGAGATATGTATTTGCAATTGTTATATCTACTTTCTGAATTCTTTTATCAATATATAATGGCATTTGTCTCTTTTTATAGTTTTTGATTTAAATTCTGATTTATGAGTATAGTTAGTCTTATTCAGTTTTGGTTTCCACTTTCATGAAGTATATTTTTCCAGCCCTTCACTTTTATTCTACATGTGTTTTTATTAGTGAAGAGAGTTTTTTATAAGCAGAATGTAGTTGGATTCTTTTTTTCTCATTCAGCCAATTAATGTTTTTTGATTAATTAATGAAACTCCTTTACATTCAAAGTTATTGTTTATTATGAACTTTCTTCTATTATGTTGGCAGTTGATTCTGCTCACTTTTCTTTACATATCATTTTACATATTTATTTTTTATTTACATATCTTTTATTATTTATTTTTGCATTTGGAAGTTTTCTTTCATACTATTTTTGTTCACTTATTTTTTCTATTTTTCCTATCAGTTCTTCTAATGAGTTTTGTGTATTCATGAGTTTTCATGATGATAGTGATCACCTTTTCATTTTTATTATATTTAGCATACTAGTATATTTACTAGTATATTTTTTAGTATAGGAGCCCTAATTAAGATTATTTATTATAGTGCTAGTCTGGTGGTGTTTAATTCCTTCAGTTTCTGTTCATCTGGGAAAGACTTAATTTCTTTTTCAGTTTGGAAGTATAATTTTACTGGACACAGTATTCTTGCTTGGCAGTTCTTTTGTCTCTCAATATTTGGAATGTATCATCCCTTTCTCTTCTGTTTGGTAAGGTTTCTGCCTAGAACTTTGTTATAATTCTAACATACCTTTTCTCATATGTGATTCGATAATTTTTCTTGTTCTTTTTAGGATTTTCTCTTTTGTGTGTTCTTTTGACATTTTGATTATAATATGACTTGTTGAAGTTCTGTTTTTATTAAATCTACTTGGGGTACTTGGAGATTCTTAAATCTTGATGTCCATATCTCTCTGAAAATTTGGGAGTTGTTTGCTATCATTTTGTAAAATTAATTTTCAACACTTTCCCCATTTTCTTCGCTGATTCAGATTTTCAGAGAAAGATTTTCTCTCACTCTGTAGGCTCTCTCTTCACATTGTTGACAGTTTCTTTGCTGAAAAACAGCTTTTTAGTTTGAATCTATCCCAATGATTGATTCCTGCTTTTATTTCTTGTGCTATGGGAGTCATGTGAAGGAAGTCTGGTCGTAAGTTGACATGATGAAGATTTGGACCTACTTTTTCTTCTATAAGGTGCAGAGTCTCTGGTCTGATTCCAAGGTCCTTGATCCATTTTGAGTTGAGTTTTGTGCAGGTAAGAGATAGGGGTTTAGTTTCATTTTGCTGCATATGGATTTCCAGTTTTTCCAGCACCATTTGTTGAAGAGGCTCTTTTTCTTGGGAATCAATCTAACAAAAGAGGTAAAAGACCTCTACAAAGAGAACTACAGGATACTAAAGAAAGAAATTAAGGAAAACCTTAGAAGATGGAAAGATCTCCCATGTTCTTGGATAGACAGAATTAACACTGTCAAAATGGCCATACTACCAAAAGCACTATACAAATTCAATGTAATTCCAATTAAAATCCCAATGACATACCTCACAGAAATTCAGAGCAAGCAAACATGAAATTCACTTGGAAGAATAAGAGACCCAGAATAGCTAAACCAATCCTTAGCAGGAAGAGTGATGCAGGGGGTATCACAATACCAGAACTTCAACTATACTATAGAGCAATAGTAACAAAAACGGCATGGTATTAGCTACAAAATAGGTAGATCAATGGTGCAGAATAAAGGACACAGAGACAAATCCACAGAAACGCAGTTTTCTCATACTAGTCAAAGGTGCCAAAAAACATAAAGATCTGTCCTAAAGTGCAAAAATTCTTCTGCTCTTGTTGGCCTGCTGTGGATGTTTTCTCTTGCATAATTCATTTCATTAATTGAAGTTTTTTGTTTCAAATTTTCTGATTGTTTCTTTTTTACGATTTCTATCTCTTTGGGAAAAATCTCATTTATATTCTGAGTTGTTTCTCTGAATGTGTGCTTTTTAAAATCCTTTCATAAATAAAATTGCTACTAGAACTTCTTTTGAAATTAAGTAATAATAATAATTTCCTTCTCAGTTCTTTACATTTTTATGTAAGAAGTGTTTTTATTATCATTTTAATGTAGGATTAGAATAAATACAGGGCAAAGCATATTCCATTTAAATTAGGAGATGCATAAAATCATCTATGTCCAATTATATTTTAAAGAAGAAAACATGATAATATTCTAGTTTGCAGTTATTTTAAAATATTACCAGCAGGGAAGTTTCAATATCAAGGAGTAGGATTATTTCTGTTTTTCTTTGCAATGGATCATTAACTTACTTGGTGCAAAGTATGATATAAATGGAATATAAAATTTTAGGAAGTCCATCAAGACATTACTTATTTTTCATTTAAGCATGTTCTATCCTTATTTAAAATGTTCAAATTTTATTGTTATATTGTGTGCATGTGCAAATATGTAATGACAAAGTTTAGTATTATGTACAACTATAATACATGAACAAAAACTATGAAAAAATGTCAAATGTAGTACATCAATAAGAAAAAATAAAAGATCTCTAGCAGACCCCATTGCTGATTGTGATTGTCAGAGTAAGTTCTGGAAAATATACTAGTAATTAAAATATCAGACATTACCGAGATCAATATTACCTCACAGAGAGAGTCACACTGACACAGATCTCTAATCTGACCAACTCAGGAAGATGAGGATGGAGGAGGATCACAAGTTGAGGTTAGTCTTTGCAACTTAGCAATGACCCATGCAACTTGCAGAGACTCTGTCTCAAAATAACAAATGAAAGTACTGGAGACATAACTCGGGTAAAGCACCTCTGGGTTCAATTCCCCATATGAAAAGAAAGAAAGAAAGAAAGAAAGAAAGAAAGAGAGAGAGAGAGAGAGAGAGAGAGAGAGAGAGAGAGAGAGAGAGAGAGAGAAGGAAGGAAGGAAGGAAGAGAGGAAGGAAGGAAGGAAGGAGGGAGAGAGAGAGAGAGAGGGAGGGAGGGAGGGAGAGAGAGAACGAACTTACTTCACAGTAGTAGACCCTATATTTTATGTATCACACACAGAAATTGTTTTCTATTTTCTGTAGAAGAGGAGAACAAAGGGGGCTTCATGAATTCTTTACTATACACACTCAATAATAATACCAATTAAAGTATAGAACTATGCAAGTGCCATGAGTAATGCAGCAACAATGTTGGGAGGAACTCACTCAGTTTTCCAAATGCAAAAAAAAAAAAAAAAAAAAAAAAAAAAAAAAAAAAAAAAAAACTGCAGTAAAGCACATATAAAACTCATTGGACAGACCTCCTATTTAGGTGGATTTATTTATGTGTGGAGACATGTACATTTAGACACATATACACAGGGCATGAATCCAAAAATAATGATATAAAAATCTGTCCACTTTGATTTCTTGCATCTAAAATGTCTGTGGAACATCATCAAACACATCTCCTAAAAGGGAATCCATTTTTGCTAAGACAGTTTTAGTGCCGCATAGAAAACTGAACAGAGATTAGGGTGAAAAGCCAGCAAAATTTTAGATCCTGAGAAAGATAAGTCTTGTAGAATTCAGCTGAGAATCCATCTGGTCCTGGGTTTTTCTTGGTTGGTAGGTTTTTGATGACTTCTTCTATTTTGGTGCTTGAAATTGGATCTGTTTAAATCTTGTACCTCTTCCTGATTTGGTTTGGAAGGATCATATGTCTCTAAAAATTTGTCAATGTCTTCAATATTTTCTGTTTTGTTGGAGTATAGATTTTCAAAGTAGCTTCTAATTATGTTATGTATTTCAATGGTATCTGTTGTGATCTTTCCTATTTTATCACGAATTCTAGTAATTTGAGTTTTCTCTCTCCTTCTCTTTGTTAGTGTGGCTAAGGGTTTAACAGTTTTCTTTACCTTTTCAAAGAACCATGTTTTTGTTTTGTCAATTTTTTGAATAGTTTCTCTTGTTTCAATTTCATTGATTTCTGCTCTGATTTTAATTACTTCCTGTCTTCCACTATTTTTGGTGTTGATCTGTTCTTCTTTCTCTGGGGCTTTGAGATGTAATGTTAGGTCATTTAATTGTTGACTTTTTATTTTTTAATGTATGAGCTCAATGCTGTGAACTTTCCTCTTAGTTTTCTGAGTGTCCCAGAGATTTTGATATGTTGTGTCATTGTTCTGGTTTTACATCTAAGATTTCTTTTTTTTCTCCTTGATGTATTCTGTTTTCATTGCATCATTCAATAGCATATTGTGTAGTCTCCAGGTTTAGGAGTAGTTTTTGTTTTTTATTTTATCATCGATTTCTAATTACTTTCCATTATAGTCTGATAGAATACAAGGTAGTATCTATGCAAATTAAAACAACTCTAAGATTACTTTTATTCCAATTAGAATGACTGTTATTAAGAACTCAAACATTAATAGATGTTGGTGTGGATGTGGGAAAAAAAGCATACTTTTATATTGCTGGTGGGGTTGTAAATTGGTGTAGCCACTCTGGAAAGCAGTGTGAGATTCCTCAGAAAACTTGGAATGGACCCACCTTTTGACCCAGCTATCCCACTCCTCGGTTTATACCCAAAGGACATAAAATTACCATGCTACAGTAATGCAAAAACATCAATGTTTATAGCAGCTCAATTCACAATAGCTAGATTGTGGAACCAAGCTAGATGCCCTTCAACAGATGAATGGATAAAGAAACTGTGGTATATATATACAATACAACGGAATATTATTTAGCCATAAAGAAGAATAATATTATGGCATTTACAGATAAATAGATGGAATTGGAGAATATCATGCTAAGTGAAATAAGCCAATCCCCAAAAACCAAAGATCAAATGTTTTCCCTGATAAGTGGATATATAGGGGTTGGATGGGTGACATATATTGGGAGTTGGGTGGGTGGGGGTGACAGAAGAATGGAGAAACTTTAGATTATGTAGAGGGAAATGAGAGGGAGGTGGGGTATCAAAAATGGTGAAATGAGACAGACATCATTACCCTATGTACATATACAATTACACAAATGGTATGAATCTACATCATGTACAACCATAGAAATGAAAAGATGTATTCTATTTGTGTACAATGAATCAAAATGCAGTCTGTAAAAAACAATAAAAATTTAAAAATAAATAATAAAAGAAGATAGGTCTGTACAGTCTTATCAAGAGAAATAGAAGTGCCTGCAGAAGTTACAAGTAAACATTATTAACATGTAAAATACATATAAAATATTATTTTAACCTGAGAATTTTCAAGAATCCAAAATTCTCAATGCACTTTATCAATAAAACTGTATAGAAAGGCAGCATTGTTTAATTAATATGTCATTTAATGTGCATGTGTATTTAACATTCCTCAAAGTATTATAATACTTGTCCCCGAGTCCAGTGGTGCTATGGGGAGCTGATTAAATATTTAAGAAGTGGGCTTAGCAGGATCAGGTCACTGGGGCAAGTCCTTGAAAAGGACTCAGGGGAATGGCCCCTTTCAGATTCTCTCTGCTTTGCTTTCCAGCAACATGATGAATTATTTTGCTCTGCCGCACATTCTTACTATGATGTGTCATCACATGCCCAAGGCAATGAGGCCAACCAATCATGGACTTAAACTTCTAAAACCGTGAGCCAAAATTAACCTTTTCTTTGTATACTTTGATCATCTCAGGTATTTGCTGTAGTGATGCAAAGTTGATTAACACAAATATCTTGGCAGAGACTGGAATGATATTAAGAAAGTTTGGGATGCAAAACAAGTGATAAAAGAAGGATATGAAGAATACCTATCAATTTTGACTTAAGAATTATTTTGTAAGTTCTCTTTTTTGTACTTTGGAGAAAAAACTAGAGAGATTATTAGATTTTATGGAATATGCAGTGATTTTATTTATTTTACTGTGCTGGGCAGAATAATGGTCTTCATTCACATCAGCCACATCCTAATGTTTAAACCCTTTGGCTATGTTACCTTACCTGGCATAAGGGTCTTCTCAGATGTCATTTAGAGTACAACCATTGAGTTGTGGAGATTGTCCTGGATCGTGTGGCATGGGGTCAACCTAATATGATTAAAAAAGTAGTTTTTCTCAATTGTGTTCTGAGGAGATGTGACTGTGGAATAATGATGAGATACCTGCTCGGTTTCTGACTTTGAAGGTGGTGGTACAGGACCATGAATAAAGGAATGGGGGTAGCCTCTAGAATATGGAAAAGTCAAGGAAGCAGACATTCATCTTGAACATCCATAAAGAAAAAAAAAAAAAAAAACCACAAATCTGCTAACATGCTGATTTCTGACCCATATAAATGTAAGACAGTCAATCTGTGTTATTTTAACCCACTGCATTTGTGGTAATTTGCCATGGCTATAATAATATACTAGTAAAGTTTATATACAAATTTATTTAATCTAGCTTTATATAATTGAATTATTATTACATACAAGTTCATGCTTTCTCAACCAAAATTGTTAGGATTCCCTTTTGAATGTAAGAGCTTAATAAACATAAAGAATAGTTTAAGAAAGATATCTGGGTCATTAAGTCTTAGGTGTCCATTTACAGTAAAGGGTAAAGGTTGATAATTTGCATACTACATTGCTGCTATAACAAATTATCACAAATTTAATGGATTAAGAAAAAAAAACTCCTTTTTCATCAATAATTTCCATGTGTAGAAGCCCAGGAACTGCCTTTCTCCACTGGGTCTCTGCTTAAAGTCTTACAAACTGAATGATCCAGGTAGTAATTTTTTTTTTCCATTTGTTTTTCTCAGCTTCTAGATCATACGCATTACATGGTTCTTCACCACTGAGTTAGTCCATTTTGTGCTGCTTCTAAAAGTACCACAGACTGGTAATTCATAGTCAACTGAAATTTAGTGTCTTACAGTTCTGGGGGTTAGGAAGTTTAAGATCAAGGGGATGATATCTGAGAAGAGGTTTTATGATGCATTTCCCATGAAGGAGAGAGAAAGAGAATGCACAAGAAGAGGCTGATTCATTCTCTAATAAGAAATCCACTCCCACATTAGTAAACATGCTCCCTTGATAATGACATGAATTCATTAAAGGTCTTACCTCCCAACACATTCGCATTTGGGACTAGGTTTTTCACACATGCATTTTGGAGGACACATTCAAACCACAGCAATCACCTTCTCCCATTTTCAAAGTTAGCACTGGCAGTAATTGCTTTCAATTGCTCCTGCTTCTTCTATTTTCATATCTCTTTTTCTCCCTAAAACAAAGCTATGCAATTTATACAGTTAAGAATTAGGAAAAACAAAGATGCAAACTGTGCTTTGCTAAATATTTTATAAGTGTTACATAAAAGTCTACATACTGTTCAGTGACACTAGATGACTCTGAACAAGGTGATAGGATATAACTCTATTGGTTGTTGTTTTGCTCTGTAGAAACTTAGAAGTGGAGTAAGAAAAATAGATAATCTGTAGCACATGGCAAAATTTTGTGGTAGAGCGATATGCTGTGTTCATTAAATGTTATAGATTATATAACTCTGCAAAAGGCAAATTCATAATAATAGACTGGGAAAAACAGTTTTGCTATTCATTTAAGAAGAATCTTTATAAATATACAGATTTAAAACAGTACAGTTGTATATAAACTAGTAGAAAATTGAAGTTGTCTTATTTCTAATAAGAACAGAACCAAAGTGCTATTGGTTTGAATGTAACTTGAAAATATTTTCACCTAATGACTGTTTTGTGTCCTTGGTTTATATAATGATAGAATACTCATTTTAGATATTTGTGATTTTTTTATTACTCTGAGACAGCAATGAAGAGTTTGTCTTTTCCAAAACACACTGGTCATCTATTTGTTCAAATGTGTGATGGTGATTTGTTCATTTTATACAAAATGGGACTCCTGGATCATATTAAAATCCAATTCATACTCCAATTGCATACATCAGAGACCGATCTTAACATGCTCCCGAGAGTCATCTGTACACAATGTAGTCCCTAAATAGAAGTGATTACATCTATATTGTGGTTCAGTATTACATTCAGTGTTTGTATTATGTCTTTTCACCAGTCCAGTTTTGAATGAAACACAATACTGGGTTGATTGGTGAATTATCTAGGATTATTATACATTGCAAAATAGTGACCAAAGATCACAAGTGGCCATTTGGGGGGACCCAAATATGCAAAGAAAATCACATTCATAAAATACTGGTTTGGGCTAGACTGAAAATGCAATGAGTCATTAGGACAGTCCTCAAATGTTTGACCTTGAAAAGTTGTGGCAAATGATAAGGTACTGCTACAGAAGGCTGAGTTTCCTGCCAATATTTTCATTTTTCATTTATTTTTTGGTCTGGGTGACTGAATAATTTTTGCTCAGGCTAACAGATACATATTTTAAAATTCTTCAGTGTCTGGTATGTGGGCATTGGGTACATCATTTTGTAAGAATACATGACTTGGAAAAGCTCAATAAAGTGGGAAATAAAAAATAAATTTGTGCACAATAAATCAAAATGCAGTCTGTAAAAATAAAAAAAAATTAAAAAAACAAATGCTACACTTATTACTAATTGACCTGTATAATAATGCCACCTTTTTGACATGTGGTAGCTCTCCCAATCAGTGAAAGAAATAATCAGAAAATTTTATAGCATCATTAAGTAAAAGTGCTGTTATAAATGCTTTCCTTGTGTGTTATTCAGTTTTCCATTGCTGTGACAAAATGCCTGAGTTAAATAACTTATAAGGAGGAAAGACTTGGTATTGCTTACAGTTTCAGAGGTTACATTACAAGATGAATTAGCTCCATTGCTTTTGGTTATATGATGATCCTCGGGGTGGTGAGTGTGTGCTAGAGCAAAATTGCTTACCTCACAGAGGACAGGAAGCCAAAAAGAGAAAGAAAGTATTAGGATTCCCAGTATTTCCTTCAGGGGAACACCCCCAGACCTAACTTCCTTTCACTAAGGCATGACTCCTGAAGGTTCCACTATATCCCAATAGCACTTCAAAACCATGACACTATAAAGAGAGTGTTATCATATATGGGAACATTTATTAATTACCCTTTTAATGAAAGTTGACTAAGATTGATACTGTGTGTTCTAGCTTCAAGCAATGCAAATTGAACAAGTAGCCATGAAGATTGTAAAATAATACTGTCAGTCAGGATGAAGGAGATTTTATATACAGAAAACAAGGTTACCTCAGGGCATGAGGAGAATTTATTTGCTCATGAAGTTAATAGTAGATGTAGACTAAAAGAAGATTTATTAAGCTTATCTGAATTTTTAAGAACAGAAGCATGAGATAATACAGTAGGAGGTAAAGAGATTCTGTCACGATTTAGGCTAATCCCCTCATTGGCTAAAAAACCTTTTACCTAATTATTATCAAGTGATAATTTATTGATATGGCAATGGACTCTCAGATCACATTACAAATAACTCTTCTTTTTTTCTATCATTTAAAATTTGCCATCTTTATTTAAGGAGATTATTTCCTCCTCAAGTGTTATAACATGGAACTTTCCTCTGTGATCTATGGTTAAACCATATCTGTATTGTGGATAGACACTAAATAATCTGAGGATCTCTTGTCATTTGTATAGCCCTTTTCCATCAGGCAAGAAGTTTTCTGGAACAAATCTTCTATTCATGTTGAAGTTTTCAAGAAAAATGAACTGGTATTAAGCCAGGATGAGTGTGGTATGACTTGAGTCTACAGTGCTTTATCTTAATGTAAACTATGACTCTCTTTATCTTGGATTCTTCTCTCTATTCACAGATGGAATTTTCCATTCTTAAGTCAGTGTTCTATATTATTATATGTACTTCCATTCAGCAACCTAAAAATAAATATGGTTTGAGATATTTGGACCCTTCAGAAATAAAATGCAAGAATCTATTTTAAATGTTAAGAGTCTAAGATTAAGTGGTAAGCTTTGACTAAGATTCTGAAAGGAGCGTCAGGAGTGGACTTTTCATTTGGTAATACTTATTTTCCTCCAGAGTAGCTGAAAATACTTTGAGTAGTACAGGAAGAAAGGTCCCAGAACAAGCCAAACAAAGTATGGAAAGTAACTCAAGGATCAGAGATGGAAGCACAGAATTGAACATACGAAAAGAAAAATCTACATAAAGGTTCTACTTATTGCTCCTGCAAACTTTTGATAGAACAATCTCTTGTACTTTGGCTCAAGGGAATCTTTAGAAAACAATGCATCTTCTAATGATTTAGGACCTTTTGTTTCTAAACACATATAACTGTCTCATTTTTTTTTAAATATGGATATTTACTTCACTTGATATAAGATTTTTCTTTGCCAATTCATTTAAAACAATGCAAAAGTCTTTTAACTGTTAAGCAGCTAGTTTTACTTAGTGTTGCTACTTCCACGTGTATTGTATTCCAAGTGGGATTTTTTCTTACTGACAAATTCACTGACTTTTAGTTGCACCACTGACATAGTAGGAAGGGTAGTCAATCAAAATGTACTTCTGAGCACCCCAACGAGTCTTTTAGAAAAATGAACAGGATTGAATCTTTAAAAGGCCCTAGTATGTTCACTAAGTGTAGAAGTGATTAATCTTTTTACCCTTGTGTTGACGGCAGCCATAAAAGACATGAAATTAAAGTCTATAATGACTTATATGTATACAGCATATACTGTGAAGTTGTCCAGGAGATGATAAGATAGGGAAAATAGGATATGTGTACAATACTTTGCAAATAAGATTTCCTAATAAATTTGTTCAGTACAATGCAATTTGGAAACACTGAACCATCAAATATCATTACAGTTTGTAAAATTGCTTTCTTGCCCTGGGACTGTGTTAAATTTTATAATAATGAAATGCAATATTTCTTTTCTAATGTTCTTACTAATTCCTAACATAAGCGAATAAATACCTTAGAGTTTTAAATTTTGAGGATAATAACTGAAACACACTCAGTATTGACAATATTTTTTGTTGTTGTTTTGTACAAAAGAAGTGACTGTTACCTAATATTTTGTTATGAATTTTGTGTGTATTTGCATAATTTTAAAGGCTACTTAGATAAGTTACAGATTTTTTTTTCTCTCTATTCAGAAGGTTTTATAAACTTAGAATGCATCTGCTGAAATTCATCCTTTTTTTTTTTTTTTTTTTTTTTTTTGTGATGCTGGGGATTGAACCCAGGGCCTTGTGCTTGCAAGGCAAGCACTTTACCAACTGAGCTACATCCCCAGCCCTTTCATTCTATTTTAATAGAGTAAAACCCAGATAAATAGCTCCGCCAAATACATAGCACTTGTCAAATAACCTTGGTTATGGCTGTTGACCTATAATTTTCGGCCAGTGGAACATAAATAAATGTTTTTCAAGAAGATTCTATAAGGGATTCCACATTCTTTTCTCACATTTTCTTCCTGGAGGCTGGAAAGCTATTGCTATGAGTTGCATTCGAGCAGTCTCTTTTGATCACAAGGTGGAGGCTCAGGACTGATGCTGCCTACTCTGAAAACTAAAGGAAAACTGAAGGATAAAAATATGTGGAGATATATGCCATGTTCTTAGAAGACCAGCCATTGTGAAAATACCAATACTTCTTAATTAACTTTTAGAATCAGTGCAATTCCAAACCAAACCATTGTGGACTTTTTTTGTTATTGTTTTTCTTCGGGGGGGGTGTGATAGAAATAAAAGTCTTATTTTTAAAATTGTATAAAAATACAAAGAAACAACATAAGGAAAAGCAATCCTTAAATGCAAAAAAGTAATCCCTATGGGGCGATATCAGCATAGATGTAGACAAATTAATGACATAGGATGGAAGGTTTTCTCTTTTTCCCATTCGACTATGTCAGTGAAACATGTGGTTAATAAGCTGATGTGTTTGCAAGGAGATTTTTAATGTCTTCAGTAGGCTAACCTTTAGTATAAGATTATTAATAGTAAATAAACTGAATTTATGGATCTATGATATATGCCTTTTTAGAAAATGACTTGTGATGTTATGTCTTTTTAGAAAATGACTTGTGATGTAAAACAAAGTGGGTTCACAACTTCAACATAAGTGCCTCCTGGGAACGGAGAGACATACACCTCACCCAGTTAATAATATTACATGTATTATTCAATTAATAATATTCATGTACTACTATCCATGTCCTGGAAGCTCTCTTGTTCATCTGAAACTAATTGTTTTAACGTAAGATCATTAATAATACTTGACAATTAGTAAGTTCTCTCACTTTTATGATTCTGATTTAGCATTGTTTCCTTTATATCATATCCTAACAGCTGCTGCTAAAGCTTTAGTCCCACGCTCAGAAGTTGCATGGAATAGACACTCAATTGATTCATAGGATAAAGGACAGCAAGAATTGGTCAACAATTCTTAAGTGATGTAAATAAAACTAATATTTATT
The DNA here is from genome assembly GCF_902686455.1 of Sciurus vulgaris. NCBI lineage: Eukaryota > Metazoa > Chordata > Mammalia > Rodentia > Sciuridae > Sciurus > Sciurus vulgaris. The sequence goes on along the minus strand of NC_136470.1, from coordinate 25,392,417 downwards.
AGATACTGAGATATGGGATTTGATTAGTCATCCCAGCAAAGCTGAGTAGCTTAACAGTATATATGTTCACAAATAGGGATTTTTTAAAAAAAGTAATCTATATATAAATTTGCATTTCTAATTCAAAAGCTTCAATGGTGGAAAAGTGGACACTGAGAAGTATAAGGGAATGAATAGAATCACAAAAGGTATGTAAAAAACTATAAGCTAAGCAATGCCATGGATTTCATTCCTTCTATAAAATTATTCCTGAGTGATTTAATACAGAAATCACAATATGACTATTAGAAAACTTGAGAATTTTTATGATTCAAAAAAAAAAATTCAAATATTTTCCACATAGTTTTCCCATTTTTTAGCCATAATATTTCAATTGGTAGCAATATTTCCAATAGCCATAATACAGATTTTTAAAAGTAGCAGAGATATGGTAAAGGAAGGCAAAACAACAACAACAAACACAAACACATCCACACACATTACTGATTTACCAACAACTCTCACTATTTAGCAGTGACTTTTAAATTTAATTTTGACTCTATATTCTGTCAGTGTCCTTGAAAATAATACAGATGTGTTCAACAAGTGAATCATAAAACTCCACTTTACTTTTGATGCATAAATTTGAGCATTAAAGAGCCAACATGCTAACAGGAGGGGGCGATCCATGATGGCAGACGAGAGGGTGACTGCATCTCCAGTCGCTCCAGAACCCAGGATTCAAGAAGGGGAGGCACTGAGATACTCGGACTAAAATAGAGCCACAGGGTGAGTCTTCTGCACCGGGTGAAGCTCGGCCTGGGCGGCAGGCCAGGATAGGGGCAGCTTATCAGAGCAGGGCAGGGCAGCAGAGTTTTCCCCAGGTAGCCCTGTTCACTCCAGCGGTGGGATCCTCCCACATGGCCAGCTTCTCCAGCTTCTCGAAGCAGGCCCCCCAGTGAGAGCCTTTCTGCAAAGAACCAGCTCCAAGTCCCAGAGCCAGTGTGGTGAGCTCCGGTCCGCAGGCAGCTTCAAGGACCAGGACAAGGCAGCCAGGGACTTTCCCAAGCAGCCCGGCTCCCTCTGGAGGGAGGTGCCTTTCAGGCTGCTTCTCAGAGCAGACCGCCCAGTGAGATCCTTTCTACACAGAGCCAGCCACAAGTCCCCGAGCCAGGGGGGAGCTCCAACCCCCAGGCAGCCTCTGGGACCAGGGCAGGGCAGCCAGAGACTTCTCCAGGCAGCCCTGCCCCCTCGGGCGGCAGGCTCTTTCCACTAGGCCATCCAAGATGGTGGACTAGAGGATGACTGCATCTCCTGTCGCTCCAGAACCCAGGATTGAAGAAGGGGAGGCACTGAGACAATCTGATTAAAACAGAGCAACGGGGTGAGTCTCCCCCACCTGGTGAAGCTCGGCCTGGGTGGCAGGCCTGAATAGGGGCGGTTTATCAGAGCAGGGCAGGGCAGCTAGAGTCTTCCCCAGGTAGCCCTGCTCACTCTGGGGGTGGGCTTCTCCCACACTGCCAGCTTCTCAGAGTAGGCCCCCCAGTGAGAGCCTTTCCGCACAGAGCCAGCTCCAAACCCTGCAACCAGTAGCAGGCTAGGGGCAGCTATCTTTGGAAGCACTGCATTATCAAGTTTCTCCAAGACTTCAGGCTACTGAAGGCTGGGAGGTGATATACTGGAAATCTACAGGGACATTATAAGTCAATAGAGGAAATCTGCAATATCTCAGAGTCCCACTGATATCTGACCAATATGAGAAAACAAGGGAAGAAAATGTCCCAAACAAACCTAGATACTATATCAATAAAACCCAATGACAGCACAACAGAAGAAATGTCAGAAAGGGAGTTCAGAATGTGCATAATTAAAACAATCAGGGAAGCAAATGAGGAGATGAAAGAGCAAATGCAGGCATTAAATGATCACGCCAATCAACAGTTAAAAGAGCAATTACAGGAAGCAAGAGATCATTTCAATAAAGAGTTAGAGATACTGGAAAAAAAATTGAAATGAAGGAAACAATAAACCAAGTTAAAAATTCCATAGAAAGCATAACCAATAGGATAGAACACCTGGAAGACAGAACCTCAGACATTGAAGACAAAATATTTAATCTTGAAAACAAAGTTGACCAAACAGAGATGGTAAGAAATCATGAACAGAATCTACAAAAATTATGGGATATCATGAAAAGGCCAAACTTAAGAATTATTGAGATTGAGGAAGGCTTAGAGAAACAAACCAAAGGAATGAACAATCTATTCACTGAAATAATATCAGAAAATTTCCCAAATCTGAAGAATGAAATGGAAAACCAAGTACAAGAGGCTTATAGGACTCCAAATATACAAAATTAAAGCAGACCCAAACCAAGGCACATTATTATGAAAATACCTAACATATAAAATAAAGACAGAACTTTAAAAAGAATCAAATTACATTCAGGGGGAAACCAATAAGAATATCAGCAGATTTTTCAATCCAGACCCTAAAAGCTAGAAGGGCCTGGAACTACATTCACCAAACGCTGAACGAAAACAGATGCCAACCAAGAATCTTATACCCAGCAAAACTTAATTTCAGATGTGACGATGAAATAAGATCCTTCCATGATAAACAAAAGCTAAAGGAATTTACAAAAAGAAAGCCGGCATTACAGAATATTCTTAGCAAAATATTTCATAAGGAAGAGATGAAAAGCAATGATGCAAATCAGCAATGGGAGGAACTAGCCTAAAGGAATAGCCAAATAAAGGAGAAACCAAATCAAGTCAAAAAACAAAAAAGAGTCAAATGACTGGGAATACAAATCATATCACAATAATAACCCAGTATGTTAATGGCCTAAACTCATCAAAAAAAAGACATAGACTGGCAGATTGGATTAAAAAGAAAAATCCAACAATATGCTGCCTGCAAGAGACTTATCTCATAGAAAGAGATACCCACAGACTAAAGGTGAAAGGATGAGAAAAAACATACCATGCACATGCACACAGCAAAAAAGCTGGAGTATCCATCCTCATTTCAGATAATGTGGACTTCAAGCCAAAATTAGTCAGAAGGGATAAAGAAGGACATTTCATACTGCTTAAGGGAAGCATAAATCAGCAAGACATAACAATCATAAATATCTATGCCCTGAACATTGGTTCATCCATGTACATCAAACAAATCCAGAGAACTCCAAATTCCAATTCCAGAAATCAAATAGACCACAACACAATAATAGTAGGTGATTTTAACACACCATTCTCACCACTGGATAGATCTTCCCAACAAACATTGAATAAAGAAACCATAGATCTCAATAACACGATCAACAATTTAGACTTAACCGACATATATAGAATAAACCATCCAACAAAGAACAAATACACTTTCTTCTCAGCAGCACATGGATCCTCCTCTAAAACAGACCATATTTTATACCACAAAGCTACTGTTAGCAAATACAAGAAGATAGAGATACTACCTTGAACTCTATCAGATCATAATGGATTAAAATTAGAAATAAATGACAGAATAGAAAACAGAAACTTCTCCAATACCTGAAGATTAAATAATACACTATTATATTATGAATGGATAACAGAAGACATCAGGAGGGAAATTAAAAAATTCTTAGAAATAAACGAGAACAAAGACACATCATATCAAAATCTCTGGGACACTATCAAAGCAGTACTTAGAGGAAGTTTTATTTTATGGGGTGCATTCAACAAAAGAAGTAGAAATCAACAAATAACGACTTAACACTACAGCTCAAAGCCCTAGAAAAAGAAGAGCAGACCAACACCAAAAGTACTAGAAGACAGGAAATAGTTAAAATCAGAGCCGAAATCAACGAAATTGAAACAAGAGAAACAATCAGAAAAATTCACAAAATACATAGTTGGTTCTTTGAAAAAATAAACAAAACTGATAAACCCTTAGCCACACTAACAAAGAGAAAGAGGGAGAAATCTCAAATTACTAAAACTCGGAATGCACAAGGAAATCTATACTCCAACAAAACAGAAAACCTTGAAAACATCAACAAGTTTCTAGAGACATATGAATTACCTAAACTGAACCAGAAGGACATACACAACTTAAATAAATCAATTTGAAGCAATGAAATAGAAGAGGTCATCAAAAGCCTACCAACAAACAAAAGTCCAGGACCACATGGGTTCTCAGCTGAGTTCTATAAAACTTTTAAAGAAGAGCTTATTCCAATACTCCTCAAAGTATTCCATAAAATAGAAGAGGAGGGAACCCTCCAATGCTCATTCTATGAAGCCAATATCACCCTGATACCTAAACCAGACAGAGACACATCGAGGAAAGAAAATTTCAGACCAATATCCTTAATGAACATCGACGCAAAAATTCTCAACAAAATTTTAGCAAATCACATACAAAAATATATTAAAAAGATAGTGCACCACGATCAAGTGGGTTTTATCCCAGGGATGCAAGGTTGGTTCAACATCCAGAAATCAGTAAATGTCATTTACCATATCAACAGACTTAAAGTTAAGAATCACGTGATTATTTCGATAGATGCAGAACAAACATTTGATAGTATATAGCATCCCTTCATGCTCAAAACACTAGAAAAAATCGGGATAGTGGGATCATTCCTTAACATTGTAAAGGCCATCTACACTAAGCCCATGGCCAATATCATTCTAAATGGTGAAAAACTGATAGCATTCCCCTAAAAAATTGGAACAAGGCAAGGATGCCCTCTTTCATCACTTCTATTCAACATTGTCATTGAGACTCTAGCCAGAGCAATTAGACAAACCCAAGAAATTAAAGGGATATGAATTGGAAAAGAAGAACTCAAACTATCCCTGTTCACTGATGACATGATTATATATTTAGAGGAACCTGGAAATTCCACCAGAAAACTCTTAGAACTCATAAGTGAATTCAGTAAAGTAGCAGTTTACAAGATCAATGGTCATAAATCCAATGCATTTTTATACATAAGTGATGAATCTTCAGAAAGAGAAGTTAGAAAAACTACCCCATTCACAATAGCCTTGAAAAAAAAAATAGTTGGGAATCAACCTCACAAAAGAGGTGAAAGACCTCTACAATGAGAACTACAGAACACTAAAGAAAGAAATTAAAGAAAACCTTAGAAGATGGAAAGATCTCCCATGTTCTTGGATAGGCAGATTTAATATTGTCAAAATGGCCATACTATGTAAAGTGCTATACAGATTCAATGCAACTCCAATTAAAATCCCAATGATGTACCTTACAGAAATAGAGCAAGCAATTATGAAATTCATCTGGAGGAATAAGAAACCCAGAATAGCTAAAGCAATCCTCAGTAGAAAAAGCAAAGCAGGGGGTATCACAATATCAGATCTTCAACTCTACTACAAAGCAATAGTAACAAAAACGGCATGGTGTTGGTACCAAAATAGACAGGTAGATCAATGGTACAGAATAGAGGACATGGACACAAACCCAAATAAATACAATTTTCTCATATTAGACACAGGTGCCAAAAAAAAGGAGTGGAGAAAAGATAGCCTCTTCAACAAATGGTGCTGGGAAAACTGGAAACCATATGCAACAGAATGAAATTAAACCTCTACCTCTCACCGTGCACAAAACTCAACTCAAAATGGATCAAGGACCTTGGAATCAGACCAGAGACTCTGCATCTTATGGAAGAAAAAATAGTTTTAAATCTTCAAAATGTCGGGTTAGGATCAGACTTCCTTAACAGGACTCCCATAGCACAAGAAATAAAAGCAAGAATCAACAACTGGGATAAATTCAAACCAAAAAGCTTTCTCTCAGCAAAGGAAACTATCAGCAATGTGAAGAGAGAGCCTACAGATTGGGAGAATATCTTTGCCACTCATACTTCAGATACAGCACTAATTTCCAGAATCTATAAAGAACTCCAAAAACTCTACACCAAGAATGCAAATAACCCAATCAACAAATGGGCTAAGGAAATGAACAGACACGTCACAGAAGAAGATGTACAAGCAATCAACAGATATATGAAAAAATGTTCAACATCTCTAGTAATAAGAGAAATGCTAATCAAAACTACCCTAAGATTTCATTTCACCCCAATTAGAATGGCGATTATCAAGAACACAAGCAACAATAGGTGTTGGCGAGGATGTGAGGAAAAAGGTACACTCATACATTGGTGGTGGGGATGCAAATTAGTGCAGCCACTCTGGAAAGCAGTGTGGAGATTCCTCAGAAAGCTTGGAATGGAACCATCATTTGACCCAGCTATCCCACTCCTTGGCCTATACCCAAAGGACTTAAAATCAGCATACTACAGAGATACAGACACATCAATGTTCATAGCTGCTCAATTCACCATAGCCAGATTGTGGAACCAACCTAGATGCACTTCAATTGATGAATGGATAAAGAAACTGTGGCATATATATACAATGGAATATTATTCTGCCATGAAGAATGATAAAATTATGGGATTTGCAGGCAAATGGATGAAATTGGAGCATATCATGCTAAGTGAGATAAGCCAATCTCAAAAACTAAAGGATAAATAATCTTGCTGATAAGCAGATGAGTACATATAATGGGGTGTAGGAGGTGTTAGCGTTAGGGTTAGGGTTAGGTTTAGGGTTATGGTTAGGGAGGGTGGTAAGAATGGAGGAAGGACTGTATAGAGGGAAAAGAGGGGTGGGAGGTTTGTGGGGGAAAGGAAAAAATAACAGAATGAATCAAACAACATTACCCTATGTCAATTTATGGTTACACAAATGGTATGCCTTGACTCCATGTACAAATAGAGAAACAACATGTATCCCATTTGTTTACAATAAAAAAAAAACATGCTAACAGGAAATATGCAATTCATTATATTAGTAAATTTCTAGTATTTTTTGTGACTGACAGAAGTCACATTCCTAACCTACATGTCTTCAAAAAACTTATAAAAACTAACATCACAACACATAAACTAAACATGCCATTGAAAAATAATTTCTAAATAATTCAGTCAATGCCCATCTATAGTAACAGATGAAATTATAGCCCATAGGGTCCAAGAATGTATTGTAAATAGATTATAGTAAAGCATTTCATTAATGGAAAAAAGCAGAAAGCTTCTCATGATTTTTTTAAAGTTATAGATTATAGTAAAAACCATTAATTTATTACGGTCTTCTACACATTTTACTTTAAAAGACTCAAAGCAGGTAAATCACAAATTGCAGTAAAGAACATACCCAAAGTTATTAAAGCTAAACGTGTCCATATACTAATCTTTCTCCTCTAGACCCACAGTTTTAAGCAAAATTGTGGGTCTTTTAATGTTCTTCATTAAGAAAATATAACTCGACTTTTTCTATAGTTAAATAACACCAAGAAACTCTTCTTGGAACATTACCCATCTATGCAGCTCTCTATCTACACACACATACACATGCACACATACACAAACACACACACACACACATTAGTTTGTATGTAAAACTGAGTCACAATAGTTCATAGGTTCTTCTCAGTAAGCTTAAATTCAATAAATACCATTTCATGTGAAGGGAGAGGCACAATATTGAATGGAAATTGTAATGCATATAGTATCTATGACAGACACTGAATTTATTTCCTGTTATGATTTTTTTAATTAACTGATTTATATACATGGGAATATTCTGTTGGCTCTTTCTCAGTATTTATTATTGCAACTCTAATAAAAAATTTGCAGTACCCTCTGTTTGAATGTGGTGTATGAATCCTGTGGCTATTCTATTGACTTTATAGGTCTTTTCCTGTCCTTCAGATTCTAGCTAAACATCACAATTTTCAGGAAGCTTTTCCAAAAGTATTAGTGTGACTTAAAACTGTTCCTTTATATTCTGAGAGAAACTTGTGCTTAACATATAAAAAACCACTAGCTAGATGACAATCTATTCTATTTGTAGATCTTCTTTATGAAGTGTCAATTTATTCAGAATAAAAACTACTACTTATTTCAATTATGATTTTCAGGAAAAAATAAAGGTCAATTTTCTAAAATAATTGTATAATTGACTATCACTTTAATAAAGTAAATCTCAATAAAGTGATAATAGTATTTTGCTTCAGGCCAAGATCGAAAAAACAAGGAATGGATTTACACTCCTGTCCTGAATCCATTATAAAATATGTGCTAGAATAGTTTTCCAGGTCCTGTGCATCAGTACACCTAGTATAGAGATCCTGATAGACAGGAAACAAAGGAGGGGAACCCTACGACTCTTCTGTTACTGCCTTGATAGAGATTTTAGGCTATTGTGAAGTAAGGAGAATTAAGATAGAACTTATATGTTTTAAATTTTGGAGACAGATTTGAGAAAGCAAGCAGACTACAGTGCCTAGCAGACATAGAAATGAAAACAGGAGACAGAGAGAAAGAGAGAGAGAGAGAGAGAGAGAGAGAGAGTGAAGAAGAAGAAGAAGAAGAAGAAGAAGGAGGAGGAGGAGGAGGAGGAGGAGGAGGAGGAGGAAGGGGGGAGGGGGGGGAGACCTGATATAATTCAGGAGTATTGACCTTGAGAAAACTACTCAAGATTTGAAGCTTGGAGGGAGAAAAAATATATAGAAGTATTATAGAGAAATGTACCCAGTCCTTATGCAGAAAAGGAACTAGTCACTGTTTCCAGGTAAAGTATTGGGTAGAGTAAAACAATTAGGCTATGTGCATATATGAATGTATCATGATGAATTCCAATTTTACAAATAATTGTAATGCACCAGTTAAAAATATCTATAAGAAAGACCAGAAAAAAAAAAAACCTGATGACATTCGATTAAACTTAGAAATGCCATTAACATTATCAAATCAATAGTAATTTTTTAGTGCTAATAAATGTACTATGTGTAAAATGTTAACATTGGGGACAGTTGAGGAATAGGTTTATGAAAACTGTTATATACTCCCTTTGAAATTCCTTTGTAATGTTAAAATTATTTCAAAAGAAATGCTTAAAAAATAGGCAATCTCAAATAAAAATGGGCTTTTAAAAGGATCAATCCAAAAACATATATCCAAGTAGCTAATAAACATGCACATGTATTCAAGATTTTTAGTGAATATGGAAATTCAATGGTGTGCCACTATATTTTCAGGTGAATAGCCAAAATAAGAATAAATAATAATAAAATAGTAATACAAATAAAGAAAATTGACAATACGAAGTAGAGATTAGGATGTGGAACAATTGGAATTCTTGGGCACTGTTGCTGGAAGTGTAAACTGGGACAATTGCTTTGGAAAACTTGCTTGTGTATCTACTAAATTTGAACATTTGGCGCTGGGGATGAGACTCAGTGGTACAGTGCTTACTTGGCATGTTTGAGGCCCTGGGTTTGATCCCCAGCACCTAAAAATCCTTTTTTTGAACATTCGTTCTCACTGTAAATTATTTAATGAATTTCTAGATGTACACATGGCATAAATTAATATGCAATACATATATTATTTACAATAATGCTCACATGTGTACAATTACAAATGTAAGTATATATGTGCAAGAATGGTTGTCACACTCACTCTCAAATCTTTGGTGAGGTTTAACATAGGCAAAGCCAACTCTATAATACTGAAATTGGTGTTGTGGTCACCATGGGTAAGAAAATAGAAGTGAACTGGAAGTGGGCAGGAAAGGGTCTTTAGAGGCTACTAATGTTCCAGTGTGTGAACTGTATAGATGTTACATGGAGATAACAACTTAGTGATAAATTAAGCCCTGATACCTTTGATTTATGTTCTTATCTCTATAGACTATCACAAAAGTTTTTAAAAGCATAGACGTAAAACTCCCCAAGTTCCTAAGTTGTTCAATCTTATCTTGAGTTCTTTTTTGACTTTTGTTTTTTCACACCCAAGAACATCAATGTGTTGTTCCAAAGGAATGGGTCTCATTGAATGATTATAGAAGTGAGTATCAGTAAGTTCTAGGAAATCCTTTCTAAAATTAATGGGCAAAAAATTCTATTTGGTTTTCTATAAGTATACCCTTTTTTTCTCATTTCTTCCTATCACTTGAAAAATAGTGCCAGTATATATCTACTTTCAATACACTTGTTCATCAAACTGTATATGCAAAAATTAATTCTAATGAGAGTCAAATAAAAGTGAAAATAGAGTGTACTCATTCAAGATTCATTTGAATTGCACTTCCATGTGCAAATCTAATGCTTGATCTCTATGATAACATACTCCTGATCTCATATTGATAAAAAGGTCAAAGCTAACATCTATATGCCTACAGCAAGAAATAATATGTTCAATAGACCAGTGGCAGATACTTCTTGTTGTTGTTGTTTGTCAGATTCTTTTATGAAACCATCATGTCCTTAATTTATAAAGTTAGCAAAGGCTGTCTCCTGAGGTATTAAAATCAAACACAAAAGAAGCTGCCTTAGAAACTTTTATTCCATTCTGTTGATGGCTGAATTTAGTATATCATTATCACACAGCCAGTGGAAGATCCAATGGAAGATCCAGGTTTTTTGAAAACTAAAGCTTATATAATTTTTAGAGCCTTTTAAAAAAGGAGTGCAATCTTATCTTTTTGTTAGAAATTTTGCATAAACATAGTATTAGGTGAACGCACTATTAAGGTCCCCTTTTGCAAACCTATGCAAATGAAATCAAATATTTTTCTTCATGGTTAATCTACTTCTTCAAGGTAATACCCATAGAGCTGTGAGATAATACCCATAGAACTTCCTGAAGCAGATACCAAAGGTGGAGTCACCTACAGCGGACAAACAAGATGATAAGACAAATTAAATGGGTGGGAGATACATAAAAAACAGTCATGGCCACATATATCCTCATTGTCAAAAACATATAATAGCCAGAGACCATGAAACTAACAATCTGCTTCCTATAATGGAGAACGGCCAAAGTTCAAATCTACACAATTTCTTATGCAGTGATAACTATTGCTTACTCTTCCTTTGTTAAACAAATTAAAAAAAATTGGGGTTTGATTTAAAAAGTTCCTACTGTAAACAATTAGAAACTAATTCAAATTAAAAGACTACCTCCTTTTGAATGTAGGACATAGGAATTTGACCATGTCTGACACACATAAAAGTAAATAGAATTCACTCACCATCATCCCATGCCTCCTTCCACCTAAGGGTAGAGGCTAAATGTGGGTAGTAAGTTGACACTATATGTTTTATTTTGGAATGATGTAAAGTAGAATGTAGACAAAGGAAAAGAGGAAAGGTAAGGGACGTGCTGAGACCTTAAATACTAGATTTAGAGAATTCTGTCCAGATAGGAAAAATTGAGTGGGTTGCCATGAAAATTTGAGTCTGTAGCATTGTGTTCTCTAAGTTGTCTTCATCTTTGCTGGTTTTCTTAAAAGTGGATCCAAGGATACTAAGAGGGTGTCGAATGCCAATGTCTCAGTCAGAAGATGACTGCGAATAATGAAGAGAATAAAAATGCTGATGCTGTGTCCTGAGTGAAATGGGACTAGTTGTGCCTATATCACGACTCAAAATGGCTATGTGCAAAATTAAGAAAGTGGAGGAATAACAGGGTATACAATATATTTGCCAGGTGATGTTTATTCAGAGGTTAAAAATAGGGTAAGTGTAGGCAGATGGATTCCAAAGAATTCAAAAGCTTGTTTAAATGCAAATGTTCCCAGGAAGAAGAAACATTCAGAGAAGAAATGATATATAAATAAATTTCCTCTCAGCAGAATGTTTTCTTCTTCATGTTTTCAAGAGGCAACCTCAGGTGTCTTAATGGAGATATACTGAAGGACTAAAACTGGATACCTTTGTGAAAGAAGTTTTAGTGCCTCTAAAAGCCGGCTGTCTGAGGCACTTTATTTAGCTACAGAACTGAACATGCAATCAAATTACAATCTTTCTTTCCTTTGAATTCCGTATACCAATCTTGACTTCAAGATGAGTTGACACTTCAAGGCATAAAAGTGTAATTTAGACTCTCTTTTAATCCCCACTTAACTTCTGTGATAACAAGCAACTGCTTAGCAATGTAATTAATGGGAAAATGTGCTTTTTTTATTGGCAGCTTGGGATGTGCTTTCAGTGAATGAGGCAGTAATCAGTGAATCATAATTCAGTACCAACTATTTTCTTTCTCAACTGTTTGGTTGGAGCACCTATATTGATGAGCAACCTGAAAGGTGGGGAAAAAATGCCTCTTGGGCTATCAAGCGTTTTCTTCTCTTTTCTCTTTGTTTTATTTTGGTGGGGGGGGCCAATATGGGGAAGAAGAGATCAGTGATATATATTATAGTTTTGAAGATACGAAATACAAATAAATCTTTTTACTCTTTGCATATGGTGTCATTATCACACATGATATACATTTGTTGGATCATTTAATATCACAGAATGCAATGTGGCAATTCCTTAAGAAAGAAATCATGCAATCTTCATACCTCACTCACACTTTTCTGCAGAGGATAAGATGAATATTTAGCAAAGTGAGCTAGCAGTTTGCAAATGTGCAATTAAAATCCTGGCTCTTCTCTAATTATGTAACACTTAAGTTAAATGGTCTTAATAGACATATAATGATAGCTTTATAAACCTACAGTTACTTATAATCAAATGTAATTTCTATTTTGGATTTAAATCACCCATTAAATGTCTATTATGATTTTTAAGTAATTTGGAAGACATTTAATGAATACTTTACAAACCTAAATAGTAATTATTTCAAGAGACAACTGTTAATGTACAGGAGTAACACAGCTATTCATTTGAACATACCACTTAAAACTAATTAGTGAACTATTTTATGCAATACCCAATAGATTTAAGAAAGTCACAATTTTTTAATGTATAGTAATGTGCCATTAAGTGATGTGGATATGTTCTAAGAAATGTGTTCAGTTGATTTTGCTGTATTGTGAACATTACAGAGTGTACTTACACTAAGTAAGATGACTTGATGTCCCCAACCTATATAATCTTATGAGGACATCATTACATACACAGCACCTCATTGATCAAAGCATAATTTTGTGGTGCGGGACAGTAATTTCTTCTCTTCAAATAGTAACAATTTTTTTTTTCTAATTTTGTTCTGGGAACTGTGACATAACCTGTCATGTTATAAAAATGTAACACTGGAAAGTCAAATTTTCTTAGAATTCCAGGAATACCATAGAAAACTATTTTAGTGCCAGAAAAAGTAAAAATAAATTTTATACATCAATTCACTGTTTTATTTGGGGTATGTTTCTAGGACCAAAAGAAAAGATTGATGTAGACAGTGCCTCATTCCAAGTTGTAAGTGATAAATCAGTTTCCAGTCTTTCAGAATAATGCTGTTAATTTTATCAGGGTACCACTGTTTCTCACTCTGTATAAAACAAGTATGAGTTGGCCAAATCTTTCCACAGCTAAGAAACTTAAAATTCTTTTAACGTGATAGACAAAGCTGTGTGTTATAGTAAAGTTACTACACTTTTCTTATGGAATCAAAATCACTATTTTTGGCCCATGAAGCCTCACTTGTGAGCATTACAGGTAGATTGTGAAGCTTATTTCAAGGGTAATATACTTTAATTTATGAATTAAAGTTGTTCTATTTTTTTCTGTGAGATATGCATTTCAAGAGTTCAGATTTCAAGATCTGAAGGATGTAATTACATAAACATAGGTGATATTTGAAAGCAACTTAGCTACTACTGCCAGTATAAATGTGAATTTTGTATTTATGGTATTATTAATTATATGGGTATACATAGCAAACATAAAGTTATAAACAAAATAACTCTACAAAACTCTTATCGCATAAATTTACATTTGATTTGCTAATATTATTAGTAGCAGAACAGACAACCTGATTTCTCAAGACCTTTCTTGAGAGGGGGCTGTTATTCTGCTTCATGTTCATGCACTGACATGTCAAGTTCTGTAACCAGTGGGAATGGTTCTAGATAATGTGTCTCTTTTCTATTTAATATTCATAGTTTGTATAGTAATATTTAAGTAGGGTCCATATTCTTAATTTTCTTTAGTTAGTCTTAAACCACAATGCAGTTTTAGGGAAAAGGAAATATTTCAGTAATACTTATCGCTTCTTATTTTTATGGAAATTAGTAGATAATAAAAATGTGAAATAAGAAATGAAAATGGGAATCCTAAAATTTGGAAAGTATTCACAAACTCAGTGAAATCAATGAAATTCATCTTGAATTATTTACAAAATATGATTTTAATGGTTTATAACTTTGCATAAAACCTTATACAAATAATATTATGAAGTATAGATGAAAATTTAGACATAGGGCTCTACTTTAAGCCATCATTTCATATTGTCTATGCATTACACAGTAATACAAATTGAAATTATAAAATGCTAAAATCATATGAAGCCCATGCTGGCAGTGCAGCAGAGGGGTTGGGTCTGTGCTAGACTTATCAACCTGTCAGGTGTTAGCATGCAGATTGGATTAAAGAAATCTTGAAATTTGTTACATCCAAAAGAGGTTATACAGAGAAAAGCATCCAATACTGAATTCTATTGTATTCAATATTAAAAGGCCATGAAATTAAGATGAACTAGCATAGAAGGTGAAAGAGATATCAGAGGAGTAGAAGGGAAAGCAAGCAGTAATAAATAACTAGAATCCAAGTGGAACCATTCTTCCAAGCAGCAAGGAATTCCTACCTGTGTCATATGCCATTGGGAGATAAAGTTAAGGTCTGAGTTCTAGTCATCAGATTAAGAGTGGAATATTAAATCGTAAGCTGATAAGAGGAGTGCCAGGGATTGGGGATTAAAAGTTTGAAGTGGGCTAAAGAGACAAAGGGAGATGAAAATATTTGGTCCCAACTACTATTCCAATGCATGTTCTTATAAAGGGAAGAATAAAAAGTACAGACTTTGGGAGAAAAAAAATGTGTATGTGTAAGGAGGATGGAATGAAACTCTAAAATACCAGAATAGAATAGTGAATGCATTAACAGAAAGTAAAAAACAAATTGCTTCTGGCTTATTATCATATAACTGAGAATGGAATTGTCCTCTTGCCATAAATGAATACAAAATTGGATAAAATATTGATATAATGAATACTCAGACATTGTATACACACACACACACAATTATAATTTTTAGAAGGGAGAATTGATAAAAAATTGATGATCATTATCTGAAAGAGCTTTCTTGAAGTCAAGGTAGGAAGGATTACCCAAAACACAGCAACAGTCTCATCGGCAAGAGAAGATAAAGATAATTGTTGTCAGAGATGTAGATTTGGATGACAAATTGCACAGCACTAAGTGGGGTGTGCAGTCTGCAAGCTTGCATTTGCTTCATTCTGCTGTAAAAAATAAACCACACCTGCCTAGGATGAAGATCCCTTAGCAGTGTACATAAGATCAAAGATAACTATGTTTACATATTTCTCATTAGAAACTATACTAGACAGTCACTAATAGAATATCAAACTATGGAAGGAAAATGCAGTTGACATTGAATTTTATATCCAGCAAAGGATGGCTAATATTTTTCCAGAAAACAAAATATTGAAACAGATGAAATATTAAAGTTCTTTAAAAGGGGAACTGATATTAGATGGAAATCTAAGATAAATGCAAAAGACTAATGATTACCAACATTGAGGTTTCCTTTAATTTTTTTACAAAAAACATTAAACGAGCCTCATAGGCTGCTTATTGTGAACACTAAAACAACCATAATGATAGACAAAGTTTATTAATTAACAGTGGAAATAAAGTAGAATTAAAAAATAATAAAGAGGCTGACAAAGAGAAAGTAAATGGTAACAAAAATAGGTGTGATGTGTAGTTAAGAAGACTGGAAGAAAAGGGAACCATGAATCACCCATTTTCTGATTAACTTCTATATATTGTTTTTAGCATAGCTACCTAATATGGGAATGTAACATAGGAAAAAAAAAAAAAACAGTTATAATAAGGTGTCCTAGTTGTTTGCGTTTATTGGAAAGCCTTTGCCGCCTTTTAATTGAGCATGTTCTGGTTTGAAGGAGAAGCACAGCCTCTAGGTGTGGTCAACCTCTACTCACTCATTTATAGACACAAGGCCCTTATCTCATACACATTGGGAGCCTTGCTGAATGCTTGAGCATTGTGGGTCCACCAGAATTCTGTGCTTATGGGATGTCACAGATACAATATGTGTACGGAATAGTAAGAAACTCTGAGCACACCTATCATACTCTGTCTGCTCTGCTCAATTGTCCTATAAGACTGAACTTAAAAGATACAAAGGTAAATTATATCAAATTCAAGACTATGGTAAAAGACCGTTAAAACGAAAACAGAACCCTTTAATCACAAGATCTTGTTATGACTGCACAAGTTACAGCACAGGATGCTGGACCTGGATACAAAACAATCCCTTCCTTCTAGAGCTCTAAAACAACCTAAGGCATTACTCTGACTTCATCTGTTAATGTTCACCATAACCACTGCAAAACAACATTGCAAGTGCAATAGGAGAACAACAAGAAAAGCATGCATATTACAACATGTCATGGTTGATAATATTAAAAAAGAATGGAAGAATATATTTAGCATAATATATTCTAGAAGTG
This sequence comes from Sciurus vulgaris, assembly GCF_902686455.1. Taxonomy (NCBI): domain Eukaryota; kingdom Metazoa; phylum Chordata; class Mammalia; order Rodentia; family Sciuridae; genus Sciurus; species Sciurus vulgaris. The sequence goes on along the minus strand of NC_136470.1, from coordinate 25,375,852 downwards.
TTCACTGAAACCTTCAAAATCTTATTGAATAAATAAAATATGTCAATTAATCGAGACATGTAGCAGAGATCAGAAAACTTAAAATGTTTCAAGGACCTTGAAATCAGACCAGAGACTCTGCATCTTATTGAAGAAAAAGTAGGTCCAAATCTTCAACTTTTTGGCTTAGGAACAGACTTCCTTACCAGGACTCCCATAGCACAAGAAATAAAAGCAAGAATCAAAACTGGGATAGATTCAAACTAAATAGCTTTCTCTCAGCAAAGGAAACTATCAGCAATGTGAAGAGAGAGCCTACAGAGTGGGAGAAAATCTTTGCCCCTCATACTTCAGATGGAGCACTGATTTCCAGAATCTATAAAGAACTCAAAAAACTCTACACCAAGAATACAAATAACCCAATCAACAAATGGGCTAAGGAAATGAACAGACACTTCACAGAAGATGTACAAGCAATCAAAAACATGAAAAAATGTTCACCAACTTTAGTGATAAGAGAAATGCAGATCAAAACTACCCTAAGATTCCATCTCACCCCAATGAGAATGGTGATTATCAAGAATAAAGCAACAATAGATGTTGGCGAGGATGTGGGGAAAAAGGTACACTCATACATTGCTGGTGGGGTTGCAAATTAGTGCAGCCACTCTGGAAAGCAGTGTGGAGATTCCTTAGAAAACGTGGAATGGACCTACCATTTGACCCAGCTATCCCACTCCTCGGCCTATACCCAAAGGACTTAAAATCAGCATGCAACAGAGATACAGCCACATCAATGTTCATAGCTGCTCAATTCACAATAGCCAGACTGTGGAACCAACCTAGATGCCCTTCAATTGTTGAATGGATAAAGAAACTGTGGTATATATATACAATGGAATATTACTGCACCATAAAGAATGATAAAATTATGGCATTTGCAGGCAAATGGATGAAATTGGAGAATATCATGCTAAGTGAGATAAGCCAATCTCAAAAAAACAAAAGATGAATGATCTCACTGATAAGTGGATGATGACACATAATGGGGGGTGGGAGGGGGGCAGGAATGGAGGAAGGAGGGACTGTACAGAGGGAAAAGAGAGGTGGGGGGGGAAGGAAAAAATAATGGAATGAATCAAACATCATTACCCTATGTAAATGTATGATTATGCAAATGGTATGATGTTACTCCATGTACAAACAGAAACAACATGTATCCCATTTGTTTACAATAAAAATAGATTAAAAAAATAATAAAAATTTAAAAAATTAAAAAAATTTAAAAGACTTAAAATGTTGTTATTGAACTAACACTCCCCAAAATGACCTACAGACTTCAATCAAGTTCAATCAAAATTCTACCAGATTTGAAGCAGACCAGGCATCCCCCCCACCCAAAAGACTTACCACAATTAAGCTTCTCCAAAGACCCTCCCTGTAATTACTCTTTTTGTCACCAAGAAGAGTGTCAACAGAATTTCACAGGAGTTCTTCAGAGAGCTCAGTGTGCTCTGAAGCTTCCTCTTTCATGTAAATGCCAGGCATGCACAAAAAGTCATGACAGAGTCTCTCTCAAAGAGGGCTTGTTGCTATGCTAAAGATACTATCTCTGTTGTCTTAGTAAAAAACTTGTGAAACTACTGTCTAGCCTAAAAATACGGAACAAAGAATAACTGTTAAATTCCCACTAACTGGGTATAAAGTTCAAAGAATTTCCAGACTCAGGGTCCAGAGATTTTTATGCATTAGACCCTCTGAACCACTGTGACTAAAATAAACCTGCTTCCTGAAAATTCTTCAGGTGTCCAGATTAGGAATTTTCAGGAAGCAGTTTTATTTTATGGTATCCAGCCTCATCTGTCGTACATCAGAGTCTTCATAGAAATTGCTAAGCAGATACAAAGTTTTATACAGAAATTCAAAGGACCTGTTATTAGAAAGAAGAACAAAACCAGATGAGAAACTCTTTTTTATTAAAGTCTCTCTATATGGTGTTTTAGGTACCAGGAACAGAGGTATGAAGGTGGATGTATAGGTAATAGAAAAGGAAAGAAATCCACAAATAGGCCCTGACTTAGATGCTGAATTTTTTTTTTTTTTTTTTGACAGTGCTTCCATGGTAATTCAAAGAAGGGAATAATAGTCTTTTAAATAATTTTCTCCTGGAGCAAATGTAAATACATTTGGAGATGAAAAAGAATATTTACCTTATAGCACACACACATGTTTATAGAGAGGCACATAGTAATAGATGGAATTGAAGGAAGATAAAAGTATTAACCAAGGACTAGAGTCTAGCTTCAGCAATGGATCTATATTTGCTACCATTAACTCTTTTCTTATAAATATATTTTCCTGATAAGAAATGTAACTAACCAAACTCTGAAGAATAGATAGTGAAAATAAGGCTCCTATGAATTGAATTTAAAAATCATAGGTCAAACCAGTTTAAATTAGAGATCTTGTGCAGACTCACATCCTAGCAGACCCAAAGGCAAGATCAAAGTATAACCCAAGAGAAGATGTACTACACTTCAGAAGAACTATGTGGTTTTTCCAATTTGGAAATGCAGAAAGACTAGGAATGTGTTTGGAAGGGATATATATGAAGGGTGTGGGATATTGGCAGAAAGGACTTAAAGTTGAATTAGGCCAAATTTACTGATGTTATGTGTGATAAGTAGAGATTCTTCATGTAATATTGCAACATGAAGGGTAGAAATGGATCCAAGAGTTGAGATACCTGGTTAGCTTAAACACATCAAAAGATAGCCTACACTAATGTATGATGCTGATAATTGAGAACTGCCTTGGTATACTACACAGAAAGAGATTCAAACTCTTAGTGAGGTTGGAATATCAGAGTGGATTTACCATGTAAAATTTACTAATTTGTCCTATAGAGTCCAAGAGTATACACATTTCTCCCAAAGTATGAATAATAAAATTTTTAGGAGTCCCCTTATTCTTTTTTTATTTGTTCTATTTAGTTATACATGGCACCAGAATGCATTTTGATTCATTGTACTCAAATGGAGTATAACTTTTCATTTTCCTGTTTGTACAGGATGTAGAGTCACACCATTCATGCAATCATACATGTACATAGGGTAATTATGTCTGTCTCATTCCACCATCTTTCCACTACCCTTCCCAATTCCCTCCTCTCATTCCCCTTTGTCCAATCCAAAGTTCCTCCATTCTTCCCATACACTCCCCGCCCCTGCCCCAACACACTAATTTCAACATCCACTTCTCAGAGAAAACATTTGGCCTTTGTTTTTTTGGGGGATTGGCTTATCTCACTTAGGAAGAAATTCTTCAAGTCTATCCAGTTACCTGCAAATGCCATAATTTTATTCTTCTTTAAGACTGAGTAATAGTCCACTGTGTGTGTGTGTGTGTGTGTATATATATATATATATACTGTTGTTTCTTTATCCATTCATCTATTGAAGTGCATCTAGGTTGGTTTCATCATTTAGATATTATGAATTGAGCTGCAAGAAACATTGATGTGACTTTGTCACTGTACTATGATTTTAAGTTCTTTGGGATACGTTGAGAAGTGGGATAACTGGGTAAAATGGTGATTCTATTCCAAGTTTTCTAAGGACTGTCCATACTGCTTTCCAGAGTAGTTGCACCAGTTTGCATTCCCAGCAGAATTATGAGTGTACCTTTTTCCCCCACATCCCCACCAACACTCGTTATTGCCTATAGTTTTGATAATTACCCTTCTAATTAGAGTGAGATGAAATCTTAGAGTAGTTTTGATTTGCATTTCTCCAATGACTAGTGATGTTGAACATTTTTTCATATATTTGTTGATCAATTGCTTATCTTCTTCTGTGAAGTGTCTCCTCATTTCCTTAGACCATTGATTGATTGAGTTATGGGGTCCCATTATTCCTGTGGAGTTCTGTAGTCACTCTTTTCTAAAGGTCAGAAAATATAAGAGCGTCGTTCACTGAATATAGAAATCTAAATGCAATGGGGATAACTGAGTCCTTGGGAGTGCTAGGCCCATTGTTGGCATGTAATCAGTAGCCAAAAATGGAAAATGATACCATAATGTACAACAGTATGGAAGCTATAATAATTATCTGACCCAAAGAAGCCTAGGAGGTTGGTGTCCTTAAAGGTAGAATACATTGACAGTCCTCTACATTCCTTCTGGATCTTCACTAGCAGAATACCCCTGGAAACAGAAGTCTAACTTGAATGATAAAACAGAGTTCACCTTTATCAGTTTCCAGACTGGAATTAATTTATTGATCCAGAACTTCTTGAATGAAAAAGTCTTAAAGTTCTAGGAAGGACTCTACTTCAGTATACAACCTCTCCAGAAGAGACCTACAATCTTTAACTAGGTGACTTTATGCTGGAAATAGGGCAGTAATCATGCTTTTTAAGGTAGAGTACTTTGGATATGAACTAGTAAAATGTCTGAGAGACCTAAAAGATAATTGTAGAATAGGGCTAACAGAAGTCAGATGATGAATGAAATATTAACTTAAATGCATTTCTCAATTGGTTCAGTCATATCCTGGTCCCAACCTATGATTATTTCTCCAGTTGTGGAATGCACAATTGATTTAGACATATTTCACAACTGGTAGAATTCATAGATAGGTTCCTGACCTGTAGTGTGGACATGAATAGAACTGACTGAACCCAGGAAAATAGTAAATCCAAATCAATCCTCCCTTAGTGGAGGAATTACAGTGATGCCACCATCAAGAACTTGAAGACTGAAAGGAAGGGGAACCCACCAGATTCCCATTCAACATGCGTTTGACCTATGCAGAGTGCAGATGGATCTTGGAGAGGGATAAGGTGTTAACCACATGGTAAATCAAACTGAAGATGTTATAACAAATGTGACTGCACTCCTTGAGTGAATTAACAAGTGTTTTATCTAAAAAAATATGTTTTTCTTCATATCTGTTAGCAGAGACCATCAAAAGAAGTTTAACTTCAGGCATAAAACCCAAAATTCAGCTTCATTTTCATCCTTCAGGAGGATTCCTATGTCATGATTTGGTCTACAGTAAACATTTGTTTTTTCTTTCCATTCATTTCTGGATTAACCCACTGATAATTGGATGGACTATTGGGAGGCAGAACCTACTTGTAGGAAGAAGGTCACTGGGAGCATGCTCTGGAAGGGTTTATCTTCTTCCCCTGGCCACTCTTTCTCTTTCTCTCTCTGCTTCCTGGCTGCCATGAAGTGAGCATCTTTCCTCTGCCATGTCCTTCCACCATGATGTTTTGCCTTACCTCAGGCCTAGTGCAGTGGCACTCACAGAAAATGGACTGAATCTTCTGAAACTATGAGCCAAAATGAACCCTTCCTCCTTTAAGTTGTTCTTGTCAGGTATTTTGGTCATAGAGAAGAAAAAGTGAGTAACAGAAAGTGGGTCCCACAAAAAGTAAACATTCTGCAACAAGTCCATGCTTCCTGTAAAAAAGGATAAAGCAAATTCATTGCTCATCTCTGTGTCAGCCTGTAATCTACAAAATCAAAGAACATTAACTCTTCTGACATAGTAATTCTTTTATGCCTCCAAATTACTCAGTTTTGTAGTTTAAGTTAGTTTTTTTTTTTTTTTTTTAGGATTGACATTTCACTTAGCATGATAGTCTCCAGATCTATCCATTTATTGGAGAATGTCATAAAGTCATTCCTCTTTATGGATCAGTAATATTCCATTGTGTATATAAACCACATTTTCTTTTTTTTAATTTATTTTAATTAAAAATCATAAATTTACATAGGGCAATGTTGTTTGATTCATTCTGTTTTTTTCCCTTGCCCCCCACCCCTCCCACCCCTCTTTTCCCTCTATACAGTCCTTCCTTCCTCCATTCTTCCAACCCTCCTTATCCCTAACCCTAAACCTAACCCTAACCCTAACGCTAACCCCTCCTACCCCCCCACATATGTCCTCATCCGCTTATCAGCGAGATCATTTGTCCTTTAGTTTTTTGAGTTGGGCTTATCTCACTTAGCATGATATGCTCCAATTTCATCCATTTGCCTGCAAATCCCATAATTTTATCATTCTTCAAGGCGGAGTAATATTCCATTGTATATATGTCACAGTTTCTTTATCCATTCATCAATTGAAGGGCATCTAGGTTGGTTCCACAATATTGCTATAGTGAATTGAGCAGCTATGAACATTGATGTGCCTGTATCTCTGTAGTATGCTGATTTTAAGTCCTTTGGGTATAGGCCAAAGAGTGGGATACATGAGTCAAATGGTGGTTCCATTCCAAGCTTTCTGAGGAATCTCCATACTGCTTTCCAGAGTGGCTGCACTAATTTGCAACCCCACCAGCAATGTATGAGTGTACCTTTTTCCCCACATCCTCACCAACACCAATTGTTGCATGTGTTCTTGATAATCACCATTCTAATTGGTGTGAGATGAAATCTTAGTGTAGTTTTGATTTGCATTTCTCTTATTACTAGAGATGTTGAACACTTTTTTATGTATCTGTTGATTGCTTGTAGATCTTCCTCTGTGAAGTGTCTGTGAATTTCCTTAGCCCATTTGTTGATTGGATTATTTGTATTCTTGGTGTAGAGTTTTTTGAGTTCTTTATAGATTCTGGAAATTAGTGCTCTATCTGAAGTATGAGGGGCAAAGATATTCTCCCACTCTGTAGGCTCTCTCTTCACATTACTGATAGTTTCCTTTACTGAGAGAAAGCTTTTTAGTTTGAATCTATCCCAGTGGTTGATTCTACCTTTTATTTCTTGTGCTATGGGAGTCCTGTTAAGGAAGTCTAATCCTAAGCCAACAATTTGAAGGTTTGGACCTACTTTTTCTTCAATAAGATGCAGGGTCTCTGGTCTGATTCTGAGGTCCTTGATCCATTTTGAGTTGAGTTTTGTGCATGGTGAGAGATAGGAATTTAGTTTCATTCTGTTGCATATGGATTTCCAGTTTTCCCAGCACCATTTGTTGAAGAGGCTATCTTTTCTCCATTGCATATTTTTGGCACCTTTGTCGAGTATGAGAAAATTGTATTTATTTGGGTTTGTGTCCGTGTCCTCTATTCTGTACCATTGATCTACCTGTCTATTTTGGTACCAATACCATGCCGTTTTTGTTACCATTGCTTGGTAATAGAGTTGAAGATCTGGTATTGCGATACCCCCTGCTTCGCTCTTTCTACTGAGGATTGCTTTAGCTATTTTGGGTTTCTTATTCTTCCAGATGAATTTCATAATTGCGTGCTCTATTTCTGTAAGGTACATCATTGGGATTTTAATTGTAATTGCATTGAATCTGTATAGCAGTTTTGGTAGTATGGCCATTTTGACAATATTAATTCGGCCTATCTAAGAACATGGGAGATCTTTCCATCTTCTAAGGATTTCTTTAATTTCTTTCTTTAGTGTTCTGTAGTTCTCATTGTAGAGGTCTTTCACCTCTTTTGTGAGATTGATTCCTAAGTATTATATTTTTTTTGAGGCTATTGTGAATGGGGTAGTTTTCCTAATTTCTCTTTCTGAAGATTCATCACTTATGTATAAAAATGCATTGGATTTATGAGCATTGATCTTGTAACCTGCTACTTTACTGAATTCACTCATGAGTTCTAAGAGTTTTCTGGTGGAATTTCCAGGTTCCTCTAAATATATAATCATGTCATCAGCGGACAGGGATAGTTTGAGTTCCTCTTTTCCAATTCGTATCCCTTTAATTTCTTTGGTTTGTCTAATTACTCTGGCTAGAGTCTCAAGAACGATATTGAATAGAAGTGGTGAAAGAGGGTATCACTGTCTTGTTCCAGTTTTTAGGGGGAATGCTTTCAGTTTTTCACCATTTAGAATGATATTGGCCATGGGCTTAGCGTAGATGGCCTTTACAATGTTAAGGAATGTTCCCACTATCCCATTTATTTCTAGTGTTTTGAGCATGAAGGGAGGCTGTATTTTATTGAATGCTTTTTCTGCATCTATCGAAATAATCATGTGATTCTTAAGTTTAAGTCTGTTGATATGGATAATGACATTTATTGATTTCCAGATGTTGAACCAACCTTGCATCCCTGGGATGAAACCCACTTGATCGTGGTGCGCTATCTTTTTAATATATTTTTGTATGTGATTTGCTAAAATTTTGGTTGAGAATTTTTGCATCGATATTCATTAAGGATTTTGGTCTGAAATTTTATTTTCTTGATGTGTCTCTGTCTGGTTTAGGTATCAGGGTGATATTGGCTTCATAGAATGAGTTTGGGAGGGTTCCCTCCTCTTCTATTTTATGGAATACTTTGAGGAGTATTGGAATAAGCTCTTCTTTAAAGATTTTGTAGAACTCGGCTGAGAACCCATGTGGTCCTGGACTTTTCTTTGTTGGTAGGCTTTTGATGACCTCTTCTATTTCATTGCTTCAAATTGATTTATTTAAGTTGTGTATGTCCTCCTCATTCAGTTTAGGTAATGCATATAACTCTAGAAACTTGTTGATGTCTTCGAGGTTTTCTGTTTTGTTGGAGTATAGATTTTCAAAATAGCTTCTAATTATGTTGTATTTCACTCGTGTCTGTTGTGATATTTCCTTGTTCATTCTGAATTTTAGTAATTTGAATTTTCTCCCTCTTTCTCTTTGTTAGTGTGGCTAACGGTTTATCAATTTTATTTTTTCAAAGAACCAACTATTTATTTTGTTAATTTTCTGATTGTTTCTTTTCTTTCAATTTTGTTGATTTCGGTTCTGATTTTAACTATTTCCTGTTTCTACTACTTTTGGTGTTGGTCTGCTCTTCTTTTTATAGGGCTTTGAGCTGTAGTGTTAACTCGTTTTATTTGTTGTTTTCTACTTCTTTTGTTGAATGCAACCTATGAAATAAATCTTCCTTTAAGTACTCCTTTCATAGTGTCCCAGAGATTTTGATATGCTGTGTCTTTGTTCTCATTTACTTCTAAGAATTTTTATTTCCCTCCTGATGTCTTCTGTTATCCATTCATCATATAATAGTGTATTATTTAATCTCCAGGTATTGGAGAAGTTTCTGTTTTCTATTCTGTCATTTATTTCTAATTTTAATCCATTATGATGTGATAGAGTACAAGGTAGTATCTCTATCTTCTTGTATTTGCTAACAGTAGCTTTGTGGCATAAGACATGGTCTATTTTAGAGAAGGAACCATGTGCTGCTGAGAAGAAAGTGTATTCGTTCTTAGTTGGATGGTATATTCTATATAAGTCGGTTAAGTCTAAATTGTTGATTGTGTTATTGAGATCTATGGTTTCTTTATTCAATTTTTGTTTGGACGATCTATCCAGAGGTGAGAGAGGTGTGTTAACATAGCCTAGTATTATTGTGTTGTGGTCTATTCGATTTCTGGAATTGAGAAGGACTTGTTGACGTACATGGATGAGCCAATGTTCAGGGCATAGATGTTTATGATTGTTATGTCTTGCTGATTTATGCTTTCCTTAAGCAGTATGTAATGTCCTTCTTTATCCCTTCTGACTAGTTTTGGCTTGAAGTCCACATTATTTGAAATGAGGATGGATACTCCAGCTTTTTTGCTGTTTCTGTGTGCATGGTATGTTTTTTCCCATCCTTTCACCTTTAGTCTGTGGGTATCTCTTTCTATGAGATGAGTCTCTTGCAGGCAGCATATTTTTGGATTTTTCTTGTTAATCCAATGTGCATGTCTATGTCTTTTTTTTTGATGAGTTCAGGCCATTAACATTCAGGGTTATTATTGTGATATGATTTGTATTCCCAGTCATTTGACTCATTTTTGTTTTTTGACATGATTTGGTTTCCCCTTTATTTGGCTATTCCTTTATGCTAGTTCCTCCTGTTGCTGATTTGCAACGTTGTTTTTCATCTCTTCCTCATGGAATATTATGCTGAGATTGTTCTGCAATGCTGGCTCTCTTTTTGTAAATTCCTTTAGCTATTTTTTATCCTGGAAGGATCTTATTTCATCATCAAATCTGAAAGTAAGTTTTGCTGGGTATAAGATTCTTGGTTGGCATCTATTTTCTTTCAGGGATTGGTAAATGTTGTTCCAGTCCCTTCTAGCTTTTAGGGTCTTGATTGAAAAATCTGCTGATATTCTTATTGGTTTCCCCCTGAATGTAATTTGATTCTTTTCTCTCGTGGCCTTTAAAATTCTGTCTTTATTTTTTATGTTAGGTATTTTCATAATAATGTGCCTTGGAGTGGGTCTGTTGTAATTTTGTATATTTGGAGTCCTATAAGGCTCTTGTACTTGGTTTTCCATTTCATTCTTCAGATTTGGGAAATTTTCTGATATCATTTCATTGAATAGATTTTTCATTCCTTCGGTTTGTTTCTCTAAGCCATCCTCAATCCCAATAATTCTTAAATTTGGTTTTACATGATATCCCATAATTCTTGTAGATTCTGTTCATGATTTCTTACCATCTTTTCTGTTTGGTCAACTTTGTTTTCAAGATTAAATATTTTGTCTTCAATGTCTGAGGTTCTGTCTTCCAGGTGTTCTATCCTATTGGTTATGCTTTCTATGGAGTTTTTAACTTGGTTTATTATTTCCTTTATTTCAAGGATTTCTGTTTGGTTTTTTTTTTTTCAATATCTTAACTCTTTATTGAAATGATCTCTTGCTTCCCTTATTTGCCCCTTTAACTGTTGATTGGTGTGATCGTTAAATGCCTGCATTTGCTCTTTCATCTCCTCGTTTGCTTCCCTGATTGTTTTAATTATGTACATTCTGAACTCCCTTTCTGACATTTCTTCTGCTGTGCTGTCATTGGGTTTTATTGATATAGTATCTAGGTTTGTTTGGGACATTTTCTTCCCTTGTTTTCTCATATTGGTCAAATGTCAGTGGGACTTTGTGATATTGCAGAATTCTTCTATTGGCTTATATTGTCCCTGTAGATTTCCTGTGTATCACCTTCCTGCCTTCAGTAGCCTAAAGTCTTGGAGTAACTTGATAATGCAGTGCTTCCAAGGAAAGCTGCCCCTAGTCCTCTACTGGTTGCAGGACCTGGAGCTGGCTCTGTTTGGAAAGGCTCTCACTGGGCGGTCTGCTCCGAGAAACTAGCCTGGAAAGGCGCTTCCTGCCGGAGGGGGCCGGGCTGCGGGCTGCTTGGGAATGTCCCTGGCTGCCCTGTCCTGATTCCTGAAGTAATCTGCGGCCAGGAACTCTCCGCCCTGGTTCAGGGACTTGAAGCTTGGTTCTGTGCAGGCATGCTCTCATTGGGGGGCCTGCTCCGAGATGCTGGAGAATCTGGCCCTGTGAGAGGAGCCCACTGCTGGAGTGCGCAGAGCTGCCTGGGGAGGACTCTAACTGCTCTGCCCTACTCTAATAAGCCACCCAAATCCGGGCCTGCCGCCCATGCAGTGCTTCACCGGGTGGGGGAGACTCACCCCGAGGCTCTATTTTAGTCTGAGTCTCTCAATGCCTCCCCTTCTTGAATCCTGCGTTCTGGAGCAACTGGAGATGCAGTCACCCTCCAGTCCGCCATCTTGGATCGCCCAATCTAAACCACATTTTCTTTATCCATTCATCTGTTAATGGGCACTTAGATTTGTTCCAGACTTGGCTATTGTGAATTGTGCTGCTATAAACATTGATGTGAATGTCACTGTAGTATGCTGATTTTAACTCCTTTGGATATATCCCAAGAAGTGGTATGTTTTAATTGTTATGTTACATATTGCTTTACAATTATAAAGGCATGCTCTACAACTTTACCTATGTTTTATAAAATTGAGAAAATGTTAGCAAGCTTGTAAAGGTTTCTGATTTTTAATGCACTAAGCAAAAATGTAAAGCTAGTCTAATGATTTAGAGTATTATGTGAGTTATGAAATTGACAATTGACATTTTATTATATAGTTCCAAGGGCTTTCAATTTTGGTAGAATTTTTTACTTATGATGAGTGTCACAAATAGTATCCTTTCTTTTTTTATTGGTTAACTTTGAAAAAATATAGCTTTAACTTTCACATAAGCATAATTCTATGATGAAACAGAATACAGGATTGTCTTATTGCCACCTTTTTGTTTTTTATTTTGTTTTGGATAACTGAAAAAGAAAATACACATTCACTAGCATCTGAATATGCCAATAGTTTAGCTAATCAAGTAATACCTTAACTAGAGGTTTCTCTTAAACTAGAAATATAATAGTCTCAAGAATTTTTTAATAGGTTTTGAATGAAGGCTTTTGAAAAAACTAAGATGAAAGAAGGTTTTCTAAAACACTGAGTAATGATTGCAGAATGTGTTTTAGACAAATGTTTCTTTATTTGCCCTTCTCCTCTATCTTGACAATGCATAGTGAATATTTAATTAGAATTATTTAGTTTACACTTAGTACTCTGTTCGCCTCATAGCATGTGTCAATAAATTCATATTTACTGCAAGAAAAACAAGTAGAAATTGAGGCCAGTAAGGAAAATTTTATTATTTGCCTTAGTTTACAGAATATTTGGGAAGAGTTTTCCAGGCTTTGGTGAAAAGGAACCCAGGAGACTGAAATGAGTGTAATGATACTTTAATATTTCCTTAATTTATACACTTCCATTTTTACTGGCAATACTTATATTATAATTAGCTTTTCTCATTCAAAAACAAAGAAATTTGGTACTTACCATAAGGTTCACAGGAAGGAAAATATAGTAATTATGCTCTACTCCATAACGTACTTTTGTTGGATATTTCAAAGCAGACCAAATGGAAATAAGTACTATGAAACTAAAGGAAACAGAAACCCTTGGAAGTAGAAAGGAACAAGAGAGAGCTCATGGGAAGACAGCCAGGGAATGAGGAACAGTTAATCAGCAGGCAACTTACTTTTCAAAGAATAAGGAACAGAAAAAAACACCTGTGTCTTAAGGAATCTAAAAATTTTCCTCTGACATGCTAAGTTACTGGTTGCAGCCATTATAACAACATTTTCAGTAGTTTGTGGCTGTATATGCCAAAGCTTTTATTTAACAGCTTGATTTCTTTAAAAAAATTGTCTCAATTTTTTCAGCCTGTAGCAATTGTTTTTCTTTAAATTGACTTTGTTCCTTGGTCTTATAAGTAAGCTGGACACAACCATTAAATAGGAATTCCTCAAAACTCTTGCTTCCTCACAAGCATTGCTCATCAATTTCAACTTTTAAGGGAAGTACAAGAGTTCTTTATTCTCCACTTTTTTTAGTTGAACAGGATTAATTTCTAGAAAATAAGCATTCTGTTCCCTTTCACACATGACATGCATTTAATGGGATAATTTGAGAGACATCACTCATACTCTTTACAGTCATTGTAACTACATTTGGTAGAAGCAAATGAACCCGTATGAAATCATATTACAGTGTATAAGTGTAGATTTTTTTTTAAAAATTTACTTCTAGTTGCAGAAAGTGAAAATTCTGCACTATTGACTGAATGCTAATGAACATAATCGTTTTTCCTTACACATTCAGATACATGCAATCATTTAATGTTATTTTAAATATATTTTTTAAATTATTCATTTTAGTCTTCCTATAAAATCTATTCTTTGCACTTTATTATTGTTTACTTATTTATTTAAGGTGTGCCTTAAACATGTTGTCAGTATCATTCACTCTAAAATATTTATGTGTAATAGCATATATGTATATATTAAAGCTCTTGTTAGACATTTATCCTTCTTGTAAACCAAACACAAACAGCACAGTTGAAGCTATCTGGTTATTTCTTCATGACTAAATAATTTTATGATTTTTGTTACATGTGTAATTTTAATATTTGCATTTAAACCATGTGATATGGCTTAATTTTTCATGATGTATGCCTGGTATGTAATGTGAATTCTTTGACACTTTATTTTTCTCAAAACTATGCCTTTAATGTGTATACTTGGAGTCTAGTTTATTTACTTAGAGTCAAGTTATATTTTATATTATAATATGCAAAAAAGTTATAATTTATGTGGATGATTTCAGTTCATGAATTTTTACATTGTTTCTGTGATATAGTTTTCATTAAAAAACAATGTGTTTACTAGGAGATTAAATAAGCATTTTTTCTAGGGTTCATTCAGAAATGCTGAAATTTAGTGCTAGAAGGTACTTACATTTTCAAAGATTTTGTGAAATTGTTTAGAATGCTTGTGCCAGTTATCATTCTATCAGCAATGACACAAATAATTCTATTATTTATACTCCTTGATATAATCATTTTCTTAGAGAATGAACAGAAAGCAATAAGCCTAAAAGTACTATTCCTAAGTTGAAGTTCACCCAACTTAAATCTTCTAGAAGGGCATGGTGGTACACACCTATAATCCCAGTGACTTGGGAGGCTGAGGCAGGAGGACTGCAGGTTTGAAGCCAGCCTCAGGAACTTGGTGAGGATGTAAGCAACCTAGTGAGACCCTATTTCAAAATTTAGAAAAAATAAAATAATTTTTTTTTTTTTAAAAAGGGGGGTAAGGGAGTTGACTCTCTGGTTAGGTGCCTCGGGGTTCAGTCTCTGTTACTAAACAAAGAGAGAGAGAGAAAGAAAGAATTGTTTAGCCAAAGGCTAGAAGATATTCACAAAATATCTACCTAAAAGCAAACTTCTATTCAAATTCTGTAAATAAAATTTGTCTTATACCTCAATAAGAAAAATATAAAGAATTCAAATAAAAAATAGTTAAAGTAATTGAATGAATATTCTATAAAAATATATAAAACAAAAATAAAATATAAAAAAGAATCATGCCATTATTCGTTACCATAAAAATGCAAATTAAAAGCACAATGAGATACCATCACATACTTACTAGAATGACTATAATTCTCAGGTCTAACAGTGTGAACAGTTGGTTCAAATAAGGATCAATGAAGCTTTTATATACTACTTGTGGAAATGTCATGCAGCCACATTGGAAAAAAGTTTTGTAGTTTCTTTTCAAAGTAAAATTTTTACCTACCCTATGACCCAGCAATTTCACCTCAAAAGTAAATAAATCATATATTTACAAATAATTGTATAGACAGTCTAATAACACCTATAGTCATTATAGAAAAACACTGAAAAAAATCTTAAATGTTTATCGGCAGATTTGGTGAAAAAATTTCTTATCTTTGTAAACTTGAAAAGAGCTTGGTAATAAAAATATTAACTATGGCTCCATCAACAGTATGAATATATATCAAAAATACTATGTTGAATAAAGTAAATCAGGCACAAAAGTGTACACTCCATACAATCCTAGTTGAGATTCAAAAACTACATGAAACCAACCTATGCTAGAAATCAGAACTGAGGTGGTGTATAAATCAGGATATGGGAATAAACTAGAAGAATCCATGAAGAAATCTCTAGTGAGATAAAATTTATACTTTGATCAGTTATAATTACTAAAAATCTTTATACATTTGCCAAAAATTTTCCATAATTACATTGTACGCAGTTTTGTATGTAAACTTTATTTCAACAAAAAATAGATAAATAAGAAAGATGTTAAAAGAGGAAATGAGATTTTTTAGGAAATAGAGTTAAAAAGAATGGAGTTAATTCTAGAACAGAGGCCTCTATTTTAAATTTCAGATCAACTGTCCCTGATGTTTAAAATTGAGAACTAAGGCTAATAATGTTCTCATTCTACAGTCCTGGGGAGAGTCAGGAAATCTTAAATAAATGGAAAATAGGAAATTGATTTTGAAAGATGTACCCTGAATCAATGTAAATTTAGCTTGCTAGGAAGAAGTAATGTATAATAATGTATAAGAAGGATAGACAGTTATGATATTTGCAAATAAGTTTTACTTAAGATTTGAATGAACTTGTCCCAATTGTTTTTATTTAATATTGAGATTTTTCAAATCTTAGTCTACACTTAAAGGTTTGCAACTAGTATCAATATGGAAAAATAATATAACATTATTTGATATTTTATTTTCATTTTATATCTCAATATTCAAATGCTTTTATTAACTACATTTTTATCAATGTTAACTCTCCTAAAATTGTGTTGCAAACTCCCAGTGGAAGAATCTTTATGATTATATTGAATAAATGAATTTTTTAGTTTATAATGTACTATATCCTAAAATTAAAATTCTTTTACTTTAATAGTAAAATTGAGTTTATTACCTATGATGTATGAAAAGTAAGAACACAGAGAAATGTGTTCACAACTACGAAAACATTTCTTTATTAGGAGAAAACTGATGTTTATCTTCTTCCAGACTTGTATGTATAGTCAATAAATCGTTTAATCTACTTTAAATTATTTTGGACAATAATGCCTAACTGTTGTGGAATTAGGTTAAGCTTTCTATTGACATGTAGCAAGCCCTCTTATTAAACTTAATTCATTGTACTGTAAATGTCACTCCCCCAAGCTTTTCTTCTAATCAATACTACTATCTTTCCCTGTCAGAAAAGACATAATCAACCTGTGAGATAGCATTGACTACACTCCTATTGGAAATGTGTCATAACGCACACATTGAACATTCTGCAGTCTATTTTAACACAAACAGATGACTACATTGTACAATTATTTTCTAACCAGAAATCTCCTTGTTTTAAATATAAGAGGGGTTTTGTGAGGTCATTTTTAATTTGCTAAACTTTCGCCAAGACACCATTGGGTACCACATCCCCTAAAGTATGCGTGTGTGTGTGCGTGTGTGTGTGTGTGTGTGTGTGTGTGTCTTTCGTTATTTAAAAGTATTACCTTGTAGAAATTCTGTTAGCACAGCAAATTATGACTTTCAAATATTAAGGTTTGTAACTTGTAAATTTGGCATTTGGTACATTGAGTGGATTGAACTTAAATATATAGACATAGATATGGATAAAGATGTAGATATAAATAGATATATTCATAATCTGTTGTTATATTATCTGAAGTGCTGCCAATTTGGCCTAAAAGACACTAAGACTATTCAAAATATAAAAGGATCTCCAATCCCAATAGTTTTATATCAAGAAGTCAGATGTTAAATTTGACCAAAGATGATGAGAAAAGTGAAGATAAGTACCAACGGTAGAGATAGAACCAAGATTAAAAAAAAAAAAAAAAAAAAAAATAACTGGAAGTTACTCCTAGGGAAGAGGAAACAAACATAATAAAGAATGATTTTCTATTTCTGTCCTTAGAATAGGGCAAGACTCAGCACTATTATTAATTTGGGAATCCTTAATAATTTGGAGGGGAACTGCTCTGTGTACTGCTCTGTGCTCTGTGGAGGTTTAGCATCATACCTATTCTCTACATGCTATATACTTGTAGTACCCATCTCTCAATTTTGACTTCAAAAATAATGATTTTATTCATTGCCTAAGTTTCCCTGGGGAGCAGAATCACCTCCAGCTGAGAAACCCTGGAATAAGGGGATTGAGTAACATTTTCCTAGAAAAGTGTCAGCAGTACTGCAGAACAGAGACCATGAAATGCATTCCTTCTTTCCTCCTCTTTCTCTTTTCTTATAGCCATTCTTTTGTCCATCTTACCTCATTGTGCATTTACTCATAGAAAAAGGTAACATGTCATCATCTCATTTATCTCTGGACCAAGAGATGTAATGGTTGAACTAAACTTTGGTGGTCTCTGGATGGGGTTCATTATATTTGGCATGGGGAAAAGACGTCTGATCAACAGGGAGACCCTGGTATATCCTATTATTGGTTCCCAATTTTCATGTGACTCCAATCTTTCTCAGCTGCATAACTGAAGTTCTTCCAAGTACTGATGTGATACATATTTCCCAATTTTGAATTTAGATTCTTTATACTTGCTGTTTTGAAAACAAAACAAAACAAAAAAATACAAAAAAAAGAGGAACTACTGATAACAGCCATACTGAACAATAATGCCTCAGGAAAAGAAGTCAGTCCAACTTCTCCTCCTCCCCCATCTACCCTTAAGACAATCCACAGTGCTTCATTCCAATTTAAAGTAAGTTCAAGGGAACACAAAACTACGCCATGACAATCTGAACAATGGTGACCTATAAGTAGTGGGAAGTGACACAAAGAGGACACAAAAGAACTCTGTGGGGTGATTGCAGATTCTTATATATCATTTTCACTTCTGGTTACTTGGTGATTTTTAAATCAAAACTCTTTAGATTTTAATCTTAAGTCCATTTATTTCATTGCAATGATTTTTCTTAAATATAATAATAAAATAGTATATATGAACTTTCAAACTCATTGGAAACATCTGGGAAAAGTTGAGTAGCCTAATATTGAGAAGAAAAGGAGGGTCAAAATAACATTTAAAAATCATAGTAAGTTAAAAAACAAAGTAATATGATAGAAATAATACCAAAGATGTTTGCTATTTAAATTAATGTAAGCAAATTGAATGCCATTCTAAAACCGAGGTAGTCATAATTGACAAAGAACAATCTAGTTTTGCTTCTTTTCCTTTGACTTTGCTAAACAATTCAGTTCTATGGCATTTTAGGTGCCGTACAGAATGTCAGGAGTCTCAGGGAAAGGCATCCTGGTATAGGGTGGTGGAATCAGAGCCTGGTAAAGAGGGCATCCTCAAGAATTTGCCTGGTATGGGGTTTTAGAGTCCAGGAGAGATGAAGAGGCATCAGATGATGGCTGGACTCTGCCACAAGAGTTGAAAACGGCCTCCAAAGTCTGGGAAAGTCCTTCATGAACTATGAAGGCACTGCAAGGTGAGAAGGATATTAACTTCAGAAACATGGAAAGTTATTGGTAACATTTTTAAAAGTCAGTAGTTTTTGGAGTATATTAGCAAGTTCTCTCTCTCTCTCTCTCTTTCTCTCTTTTTGTTTTTTGGCACTGAGGATTGAACCCAAGGATGCTCAATCACTGACCACATCTCCAGTCAGTTTTTTATTTTGTATTTTGAGACAGGGTTTCCCTGAGTTGCTTAGGTCCTTGCTAAGTTGCTGAGGCTGACATTGAACTTGCAATCCTCCTTCCTCAGCTTTCTGAGCCACTGTAGTTACAGGTGTGTTTCTATACAGAAAAACAAAGCATTACAGAATAAAAAATTAATAATATATTGTTAAATATTTTAACAATGTGCTAAAGATATTTAAGTGGTAAAATAAAAGTCCATTAAATATTAAAATATATTAACATATTAAGTATCTATTTACCATGATGGTCAAGTGTAAATTTGGATGATGTTTTTGATAGAATGAACATTTAAATTGGTAAATTTTAATGGAGTAAGATTACCCATGATTGGGACTCATTCAGTTAAAGTCCTGAACAGGAAAAAACAGCCTCCCTGAGCAAGAGGAAAATTCACCAGCAGACTGTCTTTAGTGTTCATCTGCACTATTCAATCTCCTTGGTCTTCAATCTTCCAGGTCTCTCTCTCTCTCTCTCTCTCTCTCTTTCTTTCCTTTGTTTTGGTACTGAACCAAGGGGTTATTTATCACTGTACTACATCCCCAGCACTTTTTATTTATTTATTTATTTTTATTTTGAGAAAGGGTCTCACTAAGTTTCTTAGGGCTTCACTTGTTTGCTGAGAATGGCCTCGAACTTGTGATCCTCCTGCCTCAGCCTCTGAGTCTTTGGGATTATAGGCTTCTCTTTCTCTTGAGAACACTAATACATTCATAACAGTGCACAAAACTAGATATTAAGGTATCTAGAATTAAAAGTGGGGAGGGGGTAAGGGGATGGGTAGGTCAGTGGAATGAATCAGACATTATTACCCTATGTGCATATATGATTACATGACCGGTGTAATTCTACATGATGTACAACCAGAAGAATGAGAAATTATACTCCATTTATGTGTGATATGTCAAAATGCTTTCTATTTTTCTGTATAACTAATTAGAACAAAAAAAAAAAGAGATCTAGAAATATGTGCTAACTTTAAAAACTATAATGAGAGATCCAAGATGGTGGACTAGAGGTGACTGCATCTCCCATGGCTCCAGAACTCAGGATTCAAGAACGGGAGGTATTGAGAGACTTGGACCAACATAGAGCCATGGGGTGAGTCTCTCCCACGGGGTGAAGCTTGGCTGGAGCGGCAGGTCTGGACAGGCGCAGCTTCTCGGAGCAGGGTAGGGCAGCAAGAGTCTTCCCCAAGCAGCCCTGCTCCCTCCCATGGCAGGCCAAGTCCACAGCCAGGTTCTCAGAGCAGGCCCAACCAGCGAGTGCTTTTCCGCACAGAGCCAACCACAAGCCCCAGACCCAGCGGTGGGCCCTGGCCTGCAGGAAGCTTCTGAGACCAAGGCAGGACAGGGAGAGGTTTTCCCTGAGTAGCCTGGCTCCCTCAGGCAGGGGCAGGCCCTGTCTATAGCCAGCTTCTAGGAGCAGGCCCACCCAGTGAGAGGATTTCCATGGAGAACCAGTCCCCAGCCCTGGACCCAGTAGCGGGCTAGGAGCAGCTTTCTTCTGAAGCACTGCATTATGAAGTTTCTCCAGGACTTCAGGCTACTGAAGGCTGGGAGGTGATATACTGGAAATCTACAGGGATACTATAGGCCAATAGAGGAAATCTGCAATATCTCAGAGTCCCACTGATATCTGACCAATATGAGAAAACAAGGGAAGAAAATGTCCCAAACAAACCTAGATGCCGGGGTCCAGCCCTAGCAGGAGTCCATGGGTTCCACACTGGTAAACAGGGCACGGGGAGACCATCAGCGATGGATGGAGAATGAAAGACACAGACTCTAGTTCTGCTGCAATCAATCCCACTTTATTCTGGGGAAGGCTGGGTTTATATACATTTTTCTTCAGGCTTTGATGACAGTCTTGTGATTAATAAAATCAAAGAAGATTCCAAAGTATAGGCAGAAATTGTTTTTACTGAATGATTATGAGAAAACAGTAACCTTACAGATTATCCTTACTTAATCACAATTGTTTTAAGAATATCTAACTATGTCAATGAGCTAATACAATGTTTATTTCCTTAATATCTAAACTCTATAAGATCTAAGACTATTCTTATTATTTTTGCAGTAAAGCTATAGAAAAATAATGTCAAGTGACCATCTCTACTAGGTCCTTCTGGTAAATATCTAAATTGCTGAGTTAAGGGCTACAGGAGGACTGCGGTCCCAATGGTTACTATGTACCAACGATTATTATAGGGGTGACGTATTCTTTTTAGGAAGGAAGGAATGTTGTGAAACCTTATTCTTTTACCTTACCACCACACATAAACAAAACCATCATCTGGATTAAACCACCCTGCAGGAGACAGGGGGAAATCAATATTTACCTTCTCTAAGGCTTGCCTTTAGGGGGGTAGCAGGACTTGCCATTGATAAAATAAGCTGGTCCATATCTAGTAGCTATTGTGGGAGGCGCTTTGTGCATAGAACTTGGGGAAACACTGTTATATATAAGTTTCTGTGCCCCAACAGGTTCTGGCTGTGCCAGTAAATGTAGTGTTTGATTTTTAACATAATAAAAACATTCTTCAGTAGTGAGGTTAACATCACAGGGTTTCAACATGTGTTTTGTCTCCATGATGTTTTTTCGGGAAATTTGTAGAATTATTCCCATCACCTCTAGCAAGATTTGCAGACTGAAGTGAGTAATATATTATTAGAAAAACACCACAAAATAACATACAAGCTAGGGAGGCATACATCTGGCATGTAATCCTTTTAGGATGAGTCTCTGCAATCATACTTCATTGCAACTCTGTCAAGCACTGCAAGGAGAGCCAGGAGCCCCTGCACCCAGATGCTATATCAATAAAACCCAATGACAGCACAGCAGAAGAAATGTCAGAAAGGGAGTTCAGAATGTACATAATTAAAACAATCAGGGAAGCAAACGAGGAGATGAAAGAACAAATGCAGTCATTGAAGGAAGAGATGAAAGAGCAAATGCAGGCATTAAATGATCACACCAATCAACAGTTAAAAGAGCAAATATGGGAAGCAAAAGATTGTTTCAATAAAGGGTTAGAGATACTGAAAAAAAACAAACAAACAGAAATCCTTCAAATGAAGGAAACAATAAACCAATAAAAACTCCATAGACAGCATAACCACTAGGATAGAACACCTGGAAGACAGAACCTCAGACATTGAAGACAAAATATTTAATCTTGAAAACAAAATTGACCAAACAGAAAAGATGGTAAGAAATCATGAACAGAATCTATAAGAATTATGGGATATCATGAAAAGGACAAATTTAAGAATTATTGGGATTGAGGAAGACTTAGAGAAACAAACTAAAGGAATGAACAATCTACTCAATGAAATAATATCAGAAAATTTCCCACATCTGAAGAATGAAATGGAAAATCAGGTACAAGATGCTTATAGGACTCCAAATATACAAAATTACAAGAGACTCACACCAAGGCACATTATTATGAAAATATCTAACATACAAAATAAAGACAGAATTTTAAAGGCCGCGAGAGAAAGGAATCAAATTACATTCAGGGGGAAACCAATAAGAATATCAGCAGATTTTTCAATCCAACCCTAAAGTTAGAAGGGCCTGGAACAACATTTACCAAGCCCTGAAAGAAAACGGATGCCAACCAAGAATCTTATAGCCAGCAAAAGTTACTTTTAGATTTGACGATGAAATAAAATCCTTCCATGATAAACAAAAGATAAAAGAATTTACAAAAAGAAAGCCAACATTACAAAACATTCTCAGCAAAATATTCCATGAGGAAGAGATGAAAAACAACAATGCAAATCAGCAACGGGAGGAACTAGCCTAAAGGAATAGCCAAATAAAGGAGAAACCAAATCATGTCAAAAAACAAAAATGAGTCAAATGACTGGGAATACAAATCATATCACAATAATAACCCTGAATGTTAATGGCCTGAACTCATCAAAAAAAAAAGACATAGACATGCACATTGGATTAACAAGAAAAATCCAAAAATATGCTGCCTGCAAGAGACTCATCTCATAGAAAGAGATACCCACAGACTAAAAGGTGAAAGGATGGGAGAAAACATACCATGGACACGGACACAGCAAAAAAGCTGGAGTATCCAACCTCATTTCAGATAATGTGGACTTCAAGCCAAAACTAGTCAGAAGGGAAAAAGAAGGACATTACATACAGCTTAAGGGAAGCATATATCAGCAAGACATAACAATCATAAATATCTATGCCCCAAACATTGGTTCATCCATGTACGTCAAACAAATCCTTCTCAATTCCAGAAATCGAATAGACCACAACACAATAATACTAGGTGATTTTAACACACCTCTCTCACCAATGGATAGATCTTCCAAACAAAAATTGGATAAAGAAACCATAGATCTCAATAACACAATCAACAATTTAGACTTAATGGACATATATAGAATAAACCATCCAACAAAGAACGAATACACTTTCTTCTCAGCAGCACATGGATCCTTCTCTAAAATAGACCATATTTCATGCCACAAACCTACTGTTAGCAAATACAAGAAGATAGAGATAATACCTTGTACTCTATCAGATCATAATGGATTAGAAATAAATGACAGAAAAAAAACAGAAACTTCTCCAATACCTGGAGATTAAATAATACGCTATTATATGATGAATGGATACAAAAGATATCAGGAGGGCAATAAAAAAAATTCTTAGAAGTAAATGAGAACAAAGACACATCATATCAAAATCTCTGGGACACTCTGAAAGCAGTACTTAGATGAAGATTTATTTCATGGACAGCATTCAACAAAAGAAGTAGAAATCAACAAATAAATGACTTAACACTACAGCTCAAAGCCCTAGGAAAAGAAAAGCAAACCAACACCAAAAGTAGTAGAAGACAGGAAATAGTTAAAATCAGAGCTGAAATCAATGAAATTGAAATAAAAAGAAACAATCAAAAAAATTAAAAAAATAAATAGTTGGTTCTTTGAAAAAATAAACAAAACTGATAAACCCTTAGCCACACTAACAAAGAGAAAGAGAGAGAAAACTCAAATTACTAAAATTTGGAATGAACAAGGAAATATCACAACAGACACGAGTGAAATACAAAATATAATTAGAAGCTATTTTGAAAATCTATACTCCAGCAAGACAGAAAACCCTGAAAGACATCAACAGGTTTCTAGAGACATATGAATTACCTAAACTGAACCAGGAGGACATACAAAACTTAAATAAATTAATTTGAAGCAATGAAATAGAAGAGGTCATCAAAAGCCTACCAACAAAGAAAAGTCCAGGACCACATGGGTTCTCAGCCGAGTTCTACAAAACCTTTAAAGAAGAGCTCATTCCAATACTCCTCAAAGTATTCCATAAAATAGAAGAGGAGGGAACCCTCCCAAACTCATTCTATGAAGCCAATATCACCCTGATACCTAAACCAGACAGAGACACATCGAGGAAAGAAAATTTCAGACCAATATCCTTAATGAACATCGATGCAAAAATTCTCAACAAAATTTTAGCAAATCACATACAAAAATATATTAAAAACATAGTGCACCACGATCAAGTGGGTTTTATCCCAGGGAAGCAAGGTTGGTTCAACATCTGGAAATCAATAAATGTCATTCTCCATATCAACAGACTTAAACTTAAGAATCACATGATTATTTCAATAGATGCAGAAAAAGCATTCAATAAAATACAGATCTCTTCATGCTCAAAACACTAGAAATAAATGGGATAGTAGGAACATTCCTTAACATTGTAAAGGCCATCTACACTAAGCCCATGGCCAATATCATTCTAAATGGTGAAAAACTGAAAGCATTCCCCCTAAAAACTGGAACAAGGCAGGGATGCCCTCTTTCACCACTTCTATTCAACATCGTTCTTGAGACTCTGGCCAGAGCAATTAGACAAACCAAAGAGATTAAAGGGATACGAATTGCGAAAGAAGAACTCAAACTATCCCTGTTCGCTGATGACATGATTATATATTTAGAGGAACTCAGAAATTCCACCAGAAAACCTTTAGAACTCATAAGTGAATTCAGTAAAGTAGCAGGTTACAAGATCAATGCTCATAAATCCAATGCATTTTTATACATAAGTGATGAATCTTCAGAAAGAAAAGTTAGGAAAACTACCCCATTCACAATAGCCTCGAAAAAAATAAAATAGTTGGAAATCAATCTCACAAAAGAGGTGAAAGACCTCTACAATGAGAACTACAGAACACTAAAAAAAGAAATTAAAGAAAACCTTAGAAGATGGAAAGATCTCCCATGTTCTTGGATAGGAAGAATTAATATTGTAGAAATAGCCATACTACCAAAAGTGCTATAGAGATTAAATGCAATTCCAATTAAAATCCTAATGGCATACCTTACAGAAATAGAGCAAGCAATTATGAAATTTATCTTGAAGAATAAGAAACTCAGAATAGCTAAAGCAATCCTTAGCAGAAAGAGAGAAGCAGGGGGTATTGCAATACCAGATCTTCAACTCTACTACAAAGCAATAGTAACAAAAACGGCATGGTGTTGGTACCAAAACAGACAGGTAGATCAATGGTACAGAATAGTGGACATGGACACAAACCCAAATAAATACAATTTTCTCATATTAGACACAGGTGCCAAAAATATGCAGTGGAGAAAAGATAGTCTCTTCAACAAATGGTGCTGGGAAAACTGGAAATCCATATGCAACAGAATGAAATTAAACTCCTATCTTTCACCCTGCACAAAAGTCAACTCAAAATGGATCAAGGACCTCAGAATCAGACCAGAGACTCTGCATCTTATAGAAGAAAAAGTAGTTTCAAATCTTCAACTTCTTGGCTTAGGATCAGACTTTCTTAACAGGATTCCCATAGCACAAGAAATAAAAGCAAGATTCAACAACTGGGATAAATTCAAATTAAAAAGCCTTCTCTCCGCAAAGGAAGCTATCAGTAATGTGAACAGAGAGCCTACAGAGTGGGAGAATATCTTTGCCCCTCATACTTCAGATAGAGCACTAATTTCCAGAATCTATAAAGAACTCAAAAAACTCTACATCAAGAAAACAAACAATCCAATCAACAAATGGGCTAAGGAAATGAACAAGACACTTCACAGAAGAAGATGTACAAACAATCAACAGATATATGAAAAAGTGTTCAACATCTCTAGTGATAAGAGAAATGCAAATCAAAACTACCCTAAGATTCCATTTCACCCCAATTAGAATGGTGATTATCAAGAATACAAGCAACAATAGATGTTGGCGAGGATGTGGGGAAAAAGGTACACTCATACATTGCTGGTGGGGTTGCAAATTAGTGCAGCCACTCTGGAAAGCAGTATGGAGATTCCTCAGAAAGCTTCAAATGGAACCACCACTGACCCAGCTATCCCACTCTTTGGCCTATACCCAAAGGACTTAAAATCAGCATAGTACAGAGATACAGCCATATCAATGTTCATAGCTGCTCAATTCACAATAGCCAGACTGGAACCAACCTAGATGCCCTTCAATTGTTGAATGGATAAAGAAACTGTGGCATATATATACAATGGAATATTACTCCGCTATAAAGAATGATAAAATTATGGCATTTGCAGGCAAATGGATGAAATTGGAGAATATCATGCTAAGTGAGATAAGCCAATCTCAAAAAACCAAAGGACAAATGATCTTGCTGATAAGGGGATGATGACACATAAAGGGGGTTGTGAGGGATTAGTGTTTGCGTTAGGGTTAGGTTTAGGGTTAGTGTTAGGGAGGGTGGCAAGAATGGAGGAAGGAACGACTGTGTAGAGGGTGGGAGGAGTGGGGGGGAATGGAAAAGATGGGTTGGAGGGTGTGGGGGAAGGGAACAAATAACAGAATGAATGAAATAACATTACCCTATGTATATTTATGATTACACAAATGGTATGCCTTTACTCCATGTACAAATAGAGAACAACATGTATCCCATTTGTTTATAATTAAAAAAAACTATAAACATTAGAAAAATGAAACAATACTTGAATAAGGGATGAATTAGAATATGTTTATGGATGGAATAATATAAATATTTGAATTATCTGTAAATAAATATATAGATGGTATCATTCAATAAAATACCAAACAAATAATATTTTTTGAGATTTAAAAGGTAAATGGTTAAATATGTAGAGGTATTTATATTCATATCTATGTAAAGGTAGATATGAAAATAAAAATGACCAAAAATAACTGAAAATTGTGAAGAACAAAGTATGACTGGTTTTATTTCATGTTATTGAAGAATTATTAAAGCTTAGAAAGTGTGGGTAATATGATACTTGTGTATATAGCAATAAATCTAAGGACACGAAGTTAAAATAGCTCAGGTATAAATGATGCCAATACATATGTCCATCTGGAGAAAGACACAATACAGTTTCACCTAGTAAAACATAACATTTCACTTTGACAAATCTAGATATTAAGAAAATAGAATTGGAGTAAAGATGAATTTCTTAATTATGGCAAAAGAACAAACCATAATGATTAATAAATTGGACTATATTATTTTTAAATGATGAAAGGAGATAAATTAAAATTATAGTCAGTCAAAAACTGATAGGTAGTTATATTTCTGTGCTATTTGATATTTTAATATATTTTCCTATAAAATTTCTGCTCATGTATTTTACCCACATTCCTGTGTTGTTGTTTTTTCTTTAATATTATTTGTTATTATTTTAGGGTATAAAAAATAACACTTCCTGCATGTCTATTTTTCATAATTCAGTTGAGTATCATTTTCTTTTGTTTCTGGTTTATTTGTACAAATATTATCCAGATTATTTTATTATTATGTTATTTCATTTATTATTTGAGGCAATTTTGCTATTTTTCTATGACTTTTATAATTCATGTAATATTTTTTATAGCTTCACTATAGGTGTGCTTTCAGCATGGTGAAAAAAATTGAAATCATGAACTCATATTTTCAAATCACATTTGTTCTTTTGAGAAATTTGCATCTGGTGTTCAGAAAGTACTACTTTTTGCCTAACAATAGAGGAGTGTAGTTTTTCTATTCATTTTTAAATAGGAATTGATACTTTGTTTTATTAAATGACTTTTCAACATCTATCAAGATCATAGGTGCTACAGGAATCAGTAAGCTTAGAGGAGGAGATCCCTGGCCCTGCCAGAGAGACAGAAATGAAAGCACAAGGGCTTTAAAAAGTGTCTTCTTAATGAACAAATTTCTTGGGTTTTCTACATCCCTGCTAGAATGAGCTGCATGTGCAGGGAGCTTTTTCAACAACTAATATAGAGCAAGTAATCAGAAATGATATAGCCTTGACACTAGGATGGAGTCCTAGAGATGCCCTGTAGAAGCAGAAATTAATCTTTCAGTTGATTTTTATATGGTTTAGATATAAGGTGTCCTCCAAAATCCTGTGTTAATGAAAGAGGTATATTATCAGATTAGAAGAGCCATAACCTAATCATTGGATCTATTCATTTAGGATTAATAACTTGAATGGATTACTAGGTGGAAATTGTAGGTAGGTAGAACATGACAGTAGGAAATGGATAACTGAGGCACGCCTTGGGATTACATATTTTGTTCTTGTCTCCTTCTCCTGACTGCCATGAGCTGAGCAGTTATTCTCTGATAGGCCCTTGTGTAGTGATGTTCTGTCTCACTTCAGGTCCAGAGCATGGGGTTGACCATTCATGAGCAAAGACATCTGAAACCTTGATCCAAAATATACTTTCCCTCCTCTAAGTCAGTCTTGTCAAGTATTTTGGTTACAGTAAAGAAAAAGTGATCGTGTGTACAAATCAAAGTAATCACAGTGAGTCAGTATGGGCATCTGGAAATACAGAAGGGATCAGGGGTGCATTAGTTATTCACCAAATATATTTTTAAATATGTTCAAATTATCAATCAAAGCTAACATGTCTTTGTCAAGTGAATGCCAACATTTACATAACTGTGACAAATACCTAATGAAACACTTAGAGGAAAGATTTATTTTTGACAGTCTCATGACTTCAGAGTTTTAAGTCCATGGTTGGCTGACTCCATTGCTTTGGACTTGAAGTAAGGTAGAACATCATGGTGGAAGTACATGGTAGAAGAAAGCTGCTAGGCTCATGGAGACCACGGAGGAGAGAAAGACAGAGAGAAATGGGCACACGGTACCCTGTAGATATTTACTGATCCATTATGTTAGGGATTTTGCCAACATTCAGGAAACACTGAGTAGACATATGCTGGACTGGGCATGTAGCTCAGTGTTAGAATGCTAGGCTATGTAGCTTGGATGTATGTGGAGCTAGGTTTGATCCTCAGAATCATAAGGAAAAGAAAAAAGTCAAAAAGGACATGTTTCACTGTCAAATGAGTGTGTGGTATTTGTACATGGGTTAAAATCTTGTTAAAATGTGAGCAACTAATCCATGAAATTGTGATTGTGTTCTCTTTGAAAATTGATGCTTATATGGAATACTTAGTTCTTAAATTACATATAACTTTTACTAAGAATTTAAATGAGAACATGCCACTTTTAAGGACATGCTCTGCTCAAACAAATTTAAAAATAACATGCATTCCTCCATGTATATAGATAGATAGATTTATATAAATTTATCTGTCTATAGATATGTACATAAAATTACCTGATGATACTGACTGAAATTTATCTGAAATGAATGCACTCAGAATTCTTACAAGTTTTAATTTTTTTTTTTTTTTTGCCTAAAGAATAGTTCTGTAGTTAATCCTATTACTGTACCTACAGGAAGTGGCAAAATCATTACCTTGGTTTTCCCACCTCCCAGAGTGTGCCTTCTGTTTCTTTTGGTCCAAATTTTTTTCTAACTCAGAATGCTGAAGCATTTCTGAGTTCACTCCTTAGACCTCTTTTGTATTTATATCCACTTCCTAGTTGATCTCTCAAGATTCATGGCTTTAAATGCCATCTGAGGAGTTGTAACTATTACATTTCTCTCTCTACTCCTGACCCTTTCCTTGAAACTCTAGACACACAAATCTAACTGTCAGTGGCAATACACATTGCCACCCAAAGAAGCAATGTCCAATCCTAAATGCCAGTAAAGACCCCTTGAGAAACTCTGAGACAGACTAACTTGAACACTGAATGGGCTTTTTAAATGCGAAAATTTGCAAACCAAACCCTTTATCTTCCTCCTCAAACTTGCTCTTCCCCAGTTTTCCTTTTGCCACCTTAGTAAATACTACTCCATTCTTTCAGGCACAATCATCAAATATACTCACAAGACCATTCAAATAATAGGTAAAGGCTGCAATTTTTCTCCTTCATCATGTCTTCTGTCTGTTGGAAAGAGTATAATTCAGCTTATGAGATACTATTGTGAAGGGACAGAGAGTTGAGAATGGTGGGAACATGAGGTTAAGAGAATAATTCTATAAAATGGGCCCACTGTCCTGACCCCTACATGCTTTCATTGCTAAAAAGTAATCTGCCTACAGCCCTGCCTGGCCTAGGTGAACGGATCTGTCACATTCTTCACAAACTGAGGCTGGGCAAATGTCAGGCAGTCTGTGTAAGTAATGAAGGATGGGGGTCCAGAGGATGCCAACTGGTTATCAAAGAGAGAACAACGGGTTGCTAATGGTCCACCTCTGAAACTGCTCCTTGTCACTCTGGGTTGCTAACAATTAACCTCTGTGCTCCTGATCCTTCCTGCTTTCAGTCCCACATATGGGAAAGAAAGAGAAGACAAATTTAAGAGGGGAGGTCTGAAGTCTATAAAGAAGAAAGTCAAAACTCCAAGCTTTTGACTTCTCTTCAGAGAAGCCTATGTCTATCATACTCTTAAATAAAACTTCCTTTCTATGCTTGCTCAGTATCTCTTGGGCGTTTAATCTTCAACACTGGGGAACAAGAGCCTGTTCCTGATTTCCAGTGGTGTGTATTATTATAAAAAATGCACATACTGACTAATCTTATCTATGAGCACTTATTTGAACAATTCTATATAAAATATTGGAAAGTAAAATCTAACCATCATTCAGCACCTCAAAATTATTCACTTGAACAAGCAGGAATTTTGCCTAAATGATGAGGCTTGTTTTACAACATTACATTTATTACTATTATATGATATTTGAAAATGAAGGGGAAATCAAATGACTGTACCTCTTAATGCTAAAAAAGATATTCAACATAATTTAGTAGCCACTTTTCATAAAAGTTATGAGTAGAAGAAATCTCTGAAGAAGTAAAAGTTGCAGTATTTATTCTATGTGGCAAACCCCAAAAACTATTTCCACAAAGTGCTAAAGGAACAGTCCTTTTGCCTGATGTCAGCCTAACAATTCTATGTATTTCACAAGAAAATGAAGAATAGACTAAACATTTTTAATTTTTTAGATAGTTTATATTAGAAAAAGAACTAAAGTATGACTTTGTATTTGCCTTAAAAAGTGCAAATATATACATGAAAATGCACACTGGTTGTGGCTGCCTGTGCATGAAGCAAATGGGGGTATTCTACCTAAGCAACACATTGATAATAAATCAAGTATGTACTGAGAAGTTTCCTGTATTGTTTCTATAGTTTCTAATTGACAGTAAAGAAGGGTGAAGGTGTGTTCTCAGACTGCCACTTTTAGAACATTCTATTAGTTTTTGTGCATTTATTTGTGTAGAGGTAGCAATTGTCAACTATGTAAGAAAATGTAACTTAAAAGGTTAAAATGGAAACATCACATATCAATTGATTATTTCTAAGAATTGGGAAAGTGTTCCACTTAGGCTATTTTTGTGAGATGACAATTCACCTCAGTTTATGTTCGCTTTTTTTTTTTTTTTTTTTCCTGGAGCCAGTGATTGAGAAATGCTGAATTACAATATATATTTCATGAACTATAAACTATATGTGCATTTGTATATAATATAGGCATCATATATGCACACATATATACATATATAAAATCACATTCTTCACAACATTCTGATAAAAATAATTATTATAACTTTAAATTCCTGCTATTATAGAATGAGATATAGTAAATTATGGCTTAGCCCAGACTTTCTTTCCTAAAAAAGTGAAGCAATTTCTCAGGCCTGGCAGACAGATTTAATGATGTGTCCACTAAACCAGTTCCCCAGCAAAAGCATACTTCTGGTTTTTTTCTTGAAAAAAAAAAAAAAAAAAAAAAAAATCCCTAAGTTGAGTTACTCTCCTTTAAAGAAAGTCAAATAACTTTCTAACACAAACAGAATAACAGTAGAAGTTTACTGAGCTGACCTAAATTAAAATCCAGCTTTACTACCCTGAAACACTACTAGGTAATAATGAGTACAAAGTAGGCCTATTTAATAGAACATTGAAAAGGGACCACATTTTCATTCCTCTTCAATCAATACATATAACACAAAAATATTATCTGCCAGCAAGAATGGCTTTACTCTATTTATATTCTAATAAGTATCCACTTAACATTGAACAGGCTAAAACCTTTATCTTTCTTTTTGAATTCTACTCTTCCTAGCAGGGTATGTTTTAATTCTTAAAAGTTGAAAAAATGCCTGTTCTGATAAAAATGTATCACTACACATAATTTTTAAGAGAGAAAAAAGAGCAGATGGTCTAAAGACTAAATGATGTTCCATTTTGAATAAATATCACAGATTATTCTTTTTCTGTGGTTGACTAACTATATAAAACATGATTAGGTCTAATGTGCTATTGATATATCATAGACTCAGGCAGAGTTAATAGTATATTTAGCTCGGGCCTGCCTTTCTTTCTTTTCTCATTTTCCAAGCTGCAGTGTGGCATAGCTTTTAGTCAATACAGCAACTCCCTTCTGAGTAAGCATTAAATTGAACAGATGAATGACAGCATTTTAAAGCAAATCTGATAACCCAGACATGCTTGCAGGTTTTAAAGAGGCCACATCAGATAAAAAGAACTAGTGGACACTTGAGAGTTGACATATTCTTCTAAAAAAGAAAGGATCTCAAGAAATCAATTGGACCACAGAGAATATTCTCTAAAAGATCAAATAAGGTAAAAGAATATTTCTATTTCTCTAAAGTAGCATGCAATATTGCAATATTTGGAGGAGATATTTTTTCATATAGTCAGATGGATTCATTCATACTGTAATTTCATGTAAGAGAGTTGAGCTTAATATTTGTAGAAATGACTTTAAAATCTCCAACATTTTGTTAGCAATCTTAAACTTTAATCCTAAAAAAAAATCATTTTGAAAATGTTTTTCATCACAGTAGGTGCCCAGAGGAAAAGCACACTCCTCAAAAAGTGAGTTCATAAATCATTTAGTTTTTCAGTGCTCAGAGAATGCAATAGAATTTCCTGAAGGGATTCTAAGTGTGTGTGTGTGTGTGTGTGTGTGTGTGTGTGTGTGTGTGTGTGTGTATGAGAGAGAGAGAGACAGAGAGGGAGAGAGACAGAAAGAGAGAGAAGCAGAGGCAAAGAGAGTTTTAGCAGATGTATGTCTGAAATTCAACACAATATTGTCAACTGATTTCAGAAATAATTTTTGATCACTTAACTTTTTATTCTACATATTTAAAGAGCTCTTCATATCTATTCATTAGGTTAATTCTTAACACATCAGTTGTACAAATTACAAGGTTTAATAATGACATTTCCGTATATGCATTTTTAATGCTTTGATGTGATCCTCCCTCTCTACCCACCTCTCTTTGCCTTCTCTTTGGCCTCTCCACCCCTAGCTGGAACCCTTTCACATGTAAAATTTTAAAAGTTGAAACTCATTTCTAGTTGCATTAGTCTTTGATATCTAGCACTTTATGTGAAAAATCAGTCAAAATTGAGAAGACATTTGTCATTATCTAAATAAACTATGCTTCTCTATCAATAAACTATATCTGCATATTAACCTAAGCTATCTTAAACTATTCTGTAATCCCTTTTATCATTAAACACCAACATTAATTTTGCTAACGAATTTAGTCATAAAAGTCCTTAAAAACTAAAAAAAAAAAAAAAAAAAAAAAAAAAAAAAAAAGAGAAGGGAAGAAAAGA
Source organism: Sciurus vulgaris (assembly GCF_902686455.1). Classification (NCBI taxonomy): domain Eukaryota; kingdom Metazoa; phylum Chordata; class Mammalia; order Rodentia; family Sciuridae; genus Sciurus; species Sciurus vulgaris. The sequence continues at coordinate 25,341,975 of NC_136470.1, read as the reverse complement.
ACTAAAGAAGGAAGAAATGAATGGAGGGAGAAAGAAAGGAAGAACAGAAGGACCTAACTTGGTAAAAAGGAACAATTATCTCTTACTCAACTTTCTTTTATGCTAATAAATATCTAAGATAAGATTAAACTTAAAAAGAGCAGAGGTTTATTTGGCTTCACAGTTTAGCTTCTAGTCTATTACCAACTGGTTCCATTGCTTTGGGCCTGTGGTGGCACTGTATGTGATTGTTGTCGTGTATAGCACAGGGGGCCCGTTTACCTCATGACTCGTGTAAAAGAAAGGGCTAAGATCCCACCACCTCCTTTTATGACAATGTTTGCTATTTACAGCCTTCCACTAGGGCAACCTCTTAAAATTTCCACCATCAATCAATAGCCCCAATATAGGGATTAAGCCTTTTACACGGGGGCTTTTGGGGAACATTCCAGATCCAAACTGTAACAAAGCATCTTGATTCATAATGTAGCCTATTGCAATGCTAAAAACATAGTCACAATTTTCAGGAAATAAACCTAAGTGTAGTTGATATCCTCCTGAAACCAGTGGGTTGAGTAATTATTACCTAGTACCAAGTTAGAAGTGAAGACTGGCACATTAGTGGCATGAGACATGGCCTCATTTGGTTCAATCATTTGTAGTTTTTAAGTGTTTTCTTGACTATGGTCAAGAAAATACTTCATGACATTAATGCAACCACATATGTAAATAGAAATTCCTACTTAAGGAAAATGAATAATTAGCAGCTGAGCACATGTACTGAGTTCATGTGTTCCTAAAGGTCATGCATTATCTCAAAATTAATTTTTGCTACAACAGTAGGAGCAGAGTGTGGGGGACATAATAACAGATGGTCAATGAGAATTACTTGAAGGAATAAGTGGGCATTCAAAACAGAATAACTATGTGACCATAATAATAATAGAGAACTTTCTTTCTTTCTCTTCATTATTTGTAATGGTCTATTCTTACTTCCCCCGTATATTTGCCAATGCTAACACAGAAAAAGGAGATTGCTGCTTCTACTATAATTTCTCTCAGGTCTTAACCTGTTCAGACATCTATAACAAACTGTCATATGCTGGGTGGTTTTATATACAATAAAAACATATTTCTCTAAGTTTTGAAAGCAAAAGAAATAGCCAAAGATGTTGGTGTAGTCATATTCTAGTGAATTCTAGGGTCTTCCTGGGTTGCAGACTGTTAAATTCTTGCTCTATATTCACAAGGTGGAAAGGGAAAGGCAGTGTTATAAAGACACTAATCCCAGTCATGAAGTGTCCTCCTCAATGAGCAAATTACCCACCAAACGCCCCGCCTCCTGATAGCATTAGCTCGAGTGTTAGGGTTTCAACACCTGGATTGGAAGGGGACATGAACATTTTCCCATAGTTCTCCACATCCAGTCCTCCTGGTATGCCCACATTCCTCCCTTCCTTCGCTTTCATCTTTGTATCTATGGCACACTATCACTAAAACCCTGTCTCTTCTAGCCAGGTTTCATGGAGTGCAGTATTTCACACAAGCTCAACTCCTGCTGATAAAAGCCACCCCAAATAAAACTTTATACTATAAAGAGAATTCTGTAACCCAATTACCGTTTCAAGGCTACCTAATGAAATACCAAACTTCTCCCTTGCTTATTTTACAATAGTTATTCATAATTGATTTTTCTTCTAGATGGATCACTAGTATTTGCCAGGATAACTTCTGGACTGAATTTCTGCCTCATTAGTTTGTCACATTTTGGGTTTAACTTCTGGATTCTATTATTTAGTTCAAGAGATAGGTCAATGCCACAGTCAGAAATAAAAGAATGCAGTCACTTAGGACATCCCACTTCTCCCTGCCCAATGGGGACCTGAAAACTCTGAAATTTACTTGTTATAAATTAATTAGCATTGTAATTTTGTTCAAATGTAAATATCATAATTTTTTTTCATAGGAAGATCAACAACTTTCAACAATATCGATGGAAAATATTCATTGAGGGCTGGGGACATAGCTCAGTTGGTAGAGTGCTTGCCTTGCAAGCACAAGGCCCTGGGTTCGATCCCCAAAACCACAAAAAAAAAAAAAAAAAAAAAAAAGAAAATATTCATTGATAGCTATCTAACACAGACTAATATAATTGATATGGATATTTTATTTGTATTTCTCTATGCTTAAAAACCAAATATGAATGAAAAGAAGCAAAGGACTAAGTATAATAATCATAGACTAAAGAAAATGCTAATTAATGATTTTTTTTCATTCCCTATAAATAATGATTATTCTAAAATTTAGCAGAGCAATCAGCAGATACAGTGAGCTATTTATTTTAGTGATTATCATAAGGAGTAAACTAAAAGAGAAGGAAGGACCCAGAGAAAAATATTGATGAAAACATTAGGTACTTCAAAAAATCACTATGGCTGTATTGATCTAATTCATTCTTCTATGCTTGACAGAGAACACTCAATAATCAGCCCTACCCATCGATCATTTTGACATTGCCCTTTGGAGTATAATTAACAGTACTAATTTATATAATTCTTTTAGTCCATCAGGAGGTTACAGAATTCACATGTAGTATTGAACATCTATGTATTTTATCTTTATGTTTATGAATGCATTTTCTTTATTTTAGAAAATGTAGTATGACTAGTATATTTGATGAGATTATTTTTTCAAAATGGAAATGCATTTCAAAGCTTTCAAAGGAATTTCAAACATTTTCATATTTTAAATATAACAAATTTTTCTCCTTTCTACAATAACATATGTATGACTATCACTGTCAAAAAATGGAAGGAACCACAGAGTTTAATAAGAGATTATGTCCAGCAAAAAAGTCTTTTGGGGTGTAAGAGAGTGCTGTCCAGTAAAAATGTAATGTTATTCATATATATTCATATATGTACATGTATATGTATTCACATATATAAAATTACCTAATAGCCATATTAAAAAATAAAAAAGGTAAAATTAATTTTTATAATTTTGGTATAACAGAAATATATTAAGTCTTTGTCCTGTTACCTGGTATAGTACCCGTAAAAGCCTGGGAAATTTCTGAGTATTTAAAGGTGGTAGGAGTCTCATTTGTTCACTCCCTGGCTACCTTTGGGATGGAGGTGCAGCCTAGCTTCAGGATGGGTGATCAATTCCCATAATGAACACAATTTCAGTAGAAGCTTGCCACTTTCAGCAGCACCCTCATCCAAGTCTGGGAGGTAAAGCACCAGTGACCAATGGTATAACCAGTCACATCTACACAGCAAAATAAAACCTTCTGTAAAAAAAAAACAACAACAACAACAACAACTAAATAATGGAACGTTGAGAACTTCTGGGTAGAAGACACATCACACATCAAGGTGCTGGGAGGGTGGTCCTGCCGAAGAGGCCATGAAAAGTACACACATTCCCCTACTCCATTCCCCAATACCTTTTCCATACATTTCTTTCATTTGGCTGTTCCTGAGTAGTGCCTTTTATAATGAACTAATGATAATAAATAACATGCTGTCTTAAGTTGCTTGAGTCAGCAACCTGATAACTTTATGTTATAAATAAGAAGTAGAGATGGACTGTTTGACCTATGATTAGTAGCCAAATCAGACAGAGACGCATGAGTAACCCTGAAACCCAATATTTGCTCCTGGAGTCTGAAGTGAAGGCAGTTCTGTGAGATCAAGCCCTTAAATCTATATTTTTTGCTGACTTTGGGTAGATATGTCAGAATTAAATTGCACCCCCAATTAGGTTCCATCAGTTTTCTTTGGCTTGTTAGGTCTTCCCTTTGCAGCTATAGAGGGTTTGATCCATTTTAACTCTGTAAGAACAGCATATCAGTCTTAGTGTAAAAGAAGCCTGGAATAGGACCAGGTTTTGAAAAAAGAGTTCAAACCGTTTTTGAATGACGTAACACATTCTTTCAGCACAACTCAACGCGACAAAATATATAACATGTTTTACACCAGTAGAGTGTCTAACACCCAAATGTTAAATGTTCTGGGTATCAGCAGAACTTCATGACTAACCATCCCACACTTATTATGCATCTCTGTCAGTGCATTAGCACTAGAAAGTGCAGAGGTAGTGATGAACTGAAAAAGAATATAAATAAGGTGGCTCAATATCATCTATGTATGTCTAAGAAGTATTATTTTAAAATCAAAATTGAGAGGGCCATTCTGAATTGGCAGTTTTCAAGTTTCATAGTTATATAATTTACTTGTCAAGTGTCCATAAAGTTCAGTGAGTGACTTTAAAGACAGATGTGCTGTGGAGCCTGACAAGTTAGACTTTAGATATCAGTCATTTTCTAGTCATTTTACCTTGGGGAATTATTTAACTTGTCTCTTTTTGATAAATAATAGAATAATGCCTCTCTTATAAGATTACATTCAATTAAATGTACACACACACACACACACACACGCACACACACTTATGCATACTACATAAAGTTCCTTGAATATTGCATGACCTGCTTTATGTTTTATTTCATGGAAACTGCACATTTCTGACTACATCCATGCAAAGATAGTTTTTACATTTTATTATCAAACCAAAGTTCTTCTTTGCTAAATAAGGTTTTAGGATATATATAGAAAGAAGAAAATCTGGCTACTGATAAATACACTCAACAATTCTTCTGACAGTTTATGATAAACTTGACTCAATCAAACTTCTTCATTCAATATGATTTTTTTCCACTTAAATAGTTAGACAAATTTTGCTTTCAATTTGGGGTATTTTATGCTCCCTTATGTTGCCAAATTTGGAATGAATTGTGTAAAACAAAATAAATTGCTCTTTGTTAGAAATACCTTAAAAGACTATTTGCCTTTATCGCACATCAATATGATTTAATTTGGTTAAATAGTATATATGGATAAATATTATAACACGAAATTTTTAGATTATAGTTTCAATCCAATTCTCAATTTTCTTTAGTTAAATGCTATACATTTTGGTATTGAAATGGGCATTTTTATAACTCTTTATTTGGGAAGAAGACTAGAGGATAAATTACATTAGCAAAATTCACATAGTGTAAAGAATGAAAACTATCATCTATGTTCTGTCCAAAATTCTAGTCCTTTTTAATTGCAAATTTTCTTACTTTCCAAAACATATGTGTATTTGCCTATGCAAATAGATTTACAAATCTATTTTCAGTTAGTCGCTGCCTTTCAAAATATACAAGAATGGAAGTGTTCATAATTATAGTTAGAAATCTTTATGACAATAGTTTTTTAATTAGCATAAGATGTAGCAATATCAGTGTACATCAGTGGACAGTAAACTAGAGCCAAATACATTTAACACTTCCATTTAATATTATCAGGGAGAGATAATAACTAAGCTAATTATTACAAAAAAAAAAAAAGGGGAAAACCACATAAGTCTATACTTGGGAAATCTATCCCATCTTCATTTCAGTGTAGTAACACTTTCTTTTAATTACATTAAGGAAAGGTATATATTTTACCTGTAAAAGCACCAGACAGTTAAGCACACTGACATCCTGTTTTGACAATGTATACTTAAATATAGTACTAGAGACATGTGTTTTTATGGTTATGGATTTAGATCAGAAAGATTTTCTGTGTTCCTTTCTCCTGATGGATTTCTCAACAGTATAAAGCTGGTATGAAAATTAAACAAGCGAACAGAGGCCCAGTAAATGGAATTGTGACAAGCACATAGCAAGGGTGCTGTAGATGATCTTATTATCAATATTCCAATTATTATTTATGCATCCATGAAAATAACCTAATTCTTACTGTTAGAAATACTTGGAGAGCAAACTTATATACAAACTGCATAAAATGACATTATAACACTAAGATGAAAACTTGTATTTGAATAGAATAGTCAAGGTAATGTAATTGTAAATATAAATTGTCCATCAGATTTTTCAGCTAATAATGATTTATTTGTATAGAAAATTTATAATTAAAATAATCCAATGTGCTTATTGATTGTGATATGCAAATGTTTTAATTTAAACAACAATTAACTTTAATATGATAGTGTACATTTCCATATTCTTACTTGAAATGTTATTACAACTCTTTCAAAGATACATTGAAAGATTTTATTATCATTATCTCCAATAAATAGTCCTGTTTTCCATCCTTAAACTAATAAGACAAACAAAAAAAAAAACAAGAGTCCACAAATAATAGTTCTCATCCAGTAGCTCTTATTACAGATGAAAAATCTGAAATTCATGAAAAGAATAGAAAGATACCAAATAGTTAATCTAACATGAAATCTCAAGGTCCCAGAGAAAGAAGAACAAATCAATTCGAAAATCAATATGAGACAGGAAATAATCAAAATCAGAGCTGAAATTGAGATTTTTAAAAAACAATCCAAATAATAAATGAAACAAAAAGTTGGTTCTTTGAAAGAATAAAGAAAACTGATGAACCCTTAGCAAAGCTAACTAAAAGAAAGAAAAAACTCAAATGGTTAAAATCCATGGTGAAATGAAAACGTCAGCACAGACACTACTGAAATACAGAAGATAATCAGAAATCACTTTGAAAAATTATCCTCCAATAAGATAGAAATTCTTGAAGATATTGACAAATTCCTAGAGACATATGACCTACCCAAATCGAACCAGGAGGATATAGAAAATTTAAACAGACCAATTTCTAGTAATGAAATTGAAGAAACCATCAAAAGCCTACCAACAAATAAAGTCCACAACTGGATGGATTTTCAGTGGAATTCTACCAAGACTTTAAAGAAGGACTAACATCATTTCTCCTCAAATTATTCCTTGAAATAGAAAAGGAGGGAACCCTTCCAAACTCATTTTATGGTGCTAGGATTACCCTGAAACCAAAACCAGATAAAGACACAACAAGAAAGTAAATTTCAGACCGATATCCCTGGTGGGCATAGATGCGAAAATTATTAATAAAGTACTGGAAAATTGCACACAATATGCATAAAAAAATTATTGAAAAGATAATGTACCATGATCAAGTTGGTTTCATCTCAGAATGCAAGACTGGTTCAATACATGGAAATCAATACATGTAATACTAGGAATAGAAGGAACATATTTCAACATTGTAAGAGCTATAAATGGTAAACCCAAGGCCAACATCATTCTAAATGAAAAAAAAAAAAAAAAAAAAAAAAAACTGAAAGCATTCCTCCTAAAACAGGAAAAAGGCAAGGATACCCACTTCCCACTTCTGTTCAACATAGTCCTTGAAACTCTAGCCAGAGCAATTAGGCGAAATAAAAAAATTAACTTGATACAAATAGGAAAAAGAAGAGCTCAAATGATCTCTGTTTGTAGGCAATACGGCTCTATATGTAGAAGACCCAAAAAACTCCAGCAGAAAACTTCTGGAACTCATAAATGAATTTTGCAAAGTAACAACATACAAAATTAACACCCATAAATCAATTGTTTCTATACTCCAGTGATAAATCAGGTGAAAGAGAAATTAGGAAAATCATCTCATTCACAATAGCTTCCAAGAAATAAAATACTTATCTAAAAAAAGAGGTAAAAGAGCTCTTCAATGAAAACTGCAGAACACTGAAGAGAGAAATTGAAGGCTTTAGAAGATGGAAAGACCTCCCATGTTGTTGGATAGGCAGAATTAATATTGTCAAAATGGCCATACTAGCAAAAGTGCTATGCAAATTCAATGTAATTCCCATCAAAATTCCAGTGATGTCCTTCATAGAACTAGAAAAAGCAGTCATAAAATTCCTTTGGAAAAATAGGAGGCCCAGAATAGCTAAAGCAATCCTTAGGGAGTAAAGCAAAGCAAGAGGCATCACAATACCGTACCATAAATCATACTAGAGAGGTATAGTAACAAAAAACAGAATTGTATTGGCACCAAAACTGGCATGAAGACCAATGGAATAGAATAGAAGACACAGAGACAAACCCATTTTGCTAATTCCCCCAAAACCAAAGGTTGAATTGTGGAAGTTAAACCAAAGTAAAGGAGGGGAGGGGAAGAAGAGAAGTTTACTAGATAAGACAAAGGAGTACAAAAGGAAGGGAGAAGGGATAGAAATAGAAAAAAAAAAAAAAGTAGAATACATGTAACATAATTTCCCTGTTGCACATATGAAAATACCCATGTAATCTGCAACATAGTACCCACCCACAAAAATGGGGTCCTAATTAGAATAAGATATATCCTATGCTTGCATAATTCTATCAAAATGGATTCTACTGTCATGTGTAACTAAGAAAAATAAATAAAATTAAATTAAAAACAACAACAAAAAAATTGTCTTTGGTTTCCATAATCTGTGTATCAACATACTCAAGAGACACAGGTGCCAGTAAAATAGAAACTGACATTTTAGCTTTTTTTCTGGATGTAGGCATCTGCCCTCAAAGATGTAACTTTGGAACTAGATCTGTATTCGGCTTGTCACTAGCAGAGCTGGATTTTTCCAGTTCTACCCTACCATTAAACTTTACCCTTGCTGGTAGGAAGATCACCAGAAGAATGGAGCAGGAAAGGACTAATCAGCTCATCCTCCCTCCTATTTACCAGTAGGGGAGGTCACACCTCATCCCATGGGGAACAATGACAGGGAAAAGAAAACCACAGGGATATGGCTTTTTGTATAGTTCTAGGCAGAAACATTAATCAGAGGAAAATTATATATACCAAAACAAGATAAATCCGTTTAATATGATCAAATATTTTTATTTTAAAAAGTGCTACTTTTGTTCAGGATTCTTGGTTTATGCTTTGTGAAATTATAATTTTTTTTCTTTCAGTAGATATTTGAAGCTATGGTATTATAACTGGCAATATAATCTTGTCTCAAATTTTCAGGACTTTAATTTTTACTAATATGTATCATTTCATAACTAGCCACAGGCCTCAAAAATGTAAACTAAGTAGAACAACTTTTAAAATTAATTCCTTTGAATCTTTTCAATATATTTTAAAGCAACGCCAGGAAATAAGACATGCTGGCTTTTCTAAAAGTACTAGAATAAATTATGTAAGTCATTTCTGATTTAGTAGAATTATGTCTTGTTTTTCATTCTGTGCTTTTTGCTTAATATGAAAAAAATTAGTGTATCTTCTATCAGTGGTTTTCAAAGGTTCTAATTCCCACCACCCACCCCAGGAAACATTTGACAATTTCTAGAGACAGTTTGGCTTGTGGAAAGACTAGTGCAGATTTTGCTACTCTTAACCAAAATTCACTCTGCAATCACTGCAGCAAATATATGGCCAAACATGCCAAAGCAAAGAAGTGCTGAGGATGAGAACACCTGCTCTAAAGAAGTGTTATTTGACCCAAAGGTTTGTATTAATGTGACAGGGATTTTTTAAAACGTTTTTGGTCATTCTAGTTGATGATTCACTTATTTTCATTTTCACATTTCCCCCCCTCTATCAGGTACAAATAAAAGCAAAAGTGAAAATTAACCAGTGTGGCTACTTGAAGCTTATCCAAATTAATTACTATGAATTTAAATATTTTATTTTTGCCTCTTTTCCAGCCATGTTAGTGTACTGTTTTTCTTTTATCTAATTTATTTGTCCATGCTTTGTATATATTGAAATTGTATTTTACTGTAACAATTTGTCATGTTCTTTTCTGTGTTTGATATTACTTAAGAGTCTATTTATGATAATATTACAAAGTGAATTAAATAAATGATTCTTAAATGGAGCTACTTTGGCCATTGCTACAATTATAGCCAAATAAAACCCTCGATTATCATATTAAAAATAATTATTAGTTATTAGTCAGTTCAATACACATAATTAAGCAGAATTAGGGATCATATAAATGGATGCGACTTAACCATTACTTAAAAATATTTGGTCTTATAAAATATTTATAAAATATTAGCATAATTATTGTCATCATTCATAAATTATTTTGGTTATTCACATAATGTTTAGAAAGCAACTCATGACTTGCTGTTCTCTTTATACTTTCACTTCAAACATTAATGTGACAAAATGAGTACTTTTCAGTTAATTTGAATCAAAGTAATTTGGGAATATACAATTTTCCTTAGTACTTATATGAGTCACCATATATATATATATATATATATATATATATATCTTTAGATTTAAGTAAAATTCAACCTATGATATCCTGTTGATTTTACAAATTGATTAACAGTATCATAAGACAAGTTAACTCATCTTAGATTTGTATACTGTATTAAGAAAATACAAAATCAGACTAAGTCACTTAAAAAGGTAAAACAAATAAATTTCCTAGGGTAAAAAAATGCTAAGGAAGATGAATCAAAAATTTGAACTCAGGTTATCAAATTCTGAAACTTGTGCTAATTATAATAGCTTCCATGAAGACATTGAAAGACCAAGTGGTACAAAGTATATTTGCAAATATCAGTGCTAAAGTCCTTAATCTGTAAAGAAAAGAGATGAGCACAGTAACAAAAAGCTGACATATCCTTGATATGCTGTGCAATTCACTAAGAGGGAGAAAATACAGAAAATAAAAAGATATAACACTTCCACAAGTTAATTCAAGTTAAAATGATGATGTAATAGAATGAATAATGACACCTGAAAATATCCATGTTCTTGTCCCTGGAAACTGCAAATGTTTTCTTATGTCATAAAAATGAGTCTTTCTAAATGTAACTAAGGCTTTGAGAGGAGGTTATTTTGGCTTGTCCTGCTAGGATCAAATATGATGATAACATGGATACTTAAAAGGGAAGTAGAGAGATTTTACTACATGTGCAAGGAGAGGAAATTGCTACAGAGGCAGAGATTGGAGTGATGCAGCCATGAAGTCATGCTGTTAGCCACCAGAGCTGGAAGAGGCAAGGGATATTCAGACAGATTTAGGAGAGACCACATACATGCTGAAAACTTATTTCCAGTCTAGTGATACTTATTTCAGATGGTATCCTTTTAGATAAGTAAGAGAACAAACTTCCGCTTTAAACCACCAAGTTTTTGGTTGTTTGTTATAACAGCAACAGAACACTCATACAGATGACCTATCTATCTAAAATCAGTGTCTCAATGGTGTTGAGAAACAGAACAAGGAATATTTATGAACTTAAGTTGAATCTTATCATTCAATAAATTGTACGTGAATGACTCTGAACTATAAAATCCACAGAGTTTTTTTTTTTTTTTTTTTTTTTTTTCCCTCTTCAACAATATATCCTCAGGGTCTACAATTGGGAATAATATATGTAGATATTCAATAAATAATTGTTAGATAAAAAAAGAAAACACAAATCAAATCAATTTAGTTGTGTATGAGTTGTGCAGGATTTTACTGAAACCTCACTTTGGTCCTTTGCTAGTCTCCAGACATATATCCTTTTATGTGTAAGTAAGTACAGATCAACTTCTCATTAACATTTTAAAATCACATCCCCAGGGAATTAAGATTATTTTGTTTAAATAATCTTCCTTTTACTTTAATGAGGCAGGAGTTTGTCTAATCTGTAATAGAAGATAATGTGTAAGGCTTACTGTATGTTGTTCCCCTAACAGACATTTTCTTCTTAAGACCAAACCTTCATTTGGAAGTGCCAAATAAAAGTTGTCACTTCACAGTGTCTCTTGCAATGTGACATGCTCCCTGTTACCTGTTTCTTGTCCTTTGTATATGGGTGGAGATCTCTGGGTTCCCTCTTCCTCCAGGAAATCCTAACCATTCATTGCCTTGGTCATATCCTTTTGTCACTCCTTTTTCCTGAGGAAAACCCAGTCACATGGCTGGAGGAAGGGCCCCAGAAGACACCCTTCTCTGTATTTTAAGGGAAATAAACCTTTATGTTTAAGCCACTTCGTTTTAATGGCATGCCTGTAGTCTGAGCCTATTCCATGGTTCATGGACACGCAATGGCTTAAATAACATATTTAGGATGGCTAATTAGTTAACTGACAAGTCCATTTTTAAAAGTAAATTAATTTACTTCCAAAGGTCCAGTATGTTTTGTGACACTGCCTTTCTTTCTGAAAGTCCAGTTATGTAATCCAGTGCTTTCCTTGTGGCCACTGTATACCATCATTGTTTTATATGTCTTCAAATTCAATTTCCGGGGAAATAATATATAGAATAAACTTTCAAATAGAATAATGAATAAAAACAAACAGATCTTAGAGTTCATTTATAAGTTTGTCCTTTGAGATGTTTCTGTTGAGTTAGAAAACACCTGGGGCTATTTTTAAATGGAAGAAATTTTTCTAAGTTTTTTTTTTTTTTTTTAACACATACTTTCATCCGTTGACAGTAAAACAATTTTCTGATCTATGGCATCATTTAAACCAAGATACACTTTGATTCTTTTGCTAGAAATAAAAGCTTTTCTTTCCCTCTTTTAAAATATGGTCTTATCTTAAAAGGAAAAATCGTTAAAATGAAAACCTACAGGCAATACACCATTAGAAACTGTGTCAATGAAAGATCAATATGTTTAAGAAGATCCTTAAAAGTTTTGCTTTCAAATTCTATAAGTTATTGTTTCTGAAGTAAATATTTCCTGAATATGAATGAAGGTATGGAATGCACTTTAAACTTCAAGACAATATATGTTGAGAGGAAATTTTAAATACAATTAAAAAATTAATCTTGGAAGTATAGGATTCCATTGAAATTTCCTTGGATTTTTACTTAGAGATGTACTGAAAACAAAATTCTAACATGAACAAATATTTTAAACTTTAAACTTTATTATTAGTAAAACAAGCATGGTTACATTTACTAAATGTTTAGGCTTTTGGAAAGATGAAACAAAGTACAATTATAAAACTTTTTTGAACTAATACACATAGAAAAAACATCAGATATATTCAGATGCAAAAAATAACTTAGGAAAAATCAATTTCATATGTAATGTTGAAATTAATAAAGTTAAAGGATGATATCAATAGATAAATAATAAGTAAACTTCACAAGTAATTGCATCTCAAAGTGTTCAACTTTACATCAAGCAAAATATGTTAACTTAGTTTTATATATTGATTCCCTTTGAAATATGTATTTTTATATTTCATTCAGAATATTAAAATGACTATAGTTTTTAACTATGAATATTAATAAGACAGAGATACAGCCACATCAATGTTCATAGCTGCTCAATTCACAATAGCCAGATTGTGGAACCAACCTAGATGTCCTTCAATTGATGAGTGGATAAAGAACCTGTGGTATATATATATACAATGGAATATTACTCTGCCATAAAGAATGATAAAATTATGGCATTTGCAGGCAAATGGATGAAATTGGAGACTATTATGCTAAGTGAGATAAGCCAGTCTCAAAAAACTAAAGGACGAATTATCTCGCTGATAAGTGGATGATGACACATAAGGGGGGGTGGGAGGGGTTAGTGTTAGGGTTAGGGTTAGGGAGGGGGGCAAGAATGGAGGAAGAAAGGACTGTATAGAGGGAAAAGAAGGGTGGGAGGGGTGAGGGAAGGGAAAAAATAATAGAATGAATCAAACAACATTACCATATGTAAATTTATGATTATACAAATGGTATGCCTTTAACCCATGCACAAACAGACAAACAACATGTATCCCATTTGTTTACAATAAAAAAAAGAATATCTAAAATAATATAAAATAAAAAGATGAATATTTATTTCTGTGTTATTAAGGATCTAGAAATGCAAATGATGAAATAGTTATCACAAGAAGATAAAACTGTAACTATAATGCATTGAAGAATGAGCTAAATTAAAATTAGAATTAAAATTCTAAATATAGAAATTGTAGTATCTCACTAAGGAGCATAATAGAAGATCTGAACAATAGAAAGGCATATTCTATACTGGGCAGGAATTTGTAATGTTTAAAAGCTCCTGTTCTTTCAAAATGAATGCATTATTTTAAAAATTCTAATTTGTATCCTACTTTGGGGGAATGTTTATATAATGATTTTAAAGAAATATTTAAAGGTCAAATGTTATCTCTGATATGCAGATGCTAATTCACCATGAAGGGGGACACCTAGGAAAGAATAGAGTTTCTTCATATTAGGAGTATGGGGGTAGGAAGGATAGTAGAGTGAAAAGGACATTTTTACTCATGTACATATATGACTGCAGGATAGATATAATGCAGTCATACATTGTGCAATATGTACAATCAGAAAAATGAGAAGTAATATTCCACTTATGTATGATCCATCAAAATGTATGTCATGTACAACTAATTAGAACAAATTAAAGAATCAATAAAGAAATACTAGGAAAATAAGGAAATAATGGAAAAGTATAGTGATACAATGAGAATTGCCTCAATAATTATTTCATTGTTAACATATTCTAATGTTGCTCTATTACTATAATTGAATCAATATCATATTAAAAAGGCAAATAACTAAATAAATTCATAATCCACTTAATTCAGAAATTGAGCTAAGCATATATATGAGAATTTAACTTATCAAAAAGGAGATATTTCAATTCAGAAGATATAGTAGTTAATTTTATTAATTATAAGCACATATGGTTATACATGTGGTGTGTTGTAGTTTAGATATAAGGTGTCCCATAAAAACTCATATGTGAGACAATAAAGAACATTCAGAGGTGAAATGATTGGGTTTTGAGACCCTTAACCTAATCAGTGTGTTCATTTACTGATGGGGATTAACTGGGTGGTAAGTGTAGGCAGGCAGTGGTTGGAGGAGGTGGGTCTCTGGGGGCAGACCTTTGGATTATGTCTTTTTGTTCCTGTTGAGCAGAAGAACTTTCTCTCTGCTTCCTTGTTGTGATGTCCTGTGTTGCTTTCTTCCTCTACACTTTTCTAGCAAGATATTCTGCTTCATCTCAAGCCCAGAGCAATGGAATCATTCATCTATGGATGACTATGGACCTCTGAAACCATGGCCATCAAATACTTTTCCTCCTCTAAAATGGTTCTTGTTGAGTCTTTTGGTCACAACTATGAAAAAACTGACTAAAACCTGGAGAAAGGTGAATATCAGAAATATAGCATATATATTCTATGTGATTTAAAGTCTCATCACTGCTGGGCATGTGAGTGCTTTCAAACTTTGAAAAGCATTTTGAAATACATATTGAAGTTAGAAATGTGAATATACTTTTTATTCATAAATTGTATTAAATAACTCTATTCCTTAGAACCAAATTTGCTTCTTGTGAGGCATTATGTTTATATATATATATATATATATAGCAAATTTATATATACATATATATGACTTTATATGTATATATAGATAGATAGATAAAATATATATTATATATGGCTTTGTGTTCCATAATGACCCAAAAAAGGAAAAAAGGAAAACAATGCAAATGAAGCATATATCCAGTTATAAAATATCAAGGAATAGCCAAGAAAATTCTTCATTTACATCATAGAATAATATGTAATTATGCAAGTAACCACAAATCTATTTCATTTCTTTCTTGACCTTAAACATTATAGTGTCCCAATTACTTTTATCTCATAGACAAAACTTCAATTTTCCTGAATTTACTTCTCAATATTCTAATCCAGAATCCTGTTTTGGTATTGTTAATTTTTTTTTCTTTGTAATATTGAAAAATGATTTCTCACTTTAACTAACCATCACAAACTCAACAATTTATTTTCCTTATCACTCCCCAAATAAATAAGTAAATATGTACATACATAAATACATACAACAAATGCAAAGATATGTTTCCCTCCAACCCTGTGTTGCATCAAACTCAGCTTCTGCCTATTTGCATCAGGTTGCATTCATATCTGTTCTTTTCATCTCATCGCCACCCATCTGTTAATGAAGTTCCAGGGACTGGTCCTGATGGTGCTAAAACAAAGGCATCAAAGACCCACGTAGACCTCCTGCGTAGCAGATCCAGTGCCTCAATTCTCATTATCTTTATTCTCTATGCACATGATACAATTAACAATCTAAACATTCTGAGAACAAAAGTGTACAGAGGTTTGGTAACAAAAGTGAAAGGAAGGGAAACCCTTTTAGAAATATTTAAGCTCTAAACCATGATTGATTGGATATTACAATGAGGAAATTTCCTGTTGACTGGATATGAGATATTAGAGAGAGGAGTTATAGACACCTGCTCTTGGAACTTGGGTAGAGGGTGATAGGAGGGTGATACCAGCCACAGAATTAAACCTTTTAAGAGGAAGAATAAACTTACTGAAAAACAAGGAAGCATTTGAAAAGCTTGTTGTGAGATTATTACAGTATATCATATTTAAACAGTGGAATGTGTGTTATAATACCTATGATCCTTAAAATATTACAATATTTATGAAATGGCCACTTCATTCTAAGAGAGATATAGAGTGTGATAGTAGTTGGTTCAGAATAGATCTCTGGAAATATCAAAGTTTTAAGAATACATATGTTAAAATAAATGAATGGGAAAGAGTAAATGAATGCAGAAGTTGAACCGAATATTTACAAGTTGATCCTTTCATCAGCCTTCCACTGAACCCTACTGTAGAGCCCCTTTGCCTTGGGACCAAAGTCCAGAAACAATCTCATGCCTGCTATCTCAGTCTTATTATGAATAGTACATTTTTCACTCTTAAAATTTTTCTTGCATAGACTACAAATTATGTGGCTATCCTAATCAGGACTCCCTTGAATTCTGGCTTCTCTGGCTGCAGCCAATGGAGATCAGATGGAGAAAAGAGAATGGCATCACAATATTTATTTCAGAAGCACCCTTCCTACCTTGTTATCTTCCTCTATCCTCCCCTTATGGTAGCCATTGATAAGAAGGACAGGGAGTAGGGAAGTATTCTTCCTATTCCCTAACCTTCTGCCTACCCTTTAAAAATAACCCTTTATTAAGTTATTCTCATTATTCCATTGGAATGTTCTGTGTGTTTTTTTCATGACTGTGACTGATGCAGAGATATGGAAGAACCAAGACAGTGTTACAGAATTCAAGAAAGAAATTCCAAGATTCATGCTGCATGTGGGGGCTGGGAGCACAAGTGGAAGGAAGGCAAGATGGTGGTCCAGAAAGACAAGGAAAAGATAGTCAAAATCATGGACAGTCACCAATTTGTGCAAATAGTAAAATCATGTGCCATTTATTAAGCAAAATGAACCTATATTAAGTCAAAAGCGGAAAAAGTGTATCAATCTTTCTATTCAATTCAGTTCAATAATAATTAATGAGCTCCTATGTTGATTTTAAGAGACGAGACAGGAAGCATCACCATTAACAGAGAGGGAAATTATAGGAAGGAAAACTTTCACAGTATAATAATATGGTTTATGTAAGCCTGGCTCTGGTTATACTTAATCATACTGGGGGAAATAGAAGCACTGAACAGAGGATTTTTACTGATATATTCAGAAAAAAAATACACATTTTTAAGCTAAAAAACCGTTTACTTTAATAAATGTTATACAAATACTTTACAGTTGAAATACTACCAATAGACATGGGCGGTAATAATTTGTTTGGTTATTTTTTGATCTTGTTTTTGGTGGACTTATTTACTCTTCTAAGCCTAAAATGCAAATGTCCTGAATGAATTGGACTTTAGATCATTATTACACACAATATTAGTAAGCCCTGAAAAGCAGCAACATGAGTATATATTTTAAAATCTGGCAAATTCCTGATGGATGAGTTGGAGAAAAAGTTTCAAAAAAGCTGTATGTTAGAACCTTGGCATTCTTGGGTACTTAGAAGCCAGAGTGATTAGCCAGTCAGAGAAAGAGTCAGGTCCTGCCACCTCCCTCCGAGTGCTCATCACTTTTCAGGGGGATTTTACAGCTGGGGATTCTGATAGCTGAGCCCTGTATCCAATTTAGAAGGAGCATCCCTAATGTTAGCTGAAGGCGGTGGAGTAGAAATTTATCACTGAGAAGTGGAATGCATTCCTTTTGGCTGGAAGCTGCTTAGAGGAATGCAATTTGTGCAGTATAAAAGTGCACAGAAATCTTCATTGTATTTTTCTTTAAATCTATGAAAAACTTTTTATGCCTTTGAGGGACAGAAACCCTCAAAGTTCTTGGGAAAAGAGAAACCATTTTAAAGAACAAACATTTTATGGTAACATTTTCAACATTGCTCACTATTCTGTTTCCTGTTTCATAGGCAAGGCCACCTGGAATTTTATAATCCAGCAAAACTTTAGGATCTTTGAAATTTTATGCAGAATTGGGCAGCATAGACTTGATAAAGTTCAAACCAAGGAATATCTATTGTAGAATATAATCTGCTTGGAAAATGAGCAGAGCCAGGTTCTATAAACAGGAATCTTCAACACATGTGTATATTAAAAAAAAAAAAAAAAAAACTTTTGAAGAGAACTCTATACCATTCAGTCTTCTGGGTTTCAACCTGAATAAATGGTCAACGCAGAACACAGTGTCTGGTACCTATAAACCTATGAGCCCCTGGCAAGCACCAAGGTGCTGTCTTTAAGTGAGATGAATTATCCTTCTCTTTTGTTTCTTCTTCAAGTTGGCAAAATAGTTTGAAATATAAAATAGCAAAATGCCAAAATAAAAATTGCCTCCCCTGATAAACAAATGCTTTTGGTGGCTCGAAGGCCCAATCCTTCTGAATTATTTAGGAAAGAAAGTAGCTTATAAGCAATAGTGTATGAACATAGGAAGGAAATCTCTTCCCATTTCTTTCCACAAGCTATTTTTCTTTGCTGCAGTGTGGGGGTCTTTAGGTGCTCAAAATTCTCCTATTACTTAGAAAAGGTATAAAATTTGGAAAGAGGTATAAGGATCACTTTAAAGTTCAACAGTTCTCAAATTTAAATTATGGAATACATTGCTCTTCATCTATCTTATTCTCAAATTATATCTATTAATTTATTTGAAATTTATAATAGACTTCAGGGTCTGAACAACTACCAGTCTTAAAATGCAAATTCTTCCCACCTAGTATCACTTATAATTTTCCTATAATTTCTATAAAGATTTGCCTAATTCAATAAATAATTCTGAAGGATTAAAAACCAATTGCATGTAATTGCTAAAAATTGTCCTGTTTCATTGCACTGATTGTTTAGCTTGCTTACGTGTTCTCATGTTGGATAGAACTTTCTTGACATAGAATTTTCTGCTCCAAACAGAAGATCAAAAGTCTTGCTGATTTATTTTAGAAAGCGTAGAATGAAAAGAACTATAATACAAAATGGTTGTATCTTTCCCTGATCAGGAAAACTAACAAAAATGTAATATAAATAAATGTCTAAATTGAGTAAGCCTGTTCTCTATTGCTGTTGTTATTTTTGTTTTTCTGTGTATGTAAAAAAAAATCTGATTTATGTCTGTCTCTGGCTAATAACATATTATCGGAAAAACTATGTATCAATATTTACAACAGATATTCTGATAGTGCCGCAAGGAAAAACCTGTGTGCATTTGACACTTTACATTAAAAGCTCTTAGAAAAATGACATTTGCTTTTCATTGCAGATTTCATGAGACTCTAGGATTGCCAAATCATTGAAATGAAAAACAACAGGCTCCATCCTTCCTCTTGCTCATTTCTTCAAAACACTTACACATAGACATCATATAATGTAAAGATGAGGTTCTTTTGTTCAAATCCCAAACCAATTATACACTTTTATTCTCAAACAGTACCCACATTACCACACATTTGAAATCTTTCAGTAATCTTACCTTAAACCTGTCCCTGCAGTATGAATAAATGCTCTCTTTTTACATGAATCTACTTTTCAGTCTGTCACCCAAAAGGGTGGGACGTGTTCTTAATGTGATTCCTATACAATTAATAAATACATTTTCTTTTGCAAGAATGCACATTTAAGTCAGTTGTGCAAATTTCACTAATACAAATAATCAGGTAGCAGTAATAAAATTTTGAAGTGTTTATATGTATATGTTACATAAATCTCACTATCCTGTCCTTCCTTGAAGAAAAGAAAACTTGCATCCTTAGGCAGACTAACAGAAAATGACACACACAGCCTGGCTTGCAAGCTGCACTATTCATAGGACCATTGGGAAACGGACTCTCTACCACTATTTCTTTCTCCTCTTGTTTTCTCTTGTCAGTTTGCTCATCCCTCTGCTCTCTTTGCCTTAAATGTTCTTCACATTCTAAATCTCAATTCATTTCTTGCAATTTTTTTTTTTTACTTCTGTCTGGCTTTCCAATAGATATTGAAACAATAAAAAAACATATTTCACTTCCAGAAACATGCAATATCTTCTTTCAGTTGAATCCATCTGAGAAGACATTTTTGCCTTTTGACTCCCTTTTCCCAATTCTGAATTTTATTTTAACTGAGAATGTGTTTGAAAAGCCACCTGTAAACCTCCGTCCTGTGAGTCAGGTATAGGGTTGCCAGATAAAATACAAGTCACATAGTCCAAATTTAATCTCAGGAAAATATTAATTATATTTTAATGTAAGTATATTCCAAAAAGTGTATGGTATGCTCTTTAAAAATAAAACAGGATGGAGGGACAAAAATTCCCAAAATGAATGTGAGCTTACAAGCAGAATAGAGACTAAGGAGGAGTATTAAATTAACTTAATGTTAGATAACCTTAAATTACATTACAATGACATTTCCAACTGCAAAGTTGATCTGCAAAGTGGCTTTGTACTCTTCGACATTGAAAGATTCGATCATTTTGAGTAAAATTCCCCAACCCCCCTCCTGTAAAATCCATTTTTAATTATATTTGTGAATGATCTGACCAAGGTACACTCTTTTCTAGTTCAAACAACTAATAACTAAAGGACATCATTTTAGATGCCATAGCTGTTAAGTAACTAGAGTGAAATTTCAATCCTTTGTAAACAAAATGAGTACAGAATCACTTAGTCAAAGTAAGGTCATAATCACTCAGAGGGTGATAAAAAGCTCACACTGAGGACAAATTTCAATTCATTCAAACTAACATTTGTAACTGAAAATCACAACATATGATAAAACTTTTTTTAAAAACAATTAATTTGGATATTTGCTATGTAATATAAAATCATTTAATTTCCAATCAGTATTATAAGTCTAGATAAAATTAAAAGCCAACTTCAACTTATTTTCTATAATGAATCTTTGAAATACTTTCCTTTAAAAGCTAAAAATAATGATAAATTTGACTGCAAAATTGAATTTTCTGTTATCTTTAAAAGACATGCATATATCTTATATATACACAAAAACCACACGTATATACAATTGAGAAAGATGTTGCAGTAGGAATATACTAAATAATTGACAGCCTACTTAATAAATATGAGCTGTTCTGATAATTGCACTCACAGGGAGCTTGTGATCACAGACAACCTTCATTTTCTTTCTTATAGGTCAACATTTTCTAAATAATCAGTAACAAATGTGTTTTTACATATAAGTATCACTTTAAAAAAATAGTTATACATTAAAAAAGTATTTTGCATTTTATTTTTCACCTCTTTTGCTAAAGCCCAAATATACATAGACTCTCTTGAGCTGTATGTGTGTGCTTAGAAAAAGAAGTGCAAAACCAGCTGAATGATGAAATAGCTTGGAAAGCAATAATTTGTTTCCCAATAAGCTACATATAAGTCACCTCTTGATTGAAGAATAGGTCAGTGCCATTTTGTTTGCTATTGTTATTTATGTGTTCAAGTGGATCTGTTTAACATTTTCCCCAGGGTCCCTTTCTGTAGCTACTGATGATTTCAGCTATTCATTGGCATATACATACATGCTGAGCTAAAATACACCTGGGGATGAATCTCTAGCTTTTAAAAAGAAGTAGATTTGTTCAAGAAGGCATTTTCCTTAAGCCTCTGGGTTGAGAAATTAATCTTTGCAAACACAGAGAAATCCCCACTATTTAAACAAGTTCTTGGGGGCACAAAACATGGAAAATAGCCTGAACTTCATCATCACTACTCAAATATTTTTCAATGTTTAGCTACTGAAAATTACAAGTATGTCAAATAGGGCACCCTCTAAATCTGTGAAATACAATGCAATTTTAAATGAAGTCACTTTTGCTGCTATGAACTACCTCATGGCAAAGCAAGAACATAAAAATCCATCCAAACAGGTTTTATGAAATAAATTTATTTAAAAATGTATTACTAAAAATATATTACCAAGGGACAAACCAAGCATATATAAAGCTTGAACTATAATTAAAATTACTATTGTATAGTCCTATTAAATTTATAACAACTGAAAAATATTCAACAAATACAATATTTATGTAGACATGTGGATGTTTATAAATATTGTATACTAATATTTTAATATTTTCAGATGTTTTACTGTAGAAATAAATGAAATGACTCAAATATAATCATTTTTTCCAAACCATTATTCAGGTTAAATTAATAAAAAAAAAAAAAAGTGATTGGCGTAGAAATACTGAAGTTCACTTCATTTTCATTACAAATTATTTTCCTAGTCCTTGATACCAGTCTTGGAAATCAGGATCAGCTCCTCATTTCCCTGGTGTTTGTGTTGAAGATTAAACACTTGAGAAACATCAAGGCAACCACAGAAAACCACTTATATTTAAGAGACAGAAAAGAGATAGACTACTTCTCCAGAGAGTAGAAGACCCAGAGCTGGGGTCCACAGGAGGGGTGTGTCTTACCTTTTTATAGCTATTAGATTTCCTTTTCTTTCCTCCACCTCCTCTTGCTATCTTGCCTACAGTAATCCCTTGTGTTGGAAAGTGAGATCCTTCCCCTCCCCTGGAGGTGTTAGCAACCAGTTGAGCTGGAAAGTGCTATCTGGAGGTTAGCTGTTAACCACTCATTTCCTTTTTTTTTTTTTTTTTTTTTTGATAATCAGCTACCTCTCCTATGCCTTGTCTCATTCTCACTGAAATTTTAATAATGAGCTACATATAAGTTACTTCATGGTCTGAAGAGACTTCATACTTATTTCTCCAGCTTGAATCATCCTCCTCTTCAGTTTTTGCATGTGTAGTGATTTTCTGGGCCTTTGATCAAAGAAGTTCCATTAGGCATCTCATACTCCACATATTGATAATGCTCAGTCTCCCTTTTCAACTCACAATCTGATTCAGTCAACCCTATTTTGACTGGTTGGATAAAGTGTCTTCTTTTTGCAAAGTGGTTTCAGAATTTTCCCATTTTCTGAACAGGAAATGTAGAAGAAACTGGTTCCAAGCTAACTTGGCTAACAGCCAAAGGAAATATAATCTCACTGAAACTGCCAACATCTTCTATGTGATGGCTCATTTCTATTTCTGAAGAAAAGACTGATTTATGAATCTGGTTTTCTTGATCAGTCATTCCCTAATTATTCCTCCCATATTCTAATTGATTCAATGAAAAGCACTGCATTGTTATTTTTAAATAATTTTATTAAAATATTTATGTTTCTAGTTTTTTAGAATTTTAAATGATATCACGTGTATTCAGTTTTACTTTTACCTTACTGTGTTATTATACTCACTACCATATATACAACATGAATAATGAATAGAGTACTTTATAACATAAAATAAAAATGCCTATGTATTTGCACATACTTTAATATGCAAAACATTAATAACTTTGAAACCTCTCCGGATTCATATTCTATGTCTAAACCCCAAGAACTGCCCTTCTTTCTGAATGTTCTATTTAATATTACCTGGCTTTCCATTCAGTTTCCAAAAAAATGACTTACTTGTTTTGGCATGCTATATAAATGTACTTTTTGTTAATACACATGTACTTTTTGTTAATACTAAGTTGTAGTAGTCAGCTAAGTTTATGCATGGGGCTGTAATTCAATCATTTTTCCTGTTTCACATTATTCAATGGTAATGAATAGCCTGTTTTATATGTTTTACACATGTTTGAAAATTCAGTTATTTATAATTGTTGCAATTATAAACAATTCTTTAAAAAATCTAACAACTCAAGGTGAACTTACTACTATATACTTAGTAAAGAAATTTATGTGGGAGAGAGATGCATCTGTCCTATGTTACAGAATATTCCAAACTGTTGGCCAATTTATTTATATCAACAAACTCACCCATGAATAGAATATGATAATATGGATCTTTTGAGACTGGAGATCCTCATCAACCTTTACTATTATTCAGCTTCTACATATTTTTGCCAACCCACTAAGAGCAAAATAGAGAATGATGTTGGTTTCAATTTTTATTTTCCTGTAGCTAATGAGGTTGATCATCTTCACATACATCTTCATGATCCATTTTTATATTTTGTTGTCTAATTTCTAATGTTTATAAATATTTATATATTTGGACAACTAACTCTTTCAAGGTTAAAAATGTTCCAACTGTCCATCCTAGGTTGTATGGTTTTATTTTCTTTATCATGTCTTTTGATGATAAAGTATTTTCATTGTCATTGTAATAAAAAAGTTATGTTTTTAATAAACTTATTATTTATTAAAAAATTTAGATTGACATTTGCAAAGAGAACTCTCAGGAGTTTTCATGTTTCAAACTTCGAAATGACATGCTTGTCACAGCTAAGGACACACCATGATTAGTAACCATGTTTTTAGCACATTACTATTAATTACATTCCCACACTTCATTGGGTTTTCCCACTAACATCCTTTTCCTATTCCAGAATCCAATCCGGAATACTACATTTTATTTTCCTCTCATGCCCTATTAATCTCCTGTTATCTCAAATAGTTTCTTTGTCTCTCTTTGGTTTTGATAACTCTGACAGCTTTGAGGAGTGCTGGTGAGATATTTTACAGAATTTCTCAATCTAGGTTTGTCTGATGTTTTTCTCAAAGTTAGTCTGGGTTTATACATTTGGAGAAAGAGTAGCAAAGAGATGAAATGCTTATCATTGCATCATATCAGTGTGTGTTTGGTATAAATAATTTTAAATCAAAGTGACGATGGACAACCTTCCTGGGTTTATTTATAATCAAAATAATATGCTACAAACATATCATCATTAGCTATTTAATTAATATGAGGGTTTTTTTTTTTTTTTAAGATAATCTTTGCTTGGATAATTAGTCTTGAAATTGCTAACGAAATTAAACAATTGTTGGGTCAAACTGCATGTGTGAATTTGAGTTATGTGTGGAGAAGGGTGTTTTCTTTTTATCCAGAGCAATAACCAAAGCAGACAGGTTTCTTTACTATTTTCTTTTTTTTTTTTTTTTTAATTTGTTCGTTTTAGTTATATTTGAATATAGAATCTATTTTGATATATTTATGCAAGCGTGGGATATACCTTATTCTAATTAGGATCCTAGTCTTGTGGATGTACATGACGGTGAGACTCATTGGGGTTTACTCATATATGTACATAGGGAAGTTATATCAGATTTATTCTACTTTCTTTCCTATTTACATCCTCCTCCCTTCCCTTCATTCTTTCTTATCTAACCCACTGAATTTCTATTCTTCCCTCACCTCCCATTACTTTGCATTTTGTTTTACACTGAATGTGTAATATTCAAGGGCCTTGGCTTCATACAATGGACTGAGGCTGGGTCTTTGGTCCCCACATGACCTCTTAAAGAAAGCATTTTGTTTCTGGGCAAAGCCCATATCCTCAGGATAACCTCAGGTTTCAATGTCTTCCTCTATTTCTTTGGAGTTACGCTTATCTCAGGCTGGCTTGATGATTTTTTTCCAGTCAATTTTGCCATGTCAGCCATGATTTTAAAATTTTTTTACAAAAATATTTTTCCATCTTGAAAATTTTTTTACACACTGGAACTACTATTATAGGGTTGGTAGTTTGCTATATTGTCTGCTTTTAAATATAATTGCCCCTGAAAGTTCCCTTACACCTTCTGTGATCCCTCTTTTTTAAAAGATAGATTAATAATTCACTTTTGATATATATTTTGATATGTTGGTTTGTTCATGTTTAAGATTTTCCATTAATTATTTGCAATAAGCTATGGAAGTAGAAATATAACTGGAAAAGAATGGAGAAAATGAGGTATTCATTAGGAGAGAAACATAAGAGCAGGATAGGATTTGAAAATGAAGAAGGTTAAGGTGCAAAATATTATATTGAAAGAGGTGATTTTTTTAGCATTAATGATCTCTCATGTGTTAGCTTGAATATAGTTTATAATTTTCAAACTAACAAAATATAACCACATTTTTCAACTAAATAGATGAAATATCTGATATTATTATGAAATACATACTCTTTTTATTGTCCTACATATATTTTTGACCAATTAGATGTGAGGTTATAGCTCTTAAAAACAGAAGTTTTTTTTTTAAGTTCGAAGACTCCAATTTCAGGTTCTTATCATTTTATAATAACTCCCAGAAAAGCATATCTTATAATGGATATCATTATGTTAAAACTGATACAAATTTAGCAGCTAAATGGACAGATGTTTTAAAAATGCTAATCAACCTTACTGAGTAGTTAATTATCCATGTTTTTTTGTAGAGGAAATAAAGATTTTTGCATATCAAAGTTGAAGTCTGTTATAACAGCAGAAAAGAAATAATGAACAAATCCATTCACTGATAATTTCAGAAGAAAATTCTTAAATTGTCATGTTTTAAAAGATATCATTTGAAAGTGAGTTTCTTTTGTCCAGATAACAAAATTGCCCTGGTAATGTTAATATAAAATGAGGATCTACAAATTGCAAGTGATAATTCAGCTGAAAACTTTCAATGTACTTTGGACGTTTGTGGTCCTGAAATACTTGTGTGTGTGCATATTTCTCTTTAAAACTTGAAATTTTAAGTATTCTTTATTTCCATCAGGAAATTCACTACTTGTTTCCCTCATACCTCTATTCTCCATTGTTTGCACCTTTTATGTCTTTTAAAAAACGTAATCTCTGCCTCCTGCACCCCCTTCCCCTGTGCTAAAGTTCTTTGAAGTGAACCTACAGTGAGCCCTGATAGAAGGTAAGATGTGTAAATACCTAGACTATCCCCACTCCAGTGGTAGTAAGTACATGGACCAATGACTTACTCTGAGGAATACTGATGATTCTTTTTATAAGTCTCATGTAATAGACTGAGAGATAACAAATTGAATGGATTATTAGCAGTTATCAGCAAAAGGAATTCCAATGTAGCCATTGGGGATGAAAGTAGAGAGTTTGTAGGAGCAGATCTTCATGCTTATCTGACTCGTTTCTAAAATCCCCATAAACCTTTTCTCCTCCATTGGGAAAAAATCCCCCCTTCAGCTTTGTTGTCAATCTATTTGTCTAAGAGGACCAGTAAAATTTTCTAGGGCTTTAAAGCAGGAACTCTAATACACCATTCTTGATTCTTCATTGGTTATTTCTTTATCTTGGCTTTAATTAACACTGTAAACTCTACTCTCCATCAGTACTTGACTAGATAAACCAATTTGATTCTTCCCTTACCCCCAAAACATAACTCCTCAACATCATTTCTCTTCCAAAACCTGTGACTCTTTTCTGGCACAATTAAATAAAGCAACACTAACTCATGCAGTAGTTTAAACCATAAGTGAGCCAAGCTAACAAGTCGCTGGGCTCCTCATTCTTTTTTGAAATCAGCAAGCAGCCCTCAGTGCCAGAAAGCTGGATCTTTAACTATAAAATACAACATGTTTTTATACTGTTATCATCTAACTTTCCTTTCTGAATAATGTCATAATTTTCTCAGAAAAATTTTGTTTGCAGAACTGATATACTAATTGGCTGTGTGCAACACGTGTTGTTTTGAACTTTTCTATACCCTATTTTCTCACCAGATCTATCTTTAGGAAAACATTCACAAGTACAAGATGGAGCCATAATATAACATGGAGTCACTCCTGGCAATCAATTTGCTTTACTGTGAACTCCACAACTCTTTTATTTCTATTGAGCTAATAATTATGTCTTCCACTCAGTCATTCCAGGCAGAAATATTATATTCTAAATCATTTCTTATTTCCAACTATTTTTTACAACCAGTAATACCAGAATCAATCAGTGATACCAGTATCTCATTATTTGCTCCTTCTTAAAATCCTTACCTCTTCCTTATCTAAGTGAGTTTCTTATAGATCATCTGACAGTTACACAGTTCTCTTGCTTCACCTTTTAAAAATGTTTCAAATCCATCCACTTTTCTTGTAATTTATGACTCCCATTTCATAATATGTCCCGAGTGGTTTTTAAGGCACAGTCAAGAATCCCACCATACTCTGTCCTGTTAGAGAGAAATCACTTGCAATTAAAGCCAAGTATAACACTGTCAAGCTCATACTGTGTCCTCTTCCCCCAGCAGATGTCTATGCCTCCTCCCGGTCATGGCTGTTCTCTACTCCAACAGAGTTCTCACTCTTTTTAAGGTCTTTGCAATTGCTGTTACCTCCTTGGTCTTCAGCTTAAATTTAATTTCCACTGGGAAAACTTCCCATATGGCTCTCTTACCCACACTTCACTTCTCTCCTTCTTGGCATTTATGACAATTATAATGAAATATTTTGGGTGATTTAAAAAAATCCTTCTTAGTCTTTTCCCAATGGATTGTAATCTCCATAAGAATATTGAACATGTCTGTTTTATTCACTGCTGTAATCTCAGTGTCCTGTGATAAATTTTTGAATAAAGAGGACAATACTTTCAGACATTTTAAAAACGTACTTTCAAATGGGCTTTGTCTTATTGTATGATTTCTCACTCTCCCACTAACCCATCCCTGTAAGACTAATTCATTTACCTAAGCAGAGTTTGGGATTACTAAAGCAAGAATGCAAAATGCACATTTGATATTCAATATTTAGCATGCACATTAAGGTTTCTTTTTTGTTTTTGTTTTGGAAGTTTTTTTATTTATTATTGTTAATAGGAAAATGTTCCTGGAACTCAAGTAAGGTTTTTCAAAGCAGAAAGGTACTTAAAAATTGTTAGTTCTCATCAAGGCAAGCTCAGAAAGGTAGAATCATATAACTTTACTCTAAGTCATAAGGTAAAATGGATTCAGAAAATTTGATTTTTTTCAGGTATGTGAAAAGAACTGTGAGATCTTCCCCTTTCTGTCTGATACTTATGGAAAAGACAAGAGAGGAAAATAGGGAATGAAACACATTCATATTTTGTTCTAGTCCAACAGTAGGAACTCAAAGGTACAAGAGTGTAGAAACTGCTATTTGGCAAGAAGGAATATGAGGAAACCAGAACTGTTCACCTCCTTCCCTAAGAATTAACCAAACCACCAACAACATGTTCTGTCCAAGAGCAACAGAGCAACAGTAGTGGAAGAGGAGATACATTGAGTTTGGGCAAGTGAACTAAGCTCATTGGAGAGCAGAACCTGGAAGTTACCACATGTCATGATCATGGGACTTTGGAGATATAGTCAAGACAGAAAATGACCTTGTCCACTGTAAACAGTTAAAAGTTGGGCAGTTAATTGCATCCCCAAATGTGGAAAGGCAGCTACTGAAACTCAGATGTCACTGGGCCAAGGGCTGTATCCTTCCAACAAACTACTCAAAGTCAAAGCCATGTAGATACGAGAGACACAAGGTCAGAAGATACCATTATTTCCATTTAGGAAATGAATCATAGAATCTTACAATTCCCACTCTCCAATTGATCAATCATTTGTTTTGGAGAGAAAACAGGAAATTGTAATGTATATAAAAAACAGAAAAAGGACCTGCGTTACCTGTTTTAATGCAGCAATAACACAATACTCTATAGGGTGATTCAAACAACAGAGATGTGTTGCCTCACAGTTCTAAGGTTGAAAGGCCAGAATGAAGGCACCAGCTGGAGTGGTTTCTGATAAAGTTTTCCTCCATTATTTGCAGATATCCACCTTCTCTCACAGGGCCTTTTCTCTGTACATGTACTTCTGATGACTGTTCTCTTTATAATGATGCCAGGCCTGTTGGATCAGGACTCCATCAGTGACCTCATTCAGACTTTACTAACTCCTAAGGTACTGTCTCCAAATGCAGTCACATTGAGGGGTACAATGTCAACACATGAATTTTTAGGGAGACATAATTTAGTTCATATCAATCAAATAGATGAGATAATTCAAAACAGAAGAGCCTAATATATCATTACATAGTATTCATGAGTAATATTAAATTTGCTATGGAAAATATAGCAATCACATTTTCAAAACATCTGAGTAAAACATGCATGTCAAAAATTCAACTCCACAAAAGTGGATTGATTTCCATATGATTCACAAGTACATTATTACGTACACATGAAGATTTCTTTTGTAAGATCACTGTTAGGAGTAAAAGTTCAAAAACAGCCTAAACTAATTAAAGAGACTAACTGAATTATTAAAAATTTTCATACTATTAACATTTTTCATATACAGACATTAAAATGATAAGCATTGACTGCATGTACTGAAATAAAGATATATCACTATCTGTGGTACTTTATTTAATATTTATTATTTTTTGTAGATTGACTAAATAGTCAACAGTCACAACTGAGGAGTCTTTAACAGGGATATTTAAACACAGGTTTTATAAACCTTACTTTTCTCAAGTATGAGTGGGTATAGTAATTGCTTTTACTCCTCAAGATGAATGGGTAGAGTAATTGCTTTTACTCCAGGGAATCATTGGTAGAATTAAAGGTTAAATCGTGTAAAATAACTAACAACATACAAGACACTGTGTAGCTAATAAATGTTATACACCGTGTCCTTGATTGTCATTTTTATTGCATTTCCATACAATTTCAAGTTTTACAAGAGATATGTAGTGTTTTTTAAAAATTCAAATATATATGCATACACCTGGGAAGAAAAATGTCTACTTTCCTTAGACAATCACATTTTTCTATGACTTTCTAAAATTTTTAGAAAAGATACTGTTGAAGGGCATTGCTTCTTCTCAAACACATGTGTAGACAATTCTTTTTTTCCTTTACCCTTTATCTTTTTGACTTTCTGTAACAGACTAAAATAAAAATTCCTTATATATTCAAACAACACCCAGAGGCCAAATTTAGGAAAATAGGGCAAACATCACTTCTGTGACATTAGAAGACAAACGATAGTGTGATAATCCTCTTCTTGCCACTGAGAATTTGATTTCCTGATATCTCAAAGGGGAATTGAAAGGTATGAGATGCTCATAATCTAATGATCAACCTATCTTCACAATGTATCTGTACTCTCATCTAAGACAACTGAATAAACAAGCTTGTTTTATATTATATTATTTGTTAATCAGAAAAAGTTAATATGAAAGAATGCCAAAAATCCACCAGGCAATCTGTGTGCAAAACTCACTCATTCTGATTCCTTTGTTATGCATCCCTTCACTCAAATTTAAATTTGAGGACTTCTAAGTATTATCGACATCACCATTTTAATAATGTGATTATATGAATTTAGAAAATAATACAGAAAAATATTTCATGATTGTCCCTGCATTCACTGAATGCAAAATGAATAGAATGGACCTGCCATTCCTGATCTAGAGTTTTGATTTCAAAACCTATGAATTCATGGGAAGTTTGTATCTGCAATGTGATCACTGACCTTGGAACCCATCTCAGTCATGAGTGCTGTGTAAGTTGCATGGCTTGACTGCAGCAGAAGCTGCTTAGAGACAAATTACTTTAGGGTCCAGACTGCATCCACCTTGGCAGATGCAGTGGATGGCATTTCATTTCTCTGAGGAGGTCTTGCAAGCTTCTCTCTTTGACCTTCTGGATGACATCTTCTGCCCAATAGTCATTATTTTCTACCTCCAGCTCACCAGGATGCCTTAGCAGAGCAGTCATTAGAGCTCCACAGGCGGTATAAATGGCCATATATATTTTTCTGTTGTTAGAAATTGAAGGGGAAGAGATGAAAAAAGAAAAGGCTCCAAACTTGCTTTTATTCATGTCAGCACTGTTCCCTCGCTGACTCTGCAGTCCACTGCTGTTGATTTTCCTTTGATCCCTGATTTCCTTGTATGTTTGAAACTACTGTTCTCTAGAATGCAGGTGAAAGTTGGCCTTGTTGTGCTATTCTCTGAGAGAATATTGCATGATGTTTTAGCCCTGCAATACTGAAAACTGCCTTTAAGGAGAAGTTAAAACTTAGTTCAATAAGGAATGTAGGGATAAAGCAGATTAAAGTCTGGAGGATGATATAACTCCTCTGACTAGTTAAGTGTGTCCTAAGAGTGTTCCCAGAGGGAGTCATCACTGTTGAGCTGGTAGTGATAAAATGGGCAGCAACCCATTTCTCTGAATCCCTGGACAATATTTACTCCTGTGTTCTCCTGCCTTCTCTACTCTCCCACACTTCACGTCCTCCCTTAATCCCCTCTCTTCCTTCTCCTTCACCTTCCTCATGTTCTTATTCTCTATTTCAGTTTCTTCTTACACTCAAAGATCTTTTACAAATCAAAAAATGGGTTGCAAAAATGCTGACAGTTTTCTATTTTGTCACCATATGAAAATTTTGTCTCGTTATTTGAATAAAAATGCTAGAGCTGACACAGGAGCGCATGCCTGTAAATCCAGTGACTTGGGAGACTGAGGCAGGAGGATGGGGGCAAGTTCAAAGTCAGCCTTGAAAACTTAGGGAGGCCCTGGGTAACTTAGGGAGGCCCTGTTTCAAAATAAAAATGGCTGGGATTGTGACTCTTGTGGTTAAGTACCCCGGGTTCATCCCTGGAATAACAACAACAACACCACAGCTAGAAAATGTAAATTATCCTTAAATACTTTCATTTTGAATTTCACTGGTTTCACCATCACATTTCATAGGTAGTTATTGTATTTTACTTGCAAGAGAATATACTTCCCATAGAAAAATAAATCCATATAGAACTTGAGTGTATCTGAGAGGTTTTTAGAGTTTTATTTTGGGGATAGTCTGAATTATAAAAATTACGATTGAAACTATGTTGGCATAAAATAAATGACCACTAAAGGGCACCAGAGAATTGGAGAGAGTGAGAGTTCAGTTAGCATTATCAATGTTCAAGGCACGTAAAGAGAGTAAAAGGTGTGCAAAGAAATCTTACCTTTCTTTACCTGTGTATATTGAACCAAGAATCTGGCATTCAGGGAAATTCATGCATGTCTGGATAGTTCATGGAGCAGTTACATTATCAGGCTGCCTTATTTATTTAAGGCTAAAGCCACAGATGGTTAAATATACCATCAAATTTTAAATTATATTTGACAATATATAAATACATGACGAAAGCATACACGACATTCAAAAAATTCTACAGAGAGGCTCAAGCCCCCCTCTGACCCTCCTCCTAATAATCATCATATTCAGTTTTTTTCTGTTGTCTCAATATATTTAATTCCATTGCTTCAGATCCATTGTGTTTCTTTCTTTCTTTCTTTTTTTTTTTTTTGGTCTCTTTTCTGTGAATAATATCTTATACCATTACATTTTTTTTTCCTTACTGTCCTACACATCCATTTTGCCCATATTTAGGCCAAAAATCTTATTTCCTGGATTCCTATACATTATAATAAACCTTGAAATCATACGGTGTGTATTATTAAGCTTTTTTGCTTCTATGTGAATTTTAGAATTAGGTTGATTGTCTGTAAGAAGTCTGCTTATACTGCAACTATGATTTTGTAGAATTTGAAGCTTTCTTAAATTTTTATTTATAGAAAATGTGATAATTTTAAGTTTACTCTTTCAGTGGATATAAAATTGTGGGTTAAAATAATTTTACTATGTAAATTTTAAGACAATTAAATATCCTAATATCCTATTTTTAGATTAATGTTATGTCAATCAGATTCTTTCTCCTTTATTTATAACCTGTATTATACTTTCTATTACAATTACCATTCTTTCAAAGGTGAGTTTGTAAATCATTTCACATGCTGGTACTCTCTGGGAACTTGTATGAAAACTAACCTCTCCTTAAGTAATATTTTTACTTTTCAGTATTTTTTTTCTTCTGTTTTTTTTTTTTTTTCTCTTGTTTTTTTTTTTTTTTTTTTTTTCTTTTTAAGGAGAAGTTCATGTTGAATAACTTGCATTGAGCCCCTTTCTCTTAAAATTTCCCTCATTTATCATCTTTCAAGTTCGCTCTACAGTTTAAAAGATTTCATTATTGAGTCCTACTGTTGCATCAATTGATCTTTTGCCCTTCAAAATTATACTATTTCTAATTAATTTAATCTCCCTAAATTTATTTCTTCTTTTGTCTCTCCTGAGTTATTTCTTTCATGGTCTTGGTTCTGCTTTTAGTGCCGATGCTTCCCCTTAAAAGTCAGTGGTCTTTCTGTTCATATCTGTACAATTTGTAGACTTTGGGTAGTTTTTATTTATTTTCTAGCCTTTGACACTAGGGTTTTATTGTGCTATTTTTGCCTGCAGATTGATCTTTTGAGGGGTGCGGGCTGGGTGAGATGTTACGGTATTCAGGCATTCCCTGTTATCCCATGTTAGAGAGTACTTAACAGTGGAAGTCCAGGATTACACCATTGTTCACCCAGACAAGTGCTAACTTATGAAGTAACAAGCTCCATGCTGGGCCCTCAGCACTTCTTAACTGCAATATATATTTTAAATAAGTGGAGTTTTTATTTTATTTTATTCTGGGATAAAGTCTAAACTGCTCTGTTCATGTCAAGACCTGGACTGATTGGTTTCATGGGTCTGTAGATTGCCCTCTCTGTTTTATTTATCATGTCCTCTCTCTACCCACTGTGGCCCAACATAGTGTTCTTTCTGCTAGTGCTTTGCTGAAGAGAGTAATTCTCACTCTTGCTGCATTGCATATTGAGACTGGCATCATCACCTCTGGTGAAAGCAGCTTTTTCTGAGCTAGAAGATATGACTCCATGGGACAGACACTGCACCGGATACACAAGAGGATATGAATTGATAAAGAGCAAGATATAATGAACTCAGAGAAACGCGTGCTATTTTATGGCGAACATAATTTTGTCTCAAGGTTGTAAAATCTCAGAAAGTTTCAATGTAGTAGATATTTATTCTGGTGACTTCAAGAAAAAGAAAGTTTTTTCTCTTCTCTACAAAGTCCTCTAATTCACACAGGCAGGCTCCAAAGCTACTACTGCATCTGGAAAAAAAATCCTTCATGCATAAACACATGAATCCATTAGTCCATGATCCAAGCCAGGTTAATAAGGGAATACCACATCATTGTTAATTGATTTAGTAGAGGGCAACTGGCCAAATTACCTCAGTCAAAGTCCTTGCCTGAGATTTTTTCAAACTATTTCTGTAGAAGATAACTTTTTGTTTCTTTAGGTTGAGGAAAGCTGTAAATCATGAAAACATTGGAATGTTTACTGACTATATTTCTTACTGGTTAGAGAAAACCGTTATACAGTGAATGAAGAATGAAGAAGACAGCATATTAGAAAAAAAAAAATACATCAATATAAGCAAGGTCCTGATTGCACTGCAGTCCTTGATCCAGTTGTTCATGAGCCTGTTTCATCTGTCATCTTATTTTGCTGTTTACATTTTCACTGGATTCTCTGAGGAAATGTTTATTTTTTCCCTTAAATTATTTTGGTTTGGGTTCATGTCAATTGGCATCCATCTTAAGTTACTTATAAATGTTGAATGTACATTTATATTCACTAATAGCTCATTGTATTATTTAATTTTCTCGGAATAAAGTTGACAAGTACTGTCATAGCAACTCGAGTTCACTTTGATTTAAAGACAGTAGTTGACTACACCTACAACATGAATTTGCGTTCATTGTTTTCTTAATTATTACATAATACATAATTCTGGCATTTTGCTCTTGACTTTCTCATTGTTAATACTCATAATATCAGAAGTTTGTTTCTAAAGACAAAATTGACCACTTCTCCAGTTCTATAGACCTTGTTTTATACATGGACATTAATGTTGTCCTCTTGTTTTTAGTTATATATGACACAAAGCCCTTATTTATTTTTTTGTTTGGTGCTGAGGATGGAAACCAGTGCTTCACACGTGCCAGGCAAGCGCTCTACCTCTGAGCTACAATTCCAGCCCCTCGCTTGTGTTTTTAACAAGTATTCAAAAGTGTTCTCACTTAAACATTTTCTTAAGTTTAATGAGAAAAGTCAGACTATATGTCTTAAATGTTATTGCTATATTAGTTCTTTGAAGTATGCACGTGATTTTAATTAGTTTGAATTTTTATTTATTGAATACAACATGAATGGTATTTGAGACAAAGAAATGTTTGCTTTACGGATATGTGTGTACGCACAGAAAATGATTATATCTTACTAGTTTAAGTTGCAGTAATAATATGTACATTGTATAATCAGCTAAATCATGATACAGAAATTAGAATTGTTTTATTATGTTAGTTTTGTTATTATTCCTAAACATATGATATTTAAGGTGACACTTTTATTGATTAATGGTATGCATGCTAATGCTATTCCATAAAGGATATATTAAGGCAGTTTCTCTAATTTATTGATGCTTCAGATTTCTAACAATCTGCCTCCTCCCACTTCTTTTAATTTTAAGAATCAAAAGGAAGAGATTGACAAACATATAGAAAAATTAATTCTATAGCTTCTTTTGAGGATATTGAAAATCATATGCTTTGTGTTAAGAAAAATTATTCTTCACTCTTTTAAAGCTTAATATATAATCTGAAAGTGTACAAACCTTAAGAAATCTTAATTCATGACATTTATTAAAACATTATTATTTTTGACTATTGATATACCTAAACATTACCCAAATATGTTTATTTTAATTAATTCAATTTTATGCACAAGTAATTCTCAGATAGTTCAACTTAAAACATAAAACTGGGATGTGAGAAAATCTAATCCTACAAATAGAAAATAATTCTCATTATTAGAAATGCCTTTGATTACAAGTGTTATTCATAATCCATGTTTCTGACAGCATATTTCCAATATTTCCAATATTTCCAATTGTAAAACTAATGATAGTGAAGGACCTCCTAAGCCATTACAAAGAAATGGAAGAAATATTTTTGAAAGACACTGACTTGGTTGGAAATGTGATACTGAGAGAAAAATATGATATATGATAAACACTTATATACACAATTTATTAATTATCTGATTATTTTCACAGTAATCTTTTATGCTAAACATTGATGATTTGTGATATTAAAAGTCATAGCTTTAAGATAGAGAACAATAACAAAATTACCTTAACTTCATGATGATTAATATTTAGAAAAATTGTACAATGACTTTCATAATGTCTCTTAACTATTAATGGTCTCTGAACTATTAACACCTTCCTGTGTTTTGCCTGAAACTTGTCTGCCTTCTGTCCTTACCTGCCTAGACTAATGAAATCCATCTCATCCACACTCACAAATTTGGCCTTGTTCAACCTTGCTATTTTCTTCACAGACATTTAGTTAGTCATACAGGTTGGATATTTTTAATGACAAAGTGTCCTAAATATTTTTTCCTTGCTTGTTGTGAATGCCTAAGTGAAATTCTTCTTTATTGCTATTGAAAATACTAAGTGATCTCCTAACTTACTCTGAGGCACAAATATTTAAATTCTTCTTCACCAAAGATTTTTATTTATTTATTAATTTTTTTGGTCTCAAGAATCATTTGCATTCTTGAAATTATTAAAGACTTCAAAGAGATTTTATTAATTAGAATATTTCTATTAGCAGAAAGAATGACACAAAACAGAAAATGTTTATTAACTGAGTTGTTAAAAATAAAAATCTATTGCATATTAAAGTTTTGACACATTTTATGAAAATATATATTTCCAGAGACAAAAATTTAGTGAGAAGAGAGCCATTGCTTTTCTATTTTTTAACTTAACAATACACAATGGCTTTTTGTATCTGTTCCTGTATTAAATGTATTATGATATCATACATTGCTTCACAGAAGTACACAGTTTGATTTTTAAATATATTTTTAGATAATTATGGATATTCTTCTTTGATAGATCTCCCAAACTCAGTAATGGTAGTTTTCTGGTGGTTATTTGCTATGTGAAATCAGAAACCATATTGGTGAACTTTTGTTCTCCTGCCTTAAGATCCAAATCTTGTGGTTTGAATTTTTATATCTTCATGAATTCATAGGTATGAGTTGATATTTAGAAACATTGTTTCTCTGAGCTGTATACACATCTCCCCTATATTGATTCATTGTATTACACATAATCAGAATCATAAAACTGATCTGGTGGTTCAGAACTGTAATCCCAGAAACTCCAGAGGCTGAGGCATGAAGAGAGCAAATTTAAGACCAGTCTCAGTAATTTAGTGAGACCCATCTTCATAATAAAAAATGGTTCAGTGGAAGAAGGATCCTTCCAGTGAAGGATCCTTCACTGCTGGGTTGAGTCCCCAGCAGGGTAAAAAGAAAAAAGACTCACATATATTAGATTATGTAGAGGGAAATGAGAGGTAGCAGGGTATGAAAAATGGTGGAATGAGACAGACATCATTACCCTAGGTACACGTGTGATTACATGAATGGTATGAATCTACATCATGTACAACCATAGAAACAAAATGATGTAGCCCATTTGTGTACAATGAATCAAAATGCAGTCTGTAAAATTTTTTTTAAAAATCATCAATAATAAGATCTGAAATTGATTTAATTATAAGAAACAATCAAACCCTTGGTGATAAATACTAATTTCTCAAAATTTACTTCTCTTGTTTAAATGCTCAGTCTTTATCATTAGCAAAAAAAAAAAAAAAAAAAAAAAAGAAAGAAAGAAAGAAAGAAAGAAAAAAAAAAAAAAAAAAAAATACTTGAGTTTTTGTTTTTTCAACTGACAAGATCACTTGATCAATTTTTGAGACAATATTCTAAAATTATCCAAATTTAAATTATCACAGTTTGGTAGGCATTCTTTCTAGTAAAATATATTTTGTGAAAAAAGTGATATGACAAGATCCCCCAAACCCAACACTAGGTTTGGTGATTCATAGGACTTCATGTATAGTCACATTCATGGCTAAAATGTATAACACAAAATAATATCATCAGTAAAGTAGAGGAAAGGGATTGAATGGGAGGAAGGAACGACAGGAAAAGGGAAGAATGGTAAAATGAATCTGACCAACCTTTCCTGTGTTAATTTATGAATACATTACAGCGAATCCACCTTCATGTATATCCACAAGACACTAATTAAAAGAAAAACAACTATAAATAGCAGAAAAATCAGTAGACAGAAGAAACAAGGGGAGGGAGAAGGAGAGGAAAAGTGGATGTACTGTGGACTGAATTAGAGCCAATTACATTCCATGCTTGTATAATTATGTGAAAATGAACCTTACTCTTATATATAATTAAATATGTATGTACATATACCATGCAACATAAGCCCATGGGAAAGACACAAGAAACAAAATTTGCAGGAAACCAGGCACAAGTTTCCCGGATGCACTTCATCCTCCAGCAACAAGTAATAACAACATATGTAAAGTGTTAAAGACTCTTGCTGCAAAGGGGGATGAAGGGAAAGGAGGGAGAGGGGAATAGGAAAGGCAGAATGAGTTGAACATAAATTTCCCATGTACGTGTATGAATACACCACAGTGAAACTCCACATCATGTTGAATCACAAGAATGGTATCCTAATTAGAATAAGTTATACTTCAGGTATAGATAATATGTCAAAATACACTCTTATGTCATGTATATCTAACAAGAACAGACAAACACTTGCTGTGCGGTGAACAGAGGTGCATATCTGTGATGCCAGCTACTTGGGAGGCTGATAGAGGAGGATCACTTGGAGTCACAAGTTAAAGGCGAGTTTAGGGAACTTAGTGATACCCAGAGTCAAAAATATAAGAAGGAAACAAGAAGCCCCTCAAAATCCAAGGTTTGGGAAGAAACTGATGATGTACACAGTTTCTGCCTTGCATTTAATAAAATCGCAGTTTCCCACTCTGAAAAAAAAGTTCAATACTATGATTAGGGAACAGGAAATACATGTTCCAAGTCCCACACTGGAAGACCTTTCTAAGGACACAAAATCTAATCTGCTGTATTATCTTTTTTTTTTTTTTTTTTTTCTGTTTTTGCACTGGCCGCTAGTTCAGCTCATAACGAAGAAGGTTTATCCAACGCTTTTTCTCAAAATAACTCTGATATTTCAGTCTGCAATTCATGTGTTTTCATTTTGTGAAATGAAAGTCATAATATCAAGAGATTTGTTCCAATGTTTGAGATTAAATACAAGTAATAATGGCTTTGGCTTCTTCTAGGACCTGTTTAAATGAAATGGGGGCTATTTATTTTTTTTTATTTTATTTTATTTTTTGCCAAGTAGGGGTAGTGGTGAAAAATATACCCACTACTCATCTCATTTGCTCCCACCACTTTGATTCATGCTAAAGTAGAAGTTTTACTTGCCTTTGCTTTTGCACTGTTACTGCAATTTTTGAAACAGTGAAATATGAGTAGTTTTGAACTTGCAAATCTCTTGAAATGTCTTGGAGGTATGCATAGTTCAACATTCATAATTTAGCAACTGTTGTTCTGCAATATAATTACAAATATCTTTGTAATCCATCCCTTAACAAATATTATGATTCTAGTTTTTATGGAATCGTAACCATTCTATTGAAACCCTAACAAATCTGATTTTTACTGGCCTTTCCAGGCTAGATTATCCCATTTCTTCAAATGTATTCCTTTGAACCATTTCATGAATGTGGTGATCTTTCCTCTTAGAATAGTGTCCACTCTTCATAGATTTGTATTTTTCATCTATTTATGTATCACTCTACTTAGGTCTAACATAAATGTAATTTGGTGAAATTAAAACCATCTATCTACCTAAGTTGCTAATTGCGTCTTTAAAATATTTCTTTTCCTACCCTACAACCAACAGACAACTTGGTCCTCCTTAAATTTCGTAAGATTTCCTTCAACTCGAAATGCCTAAAATCACAATTGCTGCCTGTACTTTGCAAGCATAACTCTCTCCTCTTGTTTCCAAACTCAACGTCCAATATTGTCATCAAATAGTCAGATAAACCAAACATCTGGAATCTGCTTCACACCACGTTCTCCCCTAAAATCATACCTAATTCTTAACAATTCTCCAGCTGATTGCCTTCTTAGCATTTCTTCTGCCTGACTCCTCTATTCACCACCATTCTCTCATGCATATGTTGCCATATCCCATTTGAATGACTGCACT
Source organism: Sciurus vulgaris (assembly GCF_902686455.1). Classification (NCBI taxonomy): domain Eukaryota; kingdom Metazoa; phylum Chordata; class Mammalia; order Rodentia; family Sciuridae; genus Sciurus; species Sciurus vulgaris. The sequence goes on along the minus strand of NC_136470.1, from coordinate 25,300,938 downwards.
AATCTCTTAGCTTGTCCCCAGCATCACCTCTTATCATCCCCTTCAAACTCTCTGAAAGATGATGAGACACGTATTTTCAATGGGACCAATATGATCAAGGTCCCAAGGCTCCCTACCCACCACTCCTTGGAGGGTTTACCTAGAACCTTAGTATAAATAAAAAGTTTTCTGGCATACCTGAGAAATTCCCTATGCTCTGAGCACTGTGCACTTCAACAACTCAACCAAGTGTGCAATTTACTACCTGCATAGATTTTAAGTTCCCAAATTGCATCATGTTTCCTCTGTCCAAAAACAATCCTTGTCTAGAAATTTTCCTTAGTTCTTTTCCATTTATTCTCCTGAACCATGGACAAAGAATATTAGCCAAGAGCGGTGGCCTGTAATCCTAGAGGCTAGGGAGGCTGAGGAAGGCGGATCGTAAGTTCAAAGCCAGCCTCAGCCAAAGCAAAGTGCTAAGTAACTTAGTGAGACTCTGTCTCTAAATAAGATGCAAAATAGGGCTGGAGATGTGACTCAGTGTTCGAGGGCCCCTGAGTTGAATCCCTCGTGCCCTGTCCCAAAATTCTAATTTTCCTAATATGAATAATTAAAAAAAATCACAATCTCTCAAAGAATGCAATTTTACCCCTCTCCTATTCTTGCCACCTTTTAGTAGGATTTCTTGAATTTGAATTTTTCAGTGTACTAAAAGTTAATTGTTGATTGGTTTTATTGGCTGTAGATTACTATCTTCTCTACTGAGTTTTTATATACATAAGTTCAAACCCATGTAGAATTTTGCCTCAATCTTTGTCACCAACCTTACTACAATGTCTACCTCATAGTAAGTGCTAAAAAATATTTTGTTTAACTTGTAATAATAAAGATAAGGAATTAAGACAGTGTGGTATTGGTGGAAGAATAGACAAATAGCTCAAGGTACATATCAGAGAATCCAGAAGTAGACCCACATAAATAAAATCAATTAACCAGCTAACTTTGAACAAAGGAACAAAGACAATAAAATATAGAAAATATAGTCTTCAAAATAAATGGTGCTAGAACAAGTGGATAACTGCATGAAAACCAATCAATCAACCTAGAGAGAAAGCTTATACCTTTCAAAAAAATAACACAAAATGGAACATAGCCCTAAATGTAGGATTCAAACATACACAACTCCCAGAAGACAACATGGTAGACAATCTATATGGCTTTGGAATTGGTCATCACTTTTCATACACAACAGCAAAGTTGTGATCAATGGAAGAAAGTATTGCCAAGCTACAGTTCATTAAAATTTAAAACTTTCATTCTGCAAAAGAAAATGTCAAGAGAATAAGACTAGTCAAAGATTGAAAGTAAAAAGAAAAAATGCAAAGGATGTACCTAATAAATAGCTGTTATCCAATATACACAAAGAATTCCTAAGAAGATAAGTTGATGAAAAACTGGATCAAAAACTTCGACATGTGACCAAAGAAGAAATGCAGATGGAAAAAGAAAGGAGGAAGGAAGGAAGGAAGGAAAGAAGGAAAGAAGGAAGGAAGGAAGGAAGGAAGGAAGGAAGGAAGGAAGGAAGGAAGGAAGGAAGGAAGGAAGGAAGGAAACAAGCTACATATTTTGAATCATTAAAGAATTAAAAATTAAAATAGTAGCGAGACACCACCACACACCAGAGTGGTCAAAATTCTAAACAATCACAAAATTCTAAAATCTCACAAAAAGATATGGAACAACAAGAACTTTCACTGATTGTTGATGGGAATGCCAAATGGCATGGCCACATTATAATATTGCTTGGCAATCTTTTACTAAATAAAACATACTATTAAATGACCCAGCAACTATGATTCTTGGTATTTACCATAAAGAGTGAAATGCGGATCCCTTAAGTCATTTTTCTTTTCATCAAATGGTGAGCTCTGATTTTTTAATTATAAGAGAACTAAAGCATTGTTGTCATCAAAGATATCAGCAATGTCATTGCTCATTATAAGCCATCAGTAAGAATCAATGGCAAACTGTAGAGTTGCATATGAAATGCATCTTTATTTATCCTATAATTTAGCAACAAATTATCTCACTCTCAGGACACATAGAATATCACATCTTTTTTGTCGCAGAGTGAGGAAATTTTACCTTAAGTACACAAAAATAAATTTAAATAATAAATCCATATATATGTATTAGACAAGATATATCAAAACAAAATTTCTAAAAATTCATTAAATATTTTAGATCCTGGAAGTATGCAATATCTTCCTGTATCTCAACTACCCTTGCTTGTGCTCTGATTAGATGAATAACCTCAACATATATTTTTGATGTCCAAATATAATTGAAAATCTATATTATAATGCAATTAAAATATTAAAATGCATATTATATAATATGTACATATAAGATTATGTATACACACATAGAAATGCACATACATATATATGCATATTATCACATATATGCACACATACACATGTGTGTGTGTGTATATATATGTGTGTGTGTATATATATATATATATATTTATATATATATTTATATATATATATATATATTTCTTGAGAGCCTCCTTTGGGTATTTCTTTCTTCAGCTAAATTTATTGAATCATGTCTTCTTCAGTGAGTGTATTACACTTATTATTGGAACTTCTTCAGTTTGAAGAAACCTTCCCCAAATGTATAAATGTTAGCAGGGGAGGGCAATTAGACTGTTCTGTCCCTGATCTAACTTTCATTACTAAGTTCTGGATCAGAGCGTCCCTCTCTGGAGGATTTTGCGTCATTTAACAGATCATTGCTCCTGCAATCACAGACTCACCAAATAGAGTCATTACATTTCCTCCTGGAGTAATCTCTCTTCTCCATTCAGGTTCAACTTCTGCCCTGGAGACCGGAGAGCTAGTATCTCTGCCTCAAGATTGGGCAATTAACCTCAAATTGCTTTTGAACACTAGGTTGAGATACTCTGTCCCAAGAACCTCCTCCTCATTTGCTCAGAGGTTGGTAAGACATTGCAGTGGTTCCCTAGTATATTTTCATAAAGCACAGGATAAGTGATATCAGATCAGTAGCTCAGGGTCACACAGTGGTTAATGTTTTCTATATCCTGTTAATTCAAGGTGAAACTGAATTTTATTTCTGGGAGCCGTATGTATTTGACACCTGCCTTCATTTCCCCAGTGTGTCTGAATTGGAAGGTCAGAATTTAGATCATTGATCTTGTTGAATAGGGCCAACAAAGAATGGTAATGTTAAAAAAAATACTTGCAAGTACCTCATTTGTAAAAGAGGACAGTTGGGTCAATGAATTTTTTATAACATTGACATCTAGTGCTTGAATATATGTGTCGAATTTGCTGGTATAGCAGCCTGTGGCCCTATTAATCAGGTCATGTCAATTTCCTGACTCAAATACTATTGCTGACTTGGGGAAGGTTGGTTATTTCCATATAATTTAGTTTTGGTGATTTTTAAAGTGGAAACAGTGGATGTGACTAATTCACAAGAAAGTATTTTTTTCTATTATACCCTAGTAGAGACATGCTGATGTATAATTTAATTCTAATGATTTAATCAAAACTATAATTAATGGTAGTGATGTGGAAGAAATATAATTAATAACACAATCTTATAGACAGAATTATTCTTAGCTCCAGAATGTGTATTGATTTCCCTTTATGCTCTCATAGTAATATGTTTAAAAGCATATAATTGTAAAACATTAATCAATTATTGAATGCAGAATTGAAGAATTATCTTTGAGTAACACTTCACTATTATTTATTCATCAAATGTACACTTTATCCTTCTCTTCACCAATGTGCATTATGTCTCTTCTATCTTCTTTCCTTTCCTAATTATAATACTATTAAAAACAGAATCATGTAATAGCTTCAATATGTCCTTATTTCTTTTCATCTGATTTAATTCATATTACCAAATGATTCTTTTTAACGTATAATTTTTATCACACCACTAAACATACATATATACATATGTTCATAGTGACTTTCTAATTCTTATCAAATCCAGATTCCTCATAATACTATTGAAAGTCTGACATTCACCCTCCCTTCACATTCTTTGTGAAAGGACACATACTCCATATGATTTACAGATTTTAAAGTCCCCTTTCTTTCCTGGTATTTAAACCTCTGTTCCAACTTATTAACTTGAACTGAAAAGGTAGAGTCAATGAAGCTATTACCTTTGGAAAAGCCTAGAGCTACACTTCCTTCCTGACAGTCATAAAATTTTTGGTGATTCTTGATTGCTACTTATTTTGTATTTTAATTATAATTTGTAAATTAAAAATCATGCTAAGTGAGATAACACAATCTCAAAAAAGTAAAGAACGAATGATCTCGCTGATAAGCGGATGAGGACATATAATGGGGGGTAGGAGGGGTTAGCGTTAGGGTTAGGGTTAGGTTTAGGGTTAGGGATAAGGAGGGTGGTAAGAATGGAGGAAGGAAGGACTGTATAGAGGGAAAAGAGGGGTGGGAGGGGTGGGGGGGAAGGGAAAAAATAACAGAATGAATCAAACAACATTGCCCTATGTAAATTTATGATTTTTAATTAAAAAAATAAAAAATTTAAAAAAATAAAACTCTCTTATTTGAAAAAAGGTTGTACACAAGTTTTTATTTTAGTACAATTTTATATTCTAGTGCAGTCTTCCATAACATATGTAAGCTATTGTTTAAATGTCCCTTGAATGAATTAATGAAATGATTGTCTTCATTTAAATTGAAGACAAACTATATTACTTTAATTTGTGAGAAAGTGGAACCCTCCTGCAAAAAGAATTTCTAAACAAGTCTAATTTTATTTCTAAGAGAGATACTATTACCTAAAATAACTAAAATATGTCATACCAAGAGTCCAGTTTAACTGTAGCAAAATTACAGTCAGTGATCTGTGACACTGATCTATTATAACCTGTTCTGAAGTGACATCACTCTCTGATGGATAAGGATCTTGAGAATCTAGATACGTGCATATGAATGTGGAGCTGGAGAAAGAGGATTTTCAAGAAATGTGTCTCAATCCAATGAAGTATAAACTAAATTTATTAATTGTGATTTAGGAGATATATTTGTGTTCTAGGAAAATAATACATAAACCTCTTTTACTGTTTTTATTCATTTGCTACTGTCACAACAAAATTGATACATGACTGTTATGGAAAGTAATAATTAATGATATCTTGTAGCTAGTAATTTCCAGAGTATATAGAGACCTGAAAGAAGGCAAAATGGTCTACTGAAAACATTTGATATTATGAAAGAAAGGGCTGCAGTATTACAAGTCTCAAATAACTTGCTTAAATTTAAATCAAATAAAATTTTGTTTTCTATCATGTCAACCATCTGCAGAACATTCTTTGTGAAATTGACTGTCCTTTTGACAGTTCCAAACTATGTTTTCTCATATCTACTCAAGCCATACTTTTATTCAAGAACAGTGAGTCAAACCTGGGTTTATTTGTCAGACAAAAATTCAGAATCAGCCTTCTGGATTAATTACGTAACCAACTTTGTGATTCAAGGGTGCTGGGTATGTTGGAAACACAAATGACCGTGGGGACTGCTTTTCTTCAGTGGCTATCTCATTTCTCCACTACCTTTCTATTTTTTGCTTCCCACCAACATTTCCATTCCCCGCAGAAGTGGATTAATACTTATCTCTTTTCAGTAGTGGACATAGAACACTTAAGAAGGCTGCATCATTTTTACTGGGAAGAAACGGAGATGGTTTTGTTAGCATGTATCTTTAAGTAGTTCCTACTGATTTATTAACACTTTCCGGGAAAATACAACTGAAAACTGAATGATATATGATCCTGAAAGTTTGGAAATTCAGACGAAAGATGTTTTGAGGGCTATTCACAGAAGCATAAACTGGGGGAAAAAAATTTTTTTTCTAAAGACCTTTCAAACCAATGTCACATTTCCTATTATGGTTCTTCACTCTCTTTTCTATAACATTTTCACACCATGGGGCAGAAATGTAATTGGAATAAATCTGCAAATATTCTAAGATTGCTGCACCAAGTCTGCAGGAATCCACCTCAATTTAGATAAAGTACATGCAATTTATGATGTTCCGGTAACAAAAACAAAAAGATATATTCAACTATCCCTTGGGTTGTCAGTTGCTACTGGATTTTGATTCTACACAAATAGAACCATTGCAGAACCACTTTGTCACCCACTGGAAAATAGCTTTCCATGGTGTGAAATTCACTTACGTTCAGATACTCTGGTAACATCTAGCAATTATTGATTTTTCCAATTTGTGCTAGTTTATTTCTTTAAACATAAAGCACTTTTCCACCCTTTCTCGGCACTTGCAGTGTGAAAATATGTGTTCCAATTTAAACTGACTATACTTTCAAGAAGTTTTTTTTTAATTATCAAAAATTTTGTGTTTGTGTACAAAAGATGATATTTTAATATACATACACATCATGAAATAGCTAAATCAAAATAATTGACATGTAATACCCCATGTACTTGTATTTTTGTGTTAAGAATATTTAAAGTTTACTCTTAGACATTTTCCAATATATAATGCATTGTTATTAACTTTAGTCATCATGTTGTACAATGGACCTCCTGACTTATTTCTTTCACCATTTGATCAACATCTCCCTAATTCCCCCCACTACCTTTCCAGTCTTTGCTAACCATGGTGCTGCTCTCTGCTTCTTTGATTCTACTTCAAATATAAGTGAGACCTTGCAGTATTTGTGTAACTATATTTAAACTACATTTATTAACTGAATGATAATTTCATCAATAAACAGATTAAAAGCAATTCAAAGCTGTTATCAGAAGTCATGAAGTTTTCTACTCTTTTGATAGCCATGATCTTATCTTTTATACTGATACAAACTCTCATTACCAAGACAATGCCCAAATCAAACATAGAGTGACAGTATGAAGAATAGGGGAGCAACACTGGAGTCCCAGGGATTAGATTTAAATACTATTAGCAGTCATGTGCTCTTGAAAGAAGTTTTGTGATGCCATCATGTCTTAATTTCTTCATGTGTCAAGTGGAGATAGTAACAATACTTATCTAATATGGAGAGAGAGAACTGGCATGTTAGTGAAAATGTTTAGATTAATGCATGCTACATGTAAGTACTGGCAATTTTAGCTGGAAGTTGCACATGTCCCAATCTATCAAATTGTGTACATTACAACTAAAGGCCAAATGTTTTCTCTCATATGTGGATGCTGATCCATAATGTGCTGGGGGTGGTGAATGGATTGGGTAGAGGGAAATGGAAGGAGGGGACAGGGGAATGTGAAAGATGGTGGAATGAGATTGACATCATTATCCTAGGTACTTTTATGATCGCACGAACAGTATGACTCTACATCATGTACAAGTAGAGAAATGAATAGCTATGCTCCATTCATGTACAATGAATCAAAATGCATTCGCTGTCACATATAACTAATTAGAACAAATAAAAATGAATTATGTACATTACAGAGTAAACTCTTACATGGGATTGTCCCTAACACTGGGTGAATGCAAGAAGCCAATAGAGTCAAGTGAGGACAACTGTGTTTAACTTCACTTTATCTTTTCATTTCTGTACTTCTATATCATTACTAGGTCCTAATGATCTTATCGTCAAAATATATTTTAAAATATATGTAATTATTTTCTGCTTTTTTGAGGACGGTGTTATTTCTTGCTAGGGACACATTTAAATTATTTCTCCATCTTGCAGTTTTCCTGAATACCAATCCATTCTCCATATTGTCAACAGAGTGGTCTTTAACATCATAATGTAATCCTTTTATTTTCTCACAGAGATTTATTGAGAAGTTTCACATTACTTTCAAAATAAGCTTCACAACCTATAATATTTCTTACAAACATGTTTGTATTTTGGTTCTACTAAAGCTTGTTATCTGCAATGTTCCCAAATGTTACCCTCTCTAAGTTCATGATCCTTTCCTAGCTACATTTCTTCTGCTTTCCTTTCTTTGTGCATAAACACAGCAGCAGTGGTAATGATTTTCCTGAGCTTTCCCTGTGGAAACTCTTAGATACATACTTCATGGCTCTTATCTTTATCTTTAACCCTCCAGCCCAGAATGAGTTGGAACCTTGATTTATATTTTTAAATCACTTAGCATATTGATTATTAGTTCTTTTTAAACTTTTTATATTAAAGCATTATAATTATACATAGAATTGTGTTCATTTTGACAAAACAATACACACAAGGAATTTGATTTGAATTCCCCCTGTTCTCTCTTTTTTCTTCTATTGAGCTTCCTTTCACTCCTTTATCTGTTTGGATTAGATATGTACATATATAAAATATAAAAATATTTTATATATAAAAATATAGTATATATAAATATATACTATATATTATATAATTATTCATATAATATCAATATTATGTATACATTTATATATTCATATATATACATATATGTATATATTATATATATATGTAACAAGTTGTTGTTCATTTCTTTTCATATTTCTATCTCCTTCCCTTCCCTCCTTCCTCTCTCCTTTTTGTTCTCCATTTTTTTACTTCGTGGAGCTATCTTATATCTTTATGATACCCATTTTCTTTTCCTGTTACCTTCTTTCTCTCATTTTGCTCTAGTTTCCACATATGAGAGAAAACATTTGATGTTTGATTTTCTGAGTTTGGCTTATTTCACTTAGCATGATTTTCTTCATTTCCATCCATTTAGCAAATGCCATTATTTCATTCTTCCTTATAAGTAAAACTCCATTGTGTTTATATAGTACAATTTCTTGATCCATTTATATGTTGACAGACATTTGGGTTGATTCCATACTTTGGCTATTGTGAATTGTGCTACTATAAACATTGAAGTGTCTATATCATTATAGTATGTTGATTTTAATTCTTTTCGATACATACTAAGGAATGGAATAGCTGGGTCATGAAGTGTTTCCATTCCTAGTTTTTTGAAGAATCTCAACACTGCTTTCCATATTGGTTGTACTAATTTGTAGTCCCACCAGCAATATTTGAGTGTACCATTTTCCCCACATTCTCTCCAATATTTACAATTGCCATTCTGATTGGATGAAATGATATCTTAGCGTAGTTTTGTTGTTGCTTTGGTTTTGGTTTTGGAGGAAAAGTTTATTTGGGGAATCACAGTTTCAGTGGTCTTAATCTGTAGATGGTCAGTTCCATTGTACTGGGACCAAGGTGTGGCAGAATACCATGGTGGAAGAGTGTGACAGAAGAAAGCAGCTCAAGACATGATCCCAGGAACCAGAGTCACTAGACTCAGCACAACTCACTAAATCTATGCACACACTACCAATGAATCTCTTCATTCTAGTCATACCCTACCTGCTTATAGATATCACCTAATTAATCCCTATCAGGGTATTAATGCACAGATTAGGTTAATGTTCTCATAATATAATCATTTCACCTCTAAGCTATCTTGCATTGGCTCACACATGAGCTTTTGGGGAACACCACATATCTAAACCATAATAGCTCTGGAATAATTTTTTCCTGATATAACTGTTTAGAATTTGAACTGATTTATGTTCTTTAATTAGATTTCTAATACTGATTGATTAAAATGAAAGTAAATTAACTTTCAAAATATTAAAATTTGTTTTTATTTTTATAAGACTTAATAAGGGTAAAAGTTTCTACCTTGTTTTCTATTTGCTTATATGTCTTATACTCAGCTCATTTGGCTATTTCTTCATATTTATCTCCCTTATTTTTTATTTTTTAGTCAGTTTTGATTTGCATTTTCCTGATTGCTGGGGATATTGAACATTTTTTCATATATTTGTTGATCATTTGTATTTCCTCCTTTGCAAATTTTCTATTTAGATATTTGGCTCATTTCTTGGGCAATTGGGAGTTTTGGCATTTTTTTTTTTTTTTAGTTATTTATATATTCTTATGTTCTGATAGAAAAAAAGAATCTTTTATTTAAAAAATCCCTCCCTGATTCGAGGGCAAAGATTGGGTTTTGTTTGCAGTACCCCTGGCAATAGGGTGTTCCATCACAATAGGAGGCAGTTTCTAAATGATTGTTAATTGAGGGACTCATTCTAGTTTACATTGACAATGCTGGATATCAATCTTGACCCTTTGTGTCAGCATGAGTCCTGGATCAAGTGTCTAGCATTAAATAAGATTAATTTCCTTACAGTCTTAACTTGCTAAGATTTTGTGCCTTCGAACATTTTCTCTGGATCAGTTTTCCAACTTACTGTTTCAAAAATTGAATGGTCAGATTGAGTCTGTTAGTTTTCCTTCTTTACTGCTCTTTACCAATTTTCAGTTTCCCTCTGATTTGTGGTTTTTCTTCAGCTCTTGTATTAAAGCCATGATAACTTTTTCTGGTATGTGGCCTACAAGTACCTTTATGTGGTACTAAAAATAACATGATAGTCTGCCTTCATTAGCAAGAAAGTCAGTATTAAGAATCTTCTTTGGAATCACATTAAAAATGTGCTTATTGAAAATATTGTAAGATAGAGATAAACATATTGGAAAAATTAATATAACTAGTAGATCTACAAAGTTTTCCATGAACAATGAGAGGAAATTGAATTTCTTAGTTGTTACACTAAGTAATTTAAATGGCAATCTAAAGGGTTTTTTTTTTTTTTTTCCCCATTCATTATTAGTGGTCTTGATCTGGGTTATAGGAAGACAACTACTGGACTTCAAGCAGATTTTAAAGATAGGTGCTTAGTAGTATAAAAGATGTACTGGGTACTTAAATAGTTAGATATAGTTTTATGCTATAATTAAAATATTTTAAAATCAGATATATTATTTTAGTTTTGAACTAAATGTTTTGGGTTTGAGAATCATCATGATTAACTTGATTAGTCAAATATTTTTTCACATAGAATGTGGTGAATATTGTTGAAGCTTTAGCAGAATCAGGCCTTTTCTCTTGAACCAAGAATTGATTTTATCTAGTAACAAATGGAATTCAAACTTAAAATATGTGAGTTCAATTTCAAACTCCAAATTCATGGCATTCGAATAGGTGTTACATTTGCCAAATTGTGTTCATTGCCCAAGCTATTAGTTCTAAGTCCTGCCAACAGAAAGATCAGTGAAACACAAGGAAAAAAAATCAATATAAATTGAGCTCCCTGCTACATCTTCATTAAGAGATACGAAATATAATTTAATTCTGAAACATACATTTGAAAGTGATGATCCATATGTGCTACTAAAATTGAGCATTAACTGATTCTAACTATTTTGGAAACTGGTAATATTAACCTGATGAAATCCAAAATAATATTAAACATACACACAGCACACACACACACACACACACACACACACACAAACACACAGAAAGAGAGAGAAAAGAGAGAGAGTTGTATAAAATCTAAAGGAAAGTTCTAACAATAAAGTAAATGCGGAGGAACTTCTCCTCTCAATTAAGATCCACAGCATGCAAAACATTACCACATACAAGATTATATAGAAGACATCTTATCCTGATGTGAGTCACTTTCTTTCATAACATATTCTCCTTCTCCACCCAATTTAAATATTATCCATATTTTTATTTTAAACTTTCTAAATTTTTTTCTAATTTTTCCTTATGAATCTTTTCAGAATTACACATTGTTAGTAATATTCTGACTTTAAACTTTAATTTGAATAATATTTTATATATTTTTCTGTGATTTATACTTATTATTGTTTTTGCATAACAATTTCATTGTATTTTCCTCTACTGTGTCAACATATAAAGTTTACTTTCATTCTAATCTTGATGTTTATTAGAATGTTTCTAGTTTCTTATTCATACAAATAATGACACCGTGAATATTCCATTGCATGTCCAAAAAATACACATTCATAAATAATATCATGTTTAATGCTAAACATTAACTGATATCTCTCCTTGAGAAAAAGATTTGTGCACACTAATTACTTTAATTCCACATTGTACAGGAGTTTCTAGTGAATGCAATAAGATAAGTCAGAATCAATAGATCTCCATAGACTTAAAAAAGAAAACTACAGTATTCATACAAAAAATACTAAAACAAAAAGTGAATTCATAGAATACAAAGTCAAAATAAAAACATTCATTTATTTTATTAACTTTATTTTAATATCTAGAAACAAACAGTAGGAAAAAGAAATGCTTTTTAAAAAATACTAGTTACAACAGTATAAGAAAATTAAATCATCAAGTTTCTTTTCAAATGTGGACTTAAACTGTTCATTAAAACCTAAAATTTACTGAGAAAAAGTAAAATAAACCTAAGTAAATTTAGAAATTGATTATGTCCACTGATTGGGTCACTACATACAGTTAGAAAATTCATTCTCTATAAGTTACACTCTAAATTCAATAAGATTCAATAAAAATACTAACTACATTTTCAAAGACATGTATAAGATTATTTTCAACTTCATACATAATATAAAAGCATCTTAATTAGCCAAACTATTTTCATAAGAAAAAAAAGGAACACATATTGGGAGAATATATTTACAATAAATATATTTGACAAATAATGTGTGTCTTTAATGTATAAATGAACCTGCTTGACTTACTGGTAAGAAAAGAAAAACAAATTCATAACGTGTTCGAATAGATGCTATACAAAAGAAGATATGCAAATAATCATAATGTTAAAAGAATTTTCTTGTATAATTATTAGAAAATTCATTGTAATGGCAAATGTTTGCAAAAATGAGGAGCATTTAGAACTCTCATATGTTGGTAGAGATGTAAAATGGCATAACAAAGTATGTAAAAGTATGGTAACATTTTTGTACTGTTAAACATACACCTATCACATGACCTAGCAATTGTACTCTGTGGTGTTTACCCAAGAGAAGATTGAAAAAGCTATACATCTGTCAAAGCCAACTGAGTTGAACAATGATAACAGGTTAATTTTTTTATGCACCCTAAAACCAAAATTATTTTAACAAAATCAAATAGTTATGTAATATTTTGTGTGATGAGTGGTTATTGCTCATAGATCCTGTTTCTGCGGGGAGTGTAAACACACACTTTAAGATGTATATTCATTTCCCTTTATGCTTTTTCTGAGATTTTTCCTTCAGAGGTAATCATAAGTTATCTTCAAAGGATTTCCTAGAGAGTTAGATTTTTGATTGTAAGAATGTTTATTAGTCAGAATTTTATAATAGTACATTTAAAATATTCCCCCAATTCAACAAAAATCAATTAGTTCTGCCTCACCATCTTAGAATTCTGCTCTGCTCAGTTTCAGACTAGTGGTCATGTTCAGGTCTATATCACTTGGCTCATTTTTCTCATACCCCGCTTGAATTTATATTCACTCTCTGGACCATGCACTTACGGTGGAGATAAGGAGCTTTACTGTTGTCACACCTCTGTGCCTTTCCCATTGACAAAGTAGAGCTGTATGCATGCACAGGCCAGTGCCAAAGCCAATGGCAGTTTCAATGCTCTCTGTACAACAAATGGGATTGGAGAAAGAATGTTGAAGATCACTAATATATAACAAAGGTAATGCATGTCATAAGCAATTTTCAGGAGCATCATTTCCCATGTGTTTAGTACCAGAGTACAAAGCATCCACTCTGCTTGGGAGTACCCTGGACATGGGGTTCTGGAGCAAATTTCATGTCTCCTAGCTGTCTTTTCATTGAAGCTAGTGTTCTTTGGGTTGCTAATTTTGTGTTGGGTATCTCATTGAAGTCTTCATCTTGTTTTTGAATCAGTAAATTGCCTTAAGTGAATGTAAGCTGTGGTTTATCTTTCTTCTCTGACTTACAGTTCTCACTTTCTTTTTTGATCTATACACTATTAATTTGTGTGTTACAATGGTTTACAAACTGAGGTCAAAAAATAAAGGTAAGAATTGCTTATCAAAGAACATAAAAAAATATGAATCAGTATTTTAGGTTTTTTGGAGATTTGATAAATATGCTAAAGTCTGCTGTTTTTCATATGAATACATAAATTCTTCAAAAGATCACATGTGTTATGAGTCATATTTGAATATAGGTTTTAAATTCTTTTAAATAATAATGATTTATTTTTTCCCCATTGTATCACAGCATTCTTCTTCCCTATACTGCCACTTTTGTCTCATTTTAACATGAATTTTCTCTGGTGGCTGTATCAAATTAAGTCAGTTCTTTGAGTTTAGTTCCAAAGACATGTACAGGCAATAGCACTTTATGCTCTCCTATTTCCATGCCACAGTGGTTTCAGTATAGTAGTTCAGTCACAATGATAGAATTTTTCTCTCTCAGGCAAGTTAGGAGGATAGTTCTTAAAGCTCTATAACTACTAAGTACTTAAGAACTTACCTAAGAAGTAGAAGAAGTAAACTCTTTAGTTTCAAGTTCTATCAAAATGCTGGAATTCATTTTGTACAATAGTTGCCACTACATTCAGGTGCTATAAACCCTTCTGCCTATTTTTAATTTGTATCATTAGACTGGATGTTCTTGTGTTCTTCTGCAATCAGTTGATATCTCAAAAAGGAATGGTATTTCAAGGGGAACATGCGCCAAGGAAGAAGGTAGTTGTCAGAAACCTTTTATGTGTGATAGACATATTCGCAAAATCAATTAGGAATATTCTAAGAAACAAATATTTCTAAAATATATCCTAAAGAAATGGAGGCGTTTCTACTGTCTTCAGTTATCATCAACTTCTCTAAAAAAAATACTCTGAATTTCAGTAGCTTATGTATTATATTCCTTTCCCACAGAGATTCCCTATAGTTTCTCTATAAAAACATTTTGGCTTTTGATTCCATTAAGAACAATTCATTAAATATCTTTGAATCAGTTTTAGCTATTTACAATATTTATAATGCAGTTTCACAAGATTTTTATTTTCATTCCTTTTCTGTTATGACTGACTTAGATTTTGAGAGATCTGTAAGTTACTGAAGAACATGCCATATTTTTTAGCTTTCTGCTACCCTCCATCCTCAGACCAGAATTTACAATTATTTGTTCGCCATCTCCACAGTACTGAACCAACATATCCTTCAACTGTCTCGGCAGTTTACCTGCAAAGTTTGCTTTTTCTCTATAACTCACCAGGTTGACTAATGCTTCCATCACTGTTCAGTTTTGTGGCCTGGAAATTTCAGAAAAGTATGAAACCCTGCAACACTTTAAAATTCATCATCAAACTCTGCTTATTTTATACTGAATGTTATATTTATTTCACTTTCCTCTACTACCTTTGTTTATAAATTTATATTTTATAATATAATTTCATATTCATTGTTCCATATTACATTATGCTTTATTGTTTTATATTAGGCTATTTTACATAATTAATCTTACATTTTTCACTGAAGTATAAGTTCCAAGTTTCCAGGATTCTTATGTAGTTAATTATCCAGGTTTTATACAAGCCAGTGTTGAAAAAATAACTGAACGAACAATTTCCTTAAAATAGTCTAAACTTTCTCAAAGTAATTTCTCAAAATAGAGTAAGGTCAAACAACTCAGATGCTCAAAGATCTTTGTCAATTATTCCTTTCTAAAAGTTGAAAGTCTGAGCGGCATTGGGGTTCTACCACCTATTATCAGTGAATCATTCCAGGAATAGCTCTAGAATATGCACCAAAATATAATTTCAACTGTCCAGCAACCAGCATTTCACATATCTTATTAACTCTTGCTGTTTCCCCTGCACAAAATATCTATCTCCTTAGCTCTGCTTGCTGAAGCCTCACACATGACAAAGTATCAACTT
Source organism: Sciurus vulgaris (assembly GCF_902686455.1). Lineage (NCBI taxonomy): Eukaryota > Metazoa > Chordata > Mammalia > Rodentia > Sciuridae > Sciurus > Sciurus vulgaris. The sequence continues at coordinate 25,285,180 of NC_136470.1, read as the reverse complement.
GAGTGCCATTTCTCATAGAACTTCCTGATCCCTTAACAGGAACTGAGCCCATACCATATTATTACCACTGCACTTTGCTTCCATCTCTACTGTACCCTGCATGAAGCAGTTTTCCTTTATATACCCTTTGTGAAAAATACTATTAAAATACTCTCTCTCTTTTTTTTTTTTTTTTTTGGTATTAGTGAATTTTGGGAAAGAGAATACATATTCTATTCATTTAATATATCAAGCAGTGTCCTCAAACATGATAGGCAAACCAAGGAATAGCACTGAATAAATGCTTACTAAACAGAATAGAATGGCATGGAAAGAAATAGAATGAGATAAAATAGGACAAAGTATCCTAACAAACTAAACCTCCAACAACAGTCCCTTTACCTGACTGTCCTGCTTCTTAATTTGATTTTAATCAACTGCTGTTGCCTTTCTCTTTACGCTTTGCTTTTCCTTAACCAAGTTATGAACTCCAAAGTTAATATAGCAAATTTCATGAAGTAGATATTTAAAACATAGTGAGATGGAAAGGAAGACAACCCTATAGAGCATAATCTTAATATGAAAACTAAAGAAAAACATTTTGTTCTCTCTTCTAGCTTGACAGCTGAGGGAAAGAAGCAAAGTTGCTTCTTCCCTCATATCAAGCAGTAATTGATGACAATAATAATGATAGTTAGAAATAAGTTTAAACCATTAAAATGATAAAACAGTAAATTTTTAGAGGTTTAAAGTACAAGTCATTATAAAATTAAATTCCCTTGGATTTACTCATATGTTGATAAACCTGTATTAGGTAAAGATTTCTATATTTTTTTAATCACTACATTTGTATAATCTGAAAATTATTTTTTCAACAAAAGTCATAGTTAAAACTTTTGGGAAACTGCAAGAGGACAATCAATCTGTGTGTGTGTGTCTGTGTGCATTAAATTTTTCATGAAAAGGAAATCAAAAGAAAAATCACAGAGTCAAACTTTTAAATTTCCAAACCAGTAGATATCTTTCAACTTATTTCAGATATATGAATTCAAAACAGTAATGTTACAGGACCCGAAATAATTAAGATTTACTAAAACATGTACAATTATATGTGAAAAGCAGTTTTGAGAAATGAAATTGCAAAGATCAGTGAAGAAAATAAAGCAGGAAAATAAGATATTGATTAGATACAAAGGTTTTGCTCAAAACAGTCTTCAAAAGGAGACATAAATAATGTTTGCTTGCACAGGGTAGAGATCTAGTTATAGGTAGAGGAAGCTACAGGCAAGTGCAATGGGTTGTAGGCATGAGGATGGAGTGGCTTCAGACGAAACTGAAAAAGAAAGCTAACTCCCAGGATTCTGACGGGATAATTGTTCATTGTGAGACCATGCATAGAAGAGGTCAAAACACAGGATACACTAAGAGAATTGGGTGATGAAAGTATTGTGCATTCTGTTTAGGGAATGTTGAGTTCAACCTTGCTGAAAATCATAGACAGGAAGAGAGCTGGTGAATTATTTATACTCTAAAATCATGAAATAAAGAATAATCAGAAGAGACTAGCAATAAACCCTAAGGGATATCAATGAAGGTAAAAACTGAGGAAGACAGCTGCACTCAATATTAAAATAGAGTAATTCAGTGCAGGATGGAGATCAGAACAGTGTGGTTCCATGAAAGCAGATGTGAGATATGTTTCAGATGGAAAAATGGCAAATAGCATGAACTATTGGAAGGATTTGAACAAGATAAAGGATGCAAAATACATAAAATTCACTGACACTGAGATCATGTTTGGATTTTTTTTAAAGCTAGTTCAGTGAAATCATTGGACCAGAATGCTAATGAGTTGAAATAATCATATGATTCTTAACTTTAAGTTTATTGATGTGATGAATTACACTTATTGATTTCCAGATGTTGAACCAAACTTGCATCCCTGGGATAAATCCCACTTGATCTTGGTGCACTATCTTTTTAATGTTTTTGTATGCAGTTTGCCAGAAATTTGTTAAGGATTTTTTTTTAATCTATGTTTATCAGGGATAATGGTCTGAAATTTTCCTTCTTAGATGCATCTTTGTCTGGTTTTGGTATCAGAGTGATATTAGCTTCATAGAATAAGTTTGGAAGGGTTCTCTCCTTTTTCTATTTCATGGAATACTATGAGGAGTATTGATACTAGTTCTTCTTTGAAGGTCTTGTAGAACTCAGCCAAGAATCCTTCTGGTCCTGAACTTCTCTTGGTTGGTAGGCTTTTGATGGCTTCGTCTATTTTATTGCTTGAAATTGATCTGTTTAAATTGTGTAGGTCCTCCTAATTGAGTTTGGGTGGATCATATGTCTCTAGAAATTTGTTGATGTCTTGAAACTTTTAATTTTGTTGGAGTATACATTTTCAAAATAGCTTCTAATTATGTTTTATATTTCAATAGGGTCTGTCATGATATTTCCTTTTTCAACATGAATTTTAGTGACTTGAATTTTCTCTCTCCTTCTCTTTGTTAGTGTGGCTAAGGGTTTATCAATTTTGTTTATTTTTTCAAAGAACCAACTTTTTATTTTGTCAATTTTTGAATTGTTTCTTTTGTTTCAATTTAATTGATTTCAACTCTGCTTTCACTACTTCTATTCAACATTGCCCTTGAAACACTAGACAGAGCAATTAAAACAAAGAATAGGAAAAGAAGAACTCATACTATCACTACTTGCTGAGAACATGATTCTATATTTAGAGGATCCAAAATACTCCACCAGAAAACTTCTAGAACTAATAAACGAATTCAGCAAAGTAGCAGGATATAAAACTAACACTCAAAAATCTAATACAGTCAATCACCTCATACTAGACAAGGGAGCCAAAAACATACAATGGAGACAAGATAGCCTATTCAACAAATGGTGCTGCAAAACTGGAAATCCATATGCAGTAAAATGAAATCAAACCTCTACCTCTCACCCTGCACAAAATTCAACACAAAAATGGATCAAAGACATAGGAATTAGACCAGAGATCCTGCACCTAATAGAAGACAAAGTAGGCCCAAATCTTCATCCTGTTGGCTTAGGATCAGTCTTCCTCAATAAGACTCCCAAAGCACAAGAAATCAAAGCAAGAATCAATAAATGGGATGGACTCAAACTTAAAAGCTTTTTCTCAGCAAAGGATACAATCAAAAATGTGAAGAGAGAACCTACAAAGTGGGAGAAAATCTTTTCCACACGCACTTCAGATAGAGCACTTATCTCCAAAATTTGTAAAGAACTTACAAAACTTTACAACAAAAATACAAAGAACCCAATCAATAAATGGGCCAAGAAACTGGACAGACACTTTACAGAAGAAGACATATGGGCAATTAATAAAAATATGAAAAAGTGTTTGACATCTCTAGTAATTAGAGAAATGCAAATTAAAACAACTCTAAGATTTCATTTTACTCCAATTAGAATGGCTTTTATCAAGAACACAAACAATAATAGATGTTGGCATGGATGTGGGGAAAAAGGCACACTTTGACATTGCGGGTGGAGTTTCAAATTGGTGCAGCCACTCAGGAAAGCAGTATGGAGAATCCTAAGAAAACTTGGAATGGACCCACCTTTTGATCCAGTTATCCCATTCCTTGGTTTATACCCAAAGAACCTAAAATCAGCCAACTACAGTAACACAGCCACATTAATGTTTATAGTGGCTCAGTTCACAATAGCTAGATTGTGGAACCAACCTAGATGCCCTTCTACAGATGAGTGGATAAAGACACTCTTGTGTATATACACAGTGGAATACTATTCAGCCATAAAGAATAATATTATGGATTTGCAAATAAATGGATGGAATTGGAGAATATCATGCTAAGTGAAATAAGCCAAGCCCAAAAAAACCAAAGGCCAAATGTTTTCCCTGATAAGTGAAGGATGATATATAATGGGGGTGGGGGTGGGAAGTGAGAGAATAATGGGGGAACTTTAGAATATGTAGAAGAAAATGAGAGGGAGGGGGATATGAAAAATGGTGGAATGAGACAGACATCATTACCCTATATACATGTATGATTAATGAATGGTATGAATCTACATTGTGTAAAACCATAGAAATGAAATGATGTACCCCATTTGTGTACAATGAATCAAAATGCAGTCTGTAAAAAAATTAAAAGCTAAATAAAACAATCTAATGCATTTCTATTCATAAGTGATAAATCCTCTGAAAGAGAAATTAGGAAAACTACTCCATTCCCAATAGTCTCAAAAATATAAAATACTTGGGAATCAATCTAAAGAGATGAAAGACCTCTACAACTAAGACTACAGAACACTGAAGACAGAAATTATGGAAAACCTTGGAAGATGGAAAGAACTTCCAAGTTCTTGCTTAGGAAGAAAATGGTCATATTACTAAGACATAAGAAAAAAAGCATTTTAAATTCAGAAAAACATGTAATCACAAGTCAAATGTTCCCTTAAATGACAAAATCTCCAACATTCTTCATTACTTATCATGATGTCAAGGGCTTTAAATATGAATTACCAACCCAACCTCATTCAACTATTCTGATATGCACAAGCACATTAATTTTATCTGATTTTAATGTGCCTGCAAGTAAATATACAAATAAGTGAGCAAAGAAAAAGTGGGAAAACAAGTCCAATAATAGTTGAGCATTTTTTATATTGAATATTATGTGGTATCTGGGGGAGAAAATGAATTGTTAAAGTTTATCACATGTATTCCTAGCTTTGGGGAATACAAAATATATTAATATTTAATTTGCTTCTGTTTCTGGAATATGTTTTTGTGTGAAGAAGTTGCTTTTTAAGATTATAATTATTATTTTACAAAAGTCAAACATTTCCCATAGAGTGAGATACATTTATTTACAAAACTACCACCTACATGGGGAACTGGTAAAGATTTATTTGAGCAACATTGTGCACTAAATGGGAATAGTATGTTTAAAGCCAGAGATTCTCCTATGTTCTTTAATAAACCAAACATAGAAAAAATTACTTTAGTAGCAAGTACACTTTTTTCAGAAGTCAGCAATTTGAGAAAAAATAAATAAATAAAGTGAGCAGTTGTAAAAGGGCTTTAAGAATAATGATAAACATAGTAAACAAAGGTCAAAAAGTAACAATTTTTAAAAGAACCATTATTATAATGAATTAAATGAAATGATAAAATAATATGTACATTATATATTGAATAAAAATAAAACTTGGCTAAAAATCAAATATGTAGACAGATTTCCAAGGCATGCAATACATTTGAGTAATCACATTAAGAGATGATCATGAATCCTGTGTCAATTGAGACCATTTGTTTTGAAAGAGAAGAGAAGATGGAAATGTATAAGTTAGGATAAATTGGTACAAATTTTTGTTATAGCCTTTTAATATTTTTTGATTTTTTTCAAATTTTGACTTTGTAATACATATAAATACACAAAGCAGATCATTGTAAAAGGCCAGTTTGGGCAAAATGATGCCTTTTGCTTTCATTTCTATAATCCAATTCTGTGTGATCCAGATTCCTCTGTTCCTGCATAGAGTAACCACCTGAAGAAGCTGCAGCTTGAAGACCTTACCACACAATGGAACTGATGGCAGATGCCTTTCAACTCCAGGACACCCTCCGATGCTCTCTTTTCCCATATTGGAATCTCTTTTCCTGTGTTAACAAGCTGCAAATAGGCATAGAAAAATATCCATTTTATTCCATTTCACAAAGCTAAGGTTAGGACATTTGTGAACACTTGAATGGATTAACTCATAACCATTTTTCTGTGGACAGGAATTGTGACAGTAGAGTCTCTGACAATAAAGACACTGTTTTAAAACACATCTGTTCTAGCAGAGGGAAGCCATGCCAATTATTTCACATCTTTACTTACGTTTCTTTATTATTAAAAGGGAAGCAACTATAATTTAGTAATTGTGGGTAAAATGTATAAATATATTACATTTAGAAATATCTGATCTGCAATAAGCATGATAACTCTATCATAATAATTATTAATATACTTAGAATTTTTATTTCAGGCAGATTTCCAAAGGCTTCAGGGTGTCTGTTCCCCTCTTTGCATAGGTAAACAGTAAGACAGTGTTAGAAGAGGAAGCAATAACTTTTTGTAGTAGGCAGGCAGGTCAGTGTCTAATCAAGAACTCATCCTCATGCCATGCACATGTAGTGAAGTTTGGAGTGTTCAGGGTACAACACCAAAGGGTTATTTGTGGAATCCAGTGCAAATTAAAGGTTCATGTTAAAACTGTCTGTAAGCTGAATTAGAAATGCTCGGTTTGAACTGGTGAGTTGAAAATGCTAAGAAATCATAATGAGTTTAAGGTTTCTTGTGCATTACCCCAGAACAATTCCCACTTTGGGGAAGATATGTTATTATTTTTTTTTCTGTTTCCCAGCTTCACCTTTCAATATGTTGTCTTCATAAATCAGTGTCCAATTGTATGGTGTGTGGTTCTTTGTTTCATTTCCATTATTTTTTTCTGCCTGCATTTGCATGAGTTTGCGTGTGCACACATGCATATATGTGCATACACTAGAGTTTGGAATTGGAGAGAGGCAGATGAGTATAGTTGCTGCCTTTCAAGTCATTACAAAGGTATTTTTTTTCATGGGCTATTAATCATACATAAGAAAACTTCCCTCTGAGTAAAATAACCCACAGCATCAGGATTTCTCCTGGTCATGAGATATCAAAGGTAGAAGATACCTAATACAACCCTTAGGTCCACCCACCACAATCTCCATTTTTCATTGAAAAGAATGAGTTTTGAAGGTGAGGCAGAACCTACCCAGATCCCGATCTCTGAACCAATAGTCCAGAACTATTTAAACATGTAAATTCAAATACTCTACTGGGAAAAATCCAAAGCTTGATTATATGTCATCCTCATCATTTTAGAATAAATACTTTAACCCAGTATGGATGGCAGTGCTCTTAAATAGACATGTATTTTGAGAAAGAAGCTATTTTTTTACCTACTTCTTCGTAAAAAAGTAGAGAAATGCCACTGTTTATAGGAAGATAAAGCAAGTGGACATTTTATGAAGGCATACTTTTAAATTAGATGAAGACATAAATCTGTTGCTGAAATTACCTGCAAATATACAGACAATACTATAGCTCAAGACAATACAACACAAATCAGGGAGAAAATTATTTGCCTATAAATCTTAATCTACTACAATTTTATTTTCTCTCATCTATTTGCTATGTGGCACTCCTGAGTTTTAGGTGCTAGCTCTATTACTTGGGAATAGGCTTGCCCTAATAAAACTGACATTTCTAAAGGGCTGCTTTTGTAGAATCATGCTTTTGCTTCTGAGATCCCTAATTCAACACCTCTGACAGAGCCTCAATTCTTTTCAGGGCACAATACCAGGAACAAAGGAGAAATAAAAATAAAAGGAGCAAAGAGATGAGAGCAGGGATAAACTCTTAAAGCTGCTTTATTCCTCATAATTCAAAAAGTTACAGAGTTCTCTGGTATTGAAACTGAATTTCTCCATTTTTATTTTTTCTTGGGTTTCATATCAGCATCAGGCTAAACCAGACTTATAAGTTATTTTGGGGTATATTCTGCTCTTCAATCAAAACTTGATAAGATGTTTTTTAAATTTCCATGTTTTATCTCAAATAATTGACTGATTAGATTTCACATATATATACTCAGTTTTCATGGAAGCAGTGAAAATCTTCAAAGTTTTCAATTGGTATTTCCGGACTCAGATCATGAAATGAAATAATGACTGATCTCAAAGCAGAATGAGATATCTTATTTAACTCAACAAAATTCTTGCTAGCCAAAGGACTTTCTCCATTCAATTATTTTATTTCAATATTTCCTGGGGAAAGCAGTGTTTTAACCAAACTGAAATGAAGGCTTTTTATCTCATGAAAGAGTTTATCTCCTTAGAGGTTGTTTGTATGTCCGTCTTAAATATCCTATATATTAGACTGAAATGATCCCAGACAAATGAGTATTAAAATAATTCCATTTATTCATTTTAATACTAGCTTCATTGCTTTGTTTCAGGAAAAGTAAATTTGATTATTATACATTTAGTCACAGATGTCACAAATTAACCTTTACTGTCATAGTTACATGAGAAATACAAATTATGTTTAGGAGAAAAAAAGATTATCATAAACAAAAATAGGAATGTCAAAATTTGCAAATAAAGTATATCATGAAAAGTAGTTCATATAATGTCAATAAGTAATGAAAACAAGATTTCATTTTAAATAGAGTTGGATATCATTGAGTTAAGGGAAAATAGTTTTCTTCAGTATAGAATTTATCTTTGCTTTTATATCCCAAACATGTTGAGTGACTGTTCAGTGAGAAATATATTATTTTAACTGACCATCAAACCCATACTTAGAACATCTCACCAAATATACCATTCCCAGGGATAAAATTGTAAATGCTTTATGTGAATAAAACCAGTAATAGCATACTTTATAAACTTTAATATTTATAGATGTTATTTCCTTTTCTTTCCTTTCAAATACAAACAAATCTTTTAGTAACAATTGGCAATTTTAAACACATGAGTTATATTTATATACAAAAGAATTAATACTTTAAAGTAATAATGAGAGATTTTGCTTGCTGTCTTGTTTACTTAGGTAATATATATATACTTGCTAGAGTTTGGATATGAGGTATCCCCCAAAAGCTCCCTTGTTAGTGCAGGAATGTTCCAATATGATTAGGAAAACTGTCAGCCCATAAATGAATTAGTATATTTGCTGAATTAATAATTTGAATGGACTAATTGGGGTGATAACTGTAGGCATGTGGGACATGGCTAGAGGAGTTAGGTCACTGGAGATGTGTCCTGGGGATTTTATACTTTGTCCCTGGCAAGTGAAGCTCACTCTCTGCTTCCTGACTGCCATGAACTGAGCAGTTTTCCTCTAGTTTGTTTTTCTGCCATGATGCTCTACCTCATCTCAGGTCAAAGCAATGGAATCAGCCACCCATTGAGTGAAACTCTCAATCCATGAGCTCCAAATAAACTTTTCCTCCAAGAAATTGTTCTGGTCAGGTATTTTGATCACAGTTACATTAAGGCGAATGACAAATTGGCATTGAGAAGTGGTATTGTTGCTCTGACTAAGTGATCATGTGGTTCAGAAATCTTTGGAATTAGTTGGTGAGAGAAGATTAAAAGAGTTTATAGATATAGGTCGTCAAATCCTCAGAATGCTCTAAATATTGTAAGCAAGTCTTAATGGGTAATTCTGATGGGAGCTCAGAAGACCAGAATGCTGATAGAAATGCAAACAGTAAAGATTGTGCTAAAACGGTTTTAGAAGGGAGTAAGGACTCTATTGGAAATTTTACTAGAGGCCATTCATGTTACATTTTGACAAAGGACTTGTCTGCATTTTGCCCACCTACTGAGACTTTCCGTGAGGCTTAGTTTAAAGGTGAAGAAATACTTAATGTAGCAGAGAAATTTTCAAGCAATACAGAATTTAGGAGGTAGTACAATCATTCCTGGCAGTTTTTAAAAAAGATTTGCTATGAAAATCAAGAGCACTTATCTTATTAGGTTTGGGGAAATTATTTTTTCTCATGATTCATATTAGTTGCCAGTTAAAAAAAATTAAATCTTCAGGTAATTGACAAATTCACCCAAATTGTGGATTTTAAAAAGCTGAATTTTTTTGTTTATGTGTTCATCTGTTCATTGGTTTGTGTTTTTTTTTTTTTTTTTTTAAGAAGGGCAGATTTTTCTTTTTTATTACAAACATTATTCCAGATAATTAGAGACAAAGGTGTGAAATACTCTTTCAGCTATTGCAATGATATTACTTTTGACTTTATAAGTGCCCAATGAGTCAGAAACTTCAAACTTTCAGATACTTTTATGCTGTCAAACATTATGGAGGTTATTAATAGAGTGCTATTCTTATATTTTATGTTATTATATCAATAAAAACTGATGGTAGGAAAATTGAATTTTTTTTTTTAGATTAAAGAAGACAGGCTGCTGATGTGCAAGCCTGTCTAAAGGAAATTGAGTATCTCATATTCTACTCTATTCTGTTCTTTGAGTTTCACAATAAGAGGAAAACCAAATGATTGTAAGGTGTTTTGTTGTTGGTATTAATTATTTTGTTTCACTTATTTTTTTTTTTCATTATGGTATGGTTACTTGTCACTTTTTAGCTCTTTGGACTGGCTCAGATAGTTTCCTATGCTATTTCGGATACATCCAGGAAAACAGAATTCAGCATAAGAACTTAAGATAAAGAGAATTTCATCCAGGATACTGATTATGTTGGGGATACAAGAGCTAAAAGAATAATAGAAACTTGCAAGGCAAATGAGAGGTTAATAGGAATAAAAGGCCATGTTACCCCAAGGGTAGAGGCACAAGGGAATGAAGTTGTTTAACTTGTGCCTATGAGCCCTGTTTTTCCTGAAATATCTGCATAAGCGGAATGTGGGTTCCCTGGAAGCTAAAGCAATCCAGCTGTCTTCCAAGGGCAGCAAAATCTGGCTGGTGTGAGAGCTGGCAAAATGCAGTCTACTGGTAATTGGTTCCTTTGAGCCAAACAGGCACTGGGACAGCACAGTCCATTCAATCTGTCACTGTCTTAACCATGTTTAGCCTTCACATAACAATTTTATGCTCCCTCCAATCTGAGGCTACCATAAATCATACAAAGTGGAGATATGCTCATTCTCTCCTCAGAAGCCAGAGATAGAAAAATCCCATTGATCATCATATTTATGTTTAGAACTTACAGCAGACTTTCCTTTGGGGGCTAGGATGTGCATCATTCAAATTAGTAACGAAAAGTAAAACTAATAATAAATAAATAACTAATAAATAATTATGAATACTAAATGGATGTGTGCTTATATGAATGAAGGAATACATAAATAAATGTGATAGCAAGAGGTTCCCAAGAATATCTGATAGACATGAGATATAGTCTTCCTTTCTGTTACATGTATTACAAACAATTTGTTAAAATTAGGTTGCATAAACTTTTCTAGGAAATTTCTTAAATATGCAGATCCAAGTCCCCACTGTAGCTCTTCTACCCAATACACACACACAGACACACACACACACACACACACACACACAGAGAGAGAGAGAGAGAGCGAGAGAGAGAGAGAGAGAGAGAGAGAGAGAAGGAGAGAGAATTTAGTGCAGGTTGTTCTTGAACTTTACATGAAGAAACACTTTTAAACACAAGTCATTATTTTGGGGAAAGTAAATTTATTTGCCACCCAAGAATATGAAAAACCATCTTGCTTCTATTTTGTTTATTGAAGTTCATCTGTTTGAAGTTCCCTCATCTCTACTGAACCCTGATGTTCAAGTTGTCTTTCCTGGAAATGAAGTGGAGTTGCATAGTCAGGTACAGGTATTTTCTTGGGACATGCTCCTGTCATTTGCTCTTTTGGAGTAGACATAAAAGAAGCAGGAGTTGACAAAGAAGATGGGGTGTGTTGAAAACTCAGTAAAGGTTCTAGGCAGTGTCCAAAGTGCTGGAATGTCCACGTGAGGTGGTCCCATATGGCAGCCAAGGCTGGGTCTTACCAGTCACTATGAGGTAGAGGTTGCTTCCTGATCTTGAGCCAGGCAGTGTTTTCTAGAAAAGGCCAATGTTCAGAGGTGACTGAGCATTGAGGGTGTTGACTGTCTGCACACTCAGCACCCAAGGTCTATCAGTCTTTGGGCAGATCTAACCAACACATCATAGCCCCCATCCATTTGTTTCTTAATTCTAGAGTTTCTTTAAATCTTTGTCCTTTACAGTAATTTCGTTTCCCCATATGTTTTCTTTCTTTCTGCATAATTTAAAATCTACATACACTAGTTTGAGACCTGTTATTGGCTATCATTTTATGATTTAGACATACTTATGGATATAGGTGTGCAGAATAATGTGTGCATGGATACACATACATTGTTTCTACACATACAAAGAACTTCTCCCATTGAGAATAAGAACAGTAACCAATAGTTAGTTAATATTCATATAGATAATGTAGGGAACCTTCCTCAAGCTTATCTGACAGCAGTCACGGACACCATGGTCTAAGTAAGCCAAACAGTCTGAACAGAGAAACCGAGGTAATGGTAAAGACTTACCATGGCAAAAAGGTCTTTGCAGTTGCTGAGGCTGAGTTTGAGCTGAGGGGAGGCCTCATTCTGACATGCATCCCAGAAAGCTGTGATGTGAGCTCACCTGCACTGCCTTGCCTCATGCTGTGTGCTGGAGCTTGCCATTCCCCCAGTCCTTTGTCTCAGACCTATTGCTGGGCAGAATTGCTTAGGCATGCTTGGTTTGTTTACACTACCTGGACCCTCGAAGTATAGTTCACCTATAGGCTGACTCTGTTATACTTTAACAAGCGTGTTAACCTGATTGGATAATGTGCCTATATATGTCCTGTGCGACCCTAAATAAAATTAGATCCGTGCCTTCAGAGCTCGATCTCCGATGCCTGGGTAAGGCACTGGGTAAGTCTAGGTAGGGTAGGCATTGTTCATCCTCACCCTCAGCAAACCTGTCTCAAAACATCTACAGATAACACTAAATATTTACTAGAGATTTTGTAATCATTTTCATATATAGGAGAAATAAATTTTATATTCAGTTGAAACTTTTTATTTCTTAAATATTAAATATTCCTCAAATATATATGGGATGCAACAAATCATCAAGATGTTAATAACTGTTGAAGTTGAGTGGTACGTATGTGAGGTCATTATGCTATTTTATCTATTTTGTGTGTGATTGAAAATAATCTCAATGAAATTTCAACACTATACCTAAGAGATAGTACATGCAAAATTTTGCAACTGTCTTATTTTCTGTCATGATAAATAAGACAATGATAACAGGTGACAATTCTATTTGTGTTGATCATTTTTCCAATATATAATTGATAAAAAAAAAAGCAATCCTGAGCGAAGTAAAACACAAAAGTATTTACTGAAAGATTTAATGAGCAATTAAAATATCTTTAAATGGATTTATTAGGAAGGAAAACCACACATAACCATAACAAAGTGAAAGTTCATTTACAACAGCTGGAAAACAATAGGATCTTGTGAAATCAAGTTAAAATCCTCTAATCCACAGATAGATCTGTATTTGAAAATATGCATATACATTCAAAATCAAATAACTAAATTTGAATTAGTTCACTCCTTCTGGCTCCCCAGATTAGCTCACCCATCCATGCTTACTCTACACTAACAGCATTAATTTGCAAGTGAAATCTCTGAAATTTTGTTTTGTATTTTACTTTTCATTTCCAAACTTCTACCCTACACACAATACAAGAAAAGTAAACAGAAAAAAACACAAGACACAGCATTCCTACTGTTGTAGGAAAAGTAAAAACTATGTAGTTGCTTTAAATAGAAAGAGAATATAAAATTGTCACTCAGTTTTAGTTAAATGTGTCTTATCCTTATGTAACTCGCCCACCTGGATATGGCCTTACTGTTTCTTAATTAATCTATTACTACATTTCCTATTTGTAAAAGTTTATTACAAATTGCCAGACACATAGGCTAGACCAGAAGGTTAATGACAGATTTGCTTTGCAAAACATCACACAAATTGATGAAATCAGACTGGTTGTGGTTCAAGGATAATTAATTTATAAAGGAACTAATACTCTAATCAATTCTAATCCAAGAATATCTGAAAATGACATTAACCTTAATCCGTGACCATTATACAGAGTGGAAAAAAATCAGTATGGAATGAGCAAAGGATGTGGTTAGTAAACACTCTAATCCCAAGAGTCAGCAAGAAAAGAATACACACACACACACACACACACACACACACACACTGTGTATACCTGCAAAGGATGTGGTTAGTAAACACTCTAATCCCAAGAGTCAGCAAGAAAAGAATACACACACACACACAAACACACACACTGTGTATACCTGCATGGTGCCTACACTTATTTTAAACCAATCCTGTATGCATGGAACAAAGAAATAACAGAATGAATCTTTCATCATGGGGATAGGGTTCATTCTCTTAAAAGAAGCTGAAGAAGACATAGATTATGTAATTTTTAATGCACACATTTGAGCAGCTAAAGCAGCTGAGGAAATCCCAAATACAATGAATATAAAAAATTCATTGATATTAAAACACAAATTTTTTTTGTACAAATCTCTGCCTTTGTAAGGGAGTCAGACAAACCCCCTCAAGTATCTAGACATGAAAGGCAGATAGTTAATTTCATTGTAACATACATCAAAATGACTCCAATGATCATGACTCACAAATAAATCGCTCTTGTTTTTTGGGTAGTATTTTCTATAGTCAGAAATATTTTGTTAACTGGATCAGGAAAAACACTAATATCCATGTTAACCAGAGAGAAAAAAATAACTTTTTGTTAAAGGTTTGGAAGTTTTGTTTGCTAGGTATGGTATCCTCATGAGAATGAAAATACTATTCTCTGGGGGGAATCCATATGCCAAGTCCTCTGAAGCACCTACTCCAAAACTGTTCTAGAGACCCCTGGGGTCCATAGTAAGTGCACCAGGGACAGGCAGTCACTAGTATTAGATCTGATAGTGGCTGAAATGTGAAATTTTGGGGAGAAGAAACTGTCTAGAGAATATTCCTGGGAAAAATTATCTGTAGCACTCAAAGTAAAAATTCAGATCATGTGTTAGCAGACATACTAATCGCCAAAGTCAGGATAATCACATCAATGACATAATGACTTCCAGTAAAGATCAGCATTGTTTTATTTATGACAATGTAAAATGTGGTGACTGTTGTATTCAGAATTAATAAGCTTGTGCTTAAAGAAACAACTGATTGTAATGAGCAAGGAAGATTACTTTTTGTTTTAAGCCTTTTAACAATATAAAAATGCTATAAACAGTTATCTAAGGAGAAAATGTTAAAATATTTTTTGTATTGTAGACAAATGTCTTATAAGTTCATTAGTTCAAACCCTATGAATGAGTAATGGATCATAAAATGTATTAATTCTTAAATACATGCAACAGAAATCAATTCTGTGTCATTTAAAAAAGAAAGAAATGTGCTAAATTAGCACAAGTAACTCACCGATAACCATTAGGGTAAGAGAACCAGACAAGGAGTGTGTCTACTTGGGGCCTTGCATAAAATATTTAACAATGAGCCATAGTCAGGTCATTTAAGCCTATGAAAAGAAAAGACAATATCTGTATGTACTTGAAAATTTTTAGTTAAGCACAAAAGTTTGTGACTTCCCAGCAATTAATACAGTGTTTGTAGTGTATCCTGGAAGATGCAGGATGCACTTACTGCTAACAAAGACTGTTGGACACTTCAATTTGCCTCCATCACAGAGTTAGTTCTGGTCCTTACTCATTCAAACATTTCACTTGCTGCAGCAAACACTATGCAAATGGGAAATCTTCATTTTTCCAATTTCTTTCAATCAATGAGTAGTGTTTTAAAACTTAGGTAAATTTGATTAATGAAGCCTAAGATATATACAGACTTTCCAGCACCAAGAAAGCCAGGTAAAGAAAGCATTGGCTATTTTTCGCCTATGGTGGCAGGTTTACTAACTCTCCAACCTCTGAGTCTCCTGGGATTGAAATTATCAAAACAGAAGATAGGGTATTAGAAACTTCAGTGGCAAAAAGAATAAACATCCTGGAGTCTATCTGTGTGCCTCATAAATCCTTTGTACATGTAGACATATGCAACCCTCAGCTGAATAACAAGAAATGTTCTCAAAGCCAGAGTTAAAATTCTCATCTGTTTAGTGATTATCCCAGGTTCTAGAAAATCTGACATCAAGTTTAATTTTAGTATTCTCTGTGAAATTGATTAAGTTAAAAGTTAACTTCTACCATGATACTATGAATAATATATTAGAAAATATGGAAAACACAAACTGAATTATAAGTATGTATGCACAATACAGTTAATGAGACAATATATAAAAAATGAAAAGGTGATGATGTCATTTCTGTACCTGGTGGCCAGCCAGGCAGTAGCACATTTTTTTGTTGTTGTTGTTGTTCTAATTAGTTATACATGATAGCAGAATGCATTTCAATTCATTGTACACAAATGGAGCACAACTTTTCATTTCTGTGGTTGTACATGATGAAGAGTCACACTATTTATGCCAACATACATGTACCTAGAGTAATGATGTCCATCTCATTCCACCATCTTTCCCATCCCCTGTGCCCAATCCACTTACTCCCCTTTGCCCAATCCAAAGTTCCTTCCCTTCTTTTGTTCCACCCTACACCCATTATGGATCAGGATCCACATATCAGAGAAAACATTTGACCTTTGTTTTTTTGGGATTAGCTTATTTTATCATGATATTCTCCAGCTCCATCAATTTACCTGCAAATGCCAAAGTTTTATTCTCTTGTAAGGCTGAATAATATTCCATTGTGTATATATACCACATCTTTTGAAGAGCATCTAGGTTTTCACAGTTTAGCTATTGTGAATTGAGCAGTTATACACATTGATGTGGCTGTGTCACTGTAGTATGCTGATTTTAAGTCCTTTGGGGACAGGTGGAGGAGTGGGATAGCTGGGTCAAATGCAGGTTCCTTTCCAAGTTTTCAGTTCGCTCCTTTACTACCAGGGTGGCTACATACTCTGAGTTTCTCAGTACAATCATTGTTCACACCCATCATCCTGGTCTCCTAACACTTTTATTCCAGGTTTTAAAACAGTAATGTTATTAAATGTTTTATTACCTGAGGAAAAGAATTTAATAGCAATAAACTTAAATTACAAATTTAGTGAAATATTAAGAATAATAATAGGCTATTGACATTCATTTTACCAGTCCGTGCTATGGTTTTATCTAATGCTGTGTGAGAACCTTAGTTAAGAGAAAGCTAAATTGGAAAGTTTGGGGAAATAATGGTTTCACAGAAGTCACTAACCCATTCTCTTCAAGGATAGACTGAAGGTGACACTGATTTTATGTTTGGAATAACCAGGGTGTCCTCTCTTTTAGGATTTAGTTGTGCAGACTTACTTCATATTTACTTGACCCTTAGTATACATCCACATGATGGTCATGGATCCCTGACTTAGTCACAAGTCTCCCATCAGTCAACAAGAAGGGTGGCAGGAAATAACAAGAATCTTTTAAATGTTTATATCAGCAGAGAAGAGTTTCTTAGCTGTCTTGCTGTGCAATTTACAGAGATAGTTTGAATGATCTTGCTATTGTGGATTTACCATTCACTGTAAAATGTAAATCTACAATTATTTATTTTGTTCTTATAAATATATTTGCATATAGAAATATCTTAATAGTAATAAGCTTAAAGATGGAAACTAAATGAAACATCAAAAACTAATTTTTCTACTTCTCATAGACCTTACATACCAAATTATTCAAGCGGCCATAGTCATGTCATTTAAGCATATGACAATATAAAATGTGAATCTGTAAATAGCATCAGCATGTACGTGAAAGTTTGTAGTTGAGCATAAAAGTCTGTAACCTCCTGCACATAAAGTACTGTTTGTCATTCAGCATACATTTGATAAAACTTGAAAAAAATAATAAGAATTCAGCACAACTAGCTAGAAAATAATCAGCTACATTCTAAGTAAAAATCTAAAATTATTTTCAAAATATAAATATGTATGAATTTTAAATTAAATAATAATCTTCATTCAGGCTTTTTCTGTTCTTAAAGATCATAAGGATAGAATAGATTTGGTAAATTTTCTCAGAGGGACAGAGCCAGAGATATAAAGAAAGAATGAAAGAATGGGGCAAATAGAAGGAAGGACAGGAGGCAGAGAAGGATGTGTGAGAAGGTAGGAAGTGTACCAGCAAATGACTGTGTCAAGAAGGGGACAAGAAGGTAATTGCAGATTTGGAGATTCAAAAAATTTTATTCTATTTGAAATTTTTTATGCCAGTATATTTACAAGTCTAGGAAGATTAAGTTATTTACAAGAGAAGAACGATGAACAACTATTATTACATTATGTTTGATTAAATTTCATGTTTGATAATTTAACAGATTTGGTTCAAGAGTTTATTAAAAACCTGACCAGGTCAATTCAAAGGAGAAAAGTAAATGAAAAAGAAAGAGAAAAAAAGAAAGGAAGTAAAATCTATTCCCAAAGAAGTCCTTTGATGCATGTCATTACTAAAACTCAATTTGCATATTACATAGGATATGTATGTTAGTAAAGACTTTTCTGAAAAATTCACTCATTTTAGAAAATCTGTAATAAACATGTCATAGCAGGTACTAAGTTAGTTAGAAACCGAAAGTTCTGGTGTGCTGCTGCATAGTAGGGTGAGTTTAGATAAGAATAATCTATTGTACATCTCTAAAAGCTTGAAGAAAAGATTTTGAACGCTTTCTTGTTAAGGAAATCAGCAATGTTTGAGAAGATACCTATGTTTAGCCAGATTTAAACATTGTACAGTGTATGCGTGTATCAAGATATTATGTTATCCCAATAATAGTCAGAATTTTTGTTTATTAGATAAAAGTAATTTTAACTAAATAACTATAAATATTCCTGGGATAAAATTTGATATTTTTACATATGTGTACAATGGGCAATGATCAAATTAGGACAATTAGAACATATATCTCCTCAAAAATGTATCATTTCTTTATGTAAGGAACATTCAGATTCCTCTCTTCTACTAACTTTGCAATATAAAATTATTTTTAGATGTAGTCACCCCACTACTATAGAACACTAAAAACTTAATCCTCCTCTCTAATGGCATTTTTATACATTTTATTCAACACTTTCCCCTTCCTGTTCCAGTCTCTAATAACTACAAATCTATAATTATATGAAAACAACTATTTTTTTACTTCCAGTAAGAATAAGAATATGTGGTAAGTTGTCCTTCTGGACTTTCCTCTTACTCACATTATATATTGTCCCCCAGGCTCATTGAATAGTTGTAAATGAATTTTTCATTCTTTTTTCGTAGCTGACTAGTATTCAGAAACACAAATCAGAATAGCCATTATGAAAAATATCATGATGGTCCCTCAAAAAACCAAAACCACAACTATCTTATGATTCTCCTACCTCACTTCTGGGCAGATATCCAAAAGAAAGAGAGATATCAAAGATGTTTTTTGCAGTTCTGTTCACACTAGCCAAGATATGGAATTAACCTAAATGTGCGTTGGTGGATGAATGGAAAAAGAAAATGTGGTATATTTGCAAATATCCTTCATTATTTTGTAAATTCTTTTCCTCTAAAGACTGTTTCCTTTGTTGTGCAAAAGCTTTATAGTTTGATTTATAGACTAAATAAACAAATACACAGTATTGATCAATACTTATTCATGGGTAAATAGTCCCACTTGTCTATTTTTGCTTTGCTTTTCTGTTGTTTTGGGGTGTTACCCCCAAAATGTGCCCATACCAATATGCTGAAGTGTATCCCCTCTTTTCTTCTACCAATTTCATAGTTCCAGGACCTGCACTTCAGTATTGGTACATTTAACTTAATTTTTGTGTGTGGTCAGAGAGGGAAGGGTCTTCTTCCTTTTCACTACAGGTGGAATGAATTATAATTTTCTTAGTACCATTTATTAAAAAGGCTGTACTTTCCCCAGTGTATGTTCTTGGCACCTTGGTCAAAATTCAGTCAGCTGTAAACAAGCATGCTTATTTCTGGATTCTCTATTCTGTGTCAGTGGTTTTTGTGTCTGCCTTTCTGTCAGTATCATGACATTTAGTTAACATAGTTTTTCTAGTAAATCTTGATGTCAGGTACCCTGAGGCCTTCAGATTTACTTTGGCTATAGGGGGCATTTTGTAGTTCCATATGAACTTAGAGATTATTTTTTCTATTTCTTTGAAGCCATTCATTTTTTAGTAAAAGTCTTTATTATGCATGTATGAAATTAATATGTAGACCTTTTAAAGAACAAGAGGATTTTTAAAAAATTTTAAATGATACCAGGTTTTTCAATAAGGTTGTCAAATGCTTCAAGGGAGAAATGAGTTATATTAGGTAGACTAAAAAGTCAATTAATGGAATCAATGTAGATTTAGAAGATTCATAGAAAGTCAATGATAAAAGTCTCTGATATTTTGTAAATTATATTATAAATCCAATACAGTATTGAAATAGAAGTGAATTTACAATACAAAACTAAAATTTAATATTGGTGATGTTGAGATCATCTCCACTGAATTGGGATACTAAAAAATGAGTGGAAAGTTAATAAAAACTGATAATGCTATAAACAAAATTACATGCAAGTTTATAAACATGCATAGATGGTGAAACTAATTGAATCACAACAGTCTTGTGATGAAGGTGATAATTGATATAAAACAAGAAGAAACCGTCTTGGTGCCACAAAATTTTAGGTAGGTTAAGCATGAAGGATACTCTGCACATCTACCTAAGGGTCCTGTAGTATTTTTAAAGTTTTTTTCTAGACAACTTTCTTCATTTTAATCATTTCAAAAATGTCATTTAGACATTTGTAATCAAATTAGAAAATAAAAACAAACCCCCCCAAAAACTGAGTTTTAAAACGTTTAGTAATGCCAACCTCTGGAAACAAAAACTTTGAAAAATTATCCCTTAGAAAAACATGGGAAGATCTGGATAAATTACATAATGAGAGTTCAAACTGTGTAAAGGATTTATATTGAAGTTCTATAATTGGCTTTGTGATATATCTTCTTGTGAGAGGACTTTTTTGAAAGAACTCTTATTTTTAATAGGACAAATATATATTCTGTAACAGATTGGAATGAGATGGAGAAAGCCTATAAGTTTGCTGCATCTAAATTAGGCAATGCTTTCAGATTTGCTAAAGAAAAGTTCTCTGTGCAAAGACAAAAGGAAAGTGCCTATAAAATTACTCAGGTTGATATATGTATCCATTTAATCGGGGAAAAAAAGAAAGAGTAGAAAATAGCTTACATTTAGTAATTTTGTCCTATATTTTTCTACTTTTGCACTTGTAAAATGAGCATCTTCTTGGTTAAAAATTATATAGTATATTGAGAGTAATTAATGAAATTTCAAATTCACCTACTATAATGTAATGTCTCTTTCAAAAGAAACAGTGGTATTTTATTAATATTTTAAAATAATAACTAATCAAAAGAATAATCTTAAGACATAACTACCTTATTATATTATTATATATAGTCATTTATATATATTGAATTTTATAAGTTACCAGGAGTAAATACCAAATAGTATTTTCAATGTTCACATACTTGATATGAATCAGTATTTAATAACATTTCAATGAGAGGGTGTATGTCTTGATGTGTGCCTGTGTATTGTTTACAGGAAGAATTTTATTTTTAAGATGACTTTTGAGCAATACTCTTCTATACACCCAATAATATAAATAAAATTTCAGTGAACAAATATGTCATTCAGGGATGATGTAATTTGAATTTTGGTTATCTTCTCATACTCTTGAAAGTGTCTCAGCTTGAAGAGCCGATTGTCTCATTTCCCTTTCCATGACTCAATTCTCCTTTCTGTCACTTTCACTGAGTTCTCATTTACAGAGTGTTTTTATCCCAACAGAAGAGAAAACAATGATTCTATGGGAAGGTTGCATAAGAGTTCTGATGAATATTCAAAAGGGTCACACAGAACCTTACATTCTCTCTTCCCCTTGCAAAGAAACCCTGTTGACTCCCTCTTGTGAAATCACTAATAGATGTTAAAAGGCAGGAGGGCTTCCCTAGACCAAGGGGACAGGCTGCTTCTCCTGGCTAGAGAAGTTCACTGCAGGGTGTGAATCTTTCAGTCATTTCTAGACACACATTCTATTTTCTTCTAACTGAATCAATAGCCTAAATTTTACATGAGACTTGGGGAAGCTGTTATTTCAACTGATGCTGAAATCTGACATTCTAAAAGATTCAGTTTGGCTTTTAGCCTTTCCAAGCCTAATAGCTAGAGGAGTACACTCCTAGAATGTCCCCATTTTTCAACTCAGAAGTTGAACAAAGACCTAAGCACATATGTATGTAATAGTAGGAGTAAATATTGTACCCCAGGGTACTTGCTCTTCTTGATCTCTTGATTCTTCTCAGGGTACCCTAGCAAACAGATCCTGAAGCAGAGCTTATGTTAGAACTCTGCTTTATCCCAGAAGAAGAGAGATGCAGGACAGGGAGGGGAGAAAGCATGGCTGGAAGTACTACTGTTCCGTTGAAGATTTAGAACAGGCAGATACGCTTGTTTTGACCAGGACGAGCCTTAATGGGAGCATATGAACTGCATTTCAGAACAATCAGTCTGGGAGTAAGGAAGAATTCATCCTCGGACTCCTCCAGCTTTACTTGGAAAGAGGGGTTCTCCCCTCACCACAAGTATAGATCACCAATCAGCCTCTCTAAAGTCACTGTGAATCCGGGACAGCATGCAGGATCTTTGCTGTCAGTCATGCAGGCTCACTGTCAGACATTGATATGTAGGGAAGGTGCAATAAATAGCTGTGGTGCAGTGGAAATAATAACATGGTTCTGTTGTCATTAAAATAATACGAGCTTTGCTAAGATTGCTCCGTGCAGAGAGCAAAACAAGGAAGCAATAAGTGTGGTGCCAAAATAGACATGGATATACTTTTCATGAATTTTTTTTCAGTTTTAAAAAATTTATTTATTTTTATTATGCTTTGTTTTAAATTTTTTAATTTGTTTTAATTAGTTATACATGACAGCAGGATGCACTTTGAGACATCATGTATAATGGAGTATAATTTCTCATTTTTCTGGCTATTTTAAAGGGAATAGCCACCTAGTCTTTCAGAAGAGCTTCCTTACAGGCTATTGCAATTTGGTGATCACAAGTGATTTTTTGAAAACAGTATTAATCCAGTATTCTCTAAGTACTGAATCTGAAAATTAAACAGAATTTTTTCTTTAAATCAACCTGGCTCAATAACCAAGCCAAACTTTCTTCCAATGTCCCAGGTCTTTGTAGTTCACAGTTACTCTGGTAGAGGACTAAAGTTCAGAAATTTTCCAAACCTAATTTTAAAGAATCACATAATCTTGATATGATATAGTGCTAATTTTTCACAGTCAAATACTGTTGAAAATAACTTGAGATGCCTTCCAAAATAGAGAATTCAGAATGAATTCATTGTAAATACTTATTATGGTTAGCTTTTATGGGTTTTTGTGAAGTAAAAATATTAGAATAAAAGAAAATATATAACCTCATAGAAAAGTTTTTAAAAAGGGTAGTATAAGAACATGTACTCCCTTGTCTAATTCAAATATTGTGAAGCCAATACTTTGGAGCTCCATCTAAAATGAGCCATGTGGATTTGAAAGTAAATGACAACCCTTCCTTATTAATTTTCCTTTTCATGGCAGTTTTTTGTACTTTGCATTTACTGCCTATTCATATTCTTTGATGAGAAATGCAGACTACAGCAATGTGTCTAATGTGTTGACTAAAAATAACCCTCCACTATATTTTAGACAGCTATAAAGGCTAGACTGTATTATCTTTTGAAAGATCAGAACAAAGACCCTTTCAGTGCAGGAAGAATGGATGAAAATTGCTCTAATTAGTTAATTTTAATCTTTGAGAGGAATATAAATTGTCTACATATTATAAATGGCCAATTTTTTCATGATTACTTTTTATTTCTAGGTATTGTACTCAACCACTTGGCTTGCCCCTGGTCAAATTTATTTTTCATCTTTTCTCTTAAATTAGATCATGTACAAAATTTGCTGAGGTTTAAATATAAGTGACAATGAGCTCAGAATGTGTCATAAAACCTCCTTCCCTTACTTAATTTTTTGAGAATTTTATAGTTAATACAGATATCAAATTCTTCCCAGGTGCTTCCTTCTCCTATTTAAATATTCACCACTTTTTTTCAATGAATACACTAATAGAGCTCTCCTTTGTTACCTCTTCATTTGCCCCCCATACCCCACCAATCAACCCCACTTCAGGTTTTTTTGTTGTGTTCCCTTTGGATTAAAGCCACAATTTTAATTAATTTCAAGATTTCCTCATGTATCTTATCCTTTATTATTGTTATCAAGAATGCTTTTCTAAAATACAAATCTTAGTGTCTCTATCTTTGCAAAATCCAGACAATTATTCCAAAGATAAGGCACAGATATTCATATCAACATAGTCTACCATTGTGATTGTCAATTTTATTTATCAGGTTGACTGGGCCACAGTTCCCAGATACATGGATAAATGTTATTTTTTATATATTTGTGAAAGTGTTTTGGATAGGATTAATATTTAAATCAATGAGCTTTCAGGAAATCAAATTACTTCCTTAATGTGGGTGAGCCTTGTCCAATCAAGTTGAAAACCTGAGTAGAACAAAATCTGATCTCTTCTGCATAAGAGGAATTCTGCAGCAGACAGTCATTGAAATTGAACTGTGAGCAGCTCATCCCTGGATCTCCTGTCTGCTGAAACATACCAGAGGTTTTGAACTTGCCAGTCTACATTATTGCATGAGATAATTCCTTAAATCCGTTTCATGCACACATGTGTGAGCACATGTGAGCACACACCCACACCCACACACACACACACACATACACACACACACTATTGATTCTGTTTCTCTGAAAAGCACTGTCTAATACAATTGGGCACCTGCATCTTTGCCTAAACTTACCTTCAGTCCTGACTCCATGGGTGACATTTCTTCTAATCATACTATTTTGAAGGTCCATATTTGTATGCTAAACCATTCTGTTAAAAACTGAGTGACTACATATGTTGGGTAGTTAACTGTTCTGATAATTTTTATTCAATACTTGGGCTAGTCATTAAAAAATCAAAAATGATTACTTTTGAAAACTTGATTTGTTGCTTATAAATTTTTGAGGTTTCTGTTTGTTTTTCTTGTAAATCCAACAGAAGTCAGAATATAAAAAGTTCAAATCGGCAACAGGAAGAAAAAGCGAACTGAAAACTATCTTCAGGGGGAAAAGTAGAAAATTCACATTACTTATATAATACAAGACAATTTCTAATTCCTGTCAACAATTTGCCAAGAGGTCCTTCTGTTCATATCAAACTCTTGTGGAACATGGACTAATTGGAGGATCATACCCCAGAACTGCATGTCTGATTGAGGGTAAGATTTGGTTCCTAACTACTAGGGCTTAGAGTTCATTGGAGAAGATAAACCACTATGTCTAGAGTGATGGCAGGAATTGTAAATACATCAAAGAGGCTTCGTAGTTTTACCTATGGAAGGATTCATATTTCCTTTAGTAGTGAGCGATGGCAAAGTCTATCAGGGGAACACTTCTAAGAGGTGAGGATGGCCCAAGTTCCACCAGCTTTTGCATTATAGGTGACCAGAGATGCCAAGATGAGGATGCTCACCAGAGTGTGGCATACTGAAATAACTTAAATTCTGGAAACTAAAAGGTACTCCAAATCGTATGTTCTATTTAAATTATTGTAGAGATATTTCATTTCTACTTGATGCAATGATATTTTCACTTATGTGAAGGCATTAGGCCTGAATGTGCTGGTTCTGATTACCTCACTGGAAGATACTCTTTTAGTGGAGAAGAAAGTGTAGGAGGGAATCAGGAATGAGTAGTTGTAGGAAAGGCATAATCCCATTTTTTTTTTTTACTTAGAATCAAGTAATTTTATTTAAGCACATGGAATTATATAATAATATATTTACACTATTATTGATTTTATACTATTATACTATGTTCACTTAAGCCTAAGGATCTAAGGCTTAATTTTCTTCATTTTTTTTTTCTTCACTGAAATGATACCTGATTACATACTACATATATTTGCACCTCAACTTTCTTTATAAACCTGGGTATCATTACAGTAAACTATTATACCTATTTCTGTCTTTTTAAAAATTATTTATTTATTTTTTAGTTTTTTACAGACTGCATTTTGACTCATGGTACACAAATGGGGTACATCATTTTGTTTCTATGGCTGTACACGATGTAAATTTATACTGTTCATGTAATCATACATGTTCATAGGGGAATGATGTCTGTCTCATTTCACCATTTTTCATACCCTCCCTCTCATTTCCTTCTACATAATCCAAAATTCCCCCATTCTTCTCTAGATAATCCCATTTTTGATCAATGGATACAGTATTGTCTTGTACAATAAACTCTAATTAAAAAAATTCCAAAATATATTTCTCTTTGGACAATAGGTTTAATTATTTTAACTTAATTTATTCAAAGTTTGATGATTAATTTTAACACTCAGGGAATTATTAATAGGTTTATAATGTATCTATCCATAAGCACTGGAACATTTAATACTTATCTTTAAACATCCAACAAAACACATTTACTGCCTACAAAAAAAAATCATTGTTTCATCCAATTTTAATTTGTATCACTTTTTGTGATTTAACTCTTGATCTAGACAATAAAATGATCTTTTCACAGAATTCTCTATCCAACTCTGCAAAATTATTAGAAAAATTGGTAGGTTAACTGCCTGACATGACTCTACCAGATAAAATGCCGTTTGTCTTTCATCTGCTTCCTTGGCTAGTGTTTGTGGTTGGTTGGTGAAGATTTGGATGAATCATGTAGTATGTGTCATGTCATAGGACAATAAATTTTCTATCTTCTATTTTCTCTCTTTCTTCTCACACCTGCTATTTCCTCAGTTGTGTTGATGATAAAATAGATGACCTCATATCAAACCTGGAAAATATGACAAAACCAAATTTTACTGTTGTGAAAAATTTCAAGTAGGAATATTATTTATGTCATCTAAGGAGATATAAAATACATATGAAGAATAATATTTGATTTGTTTTGAACACTCCATCTTATATTTGTTCTGTATTTCAGTCTGCTCAGATAAAACCCTGGATTATCATTCCAATTGATGTAATTTACAGACTGATATTTCAATTACATTTTTCACACAAAAATCACACTTGTCCTAGACATTCAAAAGAGTCACATATATTTTTCTGGAATTGCTTGTTTTAGAGTGTTGAATAAGTTATCATTTTTTTCAGAGAAAAATAGGCTATGGTATAATCAACAGGTTTGGATAGTCAGACAACATTTTGGGCTTGCATGTCTGTGCATTGTTATGCACTTATATATAACTAAACAGTCATGTAATAAGTAAGCTTAATATCAGATATTTCAAACAGTCATTGGAAAATAAAAGGGATTTGACAAACCTATATACTCACTTTTTAAATTCAGATTTCAACAAAGTTAATTTTAAAAGACTGTGTATCCTATTTGACATAAAGCATTTTGATCTCATTGCGTGGTTGATGTAAAGCTTCAGGTATTCTAGACCAGACATCATAAACTCTGTTTATATCATTATTTGTAAAATTATTTATAGAAATCTAACACTGATCTACATGTATTTTATTAAACCATGCTCTTATTTGAGCATTGTCTAATGCAAAGCTACATAATTAAACTTAAATGTCACTCTTTTCAGCATGATGAATATAAAATTGACAACTAAAAACTTCCCATATTGATTAAGACATAAAACTGACCTAAAGCTAAAGCTAAGCTTTTGTTATTTTCTCCAGGGCTTTACATTATTGTCACTAGAACTCCTAATATGTTAATGCTTTTTTTAGCCTATAGAATATTCTTTCACTTTTAATGTTCAAAATAGTCAATCACTATACTTAAAATAATGTAATTCAAATTTTAAATTTTTAAGTGAAACTATATTAGGAAAATTCAAGTATCACAGAAGTAAATACCACAGAAGAGAGTAGGAAGGGCAAACAACAACACATATTTCAAAGCACAGAACATTTCTAATAGAAAGTATATAATTTGTGGTTCAGAAGCCAGGATTTTAGTATAAATCATTATATCTACTATTTATGCATTTGCAATCTGATTTTATTTAAAGTAGTGAGAGTTAAGTGATCATCAAGAGGACCTGAGTATAAAGTGAAAGATAGAAATGATATTGATGATGATCTATGTCAAAAGTTTATATTTTATAAACATCGTAAAATTGTGAATTTTTAAGTTGTTGGTAAGGATGTAAAATATGTACAATATGAACTGTTATAAAAAAATCTCCATATATATTAGCTATTGCATCAGAAATACTATCTAGTCCTAATCACCATGATATCTCAATAGAAAAACATGATTTCTGTTTATATAGTGAAGGAGTCCCCAGATTGGTATGAGGAAGACTGACCTAGAGGAGGTTCTCCTGGATGTGATTTTGTCTCTCATTCTTTTCTTGGGAGAGCAGGCTAGCCCAGGCATATACTCTTTGTGATGAGAAATGGGGAAAAAAAGTTCAAAATTAAAACTCCAAGTGTATTTCAGAAAAATATATTATGTTTGCTAAAATACATTTGGTCAAATAAGATACATGCTGGTTGCAGTGGTGCACTCCTGTAATTCCGGTGATTTGGGAGGCTGAGGCAGGAGGATCTCGAGTTCAAAGTAAGCCTCAGTAAAAGCAGCTCAGTGAGACCTTGTCTTTAAATAAAATACAAAATAGTGCTGGGGAAGCGACTCAGTGGTTGAATGCCCCTGAGTTCAATCCCTAGTCCTCCCCGCAAAAAATACTACTAATAAGATACACTACCCAATCTAATGTCAAAAATATGTGGGCCAAGTCCCAAAACAAAGAAGACAAGATCTCTGTCCTTCATTTGGAAATAAGGGAAAGGGTGAGTATTTCTGAAAAATAATATAATTTATCACAATCACTATTTTAGAAGGACTACATGATGGTCCATCACATAATGTAAGTAATTTGAAAACTTACACAAAGGTCTACCAAATGATTTATTGAGAAATTATCTGTGATATAGCATTTCAAAAAGTTATGAAATAAAGAAGATTATAAACATAATCTCCAAATATCTGTTCAGTAGGATTTGGTGTGATCTTTGCTTCTTTTCCCTTAGAGAACTAGCAACAAAATGCATGACTCTTAAGTAGCTTCTACCTGTGAGTGCATAGGTTGAGGAAAAGAGGAAGAAATCTTATGGCAGATACTGTCCTGAGTCAGCTAGTCAATGTGTTTTGTTTCCTTCCATGAGTTACAATATTCTGTGACTCCCAATGAGTGGGAGATGGACTTTTGTGGCTAATTGTCATGCATTATTACTTCCATGACAGATAATCTTTCGAAAGTATCAGTGGAAAAGTTTACACCTTTCCATTTGCAAATAATAAACTACCTCTATTGTAACCTGGAAAGGGAGAAACTTGATAATTCTTTTATCCTTTACATCTTGTGCCATGTTATGAGAATATGTACACACTTCATAATATCTGTGACAGGGGCGATGAATCCTGACTCTCAATTTCCTGTACTCATAAAATAAAATATTTAATTTCCATCTCTGCAATTATGCAATGTGTAAATGTTACACACAGGACATCCAAAAGGACACAAGTTTTACCAGGTTATTCACTGGCAATTTGCCCATATGTGAAAATCCTCTTGTTCTTCCTCCTAGAAGAAAAGTAGGAATAAATACCACTTTGGTATCATATCTGGGGAAGCTGTTTATTTAGAAGGCTCATATTTACATCAGTGGACAAAAAAGCATTATGCTTCATGTGAACAAATAGTGACTACAATGTCAAATGACAGCAACAGGAGTCATGTCCTATATTATTCAACTCAGAAACAAGGACACTGGTTCCCATCTTCCTCTCCTTTGGCATGGAAAGCTCTGAACTCAGTTTCAGCTACAGAGTTCCCCGTAAGTTAGCAGAAACCTCCTTTTTGACTAGATCACAGTTCAACTTTTTCTCACTCTATCTTTATTTCTGTCATTTTCCTCACCGGTGTTATCTCAAGAGCAATTCTTAATGAAACTCTTGCACATGGATTTTCACCTCAGAGTCTGTTTCCTGGACTAGCTGAAGACTGATGGGAGTTGAATCTAACAGACATTCAGAGCTGGCTCACCAATGGGTTTGTGGGTTTCTCAAATAATTGTATCATAGACGGGTGTCACAGAAGTATTTTAAGCAGAAAAGTGAAATGAGAATTTCACTATGAGAAGTTATTCTAGTATATTCTTATAAAAATGGATTGGAAATGACAGAGTATCAGCAGGTAAGAACATGGGGCTATTGTCATCATTCAGATGAGGATTAATGGTAATAATAGCTGATAGCTAATACATATAAGGTGCTAAGTATATCATACAATGTCACTACTATTAGTATTCGAAAAGTACTTTCATATAGTAATATATTAATCTCTATTATTCCATATTAAAGATGAAAAAAAAATAAATCAGCAAAGGCAAAACACATTGCCCATTGTCATGTGACTAGCAGGTGGTAGAGCCAGGACTTCAGTTAGTGGTATGGCTTCAGTGTCCCTTCTCTTCCCCATCATAGCCTTGATGCATATCTGGTGATGAATTAAAGTACGACAGGAGGGACAGCAAGACAGTTCAGTGAGCAGAATCACATTAAATGAGGAGAAGCTGATAGGCATTTATAATGTGATTGTTATCTTCGGATATCTGAGTTTGTTGTATTATGTGTTCCAAGTTGAATTTTCTTGCAGTTATCTGAAAGCACAGTACTGAGCCTCTGAGAAGTCTGAAGAGGCACTGAGGAGCTGGAAGCCACCAGGACATTAGTAATAGCAGGAGCCTTGGCTAGTGACAGGATAGTTCATGGAAACAGTATAGAAGAAAATAGAAGTGACAGGGTCAAGATTAGAACGCCACAGAATTCCTGTAGTTCAAGATTCTCGTCACTAAAAATAAAGACACAGAAACAAATAAATTTAAATTTTTCCACTGATTTTAATAGGGATAGAAACGAGTTATTTAAAATCTTCACCTTTCTTCTTAAAGCAACAAGTGAGTTTATCAATTCATAGAAAACTATAAGCCCTCTTTCAAGATTAAAGAAGAAGGGCTGCAGATGTATCTCGATAATAGAACTTTTGCCTATTAAGTGTGAGTTCTTTAGTTCAATCCTGGTACTGCAAAAAAAAAAAAAAAAAAATCAACTCAAGGCCTCACAAATGGTTGGCAAGCTCTCTTCCACTGAGCTATGCTCCCCACACAGGACATTATGATTAGTATAAATGATGAGTTTGGCACAAATAATTAAATGATCCCAGTTTATCACATGCATTCATCAAAAAAATATTTTCTATATATGTTTTGGTTTAAAAGGTACTTGGACATTTGTTTAAAAATTTTTCTATACTATAACTAGATATAAAAATAATAAACACATATGTGCTGATTTATTATTTATTATATTTCTGTGGAGAAATACATTTAAAAGTACATGGATTTTGCATATTGAAAACACAATTTTGAATGATTGCTACTTTTGGTAGAGATAATAATTCATCTTTAAATCAACATTCCCATGTAGCATTGAATTTGATAACTAAAAAAAAAGCAGCACCATTTCAATAGTATATTATATTCAACGATTGAGACTTTCAAGGAGATTCTTTTCCAATTTCACATCATTAGAAACAAATCGTCCTTATTTTCTTCCCCGTAATGCTCATCAGTAAATATTAACTCAAAGTGATTCCACTCTCTATTTCAAAGACAGATTTCATTATGTCTTGCAACTTCTAAGAATATTTTGGGACTTTGCTTCTATGAAGTAGTGATTAAAAATATTGTTCCTATTCCTCTTACTAAGACCAACTAAAAATGTTGGATATTATGTGTACAATGGACACAATAAAATTCTAAAAGAGGAAAACCTAAGGGATTATACAGAGATGATTTCCTATGCTTTCTTTTGGGCCACATATATTGCATACTTGGTGCTGAGAAACTGGTAAATCCCTGAGCATGGGCAAGAGTAGCCAATACCCAAAAGACAACGCTTGAATTAATAAATTGCTTCTTCTAGACAATAGGACAGTAAAAGGGTGGCACGGAAAATCAGAATGCTTTAAACTGTAGTCATTTACCCCTCCAACCACCAACAGTTGGAAGAGGGAGGATATCCCCATTCTTGTGCCTGGAGAAACCTGAGGGGAGAGTCAGGACTGGATCCTTTGCATGTCTCATCATCTTTAAGAGGTAATGAACACTTAACTGCAGTTCTGTTAGTAGGGACCAGGACTTCCACCCCACCTGCCAGCCATAGATAGTATATCCTCTTCTCAGATAGAGAACAAGAGGCGGTCAGCTAGCATAGAATATTTAAATAATATCTAGTGTATTCAAAATATTCAGTTTTCTCTAGACAACACAAATCAAACAAAGAACCAGGAATCAACAGACATATCCTTCTCAAATAAGAAAAGACAATGCAAAGATGACAGAGATGTTAGAATCATCTGACAAAGTTTCTAAAGCATCCAACAACATATGTTTCAAAAAGCAATTGGACACAAATTAAAGCAAATTAAAATATACAGTGGCCCACCAAAGAGAAGACACAACATATATAGGCAAATATGATATAACTTACAGGAAAATAAACAGATCCTTAATTAAGTTAGAAATTTCAATATTCCTTTTTTTTTTTTTTTTTTAAAGAATGAGGCAGGACCAAAAGAAAGGAAGGCTATAGAATTCAATAGGACCACCAATAAATAGGATCTCATGTACATTGTTGAACATTCCATTGAAAAACAACAGAATACACATTATTTTTCAGTATCTATGAACATATATCAATATAGACAATATCCCGAGCAAAAAAAGCCATCTTCAACAAATTTAATGGAATTGAAATCATGTAGTGTACTTTCTGACAAACAATAGATTCAAACAAGAAATCAATAAAAAGATCAATGAGAAATACAAATAGAAAATCTCCAAACACTTAGAAAGTATAAAATACAATTATGATTAACCCATGGGTGAGAAAGGAATGCTTCAAGGAGAAAAGAAAATTCATTGAATAAAAATGAAAATACATGCACATTAAGGAATTTGTGGAACGCAGCTAAAGCAGTACTAAGATGGAAATTTATAGCACCGTATGACATGAGAATTATCAGTTGTTCTCTTCGGAAGGTTTGCTTAGAATATCCAGCCAGCTTCCTCAAAACAATGTCTTAACAAAAAGTTTTTCACAAGTTCACTTTAGTGTTTTCTCAGTGTGATATTGGTTTTTCTTCTCCTTTTATTTCCATCTTCATTTATTTTATTATTAACTTAAACTTTTAAAAAATAACTGCATATAAAAACATAAGCATTTTTGAGTAGATATTTAGGATAGTTAGAACAAAACCCGAAGGAAAAAGGGATGCATACCAAGCAGCCTAATGCAGGATGGTCAGAACACTTACATCCTGTCCTGACTGATGATAACCTCCAGTGATCCATGGTACTGTTTGTGTTCCAGGTGGCTACACACTAAAGATGCACCCAGCTGGGAAGTCTGTCTTGATTAATGTCCTTCACACATAAGGTGCAGATGGCATGACATTTATTGCCTTAATTAATTTATTAAGCCTGCCATATGGGAGAAATGGCTTTCCTCTCGATGGAAATCACTTGGGAAATTGAAAGGACAATCCATTGCCATGGGACCTCATCAAGTTATCCAAACTAGCTGAAGATGAAAGAAATCAATGAATTGCTTGGACAGAATCAGTGTGTACTGGCATTTTTCCATATCTCCCCCTTTGAAAACCAGATGGAATGCAGTCTGTCAGGTGAGGCAATATTTCAAGTCTGGAACTCTTTACTAGAGTTTGTATAGAGTGTAAGTAGTTCACATTGGGTTTATAAGCATGTTCAGCAATCATCAGAATGGCATTGTTTAAAATGTAACGGAATGACACTGCAGTGTAAGAGTGAATGTATATGTACCTCCTTACACACACATATGTATCTGTGGTTTTGTTTTAAATATTCTGTTTGTAGCAATAGGAGAAAGACACAATCTGTGCAGTTGCTTAGGATGCAAATAAGTATTTCTTATGTAGGTACAGGCAACTCTTTGTGTTGGAATTTACCCCAAATCAATTTTCAAGCTCATGTTCCTCACATCATGCAAAGAAGATGAGTAACAAATACTTGCTGAATTAAATGATTTTTCAATCAGTTTTAAATTTGCTGGTGGATTCTCATTCCCATTTTGTAGTTCATAAAAAGTTCATGAAATTCTTTTGATGTTCTCTTTAAAATATCATCTAATAGTCATAGACAGTTAATAAGCATGTTAGTAATTACAGCAGCAGGCTTTTATAGAACAAGTCTTTCACTTTTTTTAATTTTAAAATGAACTTAAACTTCAGAACATCTAGCCCATTTCTTTGTGATAAGGTATGGGAGAACAAATATATTGTCTAGAGAGTATTTAAATGTACAAGTCACACACAAAATATCTTCTTATTTGAATTATTTGAAGTTATACCACCTAAACTTTTCTATTATTTAAAAAAATGTTTTGGATTTCTTAAGGAAGGTAAATTCATCAGGGTATCTATGCAATATAAATAAATCATATTTCATTGAGTACCTGAACATATGGAGATTAGGCACCTCATGAATTAAATTTTGAATGAATTGACCTTATTGGATCTTTGACAGCAGGGAAAAGGAAAGTACCAATAAAAATGGAAACATATCATTATCCCTGATTTATTGCATAATTATAAAAAATAAAATATCATTTTTAAGAAAAATAATTTCGGTGACATAATAAAATCATATTATACGTTCCCTCATCTTTGGTATCTTTCTTTTCATATTTCATACTCTAAGAATATTATGTTTCAGTGACATAAAAAAATTCACATTATAAGTCCCCTCACCTTTGTTATCTTCCTTTTCATATTTCACACTCTAAAAATATTAGGCAGTTATTTATGATGTTTGTTGAATGGCTACATGATGTCAGGCATTGTTCACAGGCACTGGAAACTTTATGAAGAAGCAGAAAGACAAAGGTGCTGTTCTAATGTTGTTAATGCACAGGAGTACCCTGCCAACAAACACAAAGTGAGAATCCTGTGCAATCAGCGCAGTGATAGGTAATATATAGGATGCTATGGGAACAGAGGAAAGAAATTCATCCTCCACTGTCTAAGAGAAATCATGGTTAGCATGTGACTTGAAGGATGTGTAACCATGTGAAGAAAATAAAAGAGTGCTCAAAGTAGAATAAACAGCAAAAATAAGAGCCCAAAGGTAAGATAGAGTTGTGGATAATTCTAGAAATGAAAGTTAGAACTATGTGATAAAAAACCTCCAGGATGAAGATGATAAGAAAACAAATATTCAACAGGCATATGGTGATGAAAGCCTTTTAAAACCATATGTAGAGGCAGATACAGAGATGCAGATATGAGTGACTATGCTGTGCAATGGATATGAAATGTTCCCCCAAAGCTCCTGTGATTCAAAAGTGTTGAGAGGTGAAATTATTGGATTATAAGAACTGTTAATAGTCAGTGCATCCTACTTCAAATGGAGTAACTGGATGGTAACTGTAGGCAGGTGGGGTGAACCTGGAGGAGGTAACTCACTGGACACTTCCCTAGAAGGGTCCATCTTCCCTTTGGCCCCTCCCAGCTCACTCTGCTTCTAGGCCCCCCTGAGTGGACCAGCACCCCTCCACCACTTGCTTCTACCATGATTTCAGCCCAGAGCAATAAATAGAGTAAACCTCTGAAACCAGATTCTCCTCCTCTGAATGATTCCCATTTGTTTGTTACTTTGCTCACAGTAATGAAAACCTGCCTAACACAGATTGTCTATATTGTCATATGATTCATATATATATATATATATATATATATATGTGTGTGTGTGTGTGTGTATGTATAATTCTAAATTTATAACTCAATGAATAAGTGTTTTTATCTACAAAGATATAATATCTTCTACTTAATAAAAGATCTATTGAAACTTTCAATAATATTTACAATACATTATGTAAATGTAAAATCTGACTCCTTGTGTCAAGCATATATAAAAGAGGACAAAATGCTCCTATTTTTTGAGTAGTCTATACAGATCGAGTGTCCCTTACTTGAAATTCTGGAAATATTTTTGTGTGCATAATGTGATGTCTCATGGATTAGACCCAAATCCAAAAACAAGATTTTGTTATGCTCCAAATCCAGCTCATACACACCTTATACCTTAAAACTTATACACAGCTTGAAAGTAATTTTATACAATATTTTACACAATTTCTCCATGAAACAAAGACTCGACATGGGATCTTCTATTTGTGGTATCACATTGGTACTCAAAATGCCTCAGACTTAGACATTTCAGGTTGTCAGATTAGAGATGCTCGATCTGTAATACAAAGTTTTGGATTTTCTGAGTGATTCCCAAATATTAAGGACAAAGTGGCTTAGTGAATGTGAATTTAAAACTTAAAGAAACAAACATTTCACCACCTTCTCAGTCTGGAAGGACAAGTTAGTTCTGGAACTGCTTATCTGGAATTAACTTTGGCAAATATTTGAGCTTTCTTCAAGTGATATTGGTCTACTGAGATTGATACTATGACATAGTTAATTGGAAGCATGCCTAGAAAGACTGATGAATATCTTCTGACATTTCGAGGGGTACTAGATGAGACCTAATATTGTGTTTTGATAATTTCCTTTATAAGTAAGCATGAAAATAAAAGGGTGTTGTAATATTCTAAGAATAGTTTATTATGTCAACTTTCTTCTATGTGTAAAGATCTCCCTTGGAAAAGTATTGTGAAGAATGAGAATAATGTTCTTTTTTTCCAATAATAAATGTCTCTATTAGATGGTGAGGTCCTTTAGGAAATTATTCAATAGTTCAGAGGAGAGGTGATGCATCAGAATCGACAGTTATGATTGACACAGACAGTTTTAATAGTCAGAATCAATAGGATATAGTGTCCAAATAGATTGGAGAATAGGAAAGAAGAGTTTCTGTTGACTCTGGGGTGATAAATCTAGTATGTAGTGATGACTTTTTCTGAATTAAGGACATGAAAGAATGAATGAATTTTGCTTGGCTATTTTACTTGTTCAGTTTAGTACATTTTGGTTTTAGGTATCTGCAAGACATTCAGTTGAACATGTACATTAGGAAGCTGTACAGCTGACGGTCTTGTAATATGATGGAGGGGAAACACACAGTGAAATCAATTCTAGATTATTTTCCAAGTTATTTTAGTTTGAAAAATGGCAAAAGATATAAGGCTTGACTACAAGATGTATATTCAAGGGTGGTTAATACTTATAATAAAAAAAAAAACACAAGTATGTTTCAAGATATATGTAAGGAAAAGAATACTGAAGATACATTGTAAATTTATGCCAAGAAAATCTATGGTAAACTACAATCTTGGTGAAGACAGGAAGTGATGCAGTCCAGGAGGTAGATGTGGAATGTGACTTTTAATAAAGGAGAATTTTTACTTATTATACAAAAAAGAGGAAAAATCTGGTGGCATTTATTTGGTCCAGTCTTAGATGGATATGAGGACAATGAAGGGATTTACATCTGTTGGTACAGCACTTTCTCTGTGAATAGGAGGGACAGCTGAAGACATCTGGTAATGGGTGTTTTAAGGAAAAATTACTTTGAATATGTTGGTTGAGTAAGGGAATATCAAGTAGATTAAGAGAAGGACTTGGGCAACTTTGAGGAATGTCATCGTTTGCCTGTGGTGTCCCCAGAAAGATTCTGTGTTAATGAAGAATATTCATAGATAAAGCAATTGATTGTGAGAGCAGCAACTTAATCAGCAGTCTATCCTAGTTTGAATGCCTGGGTGGTAACTTTAGGCTAGGTGGTACATGGCTGGTGCAGGTACGTCACTGGAAGAGTGCATCTGCCCTGCAGCCATCTCTCTCTCTCTCTCTCTCTCTCTCTCTCTCTCTCTCTCTCTCTCTCTCTCTCTCTCTTTGCTTCTTAACTCCACCATCACCTCTGCTCCTTTCCTCCACTGGACCCTTTCCCCATGATGTGCTGCCTCACCTTGGGCCCAGAACAATGGAGTTGGCCATCTACAGAC
The DNA here is from genome assembly GCF_902686455.1 of Sciurus vulgaris. Classification (NCBI taxonomy): domain Eukaryota; kingdom Metazoa; phylum Chordata; class Mammalia; order Rodentia; family Sciuridae; genus Sciurus; species Sciurus vulgaris. Next base: position 25,247,213 of record NC_136470.1, on the reverse strand, counting down.
TGAGATCTCTGAAACAGTGAACCCCAAATAAATTTTCCCCTCTCTAAGTTATTCTTTTGAAGTATTTTGGTCATAGCAATGCAAAAGGTGACTAAGAGAGATAGAGGTACCCCGTGTATTGTTGCTGCCATTAACATGACCTATGGTTCAGAACACTTTGTAGCTCCTTTGCAGGAGGAGTTTTGAAAAATTTAGAGATGCAGACTGGAAAAATGTTAGAATATTGTAGACAGAGCTTAATTGGTGGTGATTCAGAAAAGCAGAATACTAACAGGAATGTGTACCATGTTCACGAGGTTTTAGAGGAAAATGAGGATTATGTTGAGAATTAGATTAGAGGCCACTTCAAGTTATATGCGGTCAAAGAACCCGGCTACATTTTTCCCATGTCCTGAGACTTTAGATGAGACTGAATTTAAAGATGATGAGTCAATTAGTCAGACAGAGGAAACTTTAAGGCAACACAGCATTCAGTCAGTGGCACGGATACTGCTGTCAGCTTTCTGTCAGGTTTACTGTGAGAATTGTAAGCAGAAATGAGAAGTAAATAATTTTTAAAACTCACAGTTTGACTAGAATACACAAAACTGTTTACAAAACTGGAGTCAAAAAAGGTGTGGTCATTGAAGAAACTACAACCACTTTAAATATGCTAAATACTTGTCACAGAAGCAACATAAAAGATGCTTTGAGGGCATCTCAGGAATTTGCAAGACCACAGTTCAGGTTCCAAGATATAGAAAGAAAAAATCCCTTTAAGAAGACTATTCATAGGTAAAGTGATTTACTGGGAGAGCTGTAACTTAATTAGCAGTCTGCTCATACAAGGGGGCCTAAAAAGTTTCACCATACTGAGGCATGCAGGAACTCAAAGACTGTTGCAGTCTTGATACTAGGTGGCCCAGGTACTATGCAAACTGATAGGAGAACTTGGCATTTTTCATGTGATTCTAGTTCTACAGAACACAATATGTTAAAGTGTCATGGAAGCTTCCATTAAAGTTTAAAAGGTGATGGGGTCTTTAACCCCTTTGCTCTTCTCAACCAGCGACAACAAGATCAGACTAGGAAAGTTAGGTCCGACTGACCACCCACACCCAGCCCTCCAGGTGGAGGACAATCAGATGTGTCAGGGAGAGCAGTCACAGCAGGAACTCGCTTATTGAGGAAGTCACACAGCTTTAATGTAGGGTGAAGGCTAGGCGGGAACCAATCAGCTTAAAGGTCAGCAAGGCATGAGGGGTTCATGCAGGCGAGAGTCCCATAGGACTATATGGCAAGCATGAGTTGATCACATTTGCAGAACTGTTGTTAACCAATCCCTGACAGTGGTCCGATTTATCGTCATTAACTTTTGAAACTGCCTTGATCTTGCTCACCCGCCAGGAAGTAAGGAGTCAGGCTGAGTTAGTTAACTTGTCATTAGGCCCAACAAAAAGGAACACCTTGGAGGTGAGGCTAAGAGTAGCATGTGGGCTGCCTGTGAAAGCGTGGTAGAAGAAGCCGTGAAGGTGAAGCTGAAGTTGGAATGGAGACCCCAGGGATTAAGTAATGCTGCTAACATGAACTATTAGTTCAGAAGAGGATTCACATGTGTTACAACTGTAAGATCAAAGGGGTTGAGCTGCCAAGTCCCTAGGAGAGCACACCTCACCACATTGTGGCCTAGGTGGTGTACAAAGAGTTAAGGGTAAAGTTACAGAACCTGCTTGACTGTCAGGGGCTGCGTTAAGTCTTGTTTTGGCCCATTTGTTCTTTCTATGCCCCTATTCCTCTCTTTTGAAATGAGAATGTTTACTCTGTGCCACTGTATATTGAAAAGATGAGACTTTTGATTTCTGCAGGGGCTCACAGCAAAAAATTGTCCTTGAGTCTCAGAGGAGACTTTGGACATGGACTTTGGGTAATGTTGAAACTGTTTATAAGGGAAGAAATAAATGAAGGAAATAAAAAGAGAAAAGAGGCCACCCAGCAGTAGCACAAGTTTACTTGGGACAAACCTGTGGAGCGTGTTCCAATGGAGACTGAGACTCGTCTTATATTTATGGCCTGCTGTAGTTATAGGGACAAGAAGGAGTCGGGGGATTTTTGCAGTTAGGCCATTGCAAGGGATTCTTCACCTCCATTCTTTGAATTGGTTACTGTTCCATGTCAAGCCAGGTGTTTTCAGGATTCCAGTCCCAGATAACAATTTTCTTTCTTTGATGATGATGGAGTACTGTCTGAGATTTAGGTCAGGCTGAGTCAAAGTCACCTTGAATTGACTCTTGTTCTTAGATGGATGACATGCTCCAAATAATGTTAACCGTGTCAAGTTCTCCTGAACACTGTCAAGACTATGGAACCCTTAGAGATGGGCTAAATGCATTTTGATTTTGAGATGGACATGAGGTTTTGGGGGCCAGATACAGAATGCTATAGTTTGGATATGAAATGTTTCCCCCCTAATTTTTTAATGCTGAAATATTCAGAGGCAAAATGTTTAGATTGAGAAAACTGTTACCTAATTGGTCCCTCTTAATTTGAATAGACTAATTGACTAGTAATTGTAGGCAGGTGGGGTGTGACTAGATGAGATGATCATTAGAAACATGCTCTAGAAGGGTGCATCTGGCTTGCAACCCCTTCTCTCTCTGTGTGTGTGCTTCCTGATCCTGCAATGAACTAAGTAGGTTTCCTCCACTGGACCCTTCTTCCATGATATGCAGTCTCACCTGGGACCCAGAGTGATTGAGTTGGCCATATATGAACTGAGATCTCCAAAAATCATGGGCCCCAAATAAATTTTTAAACCTCTAAGTTGTTCATGTTGGATATTTTGATCACAATCATGACAAAGTTGACTAAATGAAGGACTCACAATTAAAGAGATTTGTTCTATAGAGACATTTTGTTGGATTTTCTTCAACTAATGGTGGGAACTTTTATAATGATAAAGAAAAGCAATGGAATTTAGAAAGGGAGTTTTGATTTAATTTCAGAAAATTTTATGATGCTTCTGATGAGATGTAGCCTTCTATCCTAAAGTCATAGCTAACCATAATATATGCAATTGATCTTCACATAACTCTTGTAGAAACAAATTTCCAAGATCATTTTTACATTAAATATGTGAATTTTAATTTTTAATTTTTCTGGGCCATGTACCCAGATATGTGGTCAAACATTGTTCTAGATATTTCTGTCACAGCAATATTGATGAGGTTAATAGTTAAATTTGTGGGCTTTCATAAAAAGCAGATAGCCCACCATAATGTGGGTGGGCCTTGAATAATCAGTCCAAGGATGAACTAGAACAAAAGACCACCCTACTCTGAAAAGCAAGAAATTCTGCCAGAAGAGGGTTTTCATAATCGTTCTGCAATACTGGCTTGTCACTGGGTCTCCAGCCTTCCAGTGCATCCTGTAGATTTTGGATTTCCCAACCTCCAGGATTACATGAGCCCATTCTGTAAAACAAATGTCTCTCCATATAAATATACTGATCACATTGATTCTGTGTCTCTAAAATATCTCACTGATATTATATATTTCAAAATTTCTAGCTCTTAGAGTTTGGGTTGAGAAATTATCTGCAATTCAGATTGGTTCTAAATGTGTCATGTCATTTCTCTCTAGTGGCCTTAAAAATTCTATCATTCTGTATCTTAGGCATTTTCATAATAATGTGTATACTTGTAGGTCTGTTGTAGTTTTGTATATTTGGATTTGTGTATGCCTCTTATATTTGATTTTCCATTTCATTCTTAAGCTTTGGGAAATTTTCTGATATTATTTCATTGAAAAGTTTGTACATTTCTTTAGTTTGTATTCAGAGCCTTGATCTATCCCAATGAATCTTAAATTTAGCCTTTTCATGTTAATTCATACTTCTCAAAAGTTATCTTCATGGTTTCTTAACACCTTTTATCCATGGTCAACTTTCAAGATTACATATTTTGTCTTCGTTGCCTAAAACTCTACCTTCCAAGTGGTCTAGTCTGTTGGTGATGCTTTTCATTGAAAATTCCATATTCTAATTTGGTTTATTGATTCCTTCATTTCAAGTATTTTCCTTTGGTTCTTTTTCAGAATCTCTATGTCATTATTGAAGTTATTTGTACCTCCTGTATTTTCTCTCCAATTTTATTCCTAACATCATCTTTTACCTCACAAATCCATATAACTATGAACTTTCTAAATTTTTTCTCTTACATTTCCTCCACTGCATTGTCAATGGATAAATGAAAACAACGAAAAGATTTTTTCAGAAATTTTGAGATTTACTCTATTTGCTATTCAAATTAAAATATTTTTAGAATGCTTCCTAGCTACCACATTTACTATAATAAACAATTATTCCTACATATGATTATTGTATTTGATTTTTTTAAAAGAATTGTGTGCTCTGATTTTTATAGTATTATTAAGATATTCTATGAAAATAATGTTTTCTAGATACAGGGGATGTTTTAAATATTTAGCTTTATATTTATGTTAACTAATTGTGAAATTAAAAAAATATATTCACTTAAAAATATATTCACAGTATATTTCTTTGAGTAGAGAAAGCATAATTAATATAATTCATTATTCCTCACTGAATTAAAGTCATCAAAACAAATAATATGAATTACCCCCCAAAATTTCTTACACAAGTGTCTGTTTCTTCATTATCTGGTTTATTCACTTAATACTGAGAACCTTGTTTCATTTTGCTGATTTCTTTATATTAGACATAAAATTCAATTTAGAAATATTTTACCAATTTTTGATACAACAAATTTTATACAATAAATTCATAAATTATTAAAATAGATATTAAAGTATGAATAAATAAATTCACAAATTATTGAAATAGGTATTCATTTTATTTGGCTCTCATTGTGCAGAAAAAAATATACCACTCAAATTTCTGTTATATTTTTTAAATGTTAGTTTTACCCCAGAAAGGAACTCTCAGATTTCTCTATGCATCTCTAAATTATTTTAAAAAGTTCAATTTAATAAGTTGTTTTAAAATATAATTGATACAATGTTGCTTCCACTCCTAAAAATCAAATTGGTTATTGAAGACCAGTTGGTTATATTTTAATTTAAAATTTTTATGAAAGTTTTTTTATAACATTTGTCACATGACAAATTTTTTAATGCAAAATACCCAAACATAGAAAAGATTATCACAAAATTCAACAATCCACTAGGTTTATAAAAGCAAGAACACATTCGGTAATATGTTCTGTTTCCAAAATTTTCAGAATGTATTAATAAGTTTCCAAGTGACAACCAACAATGAGCGAAAGACCACAAATCAATGACTTGGTCAGAAGAAAAATAATTTGAGAATCAATTGAAAATTTTGTGTACCTAGCATTGTTTTTAATATTGCCAATCTTATGGAAGCATGTACAATTCATCATAAAAACTAAGTATTTTCTTTCACTGATGCAAAATTCTTCATAAATAATTTGTAAAATAAATTTACCTTAATTAAAATTAAATTTTTTTCATGCTTCAGCCTTAAGCTTTAATAGATAACATCACATTTTTAATTTATGCTTTGATTTTGTTATGTCACTTTCCACATTGTTTAGTTCAATCTGTTAATTATTGCAAATTATAAGATACAATACTTTGAAAATTAGTATGTCTTCTATGTAAAATAATTAGTAAAGCATTTTTTAAAATGTATTCAGTGATTTATCAGACACCTTCCAAAGTAACAGGCTTTTTAAATATCCTTTCTTTACTTCTCATCATTTATTTTTTAATCAGTGTATTATTTTACTTAGAATCTATTCATTAGCTTGATTCATGACATTGAAGGCAGAAATATTGTTCCATTTATCTTTTATCTGGTTTCTAACAATTGAAATTTTGCCCTTATTCACATTTGTCAAAGCCTCATTGTGTTTCTATAGGGGTAAACTTCATTTTTAATATAGAAAACTTTCTACATATGTGTGCCAGTCACATTTTCACAAATTTATCTCAAGAAGCAGATAGTAATTTGTTAGCCAGCTTTTTGAAAATTGATATTCTCTAAATTTCCAGGACAATATGCTACTCTAATTTAGAAAACTTCCACACATTTCATTAACTATACAATCCTCTGGCTTTCTTCATTTTTCCTCCATACCTGCCACCTTCACCAGGACCACTTTAGCATTAGTTCCTCCTCAGCTATTAACGTGAGTGAATATTTAAATTAAACGAAAGAAGCATTCTATGTATAACACAATATTTTCTATTCTCATTGCATAAAACTTTACCACACGTGATGGTCTGTCAGCAAGGATGCACAGCAAAGCTGTTTGAACAATGATTGTCACCTCAGTGAATAGGATGCTCCTGAATACTTTCTTGTATGAATTAAATTGATGGATTTGTGGAGAAGATGTGTAAATAGTTTTTTTCCTTCACAGGTGCAAATTCCAAGTGCATTAAAAAATTGCTTATTATATCAGAAAATAAAAATGCAAAATATTAAAATTGACTTCAAACTCATATTGAATGTTTTTAGGTACAAAAAATTCTATCACTTTCTTTGCAGGAAATGAAAGTGAATGGACCTTTTTGTTGGCAGTGCTGGGATTGAACCCTGGCTCTCACAAATGCTAGGCAAGCTGGCAGCTCCTTCATTTCTTTTCTTTTTGCAAAATTAAATTTAGTTTTAAGAGATACTTGAAAACATAAATATTGCACATATTTAGGAATACTACATGATGTTTCAATACATGTATACAAAATGCAATTTTTAAGTTGAACTAAACCTATCTTATCAAATATTTATCATTTCTTTATGGAAAAACTAATCAAAGTCCCCTCCTTCTTTTTAAACTGTACTGTGCATTGCCATTTTCTAAAGGCAACCTACTATATGACAGTACGCTAGAACTTACTCTCAGTTAACTATATATAGCTTAGCTCCCAGTGATCAGCATCTCCATCAATCTTCTTGTAAAAGTGGTCAGTGTACATTCTCTTCAATTTTATCTAATTCTCTCTTAAACTCCACCTGACTTGGCTCTAACTTCCACCAGTTTGTGGGACTAACTGAACTTTCACTTTACAATGTTAGCTCTTCACTTCATTTTTCAGTCTTTACTGTACACTTGATACCACTCACTCCATCTGTGAATGTGTTTCCTCCATGTGGCTTGTTGACTCTAGTCTTTCTCAGCTTTTACATACAATCTCTGTCAACTATTGCCACATACCTATGTGAGAAATATATACTCAGTCTATCTCTTACAAATTCCAGCCCATCAGCCAAGGTAGCACACTTCCGTGGATGATCAGTAGGCATCTCAAAGTTAACAAGGATAAAACTAAATATATCACCTTCTCTGTCACTGGAAACCTGCTTTACTCATTGACAAATTTGTTATTTAGGGCAAAAATCTTTGTCTTCACTTATTCGTCAGTTCTTTCTACATGCCACTTCATATTACTCTGAAATTACTCTGCATCTTTCTTCAAAATAGACCCTAAAGCTGACCAATTCTCATCCCATCCAGGTAGTCATCTGTGTTAGCCTGTTTTCACTTATGATGACAAATTACCCGAGGCTAGAGAGTTTATAAAGAAAAGAAGTTTGGGGACTGGGGTTGTGCCTCAGTTGTAGGGTCCTTGCCTGGCATGTGTGAGGTACTGGGTTTGATTCTCAGCACCACATATAAATAAATAAATAAATAAATAAATATTCACTGACAACTGAATAAAACATTTAAAGAAAAGAAAAAGAAAAAGAAAGGAAGCTTGTGTAGCTCATAATTATGGAGATTCAAAAATACGACACCGGAATCAGTTCAACTTCAGTGAGTATTCCATTGTGATTGGCAGTATGATGGAAGTTCATGCAAGAGATCACATCACTAGGCAGGAAGTCAGAGAGTGGGGGGGAACCAGTATTGTGATCTCCCAATAGAGCTCATCTCTATAAGGTCCCACAACTTCTACACTGCTGAACTGAGGAAAAATTTCCAATATGTGGACCTTTGGGAAAAATATTATCCAAACAATAGCACTATCACTTACCCAAGTGACTGTAGTCAGTTTCAAACAAATCATCTAATCTTTGTCAACAGTATAGAAAAAAAAATAAACCTTTAAAAATCCAAGAAAAAAAAATGTTTATTTAAAACCATAATGTCAAGATAAAATTCCAAGAGAACAGACGAGAAATTAGCTTACTGATTTCTAATGACTTTGAGAGTAAGTCTATCTGAAGTCCTCCCACATGCAATGTCTTAAATTTTTCTTGGTTCAAAATATGAATTAAATAGATTCCTCAGGCAGATATTGAGAGTTTTAACATCATCTTATATTTTTCCAAGATCAGAAATATCATAGAACTTAGCCCATTAGTTTGTATTAAATATAAAAATAAATAAAAAAGAAGAAACTCTTTGTTTCCAAAGTCAGCTTATATTATGGTTTGTATATGAGGTATCCCAAATAAAGTCATATGATAGACAATTCAGGAATATTTAGAGAGGTAATGAATAGATTATTAGAGTATAACCTATTCAATGAACTAATCCATTTGGTAGATTATTTGAAAGGATTACTGTGTGGTAACTAGGCAGTTGTGTGGATAGAAGAAGTAGATCATTGGGGGCATGCCCAATGTCTTGTCTCTGGCTTTCCCTTTCCTCTTTCTCTCTCATTCCTGTCTGCCATGATTTGAGCAACTTTTCTTTGCCATGTGCATCCAGTGATTTTCTGCCTTACCTCAAGCTCAAAGTAGTGGAATGGGCTGATCATGATCTGAAATTCTGAAACTGTGAGCCCAAAATCAACTTTATTTCCTCTAAGTTGTTATGATCAGATATGTTGTTTATAGCAACGAAAAAGTCGACTAACACAGAAATTGGTATAGAGAAAATGGTATTGTTGCTGTAGTCATACCTGACCATTTGGTTCATTTGGAATTTGTTTGTGTAATGAGTTTCCATAATTTGGGGGATCCAGGATAGAGAAGCCTTAGAAATTTAATGTAGAGCTTAATGGGCAATGCCGGTGGGAATCCGGAAGACCAAAATGTTGACTGGGCAAGGAATGAAGATTCCCCTGGGAATTAGACTACAGACAATTCACATTACAAGCTGGCAAAGAAGTTGTCTACATTGTGTTCACATCCTGAAACTTATGTGAGGATGAATTTAATGGTGATGGGTAAATTACCAGGACAGCATAGCATTCAGACTATGGTATGGATATCGCTGGCAACTTTTAGCCAAGTTTACTATGACAATCTAAAGGAGAAAACAGAGCAAATGATTTAAAAAATGTGTAGGGTTTCTGGAAAAGTATATGTAAGCCTGGGGCAAGGAAGCTGTAGTTATTAAAGAGATTACCATCACTGAAGAACAACTAATGCTTTGCACAGAGACAATAGGAAAGATTCCTTGAGGATCACTCAAGAATGAGTAAGGCCATAACCATTGCAGGTTCATGGGTGTAAAAGTCCTTGTGGTGTTGGTTCTGCAGGAATGCAAGATGCCCTCTACTATGCCCATCTTCAATGACATTTCATCTTACCTCAAACCCACAGCATTGGAGTTGGCCAACAATGGAATTAACCTTTGAAAACTTGAGCCCAAAATAAACTTTTCCTCCTATAATTCTTCGGGTCACGTATTTTGAACATAACAATTAAAAGCTGACTAACACAGTTTATTCTAGCTTCTAATTTATTTGCTCACTTAAAAAATATTGACCTGATAACACTACAGGCATATATTTGGTTAGTCATTAGGTTCAAGGCTTCATAACATTCTGTTCTTGCCTTTTCTTTACAAAGTTATAATTTAAAGAAACTAAATATTCTGGTGTCATATATATATATGGAAAATATGTCTTAGAGACTGTGTCAAACATCAACAAATAAACTCCAACAAATATTCTATCAGATATAAACTGCCTTAAGCATCAGTATTTTATGTTAAAATAATTCCAATTAAGAAAATATGTGACTGAATTTTAAATCAAAATTTGAAATAAATTAAAAAGCAAGATTTGGTTTTCATAATTCTATATTCTTCATCTAATGTGTCCTTCAACTACATTCCAATGATGGAACAGGCAATATGATGTAGAGTGAGGGTACACTTTGTTGTTACTAGAAAATCTGGGATGGTATACCATTACTCTAAATACCATTTCTTCCAAAAGAAGGCAAATAAAATAATGGAGCATATTTTTCTCATTGTATATTGTAAGCTATAAAATTTGCTCATATATTTCATGGAATTGGCAGAAGCAACTTAATATTTTATTAAACATTACATCTATAATAGTTCATTTATAATATACAGTGAATACTGTGTATAAGTTTCATTACACGTCCAGCATGAGACCACGTTTCGTTTATTTATAGCGGTAGAGGTAAAAGGGGGACCAGAAGGAGCTTATTCCAGGAGAAACAGGATGAAGTGGAGTTAAGCAAATGATTTTGCTCTAGAGAGTCATCCCACCAGGACCTGCAAATTCTGGAGGTGAACCACCACATGAAAATCACATACTCCAGGCAATCTGGAATGATCTCTCAGTGATTGTCAGTTCCTGGGAGCCAGATTTCTTTGTCTGATAGCTCAGACATGGATGGCTTCCTGCATATAAGAATTTTTAAGCCATATGCAATCCAGTGTCTTTTATTTATTTATTTATTTATTTTTAAAGACTCATATATCTCAAATGCTGCTTCCCTTTCATTAAAATAGTAAAGAAAATGTCATGGATAGAAGAAAATGTATCTAAAAAATAAAATATTTCAAAGTGTTTCTTGATATATAGCATTAAAACTTTAGTAATAATTGCCTTGTAGAAAAATAATAAAATATTGGTTGCAGTAAAAAAGAAAAAAAAAAAAGAAAACATAGTAAAATAGTACTAATTATCACTTCTTGGAATCTTCTCTTTTTCTAATTTCTGATATATATGCATTCATTCCATGTATACATGCAAGGAAATTGAGTTAGTCAAATAGGGATAATAATTATAGTAAATAAACATTAACATTATCAACTGTTATATTCAATCATGTCTCATTAAAGGGAATAGACTGAAACTTTGTGATTCAATGTGTAAATAGTCATACTAATTATTTTTAACTTCTCAGAACTAAGAATATCTTACAGGCTTTAAGGGTGAACATACTTAGCTTAAGGAACAAAGGCATTTTCCCATGCACAGAATTATAAAATTTCACATAAAGTTATTTTTGGAAAGATTAAAAATTATCATTTATGTACAATAATAATTATTTCTCCCCCCCTCATAGGATGCAGCACTTATTTAAAGATATGTAAATACCTGCCACAAAAGTCCTTCAAATCAATATACAGAAAAAAATACATAGAAAATAACTTAAAAAGTTATTAGCATGTATGAAAAAGTACAAAACTATAACATATAAATGTTAATAATAAGAATTTCAAATGGCATATGATTTTAAAATTCAGGGTAAGTGATTACTAAATAGTGGTACTACTAGCTAGTATTGTGCCAAAAATTATAATTCATCAATAGAAGAGAAGGATAAAAATGGTGTAAACAGATGTTTCTCTGTCAGAAGTCTTCACAAATGATAAAAAGTCAAATTTTGCTTGCAAAGACTTCATACAGGGCAGTTGTAAGTGACAGGTATGGGGGACAGTCCAAGAATTACTTGAACAGGACCTGGAATAAAATAAAATATTTAAATTACATAAGTAAATAAAAAACTGTCAAATGACTCATGGGAGGAAAAGATGTGTTTTCATAGATGTGAGCATAGGGCTCTACTTTCTTAAAATCTGAAAGTTAAAATTTCATGTCCACTGAGCAGAACCAGTCTTCTTGTTTACATTAAAAGCGAGTGAAATAACCTAAATTGTATTTTGTTTGACAATTGCAAATTAACATGCTACCTATTCTGGGATCTTAAAAGTCCAATTAAGCTATTTCTTTCCAGCATGCAACCAAGCTGTAAGGTAAAGACTAGCATTTTCTCAGTAGGTCAAAAGTGGAATCTCTTAAATACAGCAAGCTCCTCAACAGTCCCTGCTGACTTTTAATGTTGCATCTTGATGGTAAATTAGTTCCCGCAGCAATATTCTTTAAACTCTTTTATCTCACATCAATTCCTTAGGACAATTTCTTGAAAATACAAGATTTTATTTAAATATTTATTTTAATTGACTGAGTTGATAATTGTTTAATTTGGAACCCATAGCCCCAATGTGTCATAAATTCATGTGCCCCTATTTTGTGAAGCATAATATAGATAACTTCAATTTTTAGTAAGTTGATTATATTTACAGAATCTAAATGTTTAGTGTTGCTTAATAATAAATATGAGGATTTGTTGCTTCAAAACTGGTTTTTCAACTTTATTATGCATAACATCTTCTGGTGAGTTTATTAAACACAGATTGCTGGGCCTCAAATATATACCATCCGATTTAATAATTTGGGGATAGAATTCAAGATTCCCTTGAAACTTCTCAGGTAAAACTTACACCGGTGGTCTTTAGAGTACACCTTGCCAAACACTACTTTAAAATCTATTGTCTCAGGCCCGGGCTATAGTTCAGTGGTAGAACACTTGCCTAGCATGCATGAGGCTCGTGCTCCAATCCCTAGCACTGAAACAACAACAACAAAATCCTTTAGTTTCTGTATTTGTAGTGTGACATTAAGATAGACATTTGATATCTCTGAGACTCAATTTCTAATTCCTTAGGCCCTGAAAGTATTATTTCAAGATATTATTCTGAGAATTATGTAATAGTATAAATGATTCCTCAGAGACTCTGACACACAATTGGTATATAATAAATGTTAACTACCACTCCATCCATCTCTAAAGTTACACAATGGCCAGCTAAAACTTTTAAGACCACAAAAGACAATGCTTTTTCAAAGTCATCATATCCATATTCTTTTTGGAGGAATGGGAAGGAAGAAATCTATAATCAATATTGAGTCAGAGATTGCCCTGATGAGGAAGCAATGAAGCTTCCTATTTTCCAGCATTAGGGATGATCAATCCATGTTGCTATCATCTCATTCTGTAACAGTCTTGATGACAGAGCATGTCCAAAGAAAAACATAATCAAAATATGAAAAAATCACGAAGGAGCTTGAGAAGTGATAAAACAACTACAGGAAAACAAAATGAAAATTTGTTTCTTCAAAGAAAAAACAGAGAAATTCCTGAACAAATACATCTTTCTAAGCTTGGATCATGAACAAATCAAAACCTTGAGCACATACAGTGAAGAATGAGACTTAATAAAATGTTTTCCATCAAGACAAGCCAAGGACTAGATGGTTTCATTGATGACTTCTACTAAACAGTTAAAAAAAGAATTACTACCAGTCCTACTTAAATTATTTAAAAAAAAAAAAAAATTGAAGAGGAGAAAATTTTTCCAAACTCATTCTACAAAGCCAGTATTACCCTAATACTAAAACCAGACTAGTACACAACAAAAAAAGAGAACTACAGGCCAATATTCTTGATGAATACAGACAGATGTGAATCCAATGGCACAGTAAGAAAATTATTCTAAATAATCAAGTGGGATTCATCACAGGGATGCAAGGACGGTTCAATACATGTAAATTAATTAGCATGGTCCACTATATCAACAAAATAAAGGACAAGAACCACATGATCATCTCAATAGATTCAGAAAAGTCATTTGATGATATTAAACATCCTTTCATGATAAAATGCTGAATAAATTAAATACAGAAAGGATATGACTCACAATGGTCATTTGATTTTGAAAAGCATCTGTGGCATTCTAAAAATTCCTGTACAACCTATGAAGTTTATATTAAATTGAAGCAACAAAGACCAATGAACAGCAATAAAGTGTAATACTAATAAATATGAAAAAACTTTTTAAAAATTTAAGTATTTCTTTAAATATTACTTATCAGTCTTTCTTTTTTTACATGTAAATGTCTTATAAAGTTTGCATTGCAGCAAATGAATATCCTATCTTGTCTGTTGGTAGGTCAATTAATAATGATGTTAAGTAATTCATTTTATTATCTATTCATGAGTTTATTAAAGACTTTTTTTTTTACCACAGAGATATTTTCTCTGGCTTTGGCTGTGTGAAGAGGTACATTTTGACATATTCATTATAATTCCAGGCCTCCCACAATCAAATTTTGGTAATATTAGTTTTATTAAACAATGACTATAGAGTGGAAATCATGCCACTAAGTACAAACTCTCTCATATAAACATTATTCAGTGTAACTTCAATAATTCCAAGCCCTTTCCCAATAGCTATGAACTTTATTTCCTGCTTAATGGTTTACTTGTCCTATATAACTAGTGTCTGCTTGTCCTGTATATTAATTTAAAAATTAGAAAACAAAAATGAGTTTTCTGAAAATCTGATTTATTATCATACTAACATTTGCATGGATAAGGTATTCATCTGCAAATGATATTGGCCACACAGATCATGGTTTTTCCTAAATAACTTTTGCAGTGAAATACAAATGAAGGAAAATTCTCTGTCAAAAGAACCAGGGATTAAATACGAAATCAATTAAGGAGTGATAATTATTCATTTTATAATTATATTTTATAATTGATTCCCTTCAGTGGTTAATTCTTTTCTTCACATGTAATCCCCTCTCTATATTCCAGTAGGTACAGAATCACATGGAGGTTAATATAGTTAATTAGTACTTTGTGTATTAAGTAATATATGGACCCTGTTAATGCATGCTCCATGAGCCCAGCCATATGTGACAAAGAGACTCATAAAGCAGAACAGAATGAGCAATATGGAAAATGGATTTCCTCCTTAAAATTGCTATTTAAGGCTCAGTTCTTCTATCAGTTAGAAAAGTTTGAACTACCAATGGCTGAAATATAACAAAACAAAACAAAATCTCGGTATTTCCAGGTAACGCAGTTTACTTTTTTTGTTCATCTTAATGATTGTTGTGGATTAGTATAGGGATTTACTCCTGGTGAAAATTTATGAAACCCCACTGCCCAGACTTTATCTGACTCTGGCTCCAATAATTAGGGACTGAGAGAAAATAAAATGGAATTTTCTACACTGACTAATAAATTTTTGGATTACTTAGGATGATATTTCATTTTTCTTTCCACAGAGCAGTTTTGCACATGTGCTGTTAAGAATGGACACAATAGTAGGTGAATCTTCAGGTTGGATGTTTAAAAACAAAACAAGTGATTATAGGTTGCACATATTTATGCCATTTCACAAAGTCAAGATGTAATATGTAGATGGAAAGTACATAAAGAAACTCAAAATCAAAGTCTAAGGAACATTTTTGAATTTCATCTCCCAAAATAAAAAAAAAATCCATAATATTTCAAATGTAGCTCATATCAATAGATCAATATAAAAATGTTTTGATAATATGACTCATATTTGTACTTTGTAATTTAATTGTACAGAATTAGTTATCATACAGAAATTGTTTTTTGATTTTCTCATGAATGCTACTTTCTGGAAAAGTCACATTTACATCAACAGTTCTGGGATTTCTATAGGATTTTTAGAAATAAACGTTTTTCAGCAAACTCTTGGTTTTGCCTACAGGAGCTCAGAGATTTTATTTTAAAAGGATGTGGTCACCCTTCCCAGTTTGTCACAGAATTTCATTAAGCTACTCTTAATGTTGTTTCCTTTTACTTCCACATAATCCCTTCCAGTCTTGATAAGGCTTATCTACAATTGTGCTTGAAGAACAGATGGCAGTTCCTGAAGGCTGGGTTCACTAATCATGAAGAAAGAGATAGATTTAGATATTTCATTTTCTTTCTTCCCTTATTCATCCCCCTTTAATAGAAAGAAATGATTTCATAAGGCTGAGTTTGGGTTGTATTTGTGTAAACACACCTGTTACAATTAGCCACATGAATAATTTTCCTGTTCTGTAATATTCAGAAAAAGTCTGTGTGCAATTAATTCTGCTTTAAATTTTCAAAAAGGAAGAAAATACTATTTTTGCTCTTCTTAGAAATGAACTAAAATATATATCTAGAGTATATATGACAGTCTGCTCATAAAAAACAATTTTCATACCAAAAGCATAACTTTCTCCTGACATTTGGAAAAAATAGTTATTGAATCTGGTTATTTTTGTAATATGCTTCCTTCATTTATGCAATACTTATCATCATAAATACAATATAGGCTGCATGGTTAAATGTGGTCTGGAATCAGTATAACTGAAACTGGTGTATTTCCTTATATTCATAGATTTATTGCTATAAAGCAGTTATACCTTGACAAATTAAGAATATATATATTAAATATATAAATATATTCTTAATGTCTGTCTGCCTATGATTTACTGTACAGATGCATTAACAAGATTATATATATATAATAAAAATATATATTGTTTTAGTCAACCATTTTGCTGCTAAAACCATAAAACCTGACTAGAACAATTTGAGAAGAAAAAATTTATTTGGTCACTTATGATTTCAGAGGTTTCAGTTCATAAGTAGCCAACTTCATTCCTTGGGGCCCAAGAAGAGGCAGAACATCATAATGGAAGTGTGTGCCAGAGGAAAGTGTGTGCTGGGAACCAGGAACCGGGAAGGAGAGAGAGAACTTTGTTCACAAGGACAAAATATGTACCCCATAAGCCTGTTCCCAGGGACCCACCTTCTCCAGCCACATCCTACTAACCTTTAGTTCCCACTCCATTCAATATAATGAAATAGCAAAGATTACCATTTAGTGAGCACAAATATTTAAGAAATAATTATTAGAAAAAATCAAAACAGACAAAGGGAGTGGGGGCGGACAACTGAGGAAACTATATGAAATTGTAGCCTTTGGCACCTATAATAGCCTGAATAGAACATATGTAACACATACAAACTCCCAGCCAAATACGTACAGGCGTTCACTATGAAGACCTGTTTACCATAGTTCCAATCATCATGTATGACTTTCAAAAACAGTACAATGCATTCTAAAAGACAAGAAAAAACATTGTCTAAAAAGAAAGCTCAAAAGCATGAAAAGTAGACTCTGGTATGACATGGATTTAGGAAATATCAGATAAGGAGTGTAATTAACTATAATAAGCAGTTCAAGGGATTTAATGGAAAAGTAGGCAACATGCAACAACAGATTAGCAATGCAAGCAGAGAGATGGAAAATCCTTAAAGGACCAAAAGAAATTCATAAAATAAAAGCATTCTAAGGGACATTAAGAAGAAGATCATCAGTAAACTGAAGACTTTCAAGCTATGGGTCAGTGATCTTGGAGATGCATCAAGGAAACTTCCCAAACTGAAATCAAAGTTTAAAAAGAATACAAAAAACTTAGCCATATTTGGCTATAAAAATAAAACCTACTTTCAACAGAAAGACACACACAGCTCAAAAGTAAAGAAATGGAGAAAAACATAGCATGTTAAGATCGCACAAAGGGAAGCTGGAGAAGCTATATTAATTCCATACGAGAGAAGAAAGAAAATGATAAGGGACAAAAGGAGAGTATTTAAAGAGGGGTCATTCTCCCATGAAGACACTACACTAACTAACCTACCAACAGAACATCAAAATATGTGAGGCAAAATCTGACAAAGAACCCTGCAAGGAACAAGAGACAGATCCACACTTCCTGTTGAACACTTGAAACCCTTCTGTTGCTAACTGATGGATCTAGAAGGTAGAAATTCAGGGAGGATATAGTTATAATGTAAAGCAAAATAAATCAAAGAAATCTGACTGACATTTAGAATACTTAATCCAGCAAAATAACACAGTGCACATTTTTATCAAAATAATAAGTGGCATTCGTAGAGACAATCTAAATGTGTCATGAGATACATTATAACACATTTAGTAAAATAAAAATCATTAAGTATGCTTTCAGATGACAAATGTACGCAACAAGAAATCAGTTACAGAAAGGTGGATAATTCCAAAATATTTAGATTAAATACACATTAGGAAATAATAAACAGATCAAAGAGAAATTTCAAGAGAAATTAACAAAAAATGAATTAGTTTAAAATAAAAATCCATGTTCTCAAAACATATAAGACATTATGTAAATATCACTTACAATAAAGCCTGTAACATTGAATGCATATATTAAAAGAGAAAATAGCTAAAAATGATAAGATTATACCTCTGGAAACAAGAGAACAAAAGAACAAAATATCCTAAGGTAAAAAAAAAGGAAAAGAAATTACAATTGAAGCAGAAATCAGTAAAATTATAAACAGGAAGTCAATAGACAAAAATCAGTGAAACCAGTAGTGGGTAGTTTGAGGAGATCATTAATATTGATAAATCTCTTGCAGACTAATGAAGAACAACAGAGAAAAGATAAAAATAGCTAATATATGAAATGAAAAAAATTGCTACTGATCTTATGATCATCAAAAAGACAACAAAGAAATAATATGAACACTTTATGCCCACTAATTTGTTAACTTAGGTAAAATATAGGAATTCATTGAAAGAAACAAATCACCAAAACTTACACAACTAGAAATAGTCTAAACTGATCTGTATGCCTTACAAAAATTGAATAAAAATGAGTTACATTTCAAATAAGAAAGCAAGAGATTCAGATGGTTTTGTTGTTAAATCTTACTGAGTATTAAGGGAGAATGCATAGAAAATGGAATAAGAGTGAACATGTCTTATCTCCTTGCCTCAGTCAGTTCAGACTGCTATAACAAAATATTGTAAACTAAGTGATTTATACAAATACTGTTCCATAAAACATTTATCCTGGCTCTGGGGGCCAGGAGGTCTGGATGTGGGTGCCAGCTATGTTGAGTTATGGTACATGCTGTTTTCCTGGATTACAGCTCAACACATAGTGGAGAGAGAAGGCTCTGGTATCTCTTCCTCTTCTTATGAAGGCAATAATCCCATCATGGAGGCTCTGTCCATATGACTTCATGTAAATCTTTTCACTTTATTAGTAATAAATTAGTATAGTTGTTTTGGAGAACAGTATGATGGCTTCTCAACTCTACTGTCATGTACATCTAAAAACAAAAAATAAAAAAGAACCTTATAAAATTTTGAAATATTTATAAATTAATATACATAAGTGATGAATCTTAAGAAAGAGAAATTAGGAAAACTACCCCATTCACAATAACATCGAAAAAAATAAAATACTTGGGAATCAATCTCACAAAAGAGGTGAATGACCTCTACGATGAGAACTACAGAATACTAAAGAAAGAAATTAAAGAAAACCTTAGAAGATGGAAAGATATCCCATGTTCTTGGATAGGCAGAATTAATATTGTCAAAATGGCCATACTACCTAAAGTGCTATACGGATTCAATGCAACTCCAATTAAAACCCCAATGATGTACCTTACAGAAATAGAGCAAGCAATTATGAAATTCATCTGGAAGAATAAGAAACCCAGAATAGCTGAAGCAATCCTCAGTAGAAAGAGCGAAGCAGGGGGTATCGCAATACCAGGTCTTCAACACTACTACAAAGCAATAGTAACAAAAACGACATGGTATTGGTACCAAAATAGACAGGTAGATCAATGGTACAGAATAGAAGACATGGACACAAACCCAAATAAATACAATTTTCTCATACTCGACAAAGGTGCCAAAAATATGCAATGGAGAAAAGATAGCCTCTTCAACAAATGGTGCTGGGAAAACTGGAAAAACATATGCAACAGAATGAAATTAAACCCCTATCTCTCACCGTGCACAAAACTCAACTCAAAATGCATCAAGGACCTCGGAATCAGACCAGAGACCCTGCATCTTATAGAAGAAAAAGTAGGTCCAAACCTTCAACTTGTTGGCTTAGGAGCAGACTTCCTTAACAGGACTCCCATAGCACAAGAAATAAAAGCAAGAATCAACAACTGGGATAGATTCAAACTGAAAAGCTTTCTCTCAACAAAGGAAACTATCAGTAATGTGAAGAGAGAGCCTACAGAGTGGGAGAATATCTTTGCCCCTCATACTCCAGATAAAGCGCTAATTTCCAGAATCTATAAAGAACTCAAAAAAACTCTACACCAAGAATTCAAATAATCCAATCAACAAATGGGCTAAGGAAATGAAAGGACACTTCACAGAAAATGATCTACAAGCAATCAACAGATATATGAAAAAATGTTCAACATCTCTAGTAATAAGAGAAATGCAAATCAAAACTACCCTAAGATTTCATCTTACCCCAATTAGAATGGCAATTATCAAGAACACAAGCAACAATAGGTGTTGTCGAGGATGTGGGGAAAAAAGTACACTCATACATTGCTGGTGGGGTTGCAAATTAGTGCAGCCACTCTGGAAAGCAGTATGGAGATTCCTCAGAAAGCTTGGAATAGAACCATCATTTGACCCAGCTATCCCACTCCTTGGCCTATACCCAAAGGACTTAAAATCAGCATACTACAGAGATACAGCCACATCAATGTTCATAGCTGCTCAATTCACCATAGCCAGATTGTGGAACCAACCTAGATGCTCTTCAGTTGATGAATGGATAAAGAAACTGTGGCATATATATACAATGGATATATTCCACCATGAAGAATGATAAAATTATGGCATTTGCAGGCAAATGGATGAAATTGGAGAATATCATGCTAAGTGAGATAAGCCAATCTCAAAAAACTAAAGAACGAATGATCTCGCCTATAAGCGGATGAGGACATATAATGGGGGGTAGGAGGGGTTAGCGTTAGGGTTAGGTTTGGGGTTAGGGATAAGGAGGGTGGTAAGAATGGAGGAAGGAAGGACTGTATAGAGGGAAAAGAGGGGTGAGAGGGGTGGGGGGGAGGGAAAAAATAACAGAATGAATCAAACCACATTGCCCTACGTAAATTTATGATTTTTAATTAAAAAAAAGAAAAGTAGAATTAATATACACTGAAGACATTATAAAAAACTTGAATATAGAGCTAAAGAATGCTAACTTTAACTTTTAGTCTATGATTAAAAACTTATGTGAAAAGAAACAAAGAATCTTAGTGTTCAATTCAGCTGACTACTTTTCCAGTTCAAACTAATAGAAATAGACGGAGAAGTAGAATTTTAAAATATTTTATTTCAATTATGAAGTACACATTGTCTCTGTTAAAGATAATGATGACACTAAGGAGGAAAGATCAAAAATTCCTTACTGATAAAGATAAATAGAGCTTGTTTTCTAGTCATGAGATGGGAATGTGCTACAACGAATGAGAGAGCAAATAAGAAAAAAAAAAAAAAAAAAAGAACTACCATATAATCTGGCAATCCCACTTCCAGATGTATATACAAGGGATAGTGATTTAGTATGTTGAAGCAATATCAGTCCTATTTATTTCAGTACTGTTCACAATAGCCAATGGATTCAAAGAGTCTGTTAATGAATGAATGAGGAAATATGTTGCACATATACAATAGAATACTATTCAGTCATAAAAGAATGGTATTGTACTATTTGGGAAAACATGGATGAATCTAGAGGACATTATTTTAAGTGAAATAACCCTGATCCAGAAAGATAGGAACTAAATATTTTGTTTGCAAGAGAAAAAAATATCAACTTGAAATTTAAAAAAGGTCAGTTTCAATGTAAATCTTCTGAAGTCAGAAGCAAGCCAAGTACTACATGATCACATTTATATTTGGAATATAAAAAGTCTGTCTAAAAGAATTGAGAGTGGAATGGTAGTTAACAGAGGCTGGGGGCTTGAGGAAGTGTGGGAAAGGAATATTTTGGTTAAAAGAGACATACTTATGATAACATAGAAGGAATGAATTTAAAGAGATGAATTGTATAGCAAGCTGATCATAGTTTATTACAATATATTATATACAAAATGTAAAGGTGGGGATTTTGTGCTATCATAGTGATAACAATATGAGGCAGTGTATTTGATAATTAGATCAAACCATTGCACATTGCATATGCACTTCAAAATATATTTTTTGCATAATAAAAATATAGCATTGGGTTTTCAAGATGGCGGACTAAAGGGTGGCTGCATTTCATGTTGCTCCAGGACTCAGGATTCAAAAGAGGAGATATTGAGAGACTTGGGACCAACTCAAAGCAGCCGGGTGAGTCTCTCCCATTGGGGAGGCGACCCGGATGGGGCAGTAGTCCCGAAACGCAGTGAACTTTGTGAAGTAGAGCTGCTCGGCAAGACACCCCTCCCCCCGCTGGAGCAGTGAACTCGGACAACTGGGAGCATTATAGAGGAGGCCACTTGGCACAGCACTTGGACTCGGAGCAACCACTGGGGCTCCAGGCAGCTGCCCAGGGGAGGAGCGGCGAGAAGAGCTGTTTGGACTCAGAGCAACCACTCCTGAACACCGGGGCCTGCCCGGAGGAGGAGGAGGGGGAGCATGGCTGCTAGGACTCGAAGTGACTGCACCAGAGCTACAGGCAGTTGCCAGAGGAGGAGCTGCGCGGTGAGCTGTTTGACTCAGAGTGACCGCTTCTGATCACCGGGACCGGCCCGGAGGAGGAGGAGGAGGAGAAGTGCTATGGGTTGCTTGGACTTGGAGTGACTGCATCAGAGCTCCAGGAGGCTGCTCAGAGGAGGAGGCGAGTGGTGAGTTGTTTGGACTCAAAGCGACTGCTCCTGAACACCGGGGGGCTGCCTGGAGGAGGAGCGCAGCGGGTTGCTTGGTCTCGAGCAGCCGCACCAGAGCTCCGGGCGGCTGCCCAGAGGAGGCGTGCAGCAGGTCACTTGGACTCACAGCAACTCAGAGCAACCGCTCCTGAATACCCCGGGGGGTGCCCGGAGGAGAAGGAGGAACGGGGTGGGTCACATGGACTCAGAGTGACTGCCCAGGGCTACGGGCTGTGGGCGGTTGGCGGGAGGAGGAGGCACGCAGTGAGTTGCTTGGACTCCTAGTGACAGCACTGGAATACCGGGCGGCTGTCTGGAGGAAGAGGCGGGGCAGGTCGCTGGGTCTCAGAGGGATGGTACGGGGCTCCAGGTGGCTGCTCAGAAGAGGGGCCACATAGCCAGGTGATTAGGTGCAGAGCAGGGTCCCAGGACCTAGGCAGCTTCTTGGTGGAAGAGCCACACAGAGAAACGCTTAGGAGCGGAGCAAAGGTTCTCGGACTGCGGGCAGATTCTCTGAGGAGAGGCAGCCTAAGGAGACTCGTCTGCAAAGGGTGAGGCTCCCAGGCCTTGGAGGTAGGTCTGGACCCCTGGGAACATTGTAGAGGAAGGCAGCCCAGCCCAGGCGGTAGTTGTAGAGTGAGGGGAAACTCTAGGAGGGGAACTGGCCACCAAGACCTCCCCACTGGGTGAGTCTTCCCTGCACGATGAGGTTTCCCACAAGGACGGTAAAACCAGAGACACAGGCCAAAACAGGCCTTGCCTCAGCCCGCAGCCTAGTTCCCCTTTGGATGACAATTGGTCAACAAGTGGAGGCACCTCTGCCCACTAGCAGGGAACATACACCATCTGAAGGCCACCACTCCTAGAGAGGCAGCTTCCTTGTGGAGCACCACACTATCAACTTCCTTCAAGACTTCAGCCTACTGAAGGCTAAGAGGAGATATGCTAGAAATCTTCAGGGACATTATTAGTCAATAGAGGAAATCTGCAATATCTCAGCGGGCCACTGATACCTGAACAAGATGAGAAAACAAGGTAAGAAAATGCCCCAAACAAATCTAGATGTTACATCAATAAAACCCAATGACAGCATGGCAGAAGAAATGACAGAAAAGGAGTTCAGATTGTACATAATTAAAATGATCAGAGAAGCAAACGATGAGATGAAAGAGCAAATGCAAGCATTGAATGATGAGATGAAAGAGCAAATGCATGCACTGAATGATCACACCAATCGACAGTTAAAAGAGCAAATACAAGAAGGAAAAGATCATTTCAATAAAGAGTTAGAGATACTGAAAAAAAAACAAACAAACAGAAATCCTTGAAATGAAAGAAACAATAAACCAAATTAAGAACTCCATAGAAAGCATATTCAGTAGGATAGAACACCTGGAGACAGAACTTCAGACATTGAAGACAAAATATTTAACCTTGAAAACAAAGTTGAACAAACAGAGAAGATGGTAAGAAATCATGAACAGAATCTACAAGAACTATGGGATATCATGAAAAGGCCAAATTTATGAATTATTGGGATTGAGGAAAGCTTAGAGAAAGAAACCAAAGGAATGAACAATCTATTCAATGAAATAATATCAGAAAATTTCCCAAATCTGAAGAATGAAATGGAAAATCAAGTTCAAGAGGCTTATAGGACTCCAAATACACAAAATTACAACAGACCCACACCAAGACACATTATAATTAAAATACCTAACATACAAAATAAAGACAGAATTTTAAAGGCTGTGAGAGAAAAGAACCAAATTACATTCAGGGGGAGACCAATATGGATATCAGCAGATTTTTCAATCCAGACCCTAAAAGCTAGAAGGGCCTGGAACAACGGTTTTCAAGCCCTGAAAGAAAATGGATGCCAACCAAGAATCTTATACCCAGCAAAACTTACCTTCAAATTTGATGATGAAATAAAATCCTTCCATGATAAACAAAAGCTAAAATTATTTACATAAAGAAAGCCAGCATTACAGAACATTCACAGCAAAATATTCCATGAGGAAGAGATGAAAAACAAATAAGCAAATCAGCAAAGGGAGGAATTATCCTAAAGGAATTGTCAAATAATATGAGGAACCAGTAGTGTCAAATAAATAAATAAATGAATAAAATAAAATAAATGAACCAAATGACCAGGAATACAAATCATATCTCAATAATAACCCTGAATGTTAATGGCCTGAATTCATCAATCAAAAGACATTGACTGGCAGATTGGATTAAAAAGAAAGATCCAACAATATGTTGCTTGCAAGAGACTCACCTCATAGAAAAAGATACCCATAGGCTAAAGGTGAAAGGATGGGGAAAAACATACCATGCACATGGACTAAGCAAAAAAGCTGGAGTATCCATCCTCATTTCAGATAATGTGGACTTCAAGCCAAAGTTAGTCAGAAGGGATAAAGAAGGACATTTCATACTGCTTAAGGGAAGCATATATCAGCAAGATATAACAATCATAAACATCTATGCCCCAAACAGTGGCTCATCCATATATGTCAAACAAATCCTTCTCAATTTCAGAAACCAAATAGACCATAACACAATAATACTAGGTGATTTTAACACGCCTCTCTCACCACTGGACAGATCTTCCAAACAAAAATTGAACGAAGAAACCATAGATCTCAATAACACAATCAATAATTTAGACTTAACAGGCATTTATAGAGTATACTATCCAACCAAGAGCGAATACACTTTCTTCTCAGCAGCACATGGATCCTTCTCTAAAATAGACCATATATTATGCCACAAAGCTAATGTTAGCAAATTCAAGAAGATAGAGACACTAGCATGTATTCTATCAGATCATAATGGATTGAAGTTAGAAATAAATGAAAGAGTAAAACACAGAAACTATTCCAACATCTGGAGATTAAACAATATGCTATTATATGATGAATGGATAACAGAAGATATTAGGAAGGAAATTAAAAAATTCTTAGAGGTAAATGAGAACAAAGAAATATCATATCAAAATCTCTGGGACACTATGAAAGCAGTACTTAGAGGAAAATTTATTTCATGGAATACATTTAATAAAAGAGGTAAAGCTCAACAAATAAACGACCTAACACTACGGCTCAAAGCCCTAGAAAAAGAATAGACCAGCACCAAAAGTAGTAGAAGAAAGGAAATAGTTAAATTGAGAGCTGAAATCAATGAAATTGAAACAAAAGAAACAATACAAAAAATTGACAAAATAAATAATTGGTTCTTCAAATAAATAAACAAAATTGATAAACCTTTAGCCACACTAACAAAGAGAAGATGAGAGAAAACCCAAATCACTAAAGTTCGGAATGAACAAGGAAATATCACAAGAGACACAATTGAAATACAAAACATAATTAGAAGCTATTTTGAAAATCCATACTCCAACAAAATAGAAAATTTCGAAGACATCAACAGGTTTCTAGAGACATATGAATTGCCAAAACTGAACGAGGAGTACATACACAATTTAAATAGACCAATTTCAAGTAATGAAATAGAAGAAGTCATCAAAAGTCTACCAACAAAGAAAAGTCCAGGACCAGATGGTTTCTCAGCGAAGTTCTACAAAACCTCATTTCAATACTTCTCAAAGTATTCCATAAAATAGAAGAGGAGGAGCCTCCCAAACTTGTTCTATGAAGCCAATATCACACTGACACCTAAACCTGACAGAGACACATTGAGGAAAGAAAATTTCAGATCAATATCCTTAATGAACATCGACGCAAAAATTCTCAATAAAATTTTAACAAATCGCATACAAAAACATATTAAAAAGATAGTGCACCATGATCAAGTGGGTTTCATCCCAGGAATGCAAGGTTGGTTCCACATCAGGAAATCAATAAATGTAATTCACCATATCAATAGACTTAAGGTCAAGAATCACATGATTATTTCAATAGATGCAGAAAAAGCATTTGATGAAATACAGCATCCTTTCATGCTCAAAACACAAGAAAAAATACGGATAGTGGGAACATTCCTTAACATTTTAAAGGCCATCTACACTAAGCCCATGGCCAATATCATTCTAAATGGTGAAAAACTGAAAGCGTTCCCCCTAAAAACTGGAACAAGGCAGGGATGCCCTCTTTCACCACTTCTATTCAATATCGTCCTTGAAACTCTAGCCAGAGCAATTAGACAGACCAAAGAAATTAAAGGGATACGAATAGGAAAAGAAGAACTCAAACTATCCCTATTTGCTGATGATATCATTATGTACTTAGAGGAACCAGAAAATTCCACCAGAAAACTTTTAGAACTCATAAGTGAATTCAGTAAAGTAGTGGGATATAAGATCAATGCACATAAATCTCATGCATTTTTATACATAAGTGATGAATCTTTGGAAAGAATAATTAGGAAAACTACCCCATTCACAATAGCCTCAAAAAAAAAAAATACTTGGGAATCCATCTCACAAGAGGTGAATGACCTCTACAATGAGAACTACAGAACACTAAAGAAAGAAATTAATGAAAACCTTAGAAGATGGAAAGATCTCCCATGATCTTGGATAGGAAGAATTAATATTGTCAAAATGGCCATACGACCAAAAGTGCTATACAGATTCAATGCAATTCCAATTAAAATCCCAATGACTTACCTTATAGAAATAGAGCAAGCAATTATGAAATTCATCTGGAAGAATAAGGAACCCAGAATAGCTAAAGCAATCCTTAGCAGGAAGAGGGAAGCAGGGGGTATTGCAATACCAGATCTTCAACTCTACTACAAAGCAATAGTAACAAAAATGGCATGGTATTGGTACCAAAATAGAAAGGTAGATCAATGGTACAGAATAGAGGACATGGACACAAACCCAAATAAATACAATTTTCTCATACTAGACAAAGGTGCCAAAAATATGCAATGGAGAAAAGATAGCCTCTTCAACAAATGGTGCTAGGAGAATTGGAAATCCATATGCAACAGAATGAAATTAAACCCCTATCTCTCACCCTGCACAAAACTCAACTCAAAATGGATCAAGGACCTCAGAATCAGACCAGAGACCCTGCATCTTATAAAAGAAAAAGTAGGTCCAGATCTTCAACATGTTGGCTTAGGACCAGACTTCCTCAACAGGACTCCCATAGCACAAGAAATAAAAGCAAGAATCAATAACTGGGATAGATTCAAAATAAAAAGCTTTCTCTCAGCAAAGGAAACTATCAGCAATGCGAAGAAAGAGCCTACAGAGTGGGAGAAAATCTTTGCCAATCATACTTCAGATAGAGCGCTAATTTCCAGAATATATAAAGAACTCAAAAAATTCTACACCAAGAATACAAATTAACCAATGGATAAATGGGCTATGGAAATGAATAGGCACTTCACAGAAGAAGATCTACAAGCAATCAACAAACATATGGAAAAATGTTCAACATCTCTAGTAATAAGAGAAATGCAAATCAAAACTACCCTAAGATTCCATCTCACCCCAATTAGAATGGCAATTATCAAGAATACAAGCAACAACAGGTGTTGGCGAGGATGTGGGGAGAAAAGTACACTCATACATTGCTGGTGGGGCTGCAAATTGGTGCAGCCACTCTGGAAAGCAGTGTGGAGATTCCTTAGAAAACTTGGAACGGACCCATCATTTGACCCAGCTATCCCACTCCTTGGCCTATACCCAAAGGACTTAAAATCAGCATACTACAGAGATACAGCCACATCAATGTTCATAGCTGCTCAATTCACCATAGCCAGAATTGAGTTGTGGAACCAACCTAGATACCCTTCAATTGATGAATGGATAAATAAACTGTGGCATATATATATACAGTGGAATATTACTCAGCCATAAAGAATGATAAAATTATGGCATTTGCAGGCAAATGGATGAAACTCGAGAATATCATGCTAAGTGAGATAAGCCAATCTCAAAAAAATGAAGGACGAATGATATCGCTGATAAGTGGATGATGACGACACATAATGGGGGGTGGGAGGGGTTAGTGTTAGGGTTAGAGTTAGGGTTAGGGATGGCGGCAAGAATGAGGGAAGGAAGGACTGTATAGAGGGAAAAGAGGGGTGGGGGGAAGGGGAAAAAAACAGAATGAATCAAACAACATTACTCTGTGTAAATTTATGATTACACAAATGGTATGCCTTTATGCCATGTACAAACAGAGAAACAACATGTATCCCATTTGTGATTTTCATTAGTACTGAACATTTTATGGGCTCTTTAAAGATGGGAATTAATGTTCTTTGGTTCAGAAAAGACTTTAATTCATTAATAATTTCAGCCTTTATGTTTTCCCTATTTTTTGTTCTGATTTTTCTATGTTTCAACATCTCAATATTTTCACAAATTATTAAAAGATAAAAATTTTTTGTTTCTCTGACTTTTATTTTATTTTCTGGGCAATTTTCTCTATATTGTCATTTAATCTTTTGGCTATCATATTTTAAGTTTTCAAGAGTCTTTCCTTGTTTTATTAATGTTTCCTTCTATAGATTCCTTTCCTTGTGTCATGATATAATATATTCACATTCTCCAAAATTTATCAATTATAGATTATAATTTTTGAAAGTTTATTCTGCTGGATATTTTGTTCTGAGTTTCTTGTAAAGAAGAAATATTCTTTAAATCCATTTGAAGGATGCGTAGAATTGAGAATGTAGAATTGATGATGCTACATGTTTAGATAAATAGATGATATTGACGTATTTCTCATTCAAGTATTTTAGAACCAGACATGTAAGAGTCTAGCCTTACATGGAAAGTATCTTTCCATCTTCAGACATAGCTACATTCTCTGGGGATTGTCAGAACTATTTTGGAAGTAAGATCCCTAAGAATGGAATTAGTCCTAATCCAGGTAGAGAGGGATGACACAAACAATTGAAATTTGATGCATTCATTTATTCATGAATTCACTCTCCAGTCAATAATTGAGTATCTACCTTGTGTGACTAATAACATTATGGAGTTAGGATACCATGATGAAGCAAAAGAGATTCTCACTGCATCCACAAGGAAATGACAATCCAGCAGAAAACAAAGTTCAAAAGAACAAGTCGACCAATATACACAAAACTGCACTCTGCGAATTGCAATGAATAACTATTCATTTTGATCACATATCAGGGGACAAAATCTGAAACAGATAGATGTTTGAGTTGAGAACTAAATAATAAGTTAGAAATAACTCTGCAGAATGAGGAAGGAGAAATTATTCTACTTCCAGGGAACGGGTGGTGAAAGAGCAAAAAGCAGAGGATATTGAAGGGACTAAAAGAAAATAATTGTATATTTTAAATGGAGAAAGAACAAAAGGATAGATGAGGCTAAAGAAGGTAAGGAAGTTAGAATTATGTAGGATATTGTAGAATACCGTAACACACTTTAGTTTTTTGTCTCAAGCATTATGTGAGCAACAAAATAAATATTTATCTTATAAGCATTATTAAGACATTTAGATATTACCAAATTTTGCTGTTTTTTGTATCACTGGAAGATAAAGGGACTGTTTCTGGGTGTGATGGCAAACAGTTGTAATCCCACCAACTTGGAAGACTGAGGTAGGAGAATTACAAAGTCAAAGCCAGCCTCAGCAATTTAATGAGTTCCTGTCTCAAAAAGAAACTAAAAAGGGGTGAGATGTGGCTCAGGGTTGAGCACCCATGGGTTCAATTCCTGAAACCAAAAAAAAAAAAAAAAAAAAAAAAAAAGATACAGGGGGTGTTATGAAATAAAAATATCTACACAACAAATACCTCTGAATCCAAACACAATATTGCAATTTCCTAATATTGTGATATTGGCCATTTTACATTGCTTTCCTCAGTCTCAGTTTCCATGACTGGAAATAATATATCTTGAGATTGTTTGAACTTGAATATCAAATTAAATATACATATAAAATATATTAAAAGGACTGGGGTTGTGGCTCTGTAGTAGAGTGCTTGCCTGGCATGTATGAGGTACTGGGTTTGATCCTCAGCACTGCATATAAAGAAATGAATAAAAAAAAAATAACGGTTCATCACAACTAAAATATATTAGAAATAAATTGTATGTTTGGAGTTAAAACTTTAAGAGTGTTATAGATTAGAATTTGACAGTCATAGGTAGATATGGATAAAGACAAATTCCCAGAGCACTCGATTCTATTAAATATTAACAACAGTGTTCAAAAATGTTATCTCTATAAGAAGTGCCTTCAATATTTAACCCTGTAAAACATCAGGCAATTTCAGATTTGATACCTGAATAATGAAAAAGCTTATATCTAATGATAATCTTATAGTCTGTCTCTTTATTGAAGACACCAATGGAAAGTTTATATTTTTATCAACATTTACATAGGCAGGTTATCTTCTGCAGCTACTTTCTAAAAATCTGCTCACAGATTAATCACCTTGATTCTATACACAAAATACAGAAGTTATAGGATAATGGCTGTAATATTGTTGTCTTTATATTATTTTTACCAGAAAAGAGGGCTATTTTATGATAGAATTTTTTAACAGAAATGGATGAAGGTTCAGTGTCTTTTGATTTTCTTTTTAAATACACTCCTCTTCAAGATGCAGTATTTTAGGTCACTTAAAAACTTGTTGACATATGATATGGAACACTTGGACCTAGTGGGTGAAAGGAAGTGTTTACTATCCCTGAATTGTACTCAATGGAAAGAGCTCAGACACATCAGGTGATATAACATAACTCAGTAAGTAGCGTCTTCTCACTTACCTGATATTTAAACCAGTCATGATTTTTCTTGAAGAAATACATGCACATATTTCTCCTGGTACCGTAGCATGCATATAATAAAGGAAGCAACTTATACCATTAAACACGAAGAGCTGCCTTAAAAGATACATTTAAACATATTTGAAATGAAATGATGCCAAAGTAATTTCTCTTAGAATGAGACTGATATTCACCATTAGGATGGTTTTATTCTTGATGACTTCTGAGACCTTTGTAAAGATTTATGCCTTTCTGCTAGAAAGGTACAGAGTTTTACTATGTAGAAAGATAATGTAGCCTCAGCATAACTTTGGTTCCAGGATTACTGGAGAAGTATCTGGATCCCCAAATTCTTTCTCCTAAGGACTCCGTGGTAACTCTAACTCAACTAGCAAGCTTTAGAGCTTAAAATAGAAAAAAAAAAAAAATCCCTGGAAGATAAGAAATATGGAAATAATTTTTATATTAAAATATAAATTCATGGTAAACCTTTTATTTTACAGGAAAGAAATACTAAAGAAAACAACATGAAAATTAAGAAGCAAAATTAAAATCAATATAGCTATAGGAAAGCAATATGAAAATTAAGAATAGCAAAAGAGGAGAGTAAGCAGTATTGCTTTAGTACAGATCCGAAATGTCCCCACAAAGCCCATGTGTTAAAGACTTGGCCCCCAGGACATTGTTCTATTGGGAGGAGGCAAAAACCCTAGGAGAGGGGATTTCATGGAAGGAAGTTGGTTGGGTCACTGGGGGTGTTCCTGAAGGGATACTGGTCAGTGCCTTCCTCTCTCTCTTCCCTTCCTGGCTGCCACGAGGTAAGCTGTCTTCCTTTCTCTGAAATATACTTCTGTCTTCCAAGAACTACTGTTTCATCACAGGCCAAAAGCAACAGGGACAGTGACTGGACTGAAAACTCTCAAACAGTGAGTCAAAATTAACCTTTTTTCTCCTTTTTTTTCCTCCCCAAAGTGATAGAGAGTAAGAGAGTACTTACTCTCTTAAATAAAGAGTACTTACGCTCTTTATTTAAGAGCGTAAGTACTTGTTAAAAAGAAAATGGGATCAATATCAAGGGACACCTTTGTGATATAGCAAGGAATATGCACATTTTTTTTCCTGAAAATTATGAGTAATACAATTTTGTTTTTTCGGGGTGGTACCAGAGATCAAACTCAGTGGCACTCAACCACTAAGCCACATCCCCAGTCCCAAGTCCTATTTTGTATTTTATTTAGAGAGAGGGTCTCATGAAATACTTAACTCCTCGCTTTTGATGAATCTGGCTTTGATCCTTCTGCTTCAGCCTCCCGAGATGCTGGAATTACAGGCGTGCACCACCACACCCTGATATGAAGTTTTTAATATGATTTTTCAGGATTTTGTCCAAAAGAGTAGTTGCAATAAAAAGAGGGCAGTTGCAAATGCCAAGTAAATTAAATAAAATTCCTGAGAAATATACTTCTTGGATGTAGGACATAATTATGGGTACTTCATGAAGTAAGGAAAGATTTACGCAAAACTAAGGAGGTAATCTCCTAGAACTGACATGAGCAACCTTTTTCTACATAGTTAACAACTTTGAGATCAGGTGGACAGAAGAATTTAAAATGTACATTTTTATAATAGTATATTCCAATATAATTTTAGATGGAGGATTGGAATCCTATATTTTATTGCAGACTCCATATACAACCCTTTATCCATCTCAAAAAAAGTACTCATTTCCCATGGAGCAATAATGTCTATCTCCATAGATGCTAGAATTCTGTGAAGACAAATACATAAAGTGTTGATTAATTTGAAAGGTAACTGATTAAATTCAATTAAGGCATGGTTTCTTTGGCTTAATTTTCATTTTGTTTATCTCTTCCATGTGACATTTATATAAAACATTCTTTTTGTTTACATAATGAGATAAATGAGATCTCAAAACTCTTAAATTATACAAAGTTTTTAATAAATGTACAAAATGAACTTCATTTGACTTAGGCATACCCCCTATTTAGTAAATGATTTTGTTGCTGTTAATGTGCTAGACTGGAATGTTTTCTGAAACTGGCAGAGATTTCCTAAGAAATCTGAGTCAGTAACTGATTTATTGATATTAGAGCCATAGAAAGGATAACAAAGCCACTTTGCCCAAGGTATGATGGCCTTACTTTTTTATTTACGAGTCACTGCCTCTGCTGGAAAACAAACAGCTGCATCAGTATCTTCCTGGATATTAAAGTCATTTTTATTGATGCATTTGAACTTGATATATCATCTCATAGGGACATGGGAAACAAAGCTCTAGTAAATATACAATTTATTAGCGAGGGACCTTTTTAATGAAAATGTCTGCTGTATGTATGAGAAGCTACAAATGTCTGTTTGGAAACCATTCAAATTTTGTTTTCAATTATGTGTTAGTGTGAGTTTTTGTGGGTTTTGCTTTTTATCTTTCTCTTTTAAAATCCTTGTAAGATGATTATTGATCTCTCTTTTACAGGCAGTATGTATTTGGGATATTATGAATGGGTTATGGAAATGCATCTCCAATACATTAAGGTCTATTCATTTTGTAAGTTAAGATAACAGAATAAAATGGCATCTGATGCCATTAGGTTACTGATGTAAAATTGGAAGTTATTTTGTTCCTTAGTTTATCATCAAGAACATTTTAACAATCAAAGTGGAAAAGAAATACCTCATCCTGTTATTAATCACTCAAAATCTCTTTTCTCCTGCAATAGGGATAATTTAAACTTACTGGTTTTTGTCTCAAACTGGAAGGAAAAAATATAAATATTTTCCTGTTTTAGTTCTTCAGTTTTTATACTGGAGATTGAAACGGGACCATTTTACACTGATCTACATGAACTACTGAGCAAGGTTCTTTTTATTTTTTATTTTAAGATGGGGTCTAACTAAGTTGCTGAGTGTCAAGAACCTAAGCTGGTGAGACCGACATTGAACTTGTGATCTTCCTGCCTCTTCCTACCGAGTTTCTGGGATTACAAGGGTGAACTATAATGCCTAGTTGTTTTCATCTTATTTTTTATTAAAAAAAATCAATGTACACCTCTTAAAAATATACCCAATTAATGCTAATGCCTTGTTAAAACTATGACATAAATGTTTCTTCATAAACCAGGTAGTTTCCTTTAGCAATGATATATATTGCAAAATAACTAAAATGCAAAAGTTTTAAAAAGAGGAAAAATTTTTCAAGAGGGAAAAATACAGTTATATGAATATAAAATAATATTGAA
Organism: Sciurus vulgaris; assembly: GCF_902686455.1. Classification (NCBI taxonomy): domain Eukaryota; kingdom Metazoa; phylum Chordata; class Mammalia; order Rodentia; family Sciuridae; genus Sciurus; species Sciurus vulgaris. The sequence goes on along the minus strand of NC_136470.1, from coordinate 25,212,634 downwards.
CTCCATGGTAAATATGACTGTGAGTCACCACTTTCTTTTTTTTCTTTTGGATATCAAATAATAACAACAAGAACAATATAAGCAAACAATAATAAAATTTTGGTCAACAGCATTTTTAGGAAACTGGGAAAAAGGTGTACTTTATTAGTACTACAGAGAATCTAAAACTATTGATGCTGTTGAGGTCCAGAAGATAATATTCCCGATCACGTTGCCTTGATGTGCTGGATATTTGAATTGAAGGAATGGAGCTCAGCAGCAAGACCCTTATGTCCTTCCTCTGTTCTCTTTCCTGCTCCATTTTTTTCAAGGCAGACCAAGGACACTAGAATCCCTCTTCTCTCAGGAAGGTCATAGAAAATAGAAATATTATTCTAAGAACAGCTTACCTTTCTGTGTAAGAACTGTCCGTACTGATGTTCCCTCTCATATGACAGTGGATCATAAAATCCTCACTCCAGGGTTCTGCTACATAACTAGGAGAAGAACAGCACATAGTCAGACCAAGAAGAATCGGAACAGATGGATCTTTCTGAGCTTACCCTCTTTTCTTTTATCATTAGGTCAGCCCTTTTGGTATTATATTTCTATATAGACATCCATTTTTTAAATCAAATCTAAGGATAAAAACAGGTCATTTTTTCCCTTGGTTTGGAGGTTTTCTTTCTAAAGGCTCTTGTACCATGAAAAACTTCAGTTTTAAAAATTCAATTATGCGTTTGTCTTGTTAACCTGTGATTTGTTATAAGAAGATGGGCCAAGACACTTGTAATGGGTGAGGGAAAGTATTACATATTTCTGACCATACAATAAAAGAAAATTTTTAGTGTAGAACTTAAACAAAAAATGATCAAAACTTATTAACAGATGATGAACACTACTAAAAAATATACAAATATTGACAGTGAAAATGAAATCTTGATGAAATATTCTGCAATAAAATTTTAAAAAAATAAGTGTAGTTTTTACTTCAATAAAAAGTTGAGAGAGAAGAAGAAAATAAAAATATAAACTATTTGTGTTATTAGTCCTTAGGAAAAAAGAAAAAATAAAATGATCATGCATAATGACAAAGTTGGGATAAACTCCTGGAAGAAAATGATTCTGGGAAAAGCAACAGAAACAGAACACATATTGGACATTAAAATTACAATAAATAGGTGAAAAAAATGAAGATATGTAAATTATGCTGCAATAAAAATGTTAAGAGAAGAATGAAGGAAGGAAAGGAGGAAGGGAGGAAAGGGGAGAAAAGATTACAGAGTCCATTGATTTTACCTCTGCTAGTCATTATTACTGAGGGTATATTGCTTAACAGAAATAAAAACCCAGAATAAAAGTGATGTATTTTGGCAAAAGAACTGGCAAGATAGAAGATACTCCAGTGCTTGGAAAGTGAACTGGGGCAGCATAGAAAATCATAAAGTCTAGGAATTATATCAGTCCTTGGTTGAAATGAGAGTAACGAGTTGGAAGTACCTGTTCTGGAGATGATGCATAAGAATCAAAGTGAGGTCCCAATATTCATCACACATACATATTCACAGGAAAGTGAGTATGAAAATAAAAGCAAGGTACATGAATTATTACTATATACGGGTATTACAAATACAAGAAGGTAAAAGCTATATACAAGATAAGAGAAAATTAGTTGTAAAAATCTAAACTCAGTTTGTTATTTTTTAAGAATTTAGAGTTTTGAAAAAACTCTAACATAATACATTATTTTACTCCATTCACAATGGTTACTTCATTCTGCTTGTATTAGTGACTTTTTCATCTCTGTGACCAAGCTACCTGACAGTAACAACTTAGAGTAGAAGTTTATTTCAGGTTCATGATTTCAGAAGCTTAGTCCATGGTCTACCAACTCCATTGCTCTGAGTCCGAAGCAAGGCAGAATATCATGCATTGCTTCTTTTCTCATAGCCACTAGGTAGCAGAGAGAGTAAAGGGAAGGGGTTTCAGGAAAGATGAACCCTGCCAGAGCACATGCCCAGTGATCTACCTTCTCCAGTCATACCCTAGCCTGCCTACAGTTATCACCTGGTCAGTCCATTCGAACTGGAATGGGCTAATTGGGTTAATGTAATCATTTTACCTCTGAATATTCCTGAATTAGCATAGGAACCTTGGCAGGACACTTCACATCCAAATGATATTTCTAAATTAAAGAGAAAGAAAAATGGACAATATCTAAGGAGTTAAGTTTTGGGCAAACTGTGGAAGTTGTAACCCTAGGAATTACAATATACATACATTCTTAAATTTTAGTCTACGTATGGTGCATGTTCCCCTAAAAGTTAAGTGTGAAATGTTGCAATAATTTAAGTCCATTTACCATGTATTCCATCCTGTATTCTTTAGATTTAAGAATTATTCTGATATAATAAACATCCCATAAGACATTGATATAGTTTACTCTTTTAAAATGATAGTTTTAATGTATTAAAAATAGTTGTCCAAGATTATCTTTTCTTTTTAAGAAAAATGTCTATTTACTTGAAATTTATTATTTTTGCTGCATTTCTTTCTTTCTTAACTATTAGAACTGTCATCAGGGTGTCCACTTGGGGTCCAGATCCTTAGTATCCCAAATAAAGAATTTAAGTGAGAAACCGGGAAGTACAGATAGAGTACAGATTCATTGAAGGTGAAGATAGCACACTGTTAGGTAGAACAGAGTGGGTCAAGCGAGACAGAGACCCAAGGCACCATTGTCTGGAAATTAGTGTCTTACATCCTGAACTGTGGGGCATTCTCTTCCCTATGCACACCTGTTTAAACCTTACCCCAGTTTTCTCCCTGTGGTTATCTTATGAACCTTATTAGAATATTTTCCGATTTTCCCCCCAGTGGTTATGTTAGAAAGCCTGATTAGAATACTGCCCACTGTTACTTTCATTAGCCATTTTAAAATTTGAATCTGTGGCAGGAGTTGTTATGATGATAAGTCCTCAATAGGAGTTGTCATGGTGATGGGATTTATTATAAACAGGGACAGGACTCAACTCCTTGTCTTATCCTTCAGAAGTTTCTTTCTAATACCCCATCTTCACCGTCTTGGTGTCCTTGAACTCCTACCTAACAGAACCTCTATATGGTATCCATTTTCCTTTCAGTCCAAATAATTACATTTAACATTATTTTTTAAAATGAAAATCTGTCAGCAACATATTTTCTAAATTTTCTTTAAAAAACATCCTTAGTTTGCTTTTTTTTTCTTTCTTTTTTTTTTTTTTTCTTAGTTTGCTTTTGTTCTTAGAAATATTTTAAGAATTTCTAGTTTGTGATTAACTTTCAACTGACATTTTAGATATTGTTTCATGGTTTTCAGTTATCTTTTTTTTTCTGATAAACTAGATTTCAAATAAGACATTTAATCCTATGCCTTCAGTAATTTGACTATGATAAGCCTAGTGGTTTCTCTCCATTATGTCCTGCTTGGGGTCTATCAGATTCTTGAATATCAAAATATTTGCCACTGGGCTGGGGAGATAGCTCAGTTGGTAGAGTGCTTGCCTCACAAGCACAAGGCCCTGGGTTCAATCCCCAGCACCAGCACCACAAAAAAAAAAAAAAAAACCACACACACAAAATATTTGCCACTTACCAAATTTATAAAAATCATTGATACTAGTTTTTCAAATATACTTTTCTTCTGTCTTCTTTCCCTTTCTTTTCTACTTCTAGAATTCCATGTTAAATCATATAGTAATCTAACTGATAGGTTCCTATTTCCTGAAGCTGTTTTCTTTCCATCGTTTTCACTGTTTCTCAGCTCAAATGATTTGTTTGACCTATCTCCTAGTTTAGAGGTTCCTTCCTCTACTATCTCCATTCTGGTATTAAACTCCTCTGGAGATTATTTATTTTAGATATTTTGGATATTAGATTTATAGAGCTTAATTTCCCTCTAATTCATTTTAGTATTTTTTATTTATCTGAAAAGATAGTTTATCTTTTCATTCAATATAAATATAGCTACCTTAATATCCGTGTTTGCTAACTCTAACAAGTAGATTATTGTCCTTAGTTAATTTCATTTCTTACTAAGATTAGGTCATTCCCCCGGTATTTTATATTCATATGTTGCATTTTTCAAATTTTAACATGATATAGAATTTGCATTATATAATCATCTGAAGAACTTTGCTTTATATTTTTATTAGTCCTTTACTTGGAGAAATTCAACTACATACTCAGTTTCTTTTAAAGACACTTAAATATCAATTTGCTTCTTTTATCTTTACCTGAGTTGAAAAGCCACACGTGCATGGTTCAGGTATCAGACAGCTATTAGACATTGTTGAAATGGAGATTTTTGAGGATTTTTCAACTATGAGTCTTACCTTTTCCAGCAGTTGTGTTTCCTTCAAATTCTGTCCTCTAGTCTTTAAATTGGACTTTCTATTACTTTAAAATCCCATGGACGGGAGTTCACTTTGGCTAATAGTTGATAAATGTGAAAAAAAAAAAAAAATTCTCCTTTTAGTTCCTTCTTCAAAGGACTGATTGGCCTCCAGACTTGGCCTACATTTGTTCATGATCTAAGGTTTTCAGATATTTAAAAAAATGTATCTAGAGGGTCTACCTATTACCTTTAAAAAAATCCAGTCTTTAGTGATTATTATTGAGCTATATGGTAAACAAAATAAATAGATAAACATATATACATATAAAACATACAGGAAATGGTCTCACCATGGCTCTTTTTGAAGAAAAGTACTGGAGGGATAGAATATGATCATGAAAACTATAACAAAATAAAACAAAATGATTCTTAGGAATAGTAAACATATTTAGCTGTAAAGTATAGTTAATCATACATGAAGTTGTATATTAGCTTTGATTCACTATGACTAAATACTTAAGATAAACAAATTAAATGGAGAAAAGATTTATTGGGGATCAGGGTTGCAGAGGTTTCAGCCAATGTCAGCTGGCTCCATTGCTTTTGGGCCTATGGTGAGGGAGCGTCATTGTGGGCAGCATATTGTGGAGCAAAGCTGCTCTTTTACGGTGACTAGTAAGCAGAGAAGGGGTCAGCATTCTAATACACGCTTCAAGGGCACTCCCCAAATGATCTACACTCTCCAACTAGGTCCCCTCTTCCAACTCCTGGTAGCACCATCAGCTGGGAACTGAGCCTTCAATACATGAGACTCTGGGGGCCATTTAAGATCCAAAACCATAAGATTCCAAAACTGGCTCCCCAAAGCTCCTGCTCATCTCACAATGCAAAATGCATTTAGTCCATCTCCAAGAACTCCATTGTCTTACTTTCTAGCATTGTTCAAAAGTTCAAGTGCTAAGTCTCCCCTGAGACTCTAGATAAACTCTTAACTGTTAGAAAGAAGGGGAAAGAAGTTGCATACTTCCAACACAGGCACAGGTTAAAAAGTTCCATTCTAAAAGGGAGGAATAGGGATATAGAAAGGAAGTATGGAATCAAAGGTAGACCAAAACCCTGCATGGCTAGCATTAAATCATATAGGTTCATGACTACCACCTGAGGCATATGGTGGCATGGTATTTACTCCAAGGTCATGGGCAACCCCAATGTTACTGCCTGTCTTGCTGCTGCTCACATGGCCTTAATCTTTGGTTCTTCTTGCTGCTGGGGGCTTTCCGTGACAGACATTTCAGTTTCCTGCAATCTCTAACTTCCTCTAGTCACCATTGCAGCTTTGCCTGTTCTCTCATAGGTGCACAAATCACCTTCTCAGGAGCCGCTTGCAGGGACTCTGACCCTTCCATGCACTGCCTAACCTCCACAACTTTCCTTTAAGATCTTAAGAGAAAGTTATAGGACTCTATAACTCTTGCATTCTGCATGTCTGCGAAACCAGCATCACATGAATGATGCCGCTTTCCACTGCCAGCTTAAGCAGTAACTGAACCCACTTGAACTTTGGCTGCCACAGCCTCTGAATACCTTGACAGCTGAATGGAGAAATGAATCCCGTGGAAATAATTACCTCGGCTGCCCTGTGTGAGAGCTTGAGTTCTCTTCTCGAATGCTTGAGCCTGTGATAGGTGGGGTCTTGCCAGTTCCTGAGATGACCTGGCATCTTTCTTACTGTCCTGGTGTTAAGTACTAGGTTTCTTTTTTAATGGCACTAATCTCTTTAGAAACTGTATCATTCTTGGCTACAGTTTTAAATGTGCTTTTTTTTTTTTTTTGTTTCTGGCAAAACTGCAAATTTTTCACATCTTTCCTTTCTGTCTTTTACTCCCTGTTTTAATCAAGATTTCATCACTGTGACCAAAAGACCCAAAAAGAACAGCATTAAAGGAGGAAAAAATTTATTTTTGTTCACAGTTTCAGAGGTTTGGCTTATGCTGACTTCATAGTTCTAGGCCCAAGGTAAGGCAAAGCATCATGGTGAATGAGCATGACAGAGTAACCAGGTATCAGTACAGGGCAACCAGGAATCAGAACCTGCTTGCCAGGTTCATAATATAAACCCGAAGACACACTCCCAGAGACCTACTTCCTCCAACCACACCCTACCAGCCTGTAGTTACCACCCAGTTAATCCATATCAGTGGGTCAACCCACTGATTAGGTTACACCTCTTATAATCAAGTCATTTCATATCTAAAAATTCTTGTCTCAGAAATAAGCTTTTCTGTTACACCTGATAACTAAACACAAAACTCCTGATTCTCAATGTATATTTGGTTGAAGCAGCCAGCAATAACATGCCATTGCCTGAATTCTGTGCTGCTGTTTCATTTCCTCCACCAGATTGATTACCATTTTAAAATCAGCGTCAGAGCGTAGACAAAATGTAGACAAGTTCTTTGTCTAAATGTTACATGAATGGCAAAGTCCAATTCTCATTAGACTCCTCATTTTCTTCTGAAACCTCATGTGCACAGCTTAAACTAATTCTTATCAGCATTCTGGTTTTCTGAGATCTTGCCTGATTACCCATTAAACGCTGTTTACGTTGCTAGTTTTATCTAGCCTGCTTCTCCTAATTTTTCCAAGTTCTTTCTGCAAAACAATTCCAATAGATTTTGAACCACAACATCAGGTACAGTCATAGTAACAACTGTACTACATTTTTGTGTTAGCTGTGACAAAATACCTGATTTAAAAAGCTTACAAGGAGAAAATCTTTATTAGTTATTCTTGTCTGTTTATCTCTAATTACCTATCTCTATGTCTCTCTCTTTATGAATCTATCAATCATCATCTATTTATTGGTAGGGAGCTATGTGGTACCTTTTTATGTTTTGGATGAGGATAAAATTCTGAACAAGTTACAAATAATATGAGTAGAATTTAAAGTATTTTTGTCATCACATAACATAAAATTTGAAATTTGTGACAAAAATATAAATTCAAAGCAATGCTTTTCCACAATAGCAAAATTCTTTCTAAGCCATAAAGGTATCAGAGAGAAAATAGAAATTGAGACTTTAGCCTCTTAGTTTATATAAAAAATAAAATCAGTACTAAGAAAACACAACTGAAACTGTGCTGAGGGAGAATTCAAGAGATTTAATAATCCCACTTATATTCAAGTGATATTAAAAACAAATAGTAGCAGTTGGAAAAGTTACTAAAATACCTAAAATAGCCAGGAAATAAGCAGATGAGAAAACAAATGAATAAACAAGCATGCTAGGAACTGTAAGGCCCCCAAAAAGGAAACCCCAACTCTGTCCCATGGATGGACGGCAACCCCAATCAACCGCAGGAGGCGTCACTTGATGCAAACCGCAAGAGGTGTTTATTCCAGCGCGCTGGGACCCAACTCCAGGAGTCGAGTCCCTAGCAGAAAATCTTGTAGGTTTATAAAGGCAGAAACCACACATCGGGAGGGGTCACACATGAAAGGGAAAAGGGGGACAAAGCTGCCAGGAAGTTTCAAAGGGGGTCTGGGTTTGCTGACAACATGTTTCACAATGTTTTACAACAGGCTGTAGATTCTGGTCAATAGTTTCTGGTAATCCTACTGTTTGAGCACTATTTAGTCATCTAGCCCAATTTACTCTTTTACCCTCTGTTTGGGGCTATTTCCTGGAACAGCTTTTAGGGGCTTTTGCTCCCATCACTGGGAGGGTGACCTCAGGGAGTTAAGATAACCAGGAGGGTGACATCAGAGAGTTAAGACAATGGGCAGGAGACCTTAGGGAGTTGAGATAAAAAAATGTTCATTCTTTAGAACAGCTTACAGCTTAAAAATGTTCACTCTTTAAAACAGCTTAAAAAAATGTTCATTCTTTCATTTCCCCATTTTCTTTTCGGAAAGTTCTAATCATGGAACTTCTGTCTCTACATATTCTTCCCCCAAATTGTTTCCTTGGCGGAGGGACTGATATTGTTGCCTGAGCATTAGCACCTGTACAGCATTTACTCTTTCCCTGATGAAGGTAACTAGGCGATTTCAGGCAGGCAAGAGCCGAGGGGGCGGGCCACCAATTAGCAGCCCCTTGTTTGCAGTCCTTGGTAAACAGTCCTTGATAAAGGCAGGTAAATTTGGTAATCAATGGGCTCCGGAGATCCTTGACATTCCATTCTTCCAGGGGCAGTCTCCAACTTCCAGAGGCAGATGATTTTATGGCCATTTCCTTGATTTGACCCGATCCCCTATTTCTACACTAACTACCTGTTTCCAATTCTGGCTTTATTTTCCCCTCTAATCTCAGGAACTCCATGCTGCTGGGGAAGGAGGTCGATGACCGCTCTAGCTTCTTCGAGCTGGAAGTGGGTGGCGTGGGGCAAGCAGCTTGGAGTTCCTTTTCTAAAAATCGGGTCAATCAAGGGGTCCCAGGAAGAAGCCTGGTTGGGGAAGAGCAGTTTGTAAAGTCATCTGGGGGCGGCTGCTTCTATGATAGAAGAACAAAAAGACATGAGTACTGAAATGAGATTAGCACAAAGTAAATGTTGCAGCATCTGAAACATGCCACTGAGTATCATGAAAATGACAGAAGTTAATCTCTCACCAGAATGTGGAAGAACTGAGAAATTGTTCCCATAACTAGGCCTAGCAAAGGCTGGAGAGAACAAGGCCTTTATTTGGGGACTTTAACATTGTCATAGATGTCCCCAGAAAATATAGTTAAGCTACTTAATGTCATCTGATTTTGTAAAATATCCCTTTATTGGTATAACCTGTGTTTAGTAGAGATCTCTATACTTCTGTTACTTAGGAATAGATAATCATACTAACAAACATAGATTAAGTCTACCTGTGTAGCTTAGGAAGGTCTTAAACTGACTAAAAACTTCTGACTCTGGCAGTTTCTCTTGATAGTTATCAGGCACATTTGCTGAAGAATCTTTCTTTCATTTGTAGCTTCCAGCCTTTATTCTAGTGGGCTAATACAAGTGTACATCTTAAGTTACATTTAATTATTATTTCCTTTAAATGCCCAAGAATGGCTATATTTTGGTTTTAACTGTTTTGCTGGGTATCTAAGATCAAGTTGGTCAAATTGACCTGGTTCCTGTCTTGTTAAAGAGTCAGCTGAGTTCCCACAGGGGTCACTCGTACAGAACTTAAGAGCGGCTCCTTAGCTCCACCAGTGACTTTGATTAGGCAGGGTCTCTTGATGAGGTGACTTCCTTTAGAAACATCAAGGGATGTTTCCCCTTTTCCATGACCCTCCTCTGCAGCAGATGCACTGGATAATTTTTCATCCTCTAGTCTCAACAATCTCCTTGATCAGGAGGTTGTGTGACCCAGAGTTGCAACGCTCCTTAGAGAAGTTCTCTTACTCCCTGGGTTCAGGCTAACATTGAGGGCAAGACCCAAATATGGACTTTTCTTGACCTCTGTATTTAACTCCAATTTCTAAGTTTGATCTTAATTATCCAGCAAGCCAGTCTCACCAGTCATAAATTAAGAGTAATGGGCTTTAACTTTAATGTCCATAACTTTACAGTTATTTACCCTTTTATCTAACTGGAGTCTGCATTAGTACTGGAAGTTACCACTATCTGTTCTATAGGTGATGGCTTATTATCACAAGTTACCTAGGTTGTTTGTTCTTGGAGCAGCTACTTCTGCAAAACATTAACAGGTAACAGTTTTACAAAATGAAATTAGCAAGAGTAAAAATATATTCAGCTTGTATAATAGCTATCTTGAATTTTGATTGAGAACTACATTCTATCCCCTATTTGAGATCACAGTACTTTTACAACAAAAACCAATCTTTTGACTATAACTTTAAATAAGCTGAAGTCTGGCTTATTTTGGAGTCACTCTAACATGCAGTGAGATGGGAGGCAGAGCCTTATCTCAGGTAAGGCAGGGCTCTTTACAGATCTTAAGTGTTCTAATTCTGATGTTGATCTTTGCTTCTTTTCCTTAAATACCATTAAGTAGTTTACATATACTGTTTCCTGAGTCTATATAAACTTTATAATTAACACAATTTAACATAGTATCTAAAACATGAATCAAAGAAAGGCTGAGAGAGCTTTTAACTTTCCTTTTGTGATTAAGTGGCAAAATGTTTTCATGTTTCTTTCATATTTCACAATATTAACCTTTAAACAAATCAGACTCTAATGTTTAGAAATACATTTACACTTGAAATTCTTTATCTCAGTGTAAAAAGTAACAAATTTTACACATACCCTATTGATAGCAGGTCCTATAATAGAACATTAAATGATAGAAATAAATCCCCAATAAAATTTACTCTTTATAAGTTTAAGATTACCATTACAGACAAGTTTAATCTGGAGGATAGCAGAGCTTAATAAATTCCTTGCTTTAAAAACTTGTGGTCCTGAAAAATATGAACACATTTAATATACAACTAGTGACCATTTCACAAATACCTTGACACTTTTATCTTACCAAATTGAGTTTTTAAAGAGAAATGTATACTCTGTAACAAAGTACAGTACTCTATAATAGTTGTTTAACCATAATTGTATACACCCCAATTTTTAAGACTAATTGTTCTAAAGAATAAACTTAATAGACACAAAGTTAAGAGTAAATTAGTGTTTCAAATCCTTGTCATTTTACCATGTCATTCTACCATATAGATTAAACTTTGGTTTATATCAGAACGTTAGTATTTCACCTTAGGAAAAACCTTCAATAGTTTTAGCTGTCTCACATACATATAACCAACTTAGTTACACACAAACTTGTTGAAACTTGCCCTTTACTTACACAGACTTTCTTAGCTCTTACTTAGACCCTCATGTATTTCATCACACAAGCACTTTCTTACCCAGAAACATTTCCTTTTTCCTTTTACTAAATATATTTCCATACCCAGAACCTTTTATTTTCTCTTTCCTATTCGTTGACCCCTTTTTGTTCACATTCTGAAACAACTCTTATGAAATTTCTGAATTTAGATAAATTACTCTATTTTAATAAGATTAAATATTCTGTTGTTTATAGTACTCTAATTGAAACACAGTTGAAACTTTTGGGACCCTTTGTATATAGAATTGCACTTGTTAGGACATAACTCTTAGTAACCTTGTTTTTAGTTTAGTGATGACACAAAGCAAGTTTAAACCCTTTTATTTACCAACCTATGAAAACACCAATAATGTTTAAGTATGATACCCCATGGAATTTAATGAGTTAAAAGTACTCGATGTTATTTAACAATTAGCATTTTAACTTTGTAAATTAATCAGATGTCTCTACAAACACATTAGAGTAATCCCATACATGTTAACTCTAATTCACTTATTCTGTAAAAAAAACCAAGATATCAGACAAGTGTCCTGAACAGTATTTGCTGTCTCTTCCCTGTTGAAGAAAAGTCCTAGAAACAATTGATATTAGACATTTTATTAACATCAATATTTTATTAGCTTGACCACCTAGAGACTTGCAAGTTATTTTCAAAGACATTTTACTCTTATTAGTTTACCCAATTTGAACCTTTTTTAAATTACGTGAATTAAAAGTATCTGGATCCATTTTTAAAATTTTAATTTTAGGAGCGCTCAGTTTTGATACAGACAAAACATGACATCAGACAGCACAACATACAAATAACACAAAATCAAGCCCTTGTAACTTTATAGGTGAATCTCCATTGCCGTGTAACAGATGTTCAAAAACTCTAGTTGAATAAAAAATAGAACTGATCAAAAAATCATGAGCTCAAAAAAAACATATAATTAAAAATATAGCATTTACTTTGCTGGAGTTTTAAAGACTCTTTTTACCTTTTCTTTCCCTGGGTTTGAGACCGGTCTCCTACTGAGCCTTTAGGCTTCTTTTATTTATATTTCAATGTAAGCCTTGACTGAGATCTGGAAGGATCTAACAGGTTTTAACAGAAACTCTGTGTCTAAGGCATTTTAGCCACCTCATCAGGACAGGTTGGATGTTAAAATTATGAGACCTTATTTTTCATTACTTTTGAGACTGAAGCTACTTTGCTAAGTTATCCTTCAGGGCTGTCGGGAGGGGGAGTCCAGAGAAGGAACCTTTGGGGTCCACCCGAGAGTAGCCCGGGCTGAGAACCCCGCAGTTGTTCCAACCCTTCCTCCACCTTGTCCGCCACAAACACACAACAGAACCAGATACAGACGGGCGCCAATCTCTGATCCACCAATTGAACCCCATCAGCGCCCTTACCGACGGAGACTACCAGGCGTCCCTGGCTCTCCTTCCACCCTTAGGGCGTCCCCCAGGGCTGCAACCTGTGGCCCCCCAGGCACGTCTGCCGGCCACTGTTCGGCCACTCTCACGAGTCACCGAACGGCTGCCACCGAAACCGAAAGCGCGCTCACAGAACCAGACCAACTAACAAAACACAAGACAAAGACAGACAACTTCGGGGTACCCCTTCTTACCTCCAAGGTCGACTCCGCGGATGAGGGGGGGCCATCTTATCCCGGGCGAGCCCCCAAATGTAAGGCCCCCAAAAAGGAAACCCCAACTCTGTCCCATGGATGGACGGCAACCCCAATCAACCGCAGGAGGCGTCACTTGATGCAAACCGCAAGAGGTGTTTATTCCAGCGCGCTGGGACCCAACTCCAGGAGTCGAGTCCCTAGCAGAAAATCTTGTAGGTTTATAAAGGCAGAAACCACACATCGGGAGGGGTCACACATGAAAGGGAAAAGGGGGACAAAGCTGCCAGGAAGTTTCAAAGGGGGTCTGGGTTTGCTGACAACATGTTTCACAATGTTTTACAACAGGCTGTAGATTCTGGTCAATAGTTTCTGGTAATCCTACTGTTTGAGCACTATTTAGTCATCTAGCCCAATTTACTCTTTTACCCTCTGTTTGGGGCTATTTCCTGGAACAGCTTTTAGGGGCTTTTGCTCCCATCACTGGGAGGGTGACCTCAGGGAGTTAAGATAACCAGGAGGGTGACATCAGAGAGTTAAGACAATGGGCAGGAGACCTTAGGGAGTTGAGATAAAAAAATGTTCATTCTTTAGAACAGCTTACAGCTTAAAAATGTTCACTCTTTAAAACAGCTTAAAAAAATGTTCATTCTTTCAGAACAAAGCAAAACAAAACAAAAAATCCAATATGGCAGATGTGCCAATCAATTGTTGAATGGATAAAGAAAATGTGGTATAAATAAATAGTGAAATACTATTCAGTAATAAAAAAAATGATATTTTGTCATTTGTAGCAAATTCAATGCAACTCGAGGACTTTATACTAAGTGAAATAAGTCAGACACAGAAAGACAGACAGGTTCTCATACGTGGAAGCTAAAAAATATTCATCTGAATGTGAAATAGTGATTACAAGAGGCTGGAAAGGAGGTAGGGAGAGGGGATAGAAAGATATTGGATAGGGCAAATCAAAACACAGGTAAATTGAAGAAGTGAGTTCTAGCATTGATCTGTGGCATGATTACAGTTCACAGTAACCTATTACAATTGTATGAATAGTGAGAAGAGAAGATCTTGAAGTCTCTAAACATGAAGAAATGGTAAAGAGATGGAAACAATTATCATGATTTGTTCAATGAAATTATATGCATGAATTAATATATCACCCTTTACCTTATATTTACGAACAATTATTGAGTTAATAAAAATTTTTTGAACGTTAAAAACATTAAAATGCAAACTACTCTGATTTCATTATTGTACTATGTATACATTCCCCAAATTATCACACTGTATCATAAATATAAGTAAATTAATAATAAAATTAAAATTTAAAACAAAGAAAAACAGAGACTTTCAATCCCAACCACAAATATTTTGATCTCCACTATACACAAAAATTACAGAGAAGTTGGTTAGAAAAATATTGACCACTCTGTAGAGTATGTGGTTGAAGTTAATACATTGACAAGGTTCTCCTTGCATCCAAAAAAAAAAAAAAAAGAAAGAAACAAAATATATATATGTGTGTGTGTGTGTGTGTGTGCATGTACATATATCTGTATATACATATATATACACATATACATGTCTGTGTATATATACACATATATCTATCTATATATATATGTATATATCTTTCAAACAGGGAAAAATAACAATTTCATTCACAATAAATTGAAAAAAAAATGTTGTTACACTAAGACCATATAGCTTCTATAAAAGCTTTAGTTTAAATGGAGATATTGTTTTAAGTGTTCAATGCTATGATGAAAATACCTGACAAAATCAACTTAGAGGAGGTAAGATTCATTTTGGGTTCATGGTTTCAGAGATTTTTAATCTAAGGTTGACTAATTCCATCATTGTTGGCCTGAGGTGAAGAAGAACATCATGGCAGAAAGGTGGTTCAACTCATGTCTCCCAAGAAGAAAGAGAGAGAGGGAGGGAAGGAAGGAGAGAGGGAGGGAGGGAGGGAGAGAGAAAGGGGGGAGAGGGAGAGAGAGAGGGATTGAGAGAGAAGAGAAGATAGGAGGGGAGGAGTCAGAGACAAAATATAATTCCCAATAGTACATCCCTGGGACCTACTTCCACAAGCCATGCTCCACCTGCCTACATTCACCATGCAGTAAACCATTTCAAATTATCAATATATCAAATGTTTTAAGCTACTGATTAGGTGATAGTTCTCATAAACATTTCATCTCTGAAACTGGTTGTATTTGGGAACTATGTTTTCAAATCATGAGCTTTTTGACAGATATCACAGTGTCAAACCATAAGAAGAACAAGAAGAACAAATTTGGGGGAATATTTTAGGGGATTAAAGCAATTTATAAGATAGGGTATGGTGAGCCTTGAGTTTAATAGGATTGAACATAATTGGTATTTCCAACTGACCAAAAAGTAATTTAATTGTTTTGAAAAGGCTTAGGAAAACAAGTACTTTACTATATTGATGGTAGATGTGCAAAGTGATATAGTTCTCAGAATTGAAAATATTTGTGGACATTTGGAAATATCCATAACAATTCCTGTGGACATGATATTTCACATCAGAGGACTCACTTGAAAAGTAACAATATGTACAAAATGAGGTTTGTACAAAAGTATTCATGGTAACATTGCTTGTATTAACAAAAGATTTGAAACAGCTATGTAAATAGTGCTTTATATAAGTTAATACTATGTATAAATTAATTCCTGTCACACAACAAAATACAGTGCACTTGTAAAATAGGATGGGAAAGAAATTTTGGTTTTGGTATGGAGAGTTTTCCAAAATAATTTATTGAATGAAATAAGCAAAAAATGGTGTAGAATTTTTCATTTTTCAAGAAATGAGAAAAACTGAGAATATATACTTGTACTTTATTACATATACTTTAAAATAAATTGGTGGAAGAAATATAAAACCTATAAAAACTGTGCTTGATACAGCTACCCTGGAAGAGTTGTCAGTTTAGAAAACTAAGCTGTTGTGTGCAGAAATGAGTGGTTGAATTTCCATTGTGTGTTTTTAATTTTAATTACTCAAACATTTGGATAAAGTAGTGGTAAAATTAAATTCAAATTGAGCAAACTCATAATTAAGATTTCTGCCCAAGTTATATCTTGAAAGTTTTTAGTAGAAAGTGTTTCTTGAATTTTCACAGAAAATTTCACATAGAACTGTTAATGAGAGGAAAATTCATTTGCACAGCAAAACAGATTATGGGTAAAATATGAAGGTTTACTAATCTCCATTGCTAAATTCAGATGTGTAGTGTTGTTTACTTATATAACCTTAATCTCTGTCACATTATTAAAGGTCCCAAGAGTCACACAATAAAAAGTGAAATAATGTGACAATAAGATTTCTGACTGGACTTCAGAGAGATCATGCAAAGTTTGTATATTTGTTTTCTTAAAAAAAAAAAAAAATATATATATATATATATATATATAGGGATCAGAAATAAAAAAAATCCAGGATTTCTTAGTAGAAAAACATTTGAGAGGATTGCCTTAGAAAACTATCTCCTCCTGCAAACTCTCCAATAACAACACCATCTATGTGTCAATGAAATTTATCTTGCCTGCTTTCTGCAAACACAGAGTCATTTTTAATAGAGTCTTATTCTAGTTCTAGTTAATTGTGCATAATGTCTTCCTAATGCACTACATCCTATTTAGGAAAAAAAAAAACAGTTTTCTGGCAGTAATACTACTTTGATGTGTAAGTGGAAAAATTTAGGTATACATGTTAGTTTTGACTATAGTTTTCTAAAGAGTCAGCACTGAAATTTTCAATAGCAGGGATTTAAAGAGGTAATTAACATGAAAAATGGCTGAATATCTACCAGAGATTTTTGAAACAGTAATTATTTAGCAAACACTTGTTTTAACTCACATTATGCGTTTGGATTGGATAGGATGAGACCTAAAAAGCCATGGTATTTACAAGGTAGACTAGTTATTCAATTCTTAATCAATTTGTAATAAATGGATTAATGAATAAATGTGCTAACAAGATGGAAATAGCATTGTATAGAAAAGTAATATATGAAATATAACAATAATCAAACATTCATTGAAGGTAGTAAATTTGAAATCATGTAGAATTTGTATATTATTAACTTCCTTTACCTCTTATAGATGGAGATAAGAACCAGTCTCTACTGTCTTCTATTTTTTACCTTGATGTTTATTTTTGTTGTTGAGTTAAAAGATATGAGTTCCATCAATAAAAATGTACTGAATACCAGAAGATGGACATTAAATATAAAATAAATTAGATTTAACTTTTCATTTGTTTTGGCAGATTGAATTTTCCTATTTGTTCTATTTTAAGTTTTATTGGTTTAACATATTAATTAACTTTGAAAAATATGACTCCACCTTAAATTTGAAGATTATCTCTCTTTCCTTAATTATTTTTCTGTATTTGGATTTGAATTTCAAATAAACAGAATTCTAATATTTTGAATCAAAAATGGATTCATAGCCTAAAATAAAGGTAATGCTTTTTTGTTTCTAATTATTGTTATAATATTTTACTTAATATTAAGAATATAACTATGAAACGTGAACTATATCAGAGGAAACATGAATATGATTTATTTAATCTTGAAGGTGATATGCATATATATTTTTTTTCCTTGATAGGATAAATTAGGGAAATTGAAAAAAATTATTCTGATTTGCTCATACTGTGAACTAAAACTCATTTATATTCTAAGTATCTATGTGACAAATTAACTATTTTGTAAGTGATATAATCTTCTTTCTTTTATAATAATATTATTTTGTATCTTTTGAGAGATTTCCACAATCTGGAAAAGCCTCTCAAATATTTTTGTCAATAACCTTTTTAAAAAATAACAATATTAATAGAACTGTCACAGTTTTAGTGGTTTGTCAAATCAATCAATTATAATGTGTGCAAAAGAATCCTGCTTTTTCTACCTCAATTATTATCAGTGTGTCCAGTGAGTAGGTGAAATGTATGATAACAGGGACAAAATGGATAATACGGGACATTCTATTCTATTTTTGTCTTACATAATCTCATTCAAATTACTCTTACATACATTTTAACATTGTTCAATTTAAGGTAATCAATTATAATTATTTTACTATAAAAAAGACAATAGCAATATAATTCATCTCAAATAGGATATCTAAAGAATTTATTGGTAAAACAAAACAACAGATCATAAATGTATTTAGAGGGACTAGCTAGTTCCAAAAGTCTGAAGAATCAAATGGTAAATTGGACCCTCTTTTGCTATTAGTTTTCCAGTGTTTCTCCTAAACATTAATATTACTTTTATTTAGTGTTCAATCTAATAACAAATAATTAAAAAGAAAGTTATAACACTGTAGCTTTAGGCTGAGTCATTATTTTATATTGTAATTAAAAGTTAAAAGTTAATAAAATATCATTTAAAAATGAATTTGAAACATCACTTAAAAATTAATTTAAATCACTTCATTGATTATTCTTCTATTTAATTCTGTAATGTCTTTGGTTTTATATGATGCTTATATACATGAAAAATGCATAAAATATGTAATTAAAGTAAGTGATAAAATACATACTTGAACACCCATTATCTACTTTAAGTTGTATACTTCTGTTCCTCAGAAATTCCTTCTAGGCACTTCACAACTTTATCTGCCCATTCCCATTGCAAGAATTAAATTCTGTCTAAATTCTGAATTTTTTGTTTATAAATGAGAAATTACTAATAAAACTAATAATCATATGGTTCTCACTCTTTTGTGATATTATACTTTTGTACAAAATTATTCATTTCTCCATATTCATGTCTACAACTGTTTCTTACTTTGTTTCTTGTTTTTTTCTGCATTTCCTGTTGCATCTACTATAAATCGAATTGCATTTGTTTTTGTTTACTAATTTTTTTTCTCCCCAGTTGTTTGTATTATGAATAAAGCTCCACTACACACACACACACACACACACACACACACACACACACACACACGTATACACACACACTCTTGGATTATAAAGGCAGGCATTTCTGTGAAAGTGGGGTTACTCAACTGCTAACATTTATTAGCTAAACTCCACCAAAATATACGCCTTTCCATATATACTGATGCCAGAATATTAGATACTTGTCCAATGGAGAAGCTTATTTCCAAAGTTTCTATTATGCTCAAATTGTAGTTTTCCCTTCAGCTCCAGATATAAGATCATACTCAACCATATCACACAAACTCTGAGAGGACTTGTAACCCTCTGATGTGCCCTTGGTTTAGGATAGAATATGATGAATTTTGATAGAGGAAAGTCACGAGACTGGAGTAAAATAAACATTTCTGAAACTTTTTCTCTTGATAGATTGTTTTTCAGCACAGTGTTGTCATAAAACCTCTTCACAGAAAATATACTTAATTGAATAAATAATTTGCTGTTCCATGGGAGGTTGTGGGAGAAAACTATCCTTGCCTTCTCTCTTTTCTCACTTCTCTCTCTCCTTCACTCTGTTTGCAGTTTGGATATGCCAGTCCTGGCAGAAGTAAGTGTTCCAATTCCGTGCATACCAGTAGTGGACAACAGACCTGTCCCTCCTTTACCCCAGTAACATTTTCCACTGTCTAACTACTATTTATATATTTATCTATTTCTTTATTTTGCCAACACTATAATCCCAGTGACTACAGAGGCTGAAGCCAGCCTCAGCAATTTATAGAAATCCTATCTCAAAATTTGAAAGTAAAAGGTCTGGCAGTGTATTTCAGTGGTAGAGTACCCCTGGATTCAATTCCCAGTAAAAAAAAGTAAATTAATTTATTAATAAAATAAAAGATGAATGTTGATATTTAGCCTATAGTAAAGTATGTCAAGAATAATGTTGAGTGACTATAATCCCTATTTAAATAATCTAAATAATTCCCTGAAAGATGGGAGTGAGTTTTTTTTTTTTAAATCTGTTCTGATTAGTTAAACATGACAGTAGAATGCATTTATGCATTTTGATAAATCATATATAAGGTGCACTTTTTATAAATGAGAATTTTGTATCCCTGGACAAATATAGTCAAGTCTCAGTGGTACTTATTTCTTTTGTTGTCCTGTTGTTACTATTTTATTAAATAAAAACAAATGTTACTGATTCTTTGGTTCATCACAAATGCTTAACTGCCACTTTCTTGTAACCTACAAAGTATCATATTGTGGAAACTCTTTGGCCACTATAGCTGCAATCTAACTCCAGAAAAATGCCTGGCCTTGAACAGTGCTCTTGAGGAGTGAAAACACATGGGTAAAGTTTTCCCCCTAGGACCATGGGGAAAAACCACTGAATGATCTAAGTCAGTGGTTCTAGACCCCAAGAAAACCTCAGAATCAATTCGGAAGCTTCAAGAAACACTGTTTGTTGTTGTGTACTGCAAAATGAGGGATCAGATAACTGCACAGAGGTGTGAGTCAGTTCAGAAATTAAAAGTCTGAAATAGTTAATAAGAACTAAAAGAAAAATGACACAGGAAAGTAGTTTTACAGCAGGGACCTGGTGGGAGAATTGGATGTGATGAGTCTGATCTCTAACAAAGAGTGAGGCTCTATGTGCTTTATTTAAAGGGAAGCACATCGAAGTGATTTATTGTGAGAAAAAGTTTTTTAAGATAAACAAGAAGCAAGAAGCGGTGGGTAAATTGGCCTGATTGGAGCCTTTTCACTTGCTCAGTGATTCTTCCTCCTCCAGGCAGCTGGTGTCTCAAGGCTACTTGGGTGCACTGGTATCTCTTTCCACCTCTGGGGAGTTGTGTTTGAACTTGGACTGATTGAACCAATAAATTCTGAGTATCACAGAATTCTCTTCAAGCAGACGTTACCAAGGCAATGGAGAAGTCTTAGATTGGTGAGACGACACCTAGCATTCTCTGAGGGACACACCTCTGCATAGAGAAGGCTCAGACAAGTCCACAAATCATTCGTGACTCCCAACAACTGTAGATTAAGGACCAGTCCTAAAATTCCTCTTCAGTTTTCCACAGATTTTGCCTGTGAATTAGTTCTTTTGTTTATTTTTTTCTGTATGCTTTGTTTTCAATATTCCTTTGTAGCCTAAGGTGACACTGGTGTTGAGAAATTCCAGCTTCATTTTCCACCCTTGGAAGAGGAAAAAAGTGAGAAAAATGTTGCTCATCTCTTTAAAGTCAGTCTTAATATTGGAGTTTTACTGTGGACACCCATGTCGATAACAACATCATTTACAACAGATAAAATGTGAAATCAATATTTGTTCATTGACAGATGAATGAATAAACAAAATGAGATATATATGTATGATGGAATATAATTCATCCTCAATATGTATGAACTTGGGCACATTATAAGAGAACTAAATAAAAAAGTAAAAGTACTATATGATTTCAATTTTGAAGTACTTAATAATAGTCAAAATCAATGTGAGAAAGTGGAATGGTATTTACCAGGGTTGGGGGGCGGGGAGGAGGCAGTAGAATTTGGAAGCTGTTCTTTAGTGGTTGTAGCATTTTGGTTCCAGAGTTGGAAGACACTTGCACAGTATGAGTATGTTTGATACCATGAACTGTACACCAGGAAGTGATTAATAGCAAATATTATGCTGTATGTATTTTATTACAATAAAAATTAAAAAGAAAAAAAAGTTTGGACAGTTTTTTCTTAATGTTCCCAATCCTTTCATGGGCATTTCAAGACTTACATACTTTTTACACTTTCATCATTATAATAACACATACCTCTACTCAAAAACTAACCTGAAATACCAAGCCCAAATTTAGGTTGCTAAACACACAGAGATACTGGACACCCTTCCTTAAAATTACAAGGTGTTGCACAGACTAAGTGTCTTGTCCTCTAAGCACTATCATTACAAGAAAGTGAACAAACATGTTCTTCAAAAGAGATAATTTTCTACTAATTAATTTCAGACATAAAATACCCACAATGTACACAGTAGCTACTCATATATATAACTTGGATGGCAGTTTCCCTGCTATCTTCTTTTCTTCTTTATTCCATCTTCTTTCTATTTATCCTAAGAAATTCTTCAAAATGTCATGTTTGCCAATGACTTCCTCTCTAAAATTGCACATTGTGGTGAAGATATTCCTTTTAAAATTCTGGGTATCATTCTAAATGCAAAATAATGACCAAAGAATGATACTTCAGAAAAAGAAGCAAGAAGACATGGGAATCAATTTAATGACAGATTATCTCAGTCTTCTCTCAATAAACTAGGAAGTGACCTCAGCTTAATGAGGGTGAGGATTACAGTATGATTTTGAAATGAGGATTTAAGAAGGACAATGAGAGGCTAATCAAAATATCAATGACCCACAACAAAAATCAATCTTAATTTAGAGACCATGAGTATGTATTATGTCAAGATTTTAGGTCTTTTTCTATTTTTCCCCTCTGGAGTAAAGTAGGAGAATAGAAAGAGAAAGAATATAGATAATAAGAAATAAATTAGTTCATTAATTTATTTAGCATTTCATTTCATTCAGTACTTACATGATGGTCTAGAGGAAATGGAAAACTTATCAAATTTATAAGTAATTAAGTAACAGATATATACAACAGATATATACAAAGAAGGTAATAGTATATGCTATGAAATCTCTTTAAACAGCTTTAAAAAACATGGATTAAGATATTGGTTAATTTGCAAAGAAAATATATTTTTTCGAAAAATATGTATTTGGCTTTAATGAAATAATTTAAATATATTCAGTTGTTAATGGTAGTATTGAAGCCAGAATTGGGAACAGGTAGTTAGTGTAGAAATAGGGGATCGGGTCAAATCGAGGAAATGGAGGCCATAAAATCATCTGCCTCTGGAAGTTGGAGACTGCCCCTGGAATGAATGGAATGTCAAGGATCTCCGGAGCCCATTGATTACCAAATTACCTGCCTTTATCAAGAACTGCAAGCCAGGAACTGCTAATTAATGCCCCCTGGGCCCTTGCCTGCCTGAATCACCTTGGCCCTCCCCTGCCCATGGCTTTTCACTTAATGCAAAACCAGGCCTTAAATAAAACCTGCTTAACATGCTTGCCTTGGCGTGCTTCTCTAGTGTTCAATCTTCAACATTAGAAGGAGCAGAACTCATCACCGGTACACAGCGGTATCAGTATTATATTGTTATAAATTTTACAAATCAGTAAGGGAAAAGTCTTGCTCAAAAATGATACATTAAGTATTATGTACATAATTTCCATGCAACTAATATATGCCAATCTCTGTACATGTCTCTGAAAACTGTTTTTGTACAAAAAAAAGCAATATATCTCATAATAAGGATAAAAAAAATCTCCAAAATTATTTTCTAGATGAAAATAAGAGAAAACACATAAATATGTCTTTATTGCATTTCATCTGATGAGGAGATATTACATCCAAAGAAATGCATACATGGTCTTTGCTCCTTGTTTCTGAAAGTTTTCCTAGAACTCCTGCAGTTTCCTGAGTAATGAGGATGGTAGTAGCCATTTACACAGAGCCCCTCAGAGCTGCCTGGGTGACGGGAGCACTTTCAGTTCTGATTTGGTCACGTCTGATGTGTTCCAGGATAGCTTCAATTTGGGAGCTAAGCAACAGAAAGTTCTAGTCTTGATGAAAAGTATGTAAATTACATTCTTACCTCTACCTTCAGGGAGGGGAAAGGGGCTGAAAATTGAACTAAAAAATTATCAAGCCTCTGTGATGAAGGCTCCATGAAAACCTGTGGGGTCCAAAGAGCTTCAAAACTGGTGGGAACATACATATGGTAGGACTCTTTTGCACATCAACTCCATGGAGGTGATACCACCGCTTATCGGTGACGTGTCCTGCTTCCTCAGGTGTTGAAGTATAATGCCAGAGAAGCATGCCTAGGCAAGCGTAGAGTAGAAAATAAGCTTTATTAAAGAAAAGTGAAAGCAGACTTCTTCCGGGTGGAAGAAGGGGACCCAAAGGCAGAATCCATCAGATTGAGCAAATCTTGTTCTTTTTATAGGTTTTATTTTTCCCATTCTTTCCCCCTTATCTCTTTCCTTCCTGCCTATGTGATTAGGCCCAGTTTTGCATAAAGTGAGAAGCAATGGGTAGGGGGAGGGCCAAGGTGATTCAGGCAGGTAAGGGCTGAGGGGGCATCGATTAGCATCTCCTTGTCTGTAGTCCCTGACAAGAGCAGGTAAATTTGGTTATCAATGGGCTCTGCAGTCCTTGACATTCCATTCTCCCAGGGCAGTCTCCAACTTCCAGAGGCAGATGGCTTTCATGGCCCCTATTTCCTCTATCTGACCCAATCCCCTATTTCTACACTAACTGCCTGTCCCCATTTCTGGCTTCAGAGACAGAAGTCCCTGATCTCCGGAAACTTCTGGACCTAGCCCTATGTACCGCTTCATGAGACTCTTCATCTCTATATAATGTTCTTTATAGCAAATTGATAAGTGAAAGTATGGGTTTTCCCTGAGTTTTGTGAGCTGTTGCAACCCAGCAACTTGTCAAAACTGACAGGGAAGTTGTGGAAGCTCCTGACTATATATTCTACTCTAAATTAAGTGTGGTACTCTACAGACCCTCCATTTAAGACTGGCATCAGCAGTGAGGGCAGTTTGTGGGATGAGGCCCTTAAACCTGGCAGTCTTTACCAACACCAGGTAATTAGTGTAATACAAAGCTGCTCTGCAGCCCTTTGCACCACAACCTAGCTTGTCAGTCTGAAAGCTGCTCTCCCCGCCCTTTCCGCTGCAGCCATTTTCTGTGCCTCCCAACTACTTGTCAGTCTGTGAACATCCTAGCTAGCTATTGGTTCGTCAGTCAGCTTGCAAGTATCCTTCTCCATTATTGGTCCCCTGTTAGCCCTGCGGAATTCAA
Source organism: Sciurus vulgaris (assembly GCF_902686455.1). Taxonomy (NCBI): domain Eukaryota; kingdom Metazoa; phylum Chordata; class Mammalia; order Rodentia; family Sciuridae; genus Sciurus; species Sciurus vulgaris. Next base: position 25,187,954 of record NC_136470.1, on the reverse strand, counting down.
CTGCTTAAGGGTGGCTACTCCAACATCTTTTTCTCATGCTTTCTCTCTCCCTGACTCACTTTCTTTGTCCTTCTAGCTTTTCACACTCTCTTGCTCACGCCCTTTCTCTTTTCCTCTCATTTTCTCTCACCCTGCAGGGAGACACTCTGTTTGCTTAATAAGCCCTCTTATGTGATTTCCCGTGTCCAGTGTGGTTTTCGGGGGTTTTCTTACAGTTAGTATCAAGATATCAAGATTGAATTAGATGATAGGGCATCCAGTTGGTGTTTGAGGAGGTAGATAATTAGCTGATGTGGAGAAAAAGTAGAGTCCATACATTAGTACTGGAAGACTAAATGGAAGAATTTTATTTTAGAAGGCGTTAATTAATACAGGTATGGAAATTTAAAAGATCTTGCCTGAATTTCTTTCTTTTTGAAATCTGTCTCCTCCCCTCTCTACCTCCTCCTTGTGTGTGTGTGTGTGAGTGTGTGTGTGTGTGTGTGTGTTTGTGTGTTGTGATTTGCGATCCAGTTACATGTTTGGGTATGAAAATATAATTAAATACTTTAATTTTTGTGTTTTCCCTGGTGCTTATCTTCAGCTTTCTAATAATGATGAAAATATATGGAAAAGAACAATATAAAAACATGTTGAAGGAAATAAGAGGGAGGGGGTATGAAAAATGGTGGAATGAGACAGACATCATTACCCCTATGTACATGTATGATTACACGAATGGTATGAATCTACATCGTGCACAACCATGGAAATGAAATGAAGTACCCCATTTGTACAATGTGTACAATGAATCAAAATTCAGTCTGTAATAAATTAAAAGATAAATTTAAAAAGTTTGATAAATAACATTAAAACATAGATTTCCTACATATTGCAGCACTTTCACAAAGAAGGGCACCTTTTCAAAATATTCTCATTATGAAATTCACTTAACACTTCATGTTTGTGAACACAGGAAGCAAATCTAAAGCCCTATATTAAAACCTGGAAAAGACTTCTACTAAAATGCACACATTCATCTCTGTGTTGGGTGTTGAGGGAGGGGCATTTGTATTCAACATAGTTGTAATGCAATTCTATTCCAAATTATCAGAACAAACCAGATGTATTTGCCTAATGACGAGTCAAGACAAATGATTTTGGAAGGGAATAAACTATTCTGAAGTCTTTAACTCATGGAAGCTACTGAGAGATCAAAAACTCAATTGTGAAGTTGAAATTAACATGAAAATATTTTGACTACAGAAAATAGTTAACAGTAAGAAGAGAATACTTAACATTTGCCTGCTATTTCATGATTTGTTATAACACATTCTTAAAGAAATAAACTTCTCTTTAAATAATTTGAATATTAAAACATTCCAAAAAGTAAATGTTGGCATTTGAAAGCCATTATTTACAAGAGTAAAATAGAGTTTCAAGTTTGTTTCTTTCTTGTACTTCAAAGATGCGAAATATAAGTTTCATACAATTCTAATTTAGACCTGTATTTTCCAATTTCCTAATCTTGTTTTTCTATCAACTATATTTCTTTCCCCAACCCCATGAACGGAGAACAGTCTTTTAGTTTATTTTCTGTACCATACAGTTTATTTTCCTATTAATGTGTTGTAAATTTTAATTATGCTGTCTTTATGATTTCCTTACAATCTCTCATAATCACATCCACTTCTATTTCTGTATCAACTTGTAGAATTATCTTGTATTTTTCTCAGAGGACCTATATTTTCTTTACTTAATCTAAGGGAAAAAATTATAATTTCTTAAATCATATTTTGCATTCATATTATAGTTTTCCATTGTTTTTGATATTTTTGTAGATTTTGTAATTGTTTCCATTTTCTCCAGTGGATGAAAGATGAAAATTGGGTTCATTCACAGTTCTTGGATCTTCACTCTCACTCATTTGCTCTGGTCAAAAAGCAAAATATGGATAGTGTCATAAGGGAGGTAGGGTGGTTTTGCTTTGTGCTGGGATCTTTTATGAGTCTCATTCTTAATTAAGAAATTAAGATTCAATGTTCACTCCACTCTCATATTCTTTTTGGAAGATAACTTCAAGACTTTAAAATTAATACAATCATTAATTTGGTAGCAGAATAACAGTGGATAGATTTGATTCCCTCTGCAAGCCCTGTGTCCTCCTACCTGGCAGGCACTGCCTCAGACCCCTGAATACCCTATATGCATCTTTCACTGAGACTTCAAGGTTGATAAAAGCAGTGGTTCTTCTTCACTCTTCATCGCTTCAAGCTCTTTCCATGTGAACTGGTGGTTCTGCTTCAAAGTCTCGGCTCACCTCACCACAGCATGTTTGGTAATGATCTAGAAGGTTTCTTTACATGTTTTCTACACACACTTTAACAAGGATGTGCATTGTGTTCACTGCACATTTTTGTACTCAGCTTCTGCAAACCAAATTATCAAACTACTGTTGCTTAAAAACTAAAACAAGTGCTCCTACCTCTATAGTTTTATAATAGTTTTATAGATAAAACTATTGTTTCTCAAGGGCATTTGTCAGCTAAATTTACAAATAATAAATCAAAATACAGAGAATAACTACTATCTATCTTTCATCTATATTTAGATACATAATGACCATATGGTTTTTCTCCAAGAACAATGTGATGTTATTTAATATTTCTTTTAGAAAAGATACTACTCTGAAAGTACTTCTAAAAAAAGGAATCTATCATGAAGGAAAACTACTATGTAAATTAGAAAATGTACATGACCAACAACTCTTAAAGGGCAATTTTCCTTATCAAACTAAGAGTCATATCCTAACCTTTACATACATGCGCACTGCATTCTTCTGTATCTGTCCATCTTCCCTTGGCATTAGTAACACTACTGTGCTTGTGGGGGCGGATGCTTGTGGAGAATGGGGGAAGGGGCTCTCTGTCTTCTCTGCTTAGCCTGAATTCTCTTCTTAATACACACTGAGGCTACGCACAGTCATTGATTAGACTTCTGCCTGCTGCATCAAGGAGAAGCATCTGCTGATTATAAATGCAAGGACAATAAAGAAGAGATATTTTGTAATAACATTAATGTATAGTCATAAGAACCATTTTCTCAGTGCCTCAGTGTCAGTATCCTTTCTGCTTATTTTCTTTTGCTTGAGTCATATTGAGAATTGCAATTTTCTGGAGGACAAACATAGTCTCAATTTTTTTTCTTCACCTGTATGTATTTAGGGGAACTTTCTTAGTATGGAGTATAACCCATCCATGATCCCTTGCATGGAATAAGTTTGCTGATCTCTCTTATAGATGAGTATGTTCTAGAGATTTCCTGAATGTAAGGGTAGGGCAGAAACTGAACATCTGTGCATGTGCTGCCTGTAGATAATCATTGTAAGCAATCTTTTCCTATTACTTAATAAAACAATTATTCACTTTCAGTTGCAGTAAGCATATTGACTGAGGTAATATTGTAGTGATTCCCAGTTAAGGTGAAAATGTTATTATAGCATTCCTAGCATTTAACTTAGGTATTAATCACTCTATTTCTCCATTTGGAACAAAATAGGAAAGTACTAGTACGATCCTCAAGACCACTTATAAAAACTAAAAAGAAAACTTACAGATAGCATGCAATTCCAGATAGATCTGACACATACTGCAAAATTAATCAACTTATTTCTGTTTCTTTTTCCTCTCCCCTACTTCATTATTATCATTATGAGTATTATAATGAACAATGGCTTCAGCTCTAGGATGAGTATGGCCATTCAAAACATGTTTTTCAGAATTTAAACTACTTCACTAAGCTAATTCATAAATTGCGTAATTATCATTTAAACAGAGGAAAGAAAGTAATCCCATGTCTTTCTGATATAGTAGTTCACTAAATAACAATTTCTTTAAATTAATTCAACCTACTCTTCCTAGTCTTCTCTAAATTTCTTGAGTTAAAAAAAGGAAAAAATAAAACAATAAAGATAAAGGAGACAAGTAGTGATATTGGGATATTTGGTTTGGGAAGGTTGTGGGTATTAACTTAGACTTCTTGATTTAAACTCAGTTCTTCCATTCATTTTCTCTGTAACTTTAAGCAAGTGATTTAAAATGTATGTGCCTCGATCCTCTTCTGTCAATCAGAGATGGTTTCAGCCCCTACCTCAGAGGGTTACTGGGAAGGTTCAAGAGAATGAACTTTAAAGCATTAAGCACAGTGCCTGGCGCATGGAATTTGTTTAATGAGTGACTGTTACTCTGTCATAATGAGTAATAAATAATTGAAATTATAGATGAATCAGAGCTCTAAGTTTATGAGTTCAATCTGACCAAATTATGCTATGTACATATATGAATAAACCACAGTGAAAGCCACCTTTCTGTATAGCTATAAAACATCGGTCTAAAAAACAAGAAGTAAATACAATGAAGACCAAGAGAGTAGAGGAAGGGGAACAGGAGTATGGAGGAGGGGAGGAAAAGTGGAAGTACTGGGGATTGAAATGCTGCAAATTATATTCCATGCATGTCTGAATATATCAAAATGAACCCCACTATTATATATAACTCACCAGTGAAAACATTAAAGATAAAGTTACAAAGCTTAGGAAAATTCTCATGACTTTTCTGCTCTATTGGTCATAGGAATTGCCTCTGGTTTTTAACCAGGGACAGGTAAAGATTATGACTTCCACTACCACCAACCAGGATACAGTTTGAAGGGATGGCAGGAAGCCAAACTGAAATTGTGTTTGGATTATACCATCGGTCATGCTTGTTGAGCACATTAGATACATATGGCTGTCTCTAAAACCTTTATCTCCATCCCTGGGTGCACTTAACTGAGGATCATGAGACATATTTTTTTAAAATAAAAGACACCTTGTTATCAACTACCCTGAAAATCACTTACATTAACTTGAATATGCATATACATGTATATAATTTTCCCTGCACAAATTGAATCATTGATCATTTCTTGGGTTAAATGAGCAAAAAAAATTCATTACATTTCTTGATATTTAACCACATTTGAAGTTATTATAAATAGTGTATTGATTTTTTAAAAATTTCAATTAGTCAAAACACACAAATCAGCCAGGTTACTTTCTTGAAGAGGTTATTAACTCTGTTATATTGATGTGCCAAATGTTTTTATTTTGAGATTTAAGATTCAATATCACTTTCAAGGAACTTCAGATGCCACTAAAATAAGATATAAATTCAGAAGGAAAATAACAGTTTAAAATGATATTTTCCATCTTAAAGGGATAATGCTCAATTGTATTTTAGTATGGAGCAAAAAGCTTTATATCAACATCACCTTCCAAACAAGAGAAAGAAAAAGCAAATGTCTTTATAAATCAGTGACTTTCAAACTGAAGAACAACTGATTCCTAAATGTATTGTTTTATACAATTATTCGAGGAAAGATTTGTTATGAAAGTATAACTATCCATAATTCTACAAATTCTACTGAAAAGAAACTTGATTTCCCTACTTCACAGAGGTGTATTTAAAAAAAAAGAAAAAGAAATTATGTTTTGATTGGTTAATTAAATGTAGGAAAATTACCAGTATTTGGAAAATGTTAAAACATTTTCTATGAGTTTGACAGGGCCACCATAACAAAGTAGCAGAGACTCAGTGGCCTAAACAGCAAAAGTGTATTCCTTCACAGTTCTGGAGACTAGAAGTGTGGGATCAAGATGTTAGCAGGGCTGCTTTCTTCTGAAGCCTCTCTTCTAAGACTGTAGATAGCTGTCTTCATGCTTACATGTCTGTTTCTTGAATTCCTCTTCTATAAGTACACTGGTTGTATTGCGATAAAGACACTGGTCATGCCGCAATAGAGTTCATCTTAATTACATCTTTTTAACTTAATTAGCTGTATTAAGACTTTATGTGGGATTGTGGCTTAGTGGTAGAGCACTTGCCTTGCACATGTGAGGCACTGGGTTCAATGCTTCTCACCACATAAAAAGAATAAAATAAAATAAAGGTATTGTGTCCACCTACAACTAAAAACAATTTAAAAAAAGACTTTGTATTTGTTATTGTTTGGATATGAGATGTCCCCCAAAAGCTCATGTGACAATCCAAGAATGTTCAGAGGTAAAATCATCTGAATAATTCAGGATGATCTCCCTACTTTGACCATAGTTATGTATTCATTTTAATTCCATCTGCTACCTTAATACCCCTTATCATGTGATGCACATATTCACAGAGTCTGAGGTTAGGACATGAATATCTTCAGGAAGAAGTTTTATTACTTGTACCAGTTGAAGAGTTCAAACAGTTTTATGCATAAAGATTTAGAAGCATTTAGTACACACTTACAACACTATTGATTTGGGACTTGGAATGACATGAGTTTCATGAAAATCTATTCTTAAAGGGGATCACCTTAAAATATAATCTCATCAAAATGATGAATCAAGTCCTGCAAATAATCTCAAACAGGCATATGGCTGGTGGCTTGGATTCATATCACAAAACAGAGACTGGAGTAAGATTTAAATTCAGGCAGTCTTTTTATCGTGGGTGGTCCAGGAAAGAATAAGTAAGGCATCAGATTATGATTGATGAAAAAGAAGAAAAATAATAAAGGATTCATTAACTAATAGTAATGTTGAGAGAAACTTGGGTCCATTCACAGCACGAGGCTTTTTCTAACTGTGTAACCCCTATCAGAACTTTCTCTTATGCAGTAGGGGAGGCTGGATATATTTTGCTAACTCCAGGCCCTATTGTTTCACTATTAACTCCAGAAGGATGAACACAAGCACAATTCCATACTATACTTGAGTGCAGCAGAGTATGATCTTGTGGCTTTAAAAAAAAATACAAGGAACAGAGAAATGTATATGTGATCGAGGTAGTATGAGGTCACCATCCAGGAGACTGTCTCTAATAGTAGCAGGTAAATCCAGTGTGGTCTGAGCAGGTATAAGGTGAGCAAAACAACCTACTTCTTGTTCATTAAAATCTACACGGGTCTCTACCAAGTGCACTTTGTTACGTCAGGTGACTACACTCTCTAAAATCACCATGAAATGAAAGGTTTATTAAACAAGCTACTATCTGTGTTGTTTCAGCTGATTCCGAATAATGAAGAATATGAGTCATTTTCTTTCTACCCCTCATCCTATATTCCCACCACCTTGGCCACCAATTCTGTACACCAAGAAAACTTGCCTGTACCTGGGCCTGTGAATACGATTGCTGTTTGCTACTTTCACAAGGCAGGAGCACACTGTGACACACTGAAATGAATCTCTCAAGTTCAGAGTTGCAACAGTCTTAGCTGTGCACAATAATCACTGCTGAGACTTACAGGCTACTAATAAATCTTCCCTTTTTGACATTTCATTAGCTTGAAGTTCAAAATTACCAGATGGAAATTATAGTATCAATGTAGGGGAATTCTGATTATACCGATGGGTATAAGCTTCTCTCCTACGCCCAGGCGCCATTGCTTGTATCCCTTCAAAATCTAAAATTTCAAGGTCTGGGCATGTAAATTTCCCCTCAAGGTCATAGAGTGATAAGGACTGGAGTCAATCCTACTTTCACCCTTCGCTCTATTTGCATTCAGGCCATCGGGGCAACATATCATATAATCTGTGCTTGTGTTCAACATTTATGTTGCATTGTGAGGACAGATTGATCCCCACAGAATGTCACCTCCAAGACAGATATTCTTGCTGAAAGGTCATTCCATATTCTTCCAGGCAAAAATTTCTGGGTGATACAAAAAGATATGGACATAGCAACTCAGAAATCCCTGGAGAGGCATTGTAGACAGCAGAGGCAAAACCAGATGAGAAACATGTAACATTCTCAAAAAGATGAATTACTGCATTTTCTAGGATAAGAGGGATCTTACATAATCAACTAGACATCAAGTCGATAGTCTCTTCAAGGAACAGTATCATACTGAGAATTTAGCATCATATCTGGTACTGACAGGTCAAAATTCATCCATCATAGTCATTATATCAGCCTTGTTGTAAGAAGAAGCACATGAAGGAAGCAAATGATGGTAAATGCATTGCCAACCTCCAACACAGTCACTAGGCACCCATCAAAAGATCATTGGCTATCTGAGGGTACATGCTGTCTATATTCTACCACTGTAGTACATGCTCTACGGTGGCTGATCATATGATGCACCATGATCCACTCAGTTTCTGCCTATTTCCCTAGTTCAATCTTATTCCACTTTCTTAGACATTATTATTTTCATACTTGGCTCTCTTAAGAGCCTAGATTATACAGACAGGCTATAGCCTGTGCCTGTCATTATCTCCGAAGAGCAACCAGGAGAACAGAATCTAGGAAATTCCATATGTGTTTTTATTCTTTAGTCAATAAAAATCAGTGAGAGATTTTCCTTTTTAATAAGATAATAACTTGGAAAGATTTTCTTTTTCCCCATGGCTATTAAAGAAATGTATACTGAAATGGTTTAAGTCCAAAGTACCACACTATAAAACTGCCTGCTAAAATGTAATTGACTGATATAGTATGTATTCTACAGAGACTATAAACTGTGATTATTTTAGGGAAAGTAGCAAGAATAGCATATATGCCAAATATAAACAACTGATGATGCAAAAATAATAATATAAGCAACATACGCCCAAAGTGTCCTCTGTCATTAAATTAAGATAGTTGTTTTTAACATGTTATGTAATTCTATTTCACTGAAATCTCCAGAATAGATAAAAGCATGGAGGCAGGAAATAGACTGTTGACTACCCAGGAGCATGGGTAGGGGATAGCATGAGGGAGCAGGGAGTGTATCAGGGAGTGATGGCTATGAACACAAGACTTGTTTCTTAAGATGGTGAAAATATTCAAATACAAGTTTGTGTGGATGGTTGCACAACTTCTTGAATTTACTAAGAAGCATGAAATTTCATGTTTTAAATGAATGCATTTTATGTATGTAAATGATATCTCAATACATCTGTGTTGCAACCAGTGCGACCAATTTCTTGGGTCCCGTGAGGGGTGAAGGGGAATTGGAAAACAAAGATTGACAGGCATAGATCTTAAAGATTAAGCTGGGATCAGGTGGAGCCTGCTCTCTGATGGAGATGCAGATCTAAAGAATTACACCAGCAATCTTTATTTATATATGTCTCATTATCAGGTTAAAGACTATGCAAGCATTATTCTTTGTATTCAGGAACATTACAAAAACTAGGACATCTGTGTAGCTTTTCAGCAGTAGCAATCCATAGCTGCAAAGTGCAATGTTAGGAGGTTTGTGTAGCTTTCAAAAAAAATGGTGGAATGAGACAGACATCATTACCCTATGTACTTGTATGATTGCATGAATGGTATGAATCTACATCATGCACCACCATAGCAACGAAATGATGTACCCCACTTGTGTACAATGAACCAAAATGCAATCTGTAAAAAATAAAAAATAAAAAATAAAATAAAGTCCATTGTTTAAAGTTACTATAAGGCGGGCAAGAACTGGAGAAGGAGAGATGGTGTAACACTGTGGTTGTCTAGCATAAGTGCCTCCCAGGGAACTGTGTGCCTGAGATCAAAGTTAGAACTGATAGGGCTCTTGCACAGAGCCTCCTCATGCAGGGCATTACTACAGCAGCTAGGCATCCTGCGCCCTTGCACAGAAACATTCCCAGGAACCAGGCATGCCACAGCCAGAGGGCATCAGAGACCCCCAATTTCAGTCACTGCTCTCCTATCCTCTGTCACCGCAGTCAACACGTCTGTTTAAAATAAAAGTCAAGACCCCAAAATATTCCCCACAATATGAGCAGCACACATCTAAAATGCCTCCTTCTTGTTGGCAGGGAGATGATGGGCATCTTTTAATTGGGATATATATGCCTCTGTTGGCTCCTGCTTATAGTTCTAGAGCATTAGGACTAGGCCTGACTATTGTTGGAAAGACTAATAATGCCCTATATAGATGTTGCTGTAGGTTAGTTATTGTAGGAGATTGAGAATCACATTCCTTACTTTTGTTAGAGAAGTAGACTTGCAACAAGTTTTACACAAAATGTTTGTATTTCCATAAACAATTGTACATAACTATCAGCTTTCTTCTTCCTTTGACTGAAAAAAAAAATAATTTAAATCAAACTATTTTGAACAGGAAAGACAAGCCAGTCACTAATATTGACACAGAGGAAAAATGATGACTTTTATGCTTAATTGTAAATTTGGGGTCTTCAGTAGTCATGTATTAGTTTCTTAAAGGTCCATCAGTGCTTTTTTTGTCAATTAACCAGGTTATCAGATAAGTAGTCAATGTTAGGTCTCAAAAAATACATACATAATCATATATGCAACTTATTTGCTGCATCTAGTATTAAATGATGTTAAACCCCTGGAAAGTATTCTCATATCTCTGATCTTTACTGAAATACTGAGAAATTAACACTCTTTATTATTTCATCAATTCTATACAAAATATATCAGATTTCATCAGTTTAATGCAAAATCCTTTTCATGAAAGACTTTTTTTTTCAAAATTTATAAATTCTTTCACTTACTTTACATTGTTTTGCATATGTTTTATATCCAGTTTTTCTATTTTTAAATCTTTTCTAGAATATCATGATTGACAGCTTTGATCTTAATGCCCATAAGTTAGTCTTCAGTTCTAAGACTTCTTAGAAAAATCAGAACATCAAAATACTTCCAAATCTACTCTTCACCCCAAACATCTTTTCTCATGGAGATAATCTCATTGAAATGCCTGTCAAAGAAATCATTTTGAATTAATCATACTTCCTAATAATCAATTACTCCTGTCTGTCTTATGAACTCTTAGAAATATCTTTTAAATCATACTGAGTCAATCTGTGTCTTTGATCAATGTTAACTTGGTCTATAATTCTTCATTGAAATGTAGACTTCTTTTATTTTATGCCAACTGGCCCAACACATACAAGAGACATTTACTATTACTATTTTTAAGTATCAGAAAGAATTTCAACAGATAAGGCCAAATTTATCCAAAAGGATCTACTTGTGCAAATGAATCATATCAGAGACATAAGGAAAATGCTACTTGGATGCAAAGGGAGGTGTGTTAAATTTTCCTAGTTCTGTAGGAATCCAGGAACATTTCACACAAATTGTGGAAATGCATGGTTTCTTCAAGTAAAGATGCATTCCAACTAGAAGCATCATCATGAGCAAAAACTTAAAAGCAAAACTGCTCAGAGAAGGATGATACAATTTACAGCTGGAGCATCTGCTTCCTTTGCACTGCTGCTTGTTACAGTATTCCTCTGTTACAGGTAATCTCTGGCTGGGTCTAGCTTTTGTGGAGCCATTCTGCAATCTATAGACCTTTCTACTCAGTGGACTTCCTTTCTTTCTCTCCTTTCACAAGGAGGCTCACTCTACTTAGTCCTTCTCCCTATCTCTTTGATCCTTCCCAGGGACCTGCCATAATACCATTCACACATGTCCAATTCAATCTTCAAGATGGCTTTGAAAAAGCAACACAGGTTGCTACTGGTCTTCTTTCCAGCTGCGCTCAGTGCCCTCAGTGACTGACCTCCCAATCATCCCATGCAATTGAGAGCCTTATGTATTTTGTAAAATGGTTCTTCTCTCTGGGATTCCAGTTGTAATTTTTTGTTTAGTTCGAGAATACTTATTTTGATTAATACTTTGTGATGTAATTCAACAAAATATTGCCCACATTTTGCCAAAATATTTGCACTTCAAAAAATTACGTGTAAAGCCCTTTTTCCTTAATGTTACATACAGAGATATGCAAATATGTTTGAAGCTATATCACTTCAGACTTGAAGGTTTTCATCTGAATTAGTATACAGGATGCTTTCGGTGAGAACGCTGTTGCTTATAATATATAGATGATATCCAGAATATCTAGTAATATTTAGATGATAAGAGGCATGGACTAAAGATGTATGCATGTCAATGTCTTTATTTTCCCTCCACCCCCCACTGTCTCCCCCCTTTCTTTCTTCTTTCCTTTTTTAACTTTATGGATAGTAATGTGTGAAAAAGATTAGAGAGGAATGGAGCCAGAAAAAATATATATAATGTCTAAGTGAGAAACAGGTCTGAGTAGGTTATTGTTAGAGATCTATGAGAAAGTTCTAAGGAAATTCCCATTAGCAGGGGTGAAGAGGGAATAAAAATATGGAAAGAAAAATTAATTGTTAGCAAATTTCATTGCACTTTCTCTGTTTTCAAGAGATCTGACGCTAATTCTAGAAACTTGATTTAACCAGGGCTGTCCGTTCAACAGGAAGGATATCAACTCTACACAGCACTAGTCTTCTGAGCATACTGCCTTGGAAGAGCTGAAATATTTCTGCCTGTATTCTAGACAGGGTTTTCTGAGAGAAAAGAAAAGCAGGTGGTGTTACCACCTAACATGTAGCCTTTTTAATGACACAACATGTGTGTACATGCACACACACGTGCATGTGTATGTGTGTGTGTGTGTGGTTTCTACTCTTGCAGAGACTCATTCTACAGGGTGTACTGCATCATGTTACCACTTCAGAGAAGGAGGATAGAAGTCAGGGTGTTTTGATATTTGTGGTAGAAAGCCTAGAATACTAGAAATCAATGAGTAGAGGTAAAGTGTTAGAATGCCACAAGTATGCAGTGTGTGGCAATGTTATTTGCAGAGAATATATTCAGTTTCATATTATTTTAAAAATAAACTCATATATGATTATTAAATATTTACACACATGTACACACTTCTAAGAAACCTATCTACAGATTTATATTGTATTTCTAGCACATTTCAGATCATTGCAAGTTGGCAATTGCCATGAGAGTTTTGGCAAATCAAAGTTTAGTACTCTACACCATTGATATGACCTTGGATCCCTGATAAATGGATGCATTAAGACTCTCCCCAACAGGGTTGCATTTCCCACCTGCATTTTGACCAGTTTCCTTAATGACCTTGCCAGCTGATATAAATTGCTTTTTGGAGGGAGCTCAGAGGAGTGTTAGAAAGCTTAAAGATTTTGCTTCATGTTGCAGTAGATGGTTTTTAATAGTGAAAAAAATAATGGTAACTTTGACAAATAAAAAAGCCCCTGTTTATTTTGACAGCAGGTAAAAAGCATTTTTCTTTTAAAAGAGCAAAACAGGAGTACTATTTAATCATATATCTACAAAAAAAAAAAAAAATTAAAATGAGGCACCACCCTTTCTTGTATTTGCATGATGACCTCTATGGAGGAGGTCCCCACTGTGATCGCTTATGTCAGTACAATATACTGTCTGCTATTTTCAGCTTCACTTTAGTATATATTTCCAAGTCAAGTCAAGAAGTGTCTCAATTTCATAGTCAAATAGAATATGGCATTTTAAAATTATATGGACGAGAGCCATGAAAAAATTCAGCATTATAGCTTTCTATTTAGATTTGTGAAGACACAATTGTGTGGTGTTCCAAAGTGACTTCGTATTTTTTTCAGTTATTGCTCCCTGTCAGGCAACAAGGTCCAATGTACCTCCTCAGGGCCGGACTGAGGAGAATATGGGGCCGAGCAGGATGATGAGTGTTCTTGGCAAAGGAAACACACCAGAGCCAGGAGGTGTGTCAGCGCAGGAGGCACAGCAGGAATCTCCTTTATTGAGGAAATCACACAGCTTTTATGTAGGGTGGGGCTAGGTGGGAACCAATCAGCTTAAAGGTCAGCAAGTCACAGTGGATTCATGCAGGTGAGAGTCCCATAGGACTATATGGCAAGCAAGAGCTGGTCACATTCGCAGAATTGTTGTTAACCAATCCCTGACGGTGGTCCCATTCATTGTCATTAACTATTGAAACCACCTTTGCGGCCTTGATCTTGCTCACTCGCCAGGGAGTAAGGAGTCAGCCTGAGTTAGTTAATGTGTCATTAGTCCCAACATTCAGTAGTCTCTCACTTTAAATTGAAGATATAGCATCAATTAAGTGATAAATAAAGTATAGAAACATTCCTAACATGAATAAAAGGAAGCTGATTTGGCATTAATCACCTTAGTTTATATTAATAACATATTGTACATATATATGTATATATATATAATATCTAACATAATTAAGGTGCTGGAGGTTTCTTTAATGTATGAGTAACTGGGTAATTAAATACATGTGCAGACTGAGGGAACCAAATAAATTATTACGTGATTTAATTTAAATGTAGATACACACACTCACACATGGTTGATGTGTTTATCCTGCATGACTTTGGAAATTATTCGGGTTCTTTAAATGTTATTTAAGTGACAAATTTACATCTTCTCATCTACATTTGGCATACACCATACACTTTTTGACATGCACACTTCTTTTTATTTCTGCATTTTCTGGTAGCCTCAGGAATAACTACCATCATTACACATAAATGCATTCATAATGCCTCCTATCTAATGTGTTTTGATACCTATTTCCCAATCTCCATCTTTCTCCTTCCACCCTGCCCTTCCTAATCTTGAGTTGTTTATCTAAGAGGTGGATTCTTTTTGTGTTTTCATCTTCTACATGTGAATGACAATATGAGGTATTGTCTCTCTGTGCCTGGCTTATTTCTCTTTCATTTCCCACTCCACAAACATGCAATTCAAAGAAAACAAAAGAAGATGTGAATAAGGTAGGAACAGAGTGCACTACATTTGAATCTCTAAGCACTTAAAAATATTTTAAAGAAATGGACAGCTAAACAAAGAATACAGAACAATACTAATATTTTAGAGCATAACAGTCAAATGTGTGAAGGTCAGATTCACTTGGGAAACATCAAATGCAATTTAAATGAGGTTTAGCAAAACAACTGAGAAAAATGAATTACTTTTTGCTGTAGTTACTAATGTAGTATAATGTCATTTAGAAAATGCAACCCTTGGTATTTCCTGGCAAACTCTTTCCCTGGAAATTTCAAGAGGTTATACTGCATTCAAACAACTTAGGAAATGGAGCTATGTAGAAAGAAAGTACCCACTTCGAGTCTAACTCATCACTACAGAATTCTGGTTACTCAACTCCAAATGGTCGATATATTCATTTCACTCTCTTAAACTAAACAGATAGAAACTTTTTCAGTAAAATCCATTTTTAGCTATCAATCATTGTGGCATAGGCTGTGACCAAAATTATGGTTCCAGTAGCCAATTTCAATGTAGCTCAAACATTTGGTTGCTGTGACCTTAGCCACAGATATAATTTAGCTAGAAAATTATAAATTGCTTTTTGTTGGTTTGATGCATGAGCAGGTAGGCAATGTCATAGAACTGTCTTTTTCATGTGGTAAATATTTTTTGGTTTCTGTAAAACATTAATTCACACTTCTTTGGAAAGTTGACCTAATAGGAAAATTAAAAAAAAAAAAAAATAATGAAAGTACTAGTTATGTCAGAACCTTTTTCCCCATGAAATTTTTGTTACAATATACATATGGGTTGGAATTTCTTTGTTTCCAAACTTGTGAAGGTTGTCAAGACACCAGAGATGATAAGTTTAAAATCATGTTGAAGATTGTTTAATTATTTGGAGCATTATTATGATAGGAAAATTCATACACAATCATTGGAATTCATGTACAATCTTTTTAATGAAATGAGTTAATAGGCCAAAATGTTTTAGTTGTCTGACAAATACCAGAGTCCTCTTTTATAACTCTGATCTTTATCAAAGTTTGTACTTCTATGTGTGATAATTATAACAAGTATTTCTCTGTTCCTGGCCCTTGTATTCAGGAATTGCATCTGAACATATAGAGAGCCATTGTTGTACATCAGAAACAACTCAAATTTCCAAACACAAATGTATAGGCAATTGTGCTTCAGAGAGTGCTGGGCATCATACAGCTTATTTTTATTAATATTAAGTTTCAGAGAAATAGCAGTTCAGAAATGGGGCACAAAACCCCCCTAAAGAGATGATAAAAATTAATATCTCCAACTCAGAATTGGCCTCCAAGCCTTAGTAATAAATGCCTTCACTTTTCTCTCCTTCACATCGGGAGTCAATAATCATTTCTAAGGCAAAGTTGTTTTTAGTTATCCTTAGCCTCAACAGGGGTTGCAAACTGAAAGAGAGGTGCTGGGTTTTGAACACAGTTGCTTTCTTGATCATGAAAGGCAAAGAAGAGAGTTGATAATAAAGAGAAAATTTAAAGAGAATACAATATGATTCAAAATAAATGAAGCAGAGAACAAAAGGTTAGGCATTGTCTGCATTTATATTTTATACCATTTTTCTTTTTGGTAGAAGAAAGCAAACGTTTTTATTATTTTCTTCATTTTTGTGAAGAGAATCCCCAGTCTAAATATCTTCATTTATACAAAATATGCACAGTCAATGTATCATAATATGGATAGTTAGTGCTCTTTGGAAGAATGCTTATTTCCCAGTCACTAGGACTGGAAGGAACTCAGTGCTGCCTAAGGTGAAGTAAGTGGAAGTCTGTTGTGGAATGATTAGAATTTTTTTAACTGTGTAAAATTTCAGCAGGCACCATGGACATGCTCAGTTTCTGCCTTGCCTGAAGGTGATATTTAGATCACCTGCAGCCACCTTCTGATGATAATAGACAGAATGAGGACAAGGCATGACAAAGTTGCTTCCAAGATTGGGAGATTTGGATAAAATGTGATCTAATTATCATATTATATTAGTATGTTATATATTTATATGAATATGATCACATAATGTATAATCAATGAAGAGCATAGATACTAACACTGAAATCCAATCCAATTCAAAGGCTGCACTGGATGACATTTCAATAGTTTTTACTGTTAGTTAAAAACTTTATGCAGATATAGATATGTATATATATATATCTATATCATACATCTATTCATGCACATCATGTTAAAATGGTTTCTACACATTTATTTTATTGTTTCTATAGCAATATAAATAAAAATAAAGCAGTTTATATTCTGAAATAATGTATCATTTAATGAGTTCATTTAAATGGGCATTCAAATTTTTCTTCCAGGAATATTTGCCTATATAGTTTTCAGGTTTCTATAGCCAGAAAATTAACCCCCTCAGCTCCAATTCAATAAGAATAACTCATATTGTTAATATCTTATTATTTAATTTATTTAGCGATATTTACCCTGAAGTATGGAAGTTTGATATTGCACCATGTAAGGCATAAAATGACATTGTTGCTAGTTCAAATCACTCATTATATATGAAGTTTTAGGCTACACAGAAAAAAACAAGGTATTTTAATATATTAGATAATTGTAGGATTCGCAGTATTAACACTGTGTTTAAATTTTTAAAAAATCTTTAGTAGACTTTAAAAAATTATTTATCATTAAAATCAGTTTTCCCAGATAAAGGGAACATGATTTCTGCATGCGTACTTGATTCAAAGTACACTGCAAAGTATGAAGACATTTTTAAAATTTTTTTTGATGGTGCTGGGTATTGATTCCAGGACCTTGTGCATGGTAGGCAAGCACTCTAAAACTGAGCTATATCCCCAGCCCATGATGACATTTTTATGAAAAAAAAAAAAAATGAGTGAAGGAAGATAAAACTCAAGGTAATTACATTTCACCCATGGTAGTGAATCTGAAATTATCTAATGTTGAATTTATCAAGTAAGTTTTAAGAGTCTAGAATCTTGATTCCCTTTCTTCTTACAAGAGATGATGTTTCCTTCCTCTGACCAAAAGCCAAATCATGTATTTGTTCTCTGGATCTCAATATTTCAGTTACTCCAAAATCTATACCACTTTCCTCTTTTTGGTATGCATTCAACCTCATTCTTTCACTGATTTGCATACCATAATCTTTTAAACAGTTTCTAATGTTTTCCATCAAAAAGAGGAAGAAAAAAGCATCAATAACAAACACTTCTCATTTCTTTTCCCCCTTTCCTCATCATTCTCCTTTTTATAGGCAGTCTTCCCTAAATATGAATATCTGGATTAAAAAATTCAAATGCTTATAGACAGGCAATTATTAATTCAACTGTGACGGTTACAAAATGTTTGCTTGGTTATGTTCTTTCTGTACAAAGTAGTTTTGAATGTTAATCATAAATCACTACTCTCTTCCATGAAGTTCTATTCTTCCCTCCCTTTTCTTAATACATATGGGCCTCTTGATGTATCTGAAATTTCCCTATATTTGTTACAGGCAGGAGTCAAAGCAATATTTTACTTCTTAATTCTCCAGTAAATGAACGATATCAATAATCGTTATGTGAAATAGTAACTGACATTCACTCCATGTATGGAACATTGAGAACAAGAGCAGCATCAACATGTTCCAGAACAGTACAATTCAAAATCGTATCTCTGAACTTTTCTTCTGTGGACATAGTTTGTTACCTGTACCAAAAGAAATGAATATGGAAAATGGAAATGAAGTTTTATCTTATTTCTTCACTCACTGACAATTTTAAATAAATATGTATGGTTATCAGAATATAGTCTCATAAAAACCCAGACCCCAGTTAGAGCACCACTTTCTAATGGACAATGAAAAGAGAGAGCAGGCACTTAGTTATAATTATTCTTTTTTGTCCACAGAGTAATGTAGATTACTCATTACAAAATTATCAGAATTTTCAAGAAACATCAGGAATCTGAATGTTTACATAAAATAATTTTATTTAATATTGCTAACTAATGGCCCTGAAGTAAAAGAGGGTAATGATACTGGGCTAAATGCCCACTTCTGGTCAACAATCTTTGTCTCAGTTTTCTTACCTTCTCTTCCAATTTCAAAAAACTCCAAATTGCATTGTGTTCCCACGTTCCAGTAAGGCTTCTCTGTCATAGTTGATAATTTCCATGTGTCTGAACCCAGGAAACATTTTTAAAGTATCACCAGATAGCACCATAGCAGAAGGGGCACAGCTAACCTGTTCCAACTGTGGAGCATTCATCTTCCCTTAGCTTCCTCTCAGTGTCTGCAGAATGCCTTTTTCAATGGCATTTATTGACTTTCCTTCTTCAACTTCATCTTTGAATATTAAGTAACTCAATCTTTTATCTTCCTGTATTAGAATCTCTCCTAAGAAATTTTCTTATGACTTAATTTACCATATAATGCTGAAAAACACATATGTATATCCCAAGTCCATTCTGACATTTCTTATATGTTAGGTATTCTTCAAAAATATCTTCTCCAAAATATTTTATTAAATTTAACTCATATTTATTCCAACTATGAATATTATTTTTTTTGTATCCACTTTGGCCTATCTTCACTGCTATATCTAAAATAAAATACATTTTATATATTCTTACTGAATACCAATGAGAAATTCAGTGAATGCATTGTAGACTTAATTTACTACACACAGTTTAGTCAGAGTAGACTTGTTAAAAGCACTCTCTTCATGTTGATTTGTTGCTTAACCGAGTTCCATCTTCCTCTGCTCTCAAGAGAAATACCAAATTCTAGAGTCATTTCCTTATGTCATCTGATTCTCTCTGCTCAGATACACTTTGTGTTGTGTGCCTCTTCTCACTCATTACTTAAGATCTACCCAGCACTGGACCTTCACTTCCTCACATGGATTTTTCTACTTCCTACCTCCATCACTTCACTTTGCCATTTTTTTCTTGAAATGTTCTTCTCACTTCTGGCTTATTCTTATTAATTCTTGTTTTAGGAATATTTTCAAGACTAGTTGAAGTCACGACTTCTCCATTCCAGTAGCAACTTGTGCTTCTTCTTGATAACACTTATATTCAATATTTACTGACAATATTTATTTTGGATACTTTCTAATCTTTTTTCCTTATTATAAGTTAATCCAGGCATTATGGTACTTTTCTCTTTCCCCCTTAGACTGTTACCCATTTGGTGAGTTTTACACATATATTAGTAAGATGGATAAATGAATGCTTGCAAATTGAAGTGTAAGGAAAACAACTTTCTTTCACTTTTATCTTTTTCTTTCCTATATTTTCAGACCATAAAATAATCAAGTATATATTTTAAGTATGTTCAGATAATTACAACCTATCTAAAATCATTGAAGATCTTATTGATGTTATAATATGAATTGGAAACCATATAAAATATATCTTTATTTCATTTAGTCAATATATGTACATATATAATACACTTATATTATTTTAATCCTATCTTAAATTTAAGAATATGTATGCTATTGTATTCTAACTATTGTACTAATGCCATAATATTTGTCAAAAATAATTCCTCTATGAAATTTGCATGGGTGTGTGTTCTCTAAAACACATGGAATATAGAATCATTTCAAAAAACCTATATTCTAGCATTATCTCAAGTTAAAAATCATTAAGGTTTCACTTAACAATGCTGTCTTTTAATATTTACACAAGTAAAATGGAAAATAGAAAATGGAACCATCACAGCATTATTCTAACATTTCTCTAATGAATTAGTGCAGTAATATTCTGAAATTCTTCATAAATGAAAATATGATTGAAATTTGACCTATAATTATGGTTTTTAAGTTAAAACTTCAAAATAATTCCATATGTTGGGTTAAACTCCTACCTATCCTTGAAGTATACAAGAAAAAAATTATAGATAACCTCTTGTAATTTCAGAAGATAAATAAAATATTCTAATTCCTGGAGTGATACGTATTTGGATTTAAGTATTTTCTGTCATTTTTGCATATTTAGACATCATCTCTACTCACTATATCCGTACCCAGAGTCATATATTTCCTCCTTGAACCAAGCATCTAATTGCCATTTTTATTCTCTGCTTTATAATAGCTGTCATTGGATAATGGAAGAATCAATCAAACTTTTTTCTTCATGTCCCTGCAGCAACAGAACTTTATTATTTTTACTCCAGTGACACTGAGAAGCTTGAATCAATATTGACAAAACATCAGGTCTTTTTGAAAAACTCCACTATGATAGCACTCAAAGCTTAACCATTTCATATCTTGTATAGCCATGGAAAATCAAAATTTATTTTCTTCACAAACATATACATCTCACTCCCTTGGAAAATTATTCTGCTGAATTTGAAATGCAGTCATTCTAATTGACTTCCAGGGCACAGCACATGGGTTCATCTCCATATCTGAGAAAAGGATAAAGCTCTAAACCAAAGAAACTTTATAATCAGGTTTCGAAGATTAATGTTTCTTTAGAAGGCGAAGCTGCTTTTGGAAGCAATCTGATTTTTGTTCCTGCTATTGATAGGAAAGTTAAGATTCTAGCTGAACTTGTAGAAAAACTCACTTGTAGATTAATGGAAACTTTAACCCTAGAAATAATTCACACTTAAGCCTTGTTTCTTCATTGATATTGATTTCATGAAAACTTTCTGAACCACCTCCTGCAAGTCCTCTTCCTATTGAAGTACTTCTAATAATGTTCTTGATGTTTTAATTTTTAAGTAGTCAGATACACTATATGATACAATATTGGTTGAATCACTTACAGAGTTTTTTCATCCTATCCATGCCTAATCTTCTAATGAATTATCTCCAGAGTCAATATCTAATCCCTGAATATTGTTGCTGCTATTGATTCCCCACCCTTAAGCTTGGTTCATTTCATTGACTTTCTTTTGTTTTCTATTCCTGAGAGAATGGAATGTACATAAATATATACATATATGTGTATTTTAGTTGTAGATGGACATAATACCTTTATTTTATTTATTCATTTTTATGTGGTGCTGAGGATTTAACCCAGTGTCTCACACATGCCAGGCAAATGTTTCTACCACTGAGCCGCAACACCCACCTGAGAAAATGGAAATTCATGTGAATTTCCATCTCTGCCATGAAGTTATGCTTCTCAGAATTTTTCAATCGATAGTTGATCTCATTCTCCCTTATGAACTTAAAACTTCATGAAAGTTGAATAAGAGAAAATGTGTAATGTAATAAATAGAGAAAGAGACTATGGAGTGTGGATGCATAAAGATATTTATTTCTCCTACTTTGTTTACATGATTATCTTCTGATCCCCAAAGTAATGTGTGTCTTGATTACACACACTTGTGCTAAAACTATTCTTTGCATTGTTTGTATACTCTTTTTGTAAATATGTACACCAGTTCAAATTTATTTATTTAGTTTACTGTGAAGAGTTTTTTGATGTACAACTGTAATTCAGTTCTCCTAACCATCATTTCAGTGCTTTTTATATAATCACATTCTGTTTCCCTGTAATTAAAAAAATAGTTTCTCATATCTGATTCTTTCCTCGGTTCTAATTTTTTTATGTGCATTTATTTTTCTGAGTCTATCTCTCTATCTTCTTAATTTTCTTTGCAATCATTGACTTTAATATCTGAGGCATCTGGCTTCTATGTAAGAATGTGTTTTTGAAATTAAATTGTATTAGCGATTTTCAAATTTTTAATATTTAAGTTAATTGCTATTGCTATCAGAATAAAAGAACAGGGTCTTTTTACAAAGATGGTGGAAAACACTTTGAGAATATTACTACGTATTCCTTTTTAATATGCAGGGTTATACAAATATTCAAGCCATGTTCTCAGTAAAACCAATTTTAATGGGTTT
Organism: Sciurus vulgaris; assembly: GCF_902686455.1. Classification (NCBI taxonomy): domain Eukaryota; kingdom Metazoa; phylum Chordata; class Mammalia; order Rodentia; family Sciuridae; genus Sciurus; species Sciurus vulgaris. The sequence goes on along the minus strand of NC_136470.1, from coordinate 25,165,474 downwards.
TGAATTCAGGGTTAAAATGTATCTTGATTTCACATGTAACTCATGATGGCAGCCTGATTTATTCATGGAGACTGTGAAAAATTAGCAAGAGCAATTCTTAAAAAAAAAATAGGTGTGTATATTCTTGTATGTGTCTGTGCATTTCATATTTATATGATTCTATGTAAATATATCACATCACACATTCTATGCACTCTATGTATCATTCAAATATATATATTCGTATATACACATACATATACACACATGCATACATACACACAAGGGAATGAATATTCATATATGTAGTTATCTTGATGTATGTAAACAGCACATCCTTTCAAATTGTCCTCATTGTAACATATTTTCACTACATTATTATTAGTTTAAATTTTTGTGTTAAAGAGGATATGGACCAAAGACACACATGAACTTGGTTTTCTCATGCAACATAGATAAACTCCTCACTGTAGATTTTTCTCGAAGTATGGAGTACTTATGCAGAAAGAAGTTTGCACACATAATATGGAACATGAGTTAAATTTCTTGTTTCAAAACAGCCAAGCATGACACAAAATAATAAATTTATGTAACCTTTTTGCTCCATCTAGCAGAATTGAACTTTCCAAAGGGGAAAAATATAGATTGATGTTTTAAAAATTACTACAGGTTATATAGTATGCATTTACAATAAGCCTAGCCTATTAGTAGAAAATATCCATGAAAAATTGATATTTTTAAAGCAAATTTACATTGCTTCATCACTGTTATGCATCATATTATGACCAAAGTTTATGACTTAAATTTATGATTGATTTATAAGCATTATAGAAATGAGGCAGAAAGTATCAGACTGTGCTGCCAAGGAGTGCATTTAGGACAACCAATAATTACACTGAGAATTAGATTGTCTAAAATTGGAGAAGTGTAGAAGAGTCCATGACATCAGTAATTATGTTGAAAATGAAATGAATATCTTAAAGGATTTTCTTTCATGTGTAATTCCTTCTCTCGATATTTTCTTCATGTTCATTTTCAGAGCTGGCTAATACTGTATTGACATCTTTCTTAAAGGGAAGCAATAGGAAAGCCCACTGAAGTGAACTTTCTTCAAATTTTGGACATGAATAGAATAACAATAAGATGAAGTAATTTTTATTAATATTCACACAATTTAAAAACAATTTCTGTCAATCACCCATTTTTCTGCTAATCATCGTTCAGATGAGATTTGGCAATTCAGCCAGTTTTAAATTTAAAGAGTCCTCACTGAACAGGTTATTTTGTTTAATCGGTTAAATGTTCATGGGTACATGTACCACACTCACTCTCACACAATAAATATGTATACATATATAAGTGCTTATACTAACTCTATACAAGTCAGGTAGTTTTAACAATAAAATATTCAAAACAATTCCAGAAGGAGCTATCTAACTAAATCATTTTATTTTTTTCATCAGAAATCTCCAAAGTTCAAACCAGTATATTTTAAAATATTAAAATTAGTTTTGAAACTTTATACCTATCATTAATACAGAATATTTCATTTATTTATTGTATCACTGAGGAATTAAAACTTTTACATATGGATTTTAATTTTAAATTTTATAAGTTATAATTTAATTGCATAACTAAAATATATTTATAAGGCATACCATTTTCATAGCCAAATATTTTACAAACTAAATTTTTTTACCTATTATCTTCCAAAAAAAACTCATTTAGTTACAGAAAATAAGGATACTTTGAATCATCCTTAAATTGTTTTACTTCTGGCCAGTGGATTAATCTTTGTAATTAATGTTTTCAAAATGCCATTTCCCTTTTCAATAATCTGCAATCACTTTGAGTTTCTCATAAAATAAAGTCCTAAAGGAAATTATCTTAAAAAAGATTTACCTTTGCTATTGTGCTTTAAACATCTATACACAGAATTGCTTTTTTTTTTTCCATAGAAAAGAATAATCTGGAAGGTATTAATAAATTATTTCACCAGTATATTGGACTTTCACAATATTGAGGAAATGTGAGCAGAGGTACCATAAAATGCTCATAAATGATATTTATTCCAAAAGGATGGGTATAAGAACAATAACTTTTGATATACTTGAGGATACATTTTTATGCCCAGCAAATTTGTAGATCCAAACTATTAAATAAATGGCATCTATCCCTTTGAAAGCCAGGAGAAAGCCACCCATAATAAAAGGGTCATTGCGTCTTGAGTTTTGAAGCTGACTTTATTTTTCAAACCACAGTGAGACACCTAAGGAATAGATTTTTCCCAGAGAAAAAGGAGAGGTCCAGATTCATTAGGAGACCCTTCCCTATCAGAAACTTAACTGGAAACTTCACACAGAAAAGGTCGAAGATGAGTTCTTCATAAAGGGAATTCCATGTTGTAAGATATAAAGCCACCTTTCTCTCCAGTGACAGGAATTTCCCACCTCCCAACGACCTGTCAATCTGCATTTGCCCGCCTCTCCCTTTACAGGGATTCCCAGCCTCCCTACCACCTGTCAGTCTGCATTCTCCCCGCCTCTCACGTTACAGGAATTTCCGGTTTACGTTGCTGTAATCTTCCTGCCTCCCGCATTACGTCCTAATATGTCATTGGTCCATCAGTCAGTCTGTAAGAATTCTCCTCCGAGGTCCCCGAAATTCCTATGTCTGAGAGAAACCTTGCGCCATCTTTCTCTTTTTTTTCTTCCCCTTCCCCCATGCAGACATGAATTCATCTGCACAAAATAAAAGGTTCCTTGTGTGAGACCTGTATCTGTGGAGCGTTTCTGAGAGTTAGCGACAAACCATAACTGCGCCTTTTATCACCTAACACATGTGGCAGGGAATCAGAAGAAAAGCCTAGTCATTACTGCTCAACAAATGGTGGAAAGCAGGGAAAAAGTGATTTCTGCTACTCTGAAAAAACTTCTTCATCTTTTTTGTTGTTGTTGTTTTCTGGAATTTTTTTTTTTTTTTGATACTGGGCATTGAACCTAAAGGCACTTTACCACTGAGTCATATCCCCAGTCTATTTTGATTTAATTTTATTTTTTATTTTGAGATGGAATCTTGCTAAGTTGCTTAGGGCCCTGCTAAATTGCTGAGGCTGGCTTTGAACTTCTGATCCTCCTGACTCAGCCTCCTGAGCAGCAGGAATTACAGTTGTGTGTCACAATACCTGGGTTGGAAGAATGTCTACTAGGGATAGAGGAGAAATTTCCAGATATGCTTTAACAATGAACGTTTCTATGTTACATGAGAAAGCTTTGCAACCTCACACTTCGATTGGGGCAATATCTAATATGCAGTAATAGCGAAACCCTGCCCAAGGAAGATGCTCAGTTGGATGATCTGTGGAAGGACTCATGTCTCTGAGACCCTGAACCATGAGCAGATAACTCAGAAGTTCTTGCTCAGTGTTGTGGAAGAGTCAAACATGAGCGACAGGAACGATGAATAGCAAATTCAGAGGTAACAGAGTTTACAACCTCTGTAATTAGATCCAGATAGATTTTATTTCCACTATTATAAAAGAAGGACTAGTTAAGACCAGTGTCACTCATAGATGTTAGTTGGGTGAGAAAATTTGATAAACTACCAGACAATATAGGTCCCTGTCATCACATCTTTTAAGTTGCTATGTATATTCTAAAAACTGTTGGAGATAAGAAGGAAAATGTGAAAGAATGAGTGAGTATTTAATCAAAAGGAAAGTATTTATGTGGAAGTAACAAAGATGGACTTAATGGGCAAGTTCAGTTGTCCTCCTTATTTTAATAGGATGCTTATTAGGGGGGTGGGGACAGCAAAAGGAGAGTCAGTATAGATAATAAATGATTCAGTCAGATAAGGAAGATGGGGGCTGGTTCTAAAGGAAAGGAAATAAAATGCTAATACCTTCAGGACACTTCCCCTTCCCCTCAACCTGTTGCCAAGGTTACTTGCCTCCAGGCAATAGTTCCTCCCTGCAAACAGTCATTAATGAATGCCTCCTGGGCTGCTCCCTTCCTGCCTGTACCCTGGACAGCTTCATTCTCTCCCTTGCATCACTCCACCTTTTGACCCAACTTTTGGTCAAGTACAAAAAAGATGAGGAGGAGAAGGCATGAGAAGAAAGGAAACCTAAAATCTGTAAAAGGGCACAACAACCCCACTTCTTTGGACAGGCAGCTCTGAGGCCCCTTCTTTTCGGCGAAGTCTATCTCTGTTCTGTCCTTTAAATAAAACTTGCATTCTATGCTTGCCTGGGGGCTTTTCATGTGTTCAATCTTCACACAGGGGAAACAGGACTCGGCCCTGATTCTCTTCATCAGCATGAGTTACCTGGGAGAAAAATTAAGTATGTTTCAGAAAATAAAGAAACTAAATTTACTCTTCACATTTAGCTGTATTCACTTTGCTGATTTATTGCATACTATACTGTTGGGACTAATGACACGTTAACTAACTCAGGCTGACTCCTTACTTCCTGGCGAGTGAGCAAGATCAAGGCCTCAAAGGCGGTTTCAATAGTTAATGACGATGAATCGGACCACCGTCAGGGATTGGTTAACAATAGTTCCGCGAACGTGATCAGCTCGTGCTTGCCATATAGTCTTATGGGACTCTTGCCTGCGTGAACACCCCATACCTTGCTGACCTTTAAGCTGATTGGTTCCCGCCTAGCCCCCACCCTACATAAAAGCTGTGTGATTTCCTCAATAAACGAGTTCCTGCTGTGACTGGTCTCCCTGATGCGTCTGATTGTCCTCCACCTGGAGGGCTGGGAGCGGGCGGTCAGTCGGCCTTATCTATCCGGGTCTGACCTTGTTGGGGAGTGTCCCCTTCCCTTGTCGCTGGTAGAGAAGGGCGAGGGGGCTTAAGACTCCAACACTATACTAGTTCCTATTAATATTGTAGCAAAGTACAACGGATTTGGTGAATTGAACATCATAAATATAAGTTTTACATTGTGGGAGGCCAGAGGTCTCTGGGTTAAAATCAAACTGACAGCAGAGCTTCCTTCATTCTGGAAGTTCTAGAGAAAGGTTGCTTCCCTTACCTTTTTCTGCTTGACAGGATGTCTGCATTCCACAACTCAGGAATCCTTCCTGTATCTTCAAAATCAGCAACATAGCATCATCTATTCTCTCTCTCTTTCTTTCTCAGTCATGTCTCCCTCTTAAAAGTACTCTTCTTATTTCATTGGACTCACTGGAGAAATCCAGGATAATCTTCCTATTCCAAGATCATTGATTGTATTACATCTGCAAAATCATTTCATCATTTAAAGTAACATATGCACAGTTTTTGGCAATTAGAACATAGACATCTTTGGGAAGCCATTATTTTGCCTATCACAAACAAAATGTAGGTTTTAAAAAATCCATGCATTCCTCCTAACTTACAGAAAATTATTACTCAATTATAAAATTTAACATTAAGATTTGTTGGAGAAACTTTAAGAATAAATAGATCACATGTTTGAGATTAGAAAATTTATGATTTATTCAATCCAGGAACAAATAAGAGACTGAAATTTTAAATTCTGTACTTATACATCATATGTGCTTCAGATACTCTCAAGTTCTTTTCTTCATTCCCCCCAAAATAAACTTAGGGTTCAACTTACTACTCTTTTGATGTATGTCTCAGATAAATAGTGCAGAGTTATAGTGAGAGATAGTTTTCTCTTAAAATCCATACTTTTCATCTTCATTCATAACAGAATACTGATATTTATTAGGAGATATTTTGAATTTGATGAAATTTTATATTTCCTATCTTCATTTTCATGTAAGGGATGGTCATGCTACTAAATTATGAATGAAACATGCAAAATTTACAGGCTGTCCAAAGAGTGTTCTTTAAGAGAGAAAAACCGAATGCCTTTCTATCATTTCCTCATTGTAATTTCTAGCATGGTGAACTGTGATGGCAGGATTGCAAGGTACCATTTTGGGTCTTGAGGCATTATCTAGGAAGACAGAGAAATAAGACAAAAGAGGTTGAGCTAGTTTATTTCCCAAATGCCTACTTCCTCATTTCAATGCTTTGAGATATGAATCAGTGTTTACCTTTTTGAAGAAATACAAATTTGTGAATACTTTGAATGCAAATGGATGCAAATTTAACATTTGTATCCAATAATTCCTCTTAAAATAATAATAATAATTCCTCTTAAAAAAGGAATTATCTAGTATCAGTCAATAAAAACTCAGTTCATTCAAGTATTGTTTCTACATTAACTGAAGAGAAAAACTTGAATTCTTACTTCATAGATGGTGACTAGCATCATAGGAAAGAGGGTACAGATGAGAAAGCAAAGATGAAGAAAACAGTATCTCCACATAAGGGGATAATATTCTGATGAATGCATCTGTGTTGTATTAATTTTTTCATATCTTAAAACCTGTTGCACAAGAATTATAACCATAAAGTTATTTTTCTTTTCTGATGATAAAAAATCTATCCATATTGAATTTTTTTTTTCCCAGGTAGTCTTGAAAGCAATGAGAGCAAAATCTCTAAATATAAGTTACAGGAATAGGAAAAACAAAAACAAAAACAAAACCAACTGAGTAAAGGGTCAGTTGTGGGCAGCAACTACAATGAGCATTTTCTGTGTTGACTGTGTCCTGCATCAAACTCCCATAACATCTAGCAGAGAATGAGAGGACCCAAGTGGGCCAGTTCATGATGGATCTAATCCTAAAATCCCTTAGTCCATCAGAGATGCCCACCGTTCCACCAGTGTAGAAATAGTGTAGCCATTGTAGCTGAAGGACATGCGTAGCCTGGACAAAGTGGTGGCTCTTTGGTGAGTACAGTGGTTGAATGCGTGATAAGAGCAGGGTTTAACAGCCTGTACGATTGAATCCATAGATTAACATGAATTATTAAAACAGATTAATAATTATTAATATGGATTAATTTGATAATAAACTCTGTGTGTGTGTGTGTGTGTGTGTGTGTGTGTGTGTGTTTGCTTCTTTTCTCTGTGGGGGTTGAGTGGCAGTACTGGAGATGGAACCCAGGACCACACTTGTGCTATATAATCCCTCTACCACGGATCTACTTACTTAGCCCCTATATAGATATTTCTGGAATGATGTCCTGTGAAATTAGGGAAGGAAATTGAAGAATCTACTTGACCTCTGGGTGTTTGGATCTTTTATCATCAATTCAAGTACAACTATTGGCAAATTATTACAAGAGTTATTCAGTTTATTTACTTATGAGGCCTGCATTGCCCATTTATAATACTTCTTATATGTTTTGTAGCATATGAGGCCTGCATTGCCCATTTATAATACTTCTTATATGTTTTGTAGCATTTTCTGTCATAACGGTTTTTCTATCGTGCTTATTGTACACTGCCTCTGCACCACAGAGAAGCAAATTTATATATATGTGTGTGTGTATATGTCTATATTATATATGTGTGTATATAGTTAATACATATTTTATTTATATTTGCCAAGTTGATAGAAAAGTATTTATATCTATATCAATAGCTATATTTACAGATATTAAAAATTTATATTTATTTTCACATTTATTCTTTTTTATTAAAACTCCCTCTGCACTTTACTACTAACTTTTCAAATCTACTTATGTTTTTCTCCATGTGTTCTGTCATTCTTGTATCTTCAAAGTTATTTCTTACCCTGTATTTAGATTAACAATTTAATATATTTAATTCAATTTATTTATTTTAATTTACATAATTTTTAAAAAAATGTTTGAAAGCTAATAAAATGACAAATTTCCCAATAAAATACATTGGAAAGTTCACTTTAACAAACTCCATAAGATTTATTATCACCTTCCACTGTACTTTTAGAGACAGACATCATTACCTTATGTATACGTATGATTACATGAATGGTATGAATCTACATTGTGTACAACCATAGAAACGAAATGATGTACCCCATTTGTGTACAATGAATTAAAATGGAGTCTTTAAAAAATTAAAAGCTAAATAAAAGTAATAATAATAAAAAAATAATTCCAACTTTTCAAGAATTGCAAGACCTTTGAGAAAAACAGGAGTTAAATTTTTAGTTAATAAATTCATCCTTTATGGAGATATTTTTAACTTTCTATAGTCTCTACTGAAATCACATTTACTTCTTTACCTTGAATTTTTCTAACACAAATGTATCATCCAATCTTAAATCTTCATTTTCTCAAAAATTGTGATTCCATTTTGGCTCCATCACTGTCATACCCCATCCCCCAATAAGTAAGTTCTTCCTAAACCCATTAGCCTGGATCAGGGGGATTCTTCTGATTTGCCATTTTATTCTGTCAAAAGTGTGTTCTTACTTGAGATCCAAGCAGAAAAAAATATCATTTTAACCAGAAGCATAAGTGAATAAATGCAAAATTTGAAAACCTCATAAAATATAGCCAGAATATATTTCCAGTCCAGTAAGTTACCATTTCAGTCTTTGAAAAGATAAGTCCATCAACCAAAAGTAATTTGAAGTAAATATAAAATTATTTTATCATGTGAAAATCAAAACATTCTTCTTCGAAAATTCTGTTTGTTTTCCTCTTATGTCTTTCATTTTATGGCCCTGAATCCCTGTTTGAAATGCATATCTCCTCTCCCTTGGTCCTGCTTCGCCAACTGTCTATGTGGCCTTCTTCTTTCCTTCTGTTTTCTATTTCTCTACGTCTTTTCACTTTTTTAAAAATATATCCATGCCTACAAATCCTCATATATGTGTATGTGTGTGTGTGTGTGTGTGTGTGCATGCGTGTGAGAGAGAGAGAGAGAGAGAGAGAGAGAGAGAGAGAGAGAGAAACCATGTAATAATAGCCAATGGACAGAGATTAGTAAATCTATAACTACTAATATGAAAGCCCATATGTCCTATGCTTTGTTATTTATTATATTCCATCTAGATTTATTATTACTGTACCTATGCCTTCAAAGAGATATTAACAGTTTTAATTTACCATTTTAAAACATTTTAAAAAAAATTAATATATTTTAATTTCTATTTCCAAAGATAAAATCAAATCCCAACAGATATTCCCAAAGTATTCCTGAAGTACCAAAGGATTCAAATCATATTTTTTTGGTAAATTTTTGGCTTATAATTTTGCAAACTAAAACCAAGTTTTATTTCATCTTCCTTTTGAATTTGAGGCTTTAATTCTTTACTTATTGCCTTGGATTTCTTTAGTAGTATTTTGATTTAGGTGAATCTGCCCAAAATGTCTGAAATTCGGAGTTAATATTTCCATCTATTAACCTTAATTGAGATTTGTACCTTTATTAAGAAAATTAAAATGCTGGCATTTATCATTTTTATGTGTTCATCTTGCTCTTGCCTTCTTGTGACTTTTATAGTTTCTACCTTTTCTTTCAAGTGTATCTTTCTGCTTTCATATTTGAATTATACTTCCCAGTACTTTGGAAGTAGTATGTGCTGTTTTTTAATGTAAATGAAATTCTTTACATTTAATTATTTAAGTAATATATTTCTAATTTTTAAAACATGAATGCTGTTATGCCCTTTGGGGTTCCACATTTAATTTAAGTTCTTTGCCATACATTTATGCTGACACTTTTGCACCATGCAAAATATTGGTAACTCAATAAAATTGAAGTGCTTGTTACAATTAGTTTTAATAATTTTTTCCATTATATAGTTTTTATTTTGCAATGTATTTGGATTTAATGATGGTTAGTATAATTGTGAACACAGATTTATTTTTCTTTTGTACTTAAATATATTTTGTATTTCTTTGACAAACCAAGAATATTTTCAAAATTCTGTCTGTTTCTAAACTGTGTAAAAAAGACTAGGAAAATTTTACATGTATTTTCTGCATAATATTTGTATGTTACTGATTTTTACACCTAAACTCGTATTGACAAACACTGGTCCTTCTTCCACCATGGAAAAATTAATTCTATTATTTACACTTTTCTTCATTCAAGTAATATCATTGGTTTATCTTCTCTTTTTTATCTTATCTTTCTTATCACCTGTCTGTTTTTTGAAAGTAGAATTTAGAGAACAATACATCTTATCTCCTAAAAAAATAGAAAATTATAGCTTAAATGCATCCTTTATCTTGTGGAAGAAAATCAAAAGTTTTTTCCATGATTTTTTTTATTTCATATAAGTTTTTACCTATTCTGTATCTTCTTTCTTTCCATTATATTCACGCTAATTCATACCAGGCAAGGACAATTCCCTTTTTAAAATTCCTGTCTCTCAAATAAATATTCCACATGATAGAGTTGAAGGTAGTTTAATAAAAAAAAAAAAAAAAGGCTTTATAACTATTTATGGGAAGTAATTAACCCCAGAATATCAGACTTCATGCTCTAAAGTCCACTGAGCAATGCTGGCCGGTAGAGTCTTTGGCCTTCTGTCTTGGTGCTTATACTTTCAGAACCTCTGTATTTCTCTTCTTTGTTGTGATCACATGTTCAGCTGTGCCCCTCTGGACCACAGGTTTTCTGAAGCCCTTCATTTCCTTGGTAGCTGGCATTGTTTTCTCCCTCTTTGTGCAGATCCAGCAATCCTGTTCATTTAGTAAGCTGTCTGTGAATGAATAATAAATTAAAAATAATATTGCCTGTACAAAAAAGGAACAGGATATATTGGAGTAAAAGAAACTAGGCAGAGAGGAAAAGAAATTGAGTAAGAGGTTAGTCTGCTCTTGAAAGGATGAGGCAAAGCTTTACAGAAGATTTTTAAAAATCTGATTTGAGATAAATTAGTGTTTAGGATGATGTAGTGGTAGTGGTATGTGCTTTAGGCATAATAAATAACATGTTCACAAAGACCCAGATCTCAAAGTTTAGGACTTGGGGAACTAAAATGAATTCATCATACAGACATCACACAGATCAACAGTGAAAGCTGAGGATAGAGATGAAATTAGTTATAAATTCTATGTGATTGAGAGCAGTCCAAATATGGAATGGCATGCTTGTTTAAATGTTGTGAACTGATTTCTTTTGTCAAAGAGGTGGATCAGTTCTTGTTTTTCAGCAAAGTACCTTGAGAACAGAAGATGATATCTGTAGCTCAAAGCCCGTATGGAATCATTCACATTTTCAGGAAAGTAAAAGGAATCAGTAGGAAGCCACTATGGGGTCCAGGTCTAGATTTGATCTGTCTGATGCTTCGGGTCTAGCCATTGTGGATGGATATATATGTATATACATATATATCCATATTTATATATTTATATATGTATCCATATATATAATTATATTTATATAATATAAAGTTACCTCAATCATACTAGCTATATTTTAAGAACTTAATAACAAATTGTGGCTACTGACTGTTATATGGGTCAATGCAGACATTTTAAATTTTTTAAAAGCATGAAAGACTTTATCCAACAGGGCTGACGTAATAGTCTTTCCACCTTAGGTGAAAACTGATGGTAAGAATGACAACTTTATTTTTTATAAAAGAATTTTTAATATTAACTTTTAGTTGTTGGTATTGTTTCTCTAGAAACTCAAATAACAATATTCCAAAACTGAAGTGATGGGATGGTAATGTGGAGAAACTTATAAACTGGAACACTTTTATGGGTGATAATGAAAAGCTAAAAGGGGTAATACACATAAAAGGAAAATATACAACCTAGAGATAGAAACTTAGATCAAAAAGGAAATAAAAGCCAGAGGTGATTTAGAACAAAGCCTGGAAGACTCTTTGTAGAAATAAAAGAGACAGTTGCTTTTCTGCATTCAGTGAAAATTTATATCAATTTTATTTTATAAAACTTATATCACTTTATATTTGTAATTACTAAAAGAAAGTATCACAAGCACATTAGAAATAAAATGGCTTGAGATAGGGTTTCATGAGTGTCAGATGAATGCAACATGACCAAACCACAGCCTTTCAAGACTTGCATGTTCAGGGTGGGTAATAGGGGAAGCTAAAACTGGGTGGGAAGGAGGGTTGAGTGGATGCTGCAGTAGTGAGAGAGCTGTTGGTGTGAGCCAATGAATGGGAGATGGAATGGAACGTCTGAGGTTAAGGGCGATTTTTAAATATATTCTTTGTTTATTACAAAAATGCCTATTGGGATTTGCCTTTGGATATAATAAAGAGAAATGAGAAAAAGAAGAATAGCCATGTTTCTGGATTAAAAATCTGTATGTTATCACTTTGGCATTAATTAAAAAATTTAAATATTTGACCCGATTATTTCTTTTGAACCTTTATTGAACCCTCTGATGCTATTTTCCTCATGTTTTTCACATACAGCTTACGAACATACAAATATGAAAGCCAGTGTTCTGTTTCTAGCAGGATTCCACTATCTCATGAGCCTCCTTGGATTTCATTTTCTTCCTCTACCACACAACTTGTTTCTTTAATAGTCTAAATTATCTGAATACTTTAAACCTATGTCTCCTGGGCTGGGGGTAGAGCTCAGTGGTGGAGTAATTGCTTATCAGGTGCAAAGCCCTGGATTTAATCTCCACCACCAAAATGCACACAACAAAACAAAAACAAAAACAAAAACATTCTCCTACAAAGAATTTGCAAGGAGATTTTTCTTGACCTCTCCCCCTCATAAGGAGTATCCCTTGTACAGATGCTGTATCCCAGAAAATAGTGCTTCTGCCTATCTGTTTCTCCTGTGCTCCTTGTATCCCAATTCCTCACAAATCCAAACATAGACGTCCTGATTACAGTTATGTGGGGACTCTCATGCTTCGGGGTAAAATATATTGTATTTTCCCGATTGTTTCCTTCAGTAGACGATGTTTTATGAGTTAAATTCTAGGTAACATGTTATTTCAATGCAAAGCCCTATGCCTTAAGACAAAGTGTTTTCTTAGGGTTTTTGGCAGCAATGTGTTTCTCAGTCTCAATTTTGTTTGTTTCTTTGCTATTTTTGCACTTGGAGCATTCATTTATTTCTGTATCTTCATAAATATAATAGTGGAAAATTAAGAATCTGATTTGAACTGCTAGATTGAAAATATTTTACTTTAAAAATTGTCTTGATGGAAGGTATTTATTTTACCAAAATGCAAAAATGACACACATCATTTCTAACTTAAAGTATTTAAAGCAACTTTCATTTCTGTATGTAATAAAAATACTACATTAGAATTCTAAGTACATTAGAGTTTTTTGATGGTTTTATTGAAATGCAATTCATCTACCATAAAATTCACCCAGTGAAATTACACCATTCAGTGTTTTTTAGTGTATTCTTACAGTTGTACAACATGATCTCAATCTAATTTTAGAATAGTTTTAACCTTCCAAAAGAAACCTCACCAATATTAGCATAAATCTATTTTCTTTATATGTTTACCAACTTGGACATTTCATATAATATGCTGCCGTGACCTCCATGACTGAAACATAGAAACTGGTGAAGGGTGATAAGGGATTAAGAAAAACAAACACTTATAGAGAGAAAGTTGGGACCAGATAGGACACCATCCTCTGATGGAGGAATAATACCCAGAGCTAGCTCAGCACATTTATTATATAGGTTTTTATCATCAAACGGGTTTTCTTGTGAGAAAGTTTCTTCTTAGCAGGAATGCTTGAAGGTTGAAGCACTGGCAAGCAATTATAATAATCTACTTTCACTCATGATTCTTTACCTCCTGTAGCTGGTGTCTGAACTCAGGGTCAAGACTGATAGTCCTGTACCTTGCACAGAACCTCCTCAGAAAGGGCTCAACATAGCAGCTGGGCAATCTTGTCTTGCACCTTTGCAAAGAAAGTTCCTAGCACAAGTGCAGCCACAGCCAGGAGGCAAGCAAAACCATGATCCAAGTCACTGCGCTCCACAATGTGCCATCTTTTCTGAATTTTTTTCAAGTTTATCCCTGTTGTAGCATGTGTCAATACTTCATTTTTTTTTTTATTATTGATGTATAATATCTCATGGAAACTTCTATCTCTTCAAATGAGCAAATCTGCTGTCTATATTCATGTACAAATTTGGGGGAGGATGCAGGTCTTCATTAGTCTTGGCTGTATACATGGAAATGCAATTAGGAAACCACTTTACAGTTACTACACTACATTCCTGCTAGAGATGTATGACAGTTTCAATTTCTCTACATTCTAGGCTGCATTTTTTGTTTTCTGTCATTTTCTATAACTATCCTAGTAAGCATGAGGCAATATTCCCTTGACTTGCAAATCCTTAATGACTAACAGTGTTGAAACTTTCTTGTGCTTATTGGTAGTTTGTATATCTTTTTGGGAGAAGTGTCTATTGAAAATCTTTGCTTTCATTTTTGATTGTCCTTTTTTATCTCTATATTACTGAATTGTAAGATTATTTATTTATTTTGAGTATAAATCTCTTTTTTGATTCATGGTTTTCCATTATTTCTTCCTATTCAAGGGATGATTTTTCATCTTTCTTGATGGTTTTATGTGCAGCACAATGGTTTTAAATTTTGATCTAATTTATTTGTTGCTTGTGTTTAGGGAATTCTATCTAAAAATCTACCATATTTTCATCTAGGAGTTTTATAATTTTTGTTCTTATATTTAGTTTTATGGTCAACTTTGAATTTTTTTTTTTTTTTATATTTTTATCCTGGCTGTCAGTATTTATCTTTATGTCAGTAAAGCTACTTATTGTTTAAATTTGTGCAGTATTCCCCTTACCCAGTTATATTTGGACCTTTCATTATTGGATGTGTTTGTGGCTTGGATGTTGCTTTCATTATTTCAGCAATTTACATTTTTGTCTTATTCAGTCAAGGACCAGTAGCTTGGAGATCTCTGCTTGCCTCTGAAAGACTGCAGCTTTGGGCTTGTTTGCAGACCTGACATGGATGTGGGTGACTTTATTTTCAGTTCTTGGAGTCACCTCTGCTTCTGAGCAGTTTGCTGCTCAGTGTCAGGTCTGCAATCCTATTTGAGCCCCATGTGCCAGTGAATCTTCTGGATTGCACTGATGAGTAAGCATGCAGCCTGGGAAATGCCTTGCCTTCTGTCCCACATTCTGTTCAGATCACTCCTGAGTGGGTGCAACCTAGCGCATGTGCACAGCCTGCCCAGTCTCCAGGGTTGACTTTGATCCCACGACAGCTTTTTTAGTATCTCTTTTCCTGGCGTTCTCCATTAAACTTCTGGCTGCTCTGCTGTTTTATTAGTATCATTGAACTACCACCTTCCTTTAATTGCTTTCTACCAAGATCTTCATTATTTTTGACAACTCCAAGGTATGAAGTTCTCCACTGTCTGTTTCTAAATGAAGTCAGTCCCCTCAAACAGAGCTGAGGAACTCATTATTCTTAAGTCCTGCCTCTCTCTCTGATCAGAACTTGTTTGCCACTTTACCTGAGCTGGGGAAGAACTGCCTTTCCCAGACAGACATTTCTGCTGTGTTAGTGGGCAGTGTCTCTATGTGTTTGGGGGGCACTTGTCTCTGAACAAGATAGGGAGGGTGATCTGAAACACTCTTCTCAGCCTGAGCTCTGGTTCCAAGAGTGGGGAATGGCTGAGGAGTGTGGCAGTTGGTCCTTCTTACCACCCAGGATAGAGTTTCTGCAGTGCAGGGTTGATTGTGAGGAAAGAGAAAATTGAGCAATTCCATCTCCTCCATGCTCCAGACCCGGAACCATCACCATCATGTTTTTGCAAAAGTACAGTGCCTAGGGTAGATTTCCTGAAACATGGAGGCTAGAGGAAGATGGCACGTGTACTGATTATGACACAAATATCCCAGACTGGCTGCTGTTTTTTCTGAGATTCGGCATATTTTTCTTGATTGAGTATTTTGCCTTTTGCTATGTCTTTTGGACATTAAATTTAATTTTTAATTTTATTTTACTTTTATTTGACACACAATAATTATACATATTTACAGGATTTACTGTTAGTGGCTGGGGAGAAGGTTTTCTGTGCTATCTGTTCTACTGCTTGAGAAGTCCTGCCCCCACAGCACTTTAATATTTTTAAGTACTGACTGTCACAAAAATATAAAAAATTTTGTGTTCAATATTGTGCACATTAATTCTGAACTTCAGCACTTCTAAAGATTAATTTATAAAATATAAACCTACAAATATGAATAAAATTTTAGTTCTAAATATTAAATAATCTTGTATTTTTTAAATTAAATGGAAGTTATATGGCGCATTAAGTTATAATTAAATGTTAAGTGGTTCAATTACACAGTTTAACTTTACCTACTAGTACACTTAATTAGTGGCAATTAATTAGAACTCAATAAACAAATTTCCTTGTGATTGCAGAACAACAATTTGATCCCAAACCAAGAAATTGTTTTATAATCAATAGATTGTCAATGCTAACTTAAAAAAGGAATGCATTATTGTTTAGATAGAAGGTGTCCCCCAAAAGTTTATGTGTGAAACAATGCAAAGAATGTTCAGAAGTGAAATGAGTAGGATCTGAAAGCCTTAATCTGATTAGTGTATTATTTCACTTGTGTGATAAACTAGATAGTAACCGTAGGCAGGTAGGGTTTAGTTGAACAAAGTAGGCATGTGTTTCTGAAAGTTTTATTTTGTCCCTGGTGAAAAGAGATCTCTCTCTGCTTCCTGATTGTCATACCCTTAGTTGCTTTTCTCAGCTACATTCTTCTGCCATGAAGTTTTGCTTCCTCTGGATCCATAGATATGGAGTTGGCTGACCCATGCACTAAACCTCTGAAACTGACAGAAGATAAACTTTTCCTCTGCTAACTTGCTCTTGTCAGGTATTTTGGTTTCAGTTACAAAAGGCTGACTAAAACAGGAATCTATGTAATTTATTTGATAATAGTATTTACATAGAAGTGTTCTTCTCGTCTGTTATGTATTTGAATCTTACATAATTGATCTTTCTTATTTTTTTATTTGATGAACAGCATTCTGTTTATATGAGTTGTATGAATAGCACAACAGCTGAGGTATCCACATACCTTCCCTTGAAAAAGACTATACTATCACCAGGCATGGTGATACATACATACATATATGCATTATACATACATGCATTACACATTATCCAGGCAGAGTGAATGTAATTCACCTGACACTAATATTTACCTTTAGCTTTTCTATCATTTTGATTTGCTAACTACCAATTCCAGAATTTTGCATTTTCTCATTACCATTCACATAGACCATGGTTCTGCAGACTGAATTAGTGTTGGGCTCCATTTGGGTGGTTCTTTTGACTCTTGTATAAGCTGTTTGCTGCTGTGGTTAGTTGGTTCAGGAAGAACTTGGCTGGGAATGGGTTAACTGGGACCACTTTCCTTGTAACTGTCTATAGTCCAGCAGAATAGCATTCAATTAGTCACATTACAAGGTTACAAATTCATTAAGAGAGTGAACATTAAGCTGAAAGTGTTTCTCAAGTTTCTGTTTGTGCTGTATTTACTATTGATTATTTTTCGTTATGATTAACCCATAATAATCTTACACATGTATAAGGTAAGTCACATGGTCATGCTGAAAGTCAGTGGGAAAACAGACTCATCTATTGATGACAGAAGCTAGAAGTCATAGTAAGATGGAAATAAGTAAAAGAAAATATATCAGATATCTCTCTCAGATATATATCTCTCTCAGATGTATATCTAAGATGTGTGAGTGTGTGTGTGTGTGTGTGTGTGTATGTGCGCTACAACAATGTGATACGGTGATTTCCATGGCATTTATAGGAGTACATGAGGAAGGAGTAAAACAAACATGGAAGAAATGGGATAAGAACCATTGAAAGTAATTCTGGAGGAAAAGCACAGAAACAACTTCTTGAAATAATTTCATGCTACCTTTGATGGAACTATCGCCTGATGAACTGTTTCTTCCTCATATACATATGTGTATGTATATACATGTATAGTCTTTCCCACACACATAGCCTATAGCAAAGGTGATATTGTCTAAATTATAATGTCATTTTCACATACTTATTATCAACCATACCTTCTGGAATAGACTGGAATGAGGCACACCTGATCACAGGGAAACCCACTCATCCTGTCTTTCAAGAGGGAACATCATTCATCCTGTCTTTTAAGATGATGAGAATACAAAACACTGCTTTGATCCATGTGTTGTGTGCACTGCAGTTTTCTGGAAACATTGCACTGAACAATGTACCATGACATAATGAAAAATGACACTGTCGTTGAATCTGCCTACATGTTGCTACACACACATCACCGCATGTGTACTGTGGGATGTGGACTTACCCTTGGAAAGAGCAGGTGTCTAGAATTATCATATTTTTCAAAGCATCAACAGAAGGTTAAGGAGAAAGCACACGGTGATACTAATAAAGCGATCTCATAAGCAGTCAATAGATGATGCCTGTAGCCCTGTTGTTGCCTTCAATTCCACTCTGATTAGAGAGGCCCAGGGGCAGCTGAGACAGTTCATCAGGCACTGACCCCATCAAAGGCCGCATGAGATCATTTCAAAAGGTCTTTTCTGTGACAGTGCCTTCCTCTAGATGTGCTTCCAACAGTTCCTACTCCGGTTCTTCCCCGATTGTTCTGACCCTTCCCTCATGTCCTCTGTAATGCTATGGGAAAGGGGAATACTAAGAGTAAAATTTACTGTAACTTCTGTGTTATCTGCCAATCTATGGTTTGAAACTCTACTATTTTATGATCAGTCTGCCTCTTTTCAAGGCATAGAGTAGAAAAAGTTAAAATGCACACTGTTAAAGAATGATATATTTGATATCCATCTCTTGCTTATCAGAATAATATTTTAATTCAGTTTTTCACCCACGATGGTTCCCTTCAGAATTCTAGCCATTACTTTGCTTTTGTTGTTGTTGAGGGAATTTTTGGATTCATTCTCTTTTTATTCTTGTTTTCTTTATGAATGGATAAAATACATTCTGACTCTATTTTAATTTCTGATCAATAGGGACACTTCAAATGGACCTTTTTTAATTCTAACTTTGGCATTTGTTCAAAATGTGATAATTTAAATAAATATCAGAACTGGACTTTATTCCTAAGTGTTTAGACTTGAGAGCAAACTCTTCACAAATAAAGTAATTATGAGAGGTGATAAGCATTATATAAGAATAGTCTTTTAGAAGATAGCTTAAATAAACTTAATTTCTGCCTCTATTCATTTGATTGTTGTCTTCATTTAGAAAAACCACATACCTCAGTTTGTGCAAAATGAGCAAATAATATAAAGATAGGACTATTTTCTCATTAAATGAATTAAAAAATAAAAAGAATTTTAAACTGCAACTAGTCGATTTTAAGTATTTAATAAAATTCAGTGTGTGTGTGTGTGTGTGTGTGTATTCAGCATGCATGTGCACATGCGTATATTCACAGGCATATATTCAATGACATAAATTTTGAAATGACAAAGAAAGTATTCACTACATTATAGGATATTATGCTTTTAGTTTATCTATTGTATAAGAATTCCTTTTCAGGATTCACACATGTTAAAGTAATCTTAACACTGACATCAAACTGCCTCAATGCATATGTTCCATTAACAATATCATGCTTATAATCCAGTACATCTCAATAAATTCTCTGTTCTCAGTAAATTGTGGGATATATACTCAAATTTGGAGAAAACATCATTTGCTTCATTTATTTAATCAAACAGATAGTACTCCAGTTACTTCAAGGAGAATGAATAATTACAGGGACTTAATTTTATACAGCTAGTGGAAGGGCTGAAGAAGGTGAAGTTCAAGTGGCCTCTGCTGGCTTTTAGGAAACCTGGAACAAAATTGCTCTGATACCCTCGATGGCCAGCTGTATGCAGACAAAGTCAGTGATTCTCAGGAAGACAGAGCAGAGCTGCCGGTGGATGCCCATGAAGCTCTTTGCTGATGTTTGCGGGGAGCCTGGGCAAGTTGGTTTCATACACCCAGCTCGTTAGCTTAAGAACCAGCATCTCTGTATTTTCATCACTACATTAAGGCACATGAACAACATTTTCTCTAACACCTTGACCTGTTACCCTTAGAATCTATAACTTTGCAACATTTTGAACTTTTTTGCTATAAAAGACTCAACTTCATAGAAATAGCATAAATTACGAGTGCTGCAGAATGCCCATTATATTGTTGTCATGTCATTTTCCAAAACTGTTCTATTTCAACCCAAGAGAACAGCCACTATTTTTTCCCTAGCACCTGTCAGCACTTCTCAGAGCTCACTGATGTAACTGTGTTTGCTTTCTGACATGTAAGGTCTCTTCACATTTTCTAAGACAACGTCACTCTCAGAAGCTAAAAATAAAAAGAAAATGTGGGAGTGCCGGTGTCACCATGCCCAAGAGCCACAAGTAATTATGATCGATATAAAAATCCCCAATGTTGCAAAACACATCCAAATTCTACTGCTTCCATAGGACGTTTTGTGATTTTTATTGATTTTAATCTTTCGTATTTAGGCAATGAAATTATTTTATGATTATAACACTGAAAAATATACAAGATTAATTTCTCAGCAAGAAATACTGATATAATTTTGAAATCCTTTGCTGAAAAAAACTACACTAAATTGAGGACACTTGGTTAGTTACTTCTGAGGAAAGGCCAGACAGCAACTGTAATGGAGGCTATAAAAATGCATAAGAAGCCAAGTAATTCACGAGTGATTAATGATAATGGTGATATAGATAAGACCCTCTGTGATAAATACACAACTGAGTCTAGAAAATACAACAAAGAGTAATTAGATTAAACTGAGTTATAAACAATGAGCATGTAAAAAAGATACCAAAAATAACAGATTTTGATATTATGCTTGTATTGCTGAAAGCATAAATTGTTGCGCAAGTGTAGTAACTGGAATGATTTAAGTACTTTTGAAGCAGAAAACTCATTTAGTTATTTTATGAGATAAAGACTCTTGTTGTAAATCATTCTTACATTTGTATGAGGGCAAAATAAATTGCCCTGATAAAATCAAACTGATTTAAAGTACACTTCTTTAATAGCACTGGATGAATTTAAAGTGTCTTATATCTTGGATCAAGGCTAAACCACATTTCTTTCTCACACAGAAGCAAAGACACACACACAACCATACACATATACAGTTTCCCAAACCTGAACCTGAAGGTTTCTCCTCGAAGATATTCAAACCCCCCAGTTTCATAAATAATTTTTTTCCTTTTTTTTCTTTTGATTTTTAGTAGTTACAACATGTATCCAACTTTTAGTTTCACATGTAAAGAAAATGTTTTAGCAGAACAACCAGAAAGAATAGGTCTTTTAAAATTGTAATGAAGATCTAAATAAATCTGAATTTTATTTCTATAGTTTGATGAGGATTAAAATATTGAAAATTGTGTTTCAAATTGGTGCACACATTGTCATTTCTAAAGTGAGTACTGCTTCTTTTTTGAATTCTCAACACTTTTGTGAGATAGATGAAACAGAAACTATTCTCATAAAGAAACTAAAGCTCAGAGAAGCAACTGATTTACCAAAAGTCACAGAACTGGCAAATGACAAAACAAGCTACCATATTTTGTTCTGAAGGGTCTAGTCAAGGAAAATAGTCTTTCCTCTATTTCAAGTTTCTTCTTAAAAGTTCAAGCTAAAATATAATCAAATAGAATGAATTTATATTTGCTTTTTTTTTTTTTTTAATTTATGTATTTGCAGTGCTAGGGATTGAACCTAGGACAAGCACTCTACCACAGAGCTACATCCACACCTTGGCATTTTATTATTTTTAATAAAGCACATTTATCTCTGTTCCCCTAGTCTTCAATGAATATGTGCTATTCTGTGTTGAAGCCATTTTATGTTAATAGAATGTGAAACTTTTCATTATTTTTATGCAGTTCCACTTTGTAACTAAGTTTAGGACTTTGAGTTGCTTGACAGAATTTCAGCTGCTTGTGTTTTTACAGAATTTAATAATATACACAGCATGTTTTTAGAGTTCAGTTGAGTTAATTTTTCTCTAATTCCTCATAATGTGGGACTCATGCTCATTTCTTGCTGCTTTAGTTTCAAAATTGTTCACATGCAAACCTCAAAGGTTCATGTGTTACAGGCTGGGTCCTTAGTGTGCCAATCCTGGCAATTGGTGTGAATTCTTAAGAGGTGGAATCTAATAGAAAGTTCTTAGGTGATTGGAGACACTATTCTTAGAGAGGATTAAGGTAGTTCTCATGGGACTTAAGTATGTTCTCATGAGTTTTAATAAGAGTAAGCCTGACCCAAGGTCACACTCTGACTTTTTGTTTTGAGATGTAATGTCCTCCTCCCAAGTGCATTTCTGCTGTTGTCACATCATCGACCATTATTGAGTCCATACTAGAGGTTGAAACAATGTCCCATGCTGGACCTGAGACTTCCAAAATTGTGGGTTTAATAAGTTAACCTGCCTCAGGCATTTTGTTATAGCAACAGAAAATGGAATAAAACACTTGTCCTTTCTCTTCTCTGCTGGGTGACTTGGGGACCTGAACTCTGAAGGCTTTCTTTCCCAGTCTCCCATTATACCTTGTTTTTCTCTGATTTCTGCCTATGGCAAATACTGGCTAGGGACTGGCTTACATGAGAGTTCTATGCAGCAGTTTATTTCTATCCTTCCTGTTCCTTCCCAGGAGGCATTTTTTAAGCAGGTAGAAAGATCCACCTGACTCCAGTCTCTGCCAGGTGATCCTGAGATACAGTCCACTGTATTACCTATTCCAATCTATCGTCTTTTAGTTCAGGGTCTAGAGACCTATAGGTTGTGGTACTTTTCTTTGTCATCTTAGTATTTTCTTTGTGGTTTAAAAAAATATCTTGCATATATTTTCTTCACATTACACCCTGGCATTGTTTGTTTAGCCTAGACTATCCCAAACAATTTCCTCTTAATATTTGTCCCTACAAAATGAACATTGTCAATATTATAAAAATAAAGTTCTGTGCTGGGGATATGGCTCAGTTGGTAGAGTGCCTGCATTGCAAGCACAAGGCCCTGGGTTCAATCCCCAGCACCACAAAAAAAAAAAAATACCACTAGGGTATTGTATTAGTTTCCCATGGCTGCTGTAACCAAACACCACAAACTGGGTGGCTCGAAACAAAAATAAAGTTCTGGTTTGTATGTATTGTATTGATCAGATAAATGGGGAAATAGTGAGTGTAAATTTATGATAGAATAAAATAATTGTATATATAGAATGTCAGTAACCCATGACACTGTGCAACTCATTTCCATGTTGACATTGTTTCCAATGTGAAAATAAAGGAGATATTGTATTTTGAAGCAGTACTCTTTCTAGGAATTTTCTTTTTGAAAAAAACAATGCATTTCCTCAATACTACACCTTCATGTATAATTGCTTTTTACAGTTATCTAAAGAATATTAATTTTCTATTATGAAATTTATTATTAGGAACCAAAAAATCTCCCATATTCAACAATATCTTTATTTCATTAAATTCATAAAAGTGTTTAGCAGACTGCAGTTTTAAGTTGCTTTGTGTAGATATAGTTTGGGAAAGTCTGGTAAGCTAAAAATGCATACATTTGTGTAGCACAGAAAAACGTATGAATGCTCTCCAGCTGAATATGTATTACAGAACTTAGTTCTCCAGGGATAAAATGCATTCTAGTTCTGCTATATTTGGATGGATGCATCTCTTCATTTATATCCAATAGGGAAATAAAAGCTCACTGCTTCTACACAATGAGGTAATGAACAGCATAAATAGTTCATATAACTTCTAGTTATGCATCATCTACCCAATAACAATCCACATAATATATGAAAAAGTGGTATTACTGTTTTTGAAATAAATGTTTATATAGAGGTGATTATTTTCTCCTTTCATGTATTGTGTGGGGTTTTAATGCCTTCATATCTCAAATTCGCTTATTTTAATATTCTGTAATAATACCCTACTTTGATTTTAGCTTACACAAATTTTCTTTCTGAATGCTATTATTCCACTTTGTCTACACTATGTCTTTCTTTAGTTGCTGTTTATTTTAGTATTTTATTCTATTCTTACGTAGGATCATTATATCACTTTAAGCCTTTTTATTTTTGACATTAATTTTCTAACACTGGAAATTATACTTATCTTGTTATGCCCTGAACAGCTTATATTTGGATTTCTCTTTTTAAGTAATGATGCTGCAATTCTACTAAGAATGCTGGTGAAAAGCTTACATTTTATCCTTGACTCGTTCCATTTTCCTTCCTGAAAATAGTCAGTTATAAAGTATCCACCCTCTTAAAAAATAAACTGCATCCATCTTTTTACCTTCTCTTGCTTTGCCAATCCAGGGCTCTTAACCCTTCATGTTTACTCTGCTGACTTTATAACTCTGCACTGCACTGATATCACTGTATGGGATTTTTAATTGATAATAATAAAAGGTTATTGCCATGGTTCTCTCTTAATCATCCACACTACTTTTTTTTATCTATCACTCTTCCTTTTAAAGGAATTTCTCTGAAATACCATGATTACATTTCAACTTCCTTCTAACACGCCCTCATATTTGATAATTTCCTGTTTCTTGGAGGATAGAATACAATCTTTCCTAGAAAACATTCACTTTGTTTAGGACTCTTTCCTTTCCTGCTTCCTCATGTGCTTTCCTCTGGAAGAAGGAGAAAGTGAAGAGCAGGGAACCAAGGCAGAAGGGAGGGAAGGGAGAGAGGTTGATAACACTGAGGAGAACTTCCTGTTTACCAAACAATCGGAAGTAGATTAAAGAATGAGTGAGTTGTGTGTTATCAAAGGAGAAAAAGATTCATAATCTTGATGTTTTCTGAAATATCTGAGAAACCCTAACTTGCTGGAGAAAACCATAATTCTCTAGAATCTTTTTCAGGGAGTGTACAGTGTGGATAAAATAGTACTATGAGCTACAAGCTCTCGATAAAATTGTAAGCTATATGATGCCACCTGTATCTTACTTTTTCCGTCCTCTTTCTAAACTTTCAACTCTCTAAATATATATTAAGAAAATATTTAAAGAACATTAATTTTCAGGAATGTGTTATCATTGGACAGCAAAAGATGCCTACAGATTATAGTAAGTCTTATAGTATTCCGTCGAAGGATTTAAAACAAACTATTTTGTGAAATATTTATTTAAAAACTAAGAATTCTGTATTAGTATCTCAATTTTGCATATGCATATATACTTTTGATTGACTATAGAAAATCATATCATATATCTAGAATGTGCTAAAAATACTAGATATTAAATGGTCTCAACACATATACACACAAATGACAACTATGCAAATTATGGATATGGAAATTGTCTTGAGCATAGTATTCATTTCACAATGTATAAGTGCATAAAAATATGTACATCTTAAATACATGCATATTATTTTTCAGTTATATTTCAAGAAAGCTAGAAAACAAAATAAAAATCATTAAAGCCTGTTTTCAGAAACACCGTTGCAAGTCACTCTTGTTTGTCCTGTACATATGTGTCTTGAAGAAATATTTTATATTCACTATTAATCATGAACAAAATACACAAAGGTGAAAGCAATATTATTTATCTCATTGTGAGTCTGATTTTTTCAGCTAAACTAATATTTCCTGCTTTAACAATGTTTTTTCCTTTATGATTTCTTTACTTTCTTTTTTTCTGCAGAATCCCATAAAATAAATAGTTGGATAATTTTCATAGTCTATATAACGAGGTTTATTTTCCTTAAACATTAGTGGAAGATTATGCTTCCATCTCATAAAATAATAAACTTTTTAAAAATTTTTTGGTAATTAGAGATGGGTAAGAAAATTACCTACAAATTCCAAATCATAAGAGTTATGCTCATTGAGATAACTCAGGGAACTACTATAACATTGTCCTTAAAAGCATCATTAGAGTGGTAAACTTAGTGAATCTAATTCACAATTCTGAAATGAAAAAACTAATTGGCAATTTATTTCCTGTACCAAAGCTTCTTCCTAGAAAGAAGTCATCTGTTTATAAAGCTACTTCTAATCAGGAGGGGACAATCTGGAGTACAGAGCAGGTGCAGTAAAGGAATAACTGTCCTCTTGGTGGAATGAAGAAGATATTGTATTTCTTCATTACTAGACCAAAGTGAACTAGGCAAATGCAGTATGAGAATGAAATTCATTATGGACCACATTTCACATGTGGAATTATGCAGTGGATAGCTGTGTTTTATATAACCACTATTACTAAAATCACTCAGATTTTCACTTATGTTTCAGCCTTCAGCTATTTTTTTTCCCTCCAACAACTACACCTTTGTAGATACACCTGCAGAAATAATTCTACCTGGAAACTAACTTATTGCCATTCTTGGGTTTAGATTTGATTGGAGAAATGCTGGAGTCTTTTTATGTCTGGATAAAAGAGTTTTCTGAGAATGTTATGAAGCAAGGTAGAGAGTCAGCCAAATTTATCTTAGTACAATAACAAGGGTTAACCATTAGAAATCACTTGGTACCTATCTTAAGGAGTGCATACTTTGATTACCACAGTGAAACTCACCTTTATGTATTAGTTAATTACATAATTAGTTAATTAGTACACAAGGTACTAATTAAAAATATATATGTTTTTATATATTAAAATATATATGTATATGTAAATAACAGAAAGATCAATAGAGGGAAGGAAACAGGGGGATGAAGAGGAGAAGCATTGGGGATTGATTACAGCAAATTATATTCCATGCTTTTATAGCCCTGTCTAATTGAGTCCTAATGTTATGTATAACTAAAAAGAACCAATACAATTTTTTAAAAGGCTGATTGAACACATCAGTAAAAAGGCATCATAGGGGTTGAAGACCTTATGTCAGAGACTGCAGCGGGAAAGTGATTCATATCATCAGATAATACAGCACAGGCAATAGAATGTTAGATTGCTACACATGAAAGCATCAGTGTGTTATTGCATCCATGTTGTTACCACATGACCTCAGAGAACACCATGGGGAGATCATGACATGGGTTCATCAGAGAAGACCCAGAAAAAGGAACATGAGGATTTTGAAGAGATACTTAACACCATTCCATCCCAATTTTTACTCAAGTAATATTGAGAATTCTATCTCAATCTCTGTTAACAAATAAAGATCTATTGCTAAAAAGGAATCTTGAAATAGATTCAGAACCCTGTTTCATCATACACACACACACACACACACACACACACACACACATTTATATATCTACACCTATACCTACACTCCAAGAAAATGTATCAAAATCATATCCTTTATAAATTTAACACCCTAACATGTTAAACAAAATTTTAAAAACAATAAAACAACACAAAATCACAATACACTAATACAAGGTATGTTTATTCCAATAGTACAAGAATGTTCCAAATTACTTTACAATAATTAAGGGCATCATTAAATTTTGGGGAAAAAAATCTAATATTATTGCCATGAGTAAAATATGTTGACATAATCCAGAAACCATTACTAGTAAAAACAGCAAATAGGAAAATAGAATTTATTTAAATATAGTGAATATAATTTCCTAAAAGCCATAGTTCCTATTATCTTAAATTTAAAAAATATTTAAGGAATAATGGATGGTCAACATGAACATAGGTAGGCAATATTGACATGAATTTCTCTTAAACACAAAAGTACAAAAATTGAATACTGGGTATAAGAAATATAATTTTTTTATTTATAATGGTATAAGCTGAAAATCTGACATTGTAAAACTATAGAGGTATCAATAAAATAATGATTAAAAACCAATATAAATGATTGATTTATAATTATTATTATCTTATGAGGGAATTAGCCTGTTCTCCTTTTCTAAAGTATCCTATAATGTCTATTAACATTTTAAGTAAGTTAAAATTACATTTTTCTTATAATTAATTTCAGAGTTTTCATTGTCATATGTTTGAGCATAACATTTTTTACTTACTTTATAAATTATAAAATAAATATTGTTTTTGTTTTATTTGTTGTAAGGAAGAGGAGGGTAGTAGGCAAACCCACCCTATTTAATTTAAATTCAATTTTAAACTTTCATTTTCTATTTTAATTATTTCTAGTCTTAGCTTTATTGTTGATCCTTCCATTTTATTTCTGCTGGAATTCAAATTTAAAGTTTTGTGTTTATTTTTATCCTAAATTTCATTTTATTCAAACATCAACATTCATGTAAACATCACACACATTTTGGTATGTAGCATTAGTATTTATATTTAAATTTAATTTAAATCTAGAAAATGGCACATATTCAAAAAATATTGGTAGTTAAATGGATATATAAGAATGTGGCATGTAATAAAAGTGATTTCAGATTGTAAAATTATGGTAGTTTCCACAGAAAAATTTGAATGTTTTATGAATAAGACTTTATAATCATAAATTCTATATTATTTTGAAACTACTGACATTAAATCAATATTTAAAAGTTAATGCTGGTTCACAGTTAAAGATAAAGAAGAGCTAATCTTCTGGTAAATAAGCAAACTTTCAGAAGAATATCCCAAAAGAACTCAAAATAAATTTTCAGTTGTCATAAAGTAATCAAAACATATTCAAATAAATTAACTCCTTAGTTTCAAAATGGAAATTAACATGAAAACTACCCTGGAGCTGTGATGAGATCAGTTTTCTGATATTGTATCCAAGCTCATGTTCAAAGTGTACTGGTCAAGGCTAAAAATAACAGAAGTTATTGAAAATGAATTTTAAAAATGTCTATCAGATAGAATGGTTCATAGTGGGATTGCATTATAGAGCATTCATTCCTAAAATCTAAGATTCAATGCCCATAATTCAGACTTGATTCACTTACTAAGTAGCTTTTTAATTCAAACATTTTGTTGTCCACAATTCATTATTTTTCAATATTTTTTATTTTTATAAAGAAATAGTTTTTGGTAGATTTTTTAATATTTAAAATTATTAATTTTTAATTCCATATGTTATCTGACGTATTGTTAGTTTCTGTTTTTTTTTTAATTTATCAACATTTACAAAGACTTCTTGGATGAGAATATTTCATTTGAACAGAGCAGTCATTTTTTTTAACATTGAACTAAATGTGCACTATTGTTGATAATACTCTAGGAGTATCAGGAAACATTTAAAAGTTAGTAATACCCAAGTGGTGTTTATCTTATGCTTGGTCTTATACAAAAATGTTTTTTTAGAATATAGCAAAGAAGGCTAGAATATTCTGCAGATTGCACCAATAAAAACTAATAATAACAAATGAACAATGGTAGAACAGACTTATGTAGTTAAAGCAGAAATGACTGAAACCAATCAGATGTTGTGATCACATGACAGCTATAACACCAGCAAAATCAAGCTCCAATTTCAGCTTGTGTCATCCCTGCCCCGCCCCCTGCAAAAAAATTCAAAGACCCTTGTCCACCATGAAATTTCCTGCATCTGCCATGACCTGAAAGATATGGACATTGGCTGCTGTGAACACAGCTGTGAGATCCTAGAGCCTTGTGAGTATTCAATCAGTGAAATAGAGACTGGCATCTAACACTCAACACTTTTGAAGATGAAATTTAGTTTTGGAGATAAAATTTAATGGGACCTACTTTGAATCTAACACTGACAAACACAAATGCACCAGCATCATTAACTCCAGCGGAGAGAAGTGGACTCCATCATCTGGAATTAATTCTTATCTTTCAATTATGAGGTATAAATATATAATTTTCAAAAGTTATGTTACATGCAGAATACTTCTGAGGGACTTTGGAAAGAAATAAATTTAGCCTTCTAAATAATGTTGCATTTGAGCATTGTATGGGAACTTTGGAGTTATATAATATAATCATCCTTATGCCACAGTCCTCCATAATCATTTGTTCCTCAGAGCAATCAAATACAATTTTTTCCTAATTAAACTTCCAAACCACAATAGAACAATAGCTATAGTTTCCCACATAAGGTAAAATAACTATATTTATTCTCTAAATAGGAGAAGGATCCATCATTGAAACCATTTTTGTTTTTCCCCTTAGTCTAATATCTTGCAGCTAACGAATGAAACATTATATATTATTGACATCCCTCATATACGATTATAAGGGAGAATTGTTTTGTGTATGTTTGTGAAACACATGTAGTTAAAAGATGATGTTATAGTTTAGACATAAAGTGTCCCCAAAAATCTAATGTGTTAGACAATGCAAGAGAGTTTAGAGGTGGAAGAATCGGTGCTAATATTAATAGCCTGAGAGGGATTAACTTGATGGTAACTGTAGGCAGGTAGTATACGTGACTGACTGGAGGAGGTGGTGCCTGGGGCTTGATTTTGGGACATGTATGTTGTTCTTGGTGAGAAGAGGAGTCTTTCTCTGTTTTCTCCTTGCAATATCCTGAGCTATTTTCCTTCAGCACACCTCTGGGCAACAAAGAAACTTACTTTCCTTTTTTTTTTTTCTTTTTTATCTTTTTCTTTTTGCTTTGTTTTGTTTGTTGGTTTTTTTTTTGTTGTTGTTGTTGTTGTTGTTGTTGTTGGTACCAGGGATTGAACTCAGGGTCGCTTAACCACTAAACCACATCCTTATCTCAGGCTGTTTTTATTTAGAGACAGGGTCTCACTGAGTTACTTAGGGCCTCACTAAGTAGCTGAGCCTGACTTTGAACTCTCAATCCTCCTGCCTCAGCCTCCCAAGTGACTGAGATTATAGGCGTGCACCACTGCTCCTGGCCACAAATAAACTTTTGTCCTCTAAAATTGCTCTTGTCAGGTCTTTGTGTCACAGCAGTGAAAAAGCTGACTAAAACAGATGGCTAAATTCTTTAATAATTTTATAGGTCTCATGTATTCACCTCATCATTTAAAAAGCTATCTGTGCTAGCTGGAAACAAATATTGTTCATTTTGTGTTATTTTTTTTTTTAACTTGGGCTAAAATCTTAGCTTGTCAGTCTCTTTTTACTGATGATATGAATTATATTTCTAGAACAAGATCTTTCAGATCTTGTTTGCATCGTGGCAGAAGGGCATGAGAGAGGAAAGCTGCTCACCTCATCAAAGCCAGGAAGCAGAGAAAAGAAAAGTAGAAGTCGTATATACATATATATATATATATATATACACATACATATACATACACATATGTATATACATATATATGTGTGTACATATATGTTTATGTATATGTTATGTATTTAACTAGACCTTAACAAATAAATTAAGAGAAAATATGTAAATCAATTCAAAATGTAGAGATTCCAGAAGGAAAATTTTACATTGTACAAACTGTGTATTGAGATAATGATCAAATTATAGCCATTACATCTATCAACCAAAAAATGATACCTGATATTTTCATAAAATAAAGTTGTGCTTGAGTAATGAGGAAGAAATTTAGGTGGGTAGAAGATTGAAGAGTAAAAAATGTGAATTCTGTACTGCAAGGATGATTACCCTATTCCTGAAGTTGAATTCCAGAGACAGAAGAACTGTTATAAAATGTACCTCATTACTTGTTTACTTTTACATGTTTTATTCTGCTCTTGTTTTTAAATTCATTGTCTGTAATAGTAACATATTTTCTATACATATGCAAAGTTTATTTTTAAAATATAAAAATATAATGGTATCCGAGTTTCACTGTTTGACTTGAAACATCCAAGCAAAGACATTCTCTCATAAAATCAGTTATGGTTTCTGACCAATGGAGCTTAGTATCTTAATTCTATTATTAAGATTTTAGTGAAAATACTTCTGCTTCTATATGCATAAAGTGCCAATAGCAATAGTGAAATTACATAATTGTATAAATTAACTAATAGTAATAAAATTAAATAATTATGTACATATAAGTTACAATGAATTATAAATGTACTTGGTCTCTGAGAAAGTTTAAACTATGATCATAGTCATGATTGAAATTATGAAAAGTCATAAACATCATAATGATGAATGATATACATATCTAATTGCTTAAAGCATTCTAAATTAAAGTTTTAGGTGAAACTACAAATACAATACTAACCTTCTTTTTATTCAATATATCCTTACTTGTTTAATTATGAAATCTCAAAGACAGGGTATCAGTCTTGTATTTTAAGACTTCTGAAGACTTCTCCAATTATTAAACAAACTTACATGATTTCAAATAAGACCAATATAAACGTATTTTTCATATACTATTTTTTAAAATTTATTTCTTACTTTTTGTTCATCATTAAGTTCTCCTTAACTGAACCAATGTGAGTTGATAGCTCTCTAATTGAATCTATATTTCTGGACTTGAATTTTGAAGAATTCTAAATGGTTCATGGAATGTTGCACACAGTGAATCATAAAGGTCTTTCCTCAGGGCATAAATGCATGATGTTTTCTTGTTTTTGTTTGTTATCTGGTTAATGTTTATTAACTGTCATTTGAAAAACACAAATCTATACTCTTTCTACATATTGTTTTGATTGATTTTCATGACAACTCTATTAAAATGCACATTTTTCCAAATCAGATAACTCAGAACATTGAAGAACTCCTAAGACATTAATTAGAGTTTGGTTGGTTGAAATCTAGGTCCTGATCGCCTGTGCTGTTGTTGCCTCCCTTCAGACATGGAGAAATGTGCACTCCAGAACCATTTCCATTAATCCTATATTTTCTTAATAGCAGAATGCAAGAATAATAGAAATTCAATTCTCACTATTCATTTTAGAGAGAATTATCAAATTTTGTACTTATTTTTGTTAAGCCCTGTTTTTGAATATTACAATTAGTAAGTTAATATTTTGCTTTCTTTCTTCAAAATTAATCTTCCAAGTAACTATCCTTTATATGTTACTTCTATTTCTGAAGTAAAATGTATTAAGTAAATTCTTATGTTCTTATCAAAGAAACTACTAGAAGTTTCTGGAGAAGTGTTTGAAGAAAGGTGAGAAAGTGAAAATATTTCTGACAGTATGTGAAATATGTTTCTATCGCAGTAAATTATTTTTGGCTGTATTTTTATATCACTTTGTTCTATAACCCACTCATCTCATTCTTGCCAAGTACACATTGATGCCAAATTAATATTATAATTTGAACCACATCCTCATTTCATTTCTTTGAAAAATTATTGCTAATATGTATAAAATGAAAGAAACAGGTTCCATTTTTCTGGAATTCTAACAATCATGAGTAAGAAATACTGTTGTCAATGAATAAAATGATTAAGATCTAAACTTATTATAGTGGATATTGCATTCCATAATCCTAAAATAATATCAGGTGTTCCTTAATGACACAATGATTCTTTTTTTAATACTTTCTATTAGTTGTTGACAGACCTTTATTTTATTTACTTATTTATATGTGGTGCTGAGAATTGAATCCAGTGCCTCACACATGATAGGCAAGCTCTCTACCACTGAGCCACAGCCACAGCCCCGACACAATGATTCTTTTCAGCAGAAATTGGCACATTGGCTAAATCTAAATGTTTATGGAGAGAATATCAGTTCCTCTTTTGTTTCTAATTTCTAAGTATATAGTAATTTTTTGGGTTAGCTAAAATCATACCAATATACATTTTCAAAAATATCTATAATACTAAATGTAATGATAAATTGTATTACAAATTCCTTCATAATTTATTAGCAAGAATTCATAGAAGCAGTATACCAGAACAGACAATGTTATCTTTTAGATATGAGGTGTCCCCTAAACCTCCTCTGATGATGCAGGAATGTTAAGAGGTGGATGATTAGATTATGAAGGTTGTAACCTAAGCAGTAGATTAATCCATTTGATAGATTAATAATCTGAAAGGATTACTGAGTGGTAATTCTGGTCAGGTGGTGGTAGTTGGAAGAAGAAGGTCATGTGGGTGTGTCCCTGGAGGTTATGTCTTGTCACCTGTTCTCTTTCTGCTTCCTGGCTTCCATGAAGTAAGCAGCTTTTCCTCACCATGCCCTTCCGCCATGATACTTCACCTCCCTTCAGGCCAAGAGCAATGGAGTCAGCCAACCATGAATCACAACCGTGAACCCAAAATAACTTTTTTTCTTCACTAAGTTGTACTTGTCAAGTATTTAGGTCAGAGCAATGAAAATATGACTAAAACAGAATTTGGCCAGAAAAGTTCATGTAAAATTGGGGCCTAGAAAGGTGTAGCTGTTGAAGATATTGCCAATAGTGAAAAGAACTTAAGTGCTTTGCACAGAGAGAAAAAGAAAGATGTCTTGAAGTCTTCTCAGGAATCAACAAGAAAACATTCACTGTAGTCTGAAGACTATAGAAGTGACAACTCATTTAAGAGACCATGGAGGTACCCTGCTCACACAGTGGTGCCCATAAAGTTGTTTCCCTTGTATTCATTTCATTGTGCTCAGCTATCCAAGCATTCAGAAGCCCTCTCAACCATGGTCCAAGGAAACCTTGTTACTGCTTGAGCTGAGAACAGACCTTGGCATCATTCACCTGGTGCTAGTTCTGAAGAAATACAGGATGCTCACGTTAGTGATCTTGAAAGCTTCCATGGATATTTCAAAGAAAAGTCCTGGGAGATCATGCAAAGAGTAGCAGGGTCTGTCTGAGTCCCTGCTGGTTGCCGTTGGGGCAATATGTGAAGCAGTGAGATGAAAGCTGAAGCTGTAGGAGGGAAACTCAAGGCAAAAAGAGTCAGTAATGTGGAAAGTCTCCTGGAGAAAGTTGCTGGTTGTGGACTGAACTGGGCTAAAAGAGTCCACATTTGTTGTAATCAACCAGGTACAAGGATCAGGTGTCAGGAGTGACAAGTGAATCATTGCTTTGAACTACATAGTCTTGGACAGCTAGACTGCCCTTTTGGCTTCCTCTCAGTACAACGGTACTGAAAGACATGCTCACTTGCAGGTGGCCACTGTTAATGGGGCAGATTCCATGCCTGATGTGGAATTTGAGTTTGATAGTTTTGGATTCAGATGCCTGCTGCCCTGGGCTGAAAGAGATACCAGTGAATCTAAATAGCCTTGAGGCATCAGCGGCTTGGAGGGGGAAGAATTATTGCACAAATGAAAGTCCCCAATCAGGCCAACTTCCATACAGTCTCTCACTTCTTGTTTACCTTAAAGAACCCCTCCTTACAGTAAATTCTTTTGGTGCATTTCACTAAAAATAAAACATTTGCTCCCTTTGTTAGGAGCAGACCCCATTGGGTCTTTTCCACCTGTCAAGTCCTTGTTTTAAAAAATATTTTTCATCTTTTGCTTTCTTTTTTTTTTAAATTTAATTGCTAATTTGTTCTAATTTGTTATACATGACAGTAGAGTGCATTTATGCATTTTGATAAATCATACATAAACAGTATAGTTTCTCATTTTTCTGATTATACATATTGTAGGATCATCTTTTTTTATTTTTTACAGACTGCATTTTAATATTTCTAATTAATTTATTCATCATTCATTTATTATTTACAGACTGCATTTTGAGTCATTGTATACAAATGGGGTACATCATTTCGTTTCTATGGTTGTGCATGATGTAGATTCATACCATTCGTGTAATCACACGTGTACACAGGGTAATGATGTCTGTCTCATTCTACCATTTTCATACCCTCCCATTTCCCTCTACATAATCTAAAGTTCCTCATTATTGTCTCAACCCC
Source organism: Sciurus vulgaris (assembly GCF_902686455.1). NCBI lineage: Eukaryota > Metazoa > Chordata > Mammalia > Rodentia > Sciuridae > Sciurus > Sciurus vulgaris. Next base: position 25,129,979 of record NC_136470.1, on the reverse strand, counting down.
CACTCCCCTACCCCCATTATATATCATCAACCACTTATCAGAGAAAACATTAGGCCTTTGGATTTTTGGAATTGGCTTATTTCACTTAGCATGGTATTCTCCAATTCCATCCATTTATCTGCTGATATTACTTTTTTCAGACTTTTATTCCCAGCTCGCCCATACCTCCAAGGGTTACTTATTCCCTTCCCACAAAAGCTGTGGCTGAGAAACAGGGCTTCTCAAACCCTTCGGAGATCATATCTTGCTACCTTCTGCACCATATTCCAGAGTTAGAGCTACAGGGAATGTTTGCATGGCTGTGTTTAGATCTTGCTTTGGTACCATTTCCTCTTTTTGTGCCCCTATTCCTAACTTTCATAATGCTAATACTTACTTTATGCTATTATATGTTGAAAGTATATGTTTTGCTTTTAATTTTTATAAGGGCTCACAACCAGGAGTTTGTCTCAGATGAGACTTTGGGCTTGAACTTTTGAACAATAACTTAAAATTATGGGGACTCTTGGAGATAGACTAAATGTGGTTGTGAAATGGACATGAGTTTGGGGGGAACAGGGTTGAAATGTTATTATTTGGACATGAGGTGTACCTCAAAATTTCCTCTTTTAATGCAGGAATGTTTAGAGATGCAATGATTAGATTATAAGAGCTGTAACCCCATTGATCCACTCAATGGTTTAATAATTTGAAAGGAAAAATTGTGTGCTGTGTGGTAACTCTCAGAAGGGGGCCTAAGTTGAAAGAAGAGGGTCAGGGGGTACTAAATACCCTTAGGATTATATATTGCTCACCAGGCTTCTGCTTTTCTTCCTCTGCTTCCTGGCCTTGATGAGGTAAAGAGCGTTCCTCTTTCACGCCCTTCTGCCATGATGTCCGCCTCACCTTGAGTACTTACAATGGAATCAGGTGAGTATGGACTAAAACTCTAAACCCTTAAGCCTCAAACAAACTTTTCCTCCTCTAAATTGTTTTCGTTCAGTTGTTTTGGTCATAGTGACAATAAGCTGACTACCACAGGCAATAATACTTAATATGGCAAGTAAACAAATATCACTTTGTTCAGATGGAGTATATATGTGTTAATCCATATGCTTATATAGTATAAAACTTGCATAGATTTATATATAAACGTGTATAGATATATCTTTTGAGTTACCTATATTATATTGAATAGTATGTGTTCAATATAATATTAACAAAAAACACAAAAGTAGAGTTTGAAAGATATGGAAGGAAGTAATGAAGACATTAAATTAAAATACAAGAAAATGAACACATAGAACAAAAATAAGTGGCATTTCTTCAGGATTTACACATTGAAATCTCTCTCTCTCTCCATCAGTCACTGATTCTAACCATTCTGGAGTCATAAACTTAATCCCTGCTTAGCTCATGTCTATGGGTCCTTACATGCTTCAGAGATGGTCACTTTGGGAAAAAGAGGAATTTTAAAGAGATGGGGTCTAAGTTTCTTATTCTTGCCTTTAGCTTGAAAATGTGAGAAGACCATATCTGCTTAAAATAAACTTGCTCCTAGTGAAATGTAGTTAAGATAGTGAAAAAAGTGGTTTCAGTGTCACAGTTAGTTAAATCACACATGCTAGTTGAGGGTACAGATATTTATGAATTTATTACCTAATTATTTTTGTCCAAAGATGTCAAATGATACATCTAATATAGCCTACTTTATAAACATAAAATAATTTCGTAAAATGAACAAAAAGATAGTACCTAAAAGTGAGATTGAGTTTCCTAAATACAATTATTTGCAATTAAAAATTCTTTTTTATTAAAAAATTTCTTTTTATTGTAGATAAAGAAAACACTAGAGCAACTTACAGGTAAAGCATATTCTTTTGAGTTTTTATTCTTTTGAGGTATGCTAATTTCAGCTCATTTTTAGGTTAGAGACAACTATATGTGTAATGTATTTCTATCTTTCCCTTGGACATACAATTAGATGATATTTTCTATCCTTCTTTATAGTTATGGCTAATCTTATGAATAGACTCTGGTTGAGTAAATAAAATTATTTATATTTTCTAGGCCTATAGTCATATTTTTCATCACCATGATCAATATGCCTGACAAGAACAACAAAGAGGAGGAAAAGTTTATTTGGGCTCCCAATTTCAGAAGTTCACTTCATAGTTGGCCAACACCATTGATCTGGGTACAAAGTAAGGCAGAGGGAAGTAGCTCAGGACATGGCATCCAGGAAGAAGAGAGAGTGCTTCATTCAACAGGGAAAAATATAAACCACAAAGGAACATCTCCAGTGACCTACCTTCTTTAACTACACCCTACCTTCCTGCAGTTACAGCCCAGGTAATACATTATTGGATGAACATTGATTTGATTATATCTGTAATAATCTAATAATTTCACCTCTGAAAATTCTTGCATTATCTCACATGGGACATTTTGGAAATATATCTAAACCATAATAGCCCTAATCATAAAAATATTTTTTATCAAATTCTTAATATTATTTCCTTTTCACCATGTTAATACATTAAAAATGGTAGATTTGCAAGTTATATGGTAAAGATTTAAAAAGATATGATGACCCAGAATCATCTCATGGAGAAGACTTGCTCAGCAATCTAAAGCAACCATTTGGAATTTTATGTCTAATTCTACGTAAAACCTCTAGTGGTAGCTAGTATGTGTTAATCCTTAGCTAAGTTAGTAGGTTCCTTACAAAAAGGAATATATTATAAGAAAAAGAGAAAGTAGGCCATAGGGAGTCACTTGATTGTATGGTCTCAAATGACCACAAAGAATCCTCTCAAGTTCAAAGAAAAGTGTAAACAAAGAAGAAAGGAAATAATTCAGGAGTTGAGGGTTTTCATTTTCCTTAAACCAAAAGGAAGATTCACTCATGTTTCATTAGTTCTGTAATGAGAATGTGTCTTACAAATGTTATGGCGGAATCACTACAGTTCTTTTTTGGGGTAGAGGGATACGGGGGATTGAACTCAGGGGCACTTAACTACTGAGCCACATCCCCAGCCCTATTCTGTATTTTATTTAGAGAGAGGTTCTCACTGAATTGCTTAGCGCCTCCCTTTTGCTGAGGCTGGCTTTGAACTCGCAGTCCTCCTGCCTCAGCCTCCTGAGCCACTGTGATTATAGGTGTGTACCACCGTGCTCACCAGCACTATTGTTCTTGATGTCGACATTGTATACTTAGAAACTTGGAGAACAGGTTTCATGGCTTGAATCTCTAGGAGACACTATTTGAGCACTCTAAGGACAAAGCTTTGTCATCAACACTGTTGATGGCACATAACCCAACTTATGTGAAATAATCTGGAAAAGTAAAACTCTAGCTAGAATTCAGAATATTAGCTACAATATGAATTAGTATCAGGAATAATTTATCCAAGTTATTTTATTTATATCTTCTTTTTCATTATGTACTGATATGATACTTTATATAAATTTATATTCACATAATTCAAACATGGCTTTTTGAAGAAACATAAAATTAAAACTCAACTGATAACAAAGTGTTAAGTGAGGCATTTCCCTCTATATTCCCCTTAGTAGTACCTAGAATAATAATATTTTAAAACAGATGGCATTTTACATTTCATGGAATGCAGCAAATATTGGGGGAAAAAAATTCTGTGTATAGTCATTGGCATGTGAAATTAAATAGAATGAAATAAATTGGAAGCATGCTAAATTTATAATGAATATTATTCCCATCAAAACAATTAACCTGCAAAAATGAACACTTTGTTCTTTAAGACTGAGAACATCCTTCTTTGTTCCAGATTTAACCAAGCATAAAACAGAAAGTGAAAGCCATACTAGCCCCCCAAAGACATCTGTGCAATACTAAACTTCATTGTGAACATGAGATGCTTGGTCAGACAGGAACTGCCAAGTGGCATCTGAGAATAGGAACCAGGAGTGATTTCCAGAGGGTATGGATGGGTTACTCACAGGACTTTTCCCATTTGCAGGTCCACAAAACTTTTCCATATTAGTTTGCCAGGATTTGATGACTTCTATGAATGAGCAGGACCTAGGATATTGTAAATTCAGTATGTTAGGATATTGGTTTGTCTGTGTTTGGGACAGATCTGATTGCTATGTGAATGAATACAGGATCATCAGATGTAAAGTGGAGGATATGACAAAGATTTCTTTGTATAACTGAAGTACTTTCTTCATGGGGCCATAGGTAGACCACATCTTTCTGTTTCGTTGCAGTAGGCAATCCATGTGGCTGTTTTCAACACAGGGGTACATACAGAATTGTGCATGCCAACCCAAGGCCTAGACCATAAGAATTCTATGTCTCACTTAGCATGTTTTAACCTATCCATCATCTTTCCTCACAATCGTTATAGAAAAGCATGGCAACTTTGGAAGCTATCTACAGAAATTGACAAAATCATAAGATCAAACCAATATAGTCTCCTTAAAGTATAGCTTAAAGGAAAGTCATAAATCAATGACATTCATTTTATATAACAAGAAATAAACCCTAATACATGAAATCAGCACTTTCGAAACCTACCTGTTACAGAAATGTTTCACTTAACTGGTTCAGCCTTCATTATAATGTTCCAGAATATAAATTTCCTTGAATCAGAAATGGTAAACAAACTTAAGTTCCTTGTGTGTATGAGCAAAAAACAAACAATACAATTAGAAATTTGCCAAGTGTTTGATCAAATAAATACTTGGAAATATGCTTAATGTCAGTAGCCACTAGGGAAATCAAATTTCAACCATGACCTATGTCCTTACATGTTTGTTAAAAATGCTAAAATAAAAATTACTGGTAGTGGCAAATCCTAGTTAGATGTGGAAAAATTGAATTACTTTTTTGGTCAGAATACAAAGCAATACAACCATTCTGGAAATCAGTCTCACAGTTTTACAAAATACTAAACTTACTACTATATAGCATTCATAAACTTGAGCATTCATCCCAGAGAAATGCAAATTTATATTGACACAAAAACTTGTATCAAATGCCATAGAAGCTTTATTTGTAATGACCCAAACTGGAAAGAACTCAAATGTTCTTCAATAGGTGAATGTTTAAACAAACTGCACCATAGCCTGCCTTTGAATACTACTTACCATAAAAAAGAACAAACTCAGAGCCTGCCACACTGGCACAACTCAGGAGACTGAGGCAAGGATCTCAAGTTTCAAGCCAGTCTGGACAATTTAGCAATACCCTATCTGGAAAAAAAAAAAAACAAAAAACAAACAAACAAACAAAAAAAAAACTGAATAAAGGTAGGGATATGCTTAGTGATAGAACACTCCTGGATTCAGTCCCTAGTACTGCAAAAAGAAAATAAGTAAATAAAAAGAATCACCTCTTACATATGCAAAAGCTTGGATGGATCTCAAAGGCAATATGTTGAGTGGGAAAAAAAAGTTATTGAATATGTATGGTTCACTCTATCTCATATTCTCAAAATAACAAAATAATAGAGAAGGACATGTAATTAACTGGTAGAGTTTCATGAGTAGACCCTGACTAGAAAGAGGTAGTACTAAAGAAGTTCATTTGTGGTTAAGAAACAAATTGTGTCTTAAAAATGACGGTGATTGCATAATTCATACATATGATAAAATGTCATAACATCATACATACAGAAGAACCACACACACTCACAAAAAATGAGTTTGTGAAAACCTGGTGAAGTTTGACTAAGTCCTGTAGTCTAGCTAATTTTTTTTCTTTTTGTATACATGGCAGTAGAATGTGTTTTGATGTATTACACACATATGGAGTAAAACTTCCCATTCTTCTGGCTGTAGTCTAGTTAATTTTATAATGCCAATGACAGTTTCTTGCTTTTGACAATATGCTAGATCTGTGTAAGTGTCACCATTGAGTGAAATTTACATCATGGACATAATCCATACTTTGAGGATGATAGGACTTCTTGTTTTTGGAACTTTATGTATCTTTAAATAGTTAAAAAATCTAAGTAAAAAAAATGTATCAACCTATTATGAACTGAATGTTTGTGTCCTCCCACCTCATGTTGAAGCCTTAACCTCCCACATGACATCATTCACTACATTTACAAATGGGGCCTCAAAGGAAGGGAGTAGGTTAAACTAGGCAACAGAAGTGGGACTCTGACCCAATAATATTAATGCCCTTCTAAGAAACACCAGAGCTCTCTCTGTCTCTTAACCCACACTTCAAAAAGATAGGCATCTACAATCTAGAGAGACCCCTCACAAGAAAATGACTTGAACTATACCCCTATTTTGAACTTCCCAGTCTCCAGAACCATGAAAAATAGCTTCTGTAGTTTAAGTCACCCAGTCTGTGATATTTTGTTGTGACAATCCAAGCAGACTGATGTACTAGGAAAGGGTGGTACACTACTCAGGAAACTGAGGCAGGATGATTGCAAGTTTTTGGACAATCTGGGGTAATGACATAGTGACAGTCTGTTCTACTCCCTCCAAAATAATAATTAAAAAGGGCTGGGGATTTAGTTAAGTGGTAGAGCATTTGCCTAGCAAGTATAAGGCCCTGAACACGTAGTGTCTTGATTATTATAAATTATCAAATTTCTCTCATATTTTGAGATTCTTAAACCAAATTCTTTAAAATCAACTGAGGTTATCTCTTTTATGCATTTGCTGTCCTAAATTATTTGTCTATTACTTGTTTATCCATTCCATTTTTTGTTGTTGTTGTCATCTTCTCTAAAGTTACTGTCCTAATGTGGAAGTTATTTGTCTTCTTCATTTTTCTCTCCCTGTGATACCTAGCTCTACTGTTTCTTTATGCAGCAACATTCAGTCATATCATTGTTACCCCAGAATAGAACCAGCTTTAATATTCACAATTTATCTCTCCTGTCGTGCAATGATGTTGTAGCATAGTTGAGGTACTCTTTTCATGATATTTACTGTTTCTTTCCCACCAAAGTAGATATTCTAACATACAAAGTCATAATCTTGGGCAGTGATCAGAGAAATCTGTAATTACTTAAGGCAAGAAAACCTAATCCCAAATGCAATGTTAATGAGTGCTTTGGACTTAGGCCATGACAGACTTAGATACTTCTATTCCAGGAGTTCTTCCCATGGTGCTCTGTGCCTGCTCCCTGAGCCACAACAGCAGGCTCCTGCCTTTAGTCTTTGCTTACTGCTAACTGATTGCATTCCATTTCAGGCTCCAAAGGATCTTTATCTTTTTCTTGAGGACTACTATGACGCTTTCATATTGTTATCTTTGCAGAGAAGAATATTTAAAATGCAAATTTACCATACCATCTCCACTGGAATGGGTTTTGTGTTTTCTGCCTGTATGCGCAAAGAATTCTTTCCCTGTCCTAGAAATTTTACATATTAAGCAGTCAGTAATAATCAGTCTCAGTCTTGCTGTTTCATTTTTCATGGATTGTGGTTTGCTTTCATCTTGCAGATTTGCTTCTTCCTTCAACCCAGAGAAATGATCATATTGTATCTTTGAATAGTTTTCTCTTTCGTTTGTTATATTCTGTCCTTTTCAGATATTCATAATTGTTGTTGGTTAGTCCACATATTCACTGTCTATAATCATCATCAATCTGATTGTTTTGTATCTTACAGTGTCTTTTCTCTCTGTATTTACTTTTGGTCTCAATTTATCTCATTGTAGTAATTCAGTAGTTAATTAAATATATAACCTGGAGTTTCAGATGTTAAAACACTATTTTTTATTTTCTCATGCAGAGTTGGATTGGGCTTCCTTTAATCTGGTGATTTGGGAATCCAGGATGAGTCCATCTATCATAATGTAGACCTCTCCATATATGGGTTGCTAGACATTCCACTCACAGGAACCCATATCATTTTCACATGCAATCTATTACCAAGAACTAATCAAATGGCCATGGGAGAATACAGAAAAAAATCAAAGACAGTATGCCATGAGAAAACAAAAAAATAAGTCTAAAATACTTTTACTTTTAATGGGAGATCTAGGCTTTTTCAAAAATAAGTGATTCAGTAACTACAAGGGAATGCCACTAGCTATGTTGCCATGATTTGATGAATTAAAATAAATTAGAGGTCTGGGGATGTAGCTCAGTTAGTAGAGTGCTTGCCTTGCAAGCACAAAGCCCTGGGTTCAATCCCCAGCCCCACAAAAAATTAAATAAAATAAATAAATTAGATTTTTGATGAGTGAATAACAAAACCATTGAATCTATTTGAAAATCGTGAGTCAGTTATACCAATAAAAAAAGAAAAGGTAATAAAATTTTCTAAAAACAGTCCTTATGCACATGTGAATATCTATTATCTATTAAAATGCTATGTATCTATTTAAAAATAATGGGGTGCCAATTTTTAAATCTCTTTAATAACTAAGTGGAAAATGAAAGGTTTTTCAAAAGATAAGGAAAGTATCATTAACACAGAGTTATACCGATCTCTCTGGGAGGAAACAGAATACAGTGATCATAATAGGATAATAGGATGACAAACACAAAGGTAGTTTTCTTTATATTGGTAAATAAATAAATTTAGAAAGATATGTATGAATATAAGGATGGTGTTAATTATTATAGACAAAAGGGAAATTAACTAATTAGTTGGAGGGATTCATAACTGGTTTAGTTGTATTTTTAAACCTACCATGTCTGTAAAAATAGATCACACTCAAAACACAAACACACACACACATTAGAAAAGCATACAGTGTAACAAGAGGTTGAATGAGGTGGCTGAATAATAATTCATTGAATCAAAATGTCCTGTCTGTAATGTTAAATATCATTATAAGAAGTTAATATTACAACCTGATTTCAAAAGAATGTGATAGAGAATGTCATAGAGATCATGTGACTTTAAATTCCCCTTCAGAGTTGGCCATCATATCTGATTTCTGAGAGTCAGTGTAGAAATCTTAGAAGACACAGTCCTTTGGACTTTCACTTGTAAGCATCTCTCTGACCCCAACATCCCGGCTCCAGTGGCTGCTCCAGTTCTGGTGCCCACATCCACTAGGCCAGTGTAGCAGCAGATAGGCCTACTCTGCTTGCTTTTCACATTGTCTAGGTCCTGAGCTTTGAACTCATCTCATTAACTTATCTTCTGTTATTGACTAAAGCTCATAGAGGAGTTATATACCTCCATTGTCTCTCAGTCATTACTGAAAGAAATTTGTGTCTAATTTCTTCCTTTGCAAAATTTATAGCTGGAATTAGTTGACACCGAAAAGAATTTAAAAAATTGTGGAAAAAATACCCACCCAAAGTAACGATTTGAAAATGTGATTCATTTGAAAATAATGTGTTTTGTACATGTTTAAATTAAATTAAAATTTTATTTTAAATTTCATTAATTAATATCTAAGAAAATTAATAAGATGTATTTAAATTGGATTAAAATTTTACTTATTATACTTATGAAATGTTTAGTTAGATATATTTTATTTGTGTAAATATACCCATCTGGGGCAATTCTTCTCACTTGGGACTGATCAGAATCTATGATACTTCTCATTTTATTATGCCTTTTCTCTAACTGTACATAACATAAATAATGTTATGCTTCATATATAATGAATGAATATGATGTATTCATTATCCCCAAATATGACCAAGGATGGGCTAGGTTAACAAGCAAATTAAAACTAATTCTTTTCAATTGAGTTGATAAAAATACAAGTAACAAGAGGTAAAACTCTAGTCTAATAGCCATGCTGATAGTTCCTTTCTAGAATCCTGTCTCTGTTTCTAGCCCCAAATTGAGAAGGAATGTGTTGAAAGGTAACTGGGATATCTCTGAGAGGATTTTGTTTTTATTTACTGATGACTGCCTGGAATATTCTAGCTACACCTAATCTCATGCCTGGCTTCCTCCCATTCTTTATTTCCCCGCTCAGATGTTCTCTCTTGATGGAAAGCACTTGGTGATCTAAAGCAGCCCTCACCTCACCTTGCTGTGGCCTCATTATTCTCAATTCAAAATCCTGGTTACATGCTTCAAAGAACTTCCTGACATTTCCAATCACTATATATATTTTGCTTCCTTGTTTGTTATCTGTCATCATTAGAAGAACATTCATTAGAGGAGGAGACATGTCTGGGTTGCTTATGTTTGTGTTCCAGGATAAACTGTTGGGCTTAGAAAACAAGGTATCATTAAATGATTTTGAATAAAGTTACAAGGGAATGATGTATTAGAAACCAAGAAATTAAGACTAAGTTTGGAGTAAATGGGAGATGACTAGCTTAGAGAATTAAAGGAATTTTCTTTATTTTTGATGGAGGTAATACTAGAAAAACTGTGCAAGAAAATGAAATGTACTGTTATATAATCAATGACATATTCTTAATAATTACAATAAACTATTGATATTAAACAAATTATGAAAATGATTAAGACTACATAGGGGAAATATGGCTTTGGCTGAGCAAAATTTTTGTAATGAAATAGTTTGGAAGGCAACATTCTTAAGTGGAAAGAATAACACGTTTAACCATGGAGGCTTTAACCACTGAGACCTCAGAGACTATAGGCAAAGTCTTTAATTTCTGAATCCAAAGACAGCACTGCCAGGTTGGGACCTGGGACAATCAAACTTCCAAAATCAAATTCATATTCACTAAATAATAACACCACTCATATCTCATGAGTTTGTGACTAGTGTATGAGTATCATTTTTAAATACATTAAGATAAAATATAATCAACATTTTTAGGTTTTCTATCATAAAAAAGTTTTTATATATAAAATTGCACAACCAACTGCTAGACTAACAAAAAGATTTGGAAAGCTGGTGTAGATCTCTACTTACCTCTGGTCTATTCAGTTCCAGAATGCTTTGATTTATGCACCAGGTTCAGACAAGTATGTTACATCTCCCCGGTGGATAGATAGTATTTTATTAGGGAGTACAGAATAATTAAAAGTGACAACTTCAGCTCACTACATCTGGAATGCATTGCCTATTCTAAACACAAAATATCTTCAGTTTAATCTCCTATCATGAGGAAGAAAGACAGCAATTCAAGCATCTACCAAAGGACCTGTTTCCCAGGAGGGTTGAGCTAAAGACTAATGTTAGAATAGCTCACGTAAGCTAATGTTAAGACTTAAGCTAATGTTGGGATAGCTAACTTCTATTTTAACATTTACTCTACCATAACTATTTTGGATCTGTTCACATGTCTCTTCTAAGGAAAATAATTCTAATTAGTATATTTTCCTAAACAAATACAAGAAATATGATTTTTACTTTCTAAAACATTCTATGGAAAAACATTTACTTAGTTTCACAATAAATTTTATTTTAGTTCCATTTTTCTGTAATTATCAAAATGCATCATTTATTTTCCCCAAAGCTGTACAATTTTGCATAACAAAAATTATTTTCTGAAGTCCAAAAACAGGCTGTGTATAAAGTTTCACATATAAAATAATCAAAATAGTTATGTATGTATGTGTAAAAATAGCTATGTAAGTGCAAATGTGTATTGTAATACAGCTTGCTAAAAAGAACAAAACAATGTAACAAGATACCCAGAATAGCATACATATTTGACTTTACTGATGGATTTATAAGTTTTCAGTGAAACATTTGTAAAGAATTAAAATGGATCCCAAACCTGTGAAAATATCTTATTATAACCTAAGTATTGTAAAGCAATCTTTCATAATCCCCTATTAGTTTTTACATTACTTTAAATTTTTAAGCAGACTTAAGCACATTGTTAAGAAACTGCAAGTCATTTAGCTTGACATTTAATCACTTGTCTTGTAAATCCTTTCCTTTTAAATATCTCAGAACCAACATTATAAACAATAAATAATCACAATTTTCTTTCTAACAAGATTTGGTAAAATTTGGAAAATGCAGGATTTACCTGAGGATCTCCTGACATTAAGCCTCCCTTTTTTGTTTTTATTTTTTTACATCATCTTTCCTACCAAGCTGAATCATGACTCTCAGAATCATTCTGGAACATTGTTTCTTGCTATTTATATAAGTGACACTCAGGAGAATATCAGTTTTAATCAATAAAGTTTTCACATGTAATGTTTGTTTACTGTATACAAGTGCTCATAAAATTATTCCAGAGGCAAACCAAATTTCTTAGGAATTAGTATTTAAATAATCTGAAGCTTTCAAAATGAAGTCCCTATGAAGGTCACATACGTAACTTATTTATTAAAATTTCATCTCTCAACTCCTAATTATAATTCATTCTTCTCCCACCCATTCTTCTAAATGAGAGTACTTGTTTAAGCATATCTCCTTAAGTGATTTTTCCATATAGTAACACTAACCAATCTGTCCAGTATTTTTTAGTAGACAACCAAAATACTGATGTTATAGCTACCAGTATTACTTATAATCCTGAGAGAGCCTCATTTGATTTATAGAAGATACTTCAACTTCCATTAAATCTTCCTTTTAATGATCTTGAATTCTACCTTTTTTGTAAGAGAATCAAAATTTCTAAATAAAGCTAGATAGCAGTGTCTGAGAGAGTCAAGCCATTATTTCATCAGAGTTACGGGAAGGGATTTTTTTTTTTTTTTTTTTTCCTTTGATTGAATGCATTGCCTTTTGGAGCAATGATTAATTTCCTATTTTGGGCTCCTTGGCCAAAATGTTAATGTCAGTGATACTTTAAATCAAGATAAAGTCCTGAGTTTTTCTTTTGTTTCAACACATAAAATACTAACATATATATGTTAAAAAATATATATATTTTTTTAAAAAAGTGAAACATATGAGTGTCATATTAGATACCCACATCTTTTCTTCCTTCTTTCCTCCAAACCCCTTAGCTAGAGTCCCTATTAAACTCCATACATGAGAATAGTATTGCTGTATCTACTAGAAAACATTTTTTATCATGAACAAGAAACAGAATTCTAGATAAATTAAAACATAACACTGAAAACTTTTACACTTAGCAATACTATATATTAGGAAACTAATAATCATGAAAAATCCTTATGGAAAATATTTTTCTCAAAAAATTTATTTTTTTCTAAGTGAGCTATTTAAGATTAAATATGCCTATTAATATTAAATAATATGCTATTAATATTAAATATATTAATGAGCATATTTTACACGTCTCCATTTTAGTAAGTTATGAGCTAAGTCAGTACACAAGTATTCATTTATCAGGTAAATGTGTGTTAGGGGTTTTGAGACTGTTTAGCACTGTTTACCTATTGCTCTTGGTAATCACAGATTATATTGGATTTCTCAGTATACAACATTATAACTAAAACTGGATAAATTAAATGACAAAGAAAGAGCATTTATTCTCAGAGAACTGATATTTCTAAAATGAGCACCATGATGATTTTAAAGAGCATCTTCCCAGCTGCTAGCACTCATCCTCTGTACCTTGCTCTGTCTTTTCCAAAACAGATTTACAATCTGAAAGTTTGGGTTCCCCCAAAAATTTATGTGTGGAAATCTTATCTTTCAAAGTGGTGGAAATAGAAGGTGAGCCTTTTGAGAGGTGATTGGGTTCCATAAATGGGATTAATGCCTTATAAGAGTTCTGAGGGAGCTTATTATAGATAAGATAGATCTTATTATATAAATATGAGGTGTCCCCCAGAAGCTCATGTGAGTCAACGCAAGAAAGTGTAGAAGTGAAATGATTGGGTTATTAGAGTCTTAACCTAATAAGTGCATTATTCCCCTCATAGGAATTAACTGGGTTGTGACTGTAAACAGGTATGGTGTAACCGAAGGAGGTGGATCACCGGGAACATACCTTTGGGATTTATATTTTGTCATAGTGAAAAGAAAAGAACTGCCCTTCTCTGCTTCCTGGTGCCATATCCCCAGCCGCTTCCCTCTATCACACTCTTCCTACATGATAGACTGCCACTCCTTAGACCCAGAACAATGGAACTGGTCATCTGTGAACTCAGACCTCTGAAATCTTGAGTGCTGACATAAACTTTTCCTCCTTTAAAACTCTTCTGGTCAGATCTTTTGATCACAGCAGTGCAAAAGCTGACTGAAATAGCTCTTTCACACTTTGTACCATGTGAAGATGCAATAAAAAGTTTCATTTGATAAATCAGGAAATGGGCCCTTACCAAACAATAAAACTGATGGAATCTTGATCTTGGATTTGCCATCCTTTGAAACTTTGAGAAATAAATTTCTGTCCTTTATAAAATATCCAGTTTATGGTATTTTGTTACAGCAACAGAAACAAGCAAAGATAATAATAATCTTTTTAAATATTCTAGAAATGTATTTATTTATTTACAAAGGTTTGGTTTATTGTGTGTGTGTGTGTTTTGAAATCTCTAGTATATAGCCTTTATGGAAGAACTTTACAAATGAATGAATGAATGAGCTGAATCTTCTAGTATTTTCAGATATGGTTTCTTTTTATTTTTCTTTTGGAGATATTAGGAATTGAACCCAGGGCCTCACCCAAGTTGGGCAAGGGCTCTACCACTGGCTTTATCTCCAGCCTCTTATATGTGGTTTCTTTTATAATTTCATCTCCTATTAATAAATAAGTCAAAATGAACTGGTTTAATGTGAACTTTTGAGGGGGAATTTAGAGTGTACAGAAATATTAATCTTTAGCTAATGAAAAATATTTTTAAAGTTAAGAATATATTTGGATAGATATGGTAAAAAAATTAAAATTATGAAAACAAATTTTTTTAACTTCTAATAATGCTAAATGACTATTCATGTGATCACTAACAATGGACAATAGTGTCATTTCCATACTCGTCACTCTACCTTGAAGTAACTTCCACTTGTCATAATGGCAGTAATGCTGGAAAACAGCCACTAATCAAGTACGAAATATTAATATAGAAATTTTCATCATTTTGTTTACATAAAAGTTAAATTTCATAATTTTGAAATGCTTTAGAAGGTACTGTCCTTTTCTGGGTATTCTTTTCTGTACTTGACTGTCTCAAAGGGTAAATAATAAAATCAAGTCCTAAATTTCCAAGCTTTTTATGACAGCAAATATTCTGCTGTGCCTGGACCTTTCTTCTAAAGAGGAGAATGTACTACATGTTAAAAATTAAGTTGTTCTTTAGGCTGCTCAAGTATGCGTGTGTGTGTGTGTGTGTGTGTGTGTGTGTGTGTGTGTGTGTGTGTGATGAGTCAAAGGGAAGATTGTCTGGTCTCAATTCAATTCCCCTAAGTACATATATGAGGGATACAATATCTAAACAGATTAAGTGAATGACTCAGATCTCCAACTAATTAGTAAAATAATCAACAGTAGAAATCTTATCTGCCTACTCATAGCTCACTGTCTCTTCTTTATTATAAAATTTTAGATTCTAAATATTTTAATAAAATGAAGTTCTCAGTATATGCATCCAGTTTAAAGTGTTATTCTTCTTTTCCCTACATATAATATTTGTAGTTATCTCATTATCAGAATCTACAGTGTCATTTAACATTTATTGTGAACCTAATATAACAAACAGTACTGAACATTCAGAAGAATACTGATTAATAAAGTTCTGTATAGATAAGAAGCCTCATTCCCTTATAAAATACATGGAATAGCCACATATGTATTAAGGGATACTGTGCTGAATTTCTCAAATGGTAAGTGATTTCACTAATATAAGTCCTTAATTGATGATTCTGAAATGAGGATGATGTGTCAATGGTTCTTACCAAGACAACAAAGCTTAGTCATCATTTGATGGCATTAGAAATGAAAAGTGTTTAGAGGAAAGGCCCTAGTCAATCTGAGTAGATGTTTAGTATCTGTATTGGTTTGAAGGGGATAAAGAGCAGTACCAAAGTTGTCTTTCAGAATTGGTAACCTAATTCAGCATGTGAAATACAGAAAGTGGAGAGCTCAGAAGTAGAAAGTCAACCTTTAACACTGGTCCTCAAGCATTTGTTTCCGGGTGAGAGTGGAGATGAGGTAATTGAAAGAAGAATTTGACAAGCATTAAACTGGCAGATATGGAGATGAGGAAGTTGAAAGGGGTGATAGGGTGCCAAGAGGGACTTCAGGCTTGCAGGAGGCAAATAGAGACAGAGACTAAACCCATGACACTATATGAGACCAGGTTCTGAGTGTGTCCATTCAGTGTCAGATCGAGAACATAGGAGGGATTTCTAAACCAGAAATGTAGTTCTGATTCATTGCACATATTTCAGATGCAAAATAGTATCAGAACTAAAAAATGGGAGAACTAAAAAGTAACATGGTATAGGATAGAAGCAAGCATACAACTTTAAATTAAAATAGTAATATTTTATTTAAAAGATTGACATTTTAAAATCTCAATATTTGATTTACAGGGATAATCTGAGAGGTCCTTCCATAAACATATAAGTCTAAGTTCTGGAACATTTTTCTGGGAACACAAATATTATATTTATCAATCTTATCTAGTTCCTTGGGTCATTAAAACAACTACAGTGTTAACATCCATTTGCCAAAAGAAAGGGAAACCAGTAAGGTAAAAGTTTCTCAACAATTTGAATTTAAACAGTTTTTATGTAGTTAAATTAATTAATTTCTTAATAACATGTTAGATATACTACAAATAGTAGCAAATTGAACAAAATAAGATATCATTATTTAAATGAATGCATGAATTCAAAATGCCAAATAGCTATTCACAATTGATGATACTTTATATTTTGTACATTTTGAAGTAGAATATTTGTATCTCCCCATCTATAATTTTTTTGAAAGATTTCTAGGACATTTTCATTTCAGATGGCTCTATCAAGATGTATTATCGTAAATTCTTTTATATATTTATTTTTGGTACCAGGGATTGAACTCAGAGGCACTTAGCCACTGAACCTTATCTCTAGTCCTTTATTTATTTTTTATTATTTTATATTTGTGACAGTGTCTCTCTTAATTGTTGAGTCTGGTTTTGAACTTGAGCACTCCTGCCACAGCCTCCAGAACCACTGGAATTATAGGCATGTGTCACCATACCCAGCTCATCCAAAATCTTAAAACATATAATAAAAACATACATAATAAATTAAGCTAAATATTTTAGCTAATCCTTTTTGGGAAGGTATAACTGCAGACATATATTTAGCAAAATCTGATATAGTAAACATGGTCTACATAGTTATATAAAATACATCCACATTAAAAATTAACCTTTAATTGTTTTCTAAAACAGACATACGAATAGCCCTATTGACTTTTATTCTAGTGGTTTTTCTTTGAATTGTGTATCGACTTTTCTTCTATTTTTTTCTCACTTCTTTGTTTCTTGAACAATATTATATATTATTCTGGAATAAATAATATGTGCTTCAAAGAGAAGCTAATTGAAAATCAAAATAACAAATACATACTTTTAAAACCCTGCTATATCATATTATTTTTAAGTATGTGTTACCTGTTTTTTTTTTTTTTTTTTTTTTTTTTTTTTTTTTTTTTAGTAAGCAATGTCAGGTAAAGGAAATAGCTAACTTCTTTTTTTTAGTGTTTCATACTTCAAAAAGCAAGAACCAATGATAATCTTGCTAAGGGGATAATTCATTATCCCTTCAGTTATAGAATATTGACTGTCTCATCACTTGAAAAATGACAAAGTCTATATATAGCTTCTGCTAAAAATTTAATCTTTTTGTAAAATTATTTTAAATATCACTTGGTATCTATGCTGTTATCCTTAAAATTTTATGAAAATATTCTTCCTCCAAATAGTTCAAATAATATTATTTTCTTTGACATTGAAGACTTGTGTATATTTTTATTTCATTCTAGAAAATAGTTTATTCTTTAATGACAGAGAATTCTTTAAAAAAATTAAAGGTTGAAAACAAATCAAAGAAGTAAAATTCTGTGAATTAAAATAAATAAGTTGTATCACTTATATATAGGAATCTATTTCAAAACTGTTTTATGGGTGAGAACAACAATCCACATGATTTGGTACATAAGAGTTATTTGTATTTGACTTTAGATTGCAGTTTTATTTCTACCCACTTCCGTCTTATGATTGTTTACCTCTATCTAAACAGAATTTAGGTTTCCATTCTGTGAATATATGTAATCAGTTGGATGGAAGAAGCCACTTGGTTCAGGGTAGGTGCCAGAATGGAGACGGTCTTGGATCTTATTAAAATCAGAATAACTGACAGCTTATACAGAGAAGTAATTAGACAGAAATACTTTGATTTAAACTATATCAAACATGAAAACCTAGATTTACCAGAAACACCATTATTAATATTTTTATTACATACAGTTTTATCACTCTTATTGTACAACATGTAACTCTTTCACTAAATGAAAATGAAACTATATTAAAAACTACCAAAATTGTAGATATTTTGCATTAATCTATTAAACTTCAGAAATGGGCTGTCTTCCACTAATAAAATCAGCATTTTTTACATCTTTCCTAAAATAATTCTTTTTTGTACCAGGGATTAAATCCCAGGGTGCTTAACCACTGAGCCACTTCTCCAGCCCTTTTTATATTTAATTTAAAGACAGAGTCTTGCTAAATTGCTAAGACAGGCTTTGAACTCGAAATCCTCCTGCCTCAGTCTCCCAAGCCACTAGGATTACAGGCGTGTGACACCAGGCCCGGCTAAAATAAATTCATTAGTCGGAATTTGTAGGTGCAATTTTATAATAAAACTGAAAATGTAAACAAAAATGTTGAGTTTGATAAACTAATCCTTATTTAACTTATAGTTATTAAAGTATAAAAACCATTACAATGAAATTGGGAAACAAAAATGTCATGTCATTTTCAAATAAGAACTGAACATCTTTTGGTGTAATTATCTTCAGTGATTGTATGTGTGTTCATATGATTTTTAGTGTAATTTTTTTTTAACCGCTCTATTTTTTATTTACTCGCAACCACTGTGGTAGATATAATCCCAGGATTGCTCCAGAGATTTCCACCTCTGGTTCATACACCCTATATAATCTCTGAAATTTATGCACATGGTTAGTCAGACCAGTGATACTTTATGTTACGTGACTTGACTCTAAGAAAGGGGGATTGTACTGGGTGTTCCTGGCACATCAGGTGAGCCCTTAAGGGGACATTTCCAGAACAACATCAAAGTATGAGAGGGGTTCCACATGAAGAAGATTCTCTGTCACAGAATTTGGAGACCTAGCAGTGAGTGGACATCAGTGCAAGTCTCCAGGAGACAGTAATAACCTCCATCTGCCAGTTAGCAAGAAAATGAAAACCATAATCCTGTCCTTGCCAGGGAG
Source organism: Sciurus vulgaris (assembly GCF_902686455.1). Taxonomy (NCBI): domain Eukaryota; kingdom Metazoa; phylum Chordata; class Mammalia; order Rodentia; family Sciuridae; genus Sciurus; species Sciurus vulgaris. The sequence continues at coordinate 25,110,762 of NC_136470.1, read as the reverse complement.
TTGATTTGGCTAATGATCTGAATGAACCTGGAGGAGAATGATTCCCTTGAATTTTCAAAAAGAAATGAATCTTCTTTTCCCAGATCATGCTTCTTTTCCCCAGCCATAGGAGATGGAAATGCTTATTAACCTGAATTTTTTATTACCCATTGTAACTTTTCACACTGCATGCCATAAGTATATATAATTATTATGTGTTGATTAAAACTAAACTTAAAAATTAATGAATCATATGTTATTTCTGTTTTTTTTTTTTTTTTTGAGAAATCTGTTTTCTAGAGTGGATATATTATTTTACCTTCCTACTAACAGTATATAAAAACTATTATCTATCAATTAAAAATATATATAATTTTTAAAAAGTGAAAACTAACCACAAAGAATAGAGGAAGAAGAAATGAAGCCCAGTCAACTACCTGATTCACCTAACAACTGGTAAGGCTTCAGGAGGGACCCGTCAGTGCCTCACCTCTGAATTCTGTCTTAACAAAACTGAGTGTTTTGTAATAAAAGGATGTTGTTTTGATCTACTAAATTTATGGAAATTGCTATAATTATAGAAAACTATACAACTGGTGTTCTAAAGCCCACCAAGGATTCAATTGTTTTATTACAGAAAGAAGGAAATAATAAAGGTGACAGAATGAATTAGTGAAATAGAAAGCAAACATACACAAGAGAAAATGGTGAAAGAAAAAAGGTTGCTTCTTGAAAAGATTCTATAATTGGTAAAAACCTGGTGAGCATGATAATCATATTTTACATCTGAATTTGGGACTTTGAAATTGCTAAACAATTACTTTTTCACCAACATTTGTTAATAGCATGTGTATTTCTCACAGATTAGTTCTCAATTCATCTTTGATAATTTGTGAGCTCATATTATTTAATTTAATTTTCAAAATTTTATTTACTAAGAAATTTAAACTTAGTCCAAATTTTTAGCTCTCTTTTGTTGAAATGCATATTTATATCATTGTAGAATTTTATGGAGGGCGAATTATTGTTTTTACTAAATTTTTTAAATATTAAGATTATTAATTTTCTGACCTTTCAATTTTCATTTTAGTGTTTTATCTATAACTATATTACTAATTAGATATATTTTAATTGAAAAATTTCATTTAATATTTGTACATTTTTAGATTTAGAAAAAATAATAATCAATATAAAATATTATCTAAAAAATGAAATTTATAATTCAAAATGTGGATGTGTGATATTTATGTTAAAAGTCTATGATTTTTTAAAGCAACATTATGTAATGATCAAACTCAATAAGGGATTTAGCTATTTTAATAATCTTTTCAGAGAACATGCTTTTGATTGTGATGAGCTTTGTTTTATTTAATTTTATTTGTATTTGTTATTTATTTCCCTACATTTTTTAGTGTGATCATTTGCTTCTACTATTCTAATTTCATAAAAGGAAACTTGACTTGCATATTTCTTCATTTCCAACATATGCATGATTTTTAAGTTCCCTCTCAGTTCTTATTTAACTCTGATATCTTGACTGATATTTGTGCTATCATTCAATTAACATATTTTCCTAATTTCTATTCAGATTCCTGTGTGTTCACTTATTGATTAGCTAGAAATTAATTTCTTAATTACTAATACATAAAAAATTTCTAATTATTTTATGTGTTTCACAACTTAACAATATCATGGTTAGAGAACTTATTTTGTATGGTCTTATTTTTGAGATTTATTTTGACTTGTTTAATGCTTTAGCATATTTTTATTTGTATGAACATTTAATGAGCACTTAAAATGGTGCATATTTTACAATTGATGACTATTAAATTTTTGAGTTATTCAAGTTTATGTATTCTAAATATCAGTATCCATCAAACTCTAAGTAAGCATGACTAAAAGACCTCAGTATACAAATATGTAGAGGTCATGAGAAACTAGTTATCTTCTAGATCATAATCTATTAAGAATGATATGCTCATGAATGCAACCAATTGTACTCTGTGAGAATGGAGTATGACATATTAAAGAAATAGGCAAAGGAATAGGCATGGATAATGGGGCCCATCAAGAAATCTTACCAAGACTTATGTGTTTATTCATTTATTCACACATTTTTACCAAACTTCACCTAGGAAATTTCATAGTACCTCTCCTTGTGAGCAGGAGAAGTGATTATTAATTTAAGTTTGAAATGCCATGTATTTTATTTTTCATTTTATTTTGAAAATGATTTTCACTATGTAAACAATGCAGTCCATTACTGAGCTTGCTTAACATAGTTGAATGACATAGTATTTTAGGTTAAATTTCATGGGTTCTTAAACTCACAAAAAATTATCTGCAATAATCATTTCATTTCTAAAGTACAGCACCATATTAAAAATATTCTTTAAAATTTCTTATATAACATAATATTACAGTAGTAGGCAACATATTGATTTTGGATGTACTGTAATGACTTTAGCATTTTTAATTTTTTTCTTACTGACATTCTGGTATTTGATGCTGGTTCTTTAACTAGAACTAGTTTCAAATTTTATACATGCATATTCAGCATATTAAGAAAATCATGTTAAATATCACAGACCATAGATGTTTCTTTTTCCCATTTTGTGACCATGTTTTAAAATTGTGTAGTTGATTATTGAGAATTTTGCAGAGAACCTAGATAATACCCACTACTTTAGTCAGTAGTGAAAATACATTATTTTTATTTTGAGTCTATTTGAAATTAGTTCCTTGCATATTATATTGTAAAGTTCCACTGAGAATTCAACATGTTTATATTTAAATAATTTTAATATAATTATTGCATATAATATGAAAAGGTTCATAAAGTAAGCATAAGGATTATTGGAAACTACTACATGTCTTTTCTAAAGCTACTCTAAAGAAGTGTTTGCAGTGGATACTTTGTTATAAGGTTAACATATAGAATCATGGAAATAGAAGTTTACTTTATGCAAATATACTTACTTATATTTTAATAAAGTATGATTTAAAATGTAAGAGTAGTATGTATTTTCTGAATGAATGAGTGCATATTTTATAAGCATCAACCATTTTATGCTGGTGCAGTTTTAGATGACACCTTAAGTGCTTTTGTGAAAATAAAAGAAAAAGATTTGTGTAGTTATTTTAAACTACTCATATTTTAGGGTTGGCCTGTCATGAAGCTTTTAAGTTAGTTCTAATTAATGTTTTCTTCTTTTAAAGTTCTATTGTAATTTAAATAGCTATGGAGTACATGTTTCTCTGAATTACTTAGAAAAAGCTTGGTAGGCACTTGTTTAAGTAAACAGTCATTTTAAACAGTGACTTTTCAACATTTTTTTGAGAAATTACTTTTTAAAACTTGAGAAACACAGAATAACAATGTTGGAAATTTCTAAACTAGACAAACATAATTTAATGACTGACAAACCTTTACAAGCATAATGCTCTATTTTTTACTAAATTTGTAAGAAACAATGACAATGCAAAATTTAGTTAATAACAGCCATAATTTCCTCATTGTAGATAATAATTGATAAAGTTTGTTGATTTTGAATATCTACAATAAATTCTAAACCCCAAATTCATGAATGCAAATGGCAAACAAAATAAATAAGCAAAAAACATTTAGTCAAAGTTTATTTTCACTTTTATCTTTATTTAGGTCATTTCACTCTATATTTGAACTGTAATAAATATAATTTAGAAATATCTTTTAATCCATACTTTAATAAATTTTTAATGCATACTTACTGAAAGTAACGGTATTGTATTTTCTCATGATTACCCAAATTCAGCAATTCTATTGAAACTCAACTCCAGAAACATTGTGCCTGTCTGTACATATTCTTTAAAATACAATGTTGTAAATAGATCCCATGCTGATCAATGCTCTTAATCTCACAGCATTTCATTTTCAAAAAAATGCTGTAACATGTATTTCATCACAGTATGAATGGAAAATTAACTAATGTTTTGTAAAGTACAGTAATTTAACATTTACATGATGTCAGTAAACAAAACAAAACAACAACAACAACAAAAACATAAGTCTTTCTCTTCACCATGGGAAAGAAGTGACTTGCCATGAAGCAATGGAGAAAAATATATTCTGTGTCTATGAATAGATATAAAATGACAGAAATAATGGTGATTTCATTTAATGCTTCATACAGCTTATTTTATGAAGAAAAAAGGATAAATTTGTATCTATAAACATTTAAAAGTAGTTGGAATCTTAAATTCTGGTTTTTGGGAAGTAAAGAGCTTACAAGTCTTCATTCTTTCCTAACAGGTAAAAAATCTGAAAGAACTGAAGAATCAAGAGCTCTTCTTTCATTTATATAAAAGAAGTGAGGTCATCTAGCATACTTTGCCTCCAAAATTGGAGAGACTGACAGATGCATACAGATAATTACAACTTAGCCGAGCATAATCACAAATCACAAAAGCAGAAACACATGAGCAGAAACATCCACAGGAAACAGCGCCAGAGTAGCAAAACATAAAGTGGAACTGAGAAATTGTAGACCACTCAATTGACAAGCGTGAGAGTTTAAAACTCCAAAAATCCATTCATATGGGGGCCTGCACATTTTTGTATATTTTATCACCGTAAACTATACCATGTTCTCTTTACCAAGATTACAGAAAAAACTCCTGCTTTATCCTGGAAGGGAAGAGGAAAAGAACAATTTTGAAACATAACAGAGAGCTTTGTTCTTAACAAGGCCTGCCCCTAGAGAAAGTATGTTACCTCTGACTAATCTAGTGGGTTTTTTTTCAGAACCTGATTGTCCTGGAGGAAGGGAACTACCCAACTTTTCCATCCTGTCCTTCCTGGAGGGACAGAAAGAAGAGCTGAGAAACACTGGCAAATGCAACAGGCCAGCAGCACGGTCTCATGAAATGACTGAGATCTGATGCCTAGAAGTGTAGGATACATGCCTGCTCTCAGAATATGTCACCAAATTACTAAAAACCTAACTGTCAAATTTCCTTTCAACTAGTACATAATGTCTGCTATCATGAAAAATTGACAAGGCAAATTAAAAGAAAAAAAAGTTTTGAAGACGTAGAATAAGCATCAGAATCGAAGTCGTATATATACTCAGGGATGTTGGAATTATCAAAGTAGGAATTAAATGCACTTACAAGTAATATTAACAGATAAAGTAGACAACATGTGACAAAGATGAGCCATGTAAGCAAATAGATGGGAATTCATTAATAATAAATCAAAGAGGACAAAAACACTTCAGCAGAAATAAGAAAGCCATTGAAAGGCAGTTTAGTAGATTGGAGTCTCTGAGTTTGAGATGTCAATAGAAAATTCTATTGTAGAAACTCAAAATGAAAAAAAAAAAATTCTGAAAACAAAAATGAGAGAGAATATTCAAGAACTTTGGGACAACTTACAAATGGTGCGATATGGATGTAATTAGAATAACCAAAGGGAGAAGAAAGAAAGAAACAGAAGCAATAGTTGAAATAATAACAAATGAGAATTTCATCAAATTACTGTTGGATACCGAATGACAACTCCAAGGAACTCAGACAAAACCAACCATATTAAATGCCAAAAATTTAAAAAGTAAACCTAAATGTACAATATTCAACTTGCAGAAAGTCAAATAAAAAAAGTGTGAAAATACTTGACCTATAGAGGAGCAAAGGTAAAAGTCATATTCGATTTCTTCTCAGAAACCATGCAAAAATAGTAGAAGAAAAAGGTTGAAGTGTTGCGAAGAAAAAAATAACACAACCAACTTAGAATTTTGTATCCCACAAAATTTTACTTCAAAAATGAATAAATATATTTTCTTGGACAAACAAAAATTGAGGGAATTGGTTGACAGTAAACCTGCTTAATGAGAAATTTTTAAAGAAGTTCATCAGAAAAAAGGAAAAAAGGAAATCATACAGGTTAGTAACTTAGATCTACACAAAGAAAGCAATGGCAATAGAAAAGATATAAATAAATATAAGAAATGTTTTTGTTCTTGATCTTACAGCTGAAAATTTATTCAAATAGAAAATTAATATAAAAATAATAAGAGAAATCATGTTCAATTATGTATGCTAAAGTGTAATTGTCATGAACAAAAGCAATGATTAAAGGCATGATTGAAATTACCAAGCAATCCCTGTGAAGAGAATACTGCTATTTGAAAGTCAATTTTATAGATTAATTTGGAAAGAACTGATATCTTGGCATTATTGATTCTGCCTATCCATGAACAAAGTACCTCTCCATTTACTTAGTTCTTCCTTGACATTTTTCCTCAGTTTTTCAGTGTTCCTTATTTAGATATTTTATGTAATTTGTTAATTTATGTCTAATGCTAAGATTACATTTATAACTAATCTAAGTTCACTTTCAAATGGCACTGTGCATCTTCACAGCTAGAGTATCTCAAATTAATAAAATATTTCTCATCTTTCCATCACTTTGAGGCAATTTATATGCCTACAGTTAAATGAAAGACCTCAATCCAACAAGGCAACATACTATATTATTCCAACTACATAACATTCTAGAAAAAGTAATATTAAAGAAACAGTGAAAGGATTAGTGGTTGTCAGAGGCTAGGTGGAATGTGGGAATGCACTGAAGGAACACAGACAAATTTTAAGACATTGACACAGCTCTGCATTATACTCACATTGATGTTTACATGAAACTGTCAAAAAACAGAATACACAACATCAAGAATGAACCACAATGTAAACTGTGGACTTTGGGTAATAATGATGTGTCACTGATTATAACAAAATGTAGACTCTGTTAGGAGATGTTGATATTGAAAAAGGTTGTGCAAATGAGCGTGCAGGGAATAATATATGGAAAAAGTTTTTACCTTAGGGTCAGTTTTGTTGTTAACCCAAAATGTTCTAAAACATAAAGTTTATAACTATGTGTGTGATCAATTTTGTTTTTTTTTTTTTTTTTTTAATTTGATTCTCTAGAACAGAGATAGTCAACATAAGGCAGTTTTACTTGGCACTCTGTATGGACAATTGGCAACGCCTGTAAACATTTATGATTACCACATTTTCAGGGCATTGTGGGATATTGCTACTGGCCTCAAGTGCATAGAAACCAGGGAAGTTGCTAAGCATCTGTGATACACAGGACCATTCTCCATAACAAAATATTATTCAGCCTGAAAGGTCCATGGTGCCAGGATGAGAAATATTGGCTTGGAACAGCCAAAGTGAACTTCTCTTTACCAGTGTATATCTTCAGATAAATAATGGTTCAACAGCCTGCAAAAATCTAACATTAAAACTTTGTTCATTATTCCATAATAATGGAATTAGCATGTGCTAATGTTCCCCTTTGAAATGTTACCTGAATGTTATTATAAATGTTAAATTTTATAGTATTATGATTTGAATCTACATAAAAAGTCATGAAAATTATTTTGCCAGCCTCCTCCTACATATGCAGGGCTTCAACAACTTCAGAGTCACTCACCCTTGGTCCTTCATGTCACCAGGTCTCTTTCATACACTCACGTTTCACTGCAGAGCAGATTGTGTGCCCAGCCTCCTGCTCACTCTGCATCTCTGTTCATGGACATGGTGGTCCTTTTCCCGAGTGCTATCACAGCAGTGCCTCTGTATTCAGGGTAACCACTGAATGCTGCAGATGAGCCCAGGGGAGGCAGTGGTAGGGATTATTAGCAGGAGGATGTTGAGTTGTATCTGGACGTGCCACTGAAAACTCTAAGTGAGGTGACTGAAGCAAGGAAAAGATGAATCCTAATAAAACATCTTCAGGATTTGGCTTTTTGAACTATATGAAATCTCACATCGTTAACTTCTCCATGGAATTCCTGTTACCATTCATTTGCGACTATAATAATAATTCATTTGCAAAGAGTTCCTCGAAGTTACATGTTAAATTTCCAACTGTTTGACAATCATAAAAAGGGCCTGTCTTCCTCTCTCACCTTTTCTTCTTCTTTCTCTTACTCCCTCAGAGAGAGAATAGTAAAAGACACTTGGGCCATGAGCTCATGGAGTCTAAAATGTCACAAATCATAACTGCATATTGTTTCTTTTTTTCATCACTTAAGTGAAAAATTTAGGGATACATTTATTGCTTTTCCTCATAGGGAATAGCTATACACAGTTTTATTTTTTTAATTCCCATAATTATAGATGATAGCCTATGGAAAGAGGAATGAACCAGTCCAGTTTAAGAAAACACTAAGGTGTCTATGCCCAGCAGCATCTGTTACATCGGCAGTGGGCTAGTTGGCTGATGGTGGAACCCTAGGCAGTATGCAGTGCATTCCATCTGCTATGACATCTTGCATATTCAGTTATATGTATAAAATTTGTGTTAGAATCACTCACGTGAATTTTCTTCATGAAAAGTAATGTGAGGTAAAGCCAGAAATGGTAAAAATTTTTAAGGACTTGACACACAAATACAGAAGCTTTGGAATGTTCAGACTCTGTTTAGAATCCTTTGTTCTCCTCGGTCACTGAAATGGGTTACTTTGCAACTTTATGGACAGAAAACCCCAGATATGCCTGAGTCATGTAGACCTTACCACTGTGATAGGAAAATGTTATCCTATGTGGTTACTACCTCAGTCTCTTGCAATTTTAAATGCTGTAAACCTAAATTACTCTGGTAAATTGGATTATTTCTAATGTCACATAGCTGAGCATTGGAGGACTGAAAATGAAAGGAACATACAGGATCTCTAAGGAATTTGACCTTAGGAAGGCTACCATATATAACATTTTAGTTTACCCCATATAGGGTTGTTAGATTTAGCAAATAAAAATATAGGATGCCCAATTAAATCTGAATCTTAGGTATCAAAACAAAACAAAACACAATGTATGTTGTTAGTACAAGTGTGTCCTATACAAACATGAACAAAAATATGTTTGCTGCTTACTTCAAATTTAATTAACTGTCAATTATCATATCTGGCAATACTACCCTCTCCTACATCTTTGTATCTACTCTTGGAAACACATTTATCTATTTACCCTCACATAAGTCTACTGAAAAAAAAAAATTCCTTTACATTTCTAATTTTCAATAAATATTCAAGATCTGGAAAAGGAATATAGTTTTGGAGACAAGTCACAGAAAATAGAATTATTTTGTAATATTTTTAATTCAGGTATATAGTAAAGAGTGGAAAGAAATACATTCTCCCTTATAGTTAATGATTTGCTTGAAAATGTTCAGATTGTTCTATTTCCAAGATTCATATTACATTGCTATGAAGTAATTTTAACTTTTTTATAAAAACTGTGAGTGAATGTCAAATGAGAAAGAATAATTAAATGTTTTTGGAAAAAGTAATTCAAAACACCCACCTGGAGTAAACAAGTTTAATTTGAGTGTCATTTATAACAAATTTCATCTTCTAGAGAAAAAAAGTGAAAAATCTCTTTTAATCATCTGCTAGTAAAAATGTTTATAAAATATATATTTATTCTCTAGCAAATACTAAGCATCTTGATTTAATTACTCAACTTAAATTTTAGAGCCACCACAACAATAATAAAATCATATTAAGTACATTTAAATAAAGTACTATTTGGTTTCCATGGTAGTTATAATAGTGTTAATTACTCCTTCTTTAGGTTCTTACCAGTTGACAATATCTCCACTGGGATACAGATACTAGGTTTATAAATTTATTTGCAATGAAAACTTCTGCTAAGCTGAATCACAGGGTGTTGCACAGGCTTGAGGTTATATGAGGTTTTCATTTTCCTCTCTGTTGAGCTGAGGACAGCTATACCCACACAGCTGACTTGCCAACCCAGAGCAGGCTGAGAAGACAGTGTCGGGGAGCCATTCAAGCAGCAGTTGTGAATAACTGCAGAAAATACTGGCAGTTTTTAAAATTCCCTGGAAGACCAAGGATGCTAGCAGATTTCTATTTCAGATGAGTAATCAGTGACCAGGTTGACATGTATAGTGAGTGCTTCTTGCTCTGTCTTTTCAGGAACTCAAACATTTCTCTGACTGAAGTGAAACTTTTTCCACGCTTTCGAATATTATGCTGCCTAATGACTAGACCTATGACTCAAAGATATATCTGCCGAAGTGAGGTTGCAAAGAGAGCAAATTCCTCTCTCTAATGAACTTACGAAAACTATATGTACTAAAAGAATCCTCGTAACTGTAGTGCAGGCAGGCAAATGGAAGCTTAAAGGTTTGAATACTTTAAGACAAGGACTTCTTGACCAGTTTCCTTGTTCTTTTCCTGTAATGGACCATGCTGATGGGATCACTCTGCTGACAAATGGTTTTATTTTCAATTTTCTGTGTTGGGTTCACTGACTTCTATATTAAGACAGAGGTCAGAGGTTTATTTAAAGCACAAGCTGAGATCTAATGCCAGGCAATCACATATAGGTATTATGAATTTCGGGAAGTATTTCCACTTGAGTTTCTTTTTGTTTCTCTTTTCCAGACCAGTGCAGCTTCCCTGCCTTCTAGTGGCAGGATGAGAATAAATTCTTAATTGTTTTGTGTTCTTCATCTTTTAATACTTCAGTATATGTCATCAGTTTTAAATTACTTTTTAAATATATATTATCTCTGAAAGTAGTTTGGATTTTACAATCAAAACGTTGATTTTATAAACTTAAATAGAGTGTGTTTTTCTTTCTTTCTTTCTTGATGACCATAAAATATGGCATTTTACAAGTAATAAGATCTTAGATCTAAAAAAGAGTAGTAGTTTATGTGAATCAGATCTTTTGCCCATCTCAATATTTACAAAGTCCTAATGAATTTTTATGCTTCCCTCAATTCTAAACTTAGCTTCTGGTGCAATATATTGTGTGTTTCTGTATATTTATTTTATTTTACGGACACGTTCATGGACATTTGAAGATAAGAATCTTGAGTGGTTTAATTGTGCATCCTATTTTACACAGTTAACCTAAACAATCTTCAATTTGTGTTTCTTCCCATTTAATAGTACATGGGTAAGACACTGGAGACTCCTATTGAGTTTCTTTACAACAGAGGAGTTGGAGCAAGACCAGGAGAATATGATTAGGTAGAGACATGCTAAAATGTTATATAAAGTAAGAACTTTTCCTGACACCTCTAAGAATTTCTCACATTTCAAAACTCAACTCTTGTTCTCATAATCTTTTAAAGATTGTCTAAACATTGGCATAAATAATATTAAATTATGATGTAAGTGAGGATGCTGTCAAAACTTAATTTTCCTTCTTCAACTCTTCCTGGTACATAGCAACTAAACAATAATAAACTCCAGCAAAAATTTTATTAATGCTATGTAAATAATGAATTTTTAAAAATTCACAAATGTATAGGAATCAAAATCATTTCTTCTAAAATCCAAGAGTCCAGATCTTTTTTTTATAACCCTGCTTTTGTAATATTTGTAATGTACTTGTTTAACTCTTGGAGAATTTGTGGTATTTTCACATTAATGAACTCTAGTACTCTTAATTTTCCTTAATTGTATATCAATTATCAAAGTAAAAAAAATGTAAATATCAGTTTTAAAATCTTAAACCAAAAGTTACATTTTGTTCCACTGCAGTTGATTTGAAGGCAAACTAAATGTATGCAAGTATTAAATTAAGAGACTTCGTGGAAACTATATTATGTTTATTACTTAATTATGTAATTTTGGACGTAGTTGATGTACTCAGTGAGATTGTGAAAATAGAAAAAAGGCTAGATAATAGAAATAATGAATAACAAAAATTTTTTCTTCTAATTTATGAGCTGAAACTTCAATCAGTTATTTATAACTAAAAAAATCTAAGGTAAATATGAATTTTTTTGCCTTGAACATGTCTCCCCACTGACATATTATAGTTTATGCATTGTGGATAGACAAAAATAAATATGACTATCTAACTTTTAGGTAAATTTTAAATTTAATTTTTGATAAATTTTAAATAAAATGGCATTAATATATTATCAATTATTATCCATGATTTTGACATATTTCCAGAGCCTGCACAATTGATAACTCTGGGTAAAGGTATATAAAATATCATGTATGTGAAATATTTGTATATATTTTTGATTAGGACATATTTAATTTTTTCTCAATATAAGGATTGTCTTCAAAGGCAAAATACTATTTTAACATAATACAATCGTTAATTATATTATGTCTAAAAAATAGCTTAGCCATGAAGTGGGCGATGGGGAAAGCCCTGCATGTAGGCTATTAGCATCTCAGTATGTTGCCCATTATATTATTATGTACACCATTCAGAAACCTAAATAAAGGAGAAAATTGCTTTCTGTAATTTGGACACCTAAGCACACACAGAGCGTGTAATTAATACAAAGATGGAAGGATGTATTCATTAGGCCTTTTTGTACTATAATAAAAAGGATTATTCTTGCTTGCAGAAATATTGATAGGAAACTAAGTTCAGGTAACTTCTTGCAATGAAATTTAGTTAAAACATGTTTTGACACCAATATAATTAATAAATATTTAGGAACTGAGTTTTTAAAAAATCTTTATACATGCCAACAAATTCTTTTGAATACAATAATAGTACCAAGTCTTTTTTAAAGAGTCTAATTCAATTCTCCATGAACATTTATATTTTATTCTCAAGGATTATTTCATGGCCAAGTTAACTTAGCATCTGACCTCATCCAGCTGCAGCTCTCCTGTTGTGCCTGAATGGGTGCCTTAACATATTTCCTCGCTGAGACTACTTAAAATTGCATAGCATTGTGTGCACTCATCTGTGGATGGTCATGACATGAGTATACTTCTATCTCTTTCCCAGTCACCCAAACTAAATGCCTTAATTCTTGGTGGCAGATATTACTAGTCTGTCTCTTTTTTCTTGGTAGAGTATATACTTCAGTCATATTTCACTGGACAAACAAATCATCTGGACAGACCTCATTTTGGAGTATATAATTTAAAGACTCAGCATTTGATTATCCATGTTCCCTTATCTTGCTTCAGTGGTTATTGGTGAAAATCTTTTAAAAATTTCCTCTTTTTTCAATACAGTGAAGTTTAATTGAAATCACATTAAATCAAAAGATCCATCTGAGGAGAAATGTTAATTGTATAAAACTGAGCCTGTTTTCATTAACATTGCTTTACTTTGACCTGAGAAAAAAGGAAATGATGCCATGTATTAGGGTTCTCTAGAGGAACAGAATCAACAGGAAGTATTATAAAAAGGGATTTATTAGATTGGCTTACATGACCAAAAACTGGATAGTCCACAATGGCTGTTTGCAGGCTAGAAAGCTGGAAGAACAGTAGCTGTGCAGTCCAAGAGGCCAAAGCCCCAGAACAAGAGGGGATCAACACTGCTACCCTAGTCCAAGACCAAGACTTCTGGAAACTACCTGGAGAATCACTGGCAGAGTCCAATTTGGAAGAGTGAAGAAGTGAGAGTGTGATATCCCCAGAGTATTGAAGCAGCAATCAAGAACCCAGTCAAGAAGAGCCAATCTTCCATCTCCATCTCCTTTCTTGTTCTTCCAGCTTTTATTCCATCCAAGCCACCATCCTATTGGGTAGTACTCCCTAGGCTTAGGGATGGTCTCCACTTCAGTTCTCTAACCCACATTCCAATCATTCCTAGACATGCCCCATTGACACACCCAGAAGCCTCTTAGTCATTGGCATCTCTTTATACAATCAAGTTGACAATTCATAGTAACCATTGCATGCCACCACTATGAAGTTAGACTCCAACTGACACAGGAGGTGGAACAAAAATGAAAAGAGCTTCATCTTGGAACTTAGGGCTCAGCTATATAGTTCAGAACAACTCTGAAATTGAGAAGTCATATCGACTTTATATTTATTTATCTGTACAACAATATTAGTTGCAAAGACCTCTTGATCTTTGTCAAATGTAAAATTTTATTCTTTTAATCTCTAACTTGTTTTTATGAGATTTCAAATTTAATTTCTATAAAATAATTTAATGTCAACTTAACAGTAAAATGAACTTAAAATCTAATTTTGAAACAACTATGCGTTTCCTCAAGTCATTAGGAATGAAACTGAAAAGGAGCTATTAACTTAAATCATCCCGAAAGATTTATTTTCATGCCTGTTCAACCTGCCCACATAGGTCATGTAAAATATTTTCATGTTGAAAATGTTTCAATGAATAATATTTTTTCTATTCTTGGTAACATTAATCTCTCATGAATATTTTTTACACATGTATATATAATGATGTTTTGAATCCATGGAGACAGACTTTAGAGTCAGTTTCAGTTTCCTTGAAATATTGAAACCTAAATGGACAGCACTTACTGAAAATAAGACTGACATCACCACCCCATTCCACACACCATATGTCACTGAATAGCTTCCACTTTGCCAAGATGTAATTTAAAGCAGTGACCTAGAAATAAAAGACTACATATACCATTACCAATCAATCCCCTGAGCCATTCAGTCTCCACTCAGTACTATTTTAATAAATCATTTCCATTTATATTGATGAGCTGTTAATGCAAATTGTAAGTAAAAGGACAGTTGACTTTTATTAGCAAAGACATTAATATATAATATGCTACACCAAAAATGCCATGCTTTATGCTCAATATGATACAATATAATTACTTCACCAGAAGAAGAGATGAAATATAAGTAATTTTGCAGAACTTCAGGTATTCATATTTTTACATCTTATTTAATGCTTTATATTATTTATAAACATGTGGCTATTCAGATACGGTTTTCAGAATTTGGATTTCATTCTATTTTTTTTTCAATTTATGTAATTAACAACAGGTAGTTCCAATGGTGGAAAGAATTTCAATTCCTACTCATGCTCTTAAATATCAGTTGACAGAACCTTGTTGGGATGAAGTCTAAAGTTATACTTACCTAATTCTATATCCTCAGGTTAATTCTACCTCTGCTCTCTATTTTTTTTACTGCTTTTTTATACTAATGGCATCATCATATTATTAGAATAACAGTGAGCAACAACTAGCAACCGGTATTTTAGAGGCTTTGAGGTTATAAATTACACTCATATTAATAAATTCTTTGTTTTCAAATATATAAATTAGACTGAAATTCATTCATTCTACATAAACTTAGCAACATCATTCATTGTAATGAATGCTGGATATAAAAAAATAAGACAAAAAAGTCTAGGTCTAAAGAGTACATTACCAATTTTATCTCCTCTTAAAAATTACATTATTTGCATTTCCTCTATACTATAAATAATCAAAAATTAATCATCTGTAAATGTGCTACAAAGAAAATACCAATGCACTTTTCTGCTTGGTTGCAGAAACCTGTTCTCTCTGAGATAATCTCTCCAATGATTGAGGGGTGGTGAAATACCATAGTAATGTCTCCAATGTTGGATCCTATGTAGTTTGGAGTCTGGAAAAATATTAATAGGGCTTTGTTAAAAATATTTCCTTCATGAGAAATATTTAGAAGTGTCCCATATTACATTTTCTTAGAAGTATTTCACAAGAAACTCACGTGCCATTTAATGACCAGGATACATTCTGAGAAGAGCATCATTAAGCAATTTAGTCATTTTGTGAACAGTATAGTGTGTATCTGCACAAGCTAGGATGGTTCTGGCAGCACTCGATAGTATAATCTTATAATACCAACAACAGTACATATATTATCGATAGCTGATAGCCACACTATTATGCATCACATGGCTGCATAAAATCTTCTGAGAAATACTGTAATGAATAATGTAATTTGTATTTATTATTTCTAAACCTCAAACATGGAATCCTTACCTGTCTGAAAAACTACAGTAGTGTATGGGTACCATTCTTCTACAGAATATCAGGAGCACTGAGCTAGATATTTAAAATGATTTCTAGAACTCTTTTTACCATTGATTTTTAGTGATATTTTTCTCATTACCTAAATTAAAAAAATAGAACATTAACATCCATACAAGCTATTTAATTCCACTAATTTTTAAAGATACAAATATCAGTCACTAGTTGTACTGATAGGAAATATGTGTATTAACAAAATTCCCAGGTGAGTTGTAACTATATTAAAGCTTGAAGCATGAAAATAGACCAATGCTTATCATAATATGGTCCTGAGAATAACATCATTAACATCACCTAAAAACTTGTTAGAAATGTAAATTCTTAGGCCTCATGCTAATCCTACTAAGTCAAAAATTCTAGAGGTGACCTCTAGTGATCTGTTTATAGATTTCTTCCACAAGTTTCTGATACAAACTAAAACTGGTGAATTGCTATTAAACATTGGATTTACTATGTCCTTTAGAAAATCTTGTTTTGTTTTAATTTCTAGGTCTTATGCTCAAACCAAGTAAGTGAGAATGTGGGTAAGAGCATAGGAATGTGCTAGTCATAAGCAGGTTTTGTCTTCCAAAGTGATAGAAACTCCTGAGATTCAGAATCATTTAAGCACTGATACTTCCATCTGCAGTGAATATGGAAATGTCTTATAAACATGGACTCATTTAATGTCCAATACAGTGGAGCCAGAGCACCTATATATATATATATATATATATACATATATATATATATATATATATCATGTGAGTAGAGTAACTTACAATGTACCCAATAAAGAAATGTAGTTAGGTATATTCTAGAAGGAATTAGGTAAATCTCACTGGCATTAGAGTGGCAGGAAGTGGGTTCTCACCCAGAAGGCTCAGAACACCTTTTAATCTTGCAACCCATTCTTCTTCCTCCTCGTCTCTCCTCACCACTTTGTTCTTAAGCTTTTCCACTCCTGCAGATGAACTTTTTCCACTATGACACCTACATCACACGAGCCATCTCTTAAATTGTCAAAAACTTATCACTTCCATGGCCACCACTGCCTCTATGTCCTCTGTAAAACCGTGGTGAAACTACTCAGCATCATACAGAAAATTGAGGCCACTGTTTGTTCCAAAAAAGACCAACACAGTTAATCATGGGGAGAAGTGATCTCATAAAGCTTTCTTCAACATAGATAAATTAGTAATTGTATGTAGAGAGGACAGCTAGAACTGAAATGATATGGGATGGTGTTGCACTGTCATAGTCTGCAACTCTGGAGGTAGGCCTTGTGTTGTACTATCCTTGTCAGCAACACCGCCAACTACGGGAAAGATCTGAGGAGAAGGGTTTTATTAGGGAGAGATGGAGCACTTGTCACAGTGGAAGCTGCTTCTATCTCTACTGCATATAATAACTGTTTTTTCTATTCTTGCAGTTAAGCGAGCCACGCATCTTAAAGTTTAAGTCTTGCGTAAGCAGTTACTAGTCTATTTTTCAGATTATAGGTTGGTTACAGGAAGGAAAAACCACCTTTACATAGATGGCAGAAGAACCATTTTACAGACCACAGAAGAACATCCTGTTCGCAGAACACAAAAGAGAAGATGGGGCCCTAGTCCCCAAGGTTCCTGTTTGGTGCCTACGTCTTTCAACAGAATGCCATGTAGGCCTCCTTCCAGGGCACAGGGACCACAGGTTTGGAAAAAAAATCTTAAAAGATATATTTGAGAAATTTTTTCTCCAATATTCTTCTCTGTTTATTAAGACATCATGAGTCTGACTACACTTCTTTCCAGACATACCCAAGTATGCTGGTTTCTTTCATCTCTTTTTCTTTCTTTATCTTCTCCCCATTTCAAAATATCAAATTTTGCCTGTATGTGCTTAGCACAAAACACTTCTTCCTGAAGGTGAGTGATCAACTAATAAAGGTGATTAGAAGGCAAAAATGAATATAGCATGAATGATTCTATTTAAAATCCATTAATTATATTTATGTAAGGTGACCAGATTTATAGATTTATATGCAAGATTTTCTGTTTATATCTATTTCTTAGACATTCTTTCCATTTATACTTTGTTTTATTTTTTTAATTGCTAACAAACTATTGTTATTAGTTTTATTAAGCATTGTCAGTTTGGCTTTGGTAACATTTACTAGCACATCAGCTTCTGCCTTGTTATTGTGTAATTCTGTGTGAGACATGTGTGATAAATGGAATCCTCACTTTAACACCCTGTTAAATCAGAATGGCAATCACTCTTGACAATTTTTTCACTACTAAATAACTATACCTCATTTCAACAGACCACATATAGATGCTTGCTGATAAAAAGAATCACACTCAGAATCCAACTATCAGGGATGTTGACTCCTTGCTATCTCAAGTCATGGTAAGAGAGGTATTCAGTGCTGCTGCTTTGGGAAGCCACTCAATGTCCAAGATGTAGTGCCACATCCCATGCTGTGGCCAGTAGAATGGAGAAGCAGGGAGCTGCCAGACAATCAGCCCAGGGATCAGTGGAAATTTATAGATGATATATACAAAAAAGAAAAAAAAAAAAGTCAACCAGAAAACAGAGGTCAAGTGGATCAGTTGTCAAATAAAAGTTGTATGAATGTGTTTGCTGAAATTGGATTGTCATTGAGTTGTATAGATCTATATTTAATACTCTTCACTCTTCAGTAGCAAGTTTTTCATGTTAAATAATGTTTCTTGACATTCAGTACCTAAGATCAACATAAGAACAAAATATGAAAGATAATTTCAGTTATGGGAAAGAAAGTAAACATTTTCAAGTTTGTCATTTTTAAGGACACATTGTCTAGTTTGTTACTTTATACAGAAGAGGGTTACTTGTAGTTATAAATAAAAATGCTATAAATATTTGCTTCCAAATATTTTTTTGTATGTAGACATAAGCGTTCAAATCAATTGGGCAAATACTTAGGAGCATAATTGCTGGATATTCTGGTAAGACTGTTTATTTTTGCAAAAGCTGCCAAATTTTCTTTTAATGTGTACCACTGTGATGAAAGATTCTTAACCATATTAGAAATATTTGAAGTAATCCCTTTGAAAGAGGTGACAGAAAAGGAACTGATACAGGTGACTTAGAAATGACAGAGAATGTAAAACTAAAAGCAAAATAAATGAACATAAACACTGATCTCCAGTATAAAATGTTGTTTCTCATAAGGGGACAGGTTAATTACGAATTTACTAGACCCATAGACTGAAATTGAACATTGCAGTAAATGCCTGGAAATTGTGGAAACCAGATTTCTCCTAGTTGGAATTGAAAGTTACGAACATAAAAGGGGAGGAGGCTAGAATGATTCATGACAGAGTTAGAGTCAACACTGGTAACTCAACTCAACGGATGTTAGTAGTGCATTTATTGGGATGTGTATCACAGATTAGAAGAGACACATGTATTTTCTTGCTGTGTCAGCTGAGAGTAATTTGGAGCAATTACATCCTGGAGGAACGAATATACCAAGCAGTTAGATCTTGGTCTCTAATGTCATTCTTCTGTTAAAAAACTCAGAACTTCTTGGAAAAATGGTTACTGCTAAAGACTGAGATTTAGATCCAACTTTTTATCCCAGAGAGTAAAAATCCATTTACTTAAAGGTCTCAAATTTAATCCTTGAATGAAATCCAGCTGCTTGATTTGTATGACGTTAACTCCTGCTACTCAAATTAAAATAAATGAGCAGATCTCCATAGTATCCACCTTTAATTAACCATGCCATGTTATTCTTGACACGCAATTCCATCAGCTCCTTCATACATAACTCAGTCTTCACTTTGAATCACACATGCAGAAACTATTATCAATTTAGGGTTGTAGTCTGCTTGAAAATATTAAGCAATATTTGATGCCCAGGCACCACTTGATAAGTTTTTAGCTCAATGATGTTCAAACACCAAGTATTTAATTAATGCTCAGAGTGAATTAAGGGCTGAATGTAACTGGAAATTGAGGAAGCATTTTCCTAAATAATAGGGATTTCAATGTGTTTCAAGATATATAATATCATTCCAAAGCAAATATGCTCTATGTAAACCCATTTTCATTTTTATCTACATAAAAGTATACTATACCACTTTTATGGCTCTTTAATACATTTATTACTTTTTCTTACAGTTATTTACTTGACTTACTTCTTTTGTCACTTTTCTGATTAACAAAGTTTAAAATCTACCATTTCTAGTGATCCTTGAAAGTTCACTTCTTTTTTTTACATTACATTTTTAGCTAGCTCTTCACATACACTATAAAAATACTCATATTTCAAGTATTTCTAATGGCATTATCCTAAGTAGAGCAATTCCTCCCTTAAGAATTATAACACTATTTGATTTAATTAAACTGATCAAATTAAAGCAAATGGTGATATAAACCCAAGAGTGATGTATATTTCAGTTATGGAAACTGCCACTGCAGTACTTGCAACACTGCATTTGATGTATTTTCAGATCTTACTTTGTGATAGAGTATTCAACTACATTAAGTAAAAGGAAGACTGAAAATATATGCCATTTTAGTTAATTTAAAATATATTTCCTTAAAATGAAATGAATTTATTTACAATCATTGTTTTACTTCCCTGTTATAACTACATTATATAGATGAGTACCTAAATGAATATGTGAATTTTAAAAAAATGAAAAACAATATCAAAATATTGAACAGGATGTATTTTTTTTTCAAACACACTGTGAGGGCACATCTCTGCTGAACAGCTCATGGAACAGGAAGCACAATGAGATATACTGTGTACATCTCAATCCATAACATTAAATGATAAAATAATCCATCAACTTCAAAATTGCTGAACAGATCAAGGTCATTGAAACTTTTACTTTATTCTCTCACCAATTTTTAGAAATTTAAGTTAGTTTGAACACTGCTTCCTGTTTGTGTTTAACATTTATTTTCATTTTTCCTTTAATAAGAACATTAGGAAAAAAAGAGCTACATGACATATATTTGTGAAACTGTTTCATCCCTGTGATAGGTATCTAAATCAGTTGTTTCATTAACTCATACTTAAATGCAAAGTATTTATACTCTATAGGTCTCCATTTTATATAATCTTCTACCTACAATATGAGCACAGTAGAGGCTAAAAATTATAAGCAGCATAAATATCCACAACTTTATGGGAAATTGTATTAGACTGAAAATACAGAAACAGTTTTTTTTCTAACTTAGTTTCAACTGCTAATTGG
Organism: Sciurus vulgaris; assembly: GCF_902686455.1. Taxonomy (NCBI): domain Eukaryota; kingdom Metazoa; phylum Chordata; class Mammalia; order Rodentia; family Sciuridae; genus Sciurus; species Sciurus vulgaris. Next base: position 25,089,747 of record NC_136470.1, on the reverse strand, counting down.
TTGTGCAATTTAGGAAAAGTCATTAAATTTTCAACCTTCTCTTTCTTTATATATTGGAGATTGTGGATAGAGTGCAGAGAGGATGCATGGAGAAATTGCCCAAGGCAGGGACAATGGTCAGGAAGCAGCATGGGAAAGGACAAAAGGCAGAGGTAAAATCAACTGAAATTAAATTTAAATATCTACATTATGACAGAGTAATAGAATGTATGTCTATATTGATGAAACTATAGATGTAAAGTTTTTTGATAGTTTATGAACCATTTAGGTTCATTTTCTGTCATGTGTTCATGGATGGATGTGATACAACCAAAGTAGAAATTTAGTATTTTCATTTTAAAAAGAGGTTTATATAGCAGTTTAGAAAGCGAAACTATTAATTTGTAAACTAGGGATTGAAAATCATATTTTCATAGTACTCAGTTTTTTGATTGCTCTTTTCTTCCATCTGTTCAATCCATTACATTCAAAGATCTGTCTGGGTTATCTGTGCGGGCAGAGGACAATCTTTGTGTGGCTAAAGGACTTGAACTGGCCTACTATGCAGGTCTTAGGTGAGATTTTCTGTGGTGGTTGTTTTGTTTATTAACTCTGGGGTAGTAAGTGTGTGAAGTAGCCTGCCTATAACAGGTAAGAAAACATTCCTGAGACAACCACGTTGGTCTCACTCTAGCATGGTAAAAAAGGGAGTACTGTTTGCAGGGATTGCCCCCCACTCCCAGAAAAGAAAATGGCACCAAAAAGTAGTAAATAGATCAAAAGAGAGATAAAGAAACAAAAATACCAAAGAGATTATAAGACAGTTAAGGTGAAAATAGCAGAAAAAAGAAAAATTGGAAACATACATGATTGTTGGTAAATAACAGGATATTGATGTTAAGAATCAGAAATGATAACTGTACAATTCTGGGCACATCCATTTTGCAGAGAATAATAATCACTTATGTTTCATGTTGTGTTAGAAAAAAAAGCAATTAGGGTTAACCTTCTTTTGAGGTTTACATTTTGATTGTGCATGTATATGTGTGTGTCTTGATTACAGGTGGTACATTTTAAGGGATCTGTAAAAGTTATGTGAGAGCAGCATTTAAATGGAAAGGTACATAAAGTGAGATTTGACATGGCTTGGGAAATAACTGAAATTGGTAAATTATAACACTCTCCTTTAGTCTGTTCAATGAATTAGCCCAGATCAAAATCTTCACCTTTATCTGATCAATTACTAAGACTTCTGGGTTCTGATTTCTAAATATTCCTGGAATCAGTTCACTTTTCTCAATTCCAGTCAAGTGTCCACCATCTCTAATTTGGACTGGTCCTTTTCTTACTGGTTACCTGCATCTAACCTGTGCTCTTCCATTTACTTGCTCATTATGGAGCAATAGTCTTATCAAGAAATGGAAGAGCAAATTTAACTGTGCCATTCTAAAATCTTTCCCAATGAGCTTACTACACTTAGTATAAAGCCACACATGCATCCGCATGAACTCAAAGGATCCTTTCTTACTGCCTGCTCTATCATGCTGTTCTTAGCCATTGTCTTTCTTTAATTCTCTAGAAGACTGAAATCCTTCAACTTTTTGAATTTGTCACACTCTCGCTTACCTTCTGATTTGTTTACTTGCAGTTTCACAAGCAAGATATTTTCTTTTTTAAGAGATGCTCTCTGTGAACTTTAAAATACCTAACTGTCCTCACAGAATTCTCTGGATATGGGACTAACTTGGTGCAACAATTTGTCTCCCACAGGATGCTATTTGTTCCCTTTCACAATAATCATCAGATATTTTTGAGAATTAGTAGTATTTATTATCAGAATTCTTCCTAATTCTAGTTCATTTACTCTCTGGATGTCTGGAATTTTCCTACACCAAACTGTATTGTGTTTTTCTTTCCTAACAAAGCATTATGAAAAATGGCATGACTAATCTCAACATCGCCTACAAATTACTTTTTATTTTCCTGTCTAATGATCTTTTATTGCTACTTATCAGTTATGCATAATAGTTTCGTTGTGTCATAATCATAACTGCATAGTATAATTTGATCAATTTCATTCCTCAATACCTGCCTTTACTCTTACCTCTTCCTTCCCTGATCCCCTTCCTCTACCCTGTCTCCCTTATTTTTCTTTCTTTTCCTTTCTGTAGTTTCCACGTATGAGACAAAACTTAAGATATTTGTCTTTCTGTGTGGCTTATTTCACTTAACATGGTGTTTTCCAGTTTCATCCATTTTTCTGCAAGTGATATAATTTCATTCTTCTTTATGGCTCAATAAAACTCATTTTCCACATTTTTTTAATCCATTCATCTGTTGAATGATAACTAGGCTGATTTCATAACTTGCCTATTTTGCATTGTGCTTAAATAAACATGTGTATGCATGTATCTCTGAAGTATGCTGACTTCAATTCTTTCAAATAAATACTGAGAAATGTTATACTGGCATATGTGGTTCTGTTTTTAGTTTTTTGAAAGATCTCCGTACTGATTTCCATAATGGTTGTGCCAATCTACATTCCCACCAAGAATGTGTGAGTGTTCCTCTCTACATGCTCACCAGTATTTACTGTTATTTGTATTCTTGGTGATTGCATTCTGAGTACAGTTAGATAGGGTCTCAAAGTGGCATTCGCATCTTCCCGATAGCTAAAGATGTTGAATGCTTTTTTCAAATAATTTTTGATAATTTCACTTTTTATTTTGAGAAGTGTCTATTCGGTTCCTCTGACCATTTATCAAATGGGCTATTTCTGTGTTACATTTTAAAGCTCTTAGAGCTTCTGAATATTAATTATTTCTCAGAAGAGTAGCTGGCAAAGAATTTCTCCCATTCGGTGGGCAATTTTTTCACCCTGTTGTTTCCTGTGATGTCATCCACTTATCAACACTTTCTAGTATTTCATGAGTTACAGGAATTCTATTCAAGAAGTCATTGCTTGTTTCTACATATTGAAGTGCTTCTCCTATGTTTTGTTCTAGAAGTTGCCAAGTTCTGGTTTTCCATCTAAGTGTTTGATCCAATTTTAATTGACAGTTTTAAAAGGTAAAAGATAGGGATCTAGTTGCATTCTTCTACATATGTACATCCAGTTTTCCCAGCACCATTTGGTAAAGAGACTGTCTTTTCTTGAAAGTATATTTTTAATATCTTTGTCAAGATTCAGATGATTATAGCTGTGTGGGCTTATTTGTTGCTGTCTTCTACTCCTTTGATCTATATTTCTATTTTTATGACAGTTCCAAGGTGATTTTTTTTTCTTTACTATAACTCTGTAATATGATTATAAATCAAATATTGTATTGCCTGCAGCATTGCTCTTTCTGCTCAGGATTGCTTCAGCTAATTTTGGGTCTTCTTTTCTTCCATATGAATTTTAGAACTTTTTTCTAATTCTGTGAAGAATATTTTTGGTATTTTGATTAGGATTACATTGAATCAGTAGATCACTTTTGGCACTTTCACAATATTAACTCTGCCTATTCATGAAAAGAAAGGGTATTTCGATCTTCTAGTATCTTCTTCTGTTCTTTTCAATTTTCTATACATTTCCTTGTAGAGGTCTTTCACAAACTCTTTGGTTTTAGTTTTATTTCTAGGAATATTTTAGAAGCTATTTCGAGTGGAAGTGTTTTCCTGATTTCTTTTTCAGAGGCTTCATTTTTGATGTGTGGGGAAGTGTTGATTTTTGTATGTTGTTCGATTTTATGAGTTGATTTTGTATCATGCTGAATGTATTTATCAGCTCTGGACGTCTGTTGGAGACCTTAGGGGCTTTTAAGTAGTACACGATCTTATCTATTGCAAATAGGGATACTTTGACGTCTTTCTATTTCTTTATTTCTTTCTTTATTTATTTTTTACTTAATTGCTCTGGATAAAATTCGAAGTACTACATTGAATAGAATGGTGAAAGTGGATACCCTTGTCTTGTTCTTGATTTTAGAGGAAATGTTTGAATTGTTTTCCCCATTCATTATGATGTTGACTTTGGTTTTGTCATATATAGCCTTTACTATGTTGAAATAAGTTTTTTCCATCCCTAGTTTCTTTAGGGTTTTTATCTTGGAGGAGTGGTGAATCTTCTCAGAGGCTATTTTGCATTTATTAATTGGCATATGTTGAACTGTCATTATATACCTGGAATGAAACCAAATTTTTAATGGTATATGATTTTTTTAATGTATTGTTGAATTCCATTTGCAAATACATTTTATTAAGGATTTTTGCATCTATGTAAATCAAGCATATTAGTCTACAATTTTCTTTCCTCAATGTGCCCTACTCAGTTTTGAAATCAGGTAATACTGGTTTCATGGAAGTATTAAGAATTTGGAAGCATTCCTTCCGCTCCATTTCATTGTAAAAATCTGAGGAGAATTGGCATCAGTTCTTAAGTTCCTGTAAAATTCAGTGATGAATCTTTCTGGTCCTGGGATTATTACTGCTTCAATCTCATTTTTTTTTAATTTGTCTATTTGCATTTTCTGTACTCCCTTGTTTCAATTTTGGCAAGTCACACATGTTCAGAAATTTATTTATTTATTCTAGAAATTCCAATTTCTATGAAATTGAATTTGGTTATTTTGGTTTAGAGTTTATCAATCTTGTTTATCTTTTTAAGAAACCAACTGTTTCATTGATCCTGTGTAATTTTTTTCTCTCTCTATTGCATTGATTTCAGCTTATATCTTTTTTTTTTCCTCTCTTACTGTTTTGAGGATTTGGTTTGATCTTATTTTTACATTACCTTGAGATACATCATTAGGTTGTTTATTTGACATCTTTATGATTTTGAAAAAATGTAGATCCTAAAAAATATAAATCTCTCTCTTAGAACTGATTTCTGTCCTCAAATGAATCCAAGAAATTTAAAATTTATCTTGAGATGTATTCAATAACCCATTCATTCATCATTTAAAATTTCACTGTTCAATCTCCATGTATTTGTATAGTTTCCTCTAGTTTTTTCTTGCTATTAATTCCTAATTTCATTACATTATATGTGGATAAGATGAAAGGAATTATTTCTTCTCTCTCTCTATCAGTATTTGCCAGGGATTGCTTCATGGCCTGATATATGATCTCTTTTGAAGAAAGTTCCAGGAAAATCTGAAAAGAAAGTGTACTCAGCTATTTATGGATGGAATATTCTCTAGCTCTCTGCTGAGTCCATTTGATCTAAAATGTAGTTTAGCTGTGTAGTATCTTTACTGGATATGTGGTGTAAATGGACCTATTAGTGAGACCTATTAGTATACCAAAGTCACGCATTATCAATGTAGTGGGGCCTATTTGTCCCATTATGTGGAGTAGCATTTTGTGAAATTGAGATCACCAATATTTGAGGTATAAATATTTACAATAATTATATCTTCTTATTGAATATTGCATTTACCAATAAGTAGTGATAATCTTTGTCTTTTCTAATTGTGGCTTGAAATCTGCTTTGCTAAATATCACAACAGCTATTCCTGTTTACTTTCAGATTTTATGTGGAATATCTTTAGCCATCCTTTCACTTTCAGTTTGTGTGAATGATGTTGAGAGCAAGGTATGTTTGCAGAAAACAGTTTTGGGATCTTGTTTTTTTAATCCAGGTTGCCGGTCTATGCCATTTATTTGGAGATTAACGCCATTTGCTTTCAGTGTTATTACATAAAGTTATGTTTTACATTCTGTCATTTTGCTTTAGTTCTGATGTTTGCTTCATTCCTAATTCTCATTCACTGATTCTCTTCTAAGAGTTATTCTTTCCTGAGATCTCTTGACCATTTTTAACTTCTGTGTGTAAGATTCCTTTAAGTATCTTCCTTCTCTCAGTAAGCCTAGACAATGAGTCCTCCCTTAAACGACTCCCTGTTTGCACTATCTGAATCCACAAACTGTTTGCCTGAGCAGAGTCTGCCTTTCTTTTCTTCTTTCTTTCTTTCTTTCTTTCTTTCTTTCTTTCTTTCTTCCTTCCTTCCTTCCTTCCTTCCTTCCTTCCTTCCTTCCTTCCTTCCTTCCTTCCTTCCTCCCTCCCTCCCTTCTTTCCTTCCTCCCTTCTTTCCTTTCTTCCTTTCTCTCTCTCTCTTTCTTTCTTTTCTTTTACTTTCTTTTTTTTGTAACTGGGATTGAAATTAGGGAATCTCTACAACTGAACTATGATCTAAATCCTTTTTATTTTTATTTTGAGAATGGATTCACTAAGCTATTGAAGAGTTCAGAATGCTTGTAGTCTGACACTTTTCTAGGTACATATTACTTTTTAATAAATGTTCTTTTTGTGGGTTTTAAATACTTGAGAAGAGTTATTGACATTTTATATTCTAATAAAACTACTACATTAGTATTATAATTAAAGAAAATCTAAATGCACCTTATATAATTTGGGAAAATCATAACATCATGAATCAATCATATTCAAAATCATGGAATGTTTGTTTATTTACTCATTTTCTTTTATACTATGTACAATTTTTTTATTATGGCTATGAATTTGATCATTTCATATTATAGAGAATTCTTAGATATTTAATATATCTTCTTTTGTTCTAGGTTGACATTTGTTATACATATTTATGAATATATAAAACTTGCTTATTGAAAATATGAAGAAAAGACAGATCCAAGATGGCGGACTAGAGGGTGACTGCATCTCACGTTGCTCCAGGACCCAGGATTCAAGAAGGGGAGGCACTGAGAGACTCGGACTAACATAGAGCTGTGGGTGAGTCTCTCCCACTGGGTAAAGCTCGGCCCGGGCGGCAGGCCTGGACAGGGGCAGCTTCTCAGACCAGGGCAGGTCAGCTAGAGTCTTCCCCAAGCAGCCCTGCTCCCTGCAGTGGCAGGCTCGTTCCACAGCCAGCTTCTCGGAGCAGACAGCCCAGTGAGAGCCTTTCCGCACAGAGCCAGCTCCAAGCCCCAGACCCAGCAGTGGGCCCCGGGCCACAGGTGGCTTCTGGGACCAGGGCAGGGCAGCCAGAGACTTCCCCAAACAGCCCTGCTCCCTGTGGTGGCAGGCTTGATCCACAGCCAGCTTTTCGGAGCAGGCTGCCCAGTGAGAGCCTTTCTGCACAGAGCCAGCCCCCAGCCCTGGAACCAGTAGTGGGCTAGGGGCTGCTCTCTTCAGAAGTACTGCATTATCAAGTTCCTCCAAGACGTCAGACTACTGAAGGCTGGGAGGTGATATACTGGAAATCTACAGGGACACTATAAGCCAAAGAGGAAATCTGCAATATCTCAGAGTCCCACTGACATCAGACCAATATGAGAAAACAAGGGAAGAAAACGTCCCAAACAAACCTACATACTATATCAATAAAACCCAATGACAGAACAACAGAAGACATGTCAGAAGGGGAGTTCAGAATGTATATAATTGAAACAATCAGGGAAGCAAACGAGGAGATGAAAGAGCAAATGCAGGCATTGAAGGAAGAGATGAAAGAGCAAATGCAGGCATTAAATGATCGCACCAATCAACAGTTAAAAGAGCAAATACAGGAAGCAAGACATCATTTCAATAAAGAGTTAGAGATACTGAAAAAAAAAAAAAAAACAAACAGAAATCCTTGAAATGAAGGAATCAATAAACCAAATTAAAAACTCCATAGAAAGCATAACCAATAGAACACCTGGAAGACAGAACCTCAGACACTGAAGACAAAATATTTAATCTTGAAAACAAAGTTGACCAAACAGAGAAGAAGGTAAGAAATCATGAACAGAATCGATAAGAATTATGGGATATCATGAAAAGACCAAATTTAAGAATTATTGGGATTGAGGAAGGCTTAGAGAAACAAACCAAAGGAATGAACAATCTATTCAATGAAATAATATAAGAAAATTTCCCAAGTCTGAAGAATGACATGGAAAACCAGGTACAAGAGGCTTATAGGACTGCAAATAGACAAAATTACAACAGACCCACACCAAGGCACATTATTATGAAAATACCTAACATACAAAATAAAGACAGAATTTCAAAGGCTGCGAAAGAAAAGAATCAAATTACATTCAGGAGAAAACCAATAAGAATATCACCAGATTTTTCAATCCAGACCCTAAAAGCTAGAAGGACCTGGAATAACATTTACCAAGCCCTGAAAGAAAACAGATGCCAACCAAGAATCTTAAACCCAGCAAAACTTACTTTCAGATTTGACAACAAAATAAAATCCTTCCATGATAAACAAAAGCTAAAAGAATTTGCAAAAAGAAAGCCATCATTACATAACATTCTCAGCAAAATATTCCATGAGGAAGAGATGAAAAACAACGATGCAAATCAGCAACAGGAGGAACTAGCCTAAATGAATAGCCAAATAAAGGAGAAACCAAATCATGTCAAAAAAAACCCAAAAATGAGTCAAATGACTAGGAATACAAATCATATCACAATAATAACCCTGAATGTTAATGGCCTGAACTCATCAATCAAAAGACATAGACTGATAAATTGGATTAAAAAGAAAAATCCAACTATATGCTGTCTGCAAGAGACTCAGAGATTCATCTCATAGAAAGAGATACCCATAGACTAAAGGTGAAAAGATGGGAAAAAACATACCATGCACATGGACACAGAAAAAAGCTGGAATATCCATCCTCATTTCAGATAATGTGGACTTCAAGCCAAAACTAGTCAGAAGGGATAAAGAAGGACATTACATACTGCTTAAGGGAAGCATAAATCAGCAAGACATAACAATTATAAATATCTATGCCCCGAACATTGGCTCATCCATGTACGTCAAACAAATCCTTCTCAATTCCAGAAATCAAATAGACCACAACACAATAATACTAGGCTATTTTAACACACCTCTGTCACCACTGGATAGATCTTCCCAACAAAAATTAAATAAAGATACCATAGATCTCAATAACACAATCAACAATTTAGACTTAACAGACACATATATAATATACCATCCAACAAAGAATGAATACACTTTCTTCTCAGCAGCACATGGATCCTTCTCTAAAATAGACCATATTTTATGCCACAAAGCTACTGTTAGCAAATACAAGAAGATAGAGATACTACCTTGTACTCTATCAGATCATAATGGATTGAAATTAGAAATAAATGATAGAATAAAAAATAGAAACTTCTCAAAGGCCTGGATATTAAATAATATGCTATTATATGATGAATGGATAACAGAAGACATCAGGAGGGAAATAAAAATATTCTTAGAAGTAAATGAGAACAAAGACATATCATATCAATATCTCTGGGACACTATGAAAGCAGTACTTAGAGGAAGATTTATTTCATGGGGCACATTCAACAAAAGAAGTAGAAATCAACAAATAAACGACTAAACACTACAGTTCAAAGCCCTAGAAAAAAAAGAGCAGACCAACACCAAACGTAGGAGAGGGCAGGAAATAGTTCAAATCAGAGCCAAAATCAACAAAATTGAAACAAAAGAAACAATCGGAAAAATTAACAAAATAAATAGTTGGTTCTTTGAAAAAATAAAAAAAAATTATATACCCTTAGCCACACTAACAAAGAAAAAGAGAGAGAAAACTCAAACTACTAAAATTTCGAATGAACAAGGAAATATCACAACAGACACGAGTGAAATACAAAACATAATTAGAAGCTATTTTGAAATTCTATATTCCAACAAAACAGAAAACCTCGAAGACATCAACAAGTTTCTAGAGACATATGAATTACCTAAACTGAACGAGGAGGACATACACAACTTAAATAAATCAATGAAATAGAAGAGGTCATCAAAACCTTCCAACAAACAAAAGTCCAGGACCAGATGGGTTCTTAGCCGAGTTCTACAAAACCTTTAAAGAAGAGCTCATTCCAATACTTCTCAAAGTATTCCATGAAATAGAAGAGGAGGGAACCCTCCCAAACTCATTCTATGAAGCCAATATCACCCTGATACCTAAACCAGACAGAGATACATGGAGGAAAGAAAATTTCAGACCAATATCCTTAATGAACATCGATGCAAAAATTCTCAACAAAATTTGAGCAAATTGCATACAAAAATATATTAAAAAGATAGTGCACCACAATCAAGTGGGTTTTATCCCAGGGACACAAGGTTGGTTCAACATCCGGAAATCAATAAATGTCATTCACCACATCAACAAACATAAAGTTAAGAATCACATGATTATTTTGATAGATGCAGAAAAAGCATTTCATAAAATACAGCATCCCTTCATGCTCAAAACACTAGAAAAAATAGGGATAGTGGGAACATTCCTTAACATTGTAAAGGCCATCTACACTAAGCCCATGGCCAATATCATTCTAAATGGTGAAAAACTGAAAGCATTCCCCCTAAACACTGGAACAAGGCAGGGATGCCCTCTTTTACCACTTCTATTCAACATCGTCCTTGAAACTCTAGCCAGAACAATTAGACAAACCAAAGAAATTAAAGGATACAAATAGGAAAAGAAGAACTCAAACTATACCTGTTCGCTGATGACATGATTATATATTTAGAGGAACCTTGAAATTACCAGAAAACTTTTAGACTCATAAGTGAATTCAGTAAAGTAGCAGGTTACAAGATCAATGCTCATAAATCCAATGCATTTTTATACATAAGTGATGAATCTTCACAAGGAGAAGTTAGGAAAACGACCCCATTGACAGTAGCCTCAAAAAAAATGACATAAAATACTTGGGAATAAATCTCACAAAAGAGGTGAAAGACATCTACAATGAGAACTATAGAACACTAAAGAAAGAAATTAAAGAAAACCTTAGAAGATGGGAAGATCTCCCATGTTCTTGGATAGGCAGAATTGAAATTGTCAAAATGGCCATACTACCTAAAGTGCTATGCAGATTCAACGCAATTCCAATTAAAATCCCAATGATGTACCTTACAGAAATAGAGCAAGCAATCATGAAATTCATCTGGAAGAATAAGAAACCCAGAATAGCTAAAGCAATCCTCAGTAGAAAGAGTGAAGCAGGGGGTATTGCAATATCAGATCTTCAACGCTACTACAAAGCAATAGTAACAAAAATGGCATGGTATTGGTACCAAAACAGACAGGTAGATCAATGGTACAGAATAGAGGACATGGACACAAACCCAAATAAATATAATTTTCTCATACTAGACAAAGGGGCCAAAAATATGCAATGGAGAAAAGATAGCCTCTTCAACAAATGGTGCAGGGAAAACTGGAAATCCATATGCAACAGAATGAAATTAAACCCCTATCTCTCTCCCTGCACAATACTCAACTCAAAATGGATCAGGGACCTTGGAATCAGACCAGAGACCCTATCCTGCATCTTACAGAAAAAGAAAGTAGGTCCAAATCTTCAACTTGTTGTCTTAGGATCAGACTTCCTTAATAGGACTCCCATAGCAAAGAAATAAAAGCAAGAATCAACAACTGGGATAGATTCAAACTAAAAAGCTTTCTCTCAGCAATGGAAACTATCAGTAATGTGAAGAGAGAGCCTACAGAGTGGGAGAATATCTTTGCCACTCATACTTCAGATAGAGCGCTTATTTCCAGAATCTATAAAGAACTCAAAAAACTCTACACCAAGAATACAAATAATCCAATCAACAAATGGGCTAAGGAAATGAACAGACACTTCACAGAAGAAGATCTACAAGCAATCAACAGATATATGAAAAAATGTTCAACATCTCTAGTAATAAGTGAAATGCAAATCAAAACTATCCTAAGATTTCATCTCACCCCAATTAGAATGGCGATTATCAAGAACACAAGCAACAATAGTTGTGGTGAGAATGTGGGGAAAAAGGTACACTCATACATTGCTGGTGGGGCTGCAAATTAGTGCAGCCACTCTGGAAAGCAGTATGGAGATTCCTCAGAAAGCTTGGAATGGAACCACCATTTGACCCAGCTATCCCACTCCTTGGCCTATACCCAAACGACTTAAAATTAGCATACTACAGAAATACAGCCACATCAATGTTCATTGCTGCTCAATTTACCATAGCCAGATTGTGGAACCAACCTAGATGTCCTTCAATTAATGAATGGTTAAAGACACTGTAGCATACATATACAATGGAATATTACTCTGCCATAAAGAATGATAAAATTATGTCATTTGCAGGCAAATGGATGAAACTGGATAATATCATGCCAAGTGAGATAAGCCAATCTCAAAAAAAACCAAAGGACGTATGATCTCGCTGATAAGAGGATGATGACATATAATCTTGGGGGTAGGAGGGGTTAGCGTTAAGGTTAGGGTTAGTTTTAGGGTTAGGGTTAAGGAGGGTGGCAAGAATGGAGGAAGGCAGGATTGTATAGAGTGAAAAGAGGGGTGGGAGTGGTAGGCGGAAGGAAAAAATAACAGAATGAATCAAACAACATTAACCTATGTAATTTTATGATTACGCAAATGGTATGCCTTTACTCCATGTACAAACAGAGAAACAACATGCATCCCATTTGTTTACAATAAAAAAATATATATATAAAAAAAAGAAAATATGAAGATTATTTTATACACACATTCTTCACAGCCACTAAACAAAACTCCTTTATTCTGATAAATGTCAATATTATATATTTTTATATAACATGTTAAATAACATGCAATTATTTTCTAAAAAGAGAATATTATATATATAATTTAATAAGTATAATAAAAATCATGATTATTTTTCAGTTTAATAATTTAATGAAAACATTTAATAAATGGTAAAATTCATTTCTGATTTTTATTGATCTTTTTGTGTAAGTCTTCATTAAGTTCTTATTTTCAGTATTTGGAATGTTAATTAAATTATGCACTTAACATATGTCTTTTTTATTTACTGAGGTAATTATAAATACTATATATTATATAAATACTATATATTATATAATTATAAATACTATATATTTAGAGTTTTTAATACCTTTTGTATAATCTTGATGAATTTTTTAACACTGTTTTTAAATTTTTTTAATCTTTCCATATTCAAATAGAGCTTTTTGCATTTTCATTACCTTTGAGCAGTTGTTTTATCACATTTTCAACTGTCTTCATAAGTTCATTTTTTTAAGCTTCAGAAGAAGTATAAAATAATATCTAATATCAGATTCCCCTAATCTTTTGAAACACTAGTGAACTGTGCAACTGCAATTCATGCTAGCATTAATGTGTCTTCATGAAAATATTCTTTCCATAATAGAGTGCTGTTTTTCTAGAATATGTAGAAAAAGAAAAAAAAGGAAAACATAAACAGAACTCCCCATATTGACACATAAATTCTAGGGGGAAATGAAGATTAGGTCTTATAGAAATACATACTTTACTTATAAAGTTCTTGTAGTGGAAATAGCTCTATATTCTGATAAAATTTGCAATTATGTGTCTGATCTTCTAGGATTCATCATCTTTTCATGCTCATTTTTCTCAGATGATCAAGGTGTTTGAATAAAAGAGAAAGTTCTCAGAGAAGTGATGAAGGACAATGTAATTAGGGAAATCTTTAATGAGTTAAGTTTTTAGAACGGTACATTCCTGCAACAACCTATTGAAACAGTCAATTAAAAGATAATTAGGATAAATCATAGTGAGAAAGGAGATAACCTCACATCTTCAAGAACAGACCATCTTGCTTCACATAAAATTTTCAAGGTGACTCAGTATCTTCAGAATTAAATATAGATAAAGTTCATTTTGATGTTGCTAAAATTAATTTAAAATATACCATTTTAAAATAGTTATGTTCAAAAATATAATTTACAAGTGGGATATGTAAACCAAAACAAAGTAGAAAACATTTTTCAGTTAATTCCCACTATTCATGTGAACAGCTCATTCCCATTCTGGGAAGGTCATAGTTCATCTGTTATTTCTTCACTCACCATGTTTCCTATCAGCTGAGCACCAGGTATAATTGAGACCTCTGTGCACAATGCAGGATTGAATTTGGTCTGTAATTTGTAAAAACTATTCTTATTAGTTCATTTTAGATATACATAATGTTAGAATCCATTTTGACATAATTACACAATCAGGGGATATAATTTGCTGTAATTCATTCTTCCTCTCTGCTTCCCCTCCCCCACCCCCTGCTGTTCTCTTCCTTATTTTCTTCTACTTCTAAAATTTCAGCAACAAGACTATATGGTACAGGAAAAAAAGTTGTTTAAAAATAATCACTGTGAGAAAAAAAAATTATTTGGAATTGCATTACATATAAATTTTAAAATTCTTCATTACCTAAACCTCTAAATAAATCTGCAATATGCATTTGACTTGCTGGAATTATTGCAAACACATTTCTAAATCACTAAAAAGGAGAAAAGAAACTTGTCTTCAAATGACATCTATTAGTAGCTACAAATTTAAGATACATGTTATATTCATTTATAAATAAGTCATTAGCAAATAAAAAAAATAAGTGGCTACGTGAGACTTTCCTTGTATATACATAATAATGAAGCCAGACAACATAGATTAATGCCCTGGCTCTTCCTCTTGCCAGTTCTGATTTTACCTAAGTTGCTTGCAGTCATCAATCTCATTTTTCTTATGGTAAGCTAAAAAAAATACTAACATTTACTAGAAAAATTAAATGAATAAATATGTGAAAATAATGTGAATAGAATCTAGTGCATGTGAGCACTTGATAAACATCAGTTACTCTATTGTTTGTATTTCACCATGGTTGGACACACTTTGACATCTGAGAGTGGCATGGAGATGAAAAAGGGATACTTTTTATTTTGGTAAGAAATTCTGAAGTCTTTTTTTGTTAATACATATTAAGAGAAAAATACTCTAAGGCACACTCAGAAGTTCATCTTTATTAAATAAAACTCACTTGTCCTAAATAACTTTTGTGTCCAAAGTTGATCATTCAAATAAGGAGTTTAAGGGATGTGATTAGTTTTATCAAGTAGATTTTGTGTCTGTTCACTTCAGAAATGGTGTACTGCAGCAACTATTACTGCTCGACACCTTCCCTCCACTTTTCTGTTCTTCATTGGTTTATATCCTGTTATTGAAATTTTAAAATCAAATTTAGGTTGCTAGAATCTTCAGCCAATTATTTAATAACACCTCTATTTGCCCTCTAATAGTTACATTTGCCTTCCTTAATTGTTACAGAATATTAAACTAAGCATATGGACATTCATATAAATATCATTTTTCCCAGTCTTCCTTGCATCCAAGAAGAAGTATAAAATGGAGCTCAGGCCAGTTAGGTGCAAGTGGTCATCTGTCACCTGACCATCTGGCAGCCCTTGAAAGATGCTCTCATGCAGAGGTGAGTTGCAGTCCTCACAAGCCTTTTCATCTCTTCCTCATTTCTTCTTCCCAAGAACACATACCAGAGCTGTCATCATGAACTCTGAGGCTGAGAGCCACAGAGGAGTTAACGATGTGATGCTTCTCACTGAAAGCAATGTGTTAGATGAAATGAAAACATAAAGAGAAAAGCGTATTTTACCTCATATATGATTTCACTCATCTCTTAGCCAAATAAGTTATTTTAGTTTAAAGAAAAAAGAAGCAGCGGCAGAAGAAATATCAGCCTTATGGTGTTTGCTCTTTCTGCTCCCACTGCTGGAATGCCTTTCATCCAAGTGTTCTGGTGGCTAACTCCTTCACTTATTTATAAATAAAACAAGCTTCTGCCCACCAGTATGCCCCATTCCCTTAATTTGTCTCACCCCACTATTATGTTGTTACTCTTTAACGCCCTACATACCTTACATGATTTTTTGTACCTATCTCACTAGGTAAGAGATTTTTATTTCTTTTATTCACTGATGTTCCGCACAAGTATCACAGAATATAAGATAGGAGCATTGCTACCGATTAATATTTTTTAAAGAATGTAAGAAAAGTTGTTATCTTGGAAATAAAATAAAACTGCATGAAAGATTAGGGGTTACAAATACTTCAAAAAGACATACATTTTAATTCCAGAATAGCTTCAACCTAGACAGAAAATGAAAAATTAACAAGAACAGAGATTTAAATAATAATGCAGAAATATGTGTCTTGTGAAGAGTCACAGGTTTTAAGTATCATTAGAAGCCAATGGAAACAGAATGAAGCTTGAAGTTTGGCAAGAGAGTAATGAACTGATAAACCATGGAAACAACTTCATAAAAGAGAACAAGAGACAATGGATGAGTATGGATAGTGACAACGAAGAGTTCAATTTGTCAATGGACTGCCCACTGCTACAGTATCAATCTGCAGGAGTCAGGGGAGTAGGATGCTGACAGACCAGACGTAGAGATTACTGTTTGAGAAGTGAATGTCCGAACAAAGGATTTCAGTAACTTCAAGAGATGGCGACATTGAGGATTTGGGTCTACACTGAGGAGTGAGGCTAATATGGAATAGAGGAATTTGAGAGAGGAAAATGTGAGTGGAAAGGTAACATCAAGGAAGGAGAAGATGACAGTGTAGACTGAATCCCAAGTCCTTTTAAAGGAAGAGAGAGGAACAGACAGGAAAGAGCCATTAAACCAAATAAGAAGAAAAAGAAAAAGTGGGCCTCATTCAAAGTCTTCAAATGTTATATGAAAAACCACCCGTAAACAATGTTTGGAAAAAGATGAATTTTAAAAGAACAAAATAGAATGAAATTCTGATAAATGTTTCACATTCTGAAGGAAATTAAAAGTCACCATGGTCTATGAAAAAAGACATCAAGAATAAGTTATCATAACAACAAAGTGTGAAAAAAAAACCTTAAACATGATATCATATACATTTAGGACAAAAACACCACACTGAAGCAACTGGCAGAATGATCAGGAGAGCAAAGAAGCTCATGTCACATAGAAGATCAATAATTTTTACAACAGCATTATGACACACTATCATTTCCACTTTATAGAGAAAAAATCATGGCCCAAATAAAAAAAGCAATATGTCTTGGATTGAATAGCAAATAAATCTAAGAATTCTACTTCTCACTCAACTAAGTATTCATCTTTAATTCAGTGTAAGTGCCCATAAGCTTTATTATTAAAGTACATGGTTTGGTGTTCAGACTCCACCATTCATTAGTGACGTTCTCTGGGGATTATGGTTAGAATCCAATTTGCTAAAATATGTCAAGCATGCAGCGAGTGACTCATACAGCATTTAGTGATAAATGAATTATAGTTGCCATCATTTTTATTATTTTTGTTATTAGTGCTTCTCTGTGAAAACTATCTCCTCTCAAACCCAGTTTTATCTTCAGTAAAATGAAAAAAAAAAAGTTCATTTCTGAAAATGAAGGAATAAAGTCCACCTTAAGAAATAAAGGTAAAGGCTAGGCTTGATAATGAATGAAAACATTCTTTAAAAGACTATGAGTGTTAAAACTAGTAAGATATTTTGACTCTTGAGTAGTTGAATGTATGCTTTATTCCAGAAGCATATTTCTGGATCTTTCATCAGCAAAGTTTATAACTCTCTGTTCAGTTGTAAAATAAAATTCCAAGGTTTGTATACAATATTTCAGAGACTACATGACATGGTCATTGCTTGCAATGATCCTAATTCTATTTCCTAGTGTAGTTTCACGCCACATTTAGCAGTTACATTACAATGCAATTTCATATTGAACTAGTGCTCAGTTAAAACTACCTGATTCTTTTTTTCTTTCTCAGGAACTTCTTAAATCTCTCTCTCTCTCTCTCTCTCTCTCTCTCTCTCTCTCTCTCTCTCTCTCTCTCTCTCTTTTTTAAATCTACCTAATGTGATTAGACTATTGCAAAAGAATCTTATAGAAGTTTGTGTTAACACATACTGGACAAATTATTCTTACTAAATAAATGTAATTGATAATATGTGAGGTCTCTACCTGTGCTAAACCAGAGTTAACACATAGTTAAGGTGTGGACTATACTTACATTTGGCCATTCCAATTCTGAGTTCATTCCTACTGTGCTGTCAGCAGTATCAAGTCATCTGTTTGTTCCTCTTGTGTTAAGGCTATGTGGAAACCTATCCAATAATTTCCTATAGAGGTACCTTCCTACCCTGTTGAAGAAAAATCTCACTAAATTGTATACTTAAAAAAAAAATAAATGTTCACCCAACAGCATCTTATGGATAGAAAATATATTCTTTTAAAGTACTTTAAATGAATTTTATTTTGGAAATAAATTAATTATTTTTGTCATTATAAAATGAAAATACATACAGAGGAAGCTTTAAGGTAAATGCTTTTGTATCCATATTCCATTCTCTAGGTTTTAACATAGGTTTCACAATTTACTAGTCTATGGATGTCTCAGTTTCCTTGTTTGCAATAGAAGAAGAATAACTAACTCTTGTTTAGGGTTCTTGGGTTGTATTATAATACAAAAAATTCAAAGTAATTATAAGAATGTTTAGTAAGTCCTAAATAAGTGCTGTTTGCAATATATAATATTTATAAATACTATTTTGTATCTAAATTTGATATATGCATATATTTTTGTATGACTTCAAAATATTCATTTATATTATTTTTTCTTAATATCAATATATTTTACCATCAAAAGAGAAATCTCAGTAAATATTTCACTGGCAATTCTGGAAATAAGTAAGTCCTTCTGAATGTCCAGTACAGTTACTGAAAATAGTATTACACACACAAAGGGTATTTGTAATTTCTAGGTCAGAAATAAATCAAGAAAGGGTTTAGTGCCCATACTTATTCTTATATAACTTCTCTGCCCTCTGAGAACTGATCAGTCATGTATTCAATTTGCCTTTCAGAAAGAGGAAAGGATTCCACATTATACACGGAGAACATATCATCACTTTCATTGAATTTACAAAGTAAATCTTTAAATATTTTAATGGAATCAGGACATAATATGATTTAAAAAAGTCTTCTGACATTTCAGTCTCTACAAATGTACATTTGTCTTGGTGATGGATGACTTGTTTAAAATGTTAACTAATCTGAATTCCTATTGGAGACAATATGGGCTAACTCCTCTGAAAGTATAAACTGTATGTTCTCTAGTCCACTTTCCTCATTTCTTCATGTATTGTCAAATATATGAAAGTTTCTTTTAGCCTAGGCAAAAAGAGTTTCATCGATTATAACAAGGTGCTGGTGGTATGGGGTTGGCCTCTGTAGTCTTCTTGATGTTATCTGAGAGAATTAGACAGGCAGTAGGCAAAATTAAGTCTCAGTCATTTTCAGAGAAAAATTTTCAGCTTTGAGCTTCTTTTTTGCATCTAAAGTAACAGAAAGTAAAAATCCCATGCCCATTATGAGACATTGTCTTCAGCAGAGGATAAATAGATGTGATTATATTAAGGATTCCTGAACAATATAAACCACGTGTATTAATGCTCTTGAATTTGCAATAATACTAATTGGTTATTTTTTCTTTAGAGACAATCTTAGAGGATATTTTTTCTTTCTCTCTTTTTCAACAAGGCCTGCTGTCATTTCTCCTATTATTTTACTGATTTTGTTTAAAAGTTACCAAAGGAATGTGTAATTCTATAATCTCTAGAATGTGCATAAACAGTATTTATATACTTGATATCTAGAGTCTGTTTCTATAATTGATATCTGAAGTCTGCTTAATTACAATTATTTTAGCCCAGTGAATAGGGATGCTATCAGAATAGACACATGGTATTTATGCTAAAACCCAAGAGGTATGATACTTCTGTTGCATGGCAAATATAATAAATGCTGTTGGCACCCTTTCCAACTTCCCATCTCTCAGTTCTGAGAGTTGACTGTTAACAATTCATATCTTCTCCCTTCTCAGTAAAATTTTCATTGCATAGATCTAGAAAATAAATCATTTTCTAAAGTTGAATGAACACAAAGTAAATAAAACATAAATCTGAAGTTTTAACTCAAATTTATAAGGATTTGCACAAGTCATTTTGTATGTCTGATACTTTTTTTTCTCAGTATGAAATGAAGGTCTTAGAGCTAAATGTTAGTACATGCTTTTAACTCCATTCTCTCTGCAGTCTCCCATACAATGTCACCAAAGTGATACACCCCCACCCATCTCCCAACAAAAGCGAGATTTCACCAAGTAAAAGAGAATAGCAACAGAAAATGCATTCTATAAGATATGCCATTAAAATTTTGGTGACTGAAACACTGAAGTCAAGCAACAAGAGAGCAGTCTTCAGAAAGCTCTAAGTTAAGCTTTCGTGTGTGAGAAGACTACTGAGAAGTGATAAAGAAAGGAAGATGAGAAAATAGGAAATGAGGGTACTCAGCATCCTGGTAGCTAGAAACACAATCAAATCTTGTAGTATCTTTCCAAACTTTGAACCCATTCCCATTCAAAAACCTATAGAGATCAAAACTGATATTGTCTAAACTTTGAAGCAAAATATTAATGGAAAAAGATTAGGTACCATGACTAAAACCTGAGAAAATACATTAAAGTAGGTGTAAAAAATTTTAACACCCTGCAATCTCTTGCAATTAGTTTAGAATACTGGTAGTTTGGGATTATATATCTTATTGCATTGTGTGAAACTGACCAACCAAAATGTCTGAGAGTTACTGACATTTCTTACCCACCTACTTACTGCAGTGAACCTCTGGGATTTCACTGACTCACTTACTGCAGAGCTCAATAGCAGACAGCCATGAATTATGAACACAGTGTTCAATCCTACCCTTACTTACCGAAAACATTTGAAAATATTGATAACATCAAAAAAAAAAAAAAACAAGAAGAAAGAAAAAGGACAATCATTGAAGCTGCAAAAATCAAAGAGGTTTTCCTTAGAACTGGAGGGAAAAAGAGAAAAGGGAAAAAAAATATTCAGTGGAGGGGAAATAAAATGATTTAGAAATTAGAAAAGCTGGACGTGATGTACATACCTGTAATACCAGTGGCTTGGGAGGCTGAGGCAGGAGGATCCCAAGTTCAAGGTGAGCCTCAGCAACTTAGCGAGGTCCTAGCAATTCAGTGAGAACCTGTCTCTAAAAACACAAGAAAATGCTGGGAGTGTGACTCACTGGTTAAGTGCCCCTGGGTTCAATCCCCAGTACCTAAATATATAAATACATAAAATAATAAAAAATAAATAAAAAGAAATTAGAAGAAAGGAATGGTGATGTAATATTCAAGAGACAGTGTAGAAGACAGACGACGATATCTATAGGAAAAAATTCTGCTAGGTAGGCATTTCACTGGAAGAGGAGAAAAAATAAGGGAAATGATACAAATGTCAATATGCACTTAGGAGTTAAAAGAAAAGAAAGGAAGGACCTTCAAAGAAAGAGGGATATATGAAAGAATTAATTTACAAAATTTATATAGTCAAGGAAAATGAATTCCACAAAAATAAAGTAATGAGCCACGAAGACATGGTATCAAGACACAAAGTGGAGAGTTGGATGGGAATTCTTATAATCAGATTTGGGAATTCCCAAAGTGACTGTGTGCCTCTGCCTTTGGGGACCACAAGCCCAAATTGAAACAGGAACTGTGTCTACAACTGGATACCCAAAAGAAGCTGATCAAATACCAAGTGTTTTATTGTTTTGCAATAACATTTTTAATTTTTTAGAGTATAAAGATGAACATATTTACACAATGATAGGTATAGAGAAAATAAATCATTTGGTAATGAAAGATGTGACTAATTCCAGGGAAAACTCAAAATTCTCGCAGTAAATATAATCATAGTGTAATATAAGCTCAGGTATATTTTCTTCAAATTTATGACAAATAAACAAAATATTGATTTAATAAAAGAACAAATTCATGACAATGACACCAGAGAAGTTTTATTTCTAACTGTGTGTGTACACATGTTTTTAGGGGAGAAAATAAAGGAAGAAAATGACATTTTCTTCTTTCAAAGAAATAAATCAGTACATAATATCTAAAACTGAAAATCGAGATGCATGCCTGTCACTTAGAAATATAGAGACAACTCTTTTAAAAAAAGATAGCTATTTGAAAATGGTGGTAGTTTAAGTGTCAAATTGAAACAGAAGACTTGGTCTGGGGTCTGGAGATTTTATTCAAACTTGATTACTGATTATTATTAATCAAAGATATTTATTTCATAACATAAATATCATAGAAACAATGATTTTAATGATATCAAAAGTTTAATTTTCAAATACCTCCTTACACTATGAAGAAACACAGGATAATTTTAATGACCTCTGCCAAGATTTTTGTCATTCCCAGGGAGTTGCCTTAAATTGCTTTCTCACTTAATCTCAGAAAAGATTAGTTTAACTTTATTTCTGTGTGTGTAACAAAAGAATTTCAACATTCTTAATCGAGGGAAAAAGTTCAGAAGATAATGATATTAAATCAAGGACACACTTGAACATGGAGTGTTGTTGAGACACCAAGCAGAATCAAAGCATCTTAGTCCTTTAAAAATCCTGTGCACTAAGATGAATATACTTCATAGGAGACAATAACTCCTTTATATAAAGTTCTGCAGAGTCTTATTCAAAAGAATTATGTATTCAGGGAAGGGTGGAAATATCTGGCATTTATTTATTTATTCATTTTTTTATAATATTTTATCACAACAAATAAACATTCTATGCAGGATATAATTTTGTGTGAAATTAAAAAGTCTAATTTTTAATTATTTGATGCATAAACATAAGCATTATACATATTAATGAGGTGCTAAATGATGCATTGGTGTATGCATGCATTGTGTAATACTCAATCCAGTCCAAACACAACCACTTCCTCTAATATTTATAACTTATTTGTGGTGAGAACATTCAGAATTCTTTCTTCTATATTTTTGCTTACAAAATGCATTATCACATAATTGTTAATTAGCTTTATAAGTAAAATTAAACTTGTAACATAAACTAAAGCTTTGAGTAGCAAGAACATAAAGTAAGAAGTTAGAAAAAATAAAGCTGGACATGTGAATAGCAATTCTGATAGAGAGCAGTCAATTTCTGGAAATAGAGTATTATTTGTTAGATTATGTTTCTTTTCCAATTCAGCCATGCAGAAATGTCTTGTTAAATCAGTTGGACACACACACATACACCTGTATGAAGATGAAGGGAATAAAAGACCTGCTTCCCTTGGCAATATCCAAGATATATTGAGATATTAATGTTGCCAAAGAATACTGTAAAAGAAAAACAATGTTTAATTATGTTCATGCCAATACATTTATGTTCACTTGAACAAATACTATTTTCCTTTTTATCAAATGGTAATAGTAAAGAGTGAACAAAAGTTTGGAGGGGAAAGTAAAATATTTTAATCAGGTTGGTAGAGGTAAAATTTTTGCTTCAGACAAATTACCCTAGCAGTGACTAGATAAAATGTAAAAATGTATCAGACCAGCCAGATGTAAAACAGGTGACTATTGTAATAATCTAGAAGAGAAAAAAACGAGTTTTCAGTCTCTGACCATCATTATAGAAATGGAAAAAGGAAGACCATGTTTGAATAAAACAATGGAGTCATGGATTGTAGGTGGATAGTGAATTTTGAATGAAAAGTAAGTTTCCAGAATGAGATATCAGTTCTATCAGTAGGATAAGAACCAATCTGATTTACTTTTGTTCAATACACAGCTCTTTGAAAGACCTCTCTGACTCAAGAGGGAACATGCAACAAGATTCAGATTCAGAACAACTAGAACTAGCATTTGAACTGAAGTAGAAACCAATGATTCTTTTCTCTTGAAGTGGGCTTGTGTAGAGGGAAATGAGTGGTGAAAAAGGGAGGAGGAGAGGGTGGAGGGAAGGACAGATAATGGAATGAGACAAACCTAATTACCCTATGTACATGTATGATTACACGGTATGAGTGTACTTTGTGTACAACCAGAGAAATGAAAAGTCATACCCCATTTGTATACAATGAATCCAAAAAAAAAAAAAAAAAAAAAAAACAGGGTGAGAAAGAGAATTTCTTAATGTCACCTACAAGCAGGGTGAGAAAGAGAATTTCTTAATGTCACCTCATTTTATTTACTCTCTTCATACACCAATATTAACATGAAAAATGTAATATGAAATGAGAAGACAACAAAAGAAAGACACCTTTATATTTTTTATCTACTTTGAATCTATTTACCATTATTGTAATTAGTTCACATTACTCTTCTTGGAGGTGAATAGGGAATATATTAACTCGAACCAAGTTCAGTTATTCCTGGCAATTATTTCAAACAGGTGCAGAATCAAATGGGAAACTATAGCACAAGTGAACTTTATAGTACATACTTTCATATAGATTTAAAGATATGTGATAAAGTAGGGAAGAAATACTGAAAGGAGCAAGTGAATTGCCATTCTGTGTGCCAAAACTGGAAAGAAAAATTTAAAAGAAAAATAAAACACTTCTGATATTGTCAATAAAATCTTCAGTCTCCAAGAGTGATTGATGTTGCATATTTTGAAGGTTAAATTAAAAAATGTTTTCTAATATATAAAAACAATTTAACTGGAGCAAAATCATTATAATCTATCCAAACAAACAAACAAAAAAGACAATATAGATTAAACTATGCGTAGGGCAGTCTTTTACTATGCTTAGATAATACTGCCTTAACAGCAGGGTTTTATTTTGGTTTGATTTATATTGCTGTTTAGGATCATTTAAATTATTTACTTGTCAGTTTAATTCTCTGTAAAAGTGCCTATTTCTAGAAATGCACCTTATTACATGCACTGTACACATCTAAGTGCAAGTCTACATATAGACACTCACTAATCCAATTTAATAGGCAGAAACTATTTCCTTGAGGGCAAAATATTTCACATCATCTCTTCCTTAAAACAAATAGTTAATAGGTTCAATTTTGTGGTCAAGTACAATTCCAGAGTTTTTCTTTTCCATACAACTCACTAACAAGAGTTTCAAGTTTATTTAATATGTATCTGACACTAATTTAGAGACTCTAGGGACAAAGCAAACAGAATTTCTGTGCAAAATGGAAACATGGTAGATTGTTAGTTTAGAAGCTACAAAACATCAAGATATATTCCTCTGTGTTAAAAAAAAAAATGAAAAACAGTTACTTCACTGTCTAATCATGAGGAAAAGACACAGCTGGTTTCCATAGCAACCAAGTCCTGAGTATTCTTCATTCATCTCTTTTTTACCAGAATCTGCCTCATTATGGTGAAAAGAAATTCAGTGTCACATCAATAAAAACTCTAATATTTATAGATCCAAATACATTTTTCTATCCAGGGTGTGTAAGTAAAGACAGTGAAATTCGGCATTGGCTTGAACAAGAAAACTTAATTTAAATGTGAGAAGAACTGAAGCTTCTCTTGAATTTTACTTATGTATTCAGCATCTATTATTTGAGCATCCAAGAGAGATGTTTTTTTCATAGACTTTGACAGGCTCAGCTCTTTGGAGAGTTTATTTTATCTCTTCTAGTCAGAAGCTGATTTCAGTGGCACTTCTGGCTGAAACTTAAAAGTCAAAATACAAAAGAACTAGCACATTTATTCTTGTCTAGTGAAGATAAGATTTATTCTGTGCTGTGTAAAAACACCCGACAAACTATCTACTTGATATTGAACTTTCAAAACACTTTCATACTATATTTTCTAGTGGGAAAAATATGCTAACATAATTGACTATGAGTTGCGCCTCCTATGATTATGCATAAAATAGATAAAATTCAGTAACAGCTACTTTACATAATTTGACAGTACTGCCATTTTGATTGATTCATTGACTGATTTCTTGATCACAAGCTACAAAGCAATTACTCTATTTTGGAAGCATAATTTTAACCTCTTTAACTTTGTCATATACCAATCACACAATTCAAATGTGTGGTTTTGACAAACTGAACTTGTGCAGTCTTACATTCTGTGATATTCTACTTCACTTATATTTCCTTAGGATTCTCTGTACTTTTCTTCAGGACTATTTATATATTTTTGTCATTATTGACCTAATAACTATAATTCTTAGAAAACTATATTTTTTATGAAGGAATCAAGTCTCAGTATCTGACATAGGTTCTGAATTACAGGAGTGTACAAATCTTTGATAAACAAAGGAAGGAATAATGGGACAACAAAATTTTGCTTTTTTCATTGCCAGTTTATTATATTATGAAATTCTAATCACTATTTTGATATCATTGTCTTTAGATTTACCTTGTATAAGCATTATAATTTAAGTACGGAAATAAAGGAATGAGTGTGCTAAGCTAAATAGTGTTATCCAGTAAGTTTAAAGGGTATTATTATTTTTAAATATAATGTAATGCAGAATGTATTACAAACATGGTTAAATGGCAGACCATATGTAAATTATCCTGGGATTGACAACATTATAGGAAAGGAGAAAGAGAAAGAAGAAACCAAAATAAGAAAATAGCAAAGATAAACAAATGACAAGTATCTTTTCTATTTTCTTCCTTGAAAGCTAGGAATTTAAATACATTTCATAATAAACTTTAGGGTCACATATTAGTTTAACAGATATCATAGGCATGTGGTTTGCATGCTGTTTAGAGACTAGTCACTCTTTATAAAGCCTGAACTAATAAAAACTGTATTTTTCTGCACTCTGCTTTTAGTGGTAGGCAAACACATTCTTCATTCTTAGTATTATATTGTAGAATTACAAGTAATAAATCTTAAAATATATAAAAATAGAAGTACAGAAGACTGATACTAATAGAGAATATCTGGTATAAGAGATTGTGGTACAAATGGTCATCAAAAAAGCATCAATGACTACATGTCATTCAAGCATAGAGCTCAGGAGGAAGAAATATGAGAAAATCTTTCCAAAGGAAATGATGAAATTCCATGATAAAAGTTTGTTAATCAGCTTTTTGTCGCTTAGACAAATAACTGGAGAAAAACAACTTTGAGGAGGAAAGATTCATTTGGGTTCATAGTTTCAGTGATTTTAGTCCTTAGCTGACTCTATTGCTTTGGAACTGAGGTGAGGCACAACATCATGGAGGAAAGAGGGTGGTAGCAGAAACCTACTCAGTTCATGGCAGCCAGGAAGAAGAGAAAGAAATAAAGAAAGAAGGGGCCAAGGATAAGAAATAACCATCTAGGGCAAATCCCAAGTAGCATATTGTCTCCCAACCATGCCCTACCGCCTACAGTTGCAATCACTTCTCATCAGTTCATACAGCTATAAATGGATTAATTACTGATGAGGTCAGTATCTTCATGACCTAACCACTTAACAAGAACCCCGCTTCTGAACCTCGTTGCACTGGGGACCAAACCTTCAACACTTGAGAATTTGAGTGACATTCCAAATCTCAGCTTTAACAGAAATTAAGCTTACCATGTTCAAGAAATGGCAACAGAGTCAAAGTAAATTTGTTCTACCTGCCTGCTGGAAAGTCAGCTTTCTCAGGACAGAGGTAAAAGAAGAAGGAAAAAAGTATCTAGGATGCTATTACAATAATCCAGTTGAGAGATTATTGTACTTGGACCAGATAGTGATTGAGAAGGTGGAAATGAGTTGGACTCTGAACACATTTTAAAAATAGAGCTCAAGAAAATTTGCTCAAAGTTTGGATGTGAGATGTGTGAAAAATGGAGACAGACTATGTCCTGGATCTGGGTCTGAAAAATTGAAAAATGGATTTTTCAATAATCAAGAAGGGAAAAGGATAATGTAAGAGGACATTGGAACAGATATAAAGTTCTTTTTCTTTACTCCTAAGCTTGAGATGTTTATTAAAGTTCTAAGTGGAAATGTCAAAAAGCATCCTGCTAGAAATGACCAGATTGTAAAAGAAATGAGTACAAAAGAGTGGAATTAACAGCTTAAGTTTGGCTTTGGATATTGGATACTATATACTGGATGTTAGTTTAAAAAAAAAAAAAAGACTGATAGTCACAATGGAAAATATATTATTTTTATTCTGTGGTTGCCTTTCATAGATTCATCTTCCTTAAAGAAGTGCACCAATGTCATGTCTTCCTTTAATATCATACAGTGCTTCTCCATGTGTCATCTAAGTATTTTTAAAAAACTGCTATCTAATCTTTTTCCTCTTCTTTATTTTTGTGGGGCAGAGTTTGTCAATGATTCTTGCATCCAACATGCTAAGTGCTAAGTGTCTGATAGTTACTAACAACTCTGAATTTAAAAGATTTAAAAAAAAAAAAAAAACAGACATGTTTGAACCTTCATAAATCTTATAAAACTTCCTTTGGAGAAAATAGGAAAATCATTACATTAAGTCATTATAAATTATAGTTAATTTTATAATAGAAAAATAAAGTGGTAGGAAATTATCCCTAGCATCCTATACTGCAACTAGGATGAATCTTTTTAAGCAAGTAACACTGAAATGAAAATTTGTCCCTTATTCACATATACGAGAGATTTTCGTTTGTTTTGTTTGTTTGTTTCTATCTTTCTTATTCTCCGCTCATTCTAAGATTTTCATAAGTTTGAGAATGTAACAGTTATGGTTTGGAAGTAGAATGCTCCCCAAATTCTTATACTGAAAACATAGTCTTTAAGGCAGCAACATTCAAAGGTGGGGCTTTCAGACAATGATTGGATCATGACAGCTCTGACTTCACTTGTAGATTAATTCACTTAATGGATGAATCCATTTACAGTTGAATGGACTATTGGGAGTTGGGACCTAGTATGAGGAAGTAGATCACCAGGGACAAGACCTGGAAGGGTTTATCTTTTCTCTGATGTATTTTCCTCTCTGCTTCCCAGTTACCATAAGCTGATAAGCTTTACTCTACCATGCCTTAAGGCATGATGTTCTGCCTCATCTTAGGTTCCAAGCAATAGAGTCAGCTGACCATAGACCGAGACCTCTGAAACAGTGAGAAAAAATAACCTTTTTCTCCTCTAAGTTGTTTATGTCCAGTATTTTGATTACAGTGAAAAAAAAAAAAAAAAAAAAGAAACTGACCAGTATCCAATCCTACTCTCTAAAGTAAATTTTAAAAATGCAAATGAATGTTTATTACTTTTATTTTTTCACTTGTAAGTAAAATATAAATATAATAGTATCTTATTTAGTAAGCAAGTTCCTACAGTGTTATGGAAAGACTGTCTGTGACACCCCTCTCCTAAATTCATATGTTGAAGATTTACACCCACGACATGATGTTGATAGGAGGTGGATCCTTCAGAAAATGCTTAGGATTAGATGAACTCATGAGTACAGAAGACTTGTGAATGGCATTTATAAGTGTGCCACCAGAGCTTGCTCAGCTCTGCTCTCTACTGTATGAGGAGACAGTGAGAATTCACACACCTGCCAACAACATATATAAGTTCCAGTTACTAAAAGTTCTCACAAATCATTGAATTGTCCCTTTTTCTAAGCATTCAAATGTTTATGCAGTAGTATCTCAGCACAGTGTTGACATGCAGTTCTGTGATTAGTAATTATGTCAAATCTTTTTCATTTGCTAATGAAAATCACTGTTTCACTTTTCTTTGTATTTTAATGTTTTTTATTTTTTTTCTTTCTTATTATTTTGTGGTATCAGTTCATTTTCATGACACTGAACAAGTTCCTGGTGTCGGGTGAACATAAAAGGCAAGATTAAGTTTTTGCAAGATTGATAATCAAAGAGGTCAGGAGCTGGGGGAAAAAAATGAAATCTACCTCCCATATCAGTAGCTTGGGAATATATGGTGGGAGAGAATTTACAGAAAGGGAGAGGGAGAAGTGACATTCTCAATGCCAAACAGTTTTGATTACTAAAGCTCTGTAGTGAGTTTTGAAGTAAAATAGTTTAATTTCTCCTTTTCTTCCTGCTTTTTTTATTTTGGGGATTTTTACTTTTCTGAATACTTTAGATTTTCAATTAGTACAGAGAGGCCTACCAATATTTTAGTTGGGATTTCATTGACTATATGAATAAATATATAAAACTTTCTTATAAAGAGAAATTATTCAAGGGCATGTTTTTAAAAACAGCAATGGATTTTACTTAGACAACTGCATTATGGAGAGATAGATTTCATTGTAAACTGAGTTCAAATCATTGAAATTACAGGCTTTTTAAATTCTGGGATATACTGAAACTAAAATAGTAAAGGACCTTAAGGGGGAGCTGATTGGTTAATTTGATTAAGTTATTGTCTTGCTGTTTTGTGCTTTCCCCTTGTGTGGAAGAGAAACAAATCTTTATGACAGAAATTTTTTAAATTTTAATAAAATTCTCACCAAAATTTGGCTCCTACCCTGCCCAGGAACCCGGGAGTAATGGTATCTAATGCACTAAATACTTGTTTTCCAATGAGATGACATCCAGATTCTTGAAGAGATATTTCTTGATTGTAGAAAACTTTGATCAAAGGGGTGGAGAAAGGATTAAAATTGTAAGTTTTCTAAAGTACATGTTCTAAGATGAAACAGGTCAGGGGTCTTTATTCATGTTTTGTCTGCGGGAATCAGCAAATTCTTTTGTAAATGGAGCTTTCCAGGTAGGTATTTTAAGTGATGTTCCCATCATCCTAAAGAAATAAACTTTGACCATAGAATCTATACTAAAATTTAATAAAGTCTGTCAGCGTACGGTGGAAGGACAGACATGGGCGGGATGATTTGTGCTGAGAATTTTACAGGCCTCATGGATCATTTTTTAGAAAATCAACATATTACAATATTGAATTTTCTCATACAAGAACATGATATCTTTCTATTTATAGAAGTCCTCTTTAATCTAACCTTTTAAAAAGTTTCAATATATAAGATACTAAATTTAATATTATGCATTCTGTTTTATTGCTATTTTAAACTCTAACTTTTGATATATTAAAAATAGAATAAATTTATCTAATATTCTGTGACTACAAAACATTAATAAAAATGTTTTAATTCTTATACATTCTTACTAGGTCACTTCAGACTTTCTGTGCATACATATTTTCTATGAATTATAATAGTTATAATTACTTTGTAATTTGTAAGCTTTTTATTTTTCTTGCTTTATAGTACTGGATTGCATCTCCAGAACAACACTGAATAAAATTGATGAGGGTGTATACCATTGACGTGTTCACAATCTTAGGGGGAAAGTCTTTAATAAATAACTTATCTCAGCTAAAATTTTTAATATAAACTCTTTACCAGGTGGAAGATATTTTTATTAATTTTTGAGCCATGCAGTATAAAGATATTATGGCTTTTCACTTTTATCTGTTCAGAAGATGAACAAAAATGATTATTTTTAAATACTAAGTGAACCATGTTTTCCTGGGAGAAGCTCAATATTATCATGATGAATTATTCTTCTGAGAAAAAATGATAATGGCTAAAAGTGTTGCTTGTGTCCTGTGTAAGGAGGGATCAGATAACCTCACAGAGGTGTGAGCCAGTTGAGAAATTTATTAATAAGTAATAAGAGACAAAAGACACAGGAAAATAGTTTCAACAGCAGGGGCCTGGTGGGTGGATTAGACCTGATGGG
This sequence comes from Sciurus vulgaris, assembly GCF_902686455.1. Lineage (NCBI taxonomy): Eukaryota > Metazoa > Chordata > Mammalia > Rodentia > Sciuridae > Sciurus > Sciurus vulgaris. The sequence goes on along the minus strand of NC_136470.1, from coordinate 25,058,401 downwards.
TTGGATCTGTAACAAGGACTGAGGCTCCATGGGCTTTATTTATCTTTATTTATAGGGGAGCACATCAAAGGAACTTTTTGTGAGAAAAAGTTGTTTTTTTGTTTGTTTGTTTGTTTGTTTTAAAGATAAACAAGAAGCAAGAGGCTGTGTGGAAATTGGCCTAATTGGAGATTAGCGCTTGTGCAAGTGATTCTTCCTTCTACAGGCAGCTGGCGCCTCAAGGCTACCTGGGTGCACTGGTATGGCTTTCCACCTCTGGAGAGTTGTGTTTGAACCTCGGGCTGTCTGAACCAACGAATTCCACTGTATCACAGAATTATCTTTGAGCGGGAGATCGGTGAGAAGACCCCTAGAGTTCTCAGAGGGGAACACCTCCGCTTAGAGATGGCTCAGGCAAGCACACAATTCATTCACGGCTCCCAACGTAAAATAAATTTTTATATTTGTTTATGATTCTAAGGAATGTAGGGAAAAGGCGTGTATGGCATTTCTTGTCACAGACAAGGAACCAATAACACTTCACATTCGTCTTCCTCCAACCTCTGGGCAGTACCATCAACCTATCGCACATCAATTGAGAGGGAACAAAAAGCCTTTGGATTCAATGACCTGCCAAAACTTTTCAACATACCACAAGACTGATGCAAAGCCAGCTTAAGCCTGGAGTCTCCAAATATAGTCACTGCCATGGAGTAGGTCTCTAATTCTAATGACACTAATTTGAAAGTCTCTGGAGGTAAAACTTATAAATAGGAACCAGGCAGAGGGAAACATTCTTCCTTCCTCAAAACATCACCAAAAAAATTTTCCTATGTGAGGGAAAATCTAATGTGTCAAACTGACAGCATAATGTGTGGCCAGATAATTTGTTAAACATTATTCTGGGTGTGTTTGTGATGGTATTTCTGAATGAGATTGACATTGAATTGGTAGACGGAGTAGAGCCTGTTTCCTTCCCCAGTGTGTGTGGATCTCATCTAATCCATTGGAAGTCTTACTGAATAAAAGCTGTAGCAAGAAAGAATGAATTATTTGAGTTGGGATATTGGTTATCTGCGCTCAGTTGGGACCTTATGCAATTGGATTTTTCTGGTTCTTCAACTTGCAGATAGCAGAGCATGGGCTGTCTTAGCCTTCAGAATTATAGAAGCCAATTCCTTATTACTAATTTCTGTTTTGACTCAATAGAAAGTCAACAATCCTAAAATGTTTATTCAACAGAAAAGTGAAAAGAATCATGAAGGTCTTTTATTGTATATATTTAGGGTGTATTACATGAGGCTTTGATATGAAGATACATAGTGATTATTTCAATTAGATAAACACATCTAGCATCTCACATATTTACCTTTTTTCTTACCTTTTCTTGAATGGTAAGAGTAATTAAAACCAATCTCATACACATTTCTAATATAAAATATAATAAGCATACTCCTCATGATATATATTAGATCTCTTTATTTATTCATCTGACCTATTTATAACTGTGTTCTTAATCTGAATCTCATTTTTCCCATCCCACACATAACTCTTTGTAAGCACCTTTTTACTTTCTATGTGTTCTTTTAAAAGATTCCACATTATAAGTGAAGTCATTCAGGTGTTTTTTTTTTTTTTTTTTTTTTTCTCAGTTTGGATTATTTCATTTAGCATAATGTCCTCTAAGTTCATCCATGTTACTACAAAGGCAAGATCTCCTTGTTTTAAAACTAAATAACAGTACATTTAAAATATATATCTTGGGGCTGTGATTGTGTCAGTCAGTGGTAGAACACTTGTCTAACTATGTGAGGTGCTGGGTTTGAGTCTCAGCGCCACATAAAAATAAATAAAGTTATTATATCCTTTTACAACTAAAAGAATAAAATGTATATCTCATATTTTTTATCCCTTCACATGTCATCATACAGTGTTTCTATATATTATCTATTGTGAATAACCTATTGCAATGATCATAGGAACACATGTCTTTATTAGGTGGTGATTTTGTTTTTCTTGGGAATATACCAAGAAGAGGGGCTACTGGGTCAATTTGGAAGTTTTGTTCTTAATTTCTTTAGCAAACTTTGTATTGTTTTCTCCAATGGCTCCACCAGTTTACTTTTTCACCCACAATGTACAGGGCCCCTTTTCTCCATGTCCTTATCAATATTTGCTATCTTTTGTACTTTGTGTAATGAACAGGTATGAGGTAATGACTTATTGTGATTTTGATTTGCATTTCCCTGATGATTTGTGATGTCAAGTCCCTTTTCATATTCTGATGCTTTTGTTTGTTAACATTTTAGTGGAGCAAGTTAAGGACTAGTCCTTGTATTCTATTACCATTAATTACTATTATTGTTAATAACATTACATTTAAATAGTATTTTGAATTTAACATTTGAAAGCATTACCTCTGCAGTACTCTTCTCACTAGCTGTATCAACACAAGACAGATCAGCTTCTCCAGAGAAGAATGGACTAATAAAAGTGCATGGTTTTTAAACAGAGTTCCAGAAATGGCAGTAGGATAGAATCTTTCAAATAAGAATTAAAAATAGTTCTAATTAAATATAAACAATAACTGTGAATGTATAATCTGTATCAAAAGTACCACAACAAGATAGAATGAGCAAATTATTGGTTAAAAAGAAACTTCTGGTTTGATTATAAAAGTTTCAGCTACTGCTTTGAAGTTCAATTTGCTTTGCATTTAGAAATAAGAACTAAGAAAGGCATAGAAAGAAAAGTGTGGGGGGAAGGAATTATTAGTGGAAAAGGAAATATTACCAGACTCTTGTCTCACTCAGTTCTTTCTTCTGCCTCAATAGATCCAATATGGGTAGAAAAACAGTTTTCATTTTCCAATTATTTTCACCACCTAGCTGTAGGTATAAATTATTTAGCAATTTCAGCTGTAGGCATGCTGAGCATGGTCTATAAACCGGTCTGCCTGAATCATATTTTTGAAGTATGTTCCATGCATTTCAGTTTGTTGCACAACAATATTTCAAAACTCTGGCATATGCATTAAAAGCAAATTCTTATATTTATGAGAAAAGTATGCATATATTTAAAAATGTTCCTAAAATATCTATAATTATTTTATAAATAAAATATTATATATTTATAGCTTCTCATTATAGTTTTGATAATCAATGCAAATAATAATTATCATTGAGAATTTGTAAATATTTTCTTTAGAACTCATACCCTTACAAATTTTTTTTGATGTGGGTATTGAATCCCAATGTGCTTTACCACTGAGCCATATCCCCAGCACTTTTTATTTTTTATTTTGAGGTAGGGTCTAGCTTAGTTGTCTAGGTTTTTGCTAAATTGCGACAGCTGGCCTTGATCTCGTTATCATCCTGCCTGGTATCACAGGCATGAATCACTGGGTCTCACATACCCTGAATTAAAAACAAACAAACAAAAAACCACACATTTGAGATCATGTTAGTACTTAAGACATTTTACCATTATTTATTGAATGCCAACAAGTTTACAGATTTCTCTGCACTGGGATGAAACAACATTGTAAAGAACAATCCTGGGTGCAGTGTACAGACTGGTACTGGCAGAGACACATAGGATGAAAAAGTACAAAATGAAGAGAACCAGGATAGAGCAGAGTCAGATGAACCTGTTGACCGTTACCGGAGAATATGACAATGAATAAAACATGCACATATGTACTTTTTAGGAAGAGATGGGAAAAGAAGCTAAGAAATTTTCCTTTAGCATGCAGTCCAGGGATTACTAAAATTGATTCTTAATTTTAAGAGTGAAGGGTGAGTTCGCAGTGAAAGATTTGGGGAACTACTATTCCAAAATATTTCACTTTAATATAATGGGCTGATTATTTCAAACTGAGGACACTTGGGAAACAACAAATGTGGGGAAAGGCTTTCTCTGAATTTCCCTTAAGAGAAAAAATGACAGGTCTCCAAAAGAGATTCCATTGCCATGACCTGCCCCAACCCAGGAACCACAACAAGCAGAGAAGACTGGCTTATACCACAGGAGAGGAGAGCAGAGGTCTCACTGCGCCCAGATGTACTTTTTCCTATGCTGTTTCTTGTTTTCCAGGGTCCATTTGTCTTTCCCCAAAATTGTTTATTCTCTCCTAAGCTGCCTCCATTTCTGCTCGCTTCTCCCCTATGAAAGAGAATTTGACCCAGACCTGCCTGGGTTTTAGAGCATTCACTTTTCTGTGATGTTCCCATGAACATAATAGATTTCTGTATATTTAATTCCTGTCAGTTTGCCAACTATCTACTTCATAAACTCAATTATGAAACCCTCATAGGGTAGAGAGAAAGCTCTCCCTTCCCTAAAGTAATATGCTATTAAGCTAGGAAGTCAGGAAAAGGCCACTCCATAAAAAAAACTTCATTCCTTAAATTCAGAAAAAATGCTATTAATTTTTTTTTTTTTTTTGGTCGTTACAAAGAAACAACAAGAATGCTGTCTGTATTTGGGTCTTCAAATTGTAATGTATTACTTCAATGGGATGATGCTGACATATTTTAAGCAATGGAGAATGTTGACCATATAGTGTATTTTTAAAATATTTTTACTAGCTACAGTGTAAGGGCTTAGCTGAAGATGAAGAGGGCAAGGGGACTAGAAATTGATAGTCAAGGATAAAGGAATCAATTAACCCCAACAGGAAATTATGTTTTCTTAACTAAAGCAATAACATTGGGAAACTAAGTGTTAGAATTTCAGAATTATTTAAAAGATAGACTAGGGGGAAAAAAAAGATTCATGCAATGAAATAAATGAAGAATCAAAAATAAACTAGGAAAGATCAAAGTCTTTGTACAACACTAGTTATACAACAGGAACTGGCATGTTGTACAGTCAAAATTTCAAAGTTGTGTTTATGTGAATATGCAACTTTTCTTGAGATTTCTCATTTCTTCATCTAGTAAATTCTCTTCACAGCTTGGGTATTCGTGTGAATATTACATCTATTCATGAACTTCTTAAATAAACTACATTTGGTATCTTTCTTCCAGTACTTATCATAATATGTCTTTTCAACTTTTTTTCCTGCCTCACTGAAATATAAGATTCATGAATGATGTGACTTTGTGTCATTTCACTTAGATGCTGTAGTATCCTGGCAATTTGAGCAGTCAAATCATGATACATATTTATAAAAGAAATAATAAGCAAAGAGAATAGAAATAAACAAACCTGAATATCATAAATATGTAGTATTATGAATGACCCATTTTAAATTAAAAAAAAAAAAATCTACATTGACTTAACTCTTGAGAATAAATTTCTGCAACACAAACTTCTGGGACAATCCCAAAAGCACATTTTGAACTGCTATGCCCATGATATATGCGATTTCTTTAATCATGTCTCCCCTGTGAGTTATATTACTTGCTCTAAAGAGTGTGTGGGAAGCCATTTTGCTTCTCAGAGCTGAGCAAGTGTTAGTTTTGATATGTGACTTAGTCCTTAGCTATCTTTAAGATCATTTTTCTTCAAATATGCAGCTATAACCTCTGAGAATTTCTAAAGTGTTTCTAATCTAATATTCCTTGAATTAGAGAACTGAGAGCTGGCTGAGAAGTATTCAAGGAGAAAGATGCTTACCATAATATGATTCTTAGCTCAAAAATTCATTCATCCATAGCTTTAAAAAGACCCAAGACAACTGACCTTCAGGTCAGGGGAGCAAGTCACAATTTATAGAGAAGGATGATTTGAGCCTATAAAAATTTCCTGTAGTTTATCATTTCTCTTTAAAGAAATAATAGCTTTAAAGCCTAGTAACTGTGGACCCAAAGGACACATTTTTTAGGTGGTTTCACTGTAACATTTTTTAAAAGGCCCAGAGAGTAATGGACAGTAGATAGCCTACCCTCCCCCATATCCACCTATTGAATAGTTAGGCAAAATTATCCTAGATATTTTCTTTTTCTTTTTTCTTTTTCCAGTACTGGGAATTGAATCCAGATGTGCTCTACCACTGAGATACATCCTTTATTTTTGTTGTTGTTGTTTGCTTGTTTATTTCTTTTACTTTTAAATAGGACCTCACTAAAACAAAGTTGCCCAGACTGTCCTTGAACTTGAGAATCTCCTACCTCAATCTCTGGAGTAGCCAGGATTATTGGCCTGTTCAACCATACCCAGAACCCTAAATCTTTCTATAGCAAATTATTAGACTATAGAGGAACTTTCATTGGCATAATTGGTATGAAATGTGGTAGGTTTCTGTATCTATACAGAATTTATTTCAAGGGGATTATTTTTTGCAAGGAATTTATTTCTTGATCAATTTTGTCTGTTGATAAGACAAAATAAACTAATTCAAAAGTTATAAATATGTCTTTTTGAGATACTAAGATATCTACATATTTAAATATTGAGGAACACTTAGATTTTTAGAAAAGTACGTTTTCATGGGAATGTACAATAGTTACATTTGAAAGACATGGGCCTTAATCTTGATTTTGTTTCTGACTGTGAAGCTTAGAAAATAAAATCAGTCTCTGTTAATCACTCTTTTGCTAAACACAATCAGTTTACTAGATGATCCAAACTCTTGTCTACTTCCTCACTTAATTATAAGAAACTAAACTTATTCTATCTAGTGAACAGGAAAAACAAGTGACATAATAAAGAATATTGATACTATGTAACATACCTTACCTCTGTGAGGATATAAGAATTAGTCATGGCGCTTCCCCTGCTAATATCACTCCACTGCAACCACGGAAGTGTCACTGCTTCTGTCCCTGCCACTGCCACTTCTAGAAGTAGGATAGCTCTGCACTCATCTTTGACAGAACCAGCTCTGCTCCTGCTTCTGCCTTAAACTCTCACCCTCCCAGTGACCAGAGTGGAGGACCCAAGTTACCAGTTTATGAACTACAAGCAAAGTAGGGCTAGAAGGTAATATTTCTGGCCTCCGGATTGGGAAAATGTGGACTCATGTGGTTATTTTTGCAAATGTAGACAGGCCACTTCAAAGTGTCTTCAGGTTACAAAACACAGAATACAAAGTCAAGCTTTACTGTATACCTTTGATCCCAAACTTATTCATATCTAGGTGGAGAAAGTCATTTGCATGAGAGTAATTAAATATTCCACCTTGCATAAAGCTATTTTGATATCATGACAATGCAGTTTTGATCAATCACAGTAACAACAACGAATGTCTTTTATATGCAAAGTCCTAGGTTAGGAATTGTAGGGACAAAGTTCTTTTTGCTCTTCCTTACACTTTGCTACTTCATGTCAAGACAGTGCAACAACTAATTAAGTAGAAAAACAGTCAGTCACTGAGGTATTATGACACGTTTTACTCAAACAACTTAAATAGAAGAAGAAAAGCAAATAATTATTTACTGATAGAAATTTTAACTATATTTAGAACTAGGAGTCAAACTTTCACTAAATATCCAGCCCTTCAGAGGTTTATGAAGGATTAGAAGGTTAGTTTTTTTTAATTAAATTATGCCCAATTTTTAAAAAATTAATACAATTTTGCATTTTTTTTAGGTATTCAACACAAATTTTGATGTTTTAACTGTGATATTTCCATCTTATTAATACAGTGAGTTAGATTGTCTATTTGGATAATTTTTTCTTTGTTTTTTTCTTTTTGCCATTTCATGGAAATGCTTGAAATATTCTGAAACTACAAAGTAAAATTTAATCAAAATTTCCTTTGCATATCACATGTATATTTGCTACAGTTGTACATTGCTCAGTTGGCTATCTATTTCAGTACTTGTGGGTGGCCAGCTGTTCTTCTTTTGTTGTATATCCTGCAGAGCAGATCTAAGCATGGAACTTCTTTGAAGCTAATGTGACTCTCAAGCTAGGACCAATTCAAAGTGAATGTAGTCCATTCCCTCTGTACATCACACTGCTCTTATGCCTATTCTTTAAGTTTACATTAATTTGCAGAAATATTCTCGGCACAAAAATAAAAATTCTATGTAGCTTTTATTGAATTTAAAGAAACAACTTTAAAAAAATATTTAGCTCTTCATTCACATTGCAGATTGAATCAGTTTAATTCACTATTTTTACTTATATTGCAAGTGAATGTATAAAAATTTTATCAATTATATTAATGCTACATCTTGAATAATTATTATTTCAGTAACTAGTTTGAATTCAGTTGTCATTAAAGATGATTGCCAGATATCAATTCTGACAGCCCTTCCAGGATCAGAACAAGGAAGCAATAGCATTTAAGAAATATTTGACTAAAAACAAATAAATAAGAACAGATAATCAGTAACCTCTGTAGTTATCTTCTTCTTCTTCTTCTTCGTCTTTTTTTTTTTTATTAACTTGTATTAGTTGCATATGGCAATGGAGTTCAAAGTGGTATTTTCACATTTGCATGCAGTGTGTACCAATCAAGTGTGACTCCCTTATCCATCCTCCCATCAACACATACTTCTTTGTCAACATCTATTAATCACTATTCTACATTCAGGTTGACATTTTTTAGTTTCCACATAAAAGAGAGAGCTTGTCATACTTATCTTTCCACATCTATTATTCCACTTAACATAATGCTCTCCAGTTCCATTCATTTGACTGATAATGACAAGTCTTCATTCTTCTTTTTGACTGAATAGCATTCCTTTGAGTATATATGCCACATATTCTTTTTTTTTTTATTTCACAAATGCAGTATATGAACTCTTTCTTTGTCCGTTCCTATGATGAGAGTCACCTAGACTGAATCCACACCTTTGCATTTGTGAATAGTGCCACAGTAAACATTGGCATGCAGATATCTCTGTGGTATGCAGAATTTACTTCCTTTGAATATATAGAGGTGGGATAGAACTATCATGTGTTAGGCCTATTTTTAGTTTTTTGAGGAACCCCCTTACTGTGGTGGTTTCTGCCATGTTCCACATGAATGAGAAAAGGGTTAACTGTCAGAGGATGATGTTGGCTTATAAACCAATCAATTACCCATAAACTTATCTAATCAATAAACACACAAGAGCCAATACTCTTTTTAAATGAGAGGAGGTGTGATGGGTTGGGCCACACCAGTTCTGGTCTCAAACAATATGGAGTAGCCCAACTTTCTTTTATTTAGTCACACAGGTAAAGGGGCCCAGAATGGGACAGGCTTCTTTCTTGATGAACAGAATGGGGTGGAGGAATGGGACGGGCTTCTTTATTGATGAACAGGATGGGGTGGAGTTAGGGAGCCATCTTCCCAGGGAAGCTATCACAGAACCAGACAAGGAATCACTACCACACAGTGCCACATACTTCCCAGCAATCTGGGACAGACCTCTGTGGCTGCTAGTTCCTAGAAGTCAGACCTCTGTGTCTCATGGCTCAACGTAGTCTGATTCTGCTAGATAAGGATGGTTCCCCACAATTCCCCCTATTTGACACTTTTTAAAATACAATCAATGGGCAGTTATTTTGAGGTTCCAGAACTTGGTTCTGAGAGCTACTCCGAGGTTCTGGATATTGATTCTGTGGGTATGGCAACCTATTATCATGATACAAAAAGAATTAGTAGCAAACATTTCATTTCAATAATATACAATTCAATTTAGCAAGTATTTGATCAACCAGAAATGCAGAGTCCATGAGATCAATCCTACCTTTTGAATGTCCTTGATGTAGTGATGTGATTTTATAAGATCCAGGTTATTATTACTGCTACCTCAAATGTCCATTAGATGATTCTTAATTATTTTCTTCATCACATTGGGAAGTATGATATTTAGTTGTAACAACATACATACTTACAATTATTATGGCATTTAAGTCTTTGATTAAATTGGAGAGCAAAAGGCTCATTACTGACATTTGTAGTTGTTAAAGCATTTGATTCGATCTCTAACATTTTATTAATACTTAACTTTCAGGGGCCATAGTGTCTTAACAGAATGAATTATATCCCTAGATATAATGTATGTGGGAACAGATAGAAACCTAAAAGAATACATTGAAATATATAGGAACCAAATCATCATCAAGTAAGAAATAACTGATAGAATATAAATGTGAATTATTCATCTTTCTAATGTAATATCAATGTGTTATTTGGATTGCAATTTGTTTTTTATTACATGGTCACCAGCAGTGCGAAGTAATATCCAAATAATAGGGAATAGTCCAAATTACATGGAGTTTCAAAAATCAGAATGATTGGTATTATTTCATAAAACCTCCATATGCAAGTATTTGGATTAATGTAAATTAAGTAGCATAATCTAATATAACATCTGAAACATGAAACAGAGAAGTCAAGGGCTTCCAACCCCTCTTGGGGGAAGGTGTCAAAATACTTCTATATCCCATATTTTTAGCCTTTAAATAAGGCCAGTATCTCCTCAATGTCCTCTAAAAATATAACTAAGTTTACTTATTAGTGTAGAGAGGAGCATAAAAAATTTATAACATTAATTTAATTTTAAAATATTAGATGATATAATTAATTTTTAATTATTTGTTGTTATATGTTTGTAAGAGACCATTATTGAAAAAGATTTAGTTTGAAGAGCATCAGCTTGGTAAAATGTCCCTTTAAATCTTATATTTTAAAGACTTCCTCATCTGGAAAATAAGGATATAATTAACATAATAAGTCAGTACTAATTACCACGATTAACTAAAATATAGTCACTTATGTTTTATATTAATCAAATTTGGCTTTTAAAGAGAAATTTGAAATTTGGAATGCAAGGTGATGTTTTAAAATAATAGTTATTGTTTAACTGAATTGTATAAACCATGTCTTTGAAATTAGTTTTTTTTTAAAAAAGATAGAGATTCAGCAGGCATAAGAAATTATTTTATTGGAATGAGAAATTAATGTTTTAAGTATTTTCTTTTCCTTCTATCCTTCAGTTAGAAGGTCCAATTAATAGGGGGTTGTGAAAAGGTCTTATCAATATTTGTAAATACCCTTTTGGTAGAAACTTTGTAGAATTTAAAGAATAAAAAATTTCAGTAACCTTAGCTGATTGTGTTAATTATATATAGCCAATTTAATTATAAACAGCCAATTATTTACAGCTAAGTGAATTATAATAGATAATTTAATTACATGTAAACCTTTTAAAAATTATTATGTATAAATTTTGTTTTAATTTACTCAACATGTCATAGTCTTCGATTTTACCAGGTGAAAATAAATATTTTTTTAGACATTTATATATCACACCTGATAGTTTAAGTGCTAGTATCTTTGTTCTCAATGAAAACATAGAGAATAAAGGAATTTTAGACTTCTTTATATTAACCAAATTACAAATATGTCTAATGTTTAAATGTATTTTAGTTAAGAGTATCTGATGTTTTCATATTTAGTAGACAATATTCTAATCAATGATCTTTTTAGCATCCCATCCTTATAAATCACCAATTATCGCCTGTAACAAAAGCTTAGATGAGAGGTTTCAAGATGGTGGCCTAGAGGGTGGCTGCATTTCATGTTGCTCCAGGACTCAGGATTCAAAAGAGGAGATATTGAGACACTTGGGACCAACTCAAAGCAGCCGGGTGACTCTCACCTATTGGGAAGGCATCCCGGATGGGACGGTGGTCCCGGAACGCAGGGAACTTGTGAAGTACAACTGCCAGCGAGACGCCCCTCCCCCCGCTGGAGCAGTGAAATCGGACAACTGGGAGCGCCGTAAAGGAGGCCACTCGGCACAGCGCTGGGACTCAGAGCAACCACTGGGGCTCTGGCGGCTGCCCAGGGGAGGAATGGCGAGGAGAGCTGTGTGGACTCAGAACACCGGGGCCTGCCCTGAGGAGGAGGAGGAGGAGGAGGAACGTGGCCACTTGGATTCAAAGTGACTGCACCAGAGCTACAGGCGGTTGCCAGAGGAGAAGCTCCGCGGCGAGCTGTTTGGACTCAGGGCGACTGCTTCTGAACACCGGGGCCTGCCCTGAGGACGAGGAGGAGGAAGAGGAGCGCGGCCGCTTGGATTCAGAGTGACTACACCAGAGCTACAGGCGGTTGCCAGAGAAGGGGCTGCGTGGCAAGCTCTTTGAACTCAGACCACTTCTGAACCCCGGGGCCTGCCCAGAAGAGAAGGAGGAGGAGGAGGAGGAGCGCGGCGGGTCGTTTGCACTCGCAGTGACTGCATTAGCGCTCCAGGCGGCTGCTCAGAGGAGAAGGCGAGTGGTGAGTTGTTTGGACTTAAAGTGACAGCTCCTGAACACAGGGGGGCTGCCTGGAGGAGGAGCGTGGTGGGTCGCTTGGTCTTGAGTGGCCGCACCAGAGCTCCGGGCGGTTGCCCAGAGGACCCGTGCAGCGGGTCACGTGGATTCAGAGCCACTCAGAGCGACTGCTCCTGAACACCCGGGGGGTTATCTGGAGAAGGAAGAGGAACGGGGAGGGTCACTTCGACTCCGAGTGATTGATTGCCCAGGGCTACGGGTGGTTGGTGGGAGGAGGAGGCACGAAGTGAGTTTCTTGGACTCCTAGTGACCGCACCAGAATACTGGGTGGCTGTCTGGAGGAAGAGGCATGTGGCAGGTCTCTGGGAATCAGAGCGATTGTTCGGGGCCCCAGGTGGCTGCTCAGAGGAGGGGCCGCATAGCCAGGCGATTAGGTGCAGAGCAGGGTCCCAGGATCTAGGAGGCTTCTGGGTGGAACAGCCGCACAGAGACAGGCTTAGGGCGGAGTGAAGGTTCCAGGCCTGCGGGCAGATTCTCTGAGGAGGGGCAGCCTAAGGAGATTCATCTGTGAAGGGTGAGGCTCCCAGGCCCAGGAGGTAGGGCCGGGCCCCTGGGAACTTTGCAGAGGAAGGCAGCCCAGCCCAGGCGGTAGCTGTAAATTGAGGGGAACCTCTAGGAGGGAACTGACCAGTGAGACCTCCCCACCGGGTGAGTCTTCCCTGCCGGGTGAGGTTTCCCCACAAGGACATAAAACCAGAGACTCAGGCGCAAACAGGCCTTGCCTCAGCCCGCAGCCTAGGTCCCCGTTGGATGGCCATTGGTCAACAAGTGGAGGCACCTCTGCCCACTAGCAGGGATTATACCCCCCCTGAAGGCCACCACTCCTAGAGAGGCAGCTTCCTTGTGGAGCACCACATTATCAACTTCCTCCAAGACTTCAGCCTACTGAAGGCTAAGGGGGGATATATATAGAAATCTTCAGGGACATTGTAAGTCAATAGAGGAAATCTGCAATATCTCAGTGGTCCACTGATACCTGAACAATATGAGAAAACAAGGAAAGAAAATGCTGCAAACAAATCTAGATGTTACATCAATAAAACCCAATGAAAGCATGGCAGAAGAAATGACAGAAAAGGAGTTCAGAATGTACATAATTAAAATGATCAGAGAAGCAAACGATGAGATGAAAGAGCAAATGCAAGCATTGAATGATCGCACCAATCGACAGTTAAAAGAGCAAATACAGGAAGCAAAAGATCATTTCAATAAAGAGGTAGAGATATTGAAAAAAACCAAACAGAAATCCTTGACATGAAGGAAACAATAAACCAAATTAAGAACTCCATAGAAAGCATATCCAATAGGATAGAACACCTGGAAGACAGAACCTCAGACATTGAAGACAAAATATTTAGCCTTGAAAACAAAGTTGAACAGAGAAGATGGTAAGAAATCATGAACAGAATCTACAAGAACTATGGGATATCATGAAAAGGCCAAATTTAAGAATTATTGGGATTGAGGAAGGCCTAGAGAAACAAGCCAAAGGAATGAACAATTTATTCAATGAAATAATATCAGAAAATTTCCCAAATCTGAAGAATGAAATGGAAAATCAAGTTCAAGAGGCTTATAGGACTCCAAATACACAAAATTACAACAGACCCACACCAAGGCACATTATAATGAAAATGCCTAACATACAAAATAAAGACAGAATTTTAAAGGCTGTGAGAGAAAAGAACCAAATTACATTCAGGGGGAAACCAATACGGATATCAGCAGATTTTTCAATCCAGACCCTAAAAGCTAGAAGGGCCTGGAACAACATGGAAGAAAATGGATGCCAACCAAGAATCTTATACCCAGCAAAACTTACCTTCAAATTTGATGATGAAATAAAATCCTTCCATGATAAGCAAAAGCTTAAAGAATTTACAAAAAGAAAGCCAGCACTACACAACATTCTCAGCAAAATATTCCATGAGGAAGAGATGAAAAACAAAGAAGCAAATCAGCAAAGGGAGGAATTATCCTAAAGGAATTGTCAAATAAAGGAGGAAACAAGTTGTGTCAAACAAATAAATAAACAAAATTTAAAAAATGAACCAAATGACCGGGAAACCAAATCATTTCTCTATAATAACCCTGAATGTTAATGGCCTGAATTCATCAATCAAAAGACATAGATTGGCAGACTGGATTAAAAAGAAAGATCCAACAATATGTTGCCTGCAAGAGACTCACCTCATAGAAAAAGATACCCATAGACTAAAGGTGAAAGGATGGGGAAAAACATACCATGCACATGGACTCAGCAAAAAAGCTGGAGTATCCATCCTCATTTCAGATAATGTGGACTTCAAGCCAAAGTTAGTCAGAAGGGATAAAGAAGGACATTTCATACTGCTTAAGGGAAGCATAAATCAGCAAGATATAACAATCATAAACATCTATGCCCCAAACAGTGGCTCATCCATGAATGTCAAACAAATCCTTCTCAATTTCAGAAACCAAATAGACCATAACACAATAATACTAGGTGATTTTAACACGCCTCTCTCACCACTGGACAGATATTCCAGACAAAAATTGAACAAAGAAACCATAGATCTCAATAACACAATCAATAATTTAGACTTAACGGACATTTATAGAATATACCATCCAACCAAGAGCGAATACACTTTCTTCTCAGCATCACATGGATCCTTCTCTAAAACAGACCATATATTATGCCACAAAGCTAATGTTAGCAAATACAAGAAGATAGAGACACTAGCATGTATTCTATCAGATCATAATGGATTGAAGTTAGAAATAAATGAAAGAGTAAAACACAGAAACTATTCCAACATCTGGAGATTAAACAATATGCTATTATATGATGAATGGATAACAGAAGATATTAGGAAGGAAATTAAAAAATTCTTAGAGGTAAATGAGAACAAAGAAACATCATATCAAAATCTCTGGGACACTATGAAAGCAGTACTTAGAGGGAAATTTATTTCATGGAGCGCATTTAATAAAAGCAGTAAAACTCAACAAATAAATGACCTAACACTACAGCTCAAAGCCCTAGAAAAAGAAGAACAGAACAGCACCAAAAGTAGTAGAAGACAGGAAATAGTTAAACTCAGAGCTGAAATCAATGAAATTGAAACAAAAGAAACAATACAAAAAATTGACAAAATAAATAGTTGGTTCTTCGAAAAAATAAACAAAAATTGATAAACCTTTAGCCACACTAACAAAGAGAAGACGAGAGAAAACCCAAATCACTAAAATTCGGAATGAACAAGGAAATATCACAACAGACAGGATTGAAATACAAAACATAATTAGAAGCTATTTTGAAAGTCTATACTCCAACAAAATAGAAAATTTCGAAGACATCAACAGGTTTCTAGAGACATACGAATCGCCTAAACTGAACGAGGAGGACATAAACAATTTAAATAGACCAATTTCAAGTACTGAAATAGAAGAAGTCATCAAAAACCTACCAACAAAGAAAAGTCCGGGACCAGATGGGTTCTCAGCCGAGTTCTACAAAACCTTTAAAGAAGAGCTCATTCCAATACTTCTCAAAGTATTCTATAAAATAGAAGAGGAGGGAACCCTCCCAAACTCATTCTATGAAGCCAATATCACACTGATACCTAAACCAGACAGAGACTCATCAAGGAAAGAAAATTTCAGACCAATATCCTTAATGAACATCGACGCAAAAATTCTCAACAAAATTTTAGCAAATCGCATACAAAAACATATGAAAAAGATAGTGCACCATGATCAAGTGGGTTTTATCCCAGGGATGCCAAGGTTGGTTCAACATCAGGAAATCAATAAACGTAATTCACCATATTAATAGACTTAAAGTCAAGAATCACATGATTATTTCAATAGATGCAGAAAAAGCATTTGATAAAATACCGCACCCCTTCATGCTCAAAACACTAGAAAAAATAGGGATAGTGGGAACATTCCTTAACATTGTAAAGGCCATTTATGCTAAGCCCATGGCTAATATCATTCTAAATGTTGAAAAACTGAAAGCATTCCCCCTAAAAACTGGAACAAGGCAGGGATGCCCTCTTTCACCACTTCTATTCAACATCGTTCTTGAGACTCTGGCCAGAGCAATTAGACAAACCAAAGAAATTAAAGGGATACGAATTGGGAAAGAAGAACTCAAACTATCCCTGTTCGTTGATGACATGATTATATATTTAGAGGAACCTGGAAATTCCACCAGCAAACTCTTAGAACTCATAAGTGAATTCAGTAAAGTAGCAGGTTACAAGATCAATGCCCATAAATCCAACGCATTTTTATACATAAGTGATGAATCTTCAGAAAGAGAAATTAGGAAAACTACCCCATTCACAATAGCCTCGAAAAAAATAAAATTCTTGGGAATCAATCTCACAAAAGAGGTGAAAGACCTCTACAGTGAGAACTATACAACACTAAAGAAATAAATTAAAGAACACCTTAGAAGATGGAAAGATCTTCCATGTTCTTGGATAGGAAGAATTAATATTGTCAAAATGGCCATACTACCTAAAGTGCTGTACAAATTCAATGCAATTCCAATTAAAATCCCAATGACGTACCTTACAGAAAAAGAGCAAGCAATTATGAAATTCATCTGGAAGAATAAGAAACCCAGAATAGCTAAAGCAATCCTTAGCAGGAAGAGTGAAACAGGGGGTATTGCAATACCAGATCTTCAACTCTACTACAAAGCAATAGTAACAAAAACGGCATGGTATTGGTATCAAAATAGAAAGATAGATCAATGGTACAGAATAGAGGACACGGACACAAATCCAAATAAATACAATTTTCTCATACTAGACAAAGGGGCCAAAAATATGCAATGGAGAAAAGATAGCCTCTTCAACAAATGGTGCTGGGAGAATTGGAAATCCATTTGCAACAGAATGAAACTAAACCCATATCTCTCACCATGCACGAAACTAAACTCAAAATGGATTAAGGACCTCGGAATCAGACCAGAGACCCTGCAGATTATAGAAGAAAAAGTAGGTCCAAATCTTCACTTTGTTGGTCTAGGATCAGATTTCCTTAACAGGACTCCCATAGCAGAAGAAATAAAAGCTAGAATCAACCACTGGGATAGATTCAAACTAAAAAGCTTTCTCTCAGCAAAGGAAACTGTCAGCAATGCGAAGAAAGAGCCTACAGAGTGGGAGAATATCTTTGCCAATCATACTTCAGATAGAGCACTAATCTCCAGAATCTATAAAGAACTCAAAAAACTCTACTCCAAGAATTCAAATAATCCAGTCGACAAATGGGCTAAGGAAATGAATAGATACTTCACAGAAGAAGATCTACAAGCAATCAACAAACATATGGAAAAATGCTCAACATCTCTAGTAATAAGAGAAATGCAAATCAAAACCACCCTAAGATTCCATCTCACCCCAATTAGAATGGCGATTATCAAGAATACGAGCAACAACAGGTGTTGGCGAGGATGTGGGGAGAAAGGTACACTCATACATTGCTGGTGTATACTAATTTGCAGCCACTCTGAAACACAGTGTGGAGATTCCTTAGAAAACTTGGAATGGACCCTCCATTTGACCCAGCTATCCCACTCTTTGGCCTATACCCAAAGGACTTGAAATCAGCATACTACAGAGATACAGCCACATCAATGTTCATAGCTGCTCAATTCACATTAGCCAGACTGTGGAACCAACCTAGATGCCCTTCAATTGATGAGTGGATAAAGAAACTGTTATATATATATGCAATGGAATATTACTCAGCCATAAAGTATGATAAAATTATGGCATTTGCAGGCAAATGGATGAAATTGGAGAATATCATGCTAAGTGAGATAAGCCAATCTCAAAAAGCCAAAGGACGAATGATATCGCTAATAAGTGGAGGATGACACATAATGGGGGGGAGGGAAGGGTTAGTGTTAGGGTTAGAGTTAGGGTTAGGGAGGGGGGCAAGTATGGAGGAAGGAAGTACTGTGTAGAGGGTAAAGAGGGGTGGGGGGAAGGGAAAAATAACAGTATGAATCAAACAACATTACTCTATGTAAATTCATGATTATACAAATGGTATGCCTTTACGCCATGTACAATCAGAGAAACAACATGTATCCCATTTGTTTACAATAAAAGAAATAAATAAATAAAAAAAAAGCTTAGATGATTTCATTTACCTCAAATTAATTTATTTATTCTTAATTGCAATAGTCAAGGTATCAAACAAATGTAGATAATAATATCACTAATTTATTTCTTGTTAAAAAAATTTGAAACAAGAGATATAGACTTTAAATATTATAGAATTCAGCCATTTTATTATTTATTTGACCACCTGGAAAAATGTGAATTAATAATTATAAGAATCTTTTTTTAAAATTTTAGTTGTTTTCCAAATATAAATTAAACCTTATGAATTCATGTGAATTAAAGTTATATTGATCCATGTTTATTTTAATTTTAAAATGTGAGCATGCTCATTGAACTGTAAGTAAACTTTGAAATGATGAAATATAGTCATTGTGTGCACACATTTATAGATCAGTCATAAAGGAAATTTTTATAATGTATTTTAAGTGAAACTCCACAGCAATGAACAAATATGCATTAAACATTGATTTAATTTGTTTAAGAATTTAAGATATAGAAAAAAAAATTAAAAAGTTTTCAAGTTGCTGGCTTTTGCTTTAATGATTGTTATTTACCTTTAAAATCATCCCTAAAGAGCCAAAGATTAATCCACTACAAAGCAAAATTAGAACATATTTTATTAGGTTCAGAAATATTTTTTTGGTGGGATGACTGAGAGTGGTCTCCTAGGGAGCCTGCAGGCATTTTCCATTACATTTCAAAATAAGCATTCAAGGAGATCTGAAAGAAACTGAGGGAAAATTACTAGTTTGAACCGGAATTCCAGGGACTATAGAAGTAGAAGACTGTGGCTAAGATTTTAATTGTCCTTTTCTTCTCATGCTTAGAATTAAGAAGAGTTAGTTTTTAAATGTAGGGGAGCAGGGGATGGGTAGAAAAGAACCCGTGAAAACCATACTGTTCCACCATGTTGTCTCCAAATTCTTTACAGTTGGGACAAGGTGAGTCATTGGAG
The DNA here is from genome assembly GCF_902686455.1 of Sciurus vulgaris. Lineage (NCBI taxonomy): Eukaryota > Metazoa > Chordata > Mammalia > Rodentia > Sciuridae > Sciurus > Sciurus vulgaris. The sequence goes on along the minus strand of NC_136470.1, from coordinate 25,039,108 downwards.
AAGAACAGTTCAAATGCAAATTACAGAGGTCGTGTGCTAACTCATCCTCCTCTAAATCTGAATGCCTTCCAGTCTTCTAAATAGAGATTTTGCCCCCCTCCCCCCACACCATTATCTCTTTGTCCATGGGGAACTGCTTAAGTACTGAAAACTTTTTTAATATGTCCCCAGAAGACAAAGAGGTCCTAGATGATGAATATTTCTGACTCTTAGATTTAAAGCTCTTAATAGCATTTTTAAATCCTGTGATTAAATCTCCCAAAGTTCATAAATCAACATCTTGGTTCAAATAAAAGCAAGTTACAGTCCAAACTGTCTGTATTTTCAACTGTGCTTCTAGGCATGTTTTTTTAAAATCCCCATAGCCTATGCCATAGTGCTTCTAAACCCCATGCTATTTCTTCTCTCAACTTGGTGGACTGGCCTTGAGGGGCTCTTCCTGGGTGGGGAGCAATCATGTTCTCAAGGAGCATGCTTTCCTGTCTGCTGTTTCCATCCTTCCTGCCCAGGAGCAGAAACCATGCTGTTTCTGCAGGGCTGGAAGGTGTGGCAGGAATACACATGTTTAAACTAGGAAATTTGCCAAGTAATTCCCCTTTCTTAAGTTAGAGATTTTCCTGAATTCCTGATTAGAATCTTTCCTTCTCAGGATTCTAAACTTTTGCATCTGTAAGGTATAAAGCTGCTCCCCCACCCATCAGGTGCAGTCATTGTCCCTGCCTCCCAATGACTTGTCAATCTGTGAACATCCTAGCTAGCTATTGGTTCATCATTCAGCTTGCAAGTATCCTTCTCCAATATTAGTTCCCTGTTAGCCTGGCAGAATTCAACTGTTTTACTGTAGCTTCCCCACCATCTTTTCCATTCTTCTGTCTGTCCTACTCACTTTTCTCTATCCTCCTGGCTTTCACACTCTCTCTAGCATGTGCCCTTTCTTTTCCTTTCTCTTTTCCTCTCATTTTCTCTCTTACCCTGCAGGGAGATACTCTGTTTGCTTAATAAACTCCCTTATATGATTTCCCGTGTCTGGCGTGGTTCCATGGAAATTTCCTTACATCTGGTGCTGTGACTTGGGATGGGTCCTTCCACTGCCTCCAGTGGAACCTCATCTAAGCCCCAGTGCCCCCCAGATACAGCTCCACCTTCCATTCTGCCTGGTTGCTCTGCTCTGCATTTATCACCAGACTTCAGATTGGTAAGCGGGCTGGTTCCCCTAGGCTGATTTATACCCTCGAGGTGGCTGAGGGGTGGGGGTACCCCCAGCCACAACTTTATAGTTATGGCTGGCCCCTATAGTCGGTCTTATCTTCCAGGTGGATTCCTGATTTTATGGTGGAGATTCTCTCAGGGTTGAGGCTCATCTCCTGCTTGCGCACTCGCCCTTGAAAACCCTGATATCAGGTCCTCAACTCTTCTCGGCTTTTGCCTGGCCCACATGGATGTTTGTGTGACAACACCATCTATGTGCCGCCTTCTCGTCTCCAGTCGACTACTCTGTGGCCTCGGGATGCCGGAGCACAGGCTCGGCTGTATCAGTCCCCACCATGGACTCTGGGTCCTCCAATCTGACAGATTCCACCCTGGGAACCCTTCGCCAGACCCCTGGTACTGAAAGCCATCAAAATCTGTTTGTGTAATGGCACACAGCTTCGGTGAGTGAGCGGGCAGATGGAAAGGGGTTCCTTATCCTCCAGTCTCTTCTTTCTTCTTTCTTGGCTCTTCCTGCAGGCTCAAGCACCTCCAGACCCTGCTTCTCCATCTTCCCCTACTCCCCCATGTAATATAAGCAGCCCCATTCGGCAAGTAGTGGGAGATAATTGTTTAACAATTTTCTGTGTCCAAACCTAAATTAATTACTAACCAGGAAAAAGAGTTAAAAGGACCTAAGCATCAAGTTTCTGCTGGAACATTTTAGCCCCTTTCAGATTCAGATTTCAGTCAAGGCTTACATTGAAATGTAAATGGAGGAAGGCACAGTGGGAGATCAGTCTCAAACCCAAAGAAAAAAGCATCCATTTTAAATTTCTCCTGGGCTACAACTCAGAATACTTTTCTCCCTTTAACCTTTTCTCTCCTTCTCATTTTCTCATGCTATAATTAATGAGCATTATCATTTTTCTTCTAGGACTTTTGTTTTCCTTAAGTGCTATATCTATGAGCTCACAATTTTGATCCTACATACCTAGGTTAATGATTTTTGATCAGTTCTTTTTATCCAACTCTAGAGCTATTTTTGAACATCCGTTACATTGCAATGAAGATAAGTATTACAAGGCCTTTGCTTTTGTGTTAAATATAAGCGTGTATAAAAATTAAAATTTTAAAAATGGATCCAAATATCTTTAATTCAAGTGATTTAAAGAGGTTTGATTTAAATAGGGTAAACTAATAGAAGTAAAATGTCCTTAAAATTAACTCAGAAGTCTCTAGGTGGTCAAACTAATAAAATGTTGATGTTTATAAAATGTCTAACATCAATTTTTCTAGGACTTTTCTTCAACAGGAAAGAGACAGCAAATACTGTTGGTACACTTGTCTGATATCTTGGTTTTTCTACAATAAGATGAGTGAATGAGAGTCGACAAGTATGGGATTACTCAAATGTATTTGTTAGAGACATCTAATTAATTTACAAAGTTATTCCATGGAGTAACATACTTAAAAATATTATTCTTTGTATATTAAAGGTGTTCATATTTTCCAGGTATACAAGCCTTTAAAGCAGAAAATTTATCAAGCTGCTATTCTCCAAATTAAACTTGTCTGTAATGGTAAACCTATCATTTAATGTTCTATTATAGGACCTATCATCAATAGGGTATATGTAAAATTTGTTAAAGTTATTGAGAGCCTGATTTGTTTAAAGGTTAAGCATGAAAGCATTTTACCACTTTGCCACACAAAAGGATATAATATTAAATTGTGTTAATAAGTGTTCATATAGACTCAGGAGTCAATATATGTAAACTTCTTAAAATGACATTTAAGAGAGTGTAATCTGCAGTAGCAAAAATGAGACAACAGTGACTGAAATTGGGGTCTCTGATGACCTCATGGCTGTGGCATGCCTGGTGCCTGGGAGTGCTCCTGTGCAGGGGCATAAGATGCCTAACTGCTGTGTCAGTACATTGATCTCAGGCACACAGCTCTTGGGCAGGAAGGAATTCTTTTGCTAGATAACTAGTGTTTCATCAGCTGCCTTTTCTGGTTCCTGCCCACCTTACAGTAACTTTGGAACCTAACATTGCACATATATAAAGATCACTGACATAACTCTTCAGATCTGCATTTCCATCAGAGAACAGAGCTCCATCTGATCTCAGCTTAATCTTCAAAATCTGTGTTTATATTTTCTAATACTCTTTTGCCCCTCACTGAAAAGCCCCACCTTACCTGAGATAAGGCTCTGCCTCACAACCCTGCTACACATTACAATGGCTCCAAAGTAAGCCTGACTTTAACTTATTTAAAGTTGTGTTCAAAAGTTTGATGTTTGTTGTAAAGATTACTGTGATCTCAAATGGGAACTCAGCCAAAATTCAAGATAGCTATTGCACAAACTGAGTATTTTACTATTGGTTATTCCATTTTGTATTTTCCTTGTAAACTCTTATTGTTGCCTGATCAATATTTTGCAGAAGTATTGCTTCAAGAGCGAACATCATAAATTAACTTGGAATAGTAAGCCATCACGTATGGGTCAGATAATGTAAACCCCAATTAGATAAAAGGGGGTAAATAACTGTAAAGTCATAGACATTGAAGTTAAAGCCCAGTACTCTTACTTTATGACTGGTGAGACTGACTTGCTTGATGGTTAAGATCAAACTTAGAGATTGAGATTAAATATAGAGGTCAAGAAAAGTCTGTATTTGGGTCTTTCCCTCAAAGTCAGCCTGAACTCAGGGAACAAGAGGGCTTCTCTAAGGAGGTTTGCAACTCTGAGTCACACAACCTCCTGAGCAAGGAGATTGATGAGGCCACTAGAGGAAAAGCCACTCAGTGCACCTGCTGCAGAGGAGGGTCAAGGAAAAAGGGAGAAATCCCTGGTGCTTTCAAGGAAAGCCACCTCATCGAGGAGACCCTGCCTAACCAATGGCACTAATGGAGCTAAGAAGCTGGTCTTAAGTTCTCTATGAGTAACCCCTGTGGAAACTCAGCTGACTCTTTAACAGACGGGAACAGGTCACTTTGACCAACTTGATCTTAAACACCTAGCAAAACAGTTAAAACCAAAATATAGCCATTCTTGGGCATTTAAAAGAAATAATAGTTAAATGTAACTTAAGATGTACACTTGTGTTAGCCCACTAGAATAAAGACTAAAGGCTACAAAAGAGAGATTCTTAGACAAATGTGCCTGATAACTATCAAGAGAAACTGCCAGAGTCAGAAGTTTTGGTCAGTTTAAAGCCTACAGACACAAGTAGGCTTAATCTTGTTTGCTAGTAACAGAAGTATAGAGATCTCTACTAAATGTTGTGTTTACATTCCTGATAACCTGGACAATGTTAAAGTTACCAAATAAAGGCCTTATCCTCTCCAGCCTTTACTAGGCATTGTTATGGGAAGAACTTCTCAGTTCTTCCAACCCCTGGTGAGAAATTATTGGCTTCTGTCATCTTTATGATATTCATTGGCATGTTCCAGATTCCGCAACATTTATATTGTATCAATCTCATTTCAGTACTCATGTCTTTTTGTTCTTCTCTCATAGAAGCACCCATCCCCAGATGCCTGTACAACCTGCTCTTCCCAACCGGATTTCTACCATGAACCACTCAATTGACCCAATTTCTAAAAAGGAAACTCCAAACTGCTTGCTCCATGCTGCCCCCTTCCAGGTCGAAGAAGCCAGATCAGTCATCAGCCCCTTTCCCTACAGCAGTGAAGGAGTTCCTAGAATTAGAGGGGTAAATAAAGTCAGAATTGGGGACAGGCAGTTAGTGTAGAAATAGGGGATCAGTCAAATCTAGGAAATGAAGTCCATGAAAACCACTCTGCCTTTGGAAGTCTGGAAGGAGAATGGACTTTTTACATTTCACCTGCAAAACCAGCCCCAGTCACATAGGCAGGAAGGAGAGAGAAGGCTTTGGAAAGAACTGTAGAGCGAAAGATTTTTTTTATAAAAAAAGGAATGGGGGAATGTAACGCATAAAGCTGCTCTCCCGCCCATCAGGTACAGCCATTGTCCCCACCTCCCAAACACTTGTCAATCTGTGAACATCCTAGCTAGCTATTGGTTCATCATTCAGCTTGCAAGTCTCCTTCTCCAATATTGGTCCCCCGTTAGCCTGGCAGAATTCAACAGTTTTACTGTAGCTTCCCTGCCATCTTTTCCATTCTTCTGTCTGTCCTACTCACTTTTCTCTATCCTCCTGGCTTTCACACTCTCTCTAGCATGCACCCTTTCTTTTCCTTTCTCTTTTCCTCTCATTTTCTCTCTTACCCTGCAGGGAGACACTCTGTTTGCTTAATAAACTCCCTGATGTGATTTCCCGTGTCTGGCGTGGTTCCATGGAAATTGCCTTACAGCACCTATTTCAACCGAGTTAGGTATCAGTCTCACAAAGACACAGGCAGACCTGCCTGTTCTAGTCTGCAGTATTTAAAGTGATCAGGTCTCCATTTACATTTCAAGAATGGTGGGAGTTGTGTTCTTTTCACTGAATTTTCACTCTGGCTACATCTTGAATAGAGTTGAATAAATTTTATTTCTTTCTCTGTAGAGAGCAAATTCCCCAGGCTTAATGTCACACAATTAAATTTCCTTTCCCTTCTTACTAATTAGCTTATTCACACACACATACTTCCCACAGGAAAGGGCCAACATCTTACCTTTATTTTTCCTTCTAAAATTCTCTTGAATAGTCACTGTTCAAGGGCCAAATATGGGGATTTCTGCCACATCCTGTGTGGATGAGAAAAGTGTTAACTGCCAGAGGACAAGGTTGGCCATAAATCAATTACCCATAAACTTATCTAATCAATAAACACACAAGAGCCAATACTCTTTTTAAATGAGAGGGGGTGTGATGGGTTGGGCCATACCAGCTCTGGCCTCAAACAACATGGAGTAGCCCAACTCTCTTTTATTTAGTCACACAGGTAAAGAGACCCAGAATGGGAGGGGCTTCTTCTGTGATTAACAAGTTGGGGTGGAGTTAGGGGAATCAATTTGCTCAGGGAATCTATCACAGAACCAGACATGGACAACTCTCACACAGTGCCACATACTTCCCAGCAATCTGGGACAGTCCTCCATGGTAGGCAGTTCCTAGAAGTCAGATCTCTGTGTCCCATGGCTCAACCTAGCTGATTTTGCTGGATAAGGATGGTTCCCACACCTTACAACTGTTCATAATGATTGTACTAATTTACATTCCTACCAGAAGTGCATAAGGTTTCACTTTTCTTCCCATTCTCACTTTTATTATTATTATTATTATCATCATCATTTTATTTTTATAACAGGGTGAGACCGTGTCTCATTGCAATTTCTAGCTGCAATTTTCTAATGGCTAATGATATTAATCATTTTTTCACATATTTGTTGACTCATTATTTTTAAATGCAACAGAAACATAAATAATTTGGTTAAATATTGGCAAATGATTGGAATACTTTACAAAAGAAAGTATCTTTTTTAATTACCTGTGGAATCTCTTTAATATTTGTAAAGAACATGAGAAGTATTATGTTCCTCAGTGTAGTTAATTCTAAAGAAAGAAGAGTTTTAAGTAAAGGGGCAGGCTGAGGTGAGTTTACACAGAAGATGAAAGTAAGTGGAATCCCTGCATTTGGGCAAGACAAAGACTCAAAAGGAAGAAGAATACAGGATGTGATCCCAAGACATAGGAATAAATACAGGCAGCAGCCAGTTCTGAGAAACAGTGAATTTACTCATTTGTGAAAAATGTTTCCAAACATGTAAAATTATTACTTTCTTTAAAACTCTTCATGAAGTGCCTTCAAATAAAATTAATGGTGGCAAAATATGCCCTGAAAATATGCCATTTTGATAAAAGTAAAGACACTTGAAAAAAATCAGAGGTAAGAAAGATATTTTATTCTGCTCCTATCTTCCTAAAACCTGGTTATCAAAAATTCTCACGTGAAAGATTCTCTCCCTACACCAGGAGAAGAGAATCATCATTTAATGTGAGTCATAACCAACAGAATTCTGTACAGACTTCATACAAATAAATATCTTCCTTTAGCATCCCCCATTATGTAGCTGCTTTCCCACAATTTCTTGGTTCAATCTAATATAGAAGAAATTCAGTTTTGCCAATTCTTTGGGTTGTCATTTACTTCTGACTGCTCCCACATCACATAAAACATAATACATTTACCCGATATTTTCTTGCTAAATAATATTTTATCAATTTAATTCTCAGGGCTGGCCAGGGACTCTAAGAGAGTGAAAAAAAAAATACTGAAAGATAACTGATTAGAAAAAAAGAAAGACTTCTTATTTATTGTCTATTTTGCTTTCTTTTCTATTTCTTCTCACTAACCCAAACCATCCAGCCTATGGCATAGTGTAGTCTCTGAGGACATACCAAACAAAAACATAGAGGAATATTAAAACCAGATCATATATGAATATCATATCATATGCATAGAATATACTTTTGTTAGTACAAAGATAAAATTGAGTGCAACTTTATTTATATTAATAAACTAAACACTTTCAATAAAATAAAAATAATAAAATGTAAATTACTGAAATTTCGTGTGAATTATTATCATCTCTTATTCCTAATACATTCTGTTTTCTTTTTTAATTCTATAACTTTATTTATTTATTTATTATTTTTAAATTTTTTACATGATGCTGAGAATTGAACGCAGCGCTTCACGCATGCTAGACAAGCACTCTACCACCAAGCTACAACCGCAGCTCTCCTAATGCATTCTTAAGAATCATGCAGTAACTTATTTGTAATTCTTCCCTTAAAACAGCAAGATAATATGCATTATTCTTTTAAAGATAACAAGTTAATTTTGCACAAAACTGGATATAGTTGTAGCAATAAGAATTATAATAATTGGAATCATAATCTCTCCAAAATAGAGCTTAATACTTTAAATTATCTTTTACCAAAATAATTTTGTCTATACAAATGAATAAAACAGTTTCTTCAAACTGAAGTTTGTGATTAAAACATGTTTCTGTTTATATGATACAACATAATCAATAAAATCTAGGAACATTTTTAGGATATTATTTCTCTTTGACAATATGAAAAAAGTCTTTTGTATTAAATATTATTAAATTGTGTACTGTGATTTATTTCATGCAGAATTGTCATAAGTAAATATATTACTTTTAGTACTTACAACCTGTTCAATTTTCCTCTGTGATTTCTTCTTCCCATTCACTGTCTTTCTTCTATTGAATTTTCAAATTAATTATTAATGTGTTATCTGTTCTGTTCAAACTTTTTCCATTACTGCTTTTGAATCTAATCTAGGTTTCCTGTTTACAGTTGAGTATGGATAAAATATCTTTGTGTTTCTGCACAGTTAAGGCTTTGTGAAAGCATTGTCCTGAAATGTGGAACCCTGGTTTAACAGCAAGCTCTACAAGTTAATTTACAGCTACATTTATAGTGAATGAACTTCAAGAAAAATGACCTAAGTCCAAATGTATGTTTATATATAAAGAAGAAAGGAGGTTCAGTACCCTGGAGACAAGTCTGATAGTGGACACAGGGATTATCTATCTTGTGGAAAATTTATTTACATATCAAAGTGTAAGAGTAGGAATTCACTCTCAGTTCCTTTCCAAGAAAACCCTTAGAATCTGAAGATTAAGGATTTAGGCAATAAAGACCAACATGGTTATTACTACGCAAATAATAACAGTCAATCTCTCTCTTATCCAAAATAACACATGTAACATTTGATATAAAATCAATGCTAATGGGTATTAAAAAATACTATAGTATTTGGAAGAAGAGTTTCAGAAATACCACATTCAAAAATTTTAGCTGTAGAACAGTTTTTATCAAAAAAAGTATTTTTTAAAAAATGCACTAGAAAAGGAACAGGGGAATATTTCTGGAAAATATAGCTAAAATAATGTTAAACTTGGAAGAATAAATTATTATTTTGGAATTTAAGGATTTATTTCTTCAGTGTATTGGGAAGAAAACTGGATGGACATAAGTCATGTATGCACTGATAAGGGAGTGAGACATATAATAAATTAGAAGAAAAAGACAGGTTTTTTTTATTTTTCTTTTGAAATAATTTTTAAGATTCAGGATATAAAATTAATTAAAATAAATATTGAGGTATTTATTACATCATTTTTAGAGATATCCTGACAAAAATTCTTCCTTATCCCCAGAGAATTTAAAGGTTCTGTTCAGAGATTTACTTCCTAATCCATCAAAGTACTTCTTTATCTTATCCTATGGCCACTAACTTGAGCTTTGTGGATGTCTTTCTAACACATTTTATTAAAGTACTACACATACAGGCACCAAGAATAAAGTAGAACATAGATTTTTGGTTTAAAATTGAGTGATTTTACCATATACAAATTTTTATTTTGTGCTTTGCTTTCTTACTATCACAGAAGAGATACCACGAGAGAGGGCTACATGGAGTTTGCAGAAGGTAGGGGAATTTGATTCAGGTCCAGCAGGATTCTTGGTTTACATGATGGAAAAGAGTTTCAGCATGAGCAAGACAAAGACATCTACTTCCTTCTTCAGGAACTAGATACATTTTCCATAGAAAATGTGGGCTGTTTCTAGAGTGAGAAGCCCACTTTGAGTTGCAGGTCCAGTATTTATAAAAGGATGGAGTCAGGGTGCAGTCACACAATTCTGTGAAAGTTTTTCTTGCACTTGCATATTTTCCTCATTTCACAAGGGATGGTCAAGGGCACATTGCTCAAGATTTACAACGCTGCTTTCTGCCTCTCAGTGGCTCAATGGCATTTTCTTTATATCTCTCTCTTTATCCCAAATCCTTTTCTCATTTCCTATTAAATTAGTATTTTTATTTTGTTGCCTTATTCATTTGTTTAGATAAGGGGATGATCTGACTTTACCCTTTATTGTTATTTTCTTTTAAAAATTTGTCCCTGCTGGTTATGGTGCACATGCCTAAAATCCAGCGCCTCGGCAGACTCAGGCAGGAGGATTGTGAGCCTCAGCAAAAGCAACTCAGTGAGATCCTCTCTCTAAAAACAAAAATAAATAAGTAAATTAATTAATTAATTAAATTAAATACAAAACTATGACTGGAGATGTAGGAATGTGGCTCAGTGATTGAGTGTCCCTGAATTCAATACCCAGGACCTCACCCCCCAAAATGTGTCTCTATTGGATATTATATATATATAATTATACATAATTTATTCATGTTTTTAATATTATGACAGACTGACATGCAGCCATAAGAAAAAATACAGAGTGCACACATGCACTTTATCCACTTACCCTCAATTGTAACATCCTGTAAAAACTATAACAAGAGCCCAACTATAATACAAAACAAATAGAAGACTTATACAAAGTAAATTGCTTCCTTCAATTTATTTTGCTTTTCTTTTTCTAGGAGTCTGTCATGAAAGTTTAAATTCTAAATTTGAGACTTTTCCTCTTTTCCCATATATGCATAGATTTTGTTTTCTCTGTTGTTTTAAATTCATCAACAAATGATGACATCTGAATTCATATTAATTCACTTCAACGTATTCTTTTAAAATTTCATATAAGCTTTCCTCTTTGACCTATGGATTATTTAGAAGTGTGCTTTTTTAGTTTTCAATTATTTCTGATTTTCCTGTTATCTTTCTCCTATGGATTTCTAGTTTTATCTTGTGGTTCAAGAAGACACACTCTTTTTAGATATATATATTTTTTTTTTTTTTACAGTCAATAACTGTTTCTTTTGTATAAATTCCACAGGCACTTGAAAAGAATGTGATTGTTGGTTGTGGGTGGGGTGTCCTATAAACTTTGATTACATTCTTTTGATTACTGATAATGCTGAATTCTATATTCTTGTTGATTTTCTAACTACTTCGCTATATTAAATGTTAAAGTCTCAAACTACAAGTGCGATTTTGTTTATTCCTTTTTTTCAGCACATAGTTTCAACTCTGTATTTTGGCTTATACTCATTTAGGATTGCGAGTCAGGACTGGTGGTACACATCTTTAATCCTAGTGATTACGAAACTCGAGGCAGTAGGATCACAAGTCGAAGTTCAGTCTGGCAACTGAGCAAGATCCTGTCTCAAAAAATAAAAATAAATAGGACTGGGAATGGAACTCAGTGGTAAAATGCCCCAGGCTTATTCCCTATTACTGCGAAAACAAAAACACCACACAAACGAACAAAACACACACAACATTAAGAATTGTTATTTATTCTTTATATACTGATGCTTTTATTGCAACACATGGTTCTTATTTATGTATCTTTTGCTCTGAAGTCTATTTTGTCTAATATACATATGGTTCTTTTTGATTAATATTAACATGATATATATTTCTAATCTTTTACTGTGAAAGTACTTACATCATTACATTTGTAGTGAGTTTCTAATATATGGCTTCTAATAGGGTCATGCTTTCAAATCCACTAGGCAAACATTTATTTTTCATTTAACGTGTTCAGGCCACAAGCATTTAATGAAATTTGTGAAATGTTAGGAGTTAACTGGATCCTTTACATCCATTTTGGTATTCATTCACATATTTCTATTTAATTTCACAATCATTATATGGGTTATTTGAACATGCTTTTATAAATTCACTTTGACCTGTGTAGATTTTGAGTATCTCTTTGTACAGATTTTTTTTTTTGGTATTTACAGTAGATATTACATACGAATAATTTGTCAAAATCTACTGATATTATATTACCCATTTCTTCAAGTATAGAAACATTACCTTACTACCTCATCTTGTTTTCTTATCATCTTTTGTTTATAAAATAATTTTCATAAATATATTATCTATGTACATTTAGGTCCTCTGTCTCCTTTTCATTACTATAGTGAAATATCTGAGTGTTATGGTTTAGATATGATATGTTCCCCAAAAGCTTATGTGTGTGACAATGCAAGAATTTTCATAGGTGAAATAATTAGATTATGCCAGGGGTAGCCTAATCAGTGAATTAAGTAATGGTACTGATTAATGGGATGCTAACTGTAGGCAGGTCAGGTGTGTCTGGGGAGGTAGGTCACTGAAGGCATACCTTTGGGGTTTTTATTGTGTTTCCAGTCCTGTGTTAATTTTCTGCTCCATACTCTATACTCATCCACTATTTGGTGCTACCTTACCTTGGACCCAGTGGGCCAGCTATAAACTGAGACCTCTGAATCCTTGAGCACAAAATAAACTTTTCTTCCTCTAAAATTGTTATTGTCACTCTTTTGACACACATATGAAAAAGCTGACTAAAATACTGTGAGTGGATGAATTTATAAAGAAAACAAGCTTATTTAGCTTACACTTCTATAAGTACAAAGACATAATTCCTGCATCATCACATCTCTCATGAAGGCCATCTTGGCAGCATTCCTATCATGGTGGATGGCTAGTTTGAACGTGCATTTGGGAACAAGATCACAGTGGGGGGAAAAGTGGAGGAGAGAGACCATATCTTTTCCATTCATGCATACATTTTATGAGCAATTAATTATAGTTCCACAAGAAACTACTTTAATCCAATCCAAGGGCAGGTCCCCCAATGACCTACCATGATGTCTTGATATTTAAAGGTCACCACTTTAATATGGCTGTACAAGAAACCAAGCTTCCAACACATGAATCCTTCAGAGAAAAAAAGCACATCAAAACCATAGCAGACTCACAGCAGACAATGTTATAATTTTTGATTTGATCATCAAACATAATTTAGAAAGCCCCCCCAAAAAAGGAAAAATTCAGTTTTTAAATCTTGGTTTTGCTTAATGTGTACTGTTCACCAAATATCCTAATAAGTTTTCGGTAATATACTTTAATGTAACTCATTATATGATATACTGTTATACACACACGTTTCTGGAAAATTTTGTTCTAAGATTAGATTGAATGTTTTTTATATATGTGCATGTGTAACAATGGTAAACAGAGGAATCCAATTGTTTCTATGTTTTAATGGTTGATATTAAAGAATATTTAAACTGTAATAATATATTTTATTCTATTATTTCAATATTTGTTTAAATGAAGTAATGATTCATCAAAAATATTTATGTTAAAAAATTGTAGTCTATCCAACATCGTTCATGGTAATTTTCTGCATATCAAATTTTTATAAATGGTTAGTACATTAAATTAATCGAATACACATTAATGTTTTTCTATCGATATAGAAGGGAATGATCCTAGAAATAAAAGTACCATGGAACTGAATGACATAGCTGGCCATGAATATTTTAAGGTATGTAATCTGTCTTTATAAGACATATTAATTATTAAGAGCAGAGAACATGGGTAAATAATTTTTTGGATAAAAAAGCATTAAAAATGAACAAAATTAAACAATAATGAATAAATAATGTTTGAAAATATATTTAAATTCCTGTTTATAGTGAAGACATTAACTTCACTCATAAGATTCATGGATAATTAGCAGAAAGATCTATGTTAAACATATGCTTACGTTATAGTATTTGTTAGGAAAGATGAAAAATCTTGAAAATACATAGAAGGGGCATAAACCCACCCATGAATAGATATTTAAAGAATGCTTTCTTAAGGTGACTATGAACAGGACAGGATAGAATTTAAAGTAGACACTGGAACCAGATGAATTGCCTCTGAGTCACTTTTAGACCTTGTAGAAATAATTATTTCACTTTGTGCCTTAGTTTCTACTTCTGAAAATAGAGCTAATTGTGCCTAGCTAATAGGATTAAATGGTGAAGTATTTGTAAAGAATTTAGTGTGGTACCTGGAATACAAAAAAAAAAAAAAAAAATGCTTTCAATTCTTTATTAGAATGTAAAGGTGATGCTTGTGGTGAATTTTTTTTTTTAAAGAAATGCAATTTCTGGGGAAAAGGGCAAAGAGCATTCTGGACTCAGAATTAGCCAAGGAAGAACACAGTGATTTAGAAAATAAATAGCTCCTTTGACACTGTAGTTCATAGGGCAAAAATGGGAGCAACAATGAAAACAAAAATAAATTCTTACAATTTTTCTTTATAATTAGGGTGAAAGGATCTCCAATGAACATAAAAAATAGTCAAGAAGCAGAACCATGAGTGGCCATGTCATAATTATTATTCTCATCACAAGAGCAAGAGGAAATCCTTTCAGCTTTACAGTATTTCTCTGTATTCATGGTTTTGCTTTCCATGGTTTCAGTTCCTTATCACCAATCACAGTCTGAAAACATTAAATGGCAAATTCCAGATATAAAATTATTATAAGTTCAAATGACACACCATTCTGAATAGTGTGATGAAATCTCAGATTATTCTGTTCCTTTCTGTTCTTAAATGAATCATCCCTTTATTCCGTCTATCTATACTGTATATGACTGTTAGTCACTGGTATGGTTTGGATCTGAGGTATTCCCCCAAAGCTCCTATTGATGCAGAAATATCCAAAGGTAAAATAATTATACTTTGAGAACTGCAAACTTATCAGTCCATCCTATTTTGAATGAACTAATTGGAAGGAAACTGTAGGCAGGTGATATGTGACTGGAGGAGGTCAGGTACTAGGGGCATGTCCTGGAAGGATACATCTTCCCTATGGTATCTTCCCCCCAGTATGCTTCTAAATCCTCCAGGAACTAACAAGTTTTCTTTCAGTGGACTCTTCCCCCTTCATGTGCTGCTTCATCTTGAGCCTAGAGCAATGGAGTCAGCCACCTCTGGACTGAGAACTCTAAAACTATGAATTCCAAATAGACTTTCTCTCTTCTAACTTGTTTCTGTCAGGAGTTTTGCTCATAGTGATGAGAAGTTGACTAAAATCAAAATTGATCTTGGGGTAAGGCTGTGACTTTGACTAACCTAATCATGTGGTTCAGAAGACTGCTGTTAGTTGGTGGGAGGACTTATGAAAAATGTAGAAAGGTATGTTGGAAATATTTTCAAATGGTATTGGCAGAGCTTATTTATGATTCCAGTGGGAGCTCAGGAGAGCAAAATGCCAATAGAGATGTGAACTATGCTCATGGGACTTCAGAGGGAAATGAACATTCTGTTGGAATGTGTTATATTCTGGCAAAGAGCTTGGCTAAATGTGTCCAAGTTCTGAGACTACCTGTGAAGTTGAATTTAAAAGTTATGGACTAATTAATTAATCTGGCAGAGGGAACTTTCAGGCAGCACCGCATTTATCTGGTGGCATGGATCTTGCTGGCAGCTTTAGTTAGATTTACCATGTGAATCAAGAGCAGAAAACATATCCTGTAGAATACTACCATTTTCAGTTTAGCCAGAAAGGTACTTGAAAACTGGGGACAAGGAAGATGAGCTTGTTAAAGAGATTGTAGCCTCAAAAGAGATGTTAAGTACTTTGCACACAGACAACAGCAAAGATACCTTAAGGATATCTCAGGAATCTGCAAGACTATATCCACTATAGACTCCAGGGTATAGAAGAGAACATTTCTTTCAAAAGGGCTCATGGAGATTCCCAGTTTTCATAAGGGACCTAAAAATTTGTTTTACCATGGTGAGCTATGCAGGCATTCAGAAGACACTATAGTCATAATTCCGGGAGGACCAGATATTGCACAGGCTAGTAGCAGACTTGGCATCATCCACATGGTACTTTTCTGCAGGAATGTGGCATGCTGGAGTTAGAGTCATGTAACATTCCACCAAGTTTTCAGAGTAAGGCCTGAGATAACAGGCAAAGTGCACCAGAGTCAGTCCTTTCAAGAAGCTCCTGAGCGGTAATAAATAAAACTGTGAAGGTAAAGCCAAAGCTGGAATGGAAACCCCAGGCATAAAGAGACATTAGGAATGTGAACTCTCTGCCAAGAAAATTTGTGGTGAGAGTCAAGCAAAAAGAGAATTCATTTGCTGTGTTAGTGGTAAGACCAAAGGGGCAAGGCTGACCAACTTCTTTGAAAATAATAGCTCACAGCTACATGTCCTAGATGCTGTATGCAATGTTATAGGACCTTTTTGCCAATTGGTTTCAGTCTTGTTTGGGCCCCATTTCTTCTTTCTATGCTACTATTCCTCCCTTTCAAAATGGGAATCTTTATTCTGTGTCACTACATATGGAATATATATCCAGTATGTATATATATTTTATATATATATATATATATATATATATATATATAGCTTTTGATTTTTACAGTGTCTCAGAGTCAATGGTTTGCCTTGAGTCCCAGAGGACCCTTTGGACTTGGACTTTTGAGTAATTCTGAAACTGTTAATTTTATGGGGCTCTCAGAGATTCGCTAAATGTACTTTGCACTGAGATGAACATGAACTTTTGGGGGCCAAGGATGAAATATTATGGTTTGGTTATGAGATGTGCCCCAAAAGCTCCTGGGTTAATGCTGAAATGTTCAGAGGTGAAATGATTTTATTATGGGAACTGTAACCTAATCAGTCCATACTAATTTGAATGGACTAGTTTGGGACACTTTGGGGTCTGTCATGGAAGGGTGCATCTTCCCTCTGGCCTCTTCCCCACACCTTGCTTCCTGACCTTGCCATGAGCTTTTCTCCACTGGGCATTTCTTCCATGATGTGCTGCCTCACATTGGACTGAGAGCAATGGAGTTGGCCATTTCTGGACTGAAATCTCCGAAATAGTGAACCCCAAATAACTTTTCCTCCTGTAAGTTGTTCTTGTCCGAAATCTTGGTCATAGCAAAGAAAGCTCACTCAAGGAGTCATTAGTAACTCATTTTCAGATTGCCACTTTCTCCCACTGCTTGGTTTTAAGTAACACTTACATAGTACTCTCATGCTATGTCACAGTGCTTACATTGTTCACCCTACTTTATCTCATTGCTTGGTATTGTATTATTTCATGTCATAACAAGATGAAAACCGGTGGGTACAGTATATTTGAGAGTGAGAAAGTGGCTATACTTGCATACTTTCTATTGTAATATATTATTAAATTATTCTATTTCATTATTAATGTTGCTATCTTTAATTTTATCTAATGTATCAATTAAACTTTATCATAAGCATGCTTATTTATAAATTAAATGCCTCATTTGTAAACTGTATTGTAGGTATGCATGTATAGGAAAATGTATAGTGTGTGTGTGTGAGTGATATTTATGTGACCTGGTATTATCTGCAGTTTCAGACATCTATTCAAGCGGTCTTAAAATTTAAGTGCCTAAGATAAAGGGGCAACTACAGACATAGGATAATCAGATTTAATTTAAAGAGATTTTTTTTCTGCTATATGAATTTTAGATTAGTTCTGATTATTGATGAAAGAAACATCAATGTGGAGGAAAAGGGAAATTCCCTCTTCATCCCTTTTAAGTATACTGATATAAATTGATAACAGATTAAATGGGAAGTGGTATACAGATTTAAATAAAGAAGAAATCACAGAATGCTGTAAATCACAGGAGCAGTATTATCCATTAGGTCACCATGATTCAGAAATTTGTATATACCTTTCCATGGTGGGAGGAGGAAAATGGTGGGAAATGGTGTCGGGGGTGGGAAGTCATCCATGACTACCAGAATCAGGCTTGGTTGAGCCATGGGACAAGGAAGTCTGACTTCCAGGAATTGGCAGTCATGAGACTGTGTCAGATACCTGGGGTATGTGACTTCTGTGCAAAGTGATTTACTACCTGAGGCAATGCTGATCCTGCTGGGTTGTTCCACTAGAGCAAATGGTTTCCTTAACTCCACCCCATCCTGTTCCTCACAGAAGAATCTCCTTCTGGTCTCCCTTTACCTGTGTGATGATAAGTAAAGGGAAGGTGGTCTCCTCCATATTGTTAGAAGCCAGATCTTAGCATGGCTCAATCTAACCCACCCTCTTTGATTTAAAGTTAATTGTCTCCTGTGTTTATTTTATTAAATAAGTTTCTTAGTGATTAGTCCATAGCCTGCACATCCCTCCGACAGAAAATCCTTTCCTTCACCCACCCTGGACATGGAAGAAACCCTACAGTCAGGGAAATAGTAAATTATTTTTAGGTGAACTTATTGAGCTTGGAGAACATACAGTGGTCTTGGCAAAGTCATTAGGCTAAGAGAACAATCAATAGATCGCTAATGAATTGTGAGCGTAAGAAGCCTGACACTGAAATGGAGGAAAATGAAATCTCTCCAGATGTGTTGACAGAATTTATTCTTTATTTTTGTGATATTAATTTACTTAATGACAATTCAGGGAAGGAACATGAAATAACTGTTTCTTATTTGGTAGAACAGGATTTGAGAGAGATAAAAACCTGCAGAAAGCCTCTCCCTGGTGCTTGAATGGAGGAGGGTAAACAAGACAAAGATAGATGAAACATGATTCGGAGTCCATTTGTTAGCCCTTTTATTTTGCTTTATATCAAATTGCTCAGTATGCCAAACAAATGTCATATTTTGGGGTATCATTCTCTGATCCACAAAAGTAGAAAGAAGACAGACTTGGGGCCAGTGGTGAACTTAACTCCATGACAATTCTCTGGGTAAACGCCTAGAATTAAGATAATATAAATGACAATATTTTCCCAGTGAGTGGCAATTCATTTCTGAACTCCATCTTCAAATATAAAATCTCAGAATGCATTATAAATAGGCCCAGGTATTCTTTGCATTCACTTACAGGCTTATGTATATCTTTATAATTACTCAGTGAGAAAAAAGTGTTAAAATAGGAATATGTCCAGTTTGCTGGGAAATAACCCTAGACTATTCAAGTAAAATTAAAAGTATCATTTAAGTATCATTAAAAACCATAAGGTTATGAATTACATATATTAATGCTAAAAATGTGGGAATATAAACATGATGGAATAAAGCATAAGAACATAAAATTTTTAAAAAATTATGTTATGCATCACTTTCAAATATGACTGCATCTTGTAAAATATTGTTATAATTCTGTTTTCTTTTTTTCACAGTACTAAGCATTAAACCCAGGGTCCAATGTATGGTAGACAAATCCTCTACACTTAAAAGCATTCTAATACTATTTTACATTTTATTTTGAGATAATGTCTTGCTAACTTTCCCAGGCTGACCTCAAATTTGCAAATACCCTGCCTCAGGGTCCTGAGGAGCTGGGATTACAGGACACACTCATGCCACCATGCATAGTAATATTTTTACACATTATTATTTAAAAAGATGAATGGTAGCAGGTTGTGAGGGCACATACCTGTAATCCCAGCGGCTCTGGAGGCTGAGACAGGAGGATCACAAGTTCAAAGCCAGCCTCAGCAATTTAGCCAGGCCCTAAACCACTCAGTGTGACCCTGTCTCTAAATAAAATATATAAAAAGGGCTGGGGATGTGGCTCAGTGGGGAAGTGCCCCTGGGTTCAATCCCTAGTACCAAAAAAAAAAAAAAAAAAAAAAAAAAGATGAATGGTATCCAAATCATTGTTCTACTCTCACCTTAACATATTATTATAACAAATGCAATTAAAGCAAAATAGCATAAGGTCTTGTAATAACTTTCTTGCTCTTATCTATTGAAGAGAAAATAATATTAAAAGGTCTCATTTTCATCTCTTGGAACATTAAACCTCTGTTCTAGAATAGTTAATAAAAATTATTATTAAAAATTAAATCATGCTTTTCATATATTTTTACATGTAAGATAATGTGGAAAGAGAAATATCAATTATATAACTAACAATAAATCTATTTTATACTACTTCTTACTATAGTATCTATTCATCAACAGTATTTTTCTATATAATGTATCACCCACACTTTTTTGGTCAAAAGATGAACCATTTTATTTAACTACTGATTGTTTAGATTATCTGGGCAGAGGAGAAGGCCATGTGTCTACTGGGTTCTCACACATGTTGATGGTCAGCAGGTAGATCAGCTGCTGACTGGAAGATTCGAATAACTGCCCTCAGGTATCTGGTAGTTGGTAAGTGGTTTGGTTTAGGACTTCGGCAAGGATGACTTATTTTGGCACCATGTGGTCTCTAACCACAAAATGAAACCAAGGCTTGTTGTTTTTAACATGATAGTCTAAAAATTCCAAAGAGCAACAAGGAGGATAGGGCATAGTGTGCAAGTTCAAGTCTCTGATTGGATGGCATGGATTATGGTCCCATTGGTCCAGGCAATTCACTTGGCCATACACTAGAGCATCGGGGGTGGGGAAATTCATTAGCATATATATTAGGAGAGAGTGTCTTCAATTTTTAAACAATACCTCTCATGGTTATTGACACTACAAAATTCACTACCTAAGAAAATAGATAATATCAATATGTATCTGTGTGAACCTCATCAACATCCTTAGGTTAAGATCAGTGATGATAGTGTGGGTTAGGTGGGTGGGAAAAGTAACACCATGAATTATAGTTATTTTCTGAATTCTTTGTTGTAAGAGCCACCAAATATCTAAGAAATGCTACAAATACTTCTGTTGTGGTTACAACAAACATTTGTATTGACATTACAGTGATTGTCTCTGTTATAAATCAACAGATATCTCACATAATATTAGAATAAAGACAATTAACAGACATGTATTGAAGTGTCTGTAGCAGAAAAATAGTAAATGAGTAAAAATAAGTATGATGACCCTCGTAAACAGAGGTCTTAATCAGCTTCATTTGAAGACAAGGGTTTCTAAGGAAAGGTTACTAAATAACACTACACTAAACAAAGCACAAAGATATAGAGAATTTTATTGGAGAAAAACGATACAGAAAAACATTTGCATTTACTGTTCAAAATTAGACTCCTCTGTCACTGATAAGAATGGGTAAAATAAAGATATAGATATGAAGAACTAAGTGGCTCACCCCCTAGTTCTCATGGTAATCAGTCATTGTTGCAAAAGGAGGTTTCTAGAATTTGGGGTTGATAATTGCACAAATGAAGTGCCCACACTAATCCATTAATCAGTCTAAACTTACAAATTCCAGTAAGCTCTTTCATTTCTGGGTAACTTCCCTATTAAAGGCTGTTGCAAAATTAAATTTAACACTGTTTTTATCCCTGTTGTATTCTGCCTCAACACAAAGCAATTTTCTCCCTTTGTGTATTCTTTCCTGTACTATCATTCTTTTGCTGAGTGATAAGCTTTCACCCCTGGATATAACTTCTTACTGCTCCGTTGTCCCTCAAACCAGAAAACTCCTCAATGAGTTCAGACTCATTTCACAAAATATTTTGTCCTTTCTTAATTGAGACCTGATAATAATCTATAATTTCCTTGTTATGCATTTGCTCAAGACTGTGTTTCATTTTATATCCAAAAGAGAGAGATCCAAGTTAGGAGCCATTCCTGTTTCCTTATGAAGAAATGTCTGCAACGCTCATCACTTCAAGGGGAAAAAAATACATGTTAAAGATACATGCATCCAGTTTTGTTTTAGTCAGGTTTGTTTTTGTTCTGTTTTGTTTTTGCTGCTATGACCTAAAGATATTACAAAAACAATTTAGGAAAGAAAAACCTCATAGTTCCAGAGGTCTCAGTTCATAGACAACCATACTAGATTCATTGCTTTGAGCTCTATGTGAGGAAGAATATCATGGCAGAAGAGTGTGGTGGAGGGAAGCAGCTCAGAACATAGCATCAGGATGCAGAGAGAGAGAGAGAGAGAGTTTCTTTTCACCATGGATGATATATAAACCCCAAAGGCATCCCAACAATGACCCACCTCCTCTAGCCATACCCTACTTGCCTATAGACACCACCCAATTAAGCCCTATCGGGGGATTAATGCACATATTAGACTAAGGCTCTCACAAACCAATTATTTCACCTCTAAACATTCTTGCATTGTTTCACACATGAGCTTTCTGGGCACACCTCATCTCTAAACACACTCTACCTCGATTTTCCATCGGCTCTTTTTACTCCTTTCCTATCTGTTCACCAGTCTCTTTAAGTATGTCCTATTTTGTCTCCTAACTTACAGTCTCTGCTGGTTCACATGTCATTCTAAGCACATTGATCATCTAACACTATCACCCTCTCAATGCCCTGAATATCACTTGCTGACCTCTTCTAATTCAGAAGTCTATTATTTTAATTCATTTCCCCCAGAGTCCAGTTCATTTTCATGATTTCTTCTTCTCAATTATATATTCCTTTTTCCAAACTAAAAATTTTAAAGTCACAGACTCTATTGTTCCTTTCAAACTACATGTGCTGCTGGCTGTGCCATATATATATATTTATGTATATGATATATATGTATAGAAATATATATTATATAATATATAAATATGTGAATTTATTATATAATTGTATTAATATTCCTGCTCAGTTTAATTTTTATTTTTACATTTCTACACTACAGTTTATTCACAAATGTAGTATCAGAGTAATTCCTTTAAAATAAATATTATATTGTCACTTCTCTGCTGAATACCTAACAGAGCTTGCCAATCATTTAAAGTGAAATCTGAATTCTTCATAAGAACCTACTAGATGTTAATGTAAGTTACATACACACACACACACACACACACACACACGTTTGCTCTACCTGAAGGCTGCTGCCACATAAGGCTGGATTGTGTATTGCACAATATGAGGAGAACCAGCAGCCATACTTTCATTACTATTTAAGACTATCTGTATCTCTTCATATCCTCTTCCTATTTTCTCTCCAGAGTCCAACCACATTTGTCCCTTTGATTTTCCTCAAAATCATCTGAACTTCCTCCTCTGGTGCTTCATTTTCATTCCATGTGCTAGAAATATTCATTCCCAATACAAACTTACCCTTCCCTTTACACGTTTTCACTGAAGCCCCCATCACAGAAGAACTTTCTGATGACCATGAATGAAATGAAAAGACCACCTGGTTCACCCTACCTCCTGAATCAGTCCTGAAACTGTTTACCCTCAGATCAGTTTCTTGATCTTGTATTTTTTCACATTTTATCTCTGGGGAGTTGACTCCTGAAGGTGCTCTTACAGATTTTCCATCTAGCTGTAATCAGTTGCATTTGTTCCATGAGAGGAAGAAAATGAGATTTTAGAAGCTTAAAGGAAAAGTATAGGTAGGCTATTTTTTTTCTCCTTCCTGATTCTGCTGGTTCAATCTTGCTGACATTGCCTCTCCTAAATGGCTTTTAACCAAAGCCAAACATAGATTCAGGTTTCATTGGGTATAAAGTCTCAGTGACCTCCCAAAATAACCTAGAATTTATTAATTTTACCTTATATGTCAAAAGAGACTCTGAAAGTATAATTAAGTTCTTGAGTGACAGAAAGTTTAGGTGACTTTCATCCCAAAGTTAAAGAACAATTGGTAAGCAATGAATTTTTACATTTATTTGATAAGTTTTACAAGAAAATTATTAAAAGTGCACCTGGGTACTTTTTGATGATTATAGTAAATTATAAAAGGAAAGAGATAAAATGAAGGAAGAAATTAAGCAAAAAGGAACCAGATGTTGATGGTTAAAGAAACTCAAATCCTACCCAAATGAAAAAAAAAAAAATGATAAAACTAGGAGATTCACTATCAGAAAATCATGCATTAAAGAGAAATTGAAAGATATCCAAGAAACTTTTGGATAGCCTTCATGGTATTAAAAGATCATATAATCCCTTCATCTTTTTCAAAAGATTATGTATGTGATCCATGGATTCTTTCAATCATCTCAAAGAAACAGAAGTAGAAGTGAGACTATTTGAGAAATATCTGCTATGGACACTTCTGTCTAATTGAATGAATCCTCATACCTTAATTGGGAGACCTATCCATTCCTTGAGAATGTTATCAGCAAAGACTATCAGTTGGTACTGAAAGAAACAGAGAAAGACAAAAAAAATAAGGAAGACTGTCAAACTCCCAAAATTCTATAGGCAGGAAAGAGGTTGATAAAACTATTGAACAAAACATTTAAGTAAGTGGAAGGACAACTCAAGGGCAGAGGCTCAGGACCACAGGGTGGAGGGTTGGACCCAGAGAATAGAACTGCATGACCTAGAGGTTGGAGATGAGATGCAGAGAATTATTCTTGGGTTTTGAAACCTAATGCAGTCAACTAGGGTTTCAGAATTGGTTAGGGCCATTGACTCTTTTCTTCCTTTAATCTTCTCTATTTGATAATAGAGACTGCCTATAATTATTATTCTACGTCAGCTCTGCCTTTGTATTTTGGGAGCAAGTGACTCACTCCCTAGTTTTACAAGTCCACAGATGGAGGAGAATTTTGCTTTAGGATGAATAATACTCAGAGACTCTCTCATACCTGATTTAAATGAACTAGATAGTGTGACATAGGACATTTTAACTGATAATATTTACAGCTGTTTTAGTTGAGTGATGCTATTATAGGTTGAGATTTGGGGACTGAGATATTTTCACAAGTGGGATGGATGTTAATCTTGGGGTGCTATAGTTCAGACTGTAGTGGATGAAAAATAACAACTGAAAATATTTAGCCTTAATCCTTCAAACCTGTGAAAGTCGCATCTATAGTGTGACTTTGCTTATGAAATTGAGCTAATAATCCTGGTAAGAGAGACTATTCTGGGTTGTGAGTTCTAATTGTAACAACAACAACAACAACAAAAATGTCCTTGTGAGTCTTTTTCCCATAGAAGAAGGTAATGTGATAACTGAAGCAAGGTGTTAGGTGAGGCTTTAAAGGTGGAAGAAGGGACTGCTAGCCAGATAATGAAGTTCTAGAAAATAGGAAAGGCGGGGAAGTAATTTTCTCTCAGAGCCCCTGGAAAGAGTGTGGCAGTGCCATTACCTTGATGTAGGCCTAATGAAACTGATTTCAGACTCTTTTCTCAGACTAGTAAAAGAATAAATGTTTGCTGTTTTAACCCATTAAGTTCTTGACATCTGTTACAGCCACAATAGGATACTAACAAACTGAGTGAACAGAGCCATTGGACATGACAATGCTGCTTGCTCCTTTGTTGTTATAGCCTTGTTACAAAATGCTGGGCTGCCCCATGTTCTCTGGGTTATTATTCCCTCCACCATTTGTCTCACTAATTCCTTATAGTAAATGCCCGTTTTTCCTCTAATCATATTTTTTTTTCTAGTTTACATCCTAAATATTATGCTACTTTCCTTACTCTATTATTTTTCTCAATAGTACATATCATTATCTTATATGTCACCAGTTGTGGCAGGCGGAACCTGGGGCCCAGGGTTATGCCACGTGCATCCAGACTGGCAGAGAGCAAACGGCGGCGCTCTGAATATGCATGGAGAATGGCAGGAAGTGTTTACAATTGGCTGTATGATAATCAGTTCAGCTGCCTAGCACGTGGACAGATATACTTTGTATGTATGCTCCAGCGAGTGACTGCTTGACCTTTAACAGGATTGGATGGACATATCTGGTGACAATTGCTTATGCATGAGACTGCTTATATATTGAGGGTGTTATTGGAATAAAGGGGAAGCTGCTTCATGAACTTCTGAAGAGTATGTGTCTTTTGTCCTGCTGGTCGGGCCGAAAGCGGGGGAAGCGGCTTTCTGTAAGTGGAGCTGCTTGGAGCCACTGGGCAAAGAAGCCGAGGTCTTTCGTAAGAGCAGCGGGAGCCGCTTGAAGCAGCCCGTAGGCAAACAACAGTGGTTTTCCGCAACCAGGTGAGTGTGCTAGCTAATTATCAATGTGACTAAGGACAATCATTGGTGTGAAAGTACCTAGAAAGACTCTAAAGGGGTCACACCACTTGAGGTCTCCAAAAGGGACACAGGATTAGAGAGAATGTAGCCTGACACCATGAATCACATGTGAGATGATTTTCATATAAATGGCAAGACAATATGGTCTAGACAAGACAGTGGAGAAAACACCTGAGCGCAGTCACTGCTTCCTTCTCCTTAGTATAGAAGTATAGTTTAATGGGCATCTGTAGAATGAGATGGGGTCTAGAATAACAAACTCTATAGAAAATAAGCAAATTTCATTGAAGGCTTTACTTTGTGGTCCTCTGAAATAGTTGTGAATGTTGGAGGTGTTGCCTTATAGCATAAACTGAAGTTTAGCAAGCATGGTGGATAATATTGGCAGGGAGGAAAGCAATCGGAAGGTGAATTTGGGAGTATTTCTTTTACCACAGGCTAGGAGTGTTTCATATATATTATCTCAATTATTTCATCATCATGCCATAAGAAGTAGGTATTACGATTATTATTGTTCCTGTTTGGCAGTGTAGGTACTGAGGTAGGGGAAAAAGTTAACATGCCTAATGCAACAGTTTGAGAGTGCACTGGACTTATCAGTAGACTCAGGTGTTTTGTGTTCTTTTTTCCTTAGTGACATCCCAGATAATCACTAGGATGTATTGCCTCCCCACTTATTATAAAAGCTTTTTTCTATACCACAATAAAAGTTAATGCCATCTTAGGGACATTATAGGGGATTTAATAAATGATTGTTGCTTATAAATGTTCCTCTGATGAGGAGCTCACATAAATACATGGAAGTTATTAACAGCAAAATATTGATGTAAGCATTATAATATCATCAGGGCCATTCACAAGGAACAAACATAATTATGAGACTTCTTTGGTGTTTATCCAGAGACCTAGTGATAGTGATTCCTTATGTTTATTTATTATGTTTATGTTTATTTTACCATTATATGATTTAAAATGCAACAACAGTGTTGCTGTAATGGCTCTGTCCAGTCATGCTTTTAAAAACTTTCCTGCACATCCTATTTGTTTTACTTGCCAAGGAAAAAGCAGTTTGTGCAAGGCATGGAGGCATCCAGCCTGCAAAATGATTAACATTTACTCCCTGGATGACCGATTCAGGTACAGTAATTATAAAAGTAACAAGGGCAAAAGAAAATTCAATTCATTATTTGCTTATTTTCACTTTGCAAAATGCTTCAAACTATATATATATAATTCGCAACCCATATATAATCCCAGGTACACCTGTTTATTTTTGTAATATCTGCAAATGAGCACATATTAAATAAAATAATGAGCATCCTTAAATCTATGAGATGAGAGCCTATCGATGGAGAATATTACCAAATGTTTTCCTAGTTGACTAGCTCGATTTTAAACTAAAACATCCGTAATTTCAGATGTGTCCTTAAATATCATTCTACCTGAGAGAACTATTAAGACTAGTTAGAATATTTATGAAGAGTAAGTAATTACTAAAAAAAACCTTCTCCATCTTTCAGTGTTTTTCATAAAATTTAAGCCTCTCGTGTATTTACACTGTAACTAGAATAATTGAAATAAATTAGAGTTAACTTGAATGCAAAACAAAGAAGACTGCTACTGCACATTTTTGGGGCCACTGAGAACATAAAAAAGTTAAAAAAATGCACTGAAGTTCTTAGGTTTAATCTGGTTTAAATTTTCAAATAAAGTAATCCAACAATGCATATGCAAAGTTTTAGCTTGGGTGGCAAAAGAATATGATGTTTAAACAACTTTAATTTTAGACACGATAATGAGTATTATAATTACAGTAGTTAGCTTTAATTTTATAATAATTTAAATATTTGTCCTAACATGAATAACAGGTAAAAATGTGTTCTCAATAATTTCACTGAATATAGAATACTTTTACATTAAACATTTAATATATACATTTAATAAACAACAAAAATTATATGTTTTATGTTGTGGTTACTTTTATGTATCAACTTTGTTAGACCATACTAGCTCATTATTTAGTCAGACTTTAATCGAAGTGTCCTGTGAAGATAGTTTTTAGTTGTGGCTATCGCCTACAATCAGTTGACAACATAAAAATGACTAACCTTGAAAATGTAGATAAGCTCCATCCAATCTACTGGGAGCCTCCAAAGCAAAAATTGTGGTTTCCCTAAGTAGAAAATATTCTTCCTCAAGACTGACATCAGCTGAGACCTGAGTTGCCAGACTGCTGGCCTGCCTAACAGATCTCAGACTTGTCAGCTCCCATAATTGTGTGAGTCAATTCCTTAAAATAAATTGCTTTGTATCTATCTAATTATAAATCTATGCACTTCTATCTACTTCTTATTGCTTCTGTTTCTCTGGAGCACTTTGACTAATATAGATTCTGATACTAGAAAGTGGGGTGTTGCTCTAACAAATACCTAAAATGTGAAGATAACTTTGGGATTAAGTAATGGGTAAAAGCTGGGAGAGTTGTGATAGAGTTAAAACAAACAAGAAAAACAACAAAGAACAAACACAAAAGCAAAACATTCCTGGTAAGAACTAAGAAAAATACAAAGAGTTATAGAGAAAGCTTCTACCATAAAGAATATTTGATATGTGGGTGCTGATTCACAGTAAAGGTGGGGAGGAAAGGGAAGAATAGAGTTATTTATATTATATTTATATTAGGTAGAGGGAGTGAAGGGAGAGGAAGGGGTATAGGGATATGGAGGACAATAGAGGGAAACGGACATTATTACCTCATTCATGTATATGACTGCATGATCAATGTGACCCTACAATATGTACAATCAGAGAAATGAGAAATTGTACTCCATTTATGTATGATTTATCACAATGCATAAATGCATTCTATTGTCAAGTATAACTAGAATAAATTAAAAAATTTTAAAAAGAACACATATATGATCATGAACAGAATGTAGGTAGAAATACAAATGCTAAATGTGTTTCTGGTAGATGTGAGGATAATGTTAATTGATATTAGAGGAAAATGTTCCTTGTCTGTGAGTAACAAAGTGTGTTCTTGTACTGGAGCAGAATCCGGGAGTACAGTTGGGTCAATCAGGAACATCTGTAAAGAAGCCTGGTGTCTAATAACATGGATACAGTTGATCTACACCGAGGTCTGTGATGGTTTTGAGAAGGTTAAATCAACTAAAAAGCTACCAGTTGTGCTACAGGGGCAACCATGGGGTGAAATGAAGGAAGGTGTCAGAATTCTGGGGTTCTATAGGCAGAGAAAGGGCTACAAAAATATACATTAAATATATTAAGATTGGGGGGATTTTGAGAGGGGATGAATATATTTTGTGTATGAAACATAACAGTTTGAAAGGGGGCAAAAGGCAGATTTCACTGGGTTAATAGTGTTCCCTAAATTTAATAGGGACTCCAAAAATTTGAGTTCACTCAGAAACTTAGAATGTGACATTATTCACAAATTGAATCTTTACAGATATAATTAGTTAAATTAGTTAAGATGAGTAAGAAGAGGTCATCTAGATTAGTATGTGAGCCCTGAATCCAATGAAGTGGTGACATTATTTAGAAACATAGTTTCACAGAAAAGAAAGGACATATGAAGACAGGTAGAGATTGGAATGATCTATGAGGAATCTTTAAGCTTGCTGGAAAACACCAGGAGCTAGAGGACAGTCATAAGATAGATACTTCCTCAAAGCCACCAGAGGGAACTATCACTACTGACACCTTGACTCTGTACTTCTGGCCTCCTGAACCAGGACAGATATTTGTTGTCATTTGAGCCACTCCGTTCATGTATTTTATTAGTGTAGCATTAAGAAACTAATAAATTGTGTATTAAAATGTGGCATAAATTGAGCCCCTGATCAATGAATTTGTCATCTTATGTTTTCTTAGGTTAAAAAAGTTCAAAGTAAACTTGTACTTGGTAAGTCATCTGCCTTAGAATTATTAAAATGTATGAAAAACAAAAATTAAGAACATCATTTTTTTATTCTGCAAATGTAAATGGTAAATATTCATGTGGATGTATTGAATACTGATGGGAAGACAGCTTACTTTGAATAAAAATAGGTCAGCATGTTGTCTTTAGATATTATTTTACCTATATTGCTCTTTACCTATCTCTTAAAGAGTATTTTTGGCTAAATCTCTAAAAGTCTAAATATGTTCACACAAGTAAAAGATCTGTGCTGAAGACAAAGATGCCAGAATGACATACTTTTTAGCTAAACCATCATGAGAAATTTTAGCAGTAATTTTTGAAAGTATAAATTGAGTTTGGCAATAAACATTCTTAATAAGAATAGCTATTATACAAGTAATAGGAATAATTACTGATATTAGAATGGAATACATTCAATAGGAAGTAAGGTCTCATTAATATTTTGGTAGCTAAAGAAGCACCGAGGCCATATTTTCTATTAAAATGAATGAAACATTAAAATATGATTCATAATATTTTGCATTTGTCTCTGGGTAAGAAAAAGGGACCATTTCATTATCAAACATTCTTTTTATCTTTTCCAATTACCCTGCAGCATTAAGAAAACACATTTTCCCACATTTAATTAAAGTTACACATGATCAGCTTTAACTGGTAAGCACAAATAAACCTTTATAACTTTCATACTATTTAGTGCATCTACAAATATCCAAAGTCTCTAGAATATCTTGCTGGAGATAAGAAGCTATTAAAATAAATTAATTCAATATATGAGACAGTCTGTAGCAGTATTTCATAAATACGTTGAATTCAACTTGTCCTAAGCTCACACAACATTTTTAATTTTTGATGCATCACTTTTAAAAACAAAAGTGTCATATTTTGATCTTAAACTTTAATTCTATTGTGAATTCTTTTATTTGAAATGTACAGTTTATCTCATATTCACTATTAAGGAAATAATGACATTACTAACTTACTATATAATAGACAGTTATATATAGATCATTTATGTAAAATAATGCACATACTCCAAGAAATGCATATAAAAGATATCCTTATCTATGTTAGATGATAAATGAGATGAAAAAAGTATGACAGGATGTCTTGGAAAACTAGAACAGTTAGAAATATACAAGTGAGATAGAAATTATTAGAGAGAGAGAAACTTAATTCAAATATTTGTGGTCAAAAGTTTGAAGCCCAGATGGTGACAACTATCAAAATAGAAGTAAGAAATGATGATAATGTGGACCAATGGAGGTGATGAAAACAGATTCCCGCTCCTCTTCTGGCAATTCATTTATTCATTTCTTCACCCACACATTTATTCATACATTTTTCTAACTTTTTTTTTGTATAAATATACACAAATTTTATTTTAAAATAAACAAAATAAAAATTAGTCCTCTTTGTCTGATTGCTATTCATTAATCCTTCCTTGAAGCACTCCTCCCTGGGCTGAACTCACAAACTACATTCTACCCAGGCCTGCTGTAACCTCCCACTCCTCAGCACCCTCTTTCTGAACCTCCTTCTTTTTTTGCCTTTTATTTATTTTTTTAATTAAAAATCATAAATTTACATAGGGCAATGTTGTTTGATTCATTGTTATTTTTTCTCTTCCCCCCACCCCTCCCACCCTCTTTTCCCTCTATACAGTCCTTCCTTCCTCCATTCTTACCACCCTCCTTATCCCTAACCCTAAACCTAACCCTAACCCTAACACTAACCCCTCCCACCCCCCATTATATGTCCTCATCCGCTTATCAGCGAGATCATTCGTCCTTTAGTTTTCTGAGTTTGGCTTATCTCACTTAGCATGATATTCTCCAATTTCATCCATTTGCCTGCAAATGCCATAATTTTATCATTCTTCATGGCAGAGTAATATTCCATTGTGTGTGTATATATATATATATATATATATATCACATATTCCATTGTGTATGTATATATATATACCATTTCTATGGTCTTACGCAATGTGGATTCACACCATTCGTGTGATCATACACGTACATAGGTTAATGATGTCTGTTTCATTTCACCAACTTTCATACCCCCGCTCCCTCTCCCCTCTCATTTCCCTCTATGTAATCTAAAGTTCCTCCATTTTTCTCTTATCTCCATTATGTATAACCATCCACTTATCAGGGATAACATTTGGTCTTTGAGTTTTGGGATTGACTTATTTCACTTAGCATGATATTCTCCAATTCCATCCATTTACCTGCAAATGCCATAATTTTGTTCTTCTTTGTAGCTGAATAATATTCCATTTGTGTATATACACCACAGTTTCTTTATCCATTCATCTGTTGAAGGGCATCTAGTTTGATTCCACAGTCTGGCTATTGTGAATTTAGCTGCTATAAACATTGATGTTGTTGTGTTACCGTAGTATGCTAATTTTAAGTCCTTTGGGTATAAACTGAGGAGTGGGATAACTAGGTCAAAAGGTGGGTCCATTCCAAGTTTTCTGAAGGATCTCCATACTGCTTTCCAGAGTAGCTGCACCAATTTGCAGCTCCACCAGCAATGTAGGAGTGTGCCTTTTTCCCCACACAGGTTTGATTTTGAATATATTCTGAGAGTTGAACTAACAAGAAATGCTAATGGGACACTTATGGATTTGAGTGAGCATCAAGGATAACGTTTTTCTCTTATTTAAAAATACATTGCCTTTTACTGAAATGCTTTAGGATGGATGTGTTTGGAGAGAACTGTGAAATTAATTTTGTACATATCAAGCCTGGAATAATTAGTCATCTAAGTTGAGACAGAGAGTAGGCAGTCGATTTATGAGTCAGAATCAGAGGGTGCTTTAAATTTGGGAGTCATCAGCCTTTAAATAGTACTTAAAAAACCATGAGACTGAATGACATCATCGAAATCTAGATTCTAGATTGGGATTTCTCAACGTTAGCAATGTTGAGATGACAGGTTAGAGTATTCTTTGTTTTGGAAGGCTGTCTGGAGCATTTGAGGATGTTTAGAAGCATGTCTGACATCCACCCACAATTCCTGATTGTAGTACTCCAAAATTTCAAGCAACATTGACAAATGTCCCATCATCACAGAATCATCTCCAGTTGAAAACCACTGCAATAAGCAGAAGGAAGCTCCAGAGCCAACTTATAGAATTTCTAATGTTTAGGACTTAGTGAAAAGGAAAATATATCTGAAATCAGAAATATATGAGAAATATATCTGCTGAGAAGCCAGGGGGAGAAAATCAAAATTGGCAAAAAGTGTGCTCCGAAAGCCAAAGGAAGAATTTGTCCCATGAAAAAGGAGAA
Organism: Sciurus vulgaris; assembly: GCF_902686455.1. Taxonomy (NCBI): domain Eukaryota; kingdom Metazoa; phylum Chordata; class Mammalia; order Rodentia; family Sciuridae; genus Sciurus; species Sciurus vulgaris. Next base: position 25,006,108 of record NC_136470.1, on the reverse strand, counting down.
ATAAACTGGACAAACCCAGAGTTTTTTTTTTTTTTTTTTTTAATTATAGCTAAGACTAGATCACTGTTTTAACAGCAAGGTGATTGGGAACCTAATCAAGAACACATTTGATGGAGTCCTGTGGGGACATGTATGGTCACATGATGTTAAGTTGCACCCCACTGAGTACATGGAACTTAGAACAGGTTAAAATTGCAGTGGAGAGATCAGATTGTCTCTACCTGAACCCTCAAATCTCCTAAAGTGGAGCAAGCACATAGTATAACCCATGATTTGATGGATTGTGAATACATTGTCACATATGAAGTATTATATAATAATAATCTAGGTATAAGGTTGAACCCAAATTTGATAAAGCCTCTACAAGTAATTTATAGTTTATAGAAATAATGAAGCTAAAATAATGTGTAATGACAATACAAAAAAATTAGAGAAACTTAGAAAATTAGGCACTTTATAACATCGGACATTAGCAGTAATTCTATGAGATAGATATAAAGGATAGAAGGATAGTTGAGAATAAAATAAGCTGAAGAGGCATAAAAATGTGATTTTTAGATCTTGATGAATCCTGATTTTTAGCAAACATAAGTAAAAAAGTGAGACAGTTAGGAAGATTTGAATATAGAAAGAGTATGAGATGATTTAAATAGTTAATGACGTGGCTGGGGAGGTAGCTCAGTTGGTAGAGTGCTCACCTCGCAAGCACAAGGCCCTGGGTTCGATCCCCAGCACCACAAAAAAAAAAAAAAAAAAAAAAAAAAAAAGTTAATGCCCTCTCCGTTGTTAGTTCCGACAATAAACTCAGGTTGTGGTCCATAGCATGTGGTATATTGTGGATTCACAATAACATGTCTGACAGTTCTTCTCAATATTTAACTGCTGACATGAGCTTCACTGGCCCCTGCTTCTCACTTCTGGGAAAATTGAAGAACTTGAGTTCTGGTAGGAAATTCACACCATGCAAGCCCATGACTCCTCTGGGGACCTTCACAGTAGACCTGCTTCCTTACCACAATTAAAAAAAAAAAAATTACCATCATCTTTTCTAGGCACTTTTCAGCCAGAGTGGAAAGTATGCCTTCTCCCCCAAATGTCTCATTGTGCACGCGTGCGTGCTCTGGGTGTGCTCTCTTCATGAAGTGGAGGCCAGAGTCTGCATGGAGTTTCATCCTGCTTCTCAGAGTACCTACAGCGGGATGTGATGCTACATGACCCACATAGTGACATCCTTTGAAAGAAGAAGGAAAGGAGGAAACAGAAGAAAAAAAGGAGGAGGACATAGAAAGGGACAAAATTTTGTGTGGCAGTTTAATACCCATTGATTCCATTTCCATGATTCCTTTTCCCCTCTTGCACCCAAATGCTGCAGAGGAAATCTAAGCAATGTAATGCTAGTGAAGAATAGCATCTACTGATCTCTTCTAGTTTCTTTGTAAAAAATTTATTAGTGCATTATAGTTATGCATAATATTAGGGTTCATTTTGATATAATCACACAAATATGCAATGCAAGTTGTTCCACTTCAGATCCCAGTACCCTTCTGCCCTCCCCCTTTTTGCCTTACTCTACTATAATGATCTTCCATATATATAGTCCACATAAAATTTTATATATATACATATATATATAATTTTTTAGTGCTTTTTATAAAGGTTAAAATCACCGTGGCATATTCATATATATATATACACATAGCATAGTTTGGTCAATTTCATTCCAATGTTCCTTCCTTTTCTCATTCTTCCTCCCTCACCCTGGAATCCCCTTCCTCAGCTCCACTTGATCTACCTTTGAGTTTCAAGGCAACCCCCCTCCCACTTTTGCTCTATTCTGACCTTCAACTGATTGGATGAGGCTCACCCAATTATAGAATGCCATCTGGTTTACTCAGACAAAATCCACTGATATAAATGTTAATCTAATTCAAAAATGCCCTCACTGAAAAATTCAGAATAATATTTGACCACATATCTAGATAACGTGGCTTTGCTGAGTTGAAACATAAAATCAGCCATCCCACAGTGATATTAGCCTCCAGTTACTGATTGTCTCTGGATTTGACAATCATGTGCATAACACCAGAAAAATTCAAGTATATTTGTGTAGGCCTGTGTAACTTACAATTGCCATGATATACATAGTACTTCTAGTTCATGCTCAAATCCATGTCCTGAAGAGATAAGGGACTGAACATTTATAGGACCCATTAATGAGCAAGTAGTGCAAGTATCACCTTTATCAGATTTTGGGATAATGAGAGCCACATGGTTAAAACGAATGTGAAAGATAAAAAAGCTAGTAAATTAGCAGAACAAGACTTGAATGTTGGCCTTCTGACCACAAGTCTGAAATTTTAACCACATAACCATGGCTGTGTTTAGAAAGAAAAGTGTCCATTGTTAGAATCAATTTGTAGGGTCAGAGCATAAAATCTTTTTGAATTTAGGCAAAACATCATTCTTCATTAGAAAGCCAGCCTGTGGTAGGGAACTGATTAACTTGTAGCTACCTGAAGTTACCCCACAGGTATTCATGTCAGTAAAATACTGTTTACTAATCACTAATCTAAAGGTGATCTTAATATGGAAATCCTTAATTTGAAAATAAGGATGATTTCATATTACATTGCAAAGAACATAATTGTCTTTAAATTGCCCTCTTTTTCTCAGAAGATCTGATCTCTGAAGCCTGAAATGAAACTTTAACATTTTCAATTAAATTCAAGCCTTCAAGGTTTGGTAGAAACAAAGAAAATGATTTGTGAAACTATTTTAAAATCCCTTTGTAAGAAGCTTCAAGCTAGTCAAGTTCTAATTCTTAACTTTACTACCAGTTATAAACAAAAAGTTCTTTAATACTGCACTTCTCTCATTACAATCAAATAAAAAACGGATATAGTTTTCATTATGCTTATATTTTAATATCTGAAAAATTTAAAATACTAAATGGATTCTGAATTACATTATTAAGAGGTAGAGGTAGTGAAAACAGAAATAAAACAAAATTGCCTTGTGTCTTCTATTATTTGCTATCTAAAGTTACATACACAATATTACATACACAATATGATACACAATATTTATTTTTAATGGTACCCCAAATTTGGCTAAATATTTTGAGTTGTTTCCATTTCAAATACCTCATAAAACTTCATTCTTTCATATTCTTTGGTTTGCTGGTTTCCAAGTATGTCAGAATTTTGCCCCTTTCCAGATGCATTTCTTCAAGATGTTCAAAATCTGAGAATATCATGGAATTACATTTGTGACTTTTGTTATCTGTCATATTATAATAGAAAATCAGCTGGTAACACCAGTCCCTTCTTACAGGTTATGTTGCCCCCAGTTGTTTTGCTACCACATACATAACCTCCTCCTATTTCTCATTTTGACCCTCTATTTCATTAGAAATCCTATAATTCTAAGAATTTTAAAGAACTCCAGAATACTACTGAAAAAAAAAAAAGTTTTTGTTTTCAGTTCATTTATAAAGACAGTTTTATCGAATCCTGAATTATTCCTGATTTTATAGACTATTTTGGGGGAGTGTACCAAAATGAAGTCAGGGTGCTCTACCACTGAGCTACATGCCCAGCCCTTTTGTTGCTGTTGTTTTATTTTGTGACAGGGTTTTCCTAAATTGCTTAGGCTGGTCTCAAACTTGCTATCCTCCTGCCTCAGTCTCCTGAGTCACTGGGTTTACACACAGGCCTGAACCAACATGCCTGACTTCCTTGCCTTCAGACTTTCAGTCATTCCAGAAGATTATAGATTGCAGTGCTAATGCATATACAAATTTATGAATTAAAGGTAACATATCAAAGAAGAATGCAAAAAAAAAAGGGCATTTCCCCACCATTTTTGGATGTCTGACTAGGATATTCATCTAGCCTTCCTAGTCAACTGCTGGATTTTTACAGTTTTTAAAATCTTGAAAATACTATATGAAAATAATATATGTGTATGAAAATACTACATGTGTATGAAAATACTATGTGAAGCTACAGATTCATGTTATTGTGAAGTCTAGAATGATTCACCCTCTTGAATATCTACATGAGACCAACATGAGGTGGTAACAACTTAAGTAAAGATGAAATACCTACCAGCTTTGTTTCTGATTCAAGGTGGAAAATAAGGAACAAAAAATAGTATTAAATAGTAATTGTTCATTATGCATACATCAACTAAAATGGCCATGAGAACACTAAATATGAATTTCCAAATTCACATAAACACATTGAATTTAGTTACTGTTAACATACTTCAGTTTTCTGTAATTCACGAATTTTTTATATTTAACTCCACTGGAAATTTCATGAAGAATAATAAGATTTAATCTTCTGGAAATAAATTGGATACACAGGTTTTAAACTCCACCAGCCTTTTGTATATACCAAAATAAAAAATTCAATGTTATAAAATTTAAAGAATAACTGTATAAGAAAAATGTCAATATATTCTAAAAAAATAAGTACTATTGATCATTTTTAATATTTTACTATCATCACTTCATATTGGTTTGTACTGTATTGGCAGAATTCATCTCATAAAATTGAAGGCTGAAAATTATTACTGGTCTTATTTAAATTATCAAAGAGAGGTGAACTTGTATTTATCCCAATAGCTCATACAAATTCAACCTGATAACAGAAGTTAAATCATGGTAATATTCAAATATTTCCAATGACTGAGTAAATCATCCATTTGATATCTTAATCTGCCACCAAATGCATAGTTATCCATACTGTGCTTACTATATAGATATATTACAGGTCCCATAACTTAATATGTTAATTGAATATTGTGCTCACACTGATTCACAAACATATTCTAACATATTCCATGAATCTTGATGTTGAATCAATGAGGTCTTTTCTGTTCTGAGATTAGCTTAAGATAATAAATGGTAATATACAATCTTAGTAACTCCTAGGAACTTCTAATCTTTAACATTTATATTGTCTTAAATAATAAATGTTATGCATTAATTATCACTCATATACATGTCATCATTTATGCATAATCTATTATCACTTCAAAAATGATGGAGACAACTCTTCAAAAGTTAACACATAAACTAATACAACATAGTGAAGGAAACCAAAGGACATCAGAATCGATTTCCCAATAAAAGAGTTTACAGAATAAAGACTTTGAAGCGAAAACAGGAACTTAAAATTGAGCACTTATTTTATCTATCATCACTCTGAAAAATTAGCAAAATAGAAAACACAGAAGTGGAGAGAATATAAATGAAAAACAATAAGAAAAAAATAAGGAACAAGAAAGGGGGAATATATTATATTTAGTCATACACATTTTGATTTAGTATTTCATGAAAGTTCACAGGGGCATCCTTTGGCACTGGAATCCTAATAGTCATTAATGCGCACATTTTTATATGTATCCTATTTTCTTATTTTTATTTTTACTTATTCATTTATTTATGTATTGGTATTGGGCGTTGAATGTGGGGGGCCTTAACCACTAATCCACATCCCCAGCTCCTTTTTATGTTTTATTTAGAGACAGGGTCTCACTGAGTAGCTTAGGGCCTTCCTAAGTTGCTGAGGCTGGCTTTGAACTTGCAATCCTTCTGTCTCCGTCTCCCCAGTTAGTGGAATTATAGGTGTGCACCACAGCACCCAGCATGTATTTGTTTTCTGAGGAGAGTTGTTTATCTCTATTTTCCTTGTTTAACTATAAATAGCTATCTCAATAACCCTGAAAATAGGAATAAATTATGTGGTCATCCTGAAAAAAATATGTGTTACCAAATAGCTCAGAGCACTGTTTCCAATATATTTCTCCAAAAAATGCAAAGATATTATTGAAATGATCATGGTAAACTTTAAAAACACTCCAAAAGAAAGAAAACAAAAAAGACCAGAATGTAAAATATCTTTTAAGCTAGATATTCAAATTATGTCAGTTTGTATCTTCCTTCATTCACACCTTTATTATTTCTTACTTGGATGTGCTTAACAGTGGGTCTCTTTCTAATTTATTTACATAAGATTGTAATAATTATTTTATTATTAAAAAGGGAAAAGAGAAAAATTGTTGTAACAACCCTTCTAAGCTGATGTATAACATTCTATTGGGGCCAGGATTGTGGCTCAGTGGTAGAGTACTCACTTGCCCAGCATGTGTGAGGCCCTGGGTTCTACACTCAGCACTACATAAAAAATAAAATAAAATAAAGGTATTGTGTGCACCTACACCTAAAACAAAATATTCTAAAAAATTCAAATTCTAAAAGTTTTAAAGCAAAGGTCTTTAAAAAATTACCTAACCCATCATGGTCTGTCTACCATATCCTCCACACCCTAATCTCCTTGTATTATTCTTGGTTCTGTGAACATAGTATAAAGATAGATAGACTCCCATGCATGGACAGATGGATGGCACAGATGGCATATCCATATCCCATGCTACTCTGCCACGTGCACATGCATTATCTTCTTTACTTCCATCTTCGAGGATCATCTCGTATGTTACTATCACAATGAAATCCCAAAGGGAACCAATCATTTTCCCATGTACACTTACATTCAGAGAAGTGTTTGTCAATTATGATTCATTCTAAAACTGAAAGTTTCCTAAATAAAAAAAATGTGTGTTAATGGAATATGTGTAATTAGTATGTCAATACAAAGGATATGATAAAGTATTTGATGAATATAAATAACAGTAGGAACAGGAAGGGAGCAAAATAACCAAAGGGTTATTGTAGTTTGGTCACCAGACTTTCTGAGGTGGGTGGGGTCACACTCCAAATCATCCTTTGGCCCAATACTACTTTTTCTTATCCCCACAGTGAAGCACTCTCTGTTAACTCTGTCATACCCCAATCTTTTTCACTGTCCACTCTCTTGGGAACCTTAACTCCAACAGTAGGGACAAGAAATGATGGGAAAAAGCAGGCTAGAAACTGGTATTTTCTAGCTGGGTCACTCACTGACTATTTTAGTCAAATTTTCATCACTGATATATCTGACAATATCTGGCAAAGACAACTTAGTAGAAGAAAGATTTATTTTGGCTCATGGTTTTAGAGACTCAGTCTATGGTCAGCTGGCTCAAAGACAGAAAAAGCACAGTGGAAGTGTTGATGGAGGAAAGTGGCTCAGCTCACAGCAGTCATGAGGCTGGTAGCCAGGCATAAAACACAGTTCCCAAGGCATGCCCCAGTGACCTAACCCTCCAGTTACACCCTCCTGTTGACAGTTTGCATTTAGTAGTTCATTCAAATTATTAATCCATCAAATTGATTTATCCAGTGATAGGGTTATAGCTCACAAAATCCAGTTCTGAACCTTTCCTCATTGCCTAACACAAGAGTTTTTCAGAGAACATTCCTTGATGCAAACCATAACTCGCCAAATAACACTAGGAAGTCCAACCCTGGTGTTAACTGGTATAGAAAATAACTTTGGCAGAGGGTAGTAGTATAATTATTTAGTCTTTCATAGATGAGGTACTCCATGATATGTATTAACTAAATTTTAGGTATTATATATCTGAATAAGTAGTAATATTTATGAGAATACTATAATTGTGTGTTTTTGCATGGTGAAATTTATACATGGGAAAAGATAATGTAAACATGAGTGTGATTATCACCTAAACTCAAAATGAGAAAATAATTAGACTCTGGGACAGACTATACAGAGACCCATGTTTTGAAGTCACAGGGCAAATAAAGCTGAGGAGAAGACCTAGAATGTAATAACATTAGAGCATGAAATAAGGCTGATATTTCCAAATAGAATGCTCTGATATTCTAAGATTTAGGCCCTAGTTAGGTATATGCTTGGATGTCTTGACTCTACAGATTCTCCAGTCCATACAGAAACTACAGCTTCTCCTTTTTATTAATAATCATTTTTTTTTGTTCTGGAATTTAAACCCAGTCCTCATGCATACTTGGCAAATGCTCTACCAATGAGTATCCTCAGTCTACCTTCTTCTCTTTAAAATCCCCCTCCTGAAAATGTGAATGGTGAGATAATTCACATCACGCATTCAGCAGTTGTTCATATTCATTTTCTTGCCCACCACTCCAAAAACTAGGGTTAACTCCTAAAATAACATCAATAAATTACACCTATAAAAGAAGTAAGTTACCGTGAAGGAACTGCAAAATCTATACAACAAGAACTGGTAGGAAATAATAGAGTATGTGCATGATACAATGGAAGCAGAAATCAAAAGTTTCAGGAAAGTGTATGAACTAGAGTGAATACACAGCCTTAGAGCAGAAAACCCTGCCTAGAACGGCAGCAAAAGCATCCCTGAGAAGATCACTGTTGATGCTCCTCTGTGGACCAAGCCAACTTTAGAAGCTTCTATTATAGAATTGAACCCACTGATGACAATGGAAACCATGATAGTATTCCAACATCCTGTGGCGGGGGAACAGGATGTTACTGACAAAAGCAAGGAAGTAGCAATTTATAATGTAAGTCGAGGTCAGAGTGACAGAAAGCTTAACCCACAGAGAACCATGGTAATTGTTAGAACAACACAGTGTCCTCAAGAGCAAAATAGATGAGCGGCAGCAGGTATTTGTCTCACTTTCTATAAACATAAGATAAGAAAGATTGATAATGAGAAAGATAAGAACAGCAACTCAAATGTTCAATATAGTATTCAAATATTCACTTTAATATTCATTCTAATGTTTCTTTACTAATTTTTAGACTTGAGTCTATTTTCCAACTTGGATCTTCTTGAAAGGAGTGGTTGAATTTCTAGAAGGACAGAGAATGCAATGCAAGGATCAGAATGCAAGGTGATAATTCTCCAGTACTTATGCCAGAAAATCTACAGCCATTTACTTAAGAAATTACATAGTGAGAAAAATAAGTGATTTCCTCTTTTGAGGACTATTGAACACATGGTCCAAGTTGATGTTTGTGGTGTACATGCAAAACATTAAGGACACCTGTTGCTCATAATCTGAAGGTCGTGAGTTCGTTCCTCACACGGGGCACCAGTTGTTGCTCCCTGTGGGCAATAAGGTCTGATGTACCTCCTCAGGAATCTGCCTGAGGAGAATATGGGGCTGAGAAGGATGATGAGTGTTGGAGGCAAAGGAAGCACACCAGAGCCGGGAGGTCTGTCAGTGCACGAGGCACAGCAGGAATCTCCTTTATTGAGGAAATCACAGAACTTTTATGTAGGGTGGAGGCTAGGCGGGAACCAATCAGCTTAAAGGTCAGCAAAGGCATGGGGGGGTTCACGCAGGTGAGAGTCCCATAGGACTATATGGCAAGAACGAGCTGATCACGTTCGCAGAACTGTTGTTAACCAATCCCTGACGGTGGTCCGATTTATCGTCATTAACTATTGAAACTGCCTTTGAAGCCTTGATCTTGCTCACTCGCCAGGGAGTAAGGAGTCAGCCTGAGTTAATTAACATGTCATTAGTACTAACAGACACCTTCCTTATCAGAATGAAGTCTCTAAGAGTCAAGTAATAAATGGAGTCCTAGCCCAGGTTTGACTCATAATGGATCTACCTATTTGATAGCTTCATCTGGTGATCCTTTTATTTTGGTCCCTAACTCTATAGTTTTAATAGGTATACTTGGGAGTTAGAATAATCCTTCCATTACTTCTCTAGACAGTGATGTAGGGAGACCCAAGTGAAATTCTCTGAAACTCCTCCTCTCACTACGTGAATAGTAAATCATAAAAAATGTTACATTTTGGGGGGATGGCAGAGATCAGAGTCACCCATATAAATACTAATGTACTTTGCCACTGTAACATTATTTGCTCTTTGGACTATTGAAGATGAAGTAGACTGCACCAAATTTAATCAATTGAAAAACTCCATCACAGTTGCAGTGCTAGGTAAGATATCCTTGCATGAGCTCTGATAAATTATAAAGCACCATTTATTCAACAAATGTGTGTTTTACATTTGTCTCAGAATGACAAATAAAAAACATCTTACATTCACTGTTCTAGAGGGCAGGGGGATGAAATTTCAGGAACTGCAATATCAACAAAATTTTCAGGAGGATAATGACTTGGAGCTACTAGTATATCTACTCAAAAGCTGTACTTTCCCTGGGCAGAGGGGAAGAGTGAGATTTCGTCTATCAGAGGACATTTGGCAATATTTGGAGACATTGTTCGTTGCTACAAATGGGAAGACATATTACTGATCTCTAGCATATTGAGTCCAGGGATGCTGGTAACATTTAGCAATGTGTAGGAAAGACCCTCTCAACAAAGACATGTGGGGCACAAGATATCAATAGAGTTGAGAAGTCCTAATTCTAAAATAAGTAACAATTTAATTTATTTTACACTTTCCATGAATAAAAAGACATAATTTTAGAAGACTTCATATTCTTTTACCTAAGAACAAATCTAAAGGATTTTTACCTGCTTAAGAATGTCTGTAGGGACTTATCATCCACCATTTGCCTGCCTCTCACCTGTCCATCACCTGCCTTACACCTATCCATCATCCAACGCACGAGGTTCACCTCCCGATTGTCTGACAACAGTCAGCAAACTGATCATCGACCACCAGTGGAGCAGCAGCTGCCTGCTGTTGCCTGGAAGGTCACTGTTACGGTACCTGCAGGTTTGATTACACATGGCTGCCGTCATTTTGAGACAACAGCCAGACCCCATAGTACCCCTGGATGGACTGACTGGGCCCATCTCCAGGATCCCCCAGCCCAACCGATCACTCCCTGTCTCCGGGGCCATCACATCAACTGACTGCTCCCTGCCACCAGTACCCCCAGACCAACTGACTGTGCCCTATCACTAGGACCCCAGACCGACTGATTGCAACCAGCCTCCAGGATTCCACAACCACACCAAACACACCCGACATCTAGGACCCCTGCCTGACCAACTGCATCCCAACTCCAGGATCTCCTGTTGACCACGGCCACACCCTGAGCTGCAGCTCCCCATTTGCCAACATATTTCGAAGCCAGAGTGGCCATCTTGGATAATCCTGGAAGCTGTAGCTCCAATCCGTAGGTGGGGCAAATCCCATCCTGAGACACCAGCTGGAGGCTTGAAGCTCATTGTCAGGTACCTCTCCTGCATCAGGCCACTGAACTCTGGGAGGTTTAATTATACTGTAGATTTTCTGTTTTTCTCCTCATTGAAAAAGTTTAAGATTTTATTTCTTTACTTTTCTTGCTCTCTTTTCCTTTTGTTTACCTGGTCCCTCAGAGTCTCTTTCTCCCTTTTTTGCATGCTAACATCCAATTTCTTTTGATTACACTCTCACCCTTTCTATTATCTAGAACTTTTGTGTATTCTTTTCTTATCCCATTAACAGCCACATTCTACATTCCTCTGCATCCTCTTTGTCCTCCATTTGAAACTGCGGACTTTATTGGAAATCTGCTTGTTTTAATGAAGATAATATTTGAACTCATTCTGGTTATTATGACAAATTTGTTATGGTCCTCATAGGGACTATTTGGTCTAGGATTGCATAGTGTCTGAATTGGGCACTGCTAATATTGATCTTCCCTTAAAGAAAGGGTTTTGGAAACCTATAGGGCCACTATAAGCCTATAGGGAGAAATCTGCAATACCCCAGATCTGCACTGTTAGAGGGGAAGATACATGAACAACATGAAAAAACAAGGAAATAAAATGATCCAAACAAATTTACATTCTATATTAATAGAATCCAAAGATGGTATGTTAGAAGAAATATCAGAAAAGAACTTCAGATTATACATGATTAAGATGATTCGTGAAGCAAAGGATGAGATAAGAGAGCAAATGCAGGCAATGAATGATAATACTGATAAGCTGAAAGAGCAAGTGCAAGAAGCAAAAGATCATTTCAACAAAGAGATAGAGATTCTCAAAAAAAAAAAAAAAAATGGAAATCCTTGAAGTGAAGGAAAAAATAAACCAAATAAAAAACTCAAAATGGAAAGTGTCACCAAAAGACTAGACCACTTGGAAGACAGAACCTCAGACAATGAAGACAAAATATTTAATCTTGAAAATAAAGTTGTCCAACCAGAAAAGATGGTAAGAAATCATGAACAGAATATCCAAGAACTATGGGACATCATGAAAAGACCAAATTTATGAATTATTGGGATTGAGGAAGGCACAGAGATACAAACCAAAGGAATGAACAAGCTATTCAATGCAGTTATATCAGAAAATTTCCCAAACCTGAAGAATGAAATGGAAAATCAAATACAAGAGGCTTACAGAACACCAAATGCACAAAATCATAACAGATTCACACCAAGGCACATTATAATGAAAATGCCTGACATTCAAAATAAAATGAGGATTTTGAAGGCCACAAGAGAAAAGCAACAGATTACATATAGGGGAAGACCAATACAGATAGCAGCTGACTTCTCAGCCCAGACTCTAAAAGCTAGAAGGGCCTGGAACAACATATTTCAAGCTCTGAAAGAATATGGTTGCCAACCAAGAATCCCATACCCAGCAAAACTTACCTTCAGATTTGAAGATGAAATAAAATCCTTCCATGATAAATAAAATTTAAAAGAATTTACAAATAGAAAGCCTGCGCTACAGAATGTTCTCAACAAAATATTCCATGAGGAGAAAATAAAAAAACAATGGAGAACAGCAAAGGGAGAAACTACCTTAGAGAAAAACCACTCAAAGGAGAAACCAAGCCAACTTAAAAACCGAAAATAAGCCAAATGACTGGGAATACAAATCATATCTCAATAACCCTGAATGTTAATGGCCAAAACTCATCAATCAAAAGACATAGACTGGCAGAATGGACTAAAAAGAAAGACCCAACAATCTGCTGCCTGCAAGAGACTCATTGCATAGAAAAAGACATCCACAGACTAAGGGTGAAAGAATGGGAAAAAACTTACCACACACATGGACTCAGTAAAAAAGCAGGGGTTTCCATCCTTATATCAGATAAAGTGGACTTAAAGCCAAAGTTAGTCAGAAGGGATAATGAAGGACATTTCATACTGCTTAAGGGAACCATAAATCAGGAAGACATAACAATAGTAAATATTTATGCCCCAAACAATGGTGCATCCCTGTACATCAAACAAATCCTTCTCAATTTCAGGAATCACATAGACCACAACACAATAATTCTGGATGACTTTTATGCACCACTGTCACCACTAGATAGATGTTTCAAACAAAACGAACCAAAGAAACCATAGAACTCAATAACACAATCAATAACCTAGACTTAAAAGACACATATAGAATATTCCATCCATCAACAAGCAGATTCACTTTCTTCTCAGCAGCACATGGAACCTTCTTGAAAATAGACCATATGTTATGCCACAAAGCATCCCTTAGGAAATGCAAAAAAATAGAGATACTGCCTTGTGTTCTATCAGATCATAATGGATTCAGAATAGAAATCAATGACAAAATAAAAACCAGAAATTACTTCAACACATATAGACAAAATAATATGCTATTGAGTGAAACATGGATAACAGAAAACATCAGGGAGGAGATAAAAAAAAAAAAAATTCGGGGCTGGGGAGATAGCTCAGACAGTAGAGTGCTTGCCTTGTAAGCACAAGGCCCTGGGTTCGATCCCCAGCACCCAAAAAAAAAAAAAAAAAAAAATTCTTAGAGGTCAATGAGAATGACAATACAACAAACCAAAACCTCTGGGACACTATGAAAGTGGTACTAAGAGGAAAATTCATTGCATGGAGCGCATTCCAGAAAAGAATGAAAAATCAACAATTAAATGACCTAACATTACAGCTCAAAGCCCTAGAGAAAGAAGAACAAAATAACAACAAAAGTAGTAGAAGACAGGAAATAATTAAAATCAGAGCTGAAATCAATGAAATTGAAATAACAGAAACAATTCAAAAAATTGACAAAACAAAAAATTGGTTCTTTGAGAAAGTAAACAAAATAGACAAACCCTTAGCCACAATAACAAAGAGAAGGAGGGAAAAATTTCCAATTACTAAAATTCATGATGAAAAAGGAAATATCACAACAGACACCACTGAGATACAGAACATAATGAGAAGCCACTTTGAAAATCTGTATTCCAACAAAATAGAAACTACCCAAGACACTGACAAATTTCTAGAGACATATCCTCCTCCCAAACTGAACCAGGAGGACATACACAATTTAAACAGATCAATATCAAGAAACTAAATACAAGAGGCCATTAAAAATCTACCATCCCAGAAAAGCCCAGGACCAGATGGATTCTCAGCCGAGTTCTATAAGACCTTCAAATAAGAACTCATTCCAATACTTCTCAAAGTATTCCAGGAAATAGGAAAGGAGGGTACCCTACCGAACTCATTCTATGAAGCTAATATCACCCTCATAACCAAACCAGGAAAAGACACATCAAGGAAAGAAATTTTTAGACCAATATCCTTGATGAATATAGATGCAAAGATCCTTAACAAAATATTGGCAAACCATATCCAAAAACATATTAAGAAAATTGTGCACCACGATCAAGTGTGGTTCATTCCTGGAATGCAAGGATGGTTTAACATCCGTAAATCAATAAATGTAATCCATCATGTTAATAGACTTAAGGATAAGAATCATAAGGTTAGTTCAATTGATGCAGGAAAAGCGTTCGACAAAATACAACACCCCTTCATGCTCAAAACACTAAAAAAAATAGGGATAGTAGGAATATACCTGAACATTGTAAAGGCTATTTATGCTAAGCCTATGGCCAACATCATTCTTAACGGAGAAAAACTGACACCATTCCCTTTAAAAACAGGAACAAGACAGGGATGTCCTCTTTCTCCAATTCTATTCAACATTTTCCTCAAAAATCTAGCCAGAGCAATTTGGCAGACTAAAGAAATTAAAGGGATACGAATAGGAAAAGAAGAACTCAAACTATCCCTGTTCACTGATGACATGATTCTATATTTAGAGGATCCAAAAACCTCCTCCAGAAAACTTCTAGACCTCATCAATGAATTCAGCAAAATAGCTGGCTATAAAATCAACACGCATAAATCTAAAGCATTTTTATACGCAAGCTACGAAACAGCTGAGAGTGAAATGAGGAAAACAACTCCATTTTCAATAGCTTAAATAAAAGTAAATACTTGGGAATCAATCTAACCAAAGAGATAAAAGATCTCTACAATGAAAACTACAAAACATTGAAGAAAGAAATTGAGGAAGACCTTAGAAGATAGAAAGATCTCCCATGTTCTTGCATAGGCAGAATTAATATTGTCAAAATGGCCATATTACCAACAGTGCTATACAGATTCAATGCAATTCCAATTAAAATCCTAATGATGTACCTTACAGAAGTAGAGCAAGCAATTATGAAATTCATCTGGAAGAATAAGAAACCCAGAATAGCTAAAGCAATCCTTAGCAGGAAGAATGAAACAGGGGGTATCAAATATCAGAACTTCAACTGTACCACAAAGCAATAGTAACAAAAATGGCATGGTATTGGTACCAAAATACACAGGTAGATCAATGGTATAGAATAGAGGACTCAGACACAAACCCAAATAAATACAATTTTCTCATACTAGACAAAGGTGCCAAAAATATGCAATGGAGAAAAGATAACCTCTTCAACAAATGGTGCTGGGAAAATTGGAAATCCATATGCAACAAAATGAAACTAAACCCCTATCTCTCACCCTGCACAAAAATCAACTCACAATGGATCAAGGACTTTAGAATCAGACCAGAGACCCTGCATGTTATAGAAGAAAAAGTAGGTCCAAACCTTCAACTTGTTGGCTTAGGATCAGACTTCCTTAACAGGACTACCATAGCACAAGAAATAAAAGCAAGAATCAATAACTGGGATAGATTCAAACTAAAAAGCTTTCTCTCAGCAAAGGAAACTATCAGCAATGCAAAGAGAGAGCCTATAGAGTGGGAGAAAATCTTTGCCACTCATATTTCAGATAGAGCACTAATTTCCAGAATATATAAAGAACTCCAAAATCTCTACACCAAGAATACAAATAACCCAATCAACAAATGGGTAAGGATATGAACAGACACTTCACAGAAGAAGATCTACAAGCAATCAATAAACATATGAAAAAATGTTCACCATCTTTAGTAATAAGAGAAATGCAAATCAAAACTACCCTAAGATTCCATCTCACCCCAATTGGAATGGCGATTATCAAGAACACAAGCAACAATAGGTGTTGGATAGGATGTGGGGAAAACAGTACCCTAATACATTGCTGATGGGGCTGCAAATTAGTGCATCCACTCTGGAATGCAGTGTGGAGATTCCTTAGAAAACTTAGAATGGACCCACCATTTGACCCAGCTATCCCACTCCTTGGCCTATACCCAAAGGACTTAAAATCAGCATACTTCAGAGATACAGCCACATCAATGTTCATAGCTGCTCAATTCACAATAGCCAGACTGTGGAACCAACCTGGATGTCCTTCAATTGATGAATGGATAAAGAAACTGTGGTATATATATACAATGAAATATTACTCAGCTATGAAGAATAATAAAATTATGGCATTTGCAGGTAAATGGATGAATGGAGAACATCATGCTAAGTAAGATAAGCCAATCTCAAAAATCCAAAGGATGAATGATCTCACTGATAAGCGGATGGTGACACATAATGGGGGGTGGGAGGGGTGCAAGAATGGAGGAAGAAGCGACTGTATAGAGGGAAAAGGGGTGGGAGGAGTGAGGGGGAAGGAAAAAATAACAGAATGATTCAAACATCATTACCCTATGTAAATGTATGATTATGCAAATGGTATGCTCTTACTCCATGTACAAACAGAAACAACATGTATATCATTTGTTTACAATAAAAATAAATTAAAAAAAATTCATCCTAATGAAGAGTTCAATAAGGAGTTTCTTTCTAAAGTAAATTTTTGAAATTATTTCTCTGATTTGATCATTACATGTTATATTCATGTATCAAATTATCATGATGTATCCCATAAATGTGTACAATAAATAATAATAAAAAAATAATGTCTATAGGAAGAGTCACAGATTTTCTTGAGCCTGCCTAATAACCAAGCATCTCTTAATTCTATGTCCTCCTCTTCCCCAAGAGGAAATGATTACTAGAATACACACTAACAAAATTTCTGTTAAAGTTCTTTTCATATCCTATTTCCAAAGGAGAAACAATAGGCAAGAACGAATAAACTCAAGTTAAAATCCAGCCTTAACTTCTCAGTAGCTGAATGACTCTGGATATATCAGTAAGCATTTCTGAATCTCAGATTTTCATCAATAAAATGAAAATAATAATGATTTTTTCACAAGATTATTTAATGAGATAATATTGTACATGATAGTAAACTTATAAAATGATAGTAGTAGATTACTCTCATTACCTAAGTGAAATGATTTTATGGATGAGAAAGGTTGTTAATACATAAAGGTAAAAACAGGGTGATAGTTTTCTTATAATTGCATGTATAGTAAATTTACATAAAAAGTACAATTCTTATGAAAATTAACACTTTGTTTCCCTTAAATTAGCACAATAAATCAATCAAATTCCTTAAATTCCTTGTAAAACTTTTTGGTTTTCTTCGCATTTTTTTGTTTCCAAATTTCTGTTTCTAGGATGAAAGTGCCAATTTAGTTATTTTTCAGAGAACAATGCTATATTGTATTTTTCAACCACAAAAGAAGTCTTGTTTTTAAAGCAATTATATAAAAGTTAGAATTTAAATAATAAATTTTAAACCATAACATGTCAACTCTAACTTAATAGGAAGTTTCTAAAGTTCTTGAAATACACCTGAACATAAAATTAAATTTGTTTCAAAGCTTGACTAATGTATTCATTTAGCAAATTAAGAATTTTGGGGATTGGTAAGAAAAATACATTTTATAATCATTGCTACATTAATTTTCTATCATTTATAATAAGAAAGTATATAATTGAGTATAATTAAAATTAATGATAATAATCTGGAAGAAAAACAAATGATAGAAATAAAATGAGTGCTATTAAAAGTAAATTCTAAAGTAAATTCAAATATTAAAAATATGTAATGACCAGCATAGTAAGTTTTATTTGCTTTATGACATACTATTAGTGCAATTGCTAACACTTCAAAGATACCATAACATTATATGAAACTGATATCATAATCCTAGCATAAATAAATAAAAAAAACAAAAATTAATCTAAGCCAAACCCTTTTACCAAAATGATTTATCCTAGGAGAATAGACTTGATATTTAAATATATTATTAAAACATGAATAACAATCAGGAAAATGTTTCATAAAAGAGTAAAAATAATAAAAAACAAATAGGATGATTTAGAAAATGTCAGCAATACTTAGGGTCATTAGTTGAAAGATCCAGTCATGAAATAAAATCATTCAAATCTTTTTTCTTTATGTTAAACAAATTATTTATAATGGCAAGTATACTTAAAAAAAGAAAAACCTGAATGAGAAAATTTCGTTGTCAGGGAGTGAGTGAATAAGATGAGAGCAGAAAATCTTAATAATGCTGATCTGGGAGTAGAGGGAGAAACTACAGTTAAAATAATATTGTGCATTTTTATGTTTGGTCTATATTTTCAAGTGTATATAAAATTGAACTATGACGTTGGCTGCAAATTTCATTAAATTCAAGCATAAAATCAAACACTTACTGAGTACCCAATATCAGAAACTTATTTCTTTCTCATTTACTACCAGTAGCCATTCATACTGATCACAGAGATATTATTTCCATTTTAGACATGACAAAAGTTAGGTTTAGTAAGGTTAAGGAACTTTCTCAATGTTACAAGTTCAACTTTTCTATATTTGAGTTTCAAATAGACTTGATTAATTGAGTAATGTTCTTTATTAGACTAAGATACTTCATTTTACTTCTTTCAATTTTTTTATAAAGATAGTTATTTTTTCAAAAGCTACCTACAACTCACTGAGTACACTAATAATAAGGGGAAAAGGTTGAATTGTACAATGTGGTATATCAATGACCGGCTGCCTTGGGCAAAACAGAAGCCATAAATAAGATAACATATTAACATTATTGCTCTCTCCTGATGGAACAGTAGCTGGTGCTGGAGACTTACAGCAGAAGAGGGCTCAAGACTTTGTCCTTTTGTTATGGATAGCTACATTTTCTGTTGCTCATTTGGTGAGAAACCAAAGGTCTTATCTTCCCTTTAGCCCACCTTCAGTTTGTGATACAGTTTCTTTCCCTTTAGCTCCATGACACTTGGACCTTAACATCCTTCATAGACCTTGTCTTTTCTTACAGAAAGCTGTTCCTATGGCATCTTTAATAGAGGCGTTAAAACTTAAGGATAGGTAGAGGCTGTGCTTCTTTTTTTCTTTTCCTTTTTGTATCTTTCTCAAAATCTAGAAATGCCTTGAATACAATGGGAATCTGAAGAACATGTTTGATAGCTGAATTCTTTTAATTTCATCTTCTGTTTGCTTTTAATTACCAATCACCACACTATTTATTTGGTGCAGTTGACACCAAAAAAAGGAGAAAAAAGTAGAAAAAAGGAGTATTAATGAAAGACCCATTCATTAATCAAGGCTTTATTGATATAATCCTGATGATGTTAATAAAAATGCTGCATTATTATAAAGGCAGCTTCTCAGTTCATAAAAAATAAACCTTAGTCATTTAGCTTATTAAATGTAATTTTTACTATTTTCCACATGAGCACAAAACCAATATCAGCTTTTTTTTTTTTTTTTTTTTTTTTGCGGGGCAGTGGATATCAGAGATTATTGAACTCAGGGGCACTTGACCACTGAGCCCTTGTATTATTTTGTATTTTATTTACAGACAAGGTTTCACTGAGTTGCTTAACTCATTGCTTTTGCTGAAGCTGGTTTTGAACTCAGAATTATTCTGCCTCCACCTTCCTAGTTGCTGGGATTATAGATGTGTGCCACTGTGCCCAGTCAATATCAGCTTTTAACATTCAGCAATACAAGAGAAGAAAGAAGCAGTAGAGATAAAACTTAAAATTTTATCTAAAATATTTTCATCAAATTATGAATCTTGTTAAAGAATCACTGTCTTAAAATTGTCTTAATTGTTAAAACATTTTGTTTTTTAAATGTGTTTATTATTTCTAGGTATATAAAATGAAATGAGTTCTATAGGTTTCAATGCTACAATTGGGCATAAATTTTTAAATAATCACTTTCTTGCCTTCACATTATTTAAATTAAAATGAAAAGCTCAGTGGAATGGAATGAACACTGGTTTTTAAAAATTAAATATAGTTTAGTTCAGTTTATTCCACTAAATAAAAACATAATCTTAAGTAGATATTTTGCTTATCCATTTCTGCCAACAATATACACAGTTCATATAGAATTTTCGTATTGTAGCATATGCCAGAATTTCCTTAACTTTTTTTGTTGGGGGAGATACCTGGGATTGAACTCAGGATCACCCAACCACTGAGCCACATCTCCAGCCCTATTTCGTATGATATTTAGAGACAAGGTCTTACTGAGTTTCTTAGCACCTCCTTTTTGCTGAGGCTGGCTTTGAACTTGTGTCCCCAGCCGCCAGGATTACAGGCATGCACCACCATGCCTGGCTTGAATATCCTTAATTTTTAAAGCTGAAGAAAATTCCATGGTATGTCTGTACCACATTTTGCTGATCCATTCATCCATCAATGGACATTTGGATTCCTTACACATTTTAACTACTGTGAATAATGCTGTTGTGCACATTGGCATATACATTTCTGTTTGAGAGAGAGAGACTCTGCTTTTAATTATGGGAAATGTGCCTAGAAGTAGATCTGCTGGATTGCACTATACTGTTCTTAATATTTTGAGGAACCATCATACTGTTCTCCGAAGCATCTGTACCAGTTTGTTTTCCTACCAACAGTGCACTAGGTTTCCAATTACTCTACATTCTCACCAATACTTATTTTCTGCTTTGATTTTGTTGTTGTTATGATTAAAACTCTTTTAGTGAGAATGAGACCTTATCTCTCTTAGCTTTGATTTGCATTTCCCTGGTGAGTAACATATTGAACATGTTTTCATGTGCTTATTGGTCTTTCGTATGTTTTTCTGGAGAAACATCTATTCAGGTAACATGCCCATTTCTGAATTGGGCTGTTTTTTTTTTTTTGTTGTTGTTGTTGTTGTTATTAAGTTTTGAGAGTTTACATAATTCTGAGATATTGATCCATCATCATATATATGATAAGAGAATATTTTCTCCACATTGTAGATTGCCAATTTATTATAAATAGTATCTTTTTAAAGTACAAAAACATTGTATCTTTTGAAGTACAGTTTTAAATTTTTTTCGTGAAGTACCACTGACGATGTTTGCTTCTTTTGCCTGTTCCTTGAGAGCCATATCCAAGAAATCAGTGCCAAATTTACTGTTGTGAAGCTCTGCCCTATGTATCCTTCTAAGTTTTACTTGTGTTTGTCATATATTTAAATCTTTGATCATATTGAGTTTTTTTTTTTAATATACTGTTTTTTTTTTTTAATATGGTGTTGGGTAAGAATACAACTTTATTTTTTTTTTTTTTGGTATGTGCACCTAGTTTTCAAGTTCCATTTGTTGAAAAGAATGTATTCTCATTGAATGATCCTGACACCTTCATCAAAAAACACTTGACCATATTTAACCATATATTTAAAAGTTTATATCTGTTTTCTTGGTTCTATCCTATTGCTTTATATATCTGTCTCTATGGAAGCACCACACTGATTACTATGACTTTGTTGGAGGTTTGAATTCAGAAAATGTGAGTCCTTCAGCTTTGCTCTCCTTTTTAAGACTGTTTCATTTATTTCAGGTCCTCTGAGACTCCATGTGAATTTTTAATAAAGTTTAAGATGGATTTTCTGTCTATACAAAAAAATTTATTGGGATTTTGATAAGGATGACATGAGTCTGCAGATTACTTTGGGTATTACGGCCATCTAGCAATAGTATGTCTTCTAGTACAACCATGTGATGCTTTTCACTTCTTTATATCTTCAATATGCATTTGTAGTTCAAACTAAAAAGTAGAATCCTTAACATCCCTGGACAATTCCTAAAATTATCATATTCTTTTTGATGCCAATGTAAATGAATTTATTTCACAACATCTTTTCCAGGTCATTCATTACTGGTGTATAGAAATAAAACTTATTTTCATTTTACTTTGTATCATGCAACTGTTCTGAATTCATTCATTATTTCTAACAGATTTTTATAGAATTTTGGAAAGGTTACTATATATGCAAGATTATATTATATGCAAATGAAGTACTTTTATTCTCCTTTCCTACTTGGACGGGGCTTACTTGTTTTTCTTATTTAGTTGCTCTGGATAGAACATTCATTACTGTGTTGAATAGCAGTGATAAAAGTGGGCAACTGTTTTATTCCTGATGCTGAGGAAAAGATTTCAGTCTTTCCATAAGGTGTATGATGCTTTGGTTTTTTTTCTTTCTCCTTTTTTCTTTTTGGTACTGGGTATTATACCCAGAGGCACTCTAAAACTACTACATCCGCAGCCCTTTTTCTAATTTTATTTTGAGACTGGATCTCACTAAGTTGCCCAGGCCATCCTTGAACTTGAACCCCTCTTGTCTCAGTCTTTTTAAAAATGTCTATACTGGGATAAATACATGATCTGAATGACCAGAAGGTAAACTTTCTTTTTTTTTATTTATTTATTTTTTATTTTATTGTAAACAAATGGGATACATGTTGCCTCTCTGTTTGTACATGGCGCAAAGGCATACCATTTGTGTAATCATAAATCCACATACAATAATGTTGTTTGATTCATTCTGTTATTTTTTCCCCTTCCCCCCACCCCTCCCACCCCTCTTTACCCTCTATACAGTACTTTCTTACTCCATACTTGCCCCCCTCCCTAACCCTAACTCTAACCCTAACAATAACCCTTCCCTCCCCCCCATTATGTGTCATCCTCCACTTATTAGCGATATCATTCGTCCCTTGTCTTTTTGAGATTGGCTTATCTCACTTAGCATGATATTCTCCAATTTCATCCATTTGCCTGCAAATGCCATAATTTTGTCATTCTTTATGGCTGAGTAATATTCCATTGTGTATATATACCACAGTTTCTTTATCCACTCGTCAATTGAAGGGCATCTAGGTTGGTTCCATAGTCTGGCTATTGTGAATTGAGCAGCTATGAACATTGATGTGGCTGTATCTCTGTAGTATGCTGATTTTAGATCCTTTGGGTATAGGCCAAGGAGTGGGATAGCTGGGTCAAATGGAGGGTCCATTCCAAGTTTTCTAAGGAATCTCCACACTGCTTTCCAGAGTGGCTGCACTAATTTGCAGCCCCACCAGCAATGTATGAGTGTACTTTTCTCCCCACATCCTCGCCAACACCTGTTGCTTGTATTTTTGATAATCGCCATTCTAATTGGGGTGAGATGGAATCTTAGGGTGGTTTTGATTTGCATTTCTCTTATTACTAGAGATGTTGAACATTTTTTCATATGTTTATTGATTGCTTGTACATCTTCTTCTGTGAAGTGTCTGTTCATTTCCTTAGCCCATTTGTCGATTGGATTATTTGTATTCTTGGTGTAGAGTTTTTTGAGTTCTTTATAGATTCTGGAGATTAGTGCTCTATCTGAAGTATGATTGGCAAAGATATTCTCCCACTGTGTAGGCTCTTTCTTCACATTACTGATAGTTTCCTTTGCTGAGAGAAAGCTTTTTAGTTTGAATCTATCCCAGTTATTGATTCTTGCTTTTATTTCTTGTGCTATGGGAGTCCTGTTGAGGAAGTCTGGTCCTAGGCCGACATGTTGAAGATGGGGACCTACTTTTTCTTCTATAATCTGCAGAGTCTCTGGTCTGATTCCAAGGTCCTTAATCCATTTTAAGTTGAGTTTTGTGCAGGGTGAGAGATATGGGTTTAGTTTCATTCTGTTGCATATGGATTTCCAATTCTCCCAGCACCATTTGTTGAAGAGGCTATCTTTTCTCCATTGCATATTTTTGGCGCCTTTGTCTAGTATTAGAAAGTTGTATTTATTTGGGTTTGTGTCTGAGTCCTCTATTCTGTACCATTGATCTACCTGTCTATTTTGGTACCAGTACCATGCCGTCTTTGTTACTATTGCTTTGTAACAAAGTTGAAGTTCGGGTATTGCGATACCCCCTGCTTCATTTTTCCTGCCAAGGATTGCTTTAGCTATTCTGGGTTTCTTATTCTTCCAGATGAATTTCATGATTGCTTGCTCTATTTCTGTAAGGTACGTCATTGGGATTTTAATTGGGATTGCATTGAATCTGTATAGCACTTTTGGTAGTATGGCCATTTTGACAATATTAATTCGGCCTATCCAAGAACATGAGAGATCTTTCCATCTTCTAAGGTTTTTTTTTAATTTCTTTCTTTAGTGTTCTGTAGTTCTCATTGTAGAGGTCTTTCACCTCTTTTGTGAGATTGATTCCCAAGTATTTTATTTTTTTTGATGCTATGGTGAATGGGGTAGTTTTCATAATTTCTCTTTCTGAGGATTTCTCACTTATGTATAAAAATGCATTGGATTTATGAGCATTGATCTTGTAACCTGCCACTTTACTGAATTCACTTATGAGTTCTAACAGTTTTCTGGTGGAATTTCCTGGTTCCTCTAAGTATATAATCATATCATCCGCAAATAGGGATAGTTTGAGTTCTTCTTTTCCTATTCGTATTCCTTTAATTTCCTTGGTCTGTCTAATTGCTCTGGCTAGAGTCTCAAGAACGATATTGAATAGGAGTGGTGAAAGAGGGCATCCCTGTCTTGTTCCAGTTTTTAGGGGGAATGCTTTCAGTTTTTCACCGTTTAGAATGATATTAGCCATGGGCTCAGCATAGATGGCCTTTACAATGTTAAGGAATGTTCCCACTATCCCTATTTTTTCTAGTGTTTTGAGCATGAAAGGGTGTTGTATTTTATCAAATGCTTTTTCTGCATCTATTGAAATAATCATGTGGTTCTTGACTTTAAGTCTATTGATATGGTGAATTACATTTATTGATTTCCGGATGTTGAACCAACCTTGCATCCCTGGGATAAAACCCACTTGATCGTGGTGCACTATCTTTTTAATATATTTTTGTATGCGATTTGCAAAAATTTTATTGAGAATTTTTGCGTCAATGTTCATTAATGATATCGGTCTGAAATTTTCTTTCCTCGATTTATCTCTGTCTGGCTTGGGTATCAGGGTAATATTGGTTTCATAGAATGAGTTTGGGAGGGTACAATCCTCTTCTATTTCATGGAATACTTTGAGAAGTATTGGAATGAGCTCTTCTTTAAAGATTTTGTAGAACTCGGCTGAGAACCCGTCTGGTCCTGGACTTTTCTTTGTTGGTAGGCTTTTGATGACCTCTTCTACTTCATTACTTGAAATTGATCTATTTAAATTTTGTATGTCCTCCTCGTTCAATTTAGGCAATTCATATGTCTCTAGAAACCTGTTGATGTCTTCGAAATTTTCTATTTGGTTAGAATATAGATTTTCAAAATAGTTTCTAATTATGTTTTGTATTTCAATCGTGTCTGTTGTGATATTTCCTTGTTCATTCCGAATTTTGGTGATTTGGGTTTTCTCTCGTCTTCTCTTTGTTAGAGTGGCTAAGGGTTTATCAATTTTGTTTATTTTTTCAAAGAACCAACTATTTATTTTGTCAATTTTTTGTATAGTTTCTTTTGTTTCAATTTCATTGATTTCAGCTCTGAGTTTAACTATTTCCTGTCTTCTACTACTTTTGGTGTTGGTCTGTTCTTCTTTTTCTAGGGCTTTGAGCTGAAGTGTTAGGTTGTTTATTTGTTGATTTTTACTTCTTTTATTGAATGCGCTCCATGAAATAAATTTTCCTCTAAGTACTGCTTTCATAGTGTCCCAAAGATTTTGTTATGATGTTTCTTTGTTCTCATTTACCTCTAGGAATTTTTTAATTTCCTTCCTAATATCTTCTGTTATCCATTCATCATGTAATAGCATATTGTTTAATCTCCAGGTGTTGGAGTAGCTTCTGTTTTTTACTCTTTCATTTATTTCTAACTTCAAACCATTATGATCTGATAGAATACAAGGTAGTGTCTCTATCTTCTTGTATTTGCTTACATTAGCTTTGTGGCATAATATATGGTCTATTTTAGAGAAGGATCCATGTGCTGCTGAGAAGAAAGTGTATTCGCTCTTGGTTGGATGGTATATTCTATAAATGTCTGTTAAGTCTAAATTATTGATTGTGTTATTGAGATCTATGGTTTCTTTGTTCAATTTTTGTTTGGAAGATCTGTCCAGTGGTGAGAGAGGCGTGTTAAAATCACCTAGTATTATTGTGTTATGGTCTATTTGGTTTCTGAAATTGAGAAGGATTTGTTTGACATACATGGATGAGCCACTGTTTGGGGCATAGATGTTTATGATTGTTATGTCTTGCTGATTTATGGTTCCCTTAAGCAGTATGTAATGTCCTTCTTTATCCCTTTTGACTAGTTTTGACTTGAAGTCCACCTTATCTGTAATGAGGATGGATACCCCAGCTTTTTTGCTGAGTCCATGTGCATGATATGTTTTCCCCCATCCTTTCACCTTTAGTCTATGTGTATCTCTTTCTACGAGGTGAGTCTCTTGCAGGCAACATATTGTTGGATCTTTCTTTTTGATCCAATCTGCCAGTCTATGTCTTTTGATTGATGAATTCAGGCCATTAATATTCAGGGTTATTATTGAGATATGATTAGTATTCCCGGTCATTTGGTTCATTTTTATTTATTTATTTATTTATTTATTTATTTATTTATTTATTTATTTATTTATTTTGAGACGACTTGGTTCTTCCTTTATTTGACAATTCCTTTAGGATGGTTCCTCCCATTGCTGATTTGTTTCTTTGTTTTTCATCTCTTCCTCATGGAATATTTTGCTGAGAATGTTCTGTAATGCTGGCTTTCTTTTTGTAAATTCTTTTAGCTTTTGTTTATCATGGAAGGATTTTATTTCATCATCAAATTTGAAGGTAAGTTTTGCTGGGTATAAGATTCTTGGTTGGCATCCATTTTCTTTCAGGGCTTGAAAAATGTTGTTCCAGGCCCTTCTAGCTTTTAGGGTCTGGATTGAAAAATCTGCTGATATCCGTATTGGTTTCCCCCTGAATGTAATTTGATTCCTCTCTCTTGCGGCCTTTAAAATTCTGTCTTTATTTTGTATGTTGGGCATTTTCATTATAATGTGCCTTGGTGTGGGTCTGTTGTAATTTTGTATATTTGGAGTCCTATAAGCCTCTTGTACTTGATCTTCCATTTCATTCTTCAGATTTGGGAAATTTTCTGATAGTATTTCATTGAATAGATTGTTCATTCCTTTGGTCTGTTTCTCTAAGCCTTCCTCAATTCCAATAATTCTCAAATTTGGCCTCTTCATGATATCCCATAGTTCTTGGAGATTCTGTTCGTGATTTCTTACCATCTTCTCTGTTTGTTCAACTTTGTTTTCAAGGTTAAATATTTTATCTTCAATGTCTGATGTTCTGTCTTCCAGGTGTTCTATTCTATTGGTTATGCTTTCTATGGAGTTCTTAATTTGGTTTATTGATTCCTTCATTTCAAGGATTTCTGTTTGGTTTTTTTTCAGTATCTCTAACTCTTTATTGAAGTGATCTTTTGCTTCCTGTATTTGCTCTTTTAACTGTCGATTGGTGCGATCATTCAGTGCCTGCATTTGCTCTTGCATCTCGTCATTTGCTTCCCTGAGCATTTTAATTATGTACATTCTGAACTCCCTTTCTGTCATTTCTTCTGCCATGCTGTCGTTGGGTTTCATTGATGTAACATCTAGATTTGTTTGCAGCATTTTCTTTCCTTGTTTTCTCATATTGTTCAGGTATCAGTTGACCGCTGTGATATTGCAGATTTCCTCTATTGTCTTATAATATCCCTGAAGATTTCTATTATATCCCCTCTTAGTCTTCAGTAGCCTGAAATATTGGAGGAAGTTGATAATGCAGTGCTCCACAAGGGAGCTGACTCCCTAGGGGTGGTGGCCTTCTGGTGGGGTATATTCCCTGCTAGTGGGCAGAGGTACCTTCACTTGCTGATGAATGGTCATCCAGAAGGGAAGTAGGTTGTGGGCTGATGCAAGACCAGTTTGGGCCTGTGTCTCTGAACCTCACCTAACAGGGAGGAGTCACCCGGTGGGGAGGTCTCGCTGGTCAGTTTTCCTCCCAGAGGTTCCGTTCAATTCACAACTACCGCCTGGGCTGGGCAGCCTTCTTCTGCAATGTTCCCAGGGACCCGGACCTACCTCCTGGGCCTGGAAGCCTCACCCTTCGCAAACGAATCTCCTTCGGCTGCCTCTCCTCAGAGAAGCTGCCTGCAGTCCTGGAGCCTTCGCTCTGCCCCTCAGTTTGTCTGTGGGGCCCTTCCACCAAGAAGCCGTCTAGGACCCTGCTCTGCACTTTTCGCCTGGCTATGCGGCCCCTCCTCTGAGCAGCCACCTGGAGCCCCTTACAATCGCTCCGAGTCCCAGTGACCCGCCACACGCCTTTTACTCCGGCAGCCACCTGTTGTTCCGTGCGGTCGCTCTAAGACCAAGTGACCCACCACGCACCACTTTCTCCACCAGGCAGTCACCCAGAGATCTGGTGCGTCACGAGTCCCAAGAACTCACTGTGCACCTTCTTGTCCCGACTGCCTCCCGTAGCCCTGGTGCAGTCACTTCGAGCCCAAGCACCCCGCCGCGCTCCTCCTCCTTCTCCAGACAACCCCCCTATGTTCAGGAGCGGATGCTCTGGGACCAAACCACTCACCACGCTGTTCCACCGGATAGCCGCCCAGAGCCCTGGCGCAGCTGTTCCAATTCCAAGCAACGTGCTGAGCCCGTATTTCTCCTTCTCCTCTGGGCAGCCCCCTGTGTTCAGGGGTGGTCACGTTCAGTCCAAACAGCTCACCAAGCACCTTCTCCTTTGGGCAGCCTCCCAGAGCGCGGGTGGGTTGCGCCGAGTCCAAGCGCTGTGGTGAACAGCCCCCTCTTCAATGCTCCCAGCTGTCTGCGATCACTGCTCCGGTGGGGGGAGGGGCACCTCGCCGGCCGTTCTACTTTGCAAAGATCCCTGCTTTTGGGGCTACCGCCCCGTCCAGGACTCCTGCCCTGTCCGGGACGCCTGCCCAGTGGGAAGTTCTCGCCCGGTTGCTTTGAGTTGGTCCCAAGGCTCTCTATATCTCCTCTTCTTGAGTCCTGAGTCCTGGAGCAA
The DNA here is from genome assembly GCF_902686455.1 of Sciurus vulgaris. Classification (NCBI taxonomy): domain Eukaryota; kingdom Metazoa; phylum Chordata; class Mammalia; order Rodentia; family Sciuridae; genus Sciurus; species Sciurus vulgaris. Next base: position 24,976,836 of record NC_136470.1, on the reverse strand, counting down.
CACGAAACGCAGCAACCCTCTAGTCCGCCATCTTGAATCCCCCTATGGGTTTTTTATATATGACTTATGTTGAAACAATTTTTTTATGATTTCTTGTGTGTTTTCATTACAAAAGATGTTAAACTTTGTCAATAATATTTCTGTATCAATTGAGATAGCCGCATGGGGCATTTTACCCTTTGTTCTGTTAATGTGATGTGTTATATTAATGCGTTTTTGTGTGTTGAACAATAACTGTATTCCTGAAATAAATTCCAGTTTCTCGTCTTATGTAATTCTTTTAATATGCTCCTGAATTTCTTTTACTAGTGTTTCAGTGTTATGGTTTAGATGCGGTATCCCCCCCAAATTAGCTCACAAGTCAGACATTGCAAGAAGGAGAAGAAATGATTGAGTTATAACATTAACCTCATCAGTTATTTAATCTTTGATGGAATTAACCGAGTGGTAACTGGAGGCAGGTGGGGTGTGACTAGAGGAGATGAATCACTGGGGGCGTGGCTATGGGGAATATATTTGTATCTGGAGAGTGCAGTCTCTCTGTCTGCTTATACTGATCACTGTGTGACCTGTTTTCCTCTGCAGCGCTCTTCTGCCATGATGTTCAGCCTCACTTACAGCAGAAGGAATGGAGCCTGCTATCTATAGATTAAGACCTCTGAACTTGAGTCCTTATTCTTCCTCTTCAATTGTTCTGATTGGGTCTGTTGGGTCACAGCATCGAAAAAGCTGACTCAGGCATTCAGTATCAATGTTCATAAGGGAAATAGTCTGTTGTTTTCTTATCTTGTCTATTTCTGGTTTGTTATTAGTACCCAAATAATAAAGAATAAATCGGGTATAAATTGAGAAGAATTGAGGTTAGATTTTCTTTATATGATTGACAAAATTCAGTAGCAAAACAATTGGGTGCAGAGATTTTCTTTACCAGGAAATTTTTGATTACTGTCTCAATCTCCTTATAAATTATAGGTCAATTCATATTTTCTATTTCTTCTGCATTTTTTCTTGGTAGGTATTTTATTACTAGGAATTTGTCCATTTCATCTGGGTTATCCAATATTTTTGACATACACTTGTTTATAATTCTGTTGTGTAATTAGATAATTCTTTATTTCTGGAGTATGACTAGTTATAGTCCCACTTTTTGTCCTAATTAGTTGTACATTACAGTAGAATACATTTATACATTTTGATAAATCATACATAAATGGAGTGTCACGTCTCATTTCTCTGATTATACATATTGTAGGGTCACCATGGGTCATGCAGTCACATATGTACATGAGGTAAAAATGTCTGTTTCACTCTACTATCCTTCCTACCCCCATACCCCTTCCCTGCCCTTTACTACTCTCTATCTAATCTAAGGTAACTCTAGTCTTCCCTACCCGTGCTTATTGTGAATTAGCATCAGCATATTAGAGAAAACATATGGCCTTTTTTTTTTTTTTTACTTTTTGGGTTTGGCTTATTTCACTTAGCATGATATTCTCTAACTCCATCCATTTACCAATAAATGTCATAATTTCATTCTTCTTTAAAGCTGAGTAATATTCCATCCTATATCCATACCACATTTTCTTTATCCATTCATCTGTTGAAGGGCATCTAGGTTGGTTCCATATTTTAGTTGTGATGAATTGAGTTTCTATAAACATTGATGTGACTACATCACTGTAGTATGTTGTTTTTAAGTCCTTTGAGTATAAATTGAGGAGTGGGATAACTGGGTGAAATGGTGAGTCCATTCCAAGTTTTCTGAGGCATCTCCATACTCCTTTCCAAAATGGTGAGGCTGCACCATTTTGCATTCCTACCAGCAATGTGTGAGTGTACCTTTTTTCCCACAACCTTGTCAACATTTATTGTTGCTTGTATTCCTGATAATTGTCATTCTGATTGGAGTAAGAGGAAATCTTCAGAGTAGTTTTGATTTGCATTTCTCTAATTGCTAGAGAAGTTGAACATTTTGTTTTCATTACTTTCTATAATTTTTTTCTATTTGTTTACCTCTGATTCAGTCTTAATTATGTCCATCCTTTTGTTAGATTTAATTTTAGTTTGTTTATTTTAATAGTTCTTTAATTATGAAGAAGTTGTTGAGTTCATTCTTACATGTGCATGTTTGTGTGTATGTTTATATACAGATTTATGTAGATATCTCTCTATATCTACTTTCAAAATAGTTACAGAAGACCAATTTTGCATCTTCATTTATCATCTAAGTGGTAGAAAGATACTTTGTATCTCCTTTTGTATCATTTTCCCACCCTATATATAATCCTGATGCTGTATAACTAGGGCTTATATTTCTAAGTTTGTTTTTTATGGGCTATTAGAAAAAAATAACAGTTTTAAATAAAAAGAAAACAGAGAACACATTTGTGTTTAGTAAGATTTTTATATTTTAGTTTTATTTTTCTCATATGTGCTTTACAAATAAGGAGATATTCATTCTTCCTTCTCAGAATGTTTTTCAGTTAAACATGATGTTCAAACAACTGGAAACAATTAATACCTTTTGAAATATTGACATTTTGTAATACCGTGTGAGACTTATGGGCAATTTTACTTCCAATTTCCCTTAGATTTGGAGGCACTGAGAATGAGTAATTACATAAAAAAATAATTGATGATTTGTTCTATATGAAATTGTATAATCAGTAACTATGTTCACTGGTGCATTATATTTGTCAACAAGAATTTTAGAAAGAGATTAGCAATGCAAAACAGAGAATACATAATTATTCCCTTGAGAACAACAATGAAAAATTATTTTTCTAAAGAATAATTGACTAATTTAGACTGAGAATTCTTTTAAAAGTTGGTTTTAGATTTTTTTGAGAGATCTACAAAATTAGCAAAACTTTGACTAGCTAGAAAAAAAGAAGATAAAAACTTCATGTTACTAAAATTCAGGAATAAAGTAATAGGCAACATTATCACTTTAAAATGTAAAAATGTTTACAATGGAAAATTATGAACAAATGTACACAAGCATATTATGTAATCCACACAAAAAGAACGCATTTTCCAGAACACATAAACTACCAAAATTAACTCAAGAAGTAGAAAATCTGAAGACACTGATAAAAGAATAAAGAGATTGAATTAGTAATTAAAAAACTTTTCACCACCACCATCATTACCACCATTACCACAACAAAACAAGTTGTGTTAAATAATATCTCTACTGAACTGTATGAAAGACTAAATAGTAATCCTACCAAAAACTTAGAAGTGGAGGAAAATATTTCCTCTTTGTCTATATTGTCATTATAATACTGATACACTGAAATCACATGAACACTATAAAATATATATTTTATTAATACAGATGCAAAAAACCCTATGTGAAATACTTGAAAGTCAAAATTAGCAACACATTAAAAAGTATTGTACATCATAACCAAGAGCAATTTATCTCAGGAATTTAAGGTAAATTCAATATATTAATGTCAACCAATGGAATGTGCCCTGTGATTAGTACATGAGGAAGAAACAAAGTTATTTCAATAAATATAAACAAAATTTAAAAATCTAATATTTTATCATAAAGACACTCAAAAAGTAGGAGTAGAATGGACACCCTCAAAGGGTATTGTTGGGGGTTCAGATACTATCCAGTGTGGATGAGGGAAAGGATTTCTGTCAAAGGATAGTGACGGCTATCAATTAATTAATAAAAAACTTACCTGATCAAATAAGCACAAGAGTCAGTAGTCTTTTCAAATGGAAGGGATGTGATGGATCAGGCCATACCAAGTCTGGCCTCCAACAAGATGGAGAAGCTCACCTTCACCTTTAGTAAAGTAAAGGGGTATGGACCATGAGGGGCTTCTTCTGTGAGTAACGGAATTGGGTGGAGTTAGGGAAGACATTTGCTTAGAAAATTAGCATTTCCTCAAATGGTGAGCCAACTCTGAATAGGGCCACCTACTCCCTGGCTATCTGAAACAGTCTCTCATGACTGCCAATTCCTGGGAGTCAGACATCCGTATCCTGTGGCTCAGCCAAGCCTGATTCTGTTGAATATGGATGGCCTCCCATAGGATCTCTTTGGAAATTTTACAAATAATACCATAATTAACAGTGAGAAACTAAATGTTTACTCCATTGTGTAAGAGAAGATGAGTATATCTGCTGCCACCATGGCCATTCTACATTGTTCTTAGTTACTATCCAGAACAAGTAGGCCAGTAAAAAGAAATAAAAGACATCCAGATTGACATGAAAAAGTATTGTTATCCGTATTTACAGATGTCATGATCTTATGTAAACAAAACTTAAAGATTACACTAAACTAATCAACTACTAGAACTAGTAGAGAATTTTAGAAAAATTTCTGGATAAGTGAACAATATATAAAAACTAATTCATGTGTATAAAAAAACCAAGTTACAAAATGAAATTTTAAAAAATCTATTAACCATAGCATCAAAATGAATAAAATAGTAGACAGAAATTTAACAAAAGAAAGTCAGGACTTCACACTTAAAGTTATATAATATTGTTGACGGAACTTGCAGAAGACTTAAACAAAGGGAAATGTGTCATAGTATGATAGAATATTTAATATTGTTAAGATGCCAATATTTCTAAAATTTATCTATCAATTTAAGCACCCATTATCAGATTTCATATGGTAATGCTGGAGAATCTAAGTAAACAAAATGAATTTTTAAAAGAACAGAGGTAGAGGATATACTTCTCCATTTTAAATATCACTATAAAGTCACAAAAACCAAGATACTATTTTATTTACATAAGTAGGATTGTATTTATTACAATCACTGGAACACAAGAAGCAAGTAAATAGTTACACTGTGGTAATTGTTACATTCAAGTGCCAAGACAGTTCAGTGAGCTAATAATAGTCTTTTCAATAAATGGTGCTTACTCATCTCAATATTCACACTTAAAACAATGAAGATGGACCTCTTTGTCAAGCCATAAAATTTATTTAGTTCAACACCAAAACTACCTTACATATAAATTATAAATATTTAAACATATGGGTAAAACCTGATGTTCATGAACTTGAATTAGGAAATTATTTCTTGTTGATTTGACTTCAAATGACAAGAGAAAATAAATAAAAGATTGAATTGGGTTACATCAAAATTTAAAATAACTGTACTTCAAAAGTTTCCTAAAGTGAAAACAAAAATGGTAAAATGGGAGAAAATATTTGCAAACCATGAAACTGATAAAAGACTAGTATCAAGAACATATACAAGATATTTATAGTTCAACCATAAAAGAAAAAAATAACCCAATAAAATAATGGGCAGGAGGTGTGAATTAGGATGTCTGTAAAGATACAAAAATATCAGAAAACACAATAAAAGACTATCAACAAAATTGACTAAAATTTAATGGTGATTTTCATTTTAGGTTCATAAGATATTACTGTCTAGTTTTCCTTTCAGAAAGTTGAATAAGATTGTATCCAATTTTGTGATTTGGGTAAAAATATTCTCATGGAGATAGTTACAAGTGTGCCTTCTTCTAGTTTATGGAGGAGACTGAGGAGAATTTATTTCAATTCTACTTAAAACATCTGGTAGATCTCCTCTGTAAAACTGTGTGCACTGAACATTTTGGGTGGATCATCAATTATTCAAATTCTTTAATAAGTACGGTACTATTTAGATTATATATATATATATTTAAAGTTTTAATGTATTCTACTTTTTAAGTACTTTAATTTCATTCTAATTTTTTTTTATTTTTTATTTATCTTTTTTTATTATTTAAACAAATGGGATACATGTTGTTTCTCTATTTGTACATGGAGTCAAGGCATACCATTTGTGTAATCATAAATTTACATAGGGCAATGTTATTGGATTTATTCTGTTATTTTTTTCCATTCCCCCCAACCCTCCCACCCCTCTTTTCCCTCTATACAGTCCTTCCTTCCTCCATTCTTACCATCCTCCTTATCCCTATCCCTAACCCTAACCCTAACCCTAACACTAACCCCTCCAACCCCCCATTATATGTCCTCATCCGCTTATCAGCGAGATCATTCATCATTCAGGTTTTTGAGATTGGCTTATCTCAGCATGATATTCTCCAATTTCATCCATTTGCCTGCAAATGCCATAATTTTATCATTCTTCATGGTGGAGTAATATTCCATTGCATATATATGCCACAGTTTCTTTATCCATTCATCAACTGAAGGGCATCTAGGTTGGTTCCACAATCTGGCTATTGTGAATTGAGCAGCTATGAACATTGATGTGGCTGTATCTCTGTAGTATGCTGATTTTAAGTCCTTTGGGTACAGGCCAAGGAGTGGGATAGCTGGGTCAAATGGTGATTCCATTCCGAGCTTTCTGAAGAATCTCCACACTGCTTTCCAGAGTGGCTGCACTAATTTGCAGCCCCACCAGCAATGTATTAATGTACTGTTTTCCCCACATCCTCGCCAACACCTGTTGTTGCTTGTATTCTTGATAATCGCCATTCTAATTGGGGTGAGATGGAATCTTAGGGTGGTTTTGATTTGCATTACTCTTATCACTAGAGATATTGAACATTTTTTCATATGTTTGTTGATTGCTTGCAGATCTTCTTCTGTGAAGTGTCTATTCATTTCCTCAGCCCATTTGTCCATTGGATTATTTGCATTCTTGGTATACAGTTTTTTGAGTTCTTTATATGGTCTGGAGATTAGTGTTCTATCTGAAGTATGATTGGCAAAAGATTTTCTCCCATTCTGTAAGGCTCTTTCTTCACATTGCCAATAGTTTCCTTTGCTGAGAGAAAGCTTTTTAGTTTGAATCTATCCCAGTTGTTGATTCTTGCTTTTATTTCTTGTGCTATGGGAGTCCTGTTAAGGAAGTCTGATCCTAAGACAAGTTGAAGATTTGGACTTACTTTTTCTTGTATAAGATGCAGGGTCTCTGGTCTGATTCCGAGGTCCTTGATCCATTTTGGGTTGAGTTTTGTGCAGGGAGAGAGATAGGGCTTTAATTTCATTCTGTTGCCTATGGTTTTCTAGTTTTCCCAGCACCATTTGTTGAAGAGTCTATCTTTTCTCCATTGCATATTTTAGGCACCTTTGTCTAATATGAGAAAATTGTATTTATTTGGGTTTGTGTCCAGGTCCTCTATTCTGTACCATTGATCTACCTGTCTATTTTGGTATCATACCATGCCATTTTTGTTACTATTGCTTTGTAGTAGAGTTGAAGATCTGGTATTGTGATACTCCCAGCTTTGCTCTTTCTACTGAGGATTGCTTTAGCTATTCCGGGTTTCTTGTTCTTCCAGATGAATTTCATAATTGCTTGCTCTATTTCTGTAAGGTACGTCATTGGGATTTTAATTGGAATTGCATTGAATTTGTATAGCACTTTTGGTAGTATGGCCATTTTGACAATATTAATTCTGCCTATCCAAGAACATGGGATATCTTTCCATCTTCTAAGGTGTTCTTTAATTTCTTTCTTTAGTGTTGTATAGTTCTCATTGTAGAGGTCTTTCACTTCTTTTGTGAGATTGATTTCCAAGTATTTTATTTTTTCGATGCTATTGTGAATGGGGTAGTTTTCCTAATTTCTCATTCTGAAGATTCATCACTTATGTATAAAAATGCATTGGATTTATGAGCATTGATCTTGTAATCTGCTACCTTACTGAATTCATTTATGAGTTCTAAAAGTTTTCTGGTGGAATTTCCAGGTTCCTCTAAATATATAATCATGTCATCAGTGAACAGGGATAGTTTGAGTTCTTCTTTTCCTATTCTTATCCCTTTAAATTCTATGGTCTGTCTGATTGCTCTGGCTAGAGTTTCAAGGATGATGTTGAATAGAAGTGGTGAAAGAGGGCATCCCTGTCTTGTTCCAGTGTTTAGGGGGAATGCTTTCAGTTTTTCACCATTTAGAATGATATTAGCCATGGGCTTAGTGTAGATGGCCTTTACAATGTTAAGGAATGTTCCCACTATCCCAATTTTTTGTAGTGTTTTGAGCATGAAGGGATGCTGTATTTTATTGAATGCTTTTTCTGCATCTATTGAAATAATCATGTGATTCTTAACTTTTAGTCTGTTGATATGGTGAATGACATTTATTGATTTCCAGATGTTGAACCAACCTTGCATCCCTGGGATAAAACCCACTTGATCGTGGTGCAATATCTTTTTAATATATTTTTGTATGCGATTTGCTAAAATTTTGTTGAGAATTTTTGCATCAATGTTCATTAAGGATATTGGTCTGAAATTTTCTTTCCTCGATGTATCTCTGTCTGGTTTAGGTATCAGGGTGATATTGGCTTCATAGAATGAGTTTGGGAGGGTTCCCTCCTCTTCTATTTTATGGAATACTTTGAGAAGTATTGGAATGAGCTCTTCTTTAAAGGTTTTGTAGAACTCGGCTGAGAACCCATCTGGTCCCGGACTTTACTTTGTTGGTAGTCTTTTGATGACCTCTTCTCTGTCATTGCTTGAAATTGATTTATTTAAGTTGTGTATGTCCTCCTCGTTCAGTTTAGGTAATTCATATGTCTCTAGAAATGTGTTGATGTCTTCGAGGATTTCTGTTTTGTTGGAGTATAGATTTTCAAAATAGCTTCTAATTATGTTTTGTATTTCACTCGTGTCTGTTGTGATATTTCCTTGTTCATTCCGAATTTTAGTAATTTGAGTTTTCTCCCTCTTTCTCTTTGTTAGTGTGGCTAAGGGTTTATCAATTTTGTTTATTTTTTCAAAGAACCAACTATTTATTTTCTTAATTTTTCCGATTGTTTCTTTTGTTTCAATTTCATTGATTTTGGCTCTGATTTTATCTATTTCCTGTCTTCTACTACTTTTGGTGTTGGTCGGCTATTCTTTTTCTAGGGCTTTGAGCTGTAGTGTTAAGTCATTTATTTTTTGATTTCTACTTCTTTTGTTGAATGCGCCCCATGAAATAAATCTTCCTCTAAATACTGCTTTTATAGTGTTCCAGAGATTTTGATATGATGTGTCTTTGTTCTCGTTTACTTCTAAGAATTTTTTTATATCCCTCCTGATGTCTTCTGTGATCCATTCATCATTTAATAGTTATTATTTAATCTCCAGGTATTGGAGAAGTTTCTGTTTTTTATTCTGTCATTTATTTCTAATTTCAATCCATTATGATCTGATAGAGTTACAAGGTAGTATCTCTATCTTCTTGTATTTGCTAACAGTAGCTTTGTGGCATAAAATATGGTCTATTTTAGAGAAGGATACACGTGCTGCTGAGAAGAAAGTGTATTCTTTCTTTGTTGGATGGTATATATTTAAATCTAAATTGTTGATTGTGTTATTGAGATCTATGGTTTCTTTATTCAATTTTTGTTTGGAAGAACTATCCAGCGGTGAGAGAGGTGTGTTAAAATTGCCTAGTATTATAGTGTTGTGGTCTATTTGATTTCTGGAGTTGAGAAGGATTTGTTTGACCTACATGGATGAGCCAATGTTCGGGGCATAGATATTTATGATTGTTATGTCTCGCTGATTTATGGTTCCCTTAAGCAGGATGTAATGCCCTTCTTTATCCCTTCTGACTAGTTTTGGCTTGAAGTCCACATTATCTGAAATGAGGATGGATACTCCAGCTTTTTTCTGTGTCCGTGTGCATGGTATGTTTTTTCCCATCCTTTCACCTTTAGTCTATGGGTATCTCTATGAGATGAGTCTCTTGCAGGCAGCATATAGTTGAATTTTTCTTTTTAATCCAATTTGCCAGTCTATGTCTTTTGATTGATGAGTTCAGGCCATTAACATTCAGGGTTATTATTGTGATATGATTTGTATTCCCAGTCATTTGACTCATTTTTGTTTTTTGACATGGTTTGGTTTCTCCTTTATTTGGCTATTCCTTTAGGCTAGTTCCTCCCATTGCTGATTTTCATCGTTGTTTTTCATCTCTTCCTCATGGAATATTTTGCTGAGAATGTTCCGTAATGCTGGCTTTCTTTTTGTAAATTCCTTTAGCTTTTATTTATCATGGAAAACTCTTATTTCATCATCAAATCTGAAAGTAAGTTTTGCTGGGTATAAGATTCTTGGTTGGCATCCATTTTTTTTCAGGGCTTGGTAAATGTTGTTCCAGGCCCTTCTAACTTTTAGGGTCTGGATTGAAAAATCTGCTGACATTCTTATTGGTTTCCCTCTAAATGTAATTTGATTCTTTTCTTTCGCAGCCTTTAAAATTCTGTCTTTATTTTGTATGTTAGGTATTTTCATAATAATGTGCCTAGTGTGGGTCTGCTGTAATTTTGTATATTTGGAGTCCTATAAGCCTCTTGTACTTGGTTTTCCATTTCATTCTTCAGATTTGGGAAATTTTCTGATATTGTTTCATTGAATAGATTGTTCATTCTTTTGGTTTGTTTCTCTAACCCTTCCTCAGTCCCAATAATTCTTAAATTTGGCCTTTTCATGATATCCCATAATTCTTGTAGATTCTGTTCATGATTTCTTACCATCTTCTCTGTTTGGTCAACTTTGTTTTTCAAGGTTAAATATTTTGTCTTCAATATCTGAGGTTCTGTCTTCCAGGTGTTCTATCCTATTGGTTATGCTTTCTATGGAGTTTCTCACTTGGTTTATTGTTTCTTACCTTTCAAGGATTTCTGTTGTTTGTTTTTTTTTTCAGTTTCTCTAACTCTTTATTGAAATGATGTCTTGCTTCCCATATTTGCTCTTTTAACTGTTGATTGGTGTGATCATTTAATGCCTGCATTTGTTCTTTCATCTCCTCCTTCAATGCCTGCATTTGCTCTTTCATCTCCTCGTTTGCTTCTCTGATAGTTTTAATTATGTATATTCTGAACTCTCTTTCTGACATATCTTCTCCTGTGCTGCATTGAGTTTTATTGATATAGTATCTAGGTTTGTTTGGGACATTTTCTTCCCTTGTTTTCTCATATTGGTCAGATGTCAGTGGGACTCTGAGATATTGCAAATTTCCACTATTGGCTTATAGTGTCCCTGTAGATTTCCAGTGTATCACCTCCCAGCCTTCAGTAGCCTGAAGTCTTGGAGTAACTTGATAATGCAGTGCTTCTGTAGAAAGCTGCCCCTAGCCCGCTACTGGTTCCAGGGCTTGGAGCTGGTTCTCTGTGGAAGTGCTCTCACTGGGGGCCCTGCTCTGAGAAGCTGGCCGTGTGGTACGAGCCCATCGCCAGAGTGTGCAAGGTTGCCTGGGGAAGACTCTAGCTGCCCTCTCTGATAAGCCACCTCTATCCGGGCCTGCCGCTCATGCCGAGCTTCACCAGGTGGGGAGACTCACCCCGTGGCTCTATTTTAGTCTGAGTCTCTCAATGCCTCCCCTTCTTGAATCCTGGGTTCTGGAGTGACTGGAGATGTAGTCACTCTCTAGTCCGCCATCTTGGATCGCCCCGTGGAAAGAGCCTGTGGCCAGACAGGGCAGGACCACCAGGAGAAGTCTCTGGCTGCCCTGCCCTGGTCCCAGAGGCTGCTTGCGGGTCAGAGTTCTTCGCTGGCTTGGGGACTTGTGGCTAGCTCCATTTAGAAAAGCTCTCACTGGGCGGTCTGCTCGGAGAAGCTAGCCTTGAAAGGCGCCTCCCGCCAGAGGTAGCCAGGCTGCTTGGGGAAGTCCCTGGCTGCTCTGTCCTGGTCTCTGAAGCTGCCTGCAGTTCAGAGCTTGCCGCGCTGACTCAGGGACTTGGAGCTGGTTCTGCGCAGAAAGGCTCTCACTGGGGGGCCTGTTCTGAGAAGCTGGAGAAGCTGGCCGTGGGGGAGGAGCCTATCGCCGGAGTGCGCAGGGCTGCCTGGGAAAGACTCTAGCTGCCCTGGCCTACTCTGATTAGTCGCTCCTATCTGGGCCTGCCGCCCAGGCCGAGCTTCACTGGGTCGGGGAGACTTACCCTGTGGCTCTATGTTAGTCCAAGTCTCTCAATGCCTCTCCTTGTTGAATCCTGGGTTCTGGAGCGACTGGAGATGCAATCAGCCTCTAGTCCGCCATCTTGGATTGCTTCATTCTAATTTTTAAGTAATTTAATTTCATGTCAATTAGCAAATTGTTGGTGACAGAGTTAGTTGTTTATACATTTCTTTTTTTCCCCTTATTAGTCCATGGAACCAGAACTTGTGGTCTTTCTTCCATTTCTAATATTGGTAATTATCTTATCTGTTTTTTTTTTAATCATCCTGGATAAAAAATTATCAAACTTATTGATTCCAAGAAATAAATTTTGACTTCATTAATTTTTCTGTATTCTTCTTGTTTCCAATTTTGACAATTTCTGATCTGCTTGTTATTTGTTTATTTACTTTAGGTTCAAAATGACATTCTTTCTCTAGTTTCTTAAGAAAGGTGGAATCTCAGATTTTTTTTTTTTTATTTCCCATCTTCCCTTTTCCTAATATGTGTACTGAATGTAGTTGTAATGATTTTGATTTGAGGGGTCCCCTGAAAGTTCATCTGTGAGATAATTCAAGAAGCATCAGTGGGGAAATGATTGTTTTATAAAAGTCTTAAACTAATCAGTAAATTAATCCCCTGAAGGAATCATTAACTGAGTGGTAACTGAAGGCAGGTCGCGTGTGGCTGGAGGAGGTGGGTCATTGGGGAGTCTGCCATTAGGGCATATATTTTGTATCTGGTAAGTGGAATCTCCTCTGCTTCCTGGTCATCGTGTGAATGACTTCCCTTCACCACACCTTTCTGCCATGATGTTCAACTGTACCTTGAGCCCCAAGGAATGGAGCTGGCTGGTTATTGACTGAAACCTCTAAAACTGTGAGGCCCAGATTAACTTTTCCTTCTCAAAACTTGTTTTTATCAGGTCTTCTAGTCAGGGAAGTCAAAAGGGTGACTGAAACAGAAGTTTATACCAAAAGTGGGGTCATTGCTGTACTAACCTGACCATTTGGTTCATAAGCATTTGGAGCTTTTTGGAATTGGTGGGAAGAATTTTGACACATTTAGCAGTGCAAGCTAGGAATGTTTAGATTGTTGTAAGTGGAGTTAATTGCTAATTCTGGTGGTAGCCTTGAAGATCAGAATGCCAATAGGACCATGGATAGTGAGGACAGGTCTCAACAGGGTTTCAAGGGAAAGGAGAACACTATTGATAATCAGAATAGAGTCCATTGTTGTTATTTCTGACTGAAAAGTTGTCTGCATTTTGCCTATGTGCTGAGGCTTTCTGTGAGGCTGATTTTAAAGTGATGGACTTCTTAATCTAGCTGAGAAATGTCTAGACATAATAGTATTTATTTAGGTGGTGGCATGTGTATTGCTGGGGATTTCGGCTAAATCTATTGTGATAATCAGGAGCATTGCTGTGGGGTGCAACTTAAGAACAGATGGATCACCACTGAGAAGTCCAAATGTGAGAGTCTTTATTAGCTGACCAACTGACTATCTCACACAACACCCCAAAAATGGCTTTTGGTAAAACAGCCCCGACCATAGGGTTGCAGGAGTTTTTATACCATAAATCAGTACATTATCATAAGTAGTTGTTGCAATGAATGTCAAAACTACAAACTAACTTCATGAGTTTTAAAATCATTAGCAGAGGGGGAAGTGGGTCAAAATGACTTTACTTAGATACAAATTAAAGACTGGTTGCTAACATCTAGACAATCACTGTTGATATCACTGTTTACTTGGTACATTGTTTAGGAAAAGTAAGAATCAAAAAGAGAACAATTTTTTATTATATAAGAATTGCCATTTTATGTTGTCAAGCATGTCATGGTAAGCAACTGTTGAAGGATACAGAGAATTTATTTCTGCTATAATTTGTTTCTATTTTTATCATTTATTTTATTTCTTTCCTAGTTTTTCCATCTCTGCTTGCATTAACAATCTATTCTGAATGTTGTCTACTTTTTAATTACTGCCTTTAGTATATTGATAATAGTTATCTTAAATTCTTTTTTCTGATAATTAAAGGTTGTAGTTATAGTAGCCACAGAACTACTCACTCCTCTTTAGCCTTACTTTCTGTCCTTGTGAATTTTGTCATTCTTTTCATGGGTCTTTTTCTCTGTCCTGCAACTTTCACAGTGTTTCTTAGTTTTTCTTTACCCTTTAGGTGATACAGAAAGTCTATACAGCTCTAAAGTGTAAGAAGTACCCTTCTCTAGCATGGAGCAGGCTCTGGATAAATGTTTTCCCTGGAGACTATCTCAGAACTGTTTCACTTCCTCCTATCCAAACCACTAGATATTGATAAGATTTTTAATGTGAGATTATGGATAAAGAACCACAGAAATATTGTTTTCCCACCCATAGGATAACAGCCCACATTCGTTTTTAATTCTCAAATTAGTATAAGTTTGGTCTTCAGCAAAGTATTATATTTACCATGTGATTATTCCTACAGTTTTTGGCTCTAGTGGATTCTTCTGGTAAGAAGATCTTAACTTGATTCTCTACATGATAGTCTCTCCAGATTCCAGGGTAGTACTTAACATAAAATCTCAATCTAAGAACCACCCATTTTATCAATTTATATCACCATTTCTATTATAAGGATAAGTGTCATGACTTCTAAGCTCTCTAGATATCATATTTGAAAGTTGAAGTCCATTCATACTGGTATTAGCTAACACTGGTACATTGTAATTTGTAATTTTGGTATTTGTTTATGCCTCTATGCACTTGATTCTTTGTCCCTTTCTCTGTTAAGTTTTTGGTCATTAGACAAAATATTTTGTGATTTATTTTTGGTCTACATCCACTGGTTTTTGAAACATCCCTACATTAAATTTCCATGTTTTCCTCTCCCTCATGCCCACTGAGAATGTTTTCAGCTTATACTTGTCAGGAAGCTTTAATTTCAACCTCCAATGACCTGGGCTTCTGCTGTTCCCTGTCTTTCAAGCAAGTGCCTTTCTGCTCTTTCTTGAACTATAAGTTTAGCAGTCCCACTTCATGGTGCCAACTTGATCTTGTCTTCTGCCATGATACTTGGCACATAGTAACATGGTTGATGTTCAATAGTAACACATTGAGTATCTATGATTCAGCAATAAATATTCATAATCATTTATTAAAATATTATAACTTTATTTAAATACAAATATTTTCCCCCTATATTTAGAATACAGATAATGTGGAAAGGTACATTTTTATTTAAAAACATGCCATTTAAAAGGCTATAATTATTCCATTGCCAAAAATGCAATGTTCATATTGTTCTTTTGAAATATAAACCAGAATAAAGTCCAAGACACATCTTCTTCAATTCTCTCAATTTTTAATGAACTCATATAGAGACAGGAAAGTAAGCCCTAAAGAAGCAAAGTGAATAACACAATGCACCAATTTACAGATCAGTGCTCTTCATTTTATCACTCTGTCTTTGACACCTTTGAATAATTTGCTAGTTGGAGACAGATAAATGGAGGCTATGGATTGCTACAACTCTCAGTCAAGACAGACTCAACCAATAATGTTACCAACAATATCCCCCACAGACATATTTATTACAACTATTCCCTGTTTTGTTCTGCATCAGCAGGTCCATCTGGCAGTAAGGATTGACCAGGTGTTCTGGGGAAAAGTTGGCATGAAATGCCTAGAATATTGTGATAGTAGCAGGAGGAAGAGATTTACAAAATGAGAGGAAATTAAATTATTCTCGGTATATGTGATGTTACAAGACATTTTAGGTGGTAACAATTATGGAACATCTTTTTGCTTTATTTGTAGATTTTTTTTTTTTTTTGGCAGGGGTTGAAAATCAGAATGAAGTATAAATATGCAAGGGAAATATAGTGTAGACACATTAGTGTAGTGACTACACGAAAGTTTAAGTAAACATACTTGAGAATTTGCAGTGAAACAAAAGACCTGTCTCATCCAAACCATTTGTTACTCTAAAAAAAAAAAACCATAATAAAAACCCACCTTCCTTGATTTGTCTTGATTAGTAGGTACCTGAATCAGGGTTTTCAATAAAAGACTCAGAACTAAGAACATAGTTTACAAATGACCTTTTCCCTTACTAAATTGAATTTTGTGGCCTGCATTAGTTAATCCTTTTCCCAACGTGAATAATTTCCTGTGTATTTTAGCTTACTAAAGACAATGAATGTATTAAGAGACAAGATCTCATTCTAATATTATAGAACCTTGATTGAACCACAAATGTAGTACATCTCCACTGAGGCTTCTAACAACTCCTAAGAAGCTATTATCAGCAAAGGAAGGATTTTTGTAGTGTATCTGTGCACCTGAATGAAAACCTTTGTTGCTGGTATCAGCACTATGTAATGTTATTGATATTCATTATGTAAAATTAATACCATAACAAAAGCTTTTTTTTTTTCAAACTTAAACATGTGCATGGTACATTATAAAAGACTCAATCATACAACATTTCCATGGCCTTCAAATTAGGAAGAAAATGATGAATTTCTATAATCTGATTAATTTTTGTTTACCACTATATATTATATTTTATTTATATTTTTACCATAACCTTCTACATTTTATTTATTTTGTATTAAAGAATTATTTAGCAATTTTAGAAAACTAAACTAAAGCGTAAATGAAACTTGATGATTCCACAACTCAGAAATAACTTTGAATATATAACTTATTTTAGAATGTGTGTTCTTTCACATTTTTATAAATATGGATTTCTCTGAAGATTTATTATAATATGCTTTCTAACCTTTCTCCAACAAAGACTGTGATGCATGTATTTTACTTTATTTTCATCTAAATATTTTATAGTTATTTTAAAATAGAAACAAAACATTTGAATGAATTTTAGATGCACTGAAACTACAGTTATATGTATCCAAAGATAAAACAATTTAATGATTAAAATTAATCATTTTAATTTAGAGTGAAAGATTTCAAGATCTTAGCACCCATAATTCCTAAGCATTTTCACATCAGTTTCTGATCACATATGCCAACCTAACAAATTCCCTATTATAGTCCTAAATATACATATTATTTTGGTTCTTTTCCTCTAGAGAGCTCTGGCTAATGCAACTTATTTTCTGAGGAAAAAAATTGTCCCTGCAAAGAACCTAAGGTCAGAATGATTTAATACTTACAGGTAAGTTTTCTTAATACTTGTGTCCTGAAAATTCATTTATTTTTAAATGTTTTAAATGTTTTCTAAAAGTTTTGGGGGTATATACATGAATCTCAATTTTAATTTTTCTGTATTACCATTCTTAGTATAGATATGTCCCGATGTTTTATCATTCTGTGTGTTTATTACACAATTTGGTCACTGTATACTTTCAGATATTGTCCTAGTATATCTCTGTGAATATTTTTGCACTCTTCCTTCAGGAATACCCGTTATCTTTTGTTGTCTCATCTTTGTCTTTCATAGAAGTAACACTTTGTGTGTTGATTTAATAGCTATGAATATTATTCTATATTCATGATTTCTGATCACTTTCCCTTCTAAAAGCAATGTGGTTTTCAATCTCATTTATTTTTTTGCCTTTTATAATTTATAGAATAGATCTAGTATTTTCTGTTTCTGTTTAATTTACACCTGTTATCTACTTCTGCATTATATCCCATCTTTAGCTATCTTTTTTGCTCTTATTTACAGAAGGAATTTTATTCTTAGTTCTTCCATACTTCATTTTGTCTATGAAAGTATTTATCTGTTGCCTTATGTTGATTTTGTTATTGTTACTGCTAAATATACATTTTACCTATACTTGTGAGGCTCTTTATTCGTAGCCATGGATATCATGGGTAATATCTTCTATGTCCTATTTGTTTGATCACAGGGCAAGTGCATTCTTTTTGGCTAATATATTGGTTCTAATTTTACTGATACTTCCAGTTGCCCTAAGCATATGCTGTTTATGGAGAACCAAATTTTTTTCAGTATACTGTGGACAACTCAGTACTGTGCTCTTAGATAACACCTTAAGAGTCTTCTTTTAAAGGCCTTTCTGTGCCGTGTATAAACAAAGAACGTCTTTATAATATTAAGTTAAGGTATTTTAGAACTTGAAGTTATGTACAATGAATTGTAACTATAAATAAAGAGACGGATAAAGGCAATCAAATTAAAATTAGAGACTTTTGTTTATTAAAAAAAAAAAAAAAACTAAAGAAATGAAAACTGGCATTAGTTTGTTTCACATACAACCAAAACAACTGTTAACATTTTAAAAGACCTCCTAGAATTCAGTGTGAAAATGGGTAACATGATACATAGGATACTGGGTTGTAAATATAAATCTACTGTACAGAATGGTCAATACATCTGGCTAATAAACACACAGAGAGGCCTAGATTCATGGATACTATAGAAAGGTAAAATTAGGACTACAACAAGATATCATTA
The DNA here is from genome assembly GCF_902686455.1 of Sciurus vulgaris. Classification (NCBI taxonomy): domain Eukaryota; kingdom Metazoa; phylum Chordata; class Mammalia; order Rodentia; family Sciuridae; genus Sciurus; species Sciurus vulgaris. Next base: position 24,958,524 of record NC_136470.1, on the reverse strand, counting down.
TATACCTATTCTTTTGGCAAATAAATCTGAATGCAAATGTTGCAGGAGATAGAGATCAATGGAATCTTTCACGCACTGAAAAGAGTGGAAAAATGGAAATGGAAAATGAACAGACTTTTGAGGTTAAAAATATATCATCATCTAGCAAGGTTGGTGGCTAAACACACCTGAAACAGATACATTCTAATGTCTTTATATTGAGAGTTATGTGTATGATGAAGACATAGCCCAGCCCTCACTAAAGTAGGTATAACCATGTGACTTGTTTTATTCCTGGAATGAAAATTAAAATAAGCAAATTAGTTTGTTATGGCTGACATAATAAAATATTATAGACTGTGGTGTATTAAACACAAGAAACTTAGTTTTGCACTTTTAAAGGCTAGAAGCTAAAGGTATCTCTGGTTCAGTTTCTCTAGAGATCTGCCACCCTCATTTGCAAATGGCTACTTCCTTGTATCTTGGCATGCACCTTTTCTCTGTGTGCATGCATCTTTGCATGTATTTTGATTAATTTTTATGTATTTCTTTATTTTAATAAACAGGTGTTTAATGATATATTGCTCTTCACAGAAGTGACTACAGAGACATTTTAAAACTGTAATTCAGGAATAAATATCCATGAGGCACAAATCTGAAATAAACCAGTTTAACACTTGTAAACACTGCGACCCTTCTTCTCTCCAAAACGACCCTAATAACCCAGGGAGACAGTTATTACTGGGGGAAACCAGAAACCTAACTTTATGGCCAGAACCGAAAAACACAGAAAAATAGCAGTTTAATGTTTTGTTCGTGCAGGGAATTCAGTGCCCTTCACTGTTTCTGCTTTGCTCTTCTACTCTTGCTCTTCCTGTATCTCTTCCTCACCCCATCCATGTTGGCTCTCAGTAGTTAGAACAATCTGAACTTGCTCTCTTCTTTGGTGCTCACCATAGTGCTGATCTTTTTCCCATTTGTTTCCTCTCCACAGACACTTGTTTTCTGAGGGCTCAACGTCCTCCACAGAACACTTCCTTGGTGCAGGTTTAGTTCCAGGTTTCATACTTCTTCAAGGTGATTGTACATGCTGCCTGCAGGACAACTGGCACTTTGGAAAGAGTTCAGTCAGCTGCATCAGGAACTGCTTCTTCTGCAGTAGCACCATTGCATGCTGTGGGTTCCCCTCCATCAGCATAAGCCCCAAGAGCTTACAGTCCAAAAGTTCTTTCTCACACTTTACATAAAGACCGTAGGCACATTAGATGAAGGAACTATCTCCTAATGACCGAATCTACCTTACTCACTTCTTTAAAGTCCATATCTCCAAATACAGTTGCTTTCTGAAGTTGGGGTTTGGAACCTCAACATATGAATTTGGAAAGGACAAAATTCAACTCATCTCAGGTACACAATTTCTGGATGAGGTTTCTAAGACATAGGTATACCACCTTAGTGTTCTCTTCATACTTCTGATAATCATATCTAAAAAGTATTTGGCACAAGAAGAAGAGAAACTTGATCTTTGAATTACTATATGGAAATCAACCAGCTGCTTGGATTATGAAATAAGAAAGAAATAAAGGTTTAATAAATCCTAATCATTTGCATATTTTGGTCTAGTTGTTAAGTTGGTGTAGCACACTATAATTAATATAATCAAAGCCCAATATCACTCTTAAATAAAACAACTTTTGTATTCAGTAGCAATTGCAGATATAAAGAATCTTTTATAGCAATATCACTCATGAAAGGAAATAACAAGAAACAGTCTTAAATGCTCATAAACATGAGAATAGATAAATAAATGGTGAATTGCTAAAACATTTGGAATAAAACAATTTGGAATTTGAAAATGGAATATTTCAAATATATAACAAAAACTCATCCGTTAATGATGACACATTTTAGAAATACAAAGTTGAGGAAAATAATTCACAGAAGATTGCTTACAGTTTTCAACAGTTTTCATAAATATGAAATAAGAAAAATAAGTTATATTTTCAGTAGGTGGAAATATGTGATAAAATGATAGAGAATCACAAAAGTAAGATAAAAGCATCAGCAGTGTAATCTCTGTAGAGGAAGGAGAGATGCTTAGAAAGTTGTATAGGGAGCTTGTATTCTATTGGCATATAAAAATGATTGCTATTATGTGATACTTTCTGTTGGTTTTATCATGCATTTTAAGTTGAAAGTGAAATATATATATCCACATATAATATATCCACATATAATATATATCCACATATATATCCAAATATATATATCCACATATATCCACATTACATTTTAAATTAATCTGAATAACTTTAAAATTATCAAAGTAATTGACAATTTTCCCTTCTAAACATAGTTGTAATCAATTATATTTGACATACCTATATTTATTAAGATTAATAAAAAATCACAATTTCTAATTGTCATTACAGTCTAGTCAGTAGTGCAATGTATCTTGATGAATATAATATTGACTAAAATTGCCCAAAATAGCAATCACCATCATCCATACACATGAAAAAAATACCTTAAAATCAGGTGGAATTCAGAAGTATTATGTTTTAAAATTCTTTTAGGTGACAATAGAAGTTGAATATTGAAAGAGTCATACAATTTTATAGACATTAACCATCTTCACAAAGGATATCAGTTAAATAGCAGTCAAATCTAAAGTTCTTATCCTTGTGATTTAATTATTTTAAAGATGGTCTACTGATGGACTGTTTAAATAGGTTATTATTAATATTATGTGAACAATTATATAATCAATTATGTATGTTGCTTTATATTAAGATATGATATAATAAATACAAAATAATTAAAGTATCTAATTGACATGTGCTTATCTCTATATAGTCAGGTAAAATTGTGTTCAATAATATCTCTGTGTCTTTTTAAAAAATGATGGACCCTATACACACTTCTCCAAAAAATTAAAAGGTTAATTACTGTGTAAAAATGGTTCTGTGATAATTAGGATTCAATTTCAAAGAATAACATTATGATTTTATGTTGAAATATTTTTCTACAGAATAATAATATGCATTTTTACTACTCCAATTGCCTTAGATCTTCAGGACATGAGATTTGTTAAAGTTAGTTAAAGCATATAAATATAACTCATGATTTGTTCCTTTTTGTGGGGGAGACATGGAAAACAGTTGAGAAAATATGAGTATTTATAAAAAGTATTTCACTTAAAATGCTAGACCTCAGAAGAGCATTTGCATTATCCTTTAAAAAGTGTATATTTCAGGCTTAAGTGACTAATTTGTCTTCTCATTTAGAACATTAAGAGGTATATTTAGTAAAGAAATGAGGAAAGTAGTTTCAGTATTTTTTTTAAAAATTTAGTATTTTATATATTGTATAGTGTCTGACCTCTGAAGAGTACTTTTTAACATTGGATATTTTTTAACTTTCTCATCTATTTGATTTTCACTGCTTTTTTCTAGACTTCTTTTGCTTTACCCTCTTCATTTTTTCTTACTTTCTATAAAACATTAAATGGAAAGAATGTAGAAGAGATAGTACTGTAGGGGCCATTATTATTATTTTGTTTTGTCAGGTAGGCATTGCATTTTAATGGAAAGTACAGGTGTCCCTGCTAAAATATGTATTCACTTATGGAATTTGGTATGTTTTATGTAATTTTGAACTTCAACTTCATGTACAAAGCATGGTTGAAAATATTTAAATAGTTATTAAAAGATTAATAAGCATATAAATAAATTCCCTAGCACATATTCAATATTCAATTACTTGGAGCTATTATTGATATTTTTGGGGTTGGTATCACTATGGAAAACAAGGAATAGTTACGTATTATGCAATGCAGCATTGTGATTTTGAAGTAAAAAGCAAGTGATGTTCAGGAAGATTTTTGTAGCTTGATAGAACTTTTCCAAGAAGTTTAGATTCTAGAGATTAGAATCTTCCCCCAAAGGAATATAACCAGAGTCTCATTCCTTAAAGACATTTTCATGGAAACTATAAATTCATAAACTGCATGATGTCAGACAGCATATGCGAAGGTATATAACAAACAGCCTAGTTGTGTAATAGGCTCATTTAGGTTTGTGTCTGTGTGTTCTTAAGATGTCTGAATAAGTACAAAATTGCCTAACTATGCATTTCTTTAGTATATTGTCCTACTGATAAGTGATACACAAATATATTCACGCATGAAGCAAAAGCAGACTGATCTGAACAACAAGAAGAATTAATTGTGGAAGTTCAGGCAAGCTTCAATCTTGGTGGGCAGTTTCTCAATAGTGAAGCATGTTTTGAGTTACCAGAGAAATTAATAACTGGAAACACTGACTCTCAATATTATTGCTGGTCTCAGAAAGCTTTAAAGAACTGACTTAGCTTCAGAATCTCATACATTCAGGAAGAAAAAAGACAAATAATAAAAGTAGGGAAGGTTATCATCTAACCATAACAACAAACCATAACTAACCCTTTTCAAAGAGAATTTCAAATTTCAAAAGTTTCTGAATTTATATCAGCCTGAACTTAATCTACCTAAATTTTAAACTTCGGCCTTCAGTTAATAATCATTGTGTTGAAAACATATGTACTAATTTTAGTATTATCTTAGAAAGCGACAGATCTTTCTAAAAGCACAAATTTTAGTAATGTTTTCTTCTATCACCTATGCTGATATAGAAGTTTGGAGAATTTAGACAGGATGCACAGAAATAAATAATCCCAGTCTAGAACATTTTATGTGCAGTTATTGAAGAGGCCCATCTTCAGAAAGTACAAATAATTATTATATTATTGTCATGATTATTTTTAAGTAAATTAAACTATAGAAATTTATAAAACATGTTGTAGAATCACTTTTCTATTACAGAAACACTAAATAAATGTTATGTGTAATTTATGAGTCTTAAAACTTACTTTTACCATGTACACATAAAAAATCCTAATACAAACAATGTATAAAACATAAAAATCTAGAAATTAAGGTATGATAATAAGTGAATAATATGCATGTTATAACAGCAATTCATTTAAAGATTGAATCATTTTAACTATTATTAGTGATAAAGTTATTTTCCCTCATTTTAAACTGATGAATGTACATTGAATAGAAACACAAAATTCAAAATAAGAAAAAAAAATACACAACTCCTACATTTTAACAAATAGAACTGTATATTACATACTTTTTTCTTTCCAACTTTTACTCCAGTTTATTATTTTTTAAATTAATTGTTAAACATTTCAGAATGCAAACAGGTCACAAGAAAATGTTACACTCAAAATGTCCACATGAAGCTAAAGAAATATAACATTACATATATGATTAAAATCCCTCCTTTCCTCAAATCTTTCTTTCTCCCCCATAAATGGGACACAATTTGGCATTCATTGTTTCTGAACATGATTTTTTGTATTACACTACACAACATATTGTATATGAAGGTAGCCTTTGTAAATTTTTTTTTTTTTTTTTAACTTACAGCATAGGTTTTATTTCTCAAATTCTGGAGGCTGCAAGTCAGGTACCCAAGCTGAAAACCTTCTTGTGTTCTCCTGTGGCAGAAGGTAAAACAGGAACAAGGGCTTCTTTGAGTAGCCCCTTCACAAGGAAGGAGACTCCACGGCCTAATCATGTCTTCAAGTTCCCACCTGGTAACACATCACATTGATGACAAAACAGAACGACATCCCATGCTCCCCAGAACATCCAAACTTCTTGGAATGACTCAGAATGTCTGTAAGATTTCGCAAGTCATGATCTTGTTATAAAACAAGAGTTAACCTTAAAACATGGGGAGAGGGCTCCCTTCTCTGCTCCTGGATGCAGTGTTGGATGTGGTGGTCTTGCAAACCCTTACTGAGGTTCTCCACACCAGCTCCAATTGCCTACCTACCACATTCCCATGGGACTGACTCACTTATTTTTTATGCTTAATATTATGTCTGAGTTTCTTCTCAGTGAGTATGTGTTCTAGTCATTCATTTCACCTGTTGAATTACATTCTACTGTGTGACTATACTATCATTGTCCATATTATTAACTTTTAATCCCTGTTCAATAATATATTGAAAGGTTTTCAGAAAGTCTTTAGAAGTAATATAGCCAAGATCGTTTAACATTTAATAATATGGACATATTATAATCTATCTAATGACTCTCACGTTGATAGATATTCAAGTTAAAGTTCTCTTTCCAGTGTCCTTCTCAAATCCAGCAGATGCTTAAAAATAACCTTTTCGAAAGGACCGTCTTTCCAATTTTTATTGTTGTGATATAAATAGAATTGTACATGATTTTTCTGATTATAAATAGAATTGTACATGATTCAACATTGTATATGTTGAATAATTTGTACATGATTATTCAACATATAGAATAGAAAATTACTATGGAAAAGGGACTTATAAAATGATGTCATTTTATTCCTAGTCTTTTGCCCTAGGGGTAAGAGTTGAAGATTAGATAACCCTGCTATAGTCCAAAGCCTTGCAAACGAAAAACGGCTGCTGATTGCTAGCCTACCTTGTCCTTACCGCAGGTGGGGAATTGTTACCCTTGGCTCAAGCATTGCCTGTCATTCTCAAGATACAGCATGAGATTAGCTTTCAAGTTGAAACAGTTGAAAGTTCACCACTTTTATGATGTTTTCAGATTTTTCTATTTCTGCAGGGAAAAACAAATGTCAGACTCTGTCAGCTTTAAAAAAAAATTAAATAATGTTGAAAATATAATTTATAAGAACGCTTTGTTCCTTCTGTGGGGCTTAATAAAACACTTTTATTTGTACTTAGAGTTGCAGGAGGGACTGCTGAAAATAATTTCATTTGCCCTGAATTGCTTCTTGACAGGAAAAATGTCACTTCTGAAGAAAGGGTTAAGAGCCATTATTGTCATTGAGTTCAACATCGTAGGGGTAAAAAGGAAGAGATTCATAGAAAAATTCAAACTAGCCTCACCAATGTGAATTTGCCTGAAGCAACCTGCATCAGAAGTCCACAGTCCTCACATTTTATTTTTTCATAATAAATGATAGTTAGCTGAATGTAGCACCTATCTTATAAGAGAACCCTAATGAGTACCAATCTTGGTATCATCTCATTATTAATTTTCTGATAGCCATTTTGACTAATTTTACAAATTAGCATTTATCTTATTCTGCCTTTTGGTTCAATACTGTATTGGATTTCTTCCCTAATATTTTTATATGCAAACAAGAATAAATTTGATATCTGCTGGTCTTGACCCTTGTTCCTTTGTATCTGAAGATTAGTTCCAGCATCCCCCAAAGGATACCCAAATCCACTGGTGCCAAATTGCCTCATGTGAAGTTGCACAATATTTACATATAAGGTATACATATGCTACGCCACATCCTGTTAATAATTTATGTCACAATCATATAAGCTAATAAATGGCAAAGCCTAGAAGAAAGTCCAAGCCTTTCTATTCCTAGTTCAGTGACCTCTCTTAGAAGAAGGAGTTGTGAAGATGCTAAGTAAGTATTCAAGTGTGTTATTGTCACAAATACTTGAGCTGTGACAGGTTACAACTGCAACCTTTATCTATACACTATGTTTGAAGCTGTGCTAAAATATGGAAGATAACCTAGGATAAAAAGATCAACTAAAAATTCTTTTTGTGATTAAGTTCAAAAAGTAAGAATTGTATGATTAATGTGCATTTTAAGTAAACATGTCCTCAATGATCCACCTTCATAAACTTAATATCTGTGAGTTCTGGTTTATAACATTTCTAGATATGATCATTTAAACATTCCTATAAATTTTCCGTCATTTTTGTGGGTGTTCTGAGATTGGATTATTTCAAGTTTTGATGGAAAGTTGGATAAGTTAATTCTTCAATCAAAATTATTATAATGCTTACAGCCAGAAAATAATTTGAACTATATTAATGGAGTTGCAATAAAATTAATTGAAAATTTTATGGATAATAAAAGCATGTATGGGAATTTAAAACTAGATTTTCTTTTAATATAATAGCTTCTTCAGAAATCCATAATGCTATAATAAAATGCTGTAAAGTGAATAATCTGGTTTCAGTTTCCTATTTGATAAGAACTAATAATTATGTGAAGTTGAATAAAAAAGTATATTATAGATATCTTCTACTTTAATTGCTTGGAGAACTACATTTTAGACTAAATGAACCAAAGGTCATGTTCAGAGAATAATTATATCTTACTTATGGTGGCAGCAAAAATATTCACCGGAATTTACTACAGTTTTAGAGTTTTATTAATATCAGTCATACCACTGGAGAGACAATGATACTAATTGAATTGCTTATTTTGTCATATTGGAAGATTCAAAATAAATGGAATTATTTTTGGAGTGTGAGTATATGCTTATTTGATTCAGGACAGTAATGTCTGTTTCATTAATATGTAAATTAGCCCATATCTTCTGTTATTAATGAACCTAGTAGCTGAAATACTTTGTTTATTAATGAATAAACATTTTATAATGAATTCTGCAAAACAAAGAATGTGTATCACTATTATTTTTTCATCATCAGATAGATTGTTTTATTGTTCACTATCAGGAATGCTACTTTTATCAATTGTGCAATTAGTCAACAAACAAAACAGTTAATGGTGAAAAGTGATATTTTGAAAAAATTGTTCTTGAGCCTGTCCAAATAATGTGAGAGCAAGAAAAAGTTGAAGCCAAGCAGTCAATTGATAAAATACCTGCTGTTAACTTTATTCCTTTATTCAGGTGAAATCAATTTGCAACAATTATTGTTTCTGTAACATGCAATTTTTAATCATTATAATTTTCTGATTGATCCTTTGTGAATAAAACCTCCATATATTTTAAGTACTTTAAATCTCAAAAAATTATTTTTAGGTAAAAAAAACAAAACTAATGAGATTCTACCTCTAATGATAATGGATAAAACCAGTGAGCTTACATGATAATTTACAAGATAATTTTCCTATTGTAATAAACTTTTTTTTTTCTAATAACTTGCTATTTTCACCCCACTCATAGGCTTTGTGAGGTCACAAATACATTTTGTTGTTCTTTATTTCTTCATTGATTAGTGTATAATTGACTTAAATATTTTGATTAGAACTGAACTAGGTTCTTAATCAGATTCTGAATAAATGAGCCAGGTTTTCATTAGGACTATGAAATGAACAAATTAATCATAATCCTTGTAAAAGTAAAAATACAGGACTTATGGTGAGGACCAAGATCTACTCTGTAGTACTTACTATTTTTTTTTGTTCATGGTTTCTATAAATATATGTAGGAAGGTGTGTCCTTAAACTTAATAAGTCCTTCTTTGTGCTACATAATAACTCTCATTTATTCTAAAGTTTCATTTTTCTGAATGCTAAAAGATTCCAGCTCCTAAACAGACCATTAATTATTGCATCTTTCCCCAGCTAATAAGCTCTGTGCTGCCAACTCAAGAGTAGCATATTTTCTAGGCTCCAGTGAGGTCCAATGGTAATGGCAGAATAATCTGAAATACAGATTTAGTATGTTAGATATGCATTCATTAACTTTTCAAGTAACTTCCAACACAATGGGCAAAACTATGATCTATGCCAAGCTTCACAACATTTCTACAGTGATCTGACAAAACCTTACCTATTCAAGTGTTATGAAAAATAAAATGAGACATGGGTCATGCCATTACAGAGGAATTTAAACTGTAACAATGTAAAACTTATGAACATTTTATTAACCTTATGATGGTTACCAGTGAAGGTAATATGCACGTGAGCAATTAAGAACAAATTATAGGGCTAACAATTATGTGATCATAATGTTAACTTAAATCAATTAGAAACTCAATTTTAAAACATATTTTCAGATTTTTACTGCTTACTCTTAAAAAGTCAAAACTAGAGAGAATTCCTCCAAATTATTAAGGCATCATGATGATCTCTAATACTGCATGGGAAAATGCTGGTGATGGCCTTGAAGGTTTGGATATGCTATTCTTGTCTGGGATTGAAATTATATATTCAGTGATATAGATAAAATGTTTCCAACATCTTTGTGTACACAGCAGTGATTCTTTAGAGTCTAAAAAGAATGTATGTGGAAACAATTGTTAACATTTCTTAATATTGGGGATATTGATTTTGATGGCATTGCTTCATTAAAAACTAATGGATTGTGAAATACAGAAATTAATTATAAGTAATTCAGTATATATCAGGATAATAGTTATAATAAAATACATTATTTTAAAATAAAAGGACTCAAAAGATGAGTCTTTGTGTGGTACTAAAGAAAATAATCATTTAATCACACTTGTTAAATCACAGTAAGTCAGACTTGAGGACAGTTTTAACAGATATAGAGACCACTGCAATGGGATTTAACAGTAGAGTGGAGAGAATTCTGAATTCTCACACTGAATTCTGACTACAGCAACAGAAAGAATTTACAGTGAGGGAAATTTAGGTGTTAGAGGATAAAAGAATTAAGAGAAAACATCAGGGATAAGGAAATTATGGTTAAACTGACGTAATAAGATTCTCTTGTAAACAGGCCCAGATGGTCAGACATCACCTGGAGAAGGAGGAATTGGATAAGGTATTGGCAGTGATCAGATCGCAGGGATGGTGTTGGTGATGGTGGTGTCTTGTTAAACTGATGAAGCAGTTTTACTCAAACTGAACTTTACCTGGAAATGCACAGATGGAACTAAAATTTTCTCAAGCCAAGAATGCCTGTCAGTGGCAAGTGTACAGAAATACATTTAATTCTAGTGCTATTGAAATGGAGTAACTGCAAGGACACTTGTGGGGAGAGGCAATCTTACATGGCCCTCAGCCACCCAGTTGTTCTTGCTGATTGTGTTAAAACTGGATTGCTGGATTTTCACCTGACACTGGGCAGTTTTTGTAGTACCTCTGTGCCCAAGGTAACAAAGCAGTTCAAGGTGAACACAGTGTGATTGCCTTGAATCTGCTGCTCCCTTCAGAAGGGGTCTGGCTTGCTTGGTACTTGCTGTAGCGCTTGTTCTTTCCTGTAGTGTGTTTGTTGTGTATTGAAAATGTCTTGGGACCTACATCTCTCACTTGCAGCAGCCTCCATCTGAGCCTGTAGCATCTCCCTGTGGATGTGGGAGCTGGGGAAATCAACACAACTGTGTGATACTCCTAAGCTAGCTGTGCTTCGAATAATAACTATTGGCTCTAATCCTTCCACCTTATTATTTACTTTCCATCATGAGGCCATTGCTATTGTGCAAGTCAGCCTGCTTTCCTGTTTAGTTATCCCCATGGTATTTTCATTTTGCCTGGCCATCTTCTATGGAATCAAGGTTCTTCTGACAACTATTCTATTTTTTTCCCTTCTGTGAAAAATTCTATTTTCTTTTTCTTTTTTTCTTTCCTTATTTGATAATTTTTTTTTTAATTTTTACAGGCTGCATTTGACTCATTGTACACAAATGGGGTACATCATTTCATTTCTATGGTTGTGCACAATGTAGATTCATACTATTTGTGTAATCATACATGTACATAGGATAATGGTGCCTATCTCGTTCCACCATCTTTCATACCCCACCCTCATTTCCCTCTTAATATAATCTAAATTTCTCCATCTTCTCTCATCCTCACCCCCACTCCCCATTATATATCATCATCATCGACTTATCAGGGAAAACAGTCAGTCTTCTTTTTGGGTTTGGTTTATTTTTACTTAGCATGATATTTTTTAACATTTTTTTTAATGCTTTTGCTTTCCACTTTAGTATTTAAGTATGAACTATTACACGAAATAACTCATTCAAAATTAATTTTGTAGGAATATTTACAAAAAGATTCATGTTTTTAATATTGATCTAATATTAATATTGATCTTATTAATATTGATCTTAATACTTAGAGTAATGTGGTCAGGAAATACTATAATTTTCTTAAGGTGAAATGAAAAGGATGTAATGATTCTGCAAATTATAGCATGAAATGTGGAAATCTGTTGTTCAGCCACTAATTAGCCCTGGTGATTCTTTAAACACCCTGCACTTCAAACTTTTCTTAGTTTCCTCAATAGGTTGTTTACTACTGAATGGAATATATATAAATTTAATGATCAACTGCTATGGGTCAGGTGCTGCATTATGCATTGCACCATAGGCATGAGAGGGAATAGCACTCAATGCAAAACTCAAGTTTTTCACAGTCTAAAGCACTTTCTCAGAAAAAAAATCATATTTTAGAATCTGTAAATATCACTATTGTTTCTACAGACTTTATATGTTATTATTTCTCCTACTGCTTAATTGATCCCGATCTCATGCCCAGTCACTGTGCTAGGGGCTGTGATCCACTATCACATAACTGAAAATGACACATTTGTAGACTGTACTCATTAACGCAAAGTACTTCATGAAATGCTAGAATAACACAATGGTATAGGAGCATGAATGTAAACAGGCTCATCAAATGTTTCATTCATTTATTAAAATAATTTATATGTACTTATAGAGTGTTTCTTTTGGGTTACCCCCTGTCTAAACAGATATTTTCACTATGCGTCACAAAACAATAGGTTGTTCCAATCAGTTGATGTGCAGTGCTTTTTTTCGAAAAAAAAAAAAACAAAATTATTCCTACAATTTCCTTTCTTTTCATTTTTACTTTTCACTCTTAGTGTCTTCAGAGGGATTTATGAAAACATGACATCATCTAGAAGACAATTATCCATGGATGTCTTGCATTTCTATTTGTCTTGTAAGCAAAGCAACTAAGCATTCCGGTTCTCATCTATCTTTGCAAGGATATCTGAATACTAAAGGGCCTTGGATGACACAGTATCTTCCCCTCTTCCCACCAGTACCCTGCCTTCAACCTTCACTATCAGAACACAGGCATTTACAGCTTTAGAAGATGAAGTACCTTTCTGTTACTTTGTATATAAAGGGAAGCAGAACATGTATCTTAAACATGCTACTTGATATGAAGATTATTTTGAGCTAAATAAAGGCAGCAGATGTAAGAGACACATTTGAATGTCTCTATTTCTTCCTAAAAAAAAGAGGAAAACCAACCAACCAATCTTCCCATTCCAAAGAAGCCCTCCCAGGAGAAATGAGGAATGATAGCAGAAAGAGAATTCTTAACACTTAAAATAAAATAATAAAATGTTATTAATATTTAATACAATAATTTTTATATTCTCTTAGTTTCCCCACATAACTTAGGTGTTTCTCACAATGCTTCTTGCAATAGCTAATTTGAATTATCTATTTGATTTGATTAATATATGCTGAAGAGCTGGGCCTAATGGCATAGGCCTGTAATCCCTAGAACTCCAGAGGCTGAAACCGGAGGATCAAGAGTTTCAAAGCCAGACTCAGCAACTGAGTGACGCCCTTCTAGAACTCAGTAAGACCTGTTTCATAATAATAAAAAAAGTGTTGGGGAATGTGGATCAATGGTTGAGAGTCCCTGAGTCAATTCCTGGTACCCAAAACTATAAATAAATAAATAAATAAATAAATAAATAAATAAATAAATAAATAAATAAATAAATAAAAGATAATGAAGATTACAAGGCTTCTGGGTAGGTCAATAAGGGTGTGTCTAGTAATGATTGGCATGTGAGATAGCCAACTGAAGTGGAGACCCCTCCCTAAGTGTGGACAGCACTGTTCATTATGTTAGAGGCTTGGATGGAATACAAGTTGGAAGAACAAGGGAGGCAGCAGCAGATGCAAGCTTCTTCTTCTTGAATGGTTTCTTGAGTGCTGCTATGATGCCTGAGCACATCAGACTCTCACTCCTTCATTCTTCAAAATGGACTCTGCCAGTGATTCTCTAGGCAGTTTCCAGAAGCCTTTGGTCTCAGACTGGGGTAGCATCATTGATCCTACTCGTTCTGAGACTTCAGCATCTTTGACTGTGAACTACTGGTTTTTCCAGCTCTCCAGCCTGCAGATGGCCATTATGGACTGTTCAGCTTCTGGTTCTCCTCTAGAGAACCCTGATGAATAGACTTCTATTTGCTCAACTTAATATAAAAGCATTGAGCTTTTGTCACTTCTTTGAGTCTTTATCTCTTTATGAAGTCTGCCATGCACATAAACTTCTATGAAATTTTATGTTTTTCTTTTGTAATCAATGTTAACTCAATTTAATTCTCAGGCCCAGCTGGGACCCTAGAAAGGTAGAGGTAAAATTTGCCAGCTTTCTACATGCCTAGGACCTAGTATTAGGAAAGTTGATTTCAGCAAACTTAGCATTTCTCCTCTCTATTACTCTCTGCCTGGACAGATGTTACTTGGCCTCAGTGTAATGAAAATAGGACTCAGTCAATGAAAATAGTCCAGGAATCAAGGCAAAAACTAATACTCTGGCTATTGGTACTACAGCCAGTACTAGGCTATTATTGTTTCCAACCCAGAAATTTAAAACCTTTTGCTAACATCTGAAACTTTGGCAAGCCCAGTTGTTAGTTTGCAAGTAGGTGAAAACTTGAACACTTCAGTGTACTTAACAATCATGTCAGAATGGTTAGACATTGGGAAGAATGTGCATGTGAAGTTTTTACAAATGATACTCTCAATCATGTGAATCGAAGAAAGAGAAAAGAAGAAAAAGGCTCAGGTTTGCTAGTTTAGAAGTTAGAGATATAAGTCACAATGACACTTTCATTTCTTTCCCAACTGCTGGGAAAAGATAATTGTGTGTGATATAGAACTCAATATTCTACAAAATATTTTTCAATTACGGTTTTCCTTTTTTGCCTTCAACATTGTTCTTTCTTTTCCTTCACAGAGATGGACACTCATGGCAATTTGACCTCATTTGAGGAGTGTGTGGGTATGCATCTGTATGTATGTGAACTTGTGCATGTGTGTGCATCTGGCCAGGAAAGAAAATTTGAATCCTCATATATCATATATTTTTAAAGAAGTTTATCTGCAAATATAAAGGCTTACAAATTCTTTGAGCTTTCAATACTTCTATGCTGAGTCATTTCTTGTATTTGTTTAAGGGTCCACAAGAGATGAAGCTCAGTAGAATGGATTAGAGAAATCCTATCAAAACTTCAAACCAAAATATCTTTTTTTTCTTTATTTTATATATGGTATTTTGAGAAACATCAGATAAAATTTTTGCATACCACAGTAACTTCACAATTCAAAAACCCACTTAACTGAGTGAATCCAACATGTTTATGAGACACTTTACCTATTAATCTTTTAACACTAACGAACACATCTAGATGAATTTGTTTCTTTAATTTTACAAACTGCCTTGAAAACATTATCACCAAGCAGATAACAGGATTACTCCCACTTAAAAGCGTGTCATTTGAATATTAGCAGTGGGGCACCCAACCTATGAAAAACATGTTGTATTCATTCCACTTACGTCTTATCATCTAACAGTAAAATTCTATTCATGGAAAATATTTTGGTGGAGAAATAATTCTCAAAAATAACAATGTCTTAGATGTTAATCTATGGAGCAGAGTACGACTGAACTACATGATTATTTCCCCCTCACTGATAAGGTTGATCAGTTTTTGTGAGCTCATGGGCATTTACTGAGTGTTTTTTAAAGGAGTCATAATTAAAATCCAATAATCTATGATATGTAATGCTCATAGCATTTGCTTTTGACTATCTTTTAGCTATCAATATTCCAGCTTCATTTTGAATATATTTCTCTAAGATGTCATAATTTTGTTTAGTAGATTTTCCTAAGAATGTAGAAGTCCCATACCAACATTAACTTCTAAAGTTTGACACTTTTATTAGCATTATGCTCACATTGGAATGTTTAGCAGCTGTTTCTTTTGCCATCATAATTATTCAATTCTGATTTTTACTTGCATGCTAAAAATAGAGGATTATTATGAGATTTTAATCAAGCATAAATGAGTTAACTTCACATTATTCAGTAGAACCATGGATCATACTTCATTTTAACTCATTTTTCCAATCACTAATCCTTTGAAAATAAATTTGGACTACATAAAACTTTTCCAAAGTATGAAATTTTACAAAAATCATTAAGGATCTCTAAAATACATTTGAATAAAAAGAAAAATATACAAAAATTGATCAAGGGCCAAAAATCCAGGATGTCAAACACTCTTTATATTAAGAGACAAATAGACTGACAAAATAATTCATACTCATCTGATAACCACTAAACAAAATCACCTTGTCCACAAGAAAGCTTCTCTGTATATTTTCATGTATTTTTCTGTATTATAGTCATTTTAGCACAATTAATCATCATCCAACGAGCATTGAAACCAGGTCTTTAATAGGCAATCCTGCCGCTCTTTTAGTACAGTTGTTTCTGGAGACTAGGTACATGATGGTGTTACAGGGCAGAGACTTGCTACAAAACTGAGGCAGCACAGAGGCCCCCTTTGCAAACCTTGATTCCTACAATCATGCCAGAAATATTTCAGACACGTTTTTCAGGGTAGCAGGCATGAGTTTTTTGGAAGAGATAGGGAAGGGGAGGAAAGGGATGGCATGTTTCTCTCCTGCCCTCCAGTTTTATAGGAGGGGTCCCAGGGAAATATCGAGAGTCCTACCCCAGTCAACCTCTTACCTTTTAACTGACAGCAGGATAAAAATGAAACCAGAGTTTGAGTCAAAACCAGATTCTCCCCTTTTGCTGGAGGGTAGGGTCTGCATAAGTTGCAATGCTCTGCAGCCAAGAAAGTCCATTTTAGTGTTAGTATCGAATCAGAGCAGGGGATGCCTGCTGGGGTCAGTTCCAAGGGTTGTAGTCAGCAAACCAGATTTTTCTCCACTAGTACTGAATGAATTGTGCTGCAGCTCTCACTGGGGCCCATGACCCCCACTGCGTGCCCGTCACTTCTTTCTGGGTTGTTGCCTTACAATCTGAAGAAAGAAATCCACAGACAAAGGGAGAGTGAGCATAAA
The DNA here is from genome assembly GCF_902686455.1 of Sciurus vulgaris. Lineage (NCBI taxonomy): Eukaryota > Metazoa > Chordata > Mammalia > Rodentia > Sciuridae > Sciurus > Sciurus vulgaris. Next base: position 24,941,636 of record NC_136470.1, on the reverse strand, counting down.
AGAGTAGGATTCACTCACATGAGAAGAAAAGAGAGTTCCAACAGGGCAAGAGGGGACCTGATAGGAGTTGCTACTCAAGTGTATTGGTCCAGGGGTTTAAATAGCTACTGGGCAAGACCATTAATCAATATTTATGAAACAATTTTTTTATGATTTCTTGTGTGTTTTCATTACAAAAGATGTTAAACTTTGTCAATAATATTCTGTATCAATTGAGATAGCCGCATGGGGCATTTTACCCTTTGTTCTGTTAATGTGATGTGTTATATTAATGCGTTTTTGTGTGTTGAACAATAACTGTATTCCTGAAATAAATTCCAGTTTCTCGTCTTATGTAATTCTTTTAATATGCTCCTGAATTTCTTTTACTAGTGTTTCAGTGTTATGGTTTAGATGCGGTATCCCCCCCAAATTAGCTCACAAGTCAGACATTGCAAGAAGGAGAAGAAATGATTGAGTTATAACATTAACCTCATCAGTTATTTAATCTTTGATGGAATTAACCGAGTGGTAACTGGAGGCAGGTGGGGTGTGACTAGAGGAGATGAATCACTGGGGGCGTGGCTATGGGGAATATATTTGTATCTGGAGAGTGCAGTCTCTCTGTCTGCTTATACTGATCACTGTGTGACCTGTTTTCCTCTGCAGCGCTCTTCTGCCATGATGTTCAGCTCACTTACAGCAGAAGGAATGGAGCCTGCTATCTATAGATTAAGACCTCTGAACTTGAGTCCTTATTCTTCCTCTTCAATTGTTCTGATTGGGTCTGTTGGGTCACAGCATCGAAAAAGCTGACTCAGGCATTCAGTATCAATGTTCATAAGGGAATAGTGTTGTTTTCTTATCTTGTCTATTTCTGGTTTGTTATTAGTACCCAAATAATAAAGAATAAATCGGGTATAAATTGAGAAGAATTGAGGTTAGATTTTCTTTATATGATTGACAAAATTCAGTAGCAAAACAATTGGGTGCAGAGATTTTCTTTACCAGGAAATTTTTGATTACTGTCTCAATCTCCTTATAAATTATAGGTCAATTCATATTTTCTATTTCTTCTGCATTTTTTCTTGGTAGGTATTTTATTACTAGGAATTTGTCCATTTCATCTGGGTTATCCAATATTTTTGACATTACACTTGTTTATAATTCTGTTGTGTAATTAGATAATTCTTTATTTCTGGAGTATGATAGTTATAGTCCCACTTTTTGTCCTAATTAGTTGTACATTACAGTAGATACATTTATACATTTTGATTAAATCATACATAAATGGAGTGTCACGTCTCATTTCTCTGATTATACATATTGTAGGGTCACCATGGGTCATGCAGTCACATATGTACATGAGGTAAAAATGTCTGTTTCACTCTACTATCCTTTCCTACCCCCATACCCCTTCCCTGCCCTTTACTACTCTCTATCTAATCTAAGGTAACTCTAGTCTTCCCTACCCGTGCTTATTGTGAATTAGCATCAGCATATTAGAGAAAACATATGGCCTTTTTTTTTTTTTTTACTTTTTGGGTTTGGCTTATTTCACTTAGCATGATATTCTCTAACTCCATCCATTTACCAATAAATGTCATAATTTCATTCTTCTTTAAAGCTGAGTAATATTCCATCCTATATCCATACCACATTTTCTTTATCCATTCATCTGTTGAAGGGCATCTAGGTTGGTTCCATATTTTAGTTGTGATGAATTGAGTTTCTATAAACATTGATGTGACTACATCACTGTAGTATGTTGTTTTTAAGTCCTTTGAGTATAAATTGAGGAGTGGGATAACTGGTGAAATGGTGAGTCCATTCCAAGTTTTCTGAGGCATCTCCATACTCCTTTCCAAATGGTGAGGCTGCACCATTTTGCATTCCTACCAGCAATGTGTGAGTGTACCTTTTTTCCCACAACCTTGTCAACATTTATTGTTGCTTGTATTCCTGATAATTGTCATTCTGATTGGAGTAAGAGGAAATCTTCAGAGTAGTTTTGATTTGCATTTCTCTAATTGCTAGAGAAGTTGAAACATTTTGTTTTCATTACTTTCTATAATTTTTTTCTATTTGTTACCTCTGATTCAGTCTTAATTATGTCCATCCTTTTGTTAGATTTAATTTTAGTTTGTTTATTTTAATAGTTCTTTAATTATGAAGAAGTTGTTGAGTTCATTCTTACATGTGCATGTTTGTGTGTATGTTTTATATACAGATTTATGTAGATATCTCTCTATATCTACTTTCAAAATAGTTACAGAAGACCAATTTTGCATCTTCATTTATCATCTAAGTGGTAGAAAGATACTTTGTATCTCCTTTTGTATCATTTTCCCACCCTATATATAATCCTGATGCTGTATAACTAGGGCTTATATTTCTAAGTTTGTTTTTTATGGGCTATTAGAAAAAAATAACAGTTTTAAATAAAAAGAAAACAGAGAACACATTTGTGTTTAGTAAGATTTTTATATTTAGTTTTATTTTTCTCATATGTGCTTTACAAATAAGGAGATATTCATTCTTCCTTCTCAGAATGTTTTTCAGTTAAACATGATGTTCAAACAACTGGAAAACAATTAATACCTTTTGAAATATTGACATTTTGTAATACCGTGTGAGGACTTATGGGCAATTTTACTTCCAATTTCCCTTAGATTTGGAGGCACTGAGAATGAGTAATTACATAAAAAAATAATTGATGATTTGTTCTATATGAAATTGTATAATCAGTAACTATGTTCACTGGTTGCATTATATTTGTCAACAAGAATTTTAGAAAGAGATTAGCAATGCAAAACAGAGAATACATAATTATTCCCTTGAGAACAACAATGAAAAATTATTTTTCTAAAGAATAATTGACTAATTTAGACTGAGAATTCTTTAAAAGTCTGGTTTTAGATTTTTTTGAGAGATCTACAAATTAGCAAAACTTTGACTAGCTAGAAAAAAAGAAGATAAAAACTTCATGTTACTAAAATTCAGGAATAAAGTAATAGGCAACATTATCACTTTAAAATGTAAAAATGTTTACAATGGAAAATTATGAACAAATGTACACAAGCATATTATGTAATCCACACAAAAAGAACGCATTTTCCAGAACACATAAACTACCAAAATTAACTCAAGAAGTAGAAAATCTGAAGACACTGATAAAAGAATAAAGAGATTGAATTAGTAATTAAAAACTTTTCACCACCACCATCATTACCACCATTACCACAACAAACAAGTTGTGTTAAATAATATCTCTACTGAACTGTATGAAAGACTAAATAGTAATCCTACCAAAAACTTAGAAGTGGAGGAAAATATTTCCTCTTTGTCTATATTGTCATTTATAATACTGATACACTGAAATCACATTGAACACTATAAAAATATATATTTATTAATACAGATGCAAAAAACCCTATGTGAAATACTTGGAAAGTCAAAATTAGCAACACATTAAAAGTATTGTACATCATAACCAAGAGCAATTATCTCAGGAATTTAAGGTAAATTCAATATATTAATGTTCAACCAATGGAATGTGCCCTGTGATTAGTACATGAGAGGAAGAAACAAAGTTATTTCAATAAATATAAACAAAATTTAAAAATCTAATATTTTATCATAAAGACACTCAAAAGTAGGAGTAGAATGGACACCCTCAAAGGTATTGTTGGGGGTTCAGATACTATCCAGTGTGGATGAGGGAAAGGATTTCTGTCAAAGGATAGTGACGGCTATCAATTATTAATAAAAACTTACCTGATCAAATAAGCACAAGAGTCAGTAGTCTTTTCAAATGGAAGGGATGTGATGGATCAGGCCCATACCAAGTCTGGCCTCCAACAAGATGGAGAAGCTCACCTTCACCTTTAGTAAAGTAAAGGGGTATGGACCATGAGGGGCTTCTTCTGTGAGTAACGGAATTGGGTGGAGTTAGGGAAAGACATTTGCTTAGAAATTAGCATTTCCTCAAATGGTGAGCCAACTCTGAATAGGGCCACCTACTCCCTGGCTATCTGAAACAGTCTCTATGACTGCCAATTCCTGGGAGTCAGACATCCGTATCCTGTGGCTCAGCCAAGCCTGATTCTGTTGAATAGGGATGGCCTCCCATAGGATCTCTTTGGAATTTTACAAATAATACCATAATTAACAGTGAGAAACTAAATGTTTACTCCATATGTGTATAGAGAAGATGAGTATATCTGCTGCCACCATGGCCATTCTACATTGTTTCTTAGTTACTATCCAGAACAAGTAGGCAGTAAAAAGAAATAAAAGACATCCAGATTGACATGAAAAAGTATTGTTATCCGTATTTACAGATGTCATTGATCTTATGTAAACAAAACTTAAAGATGACACTAAACTAATCAACTACTAGAACTAGTAGAGAATTTTAGAAAAATTTCTGGATAAGTGAACCAATTATATAAAAACTAATTCATGTGTATAAAAAAACCAAGTTACAAAATGAAATTTTAAAAAATCTATAACCATAGCATCAAAATGAATAAAATAGTAGACAGAAATTTAACAAAAGAAAAGTCAGGACTTCACACTTAAAGTTATATAATATTGTTGACGGAACTTGCAGAAGACTTAAACAAAGGGAAATGTGTCATAGTATTGATAGAATATTTAATATTGTTAAGATGCAATATTTCTAAAATTTATCTATCAATTTAAGCACCCATTATCAGATTTTCATATGTATGCTGGAGAATCTAAGTAAACAAATGAATTTTTAAAAGAACAGAGGTAGAGGATATACTTCTCCATTTTAAAATATCACTATAAAGTCACAAAAACCAAGATACTATTTTATTTACATAAGTAGGATTGTATTTATTACAATCACTGGAACACAAGAAGCAAGTAAATAGTTACACTGTGGTAATTGTTACATTCAAGTGCCAAGACAGTTCAGTGAGCTAATAATAGTCTTTTCAATAAATGGTGCTTACTCATCTCAATATTCACACTTAAAACAATGAAGATGGACCTCTTTGTCAAGCCATAAATTTATTTAGTTCAACACCAAAACTACCTTACATATAAATTATAATATTTAAACATATGGGTAAAACCTGATGTTCATGAACTTGAATTAGGAATTATTTCTTGTTGATTTGACTTCAAATGACAAGAGAAAATAAATAAAGATTGAATTGGGTTACATCAAAATTTTAAAATAACTGTACTTCAAAGTTTCCTAAAGTGAAAACAAAAATGGTTAAAATGGGAGAAAATATTTGCAAACCATTGAAACTGATAAAAGACTAGTATCAAGAACATATACAAGATATTATAGTTTCAACCATTAAAGAAAAAATAACCAATAAAATAATGGGCAGGAGGTGTGAATTAGGATTGTCTGTAAAGATACAAAAATATCAGAAAACACAATAAAAGACTATCAACAAAATTGACTAAAATTTAATGGTGATTTTCATTTAGGTTCATAAGATATTTACTGTCTAGTTTTCCTTCAGAAAGTTGAATAAGATTGTATCCAATTTTGTGATTTGGGTAAAAATATTCTCATGGAGATAGTTACAAGTGTGCCTTCTTCTAGTTTATGGAGGAGACTGAGGAGAATTTATTTCAATTCTACTTAAAACATCTGGTAGAATCTCCTTGTAAAACTGTGTGCACTGAACATTTTGGGTGGATCATCAATTATTCAAATTCTTTAATAAGTACGGTACTATTTAGATTATATATATATATATTTAAAGTTTTAATGTATTCTACTTTTTAAGTACTTTAATTTCATTCTAATTTTTTTTTATTTTTTATTTATCTTTTTTTATTATTTAAACAAATGGGATACATGTTGTTTCTCTATTTGTACATGGAGTCAAGGCATACCATTTGTGTAATCATAAATTTACATAGGGCAATGTTATTGGATTTATTCTGTTATTTTTTTCCATTCCCCCCAACCTCCCACCCCCTCTTTCCCTCTATACAGTCCTTCCTTCCTCCATTCTTACCATCCTCCTTATCCCTATCCCTAACCCTAACCCTAACCCTAACACTAACCCCTCCAACCCCCCATTATCTGTCCTCATCCGCTTATCAGCGAGATCATTCATCATTCAGGTTTTTGAGATTGGCTTATCTCAGCATGATATTCTCCAATTTCATCCATTTGCCTGCAAATGCCATAATTTTATCATTCTTCATGGTGGAGTAATATTCCATTGCATATATATGCCACAGTTTCTTTATCCATTCATCAACTGAAGGGCATCTAGGTTGGTTCCCACAATCTGGCTATTGTGAATTGAGCAGCTATGAACATTGATGTGGCTGTATCTCTGTAGTATGCTGATTTTAAGTCCTTTGGGTACAGGCCAAGGAGTGGGATAGCTGGGTCAAATGGTGATTCCATTCCGAGCTTTCTGAAGAATTCCACACTGCTTTCCAGAGTGGCTGCACTAATTTGCAGCCCCACCAGCAATGTATTAATGTACTGTTTTCCCCACCATCCTCGCCAACACCTGTTGTTGCTTGTATTCTTGATAATCGCCATTCTAATTGGCGTGAGATGGAATCTTAGGGTGGTTTTGATTTTGCCTTACTCTTATCACTAGAGATATTGAACATTTTTTCATATGTTTGTTGATTGCTTGCAGATCTTCTTCTGTGAAGTGTCTATTCATTTCCTCAGCCCATTTGTCCATTGGATTATTTTGCATTCTTGGTATACAGTTTTTTGAGTTCTTTATATGGTCTGGAGATTAGTGTTCTATCTGAAGTATGATTGGCAAAAGATTTTCTCCCATTCTGTAAGGCTCTTTCTTCACATTGCCAATAGTTTCCTTTGCTGAGAGAAAGCTTTTTTAGTTTGAATCTATCCCAGTTGTTGATTCTTGCTTTTATTTCTTGTTGCTATGGGAGTCCTGTTAAGGAAGTCTGATCCTAAGACAAGTTGAAGATTTGGACTTACTTTTCTTGTATAAGAGCAGGGTCTCTGGTCTGATTCCGAGGTCCTTGATCCATTTTGGGTTGAGTTTGTGCAGGGAGAGAGATAGGCTTTAATTTCATTCTGTTTGCCTATGGTTTTCTAGTTTTCCCAGCACCATTTGTTGAAGAGTCTATCTTTTCTCCATTGCATATTTTAGGCACCTTTGTCTAATATGAGAAAATTGTATTTATTTGGGTTTGTGTCCAGGTCCTCTATTCTGTACCATTGATCTACCTGTCTATTTTGGTATCATACCATGCCCATTTTTGTTACTATTGCTTTGTTAGTAGAGTGAAGATCTGGTATTGTGATACTCCCAGCTTTGCTCTTCTACTGAGGATTGCTTTAGCTATTCCGGGTTTCTTGTTCTTCCAGATGAATTTCATAATTGCTTGCTCTATTTCTGTAAGGTACGTCATGGGATTTTAATTGGAATTGCATTGAATTTGTATAGCACTTTTGGTAGTATGGCCATTTTGACAATATTAATTCTGCCTATCCAAGAACATGGGATATCTTTCCATCTTCTAAGGTGTTCTTTAATTTCTTTCTTTAGTGTTGTATAGTTCTCATTGTAGAGGTCTTCCACTTCTTTTGTGAGATTGATTCCAAGTATTTTTATTTTTTCGATGCTATTGTGAATGGGGTAGTTTTCCTAATTTTCATTCTGAAGATCATCACTTATGTATAAAATGCATTGGATTTATGAGCATTGATCTTGTAATCTGCTACCTTACTGAATTCATTTATGAGTTCTAAAAGTTTTCTGGTGGAATTTCCAGGTTCCTCTAAATATATAATCATGTCATCAGTGAACAGGGATAGTTTGAGTTCTTCTTTTCCTATTCTTATCCCTTTAAATTCTATGGTCTGTCTGATTGCTCTGGCTAGAGTTTCAAGGATGATGTTGAATAGAAGTGGTGAAAGAGGGCATCCCTGTCTTGTTCCAGTGTTTAGGGGGAATGCTCTTCAGTTTTTCACCATTTAGAATGATATTAGCCATGGGCTTAGTGTAGATGGCCTTTACAATGTTAAGGAATGTTCCCACTATCCCAATTTTTTGTAGTGTTTTGAGCATGAAGGGATGCTGTATTTTATTGAAGCTTTTTCTGCCATCTATTGAAATAATCATGTGATTCTTAACTTTTAGTCTGTGATATGGTGAATGACATTTATTGATTTCCAGATGTTGAACCAACCTTGCATCCCTGGGATAAAACCCACTTGATCGTGGTGCAATATCTTTTTAATATATTTTTTGTATGCGATTTGCTAAAATTTTGTTGAGAATTTTTGCATCAATGTTCATTAAGGATATTGGTCTGAAATTTTCTTTCCTCGATGTATCTCTGTCTGGTTTAGGTATCAGGGTGATATTGGCTTCATAGAATGAGTTTGGGAGGGTTCCCTCCTCTTCTATTTTATGGAATACTTTGAGAAGTATTGGAATGAGCTCTTCTTTAAAGGTTTTGTAGAACTCGGCTGAGAACCCATCTGGTCCCGGACTTTACTTTGTTGTAGTCTTTTGATGACCTCTTCTCTGTCATTGCTTGAAATTGATTTATTTAAGTTGTGTATGTCCTCCTCGTTCAGTTTAGGTAATTCATATGTCTCTAGAAATGTGTTGATGTCTTCGAGGATTTCTGTTTTGTTGGAGTATAGATTTTCAAAATAGCTTCTAATTATGTTTTGTATTTCACTCGTGTCTGTTGTGATATTTCCTTGTTCATTCCGAATTTTAGTAATTGAGTTTTCTCCCTCTTTCTCTTTGTTAGTGTGGCTAAGGGTTTATCAATTTTGTTTATTTTTTCAAAGAACCAACTATTTATTTTCTTAATTTTTCCGATTGTTTCTTTGTTTCAATTTCATTGATTTTGGCTCTGATTTTATCTATTTCCTGTCTTCTACTACTTTTGGTGTTGGTCGGCTATTCTTTTTCTAGGGCTTTGAGCTGTAGTGTTAAGTCATTTATTTTTTGATTTCTACTTCTTTTGTTGAATGCGCCCCATGAAATAAATCTTCCTCTAAATACTGCTTTTATAGTGTTCCAGAGATTTTGATATGATGTGTCTTTGTTCTCGTTTACTTCTAAGAATTTTTTTATATCCCTCCTGATGTCTTCTGTGATCCATTCATCATTTAATAGTTATTATTTAATCTCCAGGTATTGGAGAAGTTTCTGTTTTTTATTCTGTCATTTATTTCTAATTTCAATCCATTATGATCTGATAGAGTTACAAGGTAGTATCTCTATCTTCTTGTATTTGCTAACAGTAGCTTTGTGGCATAAAATATGGTCTATTTTAGAGAAGGATACACGTGCTGCTGAGAAGAAAGTGTATTCTTTCTTGTTGGATGGTATATATTTAAATCTAATTGTTGATTGTGTTATTGAGATCTATGGTTTCTTTATTCAATTTTTGTTTGGAAGAACTATCCAGCGGTGAGAGAGGTGTGTTAAAATTGCCTAGTATTATAGTGTTGTGGTCTATTTGATTTCTGGAGTTGAGAAGGATTTGTTTGACCTACATGGATGAGCCAATGTTCGGGGGCATAGATATTTATGATTGTTATGTCTCGCCTGATTTATGGTTCCCTTAAGCAGGATGTAATGCCCTTCTTATCCCTTCTGACTAGTTTGGCTTGAAGTCCACATTATCTGAAATGAGGATGGATACTCCAGCTTTTTTCTGTGTCCGTGTGCATGGTATGTTTTTTCCCATCCTTTCACCTTTAGTCTATGGGTATCTCTATGAGATGAGTCTCTTGCAGGCAGCATATAGTTTGAATTTTTCTTTTTAATCCAATTTGCCAGTCTATGTCTTTTGATTGATGAGTTCAGGCCATTAACATTCAGGGTTATTATTGTGATATGATTTGTATTCCCAGTCATTTGACTCATTTTTGTTTTTTGACATGGTTTGGTTTCTCCTTTATTTGGCTATTCCTTTAGGCTAGTTCCTCCCATTGCTGATTTTCATCGTTGTTTTTCATCTCTTCCTCATGGAATATTTTGCTGAGAATGTTCCGTAATGCTGGCTTTCTTTTTGTAAATTCCTTAGCTTTTATTTATCATGGAAAACTCTTATTTCATCATCAAATCTGAAAGTAAGTTTTGCTGGGTATAAGATTCTTGGTTGGCATCCATTTTTTTTCAGGGCTTGGTAAATGTTGTTCCAGGCCCTTCTAACTTTTAGGGTCTGGATTGAAAATCTGCTGACATTCTTATTGGTTTCCCTCTAAATGTAATTTGATTCTTTTCTTTCGCAGCCTTTAAAATTCTGTCTTTATTTTGTATGTTAGGTATTTTCATAATAATGTGCCTAGTGTGGGTCTGCTGTAATTTTGTATATTTGGAGTCCTATAAGCCTCTTGTACTTGGTTTTCCATTTCATTCTTCAGATTTGGGAAATTTTTCTGATATTGTTTCATTGAATAGATTGTTCATTCTTTTGGTTTGTTTCTCTAACCCTTCCTCAGTCCCAATAATTCTTAAATTTGGCCTTTTCATGATATCCCATAATTCTTGTAGATTCTGTTCATGATTTCTTACCATCTTCTCTGTTTGGTCAACTTTGTTTTTCAAGGTTAAATATTTTGTCTTCAATATCTGAGGTTCTGTCTTCCAGGTGTTCTATCCTATTGGTTATGCTTTCTATGGAGTTTCTCACTTGGTTTATTGTTTCTTACCTTTCAAGGATTTCTGTTTGTTTGTTTTTTTTTTCAGTTTCTCTAACTCTTTATTGAAATGATGTCTTGCTTCCCATATTTGCTCTTTTAACTGTTGATTGGTGTGATCATTTAATGCCTGCATTTGTTCTTTCATCTCCTCCTTCAATGCCTGCATTTGCTCTTCATCTCCTCGTTTGCTTCTCTGATAGTTTTAATTATGTATATTCTGAACTCTCTTTCTGACATATCTTCTCCTGTGCTGCATTGAGTTTTATTGATATAGTATCTAGGTTTGTTTGGGACATTTTCTTCCCTTGTTTTCTCATATTGGTCAGATGTCAGTGGGACTCTGAGATATTGCAAATTTCCACTATTGGCTTATAGTGTCCCTGTAGATTTCCAGTGTATCACCTCCCAGCCTTCAGTAGCCTGAAGTCTTGGAGTAACTTGATAATGCAGTGCTTCTGTAGAAAGCTGCCCCTAGCCCGCTACTGGTTCCAGGGCTTGGAGCTGGTTCTCTGTGGAAGTGCTCTCACTGGGGGCCCTGCTCTGAGAAGCTGGCCGTGTGGTACGAGCCCATCGCCAGAGTGTGCAAGGTTGCCTGGGGAAGACTCTAGCTGCCCTCTCTGATAAGCCACCTCTATCCGGGCCTGCCGCTCATGCCGAGCTTCACCAGGTGGGGAGACTCACCCCGTGGCTCTATTTTAGTCTGAGTCTCTCAATGCCTCCCCTTCTTGAATCCTGGGTTCTGGAGTGACTGGAGATGTAGTCACTCTCTAGTCCGCCATCTTGGATCGCCCCGTGGAAAGAGCCTGTGGCCAGACAGGGCAGGACCACCAGGAGAAGTCTCTGGCTGCCCTGCCCTGGTCCCAGAGGCTGCTTGCGGGTCAGAGTTCTTCGCTGGCTTGGGGACTTGTGGCTAGCTCCATTTAGAAAAGCTCTCACTGGGCGGTCTGCTCGGAGAAGCTAGCCTTGAAAGGCGCCTCCCGCCAGAGGTAGCCAGGCTGCTTGGGGAAGTCCCTGGCTGCTCTGTCCTGGTCTCTGAAGCTGCCTGCAGTTCAGAGCTTGCCGCGCTGACTCAGGACTTGGAGCTGGTTCTGCGCAGAAAGGCTCTCACTGGGGGGCCTGTTCTGAGAAGCTGGAGAAGCTGGCCGTGGGGGAGGAGCCTATCGCCGGAGTGCGCAGGGCTGCCTGGGAAAGACTCTAGCTGCCCTGGCCTACTCTGATTAGTCGCTCCTATCTGGGCCTGCCGCCCAGGCCGAGCTTCACTGGGTCGGGGAGACTTACCCTGTGGCTCTATGTTAGTCCAAGTCTCTCAATGCCTCTCCTTGTTGAATCCTGGGTCTGGAGCGACTGGAGATGCAATCAGCCTCTAGTCCGCCATCTTGGATTGCTTCATTCTAATTTTTAAGTAATTTAATTTCATGTCAATTAGCAAATTGTTGGTGACAGAGTTAGTTGTTTATACATTTCTTTTTTTCCCCTTATTAGTCCATGGAACCAGAACTTGTGGTCTTTCTTCCATTTCTAATATTGGTAATTATCTTATCTGTTTTTTTTTTTAATCATCCTGGATAAAAAATTATCAAACTTATTGATTCCAAGAAATAAATTTTGACTTCATTAATTTTTCTGTATTCTTCTTGTTTCCAATTTTGACAATTTCTGATCTGCTTGTTATTTGTTTATTTACTTTAGGTTCAAAATGACATTCTTTCTCTAGTTTCTTAAGAAAGGTGGAATCTCAGATTTTTTTTTTTTATTTCCCATCTTCCCTTTTCCTAATATGTGTACTGAATGTAGTTGTAATGATTTTGATTTGAGGGGTCCCCTGAAAGTTCATCTGTGAGATAATTCAAGAAGCATCAGTGGGGAAATGATTGTTTTATAAAAGTCTTAAACTAATCAGTAAATTAATCCCCTGAAGGAATCATTAACTGAGTGGTAACTGAAGGCAGGTCGCGTGTGGCTGGAGGAGGTGGGTCATTGGGGAGTCTGCCATTAGGGCATATATTTTGTATCTGGTAAGTGGAATCTCCTCTGCTTCCTGGTCATCGTGTGAATGACTTCCCTTCACCACACCTTTCTGCCATGATGTTCAACTGTACCTTGAGCCCCAAGGAATGGAGCTGGCTGGTTATTGACTGAAACCTCTAAAACTGTGAGGCCCCAGATTAACTTTTCCTTCTCAAAACTTGTTTTTATCAGGTCTTCTAGTCAGGGAAGTCAAAAGGGTGACTGAAACAGAAGTTTATACCAAAAGTGGGGTCATTGCTGTACTAACCTGACCATTTGGTTCATAAGCATTTGGAGCTTTTTGGAATTGGTGGGAAGAATTTTGACACATTTAGCAGTGCAAGCTAGGAATGTTTTAGATTGTTGTAAGTGGAGTTAATTGCTAATTCTGGTGGTAGCCTTGAAGATCAGAATGCCAATAGGACCATGGATAGTGAGGACAGGTCTCAACAGGGTTTCAAGGGAAAGGAGAACACTATTGATAATCAGAATAGAGTCCATTGTTGTTATTTTCTGACTGAAAAGTTGTCTGCATTTTGCCTATGTGCTGAGGCTTTCTGTGAGGCTGATTTTAAAAGTGATGGACTTCTTAATCTAGCTGAGAAATGTCTAGACATAATAGTATTTATTTAGGTGGTGGCATGTGTATTGCTGGGGATTTCGGCTAAATCTATTGTGATAATCAGGAGCATTGCTGTGGGGTGCAACTTAAGAACAGATGGATCACCACTGAGAAGTCCAAATGTGAGAGTCTTTATTAGCTGACCAACTGACTATCTCACACAACACCCCAAAAATGGCTTTTGGTAAAACAGCCCCGACCATAGGGTTGCAGGAGTTTTTATACCATAAATCAGTACATTATCATAAGTAGTTGTTGCAATGAATGTCAAAACTACAAACTAACTTCATGAGTTTTAAAATCATTAGCAGAGGGGGAAGTGGGTCAAAATGACTTTACTTAGATACAAATTAAAGACTGGTTGCTAACATCTAGACAATCACTGTTGATATCACTGTTTACTTGGTACATTGTTTAGGAAAAGTAAGAATCAAAAAGAGAACAATTTTTTATTATATAAGAATTGCCATTTTATGTTGTCAAGCATGTCATGGTAAGCAACTGTTGAAGGATACAGAGAATTTATTTCTGCTATAATTTGTTTCTATTTTTATCATTTATTTTTATTTCTTTCCTAGTTTTTCCATCTCTGCTTGCATTAACAATCTATTCTTGAATGTTGTCTACTTTTTAATTACTGCCTTTAGTATATTGATAATAGTTATCTTAAATTCTTTTTCTGATAATTAAAGGTTGTAGTTATAGTAGCCACAGAACTACTCACTCCTCTTTAGCCTTACTTTTCTGTCCTGTGAATTTTGTCATTCTTTTCATGGGTCTTTTTCTCTGTCCTGCAACTTTCACAGTGTTTCTTAGTTTTTCTTTACCCTTTAGGTGATACAGAAAGTCTATACAGCTCTAAAGTGTAAGAAGTACCCTTCTCTAGCATGGAGCAGGCTCTGGATAAATGTTTTCCCTGGAGACTATCTCAGAACTGTTTCACTTCCTCCTATCCAAACCACTAGATATTGATAAGATTTTTAATGTGAGATTATGGATAAAGAACCACAGAAATATTGTTTTCCCACCCATAGGATAACAGCCCACATTCGTTTTTAATTCTCAAATTAGTATAAGTTTGGTCTTCAGCAAAGTATTATATTTACCATGTGATTATTCCTAACAGTTTTTGGCTCTAGTGGATTCTTCTGGTAAGAAGATCTTAACTTTGATTCTCTACATGATAGTCTCTCCAGATTCCAGGGTAGTACTTAACATAAAATCTCAATCTAAGAACCACCCATTTTATCAATTTATATCACCATTTTCTATTATAAGGATAAGTGTCATGACTTCTAAGCTCTCTAGATATCATATTTGAAAGTTGAAGTCCATTCATACTGGTATTAGCTAACACTGGTACATTGTAATTTGTAATTTTGGTATTTGTTTATGCCTCTATGCACTTGATTCTTTGTCCCTTTCTCTGTTAAGTTTTTGGTCATTAGACAAAATATTTTGTGATTTATTTTTGGTCTACATCCACTGGTTTTTGAAACATCCCTACATTAAATTTCCATGTTTTCCTCTCCCTCATGCCCACTGAGAATGTTTTCAGCTTATACTTGTCAGGAAGCTTTAATTTCAACCTCCAATGACCTGGGCTTCTGCTGTTCCCTGTCTTTCAAGCAAGTGCCTTTCTGCTCTTTCTTGAACTATAAGTTTAGCAGTCCCACTTCATGGTGCCAACTTGATCTTGTCTTCTGCCATGATACTTGGCACATAGTAACATGGTTGATGTTCAATAGTAACACATTGAGTATCTATGATTCAGCAATAAATATTCATAATCATTTATTAAAATATTATAACTTTATTTAAATACAAATATTTTCCCCCTATATTTAGAATACAGATAATGTGGAAAGGTACATTTTTATTTAAAAACATGCCATTTAAAAGGCTATAATTATTCCATTGCCAAAAATGCAATGTTCATATTGTTCTTTTGAAATATAAACCAGAATAAAGTCCAAGACACATCTTCTTCAATTCTCTCAATTTTTAATGAACTCATATAGAGACAGGAAAGTAAGCCCTAAAGAAGCAAAGTGAATAACACAATGCACCAATTTACAGATCAGTGCTCTTCATTTTATCACTCTGTCTTTGACACCTTTGAATAATTTGCTAGTTGGAGACAGATAAATGGAGGCTATGGATTGCTACAACTCTCAGTCAAGACAGACTCAACCAATAATGTTACCAACAATATCCCCCACAGACATATTTATTACAACTATTCCCTGTTTTGTTCTGCATCAGCAGGTCCATCTGGCAGTAAAGGATTGACCAGGTGTTCTGGGGAAAAGTTGGCATGAAAATGCCTAGAATATTGTGATAGTAGCAGGAGGAAGAGATTTACAAAATGAGAGGAAATTAAATTATTCTCGGTATATGTGATGTTACAAGACATTTTTAGGTGGTAACAATTATGGAACATCTTTTTGCTTTATTTGTAGATTTTTTTTTTTTTTTGGCAGGGGTTGAAAATCAGAATGAAGTATAAATATGCAAGGGAAATATAGTGTAGACACATTAGTGTAGTGACTACACGAAAGTTTAAGTAAACATACTTGAGAATTTGCAGTGAAACAAAAGACCTGTCTCATCCAAACCATTTGTTACTCTAAAAAAAAAAAACCATAATAAAAAACCACCTTCCTTGATTTGTCTTGATTAGTAGGTACCTGAATCAGGGTTTTCAATAAAAGACTCAGAACTAAGAACATAGTTTACAAATGACCTTTTCCCTTACTAAATTGAATTTTGTGGCCTGCATTAGTTAATCCTTTTCCCAACGTGAATAATTTCCTGTGTATTTTAGCTTACTAAAGACAATGAATGTATTAAGAGACAAGATCTCATTCTAATATTATAGAACCTTGATTGAACCACAAATGTAGTACATCTCCACTGAGGCTTCTAACAACTCCTAAGAAGCTATTATCAGCAAAGGAAGGATTTTTTGTAGTGTATCTGTGCACCTGAATGAAAACCTTTGTTGCTGGTATCAGCACTATGTAATGTTATTGATATTCATTATGTAAAAATTAATACCATAACAAAAGCTTTTTTTTTTTCAAACTTAAACATGTGCATGGTACATTATAAAAGACTCAATCATACAACATTTCCATGGCCTTTCAAATTAGGAAGAAAATGATGAATTTTCTATAATCTGATTAATTTTTGTTTACCACTATATATTTATATTTTATTTAATATTTTTACCATAACCTTCTACATTTTATTTATTTTGTATTAAAGAATTATTTAGCAATTTTAGAAAACTAAAACTAAAGCGTAAAATGAAACTTGATGATTCCACAACTCAGAAATAACATTTGAATATATAACTTATTTATGAATGTGTGTTCTTTCACATTTTTATAAATATGGATTTCTCTGAAGATTTTATTATAATATTGCTTTCTAACCTTTCTCCAACAAAGACTGTGATGCATGTATTTTACTTTATTTTCATCTAAATATTTTATAGTTATTTTAAAATAGAAACAAAACATTTGAATTGAATTTTAGATGCACTGAAACTACAGTTATATGTATCCAAAGATAAAACAATTTAATGATTAAAATTAATCATTTTAATTTAGAGTGAAAGATTTCAAGATCTTAGCACCCATAATTCCTAAGCATTTTCACATCAGTTTCTGATCACATATGCCAACCTAACAAATTCCCTATTATAGTCCTAAATATACATATTATTTTGGTTCTTTTCCTCTAGAGAGCTCTGGCTAATGCAACTTATTTTCTGAGGAAAAAAATTGTCCCTGCAAAGAAACCTAAGGTCAGAATGATTTAATACTTACAGGTAAGTTTTTCTTAATACTTGTGTCCTGAAAATTCATTTATTTTTAAATGTTTTAAATGTTTTCTAAAAGTTTTGGGGGTATATAACATGAATCTCAATTTTAATTTTTCTGTATTACCATTCTTAGTATATGATATGTCCCGATGTTTTATCATTCTGTGTGTTTATTACACAATTTTGGTCACTGTATACTTTCAGATATTGTTCCTAGTATATCTCTGTGAATATTTTTGCACTCTTCCTTCAGGAATACCCGTTATCTTTTGTTGTCTCATCTTTGTCTTTCATAGAAGTAACACTTTGTGTGTTGATTTAATAGCTATGAATATTATTCTATATTCATGATTTCTGATCACTTTCCCTTCTAAAAGCAATGTGGTTTTCAATCTCATTTATTTTTTTGCCTTTTATAATTTATAGAATAGATCTAGTATTTTCTGTTTCTGTTAATTTACACCTGTTATCTACTTCTGCATTATATCCCATCTTTAGCTATCTTTTTTGCTCTTATTTACAGAAGGAATTTTATTCTTAGTTTCTTCCATACTTCATTTTGTCTATGAAAGTATTTATCTGTTGCCTTATGTTGATTTTGTTATTGTTACTGCTAAATATAACATTTTACCTATACTTTGTGAGGCTCTTTATTCGTAGCCATGGATATCATGGGTAATATCTTCTATGTCCTATTTGTTTGATCACAGGGCAAGTGCATTCTTTTTGGCTAATATATTGTGTTCTAATTTTACTGATACTTCCAGTTGCCTAAGCATATGCTGTTTATGGAGAACCAAATTTTTTTCAGTATACTGTGGACAACTCAGTACTGTGCTCTTAGATAACACTTAAGAGTCTTCTTTAAAGGCCTCTGTGCCGTGTATAAACAAAGAACTCTTTATAAATATTAAGTTAAGGTATTTTAGAACTTGAAGTTATGTACAATGAATTGTAACTATAAATAAAGAGACGGATAAAGGCAATCAAATTAAAATTAGAGACTTTTGTTTATTAAAAAAAAAAAAAAAACTAAAGAAATGAAAACTGGCATTAGTTTGTTTCACATACAACCAAAACAACTGTTAACATTTTAAAAGACCTCCTAGAATTCAGTGTGAAAATGGTTAACATGATACATAGGATACTGGGTTGTAAATATAAATCTACTGTACAGAATGGTCAATACATCTGGCTAATAAACACACAGAGAGGCCTAGATTCATGGATACTATAGAAAGGTAAAATTAGGACTACAACAAGATATCATTATATACCTATTCTTTTGGCAAATAAATCTGAATGCAAATGTTGCAGGAGATAGAGATCAATGGAATCTTTCACGCACTGAAAAGAGTGAAAAATGGAAATGGAAAATGAACAGACTTTTGAGGTTAAAAATATATCATCATCTAGCAAGGTTGGTGGCTAAACACACCTGAAACAGATACATTCTAATGTCTTTATATTGAGAGTTATGTGTATGATGAAGACATAGCCCAGCCCTCACTAAAGTAGGTATAACCATGTGACTTGTTTTTATTCCTGGAATGAAAATTAAAATAAGCAAATTAGTTTGTTATGGCTGACATAATAAAATATTATAGACTGTGGTGTATTAAACACAAGAAACTTAGTTTTGCACTTTTAAAGGCTAGAAGCTAAAGGTATCTCTGGTTCAGTTTCTCTAGAGATCTGCCACCCTATTTGCAAATGGCTACTTCCTTGTATCTTGGCATGCACCTTTTCTCTGTGTGCATGCATCTTTGCATGTATTTTGATTAATTTTTATGTATTTCTTTATTTTTAAATAAACAGGTGTTTAATGATATATTGCTCTTCACAGAAGTGACTACAGAGACATTTTAAAACTGTAATTCAGGAATAAATATCCATGAGGCACAAATCTGAAATAAACCAGTTTAACACTTGTAAACACTGCGACCCTTCTTCTCTCCAAAACGACCCTAATAACCCAGGGAGACAGTTATTACTGGGGGAACCAGAAACCTAACTTTATGGCCAGAACCGAAAAACACAGAAAAATAGCAGTTTAATGTTTTGTTCGTGCAGGGAATTCAGTGCCCTTCACTGTTCTGCTTTGCTCTTCTTACTCTTGCTCTTCCTGTATCTCTTCCTCACCCCATCCATGTTGGCTCTCAGTAGTTAGAACAATCTGAAACTTGCTCTCTTCTTTGGTGCTCACCATAGTGCTGATCTTTTTCCCATTTGTTCCTCTCCACAGACACTTGTTTTCTGAGGGCTCAACGTCCTCCACAGAACACTTCCTTGGTGCAGGTTTAGTTCCAGGTTCATACTTCTTCAAGGTGATGTACACGCTGCCTGCAGGACAACTGGCACTTTGGAAAGAGTTCAGTCAGCTGCATCAGGAACTGCTTCTTCTGCAGTAGCACCATTGCATGCTGTGGGTTCCCCTCCATCAGCATAAGCCCCAAGAGCTTACAGTCCAAAAGTTCTTTCTCACACTTTACATAAAGACCGTAGGCACATTAGATGAAGGAACTATCTCCTAATGACCGAATCTACCTTACTCACTTCTTTAAAGTCCATATCTCCAAATACAGTTGCTTTCTGAAGTTGGGGTTTGGAACCTCAACATATGAATTTGGAAAGGACAAAATTCAACTCATCTCAGGTACACAATTTCTGGATGAGGTTTCTAAGACATAGGTATACCACCTTAGTGTTCTCTTCATACTTCTGATAATCATATCTAAAAAGTATTTGGCACAAGAAGAAGAGAAACTTGATCTTTGAATTACTATATGGAAATCAACCAGCTGCTTGGATTATGAAATAAGAAAGAAATAAAGGTTTAATAAATCCTAATCATTTGCATATTTTGGTCTAGTTGTTAAGTTGGTGTAGCACACTATAATTAATATAATCAAAGCCCAATATCACTCTTAAATAAAACAACTTTTGTATTCAGTAGCAATTGCAGATATAAAGAATCTTTTATAGCAATATCACTCATGAAAGGAAATAACAAGAAACAGTCTTAAATGCTCATAAACATGAGAATAGATAAATAAATGGTGAATTGCTAAAACATTTGGAATAAAACAATTTGGAATTTGAAAATGGAATATTTCAAATATATAACAAAAACTCATCCGTTAATGATGACACATTTTAGAAATACAAAGTTGAGGAAAATAATTCACAGAAGATTGCTTACAGTTTTCAACAGTTTTCATAAATATGAAATAAGAAAAATAAGTTATATTTTCAGTAGGTGGAAATATGTGATAAAATGATAGAGAATCACAAAAGTAAGATAAAAGCATCAGCAGTGTAATCTCTGTAGAGGAAGGAGAGATGCTTAGAAAGTTGTATAGGGAGCTTGTATTCTATTGGCATATATTAAAATGATTGCTATTATGTGATACTTTCTGTTGGTTTTATCATGCATTTTAAGTTGAAAGTGAAATATATATATCCACATATATATATCCACGTATATATTCACATATAATATATATATCCACATATATATCCAAATATATATATCCACATATATCCACATTACATTTTAAATTAATCTGAATAACTTTAAAATTATCAAAGTAATTGACAATTTTCCCTTCTAAACATAGTTGTAATCAATTATATTTGACATACCTATATTTATTAAGATTAATAAAAAATCACAATTTCTAATTGTCATTACAGTCTAGTCAGTAGTGCAATGTATCTTGATGAATATAATATTGACTAAAATTGCCCAAAATAGCAATCACCATCATCCATACACATGAAAAAAATACCTTAAAATCAGGTGGAATTCAGAAGTATTATGTGTTTAAAATTCTTTTAGGTGACAATAGAAGTTGAATATTGAAAGAGTCATACAATTTTATAGACATTAACCATCTTCACAAAGGATATCAGTTAAATAGCAGTCAAATCTAAAGTTCTTATCCTTGTGATTTAATTATTTTAAAGATGGTCTACTGATGGACTGTTTAAATAGGTTATTATTAATATTATGTGAACAATTATATAATCAATTATGTATGTTGCTTTATATTAAGATATGATATAATAAATACAAAATAATTAAAGTATCTAATTGACATGTGCTTATCTCTATATAGTCAGGTAAAATTGTGTTCAATAATATCTCTGTGTCTTTTTAAAAAATGATGGACCCTATACACACTTCTCCAAAAAATTAAAAGGTTAATTACTGTGTAAAAATGGTTCTGTGATAATTAGGATTCAATTTCAAAGAATAACATTATGATTTTATGTTGAAATATTTTTCTACAGAATAATAATATGCATTTTTACTACTCCAATTGCCTTAGATCTTCAGGACATGAGATTTGTTAAAGTTAGTTAAAGCATATAAATATAACTCATGATTTGTTCCTTTTTTGTGGGGGAGACATGGAAAACAGTTGAGAAAATATGAGTATTTATAAAAAGTATTTCACTTAAAATGCTAGACCTCAGAAGAGCATTTGCATTATCCTTTAAAAAAGTGTATATTTCAGGCTTAAGTGACTAATTTGTCTTCTCATTTAGAACATTAAGAGGTATATTTAGTAAAGAAATGAGGAAAGTAGTTTCAGTATTTTTTTTAAAAATTTAGTATTTTTATATATTGTATAGTGTCTGACCTCTGAAGAGTACTTTTTAACATTGGATATTTTTTAACTTTCTCATCTATTTGATTTTCACTGCTTTTTTCTAGACTTCTTTTGCTTTACCCTCTTCATTTTTTCTTACTTTCTATAAAACATTAAATGGAAAGAATGTAGAAGAGATAGTACTGTAGGGGCCATTATTATTATTTTGTTTTGTCAGGTAGGCATTGCATTTTAATGGAAAGTACAGGTGTCCCTGCTAAAATATGTATTCACTTATGGAATTTGGTATGTTTTATGTAATTTTGAACTTCAACTTCATGTACAAAGCATGGTTGAAAATATTTAAATAGTTATTAAAAGATTAATAAGCATATAAATAAATTCCCTAGCACATATTCAATATTCAATTACTTGGAGCTATTATTGATATTTTTGGGGTTGGTATCACTATGGAAAACAAGGAATAGTTACGTATTATGCAATGCAGCATTGTGATTTTGAAGTAAAAAGCAAGTGATGTTCAGGAAGATTTTTGTAGCTTGATAGAACTTTTCCAAGAAGTTTAGATTCTAGAGATTAGAATCTTCCCCCAAAGGAATATAACCAGAGTCTCATTCCTTAAAGACCTTTTCATGGAAACTATAAATTCATAAACTGCATGATGTCAGACAGCATATGCGAAGGTATATAACAAACAGCCTAGTTGTGTAATAGGCTCATTTAGGTTTGTGTCTGTGTGTTCTTAAGATGTCTGAATAAGTACAAAATTGCCTAACTATGCATTTCTTTAGTATATTGTCCTATTGATAAGTGATACACAAATATATTCACGCATGAAGCAAAAGCAGACTGATCTGAACAACAAGAAGAATTAATTGTGGAAGTTCAGGCAAGCTTCAATCTTGGTGGGCAGTGTCTCTCAATAGTGAAGCATGTTTTGAGTTACCAGAGAAATTAATAACTGGAAACACTGACTCTCAATATTATTGCTGGTCTCAGAAAGCTTTAAAGAACTGACTTAGCTTCAGAATCTCATACATTCAGGAAGAAAAAAAGACAAATAATAAAAGTAGGGAAGGTTATCATCTAACCATAACAACAAACCATAACTAACCCTTTTCAAAGAGAATTTCAAATTTCAAAAGTTTCTGAATTTATATCAGCCTGAACTTAATCTACCTAAATTTTAAACTTCGGCCTTCAGTTAATAATCATTGTGTTGAAAACATATGTACTAATTTTAGTATTATCTTAGAAAGCGACAGATCTTTCTAAAAGCACAAATTTTAGTAATGTTTTCTTCTATTACCTATGCTGATATAGAAGTTTGGAGAATTTAGACAGGATGCACAGAAATAAATAATCCCAGTCTAGAACATTTTATGTGCAGTTATTGAAGAGGCCCATCTTCAGAAAGTACAAATAATTATTATATTATTGTCATGATTATTTTTAAGTAAATTAAACTATAGAAATTTATAAAACATGTTGTAGAATCACTTTTCTATTACAGAAACACTAAATAAATGTTATGTGTAATTTATGAGTCTTAAAACTTACTTTTACCATGTACACATAAAAAATCCTAATACAAACAATGTATAAAACATAAAAATCTAGAAATTAAGGTATGATAATAAGTGAATAATATGCATGTTATAACAGCAATTCATTTAAAGATTGAATCATTTTAACTATTATTAGTGATAAAGTTATTTTCCCTCATTTTAAACTGATGAATGTACATTGAATAGAAACACAAAATTCAAAATAAGAAAAAAAAATACACAACTCCTACATTTTAACAAATAGAACTGTATATTACATACTTTTTTCTTTCCAACTTTTACTCCAGTTTATTATTTTTTAAATTAATTGTTAAACATTTCAGAATGCAAACAGGTCACAAGAAAATGTTACACTCAAAATGTCCACATGAAGCTAAAGAAATATAACATTACATATATGATTAAAATCCCTCCTTTCCTCAAATCTTTCTTTCTCCCCCATAAACTTGGGACACAATTTGGCATTCATTGTTTCTGAACATGATTTTTTGTATTACACTACACAACATATTGTATATGAAGGTAGCCTTTGTAAATTTTTTTTTTTTTTTTTTTTTTTTTAACTTACAGCATAGGTTTTATTTCTCAAATTCTGGAGGCTGCAAGTCAGGTACCCAAGCTGAAAACCTTCTTGTGTTCTCCTGTGGCAGAAGGTAAAACAGGAACAAGGGCTTCTTTGAGTAGCCCCTTCACAAGGAAGGAGACTCCACGGCCTAATCATGTCTTCAAGTTCCCACCTGGTAACACATCACATTGATGACAAAACAGAACGACATCCCATGCTCCCCAGAACATCCAAACTTCTTGGAATGACTCAGAATGTCTGTAAGATTTCGCAAGTCATGATCTTGTTATAAAACAAGAGTTAACCTTAAAACATGGGGAGAGGGCTCCCTTCTCTGCTCCTGGATGCAGTGTTGGATGTGGTGGTCTTGCAAACCCTTACTGAGGTTCTCCACACCAGCTCCAATTGCCTACCTACCACATTCCCATGGGACTGACTCACTTATTTTTTATGCTTAATATTATGTCTGAGTTTCTTCTCAGTGAGTATGTTGTTCTAGTCATTCATTTCACCTGTTGAATTACATTCTACTGTGTGACTATACTATCATTGTCCATATTATTAACTTTTAATCCCTGTTCAATAATATATTGAAAGGGTTTTCAGAAAGTCTTTAGAAGTAATATAGCCAAGATCGTTTAACATTTAATAATATGGACATATTATAATCTATCTAATGACTCTCACGTTGATAGATATTCAAGTTAAAGTTCTCTTTCCAGTGTCCTTCTCAAATCCAGCAGATGCTTAAAAATAACCTTTTCGAAAGGACCGTCTTTCCAATTTTTTATTGTTGTGATTATATAAATAGAATTGTACATGATTTTTCTGATTATATAAATAGAATTGTACATGATTCAACATTGTATATGTTGAATAATTTGTACATGATTATTCAACATATAGAATAGAAAATTACTATGGAAAAGGGACTTATAAAATGATGTCATTTTTATTCCTAGTCTTTTGCCCTAGGGGTAAGAGTTGAAGATTAGATAACCCTGCTATAGTCCAAAGCCTTGCAAACGAAAAACAGGCTGCTGATTGCTAGCCTACCTTGTCCTTACCGCAGGTGGGGAATTGTTACCCTTGGCTCAAGCATTGCCTGTCATTCTCAAGATACAGCATGAGATTAGCTTTCAAGTTGAAACAGTTGAAAGTTCACCACTTTTATGATGTTTTCAGATTTTTCTATTTCTGCAGGGAAAAACAAATGTCAGACTCTGTCAGCTTTAAAAAAAAATTAAATAATGTTGAAAATATAATTTATAAGAACGCTTTGTTCCTTCTGTGGGGCTTAATAAAACACTTTTATTTGTACTTAGAGTTGCAGGGAGGGACTGCTGAAAATAATTTCATTTGCCCTGAATTGCTTCTTGACAGGAAAAATGTCACTTCTGAAGAAAGGGTTAAGAGCCATTATTGTCATTGAGTTCAACATCGTAGGGGTAAAAAGGAAGAGATTCATAGAAAAATTCAAACTAGCCTCACCAATGTGAATTTGCCTGAAGCAACCTGCATCAGAAGTCCACAGTCCTCACATTTTATTTTTTCATAATAAATGATAGTTAGCTGAATGTAGCACCTATCTTATAAGAGAACCCTAATGAGTACCAATCTTGGTATCATCTCATTATTAATTTTCTGATAGCCATTTTGACTAATTTTACAAATTAGCATTTATCTTATTCTGCCTTTTGGTTCAATACTGTATTGGATTTCTTCCCTAATATTTTTATATGCAAACAAGAATAAATTTGATATCTGCTGGTCTTGACCCTTGTTCCTTTGTATCTGAAGATTAGTTCCAGCATCCCCCAAAGGATACCCAAATCCACTGGTGCCAAATTGCCTCATGTAAAGTTGCACAATATTTACATATAAGGTATACATATGCTACGCCACATCCTGTTAATAATTTATGTCACAATCATATAAGCTAATAAATGGCAAAGCCTAGAAGAAAGTCCAAGCCTTTCTATTCCTAGTTCAGTGACCTCTCTTAGAAGAAGGAGTTGTGAAGATGCTAAGTAAGTATTCAAGTGTGTTATTGTCACAAATACTTGAGCTGTGACAGGTTACAACTGCAACCTTTATCTATACACTATGTTTGAAGCTGTGCTAAGAAATATGGAAAGATAACCTAGGATAAAAAGATCAACTAAAAATTCTTTTTGTGATTAAGTTCAAAAAGTAAGAATTGTATGATTAATGTGCATTTTAAGTAAACATGTCCTCAATGATCCACCTTCATAAACTTAATATCTGTGAGTTCTGGTTTATAACATTTCTAGATATGATCATTTAAACATTCCTATAAATTTTCCGTCATTTTTGTGGGTGTTCTGAGATTGGATTATTTCAAGTTTTGATGGAAAGTTGGATAAGTTAATTCTTCAATCAAAATTATTATAATGCTTACAGCCAGAAAATAATTTGAACTATATTAATGGAGTTGCAATAAAATTAATTGAAAATTTTATGGATAATAAAAGCATGTATGGGAATTTAAAACTAGATTTTCTTTTAATATAATAGCTTCTTCAGAAATCCATAATGCTATAATAAAATGCTGTAAAGTGAATAATCTGGTTTCAGTTTCCTATTTGATAAGAACTAATAATTATGTGAAGTTGAATAAAAAAGTATATTATAGATATCTTCTACTTTAATTGCTTGGAGAACTACATTTTAGACTAAATGAACCAAAGGTCATGTTCAGAGAATAATTATATCTTACTTATGGTCGCAGCAAAAATATTCACCGGAATTTACTACAGTTTTTAGAGTTTTATTAATATCAGTCATACCACTGGAGAGACAATGATACTAATTGAATTGCTTATTTTGTCATATTGGAAGATTCAAAATAAATGGAATTATTTTTGGAGTGTGAGTATATGCTTATTTGATTCAGGACAGTAATGTCTGTTTCATTAATATGTAAATTAGCCCATATCTTCTGTTATTAATGAACCTAGTAGCTGAAATACTTTGTTTATTAATGAATAAACATTTTATAATGAATTCTGCAAAACAAAGAATGTGTATCACTATTATTTTTTCATCATCAGATAGATTGTTTTATTGTTCACTATCAGGAATGCTACTTTTATCAATTGTGCAATTAGTCAACAAACAAAACAGTTAATGAGTGAAAAGTGATATTTTGAAAAAATTGTTCTTGAGCCTGTCCAAATAATGTGAGAGCAAGAAAAAGTTGAAGCCAAGCAGTCAATTGATAAAATACCTGCTGTTAACTTTATTCCTTTATTCAGGTGAAATCAATTTGCAACAATTATTGTTTCTGTAACATGCAATTTTTAATCATTATAATTTTCTGATTGATCCTTTGTGAATAAAACCTCCATATATTTTTAAGTACTTTAAATCTCAAAAAATTATTTTTAGGTAAAAAAAACAAAACTAAGGAGATTCTACCTCTAATGATAATGGATAAAACCAGTGAGCTTACATGATAATTTACAAGATAATTTTCCTATTGTAATAAACTTTTTTTTTCTAATAACTTGCTATTTTCACCCCACTCATAGGCTTTGTGAGGTCACAAATACATTTTGTTGTTCTTTATTTCTTCATTGATTAGTGTATAATTGACTTAAATATTTTGATTAGAACTGAACTAGGTTCTTAATCAGATTCTGAATAAATGAGCCAGGTTTTCATTAGGACTATGAAATGAACAAATTAATCATAATCCTTGTAAAAGTAAAAATAACAGGACTTATGGTGAGGACCAAGATCTACTCTGTAGTACTTACTATTTTTTTCTGTTCATGGTTTCTATAAATATATGTAGGAAGGTGTGTCCTTAAACTTAATAAGTCCTTCTTTGTGCTACATAATAACTCTCATTTATTCTAAAGTTTCATTTTTCTGAATGCTAAAAGATTCCAGCTCCTAAACAGACCATTAATTATTGCATCTTTCCCCAGCTAATAAGCTCTGTGCTGCCAACTCAAGAGTAGCATATTTTCTAGGCTCCAGTGAGGTCCAATGGTAATGGCAGAATAATCTGAAATACAGATTTAGTATGTTAGATATGCATTCATTAACTTTTCAAGTAACTTCCAACACAATGGGCAAAACTATGATCTATGCCAAGCTTCACAACATTTCTACAGTGATCTGACAAAACCTTACCTATTCAAGTGTTATGAAAAATAAAATGAGACATGGGTCATGCCATTACAGAGGAATTTAAACTGTAACAATGTAAAACTTATGAACATTTTATTAACCTTATGATGGTTACCAGTGAAGGTAATATGCACGTGAGCAATTAAGAACAAATTATAGGGCTAACAATTATGTGATCATAATGTTAACTTAAATCAATTAGAAACTCAATTTTAAAACATATTTTCAGATTTTTACTGCTTACTCTTAAAAAGTCAAAACTAGAGAGAATTCCTCCAAATTATTAAGGCATCATGATGATCTCTAATACTGCATGGGAAAATGCTGGTGATGGCCTTGAAGGTTTGGATATGCTATTCTTGTCTGGGATTGAAATTATATATTCAGTGATATAGATAAAATGTTTCCAACATCTTTGTGTACACAGCAGTGATTCTTTAGAGTCTAAAAAGAATGTATGTGGAAACAATTGTTAACATTTCTTAATATTGGGGATATTGATTTTGATGGCATTGCTTCATTAAAAACTAATGGATTGTGAAATACAGAAATTAATTATAAGTAATTCAGTATATATCAGGATAATAGTTATAATAAAATACATTATTTTAAAATAAAAGGACTCAAAAGATGAGTCTTTGTGTGGTACTAAAGAAAATAATCATTTAATCACACTTGTTAAATCACAGTAAGTCAGACTTGAGGACAGTTTTAACAGATATAGAGACCACTGCAATGGGATTTAACAGTAGAGTGGAGAGAATTCTGAATTCTCACACTGAATTCTGACTACAGCAACAGAAAGAATTTACAGTGAGGGAAATTTAGGTGTTAGAGGATAAAAGAATTAAGAGAAAACATCAGGGATAAGGAAATTATGGTTAAACTGACGTAATAAGATTCTCTTGTAAACAGGCCCAGATGGTCAGACATCACCTGGAGAAGGAGGAATTGGATAAGGTATTGGCAGTGATCAGATCGCAGGGATGGTGTTGGTGATGGTGGTGTCTTGTTAAACTGATGAAGCAGTTTTACTCAAACTGAACTTTACCTGGAAAATGCACAGATGGAACTAAAATTTTCTCAAGCCAAGAATGCCTGTCAGTGGCAAGTGTACAGAAATACATTTAATTCTAGTGCTATTGAAATGGAGTAACTGCAAGGACACTTGTGGGGAGAGGCAATCTTACATGGCCCTCAGCCACCCAGTTGTTCTTGCTGATTGTGTTAAAACTGGATTGCTGGATTTTCACCTGACACTGGGCAGTTTTTGTAGTTACCTCTGTGCCCAAGGTAACAAAGCAGTTCAAGGTGAACACAGTGTGATTGCCTTGAATCTGCTGCTCCCTTCAGAAGGGGTCTGGCTTGCTTGGTACTTGCTGTAGCGCTTGTTCTTTCCTGTAGTGTTTGTTGTGTATTGAAAATGTCTTGGGCCTACATCTCTCACTTGCAGCCAGCCTCCATCTGAGCCTGTAGCATCTCCCTGTGGATGTGGGAGCTGGGGAAATCAACACAACTGTGCTGATACTCCTAAGCTAGCTGTGCTTCGAATAATAAACTATTTGGCTCTAATCCTTCCACCTTATTATTTACTTTCCATCATGAGGCCATGCTATTGTGCAAGTCAGCCTGCTTTCCTGTTTAGTTATCCCCATGGTATTTTCATTTTGCCTGGCCATCTTCTATGGAATCAAGGTTCTTCCTGACAACTATTCTATTTTTTTCCCTTCTGTGAAAAATTCTATTTTCTTTTTCTTTTTTTCTTTCCTTATTTGATAATTTTTTTTTAATTTTTACAGGCTGCATTTTGACTCATTGTACACAAATGGGGTACATCATTTCATTTCTATGGTTGTGCACAATGTAGATTCATACTATTTGTGTAATCATACATGTACATAGGATAATGGTGCCTATCTCGTTCCACCATCTTTCATACCCCACCCTCATTTCCCTCTATATAATCTAAAATTTCTCCATTCTTCTCTCATCCTCACCCCCACTCCCCATTATATATCATCATCATCGACTTATCAGGGAAAACAGTCAGTCTTCTTTTTTGGGTTTGGTTTATTTTACTTAGCATGATATTTTTTAACATTTTTTTAATGCTTTTGCTTTCCACTTTAGTATTTAAGTATGAATCTATTACACGAAATAACTCATTACAAAATTAATTTTGTAGGAATATTTACAAAAAGATTCATGTTTTTAATATTGATCTTAATATTAATATTGATCTTATTAATATTGATCTTAATACTTAGAGTAATGTGGTCAGAAATACTATAATTTTCTTAAGGTGAAATGAAAAGGATGTAATGATTCTGCAAATTATAGCATGAAATGTGGAAATCTGTTGTTCAGCCACTAATTAGCCCTGTGATTCTTTAACACCCTGCAATTCAAACTTTTCTTAGTTTCCTCAATAGGTTGTTTACTACTGAATGGAATATATATAAATTTTAATGATCAACTGCTATGGGTCAGGTGCTGCATTATGCATTGCACCATAGGCATGAGAGGGAATAGCACTCAATGCAAAACTCAAGTTTTTCACAGTCTAAAGCATTTCTCAGAAAAAAAAATCATAATTTTAGAATTCTGTAAATATCACTATTGTTTCTACAGCTTTTATATGTTATTTATTTCTCCTACTGCTATAATTGATCCCGATCTCATGCCAGTCACTGTGCTAGGGGCTGTGATCCAATTATCACATAAATGAAAAGACACATTTGTAGACTGTATCATAAAGCAAAGTACTTCATGAAATGCTAGAATAACACAATGGTATAGGAGCATGAATGTAACAGGCTCATCAAAATGTTTTCATTCATTTATTAAAATAATTTATTATGTACTTATAGAGTGTTTCTTTTGGGTTTACCCCCTGTCTAAAACAGATATTTTCACTATGCGTCACAAAACAATAGGTTGTTCCAATCAGTTGATGTGCAGTTGCTTTTTTCGAAAAAAAAAAAAACAAAATTATTCCTACAATTTCCTTCTTTTCATTTTACTTTTCCCTCTTAGTGTCTTCAGAGGGATTTATGAAAACATGACATCATCTAGAAGACAATTATCCATGGATGTCTTGCATTTCTATTTGTCTTGTAAGCAAAGCAACTAAGCATTCCGGTTCTCATCTATCTTTGCAAGGATATCTGAATACTAAAGGGCCTTGGATGACACAGTATCTTCCACCTCTTCCCACCAGTACCCTGCCTTCAACCTTCCACTATCAGAACACAGGCATTTACAGCTTTAGAAGATGAAGTACCTTTCTGTTACTTTGTATATAAAGGGAAGCAGAACATGTATCTTAAAACATGCTACTTGATATGAAGATTATTTTGAGCTAAATAAAGGCAGCAGATGTAAGAGACACATTTGAATGTCTCTATTTCTTCCTAAAAAAAAGAGGAAAACCAACCAACCAATCTTCCCATTCCAAAGAAGCCCTCCCAGGAGAAATGAGGAATGATAGCAGAAAGAGAATTCTTAACACTTAAAATAAAATAATAAAATGTTATTAATATTTAATACAATAATTTTTATATTCTCTTAGTTTCCCCACATAACTTAGGTGTTTCTCCACAATGCTTCTTGCAATAGCTAATTTGAATTATCTATTTGATTTGATTAATATATGCTGAAGAGCTGGGCATAATGGCATAGGCCTGTAATCCCAGCAACTCCAGAGGCTGAAACCGGAGGATCAAGAGTTCAAAGCCAGCCTCAGCAACTGAGTGAAGCCCTTAGCAACTCAGTAAGACCCTGTTTCTAAATAAAATACAAAAAGTGTTGGGAATGTGGATCAATGGTTGAGAGTCCCTGAGTTCAATTCCTGGTACCCAAAACTATAAATAAATAAATAAATAAATAAATAAATAAATAAATAAATAAATAAATAAATAAATAAAAGATAATGAAGATTACAAGGCTTCTGGGTAGGTCAATAAGGGTGTGTCTAGTAATGATTGGCATGTGAGATAGCCAACTGAAGTGGAGACCCTCCCTAAGTGTGGACAGCACTGTTCATTATGTTAGAGGCTTGGATGGAATACAAGTTGGAAGAACAAGGAGGCAGCAGCAGATGCAAGCTTCATTCTTCTTGAATGGTTTCTTGAGTGCTGCTATGATTGCCTGAGCACATCAGACTCTCACTCCTTCATTCTTCCAAAATGGACTCTGCCAGTGATTCTCTAGGCAGTTTCCAGAAGCCTTTGGTCTCAGACTGGGGTAGCATCATTGATCCTACTCGTTCTGAGACTTCAGCATCTTTGACTGTGAACTACTGGTTTTTCCAGCTCTCCAGCCTGCAGATGGCCATTATGGACTGTTCAGCTTCTGGTTCTCCTCTAGAGAACCCTGATGAATAGACTTCTATTTGCTCAACTTAATATAAAAGCATTGAGCTTTTGTCACTTCTTTGAGTCTTTATCTCTTTATGAAGTCTGCCATGCACATAAACTTCTATTGAAATTTTATGTTTTTCTTTTGTAATCAATGTTAACTCAATTTAATTCTCAGGCCCAGCTGGGACCCTAGAAAGGTAGAGGTAAAATTTGCCAGCTTTCTACATGCCTAGGACCTAGTATTAGAAAGTTGATTTCAGCAAACTTAGCATTTCTCCTCTCTATTACTCTCTGCCTGGACAGATGTTACTTGGCCTCAGTGTAATGAAAATAGGACTCAGTCAATGAAAATAGTCCAGGAATCAAGGCAAAAACTAATACTCTGGCTATTGGTACTACAGCCAGTACTAGGCTATTATTGTTTCCAACCCAGAAATTTAAAACCTTTTGCTAACATCTGAAACTTTGGCAAGCCCAGTTGTTAGTTTGCAAGTAGGTGAAAACTTGAACACTTCAGTGTACTTAACAATCATGTCAGAATGGTTAGACATTGGGAAGAATGTGCATGTGAAGTTTTTACAAATGATACTCTCAATCATGTGAATCGAAGAAAGAGAAAAGAAGAAAAAGGCTCAGGTTTGCTAGTTTAGAAGTTAGAGATATAAGTCACAATGACACTTTCATTTCTTTCCCAACTGCTGGGAAAAGATAATTGTGTGTGATATAGAACTCAATATTCTACAAAATATTTTTCAATTACGGTTTTCCTTTTTTGCCTTCAACATTGTTCTTTCTTTTCCTTCACAGAGATGGACACTCATGGCAATTTGACCTCATTTGAGGAGTGTGTGGGTATGCATCTGTATGTATGTGAACTTGTGCATGTGTGTGCATCTGGCCAGGAAAGAAAATTTGAATCCTCATATATCATATATTTTTAAAGAAGTTTATCTGCAAATATAAAGGCTTACAAATTCTTTGAGCTTTCAATACTTCTATGCTGAGTCATTTCTTGTATTTGTTTAAGGGTCCACAAGAGATGAAGCTCAGTAGAATGGATTAGAGAAATCCTATCAAAACTTCAAACCAAAATATCTTTTTATTTCTTTATTTTATATATGGTATTTTGAGAAACATCAGATAAAATTTTTGCATACCACAGTAACTTCACAATTCAAAAACCCACTTAACTGAGTGAATCCAACATGTTTATGAGACACTTTACCTATTAATCTTTTAACACTAACGAACACATCTAGATGAATTTGTTTCTTTAATTTTACAAACTGCCTTGAAAACATTATCACCAAGCAGATAACAGGATTACTCCCACTTAAAAGCGTGTCATTTGAATATTAGCAGTGGGGCACCCAACCTATGAAAAACATGTTGTATTCATTCCACTTACGTCTTATCATCTAACAGTAAAATTCTATTCATGGAAAATATTTTGGTGGAGAAATAATTCTCAAAAAATAACAATGTCTTAGATGTTAATCTATGGAGCAGAGTACGACTGAACTACATGATTATTTCCCCCTCACTGATAAGGTTGATCAGTTTTTGTGAGCTCATGGGCATTTACTGAGTGTTTTTTAAAGGAGTCATAATTAAAATCCAATAATCTATGATATGTAATGCTCATAGCATTTGCTTTTGACTATCTTTTAGCTATCAATATTCCAGCTTCATTTTGAATATATTTCTCTAAGATGTCATAATTTTGTTTAGTAGATTTTCCTAAGAATGTAGAAGTCCCATACCAACATTAACTTCTAAAGTTTGACACTTTTATTAGCATTATGCTCACATTGGAATGTTTAGCAGCTGTTTCTTTTGCCATCATAATTATTCAATTCTGATTTTTACTTGCATGCTAAAAATAGAGGATTATTATGAGATTTTAATCAAGCATAAATGAGTTAACTTCACATTATTCAGTAGAACCATGGATCATACTTCATTTTAACTCATTTTTCCAATCATTAATCCTTTGAAAATAAATTTGGACTACATAAAACTTTTCCAAAGTATGAAATTTTACAAAAATCATTAAGGATCTCTAAAATACATTTGAATAAAAAGAAAAATATACAAAAATTGATCAAGGGCCAAAAATCCAGGATGTCAAACACTCTTTTTTTTATATTAAGAGACAAATAGACTGACAAAATAATTCATACTCATCTGATAACCACTAAACAAAATCACCTTGTCCACAAGAAAGCTTCTCTGTATATTTTCATGTATTTTTCTGTATTATAGTCATTTTAGCACAATTAATCATCATCCAACGAGCATTGAAACCAGGTCTTTAATAGGCAATCCTGCCGCTCTTTTAGTACAGTTGTTTCTGGAGACTAGGTACATGATGGTGTTACAGGGCAGAGACTTGCTACAAAACTGAGGCAGCACAGAGGCCCCCTTTGCAAACCTTGATTCCTACAATCATGCCAGAAATATTTCAGACACGTTTTTCAGGGTAGCAGGCATGAGTTTTTTGGAAGAGATAGGGAAGGGGAGGAAAGGGATGGCATGTTTCTCTCCTGCCCTCCAGTTTTATAGGAGGGGTCCCAGGGAAATATCGAGAGTCC
Source organism: Sciurus vulgaris (assembly GCF_902686455.1). Taxonomy (NCBI): domain Eukaryota; kingdom Metazoa; phylum Chordata; class Mammalia; order Rodentia; family Sciuridae; genus Sciurus; species Sciurus vulgaris. Next base: position 24,906,653 of record NC_136470.1, on the reverse strand, counting down.
TACCCCAGTCAACCTCTTACCTTTTAACTGACAGCAGGATAAAAATGAAACCAGAGTTTGAGTCAAAACCAGATTCTCCCCTTTTGCTGGAGGGTAGGGTCTGCATAAGTTGCAATGCTCTGCAGCCAAGAAAGTCCATTTTAGTGTTAGTATCGAATCAGAGCAGGGGATGCCTGCTGGGGTCAGTTCCAAGGGTTGTAGTCAGCAAACCAGATTTTTCTCCACTAGTACTGAATGAATTGTGCTGCAGCTCTCACTGGTGGCCCATGACCCCCACTGCGTGCCCGTCACTTCTTTCTGGGTTGTTGCCTTACAATCTGAAGAAAGAAATCCACAGACAAGGGAGAGTGAGCATAAAAGAGTAGGATTCACTCACATGAGAAGAAAAGAGAGTTCCAACAGGGCAAGAGGGGACCTGATAGGAGTTGCTACTCAAGTGTATTGGTCCAGGGGTTTAAATAGCTACTGGGCAAGACCATTAATCAATATTTATGCTAATCAGGACTTGGATAATTACCAAGGCTATTGGTCAAAATCTATGTTAAACAGGTATTGGAAAAGTGTTGAGGCTATCAGTTAGCCTGTGAGTCCATAGCCTTCAATCAGGTTGATCCCACATCCCTTTTCCCACTGCCCCTAGGAAAAGGAGTTGGCTAGAATGTTTCTACAGGTTAACTTCATGGAGTGAATTTTACATCAAAAAAAGTCTTAATTGAAGCTCATTACCTAGTCTATATTATTCAATCTCAGATTTTTTAATCCCTACTGCCCATGACAATGCTAAATCAATCATTCTGGTCCATGCTCGCTGGTTCTAACTGGAACCTGTCATTTCAGATTTTACAATTAGGTGGATTATCCTAGATAAGGATAGCCTTGAGTTTTTGGACCTGATCTAGGTAAGGGTCACAAAAGCTCCTACTTCAGTGTAACTTTGTGTTTTTACTGGCATTTCAGACTGGCATTTCTCCTGCAGGTATCAGATAATTTGCTGATCAATGTAATGCGTAATGGCAACTTAAGCCAAGCAAGGCTGCAGGTAAATTGCTTTTTTTAAAAAAGAAAAGTATGTGAGGGTCAGCACAGTAGGCCCAGTTTATAGAATTATCTCCTTAGCCTTATGAGAAATAGAAAATCCTGACGGTCCATTTTCAAAATACAGCATTTAGCTTTAAAGTTAAAATGACTTGAGATACAAGAAAAGCAACTGGAGGGGAAGGCAGAAAGGAAAGTTACAAGCAGTTAACACCAGAGTGTAAAATTTACAGCCCATTTATAGACAGTGGGTGACCTGACCAACAAAGATAAACTGTGTACATGCCAAAAGGCACTTAATTCAAGGGGACTTGAACAAGGAGGGGTAGGGACAACTAAAGGTATATTTATTTAAATAATCCAGTAGGAAATAGGTCAGCCCCAACCAACGGCTAGTGATCAAGGATCCTCTTTCCTTAAGAACTGTTAATGCAAAAGATTGTGAGGTCAGTCCTAACCTATGGACAGTGATCCAGTACTCTTGCATCAGGGATAAAGGCCAAGCAGACTGCCTGCTTGGTACGCCTCTTTTGTTTTTGATTGATGCACTCTTTTGCACTTAGAAGTAAAATTCATGTCCTGCTGACAGAGATAATTAGACTCTGAATGTTTATTTTGGCTTCTGGGGTGCCCAGGATCTCCAGTATTTCCAACACTTTCAGGTTCTCCCTGCTCATGTCTGTCCATTCCCTATCAACAGGGCCAATGAATTCCATGAAAGTGACCAAGCTTGTTGCTTCTTTGCTATAAATGGTTCCTTGTTCAGGAGCAGTGATGTGTGAATACAGTGATGTCAAATAGTATTGAATAAGTACAATTAAGGCAGTGCTAAAAAAAGAATTTTAGGCAGATAAAAACATCTATAACCTGAAGCACTATTCTACTGAAGATAAATTATTATCTTTACTCTCCTGTAAGAGTCGATTGAAGGTTTAATATAAAGTATCTGCTATCACATATTCAGCTAGTCTTCCTATGAAGTTGTATCTATCAAGGGTTTGGTATTAACTCTTGGTGATTGTCACTCAGCTAGATAGACCTTACTTAAAGGATGATCTTGCTGTGGACCTCATATGTAACACTTACCTCTTCTGAAAATCCATGGAGTTTCTCTCCCACCATTTGGCACATATATCTTACAAATATATCTAAGGATTATTTTTTACTTGCTCACTAGATCCAATTTCCATGATATCATCAATATGGTAAGACAATATATTCTGAAGGATGGGAAAACAATTGAAGTCTCCATGTATTGACCTATGACATAGAACTCAGCTGGCATAATCTTAAGCTAATACAGTGAAGATGTGCTGCCTTTCACATATCGTGGAAACAAACATTTTAATGACTCTTCCTAATTAATTCTTAGATACAAGTATTTGCCACATGAATTGCTATATATCAGCTACTGAGTTTAGTGCTCTCTGACCACATCTAAAACAACAACAGCATTTGAAAGAAATTTCTACTTAAGATTTTTTTAAATTTGCTTTTAATATGCTGGTGCTGATATTTCTAAGTCCAAGTGGCATATTAAGTGAAGATAAGGTAGGGCTTACTGTTCTTGTATCTTTCAAGCTGCTGATGGTGGACTAATTCATTGGGATGACCCTACATGTAATATTGTTTTTTCTTCTCTGGATAAAACAGGGTCAGATGCTTCTAATTTTCCCTTGTGCTATAGCATCCTTTACTCCATGGACCAGGGAACTAATAGGAGGTTTCTGCCATCTTTAGGGTATGGATATTTCAATTACATGATGAGAATCTGGGGAGCCAACTTCAGAGTGAGTTTGTAGATTTACCATGTCCATTTACAAATGGATTCAGGCCAACATCCATTTCTCAACTGACCTCCATAAGACCTCACTCTGAAGAGTGAACTATAGTGGCACTTTGGATTATAAAAAATTTATGACAGTTTAGAGCACATGTGATGAGTAATACTTAAAATGTATGGATAGTCCTCTTTCTCCAAAGCAAGTCACTTTGGAAAATGTTCACAGGTCTTTAAGCTGGAAAGATTATTTATGTTATAGAACTTTATAATTTCCAGTACATGTTTGTTTATTTTATATACACCCTACTTCCGTTATTTCTCAGATCTACCTTCAAGGGAATCCAGTTTCTCCTCCATTCCTGGATCTCATGTATTGGTTTATATCTGGGAATATTAGAGGCTCTAAGTGGAAGAATTTCAATTTAGTGGTTTCCTCAAGAATTTGCTCCCTACTCAGGTGTGTTTGTATACTTATTTCCATTGTAATACATATTAAGAAAAAATACTTGATTTCCCATTACTTCTATCAAGGTTTAATCAGAGGAGCAGAACCAGATGAATATTTATTATAGAAAAAGTCTATTGAAATGGTGAAGATAGACTAAGTAGTCTTTGCAAGGGTGTTTCTGCGTCTAAAGCTGTAGTATGAAGTTCACTGGTAGACAAGCAAAAAGAGAAAGTATCACGAAGGCTGAACCCTCATCAGAATAGCATGACACTCATGTTTATTTTTTTTGCTTCTAATTTTAATGAGGTGGGCTTTCTATAGAAAACATAGTCATTATGGATTTTAACATACATTTCTGACAAATGGCTTAATATTCAGAGAAAATAAATGGAGATTATTGGAAAGGGAAAGAAGTTAAGACCCAGTTACTATGTTTTTCCCATGAGATGGTGAGTCAACAGAGGAAGATCAGGTATTAGACAAAATAGTTTGTTCCTCCCTTCCACCCATCCTAATTGGAAACGTAATAAAGGAAATTCTGGGAAGTATTGTTCAGTTCAGTCAAGCTGACACAAAACAAGCCATCAAATCCATTCTTCTTGTTCTGGGAACACCTTGAACAATTAATAAGTCAAGTTTTCATAGGCAAAATTAATTTGATTACTGCTGAAGAACTGCTGTGGATAGTAATCATACCTGTTTTAAAGATTCAGGTTAGTTTCCGTCAGTTGACCTATGCAATCCCAAAATAACGGTATCACTGCAGTAATAAAGAAGGTAATGTGTGCAATGGTGGGCCTGCCCAAAGCCGTAGTGACGAGGCGTTTTTCCCTAAGCATGGTGGTGGCGGTGGTGTTCTCGCCACCGCATTTTTCAATGCCCTGGTGAAAGGACAATCCTCTGGATTCTTCTTAGTTCATTCTCAAAGGGAATATCTTCCAGACCCTTCTGGAAAAAACACATCAACTTGGATAAGTGAATAATACATGCAGAATCCACTGATGATTCCATCTCTTCTGAGCACTTTCTTTCTTTCTTTCTTTTTAAACCCAGCACTACTAGTAAGTTCTGGTTCCTCACCATTATTTTAATGTAAATCCACAATGAGCCCAGATTACAGTTAGCCACAAAGTACACTATTGGAGGTATTGTCACTGCCCTGGCTGTAACCTGTATTAGTAATTTAACCCCATTTAATGTATTTTTCTTCTATAGAATAATAAATTCATAAATTATCCTCACATTCATTCCCAGGTTCTGGTTAATGTAAATTGGCAAAATCTGCCTTTTTTATGTTTTTATTTTATCTTCCTTGAGACCATGATTCATTTTCCTTCTTCAAAGGGTTTTCTGGGTTAATTGAAATCTGGATCAGTAAGTCCATGAAACATGGCACTTGTGGTCTCAAAAACAATCCACATACCCTTGAAAGGCACCTACCTTAAGGAGGTTATTAGCATCTTAAAGCAAAGGGATGGTAACATTCTGTATCACAGAAAGAGATCTTTTTTTTTTTTCTCATAAAGAAAGTTAGAGAGGATTAGAGGTAGTAGTGTAAGTAATCTTATTTCTCAGAATCCATGCAAATATCCCCATTCCAATTTCAAGTCTTCACATTTTTCTAATTTATATTCTCACATTTTCATAAGTATCCCAGAGAGGTTTTTCATTTTATTTGGGTTGTAAATCTTTTACTTGCATAATCATAATTTGGTTTGCCTTTTCTTCATAATAGCCCCATGGCTATAGGAAATAAAATCCTCTTTTAGGCCAGTCACAGCAAAACACATGATATAGAATCATATACTTTCTTCATGTAAAAAAGGGAAATCTCCTGTTTCTCTCACCCATGCATGTCTTAATTTCTCATACTCTCTCTTCCACATCAATATTCAAAGTGAATTTTTTTTTTTTTTTTTTTTTTTGTTTCAGTGGTAAAATGTCTTTAAATCATTGTAGGAGAACATTTGGATGAAAATTTATCAGACAGATCATAATAGAAAGTACAAATTAGATGGAGATGGGGATACTTTAATATTTTTTTTACCTGTGTTCAATAATTCCTATATTATTTCCATTAACTCTCACTAAGCCGTGAGTATAATTTTAAGATGGTTTCAAAATTTTTTGCTGTTTTGTATAAACACCTTACATATCCCCTTGTCTTGAGTAAACTGAATGTCTGTGAATTTGATGGAATATCACAATAAAAAATTGCATTACATTACTCACAAATGGGATTTGACAGGTGTGACTGAAGTTATTTATTAGTTGACCATGAGTAGGTAAATCAGGAATTGTATGAGCTCTTTGGTCTAGGTCTAATACTCAGAGTAAGAGTAATCCAAGTGGGAGAAATATCTTTCTGGCCTCAGGAACAATTTCCATGCTGTTTAGAGAGGACTGTAAAGCAGGCAACCATTCAATGCTGAAAATGTCCATTTCTTACCAACAGAGAGCAAGAAAGCTGGTCAAAATGAATCAAAATCTAATGATTTGAATCAGTTTGGGAAATAAATTTTGAATGAAATAACAGCTCTAACAGGCATTCCAATTGCACATCATGAGCCAAGAACTGAAATGTGCATGGTACCCCAGTTTACTGACCAGTGGGAACTGGGAGAATAAATCTGTGTTGTTTTAAGTCATCACTTTATGGTAATTTAGTACATAACAATAGGAAAATAATATAATTATTCAAAGTATAAATAGTAATGTTAGCAAAAAATTTACTGTAAAACATGACTCCAAAAGTGGCTTAATGGAATTATTTCTTTAATTCTTTCTAAAATCACATGATTAAAGTACAAAAGATTTTTGGAAGAGCCATACTGGTCAACACCATTGTCTAAAATATAACAGAGCTACTAACTTCACGGCAGGTAGTAGGATACTGAATGGTTTTAGGATTAAAATGACTTTAGAAAAAATTAAGAAGATATGAAATTCATGTCATCTTTAGTGTGCAATGGAAGAAATGCTTTATCCCAGTTTTCTTCTCATTATTCCCTACCCTGTATCCTGCCTGTTTTTGCCTGTTGTCCCACATCCACAATTTACATGTAACCGTGAAAACATATCTATATTGCTAACCCACCACCAGATCTCAATTAGCATGGAGGGTCCTCCTTACCTTAACTGAATCCTGTTTCTTCCCTGGAATCCTCCATTCTCCCTGTCCAGGACATTAAGTGTTATCACTTGCCGCTTCAAGTCTTTGTGTGCCCTTTAGCTTCTCCTTTCTTTCCTCTTGTGGAAAATAACTTGTGATTTCTCCTTCTTTCCTGTTCTTTTCTATTTTACCTATTGCCCTTCTTTCAGTTTACATTTTCCTGTAGTCTCTTCAATTCATTTACCCCATTCAAATAGACCCTGTTTGACCCTATTATTCTCTGGATATACTTTTCAATTGGTATCCTGCTCCTCCAGAGTTCATAAAGGACCTAAGCACATAATTTTTGTCTTTTATATCACATATTAAAAGTCTGAATGCACTACATTTTAACCTATTTTAGAAGTTCACTTAAACTTTCCTGCTAAGATCACCATTAATTCCCTGATGAACATAAATAGTTCTTTTCACAGCTAAGATTTTCTGTAGTGTTAACAATAACATTCATTCAGCTATCAATAGTAGACATTACATTATTTAGGTAAAATAGTAGAACCATATTTTTTGAGACTTCATTTCCATATAAAAATTTCTGTGATTACCAAACCAACATTGGGAGGTTGAGGTTTAAGCAATTACTGGCTATCACTTGGAAATAATACTTATCTATTATTCATGTTTCAGTGTTCAAAGCAATTCTGCAAACTATACCTGACTAGCAAAGAACAGAAAATATAAACCTTTCCTATGCCTAAAGAGGAAACTGAAGATTATAATAAACACTAGTAATGTCTTTGACCAGTTCCAGTGTTAATAGATACTCTGTTTTCTTTAACTGTTCTTCATGACTCATTTTTTTCAGCCTAATTTATGAGTTACTTTTCTACTTCCAACCTTCAGGCTTACTTACTACTGAGAATTCTAGATTGAATTAACACCATTTTCCTGGCAAATTATCGCCATTCTCTTGGCTTACCAAACACCTATGAGCTGATGACTCAAAAAAGTCAGTATTTTGATCTGCATCTCTCTTGCCACCTTACATGTGCATATCCATCTCTCTACAGGAAATCTTTGCTTTCATGCCCAACAAGTTATCTAAATTTAACATTAACTTCACTTCATTACTCTTCAAATGACATCATTACAACATTAAATCTCTTTTCTCAAGAAAATGCGAAAACTTCCCAAATTTCTGTGCTGTTTCTAGTCATATCCTCCTTGAAACATTTATACCACAGCAGAAAAAGTGGTCTAAAAAAAAACCAAAAAACATCTAACTACGTTAATGTCAAGACAAAAAGAAATTCTATAAATGTGTCACAGCTTCTGCTAATGTTTAGAATTCTCTAACTTCTTAACAAATCCTTCCATGACTTGGGATTTACCTCTCGCCCATTCAGACTCTTCTTTTCAATCCCATCTTTACACTTGAAGTTTCACTCCACAGAACTGCTTGTATTTCTCCACCAGTAATACTAGGCTTTTTCTTGCTATAGTCATTTACTCAGGGGCCTTTTCTTCCTGAAATGCCCTCAAACTTTCCGCAATTAACTTCTCTCATCCTTTTTTAAAAAAATACTTTAAGGTGTCAGTGGACCTATATTTTGTTTATTATTTTATATGTGGAGCTGAGAATCAAACCCAGTGCCTCACACATGCTAGGCAAGTACTCTACCAATTGAACTGCAACCCCAACCTGAACTTCTCTTCATTCTTTAAAAATAATATCTGAGAAATCTCCATACTGCTTTCCATGATGGTTGCACCAATTGCATTCCCACCAGCAACGTATGAGCGCACCTTTCCCCACACATCTGACCATCATTTATTGTTGCTTGTATTCTTAATAATTGCTGTAGATGTTTGGAGACTAGGGGTCCCACTGAGGGTGAGGACATATAGTGTCTACCCAGTTCAGACACTGGGGACTAGGCTTTGAGGCACAGATCTAATTTTACTTAGAATTGTACAAGACGTATATAGGCACATTATCCAATCAGGTTAACACGCTTGTTAAAGCATAACAGAATCAGCCTATAGGTGAGCTATACGTCCAGATAATGTAAGCAAACTAAGCATGCCTAAGTAATTCTGCCCAGTAACAAGTCTGAGACAAAGGACTTGGGGGACGGTAAGCTCCAGCACACAGCATGAGGCAAGGCAGTGCCTGTGAGCTCACATCACAGCTTGCTGGGATGCGTGATAAGAGAGACCTTCCCTCAACTTCTAACTCAGCCTCAGCAGCTGCAAAGACCTTCATTCCATGGTGAGTCTTTACCATTACCTCAGTTTCTCTGTCCAGACTGTTTGGCTTACTTAGACCATGGTGGCAGCAACTACTGTCGGATAAGCTTGAGGAATGTTCCCCACAAATTGCCATTCTGACTGAGGTGAGGTGAAATCTTAGTTTTGATTTGCATTTATCTAATTGCTAAACATTTTTTTCATATATTTGTTGATCAATTTTATTTCTTTTGTGAAGTGTCTGTTCAGGTCCTTAGCCCATTTATGGATTGGGTTATGTGATTTTTTGGTGTTTTTTGAGTTCTTTATATATCCTGGAGATTCATGCTCTATCTGACATGCATGTGGTAAAGATTTTTTCCCATTTGGTAGGCTCTCTCTTCACATTATTAATGGTTTCCTTTGCTGAGAAGAAGTTTTTTAATTTGATTCCATCCCATGTAATGATTCTTGTGCTTTAGGAATCATGTTAAGGAAGTCAGATCCTAGGCCAACATAGTGAAGATTTGGGCCTACTTTTTTTTCTATTAGGTACAGAGTCTTTATTCTAGTGCCAAAGTCTTTGATCCACTTTGAGTTGAGTTTCCTGCAGGGTGAGAGATAGGAGTTTAATTTCATATTGATGCATGTGGATTTCCAATTTTCCCAGCATCATCAGTTGAATAGGCTACCTTTTCTCCAGTGAATGTTTTTGGTGCCTATGTCTAGTGTGAGATAACAATATTTATGTGGCTTTGTCTCTGTGTCTTCTATTCTGTGCCATTAGTCTATGTGTCTGTTCTGGTGGCAGTACCATGTCCTTTTTGTTACTATGGTTCTGTAGTATAGTTTAAGGCCTGGTATTGTGTTACCTCTTGCTTCACTCTTCTTGTTTAGGATTGCTTTGACTATTCTGGGTCTCCTATTTTTCCAAATGAATTTTATAATTGCTTTTTCTAGTCCTATGAAGAATGTCTTTGGGATTTTATTAAGAATTACATTAAATCTGTATAGTGCTTTTGGTAGTATAGTAGTTTTGACAATATTAATTCTGCCTATTCAAAGATGGGCAGTCTTTCCACCTTCTAAGGTCTTCTTCAATTTTTTTCTTTAGTGTTCTGTAGTTTTCCTTGTAGAGGTCATTCACTCTTTTGTTAGATTGATTCCCAAGTATTTTATTTTATTTTTTGAGGCTATTATGAATGGGGTAGTTTTCCTAATTTCTCTTTCAGTAGATTTATCATGGGACATAAAACCAGCATAGTACAGTAATGCAGCAACATCAATGATTATAGCAGCTCAACTCACAATAGATAAACTAGGGAACCAATTTAGGTTCCCTTCAACATATGAATGGATAAAGAAAATATATATATACATGATGGAATATTACTCAGTCTTAAAGAAGAGTGAAATTATGGCATTTGCTGGTAAATGGATAGAGCTGGGGAATATAATGTAAGTGAAATAAGTCATTCCTAAAATACCAAAAGCAGAATATTTTCTCTGATATGTGGATACTGATCCATAACTTGGGGGAACAGCTAGGGAAGAGGAGGAACTTTGGACTAAATAGAGGGAAGTGAAGGGAGGGGAGGGGGTATGGAAGTAAGAATGATAGTAGAATGAATCAGATATTATTACCTTATGTACGTACATAACTATACAACCAGTCAGATTCTACATCATGTACAACCAGAAGAATGAGAAATTATAGTCCCTCTATATATGATGTATCAAAGTGTACTCTACTGTCACGTATAACTAATTAGAAAAAACAAAACAGTAATATCTGGCACCACTTCTCTGATCAATCCACATTCCAGGTCTTCTCTCTTGTTTTAGAATATCTCTCTATACCATACTTCTTGAGGAAAGCGATTGCTTCATCTTTTATTCTATATTCTACACAGTTTGTATAAATGTGAATATATTACAAATATTTATCAACTAAATGTCAATTAAATCAATGACTTGTGATCAGAGTTCTTTTCTTTTCAAAATGAAGTATTTGAGAAACAAGATTACTAATAATCTTTATGATTCTCATCTTCTTTTTGTTTTTTCAAATTTTATTCACATGAGAGAACTGATGAATATATAAATATTCTACTCTGGATAGGAGATTTGACAGACCTAGCAGTATTTTCTGTTCCCAATTTTTCTAACTAATCTAGTCTTCCTTCTCTCATTAAATGGCACCAAAATTACTTGCTACTTCACACCCAACCAGAGCCATGAGTATCTTTTCAGATGGCTCTTATTCACTTGCCCTCCATATTCAACAAATGGATATTATTTTCTTCATATGTCCTGAAACATTAAAAATCTTTTACATCTTCTCTTTCAATATTGTCTATCTCTATAGATTGTTTCTGTTTCCAGATATGATATATTACCTAGATTCTTTCAGTATCCATCTCAACTTCATTCCTACTTTCAAATTTACCCCAATTCATCAGTCATGTTGAATTTCAGTCTCTTGCCTCTACATGAAAGTTCTGATACTATGTGACTTAGCCTTAAATGGTTTGGTGTCCAGATATGTGTATATGTCCAGGTGGGAGAATCTTAGGAGTGAAGGTTGAAGGTTAATTTTAAGCAAAGGTTGTGGCCTGGATCTTGGCCTCACTGAACTTGGAATGGAAAGGAAACATTACTAGGAAGGTTGTATTTAAACAAATTCCTTGGAAAAGAAAATCCTCTTTTACTTAACCATTTCTGTAGAGTGGAGACAATCTGTCCTTAGTCCACAGCCTCCCAGTGAAGGAATTCCATTTGTCTTGAGACCCTAAGGATTCTAGTCATGAAAGATATGCAAACATTAAAATTCAAGTCTCAATTTCTTCTCAGAATGTTTGCATCTTTTCTGATAAATGTCAGGAAGGAGAGAGAGAAAGAGAAGATGCAAAATTAGAAATAAATGACAAAAGAAAACAAAAACTGCTGAAGGAGACATATGGACATCCAATTTTGTTTTAAGCTATTAATAATATGCATACCAAAATTGGATTAAAGATAAGAAATTTTGACCAAAACTGATGATTTAATGGTTTCAAAGAATAAGGTTTTCAAAGAAGAAAACTAACAGAAGGAGGACATAGAATAACAAAGCAATGTCCAAAGAATATTTATCTGGACTAGATGCAGAACTGTATCTTCATATTGAGAATGCTCACTGATTCCCAAGCTGTGCTAATGAGAAAGAACACCCAACTAGGCATATCCTGACAAAATACATGACCTCTACTGGAAATATTTTATACCTCTCCATAAACAAGGGTTAAGTCACAGCAAAGGAACGTAAATCTGAGTGACATCTTTGCATTGTCATCAGTTAAACATAGAATGCCATTTGTAAACTATGAAAAGATAAGGATTTCAGTGCAGGAATTCTAAGTGTAGTCAAACATCATTTGTATTCCAGGTGCAAAAATGTGTTTGAAAGTATCTAAGACTTCAGAAGTGTATTACTATGTATTCCACCTGTGAAATTATAAGAAATAAACCTTTGTTCTCTGTAGCCATTCCCTGGCATAAAGCTATTGAAATGCTTAATAATTCCCTGAAGAATATGGGTGATAGGAGAATATTTGGTACTAATATTTGGGCTTTGCTTCTGTTTCTGTCACAGAGCTCCTAAATCCCTTCAAATTCCTTTGTGATAGCAGTACTTATTTTTCTAATGAGGTAAATGGTGGGCTCATTAGAAAGGCCAAATCATGATTAGAAGTTTGGAGTTTATAGCCTCACCTCTAATTTTCTGGAGTGGGAAGAAAGTCTGCAAATGGAATTGATCATCAATTATGTTTATGTGATAAAAACTCCATAAAAGTCCTAGGATTCTGAGAAGTCCCAGTAGGCGAACACTTCTGTGTACTGGGACTGTCGTGCACCCCAGCTACAGGAAGAAAGAAGCTCTTGGGCTTGCAATCCTATCAACTTTGTCCTGTGAATCTCCTCAGCCTACTGTTCATCTATATCCTTTATTACATCCTTTACTAGCAAGTCATTAGGCAAAGTTTTAATCTGAGTTTTGTGTGTTTCTCTAACAAATTATCTCAAGGAGGGGATAATGGGAACCCCAACTTATAGTTTTATTATTAGAAGATCAGGTCATAAGCCAGGGCTTGAGATTGGCATCTGTAGTGGCACAGAAAGCCTTGGGAAACTGAGATCCCAAAATGTGGAATCTGATGCTATCCCCTGGTATAGAGTACCAGAACTGAATTGAACTGATTAGAGGACCTACAGTTGATGTCCACTGGAGAATTTCCTGGTTAGTATTTGGAAAAATCTCATATGTATTTTTGTGAGCAGAGGTAGAGGACCTTGTGTTTGGTGTGTGAGAGAAGGAACATCATTTTGGTTTTCCAGACCTCTGTTACCACCTATGGAAAGTAGTTTTGAAAAAAAAAGAAAAAAGCTTCCAAAAACAACCAACCAAAACAAAACAAAAACCCTGAGACCTCAAAATATGATAATGAAAAAAACAGGAATAGTAATGGTAATGGTTTTTTTTCTATGAATAAATAGATACATGTAGCAATAGATCAACGGGTCTGTTTTTCTATGTGCTTGTAGGATAAATATTAATATTTAAATATATCCTTTCTGATATTTTCTGATTATTCAGTAAGATTCACTGAAGGTATACATTGTAGTTGTAAGGATACTCCCAATAACTGTTTTCTCCCAGGCAAAATTCAAGGGAGATAGAAAAGGTGAGAGAAAAGTAGTTCATGTTTTTCCAAAGGTCTCATTCTCTGAAGCAAAGAAGTTTGTTGTTGTTGTTTTAATATATTCTAAGTACAAAGAAGAAATGAAGAAAATTCAAACATGTAATGAGTCACACAGTGTTGCTAAGTGGGAATTATCTTGTAATAAACAAAAGTACAATCATGTAACAAAGACAGAAATGATAAACCTTGATTCAACGGGAAAGAAATACAGTACAAAAAGTCAAAATTAAAACTAGTTGAAAATGGAATGTTTAAGAACTGATAAAGTCAGTACAGATAGGAAAATAAGCAATAACAAACCTGAATAAAATCAAGTATGTAAAGACCAAACAAACAAGAGCTAAATTCATACATAAGCATTATAAATGATGATTTCAGCCTTCTTTTTAATAAATGAATTTCATTTTAAAGGGAGTGTTTCTTCAACATTAAAGCAGATAGGAAGTAGAAATTAAAGTAAGCTATTTGAGGTATATATTGAAAAGAAATAGACACATGTGATAAAATATGCAAACCCAGATGTATCCAACAAACACAAAACCAAGAGTTATGAGAATTACATAGCTTATTTGAATAAATTATGACAGTGCAGCAATAAGGTTGTCTGACTTGTTGGTTATACAGAGATCATAATATTTATATGCTAACAGAGTATAGAAATATTAATATTAATAAATAGCTTAAAATGAAAAATAAAAAATTCAGCAGCAACAGAAATACTAGAGCTAACAAAAAATTATGTTGTAGATACTTCCTAGCACTGTTTACAGTGACCTAAAACCCATGAATTTTCTGATAGTTGATGGGATGCTAGGGATATTTGATTTTTAGATTTTCAGCTATATAAAACCAACCAGCTACAATAAATAGTGTTAGAGATTCTTATGTTGTTAGAGTTAATTATAACCTATCAGAAATGATAGAAACTGCATCTCCCTAAAAAGAAAATGAAAATAAAATTAAGCTCCAAGTGATGTTTGGTTCCTAGGATGCATTATCTGTTAATGGCTTATGTAGAAATACCCTTTCAGCATGTAAATAATCAAATTTCTAAGAAACTTATCAAAATTTTCCCTAATAATAAAATCAATTTTTACATATGTTAAATAAATTTCTTTAAACTGTATTGAAGTGAGGCTTAATAATGGGCTCAACACAGAGTGCATCCATTTCTAAGCTACTGGTGCATTGTTCAATTTTAAACTCACGCAGGTAATCAGATCTGATAAAGGAACCATTAAAGAAATGAATATATTCTGTATCAACTTGTTGCTGGTTTGAATTTCCCTAACTCCATTTCAAAAGTCACTAAACCTTTACATAGAATACTATAGCAATGATAAAAGCAATGATTTGTTTTCATCACCCATGTTTTTGAAAAACATACTAAAAATGGCTTGCAGCTTCTCAAAGCTGATTAAATAACTTGTTTAAGAATATTGGACTCGGGTACTCTTTATTCTCTTGAGAAATCTAGTCCTGAAGACTGCTTCACTCTGAAATGTTATTTTCCATAGATGATATCCAGAACTTTAAGAATAGCTGCACTAATGATACCTTCTAAATCAAATGGTAGAACTGTTTTTCTTGGTTTTGTACTTTACTATAAAACTAATATTTTTAATATGATTTCTTGGTTTTGTACTTTACTATAAAACTAATATTTTTGATATGATTTCACGCTGGAATAAGGGGTGGAAACAAAAATGCAACAAGGATAATTATGTAATTAAAGCCTGGAGATAAGATGCCACTAAAATTAAAAAAAAAAAAAAAAAAAAAAAAAGGAGCAAAGATAGAAAGGAAAATAAGAACTCAGTTGCTCAGTTGACCCACAAAAGGATAAACAGAAACTTATGGGATTGACTCTAACACACAGTTATGTTATATCCTTGCCAGGGCTGGAAGTTTATGCCTATAAAATAAAATAAAGCAACATTTGCAAGTAGAAATCAACAAAAAGGATAAAGAATAATATCACATTAATAAAATGAAGTAGGGACAAAGAGTGTGTAGTCATAAATCTATTTTATAAAAGTGATGGCAGCCAAATGCTTTGGAAACAGGTAGTGGAACTAGAGCAAGAATTTAATATATCTTTGTAATATTTAGATCTTGTAATTAAAAATGATCGACTAAACCTTTGAAAATTGAGCATAAAATAAAATTTTCCTCTTTTAAGTTGTTCTAGTCAAATATTTTGGTCACAGCAACCAAAAGCTGACTAACACAGCATATAATACAATTTATTTCATCCCTCCCCTTTCTGGTCTGAAGAAGAAATACAACTTGGCATTTACCAGACTAAGTTTTTAAAGTGTTAATATATACATTGCTTTTTCTATAATATCTTGATTATTCTAATTTATACAAATTTCAACATCACTGTTACTGCCACTAAGCTCTTTCCTAAGGAGCTATGGATTATTCTATGCTTTTTGGTAAGAGTGTCAATATTAACATCTCTATACAGCATTATTATGTTTGTAAGTCAATAAACACTACTTGATGTGCTTTAGTAGTTCTTCACAAATTTAGTTTCCAAATCTTTAATCTTGACCCTAAGATAATCATTAGGTAAGTTATGTTTCAGTTTCTTTAAGGTTTATTCTTCACAATTTTTCTCTCTCTTATACACACACATACATGCACACACAAGGGAAGAAACAAAGATGGTTTAATCAGTACAGAATAACTTACTATTTTATTGTTTCAATAAACATTTACCTAGTACGTACTAAATATTTTGTAAAACAAATGTGTACAATTGAATAAATAAATAAATGGATAAGCTAAATACCACTGAATATTTAAACAAGATCAACCTAGATAGCCCTATATATAAACCTATATATATGTACATCTATATATATAAATTATATATGTTTATGTGAATATGACTTAAAATATTTTTATAAACTTCTTGAACATTGCATAAGATACCCATAATGGACCCTTTATTAACAACTCTTCCTCATAAAAACAATAGAGATTTCTCAGGACAGTCATCTTTGGTCACACTTCTTAATTCAATGTCCCTGGATGGGCTGGCATGCATATGCATGTGTATGCACTAAGACAGGGAGTAGTTACCAAGAACCACTGCTTGCCCAAGGGCTGCTTCAAGTGGCTCCGGTTACGGAGGAAAACCGCTACTTGTTTCCAAGCAGCTCCGCTTATGGAGGAAAACTGCGGCTTCTTTGCCCGGCTTGCTCCAAGCGGTTCTGCGCGGCTTCTTGCTCTTTTCACTTCCTAAAACTGCTGCTTCTCCTGCTTATGGTCAGACCAGCTGGACAGAAGACACGTATACTTCAAAGGTTCATCAAGCAGCTTCCCCTTTGTTCAAATAACACTCTCAATATATAAGCAGTTTCATGCATAAGCAATTGTAACCAGATATGTCCATCCAATCCTGTTAAAGGTCAAGCAATCACGAGCATACATGTAAAGTATATCTGTCCACGCACTAGGCAGCTGAACTGATTATAATACAGCCAATTGTAAACACATTCTGCCTTTCTCTATGCATAATCAGAATGCTGTTTGCTCTCTGCCAGTCGCCATCTTTGGATGCATGTGGCGTAACCCTGGGCCCCAGTTCCACCCCACAAGTAGTTCCTGCAGTTGGCATCATCTATGTGTTCACTTCTAGGAATAGTTACTGTTTCATAAGAAAGTTATCTTTTGCCATATTATTCTCATTAGCCCATTCACTTTCATAAGATTCCTCAGTTAAAATAAAACCATACAGAGAGGTAACAAAGTAAAAGTTAATGCCATCAATGAAGTGACCAGGGCAGCATTTCTAAGACATCTTAAGTCATGCAACAGTTGTTATATATTGAAGGTAGACAGTCATCAATAAATACCATTATATTCCACACCATGAAGCATGATGAAACACTGTGAATTTTATTATGATACTCCATCAATTTTAGGAGTTGACCCAATTTTAGAGACATTGAACACTGAAAAGAATGTGTAACTTAGAATCAATGATATGTAATAGTTTAGAATTAGTTACAATTGCAGGCAATAATTTAGAGTGAATGCATTTTTGAAATGATTCAAATATTTTATCTTATGCAAGTATTTATTAAGGGTGCTCTTCAATAAGTATAAATGGTCTCTCTCTACATCTTAAATTTGAGATTACAAACCTTTAAAATTTAGCAAATGTAAAATTTGCAAATGTATGAATAAATCCTGTCCATTGTTTTCAAGTAAATCTCAATGCACAAACATTGACAGGACACAAATATTTGTTTTTATTTACTCCTAATCCATCCTTTTCATTCTGGATTCAATAAATGTAAAGTTAACAGTGGTATTCCTTTGAATAACGAAAGAGTGTGTCTGCCAGGTTGGCTGCTGCCTCTCACCCAATGTTGCCTTCTGAATGTAACATTTCATTTTGTCCCCCCTTTATTTGTCATGAGGTCAAATAATGATTCTTTAGTGTGCTAAGTGCAGTCAAATGGCCTTACAAGCGAACATCTTTTACAAGTTGAACCTCTAGGTGGGCCATAATTTTTCTACCTTGTTGAACTTAGCTGACAGAATAAGAAATACAGCTCTGAAAAGCTCTAGCCAAGAGCACTTTACATTCATGGCCAGGCTATCACCTGCTTCCCAGGAGCAAACAGATTCCTTTAATCAGATCCCTTTTCCTGCTGTTTCATTGTGAATGTAAGAACATAATAAAATTGATATTCTGTAAACAGTCAAATGTATTGAATATTGCACTGATATTTTGAAACACTTTATAGAAAATAATAATAACCAAAATAATACTTCATCTGATCTTGAAGACTGTATAATCCTAAATAAAATCAATTAAAAAGTGAGATTGAATTTTCCTTTAAACTAGTGTTTAAATTCTAAAAGTATGAAATGATCCTTATATTTTTCAGTTGGGCAGTGACCTTCTTTTCAACTTTGTCATGTCAAACTATAATTTTTCAAATGTAAACACATGATTCTCACATAAAAGTAAAATAAATGTGTCAACTCATAGTCTTACCTTGACCAATAAGAAAGAAAGACTGGTACCAAGAACATTGGAGGAGCAAGTGTTTTCATTGCCTATTAGAACAGGTATTTAAGCAGAATATTAGAGTAAGATCACTAGATTAAATGTAACAGAGGTTCATATCCTAAAGTGTCATAAAACCACAATCAATTAGGATATTGTTTTCTTAGATATCTACAAGTAAGCACGAAACTTCTGGATGACCAGACTTTATTCAATTAGCACGTAAGGGGAAAACAAATATATTCCTCTAGAAAGTTAAATAATCCTTGGGGGGGAGCCTGTTACAGTGCAATGACTGAATGAATACAGAGATATCCTATTACTTTATTTCCTACATTTAGATCAGAGTTTTTACTCACGATTCCTTCTGCTCATAGGAGATTACCTGAATGTCACTAAAATTTTTGCTTTGTCTTCCAACAAATAAAATACTTATGGAATACATTTCTAAATTTTTTTGAAGTTTCTAGAACACTAAAAGTATCCAATGTATTTTAGATAATAAAATTCATATCCCAAGAATAACAAAAATCTATTAAATAGTTATAAGATTACCTGAAACAAATCTTGAAAATGCCCTAACATACTAAAAACAAGGAAAATACCTAATGTATTATGCCATATTGGTCATATTAATAAATTATGAAATATATAAGAATCTGTAACTTAAACTAATGTTTTAAACTGGAACACTGTACTAACCAGTAAAAGGTATTTTAATAAAATTAAAAATTATTTTTTATATGTTTCTTTTATTGTGGTTTGATCTTTACAACTTTCAGCAGTTTACTGTTTCTTGTGATACATTGCATTATACTTATAAAGTTTCAGAAAAATATATACAGGTAATAAAATCATGGTAATGGTTTCTTTCTCCTTCTCCAGAAATTATATTCTAATTAGTATATGTTCTTTTTTCCTGGCAAAGTTTGATGACAATAACTTCATAATAATTCATGGTTAATGACATGGCAGAAAGGTACTTTCTATGTTTAAAGCAAGATGTAAGCATAATACATTATTAACTTATTAAAATTATTTCCCCAAATGGAAATATTTTTACAATGAAACAAATTTTCCAGTATTATTTTTAGACATTTATCATAAGCCATAGTAACTTCCAGAAAATTAGTTTTGAAAAATCCAGTAATAGTACATTTATTTATGTGCATATGCATCTATAATTTAATCATTCTGGAAGAACAATACAGAAAATAAGACTGAAATGTTATATTAGTGAATAAGGTGATTCTATTTAATTTCTTCTCTTTGTTCAGTTTCTATTCATTTTTGTTTTCATATATTTTCAAATAAAGAACAAAGGAAACAAGTAATTGAATTACAGAATGTTATACTGTCAGAGTGAACATCTGATTTTTGTTTTTCTCAAACTTCCTAGAAGGATTAAACAAATGTTTCATTCATGTCTTCAGTGTACACTGAGCTGTTTTCTTTTTATTTTGGCTCCTCGTGGAAATCCGTCATTTGCCTTAAGTAAAGTTGCTAGGCTAGAATACAATACATGGTAGTAGCAATTTATTTAATTGGGCAGAACTCATTTCAGATTAGAAAATCAAAAGAATACCAGTTTAACATTTACTAAATTATTGAATGAAAAAGTCAACCCTTTTGTAGAACCTAATAACTGGCTAGAGAGCAGTCCTTTCTCATCTGAAGTTTTGCATTCCTGTTTGATCACCTGAGGTCAACCAAACTTTGAAAATGTTAAATGGAAAAATTCCAAAACCAGACAATTCATAACTTTTTAATAAATTTTATTACAATGTCATTATAATAGTTCTACTTTGTTAATCTGTTACTGTGCCTAATTTATAAATTAAACTTTGTTACTCAAGTATGAATACATAGAAAAGCACTCTAACCAGGTATGGTGGCTCATGCCTGTAATCCCAGCACCTCAGGAAACTGAGGCAGGAGGATCACAAGTTTGAGACCAGTCTCAGCAACTTAGGGAAATGTTATTTCTGAGTAGAAAAGGCTTGGGATGTAACCTAGTGGTAAAGTGCCTCTGGGTTCAATCCTAATTCCAAAAAAAAAAAAAACAAACCAAAACAGAACAACAACAATAACAACAACAACAACAACAACCAAACAGCATTCTATACAAAGTGTTCTGTACTCTCTTTGGTCTCTGTGGTTTCAGGAAATCACTGGGCATATTTGAATATGCCCCTTTGCATAAGATAGCATGGCCATCTTTCTCCCAAGGGCTTTTCCTTTGAATAAGGAATTTGAAAATTTGGCAGAGTCATAATTTTGAATCATTTTTCATTGTTTTCCTAAATAAGAAGCCTCACAGTATAAAAGTTTTTTTTTTTGTTCTTGCAGTTGTTATTTAATAAGAAAAACTATAAAAATAGTAAAAACTAACTTAACACCGTGACTTTTCCAAGTCTATTTCATGCTTGCAAAACTAAGCGAGTATTATTCTTTATTCCCTTTGTTCTTAGAAAAGCAGAATGTAAACCAAAAAGATTTTTTTTAAATAAAGTACTATGCAAGGCAGAGATTTTTCCATATTAAATGAAAGTATATTGTTTATACATTTCCAATATTTAAAACTTTGGGCTATAAGCTAAGAATTTTTTAATAACTCCAAAAATAAAGAAATTGTTTGAAGTCTCTTTGTCAAAATGTGGCTGAGTTAGTGTTTTGGAACATGATTGGAGATGTAAGGTGACCCTGCAGTATATAAGTCATGCTCTAATTACTCCTGCCCCTGTCTTGTCAGTTAATATGACTTTTGAATTTAAAAGGGCCTGTTCCAATATACCTATAATGAAGCACAGATTGATGGGAGTGAGATTCATAATACAACTTTGAACATTTTGACAGTAAGAAGAGAAGTGAACTAGATGAGACTTTAAAAGAAATACAGAAGGAAAATGCACTTGAGACAATGGATTGAAATTTAAATCTGCAGTGCTTCATAGAATGACTGGTACATATGGGACTTTAATGAATGTTTGAGTAATGAACAAATAAAATCAACACAATAATAAATAAGCCTGTTCTCCAGGGGAACTTACCAGTTATAGATAGAGCGATAAGCATGAGAATAATTACCAAGCTCTGGGTTTCTTCTTTGAGAATATTCTACCCATTACTTTTTCACTGATTTTTGAAGACATTCTTGACAAACGGAACAAGAGAAACTGAGTGAAGTTATGAAAGTTTCAAACACCAAAGCACATGAGCTTTATGATCATGAAGTGTAGACTGACTTATGACATGCTGTCTCCCACAGAGTGTGTCAGCAGTGATGGGGAATGAGTTCTAAGCCTTCAGGAGACCTTTTGCTCTTCCCCTTTCCCGTCCTTGTGATCTACTGAAACTATGTCTAGGTTAGCCTGTTAGAGAGATGGGAAAGATCAAATGCAGAAAAGCTGAGACATCCAAAGGCAACTGACAGCCTGTCAATACACATCACGAGAGATAGCCCAGCTGCAATCAGCAGAGCCAGCTTTTAGCCCACAGGTAACCACAGATACAGTAATGAGTCAGCTAAGACCCAATAAACCATTCGGCTGAACTGTGAGCAAGAAGCATTGGGTATTACCTTAGTAGTTAGGGTTTCCAAGAGGCAAAACCTGAGAGAGCAGAGACTCCTGATCAAATGTTATTTGGGGGAGTGCTATCAGATAAAGGAAGAAAAGGAAGCCAGGAGGGCTAGGTAATGCAGCTTAGCAGGGATATCAGAAGGGAACCATGTGTGTTTCTGATACGAATGTATAAGCCAGTTCTTGGCAGAGAGCATTCCTATAAAGGATACAGTGGGAATGGGTGTGATGGATGGGAAGAAGCTTCCAGGGCTAGAAGCCTCCCGTTTTGCTGAAGGCTATCAACATGTCAGGTCCAGAGGTGAAAGATGAGTCAAAACTCCTAGTAACCAAGGTAGGAGAACCTCTCACAGCAAGGAATTATGTTGGGCCACCATCAGTATTGGCCACATTGTTTTAGCAATGAAGTTAGGCAGAGATAACTAATGATATAACAACCATAATATTTTCATCATTTTCTAGTCACTGCTGAAGCTTGAACTTTGGATAGTTTTTCCTGAAGATGTCAGATATCTTAAGAGAAATTTGCTATTAGTTTTTTGCAGAGGTATATGATATGATCAAATTATTTTCTGAGGATGCTATGAGTGAAATTTTGATAAATGAACTTAAATGGGAAGACTCAGATAGCAAGAGACAAATGAGGATAGTGTAGTGATAGTTGAATTAGAGATTCAGAGACCATGAATTAACCTGCAATCAGCAAATTCCCAAAGGGGGGCGGGGGGAAACATGGTGTTTTGGTCTGCCACAAGAACATATCAAAAATTGCGGGATTTAAATGGCAGACACTTATTTCTTATAGTTCTGGGAGTTTGGAAGTCCAAGATCAAGGTGCTGGTTAATATGGGTCCTAGCAAAGACCCTTCTCCTATCTTGCAGATGGCTTCTTTCTCACTGAGCCCTCACATAATGGAGAGAGAACAATCTCTTGCTCTTCCTCCTCCTATGAGGGTCCAGGCTTCATCATGAGAATCCTCATCTGTGCTTAATTACCCGCCCACATCTTCATCTCCAAATACATTTATATTGGGAATTCTGATTTCAACATATAAATTTAGAAGATGAGTGGATACGATTTAGTCCTTAGACAGTGGTAAGCCATCTTCCATTTGATATGGAAGGCAGAGAAGAAGAAAGTACAGCTAAGAAATGAATGTCTAAAATTAGTTGATTCTTCCTTGATACCAATGTACCAAAAATGAATAATATAGAAGGAAGAGTTGATTAAAGAAGACTGTGGGAATACATTTGTAATTGTTCTTTTGAAACTCTTAGACTAACCAGAAACCCTGCATTATAAGCATTTGAAACATGGCTGCAAAGCTTGGATGAGATTATGGGATTGGAAATCTAGAAATAGCTAACATTTTAGTGTTTAAAATGAATCTTTTCACTTTAGGGTGATCATTTTGAATTGATGGTATTAAATATATAATTCTGAAATATTTATGATCATGAAGCACAGAAAAAGATAATACTTTTCTTCAGTGAAGAATCTTTCATATGAGCTAAATTCCATGTAACTTTTCAAGTGATTTTTATTTTTTTTCTCTTTTCAAAAAGCTTTTAGGTAAGATCTAATATATCCACTTCACATGTTAAGAAAATGTATTAGAGAGGTTATTTGTCTAACTTTAGAGAGTTATTAATTTGATAAGTCAGGATTTGAACACAAACCACAAAAGTTCAAGTCTTTGTAATTAATATAGATGAAAAATCATAAGCATAATTTCTATATTGATAGACATATATCAATAATATCATTCTTAATGTATATAATACTTGTAGCAATGCTTTCATGATAGTTTATGTAATTAATCTCTTAGTCCTGGAATTTAAATTTTTTCTTCATTTTTTAAATATAAGCAGTTTTTTGTTACTATTTTGGTCAGTTATTCTTTAAAACACCTATGTATTTAATAATATCACTTATCTATGTATTTATTTTAACAACAGAGCACAGAATTGTCGGTAGAGCCTTCACAAACTTTAAAAAAAATCTGTCCTTATGTAATGTTGAATTATACTGTAAAGAAAGATTGCACACTTTTTCATATATGATCAGTATAAATTTTGTCAAAATAATCTCATTAGTATGGTATTGCAGAAGTCATATTGAAACAGTTTTAGGTGTAAGTAACAGTCTCAGTGGAACAGTGTGACTGACTTCCTATGTTAATGATGTTGGTGGCTAAGAATGATGATAATAAATATTAATAAAATATGAGGAACGATTTAAAATGCTGTGGTATTATTTTTTATCCAGTCTATGCCCTATAAACAAGGATTGCTATTCTCATCATTTTACAGATGTGGTTAAAGAAAAACAGAAAATAAGGAACTGGCTCAACTCATAGGACTAGAAAAGTTTAGAATCAGGGTTCAAACCTAAAAACTCTTTTGTGCAAGGTTTAGGTGCTTAATCTCTGTCATTAACTGGTTTGAGAAAGATGTTTACAAACATTTCACAACACTGGGGTTGTCTGATATAGGAGTAAAGTTGTTGGCTCATGTAGAAAGAGTGGGAACTGAGGCAAAAGTGGAAATAGAGACAAAAAAAAAAAGAGGAAACAGTGAAATGGTCCCTGAAGACACAAGGAGCTAGAATTAGCAGACCAAAATGATAGTGGAATAGCTGGCTTCAGAGAAAATAGAGAAAAAAGGACCCGAGAGAGAAGGATGATAGCATAAAAAATAGTAGAGTTGAGAGATTCATAAGAATTCATCCATAAACATTATGAATGGCATTTGACCTTTTAACAACCTGACAATTAGACATTGAATGTTTCCTTCATAAACTATCTACAAAAAGTCATTCATTAGCCTGGATGCTTTCACTTTCAATATTGGTCAAGGTCTCTGTGATAGTTGAACTAATTCAAAATTAATGAAATATGCACAACTTAAACAGCACATTAGATAGATATTGATTTTCAAGGCATTTATTTATGAGGTTGCATTAAATAGCTCATAGAAAGCATAGCAACTCTGTAAGTACTCATATGCTTAACCTTAAGACTAATAAAATAAATCAGAAATTATCAAGTTAACGATTTTTATTTCTCTCAAAGTAAATGGACAGTAAAGTAAAGTAAATGGACAAAGAATACCATGAAGATTTTTTGAATTATCAAAAGAGAATGAAACTCACTGTTGAAAAATATGAGAAAGTATATATTTAGCATTTTAACCTAAAATATAAAAGTGTGTATCTTGTGCTATGAGTTCTTTTTTAGGTCCAGGCTATTCCATTTTGAATGAGTGTCTTCACTTCAAACTGTTGTCATTGTATTGATTTGAGTTTGGTAGACTAGAACAGAATTAAATAAACTCCAAATATTACTCCATCAAAATATGATTCATATTCTCTTTTTCATCCTATTTATCAAATGCATTTGTTCATTATCATTTATTTTCCTAGAACATTTTGTTTTCCATTTATTGTGATAATCAAAAGAGAGTCTCTGGAGTTTGAATGAAGGTTCTATATCTCTGTTATTATAAAAACAGAATTATATCTGATAGAATCACTAGTGTTTTCTGTGAACATGGCTTAATGTGTATTGCATTAATTGTGTAATATCATAAGGCATAAAAAGGTTAGTCGCTTCTGTGGGACACTTTTCCTCTCATTTCAATTCAAATATTTCTAAATATACCTTTTCTTATTACTATGTATTCATGATAATTTGCATCACTTTTGCAACACCTGTGTAAATAAATTTATCAATTCCCGATATTTTCTAAAATAACATAATTATATCATAAACTATAAAAATATTCTAGATGGGATGCATATATAATTTCTAAGAAGTATTTTCGACTAGGGAAGTTACTTTACTTGTCTCAGAACATAAAACATTTAGCTTCTGTATTCCAGTTCAGTGTTGTTTGTATAAATTTTAAAGACAAATCAAAACAAGCTAAGAAGCTTGCCACAACCTTAACAGACAAAACCACTTCCTATTTGAGGTAATATATCAGAAAGCTCATTGACAAGAAAGAATAATAACTTAAAATAAAGTTCCTGTCGTTGAAAGAGGCAATTCTCATTGATGTCCACTGACTTAAACTGATCCCCACATTCATCTTAAATGAAATAAAAAACAAATCTTCATTTGCAAATAATAAGATTAATAAAGAAATTAAATACTGAAGTTTGATATCTTAGCTCAAGATACATATTTCATGTTCTTGGATGGCAGAATTAACATTATCAAAATGGCTATTATACCAAAGGCGCTATACAGATTCAATGCAATTCCAATTAAAATCCCAAGGATATTCCTCATAGAAATAGAGGAAGCAATCATGAACTTCATCTGGAAGAACAAGAGACCTCGAATAGTCAAAACAATCCTGAATAGAAAAAGTGAAACAGGAGGTATCACAATACCAGACATTAAACTATACTACACAGCAATAGTAACAAAAACAGCATAGTATTGGCACCAAAATAGACAGGCAGACCAAAGGTACAGAATAGAACACACAGAGACAAAACTACATAAATACAGTTATCTCATACTAGACAAAGGAGCCCAAAAATACAATGCAGAAAAGATAGCCCGTTCAACAAATGGTGCTGGCAAAACTGGAAATCCATATGCCGTAAAATGAAATTAAACCTGTATCTCTCATCCTGCCCAAAACTCAACTCACAATGGATCAAGGACATAGGAATTAGACCAGAAACCCTGCACCTAAAAGAAGACAAAGTAGGCCTGAATCTTCATCATGTTGGCTTAGGATCAGACTTCCTCAACAAGATTCCCAAAGCACAAGAAATCAAAGCAAGAATCAATAAATGGGATGGACTCAAACTAAAAAGCTTTTTCTCAGCAAAGGATACAATCAAGAATGTGAAAAGAGAGCCTACAGAGTGGGAGAAAATCTTTTCCACACGCACTTCAGATAGAGCATGTATCTCCAAAATTTATAAAGAACTAACAAAACTTTACACCAAAAATACAAAGAACCCAATCAATAAATGGGCCAAGGAACTGGACAGACACTTAACAGCAGAAGACACACAGGTGATTAATAGACATATGAAAAAGTGTTCAACATCTCTAGTAATTAGAGAAATGCAAATTAAAACAACTCTAAGATTTCATCTTACTCCAATTAGAATGACTATTATCAAGAACACAAACAATAATAGATGTTGGCGTGATTGTGGGGAAAAGGCACGCTTTTACTTTGCTGGTGGAGCTGCAAATTGGTGCAGCCACTATGAAAAGCAGTGTGGAGAATCCTCAGAAAACTTGGAATGGACCCACCTTTTGACCCAGTTATCCTACTCCTTGGTTTATACCCAAAGGACTTAAAATTAGCATACTACAGTAACACAGCCACATCAATGTTTATAGCAGCTTAGTTCACAATAGCTAGATTGTGGAACCAACCTAGATGCCCTTCAACAGATGAATGGATAAAGAAACTATGGTATATTTACTCAATGGAATATTATTCAGCCATAAAGAAGAACAATATTATGGCATTTGCAAATAAATGGATGGAACTGAAGAATATCATGCTAAGTGAAATAAGCCAATCCCAAAAAACCAAAGGCCAAATATTTTCCCTGATAGGTGGAGAGTGATATATAATGGGGGTGTGGGTGTGGAGAGTGAGAGAAGAATGTAGGAACTTTAGATTATGTACAAGGAAATGAGGCTAATGAGAGGGAGGGGGGTATGAAAATGGTGAATGAAACAGACATTATTACCCTATGTACATGTATGATTAAATGAATGGTACAAATCTACATTGTGTACAACCATAGAAATGAAATGATGTACCCCATTTGTGTACAATGAATTAAAAGGTAGTCTGTAAAAAATTAAAAGATAAATTAAAAAAGATACATATTTCATTTCTGTAATATTTCACTTCCTGCGTCTCTGCAGTGATCTTCATGGGAAGTTCTTTATCTCTAAAGTTCATGTTCAGTAGGATTCATTCACCTACTTCCCATTTACTCCAAGTCATTGGTCATCACCCTTGAGTGGAACCCTCTTTTACTTATGGTAATGTTGCATGTTTATATCACTTTCTCTTTTTAAATTTACTTTAGCTTTATTTTCACATTATGCTCTCGAATTACCAGGTACTTTGGAATCTGTTTCAATATTGACTTGTCCATTCACCTATAACCTTCAGAGATTCAAATGACTTTCCTGTGTCTTTGCTAATGTTTCACAATACTTCAGATATCTAACATAATATATGATTATTGATACCTTAGTATCAGTATGATGCTCTGTGAAACATACAGTTGAATCAGATAGAATGCTGGGACCCTGTAATGAGTTAAAAATGAATTAAAGTCTTACTTGTACAGCAGACACAAGCATAGGACAGGTGTAAAAGAAAGAGTAATTCAGTCTGTAAGTCATTTTGGAAATGAGCTATAGATAAGTAGTTTAAACAATTTACTTCTAATGTAATTATTGGTATGATCACATTTAAATTCATCATCTTGATATTTATTTTTTATTTATCCCATTTATTATTTGTTCCATTATTTTCTTTCTCCCTTTTCTTTTAGATTTATTGAAAATTTACTCCATTTTTATCTCTTTTGATAGTTTATTAGTTACACACTTTTGATATTAATTACTGCTTTGGTATTTATACAATAAACACCTTTATAATGTTCAATTAAACTAATTTGGCCTGAGGCTGCATCCACTTTGAGTTCCTCTGTAGCAAGCTGCAAGCTAATCTCCTATGTGAAAAAACTGCAACTTAATTTAAGTCAATTCTTCTCAAAGCAGCTGAGGCTCAATCAATCACAGACCATCATTTGATTTTGTCATGTCTAAATAAGGTAAATATCTTATGAGGTCAATCTTGAACGTCAACTTGATTGGATTGAGAGACATCTAGAAAATTCCTACAAGGACCACAATAGGTTTGTCTAGTTTCCAGATTGGAATGTTGGTCAGCAATCTGAGAGACAAAGAACCACCCTAAACATGGTGGCCCGATTCAATACACGGAGTTCTTGGAAGGATAAAACAGCAGAGGAAGGAAAAAGCACACCAGCACATGCAATCTTCACTCTCCCCGAGTGGATTTGCTTTTTGCCGTTGCCTTTGACCTTGGGCATTTCACTCTAGTTTCTTTAGCTTTTCATTGTGAATTCACACTAGTAACTCCATGGAACTTCTAGGGATGGATTATTTGAATGCACCATCGGTACTTCTTATTCTGAGGCCTCTACCTCCTTGGCCTGGTTTCTCCTGCTCTCATTTGCAGACAGCTATTGGAGGATGTCAGCCAGTATAGTAAATCCCCTTATGTAATTATGTGTGTGAGTTTGTGTGTGTGTTTTGTGTGTGAATGTGTATGTGTGTATATTCATTCTGTGTATTCATTGTGTTAGTCAGATCTATGTAGATGGGACCAAAATACCTAACAAGAATTCCTTAGAGGAGGAAACATTTATTTTGACTCACAATTTCAAAGGTTTAGTCCACAGTGGGGTGACTACATTGCTCTGGGCCTATGGTGAAGCAGAACATCGTGACAAGCTGAAAGGAGAAAGAAAGAGAAAGGGGAAGGGACCACGGGGAAGATAAACCCTTTCAGGACATACCTCCACTGACTCACCCCTGCAGCCATGACCCATCTGCCTACAGTTATTATCCAGTTATTGCATTCAAAACAGGATGGACTGGTTAAGCTACAGATCTCAGAATCCAATCCTTTTACCTTTGAACATTCCTGTATTGATCCAGGTACACTGGAATTTTGGGGGACATATCTCTTCTCCACCCCATAGCCTTCTATATATAAATAGGTATATATATATATATATATATACACAAATACATAAATACATATATATGTATAAATAACATATTTGTTTTATTAGTTCATTTCCTCTAGAGAACGCTAATGAATGCTTCATCACTGCATACCCAAATAATCAAATACCAAATGGTAACCAATTTTTTTTTTTTGGTCTATAAATATTGACAGCTGAAGTTGCTGAGTTGTTGAGCTTTCTGAACCTCTGTTGATTCTGAGCACTGCCTGATTTATAAATCAGTCTTTGCTCAAATAAACTCCAATAAATTTAAGTTGTCTGAAGTTTGCATTTTAGCAAATCTATCAGTTTTCAATTAATATGATAGCACTCCTGATATAATATAAAATCTTCTGATCTTCTAATTCTCATTTTCAAGTATTAATGGTATTGCTATTTTACATTTTCTTCCTATTTTATAAACTTCACCTTTCATTTTTGCCTTCAACTCTTGATTATCATTCAGGGAGATGTAATTAATAAGATTGTTTGATATTTATTTATATTCCTATCATGCCCAGTGATCTACATTCTTCTGCAGAGTTATTGAGTTCTAACTTTATGTCTTTAGCACCCTTATTAGCATTTTGTTCATAAACTCAATTGTTCTATGTTTTGAAAAGAACTTATTTTGGTTTCAATATTGACAAATCTCTTTATTGGTTATATAACTCTGAACTGATTGTTTTCTTTTGGTGCTTAAACTATGTCCACCCAAAATTTTCTGTCTGTATTGGTCCATTGAGAAAATGATTGTTATTCTTCCCCCATTCATAATAACATGGTTTATTTTTCTCCATTTTAAGTTTCTCTAACATGGATTTAGCAATTTGTTTAATATTTTTAATATGCCTTAATGAGTTTATTTCATGTTTCTTTAGCTTTGAATTTATTCAACTCATATAAAAGGATTTATTATTTTCATCATAATAAAAATATTTAGCCATTGCTAATCCATATTTTTCTCTGTGCTTTTCTGTTTTTCAATAATTCAAATTATCTTTAGATTAGTCCACATGAAATTGTTTCAAACTCTTCATTGCCATGTTGATTTTTAGTATTATTTTCTTTCCGATTTTTTAAAAATAATTTCTATTGATATTTCTTTAAGTTTTGTAATTGTTATAATAATATAATCTGTTGTTAAATCTACCTAGTCTAATTTTCATTTTCATATTTCAATCTGAATCATTTTGATATCTCCTGTGTCTCTGTAGATCATTAGTCTGTCTTCTTGAATATTGGGTACACTGCTATATGAACCTTTGATATGTTTTAAGCATCAATGGCATTTATGGGTTTGTTTAAGCTGATTTTCTTCCTATTGTGGATCATGTTGTTCTGCTTCTTTGCATGGCCAGGTTTTTTTTTTTTTTTTTTTTTTTTTTTTTTTTTTTTTTTTTTTTTTCAGATGCCAAATGCTGATTTTATTTTGCTGGATAAAAAAAAAAAAAATACTTTTGAATTTTTGAAAATATTCTTGAGCTTGTTCTGGGGAAAGTTAAACTAATTGGAAATATTTGAATCTTCTGAAGATGGCAATCTTCTGAGGATTATCTGATGGCCCCTGAAGCACAAGATTTTTCAATTGGTTTAGGTTCTTCACATTATTCTTTCTGAATATTTCAGGTGGTTCCTTCTTTGGACTTCAGACATTTCCTCAGCTGTATTCCCCCATAAGTACTCAGGAAAATTGTGGAGGGCATTCTGGAGACTTCTATTACTATCCTTCAAGTCAACTATATGCATCTAGTATTCTTTCCTGCAACTTATAACCTCTGTGTCCTTCCCAGACTCCTATCTCCAGTTCCACTATGAAGGAAGACTTCCAGACTTTCCAAATGGATTATGTTCCCTGGCACTGTGGCCTAGAAATTCTCCAGACATTAAGTTGGGCTAATTGCAAGACTCACTTCATTTGTTTCTTTTCTCTCAGGGATCATTAACTTTTATTGCCTGATGTCCAACATCTTTAAAACCATTAATTTGTATATTTTGACTGATTTTTTATTTGTTTTAGGTGGGAAAAAAAATCCAATTCCTGTTACTTGGGCTGAAAATGAAATATAAATTTTTTTAAAAAATTCTTTAATAGCATATCTTTTATAGATGATGCTATGTAGAAACCGGTCAAAGATATTTTAACTCTGAAAAAAATAGATAAGTAGAGTGTGCACTTGAAGCTAAAATACATGGCTTCAATTATGTTTTGAAATAAAGCACTTTTATTATAAACTTGTTAAATTATTCTTTAAATGACTCAGGTTTTCACAGAGCTGCAATAATAACTAACATTACTAATGTGATTATGATCTTCCTATGTATTACAACCTGTATTTCCTGCTGGGTGATGGCACTTCGGGCCTACTGCGAAATGATTCTAGTTTAATATTCTAGATTGCTGGATATTAACCTCCAGCTTACACAGCTTCATTGTTTGTAGTTCCCAGAAAGCATGTGGACATGTTGCCATTTTCAATAAACTGCCTCTACCCTAGAGAATAGTTAAGAGTTTCTTGAAACTATGGCTGTTTTCACAAGATGTCATTAGCTCGTTTCCATTCTCATAAGGACTTGGTTGCCCCCAGGAGATTTCTCCTCCAAATGGTCATAAGTATCTAGCAATGTTTAGTTTCCCATATAACAGACAAAATACCTAGGTCATTGCCAAAAGAACAAGAGTAAGAATTTTGCCTTCTGAACAGAGTGCACTCTTCCTTCTTTGGTTTTGCAGAAGAGGAAAAGCAGTCAAACAGCTACAATATCCTGGTAGACATCTAAAGTCTGCTTCGTAAATGGTTGATGAGTGCCTGGTCAAGGAATTGAGGGAAACCACTATGAAACATGCACCCCAGTGACCAGGCAGCTTTGGTACATGTCATGGAACATAAAGTCCCCAAGAAACACCAAGGAATAGCATTCAATGTTTTAATGTAAAACCAAGATGCTAACAGGCCCAGGTAGGTCTGTTCCTGAACAAACCCCTTCTGTTTTAGAGGTTATCATATCTTGATAACAGTAGAGTCTTAGTATACTCACTACAAAATGGAAGAATCAAGCCATAATGTTGTATTGTCTTTATAAACTAGGCATTTGTTTCCAAAAATTGTGCAGCAGCAACTACTTTACAAAGGAGGTGTGCCTGGTAACTAAGTGAGGGAAGCCACAAATCTGGGTTGAGGCTACTTCCCTTTGCCGAATATTCTGGTCAACAAAATCATTAGTCACAGAGACTTGTTCTGTCTCTACATCCAGAATGGTGAACAATGT
The DNA here is from genome assembly GCF_902686455.1 of Sciurus vulgaris. Taxonomy (NCBI): domain Eukaryota; kingdom Metazoa; phylum Chordata; class Mammalia; order Rodentia; family Sciuridae; genus Sciurus; species Sciurus vulgaris. Next base: position 24,873,599 of record NC_136470.1, on the reverse strand, counting down.
TCTGGCCTCCTTTTTTTCAGCTTGGTTCTAAAAAGGCATCAGTTTTCCTTGAATGCTGATAGAAATAATCATGAATTTGCTCACACAGACCACAAGTACTCGGCTCCTAAATTTTGGTACGTTTTATCAGCCATCCATGATGTGACAGAGGTATGAGAGCATTGCAGGCAGGAGAGTTAAGACTGCAACTTCTAACTTATCTGCTGGGAACATCATCTATATAATCAATGCATCAGTTGTCATTGGGAGGATACCCTTGGGTTAGATCTGAAACCATCCACTGTTAGCAAAGGACAAGGAAACTATCCACCATCCCCTCCCCGACTGCTCAATGTGTCTCTCTAATCAGGTTTATTCTCTGACTATTATGGGATGAAAAATTTCAAACCCTTTCCTTATAGCTTTGTGCTACACATTTAGGTATAGAAAGATAAAAAATAGTATGTTCATTTGTCCTAGGAGTCTAATAGATGAGGTCATGGAATGGTGACTTTGGTATCCATATCCACAATGTCAAACAAGTGTGAACTTTCTTTTCCCCGAAGTTCTCCAGAATATTTAGTCTTTTTCTTACAGAAGCTAAGTTGAAGATAGAGGTGGAACAGGAAGGAGATCAGGGAGAAAGCAACTTCTCACCAATATGTCAGTGAATTTTACAATCCATTTTAAGGAGACAGATGGCTCAATTATGTTTCTACTCACTTCTGTTTATACCTGTACAAGTTGTTTTATCCTTTACCGTCTGCCTTCTGCCTAGAAAAGTGAACCAGAAGCCAAGACTCATTTAGGTGGCTTGCTTCAAGTTTACCGTTTATCCCTCAGCATCATTAAAAGACAAACCCTTATCTACACTCCATTCCTCTTGCATATTCCAGGTCCATTTTATAGCAACAATATTATGGGAACATTATAGAAATAAAATAGAGAAAGTTTTAAACCTGTAAAATGAAAGAAAAAGTGTAATATTTACTGCATCTGTAGGTCGCCAGAATTTGTGTAACAAAGATGAGAAAGTTTGACAGGGAATGTATGTGAAAACACTCCTCTAACTCTGCATTCCTTCTCCTTGCTTACTGCATGTAAGGAGTAATGCTATTTACGGAACTTATAATAAGGATATGAACTATATCCAATCATACATAAAGAAAAATAAGAAAAATTAATATCGAAGACTCACTAATGGAACATTAACAAATAAAACAAGCCATTTCAAAATGATAACCGGCTTCTCCTTCACCATGAGCATCTAATTCACTGGTGCCATGCTTTTCAGGCATAAAAAAGATGCAGACACTGAGCAAAATTGTACCACACCTTTGATGATTAAGATGTGAGGAACAGAGGTCTTTTAACTTTCGGCAACTCCAGTACTTGCTTTATTATAAAATCTCAAAGGATGATACATAAAGGAAACAGAAATATGCTTGAACTTTGTAGTTGCAGACCCCTGATTGAGAAAATATTTTGTACTCTGCCTATGATTGCCTGGTATGCCAACACGGCAAAGTCAACCCTTTTCCCTGCTTATACCCAGTGTCAAGCTGTACTGTCACCACGTTTTACTTCAGTGTCAAAAATACACCAGAGAATGGGAGACTTGTCATTTCTTCTTTTTCCCTTAAATAACTATCCTTTGTTTTTATACTCTCCCTTCTTTGTATACCCGAATAGAATGTGAAAGATGGAGGTATCAGAAACAGAGGTGCCAGTATTACTCTCATCCTGTATCAGGGGTTGGGGAACATAGATTAATATTTCTTGTGTTTTACTTACATAGCTCTGAGTGTAAATGTTAGTCCTTGTTTGTGATCTTCCTAAAACAGATGAAGCATTTCAAACATGACTTAATTAGAAAACGACATCTACCTCTCAACAGTAAACCTTGACGTTAATTAAGCTAATTTCAAAAGTTCCTTAAGTATAAAATATCTTGGGCAATTCAAATAAAATATATCCATTTCTCCTCCAGTTGTTTGGAAGGTAACCAATTCAATACTTGATATAAAGAATAAAATTGTCAGTAAATAGTGAATATATATTTAGAACTTTTATGTGCTGACAATATAAAAATGGACAAAGTTAAAGTTCTGTCTTAAGGAGTTGGCATTTTGGTAAGCTAAGATACTATATTGATAATATGTGATAGATGGTATGTATTGAGCACATGTTTTATCATTTTTCTATTAGGCAGAGAAAATGAAAATTTAGAAACTATAATGTTAAAGAAATAGAGCAAATAAAATTATTTCACATAATCAATTTTAATTTGAAAAAATTTAAATGAAATTTAGAATAAATTGATTTATTCATATTTTAAGAACAATTGGATGTTTACAAGTAGCAATTACATACTTGACAGTATTATACATTACAGAATTTATTTCAATTAATAGTAACATCAGATCAATGTGAAAAGGAGCGACAAACCATATAGCAATTATTCTTCACATTAATGGAGACATAAATGTATAGTAATACAATTATAAATTTCAACCATGTGTCACAATTTTTTAAACATCTTTATTGGGATACAAGTCATATACCATAAAGTTACTCATTTGTAGAGTACACTTCAATAATTTTAGTCTAGTCACAGGTTTGTGCAAGTATCACTACAATCTAATTTTAGATTATAATAATTATCCCCAGGAAAAACTCACACACTTTAGCAGTCACTCCACATCTCTGCTGTTCCTCCAAAATGTAGGCAAGCACAAATCTTCTTTCTGTCTCAGTGTATTTGCCTCTTTCTGATCCATCATACAAATGGAATCATATAATATGTGGAGTTTTGTACTTTTTATCACTTCTAAGCCATTTTTAAAACATCTAGGGAGTGCCAAATTAAGTAAAAGTGATGACATCAGCTAAATTTTGGGGTGGGGGAGTCAATGAGTATTCAAAAGTCATCCTGTAGTTAAGAGTAAAGTTGTGAGCATATCCTCTAAAAAAAAAAGGAAAGACTTGTCTAAATTTCTGTAGACACTAGAAGTGTGCTTAATATATCATGCCAAAACAAGGTTAACATGAATTACAGGAGTATACTTGTTGCTGGAGTCCAGATGCAAGCAAGCTAAATTCCTTTGCAAGCAGAGTTGCTTCAAATCTTAGTTATTTCTGACTTCATCTTGTTTTTCTTGAGCTCACTCTTTCCAAAAGACAGATGACAACAATATCTAGCAGAGCATAAGAAGAAAAGTATGAATGCAGAAGAAATTTTATCTAAATTTTGTAGATTAACTTCTTTAATCCCTCTTTAGTATGAAAACCAAGCAAATGTCAGTTGAAGTAGCATAATCTGATTAAAGTTGATGAATTGAGAAGAGAATTAACCCTCCCAATCATCTTTAAAATAGGATTAAAAAAAAGAATTGGCATGATAAATGAATTACTAAATTGATGGAAGAAACATAAACTATTCAACAAATAATTATTATGTGCTGCTTGCCAGGTTACTCAGTGTGTGAGTCAGTTTTTCATCTCTGTGACCAAAATACCTGACAAGAACAACTTAGAGAAGGAAAAGTTTGTTTTGGCTCACAGTGTCAGAAGTTCATTTCATGGTTGGCCTACTCCATTGCTCTGGGCCCAGGGTGAGGCAAAACATCATGGCAGAAAGATGTGGTAGAGTAGCACTGTTTCATTCACAGCAGCAGGAAAGCAGAGAAAGAGCAGAAATGGCCAAATGGAAGGTGAACACTTCTAGGACACACCCCTAATGATCCAGACCTTTTCTAGCTACACATAGCCTTTTCACATTTACCACCCAGTTAGTTGATTTAAATGAGGATGGACTAATTAGGTTGGGGTTCTCATAATATAATGAATTTAATGAACCTAGCATTTTATCTAACGCATTTAATGAATGTATTAGCAAGAGCATTTGGGGGCACACACCATATCCAAACCATAATACTTAGGTTAAATGCCGAGGTCAAAGTAGATAAGCATATTATCCTCTTAGAAATTTATAATCGAGAAAAACAAGTTTTTTCTAACAGTGTTTGAGATGATTATCATGACAAGGACAAGTAAAGTAATAAGTTCTATGTGAGTAGATAAGTTAGTTTGGTAGGAATGTTAAACATTTTTTCCAAATCTTATACAGAACTATGTACTACAAAAAAGTTTCCCATTTGGGAACAATTTCCAAAAATAGATTTATTTTCCAATCTGGGAGTTGATAACAATGGTAGAGTATTTCTTAACTTTCTGTTACCTATAGATCTCCCATATGTGAGTAAGTGGATATTTGCAAGTTAGAAATTACCTTATTTATTTTGGAAGTATTTATTAATAAACAAGGGAAATTTGAGATCTTGTGAAACACATGTATTTTTCTCCATTCCTTTTTAAAATATATATTTTATATACATTAAAATGTGATACAAGGACCAAAAAAAATAACCAAGAAAGAAGAGTGGAGCAGACTCATATGTTGGCTATTTTTAAAAATAGAAGTCAGTTGTCTAGTATTTCACATGGCAGAACAAACAAACAAACAAACAAAAACAATTTCCTGAGTGTGGGAAGCCAATAGGAAGCGAGCAGGCCATTACTTGCAGTCTTGAAATGCTTAAGAACTGAAGGAAAAATCCACCAGGGAAAGTTGAAAACAAGTGGAGCAGAATAGGAGCTGAACACATTGAAGCAGAATGAACAGGGAGGAAGAAGAGGTAGTTTCTTCCCTCCACCCACTTACACACTCCTAAACAGGAAAAAGATTAAAAATTCATTTCTAAAACAACAAAGCCTAGAGGTTCTGAAATTAGGGACAACAGGTTAGCGAGTTTAGGCAATAATCTCATGCATAGGTTGAAGTCTGTACAGTAGCTCCCTACCTGCCTTCCAAGATTCCCAGTGAATGCACAAAACTACTGATAGTACTCAAGCCTGTATATAGTATGTTTTTCTTTTTCCTTTGCAGCCACCCGTGATAAAGTTTAATTTATTGATTAGGCATAGTAAGAGATTAACAACAATAATTTGCTCTAGGTATTAGCAATGTCAGCATGTAATTTTTCACTTAAAAGAAACATTTTACATCTGGTTGCTCTTTGACATTTCAGAATTTCAGAATCATCACCATTGCTACTATGCACTTTGGGACATAAAAAAAAAAAAAAAAACAAAACAAAAACACTTTGAACACAAGCACTGTGTTAAAATAGCCCCTATTTATTGTGCTGTGGATCAAATTCAGGGACTTGGGCATACTAAGCAAGTATTCTACCATTGTGCAATACCCTCAGCCCCAAGTGAGGTTTTTGTTTTGTTTTGTTTTAATGGGAATTTCAGGTTTCTAAGGATTTCTTCCTAGCATCTTTTGTAGAAACTTAAGAACCTTCTCTAAAGATAGAGAAGCAGAAGAGAAAGGGAGCTGACCTGGATGAGTTAACCTACAGGATGCACAGAGCCACTTCCAACTACCCATGGCCTTAGAAAGTTAATTAAGTAGTAAAATTAATTAAAATTCAGAGAAAATCCCAAACCCTCCAGTTAGCGATTAGCTATAACATTTTCCCACCTGAATTTCCTCTCCCAAGAATGTCGATAATGCTCCCTTTCCCTCCCCTTCCCAATGAGAATGAATGTAGTTGAAAGATGGGGGGTGGGGTGCAGCTGAGCCCTGTAGCCCCAGAGAACCTACATGGCTCTGGCTCTGTGGTACCCACTGTGCTAGATCTTTTAAACACATTGAAAATAACCTGATGGCAACTCCTCCTTTATAATTATGTTGTCATATATAGCTGAAAAGAACCAACAGAAAAATCAAACACATTCTCTTCTTTAATCCTCATCATAGTGTGAGGAAAACATCATGAGCCTCTGCACGCAGATGAAGAAAACCAAGATGCAGAGTGGAGGTGTCCCATTGAGGCTGCACAGTAGGGAACACGGTTCTAGATACTGTGTTCTAGCATCTAGGGATGCTTTTGCCGGAACCCAGATGGTCAGGGCCCCGAGAACAGAGCACATAGCAAACTGCCAGGAGCTGCACCCCAGAGGTTTAGGAAAGCCATCACTGGGGAAGAAATCACTCCCATTACACAGGCAATAAACTCTGTTTCTGGGAATCAAATCTGCCTTGCAATGGCATGACAGTTGATCTAATCCCAGTGGAACTAAGCTTAATCAAAAGTATTTTTGGCATGAAGGAACAAAACAGAAAATTCGATGTTCCTTGCATGAAACTTCTTTCAAGGGGAAGAGGAGAAAAGGAACTAAGGTGAGCTCCCCAATTTATCCTTCCAAATCAGACTGTGTGATTCTTGTTATCTTGAATTAGAGAACAAAGAGCAAAATATATGCAAGAATGGACATGCTAGCATGTATCTTACATGGAAAAAAGTCTCCAACTGTTCCTTTAGGTGTCCACCTGAAACCACAAATGGTCAGCATATCTTTTGGAAGTAGAAGGTTCTGTCATTCAACAGAAATACATCCATACATTAATATTAATTCAGAAGTTTATTACATGTTGCATCTCATACTAAAAATTTTGTCCAGACATATTGAACAACATGTCCTTATGAAATTGTGCAAAAAGATAAAATAACACTTTAAAAAACACACACTGAGATGTCACCAATTAGACAGAAACCTCTTCTCACTACAGATTTCTATGGAAACATTAAATCCATAGATTAAATTTACTGGCAAGTTAACATACAAAGCTATACAATGTCTAAGGCTAAAATCGAATTCTTGACTTCATTAAAAACAAACAAAACAAAAAACTGGGTGGATCTTCCCTACCTCTTCCACTCAGACTCAGCTACTGTATGACTGATGTCTGTTGGTTTCATTAGCAGCTGTGTGTCTTCCACAAACACAAGAATGGTTCTTTTAAGACCTTGGGATTTCATGACATGTCTGTCATTTGTCTACTGTTTAAAATTTGAATAAATTAGATGCAATAGATTATCAGAGAGTTAGACCTGAAACCTCCAGATTTAGAAAGTAAGCCAATATCCAGGACTTAAAACAAGTTTCTAGCAGGGAAAAAAATCCTGGTCCCTAAAGTCATTTTACCTATTGAAAAAAAAAAAAAAAAATCAAAGCAGAGATAAAATTTTATCTGAGCAAAAACAGTATAAAAAGGAAGTACTGGTTTTGAGCTTGCAAGAATTCAGTCTATGCTAATGACCAGAGTTCACTTAAATTGAAACCTGTTCCCCATCAATAAGTCAAAATTTTCATTCATATAATTACTTTGACAGGTATGTGAAGGGTTTTTCATTGTGTCTCTTCACCCAAAATGACATTTTCAATATTTCTACTTTCTGAAATTTTTCAAAATTCGGAGGATAGATCATTCCACTAAGAGAACTTCTTGCAGAAACTTTCTTCTTCCATCCCAAATTCTCAGAAGCTTTTCATTCCCGCTCCTCTTTGAGCTCCTATTTATAGCTGCCTTGTTACATGTTGATAGTAGGTTCTGCCTGGTGATATGGCTTTACTTATTTATTGTGATCTAGAGCTTATTTATTGTGTTCTGGGACACAGTGGCTACTTCTTGCTGTTAGGTTGATTAGGGTCTGAAAAAATTGCTTGGAAGGGAAGGTTTTGCCTTTTGCCCCATATTCGTTTCAGCCACAGAATCAGAGACAGAAAATTCTTGAACTGAAGCTGCCATTGATTCAAAGCCTAACAACCTAATGAGAACCAATTACTTTGCTATGTGCTCCTCAAGGATTACTCAGCTTCTGGATAAAATAGATATTCGGAGTAAAATATTCTTCCCTTTTCCCCAGTAGTAGGATGTTACTTCAATATTCTATTTCTATCTTTCAGGAAAGCTTAGCTTATTCTATACCAGGTTAACCTCTTTTTCATTCTTTGGTCAATTTTATGTAATTTAAAAATTTTCTAGAACTTATATTTAAATAGCATCAAATTATTAGTAAACCTGAATTCGTTGTTTTCTTCATATTCCCACTTCTTACACTCTTAAGATGTTTTCAAAAAAATTTTTGGAAACTGATCTCTGTTGCTGCCATCAAACTCCTTATTCGAATAAATCCTGTCTACCACCTTCCTGAGTTGGATAATGTAATCCAATACCTATACGGTGCTTGCTTTTTTTTTTTCTCTCTTTCTTGATGCATCCTTAACAATTTAATTTTCATTTGATTCAAAATTCCAGGGTTTAACAATTCCAAGAAATTATCAAGTTTGAACTATAAGTTCCAAAAATTTCTCAAATATTTACCATAACGGTAGAGACCTTTCTTTTGTGTCACTACAATAGTTGTATCACTTTAAAATTTTCTGGTTCTTCTGATGAACTTAGTTTCTTGATAATTTATTATTATTATTATTATTATTATTATTATTATTGGCAAGGAAAGGTCAACCACACAGATAATCTGATGTATTCAAACATATTAAGAAGTTTTAATCTTTTGTAGGAGGATGTTGTAACAAATTAGTGTAGGAACAGTGAAAATAAATGAGAAATAAAGTCACTGTTGAATTGAGGGAATTTCAGACTTATTCAAGTAAATAAATATAGTTACATATTGCTTTGCAATTTATCTAAAGTTATTGCATATGAAAATTCAGTTTTTCCCCTCTATTTTACTCTTTACTTCTTACTCTTGATCAAATCTTATAATGTCTGAGGTCTGTCTTGACTGTGAATTTCTGAAAGGAGATGATGCACTTCTGGTCTGTAAGTATTGCTGTGGTTTTGTACTTTCTGTATTCTCACTTGTCTTAATTTCTGACTTTATGAAAACTCCAGTCCCTTGACATCTCCATTTTCTCTAATTTCATTAATTATCTCATATTTTCTCATTTTTATCTTTTCACGATCAACCAATGATCCATAATTTCATCCATTTTTAGACATTTTCAATTAATTTATTTTATTTTATTTTATTTTATTTTATGTGATTATTGATATCTGCCAGGTCAAAGTTTAAAGGGTTGATTTTTACTACCCTTCTACTCAGCTATTTTAAGCTCTAGAGGGGGAAGTGGGAGGTGGGATGTAAGAAGAAGGTTTAGCAGTTTCTTCTTATTAAGTATCTTTCTCTCAAACCCCCTCCCCCAGGAGGCCTCCATTCTTGGGAGAGTACCAAGCTATTTGTCATTTGAAAAAAATATTTTTATATATATATATATATAGTTATTCATATATATATATGTATATGTATATATATATTTATATATATATATGCACACATATTTCTTTTCTTGTAACCTGTGGAGATTGTACAAGAACCAGAAGTGTCTTCCTGTGTACGTTTAAAAATGCCAGTTAATATGTTTCCTCGCTGTACTTCTAATCACAGGAAGAATTAATTTTAAACCTCTCTTCTTAAGCTATTTGTTCCTCCACATATAAAATAGTGTTCTTTTGTGTTTAACTTGATCTTTAAATTTAATTTCCATCTCTAATCCTGTAGACATTTACTTTGTAATGTTTGAGCAGTTTTTAAAACCAGAGATTGTACATTTGTTGGAAAAAAGTCTAATAATTCTAACCAATGCTCTTATTTTATATTAACTTGAGCATAGCAGTGCCTGTCTTTGAACTCAGGCCAGAGTTAATATTTGTGTAGTCATAATAAAGATGGATTTCAGCAGCAGGGACCCTAGGTCTCACCTGCAGAGATTCTGTTACCTCCCACAGATGTTGCTGCCAGTCGGGGTTTGAGTGATGTCCTAGAAGCCATGGACCTGTATGTGCTGTGTACATGCCTCCAGGACAGTTATATATTCACCTACCCTGCTGGTTTTTCAGCCTCAACTGGATCATGTATACACTGCCTCCTAGCAGTGTGCACATTGATACTGATATTGAGTGTGCACATACGTCCTCCATTTGTCCATCATACTTCATGTTATGGGCTACATTATCTTCCTCCAAAGCTCATATATTAAAGCCTTAACTGCCAGTTGCTCAGAATGTGACAGTATTTGGAGATAAAGCCTTTACATGTCATTAAGTAAAATGAATTCATATGGGTGTGGCCTAACTGAAAAAGATCAGGGTCCTTGTAAATGAAAAAAAAAAAAAAAAAAAAAGCAAATTGGACATATGAAGAGACATCAGGGGCAGGCACTTGCACAGAGGAAGGACCATTTGAACACACAGCTGGAAGGTGACTATCTTCAAAGAAGAAAGGTCACAAGAGAAACCAAACCTATGATCATCTTCTTGGATTTCTAGTTTCAAGCAAAGTGAAAAAAATGAAATTCTGCTACTTAAGCCACCAATTTTCTGGTATTGTATTGTAGAATTCCTAATGAAACTCATAAACTTCACTCATAAAACACATATTTAAAGATAAAATTACTAAAACTTTCTAAATTGCCACAGCACAACAATAAACCAACTAAGCATTATGCCAAATCTTCTCTGAGCAGGGCCCTATGAAACTGCATGTTTCAAGCTGTGAAGCCTGTTGACTCTGTCAAACTACTCTGTCCCAATTCCAAAGGACATTTGGTTCTTGCCTATATCTTACACAACTAGACTGATTGTATACATTATTTCATTTAATGTTCACAACAACATTGTAAGTAAAGTACTATTAATAATCCAATTTTAAATATTATAAAACTGTAGCTCATAAAAATTAGAAACAAGCCTAAATTCACACAGTTAATTAAAATCTGGACCTGAAGTAACATATATATTATACTGTGGTGTTTATTTCCTTTTTTACAAATGCTGAAAGGGCACGTGCTATTCAGAAACGTCCAAGCTAGAAATATAAGGGCACATCCTGGCATATTCTTCCACTTTCAACCAGGCACCAAGTCCCACTTACATACACTTAATATCAGCTTTGCAACTTCTGCATCTACTACTTACTGATCCTCATCTTTTCTTATATCATTTATTGCAAAAACCAAACTGCTTGGACTGGGGGAATCTAACTCAATAGTGAAACTCTTGCCTATCATGCATGAGTACTGGGTTCAAGTTGCTAGTACTGAAAAAAAAATTTAAAATTTAAAATACATAAACTCTTGTCCTCTCTAGTTATATAGCTATTCTTTTTCTTTATAAAAGTAAAATTCAGTCTGATGCAAATAAGCCAAGTCTTCAGCAGAGTACATGCAGTTTTATGAAGTGGCTTCTGCAGACCTGTCTAACCTCATCATGAACATCAGCTCTTGTGCCTCAACCACACTCATGCTCCTGTGCTTCTGTACCTTGGAGCACTCAACTGGACCCCTGCCTTAACAACACTGCATGCGGGTTAGCTTATATGTCATCTCCTCCAGACAACTTTCCTCAATTCTTTTCTTTCTCAAGTCTTAAATCTTTGTAACTTATTATCAATAACATTACAAAGTATTAGAGTGTTAATAGAAATGTTTTGGTAGTCTCTGACACCTTTAGGAAAGAGTTTAATTCATTATTTAACTTTCTACATAGCATATCCCAATTAATATTGAAGTCATTGGCTTTGGAATAACAAAAATGTGGTTCACATCTTAACTGTGATACTTAGTACCTCTGTATCAACACTGGGCCAATCATTTCAATGTCTCCATGACTTCGTATCTTAATAATTTGCACTTCACAGTCTATTGCCAGGACTAACTTACTTCCATTAAGACACTTTAGAATTGTAACTTGAACAATATAAGCCCCTTATATCTCCAATGAATGGCATGGTATATACTGCAGGAACTAAATATAAACACTTGTTGATTAAATAAACACCCAAAAACACTTAGGGAAAATGACTTCTTTGTTATCATATTACCCTTAGGTATAACACCATAAAATGAGTCATTGCCATTGTTAGACTGTTGGCAAAAGGCTCAAGAGTTAAACAGATATAGAAGGACAATTAGAATTATTCATTTGGCTCTGGGCAGTAGAAACCAAAATGTGGAGATGTTGGTGCTTAATGACAGGAAAATATCATTAGCAAGCAAAAGAAAGTGTCTGCTCCCCAGGGTGATGTCTGGAGACTGAAACATTGTGTAGTGAATTCTTGAATACCTCATGTGCTCTTCCTCCTAGATTGTTCTTTGTTCTTGTCATGTCTTTGTAAAATGGGAAGTCACGAGTAACCTCAAATAGTTTGATTTCAAAATATCATACCATAAATATAAAACTAAGATTAAATTTTCATTTTATTTTAAAATGTGATGTTTGTCTCCAATGGCTTTAGTACATGTTTGTATATTTCATATTAGGGTTCTCCAGAGAAACAGAATTAACTAGAAAAACAGAGAGTTTTATTATGGAAGTCACCTTATATAATCATGAAGATTGAGAACTCGACCATCTTCCTTTGTATGCTGGAGAACCAGAAAGCCAGTGACGAAATTCTGTTTCAGTTCAAAGACATGAAACCCAAGGGAACCAATGATGTTAGTCTGTAAGTTCAAAGTCTCTGGGAACCAAGAGCTCTGATGTCTGAGAGCAGAGTACTTGGACATTTCAGCTTAAGTCTGGGAAAGGAGAGAATGTTCCCTTCTACTTCCACTCAGGTTCTTGAGGGGCTGGATAATGTGCAGTCATTTGCTGACAGTGGTTCTTTTTTTATTCAGTCTATTGATTTTAATTCTAATCTCTTTGGAAACATATTCACAAACACATAATGAGACAAAGTTCATATAGATCTAAGGACTGGGATAAAAGTCCACCTTTTAATAGGAGATATTGCAAAATCATATTTCAAATTTTATTGGTATAGGAAATGCAATCAACCTATGTAACCAGACATTATTAACCCAGTATATAATAACAGACATATTTTGCAAATTTACTTACCTCTTGGGAGCTAAGACAGTAAGACAAGTCAAATGGCATATGTTTTGATTTTTCAGGATTTTGACAGTTTGATTATTTTTTCTTTTGCCATGTTTAATAAATAAGTTAGAATTCTTTAAGTTAGACTAAATAAGTTGAAGAAACAAATATTATTTCAATTTAAATTTACATCTAAACTGTCCCCTTATGCATTAGAAGAATAAACATCAAGTTCAATATTTTAAATGCATTCATATACATCTATCTCAGGATGCCTAACTTTATTTTGTTTCAAAACTATTAATTTGGTTATTATATACTTGCTTTTCACGATGGCATTAGATGTTCATTTATACATGACAGTATCATTAACTTTCATTCTAATCATTATGTAGAAATTTACTTAATAATTGTCATTTTTGTTTTTTTGGAGGCAGCCTACAGGTAGTATTTCCACATTGTAGATAACATATGCTATATCCTTCCCACATAAACATAGTTGCTTAACTGTCACTTAAGTATACACAAAATGTATTTAAATAAGAACATATGCCATAGACTTAACATCTCCTTAAAATAGCATTCCTGTGAACAGTAAGCAGAACTGCTACACAGCAAGTTGTACAGACTCTACACTATTATATTTGGAAATGCATGCAATTGAAGATGTACTGTATAAAATTGTTTGAAATTTCTCAGCTTAGATACTTTTTATCTAATGACTAATTAGTTCTAGTTTTGTGTTGTCTCACTTATTAACAAATAAGCAAAATAAATGGAGAAATCTATTAAGTCCTTTCCTGTAGCTAGTAGGTAACAATTGCATTATGATAACTAAGAAGTTGTATGTATTTTCCTTTGGAGGGATACTAGCAAAGACATCCATGTTTAACTATTATATGTGGAAGCCAGAGCAAAATAAGGGGAAGAAAGGGGAATGGGACCTTATGTCATAAAGGTAATAGGGATGATCAAGTGGAGTAAAAGAAGGAAATCAACAAGGAGGGAGAAGGGATGAGAAAATGAGGAATGAATTTAACAAAATCATGCTATGTGCATGTATAAATATACTACGTGAATTCCACCTTTATTTATATGTATAAAGTACAAATAAAAAAATAAAATAAAAAACAAAGACCAGTAGGGTAGTAAAGGAAGGGGAATACTGGAGGGAAAGTAAGGGCTACCAGGGACTGATGGAGTAAGCTGAATTTTTGCATGTTTGATTTTTATCAAAATGAACCCAACTATTAACTATAACAATAATACTGTAATAAAAAGAAAGAAAGAAAACAAAATTGAATTTACTGGCAGTGCATTAGTGTCCTCTTTTGTTTCTTCCACTTTTACAACAGTTTGAGAATACCCTCAAACACTTTGCCCATTTCCAGCTCTGGATTTCTCTCTCCAAGGTCATAGACCCTGTGAATCATAAACTCAGGATACTCCAACTGTGTATTCTCAATTTTAGGGCTTCTTGTAGGTTGTATAAGAGAACTACTCAAAATGGAAAGTCTTTAAATTAAGATGTATTATTACTTGCTACTAAAACTTGCACTATATTGCCTTTTCTTTCAAAACCATGAACAATTGAAGTCAGGAAACATGTTTTAATAATTTCCAAAACCTGATATACATGTATAATGATAGACACAAAGTAGACGCACAGAAAACATTGAGGAGCAGACACCCTGAACATTCAAATGAGTATGCTTTTCTTTCTAAAATTCCGTTTGCCAACTCCCCCCCAAAATGAAGAAAAATGCTTCAGGAATAGCATTACAACCTTTACAGAATTTTGTTTCTATTGATCTCCCTATGTAGAAATACTCATTCTCTCTTTTAAAAGAGAGCCTCTGGTGTGCTCATTCTATGTCATCCTATCAACAATATTTTACTGCATTCATTTATTTACAAATGTGTCTTTTCTTTTTGACCATGGGTTCCTTAAGACTAGGAATCCTTTTTAGTTTGGCCTTATCTACTATGCTCTTGGGTATAGAATAGATATATAATAAACCTGGATGGATGGGAAGTTGACTCTTAAGCTACCTAAACTTCCATCATAGGCTCTTTCTCATGTCCTCAAACCTGGAGGAAATTCCTAATTTCAGAATTCTTTGGTCTCTCATGGTTGAGTTACTAATTTCCAAACATCTACATTTTGTCAACTTCTTTGAAATATTTTGACAAACATCATATCCTGTTTAAGTCTATGTGTCATATATCTTAAGCTAGTTTTCAGTTGCTCAGAGACTTAATCTCCAAACTAAGACACAGACACTGCTAATTTGACTATTTTACTTCCAGCTACTGATGAAAAATGAGCAGAGGAAATATATGTGATGAACATAGATTTTGGTGTATCCAAGAATCTTGCAAAATTTTCTAGTTCTTCTGGCCACCTTGAATGAGGAATGATTTCAAAATCTGACACTATAAAACATTCATCAGCTACTACAGGATGATATTTGTACAATCCCATTAAAAATCACTTTCTATTTTAAATTTCCCATTGGAATTCCACATTTTGGATGCTACTGTCTCCTTTTCTTTTCTGCAAAAGTTTATATATTTTCAATGATTTCTTTTATGCTTTTTTTCTACCTATAATTTGAACTTAGCCCTCCAGGTTAAACTCTGAGGGTGAGCTGTTTCTAAGTATCAGTGTGCTTCTTAAGGATGAAATTCCCAGCAGAATGCACTGTTCTTTGAGCTTTGCTGCATGAGGAGTTTGATGTTTGCTGACTGAATATAAGGTTGAAATGTGTCATGCTTCATAGATCTTCACCCCAAATACCCAATTCTATATTTCAAAAGAAATTGAACTCTACTCTGAAGTTCCTGAGGATTGAGCCTGACAGATCTACTTGCAATTAGGTCAGTTATTACTTTTCCATGAAGAATACGTTTATCGTTTGGAATTTCAGATGAGAACCATTTTATTTCAATTATCTTAATGTTAATGTATTAAGTGAATATGGAAGAACTGGAATCATTGTAAATTAAGGAAAAAATCGCTTTCAAAACTTCAGGGAGAGATGCTAAGAAATGAGTTAAATAATTATAGCTACATAAAGAAATAACAAATGCAATTAACACACATACACATATACAAATGCATATACATAAAATCCCTAAAATTTGTCTTCCTTGGTGAAAATGATAAATTATTTAACAATAGAAGAGAAATATGAAAATACATTTTATGTATATTGAAAAGAAAGCATTTACTAAGAAACAGAACAATTTTATATTGAGTTTATAAAACTATCCTCCTGGCTACTGTTAATATTAGATTTGATAAAAACTTTAAGAGTTCTTTAAAGATTCATTATAGGAAAGAAAGGATGAAATTCTTGGTTTCTACATGTTCATGCCAAGTGGTCTTTTTGAACCGTGAAATGCAATTTTAAGCCTCTTTCATAAAAACACTGTTTTCAGCAAATTCATTATTTGAAGTACAATTAATCAGGGTGAAGTTTCTTGAAAAGTAATTGTTATCTAATAACATCCTGTCAAAATCTCAGATTGAAATTTGCTTGTAGAGAAATGTTTTAAATGACAATATATATGATCCATTTTATAAACTTTATGAAAATTACTGTTGAAATAACTAATAAAATATTTTTCAACTAAGACTGTTGGATAACAGAAATTTGAAATTTCTTTAAGAGAACAAATAAATTGAGGGAAAACGGAAAGTTAAAGTATTTTTACCTTACTCAATTTAGAGTTTAATTATTAAAGAAGATTCTAATGGTAACTTTTTTTAAAAAAAGGAACATTAAATCTTTCAAAACTGCTATCATAAAAGTGACTAAGACGGACCAGTTTTTTTTTTTTTTTTTTAGAAGTTACAAAGCAAAACATTATTGAAGTTAGATGGAATCAGAAAATTATTGAAGTTTATAAAAAAAATAAAAGTTATTATTAGTAGCTAAGATCACACTAGTCATACAAGCAAATTTAAGGCCTGAGCCAGGAACAAATAGGATTTTGCAAGAGTGTAAGTTCCTCTTTTTTGGTACCCAGGATTGAATCCAGGGGTGCTTCAGGACGACACACATCCCCCCACTTTTCAGTTTTTATTTTGAGACAGGTCTAAGTTGCTTAGGACCTCACTAAGTTGCTAAGACTGGCCTTGAACTTACAATCCTCCTGCCTCAGCCTCCTGAATTGCTGTGATTACAGGCATGCACCACCATGTCTGGCCAAAATTTTAAATTTTTAATAACTTCACTTATATTAAAACTTAAGAAAAATAAAATATATTGATAGGAGAATATAAGACTTCATAGTGACAGTCATATTTTCAAATATAACTTAAAAGCCTGCATAATAAATGATAAAATATATTTTGGCACTAAATTTCTTTTTACAATAAAGTCAAGATTAGTAAGATCTCCACCAATCCTATTTCTTCTACTTGTACTAACAGGAAGGTCTCATAGGAAATATAGGAAAATACATTTTCCATCTCTTTTAAAGGGAAGTTTGAGGCAGATTTTATCAGTTATTTGTATGAGGGTGGATATTGCTATTTTAATTCCAGTTAAATCTAGACTTTAATTCCTAAAGTCCGCTTAAAAATCATGGGCTCTCTACTTCTCTTCAATCTTCTAGGCTTAAGGGAGATTGAGTTAATGTCACAACCACACAATTGAGAAAAATCACTAGTTCAGGAAGTTACACTTTGAGGGAAACTCTCTGGGAAACACATCTGAAACAATCTGTTGACTGAGCAAGAAATAGCCAGAGATCTTATGTTATTTGTTTCAGAAGCAAAGATTACCCTAACAGACAAGTGTTACTCTATTGATCAATATCTGCACCATGGGTAGTCTAGCACCAAGGGTCAACACATAAGGCTCTATTGTGAAAATCTTGACATGGTCTCCAGATCTCTCCCATCTGTCAGTTGCCATCAGACTATTTTCAACGTTAATTTAATTTCTTCTGAAAGTGTGTACTAAGAAATGATTGATTCTGTGGTCATAGTTATATAATCAGTTTTTAATCATACTTTCATTGTCAAGGTGAAAAACGAAGACTTTCTTTTTTCTTGCTTTTAACTAAATGATTAAAAACCATCAGTGTCATAATCTCAGGGAAGTAACAGAGTCATAAGAATGTGCACTGACACTACATTCATTTCAGCGTCATATTTCTACCACTTGAAGCTGTAGCTGAAAAGTCATTAGAAAATTCATAATTTTCCAACTAATAATTATGTGAAGTTCATAAAGATTTTATTAAGAAAACTCTGTTCCAAGAAGTAACGTAGGTATTAAGATACATATTTCTCCGTGGACCTAACTATGCAGGACTATGTTAAATATAAACATTTAAGTCCAATTCAATTATAATATATCCCATTGCTATAATTGGATGCATTCACAATGATTAGTCAGGGAGGTATTATCCATATAAATAACTCAGCTCTGCTTAATCTCTGTAAATAGTGCAATATTATTTGAAATGCCAAGAGAATTGAATTTATAAAATAATCAACATAAACATTTCCTTTTGATTATTTATGCTTCAAAAATATTTGGTTGTATTCTTAACATTTCTGTCCTAGCAAAAACAAAAGTGAGTTTTCCCTGTCAGTATTGGCATGTTCTATATTAGTCATCTTTTCCTCACCACAATACGAAAGCAATGAATTTATGAAGAGAAAAGATTTATTTACTTCATAATTTGGTAGTTCAAATCCAAGATTTGGTGGCCCCATGGGTTTGGACCTTTGGTAAGGGTGGGAGACTCCTTAAAAGTCCACAGCGCTTTCCAATACTACCACGCTGGACCAAGACTTTACATTTGGATTTTTAGGGGAAACTCATCAAAATAAGTGCAATACACATACACATACATACTTTCAAACTTTCTCTTTTAATAATAATTGTAAAGGTTCAAGACAGGTAGATTGTACATTTTACAAATTAGAAAAATGAGGTACAGAAGCTAAAGATATCACCAACTGTCTTTCAGAACAAGTTTTAAGCCAAGATGTCAGAGTCCAGAGCACTTCCTCATTATGGTAATGTCTTATTTATTTGGAGATATGATAATGTATTTATTCAAAGATAGAATGCTCATGTGGAATCAGAAAATTTAAAATGTAGTATATGTTCTACTAACTATATGATATGAAATAATGTGTTTATTTTCTTTCTGTCTCAGTTTCCTCAAAGAAAAGATTTAGGTAGCTGTACTGGGAAACATTATTAATTTCTATGCTGATTTACTAATTAATTTTGTATCTATCAGGCTGCATCAATTTAAATAATAATTATATTTGTATCTTTGTATAGGAACAGTTCAACCAACTTTGTCTCTCTAGCACCCTGTCTCTTC
This sequence comes from Sciurus vulgaris, assembly GCF_902686455.1. Lineage (NCBI taxonomy): Eukaryota > Metazoa > Chordata > Mammalia > Rodentia > Sciuridae > Sciurus > Sciurus vulgaris. The sequence goes on along the minus strand of NC_136470.1, from coordinate 24,854,506 downwards.
ACTGGGGTTTAGGAGGCTCACAAAACACTAATAGTTAATGGCTAATTGCCATTATATATTGCTCGCCCCCAAAACCTATGTTGATCTCACAATGCAAAGTGCATTTATTTCATCTCCAGAAATATCTTAGTTTTAACAGTTCTGGCATTTCCCAAAAGTCTCAATCCAAAGTTTCATCCGAGACTAAAGGTGAATGCTTGGCTAAACGTCCCTTTAAAACTCAAAAGCAAGTTACATATATCCAATATATAGTGACATAGTGTAAACATTCTCATTCCAAAAGGAAGGCATAAGGGCACCATAAGAAAGGATGGGATCAAAAGTAGAGTGCAATGTAGCATGGAAAACAGGTCCCCTAATTTCACATACCTCATCTAGGCACTTGATATATTCTCCAAAGAGCTTGGACAGCCTCGCCCCTTGCAGTGCATATGGAGTCTCTTTTATTTATTATTTCTTTGCCACTGGGGATTGAACCCAGGAGCGCTTAACTTCTGAGTCACATCTGCAGCCCTTTTTATATTTTATTTAGTGACAGGGTCTTGTTGAGTTGCTTAGGGCTTCATTAAGTTGTTGAGGCTGACTTCGAACTCATGATCCTCCTGCCTCAGCCTCTGGAGCTACTGAGATTACAGGCATGCATCCACCATGCCCATCTTGGACTCTCTTTTAGCCTGGCTCTTTTTGCAACCCAGTTTTTCTCTGCAGACTGATCAAGTTACTGCTATCTCTTAATTCCCGGGGACTTCATTCCAGTTTTACCATCACCTTCATAACATCACCCATCACCTGGTTGGGGGCAGCTTTAGGCACTCTGAGAGCTATTCTTTTCCTGGCCTCCCAAGCTTTTCTTGGAAATCTTCCTGGAAGCCTCCATGACTCCCCTCAAATCCAGTGTCCTGCATTTCTATAGGACCTGCTCCATGTGGAAGGCACCAAGGTCTGCTGTCAGCATATGCAGTAGCTGAGCTTCCTGCAATCATACTTTCTGTGGCTCCTGAGTGCCTGGGTAGCTAAATATAGTGAAATAACTCTTTAGGCCCCCCTTTGCAAGCAGGGCACTCCCATAATCTTCTTTCAGAGAAAATTTCCCTTCTACATCCTTAAACCTGCAGTGGGTATGGTCTTGCAAACAACTGAGTTGGCCTCAAGGCATCTCTCCTTTTGTCTCTCTGCAAAATATTAAGCTTATCCTAAGGGGTTGTAATCTCTTCAACAATACAACTTTTTTGGCTCCAGGTTTACAAGCAGTTTTGTGGACAATCTGCTAGTTTTTAGAATTCGTCAGCTATGCATTCTGCTCCTGAGTTTCACAGCAAACCTTGTAAAAGGTGCCAGAAATATTCATGGTAGTGACTGTTCTGCTGCCTTGAAATTTCCTCTACCAGATAAAATAGTCCATCACCTTTAAATTCAACCACCTTAAAAAATCTCAAGACATGGGGCAAAGGCAGACAATTTCTTTTTAGAGAAAAATTCTCTCCTGTCTGAAAAGATCATAAATATTTGCCTGTTCACCTGTCCATTGATCCCTCCAACATTGTAAATATATATAATCTTAATCCTTTCTCTTGCTGCAGTGGGGGAGTGGAAGAGTTATACTTTGAGAGAAGATATAAACACTTCTCCCCTTCACTGACCCTGAATGAATGCTTATTACTCTATCTGTTCTCAGGTGTTGTTACTGGATGTTCCAAGGAGTGGGGAGGATCCCAGTATTTGGTAAGATCATTTGATAATAATATTATGAGAGTTCAACATTTCTCAGAATTTTTTAAAATTAATTAATTTTATTTACATATACTTCACTCATTTTTTCAGAGTCAAAGTTCCCAGTAGAATCATGAATTCCATAAACACAGTTTTCAAAAAATGTTACTAGAGGGCATTTAGCTACATACATCTTATTGGTACTGGAAAACATACTAATAGCCTTCTTTGTGAAGTTTGCATTCCATTGTGAGGCACAACATAACATTTTGACCTATTTACTACTATGATCGCCTTGGGAATTATCAGAAAAGAAAAACAAAATGAAAGAAAAGAACGAAAAAAGAAAATCATTGAAGAGGTTAGTGTCTCTCATGCATCTCTACTCATTCTCTAGTGCTAAGGAAGTAATTAAAGTGTTCACGCCAGATCCATAAATCATGATGTGGTGAGAACTCTGGCTGCCTTTGATGTCCTCCTTAAGTGAATGCAATCTCAATGGCAGTTGATATCCACTAAACTGCTCTTGCAAATGATTATTACATTTGAACTTTGAAGACTTAGAAGCCATTTGTATTCTCTTATGGGCTTTTGTCTTTGAAATGTCCTTCTCCTTGTGATCCAAATGGAATGCCACTGTTGAACCTTTGGTTCACTCACACTTAGGAAAAGGAATAAAAATAATCACGTATGTTAAAGCTCAATATCAATGTATTTCAAACACACTTGCACACAGAGACATACACTTCTTATATGTGGGCAGTTAGAAGGTAAACAAATCAGTTTAAGGAATGTGTTTCTTAATCTCTCCTGCTCAATTTTCCGTCCAGTATTAACTTACCCTCTTTCTTTAGTTTGATCTATGCAGGAGAGAAAAATTTTCCTTTGTGTCTTAAGTATTTTTTCTTTGTGTCTCTAAGTATGCATGTATGAACAAAGGCTGAACAGAAGAAATGCATTTATGAGAAACAGTGTAGTTTATTTAGAGACACTCTGGCATATGAACTATGCAGAAAAACATGCTAGTGATTGAAACTCAGCTCAGTATGACTGAAAATGTGGACTTACTTTTTGAAATATGAATACATGTTCACTATTATAACTTTTATATTAAGTAAATAGACTTTATTTCTGCACAGAAAAATGTAATGTTTGATTAATTAGGAGAGATAAAATACCTATAATTTGAAGATAATTTTTATGTATCATTTACCACTCCTTACAAATTATGTGATAGAAATATTTTCATTTAAAATACCCTATTCCTTCTTTTGAAGAAATATTATTTAATTCTTAATTTTTTTGTTACCGAAGATTGAACCCAGGGGTGCTGAGCCACTGAGTCCACTGAGTCACATCTCAAGTCCTTTCTTATTTTGAGACAGGGTGTTGCTGAGTTGTTTAGGGTCTTGCTAAGCTGCTGGGATTCCAAGTGTGTGCCACCCTGCACAGCACTAAATATTTATTGTTTATTGATGTATTCCACTGAACTTACCTGATATTTTGCTTAAAAATTTATGAAACACAAAAATAGTCCCTTGCTCTGTTTAAGCTCAAATACCTTTAGTTTAGATAAGATAAATATATGTTGAATACTTTGGACTTCAAAATTCTGTATGGTGAGATGTCTGAAAAACATGTTGTGAACCATGTTTGTCACACCATGGATAAATGAGGGAACAAAAATAAAGATCCTAAAGTCACATAATTCTTAAGTTGTGTTTCTTTTCCTTAAACTCTTCCTGTGAATTTGTGTTTAATAATAATAATAATAATAATAAATAGGCTTTAAATCAATAATATCCCTGGAATGTGTATATTTCCAATAATGAGACAGATTAAATTGTCATTATGATTAAAAATACCAAGTCATGACAGAATTATAATCATAATGATAATTTTTATTAATGATATGTCCTGCGTACAATATTATGATGTCTTTTATACATTGCATTAATTAAAAAATAGCCAATAATTTGCATTTCTCTAATTACTAGAGATGTTGAACACTTTTTCATGTATTTATTAATCACCTGTATATCTTTTTCTATAAATTGTCTATCCAGTTCCTTGGCCCATTTATTGCTTGGGTTCTTTGTATTTTTGATGTAAAGTTTTGTAAATTCTTTATATATCTCTGGAAAGAAGTATGGAAATTCCTCAGAACACTTGGAATGGACCCACCTTTTGACCCAGTTATCCTATTTCTCCTCCTCAGTTTATACCCAAAGGATTTAAAATTAGCATACTATAGTAAAGAAACCACACCAATGTTTATAGCAGCTAAATTTACAATAGCTAGATTGTGGAACCAACCTAGATGCCCTTCAAAGATGAATGGGTAAAGAAACTGTGGTTTATATACACAATGGAATATTATTCAGACATAAAGAAGAATGATATTATGGCATTTGCAGGTAAATGGATGAAATTGTAGAATATCATGCTAAGTGAAATAAGCCAATCTCAAAAATAAACAAAGGCCAAATGTTTTTCCTGATAAGTGGATGATGATATATAATGGGGGTTGGTCAGGGGTGAGAGAAGAATGGAGGAACTTTAGATTATGTAGAGGGAAATGAGAAGGAGGAGGGGTCAAGAGTATGAAAGAAGGTGGAATGAGCCAGACATCATTAGCCTATGTACATGTATGATTAAACAAATGGTATGAATCTACATCATGTACAACCATAGAAATGAAAAGTTGTACCCCATTGTGTACAAAGAATCAAAATTCAGTATATAAAAATAAAAAAATAATAATCAAAAATAGTCAATAAGTTATCTAATCACAACCTTCCAGATGAGAAAAAGGAAGGTCAGATATGTTAAAGAATCTTCTGTAAGTCCTACAGGAAATAAATGGCAAGAATAAAATGGTGAATTCATGTTTGTTTGTAAATTTATCAATTGATAGTATGGTTCCTGGGTCTTAAAATCTATTACATCTTATTCTCCCAACTATAGTACTCTAAAATGTGAGTTCAAAATATAGATGTTTAATCCATAACTAATATTTTTAGGAGGAAACTACATAAGTAAACATTTGGGTGGAGCCCAGCATTCTATACATTGGGGATGAGAAATGAAGGTAGAAATAACTAAAGTAATGACCAAGCATTTAAAGCCATTGGTTTAGGATGGTGACATCCAGTAAAGTAGGAGGAAAGAAAGAGTTGTCAAGTACAATATAAATAAATGCATAAATATTACACAATAAACTAATTTACAATGCAATATTTTGCAGATACCATAGCCATAAAAGATTTTATACATGATATCAGTGTATCATATATTATAATTTGTCTCAACTTGTGTTTTAGTCAAGAGTAGACAGGTGGTAAGAATAGACTTCTAAATTTCAGGTAGACTTTTGTAGTATTTCTTTAATTATCCCTGTTGCCTAAAAAAACCATAACGGAGAAAAAAATCCAAATCATGAAAACATTGTAAATAATTATGATATAAAAACCTAAATAATAATTTAAAAAATTCATACTTTTTTTATAATATAATATAGGAAATAGCATTTGTCACACTTTAAAAGATTCTGGTAAAGTTTATTGAATTAGGAGGGCAATAAGAATAATTATAGGAAATAGAATGACACAATGCATATTCAAAACTATTTTGCTTGCAGTAAAAGAAATGGTGATAATTGGTGATAAATTACATATCAGCAGTTATTTGCTAAGCAGTAATTATGTTCATTGCTTTAAAAGTTAATTTTCCTCCAAAATGTTTAAAATATTCTCCAGGAATTAATTATCATCATCATATTCTATGAATTTTCTTAATTAGAAGCCATGTAGAAAAATAAAAGATCTATCTCCCTCCACCATTTTTTCACTGACAGTTTTACCTGCATTAGAATTCAAAATAAGGCAAGCAAGTCACGCAGCCATGGTTTTGTCACCTTCTTATGGCTTAGGTATGGGGTATTTCCCAAAGGCTCGTGTGTAATAATGCAAGAATGCTCAGAGGTGAAACGATTAGATCATGAGGTCCATAACCTAATCAGTGGATTATATAACTGATATGCATTAGCTTGGTGCTTACTGTAGGAAGGTTGGGCAGGGCTGGAAGAAGAAGGTAATTATGGGCATGTCTTTGGGATTTATATTCTGTTCCTTATGAGGGGAGTTTCCTCCCTGCTTCCTGGATGTTGTGTTCTGAGCTGCTTTCCTCCACTACACCCTTCTACCATGATTTTCTGCTTCTCCTTCAGCCCTGAGATATTGAGTTGGCCAACCATGGATGGAATCTCTGAAACTATGAGCCAAAATAATTTTTCCCCTCTCAGTTCTTCTCAGCTCTCTTCATCACAGCAATGCAGTAGCCGACTAAAACAGAACTTGTTAGTGAAAAGTGGGTTGTTGCTGGTTCAGAAATCTTTGGGGCTAGTTTGCAGTGGTGGAGGAATTTTTGAAGTTTAGACATGCAACCTGGAAAAGCCTTAGAATGCTGTTAACAGTGCTAAATGTGTGATTCTGTGGGAGCTCAAAAGATAAGAATGCCAATATGCTTGTGGAACTTAAAGACTGCATCCATGAGGCTTCAGACAAGGAGAATTCAATTGGAAATTGGAATAGAGACCATTCATGTCACTTTCTGACAAGGAAGCTCTTTAAACTTTTCACATGCCCTGAGGCTTTCTGTGAGGCTTAATTTAAAGGTGATAGGCTAGGCAAAATAAACTGGCAGAGAATATGTCAAAGCAGAACCACATCCAAGTGGTGTCATGGATATTGCAGGCAGATTTTAGCCATGTGCACATGGTAATAAGGAACAGGAAGAAAGGAGAAATATTTGAAAACATGTCGTTTGACCAGAAAATATAATAAAAGTAGGCCTAAGGAAAGTGTGCTTACTAAAGAGATTAGAGTCATGGAAGAGATATTAAGTACTTTACCCTGAGAAGATTGTAAAGATGGCTCAGGGGTATCTCAGAAATTGTCAGGACCACGTCCATCTCAGGTTCAAGCATGTTAAAGTCAAAATTCTCTTGAGAAGAGCCCATGGGATCATCCTGATTGCACAAGGGACAACTGAGGAAGTTATTTCACTGTGTTCAGTCATCCAGGAACTCAGAGGCTGCTATAGTCATGGTTCCTGGAGACTGGACTGCTACTAAGATGGTGGAAGACTTCGGTGTCAACCTTATGGTGCCAGTACTGCTGGAATAAAGGATGCTGGAGTTAGGGATTGATGGAGGCTTCCACCAAAATAAAGGAAGCTCAGGAGGGAAGGTAATGTCTAGCAAGATTGAAATCCCTGTAAGCAGTCCTGGAAAGAGTGATGCATAAAGGCATTAGAAGAGAGTTGCAGCTTCAGTGGAGACCCTGAGATTAACAGGCATCAGTAATGGGAGTCATATTCTGAGGAAAGGCTATAGGGACTTGTTTGCCCAGTTGGATTTCAGTCCTGTAGATTCATGTCCATTTTCTAGGGAACATGGCATTGTGATATTCTCTTCAAAGGACTTGTGTAGGTCCACCCCTATAGCCTTTCCGGTTGTAGTACACATGGCCTATCTCTTGGCTTATCTGTACTCAATTCCTACAGCTTTCAGCCTCTCCTTCTTCATTATCACCTTCTGCACAGTTCTTAGAAAACAGTCAAATTCTGACACTGGTCTAATATGTCTCATAGAAGTAAATTGCAGGTTTCTAGTAAAGAATATAAAGGGAGTGAAAAGCATATGGAGGGTAAGCACCTTAGAAAGCTAAAACAAGTCCAAAGTGTACTCTTTAAAGAGTAACAGAAAGATTGACTTTGGAAGCAGCTGGAAAACTAGACAAGAAATTGCACACCTGAAATAATGTTAAGATCATTTGCAGCAATAGATCAAACTGGAGGAACTACTAGGTGTATATTTTATGAGAATATATTCAATTGTCCATCTGCTCATTTTAGTGCCTATAGGAAATTGAAAAGAACATGTAAAATAAAAAGCTGAACAATTAGGTCTGTGGTTTAGGGGAAAACAATAGTATCTAGGCTAAAGTTATACATCTGTGAGTGATCATACCTTAATGATAGAATTAAAATCAGGGCTTTTGTACTACTCCTATATCCTCACTTACCACCTATTAAAGATTCATTCATGAACAACTTTTTCATGGTTTGCTATCTCACTAGTTATCATTAAATAATATTCTGTGCCTGGAAGTATCACAGTTTTTTACTTATTCAACTATTGAAGCACAACTGAGTTGCTTCTATTTGTTGTAATTATAAATAAAGCATAAATAGAGAATAAATAGTAACTTTTACTTACAGGTGTTTTGAAAAAATGTTTTTAAATTTATTGATCCTAGGAATAAACTCACTGGATTTTATTGAGAGTGTTTAATAACTTCATAAGAAAACTAATAAATTCTCTTCTAAAGAAGTGATAACATTTTTTCATTTTCAACAAAAATGATATTTCCTATTGCTCTGTACATTTGACAGGATTTACTATTGTCTATTTTTTTGTTTTGTTTTTGTTTTTGATTTTCATTATGTTAATAGTTTCATTATGTTTCAGTTTTGTTTTTAATTCATAGTTCCTAGATGGTAAACAATATTCGGCATTCTTCCAAATACTTAGTTTTCATCTACATGTATAATTTGGTGAGGTGTCATTTCAGAACTATTGCCATTTTTAAAGTTTTGTATTGTTTCTCATATTATTAGGTATTCTTTGTCTATTTTTGATAGTGTTTTTATCAGATAAATGTTTTGAAAAAATTTATCACCAGTTGTTGGTTTCTCTTTTTATCTTCTTTATAGCTTATCATCCAAAGACTCTGGCTGTATAAGAGTTTCCCATTTTCATGCCAGTACACACTGAGCATCTATCAATTCAACAAAATTATCTTTGAGGTGTCTCTACCTGGTTACCACTCCAAAAGCTACTGCTTAAGGTTAAGCCATCTTTTCTAAAATAGTTTCTTGGGTTCAATTTGATCTTACTTTTATTTTATTGATCTACATAGCATGTAGACTTTGACATACACACATTCTTTGGTTAACTAAGTAGTAAGTGTCATAAAATGAGCCATACTCAAGACAGTTTCATCTCTGCACTTTTATTAATAAATCAAAAAATATTTAAACATCCCAAAAATATTATAAGTAGCATTGGATTATAAACTAACTACAGAATGAATACCTATTAGCCTGTGCTAATATAAATAAATACAGGTATATATAAATAATTGAATGAAAAATATGTATCTACCATAAGAATAATTCTAAATTATTTATGAAGATATTCTCTAATCAAGACATGGAGAATTACTCCCAGTTCTTCAACTGTGGATGCCATAGAAATTTCTTCCAACACCTTGCTAAATGAATTTCTTTCAAAAATTTCATTATGTATAGGAGGTACAGAACAACTTAATGGTAGAAAAAAATCTAATAAACACTAATTCAGCCAGTTGTTTAGTATTAATATCAACAATTATAAATTATGTTGTTGTAAATTAGTCTGTGCTCATGATATGATTGATGCTAATGGGACTTCTTTTCTGTAATTTTCTTCCCAGGAAAAAATAATCCCAGTCTCATTATGAAAAAATCATCAGACAAATCCATATTGAGAGGCATTCTATAAATATCTGATACTCTCAACACTGTCAATATTTTAAATAGCAAGGAGAGTCTGACAAATACTCATAGCTAAAAAGAACCCAAGGACTCAGGTTGTCAAATATAAAGTAATATCCTGTATGCAACAGTGACAGAAAAAAAAAGGTATTAGGCAAAAACTAAGGACATCAGAAAAATTATGCACTTTAAATAATAATGTTCCAAATTTTGACTCAATAATTTTGACATATTGTTTGTAAGGCATGAATAAAAGTGTAAACTAGATATGAAATGTATGAGAATTCTCTATACACTATTTTTGTCATATTTTAGTAAGTAAAAAACTGTTCTAACAGTTCTAAAAGTTGATAAAATTTGGAAGATTCTTTAAAAAAATTAGTGTGCCATAGGTTCTTTATGTGAACCTATATAGGAAAGGAAAAAAGACAGAACAAGATAAAGCCACATTTGGCTGGTACACATAATTCGTGTCTTGAATTAGAACACTCATGCTAGAGTTGAGAAACCATCTATACTCAGTAATGTCTGACAATGGGCTTTAAGTAATCAATTCCAAGATTGAGTGTCTAAAGGAAAAGCAAGCAGAACAAAACAAAATTACTTAGAGAATGAACAAAAAATCTCTTATTTTCAAGTTAATGAAAGTCTTTACCTGATTTCTTACAAAGAAGAAAAATAATTAAACCTCTTCTAACATTCTCATATTTTTGTCTTGATAATTTAATTAAATGAATATCTTTATTTAGGTGATTTCCTCAAATAAATATTCATTTTCTAATATCTACTTTATACTTTACTAGAATTAAAATCAACATATCACCCCTTCACTCTTTAATGTTATTAATTTTTTCCTGTGCAAATAGTGAAACATACCTTAATGTTGTATTTTCCTTTTTAATCAGGTAAACTTAGGTGTGACTATGTTCCCCTCTGAATCTTTAGTGGCAATGTCCAAAATAATTTATGTTAGAAATAATTAGAAGGTTAGAAATAATTTGAAGATATTATTTGAATAGACAAACATTTAAATTATTTATCATTTTTTTATTATTGAACTTTAAGTAAATACTCAGTGGAATAGTTTGTGCTGTTAATGGTGGAAGTATAGTTTTAAAAGTATTGCTTTACTATAAATTTTTTGTTAGGTACAGACTGATCTAAAAGACCTGAAACCTCTTACAGATTGTAAACACAAATCACAGGTCTGGTCAAGGGTACAAGTAGTAAAATCTGTAACAGTGATCCATTGATTCTGCCCACTCCCGTGGAAATCAATTCTTTGTAAGTGAACATGGTTCTGAATTTATACAGGAGACGGAAGCACAATGAGCCAAAGAAGTCACTCTGCTGGCAAGGCCTGTTTAGGGATGATAGTGAATGACAGGCAAGTTGTAAGTATGTTTCAAAGGAAAAAAAAATGATACATCAGTTAATTTATTTGGCCTTCATACTTTTTTTTTCTGAAAATTTTAATTTGCATAAGTATCTACAAATCAGAAGATTCTCAGCCAAAAAAAACATATACTGATCTGTGGACTGTGTATGAATTTAAATGTGTCAATATGATATGTGTATAATATTTTCACTAATTATGAAGTGACATAAAAACCAAATCAAATAGAGAAATGCACCCAAAATGCCTATTAGGAATCACACATTATTGGGCATAGCATATAACAAACAACACAAAACATACAGAAAAACTAAGTTGCTAATTTAGAAAAGAAAATCAGCAGAATTTATTTTTACATTATGAACTCACCTCAATTTTTCATAATAGTTTGCACATGAAATTTATTCTTCTCAAAAGACAAGTTTTGAAGATATTATATTACTATATTGTAATAGTTTTTCTTGTGTTTATAAATATAAGACAAAAAATTTCCCTTAAAATAACCTTAATGTTCTTATTGTGTTCCTTCTTAACATAGCTTTATGTTACACTACATACAAATCCCCATAATTTTGTGGTCTAAAATATTATTGTTCATTACATTTTTATTTATTTAAACTATTTATTCTGCTTGTTAAAATCATGTTGCATACTTATTTCATTCACATTAATATTCATATCTTTCTCTTTGAGTAGTCATCTCTTAATATCTGATTCATCTTTCAATTTTCTTTTATTAATAATACTTAGGCACATAAAATTAAATTTGTATTTCCAGTCTTCCAAAGAAAAGAAGAAAAATACTCTCAGTAGATGTTTTAGTCAGCTATTTTGTTGCTGTGACGGAAGGATCTGACAAAAACAATTTTAAAGGAGGACAAGCTTTTTAGAGGACTCTTGGGTTCAGAGGTCTTAGTCCTTAGAAGGCTGGCTTTATTCCTCTGGGCTTGAGATGAAGCCGGACATCATGGCAGATGGAGGGGAGCAGCTTACATGTTGATCAAGAGCAGAGAGAGAGAGAGACTCCAATGGTCAAATGTATGCCCCATAGCTGTGCCCACAGTGAATCATTTCCTCCAGCCACACCCCACCTGCCTCCAATCATCACTCAGTTAATCCCATCAGCTATCAGTCCACTGATTAGGTTAATGCGATGACCTAATCATTTCTCCTCCAAACTGTCTTTCATTGTCTTACTTGTGAGCTTTTGGGGGAAACCACATCTAAACCATAACCATAGAGTTTAAAATTAGTTATTTGACACTATGTGCCAAAAATTGTGCTGAGTGTTTGACACAATCCAGTCCATGGGCAGCTGTTCCAGAGAGCTCTTAGGCAATATGTTCTCAATCAAGGCCTATGTCACAATAAAACAGGTAAATGTTAAAAAATGCTTACTAGTAGAGCCCGATACATGAAGCATTAGGTCATTCTCTTTGCAAAATTATTTTAAAAAATTTAAAACAGAAACCGAACTGAACCTAACACATAGTCTCCACTATGTCATAAGAACACAGTGTCATAATATTTCTATGCAAAGGACAAAAACCCATTTGAAATGAAGAGGGAAAGATATATTTGGAGATCATATCGATGCCATTCAAAGCAGAAATAAAGAAGATTATCATACTAACATTAGAAACAATAGCTAGTATTGTCAGATATGATCATTTTGACTGATTCTTTTTATTTTCTTTTCACATCAAATTTGATTTGTGGGAGTACCTATTTATTTATGTTTGAGGTGTGATTATTTTTAATTTGGTATCAGAAAGGGTTCTGAGAAATGATTGTTAATAATCTGGCTATTACTTTATATTTTTAAAAGTGTAAGAATGTTTTAATTATGCCATTTCACTTGCTACTTGTTATAAAAAGAATCTTTTAATTTTGTTCTTGACTTCAAGAGATACTCTTCCTAAAAGACAATAATGCATAAATATAAGTACATGATGTTGAATTCTTCCACCAAAACACAAAACAGATTATTACATTCATATCATCAAACTATACATTTTATATATTAAAAAATTGTTTTCTTTACAAATAATTCCTTCCTTGCATATTACTCTCCATATTTTTTGTTCAGTGTATTATAAACTTTAATACAGCTTTTCTACAGATAGGACTGTTAATATAGGATAGATTTAAAAGATATTTCAGTAAACATTAAACCATTTTATCTGAATCCTAATTGCAAATTTTTATTTAACAGTCAATTCTAATACCATCATGAGGTCAAATTAAATGGAGACTGTCTAGCTTTATTAACATCAGCATAATTACTAAAAGGATAAAATTTACAGAGGTCATACAACTCCTGTTCGGGATGGTTTTCTTATTGATTGATCAGGAAATGGAACACATCGAGGTTCTCCACTAATTATTACAACCATCTTCGCTTATCTCATTAGATATTTATAATGTTTCAAGCTAATGATGATGTTTATTATACTCCAATGTTACTTGTATATATTGCCTATTTTTGCTTTACTTTTGTCCAATACATTCAGAGATTGCATTTCAAACAGAACTCAAGTTTTATATATTAGTTATTTATTTGGAGATTAATTTTAAGTCTATTGTTCTTTTTTTTCATATAGTTCTTTTTCCACATAACTATATAATTGATTATTTTTAATGAAATTTTTAGAAAGAGAAGTTACTTTTACTAAAAATGTTAACTTCTGTGTGTACACAATTTTTTTTTGCTTTATGACACTTTCTATTTATTATGACTATTTTTAATGTTCATAAAACTATAGATTTGGGCAGGTCATTGAGAATTCAAGTAGTCTATTTATTTTCCTGTATGTTTTAAGACACTTTATTGTGTCATTAATTCTGACTAAGGAAGACAATTCATAACTTTTTTCAGTTATGTACATTTAGGTCTTTTAAAACATGACAATTCTGTTTGTTAAGCGATCTGCTATTTCAAAGCATTCTGTTTTTGTTTTTTTTTTCCTTTTAAAAGTTGCTTAAGATAATTATATCTACACAAGTGGCATTTTCTCTTTGCCCCACATACTTACTTTTACTTTCTTTATTTGTGATGCGAATACACATTCAGAATGTGATCTCTCATCTTGAATAATTCCCCCTGCAATTTAATGCTAATGATGTTATCTCTCAAGTAATTCTTCCACTGTCTACTGGATATTTTAATGAATTTTGTTGCTGTTGTTTAGTTTTTCAGCAAGGTTTTCTGATGTCTTCAAACTGGAATAAAGTTTATTCAAATTATTTCTACATTTCAAAGTCTTTTCAGAGAATGAGCAATCAAAGATAATATCACAAAGAAAACATAGCATTTAAGAGTTCATCCATAAGAGCAAGCAAGTCAATAAGTCAGAATGTTGGAAGAACCCATACTGTTCAACTAATGACTTCTAGAAAATCTGCAATTGTTAATATTAGTAACTAACATTCCACGATATAACCGGACAGAAAAGGAGCTCACAGATTTTATTGATGGAGTCAATAATTTATGGTAAAACCGAAAGCTAGAGGAATCATGTTTTTATTTTTAAAAGGTTACGAAGCAAAACCAGAAACATATAATATATTTCCGTATGTAGAAGAAAGTCATTTTCTATTTGGTGTTAGTTTGTTTGCTTTATTTTTGGAGGGGGAGTGTTACTGGGGATTGAACTCAGGGGAACTTAACCATATTTTGAGATACAGTCTTTAAGTCGCTTAGGGCTTTGATAAATTGCTGAGACTGGTTTTGAATTTGCTGTCCTCCTATCTCATCCTCTCATTTTGCTGGGATTATAGGTGTGTGCTATAATCCCAACCTGTTTTCTTTACCATTATTAACAACAGAATTTCTAACCTACACTAACTTGAAACTTTTAGAATTCTATTTTCTTCCCAACTCTTTGCTATGATTTGCCCATATTTCATCAATCACTATGTTCCAGCAATTTTTTTAAATCATTTTGACTAAACATGCTTAGGTTTAGCTTTCACCTGCAATGTTTAATTTAACCATTGGAAAAAATATGTTTTTTTGTTATCATGAAAAATGGAAATAATAGTCTACATTTTTAGAAAGGTTATATTTTTATACTGTTTTATAATAGCCAGAAAAAATGTATAGTAATTACTTATTTGATGTTAATCTTGGAAAACAAAATTCCTAGATACTAGATTACCAAGAGTCTTCTTTAGATTTATTTTCTTGATTGAATCAAATGATGATACAAAGAATTTAATTCTACATTATGAGTCTTGTACTGCTGAAAGATAAGAAAAATTATGTTTCCTGACCAGAACGGATAATTTGGAATTATTTTGGTCTCTCTAAAGGTTGCCCAATTAACCAAGACTGAAGAGAAGAAGTGCTTTTAAAAGAAAGGAGAACTCTTCATGGGAAACTGAGTTCTTTGTAAAGCAGGCAAGGAAAGACAAATCTCTACAAAATAATTGTGTTAGAAATAATTAAAAAGGAAAATTCAAAATCATTACTTAACTGAGTCAAGAGCGATGTACCCACAACACAGGTATGTTATATGACAAAGTTGAAAATGTGTGTTATTATTAAAATTCTGGATAGAGGAGGATTTTTTAAGTGATTAAATTTTTAAAAATATTGATACTGGAAAGGGAAAAGATATGTTTAAAAAACTTACATCAGTCACAAGGAATAGATTACCTAGGAACAGATTATCTGGCTTTCTTAAAAGAACGTGTGAGAGTAGACGATTCAGTGTTGTTGCTTTAGTCTTCCCAGTCATTGGTTGGTTGTAGCAGCCATTGCAATCAAATTTTCTTATGTCGGTAACAAAACAGAGCCCTGGGACTTTTTATTTATGGCTTACTTGTTTTTTTAATCTCAGGGAGGAAATGTCCCCAAGATATTTATTTCTCCTTAGATTCCAAAGACTGAGAAATTGAATACCTATAATTTTCTAACTGTATAGGAGAAGAAAACATGGCTAGTAAGTCATAACCAATATTAATTACAATAGAAGTAAAATTTCTATATCCTAATAAGCCATTGTATACTATGTAAAGTTATTAATCAATGAGAAAACATTAAGTAAATGTTTGGTTCTATAAAAATATATTGGAAAATTGCCAAAAAAAACCATAAGATTTTTGCCCCAGTGAAGTTTTCATGTCTCATGTACACTTTTTTTTCAGATTACAGGACCTATATTTATTCAAAGGTGTGTATGTATTGTGTGTGTGTGTTATTTTGTAAGCAGTTTTGGCTGTTCCAAAGATAAACTAAAGTAAATAATTTTAGGGTATTATTTGGAAACTAATATGTGCCTTCAGATTATTATTTTAATTGAATTTAATTTTGATTGAATTTGTTTTTAATAATCAAGAATTTTGGAGCAGTGAAAATGCATTGTGCCCCAGGAATGCCACACATTTCTTCTGCTCTCTTCTTTGAGTAAAGAGACTCGGTTCTAGAGAAATTTCTCAGGCCCACTTTCAGAATGGTCAAGCAAGATACTCTTTCACATTCAAGCAGTACAGGGATTCAACTGCTTTTGGTGTGTGTATGTGTTGATGGAACTGCTTAGGACAAAAGTCAAATTCTTCACTAATATTGTTTTATGAACTCAATTTCTCTGGAGTCATTTTGAGTAAGCAAATGTTAAAAGAATAAAAGAGGAAACCAAGTATATTTAGAAGTGTCCGAGGACCAACTTTCAGTATGTTTATTACAGAAAGCTGTTAAATCTGATGAAAATTAGAAACTTTGTCCTTGTGTATCCAATTTATGCAATTTTCACTATGAAATTACTACTTTTTTTTTCTCCCTAAATTGCACCATAGGTAGATAACAGGAAAGTAATTAAAGAAGGCAATCATTTCTGGACAATTTTTTTTTTTTTTTTTTAAGATCTTACCTTTATATTTGCAGGGATTTAAAATTTGAATATTTTTAAAATGCCATATTATTGAAAAAATTGAAAATCATCATAATTACAAAATATTGAAAAGTGTTAAGAAATGTTCTTTCCCAAGAAAAGATACAGATATTATTGAGGATAAGAATAAAGACATATACAACTTCGGCTTATTTTAAAGTAATTAAGTTTATTTTATTTCACACACAAGAGTTCAAAGAACCAGCATATTATATTTTCCTTAAGGAATGGTTAACTATATTTTCTCATGATTTAGCTAATTTTCAGGTATATGGCTTTTTTCTCTAGACTGGAGATGGTAGCACTCTCTGATCTAGTGGCTCAACTTCACCCTTAATCCACTTCACTGAGATGTATTTTCTGCTGAGATGTGGTTCTCACTGGTTAATATGAGCGATACTCCCATTCACCACAGATGCCATGTAAATTTCACCAGAAGAAGACATTAGGCCCAGGTCCAGGCACCTAAGAACTGGCTTGTAGAGAGTCTTTACTTTGAATTGATTCTTAAATAGAATTGCAGATATGCCCAAGCCTTCCTAGAATCACAGTAGTAAAAGAGCTCTTCACATCATTCCTTGATAGGAGTACTTACTGTCTCTACTGGTTTCATCACACTCCCACCAAAATTTATAGAAATCATATAACCTCAACTGAAATAACTTCCTTTTTTAAGTAAGATAGCTTAATTTTCTTTCTCACATCTATAATTATAATTTTGTTTTATTTATTAAAATATATGTCCTATTGTTTTATGTCTATAGTTTGTCTTTCTCTCATCCCTAAATGTCCATTTAAGAATTTTTTAAATAAATGTTAGATTATTCCAAAGGCTTAGAAATACTGTAGTAATAAGAAATATCTAGAAAAATTGATGGAATCACATTACAAAAGATTACTGTTTCATACAGTTGGTCTGACATTTAATTTTACTTCTTTCCAAACTTTGTCTTTATAAATGTACCCTTGGATATATTTAGTATGCATGTCCAACAAGATTGAAAGTCCCAGTCTGGTATGGATACAGTAGCTTCTTCTTGCTAGGACAAGAGAATTGAAGAGATACAAATTTCCTTATTTTTCTTCTTCTTTTTTTTTTTTTAGTTTGCTTTACACTTCCCCTGGACCAAACTACTGTTCCCATACTTTCATAATCCATACTATGTACTGAGCCAGAGATATTTTTCTTATTCTGATTACTCTAGATATGTACTCAAAATAAAAATATAATGTATTGTTTAAATAATAAACTACAGATAATTACTGAATGTTACATTTTAGGAGCTGGATCCAGCCTATTTTTAATTAATCTGCCTCTTGTCTTATGTTGTCCAATCAAATTGAACTATTTATTCAATATTATTAGGCTATTTCAGATTTCTTGCTTCTGAAAATATACTTTCATTAAAATTAAAAAGATTTTCTTTCCACTCTTTTCACATTTTCAAGCATCATTTCAGATTAAGCCAAAAGACTTTTCCATGTAGACCTCTTCAGTTGTCTAAGGTTAGATATCCATTATTTATGCAAACCCCTAGCATTTTATCTATTTTCTCTCATTAGGACTTGTTATTTTCTACTTTATATGTTACATAAGTTTACCCTAATTTTACATTCTTGACTCCAAACTTCCAGAAACCAGGGTATAACAATACTAGGTATGAATGATCACATACATAAAACAACTTTCAATAGGACACAATAACAACATGGGAAGAAAGGAACAAAATTATACAACCCTTAGAAGCTTTAACTTTGTGTGTCTTGGTTGAAATGAAGCACATGCAGTCCTTGTCAGTAGCAACAAAGGGATCATGGTCTATTACACAAACTTACTCAAGTTGGTTGAGGAGAACAAACGATGACGATGATGATGTTGATGATGTCCAGAGACCTTTACTGAATGCTTACTTTTACAGGCTCAATGAGATGCTTTTATTGGATTTGTCTTCAGTTCATTTTGTGTTGCTGTAACAGAATACTAGATATTGGGTAATTGAGAAAAATGAATTTATTCTAGGCAGTTCTGAAGGATGGGGAATTACATATCAAGGTGCCAGCATAGGTGAAGCCCCTCTTGTTACATCATAAATGCAACATGTATCACATGGCAAGACGTGATCGGAGCTTGGAAGCTCAGGTATGTCTCCCTCTTTGTAAGCAATACCATCAGGAGTGCCCCATGAACATGAGCTCATCTAACCCTAATGACTTCCCAAAGAACCTACCTCCAAGCACTATCAACATATGAAATAGGAGATGAAGTTTTCAACCCCTGAACATGGAAGGACATATTGAAATAATAACAGGATTTATGTCAGTTACTCTTTACAATCAACGTGTAGTCAAACAAACAAAAATTTATTCCTACGAATTTCTATCTTAATTTTTTTTCTTCCTTTACACTTTGCTTACTTTTCAAGGAGAATATTAAAAGGTAATCACAGTCTTCATACAATATTCAACGTATGTTTTAAAATAAGTAACTTGTTTTGCTGAATTTGCAAGGTAAATAACAGGTTTTTCAAGGATGCTCTTGGGAAGATATGTGAAAATTTTTTATTAAGATAAAAAAAAATACAGAGATCCCCTAGTTATTCTTAACGTTAAATCTAAAGCTTAATGTATATTTAACATAATATATTCATCATTTGTGTAAGAAATGTAAGGGCAAGCTGTTTTTCACTGCTTCAGACATCCCCAGAAAAACTGGAAAAATAGGAAATGCAACCTAGAGAAATGAAAAAAAAATTTATTTTAATATCATAATCATGGATATTTTCCAATTTTCATGATATATGTATATCTCACATATATCCCCAAGTACTCCATCAGAAAGTTTTAGTTGAAGTCATGGTAGGTGTGTTCCATATATATATATATATATATACACACACACACAAATTCACAAAATTAAGTTTCATTTTTAATCACTAAAAGCAAACTATCCAAAAAACTTATGAAACAACCCCTGTTACAAAAATATCAGAAAAATTTAAATACCTAGGAATAAATTTAATCAAGGAGGTAAAAAAAAATCTGTATATTACAGAGCTGCAGTAATCTGGACAGTAGAAACTAGATATAAACAGATGCATAAATCTATGGAACAGAAATGAGAGCTCAGAAGTAAACCCATGTGTATTTGCTCAACTAGTCTTTAGTGAGGGCATTAAGAACACACAGTTGGAAAAGAATAGTGTACAGTAGATGGTGTTGGGAAACTGAATTATCTACCTGCAAGGGAGTCAAACTGAGCCCTTTCACCTTACATGCAAAAATTAATTTGGATATATTAAAGACTTAGATGTAAGATCTGAAATCATAAAATTCCTAGAATTAAATATAAGGAAAAAGCTCTTTACCATCAGTGGTGGCACAACACTTCAGACATAACATACAAAACACAAGCTGCAAAAACAAAAGTGAACAGTGACATTAAGTCAAATGAATGCTTCTAAACAGCATTAAAAAAAAAAAGCAAAATGAAAGGACAATCTAACTAACAAAAGGAAATCTTTCCAAAACGTATTTTGATAAGGGATTTATATCCAATACATATAAGGAACTCACTCAGTCAATAGCAAAGCAGCACGAATAACCTACTTAATTGATGGACAAATGAACTGAATAGATTTTTGAACTAGAAGATAAATTAAAGGTATATGAAACAGCAGGTATATGCAGCAGGCATATGTCATGGAAATGCAAATCAAATCCACAATGGGATATCATTCAAACAAGTTAGAATGGCTATTATTAAAATGACAAGAAATAACAAATATCTATTATGGTGCGAACAAAAGGGACAATTTGTACACTGTTGGTGTAAATGTAAATTGGTGTATTCATTATGGAAAAAAAGTATAAGACTTCCTCCAAAATTAAAAATAATTAGCATATAACCCACTCATCCCACTATTGGGTATATATCCAAAGGAGACAAAATCAGTACATGAATTGGTTATTAACACTTTCATATCTATTGTAGAATTACTCAGATTGGTCAAGATATGAACAAAACCAAATTACTCATCAATACATCAATGGAAAAAGGAAAAATTTGATACATATAAACAGTCTATCAGGAGACTACTAGTAAAGCATAAAAAGAAGGAAATCTTGACATTTATGACAATAACAATGAACATAAAGGAGAATGTGGTAAGCAAAATAAGTCAGGCACAGAACAATACACACGATATATATCCTCACTTATAGAGTCAGAAATAAAAACAAGGATCAATAAATGGAATGGATTCAAACTGAACTTAAATAAGTAGAGAACAGAATGGTGATTGCCAGGGGTTGAGAATTAAGCAAGAATGGGAGATGCTTTTCAAGGTACTCAAATTTTCAGGTATAAGAAGAACAAATTTGAAGTACAATATGATGACTAATATTTTATTGTTTAATTGAAAAAAATTAAATTCTCATAGAATTATAGCACATTCTTAATTAAAACATTTTAGGGTTGTCTTCTTTCCTTGGTATGAAGTGTGAGACTTTACATTGTATAGAAACTTCATAAATTGTTTTAATTTCCCAGTTTTATCACTCTCATAGTTCCTGTTTTGTTTTGTTGTTTTGTTATGCTCCAGTTGTCTGTTTCTTTCAGCTCCTAAAAAATCTTATGCTCTTCTGCTTCTTACACTCACTATTACTTTCCCTGGCAAGTACACTTCCTCTCCACACTCAACTGCCTCTTCACCCACTTCACACATGCAGTTTATGTCTCTTAAATCTTTACTTATCATGAAGAAGTTTATTCTGGAAAGACTATCTTGATTCCCTAATAGTAGGCACAACTCTACAGCACGTTTAATGATACATTCACTTCTCAGTGAGATTTTAAAATCCGTGTGAACATGGAATCCATCTAACTTCTTAACTGATCATCTCCAAAATGTATGGAACTCTGTAGGATCTTAGTGTTTGCTAAATGGAGAAATTAACCTTCTACTCTATCTCATAATTAACAAAATCATCAGAAATATGGAAATATATGTTATTAAACTTAAAGTAAATGATGGACTTTTGATACATGCATAACTAAGGATATAATAGAAGGTAGGGCTATTTATGTTTTTATATAACATAAAAAATAGAAAATACATAAAAAGAAAAATACGTAAAAGAAAATCATAATGTGATAATTAGCCTAAACACCTATTTTTGGTGCTATTTTACCTAATTTTGAACTAATAATATCTTTGCAAAAATGTAGTTTCTGATATGAAGGGCAGAGTGTAAAATTTGTTAAAAGAGGGTTTTACATTCCTCTACTACAAATTAAATTTCAAATTTTATGACTGATCTATCAATGAAAACAAAAGAAGAAAAATTAGGCCCGCATCTTCATCGTGTTGGCTTAGGACCAGACTTTCTTAACAAGCCTCCTAAAGTGCAAGAAATAAAAACAAGGATCAATAAATGGGATGGATTCAAACTAAAAAGCTTTTTCTTAGCAAAGGATACAATCAATAATGTGAAAAGAGAGCCTACAGAGTGGGAGAAAATCTTTTCCACATGCACTTGAAGTAGAGCACTAATCTCCAAAATGTATAAAGAACTTTAAAAACTTTACAACAAAAATACAAAGAACCCAGTCAGTAAATGGGTCAAAGAACTGGACATTTTCCAGAAGAAGACATACAAGTAATTAACAAATATATAAAAAAGTGTTCAACATCTCTAGTAATTAGAGAAATGCAAATTAAAACAACTCTAAGATTTCATCTTACTCCAACTAGAAAGCTATTATCAAGAACAAAAGCAATAATAGGTATTGGCATGGATGTGGGGGGAAAGGCACTGTTGTACATCGCTGGTGGATTTATAAATTGGTGCAGTCACTCTGAAAAACAGTGTGGAGATTCCTCAGAAAACTTGGAATGGACCCACCTTTTGATCCAATTATCCCACTCCTTGGTTTATACCCAAAGGACTTAAAATCAACATACTACAGTAACAAAGCCATATCAATGTTTAAAACAGCTCAATTCATAATAGCTAGATTGTGGAACCAAGCTAGATGCCCTTTAACAGATGAATGGATAAGGAAACTATGATATATATATATATATATATATATACACACACACACACACACACACACACACACACACACACACACAATGGAATATTACTCAGCCATAATGAAGAATAAAATTATGGCGTTTGCTGGTAAACAGATGAAATTGAAGAATATAATGCTAAGTGAGATAAACCAATCCCCCAAAACCAAAGGCCAAATGTTTTCCCTGATAAGTGGATGATGATACTTAATGGGGGTGGGGATGGGGGTAAGAGGAAAATAAAGTAAAATCTAATTACATCTATGGTAAGAATTATGATTTACAGGTTATGAAGCAATTTGAGAAAGATAACAGCATTAGAAAGAATAATGAAAATTAGCAAATATATACACTTCAAAATAACAAAAACCCTTATGTTAACTTTAATTTAGACTGAATTTACTTGCCAAAGAGATTCTTTCATGGGTCTATCTATGATGTTTTTAAACATAATATTTTTCATATTTTTCAGTGTCAAATTATATCACTTAGTTTTTCATTTGGAAATGAATCTTTCCATTTTTTTCTCCTTTTTATGTTATCTAATTATTGGTTATTTAAACTCTATATTTATATTTACAGAAAGGGAGTGAATTATATACTGAATGTGCCAAATTCTACCTGTAGACTTCCAGGGAGCATATACTGAATTATCGAACAGTATCAAGTGTCTTGGGTGGGTTAGCATAAACCTCTGAAGAAACTTTTATGCTGGAGTACTGTGTTGTGGGTACATTGCTCTTCTCTCAGTTAAGTAATGATTTTGAATTTTTATTTTTAATTCTTTATTTCTGACACAATTATTTTGTAGAGATTTGTCTTCTCATACCTTCTTTACAGAGAACTCAGTTTCCTGTGAAGAGTTCTTTCTTTCAAGAGCACCTCTTCTCTTCAATCTTGTCAATCAGCCAACCTCTAGAGAGGCCAAATAATTCCAACTTTATCCTTTCTTTCTGGTCAGGAAAAAATTGTTCTTATCTTTCAGGAGTATAAGACATTTACTGTAGAATTTATAACTTACTAAAGCATCACTAGTGAAAAATTCTTTGTATCATCATTTGATCCATTCAAGAAAATAAATTGAAGGCAGAGTCTTTGTGATCCAATATCTAGGAATTTTATTTTCCAAGACTGACATAAAATAGATAACTAATTCTCAATGTTATGTATTCTGGGAGTGATGTCTGTGACTGGGTGTATAAAATTATATGTACATTTGAAATTACTTAATGAAGACAGAAGGACTTCATTAAGAGAATGTTCCAAAACTAACAATGAGTGTAGTGTATATGCTACCAATATTTGCTAAAACTCATGATTTTAATTTTTTTAAATATTAACTATCACAATGAAAGTTCAAGTACAGATATATTTTTCTATAAATTTCTATGAATTTTTTTCATTATATGTAAGATATGAAAAATTTATGTGCATGGCTATATTTTCTGTTGTTTGTACTTGCCTAATTGCAAACTATCCATAGTAAAAATGTCTACTCTAACACTGTCAATATCTAAAACAAAAAAGAAAAAAAAAAAAGGGAAAATAAGGGAGAAAAAAATAAAGCACAGAGGCTATTCTTCTGTGGCAGGAGAAGACAGAAAAGAATCAATACCAAATGGTGCATATGCTGTAACCTTAGGGAGACTGGGATTTGAATCTAAGCAGGCCAATACAGTGCAAATCACTGCTGCTAGAAACTGGGGAAAATATTGTGTGCATCTACTCTTCACCATGTGCCACAACACTTCCCCTGGTTTTCAGCTGCAAGTTAAATCTATTGAGAAAAATCACAGAGTGGTAAATGATAAGGGCGAGCTAAAGCATTTGGCAGCATTCAAACAACATATTACATGTTACACATATAACTGTTTCTAACAGTAGAAGAAAAATTCTGATCTAAATAGCTCTCTACCATCTCACAGGTAAATATACACTAGAAAACAAAAAGGCCCATAATGTTCTAGGGGCAACTGTGTCTTAAAGAATGGTTTTCTTGCTGGGCTCAGTGGCACAGGCCTGTAATCCCAGTGGCCCGGGAGGCTGATGCAGGAGAATCGAGAGTTGAAAGTCAGCCTCAGAGAAAAGGAGACACTAAGCAACTGAGTGAGATGTTGTTACTAAATAAAATACAAAATAGGACTGGGAATGTGGCTCAGTGGTCTAGCGCCCCTGAGTTCAATACCTGGTACCCCACCCCCTGCCAAAAACAATGGTTTTCTTTTTTCTGATTTTTGGAATCAGTTAGCTTTAGGATCTTAATCACCTCAAATTTATGTAGTTTGGTGTATGTCCAGGTTAGCACTTGGAAATTGAGATCCTACTTATTACAATTTAGTTTTCCCTCTCGATATATTAAAATTAACCATTTTAATATGAATAAAATGTGGCTTAGAAGGCCTTAGAAGGTATGCCTTGATGCAACTATTGTTACAAGGAGATTTCTTAATCAAATAATGACTACATGTTCTCTATAATTCATAATTAATCTAGTTATTACTCTTCTTTACCCAATCTAAAGAGAAATTCATATATTCCTTTATTAAACAGTGAAACAAAAAGTCTTTTAGTATCAAAAATAGGAATATAAAATCTTTTAAAAGAAATCTCTTCAGCAAATATATTAGTTACAGCTAAACCCAATATCAAATTAATGTTTAAAATTTAGTCATTTCTCAAAGTAGTCTGCAGAGTTGACAATCAGTTCCTTCATAGTTTTATCTATCTTTGAGCATATATGTTCATTATATATACTTACACACCATTACATGTCTGTTTTCTATAATCATATATAATTTAACAGTAATATCATCTTGCAGATTTTAATAAGATAAATATATATTAAAATATGGAAAATCATTGGTAGATATGCCTATGGATATTCACTTAGATAACCAAAATATCTTTCATAGCTCTTTCAAGTAAGCAATTATATATAGCAAACAGAGCTGTAAGAATAAGCAGGAGATAAAATAAATATAATATTGGATACATGTTTCATTGTGGGAACTTTTATTATATTCTAACTTGCTAATACATGTTGTATTATAAAGCAGTTGCGTAATTCTACATTTACATTAGTATGACTGCATCTGTGATAGTTTATTTCTATTATTAATAACATTAATTTAGAGCTAAGTGAATATACAATTCCTATATATAATGAATAAATAATAGTACATAAAAATAATATAATATTTTTTTTAGATTTGAACAAAAGAATTAAATATATTTCAAGTGGTAAAGTTTAATTTTATTTCATTAAAATTTCCAATTTATGATTTTAAGTAAACATGTATACTTTATCCATTAAAGTGTAACATTAGAAGATATCCAAATTTAATTTATAATAGCACTAAATTACCCATAAACATTCTTTAATAAGGTGACCAAATCCCAGATGACTGAAGATTTTTATTAGCTGACTTGATAGTTTTATTAATTCATGTCAAATAACAAGACTGTAGATAAATACTACTGAGACTTTAGGTTTGTTAATTGGCAGTGTGACCAGAGAGTAGAAACTCTCTGGTTATTACTGTCATAATAATTTATGACAGTAATTTTTATAAGATTTTTACTTCTCAATTTTTTATACAATGGGTCTATAGTAATATTACAATTGACATTTCCATATAACTCATTGATAATTCATTTACATTTATAATTACATAGAATATAGTGTAAACCTATCTATAAAAAGAAAAGAATTTATCACAACAAAGTCAAAGGCCTCATTCTTGTTGGAGAAATTGCTTTATCATTTATTGTCCCATTTTTCTGTACTTTTAACTTTTCCCTTTACAGACACACTCCCTTAGCATATAAATACGTTCAAGTCTTTCCAGGAAACCCCTACCTTTTCCCTACCTTCTCTCTGGGAACTCCATGTCTTTCCCCTCCATGATAATTCAAGTACTTAAAGACCAATCTCCACACATTCTATCTACTTAATACTATATAGTGTTAATAGGTTGGTCTATGTACTTGAAATCCTGATTGGACATTTCCTCTAATATCTGTTGCCTTGGTTCTACTCACAGGTGGATTATTTATGTTCATTCATTTTAACTGTTTCTCCTTACCTTTTAAAGCATTTGTTCTGGATTTCAAGCTCACTATCAAGTGACTGGCTGAAAATGTCAGAGGAAATATGGGTTTTTATCAGGGTTTTTTATTATTATTAAGATTCCTTGTTATTAGAATTTCATTAATGTTTATGTTAATAGCATAGCACATTAGTTAGCACATAATGAGAACAGAATTCATGTAATTTTCTTTATTCTGGCACAAAGTTGCTTAAATAAACTGGGTAAAGGTATAATTTATTTTTAAAAATTGATGGTGTTGCTCTAATGATTTTCATGTGAGATAGGCTAGAGGTTACATTGGTGTTCTTTGGGACACTTGTCCTATTAATTGATTTCTACTACAGTTTGAGGTTTGGAGCTGAAGTGTCCCTCAAAGACCCATAGGGAAGGCGGGGCTGCCAGGTTGAGGTTCTACTGGGAGGTATTAGAAACTTTAGGAAGGAAGGAAGTTAAATCACAGGGGGAATGTCCTTGAAGGGGATTTTGGTACCTCAGTCCTTTTCAGTCTCTCTGCTTCCCAATTCCATAAGGTGAACAGATGCCCTCTTAGTGTGTCCTTCCTGCCATGACATATTGTGCCACAACAGTCCCAAAGCTAAAGGACCAAGTGACCATGGACAAAACTTCTCAACCATTAGCCAACATTCTTCTTTCCTTTTTTAAAGTTGATTTATCTCAGATATTTCTGTCACAGTAACAGAAAATTGACTAACACGATCATATTTATGATCACTACTCGTGGACAAATTTTCAATGATACTATGCTTATTCCTCTAGCTTCCATTTCTCCACATACTGAACTACATTCATTGATGCTGTTCTCAGCTACAGAATTGGTTGGCGATTGGCCCACAGCAAGTAGAAATATTCTGTTATCTTCACAATGTAAGTGACGTGTATTTCAGGTGGAGTAGCTTTATTAAATAAGAATGAAGTCTTTAACTTTCCAACAGTTTTTGGAAAATCAGTTCTCTCTTCCTTCAAAGTTATAATATAATAATGTGAAATCTGGCTAACTTGAGGGTAACCTACCAAAAATAAAAGATGCAGACAGATCTAGATAAAACCTGGAGAATTGCATAAAAGTAGAATGACACTCTTCACAAAAACCTAATGAAAACCCATATATTCTCTGATATTTTCAGTCAATCACTTGTAATATTCCCTTTCTTGTGACTATTGGTTCTGACAGTGAATGTGAATTAGTATGGCCTAGGCACAGTATAGTCTAAGACTTTTAATTTTTCATTAGGAAAGAAGAGCTCTCTTTTTTCCTGCATGATTGTGGCTACATGTATGAGACCTAACTGCTAAAGAAAGTATAATAAAATGAGAAATAAAGAAAAGATGAAGAATGCCAAGTTCAGAAAGTCAGAGTTGAAAAATCCCTGAGTTTTTATTTAGCATAACTGAAGCCTAATCAATCTATTCACTGTCATTTACTTAATAAATTCTCTTCATATTAATGAAAAGATTGGTATGTTTTTAAATAATTATATTCCCTTCACTGTGAAGTCTGATTCATGTTCTGTCATGTCCTGTTGCATCACTGTTACAGTTTCCAATTTTTGGTGTGTGAGGAGACCTAGCTTTTCTACATTTATATGAATTTCTTCAAATCAGACAATTAATAAATTGTTAACTATTATGTACAAACTTGAGGCAAAAGTTTTTCATTTAAATCTTCCATAAATTCAATATTTTATAAAGAGATACTCAATGAGAAACATACATATGCTCCACCTTCATTACAACACTGAAGAAGTTCCTATACTCCTGAACTCTGTAATCTTCTTCACTTATTTATTCACCTATATATGGTCAATTTTAAACAATATTACTACATAAAAATGATTGAACATCAGGTCAACCTAGATGTTCTTCATTTTCTCCAAATATTGTTTTTTTTTTAGCTTTTTGTTAGTTGTTCAGATATATAAGTTTTTCCATTAGAAATATGCCAAGTTGAAATTTTTATTAAAGTGTCATCAATTTTAAAGATTAATTTGGCAAAAATAATAATATCTCACAAAAATTGCCTCCGACTTTAGAGTCTGAACTGGATCATAAATTAGTCTTTGCCAAAGACACTGCCATAGAGGAGATGGAGTGAACAGGCACCGAGACCCATGGCCAAGACCCAGAGCATGTTGTTCTTGCATTGCTGCCAGAGGGGTATTGACAGGCCTGACAAAAGCAAGTACATGGACAAAGACAGAAGGCAGTCAAGGCTGCCACATCAATAAACTTCTTGGCTTATTATTTGTCTGTCAGTTGTTAAGTTATCCCATTTCAACTCTAAATCTAGTGATCTATACCTTGCTTTGTGAAGGCAGGAAGGGGATTTTGTAAACTGTTTTTCTCTGCCAGGTACCACTTAGGAATCTAGTTCCTTTCGTTATGCTTACAAGGAACAATGGAGAGTGGGAGACAACCAGAAGTAAAAGGATTTGTTATTTCTTGTTTGAGGCTCTTCCTGTCAGTGAATCTCCAGCCCATTCTTTAGTTTGGCACTAGCAATTGGTTTTAATCTCTAATTTTATTTTATTTTTTAAATTTTCTTGGGTACTGGGGATTGAATTCAGGGGCACTCAACCACTGAGTCACATCCCCAGCCCTATTTTGTATTTTATTTAGAGACAGGGTCTCACTGAGTTGCTTAGCGCCTCATGGTTGCTGAGGCTGACTTTGAACTCGTGATCCTCCTGTCTCAACCTGCTGAGTGGCTGGGATTACAGGTGTGAGCCACTGCACCCAATTCTAGTTTATTTTGATACTTTTGACATGAACTTCACCAAGCCCCTCTGGAAGTCTGGGCAGCTCTTCCTGGCTCATAAATACAAGTCCCAGATCCAGAGAACCACACTGTGTAGACTGCTGAGGTTCACCAGTGTAGACAAATGTAGACACAATTTATTCACGTTTTATTTCTTGACATTTTTTATCAATTCTGAATCTTATATTCTAATTGAATATATAGATATGGATATATTTATAAAGCATGTATATCTTGGTGTATTCTGATAGTAATATCAAAATATCTTGAGAAACTTCTAAAAATCAGAAATTTATATAATTTGAAATGCAGACTTAGAAAGACAAGTCGTATGTTTTCTCTCATATGTGGAAGCTAGAGAAAGAAAATAGAATGTCAGAAAAGTAGAAGGGAAAACACAGGGGAGGAGGAAGGGGCTAGGCAGGAGGGAGGAGGGGAGGGGAAAGGGAGGTAATGAGGACTAAAACTGACAAAGTTATGTAATATGCATGCATGGGTATGCCACAGGGAAACACCAATCTGTATAATTAACATGCACCAGGTAAAAAGAAAACAAATTCACTTCTCCCAGTGTTGAAAGCTGGGACTCTAATACTAAGTCCCCTCCATATCTAATGTCTGGTGAGACCTAGCTTCCTTCCTAGAAGTCTTCTCACTATAACTTCAATGGCACCATGACAGAAGGAATGAATGAGCTCTCTTGAGACTTTTTTATTAGGCCATTAATCCTGCTGAAGAAGGATCCCCCACTCACAACCTACTTTCCTGCCTCTTAGTACCATCACCTTGGATGACCTTGGGGCCTGGGATTTCAATGTGAATTTCAAGGGGACAGAAATGCTTAGATTGTGTGTGTGTGTGTGTGTGTGAGAGAGAGAGAGAGAGATTTATTTGTATGTGTTTTATGCCATTTAGATTTCTATCATATTTTAACTAAAGTCAAGAGTGTTTTTAGTTTTAATTTGTAACTATACCATGTTTAGCTATTCACACATAAGAATTTTTGAAAAAGTAGAAGAGCGTATTTTATGTTCAGAAACTGTCATGGTATAAGACAAATAACATGACAGAAATTAGAGAACAAAGGCAATGGCTAGCATGAAAGAACATTTTTAAAGATGACATACATTAACCAGAAAGTGACCAGAAAAAAAAAAAAATGAAATTCCTGAATAAAATTCACACACTAACTTTCAGTTCCTGAGATTATATGACATTAACTCCATGTCAAGTAATGTGGAATTACATACATTGCATTAGGTATGAGCATGTGAGTTTTATTTAGCTTTTCCAATATTATGGAAATAAATGCAATAATAAACAATTTACAAACATTTTCCAACCTAAGTACTAATACAGTAAGTACAATTAAATTCTTGAATAGAATTTATATGTATCCAATCAGACAAATAAATTAAGCTAATAATATTTCACCAGACTTAGGAGAAATAGATGCAAAAATAAAGCCTATAAAATTAAAATTCAGTTTCTACTTGAAATGTCACAGTAGGATTTATGTCTTCTTCATGATCCACCCAACTATCTCACATACATATAAAAACAAAGACTCCCTTTATTCAAATTAGTTCTATGTACCCCCTGACATTGTGAAAAAGAATGGTTTATCATCTAAGATCCTATCTTGATTTATGAAATGGGAAGAAAGTGAGGTGAAGATTTAAAAAGTGAGCAGTAGTTTAAGAAACAAAAAATTTAACATCAGGACAAAAGGAATAGTAAATTGGCTCAGGAAAGTAAAATACTAGTAATTTCTCCAAATATAGTGGGCATTAAATTCAGAAAAAAATAAATCACCTAACAGATGATGTGCTAGCTTTTCAATGAATTTACTCTCCGGTTACTATCTTCTGAAGATACATGGATATGGCAGAGATAAATATGGATTCATCCACACAGGCACTGATCAAACTTCAGAGTTTATTGAACATAATAATTCAGCAACACAACCTTGTCAACAATTACACCTAGAAATGACAAAGGCAATTTTGTTGAGACCAACAAGAATTGAAGACACTGGAAAGAAAAATAAATAAATAAAATTGGACAAAATTTCCAACCAGAAAGGGGGGGGGGAAAAGGATCTAACATCACAAGGCTGCAAGTAGAAGTAGGCAGCAATTCCCTGATTAATGGGCTGTGTAATGAAAGAGATGCTTGTGCATGACCCTTTCAATCTCTATAACATGAACAGTAGTCATTTAAATGCCCCATAGAAGGATTTCCAGGCAAAATACCTTCAGAAGAAAAAGTATACTGTATGATATGACTAAACAGTTATTTTTGCATTTTATGAGAGCAATGTAGAAGTTCATTGTAAATACCATTCTGGATGAGCGCTGAAAATGTTCTCCTATTTGAACTTAAAAATAACATAAATTCTAAATGCATAAAGTCTGAATTAGGAAGAGAAAAGAACAAAATTTACAGGGTGCAATATTTTTATTATAGGATCTTTTTCTTTTTAATGGAAAATATAGTCATGTTTTAAATATTTGAAGATGTAGAAAGGTATGTTGGACAAAAAATAGGATATAATCAGAAACACCTAAAAATTTAAACAATAACAAAGATTTCGTTAATGAAACTTTATTTTCAATGAAAGTAGTGAGAGTACTTTTACATATGTAGGTAACTTTCAAACTCCATCATCAATTATGTATGTTTTTCCCGAACCACAGTTTTTATATTGGTCCCTAATATTATCTTTGAGCACAAGAAACATGCCTAAGAAGGACTTTAAAGAATTAATATTATTAGGAATAATTTTTATTTTCAAGTTTTTATTTTGTTAATCATATCAGAGAAAAAAATCAAATCCTTGTTAGAAATTTATTGAAGCTTGTACATTATTTAAACAGATAAAATTTACAAGGATGCTTGGAAGTATTATGGTTTTGAATCTATAAAATGAATCAGAGCCCCTCAAATTACTTTCTGGAGGTGTATTTTGGGTTGAATTGTGTCCTTTATAAATTGAAAGTTTTAACCTCAAGTACCTCAGAATGTGAGCATTTTTGGAAATAGGGCCCTTGCAGATGTAACTAGTTAGGACCTCATAAGGCCATTATCGTGAGATTTAATCCAATATGAACAGTGTGTATATAAAACATAATATATAAAGGAAGAATGTCAAATGAATCCCAAAGCAGATTTTGAGGTGATATCTATGTTAGCCCCAAATGGCAAAGATTGCAAGCAAATGACCAGAACGCAGTACAGAGATCACTAGAATTTCTCCCTGGTGATCTAGGCAGCTTGGAGACCTCTCCATATACTTGTAGATTGTGTGGTTCTTTATTCCAGCAGCCTTAGGAAACTAATGCAGGTTGTGTGATTATTATTCACTTTCCTCTACCGGTATGGACAGCAGTGTTTCCCTTTAGATGTCACTGAGACTGGAACACCTCTGTACCACTCATAAACAGTGACCTACAGACAAGAAAACTGAGTGATATCTAGTAAAACTAAATCAATATTCCTTATCAAATGTATGCTATTCAAACAATGTGAAAATAATTGGTACTAAAAGCCTATCCAGATTATAAATAGGTACTTAAGAAAGATTAAATGAGTGGATCTATTTAAAGGAAAAATAAATAGTGCATAAATAAAACAGAGTACATGAACATTTGAGGCTTAAAATTACAGTAGGAGCCAGAGGGTTTCTTTGTATTTAACTTTAAACATATAATGACAATGACAATAAAATAGCAATAAAATTAATAGAAATTTTATTTTTATTGCAAATTTGGCTAGATTCCTCACCCTAAAATAAACTCTTTCCTGATAAAATTGTTTATATATTCTGACATCCCAAATACATTGAAAACTATACTGATGGGTTTTAATTGATTTTAAGTGAATATAAAGCTTTTTCATGCAATCTCTTTTTAGTGTGTGAACCCCCACCCCAAAATAGCTAGAAAGTATTGAAAAAGCTTTACTATTTGTTGTACCTTTGTTTCATTTTTTTCTCTTTCCTCCTCCTCTTTCTTTTTTCCTTTGTTTCTTTTTTATTTTATTTTATTTTTTCTGCTAAAGATTAAATGCAGGGCTAGGCAAGCACTTTACCACTGAACCACATCCCTGGCCATTGACTACTTCTAATAAATTTTTAAGAAAGTAATCATTTCACAAATAGTGAAAAACCACAAGTTCAATTAGTATATTACAGTTTTAAGAGCAGGCAGCATCTTTAATTTGCTGTGACATGGAAAATGCTAGAAGGCACACTTGGGGATTTAAGTCCATGGGAATGTCACTATTAACAATTAAAGCTTCTAATTTATAATGTAAAAATAAATACTATTTATGTATTCTATCATTTTTCATCAATATTAAGAGAATGGAATATTACCAAAATTTTTCTTTTCTTCTCTGAAGATAGAAACTAGACTCATGGGTATATTAAG
Source organism: Sciurus vulgaris (assembly GCF_902686455.1). Lineage (NCBI taxonomy): Eukaryota > Metazoa > Chordata > Mammalia > Rodentia > Sciuridae > Sciurus > Sciurus vulgaris. The sequence goes on along the minus strand of NC_136470.1, from coordinate 24,820,530 downwards.
TATACAAACTGTATTATTCACAGTTACTGATTTAAAACACACTGATTCAAAAACATTGAAATGTGAAAAACATGCATAATAAGAAACTTTGGTAATAAGAAAAGATAAACTATCTTTTCCTAGAGATTAAATTTTTATTAAAGATTTAGAAGAATCAAGTAGGGAAAACTTGAGAAAAACTTCTAAGAAAATGTATGTGTGAACTATTTCTCTCACCTTGGAACCTGTAATAACATGTATTTTGATTTAGTTTGCTTTTATTTTCTCCAGTGAAATTCCCACTAAAAGACAATAACAAATAAACTATAAAAATATGAAGCAGATGAACACAATTGTATTAAAGGAATGACTTTAATACAATTTGTTTTTCTTTTTGGAGTGCTGAGGATTGAACCTAGGGTTATAAGTGTTCTAGGCAAGCATTGTTCTGCTGAGCTACCACCTCAGCCCTATCCTAACAGGAAACTGAGGAATGATCCACTCTGCTTCATTTGAGGTGCTGGTCCTTTCATAGCTGAAGTGGGGCACCAGTAAATTCATTATTTTTCACTTTCAAAATCTGAGTTCTTATATTTGGTAAGTCAGGAAAAATATGAAGAACCCAAATCTCAAATGCTCAGAATTTAGTCAGTATTATTATTAGGTTCATTCTGATCTTCTCAATCTATTCCCATTCAAACACTTCTTCATCTGTCCTCTCTGAAGGCAGAGGTAAAAATATTTTCTACAAATGCAGGTAAATTGAAATGGCATTATTCTGTCTCTGTCAATATCATTATTATCATTATTATATTAGGGTTCACTCTAAGTGCTTTGCATTTTATGGATTTGGACAAATGTATAGTAACATGTTCTGCTAATAAAACATTATAAAGAATTCTTTTCACTGCCCCAAATATCATCTTTACTCTGTCATTACCCTTTCTCCCATATGTCCCTTGTAACCATTGATCATTTAACATAGTTTTACCTTTCCTAGAATAATCATACAGTTTGAACAAATAATTTGGAGTCTTTTCAGATTTTCTTCTTTCACTGGTAATATACACTTAAGATCCCTCTACATCTCTTCATGTTTTGTCTCACATGTATTGTTTAGTACTGAATAGTATTTCATTATCTGTTCATTCTACCATAGTTTAATTATCTGTTCACTTACTGAAGGACATCTTGGTTGCTTTCACGTTTTGGCAGTTATGAAGAAAGCAACTCTAAACTGTCATTTCCAACTCTTTTGGAAGAATACCAAGGAGTGAAATTGCTGGACTGTATAGTAAGAATATATTTAATTTTGTAAGAAACTGCCAAATTGTTCTTCAAAGTGTCCACAGTATTGTACATTCCTACCAGCAAATAATGAGTGTTTCTTCTGCTCCACATGCTCATCAGCATTTGGTGCAGCAAGTGTTTTGGATATTAGCCATTCTAATAAGTAGGTAGTGGTATCTCCTTTTTGTTTCATTAAGCATTTCCCTGATGACATTCAACATGGAACATCTTTTCATATACTTATTGTTTTCCGTATATCTTTTTTGGTGAGGAATATTTTTTACCAGAGAACCTCAATTTTATTAACTTACTATAATCCAAAAAGTAATTTGTTAAATAATTTTGGATAGCTTTTAGAATTTCTAGGAGACACAAACTTCTGGCCTTGCAGAATTGCCTCTAGGGCTTTTCTCTCTATGTCACTGTGGTACTAAAAATAAAATTGTGTCCAGCGTTTCTATCACTATCACTTCTGGGTCTCCACATTTTTCCATATAAGGACTAGATTACAAACAGCAATGACCTTTCAGATTTTTCTTGTCTGAACTGGAATTTTTAGTGAGTGCATCTGAATCATAGATCCACAACCTAAGTGCATAGAAAACTGCCATTTTTAACCCCGACTTCTATTTGAGTAAATGAGAATACAATGTAGGGACATGGGTTTATGTATGGGAGTGGCATTCCAAACACAGTGGGTTTCCACAAATGTCCCCTCTCCATGTGTTTGAACATGCATCACTAGCTGTGCCCTCCTTCCACCCACCATTCTTTTTGGTTACTGCTTCATTACTGCTCAGCTCTCTTTTTGTCAGATATGGTTAGCATTTGATGTAGTTTCTAACTTTACTTCTGCAAATGTGTCTAGTGCTTCAAACTCTTAGACTTTGTCGTACAGTTCTTGCCAAAGGCCACGAGTGGTTTTATTACCTGCCACCCAGTTCTGTACGGTTTCCAAAAGACAGTTATTTGGAAGGAAGAATTGACATAAAATTACATAAGAAACAAAATTACCCTGGGGATGTTGGGGAAATTATCCAATTATTAAACTGACAAAAATGAACAGAAATGGGTGCAATAACACACACCTGTAATTCCAGGTACTCGGGAGGTTGAGGCAAGAGGATCACAAGTTTGAGGAGAGCCTGGAGAACTTTGTAAGACTGTTTTAAAACAAAAATAATTAAATAAATAAACAAATACATAGATACATAAATATATAAATAAATAAAAATAAAAAGAGCTAGGATGTAGTTCAGCGGTAGAACATTACTGGATTAAATTCCCAGTACTGCAAAAGAGTGAAAATAAAAAATTTGAACAGAAAATATGTAAAATAATCATTGGCTGTTTTAGTAGAACATCTTCTATAGACTCTAAATAGTAGTTTATAATTGGTAATCTTTCAGGTAATATAATATTTTAGGTAATTTGATTATCTGCATTACCCCCTCTTGAACATGTAACTTCAGCATCAGTGAACTCTCACAACCATGGGCCGTCTGTGTGCCCAAACAGAAGGACTTTCTTATCCCTAGATTTATTTTCTGTATTTTAGAATCCTGTCATAAACAACCTTCAAAAAATATTAAATGGAAAGTTCCAGAAATAAATTTCAGAGATTTTAAATTGCATGATTTTCTGAGTAGCATGATAAAATTTTGAGTCCCCATCCCACTCCTTCCCGCTGGAACATGTTCATTCTTTGTCCACTGCATGCACACTATATAAGTACCTGACTATGAGTCACTTAACACCCTTCGCAGTTATCATATTGACTGTTGTGGTATTGCAGTATTTGTTTTCTAACCTTACTTTATTATTAAAAGTACCAAACTATAAGAGAAGTCATGTAAAGAAGGTGCCAAGACATAAACAATGGAAGAAGAGATTTATTCTGGTGTTGTGTGAAATACTTCAGGGGATATAGGAAATAACAGCAAATATGAACTTTCTTACTAGCTGCAGTTTCAGATACCCACTAGGAATTTGGAATTTATCTCTTGTAGGTATTACTGTATGTTCCAAATTCCTTTGTAGAACATTCTTTAACATGCACATAGATTCTAAAGTTCTCTAAAGTTACTACATATTATGTTTCTAACTTCAAATTGTTTCTCAGCAGTTCTACTACAGAAAACTGAGCTAAAAGAATAAAAACACTGTAACACCTTAAATATCATTTCCATAATTTTGTTACTTTTTTAAAAAAGCATCCTCCTTATAACTTTTGATAGGCTTACTTTAAATAGCTCTAGAAATTGTTTATGCTTTCAATGTTGTTGGCAATTTGATTTTAGCTGTGTGACCCAGAAATACTTTCATTGATTTTTTTAAATAATAAATAATCGATCATGATCTATTGTTCATAAATTTGTTTATACAAGACAGCATTAATCTAAGGAATTTAAATTTAACTTTTTGGTGTTTATAACTGCACAGTTAATAACAGGCAGTTTTCAATACCAAAGGTGTATTTCAAATTCCTTTTTCCCTGTGGAAGTTTTTGTTTTGCACAGAGATGGAGTTATATCAGATCATGGAGTAACTAAAGACTTTAACAACTCCTCGTGGTTTTTTTTTTTTTTTTACAGACTTCTGGAATTAAATTTACTCAATATCTTTAAGAGACTCTCTGGCACTTCCCATAACCCTATAACAGCTTTCTATATTCAAAACATTAGTGATCCTTCTCCAAGAAAATAGAGCTGACAATACACTTTCATGGCTTTTAATGAACAATCAGTGATTAACGAAATGTCTTCCCTAAAATGCTTTTTAAGACCATAAAATGATTTAAATTTAAGGAATTGAGAACAGGGAGTAGTAAAATATTAGTTTACTATCAAAACAAGCACCGTCAAAATCCTTTCCTCCTGTTATATGTATACCTCTTAAAGTAGATTTGAGTTTACAATTACTGACCCTCACTCATACTTCCAACACACACGTGTACACATACATTCATATGACACTCACATCAGATGACAGCTATGTGTAAAATGAAGTCAAGCAGTCATAGTTAAGTGTATGTAGTTAAATCAGTAAGTTAGAAGCAGCTTATTGCTGAAAAAGCCTATCTTTTGCTTTCTGGGTACTCATACTGCCAATAAAAGAGCAATACTTGGCTTTCCATTGATAACATAATGTAAGCCTACATGTATGTGGACTCCCTAGTATTTTCCTGAAATCATATCAACATTTTGCTTATTTGGCATGTATCATATAATTTAATGTAGAAGTAAAAAAAAAAAAAAAAAAAAACATTTTAGTTCACTTAACAGGACACAAAGTACATATTAGCAATTTTACAAAATTATTAGTATAATTTCTGGCAATGTAAGGATCACAGGTGATATTTCTGTCCATTACTCCTTGTAACAAGGATATAATTAATATAAGAAACTATTTTTTCCGCATATTTGCCAAATTTCCTGCATTTTAAAAATTAGAAGCAGAGTTATAATAGTACTAGAGACAGATTGTTATTTCTAAGATATATTGCACAGGAAATAACAAAGAAAAAAGTTGTTTCCAAAAATTTTATTTTTATAGATACAAATCATGAAGCAATCAAATGAAAACAAACAAGTGTTTTATTTTTAATTGCAGTAAAAGTATTGTTATTAACAAAATAACCTCTGAGGTACGTGAACTTAAAAATTTATACCACTGAGTAAATGTTCATTAACACTGAGTAAAATATCTTTTTGCATTTTATTCATTATGACACAATGAAATATTGCAAATCACTTATCATTGATTTGAATATCATGTGCTTTCCCTTTCAAAATCAAGAAGTATATGTATATGTTGTTAATGATTAGGCAATTCTATTTGGTTCCTGAAGGTGAGTTTCATTTTATTTTTACTAACATGCATTCCGTTATATCAATCATGTTACTAAAAACTAGTTATTTTCTTATTTCAATTGTTTTTTTCTGGAAATTAATTTTTGTAAGAATGCAAATATGTATGTTTCACCAGAGTATTAGTGTTAAAACTGGTTTGCTACGCCTGTCAGCGAGGTAACCCCCCTGATGTGGTCTGCATTAAAACTAACAGGAGTTTTAAGAGCAGTGGCAGTAGTCACTGGCTGTCTTATTTGATTGCCATTTTTTTTTTTTTGACACTAAATGACTACCATTCTATCAACATTCTGTACTTCATTACTCAATTCCTTATTTTCTAGACTGTCTTTTTAGTAGCTGGATAACAAAGACAATGTTGGAAAAGCCAGCATTGTTCCTGAATTAAATATTCTATTGAACAGTGACTGGTAGGGTATTTTGAAAAAGTGCAAGTTGTAATAAATCATGGCATCCACCAATGACAGTTTCAAATGAACACGTTTATTGGGCCAGACAAGTACATCACTGAGAGTGTTATTTACCTCAGGTGGTGACATATAGTGCCAGATGTTGGATTTAAACTCTGACTCAGTGATTGCGGCTGAAAGCTGCATTGGCATTTTAAAAAGCATCTGTTATAAACACTGATCCGAGTAAAACACGAACCACAGAGTTTAATGTAAGCAATACCGAATGAGAGTTTAAAGCGATTACCTTGGCAAGTTCAGCAAGCACTGAAGCTGAGGTAAAGCCAGAGTACCAGCATGTTCCTGTTAAAGGCGACTTAGGGATGTCACTTTTCTAAACATTTTCAACACAAGAGTGTATAAAATATGTAAAGAAATTTTGACATCACTAAAATGGTACTACTTTTTGAATTTGTAATATTTTGCATGTTTCATTTAAAAAAAAAACACTGATGAATACTTCAGTTGGAGATAGCAAAAAGAACTGTCTTCTTATATATGCTGCCAGTGAGGGACATTTTCAATACATTAAAATGCATATTACTCAAAGTTGTATATATAGGTCTATAAATAGCTTCTACAGCCTGATACATTTTTTTCCATAAGTATCTAGAAATAAATGTTCTATGTTCTGCGATAATTTTATTTGTAAAAATATAGATTTATTTTATTTTATATTTTAATATTCATGTGTCATAACTGGGATTTTACCTTTCATTTTAATTATGTATATTTTGCAAGAAAAATGATGTTATTTAAAAGATTTTGAGCCTTTATATTTATGACATTATATTTTGAGAAATCATGTGAATTTTGCATAATGTATAGAATTCAGTTTATTTTACAATTTTAATTTATTATTCAATGAAAGATAAAATGTGGAAAAATTGGCTAATACAACCTAACCATTGCTTTTTACAATCAAAAGCAGTTAAAAGAAATTTAATTGATTAAATATACTATGATCCTGCATGTCTTTTTTTTAACACTGATGGCTAATAAACTGATTGGCCTGATATTTATATTAAAAGTAAGTACATCATCTGTTTCAGTCATCTAAAACTCATTCATGCAAATATTATTTTATATTTTACATAATATTTAAGATAGTATGACATGTGTTTTAACAGTTTGATTAATTTTCAATATTTTAATCTCTACAATATGATCCTCTGCATTGGTCTGTCTCACATTACTGCAATAAAATAGCTAACATAGGCTACTCAAGAAGCAAAGAAGTTTATTTACTTATACTTCAAGTCTATAATTGGGCAACCCCATGCATTGAAGCTTCTGGTGAGGGCAGCACATTATGGTAGAAACACGGAGTAGAGGTGAAAGCTCATTATCTGGAGCCTGGAAACAGAGAGACAACAGCAGACCAAGAAGTCTTACAATTGCCTTGGAGGGCAGAACTACAGTGATCTAAGGACATCCCCATTGTCCCCACCTCTTGAAAGTTCACAACACCTCCTACATTGGCCCTGGGAACCAAACTTTTACATATGGACATTTGGGAAACTCTAGCCACATTGAAATCATAGCATTCTCCGCACTCTTAACACAGAACGCAGACATGTTAATGGGAACTAATCCTACCCAGATCGTCTAACTTATAAAAATATAACACATCCTATTTCAAGATGAGGGAGGGATACGCATGAATTACTTTGTTTTTCATATTTTCACAAAATATACTTCTTTCTTTCAGAGAGAGGTAATCCCTACAAATAAGGATTTGAATGTTTGTAAATCATTGCTTTATTTTAAATAATAGTACCATGATTTGCTTTGGAACCTGCCACTCCCTCCAAGATTATAGCTATTGAATGGATGTGTTCTCATAAAAAGCTAGCACTACATTGCATTTCCTTGCTTCAGAGATTAGTTTAGGGCTGCCCAAATGATCCAAGTAGAGTCATTGAGACACAAGGAAATTTTATTGGGACTCCTTCCAAGTGTGATGATTGTACTTGGACTAATAAAGTGACCTCTTGGTCTTTTATAAAGGGTGCTAACTCTATTCATGAGTGCTTTACCCTGATAAACTAATACCTTTCCAAAGGCCCCACCTCCTAATACCATCATACTAATTATCCCATTTCAACATATAAGTATGTTGGAGGGAGGATAAGAATTCAGGTAAAGTAGTATCAAGATTCTTTGGGATGAGGGTAAGTAAATGCTTTGTCCCAAATCTTTCACTTGTGAAGTTCCTTTTCTTCCCCAAACAATGTGATTCAACAATTTCATAAGCTACAGTCGATCAGGCAACAGGTGCAGAACAGAAGTTTAGAATACCAGAAGCAGGGATAGGGGACCAATCAGATTACTTAGATAGAACAAAGCACAGATGTTAGGCATCTTTCAGTAGCTGTCAGTTGAAGGACATAATCTACAAAATCTCAGTGGTTTAACCAACACAGGTTTAGATTGTTTTTGCACATGAAATAAAAGTATCTCTTTAAAAAAAAAATTGATTTGTTATTTTTAGTTATACATAATATTAGAATGTATTTTGGCAGAATATACATACGTAGAGTATAACTTATTTAGGGTCCCACTCTTGTGGTTGCACATGATGTGGAATTACCCTGGTTGTTTATACAAATACAAGGCTAGGAAAGTTATGACTGATGAATTCTGTCTTTCCTATTCCCCTCCTGCTCCCTTCCCTTAGCTTCCCTTTGTCTAGTTCAATAGATTTCTATTATGCTCCTTTCCACCCTCCCTTGATTTGGGTTAGCATCTGTGAATCAGGGAGAATATTCAACCTTTGTTTTTTTGGGATTGGCTTATATTATATTTCACTTAGCCTGAGTGCATCCAGTTCCATCCATTTACCAACAAATGCCATAATTTCATTCTTCTGTATGGATGAGTAATATTCCATCGGGTACATATTCCACATTTTCTTTATCCATTCATCTGTCAAAGGACATCTAGGTTGGTTCCATAGTTTAGCTATTGTGAATTGAGCGGCCACAAACATTGTTGTGGCTATGTCACTGAAGCATGCTCTTTTTAAGTCCTTTAGACCCAGTTATCCTGCTCCTCTCTATACAGCAAGAGGACTTTTAAAAAGTAGGTATACTTGATGGGCAGGAAATACTTCTTTAAGCAGTAAATTAGGTCCTCCCACCTTTTCTCACCATTTTGTTCCACTGTCTTTAACTATGGATTTTAATACTCCCTGCTTACCTGCAGCAAGCTGGGAGGGAAGTAGTAAGGAGTCTTGCTAGGGGAGCTTTTCATGTGCTAGACCTTGAGAAGGAGCTCAGCGCTTGAGGCTGCTCCATATCTTTACATAAGTGAGAGAAGTTAGAACTCTGGTATAGGTCTGTTTCTATAAAGAAGAAGTAATAGGATTGGATATGAACACATTGCACCTGAGCACAATCTACAATTCTGATAACCAAATATGCTTTTGAATAGGCTGAAGGACTGAAATTTTTCTACTGACCCTCACAATGGTTCTTTCCCATTATTCTGGTTACATTAAAATTAACTAATATCTGCTATAACTCTCTATAATCCCAGTCTTGCCGTTCCTGTCCTACTCCAGGTCTAATGCAACTTAAATACCTCACATCTGCCAAGAATGAATAGTGAGAAATTCTTGAAACAAAACTGGTTATATCTAACCTTTCCAATCTAATTTATAGATTCTTTACATACCTTGCTCCCTGCAGTGTAAACTTCTTGGACTTTCCTCTCACTGTTGTTTTAATAAAATCCTAGTGATGGCTTTTCACTAGTAGATTATGCGCTTTTTTTTTTTTTTTTTTTTTTTAAATTCATTCTTGATGCATCTTTAGTGGGTATTCGAGGGCATAAGAATTCTCGTAAGACAGATAAAAGCATTTGCAGTTTCAATTTGCTTATAAATTTTGAACATGTACTTTTCTTTATGATTCTGTTTTTCTTTTCTTCCAATTAGTTCCAGATTTTAGTTATATATTTACAATTTGTCATACACAAGTTTATCAAGTCTGATCTATTTCTTAAACTTACCTCATAGTCTTTCATTTTAATGACAGCTAACCTAAGGCCACCAATGATATCAACTTAGAAGTATGCAGAGGTACTGGATTAATCTGATCTTAATCAGATTAATATGTTTTAATGGTACTTTTCTTTCTCAAGTTCTCTTTCAGAGTTCCTCTCTTATAGTTTGATATTTGAAAGTGTTCCTTCTTTGCAAGAATTCATTGCTAAAAATGTGTGGGGGTTTTTTATACCCATCTCATTTCTTCCAAGAAACTAGACTTTGTGTCTTCAAATTATTTCTCCCATATAACATCTTCCTAAAAAGGAACAGATTTAAAAATAATGCAGTTTCTCTATACCAAATAACTTACCATGGAACTAAAAATTCATTATCATTTTTTCTCTGTTATAATGAAAAAGTTCCATAGTTTAGGAAAAATTTTTCAGCATAGATACAGTCTTGGATCAAATTTCCCTGCTAGGTATATAACTTTCATAGCTGAAAATGTAAATTATAAAATGTCACAGTGGCTCATTCACATCAAGTCCAAATGAGAGTTTTGGATCAATAATTTAGAGATCCGGGTTTTGCTATTTTGATCCAATACATTCTTAGGCACCCAGATTTACATCAATTCAGAAACAGGGTGAAGAACTTTGTAGATAACCCTGTTGGTTAGTAAGTTGGAAAGCACAATTCTAACTGTGACTCCAACAAGTGCAAATATTTTTTAGGGAACACATGATAACTTCTGCACATTGGAATCTGGGAATGTACAAACTTAAAGACTAAGAAATCTTAACAAATAGACCTAAAATTCTGCAACAGAGAACAAATACCCAAGAGCAGCTTTTCAGAATTACATAATGGACACAGAATAAGTTTACTTGAATTAAAAAAAAAAATTATAAAGATTGCAGAATAATCTAGAATGTGACTTTTTAGTCATGTGTGAATAAATCCAGAATTTGGTGAAATTAATGGGAAAAAGCATGTTCAAGTTACTGTAAGGCAAATTTTGTACTGATCTCACTCTTTTTTTTTTTTTTTCCTTTTGGTTATTATGAACTAAACCTACAATTGTCTTGTAACCATTCAATGTTAAAGAAACACAACTACTGTTTCATTAAAGTGGGAACATAGGACATGATTTTATATTCTACAATTTTCCCTTTAAAAATCTCTTGAAAGTGATTTTTCATCATCTGGCTGAGCAACACATAAACCAGTTAGATTGAATAACATATAGAGTGCCCAGGAATGGCAGGTACGGTGTTCTGAGCTTGGTGGAGGCCTTTCCAAGCAAATGCCCCATGACTTGCCAAAACATTTCCAGTCACTAAGCTTCAGTGATCAACGTTTGTAAAGGGAAAGGCAGCACGTCACTGAAGAAACTACAAGTGGTCAGATTTAACAATAGAATGCAAGCGTTAGAAATAATATTTAATAGCACGCCACGGGAAGTGGCAATAGTAAAAGACTTTTATGGAATGAAAAACTATTTCAGATAGTATTCAACTTCGTGTTGTTCTCATATTACATAATAAGGGAAAGCTTTCATATTAACTCCATCAGAAATTCAATAGGCACTTTCAGAAGACATTACTGTACTGACAAGAAAACCACTCAAACGCCATTATTGTCTGGATGCATGTTGTAGGAAACAGGAACAAGGTTATAGAATGGTGGAAGCATAAGTCATAAACAAAATGCTCAACGATTTGGAAAGACAAATCTCCCAATAACTAGAAGAGTCTGACAACAGTTGATATGAGATGTAAAGATAGATCAATTAGGAACAGTGTTAAAAATCAGCAAAACTTTATCAGAAATAGGAAATATTTTCCTCAAGGGAAAAGGCTGGTGGTGATGATAAACATTGCATTGTGAAGAATCCCTGATATTAGTTCTACTTTGTGTATTTCATCGATCCTTTGAATTCTGACATTTCTATATAAGAATCTACCTTTTATTTACAAGGTAAAAAGAATCACTGAAAAGCCAATTACATTTGTAGCTAGAATGTTAGAGCTGAAGTAGGAATACAAGGTTTTAATAGCTTTTGTTCATGAAGGTTCAACAAGACATTTCTTTTGCAATTGCCACACATTTCTTTTTCACTTGCCATAAGTTATAGAGCTCAAAATAGCTCTCTCCTTTGATTTACTTAACAAATCAAGTTATCAGTAGGTATTTGTAGGATTCTAGGGTCTGTTAATATTACTACTTTTAATTGCATAAAATTTCAGAATCCACATGTTCTATTTCTTTGTAGTCAAATGCGTGAATAGAAAATGCAACAGATTTATTTTCTTCTCCAGGTGGCTCTATCTCAAAACAGTTCAATATCAGGTAATTTAACAGTGATGTACCTCTCCACAAAACACTTAGCACACTGGGGCTATTGCTTAGTGATAGAGTGCTTGCATAGCACATTGGAGGTACTGAGTTTGATCCTCAGTACCACATAAAAATAAAGTATTGTTAAATAATTTCTTTAAAAACAAACACACACTTAACTTCCTTATCTCTATAACTGATTCCTTCAAACTCCTTAAGTTTTCATGCAAGGTCAAGATGAATAAGGTTAAGGCGGCATCAAGTGCTTTCTGGAAACCATTGTATCAGTCACCTGACCTCCATGTTCCTATACAACAGTTAGTCTTTGGCAAAGCTAAATGACTGTACAGTGTTATGCACAGCAAGATTCATCTGAAATTCCTCATATGATCAACAATGCCATAAAAAGTTAACCCAGCTTACAGTTTTCATAACCCCAGGAGAGATTGGAAAATCATGTGGAAACTTTAGGGTAGCTGATGACATAAAATTTGTGCCATAGCATAATTGATATGGCAAGACAAAGAAAACATTTCATGGAAAATATTATGTTAATTCTTTAATATCTTATTATATCTTAAATATAATTTATAATAAAACATATTTTAATTGACAGCTGAAGAAATGGTAAGAAAGACTCAGACAGCTCAAGTCATAATGCTTTGTACATAGAATATAGAATGAATAAACATTTTCTATTTATGACATTTTTTCAACTGTAGTGCTTTCCAGCCAAGATATAAGTGGCAATATTCCAAGTTACAGATAGATTGGTAAAACAGTAGTATATCCATAAAATCGTAATTATAAATTAGTAGTGTTCCTACCTAAAAGTCACTTAATTTAAAAAAAAAAAAAATTCAAGAAAGAAATAGCCTAAGCTTAAAAACAGATCAAATAATAAGCTCAAGAAGTAGATATGAAGATCTGGGATTGAGGCATTTTACTACAAGACACTATTTTACTAAAAAAATGACAAAAATGACAAGCAATAATAAGTGTTGGCGTGGATGTGGGGGAAAGGCACATTCATACATTGCTAGAGGAGTTGCAACTTGGTGTAGTCACTCTGGAAAGCAGTATAGAGATTCCTCAGAAAACTTGGAATTTACCCACAATTTGACTTAGTTATTCTACTCCTTGGTTTATACCCAAAGGACTTAAAATCAGCATACTGCAGTGATGCAGCCACATCAATATTCATAACAGCTCAATTCACAATAGCTAGATTATGGAACCAACCCAGATTCCCTTCAACTGATGAATGGATAAAGAAACTGTCATTTCTTTACTCAGCCATAAAGTCATAAAGAAGAATAAAATTATGGCATTTACTGGTAAATGGATGAAGTTGGATAATATGCTAAGTGAAATAGGCCAAGCCCAAAAAACCAAAGGCTGAGTGTTTTCTCTGATAAGTGGATGATGATATATAATGAGGGGGAATTGACTAGGGAGAAGAGAAGAATGAAGGAACTTTGGATATTGAAAACACCCAGAAATCACTCCTGAGGTGGGAACTCACGCAAGAGAGTTTATTAAGCAGACAGAGTGTCTCCCTGCAGGGTGAGAGAGAGAGTGCACAAAGAGAGAGAAAGCCAGGAGGAGAGAGCACTAAAGGGGGGAGGAGAGAGAGAGAGAAAATGGCAGGGGAGTCATTCTTAAGCAGTGGAATTTCATGGGCTAAAAACAACAGACCAATGGTTGGCCAGGAGGTTCGTGGGCTAACAATCTGGACCAATTACTGGCTAGGAAGTTTGTGGGATAACAATCTGGTTTGTAAGGTGGTGTCGGGGAACAGAATAATGGCAGCAGCAAAATAGCAGATCTGATGCCAACAGATAGTACAGAGAAAAATGGGGTGGGAGGGGGTGGGGGACGGAAAGATAGTAGAATAAAACAGTATTACCCTATGTACGTGTATGATTACATGAATGGTGTGAATCTACATGTGTACAACCATAGAAATGAAAAGTTCTACCCCATTTGTGTACAATGAATCAAAATGCAGTCTGTAAAAATAAAAAAATTTTAATAAACAAAAATTTTTTTAAATATGACAAAAATGAATAAACCATTTTGAGTTAGGTGTCACAAATACCAGTAATATCTTTTTTACATAAAATATGTGATTGATTAAAATGCAGGGAAGTGATCACTTTGGCAGTATATACACTAATTTTGAAATAATGCTGAGATTATCATGGCCCCTCTGCAAGGCTGACCTGCAAATTCTCAAAGCATTTCATATTAGAATTTATTAAAAAAAATAAGAAAATACAATGACAGGGAAGCATTCACCCACTCTAGTAATCAAGTGTGTGTGGATATTTCACAAATTATTATTTTACTAAAGTTAGCAGTCTTAATAAATTAATGTGCAAAATTGTCATTTCCATAAACTAATTTTAATTACTGGTATGTTGAAATGAGTTTAATGTTTTGACTTATGATTCTGTATTCTTCAGGAAATAATTTTACCACTATTTTAAATAAAAATAAAACAAAGAAAAAATTTTAAAGTTATACATAAAAATAATCTAAACTAATTCCAAAATCAGTAGAAGATAGGAAATAACTAAGATCAGAACTAAAAGTAATGAAATTGAGAATAAAAAAATACACAGGATCAATGCAACAAAGAGTTGATTCTTTGAAGAGATAAATATGATTGATATACCCTTAGACAAACTAATCAAAAGTGAGAGACATCCAAATCAAGATTATTAGAGATTAATAAGGAGATATCACCACAGACACATCTTAAATTCAGAGGATCATCAGAAAATATCTCGTAAATATATATTCCAATAAACTGAAGAATCTAGAAGATATTCATAAATTTCTAGACAAATCTGATCTACCCACATTGAAGAAACCTAAACAGATCAATATAAAGCAATGAGGAGAAGAAGCAATTAAAAACCATCCAACAAAGAAAACCCAGAGCCAAATGTATTCTCAGCTGAGTTCTGCCTGATCTTTAAATAAGAACTAATGTCACCAGATATTGTGACACATGCCTATAATCCCGACTGCTTGGGCAGCTGAGATAGGAGGATAGCAAGTTTAAGGCCAGCCTCAGCAGTTTAATGAGACTATAAGTAACGGTGATACCCTGACTCAAATAAGATTAAATCTCACCCCAATAAGAACGAT
The DNA here is from genome assembly GCF_902686455.1 of Sciurus vulgaris. NCBI lineage: Eukaryota > Metazoa > Chordata > Mammalia > Rodentia > Sciuridae > Sciurus > Sciurus vulgaris. The sequence continues at coordinate 24,805,453 of NC_136470.1, read as the reverse complement.
TATTATCAAGAAAACAAGCAACAATATGTGTTGGCAAAGACGTGGGAAAAATGGTACACTCATATGTTGCTGGTGGGATTGCAAATTGGTGCAGCCACTCTGGAAAGCAGTATGGAAATTTCTTAGAAAACTTGGAATGCAGCCATCATTTGAACCAGCCATCCCACTTCTTAGCCTATTCCCAAAGCACTTAAAATCAGCATACTACAGTGACTTAGCCACATCAATGTTTATAGTAAATAGCTAGATTGTGGAACCAAGCTAGATGCCCTTCAGTAGATGAATGGATAAAGAAACTGTGATATATATACACAATGGAATATTATTCAGTCATAAAGAATAAAATTATGGCATTTGCAGGTAAATGGATGGAGCATGTCATGCTAAGTGAGATAAGACAATCCCAAAAAGCTAAGGTCAAATGATTTCTCTGATGAGTGGATGCTGACACATAAAGGGAAGGGGGAGGGGGTAAGGGAAGAATGGAGGAAGAATGGCTTGTGTAAAGGAATTTGCAGAGTGAGGAGGGTGCATAGAGAAGAAAGCTAATGAAATAAGACAAACATTATTATCCTATGTACATACATGATTACAGAAACAGTATGACTCTACTTTGTGTACAATCAGAGAAATGAAAAGTTGTGCCCCATTTGGGTACAATGAATCAAAGAAAATTTTTAAAAAGCTGGGGATGTAGCTCAGTGATAATGACAATCCTCTTCAAATATTTCCCACAAAATAGAAAGTGACATAAAAGCCAAATTCATTTTATGAAGCCCACATTAACCTTGATACCAAAAGTAAAGACAGATCTAGGAAAAAACTCTTGATCCATATCTCCTATGAACATAGATGTAAATAAAATATATTTTTTTAAATATATGGTATGAAACCCACAGTGATCAGTTGTGTTTCATCCCAGAGATACAAGGTAGGTTCAACACATATGCAAATCGATAAATATAATTCACCACATAAGTAGAATTAATAATAAGTATCACATGATCATCTAAGTAGATGCAAAAAAAACCTTAGACAAAACCCAGCATCTAATCATGTTAAAAATACTAGAGAAACTAGGCATAGAAAGAAGTTACTTCAACATTGTAAAGGTTATAAACAACAAATTAGGTCAACATTATACAGAACAGAGAAAAACTAAAAGCATTTCCTCCAAAGTCAGAAATAAATCACTTTTGACACTCCTATTCAATATAGTTATTGAAACTGTAGCCAGAGCAATCAAGCAAGAAAAGGAAATCATAGAGCTATAAACAGGAAAAGAAGTCAAATTATCTCTTTGGGCTGATGACATGATTATATATATATATAGACACCACCCAAAGAAAAAAACTTCACAAGAAGATTTCTAGAGCTGACAAGAACATTATAACAACATCATTACTTATTTAACTTAGGAGCAATGGTTTATAATTGTGAATTCAGTGTTTCAGAAAACTTTATAGAACATAGTTATTGCAAATAATGAATGTTGACTATATTATTCCACTTAGGAATCTTTAAAAACAAGAAAAGAAATATATTATTCAGGGACTTACAGGGAAAAGAAACTTGAAACACAGAATGGTAAGCTTTACCCACTATAAATATATTCAGAACAAGAGGCTTGTGTTTCAATTATGTGTGACATGACACCTTAGGTTCTCCAAAATGAAGGGCAAAAATCAATACTCCTGGATAAAAGCAGGACTAAATGTTATGAAGGAAACAGTGGCAAGAAGAATTCCACCCACTAGTGAGTATAGAGAATTCATAAGCATCACTCTTTCAAACTTGACTAAACTTTACCAAAGGAAAACAAAAAATTCTACAACAAAAATAACAATAGACCCTATGTAATCCATTAACTTTGCTCACCATAAGCCAGGAATGGATTTCAAATTTTCATGTCTTTATAGATGAAAACAATCAAGCTTAGTTCTTTATATTAATACAGCAAGTCTCCTGCATTATCTGGAATCAGTAAAAGCAGAACATTTTTTTAAAGACACACTCATAATAAAAGGTCAAACATTCTCACAAGTGCAGTTACACAAACTTTAATTTTAAACACAATGAAACATGAAACAACTCACTATAACTAACAATAAGAAGAAAACCATGAGCAATAGAAATGTAAACAAAGACTTTAGTAAGAAAAATAACATATATCTTAAATAAGCATAGTTATTACAGAAAAAATAAGAATATGACCAAGTATGAGTACAGTTTAAAAAAGAAAAGCAGAATTCTTAAAAAAAAAAAAAAAAATACAACTGTTTTTTCCTCTATTAGGCACAGGGTCTCTGTTCTAGTGCCTAAGTCTATAATCCACTTTGAGATGAAATTCTTGCAGGGTGAGAGAGAGGGGTTTAATTTCATTATGTTACATATGGATTTCCAGTTTTCTCAGTACCATTTATTGAAAAGGCTATCTTTTCTCCACTGAATGTTATTGGAGCCTTTGTCTAGTATGAGATAACTGTATTTTTGTGAGTTTTTCTGTGTCTTCTATTCTGTACCATTGTTATATGTGTCTGTTTTAGTGCCAACACCATGCTGTTCTTGTTACTATGGCTCTGTAGTATAATTTAAGGTCTGGTATTGTGATATCTCCTGTTTCACTTTTCTTGCTAAGGATTGCTTTGGCTCTTATGGACCTCTTATTTTTCCAAATGATTTTCATAATTGCCTTTTTCTAGTTCTTTTCAGAATGTCACTGGGATTTTAATAGGAATTGCATTAAATCTGCATAACATTTTTGGTATTAACACCATTTTGTCAGCCTTGCATCCCTGGAATGAACCCCATTTGATTGTGGTACACTATCTTTTTAATATGTTTTTGTATGTGATTTATCAGAATTTTATTTAATTTTGCCTACCCAGGATTATGGGTGATCTTTCTATCTTCTAAGTTCTTCTTCAATTTCCTTCTTGTTCTGTAGTTTTCACTGTAGAGGTCTTTCATCTCTTTTGTTCAATTGATTCCCAAGTATTTTATTTTATTTTTTGAGGCTATTTTAATGGGGTATTTTTCCTAATTTCTCTTTCAGTGGATTCTTATTATTGATGTATAAGAATGTGTTTGATTTATGGGTATGAATTACTAGTTTTCTGAATTCATTTATTAGTTCTCTACTTTTTCTGGTGGAATTATTTTTGGATCTTCTAAATATAGAATCATGTCCTCAGCAAATCTGATAGTTTGAGTTCTTCTTTTCCTTATTGTCTTTCATCTGTCTAATTGCTCTGGCTAGAGTTTCTCGAACTATGCTGAATAGAAGTGGTAATAGAGGGCGTCCCTGTGTTGTTCCAGTTTTTAGAGGGAATGCTTTCAATTTTCCTCATGACTTTGGCCTTGGATTTATCATAGATAGCTTTTACAATGTTGAGATATATTCCTACTATCTCTCGCTTTTCTAGTATTTTGCACAGGAAGCTGTGCTGTGTTTTGTCAAATGCTTTTGCTACATCTATTGAGATGGTCATTTGATTCTTGTCTTTAAGTCTATTAATGTGATGAATTACATTTATTTATGTTGAACCAACCTTGCATCCCTGAAATCGACCCCATTTGATTATGGTTCACTATCTTTTTAATATGTTTTTGTATGTGATTTGTCAGAATTTTATTGAGAATTTTTGCTACTATGTTCATCAGGGATATTGGTCTAAAGATTTCTTTTCCTTGATGTGTCTTTGTCTGCTTTTGTTATCAGGGTGATACTAGCCTCATAGAATAAATTTGAAAGGGTTCCCTACTTTTCTACATAATGGAATAGCTTGAGATGTATTGGTGTTAATTCTTCTTTGAAGGTCTTGAAGTCTTGTAGAACTCAGGTGAGAATCTTTCTGGTCCTGGGCTTTTCTTGGTTGGTAGGCTTTTGATAGTGTCTCTCACTTTATTGCTTGAAATTGATATGTTTAAATTGTGTATGTCCTTCTGCTTCAGTTTGGGTAGATCATATGTCTCTGGAAATCTTTTGATATCTTCAAGATTTTCTATTATTGGAGCATAAATTTTCAGAATAGCTTCTAATTATCTTCTGCATTTCAGAAGAGAAAGTAGGCCCAAATCTTCACCATGTCAGTTTAGGAACTTACTTCCTTAGCAAGACTCCTAAAGCACAAGAGATGAAATCAAGAATCAATAAATGGTATTGATTCAAATTAAAGTTTTTTTCTCAGCAAAGGAAACAATAATACTAAGGGAACACCTGCACAATGGGGGAAAATCATTACCACACACACCTCAGATAGAGCATTAATCTCCAGGATATATAAAGAACTCGAACAACTTAACACCAAAAAAACAAGTAACCCAATCAATAAATTGGCTCAGGAAGTAAACAGACACTTCACAGCAGAAGAAATACAGTTGATTAACAAATCTATGAAAAAATGTTCAACATCTCTAGAATTTAGAGAAACACAAATCAAAACTACTCTAAGATTTCATCTCACTATAGTCAGAATGGCAATTATCAAGAATACAAGCAACGATAACTGTCGGCAAGGATTAGGGAAAAAAGGTACACTCATTCATTGCTGGTGGTATTGCAAATTGGTACAACCATTATGAAAAGCAGTAGGGAGATTCCACAGAAAACTTGGATTGGAACCCCCATTTAACCCAGCTATCCCACTCCTTGGTTTATATCCAAAGGACTTAAAATTAGTATAGTTCAGTGACTCAGCCACATCAATGTTTATAGCAGCTCAATTCATAATATCTAAACTATGGAACCAATCTAAATGACCTTTACAGATGAATGGATAAAAAACTATGATGTATATACACAATGAACTATTACTCAGCCTTAAAGAAAAATGAAATTATGGCATTTGCAGGCGAATGGATGGAGTTGGAGAATATCGTGCTAAGCAAAATAAGTCAATCCCAAAATCACAAAGGCCGAATGTTTTCTTTGATATGGGGATGCTAATTCACACTAAGAGGGGGCACTAGGGAAAATAGAGGTACTTTGATTTACACAGAAGAGAGTCAAGGGAGGGGAGAATGGGGGAAGGAAGAAGAATGTTTTGGAATTTATTACCCTATGTACATGTATAATTACAAGATCAATGTGATTCTATATCACGTACAACCGGAAGAATGAGAAGTTAAACTACATTTCTGTATGATGTGTCAAAATGCATTCTATTGCCAATTGTAACTAATTAGAACAAATAAAAATAGGACTGAAATTGAAAATGTGGTATTAGTAAATACTCAGAATTCCAGAAAAATTAAATATCATTGAAAAATTGTTTTTGAATTTCAAAGTAGTTAAAGAAAATACAAATGGAAAACAAGCTGAGAAACATGAAGGCTAGAAACATGTGTTCTATCATTTGTCCAAATACAACATTAAAAAGAGGAAAAACAAACCATATTAGAGGCAATATTTCAAACTATAATCCCTTAGAATATTATTATATGTGTAAAAGTCATGGATTCTTATATTTTAAGCACAAAAATTGAAGAATAATTAAAACAATCAGACCTCTCCACATTAAAACAACATCTAGAGGTTTTCAAGATGGCGGCCTAGAGGGTGGCTGCATTTCATGTTGCTCCAGGACTCAGGATTCAAAAGAGGAGATATTGAGACGCTTGGGACCAACTCAAAGCAGCCGGGTGACTCTCACCCCCTGGGGGGGCATCCCGGATGGGACGGGGGTCCCGGAATGCAGGAAACTTTGTGAAGTAGAGCTGCCGGCGAGACGCCCCTACCCCCGCTGGAGCAGTGAACTCGGACAGCTGGGAGCGCCGTAAAGGAGGCCGCTCGGCACAGCGCTGGGACTCGGAGCAGCCACTGGGGCTCCGGCGGCTGCCCAGGGGAAGAGTGGCGAGGAGAACTGTGTGGACTCAGGACACCGGGGCCTGCCCTGAGGAGGAGGAGAGGAGCGTGGCCACTTGGATTTGGAGAGACTGCACCAGAGCTACAGGCGGTTGCCAGAGGAGAAGCTGCGCGGCGAGCTGTTTGGAATCAGAACGACGCTTCTGAACACCGGGGCCTGCCCTGAGGACGAGGAGGAGGAAGAGGAGCGCGGCCGCTTGGATTCGGGTGACTACACCAGAGCTACAGGCGGTTGCCAGAGAAGGGGCTGCGTGGCGAGCTGTTTGGACTCAGACCACTTCTGAACCCCGGGGCCTGCCCGGAGGAGTAGGAGAAGGAGGAGGAGGAGCGCGGCGGGTCCTTTGGACTCGCAGTGACTGCATTAGCGCTCCAGGCGGCTGCTCAGAGGAGAAGGCGAGTGGTGAGTTGTTTGGTCTTAAAGTGACAGCTCCTGAACACAGAGGGGCTGCCTGGAGGAGAAGCGTGGTGGGTCGCTTGGTCTTGAGTGGCCGCACCTGAGCTCCGGGCGGTGCCCAGAGGACCCGTGCAGCGGGTCACGTGGATTCAGAGCCACTCAGAGGGACTGCTCCTGAACACCCGGGGGGTTATCTGGAGAAGGAGGAGGAACGGGGAGGGTCACTTCGACTCGGAGTGATTGATTGCCCCGGGCTACAGGTGGTTGGTGGGAGGAGGAGGCACGAAGTGAGTTTCTTGGACTCCTAGTGACCGCACCGGCATACTGGGCGGCTGTCTGGAGGAAGAGGCCTGTGGCGGGTCTCTGGGACTCAGAGAGATTGTTCGGGGCCACAGGTGGCTGCTCAGAGGAGGGGCCACGCAGCCAGGCGATTAGGTGCAGAGCAGGGTCCCAGGATCTAGGAGGCTTCTGGGTGGAAGAGCCGCACAGAGACAGGCTTAGGGCGGAGCGAAGGTTCCAGGCCTGTGGGCAAATTCTCTGAGGAGGGGTAGCCTAAGGAGATTCATCTGCGAAGGGTGAGGCTCCCAGGCCCAGGAGGTAGGGCCGGGCCCCTGAGAACTTTGCAGAGGAAGGCAGCCCAGCCCAGGCAGTAGCTGTAAATTGAGGGGAACCTCAAGGAGGAAACTGACCAGCGAGACCTCCCCACTGGGTGAGTCTTCCCTGCCTGGTGAGGTTTCCCCACAAGGACGGTAAAACCAGAGACACAGGCCCAAACAGGCCTTGCCTCAGCCCACAGCCTAGGTCCCCTTTGGATGACCATTGGTCAACAAGTGGAGGCACCTCTGCCCACTAGCAGGGAATATACCCCACCTGAAGGCCACCACTCCTAGAGAGGCAGCTTCCTTGTGAAGCACCGCATTATCAACTTCCTCCAAGACTTCAGCCTACTGAAGGCTAAGAGGGGATATATATAGAAATCTTCAGAGACATTGTAAATCAACAGAGGAAATCTGCAATATCTCAGCGGTCCACTGATACCTGAACAATATGAGAAAACAAGGAAAGAAAATGCTGCAAACAAATCTAGATGTTACATCAATAAAACCCAATGACAGCATGGCAGAAGAAATGACAGAAAAGGAGTTCAGAATGTACATAATTAAAATGATCAGAGAAGCAAACGATGAGATGAAAGAGCAAATGCAAGCATTGAATGATCGCACCAATCGACAGTTAAAAGAGCAAATACAGGAAGCAAAAGATCATTTCAATAAAGAGTTAGAGATATTGAAAAAAAACCAAACAGAAATCCTTGACATGAAGGAAACAATAAACCAAATTAAGAACTCCATAGAAAGCATATCCAATAGGATAGAACACCTGGAAGACAGAACCTCAGACATTGAAGACAAAATATTTAACCTTGAAAACAAAGTTGAACAAACAGAGAAGATGGTAAGAAATCATGAACAGAATCTACAAGAACTATGGGATATCATGAAAAGGCCAAATTTAAGAATTATTGGGATTGAGGAAGGCCTAGAGAAACAAGCCAAAGGAATGAACAATTTATTCAATGAAATAATATCAGAAAATTTCCCAAATCTGAAGAATGAAATGGAAAATCAAGTTCAAGAGGCTTATAGGACTCCAAATATACAGAATTACAACAGACCCACACCAAGGCACATTATAATGAAAATACCGAACATACAAAATAAAGACAGAATTTTAAAGGCTGTGAGAGAAAAGAACCAAATTACATTCAGGTGGAAACCAGTACGGATATCAGCAGACTTTTCAATCCAGACCCTAAAAGCTAGAAGGGCCTGGAACAACATTTTTCAAGCCCTGAAAGAAAATGGATGCCAACCAAGAATCTTATACCCAGCAAAACTTACCTTCAAATTTGACGATGAAATAAAATCCTTCCATGATAAACAAAAGCTAAAAGAATTTACAAAAAGAAAGCCAGCATTACAGAACATTCTCAACAAAATATTCCATGAGGAAGAGATGAAAAACAAAGAAGCAAACCAGCAAAGGGAGGAATTATCCTAAAGGAATTGTCAAATAAAGGAGGAAACAAGTTGTGTCAAACAAATAAATAAACAAAATTTTAAAAATGAACCAAATGACCGGGAAACCAAATCATTTCTCTATAATAACCCTGAATGTTAATGGCCTGCATTCATCAATCAAAAGACATAGACTGGCAGACTGGATTAAAAAGAAAGATCCAACAATATGAAGCCTGCGAGAGACTCACCTCATAGAAAAAGATACCCATAGATTAAAGGTGAAAGGATGGGGAAAAACATACCATGCACATGGACTCAGCAAAAAAGCTGGAGTATCCATCCTCATTTCCGATAATGTGGACTTCAAGCCAAAGTTAGTCAGAAGGGATAAAGAAGGTCATTTCATACTGCTGAAGGGAAGCATAAATCAGCAAGATATAACAATCATAAACATCTATGCCCCAAACAGTGGCTCATCTATGTATGTCAAACAAATCCTTCTCAATTTCAGAAACCAAATAGACCACAACACAATAATACTAGGTGATTTTAACACGCCGCTCTCACCACTGGACAGATCTTACAGACAAAAATTGAACAAAGAAACCATAGATCTGAATAACACAATCAATAATTTAGACTTAACGGACATTTATAGAATATACCATCCAACCAAGAGTGAATACACTTTCTTCTCAGCATCACATGGATCCTTCTCTAAAATAGACCATATATTATGCCACAAAGCTAATGTTAGCAAATACAAGAAGATAGAGACACTAGCATGTATTCTATCAGATCATAATGGATTGAAGTTAGAAATAAATGAAAGAGTAAAACACAGAAACTATTCCAACATCTGGAGATTAAACAATATGCTATTATATGATGAATGGATAACAGAAGATATTATTAAGGAAATTTAAAAATTCTTAGAGGTAAATGAGAACAAAGAAACATCATATCAAAATCTCTGGGACACTATGAAAGCAGTACTTAGAGGGAAATTTATTTCATGGAGCGCATTTAATAAAAGAAGTAAAACTCAACAAATAAACAACCTAACACTACAGCTCAAAGCCCTAGAAAAAGAAGAACAGAACAGCACCAAAAGTAGTAGAAGACAGGAAATAGTTAAACTCAGAGCTGAAATCAATGAAATTGAAACAAAAGAAACAATACAAAAAATTGACAAAATAAATAGTTGGTTCTTCGAAAAAATAAACAAAATTGATAAACCTTTAGCCACACTAATAAAGAGAAGACGAGAGAAAACCCAAATCACTAAAATTCGGAATGAACAAGGAAATATCACAACAGACAGGATGGAAATACAAAACATAATTAGAAGCTATTTTGAAAATCTATACTCCAACAAAATAGAAAATTTCGAAGACATCAACAGGTTTCTAGAGACATATGAATTGCCTAAACTGAAGGAGGAGGACATAAACAATTTAAATAGACCAATTTCAAGTACTGAAATAGAAGAAGTCATCAAAAGCCTACCAACAAAGAAAAGTCCGGGACCAGATGGGTTCTCAGCCGAGTTCTACAAAACCTTTAAGGAAGAGCTCATTCCAATACTTCTCAAAGTATTCCATAAAATAGAAGAGGAGGGAACCCTCCCAAACTCATTCTATGAAGCCAATATCACACTGATACCTAAACCAGACAGAGACTCATCAAGGAAAGAAAATTTCAGACCAATATCCTTAATGAACATCGACGCAAAAATTCTCAACAAAATTTTAGCAAATCGCATACAAAAACATATTAAAAAGATAGTGCACCATGATCAAGTGGGTTTCATCCCAGGGATGCAAGGTTGGTTCAACATCAGGAAATCAATAAACGTAATTCACCATATTAATAGACTTAAAGTCAAGAATCACATGATTATTTCAATCGATGCAGAAAAAGCATTTGATAAAATACAGCACCCCTTCATGCTCAAAACACTAGAAAAAATAGGGATAGTGGGAACATTCCTTAACATTGTAAAGGCCATTTATGCTAAGCCCATGGCTAATAGCATTCTAAATGGTGAAAAACTGAAAGCATTCCCCCTAAAAACTGGAACAAGGCAGGGATGCCCTCTTTCACCACTTCTATTCAACATCGTTCTTGTGACTCTGGCCAGAGCAATTAGACAAACCAAAGAAATTAAAGGGATACAAATTGGAAAAGAAGAACTCAAACTATCCCTGTTCGCTGATGACATGATTATATATTTAGAGGAACCAGGAAATTCCACCAGAAAACTCTTAGAACTCATAAGTGATTTCAGTAAAGTAGCAGGTTACAAGATCAATGCCCATAAATCCAATGCATTTTTATACATAAGTGATGAATCTTCAGAAAGAGAAATTAGGAAAACTACCCCATTCACAATAGCCTCGAAAAAAATAAAATACTTGGAAATCAATCTCACAAAAGAGGTGAAAGACCTCTACAATGAGAACTATACAACACTAAAGAAAGAAATTAAAGAACACCTTAGAAGATGGAAAGATCTTCCATGTTCTTGGATAGGAAGAATTAATATTGTCAAAATGGCCATACTACCTAAAGTGCTATACAAATTCAATGCAATTCCAATTAAAATCCCAATTGTGTACCTTACAGAAATAGAGCAAGCAATTATGAAATTCATCTGGAAGAATAAGAAACCCAGAATAGCTAAAGCAATCCTTAGCAGGAAGAGTGAAACAGGGGGTATTGCAATACCAGATCTTCAACTCTACTACAAAGCAATAGTAACAAAAACGGCATGGTATTGGTACCAAAATAGAAAGGTAGATCAATGGTACAGAATAGAGGACACGGACACAAACCCAAATAAATACAATTTTCTCATACTAGACAAAGGTGCCAAAAATATGCAATGGAGAAAAGATAGCCTCTTCAACAAATGGTGCTGGGAGAATTGGAAATCTATATGCAACAGAATGAAACTAAACCCATATCTCTCACCATGCACGAAACTAAACTCAAAATGGATTAAGGACCTCGGAATCAGACCAGAGACCCTGCAGATTATAGAAGAAAAAGTAGGTCCAAATCTTCACCTTGTTGGTCTAGGACTAGACTTCCTTAACAGGACTCCCATAGCACAAGAAATAAAAGCTAGAATCAACCACTGGGATAGATTCAAACTAAAAAGCTTTCTCTCAGCAAAGGAAACTATCAGCAATGCGAAGAAAGAGCCTACAGAGTGGGAGAATATCTTTGCCACTCATACTTCAGATAGAGTGCTAATTTCCAGAATCTATAAAGAACTCAAAAAACTCTACTCCAAGAATTCAAATAGTCCAGTCAACAAATGGGCTAAGGAAATGAATAGACACTTCACAGAAGAAGATCTACAAGCAATCAACAAACATATGGAAAAATGTTCAACATCTCTAGTAATAAGAGAAATGCAAATCAAAACCACCCTAAGATTCCATCTCACCCCAATTAGAATGGCGATTATCAAGAATACGAGCAACAACAGGTGTTGGCGAGGATGTGGGGAGAAAGGTACACTCATACACTGCTGGTGGGGCTGCAAATTAGTGCAGCCACTCTGGAAAGCAGTGTGGAGATTCCTTAGAAAACTTGGAATGGAACCACCATTTGACCCAGCTATCCCACTCCTTGGCCTATACCCAAAGGACTTAAAATCAGCATACTACAGAGATACAGCCACATCAATGTTCATAGCTGCTCAATTCACAATAGCCAGACTGTGGAACCAACCTAGATGCCCTTCAATTGATGAGTGGATAAAGAAACTGTGGTATATATATACAATGGAATATTACTCAGCCATAAAGAATGATAAAATTATGGCATTTGCAGGCAAATGGATGAAATTGGAGAATATCATGCTAAGTGAGATAGGCCGATCTCAAAAAGCCAAAGGACGAATGATATCGCTGATAAGTGGAGGATGACACATAATGGGGGGGAGGGAAGGGTTAGAGTTAGGATTAGGGAGGGGGGCAAGTATGGAGGAAGGAACTACTGTATAGAGGGTAAAGAGGGGTGGGAGGGGTGGGGGGAAGGGAAAAAATAACAGAATGAATCAAACAACATTGCTCTATGTAAATTTATGATTACACAAATGGTATGCCTTTACGCCATGTACAAACAGAGAAACAACATGTATCCCATTTGTTTACAATAAAAAAAAAAAAACAACATCTAGATATTTATTAGTAACCTTTTAAGACCCTAATGAGAAAAAGGTTCTCAAAAGTCATCAGAGATAAAAAGGCATTATCCATAAAACAGCAATAAATAAGTTGAAGAGCCAGTTCATAAGAACAAAAGTTGATGATCAAGAAATAAAAATCATACAGAGCCACAGCAAGTTTTATTGGAAAATAATAAAAAAGGGCAAGCAAGTTAATGTAAATCTGTTAAAACTAACAATAAATATCAGACAGTGGACACACTTCAAAAATTTTATAAAAATAAAGATTACTATAGAAGACCAATTTATTAAAAATGCATAGTTTAAACAATTTTGAATCTAATAATGAAATCCCAAAGATAATTTTAAAATATAAGGAAAAATACCAATTTGCACTTTAGAATGAAAAATTCACTATTTCTCTTAGATATTTCAACACATTTGCTTAGTCAGGAATATATGAAGAAAAAAAATAGTAAGAATAGGGATTATTTAGGATTTAAAATTTACAACTTGTACTCAGTTAACTTTTGCACATAGGTAAAATTTTACATCTAGTTACCTTTCCAAAGTGCAGTGAGTAGGCCACCGAATCTGAAAGCGAAAGCAAGAAAATTTATCTGGAGAATAAACCCACCTGCTCCCATGTATACTGATCATGGGCCTATAACAGTAAGAAGTTTGCACCTAGAGTTAGCCTCCAAAAGTTGGATGCTCCAACAGCTATGCCAAGAATTGATTATACGTAGCATCTAATTTTTCATGTTTTTCTTCCAAATAAAATATCATGAAGATGACTGTGGGAAACCGCTATTGTTTGCCTACCGGCTGCTTCAAGCGGCTCTGCGGCTCTTATGAAAGGCCGCTTCTTTGCCCCATGGCTCTAAGTGGCTCTGCTTATGGAAAGCGCTTCCCGCACTTTTGGCTGGACCAGCATGACAAAAGACACGTACTCTTCAGAAGTTCATCAAGCAGCTTCCCATTTATTCAAATAACACCCTCAATATATAAGCAGTCTCATGCATAAGCAATTGTAACCAGATATGTCTATCCAATCCTGTTAAAGGTCAAGAGATCACGAGCTCGAGCATACATGTAAAGTATATCTGTCCACGTGCTAGGCGGCTGAATTGATTATCATACAGCCAATTGTAAACAGGTTCTGCCTTTCTCCATGCATATTCAGAAGCCATTTGCTCTCTGCCAGTTGCCATCTTTGGATGCACCGTGGGGTAACCCTGGGCCCCGGTTTCGCCCACCACAGATGACTCTGATTGGCTGAGCTTATGTCACACTCCTGTGCCTCAACTATAGGATCTGGTTTCTGCCTCTAAGAGGCAGATTTCTGATAGAAGGTGTTTCTTCTTCAATTTATTTTGGTGTTCCTACAGAGTATCAGTAACCTATTCAAACTCTCTGTACCCTATGAAAAGATTTTAATGTTACAAAAATATCATTTTTATATTATCTCATTTAAAGGTTATGCAACTCTCACATCTTTCCAAATGCCAAATTCTCATGTTTGGGGGTAGGGACAACTTTCCCTTCACCCAAAATGAATTTTCTTACCTTCCAGAGTAAAACACAAGTTCTCTTTTGTTTCAGATGATGAGAAGAGCAGATGTTTAAATGTCTGCATAAATTCTTAGGTTCATAATTTCAGATTTTCAATCCTTGTGGTGTTATTCCACTGGATTGGTAGGTGTCACTATGTGCTCTACTGGGTATGAGAAAACATCATTAGAATATTTCTGTGGATGCAGTTATTGCTGAGAGCTTGAAGATATGATCTACCTTAAAGGTTATACATATTGCAAGATGAGTAATATCTTAGATTATTTTCAGTTTCTGTCTGAAAGCTTCAGTTTCATGATAAGAATGTTGGTCAAATTATGAAAAATTATTAAAAAGTCAGCATGTCCTAAGAAATGTTTTTAATATTGCAAAAGTATACTAGATTAAAAAGTATTAGATGCAGAGAAAGTATATTTGAAAAAATTATAATGCATAATAAAATCTCTTACAAAACTATAAATGAAGGTTAACTTCTGCAATGGATAAATGCTGTCACCAAATCCTACACCATTCTGATTCTGAGTGTTCAAACAATAAAATTCTCTTCAAAATACTGGGAAAAAATCACCACTTCTATTCCACTGTGGTGTCCTTATTCAAAAGTTCAAAAGCAATAAAGTATTGATAATTCAAAAGATAAAGCAAAACTCATTATTCATAGATAATGTGAATCTCTACTTAGATAATTCAATGTAATCTACAATTTAAGTGTTGGAATCAATAAGGGAGATTATTAATTTGACTGCATGTAACATCAATAGGCAAAAGGCAATTTCATTTTCATATGCCAGAAGCAATTAGAAAATAAAAATTTTACAGAGTAGCTTTCATAGGATAAATGGAAACTATAATATATCCAGCAGTCCATCTAACTAAATTGTAGAAGAACAATTTTGAGAAATCATAAAAATTTAGTTATAGATTCTTAAATACCATTATAATTCTAAATAATATATTCATGGAGAGAAGATGTACTTTTTCTGAAATTTAATTTAATAAAATTTGAAATTTTGGTCAAAATGTCACAGGTGAAGCTTGCAAAGTTAATTTGAAAATTCATTTGGAAAAACAAAGAGAGTAATAGCCAAGAATATTTTGAGAATATTTGATTGCAGATATATGATAAGCTTCTTATTATCAACAGTGAAATATTGATGCAAAATGAACAGTGAACCTATTAAATAGAATATATGGTCTAGAGAGAAGTAGGGATATACAAAAATGGAATATAAAACAGATGTGGAATTGTTTAATGAGAAAAAAACTAGATGTTGGGAAAAAAATAAATAATTCCCGTTAGCTTGAAGTTTATATTTATTTGTTCATTTATCATGCCAACAGGAGCCCTTTTGAGAATGATAGATTCTGCTTATTTTACTTCCATAACAATAGGTTGAAACCAAGATTAGATTTTTGTGGGAAAATGTGATAATAAGAGTGAAAAGTTTGAAAAACTTCTTTGTCTAAAAGAATAATTCGATTAAGAGCTTGTGTGTTTATTATGTCATTTAATCTTTATAAGAAGCTATGGTGCAGATATATGGTTTCCCTTATTTTCTTAAACAGGAAAGTTGTATTTCCAATTGAGTCTTAAAGAAGATCTTTTCTCTAAGAATTTATCAGAGAATAATGCAGTTGAGAGTCCTAAGATTAACTGGTCTTGATCTTTCTTACAAATTAGGAGGTAAATGTTCTCTGAGAGTATGAAAATGACTATTGTTCAGAGGAAAAGATATAAAATAGTCCTATGAAGGAGGTAGTAAATGGAAATTGAGAATGAGAAGCAATACAAATCTTAGTTGTGATTGTTTACATGTTTAAGCAATGTTAATATTAAGAATTGAGATAGTTGTCTTTAAATAATGCTGAAGGACAAAATGCTATAATTCTGCGTTTTTGTTCATTTTGGAAAGTACATTCAATATAGCTAAAAATAATTTATATAAGTTACTTTTCTATTATATTTTCATATCTTATCAGAAAAGTCTACCACAAAATGAAAAATATAAGACCTATCATTTGAAGAATAGGGCCCTCTTTCTGAAAATACTGATTTTTAGATAGACTATTAATTCCTATAGCCTATAAGTTTGTGTATGTGTATGGTGAATGAGAAATACTTATTTTTTACTTGACAATATATTATTATATGCCGAAATTTGTTCACAATCTAAGTTGAATTGGGTCTTTCCATCTAAATAAAAGTTTATTATTCATTGCTTAAATACTTATTGATTGGTATGTCCAAGCCAGCTTTCAGACACTGATGTAAACATGTGAATAAAGAGACAAAAGTCCTCATTCTTTTCAATTGTTGAAAAGGAGATTTCCAGCTAGAAAGAAGAGATTGCTTCCTTGGTGATTGTTAGGATAATATCCACATTATTTACATTATAAAAATGAGGTTACATTTTATTTAAAAGTGCATAAGATGTCTAAAAAATTGATGTAAGTAATCTTAGATAATTTCTATTCCTTGGAGAGAATAACAGGATTAAACACTTATATATTTAGAAAAACACACCATAGAATTATCAATGAAAGATTTTTCTCCTATTTATAGATATATTAAATGATAATATTGCAATAAACTAAGGAAGGTATCTGCTTAAAAACGAGTCATCCCAGTTGGAGGAAGACTACCAAGAGAGTTCTTAGGACCAATTAAGGACACTGGTAAATACTGTGCATATTTTATGCTGGCTGTTAGAGATTGTAAATGGAAACCTGATTATCATTCCAACTGAGAACATTACATAATCGCTCCATTGACTGTACTTACTTTCAGGATGTTCATGTTCAATTTAAGACATGCATTATCCTCACATAAAGTTCTTTGTGGCTTCTATACTGGTTTTGTAATGGACATTCTCTTACAAATGATTAAATTGCTCATATTTTTCAGTGAGCATTTAAGGTCACTAGAGTACATTTGAGAAATATCTAATTCTAATATACCATTGACTCACTTTTAAAAAGGAACAATTCTTTCATTTGTGACTATCAAACTGGATCCAATGCAATAATATTTCAAAGACCAATTTTAATGAAGAGTAGATTTTATATCAACAGTGCCTTAACATGCCCTTAGAAAATGGTTATAATAAGCACAATTCTAATCAAGATCATTTGTGCATTTATCCCTGCTTTATACTATTGAATCATTCACTTAAAAGAGTTATTTATTTAAAAAGAACGGAGATGATACATGCAGCTGATGAGATACTAACCTAGAAAATAACCAATTTTGAAATGAGTATAGATATTCTATGTTTTTGTAACTAGAAAAGGAAAATGAAGAAGCAAATGTTTCAAAACATTAATCTTAATTGTAAAACCAGTGTTAACATTTCAAAATCTGTGTGACAAACATCCACTGTATCACCTTAAATAATATCCATTTTAATGAGTTACATGTCATCTTCTGCATCTTTTTTCCTTCTTATCAAACAGAACTCTCTTACAATTCGATATTAATATTTCAGAAGGTATATACAACTTTTATCATAACAACAGAATTTTACAGAATGGAAACTAATTCTAGAATCATGTACTGTCCACCTCAACTTTGCAGACATAGTAATCCAAGAACAGAAATGTTCATACTTAGTAAGGGATGATGAAAAGCCTTCTCAATAATACAAAGACAAAACCTGCAAATAAGAAATGTGTACAGAAAAGATCTTCACGTAACACTCACATAAATAAATGAGATTTCAATGTGAGGGAATAACACTTGAATTCACACTTAATTACATATTACTGTTAAAACATTTCTATTAATGTGCATATTTCTATTAATTAGTCATTTTGGGGATTTCTTTAGTTTTATGATATTTTCCTATTTAAAAAGGGACAAAATTATGCAACTTTTTCAGTCAAATGCCATGGTCCTCCTAGCTATTCATAGACACTCCCAAGATTGTGGGTAGGCAAAAATAGAATACCTTCTTGGGAGAGTGAAGACAAGAATGTTACCAAGGGCTAAGTTAAGGTGAGTGAACAGCTAAAACAAATAAGGAGAATAGCAGAAGAGGTCTGGGAGGAAGTTTTGGCAACATCCACACCAAATGAAAAGCAGTACCCATGTTTTTCTTACCTGGTTTTTGAAATCCTTTTCATCCTAGACTTGTTCTCTCCCATTTTCCTGCTTCCTTCTTCCATGTCCGTCTCCTTCCCATCCTTCTCTTGTGCTTCGGTTGTTCTTCTCCTCCTCCTTCTGTTTATATTTACATGTCATTTGAATTAATTTTCACTGTTAATTGCTTCTTGACATTAATTT
Organism: Sciurus vulgaris; assembly: GCF_902686455.1. NCBI lineage: Eukaryota > Metazoa > Chordata > Mammalia > Rodentia > Sciuridae > Sciurus > Sciurus vulgaris. Next base: position 24,787,132 of record NC_136470.1, on the reverse strand, counting down.
TATCCATGTGTTTTACTGCTCTTAGGGATACAATAAAAACAGGAAGCAGGTGTTGGACTATTGGGGTTTGTGTCTGATGCATTCCTGATGTCTTGATCAGGGTAGCTCATAGCAATTGCACAACAAACGTTTGAATGAACCCTTTTGCCTGTTTCTAGTATTGCCTTTCTAAAACCCACTAATCAACAAGTTACAGAACTATTTTTGAAATATATCTTGAATCATGACACACAGTATTGGTTCCTTAAATATTTAACAACAAAAAATGTAAAAAGATCATGTGACTTTTAAAGTGAAAATCTTGCTTGGCTTATTGCTGCAGGGCCTGCAAGCCCAAGAATGCTCTAGAAGGTTTCTCCCTTCAGTCCACCATTCCAAGCTCATCAGTTTGTTCATTGTCCACTTGCTAAAGCCCACACAATCTTTCCTGTCTCAAACTTGCTAATATGTGTTCTATTGATACCGCCTTTTACCGGTGACAAGTTCTGCTCCTTCTAATGTTGAAGATTGAACACTAGAGAAGCACGCCAAGGCAAGCATATTAAGCAGATTTTATTTAAAGGTAATACAGACTTCTCCCAGCAGGAAGAAGGGGGCCATGGCTGATGTTCTAAAGTCCCAAGAAGTGAGCGCACCCTACGTCTTTACGTCTTTTATAGGTTAAAGTCTCTTTTGATCTCCAGTTCTCTCCCCCCTTATCTCTCCTTCCCTCCTACTGACTAGGCCTGGTTTTGCATAAAGTGAGAAGCCGTGGGCAGGGGGAGGGCCAAGGTGATTCAGGCAGATAAGGGCCCAGGGGCATTAATTAGCAGCTCCATGCTTTCAGTCCTTGATAAAGGCAGGTAAATTTGGTAATCAATGGGGGAGATCTTTGACATTCCATTCTTCCAGTGGCAGTCTCCAACTTCCAGAGGCGGATGACTTTCATGGCTTCATTTCCTTGATTTTCAGTTCCATCTATTCCCCACTTTGGTGACCTTCACTCATATAGTAGCTCCGTCAGTTCTTTGTGTCATTCAAAACTTTTGTTCTCATCTATTCCTCAGAGGTGATAATCATGATTTCCCTAGAACTGATCTCTTCAAAAGATTTCTCTCTGATGAATTCACTGGTTTATTGTCTAATGTATACTACATGTGGATAGCTGATCACTGAGATGTCTGCCTGTAGGTGCTTATTAATAATTTGCTCATTTTTTTATAATTTCTCTGCCCTTATTGTTGTTACAGATAAATCAGAACGTCCTTTGAAATGCAGTCTTTTTCCCTTGACAACATTCTATCATACTTGATTTCTCAAGGACTTTGCATTTTTAATTAGTTAATCTTTCTCTTATTTTTTTTTTTTAGATAACTGTCTTTATTACATTGATATGCTTTAGAACTTCACTTTTGAATAAGGCAGATGTTAGCCACATGTTAGTTGGCTTTATACTACTATAACAAAATATCAATAAAGAGGCAAGTTTCACATGGGCAGGAGTAAAAGAGAAAGAGGAAGAGGTTTGGGCTGGAGTTCTATTATTCCTCTGAGAGTATAGTGGGGGTATACTTGAGAATGTTCAAGGAATAAACTGTATCCAAAATGTTTTAAACTACATGTTTTTCTACTTATTCTTTTATTTTGCTGCACTTTCATTAAAAAACTATTAAGATTATTAAGTTTTTGTTATTATACTTTTTTTTCTTATGTGAAATATATTTATTTATAATCTATAAGATGATAATATGCATCCTTCTTTTAAAATATGTATTTTTTCACATTATTTTTCCACAGGAAAAAAAAAATAACATTATAATACTGAAATCTTGTTCACTTCTATAGTCTATTTGATGTTGTTTAATAAATTAATTAATCATTGGTTTACAATGATTGTGAAAGAATGGACATTTTTTTAAGCTGTTTTATCTGAACTCCCTAAGGTCTCCCTCCCAGTGATGGGAATAAAGCCCTTAAAGCTGTTCCAGGAAACAGCCCCAAACAGAGAGTAAAAGGGTAAATTGAGCAAGATAGTGCTCAGACAGTTAAGATATATAGGATATAAGATTACCAGAAACTGTTGACCAGAATCTACGCCCTGTTGTAAAACATTGCGAAACATGTTGTATGTTATCAGCAAACCCAGACCCCCTTTGGAATTTCCTGGCGGCTTTGTTTCCCTTTTCCCCTTCCGTGTGCGACCCCTCCCGATGTGTGGTTTCTGCCTTTATAAAATTGTAAGATTTTCTGCTAGGGACTCGACTCCTCAACTCCTGTGTGAGTCACGAGTTGGGTCCCAGCGCGCTGGAATAAAAGCCTCTTGCGGTTTGCATCAAGTGACGCCTCCTGTGGTTGATTGGGGTTGCCGTCGATCCGTGGGACAGAGTTAGGGTCTCCTTTTTGGGGGTCTTACATCCTGACTTTTGTTTCTCCCAAGTTAAAGTCAGTCTTTCTCTTGTATTGCAATAATTTTGACCCTATTGCAAGAGTCTTGAATAAAGTCTTCTCCTAGCTTATTTAATTCATTCAATATAGTTTTTATTTGACAGAATTTGCTGCACTGCAGTTTTCTATTCCTGTATTCAATTTATAAATAGTATTTTTTAATATGACAGTTCATTTTAAGAATTCTGGAAAATTATTATGAATATTTCTTTCAGCTATAACCTTTCACCCACTTGTCTACTCTTTTCCCTTCTTGTCTGGTACATTTTCCCTTCCCAGTGCAGCTTCTGAGGCTCCTCATTTATCATTCAAACGCATTGCAATCACTTATTTGAAGTCTTTATCAGATTGTGTACAACAATAGAAATGAGAAGCTGTACCCCATTTGTATACTACGAATCAAATGCAGTCTGCAAGATTCAAAATAACTAAAAATTTTTAAAAAGTCTTTACTAGAACTTAGAGTAAATTTTATTTGAAATATATTCATATCCCAGTTATGAATTATATTGGCTTGCTTCTGTTTTGCCATTCCATTTTGTGTGTGCAAGATTTTATTTATTTGTTTATTTATTTTTGTATATCTAAGCTTACATCCAGCAGATGCTTTGACTAAATTCCTCTTTTTAAGCTTGTGCATAAATAGCCCATCCCTTGATCCTTAGGGAGTTTGGCAACAACTCTTCTTCAGCCACTTTTCAAGATAAGAAAATCTTCAGTTCATAATATGGGTTTAGACAATTTGTTCCTCTGGATATCATTTGTTTTCCTTTATTAGTTCCTTGCTTTAGGGAGTGTGATCTAGCACCAGCTAACCTTCCTTGATCATAACCACCACAACTGTATGTTTCTATAAAACTTTTAGAACATAATATATATGTGTATATGTGTGTGTGTGTGTGTGTGTGTGTGTGTGTGCACGCGTGTGTGTGGCTGTGTGTTGTTTAAAGGCTTCCCATGATTCTTTATTTATTTTCTTTCTTTTTGTTTATGCATTAGTGCTGTTTGGAGAAAAGGATGTATGACAGGAAGTTCATGAATCGAGTATACATATTTATATGTTGGCTGAAGACTTAAATGTTTATATTCAGTGCATCTGAACTAGACTTACTGCCAACTTCCTTCATGATAACTTCATTTGAATTTTAATGGGCATTTTCATGTTAAAACTACTCAATCAGAACTCCTCCCCATCTTCTCTGTTGCAGAATATAAAATGACACCACATTCCTGCAAACTCACAAATCAAAAAACTATATGAGACTTCCTTCCTCCACATCAAATACATAATATTTAATACCTAATTCTAATCAGTTAGTCTTTCTCCATCTCCACTGACATTTTGTAAAACTAAATATCTAACACTCATTTAATTGAATCATCATATTAACTTCCTTCATAGATATAATTCATTGCACTTCAAAATTGTCTTGCTAATACATTTATTTGTGATTTACCATTTTTTCCAACTAAAATGTATATTTCTTAAATCTAGGACAGCATCCATCTTTATGTTGCTCTTTTCCCCATGCACACATCTATGTCTAGCTCATTTTGTGAACTTAGATAGATCCATGAAAATATACATCATAATCAGAGAGCTGAACTGGGCTCTGATATCTGCTTTACTGGTACCTAGCTTGCTGTTGTTTGTCAGAAATAAACTTATAAAAAGATTTTGATAAATAAATTATAATTTCAATATTGTTATTTACACTGAGTGTAATATTTACCATGAAAATAAACAAAAGCTATTGTGTATTTCATATAAATTATAATGTGAAAAATTTAATTTCACAAAAAGCTTATTTATTCTTGTAATGCATTGGAACATTTAACTGCAAAAATTTTCATCATATATAACTTAGGAGCAGCATGACTTTCAAAATCATTTGTTCTTAAAATTTGGTACATATTGAGAAATAACATGGAGCTTACTAAAAATTTATGTGACCTCTAATTCCTTCAATCTAGTGTCAGATTTTCAATTAGTTTAATCTGCTGAACACTTCTATTTCTTCATTTATAAAATGGGAAAACACTTAGTAGCTGAAATGCTTACAATCACAAATGAGGTGATATATGCAAGTACTTAGGACAATTTGGTACATGTATGTGCTTGAGTATTTCTCCTATCTTCATAAGTTTCCTTAGAAATTTTAACTTTATCATATATTATTAATTTGGGGTCTAGTATCAGAGACTTAACTAATTCAATCATAAGCAATAAATGTTAAACTATGAATTCAAGGTTAGCTATGAATCAGACTCTTATAAAATGTTTTAGGATACATATGGGTTCCACTTTATTTCACTTTTGAACTGGAGTCACATAATATTTAAAGGCGATTGTGAGTTGTTTATGAAGTACAGCATACCTGAAAAAATGAATTACAGCTCTTCCTTGGGCTTACTTACGTTTAAATGAGGATGCAAAATATGTGTTTACCTTGTAAAATTTTAAGTAGTGCATACACTGGAAAATGCTGATAAAAATCTTCATTTCTGAAGTTTCATGTATCACCTTACTTTCTTATTCCAAACCTTTGTTGACAAATGTACGTGTACCTGCATATATACCTGTGTAATTTTACCACTTGCTTGTCCTCTGAATGAACAATGAGCAAGTGCACATAATGGACAGAATATGGTTTTTATTTATTTTTCCATTGTAAAATAAAGGAGGGCTTCTTGGAGACAGAGCTGGTTCCTATTCTGGGACCTGGACATTATATACTGAGCTTGGAACTTCTTGTTTCAAGAAGAAAGTTTTCAACTACAAGAAATGTTTGTATTATAAAAACACAAGAACCAGCTGAAAGAAGTATGCACTTGCCAAATCTGGAAAAATTAAAGAATCAACATCTGAATTAATAAACATAATAGTTAAACAAATAAATAACTTCAAAATTTTAGCATTACAAATTTTTCATTATTCATAATACTATAATTCTAAAATATCCTCTTTTTATCTATAATCTAACACTTTTATTCTTTACAAAACTATTTTAAAGCATGAAAAATATTTTCAGAAAGCTATTTTTCAAGAAACTTAGTAACAACTCAATGCTTGTTTATATTTATTGTATCATTAAAAACAAACTAAAATAAATAATACAGTCTCAAACATAAATAAATAAATCTCTAGTGATTACTAACAACCCTATATTATAATATAAAAATAAATAAATAATATTAATTTCAAATATACATCAAATATTCCAAATGTATTTAAATATTTTTATTATTAAAAATACTTGATTTTATAGTTTTTTCTTCTATAATTTGTTAAATGAAAATTAAAATTTAGAAGTCTTTTTTACAGAAAATTCTCATTACTGCATATCTTTATTATGACTTGCAGCTTTTCTATGGAATTCAAACACTATATGTAGTGATAAATTTAAGTCCTTACTTATATGTCACTCATCCATATGGTTATATTAATTTATCCTCTTAGAACATTAGGTTTCTATTATTTTGATTACAAGATATTCAATAATAGCATAGTTCCACATTTACAATTATTTTTAAAAATCAAATTCTTTTCAGGATTCTTTTTAGCTAGGAAGACAAATAGTGCTTTGTTCAAAAAAAATTACTAGTTTGAGTATAAACATAATCAGTCTGCAGAATTTAATAGGTCAGAGATATCTTCAAATGGAAGATGAATGCCACATTGAACTTCCAATCATATTCTTGTGTTTCAAATTAATGCACATTTTACATTTGAAAGTGAAGAACTCTTCAAATATGCCCAAGATTATGGCTGTTACGGGTCTGTCCTTAAAATAGTTAGCATTCTCTGTGTTCTGAAAGGCAATTCTTGAAAGTTTTTTATATGTCATAAATATTGTTTTCTGCAGATTTCCTAGGAGTTGGCATTAGAAAAAAAGAAAAGAAAGAAGGACAAAAGGAAAAATTACATTTGCTAGAAATCATGGATCATTTGGATTTTATAAGTGATACAAGTTCCTTCTATTTTACTTTATCCAGGGATATTAGAAAATGGATCTCATTCCACATGTATATAAATGCAAAGAAGAGAAGACCAGGGCATTTAAGCTTAGTAAATGACAAGTTAATTGCAAAAATCATTTAAGAATATAAAACATTTTAAAACACTCAATATAGAAAGAAATAAGTAGCACAAACACTGGATTATTAAAAGCAAAACTTTTCAGCAAGTTAGTCTCTGTGTGAGGTAAGCCATATTTCTATATAATTATCCTCTACCATAGTTTATTTAAGCAGTTCATGATATTTTCATTTTCGTGCAAAAGAGCAATGAATGCATTTGAGAGATAAAAATACATTTTTTCACAAACTCTTCTGAGTAATTCAATTTCATCATCAAATCTTGGATATACAGTCAATTAAAAACTAAAGCAAGTTTTCATATACCAGTTTTCATATACATTTTAATGGATATTCTTATTAGTAAAGTAGTGGATAAACAGTAATCTCTTTAGCACGGAACAACTATTGTAAATATTATTCCGTACTTAAACAATTATAAAATATAGAATATTTTGAGATTAAAATTTTGCATATAGCACTGTGAGGGTTCTTTTTAGTTAAATAAGCAGTTTTCATTTTTAATTTGTGTTTTAAAATATTAATGACAGAACCAGAATAAATCTTGAAAGAAAAATTATGATTTGTGTCCTCTACAGTCCCCGATAAAAGGAAATAAATTTTATCACTGACATGTTAACAGAGTCATACAAATTTACTTAATTCCTCTGGTACACATGATTGCTTTCTAAGTGTACTTTTTAATTAGTGTCTGAATCATTAAGTAGGTCCAAAACATAAGATTTAATTAATTTAGTTCTTAAAATGACAAATTGTTGAACATTGATGGGTACATAAACTACCATGTGGAACTTAAAAAGAAGTGAACATCCTACTTGTCAATGAGCATCAGGATTTTTTTTTTTCTCAGAGACCTGTAACTGATTTGAAAAGTATTAAGGGTGAAAAAAGGAGAATGATATGAGAAATTAGAAGAGTAAAGTTAGCTAAGAAGTCAAAGAGTTCTTGGAACTTTTATATACAATGTTAAGAAAATTTCAGTTGATTTTGGAAAAAATGGAGATATAGAAAAAGGTTAAAAGAGTTTGGAAGATGGATTTAAACGATTTAAAAGTAATATTTAGTTGGAAAAATATTAGAATCAGGTGAGTCACATGAATGGATTCTAAACAAGAATAACAGCATGTGAACTGAAATGGCAGCTATGGAAATATGTGTCCTGGGTTTAAACTGGATGTATGCATGCTATTTAAATAATGTCCACTAAGAACTGTTTTTGTTATGTCAGAGCTGCAGACCTGAATTTAGAAATTGCCACTGAACTGACTTGTAATGAAAGGCCAGGATGATAATACCCAGAAGATATGCAGGCTACAAAAGAAAAAGATAATTGAGGAAAACTAACTTGATGGGGCCAAGGGATGAATAGGAATTGACAAAGAGAGAGAAATGTTTTTTTTTTTCAGTAATTCATGTCTATTTTTGTGTTAGACAAGCAAATCTAAAGTTTTAATGGAATTATCCATAACTAAATAGCAGTTTCAAGTCATTAATACCAAATATGACAGATCCCAGTAAAAATTATAAAGTGGGCGGAGTGGCTCATGCTGTAATCTAGCAGCTCAGGAAGCTGAGGCAGGAGGATGGAGACCTTAAGGCCAGTCTTAGCAAAAGCAAGGTGCTAAGGAACTCAGTGAAACCCAGAATACTAGCCACAAAAACAATCCATAATTATGTAAGATAATGTATTAGAGTTTTTCTTTGTGCATAATGTTAAACACAACTTAACAAAGTTAAATAAAATTTAAAAAGGGGCTGGCAATGTGGCTCAGAAGTCTAGTGCCCGTGAGCTCAATTCTCAGTACTGACCCCCCAAAAAATTGTAGAAAGGATTTTCCTTCTCTTACCTTTTTTCATTGTTTAAATTCATGTGTGTGTGTGTGTGTGTGTGTGTGTGTGTGTGTGTGTGTGTGTGTTTACATTAATCTTTATTTCTGTTCAAGTGTTCAGTTTGCTTTTTTGGTTTCCCGTATACTTTCATTAACTAGCCTTCCATCTCCACGTATCTACTTTACCCTTTATTCTTTACAGTTTGAAGAAATAAAATGAAAACCAATTTTTTTTCTTTGTTGTAAGAATTCAATAGCATTTTTGATTCCAGGTTCTTAAAAATAAGTTGTGTTTAACATTATGCACAAAGAAAAACTCTAATACATTATTTTACATAATTATGGATTGTTTTGTGGCTAGTATTTAGAAAGTTGATCTAAGAGAGAAATAATTCCAAATTAATAATTTTTAAAGACTTAATTTTATGAAAGAAAATTTTAAATTCTATTCACAGTATAAGCCACAATAAGAATTATAACAGTTTCAATAAAAAGGAGAGGAAATGTGAATCATTCTGAAAATAAGTTATTTTCCTTTTGTCCTATGGAAACTGTTGAAATATGTATACTTAATGAATAATTGTCTAAGTTCTTCTATCATTTAATATTTACAGAATAAATTCTGGAGGCTAGCTGGAAATAAAAGACAAATCACAACAGTAGTTTTATAACTTCCATGGAAAGAACACATCCGTAAGAATTTCAGGGAGAAGTGATTCTTAAGAATAAAGGTCAACAGACAAAATTGCTCGTAATCAGCCCCTTTAAAGGACACACCATTCAAGGTTTAATTTAAATCAATATAGAAGCTGTCACAAAAGTACTTTGAAGATGGTATTCTTTCGGCGTCGTTACCGGCTCCTCATTTCTCACAGCTTGTATCCAATGCCTGTCGCTAACTTGCTAACTTTTCGGTCTGCAGATTCTCATCACATTGAACTCTTCCGCATGCATCTGCTTTCTCAAGGCCACGACCCATTACATCTGTCTCAGCTCACTTGGTGCTCTGGCCGTGATTTCCTTGGAATTGAACAGTGCTGACACACTCATCTGCTCTTTTAAGCCTGAACCAGAATAAATCTTAAACAAAAATGTAGAGGAAATACTATGCAAAATAATCTTAAGTAATTGTGATTAATGGACCCCTGCTTTTTTTTTTTCCTCTATCAATTCTCAACAAAAAAACTTAAGTACTGATGATGTACTAACCATTACATTGCCTTCAAAAATAAGGATAAAACATAATACTATTTGGTACATTGGGTGTCACTCATATATTGTATGTATGTGTGAATCAGCAAAAATACAATAATAAAATGACAAGGACAATTCTATATCACATAATGTGAGAGCCCTCAGTAAATGTTAAGAGAAGACAGTGACTTTAAACCCGCAATCATCTCAATGATACAACTAGTGGGACAGTTTGACATATTTGACTCCATGGAAATGTTATAGGCCAGGCTATATAGGCAATGACAAAACAGACCCCATTTTATGCTGAGACTCCATGTTATGTAGGAAATGCTTCTCCCCTGGGAACACCTGGCCTCTGTACCCATCATCAGTTGCTTAGCATGACATGTTTGGAAACACAAAATGGCAATTCTTGTATAATGAAAAATTGTTCCCTTTTTCATTCCTATTTTCCTAAACAATGTACCATGTCAACAGTGATTGTCAATTTGTACCTAAGTGAGGTCATTTTGACTCACTTCCATTCTGCTAATAATTTTAGAACTCATGATGTTAATTTGTAATTTTAAATCATAGCAACAGACATACATGATTGATGGACTGACTTATGGTATAAAAACCCTACAATTGTTGGTCGGGCCTGTTCTCCCAATACCATTTTTGGAACGTTGTGTGAGACAGTCAGCTGACCAGCTAATAAACACTCTCGAATTTGGACTTCTCAGTGGTGATCAGTCTGTTCTTATGTTGTGCCCCATAACACTAGCACCCAAGTCCATCCATAAGGTGTTAATTTCATGAGTGCTGGAATACTTTATTCCCTTCCCTGTTACACTCTCAACCTCTTAAAATAATCATGTATTCAATAATTATGTGCTGAATTAGTGAATTAATCACCTCTTAGTGTTTGATGAAAATTTGTATTCTCAGCAAACTCAACTTCCTTCTCGGAATACTTTCAACAAATGCTAAAATACTATGACCATTTACCTAATTATCAGCACTACTTCTCCCTTCCCCAAACCTTAAAATTCTAAACTAAAAATTCAAGAAAGAATATTCTTTAAATATTAAAAGAAGACATTTTTAACTTGCACATTTTGGAATTAGTAGAGGTCATGTTTTTAGGATTTTACTCAATGATTAGCCCAGTATTCATAAGACTTTTTCATTAGTTCGTTCTTTTTCTTTTTCTGAATGTTTCAGCTCTTTCATTCACAATACCTCTGTGAAGGCACTATTTAGTGAATAATGTCATTTGGCTGATGATTTTGCTATGATAAAGTTTCCAGTATTGAATTTGCCATGAATCAAAGAAAAAGTAGCTGAGCAAAAAATTCAGACTGGAGATTTGAACATCCAAGAGGAAAATGGAAAGGGAGGAGGCAGGGAGTTGCTTTTCTTCTGCATTTATTATTTAACTGGCCCCAGGTGAAGTGTTAGTCACATCCACACCCCAGTGTCCATAGGGATAAATAGATCTCCTAGCCCATCTATAAAAAAAGGAAAACAAATATATCTTCAAATCTAAGGCCAATAAATATATTCCCTTTAAACTTAAATTCCAAGAAAAGTTATCTTCTCTTAGGATATTTTGTAAAATAATCAAAATACTTTTTTCCTAACTCCCTAATGAATCAAAACGCAGTCTGTAAAAAATTTTAAAAATAATAATTAAAAAAAAGAAAAGATGAGAGAGGGAAAGATGAAATTTGGAAAGTTCTACCACCTTCCAACTGTCTGATTACACAACTCTTATAAAGAATTTGATCCTCCATAATGTTGTGCTTGTATTTACTTTTTGTTCCTGTATTGTTTAGGATGTTTTGGAGTCATGGTGTTTTATAATGCTACTTTTTCTTGCTCACACAAGTGGAATGATAGGTGATTTTAAAGAAAATGATAAGTCTGAAATTATTATATTGTTTATGACAGAGACTCAAACTACTTTATATACATACATAGTGTTAAAAATGGAAGCTGATGTATTTTTTTCCTAATTAATTCATTCTAATGGTCACAAGTTACAGCTCCCATATCCCATTTTCCAGTTGGGAAAAAACAATATTAATATGTCAGAATGTGTCTTTTGTGTGAATTTCTATACTGGTTTATTTTTTGTGTCCTTTCTTATCTTCAGTACTATATTGTTAATATTTTACAAGTTATTAATTTTTTTAAAAATATTGTTTTATGCCATCACGAACACTTACCCAACTATTTCAATGATCAGATGATATTCACATTTTTAGATGAAAAAACTTAAATTGACATATGAATCATTTAATATATATGCATAGTAAAATATATTATAGCATTTCCAACAATTGCATTAAGACTTAAACAACCTGATCATTTATTAATTATATGCTTTTACAATGTGTTATACATAATTACAATGAACTTCAAAGTAGGTATATATATATATATATATATATATATATGCATTAGACAAAATGAATCGCATAAGCCATAATACACACAAACATAAACAAGCAAAAATAATTGAAAATTCAAGTAGAATCTTTGTGAATTAATTTTTACATTTTGGTACTAATTAGGACTCTCTACAGAAATATATCTCTATCATCTAAATGAGTCAAACATATAGGATAAACATATCTCTATCATCTAAACCAATCGAATGATAAATGAATAAAATTTACTATGAAGAATTGGCTCATGCAATTATGGTAACAGAGAAAACTCATGAACTGATATCTCAAGCTGAAGACCCAGGAAAGTCAGTGATGTAGTTTCTTTACTATTTCAAAGACCTGAGAATGAGGAGATATGATTGTGTAAAGCCTACTCTGAAGACAAGAGATCATTGTCTCAGCTAAAACAATCCAGCAAGGAAACAAATTTTCTCTTCCTCTACCTTTTTCTTTTATTCAGACCTAAAACATATTCAGGATGTTCATCTACCCTGATGAAGCTATATCTTCTTTGCTTAAAACTATTAACTTAGACATTAATCTCTTCAATAAATATCTCACAGACACACCAGACATAATATTTTACCAGATATTTGGCAACCTTAATGTGTAAATTGACATACGGAACCATCCCATATGTCCATGTATATTCATAGAGTTTAGGGGGAAAAATATATATGTATCCCTCCACATATTTGTCAGAGTGTAGTGGCTCTTCAGTCATGGTTTCAACATTTTTGTTGTGAAAGAGGGCTAAATAAGCATCATACCTTATAGAATATTGTTAGTTTTACATTTTCTCATTGCAGTCTACATCAGATTGCATTAAAAATAGGAACTCCATAATAATATAAGAAAATGACAATCAGAATCATGCCATAAATGAAACTCTCATTCCCAAAATGTTCTAGAGGTTTGATGTGAGAAACCAGTGTTTATATACCATACAATACTTCTAATTCTCAAAAGCAAAAGGAATTTTTAAAATTTGAACAATGATACATACTTATTATTACTTATTGTTATGTTTTAGATATGAGGTATCCCCAAAAAGCTCATGTGTTGAGATAAGAGAGTGCATAGGTGAAATGATTGAGTTATGAAAGACTTAACCTAAACAGTGCTTTAATACCCCCATTATCTGTGCAGTAACTATGTATAGGTAGGTGTGGTTGGAGGAGGTGGGTCACTGAAGGTGTGCTTTTGGGTTTTATATTTTGTCAGGGGTGAGGGGAACTCTCAGTTTCAGCTTCCTGAAGCAGTGTCCTGAACTGTTTTCCTCTGCCATTCCCTTCTGCCATGATGATTTTCCTCACTGCTGGTCCAGAGCAATGGCGTCAGTTGTCTAAAGACTGAGACTCCTGAAACCATGAGCATCAAAAAAACTTTTAGTCCTCTAAAATTGCTCTTGTCAGGTCTTTTGGCCTTAGCATTAAAATGCTAAATAAAAAATTTGTCAATTTGAAAAGACAAAAATTTATTCAGAAATGATAAGTATATAGAAAATCCAAGAGATGTAGCAATTACACCTGTTACTACAAGGTAATAACTACATTATGCACATAAAGAACCTTGGTACTGATGAATTTGAGTTCCCAGGGAAAGGATATGCTTCCACAGTGTGCTGTTTGTGGAATTAGTCTTTGCACATAAGGGTGGGTACTGGGAAAGAGCAGTTTCTTTGAAAAAGCTTTAATTGCTGCCCTAAGGACATTATGCTGAAGCAGGTCATGCTGTTGATCTGTGGGTAAAAAGAAAATCAGCTACAAAAATGGTAGGACTTATAAACTGTGGTACACCAGGATGCAAGTCATAGTCTGAGTCTGAGAAAAAAAAAATGTATCTACATAACATTGTATTTTTCTTATTCATTAAAGAAGATATTGTTTTAATAATTCAATTAACTGATTTTATTTAATTTCTTCCAAAATGGAGAAAAGAAAATACAAAGCATAGAATTTAAGCATTTTACTATGTTGTTCAGAAAAATAAATAGACTGATATTGATTTATACTTATTTGCAGCAATAGCTAACAGCATGACTGAACAATCAATTACTCAAATTAAAGAGCATAACCAGGGATTTCATTACAGGGAGGTTTGGAGAAGAGTTGTGTGGATAATTTCTTCTGAAGAGTTCTAGTCCTAGAGCATGAGACTGTTTTCTCTCGTATGAATGCTCACCAGAAACTACTGCTGGTCTCTTAATAGTGAAATGCTCAAAATGATATGTCATATCCATTTAAACATTCTCTTTGCCATCCATCCACCCTACCTCTTCACTTCCATGGTTAATCAGTAGGCTAGTTAACAAAGGCATTGAGTGGCACTACATGAATGTTTTATTCATTACTGCCATATTGATGCAAGTATAATGTTCCATCAGTAGAAACTAGTGAGAAAAGGAGCTTTGTTGTATAGAAAATTTTCCCTGTAGAAATGGAATCAAGTTGTTTTCACTGGGTAAATGTAATTTGAATTTGGGTTTTTTTTTTTTTTTTTTTTGAATTTGGGTTTTTAAAAAACTGGTTTTCAGACTTCATCACATTAGTGCATGGTCTTCCTTAATGCTGTTTAGATTTCCACAGTATTCACGTAGCATTGTTTCTGATCAAGACACAGTTCATCCTTACTGTCAAAATATTGTTTATCCTACAGAGGATAGTGGTCTTTCATAGAATGACTTACAGATGTCTTAGTTATAGTACCAGGAAGGAAAACATACGCAACCAGTATTGATCATTCAATACTCAATATTGAATATTCAATACTGAGTATTTTGTATCTGAGACACATTTTTCTTCATAAGTATTGTTGACAGCTCAAATTATCAACAAAACTTTGCTGAAAATTTATATGCACCCATTATTTGTTTTAGCCCCTTATTAGAGAACATAATATTTCCTTTATGAATTTGCTATAAGTACAACTACATTTGTTTAGGTACATTGAGGTATAATGTATGTATGGATACATGCATATGCATGTGTACACGTACATATATATGTAAGTGTGTGCACACTCACATTCACATCCTGGACTATTAAAGTTTGGATATAAATTCTTAAGTTCTAAATTCTTAAATTATTAAGTTCTTCTTAAGCTCTAAGCTTCAAAGTAATGACTTAATAAACTCAATTCTGTTATTTCTTTTACTGTAGGAGGACTGTGAAAATTTACCAAGACAGAGCAGCATAAATAGAGAGAGTTTAGTAAAGGCTGACACATGTCTATAGAGACGGGGTTAATGCCCAGGAGTAAGGCATTGAGTGAGAAATTGAACTTTGTTCCATTTCAGAGGCCAGAGCTCATCATGATTTGGAAAGGAGGGATTTTTAAGAAGAAAAAAATTTATTTTGTTTGTTTATGATATTTATTGTTTTAAATATCAAAATGCCCAATCATGGCTATTTCTGGCTAAATCATCTCAGGTCTTTATTTTCAAAGACCAGCTCTTCCATTTTGTTACTATTGTAGATACTAAGATTCTAAGCTTTCCATCATCTATTACCTTCGTTTTCCAAGTAGTAGTGGAAATCTCCTGCGTTTGAACGAGACACCTCGCTCTATTTATGTTGCCAGCCATTCTCCCGGCTGGGTGTGATAGTGCTATGGTTTAGCTATGAGGTAAAAGCCCAATGGAAAAATTTTCAGAGGTGAAATGTTTAGATTATGAAAGTTATAATTTCATCAGTGGATTAATCCACTGATACAGATTAACTGGGTGACTGTAGGCAGGTAGGATATGACTGAAAGAGGTAGATCACTGGGGGCCTACCTTAGGAGTTTGTATTTTATTCCTGGTTACCTGATCTTTCTCTGTGTTACCTGTTTACAGCGTCCTGAGCTGCTTCATCTGCTATGCTCTTCCACCATGTTATTCTGCCTCACCTTGTGCCCAAAGTTCTGAGTGGCCTGCCATGGAAGGAAACCTCTGAAACCCAGGGACAAAATATACTTTACTCCTTCACGTTGTTTTCGTCAGGTATTTTGGTCACAGAAATGAGAAAAAGACTGTGTTGCTAAGTTCATGCTAACACTTGTGAATTGAAGTGAAAGTGAGCAAATTTCAAGTCATCCTCAAACATTTGCCCAAAATTTCTTGCCTTTTTCTCCCACGCCTCATGTTGGAATACAGAAGAGGCATTGACTACTGTTTCCACATTCATATATGAACAAATCTTTGGGTACAGTAAAATAATAAGAACTTGAGTTCTCTAAAGAGTCTATGAAACAGAGCTTCCCCGCTAGTAGCGTGGATCAGCTATGTTGTTCTGTGATATGGAATGAATTTTCATCTCATGTAACCACTTTGTATTGAAGGTCTAATACAGCCTAGTGCTCATCCTAGAATGTGCACAATTTATATTACCTTATTAATTTGATTGTACCTTAGTATTAGAGTACAGGTTCAACAATTTCTTGTCCAAAAATTAGTCTATATTTTGTTTAGTTATTAGCATTTTAGAAAATCTATTGTTTCATTGATATTTTACTAACAGGAGCACATCATGAATTACACAAAGAACAATGTATATTTGACTAGCAATCATGGATTTTGACTGATAGCTTCTTTTCCTAAGTACACTAAATTTTATATGATTTAATTACACTAAATTTTATAACCTCAATAAATTAGTTTAATATAACTTGAATGCAAAGGACTGACATGGGTAGATACCCCCTGAATCTATCAATAACCCACATATAGCTAATCATACAGGCACAAAAAAAATCCCTTACCATATATTTTTATTGAATTAATAAATATGTATATATGTGTATATATGTGTATAAATCTATGTATGCATTATGTAAAATGTCATAAAGCAAAATAGTTTAATGGGTTTCTATTATTCATTAATCAGCAAACCTCCACTTTTAGACATCTTGATTTTTATCACAAAATTCTGCCTTGGTTCCTGACATCTAAAGACAAATATTTTCCCTATCCCTTGTACAATCTCTTTTATTTTTCACAACAGTTCAACTTTGATCTTTATTTAAATACTATTATTCAGCTAAACAAGAGACTACCAGTTATCATGGCCTACCACATTTCTCTTAGAAGCAATCATTTATGATCACTCAAGAAAATCTCTTCTGCTTCTCAATGCCATGCTTAGGCTCTGTATGCATTTGTATGTACATTACATTTCACTATGTTCTCTGTCCGAATCTTAAAGTATGTCACTCATTCTTCAACACTTCTTCCTTAAAACCTATAACCTAATTTCCCTTTCATTGTGATCTATACTTATCCATTCACTTATTTGTAACACTAAGCCAGAAATATTGACACATGATAAAACAGGTCATAATGGTATGATCCAAGAGAGGTTGTGTTAGGATTTGGTTCCTGTGATCAAAATACCTGACAGGAACAACTTGGAGGAGGAAAATATTATTCTCAATCATGGTTTCAGAGGTTCAGTCCTTTGTCCATGAACTCCATTGCTCTGGACCCAAAATGAGGCAGCACATCACTGTGGAGCCATGTGGCAGAGGAGCACTACTCCATCTCTGGCATCCAGGATTACAATGCTCAAAATCCAATCATTTTACCTCAGACTCTTCCTGCATTAACAAAGGAGTTTGGGGAGGACACTCATGTTCAAACCATAGCATAGGTCATAGAAGACATCAGGGGGTTTTACTCTTCCTCACTTCCTGGTGTAACTCATTCTAGAGGAATTCAGCTGCCATGTCATAAAGACACTTATCATGGAGGACTGCATGGCAAGGGCCTGAGACCTTCATCCAAAAGCCATGTCACTGAGCCACCTCAGAAGCAGAGATTACAGCCTCAAGAGAGTTTCAAATTACTGTAGACCTGTTTCAAATTAAGGAGACAACAGATAACTAGCATACGATCATCAAATATAATTTTAAAATAAAATTATTAATATTGCATTAAAATAGATCACAAATCTAATATACATGCTCATAGCAGGATTGATATATATACACCTACTCTTCCTGTTTTGACATCTTTGGGAGAATTACTATTCATTCAGCTTTAGGAAAATGCTTTTCAATTTAAAAGTAAATTTTGTCTTATAGATGTAGTTGTTTGTATTAAAGCAAACCTGTCGTCTAATCAGTCAAATGCAGTATGCCTGCCTTTATCACCTCACTCACCGTATTATCAATTGTAAAAATCCCACAGAAAATGACTTTATTAAATTTGACCTAACCATATAGGGATAAAATTTGTTTTCTTTGGTTAAAGAAGTAAAAAAAAAAAAAAAAAAATAGATTTCTACTCAATTATCTAACTGTAATTTTGCACTGCCCTCAATTATTGTTTCTTCTTTAGAACCATTGTTTTTGTTGTGAGTCGAAGCTATGAAACATTTGTTGTCTACAAACTCTTGACACTAAAATAGACTGTAATGCCTTTACATTTGTTGCTTCTGTACTGATTTGTGCTTCTGGTTTAGAATAGACTTTTCATTTCTATGATTTTATTGCAATTTGAATTACCTTAGAGACTTTTACAATCTTGTTGCAGATTACCGTATTATTTGTAAAATTGAGTCTGATGATAGCAATGCTTTTCAGAATAGTTAATAAAACTTTCAGTATTTGAAGAAAACATATGGTCTTCTAGCTATCTATCCAAGGACAGAATTTTGTTGCATTATTTCATCACTTAAATAATTCTGAGAAAAGTGGCATAAAAACCCAACATGGAAACATATAGTATAAGCTGAAACAGTAAATACGAACAGGCTAATGTTCATATGTATCAATCCTTTTCTCAAGAATATTATCCAACTATTTTTCAGAAGACCAAAGGAAGGTAGTATTACTTGGAAAGTTAAACGTGGATGTTATAATATCTGAAGGAAACTTTTGAAATATTAAGAAAAGGTAGTACTTTTCTATGTGCTGGGATTTTTTCCTCTCACTTTTAATTAATATATTTTTGTCTGGATTATTAACTTATTTGTATAATTTCATATACCTTAACTCTATTTCTCTCATTTTTATGATATACAAAAAATCATCACATTTTCCCAGCAAATTATGTTTATAATCCCTTTTTTCATAGCATTTCCTTTTTTATATGAAAAATATTCTTACATATTAGCTTTGCGAAAATATGATAATAAAAATGATAATCTTCTTTACCTACTATCCCAAGAAGTAAGTATATAAAATATTTGATATCTATTCAGTCAAGAAATGTGTTTTGGTCACCCCTTTGTGAATATTATGACATTTGGGATGAAATTGTAGATCCTGTCATTTGAAAAAAATAAAACAACTACTGGCTACATAACTAAAAATAGTTACTACTACCCAAGTGTACAATATAATTACTTGATGATCCCTGATGCATAGGACTTTGTTTTTGCTAGACTCTTTTATGATGATGAATTAATATTAAATGATTTTTTTCTTGTGATATGCTTTATTTGTTCATAACCAATGTTTTAGATATAATCAGATTTAGTTTATGGAGTTTCATGTAGTTGTTGTTTGTGATTAAAAGTAAGGTGACTTGGCAGTTTAGCTTTCCAACACTATATATATATATATATATATATAAATTTATTAAAAATATATAAATTAATATATATAAAATATATTTAAATATATATATTCGAACACCCTTTATATGTATAATATATTAACATAATGTATATAATTTTAAACAAGGGATTAAGTAAGTTCTTTCTTTTCCAATTATCTCAAATTTTTTTACAATATGCTGTTTTTCTTGACTTTTTCACAAAAAATGTTAAACTGTCCAAAATTCTACTTATTTATGATTATTAAATTTCTTTTATAGCAGCTAGTATACTCAGTACATTTTCTATTATTTTTTCTTTGAAAAATTGTAAATTTCAGAGTTTAGCAATTTTTGTTCTGTAAGGGAGTCACAGTTAGTTAACTCTGTCTTTCTAGCTCTATATCTTAGACAAGTTGTAAACCATGACCTGGCTCTAAGAAACTGTAATACTATTAATAATAAAAACAATAAATAGATGGAGAGCTGGATTGAACATTGGGTCATAGTTTGCCAAATTCCTGCTAGACTTTTCAAACTACTATTACATCTCTTTCATCTCTGACTCTCTTTCTTTTATCTATACTTGAGTAGGTATCTTCCCCAATTTTTGTAATTAAGCTTCACAGAAATTTTTCTAGGTTAATCATTTTTTAACAAGATTAGCATTTGGTTTGATAACATTCCTAATTAATGTTTTCAACATGTAATTTTAAAAATTGTTATTTTATTTTTATTGTTAGATTTTAATATTCAAAAATACACATTTAATATTAGATAATATTTTAACTTTTTTATTAATTACACAAGAAAATAGATTTCATTGATGTGCATTTTTACACACATAAACAATAATATGATCGATTTAATTTTCCAGTGCCTGTCTGTCCTCCTCTCCTCCCTCCCCCTGTCCACTTTCATCTCTTCTCATGGTCCTCTTCCACATTGCATCCCTAGTTCCTTTGCTCAAGTGTTTTGCCACTCAACAATAACTGCAACATAAAAACTAAACATGATATTTCCTTAAGGACAAAAAGAGAGATGAGTTTCTATGTTTATGGGAACGTTTTTCCCCTTTTCAGTTTTTCAACATTACATTGAGGCTTCCTCAATTCTGTGTCACTATGGACTGTGTAAAGCTCTGTAAGTTGGCTCTATGCTTATTTAAAAAAGTGATTGAAATTTACTGTCATCTAGGGTCAGGTCTTCTCTAATTAGGCAGGAACATCTGGACTCCCTCAAGGGCCTATGTTAAATGGTTTATTATTAATTTTGTATGTTAATGATTTGGAACCCTTTAATTTTATGAAGTCAGCGGGGTTATTATTTTTACCAATGGCTCACATTACATGAATAAAGAGCCTATGAATTAAACTATTTAATAGAACATTGATGTGATACAACTCTAATTTGAAGTTGGTTAACAAAGTTTCAAAAATAAATTCAATTATTATTTAAATCAGTAGATAATATTCTTGATAAGACTTTAAATTGAAGAATTATATACATCAAAGAATCAATGAAAGAACAGTTATGTTATACAAAGTAGGAGATTCTATGTAAGAAGAAAATTTTAAAAACATATTCTAAAACAATAAATTTGTATATTTAGATTTTCATAAATATCTAATATTGCTTATACAGCTGCACTGATAAAAGTTTGTAAACCATTGTTCTAGGAATGATTATCAATGGTAAATTGTAGATTGTAATATTTGTTCTTAAATACTCAGGATTTTTTTACATTCATCAACAATATTTGATTAGACACTTTGAAGATCAATTTGAGAATATGTTCTCAAAGGTTATTATTTACATTAATATGTGGATATAATGCTGCCTTCTGTTGTTAAAATCAAGATGCATTTTAGTATAATAATCTCTTTATCACTGCCTCCTATGAATCATTCACATATTCCCAATGTTAATTTACTTGAATTCATTTTTCTGAGTTTTCTTACAAATAGTTCCTGTTAGGTACAATTTATTACTTGCCAAATCTTCCAGTCACCTTAAGATCAAGACCATAGATATTTCACATGCTCTGTGCTGGATCTGAAACAATTTTACATTTTCAGGCTGTCCTTTCTCTTGTCCTTTGACTCTTTTCTAGTTTGTATATAGCCAATGTATTTTCATGATTCAGAGGCTGCCAAGGAGAAATTAAATATCTTTCATCTGAAAGTTAATATTTCAGTGGTTTTTGTTACTGAAATTCTTTTTTGATATAAATTTTTACATTATATAGCAACTTTTTTTTAAGGTAAGTGCATCCTATAAAGTGTATGTATGGAAATAAAGGCAAAGCAATGATATACATCCTTGTCATTATAACATGTTATTTATCAGAGGTACTTCCAACTCTTACTCATTTTCAACCTTAAATCTAGAACCTGGCACATTATGTCTTAAATACCTCATTCTCAAAAATCTCAGTACATAACTTAACCCATTACATAAATATAGGTATCCATCTGGTATGTGATATTTTTAAACATTGAACATCAATATTTATACTATATTGCTTCTACTTCAAAAATTATTATGATAAAATTCATGATATCTGCATACCAAGAGTGTAATAAAAGTAAGTTTCCAGAACTATCTACCCAAATATTGTATGAGAGGAATCTAAATTGTCATATTTCTTATTTTTTATGTGTGTGATTAAAATAAATTAAATACATATGAGTGAAATATAATTTTGCAGCAAGCCTGAAGGTAATTAAAATTAGGTTTTGGTGGATTTCCATATTAACTTTTATTAAAGCACACGAGGAATATATTCCTTACAGAAAGGTTTATTGTGAAAGAGCCACTGAGGCAAAAGCTGGGTTACACGTTTTGAGTGAGTGTAATGTCAGGGAAGCTGGTATGGAGAAACAGAGAAAAGCTGTAAGAAGAGAGAAAATCCCAGAAGGTGCATAACTAAGCTGGACACAGTTCTCAAAAACAAAACTTACTGCTCTGCCTTGGGGACTTCTGGAGATAATTCTTGTCCAGCTGTCACTTCTTGGAATCTCCCTTTTGAATGCAGGAGAATTAGAACAAACTGTGGAATACTTACATACTGATCCTCCTTTTCTCCTTCCTCTCACTGCTTAGAGCTGGCCACATCATCATTATCACCTGGGGGATTCTGACTTGTGGTTGCTGGACCCTCCAAGTCACTGCAAGAGGAAGAAGGCAGAAACTTAATCAGTTCATCAGGAATGTCTGTAGACATGAAGGACTGTCATGGTCAGTCATCAGTACACAGTATACACAGTGCATTTGTTATTGGTCATAAAGTATCAGAAAACTTAGTGATTTAACAAATATTTACTTCAGTTTCTGGGGAGGGATAACCCACTTGTTGACTTAGACTACTTAGACTATTCCTTTTTTTTTTTAGATATACATGACAGTAGGGTGTATTTTGATATATTATATATTCATGGGGTGCAACCCATTACAATTTTGATCCCATCCTCTGGTTGAACATGATGGAGAGTTACACCGGTCATGTATTCATATATGAGCATAGGAAAGGTATGTTTAATTCATGATTCATTCTACCATCTTTCCTATCCCCATTCCTCTTTTCTTCCCTTCATTTCCCTTTGTCTAATCCAATGAACTTCTATACCCCTCTCCACCCTCCCTCTTTATGGGTTAGTATCCACATATCAGAGAGAACATTCAACTTTTGGTTTTGGGGGACTGGCTTATTTCACTTAGCATGATATTCTCCAGTTACATCTGGTATCATTTTTAAGGCAGCACTCTAGTTTACTCATTTACATTCATTAAATACAAGTGTATCTTTCTCACTTAAGGAACGAGCCCATTAAAAATAAGTGAAACTGTAAAGAGAGATACATAAAAATATCCTCATTGCTACTGAAAATATGAACACCATATATTCTAGCAGTGTAGCTTGTGTTTTTGTCTGGTGTGTTTCATGTTTTTCTAGAAATGGGAAATCTTGATGATCTAGTCACCAGCAGTTCTATAAAATTATAAACTAATATATACAAGAATTCTCATGGCTGAAAGAAGTTAAAGAGACAGAATCTCCTCAACTAAGACAGACACAGTCAGAAAAGAAATACATATGCAGTTCAGTTTTTTATTCCTTCCAAGCTCAGTGATTAGCTGGGCCAGTGGTTGGTGGGATAATGGAGAGTTACCAGCTTAAGGCTGTAGCAGCACCAGAGAGGAAATATAAGACAAAGGTCACCATCAACATGGCTAATAAACGACTACGAGAACTGGTAAAACTATAATAAAGTAGCTACTGATTTTGAAGAAACAGGAACACTATCTAAATGAAAGGATCATGAGTATTAAATTCTTTTGGAAAAATCTCAGGAGAAAGGACAAATTATATCATTATTGACATGTTCTGTGCACTTCTTATTTTGCTTTTTTTTGAATTGTTGTCTTCTATGAATTAATTAAACTGTCAGAATTGGGGAAAATATTTGTGCTTACCAATGGAAAGGGATTGTATGCAACAAATTAATTTAACATGGTTTACCACATCTTCAGAACATAGGTAGTTAATAATAACTTCAAATAAAGAAAGAGCAGTCAGATAAAGTAAGTTTTAAAATTCTTTCCATTAAATACAAATACTCACAGTCAATCATATAATTTTTTTAAAATATGAGCCCCAACAACCTTTTCAAAGTATTAAATCACTGAACAATGCTATTTTTCTGCATTAATGTAACCACCTGGTGGCACTGTTGATTAAATTTGAAAATATTTAAATTTTCGATGAGTGCTTTTAAAGGGCATTATCTATATTAAAATTGCAATGTATTTATATGATTTCTATTGCTATAACTTTATTTGATATACAAATGCTTGATGATTATAGCTAGAGAGACATTAAAGGATTTAAAATGTTTAAAAAAAATCCTATTTATTCATGTCTGAGATATCTAAGGATGTATAAATATATGGGTTAACATTGGAAAGTAAACTGGATATATTTATAAAGATACACATTATATACTTATGATTTCTGTACTTAAGAGGTAAAAGCAATCCAAATAAAATTTATTCATAAAAAGTAAGACAAAAAGTGTGTGTCATTTGCACGTATAAACATTCCCTTATACTTATGGTAATAGAATTGATAAAACTCACCAAGTGATTATCATTTAAATATTTTAAAGATTAATTTTTGAAATATACAATGATATTTTTCAAAAAGATTCAGTTTATCCATTTATATGTTAATGAGTATTAATGTTTCAATAAATTATAATTTTTTAGCTCATACATTTTAATAATAATAAAGGAAATCTTTGTTGAGATATTTTATGACTAAAAATGATATTAAATGTTTCAGAAGAATTATAGCAATGAAAATATATGACTTTACCTGTTAATACAATGGAATTTTTTCACATACGCTCATATAGTACTATCACAGATAGATAAAGTCAGAATGATGTATATAGATTATATTTGCCTGGGCTTTGGGTTCTGAAAACATTCTAAAGATATAGAAGAGGAAGAAAAGCTTATAATATGAATATTTATTCTATACAAATTTTTGCTGTGAAATGCTAAAGCAGTATGGATAAACTTAAGAAAAACCTGAATCATAGTTAAATTTCTAAACCACTTCCCTCCCCCACATACAAAAGTCATTACTAGAAATGTGTGATTATTCTGAACAAATTTCTACTTTCTTCTTAAGTTCCGAAAAATTCCTATAGTTTTTTTTCTTTTACTTTAATATCATTGCAGATATTTTTTTTTTCACACTTTGTTCTGTAAGGTCGTTCATTGAGCCACAAAATTTTAGATATTTATTGTATTTTGACAACTGACTTGTAATTGTTCTTGTTTTTATTGGTAGAAAAAAATAATTGAGCTTATCTATCTTGTGAAAGGCCCTGTGTTCAATCCCCAGCATCTTGAGAAAGATAACAACAATAATAATAATAAACTATGGCCTCAGAAGTTCAATTAGAGACACAAGGATTACAGAAATCAAAAACTAAAACCAAACCATGGAAATATGTAAACATGATTTTTGCCAAGTCCTCTGCCTTCCTTATTTCTAGATACTTGGGGAGTAGTAACTATTTATTAATACAGAAAAATTACTACTAATATGAACTCATTGATAAAGTAATTGAAATTCTACACAAAATGAACAAAACATTGAGCAAACATAAAATGGATGACAAATTTTTACTATTAATATTAGTATTTTAGAAAGCTCTGGTAATAATTGTTATTCTTTGAGATTATTAGTAAGGGTTCTCCAGAGAAACAGAACCAATAAAACTAATAATATAATATAATATAATATAATATAATATAATATAATATAATATAATGACTTATGTGATTATTTGCCATCTTCAAGCTAGAGACCCAAAAACTTAGTTGTATAGTTCAAAGTCCTGAGAGTCAGAGAGCCAATGGCGTAGATTCACTAGCACAGAAGAACTTGTGCAGTTCAATCAGTGCACCACGAAAAGAATTGAACCTTTGTCTACCTTTTAGTTCTGTTCAGGCCCTTAGTGGACTGGAGGATGTCTACCCACCCTGGGGAGAGCCAGGACTACTGCTCACCAATTGAAATGCTGATCTGTTCTGGAAACAGCTTCAGAGACACACCCAGAAATAACATTCAATAAGATACCTTGGCACCCTTGACTTACTCAACACTGAAAATTGTCAGCAACTTACCTTTATGAAAGAAATAGATGCCTTCTCAAACTGAGGCCAAAAGACATAATTGAAACGTGTTCTAAAAGGTATCTGCTTAAAAAAAAAACAAAAAGACAAAGAAAAAAAAAAAAAAAAACCCCGGAAACAAAAGGTATCTGCTTAAGTTTTTACAGTTCTACATTGGCTACACTGTCAATAGTATGTAATACTGCACAAGGTGTGCCCAAACCAGGTGAAAAGACAATAAAGTTACATCATACTTAACTACTTAGTTTTTCACTGGTGATGTTTTTAGTAATGATTTTGATTCTTTGCAAAAAAAAAATTGCAAGTAAGCTCTTGAATAAGATTGCATTATTTGTAGGTAAAAATTATATTCTAGAGATTTGTTAGCTCACTGAAAAGACTAATACAAACTTAGTTGTGCCTGTTCCTCCTTCTCATAGGATGAAACACAGAACTGGCCATGACTGGCCTCTTCTTGTAAACTTTAACTCACTAACAAATTACCCATAATCCTCTCTACCTACTCCCTTAGTGTTTATCCTGTCTCATACATAAAGTCTTCCCGCAGTTACCCTTCATATGGATAACTGCAAGTCATTTAAATTAGTATTTTTTCCTGTGCACTTAACAGTATTTTTCTACTTCCAAGCTTTTAGCTTTTAGTAGTTCCATACTAAAATGTCACATGCTTCTTTTCTGTCTAATGGAACCAATGATTAAAAGGACAATAACTGATTTGGAATCTTATGTGATTCTGGAAAACAACACTTTTTACTACAGCTAATGAGAATGTGATGTTTAAAATGAATAGAAATCTCTACCAAATTTCTTTTTTCCAATGAAGTCTGTTTTGTAAATTATCTACTATTCATATTTTCTTGACCAATTTTACCAAAGTTAAAAGGAAAAGAATGTAATCTCACTTAGGTAAAGAATCCAAAACACATAAGCACAGCACACTAAGCCTTCCACTCTTTCACAACCCCTCTGCTCACTATGCTGCAAATTTACCAAAATATTTTTATTATTCTGCAGTTTTTTTCAAAATTTAGTTTTTGTTGCATATAAGCATATGGTTAAGTAACTTTCTCAGTGATCTAATAGTGAACTGTGAATAAACATGTACTGCATAATTGTGAATGAATACAAATTTCTTTACAGGCATTTATTTAATCTCTTCCTAGTTCTTGAATCTATTAATTTAATTAATATAAATTTAATTAATTTCATGATTACCCTATTATAGCCATTGTTTCAGGTGCCGAAGAAATACTAATGGTTTTTGCCCTAATAGGAGACAGAAGTATGTAAATTGTGGATCATATATTCCAGTAGCAATATTTGAAATACTATAAACATTATTATCTCCATAATGCTGAAATTTTATTCTTTTCAAAATTTAAAATATGCTTACCTTGAGTCAAGGAAATAACATAACTTATATAGCCATTAAATGTTAATCCAAAATCAAACTCACTGCATGTGGTACTTAGATTCATGAAATCTTCCATTTTTCAAGATGTTTTATCTTTTAAGTTAGTGTTCAGGCAGAAGAATGCTGTGGTTTTATGGATATGAATCCCCTCCAGCAATGCAGACTCAGGAGATTTCCCTATTGGCGAGCATTGCAGCTGTGACTTTATTAAATTAAACATAGTTCATGGCAATTAGCCATGGAAGTTTCCTTTGGGCCACCCCTCTGATTGCAGAGAAACATGAGAGAAACAGCTTGCATTCCACCAGTGGAACTCCAACTTAATTTTCTGCCCTTCAGGGTCTGCCTGCTATCTTCATAGTTCCAAGGTCTGTGCTCTCTCTCAGAGTTCCATTAACCAGACTTCTTAGGACTTTTTCAACTTTATGTGGTCAAAATGTCCATTAACTGAAGTTGGTATACTTTATAATTTCATCATCATTTTTATTATTTCCCATTGTTTAATTTGAAATGGTCACTTGCACACAAATATAAATGAAAACTATAGATAATGATAATATCATAATACTGTGTATTTCAAAAAAATGGAAGAAAGAATTTTAAATGTTTTTACCAAAGGAAATGAGAGCTATTTCAGGAGAGATGTGCACTTTAATTTAAATATTACAAATTGTATCTATGTATATAAACAACTCATGGTGCCCCATAAATATGTATGACTTTTGTGTCTGTACATGATTAAAACTAATATTAAAAAATAAAATCTGAGCCATATGGTATACCTTTTAAAGAAAGCCGTACTATAATATTAAATAATATATTTATCATCTATTCTTTCCTATTTTACACTAGGTCAAAACTTTTTATTTTTTCCTCTTTTATATTTTTCATCCTAACACCCATAAAATATTTCCATTAGGTATTGGTAATGCCTGCTCATAGGTTTCATAGTTGCTACTAAATGTGACCGAAGTTCTCTGTTTTACATACACACTGATTTTTTTTTTTTTTTTTCCTTCCAGCCTCTATTCATTTATACCTGTAGTTTTCTTTTCCTGGAATAGCTTAGTCAAGATGTTTACATGGTGGAACTCATTACCGTTTTCAGTTCAAATATTCTTCCTTAATAAGGCACTTCCATGCCACAAGTAAATTCTATGCTCACCACAAGTAACTGTGGCTTATTACTTTTGTTAATTTTTAATGGTACTTATCATTCAGGGGAACTATAATTCATTGACCATTGTGATCTGTTTCCCACTGAACATAAACTGAACAAATTCTTGTTTATTCACCTTAATTTATTTGTTTCATTTAATTAGTCAAGTACATTAATCAAGTTCAGTAAAACTGAATAATAAACTGAAAGTGAACAAACCCAGAAAGAAGAAACCTGGCACATAGTAGATTATGTTTTAATATTCATTAAATACATATATGAAAATGATTTTAGGAATGCTAAAATAACTACTGAAAAATTACAGATTTCTTCAACTTTTGTGCTTTCTGTTAGGAAGAAAATAGTTCTAAATTGCTGATACCTCAGATTGAGCAGTTCTGTTTTGGTGATTTGTAGATTCCAGGGTTCTTTTGTGGTCATGAGCTTAGAAGATCAAGACTATTGGGAGTTATTTGGTGATGTTAGAAGAAAGCACTGGTTCTCACGTAGCCTATAAGAAACCAATACTTTTTGTGTAATACCTGTCCTTTTCCATATGCATGAAACGCAGAAGATTAGGAACTCTCACCTTCTCAGTCATCAAAATCTCATCTGGTGGTCATGGTGTAATGATGAGAATAGCATTCTATCCAAAATCAAAAAAGCACTGGTGTTCTGTTCTTCCCCCACTTTTGTTGTTTTTCATTTTGTGTATATGTGTGTAAGTTTGCATTTTAAAAATTATGGCATTTTCTGGTAAATGCATAGCGTTGAAGAATATCATGCTAAGTGAAATAAGCCAAACCCAAAAACCCAAATGCTGAATGTTTTCTCTGATATGCAGATGCTAATTCACAATAAGAGGGGGTGGGGGCTAGGGAAGAATAGAGTTACTTTAGATTAGGTAGGGGGGGTGAAGGGAGGGGAAGGGCCATGGGGGTAGGAAGGATAGTAGAGTGAAACAGACATTATTACCTCATGTACATATATGACTGCAAGACTGCTATAATCCTACAATGTGTACAATCAGAAAAATGAAAAATTATACTCCATTTTTGTATGATTTATCAAAATGCATAAATGCACTCTACTCTCATGTATAACTAAATACAACAAATAAAAAAATTAAAAAACATCTTTTATTTTAGATCAGTTTAGTTTTACAAAAAAATTGTAAAAATTATGAAGCTTCCAAATGCCTATATTCTTTAGTTTTCTCTAATATTTATATATTATATTAATATATTTTTTACAAGTAATGAACAAATGTTGATAAATTGTTAAGCTAATCCATACGGTATTAAATTTTTTACTTTCTACCTGATGTCCTTTTTCTTCTCCGGA
The DNA here is from genome assembly GCF_902686455.1 of Sciurus vulgaris. NCBI lineage: Eukaryota > Metazoa > Chordata > Mammalia > Rodentia > Sciuridae > Sciurus > Sciurus vulgaris. Next base: position 24,756,999 of record NC_136470.1, on the reverse strand, counting down.
ATAATATCTGAGATAGAACATTGCATTTAATTGTCATAACTCCTTAGGACATATTTGTTGTAACAGTTTCTCAGATTTTTCTTGAGTTGATGACCTTGATGGCTTTAAAAAGTACTTGCCAGGTGTTGTGTAGAATCTTCTGCAAGGGGGATTTGCCTGATGTTTTTCTCATGATTAGATGGAGATTATAGGTTTGGGAGATGAAGTGAAAGTTGTGAAACTTTCCATCACATTATACCAAGGTACCTATGAGTAGCATGGCATTATCCTGTATTTGATATATTTGAATATATTTTTCATCAGCTGGCTGAGACAGGTTTGCCAGTTATTGCTTTTATTATTATTGTTGTTATCATTGTTATTATTACTTCATGTCACTATAAAATGCTTCCAGCTCATGTTAATTTTTTTGACGCTATTATTGGAAAATATGTTAGAAACTAAGACTTTGACTTCACTGTACCTGTTGCTACTGAAATGTAGTGCTTGCAGCCCATGTTAGTAGGCAAAAAGAAAGCAGACAAAAAGAAATAAAAGCACATATACTAGGACATCCATAAATATGTGTATGGGTAATCACATGTATCTTTAAAATCTTTAATAATGATAACTCTAATTATAATCCATTATGATGTGGGTTATTCTAGCCTCCTCTACTTGGTGATCTATAAACCTCCTTTCCAGAATTTAAAATTTTGAATTCTTTCAGTGACCATTCTCTGCTTAATTGTACAAGTCCAGTATGCTTGCTTTTATTAGTATTGGATTTTTAACCTGCATGCCCCTGATATGAGATTTTCCAAATATCTTGTTTGATTACTGTTAACATTCTATACCTTTCTCCATCATCTCATTTAAAAGAAAACCTGCTTTTTTATATTTAAGGTAAATTGACCACATATACAAGAATTTTATTTATCCTGCTGTGCAAAGTGGTATAATTTGATTAGTATATTTTAATCATTCACATTTAAGTGGTTGTTAAAGTGTTTGAATCATCTACCTTGCTACAACCTTTTCAACTTGTTGCATTTGTTCTCCCCATTTTTTCCTTATCTGGTTTTGATTGATCATTGCACCTGCTTCCATTTCATACCCATGATGACATATCAGTAATAGGAAACTAGATTGATAGATCTTTATGTGTAGTACCCCTTATTCAGTTTCTCTATCAGGGGTTTCAATTACCTGTTGTCAACCATGGTCTGAAAATATTAAATGGAAAATTCCGTAAATAAATAAATCATAAGTTTTAAGTTGCATGTCACTTTGAGTATTGTGATCAAATTTTGCCCCATCCCACTCCATCCCACTTAGGACCTGAATCAACTCTTTCTCAATCATATTCACACAGTATAAGCTACCCGCCCTTTAGTTATTCAGTATCTGTTATCAGATCAACTGTCATGTCACAGTGCTTGTATTCAAATAACCCTTATCTGAATAAAGTCCCCAAAGCAAGAATGATCCTGATAATCTAATTACAAGACAGTATTTTTATAATTATTTTATTTCATTTTTAGTTATTGTTATTAATCACTTATTGTGTTCCATTTATAAATTAAAGTTTATCATACATATAGGAAAAACATTATACAACATAATAGTATTTACAAGATTTGGTATTACCTGTGGTTTCAAGCATCCATTGGGGATCTTGGAAAAGAAGGGGTACAGTATCTTAGTTTTTACACTAATCTAGCTGAGTTAGATTATATTAAAACTTACTACTGCTGTAGGTGACAGAGATTTCATATTTCTCCAATATTCTTTTTGTTTCCTTATGGAAACTGTAACTCCCTAAGTATTAATTAAAGATTTTGTCTTCTAGCACATTCAGCAATAACTCCTTTTATTAGACTGGAGTCCTGTAAGTGTGGTAGTAAATTGTACAGGAAGGGGAAATGCTATAATCTTAGTAAATCTCTGCATTTTAATGACATTTTAAATATTTCTTGGTGGTTTGAGGTGGTTGTTGTTAGGATAAATAATAGACTATCTAAGGGGACTAGAGTAGGAGAAGTACCCTTTCCAAGGCAAGTCAATTTTGCCCTGTCATGTTAGTCCATATTTCATCTCCAGAAATTTCCCAAAGTTACCATCTCATTGTTTCTACCAGTAGAGTGCTCACATCTTTAGTTTGAGTTAAGCAAATTTTAAGTCTGACATTCTGGGCTCATCTTTCTCCTCATACTTCAGGGTGTGGCTTGTCCTGCGACCTTAGTTCTCTGAAGGGTACAAAAGGTTATTTTCCTTTTTTTTAGTTTTTATGTTGTGTGTGTGGGGGGGGAGGGGGGTAAGGACAGGAGTGATGACTTCTAAATTTTTTACATGCTGAAACTAAAGTCATAAATCTATAGCTCACTTTTGATATCACCCTAGTGTTTCTGTATCATTCTCTTTGACATTAATAATACTTAATAAGTATATGGTGATAATTGTAAGTTCTGAAAAAAGTTAAGTGATTTCCTGGTGATTGAGATTAATTTAGTAACAAGGAAGGCAAAAGAGGGTTTCCCTTCCAAAAGGCACACAATTATATCTGAAGACATAACTTAAGATGTAAATTGATGCTTAGACAGCATCAGTAGAGAGGTCATAAAGTACAAACTCCAACATAATTAAACATAGCAAATTTATGAATCAATTAAAAAGAATGGAAGGAGGAGCTGCTAAGATATACATGCCCATTTAAATAACAGTCATAGAAGTGTGCATATGCTTCTAGTTGAATTAAGCATACGATTAGGTGATTATTATGTTGATTTGATTTGTTCAATTTGTGTCCTGAAAGACAAGGCACAATTAAGATATAAAGGAAAATTCTACTTTCATAGTGCTAATATGCCATCAAAAATTCAGCTTACAGGAGTCAAAAATTCAGTTTTTATATTGATAGAAGTGTATTAGTTGTCTGAAGAAATAAAAAAAATTCATATTACAAATGCTTGACATGTGAAATAGAATTGACAGTAGATTTCCATGAAAGATCAAATTAAAATTGCCAAATTTACTTTATAATATATATATAGTATATATATTCAGCAGAATTAAGTGCGTAATTTATATATATATATAAATTATATATATATAAATATATATATAAATATATATATAAATTTATATATATATATATTTTATTTTTTTTTCTTTTTTTGGTACCAGGGATTGAACCAAGTGGAGTTTAACCACTGAGCTACATTCACAGCACCACCCTCCCTTTTTAAAATATTTTATTTGAGACAGGGCTTGTTAAGTGCCTCACTAAGTTGCTGAGGTTGGATTTGAACTTGCAGTTCTCTTGCCTCAGCTTCTGGAGCTGCTGGGATTATAGGCATGCACCACAGTGCCCAGCAAAATGAATCATTTTTAAGACTATCTTTATTTTTTTTAGCCTAAAGAGTCTGGTTTCAATATAATGTATTAAATTATAATGAAAATTAACTAATTAATTTGGTTTAAATCAATAACAGATGCTGTCTGTCTCTAGTTATTATTCATGCACACAGTAATTTAACAAATATTTTATTACCAGTATCTTTAGAAGAACAAAAAAAAGGGCCTATGTACTCTAAGTGTGGCCGATAAATGAATATGTATTTTGTAGTATAGAGAAGAATTAGAATCTTTTTGAAAAGGTGAAGCATTTCATGCTGTATATGGCCAATCTTCATGAGACTTGCTTGCTTAAACTTCTGCTTTAAATAAATAAGAAATGAGGAAAAATCAGAAAATAGTTCATTGGAGACTGTGGAAACAGATGAAACAGTAAGACAACCTTGTCTATTATACAACCATTCGCACCTCAGCAGAATTAAGTGCCTAATTTTTGTACCGAAGAACATTAGCTTGCAACAAATTGTATTCTAAGGCAGAAAGAAAGTTGTATTTTTTCCAACACCATGCTCTGTGGAACTGACTGCCAGACAGTAGTTGGATATGTTGGTCTTGGTCCAGGTTCTACGGAAGAATTCATGTCAGCAAATGTAGGCCTGGGATACAGCTCCAGTGCCCCAGTGCCTAGCAAGGAAAGTAGATGCCTAATCATTCTTTGGCTTTTATATAGTCAAGAAAACTTCAAAAACTAGATCTAGTTTCACCAGGGGTTGTAGATTAGAGGACATGAGTACAAGATCTGGCCAAATGTTTGTTATACAATTGTTAAGATATAATCCAGATGCCACCTGATGGTATGAATGAAATTAATAATGTTTTAACCAGTGTGGTAGATAAAGGATCTAGAATGGCAGACAGTAGCTCCAGCTGTACTCAAGAGTAAAGATAGTGGCAAGCAATAACATGAAAAACCCTAAGTTAGACATGAGTTTTGGAGATACAAAGAGAATCTAATGTTATATTAAGATTCTTAATATTATAGTATACAATATAAGAAAATCTAAGTAAATTGCTATGTAATCTGCCCAGTTCCAAACAATTTCATTGAATATTTCCATCACAAAAACACCTAGCTATGTAATTAATAATTAGATTTGCATTTCAACAAAATCTTGTTCTATAAATTTTATATTACAGCATGATAATATACTTAATTCAGAAATCCCCTTGCACTCCAAAACTGTTTATAATAAAATAACATCAACAATCATACCCTTGTGAATTTAGAAATGTACACCATATTATTGATTAATTTTTACTTTTATTTTTTGAATGACTGGGGACTGAACCCAGGGCCTTGTATATATATGGCAAGCATCTGCCATTGAGCTTCATCCTTAGCCCTCATATTATTTATTGGCTAGTAAAAAACAGATCAAAATAAAAAATGTGTGTGACTCTGCCTCTACTGGGTCATGATACAATAGTTTGTATTTCCACTAACATTGATACTTAGAAAACAGTGTGATATACAAGTTTAGTTATTTTTAAAAATCCCATAAAATATCACATTTAAATTGGTTGGTGATTTATCTCTTGATTCTAACTAGGTAATTTCAAATTCCTATTGCATAGGCACACTGAAAATTTCATCAAGAGCAATGACTGACTACCAACTTACATAATACTTTTGAGGACATGAGCGTGATATATATATATATATATATATATAATTTCAAATATATATATAATTATATATATATGTGTATATATATATATATATATATATATATATATAATTTGAAATGCTAGGGTTTGAACCCACAAGTGTTTACCACTGAACTACATTTCTGGCCCTTTCAAATTTTTATTTTGATACAAGGTCTCACTAAGTTGCCAAGGCTGGCCTTGAATTTGAAATTCTGTTTTCACTTTCCCAGACACTAGGATTAGAATATGAGACTTCACATCCTGCCTGAATGTGATTTGTGACATCATACATTTATAGATTGATGGAAATAAGCATTTTTAAAGTAGAGAATAAATGTAAATTCTTTGTTAAATGTTCAAATCTACATGACAAAATATGTTTTAATTTCAATAGTAAAATTAGAAAGTCCATTTTTGTTAATACATCTTCCAATGGCTGAGCAGTTTTTGTTCTGTGTGGAACACATTTTAGCTTCTGATGCCAATTATTAAAGTCTAATATCTGATTACATTTAATTATTCAGAATCTCTGTAGCATGTAATAAGATATGGTATAATTAGAAACACAGCAACACCCAAGAAACCATTTATAGAACCTCAACAGCAATTATAATACCCTTTAGGCTTCTCCACATTCTGAGGAAGGATTTTCTAATAATTTATTGATTGTCATAGAGGATAGATGAATTTTTTTTTTGCTTTTGTAAAATCAATGTATAAAGGAATAACCACCTTTACAAAAATGTTTACTGTTGCATAATAAATTGTGAGTATTCACCAGGATTCATAATAAATTTTGCAATGCTATTTAGTCTAAACACAACTTACCTCTCTTGCACATAACACTAAACCCTTCCACAAACATGCACTTGCTAAGGTGACACAGTATCCTTTGCTTCTTTTAATAACAGTCTATTTATAGCACTTGACACAATGTGCCCTTACTGAAAGTGAAACATGAACATTATGTTATGAATGTAATACTCCATGAAATGAAAGCTAAGCTTGTATTTTTAATATTATAGGATAAACAAACTTACATTTTTATGGGTTGGAAGAAAGGTAAGAGTATAAGCTTTATGGTATTGATTCAATATTTTTGTATTCAACAGCAAGGTTTCTCATAGTAATGAAGTAATGCTTCATTTATTCAATACCCCTATCTTATTATGCCTGTTGTAATACTATAGATTAGACTAAGATTTTACTTTGTGTTCTTAACTAATGACTTGAACTCACTCCTCTTTGGCATACTCAAACTCCTACTTTTGATGTTGATTTCCTTGTCTTAGCCCTCCCAAAAGAATGCATAAAAACAACAAACTCTGTGTTTTTAAGACTTATTTTTGTGTTAATCCTCATGTCAATCCTTTGTGAAAAAACAAACCAGATTTCTAGATATTAATCACTTACTTTAAGAAAAAGCTAAAGGAGAACATTTAGAATAGAAGAGATGAAAACAATGAATTTATTTCATGATTTCAATTACAAAATTTTATTGCTTTATTACTAGGAAGCTTTATTTTAGGGATTGTATGCTCAGTCTATGAATGTAAAGCTGGCACTTTCAATATTTTGAGATTCTCATCAATGGAAGTTGGGTCTTCCACAATTCAATTGCTTTCCCATGTTGCTCCTCCATAAAAGTGATGAAACTCCTTTTTGGAAAAAAGAGTTTTAATATTAAAATGCATGTCAAACACATCTAATAGAAATAGCCACTTAGCACATGATGACATGGGGTTCCAAATATTTCGTTATGTTTTAATATTGTAGGATAACTGGAATAGAGCTCTACGGAAGCTGGTATTTTGACTTCATATCTGAGAAATCATTGCAAGTAAATAATATATTTTGGATTTTTTTGACTGAGTTGGAAACAGTTGGAAAAAATATTTTGCTAGATTTCCTTTGTTCTGAAAAGAAAGATATCTGTGGACTTTTTTGAAGTGAAAACAGTGGTAGATAACCTCAGAATACACAGGTATTTGGGAACAAGATTTGCTGTATCCCATTTCTTTAAGTATTGGCAGGGGGACTTTCAACCCAGGCAATTCCTACATGATTTATGGCAAATCTAGGAACACTATGGCATACATTCTTATTCTATTCAATATTTCAGTGTACTGCACTTACAGACTTTCAAACACATTTGACTGATGGTAGGAAGTGTTAAATGTTACATTAAATTACTTAACAATTGCATGTAGTACTTATTTCTAGAATTTCAGAGCTATTATCATGAACTCACAGTTGTACTACCACCTATGTCGTTCTTGATAGAAATCACAAAAGTAGTAAAAATTCATTTCAGTGACCATCAGAAAAACTCTCTCACAAAGCTCTGATGCCACTGAGATGAGTTGTGTCCACATGGTTGGAAGAATAAAAGGAGAATAAACAATGGTCATTTTTTTACTTTGCTCATTTTGTCCCTCAGATCTTCTCAGTTACACAGTAATAACACTGACAGGGATATTTGAAACTGTTCTGGAGCTTTCTGTATTTTGCTTCTTAAGAACATGAAACATAGCCAGGTGTGGTGATGTAGGCCTGTCATCCCAGCTACCCAAGGAGGCTGAGGCAGGAGGATTTCAAGTTCAAAGCCAGGCTCAGCAACTTAGTGATGCCCTAAGTAATTTAGCAAGACCCTGTCTCAGAATAAAGAAATAATAAATAAAAAGGGCTAGGACTGTGGCTCAGTGGTAAAACTCCCTTGGGTTCAATCCCAAGTACAAGAAAAATTAAATACACATATTATACATATATATATATTTACATTTTAAAGATGTATATGCAAACCCTTTTTTGTTGGAGGTAAACAACAGTGCAGGTTCATAATTAATGGAGCAATCAGTTCATGAATAATACAGAAAAAAATGAAGGTTCTTTTTTTCATTTATATTCTCTTTAAAATTAATTTTAAATTATTAAATTATTAAATTTATTAATTTTAAATTATTAAATTAATTTTAAAATTAATTTTAAAAAGAATATAGATGAAAATAATGTTTCTATAAAAACTTAAACCTTTAAAGTTTCTTAAAACTTTAAGAAACCTTAAAATAATGTTTCTATAAATCTATCACTGAGCCTATATTTCTTACGGAAATGAAATGGGACAGATGAAAGCTCTAGTGACTATCTAATGAGTCTTTAATTACTTTTGAGTTCCTTACTACCATGATCAAATTGTGCTCACAGTTTGAATATCATCTTAGATTAATATAAAATAAACCCTGTCCCTGCAAACTAAATAATAATTGAAAATTATATTCTTATAGTTGAATCATTGAAATCATATTCTTATGTTTTTTAAATGTCTATAGGTATGAAAATTAGCATATCCTCTAGTTGAAAGTTTGATACTATAATAACCTGTTTTAGTCTTCTACTATCACCTTACACTCCAATAAAGTATGCTGAATTAAATTAAGATAAAAAATCGCCATTTTCTTGAAAATGGCATAATGTCATTTTTATTTATCATTGAGTAAAACTCCATTGTGTATATATACCACATTTTCCTTATTCATTCATCCATTGTTAGACATCGAGACTGGTTCCATAATTGGACTCTTGAGAATTGTGCTGCTATAAATATGGATATGCATGGATCACAATAGTTTGGTGACTTTAATTCTTTAGAATAAATACCCAAGAATAAAGCCGGGTCATTTGGTTGAGCCACACCTACTCTTTTGAGTAACCTCTATATTAATTTCCATAGTGGTTGTACTAACATATAATACCACTAACAATGTAAAAGTATTCCTTTGCAGGAAAATGGGTGGAAGTAGAAATCATATTAAGTGAAATAAGCCAAACTCTTAAGTTCAAGGGTTGTATGCTTTCTCTCACATGAGGGAACTAGAGAGGAAAAAGGAAAAGAAAGGTGTGGGGTTGGGTGGAGGGAATGGGGGTCTCATGAAAATCAAAGAGAGAACAGTAGAGAAAAGGGACCAAGGTGCAGAAGATGGGAAGGGAAGGGGAAAGTGTTGGGAAGTGACCAAATTATTGTAGCATTGTGTGCATGTATAATAAGTAACAACAAATCCCATCATTATGTACCCTTATAATGCACCAATAAAAGACAGCCCAAATGTAGCATTGTTATTATCAGAGATTGAAAAGGGTGGGTAGAAAATAAAGGTTTGGTTTGGTTATTGCATGCTGTATGTATGTATGGAAATATCACACTAATTGTCACCAATTCTATGTAGAATGTATGAGTTAATAAAAATAAATAAATTTGGAAAATAAAGCCTTCATCTCAAGAATTTAACATTTTTACATAAAAATAGTTAAAAGCCTCAAACTGTGGCCATTAAAAGTTTATTAATGGTGTAGACTGACCAAGCTGCACAACACACAACACACTGAATGCACTAAAGGCTGAACACATAGATGTGGCACTGATCTATGTGAATGTTTCAAGATCAGAAAACATGGCTACCAAAACTATGAATCCAGGTGACCATTTGTGCTGTTAATATGTTGGTTCATTTAGTTTTGTTCACTCCCTTTAATGTTGCTATTAAATCAAGATATCAGACTCATTTTAGCCTCAACTGTAAGGAATTCAGTAAAAAAAAAAAAAGCAAGCAATCCTTTTAGGTCTACTGTTTTAATATGCTAAGTTTGGTTCCAGTACTTAAGAGGTTTTCCTGCCTTTATTTGTACCCATTGATGAGGTCTTATAACAATTGCTCCTGATCTATTACTTGGCAGGATTCCACAGTCTGTGCTGTTAGTCAATTTTTCATTCCTCCAAAAGTGAAATTCTGTTGAGTTCCATTTGGATAGTTGCCTTTTCCTTTAAGGGCTGGTTTATTTATGTTTATTCGTGCTCTAGAAACATAACATTTTGCATCGTGGGTCATATGAATTGAAACGTTGTCATCATTTGGATTTTAAGACAAAGTGAGATTCTTCAAAAACAGAATTATTTTAATAAACAAAAAGGATAGGAGAATATGTTATTAAATCTTTTACTTTGTCAGGAAATTGACTTTAGTTTGTATAAAAATTATTTCTATGAAAGTCTAAGTATTAGTTTAGAAAATCTAGGATTAGTTTAGAAAAACTGTATAGCATTTGCCCTCAAACATTTTTAGCAATAAAATTTATTAATTTCTTTTAAGTATCATTTTTTTTCTTCTTTCTTAGTTTGGCACATGTGTTGACAAAAGTAGTCCATTCCTTGTAGGGCAATAATTATCTAAAATAAGGATTACTATTTACTCCATTTTATTTCTATTTACTAGCTAAAAGCTATGATTAATAGACTCCAAAAGTTGACCCTAGTAGGTAAGGTAGTTATGAATATATATGTTCATTGAATTTTTTTTTAATTTTTAAATTTTATTTCTTCTAATTAGTTTTACATGACAGTAGGATGCTTTTATACATTTTGATAGGTCAGACATAAATGGAGTGTAATCTCTCATTTTTCTGATTATACATATTTCAGGATCACATCAGTCATGCAGTCATACATGTACATGAGGTAATAATATATGTTTCACTTTACTACCATTCCTTCCCCATACTCCTTTCCCTCCTTTCACTCCCCTATACCTAACATATTGTCAATTTGACTATGCTTTCCTTGAGTTCTTATTCTGGCTATAGTTCTTTTACTGAATGTTGTTTAGACTAAATAGAACAGTTTCCATTACTTGCCTATATGTATCAATTATTCTTTCATGAAATTCCAATGCCAATTTAGAGTTCTACTACTTACTTCAAAGAGCTTATTTATTTTGCTTAGCTCAACTTTGCTTCAGACCAACAGATTTCTTATTGGTGGAATTTAATGTTAAATAGTTTGAACATAACTTTGAAGTGGATTCTCTTCTTTCCTTGTACTCAATTACCCTCTTTGAGTTTTTTGTAAAGCAAAGGACTGTGCAAAGCTGCACTGTCAGTGCAGCCAAGACCAAAGTGAGAGAAGTCAGAAATACTCTGGGGAATACTGCAAATGCAATTTCTGCTTCTTACTTGGAAGTTTAGAACCAGCAATAGTCTAAAAGAAACCCTTTGCTTTCTGGATGATCCATTTACAGTGTGATAAGCATCAGTGTAGAGTTAATAGTGTCTCAGGAGCAGACCTTTTCATACAGCTAACTATGTGTAAAATTGTCTTTCTTTTATTTCTTATTTGACATGTATTCCAAATTTATAGCCAGTCTGCCATGTACTTCTGCTAACAGTCTGATCATCCTCTGAGCATTTGATTTATGATCTCTTGAAAAAGAGTTATGTCTAGAATGTCTTATTGTATATATCTTCTTGAATCCATTTTTGCTTAGTTTTTAATTCTGATGAGTTTTTTTATTTATAAATTTATTTTGCTTAACATTTGCATATTTCCAAAATGTGAAGTAATTTAGACTTTCTTTTTATCTTCCATGTAAATACTCTTAGAATTTACCTGTGCTGTTCTATAGACACAATTCTCTCAGCCATAGAAAGTAATGCACCCTTAATAACTCTGTATTAAAATGAGCATCACCTAGTACATAAAGACTAAATGTTCCTATTTATGATTCCCTTCAGTTACATTGTATCTGTTCTGCTGTCATTAAATCTACCATGAGGGTCTTATACTATTGACCTCATTATTCACATGGCTGGAATCAAAAGCATGCCTTTTAAATTCTATTTGCTAAAAAGGTCATCTGTTTATTTTCAGGCTAACCAAGGATAAAACTATTTCATCTGTTATGTTAAAATTTTATGGTTAAAATTCAGGGTTAAAAGTTACATTAATGAATTACCTTTAATATTGTTATCATTTTAATGCAATAATGTTAAATTTTTACAAATGTAGTAGGCATTCAGTTTTACCTATGTCTTGTACAACTATTCTCAGAAAGTTAGGGTTCATTATATAGGGAATGGTATGTGGTATATCCCTTATTTAAATGACTCATAAATTCTAAGGTGCTCTGAACAATATGATAGGGAGAGGGAAAGAGAGATAGAGAGAGAGAGAGAGAGAGAGAGAGAGAGAGAGAGAGAGAGAGAGAATTGGGTTTGAAACTTTTTCTTCTACTTGTCTAAGGATGGATAATTTGCTTAAACTTTGTTGACTTCAGTAACCACACATATGAAAAATATTTGATGTTTCTCACTTGATAACAACTCACTCAACTTGTGTTTGGATGTTTGCTTTCTTGTTACACATTTACATTAATTATTGAAAATGCATGAAAGGGATTCCCTATTTCATAGGTCCTGATTCCTCTGACTTAACCTCTTTATCTCTTCTCCACTTCCATTTGAGGTGATGTGTTTACTGAAACTATACGTTTCATATAGTAGTTGATTCTTGTAATAATTTACCTTGACTTTTACAGTGATTATTACATTCTTATGAAATAGCAGCATAAAGACTGATTAACAATCTCTTCTTCCTCTCCTGCCATCTTCTTCTATTTGCTTTATCTCTGTTCAAATAATCATCAAAAATAAATACATAAATAAAAGTGAATCATCCATGTCATTATGTAAATCAAAGAACCAACCTAGTCTTCCCTTTATGTAATTATTTCCCATCTCCATTAGGAATCTTCTTGGAGGTCTTCTTTTATGTGTTATAATGAAGATGCTACAGATATGACTATGACAACATCTAGGTAGGTCTGTTTAAAACATTAAGTAAACATGCCCACCATCTGCTTGTGTTCTGGTTTCGAAGGGTGTAGTATAATGAGTTATTGTTTAACGTTCTACCTTCCTTTAGTAACAGAATGACATATTCACATCCTCTGCCTTGCAATGTGGACAGGACATAATTTCACACTCTGGACTCAAAGTTCACCTGTGCAATTATTTTAGGGAATGGTCATTTCAGAGGAAAAGTCCAGAGTTGGAAAATACTTGTTTTATTGCACCTATTTTAAAATATCTGAAATTAAAAAAAGAAGGGGGGCTAATCTGCTCTGTTTTTCTCAGGAGAGGAAGAAAAACTTACCAAACACAATCATAGTACTCTATCCAAACCCACATTTGATGGGTGGGACCCTAGCTAATCCCCGCTAAGACCCCAGGCTCATGTGAGAGGGCAAAGCAGCTCGACATAGTCACCAAGCTGAACCCAATCTATATTAACTGATCCTCCATTGATCTGAAAATCTACAAGAATAGATGATTACTGTTCTAAGTAGTGGCTTTTAGGATAACAATATATGCAATATTTTTGTGGCTAACGTAAGGTTTAGTAGCAAATATTGGGTCACAGAAAATCCTAGTTCAGCAAGATATTATACTCAGTGAAAATGAAAAAAAAATTAAGATGAATAATAAACATTTATTTTTTATTTTCACATTCTTAAGCTTGTTTAAGGACTTTAAAGAATATGACAAAAAATGACAACATTTATTTTTTTAAAAAACAAATGTGGTTTGCTATCAGATAATTTGGCCTTTTTGCTGACTTTAATCTTTTTAAAGTATTTCATCAAGAATCTTTTTTATTTACACTTTGTATCAAGCCATTGTTCAGCTTGTCATCTTATAAGCAAATGCTCTGTCGTTAGAATCTTCACTTTCATGTAGATTAATTATTATCTCAGCATTATAATTTTTGGAGTTTATTTTGAATTTATCTTTGATGTCCCATTTTCTTTCAAATTTAATGACTTGGTACTGCACATAGTATTGAAAATACTATGTATTAAAGATATTTTGCCCAAATTTAAATTTCAATTAAAAATTTTTAAGAAACATTGAAAAATATGTAATAAATATGTAACAGTAAAAGTTTTTAAATGAACATATTGAAGAGTTTAAACTATTTTTAAGCAGAAAAGAATTACAAAGAAAGCAAAGCTTTTTCTGTTTTATTCTAATGACTTTGTAGTTTTACTTGATAGTAAAATATTTCTGATTTTCAAGTTACTGTGTAGAAAATGGAATAAATACAATAGTGAAATTTCAACTTCAAAAATATATCAACAGTCTTTTATAGCTCTTGTCACATTTTTGTATTCCCTTTTCTTTTAATCACAACAAACATGCCTTAGGGTTTTTCTTAAAATCATTTTAGAAGCGGGTTTCTGTTAGGACACATCAGTATGAAATATAACTTTCTGATAACATAATAGCTAAAATAAGTTTTCTTTTTCTTTCGTAGGGGGATAGCAGGTTGTATATGTGTAGTCTATGTGTCCGCACATTAAAACATCAAGTTATTTATCATTATGCTTTAAAATGCAAACATACAGCATATATCCAAAAATACTTTTTTAGCATGGAAGTTTATTTTATTATATTGTGAAGCTGCATAAAAGAGAAGGCAAGTTTTAAATTAAACGTAAACCTGACCAAGTGTTCAAATTGTTTACCTGATTAATACTTTTCATGTTGTAATAAAAACTCAAAACTAAATTTAATATATTTGTTTTATAATTAATATGTCACACAGATACTGCTAAGCCCTGTATTATTTTAGGGAGTTCATGTTCCACCCAGTCTATGCCGTATGAAGTGTTAACAAGCATCATAGTGTGTTATGGGTCAGGCTATGTGGGCAATGACCAACAGAACCATTTTACCCCTGAGACTCCATGTCATGTAAGAATGCTTCTCCCACGGGAAAACCTCACCTCTGCCATACTCCTCATGCTTAACACACCTTGCTTAGAAGCATAAATGTTTCTTTTCTTCTCATACAATGTAAAATTTTTCTCTTTTTGGTTTCCATATTTCTTGGGCAATGTACCCTGTCAGAAAATGATTGTCTAGATGTTAGTAACCATTCTACAACTTGTACTCTAGTGGGGTTATTTTGACCCATTTCCCCTTCTGCTTATAATTTTAGATCTCAAGATGTTTGTGGTTTTGTATCATAGCAACAGCCATTTATGGTTAATGTAGTTTGGTACTATAAAAGTGAACTCTAACCCCAGGAGGGGGTCGAGGAGTGTAGATTTGCAGCCTGCTCTTGTCCTGCCAGCAGGGGGGGCCACAAGCTGAATAATAAAGATGGTTCTGTCTCTTGCTTTAAGATTCACTTAGTGATTTATTGCAATCTCACCATAACAATAGCTCTCTGTAGAATTTGATGCAATAGTATGGGGTTATAGTTTCTTGTCATTTACCATATGTAAGTACCAATCCTAAGCAACCAACCAATACTTACCTAGGATCAAGTGGTGATTGTCCCTTCTCTGTTCCTGTCCCCAAGTGTAGAAAGATGATCTTATTCTTCAATACTCTAAGTGTCAAGCTATTTGGAATAACAAAAAGTTCTATTTAAGTGCTAATAAAAATTGGGAATAACATGCAGTAGAGCAGGCGACACATTAAATATAGGTAATAAACAACCATGCCCATGAAGTTTCAACATTGAAATTTCTTCAGTTGCTTTCTCCGTCTTTGGGTTTGAGATGGTCCCTTTTGTGTTTAGGATTCCTTTTCTACAAAACCCTCTTACATCTATAAACCATTTCTGAGCTATAAAACAAAAATGTAACAAGTTTAAAAATATTGATATCATATAAATCTGTTCTTTGACCTTGATGGAATGATATTAGAGTCAAATAACAGGAAAATCACAAGGAAAAACTCCAAACGCTCAGGAATTAATCAACATATTTTCAAACAATATGTTGATGAAAAAATAAATATTAAAGAATATCTAATATGTGTTGAGGTGAATGAAATTAAAAAGATAATACATCAAAATGTTTGGGAAACAGCTAAAGCAGGGCTGAAAAGGACATTTATAGCATTAAATGCTTACATTATAAATGTAGAGTTGTCTTTATGTCAATACTCTAAGCTTTTACTTTAAGAGATTAGGAAAAGAAGAACAAAAGAAGTCCATTGAAGGAATAATGAAGACAATAATAAGGAGCAGAAATGAATGAAATTAAAGAAGAAAATCAGTAGAGAAAATCAATGAAACAGGAAGCTGTTTCTTTAAAAAGATCAACAAGTTGGCAACCTTTTCCCAAGACAAAAAATGAAGAAAAAAATTAACTACCTTTATAAGGAACAGAACTGGGAATACCAGTAGAGTCCCCAACATAGTAAAGTGACAGGGATCACTATGAACAATATGGCAGTCACAAAGTCTTCCACTCAGAAGAAAATGCTTAATTTCTGACAAAATATGAACCACAAGTCGTCAAATAGTGGATCATTTAAAATTTCTCTCATATATTTAAAAAAAAAAATTTTTGAGATAAAAACTTTTCCCTGGAAGAAATGCTCAGGTACAGATGCTTGTATCCAGGAATTCTACTCAAAATTAAGGAGATATTTAACACTTACTTAACCCAATCCATTCCAGAAAATATGAAAAAGTACTTTTCATATCACTTTATGAATCCAGTATCACATTGATACAAAAATTCAACAACTGCTGTGCAAAACCTGGGAACTACAGAGGAGTATCTCTCATGAAGATATGGGAAATATGGATAAAAATTCAAAAAGAGGCAGATGAATAGTTTCCAGATTTCAGGAAAGAGAAGCAGATATAATTATAAAAGGAAGTAGAGAGAAGATCATTTTGATGACTGAAAAGTTTTATATCTTCATTGTGTTAGTAACATGTATTGTATTTAACACTTAAGATACAAATATATTCTATGGATTGTACCAATATCAATTCCCTGGTTTTGATGTTACATCATAGCTGTGTGAGATATTACAATTGGGGGAAACTGGGTGACGGATACATGACACTGCTGTATACTGTTTATGAAATGTCCTCCATATTCAAAATTATTTCAATTTTCTCAACCTTTTTAAAAAAGGTTAAAATTATTATAACTTTAAGACTCAGAGTTTAGAACAAGCATTCATGAATTATCAGGTTATAGGTATCTATATTGCTGAGAGTAAAATTGTTTTTAATGACAGAAATCACAGGATATCAGTGTATATAAGGTGGAAGGTTTTAGAAGCCATAAAATATTGATAATTTAATTACCAGAAGAAGAGATGCTACTATCTAAAAAGGAATAACATTGAAGTCTTTTTTTCTCAAAAAGTATTGATCAGTTTAAAACACTTAATTTCTATACTCTGAAAATATTTACTCAGAACATTTTTGAATATGGATATTTCCCAAACATCTTATGCTATGTAGGAATATAGCAGTATTGTTCAAAGCTTTATGATAAGCATGATGTTTCTTCCCAGATTACTGAGCACATTTTAGGATGTACAGGTAAACATTTTAAGCATTGTGTTCTTAAATATGTGTTTTTGGGGGTGACTAGTACAAGTGGAATCAGTAGAATACAACTAGTATATGAAATTGTCATGTGTGTCTGCGAGATAGCTGAGAGAATAAAAACTTATTTATCCCAATGACTTTTCACTTACAAATTAGGAAGAACAATTTTACTCTATTTTCATATCAAAATTAAAACATTAAACTGTCGTGTCTCCTAAAATATTTCATTTTTTGTTTATATTTTTTCAATATTGTTATATAGAACTTGTTTTTTGTTGTTGTTGTTGTTTCCTGTTACTTTTGTGACTACCAGGTTTCTGTAATTTCATTTTTCTGTGATGTCAAATTCCTTCATATTACTGATTATTCCTTAGTAATAGATTATTTGATATTAATTCATGTGAATAGTGTTAAAGAACAGTATTTAAACTTTTAAAATTTATTTTTATAAACTGACATAAAAACTTTCAAATTATACATATTTTGGGGTCACTGTGTGAGAATTTGATACATGCATACATTATACATTGTGCAATGTTTAAATTAGTTCATACATATATCTATTTCCTCAAACACTTATCATTTCTTTTCAGTGAAAATATTCAAATTCCTTTCTTCTAGAGTTTTGAAATATATTGTACATTTTTATTATTGGTGGTCATCGTACTGTGCAGCAGCAAGCCAAACCTTCCTACTCCTAACTCTAGCTTAGTACCCCTGGGTCCACCTCTCCCATTCTTCTCTTCAGAGTCTGTGGTGACCATCATTCTTCTCTCAACTTACATGAGATTAAGTCGTTCAGAATATGCAATGAGTGATCATGAAGTATTTGTCTTCCTGAGCCTGGCATCTTTCACTTAATAAAAAGATTTCCAGTTTCATCTGTGTTGTGGCAAATGACAGGATTTCATCCTTTTTATGGTCGAATAGCATTCCATTGTGCCTATGTGCACATTATCTTTATCCAGCCTTCAATTGATCAGATACTGTTTTGTTTTGTTTTGTTTTCCGCTTCTTGAGTATCATAGTAGTGATGCAATGAGCATAGAAGTGCAAGTGTCTCTTGACATACTTATTTCATTTTCCTTTGGCTGTATACACAGTAGTGGGGTTGGTTGAGGAATCATGTGGTAAATATATTTTTAATGAAACAGCAATTTTTAAGGAGGTCATTTTGGTAAAAGTATAAAAGAAAATAAGGAAATTAAGAAGAAGAAATTCTAAAGATCTAGAGCAGATATAATAGCTTTTTATTTAAAACTTTATGTCTAATTATAATGATGATGACAATAATAAGAAATCCCAAATAGAGCTAAAAAAACTATACTTACCATCTTTGGAAGCAGTGGTCGCTGTAATAATCACTACAGGCAAGCACTTTTAGTGGATGTTAAATTTACTTAGATAAAGTTTAGGAAGAAAAAATATTTGTTTAATCTCAAAGTATACCACAATGATATTTATCAATTACAAAAGGAAGACCATTGATAGTAGATAAACCTAGAAGACCAAGTGATGAAAGTAATTGTGAAATTAATTCAAAACAAAAATTTTAGAAGAATTAAAAAATGTGTTAACTAATCTAGTATACACCATCTACCCAGACTATTACAAGTGATATTTTCAGAAATATAACATAAAGTAACAAAACCAATTAGTTGTCAGATTTAGTTATGACAACATTACAAAACTGATTTTAAACCTCCTTCATCCAAGTTTGTTCATGGACTTTGACAGAGTAAAGGATAGACAATGTAGAAACCATTCAATAAAAAGAAGGAAAATATGAAAATATTATGAATAAAATTAAAGGTTACCTTCACATATGTTTGTCTAGAATATAAATAGATGGATCAGATGTGAATACTAGACATAGTTGTTCAAGATAAACAGCTGTGCAGGAAACTGTAAAGGTAATGCGAAATCTGCTCTGATGATCCTTAGCCAAGGGCAGAAAAATCAAGAAATTGTCCACAGGTACTTACCATTCCCCTGAAAATGTTGGAAGTGGACGTCTTAGCAAGTTGGTTTTTAGAAGTTAATCAAAAGCAGAAAAAAGACTGCACAGGTTGCAATGTGTAAATTATGCCAAAATAACTGGAAACTTTAGAGAGTACTAGGGGTGAGATGTGGCAAAAACCTAAAAAAATACAACAAAAACATTTTTCCAAGATATCAGGACCCACAATGGGAAAGTCTACAGAGAATAGACTGTAAAATAAACTGAATTGGAATACCAGAAATAAAGAAGAAAGAGAAAATAAACTTTCTAGTGTTTGAGGTGTCCAGAAATACACACTATAAAGTACCAGAGAAATGAATAAAGAAAAGTTAAGCACACACACATGCACACACACACCAATCGTTGATAATCTAAAAATAAAAAATATAAGTGTAACTTAATATAAGTAGAACTTAATTAAAAGAAAGCTGCAGTTTCTGTATTAATTTAAGATAAAGCAGATTCTAGAGAAGAAAAAATGATCAGTGATAAAAGGCATGACACTGTGATTTAAGGGTCAATTTCTAAGCATACATAACATCTTAATTATATATGAAACAAAATACCAAAATACATAGCATCAAATGTGATAAGGCTAGAAGAATAAACTGACAAATCTATTACCATTATTTAAAGCTTGAGTACATCTTCCAGTAATTGATAGGATAAGCAGGTATAAAATCTGAATGCCATTATCAAATCACTGTATCCAAGGATAAGATATTTCATCCACAACAGTAGGATGAGCATTTTTCTCAACTTCTCATGGAGCATTCACTCAAGATAGGCCACATCTTAGGACACAAAGCACACCTTATGTCATTTCAAAGAATGTAAATCATGTAAGGTTTGTTCTGAGATCAAAATGAAATTAAAATATAAATCAATTACAGAAAGATAACTGAAAAATTTGCAAATATTTGGAGTTTGAATAATATGCATGTAAATGGTACATGATTCAGAGAAGACTCAAAAGCAATTTAAAACTATATTTTCAAAAAATTGAAAATAAAAACAAATATTGCATTTTATTAGTTTCATTTCAACCCTGCTTAGAGATAAATATACAGCATTAAATGTATGTATTAGAATAGGTACATGATCTAAAATAAATAACTTTAATCTTTTACTTCGGAAAACTAAAGATTAAAGAGCAATTTAATTCTAAGAAGATAGAAGTAAAAAGGAAAGCTACAAAGTAGAAAATACCTTCTCAACCTTATGCCAAAACAATGCAGTTTCCCACAATTTTGAAACAATGTGAAATCAGTCATTCGTGGTTGTTTTCTTATAAGGAATCTAAGAGAACTGCAGAAAACCTACAATTCAAAACATATGATTAGAGAAGCACAGAAACAGAAAAACCTAAAAAGGGCTTCGGGCCCTTTGAATTTGCCCTGGTAAGTTCATAAGTCATGGCTTCAGTCCTCTTTTGAGGTTTATTGCACATAGCATACCCTCATGGAAACTTGGGAAATTTTACTTAAATTATTCCCAAATGGATTTTTACTACTTGTAAAGAAGGATTGGAATTACCAAGATTCATCATTAAGTAGCAAGGACAAAAAAAAAAAGATAAAAAGAAAATTATCTGGAATTTTTGTCTTCATTTTTTTTTTTCTTATTATCACCAAAAGATGTGAATGATGAGTTTGGGCTATTGAGCATCACCATCATAAACAAAATGCTCATATTAGCTTTCTTTTAAAAAATGATCTTATTGGGAAAGTGGAAATTTAGATTTTGGTGCTTTTATCATATCTGTGAGGATCTTGATTAATACTTACATGAGACTTATTGTGATATGACCATAAAACTAACATAATACACTGAAAAATACTGTGCTGAAGTCTTGGTGGCCTATTATGAAGACTACACACTTTAAATTGTGAATGTAAGAGACTTTTCAGTACTAAATAACTTCAACTTATTTCTTCATACAGATCTTGACTAATTTTGAATTTCATAGGATCATGGTCAGAACAGTTATTGATAGACGAATACCTAAACTCAACTGTATTTATGCATCACTTGATTATTCTTCTACCCTATAGTTTTTGACTTGAAGTTCTTTATACCCTCTGAAATTCTATAGGTGAGAACTTGAAAAAAAAATCATTTCAAAATCTACACAAGTATTGTGTAAGAAAGTACATGGAACAATAGAGGTGAAGGGCAACCTGTATCTCAAAATAACACCTTTGACTTAGTGTGCAGAGATTTCAGAGTCTTATGATAAAAGTCATTAGCTTGGTACAGATTCTTGATTACTTTTGTTTAAAGAAAAAAAGCTTTGAGATTATCCCACTTAGTGATTTGACCAAGTCTTTTGATTAGTTTGGAGTTAATCAGCTCTATCTCCATTCTTTCACTAAGGTAAAAATGTGTTTTGAAGTTCCTGTTCTATAAAGGGCAGTGGTATCAATGGCAGTTCATTTTCTCCAGGGATGCTCTTGCAATTTTCCTGTGCTAAATGTTTCCTCCAAGCACTTAGTGAAGGCTGAGGTCACCTCTCTTATTTAAGAAGAAAAATTGCAACCCTTTAACTCAAAGTTTCCCAAAGTGCAGTGTAAATTATAATTTACAATTAGCCTGCAATTAATTTTTAAAATGACACAGGTAGCTCTTTATCTTTCTTGCTATAACTTCTTTTAAGTCAGGTAAATATTAATTTTAAACAAAATTCATTTATTCCAAAATATCATATGCTTTCAAAAATATAGTAATATAGTAAGAATAATATTTTTTCAGTTGTCTTAAGACAATGTCACTTTCTGTGTAAATGGACCTTCTATAAAAATGATAGATTTGATGGTCAACATTTTCTGAATTTGTTTGTTAATAAATAGCTCTAGCTACTTCACTATCATTGACAGATTTAATAGTAGTGTTGCTACTGCAGATGTCTTAAATGTTGCTTTAAACTTATTATGAAGTCTATATTCTGTTAAGTGTATTATATGCATGAGTTTTATTAAAGACAGACATTCCCAAACTCAGATGCTAATTTGATCTTAGAACACTTTTTCTGCTTTGGGGAATGTACTTTAATTTTAATAAAAATAATGAACCTCTATGTAGCAGGAATTTAAAGAGAAATTGTGAAATAACTTTGCTATGAAGAAATTAGTAGATATTGAATTAGTTCTAGATTCCTTATCTTCAGCACTTATACATATAAGAAATGCAAAGATTAAGATGTTTTTGGCAAGAAAATTTTTTATAAGGTATTTTAAGTCAAGTTAAAAAATTTAGAAATCAATGCCTTTTGAGAGACGAACTTTTAAATTATTATATTTGCATCAAATTATCAGTTGTTTAAAATAGAACAAGTCCTAGATCAATGTCTTGACTTCCAATCTGCTTAAAACAAAAAATAATCTAAAAAATAAACCTGTCATGGGAAGGGAACATATTCAATGAGAAAAATCATAGAAAAGGAGAAACTAAGGCAAATATTGTTCACCTTGATTTAAGAGGATTTTTTAGTAGAGAATTTCATCTTTAGATTTAAGCAAATTATTCTCAGTAGCTGCTTAGTTCCTAGGTAGATACATACATTTGTATGATGTAGTATTTTGCCATTAAATATGAAAACAATCTAATTCAATTTATTTACATCCATACATTCCAATCAATTTACTGCTCCCTTCATGGATAAAATGGCTTAGTTACATACATTTGAATACTGGTATGTCAGTAAACTTGGCTTCTCACTTTTTAAAAATACATCATTCTGTTTCTATGGAATTTTGATTTTAGGTGTGGTAAGGACGTTAAATTTGGTAGCAAGAAAAACAGGAAAATTTTTCAAAATAATGGCATAACCACTTTTAGACTTCTTGAGAATCATGTGACAAATAAGAGCAAAGGCAATCTGCTCCATCACAAAGATGCACCAATAAATACTTTTAAATACACAGAGTTGCAATTACTCAGAAGAATCCCCTTAAGACAAAAAGAAAGAAAAGTTGAATTAGTAACATGATAGGGAGATACAGTCATTTCACCAGTTCAATTAGTGACTTGGCTTCAAGGGGACAGAAATTAGCTTAAACACAAGCTTGTGGGTTATAAATCAGACATTTTCATAAAACTTGAAATCTTAATATCTACAGCTTCAGTTTCTAGGTTGCACTTGAAAATAAAAGGGGTCATCCAGTAATGGGGTATGAGGGGAGATACTCACAAAGTAGTCTTATAAGCAATTTTTAAATGATATCCTGCAGTAAAAAAACAACATTATCTCTAAGGAATATACAATATTAAACAATGAACACTCCTGAAGAAGGAAATTGAAAAGCATATGAATAAACTCAGACATTGATCCTATCAAACATTGCTATTTCATTTTTATTTACTTAGGAACAATGGAAATAAAATGGAGGTAATAAAACAGAAAACACCAACTTGAAGTAATTTTTTTCCCCTCTTTACCACATGTGGAATGGAAACAAACGTTTCGACTTTAGACTTTGTCAGATTAGTTGAATGGCTCAATATTTTAGGTCATCACTAATAAATGAGAAATAGAGAGTATCATTGCCAAAATAGGAGAAGAGAAAAATTGATTAAAAAAAGAAAGCAGAAAATAAAAAAAGGCAAAACAAAACAAAAACAAGAATTCAAACAGAAGGCAGAAGAGGAGGACATCAGAAGGGAGACTAAATGATGGTCTTAGGTCACGTCTGCAGAAACAACCGATGATGAGTAGTCTTGTTTAGCGATTTTTTTTTTTTAACTAAAGAAACTCATGAGTCATGGAGGGCAACAAGACAGAAAAAGGAAATAAGCAAAGCCAGGATATGATTTCAAGCAACCTAATCAAATCCTTCAATCTTTATGTTGAATCTAATCTTTTGTGAGAGCTCCAGGATATGCTGCATTTCATAAATCCTCTAAATCACTGAACTGCTCTCTAACAGAGTGCCCTTCCGTACGTGATCATGGTCCTCCAAACAAGAGCTAGAGATGCAAGCTACTGTACTTCTAAGGGTACACAAAACTATACCAGAAAGAATATAGGGAAGTCTGTACAAGATGGCCACACCATTTGCTGCAGGAGCATATGAAGGAAGTAAAAAAAATAAAATTTTAAATATTATGAAATCTATCAAAGGTCATAAAAATGCAAATAGACCTGAATTTTCCAGTGACTAGCAAAGGCTGCTAAATTTGATTAAAGTAAATTTTATTATATTCTATTTATAAAAGATAAATAAGGAGCACAAAAGGCAAAACTTAAATGAACAACAGTAAGCAAGTAGGAAAGAATTAAGCTATGTAGTTCTTACTGTCATGTGAAATTTACACAAACATAGATGTATTATTAAGGATGAATTGGTTCCTTAGATAATGATAATTTAAATCACCACAAATATATATCAAAAAATTACTTCTTATTAAATGATCTCAAAAATATATGGAACAAGTGACAGAGTCATATAAGAAATTTACAGACCCACCTCAGAGGAAGATTTCTTACACATAAATTTTTAATGTTGTGCAATATGCATACTAAAAAGTTGTTTTAGTCAGCTTTGCATCACTGTGACCCAATAAAAACAGCACAGAGGAGGAAAAGTTTACTTTGGCTCATGATTTCAGAGGTTTGGGCAATAGTTTGTGAACTCCATAGCTCTGGGCCCAAGGTAAGATAGAACACCGTGGTTGAAGGATGTGACATAGGGAAGCAGATCAAGGCATAATAAAGAGGAAAGAGAGTTCACCAGGGACAAAATATAAATCTCAAATTCATGACACTAGTGACCTACTTCTAGTCATATGCTACTTGCCTACAGTTACTGCCCAGTGATCCATATCAGTAGATTAATCCATGATTTGGTTACAATTCTACTAATCTCATGAGCTTTTAGAGAATACCTCATAAATAAACTATAACATTCCAGCCATAGCCCATGAAAGCCCATGCCCATCTCACAGTGAAAAATAGGTTTAGCCCATTTTCAAGAGACCCTATAGTCTTAACAGTTTCAGCACTGCCTGAAAGTCCAAGTCCAAAATCTCAGCTGAGACTCAAGGCAAACTCTTGGATATGAGAGTAAAGTTCAAAAGAAAGTCACATATATCCAATATATAATGACAAAGAGTAAACATTTATATTCCACAAGAGAGAAATAGAGGCAAGACAGAAGGGAGGGAGCCAGTTTCATCAACTTAGCAAGGCCCTTATAACTTAGTGAGACACTGTCTCAAAATAAAAAAATAAAAAGGGCTAGGGATATAGCTCGGTGGTTAAGCATACCTGGATTCAATTCCTGGTACAAAAAAAGAAAAAGAAAAAAAAAAAAAAAAAAGAAAGAAAGAAATGGGCGGGACCAAACCCAAAATCCAGCTGGGTAAACAAGTCCTATAGCTCCACATCCAGCATCTGGGGCACATGGCTGTTATGTTCTCTCCAAAGGGCTTGTATGGTTCTGCCCCTATTGCCTTGCTGGTTCCAGCCCACGTGGACTCTCTCTTGGCTTGTTTCTACTAGATTACTGCAGTTTTTCTTGGCAGATGTCCCACATTACTGTGGTCTCACAATCTTGGGGGTCTCTACTGTAACTTGATTCTTCCACCATCTTCTCACATTGCCTTCGCAGGAATAGTCTGCAGGGAATCCAACTCTGCTACACTTTCCTGGTCCTCCCAGGCCCTTCTTTAAAAACTTGGGGAAAGTGTCCATGAACCTATAATTCCAGAATCCTGCATTTCTCCAAAACCAGCACCACATGGTTGATGCCAAGGTCCGCCACCATTTCAAGCAATTACAAGCCTCCTAGAATCACAGCTGCAGTCCACTCTGAGTGCCTGGGCAGCTAACATGGTGAAACACCTAGACTCCCGTGTGAAAACAGGGTGTCCCCATGGTTGCTTCTCAAAGGAATTCTTACTCATACTCTTGAGTCTGAGATGGGTTGTTCTTGCCAATTCCTGAGATGCCCCAAGTCATCTTTCTTATTGTCTCTATGCAAAATACTTCGCATCTATTCAACTGTTGTGGCTTAACAAAACAACTTCCTTAGTCCCAGTTTAACTTGCACTTTTCTGATCAAACTGCAAGTTTTTCAAATAGTTATGCTCTGCTTTTTGCTCTTGATTTCAGTAGACTTGGCTAAAATTCACCAGCAATATCAGTGCTACAACTTGAATGCTGTGCTGCCTTGAAATTTTTTCCACAAGATTAAATCACTTTTTCAGCCTCACAGAAAGTCTCAGGGCATGGACAAAATTTAGATATCTTTGGCAGAAAGTAACGTGAATGATCTCTAGTCCACTTTTCAAAAGATTCTTCCTTCTCTTCTAAAACCTCATGAACCCAATCTTCATTGTTCACAGTCCTTTTGGCGTTCTGGTCTTTTAAAATCCCAACAGAATTGCCCATCAGATTTCACTTACAATACACTAAAGCTTTTTCATCTTGTATTTCTAAACTTTTCTAATTTTAGCACCTAGAACACCAGACCAAAGGCTTCTGAACTACATGGTCAAGTTAGCCCCAGGAATGCCCACACTCCTGGTACCAAATCCTATTTAGCCAACTGTGAGAAATATACCTAACTAGAACCATATAGATGAGGAATAATTTATTTTGACTCATGATTTCAGAGGTTTAGTCCATGTTTTTTAACAACTCCATAGCTCTGTGCCCAAGGTGAGGCAAAATATCAGGGCAGAAAAGCATGATAGGGGAAGCAGATCAGGACACGACGAACAGGAGACAAAGAAAGCTCTGCTTACCAGGGACAGAATATGAACCCCAGTAATGCCCCCAGTCATACCCCCAGTGATCTACTTCTTCTGCCTACAGTTACCATTCAATTAATTCATATTAGTGGATTGATCGATGATTTGATTTTAATTCCTCATTCTTGAATTATCTCATGCATGAACTTCTGGGGGATGACTCGTATCTTAACAAACTGTGAAAATTTTCTATGCCATGCAGTGAATAAGTAATAAATGAACACTTCCATTTATACAACTTCAAAATCAAGAAATATAACATTGTGAATACTGCAGAGGTATGGTCTTCCCGGTAATACCCACATCATTCTTTTTTTCTTTTTTTTAATTTATTTTAATTAAAAATCACAAATTTACATAGGGCAATGTTGTTTGATTCATTCTGTTATTTTTTCCCTTCCCCCCACCCCTCCTACCCCTCTTTCCCCTCTGTACAGTCCTTCCTTCCTCCATTCCTACCGCCCTCCTTATCCCTAACCCTAAAACTAACCCTAAAACTAACCCTAACCCTAATGCTAACCACTCCTACCCCCCATTATATGTCCTCATCCGCTTATCAGCGAGATCATTCGTCCTTTAGTTTTTTGAGATTGGCTTATCTAACTTAGCATGATATCATCCAATTTCATCCATTTGCCTGCAAATGCCATAATTTTATCTTTCTTCATGGCAGAGTAATATTCCATTGTATATATATGCCACAGTTTCTTTATTCATTCATCAACTGAAGGGCATCTAGGTTGGTTCCACAATCTGGCTATAGTGAATTGAGCAGCTATGAACATTGATGTGGCTGTATCTCTGTAGTATGCTGATTTTAAGTCCTTTGGGTATAGGCCAAGGAGTGGGATAGTTGGGTCAAATGGGGGTTCCATTCCAAGCTTTCTGAGGAATCTCCATACTGCTTTCCAGAGTGGCTGCACTAATTTGCAAACCCACCAGCAATGTATGAGTGTACGTTTTTCCCCACATCCTCGCCAACACCTATTGTTGCTTGTATTCTTGATAATCGCCATTCTAATTGGGGTGAGATGAAATCTTAGGGTAGTTTTGATTTGCATTTATCTTATTAATAGAGATGTTGAACATTTTTTCATATATCTGTTGATTACTTGTACATCGTCTTCTGTGAAGTGTCTGTTCATTCCCTTAGCCCATTTGTTGATTGGATTATTTGTATTCTTGGTGTAGAGTTTTTTGAGTTCTTTATAGATTCTGGAAATTAGCGCTCTATCTGAAGTATGAGTGGGAAAGATATTCTCCCACTTTGTAGGCTCTCTCTTCACATTACTGATAGTTTCCTTTACTGAGAGAAAGCTTTTTAGTTTGAATCTATCCCAGTGGTTGATTCTAGCTTTATTTCTTGTGCTATGGGAGTCCTGTTAAGGAAGTCTGATCCTAAGCCAACAAGTTGAAGGTTTGGAACTACTTTTTCTTCTATAAGATGCAGAGTCTCTGGTCTGATTCCAAGCTCCTTGATCCATTTTGAGTTGAGTTTTGTGCAGGGTGAGAGATAGGGATTTAGTTTCATTCTCTTGCATATGGATTTCCAGTTTTCCCAGCACCATATGTTGAAGAGGCTATCTTTTCTCCATTGCATATTTTTGGCCCCTGTGTCTAGTATGAGAAAATTGTATTTATTTGGGTTTGTGTCCATGTCCTCTATTCTGTACCATTGATTTACCTGTCTATTTTGGTACCAATATCATGCTGTTTTTGTTACTATTGCTTTGTAATATAGTTGAAGTTCTGCTATTGCGATACCCCCTGCTTCGCTCTTTTTATCGAGGATTGCTTTAGCTATTCTGGGTTTCTTATTCTTCCACATGAATTTCATAATTGCTTGCTCTATTTCTGTAAGGAACACCATTGGGATTTTAATTGGAATTGCACTGAATCTGCATAGCACTTTTGGTAGTATGGCCATTTTGACAATATTAATTCTTCCAATCCATGAACATGGGAGATCTATCCAACTTCTAAGGTTTTATTTAATTTCTTTCTTTAGTGTTTAGTGTTTAGTTTTCTTCAGTGTTTAGTAGTTCTCTTTGTAGAGGTCTTTCACCTCTTTTGTGAGATCGATTCCCAAGTATTTTATTTTTTTCGATGCTATTGTGAATGGGGTAGTTTTCCTAATTTCTCTTTCTGAAGATTCATCACTTATGTATAAAAATCCATTGGATTTATGAGCATTGATCTTGTAACCTGTTACCTTAATGAATTCACTTATGAGTTCTAAGGGTTTTCTGGTGGAATTTCCAGGTTCCTTTAAATATATAATCATGTCATCAGTGAACAGGGATAGTTTGAGTTCCTCTTTTCCAATTTGTATCCCTTTAATTTCTTTGGTTTGTCTAATTGCTCTGGCTCTAGTCTCAAGAACGATATTGAATAGAAGTGGTGAAAGAGGGCATCCCTGCCTTGTTCCAGTTTTTAGGGGGAATGCTTTCAGTTTTTCACCATTTAGAATGATATTGGCCATGGGCTTAGCGTAGATGGCCAATACAATGTTAAGGAATGTTCCAACTACCCCAATTTTCTCTAGTGTTTTGAGCATGAAGGGATGCTGTATTTTATCAAATGCTTTTTCTGCATCTATTGAAATACTCATGTGATTCTTAACTTTTTGTCTGTTGATATGGTGAATGACATTTATTGATTTCCGGATGTTGAACCAACCTTGCATCTTTGGGATAAAAACCACTTGATCGTGGTGCACTATCTTTTTAATATATTTTTGTATGCGATTTGCTAAAATTTTGTTGAGAATTTTTGCGTCAATGTTCATTAAGGATATTGGTCTGAAATTTTCTTTCCTTGATGTGTCTCTGTCTGGTTTAGGTATCAGGGTGATATTGGCTTCATAGAATGAGATTGGAAGGATTGCCTCCTCTTCTATATTATGGAATACTTTGAGAAGTAGTGGAATGAGCTCTTCTTTAAAGGTTTCATAGAACTCGGCTGAGAACCCATCTGGTCAGGGACTTTTCTTTGTTGGTAGTCTTTTGATGACCTCTTCTATTTCATTGCTTGAAATTGATTTATTTAAGTTGTGTATGTCCTCTTCGTTCAGTTTAGGTAATTCATATGTCTCTAGAGACTTGTTGATGTCCTCGAGGTTTTCTGTTTTGTTGGAGTATAGATTTTCAAAATAGCTTCTAATTATGTTTTGTATTTCACTCGTGTCTGTTGTGATATTTCCTTGTTCATTCCGAATTTTAGTAATTTGAGTGTTCTCCCTCTTTTTCTTTGTTAGTGTGGCTAAAGGTTCATCAATTTTATTTTTTCAAAGAACCAACTATTTATTTTGCTAATTTTTCCAATTGTTTCTTTTGTTTCAATTTCGTTGATTTCGCCTCTGATTTTAACTGTTTCCTGTCTTCTACTACTTTTGGTGTTGGTCTGCTCTTCTTTTTCTAGGGCTTTGAGCTGTAGTGTTAAGTTGTTTATTTGTTGATTTCTACTTCTTTTGTTGAATGCGCCCCATGAATTAAATCTTCCTGTAAGTACTGCTTTCATAGTGTCCCAGACATGATGTGTCTTTGTTCTCGTTTACTTCTAAGAATTTTTTTATTTCCCTCCTGATGTCTTTTGTTATCCATTTATCATATAATAGTGTATCATTTAATCTCCACGTATTACAGAAGTTTCCATTTTTTATTCTGTCATTTATTTCTAATTTCAATCCATTATGATCTGATAGAGTACAAGGTAGTATCTCTATCTTCTTGTATTTGCTAACAGTAGCTTTGTGGCATAAAACATGGTCTATTTTAGAGAAGGATCCATGTCCTGCTGAGAAGAAAGTGCATTCGTTCTTTGTTGGATGGTGTATTCTATATATGTGTGTTAAGTCTAAATTGTTGATTGTGTTATTGAGATCTATGGTTTCTTTATTCAATTTTTGTTTGGACGATCTATCCAATGGTGAGAGAGGTGTGTTAAAATCGCCTAGTATTATAGTGTTGTGGTCTATTTGATTTCTGGAATTGAGAAGGATTTGTTTGACGTACATGGATGTGCCAATGTCTGGGGCATAGATGTTTATGATTATGTCTTGCTGATTTATGCTTCCCTTAAGCAGTATGTAATGTCCTTCTTTATCCCTTTTGACTAGTTTTGGCTTGAAGTCCACATTATCTGAAATGAGGATGGATACTCCAGCTTTTTTGCTGTGTCTGTGTGCATGGTATGTTTTTTCCCATCCTTTCATCTTTACTCTATGGGTATCTCTTTCTATGAGATGAGTCTCTTGCAGGCAGCAAATTGTTGCATTTTTCTTTTCAATTCATTCTGCCAGTCTATGTCTTTGATTGATGAGTTCAAGTAATTAACATTCAGGGTTATTATTGTGATATAATTTGTATTCTCAGTCATTTGACTCATTCCTGTTTTTGACATGATTTGGTTTCCCCTTATTTGGCTATTCCTGTAGGCTAGTTCCTCCCGTTGCTGATTTGCATCATTGTTTTTCATCTCTTTCTCATGGAATATTTTGCTGAGAATGTTCTGTAATGCCGGCTTTCTTTTTGTAAATTCCTTTAGCTTTTGTTTATCAGGGAAGGATCTCATTTCATCAGCAAATCTGAAAGTAAGTTTTGCTGGGTATAAGATTCTTGGTTGGCATCTGTTTTCTTTCAGGGCTTGATAAATGTTGTTCCAGGCCCTTCTAGCTTTTAGGGTCTGGATTGAAAAATCTGCTGATATTCTTACTGGTTTCCCCCTGAATGTAATTTGATTCTTTTCTCTTGCGGCCTTTAAACTGTCTTTATTTTGTATGTTAGGTATTTTCATAATAATGTGCCTTGGTGTGGGTCTGTTGTAATTTCATATATTTGGAGTCCTATAAGCCTCTTGAACTTGGTTTTCCATTTCATTCTTCAGATTTGGGAAATTTTCTGATATTATTTCATTGAATAGATTGTTCATTCCTTTGGTTTGTTTCTCTAAGACTTCCTCAATCCCAATAATTCTTAAATTTGTCCTTTTCATGATATCCCATAATTCTTGTAGATTCTGTTCATGATTTCTTATCATCTTTTCTGTTTGGTCAACTTTGTTTTCAAGATTAAATATTTTGTCTTCAATATCTGAGGTTCTGTTTTCCAGGTGTTCTATCCTATTGGTTATGCTTTCTATGGAGTTTTTAACTTGGTTTATTTTTTCCTTCATTTCAAGGATTTTTATTTGTTTTTTTTTCAGTATCTCTAACTCTTTATTGAAATGATCTCTTGCTTCCTGTATTTGCTCCTTTAACTGCTCATTGGTGCGATCATTTAATGCCTGCATTTGCTCTTTCATCTCCTCGTTTGCTTCCCTGATTGCTTTAATTATGTACATTCTGAACTCCATTTCTGACCTTTCTTCTGCTGTGCTGTCATTCGGTTTTATTGATATAGTATCTAGGTTTGTTTGGGACATTTTCTTCCCTTGTTTTCTCATATTGGTGAGATGTCAGTGGGACTTTGTGATATTGCAGAATTCTTCTATTGGCTTATATTGTCCCTGTAGATTTCCAGTGTATCACCTTCCTGCTTTCAGTAGCCTGAAGTCTTGGAGTAACTTGATAATGCAGTGCTTCCAAGGAAAGCTGCCCCTCATCCTCTACTGGTTCCAGGACTTGGAGCTGGCTCTGTGTGGAAAGGCTCTCACTTGGCAGTCTGCTCCGAGAAGCTAGCCTGGAAATCCGCTTTCGCCTGAGGGGCCCGGGCTGCGGGTTGCTTGGGGAAGTTCCTGGCTGCCCTTTACTTGTCCCTGAAGCAACCTGTGGGCAGGAACTCGCCCCCCTGGTTCAGGGACTTGAAGTTTGGTTTTGTGCAGAAAGGCTCTCACTGGGGGGCCTGCTCCGAGATGCTGGAGAATCTGGCCCTGTGGGAGGATCCCACCACCGGAGTGCACAGGGCCACCTGAGGAGTACTCTAGCTGCTCTGCCTTACTCTAATAAGCCACCCGAATCTGGACCTGCCGCCCGGGCAGCACTTCACCGGGTGGGGGAGACTCACCCCGAGGCTCTATTTTACTCTGAGTCTCTCAAATGCCTCCCCTTCTTGAATCCTGGGTTCTGGAGCAACTGGAGATGCAGTCACCCTCTAATCCGCCATCTTGGATTGCCCCCCACACATCATTTGTTTTTTTATTTTCTACATTTATTCTAATTAGTTATACATTACACTGCTAAACTGCAATAGTACCATGGATTGGTGTCATCTATTTTTCCATTTTTATAAATAGAATAGTATAGTATATACTTTTTTTTTTTTTTTTTTGGTTTATTTTATCAAACAGCTTGTGGGATTTATCAGTGTTGTTAAACTCTGTTTTATTGTTTTCATTATTGTACAGTATTCTATGAATAGGATATTTATTCATTCTCTTATTAATAAATAAGTAGGTATTTTCCATTTTTGTCTATTTTCTTTTTTGAATATGAAACTCCATTCTGCTATTATTTAGTGTTTCTTCCTTCCTTTTAAAGCTATCAATTTAATTTTCCTTCAATGTTGACTTTTTGTTTGTTTGTTTTGCTAGTATTTGTTTGCTAACTAGGTCGGAAGTGACTCTTCTTCATTAGTTTAATAACATTCTACCATTGTCCTCTGCCTGTAGTTATTTATTTGAGAACTCAATCATTAGTTTCATTATTTCTTGTTTCCAAATACAATAACCTACTTTATGGCATCTTCTGAGATTTTCATTTTATGTTTTATTTTTTGTCTTTTATCAGTGTCTTAAAATTCTTAGGGCTTTATATTTTTAATTATTCATCTTCTGTCAGACTGCCTATCACATTTTCTTTCTAATCTCAGATTATTTGTGTGATTCCTTGTATGATAGTTAACGAGAGTGACTCTTCAGCAATATTTTCTGAATTTGAACTTGAGTTTTGTCACTTAGTAGTTTTCTGCTATTAGGCCATTTTTCCCCTGTCAATTTTCTCATTTGTGCAGTGAAGATAAAAATTAATTCATATCAAATTATTAGAAGGGTATTATGTAAAAAAAAAATAGATAGCATTTAGCACTTTGGACATACCTGATCATAATAGCATACTTTCTTCTAGCTTTCTATATACTAAATAGGCAGTGTAAAATAAATTAATCAGTGTCTTCAGTCACAACGCTTTCATTATCCTTTCTTCCCCCCTTTTTGAAGATGTGGTCAAATGGTAATGATCACCTTTCTAATCTTCAGGTAAAATACATCTGTAAAATTATCTTTCTTCTAACAGGTGAGTGTATAATCCATGATAATACTACCCACTTTTTATCCATCAGAGAATAAAGTACAGGAAAGAGATGTGGGAAGTCCTATAAGACTGTGGGAAAGGATCCAGTAACAAATTTCATAATAGTTCATTACATTTGCTCTGACTGCTTGTATCTTGATGATTAGCAATTCCAAGTAAACTAAATGTACAAATATCATCTTTCAAAAATTTGAGAATTTCTCTTAATCCTGAGGACTTTTTAGGTCACCATTACATAGTCATTACTTAAGCAATGAGTTAGGAACAGTGGAGACTCGTTATTTCAGTTCTGTAAAGATAATTGAGCTTTAAGGGAAAGAAAAAGTTGCAGAAAGTTATCCATTGATTTGCTGCAGATTGCTTAAAATGTTTTATTTTGTTTCACCTGACTTTTATCTAAACACAGTAAGAGCATAGACCTTTGAAAGTGAGTCATATGCTTATGCTGGTTTTGGTAAAGAGTTCAATGTGTATTTTTTCCAGTGAGGGTTAAAGAAAGCCCAGAAGAAAAGACAAGGTTTTCAGTGTGTCTGCACTGTAGAGTTTATATGTTTTATATATTTAAAACAAATAAACAATTCTGGGAACATTTTACCAAAGTAGGTTACTCTAAGAGCATCAGGAAAACAAGTCAGCATTGGTTGGTCAAATATTTTGGGTTGATTAAATTTGTTTTTTCAGTTTGTTGTAGAAAAAAAGGGAAGGAAGTTTAAGGGATAAAAAAATCACATGAATGTCAATGTGTTATGTGCAAAGAAAATGATCACTGAAGCAAGAAGTTCTTTTAAAATATACCACCTATATATGTCATAGATGGTGTCAGGTTATAGTTTTATAGAGCTGACATGTCTAATTTATTGATTTCTTATTGATTTAACATTATATCAACCATCACTCTTCATAATAAGATATATATGTTACATATATTCTAAATATGGTCATTTTAACAGTTATGTTTTTCATTTTTAGTTGGATTTGTAGTCCTACAAAATTATAGTTATCTCAAAATGACTTTTTATGTCACTTAGTTCTAATTTCATACTTAGGAAATCTGATTTTGATATAGTGAATGTGTATGTTTGTATATAATCTTTTTATTAACATGAAAGAAAATAAGTAAATACAGAAATGGATTCAATGTGTATTTTTTAAACAAAGATAGATATGTAATTAATTCCTACAACTTCTGTTATATATTTATATTTCAAATTTATAATTTTGCCTAAGTTTTCTAAGAATTTATTTTTATCAAATTAACAAGTAATAAGTTTGCCTATTACTTTTACAACTGTTCACATAATGATTTTGGTGTCTTATTAGTTTATTTATAGTCTAACTGCCTCCAGAGAGCATAAAAGTATTAAAGTTATCATTATTTACAATAGTAGATATAGTGAAAATGATCAAGACATCACAGAACTAGAAAAGTCTAGAAAAATAAAGAGTTAAAAACAGTTAATTATGTAGTATATGCTTAAACAGTGCTGGTGAGTCAGAGAGGTATTAAAAGTGTGTTCATTATCTGCAGGAGCAAGGCCTTTCAGAATAGTGAAAGAGACCAAAAGATGAACAGATGGTTGAAAATAAATAAAACTGTTTTCTTTTGCTCATCATTATAATTCCATGTTAAAAAAATGTGTTGATAGTTTTAAGGAATAGCACTTTAAATATATATATATATAAATAACTGAGTCATGGAAATTTTTGATATTTCTCAATTTTTAATTCAATCCCAATTTTTTGTCCGATCTTGTATACACATTTTTTATACCTTCCTGATTTCAGAAAAAGAGGAATTTTTCGAAGATTAGTGAAATATTTTAAGTTTGACCTAATTTTACTTCTTAAGCAGTACTTTTTTGTACTTTTCACATATAAATAAAACTACATATGAAATTAAAATGCCTTCTGACATTTTATCTATTCACATTTCTTTAGGTACAATTTTATACATAGGTGCATTTCAGTGTTTAATCATGAATCAATCAGTTCTCAAATCTCAATCTCTGTGGAGTTTATCTGAATGTATAATGTCTTCAAAGTTGACCTCTTCATCTCCACATTTGGACCATTATAAAGATAGGAATGTAGCACAAGTTCATCTCAACATTTCATAATTCTCAGTTTGCTTTAGTGGATTGAATTTTGGATTGATTTTGAAACTCAGAATAATTTTCATTGACTCTCACTCTATTGACTTCTTTTTTCTTATTTTGATACTCTAGTTGAAATATGAAGTCTGAATTTATTTGACTGGAAATTCAATGTATTTCATAGTCATAATGTTGAAAAACATTTATGTATCTGAAGCTACTTAACTGCATGTGAAACTGAGAGAAAGAATTCTAATACATGAATATTGTGATTGAGGACTTTTCAAAGAAAGATAACAGATGTGTAAATATCAAACTAATAGCAAAGTTTTATAATTAAATTTACTCCCAAAGATATATTTTTATGTGTTAAATTCAACTGTTTCTTATATGTTTCTTTCAAAAATATTAATTTGATTCCACACTGATTGTTTATCTAATATAGAAGGTAAAGTGAACTTCACATTATAACTAATACCTTGGTAATTAGTGTCATTGATTATGCTCATGTTGAGTTCGACACTATTAAAATCACCTCCAAATAAGTGGTATATCTGTAAGAAGCATACAGGAATATCTTTTTCCTTTATCATGTATTATTTACTCTTATTTTTGGACAATAAAACAGTGACACATTTGTTTCACTTAGATTCCTTGAGAGAAGAGCAGTTTTTACCAAGAACTTTCTTGTCCTGTACTTAGGTTGAGTCTGTCTTCTATAAACACTCTCATTTATTTCCTTGTTTGGCCAGGTAGGACACAGAAACCTGAGTCAATTGGCCAATACATAAACTCATACTTTCTTGAAGGACCCATTTCAATTATTACATAAATTATAGGGGAATCAACAAATCCATTTGATTTTATCCCCAACTACAATATCTAGCGTCACTTTAGCATTAAATATTACTATTTAATATTATAATTAATATCAAAAAGTATAATTTTCATTTCATTCATCAAATGTACAGAAACACTAAAATAGATGGTTCTTAAAATATTTTTGGAACATCCTACTATTTATTTTTATTGTAATTTGAGTTCAACAATTCTTAATTACAAGTGAAGCTGTGTACATATTTATGTACTAAATCAACCCTGTTTTCTTGTTTTTAAGAAGAAAAATGCCCCCGACAGTTTCCTGTTTTTCATTTGAATTACTAAGATTAAATTACCAAAATTTTCTCAATTCCTATGTTAAAAACTTATCTTCTAATCATTTTAGGTATTGAACAGTATCCCAAATTTGTTGTTTGAAATAATAATACTTTATAGGTATTATACAAAACATTTAAGTGTAAACTTGTGACTTGAAATCTCAGAAAAATTCCTTCTGTTATGAAGGAAAAATATTGTAGATGGTATAATAGAATTACATTCTATATCTGAGTTCTAAAAAAATTTATTTAAGTTCATGAACTTGCTGAACATTTTGCGAATTAGAATTTCCTCTTTTATCACTGCTATTTTGGACTTCAGAAAATTAAATATATTTCCTCATGAAAATGATTTTATATCACTTACAGTTTTCATTAAATTATTGTACTATTCTTTCCTTTATAGAGATGGAATGTGAATATGTTGGCAGTCATCCATGAGGCACTCTAATGAAAAATCCACTTAACTTTTTTCTTTCATCATTTTTATCATCAAGCTATTTATAATCAGTAACATATATTTCTATAACTTTTATGTGTAAACTATCATTGAAACAGGTTTTGATGCACTTAACAAATACATTTAAGCCAATTTTACATAACAATTATCTGGCCCCTATAATTTTTTTTCTTTTTTTTTTTTTTTTTTAGTTTCTCATGAACAGAAAATGTTTGGATTGTTCTTTATCTAAAATATTGGAATATCTTTCATTAAATTTTTAATTTATTATCCATAATTCAATGCCTATTAACAGGAAAGAGCAAAGTGAACAAAAATCTATGACAGCATTTAATTGGTTTTTAAAAATATTCTAGATCAGCATGCTCTATGAGATAGTAAGATTTATTATCTTCCACAGATTTGTACTCCAAAATGCATTGGAAAAGTATTTTCTACTTCTTGAAAAATGAAATTATAAAATCCTTATTAAAATAAGTTATCTTATCTATGTTTGTTTTATTTGCATCTATTTCACTGTTAGCCCATAGATACTTTTCTCAATAATG
The DNA here is from genome assembly GCF_902686455.1 of Sciurus vulgaris. Classification (NCBI taxonomy): domain Eukaryota; kingdom Metazoa; phylum Chordata; class Mammalia; order Rodentia; family Sciuridae; genus Sciurus; species Sciurus vulgaris. The sequence continues at coordinate 24,718,496 of NC_136470.1, read as the reverse complement.
AATAAACGGATTCCCACCCCAAATGACGTTTTTGTTATATGGGCTTCACTGAACACCTTATAGAGAAGAGATTCTTTACTTCTAAGGGAAATGCACTGTTAGGTTAGAACTTATGATGAATAGATAGATAGATAGATAGATAGATAGATAGATAGATAGATAGATAGATAGAGGATAGATTGATTCATCCTTAGGCTTTGGAGATAAGGTATCCCCCAAAAGCTCAAGTATTAATGCATAAATTTTCAGTGATATAAAGAATACATTACAAGAGCTGTAATCTCATCAGTTGGTTCCTCAGTTTGCTGGATTCATACTTGGAATGGATTACTGAGTGGAAACAGAAGGAAGGTGGTATATAGCAGGAGGAAATAGGCCACTGGAGGCATGCCCTTGGGGATTATATTTTGTCCCTGGTTCCTCCCTCACTCTCTGCTTCCTGGCTACCCTGAGCTTCTTGACTATGCCCTTCTGCCATGAAAGTCTGCCTCGCTTCAGGCCCAGAGCATTGGAGTCAATCTCTGAAACCTTGAGCAATAATCAAACTAAACATTTTCACCTCTAAGTTGTTCTTGTCAGGTAGTTTGGTTACTGCAATGAAAAGTTAATGCAAAAATTGATATATAGCTATAAATAGATATAAGAAACAAATACCCTTTTGGTCTATAGTGGGCAAGCTCATGAGGACTGAAGCCTAAACTATTATATCTCACAGAACAGATTCATTCTGACCCAACCTCAATAATCCTTATAAACAAGGTCTGTAGAATGGTTTCTAAACTTTCTGGGATAATTCTCCTTGCCTTTGAATTTGGTAATGAGGTATTCTCCACAGTTTAAGTGGAAAGAGTTCATATAAAATTCAGAACTGGATGTTGGTCCATTGCTGGTTCAAGCCTGGGAATGAACTGTACAGGTGACTTACAGCTCAGAGCTCACAGTTTAATTCCTAGCATGAACCAGGCTTAATCATTATGAATGATGAGAAGTTGGGTCACAGAGAATGTTTGTGTCATTTCACTGTAATCCTTCCTGCAGAGAATCCCAGCAGGACATAAATGGTCATATTGCAATTTAGAAACAAGACAAACACCACACCAAAAAAGCTGAAACCGAATCAACAAAATGAAGGTAGAGGAAATCATATTACATTCTCTTACAAACAATAAAACAAGCCAATTCTAAGTTCTATGTCTAAAAGTATGGAGACAAGAAGTGTTGAGACAACTCCAAAATGGAAAGAATGAGGGAGGAGTAGGATTAGTGGGCTCTGTCTTCCAGAGCTAGATTTTAGAATACTTTGTTAGAAAGCAAGAGGCTACTCACATACCAAGATCCTGTTCTGGCTCTTTTCTAGATTCTGCTCTTGAATCTGGGCCTGTAAGAGCTCCCTACTCCTGGATGCCTTATTTATTTCAGTGGTGTTTTATTACTTTCAATGGAATTGCTAAATTTAAACTGACTTCCAGATATTACATTTGGAAGATTTATAACCATAGAATATAGATGAAAATATAAAAATGCTAATGTCATTTCAATCTACAACATGCTTTTTAGTTGTTTATATTTTAGTAATAATGAGATTATGTGATTTATCAATATTTTCTTATTCAGTTTGTTGATAGTAATTGCATGAACCTGTGAGCTGGGTACATCATAAAATAGATATATCTAATATTAGCTTTTATCTGACTTTAATGTATGTCATAAGTGATGAGACTTACAAGATCCTCTTAGATTATTTTTGTTTTAATTTTCTTAATCATTTATAAAAATGTACTGAATTACTAGAAACTAAGAATTAAATCTGACATAAAAGAAGAATAAAACACAAATTGTACTTGTTTTTGTGGAGACTATATTCTATGAAGATAGACTTAACTAAAAAAAAACTAATATCTTGAATAATCAGTTAAGTAAATGTTTTTCTAACTTTAATAATAAATAAAGTACTTTGTTTTTAATAAATTAAATTTCTGATTAATGAAAAACACACTGTCTCTCCTGTTAAACGTTCCAAAGTTACAGTTTATATTTCATGGAAACATATTGCTTGATATTTTAAATACACAGTTAAAATTTGTGTAGGGTTTTTCCCACTGAAAAGATTAATGATTGATAGATAGATAAATAGATAGATAGATAATCAAAGTGTTTATACAATTTAATAGGTAGGAGTAAACATTTTTTAATTCAGACTAATTTTGTTTATTTTTTTGAATTTCACAGTTGTGTGAATCTTATGGGAGTCCCTGATGAAAACCAGATTCTTACTTGAAGTGACATAACTTTTCAAAACATAGAAAAAAACTGCTTCCAAAATATGTGGCTTTTCAAACTCTTCTCCATCCCAGTGACAAACTGGGTACATTCACCTGACACTGCTGTCTCTGTATTGCTAGTTACAATTTACCTCAGAAAGACATGAAGAACTGTTCTTCACAATAGCTGCAGTGAAAAAGATTGTGCCTTTTATCTGTCTTTTTTTTTTCCAAGATAAATGGAGCAGGTGTAAAGGAATTAATGAAGCAACTGCCAAATTGCAGGGGTCATTGGTGTGTTGAAAGCTATAAATTAGCTAGGTCTTGTGGGAAATTACCCTCTACCTCTATTGAGATTCTGCCATTTCTAAATTCAAGTTCAAGACAAGAGAAAAAGCAATTTGAAAATGGAAAAGTGCTAGCTAACTTTTATTATACCAGATATTTCTAAATGAAAAAACATATTGCATTGTTATAAATATTAATTATGTAGTGAAATTTGCCAATGTAATTTTAATTAGAATTTAATTTAATCTATAGAAGAAAATGTTTTTGCTTTACTGAACATATCTTTCTATAGGTAGAGCAGTTTAAAACTAGGAATACAATATATACGGGAGTTCCCAAAGGCATTGATTTGTTAAGCTCTTACTAAATACAATGTTATTCAGGGAATTTTTGTAGTATAAGGCTAGGGATTAAAGGAATTTAAATTCAAATATGAGTTTACAAGTTATATGTTCTATCACTTCCTGACATAGACTTTTATTTTCCCATTGTTAAATGAAACATTGAAAGGAAAATGCTTCATTTTTAGAACATATTTAAGATAACAGAATAAAAGCAAAAAGGAAAGAAACTTAGAAAGTCTTTGGAAATAGTGTTAATTTTTATATGTATTAATTTATTTTAAATCACAAATGAACAAAACAATATTCTAATGCAGTTGTGTTTCAAGCAAAATAATTTACTTGAACAAATATGTAAATTGTGTAAATTCTTATGTTCTGCCTTCACAAACCTTAGAAATTTAGTAAATGGTTGGATATAAATACATTCTTATAAAATAATTTAAAATATGTCTATTAGTGAATCAAAGATATGAAATATAATTTTATCTAAAGAATGAATTAAAAACACTAAAAATTATGTATATCAAGTATTGATTTGTCAGATGTGAGATAATTGTGGCAGAAATTTTTCTTAATTAATGTTATACATTGTTATGATAATTCAAGAAAGTCCATTTTCGTTTTTGTTTTTTCATTTCTTCACTTCTATGCACACCACCTCCCCTGTTTTCTAAAGTATGTACCACTATGTGTTTGATATATACTTTAGATTATCTGCATAATTAAATATATAAAATGATTTTTCATAGTTTTCTTTTGTCATTAAAAACATTTCTCATGTTCATCTTTTCTCTTCTTCCACTCAGCATTTTGTGATACAAAGTTGTATATGTGCTTCTTCATGTGCTTCATTCCTGTTGCTGTACATATAAGCTCATTGCTTAACCTTACTGAGCATGTTGGTTGTAAGCACTTATTAAATCTCACTTATACTTCCCCTATTTAGGAGATGGACAATATTCCTAACACCTAATTACCTAAAACAACACCGAATGGAAAATCTACATAAATGTTCCTTATGGAATCAGGGCAAGAAATTCTACTGGATATGTGTGGATGTGGATTCTCAGATCCCAGGATATTTCCAGATTTCATTATATTCTGATATGACCACCAGAATTATAGCACTGTTCTACACACCAACCAATGATATATTAAGACTATTATTTCCCAGAACTTTAATGTTATTATCTACTTTTTTAGATCTTCCTTCTTATGGGATTAAAGTAATATCAAAATAAGACTGGTGGTGAAATGAAATTAAGCATTTGTCTATCAACTTATCAGCTCTATAGATTTCCTTCTGAAGAACTTGCAATTTTCTTTTCACTATGTCCAGTTTTTCTATAATGACTTCGAGTATAGGGAGGAGCTTTTTATTTATATATATATATCATACCTTTTATTTTATTTATTTTTATGTGGTGCTGAGGATTAAACTCAGTGCTTCACAAGTGCTAGTCAAGTTTTCTACCATTGAGTTACAACTCCAGCCCAAGGAGAAACTTTTCTGTTCTTGAGGGTAATCCATTTTTATGTTTAGAAGATTCACATATCTTCTTCTAGACTGTTACCTGTCTCATATTTTAGTAGAGTTTTTGCTGAATGAAAATTCTTAATTTGTATATTTGTAGTTAAATCCTTATTTTGCTTATCATATATTCCTTTGGTATTTGTCCATATTTTGCTTATCATATATTGTTGGAACTAATGACACGTTAACTAACTCAGGATGACTCTTTACTTCCTGGCAAGTGAGCAAGATCAAAGCCTCAAAGGCGGTTTCAATAGTTAATGACAATGAATCAGACCACCATCAGGGATTGGTTAACAATAGTTCTGCCTATGTGATCAGCTCGTGCTTGCCATATAGTCTTATGGGATTCTTGCCTGCATGAACACCCCATGACTTGCTGACCTTTAAGCTGATTGGTCCCGCCTAGCCCCCACCTTACATAAAAGCTGTGTGATTTCCTCAATAATCCATTTTCTGAATTTTTATTTTTCTAACTCTTTTAGTTTTCTCTTTCACACTTTGCCTATTATTTCAGCAGGAACATATTTTCTATGTACTATAATACAAAAAGTAGCTCTAAATAGTCATTTTTTGTCAAATGATTTATTAAAATCATTTTTTCTTACTGATACTACTTTTGTCACGATACAGTTTCTAATGTACACAGGAATCCAGTTGTAAATTCTCAATCATTTGATCTTATCCTGTTTTTTTCACTCTCAGGATTATATCGTTTTTTTACTATGATTTTATAATAAAAATTAAGTCATTAATAGACCTCAACACTTGGAATTTATAGAATACTTTATTTAAAATCATCTGTAGAGTTCTATCATTGGGATTTCATAGACTCTATTGATCAATGTAGTAACAAAATATTATGTTGTTATTAAATCATCTCATTGGTGAAGAAAGCAAAATGCTCCACTTACTTATATTTTATATATAGCAAATATGCTTTAAGCTCACCATTCTTACCAATTTTCTATTATATACTCATTCTTACAGCACCTAATTCACCACTTAACAGCTTGGAACCCATTTTTCATCATTATAAAATTATACTTACATACTACCACAAATACCTTGCCACAGATCACTCTTTTGTTGATGCAAGCCTGAAAAAAGACTGGGTAATGTCTCCAGCAGGGCAGCTAAATGTGACATAACAAAACATAAAAGTTAGCTGAGTAGACTTACTTTGAATCTAAACACCCTAACATAATGATGCCCTTGCCAACTGATAGTGTCACGTAGGCCTGCCAATTCTACATATTTCTGAAAGTTCATTTACACTTGAACTCTCTTATTTCATAGTCCTTTCTCTTCTTCATATGCTCTCTACTTGAACACTCCTTGAATCTCACTATCAACCGATAAACTTTCCTCACATTTCACTGACAAAATTAAAAGGAAGTGAAAAATCAACTTGCACACGCTTTCAACAACCTTGTACTACCACAGACTTACTACTATCAGAGACATTTGATTCTCAGAGTATGTTAAGGTGCTATTCTCGTACATTTCCCTTCCCATGCTCATTTGAGGAGATTTTAAGCATCATTTGATGCTAGATTCTCATTTCAGTGAGTTACATGGCTTTCTCCCTTAAATTAAGGCACACACACCAAATGACTCCTCAATATACCCACTTGTATGTCTAAAAAGTTTTTCAAGCTTCACACACTCAAAATAGATATCCTGAATTTTCCTCACATAAACTAACTTCTACATCCACCTAAGTGAATTGAATTTTGATTTAGTTTGATAAGTAGGTTATAATAGAAATCATCCAACTGATTGACTAAACTCTTCTAGTATTTAAGATAATGTCTAATTTCTGTTGTGATGGACTTCATGTTACTATGAAAGCCACTAGAATGTGTGTAGAAGTGATGTCTACAATTTTAAGTGCTAGCCCATAATACATACCACTTTCAGTACTCCATAATCCATCCTACTCTGGTGGTTGGTATGGTCACAACAGAAGATCAACCTTGGAAACTAACTGTAAAGAGAAGAGTCCAATATAGAAGGAGGTGGAATCCCTAATTTCTTGCTCGTATAAACTTCTTGTAGCAAAGAAAATACATAGCACGTTGTGCATGCAAGAAAAGTACAAATGCTGTGTCTTTGATTTTTCAAGAGTTTGTATCAGAAATAAAATCACAATAGGTCCAAATATCTTGAATCATCTGAATTGTTTCTATTGTATGAACATGCATCAGTTATATTCATAATTTGATAATTTTTGGAACTTACTTGTTGTAAGCGACTACTCCAATCTAAGTCTCTGATATCTCTCACTAGTTATTGCAATAGTTGTAGAAATAATTCTTTTGGAAATCCATTTTCATACTTGTCCCACTATAATTTTGTTTTGAATGATCATGTTAAAACTTAAGTCAAATAGTGCTATACTGCTGCTCAAAACTGTATAGCGGATTCTCTTCTCAAACTTAAGCACGTAGGTTTCTATGAACTATCTCTTTCTTACTTTCTACCATGTTTCTGATCTAATAGCTGTACTTCTCTGAATCTCAAGTATGACAAGTACAGTTACTCTCTATTTTCTTCAACTATTCCCTTTACTTTATGATTTTTTACCCCAAGATGCATGCAAACTTTCTAATCCTTATCATTCTGACATTTGTTAAGATTCAGGGGTGATATTATAACAAAATTTTTTTTCATGTTTTAGAGTTTCCAACACTTTACTTAGTTTACCTTTATTATCCTACTTTAAATTTTCAGGTGTTCTTATTTATTTGAATTTAGTTAATCATCTGCTTTGAAATATTTTCCACCCTTTTTTCTTCTAGTTTTGCTTCTGTCCCATATTCTCCCTGTTTTTATTGTATGTTCAAGAAGATTTGTTAAACTCTCACTATACTGCCTTATAACCTCAGTTTCTTATGTTTCATCTTCTTTCTTGGAAGCAATCTGGTTAATGTCTTTATATATATATCTTTGGATATCCATTTTGATATGACATTAGTTTGATCTCTTAAGGTTTGTATTTTCTTTTCTTTTTAAAAAGTATTTATTTACTTATTTTATTTTTTTACAGACTGCATTATAATTCATTGTACACAAATGGGGTACATCATTTCGTTTCTGTGGTTGTACACAATGTAGATTCGTACCGTTTGTTTAGTCATACATGTACATAGGGTAATGATGTCTGTCTCATTCACCATTTTTCATATACCCCACCCTCATTTCCTTCTACATAATCTAGAGTTCCTCCATTCTTCTTTCACTCCCCACTCCCCCACCCCCATTTTGTATCATCATCCATTTATCAGGAAAAACATTTGACCTTTGGTTATTTGGGATTGGCTTAATTCACTTAGCATGATATTCTCAAATTCCATCCATTTATTTGCAAATGTCATAATATTTTTCTTTATGGATGAATAATATTCCATCATGTATATATGCCACAGTTTCTTTATCCATTCATCTGTTGAAGGGCATCTAGGTTGGTTCCATTATCTAGCTATTGTGAATTGAGCTACTATAAACATTGATGTGACTGTGTTACTGTAGTATGCTAATTTTAAGTCCTTTGAATATAAATCAAGGTCAAATGCTATAACTGGGTCAAAAGATGGGCCTTCTAAATTTTCTGAGGATTCTCCAAACTGCTTTCCAGAGTGACTACACCAATTTGCAACTCCACCAACAATGTAAAAGTGTGCCTTTTCCCTCACATCCACACCAACATCTATTATTGTTTGTGTTCTTGATAATAGCCATTCTATTTGAAGTAAGATGAAATTTTAGGGTGGTTTTAATTTGCATTTCTCTAATTACTAGAAATGTTGAACACTTTTTAATATATTTATTAATCACCTGTATATCTTCTTCTGTAAAGTGTCTGTCTAGTTCCTTGGCCCATTTATTGATTGGGTTCTTTATATTTTTGGCATAAAGTTTTGTAAGTTCTTTATAAACATTGGAGATACGTGCTCTATCTCAAGACTCCCAAAGCACAAGAAATCAAAACAAGATCAATAAATGGGATGGACTCAAACTAAAAAGCTTTTTCTCAGTAAAGGATACAATCAATAATGTGAAAAGAGAGCCCACAGAATGGGAGAAAATCTTTTCCACACGCACTTTAGATAGAAATTTGTATTTTATTAAGATAACCTATTCATATAGTAAGGTACAATCTTAAGGTAATATTCAAATGAGAAGAACTAACTATATACACCCATGTATATACACCAATAATCAAACTATAGGACTTACATTTAATTTGAATATTTTCTTATACACTTGTTAGTCTTATACTCATAATCAAAGTTCAATTTTTAATAACTATAGATTAGTTTGATTTCTAAAATATGTAATTTTTTTAAAAAATTACTTTTAAAAATTATTATGTTAAATAATTTATAATTAATATAAGAATGAGCAGAGAAAAATGTTCCATGGCTAGAATCATTTTACCATTTACCTTTATTTTATTCTTAATATAATTCAAATTTTCATGTTTAGCATTGTCCATTGATTCTTTTTGCAAAGACTTTTTTGTTTTATATTATCCCTATTTCTGTAAGCCTTTTAAATTATGAATACTTTTTACTTTAATTTTGTTTGGTTCATTAATGTTTTGTTTCTAGTAATCTCTGTATACACCTAGCACATTTTTTTTCAAAGTCATATTACCACACAGTTATTGCCTGGTAATATGCAGAGTATTTTTGGCCCTCTCTGTCATGAATCCAGTGCTGCATCTATTAATCAGTGATGTCAAGTGATAAGAAGAGTTCATTTGTTTTTTCAGATCCTAGTCCCTATTTCAATTCTTCTGTGTTAAGTTAAGGAGGAGAAGTCTATAGCCAATGTAATTCTGTCACATAGTCAGAAACATTGAAATCATATTTAGGGAGCAAATTGCTTGTTACATACCAAGAAAAATAAAGAACAATAAGTTATATATGGTTTATAGATGTTTTAATTCCAGTTGTTGATGAGATAACTGTGATAACCTCTGAACAGAGAATATTCACTTTAGAACATTCTTTAATATTCTATATCATGCTTTAAGAAACAGAAACTAATAGTCATAAACATTCTTACCAAAAATTTCACCTGCTGTGAGAGGGGAGCTTTAGATTAGTTGTAGAGCACGTGTTTAGCACGTGCAAGACCTGAGTTCAGTCCCCTGCATCAACAGAGACAACCAAATAGCTCCTTAACTTTAGAAGACAGCTATAGTCTAAACACCATTTTATCCATTATTATTCTGTAATCTTTTTATGAATGATTAATAATTTCAAAAATATGTGCCATTAAGCATTGCTTTCTGCTTGGCTCTTATATTTCCTTATGTTGAGTTTGAAAGCACCTTTAGATGAGTCGTATTATTTACTCAGGAAAACGCTAGAGAGCTATGGCAAGATGCTGCATTTGGGTAGTTATTTTAATTAATACATATCCAAATAACTTTTGCTATCATTCTACAAAATGTGCAAAAAGCAATGGAATAATGCCACTGCAAATTGAAAACAGATACATTTCTCTGTGTTTTCCATATTTCAAGATAAAAATTTTAAGTAGTGTCTTATTAATGTAGAGTTAATTCTGTAGAATAAAATCTGGCCTCTGAAAATTCTAAAGCTTATTTATGTATGCTTTATAGCAATGTCCTTAATTCATTTCATGGTTTGTATTTTTTCAAATTCCAATATAATTTCTCTATTATTTTTTATCTGAAATTGGAAGTATTCAAGCAGCAACACTCTTTATAAAGAATTATCCCTGAGAGAATTTTACTGATTGTGTTTTGTTTTAATAAGATGAGATATACTAAGATTTTAGGACCATATTATTTTCTTGATGAAGAAAATGTCCTATTCAATGATGCAGAAAATATTTAGTTTCTTCTTGGATTCATAGATTCCTATTGAGATATAAATGAATTGGTTCTGGTCTTAGAGGATTAATATTCATATTTTCATTTTTATATGTTCTTTCTCCCTATTAATCTCTTCTTGTTTTTTAGCACACAACTGCATGAATACTGAATTGACAGCTTTTGTCTTAATAGCATCTGTAGCTGCTTAAGACTGATAGGTTAGAGAATTCCAAGAAAATGACCTAATAAATTGGTCTCAAAGTATGTGACTCAGACACTAACAGGTTTAAAAAAGTTAGCTGCCTATAGATGAGAAAAAGAAATATTTTCTCATATACTATGTGTTGTCTTCATTTTTATAGTGTTTTTATAACACAAAGTTTTAATTTTGAGTAATTTCTTAATTTTTTTGTCATTTGTAATTTTGATATCATAACTAATATTTCAGCTACTCATAAAAATTTGTATGTAAACATGTCTTCTGGTCTAGCATAAATCGCAGTCTTAAGCTGAAGTGTGTTAGTGCATTTCATGATAATAAGAGACAAGATATTGCTTAGTTAACTCAAAATTTGTTATACAAATTTGAATGTTTCCTCTAATAACCTAGGTAAGAAGTTTCTCTGCTGAGGTAATCTAAAGAAAACAAGCAGGCATAAGAAGGAATACATAAGAATTATTGACTGATGGATGCCAAAGTTACAGAGAACAGTATAAAAGACAAGTATAGCAGGTATTGTATGTGTTAAGTGTGTATTTTAAATTATCTTAGGAAAAGTAATGGAATTCTAAGATAATGGCAATCAAGATGAACCTATTACATTTGGGCAAGGGAAAGTAGTACTGCTGTACCATATTCTCATTCTTTCTTTTGACTCCTATCAAATGTTTTGTTATGTTTCTATCATAGGTCATTTTTATGTATTTGAAAAGTTATTATTGTTTGCAGTTCATTAATGAACTTATATTCTTTACAAATTTATTGTTATCTTGTTCTAGATTGATTAGTTAACTTTGAGTTTATTATGGAATACAAGCAGGTAATAGCATGAAATTTTATATTCAGGATTACATCCAATATAAAGGGAATATAAGAGCATTTTTATTTGATGTTTAACACCATTTTATATTATCTTCTCCACTTACTAGGAGTTTGCTTGGTTTATTAAGAATTTATAGAAAGATATTTAACCCCCCTGTGTAATTATTGCTGTATGAAAAACATTATATTTCACTAAGTACATTAGCTTGGTACATTATTTTCTTTTTCTGAAAAATTACTTGTGCTAAAATAACTATTTTGATAAAATGATTCCATTTTATGTGCCATGATGATAAGGGTTAAGACACTGTACTAACCCCCAAAATAACCTAATGTGGTATTGATAGAATAATTATAATGAGCAAAGCATGTGATCTGTCTGAAGTTGCAGAAATAAAAGGGAAATATGGCTGTGAACAGATGCTGTCAGATTCCAAAATTTCAATTTTTGCCACAGAAGTTGGTGAGGTGAAGGTAGAAGAGAAAGCTATGATCTCATTGAATCAGAGAGAGTTTATTTATTTGCACTTTATGCAGCAATGGTTTTAAAATCTTTTTGTTTGCTTCCCTTTCCAGTGTCTGATATTACACAGACCTATACCGTGTTAATCACAAACTCAGTGTTACTGAACTGTGATCTCTTCAAGAGCACCGACTATATTAAAGCTATAGAATGAAGTTAATTCCAGAATTTCATCGCCTGAAATATACAGCAGATCAAAGCCATAGGGAAGGAAGGAACCACAGCAAAGATGAGAGACATGCCTTGAGATTTGTATTTAAGATTCTCCTGCATCTGCAAAAAACACAAGACAAGCAAATCAAGAAGCCCCTCTGTCATTTGTTTTTGCCAAACATTCATTTGGCAACTTGCAAGTCATCAATTCACCAAAACATTTCTGAAATTCTAAAAAAAGAGATAGAACAAAAAAACAAAACAAAGCAAAACAAAACAAACAAACAAACAAAAAACAGGGAAACTATTTGGAAGAAAAAAGGGAAATTGAAATAAATGGATAAATACCAAAGAGAAAATAAATGGATAAACACCAAAGGGAAAGCATCGTTCTTTGTATTTTGCTCTGTGTCACTCAGAATGATCTGAAAGTGTATTAACAGAATGAATATCAATTGTTAATGTTTTCAAGTAGTAAATGGAATAATCTTCTCATTTCTATTTCTATTATAAATCATTACTGTTATTAAAGGTTGCTGTGCAGTATTCAATTCCTTTTTATACACACCAAGTATAGGGATGCTTGTGTACATTTATATAGACAAATTCATATGTCTAGGTATTGATACTTACAATTTACAATATTAATAGTTAATTGGTTTCTTTCTGTGATTTTGTTGCTTTAAATAATCAATGCACATTTTATAGGCATGACAACATCTATTAAATATATACTTAATAGAGGATCAATTTTGATTTTTAGTAAATCAATTAGTAAATTTCTCTCTCATAGGATTTTTGGAATGTGTGAATATGCTTTATATTAGAAAATGGGGGCACCTAAATGAAAAAAACATCATTTTAAAAATACTCTAACCTCTATGATTAATGAAGCGAAATGTAACTTCATTTTACAAAAAAAAGAAAAACAAAAAAAAAAAAAAAAACAGAGAAAGAAGAAAAAAACAAAGCATGACATCGATCCCAAATGTGAGATACTCATTTTTGTGAGATACTCATTTGTGATATGATACGGACATTTGTGAATGATATGGATATTCATTGTACGTGTGTGTATGCAACAGAAAGAGTAGAAAAAGAGTGTAAGTCAAAGAAAGAGGAAACAGTAAAAATAAGTAAATGGAAAGAGACTATCACTTTGAAAAATTTTGTGAAAATAATATTTTAGAACTTAATATTTCATCTATTACTTAGTGGTTCTATAGAAAACACATCTTATAAAATAAAATATCAGAGACTTTGAAGCATTAAGTTAGGACTAATTTGGAACGAATAGCAATAAAATAATCACTGATCAAATTCATTTTTAGAATTAAGAAGAATAATAAATTTCATTTTTGTTGAGAAGGAAAAGTTAATCTTATGGTTTTTGTCTTTTCTATCTTAATGTATACATAACAAATAGATGTTTGTATGATAACAGTACCACAATTATCTATAGTGATTTTTCAATGATTAACCTGAGGAACTATGATAATGTCATATTCAGGTAACTGTCACAAATAGTTTATCTGTGCCTGTATTATTCAATATTATATTTAATGAAATAATCTCAATGGCTTTCTACTAAAATTTCTTCTGGGACATTACAATTTGAGTAGATGACGAATTAAGTACATTATTCTATAAATGTTTATAAAATGAATTTCAAGGAAAACATGATTAACAATGTACTTAAGGCTCTGCCGGGGTCCAGCCCCAGCAGGAGTCCATGGGTTCCACACTGGTAAGGGGGCGTGGGGAGACAGTCTCGGGCGATGGATGGAGAATGAAAGACACAGACTCTAGTTCTGGTGCAATCATTCCCACTTTATTCTGGGGAAGGCTGGGTTTATATACATTTTTCTTCAGGCTTTGATGACAGGCTTGTGACTAATAAAATCAAAGAAGTTTCCAAAGCATAGGCAGAAATTGTTTTTACCGAAAGATTATGAGAAAACAGTAACCTTACAGATTATCCTTACTTAATCACCAGGGCTTGCCATTGATAAAATAAGCTGGTCCATATCTAGTAGCTACTGTGGGAGGTACTTTGTGCTTAGAACTTGGGGAAACATTGTTATCTATAAGTTTCTGTGCCCCAACAGGTTCTGGCTGTGCCAGTAGATGCAGTGTTTGGTTTTTAACATTATAAAAACATTCTGCTGTTGTGAGGTTAATCATCACAGGGTTTCAACATGTGTTTTGTCTCCATGATGTTTTCCTGGAAATTTGTAGAATTATTCCCATCACCTCTAGCAAGATCCTCAGACTGAAGTGAGTAATATATTATTAGGAAAACTCCACAGAATAACATCCAAGTTAGGGAGTCATACATCTGGCATGCAATCCTTTTAGGATGAGTCTTTGCAATCATCCTTCAGTGGAACTCTGTCAAGCACTGTAAGGAGAGCCAGGCGCCCCCGCAAGGCTCAGAAGTTTTGAAAATTAAATTAATAAGTTCATGTTTACATAGATAATTTACATGACTTAAAAAATATCAATGCTTCCAATATTTTAAAATTGAAGAGTAATCATTCATGGAACTAAAAGTATTCCTAATGTGAAATTAATCTGAGTGCTTCAACACAGCACGGAGAAATTTATCTCATTAATATGGGCTGAAACACATTGTTTCTACATCTCAACAGTCTAGCACAGACCTTTGATCTGTAACTGACATTAATAGATTTTATTTTAAAGTAACTAACTTATAAGGAGATAATTTTGACTGCCACTTTGTGTCACTGTAGTGTATGATGCTATAATGGAATAAACAACATAAAACATGTGATTTCATTTTTCATGACAGTATAATCTAGTAAAATATACAATGAGCAATGATTTAAGTGCTAACAAATCTAATTGTTATATGCAGCTTTCTATTGATAAACTTTAATGACCTATTCCTGGAATTTACAACCCTGTGTAATTTCCTCTCTTTGAATATAGGCCACACTTAACAACTCATTTCTAACAAACAGAACACAGTTAGCATGATGGAGTCACATCTAAATTAAGTTTACAAAGTATTGTAACTTAAGTTTGCCTGTGTTACCTTGTTTTTCTCTCATCTTCTATGAAGTAAGCCACTGTCTTTTGCACTGCCCTACAGAATTTGGAATGTGGCAAGGGACTCAGTGTTTTAGTCCAATAGCCTTGAAGGAATTTCATCCTATTATGCTTATGTGAGTGAGCCATGAAGCAGAGTTTTTCCCCATTGAATATCAGTACTGATCAAATTCCAACCACAGTTTCACTGTATCTTGTGAGAATTACTGAAATAGGAGACCGAGCTAGACTCTGCTTGTATTTTTGTCCTGCAGAAAATATATGATAGTAAAGAATGCTTACAATAGCCAAGCAATGGAACCAACTTAGGTGCCCTTCAACAGATGGATAGATAAAGAAAATATGGTATATATACCCAATTGAATATTACTTAACCATAAAGAAGAATGGAATTATGGCACTTTTTGGTAAAAGAATGGAATTGGAGAATATCATGCTAAGTGAAATAAGACAGTTCCAAAAAATCAAAGGCCAAGTGTTCTGTCTGATATGTGGAAGTTCAGTGGATTAGACAAAGGGGAATAAAGGGAAGGGAGGGAGGATGGGAATAGGAAAGACAGTAGAATCAATCAGACATAATTTTCTAATCCTTATATATGAATACATGATCAATGAAATTCCATATCATGTACAATCACAAGAATGGTATCCTAATTAGCACAAGTTAAACTCTGTGTACATAAAAAATGTAAAAATATACTCTATCATGTATATCTAAAGGAACAAATAAAAACATAGACATTCTATTTTACTTTGGTATTAACAGTATATAATTATCTAGACCCTTATTTTAAACTTATTTATATCTATATTTTTATTTTAAAAAGGTATCTTGTAGACAGCATATGATCCTTTCTGCTTTTTTAATCTCAATTGCAAACCTTTGCATTTTAATTGAATAAATAGATGATATATATCTTATGTGATTATCTCATGTGTTTATTGATTTGCCTGGGTGAAGATCCACCATTTTTTCTTTCATTTTACTCTATACATTCTTTGTTTGCCTTGTCTTATTTATTGTCTTAAGTTTTTTTTTTTTTTTCTTTTTTTCTATTTATTTGTTTTGTTTTTTGAGATTACAGATTGAACCCAGGGTCACTGAACCATGGAGACACATCTCCAGCCCTTTTAAATTTTTTAATTTTATTTTGAGACAGAGTCTTGCCAATTTGCTTGGGGCCTAGCTAAATTGCTGAGGCTGGCTTTGAACTTGCAATCCTCCTGCCTTAGCTTCCTGATTCGTTGGCATTATAGGTGTGCATCACCACACCCATCTTTAATATTGTTGATTGAACTTCTTATGATTACATTTTACCTACATTGTTGATGTGCTATGAGGGTTCATTCTAGCATGCCTGGAATTAGTCTTGGTGTGCTGTACTGAAGTAAAAGATGTAACTGTGTGGCACTGACTACTGGTCAAGGCATGAAGTACAATAATTATCAGTGTTAAAAAAAAAAAAAGAATGTTGTTTTAAGATGCTAAATTTTAAATAGTTAGCTAGTAGTCTAAATGACTAACCTTAACTCACATAGAATCAGACTGGTGGATATGGCTCATCAAGAGTCTGCCTTTTATGGTAGTGTTGGGTTAAAGACTCAGCCTTTCGAAGCAACTTTTAGGTTTGAGTAGGAAAGAAGAGAGCAGAGACTTGTGGGTATAAGGCATCTTGGAAG
This sequence comes from Sciurus vulgaris, assembly GCF_902686455.1. Classification (NCBI taxonomy): domain Eukaryota; kingdom Metazoa; phylum Chordata; class Mammalia; order Rodentia; family Sciuridae; genus Sciurus; species Sciurus vulgaris. Next base: position 24,701,745 of record NC_136470.1, on the reverse strand, counting down.
TTTAGTATGAATTTCTGTGTTATGGTCTGAATCTGGAATGTCCCAGTCCCTTTCTCCCTCTTGGCTTCCTGGCTACCATGAGGTGAATAGTTTTCCTCCACCATGGCCTTCTGCCATGATGTTCTACCTCATCACAGGTCCAAAGCAATGAAGCCAGCTGACCACGGACTAAAACCTTTGAAACCGAAACAAAAGAAATACTTCCTGTTTTAAGCTATTTTTCTCAGGAATATATCACAGCAATAAATCTACCACATACTATTTACTGGGGAAATATATAATTAAAAATTTGATTGTGACAGACTGTGTATAGGACATACATAAACTGAAAAGATGTATCAGTAGTAAAGATCATAATTGTTATGAAACCAAAACAGATTCCTCATCAGCAAATTGTCAGGATTAGCATCATGAGTTCAGAACATATATTCAGCTATTACACGAAAAGAAAAACATAATTGAGTCCAGAAACAGAGATCAGCCCTACTGCTACATTATATTTTTAAGATCTACCATGGTTTTAACAGAAACAGCATGTTACATTTTTGAGTATCATAAAGAATAGTAAATTTTGATAGAGTGACTACAGAGACTGAAAGAAAAATGTCAGTGAGGATTCAAATTGTTTTAGTATTATGGAGGCTAATAACACAAGTTTGACACAACTTCAACACCACAGAAATTAAGCAATTTAAATGTCCCCTTTTATGTAAATAATTGTATTTCAGATAGCAAAGTACAAGTAAGATGATAATTTGTGATTCATTCTCAAATGTTCAAAATATTGCAACAAACGTATAAGAATATTGAGCAGTGTGCAATGGAGCACACTTATAATTCCAGCAGTTAGGGAGGCTGAGGCCAGAAGATCACAAGTTCTGAGTGCTGAGGCATTAAACAACTCAGTGAGACCCTGTCTCTAAATAAAATACAAAATAGGGCTGTGGATGTGGCTCAGTGTTTGAGTGTCTCTGAGTTCATTCCCTGGTACCTACCCATCCCAAATAAAAAAGAATATTGAAAGAATTGAAATTTGCAGAACACAAAGGTAAAGACAGGTATTAAGGAGCGGTATTTTAAGGAAAGAAATAAGAAAAATAGTTGTCATAGATGTAGGTATTCAACATTAATGGAACCTAAATTAGAATGTTAACTATAGCATCAAGTATTTTAAGGTGATCATAAATTGAGAAAAAGACCCTTTAAATCGAAAGCATTTAATTCAAGGAAGACGAGCCAAAAAATTAGATGTGAAATCAGGAGAAAGTGAAGTCAGGGTAAAAAATTATGTGAGATGTCTTCAGGAACAAAAACTGGGCAGAAAAAAGTCAAACCTGGTTAGAATAAAGGTAGGTTAAGGGTCATCTAAAATTCAAACAGTAGGGAAAATCTGAACCAGCAAACAAGAGGTTAATTTCAAATCACCTACTTATCATTAAATAATGGAGAAACTGCTGTTCTCTGTGCATAATGCTTCTTCTCTGATTTGGGGGATTTTCATGTGAATTCAAAGGAGCTCGTGTTCATATATAAGGGTTTTGATTTATAAAATATGGGAAGGATCGACCTCAGGTTTGAAAATAAATATTTATTAAGATTGGAGTCATTCAATAGGGATGGAAAGATACTTTAACAGTAATAAAGGCTTATTCTACAGTGTTATATTTTTGAAGTAGGTAAACTTCCCTACTATTGGTGGGATCTACTATAAAGTCTATTTTTTTTTTCTTTTCTTTTTTTTTTTCTTTTTTTTTTTTGCGGTGCTGGGGATTTGAACCCAGGGCCTTGTGCTTGCAAGGCAAGCACTCTACCAACTGAACTATATCCCCAGCCCCAAAGTCTATTTTTCTTGCAGTATTCTAAGTTTACACCTTGAAGTCACCTGAAACAGTGACTATCCCAAGTGCTGCAAGGACTATGACTGAGGTATACATGAGTTAAAGACAAAAAGGTACTGCACAGAATTAATTGGGTTTTCAACCAAAAGCTGTTTTCAGACCCTTTTCCTTCTTCCATGCTGGCAGAAAAAGCATTTTTTTTTTTGTTTTTTTTGTTTTTTTTTTTTTCAAATAGTTTGTTCTGCCAAAGCAAGGGCACCCACTAAGCAAGTCAATGGCAGTTCAGGGTGCAGTAGTCCATCTGCTCTGGTAGCTATTAGCCCTTCCTTTGCTGAATCATCAGAAGAGCTAGAGAAGTTCCCTTTCAGGAAAGAACAACCAAAAATATTGTGTATTTATTCTAGGAACTCAGAGTAATATCTATTTTGAAACAAAGATAATAGTATTTTAATATTTCATCAACGTGTTATCCTGTAGAGGAACAGTTAAATAAGCACAAGGCAGATGCCCAATTGTGGGGATTTTGTCACTTTTCAGAGATTAAGTTTTCAAAGAAAGTGATAGGCTTAAACTTGTTGAGAAAAATCAGTTTGAATTACAGGAAAGTTTATTCACTAAGAAAAACAAAATAAGGTATAAAAAATCTTTTTTCATTGAAGTATGTATTTCTATGTTCACATGTCAACTGAAAATATAGTCACCCTATAACAATAATAATATTGATACCTAGGTTGGTTCCATGTTTGGTTAGTGTGAATTGTGGGGCTATAAACATGGGTATGCATGTATTGCTGTAGTATGCTGACTTTAATTCATCAGCATAAATTCTGAAGCTGGGTCAGCAAAAGCTAGAAAGGAAAAAGGAAAAGAAAGGGGGTATCTTATGAAAATTTAAAGGGGATCAATAGAGCAGAGGAAAGGAATCAGGGCCAGGGAGAAGGGGAGGGTAAGGGGAAATTCTGAGAAATGGTATTGATCAAATTATGTTGTTATATTGTGTGCATGTATAAATATGTAACAACAAATGCTACCATTATGTGTAATTATAATGGACTGTGGGAAGCCATCCTTATTTAGCAGAATCAGACTAGGTTGAGCCATGGGACTCAGAGACCTGGCTTCTAGGAACTTTGAGGAAGTATGTTGCACAGCATGGGAGTGGTTCCCTGTCTCCTTCTGGAATTTTCCCCCTAACAGGATGGCTTCCCTAACTCCACCCTATCTTGTCCATCACAAAGAAGCTCCTCCCAGTCTTGCCCCCTTTACCTGTATATTACAAATAAAGGAGAGTTGGGCAACTCCATGTTGTTGTAAGAGGTCAGAGCTGGTATGGCCAGACCTGTCTCGGTCCCTCTCATATGAAAAGAGTATTGGCTCTTGTGTGCTTATTGAGTAAACAAGTTTTTTGGGTAATATATAGAAAAACCACCAACAGCCTCCTCTAGCAGTTAACCCTTTCTCCTTCATGCGGGGCAGAGAGGACCCCCACAATGGATCAATAAAAATATGTAAAAAAATCAATCACATGTAGGGATAAAAAATAAAGTTGTAAAAACAAGTCATTTTTTCAATTTCTTTGATCTAACTTAAAAATTTTGCTTCTCAAGCTAAAAACAATTTTATTAATTTACAGAGTTGGTTATATCTGAAATCTGCATAAATATCAGGATAGATACAAATTTATAATCCCAGCATTCTTCCTACAGACAGGGCAAGGATTTGATGAACGAGTATTTTCTAAAGCTTTCTTAATTTTTATATGATAAAGACAAATGATATACAAAGACAGAAAATATGGTAAATTTTTATAATAATCACCTCAAAATGAAGAACAGATAGGAATATTTATAGCAGGAAAATCTCTGATAGTAATATGTAAATATTTTTGAGACTATGTTCTCTTACTACAAAATACAAGCTGGTTCAATTTATGCAAGTTGAATTTATATAAATCTTAGGGAGTTTTCAAAAGTACCTCTAGTGTCTATAGGTCATAATTTAGTTCTTGCATGATTTATACTTCTTTTGTCTGTTATAGTTATTAATAAGAAATTTAATTGACACATTTTCACTGTTTATTGAATCAAAAGGTGCCAATTTATACTAGAAAGTCATTAGCAGGTTTTTCACAATTTTATTATCATCATAAATGTCATGCTCTGATTATCTTGATTAATAGAGAACAAAAAACCATGTAACAGCTTTTTTAGGATTTGAAATATGAAAACAAATGATGAATATAGTTTGAAAATTTAAAAATTTTCTGCAAAATATATCAGTATTAATATTGACAATATTTATTTCACATTTAATGGATACTTAGCTTCGAATTTTTTGTCATACATATAATTTATTTGTAAATTAACTAATAAAGTATTTGGATTTTTCTCAAATACATTATTTATTAATTAACATATTATTTGGAAATCTAAAATTTTCTAACCAAGAAAATTTTATGCTAAATAAAAATGTTATACTTTGTTTTTATAATAAGTAAATATTTGGACTTTAAATTATTATAAGTACATTCATCATTAACTTTTTAAAAATTCCTGAGGAATAGTACATAAACATTTTCAAGATACATGCAAATTAAATAGAAAAACATGGCGCAGTTTATCATTTTCTTCTCTTCAAATATTTTGTTCATTTATTTCCAGTAAATTAAACTAAATTTTCCTGGATTTTCTGAGACAGCATCCATACTGAACCTTTGAAATGAAATTATACTTTTGCCCATAAGGCTCTGCTACATTCAAATCAGTGTGCTGAAACTGGTTTCGCCTCCACTTGCTTCCTGCAAGTCTTCTACCACTATTTTCCTATTGCACCTGCTATTTCAGTCACACTGGCTTTGCTAGATCTTTGAATATGCCAGCTGTCCCGCCATGTCAGGGCTTTCATCAGTTTCAAATTTGGGGGGAATCCTCTTCCAGAGGGATGCTGGACTTCCCTTAAATACCTTTGCTTTAACTGCACTTTTTAACCTGAGCTCTCATAATGACATTATGAATTCATTAAATTCAATAAATTCTAAATTTCAAATATTTTTAAAATTTAATTCTCCTATTATTTTAGGTCCATCTCAATAATCCAGGATAATCCTCCTATTTTAAGGTCAATTGCTTTGGTTATACTTGCAAGGTCTCTTTTTCCATATAATATAACACAGTCAGAATCTCTAGAGTTTACACCCTGGATATTTTGTGGTGTGAGTGAGTGTGTGGGGTAGGGTTGGGAGTGGGGGAGTGTTCTGCCAGTGACGGTGATAGATTCGTTACTGTGCTAGCATCTTTATCCACAATGTCTGGTTCAGATTCAATGCAATTCATACATATGTAATAAATTGATGAATACTCAACTTAAAGAATCCTCAGTTTAACATTGAAATGTCAATTTAAATATATTTTTATAGTCCTTAAAAATAACATTGCAAATTAAAAAGCTACATTCTTTCTAAGTTATGCTCAAATATTTTAGATTCATTTTAGAATTTTCATTTGTCTTGGACGCTCCAAGAATTATATCTGAATTTAATGCTTGGCATTGTTACCATGGAATTTATAATCCACCAAATGACATAAAGAAAGGTCACGAATAACTATAAAACAATAAGTGATATGCTGTGTCATAAAAAATTATGTCTTTTGAATATTATGAGAATATATGGTCACAATGGTGGGAAGAATCAAAAGCAGCTTCATCAAGAAATGAGACTTGAAGAATTAAAATAAATTTAATTAGATGTACAGGCAGAGTAAGACAAAGGGTAAAAATGACAATGATGTAGAAATAAAACAAATTAAAGTATGGCAAACTATGACAAATACGTGGATGTAAGAAAGTATAGAACTTTATAAATGGGAACAAGAAAGATCAGTGGATTTTTTTTGGAAATAAGTGGTATTAATGGACACTGAAAATAATAACATTAGCAATTTCTCCTTACATTATTTTTTTTGGAGTAGTTATGTGATTGGAGATTAACCTAGAGGCATTTTACCACTGAGCTAAATGCCCAGCAATTTTTTGTTTGTCTGTTTGTTTTGACAGGGCCTCTCTAAGTTTATGAGTCTGACCTCAAACTTTAAATCCTCCTGCCTCAGCCTCTGGAATCACTGGAATCACAAGCCTGTGGGAGCAAGCCCAACAACAATACCTATTTATTGATCATCTATGAAGAACCATGTAACTTCCAAGAGTTCTATTAAAACCACAGAGAACAAAAACCAAGCTCCAAGGAGTAGACAAATAATAAATGAATACAAAAACTGGATAACTTGTCAGCTGGCGGCCAACATCACATAGAAAAATGAAGTCTGGAAGGAAAAATTGAGAGTGTCAGAGAGGCAGGGAAGACATTTCAAATAACAAAATATTGGAGGGTATTTATGAGATAATGTGAGGGCTGATGCTGGTGTTCTGAGAGAATCACCTCCAGGGCAAGGATGACAATGTGTACGAATCTGCAATGAGAAGGGCCAGCAGCAAGTTTAATTTATTTGAGAATCAGAAAAAAAGGCTCATATGTCTGCAACAGAAAGGGCATGTGTGAGGGAGAATTGTGGAGACGCAGTCCTGAAGCATGCACACCCTCATGCTGGAAAGCTTTGACAGAAAGAGTGAAGAATAGTCCAGTGGGTCATAACTGAAAAATCCTTGAGATGTGTAGAAATGATTTGAGACTTTTTTAATGATGATTCTAAATGCATAGTGTGAGCTGCGCTGGAAGAGAGCAGAGGCAGGAGACCGGTTAGAGCGAGATTGTTGCAGCCTGGTAGGAAATAAGAGTGTGTTACTAGCAGACGTGGTAACGGTACCAAAGTTGAATGGGATATAAAACACTGTAAGGTACAATTAAAAGGAGACAGTAGGGAAGCAACAGGTGTATAATTTGATACAGAATTTCCAAATGTTAGTGAATGGCAAGATGTTGGGATGGAACATTTGGAAGAGATAAAATGTACTTGGATTTTAAAATATTTTAAATAGTGTTACAGTTTGGATATGAGTTGTCTCCCAAAAGCTCCTGTGTTAATGCATGAATGTTCAGAGGTGAAATGATTGGATTTTGAGAGCTGTAACTTAATCAGTTCATCCTAGTTTGAATGGGTGAACTGGGTGATAACTGTAGGTGGGTAAGGCATAGTTGGAGGAGATAGGTCCTTGAAAGTGTGCTCTGGAAGGTTTTATCTTCCAGGCTGAAGCCCCTTGCTCTTCCTTTCTGCTTCCTGGGTCATTATGAACAGCAGCTTTACTCCAACATACCCTTCCAACATGAAGTTCTGCCTGACATCACACCCACAGGAGAAGAATCAGCCTACCATAGACATAAATCTCTGAAACCATGAACCAAAATAAACTTTTTGTCCTCTAAGTTGTCCTTGTCAGGTATGTCTTGTCACAGTGATGAGAAGCTAACTGACACATAGAGCCAGGCCTAGTGGCACACACCTGTAATCCCAGCAACTTGGGAGGCTGAGGCTAGAGGATCAGAAACTTGAGACTGACCTTGGCAACGCAGAGAAATCCTGTCATGAAATACAATTTAAAAACAGAATTGGTGATGTAGCTCAATGACACAGTGCCCCTTGGTCCAAATTCCAGTACCACAAAAACTATTGACTTTGTTTAGAAATTATATATGACCATTTCAGGGCTGCCTCAGATCTTCCAGGCTCAAGGTTGAGTCACATATATGAATCTTAGCTTACACACAGTCTAAATGAAAATGTTAAGAAAAGAAGTAATAATATAAGCCCTTACTCATAGAGTAAGAGTATTAAATTCTCTGAAGAAATTAAACATTCCTGAAATTATTATTATTTTTTGTGGGCCTTTATATCACTGACAACAAATGTCAAATTGTGCGATGGCCTCGGTCATTTTCTCAACTGAAGTAATTGTGTGTTTTATAGCCTGAGTTCCACAGGTCCTTTGAATAAACATGAGGCTGTTTCACAAAAGTGAAGCTTAGATAGAGCTGGAGAATGGATTTCAAGTGAAGCAAGAAAATAATTTATCATTATAGTGACCAGAAATAAAACGTCAACTTACAAATTTCATTAAAGATTAGAAATCTGGGATGGTCCATCCCTCAGTCCTTTGTTGGAATGATGTTAATATTATGAAATAATACAATCTCTGCTGTTGGCAGGTTGAGTGTGACACTTTTTGTTTACTTTTTTCTTTCCGAGGGTTGGAAAAGACACTAGTAATCTCACAAACCTCTGAAGACCGTTGTATTCCTTAATATGCTGAATTCAAAGTCAACACTCTTCAGTCACTTTTACTGCCACAGTGGTGAACTTGTCCTGGCCCAACATTTATCACACATTATTGGGCTAGGACACTAAAAATTCATTCCCATTCATTTTTGTATCAGTAGATACCAAAAAGCAAGATTAGCAACTTACTTCTCAGTGGCTATGTTTATCATTTTTCTGGTTTTCTAATTTTTTCCTCTAGACTCACTTTTCTTTTTTGTTCATATACATCTTTCAGTATTTCTTCCCTTAGTGCTGTGTACAATAAAGTTCATTTTGAGTGATAGACTTTTCATCTTTATCACATTTTAATTTTTAATTATGATTAAAGTTATTAATATTTTTATTATTAATGTCATTTGGTGTTACTGCAGCATATCTAAGTCTGATTTATCAATTTCAGAATGCATAACATTTTTGGGATGTGACTTCTAAGCTAATTTTAAATCTTATTCACTGGCAAATTAAATTAGAACAATCACTGAACCATAAATTCAGCAGTAAAATAGTTTATGCTTTCAATAATTTTTTTCTTACTTAAGAAAAAAAAAATGTTATATTTTGGTTGTCCAAACAGATCTGTTTTCTGTTTTTCTATCATTGCAATGTATTTAGAGATGAAGATAAGTTCAAAGCATCAACTTGAAGAAATCTTCCTAAATAAATTTCTTTTGGTAATATGGCTAATTTTCTTCTGACACATTCAACATACTTTTGATTAAAAGAGTTCAGTATTTTCTTTGTGAAATATGTTTTCATTTTTCTCAATATCCAATATAACATTTTGCCAGGTGTGATATTACACTCTTGTAATCCCCCCCGGGGCAGCTAACTGGGGCAGTTAAGGCAAGAATGTCCCTAGTTTGAGGCCAGCATCCTGAGCGACATAGACCCTGCCTTAAAAAAAAAAAAAAAAAAAAAAAAGACTGGGGATGTAGTTCAATGGGAAAACACTTGCCTAGCATTTACCATGTGTAAGCACTAGATTCAATTTCTTGTACTAAATAAGAGAATATTAAATAAAATAAATATGTTCTCAGGTGAAGATTTAAAATACAAATATATCAAGGAGAATGTTTTACTTAGAGTGTGGGGATTGTCATCAAGCAAGTCCACTCAGAATTAAGGTCATGGACTTCCCATTTGTACTAATTAGCCTTTGATCCTTTTTTTGGGTCAAGTGCCTAATATTTATTTGATAAATCTTATGGATTTGTGTGACTGAGTTATTAAAAAAGTATGTCTACTTATGGAAATTTTGATGGGTTTCAATTAGTTTCTGCAGTATTGACAGACATTATTCTGGTAGGAAATCTAGCCAAATTATAGGAAGCTATAGAGGGAAGACATGAAACCACAGTTTACATGGGTCCTACTGAAAAGGCATTACTCCTAGTTGTGAGCACTGGCCATAAAAGGTGGTTATAGTTCCCATTCCCTCCTCCCTATCTATGCCCAAGAAGTATCCCCCAAAGTCTGAAAGTCCAGCTCATTTTTTATTTTAATTACAATTCAGCTGTGTCATGAATTTGGTGCTTCTTTCCTTCACTTCTTTCTTTTTGATTCTCAGGAATTTCTTTTGCAAGTCAAAAAGCTCAACAGTGGGTTTTTCATTTTCTCTTTCAGCTCTAGCTTGAGTGATCTGTCCTGTAGGAATGTGAACATTGCTGACTGATTTGCTCAAAGTTGAAAGAAAGCTCACGGGTTTATATTCTTCCTGTCAGGACAAGCTCCTTGCTTTTTGGCCAAGCCCTGCAGTGAATCAGAAAGAGATAGACTAGAAGCTACATGGTCTGGAAATAAACAAAACAAAACAAAAAACTTCATTGTTTCAAGTTTTCATCTCCACAATTAACTTGAAAAATATGTATTTATAACAGGTAGTATATATGACATATGAAATGAAATATATACATAATTATGAAGTGTTTACTCTTCAGTTTCCCAGCAAGGATGAAACGTCCTTTTATAAAACAGTGTATGCATTTCACAGACAGTAAAATAAATATCAAAAAATCAAAGGAAGAGTGCTATTATGTAGTCATTTACTTCATCACTCAACTTGGTAGAACTATACCTAAAACACATAGAACATCTTTTCTTTGAAATTGGATCAAGTGCATCAGCATTTTTGCAGATTCAGCAAAGATGTTAGCATTTACAGGATTCATCTCATGAGCCACATATAGCTATTTTACATTTTGGAGGATTTCCAATATCACTACTTACCTAAATGACATTTGAGGTGGTGGCATTCAATGAGGTACATGTAATACAGTACTTAACTCGTGACATCTACCAGGCAGAAAATACTTTATTAGGTGATCCTGTTCTATGAATATAAATTGATTTTTCCCCATAGTTAGGAAAATTGGCTCTTCAACTGTACTTAAAGATAGAGTTAACTGGGTCCATCTAGCAAATTAGAGTAGGTTTCCTTGCATAAATGACAGCATAAATGGGAAAGGGTACTTAAGTATAGTGATCTCTGTCCCTAGGCATCATGTTTATCGATCGCCCTACATTTAGGTCAGAAAGAAAGGTCTTACCTTACAGTTTGTGGAGACCTTGGAGTTTAATCACTTTGCTACAAGGCATTAGGTAATTCTTTTTTGTTTGATAAATGAATTCTTTAAATGTCAGGATTTTAGCACTAATACACCAGGATCTCAAATATATATACATATATGTATTTTTTTTTCTTCTGTGGTCCTTGATTTGAATCACACATTTTGGATCCATAAATGTAAATAGTTTTTTGGTTATTTTATTAATAAGTGTATTGTTGAGCATACTAGGTACCTAGACGTATTGGCTTTCTAAATGGAGGTCTTAAGAGAAGCATGAGATTGCTTCCTTTATCAAAGAACAGGGACAGAGATACAGATAACACAAGGGTTGTGGGGGCAAAGAGTCAAAGAAATATTGGATGTAAATAGTTAAAAATTAATCCAAGCTTAATTCCAATGTATCTGCAGAAAAGAGGAATTATGAGGTGGTAAAAAAGAAGGTTAATAGAGGAAATTTGACTTGAGTTCAATGTTTAAGAATATGTTGGATTTATGTAATTGATGAGAAGAGTGAAAAGGGTCCTCATTTGATAGATTATAAATATATTTTCTGAGGAAGAGTAAAAATAATGTGTGAAGAACAGTAATGAAAATTTCCTGACTGATATGGAAGCCAGTTTGAGACATGGTACTATTTGGTTGTACTATTTGTCAACTGTATTATATTTTTAACTTTATTTTTGAAACTTCACATAGAAAACGTAAACCATATTTTGTGTACAAAATGGTGAGGAAAGTCGGGAACTATGTTTTAAGGAATAAATAGAAGATAAGGTATTTCATGTAAAAAGGCATTGTAAGCTATATTTACCAGTTGTTTCTATATACTAACCTTCAGTTATAATGTTGTTGTTTTAACATGAAGATTAAGAAGACACACAACTTAATTCTTAACATGTAAAGGACTGTAATTTTTAATAAAATATTGGGTTACTATGAAAGTTACCAAATGGTCAAAGTGAAAGAACTGGAAAAGAATTATGAGTATTTTGGGTCTAGTAAAAATAATAAATAGTTACCAAAGAATGAAACATCAGGAATAGTAAAACAATAAGAAAATAATATCCCTTTACAGAATGCATTTTGATAAAATTACTCATGCTTAGACATGGGAGATGTAGAGGGAAACCCCACATTATTTTGAAAGCATCTACTGTTCAATCTCTTTAAATGTGATGTGTAAGTAGCTTTCGTAAGTTAGATGAGATCAAATTGTAGAAATCTTACAAAAATATTAAGGACTTCATTCTTGATGATGTGACCACGAGGTAAAGAATCTTAATTGCCCTAAAAATATAAATACAAGTAATTAAGGAAATATTAGTCTAGCAGTGTTATGAGAAATCAAAATAAAAGTAAACTACGTCTTAAATTCTTCAGGTGGTGCTTCTTTGGCTGTGGGATATACTTCTTTAGAGTAAGGGAGGAAGTAAAAAAGAACTGGAAGAGTAATTTAATTTTTGGTATTAACAACATGGTTTTATTTAACCATCCTTTAGTTGTTTTTAGTTTCAAAAAGTCATGAAGTCAAATGTATGTGAGAGTTTTTCCTCTAATAATATAATGGTATAATTGTCCTGGTTTCATTTTTGAATAATGACCCTTCTGAACACATTTAGTGGTTTAAAAACATGGAGATTGGTGGAGAATGAATCTGCAGAGACAGACTAAAGTTATGTGGCATAGTATATTAATAACACATGCATACACAGACATGTTTTGGCATACATAGAGTATTTCAATTAGGAAACATTCCTCTAAAAATTGCAAACTGAAGTGTAAAAATATTCATTGTCACCAATAGGAAGAAATTCTGATAGTTATTATATTTTTCAGTTATTAATTATGCATTTTGTCAACAGCATGACATCATCAGATTTTTTTCTTTTTCTTTTACTATTTTCCTGATGTTTCCTACTCAGTGTAATTGTTTGATCTACAGGCCCTTTTTTTATGGTTGCAAGATGTCACTTCAAGACACAACAATTACTTTGGGAGATAAAGATTGCATGTTCCTTATGTTCTGTAAGAGCCAAAAGGCCTCTTGAAGACACACTACTTCCTAGCAGACCTACCTCACATCTTCCGGATCAGAATGGATAGCAAGTCCATACCAAAAACCTGGTACCTCAAGAGCACAGGACTACCATGATTGACTTAACTAATTTAGATTTATCCATAAATCACTTACCTGTAGTGCAGATACTGGAAAAACTTCAAGCTTTTGTAGCAAAAAAAAGAAGGAAAGAATGAGTATCATATCAAAAATAGTTGATAATTCATTTCTAAATAATAGGTACATCACAATTGTGTTTTTGCATTCTATTCCCGCATATGATTTCTTGCTGAGCCATAACACTTGGCATAAAGTACAAGAATTATGAAACAGAAGTAACACTTAAATTTATTTTTGCTATAATCAAGCAATTTGTTTTGGAAAATTAAAACTAAAAATGCACTGTGCTCATGTTCCGCCTCAAATGTTAGCTAGAGGGAAATTTCATGACTCATTAAGTATCTGTGAAGATGAAAACTGCACAAAGCATATGCACATGCACATACATGCACACACACATACATGCACATGTATATTCATGAACATTCAGCCATTTAACAACTAGCTAGCTATCTCACTTGCCTCTTTTCAACATCAAGGCTTGAAAAAAACGTATAGCTGACAGAAGTGTGTATAGCTAAATATAAGATATGTTAGGTATAACACACCATATGTTTGCCCTGTAATTTATGCTTTCTTCTTTTTTTTTCTTTTTTTGTTTTAAATTTTTTAAAAAATTTTTTACAGACTGCATTTTGATTCGTTGTATACAAATGGAGTACATCATTTCGTTTCTTTGGTTGTACCCAAGGTAGATTCATACCATTCCTATCTTCGTTCATGTACATAGGATAATGATGTCTGTCTCATTCCACCATTTTTTCATAACCTCCTCCCTCTCATTTCCTTCTACATAATTTAAAGTTCCTTCATTATTCTATCACTTCCCATTCCCCACCACCAATATATATCATCATCCACTTATCAGGGAAAAGTATAGAACCTTCAAAAGTAAGAAAGGGTTTCTTACTCATTAAGGATTCTGAAGTGCTGATCTGTGAAAGTGATTATAAATTTACCTTTATTTTATGCATGTTCCACTGAGACCAATCAATAGAGTTTGAGCATTCTACATGCACAACTACTGTTTGTTTTTCCTTCAGGCTTATAATACTCATTATTAAACATAGGTACCACTTTCAGTGATAATTTTTCAATTGAAGACCACATTTTTTATTTCTATAGTCTATAATAATTATTTAAAGATATAATTAAACACATTCTCAAATTTTGCCTTAGATTATTATCGATTACTTCATCAAATATTAAAGAATAATCTACTAGTCAAAAATAATTCAAGATTGGCACCACTAAGGTTATCATCATAAAAGAAACTTGTTATCTCTAAGACCAGGGTCAGGAATACATATGAGAAATCAAATTTTTCAATGGAAGACTAAATAAGAACATTTTTATGTCAAATTATATGTGTATATTTCTATTTTGAATCTGACATAATATGTAAAATTCCTGAAACTATGCTATGAATATTCTTGAACACTATTAAGTTCACTAAAATAAATTACATATTATTTGTTGACATTTGTGACAAATTGTTTATGAAAGGGCCCTTACAGTTAAATCTTTACAAGATACAGTTTCACATTAGTGCCATCATATTTTGAGACACTTTTCTGACTTTAATTGATTCAATGAGTAAGGTGCTATATGATGACCAAGTGAACTATGTCAGGGTTAGTTTGTGTTAAATGAAGGTGTAGCCAAATAACTCTATGAAATAATTTAGTATTTAATTGTTAAAAGTTTAATCATTCTATTTTTTTGTTGGAACATAGAAATGATTCATATTTCTTTTACCCATAGTCTGCAAAATTATAGTCTTAAAAGTTTTGAAATAAAAATTAAAGAAGCATAATCATTTTTAAATATGTAGATTCTGTGAAGTGTGCTCCTTTCAAATGCTATATTAGGTTTTCATATTGTGTGATATGTACTAGAAACATATAAAGATACAATTCAGTACATAGTCCCATTTGTGTATACATCATAGCATAGAAAAATACTTGTTTTAGACTAATAACCACTTTTGATTTATGAAAATTATTACTATAAGCTTTTTTTATCCTAAAGGCAATTATTTTTAAAAATTGCCAAAACATATCAACTTTGTTCAATTCTTAAATTTCTACCATGTGCTGAACTTTAGACCACTTATATGCATATCGACTGTTTTCATAATGACACAATGAATGGCAGATATTTGAAAGAGCATTTATTACAGGGAAAAAAAGACTTGTGATTTTACTCCTAAGCTGAGTGCAAATGATGTTCCCAGAAAATCATTTTTTCCTCAAAATGAATTAAGTCTGGTTTCTCTTTAACATTTAAGGCATGTACTTTCTGACCAAATGCTTTCAATTTCTTGCCAAACAACAAATGTGTGAATATTTGCTCCAATATATGTGCTATAATTACTAAGAGAAAAGCTACTGTGTTTTTGATGTATAAGAAAGATGTAAAGTGATTCCAAATATAAAGGAAAGAAAAAATAATGTTTAGTTTCGTGTCAAGTTTCTGTATTATTTTGTGAGAACTGGCATAAAATGTTTCAAAAAGGAAGTAAAGAAGTGAATTCACTGTCTCAAGGCTGTGGAGGGTGTGAGTCAGACAGCAGGGTGTCTGCAGGACTGGGTCCTTTGGAGGGCTATGACAGATTGTCTTCTCCAGGCTTTTCTCACTGGCTCGTGGATGGTTCTGTTCCCTGTGTCTGTTGTAGTTAGTCTGTGATACAGGTCTGTGTCTAAATCTTCCCTTCTTAGAAGGACATCAGCCCATGAAGCCTCAATTTATCTTATTTAATGGCTTCATTTTAACATCTTAGGCACTGGGGTTAATACTCCAACATATCTTCTCCTGGAAAGTGGGAGGATGATGCAATTCAATTCATTAATATCTTCTGTACCTAGATAAAATACATTCAAAATAATTAAATGCATGTACTATGTACATATGTATACTTGTATGTATGAAATATGTAATAAAACATAAAATCTCTCATATGAATTATTTTAGATATATTAATGCATTGGTGTGTGTCACACAGGTGTGTTATTAATTTATATACTTTACTATACGTTAGTATAAAAGACTTGTCAAAAAAATGGTTTATGAAGAAAATAAGCTATCTCATCTAATGGAATGAATGGTATTCAGAAGTTCAAAGTATCATAAATGAAAATTACATTAGGATAAGACAGGGTAATAGATTTCAGTGGAAAGCTTCCAGTTTTAGAAATTACATTATATTAAAAAATAATCCTGAAAATGTAAAATCCATTAGATTTATTACTCTTGGTGAATTTGTAAGGTTTTACAAATGAACTTGGCACCTATATAGACTGAAATTATTAGAAATATAAAGCAGCATTATATCTGATCTGTTCAATTCATCTACATCATTTGCCGTAGGATTTTAATAATATTATTTGAAAAGTATTTCAGGAAAAGCCAGTCTTGAATTAATGCATAATTCTTTGACTCACAAATCAGAATGAAATAGTCTGCTCTAATTCTTAGAGGTAAAAAGAAGTGAATGTCTATAAAAGACAGGAAAGTCTGAAGTTTTTCTATTGGAATCATTATGAGGCAATATAATTTTTATTGAAATTAAGACATGAATGAGCTAAATAAAAAGAGGACTTCAAAATGCTTATTGGTGTACACATACATGAATCTACTTTATAAGAATAATATGATTTTCTTTTCCTTTTAGGTAATACTTAGATTAAAATGCCATCACTTCTTTGACAGAGAGGAGAGTACTGGGGATTGAACTCAGGGGCACTCAACCACTAAGTCACAACCCCAGCCCTATTTTTATATTTCATTTAGAGACAGGGTTTCACTGAGTTGCTTAGCACCTTGCTTTTGCTGAGGCTGGCTTTGAACTTGTGATCCTCCTGCCTCAGCCTCCCAAGCCACTGGTATTACAGGCATGCACCACGATGTCAGGCAAAATGTCATTACTTTTAAAGTGTACAGCCTAAAATATTGATGTCATTTATCAAAATAATTATCAGCAATATTAACACCGTAACTCTAATTAGGTTTTATATTAACTCAATTCTTCTCCATAAGTCAACAAATCTTTTGCTTCTCAAATTTCAAACTGCATTCCAGATCTGTGAAGTCTAAGAACAGCTGACTTGTAGATATATCTTCCCTTACTCCTGAACCTTTAGGTCCAGATCTGGGTGTTTACTAACACCCCGTTCTCAGTTGCAGTGGGATCAACTTATTGACCTATAATCAGGGTACAATAATCCCAGGTTGTATTCCTGAGTCTCAAACTGTAGTCAAAGCTATAGGAATTAGTCCCGAATTAAAAAATCTGTCTCCTGCAGGAATTTGAGTTCTCCATCAGAAAGATAATTTTTCTTTTAACCGCAACTGCTTGTCTGCAACTTGTGAAGTGGCAGGGCCCGTGCCAGGTCTCCATCCTGGGAATGATGATTCCTCTCTCTCCTGCATAGTCGTAGATTACAACTGAACTAGGATGAATACCCCACCTAGAACTAAGTGCCTAATTTACAACTAGGAATGTATCAATCTAGAGACTCCTTTACTAGGATCTCATCTCCTGAAGAAGGTGCTCTGGATGGTAACACTGTCTAAATCTGAAATGGGTTTTCCCTTTTAGTTTTTTTTTTTTAAAAATATTGTATTTATTATAAAACTCACAGAGAATAGTCATGTGTCCACCAGCTAGATTTACTAAATTTCAATATTATATGAAATTTGCATCAGAATTTTGAAGAAATTAACTGTAAAAGACATATATGTGACACTTCCAATATGACTGCACAGAAAGATACTTTTCCTATCAGTACATGTGAATTCATATGGCTCCCTGTTCTCAACATACTGAATTCTATTTGGAGCTTAATATTTTGTAGCTTTAAAGAGATAGAAATTATTTTTTTCATTCCTTCAAAATGTCCTATTTTCTCTTTTGCATTTTTCATTTTCTAATGTTGAATTTTGCATACTTCATTTTAGAACTTTTAATATCTCTTCTTTTAATTCTGCATTTCCTTTGTTCATCTTCCAATTGGTTTGGTTTCTTGTATAAATTAGAAGTATATTATTCTATAGATGTTTTCTGACCAAAAATTAAGAATATTTCCCTTGTCCTTTTCTTACTGGTTTCAAAAATTATCATACTTACAATATAATGACACCATTTTTCTTTTATGATTTACACTTTTGTATCTGTCCAAGTACAATGCATTCTAATTTTGTGATAGTTTATTTTGTATCATAAATAAGAGTTGGCTTGGTGGAATATTTTTCTATATCTGACTATTTACGTGCTTTGGACATTTTTGTCTTTATTCAGCTATTATATCATTTCATCCTAATTGATATTTTAAAGTTGAACTATGTTTATATTCTTAAGACAAACTCTTCTTAATATTTTTTTAATTCTACTAAATGTCTATGTTTTTAAGTTGATTTAATATTACTAAAAAAAAGCCAGATAGTTTATAGTTTATATTTAGTTAATGCCCTTTTCTTCAGTATCAAGTATAAGCAATTTAATTGGTAGCTTTAATTTTTTGTTTATATGCTCATTGTTCATTTATTTTTTAAAAGAGTTTATATAAAGTTAGGAATTATTTGTTCTTTGAGAGCTTAAAGTTCCATAAAAATTCTTTCTCTTAATGTTTACTCCTTTCAATAATATTTCAAAGGCTATTTGTTCTATATTTTTATCTCTTCTTTATCCAAATTTGCAAAGTATACTTCAGTGTGATTTTATGTATATGTTACAATTTATACAGAGATAATTATATGTAGTGTTATTTTGTGCTATATTTTTAATTGTAAGAACAACTTCCATGCAATCTGAAGAACTGTTTATCAATTACGTTTCTTTTTTCCTTCCATTTCACTCTGAAGTATGTATAACAGATGGTCCCTATTATAATATTTGTTTGTTATTTCCTTTAAGCATTTAATAAATTCCCCTAAAGTGACAAGCATTTCAATCAACACACCAGAGGCCTGTGATGGTTAATTTTGTGTGTCAACTTGACTGGGCCACAGGATGAACATGTATCTGATTCAACATTATTTCTGGGTGTGCTAGGAGGGTATCTGAAGAAGAGATTAACAATTAATTGATAAAATGAGTGAAGCAAAGAGTCTTTACCAATGCAGACAAGCAACATCAAATTTGATGAAAACCTGAATAGAACAAAGAGGTGGAGAAAGTTTGTTTTCTCTTTCTCTTTGTCCTCTCTTTCTTCTTTCTCTCTCTTTCTGTTTGAGCTAGAGCATTGATCTTTTCCTGCCCTTGTCACTCTTGATTTCCAGGCCTTGATACTGGAAGTGGAATCTGTTCCCTGGGATCCCTGGTTCTCTGGCTATCAGACTTTACCATTGGAGGCCCTCCTGTGTTTCCAATTTACAGACTGAAGATCATGGGACTCTTATATTCTCTATAATCATGTGGTTTAATACCTTATAGCACATCTAGACAGGTAAGTAGTTGACACAGAGAAAGAGAGAAAGTGAGTGACAGTAAGAGAGATTTCTTATTGGTTTTGTTTCTCTGGAGAGCCCTTACTAATACAAAGCCTATGGTTTTTTTGTTGTTTGGTTTGGTTTGGTTTGGTTTGGTGCAGAAGATGCTCAACTGTTTTAAAAATTTTTATTTTGAGGCAGGGTCTCACAAAATTTTTTAGTGTTTCATTAAGTTGCTGAGGCACGTTTGAAGTCATGATCCTCCTGCCTCAGCCTCCTGAACCACTGTGATTATAGGCATGTGCCAGCACACCCAGACACAACCTATATTTTTATAGATTGACCAAAAAAAAAGATTGTGCTAAATTTCACAAGTAAAATATTTGAAATATACTAGTAAACTATTTTTCTATTCCATATGGTAATGATGCCAATTATCTGTGAAAAGAAATTTATTTAGCTAATGTAACTTGGTGATAATCAAGGATTCTTAGCTCCAGTTGGTCTTATCCAGAGTCTGATATATTATATCTCTATCTTCATGATTGGGTACCATTCCATTTCTGTTTTGAATTTGTCTTTAAATTCAGGTAAACATTCTTCATATGCAAATAGAGTTGGTTGGAGGCCTTGTATGTAATTTATGATACTGACCCAAATCCTAGCTCTAAAATAATATTTCAGGATAAATCTGTAAAGGTTTGTTTGTTTTGTTCAGATAAAAGAGAACCAAAATCTATCCAAACAAATTCTGTAAGTAATTGTATTAAGTATAGATGGAGGTTTGTGTGATTATTAATCACATTCAAATTGGAACATAAGGAGTAAAGAAAAATTTTCAAAGGAAGTAAACTGGGATACAAGTGAGAAAGATTTTAGAAAAAAAAAAGAATAAAATTGTTATTATGAATAGAGAATATATAAAAGGCACAGGACTGTCCTACATGCAGGAGTGGACTTGTATAACATTAAATGAAAAAATAACTTAAAAAAAAAATCCTCCAAGAACCATCGGAGTTCTTTAGGAGAAAAGTTTGTGCAATTTATTTTTGTTGTAGAAAGGATCAGTGCTCATGTCCATGTGCCCATTACCCCATAGTGATGAGTCTTCAGAGGAAACAGTTTGTTCAAATGAAAGAACAAAATGTTATTATGAGATACTAAAAAGCTATAGGCATTTGGTATGGGAAAGATATAAAATGTGAGGGAAGAACAGTGGGAAAAATGTACAAGCACAACATAGAGCATGTTTTCATGGAGTCTTGGTTATTATATCCAATAAATAGAAAAATAGTAGGATGTTGTTCGTGGTTGGTTTTTTGTGGGTGTGTTGCTATTATTTCCTTGATTTTTTTTTCTATTTGCATAAAAGTAATATGATTAAGTTGGGTTTTTAGGAAAAAATAATTTGGCAGCAATTGGAGAATAAAAAGAAGGCAGAGAGGAAAGTGAAAAGATAACTCTAATAATGCTTGATTGCAAGTAGTTTATATTTATGTCAGGTAATTTCAATAGACAGAGAAGACAAAGATGATTATGAGAAATAATCATTTAAGTAACACAATTTTTAAATCATTTTCATAGATTAATTATATGGTAGAAAGGAACTAGAGGAATTGAGGATTCCTCCTGAAATTTCTTACTTGAAAGAATAAGTAGATGTTCTGAAATTAATTCAAACTGGAATGAGATTTGGGAAAAAAAATTTTGAGTTTGGCTTTTGTGATATTGACTTTGTGAAAAAATGAGACCTAATTGCAGAAGTGATTTTGGAAATGGATGTTTGTCTATGGAACTCAAATGCAAGGTTCTAAAAGTGTAGGTTTGTATATAATCAGTTGGGAATTCAGAAGAGCTTAGAATCCAAAATCTATGAGTCACAAGTGGAAGTTCCTGCATTCAACAATGAGTTTATCCATATCAATTTAACTTTGACTCGAGAAAAGGACATCAAGACACGCTAAAGAAGGAAAATTCAAATCTCAAAGCAATATTCCAAAGATTACTTATTAATTACAAAATGAGAAAAACTTGTTAACAATGAAGATATTCAGGTTTAACAAAGAGATTGAAGTTAGTATCACAAATGGTGGAATTAAGTGATATTGTGACTTATAAGGACAATGACATTCTCTATTCCCCTGTTGTTCTGCAATGACAAGTATCTCATCCATGTAGGGCACATGCCAACAACCTTCTACCTTTAATATAATTATTAGGAAACAATCAGTGAAGAGCAGATGGAAGATATACTTCAACACAACCAGCTGGAACCCTTTAACATTTCAAAGCAATGAAAAACACAGAAATGTGGAACTAATCTAGGTTTTCAGTGAAAATTCACATACCATACCCCCACCCCATGTAGGGCATGAGCCTTACTTGCCTCTTTAAATGAAAATAAGATATTTTGTGGCATTTTAAAAATAGGTTTTATCAAATTTGATGATTTTGTTAAGTTCATGTTAAGTATATTAATTTTTTTATATAAAATAATAATATTTTCTTTAGGATTACCTAAGAATGAAGAATCATGATGTTTTTAACTTTTTATGTGGTTCATAAAAAGTAGTAAGAGGTTTACATAGATAAGGAGAAATGAATAAATGTGATAAAACATTAACAATTGGTATATCCATGTAATGGGGAAGCTAGAGTTTATTTAACTATTCTTTTGGAACTCTGCAGTTTTAAACACTTGAAAATTCAAAACAGGTTCCTTTGCATGATCATGTTTATAAGTAAAAATTGAAATACTTCAGCTTTTGCAAGAATTTGCAAGAAATATATATTTATACCACAACATCAGACTGGCCAACAGCCTGCTAGAGAAGCAAAAACTATGAACAACTACCCACTTTGTGTTTATTTGGAAAACAAGGCATAATATTTAGTTTTATACATAATAATGTGTTCTTAAAAATATTTAATATAGAAAAATTTGCCTTTTAGTTCTTCTTTCTTTCTTTTCTTTTTTTTTTTTCTTCTCATATGAAGCTTAAAAATAATTTATCAGTTTTAAACATTCACAAACCAAAACCAAGGGACATAAAAGTTTGTTTTATGTATAAACATTATTAGCACATTTTATATGGGTAAATAAATAATCTCCAGGGTGAAATTAGAAAACTTAAAAGTTACCCAATCAAAATTTAAATTATTTTAAGTTAAAAATGACACATTCACTGATGTCTTTGAATACTGATGTTATTTTAGCTTTACTTCCCATAATAATGCAAACTGAGAAGCAAAGAAAGACGAAAATATTCAATTGTATATTTGAATATTTGCCACCAGGGCAATTAGTTGATGTGTATTGAAAATTGTTTTTACCAGTTTCTATACCTCATTGGCAAAGTATTGCATCATAAATGATAAGATATTGAAAGTAGAGAAAATCTGTTTTAAAATTCCTTATTTCTTAATTACATTTTCTCCATATATACACAAACATCATACTGAGTTGGTTGACAATTTAGCTTTACAATTATGTGTTTTAAAATGATACCCAGTTTGCACTGAAGTTCCAAGTGGATGAAGAGAAAATAGGAAATAAATGAATGCTCACATTTTTAGGCCATCATGGTAATTCTATTTCAATCGCCATACAAATAACAGAATTTAAACTCATGCTAAAATTTGGGTGGGTGATGTTAAATATCATTTGGAAAATGAATTGTGAAAAACCATTTCTCATTCTTTTCCCACCCCCACACCTCTCAGAATCTCTGTGATTGATAGCACATAAAGAATTGCACATTATATTTTACTGTCAATTTCTGTTACCTTAATGTCTAATATGTTTTCTAAATATAGCATATCTTTTCCAGCACATTTCACTACTTGTCTATTGAATTTATGTATTTGATAACTTTCTATCCTATTTCTTTATATTTATATGAATTCAGAACTTTTATCTAAGTATTTCCTAGTTCTCTCAAACATTAAATATAGAGTAGAGAAGTATGTTTATATGTAATTCCACACTGTTTCCTGTATTTACTCTAGTTGGTCTTTCAGATAAATTTTTCTTTACCACAGTTTTCATGAAGCCAGTTTAAAAAATTTAGTGTGAGTTGTGTTCTAGAATTATTTAAACCACTGTCTAAAAGTATTTTGCCTTTTCAAACTTGTGTTTGGAGTTGGTTTAAATAATGCAGAGCAGTGACTTCAGATGCTTTACACAGGTTTATTTCTGTAGGTGGAGGAACCAATGGAATAAAAATACTTACAAGACCTTCAGTATGATTTATCTCAACTTCTGACAAAGCAAATCCTCATGAAACCCAATTAAAGTCTAGATTGCCTCCCTTATTGTCACTAAGGAATGAAGAGTAGAATAAATTTTCTGAAAATCCAAGTTATGAGGTTCAATTAAAATGAATGATGAATTTGAGTATCTCTGAGTAACACAAGATGGTAAAAGTGATCACATACTAATGTCCATGTCTTTAGAAAAAAATTTCTCTTTGAGAAATAACTAAACAATAAAATACTGAGCGTGAGTTTGAATAAGAGAAATCACAAATAATTCCAAAAGATAGTGAAATTTGACAAGGTGCTTTTGAAAGAGTAAAATTGTGGCAAATGGAGAAGAACAAAAGAGATAAACCAGATTCAGAAATAAAGGAACAAATTGCCAAGGGAGGGTGAAAACGGGAAAAAACAATCTCTTTCTGACCAAAGTGGAGTGTCCTGTAATTTAGCAGTGAGAATTAGAAAATGAAGTCTACTATGAAAGGTGTAGTTATTCTACTAGTAATAATGATAAGTGAGTTGTCTTTGCATAAAATTAGTTATTTAGAGCTTTCATCCCTGAACTAATGTTGTTATTGGAGACAGGGTCCCATTGAGAGTGAGGACAAACAATGTCTTCCCAGTAAACAGACATTGGAGACCAGGCTCACAAGGCACAGATGTAATTTTACTTAGGATTCTACAAGACATATATAGACACTACCCAATCAGGTTAAGACGCTTGTTAAAACAACAGAACCAACCTATAGGTAAGCTATACGTGGTACTAATGTAAACAAACCAAGTATCCCTAAGTTGTTCTGTCCATCAACAAGTCTGAGACAAAGGACTGGGGGAAGGGCAAGCTCCAGCATACAGCATGAGGTGAGGCAGCACTGGGATCTCATATCACAGTTTACTGTGATGCCTGCTGAGGAAGGCTTCCCCTCAGCTCCTAGCTCAACCTCAGTAACTGCAAAGGCCTACAATCCATTTCCTCAGTTTCTCTGTCCAGACTGTTTTATTTAAACCATGGTGTCAGTGACTGCTGACAAATAAGCTTGAGGAATGTTCCCTACAAACTGGTGGATAGGATAAACAATCTTTTATTATCTTAATATACACAGGAAAGCACATTATCAGGAGGAAATAATTAGTTGGTAAGTAGTATGGAATGAATAAAGAGGTGAATTAAGGAAGAAATAAAGAGGTGAAAAAGTGTTGATTTATTCACATTGAAATGGTGAAAGTGTGAATTTGAACTACCCTTGAAAATCAGACATATAGCAATCAATAATATCTCAAAATCATAAAATCCATGAGATGAACTATTGTTTTTCTGTATTTCTAAGGTATGTAGATAGCATATAACAGAGTTCCAAGTTTATTTTATTAAAATATTTTCTTTCTATTGTGGATTAACATTCTGTCCTTTTTCCTAAAAATTATCATTTCTAGCAGATTCTTAAAGGTTTTAAGATAGTTGTCAATACTTTCTGATACTTGGTAACCAAATGTTAAACACAAAAACTCACTACAATCACATCCAGAACTACATCATTACTAAATACTTCTTTGTACTTTCTTTGTCCCTAGGGAAGGAAAGAAAACTGCATTCAGATTGCTTTATTTAAATCAAATTAGAATATAATTATAGTTTTAAAACATTGAATTTGTTGTTAAAGGATTACAGAGAAGTAGAAAAGAAAATAATCAGTTCCTTCATTGAACAAATGATCTAAAATGAAACAAACATTATGTAAAATTGTGTACTTCTCTCAAACAAGAAAAGGAGGGGAAGTTTCTAGTAATGAAGACATAAAATACAATTGATGTTGCAATTTTCTATCATTGTATGTTTAACTTTTGAGGTTTTTTCATTGAATGCATTATAACAAGTGTTAAGATACTATTCTTACTAATTCTTTATAAATGGGAGTATATAAATTAAATTTGTAAAATAATTAAATATTTATCTTGATAATTAAATATTTAAAATCTGTGTCATTTTTATATTTTCTATTAAATATGTTTCAAATATTTTTGCCAAATAATTAGAGCAATTGACTGATGTATATATATGAAGTTTTAGAACACCTGCACACCATATATAGTAATTCTCATTTAGAGGTATCAGGGTATCAGTATAGATTAGTGCACACACATACATGCGAATATGAATTTGTGTTTTCATATACATACAACATACATGTAATCCTTATGGGTGAATGTTCTCTCATATAAAAAATCATAACAATTTATTTGGATCATTTGCAACTTATTTTCAAATGTTTATTTTCTGTAATTTCATGTTTATTTAAGAAATAAAAAGTAACATAAAATATTACTTTCAAGTATGGATATTTATAAGGAAGAGCCACTGTTCAATTTAGAGAGATAACAACATGCGATAAAAACATGGGAATGCTCAACACTCTGAAGGTAAGTAGTGCTTTCATTAAAAGCAAGTAAAATTAGGTCTGGATTCTTAAAACATATTGTTTTAATAGCCGGTTTTTGTAACCCAGAAAATATAACACCAATTTTCCTTAAATGTAATTTGTTAAAGTAAGATTGAGTTGACAACACATGGCCACATTTAGCAAAAGAAAGATCATCTATCTCATATTTCCTCTTTATTTTTGGTTCATTATCTATCTTCACATGGTTAGGAACACCTATATCAATTGTGAGTGCAACTTTTTGGTGTGGTAGTCTGCCTTTCATTTCTACGGCAAAAATATCTGACATAAGCAGCTTAAAGGAGGAAAGATTTGTAATTGCTCATTGTTTCAGAGATATCAGCCCATGATCGATAGGTTCCATTGCTTTCAGGCATGTAGAGAGGAGAAACAAGGCAGAAGGTTGTGGCAGAGGAAAGCTGCTCAGCTCATGGCAGCCAGGAAGCAGAGAGAGCAAGGAAGGGGTCAGGAATAAGCAAAAGCCCCTGGAACTGTGACCCACTGTTTCCTCCAACAGTTTTCACTACCAGAAGGTGATCCATTCCACTTTCAGTGTATTCATCCAGTGATGAAGCTGGAGCTCGACTGATCCAATCATTCTGCCCAAAGCCACACCTCTAAGCACTGCTGATCTGGGGACCAAGCCCTCATCATATGAGCTTTTGGGTGACATTCCACATAAAAACCATGTCTGTTAAAGTAAATAAGGAAAATATTATACACACACACACACACACACACATTCTACAACTTTTCTTTAAAGCTAAAGTTTCTAATAAGTAAGATGATGTTAACACAGCAGTGTGGACCCTGTTCTTGGACTTATAGCCTGGACCCTGTGCAGTATTCTGTTAAGGAAGCCCTAGGAGACTAATGCATATCCTGAGTAACTTGATGAATATCAGTTCATATTCAAAAAAGAAAGTTTATAAGACTTGTATTTGCTTTTGACTTTCACTAAAGCTAGTGTTCTTTACTCAAAAAAAAGTAATTCATATAAAACTGACATTCTTAAAATCGCAAGTAATTTCAATATATAACAGAAAAGATAAGGTATATCTGCATTATATACAAATGTCATAGAAAACTTTTTGAAAAATTATGGTATACTTTGGAAACTGAGCTTTTAAAACAGTAGAAAGAAATACAGAGCTTTATGTTAAAAAGTAGATATTCATCTTTTTTCTGGTTGGAGTGGGAGGGTTGAGAATGTGAATGAATCCAATTTCTTCTACTTGTGAGCCTTTCAGTATAATGGCATTCCAGGGGAGGAAAAAATGAGAAGATTGATTTAAACAAGTTTCAAAACTTTTCCAGAGGGATATTTCTCAGTGCCATATGAATGAAAGAAAGAAAAAAGACAAATTATATGTTGTACCAAGGAAGGGGAATAGGCAGTAATCAGTGTGGGCAGGGGAACAGAAAAAGAAGACCCCTATTTACCACCACAGTCCTGAAATTTTGATGT
The DNA here is from genome assembly GCF_902686455.1 of Sciurus vulgaris. Lineage (NCBI taxonomy): Eukaryota > Metazoa > Chordata > Mammalia > Rodentia > Sciuridae > Sciurus > Sciurus vulgaris. Next base: position 24,674,300 of record NC_136470.1, on the reverse strand, counting down.
GTTCTGCCATTTATTTGCTGTGCTAGCATAGAATGTTTATTTTCAAAAAGCTGGTATGTTTAGGCCAGACATAAAATATTTTTGATTTATTATTCATTGGATTAGAAAAAACAAAAAAACAAATAAGTATTTGCATTTCATGTCTTCAAAGAAGTGATCAAAATTGTTGTGATATGTACATCCACAATTAAGGTTTTTATGAAGGTTTTTAATTTATTATGAAATAAATATCAAATGCAAATCTTCTATTCAAAGGCTAATAGTTTTTTCCCTTTTTTCAAGTACTTCTTCATGTCTAAATACTGGAGCAGCTGTAACTTTTGGTTACAAGTGACCCCAGGGTTGATTTCTATTAATGTCTCTCTGACTTGTATGTAGATAGCCACCTTCCCTCTTTCTTCACATGTCTTTTCTTTGTGCACATAACCCTGCTGTCTCTTCCTCTTCATGTAATGACACCAGTCCTACTGGGTTAGAATCCAATCTTTATGACTTCTTTTAATCTTAATTACCTCCTTAGAGATCCTATCTCCAAATACAGTCACATTTGGAATTAGGACTTTAACATGTACTTGGGGAGAATACAATTCAGTCCATAACAAAATATGTGTGCTTTTTTTGCAGACAAGTTGTATTTTAATAAGCTTTTTTTAAAAATCTATTATAATGATAATAGTTTAGACCTATAAAAATTATTAGGTGACATGATACTTAAGTGTATTATAGTTGCTCAAGTTTGGAATTTAGCATTTTATAAGTGCCATACACAGACTACAGAGGCGTGTTTCATCATTTGTCATTGATTATTGTTCAGATACCAGTTAATAATGAACTCACAAAATTAAAGGAATACTGCTTAACTTTCACTGTTGAGCTATTTATCCCAATACTTAAGTTTGAGAAATTCTATACCTGACAGGTAGTAAGACTCTTTGGAGAGTCTAAAGAGTAGAGCTTACTGACTTAGTCCTGCTATGATTTACATCTGAGGTGTTCACCAAATGCTCATGTGTGAGATAATGCAAGAAAGTTTAAAGGTAAAACAATAGGGTTATGAGAGCCTTAATCAGTGCATTGATCCTCTTGAATGGGTGGTAACTGTTGGCAGGTAGGGTGGTAACTGTAGGTAGGAAATGCCTGGAGGATGTATTTCACTGGACTGTGCCTTTGGGGTATATATTTTGTCCCTGGTGAGCAGAGGTCTCTCTGCTTCCTGACCGACTTGTTCTGAACTGCTTTCCTCCTCCACACAATTCCACCATGATGTTCTGCCTCATCTCAGTCCCAGAGGAATGGAGTGAGCTATGTAGGGACTAAGTATCCTGAAACCTTAAGCTAGAATAAGATTTTTCCTCTAAAATATTTCTTGTCAGATCTTTTGGTCATAGCAATGGAAAAGCTGAATAAATCAGGATCCTTTTGACTGAGTATGAGTTGCAGTTTTTCAAAACCAGGTGTATAAACTGCACTTTATTTTTGTGGAGATCTTTTAATGAACAGAGGAACTGAAAATATGAGATCCTGCAACATAAATGATTTTATAATATGATAAATATATTTATATAATATAAAATATAAAACCCTATGTCATCCCCAGTGACAATGCCCAGAAGCAATTCATCTTTGATTTCTTATATCACATTTTATATATATATGTGATATATACATGTATATATGTCTAAAAATATATAATAAATTCCATTTCTTGATTTTTGAACTTAAGATTTTATCCATTAACTCTACACTTTGAAAGAAATTCAATTATAATAATCCCTATTTCCCCTTCTTAAGTATCTCTACAAGATTTTTCTTAATTTCCTCTATTAATCACTTTAAACATTTATGTAATATATTCATATCTCTTTCTCTGGTTTCATCAACTGTATAACAATGCATCTTGGGTTCTTTTTAACAAGATGAAGAAATTGCATTCTTAATATTTCTCATTCTCTAGGATGCTCTTCTGCATTTCAAAATTTTCTGGCTTTTTGTTTTGTTCTGTTTTGCTATGACAAGGTATGTAACTTTGACTTTTAAAAAGGAATATTGTTCACACATTGTCTATGTAGGTTGGGTTTAGGTGAAAAAAAAGGATAGCATAAAACTATTATAATCATTCATTACAGAAAAAAAGACTACTATAACTGTACCTGTAGAATAATAAACATAATGTAATCCTTTGTCATTCAAATGTTTGGGTGATAAAAGAGAAATAGTTTCTAAATTCCAAGGACAGATGCCCTCACCTGTTATATTCCATATATTTCAAAACCTGACTTGATTTTCTTTGTTTCATATTTATTCATTATTTTGCAGGTTTATTCATTCTAGAATTTCTAATCACTTTTTCTTTCTTATTGAGAGAAGAATCCCATACCTCTACCATTTTGTTAACATCCACTTTTATAAGAATATTTTATTAGTTATGAAACAATTTCACTGCTAGAAAATTAATCAATATAATAGTAAATTTTTAAGAAGAAAGAACTTAATTCCTACTCTTAAGCAAAAAAAGAGGAATATACAAATTCCGTGGTCGTAGCAACTTGATCTCTTTTTGCCTTAAACCTCTTCCATCTTCATCATATATTCAGCATTTTGCAGACTAATGGAGTTACTTGAAACATTTAGAGAAATAACTGGAGTTACTTGAAACATTTTGAGTAATAACCATATTCCAGACATTGGAGACTGGGAGAGCAAGAGAAGAAGAGTGCATCAGCTTTACTTTTCAAGTATAGCACCAAGAAGTTGCAGAGATAGCTGTAGTAATTTCAGTATTAACTTATGCAAGAATTGTACCACTTGTCTAACCTGGAAAGTTTAGATTATAACAGCCCTTACCTCATGTAGATACTATCCCAATTAAATGAACTACAATTGGGATTGGAGGTGTAGCTCAGTGATAAGTACTCTCCTAGCATACACAAAGCCCTAGGTTCAATCCCAAACATTGTAAAATATGAATAACTAAAATGAGTAACCATTTATAAAGCATTTAGTATAGTATTTGACACATAATAAGCACTGTAAAATTACCTAATACTATTACTACTATCTTTTGTTATCCATTAAATAAAAACTAATTATATGACCATGGTTTGGTGCAAGGAAACTAACATAGATTTTTGATTGACTATAATATGCTGAGATAAAACTTCAATTATAGGAGAAAAAGAGAAGGTATTAGGAGGGGAAGGAGTCATGTATGAACACATTCTGTTAAACAAATACAACAGAAACAACACTCCTATTCTTAAATATGTTTTTCTCTTACCTTGGATCATTGCTTTTATGTAGAGTTATTTGTTACAGGACTTCGTTTACCTTATATTTCCATTATATTGCCTTTTATGGTCTTTTTTTGTGTTTTGTTGGGAGCTGGGAATGGATCGTGGGTGTATCTGAGCCTTCTTTAATTTGAGGTAGCACCTTGGAGAACACTAGATTCTTCTCACCCATCTAAGACCTCTCTGTTGTCAATGTTCTCAAGAGAATTCTGTGAAATTGTGGAATCTACCGGTTCAGACATCCTAGATTCATATGCAACTCCTGGGAGGTGGAAAGAGATATCAGTTACCCAAGTAGCTTTGAGGCTCCAGCTCCCAGAAGGAGGAAGAATTACTGCGTGAATGGTAAGTGTCCCATCAGGCCATTTCCTGTAGCCTCTCGCTTCTCGTTCATCCTGAAAAAGTTTTTCTCACAATAAATCCCCCTTTGATTAGTTTCAGTAAAAGTAAAGCATTCATGGGCTTTTTCCTTTCTTAGAATCAGACCCATCAAGCCCCTGCTTTAACTATATTTCTGGTGTCTTTTGTCTTTATTTCTTAATAGTATTTTTTTCAATCTTTTATTTCCAGCCAACCCACACCTCCAGTTTACTGATTCCCTTGCTACACAGGTCACGGTGAGAGAGTTTAATTTTTATTTTTATAGAATATATTATTTTCTCCATCTGTTGATCTCATCTATGTCTCAGAAAAGACAGTATATCACCAGTATAATTGCTTACGTATAAAAATATTTTTATTTTGTTCTCACATGCTGAATAATCACTAAGCATAGTGTAGATTTTGTTTAAATATTATTTTTTCACCAAGAGTTTTAAAGAATTATTTCCTTAGTTTCTAAAAGCCAGTGTTACTGATAAAAAGTCAGCCATAATATTTGAACTTTATCTTTTGCAGACAAACTTATTCTTTAAAAAGAACATTTTATTTTTGATGGTCTGAATTTTCTGAAAATTTCATCACATTGCTTATTGTTTTATGTAATTCATAATTCATGCATCTTAGAACTCAGTAACATATTTTTCTTTTCAGTCTGTGAATTTATTTTTATTTCTTTTATCATTTCTTCCTTTTTCTCTTTCTAGGTCATTTATTGGCAAATTTCATAGTTATTTCACAAGTGAACTTCATGTTTTGAAAAAATGTTTTCTAACTTTTTCCTTTGCTTTACTTTGCTTTGTGAAAACATTTGTCAGATTTTTCTCACTTTTCCACTAAATATAACAATATCTATATTACTCTAACCATCATAACTTCTGAAAGATTTCTTATATTCTCTGATTATCCTGTTTTTAGAGTACATCATTATTTATAATTATTACCTTTTCTTAAATCCTTCTATACTAATAGTCAGAATCACCTTATTCTTATATGTTACCTAGATTATGTTATGTTCCTATACTATTCAGTATTTATCTTTTGCATTGTTAAATTTCCTTATAGGTATGAACTCCTCATAGATATACCTCTTCCTCTCATGCTTCACCTTATTGGAGATATTGCTATCTTTATAAATTGAAGTTTTATGGTAATCATTTGTTGAGCAAATCTTTTGGCATTATTTTTTCAACAGAAGGCATTTACTTCATGCCTTGGTGTCATTTGGTAATTTTCATAACATATTAAACTTTTTCGTTATTATCCTTATCTGTTAAGGTTTTCATGAACAGTGATCCTTAATGTCATTTTTCATGTTTCACCTGGGGTTACACAAATCACACCTAGACAATCACAAACATTAAATGTATATGTCCTGATAGTTTCACTGATCAGCCATCCCATGTCCTGTTTTTCCATTGTTCCCTATTACCTCAGACACAGAAATATTGAAATTAGGTCAATTTATAACCTTAAAATAGCCTCTAAATATTCAAGTGAAAGGAAGTTTTCTGTTTCTCACATTAAATTAAAAGCTAAAAATGATTAAGCTTAGTGAGGGAGGAATATTTAAAGGTAGGAGGTGCATGTATGGTACAAGATGTGGCAAGCAAGACTTCTTGCACTGAACGATTAGCTAAGGTTTGAAGACAAAGAAAAAATTCTGGAAGAAAATTTAAGTATTACTTTAGTGAACATGTGAATGATATAAAAGAGAAACAACCTTATTGTTTATAAGGAGAAAAGTTTTAGTGGTCTGGGTAGATGATCAAAGCTGCCACAGTATTCCCTTATCTCAAAACCTAATCCAGAGCAAAATCCTAAGGTTCTTCAGTTTTCTGAAGGTTGATGGAGGAGAGGAAATTGTAGAAGAGTTTGAAGCTAGTCAACATTGGTTCATGAAGATTAAGGAAAGAAGAGATCTCCATAACATATGAATGCAAGGTGAAGAAGCAATTGCTGATGTATAAGTCACAGGAAGTTTTCTAGAAACTCCAGTTAATTTAGTCAGTGGAGTTGGCAACACTAGACAAAAGACCTTGCAATGCAGATCAAACAGCTTTCTGTTGGAAGAATGTGCCATGTAGGACTTTCATAGTTAGAGAGAAGTCAGTGCCTTTTTTCAAAGATCCAAAGGACAGGCTGACTCTCGTTATGGGATAATGTAGCTGGTGACAAAGTTGAAGCCAATGCTCATTTATCTTTCCAAAAATCCTAGGGTCCTTAAGAATTATATTAAATCTACTCTGCCTGTGCACTATAAATGGAACAACAAAACCTGGATGACAGCACATCTGTTTACTAGAAGGTGTACTGAATAATTTAAACCTACTGTTGAGATTTAATACTCAGGAAAAAAAGGGGATTCTTGTCAGAGTGTTACTCCTCATTGATTATGCACCTGGTCACACAAGAGCTCTGATAGAGATTTACAAGATTAATGTTGTTTTTAAGGCTGCTAACACAATATCCATTCTGCAACCTACGGATCAAGAAATAATTTTGACTTTCAGTCTTATTTTAAACAATGCATTTTGTAAGGTTGTAGCTGCCATAGGTAGTGATTCTTCTGATGGATCTTGGTAAATTGAAAAATTTCTGAAAGGATTAATGATTGTAGATGTCATTAAGAATATTCATGAACCTTGGGAGGAGGTCAAAATATAAACATTAATAGGGGTTTGGAAGAAGTTGTTTCCAAATCTTTTGGATGACTTTGAGGGGCTCAAGATTTCAGTGGAGAAAATAACTGCAGGTGTGAAGGAAACAGTAAGAGAAATGGAATTAAACATTGATCCTAAAGATATGATTGACTTGTTAAATTCTCATGATAAAATTTTAATGCACGAGAAATTGCTTCTTATCTTTGAGCAAAGAAAATATTTTTAAAGAGGGAATCTATTCCTGGTGATGATGCGGTAAACATTGCAGAAATGTCAGCTAAGTATTTAGAAGATTAGATGACCTTGCTTGATAAAACAGCATTAGCCTTGAGAGGCTTCCCTTCAATTTTGAATGAAGTTCTACTGTTGGTAAAATGTTGTCTTAGCTTAGAAGATTGCTAAGGCCACATGAACCTTAGGTAACACCATCCTAATCAGTCAGTAGTCATCAACAAGACCCTCCACCAGCAAAAGCATTGCGATTTTTGGATGATTCTGAAGATTGTTAGCAACTTTTAGCAATCAAATATTTTCAAATTAAGGTATGTACATAATTTTTATACACAGTACTATCATGTTCTTAATAGACTGTAGTATAGTGTAAGTTTTATATGCACTAGGAAAACAAAAATATCAAGAGACTCATTTGACTTTGTGATATTTTCTTCTTCCTGTGGTCTGGAAATGAACCCACAATATTTCTATTCCTGGATTTGTCTTTTCATATTTTAAAATGAGAAACAATGATTTTGTTACTTTTAGGACTTTGTTGGTGTTGATAGTCCACTGAGAACTCTGTTTCTCTATTTAGTCTTTTTCTTGAATGTGAAACTTGACCTTGACCTCTGAAGGAAGGAATAGTTTCACTTTATGATGCATGGGCTCAGAGTTCACTTCCCTTGTTTTTCCATTTCCCATTCTAGCTTTCTCAAATAAACATGGCTTAACTCTAAGACGTCAATAGCCACACTAAAAGTTTAATCATTACCAGAGTATTCAGAAAAGAAATACCTGCTTTAAACTGGAGCCAATGTCATTGTCTATATTCTTTCTGTCATTACTCAGAAACATAAACAGCTCATTCACACTTACTGGACTTGCTAACTTCAAGACTGGAAGGTTTCCAGAGTTCAACAGGGAAGAAATAGTTTTATCTTCACTAATTTTTACAATTCCTAGTTCTCATTGGGATTAATTATACTCTGATGTTTCTTGGAATATAAACTCATGTGCCCTAGACCTTTCAAAAATGAGCCAAAGTCTGCAGTCTTAGTGGTCACACTCCTTACAAAAGACTAAGAACTGCTGCTGATTATTATTTTATAACATGAATTTTAGTGATGGAAAGAAGTAAATGCATGACTATAGTCTTTCATAAAAAACAGTAGAGATTATTTTAAATCTACAAAGGTCTTCAATAATGGCATGGAATGAAAAGAGCATTATTTAGTATTACAATGAGTATACAATAAAGCACACTGTAAATAGACACTCCAAATGTTCTATAAAACATGGTAGCATAAAATCCTTTTGGGGAAAAAATTCTTCATCAAATAAAATTATTTTTGAAACTATTAATTTTATTTCGCCTAAAAGCAAAATTTATGAAAGCTTTGGAGGTGATATGAAGTAAACGCAAGTCATTTATTTGGCTTAATAAATTACATACTTTAAGGAGAAGGAGAAGTCTCAAATTAATCACATCTGGTAAGTAAGAGTCATCACACAATGCTATAAAAAGCTGCAAATCAATCACGTCTGAAACAGTGATATCTCACATTTCTAGAAAATAACAATGTTAGATAAGCTATAGAGTTGGAAAAAACCTAAGCTTGCAATGTAATTTTGGCCTAAATAACTATGCAAACTTAAACTATTTACTTAAACTCTGAATTTTGGAGAACATAACACTTTCTTAAAGGAATTGTAAGGAGCTGGGAAGAAATTCCATCTATATATTTATAGATATTCCATCTATAAATTTCTACTTTAAACATAGTCAGGATTCAGTATGTTGAAGACACACTTGGCAATGCCAAAAAGTTTACTGAAAACACTAATTGAAATTATCTAAATTTTATCCATTCCCTAGACTTTACCAGATTCCTCCAATGTCGCTCATTTAACTTATACTTATATAATATCATAATTTATAAAATTAATTTAATAAAATAGTCTATTTAAATAAAATTTACTTATTTATCAGATGACACAAATGAAGAACTGCAGAAAACCATTTTTAAAAATTGAAGAAAAAAAAATAATTCTCTTTTAACACATGGTAAATTAAAGGGAAGACCAAGCAACCCTCACATGAAATCTTTCATGAAGGCATTTATTATTTAAATGATTTTAACAATTTCTAAAGGTCAATATTCAGTCGTACAGAATCAAATATATCATTTTTTGTTATGGGGCACAACTTAAGAACAGACCGATCACCACTGAGAAGTCCAAATTTGAGAGTCTTTATTAAGCCGGCCAGCTGACTATCTCACAATGCCCCAAGAAATGGCTATTGGGAGAACAGCCCTGACCACAGGGTCGTAGGGGTTCTTATACCAAAAATCACATTAATCATAAGTGTCTGTTGCTATGATTCGAAATTGCAAACTAACATCATGAGATGATCAACAGAGGGGGAAGTGGGTCAAAATGACCCTTACCTAGGTACAAACTAAAGAATGGTTACTAACACCCACACAATCACTGTTCACACGGTACATTGTTTAGGAGCAACAGGCATCAAAAGAGAGCAATTCTTTACTACATAGGAATTGCCATTGTATATTATTAAACATGTCACACCAAGTAACTGATAATGGGTACAGAGGCAGGGTGTTCCCATGGGAGATGCTTATTTCCTACATAAATGGAGTCTCAGAGCAAAATGGAGTCTGTTTAGTCTGGCCTATAACATTCTCATGGAGTCAGATCTGTCAGCCCATCACATTTTTTTAAATAATGAGAATGAATTCTTTCTAAAAGGAAAACTCAACCAAGCTTTAATAAATTTATTAAAATAAAGTAAAATCCAATATTAAACTAGAATGCAATATATTAATTCACAATAAGAATGATGCAGAGATTAAAACCTATTGAAATTTATCTGGGACAATATCTTTCTATACATAATAGAGAGATACAAAGAAAACCATTATCATTCAATTAATTCATTTATGGTGAATCTGTTTCAATTCATTAATGTTGAATCTGTTCCAATAAGATTCCAACATCTCAGTCTCCACGTTAGGGATAATTTAAGATAGAAAGTCCTGAAAGCTGAAGTACTTATAGCATTAGGTTTTTGTTCTCCACAGGAGAATTCTTGGATGGTATCAGCAGATTTTCTGCATGTTTCAGCTTTCTTTCTTTCTTTATTTTTTTACACTGGGAAAACCTTATTTTTATGAACATCTTCCATTTTAGGTCACATTAAGAAAAAAGTGAGACAAGTGACATTATTGAACACTTACATTTTTAAATACTTTAAATTGAATATCCCTTTGAGGTATAGTTACATATCCATACTCTGACCCAGTAAGTATATGAAAAAAGATAATGTATTAATTTACTTCTTTACTGAAAGCCTAAGTGCCACACACCACATCAGATATTCCAGTTACAATTGTTACACAAGGTGGATGTGATTCTGGTTTCCACTGTGCTCACAGACTAGTCACTGCATATCTATTCTCGATTATCCCCTCAGTAATGTGGAAAGCCTAATAAAAAGGGAGGTCAAGATGGAGCATATAAGCATGGAAATCCTAAGACTTCTAATGTGAAAGTACCCCCGGCAGTTTTCTGTGCCCTAGTGATACTACTTGGATTACAGGTAAACTGTCACTTACCCTTAACGGGTACATGCCTTTAACATCTGTGACTATTAGAAGAGCATCTCGAGTGGTTTATATTTGTTTTATCAGCTCCTACTTAAAATATGACATCTCGTTCTACTTATTTCTAGTAGATAAATAATGAAACTGAATATCAACCATATGAGGTAACTTGTCTAGTGTCATAAAGATTAATAATTATGATTTGATCCCAATATTATGTACTGAATTGTTGGGACTAATGACACATTAACTAATTCAGGTTGACTCCTTATTCCCTGGCCAGTGAACAAAATCAAGGCTCAAAGGCGGTTTCAATAGTTAATGACAATGAATCGGACCACCGTCAGGGATTGGTTAACAACAGTTCCACAAACGTGATCAGCTCCTGCTTACCATGTAGTCCAATGGGACTCTCGCCTGCATGAACCCCCCTTCCTTGCTGACCTTTAAGCTGATTGGTTCCCGCCTAACCCCCACCCTACATAAAAGCTGTGTGACTCCCTCAATAAACAAGTTCCTGCTGTGACTGTTCTCCCTGATACGTCTGATTGTCCTCCGCCTGGAGGGCTGGGAGCTGGTGGTCAGTCGGCCCTACCTATCCTGTCTGACCTTGTTGGGGAGTGTCCCCTTCCCTTGTCGCTGGTTGAGAAGAGCAAGGGGGCTTAAGACCCCGACATCTGGCACCCATCGTCGGGCCCCTCAAGGCTGAACCACAGCCAAAGCGAAGAGGCAGTTTTGAAACCGAAAGTACCAGCAGATCGGGCTGGTGTGGAGGGAGTAACCAACCCAACCATCAGTGGCATGTCCTAGTAAAGAGTATGATGTAGTAGCCCCAGTCCCTATAATATTGGGAGATAATTGTTTCACAATTTTCTGTGTCCAAACCTGAAATGTTTACTAACCAGGAATAAGGGTTAAAATGCCCTAGGCATCAAGGTCTGCTAGAACATTTTTGGCCCCTTTCAGATCCAGATCTCAGTCAAGGATTACATTGAAATGTAAATAGAGAAAGCCTGAAGGCTCAGTAGGAGACCGGTCTCAAACACAAGAAAAAAAAAGAAAAAAAAGAGCAAAAAGTCTTATGTGAACTCCAGCAAAAGTAAATTTTATGATGCTTTACTAAAGTAATTAATGACCGTATCATTTTTCCAGCACTCTTGTTTTTTTGAATTCTACATTTTTTTTTTTTGAGCTCATGACTTTTTTGATCAGTTCTAATTTTTTATTCAACTAGAGCATTTGAACAGCTGTTACATTGCAATGGAGATTTACCTATAAAGTTTCAAGGCCTTTGATTTTGTGTTATGTGTATGTCGTGCTGTCTGATGTCATGTTTTGTCTGTATCAAAACTGAGCGCTTCTAAAATTAAAATTTTTTTTTTTTTTTTTTTTTTTGGGTGCTGGGGATCGAACCCAGGGCCTTTTGCTTGCAAGGCAAGCACTCTACCGACTGAGCTATCTCCCCAGCCCCTAAAATTAAAATTTGAAAATGGATCCAAGTGCTTTTAATTCACATGATTTGGGAGGGTTCAATTTAAATTGGGTAAACTGAAAGAAGAAAAATGTCTTGAAAATGACTCGCAGATTTCTGGGTGGTCAAACTAATAAAATGTTGATGTTGATAAAATGTTTAACATCAATTTTTCTGGAACTTTCCTTCAATAGGAAAGAGATGGCAGGTGCTGTTCGGGATGCTTGTCTAATATCTTGGTTTTTGCAACGTGGGTGAATTGGAGTTGACTTGCGTGGGATTACTCAAGTGTGTTTGTAGAGAAGATTGTTTTGTGTCATCACTAAACTGAAAATGGGGTTGCTGGGAGTTGTGTCCTAACAGGTATAATTCTATATACAAAGGGTTCTAAAGGTTTCAACTGTGTTTCAGTTGGAGTACTATAGATAACAAGGTGTTTGGTCTTGTTAAAATGGAGTAATTTATATAATTTGGGAAGTTTTGTGGGAGTTGTTTCAGAATGTGGACAAGGGGGTCAGCAGATGGGAAAGAGAGAAATGAGGGGATCTGGATATGGAAATATATTTAGTAAAGAACAAAATGTTTCTGGGTGAGAAAGTGCTTGTGTGATGGAGTGCATGGGGGTCTGGGTGGGTGCTGGGAAGGACTGTAAGGGGCAGGTTTCAATAGGTTTGCATGTAACTGGGTTGGTTGTATGTGTGTGACATGGTTGAAGCTGTTTAGGGTTTTTTTCCTGGGGTGGAATTCTAATGTTCTGATATGGACCAAAGTTGAATCTATATGGTAAAATGACAAAGATTTCTTACAAACACTAATTCACTCTTAACTTTGTGCCTATTAAGTTTTATTCTTGGCGATACAAGATGGTGGACTAGAGGGTGACTACATCTCCAGTCACTCCAGAACCTACGATTCAAGAAGGGGAGGCACTGAGAGACTCGGACTAAAATATAACCATGGGGTGAGGCTCCCCCACCAGGTGAAACTCGGCCTGGGTGGCAGGCCCGGATTCAGGCAGCTTATTAGAGTAGGGCAGGGCAGATAGAGTCTCACCCAGGCAGCCCTGAGCACTCCAGTGGTGGGCTCCTCCCACAGGGCCAGATTCTCCAGCTTCGCAGAGCAGGCCCCCCAGTGAGAGCCTTTCTGCACAGAACCAGCATGCTGCCAGCTCCGGCCCACCCCAGGTTTCTTCAGAGACCAGGACAGGACAGCCAGGGACTTCCCCAAGCAGCCCGGCTCCCTCTGGCCGGAAGCACCTTTCTAGGCTAGCTTCTTGGAGCAGACCGCCCAGTGAGAACCTTTCTACACAGAGCCAGCCACAAGTCCCCAAGCCAGCAGAGACCACCTTCCCGCAAGCAGCCTCTGGGACTAGGTAGGGCAGCCAGAGACCTCTCCAGTTCTCTCTCCCTGGAACCAGTAGTGGGCTAGTGGCAGCTTTCTTCGGAAGCACTGCATTATCAAGTTCCTCCAAGACTTCAGGCTACTGAAGGCTGGGAGGTGATATACTGGAAATCTACAGGGACATTATGAGCCAATAGAGGAAATCTGCACTATCACAGAGTCCCACTGACATCTGACCAATATGAGAAAACAAGGGAAGAAAATGTCCGAAACAAACCTAGATACTATATCAATAAAACTCAATGACAGCACAGCAGAAGAAATGTCAGAAAGGGAGTTCAGAATGTACATAATTAAAACAATCAGGGAAGCAAACAAGGAGATGAAAGAGCAAATGCAGGCATTAAATGATCCCACCAATCAACAGTTAAAGGACCAAATATGGGAAGCAAGAGATCATTTCAATAAAGAGTTAGAGATACTGAAAAAAAAAAAAAAAAGAAATCCTTGAAATGAAGGAAAAAAATAAACCAAGTTAAAAACTCCATAGAAAGCATAACAAATAGGATAGAACACCTGGAAGACAGAACCTCAGATATTGAAAAAATATTTAGTCTTGAAAACAAAGTTGACCAAACAGAAAAGATGGTAAGAAATCATGAACAGAATCTACTAGAATTATGGGATATCATGAAAAGGCCACATTTAAGAATTATTGGGATTGAGGAAGGCTTAGAGACACAAACCAAAGGAATGAACAATCTATCCAATGAAATAATATCAGAAAATTTCCCAAATCTGAAGAATGAAATGGAAAACCAAGTACAAGAGGCTTATAGGACTCCAAATATACAAAATTACAACAGACCCACACCAAGGCACATTATTATGAAAATACCTAACAAACAAAATAAAGACAGAATTTTAAAGGCCGCAAGAGAAAAGAATCAAATTACATTCAGGGGGAAACCAATAAGAATATCAGCAGATTTTTCAATCCAGACCCTAAAAGCTAGAAGGGTCTGGAACAACATTTACCAAGCCCTGAAAGAAAACGGATGCCAACCAAGAATCTTATACCCAACAAAACTTACTTTCAGATTTGACGATGAAATAAGATCCTTCCATGATAAACAAAAACTAAAGGAATTTACAAAAAGAAAGCCGGCATTACAGAACATTCTCAGCAAAATATTCCATGAGGAAGAGATGAAAAACAACGATGCAAATCAGCAACAGGAGGAACTAGCCTAAAGGAATAGCCAAATAAAGGAGAAACAAAATCATGTCAAAAAACAAAAATGAGTCAAATGACTGGGAATACAAATCATATCACAATAATAACCATGAATGTTAATGGCCTGAACTCATCAATCAAAAGACATAGACTGGCAGAATGGATTAAAAAGAAAAATCCAACAATATGCTGCCTGCAAAAGACTCATCTCATAGAAATAGATACCCATAGACTAAAGGTGAAAGGATGGGAAAAAACATACCATGCACACGGACACAGCAAAAAAGCTGGAGTATCCATTCTCATTTCAGATAATGTGGACTTCAAGCCAAAACTAGTCAGAAGGGATAAAGAAGGACACTACATACTGCTTACGGGAAGCATAAATCAGCAAGACATAACAATCATAAATATCTATGCCCCGAACATTGGCTCATCCATGTAGGTCAAACAAATCCTTCTCAATTCCAGAAATCAAATAGACCATAACACAATAATACTAGGTGATTTTAACACACCTCTCTCACCGCTGGATAGATCGTCCAAAAAAAAAAATTGAATAAAGAAACCATAGATCTCAATAACAATCAACAATTTAGACTTAACAGACTTATATAGAATATACCATCCAACAAAGAACGAATACATTTTCTTCTCAGCAGCACATGGATCCTTCTCTAAAATAGACCATGTTTTATGCCACAAAGCTACTGTTAGCAAATACAAGAAGATGGAGACACTACCTTGTACTCTATTAAATCATAATGGATTGAAATTAGAAATAAATGACAGAATAAAAAACAGAAACTTCTCCAATACTTGGAGATTAAATAATACACTATTATATGATGAAAGGATAACAGAAGACATTAGGAGGGAAATAAAACAATCTTAGAATTAAACGAGAGCAAAGACACATCATATCAAAATCTCTGGGACACTATGAAGCAGTACTTAGAGGAAGATTTATTTCATGGGGCGCATTCAACAAAAGAAGTAGAAATCAACAAATAAACGACTTAACACTACACCTCAAAGACCTAGAAAAAGAAGAGCAGACCAACACCAAAAGTAGTAGAAGACAGGAAATAGTTAAAATCAGAGCCAAAATCAACGAAATTGAAACAAATGTGTCGGGGTATTAAGCTCCCTTGCTCTTCTCGACCAGCGACAAGAGAAGGGGACACTCCCCAACAAGGTAAGACCGGGATAAGTAAGGCCGACTGACCACCCGCTCCCAGCCCTCAGTGTGGAGGACAATCAGACGCGTCAGGAGGACCCGTCACAGCAGGAACTCATTTATTGAGGAAATCACACAGCTTTTATGTAGGGTGGGGGCTACGTGAGAACCAATCAGCTTAAAGGTTAACAAGGCATGGGGTGTTCACCAGGCAAGAGTCCAATAGGACTATATTGCAAGCACGAGCTGATCACGTTTACAGATCTATTGTTAACCAATCCCTGACGGTGGTCCGATTCATCGTCATTAACTATTGAAACTGCCTTTGAAGCCTTAGTCTTGCTCACTCACCAGGGAGGAAGGAGTCAGACTAGTTAGTTAATGTCTCAGTAGTCCCAACACATCCCCCTTTTTGTTTTATTTTAAGGGTGTATCTGACTTAGGTTGCCCCTGGGAGGGTCTTACCCGTCATGGACCATCACCCTAGCAGTTTAGGGGTCTGCCTTACTCAAAGGTGTGCCTGTCTTAGGTTGTCCATGGCAGAACAACATCCTTACCCGTCATTGGACAATGAGGTTCTAGCCCTCATTTTCTGTCTTAGGTCGGTATGAGCTCCCCATGAATCTTACCCGTCATTGACTACCCCCTAGAACTTCAGGCGGGCCCCTCAGGAGGAGCAGGGCTTAAGGGAGAGACACTTAGACTCCAGTGGCCTGATACGAGTGATCCATGATCCTATAGGGCTCCCAATCATCATTATGAAGGGCAGTATAATGCTGTCGGTCCACCATGAGCTGCACAGACTTAGCCTGGCTTTTCTGTAAATGGATAAGCTTATTGATTATGCAAGGCCCAATGGTGAACACAAGGATAATGGTGATTAGCAGTCCCATAAATGGGAGGAGGTAGGGGAGCCACCCATGTAACCCACTCCAGAAGAAATTAGAGTGAAGCTCGTTCCTACGATGTTCCAGATCTTCTTGTAGGTTTTTGATTTTGTCTTGTAGAATGCCAGAGCGGTTGGTGTAGAAACAGCACTTCTCACCAAGGAACAGGCAAAACCTTCCTTCCTTCACTGTTAGCAGATCAAAACCAGGACGATCTTGCAGGACAACAGCGGCCAAGGAATCAAGTTGAGCCTGTAGATCTAAGATGGTAGAGCTGCAAAGTGCAATGTTAGGAGCTCTGTGTAGCTCTCAAGGAAGTCCACTGTCCAAAGTCATGAGGTCAGAGACCCCAATCTTAATCACTGTTGTCCCATTTTTGCTACTGTGCATTACACTCTTTCTTAAATGTCATTTTAAGCAGTTTACATATATTGACTCCTGAGTCTGTATGAACATTAATTAACACAATTTAACATTGTATCTAAACATGAATTAAAGAAATGCTGAGAGAGCTTTTAGCTTTCCTTTTGTGTGGCAAAGTGACAAAATGTTTTGATGTTTAACCTTTAAACAAATCAGGCTCTCAATAACCTTCAGAAATACATTTAACAAATTTTACATACACCCTATTGATGGCAGGTCCTATAATAGAACATTAAATGATAGAAATAAATCCCCAATAAAATTTACTCTTTTTAAGTTTAAAATTACTATTACAGACAAGTTTAGTTTGGAGAATAGCAGCTTGATAAATTTCCTGTTTTAAAAACTTATATACCTGGAAAATATGAACACATTTAATATACAAAGAGTGACCATTTCACAATTACCTTGACACTTTTATATTACCAAATTTAGTTTTTAAAGAAAAATTTAGAGTCTGTAACTTGTACAATACTCTAACAGTTGCTTAACCATAATTGTATACCCCAATTTTTAAGACTAATTGCTCTAAAGAATAAAACTTAATAGACACAAAGTTAAGAGTAAATTAGTGTTTCTAAGAAATCCTTGTCACTTTACCATATAGATTAAATTTTGGTTTATATCAGAATATTAGTATTTCACCTTAGGAAAAAACCTTAAATAACTTTGTGTCACATACATACAACCAACTTAGTTACATGCAAACTTATTGAAACTTGCCCTTTACAGACTTTCTTAGCACTTATTAGACCCTCATGTATTTTATCACATAAGCACTTTCTTACCCAGGAACATTTTGTTTTTCACTAAACATATTTCCATATCTAGAACCTTTTATTTTTTCTTTCCTATCTGTTGACCTTTTCGTTCACATTCTGAAACAACTCATGAAATTTCTTAATTTATATAAATTACTCCATTTTAATAAGATTAAATATTTTGTTATTTATTGTACTCTAATTGAAACAGTTGAAACCTTTAGAACCCTTTGTGTATAGAATTATACCTGTTAGGACATAACTCTTAATAACCTTGTTTTTAGTTTAGTGATGACACAAATCAACTTTCTCTACAATCACATTTGAGTAATCCCATGCATGTCAACTCTAATTCACTTATTTTTTAAAAACCAAGATATCAGACAAGTGTCCTGAACAGTATTTGCCATCTTTTTCTTGTTGAAGGAAAGTTCTAGAAAAATTGATGTTAGACATTTTATTAACATCAACATTTTATTAGTTTGATGACCTAGAGATTTGCTAGTTATTTTGAAGACATTTTACTTCTATTAGTCTACCCAATTTAAATTGAACCTTTTTAAATCACGTGAATTAAAAATATTTGGATCCATTTTTAAATTTTAATTTTAGGAGTGCTCAGTTTTGATACAGAAAAAACATGACATCAGACAGCATGACATACACATAACACAAAATCAAAGGCCTTGAAACTTTATAGGTGAAACTCCATTGCAATGTAACAGCTGTTCAAAAACACTAGTTGAATAAAAAAAAATAGAATTGATCAAAAAAGTCATGAGCTCAAAGAAAATGTAGAATTCAAAAAAAACAAGAGTCCTGGAAAAATGATACGGCCGTTAATTACTTTAGTAAAGCATCATAAAATTTACTTTTGCTGGAGTTCACACAAGACTTTTTGCTCTTTTTTTTCTTTTTTTTTTCTTGTGTTTGAGACCGGTCTCCTACTGAGCCTTCAGGCTTTCTCTATTTACATTTCAATGTAATCCTTGACTGAGATCTGGATCTGAAAGGGGCCAAAAATGTTCTAGCAGACCTTGATGCCTAGGGCATTTTAACCCTTATTCCTGGTTAGTAATCATTTCAGGTTTGGACACAGAAAATTGTGAAACAATTATCTCCCAATATTATAGGGACTGGGGCTACTACATCATACTCTTTACTAGGACATGCCACTGATGGTTGGATTGGTTACTCCCTCCACGCCAGCATATGTGGGACCCCGTGGCAGGAGGACTAGGTGGGCTGGGCTGGGGAATGAAAGCAGAAACAGCTGAGTTGAAGTTGGAGGAGGAGGAGGAATTGAGAGGAGGAGAAGAAGGAGGCATTCGAGTTTGCAGGAAAACCAGAGAAGCGCAAGAAAGAAGAGACTTGAAGATAAGGAATCCCTTTCCATCTGCCCGCTCACTTGAGGAAGCTGTGTGCCAATATCTTTGGTAGCCACAATCCACCTTCCCATGGAGAGATCTTCCATCCCTGCACAGGCCAATTTGTGATCAGTGGTCATTCCTTCCCAAACTAACATTTTAACATTTACCGGAAGACCATACAGGGAGCGGGGAGATTAGAGTCAGTGAGTTCTTGCCCAGTATCATAAAATGGCCACCAGGAAGATTCTTGCCATCCGGAAGGAGGAGGGTGAGTGGTTTCATTGGTGTCTGATGTGGCCCCAGAATACAAGATGGCAGCAATGAGCCTCCCCCAGGTGGTAGTGGGCCCTCTCCATGTGTAAAGGCTGGCTGCCCTCGTGGTTCCTCAACCTTGGGAGGAGCGGATGGAGATGGATTGGGCTGTTCATTAAAGGTCTCCCAACGTAGTTTATTATGTGGCAAGTTTCTGGAAGGAGATGCAATGGGAGAAGCCAGCGGTTCTTTAGGCGGCTGCTCTTTGGGGAGAAACTTGGAGCTCCCTTTGGGAGGCCCTGGAGAGAAGCAGGCCTTAAGGGTGGATAATGTAGGGCAGACTTCTAATGGGGGACCCTCCCCTAAGTTGATTTCCCTCTTCTTAACAAGTTGTTCTACACGATTCCATGTGAACCAGTCAAAAAGATTAGCGGGAGGAAGCCAAGGGGACACCCCAGTAATGGTGTCCCAGGCTTTTTCCGCCTGTGTATCTGACCACTCAAGGCCCCTACTCTTCAGCATGAGTCTAAGAGCTGAGAGCTCAGGGTCACCATGTGTGGTGTGTGTTTCCCCATCTTTTCGGGGATGCCTTACCTCGGAACTCGCTTGGCCCGATCTGCCGGTACTTTCGGTTTTGAAACTGCCTCTTCACTTTGGCTGCGGTTCAGCCTTGAGGGGTCCAACGTTGGGCGCCAGATGTCGGAGTCTTAAGCCCCCTTGCTCTTCTCAACCAGCGACAAGGGAAGGGGACACTCCCCAACAAGGTCAGACAGGGATAGGTAGGGCCGACTGACTGACCGCCTGCTCCCAGCCCTCACGGAGGAGGACAATCAGATGCATCAGGAGGACCCGTCACAGCAGGAACTCGTTTATTGAGGAAATCACACAGCTTTTATGTAGGGTGGGGGCTACGTGGGAACCAATCAGCTTAATGATCAGCAAGGCATGGGGGGGGTTCACGCAGGCAAGAGTCCCGTAAGACTATATGGCAACCACAAGCTGATCACGTAGGCAGAACTATTGTTAACCAATCCCTGATGGTGGTCTGATTCATTGTCATTAACTATTGAAACTGCCTTTGAGGCCTTGATCACTCACCAGGGAGTAAGGAGTCAGCCTAGTTAGTTAATGTCTCACTACTCCCAACACAAAAGAAACAGTCGGAAAAATTAACAAAATAAATAGTTGGTTCTTTGAAAAAATAAACAAAATTGATAAACCCTCAGCCACGCTAACAAAGAGAAAGAGGGAGAAAACTCAAATTACTAAAATTCGGAATGAACAAGGAAATATCACAACAGACATGAGTGAAATACAAAACATAATTAGAAGCTATTTTGAAAATCTATACTCCAACAAAACAGAAAACCTCCAAGACATCAACAAGTTTCTACAGACATATGAATTACCTAAACTGAACCAGGAGGACATACACAACTTAAATCAATCAATTTCAAGCAATGAAATAGAAGAGGTCATCAAAAGACTACCAACAAAGAAAAGTCTGGGACCAGATGGGTTCTCAGCCGAGTTCTACAAAACCTTTAAAGAAGAGCTCATTCCAATACTCCTCAAAGTATTTCCATGAAATAGAAGAGGAGGGAACCCTCCTAAACTCATTCTATGAAGCCAATATCACCCTGATACCTAAACCACACAGAGACCCATTGAGGAAAGAAAATTTCAGACCAATATCCTTAATGAACATTGACACAAAAATTCTCAACAAAATTTTAGCAAATCGCATACAAAAATATATTAAAAAGATAGTGCACCACGATCAAATGGGTTTTATCCCAGGGATGCAAGGTTGGTTCAACATCTGGAAATGAATAAATGTCATTCACCATATCAACAGACTAAAAGTTAAGAATCACATGATTATTTCAATAGATGCAGAAAAAGCATTTCATAAAATACAGCATCCCTTCATGCTCAAAACACTAGAGAAAATTGGGGTAGTGGGAACATTCCTTAACATTGTAAAGGCCATCTACGCTAAGCCCATGGCCAATATCATTCTAAATGGTGAAAAACTGAAAGCATTCTCCCTAAAAACTGGAACAAGGCAGGGATGCCCTCTTTCACCACTTCTATTCAACATCGTTCTTGAGACTAGAGCCAGAGCAATTTGACAAACCAAAGAAATTAAAGGGATACGAATTGGAAAAGAAGAACTCAAACTATCTCTGTTTGCTGATGACATGATTATATATTTAGTGGAACCTGGAAATTCCACCAGAAAACTCTGAGAACTCATAAGTGAATTCAGTAAAGTAGCAGGTTACAAGATCAATGCTCATAAATCCAATGGATTTTCATACATAAGTGATGAATCTTCAGAAAAAGAAATTAGGAAAACTACCCCATTCACAATAGTGTTGAAAAAAAAAAAAAAAATACTTGGGAATCAATCTCACAAAAGAGGTGAAAGACCTCTACAATGAGAACTACAGAACACTAAAGAAAGAATTTAAAGAAAATCTTAGAAGATGGAAAGATTTCGCATGTTCATGGATAGGAAGAATTAATATTGTCAAAATGGCCATATTACCAAAAGTGCTTATACAGATTCAATGAAATTCCAATTAAAATCCCAATGATGTACCTTACAGAAATAGAGCAAGCAATTATGAAATTCATCTGGAAGAATAAGAAACCCAGAATAGCTAAAGCAATCCTCAGTAGAAAGAGCGAAGCAGGGGGTATCGCAATACCAGATCTTCAACTCTATTACAAAGCAATAATAACAAAAAAGGCATGGTATTGGTACCAAAACAGACAGGTAGATCAATGGTACAGAATAGAGGACATGGACACAAACCCAAATAAATACAATTTTCTCATGCTAGACAAAGGTGCCAAAAATATGCAATGGAGAAAAGATAGCCTCTTCATCAAATGGTGCTGGGAAAACTGGAAAACCATATGCAACAGAATGAAACTAAATCCCTATCTCTCACCCTGCACAAAACTCAACTCAAAATGGATCAAGGAGCTTGGAATCAGACCAGAGACTCTGCATCTTATAGAAGAAAAAGTAGGTCCAAACCTTCAACTTGTTGGCTTAGGATCAGACTTCCTCAACAGGACTCCCATAGCCCAAGTAATAAAAGCAAGAATCAACAACTGGGATAGATTCAAACTAAAAAGCTTTCTCTCAGCAGAGGAAACTATCAGTAATGTGAAGAGAGAGCCTACAGAGTGGGAGAATATCTTTGCCACTCATACTTCAGATAGAGTGCTAATTTCCAGAATCTATAAAGAACTCAAAAAACTCTACACCAAGAAGACAAGTAATCCAATCAACAAATGGGCTAAGGAAATGAACAGACACTTCACAGAAGAAGATGTACAAGTAACCAACAGATATATGAAAAAATGTTCAACATCTCTAGTAATAAAAGAAATGCAAATCAAAACTACCCTAAGGTTTCATCTCACCCCAATTAGAATGGCGATTATCAAGAACACAATCAACAATAGGTGTTGGCGAGGATGTGGGGAAAAAGGTACACTCATACATTGCTGGTGGGGTTGCAAATTAGTGCAGCCACTCTGGAAAGCACTATGGAGATTCCTCAGAAAGCTTTGAATGGAACCACCATTTGACACAACTATCCCACTCCTTGGCCTATACCCAAAGGACTTAAAATCAGCATACTACAGAGATACAGCCACATCAATGTTCATAGCTGCTCAATTCACCATAGCTAGATTGTGGAACCAACCTAGATGCCCTTCAGTTGATGAATGGATAAAGAAACTGTGGCATATATATACAATGGAATATTACTCCACCATGAAGAATGATAAAATTATGGCATTTTCAGGCAAATGGATGGAATTGGATGATATCATGCTAAGTGAGATAAGCCAATCTCAAAAAACTAAAGGACGAATGATCTTGCTGAGAAGCGGATGAGGACATATAATGGGGGTAGGAGTGGTTCGCGTTAGGGTTAGGGTTAGGTTTAGGGTTAGGGATAAGGAGTGTGGTAAGAATGGAGGAAGGAAGGACTGTATAGAGGGAAAAAAGGGGTGAGAGGGGTGGGGGAAAGGGAAAAAACAGAATGAATCAAACAACATTGCCCTATGTAAATATGATTTTTAATAAAAAGGGAAAAAAGTTTTATTCTTTAGAACAATTAGTCTTAAAAATGGGGTTTATACAATTATGGTTAAGCAACTGTTAGAGTATTGTACTACGTTACAGAGTCTAAATTTTTCTGTAAAAACTAAATTTGGTAATATAAAAGTGTCAAGGTAATTGTGAAATGGTCACTCTTTGTATGTTGAATGTGTTCATATTTTCCAGGTATATAAGTTTTTAAAACAGGCAACTTATCAAGCTGCTATTCTACAAATCAAACTTGTCTGTAATGGTAATTATAAAGAGTAAATTTTATTGGGGATTTATTTCTATCATTTAATGTTCTATTATAGGACCTGTCATCAATAGGGTGTATATAAAATTTGTTAAATGTATTTCTGAAGGTTATTGAGAGCCTGATTTGTTTAAAGGTTAAACATCAAAACATTTTGCCACTTCGCCAACAAAAGGAAAGTTAAAAGCTCTCAGCATTTCTTTAATTCGTGTTTAGATAAAATGTTAAATTGTGTTAACTAATGTTCATATGGACTCAGGAGTCAATATATGTAAACTCCTTAAAATGACATTTGAGAATGTAATGCGCAGTAGCAAAAATGGGCCAACAGTGATTGAGATTGGGGTCTCTGACCTCATGACTTTGGACAGTGGACTTCCTTGAGAGCTACATAGAGCTCCTAACATTGCAGTTTGCAGCTCTACCATCTTAGATCTACAGGCTCAACTTGATTCCTTGGCTGCTGTTGTCCTGCAAGATCGTCCTGGTTTTGATCTGCTAACAGTGAAGGAAGGAAGGTTTTGCCTGTTCCTTGGTGAGAAGTGCTGTTTCTACACCAACCGCTCCGGCATTCTACAAGATACAATCAAAAACCTACAAGAAGATCTGGAACATCGTAGGAACGAGCTCCACTCTAATTTCCTCTGGACTGGGTTACATTGGTGGCTCCCCTACCTCCTCCTGCTTATAGGTCTGCTAATCACCATTATCCTTGTGTTCACCATTGGGCCTTGCATAATCAATAAACTTATCCATTTCCTGAAAAGCCAGGCTAAGTCTGTGCAACTCATGGTGGTCTGACAGCATTATACTGCCCTTCATGATGATGATTGGGAGCCCTATAGGATCATGGATCACTCGTATCAGGCCACTGGAGTCTAAGTGTCTCTCCCTTAAGCCCTGCTCCTCCTGAGGGGCCTGCCTGAAGTGCTAAGTTGGTAGTCAACGAAGGGTAAGATCCTCAGAGGAGGACAACCTAAGACTGGCACACCTTCGAGTAAGGTGGACCCCCAAAGTGCTAGGGTGATGTTCCAACCTAAGACAGACACACCTTTAATATAAAACAAAAAAGGGGGTCGTGTTGGGACCAATGACATGTTAACTAACTCAGGCTGACTCCTTATTCGCTGGCGAGTGAGCAAAATCAAGGCTCAAAGGCAGTTTCAAGGGTTGGTGACCATGAATCGGACCACTGTCAGGGATTGGTTAACAACAGTTCCACGAACATGATCAGCTCGCGCTTGCCTTGTAGTCCTATGGGACTCTCACCTGCGTGAACACCCCAAGCCTTGCTGACCTTTAAGCTGATTGGTTCCCGCCTAGTCTCCACCCTACATAAAAGCTGTGTGACTTCCTCAATAAACGAGTTCCTGCTGTGACGGGTCTCCCTGACATGTCTGATTGTCCTCTATCTGGAGGGCTGGGAGCGGGCAGTCAGTCGGCCCTACCTATCCCGTTCTGACCTTGTTGGGGGGTGTCTCCTTCCCTTGTTGCTGGTCAAGAAGAGCAAGGGGGCTTAAGACCCCGACACTGAATTTGTCCCCTCCTCATCATTCGTATGTTGATGTACTAATCTGCATGATCTCAGAATACAGGTGTATTTGCAGATAGGCTTTTCAAGATGTAATTGATTTAAATGAGGCCATTAAGGTGATTCCTTATTCAATGTGAGGCTGTCCTTTTGAAAAGAGAAAGTGAATATATGAACATGGACAGAAGCAACCACATGAAGATACAAGGAGGAGACAATCATCTACAAATCATGGGAGAGACCTCAGAAGAAGTCCTTCTACTTATACCTGGGTCTTGGGCTTGTATCCTCTAGGATTGTGAAAAAATACATTTCTGTTGTTTAAGTTCCTTGGTCTTCAATACCAAGTTCCTTGGTATTTCAATTTGATAGCCCTAACAAGTGAATACACCTAGATGGGATAGATTCCAAATGACTTTCTCTTAAGCAAAACTTAAGGAATTTGTAAGGAATTTATCAGGAAACAAAGAAAATCTTCAAATTCTCAGCCACACATAAAAGATTAATTACACATGTTGCATATAATCATAAATAGATTCCAATCCTTGTACCTTAGAGATGTAAGTGCAAATAGGTAAATTTATGTCAGGAATATAGGAAATAAGAACAGTGCTTATTTTGTGATGGCATAATAGGTGATTATTTAACTCTTCAACATAATCTTCTATATGATCCTGGGTACTTTCTAATTAGTATTCATTTCTTTTACAATGCACTTTAAATATTTTTCAATAACTCATGAAATCTATTGCAGGAAATGCATTTGCTGAAGGTTGTGTGGGCAAAGCAGTAGCAGAACACATGGGTTTGTAAAGCATAATCCTTATGAATACATACAACATGTCATGGTCTGAAAGATTGTCACTTCTCTGCTATTGATTCTTTTTCTCATTAAGCATTGACTGAAAATTATCCATCTCATAATAATCAATCTATCATGTCAGGAGAACTCTAGATTTTTCATCTTGACATTCACATGTAATTCCTTGTTGTTAGAGACGATGACATTAGTCCAGTCCAACTGCAAAGCTCAGGTGACTGGAAGAGTATGATCACTTAACTGCTGCTGTTACCAGAGACTCTGGCCTGTAGGAGGGTTGATTGGTACTCTTCCAGTGATACCCTTACCTTGTGAACTTCTGAGGCTATTAAGCAACAGTGTACCATGTTTGGATCCCATGGATAGCATGCTGTGGTTGACATATTTTGTTATTTTGATTTTGCCTCAGGATTTGGAAAAGCTTCTCAGGGAAATCCTAAGTCATGCCCCAAACAGCCTCTTTTCCTTAGATTCAGGCACTTACTCTGAAACCAGGTAAAACTCAAACTTTTCAATCTTTTCTAATGAGTACTCTTGGGGACATTTTATCCAAATGACACCTTGACCTGGAATTTCAGCATCAAGCTTCCCCTCTACCGAGAGGTGTTCTGAAAACTCAGTGATCCATTGCTGTGACATGCCTTTGTAACACCAGACAACTGTTCTCCATTTTCCCAAGGGCAGTGAGACGTGAGATGCCTCCTGTTCACACACACACATAAACAAAGAAGTATTTCTTTATGGAGCACACAATCTGTTCTCAGCTGGTGGTTGCACTGAATAATAATGCGGACTATCTTTACTGTAAGTAAATATTTGGGCAACCAACTTAATCTCTAGTAATCTCATTACAGAGAATTAGGTAAGGTCTAAGGTTAGCTTCTGGGAGTAAGTATACATATAAGGCTTATCTTTTCACAATTTAGCATGTTTCTTTATTCCCACTGAACCTGTTTATTCTTATTTCTTTTGTGCATAACTCTATGTTTTCCTTCCATTTCATTGTACTTTTCTTCATAATAGGAGTATATGATTTGTTTCTTTCCTAAACAGTCCTCTCTCATAATATAGCAAAATGGTTACCTATCTCTGTGCTAAATGTATTAAGTTGTTGTTTGCCATTATGGTTTAGCTATGACATGTCCTTCAAAAGCTCATGTGTGAGATAATGCAAGAATGTTCACTGGTATAACCAGATGTTACCACACACAACTGTAATCGCAGCAACTCTAGAGGCTGAGACAGATTGCAAGTTCAAAGCCAGCCTCAGCCAAAGCAAGGTGCTAAGCAACTCAGTGAGACCCTGTCTCTAAATAAAATACAAAATAGGGCTAGGGATGTGGCTCAGTGGTCAAGTGCCCCTGAGTTCAATTCCTGGTACCTCCCCTGAAAACAAAGAATGTTCACAGGTGAAATGATTCAATTAGTAGAGATGTGACCTATTCAGTGGATTGATGCACAGATATAGATTAACTGAGTGGTACCTATGGGCAGGTAGGGTGTGGCTGGAGGAAATAGGTCATGGAGTTGGGGGATGTTTTGCTTTTGGAGTTGATATTTTGTCTTTGGTTAGCAA
This sequence comes from Sciurus vulgaris, assembly GCF_902686455.1. Classification (NCBI taxonomy): domain Eukaryota; kingdom Metazoa; phylum Chordata; class Mammalia; order Rodentia; family Sciuridae; genus Sciurus; species Sciurus vulgaris. Next base: position 24,646,890 of record NC_136470.1, on the reverse strand, counting down.
ATCTTGCTCTCAGCTTCCTGGTTGCCAAGTCCTGAGCTACTTTCCTCTCAAGCCCTTCCACCATGATGTTCTACGTCACTTTGGTCCCAGAGCTATGAAGTCAGCAGACAAATATACTGAACCTCTGAAACAGTGAGCCAAAATAAACTTCTCCTATAAATTGTTCCTGTCAGATATTTTGATCACAGTGATGAAAACCTGACTAAAACATTCACTTAATATGATTAATATAATTGATAAATATAATTAATATAATTTACTTAATATAGTAAGTGCTAATTATAAACAAAATTTTAAAAGTACTTCTACTAGCTAGAATGAACAACTTTAAAGTTATCAAATATTTTTTTCCTTTAATCCTGCCTGTACATGTTTATAGCAGCAGCAAATGATTTATTAACTACCGTTTTCCTTACTTTGCCATTCTTTATTTCAGCAGGTTGTTCATTAAACCAATTGGTACACAGAAATTTTGACTTTTGACAAATAGACTTAGGTCCCAGAGGAAGAAGTGGGGACAGATTTACAGAGCAAGTATCTGGGAAAAAGAGAGAGTAAAGAAGGTAAGACATCCCAACAGCAGAGAAAACTCACATCCTATTTCTCATCATGTGTATGAGAAGATAATAAAACTCATGGAGTTGACACTGTTATCTGAGTTCTACCAAAAATCAGAGCCTAAGGCAGACAGCCTATGTGCTCACAATTATTTGGCAATGGACATTTCTGGGAAAGGAAGAATGAGGACATAAAGTGAGTGTGATAAAGAAGAAGAGAGATTAAATACAAAGTGTCATACTACCTAGCTGCTGACAGCTTAGCATCAAAACACAACTGGTTGCTGTGATAATTAGGGACATTTCCCAAGTTTCAAAATATTTCATTTCAGGATAGTCCATATTGGGTAAAAGGAAGGAAAGGAATATTTAGCAATTAATCTGCTTCTACTTTCCTGACTTCTGTTTTATTGTATGTATGCAGCTTATCTCTGAAGGGTCTGGGTTGTGCTTTGCTTTCTAGATCACTGATGCAGCCTTGGGGAAAGTAGGACCACCACAGGCTCATGTTTCTCAGTCTCTTTTGAGGAGGGAGTGCTGGGAGGGGTGGAGATATCAGAGTTGGACAGGTAGCAGTGGCACCTGAGCTTTAAAACTGTGGGTTCAGGATGAGTCATCAATGGGACAGATTCAGTAAGGAAACAGAGAGAATGATCAAGGATAAAAATTATGGTATATTTCAGAAGTTATTTAAGAAAGATTTCTAATCTGGCAGTGTTAGCTTTGAGTGAGGAATTATTACCTATGTTTACAGGGTTTTTATTTCCTATCCATTATAGAAAAGGGTCTCACCCTGGGAATTTGTGCAAAATAAATTCATGATCAAAGGCTGATGATAAAGGGAATAATTCACATTCATATATATTTATGTTCATAATTGATACAGATAAATGAAATAGACTCAGGAATCATATAAATCAGCAATATCAGAGAACACCTATGAATTTTAAAGTGCTATAGATGAAATTAAACTTAAAAACTGAAGAAAAACAAACATGAGGAATATTAGAGGAAGTGAAGTTTTCAGTGAAAAAAACTTAAATACAATTTATTACTTATATTTTCTAGAATACTTGAGAAGTTTTGTGGGCAATTATATAAGAATATATAATTGAATTCAAGCTAATACATTGTCTTGAATTCCAAATTTCTCAAAGAAAGTAATGAAAAATAATGAAATTCCTATGGTTTGTATGTTATTTGTTTCCCAAAAGTTCATGTGTTGGAACCTTGGTTTCTGATGTGCCACTGGGGTCTTTAAAAGATGGGTCTGGGGCAGGGAGATAGCTCAGCTGGTAGAGTGCTTGCCTTGCAAGCACAAGGCCCTGGGTTCAATCCCCAGCACCACACACAAAAAAATAAATAAATAAATAAGATAAAAGATGAGTCTAGTGAGAGACATTGTGGTAATTGAGGTCACTGACCTAGGAAGAAATTAGGATAGTTTTGTGGGGACTCTGAGTGAATTCTTGCAAAAGTTGCAAGAGCAAGCCTTAGTCTTAAATCACCCTCTGACTTCCTTTCTGTCAATCTGATCTTTCACTCCACTCATGTAAGCCTGCCATTATGATGCCTTCCACCATCAGGCCATCAGCAGAGTCCAAACTGATGTGGCCACCTGTTCTTGGAATTTCAGCCTCCAAAACTATGAGCTAAATCAATCTCTTCATTAGAATCCATTACTACATTTCATTATAGTAATAAAGAATGGATTAAAATAGAAAATAAGTTTCCTTATAGTTAAAATAAGTATAGCTTGATAAAAGAAAATATTACTTCTTGAAACTTTCACTATTTAAATTTGGGAAAAAAATGCAGAGATAAAATTGGATTTGTCTCTCTAAGGAAAAAAAAAAGAAACAGAAATCAGAGACTACGTTGAATTAGGCCATTTGGCATATTTTCATGTTATGTCAGCCCTGGACCCTATATCAATCATACTCCTCTATCCCCTCCACTCTTCCACTCTGTCTCTGAACTATAGATGGATTCCCAGGTATGTTGCATGATCCCAGAGGGGTCTACAAAGTAACCAATGTCAAAATTAATGTCTTGCTATAGAACACAGGGCTTAGAGAAATAAATTTAATTTAAATAAAGAAACTAAAATTATATTTTTTGTTCAACTAAATTTGTTGAATCTCTTTTTTGATTCTTTCTCTGTAGGTATACCCAAACTCAGAATATTAATAACAACACAAAAATATAAACATAATCATATTTTATAACTTTTTAGTAAAAATTGATCAGCATCAGTAGTGATATAAAAAGTACATCTAAGTAATAAAGTACCTAGATGCACCACGTTGTATTTCCCTTACTAGATATCATTGTATATATAAACTCTGAGTAAAGTTTTGTTTATTCCTTGAAGAAGTATTTTTAGTATAATAACTTTTGTAAATTTTTAAAGAATCTTAGGGTGATGCAAAATTTCCCTGTAGAAAATTCATTCCAATTTACTAGCAATCTAGCAATACGTTAGAGGGCTTGTTTTATTATAACCCTCACTGGAATTATCAAATGTGTGGTTGGGAAAGTTCCTATTAATCATTTAATTTTATTATTGGTGTCAGTGAACATGTCTCTTTCATGAAATATCTGCTCCTTTACTATAAGCATTTTCATAAATTTAATTTTTGATTTTTAACTTAGTTTGTGGCACAAAAGAGAGCAATGATTTGGTCTGGTAATATCACAGTAAAGTATGCTCAGTAGAGCCTGTGCTTCCTAAGTTGCTGCTCGTCAGTTTAGCACCTTGGATGCATTGTTTCTTCTTGATAGACTAGATATTCATTTCATAGATAATGAAAATAGAAATTATAAAAAATACACACTGCCTGCTGTTGGGAGACTAAAATAACATAATATTTCCAATGTAATTAGCATGGTAGTGATATATTGTTTTGTTGAATAAAGGTTAATTATTAGAGAAGAAGGATGGTTGACATTTCTACAAAAGATCTTGGATTCAATTTGAATGTCACATTCTTTCTTTAAAAAAATGGCTAAAAATGCTAATCAATGTTTTTTAAAAATAAGTTAATATCCAAACCAAAATATGAACAATTTTGTTTTAAAATAATTTTGGATAAGAGTCAAGTTGATTAACTCATCATTTGTCACACAAAGTGAGTTTTTTTAACTCCTTAGATTAAGGAGGAAGTATATTATTAATAACATTACAAAATTTCCTCTGATGAACCCCATATTATTCAATATTTATTTGAATATTATTATTTTCTTATGCTTGCAGCCTGTTAACTGAAAAAGTAAACAGGGCTTTCAAAATATTCAAAGCTTGTAAAACATGAATACAAATTTGAAAAATGTATCCATTAAATTGTACTTAACACTTAATGGATGGTGAATGTAAAGATGTCCCTTTTTAGCCCATAGGAACTTTACAATTTACTGAAGATGTCTAGGCAGAACTCTCCTGATGTTGTTTTGATGACTCAGCCATGTTATGAAGGCTTCAACTTTTCATTCTGTCACCTTAGAAGTCTGTTGCTCACCTGCATGTGACAACTCCATTTCCAAGCCTCAGGCCCTCTTTGAACACCAGTCAAAGCAGGAGAAAAAGGGAACGAGCTTAAACAGTTTTCTCCCCTTTAAATCTCCCTTTTACCAGGGAAAATAGTTTCCCATAATTTATCTTATTGCCCTTTCTCTTACATTCTCTTGCCAGTATTGGATCGCTCATCAACCTTTAGAGTAACAAAGCACAATGAATTGAGCGAGTGGTGTAAGCCAGTCATAATGTATACCTCCAGGGCTACTCACGTGATTCAGTGAATGAAGCTGAGCTCATAAGAAGGGAGAAGTGGGCAAGACCATTGGGAAAGCAATCAAATATCTTCATTCAAAATAATAGTTAATTATTAAAATATGTGGAATATGCATCTTTATCCTAAGTATTTGCTTATTTTAATTCCAGGCAACCCTGTCAAAAAAACCCCTATTTCATCTCTGGCACTTACGTAACGTGCAAAATCACAAAGCTGTGATTCAGGAGCCTGGGTTTCGCTTCAGCCTGACTCCTGAGCTCAAGTTCTTAAGACTCTATTCATTGATTTCCAAGAGTTCAATTTTTATTTGTCATTTTTTAAATTATGATTATGGAGGAAAAAATTGTTAGACAATCAAGTAAAATATCTCAATGATAGCTTATAATAATTTATCAGAAAAGCAGCTCTATACATTTAAAAGAATTTTTTTGGTTTGTATTGAATATTTAGCAAAGAAGCACTAGAAAGCACTATAAAGGAGTCACAATCCATGTAGATCAGGAAAGATTAAATGAAACGTAAGAAAGTTAATGCTTATTACTTTGCTCTAACATGGAAGTAACACCAACTTTTAAAATATGAAGCAAGATATAATACCAAGTGATACATTTTAGTCTAGAACAATATATATTTTCTGTTGCACAGTATGGTGAGAGGTATAGAGACTTCAAAATTAAAGGAAAAGATCACTTTCACTAACTGTTAATCTCTCAGATTCTCCTTGCTCCACTGCAGTCTAGGAAATCCCTTGAAGCACTATCTTGACAAGATTCAGAAGAACAGCAGAACTCTCAGGAGTTATTTTCTACTTTTGGATCAAAACATAATTATTTTTCCTAACAATGGAACAATGATCCAGGGTATATAAGCAAACTGCCTGAAGGAAAAGTGTGTTCTCCTTGGGTACTTGCTTTGAAATTTACTTGGAGCCACGAAAACAATGTGCTGCAATAGAAAGAATGTGATCATTTGAGTCACACTGAACTGAATTTGAGGATTTGCTCTATTTTCGCACCTAGAGTAACTTCTACTCATTATGCAGTATAATTGAGCCTCTGTTTCCCCAAATGTAAAGTCAAATATTATGTGTATTAAAGGAAAGAGTGGAAATGAGAACATGACTTCTGAGGAAATTGTGAGCATTAAAGTGTTAACCTGGATAAACTATTTTGCAAGTAGTAGAGTATCCATAAAATATTAGCTTTCTGGTGGAATTTTCCTCTAGCAGGTTAGAAAGTGCTTCACAGACTCATATCTAATCTTCAGGTGGATCATTTTCTGAATCGACAATATGCTTTCCAATGTTTTCATGAGTGTCTTTTTTTCATCCCTTCCCATCTCCCCTTCATTTTAATTTCACTTCAGTCTAACTTATTCATATAATTTTAAGCCTCCAATACTCTTGGAAACTTCTAAAAAATAAAATGCACTGATTGGATCTTCAGTATTATTACTTCCTAAAGAAAACCTGTCAGTCATCAGAATATTTTAGAACTCTATTTCTCACATCATAGACAAACTCTGACAAGTTTCTCAGTTTCTTCTAGTTCTTTCCCCTTTATCCCTCCTTTTTCTTGATTTCCTCTCTCTATTCATTCCTGCTTACATCACATTTTGCTACCAAGGATCCTGGTAATGATATTGATTTGTATTTAATACAAAGACCATCTGGGAAACTTGGTTATCTAAATATTTGTTTTAATTGTATATTTAAAACTTACAAACCAACCCCAGTTGATATACTGTAAAGGTTATTTCTGAAAACATATTTTATTAAAACAGATATATTCAATTTACAATGGTTTTGTCAATTTATTCCAGTGAATTTACAGGAAATTCTAAATATAAAAACTCAGACACAAATTGGAGAGAGAGAGAGAGAGAGAGAGAGAGAGAGAGAGAGAGAGAGAGAGAGAGAGAGAGGGAGGAAGAAATACTTCTGTCTCTGTTAAGATTGTTATATAACTCTCATGATTAATTAAAGCATGTTTAATGTCAATTTTTCAGGTGAACTTTTCCATTTTTCTTACTCTCTTATAAGTTGATAATTATGAAGGCTAGCATTTTATTCTGAATAAGTGTCATAGCTTTAAAATACTCCAAACTATACAAATCATAAAAGTATAATGATGCATTTTCAAAATCTGAACGTATGTGCATAGTAAATATATTGATCAGGAAACAAACTTGACTAGCGCATCTCACAGAGCTCAAACAGATATTCTAGAGGGAACGTGACCTTTCCCACGATGGAGCTGGTTAAGTAACCTCCCTACAGCTTCTGTAAAGTGGGTGAATGCTGTAGCAAGCTGGAACCCTCAAGTATGGAGCGGACACCACAGAAGCGCATGGGGGTTTCAGGCAATTCTTATCTCACTCCCACCTTTTTCCTATGGAATGCCACTGGGGAAGCCAGCAATCATCGTCCCAGAACCCTGAGGTTGGCTCGGGAGTTGGTCTGAAGATGAGTACAGAAGCATTTATAAGACTTCAAGCTGCCCCACAGCAATCAGGTGATAGAGCAGATTAAGGAATAATACCATCCGTGAGCTACTATGGGGCCTGCCTGAATTTTTCAGAGCAAAGAAAAAAATGGCTACTGCTCCTCTTTGAGAAAAGGAAGGGTACTCTGAGACGCATAGCTCAACTGACATTTTGCAAAGCCATCAGAATCAGTATCTTTAACAACCTTCTCTACCTCATCCGGGTAATCACTGACTTAACTTTTAATGCTATATATTAATATTACCTCTTTCACGGTTTTATGTAACTAAAATCATACTATATCTACAGTTACATTAAGTTTCTCTCATTCAATGTTTTGTTATATTCCTACATATTATTGCCTGAAGTTGTAGATTATTCTTCTTCATTGCTATATAGAATTGTATTTTATAATTATATAGCAATCAATTTGTTATTTTTATAATTGATGAATAATTTAGGTTAGTGTCTGTTAGGCCCTTTATTCAATAGTGACTGCATTAACATATTTTTAATGAATATGCACATGCGTTTTTATTAGGTTAATATGTTGGAAATGAAACGCTGGGTCATTTATGTGTATAAGCAACTTTCTTAGATATTGCTAAATAATTTCTGAAAATACTTCTACAAATTTACATTCTCATCAGTACTGTATTTGGATTCTAAATGTTCATATTCTTACCAAGGTTTAGTGATAGGAATTTTCTTACTTTTAGTCATTTTTTTTAGGTATGTTGTAAGGTAGGTTCACTGTGTGCTGTTTACCAAATTTTCTGAGTTTCGAGAGACAGAACACTTTTACACACAAAAGTGAAGTGGATTTATTACTTACAGATAGTCAACAAGACAACAGAAGCCTAAGATTCATTTCAAAATGATCCTTCAGGGTTCAGGAAAGGCTTCCGAGGGTGATGAATTCTCTACATGTGCTCCACATGCATTGCAACTGAAGTATCCTGGAAAGCAGCCCACCCTGTGTTTCTTACCCATGGGTCACATGACCCATCTAGCTGAAATGTTGAAGGATATTCTGTTTCTACAGGGTGGAGCAGAGCCGAAGTTTCCAGCCAGCTCTTCCTATCTCAACACACTGTCACTCAAGCATTCTGCAGTTATCCTTGGGAACTCTATGGGGAAAGGGAGGAGAATGAAATCTATCCACAGTCACCTAACAACTGTCCTTAATATATAATAGCAGTACATGTCTGTAGTTTTAAATTTCATTTCCATAATCATTACAGTGAATATGCTTTCATATCGCTCTGTCTGTTCTGAAATTCTATTTTTGCAGATGCCCATTCAAGAATTTTGCCTTCTTTTATAGGGAGAGGGAACTTCAGTGTGTTTCATTTATAAATTTGTAGGCGTCCTTTATGTATAGGTTATGGGTCATTTGTTATAGATATTTGTGTATGAGTGTGTGTGTGTGAATATGTGTGCATATATGTATTACAGATATCTTCTACTACTCTCTAGATTACATGTTTGTTCTTTTAATAAATGTGAATGCCTTTTGGATTATATAATGAGGAGCTCTACATGGAATGAGAGATCAAACACTGAGAATGTAATTCGTAAGAAGTAGTTAAAAATGTTTAGCCCTCCCCTAGCATGCGCAAGGGCCACCGTTCGAATCCATGGACTCTCAGAGGGGGAAAAATTGTTTAGATTTAAAAACACTTTTAATCTAGATAGACACACTTAAAATTCCATGTACAAAATTATTATAGCACATATAATTGTTAGAAAATTTACTTTAAAACATGTTAAATGATCACTTGACTGGAGTAAAAGAAGAATCTTAAATTATTTCAAAAATAAAACTTAAAGTTTCTGGTGGAAACTATTAAGCAACTTTATAAAACAAAATATAATACTTTCTTAAATGAACCTGGTTATAAAAGAAGTGGTGTCACATGTCATTTAAAGAACAAGTTACATACTCACTGGGCATGTTCCAACACAGATACAACCACTCTACGTTATTGATAGGGTAAAACAAAGGAATCAATCCGCTTCCATTGACCCAAGATTTTACTTCTTTTTTTACATGTGAAGTTTATAATTCATTTCTTCCTTTTCTCATCACTTCCTTGCCTTTCCCCCTATTTAGGTGAAAGTATGGCAGGATTTCTCATTGCCTAAAGAAAAATCCATTACTTAAACAAGCTTCATCAGACACTTAGTATAAAACTCTATTAGCTTTAACACAGCACATGACAATAAGCCCTAGGCTGCTTCCTCTAACTCAGTGCTCTGAATATCTAGTGACTTAAACTTGAAATCACCAAGGCACAGTCCCATTCCACCATTCCAGCTGACTGCTTGTAAAAGTGATCTTTTGCCCTTTCTAGTTATCTTTCTATTTAAAGATAATTCCCATGAACTAATTGGCATTCCTTTGCATTCTAATCAAGTATTTGAGGAAAAGAATGAGAATGTGTATTGTTTGTTATGGCTATTTTCCTATAGATTGAATGTATTTAAATATGTGTTGTTAAGTACTGAGTATTTTTAAGAGTGAACCTAATGTATTTTGTAAAGGATTGAATTCTTCTTTATTGTGTTTTATTGGTTTACACTAGGAGATTTGTTTAGGAAAAAAAATCTTTCTAAAATAAAACAATAACACTAAATCATCTATCCACATTGAGATCAGTGAGGAAATGATAACAAAATTATTTTTTTGAGGAAAGGGACCCTATAGCTCAATAAAACTCATGTATCAGTGCTCTCATTTGCATGATTAAGAACATCTAAAGTGACCTAGATAAAAATAAATTGTAGTTAAATATTTAATTCAATAAATTAGCAATTTACCAAAATTTTGAATTGCCTGGTGAGATTACTTCTAATTATGTCAACATAGAGTCTGTTGACATAGTTCAGGACACCAATCGTGTTCATAAATTGGATACAACTGGGGTACAGTGTATGCTCCCAAGTGTTTGGTTTCCCACAAAACTGTCAATTCATATGCTCTATCTCCAAATATAGTTCAGTCTTAAACTACAACAAAGTATCAAGACTATCCTCTTTTCTCAAAATGTAAAGAAGAGTGATTTCTTACATCATGTAGCCCAATGCTCTGTAACTTACTCAGCTTTCCATTCACCTTCTTAGAGACTTTGACCCACATTTACATTTCTCAAGTCAAAAGAGCAAAGCAAACACTAATGTACTGTGTAGGTTCTGGTATTGTTTCCTATCATAACTCGTTAATTGTATTGACATCAAAACATCTTAATTTGCAGATACACTTCCATCTTTTCAGCAGTATCCATCCTGCTGGGTGGTTCAAAGGTGTGTGAAATACAGGAAGAACTACAGTGTTTCTGGTTTTTGGTTTCCCACACACCAGTCACCATCCAACATAATCTATCACTTCAGACACCAGATATGAGTGTGGTTCTCTCCTACACATCAACCAAGCCCCCTTCTGCAATTAACATTAACCATGTGCCCTACAAGTTAATTCAATACTGACACTATATTTCTGGTGTCAGATCCTTCAAGTTAAGGGTTTTGTCTCATAAGATTTTCCACACTTGAGATGTTAGTTGCAGGATCCAGTTTCTGATATGACTAAAAATCAGTGATTCCTATGACCCTCTCCATGAGTTTGATTAATTTGCTAGAGTAGCTCACAGAACTCCAGGAAATTCTTTAGTTCTATTTCATCATTTAATATAAAGGCTATTATAAAGGATACAGATGGACTGCCTGATTGAAGAAATGCATAGGGAAAGGTACAGGGAAAGAACCACAGTGTACACAATCATCAGTGATAAGTCTTCACAAAGTTCATAAAATAGTCAGGATATAGTAAACTTCTTTTGAACATAGACCAAATAACTTACAGATGCATATTGAAATTATTAAAGGAAACATCATAAAAATAACATGAAGAGTATTAACCAAAAAAATCATTAAAGGAGATAAAATGAAATAAGTTATATGGGATTAAATTTAAAAGGCAAGAGATAAGTAATGAATAAACAATAAATTTCAGGAAATGAACCTAAATCTAAATATATCAATATTTACATTGCCCATTAATGGAATAAAACTCAATTAAAAATGAAATATCATAATATTTGATAAGAAAGTAAGACCTCAAATGTTTTCACTATATCCCCCGAAAATGAGGATCAACACCTAAAGACAAGACAAATTTAACTGTAAAAAAATACATGTAAAAACTGTATATAAAAATGCTCTTATAGTTATAATGATATTAAAGAAAACATATTTTAAGGCACAAAAATTTGCTAGAGATAAGAAAGCATATTCTATTTTATTTATTTATTTATTTATTTATTTATTTATTGTGGTACTAGGATTGAAACCAGGGCCTTGTGCTTACAAGGCAAGCACTTTACCAACTGAGCTGTCTCCCCAGCCCAATAAAGCATATTTTATAATATGAAAAGTTCAATTGATGAAGAGAATACAAAAATACTATACACATATGTACCCCATAACCATACTGCCAATTACCTATAGCAAATTTGACAGATTTTAATACTCCCTCTCTATAATGAGTTCAAAAAGTAGATACAAAATAGGCAAGGATATGGAAGATGTGAACAACACCATCAACCAACTCTATATAAAGAATATGTATAGAATTCTACATACCACAAATGAAGAATGCATAACCTGCTTGAGTAGAAGAAAAATTAGGAAAACTGGAGGAATAATAGAGAACTAGAGAAATAATAAAGATAAAGATTTTCTATGAAAATCTAAGTCATGAAAATTTACTTTTTCTGATAAAGATATAATCCATTCAAGTCTATTGGAAAATGAAGATCTTGGAGTCATGTTATGGAACTGTATCAGAAACCCTCAACATCAGTGAAGTGTGACATAAAATGAACTGATATAGATTAGCAAAGTGGATGGGAGAACATATTAGAGATATTCAGAAAATATTCAGAAGAATGGGTGTAAACATAACATTAACAATAGTTAATTCCAATGATTTCTGAATACAGAAGGTTGGAGAGTACCATGAATTCATTGTAAAAGTGACCAAAATTAGTTTTTTATTAAATGATGGTCACAGCATATGATAACAGAAGGGATATGATGGAATCCAGCCAGCATCTCAGATTGACATAGTAGTCCTATTTATTAAAGTTCATGAAATAAGAAAAATGAGCATACATATTATAAATAAGGATACATAAATTCACAAATCAATTAATGAATAAATTTGTTTTAAATCAAATTTTTGCTGTAGAATTTTATCATAGTTCTCTGTTTTGTCAAGGTCATTTGAACACAAAATCATTATATATTACTTTTAAATGCCTTGCTAAGACAGTAATTTAATGTTTTCTTATAAGATGTTTTAAAAGATTATTTGTTGACTGAATTCCTTTTATCAATGTTTTCCTTAAAATTTTAGGATGTATGGTTTTATTATAATCATTATTTAAATATTTGTCATATTCTTAATGTAAGAATATATGAAGTTATAAATTAATCAGTTTTGAACAAATGTATAATGAATCAGAAAAAAAATATATTCTTTCTATATGTTAGTCTTAAAAAAAGGAATTAATTCCACTACAGTCATGAAAAGTTAAATTATAATTTCTGAGGAGTAACAAAATTTCTCCTCTCTGATAAGAAAGTAAAATCTAATTTAAACTTTAGCTATTTTTAATAAGAATTTTGAAGCCAAACTTCTCAATTAAAATGAAGATTTGAAGAAATAATAAAAGAGCAAATTTTGTTACTGTTCTTTATTGAAATATTTCTTCTAATAATGAAAGATGTATTTTATCATACACTGTGCTCTATATAAACCTCCCATATGACTGTTATCTAAAATTCTCAAAATCGTGACATACATTGTTAGGTTTATAAACATTTTCTGTAGTAAAGCAAACATATTCACACCAAACATTGATATGTATACACCATGTCTATTATATATGTATTTTTTTTGAAACCAGAGATTTAAACCAGGGGAGCTTTACTACTGAGCTACATACCCAGTCCTTTTTATATTTTGTTTTGAGACAGGGTCTCACTAAGTTGCTTAGGGCCTCTCTTAGTTGCTGAGGGTGGCCTTGAACCTGAGATCATACTGCCTTAGCTCCTGGAGTTGCTATTTGATGTGTATTTTATCACAACTTTGTGAAAAATATTTCTTTATTCATAGAAACTCAAAATAATAAGCCTGGAAGACAATTTAAAATCGCATAATCTAATTTCATATTAATCATATAATAGAGAAAACTGAGGTTCTAGAGAAAATAAGCAACTTAACCAAGGTCAGGAAGTTATTCCAGGACAGAGCAAGGAACTGTATGCAAATGTTCAAAAACTGCTAACCTCATTTTTGTTGGGCAAAGAGCTGTGTAAATTTTCTGGGCGTGCATGATTGATTTTCAATCTGGTAATTTTGTCATAAAATTCAACAACATTGTCAGCACCAAGTTGTTACAGATTTCACATTCCACATTGCCTGTTTATCAAAATTCATTAATAAATTCTTTTCATTATGAATTTAAAATATAATTAAACATTGATAGTGATTATCAGGACTAAACACATGGTATATGCATTTCTGCTGGTAAAGTCAGCATCTGAGCTGTAGCAGTGATAAAAGGCGAAAGAACAAACAAAGTGAAGAGCTGACATCTAAGTGCTGCTGAAAATATTACGTTACAGAGCTGGCTGGATATCTGAAAGTTACAGACCTAAAATTCTGCTTCTGAGTGAAAGCAGCAGCTGGCTGATGAACTGTGGACAAAGAGAATGATGAATGAAACCAAAGTTTGATGTGGAGTGGAATATGGGGAGCAAACATTTTAGTTCTTTTGTGGAAGGATTTATTTCTTCCAGTTTTTCAAAGAGGGTAAAAACAGGTTCAGAATGCTATGCACACTTTTCTGTCCTGTCCACTAAATTGCCTTCCTTGCTTTCTACTCTCATTTATTTCCTGTGAGACTTAACCACACATCATAGTCATTTGAAAAGTGCACAAGCTGGTGCATTTAGTTATTCTGAATGGGATGTTTTTAAAAGGAGGTGTTAGAAAAGGGAAAAAGATATAATTTCCTTTCCCTTTTGCATTTCACCTGCAAATCACACAGAAAATATTTGGATAAATATTGTTCACTTTATGCAAGTGTATTTTTCTAAGAAAATGTGTAATTATTTTCCTTATAATTATGTTGTCTTATAATGACATTGTGATACATTTTGAGATTCATAATAATGCAAAAAATAGAGAAGTCAAATCAAGGTAGTTGAAATTGGTTAATATTTCAGTCATTATTTTCGATGAAAATTCTCTTAGCTAGCTTTTCATCTCTGTATCCAAAATTCCAACAAGAACAGATTCTAGGAGGAAAGGCTGTTTTTGGCTCACAGTTTCAGAGGTTTAGTCCATAATTGGTTGAGTTCTTTCATTGCTCATGGTGAAGTAGACTACCATGTTCAAAGGTCTTGCAGAGGAAAGGTACTCAGCTTCCCTAGTGACCCACCTCCTTCAGCCAAACCCCACCTGCCTACAGTTTCTACCAAGTATGCATTCAAGTTGTTAATTTATCAAATGCATTACTGCACTGATGGGGTTACAGTTGCCATCTATCTCATTACCTGAAAGCCAGGAACTCTTAACTTTGCTAAACTGGGGTCAATGCTTCCAAAATATGAGCTTTTCAGGGAAGGTTTCTAGATCCAATCTGTAACATATAATTTTGATCACAACATGACAAAATCGAGAAAGACAGTATAAGAAAAGTGCCAAAACCTTTAAGACCACATATATTTCAACTTGTTGAAAGAGTACCACCATTAGTAGTCCTCAACTTTGAAAGCACTAGGCATATTTTACTTGAGAAAAGAAATTAATGCAAAGTTAAGTAAGTGGAATGCAATTCATATCCCATTCAAAAATGAACATTTCATTAACTATCATTTGGTTACTTGAAGTAAAGAGAACTAGAAATAATTATTTAGTGATCTGTATTTTAAAGATGTATATTTCATTATGATTTTATCTTTGTTTCTAGGTGCCTCAAAATTTATCTTCTGGTTTTGGAATTTTTGTCTAAAAACACCCAGACTGATGGAAAACTGGATTAGATTCTTTATTACTCAACTAGCTCAAAATTTCTTATAATAGTAAAACAAGGTAACATCTTACATATCCATTCTTAGAAAAAATTTCCAAAATTATGCTTATTTTAACATCTCAAAATGAAGAAATATTTCAGGTAGCTCATAGTGTGGTATAGACACAAATATTATTCTTTGTATGGATATGACATCAAAACTTGACCATACAGTGGGAGAGAGGTCTAACCTAGTAGTTAACCTATAACTCTCTCATTTTTAATTTTCTCTGTTTAAGAAAGAAAACATTTTACACAGTAGAAAGCTGAAAAATTCAGTCTAAATTTGGAGAATATCTTGAAATGTGTATTTTCCTCAAAGATCTTTCATAAAGACTATCAAAATAATTTTGTGGTTGCTACATTTATATATGCATACAATGGTTTTATATATATTATGTTTTCCTGTGCAACTTATGTTAAGTAAACCTTTTCTACTTTTTAAATCTACTAATCAGGAAAGACACTTGTGTGTTTACTGCCAGCCCCCAGTGTTCCTGTGATAGAAAATTTGGGTGACTTATTTAAATAAGAACAAACTGTTAACCAATTCTTAACTCATATAGCAAATAAATAGAAAACTTTTAACCTTATAAAATTGATCTAGATAAATACTATTATGACCAAGAAATCATGAAGAATTTTGTGAATGGGGATGTATTTTATCTGGAATTCGTATTACTAATTCTAATGCTCATAGTCTTTGATTTGCAATATCATTTGTCATTTACCACTGGAACACAAAAGGATAAAGCAATTTATTTAGTGATAAATATAGAGTACTTAGCATGGTGCATATCTTATTGTATTTGTTCAATAAATGTTTAATAAGTAAAAGAAAAAAAATGCTTGGTGTTTTAATTACTTCATTTGTTTTCTAAATTAATAATTGAATTAAAAATTTTTTTGTTTCAAAAATCATAATGCTCTGTGTCTCTGCGTGATGTAAGTATGCTGTCCTTAGGTTTAGTTTGTTTTCATCTTCCTTGCTGAGAAGAAAAATCATCATTGCTTATTTTTCTGATTTATTGATAATGCAACTTGAAATTAAACAGTGTCAGAGTTTATTTATTATTATTTTTGCACTTACTCCAAAAGCTTTTTAAAAAACACCAAATGTGTGTTCATGTGTAGGTGTGTATATGTGCATATATACACACATGTTCAACAGTTTTTCCTATTAATGGTTTTAAAGGTCCTAATCATGAATTTGAATTTGAAGGCCAGCATGAACAATTTTATTAAAGTGAAGAACATATTTTCTGTTTGTTTGGTGTTTAGCTCAGCATTTATTAAGCAAAACGTAAGTTCACTTTGAATATAAGCAAGAAGAAGTCCCTAAAATTCAAAGACAGCAGCGCTTTCAGTATGACATTGTATTAGTTTGCTTTTGGTTACTATATGAGGCAGGCCAACTCTCTATATATTTTTTCAAGTGTTTATTGAGCTCATAGTTCTGGAGGTTCAAATGCGTGGTTCAGGCTTGGTTTGATTCAGGTAAGGACTTCATGGCAAAGGGGACCACAGAGTAAGTTGGAAATACATGTAGAAGGAAACGATGATCTCACCATACAGGTTGCCAGAGAAATCCAGGGTTTGGGCTCAGGCTTTCACAGATCAGTCTCTAGAGGACTTACTCCAGGACACCACCATTCACTTCCTAGAGCAGTGCTTGGAATGTTCTAATGACCTCCCACTGAGCCTCATCTCCCAACATCAACACTGACTACCAAACTTCCAACACCTGAACTCTTGGGAAACAAACTGCATTCAAAAGATAGCAGCTATGGTGTAGCAGTATAATGTGTTCAGGATTGTGACTTCAGAGTTGAATTGCACTTACTTCATGTCCACATTGCAGTCTAACTATAGTGATGACCACATAATCAGTGTTTACACTTAGAAATGATTACTTAGTCTTGACCAATGTGATACGTATACATATTTATGTATATATGTAGGTATATATATGCATATATATTTCTTTTATTAGAAACTTCAGAATCCCAAGATATATCAAACACTGCAATGTTGACTAACAAGTGGAGGTATTAAAAAATAAATATATTGCAACTTATAATTCTAGGAAACAGGATACAGCAATCAGAAAACAATGTAAGATGGCATTCAAAGAACATACATATTGGGACCAAGTAGATCTGAGCTATAGTTCAGATTCTGTAACATACAAATGTGTGATTATACAGTAGGTACTTAACTTTTTGAAACTGCAGTTTTCTCATTTAAAAAATATCTGGATTATAAAGTCCAGTCTCAGAGCTTTTGAGAAAACATAAACCATAGATTAATAGAAAATAAATATTTATAGATATGTGTATTTATAGCCCTTTGCTAAGAATTCATGAAGAATACATGTTCAATATGTGACTTCTAATGTTTTTGTTACTGAACTTCTTACTTTCTTTCTCTCATTACTGAAAGTTAATTGACTGATATCAGTTGTGCAATCTATACTAAATACCTATGTGCAATCTATACTAAATACCTACTGTACTTACCAGATATTTAACCTGATTCTACATCTACAAAATCAATGTCAGAGTGCTTAACTTTCTCATGCTCCCTGCTTATTTCATTGACATGACTCAATTAGATATACATTCTAATAATTGAATATTCTAATTGACAGAGACAATCTGGTTCTTAATTATAAAACTAATTTTAAATAATTGCAATTTGAAAATTAATTTATCAACGAATATTCAGAAGATGCTGGTTATAATTATAGACTTCTATTTTTCATTTTATAATGAATATGGATAATAAGACACTAGTGAACATATTTTGACCTAGAGATATGTCTTCCAAGTTGTTGTTGGAATAATTCAAAATCATTAATAGTTTGAAGTTTCACCATCTATTTCTATTGGATGTTTGAGCTTTCCTGATTAATGGGAAAGGATTAAATATGTCCAAATGAGATAACTCAATCAATTATAAAATTTGAATTAAAAGGTGTTTCATTTTATTTTAATTTTCTTTCAAGTTAATTCTGATTTAGGGTTATCTTTTCTCTTATAATTTGTTCAACCAGCTTTTTTTGAACACCCATCTAATTATAGCAATCAATCACCAAATTTTAATAAAATAAATGCTACAGTTATGTCCTGGAATGACAGTTTTAAATGTCAAATTAATGATTTATATATGCACTATGGATTCACATTTTAATAAGGAAAATTGGAATATTTTAATTTACATGCTGCTTTTTGATTCCAGAATCCTTATGAATTTTTATTGATATTTAAGTCAAGGATTTATCACACAGAATACTCAATAATATACAAATAACATGTTTCCTTTAATTTTTTCTATTAAAAGTTTATAAGTACAATAAATAAACTCAATGATAAAAAAAAAAATCTGTAAGTCTTCCCTTAACACATTTCCACTAAAAATAAGCCACTTCATTTCTATTTAATACTTATTACAGATACTGTGGTTAGGTATAGTTTTACTTATTACAGATACTGTGGTTAGGTGTAGTTTTAGTTTTATTATTTTTAATCTCCAAATTAATACATAAATTTCTAAGAAAAATTACATTAATGAAACTAGGCACGCTTAAAAGAAAAATTTCTAACAAAAAGTCGTTAAATATGGATAAAATTAAAAGTTATAATACAGAGGACAGCAGAGGTGGTAAACAAGGAAAAATTTCTGAATGACCAGAAGGAGTTGGGGTATGGAAAATGGTGGAATGAGACAGACATCATTACCCTATGTACATGTATGATTACACGAATGGTATGAATCTACATCATGTACAACCATAGAAATGAAATGATGTACCCTATTTGTGTACAATGAATCAAAATACAGTCTGTAAAAACTTTAAAAAAAGCAAGTGGACTTAGATGAACCTGAGAAATTTGTTACAGAAAATGAAACAAAGAGCAGAATAAAGAGACAACCTTCAGAATAAAATAAAATATTCTTTAACTATGCATCTGACAAGGGGTAAATATATGTTGAAGACTTTGTCCCCAATGCAGCAATGACCAGAGATGGGGCTTTTGGGAAGTGAATAAACCATGACAGCTTTAGCCTTACCAGTATTTTAGCCCATTTTATAGACTAATAATTTGAATGTACCAATGGGAGGTGGCAGAAATTAATAGCAGATAGGAAATGTTTCAAGAAATTTGGTCACTGAAAGTGTGCCATTGAGGGAAACTTTCCTCCACCATACTATCTGCCATGCAGTTCTACCTGTCCTCAGACCAAAGCAATGGAATCCGTTGAACACTGACTAAGACTTCTGAAAGTGTGAAACAAAATAAATCTTTTTCCTTTTTTAATTTTTTAAATTGGTTCTAATTTGTTGTACATGACAGTAGAATGCATTTATACATTTCAATGGATCATACATAAATGGAGTGTAATTTCTCATTTTTCTGATTGTATATAGTGTAGGATCACATCGGTCATGCAGTCATACATGTACATAAGGTAATAATGTTTGTTTCACTCTTTCATTCCTGCTCCATACCCCTTCCCTTCCCTTCACTCTCTCTACCCAATATAAAGTAACTCTATTTTTCCCTACGCTCCCCCAACTTCATTATGAATTAACCTCCGCATATCAGAGAAAACATTCACCTTTGGGTTTGGGAGTTTGGCTTATTTCGCTTAGCATGATATTCTCTAACTCCATACATTTACCAGCAAATGTCATAATTTTATTCTTCTTTAAAGCTGAGTAATATTCCATCATACATATATATATATATATATATATATGTCTATTGATGAAGCTGCATCACTGTAGTATGTTGAGTTTTAAGTCCTTTGGGTATAAACCTAGAAGTGGAATAACTGGATCAAACAGTGGTACCATTCCAAGTTTTCTGAGGAATCTCCACACTGCTTTCCATACTGGTTGCACCATTTTGCATTCCCATCAGCAATGTATGAGTGTGCCTTTTCCCCCCAATCTCACTAACATTTATTGTTGCTTGTTTTCTTGACAATTGCCATTCTGATTTGAGTGAGATGAAATCTTAGGGTAGTTTTGGTTTGCATTTCTCTTACTGCTAGAGATGCTGAAAATATTTTCATATATTTGTTGATCAATTGTATATCTTCTTGACTTCCTTAACAAGATCCCTAAAGCACAAGAAGTTAAATCAAGAATCAATAAATGGGATGGATTCAAACTAAAAAGCTTTTTCTCAGCAAAATAAATAATAATGTGAAGAGAGAGCCTACAAATTGGGAGAAAACTTTTACTATATGCACCTTAGATAAAGCATTAATCTCTAGGATATATAAAAAACTCAAAAAAACTTAAGACCAAAAAAACCAAATAACCAAAGGCTGAATATTTTCTCTGATAAGTGGATGATGATATATAACAAGGGGTAGGTGGTGTGGGGGGAGAGAAGAATGAAGGAACTTTGTATGACGTAGAGGAAAATGGGGTTGGGAAGGGGTGGGGGACAGAAAGCTGGTAGAATGAGACAGACAGAACTACTCTCTATATATGTATGATTATATGAATGGTGTGAATCTACATCATGTACAACCATAAAAATGAAAAGTTGTACCCCATTTGTGTACAAAGAATCAAAATGCAGTCTGTGAAAATAAAAAAAAAACCAAAAATTTAATAAAAAATGAAGAAAAAATAAATAAAATGTAAATAGATTTTTTTAAAATATGAAAAAAATACTATTAGCTAAAAGTTACATGAAAAAGTACTGCTCATAACATTCCCATCAAAGAAATACAAGTCAAAACTACAATGAGATATCATCTCATTCCAGTTAGAATGGTTACTATTAAAAAGATTAAAAGCAATCAATCTTGGCAAGAATGTGAATAAAGAGGAACTTTTATAGAGTATTTAAGGGAAGGTAAGTTAGTACAACCTTTTGGAAAACAGTATGAATGCTCCTCCAAAACTCAAAAAGAAATCATGCTGTCATATGATCCAGCAATTCCACTACAGACTATGTAGCCAAAGAAGTAAAATCAGCATATCAAGGAGAAATCTGCATTCCAGTATTTATTGTCACACTCTTCATAATACCCCCAAAATGGAATCAACCTGAGTATATATCAACTCATGAATAAAGAAACTGAAGTGCACGTAAAGAATGGAATACAGTCAAAGAAAGAGGAAATGCTGTCTTTAGAGACTACATGGATAGATTTGGAGGATCTTTTGTGAAATAGCTAGCACAGAAAGACAAGCACACTGCCTGATCTCATTCATGTGAAATACAATTGATTTCATAGTAGTTTGGAGTAGAATAGGGTTATCAGAAGCCATGGAGAGTAAGCAGAAGAGGGAATAGAGAGAGACTAATGAGCAAAACATGTTACAGTTAGGAGAAATAGGTTCTAGTGTTCTGCTGCAAGTCTAGTGACTTATAATAATGCAGTTTATTTTAAAACAAGTAGAAAAGAGAATTAGGAATCTTCTTATCACAAAGAAATAAATATTTAAAGCAATTAATATGCTGATTACCCTGTTTTGATCATTACACAAAGTGCACATGGATCAAAACACAATATTTATTCCATAAATATGCAATTATTAGTAATAAGTGGTAATAACTAATAATTATTAATAATTTTACATATTTCAGAACACAACCAAATATGAAATAATAATATACAGTGCTACATAAAGACTAATTTAATATACAATGTTATATTAAAGGTTGTTAAAATGGGATCCACCACTGAGTTGAAAAGATCCTAAGCAATAAGTACTATACCCAAATCTCTTGCCAGTCTCTGGGAACATTTTTTACATGTTTTTTTCTTTGATTGTTCATGGAAAAATTAACTACTGAAAAGTTATAGACAGAGCAAGTGAATATTTGTCACAAATTTTTCATGAAGAGAGCAGAAATTTCAGAACTTCATGTAAAATCTAAAAACTCTGAAATCAGAGAAAAGAGATACAAGTCTTTCTATACTATCAGAAAAAAAAAATTCTTTGAACATAGAATTATCAAATCATAGGACAAATAAGAGAAGGGAAATATTTCTAGGATTGACACAGATTGATCGGTTATTCACAAGCCTCAAACTTAGAAAAGTGTATAGGGCTATCACATTTTAAATAGAGTCATATTACATTACATACAAAGTAATGGGAGTAAAAAAAAATAACTCAGTGATCCTAGTTTGACTAAAGCTGATAATGTTAAGCATAATAAAGATTTTTTTTAAAATACACAATAAGTGTTTAAAATTCCTGGCATATAAAGATTTACCAAGAATCCAGGCTATGGACAAAAGTAAGATAATAAATTTTCTTACAAATGCTTTCAATCTAGAAATACATCAATTTAAGCAAAAATTGAATTAAATAAAATCTACAAATAATGAACAACTGATATATATGAAAGAGACATTGGTGTTTTCTGAAAACAATTTGAGAACCCAAATGTATGGAAATTAGATAAAGGAGAAAGGACTGGAAGCCTTACATAAATGAAAGGCCTCATAGAAAAATAATCTCAATTAATTTAATTGAAAATAAAATAGAAAAGTATCCTTAGTCTCAATAAGTGCAAAGTTTCATGAAATAATGACAGCCCTGCAGGTGCAGTGAAAAATAACATTTACTATTTATATAAGTGAAGAGATTAAAGAAAACAAAGAAAAATTGATATGCAACTTTTAACGAGTTAACCTATAGAGTTCAAGAAATCTGTTTTAATAATGCAGATAGAAAATTATTTCATATGGGTTGATTTTTAATTGTTTTTTATTTTTACAGACTGTATTTTGATTCATTGTACACAAATAGGGTACATAATTTCATTTCTATGGTTGTGCACAAGGTAGATCATACCATTTGTGTAATCATACCTGTACATAGGGTAATGGCGTCTGTTTCATTCCACCATTTTTCATAACCCCCCTCCCTCTTATTTCCCCCTTGTAATCTTAAGTTCCTACATTCTTCTCTCACCCTCCACCTGCTTATCCCCATTATATATCATCCTCCACTTATCAGGGAAAACATTTTGGCCTTTGTTTTTTTTTTTAGAATTGTCTTATTTCACTTAGCATGAATTCTCCAATTCCATCCATTTATTTGCAAATGCCATAATATTATTATTCTTTATGGCTGAATAATATTCTATTATGTATATTTTTGTTAGAAGCAAAAATAAGCATGGCCCCAGATTTCATCATAGTAGCGTTGAGAATTTGAAATAACAGAACAATGTCCACAAAATCCTGAGGAGGGGAAAAAAAAAGAAAAGAAAGCATGAACCTAAGAATATTGTTCTTGGTTCATGCAAAAATGATTAGATAATAAGCAAATATTCTCAAATGAAGGATAACTAAAACATGGAGACATGAATGAATGAATGGCAAGACTTAGCTGATTAAGAGAGGTATTGAATTTCCATATTCTCTAAAATTTCTGCCAAAAACTGTGGATCTATTATCTATTTCTACATAACAAATTATCTTCACAGTTTAGCAGTTTAAAAACTATGTGCTTCTTTACAGTTGCTGTAAGTCAAGTGCCTGAGTTTGGTTTACCTGAGTCCTCCAATTTAATTTTTCTCAAAGTCTGGGATGAAGGTACTGTCATTTCAGTCCTTGAATGGAATAACCATGTTCAAACTCAGTGTGGAAGACTCAGTTCCCACTTTTATACTGAAGTCATTTCCTTTTCAAACTGGGAATCTGAGAAAATAAAATAAAAATAAAACAAAACAGCAGATTTGTGCACCCAGACAGAGCTGGGTAGAAAATATTGGAATTCCATTACTTTGATAGATTTCCATTACTATAACATTTTCATTCTTGAGAAAGTTGAGATAGTCATCTTCGAAATAAAAGTTTTATTTTGGCATATGATTTCAGAGATTCCAGTCCTTGACTGATCAGTCCAAAACTTTTGAGGCTTGGGAAGGCAGTGTATCATGAAAGGGAGAGTTAGGTAAAATAAAACTGTCCATCTTATGACTTATGTGATGTGAAACAGAGAAAAAGAACCAGGACCCACTTTCTCTTTCAGAGACAGGACCCCAATGTTCATAAGACCTTGCACTAGGCTCCATCTCTTACTAGACCCCACCTTGTTTGGTTTCTACCACTTCCTAACAAAACCAAACTGGGGAGCAAGTTTTAATTCATGGGTATTTGGGAGGCATTGTGAATCCAAATTATATCAAGTATCAACCAGAAAGATGAACCCTATTACATACTCCTGGAATTTAGATTGATCTTTACAGAGCACAGAAATTGGTGCAAATGATAAGAGAAAACCTCAAGTAAAATGACTCAAGTGATAAAACTATGGGGTCAAATGCTCTATGAAAGATAAGTTTTGAAAGAAAAGTAAAAGTAAAAGTGGACCATGCAAGTATAATTGGAAAAATAGAAAAAAGAATTTTGATTACAGCTAAAACTTCCTTTTCCTCAGTCAAAATATTGAGTGCCACACACACAGTTTTAATTTATTTCAAAAAAATCACCTAAGAAATGTAAATACACAAATCAATTTGAATATGATAGAAAGAAATTTCTGAATTCTAGTGTAAAATGCAATAAAATTTCAAAAAAAAAAACAAGAAATATACAATATCATTTAAGTTCACTGTGATGGAAATTTGAGTAATATATACATATATGTATATGTATATGTATTGGTGTGTGTATATATATACTATATATGGCATATATATAGTATAATAACTATATACCTACATATATACTATATATAGTATAATATATATATATATATATATATATATATATATATATATATATATATCCAGTGGTGCAAAACCACTCAGATACTCGGCTATATTCCTTATTGTTCCTCCCTTTTTTCCAGAGATAGGATCTTGCAATTTGTCAAGTCCGGCCTTGAAATTGTGATCCTCCTATCTCAGCCTTCTGAGTCACTGGGATTATAGGCATGTGCCACCATTTGTGCACTCCAATAGATAACTTCTATCAAAATAGTTTAAATCTATGTTAGGCAGTTTTTAGTCACTTGGACAAATACCTGAAAAAAAAGTAGATGAGGAAAGATTTATTTGGCTCATGGTTTCAGAGATTTCAGTCCATGATTAGCTGACTCCATTGCTATGGGCCTGAAGTAAGGCAGAATATCATGGTGAAAGGGTATTGCAGAGAAAAACTGCTTAGCAAATAGCATCCAAGAAGCAGAATAATAGAGCAAAATGGATTGGGGACAAGAAATACCTTTACAGGGTTCACTGTCAGTGATATACTTCCTCTAACCATGTCCTACCATTTGCAGTTTCCACCCTGCCTAGTTGTCCATTCAGCTATCAATGGAATAATCCACCAATGAGGTCAGAGCCTCCTGATCTAATCACTTACCCCAAATCCCACACATGAACCTTATTGACCTGGGGACCAAGCTTTCAAAGCATTAGCTTTTGAGGAACATTTCAGATCTAAATCATACCAAATTCCATTAAATAATAATCACTTTAAATTTCTTTTTGTGCATTTATGTAGGTGTGTTTAAATATTCATACAGCAAATGCTACAATATGTAGACTATTTACATTGCATACATAAACTGGAAATATATCATAATATAGGTAATCATACCATAATATATTTGTAAAAATATATTTGACATATCCTAATAAGAAGCAGGAACATTTATTCATTTTGACTCTAAACAGTTTTTACAATTCATAACAGCTTGAAAATAACAAATTAAGACTTACAAATATGCCATTGAATGCCATTAAATGTTCATTTTATTTTCCACACTGATGGAAGAGAAGAAGAATAAGTTCTGTTCAAATGAAAATCAGTTTCTTAACTTTTACCATCAAAGTCAATTCTCAAAAATATTTCTGAGTTCTCAAAAATATTTCTGAATTACCTTTTTATATTTCTTTTGTTTACAATAAGTTATATACGTGAAACTGGCACACATGTAGGACATCCAAATCACAAATATTCAAACATTTTGACCAGAACTCATCTAGTATTTTCCCAATTCCCTTTTGCAGTGGTTTCTGGGATTCCACAAAGGATGCTTATCACTCCACATGTTGTCCTTATTGATTCACATCAACTGAGCAGCAGTGCACTCCACACTTGGGTTAGTCCCAAGCTCTATTGATTGTTTCTTGCTATGTTTCAAATTGTCAAGTCCACTTACTTCATGAGGCTTGTCTCCAAAACACACCTTAAACTAGCTCTCCATCCCATAACTCCTGAAAATTCAGCCAGTACAGCATTCTTATTAAAAAATAGATGAAAAGACATTTTAAAAAAAAAAGGATAAAAACTGGTGAGGAATTAATAATAAAGTACCATCCTAAGGTAATTTTACAGTTATTATTAGGGTCCATCAATGCATTGGACCCACTTGTTGAACTCTGTAACATAAAGGACCCCCAGATTTTCACCAAGCAGCCATATTATAGTCCCTCACCTGCAGGAAAAGGAGAAATTCCCTCCCTCTCCTAGCCCAAGATCTGCTTTTAAACTTTATGAAGTTCAAATCACTGGGAGAGGAAACATTGATTTTCTAAGGGAAAAAATAAAATCTACTCTCCCCCAACTCTGCCACCACTGTTTAATGTCTGATATGAGTGTCTCAAACATGACAATCCTCTAGACTGCAGGGCATCTATAAAAGCTGGCTAATTCATACTAAGACTACATTTGCCAGAAAACAAAAATCTAATCCCACATGTCTCCTATGGATGGCAGGGTTTCCTGCAGTGCCCTGGGGGGGAATGGCTCAGGCTTACATTTCCTTCCATCATTCTATAGATTTCCAATTTCTTGTGGGCCAGAATTTCTACAATAACAGATGTCCAGGAACCTATTGGGAGGAATTGGCAAAAATAAATAGTCTCCTTTTTATCTATCTTTCACAGAAAATAATTTTGACACCACATCTAATTTATAACAAAGATCCCAAATACTTCTTGATTCATCCTCTAATTTTTTGATCTATATTAAATCCTCATAATCTTTAATGTCTTTTGGAAATGGTGTTAAGTTGGGAGGTTAGTTCAACAAACCCCTGGGATAGAACTATTTAGGTATAATTTGTTAATTTGTTCAGGAGAATCAATAGTTTTTTTCAGTACTGAATAGCTTTGATTTAGGGATCACTAAAACGGCATATAATATAAACTGTAAAACTTGTAACCTTCTGACACACTGAAAATAATAGAATATTTGGCTTGGGTACTAAAGGAAAAGAGAAAATGACTATTCTGTTCAAGGGCCTGTGATCCTGGATAAATCTATAAAACTATAAGTAAATTTAGATCCTGAATAAATCTGTGTTCTTAAAAAGAAGAAAAGGATTAGAAATAAATTTAAGGTATAATGAATCTTTAATCTGTTAGGTAATAGGATTTGAGAGGATATTGTTCATATTTGGTGCTACTAGAATTTCTATGAGTTTAGAACCAATCATTCTGTCAATGTCAACAGGACTTGAGCAACCAAGAACCCACTAGATTGAGAATTTTATTTGGGGTAAAATTTAGGAGCAATTAATCCATATCCCAAATCAATATCCTAATCATTCAGAACTTCATTTTAAATAAGGAACTCTCAGGGAATTCAAAGAATAGCTCATCAGTAGAGAATCAATATGGAAATTTTCTCTATTCAGTTGAACAGATCCTTCCTAGTAAATCAGTAGCTGTGTTCTTACAAAGGGGTGGTGGGATGTTTCTTGGGTAAATATTTGAATAATAAGCAGGGAGATAGGGAACATCTGAGCATTTTCAGAGACCATCACTACCAGAATTGGTTCTTCCAAGGAAGAAATTTTGGCAGTGAAAAGAGTTAGTGCTGTTATTGTGACAACCACAACCATCAAAATTTCAAGGTTGACCTTTAATATTTAGGGGAGAAAAATGCCCCATGTGGAAATGTTAAAGTGGAATAGTGGAAGGTTTTTTGGTTCTAATCAAAGAAACTTCATATTTTATGTTTGTTAAATAATTCATATTCAGTGAATTGGTTAATGCTAGATAGTTTACTTCATTGTTTGTTTTGGATAGCCTTTCAATTTATAGTATCTTTAAGTGTCTTTGCCAACAGATTCTGTACTCTCATATTTTAGGACTGGAGTAGAAACATTTATGTCTTTTATCTGTAAGGTCATTGATTTATTCTGCATTTTATTTTTATTTTGTTCTGAGGCTTTTGAAAAAATATTCAGACAGAGGTTGGAAATCCGGCAATGGAACTATTTTTTTATTCCTGCATTAGTCTGTCTATGAACTCCCCTATTGCTGTACTACACCCCCAAGCTCCGAAACACACACAACTGGGTAGACTAGATCACATTGCTTTGGATAAACTTCTGAATGCTCTTTTTTAATCTATTGCTAAAATGTTCAATGGACCCATCATTTCTTTGTTTAGATCAAGGGTCTTCTAAGAATAGCCTGCTGCCTTTCTTTGTTTAAAAAACAAAAAAATATATATATATATAGCTATACACATTAATTAATTTATGTATTATCTGTATTTATACAACAGCAGAATTTAGAAATTGCAACTAAGACCATATGGCCCATGATTCCTAGATTATTTACTAACTGATCCTTTTCAGAAAGTTTGATGCTGACTGCTAGTTTATAGAACTGAATTAGAAGCTTATCTAGTTTCACAGAAACGACTTCAGGGACAACCTCCAAAAAAACTTTATCTAACATTTATCTAAACATATCTCAAGAGTTGTGATCAGATTCCTTCTGGTTTTGTTTCTTCCCATCTAATCTTTGCATACGAGGTCCCACTGATATTTAAACTAATTTATATAACACTGGAGAACTAGGATTACATTCCTAGAACTATTATATTCCTAGAACTATTTCTTTTAGTTTTTATTACATTTAGACTTTTGAAAAGAAAGCAATTTGGGGATCTGCATTTTCTTTAGAAATCTCTTTATTGCAAAGCAAATAAAGCACAATTGGATGCTTGATCTCTTTTGGTTCTAAAATGCTATTCAAATGGAAAAATATTCATAACACAAAGCCTCCAAAGTTGTCACTAGCAATTTAAAATTACCTTTGGTGAGCTTATGACAGATAGAAAGATGCATACACATGTTTAGATTATAATGTTAATATACACAATAAGACTGAAGGCAACCTCTGAAAGTTCAGTGAGAGTTTCCTCAAAGTCATGTTTGTGTACCTCCTGTTTGGTCTCCCAAACTAAGACCTGTTTTTCTCAAATCTCAAGCACAGTAAATCCCCTACTAGTCCCAGGAGATATAGTCTGCAGGAGAAATATCATTTAGAACCAGCCTCCTGGTGACAAACCTAGAAAATATTAAGAAAATTTTTCATAGGTTTTTCATATGGAATTCAAAGCAAAATGTGTCCTGTAATGATGCTGATCTGAGAACTCTTAAACCCACCAGCCTATGGAACTATGTTAAAGATGGATTTTTTTATTGTCTTTACCCATCTTATTTTCTTAAAGATTCACAACAAAAGTGGTGACAATGGCCAAGCACAAAAGATAGGGTTGTCAGTGAAAGGCAAGTAATTTCTTGACCATAATTTTCCTGGGCAAGAAAGTCACATTGTTACAGGGGTAGGGACTTCTGGGAAAATGAGGCAGCAAGAAAACCCTCCTTCAGTGCCTGATTCTTGTGGACAAGTCAGAAAGATTTCAGATGTGACACTCACTGAAACAGTGATGAGTTTATTGAAAGGATAGTAACAGGGACAGGGGACACTCTCAAGGGAGACAGTGTGCATTTCAGAAAGGCATGGACAGGGTATCTCTCCTGCACATCAGTTTTATTGGGGATCCCAGAGAAGTTTCTAGAAAGTCTAGCCCAGGTCCCCTTCTTGAGTTTTGACTGACAGCAGGATGACATCATAGCTTCTTACAGATTTTATGGTTAGGAGAAATTAGACATATCTTTCTGAGTTTATAGATCTGGTCTATAAAAAGTCTCCCCCTTCAGGGTAACTTGCCTTCCTCTTATGGACATTATTTTGGTTATGTGTTTCTCCTGAGGCTAACAAGTAGTAGCGGAGGTATGTCTACTTAAGCCCTCAGAGCTGCAGGCAAATTGTTTCTAAGAAAAGAAAGCACGTGGGGGTTAGCACAGTGGGTCCGTTTTGTAGAATTTTCCCTTAACCTTGTGTTCCCACCACTCGCATCTGTCTGTACCCTATCAACATCAAGCCAGCAGTGAATAGTGGTTTACAGGTGAGTACACCAACATTCTAGGCTACAGAGCAGATCACCGTTGCTAAATTGGATGCAAATAACTTACTTTTAATTATTTGTTTAATTATTATTAACTTTAGATCTACTTCCTAACACAAAACTCAAACAATTCAAAAATTAAAAGCTGTATTTGAGTACACCTGTTAGTGTGAATGCTCTTAAGTTTTTATATTATGGTGCTATGTGGCTTTCATTTCTCACTTGCACATATATAATTTATGTGAACAAATGCTTAGAAAGTTCAAAAAAAGTTACACAACCAAAAAACAAATGTTGGTACAGCTAATGTATTTCATTTATTACAATAGTGATCACTATATATTATCTCATGTTTTTAATTTCTTAACTTTTCCCTTTAATACAGTGGGGAGAAAAAAAGAGATTGTATAACTTAATTTTCCTAACAAATATTTATCTCCCAAGGAACATTTATAATTCTTTGATTCTTTTGTACAAGAATTGTACACTTTCACTTTTGTGATTTTATGTATCAGAATGATTCACAATGGATTTTTTAAAAAAATAGGAAAAAGAGTGATTATTACCTGACAAAACAAAAGGAACTTTGCAGATGTGATTAGCATGAATCTTGAGATGGGTAGATTTTCCTGGTTATCTGGATGGACAAACCTAAACCCAAGAGTTTTTGAAGGAGGGAAACAGGTAGAATCCAGAGAAGCATATGTTACAATAGAAATACTTATTTCAATGCACAACCAAGATAAGACCTCATTAACATATCAACAAATATATAATGAGAATATTCTCTTACATAAAATTTTTACAAAATTTCAACCACATTATTGAAAGTT
This sequence comes from Sciurus vulgaris, assembly GCF_902686455.1. Classification (NCBI taxonomy): domain Eukaryota; kingdom Metazoa; phylum Chordata; class Mammalia; order Rodentia; family Sciuridae; genus Sciurus; species Sciurus vulgaris. The sequence continues at coordinate 24,615,868 of NC_136470.1, read as the reverse complement.
CAATCCTGCATTTTATTTTTGTCTTGTGCTTCGGATGAAAGTAAAAAATAAAGATAGGTTGCCCTGTCAAGGAATAAAATAAGACATTGAACTGAAATTTAAAAATTGATAAATACAGTGAGTTTTATTATAACCATGATATAATCTTGATTTAAATAATTTTTGGAGGGAAAGGGACAAAAATTATAACTAGGTCCAAGCTCATGGCTGAAATGGAAAAGGTAATGCTTTTTGTTTTAACTTAGGAATGTAACAGTAAAGTTTTTATGTGATTTTCTCTTAAAAGTTTTTTCTTAAAAGATTTTTTTCTCCAATTTACATTATACTTTTAATATTAAAAAACAAATTTCTTGCAAAGAATTTAGTTTTATTTAATTTTGCTATGTATATTTTCCAAATAACTCTGAAATTAAACCAGAAAAATTGCTTTGATTTATTGCTAAACGTGTGGTTTAAATATGAAGAAAAACAGTCTTTCTCTAATCCTAATGAAAACGACCTCCTTAAATTCCTTTTCTTTCACTTCAGTACCTACCCTGTGTTCTGTTTTATATTGTTAATGTTATTTATTCTTACCATTTTCATATGGTATTCTTCTCATATTAAAAAATAATTCCACAAGAATACTCACTAGGGTTTTTGGTTTTGATTGCTGGAGTATTTCCAGTATCTGGAATAGAGTATTTTCCTTGGAGTAGAGTCAATAGTATTTGTCAAATGCATGAAATGGAAAATGTAGATTGCATAAATCAGATGACTGAAATCAATTTGTTTTAATTTTGCTAGATTAAATTGACTAGTCATAGATAATCATTCTGTTAGGTAACTATTGTTTGTTAAATGTATTATGTACACTTGGTAGGTTTTTTCCCTTGGTTTTTGTGGTTTATCATTCAAAATCCTTCAAATGCAAAATATATTCTCCCAGGCATTCCATAAATACTGAGAATCTCTGACTCTGACCAGAATTCAATACAAAAATAGAATTTATACTATTACCTATGACAGAAATCTGAGAAGATTCCTAGATTCTCAATCATTTCTTTCATGGTATTTAATAATATATATACTGATAAATTATCTGATAATGTAAAGTAAAAGGTAGCACAAGACTTTGAGAACAAAATTCCAGAATACATTACAGATTATAGAAAAGAGGTATATCCAAATATAATGAAATAAAATTAAATTTATGAAATTCTTTCATGGGAAGACAGAAGTATAACTTTTCAACATATTTGTGAGTTGTTTAAAATAAAGCCATGAGGTATGCAGCAGACACATCTCATGAGAAAGATGTGTGCAATATTGTCAAAAATACATAATTTGAATAACATTCTTGTAATAATCTAGATGGAGTGTCAGAATCTTTAGACCACACAGGAAATGCCTAGTAGCTATAGTCCAAGTTCATGCTGATATGCATCCATATATATATATATATATATATATATATATATAAAATATGGCTTTTGGTACCAGGGATTGACCCATGATTATCAATTAGGCCCATACAGAAGAAAACCTGCATGACAAAAATTTTCTGAAATAAATAAAATGACACCAAAACACAGTATTATTGATTTGCTCAAAACAAGTGATAAGTGTCTTTCTTTATTTTTTTTGAACATTATAAAACTGTTAAAGAAAAAGACAAGTTAGAGGGAAACCAATACAAGAATAACAAGAAGATATTTTTGTAGAAATTTGTCATCTTATTCTAAATCATATGTGGAAATGCAAAGTGGAGTGACAAACGCTAACAACTTTGAAAAAAACAAAACCAAGTTTGTGAGACAGACACTATTGTATTTCAACATATCAGGATAGTTTGTTATTATCTTAACAACAGAAAAATAAATTGATGAAACAGAATAGAGTCAAAAAATGAATCCACATATATATAGACAGGTTATTTTTCAATAATAATGAAATGAATAAAGGGCTTTTCAATAAATGTTGATATGACAACAGGACACTCTCAAGGGGAAAAAATGAACATCACACCTCAAAGGTCAAAAGTCTTTGAAAGAATAATATATCCAAATTTACAGCTCAGAGATCTGAAACTTCTAGAAAAAATAGGAATAAATATTTTTGATCCTGGGTTAAGCAAAGATTAGATATACACTAAAGGAAATAAAAATTGATAAATTAGAATTTACAAAAATTTTGAAAGATACTTTTAAGATACTGAAAACACAAAAAGAGCATTTTGAAACACAGGATAAAGAATGTGTTTCAAAGTATGTGATGATCTGTGAAAACTTACTAAGAGAGCAAGTGGTTTATTTTTTCAGTTCATAAAAGTGGTAATAATATACTTTAATTTTTAATATGCCATAATTGCTTTTTAACCAGAAAATTTTATTTTTGTAATATTATTCTTTTTTTATTCATTGTACACAAATGGGGTACAACTTTTCTTTCTCTGGTTGTAAATGAAGTAGAGTCACACTATTTGTGTAATCATACATATACATAGGGTAATGATGTTTGTCTAATTCTATCGTCTTTGCTTCCCCCCAACCCCTCCCCATCCCTCATTTTTCTCTGTACAGTTCATCCTTCCTCCATTCTTCCCTCCCCCTATTACGTATCATCATCCACTTATCACAGAGATCATTTGGCCTTTGGTTTTTTGGGATTGACTTATTTCACTTAGCATGATATTCTCCAACTCCATCCATTTACGTGCAAATGCCATAATTTTATTCTTCTTTATTGCTGAATAATATTCCATTGTGTGTGTGTGTGTGTGTGTGTGTGTGTATATATATATATGATATATATATATATATATATATATATATATATATATATCACAGTTTCTTTATCCATTCATCAATTGAAGGGCATTTAGGTTGGTTCCACAATCTAGTTATTGTGAATTAAGCTGCTATAAACATTAATGTAGCTGCATCACTGTAGTATGCTAATTTAAGTCCTTTGGGTATAAGCCAAGGAGTGAAATAGCTGGGTCAAATGGTGGTTCCATTCAATTTTCTAAGAAATCTCCGTATTACTTTCCAGAGTGGGCTGTACCAATTTGCAAATGCCCCAGCAATGCATGAGTGTACCTTTTTCCCCACATCCTTTCCAACACCTATTGTTGCTTGTATTCTTGATAATAGACATTCTAATTGGGGTGAGATGAAATGTTAGGGTAGTTTTGATTTGCATTTCTCTAATACTAGAGATGCTGAACATTTTTTAATATATCTGCTTATTGCTTGTAGATCTTCTTTTGTGAAGTGTCTGCTCATTTCCTTAGCCCAATTATTGATTGGATTATTTGTATTCTTGGTGTAAAGTTTTTTGCATTCTTTATAGATCCTGGAAATTAGTGTTCTTTCTGAATGTGTGTGGCAAAGATTTTTCTCCCAATATGTAGATTCTCTCCTCACATTGCTGATAGTTTCCTTTGCTGAGACAAAATTTTTTAGTTTGAATCTATTCCAATTATTGACTCCTGCTTTTATTTCAAAATTCTACCAGAAAACTTCTAGAACTCATAAATGAATTCAGCAAAGTAGCAAGGTATAAAATCAACACTCATAAATCTAATGCATTTTTATTCATAAATGATGAATACTCTGAAAGAGAAATTAGAAAAACTAGCCCATTTACAATAACCTTAAAAAAATAGTTGGTAATCAATCTAACAAAAGAGGTGAAAGACCTCTACAATGAGAACTACAGAACACTAAAGAGAGAAATTAAAGAAAACCTGAGAAGATGGAAAGATCTCCCATATTCCCGGATAGGCAGAATTAATATTGTCAAAATGCCCATTCTACCAAAAGTGCTATACAAATTCAATGCAATTCCAATTAAAATGCTAATGATGTACCTCATAGACATAGAGAAAGCAATCATGAAATTCATTTGGAAGAATAAGAGACCCAGAATAGCTAAAGCAATCCTTAGAGAAAGAGCAAAGCAGGTGGTATCACAATACCAGACATTCAGCTATACTACAGAACAACAGTAACAAAAATGGCACGGTATTGGCACCATAATAGACAGGTAGACTAGTGATACAGAATAGAGAACACTGAGACAAGCCCACATAAATACAGTTATTTCATACTAGACAAAGGTGCCAAAAACATACAATGGAAAAAAGATAGGCTTTTCAACAAATGGTGCTGGGAAAACTGGAAATCCATATGCAGCAAAATGAAACTAAACCCCTATCTCTCACACCTGCACAAAACTCACCTCAAAATGGATCAAGAATCTAGGAATTAGACCAGAACCCTGCACCTAATAGAAGAAAATGTAGGTTCAAATCTTCATCATGTTGGCTTAGGATCAGACTTCCTTAACATAACTTCCAAAGCATAAGAAATAAAAGTTGACCTATTTTTTTTTTTTATAAAAATGGGCAAAATATTTGAACAGACACTTCAAGAAAGAAGATGAATAGTTTGGAAGTAAGAATTTAAAAGTGTTCAACATCATCAATCATTAATGGACTGCAAATTTAATCCCAGTGAGATACTACTGCACATTAGAATAAAAGAAATTTTTTAAAAAATTATTATATTAAACATTGGTGATGACGTTGAGGAAAATAAATTTTCATACACCACAAGTAGGAATATAAAAGAATATTATCATTTTCCAAAACAGGCACATTTAAAAATGCTAATCATGCATATGACTCATAATAAAAATCTTCCATTCAACTTCTAGTTGTTTATTTAAGACAAATGAATGTATTAGCCTATAAGATTTCAACAGAAAAGGTCATAGAAGTTTTATTTGTAATAGAAAATCCAATGTTCTTCAAGAAAGAGTAATCATATGAGTAACAATTTTTGTATTTGCAATACTTTGCCACAATGCAAAGGAATTGACTATTCATACAAACCACAGGAATGCATCTCAAAATAATCACATTAGATCAAAGAAGCCAGTCAAAAATAATTTATACCTTGTCATTATGTTTGTATAACATTCTGGAAATTGAAATTAATTTTTAGTGCCATTACGGAGATCAGTGGTTACTTGGGACAGACATATCAGTGGGAGAGAGGGATCACCAAGAGACAGGAAACTTCTGAGACTGATTTTGTTATATTGGTTGTAATGTTGCTATTAGAGCTACATATACATGTCAAAATTTATCAAATTATACATTTTTACATATTTGCAATACAATATATGTCAATTATATCCCCAATACATTTATTTTAATTTTGAGGTAAGTGAGCGTTGGTGGTTACTTTCCTCACTTTTCCTACTAGACTTAAATGAAAATGAATCACAAAACAAATTGTGCTATGTGTGACTACATTCATTACCAAGGTACAAAAAGAGTCTCAGACCTTCTTCTGTGAGCTTAATTTAGTTCTAGCATTGTTATTTTACATTTTCCAGTTATACTTTATAAGAAAATTCAATTAAAAACAAAGAAATCTTGAGTATTTTTGAGGTAGAATTCCACTGCTCTTCTTGTCATTAACAATCCACTCATGCATGGACCGAAGAAGACACAGAGATTATGTCCAGTCAAGATTCACTAAGTCAGAGTGTCAGGATTTACTAAATTCTCTTCCTCATGCTAAGGAGGAAACTAGATCTAAAATAGTTAATATAAATTATGTGTTGATAACACTAATATTGGCAGATAAAAGTACATCTCTTACATTCATTATGTTAGCAAGCCAATAATTTCAGACTTGGAAACTGATTAATAAATTTCACCACAATATTTGATAATTTCTTTAGTATTATATGAATGAAACTTGAAACATTTGCAAGAGCCACCACTGGGCTACAGTCATCTTGGTTTGATGATGTCTTTCATTGCTCCAAAATACAAATTTCTAATTAGAGTAAGTAACCACATAGAATAAACTACATGTTACATGTACATGGCACTGTCTAAATGGGGTGTAACAAATTTTAAAAATCTAAGCAAAGGGCTTGTTTTCAATTACAGAACACATTCAATATTTTCAGTAATGAGCCACCTGCTAGGGGATCACATCACTCTCAAACGCTTATTCAACAAAAACATATTTAATACCTTCCACATAGTCCTGTGCTACCAACAACTAAAAACACCATGAAATTTGCTGTAGATAAGGGGACTCAAATAGAAATTGCACTCTACAATGTTTTCTAAACTTCAAGTTGATAAAATTCTTCTGGGACATTTGGTAATGTAATTTGTCTCAGTACTTCCCTATGTAAATCCTTTCTCAGTGAGTTCGAAGTAAGTTCTAGGGAATTGGTATTTTTAAAGTTTCAGTTAATTCTTATTATTAAGTGAATTTGGAAAACACTGCTGATGTATTTTATACTGCAAATTCCTCTTTAATAGGAAAATTGTAATAATCTTTTCTCATGAGAGTAAAATCTCAGACTACTGATTCATTCTTAGTCTATTAATTTTTGTCTGTTTTCTCTGTTTCTTTTGTGTACTGAAAATTTAGAAAGGCATAAAAGTATTCACATTTAACTTTACATTCTTTGGCTCTCATTTTCATGCCACAATGATTCTTAACATTATAATTTTCTTTAACTGCTAGTTACCCTTTAACAGGTCTCAAGAAGTTCTACAAGAATATTATTTTCAGAGGAAGTATCAAGAACAGACTCCCTCAAATTCCATTTTACCTTTCTTTAGTCTGATAATTTAGAAAAACAAAAACTCTTTCCCACGTTCCCCTTTCTGTTGGTGTGTCAGCCATCTAAGGTGTAAATGAAATGAAACCACTTTCCTGTCTTTTTTAAATTACTATCAACAAAAATGTGGAATGTCTTTGCATGAAATCAGTATGGCCTGATAAGTATGCCCTCTTCATAGATGTTGAGTGGCAGTCGGGATGGTGGTGATGAGGGAAGCAACAGTCTTCTCATCTGGGCATCTGAACCACCATGAATCAGTAGGCTACTTTATTTAACAAGTTTCATACCAAGAGTAGAGGTTTTTGTCTCCTCTACTTGAATCTGGGAGTCTGTGGCTTCTTCAACCATGCAACAAATGTGATTTCAAACCTATTCAGAGCCTACATTTTAAGAGGACTTAGACTTTCTGTTACATTCCTCTTGGAGCCCAGGTGATAATATATCTTACTCCCTTGCTGTGCTTTGAAGAATAAAGCTAGCTATGCTGAGTCTGTATGGAGAGAATGGAGAGATCAGCCGTTAGAGTCAGAACAGCAGACCAACAAATATCATGAAGCATAGATGAGCCATGTTTTCTGTTTTCCAGTATGAATTCCTGGCTCATGAGATCATGATCTGTAATGATTATGCGTTATCACTTAGCAATATGTGTAGTTTCGTAGACAGTAATTTACCAGTACATAAGTTTTTATTACTATCAACAAGAATGTGGAATGCCTTTGGTATGACCTCTTGGGATTGATATGACATCTTGACAAAAATCTATATGATGTAACATTGGCTTTGGTACTGGTAGCTGCCCCGAACAGGAAATTCATGAAGATATTGCTACAAAAAGCTTGCAAATACTATTAAGATACATAGGTAAGAGCTTGAAGGACATTAAAAAGTGTTATTGAGTATTATTGACCAGGAAATCTTGCTTATATATGGCTTAAAGTTGGGCAAAGCCACTGCTGGTAGTAATATGGAAACTAGACTAGACAGTATACCCAATGAATTCATGGATTTTCATGGGTATTTTCTATGCAAAATATATAGTGTACCAACAAAAGAAGATACATAAGATAAATTACAAGAAGATAAATATGGACTCAAAAAAGAACTGTTGACTTTTAAAGGATAACTTGTAGATAATGGTTGTAACCCAAGACTTGTCGACATGAAAACTAAAACTGTGTATTGTTCCTTCTCTCTAAATAGCAAAAGAGAAGTAAATATGGAAGGGAATCCTTAAGGCAAAAGTAAACTTTACAGCACTTGCAGGCCTCACAGTAAAAATCCCAAGGACCTAACAGTAAGACATTCTGTTGAGAAAAGTCACTCAAGTCTATCTTAGGAGACCATCCTCAAAATTAGAAGTGCCCTCAAGAAAAAAAGAGTAAGTAAAAAGTCTGTCAAAATTTTCTCAAGGTGGGCATGAAGTCGAAGGTATGAGTGGAAATTCTTAATTATAAATATATAGATAATCTCAACAAGACAAAGCATTCTAAATACCTTTAGACTATATCAGATGCATATGTGCACCTGTACACACACACACACACACACACACACACACACACACACACACGTATGTATATATGCAGTGAGTTTCAAGAACTCAAGGATGTGGTCCCCTAGCAGCCTCAAGGAGAGTCCAAGGAAGAGAAGCATCCATCTCAAAAGGATTTGTGAATGTGGCATTTTCAAAGAGCAGTCAAATACATTAATTTAGAGGCCATGAATTTTAAGATGATTTTACAGGTGTATTCTTTTCCAGTTTTGAATAAAGAACATAGTGTAATGAAAAGAGGCCATTGGTTTACCCAAAATTCAATGAGAAAGAGACAAGTTTGCGTAGTTATAAACATTATCCATATTTTATGGAATGTGAAGGATAAACAGAAAACAAGAATACAGATTGTGGATGTGGAAAGAACAGAAAATCTTCCACTGGAACCAACAAACTGATGGCATGTGCTTGAATGAGTTTTGGAACTCATGTGAACCAGCCACTATCATATGTACCCTTAAATTTTTTTTTAAATTTTAAGTAGGAATGTTTATTGAATTAACTTTGTGTTTTCTCACCTTGTACATAGAAAGTATGAGTGAGAGGAGCCCAGAAATTTTGCCTAGGTTAGTGACTTTCAGACTCAAGTGAACTGTAATTGAGGAATTGTACCTAAGGAACTTTATCTGCACGGGGACACAATTTAGTTGATTACATCCTGGAACTTGAGCTGTAATGTACTATAATGAAATGAGACTTTTTATATATGATAAAAATGTAAACAATTTGTGGATGGAGGGTAGCTTATGGTGGATTGATGATTGCAGGAATGTATTTAACCTGTTTCCCTTGGAAGTTAGTCTTTATGTGCCATCCTTTTGAATCTAGGTTGTGCTCTAGTAACCTTGACCAATAGGTATGATGAAGTGATGTTATGCCCTTTCAGAAACAGATCATTTTTTAAATAGCTTCATGATTATACACGGAAATTGAGTTCATAGATGCATAGAAGTTGATTTTAGTTCATAATCCCTCATTTTCCTATTCCTTTTCCCTCTTGTCCTCCCCTCATTTCTTTCCCGTAGTCTACTAAACTTCCTTTTGCTCATTGACTACTTTATATTTGATTATTTCCTTACATAGATCTTAAAAGAACTGAATGTTCCCCATTGCTCCCTTGAAAAACCTCAAGCTACCATGAAAGACATCTGACTAACTATAGTGAAGGAAAACCTAAGCTATCTACATAGAGAAGGGATAAGAGAGACAGAAATGAAGGGAGAGACAGAAGTTCAGATCCAGCCAGTTTCCACACTTCTAGCCTTTCACTACTTGAGTAATCCTAGTGGCGACCCCATACATCATGAAGTAAACTAAGCCATCCCCACTATGTCCATTCTCAATTTTTTATTTTTAGGGAGGGGCATAGCAGGGATTGAACTCAGGGGCACTCAACCACTGAGCCACATACCTAGCCCTATTTTGCATTTATTTAGAGACAGGGTCTCACTAAGTTGCTTAGTGCTTTACCATTGTTGAGGCTGGTTTTTAACTCATGATCCTCCTATTTCAGTCTCCCGAGCCACTGGGATTACAGACATCTGTCACTGTGCCTGGCTCCATTCTCAATTCTTGACCCATGGAATACCCAGTTAAAACAATAATCCACTGTTTTTGATTACTATATTTTGAGGTAATTTGTCATGCATCAATAGATAACCTAGACACAATGCACATATCTAATTTAAAATCCTGATAGCATTTCTGCACCTGGTGGCAATTCTGATACAACTTCTCAAATTTTCTGTAATCAAAAATAAAACATGTATAGCAATTTCAATATCTATTCAGTAATGAGTGTTGCCTGTGTCCTGTTTGAGTGTCTCTAAAAATATCTATGTTATGAGAAGAATCTCCCCCTTTGAATTCATGTCCAACACTAACAGAAACCAGTATCTCAGTATATGAATATGGTGAAAGATACAGACTTTAAAGATATATTAAGGTAAAATAAGCCATTTGAATGATTTCCAGTACAATAAACCTGGTGTCCATGTAAGGAGAGATTAGGACACAAACATATGGACTGAAAGATTCTTGAAGGTACAGAAAAGAGCCAGGTACAAGACAAGTAGATAGGCCTCAAATGAAATCAAGCCTCTCATGGACTTTTTTCTCAGATTTCTAGCCTGCATAACTGTGAGAAAATAAGTTTCTATTACTTAAGTGTTCAGTCAGTGGTATTTTAAATGATACCCTAGCAAACTCATACAGAATATTTCTTCAGAAACAAGTAATGACCTCGAACTTTGTAAAATTCTTCACATTGTTTACTTTTCTCTTAAGGAAAATCAGATCAGATCAGCTCGGGAACCAATTTCCATGATTGGAAATCATTCCAGCATCTGTTCATTACTTCAACATTTTCCCTGGAAGTATACCTATTATAATCTATACCTACATCTACAAATATATCTACATCTATCTAAATCTATATCTACCTACCTATTCATCTATATGTATATATTCATATATGTGTTTGTGTGTGAATTTATAGACTAAGTACGTGTGTGTGTGTGTGTGTGTGTGTATATATATATAGCTAGCTATTATTATTAATGTGTATATTATATATATAGCTATTTGTTTGAGCCAGGACATGGGAAGGTAGAGGCCTATATTTCTTAACATGTCTAAGTCTTGTTCCTGAATGAAAGCCAACTTCCTCTCTTTCCAACTCATGATACATTAATCTATGTTGATATTACAGATCACAGAATCTATGAGACATGTGAAGCCATTCTTCACAACACTGTCTCAGGACAGTTTTGGAGAGGACTTCATTCTTTGAGATTACTAACCTGTCCCTCCTCCCTATTTCTGGAATGGAACTTTGTGTGTGTGTACTTGCAGTTCATGTTGTTTCTCTATATTTTTTCTTTTTCCTTTCATCCACTGATGAGCACTTAGGTTATTTTTATAAATTTTCAATTGTGATTGAGCTGTTATAAATATGGGTATGTGTGCATTACTTCTGTACACTGACTTAATTTCTTTTGGATAAATATTGTGGAGTGGTATAGCTGGGTCATACAAGGGTTCTTCTGAGGAATCTCCATACTGATTTGCATAGTGGTTTTACTAATTTAAAATTCCACCAACAGTGTATAAGTATTACTTTTTCCTCATGTCTTCATGTTGTATGTTTGATAATTGCCATTTTAACTGAAGTCAGATGAAACCTAAGAACAATTTTGCTTTGCATTCCTGATTGCTAAGGGTGGTGAACATTTTTCATATATTTTTTGAATATTTGCACTTCTTTTGAGAAATGTCTGTTTAGTTCATTTGTCTATTTACTCACTGTGTTTCTTATTTTAGTTAACGTTAAGTTTCTTGTATTCTTTATATTTTCTTGACATTAATCCTCTGCAGAAGTCACCAATTCTGCAAGTTCTGTTACATCTTCTCAAATGTTTTCTTTTACTGTGCAGAAACTTTTTAGTTTGATGTTATTCCACTTATTGATTCTTGGTTTTATTTCTTGAACTTTCGGAGTCTTATTGAGGAAGTTATGCCTGAGCCTATATGTTGGAGTGTAGATCCTCTTATTTTTATCAGTTGCTAATTCATTGATCCACTTTGAATTGATTTTAGTGCAGATACAGTTTCTGTAGGGATGTAGTTTCATTTCTAGTGCCACAGATAAGCTTCATTTAAAATAGTTTATTTCCTCTCATTTATTAAACTTTGATGAGTGTTATATAATTTTATAACTAATTGCCTAAAGATAACATAGAGGAAATTCTGCAAAGAACTAATTTTCAAAATTTATCTTATTTTGCAGACTTTACTTAGTAGAGGCAAAATAACTGAAAAGTAAATAAGAGAAAAGAAAAGGAGGAGAAGAAAGGTCTGTTATGATAAATATCTGTATATCTGTAACAGCATAAAGTTTTACTCTTCCACCTAAAATAATCATCTTTATCTCCTGAATATGACATCTTAAAGCAAAACATAATGTCAAAATAAGATTTAATGATGCGATAATTTTCATGTTTTATAAATTTTGGAACTTTCTAACTGATTTAAGTAATTCAAAGAACCATCCCACTTAGACTAATTGAAAAAACTAAGCAGAGTTGATATGAAAATACTTTCTATTCTCCCAATTTGTATAAAGCAAACCAAGTTTTTGATCTTCAAGGTCGTTCACACCCAGTTTTGATAAATATTCCAGTTTATTTACTGAACTGATTGAAACCTGAGGTGTTGCCACAGGGTGAAATAATCTGACGAATTTGTTTTACTTGTTTTTTCCTGTAGTATTTTTTCCCTAAAAATAAGTTGTATTTACAGATGAGTTTAAAGTACAGTCTTCAGCAAATTAGTCATTGACCTTAAAGAATGTAACTGGAGCAACAGCAAAGCAGACAAAATGATGGTAACATACAAATTTCTAAAAAAGAAAAAAATGATAATTTGCTTCATGTGATAAATGTGAGTTCTAATAAGAGAGGAAATTAACATAAGTGGGGTTTTTAGAACCAACTAAGGCATCTGATATTCCAAGGAAATAGTATCATGTGACTTACAAAATACAGGTAAGAGGTAAAGTAGCCATAGTACAAGATCTAATTATTATTTTAATATCACTTTAGTTTCATTTACATTCACTTTAGTTTTCAATCTAAAGAAACAATTTATATTTGAAAAAAAAAAATCAGGTATTTAACGCAATCTCTTTTAGGAGTAATGAAGTAAATTTTCCAGGCATAGCTACTGACTCTGTGGAATGACTTGTTCTCTTGAATAACATTCTTATCTGTATCTGTTAGGTAATCAAGCCTCCACACAGAAGCCAAAAGAAGCTGGGTTGTAAAAATAAATAATGAATAAACTATAGTCTTTGAGATGATATATTCTAAAATTCATTGAAGCCATGAAAATTGTGCTGATGGAAGTGGGTGGATACCACTGGTGTTTGACATGCAGGGTTTCCAGATGGCTGAACTTCCTGAAATTGTGCTAGAACCCCACAACATCCAGTAGCCAGCTTGCCTAAACAAATTAATAAAGGAGTCACCAGTTTTGTTCTTTAATTTAAATAGTTCTGATCAAACAGGGAATTTAGCAAATTTAGCACTGAAACAATCTCTAACCACTTATTCACTGGTTCAAACAAGTGATGAATTTATTTTCCAAAGTTAGTAGAAAAAGTAAATTAAACCAGATATGGGGTGATACTCAGGGGAAGAAACAAAGATTGGACTGATATAATTTGCACTATTTTCTGAAATTCAGATGACAGAAATGGTGAATTAGCATTGATCCAGTGAAAATAAAAACATAAATAAAATGAGAAATACAGTTATTAGCTATTATTATCCTTTTATTATTAGTGGTAGGGCAGGACAGGGCTATGGTTGGGAGATGGTCTGAGTGTCCTCCAAGACTTCATGTGTTAAAACTTAATTTCCATTGTAAGACATTAAGAGGAGAGACATTTAGTCTTACTATGGTGTTTAGAGGTGGAACATTTGGAAACAGATTAGGAATAGATAAGGTCACCAGGGTGAAGCTTCCATTATGAAATCCTGATGACTTTATAAGAAGAGGAAGAGGGACAGACAGACTCACAGACACGTGCACATACTCTTTCTCTCAACCATGTTATCTCCTGAGCTACCTCTGGGCTCTGCCAATAAGAAAGCCATCACCAGATGTGGCCTTTTGACCTTGTGTGAGCCAAAATAAACTTCTTTTCTCTATAAAGTAACCAAGCCTTGGGAATTTTGTTATAGTGAAAAATGTTCTAATACAGGTGGCAGCAACACAACATTTTCTTTTTAATTGACAAGTAGGGCTCATTCTTCATGTACAAAGTAATATATTGGGGCACAGTGAAGATATTTGATCAACCTCAAAACATCTTTGCAATTATTTCATGAATCATGTCTTTATTTAGTCTTTTTACTGAGCTTTTTTACATTTGTCTCAGAAAAAGGAATTTCCTTAAGGTTGACTCCCTACTCCTTTGTAGATTATTTATTTACCCTGGGTCACTCAGCAGAAACACTTTCAAAGGTAGATGGTAAATGGATAAAAACAAACAGAAGTGGTGTATGCCTGGCCAAATGGCTGTATGGAGTTTAATAACCTCAAGGTTTATCTTTATAAAAAAAAATTATTGGACATCGTCTAGTGCGATCTGTTTATTTTTTTATCGTAAATTTATTCTGCTTCCACAGGAGGAATAAGTTGACCTCCACTTGTCTTCCAGAACTTTCTGCATCTTATAGGAAACCTTTTTTTCTATTTTAAAATTTTGAGTGTGTATTTGACTCCATTTTATAGTTTTTGATTATTTCAATAGTCATCAGTGAAATAAAAGACATAAAACCATACTCAAGCTCATAATTATAGTAGGAAATCAGAATGGACGCATTTTAGATAAAAATAAGAAATGGAAAGAGATGTCTGTGTGCATAAATTTAAGCTTATAAAACTTTCCTAAGTACCAGATATGCCTTCTCCCGTCCTGTATCCTTTCTCCTGGACCCTCAAATTTCTTTTCTTCCTCTCTTTCTCTTTTATTTTATATCTTTCAAACTTATTTTTTAAGTGTTTATAGAAGGGATTCATATTTCCCGTAATTATTTTAGAAGCAGAGGCCTAGTGTTGCTCTGATTAAACAGAAAAGTAAAGTTTTCATAACCTTTTAAAAATTTAACTTACTTAGAGCTGAACAAACATTGATACCACTAATCATATAATATAAATGACATTCTTGGGAACTGTAGCAATTCCACATTCTCCACTTTACATATTCTAATTAAAAAACTAACCTTATTTGCCTTCAGTCTTATAAAATGGTTGTATTTTTCAAACACAATGTTATACTGATTTGAACATATCTTCTGGTCTATAGGCCTTTTGGTGCCTTTATGACTCTTCTCTGAAAATGAGGAAACTTTCAGATTTCTGCCTGCCATAAACAGGACATGGGAAATCAGTTCACCTGGCTTCCAGGTGCTAACCCTGTCTTCTCTCTTCTGCCATGTTGCACCATATGAATGACCCATAAAATGAATAGGTTCTTCCAGATGTGGACGTTTTCAACCAGGTTATGGGAGATGATTAAACACTGATGTCCTAAGGCATCTATGGTAGGCACTATCATTGGGAGACTTGAATAAATAGTGAGCAAAATCACTTTCAGCAGTTTTTTAGAAATAATACGCCTTCGCCGCACTTTTTATTCTCCAAGTTTCTCATCTTTCAAGCTTCTGTCTTTAGAACTGAATCATTCACTGGGTAAAGAGGACAGGTAAGAATTCTTGTCTGACTAGTCTAAATCATTATTTCTTTCTATGTTTACCTCTGTGAGAATGAACTTACCCTGTTATTTAGTGCGCAATTCCCTTTTATCATATTGTTTTTATTTTTCCTCTTAATTTGATTGTAAAAATTATATAAAGTAAGATATACTGGCTCTTGATGTATTAAAATTTCTTCAATTCAAGAGGAGGCAATGTTATAGTTGAGATTGAACATATCCCCCAAAGATCCGTGTCTTAAAAGCTTGGACATCAGCCTGTGGTGCTCTTGGAGGTGGTGGAACATTTAGGAGATGGGATCTAGTGAAAGGAATTCCTATCACTGAATCCATGACCTTGGGGAGAATCTCAGGATCTCCAGCTCCTGCCCTTTATCTCCCAGCTGTCATGAAGTGAACAGGCCTCCTCCTCTGCCTTGTGTACTGTAATGTCACATGCCTAAAGCAGTTAGGCAAATGAGCATGAACTGAAGATTCTGAAATGAAGAGTCAAGTTAAACCTTTCTTCTCATAGGCTGCTTTCCTCAGGTACTTTATCTCAGTTACAGATAGCTGATCCCAAATAGTTAGGCACAAAATGCTCTGACTCTTTCTCTTTGAGTCTTTGTTGTTGCAATTCTAATCTTTCTGATGTAGACGATGTCTCAGGCAAAACTGAAGTGGGTGTTTATAGACAAATGAGATATAAAAGTACATTGATATTGGGGCTGGAGATATAACTCAGTTGGTAGAGTGCTTGCCTTATATGCACAAGGCCCTGGGTTCAATCCCCAGCACCACAAAAAAGAAAAAGTACATTAGAATCTTTAAAATAATTCTAAACCCATGTATTCCCATATAAAAAGTTCCTTCTGTCTTTGAGCTATTTTCATGGTAGAAATGCTGACATATGCCCCAGTAAATTTGAATTTCCAGTTTTCCTAACACTGAGATGAACTTTGTTCATTTGCCTAAGACATCAGGAGACTTGTTCCTCTGTGATCACATATAGCACCTTAATTCTTGGATGTAAAGAAGTTAAACTAATCAACTTAATTCCCCTACATATTCATAATTATGGAAAAACTAACATTCTTAATCATGCAAATCATTTTACCCCATTCTCATCTCCTTTAAAATGAAACAGTAAAACCAAAAAAAAAAAAAAAAAAAACCAACTAACCCTATCAGTAAGTGGGCAAAGGAACTGAGCAGACTCTTCTCCAAAGAAGAAATATGAACGAACAAAAAATATATGAAAAAATGTTCTACATCTCTACCAATCAGAGAAATGCAAATTAAAACTATGCTGAAATCTCATCTCCTTCCAGTCAGAATGGCAGCTATCCAGAATACAAGTAATGACAAATGTTGACTAGGATATGGGAAAAGGGAAAGTTCATATGTTGTTGGTGAGCTGACAATTAGGTGCAACTACTCTGGAAAGCAGCATGGAGATTCAGAAAATTTGGAATGGAGCCACGATTCCACCCAGTTATCTCACTCCTCAGTTTATACCAAAGGACTTAAAATTTCCATACTATACTAATACAGCCACATCAATGTTTATGGCAGCTCAATTCACAATATCTAAACTATGAAACCAATCTAGGTACCTTTCAACAGATGAATGGATAAAGAACATGTGATATATATAAACAATAGAATATTACTCAGCCATAGAGAAGAATGACTTTTTGACATTTTCAAGTAAATGGACAGATCTAGAGAATATTATGCTAAGTGAAATAAGCCAATCCTAAAAAAACAAAGGTTGAATGTTCTCTGTGACATATGGATGCTAACACAGAACAAGAGTGGAAGAGAAGAATAGAAGTTCAGTGGATTAGACAAGGGGGAACAAAGAGAAGGGGGATGAATAAGACTAGAAAAGACAGTAAAATAAATCTAATGGTTTTCCTATGTACACATATGAAAATACCTAAGTGAATCCCACCATTAAATCCACTCAAAAGAATGGGGTCCTAATTAGAATAAGATCTATTCCATATTTGCACAATTTTGTCAAATGGATTCTACTATCATGTATAACTAAGAAGAACCAATATAAATAATAAAAGAACAGCTACAACTCTACTCCAATCATTCAAAACAAGGATGAATTATGTTCTTTAGGGACTAGCTAGCAATATTGTGACTTATTAAGCAGTAACGTGATTTCTTAAGTGGAGGAAAAGTTTTTTGAGCAGTTTTGTTTTGCCAGCTAACTAAGACCAGGATGGAATGAACTACTTAAGGACAATATTCAAATTGTTTTATATTATCAGTTAATTAAAACTAAAAAGATTTTAGAATTCTAAATTCAGCTTTCCATCCATAACCATAACTTCAATTATAAGCCAGAGGAAAGTTCTTAAAGGCCAGCAAATTGAACAATTAAAAATATAAAGAAACATGACATGCCATGTTTTATTATTAGTTCTATTTCTACCTGCATTCCTCTATTGTTATTTATTTCTGTGTATTTACAAACAAATGAATATCAATGAAGATGCCTAATTTTTCTTTGTTTTCCTTTTTTAAAATTTTTTTTTTAGTTGTAGATGGACACAATACCTTTATTTTATTTATTTATTATTATGTAGTGCTGAAGATCAAACCCGGTGTCTCACACATGCTAGGCAAGTGCTCTACCACTGAGCTACAGCCCCAGCCCAGAAAATGCCTGATATTTCTCTCATATGAATTAAAATTAAAGAAGATAAACTCTTAAAAAAAAACTTCATTTTAAATCTGCACAATATTTCATGAGCAATTCTAAACTTTCAATGAATTTATATAAAGAATTAGAAAAAATTTTCAAGAAAGAAAATTAGAGCAATTTAAGTTAAAGTGAAATTATTTATTTACTCATAGATAATTCATTTAATTACAAATCATATAAGTAAATATGAAATAATAATAAATTGAATTATAAATCAACTTTGGGTTCTTTGATTTATATTTCTAATGATAATTGTTTTATAGTTCTATTAACCAAAACATTCTTAGCTGTTTAAAACGTGAATAAATTCTTGAATAGGGAACTAGATTTGTGGGTTTGTTGTTAAGACAAGTATTTTAAATCCTGCAAACTTTTGTTACTTTTTCTTCTGCCCAGTTACACATAGAAAAAATTTATTTTAAGACTTTAGGAAATTTGAAAGGCTTTCATGATCATATTCACAAACTGCTGACTTGTTAGCTTTTCTTACCCTCTTGGCAAATATCCAAATACAGCATTATAATTAAGCAGGTCTGCCATCTTAGGTTTTACCAAAGGTGCCCATTATTGATGGTAGTCAGATGGAAATGCCATCTGGTGAAAGCAATTTATTATTTGAGGGATATTTAATGACATGTCACATTTTATGCACAGTTAAATGTATCATCCTTTAGACACTGCATTTTTATTTGGATGTTTACTATAACTTAAATAGGTGAGTATTGTAATATTTACAGTCTCAGAGGATTACAGATATATAAAGTACACAAATGACTAGACCCACTGTCTAAATCTCCATTTTCTCAACAATAATGTACTACATTTTTAGTAATCTAATTATTGGCAAACTGTATACAACAAACATTGTCAAAAGACATAGGGGAAACTACTTCCTTTCTAAAGAGGTTTAGAACACTGGAAAGAAACAAAAGAATGGAACACTGTTGCTGCTTTCACAGAAGAACCCTGGCCTTGGAGACAGAAAACCATGATTCAAATTTCTCTCTTTCACTTAACATATACATATTTTTGCCCAATAAATTTTATTAATGTGTAATATAAGTACACTAATTGTTTGGTCTGTAAAAATGTATATATGGAATTACGTGTGCAAATCCATAGGGGAAAATAAATTTGTCTATATATGAATAATTTGTAATTATTTTTCATAATTAATTCTTGTAATAGTTGTAATTTTTATGAATTATTTATAGTACCTAGGATTTTTCCAAATATATAGTTGGTTGTTAATAGGTATTTATTTAATTTAAATATAATTTATCTCCATAAACTGGGACAGGTTACTAAAATTCAGATTATAGATTTTGGAGAATTTTCCCTAGGGCTAGAAATCCAGCATAAATAAAACTCATTTATGACACTTGAAAAACCATTTGCAAACTTCCCATATAATATTTGAATTCAAGATAATTCCCAAGAACAATCTCAGCAGTGCTATAACCAGAAGGAACACCTTCCCTTTTCCCCGTCTAGCAAAGGGATCCTTTTAATTGTCAGACAGAAATGAATAGTGCTTTTTCCCCTTGGATGCTGAATCTTAGAATAAACATGTAACACCATCCAGAAACATTCATTAATTGGATACTTAAATTGCTTATATATAAAATGTGTACAAGATATTACTTCTCGTTCACACTTGCAGTTGGCTGCATTCACATAATCCCCATTTTTGGGGCGGCGGAAAGTGGTCATTCACTCTATTTTGTTACTGAGATTATTTTGAGGAAAAGTTTTAAAAAGTACTATGATCTATTTCTATTTCTTCCACAATGAGATCTTTGGTGCTAGGATATCATTTTGTTTTATTCATTATACGTCTAGTTTATGTTGGAATGTCCTTACTCCTTTTTCACATCCACAGCTTCTGAGTTTTGTTGTTTTTGTATGTTGTTCTCTTAAACTTTCTTTACTGTCTAATTAACGTTTGATGATAACTAGGATGCTATTTGACTGCACTGTATTGTAGTATATTTGTAGCCTACTTTATTGATAGTATTGTTATCACAAAGGTCTTGATCCTTCATAGAGGTTTCTTCCAAACATTCCCGCTACCAAATACTGAATGTGAATTTATATTTTTGCATCAGAACATATTCTGGAGACATGTTTGTAAAGGTGAGTAAATATGTGTAAAGTTATAGTCTCACTCTGATAACACCATTTGTGTTTCAAAAGTTTGGGTGTATGAATATGTGTGCACATGTCTCCAAAGCTGTGCAGAGTATAATGACCCATAGTTGTTCTCATCTGATTGCTGTTGGACTGTTCTGGATTAATAGTTCCTAGCATTTACTTGATTACCTTCCAAGCATCTTATATATTGTGCTTATATGTACTCTAGATTGAAAGAATGAATTTATTTCATTGACTTGAAAAGGGTTATTCTAAAAATACATAGTTTACTAAATGATAATTTGCTTTTTCTGATTATTCGGAAAATACAGCAGGTTTTCTGGATAAGTAGATTGTAAGATTACCATCAGGAAGACTTGACTTAATCATCCAAGTTAATCTAATGTTTTCAATCACTTCTAGTAGTGAAGATAAAGACTTAGTGTTTGTAATCATTCATGGTACTAAAGATGAGGATTAACAGTAGCACATTCAAAATTCAATTTGATAGAGTATTTCCTGTCTTCTTTGTTTTTTTCCTGGGGATGGAATTTTTTAATAGACTATTTTTGGGACAGTTTTAGGTTCACATCAACTTTTAGTAGAAAGTAAAAATGCTTCCCATATGCTTCTGCATTCAAAAATAACATGCAGCCTCCCACACATTGCTTCAGAGACCAGGACAGGGCAGCCAGGGACTTCCCCAAGCAGCCCGGCTCCCTCTGGCAGGAAGTGCCTTTCCAGGCTAGCTTCTCGGAGCAGACCGCCCAGTGAGAGCCTTTCTACACAGAGCCAGCCACAAGTCCCCAAGCCAGCGGAGACCTCCGACCCGTAAGCAGCCTCTGGGACCAGAGCTGGGCAGCCAGAGACCTTTCCAGGCGGCCCTGCCCCCCTCCGGCCCGCAGGCTTTTTCAACGGGGCTATCCAAGATGGTGGACTAGAGGGTGACTGCATCTCCAGTGGCTCCAGAACCCAGGATTCAAGAAGGGGAGGCATTGACAGACTCGGACTAAAATAGAACCACGGGGAGAGTCTCCCCCTCCTGGCAAAACTTGGCCTGGGCAGCAGGCCCGGATGCGGGCGGCTTATTAGAGTAGGGCAGGGCAGCTAGAGTCTCCCCTAGGCAGCCCTGAGCACTCCAGCAGTGGGCTCCTCCCACAGGGCCAGATACTCCAGATTCTCGGAGCAGGCCCCCCAGTGAGAGCTTTTCAGCACACAACCAGCTCCAAGTCCCTGATCCAGTGGGCGGCGAACTCCAACCCGCCCACACACTGCTTCAGAGATCAGGACAGGGCAGCCAGGGACTTCCCCAAGCAGCCCGGCTCACTCCGGCAGGAAGTGCCTTTCCAGGCTAGCTTCTCAGAGCAGACCTTCCAGTAAGAGCCCTTCTACACAGAGCCAGCCACAAGTCCCCAAGCCAGCAGAGACCTCCGACCGGCAAGCAGCCTCTGGGACCAGAGCTGGGCAGCCAGAGACCTCTCCAGGCGGCCCTGACCCCCTCCAGTCACAGGCTTTTTCAACTGGGCTATCCAAGATGGCGGACTAGAGGGTGACTGCATCTTCAGTTGCTCCAGAACCCAGGATTCAAGAAGGGAGGCATTGAGAGACTTGGACTAAAATAGAACCCCGGGGTGAGTGTCCCCCACCAGGAGAAGCTCGGCCCGGGTGACAGGCCCAGATTCGGGCAGCTTATTAGAGAAGGGCAGGGCAGCTAGAGTATTCTCCCGGCAGCCCTGGGCACTCCACACAGCCAGCTTCTCAGAGCAGGCCCCCCAGTGATAGCCTTTCCACACAGAGCCAGCTCCAAGCCCTGAAACCAGTGGCGGGCTACGGGCAGCTTTCTTTGGAAGCACTGCATTATCAAGTTACTCCAAGACTTCAGGCTACTGAAGGCTGGGAGGTGATACACTGGAAATCTACAGGGACACTATAAGCCAATAGAAGAAATTTGCAATATCACAGAATCCCACTGACATCTGACCAATACGAGAAAACAAGGGAAGAAAATGTCCCAAACAAACCTAGATACTATATCAGTAAAGTAGCAGAAGATATGTCAGAAAGGGAGTTCAGAATGTACATAATTAAAACAATCAGGGAAGCAAACGAGGAGATGAAAGAGCAAATGCAGGCATTGAAAGAGGAGATGAAAGAGCAAATGCAGGCATTAAATGATCACACCAAATAAAAATTAAAAGAGCAAATATGGGAAGCAAGAGATCATTTCAATAAAGAGTTAGAGATGCTGAAAAAAAAAAACCAAACAGAAATTGTTGAAATTAAGGAAACAATAAACCAAATTAAAAACTCCATAGAAAGCATAACCAATAGGATAGAACACCTGGAAGACAGAACCTCAGATATTGAAGAAAAAATATTTAATCTTGAAAACAAAGTTGACCAAACAGAAAAGATGTTAAAGAAATCATGAACAGAACCTCCAAGAATTATGAGATATCATGAAAAGGCCAATTTAAGAATTATTGGGATTGAGGAAGGCTTAGAGAAACAAACCAAAGGAATGAACAATCTATTCAATTAAATAATATCAGAAAATTTCCCAAATCTGAAGAATGAAATGGAAAACCAAGTACGAGAGGCTTATAGGACTCCAAATACATAAAATTACAACAGACCCACACCAAGTCACATTATTATGAAAATACCTATCATACAAAATAAAGACAGAATTTTAAAGGCTGCAGGAGAGAGGAATCAAATTATATTCAGGGGGAAACCAATACGGATATCAGCAGATTTTTCAATCCAGACCCTAAAAGCTAGAAGGACCTGGAACAACATTTACCAAGCCCTGAAAGAAAACAGATGCCAACCATGAATCTTATACCCAGCAAAACTTACTTTCAGATTTGATGATGAGATATGATCCTTCCATGATAAACAAAAGCCAAAGGAATTTACAAAAAGAACGCCAGCATTACAGAACATTCTCAGCAAAATATTCCATGAGGAAGAGATGAAAAACAACTATGCAAATCAGCAACAGGAGGAACTAGCCTACAGGAATAGCCAAATAAAGGGGAAACCAAATCATGTCAAAAACAGAAATGAGTCAAATGACTGGGAATACAAATCATATCACAATAATAACCCTGAATGTTAATTACTTGAACTCATCAATCAAAAGAGATAGACTGGCAGAATGAATTGAAAAGAAAAATGCAACAATATGCTGCCTGCAAGAGACTCATCTCATAGAAAGAGATACCCATAGAGTAAAGGTGAAAGGATGGGAAAAAGCATACCATGCACACAGACAGAGCAAAAAAGCTGGAGTCTCCATCCTCATTTCAGATAAGGTGGACTTCAAGCCAAAACTAGTCAGAGGGGATAAAGAAGGACATTACATACTGCTTAAGGGAAGCATAAATCAGCAAGACATAACAATCATAAATATCTATGCCCCGAACATTGGCTCATCCATGTACATCAAACAATCCTTCTCAATTCCAGAAATCAAATAGACCACAACACAATAATACTAGGTGATTTTAACACACCTCTCTCACCGCTGGATAGATCGTCCAAAAAAAAAATTGAATAAAGAAACCATAGATCTCAATAACACAATCAACAATTTAGATTTAACTGACACATATAGAATATACCATCCAACAAAGAACGAATACACTTTCTTCTCAGCAGCACATGGATCCTTCTCAAAAATAGACCATGTTTTATGCCACAAAGCTACTGTTAGCAAATACAAGAAGATAAAGATACTACCTTGTACTCTATCAGATCATAATGGATTGAAATTAGAAATAAATGACAGAATAAAAAACAGAAACTACTCCAATACTTGGAGATTAAATAATACACAATTATATGATGAATGGATAACAGAAGACATCAGGAGCGAAATAAAAAAATTCTTTGAAGTAAACGAGAACAAAGACACATCACATCAAAACCTCTGGGACACTATGAAAGCAGTACTGAGAGGAAGATTTATTTCATGGGGTGCATTCAATAAAAGAAGTAGAAATCAACAAATAAACAACTTAACACTACAGCTGAAAGCCCTAGAAAAAGAAGAGCAGACCAACACCAAAAGTAGTAGAAGACAGGAAATAGTTAAAATCAGAGCTGAAATCAACGAAATTGAAACAAAAGAAACAATCGGAAAAATTAACAAAATAAATAGTTGGTTCTTTGAAAAAATAAACAAAATTGATAAACCCTTAGCCACGCTAACAAAGAGAAAGAGGGAGAAAACTCAAATTAATAAAATTCGGAATGAACAAGGAAATATCACAACAGACACCAGTGAAATACAAAACATAATTAGAAGCTATTTTGAAAATCTATACTCAAACAAAACAGAAAACCTCGAAGACATCAACAAGTTTCTAGAGACATATGAATTACCTAAACTGAACGAGGAACATACACAACTTAAATCAATCAATTTGAAGCAATGAAATAGAAGAGGTCATCAAAAGCCTACCAACAAAGAAAAGTCCGGGACCAGATGGGTTCTCAGCCGAGTTCTACAAAACCTTTAAAGAAGAGCTCATTCCAATACTTCTCAAAGTATTCCATAAAATAGAAGAGGAGGGAACCCTCCCAAACTCATTCTATGAAGCCAATATCACCCTGAAACCTAAACCAGACAGAGATACATCGAGGAAAGAAAATTTCAGACCAATATCCTTAATGAACATCGACGCAAAAATTCTCAACAAAATTTTAGCAAATCGCATACAAAAATATATTAAAAAGATAGTGCATCACGATCAAGTGGGTTTTATCCCAGGGATGCAAGGTTGGTTCAACATTCGGAAATCAATAAATGTCATTCACCGTATCAACAGACTAAAAGTTAAGAATCACATGATTATTTCAATAGATGCAGAAAAAGCATTCAATAAAATACAGCATCCCTTCATGCTCAAAACACTAGAAAAAATCGGGGTAGTGGGATCATTCCTTAACATTGTGAAGGCCATCTATGCTAAGCCCATGGCCAATATCATTCTAAATGGTGAAGAACTGAAAGCATTCCCCCTAAAAACTGGAACAAGGCAGGGATGCCCTCTTTCACCATTTCTATTCAACATTGTTCTTGAGACTCTAGCCATAGCAATTAGACAAACCAAATAAATTAAAGGGATACGAATTGGAAAAGAGGAACTCAAACTATCCCTGTTCGCTGATGACATGATTATATATTTAGAGGAACCTGGAAATTCCACCAGAAAACTCTTAGAACTCATAAGGGAATTCAGTAAAGTAGCAGGTTACAAGATCAATGCTCATAAATCCAATGCAATTTATACATAAGTGATGAATCTTCAGAAAGAGAAATTAGGAAAACTACCCCATTCACAATAGCATCAAAAAAAATAAAATACTTGGGAATCAATCTCACAGAAGAGGTGAAAGACCTCTACAATGAGAACTACAGAACACTAAAGAAAGAAATTAAAGAAAACCTTAGAAGATGGAAAGATCTCCCATGTTCATGGATAGGAAGAATTAATATTGTCAAAATGGCCATACTACCAAAAGTGCCATATAGATTCAATGCAATTCCAATTAAAATCCCAATGATGTACCTTACGGAAATAGAGCAAGGAATTATGAAATTCATCTGGACGAATAAGAAACCCAGAATAGCTAATGCAATCCTCAGTATAAAGAACGAAACAGGGGGTATCGCAATACTAGGTCTTCAGCTCTATTACAAAGCAATAGTAACAAAAACGGCATGGTATTGGTACCAAAACAGACAGGCAGATCAATGGTACAGAATAGAGGACATGGACACAAACCCAAATAAATACAATTTTCTCATACTAGACAAAGGTGCCAAAAATATGCAATGAAGAAAAGATAGCCTCTTCAACAAATGGTGCTGGGAAAACTGGAAAACCATATGCAACAGAATGAAATTAAACCCCTATCTCTCACCCTGCACAAAACTCAACTCAAAATGCATCAAGGACTTCGGAATCAGACCAGAGACCCTGCATCTTATAGAAGAAAAAATAGGTCCAAACCTTCAACGTGTTGGCTTAGGATCAGACTTTCTTAACAGGACTCTCATAGCCCAAGAAATAAAAGCAAGAATCAACAACGGGGATAGATTCAAACTAAAAAGCTTTCTCTCAGCAAAGGAAACTATCAGTAATG
This sequence comes from Sciurus vulgaris, assembly GCF_902686455.1. NCBI lineage: Eukaryota > Metazoa > Chordata > Mammalia > Rodentia > Sciuridae > Sciurus > Sciurus vulgaris. The sequence continues at coordinate 24,589,393 of NC_136470.1, read as the reverse complement.
TGAAGAGAGAGCCTACAGAGTGGGAGAATATCTTTGCCACTCATACTTCAGATAGAGCGCTCATTTCCAGAATCTATAAAGAACTCAACAAACTCTACACCAAGAAGACAAGCAATCCAATCAACAAATGGGCTAAGGAAATGAACAGACACTTCACAGAAGAAGATGTACAGGCAATCAACAGATATATGAAAAAATGTTCAACATCTCTAGTAATAAGAGAAATGCAAATCAAAATTACCCTAAGATTTCATCTCACCCCAATTAGAATGGCGATTATCAAGAACACAAGCAACAATAGGTGTTGGCGAGGATGTGGGGAAAAAGGTACACTCATACATTGCTGGTGGGGTTGCAAATTAATTCAGCCACTCTGGAAAGCAGTGTGGAGATTCCCCAGAAAGCTTGGAATAGAATCACCATTTGACCCTGCTATCCCACCCCTCAGCCTATATCCAAAGGACTTAAAATCAGCATACTGCAGAGATACAGCCACATCAATGTTCATAGCTGCTCAATTCACCATAGGCAGATTGTGGAACCAACCTAGGTGCCCTTCAGTTGATGAATGGATAAAGAAACTGTGGCATATATATACAATGGAATATTACTCTGCCATGAAGAATGATAAAATTATGGCATTTGTAGACAAATAGATGAAATTGGAGGATATCATGCTAAGGGAGATAAGCCAATCTCAAAAAACTAAAGGACAAATGATCTCACTGATAAGCAGATGAGGACATATATTGGGGGGTAGGAAGGGTTAGCCTTAGGGTTAGGATTAGGGTTAGGGTTAGGGATAAGGAGGGTGGTAAGAATGGAGGAAGGAAGGACTGTATAGAGGGAAAAGAGGGGTGGGAGGGGTGTGGGGGAAAGGGAAAAAAAATAACAGAATGAATTAAACAACATTGCCCTATGTAAATTTATGATTTTTAATAAAAAAAAATAACATGCATAACTTCCTCCATCATCAACACACACCAGCAGAGTGGTACATTTCTTACAATGAAACCCACATTGACACATCATTACCAGTCAATGTCCATAGTTTCCATTAGGGCTCATTCTTGGCACTGTACATTCTATGGATTTGGAGCAATCTGTAATGACAAGTATTGTTATAATTTGTCCTTGAAAGTCTCATGTGCTCAGAGGTAGGACTTTAGGAAGTAATTGGAACATGAAGTCTCTCTCCTCAGATGTAGAATAATTCATTGATAGCTGAATGGGAAGTGGGATCTAGTTGGAAAAAGGAGGTCACTGGGAGTATGCTCTGGAAGGGTTTATCTTATCCCTGCATACCTCCCTCTGCTCTCTGCTGCATGTACTGAGCAGCTTTCCTCCAACTCTCTCCTCTACCATGATGTTTGTGCCTTGGAGCAGGTCAAGCCATAGATTGAAACTCTGAAACTGTAAACCAAAATTAATGTTTTCTCTTCTATGTTGTTCTTGTCAGGTATTTTGGTCACAGAAATGGAAAACTTGCTAACACATACCAACCAGTATAGTGGCATATATCCTGTCTTATTCCTTTTCTCTTCTAAACTCAAGCTACAAAATTTTTAATTATATATAAGTAATGTATAGAAAAATTTTTGTCTGATTGGAAGAATGTTCTGACTTAACCAGTAATTATGGTCCTATTTTCCCCAGCTGAACTTATCATTTAATCAACATGGTTAGCTGTCTTTTGGCTGGAAGAGACATAATAATTCTTGTGTATCTACTTCCATTAAAGTGTAATGATATTTCAGACTATGAGACTGGGAAAAACTAGTTCACACAAATGTAAACACTCAATGTATTATATCCAGTAAATATTGAGACACTAGAAGAAATCTAAATTTTAAAATATTAATGTTAAACTTCTGAATACATGAACCTTGCAATGTGGTTATATTCCTTCATGTTTTACCTTATAAAACAGTTAAGGTCTCTTTAGTGTACATAGTTGGTTATAAACTTCATATAAATTGGTTACAAAGGGACTACAGAATAATGACTACAGAGTGACTGTCAACCTTATGACCAGATAAATAAAATAATTTAGAGATTTTTGGATATAACAACTTGTAGGAGGTACTCAATAAAATAGGTGGTCCAAATTCTAAGCAGGGCATACATTATTCATGCATTCTGTATCACTAAGTATATGTACAAAGAAGGCTAGTCTTCAAGTGCCAAAGGATTTTGAAGTCTATTCACAATATAGCAAATAAGTCAGTGGAGAGAGTAAAGGAACAGAAAGAAAATCAAAGAGAAGTTCTTTCCTCTCTGTTTTATTTTTTTTTCCCCTCCTTCTTGACTAATAGAATCTAACATAAGATAAACTGTTAAATAAATTAAAGAGATTAACTACAGAGACTTCATTTGTCAACATAACAGTCCAACAAACAGAAGGGTAGATTTGTAACAGGGAGACCAGCACATGGCTGTTCCCCTGTTACAGGAAAGAAGTAACAAATTAAATAAACAGATAGTAGTATTATGACCCCTGTCTACCTACACTATAGAATTTGAAAAAAAAAAAAAAAAACTACTTTCTTCCATTCTGCAGTGAGATCCTGGAAATTAAACTGACAAAATACAGCAAAATACAAGTTAACAAGAGAAAAAATAAACAGTATTTATTAAGTGCATACAGAAAAATGTACACTTTGAAGAAACTCAGTTAGAAACTGTGACATAGGTTTCTCTCAGTGATATTTTTGGACTGGCAAGAGTCCAGGAATGTCTTTGGTGATTACAGGTCTAAGAGTAATCTCTTCGAGGTAAAAGAAAGGATATATTATAAATGAAATTTTATGGCCTACTTTTAGGGAAAGAGAGGGGTGGAGGGCATTTTTAGCATTTGTTATTTCTGAATGTCTTCATCTCAAAATCAACTTTGTGCAAAAAATGGCCTCTCTGGGGTGACATATTCTGTTCTACTACAATGTTATTATAAGTGTTATGTTCATGTAGTAATTAATTTAATATATTAAGCATTCTGTTAAGATTATTTTCTTTTTCCACCTCAAACATTTCTTTTAAGCATTTTATGGCGGTGCTTATTTTAGCTTTCTATATTTGTTTATTCTTAGTACTTGAACAAATGCACTTTATGTGTATATTACCAAAACTTTGTAGGCTTTAACTGTAATTAACAACTATAAAAAATGATAACACTGCTACAGAAATCTTGGCATCTCCATTTTCAACAGGTTTCCATATGATTTAAGGTTTCATGCTCAGACTTCATTGTCACGAACACGTCTGAGATCCCTGTGAAGTCTTCTCCATGTGCCGACAAGTGCTATCCTCAGTCACGTCATTTCTTCCCTCTACACAATTCTACCTGTCAGGTGGTATCTCCAGTACAAAATTCACACCAGACACGGGTTTTGAATAGAGGTGTCACCATAGCTGGCAAACTATTGTCAAGGAAAGGAAATGATACATTTTCATCTTTGTATTGCAGTCAATTTTGGATCTAGAGTGGACCACTGGCTGTTTTAAACATTCTTACAAATTTCAGTGAAAGAGCTCCTCTTTCCTCATAGCACAAGTTAGAGGTCTGATGGGTTGAGATGGATTCACCTACAACCACCTCGCTATTCTACCAATCAGTTTCCTTCAAGTACAAATGAATATCTGAGTAATGAAGCTGGAAATGATAGATTACACCAAATGAGAATAAAATCAACCTAACTGAGAATAAGGAAATTATATTTTCTTGGAGCTATTTAGAATTGCAATTCAGTAAAATTCGGATTTAAGCAGTCTTCAAAATTTTCTGAGGTTTAACAAATCTGCAAAGGAAATGGTGTTTCCGTATTTTACCTCTAAGGAGTTGAGATTGATAACTGATAGTATTTAAACCATTCTGTAAGAAAGGGTTTGGGTATTGTTTGAATCTACAAACAATTTAGGAGAAACAGGGAGGTTTCACAATGGTTGAAAAATAAAACCAAGAGAATTGCATTTAGGCCCAGTTCAGAGGCCAACTTGAATTTACTCAGGCAGCTTAGTTCAATGGTTCAACTGAAAACTGTCTAGGATTTGATTAACTGAGTCCTCCTGGCCCCATTTTAAGTAACCCTAACCAATTATTCCATTTTTTTTTCTTCTTGACAATTACATAGACTTATTCCCTTGATTTTCAAGGGATAAAGAAATTAGCTAACCAGTACTCTAGGGAGAAGCAGACATATGAGAAAGTACAAAATTCTAAAGAAAAGATTGTATTCTTCAGTGAATCAAAGTAGAGGAAAGAGTCAATTGATGATAGAAAACAAGAAAGTGAAGAGTATAATGATTCTATGCAAAGTATAGACAGTATAGAGTAGTAGTCTGGTTTCTACTAGCCAAAAATAAAAGATATCTGGACAATGAATAAAGAAGGAAAAATATAAATATGGTTTAAATATTATATCTTACTAAGGAATTGGTTTAGTTAGTATATTTTGTTTTACATGGTAACAAGTGGAAATCCATCACTGGTTAAGAATGAGTGTTCTGGAGTTAGAAAGAAGAACCTCTCTGTTTCAGTTTCCTCATCAGTGAATGAGACCAACAGCAGCACTGACTTCATGGAATTGTGGCTTAATTGAGATAATATTGGTAAAATAGATAATACATAGCAACTGATAAATGTTGGCTCTTATTGGACCTGGCTAGAATAATTGTAGAGGAGGAAAAGTTTACTTGATGGCTCACAGTTTCAGAAGTCTCAATTTGTAGAAGGCCAGCTCCATTCCTCAGGAATGGAGGTGAGGCAGAATATCATGGCAGAAGAGTGTGGCAGAGGGAAGCAGCTCACATGACATTCAGGAAGCAGAGAGAGAGAGACTGCACTGGCCAGATACAAATACGTACCCCAAAGTCAAGCTCCAATTCTCATTTCTCCTCTGAACCTTCTCAAATTGTCTCACGCTTGAGCTTTTGGGGGACACCTCACATGGAAACCATAACAGGAATTACTACTCATTTTATTGGTTATAAATATATTTTAGCATGAAAAATGTTCTTTTAAAAAATAACATGAAGTTTTCCTGGATACGACTTATGTATAGTTTACTTTAAAATGTTTCACTATAGGGAGTATGAAATGTGATATGTAGTTAATTTAATCTATACCCTTGATGTGGTGTATTGCTCTAATCAGGAATCATATTCTTGCCTTAGAATACTGCAGGGATTGGCTAAAACAAAAACATCTCCTTTGTAAATCTCAGGAAATAAAATAGGTTTCCAAATTAGCATTGTGAACACCATATAATGGGATTGTACATGTGAATTTTGAGGCTTTTTCCCAATACGGATTTTAGAAATCTATTCTCATTGGAAGAAAATAGAGTATTCAAGATATATTGATTGACAAGAAATATTCTAGATGCTTTACACACTATTTCATATGAAATATAATTGAGAAATCCAGAGGGCTTCTCTTGTATGCCACAAGGAGACCCTAACAATCTTCAAATGGAGAAAACAGAAATATGAGAAGAACCCTGGTGATTTAATCACCAAAGTAATAATTACCAAAACTCCAAAGAAAGCCCAACTGGGCAAGAGTTTTAGGCCAAGATGATGGTTTTAAAAGGAAAAAAAAAAAAATCATGAATTTGAGACATGAGATGTCATCTCACTTGTGCACTGGGAAATGTTTATCACCCGTTACCTGAACACTGTGAGTCAGAAAGAGTAATCCTCTCCTCTCCTCTCACCAAGAACTTGCCTTCCTCCATTCCTCTGCAGTTGTCCCAGTTTCTCCACCCTCATCATGCCAGGAGTCAGCAAACTGTACCCCACAAAACAATTCTGCCAATAGCCTAGTTTTCTATGATGCGTAATCTAAGAATGAGTTTTACATTTTTTAAATAGTTCACTGTAAAAGGAATTAAGCTTTAAATGGTTATATCAGTTTCTGATCATTAACCTTAAAATTTCCTCTTGGCACACAAAGACTAAAATATTTACTATCATGAAATTTATAGAAAAAATATTCTCTCACGCCTGTGGTGTGCCAATAAGCAGGTTAAGTCACGACATAACGCAATATTGAACCTGCTCAAGGAGAAAACAGGACAAGCTCTATAACAAAGGAACAGCAGAAAAGAGCCAACCTAAACTGTAGGAGCTGAAAAAATGCACAGAGGAGGATGCTGAACTAAAGAAGACATCAAATGCTAAAAAAGACTACAAGCCCTTGTACCTAGTTTGTTGTAATATTTTGTAACCATATTACATTATCACAAATGTAGAGGGTTAAAACAACACAAATTCATAATATTACAGTTCAATATGTCAGCATTCTAACATAGGTTTTACTAGTCAAAATACAAGTGTTGTCTTGGTTACATTACCTTCTAGATATTACAAGGAAAAAATGCATTTCTTTGCCTCTTCCAATGCCTAGAAGAGGCTCAGTTTCCTTGGCTCATGCCTTCCTTCCTCTGTCCTCAAAGTCAGCAATGTTTCATCTTTTCATTGCTGCTCCTCCAGGATACCTGTTTTTCTCCATAGTTGAAAAATGGTTCTCTGAAATATTATCCACTACCAGAATAATCCCAGAAAATCTTATATCAAAGTCCTTAACATAAATCACATTTCCACTATTCTTTTGTCACATATAGTGATATAATCACCAACCTGAGGAATAAAATTTTTAGTGGTTTGTTGTTCTCCTACCACATTGTTCCATGTTGTGGAGAATGTAAGATCCTCCTTTACTTCAAGGCAAATATTCAAAAATTACCCAGACTACTAAAAGTTAAAGACCTTGAATATGAAAGAAGATACAGAGACAAACCCACATAAATACAGTTATCTGATACCAGACAAAAGTTCCAAAAACATAAGTTGGATGAAAGATAGCCTTTTAAACAAAGGTGCTGGAAAAACTGGAAATCCATATGTAGAAAATGAAATTAAACCACATTTCTCTCTTTGAACATAACTTAAAGTGGATCAAAGACTTAGGAATTAGACCAGGACCACTGTACCTACTAGAAGAAAATATAGGGAAACACTTCAATCTGTCAGCTCAGGAAGTGACTTCTTGGCAAGACTCCCTAAGTACAAGAAGTAAAATCAAAAACTGATAAATGCAATGGCAACAAATTAGAAAGCTTCTTCACAGCAAAGAAAACAAGAGCATGAAGAAAGAGCATACAGAGTGAGAGGAAATCTTTGTCAACTACTGCTCAGATAGGGTATTCATATCCAGGATACACAAAAAACTCTAAAAACAACATCAAAATACAAAACAAAACAAAAACACAAAGATAACCTAATCGATAAATGGGCGAAGGAACAAAACAGACACTTCTCAGAAAAATAAATAAAAATGGTCAAAAAATATCTCTAGCAATTAGAGAAACACAAATTAAAGCTACACTGAGAATTCATCTCACTCCAGTCAGAATGGCAATTATCAAGAATAAAAGTAACAATAAATGTTGGCAATGATGTGGGGAAAAAATGTACACTCATGCATTCTTGGCGGGTCTGCAAATTAGTTCAACCACTCTGGAAAGCAGTATAGAGATTCCTCAAAAACAAGGGAATGGAACAACCAAATGACCCAGCTATTCCACTCCTCAGTATATATCCAAAGGATTTTAAACCAGCATACTACAGCAACATAGCCACATCAATGTTTATATCAGTAAATTCACAATAGCCAAGCTATGTATACTAGGTGCCCTTCAGCAGATGAATGGATAAAGGAAATGTGGTACACATAAACACACACACACACACACACACACACACACACACACACACACACAATGGAGTATTACTAAAACCTTATTAAGAATAACTTCATGGTATTTTTCAGTAAATGGATTGAACTGGAGACTAAAATGCTAGGTTAGATAAGCCGGTCCCAAAAAGTCAAAGCTAGAATGTTTTCTCTGATATGAAGCTAATTCAAAATAAGAGGAGGGAAGGTAAAAAAAGAATAGAAGAAAGATCAGTGGAGTAGACAAAGGGAAATGAAGGGAAAGCAGGAGAGGCAGGATAGGGAAACACAGTAGAATGAATCTATCCTACCTTTCCTGTGATTACACCAGAGTGAATATCACCATAACTTAAATCCTCAAGACTTTTATTAAGGAAACTATCAGCAATGCGAAGAGAGAGCCTACAGAGTGGGAGAAAATCTTCACCAATCATACTTCAGATAGAGCACTAATCTCCAGAATCTATAAAGAACTCAAAAAACTCTACACCAAAAATATAAATAATCTAATCGACAAATGGGCTAAGGATATGAACAGATACTTCACAGAAGAGGATTTACAAGCCATCAACAAATATATGGAAAAATGTTCAACATCTCTAGTAATATGAGAAATGCAAATCAAAACCACCCTAAGATTCCATCTCACCCCAATTAGAATGGCGATTATCAAGAACACAAGCAGCAATAGGTGTTGGCGAGGATGTGGGGAAAAAGGTACACTCATACATTGCTGGTGGAGCTGCAAATTAGTGCAGCCACACTGGCAAGCAGTGTGGAGATTCCTTAGAAAACTTGGAATGGAACCACCATTTGACCCAGCTATCCCACTCCTTGGCCTATACCCAAAGGACTTAAAATCAGCATATTACAGAGATACAGCCACATTAATGTTCATAGCTGCTCAATTCACCATAGCCAGATTGTGGAAGCAACCTAGATGCCCTTCAGTTGATGAATGGATAAAGAAACTGTGGCATATATATACAATGGAATATTACTCCGCCATGAAGAATGATAAAATTATGGCATTTGCAGGCAATAAGATGAAATTGGAGAATATGCTAAGTGAGATAAGCCAATCTCAAAAAACCAAAGAACGAATGATATCGCTAATAAGTGGATGATGACACATAATGGGGGGAGGGAGGGGTAACTGTTAGGGTTAGAGTTAGGGTTAGGGAAGGGGACAAGAATGGAGGAAGGAAGGACTGTATAGAGGGAAAAGAGGGGTGGGAGGGGTGGCGGGAAGGGAAAAAATAACAGAATGAATCAAACAACATTGCCCTATGTAAATTTATGATTACACAAATGGTATGCCTTTACGCCATGTACAAACAGAGAAATAGCATGTATCCCATTTGTTTACAATAAAAAAATAAAACAAAATAAATAAAAAAGCCTATAATTAAACAGCAGAAAAAACAGCAGAGTAGAGGAATGGGAACCAGGGAGGGAGGAGAGGAGGGGAAGAAAAATACTGGTGACTGAATTAAAACAAATTATATTCCATGCTTTTATAATTATGTCAAATGAATCCTATTGTCATATATAACTAAAAAGAACCAATAAAACAAAACAGACCAAAAAAGTGGAGCATTATAACAGGACCCAGATTATACCTAAATAATATCCAAAGTGTTCAAGATTCAGTAAAAATTCATTAGATATACAAAAAAACAGGAAATTATATGATCAAAATGCAAGGAAAAGGAAATCAGCATATAACAGCTACAAAATCTCTCAGGTATTAGAGTGACCCAAATTAATTCTTCAAGCAGTTACTATATTACACTAAACAAGTCCAAATTAAACATATTTGGACCACTTTGGAACTAAATGCATTCACTTTTTGTTAATTTCCAAAATTTGCTCAATTGAAGAATTTAGGTAAGAAAGAATGAATTGAGTAATTTTGAAAATAGATCAATGGATATTATCCAACTTGAAGAATAGATGATTTCAATGACTGGCAAAAAGAAAGAGAGAAAAAAAGAAAGGAAGGAAGGAAGGAAGGAAGGAAGGAAGGAAGGAAGGAAGGAAGGAAGGAAGGAAGGAAGGAGGGAGTGAAAGGAGGGATGGGGTTGGAAAGGGGAAAAAGTAAAGAACAACTAAGAAACAACAACAAAAACAACAAAAAGAACCCGAATAGCTCATGAAGTGTCCAAGTACCTGTACTACAGAAGAACAAAATGCTCTGTGGTTGCAGACTGTAGTCTCTTCTTGTAAGAGGAGAAGAGAGCCATTGGAGCAGAAAAATCTGCAACTCACAAAACACTTGCATTATAAATTAACTGTTTGTATCTTACTACATTTTTCCAATTAAATGCAAAGGAGAAGGGAGAGTGGCTGTCCTGTGGCATTCATAAGACCCAGAGCAAAGGTATAATGTGGAGGCCTATATCAGTCTATGTGTTTAAATACTTTAAACTAATTTATCAAATAAAAAATATATTGTAGAGTAAAATGACTTTTATTGTCCCATTTTAAACACTGTAAATTTCAAGACTCCCTTGCACCAAATAGAAGACAAAGTAGACCTGAATCTTTATCATGTTGGCTTAGGACCAGACTTCCTTAACAAGATTCCCAAAGCACAAGAAATCAAAACAATAATCAATAAATGAGACAGACTCAAACTAAAAAGCTTTTTCTCAGGAAAGGATACAATCAACAATGTGAAAAGAGAGCCTACAGAGTGGGAGAAAATCTTTTCCACACACACTTCAGATAGAGCACTTATCTCCAAAATTTATAAAGAACTTACAAAATTTTACACCAAAAATACGAAGAACTCAATCAATAAATGGACCAAGGAACTGGACAGACACTTTACAGAAGAAGATATACAGGCAATTAATAAATATATGAAAAAGTGTTCAACATCTTTAGTAATTAGAGAAATGCAAATTAAAACAATCCTAAGATTTCATCTTACTCCAATTAGAATGGCTATTATCAAGAACACAAACAATAATAGATGATGGTGTGGATGTGGGGGAAAAGGCACAATTTTACATTGCTCGTGGAGTTGCAAATTGGTGCAGTCACTCTGAAAAGCAGTGTGGAGAATCCTCAGAAGACTTGGAATGGACCCACCTTTTGACCCAGTTATCCCACTCCTCAGTTTATACCCAAGGGACTTAAAATTAGCGTACTATAGTAACACAGCCACATCAACGTTTATAGTTGCTCAATTCACAATAGCTAGATTGTGGAACCAACCTAGATGCCCTTCAACAGATGAATGAATAAAGAAACTATGGTATATTTACACAATGGAATATTATTCAGCCATAAAGAAGAATATATTATGGCATTTGCAGATAAATGGATGGACTTGGAGAATATCATGTTAAGTGAAATAAGCCAATCCCAAAAAACCAAAGGCCAAATGTTTTCCCTGATAAGTGGATGATGATATATAATGGGGATGGTGGGGTAGAGAGTGAGAGAAGAATGGAGGAACTTTAGATTATGTAGAAGGAAATGAGAGGGAGGGTGGGTATGAAAAATGGTGAAATGAGACAGACATCATTACCCCATGTACATGTATGATTACACAAATGGTATGAATCTACCTTGTGTACATCCATAGAAACAAAATGATGTACTCCAGTTGTGTACAATGAATTATAATGCAGTCTATAAAAAATAATTAATAAAAGAATAAATTTCAAGACTCTTCTCTGTTTTTTTTTTTTTTTTCTTTTTCTTTCTTTCTTTTTTTTTAACCAGGTACTGAACCCAAGTGTGATTCACCCCTGAGCCACAGCCCCAACTCCTTTTTTAAAACATTTTATTTTGAGACAGGGTCTCACTATGTGGCTGAGACTGCCTTTGAACTCACTATCCTCCTGCCTCGGCCTCCTGAGCAGACTCTGGTTAAGTTTTGACTCACCTAGCTTCACTACTGTACTCCTTTGTCACTTAACATTCTCAATATTTATCGAATAGGCTAGAAATGCAACTCACTGAGACAAACGGGAACTGGCCAGAAAAGTCTGAGCTGTGTTCCATTTCCTCTAGAAACAGGGTGCCCTTTACTGCTGTGGCCCATTAGGTCACATTGCATCTGAGATTCAAAGCCCAGGCTGCACTGCTTTCCAGGGTCCTGTGGAGCAAATGAAATGAAATGCTACAAGGCTCTATCTTCCATGAGCATTTTTTTTTCTTAGTCTTGGGGCACTGGTTTGCAATGAATCTTAGGGCTTTGATTTTCCTTGCTCTTTATAAGTAATAAACCTATTTCATATAATTCATTGTATCTGTTGGTATTCTTTAACACCAGGATTAACAAAGCTGCTAATCAGTGCAGAGTGAAACTGGTTTAAATAAATACATAATGACATATGATGCCAGAAATAGAGATATCTCAGAATTTTTTCCAAGATCCTGTTAGTATAGAGAAAGTATCACTCTCTTACTTCTATTTAATGAGCTATGGCCCACTCCATTTATTTTCCTACCCACTCCTTTTTCTGTTCTGTACCATGAGGGAATTAAAATATACCCACATAGACTCTCCTGCCTGTGCATACAAATCTCAACTTCAAATTTGTCAAAAACCATTCCCTGGTCATAAGAGTGCATACATTCTTTGCTGCATTATTCTCAAGGGGAGCCCCAAGAAAAGACTTTCATAAGATCCACGAGCAGTCACTGGGGCTACTGAAAAGAGAATTCCAGGATTCTGGGAACCAGGGCTGTGAGGCAGATGTGGGCTGAGCACATCTGTAGGAATCTGTAAGGTCCTCCTCCTGTGATGGGGAGAATGGTCAGAAGTGGACAGGAATTGGGGCTTGAAAACAAGCAGATCTTCTCTCCCTGGTTTAAGAGTGCTACAGGAACCTGGGTGTGGTGGTACAAGCCGTAGTCCTAGCAGCTTGGGAGGCTGAGTCAGGAGGATCAGGAATTCAAAACCAGCCTCAGCAATTTAGCAAGACTCTATCTCAAAATAAAAATATATATATATATAAATTTTTTAAAAAAGAAGATGTGGCTCGGTGGTTGAGCACCCCGGGGTTTACACCCCTGTACCACCACCAAAAAGAAAAAAAAAAAAAAAAATGATACAAGATGAGACTGATAATCTTTTCCCTGGGCACATTCTCAAAATAAACTTTAAATTTTATTACAAGGACAAAGCAGATAATAAATGTTAGGAAATCAGCAGGTCACAGATATTTGTCAGAGAACTCAAAAATGGTCATCTTTCTGTCCCATTTGGCATTGTATAATTTCTTTTATTTAAAATACCTCTTCACAAATTTTTAGACAGATGTTGAAAATTATTCCTATAAAAAAAATAAGGTAATGAATTTCAAGAAGCCCCTGTTATATCCAGTGTCCATATCCATGCTCTTGTCATTTGATCCCTTAAAATATCTTCCTCTTCCCTTTGTTGTTTGCAGTCCATATTAAGAAATTCCACATAGGGTACATGGAATTCAAAATAAAATAATAAATATGGAAGAAATGAATATGGAAGATATTTGGTCTTCATCTGGCATGAAGTCATCCATTTACCATGTGCTAAGTAGATAATACAGCCAATAATTGGATTCCTAGTATTATTCAATAAAAACAAAAATCAAGATGATTTCAGAATACAATGACAATCTCTATTGTCATGCTTTGGATATGAGGTGTCCCCCCAAAGCTCACATGTTACACAATGCAAGAAGGTTTGGGGGAGAAATAATTGGGCTATAAAATTAATCTAATCAGTGAATTAATCCTGATGAGAATAAATGAATTCTAAGTGTGGCTGTGGTGTATATATTTTGTATCCAGAGTGTGCAGTCTCTCTCTCTGCTTGCTGGTCAGCATGTGAGCTGTTTCCCTCTGCCACCTGCTTCTGCCATGATGTTCTGCCTCACCTCAAGCACCCAGGAACAGAGCTGGCTGTCAAGGAATTGAGATCTCTGAAACTGTGAGCCTTCAAATAAACTCTTCCTCCTCTACACTTGTGTTGGTTGGGTTATTTAGTCACAGCAGTGAAAAAACTGACCAAAACATCTATGGTCTGGGTCTTTCTTTTATTAGGTATAGTACAATTAGAATTTTTAAGAGTAAATGTGGTTAAGAACTACAAAGATATTTCCTGAAGAGAATTTCCTCTCTTTATCATGGACTTTCATTTGATTTTTTAGTGTGAATTAGCAAATAATGGTGAGAAATGAAGATTAAAAAATACCATTTTCAGGATTTTGTATTATATATGAACAAATATACCTCGAGTGTACAAAATGTAAATGACTTTTCTGAATTTGTACAGAAAATAAGTTTTAGAAATGTACTTAGTCTGGATTTTACATGCTGTGGAATTTAACATCATATTTTGATTAATACTTGAACATATAGAAGAAATATATGTATTTTATACATTTCTGTAAGTATGATAAACTTCACAATTAAAAAACATTCATGAGCTTGTGTGAAATAATAACAGTCACAAATCTAATTTCAAATTTGTTTTTTGTGAACATGTAGTAGGTTAATTCTAAATGGACTCTAAGAAACACATTTAAAATATTATCAGACCCATTATTTAAATAGAATTCTGCATATTCATCCTTCTTTCTGTTAGTGTGTTACCTGGCTGTAGAAATGGGTGACTTAGTATATAAAATCAACTGGTTCTCATTTTTTTTTTTTTTTTTTTTTTTTGTGGTGCTAGGGTTTGAACCCAGAGTCTTGTGAGGCAAGCACTCTACTAACCGAGCTATATCCCCAGCCTTTGGTTTTACTCTTTTCTTTTTTTAATTTAATTTTATTTTTTTACAGACTGCATTTTAATTCATTGTACACAAATGGGATACATTTAGCAACTGACAGAATGATGGTACATCCATACATGGACTCTCTTTCCACTGTTCCCAGTAAGTGAAGCAACTCCCTATACACTAAAAGAGACTGAGAAGATACAATTGGCAGTTTCTTACACAACTGTGCATACTATTACCATGTGATCTAATAATCACACTCCTTGCTGTTTACCGAAATGAGATGAAAACACCTGGCCAGTGAGACTTATAGCAGCTTTATTCATAATAACCAAAAGCTGGAATCAACCAACCTGCCCTTAAGTATGTGAGTGGATAAAAGAAAAACAAACCAAAAACAAACAAACAAAAAAACTGTGCTACATATTATTCAGCACTAAAAAGAAATAAGCTATCAAGACACGAGAAGACTTGAGAGCCTATTACTAATTAAAGGGTCAATCTGAAAAGGCTACATACTGTTTTGGTCCAGTTACAGGATATTCTGGAAAAAGCAAAAGCATACACACACACACACACACACACACACACACACACACACACACACACAATAGCTAGTCTCAAAGAATTAGAATGAAATATCAAAGCAAAGAAACAATCTTCTTTATATTAATAGTGCCTATGGTCTGTCAGAACTGCCCTACGGAATTCATGGCAATTAATAACAATTGCAATAAATTTTGTAAAATTTTTGATATAGGAGCCAAAGGAAAGTATATTTAAAATTTGAAATGTATAGTCAACATCTATTACTTTTGTATACTGTATTTTCATTTACTCGAATGTTTGAAAACACTTATTAGTTTTCCATAACTATACTCAGTACTTGATTTTTCATTCTTCTTTTTCTACCTCAAGATGGTGTCTATGGAACAAAAATCAACAATGACACAAACACTTGATTTAAATGCAAAAAAAAAAGAAAAAGAAATGCATGGCTCCTAACTTAAGACATGCCCTATTGGGAAAGCAGATTTAAAGTGAGATTGAGCATAATTATAACAGTGCTGAAGAAATCACAAAACTAAGAAATATCTATGTGATTTTTAATTAGCCATCCATAGCATTTCACAGTTAATTCTCAGCTTTGCCCTGAAGTTTATGTTCCATGTTTTGTTTTCTTTTTCTCATCAAAGTATTTCTTCTGTCAACTGTATTGTAACTATATGTGGAGAATGTGCTAGTATTTAAAGTGAAAATACCTGTTTTTTTGTGTGTGTTTTATGTTGTGGTTTTATTTTATTTGAAACTTTTCAACATTAAATTTTTAAAATGCCCTTTTCTATAGATTTTGGCATCTCTAAGTTTTAGGTTTATTGATACATGCCTAACTTGTAGGAGGCATTTTCAACATTGAAAATACAGCCCATAAAATGAACATGATGAAATATATTCATTTTCATAAAATTAAAATTAAGCCTATGTGGTAATACACATGAACATACACACAATTGAGACCATTAGTAACAATGCTCTAATTTTTGGTAATATCTTACTTAATTTTTTCCATTTTCTTCTGGAAGTAAAAAGATAATTTTATTAGTCATATATCATAAAATTTCTAGGTAGACTTTTTTTGAGAATGTGGAAGGTAGAGATCACAGGTATGAAGAAGGAGAAAGGTATTACACATTTCTCCACCCATCACGAGGATCACTCCTACATCAAATGATATGTAATTAAGAAAAGCATGATGAGTTTGTGTAATAAAGTTTTACATGACACAAGAAGCTTCAGGTATGAAGACACCAAAACCCTGGGGAAAATATATATTTTTTAAGTTTAGGTTCAATGAAGAATGTTCAGTCATGTAGAAATACAATTAAACAGAGAAAAATGATTTAGTGATAGTAGATAGTGGGTAACCCAGCAAGTCTTGTCCCTCAGATTTTTCTCATTCTCTATATGTATGTAGCATTTCTTTCTCCTAATTATGGGGCAGGTATTTTCTGGACTGTTAAAAAATTTCAACAACAAAAACACAACAATTTAGGTGTTTCTTTGTCCTAATAGGACATCTCAGTATGACTGTTGCTTTTATATACCTGTTTTTGGGAACCAAAGAGAATGACAGAATTATTATTATTTTTCTTACTGTATGCTCTATTTCAATCTAGTTTTAAGCACAGATTGGGGATGCTTTAACAGTTTTTAACTGTAATAGAGAATTAAAATAGTGACTATTTGGCTATAATAGAATAAATGTAACTCTAAATAATAGAGGCATGGCAGATATAAAAAAGTCAGTAGTCTTTAGACTGATTAGCATTTAAGGAAGACTCTTCCTGTCATATAAGATCCAGATTTGCTTGGATAGAGCACGGGCGTGGACAAGAAGTCATTATGGGATTTTGCAGGTGGAACTGCCTGACAATATTTGTTAGGATGCTGGGGAGAACTATTCCCTGGCAGGTGTCTCACGGTATTCTCCTGCATATCTGTGCTGTGGAGGAGCTGGAGAAAGCTGATGGCTGCTAATCCCTATTGACCATCTTGAACTGAAGAAAAATTTACAAATGCTGGAGGAGCGGGGTACTTGAAATGCTGCATGCAATGAATGACCCTGGCCTTCAATGACATCAAAACAAGGAAGCAAGTTGTTTTCTTCTACTGTGTTGTTCCCATATCCTTTCCCCACAAAACTTCAATGGAACTGGCAAAAGAAAAAAAATATTTAAAATGGCCCAGAACCATTTTCAAGGAACTGGCAGAAAGGGTGAATTTGAAATTAAGAAGCAAGAAAATAGTCAGCAACACAATGTTTTTGCATTAAGAACTGCCCACACGTTCACATTTAAAATGCTTCTATCAGACTGTGAGTTTTGATATTGATCTAAAAATACTTAGAACGTCATACCTGTGGAAAATGATTAGCATTTGTTATTTGACTAGGCTGCACTTTCATTTACCTTAGATCCTAATGTTTGTTCTAGAAATATATTCTTCTGAATGATTATATTACCAAATGTTTTCACCATTTTGAGTGAATTCTATTTAGATTTTTATTTATTTTTGTGAAATTGTGTTTTTTATACTTGATATTTTTATTGACTCACTAATTGATTTTATTATGTAGCAATGAACATTTTATTGTGAATATCCAGTAAAGTCTCAAGTCCAGCTAGATAAATGTGGACTGTATTTTGTCCTATGAATCCCTCTATTTTAGGTTTTGCATAGAAAGGGTGATCCATCCAACACGATCTTTGAGAAGTGACTACCAAAGTACCATGAAGAATTGGGTCTGAGTAGAACACAGAAAACAGGAAACAGTGATGTGTATTCTTCATTCCTCCGTCTGCATGAAGAATTTCCTGCCACCACTGCTGGAATGCTGCTCTGGAGAGCCTCTGCTGTCAGCCTTCTTCGGAATTTGCTTCAGCAGGAAAAGCCATGTGGCCCAAGATCATGCTCTTTTTGCACAGATGCCTGTATGCAGTGATGGTCCACAGTGGTGAGCAGTATGTGGTACAATGTCAAATTCCTTCTTGAAACTTCACACATCATAAAGGACCATCCTAGCTTCCAAACTCCCCAATGAGCTGAGTCCATTATTGAAGTCATATTCTAGTTCAAATTCTCCCTTGATGCAATTTTACTTTTTACCTACACTTCCACAAATGTTGATCCTAAAATACTTCCCAGTTTTGGATACTGATTTCTATCTGAGAATTGGTTTCATATTCTGATTGCTGGACCTATTTTCACAATACTTCAAAAAATGAACCATGTGATTGAAGTCAGCAGTAGTTTTTAACATTGCAGCCATTGACAGTCAATCTTAATGAGATGGTACTTCATGCTTCTTTTATTTTACTCCATAGATTTAAGTTGGTTGATGTCTGCTCTTCAGACATTCCTAGTTATAGTCACATTAGTAATGTAACCCTTCCCCATATTAAATAGATGATTATGTTTACATCATTGCAATTTCATTTTTAACACAAACTCTACTTGGAATTCAGTTTCCATGAATTCACTTATTTATTATTCATATTTGCCGGTATCTGAGATGTAGATCACATTTCATTTTAGGTTCCTTTCCTTTCCCTCTGATTGTTTCCCCTATGAATTTTAAGTAGAGTCTGTTCTGTGAAGTTGTGTTTTACTTTATTTAAATACTAAATGGTTAAAGATTAAGAAACTAATGAATTTAGAGAAAGGCAATCATTTTCAGTAGTTATTAAATGCCAATTTCAGAAATAAGCTAAAACTATTCCAGCTCCCAGAAAGAATGTGTGATGATGCATTTAATGAGGATAGGGGGAGACCAAGAGTGTTACAGAATTTTGGAAAACTACAAATCAACTGCTTTTGTAGACATTGCCATTACAGAAAGCATCCTACACCATTAGAGGGCATCTTTGGAACCCATAGGTTCATTGGTATTTTAAAGTTAAAATTGAATGCAGAGTCTGACAATGACATTTTCAGCAAAGCCATTTGAACATCCACATTTAGATGTATAGCGCAAAGAAGGCTTTAAGCCATTACGAAATGCATTGATGTGGCACTTTCTGACTGTTAAGAACAGATGTGCTATTTTAAGTCTATTTTCTCTTTTATTCCCTGACAACCTACTGTGTAACTATTATGTAACAGGTTTTGACATCTATCAGATTTCCTGTCAAGTCTTCTTAGGTCAATGCAATCTTAGAAGCAATTCACTAGTACTGAACTTTCTCAAACCCTTGTCACCTTCCCTACTTCTTAATAACGGAATAACCAAACATATATAAGTGAAAAAGAATATTAAATCTTATTGGGTTCTCTGTCAATAACCATCCAATATATTTACAGAAACATTAGTGAATGTAACCAACATTTACTAAACTTGAATGCTCTTGAAATGTCCATCAGAGTCAACGTAATATTAAAATATGTCAAAAATCAAACATCATTGGAGAATTGAAAATTAAAACAATCACCACTACACATATACTGAAAGTGTCCAAACTCAAAACACTGAACACAGGAATTGTCATTTGTTGCTGGTGGAAATGCTAAAATGGTGTTGCCACTTGGGAAGATCAGGAGTCTCTTACAAAACTGAATATAATTTTATCACATTATTAAACAATCGTATTTCTAATCATTTTCCCAAATGAGTTGAAAGCATATGTACACAAAATTTGCACATAAAAATTCAAGGGAACTTTATTTAGGATTTCCAATAATTGCAAGCAATCAAGATGTCCTTTAGCCGGTGAAGTAAATGATGTTACATCCAGATAATATATTATTCAGGTATAAAAATACACGAGCTGTCATCCCATGGAAAAACTGCATACTGTATAATTTTAACTAAATGACATTCTGAAATACACAAAACTATGGAAGCAGTAAAATGATCAGTGGCCAGAGGGCAGGGAGGGATGAACAGGTAGAGCATAGGAGGTTTGAAGGAGTGAAAATCCTCTATGATATCACAATGTTAAATATGTGTGTTTATGTACCTTTCAAAACCTATGGAACTGACCATGAACTGCACTTCTGAAACCATGAGCCCCAGTAAACATTTCTTTCTCCATGTTGTTCTTGTCAGGTTTTTTGGTCACAGGGTCAAAAAGTCAACTAACACACAAACTACCAGAAGTTGTTAGGACGTTTCCCTCTTGCAAATTCTTGACTTAACAAAATCATCTTCATCCTTAAAAACTCAATCCAGTTATTGTATTTCTGTGAGGTCTTCCCATAGTCTCTGAGCATAGCATTTGTCCTCATATCATAAAGGTCATTACTAATTCCTTCATCACATTGCAGCACTTAACATTGCTTGGCAGTGATCTGTTGGTAGTATGTCTCCCACACTAGCTTATCAGTTTACAGGGCAGTACTCAAGTGTGTAAGCATATTAATAAACAGTAGCAATAAAAATACTTTATAAAATTGTTTAAAATGAACATTTATTTTATGATGACATTCCAACTACAATAAGATCATAGCAATTCAATGTCGTGACACTGATTTTCAGACAATACTGGTCTCATTTCCTTGTGTTGTGTTTTGTGGCAGCAATAGCACTTAAAGGGCAATTTAGAGAAAATTCAGCTAATATTCTTGGCAGATATTTAACCTTATGAAGGAATCACTTATCCAGGACTTTAGTATTTCATTTCAGTGACATTTAAAATGGAAATGAGTCCATTTTCTTTTCAGATCTTTTGAATATGCTTTGGTCCAATATTAAACCCATCCAGTGAATTATTCAACTAGCACAAAATCAGAATATAAGCAGATTTCAAAAGCAGACAAATGTTTTCTCCAATATGGATCTTATATTTCAATGTGGATCTTATGTATCCCTATGCTATACATTGATTGAAACAATAGGTAATCATACAAACTGGTGTCCAATAAATAATTATCTCTAGCATGTGATGAATTGATATTTAACTTATTGTCTATGTATAAGAGATAATTTAGATGATTTAAACACATATTTTGCCTTTTTAATCATTCCAAAAAACTGAGTCATTTTAATAAATATATTTTACTTTTATTTATACATTTTTATATTAATGACTTAAATCTTATCCTATTTTGTATTATTAATTGCTAAATAAAGAAAGGCATTAAAAACATAATCTACACAATTAATTTATAAAGTATTTGGGACATTTTTATTAGAGATCTTAAATTTTTTTCTAATAAAGAAAATATTGAAAATGAATGTTAAAATAACCTAAGGTAACCAAAGAAATGTGAATGTATGGTGAATGTGACCAGACTGTCTCGGTCATTGTCATTTATCCATCTCTTAGGATGACTCCCAGTGTCTTCAGAATACTATATTAAGTCCAAATCCAAAAGTGTTTTGGACAATACGGATCTCAACAATGAAGGAAAGAACAACACTGCATGTGACATAACACATTTCTTACAACATAAAATAAACCCTAAATATTGTTCTCCTCCTTTGTGGCTCTTATACTTGGACTCCTTGTGTCATCTTTTATTTACTCTTCATCCACTATTGCAAATTTACAAAATTAAGCAGGTTTATGATTCAGACTTTTAGAAAGTAATAGTGTATGTTTACAAATGTTTAAAAACATTTGTCTTCCAAACAGCAAGAGCAAAAGAGTTATGATTGTATGTAGTGTTTGTCAATTTCAGAGGTATGAATACTCTCTAGTTATTTTGTGCTGGCAATATGTTACACTAAATGCAAATTTGGAAAGTTATGTATTTAATAAGTGAGATAATGACAAGTAAGATAGCCTAATCTTATTTATTATTTCCAATATATAGATAAAATAGACAAGGTAACACAAGAGCATTGCATAGTAAATTTTTAAACTTCATAGTTTCCTGGAACTTCAACATTGCCACACCTTTCAATACTCCTCCACCATCCTATATCTCCCTATATTTGTAATTATATATGCAAATTTACCTATTTGCATGGTTAAAATTGTAGAATCTAAGTGCAGTATCTTTAGATAGGCATATTTTTCTTTGAGGTGTAGAGTTGCAAAGACAGTCTTTCTGCAAGGGAAAAATAATTACTTCCCACGATCTAGCTATAAACATTAAAAAAGGAGAGAAGAAATATAATTCACTTTTAAGAACATATCTGTGCTCCAGAAAGGAATGTGGAAGGAACAAGGGAGTCCCTGTGGATACTCCATGTGAGATTCTCCAGATTTTCTGCTCTCAAGATTTTTCTTTGTCTTTTGTAGTCAGTGTTTGGCAAGTGAGTCAGTTAATTAACTCTTATCAACTTAGAACTGCCAGGTAATGCAGAAGAGTCAGAATAGAGAACATCATTCCTGCCCTGGTGTGAAATCAAACACGTGGAAAAGTTGTTTAGAATAGTATTAAACATAGCTCTTGACTCTTACTTCCCATAGGTCATGCATTCCTTTTCTTCTATGAATTCATTACCTTTCCTGACTTTAGGTATCTGGGCATGTAGACTCATATCCTTGATGAGGGAGCAAGTCAAAGGCCAAAGCAGATTTGACCACCAGTTACACAGAGGGTGATGATTAGAAGTTTGTGCACTGGGCTGTTATCTGCAACTTCTGTGAGATCTTTCCTGTTATGTGGTTTGACCAATAGAGTTGAATGATATTTTGAAAAGTATAGTTTGATCAATACTGTGATGATATACAACTATTGATTTTTAAGTATCAATCTTCATTTTTCTTATCTTCCCCACAAGATTATTAATCACATTCTTTTATTTTTAGCTTCCATAAGAGTTTATTTCCATGTACTAATTTATAATTATTGAATGTTTTGCCATCTGTTATTGCAAGGAAAAACTACTAAACACTTATTTGTAGAGAGTTATTAAAATACACTGATGATATCCTGATATCAATCCATTATCTGGTAGGCAGATTAAATTAATAAAAAAATGGATAATTTAAAATAAGTCAAAAGGCATTATGGAAAATTCCTCAGTTAAGTGTATTGCTTACTGATTACCTGACTGAACACATTCCTACATATACAGAGCTTCATAATTTTACTCTAAATTTTATTAATTTCCAAGTAAGAGGTTTCACTATTAGAATCAGTATATCTTGCTCTCCCCTTCAATCTAATAACTTTTATTAGTCACACATTTGGAACATATTCTTAATCACATGCCACCTGTGTTTTAAGATGGTATGTTCTAAAAGTAATGGTAACTCTTGGTATCAGATAGTGCTCTTTATGTTCTTGAAATAGCAGTTTGCAAAAATGTTGCATGCGTACAGTCCCTGTAGAGCAAGAGAATGGTTCCTATGCATTTTTAACTGCCCTTGATGTACCATCAAGTCAAACCAATGAGAAATAAAAATATTTCTTCTGAGGTAAAAGTTACTAGGCATAATAATTTATATTCTCATTGGTTCTTGCAAGTTTTAACCAGGTACTTTTATGCAAATTATTTATTATTCTTCCTCAAGGGGCATGATTGAACATCTCTATGTGACCCTGAAATACTCAGTCTGTCAACATCTGTCTCCTATGATATCATGTTCAAACTTTGATTTTCTTTAATGATGAAGGAGAGAAGAAAACGGTTCTATTAGGTAGCTCTTGCTGCATAATAGTATTGTCACACATTTAGAAGCTTAAAATAACACCTATTTATTATCTCACACAACCATAGGTCAGGAGTCCAGGCTTTGGTTAGCTGGATTCTCTAGTTTAGTGTCTTTAACCTGCAACATTACTGTCTAGGGCTTTCATCTCATCTGTGTTCTGACTGGGGAGAAGTAGACTTCTAACCTCATGTGCTAGTAGGCAATATTTATTAACTATTTGCACACTGTGAATTGACAGCTTCAGTTTCTTGCTGGTTTGAGCCAGAGACCCTCTGCTACTTGCTTCTCAAGGTGGCAAATCACAACATAAAAACTTGTCTCTTCCAAACCAGCAAGGGAGAACATCTCCCTTGGAAGCTGCATATTTGTGCCACATAATAATGTATATGAGTGACATACATCCTGCTACCTGTGCCATATTCTACTGGTTAGAAGTAAGCTATGGGTCCTGCCAATCAAGGGGAAATGATAACAAAGATGTAAATTCTAGGAGGCATAAATCATAGATCCACTTTAAAATCCATTTGTCTCTAAAGACCATCTTGTTTCTTAAAATCTGGATGAAAATGTGTTATTATTTTTCAGTGGCTCCTTCTCAAGTTCCTCAACCTCTTTTTCCCTGGATCTTGCCAGGACCATTCTAGGAACTTGTCATATGTGTCTGAACAAGAGTACTTTGACTGAGAGTACATGCACTTAATCTTTGGAACCTTTTGCAATATTGCATGAGTTCTATAAAGATATTGCTATAAACAAAGCATTTGTTCTTAGTTACTTTTTAAATACACAGACATCATGAGAGATCTGTGATGACAAAATCAAAATGTATTCAGCATTTCTTCCTTATCTAATATTATCTAGCTTATACTTTTTTCAATTGAAATGCTTTTTTCCCCTATTCTGAGAACATCTGTGAGCCATCTGTTTTAATCAAATATTCACATTAAATTATACCTTTAATTTTGATGATAAGTAGGAAAAACATCTAAATGTAATTTCACTTATGTATATGGTTTCTTTATTAGATTTACTCCCTTTTTGATATGTCACAACCTCATTATCTTGAATGCTGATGATGTAATGAGAGATTAAGACTCCGTATACCATCTAAACCACCAAGAGGCACAGAAACAAATCTAAATTACATAAGCATGTGCTGAGAGGATCATTAAGCAGATTGGTTCATCTAACAGTGTATGACCATGTGCCTTTATCATATTTCAAAACAAGAATAAATTTGAGACAACTTTGAAATTTATTATTTACATTTATTTGAAGAATATATTTTAGTCTGGGTTTTAAAAATCACTCTTTTTATGCATCTCACCCACTTAGTCTTTAAATAGACTTACAAGATAAGGCTTATGTGTGGTATGAGAAGTTTTACATACATTCCAATTTTTACAGACAAACTCTTGATCATGGAGGGAGAATGCACCCTAGATGATTGAAAGCTTTTCTAGCAAAAGGAGAATGTACTCTCCATTTACAGATAAGCTAGACAATTATAAAACCTTACCCCCCAAATTTCTTCATCATTCCAAGAGCATAATGGAGGGAGATTTCTCTCCCTGCTCATTAGATGCACTGCCAGCACAGCGCTGCAGCAGCACAATTCCAGGTTACACAAGGGATAAGGAGGAGAAAGCAGATTAGTGCAGCTGTGATTATTCTCCTTTTTGGCAGTTGTGCGCTTCCCTCTGGAGAACACACTGTTGTCCCTTTGATAGTACCTCTGTACTCTGGCTTTTTGGAGATATCCACAATCTATATCACAGCCATGACCTTGGTCCCAGGGAGTCCCATCTTCCCAAATCACAGCCAAAGATTTACAGAGGGATTTTAGCTCTCATAGATGCCAAATTAAATTCTATCATGATCACATATTTTTCTTTGGCTTTCATATTTTTATCATGTTAACAATGCAGCATATTCTAAAATATTAAAAGCACATATCTTAGAAAGGAAAATAAGTTGAAAGAGGTGACTCTTTATTACTGGAGCAGTAGCTGTAATGGTTTGGGATGTGGAGCTGGGCAGGAGCCAGCTCTGTTTATGCTCCGTCAGCTGTCAGGCTAAGCACTAAAGGAAACTGCATTGATGTGTGTCTCATCAAGCAGAGGGACACTGGGCAGGTTTCCCCTCTAGGCCAGAAAACTAGGAGAGTGCACCCTATGCCACTTAGATACCAGGCACAAGGGTCTTAAAGCAGAAAGACCCCTGTACATTAGGGCATGGGGTGAGGGGAGTGCCAGTGGGGCGATTTGCAGAAACATTCCCTTGTAATACTGCCAAAGGCTGTAAAAGATTGTTCCAGACAATGAGCCAACAGTCACAGACAAACATCAGACTATTTCATGATGCTTCCTACTAAATGGAAAAAGGCTACTGACACCTTGTTAAACTCAACTTCTGTTCACGTCTTGTACAAAGAGGAGGGCTGGGATGGCTCTAAGAATCGGATGGAATGTACCTTACTAAAGCAGAAATACTAACATACACGGAAAAGAAAAGTAAAGAAAAATGAACAAAGTACCAAGAAAATAAAATGGAAGATTCTTACACATGGGGCATATATCCAAGTTATGACTTCTCATATTCAGGGAAACAAACTGTAAACAAATAAACAGTAAATGGATAGATAAAATACGTTGTATGCTAGAAAGGAATGCATTTAAGGTTGAAACTTCAAAATAGACAAGACTGCTCTTCAGTGAATTTGTGTTTGTGGGGGGCAGAGATGAAATTGCTATTTTAAATATGGCAACAGGTCTGACTCACTGAAAAACATACCATTTAAGCTCACTGATAAATAAAGTGACAGAGTGAGCAATGCCGTCAGCCCTTTACAAGCAGAGTGTGGAGGTCCTGGAATGAGTGTGTACCTAGAGAGGGAACAGCAAGTACAGACGCCCTGCCATGAGATCCCAGAGGTTGCCTCTACAATAGTCCCAAAGCCCGTGTGGTTGCTGGAGATAAAGCTAGGTGGTGCATTATAGGGGATAAGGTCAGTGATGTGATTGTAGTGGTCCTCTTAAGCCATTGTTAGAGCTGATAATTTATTGTGTGTATTAGGTAATTTTTCTTCTGTTTTGCAGCTTCTCTAAACTGTATCTTCACATTATAATTATAATTAAAATCAATCTTGTTTTTTTCTTTTTTAAGTTAATTCAAGGATCTAGAACAAGTCACATCATCTTCTAGGACACCCATAGAAAGACCAGGCAACAGTAATTGATTCTCACTCTAAGGTGGCAGGTAGCACCATTCAAAAAGTAGTGTCTGAGAACAGGGGGAAGTTCAAACAAGTGTTAACTGAGTCTGGAAAATGCCTACATATGTGTCACCTGCTTGCTACTGTGTGGTAATTGTTCAAATGGTAAAGAGCCTTATGCAGAGATGATAGAGCCTTAAACTGGCTACCTGGAAAGGTAAAACTACTCAGAGACCCTTATCACATTCTTCCCATGATCTTGAAAACCACTGAGCACTCCTCAAGTAATTTTTCTGCTCCTTCCATTGTTGTTGGGAGATGAGAGGTGGATGAAAGGCACAGGCTGTAACCACAGTGCATTGTTCTCAAGCAAGATTTCTCAGGAGTCTCTGTACTCCTACCCAGAATGCAAAGTATCTAATACAAGAGGAGAGAGCCTGGGATGCCTGCAAATTACCTATGAGATGTCTCTTTCCATCAAAAACGATTCGTGCTTCTCAGAATGTTTCCATACTAACAAAAATAAATCCAGCATTGCATTGCTACACATTGGTTAGGACTTAGAGTTTGAAGAAGCTGCTAGAGCCACAATTTCTGCCTCAAGCCAGCTCCTGTCAGTGTTCTCTTTTCTGCTTGGGCAGTAAGAGTTTTATCCTATAACTAAAAATAATAAGCCTACCAACTGGAAGATTGCTATCCTTGGACCAATGATAACCAGAGCCCATGACTAGAAATTATGATTAACCCTCTTTTCTAGGAACTATAATTAATTACTACTTAAGGTTTATCTAAGAAAAGAATGAAAAGATTAGAAGTTATTAAAAACTATGTAATTGCCTTGTGATTTGACATTCTAGATCTTCTCTCCCATCATGATGAAAATTATCTAAGAGAGTTACTAGTCAGTACTTCCTAATATTTAAAACAAATTGGTCAAAACTTAGTTACAAAATAATTGATATTGAAAACTAAGCTTTATTTTCTTTATTCTGCAGACTCATTTATTAAAATGTTGCCAAGATAGTAGCTTCTGTTTATAGAGTTCTTGAAATAGTAAATCACTTTTTGCTGTGTAGTGTGTGTGTGTGTGTTTTAAGACTTTATCTATTTATTTGTCTTCTTAAGGCAGGGTTAGACTTTTAGTAAAATGCAACAGAATTGTGCTTTAGCAATAACGAGAGTTTCTGTTGCTCCATATCCTAATGTGCATTCGGTGTGATCAGTGTTTTGGGTTTTGACTATTCTGATACACATAGATAAGTATCCACATGTTGCTTCCATTTTAATTTTCCAGGGATTATGTGATATGCAGCATCTTTTCATATGCTCATTTGCCATCCACTTACCTTGTTTAGTTTATTTTATAGTAGGATTGCTCATTTTCTTCCCATTGAACTTCAAATTTTTTTTTTTTTTTTTTTGTACCAAGGATTGGATTCAGGGGCATTTAACCACTGAGCCACATCCCCAACCCATTTTTGTATTTTATTTAAAGACAAGATCTTGCTAGATTGCTGATTGCTGAGGGCCTCACTTAAATGTTGCTGAGCCTTGCTTTGAACTCACCATCCTCCTGCCTCAGCCTCCTGAGCCACTGAGATTATAGGCAGGAGCCTCCATGCCCAGCTTTAAAGGTTCTTTGCATATTTTAAATAGTAGAACTATATCAAATATACCTTTTGCAAATGTTTTCACCAGGCCTGTGGGCTGTCCTTTTATTCTCTTGACAATGTTTTTCTTACAGCAAAAATTCTGATTTAAATGAAGTCCAGCTAATCAATTCTTTCCAGGAATCATGCTCTTTGGTAATGTGTCTAAAAGGTCACCATAAAACCTGAGGTCATCCATATTTTCTATTACACAGTATTTTACAATAAATAAGAAATTGAAAGCTATGAAAAAGATTTCTAAATTATTAATTAACTCTGAGTACATTGATTAATATTGAACTAAATGATTTTTAGATAATAAATTGTATATTTTGCTATTTCCACTGCAATCCAGTATGGGTACTCATAGAAAATAATCAATTTTCATGTACCACAGTAGCTGAGAATTTCTTAAAATAGTATGTTTGTAGATTTTCTACCTTGGATTATTAAGAATTGAGAATGAGCATCCAATGAGTGAATTTTAGTGTTCTGTCATGGGAGTGGATAAAGGAATGTGACAAGCTTTAACTGTCTTGAAGGTAATTCCTTGAAGGTAATTTCAGATTTTTATTTAGTTGCTGATATTAATAAACACTTTCTCATTGATAAAGCTAAAGCAGTTGAGGCAAAAATGAATTAAGTCCTGATTCCAATTGAGAAAGACACACATTTAGGTATTTTGTGAATTTTTGCTTCTGATATAATGATAGTGTGTCAAAGATAAGATTGCCAGGCCTTCTACCTTAGGTTATTAGAATATAAAAGGAAATACTTAAAAATACTTTTTTGTTCATAAATTTGCACTGCTGTCATATTCAGTTGACAGGTTATAAAGATGTTAATGTATTGAAGAATGAATACCTAAAAATGGAGACCAATAAACATTCAAATCATGTTATGACAGGAGTCAGTAATACTTGCCACCTGCTAGCTACTTTCATTCTTCCATTCAGTTAGCATTGCAGAAAAAGTGGATAAACCTCATATAATGTTTCCTTCAGAAAAGAAGTGGGAAATTTGTTTGACAGAGTAAGGGCCACTACTTTTTCTATGTTCACTGTATCATTGTTAAAATGAGAAACTCATTCATTTTATTTTTTATGGCAACCAGGCCTTAGATATCCACTTAAAGTAAGTCCATTGGGAAGCTGGTGGAATAATGGAATAGACTATTTCATTTTGATACTACTTCTCTTTGTCCATTTTCTCTGCAAGAGTAGATCATGTACCAAAGAGAAGACATTTGGGGGCAGGGGTTGCACCACATCCTCACAACTGCTCTACCTGTGTATACCACATCTGTCTGGAAAGAACACTCTCTTCCTGTTAAATTA
Organism: Sciurus vulgaris; assembly: GCF_902686455.1. Lineage (NCBI taxonomy): Eukaryota > Metazoa > Chordata > Mammalia > Rodentia > Sciuridae > Sciurus > Sciurus vulgaris. The sequence goes on along the minus strand of NC_136470.1, from coordinate 24,559,626 downwards.
AGAAAAATTACACAAACGGAAACACACATCATGCTACTAATATTTCTGATCTATTTACGTGTAGACAGTTTTTTTCTCTTGAATTGTCTATACTGTTTACAATTTATATTGCTGAAATATTATCAAAGAAAGACAAATTTCCTCGGGTATCCTGGTGAGTGCAAAGAGAGGAAATGACACAAATTCTGGAAATGTACGAAAATCATCATATCTCACTTAACCCCAAATTCAAATTTTCTTTTCTCAACACTTTTTTTTTATAGACATACCTTTTTATTTTTTATGTGTTGTTTCTACAATTACTATCTCTCTGTCTTACCTGTTTATCTATCTATCCATGCATCCATCTCCACAATCTTCCCGAAAGAAAGGGAGATAGATGAAAAGAGAGAAGGAAAAGGAGTAGGAAAAAAAGAGAACTGGACTGAAAAAAGACAGAGAAACCACCCTGATGAAAGGACAATAAGAGGTGAAAGGAAAATAGAAGCGTCTACATTTTTAAGCTGTCAACCTCTGGCCTAAATTTGGACTCAGGTATAACTGCCAAAAGTTTCCTAGAAAATAAAAGTATTCCCCACCCCAAAACAACACAATGTTCTGAAACTCTCTTTGGCTCTTGGTGGTTGTCACTGTTTACACTACAGGTCTGAAGAAACAAGCTTTTCTTTCCTATACCCTAAAGAAAATTAATTGTTTTGTTCTTTAAGGCAGTGACTGATCATTTCAGGTACTAAGAGACACATGCTATTCAAAAGAGTTAAGTAACAGCACCCTTTTATCTTATATTTAGATAATTATCTGATATTAAGCAACTTAACTCATAGTCTTCTGGCACTGAAATAACTGTGGTTGAATTTCTCTTAGTAGTATGAACAATGAAGAAAATCTTCCTCCTCTGGTATCTCCATCTCCTCTTAATGTTTGTAGAAGTATGACAGAGAGTTTCTTTCATAATCAACTTCACAAGACATTGCCTGGTTACTGAAAATTGAGTACATCCAAGTCTAAAACAACATCATCCAGATATAAGACTGACCTTTTAGTAAGTGATTAACAATACAAAATATAGTCTGAAAAGAAGAGGTCATCCTTGGAATTAATTTGAGCAAATACTCGTAACCATCGTGTCTATTTGGAGACTGGTTTTAAACTACCATCTATCATTAAGTATTGAGCAGTGTGAAAGCTAGCAGATTGCAGAGTTTTGGCTCTCAGTGGTCATACCAGTTAGGATAAAGAATACCACCAAAATCATTGTTAAAAGGGAACATGATCTGTTTTCTTTTGAGAAAGGCTGGAACCATTTAATCTATGTTATGAGGATCTAGATAATGTTGCTGTGTTTAGGTACACATGTTGCAAGATTTGCTATGGATGTGGACTTAGGCAGAAGTCATACACCATGAAGGAAAAAAAAATTTTTTTTAAATTGAACTTAAAGACATCAAGGGAAAGATGACTATTAAGACATGACCATGTGATATTCTAGGATTCATTTGGGTATTGTTTTAAATACCAATTGAAGTTAATATTTCAGTAAGTATGAACAGATATGAAGGTTCTCTTGATTTAAGAAAAACGTTTATTTTTTTTAATATTTCAAAAGTCAACAAAATGTAAAATTCAGTATGTTGTTCAACCCGACTAAAACTTTCTAACTTTTACATTAAAAGAAAGGAAATTAGAAAATTTCTTTTTCAAAATTTTATGTCTATTGACAAAAGATTCAATATGACCATTACTGATCATCTATGATGAGTACATACATTATGGGCACACTCTGTGTCTGCTGCTGTTTTGTCAGGCCTGATCAGTGTCACTCACATTGCAGAATTTTGAAATATTCTCAATTATCATGAGAACTGATTTCTTTGAAAAAGTAAGGATTTTGAAATATTGGAATGATTCAGAATTAAGTCTATATACTTTTAAAAAATAAAACTACTTTTATGTAGGGTAAAAAAAGTTTAGATATCTAATGTAGAGCCAGTTGACTCTGGCTGTAAATACAGTTTATGTACTAGAACTTCATTAAGAAAAGTGTGTTTTAGTTATTCTTACCACACATACACATAGAATAACTATGGAAAATGATAGGTAGGCTAATTTGCTTAACCATGATAATAATCTCACCACGTACATGTTTCCATTGTGAGACAATATGTTCCATAACTTAAAATGTATGTAAATAAATAGAATACATTATATTTATATTCATGAGTTAAGAAATCAAATTGCATATTTTATAATTTGTGAAAATAATAATTGTCTAAGTAGGCATAAGGGTAAGACTTTTAAAGAAGTCTCTGAAAAGTGATTTGTAAATTTTGATGCATTTAAACTAAATTTAAATCTATGTTGTTTTGATTATTAAATTCAGTATATTAAAATGTACTTGTTTATACAAAAAGAAAAAAAAATCCCTAAAGAGTATGTCTTACATGCAAAATCTTACTTTTATTGGTATTACAAAAAACCTACATCATCAAGGGAAAGACATATGTTTGCTACCTGGTTCTTTGTTGAAGGTTTTCCTCTGTAAACCAAATATGATTCTGACATCTAACTAAAGACTAGTTTTCTAATAATGGATAACAGAAATGAATTTGCAGTTATAATGGAACCTGGGAAAGGCAAGTACTTATAAATATATTAACATATACACATTAAACACACACACATGCACACACACACACAAACATTTATCTTCAAAGTATTTCTGTAATTAAAATGAGAAAGGAGTATTATTCCACCTACATCTATGGATATATTTGCTTTTATTATTTCTGGTTAAATAAAAGTGACATATAAACCAGAGAAGCATTCAAATACAGAAAATACCACCAAATAAATTTAAATCCAAACATTTTAAATAACAAAAGTTACCATGTATTTATTGAGTACAAAAAATATTCTACAGAACTATTTGCTAATGATTTCCCTTTCATTTTTATTAGCAGATAATAACTCATCTAAATACTGCAAGCTTTCAAATTTAAAATATTAAATTTTAAAGGAAGTTTATCATGAAAAATAAGTTTTTAAATATTGAAAGATAATTTTTTAACTTATTTTGAAAATAGTTTCTATATATGCATCAATTTTAGTCCTATTAGTCTTAATTACTAATGTTCATAAGATAATATTTTGAATATTTACACAGTATCCAAGGGGAAAAAAAGGGGGAAAAAAGATTTAATAAAAAATGTTATGCCATTTTCTATTAAGTCATTCATTAAAAAAAGAGTGACTCCAGTATATTGCTCAGAACTTTTGTGCCATATGACTCTGCAATAGTGTTTAATATTTCCCCAAGAATATATGTTAAAGAATTGGTCACCATCCTGTGGTGCCATTGGAAGATGGTAGAACTTTTAAGAGGGGGGACCTAGTGGAATTAAGTTGGATCACAAGGAGCAAGCCCTTGAGGAGAATCTTTGCACTCTAGCCTCTTTTCTCCCTCTCACTTTTGTTTCCGGCCACCATGAGGGGAGCAGTTATGATCTGCCATCTACTGTCCACCATGATGTTCTCTGCCTTTCCATGGAACCAAAAACAATGGAACTAATCAAGTATGGAATGAAATATTGGAAACCATAAGCTAAAATAATCTTTTCTTCCTTTAAGGTGTATTTTTTCACAGCACTGAAAAGCTAACAAAAACACTTAAAAAGTATTTAGTCTAAAATTTTTGTCTACAACCTATTGAAAATTGAAGTAAAGTGCAATTGTAGTATTTCCATGTTTTTGTTAGCAGAAGAGTAATTTTTAATCACAACCTTTAAAAATGATAATTTAATGCAGTTGAAATTTTTCCCTATTTTTATATCAACCTACTTTCTTTTAGTTTAGTTCACTTACCTGTTCATTCTCATTCTTTTTCAAAAAGTATTCAAATATTCTTCATAATGCACCATTAATTTGATCAATGAAATGATTTGGAAACCCATTTCAAATTTTGACAAACATATAAGTAACAAGTAGCTGGTAATTACTGGTTTTCAAAAATTTCTTTTTCATGCACAAATAGACCAGAAAAGAAAAAAAAAAAAAAAAAAAAAAATCACAGGAATTTTCATTCAAGTTCTTTCGCCCAATACAGAAATCAGTGTTCCATTGTTCTATGCAGCAGCCCAATCAGATTAGTAAGGGACCTAGGTAAATTGTCATCCATAATCTTTTTTCTTTCATCTATCCTCTTGAAAAAGTTTTTCATCTTAAATCAGAAGAAAATGCAACTCAACATAAACAAAGCGAAACAAAAACATGCCAATGTTCAAATACTCCAGAACAAAAATTATGAATATATATCATGACTCACATTACTTTTATTCAGTTTCTCCCAACTAGGGTGGTGAGTCGAAATATTAAAGGTATGAGAAATTTAAGAAATAAATACAAAAACACAAAACTAAGTGAAAAGCAGGGACCTGGTGGGATGATTCAGTTCTGATGGAAACTGGATTAACACAAGGAATGAAAACCTGCAGGTTTATTTTATAGGTGTGGGCATCAAAGTTTCAGTGTGAAAACTTCTTGAGGTAAACAGGATGAAGCTGAAAAAAATAACTTGGTTGGGACTTAGCAGGTTATGCCCATCTCTTCTATCTTTATGGGCTCCTGGGATTTGCGATCAAGGCACCCTCTCACCACGGGGTTCCCAAAAGCAGGTCTCACTGTCCAGGGTTCACATAGTTCAAAGCAATGATTTGCTAACTGCTCATGACACATATAATCTACATTCCAATCAGCTGAAAATTTTAATTGTAAACAAGCTGCTAACATATATGTTGCTGTTTATTAGCACTGGGATCTATATTTCCTATATTGCTTATATCTGTAAATCTCAGTGCTTCATAGGCATTATCTCAGTGTTTTCAAGCCATAATTGTGATAATGAAGGACAGATATTTTCCCCATTCTACGGACAAGAAAGTAAAGGTGAAAATCAAAGCGTTTTGTCCAAGTGACTAAGAAAATAGATGCAAAATTAGAAAGTCTCATCATAACTTTCTTCCTCTGTATATTTCATGTAAATAAAATAATATTTGCAAGGACTGCTTACAGATTATTTTGTGTACCAGCCAAAGAACGATGTGATGTACAATATCCATCCCCTTAAATTCACACACACACACATCAAAAAAAAAAAAAAAGAAGAAATTATTGCTATAATTCCCATTACACTGCTAAAAAAACTTAATAATGAATACTGAAATTCATTACCCAACATCAATAGTAGCAGTTACGACAGAGCCATGATTCAAAGCAGGTATTTCAACATCAGAATCTATCCAATTACCTAAGTCTGGGTTGTATTGAATAGTATCTCCCCCCAAATCATAGTTTGAAATCTAATCCACAATATGATTGCATTTGGGAATAGGGCTTTTTGAGAGGCATTATTGTTAACTGCTATTCTAAGTGGCCAAATCAAGAAAAGGAAAGCACACAGGAGAAGAAAGATCATGTGAGGACAGCCCCCTTCAAGCCAGGAAAAGAGTCTTCATCAGAAAACAGCTCTGACTTTGGATTTTCAACCTCCAGAACTGTGAGAAAATGAACTTCTGTTCCTTTAAATCACCCAGCCAGTGGTATTTTGTTATGACAGCAAGAGTGTGCTCATTCAATAGCTTGAGGTTCCATGATCTGATGCCAATTTTCTAATTTTATTCTCCCTAGTTTGTCTTTAAGAGGTGCATGCTTAGCTGGGAGAGATGGTGCACACATATAATCCCAGCAGCTCAGGAAGCTGACGAAGGAGGATTGTGAGTTCAAAGCCAGCCTCAGTAACTTAGTAACACCCTAAGTAACTCAGTAATACCCTAAGTAACTCAGTCTCTAAATAAAATACATAAAAAGGTTTGGGGATGTGGCTCATTAGTTAAGTGACCCTGGGTTCAATCCCAGGTACAAAAGAAAAGTCTGGTGCATCCTTATCAGAAAATTTTGTGTTCATTCTCCTTGTTCATTTTCTCCTCTATTTCTTCCTATTTCTGTAAGAGAAAGAAGAACTTGAAGGTTGTTGATGATTTGTGGTTTTGTGATGAGAAGCAAAGAAACTTAATCTTTGGTCACAGGACCTGAAAGGACTTACAGTAGGAATGTCATGCTTCCTTTTGGTTATCTCTGACTCTGCTCTGTGGAATTTATTTCAAATGTCTTCTCTATTGTTGGTCATGCCTCAACAAGTAGTGTTAGTCACAGCAGATGTCACAGAGACATATTGACAATGGAAAAGGCAGATGAATGTAATGACTCAAACCTAGGAGAATAGTAGTGGCTAAATTTTTTATCTTAATGTTGTGGATGCTAAATTTGCGTGAAGTTTTAAGTGACTTATATGTTTCCGCTCCTTTGCCCAGCCAAACATATCAATAGCTGGTGTGTGGCTTTGCATATGTGTTTACGAGCCTAGAGCCTAAGTATCCATTTCTTGATTTACATTTCCAGCTTTATTTGCTTCTCTGAGAAACTCAGGAGGGGTCAGTGACAAAAGCTTGATATCTTTAAGCTCTCAGGAGGCCTTTGAAATTTTATATCTCTGAGTGGCCCAGTGCACAGTCATAAGATTAATGTGCTTCAGTTCTCAGGATCCTTCTAGAGACCGACTCTTTGGATGCGTATTATTTATGGATTTTATGTTACCTTCTTAAGTGAGAGAGAAAGAACTTGAGAATTTGTAAACTAAAATCAATACAGATAATAACCTCTCACTTAGAAAAGTTTGGAATGTCTCTGTTTATTTCGTAAATGTTCTTGAGAATTAGACATACTCCTCACTAAATGACTTCATGCTTTCTCTGTATTTCTTCCCTGTTTTTCATTTTCTCCTCCATCATATCTCATTTTCTAGTTCTACTTTTTTCACTCCCACAAAGAAAATCATGTTGGATTTCCTATTACTACTTGACTAAATAAAGTCACTGAAACAGACACAGGAGGAGGCAGGAACCCATTTATTTCACAGTGTGATAGTGATAGTTCAATATTCAGAAGAGAGCAATAATCGTGTATATGAAATACAGTTTTTTCATGTGTGATCATTATTTCCAAGATTTCTCTCCTAGAGTATTATGTGTAGGGTTTTCTAAAATAGAGTTAAATGAACTTATGTCTAGAAAGATATTCATAAACATAAAAAAACCCTTGTTATTTTTATAGAGCAAAATTCAATATATTCAGCAATTTTAAAAAACCATCCAAAAAGATAGGGTGATGGAATACACTTCATTGGCTTAACCCTGTGTCTGTGTTAGAGGGAGACTATATTTTTAAATAGAAGACATATTTAACTACTATAAATGTTCTGTATAAATTATGACTGTGCTTTAAGGTAAGACACAAAAGAAACCTTAATGCTTCTTACTTTATGGCCTAAGCCATAAAGAACATAAAATTTATTCTGACAATTTTATTAGTCACATATTTTTCTAGTATCAAACTAAATAGTTGTATTAAATCTACACAGATTTTAAATGTTTATATATTCATTTACTCAGACTTTTCTGCATGCATTTTTTTTTTTTTTAATTCCTAGGGCATTTCTTTCATGTAAAAATTAGAGAAATACTGTTTCCAGGAAGTATTGGAGACTTTTGATTTAACATTTTGATTTGTATTTTCTAATAGGCATGGATTGCGAGTGGTGGCTAATAGGCATTGGTATCTCCTACTGGGCAGCTCTGCCTGGAGACCAATGGTATTATTTCATTTCTCCACTTGGTAGATCAGTTTTAAACATTCTGCTAAATGAGCTGATGAACTGTGGAATGGAAGTGTTTCCTTCCTTATTCATGTTGCTATACAAGAACAATGTGTTTTTATGTAATAGGGCGATGTTGTAACCCACTGATTTTAGAAACAATGGAAATTTTATTGTATAGTCAGGTTCTATACACAAAACATAAATAATGCAAGACAGTTCACTAATTATGAAAAAGAAATTTCCAAATATCTTATACTATGTAGATGAAATTTGTCATTGTATTGTTGAATTTTACATCTGTGCAACTATTAGTAAAATAGTTAACAACTATTAGTAAAACAGACTACTTAACCACCTGCAATCCAGTAATAAGACAGGTGCTGTACATATGCATTGCTTTATTGACTTGGCTTTTTTCCCCAAGAAAATGATAATGTAAGCATAATTTTAAAATCTTATGAGTGCAGGAATCATCTTCACTTAGTTTCTACTAAGTAATCCTGTTCATATCATAATTAGAGAGTTGAATATTAAACTAGAGGATACAAAGTCTTCCCTTTGACCTTTTAATCACAAATTAAACTAACTCTGTGAATATCACTTTCACTATTATTTGTCAAGGCTTTTTATTTATTGCTATTGTTTATTCTCAGGTTAAATTAATTATGTTTTCTTATTCCAATTTTTATAAACTTTTAGTTAAACACATGGTAATATCACTATATATACATATGTATTTTATTAACATGTTTAAAAGTAATTTCCATTTGTGGAATTAAGTACAAAATGAGACTAAATATTATTCTATAGTACAGATATGACATATGTCTTTGATTATCCTTATGGGACACCTTTAAAAGTTTATTGCTGTTTCTTATACTGGAGATTATCCAAATGTCTGGAATAAAATTGTTATGGTGCGGAGCATGAATTTTTGCTCACGTTCATTGTGAATAATAGTAACAGATAATTTATTTTTTATAAATGTGAACAAATTTAAATCCTTTCTTACTGTAACATCAATATGCAAAATATGAATAAATTTCTTATTTTTCTTCAGTTCAAAGAATGAAGATGGCTTTCTTTTACATTTATTAAGAACTCTAATTTGCAGCACAAAGAGATTTTTTTGGGGGGTGGATTAAACTCATGGGCACTCTACCACTGAACTATATTCCTAGTACTTTTTATTTTTTTATTTTGAGACAGGGCCTTAGTAAGTTGCTGAGAGTGGTCTTGAACTTGTAGTCTTCCTGCCTCAGCTTCCCAAATGACTGGGATTACAGACCTGTGCCACTGCACCTGGCAGAAAGGGAAAATTCTTTAATATAAATATATCCCAGGTGATTAATGAAATAATTTTATTACCATTAATAACCAAATTGTGGAGGAAAAACAATAGAAACTGGTATGATTCTTACAGTAGAAAGTGATATGAGAGTAAAAGTAAAATTTAAAAAAATGACATACTAAAGGAAGAATTCTGCATGGCAAATATAGTAAGGTCAACCAAAGAAAGAAAAATTAAGTCAAAATTTTTTAGGCGCCAAGAAAACTTTTGTGATTGTAAATGAAAAGAATCAATTAGCAAAGGCCACTTTTTTCCTGTAACATAGCATAAAAATTTGAAGAGTAATAGCAAAAATTATAAGAAAAAATTACATGATAAAAGATAGTATCTAGAAGGTAAATACAGTGATTTCTATGGTGTAGTAGTTAACAAATTATTGGTCTTTCAGTTCCAAATTGTCATTCTAGACTATTTTTGATGCAGAAACTCGGGTCTGCAAACACCATTTTTATTTTGCTTATCAATATCCTATTTGTTTCTGCTGAAGAGGAGCAGCAAAATTAAGTGCAAGGCTGAAGGAGAGGAAGGGCATGGCTTCATCCTGTTGCAAGATTCCCACACAAGATGCTGATGCCTTCATCTTGGACTTTTCAGCTTCCAAAACTGTAAAAAGTAATCTTCTCTTAATTATAAATTACCCAGTCTGGGGTACTCTGTTATAGCAGTACAAAATGGACTACTTTCTCATCATTTTGAATCCTACTTTTCTATCAGAAATTTACTTCCACAGTGACCCCTTTCTGCCATCTTCCATAACTGCCATAAATGGCTTAGATAACTCCCAACCTGTGACTTTATTATCCAATGAACAGTTATTGAAACACTCATGCTGTCTAGAGGTAGAAATTTACTTGTCTTTCTCTTTTACTGTACAGTAAGCTCTTGGAGGAACTGAATAATTTTTTATTCACTGGATTTGAGTGTATATTAGTGTTATCATCCATACTAAGTGCTCAGTAAATGTTATATTAATATACAAATAAATATTTTCAAGTTGAATCTATTTTCAAAATTAGGGTTGCCAGATTAAAAAAAAAATTAAAAATAAATGATCCTCATGTAAGTTTGACGTTTGACAAAACAACAAATAATTTTAGTAGCTGTATATTCCAAATATCAAATTGCTAAAGTAACATGCATTTTAAATCTAGAATTCAAATTAAACTAAGTTAATGGTATTTATCCGGTAATCTAGTCTGAATAAAATATTTTAAGACTCACTGGATTCTAAAATTCGGAAGGAAAATCTTAATGGTACAATCTGAGGTGAATATTTACCAATTTGTATTTACATACATGTTTATAATTCTTAAGGTGAAAATTCAAACATGGTCCTCCTCAGTGTAAGGTTTATATGAAGATATGTAATGTTGATGGCTTTAATCATAAAATGAATTGTTGATTGAATGGACAGCATTCATTGTCAAGGAGAGTTTAGAACACTGTATGCATATTGAAATGGGATAGGCACAGAGATGTATTCATTTATATTTGTACTGACTATGGAAATCATGAGACTATATTTTATTGTGTCATTTGATGGATAGAGCTCTCCAATGGCTATAATAAGTAGACCTGATGTCCTAGATTCAAGATTAATGTTTTTCTAACAACAGTGCAACACACTTTATCTCCCAGTAGGACATGTCTGAATGTCTATTGACAGGCTCTGTGGTGTGACTCAGCTTAGCAAATACCAGCCTGAAGGTCACCCTTTGAAAATTATGATGTTTCAGGAAGAGCCAATAATGTCAGTCTATCCCGGCCCACTCTTCAGGTTTTGGTCTTAGAATATAAATGTCCCAAACACAGATTTTATAGGTAATAATTATTTAATAAGTGTTGACTTTTTTCCCAACACATTTGAATTCAATTCAAAAACAAAATGAAAATACAGTTTAAAAGAAAATCCTGATCCCTGGAAGCCCAGCATTTCAGAATCATCAGTCAACCTAAAATTTAAGATAGTTATAGTGATTTAATGGATTGTTGAAGCACACACATTTTTTGCTTGCTTAAAATAAACACTCAAACACCTGGAAGTCTTTAGATATATATTTTGGAAACTTTTGTCAAATAACTATATTTTATTAATCCTGTTAGTTTCAATCTTGAGGTAGAAAAGTCCTTAAACAAAGAATGACTTGTCTATTTTAAAATTTTGTAACTCAAGTACAATCAGCAATGCTAATGTTACCGTCTAGGAGTGTTGGGGTCATTTCTCCTTTCAGCAAAGAATTAAAGAATAGGACACAGTGAAAGCAAGCAAGCAACAGGTTTATTGCAAAAGCAACAGAAACAGACTTCTATGTAAGGAGGGGGTCCTAGAGCCAGGAGTCTGGGTGAGTTTTGGAATGTTCCTTTTGTGGTCTGGAATTTCCTCCTTTCCTTATTTCCTCCCCTGTCCACAAGCTCCTCACTATTATTGATTTGTGCCTGCTGTGTCCAGGCATCTTTTTAAGCTTTTCTATTGGATGGAAAGTTTTGATGTGAAAGGGTCTCCCCACCCCTTGTATCCACATGCAGTTTTGTCAACCAGGAAGTTGACTTCCTTGGAAGACTGTGTCCAGGATCCTTTGTTCTTGCCTGCCCCATATTCCTCCCTCACCATCTTGCCCCAGGTGCCTACACCATTCTACCTCTCCCTCATTACTATGGCCCAACTTCAGGTTTTATGGAATCTGAAAATATTTCAATGCATATGTTATTGAAAGATATAGAATTTGATGAGAGAGAGATTAAAAAACAAAAACCAAAACAGACGATGGGGCTCAGAACCCAGAGTGAGCTCAGAATCATCACTTAAACTTTAAAGAAAGAGTAGAGAAAAAGCAGTAAATGTGACTCACTGTGAAATAAGAAATAAAACATTTTGTTTGGGGGTTTACTGGTGCACAACTTCTTAAAATATTTTAAATCTTTTTATATGCTAATAGGAAGACTAATGGCTGGTATACTTTCGGATATCCCAATGATGGGGCTGATTGCCAGGGGAGTCAATAAAGTGATTAGGAAGTTTTCTTCCCTACCTTCCTGACTTCCAGAGAGCCTGAGGGGTTTTATCTTAAATTACGTAGTAATGGTAAATACTTCAATCAATCAGAGCTAAGTAATGAAGTCTCCGTTAAAAAAAAAAAAAAGAAAAAAAAAGATTAGGGTTTGGAGAGCATAAAGTTTGCTGAACACGCAAAGGTGACAGGAATATGTTATACTTAGAGAAGGCACTGAAGCTCTGGACACTGTCCACTACATCTGGTCTATTCATCTCTCCCACGTACCTGCTCACATTTATTCTGTATTAATATTCTTTATAATAAAAAATCAACTATAAATAAACCACTTTCCTGACTTTGTGAGCTATAAACAATGGCTAAACTGGAAAAGGGGGTCTCAAGAACCCCCCTTTTATAGCAGGTAGGTTGGAAGTTCCAGAGACCCAGACTCAAGACTAGAGGAAGAGCACAGTCTTGTGAGATGGAGCCTTTCATCTATGAGAAGTGACTCTAATGCCAGTTGAATCATGTCAGAAATGAATTGAATTAAATTATAGGATATCCACTTTGTGTCGACTGGAGAATTGATGTGTGGGTGGGAAAACCCCACACATCTGTCAGAAGTGAAGTGTTGGGAGTGTTGAGAGTATAGAGCAGAAGAGGTCAATTAGTCCAATTTTTTGTTTTGTTCTTTTCTACTGTACGCTGACAAACAGGAATTGAGAAAAGGAAGAAAGGAAGTGTGATGTTTCAGAATCTAACAGTCTGTGGGAAGAGAATCAGACTTGATTAAAAAAGCATAATGTAAAATAACTGACAAAGTATGCTTCAAGTATGCTTAAGGTCACAAAAAATAAACATTGATAAACTGTCACAGACCCAAGGAGGCTAAGGAGATTATATAACTAAATGTATATCCAGGAGATTATATAACTAGTATACCCAGGAGATTATATAACTAAATGTATAATGATATCCAGGATTGGATTCATTAACACAGAACTGAATGGGGGAAAAAACAAAATCTGGGTAAATTCTAGGATTTGGTTTTTTAAAAAAAACTTCTTAAATACAAATACTAGAGTGTTGGGTCTAATGGAGAAAAGTGTCGATCTAAATAATTGCATGTTGGGTTGCTGATTATTGTGGGAACTTTGTTGAGTTCAACTAATTATAGGAATGTTGAAGCAGAGCTTGGCTATTGTAGTTTACAAGCATCAAAAGAGTGTACAAAATTCTTTAACAAGGGCTTGGGACAAAGGTCTTTGTTCTATTTTGAACCTTAATAGTTGTAGAAATGTAAACATATCCCTTGGCTCTCTCTGTCAAACCAGATGTACACTTGGCTTTCTCTGTGTACTTTTAATTAGTTTTATTATAATTGCCCTACAGTGATCATAGAAGTGATGAAAGTGTAAATATTATACTGGTTTTTAACTTTACATCTAATTATACAATGGATGACTTATACATACATATATTGCCCTCAGGGCCCTGGATTATTGAAAATTATCTCATTACTGCATGTCAGAAAATTATGAACTAACCTATAGCTTTGCTTAATATTTCAAAAATTATTTTTAATATTTAAAAAATCCTGCATATTTAAAATCTATCCATGTTATAGCTATATGTGTGTATGTGTATTTACAGTGAAAATCTACACCTTAATAAAACAAAAAGCATTTTATCCATATTTATTCATTTAAAATTTCTTTCTTTACTTTCTCAGGTTCACAGCATAATGTACAAAATGCTTCAGTGTACCTTTTCATTTTATTCTTCCACAGACCTTACTTTTTATGAAAGATTCTTTTGAACTTTATAAATCTTTCCTACTTTGGCTTGATTATGGGTGACTACTCTTTGTCAATCACACGTCAAGAGCAGGCAGCTTGTTTCAAAGAACAGTCAAGGAGCAAATGATTCTAATATATATATATATATATATAGATTTATTCTGGTGTTTGCTAATAACTTCTTTTGAGATCTGAGAAAAGCAATTGCTTTCTCTTGAACCCATATACATGCACAAACACATGATCTCCCTTGCAAATTGCCACCACACTCACAAATTCTGAATAAAAATAACATTAGAAAATTATTTTTATCCACTCTGCCTAATTCAAATCTTGAAATGCAGTGACATTTAAGACTATGAAAAAAGTAAGCAGTTTTAAAAGAAAGAATAAATACCTTCCTGAGACGGAAATTAAACTGTTGTAACATTAAAAGGGGAACGGAATAAATAAGACTGATAATTTTTTTTTTCTCAACTCGAAATTGCAGACCAAATTCAGTTATCACAAACCAGCCTGGTATTAGATCACTATGCTCTGTGGGTATACCTTTTCAGTTTCTTAACTTCACTCCATCTGTTGAGTCACCTTTTATGTACTTAGAAAGCTTATTTATTTATTTTTTTGTATTGCACAGATGGAAAGTATGTGGCTTTACATGCTCTTGTGTCTACCATATTTCCAGCAGAAGTTCTCCCTCTTTTCCGGTATCAGTGCTTTATTTTTTGTATATAAGTTCACACCTAGTGGCTAGACATTCTCATCAAAAGTATTTTGAGCCATAAAAGAAGAATATATAGAAAGCAGTCCCAAGCATGTTAGCTGCTGGGACGATCTAATTTCTTTGATGGACCCTTAAAAACACCTGGGTTTCCAAAATTGATGTAAAATCTAAAAGACAGGTAAAAGGCAGTCTCTTGCAAAATAAGGTTTTTAGTGGAACATAACAGAGTAATTCAGAGTTAGAACACAGTTAAAAAGAAAATAGTCCAATTCTGTTTTACCTCATTTCAAACTGCAATTTTGCATCTGTTACTAGTCAGAAAATAAAACAATCTATAGCTAATCATTTAGAAAGGTGTGACTTAAATGAATCTGTGTTTTAGCAGACTCTCGGTAGTTGTTAATCACAAAAATAAACAGATACAATAGGTTCTCTTTCCTTTTGATTAAGAAATAACAAATAGACTTATGTCTGTACAAATTTGCCCAAATATGGAAGAGGATAATCACATTTGAGTCTTGGCATTAAATCTGGGTTAAGCTGTAGAAGATTGTATTATCTTTAAAAAAGGATTATGCTTCTGACAATTTTTAAAACAGTCTAGGGGGATTATCAGATGAGAAAAATTATTACATGGCACAAAAATATAAATAATGTCCATGTGTCCAAATGATTGAAATTATAGTTTTCTTGTACAAATACATTAAATTATAATATCTAGTCTGCTGGTACTTTATGAACATGGCAGGAATCATTTTGCTAACTTCTCCTGCTACTTATCTCTTTTACACATGCTGAGTGTAAAACCAGCTTAGACAGCTATCTTAGACAACACTCATTCATTAGCATTAAAGCATATTTGTTAATACAAATGAATGTTTTTCTGCATAAAGGAAGGTTAAGAGATTTTCTTGATGGTGGAACATTTAGATTAACAATGAATCTGTAATTATATTATATTAAGTGTCTAATTTATCCAAGTGAATTATCTCTATAGATAGCCAGAGGAGTTTAAGTAGTAAATTTCGACACAGTTATAATAGTTGCCAACTGAGATCATTGGATGTGGTGTTAGAACTTCTTTTTGTCATTCTCTTGGCTCTTTATCTGTGACTGCATTATATCTATTACAGGCGACCTTGGAGATGTATGCCTTTAATTATAATGAGTGCTCTTCCAGAATCTTTAAATTTTCTCAAGTGTGCCACATTTGTACTTCTGGTTTATATTAAAAGTATCATTAATGATTTGGAAAAGAGCTGGTGTCTGCACTGTTATTTCCTCCTGCTAAATGTTTAAAAACATAGGTAGGGTAAGTACATAGATGATAGGTGAATAGATTTAATCCACATTATATGATTTGTTCATTTTAAAGTACTGTTACATTTATCAGTTAGAAGCTTCCTTCTTACTCCCCTTATTAAGCAACTTAAGCTTAAATACAGAAACTTTTTTGTGCTCAATAGAAATTATTAATTATTCATAATAACATTTTAGCAGTGAGCCTTTTGGTAAGTAGTTGGAGAGAGTCTGTGCTGCAGTGTTCAGAGAACATCCAGAAGTAGGGGGAATTCCTTCTATTACTGAAGACACAGTACACTAAAATGTGGGTCCCCTGGGTTAACCATGCTTCTCAGGGTTTCTATATAGAAATCTGAACCTTCAACACAACAGTATTGAGAGTTGCAGCCTATGAGGCAATTATGCCATCAGGGATTTACCTCATGAAGGGATTGATGCCATTATCCTGGAATGGATTGGCTTTATTATGCAAAGCAGATTTCTTCTAAGACTTGAGTGCCCCCTTTCTCACTCATGTGATGTCTTCCACCATGCTCTGATGCAGCAAGAAGGCCCTCATCAGAGGTGGCCCTCAGATTTTTACTTCCCAGCCTCCAGAAGGATGAGGAAAATCAGTTCTCTTCATTACAACTGCTATTATTCATCTTAACAGCAACATAAAAAGGACTAAAACAGTGGACGTGTTTTTTATTTTGACCCTGACTGATTTGATACACCATTTGATTTTTATTCTGTAAAATGTACAGACCTCTCAAGATCTAACTTGTCTTAGTTTCATCCTCTATCATAGAGGAAAAATATCAGAAAAAGTGTATTGCAAAGGTAGAATTAAATAGCAATCCAAATATCCTTCTACAGAGTAAAGACAATATAAAAACAGTATATATCATTAAGCTAATATTTTATTTCCACTTGGGGTTATTGGAAAAGTCTTAACAAGATACTATAAACTCTCCTACGTGTTTGCTTGAAAAACATTAAATAAACTTCATTTATACTCTTAGAAGCTCTTTTAATTTTTTTAGGTATAAAATTTGAACTCCAGCTTGGAAAAGAACAAAAATAGTGCCTGTTGTACATTTTTGAAGGTTTTGTGGGTGAGAAGTAAAGTCGACGCTGAGAAATTTTAATGCAGTCATGGTTTCTGTCATGATCTTAGATCAGGGGTTCATTTCTTGAATGGTTATTTTGCAAAGGTTACCTGAAGAAAAAGAGCAAGAGAGATTAAGAGTTTTAAAATATTCCTGTGCTTCATACTCTAATATGGTGAGGCCACTAGCTTTGCAATTAACTTTATGATTGAATCTTATTTCAAATTTATGTCCCCTTTGTTAGAGGTATGTGTCTTTCAATTTTTGCATTTCACTCTCTTTACTGTAGTATGTTATATTCTCTTTTTTCTCTTATGTAATGATTGATACTTAAGTATAAGTAGAGAGATAACATACATTTCATTTTTAACGTATCAGAGCACTGGGGATTGAAAGAATGGACATTTTTTTAAGCTGTCTGTTTTATCTCAACTCCCTAAGGTTTCCCTCCCAGTAATGGGAACAAAGCCCTTAAAGCTGTTCCAGGAAACAGCCCCAAACAGGGAGTAAAAGAGTAATTGGAGCAAGATAGTATTCAGGCAGTTAAGACACCAGAATCTACACCCTGTTGTAAAACATTGTGAAACATGTTATATGTTATCAGCAAACCCAGACCCCCTTTGAAATTACCAGGCAGCTTTGTTCCCCTTTTCCCTTTCATGTGCGACCTCTCCCGATGTGTGGTCTCTGCCTTTATAAACCTACAAGATTTTCTGCTAGGGACTCGACTCCTGGACTCCTGCATGAGTCATGAGTCGGGTCCCAGCGCGCTGGAATAAACACCTCTTGCGATTTGCATGGTGACACCTCCTGCGGTTGATTGGGGTTGCCGTGGATCCATGGGACAGAGTTGGGGTTTCCTTTTTGGGGGCCTTACAGGATGAAGTTTGGCGGTAAAGTACTTTGCCTGGTGCACACAACATTCTGGATTTGGTTTTCAGCTCCACAAAAAAACAACAATAAACCAAACAAAAGGTGTATTTAATCACACACAGTTAAATAAAGTCCAACCCAAAATGCATCATACAGGTTACAAATATTTGTAAATTCTAAGATGAAAAATACTTGTTAAAATACTGTAGATTCATCTCAATGATTTACTTATTATGTGGAAGAAGGCTATGACATTCATGCACCTATTGCTGTGCCTACTTTCTGGACTAAGCCTAGGCGGTTAGTACATGCCTTATTCTTTGTAGTGACTCTGGTTTGGTTTCAGACATGTTGTAAACACACATCCAGCTCACCTTGGTCTGCCGTGTGTTAATATGGCATTCAGAAACACAGGCAAAGTAGAAGGGTTCGTATCTTATTCTTTGGAAATTAGTCACCCATTCTTTATGGGCCCAAATGAAATCTCAGCATATACCTTCCTGGCATATTCAACTAAATACAGTAAAACAGAAAAAAAAAATGTTCATTATCAATTACTAGAAATTGTTTCAAAACTGAATTCCATGTTCATTCAATAGGCATTTCAATCAAGAGCACATGGTCTGGGTAGTGAGAGTGGTATAAAAGAAAAAAAATTCACATTGTGTGTGCTTATTGTAGCGTTGAATATTCTTTCAGAGAATGCTCTATTATGATTTCTTTTCTCTGATTAGGAAGCCTGTTTTTTCAGTTCAAAAACCCCCCTTGATGCGAGAGTGTAAGGAAAGTGTGCAGTGGGGAAGTGACTTGCTGGACCATTGAAGTTCAATTTAAGCATGAGAGGCAACTCTGCTCTGGTCTGTGCAGCTATCTGTATCCCCTGAGCTGGCAGGAGGTATAGGGAAGTGATGGCAGAACCACGGGGTACCTTTGATTCACAATAAGATACTAACTCTTTTAGAATGAAAAGCCACCTGTTGTTTGTCAAAAGGTAGTACTTACTGATTATTGCTTTACATATTAATGCAAAAGACCCTTGGAGGTAGTCTCTTGTGCAGCAGCTGAAAGTCAGTCTTTCACTTGTCTTCAGTAAGGCAAACTTTAAAAAAAAATAAATAAATAAAGTGTTTTGTATAGCCAGGAGAGAATGTTTCTTTCTTAAAAAAAAAAAAAAAAAAAAAATCAGAGCCTTCTGCTGGGGGAAATGAAGGGGTGAGGCTATGGGGAATATCGAGTTGCTTATTGCCAAGCACAGAAAAATGTTAATAAGATTCATGCTGAGAAAAGCTCTCACTCATCAGGGTGCATTATTTCAGACATTAAGCTGAGGCTGTGAATTGCTGTTAGCCAAAACCAGAGAAAGGCTAACATGGATTGTGCCAAGAAATACCTCTTGTCACCATGCAAATTACTGTCTGGGGGCAGAAGGTTTGTTGTATTGTTTTGGAAATCATTTGCTCAGCAAAAGATACCTTGTGAGGTGGTAAATCTATCACCATATGATGAAGGTATATTTATATTAGTAAGTTATTTGCTGAGAAATGCAAAATAATACAGAATAATTATATGATTTAAATAATAGTCAAATGTATAAATGCAGGCACATTAATTATGTACATAATAATCTAGTGTTTGATGTAGCAGGTTCTAAGTCTCAATTAAGTGAGATTAATATGATACCAAAGAAAGTGAAAAGAGGCATTCACTGTGTTTTCGAGAGCAATTTTATATATGACCATAAGAATAGAAAAATCCATAGTCATTTTTTTTTGGCAATATGTCATCACATAACATGCATACATGAGGCGATCTGGAGTAGATAGATACTCAATCTTTTTGTTTTATGAGAAATTAAACAGTTAATACCATAGAATATCCACCAAATTAAAATTTAGCTTGACAGAATGCTGATAATTGTATGATTCTATTTTTTTTTTTTTTTTTACCACTGTCACTTGGTGTATGCATCTGCCTCAAGTGGAAGAAAGCTCAAGATGTGTGATCAGTGAAGTGTGGGAGGAAATTGAACACATTGGACTCCCTGGCATTGTTTACTAGACATGGGTTAAGGTGTGTTAATGAGCATCATTCAATTTTTACTGTGGTAGCAATTGGGATGATCCAATAAAAATAAACAAAACATTTTCTTCCTATATAAAAATTATCATGATTTAAACATGCCTTTTATCACAGTCAAGTAGAAATTCATAGAGAGGCAGATTAGGACTGTGAAATTTGGGGAAATCTAAGTTATATTCTGTTTTTTGCTAACCAGATTGCCTTGCAGGGTCTTCACTCGTATGCACCTTCCTTTTGTTAACAAGGCTCCAAGCCACCACAAAAATTTAAGACTTATAATAATGTGTGGATTTTACCTTGCAAAGAGAATTAACTTTCTCCTTCACCATTAGATAGTTAAGAAATACATGGATTGTTCTGGGTGTGCGTGCGTGCGTGCGTGCGTGCGTGCGTGTGTGTGTGTGTGTTTATATAAAATAGTGATCTGAAAATGTCCTGCCTCTGCAAATTGCCTAATAATCAAGGCTAGGAGTTTTTGTTTTCAGTTATATCACTTTATTGGGTATTTCCTATACTGACAGAGAAACCTTCTTAAGAGAAAGGAAACACCGTTTTGTTCAGAAGAAAATATTGACTTCCAATATCCCATATAAATTAAAATTCCTAAACAAATTCCTGGTCTGCACACTCAGGAAAGAAATCGGGTACATGTTAAAAAGAGCCAGGAAGACTTTATTCAATACTATTACAATAGGAGAGAGAGATTAACTCAAACAAAATTTAGTTAAATCAAAATGTGGACCGATTTTTGAAGCTTTGGATGACTTACTACAGAAATACAGAAAGATGTTAGGGAGGAGGTGGGTCTCAATGATCAGGCCATTTGTGTTTGCTAATTACTCCTTACCTAAGTTAGGATCCTACTATCCCATAGGAATTGGGGAAACAGGGGTCCTCTCTTTCTTGATAGTTATATTTCAAAGCTTTGGTTCCCAGGTCATCAAGACACTAGTGCATTATTGAGTTACATCATAATAGGTCATAGGAAGCATTTACAATTGTAAACATTTTAAAGTACATGCTCTAGGAAAAGGGAGGTCTGGGGCCTATGATGGGAAAGAAGTGTTAAAGAGTTGAGCCAAGTTAATAGAAAAGTTAAGACCAGCTTGACACAGATGAGCTGCATCTGATCAGAAAAGGGGAACAGAAAACAGAAATTATGGTTTGGGAGTTAGAACCCTTCTGTCCTAACTCACAAAAAAATTCTTTCTCTTGTAGGAGTTCTGAGTGAAGTAATATAAGTGAAAAGAAAGAAAGATCAAAATTGTTCTTTGAAAAAACACTTAGGATTAGGAAATATGCAAACTCCTCACAACCCTAAAAAAGATATGAAATTTAGGCACTAACACTTACTTTTAATTCCTAACCATTGTTTGGACTTAAGGCATACTACCTTAAAATATGAGTGTAGGATACCAGAAAATGCTCGGAGCATACTTCTTTGGCTTATCTAATGTCAGTTTTTCTGAGATACCACAGATACAGGTATGTCTTCTGAAAACTTCCCTTATGTTACAAAAGACATTTATATCTTTAAAGGAAATTCATACTTGTAAAATTATCTATCAGTAATAACACTACGCCAAGACGCAAATTTTTTTACTTGAGAGACCATCTCTGCATATGAAGACAGCATTTATTAACCACATTTCCTCCCCTCACCCCCCACAACTTGTCTGTGGTCCTTTCAGAAGCCCCCTTATTCCTTTCAGAATAGAAGTGTTTTGAGCTTTCAGAGTTCAGAAATCTCATGTTTTATACATATGTAATTGAAATGGTTTTCCTTGTTATAGATTGCATACAAGTTATCCTCCAAAAGTTCCTGTGTTAATACAGGAATGCTCAGAGGTGAAATGATGAGACCATGAAAGCTGAAACCTGATTGGCATATTCTAGTTCCAATGGACTAACTGCTTTCATGATCCCATGGGTCACAACTACTGCTGGAGTTGGCAGCAGACACTGACATCACGGTGCTGCTTCCGTAGGAGGTTTTCACTGAGATTTCAAAGGAAGGCCTGGGAGGCTCAGCAAAGTGTAGCAGGGTCAGAATCCCTGTGGGCTGTCCCTGAGTGGGTGATGCTGCAAGCTTTGAATGGAACCTGAATCTGGAAGGAACAACCCAGGGTTCAGAGATGACAGTAATGTGAATTGTTTGCTGAGGAAAGCTGCTGTATGTGGAGAGAACCAGGCTAGGAAAGAGACAATTAGTGTCTGTCATGAGCAAGTTATGCCATTAACACAGACCAAGCACATCTATATATTTCCACAATGTCAGAATTTATTGAATAATAATAAAACAGGCTACACCACTTTCAACAGTGGAAGTTCACCAAATACTTGTGAGTCATCTGTCTGATCATCATAAACTGGGGCAAACACAGGTTATCTCAGTCCAATTTTAATTTTTAATAGCTAAAATACTCAAGTCACACATGATACATCACACAAATATGCAGACTAAGGAAAGGTTAAGATAACCACAGGATTTCAGGATGATGAGCCAAGAGCCCAAGCAGAGACAGATATGAATGTAGAATAAAGGAGTCACTGTAAGTGGTCAGAAAAAGAGTTAATATGCTAATTCTGTGGAGCTATCAAAGCAGAAGGACCAGACAGATGGAAGTTCCAATTGAGAAGTTTTAGCATGAAGTGTCAGCTTAGAGTGGGCCATACATGGTTGTCATGGGCTTGAGAAACCGTACTGTTCTGAGGCCCTAAAGTATAGAAAATTGGAGGATCACCCTTGAGGGAATTTTCCTGGGCAAGGCTCCTAATGCGTGTCCAGGTGACAGTGTCAGGGTGCCACTCTGTCTAGTCTTGGGAAAGGGGTTGCTTCTTTTATGGGTCTTCCATGAAGGAGTTTTGTCTGGTGAGGTTTATAAGCTCCCATGTCTGTTGTTTCTGATATGAATATGGATGTCCATGTGTCCAGATGCTCCTTAACTTAGCTTGATAAATTAGCTCATATAAATTATTTGTCAATTTGTGCCTTATGGTTGTGCCAGGAGAACCACGGTATTGACTTGTACAAATGAGGTGTGGAGTCATTTTACTTTGGCACTTGAACTTAAAAAGGAGTAGCTCATGGCAAACTCCTGCTTGACTAAATGGAATAACTCAGGTGTAGGGATAACTTGAAAACTGCTGTTCCAAACATCATGGAGGGAGCTGGGCATAGACTTCTCTCCACAGCACAGCAACCGGCAAGGCCAAAGGTTGGAATGTTCAAGGCCCTGGAGAGAACATCTCCCCAGCATGTGTCCCAGATGTCAGAGGTAGAGCTGGTCTATGTCAGAGGAATGTCTCGATTTTTTCCCATCACTTCTTTCTATGATCTCATTCTTCCTTTTCAGAATAAGAATATTTACTCTGCACCATTACATATTGGATGCATGTAACTTGTTTTTGATTTTTACAGGGACTCACAGCCAGGAATCTCAGAAGAGGCTTTGGACTTAAACATTTGTTCAAGGTTGGAACAAATGGGAATCTTAGAGAGAGACTAATTCATTTGTATTGTGAAATGGTCATGAAATTTAGGGGGCCAGGAGTTAAGTGTCATGGTTTGAATATGAGGTATACTCCAAAATCTCTTATACTAATACAGAAATATGTGAAGGTGAAATGATTAGATAATGAGAGACATAGTATAATAAGTCCATTCGACTTTGAATGGAGGAGCTGGTTTGTAACCAAAGGAAAACAGGGTATACCTAGAAGAGGTGAGTCACTAGGGGCTTGCATTGAATGAATTCATTTTCTCCATGGCCCCTTCCCCTCTCTCTCTGTTTCTAGGCTACCTTGGGTGCAGCAGTACTTCTCCACCACAACCTTCTTTCATCATGTTCTGCCTCACCTTGAACCTGGAGCAAAGGAGTCAGCTGTTTATGGTTTGAGCCTCTGAAAAATATGAGCCAAAATAAACCTTTTCTTCTCTAGTTTATTCTGTCAGATGTTTTGGTCACAACAATGAAAACCTAACTGAAACACTGTTGTTAATGTATCTCATATCAATTTAGTATGTAGCAATGCCAGTGAAAATAGGAGGGTGAAGGGTTGCCTTTCTTTCTTTTTCCATACCATAATTGGAGAATGTATTAATAGAATTTGTCCAGGGAAAGCATTTCTATGTTATGAAATTCTTTATAAACTTTTGTGAGTGATCTATTTCACGTTGCACAAGATTGACTTCATAAGATTATGCAATCCTAACACACTTTAAAATGCAATTTGCTTTCTTCTGCTATCCACTGATTTAACTTCATTCTCTGTGAAACAAATCAATAGAATTTTTAATTTAATTCCTTTATAATTAGAGTGTCACCAGAGGTGGTCCAAAGAGGTCCTAGATACTGGAAACTCAGCTCCAGGGCATAGGATCCTTGACAAATGCTGTAGAAAAGAATTTCTAGACATATCAGATATTGCGGCACAGAAGATAAGCTTTATGGTGATTTGGTAATTCGCAGCATTCTTAGGTTGATATCCTATTCATTACCCTATTACTAGATAACCTGGAGAATATACTCAGTATTGTAGGTTTTGTGTCATTCTTTGCTCACTCTATTTTAAAATAACTAACAGTGCACAGGGCAATTTTCATAAATGGGAGAATTTTTAGTAACTTTAAGAATGTGAATGAAGAGTCATAGATTTCCCAGAAATCTTGGAGACTGGGAGAGAAAATGTAAGGAACTTTTGCACAAGGCATTTAGATTAATGGTATATTTTTCTTGTTCCTCCTTTTGCCTTCTTCCTAGCAATCTTTAATACTCTATCCCACCTCAAGATAATACAACTAATTTCAACACTGTACAGTTTTGTTAAGTCTAATTTTATCGCAAGGAATATGGCCTAGCTTGGTAAATGTTCTACATGCTTTTGAAAGTAATGTATACTTTCATTAGCTTTACATTAGTACTACATTACTTTACATTAGTAATACATTAGTAATGTATTACTTTCATTATTAGTAATAATAATGCTATTATTATGTAGAATGTTCTAGAAAAATCAATTAAGTCAATATGCATGATTGTGTTGTGCAAGCTTTATAATACATACTGATTTCCTTTCTATTTGATTTATCAATTAATGAGAGAGGGATATTAAAACCCCCAATGTAATCGGGATTTTTCTGTTTCCATTCATGACAGTTTTTACTTCACCAATTTAAATATTCTATTAATAAATCCATACACATTTAAAATTGTTACTTTTTTTGAAGAATTGATACCTTTATCATTAAGAAATTAACTTCTTTGTCTTCTATAATATTACTTACTCTGAAAGTTACTTAATTGGATACTAGTACAGCCACTCTGATAGTCTTTTGACTAATGTTTTCATACTATATTTAATTTCAATTTATCATTGCCATTATGTTCTAACTAGCTTTATCCTTGACAGCCTGTTTGGGGTTCTTTTTAAATTTTCTTTTAGAATTCAACCTTATAATTAATATCTTTTATGGTCAGATTTTCATCCATCTTATATAGAATATAATTTTATGTATAAAAATATTTCTTTTGGTATCAGCAATTGAACTCAATGGCATGTTACCACTGAGCTACATCCAGTGGTATTATATATATTATAATACATATATATATTTTATATACTTTTATGTAAATTTTATATATATATATATATATATTTGGGGGGTATAATGAATTGAACTCAGGGGCACTCCACCACTGAGACACATTCCTGGCCCTATTTTGTATTTAATTTAGAAATAGGGTCTCACTGAGTTGCCTAGCACCTCACTTTTGCTTAGTCTGGCTTTGAACTCA
The DNA here is from genome assembly GCF_902686455.1 of Sciurus vulgaris. Taxonomy (NCBI): domain Eukaryota; kingdom Metazoa; phylum Chordata; class Mammalia; order Rodentia; family Sciuridae; genus Sciurus; species Sciurus vulgaris. The sequence continues at coordinate 24,533,908 of NC_136470.1, read as the reverse complement.
CAATCCTCCTGCCTCAGCCTCCTGAGTCACTGGTATTACAGGCATGTGCCACTGTGCTTACCTACATTTTTATATTTATTTATTTCTTTTTTTTGTTTTGACAGGTCTCACTAAGTTACTGAAGCAAACCTTGAACTTGTGATCCTTCTGCCTCAGCTTCCCAAGTAATTGGCATTAAAGTCATATACCACTGCACCTGGCAAGATAAATTTAAATGTGACATCTTGGTTTTTATTTTCTATATCTTCCATTATACTTCCATTATATTTTTCTGTCTTATTATAAATTAATAGAGGAATTTATGTAATTTCATTTTATCTCCTTTATTGGGCCATTATTTAATTTTTAGTGTTTATGGCAGTGTTTCCAATATGCAATTTTAACTTCTCAGAGTGATTTTTTAATGGGGGCAGGGATGCTTAACCACTGAGCCATATCCCCAACCCTCTTTAAATTTATTTTTTTATTTATTTTTTTTATTTTTTGAGATAGGATCTATAAGCTCCTTAGGGCTGCGCTAAGTAGCTGAGGTTAGCTTTGAACTTTCAATCCTCCTGCCTCAGACTTGCAAGTCATTGGAACTCAATAATGAACCATTGTGCCCAGTTCACATGGTACTTTAAAGTAATATTATACCACTTCAAGTATAAGAAAAGATCTGCTCTCATCATATAGCTTACCCTTAATATAATTTAGGACAATGAAAATATGTCAATTATGCAAAATAACATTGACCACACATTTTTTCCCAAAAAGATTTCATCAGATTGCAGAATAGCCTAAGGAAATAGTTGGTAAAATATTTGGAAGTATTTTGTATTTATTTGAAGGTGATACATTAAAAGTAAATGGAAATGTTGCCTACTAAATCTCATCATTGAAAAGTTATCGTTAGTAACTGGATATGTAATCATCTTTGTGACCTTCAATAAGTCACTGAATTCTCATGCATCTGAGTTTGTTCATCTTTTAAATGGAAATTATAATTACTCCTCCTTTATCATGTTGTTTTAAGGATTAAATGACTTTTCATAAACACGAAGGGCTTAAAACTACATGGCATTATATATTGTTAGTAACAATTACTAGTCGAACAAGTTCTGAACTTAAACTCACACAAGCACATGCAACTCTTTATATCATTTTAATAGTTAAATGCACCTCTGCAAAAAGAGGAGACTTACATACTTCAGAACACGTACATTGTCACATCTGATTCGAGAAGCATATATATAAAGAAAGGAAAGTACCATACATTCTTCTGATTATTCCCATAAATATTACTTTTCACAGTTACTTTTTTGTTATGTATTGATTTAGGATTTATTCATGGTGAGGAACCTTTACCAGGTTTTTCTGGAAGCCTTGGTGAGGCCTGGTCAGTTTTCAATTATTTCATACCCATACTGAGAGGGTTCTGCAATCTCTCAGTTATTGGTACCATGCTGGATGGTCTTCTATCAGGTTAGACACATTTGATAAACTCCATTTTACTCCATTAAGTACAATTTCCCTATAAACAAAAGATTGAATTTAAATAGATCTACTGTTACTTTTAAGTTGTTGTCCATGCATCTATTATATGTTCCATGATCTCTACTGAATATAGCAGCCCCATCCAAGGCAGATGGGTTATATTTAGAATATGTTTCCTCAATGCAGAAAATTTTGTTGGGATTTAATCATCAAAAGAGGTCAGGACTCACCACTTGCAGGTGTCAAGATTTCTCTAATCTAGTTGTCAGGACACCAGAGGCATCACTTTTAATAAATATTATTTAGAATATTTAGAAAATATTTTTGGATCTTATTAAGAAATAATGAAGTAAAGATTTTTGCATCCACTGATGATCATCTAGAAAGATGATTGAGGATTTTCTCATTACAAAACTCAGTGAGGACATGCTGCTATCGGGAAAGAAGAATGAGGTAAAGGCACAACTTATGACCTTCCGTGTGACTGGGAATAACAGTAATTCCCACCAAATCTCCTGCTTGAGACCTAGGATCATTTAGAATTCCGCATCAATGTCTTATGCTCCTCAATATGTCCATCTGAGAACTATCAAGAATAATATTGTATATAACATTCCAGTTAATATTAATAATTATGTTGGAACACAAAATATTCCTTTTCATTTAATTGAATAGTGAAACTTCTAGCACTTTCCTATAATGTGAATTGTAAGAATTCATTTTTTTTTTTTTAAAGAAAAATTGTTGTAAAATTTTCCTGGTGAGAAAAATGATTTCAACTTTGCCATTATCTTAGAGAGTTTATCAGTTATAACAAAATTTTGTAGACTAGTGACTCACAAACAATAGAAATTTGCTTCTCATAGGTCTGGAGGACTTGAAGACCATGATCAAGGTGTTGGCATGGTCAGGTTCTGATGAGAGCCCTCTTCTGTGTTGCAGATGTGTTCTCACTTGGTTAAATGGGCCAGCGAGTTCTCTAGGGTCCCTTTATAAGGACATTTATTAATCCCATTTATGGTAGCTCTACTCACTGAATCACTTCTCAAACGCTTCACCTTCCAATATTATCGGACTGGGAGTTAGGGTTTCAACTTGAATTTTGAAAATGATATATTAAATTTTTTGTCGTAAGAGACCACAAATATTACATGTGACCTCCAAACAAATTTGTATATGATTTCATTGAGAAATTCATTATGTTGAAAGAGATTACCCTGAGTTCTTATTTCTGATAACCTTTATTTATCATAATTTCTTTTCTGAGTAATTGAAATGTAATGATTAATCTTATGTAATTTTCACGAGGTCCTTCAGGGAATTTTACTTAGGGTTTCCAGTATGTGCATTTGCTATTTTTTGGTCATCAAGTATGTGGATCACCTACCTCTAATTCTGTGAATAAGAATTGCTACACCTCTATTTCTCGGTACTTAGTTCATAAATTTGGAGTAAATATCCATTCCATTACCCTAGACCTAAAATAAACAGTTCACCTTATCTTCCTGAACAAAATTACCAGTTCTTGGAGTGTTGGTGGATCAAATATGAGCGAAATGAGTCAATAAGATTCATGATGAAAATTCTGTATATGAAACCCTTTGATTTCCGTAATACAGCACATATAAAAGTATAAAAGTTGAAGTGGAGGTTGCAGGGTACTTACAACTTTCTAACAAACAATGAACCTATTCCAGAAAAGGCAATGTTGAAAGAAAGGCAACACAGCCTGATTCATGGTAGTAAAATTGATCCTGCAATTAGTTACAACTTACATCACCCTACCAAGTGAACATTTTAATATATGAGAAAATTGTTGTTTATATGAAAAGCAGAGATCAGAAACTGACGACTGGATTTCCAAGAACTTCCCACAGCCTCCTGCTCAGGAAAACTACTAGGTTTAGCCAACATCAGAAGAAAGCTCAACATTAACTGTCTGTTGAATCTACAAATTGGGTGATCAGTAATTACGGGTTGAAAACCAGAGTTATGAATGTTAACTTCCATTGCCTCTTGAACTGATAAAATAAAACAAATTCCTATTTGAAGTGCAAGAGAGAGAAAAGCAGGTCCACACAGAGTTGAGTCAAGGTGATGGAATATGAGAATTGAAATGAACCAAGTACCTCTATGAAGCTCCTATATACCTTTTTTAATTTAGGAAATAAAATAATTATTCTTACTTTTTGTTATTTTATTCTTCCAACTTCAGGATTATTTAGGCATATCTATTTTTTAAAACTCATAACCTTAGAGAAAGGGTGGAATAAATTTTGCTGAGTGTGAACTATCCCTAAATAAAAAACATTATATGACTAGGAGCTGTGCCCAAGGAATCATCATCTTCTTCTTCAATATCATCATTCTCATAATTCCCCGCCAGTAATAGAATGGAGGATGGATGGAGTATCAGAGATATAAAAATGGCAGAATACTAGCAATTGTTCAGGCTGGATAATGGTACATGGAAGTTCATTTTAGAAGTGTTTTAAATTGTATATGTTTGAAATTACCATAAAAAAATAGGTAAACACACACATGTGCATATACATACGGTCTAAAATATTATTGAATAAGAAATTAGAAGTAGAAAAAATGCCAACCATAAGGGTTAGTACAGAATTCTCTGAAGTATTTTTTGAGACTCCAGTTAAAATTGTCTAAAATTCATCGATTTTGGGTAATATACCTATGAGAGATAAGACAAGCCTTTATTTTGGGAAATGATATAAAAATATCTATCAAGACAAGCAAACTACTTTTACAAATGTCTAGGGGAAAAGTAACATAATGGAATGGTTACAGTTTGTAAAAATTTAGAATCTAAAATTTTGTGTTTGGGGTGGTGCTTCTATCAATTACCAGCTGTGTGAGTTTATCAGAGTAATTTAACCTCTCTGAGGCCCAGTTTCATCAGTAAAATGTCATGATAGCACTTGCCTTTTAAGATTGTTTTGAGAAACAAGTAGAATAATGCATGCAAGAGCTATTTGTGAAACTTAAATTATGGTTATTATTCACTCCTATTTTGTGTCTTAGAAACTTTTTTGAATAGAAATGCATAACCAGCAACTCACTTATTCTGCAATTTCTAAAGAATTCAAAATGTTGCAAAGTGCCATCTCTTTTATCTAGTACTTTTCTTTTTTATTTTGTAGTTCACAGACAGTAGCACTCAATTACTAACCTAGATCCAAATGTGTTAATATAATCATTCTGTATGCTCAGAACAAATAACAACCTGAACTGAGAAGTAAATTGTTGAATAAAGTATGGCAGAGCACAAAGGATTTCATAAAATTACATAGACTGCATTGTCCAGTATATCAATCTATTTAGCTGAAAATTCATAAAAGAAGAAGAGTTTCTTTTATAAAACATGCACATACATCATTGATTTTATAAATTGCTTTTCTTAGTAAGGACTAGATTATAGATAGCTTTAGGGGAGACAGCTATGATGTTGAAAGACAGATGAAGTTGACATCAGAATAGTTGGGCTGAGATATTTACTTTTCCAGTTACTAATTATTTGGCTGTGCACACTGCCTATTTCTCAGAGTATTAGGTCTTTGATATTCAGAAAAATAATGAAAGTTTTTATTCCAATCCTTGGTGTTCTAAGGATCCTTATGAACACTTTATTAGCTAATAAACATATATAAGCATTTGGTTTATAATACATTTGAAGGACTTCGATAAGTACTAAATGCAATTATGAAAAATTTCTTCCTTGTTCTCTTTTAAAACAAATTTACTGCAATCTGAAGATAGTCAAGTATTTGAATGATTAACTCAGGTTTTATGAAAGAGAGTGTTAATCATGAAGAATAAATGAAAAGCTCTAATTTTGGTCTTTAAGATCTGTGATAATAAAACTGAAAAAAAATTTTCCTAGTTCTGAAGTAATTAGAAGTATTTGTCTTGAAAATATTTGCTTTAAAGTAATTATTACCTCTGATCAATACAGTGGTCAAGCTGTAGTATTTGTAAAATGAATATGAAGAACTAGAGAAATAATTACTAATGAACAATGTAAATAAATGTACAAAATGAATATAGGTTTCTGTCTTTATCTCTTCATATTACCAAATAATTTCCCATATGTAAACAAGAAGTCACTTAAACAATGTACTATTAGGAAGAGACCTATGGGAATTATGAATATTCATCTTATTGTTGGTCTTATAATAATGACCTACTGTTTTCAATCTTGTGTGACAGATGCAATTAAATTTATACTCTTAATTTTAAAGTTAAATACTTTTAAATCTGATTAATAATATCATAAATGTATAACCATTTATATCATATAGTGCATCTTTAGTCAACAAGTTAGGCTGACAATAAAAAGAGAAACAAGTGTATAATTTTTTGGTAAATATCCTAAAGACACAAGATGGCAGTAATAGTCTTCATGAGTTATTGGAAATATGGTAATGCATTTGAAAACTTTTAATTCATTTCTCTTACTTTTCTTTGAGAAGCTTTCATTTCTGTGCATAAACATTCATGAATTTTGTGGAATTTAAAGAACTGTTACTTGAAGTATGGGAGTTATTTACTAGTAGCCATTGCATTTCATAAAATTACATTTTCTTTCAAGAAACTTTGTTTCCTTATCCATATAATAAGCATATTGGTCTTGAAGGTCTTTATGGTTCTTCCACTTCTGGATATCTCTAACATTTATTAAATCAGGAGTTGCAGATTTCAAATGAACATTGCCGTACCTAATAAAGAAACTTAGTCAAAATTTGAGGTAAGAAGGGCTGTGAATTTTCTGCTTGTTAAGTGGTTGAATAAAGATCAAAGCTTACTATGACTTATTCTTCAGTAGATTTGAAATGTTTAGGACACTCTAACTTATATGTACATGCTTACATATTTATTATCTTTTACCATTTTATAAACTGTCACTAGGCAGTTTGTTCATATCTCTGGCTAAATGCATCTGCTCAATCAAAACATTAAAAATACACCAAGGGACATGTGGAGACAGCAGACTCACCGTGACTGCACATTCTGAGGGCAGGTCCACCTCACTGGTTTCATTAGAGCAGGCCTGATTGGCTTCTTAGAACATTCCCTCTCTCTTCCTTCTTCCTATCTTTTACACAACTACTAATATTTTTCATTTCCTTTATTTAGCCAAGTTCTTTTTGTATGTCATTTCTTCTCCTTCCCATGATTTGCCTTTGTGAATTTGTTAATTTGTTCTTACTACATCTCTGGTTTCCAGAATCTAAATACAGGACACCCAAGAAAGATGAGGTTAGTGACTGCTTGTGATTCTACAAATTCCAATTGGGTCCTGTGAAATTCAAGTTAAATAATTATTATGTCAAATTCTACACTTTGGAGATAAGAAAAATCAAACCATTTGAGGATAAAAATAGGATCAGAACATAAAATGTAGATATCCAACCTAATTTTCATTCCCCTTTCCCCTTCCACTACCTAATGCTGAATCTCTGTTAATTTGTTCCATTTTCATTTATATTAACCTACACTTTTTTGTAACATGTAATAATAGAACATAGTCTATTTTAATGTGATTATTCCCATTTTTTAAAACGAGAAAATTAAGACCTGGAAAGATTAGATTAGGTAGATTAAGTTTATCACGTTAGTAGCCAGACAAGGTGGTTCAGAGTGTAAGCACAGGTGCAAAGTGGTGTGAGAAAAGACCTAATGTCTAATAGTCCAGAAAATCAGAGAAGCAAGTTCAGATCTGTAAGAGAGCCTGCATTTTCTCATCTTCTCTGTACATAGAATTATTTCTCCAATTTGCTTGTTATTTTTAATTCCAGCATCTAGTAAAGACAGAAGAGTGAGAAGGCACTGAGCAGCAGAAAGATAAACAATCATTGATTTGTGAAATTGTTATTTAATTTGAAATGTTAATTCCAAGGAAAATTAAGGATAAAGGATGAAAAATATGTGTTTGAGTGCAAATGGCTGCTGCTGTATTCTTCAAACACAAAAGCAAAAAGAACAGTGATTTTCAGAAATCCAACAAAGACATTTGGATACAAGCCAATTTAGAAACAAACAAAAAAGTATTAATTTGGGGAAAAAAGAAATAAAAGGGGGCAAAAAAGAGGCAAAAAAGAAAGTATTGCCTTCCAGACCAACCTCTTCACTGGCAGGCATTGTATTATTTACCAAAACCATAATATCACCATCCTCAAAAGGAACCTGAGAGAAAAAATTAACAACCTTTGTTTTCATGAATTTCTATTCTGTTCCAAGGTTCTTATGGGAAGTTTAAAGGCAATTGAGAATGGAGAGCAGAGTTAAATGACCCTGACTCAGTGGAAACTTTAAAAAGGTATTGAAGCTTAAAAAAAAAAAAAAAGTCATCATAATTCTCAGAATTGCAGGTATTTTCTTTTTAGGCAGCCTGCCAAAGCCCTTTCATGCCAGTGAAAGTAAGCTGTGAGCTACTTTTTGATGATATCGCCCATGATAAACCTCAAATGGCAAGGAAGTTCATTTCAGATACAGATCTGAAGCTAACTTATCCAACTTATCTGGTCAGAAAATCTTGCTGTAAATCTTTCAAAAACAAGATGACTTGTGAGATTTTTAGTAATCCTGGATTGTGTCTGGAGAGAAAATGTGACATGAGCAGTTTTCTCTATGGTTTCAGCCAAGATGAGGAAATACACGACCTAAGGCAATATAAATCGACATGTGGGCAAGAAATCACGTCTTCTGGAGCCTATACATGTGAGGATTAAATTGTGAGTGCTTAGCGAAGTTTTAATTTTATTTGTCCCTGGAGTTACCACATTCATCAAGTTCATTGCACCCAATTTTAACAAAGACTAAAATAGAAATCACTGAAATTCATTATGATTCCTTCTGCAAAATCAAGACCTAACTCACAGTCCTGTTACCAAGCAGCAGTGAATGGAGAGGCAGCACATACCTCACGTATCATGAAAACTTCTAGAGATGTAGAGGCTCTAACCTGATCAAGTTCAAGCAGAAACTTGGAGTTTTTAGCTAGTCTTAAAAGTGACTGTTAATTTAATATACAGAAGTTTCAATGGATTAAACTTACTTTGCTCTAATATTTTTCTTTTTTGTTAAATCACTTGCAATACCAAACTTTACAAGAACACTTTAGTAGGAAATATGATAAAGCTTAACTCTTTCAGTAATACTAAATATTGTACTAGTTGATCAGAATATGTTTAACTTCTTTGGAGATAGTATAGATTATACTAAAATTTACCTGCAGTCTGGGGTGTAGCTCAGTGGTAAAGCACTTACCAAGCAAGAACAATACTCCAAGGTTCATCCCCAGCACAGCAAAAACAACGATGGAATAATAAAACTTACCCTTGCTAACATATGTAGCCCTTGCTTCTTTAAAGAAAAGCATCCGAACCCTTAGATTTATTATCTAGCTACAAATAAATTATCTTATCGTCACTTTCTTGTTGAGGGATTTCAGACAAAACACTGAATCTCTCTCAACCCCAATTTAGTCATCTGTAAAATTTCTGTGCTTTGAAACTGTAAAATCATGTTTAAACTCAGTTCCCACTAATACAAAGATCTCCGAAAACAAATAATATTTAGTATATGCTATGTCATATAATACTACTCATGAAAGTAGACTGAATTCTGAACTCTGAACTCCAAAAATTCAATTTTATAGAAAGGATACTGAGACTCAATGATCAATACCTTTCCCAGTCTCATGCAGTTAATTAAGGATAGAAGAGAAATTTAGTTCTGGGGTTGTTTGAAAAATACTTCCTCTGAATATACCATATGAAATTAACTATATAATACTTAATATATTTGGTATTTTATGTGTGTTTCTAAAGTAATGGTTACATGTGCTTTGAAAGTATGTACTTTGAGTCAAATGCATTTCAGAGATTTAAAATATCTCGTGTATGTCTATTAAGGAATAACAATGTTGGCCTAAAGAAAAAATAGATCAAGGAGACCATAAACGATATGTCAAGAAGAAATAATAGACAAGCAAATAATAGTAAGTCAACAAAGACTGGGTTGTACAATTCAGTTATATCTTCCAACGCAGAGTTTATTTTTGAAAAAAAAGCAAATATCCAGTTTCAAAAAATATGAAGGGATGAGTGGTAAGACAATATGGAACTTGTCTAAAAACACAGACTTGCTAAAAATTTAGAAGAAAAAGCTTGAAAATATTGAAATTATGAATTAATGGTGTAATTAACAATAATAATTATAACAAAAGCAGTGTATCAGAGTATAAATAAATGTTGGTGACTATGATCTTGCCACTTGGAAATGAACAGATGGTGGATTGAAGAAATCAAATAATCACTACCCTAATCATTGACATACCCAGGGAAGAAATAAATAGATAAAGAGGTAGATGTCATTGTTTTTTTTAAGGAAGAAAAGATTAAATCTAAGATATATAAAAAGTTGACTTCAGACTTAACCTTAAAGAGTATAAATTTTCCTTTGCTCTTCAGTGCATGTATCTCTCTCTATGAACCACTCTAAACTCATGTACATGTTATTTTGTGTATAAAATTTGATAACCTGCATTTAACATTTTTAGAATACAGATTTTAGTCGCTGTTTTCTTTTCCTGTGGTCTCGAATTACATCAGATCCGTGTATTCTATAATAATTTAATTAAATTATTTACTTAAAAATACATATGCTCCTTCCAGAAAAGGTGCATATAAAATAGATTGCAGAATTTATCAATGTTAATATTTTCTTTCCATCCCTATATTTCCAGTAAATCCACTGAAACAAGAGTGATATGTAAGAAATCATCTTAATGCTCAGTTACCAGAAGAAAATAATTAATTCTGGTCATTTTTTTCTTGACCCAATGGGTTGTAGATGCTCTAGACTGGGCAAATTATAAGCTATAGGTTGCGTCTGGGTTAGTAAAATGGGAAATACATTGTATACCCTAATATACATGTTTTTCTTATCTGAAGGCAGAAGCACAAAAGGATCCCAGCAGAAATATAATTTCTCCAAGAGAAACACAGGGATTACACAGTCATTTCCAATCACATTCTACTGAACACACAGGGCTGTCTTAAATTTATTTTTTTGAATAAAAATGTTAAGAAGTTACTTTAGCAAAAATTTTATTCTACAGAGATTAATGTAGCTAGAATTTTGAAACACATGGATTATTTTTATTGCTTTGAAAGAAGATGTTTTACAGTCTCCATTTATAAATCCTTTGATTATAAAATAAACTACTTTTACTTTGTATTTATTTTTTCTCTTTTCAATAGACAAAACTTGATAAATTATCTCATAAATAGTCTGTTCTCCATTGGGAAGAGAGTGCATTGCTTGTAGTTAATATATGAGAATGAGCTATTACCTTATAAAATTTAATAATTAAATCACCCTTCTATGGAAACAAGAATCATAAAAGTTTCAGTTTTATTATGGGTAATTTTATTTTTAAATATATGAAGTAATTTGTGTTTTTCTTGATGCAACTATAGTTTTACTGAGGATTTTCCAGTTTATCATCATATGTATATATGTATACACATATACTTTTCATATTCTCTGGTTATATAGAGTTTGTTTGAATTAATAATTTAATATGACTGAATATTTATTTCTATATACCAATTACTTATTTGTATGACAGTCATTTGACTTATAGGATGAAGTGCATTCGAAACAAGGGAAAATGTATCTAGACAGAAATCCCTATGTAGCTGAAAAACTGGTCTAATTATTCTTCCTTCTTTTTAAATAAATTGGATGTTACATTTGACAATCAAATATTTCACTGTTTTATTAATGTTCTCTCCTCTTACTTCAATTTATTTAATCATCATTTACTGAAAAACTGTGTGCATAGCAAAGTTTAGTTTTGTTGAAGACTTTATTTTGGTTTTTATTCATTTCTACTCTTATTTGTATTATTTTTCAAGACACTGCATTTTCCCTTTACCTGTCATATATATCATGAGGTTTAAGCAAAGACCTGCATAATGCTACTAAACTAGCTTTGAATAATGATTGATGCAATGCCTCATGTTTATGAACATTAGCTGAAAATGTTTTGTGATGTAAAGATTATATTAGATCGTTATATGGAAACTTACTAAATACGTAATTTAAAAATTAAGGACATGTTCACATGCCACAGAAAATCTGTAGACCATGGGCTAACACCAAGCTTTCAGGTAGTTGTTCAACTGTGAACACAGACATCATTAATGGTAAATTTACATGAAATAAATATGGCAGGTATGATATCAGTGGGATGAAGCTGCAAGACAAAGTATGAAAACAGTCTTTCCCTGACAAATCTGCCCGTTGATCAGCAGGATGTCTAACTCAAGAAGCACAGTCATGTTGGCTGCTAATGTTATCAATCAGACACAACTCAGAGGATTTTCTGGTTTACCTCACTCTTCTCTCAACTCTGAGAACAACTTTTTTTTTTTTTTTCATTTTTTTTTTTCATTCAGCAATATGCTAGACCTTTGTGTAAGTGATTCAGCAAAGGATTGTGAAGTACATATTTACATATTTTCCATCCTATATGGAAGTCTGCAGCAAATGGTCATCAATAAAGCACATATTTTAAAATGAAAATTTATTTTCATTTTAGTATTTTTATTTTTGAAGTTAAGAGCTGGCACACATTTTTCAGTAAATGATGATTAAATAAATTGAAGTAAGAGGAGAGAACATTAATAAAACTGAAATATTTGATTGTCAAATGTAACATCCAATTTATTTAAAAAGAAGGAAGAATAATTAGACCAGTTTTTCAGCTACATAGGGATTTCTGTCTAGATACATTTTCCCTTGTTTCGAATGCACTTCATCCTATAAGTCAAATGACTGCCATACAAATAAGTAATGTTGTTATAATTTTTTATTCATTCTTGAGTTCAGAGATTTAAGATTCTCTTGTTGAAGGAAACAAATAATGTTATTTTCACTTTTACTCTAGTTGAATTTGTGTTTCAAACCATATTATTTATTTAAGTGGAAGTTATGAAAAATTTCATTTCTACTGAAATATTCAATCTAAAAATGTACTTTTACTCTCAATTAAGGAGAGAACATAATATGCTTTCAGTTCCTGTTCCATTTGTTCTGATTGATGAATCTTTTGTTCTGGTTAATTTAATGTCTTTTAGACAGTGCTTTGCAAAATTTCTCTAAAGGAATCAAAAAAGTATCCCAGTCTACGTTCCTGAGGCTTTTTTTAAATTTCTTTAAAATAGTCTCAATTTTGCTTCAAATATCCAAATGTTTTCCCTAAAGATTACTTTCATCTTATATCCTTTTCTTATGAAGTACTTCTATCTATACCATATTCCTAATTTCTTTTAGTGTGGACAAACAAAAATTGTATTAACAAGAATGCACCCTGCTGTGAAATGACCTTACCATTCTTTCAATTCTTCTGTTTCCTACTTAAAGTGGTAGGAATAGCCAATTTCTTTTTCTTAGATGTTCTTTGATTCAATCCTCAAGTTTTACATCTTTCTTATCTTCTCCCTCTCTTCCTTCTTACTTTTCTTTCATCTGCCATAGTCAACTTTATGAAACAGCTGTGATAAGGGTTATTTTACATGGAATCAACTTATAATAACATACATCTTGTATTTTAATACATATGAACATACATATCAACTCATGATAATGGAATGCTTAAATTCAATTGTTTTTGTATGCTTTTATTTTTCATACATCTATTTTAAGAAGTATTGATTAACAAAGCAGCTTTCTAATATTCCACAACTCTTGTCCAAGTAAGATTTAAAATCAAAACATTGTTTGCTTGATGACTGTTTAGTTTATATTAGTAAATTAAATATTACATTACTATTTTATTTATTGCATTACTATTTTAAAGACATGAAGTGTTTGAGAATAAACATGTTTAATCTAAAGTTGAAATAGAAAGACTGTCTTCATCCATTCCTTTATTTTAAATCACCCACCTTCCTTGAAAATGTATGGGGCTAGGAGTGTAGCCCAGTGTGAAACATTTCCCAAGCATTAGTGAAGGCCTGGGTTGGATCCCTAAAGCTTTATTTATCCACTCACCTACTGAAGAACATTTTGGTTTCTTGCAAGTTGTTGCATTATAAAACTGTCATAAACATTCATATGCAGGATCATGTGCTTACATGTGTTTTAGTTTTGGGGGGGTAATTACCAAGGAGAATGATTATGGAATTTTGTGATAAGAATCTATTTAATTTTCTAAGAAACTAACAAACTTTTCCAAAGTGTCTGTATCATTTTGCTCTCTTCAGCAGAGTGAGTTCCTATAGCTCTACCTCCTCTCCAGTATTTGGTATTGTCAGTGTTCTGTATTTTGGCCATGCAGTTACCTTATTTTGGGTTTTAATTTGCATTTTCCTGTTAAGTAATATGTTTAATTTTCTTCTGTTTTCTATAGTGAGGTGTCAGTTAAGGACTTTGCTCTACCTTTTAATTGCATTCTTTTTTTATTGCTATTTTAATGTACTTCAAATCTTCTATTTTCTAAAAGTTTTATAGTTTTGCATTTTACTTTTAGATCTCTTATCCATTTGGATTAATTTTTCTGAATGGTGTAAGCTCTACATCTGGAAGCTTTTTCCTTTTTTGGCATCCAGATTTGTTGAAAAGATTATCTTTCCTACATCGATGTTTTCAAAAAACCGGTTTTAGATTCATTGATTTTCTGTTTTCAATTTTATTAAGTCCTACTATAATTGTTACTATTATTTTGCATCTTTGGATTGAATACTCTCATTCATTTCTAGTTTTCTAAAGCAGAAACTTATGATATTAATTTAAAATCTTTCTTTTTTTTAATATATGCATTCAATGCTATAAATTTCTCTCTGAGCATTGATTTCACTCTATCATAAATTTTGAAGAATTGTGTTTTCATTTTATTTAGCTAAAAATTTTTAACTTCTCTTGAGATTTCTTCTTTGATCCATGTATTATTTAGAAGTGTGCTGTTCAATCTGTCAGCATATTGTGAAAATTTTCAGTTTTCTATTAGTGATTTATGGTGTGAGTCAACTTTCATCTAAGAGCAGATACTGTATGATTTTCTTTGTGTGTGTATTTTCTGAGAATCAAACCCAAGGCTTTACACATGCGAGGCAAGTGCTCTAACACTAGACTATATCTCAGGTGCTAAATTATTTATTTATTTGTAAAATGGTGCTGGGGGCAAAACTAGGACTTTGTGTGCACATAAGCCCTCTAATATTGAGCTCCGCCCCCAGCCTTATATTGTTAATATGTATTTATGTCCCTAGATGTGTATATTTTAGTGAATGTTCTGAGTAGGCAATGTATATTCTGTTGTTTTGAATTAATTAGTCTATCAATGTCAATGATATCTACTTGATTGATGATGGTATTCTACTTCCTAGAGCTGTCTGTTTCTGGCAGAGGACTGCTAAAATGTAGACACATCTTACCCATGTTCTACAAGTTTTTGCCACACAGTTTCTTGCTCTGTTGTTAGATGCACACACATAAAGGACTGTTATATTTTCTTTAAGAATTGCTGTTTTTATCATTATAAAGTATCCCTAATGGTTTATGTTCCTCTGAAATCTGCTGTGTGAAGATAATATAGCTATGCCTTTCTTTTGATTAGTATTAGCATGGTACGTTTTAAAATATTTATTAACTTTAATCTATATGTTTCTTAATATTTGAAGTGAATTTACTGCAAACAACTTATAGTTAGGTCAGATTTTTTGATCAACTCTGATACTCTTTCAGTTGATCTATTTTGATGATGGATGTTCAAGTCAACTGGGGAACTATCTGCCATATTTGTTGCTGTTTTCTATTTGGTGCCCATGTCCTTTATTCAAATTGATTTTCTTTCTCTCCCTGTTTTGGGGTTTAAAGAAAAACATTTTATATGATTGTATTTCTTTCCTTTCTTGATATATCAATAATATTTGTTTTTTTTAAATTTTAAAATTTCCTTTTATCTTAATTTCCAGTTTGGTCCAAGGATGGTCATTGCTGTTTCCTCAATTTATTTGGTCTTTCAGCAAGTTTTGTCAATCTTCCTTCTTTCTTGAAAATTCTCTCCTGAAACTTTCAGGACCCTGTACCCCTTTGTTCTTATCCCTTCCTTCTTCTATTACTGCTTCCCAGAGTTCCCTCTTCTTTACTCATCATTTCCTAAAACTCTGACCTTCATCCAGTCCTGGTATTTTAACTCTTTGAAACTTTTTTCTATCAATAATCCCTCTTATAGTATTCCATCTTCCTTCAAGGCATTAGTTACCACCAGTATGTTAAAAAGCACCAAGTTAATAATTTCAATCCACATCCTTCATCTAAATTCCAGATTTGTGTATTCAATTCCTGTTGTATACTTTCATTAAGATACCTAAGTAGCAACTCAAACTTCATATGTCCAAAAGTTGGTGCCTGATCTTCATTTTCACTGGTCTAAAACTGCTTTTCAGTCTTCTAGTTAAGGATAATAACTCATCCTTCATTCAATACTCTTCTTCATTAGTAGTAAGTATCGTCTGTCAAACCATGCATTGTATATATTTACTTTGCTCATTTTCTACCTTTACCCATATGAAAGTTATTAATTTATATATTTGTTACTTCATTTTTCATAACTTTCATTTAGGCTTGTGCCTAGCAGAGTATTCAACACTTGTTGAGCACATGATTGACATTTAGAATTTTTTTTTTATTGTAAACAAATGGGATACATGTTGTTTTTCTGTTTGTACATGGCATAAAGGCATACCATTTGTGTAATCATAAATTTACATAATGTTGTTTGATTAATTCTGTTATTTTTTCCCTTCCCACCACCCCTCCCACCCCTCTTTTCCCTCTATACAGTCCTTCCGTCCTCCATTCTTGCCCCCCTCCCTAACCCTAACTCTAACCCTAACACTAACCCTTCCCGCCCCCCATTATGTGTCATCATCCACTTATTAGCGATATCATTTGTCCTTTGGCTTTTTGAGATTGGCTTATCTCACTTAGCATGATATTCTCCAATTTCATCCATTTACTTGCAAATGCCATAATTTTATCATGCTTTATGGCTGAGTAATATTCCATTGTATATATATACCACAGTTTCTTTATCCATTCATCAATTGAAGGACATCTGGGTTGGTTCCACAATCTGGCTATTGTGAATTGAGCAGCTATGAACATTGATGTGGCTGTATCTCTGTAGTATGCTGATTTTAACTCCTTTGGGTATAGGCCAAGGAGTGGGATAGTTGGGTCAAATGGTGGTTCCATTCCAAGTTTTCTAAGGAACCTCCACATTGCTTTCCAGAGTGGCTGCACTAATTTGCAACCCCACCAGCAATATATGAGTGTACCTTTCTCCCCACATCCTTGCCAACTCCTGTTGTTGCTTGTATTCTTGATAATCGCCATTCTAATTGGGGTGAGATGGAATCTTGGGGTGGTTTTGATTTGCATTTCTCATATTACTAAAGATGTTGAATATTTTTTTATATATCTGTTGATTGCTTGTACATCTTCTTCTGTGAAGTGTCTACTCATTTTCTTAGCCCATTTGTCGATTGGATTATTTGTATTCTTGGTGCAGAGTATTTTGAGTTCTTTATAGATTCTGGAGATTAGTGCTCTATCTGAAGTATGATTGGCAAAGATTTTCTCCCACTCTGTAGGCTCTTTCTTTGCATTGCTGATAGCTTCCTTTGCTGAGAGAAAGCTTTTTAGTTTAAATCTATCCCAGTTATTGATTCTTGCTTTTATTTCTTGTGCTATGAGAGTCCTGTTAAGGAAGTCTGGTCCTAAGCCGACATGTTGAAGATCTGGATCTACTTTTTCTTCTATAATCTGCAAGGTATCTGGTTTGATTCTGAGGTCCTTAATCCATTTCGAGTTTAGTTTGGTGCATGGTGAGAGATATGGGTTTAGTTTCATTCTGTTGCATATTGATTTCCAATTCTCCCAGCACCATTTGTTGAAGAGGCTATCTTTTCTCCATTGCATATTTTTGGCACCTTTGTCTAGTATGAGAAAATTGTATTTATTTGGGTTTGTGTCCGTGTCCTCTATTCTGTACCATTGATCTACTTTTCTATTTTGGTACCAATACCATGCCGTTTTTGTTACTATTGCTTTGTAGTAGAGTTGAAGATCTGGTATTGCAATACCCCCTGTTTCACTCTTCCTGCTAAGGATTGCTTTAGCTATTCTGGGTTTCTTATTCTTCCAGATGAATTTCATAATTCCTTGCTCTATTTCTATAAGGTACGTCATTGGAATTTTAATTGAAATTGCATTGAATTTGTATAGCACTTTAGGTACTATGGCCATTTTGACAATATTAATTCTTCGTATCCAAGAACATGGGAGATCTTTCCATCTTCTAAGGTTTTCTTTAATTTCTTTCTTTAGTGTTCTGTAGTTCTCATTGTAGAGGTCTTTCACCTCTTTTGTGAGATTGATTCCCAAGTATTTTATTTTTTTTTTTTTTGAGGCTATTGTGAATGGGGTAGTTTTCCTAATTTCTCTTTCTGAAGATTCATCACTTTTGTATAAAAATGCGTTGGATTTATGAGCATTGCTCTTGTAACCTGCTACTTTACTGAATTCACTTATGAGTTCTAAGAGTTTTCTGGTGGAATTTCCAGGTTCCTCTAAATATATAATCATGTCATCAGCGAACAGGGATAGTTTGAGTTCTTCTTTTCCAATTCGTATCCCTTTAATTTCTTTGGTTTGTCTAATTGCTCTGGCCAGAGTCTCAAGAACGATGTTGAATAGAAGTGGTGAAAGAGGGCATCCCTGCCTTGTTCCAGTTTTTAGAGGGAATGCTTTCAGTTTTTCACCATTTAGAATGGTATTAGCCATGGGCTTAGCATAAATGGCCTTTACAATGTTAAGGAATGTTCCCACTATCCCTATTTTTTCTAGTCTTTTGAGCCTGAAGGGGTGCGGTATTTTATCAAATGCTTTTTCTGCATCTATTGAAATAATCATGTGATTCTTGACTTTAAGTCTATTGATATGGTGAATTACATTTATTGATTTCCTGATGTTGAACCAACCTTGCATCCCTGGGATGAAACCCACTTGATCATGGTGCACTATCTTTTTAATATGTTTTTGTATGCGATTTGCTAAAATTTTGTTGAGAATTTTTGCGTCAATGTTTATTAAGGATATTGGTCTGAAATTTTCTTTCCTAGATGAGTCTCTGTCTCCTTTAGGTATCAGTGTGATATTGGCTTCATAGAATGAGTTTGGGAGGGTTCCCTCCTCT
Source organism: Sciurus vulgaris (assembly GCF_902686455.1). Taxonomy (NCBI): domain Eukaryota; kingdom Metazoa; phylum Chordata; class Mammalia; order Rodentia; family Sciuridae; genus Sciurus; species Sciurus vulgaris. The sequence goes on along the minus strand of NC_136470.1, from coordinate 24,515,139 downwards.
TCTATTTTATGGAATACTTTGAGAAGTATTGGAATGAGCTCTTCTTTAAAGGTTTTGTGGAACTCGGCTAAGAACCCATCTGGTCCGGGACTTTTCTTTGTTGGTAGGCTTTTGATGACTTCTTATATTTCAGTACTTGAAATTGATCTATTTAAATTGTGTATGTCCTCCTCGTTCAGTTTAGGCAATTCATATGTCTCTAGAAACCTGTTGATGTCTTTGAAATTTTCTGTTTTGTTGGAGTATAGATTTTCAAAATAGCTTCTAATTATGTGTTGTATTTCAATCTCGTCTGTTGTGATATTTCCTTGTTCATTCCGAATTTTAGTGATTTGGGTTTTCTCTCGTCTTCTCTTTGTTAGTGTGGCTAAAGGTTTATCAATTTTGTTTATTTTTTCGAAGAACCAACTATTTATTTTGTCAATTTTTTGTAATGTTTCTTCTGATTCAATTTCATTGATTTCAGCTCTGAGTTTAACTATTTCCTGTCTTCTACTACTTTTGGTGTTGGTCTGTTCTTCTTTTTCTAGGGCGTTGAGCTGTAGTGTTAGGTCATTTATTTGTTGAGTTTTACTTCTCTTGTTAAATGCGCTCCATGACATAAATTTCCCTCTAATACTGCTTTCATAGCGTCCCAGAGATTTTGATATGATGTTTCTTTGTTCTCATTTACCTCTAAGAATTTTTTAATTTCCTTCCTAATATCTTCTGTTATCCATTCATCATATAATAGCATATTGTTTAATCTCCAGATGTTAGAATAGTTTCTGTTTTTTACTCTTTCATTTATTTCTAACTAGAATTTTTAAAATGAAAAAAAATAAGAATTTTACAATGGAAATTCAGTAACATATTTTTAAAACTTTTCCAAAAACAGAGAAGAAATACTACTGATCTGCTTTAAATCTTTTTTGTTTCCAACCATTATAAGTACTTGCTAGCATCCTGTTGTAAAATTTTAGTTCATATTTTAAAAAGAAAAAAAGTAAAATTTAAAGTGTTGCATAGCTTTTTTGAAGATTCTTGAATTGTAGTTTTATTTATTTCCTAGTGTTCGACTATTTTCTTTTTTCCCTCTTTGATCTATTCTTTCAACATTTTTTTTTCAAAAGGCAATATTGAAAACCTGTGGAATACTAGGCATTTTCCTCAAGTTAGAGTTAAGATTTTCTGTGTTATCAGTCAGTGCCAGTCCACTGGCTTTAAGACATATTTCAAAGTTGATCCAAAAGTCTCCATATATGCTAACTAAAAAACTTTGTCTTTTTTTTTTTAATGGAATTATTCTGAGTTTAAAATGAACTAATTTTAAACTTCCTGCCTAGCTACAATTTCAAAGAAGCATGCTTATTGCACTCGTGAAAACAGAAAGAAAAAGCATGCAGAGAATACGAAGTGCTATCTCTCAAATGACTTCTTCATTCTTCTTTTACCACTTTAAAGAATGAATCCCTGTGGTTGTATAGAATATGCGAATATCCAAACACAGTAAGCTTCGGTAGAATGCAAAAACAATTATCTGCCTTCAACATCTGTCTTCTTACAGGCTTTAAAAATAATTATGTATATACCTCTAGCATTGCTTTTCAATACTGTCATTTGAAGAATTTTATTCATGATTTGCTGCCCAGCATTGATTTCTTTACTGGATGACCATTTGTCTGTGACTTAGTACAATACAGATTTAGAAACATACTTATCAATGTATAGTCAATGCTAGAAATGGGATCCATTTCATTGGATCATAGCATGTAATAAACTGAAACTTAAATATGTCAATGCGCAGTAAAAATTAAAATTAAATGTCAGTTTTTAATTCGGTATTTATTTTATTGGGTCAGTTGAATGCTATGTGGACGTAAACAAGTATAATTCTATTAACTAAATGTGAAGCAAATTGGACCTACCATCTAGAAGGAATTGTTAAGGTATGAATTCAAATATCCCATGATCTGCTTTAATATAATTATCTCTCTCTGGTATTAATTAGTTGTTTGACTACAGATAGGTTTGTCAGGCTCAGGTATTACTACAATATTCTCAATGATGTAAATAAGTCAAATTGTTGTTTCCTCCTACTACACGTCTTGTTATGTGTTGTCAAGTTACCTTGATGTAGGTGGGCAAATCTAGCAAATGAAAATGAAAGGCAGTCAGTTAAATATGAATTTCAGATAAGTGGTGGTTATCTTTTCAATATACATATATAAGATATACCATGCAATATTAAAATATACTTCTACTACTTCTCTTTTGTTTCCTGCATTTATGTGGATGTTCAGTATTTTATTTGACAGTCTTTGCCTACACATCAAAGTAGCTCAGGGAGCAAGACTGACAGTGTAGCTTTGATCCCAGATGCAGTTGGTTACCATGTCAGAGGAAAGGGGAATCTCAATCTCTACATCAGAGATGAAGGATCAGATCTCTCAATCTCATCACAGTTTATCCTTTGCTGTTTGAAGATTAATAATACAAAAGTGTGTTAATTTTTCCATTTTATTTCACATGAATTAATTCAGCCTCTAGTAGTTCTCTACAAATTTACAGCTTTGTAATATTACCCCTTCTGAAAGTAAATTAAGGAGAATGTGCTTCAATATAATTGTTTTATTACTTATAATATGAGAGTATTTATATTCTATTATCTCAGAAAGTATGGTTAAGAAATATTTGAAGACTTGGTCATATTTGTGGAATCATATGCTAAATTAGCTAATGGGAACATTTGAAAATTATAGAATTGCATAACATGCTTATTAAATTTAAAAACAAAATTAAATGGGGACAGATAGCATTGCTAATAAAAAATAAATGTTGCTAGAATAATCAAAAGTAATGATTTTTAACTGTTACTGAAAGCTATATTTTAAACAAAGAACACCCCAAGTCTATTTTTATTTAGAACATGTCTTGCATTAGAAAGACTTAGAACCATCTGTTGTTCTGTATTTCTCTGACATCTCTAAAGAAATAAGCATGATATTGACTATATATTGTCAATCTCTCCCATAAAATAAAAATATCTAATTATGAATTCATACAATAACCAGAACTTAATAATTTGTAATATCTAGATAGTGAAGCAGCAAAGACTAAAAAAGATCAAAGTGTATCAATTTTGATGAATGGTATTCTCATGGATTTAGGGAGAATATTTTGAAGAGATTTTAATTTTTGTATTCAAATATGATAAAATTTGAATATGTTGTTTAGTTTGCAATGTCAAAATATTACAATGCATAAAGAATACAAATAATACAAATGAATAAAAGAATAGGAAATCAGCAGTCTGAGGAAGATCTAAATTATATTTGTAATCTATCCTTATGTTGGAAAACATTGCCTAATATTTCCTGTTCCTTATTTATTTGTTTTGCTTGCAAATGACAAATACTTTATACCTAGGAGAATTCTCAAGCCCTGAATGTGTAATTTCTATAGCAATCTTCAGTTTCATGGAAGGTCTAATAAAATTTAAGAGATACCGTTTATAATTAAGAGGTGTGAAAAAGCTTTAACATGTTATCTTCTGCTTCAGGATTTAAAATTTTTGTTATATTTTTTTAAATGTATTTTTATTGTAAACAAATGGGATACACTTTATTTCTGTTTGTACATGGAGTAACAGCATACCATTTGCATAATTATACATTTTACATAGGGTAATGATGTTTCATTCATTCTCTTATTTTTTTCCTTCCCCCCACCCCTCCCACTCCTCTATACAGTTCCTCCTTCCTCCATTCTTGCACCTCTCCCACCCCCCATTATGTGTCATCATCTGCATATCAGTGAGATCATTCATCCTTTGGATTTTTGAGATTGGCTTATCTCACTTGGCATGATATTCTCCAATTTCATCCATTTGCCTGCAACTGCCATAACTTTATTATTCTTTATAACTGAGTAATATTCCATTGTATATATACACCACAGTTCTTTATCCATTCATCAATTGAGGACATCTAGGTTGGTTCCACAGTCTGGCTATTGTGAATTGAGCAACTACGAACATTGATGTGGATGTATCTCTGTAGTATGCTGATTTTAAGTCCTTTGGGTATAGGCCAAGGAGTGGGATAGCTGGGTCAAATGGTGGGTCCATTTCAAGTTTTCTAAGGAATCTCCACACTGCTTTCCAGAGTGGCTGCACTAATTTGCAACCCCACCAGCAATGTATGAGTGTACCTTTTTCCCCACAAACTCCTCAACACATATTGTTGCTTGTATTCTTGATAATAACCATTCTAATTGGGGTGAGATGAAATCTTAGGGTAGTTTTGATTTGCATTTCTCTTATTACTAAAGATGGTGAACATTTTTTCATATGTTTATTGATTGCTTGTAGATCTTCTGTGAAGTGTCTGTTCATTTCCTTAGCCCATTTGTTGATTGGGTTATTTGTATTCTTCGTGTAGAGTTTTTTGAGTTCTTTATATATTCTGGAAATTAGTGCTCTCTCTGAAGTATGAGTGGCAAAGATATTCTCCCCTCTGTAGGCTCTCTCTTCGCATTGCTGATAGTTTCCTTTGCTGAGAGAAAGCTATTTAGTTTGAATCTGTCCCAGTTGTTGATTCTTGCTTTTATTTCTTGTGCTATGGGAGTTCTGTTAAGGAAGTCTGATCCTAAGCCAACAAGTTGAAGATTTGGACCTACTTTTTCTTCTATAACATGCACGGTCTCTGGTCTGATCTCAAGGTACTTGATCCATTACGAGTTGATTTTTCTACAGAGTGAGAGATAGGGGTTTATTTTCATTCTGTTGCATATGGATTTTCAGTTTTCCCAGCACCATTTGTTGAAGAGGCTATCTTTTCTCCATTGCATATTTTTGGCACCTTTGTCTAGTATGAGAAAATTGTATTTATTTGGGTTTGTATCCATGTCCTCTATTCTGTACCATTGATCTACCTGTCTATTTTGGTGCCAATATCATGCTTTTTTTGTTACTATTGCTTTGTAGTGTAGTTGAAGTTCTGTTATTGCGATACCCCCTGTTTCATTCTTCCTGCTAAGGATTGCTTTAGCTATTCTGGGTTTCTTATTCTTCCAGATGAATTTCATGATTGTTTGTTCTATTTCCGTAAGGTACATCATTGGGACTTTAATTGGAATTGTATCGAATCTGTATAGCACTTTTGGTAGTATGGCCATTTTGACAATATTAATTCTGCCTATCCAAGAACATGGGAGATCTTTCCATCGTCTAAGGTCTTCCTCAATTACTTTCTTCAATGTTTTGTAGTTTTCATTGTAGACATCTTTTATCACTTTGGTTAGATTGATTCCATAGTATTTAATTTTTTTTGAGGCTCTTGTAAATGGAGTTGTTTTCCTCATTTCCCTTTCAACTGTTTAGTCACTTGCATATAAAAATGCTTTAGATGTATGCGTGTTGATTTTATAGCCTGCTATTTTGCTCAATTCGTTGATGAGGTCTAGAAGTTTTCTGGAGGAGTTTTTTGGATCCTCTAAATATAGAATCATGTCATCAGCAAATAGTGACGCTTAAGTTCCTCTTTTGCTATTCATATACTTTAATTTCTTGAGTTTGTCTAATTGCTCTGGCTAGAGGTTCAAGGACAATGTTGAATAGAAGTGGTGAAAGAGGACATCCCTGACTTGTCCCCATTTTTAGAGGGAATGATTTCAGTTTTTCTCTATTAAGAATGATGTTGGCCACGGGCTTAGCATAAATAGCCTTTACAATGTTCATGTATGTTTCTACTATCCCTATTTTTTCTAGTGTTTTCAGCATGAAGCAGTGTTGTATTTTGTCGAAAGCTTTTTCTGCATTAATTGAAATAACCATATGATTCTTATCCTTAAGTGTATTGACATGATGGATTATGTTTATTGATTTACGGATATTAAACCATCCTTGCATTCCAGGGATGAAACCTACTTGATCATGTTGCACGATTTTCTTAATAAGTTTTTGGATACCGTTTGCCAATATTTTGTTAAGGATCTTTGTATCTATATTCATCAAGGATATTGGTCTAAAAATTTTCTTTCCTTGATGTGTCTTTGAGTGGTTTGGGTATGAGGGTAATATTAGCTTCATAGAATGAGTTTGGTAGGGTACCCTCCTTTTCTATTTCCTGGAATACTTTGAGAAGTATTGGGATGAGTTCTTCTTTGAAGGTCTTGTAGAACTCAACTGAGAATCTGTCTGGTCCTGGGCTTTTCTTGGATGGTAGGTTTTTAATGGCTTCTTCTATTTCATTGCTTGATATTGGTCTGTTTAAATTGTGTATGTACTCCTGCTTCAGTTTGGGAGAAGCATATGTCTCTAGAAATTTGTCAATGTCTTCAGTAGTTTCTATCTTGCTGGAAGACAGATTTTCAAAGTAGCTTCTCATTATGTTCTGTATCTCAGTGGTGTCTGTCATGATATTTCCTTTTTTCATCACAAATTTTAGTAATTTGAGTCTTCTCTCTCCTTCTCTTTGTTAGTTGTGGCTAAGTGTTTGTCGATTGTGTTTACTTTTTCAAAGAACCAACTTTTTGTTTTGTCAATTTTTTGAATTGTTTCTTTTGTTTCAATTTCATTTATTTCAATTCTGATTTTAATTATTTCTACTACTTTTGCTGTTATTCTGTTCTTCTTTTTCCGGGGATTTGAGCTATAATGTTAGGGCATTTAGTTGTTGACTTTTCATTCTTTTCTGGAATGTGCTCCATGCAATGAATTTTCCTCTTAGTACCGCTTTCATAATGTCCCAGAAATTTTGATATGTTGTATCATCATCCTCATTGACCTCTAAGAATTTTATTTTTATCTCCTCCATGATGTTTTCTGTTATCCATGTTTCATTCAATAGCATATTATTTTATCTCCAGGTTTTGGAGTAATTTCTCTTTTTTATTTTGTCATTGATTTCTACTCTCAGTCTATTATGATCTGATAGAACACAAGGTAGTATCTCTATATTTTGCATTTCCTAAGGGCTGCTTTGTGGCATAACATATGGTCTATTTTCAAGAAGGTTCCATGTGCTGCTGAGAAGAAAGTGAATCCGCTCGTTGATGGATGGAATGTTCTATGTATGTCTATTAAGTCTAGGTTATTGATTGTATTATTGCATTCTATGGTTTCTTTGGCTGATTTTTGTTTGGAAGATCTATCTAGTGGTGACAGCAGTGTGTTAAAGTCACCCAGAATTATTGTGTTATGGTCTATTTGATTCCTGAAATTGAAAAGGATTTGTTTGATGTACAGGGATGCACCATTGTTTGGAGCATAAATATTTACTATCATTATGTCTTCCTGATTTATGGTTCCCTTAAGTAGTATGAAATGTCCTTCTGTATTTCTTCTGACTAACTTTGTCTTGAAGTCCACTTTATGTGATATAAGGATGGAAACCCCACTTTTTTACTGAGAACATGTGCATGGTAGGTTTTTCCCATTCTTTCACCTTCAGTCTGTGGATGTCTTTTTCTATGAGATGAGTCTCTTGAAGGCAGCATATTGTTGGGTCTTTCTTTTTAATCCATTCTGCCAGTCTATGTCTTTTGATTGATGAGTTTAGGCCATTAATGTTCAGGGTTATTATTGAGATATGATTTGTATTCCCAGTCATTTGGGCTTATTTTTGGTTTTTAATTTGTCCTGGTTTCTCCTTTGAGTGGTTTTTCTCTAAGGTAGTTCGTCCCTTTGCTGACCTCCATTGTTGTTTTTCATATTATCCTCATGTAATATTTTGTTGAGAACATTCTGTAGAACAGGCTTTCTATTTGGAAATTCTTTTAACTTTTGTTTATCATGGAAGACTTTTATTTCATCTTCAAATCTGAAGTTTAGTTTTGCTGGGTATAGAATTTTTAGTTGGCAACCATGTTCTTTCAGAGCTTGAATACATTGTTCCAGGCCCTTCTAGCTTTTAGAGTCTGGGTTGAGAAGTCAGCTGCTATCCATATTGGTCTCCCTCTATATGTAATCTGATGCTTTTCTGTTGCAGCCTTCAAAATCCTATCTTTATTTTGAATGTTAGGCATTTTCATTATAATGGGCCTTGGTGTGGATCTGTTGTGATTTTGTGCATTTGGTGTTCTGTAAGCCTCTTGTATTTGATTTTCCATTTCATTCTTCAGGTTTGGGAAATTTTCTGATATTATTTCATTGAATAGATTTTTCATTCCTTTGGTTTTTTCTCTAAGCCTTCCTCAATCCCAATAATTCTTAAATTTGGTCTTTTCATGATGTCCCATAATTCTTGGAGATTCTGTTTATGATTTCTTACCATCTTCTCTGTTTGGGCAACTTTATTTTCAAGATTAAATATTTTGTCTTCATTGTCTGGGGTTCTGTCTTCCAAGTGGTCTAGTCTTTTGGCGATACTTGCCATTGAATTTTTAATTTGGTTTATTGTTTCCTTCATTTCAAGGATTTCTGTTTAGGTTTTTTGAGAATCTCTATCTCTTTGTTGAAATGATCTTTTGCTTCCTGCAGTTGCTCTTTCAGCTTATTGGTATTATCATTCATTGTCTGCATTTGCTCTCTTATCTCATCCTTTGCTTCACGAATCATTTTAATCATGTATAATCTGAAATCCTTTTCTGACATTTCTTCTAACATGCTGTTATTGGATTCTAATAATATAGAATCTAGATTTGTTTGGATCATTTTCTTCCCTTCTTTTTTCATGTTGTTCATGTATCATCCCCTCTAGTAGTACAGATCTGGGGTATTGCAGATTTCCCCCTATAGGCTTATAGTGGTCCTATAGGTTCCCAAAACCCTTTCTTTAAGAGGAGATCAATATTAGCAGTGCCCAATTCAGACACTATGCAATCCTAGACCAAATAGCCCCTATGAGGACAATAACAAAATTATCATAATAAACAGAATGAGTTCAAATATTATCTTCAGTAAAACAACATATTTGTAATAAGGTCTGCAGTTTCAAATGGAGGACAAAGAGGATGCAGAGGATGTACAATGTGGCTGTTAATAGAATAAGAAAAGAATGTACAGAAGTTCTAGATAATAGAAAGGGTGAGAGTGTAATCCAAAGAAATTGGATGTTAGCATGCAGAAAAGGGAGAAAGAGATTCTGAGGGAACAGGTAAGCAAAAGGAAAAGAGAGCAAGAAAAGTTAAGAAATAAAAACTTAAATTTTTCAATAAGGAGAAAAAAGAAAATCTACAGTATAACAGTCATATAGTAATGAAACCTCCCAGAGTTCAGTAGCCTGATGCATGAGAGGTACCTGACAATGAGCTTCAAGCCTTCAGCAGGCATCTCAGGATGGGATTTGCCCCACCTAAAGATCTGAGCTATGGCTTCCAGGATTATCCAAGATGGCCGCTCTGGCTTCAAAATGGTTTAGCAAATGGGCAGTTGCAGCTCAGGGTGTGGTCATGGTCAGCAGGAGGTCCTGGAGGTGGGATGCAGTTGGTCAGGCAGTGGTCCTTGAGGTCGGGTGTGTTTTGTATAGTTGCAGGATCCTGGAGGCCAGTTGCAATCAGTCGGTCTTGGGTCCCGGTGATAGGGTGCAGTCAGTTGGTCTGGGGGTCCTGGTGGTAGGGAGCAGTCAGTGGATGTGAGGGCCCCAGAGTCAGGGAGTGATCGGTCGGGCTGAGGGATCATGGAGACGGGGCTCAGTCAGTCTGGGCAAGGGTTCTACAGGGCCTGGCTGTTGTCTCAAAATGGCAGCAGCCACGTGTAATCAAACATGCAGGTACTGTAACAGTGAACTTCCAGGCAACAGCAGGCAGCTGGTGCTCCAGTGGTGGTCGGCGATCAGTTTGCTGACTGTTTTCGGACTATCAGGAGGTGAACCTCATGCATTTGGTGATGGATATGTATAAGGCAGGCGATGGACAGGTGAGAGGCAGGCAAATTGCGGATGATAGGTGACTGACAGTGAGCAATCTGCACTTAAAAAAGTGTACATATGCTGGCAGACTGCAGGTGATCACAGCAAACAAATGGGGTAAACAGCAGGGGATCAATAAGCAGCAAAAACTGCCTTACCAAGAAACAGATATCCCCTGCTTGAAACCAGAGTTACGAAAGGAACACAGCCTCCCTCCAGTCTGCTATCTTGAAATCTTGTTTGTTACATTTGTGAACAGAATTTTTATGTCATCAATTTTGTTGGACAATTGGTGGTATATATTAACTCCAAAAATTTGTTATTACCTAACATCTGTTTTAGTCAACTTTTTTAGTGCTGTGACTAAAAGACCTACCAAGAACAAATTTAAGGAGAAAATGTTTTTTGGGATCTTACAGTTTTAGAGGTCTCAATCCATAGACCGCAGTGGTCAAAATGAGGATGAACATCATGACGGAAGAGTGTGGTGGAAGGAAGTGACTCACATGTTGACAAGAAAGCAGAGAGACTTCACTCACCAAATAAAAAAATATGCCCCAAAGGCATGACTCCCATTTGACCCACTTTCTCCAGCCACACCCTACCTACCTTCGATTACCACTTAGTTAACTTCTACCAGGGGATTAATTCATTAATTGGGTTAAGGTTCTCATAAACAAATCATTTCACCTCTTAATGTTCTTGCATTGTTTTACATATTAACTTTTTAGGTGACACCTGACATCCAAACCATAACAACTTTTGAATATCAGCTGGAATTCATATATTACTTTTCATTTCTTACTACCACATTACACTTATCATAAAATAACACAAACTATTTATTTTTACTGGAACTGATAAGCATTCATTATATTCCCATGGTATTTACAAGTAGTACCCCTTATCATCATTACCATTAAAAATATGTTGACACCCCTGTTGTATAAAAGCAGTGGAAAAATGGCAAGAAGTTGTTCAACAGAATTCAACTGGTGGAACTCATTCAAAAACATAAACACATTTGCACAAACTACATGAACAGTTGTCAAGAATGTATTGTTAAGGGTGCCAATTTACTGGTAACTAATCAAACAACTACTAATACTACTGGTTTCCTCTCCAAATTCTCTGGCATAGTAATATATTTTGCAAATTACAAAAAGGATTTGTGTCACGTCAGACTCACGAAAAGAGGGAAATTTGCCCCAAACATAGGAAATTAAGATAAAATTATTTAAATAAACATTTCATCATTTCACCAATACTCTTGAAGTCTATATTTCTATAGCAAGTATTTCCATGGACTGGCTACCACTGCAGTTTAAAATATTGTTCTAGAGTGTATTTCTAGCTTGCATAACAAAATTATTTCATGGATGCTGTATAATAACATTCTAAAATGCTACTCAACAGCAAAAGAAGAAAATGGTGTTAAAAATTTTAAAACATCACCACTTTTATTAATCTTTCCCCTGATTCTGAGAAATATAAGAGATGAAAGAATGTTCTCTCTTTTTATAGATTGGAAACCAAAACAGAGAGGTTAGCAACCTATTCAAAAGAACAATATTATTTAATGAGAATGGTTATTAAAACATTTTTAGTTTAGTGTAATTAGATTACACAAAATTTACTTAAATTGCACCTTTCATGTCTCAGGCTAAAACACTAACGTAGTTTCAATTTATTTTATTTCCCAAGTAATTTTTTATAGAAACTCTGAGTGTTTCACATCTTCCACCAGTTGTAGTTGTCTTAATATTTATGTCCCTTAACTCCGAATTCGTATGTTCAAATCCTTACCTCCAAGGGGAGGAAGAAGATCTTCAGGAGGTGATTAGATTATGGGGCAGATCCTGTACAGGTGAGATGAGAGATTTTATAAAAGAATCTCATAGAGATCTTCCTCACCCTCTATCATGTGAGGACACAGCAGAAAGGTGTCACACACAAGTCAGAATGTGAGCCCTCACTAGACATAAAATCTACCTTAATCTTGAATTTCTAGCTTCTAGAACATTAGGAAATAAAATTTTATTGTTTAAGAGTTCCCAAATTTATGGCATTTTTATAACAACCTAAGTAGATTCTCAAAATAACCTCCTGGAATAAAACATTACAAACTCTCCTGAAGCTGCAAGAATTGTTCTAATAACAATGGTGCCACTGTCAAGGAAATAGTTGATAAAAAAATGATATTTCAAACTGATTATAGTTATGTAAAACAATCATAAAATATGCAAAAATAATTATAAAATATATAATAATTTTAAATGTTGAAAAACTAAAAAGAAATAAAATCTCTTAATATCCCTTTTCTTTCTCCCTCATTTTTAAACCCTCAAGGTCTTTCTCCTGCAGACATACCCTGAACATGTCTCTATTCACTAGTTCTTGGTCATTTGCTATCATTCAGTGACTCTATTACCTGCTACCTCAAGTTTTGTTTGTTACTCCAGTCTACAGATTCTCCTTTATTCGAGTCTATGAATAACTGAAAATGAAAAAAATAAGTCCTAGTAGCAGCTTCAGAATGACAATGAGCAAATGAATAATAAACCTATATAGTAGCATTAATAATTAATAATTTCATCCTGCTTTTTATGTTCATGCTTTTTTTTTTTTTTTTTTTTTTTGGTGGTGCTGGGGATTGAACCCAAGGCCTTGTGCATGCAAGGCAGGCACTCTACCAACTGAGCTATATCCCCAGCTCCATGCTCATGCTTCTTGATAGTCAAATTACTATCTTTAGCTTCGATCTCCACTTTCATACTACACTATCAATTTATTTTTATACTAACACTGAGATATCTCAGTTATTTAATAAATAAAATATTCAAATTGAACATCAAGAAATATCTCTCCATCATTAATGTGACTTTTTAAAAGTTTCCACAGCCTATGGAAATCATCCACATTCATACTTCTATGAAATCTAATATACAATATTTATTTTTAAAAATAGTCTTTAAATTTCTAATTGACACATATTAATCATCTATATGTAGACACAGTGTGATGTTCCACTACATTTGTACAATGCATAATCTGATGAGAGTAATTGATCTATCATATCACACATTTTCATATCTTTGTGTTGGGAACATTAAAATATTTTCCATTTTGAAGTACATAATTAATTGTGAAATATAGTTATCTTACTATTCTGTGCTATAAAATATTAAAAATAATTTCTATTATTAGCAGCTGTATTTCTGTACAAATGAATCATCATCTCTATTCCCAAATTCTGTGAGATAGTAAATTCCACATATAAATCAGAACATATTTTATATGTCATCAGCTCTCACACCCAAGCTTATTTCTCAGCATTTCCTGTCAACTTCAGTTTCTACCAAGCTCTTTAGGACATCCTTTTTTATTTTTTTATTTTTATTTTTTATTTTTCTTGGTCTTTACCACCAACCACCTAAACTAGTCATCAACTTCTTTGTTACATTCTAGCTTCCAACTTGATTTACTCATAGTTACTGTTAGTTCCTTCTAGGATATTGTCTACATTTCAGCAAGGGTGAACATTTTAAAAACCTGCAATCTACTTTAATGGATTTTATTAGGATAGACAACTTTAGCATGGGCTTCAGTGCCCTGAGTGATCTCTTTCTTGTCCAGCTCTGCCACATATTCCTCTGTTTCTCTATTCTTTTTTTCTCATAAACCAGTTAAAGGCCCTTTTTTCGGTTTTGCTGGGAGGGATTTTAATTCCTTTCTCACAAGATCATCGTTCACCAAGTTTCCTTTATAAATGCTCTGACATATTCATTTTCATAGAAAACATGAAAAAAATAAGATCAAATAAGAATTGACTGAGTCAGATGATGTAGGTCACATATACTGAAATTATTAACAGAAGTGTGATCTTGGGACTTCTTTAAAATAAGATTATGATAACAGCAAGTTTAATAGAGAGATGCACAGAAGTATGGATAATGGATTCTCTATAGAATAATGTTTTTGATGCTCTGACCTAAGAAATTCAATGAAAGAAAACTACTTCAACTGAGAGAGAAAATATTTAATTCAAAAAATATTTTATTATTTTCATGTGATAAATCAGATATATCAGATGAACTAACTCATTCGTATGTTGGAAGATTTTAACTTTTTTCTCAATTTCCTGTAAAATTATTGTAAATTATCATATAGCTATGTAATCATCTGAATGATAACTTCAGTTCCATTTTAGAATTTGTATGAAAATCTCTACAATTATTCTGTCTCTACGATTATTCTGTAAGAGCATATTCAAACTTATTTTCCTGGGATGAGATATTTAGTTTTAGTTGTATTTTAGAAAGCAGTATTGGTTAGATGACCAATGAAGACCTTCAAGCTGCATAATTTTATGAGTCAGTTTCTTCCTTCTTCATGGAATTGAATCAATTTAACTTTAGTTGTAATCACAAGAGCAAGAAGCATAAAGTCTAGGGTCTATGGAAAGAGCTTGCTATTGAACAAGTCTTTGACCCTTGGCAAATTGTTCACTACTCTTTTTTGTTTTCTTTAAATGGCTCTTCCCAAAAGTACCCTTCAGGGATGCTTAAGTATTAATTAGCTAATGTAGTAAAAGCACTATATTAATGCTAAATGCCTCTGCTAATGAAAAAACTGAAAGGTTCATGTGATTTCATCTTTTAAAGCACCACTATTCTTTGTCTTTTGTTGAACAAAAAAAGTAACTTTAATCATGAGATTATTCATTTGAGAAAAATATGTATAGTCAATGTATGCAAAGCAGTTACTAGGTCCCAGGGATCTAGTGTTGAACAGTCAGGTCCACTGTCTTTGGACATGTTTTTGGTGGGGAATGTAAAGACTAGAAAAAGAAGGAAAGTGGGATGGAAGGGCTGCAGAAAGGTATAAGATGGGATAAGAGATAGAAGACTCTGTGAGTAAAATAGTAAGGAAAACAGATATAGAAGGAAAATGTGAACTTCAAACTCTTTTGAATGCATACTGTATTATTAAATATGCTAAGTACTCATCCATTGGACATAAACATTTACTTTGCATAGTAATTGTCTAAGTATACTGACATTGATAATATATGTCATAAACTTCATCAGATGTAATAATAAAGAAAGAAATCAATTTTATATTATGAACAATCTTCTTTTTCCTCTTACTGAAAACAATTTGTGAAAGTTCCATAGGGAAGAAGAGCTGGGTTTACCAAACTCATGGACTGTAGATTCCATCCGGACATTCAAATTGGAATTGGATGATGATATATAATGTGGGTAGGGGTTGGGGGTAAGAGAAGAATGGAGGAACAGACCAAGGGGAGAAAACACTAGGACCTAGAACACTAAGCATACATATTAATTAATTTAATGTATTTCTTAATTTTAGGAAAAATATAGAAATCTTCCTCTTTGTCTTCTAGTAGCTTGATGTTTTTTTCTTTCTCTTTTGGTGTGTATTACCTACTAGAGAAATAACTGGGGAATGCAAGGTTATGCAGATGTTTTCAAATCAATTAACAGTTGTGTTTGTAACTCCATTGGTAATAGCAAAAATAGTGAAAGATTGTTAATATCATAAGTCAATTTGCATTTTAAAGAAAATAATTTGACTTATGAATGATGGATCAAATAAATTTTAAAATGAAGATAGAAAAATAATTTTAGTAGCTATTGCAGAAATCCAGTTAAAATAAATTCGACACTTGAAGTGGACTTCTGATCATGGAGAGAAAGAAAAATAAAAAAAAGTGATTGATGTAGAAAGTAAGAGGCAAAAGCCAATGACTTATTTTTTGTCCATAATATTTGGGAAAGATAAGGCATCAATTTGGGGATTGTTCAGTATTTGTGTTTTGGGTTAAGAAAGTATTCAACTAGATCAATTTCCTGGGATTAGTGAAATTGAAGAGGAGAATGTTACTTCTGTTTCATATGTGGATAATTTTAGGTTGTCCATTACATATACTTATGCAGTTCTCCAGCACAGATGAATAAATGGATCTGGGTGTTGGGAGCCTCAAATGAATTGAGGGCTTGTCTGGGCCATCTCCAAGCAGAGGTGTGCCCCTCAGTGAACTCTCAATATCATCTCACCATTTGAGACCCAACAGGTCCAATTGACCCACCAGGACCCACAGTTCAAAAACTATTTTTCATGCCTTTTGTGTTTTATTTCTTATTGATTATTTCAGACTTTAAATTTCTCAGCAGGCTCACACCTCTGTGTGGAAATATGATATCCATATGTATTTATTACACAGTCTATAGTCTTAATAAATAATTTGGAACTATTCTAATATTTAAATTACTTAGACTTGAATTTACAAAGCAATGATTGATTAAGAAAAGATATAAAAATTATAAATTGCACATTGATTTTTAAAAATGCATATTCAGCCAATATTTTTATGAAGATATAGTCATGACTAGTTTGAAACTTTATTTCCCTACATGTTAAGATAAGTGAAGTCAACAACAAATGATGAATTAAAGGACTTCTGGATTTCATTTCATCTCTTTACTAAAAGAAATTTGGTTGCTAAAATAAAGGATCTCAAAATCAAAGTGAACATGCTCACAATAAAAAGATTCTTTTAACACCAAAACAAAATTGATCAATTATGCAATATTCTAGTTTTTACTACTATAACTTTTATAGTATTCTATAAATGCTACTTTTCATATAATCAATCCTTTTACTGTACTCAAATTTCTTGATTGATTTTCCCCCATTTATTTTCTGCATCATTCTTAGTTTTGAAATGAGAGCTAAAGTATACTGAGAGTCATCTTTCCACATGAATAAAGTCTCATTCAACAACCAGGCCTTATTCCTCTCAAATTAAAACCTACTTTATTTAATCAGACTAGTTTTAAAAGACAAAAGTTTTAGGTAATCAAGGTAACTTATTATATTTTCTCATTTTTTGTACATTTCAATAATTTTTTTATAATATTGTCATATATTGAATATTCATAGAATTCTTTTGTCCTAGGTGAAAAATTGAAACTATCCAAATGTCCATAAATAAAGTGTGCTATATCCATACAATGTACTACTATGCAGCAATCAAAACAAACTAGTTATGTATTCTACAACATGAAATTTATTTGTTTGTGATAATTTCACAAATATATATAAAACTTAATTGTACACTTTTAAAAAGATTGCACTGAAAGATTATCTTAATTTATCTAACATTATAAAAAAATGTTTCTTTAACATTGTAGTAGTCTTTTAAATATATAATAAAAGAGCCCCAAGTTTATTTATAAATTTAAGCTCTCACATCATATTCAGCATAATGTGTGAATAGGGTGTTAATATCTGATAATGTCTGTTTTCAGAACTAGGAATCCTTCTATATTTTCTCCTAATATTATGTGTAGTGTTTTCCCCATTGTCCATAACACTATTAACCTAATGCTGTAAGATAATGATCAATTCTTAAAATGCTATGGAATGAGGAATATAGATTTGGGGATTAATGAATACATATAACTATATAAATGATAAAATTATAAATAAATATTTTTATAATTTTGCTAGTTAAATCTGTTAAGACATATATTTAATTTGTTCAACATTTGCACTAATAATTCATGCACATAAATTTCCACTATATAAAAACCATAAATTTGCAAATGTAAATGATTAGCCTTAATAGAAGAGTAAGAAGAAGCATGATTTGAGGGCAGGATGATTGAATATTGCATTCCTATTATAGCTCTGCCCCAATCCCTTGAAAACTAAATTTCCATGTTGGTAACAAAGAGTAATGTTAGATTATTACTAAAATCTCTTTGAGCACTTGAATCGAGTTCTCTACATTATTCATGGAACACTTAGTTGTATTGACATAAAATCACGAGATATAAAATTTAAAGTCCATGCAGCATATGAATGTCATAGTGTCTACTAATCTTTCTGTTAAAAGCAAAAAGTAGGACTCCTTGACGGACACCTCGGTCTTTTATCTTTTTACCTTGGTTCCGTAGAGAAAGTGAACATTTCAGTTTTCCATAGAAGTGTGATTGGATCTGGACACTGTAGATGGATTGCATTACATACATGACAGCATAAAGTGCTTGACCAGGTGTTGTCAGTGTGCTCCAGAACTTCTCAACCTCCAGGGCTAAATGCCAAATGAATTTCTTTTCTCTGTAAATTGATCAGGTTGTAGTAATCAGTTATAGTAAAGAAAATAGACTAAAATACATACCATGGAAAAATACCACTGATAATACAAAATAAGGTCCAGAAACAAATTTTAAAGATTTTAAAGATTACAAATACTGAAAACATTACAACATAGAAAAATAAAACTTCTTAATACATTGAGAAAAATCTGTGATTTTTATTTCCTTTTGACATTATTGTTTTTTTACTTTTTACAGACTGCATTTTGATTCATTGTACACAAATGGAGTACATCATTTCATTTCTCTGGTTGTACACGATGTAGATTCACAACATTCGTGTAATCATACATGTACAGAGGGTAGTGATGTCTGTCTCATTCCACCATTTTCCATGCCCCCCCTCCCTCTCATTACCCTCTACGTAACCTGAAGTTCCTCCATTCTTCTCTCATCCCCACCCCCCACCTCCTGTATATACCTGTATATATCATCATCACTTACCAGGGAAAACATTTGGCCTTTGATTTTTTGGGATTGGCTTGTTTCACTTTGTGTGATATTCTCAATTGAATTACCTCATCAGATGGAAAATTTTAATAATATTCTACAGAGAGGCTGGAAAGATATTATTCTGCTATAATTCTTCAAAATATATTTCTTAAGAGTTTATATGTTAGGTTTAAAATTATATTTTATCATTCAAGTGTATCACTTTTATATTTATTCAAATTTCAAATTTTTTAAATTTAAATCTATGAAGATATGAGATAATATGAGCTAGAACATGTGTAAGAATTTTTTAGATTCATGTCTTTTACTATTCTTTCTAATATTTTTTTCCTCCTCTGCAACTCACACTATTCTGGGGACAGGTTCAAGATGACACATGTTCACAGCTGGATATCACCTTTTAATCTGAACTGCTCAACAATGTCAACACAGAAGGTAAAATAAATCCTTGTGGCAATTGATTTTACAATTATGTGGCTATCCATATTTTAAATCTATAAGGAAACCACTGAAAATCTTGCAAATATACTTATTACTTCCCTTTTTAAAATTTGTTACAATTGGTTATACAAGACAGTAGAATGCATTTTCACACATTGTACACAAGTGGAACATCTCATTCCTCTGGCTGTACATGGTCTGAGTCACATCGGTAGTGTAATCATACATGTATATAGGATAATAATGTCAATTTCATTCTATTATCCTTTTGATCCCCATTGCCCACCTCTCCCTTCATTCCCCTCTGCACAATACAAAGTTTCTTCATTTTTCCCTACCCTCTGGCCTACCATGGATCGGCATCCACTTATCAGATAAAGCATTCAGCCTTTGACTTTTTGGGATTGGCTTATTTCACTTAGCAGGATAGTCTCCAGTTCCATCCATTTACCTGCAAATGCCATAATTTCATTCTTCTTTAAGGCTGAGTAATATTCCACTGTATATATGTACCACATTTTCTTTATCCATTCATCTGTTGAAGGGCATCTGGGTTGGTTCCATAGCTTGATTATTATTCATTGAACTGCTGTAAACATTGAAGTGACTGCATCACTCTTCTGTGCTGATATTAAGTTGTTTGGGTATAAACCAAAGAAGGGGGATAACTGGGTAAAATGGTGGTTTCGTTCCAACTTTTATGAGGAATCTTCTACTGCTTTCCGTAGTGGTCACACCAGTTGTCAATCCTACCATCAATGTATGAGTGTACATTTTCCCCACATCCTAGCCAACACTTGTTATTGCTTTTATTCTTGATAATTGTCATTTTGACTGGAGTGAGATGAAATCTTAGAGTAGCTTTGATTTGTGTTTTTAAATTGCCAGAGATGTTGAATATTTTTCATGTTTGTTGATCAATTATATTTCTTCTTCTGTGAAGTGTCTGTTCAGATTCTTTGTCCATCAATTGGTTAGGTAACATGTTTTTTTGGTGTTAAGTTTTTTGAGTTTATTTATCCTGGAGATTAGTGCTCTATCTAAGGTGTATGTGGTTAAAATTTTCTCCCATTCTATAGGTTCTCTCTTCATATTGTTCATTGTTTCCTTGCTGAGAAGAAGCTTTTTAGTTTGAATCCATCCCATTTATTGAGTCTTAATTTTATTTCTTGTGCTTTAGGAATCTTATTAAGGAAGTCAGGTCCTAGGCTGACATAATGTAGATTTGAGCCTACATTTTCTTCTTTTAGGCACAGGATCTATGTTCTAGTGCCTAAGTCTGTGGTTCACTTTGTGTTGATTTTTGTCCTGAGTGAGAGAGAAAGGTTTAATTACATATGGATTTTTGTGTTACATACGGATTTTCAGTCTTCCCAACACCATTTGTTAAATAGGCTATCTTTTCTCCAATGTATGTTTTTGGCTCCTTTGTCAAGCATGAGATGTCCGTATTTATGTGGGTTTGTCTTCTTGTCTTCTATTTTTTACCAGTTGTATACATGCTCATTTTGGTGCCGATACCATGCCATTTTTGTTACTATTACTCTGTAGTATTTTTTAAGGTCTGGTGTTGTAATGTCTCCTGCTTCACTCTCCTTGCTAAAGATTTCTTTGGCTATTCTGGGTCTCTTATTCTTCCAAATGCATTTCATAATTGATTTTTCTAGTTCCATGAAAAATGTCATTAGGATTTCAATAGAAATTGCATTAAATCTGCATAACATTTTTGGTAGTATAGGCATTAATTCTGCCTATTCAAGACTATGAGTGATAGTCCCATCTTCTAAGGTCTTCTTCAATTTCTTTCTTTAGTGTTCTGTAGTTTTCATTTCACCTCTTTTGGTAGATTGATTCCCAAGTATTTTTTTTTCTGAGACTATTGTGAATAGGGTAGTTTTCCTAATTTTTCTTGCAGTGGATTCATTGCTTATGTATAGAAATGC
Organism: Sciurus vulgaris; assembly: GCF_902686455.1. NCBI lineage: Eukaryota > Metazoa > Chordata > Mammalia > Rodentia > Sciuridae > Sciurus > Sciurus vulgaris. The sequence continues at coordinate 24,494,283 of NC_136470.1, read as the reverse complement.
ATTTGATTTATAGGTATTGATTTTATATCCTTCTACTTTGCTGAATTCATTTATTAGTTCTGGAAGTTGTCTGTTGGAATTTTTTGGATCCTCTAAATATAGAATCAGGTCCTTGGCAAATAGTGATAGTTTTAGTTCTTCTTTACCTATTTGTGTCCCTTTAATTTCTTATCATCTCATAAGTTTGTCTGTCTAATTGCTCTGGCTATGTTGAATAACTCAACAACTATATCTAATTGCTCAAGGACTATGTTGAATAGAAGTGGTGAAAAAGGTATCTCTTTCTTGTTCCAGTTTTTAGAGGAAATGCTTTCAATTTTTCTGTTTAGAATGATATTAGCCTTGGACTTGGAATAGATAGCTTTTACATTGTTGAAGGACGTTCCTACTATCCCTAGTTTTTCTAATCTTTTGAACATGAAGAGGTTCTGTATTTTGTCAAATGCTTTTTCTGCATCTATTGAGATGATCATATGATTCTTTAAGGCTATCGATATTGATTTCCATATGTTGAATCAACCTTGCATACCTGGGATGAACCCCACGTGATTGTGGTTCACTATCTTTTTAATATGTTTTTGTATGTGATTTGCCAGAATTTTGTAGAGAATTTTGGAATCTATGTTCATCATTGCATTTTTCTTTCTTTGATGTCTTTGTCTGGTTTTGTTATCAGGGTGATACCTGCCTCATAGAATGAGTTTGGAAGGGTTCCTTCATTTTCTATTTCATGAAATAATTTGAGGAGCATTGGTGTTAATTTTTTTTTTTTTTTAAGATCTTGCAGAACTTGACTGAGAATCTATCTGGTCCTGGGTTTTTCTTTGTTGGTAGACTTTTGATGGTCTCTTCAACTTCATTGCTTGAAATGGATCTGTTTAAATTGTGGGAGTCCTCCTTTTGTAGTTTGGATAGATCATATGTCTCAAGAAATTTGTCAATGTCTTTGAGATTTTCTATTTTATTTGAGTATAAATTTTCTTAGTAGTTTTTAATTATCTTCTGTATTTCAGTAGTATAAGTCATGATATGTCCTTTTTCATCATGAATGTTAGTGATTCAAGTTTTCTGCCTCCCTCTTTATCATAGTTAAGGGTTAATCAGTTTTATTTATTATTTCAAAGAACCAACTTTTCATTTTGTCAGTTTTTTCAATTGTTTCTTTTGTTTCAATTTCATTCATTTCAGCTCTGATTTTAATTATTTCCTGTCTTCTACTGCTTTGAGAGTTGATTTGTTCTTCTTTTTCTAGGGCTTTGAGGTATAATATTAGGTCATTTATGTACTGACTTTTTATTCTTTTAATGTATAATCTCAATGCAATGAACTTTCCTCTTAGCACTGACTTCATCGTGTCCCAGAGATTTTGATATGTTGTATTGCTATTCTCATTTACCTGTTTATTTCTATTTCCTCCCTGATGTTTTTAAAATCTCCAGGTAGCTTCTATTTTTAATTTTAAAATTGATTTCTAGTTTCATTCCATTAAAATCTAATGAAATGCAGGGTAGCATTTATATTTTGTTCTTGTTTTTGAGAGTTGCTTTGGGGTATAATATATGTAGAGAAGGATCCATGTGCTGCTGAGAAGAAAGTGTCTTCACTTGATGATGGATGAAATATTCTATATGTATCTGTTAATTCTAAATCATTGATTGTATTATTTAGTTCCATAGTTTTTTTGTTTAGCTTTTTTTTTGAGAGATCTTTGCAGTTGTGAGAGAGACATGTTAAAGTCACTCAGTATTATTTTGTTGTGTTCTATTTGATTCTTGAAATGGGTTTGATTGATGTACAAGATGCTCCATTGTTTGGGACATATATATTTACAATCATTATGTCTTGTTGATATATGATTCCCTTAAGCAGTATGAAATTTCTTATTTATCTCTTCTGACCAACTTTGGTTTGAAGTCCATTTTGCCTGATATGAGGTTGGAAATCCCTGCTTGTTTACATAGTCCATACGAGTGTTATGTTTTTTTTCCCAAATTTTCAGTTTCAGTCTATGGGTGTCTTTTCCTAGGAGGTGAGACTCTTGTGAAGACAGCATATTTTTGGGTCTTTTATTAAAATCCAATCTGTCAACCTGTCTTTTAATTGATGAGTTTAGAATATTAACATTCAGGGTTATTATTGAGATATGACTAGTACTCTTCACCATTTTATTTTTGGTTTTGTCTTGACTTGGTTTCTCCTTTGATTGATCTTTTCTTTAGTGTCATTCCTCCCTTTGCTGGTTTTCACTGTATTTTTTTTTTTCATTTACTCTTAATGGAATATTTTGCTGAGAATGTTCTATAATGCAGGCTTTCTCATTGTGAATTCTTTTAACTTTTGTTTTTCATGGATGATTTTTACTTCATCTTCAAATCTGAAGCTTAATTTTACTGTATATAAAATTATTGGTTGGCATTCATTTTCTTTCAGAGTTCGATATATGCTATTCTAGGACCTCCTGGCATTGAGGGTCTGGGTTGAGAAATCTGCTGAAATTTGAATTGGTTTCCCCCTATATGTAATAAGACTTTTTTTCTTGCATTCTTTAAAATTCTATCCTTATTTGCATGTTAGTCAATCTCATTATAATGTGCCTTAGTGTGGGTCAGCTATAATTTTGTACATTTGGGGTCCTGTAAGCCTCTTGAAGCTGATTTTCTATTTTATTCTTTAAATTTCAGAAATTTTCTGATATTATGTCAATGAAAAGACTTTGCATTCCTTTGTTTTGTGCCTCCATACCTTCATCAATTCCAATAAATCTTAAATTTGGTCTTTTCATTTATCCCTTATTTCTTGGAAGTACTGCTCATGGTTTCTTACCATCTTCTCTGTGAGGTCAACTTTATTTTCAAGAGTTTATATTTTGTATTTTGTCTGAGGTTCTGTCTTCTAAGTGTTTTAGTTTGTTGATGATACTTTTCATTTAATTTTTAATTTGGTTTATTATTTCCTTCATTTCAAGAATTTCTGCTTGATTCCTTTTTATAATCTTTGCCTCTTTATGGAAGTGATCGTTCTCTTCTATTTTCTGATACAATCGTTTATTTCAAAGATCAGTTTAACTATGTACCTTCTAAACTCCTCCTCTGACATTTCTTCTACTATGTTGTCTATGAATTCTATTGTTGGAACATCTTGGTTTGTTTGAGGTGCTTTGTTCCCCTGTTTTTTCATGTTGTTTACATCTAGCTGTATGAATCTGAGACAATATAGTTTCTACCCTGTTGTTTTATAGGGTCCCTGAATGCTTCTAGTGCCTCACCTTTAAGGGAGACACCAACATTAACAGTAGTCAATGCAAATAACACACAGCTTTAAACCACATAGCATCTACAGTATTGTTGCAAAAAACAGAAATGTTATTGTCTACAATATAAACAGTAAATTTACTAAAACCATTTACCATTTCAAATGATGGACAATTAGGGAACAGAAGTAGTGTAAGATGAGATGTTTATAAGGGAGAGGGAGAGAAGACAGAGGTAAAAAAATTATAGTAATACTGAAGGGGGAATTAGTAGAGGTTGACTCTTAGTACAAGAGAAGTGAGAAAGAGAATCCAGGGAGACAGGTGAGAGAAAAAACGTATACAGATTAAAAAATAAAAGTAAAAATATAAGAATACACAACAAAATTAATATACTATTCAGATATCCCATTCCTCAATAAATTGATGCATGAAAAATATTTTGATTCAAAGATGGTAGAGGTGTGAGAGAGAGGGAAAAACAAAAAAGGAAAGTCTCAATGAAGAATTAAACAATTTCTTTCTCTGCCAATAGGTGGGGTTGTCTGAAGTTTGATGTTATCTCTAGTCCAGTGGCACCCAGGCCAGTTGGGTGGGCAAGCTGATAACAAGATGCCCTCAAACCCTCTTCCAGTCTTCCTACCCCTTGTAGCCAAACCCTTCCATCCCTGGGCACCTCAGGACTCAATGAACTGGAGAGAGTCTGGTTTTCTGCAGTTTGTCCAACCTGTGTTCCCCCCAGGGCACTACCCCTTGTGTCCAGCTTTCAGCAGGCTTGCCAGACCCAGACTGGCCCCAGGCAAACCCAGCTGCAATCTGAGGACCTAGGCTTCAGTTTCCCCAGGTTCTGCCTTGGGGCAGTCCCAAGATCTCAATGCCCTTTCAACTTTCAGAGAGAGACCCCAGGGATGCACTTACACAACAAGCAATCCTGCAAAGAGGCAGACAGATGGCAGCCACTAGCACACCTGGTAGAACGACCTCAGATGCAATCATACCTGCAGGTACCCCAACAATATCTCCAGACCCTGGCCCATGTCCACAGACTGGGGCAGCCAAGCCACAGAGGGCTGTGGTGGCAGTGACAAATCTGCAGGTCTTGGACGGTGTCCCAAGAAGGTGGCTGCAATGGGTCATCTGCTGGGAGTCTGTGAGCTTTCGACAGGCTAACAGCAAGCAATAGGTAGACATCCAGCAGCAGGCAATGGGTAAGTGAAAGGCAGGTGAGGGGCACAAGAGGGGAGCAAATGGGCAAATGGTAGATGATAAACAGCAGATAGTGAGCCACTGCACTCAAAAGGCAGGTGATATTCATGGCAGGCTACGGTGATGGACAAATGGTGGGGGATAACAGCAGAGGATCAGTGGGCAGAGATGGCTGCCTCACAGAGGAACTGTATTTTCTTTCCTTAAATCCTGATTCACAGAGTGACAAGGAAGGCAGCTTCCCTCTAGTACACCACCTTGGTTGTCTGGCAAATATATTTAAATAAACAAAACAGAACACAACCCCACCTCTTCGTGCCACTAACCAGCTTCCAGTCATCCATCTCCATTTCCTGAAGAAACACCATAGTGCAGAAGTGGAGGGAAAGAGAGAAGTTGGAGAAAAAAATAGATGATGATCGAATTCTGGATTCTCCAGAGAAACAGAATATGCACATATAATATATAAAACATTAATATATAATATTTTATAACAACTTACAGCTTCAAAGTAGCAGATTAGAGAGGATTGCTTCTTTGTTCCCTCTGTGGTATGAAACCAAGAATTTATAGTTCTCATCAAGGTGAGAGGGGAAACTTTTTTGGAATTAATTTTGGATATTCAAAACTGATCAGGGAATCAGACCATTGGATATAACAAAATAAAGATAACCCCAGTGCTGCTGGGACTGCCAGTGGTGCAAGCAGATGCCGTCCTCCCTGTGCTAAAATAGTGGCGCAATACTTCAATTAAAGGAACCCATGAATTTAAGAGGTATGATGTGTATATGGATACAGAGAGATCAGAGATCAAAGACACGTGGCATGGTGTGTATCTAAGAGACCAGAAGAAAATCAAAAGTTGAGCAGGAAAAACCAGTCAGGAAAACATACCTGGCTTTCCCCCTCCTCCTCCAGAAGAGTCACCTGTAAGACTTACCGCTTGTAAGCTCTACTGGGAAAGTTCAGCCCAGTTGAGAATTCAAAAGGGCATGGGAAAAATTCAGTGAGTTTGGAAACTGAACCTGCCAGTCTTAAATACACTAACCTCACACATGTCTGAGGGCATCAAAAATTGACCCCTCTTATGCAAGAGTGAAACCCAGGGGTTTTTCCGGGGAGATAATCCCCCAGAATGGTCCACCAACAGTCTGAACTGAGAGGCCTGCTGATTTAAAATCTTCAATCCAAGGAAGAGCTTGGAGACTATATCCAAAGCCCTGCATACAGGATCTCTCATCCCTCCAGCAATTCCTCCTGACACATAAGAGAAGAATATTTGGAACTTGGAACTACATTGGAAACAATTCCCTAACTTTTCACTGAAATCTTCTGCTTTCTTTTCTTTTCTTTTTTTTTTTCCTATAACCCTTCAAATGCAACCTAAATGGTTCATGGACACTTATACATACTCACGCTTTTTTTCTTTGTTTTTGCTTTTTGTTTGCTTGTTTGTTTATCATTCCTAACATTTTTAAGGCAGTTATTTCTCATTGATCGATATTTTGAGGACTCAGATGTTTGATTAGAATATGTCAGTTTTATACTTGAACTCTTTTACTTTTATTTTTACTTTTATTATAAATTTAAAGTTTTTATTTTATACACTTTTTTCTCTCACTTATCTGTTACCCTATATTCTCTTTTTTGCTCTGCTAACAACCAACATTTATTGATCTGTTTTATTCATCCTCTATTTTCTATTTCTATTTTCTCTCCTTCTCCCACACAAATATCACACCTACACTACACCTTTTCTATCACTGTTCACTACTTAAAATTTATTTGTAAACTTACTCTTTTGACAGTGGGCAATGACTGATCATATCATCTCTGTTTATTGTGACAATTAGCACACTAGAAAACAAAGTGGGAATTATTTGGTTTGAGACCGTAAACTGTTTGCATTAGTTCTTGTTCATATCTGTCTCCCACTAAATTGTGAGGTACTGGAAACCTTCTGAGTCCTTATAAGTCAACAGGGTACAATCTCTAATGCCTCAAAAACCATACTATCAGATGGGCAGACACACAAATATGAAAAAAGGCAACAAATCTCCTCAAACAAATCAATGTAATTCAAGAACAGAATTCATTGACTCCACAATGGGAGAAATGACAGAGAAGGAGTTTAGAATGTTCATAATTAAATTGATCTCTGATGTAATGAATTTGTTGATTATTGGTGACATGAGTTCTGCTTCCCAGATGTGAAGATTAAACACCAGAGAATCACCAAGGCAAGCATAGAAAGCAAGTTTTATTTAAATAATTGTAACACAGACTTCCCAGGAGGAAGAAGTGTGCCATAGCTGGTGTCCTGGTATCCCAAGAAGTGGGAGCATCCAGCCCTATTATGCATTTTAGATTTTCTTTGTTCTCCTGCCCTCTTCCCCCTCTCAGCTCTCCCCATCCTGTGACTAGGCCTAGGTGCCAGGTCAGGGTGAGCCAAAAGGTAAGAAGCAAATGGGCAAGGAGAAAGAGTGATTAAGGCGGGTAGCAGGACAGGAGGCATTAATTGACAGCTCCGCAGGGAGGCACAATTCCTGGGGCAGGTTACCTTAATAAGGGTGGAGGAAGGGCTCTGGAGGCATTAGCATATCAATCCCCCAGATTTCGTGTCCAACTTCCGAGACCCAAACCAGCTTCCATCTTCCCAATCTGACCCAATCACATATCTACACTCACTACCTGTGTTTAATTCTTGTTTCAGTGAAAGATGATGTAAGGGAAGCAAAAGTTCATTTCAACAAAGAGAGATTCTGGGGGGAAAATGGAAGAGCAGAAATTCTTGAAATGAAGAAATTAATAAACCTAAATAAAATTCATTAGAAGGCATCACCAGCAGATTAAACCAATTTGAAAACAGAGTTTCAAGCAATGAAAACAAAATAAATGCTCCAGAAAATAAAATTGACCATGGAGAAATGATGTCAAGATACCATGAAGACATACTAGGTGGCACACACCTGTATTCCCATTGGCAGAGGAGGCAGAGGCAGGAGGATAGAGAGTTCAAAGTCAGTCACAGCAAAAAGTGAGGCACTGTGCAAATCAATGAGAGTCTATCTCTAATTAATATGCTAAATAGGGCTTGGGTGTGACTCAGTGGTTGAATGCCCCTGGGTTCAATCCCTGGTACACCCCCTAAAAAGAAACCATGAACAAAACTTCCAGTAAATATGGGATAGCATGAAAAGACCAAACTTAAGATATATTGAGAAAATGAAGGCTCAGAGATACAAACCTAAGGAATGCAAACTCTTTTTAATTAAATAATACATAAAAGTTTCCCCAATCTTAAGAATGAAATGGAAATCAGATACAGGAGGCATATAGGACCCCAAATATACAAAATTACAGCATACCAACACCAAGGCACATTATTATGAAAATGCCCAACATATAGAATGATAGAATTGTAAAGGCCACTAGAGAAAAAAAAAGCCAAATGAAGAATACATTCACATTAAGAGATTTAATACATATGGGAGTTTGTCAGAAAAACCCAACTCCTGTGTATAAATATAAAGCTCTAATTAAAAAACAAAAAAAGGCTTACATGAAGGAATTGGCTTGCCTGACAAATCCAAAATTTCTAGGGCAGGCCCACAGGCTGGAAACTCAAACAAGTGTTTGTGTTGTCCTCTTAAAGGAAACTTTGTTTTTGTTCTTATATCCTCAACTGATTTAAAAAGGCTCACATTTTCAAGAGTGATATTTTAAAATTAAAAAGTCAATTGAGGAGATCCAAGATGGCAGACTAGAGGGAGGCTGCATTCCTTGTCACTCTGTAACTCCGGTTTCAAGCAGAGGATATATGTTTCTTGGTGAGGCAGTTTTTGCTGCTTATCGATCCCCTGCTGTTTACCCCATTTGTCTGCTGTGATCATCTGCAAGCATATCGATGCCTTTTGAGTGCAGATTGCTCACTGTCAGGCGCCTGTCATCTGCCATATGCCTGCCTGTTGCCTGTTCTTCGCCTGCCTTACACCTATCTACGACCCAACACATGAGGTTCACCTCCCGATCATCGGACAAGAGTCAGCAAATTGATCACCAACCACCAGTGGAGCACCAGCTGCCTGCTGTTGCCTGGAAGTTCACTGTTACAGTACCTGCAGGTTTGATTACACATGGCTGCCGCCATTTTGAGACAACAGCCAGGCCCCATAGGACCCCTGGCCAGACTGGCTGAGCCGCCCTGTCTCCAGGATCCCTCAGCCTGACCGATCACTCCCTGCCTCTGGGGCCCTCACATTGACTGATTGCTCCCTCCCGCCAGGACCCCCAGACTAAATGACTACGCCCTATCACTGGGACCCCAGACCAACTGATTGCAACTGGCCTCCAGGATGCCGCAACCACACCAAACACACCCAACCTCCAGGACCCCTGCCTGACCAACTGCACCCCGCCTCCAGGAACTCCAGCTGACCACGTCCACACCCTGAGCTGCAGCTCCCCATTTGCCAACACATTTGGAAGCCAGAGTGGCCATCTTGGATAATCCTGGAAGCCATAGCTCTGATCTTTAGGTGGGGCAAATCCCATCCTGAGATGCCTACTGGAGACTTTAAGCTCATTGTCAGGTACCTCTCATGCATCAGGCTACTGAAGACTGGGAGGTTTCATTACTATATGACTGTTAAACTGTAGATTTTCTTTTTTCTCCTTATTGAAAAATTTTACATTTTTATTTCTTTACTTTTCTTGCTCTTTTCCTTTTATTTACTTGTTCCCTCAGATTCTCTTTCTCCCTTTTTTGCATGCTAACATCCAATTTCTTTTGACTATACTCTCCCCCCAAAGAACTCAAAAAACTCTACACCAAGAGTTCAAATAACCCAATCAACAAATGAGCTAGGATATGAACAGACACTTCACAGAAGAAGATCTACAAGCAGTCATCAAACATATGCAAAAATGTTCAATATCTCTAGTAATAAGAGAAATGCAAATCAAAGCTATCCTAAGATTCCATCTCACCCCAATTAGAATGGCGATTATCAAGAATACGAGCAACAATAGGTGTTGGAGAGTTTGTGGGGAAAAAGGTACACTCATACATTGCTGGTGGGGCTGCAAATTAGTGCAGCCAATCTGGAAAGCAGTGTGGAGATTCCTCAGAAAACTTGGAATGGACCCACCATTTGACCCAGCTATCTCACTCCTCGGCCTATACCCAAAGGACTTAAAATCAGCATACTACAGAGATACAGCCACATCAATGTTCATAGCTGCTCAATTCACAATAGCCAATTGTGGAACCAATATAGATGTCCTTCAGTTGATGAATGGATAAAGAAACTGTGGTATATATATATATATATATTCACACACACACACACAATGGAATATTACTCAGCTATAAAGAATAATAAAATTATGGCATTTGAGGCAAATGGATGAAATTGGAGAATATCATGCCAATCTCAGAATACCAAAGGACAAATGATCTCGCTGATAAATGGATGATGACAAATAATGGGGGGTGGGAGTGGGGAAAGAATGGAGGACAGAGGGACTGTATAGAGGGAAAAGAGGGGTGGGAGGGGTGGGGGGAGGAAAAAATAACAAAATGAATCAAACATCATTACATTACGTAAATGTATGATTATGCAAATGGTATGATGTTACTCCATGTACAAACAGAAACAACATGTATCCCATTTGTTTACAGTAAAAATAAATTTAAAAAAATAAGATCAGTAGAGAGAATAATAGTGATAGCTCATATGTTAATCAAGCAATTTAGAATTAGGACAAATTACTATCTTAATAATTATTAGCAGCTATTGCTCCCCATAAATCTTCAGGACAGAATTAAATTCTACCTTATTAAGTAATTCACATCAAATCAGAACTTTTTTTTCTGAAAATGTGTATTTGTCAATGAATAAATCATGTTTCCATGAAAAAAAAAAAAGAACAAAAATTTACACATTCATCCTACAGAAACTGTGAAATGGCTCCATAACTCTGCATAATCTGAAATGTTACAAATTCTTATTCCTTCTGAAGTTATTTTGATTAGTCTAACAGTAAAAAGTCACACGACTATCAAAAATACCCATAATCTAAATGTCATTGTAGGAAATACATCTTTGAAAACTATTAAAATGATTGAGACCTACTTATTTGTAAATTTTACTTGTAAAATAATCAAATGGATAAACTTACTAATGGCTTTAAAGTGTACCAATAGTAGTACCAATATTCTATGAAATGAACAGAATAACTGGATATCAAATAGGTTTCAGTAAATGAATATAAAGAATGCTTGCTACAAATAAGATGTGTAAATTGATGATAAGTCAACAGAGAAAACCATCCTCTTGCACTTTTCAATACCCAAATTATTCAGATTATGATTTTTCATGTGAAGATCTCATTCATGTCCCATGTGGATGAGGGAAAAGATGCTATGGCAGGGATGGGCTGGCTGTGAAATAAAAGTTATGAAATTTATGTAAGAAAATAAGACAAAAAGAAAAGAAGTCAATTGATTATTCATGAGAACCACATTCACAAATCTGTTTTATTGCAAAATCTAAAATTGTATTTAATTAAATAAATGGGTACTATAGCCTAGACAAGTTCACACATGAAATTGATTCATAGGTGCAATATTCACAAAATGAATGACAACGTGAACTCGTAACTATTCCCTAATGATAAATCCAACACTGCCTCTTACTGATGTTGCAGAAGGGACCATGTAGAGCAATGTTGGCTAATTAGTTTATTGGAAATCATGGGGTTAAGAAATTTTCTATGGAGTTGGAGGACAACTGATACTGCATTTTTGTGAGCAGAGTTCAACAATGGAAAAGCTTTCTGGGAGCAGACAGGAGCTTGTGCTTTTGATGTTTTTGGCTTCTTCCTTCTGTGTTTCAGAAACTATCGATACCCACTGCATGCACAATAAAGCATGATGCATATCTTAGCGTTACCTTGGTGGTTGCTTATTCTCACTTATACAAAAGTAGTCCTTGTACCTGAAAAAAACTTCTGTAAGTCATCATGTACAAACAACAAAGGGTATGGCTGTAAGGCCCCCAGTCACTATAAATAAGGTTTAGATATCTCACCTTGCATTTGCTCTTTACAAGTAAAACTCATTTTCTTGCAAACCCTTCTTTAAAATCAACAATTTTTTTTATTAAAAAAGTTGAGAGCTGGGAATGTAGCTCAGTGGTAAAGCACTTGACTAGCATGTATAAGATCCTGAGTTTGATCCCCAACATAAAAAAAGTGCAATTCTACAATGATGAATAACTAGAAGATAAAATTCATGGTCATGGTATTGAAGAATCCATGAGAGTGCAAGAAAATAGAGTAGAAGGAGAGAGAAACAATAACATAGCAGGAGTGAGAGAAAATACATTTCTTAGCAAAGAAAACTCATAGTAGGCAAACTAACTTCAGTGCTGTTGAAAGAGAAATTGATTTTTTTAAAGTGCAAAATCCTCACAGGAATGAGAAAAAGTTGTTAAATATCAATTTACATTAGATAAGATTTTTGCAATATAGTCCAAAAAAGAATCCAAAGCTTTATTCTATTATTGTACCTAGCTTATACTTCAGAAGAAAGAAAAAAAATCAAATGTATTTATTTAATCCTTTTTGTCAGTAGTACCCAGGGTGAAGAATTCATTTGTAGCTTTTTCATTGCTGTTGAGTCTTAGAACGTCACGTATATTAAAGGAAAATGTTATACCTTTTGATCCTAAGATGTCAAGATATAGTTTATTTCTCTTTATGAAAGGTAGGAGGGCTTATACGTCATGAAAATTTCATGGGACTTGCCTAAAAGTGTACCAATTATCAAAACAAAGAGTCTTTTTCCTCTTTTTTGTTTTTTTTTTTTGTTCTTAAAACATACCTATTTAGTTTTAATTTTTTTATGCAATTCACATTTCCTTTTCCATTCAGTTATAAAAGGTGAATAAGTGTATAAAAGCAGAATATATGTTTAGAAACATTTAGGAGACGGTACTATAACGGCTAAGAAAACAAGATTTTATATTTTCCTTTAAACTTCAATACTGTCACTGAGCTAACACTTTTTAGTCAGCAATAATTTACAATTGCCTTTTCTACTTTTCTACCTCTGAAAGTGGAGATACATAATATTAAATGAAAGAAAACTCAATAAAAATGTATAGTATAATAAGAATTGTGTCATTTGGATTCAATAAAATAAAAGAAACCCGGACTGTTGAAAAGAGTCAAAATGAGGAAGGAAGAAAATGATCCAATAGAAAAAAAATCTTAAAAACTTCATGCTAAGTGAAATAAACCAGGCATGAAGGGTTATATTTTGTTTGATTCAATTTGGATGGAATGTCCAGAATAGGCAAATCCATGGAAACAGTTAGTTGGCAAGTGAAGAAAGATTGAGAAGTTCTTTATGGAATTCACAGACATATCCACTCACAGGTATACTGTATCTGATTTAGAGAACAGCAGATTTAGAGAACATGGCCAGGCCTCTTCACTTGAGAAAGTGAAAAAGTGTACTTCCCTGTGCTCTGAAAAAGAGAATAAAACCTATTGACAAAGAATATTTGTGTCTAAAAAAAATATGCTTTTCTATATCTTAAATTTTTAGCCATGATTAATAGTTACATAATAGTTATTTTATTTAGAAAACATGCCTACCAAGTAAGGAAGAAAAGAATATAAATATATGATTAATTAACATAACCAGTTTATAAAATATTATGCTAAGAATGGGTATATTTTTGTAAAAATCTCAATCAGATCTTTCTTTTATGTATAACATTTCTAGCATCTAGTGAAGAATGCTTCAAAGTGCACAAAAAAAGACTATCTCTAAGTTATGGAAACAAATAGTGCTTATGCTATTCATATGTGTTCTAAAGTTTTACTTCATACATTTTCTAATGTCCATATTTGTGATAAATGGTGAAACACTAAATTCAATTTTTAATGCAATTACTATTTTATATTGTGGCTCTTCATCACACTATTATTTTGATAACATAAATAGTATTTTCAATCAATACTAATCTTTATATAAAAGGCAGGACTTCCATTGATTTCTCTTATAAAATGTCCTTGAAGTTGTGATAATATGGTTGAAATCTTTTATTCCAAAATAACAATGGGATCCAGGAAATCTGGTCTTTGTTTTAATTAAGGTGGATACTTTCTTTCTTTAGTTCATTTTTGAAATTATTTATTTTTTAAATATATAATGCAACAAACAGAGTAACCGTAAGTAGGAGTAAAACTGTTAACTACCTGTGGACCTGAGAGGTCAATGGGAAGGGCAGCAGAAGGCAGAACCCAGCAGAAAGGAACTGGAGGTAAGCGTGATATTCAGTTCAGGGACACAGATAGCCCAGGGGGTTGGGTCCTGGGTGGACTCAGTAGAGTATGTACCTTAGCATTTCCTTGCTCCCTAGTCCATTTCTGAATGGGTCCCATTCATTGAACATAATTAAAGCAAAGAGACATGGGAGTATTTTAAAATGTTTTATAGGTCAGGCTCCAGGACTATGATGAGAGAGTGGGTTGGAAAATGGAGTGAAAGGGGCATATGGAAGCTATCCAGGAAGTAAAGGATCACAAAATTATATTTTGATGAAAAGCCCCCATGTATTTTAAGGAAAAATATCTTAATATATTTAATATAAGGAAAAAGAAAAAGCATAGTTTTTTTTTATATTAATAGTGATCAGAAATACAGGTTAAAAGGACAATGTTAGAAGAGGAAATAAACAAATATTATATGAGTAAAAAAAATGTGGGAATGAATAATATATAAAAATAATGAGATTCTATCATGCTATATGCATATATTTACAGAGTAACTGTATAATTTCACTCTTCACTGTAAATTCAGAATATAGGGAAAACAAAATCTAAACTGTAAATAAGTGAAGAGAAAGATACATGTGAAAGAGACAAGTAACTCCTTTTCTCTAAGAAAATTACAAGCAATTAAAACTTTTAGAGACTATTTCCTTATATATTGAAGCTGTGCAAATTTATTTTGCCCAATTAAAAAAGTAGACACAATTTAAAGGTTGACTTTAGAGAAGCGCAGAAGAAAAAATATAGATTAAGTAACCATTTAGGTAGTTTAAATGGAGGCAAAACACTCACTTTGTATGTAGGTCGTAATTTGCTTCATTGCATGCATTAATTGTGGCAAAGATTGCTTACTGAACTGCTCAGATTTATGCTCCTTTTCTGTTGGACAGTTCTGTTTTCAGTATGGTCTACCTGCCACACAGTCCATTTCTCCTCGCAGTAAATCCATGACACCATCACACCCTAGGAAGTAGGTAGAAAGGTGGTGTTTATAACTAAGGGGCTAATGTGGTGGTTACATTAACTCACAATGGTTCTCTTCATTTCTTCTCAAACTGGATGCAGAAGATATAGGAAAAGACTCTGAAGATGTAAGCCATCATCAAGGCACCAGATGTAATGAACTTGGGTCTCAAAGTCACCACTTAGTGGAAAGATGTTGAGGAGGACCTTCTGAGTAGAAATACTAGCATTTTACTTATCAGGAGGAAGTGAAAAATATGTTGTTAATGAACTCTGATCTGGGGGTTGTCTGTATAGTAACTAATGCCAGTCATCCAGACTTAAAGAGAATTTGGTATTGATCAAAATAGAAAAAAGAAAGAGAAAAAACAAAATATGTTAGTAGCAATTCTAGACTTGGTCACTTTTAATATATATACATGCATATATATGTTGAATATATACTTTATGTACAATAAAGTATATGCTGTAAAGTGCATAGATACTGTTTGCAGCTCAGTTAATTTACATATGTGTCTTTTGTTTGGGGTCTGTTTTTAAAATCACCCTGGAAGTTTGATTTCTTTTTTTTTTTTTTTTTTTTCAGATATTGTCATTCAGAGTTCTAGAAGAATGTATATGTGATTCTGTTTTTTTTTTTTTTGGCAGTGCTGGGATTTGAACCCAGGGCCTTGTGCTTGTGAGGCAAGCACTCTACCAACTGAGCTATTTCCCCAGCCCTGTGATTCTGTTTTTTAATTTAGAATTTTCTATTGGAATTCTTATCTTTGTAATCTTTGTCTATCATTTATATTTTGCATGTTAATAATGTCATTATTTATATTCTGTTTATTATTCTGATTTTCACTTTGTTTCTATTGTGGTAAACTTTTACTTGTACCCATGTGTTTTTCTTTTTGTTGTTGTTGTTGTTGTTGTTATTGTTGTTGTTGTTAAAAAGCTTTTTTCCTGTCAAAGTTGTTCCTTTCCCCAGTAGAGAAAGATGTGTAGAGAACTGATTTCAAATTAGTATTGAAACTTTTTTTTCAGACTGCAACTTTCATAAGACTCAAAGTATATCTGGTTCATCTCTGTTCTTGGGGAATGTTTTTGAGACATTTCAAACTTAGGATGGAGAAGGTAGTAAGGTCTTTCTTTTCTTAACCAAAAGAGTGAAATTCTGACCTTCAGAAGTCTTGAGTTTAACTGTTCAATATGTTCCCTGCTGCTTCTAAATCTGGTAGTAACTTTGAGAAGAAAATTGACTGTTCTTTGAGGCAGGGACTATTTCTCTAGAGGGATTTGTCCTAAGTACTACAAGATTATAGGAGATGTAAGTCCTTACTACTGGCTCCCAGCCACCTGCAGGCAGATGAAGATGCAGAATCTGTCCCCTGGGGAAAGCTAATTTTATTTAGGTATTTTGCATTTACCTGTTTTCCTCCATTAGCCCTGTACACGTTCCAAAGACTTAAAGATTTTTCTTACTTCAGGTTGACTCCTTCTGCATGGACTGTTTCTGACACAGATCCAAGCTCCTACTTGGTGCAAGCTCATATCAGCTCTTGCAACCAATAGAAAAATATCCACTGAAAGGAAGGTCTTTTCTAAAAAAGGTTCACCATCTTGAAATTTAAATTCTGTTCATTGTTGCTTCTACTGCTCTTCAGTGTCATTAAGTTATGATTTTTGTAATGTATTGAACTTTTATTGTTGTTACTGTGTAATGTGAGGATTGTCCTGACCTTCAGAAAACATTTAATTCATATATGTATAAAAATAAAGTATGTTCATATAATGTGGTTTTCCTTTAAACTTTCTAGTGTCTTCCTTGTACATGTAAATAAATCCAAAATTCTTTCTAGGGATAAAAGCATTGTATTATCCTACTTCAGACTGATATCCTGACTATTTCCAGAAGTTGTAGTTGACAAGGAAGTACATTTATTTCCCGTAAAAGCAGGTTTCCATCTTTAGATTTTCTCCTTACAGGATCTACCATCCAGGATAATGCTGGATGGCCCAGTCTCTCTCCTATCACTCTTACACTTGCCACATTCACATTAGCCATATTTTATACTTAAAAATGCTGAACTTATTCCATCTTAATTTTTTTTTCACTTGCACATACTTTGCCTAGGACTATTGAAGCGGAAAGCTACTCCTGATCAAAGGAAATGTCACTTCCACGGGGAAGGCGTCTCTGAATACCTTCCTTAGATCAGTAAGTTAATGTCCAACCATAATATTCTTCTACCCATTAAGAATTCTGAAACCCTATCTGAAATTGCCTCTTTTGTTCTTTCCCCATTGTATACCTGCCAACGTAAGGTTAGCAACAATAAATTTCTTACACCATTTTTTTTTTTTAACTTTTTCCCAAATTATTTCTAGAACATGCATTTGCAGCAGATCAACTTTTATATAAAATTTCAGTCTTCCCTTTTGGTCTTTGACTAATTTAGACATATCCATAAATGAATGTCTTGCTGATTCACATCTCTACCACCAGTGTGTATACTAGAATTTGAATGTTTCTGTTTCTTCAAAATTCATGTTGAAACTTGATCTTGAATGCAATAGTGTTAAGATGTGGGATTGTAAGAGTTAATTAGATCATGAAAACTTCTTTCTCATAAATGGGCTTAAGTTTCCTACACAAGAAGCTTCATGCGATGTTAGGCCATTTTGCATCCCATCCCTTGATCCACATGGAGACCGTCTTACAAGCAGAATTCATCCTGCATCAGGCAGCAAACCTACAGTGACTTGACTGGGACTTCTCGTGATTTGGAACTGAGGGACTTAAATTAATAATGTTCACTAATTATCCAGTCAGTGGTGTTTCATTATGGTAGCAAAATCAGACTGAGATAATGTGGATGTTCAGTAGAATTACTAAATTTAATACAAAAAAATAGCAAAAAATGACTTTATTTTTTACTTTAATTTCCTTTACCTATTGTGTTTATTGATTGAATATTTTTGGAGGTTCTTGTAAGTAGAAAAAAGTTAATTTAAAATTTTCTGTCCTCATCATTTTTTATGCCCAAGACATATTTTCTATTTAATCAATAGATGTTTTTCATATGTAGCATAGATCTGTATTTACAAATCTCATGACTCAGAGTCAATATGCAATCTTTAATGAATGAACCATTCAAATCTATAGAGAAAATATTGGGTAAAGTTAAAATCTTTTGAGAGTTTCAAAATATTTCAGAAATAAGTTTAAATTAAATAAAATAGAAATATGTTACTATCTCTTTAGCTAGATACATGGTTTTTTAAAGCATTCTTCTTTATTCTAGAAAACTGTAATATTTACCAAAAAATATTATTCCCTAGTGGAACAAATAAATGCAGATTTTCTCCCAATGTTTGTAAGTGTGTTGTATTTATGTTTTTGCCTCACACTTTTCTGTCTTGTTTCTACTCATCACTATGATTTCTAAAATTATCCAATGATTTATAATCTCTCTGCCCCTGTCAATATGTAGGAGAGGAACTGGGAAATAAGAAGGCTATGATTTTCCCTTTTCCCAATACAATGTCTCTTAAATAGGAATTTGATATAGCCGATGTGTTTGTATTAATAACATCTGTTGCTCTCATCATTAAATTCTATCCAGTGGTTAATGCCTAGATCTCCAAAAATATGAACATTAGCTGAAAGAGTCTCAAATTAAAGAGAAAATTAAAGCTTTGAAAAACATATTACCACCTATAGTCTTTCATAGTGGGTAAAATCATAGTTAGCCCGAAGCCCTACTAGAATACATCCAACTCCTTAATAGTGGAAGAAATTTAAATCATCAAAAATTATTGTAGAAAATTCAAGTTTATGCTGTTGGGTTAAATAAAGATTAAAAGAATGAGCTTCATAATGTGATAAACATATCAAAGTTCAGAATTTGAAATGGGGTTCATTTTTTAATAGTTACACATCTGAATGTATGTAATATTCGCTGATTTGTAAGCATGAGTTTTTAAATTAAACTCAAATACTGAATGTAGATGAAGCATTTTGATTTATGTTTATTATGCATATGCAAGAAAGTTATTTTTATGACTACACATAATATAAAGATTACAGAACAAAATACATACTTGGAGTTATATAAGTAGTTGACCATATAAACTATATTCTATGAATACACTTGGTTATAAAGTCCATATCCATTATATAGTAAACAAATTTGAGAACAGACACCTCCACTTCACGCCATTCATTTAAAGATATGCTTATTGACTTCATCTATTCTCTGTGAAATATATAAAGTGTAGGGTAATCCTTGACAAGAAAATCAGCTTTTATATGATTGCCATAAATTGATCAAAATCACTCTCCCCATTTTTAATATAGTTTCATATACATAAAATTAGGATCTACATCTAGACTTCAGAGATTGGGTTTAGAGAACTTCTAAGATCTTTGTCTTGTCCTCATTTAGAGATTACTGAAATTCTTCTGTGCATTGTGATTGTGATCTTTACTTCCAGAACTTACCACAGCATCCAATTTCTGCACTTTCCAAATACTATTGAAATATTCAATGTTTTATGAGTAGCTAATTTTCTTTTTTAATAAGAGTTTGAAGAAATCTCCAGAATTTTAAAATGTAATAATAAATGTACAGTAATCATAGATAATTTTTTTCAGCACTCCAAATATTGCTAAAATGTAATCTTACTATCTACTTTTCCAATTGTAAATTAAAATTACTGAGGAACATATAATTTCTTTTGGATGAACCACGAATATTTTCAGTATCCATTTAATGGTATTACTGTCCTAATTTCTAATGATACTATTGATTAATAAAAATTCACTTTTTATCTGAATACTGCAGGATTAAATTGTTAGATAATAAATACAGGATTCATAGAGTATTAAGACATATATCCTGATTCATCAACCAAAATTTTATTCAGGATCTAAAATCAGTGGCAGGCTTAATGCTTTTTAAAATAGATAGCACTGTTTTAATTACAAATGTCAGCAATGTAATTACTCCTTAAGCAAAAGGCCACAGAGAGGAAAATTGGATGATACTTAAATTGAGCATATGAGAAAATTAATTTGTGTTAAAAAAGTAGCAATTAGACATTTCCATGGCAGCAGGAAAGATCATGGTTTGAAGTCTTAGATTCCTTGCAAAGTAAAATTTATTGAATTTGTTTATTTAAAAAAAAGTAACCCTCTAAAGTGCAGAAAAATAACACTAGTTTTGAAATTCAAAAGTTCACATTATATTAAAATATTTCTAGAGTGATACAGATTTTATTTGATCTTTTAAACTTTTTCATTAGCAATAAATCAGTTGAACTAAAATTTAAATACCCTTCAAAGTCGAAAGATCTGATATCTCTTTACGATATTTGTGCTTTCTTTGATGATTGCAAAAATATGGACTACTTAATATCTGAGCAGACTGATCACTTAAAAGTATAGGCAGTGGGAAGAAATAGTTATTCTTCCTAAGTTCTATTATTCTCTGTGCACAGATTCTTCCTTGTGCCAATCCTTACTTAAAAGATGAGAGAAAAATCCTCAAAAACAGATATTAATTTGTGTATAATCCTGACATGAAATCTTCAAAATGTTACTGGACATAATTGAGTGAAAGATACCACTTTCGTCAATCCTAATTTTTGCATCTTTATTTTGTAAATGAAAGAAGACTAGGCTTTTTTATGTATTTTGTTCTTTTGGGTTTTTCTGATACTGGGGATTGAACTCAGGGGATTAAAGGCATTCACCACCCTACCCAGCTGAAGGAAGATCAGTGTTTTCATTCAGACACACCCAGCAATAGGATTTAAATACAAATAATCTTCTTTTAGACATTCATTTGTGTTAAAATAATTGGAAAACCATTATATCGAGGAGTTATTATATAAGCTAATAAAAATATAAAGTCATATTCTAGGAAAATATAATTTAAGCTTAACCAATCCAAAACCTCCAACTAAACTTCAACTGGAATTTTTCCACTAAAATGATCCAAACCTGGCTCAACTTTAACCAAATCCTTTTTTTAACCTCCTTTTTAATTCATCATGTAAAAGCCCCCTCTTGTACTCCTTCCACTGCAAGAATCTCCATATCACTTTCCAGAGTGATGGCACCAATCTGCAGTCTCATCAGTGATGTGTGAGTGTACCTTTTCCCCCATATCCTCACCAACATTTATTGTTGCTTGTATTCTTGATAATTGCCATTCTGACTAGAGTGAGATGGAATTTCAGTGTAGTTCTAATTTCCATTTCTCTAATTGCTAGAGATGTTGGACATTTTTCTCATTTATTTGTTGATCATATTTCTTCTTCTGTGAAGTGCCTATTCAGATACTTTGCCCATTTATCGAATTCAGCAAAGTAGTAGGATATAAAAGTAACACCCATAAATCAGTTGTATTCCTATACACAAATAACAAATCAGCAGAAAAAGAAATCAGGAAAACTATTCCATTCACAATAGACTGAAAAAATATAAAATACTTGGGAATCAATCTGACTAAAGAGGTGAAAGACTATAATGAAAACTATAGAACACTAAAGAAAGAAATTGAATAAAACCTTAGAAAATGGAAAGACTCCCCATGTTCTTGGATAGCCAGAATTAATATTATCAAAATGCCCATACTACCAAAAGCATTATACAAATTTGATGCAATTCCCATTAAAATTCCAATGATGTACTTTATAGAAATAGAAAAAACAGTCATGAAATTAATTTGGAAAAATAAGAGACCCAGAATAGTCGAAGCAATCCTTTAGTAAGAGAAGTAATACACGAGGCATCACAATATCAGACAATAAATTATACTACAGAGTTATAGTAACAAAAATGGCATGGTATTGGCATAATAACAGAATTGAACACCCATGGAACAGAAGACACAGAGACATACCAACATAAATACAGTTATCTCATAGTAGACAAAGTCACCATAAACATACATTGAAGAAAAGACAGCCCCTCTTGAACAAATGGTGCTTGGAAGACTGGGAATCCATATGTAGTAGGTTGAAATTGAACGCTTATCTCTCACCCTGTGCAAAACTCAACTCAAAGCGGTTCAAGGATCTTCGTGTTAGACCAGAGACTCTGCACCTACTAGAAGAAACAGTAGGTTCAACTCTCCATCATTTTGGCTCAAGAATAGACTTCCTCAATAAGACTCCTAAAGCTCAAAAGTAAAATCAAGAATCAATAAATGGTTTGACATCAAACTAAAAACCTTCTTCATGACAAAGGAAACACTCAAGAATGTTTGAGTGCCTACGGAATGGGAGAAGATGTTTAAACCAGCACCTGAAATAGAGCATTAATTTGCTGGATATACAAAGAACTCAAGAAACTTAATATGAAAAGCACAAATGACCCAATTGATAAATGGGCAAAGGAATTGAATAGTATTTATAGTGGAAAATGCAGAAACAAATTGCTTCCTCAGGTTATGCAGTGTTCTTTTTCAACTGAGAAAACTTTAAATTTAAAATTTTAAAAATTTACTTTTAAAATGCAAAGTAATTATTTCATTTATCCAAAGAAACACTGAAGTAGTTAAATGTGTTTTCTCATTTATTTATTTTGGATCATGATTAACTTGGAGGTGAAATCAGTAAGTATATGGCTAACATTTAAGGGTAAGTCTGGAGCAGAAAGAAATGCTATAAAATACAATTTAGATTTGATTATTATAAGCATACATGTGAGAAGTGAAAGCACTTGGAATGTATGTGTAATTCTTTTCTAGAGATTTTAAATAGTTCTATTTGATAACAGAACTCTGGGGAATGCTAATAATTGGAGCAACACAGGGAAAAATAATTCAATGAAGACTCTTGAGAAAGAATGTTTAAAAAAAAATAAGAATAAAACTGCAGTATTTTGGAGTCATAAAGAAAAATAAAGAAATAGAGATCACAAGGTTGTGGAACATGCCAAAGGTGTAAAATGCCTCAGAGAGATTAAATGACAATTAGCATGTTTCTTTTTGATGGAGCAATGAGTAGGTTTATGGGCTCATATTTATTAGTCATTTAGTGGAATGGTAAAACTCAATATGTAAATGCAGTAAATGAAAAAACTTGAGGTAATGAATTGAATTATAAATCTTGGTTTGCATAACCTCCTTTGAATGGACTGGCAAACTGAATGTAGAAAATGAAACAGATGAAAAAGCATTTCATTTTTTTTTATAAGGAGGGATATATAGTTGGGTGATTTTTAGTTTCAGATAATCTACATTTTTGTTTGATCAGGGGAAAGTTGGCTGATAGAAACAATTGGTGATAAAAGGATTTGCCTTTTTGGGAAAAGAATCACATAAGATGGGTACATCAATATTTCTAGAGAGTTATCCTGAGTAAAACTAAGACCTAAAATCCATTAAACAAAATTGATACTTAACGAGACTAAAGGATAAAAATAATTATACACCAGCTGGACTTGGTGCGTGCCTATAATCCCAGGAGCTTGGGAAGCTGAGGCAGGAGGA
Source organism: Sciurus vulgaris (assembly GCF_902686455.1). Classification (NCBI taxonomy): domain Eukaryota; kingdom Metazoa; phylum Chordata; class Mammalia; order Rodentia; family Sciuridae; genus Sciurus; species Sciurus vulgaris. Next base: position 24,471,027 of record NC_136470.1, on the reverse strand, counting down.
TCTCAATTTCAGTGCCAGACTCAGCAACTTAGGGAGGCCCTACGAAAGACCCCATCTCAAAATAAAAAAAATAAAATAAACAAAAGGGATGGATATGTGACTCAGTGGTTAAGTGTCCTTGGGTTCAATTCTGGCTACAAAAATATAATTTTTAATAATTATACACTAGATTCATATCTCAGTGCTAATAAGACATATTTCCCTGTATCAAAATCCACTTGCATACTAAATTTTATATGACTTTAAATGAAGTGCAAACGTCATCATTCATTTGTGCCTAAAACCTACTTAGTGGTAGTTCTTGGGAGTCCTGGGAGAGACCATAATCCATGGTCATACCAGTACAACAGTCACTTTACGATCAGCTAGTGCGTATGGTTGGGTCCAGTCTCAGACGGTTGAAGCTGGCATTGGATAATCGAGTGGAATTTTACAACTGGAGGTTCTTAGATTTCAAAAGACCAAATATTCATTCCAACTCAGAGGAGCTGTGCATATCTTAAAAAATGGTTGCAGCAGGATAGGCTAAAATCATTGAGGCAGGTAGAAGATGAAGGCAGCATGATTTGAAGCATAAGAAGAATTTTCCATGCCATTTCTAACTTGAAAATGGAAGCAGCCACGTGACATGAAATGTAGGTGGCCCTGGTGAGATGGTTAACTCTGCTCCTCATAACTAAAATTATCATACTTCAAAAGGTCTTTGAATCCCAGTAAATGCTATTTTTCTTCATATTTTCTGAAGGAAAGACGAAATCATCATGGAAAGTTGTTTGGGTGCTTGTTACATTCTCTGGAATCTCAATGTTGGCCCTTCATGATTCAAAGGAATAAGAAAGAGAAAAATGGAGAGATCAATTGATCTTAGGTTGAATGTTTCACAAATCTAATTGAGTTTAATGCTTTTTGAAATCTTTGTTTATATTGTGTCCTTGGTATTAATCTTCATGGTGGAACCTTGCTATGGTCATTGATCTAACGATATGTTGTATGATGGAAACATTTTTAGTTTCCCATTTTAAAGGTCTAGACATTGTTATTCAATATTATTTTTTTCATTTTAAAGATTGTGCTCTAAATGCTTTGGATTGGATTCTTCTGTTAAGCCTATTAGCCTGTGTAGACACAGATTGAATATCTATATAGGATCCTGCACATATTCAATGCTTTCACTGTGATTTTTTTTTTAATATTGATTTATTTTTCGGATCATAGTTTTAACTAGTTCAGCATTTTTATTTAAGGAATGACAATAAAAATGCCTGTGGATTGATGATATTATATCTATTTTACAATAGTGTGAGAAAAATTGTAATACTTTTGTGACTTTGAAGATATCATTTTTCATCTCCAATCAGGCTATGTCTTTTCTAAAAGATGATAAAGCAATGAATGACTGTATCTCCATATGAATGAGATTCTTAATAAATAATGAAGAAAATTTAACATGTGTAATTTAATAGAAAACTGGAGAAAATTTTCCAGAAAAATGGAAATCAGATAACTTATAAAGAAAACTATAAAAACGTAAATTTATAGTTCTATGAAAAGTAAAATAAAATAGCAAATGTCTGTCAAACCACTTTCCTATGTGAAACAGAGTTTTAAGTTGTCTCTTGTGACATTTACCCACAGTTGTTTGTCATACACTGCTGTTAAAATGACAAAAACAATTTTGCAGAATAGGAGGTTGCTAAGGAGTTAACCATAGTATAATAGAGAATTTATTTCAATGGAGCTAATCTAATTACTGAAGATTTTTTTAAAAGAGTATTTTTGGACTATTGACAGAGGATGAAATTAGAGAGATTTTGAACATCAGCAGATTTTACCAAGTCATTACTGACTTGAAAATGGAATGTACTATATGAAAAGAAATGCTGGTGTCCCTAGAAACTGAAAAAAATCACTGGATAAAACCAACATGGAGGCAAGAACATTAATGCTATAATCACCAGAGATTGAATTTGTCCAACAACCTCCATAAACTTCAAAGATGATTCTTCCACAAGACTTTCAGGTAAGAATTTCACTCGGCCAACATTTTGAGTTTGGTGTACAAAAAACTAAGCAAAGACCATCAGAATTTGTCTAAATTGATTTCAGATTTACAAAAACCATGTAATGATAAATGGGGGTAGTTTTAGGCTACTGCATTTATGATAATTGATAGTTAGCTGTAGAAAACTACCACATTCCTTAAATAATGTTCTCTTCAGGCAATCACTGTAAGGGTTCCCTATCTTAAAGCAAGAACAAGTGTCTCTCTTTTATGTTCACAATATTTGTCAATGAAAGTGAGCTCAGTTCATGGGCGGTTATTATTTTTATTAGCATTCTATTATTACAGAAATATTGTAGACATGAATTTCTTTACCAAGACCTAAATGTATTAGTGGCAGTTTTAAGATAAGCAAACAATTTTATTTCTTCACTGATTAAATTAAAATTGTTCAGTGTTGAAATGCACTAGTATGCCAAGCTTCTTCCTTGGAGAGTTAGTGTTTTATTTGATATTAAAATATTAAGACACAAATAATAGTATCCACTGCTGCGTGTGGTGGACTGTATTGTTGTCCAGAATTATTTCTGTTCTCTACAGCCTTGACATGATTTCTCTTGGGCTGATAAAGCTTCCACAAAACCCACTGATGAACTATGGGACTAACTTTGACCAGTGGAAGGAGGACAGAAGAAACAGTGAGTCAGTTCTAAAAGGAAGTTGAAAAGGAACAGTGAGAGTCCCCAACCTTCTCGCAGCTCTTACTGTAGTTCATGAGCTAACACACCCCAGGGAAATGTTGTAAAATAACAATTATTTACAGTACTGTAATTTATATTGTAATGGTTAAGAAGTGATAAACTCACTGATACCTTTGTCTGCTTTTATTTTTAAATAAGTGTCTAAATCATGCCTAATTTTTAAGTTCAGGTTTTAAAAATCCCTTTATTGCATAGACAATTCTGCATTAAGAAAGATAGATGAATATGTTTACTTTCAGACATTTCAGTTATATAAATGAATATTATATAGATATTAAAATTTAAGTAGATTTTATATGTTCCTTTTAACTCTACAGAATAGTTACATTATTTTTACCATTGAGGTTTCCACCTAACACATAATGATAAAAAAAAAAAATTTATCAATGCCCTAGCTATATGGGTTCAAACAACAAATGATTTTCCCTGTTATGAACATTTAGAATTATGGAAAATAGAAAGTAACTTTATGTAATAGAGCTAACTTGTGCCAGGATGGAGAACTATCTTTGAATAATATATCAAATATTAGGCTTTGCTCATTGCCCGAGTAATCAATTTCACAGTGAGACTATTTAGTCAGCTTTAGAGATGAGTGTAATGCAGGGGAAAGGTTTAGAAATGTATTATTATGCCTACTTAAGAAAAATACGTTTTCAAGTACAGTACTTCAGCTAAAAATTTTACAATACTAATGGGAAACAAAGTGCACTGGAGGCTAAGTGGAAAGAATTGATGTTCAATTTTGACTATAGGGAAAAAATAGGTATATTTAAGAAAACTCAAATCTAGCTGCATAAGTGGAACCTGTTTGATAGTTTTATCCTTCCCTGAAACTTTTCTGAGATAGTAAATTAGTCCAAACCACTAAACTCTTATACATGCAAAAGAAAATATTTTACTGTAACACTAATATATGTGCACTGATTAGTAATATTTTATAATATTGAGCATCTAGAAATATTAAAGTATAAAATTCACCACATCATTAAAAATGAACATAAAGTAACATGAGAAGAGTTAATAATTTTTCATAATACATAAAATATAATTTATGATAGTAAAACAAACTTTCCTAGAGATACTTCAGAAGAGTATTTAAATATTTATGTAGTTGAAACTGAGTTTTCATTAACATTTATTTTAAAAAATCTATATTATTTAAAAGTAATAGAAAATGATGTCAGAAGTATTTGTTAAACTACCTAGTTTCTATATGTTCATATAAAAATGAGAAATTCATGGTTTTAATATTTTTAAATTTCATTAGAGAAAACCCTCAAAGGAATTACATATGTGCAAAGATCTGTGTATATAAACACTGTGCTAGTCAATTGTTAGTTGCTATTAACAAAATAGCTGGGAAAAACAAATTAAAGGAGGAAATATTTATTTTGGCTCACAGTGTCAGAGGTTTTAGTCCATGGTTGGCTGGTTCTATTCATTTGGACCTTAATAATTAGAAGAACATCATGGTGGATGGATATGGTGGAGGGAATGTTATCACAAGAATAAATAAATACATTTTACTTTTTGAGAAAAAAGGTTAATTCAGAAGTCTTTAACATGCAAAACATATTTGGCATTATGGAAAATAAGTTAAATAGTGGATATATAACATTTAAAGATACATATGTGAATAGTAATTCTGATATGTAAGTAATACAATATTATAATGCTCACTGAATATGCATTTTAAAAATGAAAATAATTCATTAAAATAAATTAATCAATCAGTTACAGAACACAAATAGCATGAAATTTAGAACTTGGACAGTGATTCTAGTTCTGAGTTCCCAAATTCAATCAAATTTTTATTAATTAAATGTTACAAAGAAGTGGTAAAATATATAATTATAACATTAATTAATCCTTAAATACAGGTACTTGGTTTTAGAATCCTTAAATACAGGTTATTTGGTTACAGGTCATATGTCAAGGAATATCTTGCCCTGAGTTTTTATTATTTCTTGTGTTTTTGGCTTTATTCATTGCAATACTTCTAAAGATCTGATTTGCAAATGAATGATGCCTCTTTCTTAGACTTATAAGAACATACCAGTGAAGAAGACCTGAAGACATATAAATATACGTAAAAATTATAAACAAGTATGTAAATGGAGATATTACCTTTTGGTCATTTAAAAAGTAACCTAATTAGTGCCTCTAAGTACATATGAAATATTTAATTTAAGACAGGTAAGGGATAATTTTAGGAACTACATTGACTTTATATTAGAGTGACATCACCCAGGCATAGTGTCTCATGCTTGTAATTCCAGCAACACCGGAGGCTTAGACTGGAGAATTAGGAGTCCAAAGTCAGTCTCAGCAGTTAAGTAAGGCCCCTAAACAACTTAGGGAGACTATGTCTCAAAAAAAAAAAAAAAAAAAATTTAGACCAACATCTTGTTCATCTCCAATAAATTGAACTAATCAAGTAGTTAAAATACTTTCCTTACTAAGAGCAGAATAATTTTTTACTATCTTATATCTTATAGGGGTAATTCACATACAAATGCCTCCACAATGGCAAATCATTCATTACAAATATAACCTAACTGAAGTTTCTAAGTATATGAACATATTCATGCTCATGCATACAATTATATATGTGTTAAATTAGTTCAAATATAAACATTCTGTAATGATTGTGATAACAGTTTATCATTGAAAACATTCATCTAGCAATGTAAGGACACTGTAAGAAAAGTGTTTATATTAAATTTTTTGAATTAAAAAGCATCATTAAAATTATTGATTGAATTTGTAAATTTATCCAAATTTCCAATGAAAATTTATTCAAAATCCAAAGTGGTGATGGAACTATTACTGTATTCCTCAATGGACTGAATACAATGAAAAAGTCAATAGTCCTTGAACTACATGAATATTTTTAATTGAATATTTAGCAATTATAAAGCACTCAAAAATAGATGTGTTGTTCAGATTTTTGACCCTCTAGATTAACTCACTTTCTATGAAGACTGAACAAAGTTGTCAGTTCAGCTACAAAGCCACTGTAATGTCTGAACTTATCTCCCTAAATGCCTTAAGTTAGCGATTTTAATGGGATTAATTAGCAAGGATTTAGAGTTATCAGGCATCACTTTTAAAGAAATAATGAAGCATTTGATAATATAATAGACATATTCATTAATAATGAGACGTAGCAAGATAGGTTGTAGAATTATGGAGCAGAATAGCAGTGAATTATAGAAAACTCAAAAATGGCAAATTTCCAATGAATATATTCATTCCATGACTTAAGAAGATCTGAAGAAATATATTCAGGTGAAAAGTTGTAAATTGTTGTCAGTTGGACCTCAAGCACTAATCTCCAGAATATACAAAGAACCAAAAAATAAAAAAAAAAACTAACACTGAATAAACAATAACCCAATCAATCAATGGTAAAAGGAACTGAACGGGCACAGAAGAAGAAAATACAAATGGTCAACAAATATGTGAAAAAAATGTCAATATCACTCTCAAATACAAATTAAAACTACACTGAGATTGCATCTCACCCCAGTCAGAATGGCAATTATGAAGAATACAAGTAACATTTTATGTTGGTGGGGATGTTGGGGAAAAGTGTCACTCATTCATTACTGGTGGGTCTGTAAATTGGTACAACCACTCTGGATATGGATTATGGAGATTCCTCAGAAAACTTAGAGTGGAACCACTGTTTCACCCAGTTTTCCCACTCCTTGTTTTATACCCAAAGGACTTAAAATGAGCATACTAGAGTGATGCAGACGCCACAATGTTTATAGACGCTCAATTCACAATAGCCAAGCTATGAAACCAACCTAGGTGCCTTTCAATAAATGAATGGATAAAGAAACTGTGATATATACACAATGGAACATTACTCAGTCATAAAGAAATATGAAATGATAGCATTTGCTGATAAATGGATGGAACTGGGGGCTAACTATTATGCTAAGTGAAATAATAATCCCAAAACACCAAAGGCAGAATGGTCTCTCTGATATGTAGATGATAACACATTATAAAGGGAAGGGAAGGGAAGAATAGAAGTTCATTGAATTAAACAAAGGGGAATGAAAGCAAGAGAGGAGGGATGGGAATAGGAAAGATAGTAGAATGAATTGACAAAACTTCCTTGTGGAGTTTCATCATTTCCACCCCAAGAATGAATTCTAAGTTACATGTATTTATAATATGTCAAAATGCACCATACTGTCATGATTATTTAAACAGAACAAATAAATTTAAAAATGAAAGGAGAGAAAACAAAGGGGCAGTATATTTGCTGCATTTATTTACTTTGTGTTACATGTTTAGTTAAGGCAATCAGAAAATACCACAGATAACAAAAACTGCAGATCCATTTGATGACATCACCTCATGAGTGCCATTTTGTAAATGCTTACATATTTTAACATTTTAAAGATTTGTGAGTAGGATGGGACAGCATAAACAACGAAACTAAACATTAAGCAGCAAACTATTTTTGATATTTATTTAGCAATCATGATATATATATGATTTTAGTGATTTGGGGTTTATTTTGGTGAATTTCAAATGTCAATATCATACCACATACTATGAAAAATTATTTCTATTTCTATTTATGAAACATTAATTGGAAATGGTGCAATAGTGAATGAAAATGTTCCTTTGGACTCATTAAGAAGAGGCAACTCTGCTACATCTCTGTGACTTTCTAAGTTAAGCATTTGTTTGCAAACTTGACACCCTTTGTTTAATCTCATTGCCTGGCAGCTTTGCTTTTCCTCTTGAGTAATATAACACTCAGATATTAGTTATCCAGGAGACTTTATTTCATATTAGAAGCTCTCCATATGTAATAATATGGAGATTCTTTATTTAAGATTAGTTATATCGTGCGTCACATCTCATAAAAATTAAATATAGCCATTTTATCTTTCTTCTTCAGCTAAGGGAACAGTGTGTCATGCTTATTACTTAAGACATAAATGCTCTTTGAAATGTGCTGAATTGATTTGGCTTAAAAATCTTCCATATTTAAATACAATTTAATTAAATTTTACTTTAACAGTAAATACAATGATGCTTCAGTATTACTTGAGGGAAATAGTTGTAATTATACCCACTGTTTTATAGGGGATCCAATTTTACTTATATGGTAATAAGAATTTATTAATATTCAACAAATTTAAATGTTACCTATATATTCTTAAGCAAATCTGTATGCTAATTTCCTGTGGTAAAAAAAAAAACTTTTGTTAATAATTATAAAATTATAAAACTTTTGTTTATAATTATAAAATTATTTTGTTCAAGTATTTCTTTGGGAGAATATCACTGGTTGTTCTTAAATAGGATTAATATGGTACTTATTTTATTACTTAAGCTTGTAAACTCTTCAGTTTTTAAATAGAATTTTTTTTGACAAATTTAAAAGAAAAAGTATTAATCTTATGTACATATATTTAATGCCTCTTATGATTATGAATTTGGTGGAAAGGAAATTTATCCCCCATCATTTTAAAAATGTGTATTCATAGGTCAGTCACTTAATCTCCTTTTTCATATGTAACTGGAAAAAATAAAACATATTCATAAATTACATAAAAATAAAAAATATATTCACAAATTACACTGAACCTGAAACATTATAAACACTCAAAACAGAATTTATTATTTTAATAACTTTTATTTTAAATTATGAAATATTTTATATAAAACTCCCTAAAATTGTTTTGAAAGTCCAATAGTTGGTATTTTAAAAACATTATCTATTCTATATTTAGCGTGTGTTTTCAGTGATAATTTCTACTTCAACTCACTAAGGTATAATGAGTTATAAATGTGTTAAAATGTAAAAATCAGGAATTCATAACCCTAGAACTTTATAGTTGTAATATATCTTAAGGATCATCTCATCTCATCTTAGAAACTAATTGCTTAATTCCCCCAACCAGTAATTAGTAGACTAAAGTTTAGAGTTAAGTTATAATGATAACTTAAAGCAATCTAACTGGAATGTCAACTCACTCCCCTATATGCTATTCTGAAACTCCCACTGATTTTCTGATAAATATCACAACAGCCTATACTTATTTTGGGGAAATACTTATAAATTAATGAAAAATGCTGAAAAATTCTTATTGTCTTAATTTGGTAGAAAATACATATGTAGTTAATATTTTTCCTGATCCCTTTCTTTCTTCATTCTCTATTGATTGCAGGCTATAGGCAATCAAGTGTATTTATTTAATTATTACTTAATAACACATAGTTACTTAATAACACATGGTTATTATTGTAACCGTGTGTATAGCTACTAGGAAATTACATCTCTCAAATTTGTCCACATTAGAGGAATTTGGAATCTAATGTATATACTACATTAGTTTCTATTTGTTATATATTAAATTGTTCCCAAGCTTTGTGACTTATAACAAAGGCATGTAATAAGATCAGTCTCTGTGGATCAGAAGGTGTAAGTGATGATCTGGGTCCCCTGACGGTACCAGTTAGAAGAACAGACATAACAGAACTCCTGAGTGAGGTGCCCCTCTAAATTCACTCACTTGCTTGTTGACAGGATTCAGTTCTTAACAGTTTGTTGTGAGTCCCCTTTTGGAGTTGGACACTTATGGGGCCACTTATAACGTGGCTGCTGGCTTCATCAGAGACTGACAGAGAGAAATGAAAGAACATCATGGAAGTTACAGCCTTTATAAAACTAATCTTGCAAGTAACATCCCATCATTTTTACTATGTTTTAATTATTAGAAGCAAGTTATAGTCCCTGCCTATACTCAAAGGAAGGGCACTACACAAGGAACTGAACATCAGGGGTTAAGGACCACTGACAGCCATTTCACCAGCTGTTTACCATCTTTGTAAATGAGTCCTTTGGTTTTATTGATTTCTGAACTTCAACATACTTTTTCCTTTCTTGTGTAAAACTGATTTCATCTTTGAAAGTGAAGTGAAGATGTTTTATTCAAAGCACTATTCCGTTTCTTCTTGATACATTTAAAAAAAAAAATGTTGAATTTCCTGCCACTCAATGCCATTTTTTTTTTCCTTTTGATGAGATAAAATATCTATGAGACGTCAAGGAGATATTAAAATATTGATAAGCACATAGGGGATTTCCTTTGTAAGTCCCAATCATACAGTTCAGAATCTATTTACAACTTTCATTTTTCTTACTTTTTATTTGCAGCTATTCATTTCGAACAGTCTAATGAAATGCAGGGTAGCATTTAATTTTGTTCTTGTTTTTGAGAGTTGCTTTGGGGTATAATATGTAGAGAGGATCCATGTGCTGCTGAAAGAAAGTGTCTTCACTTGAGATGGATGAAATATTCTATAGTATCTGTTAATTCTAAATCATTGATTGTATTATTTAGTTCCATAGTTTTTTTGTTTAGCTTTTTTTTTTGAGAGATCTTTGCAGTTGTGAGAGAGACATGTTAAAGTCACTCAGTATTATTTTGTTGTGTTCTATTTGATTCTTGAAATGGGTTTGATTGATGTACAAGATGCTCCATTGTTTGGGACATATATATTTACAATCATTATGTCTTGTTGATATATGATTCCCTTAAGCAGTATGAAATTCTTATTTATCTCTTCTGACCAACTTTGGTTTGAAGTCCATTTTGCCTGATATGAGGTTGGAAATCCCTGCTTGTTTACATAGTCCATACGAGTGTTATGTTTTTTTCCCAAATTTTCAGTTTCAGTCTATGGGTGTCTTTTCCTAGGAGGTGAGACTCTTGTGAAGACAGCATATTTTTGGGTCTTTTATTAAAATCCAATCTGTCAACCTGTCTTTTAATTGATGAGTTTAGAATATTAACATTCAGGGTTATTATTGAGATATGACTAGTACTCTTCACCATTTTATTTTTGGTTTTGTCTTGACTTGGTTTCTCCTTTGATTGATCTTTTCTTTAGTGTCATTCCTCCCTTTGCTGGTTTTCACTGTATTTTTTTTTTTTTCATTTACTCTTAATGGAATATTTTGCTGAGAATGTTCTGTAATGCAGGCTTTCTCATTGTGAATTCTTTTAACTTTTGTTTTTCATGGATGATTTTTACTTCATCTTCAAATCTGAAGCTTAATTTTACTGTATATAAAATTTTTGGTTGGCATTCATTTTCTTTCAGAGTTCGATATATGCTATTCTAGGACCTCCTGGCATTGAGGGTCTGGGTTGAGAAATCAGCTGAAATTTGAATTGGTTTCCCCCTATATGTAATAAGACTTTTTTTCTTGCATTCTTTAAAATTCTATCCTTATTTGCATGTTAGTCAATCTCATTATAATGTGCCTTAGTGTGGGTCAGCTAATTTTGTACATTTGGGGTCCTGTAAGCCTCTTGAAGCTGATTTTCTATTTTATTCTTTAAATTTCAGAAATTTTCTGATATTATGTCAATGAAAAGACTTTGCATTCCTTTGTTTTGTGCCTCCATACCTTCATCAATTCCAATAAATCTTAAATTTGGTCTTTTCATTTATCCCTTATTTCTTGGAAGTACTGCTCATGGTTTCTTACCATCTTCTCTGTGAGGTCAACTTTATTTTCAAGAGTTTATATTTTGTATTTTGTCTGAGGTTCTGTCTTCTAAGTGTTTTAGTTTGTTGATGATACTTTTCATTTAATTTTTAATTTGGTTTATTATTTCCTTCATTTCAAGAATTTCTGCTTGATTCCTTTTTATAATCTTGCCTCTTTATGGAAGTGATCGTTCTCTTCTATTTTCTGATACAATCGTTTATTTCAAAGATCAGTTTAACTATGTACCTTCTAAACTCCTCCTCTGACATTTCTTCTACTATGTTGTCTATGAATTCTATTGTTGGAACATCTTGGTTTGTTTGAGGTGCTTTGTTCCCCTGTTTTTTCATGTTGTTTACATCTAGCTGTATGAATCTGAGACAATATAGTTTCTACCCTGTTGTTTTATAGGGTCCTGAATGCTTCTAGTGCCTCACCTTTAAGGGAGACACCAACATTAACAGTAGTCAATGCAAATAACACACAGCTTTAAACCACATAGCATCTACAGTATTGTTGCAAAAAACAGAAATGTTATTGTCTACAATATAAACAGTAAATTTACTAAAACCATTTACCATTTCAAATGATGGACAATTAGGGAACAGAAGTAGTGTAAGATGAGATGTTTATAAGGGAGAGGGAGAGAAGACAGAGGTAAAAAATTATAGTAATACTGAAGGGGGAATTAGTAGAGGTTGACTCTTAGTACAAGAGAAGTGAGAAAGAGAATCCAGGGAGACAGGTGAGAAAAAACGTATACAGATTAAAAAATAAAAGTAAAAATATAAGAATACACAACAAAATTAATATACTATTCAGATATCCCATTCCTCAATAAATTGATGCATGAAAAATATTTTGATTCAAAGATGGTAGAGGTGTGAGAGAGAGGGAAAAACAAAAAAGGAAAGTCTCAATGAAGATTAAACAATTTCTTTCTCTGCCAATAGGTGGGGTTGTCTGAAGTTTGATGTTATCTCTAGTCCAGTGGCACCCAGGCCAGTTGGGTGGGCAAGCTGATAACAAGATGCCCTCAAACCCTCTTCCAGTCTTCCTACCCTTGTAGCCAAACCTTCCATCCCTGGGCACCTCAGGACTCAATGAACTGGAGAGAGTCTGGTTTTCTGCAGCTTGTCCAACCTGTGTTCCCCCCAGGGCACTACCCCTTGTGTCCAGCTTTCAGCAGGCTTGCCAGACCCAGACTGGCCCCAGGCAAACCCAGTTGCAATCTGAGGACCTAGGCTTCAGCTTCCCCAGGTTCTGCCTTGGGGCAGTCCCAAGATCTCAATGCCCTTTCAACTTTCAGAGAGACCCCAGGGATGCACTTACACAACAAGCAATCCTGCAAAGAGGCAGACAGATGGCAGCCACTAGCACACCTGGTAAACGACCTCAGATGCAATCATACCTGCAGGTACCCCAACAATATCTCCAGACCCTGGCCCATGTCCCAGACTGGGGCAGGCCAAGCCACAGAGGGCTGTGGTGGCAGTGAAAATCTGCAGGTCTTGGACGGTGTCCCAAGAAGGTGGGCTGCAATGGGTCATCTGCTGGGAGTCGTGAGCTTTCGACAGGCTAACAGCAAGCAATAGGTAGACATCCAGCAGCAGGCAATGGGTAAGTGAAAGGCAGGTGAGGGGCACAAGAGGGGAGCAAAATGGGCAAAATGGTAGATGTACAACAGCAGATAGGGAGCCACTGCACTCAAAGGCAGGTGATATTCATGGCAGGCTTACGGTGATGGACAAATGGTGGGGGATAACAGCAGAGGATCAGTGGGCAGAGATGGCTGCCTCACAGAGGAACTGTATTTTCTTTCCTTAAATCCTGATTCACAGAGTGACAAGGAAGGCAGCTTCCCTCTAGTACACCACCTTGGTTGTCTGGCAAATATATTTAAATAAACAAAACAGAACACAAACTCCCACCTCTTCGTGCCACTAACCAGCTTCCAGTCATCCATCTCCATTTCCTGAAGAAACACATAGTGCAGAAGTGGAGGGGAAAGAGAGAAGTTGGAGAAAAAAATAGATGATGATCGAATTCTGGATTCTCCAGAGAAACAGAATATGCACATATAATATATAAAACATTAATATATAATATTTTATAACAACTTACAGCTTCAAAGTAGCAGATTAGAGAGGATTGCTTCTTTGTTCCCTCTGTGGTATGAAACCAAGAATTTATAGTTCTCATCAAGGTGAGAGGGGAAACTTTTTTGGAATTAATTTTGGATATTCAAAACTGATCAGGGAATCAGACCATTGGATATAACAAAATAAAGATAACCCCAGTGCTGCTGGGACTGCCAGTGGTGGCAAGCAGATGCCGTCCTCCCTGTGCTAAAATAGTGGCGCAATACTTCAATTAAAGGAACCCATGAATTTAAGAGGTATGATGTGTATATGGATACAGAGAGATCAGAGATCAAAGACACGTGGCATGGTGTGTATCTAAGAGACCAGAAGAAAATCAAAAGTTGAGCAGGAAAAACCAGTCAGGAAAACATACCTGGCTTTCCCCCTCCTCCTCCAGAAGAGTCACCTGTAAGACTTACCGCTTGTAAGCTCTACTGGGAAAGTTCAGCCCAGTTGAGAATTCAAAAGGGCATGGGAAAAATTCAGTGAGTTTGGAAACTGAACCTGCCAGTCTTAAATACACTAACCTCACACATGTCTGAGGGCATCAAAAATTGACCCCTCTTATGCAAGAGTGAAACCCAGGGGTTTTTCCGGGGAGATAATCCCCCAGAATGGTCCACCAACAGTCTGAACTGAGAGGCCTGCTGATTTAAAATCTTCAATCCAAGGAAGAGCTTGGAGACTATATCCAAAGCCCTGCATACAGGATCTCTCATCCCTCCAGCAATTCCTCCTGACACATAAGAGAAGAATATTTGGAACTTGGAACTACATTGGAAACAATTCCCTAACTTTTCACTGAAATCTTCTGCTTTCTTTTCTTTTCTTTTTTTTTTTTCCTATAACCCTTCAAATGCAACCTAAATGGTTCATGGACACTTATACATACTCACGCTTTTTTTCTTTGTTTTTGGCTTTTTGTTTGCTTGTTTGTTTATCATTCCTAACATTTTTAAGGCAGTTATTTCTCATTGATCGATATTTTGAGGACTCAGATGTTTGATTAGAATATGTCAGTTTTTATACTTGAAACTCTTTTACTTTTATTTTTACTTTTATTATAAATTTAAAGTTTTTATTTATACACTTTTTTCTCTCACTTATCTGTTACCCTATATTCTCTTTTTTGCTCTGCTAACAACCAACATTTATTGATCTGTTTTATTCATCCTCTATTTTCTATTTCTATTTTCTCTCCTTCTCCCACACAAATATCACACCTACACTACACCTTTTCTATCACTGTTCACTACTTAAAATTTATTTGTAAACTTACTCTTTTGACAGTGGGCAATGACTGATCATATCATCTCTGTTTATTGTGACAATTAGCACACTAGAAAACAAAGTGGGAATTATTTGGTTTGAGACCGTAAACTGTTTGCATTAGTTCTTGTTCATATCTGTCTCCCACTAAATTGTGAGGTACTGGAAACCTTCTGAGTCCTTATAAGTCAACAGGGTACAATCTCTAATGCCTCAAAAACCATACTATCAGATGGGCAGACACACAAATATGAAAAAAGGCAACAAATCTCCTCAAACAAATCAATGTAATTCAAGAACAGAATTCATTGACTCCACAATGGGAGAAATGACAGAGAAGGAGTTTAGAATGTTCATAATTAAATTGATCTCTGATGTAATGAATTTGTTGATTATTGGTGACATGAGTTCTGCTTCCCAGATGTGAAGATTAAACACCAGAGAATCACCAAGGCAAGCATAGAAAGCAAGTTTTATTTAAATAATTGTAACACAGACTTCCCAGGAGGAAGAAGTGTGCCATAGCTGGTGTCCTGGTATCCCAAGAAGTGGGAGCATCCAGCCCTATTATGCATTTTAGATTTTCTTTGTTCTCCTGCCCTCTTCCCCCTCTCAGCTCTCCCCATCCTGTGACTAGGCCTAGGTGCCAGGTCAGGGTGAGCCAAAAGGTAAGAAGCAAATGGGCAAGGAGAAAGAGTGATTAAGGGCGGGTAGCAGGACAGGAGGCATTAATTGACAGCTCCGCAGGGAGGCACAATTCCTGGGGCAGGTTACCTTAATAAGGGTGGAGGAAGGGCTCTGGAGGCATTAGCATATCAATCCCCCAGATTTCGTGTCCAACTTCCGAGACCCAAACCAGCTTCCATCTTCCCAATCTGACCCAATCACATATCTACACTCACTACCTGTGTTTTAATTCTTGTTTCAGTGAAAGATGATGTAAGGGAAGCAAAAGTTCATTTCAACAAGAGAGATTCTGGGGGGAAAATGGAAGAGCAGAAATTCTTGAAATGAAGAAATTAATAAACCTAAATAAAATTCATTAGAAGGCATCACCAGCAGATTAAACCAATTTGAAAACAGAGTTTCAAGCAATGAAAACAAATAAATGCTCCAGAAAATAAAATTGACCATGGAGAAATGATGTCAAGATACCATGAAGACATACTAGGTGGCACACACCTGTATTCCCATTGGCAGAGGAGGCAGAGGCAGGAGGATAGAGAGTTCAAAGTCAGTCACAGCAAAAAGTGAGGCACTGTGCAAATCAATGAGAGTCTATCTCTAATTAATATGCTAAATAGGGCTTGGGTGTGACTCAGTGGTTGAATGCCCCTGGGTTCAATCCCTGGTACACCCCCTAAAAAGAAACCATGAACAAAACTTCCAGTAAATATGGGATAGCATGAAAAGACCAAACTTAAGATATATTGAGAAAATGAAGGCTCAGAGATACAAACCTAAGGAATGCAAACTCTTTTTAATTAAATAATACATAAAAGTTTCCCCAATCTTAAGAATGAAATGGAAATCAGATACAGGAGGCATATAGGACCCCAAATATACAAAATTACAGCATACCAACACCAAGGCACATTATTATGAAAATGCCCAACATATAGAATGATAGAATTGTAAAGGCCACTAGAGAAAAAAAAAGCCAAATGAAGAATACATTCACATTAAGAGATTTAATACATATGGGAGTTTGTCAGAAAAAACCCAACTCCTGTGTATAAATATAAAGCTCTAATTAAAAAAACCAAAAAAAGGCTTACATGAAGGAATTGGCTTGCCTGACAAATCCAAAATTTCTAGGGCAGGCCCACAGGCTGGAAACTCAAACAAGTGTTTGTGTTGTCCTCTTAAAGGAAACTTTGTTTTTGTTCTTATATCCTCAACTGATTTAAAAAGGCTCACATTTTCAAGAGTGATATTTTAAAATTAAAAAGTCAATTGAGGAGATCCAAGATGGCAGACTAGAGGGAGGCTGCATTCCTTGTCACTCTGTAACTCCGGTTTCAAGCAGAGGATATATGTTTCTTGGTGAGGCAGTTTTTGCTGCTTATCGATCCCCTGCTGTTTACCCCATTTGTCTGCTGTGATCATCTGCAAGCATATCGATGCCTTTTTGAGTGCAGATTGCTCACTGTCAGGCGCCTGTCATCTGCCATATGCCTGCCTGTTGCCTGTTCTTCGCCTGCCTTACACCTATCTACGACCCAACACATGAGGTTCACCTCCCGATCATCGGACAAGAGTCAGCAAATTGATCACCAACCACCAGTGGAGCACCAGCTGCCTGCTGTTGCCTGGAAGTTCACTGTTACAGTACCTGCAGGTTTGATTACACATGGCTGCCGCCATTTTGAGACAACAGCCAGGCCCCATAGGACCCCTGGCCAGACTGGCTGAGCCGCCCTGTCTCCAGGATCCCTCAGCCTGACCGATCACTCCCTGCCTCTGGGGCCCTCACATTGACTGATTGCTCCCTCCCGCCAGGACCCCCCAGACTAAATGACTACGCCCTATCACTGGGACCCCAGACCAACTGATTGCAAACTGGCCTCCAGGATGCCGCAAACCACACCAAACACACCCAACCTCCAGGACCCCTGCCTGACCAACTGCACCCGCCTCCAGGAACTCCAGCTGACCACGTCCACACCCTGAGCTGCAGCTCCCCATTTGCCAACACATTTGGAAGCCAGAGTGGCCATCTTGGATAATCCTGGAAGCCATAGCTCTGATCTTTAGGTGGGGCAAATCCCATCCTGAGATGCCTACTGGAGACTTTAAGCTCATTGTCAGGTACCTCTCATGCATCAGGCTACTGAAGACTGGGAGGTTTCATTACTATATGACTGTTAAACTGTAGATTTTCTTTTTTTCTCCTTATTGAAAAATTTTACATTTTTATTTCTTTACTTTTCTTGCTCTTTTCCTTTTATTTACTTGTTCCCTCAGATTCTCTTTCTCCCTTTTTTTGCATGCTAACATCCAATTTCTTTTGACTATACTCTCCCCCCCAAAGAACTCAAAAAACTCTACACCAAGAGTTCAAATAACCCAATCAACAAATGAGCTAGGATATGAACAGACACTTCACAGAAGAAGATCTACAAGCAGTCATCAAACATATGCAAAAATGTTCAATATCTCTAGTAATAAGAGAAATGCAAATCAAAGCTATCCTAAGATTCCATCTCACCCCAATTAGAATGGCGATTATCAAGAATACGAGCAACAATAGGTGTTGGAGAGTTTGTGGGGAAAAAGGTACACTCATACATTGCTGGTGGGGCTGCAAATTAGTGCAGCCAATCTGGAAAGCAGTGTGGAGATTCCTCAGAAAACTTGGAATGGACCCACCATTTGACCCAGCTATCTCACTCCTCGGCCTATACCCAAAGGACTTAAAATCAGCATACTACAGAGATACAGCCACATCAATGTTCATAGCTGCTCAATTCACAATAGCCAATTGTGGAACCAATATAGATGTCCTTCAGTTGATGAATGGATAAAGAAACCTGTGGTATATATATATATATATATTCACACACACACACACAATGGAATATTACTCAGCTATAAAGAATAATAAAATTATGGCATTTGAGGCAAATGGATGAAATTGGAGAATATCATGCCAATCTCAGAATACCAAAGGACAAATGATCTCGCTGATAAATGGATGATGACAAATAATGGGGGGTGGGAGTGGGGAAAGAATGGAGGACAGAGGGACTGTATAGAGGGAAAAGAGGGGTGGGAGGGGTGGGGGGAGGAAAAAATAACAAAATGAATCAAACATCATTACATTACGTAAATGTATGATTATGCAAATGGTATGATGTTACTCCATGTACAAACAGAAACAACATGTATCCCATTTGTTTACAGTAAAAAATAAATTTAAAAAATAAGATCAGTAGAGAGAATAATAGTGATAGCTCATATGTTAATCAAGCAATTTAGAATTAGGACAATTACTATCTTAATAATTATTAGCAGCTATTGCTCCCCATAAATCTTCAGGACAGAATTAAATTCTACCTTATTAAGTAATTCACATCAAATCAGAACTTTTTTTCTGAAAATGTGTATTTGTCAATGAATAAATCATGTTTCCATGAAAAAAAAAAAAGAACAAAAATTTACACATTCATCCTACAGAAACTGTGAAATGGCTCCATAACTCTGCATAATCTGAAATGTTACAAATTCTTATTCCTTCTGAAGTTATTTTGATTAGTCTAACAGTAAAAAGTCACACGACTATCAAAAATACCCATAATCTAAATGTCATTGTAGGAATACATCTTTGAAAACTATTAAATGATGAGACCTACTTATTTGTAAATTTTACTTGTAAAATAATCAAATGGAATAAACTTACTAATGGCTTTAAAGGTACCAATAGTAGTACCAATATTCTATGAAATGAACAGAATAACTGGATATCAAATAGGTTTCAGTAAATGAATATAAAGAATGCTTGCTACAAATAAGATGTGTAAATTGATGATAAGTCAACAGAGAAAACCATCCCTCTTGCACTTTTCAATACCCAAATTATTCAGATTATGATTTTTTCATGTGAAGATCTCATTCATGGTCCCATGTGGATGACGGGAAAGATGCTATGGCATGGATGGGCTGGCTGTGTGAAATAAAGTTATGAAATTTATGTAGAAAATAGACAAAAAGAAAAGAAGTCAATTGATTATTCATGAGAACCACATTCACAAATCTGTTTTATTGCAAAATCTAAATTGTATTTAATTAATAAATGGGTACTATAGCCTAGACAAGTTCACACATGAAATTGATTCATAGGTGCAATATTCACAAAATGAATGACAACGTGAACTCGTAACTATTCCCTAATGATAATCCAACACTGCCTCTTACTGATGTTGCAGAAGGACCATGTAGAGCAATGTTGGCTAATTAGTTTATTGGAAATCATGGGGTTAAGAAATTTTCTATGGAGTTGGAGGACAACTGATACTGCATTTTTGTGAGCAGAGTTCAACAATGGAAAAGCTTTTCTGGGAGCAGACAGGAGCTTGTGCTTTTGATGTTTTTGGCTTCTTCCTTCTGTGTTTCAGAAACTATCGATACCCACTGCATGCACAATAAAGCATGATGCATATCTTAGCGTTACCTTGGTGGTTGCTTATTCTCACTTATACAAAAGTAGTCCTTGTACCTGAAAAAAACTTCTGTAAGTCATCATGTACAAACAACAAAGGGTATGGCTGTAAGGCCCCCCAGTCACTATAAAATAAGGTTTAGATATCTCACCTTGCATTTGCTCTTTACAAGTAAAACTCATTTTTCTTGCAAACCCTTCTTTAAAATCACACAATTTTTTTTATTAAAAAAAGTTGAGAGCTGGGAATGTAGCTCAGTGGTAAAGCACTTGACTAGCATGTATAAGATCCTGAGTTTGATCCCCAACATAAAAAAAGTGCAATTCTACAATGATGAATACTAGAAGATAAATTCATGGTCATGGTATGAAGAATCCATGAGAGTGCAAGAAAATAGAGTAGAAGGAGAGAGAAACAATAACATAGCAGGAGTGAGAGAAATACATTTCTTAGCAAAGAAAACTCATAGTAGGCAAACTAACTTCAGTGCTGTTGAAAGAGAAATTGATTTTTTTAAAAGTGCAAATCCTCACAGGAATGAGAAAAAGTTGTTAAATATCAATTTACATTAGATAAGATTTTTGCAATATAGTCCAAAAAGAATCCAAGCTTTATTCTATTATTGTACCTAGCTTATACTTCAGAAGAAAGAAAAAAATCAAATGTATTTATTAATCCTTTTTGTCAGTAGTACCCAGGGTGAAGAATTCATTTGTAGCTTTTCATTGCTGTTTGAGTCTTAGAACGTCACGTATATTAAAGGAAAATGTTATACCTTTTGATCCTAAGATGTCACGATATAGTTTATTTTTCTCTTTATGAAAGGTAGGAGGGCTTATACGTCATGAAAATTTCATGGGACTTGCCTAAAAAAGTGTACCAATTATCAAAACAAAGAGTCTTTTTCCTCTTTTTTGTTTTTTTTTTTTTGTCTTAAAACATACCTATTTAGTTTTAATTTTTTTATGCAATTCACATTTCCTTTTCCATTCAGTTATAAAAGGTGAATAAGTGTATAAAAGCAGAATATATGTTTAGAAACATTTAGGAGACGGTACTATAACGGCTAAGAAAACAAGATTTTATATTTTTCCTTTAAACTTCAATACTGTCACTGAGCTAACACTTTTTAGTCAGCAATAATTTACAATTGCCTTTTCTACTTTTCTACCTCTGAAAGTGGAGATACATAATATTAAATGAAAGAAAACTCAATAAAAATGTATAGTATAAATAAGAATTGTGTCATTTGGATTCAATAAAATAAATAGAAACCCGGACTGTTGCAAAAGAGTCAAAATGAGGAAGGAAGAAAATGATTCCAATAGAAAAAAAATCTTAAAAACTTCATGCTAAGTGAAATAAACCAGGCATGAAGGGTTATATTTTGTTTGATTCAATTGGATGGAATGTCCAGACTAGGCAAATCCATGGAAACAGTTAGTTGGCAAGTGAAGAAAGATTGAGAAGTTCTTTATGGAATTCACAGACATATCCACTCACAGGTATACTGTATCTGATTTAGAGAACAGCAGATTTAGAGAACATGGCCAGGCCTCTTCACTTGAGAAAGTGAAAAAGTGTACTTCCCTGTGCTCTGAAAAAGAGAATAAAACCTATTGACAAAGAATATTTGTGTCTAACAAAAATATGCTTTTCTATATCTTAAATTTTTTAGCCATGATTAATAGTTACATAATAGTTATTTTATTTAGAAAACATGCCTACCAAGTAAGGAAGAAAGAATATAAATATATGATTAATTAACATAACCAGTTTATAAAATATTATGCTAAGAATGGGTAATTTTTTGTAAAAATCTCAATCAGATCTTCTTTTATGTATAACATTTCTAGCATCTAGTGAAGAATGCTTCAAAGTGCACAAAAAAAAGACTATCTCTAAGTTATGGAAACAAATAGTGCTTATGCTATTTCATATGTGTTCTAAAGTTTTACTTCATACATTTTCTAATGTCCATATTTGTGATAAATGGTGAAACACTAATTCAATTTTAATGCAATTACTATTTTATATTGTGGCTCTTCATCACACTATTATTTTGATAACATAAATAGTATTTCAATCAATACTAATCTTTATATAAAAGGCAGGACTTCCATTGATTTCTCTTATAAATGTCCTTGAAGTTGTGATAATATGGTTGAAATCTTTTATTCCAAAATAACAATGGGATCCAGGAAATCTGGTCTTTGTTTTAATTAAGGTGGATACTTCTTTCTTTAGTTCATTTTTGAAATTATTTATTTTTTAATATATAATGCAACAAACAGAGTAACCGTAAGTAGGAGTAAAACTGTTACTACCTGTGGACCTGAGAGGTCAATGGGAAGGGCAGCAGAAGGCAGAACCCAGCAGAAAGGAACTGGAGGTAAGCGTGATATTCAGTTCAGGGACACAGATAGCCCAGGGGGTTGGGTCCTGGGTGGACTCAGTAGAGTATGTACCTTAGCATTTCCTTGCTCCCTAGTCCATTTCTGAATGGGTCCCATTCATTGAACATAATTAAAGCAAGAGACATGGGAGTATTTTAAAATGTTTTATAGGTCAGGCTCCAGGACTATGATGAGAGAGTGGGTTGGAAAATGGAGTGAAAGGGGCATATGGAAGCTATCCAGGAAGTAAAGGATCACAAAATTATATTTTGATGAAAGCCCCCATGTATTTTAAGGAAAAATATCTTAATATATTTAATATAAGGAAAAAGAAAAAGCATAGTTTTTTTTTATATTAATAGTGATCAGAATACAGGTTAAAAGGACAATGTTAGAAGAGGAAATAAACAAATATTATATGAGTAAAAAAAATGTGGGAATGAATAATATATAAAAATAATGAGATTCTATCATGCTATATGCATATATTTACAGAGTAACTGTATAATTTCACTCTTCACTGTAAATTCAGAAATATAGGGAAAACACAATCTAACTGTAAATAAGTGAAGAGAAAGATACATGTGAAAGAGACAAGTAACTCCTTTTCTCTAAGAAAATTACAAGCAATTAAAACTTTTAGAGACTATTTCCTTATATATTGAAGCTGTGCAAATTTATTTTGCCCAATTAAAAAAGTAGACACACTTTAAAAGGTTGACTTTAGAGAAGCGCAGAAGAAAAATATAGATTAAGTAACCATTTAGGTAGTTTAAATGGAGGCAAAACACTCACTTTGTATGTAGGTCGTAATTTGCTTCATTGCATGCATTAATTGTGGCAAGATTGCTTACTGAACTGCTCAGATTTATGCTCCTTTTCTGTTGGACAGTTCTGTTTTCAGTATGGTCTACCTGCCACACAGTCCATTTCTCCTCTGCAGTAATCCATGACACCATCACCACCCTAGGAAGTAGGTAGAAAGGTGGTGTTTATAACTAAGGGGCTAATGTGGTGGTTACATTAACTCACAATGGTTCTCTTCATTTCTTCTCAAACTGGATGCAGAAGATATAGGAAAAGACTCTGAAGATGTAAGCCATCATCAAGGCACCAGATGTAATGAACTTGGGTCTCAAAGTCACCACTTAGTGGAAAGATGTTGAGGAGGACCTTCTGAGTAGAAATACTAGCATTTTACTTATCAGGAGGAAGTGAAAATATGTTGTTAATGAACTCTGATCTGGGGGTTGTCTGTATAGTAACTAATGCCAGTCATCCAGACTTAAAGAGAATTTGGTATTGATCAAAATAGAAAAAAGAAAGAGAAAAACAAAATATGTTAGTAGCAATTCTAGACTTGGTCACCTTTTAATATATATACATGCATATATATGTTGAATATATACTTTATGTACAATAAAGTATATGCTGTAAAGTGCATAGATACTGTTTGCAGCTCAGTTAATTTACATATGTGTCTTTTGTTTGGGGTCTGTTTTTAAACATCACCCTGGAAGTTTGATTTCTTTTTTTTTTTTTTTTTTCAGATATTGTCATTCAGAGTTCTAGAAGAATGTATATGTGATTCTGTTTTTTTTTTTTTTGGCAGTGCTGGGATTTGAACCCCAGGGCCTTGTGCTTGTGAGGCAAGCACTCTACCAACTGAGCTATTCCCCAGCCCTGTGATTCTGTTTTTTAATTTAGAATTTTCTATTGGAATTCTTATCTTTGTAATCTTTGTCTATCATTTATATTTTGCATGTTAATAATGTCATTATGTATATTCCTGTTTTATTATTCTGATTTTCACTTTGTTTCTATTGTGGTAAACTTTTACTTGTACCCATGTGTTTTTCTTTTTGTTGTTGTTGTTGTTGTTGTTATTGTTGTTGTTGTTAAAAAGCTTTTTTCCTGTCAAAGTTGTTCCTTTCCCCAGTAGAGAAAGATGTGTATGAGAACTGATTTCAAATTAGTATTGAAACTTTTTTTTCAGACTGCAACTTTCATAAGACTCAAAGTATATCTGGTTCATCTCTGTTCTTGGGGAATGTTTTTGAGACATTTTCAAACTTAGGATGGAGAAGGTAGTAAGGTCTTTCTTTTCTTAACCAAAAGAGTGAAATTCTGACCTTCAGAAGTCTTGAGTTTAACTGTTCAATATGTTCCCTGCTGCTTCTAAATCTGGTAGTAACTTTGAGAAGAAAATTGACTGTTCTTGAGGCAGGGACTATTTCTCTAGAGGGATTTGTCCTAGTACTACAAGATTATAGGAGATGTAAGTCCTTACTACTGGCTCCCAGCCACCTGCAGGCAGATGAAGATGCAGAATCTGTCCCCTGGGGAAAGCTAATTTTATTTAGGTATTTTGCATTTACCTGTTTTCCTCCATTAGCCCTGTACACGTTCCAAAGACTTAAAGATTTTTCTTACTTCAGGTTGACTCCTTCTGCATGGACTGTTTCTGACACAGATCCAAGCTCCTACTTGGTGCAAGCTCATATCAGCTCTTGCAACCAATAGAAAAATATCCACTGAAAGGAAGGTCTTTTCTAAAAAAGGTTCACCATCTTGAAATTTAAATTCTGTTCATTGTTGCTTCTACTGCTCTTCAGTGTCATTAAGTTATGATTTTTGTAATGTATGAACTTTTATTGTTGTTACTGTGTAATGTGAGGATTGTCCTGACCTTCAGAAAACATTTAATTCATATATGTATAAAAATAAAGTATGTTCATATAATGTGGTTTTCCTTTAAACTTTCTAGTGTCTTCCTTGTACATGTAAATAAATCCAAAATTCTTTCTAGGGATAAAAGCATTGTATTATCCTACTTCAGACTGATATCCTGACTATTTCCAGAAGTTGTAGTTGACAAGGAAGTACATTTATTTCCCGTAAAAGCAGGTTTCCATCTTTAGATTTTCTCCTTACAGGATCTACCATCCAGGATAATGCTGGATGGCCCAGTCTCTCTCCTATCACTCTTACACTTGCCACATTCACATTAGCCATATTTTTATACTTAAAAATGCTGAACTTATTTCCATCTTAATTTTTTTTTCACTTGCACATACTTTGCCTAGGACTATTGAAGCGGAAAGCTACTCCTGATCAAAGGAAATGTCACTTCCACGGGGAAGGCGTCTCTGAATACCTTCCTTAGATCAGTAAGTTAATGTCCAACCATAATATTCTTCTACCCATTAAGAATTCTGAAACCCTATCTGAAATTGCCTCTTTTGTTCTTTCCCCATTGTATACCTGCCAACGTAAGGTTAGCAACAATAAATTTCTTACACCATTTTTTTTTTTTTAACTTTTTCCCAAATTATTTCTAGAACATGCATTTGCAGCAGATCAACTTTTATATAAAATTTCACGTCTTTCCCTTTTGGTCTTTGACTAATTTAGACATATCCATAATGAATGTCTTGCTGATTCACATCTCTACCACCAGTGTGTATACTAGAATTTGAATGTTTCTGTTTCTTCAAAATTCATGTTGAAACTTGATCTTGAATGCAATAGTGTTAAGATGTGGGATTGTAAGAGTTAATTAGATCATGAAAACTTCTTTCTCATAAATGGGCTTAAGTTTCCTACACAAGAAGCTTCATGCGATGTTAGGCCATTTTGCATCCCATCCCTTGATCCACATGGAGACACGTCTTACAAGCAGAATTCATCCTGCATCAGGCAGCAAACCTACCAGTGACTTGACTTGGGACTTCTCGTGATTTGGAACTGAGGGACTTAAATTAATAATGTTCACTAATTATCCAGTCAGTGGTGTTTCATTATGGTAGCAAAATCAGACTGAGATAATGTGGATGTTCAGTAGAATTACTAAATTTAATACAAAAAAATAGCAAAAAATGACTTTATTTTTTACTTAATTTCCTTTACCTATTGTGTTTATTGATTGAATATTTTTGGAGGTTCTTGTAAGTAGAAAAAAGTTAATTTAAAATTTTCTGTCCTCATCATTTTTTATGCCCAAGACATATTTTCTATTTAATCAATAGATTGTTTTTCATATGTAGCATAGATCTGTATTTACAAATCTCATGACTCAGAGTCAATATGCAATCTTTAATGAATGAACCATTCAAATCTATAGAGAAAATATTGGGTAAAGTTAAAATCTTTTGAGAGTTTCAAAATATTTCAGAAATAAGTTTAAATTAAATAAAAATAGAAATATGTTACTATCTCTTTAGCTAGATTACATGGTTTTTAAAGCATTTCTTCTTTATTCTAGAAAACTGTAATATTTACCAAAAAATATTATTCCCTAGTGGAACAAATAAATGCAGATTTTCTCCAAATGTTTTGTAAGTGGTGTATTTATGTTTTTGCCTCACACTTTTCTGTCTTGTTTCTACTCATCACTATGATTTCTAAAAATTATCCAATGATTTATAAATCTCTCTGTCCCCTGTCAATATGTAGGAGAGGAACTGGGAAATAAGAAAGGCTATGATTTTCCCTTTTCCCAAATACAATGTCTCTTAAATAGGAATTTGATATAGCCGATGTGTTTGTATTAATAACATCTGTTGCTCTCATCATTAAATTCTATCCAGTGGTTAATGCCTAGAGCTCCAAAAATATGAACATTAGCTGAAAGAGTCTCAAATTAAAGAAGAAAATTAAAGCTTTGAAAAACATATTACCACCTATAGTCTTTCATAGTGGGTAAAATCATAGTTAGCCCGAAGCCCTACTAGAATACATCCAACTCCTTAATAGTGGAAGAAATTTAAATCATCAAAAATTATTGTAGAAAATTCAAGTTTATGCTGTTGGGTTAAATAAAGATTAAAAGAATGAGCTTCATAAATGTGATAAACATATCAAAGTTCAGAATTTGAAATGGGGTTCATTTTTTAATAGTTACACATCTGAATGTATGTAATATTCGCTGATTTGTAAGCATGAGTTTTTAAATTAAACTCAAATACTGAATGTAGATGAAGCATTTTGATTTATGTTTATTATGCATATGCAAGAAAGTTATTTTTATGACTACACATAATATAAAGATTACAGAACAAAATACATACTTGGAGTTATATAAGTAGTTGACCATATAAACTATATTCTATGAATACACTTGGTTATAAAGTCCATATCCATTATATAGTAAACAAATTTGAGAACAGACACCTCCACTTCACGCCATTCATTTAAAGATATGCTTATTGACTTCATCTATTCTCTGTGAAATATATAAAGTGTAGGGTAATCCTTGACAAGAAAATCAGCTTTTATATGATTGCCATAAATTGATCAAAATCACTCTCCCCATTTTTAATATAGTTTCATATACATAAAATTAGGATCTACATCTAGACTTCAGAGATTGGGTTTAGAGAACTTCTAAGATCTTTGTCTTGTCCTCATTTAGAGATTACTGAAATTCTTCTGTGCATTGTGATTGTGATCTTTACTTCCAGAACTTACCACAGCATCCAATTTCTGCACTTTCCAAATACTATTGAAATATTCAATGTTTTATGAGTAGCTAATTTTCTTTTTTAATAAGAGTTTGAAGAAATCTCCAGAATTTTAAAATGTAATAATAAATGTACAGTAATCATAGATAATTTTTTTCAGCACTCCAAATATTGCTAAATGTAATCTTACTATCTACTTTTCCAATTGTAAATTAAAATTACTGAGGAACATATAATTTCTTTTGGATGAACCACGAATATTTTCAGTATCCATTTAATGGTATTACTGTCCTAATTTCTAATGATACTATTGATTAATAAAAATTCACTTTTTATCTGAATACTGCAGGATTAAATTGTTAGATAATAAATACAGGATTCATAGAGTATTAAGACATATATCCTGATTCATCAACCAAAATTTTATTCAGGATCTAAAATCAGTGGCAGGCTTAATGCTTTTTAAATAGATAGCACTGTTTTAATTACAAATGTCAGCAATGTAATTACTCCTTAAGCAAAAGGCCACAGAGAGGAAAATTGGATGATACTTAAATTGAGCATATGAGAAAATTAATTTGTGTTAAAAAAGTAGCAATTAGACATTTCCATGGCAGCAGGAAAGATCATGGTTTGAAGTCTTAGATTCCTTTGCAAAGTAAAATTTATTGAATTTGTTTATTTAAAAAAAAGTAACCCTCTAAAAGTGCAGAAAATAACACTAGTTTTGAAATTCAAAAGTTCACATTATATTAAAATATTTCTAGAGTGATACAGATTTTATTTGATCTTTTAACTTTTTCATTAGCAATAAATCAGTTGAACTAAAATTTTAAATACCCTTCAAAGTCGAAAGATCTGATATCTCTTTACGATATTTGTGCTTTCTTTGATGATTGCAAAAATATGGACTACTTAATATCTGAGCAGACTGATCACTTAAAAGTATAGGCAGTGGGAAGAAATAGTTATTCTTCCTAAGTTCTATTATTCTCTGTGCACAGATTCTTCCTTGTGCCAATCCTTACTTAAAAGATGAGAGAAAAATCTCAAAACAGATATTAATTTGTGTATAATCCTGACATGAAATCTTCAAAATGTTACTGGACATAATTGAGTGAAAGATACCACTTTCGTCAATCCTAATTTTTGCATCTTTATTTTGTAAATGAAAGAAGACTAGGCTTTTTTATGTATTTTGTTCTTTTGGGTTTTTCTGATACTGGGGATTGAACTCAGGGGATTAAAGGCATTCACCACCCTACCCAGCTGAAGGAAGATCAGTGTTTTCATTCAGACACACCCAGCAATAGGATTTAAATACAAATAATCTTCTTTTAGACATTCATTTGTGTTAAAATAATTGGAAAACCATTATATCGAGGAGTTATTATATAAGCTAATAAAATATAAGTCATATTCTAGGAAAATATAATTTAAGCTTAACCAATCCAAAACCTCCAACTAAACTTCAACTGGAATTTTTCCACTAAAATGATCCAAACCTGGCTCAACTTTAACCAAATCCTTTTTTAACCTCCTTTTTAATTCATCATGTAAAAGCCCCCTCTTGTACTCCTTCCACTGCAAGAATCTCCATATCACTTTCCAGAGTGATGGCACCAATCTGCAGTCTCATCAGTGATGTGTGAGTGTACCTTTTCCCCCATATCCTCACCAACATTTATTGTTGCTTGTATTCTTGATAATTGCCATTCTGACTAGAGTGAGATGGAATTTCAGTGTAGTTCTAATTTCCATTTCTCTAATTGCTAGAGATGTTGGACATTTTTCTCATTTATTTGTTGATCATATTTCTTCTTCTGTGAAGTGCCTATTCAGATACTTTGCCCATTTATCGAATTCAGCAAAGTAGTAGGATATAAAAGTAACACCCATAAATCAGTTGTATTCCTATACACAAATAACAAATCAGCAGAAAAAGAAATCAGGAAAACTATTCCATTCACAATAGACTGAAAAAATATAAAATACTTGGGAATCAATCTGACTAAAGAGGTGAAAGACTATAATGAAAACTATAGAACACTAAAGAAAGAAATTGAATAAAACCTTAGAAAATGGAAAGACTCCCCATGTTCTTGGATAGCCAGAATTAATATTATCAAAATGCCCATACTACCAAAAGCATTATACAAATTTGATGCAATTCCCATTAAAATTCCAATGATGTACTTTATAGAAATAGAAAAAACAGTCATGAAATTAATTTGGAAAAATAAGAGACCCAGAATAGTCGAAGCAATCCTTTAGTAAGAGAAGTAATACACGAGGCATCACAATATCAGACAATAAATTATACTACAGAGTTATAGTAACAAAAATGGCATGGTATTGGCATAATAACAGAATTGAACACCCATGGAACAGAAGACACAGAGACATACCAACATAAATACAGTTATCTCATAGTAGACAAAGTCACCATAAACATACATTGAAGAAAAGACAGCCCCTCTTGAACAAATGGTGCTTGGAAGACTGGGAATCCATATGTAGTAGGTTGAAATTGAACGCTTATCTCTCACCCTGTGCAAAACTCAACTCAAAGCGGTTCAAGGATCTTCGTGTTAGACCAGAGACTCTGCACCTACTAGAAGAAACAGTAGGTTCAACTCTCCATCATTTTGGCTCAAGAATAGACTTCCTCAATAAGACTCCTAAAGCTCAAAAGTAAAATCAAGAATCAATAAATGGTTTGACATCAAACTAAAAACCTTCTTCATGACAAAGGAAACACTCAAGAATGTTTGAGTGCCTACGGAATGGGAGAAGATGTTTAAACCAGCACCTGAAATAGAGCATTAATTTGCTGGATATACAAAGAACTCAAGAAACTTAATATGAAAAGCACAAATGACCCAATTGATAAATGGGCAAAGGAATTGAATAGTATTTATAGTGGAAAATGCAGAAACAAATTGCTTCCTCAGGTTATGCAGTGTTCTTTTTCAACTGAGAAAACTTTAAATTTAAAATTTTAAAAATTTACTTTTAAAATGCAAAGTAATTATTTCATTTATCCAAAGAAACACTGAAGTAGTTAAATGTGTTTTCTCATTTATTTATTTGGATCATGATTAACTTGGAGGTGAAATCAGTAAGTATATGGCTAACATTTAAGGGTAAGTCTGGAGCAGAAAGAAATGCTATAAAATACAATTTAGATTTGATTATTATAAGCATACATGTGAGAAGTGAAAGCACTTGGAATGTATGTGTAATTCTTTTCTAGAGATTTTAAATAGTTCTATTTGATAACAGAACTCTGGGGAATGCTAATAATTGGAGCAACACAGGGAAAAATAATTCAATGAAGACTCTTGAGAAAGAATGTTTAAAAAAAATAAGAATAAAACTGCAGTATTTTGGAGTCATAAAGAAAAATAAAGAAATAGAGATCACAAGGTTGTGGAACATGCCAAAGGTGTAAAATGCCTCAGAGAGATTAAATGACAATTAGCATGTTTCTTTTTGATGGAGCAATGAGTAGGTTTATGGGCTCATATTTATTAGTCATTTAGTGGAATGGTAAAACTCAATATGTAAATGCAGTAAATGAAAAAACTTGAGGTAATGAATTGAATTATAAATCTTGGTTTGCATAACCTCCTTTGAATGGACTGGCAAACTGAATGTAGAAAATGAAACAGATGAAAAAGCATTTCATTTTTTTTTATAAGGAGGGATATATAGTTGGGTGATTTTTAGTTTCAGATAATCTACATTTTTGTTTGATCAGGGGAAAGTTGGCTGATAGAAACAATTGGTGATAAAAGGATTTGCCTTTTTGGGAAAAGAATCACATAAGATGGGTACATCAATATTTCTAGAGAGTTATCCTGAGTAAAACTAAGACCTAAAATCCATTAAACAAAATTGATACTTAACGAGACTAAAGGATAAAAATAATTATACACCAGCTGGACTTGGTGCGTGCCTATAATCCCAGGAGCTTGGGAAGCTGAGGCAGGAGGATCTCAATTTCAGTGCCAGACTCAGCAACTTAGGGAGGCCCTACGAAAGACCCCATCTCAAAATAAAAAAAATAAAATAAACAAAAGGGATGGATATGTGACTCAGTGGTTAAGTGTCCTTGGGTTCAATTCTGGCTACAAAAATATAATTTTTAATAATTATACACTAGATTCATATCTCAGTGCTAATAAGACATATTTCCCTGTATCAAAATCCACTTGCATACTAAATTTTATATGACTTTAAATGAAGTGCAAACGTCATCATTCATTTGTGCCTAAAACCTACTTAGTGGTAGTTCTTGGGAGTCCTGGGAGAGACCATAATCCATGGTCATACCAGTACAACAGTCACTTTAACGATCAGCTAGTGCGTATGGTTGGGTCCAGTCTCAGACGGTTGAAGCTGGCATTGGATAATCGAGTGGAATTTTACAACTGGAGGTTCTTAGATTTCAAAAGACCAAATATTCATTCCAACTCAGAGGAGCTGTGCATATCTTAAAAAATGGTTGCAGCAGGATAGGCTAAAATCATTGAGGCAGGTAGAAGATGAAGGCAGCATGATTTGAAGCATAAGAAGAATTTTCCATGCCATTTCTAACTTGAAAATGGAAGCAGCCACGTGACATGAAATGTAGGTGGCCCTGGTGAGATGGTTAACTCTGCTCCTCATAACTAAAATTATCATACTTCAAAAGGTCTTTGAATCCCAGTAAATGCTATTTTTCTTCATATTTTCTGAAGGAAAGACGAAATCATCATGGAAAGTTGTTTGGGTGCTTGTTACATTCTCTGGAATCTCAATGTTGGCCCTTCATGATTCAAAGGAATAAGAAAGAGAAAAATGGAGAGATCAATTGATCTTAGGTTGAATGTTTCACAAATCTAATTGAGTTTAATGCTTTTGAAATCTTTGTTTATATTGTGTCCTTGGTATTAATCTTCATGGTGGAACCTTGCTATGGTCATTGATCTAACGATATGTTGTATGATGGAAACATTTTTAGTTTCCCATTTTAAAGGTCTAGACATTGTTATTCAATATTATTTTTTTCATTTTAAAGATTGTGCTCTAAATGCTTTGGATTGGATTCTTCTGTTAAGCCTATTAGCCTGTGTAGACACAGATTGAATATCTATATAGGATCCTGCACATATTCAATGCTTTCACTGTGATTTTTTTTTTAATATTGATTTATTTTTCGGATCATAGTTTTAACTAGTTCAGCATTTTTATTTAAGGAATGACAATAAAAATGCCTGTGGATTGATGATATTATATCTATTTTACAATAGTGTGAGAAAAATTGTAATACTTTTGTGACTTTGAAGATATCATTTTTCATCTCCAATCAGGCTATGTCTTTTCTAAAAGATGATAAAGCAATGAATGACTGTATCTCCATATGAATGAGATTCTTAATAAATAATGAAGAAAATTTAACATGTGTAATTTAATAGAAAACTGGAGAAAATTTTCCAGAAAATGGAAATCAGATAACTTATAAAGAAAACTATAAAAACGTAAATTTATAGTTCTATGAAAAGTAAAATAAAATAGCAAATGTCTGTCAAACCACTTTCCTATGTGAAACAGAGTTTTAAGTTGTCTCTTGTGACATTTACCCACAGTTGTTTGTCATACACTGCTGTTAAAATGACAAAAACAATTTTGCAGAATAGGAGGTTGCTAAGGAGTTAACCATAGTATAATAGAGAATTTATTTCAATGGAGCTAATCTAATTACTGAAGATTTTTTTAAAAGAGTATTTTTGGACTATTGACAGAGGATGAAATTAGAGAGATTTTGAACATCAGCAGATTTTACCAAGTCATTACTGACTTGAAAATGGAATGTACTATATGAAAAGAAATGCTGGTGTCCCTAGAAACTGAAAAAAATCACTGGATAAAACCAACATGGAGGCAAGAACATTAATGCTATAATCACCAGAGATTGAATTTGTCCAACAACCTCCATAAACTTCAAAGATGATTCTTCCACAAGACTTTCAGGTAAGAATTTCACTCGGCCAACATTTTGAGTTTGGTGTACAAAAAACTAAGCAAAGACCATCAGAATTTGTCTAAATTGATTTCAGATTTACAAAAACCATGTAATGATAAATGGGGGTAGTTTTAGGCTACTGCATTTATGATAATTTGATAGTTAGCTGTAGAAAACTACCACATTCCTTAAATAATGTTCTCTTCAGGCAATCACTGTAAGGGTTCCCTATCTTAAAGCAAGAACAAGTGTCTCTCTTTTATGTTCACAATATTTGTCAATGAAAGTGAGCTCAGTTCATGGGCGGTTATTATTTTTATTAGCATTCTATTATTACAGAAATATTGTAGACATGAATTTCTTTACCAAGACCTAAATGTATTAGTGGCAGTTTTAAGATAAGCAAACAATTTTATTTCTTCACTGATTAAATTAAAATTGTTCAGTGTTGAAATGCACTAGTATGCCAAGCTTCTTCCTTGGAGAGTTAGTGTTTTATTTGATATTAAAATATTAAGACACAAATAATAGTATCCACTGCTGCGTGTGGTGGACTGTATTGTTGTCCAGAATTATTTCTGTTCTCTACAGCCTTGACATGATTTCTCTTGGGCTGATAAAGCTTCCACAAAACCCACTGATGAACTATGGGACTAACTTTGACCAGTGGAAGGAGGACAGAAGAAACAGTGAGTCAGTTCTAAAAGGAAGTTGAAAAGGAACAGTGAGAGTCCCCAACCTTCTCGCAGCTCTTACTGTAGTTCATGAGCTAACACACCCCAGGGAAATGTTGTAAAATAACAATTATTTACAGTACTGTAATTTATATTGTAATGGTTTAAGAAGTGATAAACTCACTGATACCTTTGTCTGCTTTTATTTTTAAATAAGTGTCTAAATCATGCCTAATTTTTAAGTTCAGGTTTTAAAAATCCCTTTATTGCATAGACAATTCTGCATTAAGAAAGATAGATGAATATGTTTACTTTCAGACATTTCAGTTATATAAATGAATATTATATAGATATTAAAATTTAAGTAGATTTTATATGTTCCTTTTAACTCTACAGAATAGTTACATTATTTTTACCATTGAGGTTTCCACCTAACACATAATGATAAAAAAAAAAAAATTTATCAATGCCCTAGCTATATGGGTTCAAACAACAAATGATTTTCCCTGTTATGAACATTTAGAATTATGGAAAATAGAAAGTAACTTTATGTAATAGAGCTAACTTGTGCCAGGATGGAGAACTATCTTTGAATAATATATCAAATATTAGGCTTTGCCTCATTGCCCGAGTAATCAATTTCACAGTGAGACTATTTAGTCAGCTTTAGAGATGAGTGTAATGCAGGGGAAAGGTTTAGAAATGTATTATTATGCCTACTTAAGAAAAATACGTTTTCAAGTACAGTACTTCAGCTAAAAATTTTACAATACTTAATGGGAAACAAAGTGCACTGGAGGCTAAGTGGAAAGAATTGATGTTCAATTTTGACTATAGGGAAAAAATAGGTATATTTAAAGAAAACTCAAATCTAGCTGCATAAGTGGAACCTGTTTGATAGTTTTATCCTTCCCTGAAACTTTTCTGAGATAGTAAATTAGTCCAAACCACTAAACTCTTATACATGCAAAAGAAAAATATTTTACTGTAACACTTAATATATGTGCACTGATTAGTAATATTTTATAATATTGAGCATATAGAAATATTAAAGTATAAAATTCACACATCATTAAAAATGAACATAAAAGTAACATGAGAAGAGTTAATAATTTTTCATAATACATAAAAATATAATTTATGATAGTAAAACAAACTTTTCCTAGAGATACTTCAGAAGAGTATTTTAAATATTTATGTAGTTGAAACTGAGTTTTCATTAACATTTATTTTAAAAAATCTTATATTATTTAAAAGTAATAGAAAATGATGTCAGAAGTATTTGTTAAACTACTAGTTTCTATATGTTCATATAAAAATGAGAAATTCATGGTTTTAATATTTTTAAAAATTTTCATTAGAGAAAACCCTCAAAGGAATTACATATGTGCAAAGATCTGTGTATATAAACACTGTGCTAGTCAATTGTTAGTTGCTATTAACAAAATAGCTGGGAAAAACAAATTAAAGGAGGAAATATTTATTTTGGCTCACAGTGTCAGAGGTTTTAGTCCATGGTTGGCTGGTTCTATTCATTTGGACTTAATAATTAGAAAGAACATCATGGTGGATGGATATGGTGGAGGGAATGTTATCACAAGAATAAAATAAATACATTTTACTTTTTGAGAAAAAAGGTTAATTCAGAAGTCTTTAACATGCAAAAACATATTTGGCATTATGGAAAATAAGTTAAATAGTGGATATATAACATTTAAAGATACATATGTGAATAGTAATTCTGATATGTAAGTAATACCAAATATTTATAATGCTCACTGAATATGCATTTTAAAAATGAAATAATTCATTAAAATAAATTAATCAAATCAGTTACAGAACACAAATAGCATGAAATTTAGAACTTGGACAGTGATTCTAGTTCTGAGTTCCCAAATTCAATCAAATTTTTATTAATTAAATGTTACAAAGAAGTGGTAAAATATATAATTATAACATTAATTAATCCTTAAATACAGGTTACTTGGTTTTAGAATCCTTAAATACAGGTTATTTGGTTACAGGTCATATGTCAAGGAATATCTTGCCCTGAGTTTTTATTATTTCTTGTGTTTTTGGCTTTATTCATTGCAATACTTCTAAAGATCTGATTTGCAAATGAATGATGCCTCTTTCTTAGACTTATAAGAACATACCAGTGAAGAAGACCTGAAGACATATTAAATATACGTAAAAATTATAAACAAGTATGTAAATGGAGATATTACCTTTTGGTCATTTAAAAAGTAACCTAATTAGTGCCTCTAAGTACATAATGAAATATTTAATTTAAGACAGGTAAGGGATAATTTTAGGAACTACATTGACTTTATATTAGAGTGACATCACCCAGGCATAGTGTCTCATGCTTGTAATTCCAGCAACACCGGAGGCTTAGACTGGAGAATTAGGAGTCCAAAGTCAGTCTCAGCAGTTAAGTAAGGCCCTAAACAACTTAGGGAGACTATGTCTCAAAAAAAAAAAAAAAAAATTTAGACCAACATCTTGTTTCATCTCCAATAAATTGAACTAATCAAGTAGTTAAAATACTTTCCTTACTAAGAGCAGAATAATTTTTTACTATCTTATATCTTATAGTGGGTAATTCACATACAAATGCCTCCACAATGGCAAATCATTCATTACAAAATATAACCTAACTGAAGTTTCTAAGTATATGAACATATTCATGCTCATGCATACAATTATATATGTGTTAAATTAGTTCAAATATAAACATTCTGTAATGATTGTGATAACAGTTTATCATTGAAAACATTCATCTAGCAATGTAAGGACACTGTAAGAAAATGTGTTTATATTAAATTTTTTGAATTAAAAAGCATCATTAAAATTATTGATTGAATTTGTAAATTTATCCAAATTTCCAATGAAAATTTATTCAAAATCCAAAGTGGTGATGGAACTATTACTGTATTCCTCAATGACTGAATACAATGAAAAAGTCAATAGTCCTTGAACTACATGAATATTTTTAATTGAATATTTAGCAATTATAAAGCACTCAAAAATAGATGTGTTGTTCAGATTTTTGACCCTCTAGATTAACTCACTTTCTATGAAGACTGAACAAAGTTGTCAGTTCAGCTACAAAGCCACTGTAATGTCTGAATTATATCCCTAAACTGCCTTAAGTTAGCGATTTAATGGGATAATTAGCAAGATTTAGAGTTATCCAGGCATCACTTTAAAGAAATAATTGAAGCATTTGATAATATAATAGACATATTCATTAATAATGAGAGTAGCAAGATAGGTTGTAGAATTATGGAGCAGAATAGCAGTGAATTATAGAAAACTCAAAAATGGCAAAATTTCCAATGAATATATTCATTCCCATGACTTAAGAAGATCTGAAGAAATATATTCAGGTGAAAAGTTGTAAATTGTTGTCAGTTGGACCTCAAAGCACTAATCTCCAGAATATACAAAGAACCAAAAAATAAAAAAAAAAACTTAACACTGAATAAACAAATAACCCAATCAATCAATGGTAAAAGGAACTGAACGGGCACAGAAGAAGAAATACAAATGGTCAACAAATATGTGAAAAAAATGTTCAATATCACTCTCAAATACAAATTAAAACTACACTGAGATTGCATCTCACCCCAGTCAGAATGGCAATTATGAAGAATACAAGTAACATTTTATGTTGGTGGGGATGTTGGGGAAAAGTGTCACTCATTCATTACTGGTGGGTCTGTAAATTGGTACAACCACTCTGGATATGGATATGGAGATTCCTCAGAAAACTTAGAGTGGAACCACTGTTTCACCCAGTTTTCCCACTCCTTGTTTTATACCCAAAGGACTTAAAATGAGCATACTAGAGTGATGCAGACGCAACAATGTTTATAGACGCTCAATTCACAATAGCCAAGCTATGAAACCAACCTAGGTGCCTTTCAATAAATGAATGGATAAAGAAACTGTGATATATACACAATGGAACATTACTCAGTCATAAAGAAATATGAAATGATAGCATTTGCTGATAAATGGATGGAACTGGGGGCTAACTATTATGCTAAGTGAAATAAATAATCCCAAAACACCAAAGGCAGAATGGTCTCTCTGATATGTAGATGATAACACATTATAAAGGGAAGGGGAAGGGAAGAATAGAAGTTCATTGAATTAAACAAAGGGGAATGAAAGCAAGAGAGGAGGGATGGGAATAGGAAAGATAGTAGAATGAATTGGACAAAACTTTCCTTTGTGGAGTTTCATCATTTCCACCCCAAGAATGAATTCTAAGTTACATGTATTTATAATATGTCAAAATGCACCATACTGTCATGATTATTTAAACAGAACAAATAAATTTAAAAAATGAAAGGAGAGAAAACAAAGGGGCAGTATATTTGCTGCATTTATTTACTTTGTGTTACATGTTTAGTTAAGGCAATCAGAAAATACCACAGATAACAAAAACTGCAGATCCATTTGATGACATCACCTCATGAGTGCCATTTTGTAAATGCTTACATATTTTAACATTTTAAAGATTTGTGAGTAGGATGGGACAGCATAAACAACGAAACTAAACATTAAGCAGCAACTATTTTTGATATTTATTTAGCAATCATGATATATATATGATTTTAGTGATTTGGGGTTTATTTTGGTGAATTTCAAATGTCAATATCATACCACATACTATGAAAAATTATTTCTATTTCTATTTATGAAACATTAATTGGAAATGGTGCAATAGTGAATGAAAATGTTCCTTTGGACTCATTAAGAAGAGGCAACTCTGCTACATCTCTGTGACTTTCTAAGTTAAGCATTTGTTTGCAAACTTGACACCCTTTGTTTAATCTCATTGCCTGGCAGCTTTGCTTTTCCTCTTGAGTAATATAACACTCAGATATTAGTTATCCAGGAGACTTTATTTCATATTAGAAGCTCTCCATATGTAATAATATGGAGATTCTTTATTTAAGATTAGTTATATCGTGCGTCACATCTCATAAAAATTAAATATAGCCATTTTATCTTTCTTCTTCAGCTAAGGGAACAGTGTGTCATGCTTATTACTTAAGACATAAATGCTCTTTGAAATGTGCTGAATTGATTTGGCTTAAAAATCTTCCATATTTAAATACAATTTAATTAAATTTTACTTTAACAGTAAATACAATGATGCTTCAGTATTACTTGAGGGAAATAGTTGTAATTATACCCACTGTTTTATAGGGGATCCAATTTTACTTATATGGTAATAAGAATTTTATTAATATTCAACAAATTTAAATGTTACCTATATATTCTTAAGCAAATCTGTATGCTAATTTCCTGTGGTAAAAAAAAAAACTTTTGTTAATAATTATAAAATTATAAAACTTTTGTTTATAATTATAAAATTATTTTGTTCAAGTATTTCTTTGGGAGAATATCACTGGTTGTTCTTAAATAGGATTAATATGGTACTTATTTTATTACTTAAGCTTGTAAACTCTTCAGTTTTTAAATAGAATTTTTTTTGACAAATTTAAAAGATAAAAGTATTAATCTTATGTACATATATTTAATGCCTCTTATGATTATGAATTTGGTGGAAAGGAAATTTATCCCCCATCATTTTAAAAATGTGTATTCATAGGTCAGTCACTTAA
The DNA here is from genome assembly GCF_902686455.1 of Sciurus vulgaris. Lineage (NCBI taxonomy): Eukaryota > Metazoa > Chordata > Mammalia > Rodentia > Sciuridae > Sciurus > Sciurus vulgaris. Next base: position 24,430,960 of record NC_136470.1, on the reverse strand, counting down.
TCTCCTTTTTCATATGTAACTGGAAAAAATAAAACATATTCATAAATTACATAAAAATAAATAAAATATATTCACAAATTACACTGAACCTGAAACATTATAAACACTCAAAACAGAATTTATTATTTTAATAACTTTTATTTTAAATTATGAAATATTTTATATAAAACTCCCTAAAATTGTTTTGAAAGTCCAATAGTTGGTATTTTAAAAACATTATCTATTCTATATTTAGCGTGTGTTTTCAGTGATAATTTCTACTTCAACTCACTAAGGTATAATGAGTTATAAATGTGTTAAAATGTAAAAATCAGGAATTCATAACCCTAGAACTTTATAGTTGTAATATATCTTAAGGATCATCTCATCTCATCTTAGAAACTAATTGCTTAATTCCCCCAACCAGTAATTAGTAGACTAAAGTTTAGAGTTAAGTTATAATTATAACTTAAAGCAATCTAACTGGAATGTCAACTCACTCCCCTATATGCTATTCTGAAACTCCCACTGATTTTCTGATAAATATCACAACAGCCTATACTTATTTTGGGGAAATACTTATAAATTAATGAAAAATGCTGAAAAATTCTTATTGTCTTAATTTGGTAGAAAATACATATGTAGTTAATATTTTTCCTGATCCCTTTCTTTCTTCATTCTCTATTGATTGCAGGCTATAGGCAATCAAGTGTATTTATTTAATTATTACTTAATAACACATAGTTACTTAATAACACATGGTTATTATTGTAACCGTGTGTATAGCTACTAGGAAATTACATCTCTCAAATTTGTCCACATTAGAGGAATTTGGAATCTAATGTATATACTACATTAGTTTCTATTTGTTATATATTAAATTGTTCCCAAGCTTTGTGACTTATAACAAAGGCATGTAATAAGATCAGTCTCTGTGGATCAGAAGGTGTAAGTGATGATCTGGGTCCCCTGACGGTACCAGTTAGAAGAACAGACATAACAGAACTCCTGAGTGAGGTGCCCCTCTAAATTCACTCACTTGCTTGTTGACAGGATTCAGTTCTTAACAGTTTGTTGTGAGTCCCCTTTTGGAGTTGGACACTTATGGGGCCACTTATAACGTGGCTGCTGGCTTCATCAGAGACTGACAGAGAGAAATGAAAGAACATCATGGAAGTTACAGCCTTTATAAAACTAATCTTGCAAGTAACATCCCATCATTTTTACTATGTTTTAATTATTAGAAGCAAGTTATAGTCCCTGCCTATACTCAAAGGAAGGGCACTACACAAGGAACTGAACATCAGGGGTTAAGGACCACTGACAGCCATTTCACCAGCTGTTTACCATCTTTGTAAATGAGTCCTTTGGTTTTATTGATTTCTGAACTTCAACATACTTTTTCCTTTCTTGTGTAAAACTGATTTCATCTTTGAAAAGTGGTGAAGATGTTTTATTCAAAGCACTATTCCGTTTCTTCTTGATACATTTAAAAAAAAAAATGTTGAATTTCCTGCCACTCAATGCCATTTTTTTTTTCCTTTTGATGAGATAAAATATCTATGAGACGTCAAGGAGATATTAAAATATTGATAAGCACATAGGGGATTTCCTTTGTAAGTCCCAATCATACAGTTCAGAATCTATTTACAACTTTCATTTTTCTTACTTTTTATTTGCAGCTATTCATTTCGAACAGCAAGCACATTATTTTCACATTGCAACTTGGTTTTTGTGACAAATATCAGCACCATTATTTGATAAAAAAAATTCTTTTGAACTCAAGTACAAATCAAACCTCTAAAACACATTAAAAACTATTAGATATTCCAGTAGTGTACGTTTTAATTAAACTAAGCCTCACTATACTAGATGGATTCTCTTTTATAATATAGACCAAATGGATTGCTTTTCAACTTCCTAACAGTCGACTCATTAATAGAATATTGGAAATGCAGTTCACACAGATGAGAATCTAAAAGAAGAAGGACAATGGAATTACTAATGTAGAATCCAATAATCTTAGCAATTACATTTGACATGCCAAAATCAGAAAAATGTATAATCAAAAGTATTCATTAAATGAGCAAAAATGTATAATCAGCATAATAAAATACAATCTGAGTATCTGAATAGTATATTTTCTTTCAAATAGAAACAGGTACTTCCAATCTCAACACTGTAGAACTCATGAATTTAAATATTTTTTGGAAGGATAAATACAATCACAAAAACACAGTATAGGTTCTTTAAAGTCAGGTGACTTTAATTTTACATTTGTTTTTAACTTAATTTTAATTTTATATCATGGAATCAGTAATATATTGATTGCTTACTGAGATAATACTCATGGATATAATGTTGAAATGAAATAAAATATTGTGAATAAAGCAGTTAGAGCTTTCCTCAGCAAATGCTCAACAAATGTAGAATACCAAAAGAGGAGACATATTTTCATTTATGTATAGTTTTGTTTTAGATGGAAAATGACTAAACACTCTAAGGTCCAAAAAACTAGTTACATTCATGTATTCTGCTCTTTACAAGAGGAGGAATGCTCAGGGTCACCTGTTAGATTCCATCACATACTACTGGATATGTGGTAGTATTATTCACTAAGAATAGAAACTCAGGATGAACAGCAAGCTGTTTTTCCTTAACAAAATTACTCATGTAGATTCTATACTAGAAAATTGTGTTAATTCATAAGTATTACACTATCAAAAGATAAGTTACATGTAAAATTCTATCAGCCTATAATAATATTGCATATTTATAACTATATTGTTAATCATAAAATGTGAGAAAATATATAACATACTAACACTACTTATTATTGATCTTTTGTGTTTGTCACTTTTATCATATTTATTTTCAAATTTTGATGTCTGTATATTTTCTCAGAGAAAAAGAATGTATCAAAACAGTTTGATTAATCACTCAGCCCTTTTATACTTATAATAATAATCAAAAAGCAGACCTGAAGTTTACTATTTTTTTTTTTACTCAGCATAATGAGATTATCCTGGGTTATCTGGGTGTGTCAATGTAATTACAAGAGATTTTAAGTGAGGATAAGGGAGGTAAACATTTCAGAGTCAGAGCTGAATAATGAGAAATAGTTCAAATGGCCATTGCTGGCTATGAAGATGGAAGGGAATCTCAAAAATCAAAATCGGAAAACTTTGATAATCTGCAAACACAAGGACAGATTATCATGTAGAGTAGCTACAGAAATATATTTTGGCCACATCTTCGTTTTAGGGTAGGGGCATGCATTTGGAACTTATGAGTTACAGAACTGTAAGACAATAAATTTCTGTTATTTTAATGAATAGATTTGCTGTGAAGTGTTAAAGCAGCAATAAGAATAATAAAGGATATTTATCTAACATGCCCCATTCCTCATTCGTTGACATCACTTGTCTTCTTCCTTTACCATAAAAGCTACTGTAATCTTGTAACTGGAATGTTATTTCAAAGACAAATTTTCATGAATTTTTTGACAAGTATTAAAACCATCTATGGGGAATAGGAGGGGTTAGCATTAGGGTTAGGGTTAGGTTTAGGGTTAGGGATAAGGAGGGTGGTAAGAATGGAGGAAGGAAGGACTGTATAGAGGGAAAAGAGGGGTGGGAGGGGTTGGGGGGAAGGGAAAAAATAACAGAATGAATCAAACAATATTGCCCTATGTAAATTTATGATTTTTAATTTAAAAAAAAACACTAAAAAAAAAAGAACTTTCCATTGAGTATGCATTAAAGATAGATACAAAATCTCTCTCAAAAAAAAAAAAAAAAAATCTATAAGGCACTAGAGTGTCCTTTTCAGGTGTTTGGTACTTATAATTTTTTTCTAAACCACTTGAGAGTACATTACGTAAATAATAGCCTTATGTCCTTAAACTTTTAGTATGTACTTCTTAAGAAATAGTTTACTTTCCTATATCATCATAGTACAGTATAGTAGCACAGTGTTCAAATCATACAATTTAATGTTAATGCAATAGTTTCACCTAAATGATTTTCTAGTTTTTTTCCCATTCATTTGTCTATAAATATCTATTACACACATTTTCACAGGGTAATTTTTTTATGGAATAGTATTTTTTTTTTCCTTCAGACATTAAGACACCAAGTTACTCCTTATTTCTACATTATCCAGTTAAAATGTCCTCCATTTGTCTTTATTTTGCTCTTCGAAGATATACACATTTTTACTCTAGCTACATTATTTTCTCTAAATTTCTTAGAAGTTCTTCTATGCTATTTTGATGCTTTCTTTTCCTTGCAAGCATCTTACTTGCGGTTCACAATATTCTCAATTTCATAGGCTTTGCAATTTGTTAGTTTAAAAAAAAAATGGTTTGTATTTCAAGTCAAATTACTTCTGTCATTTTAGCTTTCTGTAATTAAATCACTCAGATATTTTTACAAGCTTCTATATGTCTATTATAAGTTTTTAACTACATTTTAAAACTGCTTTTTTGTAGTATCTAAAATTGGATAAGAACTAATTAGAAAATACAAACTTTGGAGTTTATAGAGAAAAAAAACAGTTAAAGAAAATTGATTTAAAGCATTCCTATATTTTAGTGTTATACCTCCTTAGATTTTATTGCCTTTATCCTATTTTATTGGGGTGTCTGGCTGGTTGAAATTCCCTTCTTCTTCAATGGTTTAACTTTCCTCTAGTCATTATTTAGAATTCATACAAGTTTAATTCATCGGTCACTAATCTATTTATGGTTTAATCTCAGTCCAAGGTGTTTATTTAACTCCTAGAGCACAGATTTACTTCTAGATCTTAGATATTGTGAGACTGAAAGGCTCACCTTCACTTTACCATGGTATACATATACTTTAATATCTGTTCTTTGAACGTTAAGATAATTAAACTGGTAACTACCTTGCACCCCCAATATTGTTTTCTGCTTTATATTTTAATTGACCTTCAGATATGCCCAGTTTTGAAATTAAAATATAATTTAATATATTATAATTGTATATATTAATTATATTATTATATTGTATTAATATTAATTGCACATATTAATTACAATTAATAATATAATACTTATGCAGACTTTTCACAACCACAGAATTTTTATCTTTTTAAGGTCCAGTGGTTTTGTGAATCTCAAATTCAACTTTGGATATTATTAAATGAGACTGTTGAAAACCCCAAGTCAATAGGTATTATATTGAACCCTAATTTTCCACAGTAGAAATCTGAAAATTCCTTGTAAAAGAAATTGGAGGTAAATGTGGGCCCTCAGTTTCAGTTTGCTGATTCTCTCTGGAATTTTCTAACCCCACATTCTATCTGCCTTGTTTTGCTTACTTATATTAAAGGAGTACTAAAAGAGTATTTTTCTTTATCTTGTGCTGTTCATACTTATTTTTAGCCAAGAGTTTAATTTAATTAAAAATATTTAGTCAGGACACAATATGCAGATTTTTTTATTGATATTTTAAGCCATTTTTCTAATTATCACATTTTTATGTACATAATGAAAAATTAAACAAATTAAAAAATCTTATTTATTTTAAATCAAAACCTTTATTTAAAGCTTCACTTAGATAATTGAGTAACCTTTAATAATACATATTACTATATGACTATAATTTTACTTTGTTTAATCTATAAGTAACTTTAACCTGGTATCTTTATCAAATGAAAATTACTTCATTTCTTAAATGTAATCAGTGGTAATAAGAAATTCATGCATTTATTTAGCAGTAAACTTCAATTATTACGGAATTGTTTAAGATGAAGAAAAATCTGAATTTTTAATTCTGAAATATTGATTATGAGTATTATCTGAAATTACACATTCTGACAGGATGTCTGTTATACTACAGAGTTAAATTTAGTTTATAGAGATTAAGTGTCAAAGAGTGACTCAGTATTCCAATAAATGCTATTTTAAATTATATAATTAAAACATTGCATATACAAAAAGTACTGAAAAATACAATTTGTCACATTGTTTTTTATCTGATACTGGGAACTTCAGGAGGAAAAGCCCAGTTGCAAGGCCGTAAAAAGAATTTCAGGGAGATTTATAAAAAATTAAGAGCGGTGACCTTAGATTATAGAGTGTCCTTTTAAACATTTACAGGCCTTTATTGCTGAAGATTTTATGTTTAAGTATAGTAATAAAAATGAAAATTATTTCCTTTCTTGGCAGAATTTACAAATGCTAAAGAGACTATGACTTTGACTAATGGAGTAGAATCACAATTTGGCTACTCCTATCAAAATATGTCTTTCCATCTGAGTTTCCTTAAGACATAGCATCTTAATTAGAAAGTGATCCTTTCATCTTGAAATCTACATAAAATTTACAATATAAGTTTTCATGTTGCCAGTATAATGAAGAATCTCTACTCATAAATCACAGTCTTAAGTCTGTTATTTTATGTTTTTTGAAAAGAATGATGATTATTCTCCAAGCAAACTTACTTTCATTTTAACTCCTGTGTAAAATTTAGCTGTAGTTTAGATTTTTTTATCAATTTTAGGTGGAACTGTTTTTTTTCTCACGTGTTCCATGTGGTTTATGTGCTGTGATTTTATGAGAAACATAACATGAATAGCTAGTTATGTTTCCTCTTTTGCTTTACTTCTTTCTGCTTTATTCTATCTCTTCAAGCCATGTATTATAGTATTATTTTTCTTCTTCTTTTTTTTTTTTTTAATTGTGCAGTATACTTGTGTTAATGAACAACCTGAGAAAAGAAATAAACTATTCCAAAACTCCCTGGATAAGGTGATACATTTCTCCAAATGGCAGATCAACAAATGTACTATGTAAAGAATGTCAGAATGATTCAGGAATGTCAACCTGTTGTGTGGCCTCCATTATAGGTAAGGGGGAAAGGATGCAGACCACACAAAGGAGAACTAGACTCTAGAGATGTTCAGAACCTGGACAGGAAATCAGAAATATAACTGAAGTCAGGAAATTTTGTGAATTTTTAGTGATATTTCAAGAGGGACATGTGAGTCAAGAATCTTCTCTCTAAACAGACAATGATGTAAAAATCTTATCCAGAATTAATACCACTGATTCAGTACAGTATTGTACATTATCAGTAAAATATATTTAAAAAGAGACACTGCTTTCTGAGAGTATGTGAAATTCAAAAACAGTAGCAAACAAACCAGACATGAAAAAAGTATGGACTTTCAAAGAAGTAGTGATAATAAAAGTAAATTTTAAGGTAAAGTGGTACCTCTAACACAGAAGCAGAATAGTTGTTGATTACTGTGAAATTACTTGAGGATACTCTGAAAATTATAATGTTTCTCATAATTTAAACCAAAAATTTGTCATTAGCATGTTACCAAAAACTAAATTGAGATGCTCAGAGTTTTAATACTTTTTTCCCCATAGTCACATATTTCATAAGTTGTAGAGAATCTAAGGTGCTCATACAAAAAGATAAAAAAGTTACTTGTTTGTTTCATTGATAATAAACTCACAAATATCAAAATAAAAATTTTAAAAATACAATCAAAATTTCCAGCTCAACTTATATATGGAAAATACTTTTGTAAGATTCTCAAAATAAATTGTATTTCAATAAACCATTTCCTTCATTTGAAAATAACTAAGAAAAATTTCATATATATATGAATGTATATATATGTATACACATATATATGTATATGTGTATATACACACACACACACACACACACACAAAGACTGTTCTTTCTTCAAATATATGAGCTAAATGTTTATATTGATATAAATGAGGTAGATACAGTGAATCTTTTCATTAACCATGACAATTTGAAGATTATTACTTATTGTTTCAAAAACAAATAACCTGAACACATATAAACACTATAAGAATATATAAAAAGTTAAATATATGTAGTTCAGAATCTTTAATGCTGAAAAGTTATTTTATCAAAGCTCAAGAAAATTCTCTTTTCAAAATAAGGATTTTTGTAATGTAAAACACATATCAGTTAATACAAAATAAACCACCAGGAACACTTCCTCACTTCTCAAACCTTCATCTGTGACATTATCAGGGTGACATGTAAAGCAAACAGTGTTCACCCAGGAGCTTTGCTTGTCAGGAGTGAATCAGAGTATTACAGATACACCTAGAAAGATAAATGCTTAATAAAAGAAATAAAATTGATATTTATAGATCTATGATATTTATAGATTTTATAATTTAAAATTATTTAAATTAATTAAAAATTAAATCCTCAATAAGTGATAAGTAAATGAATAACAACATTACAGGGAAAATTTCTTGATTTTTAGAAGTGTTAGATTGTTTGAATAAATATGGATGTTCTTAATGAAGTTAATTGTTAATGATGATCACTGAACTAATATTAACACTTTTTATGCAATAATATCTTCACATAGAGAATTTACATTTATACCAGCATTTATATTTAAACTTCCTTTTAAATGTCTACATCTATGGACATAACTAAGTATTTCTTGTTTCTTTTACTAAAAATAAATTTTTCATTGCTTTAAATAAACATTTTCAAAAGGTACAATAATTAGTCAAGTTGCCCTAATAGGTTTGTTATTATTCCATTAAGTAGTTGTCTGAAGGATGTGAGAATATATTCATTTTTAGGATTTTACATGACTCTTCACCCTTCACTGTTTAATGCCAAGCCTTCATCTACGCTTTGTTTTATCACCTCCACAAATATACAGCTTATAAAAAGAATGCCCTGAACTTTGTTTTGGAACAAAAACACATTAAGACACTCTACTCCAGAAGTATTTCCTTGCAATTTGGGACCAATAAATCTATTTTAGGATTTATTGAATGTTATAACTTGAATCTTAAATGTACTCCCAAAGGCCTGTGTGTTGAAAGGCTTAGTGTTCAGATTGGCACTATTGGGAGGTGATAGAAATATTAAGCAGTGGGGCAAGATGCGAGGTGTAGGTCTTTGAATGTGTGTGTTTGAGGGAATTGGGGACTCTTGTCTCTTTCTCTCTTTCATGTTCCAGCTATGAAGTGAAGAATTTGATATGCCACATGTCCCCACTATAATGACCTCAACACTCACACCAGAGGTCTAAAAGCATGGGTTTCACCTGATTATGAATCAAAACCTCCAAACTGGGAACCAAATCAAATACTTCCTTTTTATAATTTGATTATCTCAGTTATTTTGTTACAGTAATGGGAAGCTAACACATTGACATTTAATGATTCCCCCTCAAATGAGCAAAGATTTTCAGCAATGATGATATGTGATAAATTCATGTTTATAATCCCCAAGACTGTTGTGTAATATCACAGGTATACAATATGTTTTATATGCCCAAGAAATATTTATGTACATAATTCTGGTAATTAAGTTCTTTGTTTTATCAGGACATTAAGCATTACAGTAATGCTTTCTACAAAGCTGATAATATAAAACACCAAAAAAAGCAGATGTGCCCTGAATTTGAAAAATATAAGTGATACAATTAAACCAAAAATGAATGTGTATGGGTAGTAGTTCGTGAATATAAAATGAGTGCTGGGATTGATGGTGAGAGGTAATATTTGAAGCTAAATATTTCTGAATAGAAAACAGGTATACCTAATGTCGGAAATTCCTGCACTTCATAATCTCTTCTTCACTTAATTTTTCAAATAGTAAAATCCATCTATTTCAGTTTTAAATATGAATGTATCTTTAAGATGACTATTTCATTGATTGATTTTTAGACATTTCTAACTTTGACATATTAACTTTTCACACTTTTTCATGATATTTCTCTGAGATATAGAAAGAATTTAAATGTAAATATCATGCAAACCTCTTTTGGTACAAGCATTTCATGAAAGGCACAAAGTAATTTATTTGATAATGTGAATGCATTGTTATATAAATGGCCTTTTGAGGAATTTCTTGGAATAACTTTTATTAACTTTTCACCATATAATGATTTTCTAATGATTACAGTTTGACATATCTGAATAGTGATTTGGTTTCTTTCACTTCATAAGTAAAGATAGTCTTTAAATTTGATTTCATAACTAATATTGTTGATAAACTTTGTGTTTCACCATTTACATGGAATATATTATTAAATTTTAATTAATAAAATTTAATTAAGAATAATATATAAATACAATGAAATATTTTAGTAATTATATGACCATAACTATTGGAATTCATCTGTTTATAAAAATTCTCTTAGGTAGTCAAGAGAACTCACTTTTGCAAGCACTGGAATATTTTGGCCCTTTTCCAGGATTTACCAATTTTATAATCTACTACCATAGGCACAATTCTAAACTGAATCCAAAGGTCTTGTCCTATTGAATGTAAACATTACATCAATCCCTAATCTTGAATGTATTCCAACCTGTGTATATGATGAATTTCATATCTGTGATCCAGCTACATTGTATGACAATATACAGATATCGTAGAGTCCATAGCTGATTCAGGGAAAATGAAATGGGAATTATCTGAATTGATCTGAATTCATCATGTGGATACTCTAAAATGGACGAGATATGAAGTGTGAGAGAAAAATAATTCTGCTATTTGTTAGGATCATAACAGGTGTCCTGTAGGACCTAAGAGTCATCCCTGACCAACAGCTGGAAAAATAATAGGGGCTTAAACTCTTCCAAGGGTAATGACTGAATTCTGTCAAGAGTCACAGAAGACTTATAAAGACCCCAAGCTCTATGAAGGAAAGCAACTCAATCAATATCTTGATTTCAACTCTGATGATTTCCTAAGCAGAGGATCCAACAAACTCATGCTCAGATTTATGACCAATAAAACTGTTAGTAATACATAGGTATTATGTGAAACCAAGGAATTTGTGATAATTTGTTACACCACAGTGGAAAACTAATACAATGACAAAAGTAAATTTAATCTGAGTTCTGAATGTTAGAACTAAACTAAAAACCGAAAAATAATAGTAACATGTTTTTTGTGTGTGGTTGTGTGATGAATTCAAGTTTATCTTGATTGATTTAAAATAAATCTTCTGGGACCTCATTTCTGTACAATCTTACTCATTTTGTAAATGCAAAATTCTATAACTTCACAAAATCCTATTTTTTCAGTTACTCCTTGAAAGACTGTTCTACTTTCAAAATTATATTTATTCATCTATTATATAGTTCTACACAATGCACTGATACTCATATAAATGAGAGTAATTAACAAGCTTTTTAAAACTTCTAATTTTCTCAAATATAATTAATCATGCTAAGAAAACTATTGCTTTGTCAGGAAAACAGGGAAGAGTTTGCAACAAATGACAATAATGGAAATTCTAATGCTTACATTCACAATAGCAATCATTTTTTAAGTGGTTATCACTAGCAAGACAATATGCTAAGAATATTTTTTTTTTTCCAGTGCTAAGGATCAAACTCAGGGCCTAATGCATGTTGGGCAGGTAGTCAACCAATGATCTACACTGCAGACCTAAGTTATACATTTTATATACATATTTTCCCCTATGATTTGCTCATACAACTGTGAGATGACATCCATGTTTAGCAGAATCAGGCTTGGAGCCACAGGATACAGAGGTCTGACTCCCAGGAACTAGCAGTCATGAGAGACTGTTTCAGATAACCTGGGATAACTGACCCTGTACAGAGGTGGCTCACTGTCTCAGGAAATGCTAATTATCTAAGCAAATGGCTTCCCTAACTCCACCCCATCCTGTTCCTCACAGAAGAAGCCCTCCCCATTTGCCCTTACCTCTGCAACTGTAAACAATGGAAGGTAGGCTTCTACATATTGTTTTGAGGCCAGATCTTGGCATGGCCCAATCAGTCACAACCCCTTCCATTCAAAAAGATTATTGGCTTCTGTGTTCATTTAGTTAGATAAGTTTCTTAATGATTAATCCATAGCTGTCACCATCCTCTAACAGAAACACTTCTTATCCACGCTGGATGTGGCAGAACCCCCAACCCCTTTTTACCACATATAACAACTGAGATTGCCTCTATTCATATCATTTTAAAATGAAAAAATTAATAACAGTTGACTACTTCTTGCCCTTGGTAACATAGCCATTTACCCGTAGATTGACCAAAAAAAAAAAAAAAAAAAAAAAAACAGAAAGAAAGAAAAAAAGAGAAAAAAGAAAAATAATAATCATTCTCTTTCTCTAGAGCTGAAGATTTTAAATACTTAACTGTTTTAGTCCAACAGGCAGAAATACAGCTTTGGTTTTCAGCCTGCTCCAGAGCAGATTTTAATTCTTCCTCAAAATCCTTTCACACATTTGAGGCATTGAGTAGAATTGCACTTATTGATGGAACATAAGTTTCTGCTGTTTACAGCTTATAGTCTGATAGATAGTACTATGACCATTATCTCTGGCCAGTGTATTACATGGGCTTCACAATGTTTAAGATTGCAGACTTTTAAAAATGCTGACCTTTCCTTAAGGTTTATGATTTTAAAAGTACTGGCTCACAAAATTATAATAAAAGACTTTACTAATACCATGTAATACCTTGTTCTCAATTTCTCTGTATCATGTTTATTAACACATCTTGTGCCATTAAAGTACATAATCATTTATTGATATATTTTATGCAAAACAGTTGTTTTTATCACTTCTGTTTAATTTTCAAATTACTTATTTTTTAATATTGTGATAGAAAATACATAATATTAAATTTGCCTTGCTAAAATTTTAAGCATAAAGTATACTGTTGTTAACTATATGCATAATGTTCTAGGAGTGGGTCTGGGAATTTGTTTTTTTGTATGACTTAATCTTTGCACCCTTTGAACAACAACTCCTCGAGGAATTTATACTTTTCCCCAAATCCTCGCCATCAGCACTGTAATTCTTCCTTCTGTGACTTTGAATATTGTAAATACATCATACATGTGGAATTAAGCAATATTTATTATTCTGTGAGTAGCTTATTTTAGTTAGCATAATAACCTTGATTCCCATTTATGTCTGGAACATGACAGGATTTACCTCTTTTAGAAAGCTTACTATGTTGCACTGTGCATCCTACATTTACTGTATTCAGTCATCCACCAATAGAAATCAAAGATCTTTCTCTTTGCCTATTGTGAATGACTCAAATGAACATGGGAGTGAAGATATGTCTTCAAAATCCTGATTTTGATCACTTGAATAAATGTCTAAATATGTCTAAAATATTTAAATAAATGTCTAAAAGTTGGATATTTGGATCATATTTTATTTTAATTTTTTGACCCCCAACTCTTTTCAATTATAGCCGTACGATTTTATATTCCAACCAACAGTGCACAAAATTTCTGGTTATCCATATACCGATCAAAACTTGCTATCTTCTGCTTTTGATTATAATCTGTTTATTTTTATAATGAACAGTTAATAAGAGAGAAATGATACCTAATTGCAATTTTGATTTTCATTTCCTTGATGATTAGAAATGTTGATTTTTTTTCTTGTACTCATTGACCTGTTGTATGTCTTCAATAAAGAAATGTCTGTGTCCATTTTAAAAATCAGATTGTTTCTTTGCTTTCAAATCATGTGATATTTTCTTTTAAATATCTTTTGAATATTAAACTATTATCAGAGATGTGGTTTGCAAATGCTTTTTCCCATTCTGAGAAAAGAAATTATCACCAAGACAATGTTAGAAAGCTTTCCACCTATGTTTTTGGCTAAGAATTTTAAGTTTCAGGTTTTATGTTTATGATTTACATTCATTTTGAGTGGGTTTTTTGTTTTCTCTGTAAAGTTTGTTCCCACTTTCACTTTTCTGCATACAGGAAAATATCCATTTTTTAAAAATATCCATTTTTACCAGCAACCTGGTTGGAAAGATTGCCACTTACTTCCCTTTGCATTTTGGAGCCTAGGCATTCTTGTCAAAGATTATTCAATCCAACCTTCAATTGTTCTTTGCTAGGTTCGCTATTCAATTTCATTGGTCGTGGTCTACCTGTATGTCAGTATCATACCATTTTGATGAATATTACTATTTTTTTTTTTTTTTTAAGCATCATTTGAAGTCAGAAAGACTTCTAGCTTTATTTTTTTTGTCAAGTGTGTTCTGGCTATTCATGGTGTTCTGTTGTTTCATGTGAATTTTAGGATTATATTTTCTTTCTTTCTTTTTTTTTAATTTGAGACAGAATCTCACTAAATTGTTTAGGGTTTTGCTAAGTTGCTGAGGCTTCCTTTGAACTTGGGATTCTCCTGCTCTGTCTCCTGAGCTGCTGGTATTACAGGTGATCGCCACCACTCCAGGCTTTTTTGAAATTTTGAATCTGTAGATCACTTTGGGTTGCCTGGACATTTTAGGAATATCAAGACTTCAAACCATGATTGTGGGATGTCATCATCTATTAATGTCTTTAACAACTATCACCAACCTTTTGTAATTTTAAATGTACAAGTCTTTTTACTCCTTGGTTAATTTTATTCCTAGGTATTTTATTCCTTCTGATTATTTTGCAAGAAGAAAGTTTTCCTACTTTCCTGTGGGTATATTTGTTACCTTATACAAATGTAAATTATTTTCTATGTTGATTTTTTGTATGCTGCAACTTTATTAAATTTTGTAAGTTCTAAGAAGCAGGATTTCTGTGTGTGTGTGTGTGTATGTGTGTGTGTGTGTGTGCATGTGTGTATCTGAATGACAAAATGATTTACAGGGTACCACACTTGTTATTAGCAAACAAAGATAATTTTTCTGACTTTTATGCCCTTTATTTTATTTTTCTTACATAATTTGTCTAGCAAAGACTTCCTATGTTATGTTGATCAGAAGGAGCCAGAGTGTGTTTCCTTGCCATGTTGCCAATTTTTGAGGAAATGTTTTCACATTTTCATTGTTAAGTAGGATACTTACTACGGGCTTTTCATATGTGACTTGTATTATGTTGAAGAGTTTCTTTCTCTTGCTAAATATTGAGTACGTTTAATTCCCAAAATGTGTTGAATTTTATCAAGAGCTTTTTATGCATCTACTGAGATATTTTCATTCTGTTTTTGCAGTGGAGCACACTAATGCATTTTCCCATGACAAGACATTCTTCTTGCCTCTAAGGAATAAATAACACCTGATTCTATGCTAAGATATATTTTTTTTTAATTCTGGAGTTGAATTTGATCAGCGAGTGTTTTGCTGAGTATTTATACATTTATGTTCATGAGGGTTATTGCCTACAAGTTTATTACATTGTGGCATCTTTATGTAGCATTTGTAAAAGGGTAATGACCTCTTTAAGTGAGTACAGAAATCATTCCTTCTTTTTAATTTTTTTTTGAAAATTTTGAGAAGAATGAGAGTTAATTCCTTAGGAATTTAATATAATTCTTCAATTAGGCCTTCTAGTCCTGGAGTTTTATTTGTTGGCAGGTTTCGATGATAAATTCAATCTCTACCAGTTGTAGGATGGTACTAATTAAAGCAAATATTATGACAATTTAATTTATGTTGCATCAGATGTAATGTCACCTCTTTTATTACTGTCTTTCTCATTTTTTAGTTATCAGTTTGTCAACCTAGTTTATACTTTCAAAAACCCAAACCCAATTCTTTGTTGCATTGATTTTTAAAAATGTTTTCATTTTGTTGATTTCATCTCTAATTATTATTTCCTTCCTCCTAGGGTTTCCTTCCTCCTGGGACCTAGGTTTGTTTCTTCTTTTTATATCTTCTTGAATTTGAAAGAAGTTGTTTATCTGAAATATTTGTTTTCTCAATGTAGTCACATACTGCTATAAACTTTCCCCTTTGTTCCTTTCTTGCATACCATAATGATTTTTTTTTTAAATTACAAGATACTTTGGTTTTCTTTTATTTGTGGATTTTGTAACAAAATTAAAAGTGATTTTTTTGCTACTGATACAGTATTGTATTTTTCTGTATATGTCTAAATATGTAATTTTATCAGTGAGCTTTATGCTTCATATGAGTAAATATTACTATCTAAATTTATTCTATTTTAAATAAAAGGACTTTTTAAAAATATATTGTAAGATATATCTCAAGATAGTTCTTGAGATAATGAAATTCATGAGCTATTTGTCTTCTTCTTTTTTTTTTTTTTTTTTTTTTTTTTTTGTACTAGGAATTGAACTCAGGAGCACTTGACCACTGAGACACATCTCCAGTCCTATTTTCTGTATTTTATTTAGAGACAGGGTCTCATTGAGTTGCTTTGTGCCTCACTTTGACTGAGGCTGGCTTTGAACTTGTGATCTGAGCTGCTGGGGTTATAGGCATGTTTCACCAAACCTGGTTTATCTTCATTTTTGAGGAGCAATTTTTGTAGATAAATTATTCTTGGTTAATAGTTTATTTTCCCCCAAAATCACATTGAATATATCATTTCTTCTGTTTCTCCTACAAGGTTTCTGGTAAGAAATCTGCTGGTATTCTCTTTTTGATAGTTGGATTTACTATATCTTAGTGTATATTCCTCTTTCGATTCTTCCTATTTGTAGTCTGTTTGGCTTCTGAAATCTGGATTTCTATTTCCTTTTCCAGATTTGGAAATTTTCATACACTATTTCCTCAAATAAATTATTTACAAGTTTCTCTCTCTCATCTTCTTTAAAATATAAAAATATACTCATTGGTTTGCTTAACTGTAGTTCCAAATGACAGAGGCTTTCTCGACTCCTAGCTACTATTTTTCCTTTTTTCTCTTCTGACAAATTGATTTCAAGTGACCTCTTTGAGTTTGTTAATCCTTTCTTACACCTGATATAGTTTGCTATTTAACACTTAGTGATTTTTGTTTGTTTGATTGCTGTATCATTTAGCTGCAGCTTCTATGTTTGGTTATTTTTTATGTTTTTTTTTTTTTAATTCTTTTTGTTAATATTCTCATTTTTTATTTATAACTTCTTTGAGTTCATTGAGTATATATTTATGATGTCTATTTTGAATTCTTTACAATGTAATTCATATACCCTTTATTCTTCAGTGTCTTTCTGAAGATATTTCTCCTTTGTTTGGCTCATGTTTCCCTGTTTCTTTGTACCTGGAAATTTTGTATCAGCATTGTGCATATGAAAGAAATAGTATCCCAATCTTTATCAACTCACTCCCAACAAGGATAGACATTTGGACAAACTAGAGACTCTTGGGGCCTCTAAAAATGTTTCTCTGATGCATCTAATCTACTTGTTTAAGTAAATTTTCAGTTACAGAGATTTGGCATTTTCTTTTTTCAGAAGGTCATTATCTCTTCCTCCCTCTAGTGTCTCACTATGGTACTGCAAGTTATTTAGAACTGTCACAAGCTACCTAACTCTATTCTGTTGTCTGTAGTCTTCTGGCATCTGAGTATATTGGGTTGTGTCAGTGCTCTGAGTAAGATAGAAATTTGTAGCTTCATATACTCTTAAAAATTTGGAATAGTGAACACTCTCTACCTTTCTCCTGCTTCAAGGAGAGGACACCGAGCTGTTCTATTAATGCACAGCAAGGTACTAAGTTCTCATTCATTGTTAGGACTTTTCAGGAGTTTAGTACATGCCAAACTGTCAGTGCTCTAAGACAGATGAGACACAAGACAGTTCCTCAGAAGTCTCTGAAAAATCAGAACATCAGATATATGCTCCAAGTCTTCTGCAGAGAAAACCTGAGGGTCAAGGGGTTTCTCCTGCTTATTTAACAGTGAGCTGAGGGAAGGACTGTTGTGAGTGAGTACTTTATAGTCCAAAACATTTCCTTTCTTCTCAGTGACCCCAATACAGTTTACTTAAACAGTTAGAGTTTGACTAAATGGAAGACAGTGCCCTAAGCAGTTCCCTTGAAAATCATCATCTTGGATCTACATAACAGTCTACCTACAGTACAGTTAATGACAATAGTTGGGAATATAGGTTAAGTGAAAATGTTTCCTATAAAAATAGCAAAATTATTAATTGAATATGATTTTAAGATGTAATTTTTATTTATAACCTGTCTAATATTATATGTAAAATACATAAAGTCAACAATGATGTATATATATATATATATATATATATATATATATATATTTACTTTAGCTGAATTATATACCAAGTGGGAAATAATAGATTATAGAGTTATGAGACTGAATTTACAAACAGGTGGGACAGGAGCACACAGAAAACAATAGGACTCTTAACTCAGTCCTATTGAATGCAAACTCAGCTTCTGCTCAATTGGCCCAGACTTGTCAAAAATTGGTTACGACTGCCAATTTACCTACTTTTGTATCTGTTTCCAATTCAGGTCTAATCTCATGAAGCTAAATATATTCCTCCCCCAAAATCACATAAAAGTTCTTAACATTAGCAAGCGTGTTTCAAGTACCCCCGACCCTGACCTCTAATAAGAATGTAGATGATGCCTTCTGTGTTTTTCACAATAAAACATTTTACTTCCCTGCCTGACTTTGAGTGTTTGTCACATGAAAGTTTTCTCTAGCAAAAGATGAATATACTTTTGTTTGATTTTTATTTTATTTTTGAGTAGTCTTTATTTTTATAATGCATATTAATAAAAGTATAAAATATATAGTAATTCCACAAGCAGTTTCAGGACTGAATAATAAATGGCCAAAGGACAGGTATAGACATTTTTTTCAAAGATATATAACTGACCAATGAACACATGAAGAAGTCCAGCATCAATAATAAAGAAATGCAAATCTAAATTATAATGAAGTGCCACTTCACACCCATTAGGATGGGTAGTATGTTTTAAAAACTAGTAAAAATAACATGTTTCATTGTGGGTACGAAACAATCATAACTCTTGAGCTTTGATGATAAAAAAGTTAAATAGTGGAATTACTGTAGTAAACAATATAACATTTACTCAGAAAGTAAACATAGATTGTAATATGACTCAACAATTCAATTTATGGAATTAAAAGCAGGAACTAGAATAGATATTTGTACAGTTATGTCTGTTGATGAAAACATAGATTTTGGTCTTAAAAAGGAAGGAAATTACACATACTACACATGAATGATACTTGAATATATTATGCCATCAAAAAAATTACCAAAGAACAACTATTGCATTATCTCAAAAGTTTGAATTACCTAGAGTAAACAAATTCACAGAGACAGAAAATATAATGTTAATTGACTAAGGCTGAGAAGAGGAAGGAATAGGAGGTTATTGTTTATAGGAGATAAAATTTCACTTTGGGAGGACGGAAAAGTTCTAGCCCACAAATATGTACTTAATGCCTGCTAACTTTACACTTAAAATTATTAAAAATGTTAAATTGATGATTATTATGTTTCTAGTGCTTCTAAGAGAATATTGTCGATAAATGAAAAATCAGATTTTTGATGGGACTCTTCAAAGCACTAGGAAATGACTGTGGACCAGAGTGTACAGGTAAGAAAAGAGATTCAAGAACTGAGTTTTGAGTGGAAGAAAATAACTACACCAAAACTCCCACTTCTTAATTTTTTTTTTTTCCCAACAGAAGCATCTCAATTTCTTCCTGAGTTTGTTGGATAAAACATTATTTACTTTGTATCAGTCATAAATATTGTCATGTGAATAAAGTTTTTCTAATTCCTTTCCATACAATATCACTTAAATAACCTCCACCATGATTTTGGATGTCCTATTACATGTGCATTGGTAGAATATTAGGCATCTTGCAGTGGCATGAAGATCAATTTCCAAGTCCCCCACAGTTTCTAATGTCCTAGAGTCCGATTCTCTTTGGTTCAGTCAACCTGGTTTCTCATCAGGACTGTTTTCTGACCAAGATAAGGGCAAATTTTTAAGATACAAACATAGGGAGGATGAGCCATAGAAGATGAACATTGGCTGTAGAAATTAATAGTGTAAATATTTTGGTGTATGCATGTTTGCATTTTAAAAATTATTTGGTGAAGATATGAAAAATAGAGTATCTTCATGTATATAAAAAGTGAATTCAAAAGAAAACTGTAGAAAAAAGTTCTTTTGTTAAATATTTATTTGGTATACCAGAAACAAAGTAAAAATGTTATTTTAATAGACTTTTCCAATAATTGAAAAAAAAATTTCCAGATATAATCTGTGGACAACTAAACTTTAATTCCACAATAATAAAATATAAAAACAGATTTATCAGAAAAATAGTGACTATCCATTAATTTGTGTAAGATTACTGACATATACCATAGCCATATGTACAAAATAATTATGATATAAAATATGAAGAACTATTTATTTAAGAAAAGATTTGAAGGCTTCTTTGACTATAGAAAACAAATATTATGTCAGGCACGGTGGCACATGCCTATAATAACAGCGGCTTGGGAGGCTGAGGTAGGAGGATCTCAAGTTCAAAGCCAGCCTCAACAAAAGTGAGGTGCTAAGCAACTCAGTGAGATTCTGTCTCAAATAAAAAATACAAAAATGGTTTGGGGATGTGGCTCAGTGGTCCAGTATTCCATAGTTCAATCCCTGGTATCCCACTCCCCACAAGAAAACAAATTACTATATGGATTAATTTGTTGGTTTGTAGATAACAAAAATATTAAAACAGCATAATAGCTATATATTTATATAACTATTTATCAATTATATTTAAATGTGTTAAATAAATACATTTATATAATATATAAATATTTACCTGTACATATTTATATTTTATATAAATATATAACTGTACTTACAGCTGCATAAGTGTACATGTGCATGCATACTCCAGAAAGTCTAAAAGGCTTGTCTTTCTGTTGTTCACAGGAAAAAAGCAGTGAAATTAATTGCTTTGACAATTATAATAATAACCAGTGGGCAACAGGAAAAATGTGAGGCTGGAAGCTTATGATAATGCAACACATTTATAATATTTGACACAGGTTATTTCATTAAAATCACATCACATTTAATCCTGACTGGTACATCCTGTTCAATTATGAAGAGGAGTTTTAGTGTTTGATCATTGAACAACCTTTGAAAATAGTTGTAATTTAAAGAAAAAATTAATTATTTAAATTCTCTTTTAGTCAGCTTTAATGGTTTGAAATGCATTCTGAAATTAATAATAATGGAAAGATACTTGATATGTAGACTTAGTTTTTAGTCATGTATATAATGTGCCATAGTTCTTAAATTTACTTCTTCATTTATAAAGTAGCAACCTTAAACAAAAAGCAATATTAAGGCCAGTAATAACATATAGAACAGGCTGTCTGTTATGTATATTTCTAAGTTTTATCATGCAAACTGGCCAGAAATCTCACCAAAATTATAGAAAAATGAGAAATGGTGGTCTTATATTGTTTTGATTGGCATGAATAGTCCTACTGCTATTAAGGGAAGCAAAAAGACATTGTAAATTATTCTTTTTATTTTACTTACATAGGCTTACTTTTTCTTGATTTGACTTTTTGGACAACATTCAAATATAATTCTTCAATAGATTACAGGAAATTCAGATAAATATTAAACATCTATGTTAAAATATGTACTAATGACAATGCTTACTTCCAGCTTGGGTGATAATATTAAATTCAATGTATTAAATTTCATAGTTACTTTTCATAGCAATGAAAGAAAAAAATCAATTATCTACTGTTAATTTAAAACAGAATCCTGTCTTCCTTCAAACCTCAAAGAATTATATCTTAGCTTTACCATTCAGTTAAGTCAATATATATTTATACAAGGTAAAATACCACTTCTGCAAAATCTTAAATTATGTGCATTCATCATTGTATTATTATTATTCACCATTAATTGACATTTTACAAGTGTGCACATTTTAACATATTTCAAAATTATTTAGTTCTGCAGGTTTTTAAATACTAAAAACTTAAAATTATATCATTGAGTGATATAAAGTAGCTCTGTGAATTAAAATTTATACCTAAAGTTAGCAAGATTATATAATGCATTTAAGAAGATATAATTCTTAGTCATTTCAAATCATTTAGATTAAAAAAATCAGGTTTTAAATAAGTAAATTTTAGGTAATCAATTTGCCAGTTTTGTTTAAATATGTTAATCTTTTTTGTGCTTTTCTTCAGGAATATTATTTAGCATGATAGATTTTTCTCATTTTGTTTAATTATGGTTCAGTATCTATAGCTCAAAAATGATAATTTGACAATATATAATTGATATGACTGACTTTTTGGGAAATTATTGCCATTAAGGCAGAATTAACCACTTTAACATGAAATAATTTTGAAAAAGTTATTGTCATTTTGCAGTTTTAAAGTCATGGGATTAAACTCAGTCTAATTCCTATTTTGTTTTAAAATTCCATCTAATTCCTTTTTTGTTTTTATTTTCCTTTCTTCTTCTTCTTCTTCTTCTTCTTTTCTTTTTTTTTTTTTCTTGAATTACTGGGGATTGAACCTACTGCCTTCACATGTTAGGCGAGTGCTTTGCCACTGAGTTACATACCAGCCCTTTTATTTTATTTTGAAACAGGATTTCACTAAGTTGTCTGTGGGGGCTTTAACCATGCAATCCTCCTGCTTCAGCTTCTTGAGTAGGGTTTATAGGTATGCATCATCATACCCAGCTTAAAGTCCTGTTTTGATAATGCTTTTTTAAATGAACTAGATTTAATACTATATTTAGATTCCACTGGTTTTTGCATTAATATCTTCTTTCTGCATTAGGATACAAGGCAGAGCACCACTATAAACATCTTCAAAAAAATGGAGTTACAGTAGTCAAAAGTACCTAAAATGGAGTCAGGGATTCTTTTTGAGAGGGAATTCTTGCAGCACTGAACCTGGCAAGAGTGTGAAAACGTTTGAACTGTGAAAGCCATAAATATCTTAAAAATAACAGCTACACCTTCCACAGATAAACTTTTCACCTGGAGATGGCCCCGGTAACCATTCCTGTATAATGATGCTATGCTAGCTCCTTGGTGCAAGTCAGCCGTCCTTGACAAGCAAATTATGCTGGCTGCCTGGAATTTTCTTTGTCTTCATTTCTCTTACAAGAAGTCCTGTGCAATCTCAATTTCTTTAGAGTACAAACCTCTGGAGAAAGTTGAGAGGGTATAGTAGGAATATGAGGAGTAGTAGTGTCAGTTTTCATTATTATAATATTACATAAAAATAGTAAGCATATTTTGGAAGGGGGATTATCATATTAAGTAAAAATTGTTGACACTGGGTGTTTACTGAACTAAACGTTTTTTTAAAAAATTTTTAGCATATATATTTTCTTTTTAATTTTTTAAAATTTTGATTCATTGTACACAAATGGGGTACAACTTGTTTCTCTGGTTGTACACAAAGTAGAGTTGCACCACTTGTGTAATCATACATGTGCATAGGGTAATGATGTATATTTCAGTCTGCTATTATTCCTACCAACCCTTCCACCCCTCTTTTTCATCTAAACAATCCATACTTCCTCCATTCTTGCCTCCCTCCCACCCTCTGTTATGTATCATCATCCGCTAATCAGAAAGATCATTTGGTCTTTGGTTTTTTGGAATTGGCTTATCTCACTTAGCATGATATTCTCCAACTGCATCCACTTACCTGCAAATGCCATAATTTTATTCTTTTTAATGGTTGACTATTCCATTGTGTATACATACTACAGTTTCTTTATCCATTCATCAATTGAAGGGCATCTAGGTTGGTTCCACAATCCAGCTATTGTGAATTGAGCCCCTATGAACATTGATGTGGCTGCATCTCTGTAGTATGCTGATTTTAAGTCCTTTGGGTATAGGCCAAGGAGTGGGATAGCTGGGTCAAATGGTGGGTCCATTCCAAGTTTTCTAAGGAATCTCCACACTGCTTTCCAGAGTGGCTGCACCAATTTGGAACCCCACCAGCAATGTATGAGTGTACCTTTTCCCCCACAACCTTACCAACACCTGTTGTTGCTAGTATTCTTGATAATAGCCATTCTAATTGGGGTGAGATGTAATCTTAGGGTAGTTTTGATTTGCATTTCTCTTATTGCTAGAGATATTGAACATTTTTTCATATATCTGTTGATTGATTGTAGACCTTCTGTGAAATGTCTGCTCATTTCCGTAGCCCATTTATTGATTGGGTTATTCATATTCTTGGTGTAAAGTTTTTTGAGTTCTTTATAGATTCTGGAGATTAGTGCTCTATCTGAAGTATATATTTGGCAAAGATTTTCTCCTACCCTGTAGGCTCTCTCTTCACATTTCTGATCATTTCCTTTGCGAGAAAAAGCTTTTTGGTTTGAATCTATCCCAGTTGTTGATTCTTGCTTTTATTTCTTGTGCTATGAGAGTCATGTTAAGGAAGTCTGATCCTAAGTCAACATGATGAAGATTTGGACCTACATTTTCTTCTATTAGGTGCAGGGTCTCTGGTCTAATTCTTAGGTCCTCGATCCATTTTGAGTTGAGTTTTGTGCAGGGTGAGAGATATGGGTTTAGTTTCATTCTGTTGCATATGGATTTCCAGTTTTCCCAGCACCATTTCTTGAAGAGGCTATCTTTTCTCCGTTGTATGTTTCTGGTACCTTTGTCTAATATGAGAAAACTGTATTTCTGTGGGTTTGTCTCTGTGTCCTCTATTCTGTACCATTGATCTACCTATTTTGGTGCCCATACCATGCTGTTTTTGTTACTATTGCTCCGTAGTAGGGTTGAAGATCTGGTTTGTGATACCCCCTGTTTTACTCTTCCTGCTAAGGATTGTTTTAGCTATTCTAGGTCTCTTATTATTCCAAATGAATTGCATGATTGCTTGCTCTGTTTCTATGAGGTATATGATTGGGATTTTAATTGGAATTGCATTGAATTTGTATACACTTTTGGTAGTATGACCATTTTGACAATAATAATTCTGCCTATCCAAGAGTATGGGAGATCTATCTTCTAAGATTTTCTTTAATTTCTTTCTTTAGTGTCCTGTAGTTCTCATTGTAGCGGTCTTTCACCTCTTTTGTTAGATTGATTCTAACAAAATTCAAGAATTTTTTATTTTGAGACTATTGTAAATGGGGTAGTTTTCCTACATTCTCTTTCAGAGGATTCATCACTTATGAATAAAAATGCATTAGATTTATGAGCATTGATTTTATATCCTACTACTTTACTGAATTCATTTATGAGTTCTAGAAGTTTTCTGGTGAAATTTTTTGGCTCCTCTAAATATAGAATTATGTCATCGGCAAATAGGGAGAGTTTGAATTCTTCTTTTCTATTCATATCCCTTTAATTTCTTTGATCTGTCTAATTGCTCTGGCTAGAGTTTCAAGGATGGTGTTGACTAGAAGTGGTGAAAGAGAGCATTCCTGTGAAGCCAGAATTGGGGATAGGAAGTTAGTATAGAAATAGGGTATCAAGTCAAATCAAGAAAATGGAGGCCATGAAAGTCATCTAACTCTGGAAGTTGGAGACGCCCCTGGGAGAATGGAATGTCAAGGATATCTGGAGTTCATTGATTACCAAATTTACCTGCCCTTATCAAGCACTGCAGGCAAGGAGCTGCTAATTAATGCCCACTGGGCCCTTGTCTGGCTGAATTGCTTTGGCCCTCCCCCGGACCATTCACTTCTCACTTTATGCATCTCACCTGCAAAACCAGGCCTAGTCACATAGGCAGGAAGGAGAGATAAGGGGGTAGAGAATTGGAGAAGAAAAGAGACCTTAACCTAAAAAGATGTGGTGTGTGCTCACTTCTTGGGATTCTAGAACATTAGCCATGGCCCCTTTCTCCTCCTTGGGAGAAGTCTGCATTATTGCTACTTTTAAAGAAAACCTGCTTCATATGCTTGCCTTGGCATACTTCTCTAGTGTTCACACTTCAACATTAGAGGAAGCAGAACTCATCATAGGTAAACAGTGCTATCACCTGTGTTGTTCCAGTTTTTTACTGGGAATGCTTTCAGTTTTTCTTCATTTAGAATGATGTTGGCCATGGGCTTAGGACAGATTGACTTTACACTGTTGAGGAATGTTCCTACTATCCCTATTTTTTCCTAGTGTTTTGAGCATGAAGGGGTGCTATATTTTATCAAATGCTTTTTCTGCATCTATTAAAATAATCACGAGATTCTTAACTTTAAGTCTGTTAATATGGTGAATTACATTTACTGATTTCTGGATGTTAACCAAACTTGCATCCCTGGAATAAAACCCACTTGATCATGGTGCACTATCTTTTTAATATATTTTTGTATGCGATTTGCTAAAATTTTGTTAAGAATTTTTGCATCTATGTTCATTAAGGATATTGGTCTGAAATTTTCTTTCCTTGATGTGTCTTTGTCTTGTTTTGGTATCAGGGTGATATGAGCTTCATAGAATGAGTTTGGAAGGGTTTCCTCATCTTCTATTTCATGGAATACTTTGAGGAGTATTGGAATGAGCTCTTCTTTGAAGGTGTTTTAGAACTTGACTAAGAATCCATCTGGTCCTTGAATTTTCTTTCTTGGTAGGCTTTTGATGACTTTATCTATTTCATTGCTTGAAATTGATCTATTTAAGTTGTGTTTGTCCTCCTGATTCAGTATGGGTGGATCAGATCAGATGTCTCTAGAAATCTGTTGATGTCTTCAAGATTTTCTTTTTTGTTGGAGTGCAGATTTTCAAAATAGCATCTAATTACGTTTTGTATTTCAATAGTATCTGTCATGGTATTTCCCTTTTCACCCCAAATTTTAGTAATTTGAGTTTTCTCTCTCCTTCTCTGTTAGTGTAGCTAAGGGTTTGTCAATTTTATTTATTTTTTCAAAGAACCAGCATTCTATTTTGTCAATTTTTTTGATTGTTTCTTTTGTTTCAATTTCATTGATTCAGCTCTGATTTTAAATATTTTCTGTCTTGTACTATTTTGGTGTTGATCTGTTCTTTTCCTAGAGCCCTGAGCTATAATGTTTGGTTGTTTATTTGTTGACTTTTTCTTCTTTGATTGAATGCACTTCATGCAATCAATTTTCCTCTTTGTACTGCTTTCATAGTGTCCCAGAATTTTTAATATGTTGTATCTTTGTTCTCATTTACCTCTAAGAATTTTTTTTATTTCCCTCCTGCCTGATGTCTTCTGTTTTCCATGCTTCATTGAATAGTGTATTATTTAATCTCCAGGTGTTGGAATAGTTTCTGTTTTTTATTTTGTCATTTATTTCTAAGTTCATTCCATTTTGATCTGATAGAATATAAAGTAGTATCTCTATCTTTTTGTATTTGTTAAGAGTAACTTTGTGGCATAACATGGTCTATTTTAGAGAAGGATCCATTTGCTGCTAAGAAGAAAGTGTATTCGTTTATTGATGGATGGCATATTCTATACATGTCTGTTAAGTCTAAATTATCAATCCTGTTATTGAGATCTATGGTTTCCTTGTTCAATTTTTGTTGGAAGATCTGTCCAGTGGTGAGAGGGGTACGTTAAAGTTACCTAGTATTATTGTGTTGTAGTCTATTTGGTTCCTGGAATTGAGAAGGATTTGTTTGACATACATGGATGAGCCATCATTTGGGGCATAAATATTTATGATTTTTATGCCTTGTCAATTTATACTTCCCTTAAGCAGTATGAAATGTCCTTCTTTATCCCTTTAACTAAAGGAGAAACCAAGTCAAGTTAAAAACCAAAAATAAGACAAAATAACTGGGAATACAAATCATATCTCAATAATAACCCTGAATGTTTATGGCCTGAACTCATCAATCAGAAGACATAGACGGGCAGATTGAATTAAAAATCAAGACCCAACATTATGCTGCCTTCAAGAGACTCATCTCATAGAAAAAGATACCCACAGACTAAAGGTGAAAGGGGGAAAAAACATACCATACACATGGGGGTATCCATCCTCATATCAGATAAAGCATACTTCAAGCTAAAAGGATTTGTTTAGTCATTATTGATTCTAGTCAGAAAGGATCAGGTCCTGGAGCAAAATCTGCAAATGCAAGCAACAAGACTAGAGAGCAGTTGGGCATATGTTCACTGGACCAAGGGCCAAGATCTTTTTATAGGGAATATTTGGGAAAGGAAAACATACCTTTTTTTTTTTTTTTTTTTTAATGTCATACTTAACACCTCAACTTTAGATAAGAGTGGTAGGATAAACTGACCCTGGGAGAAGTTAGAATTAGGACAGCAATCCATAAAGAGAAGTACTTGCTGTTGGGATTAGTGGTCCAGAAAGTTTATTCACAAATAGAAGGTTGTGGAGTCTTCAGTCAGGAATGCGTAACAGCCTGTGCTGATTTTGACTCATAGCTGTTAACTGCAGGACTTCCTTAACACTTTTCCCCTCCACTCTTAAGTGTTTGTAAATAAATTTAGAACATTTCATAATTTACTTTCATTAACCTATGTGAATTCTTTACCTTTTTCTATATGAAAGATTTATTTCTTCCTAACTATTTATTCATTCATTTACTAATATCAATGTATCTTGCAAATAATTATTTTATACTTAGGAGTTTAGTCTGTCATTTTGCTTGTTTGCTTGTTTATTTATTTTTCATATTTGATCATTACGGAGTACTTTAGTTTGACCTTGGGTCCCTTAACATTCTTTTAGATTTTGTGTACTTCCTCACATTCTGGAACAAAAAGATGCTCCAGACTCATCTTTCATTTTATCTTTTCCTGCTGAAGAACCAGGAAACCAAGAGGACACCTGAATAGACTCCCTATATTCATTTGGTTTTAGTTTCTGGTTTTTTCATCAATTTTTGATGTTTCCTAACTAAGCAGTAGTTTGCTATAATTTAGGTATTGTTCATGGTTGTAATAGTATACTAAATTGTTTTTCAGGAACTTAGAATGCAACTAAAACCAGATGAAACAACTGATGCTTCATTTGGGTCTGTGAACCTTTTATTTTATTTTATTTTTATTGTAAACAAATGGGATACATGTTGTTTCTGTTTGTACATGGAGTAACAGCATACCATTTGCATAATCATACATTTACATAGGGTAATGATGTTTGATTCATTCTGTTATTTTTCCTCCCCCCACCCCTCCCACCCCTCTTTTCCCTCTTTGCAGTCCCTTCTTCCTCCCTTCTTGCCCCCCTCCCGCCCCCCTCCACCCCCCATTGTGTGTCATCATCCGCTTATCAGAAAGATCATTGTTCCTTTGGTTTTTTGAGATTGGCTTATCTCACTTAGTATGATATTCTCCAACTGCATCCATTTACCTGCAAATGCCATAATTTTATTATTCTTTACAGCTGAAAATTTTCCATTGAGGATATATACCACAGTTTCTTTATCCATTCATCAATTGAAGGGCATCTAGGTTGGTTCCACAATCTGGCTATGGTGAATTGAGCCCCTATGAACATTAATGTGCCTGCATCTCTGTAGTATGCTGATTTTAAGTCCTTTGGATATAGGCCGAGGAGTGAGATAGCTGGGTCAAATGGTGGGTCCATTTCAAGTTTTCTAAGGAATCTCCACACTGCTTTCCAGAGTGGCTGCAATAATTTGCAGTCCCACCAGCAATGTATGAGAGTACCTTTTTCCCCACATCCTCTCCAACACCTATTGTTGCTTGTATTCTTGATAATTGCCATTCTAATTGGGGTGAGATGGAATCTTAAAGTAGTTTTGATTTGCATTTCTCTTATTACTAAAGATGGTGAACATTTTTTCATATGTTTATTGATTGCTTGTAGATCTTCTTCTGTGAAGTGTCTGTTCATATCCTTAGCCCATTTGTTGATTGGGCTATTTGTATTCTTCATGTAGAGTTTTTTCAGTTCTTTATAGATTCTGGAAATTAGTGCTCTCTCTGAAGTATGAGTGGCAAAGATATTCTACCACTCTGTAGGCTCTTTCTTTACCTTGCTGATAGTTTCCTTTGCTGAGAGAAAGCTATTTAGTTTGAATCTATGCCAGTTATTGATTCTTGCTTTTATTTCTTATGCTATGGGAGTCCTGTTAAGGAAGTCTGATCCTAAGCCAACAAGTTGAAGATTTGGACCTACTTTTTCTTCTATAACATGCAGGGTCTCTGGTCTGATTTCAAGGTCCTTGATCCATTGTGAGTTGATTTTTGTACAGGATGAGAGATAGGGGTTTATTTTCATTCTGTTGCATATGGATTTCTAGTTTTCCCAGCACCATTTGTTGAAGAGGCTATCTTTTCTCCATTGCATATTTTTGGCACCTTTGTCTAGTATGAGAAAATTGTATTTATTTGGGTTTGTGTCCATGTCCTCTATTCTGTACCATTGATCTACCTGTCTATTTTGGTGCCAATACGATGCCGTTTTTGTTACTATTGCTTTGTAATATAGTTGAAGTTCTGGTATTGTGATACCCCGTTTCATTCTTCCTGCTAAGGATTGCTTTAGCTATTCTGGGTTTCTTATTCTTCCAGATGAATTTCATGATTGCTTGCTCTACTTCCGTAAGGTACATTATTGGGATTTTAATTGGAATTGCATTGAATCTGTATAGCACTGTTGGTAGAATGGCCATTTTGACAATATTAATTCTTCCTATCCAAGAACATGGAAGATCTTTCCATCTTCTAAGGTCTTCCTCAATTTCTTTCTTCAATGTTTTGTAGTTTTCATTGTAGAGATTTTTACCTCTTTGGTTAGATTGATTTCCCAGTATTTTTTTTTTTTTTTTTTTTTTTGAGGCTATTGTAAATGGAGTAGTTTTCTTCATTTCCCTTTCAGCTGTTTCATCGCTTGTGTATAAAAGTGCTTTAGATTTATGCATGTTGATTTTATAGCCTGCTATTTTGCTGAATTCATTGATGAGGTCTAGAAGTTTTCTGAAGGAGCTTTTTGGATACTCTAAATACAGAATCATGTCATCAGCAAATAGTGACAGCTTAAGTTCCTCTTTTGCTAATCGTATCCCTTTAATTTCTTGAGTCTGTCTAATTGCTCTGGCTAGAGTTTCGAGGACAATGTTGAATAGAAGTGGTGAAAGAGGACATCCCTGTCTTTAAATCTATTGACATGATGGATTACATTTATTGATTTACGAATGTTAAACCATTCTTGCATTCCAGGGTGAACCCACTTGATCGTGGTGCATGATTTTCTTAATATGTTTTTGGATATGGTTTGCCAATATTTTGTTAAGGATCTTTGTGTCTATATTCATCAAGGATATTGGTCTAAAATTTTCTTTCCTTGATGTGTCTTTGCCTGATTTGGGTATGAGGGTGATATTAGCTTCATAGAATGAGTTTGGTAGGATACCCTCTTTTTTATTTCCTGGAATACTTTGAGAAGTATTGGAAAGAGATCTTCTTTGAAGGTCTTGTAGAACTCGGCTGAGAATCCATCTGGTCCTGGGCTTTTCTTGGATGGTAGGTTTTTAATGGCTTCTTCTATTTCATTGCTTGATATTGATCTGTTTAAATGGTGTATGTCCCCCCTGGTTCAGTTTGGGAGGAGCATATGTCTCTAGAAATTTGTCATGTCCTCGGTAGTTTCTATTTTGTTGGAATACAGATTTTCAAAGTAGCTTCTCATTATGTTTTGTATCTCAGTGGTGTCTGTCGTGATATTTCCTTTTGCATCACGAATTTTAGTAATTTGAGTTTTCTCTCTCCTTCTCTTTGTTAGTGTGGCTAAGGGTTTTTCTATTTTGTTTACTCTCTCAAAGAACCAACTTTTAGTTTTGTCAATTTTTGAATTGTTTCTTTTGGTTCAGTTTCATTGATTTCAGCTCTGATTTTAATTATTTCCTGTCTTCTACTACTTTTACTGGTTCTTCCGTTCTTCTTTTTCTAGGCCTTTGAGCTGTAATGTTAGGTCATTTGGGTCTGTGAATCTTTTGATGTCAAAGCACCCAAAATCTGCCCTCAGAGCACACTAATACCATTTTCTGAACATTAGTCCTTGGAGGAGCTATTAAGTTTGATTACACATGAATAGGCCATTGATTAATTCACTTTTCTCACCTCCAATGACCTCCCACATACCTTAGGCCACCCTGTTTCTTTATTCTTAAATAATTTAAAACCCTATCTTCAGAGACATGGATTTGAGACATAGGCTCATTCCTCTTCATGTTTAGCTGCCTCATGAATGAACTCTTTCTGTTTTGAAAAACTCATTACATCAGAAATTGGTCTATTGTCTGTCTAGCAAAATGTCCTTTAACTGTCTTCATCAGTTAAATAGAGAGTATGTGGCAGTCGAGTGTGCCTGTTATGAGAGTGCCATTGATTCAGTGCCCTCAGCAGAGAAAGGTAATCTATTTGTGTACACTGATCTGTGTATACACACTTATCTATAATTGTTTCTGTATCTACCCATGTGTATTTAGGTCCAGTTACACATAAATTCATACTGTCTGTAGTTCTCATCTATCCATTTATTCTGAACCTCCTTTCTTTCTTATTTGTAACTTCTATTTATTTCCCATCACAACCATATATTTATGATTTTTTTAAATCAAATATGAATGGAAAGTTGTTTCAGAATATTTCAACTGTTTGCCTGTAAGAACTCAACAAACACGACAGCGTTTATACAGAATTTATTTTGCCATTAGCCTTAAAGATTCCAGTCAAAACAACTTTCCCAAATTTTTTTGGACAGCTCACTTTTTCCCATTTAGAAACTTTTCATTGTGCTTTTATCTTAAATTTGCAACTTAGAATTATTTCTCATAATCTACATATCATCCTGGAGTATTCCAACTTTCTGGTTAATTTGTTGTTGTTTGCACATACTAAAAACTACTTCATGTAATATGTAGTTTCATGATTTTGTAAAGAGCCATGTACTTACCAACCCAGTCATAAAAAGAAGACTCCCTTAATTCTGAAACTTCTCTTAGTTTATGTAGTCACTCACTTCCCACCCATCAAAACCTGAAAAATGTGATCTCTTTCCCATTTCTGGTGTTGCATTCTTTAATGGAGAATAATTAGCATACCAAAAAATTTACTCTGTTAATATACACAATTCAGGCCTTTTAACATAGTCTCAAGGTTATGTAGTCATTGCTACCGTGTAATTACAGCGTATTTTATTATGCCATAAATAAATCTCTTAACGATCATTCTACAAATGCCAATGACATATCAATTTTCTGTTTCTAATGATTCACACATTTTGTAAATTCAAAAAAAAAAAAAAAAGAAAAGAAAAAACAGTAGAATGACACATGTGTGACTTAGAGGGATTGAGGTTTCCCTCCTTGTTGTACTGGCTTCTTTCACATAGCGTATTGTCAAATGTTCATCAATTTTGTAGTATTCAAAATATTTTAGGACCTTTTATGACTAAATAGTATTCTACCACATGACTATATCATTCTTTTTTGCCCATTCATCACTTGATAGGTGTTTGGGTTGTTTTCATATTTCAACTACTGTGAATAATGTTATTATGAGCAAGATTTCTTTGTCAACCTGCTTTCAGTTCCTTTGGATAAATACCTGGAAATGAAGTTGTTGGGATAAGATTCCTTTTCCCCTTAAATTGGCTGAATCATTTTATACCCCAACCAGCAATGAATGAGGAATGTCTGTTTTCTCAACAGCACTCAGCACTTTGTGTTAATCATAAAGTAGCAAATGGAATTTGTTGAATGATGGAATTTTCCTCATTTTGATGGTGGTAATGTTGCAGGGTCATATGCATTTGCCAATACTGAAGAACTTTGCACTAAGATATGTCAATTATACTACATGTAAATAATTTCTTAATAAAGTAATATTAATATTTTTAAATAACTAATGTAAAAACAATCATAAAACACAGAATTATTACTGGAAAGAGATTTGGTAGAATTAGGTTTCCAGGGTTGAACAGTTAATTCACCATTTTGTGAGGTGGATATATAATTGAAATTTATGGCTCAATATTGACAACTCCCTAAATATTTGCCTTTGTTAAATCTGATTTAATCAGTGTGACATAAACAACAAACCAAGCAAATATTGGTATGGAGGCAATTAAGAGTTTTATCATATTTATAATTATAAATACTATAGATACAATATATGAATTGTTTCATCTTTTATGTTCTGTACACTAGTATTTGTTTAGAATAATCATTAAACACTTTCATATCTTCATTCACAATACACAAAAGAAATGTTCTTTGTAGGGCATGGCATAAATATTATTGACTCCAGTGAATTAATCCACTGATATGGATTAGTAGTAACTGTAAGGAGATGGTAACTGTAGACAGGTAGAGTGTTGAGGGGATGTGGGTCACTGGGGGTGAGCCTTTGGGAATGCCGTTTTGTTCCTGATGAACCAAGCTCTTGAACTCTTTCTGCTTCCTTGTTACTATGTCTTGAGCTGCTTTCTTCTGCCACATCCTCTGCATTGATGGTCTGCCTCACCTCAGGTCCAGAGCTATGGAGTCAGCCAATCATTAACTGAACCTCTGAAACTGTGAGCCAGATAAACTTGTTTTGGGTTGTAGAGTGATGCAAAAGTCAACTAAAACATAATCAAATAAATTCGATAAAACTGGATTATTTTAGTGAATGCCATCATTTCCCTAATTTAAATTATTTCCAGTCAATTAAATATTATTGATGACTCATTGCTGATGAGCCTTGAGATTGTTTAATTATATAAAACTATTCATCAAGAAACTCATATTTGAGTACATAAACTTCTACACAAGTACTCTCTATGCTGTATTAATACACAAATCGTCTCTGTTCAATACAATTTTACTCTGAAATAGATGTCCAGTCAAGTGATGACAAATTTTTCCTTTACATAGTTTGTTTCCTAATAAGATGTAGAAAATAGCTAAAAAGAAAGGGAAGAACAGAAAAATGAGAGAATATGCTATGTATTTAGAATAACTCAATGTATACACATGAACCCATTTTCTGACTAATTACTATTATCAAAAAATATGTTCTTCAAAATAAAGTGCTTGTCTGGTTGGAAACTTTTTCAGTGAGTAGATGATGCCCCTCAAAGTTATCTGAATGGAATTTCCCATTGATTCTGAGCTGCATCATTACCATATAGTGGTAGGTAACCGATGACCTTGCACAATAATTTCTATAGATATTCAAATATTTATGGATAAGTAGATTTTCAATTGACAAAAAACTTTTCTTCAGAAAAAAACTATACCTTTGTTTCCAAATTTATTTAAATATTCCTGGCCTATGTATCATTTTTTAACCAGTTATAACACCTGTTTGATCTGTTGGTGAATTGGTAAAATTTCTAATACATGTTTGGTTTCATTTTTGTATGAAAGTTTTTTTTCTGAAAAATAACAGGTGAGTTGGTAACTTGGCACATATTCACCGAAAGCTGAGCCTGAGACAGAGGTCAAGGTTCTCCTGAAGTTTTGTAGAAATAAATAAAAGCATGAAAGGAAATAGAAACAAATAAGAACAAAACTATTTTGGTCCTCAAATGGAGGACTCTGGGGCATGGAGAACCCTACAAGAGGGTCACTCTTATATGCAAGAGGATGAGGCTTTTGAAATTCCTGTTTCTTAATTGTGGCCTGAAAGGGAAGGAGTGATGATGTAAGCTTCCTAAAATTGCTCCCATCAGCCAAGAGCAATTCTTTACAGAGAAGTGGCCGGTATTAGCCATTACCATCAACCCATACCATAGCAGTTAAGGTCCTAAATACAGACAATGTAGTCAGAGCAAATCCTCACCTGCCACTACTCATAAAATTCCCCATGTCTAGTTTTGCATTCAACAAAACCTGAATACAGTAAGTGTCAAAATATATTAATATTTATCTAATATTTATTCATCTAATAAATATGATAAATACTTATCAAAGGGTTTCACTGACACTATATGTAAATCCTATGTATAACGCTTTGCCTACTTATACATAAAATTACTCACCAATTATATTTTTTAATATATTACTACCATCTCTCTCTAAAGAACCAAAGGCAGACCATTAGGGCTAGAAAATACGTAAGACTGAACTCGTGCCAAATATTGGCACAGGAAATTCACAAAAGACTAAATACAATCTCCCAATTAAAATGTAAACTGAATATTTAACTTCATCAGCATTAGAAGAAAAGTTTTCTACTTTGAATTACAGCAAGTTTCTGCTTTGTATAACAAGTTCTCCCATGGTCTCACTGGGAAATTTAGATGATTTAAATGACAAAATTATATACTCTAAAAAGTTGTTCATATATAGAAGTACTAGAGAAAAAAGAAAAAATAATTTATGAACGCGTAAGATCCTAGACTATAGGAGTAAAGTCTTTCTTGAAAAATTAGTCAAGATAATGTAAAATTCACATCAGGAGGTTTCCCACAGTGCCATTTTTCTCAAATTTTACCCCTAATCCTAATGTAACAAGATGGTACATGGAATACTATATGTTCAGGTCTTCCGAACATGCTGTAGGATTACTTCTTTACTTTTGCTTCCCAGAAACCTTTGCAATAGACTGTTGAAGACATAATGTTGAAAACTTAAGTTGTTCATCTTTACATTTTTTATTGATTAGAATTATGTTCAACTTTTTTGGTCAAGTAAATGCTAATATCAGGTTGTAATATGACAAGCACATGAAAACATAATTTAAACCATAAAATGTCATCCCCGAATCATTTTACTACTTTAAAGATTTAATAATAACCTCTTCATAATAATGTTCATTTCTTGTTCCTACAGAAAAACGTTAGGTACAGGAAAAGGAATATTTCTTCAGAGGCTGCAGTTGTGGCTTAGTCTCATCTGAATCAAAAGATCATAAGTACATTTTTTACTATTCCAATCCCAAGACTGAAAAGTATTAACTTTCTAAGTTTCCAAGATACCAAGTAGAGAACGGGACCCATCAGATTAACAGGGAAAAAGCTAAATGTGCACAGATTCTGTCCTGATCATTTAAGAGTCTTTAGAAGTCTTTTCACTAAAAGTTAAGATGGGACCAGGTTTATGTGATGGAGAAATTTGAACCATTTGTAACTTAGAAAACTCTGACTCAAGAACCACATCTCCACAAGAACCTTCTTAATCAATTCTAGCATATGCATTTTTTATCTTGTTACCCTTTGTTCAGAGAAAACGATTCTAATTTAACAATTATAATTCAGTTAGCTTTCACTGTCCAATTAGAATTTATTTTCAGCCCAAGTCTAGTCAATCATTCCCATGCCAAACTTATGCTAACTCCAGCTCCCCATCCGCAAATACAAGAGAATTTCAGATAGATCTTTGGTTCTTTGAAGAATAAGATGCATTAAAAAAGTAACGTGTATTTTGGATTTCCTTTAATCATTAATGTAGAAATGCTATTACTCTATGTAAAATGTATTAGAAAAGAACTTTTAAAATCTCTGTAATTATGAGCCCACTAATTTCTTTCCTTTTATAAATGTAATAGCAATAGAAACAGCAATGCAAATCAAGTTCATAACCTACCACTTTGGTATCTTTCCTCCCACTGTTATATGTGACAGAAATAACTGTTTTGAACTAAAACCTATTGCACACAATCATAATTTTATCTATTTTAAATATTTTTAAATGGCCTTACCATGAGGTCATGCTCTCTTAGCAAAGCCTATTCTCTTCTAAAGAAATACCTATGAGTATTTGAGAAAAAGCCAGGCATTTTCAATCCGTTTTGAACACAAAGAAAATATAGTTATTTTAAAAGCCTGCTAATAATTAAATGGAGTTTTAAAGAGCCAATTTGCAATAGACTTTTTAAAGAGGCAAACTCATTGTGCTCAATTGAACTTATAATTTTTCATGGAATATTTGCATATGAGAATTATCTACAGTTCTTAAAATGGTGGGATGAAATTGGAATTCTCCTTCTTTCAATATATTTGTATGCATCCACATGAGCAAAATATAGAAAAATATCTACCACTTCTTATAATGAATATAGAGGCAAATTATATTTTAAAAGTGGAATTACACATCTCTGTAATTCAACGCTTTTATTTTATGGGTACATATAGGAATTAAAATGACTATTAGAGTGAAGTAGATTAACATCTCTCTCATCTCTCATAGGTACTGTTTTATGTGCAACAAGAGCTTCAGAAATCTACTTTGAAATAATTCCTAACACAAATGCATTCACCTTCATCATTGTACTTTAGAGTTCTATAATTTTCATCCTACATTTCTGCTACTTTGTATTCTTTGATTTTAACCTCCTGCTTTCTACTCCCCAAATCCTGCCTGTGGCAACCACTGTTTCATTCTCTGCCTCAGCTTTAAAAGACAGGTGTGATGAATTGGGTAGTAGGAACTGAAAGAAATCAGCCTTAGTGAGAGGTTTTTGTTGGTCTGGCAGGGTTGGGCCATCAGTCATGTGTGCTATAATCACAGGCAAGAGGCTTCTCTTTCCTTGGAGTCCTTTATTTTTGTCTTCCCTGCTGTCTTTGGATACTCTTACAAATTTCTACTCAACTAAAGTCTGTATTTCATAGCTATTTAAACCATAATTATTAGATTGTGATGCTATCATGTCTTCTTTATTAATTATTTGAAATAATGGGAAAACCACTTATAAAGGAAGGTCAGAATATTTAATTTTTCCCACTATTGATCATTTATTTTTCAGATAATATAATAGTTTTTCTATTGTTCATCCAAATTATTCAATCTGTTTTTGTAGAATGTTACTGAAATCATAGATCCATACACATGTCCTAAGTACTAATCCAATAAAATTATGACTCCTATTGAAACACAGATAGTACCATCTTTAACCACTTTAGAATCCCTTCAAAATTGACTCCTGACTCTTTTTTATATGCCTGTAGTGGCTTGATTGTCCACATTCTATTTAATACAACAAGATGTTGGAGTTTCACCTTATAAATACATTTTCTGCCCCAAAACCTGAATGATTTATTTTAATCAGAATCATTGATCTTTTAAAATTATGAATGGAATTTCAAAACACAATTTAGTACTACTCCTTGTTTATATTTTTAGTCAATTTTAGTTGAGCCAGAAAACATCCAAAGATCAAATATCTCATGATATTTTATTGGTGCTTTTAACAATTATCCAACATAGCAGAGATTAATGAATTACCAAAGATGAAGATAATTTTAAATAATGGTTATTCTCACTTCATGTTGGGCATGGACGAGGGAAAGGCTTCCATTCCAGAGGGATGGGCTGACTGCAAAATAAAAGCTATGACATTTATTTATCAGAAATAATGACAGAAGACAGAATTATCTTAAGAGCAGAGGCATGACCTATTGAGCTGTCTAGGAGGGTCTGGCTCTAACAAAGGAAGGAGCCTGGGCTTGCATTATTTATAGCAATACAGCTCAAAAGGGACCTGTTGGAGCTTCTTGAGAAAAACAGGATGTGGGGTGGAGTTAAGCAAGCCATTTGGCTCTAGCAAGTCACTCCCACAGCCAATGCTTGTATTTAAACTTCAGTGGTGAACCAAAGCAAGACAACCACATGACTTAGGTCATCACAAACAATTTTCAATAATTGAGTTCCTGAGGCCAGATCCTCCTATTAGGTCAACTATGCTTTGTTTTCATACAAGTCATAGATGGCTTCCTGCAACTCTTTTACTATTTTTATAGTAATCATTCCATTTTCATTAGTCATTATTGAAAAGTTGATCTCCATTGTGTCTCTATCTCCTTTGCTACCTGAAAACTGTAGTTCTGAAGCACACAGGAAATGTCAGAATTTGATCATAAAATAATCTTTTAAAAATTATTTGATGTAATAACATCCTCAGAATAGTAATACTATCTTCTATGTAACTACTTGGTACATTTTTTTTTTTTCATTTTTAAAATATTGTCAATTTTTTTCTTGGGAAGATTTTTCCAGCATTTGTTCCTTATCCTTTTTCTTATTTCCTCAGAAAACAATAACATACAGATGATGATGATGATGATGATGATGATGATGATGATGATGATAATTTATTTATCTCTCTAAGTTATTAGGACTTGGCTAAGTTGCTGAGACTGGATTTGGACTTGGGAGCCTCTTGCCTCAGCCTCCTGAGCTGCTCAGATTATAGGCCTGGGCCACCTCACCCAGCTAACTGAAAAATTTTAATAGTGGCCTGTTACTGACTCACCTCTCTTTTGAAGTACTATGCTATCTTCTCACTCAGTTTTTATTTAATAACATCATGGTTTTGGATTTAAAAATCTATTTGTTCCTTGTGTTTTTCATGGCAATACAAAGAAGTTAAAAGATCTTTCTAGAAAGGAAGATTGACAGTTTCTAGATAAATATTGCCTAGCATGTGTGCACTTTATCACTCCAATAAATAAAGTCTATTTTTCAAAATCCACTCCCAGTCAAAAAAAAAAAAAAATTCCATCACTACTGCTGCCATTCTGAAACTATCCTTCATGTTTAGAAAACTTTCATGGAGAGTGATTTTTTTTCTCGCTTTAGTTTATTGATTTTACAGAAAATATTTTATTCAGTTTTAAATTTATTAAAATCCTATTTATTTTCTCATATTCTCATCTAAGTGGATGACAGAAAATCAATAGTTAAAAGATATAAGCAAGGAACTTAGTGAGTTCATATTTTATATGATATTCATTCAGTAGAAAATTCAGTTGTGAAGAAAACACCAGTTCTATAGATAATATAATATATTAACCACTATTAGTGTTCTAGAAGTAAATCAAGCACTGCTGAGAATATTCAGTTTAAATTTAATAGCATTGATTTTGACCATTCAGAACATTATATCTATTTTTCGAATACAAATACTATAATATCATGAAGTGCATATTCTATTTTGTTATTATCCTTCCAGAAACATATGTTGTTTAAGGTTGTATTGTTTATTTCTCTATTTTTCACTTCTTATAAGTTTTAACCTGTCATGAGGACACTAGTATCATTTTTTTATGTTTTCAGGAAAAATGAATTATTAAGGTCCATGAACTCCTGTGACAAAACAAGTTTCAAATATATCCAAAAGATGATTTTCACTGTGATAGCTATTTTTTTGTTTATGTAATTTACAAAACTCAAATGTCAATTCCTATGGTCCATCACATACATAAACTCAGTGTATATATGATAACCCATGCTTTATAGATGCTTCAAAATCTTGATGAAGATAACACTTTAACTGTGAAAGATCATTTTATCCTGAATATCATTGAGTTTATATCAATATGGTATAGAAACTGTACAATCTTAAAATTATTACTTATCTAGAACTACCACTTGGTCTGGGGAAAGGATTCTTGTCTTTCTATACCTGGAGGTTTGATATTTTCCTTTACAAACTCAGTGATTTCCTCACATTTTAGTGGAAATTGGTTTTTCTCTGATGAAAAACAATTTATCTATTCTAGATGAATTGCAATGATATCTAATTAAATCGAGGAAATTTAATATAGATTAAAGTCAGTTAAAAGAATTTTTATATAAACTTATGTTAAATTTTAAATGACAATATTCATTTGCTTGCTAAAATGTTTAATTAAAATGTCTTGACTAAATTGAAGTGATATATTCTTGTCATCAGACTTCTATATAGGGGCATCTCTACTTCCGCTGTGTTTCATGGAGACATAAATGTGCTCTCTCATAGTAGATAGAGAGGAACATTACATGGCAGTTGATGCAGAAAGGGGTAAGTAAATTGGCCAAAGTAATTTGGAAACCTAGTGAGTCTAAAATTTGATCATTTAGCCATAGCCCTGAAGAACGGTTTATTCATGCATTTCTCATGTGAAAGTTTCAGACTCAATGAACCAAGAATCTATATTTGATTCCATTTCAATGTTATAAATATTCTATACCACTTTTGCTCATTCATGAAGCACAAACTGAAGGATGTTTACAGCACAGCCTGATTTCTTTGTGCGCTTTTCCTGACCTCTTGTATTTTATCACTCCAAACTACTCTGTTATGTTAAATTTTTATTTTTTAGACACACCCCCATGCATAAAAATGAAATAAAAATTTAAAAGCCTAAAACCACACATAATCTTTATGTGCATTTCCCATGTTAACAATTTGCTTTCATATACAGTGACATTAGAAAAACATTTACATCTGTAAATTAGCCATTTTGGTTATTCTACTATGACATTTAAGGTCATACTTTAAAGTTTTTTTCTTTCTAAAAAATAGTTCATTACAAACACTAAGTTCCAGTATCAAATATAGTCTTTTACACATTGCACATCCTGTATCCACCTCCTAAACCTCTGCAGACACAGCAAACCGACATGATGACACAAGCATGTATTTGCATAAAACCATAGTATGGAAAACAATAGCCTAAAAGGAAGAATGTTCCTGAATAAACCAATGAGCTGGAGTCTCAGGGTTGAGATACACACTGTTTGCTATTAACCCACTATATGACCACCCATGTCCCCATCCAGGGTTCTATCTGAAGAGGTGCAAGGGGTTTTAGTGGTTGGGAAGCTCTTTGAGAAGTCAAGTCACTCACAGTGTAAAATTGTGCAAAGGACTGTGGTGAGCTTGAGAGGAAGCGGGGGGAAACTGCCACGGAAGAGGGAAACAGGGATTTTACCTATGTGATATCACTCAGTAGCTTGCAGGGCATCTTTGGGTTAGGATGTATCAAAGTCTAGAAACCTGGGGCCAAGATCCTGTCTTATTAATAGCCACCACATTCCAAGTAAGGTGTCACAGGGCATAAAAGCCAGCAGGCACTAAATGGATAAAAAAAGATATGCTTCTTTGGGCTATTTTTAAAATAATTGGATTTTTAAAAATTCAACTTTGATAATAATGCACTTTTTAACCAGTAGGTCTCATTATGCAACAAAATAAGCAACCTAGGGACTAATACACAGAGGCCATTTTGATTCATTTTATTTTACAAAGTGGAATAATAATTATTGTCACAGATCTGCCACAAGAGTGTTGGGGGATTAATGAAATAATATTTGTAAAGCCTCTTGGAGTTCTTCTCAGAGAAGGTGCTTAATACAAAACAGACTATTATTATGGTGAGAAATCTTTTCCCAAGTAGCTTACATAAAATCACTTCTGGTATATTCATAGCAATTGAAAAGAGCTGCTCATGGAGATTATAAACACCAACATGATTTCCTTAGATTTTATTGAGAGAGCATTAGTTTACATGTAAAAAAACATTTAAGGAATATATTTAAAAATCAAATCTGAAGCATGACTTGAATAGAATAATTAAATGAGCATGGATTTCCCATTTCTTGCATGAGCAGAATTAATATTGTCAAAATGACCATACTATCAAAAGTGCTCTACAGACTTAATGTAATTCCCATTAAAATTCCAATGATATTCCTCATACAAAGAGAATAAAAGGAGTCAGGAAATTCATTTGGAAAAATAAAAGGCCCAGAATAGCCAGAGCAATCCTAGGTGAGAAAAATTATACAGGCGGCATCACAATACCAGATCTTAAATTATACTACAGAGTCATAGTAGCAAAAACAGAATGGTATTGGCTCCAAAACAGACATATAGACCAGTGGTACAGAATAGAAGACAAAGAGACAAACCCACATAAATATAGTTATCTCATATGAGACAAAGGTGCCAAAAACATACATTGGAGAAATGATAGCCTCTCCAACAAATGGTGCTGGGAAAACTGGAAATCCATATGTAGTAGGTTGAAGTCGAACCCTTATCTCTTACCCTACACAAAACTCAACTCAAAGTGGATCAAGGACCTACTCATTAGACCAGAAACCCTGCATGTATAAGAATAAAAAATAGGCCCAAGTCTCTATCATGTCAGCTTAGGAACCAATTTCTTCAAGAAGACTCTTCAAGTGCAAGAAGTAAAATCAAGAATCAATAAATAAGATGAATTCAAACTAAAAAGTTTCTTCACAGCAAAGGAAACTATCAACAACTTGAACAGAGAGTGTACAAAATGGGAGAAAAATGTTTACGACCAGTACCTCAGATAGAGTATTAATCTCCAAGATATACAAAGAACTCAAAATACTTAACACCAAAAAAAAAAAAAAAAAAAAAAAAAAACACAAATATTCCGATCAATAAATGGGTTAAGGAAAGGAACAGGCACTTTTCAGAAGAAATGTGAATGGTCTACAAATATATGAAAAAATGTTCAACGTCTCTAGCAATTAGATAAATGCAAATTAAAACTGCACAGATTCCATCTCATGCCAATCAGAATGGCAATTATCAAGAATAGAAGTAAGTGTAAATATTGGTAGAGTGTGGGGAGAAAGGTACTTTCAAATGTCTGGTGGGAATGCAAATTGGTGCAACCATTATGGAAAGCAGTATGGAGATTCCTTTGAAAACTTGGAATGGAATCACCTTTTAATCCAGTTATCCCACTTTTTGGTCTACACCCAAAGGACTTAAAATCAGCATACTACAGTGATGCAGCCACATCAATGTTTGTAGCAGCTCAATTCACAGTAGCCAAGCTATGGAACCAACATAGGTGTCCTTCAGCAGGTGAATGGATAAAGAAAATCTGGTATATATACACAATGGAATATTATTCAGCCATAAAGAAGAATGAAATTATGACATTTGCCAGTAAATGAATAGAACTGGAGAATTTAATATCAATGAAATAAGCCAGTCCCCCAAATTCTAAGGCTGATGTTCTCTCTGATGTGTGGGTGCTAACACACAATAAGGGAGGGTGGAGAGGGAAAGAATAGAAGCCCATTGGATTAGACAAATGGGATTGAAGGGAAGGGAGCAGGGAGGGGAATAGGAAGGACAGTACAACTAATTGACCTTGACTTTCCTATCCTTGTATTTGACTACACGACCAGGGTGACTCCAGATCAGGTACAATCGCAAATGTAGGATCCTAATTAGAATAACTTATACTTTATGTATGTATAATA
Source organism: Sciurus vulgaris (assembly GCF_902686455.1). Classification (NCBI taxonomy): domain Eukaryota; kingdom Metazoa; phylum Chordata; class Mammalia; order Rodentia; family Sciuridae; genus Sciurus; species Sciurus vulgaris. Next base: position 24,386,279 of record NC_136470.1, on the reverse strand, counting down.
TGCTAAAATACATTCTACTGTCCTGTATATCTAAAAAGGATAAAGAGAAAAAATTAATTTTCTATAATCTTTTTAGCCAATTGTGTATGTATGAATATTATGTATATAAGTATGTTTATGCATATATATGTACAATTAACTATTTCATCATGTAGAAAATTAATACTAAAAAAAAAGACAAATGATGTTTTAATTTCTTCTTGTTTCTCACATAATTCTTTTTAAAATTAGAAGTATTTAAAACAGAAGGAAGTATCAGTATGAAGAAAGGTGAACAAATTATCCAAGCAAGCAGTTTCAGTTGATTTTTGTGATGTTTGTTATTTACTGCAGATGTTACAGTTCCACTTTTTCTCTCTATTAGATCTACAACCTTCTCACATATTATCATTCCTTAGATTACCAAGAAAGATTGACAGACTAATGGATGCGTTTTATATTTGCTGAGAATCAGGACATAAAGATCAGTTTTTAATGAGGGACTTTAAAAACTTTGTTCTAATTAGTTATACATGGTATTAGGATGCATTTTGACACATTGTCCACAAATGCAGCACAACTTCTTATTCTTCTGGCTATAGATGGTGCAGAGTCACACTGGTTGTGTAATCATGCACATATACAGGATAATGTCCAACTCATTTCACAATCCTTCCTATCCCCATACCCCTTCCCCCACTACCCTCTGCCCAATCCAAAGTTCCTCCATTCTTCCCTGCCTCTCCCCATTATGGAAAAGCATCTGATTATCAGATAAAACTTTTAGCCTGTGTTTTTTTGGGCTTGGCTTATTTCACTTAGCATGATATTCTCCAGCTCCATCCATTTACCTGCAAATGCCATAATTTCATTCTTCTTTAAGGCTGAGTAATATTCTATTGTGGTCTAGGTACCACATTTTCTTATCCATTCATCTCTTGAAAGGCATCTAGGTTGGTTCCATAGGTTAGCTATTGTGAATTGAGGTGTTATAGACATAAATGTGGCTATGTCACTGTAGTATGCCTATTTTAAGGTCCTTTGGGTAGGATAGTTAGGTCAAATGGTGGTTCCATTCCAAGTTTTCTAAGTCATTTTCATACTACTTTCCATAATGGTTGCACCAATTTGCATTCCCGCCATAAGTAGATGGTGTACCTTTTCCCCCACATCTTTGCCAACACTTATTGTTGCTTGTAATCTTGATAACTGCCATTTTGACTGGAGTGAGATGGCATTTGTAAGTGGTAGTATCTAGAATTAGTTTTGGAGAAATAAGGTCTAAAGAACTTTGGCCATTTTATAGTTTCCATCTCTGTCACCATTACTCTACTAATGGCTTCACCCTGCAAATTCTGGTGCATCTGAAAGAGAAGATAAATTAAACCTGTCTTTGGTGGCAATTGTAGTAATACCCAAATATCTGTTCTATTTTTGAACTTATTTCATTTCTTTCTTAAACTTCTATGTCTTTCATCTTCAATCAAGTAATATACTTTCCACCCACTGATGATTCAATCATTCGCTCATCAGGAGGCCACACACAGGACACCCTAGGCCACTTCTCCTTCCACAGAAATCCATATGAAGTGCATAAACAAGCTTATGCTCACGACTCTCTCCACAGGAACATTTGGAAGTGTGGCTATGATGTGCCCCTGCTTTTATTTTTTCTTGATTTTCATCAACATAAATTCTTAACTCACCTGTGAACCAATCCTACACCAGTCTTTTTTCTATAAATTAGTTATAAATAAACTTCTATTAGACTATAGCTGTGAAGGAAGTAAACATGGTGGTTGGTGCCCCTTATATAATTATGTCTTTAACATCTTGAAGCCTGCTCTGCACCGTTGTCAAATAAGCCAGTTTCACTGGACAATAGTTTGTTTCAAATTCTGCCTAATCTTGTCACTGGTAACCCCAATATTTCCCACACCATGAAGGTCTGATTTATCTAACCCGATTTTCCCTTTTCAAATGCTCATTGTTAACCTATTCCAAAATGAGGAACTAGTTTGGAAATGGTAGTTGTATGATTCAGAAATCACAGCTTTGTTCCAGAATCTGTTCTCTGGAACATACTATTCTGTTGTTACTTTTCCGCTAATGCTTCCTAAGGAAAAAAACAAAACACAACAAAACAAAAAAACACATACTTGTCTATGGCAGAGATGTCTAGAATCATCAGAGTTTCAGAGTTATGTGATCCAAGTGGCAAGATAGCTTACAACATCTTCTTCATATGCTGCCAAACCTATTTTGCTCTGGGTCCATCTTGAAATCATCAGCTCTTTAAATCTATCAAAATTTTCACTATAGTATTCCAGAGTGCCCTTGTATTATTTATATAATTCAAAGTGGCCTCTCTAAGTACTATGCCTTAATGGTAGGAGCTATGAGATTTAAAACAGACAACAAAATAACGACCATATCAGTCCTGAAATGCCTAGACAAATTGATTCCTAAAATCTTTACCCATGTAATAAACCTTTGAATCTCCTAGAATTGGCCTTCAATCTCTTGGAATACATTTTTATATAAAATTATTTAATTGCCACTTCCTTTTTGCCAGAAATAATTAAGGGTATAATTAACATAAAAAGCCAAGTATTATTATTTGGAATGTCAGGATCAAAGATGTGGACCATATTATGATGAAGACCAGCAGTTTTAATTAATATATGGAGGTCACATCCAGCACAGAAGCTATAGGAATAACTTTGTCCGAGTACAGTTTCCTATCATCTTTGATCATATGACATGGTCATCTGGTTTTCATGGACAGCATAGACACTAAATGAGTGGAGGATGGGTGGGAGGAACCAGCACCCCTTTGTTCATTGACTCTCCTGGTAGAACTCAACAGAGAAATTAACCCCAAAATTGAAAATGCTTTGTTTTACTGTTTTGCTGAGGAATAAGCTATTTCCTACCACAATATCCTTTTATTACACAAGTGAAGTAACAAAAATAAGACTTTGATAAGATTCTAAGTATATCCCTCCTGGTTGGATATACTTCCTTGTTGTAAATGTGATGTGGGTGTGAACTTAGACTCTGCTCCCAAGTTCATTAGCTAGAAAATCTGATACTGTTGTGGGTCCTAGTAAAATGTTATTTTACAGATTAACTAGAAGTGTCCTTGACTTATCCCTAAGAAAGCTAAGAGTTCTGGTACTGATATTTAGCCAAGATAACATCATATGGAATAAATAATGACTTATAATATATTGTTTAAAATTTTAAACTCCCATGGCAGGTCCCAAGGCTGGACCAGTAAGACTCTTCGTAGTGACTTACATCTGATTTAACTGTTATATAGTCTGCTTCAGTTATGTGATAAGAGGGACACAGACTTTAGTTGAAACTTTAGGAGAGCATGTCTAAAAATAAAATTCTAAACAGATCTTGGTCATTCAAGGTCTGGAGATAAAGACAAGACTTTAAAAAGGAGCTCTGAGTAGGCATGCTTTCAGTCACTTGCGCCTCGATACTTTGTTTTACTTGTTCTTCACTATCATCACGTTGATGGATTTCAATCAAAACCCTGTAATATTTTATACTGGAGTTGAGTAAGTCCATTACATGGGCTTGACCTGCATCATATCTGTGGTGCCTCTGTACCAATGTCAACTAGAACCTAAACCTAGGAGTTAACACACTGGCCATCATTGTTGTTCAAAGGGGAAATCCAAGTACTCTTTTCTTTCTTTTCTTTACTTTTTTTTTTTTTTTTTTTTTTGCAGTGTTGGGATCAAACCCAGGGCCCTCTGCTTGTAGCAAGCACTTTACCAACTGAGCTATCTTCCCAGCCAATCCAGTACTCTTCTAACCAAAAAGTCTCTGTTTGCTAACTTATATCTGAACACTGAAAGTAAAATTACTTTTCATGCCAATGGTAGACTTTAGATTTTGCTCACTGTTACTGTTTATTTTGTTTGTTATTGATTTGTTTATTAATCTTAAAATTATACTATTCTCAAAACACTCGTTTTCAGTAGACTGTGTCCCTAGGAGCACCACTACATATTAATCTGTCATATCTTTGTCACTGTGATCTTTTTTGTCTCTTGTAGCCATCCTATCCACATGGCCTTTGACAGTGGAAAGCTGCAGTCCTGAGTCTCCAACATCAGTAACATAATGAACCCAGTCTACACAGCAGCAATGCCCTCTGTCTGCCCCTGACTACTAAGGACAGCCATTGCGAAGTCTAAGAATCCAGTGGTCCCCTTCCAGGGCTTGATGCTTTATGGCTTAGGGCAGGCAGGGAGTGTCCTCTGGGCCCTTTTAGGGAATGTAGTCAGCAGTCTTAGGTATAACCGAGTAAATATATTCTGAACCTTCTTATTTTTTCCTTAATATTCCAACAAAGTGGTTCTACCAGTCACATGTATTGCAGGCATCACCAGGATCTAATCTCAAGAAGACATTCCAGATCATTCTATTAGTGCTAAGTTCAATTTTCCTCTTAGTACATGGAATCTGTAGTAACAGTAATGCCATATCAGGATTTTCTCTACTCCTAGCATTTTCTCTGCAACACAGTCATGAGATTTTATTTCTTTGACTCTATTTCTTCCTTCATCCAATCTACTCACATAAAGTATTGCTCCAGATTCTTCAGGTTTCACATTTTTTTTTGGCAATTAAATTATTTCTTCTTGGTAGATGAGCTACACTGACCTGCATAGATTCTCTGAGCAATGATCCTGAATGACTAATGGCAATGAAGGTTTCACGGACAGATCTTAACAAGCATCTTTTTTGTGAGGATCAATGCATGTGCCTTAAGAATGTGAATATTTTTCCACCTGATTCTGGGAAGGAGGGCTATGTATGTGATCACCATGGTTAAGGAGAATTTGGCAGCTCTGTTTTCTCATGCTTCATTTCCTTTACCAGCTCTCCAGGTGTCCAGGGCACTGACAGTTAATTTTCTGACTTCATAGAATATCATCACGGGCTGTCCATGATTTCAGTTGTCAGACATGCTACCTTCACAATTAGCTCAGTGGTTTAAGTTCCAATAAATCTGCCCTAATCTCATAAGAAATAGAGCCTACTTTAAAGTGACTGTAGAAGCTCTTTTGCTTTTACGGTTTTAAACAGCACACCAATTTCCAGTTGGTTGTTCTGAGCCTGTAATTTTCTTTCTAAAGGCCTTTCAATGTCCTTAGCAGAAGCCAGCCCTCTCCTCAGTCTTACATGATCCATTGCTCTCAATACCATTCAAGAGCCACAGACCTCATCTCTCTGTCACTCTCCAGCCACTTGTACCCTGATCTGATTCATCAAGATGAAGTCTTAGCACTTGTGAATACATTCTGTGCTTGCCTCCAGTTTGTTTCTGATATCAGCTGATTTATCTTATGCTCCTCAAGTGAACTTGAGGCACAGATGCTTGTAGGCTCCTATTTATTAAGAATGCTACCCAAAAGTATTTGAAGAGATGAAAATTGTGAGTCAGGAATGTTAATGTTGTCACGGTGGGCAGCAATTAAGACTTGGAGTGACTTCTGTCTATCATTGGTCAAAGCTTTATGTCTCTTCAGTGGAGAAGCATGTGAGGGTACTGTGCCCACGTCCCATAGATCGCTGCTGTAGAGGTACAACAGAGTATGAAGCCAGGTAAAGTGAAAATGGCCTGTCTGCTGCCTATCGACAGCTTGGTTTAGCCAACAGAGTGTGGGTGGTTGGTGTAAAGAAGGTTGGCAAGAGCTCTAAACAAGTTAATCACAAGTTCATGAAGCGGTGTAATGGGTGTCTTACAAAAGCTTAAATCCCAAGAACCCGACCAAAAAAGAAATACAGCTGTTCTCTTTACCACACTTCCACGCCTCTGATTCTCATCCTGAAGGGAAAAAACTTTAAATATGTTTAACTTTTTCTTCTTCTTGGTGAAATATTTTAAAGAAGCAAAGATATTGGCATTATGCAAACATTTTAATATGATGCTTCTCCTATTCTTTTTAATCTTTTTTAAAAATCTAGTCATTAACAGCCTAACTCTCTTATTTTGAAGCTGAGTAATGCTCTTGCATTTCAACATTTACATATTCACACACCCCAAATGCCCTCATGCCAATGCACACAAACACACTTTCTTACCATTCTATAAATAGGATTGCATTATAATTTTTTTTTTTTTTTGGTTGAATTGGTATTATGCCACCTAAATGCTATTCACAGCTGGCTGACATTCCATCAATTCTTCATGCTGTCCCATTGTTCCAAGTTTAATAATGGACTAATTTACTTATTTGTATGATTTCCTTTATTGCTGCTACATAATCAGCGCAAACACTAAATAAACAAAACCAAAAATAAACATACAACAAATGCTACCACATTTCCCTTAGTCTTATTGTAATAACAAATACTGCTGTGATCCACCATTCTGTGGTCCATTTTGAAGGTCTGCTCCCACTGGGAGGGATGTTCAAACCATTGCCCTTCTGGGATGTCCACAGCATTCGTATGTTTTAACATGACATTTCACATGCCTGATTTTTCTAAAAACATACTTAGAATACCACTGAAACTATTTTGCAGGTATTTCCTGCCAATTATTTAGCATATTTCACTCTTTCCATTTTCCCTAATCTTTTTCATTTGTTTGTTTCCTCGCATTTGATCAGGCCTCCCATCTGATTATTTTATTTTACATGTATTCAACTTTTTATATTAATTTGCCTTGTGTGGGAATTTAGGAGGGATGTAAATATATTTATATCAGTCAAGAACAGTTAATCTTAATGACTAATCTCGATTTTTTGTGTTCTGTTAATTCTGAAAATAAATAAATAAATAAAGCTATTGCAAAGAAACACACAGAACCTCCAGTATCACTTGTACTATCCATCTTGTTTTCCAGGGAGAAGGTCACTTTTTCTGGACATCTGACTTTGATTTTTCAAATAAATGATTTACTTATTTATCTACCAGAAAATGATACTCAAGTCCACCAAAATGCAATAACTGCTACAATTGAAAAGGTCTTTATTGTCTGTTGAGTGGGCAACTTCTGGATCACACAAATATGTATAAAAACTATTTGATAATTTACTCAGTAACTGTCAGCAAGTTTAAATCTTGCTTTCAACAACATCCTAAATAGTAATATTTTCAAAAGTTTCAAATTCAACTGAGACCATATGAAAAATCTATTTTTCACTAACTCTCCTCCAAAGTTGTGGTATTTGATTAGATGAGGCTAAATATGCTTGATTTTTCAATACATGAGAAAGAATATTTTTTGGAATTCATGTGTAGTCAGAAGATATAAAATAACAAACACTGTATTTAAAATATCCTATTACAAAATTTTATGACTATGTAGGTTAAATATAAAATATATATAATAAAGGTTAATGTAGGTTGATAAGAATTTTCTTACATGCCACTGGTTGAGATTGATTTGTTGCTTTTTAAATCTACAATGACTTTTATTAAATTCAGTTATAGGTAACTTCAACTCTCAATTAAGAATGTATTTGCTAAATTTTGAAAATGAGACTATGATGACATTCCAGAAATTAAGGATCTTCATGAATATATATCGGTCTAACTCTGTCAAGCACGCAAATGGTTTTAGCTATAGAATTTGATTTTCTTTAACATCTAAACAAGTACTGAGAGGCAAGTATTTATGGTGGCCCTAATTCAAAATATCTTTTGAAAGAAGGGTACGTTAGCTTTTGCAGGGTAGAAAAGAAGCAATGGTTCCTTTGGTATTTTAGGAGAATCAGATAAACCCATGTCTTTGAACACTTATTCATTGTTTTAAGACAATGACATTAAAGGATTTACTCAATGGGTTCTGGTTTATTTCATTCACATCTCCTTAGCCACAATATTTTGATGTGGAAGAAAGGAATTTACAGAAATTACTATTTACATTCTTTAATTTTAGAAAACCAAATTTTAAATTTCACATTCTAATAAACCTGTGTTCTATTTTTTGGCACGTGCATTTTGCAATGTATGTTTTAAAAATAAGAGTTTTTGGCTTCAGATGGTTGTATGTATGAGTTATTAGAAGTATTACATACGGAAAAGAACTTAAATCTTCCAGTGTTAAGACTATAATTATAAATTTGAGGTAATTTTTCATCAAAAGGTTCTTTTAAAGAATTAAAAGCATAATAAAGGTCTTCTTATCTTAAACAGAAAAATATGTTCATTATTGGAAGGAAGGAAAAATAATGTGACCTGTTTGACAATTAAGAAAGTTAGTCTTTTTTATGTGGAGAAGAAAAATTCTCAATTCTACATTATAATTGTTTTAATTCTACATTAGGATTTTCCTAAAACAATTTAATAAAGAATAGCTGGAACTTATTGACGTGTATAAGAATCAGACTTTTGTTTTAACTGTGTCACCAAGTAATCTTTTTCTCTCTATGCTGTATTAGCTAAAATCCTGGTTTTTTTCCCCCTTGTTTTATAAATAACTTGATTCTATCCTTTGAAGTTTCCTTTAATAATAAATAATTGTATTCTAGGTTAAACATGTTTAATATTGGTTCAATTGTGTAAACTAGTTTTACATGAGGTTTCAATAATGCTCTTTTCTTATTTATACAAATAGTCTAATGATTTATTACTTTCCAATGATGCTGGGAACAACAATAATGGATCTAAAGGTCTATGGCCTTTTAAAGAATATATGAAAACCTTTTGGTTGAATGATTAATACAAAGTACGTACAAAGACAGATGGTGTAAGATCTTTGACATTATACCATGTTAGTATTTCAGACCAGTTTGTTATAGAAAAAGGTCACTCAATATTAGAGACAGGCTGTAGGAGAAAATGTAGCTTAAATGACTGGGGAAATAAAAGTTGAGAATGTGGTTGGAGCTGTATGAATATTAACCATTTTATGATTGCAGATAAAAAGCAAATGCATTGAAAATTTGTTCAAGTTTACAAAGAAAAGATGCTGTATCTCTGATACAAGAAGTAGGCAATTTTCCAGTATTTTTGCCTACAATTAATTCAGTGTATAAGCTTATATGATTAAAAAATAATAATTTGACTTATGTTCCCTTCCCCTCTCTAACTGCACCTTTTCCTTTGATGATCACACCAAGCCTGTCTGTAAATATTCAATACACCATGGACTTGCAAATATTTGAGTTTAAATTTGATAATCTACATAGATATCTAAGACAGAATGTACAAATGACTTTGATATTTCCATTTGAAAGAAAAATATATATCTTTTTGTTAATATGGAAATAAAATTATTGATTCTTATCTTCAAGTTTTTCTTAATATTGTTTGTCATAGCCCAATACCCATGATAATAATCAAGGGCACATTCAGATTATTTTATTTGTTATGTTTCATCATGTTTTTCAATTTCCATCTCTAAAATGTACATAAAATTATACCATATTTGCCTTCTGAACCACAAACACCAACAACACTACATGTCCCCGAGACTACTGTAACATGCACTTAATTATCTATGCATCTAAGCCATACCTTTATATTCCACTTTTATATTACTAGTTACTGTAAACTTCTACAAAAAAATTATGTATGCTATTTCCCTGCTTGGATTATTCTGATAGGTTCCCAAAGTATTAAGAAAAATATCTTGGGCTAGGGATATAGCTCGGTTGGTAGAGTGTTTGCCATGCAAGCACAAGGTCCTGAGTTCAAATCCCCAGCAATGCAAAAAAAAAAAATCTCAACTATTTAAATTTAATTACAAAACAGTTGTGAGATGATCCCCACCTACATCTCTCTTAAACACTAAATTCCCCACATTCATACTACTGTCCAACGACACTGTCTTTTAATTGCTCCAGAGAATCCCCAGCCTAAGGTCTCTGTGATAGCTGGTTGATAGTCTTGAAATATACTTTTCCTTGTGTTGGCACAGCTGACATCTATTTTTTTATGTCTGTGCATTGGTGCCTTAGATGCAGAGTGGATTTTCCCTAACCAACCCCATAATATCACATTACCACATCATTCTGCAGAAAACCGAGGCTGCTTGCGGACAGGGCTACTTCAAGCGGCTCACCAGGCGCTTCTCTTATGGGAAACCGCAGCTTCTTTGTCTTTTCACTTACCAAAAACGCTTGCGGAAAACTGCAGCTCCTCGCGCTTATGGCGGGACAGAAGACACATACTCTTTAGAAGTTCATGAAGCAGCTTCCTGTTTATTCCAATAACACCCTCAATATATAAGCAGTCTCATGCATAAGCAATTGTAACCAGATATGTCCATCCAATCCTGTTAAAGGTCAAGCAATCACTTGCTCGAGCATACATGTAAAGTATATCCGTCCACGTGCTAGGCAGCTGAACTGATTATAATACAGCCAATTGTAAATGCATTCTGCCTCTCTCCATGCATATTCAGAAGCCGTTTGCTCTCTGCCAGTCGCCATCTTCGGATGCGCTGTGATGTAACCCTGGGCCCTGGGTTCTGCCTACCACATCATTCTACTTCATTTTGCTGCAAAGCAGTATTTGTTTTTTGATGTATGTTTTTACCTACCTTATTGATTTTTAAATTAATTTCTGACTCCTTGTTATGGTTTGGATATGAGTTGTCCACCAAAAGTTCACATGTGAGAACATGTAAGAGGGTTGGAAGAGAAATGATCGGATTATAGCCTTGACCTCCTCAGTTAATTAATTGGGTGTTAACTGGAGGCAGGAAGGCGTGGTTCATGGGAGTGGTTCATGGGGGTCTGACTTTGGGGTATATATTTTGTATCTGGGGAGTGGAGTTTTTCTGTCTCCCTCTGCTTCCTGATCATCATATAGGCTGCTTCCCTCTGCTGTATTCTTCTGCCATGATGCAGTTGGCTGTATATGGATCGAGACCTCTGAAAATGTTAAGCCCTCAAATAAACTTTTCCTCCTGTACAATTGTTCTGGCCAGCTCTTTTAGTCATGGCAGTGAAATAGCTGACTAAAACACTCCTGATTAGAAAAAAAAAATCAATGGTATGTACAAAAAGATAACAATGAAATTTAAAAAAAAATGGTAGCAAGAAAATCAGCTTTGAGAAAGAGGGAAATCCTGGAGTTACATTGTGTAGAAGAACTGAAGGATTAATATAAAAGCTTTAACTTTGTACTTCTGTAGCCAACTAGAATGACTGATCTTCTCATACCATCTCAATCTGTTCACTTTCCTATTCCTAATCCATCCTTTTAGTTACCTAAATTCCCTTAAGTTCATCCTTCTCTTTATTTCACATCATGTGTCTAGTATGTCTATATTTTTTTCTACTCTTTTAAAATATGCCCAAAACTTAATCACTTATCATCACATCTACTGCTACACCTGGGATTAAATTACCATTTCATATGGATACCTGAAATAACCTCCACAGGGATCCTAATAAAAGTAAGACATACTGTATTTCTCTTTTGCTCAAAAACTCTCCATAGATTTCATATCACTCACAGAGAAGAATGAATGATTGTTCAAATGGATAAAAGTGATGACCAGGATTTGGCTTCTGACACAGATCTGATGTTATCCTCTATTTAGTACCTGATCCTGTTGCATAGGCCTCAGTGATCTTTTAAATAGAACTCAGCCTGCACATGTATCTAGGGTTTTTCACATTCCAGGTCATTTGCCTTAAATGTTCTCTCACTTAGCAGTCACCTGGTTTGCTCACTCATCAACATTTCAAGCCTTTCCTCAAAAAACTAACTGTTCAGTTAGGAACACCTAACGATTATACTTAAAATTACATTCTTTGTTTCCATGAAGTTCTCTTCTTCCTACTTTATTTTTAATACACTTTTCAACATCTAATATACTTTTCACTTAATTAATGTGTTTGCCAACCCTGTTTCTCACTCTCTCTTTCAAAATGATATATATATATATATATTATTATTATTATTATTAGAAAAGAAGGTATGGTTGTTTTGTTCAATTTTTTTTTAACCCTAGTACTTAGAAGAGAAGATGACAAATAATAGATGGCAAATGACTATACAGTTAATGCATATATAAACAGTTAATGAATGAATCTAGCAAAAAATATAAAAAATTAAATTAAGCCTTATAAAGAGGATATTAAAGACTATATAAATCAATAATCTTTAATCCAAGGATAAGAATGATTAACACTACAAAACAACCTTTCTAGATAGGATTATATATTCAATGCAATTTAAATAAAAATGGCAATAGAAAATTTGCAAGGAATTTGGTAAACTGATTAACATTATATAGAGTAGTAAAGAACTAAAGATAGTCAACATTTATTCAAAGAACGATATGCTGGTGGCATATGTCTTATCAGATAGAAATTCTAATTATAAATCCACTGTGTGGTTAGCAGTCTTAAAGATGGTGTTTGGTAATTACCACTTCCTGTTTCCAGACTTTGTTATTCCAACCCTGTCTCATCTCCTTCCCATAGTGTTTCCTGGATTTATTAACCTGCATGTAATAAAAAACAGAGCATATGTAAGCAATGCCACTTTAGGATTATGTAATTAAAATATTAGTTTTATTTTGGGTGTGTGCTCTCTTTCTCTTCTTCAGTTGTTTTCTTTAGACATCAAGTTGCTATGGTACTGTGGCAGCTCTCTGGACAGGTTGAGGTGGTGAGAGACCAAAGCCTGCCACTCTTGGAGATAGATGCCCCTAGTTGAGCACTCAGATAACATTGAAACATCAGTTCTTTCGCTCATGGCTACAGTCTCATGAGAGGCCTTCAGCTACAGACACACAAGGAAGCCCTGCATAAATTGCTAAACAAAGAATGTGTGAGATAATAAGTATTTGTTGTTATTATAGTCTAAGTTTGGGGATAATTCCTAATTCAAAAATTGATAGCTAAAATTTACAGTAATTAGGAAATGACATAATTGCAAAGAGATAGGAGAAATGTTAATAAGAGGAAAATAGATAAGTCAGAAACATACAGGATCTTGATATAAAGTAGATGTTCAACAGCAGATTCAGAAAAATAAAGGATTGCTGCTTATTACTGGCTTGTGTTTTGTTGCATTTAAAACACATGATCTTTTCCTTACGAAATTACATAGGTCAATGGGAAAATACTGTCCAATAGACTACCATTTCTTTTCTTAGAACAGATGTATTGGAAGTTGATGATACCAGCTTGTGGAAGGTCAGGTCATTATGAGAAAATTCAGTTGCTAGAATATCAAATGCTAAAACAAATTGCTACTGACAGAAGAATTTGATTGAATTATCAAATGCTTTCAGGACAACTTCTAATACAGCAAAATCAATTGTATTTCTGTTGCTTTGTCATTTAAGCTTATTTGTCTTAAATGGACAAAAAAAATAGGGAAAAGAAGTCAGAAATTATTTTTTATTCATTCATCAGAATGTTCCCATTATTTGACTGGTATAAAATCTTTATATATTACCTTATATTAATAATAAAAGCAAGTTTAGCAGTCTGATATGACAAATATATAATTAAATTTCTAATTATTTCTCACTTTATTAATAAGTGTACTCATGTGGTTGAGGGAATTTTAAAACCAACTGAAGATGTAGTTAGTAACTAACACCAATCTTCACTTATGTTGCATAGAACATGTTACCTGAATGACATATTATCTAAGTGACTTATCAAGTATTAGCACCATTTGTATTTGAAGAGAACAAAATTTATTTACTCATTAAGAAGACAAAAGTCATTTTAAACACTATGCAAATGTCTAAAATGTTTAAAGTAGTATCTAGTACTTCTTAGATAATGAGCAACTATGCATAATCTATTACTTTTGATTACTACCTTCTTTATTAATGTCAATAAAATATGCACATGGAATTGAAACTTTTTTCTTTTTATACCTAGTCTAATTTATTTTCACTTTCATAAAATAGTATCAAAATAATTTCTCACAATATAAAATTTATCCACTGTAGTCATCAAATTTATGGACTATAACAAATTTGAACTAGAATTATATAAACAAAATATTAGAATATATAAAAAAGATACAAAGAATGTGCCTCATAGATTTTGTATGCATTAGTACAAGGGATGACAAAAAGCTTTTAACTAAAGTATCTGCGTAGGTAATAAAAGTTTTAATAGAAATTTAGAATTCTCCTCATCCATTGAAAATATATACTTTTAGGAATTGTTACCAGTCAGATTTTTCAGACATAATTGTATCAGTAATTTTTTTCAATTAAATATAGAATGAAATTGGTTAAGGGACACTTCAGGAACCTAGGATTTTAGGTATGTATACACACACACACACACACACACACACACATAATATTTATAGATATAAAATTTATATGAATTATTTTATATATACTTATATCCTGCCTTTAAGTTTTTTCATCGTTCACATATGAAATATGGTGGTACCTCAGGGTTACTCTATTTTAGCTTTCCATGTTGTGAATTATCTACCTTGCCCTTAAAATATATTTCTTAAACCAATGATTGATAGAATTTCTGGGAATTAATTGCTGTTATAATACATTCATTAAAATAAATTATTTTAATTTTTCATTTGCTATAATCCCCCCAGACAATAAAATGTCAGCAACTCATATATCAAAGTGAGGCGAATTTATTCTCATAAGTCAAGAAGTTTCTGGAAAATCAGTTTGTTACTCCTAAATTGCTTCCATTAAGACATAGCATGGTCAAAAGTGAGAGATCAGGTTTATGAAAGAAAAATTCATAAACTGAACTTTATAAAAAAATAGAAACTTTTGCTGTGCAAAAGAACTTGCTAATTTAATGAAAATAAAACCCACATAATGGGAGAAAATATTTACAAGTCAATATCATACACAAGATCAGAATCTAAACCACAGGAAGAACATTGCACACCGTGGTAAGAAAATAAATAATCCCACTAGAAGGATTACAAAATCACATTTAACAAAGAGTTTTAGGATATTTTCATTACTTCTTTCTTATACTGTGAAACTTCTGGAAACTTTCACTACTTTCACTGTTCTTCAGTAATCACCCCTTTGAAAAATCAGGGTTTTTTCTTTGACTGCCTGTGCTTAAATCTGCCCAATTTTTATTGGTTCTTTCTCTCCACAAAGAGAAGATATTGAAGTGGTTCAGTTGTGATTTCTAAGCCCTCAGGAGTTCAGGAAGAATGTATGAACCTCATACACTGATATTTTAATTCTATCAGTTACTCATTAATTGATGAATCAAATTTTATAGATTTTTTTTGTTTAAAACAATTTTTATATAGAAATTTGTGGCTCTTATCAACAATTTTTCTTAGTACACCTAATATTTAGCAGGAAATATTTATAAAATCTGAGTTATTCCTGAAAATCTAAAACTAGTGTTTATCAATATCTATTTCTAATATTTGTCACTGATTCCTTTCTTTAAAATAATTGAAAAGTTTTAAGACCAGACTTTGTCTCTGACCACATAAAAGGCAACATTAATAAGCATAATTTATATTACCAGTATTATGTCATTTCCAAATTAATTAAAAGTAAAGATTCTATCTCATTTGCTATATTTTAAAAAGCGCTAACCTATCATTTAACATGTGAATTTTATCAGTGTTACACATTTTTTTCTGTATGATCTTATGTAAAGTTATTTTTAATATATGAGTGTAATTATTTAAGATCCTAATCTGTAATATAAAGCACTGGTGTAAAAAATTAAGTGATTAAAAAATTCACTTAGAGAAGAACTAAGGAAAAATAGCCAATGGATACACATGGAAGTAAATTTTATGTGTTGAAGAAAATTATTTCTCTTTCTTATTATATAAAACATTACTAAATAAATAATTAAGCTGCCAACGCTCTCTTTTTCTGTTTGGATCTTAATAGAACATGAATGCTTTTTAACAGTACCTCAAATGTATTATCTTATTTTGTTCTTATATTTAAGATTTGTTGTTTTCCAAACATGTCAAAAAGTAACTGTTTCTATAAGTGTTATTAGTTTTTAGTCATCTTACAAAATAGTAACAAGCAAAAAGTATCCTTCCTAAAGTCTCACTTAGTGAATATAAAGATTGCTTTCATACCTAGTGTCTACTAATATTCTAGTTACAGGAATTGATTCAGATCAGAATTTCAGCCTTGGATGCCAAATTTTCATTATAGAAATTACAAAATTATTTTTACTTCTTTTCTGATATTTTTGTTTACATCATATTTTAAAATAAATAGAGACCCAAAACCTGATTCAAAAAAATGTATGGAAGCTAGATGCTTTGGGACAAGCCTGTAATCCCAGTGATGATAGAGGCTGAAGCAGGAGAATCACAAGTTCCAGGCCAGCCTGGGCAATGAGGCGAGACACTCATCCACTTAGCAAGACCACATCAAAATAAAAACATTAATAGAATTGGGGATGAATCTCAATGATAAAACATTCCTGGGTTCAATACCTAGTAACTCAGTGTATGTGTTCCTGTACATAAATATCTGTGCGTGTGTATAAAATAGGAGTGGTACTCATGATTAAAAGAGCATCATTAATTCAGTGGGTTATATTCCATAATACATGGAGTCTACTAGCCCTAGAGGTCCGACTACAGGTCCTTATTTACCCATCTCCTTCAAACCAACCGTCTCTGCTTTGATCTCTGTCATGTATTAGCTACCCTATGCAATTGTACTGGAAAAGGAAGGAGAAAGAAAAAAGAGAATGAATAAGAGGAGGGAGAGAGAAAAGAAAGAGAAGAAAGGGAGAAAAAGTAGAAGCAGACAGCCACCACTGGACTCTCTCATTGGTTAAGGATTCAGTTTCTGCTCCACCTGATGTGCACCCAGACTTAGTACAGAACCTGAACTGGCCAAGTGTTCCATTGTTGGAACATATATAGTTTATGCTTATTTTCTATTGTTGCTTATACTGCCTGACTTCGAATAGTAAAACTAATTTTAAAATAGGCAACTATAATAGTAAAAACAATAAAAATAGTAAGAGTGACAAAACAAAAACTTTTGTGTTTTTTTTTCCCATTTTTGTCGTTTTCTTTTTTTTTCCTAATTGTTGGCTATGCTTAAAAAGAATTAGATAGACAAGAGTAAACATGTCAGTAATCTTAGGAGAAAATAGTTTCTGAGAAGTTCAAGCAAATTTACAAAAATCCTGATAATTATTCTATAATTTAGTCTATAATGAATTCTTAAAATTTCTTATTTTATTAATTTTATTATTATTTTTTGTTTAGTTGTTTGTACTTCAGTAGATACCTTCTCATGACAGGTTATTTTTGTGTTCATTTGTTTTGTTTTACTTGCCAGGCATATGTATATTATTATCTGGATTTAATTGATGTGTTTATGAATATAGCTTGTCTGAAACATTAAAGTAGCTGAATTTTCATTAGATTTCTGTCTTACCAACCATCACAAGCATTAAAATATCACAAAATTTTTGGTACGAGTTACTTTTTGCAGGTGTGAAAAACAAGATAAAATAGATAACCCAAATATTCTTCTTGGTACAATATAATAAGGCTTCTGGGTTTTTATTTTGATCCTTTTTATTGTGCAAGCAAGACAGTTCAAGGTTTTTTTATTGTCTAGCTTAACCTGCCATAGAATCACTGACAATATCACATACAAGAGAGGATACACTAAGGTCAGCATGCTGATCCCTGCTGTCAAGGCAGTATCAGGAGAAAAGTCTGTTATATTTTAAGGAGAAAAAGATTTCAGTTGTCACTCTGATTTAATACATGTAAAGTGACTGTTTGGGCCCTGTTTACAACACTAAAATGCTACAAAAATTTCCAATCATAAGATACAGCTGCTTAAAAAATGACGTAAGTGATAATGTGAGAGGTAAAATGGAGAGACTTTATGGAATTGTATAAACATAAGAGCTTTGTGCTCAGTTCTGTACGTACTTGGAAAATAGAAGTGTCACAGATGAGAGCACGAAACTTCACATCCATCTCCTTTGACCAATATAACTAATAGTTGTTTCCCTTAAAATACATTTGAAAGTTATTTTAATATCAAAATACTGAATTAATGTTTAAGAGAAATTCACAGCACATATTTCCTTATAACCTTCTAATATTTCCATTTCTTACATTGAAACCAGAGAACACAAAATGTTACAATAAGGAGTAGAGGTGAATATAATGTAAAATTGTATCAAAATGAAGGATTTTATAGATCAATGATCCACTTACGCTAATGCAAATGGCGCTTTAGTTCTTCCTAGAAGACATTTTCAAATGTATTTTGTAAATCAACACCCTTTTATTTTATTTAATAAAAAGTTTCTGTCTTAGGGTTCTACAAAGAAAAAGAACTAATAGAACAGGTAGGCAGGTACAAAGATGATGGATGGACGGATGGACGGATGGATGGATGGATAGGCAGATGAGGGCATTTGTTATGACGAATTGACTCAAGTGATTATGGAGACATAGATGTATCCATGTATTCTCCAACTGCAGAAATCGAGACAATGATGTAGTTCAGTCTGTATTAAAAGCCTGAGGACCACGGGAACTGAAGATGTACTCCCGGTCTTGAGTCAAAACACCTGGTCATCAGAAAAACTGACCTCGAAGATAGCTAAGGATAGAAAAGATGGATGTCCTCAACTCAAAGAGAGAATTTGTACTTCCTCTGCCTTTATTCTATGTAGCTAAGCTCTCAGTGATTGCTCGAGGCCTGCCTACATGATCAAAGGAAAATTTCTTTTCTACAGTCTAATTGATTCAAATGCTAATTTCTTTGGAAACAGCTTAAAAAGTGTTAAACTATCTGGGTAACTTAACTTAGTTACCATAAATTTAACAATTATACTGCTCTATGCTAATAATTTACTCACCTAAACTTTGATGACTTAGGAATATTGAAATAATCAAGAGATGTACCCCTCAAACATAGATCTATTTATACTATGGTAAGTCACCTAAAATTCCAGGGCTTGAAAAATAGGAATCCTGTAGTCTCTGAAACTCAGAAGGCTGTGGTAGGAGAATTGCAGGTTCTAGGTCAGACTCAGCACTTAGTGAGATCTTGTCTAAAAATTAAAAACAAAACAAAAAAATGGACTGGAGATTCAATCTCAGTACCAATAAGAAAAAAAGCAGGGATTAATTTTTATAAATGCATTTTATTTCAATTTGATATTTTTGATGTTGTAATATGAAAAACAAAATCAATAAATCTGAAGTCATTCCCCCACCCCCCTCCCACCCCATTTTTCTCTACACCATCCAAAGTTCCCTCATTCCTCTCTCCCCCACCAAACCCCCCATTATATATTGTCCATGCGCTTAACAGAGAAACATTTGACCTTGGTTTTCTGGGCTTGGCCTATTTCACTTAGCATGATATTTTCCAACTTCATCCATTTACCAGCAAATGCCATGATTTTATTCTTCTTTATGGCTGAGTAATATTCCATTGTGTATATACACCACAGTTTCTTCATCCATTCATCAATTAAAAGGCATCTATGTTGGTTCCACAATCTAGCTATTGTGAATTGAGCTTCAGTGCTTCAATGAACATTGATGAGACTGCATCATTGTAGTATGCAGAAAAATAGTAGAATGAAACAGACAGTATTATCCTATGTATATATATGATTACATAAATGGTGTGAATCTACATTGTGTACAACCATAGAAATGAAAAATTGTACCCCATTTGTGTACAATGAATAAAATGCAATCTGTAAAAATAAAAAAGATTTTAATAAACAAATAAATCTGATGTCTTGCAAACAGAAAAAGTATCAGTTACTTTCCTGCTACACTTCTTGTTTTTCAGTGTATAGTAAAATAAAATGCTACATTATTTGCTATTCCTTCCCAGAATAAAGTGCCAGTAGCACCAGGTACATAAGAGGCCAATGGAATAAAAATATGCTCAGAAAACATGCCTAAGACAATGTATCATAAAACAAAATTTAATATTGGATGAAACAAGAAAAGACACTTTAGTCAGGGACCTGCTAGATCTGTATATGCCCCTACATATAAACCATATATTTTATTCAAACTCTAAAACTTTACAAGAAGCAGAAAGTATGATTGATGCATCTTAGATCTTTAATGTCCCCTGGAAATCTCATGTGTCAGGTAAGGCAGAAATGGTGAAAGGTTAAATGATTAGATTATGAGAGTAACCTAATAAGTATATTAATACATTTGATGGATCCATTATTTGAATGAACCAATGCTTGGTAATTGCATCCCCCAAAAGCTCGTGTGTGAGACAATTCAAGAAAGTTCAGAGATGAAATGTTTGGGTTCTAATAGGCTTTACCTAATCAGTACATTAATCCTCAGATGGCATTTAATTTCGTGGTAACTGTAGGCTGGTAGTATGTGGCTGGAGGAGGTGGGTCCCTGGGAGAATGCCTTTGAAGTTTATAATTTATCCTTTTGAGGAGAGTGATCTCCTCTCTCTCTCTCTCTCTCTCTCTCTCTCTCTCTCTCTCTCTCTCTCTCTTCTCCCTTTCCTTCTCTCTCTCATTTCTGTTGTGATATCTTGAGCTGATTCCTTCTATCACACTCTTCTGTCATGATGTTCTGCCTCGCTTTCAGCCCCAAGGAATAGAGTCAGCCATTTATGGACTGAAACCTCTGAAACTGTGAACCCTAAAACTTTTCCTCCTTTAATTGCTCTTTCCAGGTCTTTTGTTCACAGCAGCAAAAAATGTCTGCCTATGTTTTTTGGGGATTGGCTTATTTCACTTAGCATGATATTCTCCAACTCCATCCATTTATTTGCAAATGCCATAATATTATTCTTTATGGTTGAATAATATTCCATTGTGTATATATACCACAGTCACAGTTTCTTTATCCATTCACCTGTTGAAGGGCATCTAGTTTGGTTCCACGATCTAGCTACTGTGAATTGAGTTGCTATAAACATTGATTGTGGAGGATGATATATATAATGGGGGCGGGGGTTGGGGAGTTAGAGAAGAATGCAGGAACTTCAGATTATGTAGAAGGAAATGAGAGGGAGTGGGTAGGAAAAATCATGGAATGAGACAGATATCATTACCCTATGTACATGTATGATTAAATGAATGGTATGAATCTACATCATGTACAACCATAGAAACAAAACGATGTTTCCCATTTGTGCACAATGAATCAAAATGCAGTCCATAGAAAATAAAAATAAATAAATAAATAAGTAATTTTTAAAAGTCTGCCTAAAAGAGATTATGTAATAAATTATATCATATATTATGTAGTAATTATGTCCCCAAATTATTTGTAAACACAAAATTTATAAACTAATCATAGTAATAAATACTAATACACATTTTCTATTTGTTTTTAGTTTTAAAATTACTTTGGTTTTCTAAAAATTAATATGTGCTTTATAGGAAACAGAAAATCCCAAGAACAGAATCATCCAGTTACACAAATACAAATTTTTCAAATAAAACATTAGGAAACTAAAGCCAGAGGATTATTATTTTCTGCCACATTAGTAATTATGATAGGAATGCATAACTTTATAAAAAGTAACATTTATTCAAGGTATAAATTAAATAAAATTAAAATTAGAAAAATCTAAAAGTCTAATATTAAATTAATATTTTTATAACAAACATTTTACATGAAATCATTAAAATCAGTTGTAAAATATCTATTTTATTTTTATTAATTTATGTATTTATTCTTTTCACAGTGCTGAGAATTGAAATTGTCGCCTTGTATGTGTTAGGCAAGTGCTTTACCATACAGCTGTATTGCGGGTCTTCTATTTCTTATAAATAGTAATATAATTCACAATTAAGTATTAAGATTAAAGAGAATTAATGGATATGGATATTACAATTGATTATGATTGCTGGAATATAAGCAAGTAGAAAAAGACCAGATCACAAATACATTTATTTTAAAAAACAGTTCATTGTCTGTTTGCACAAATTGTAAGATTTTATGTTTACAAGATGGAAGAATGCTGCTATAAGATATTGTCTAAAAATTGTGTTTAGAAAAGTAAAGCACACTCAAGTTACATATACACTATCTTTTTTAGATATCCTCAAATGTTACATACTTTCAAATTTGTAGAAGATAGCTGAAGAATATAAATAAATCCTTTGAAAGAAAAATAAAGATTTAGAAAAGAAAATATAAAGTATACCCTATGCTCCAATGTATCTATGTAATCCAGAAAACTTCAACCAAAATATCAGTGTTTTTTGATGTTTAATAACCAAAACAAATTATAATCATCTGAAATAGAATACAAAAGAGAAGTTTTCAAAAGAAAAAGCTTTGAGAGATTATGTTCAAACAAAATATATTATTAACTTATATTTATTAAAATCATTTAGTGCAGGGTGGAAGTAATGACTGAAAATACCAACATAGCATCACAATTAAATCTAGGGATTATAATTAGATCTAATAATTGACTTTTTCCACACCACACACAAACACACACACACATACTCATATACACACAATTAAGATTATGTATTTGGCAATAAATAATTATTACTTTAAATCACTCAATTAATCTCTATGATTATTAGTTATTAACCCATACACATTTCCAGGTGGCATTCAGAGGAACACTCACATATCCATTTACCCTGGAGGGTGTCCAACACCAATGATTACTTATACAAGAAAAACATAACTATTTTAAATTTAGATTGTGCACATTATCTTGAAATCACCAGACAAAAATAGAATGTCATCTGAGAAGTGTTGACTAGTCAAGCAGCAAGAAGTTTCCATAAATAAAGGAGAGAGCAATTATTTTTGCAAAGAAACTTTCTTGGTTGCATTAACTGAAAATTAGAAAATTAGCAAAAGTTACAGAGGACTTTAGGAATAATCATTAGACTGAACATATAATTTTCATGTTTCAGTGTTATGTACTAATTTGTCTTCTGTCAATGCAGAGTCACAGCAACCGAAATCACTCTATTTATAAGGAGGAGCATAAAGAAACCAAATGATGTGAACTGGGCACATCAGCCCTTGCCCACAACCTCATTTGCTGCAGAAGCTGCATGAGAACAGGAGTTCCAGGCCAGCCTTGGCAACATGCCAAGACCTTTCCTCAAAAGAAAGAAAACCAAACAAAATATATGACCAAGCTGCCGGGCAAGTGGTACTTCAAAGAAAACCAAGCATTCACTAGACTCCATTTCAAATGTTTTCTCTGATATGCGGATGCTAATTAACAATAAGGGGTGGGGAGCAGGGAAGAATAGAGGTACTTCAGATTAGACAGAGGGGAGTGAAGGGAGAGAAAAGAGTATGGGGGTAGGAAAGACAGCAGGATGAATTGGACATCATTACCCTATGTGCATACACGATTACATGACCCGGATACTTCAACATCATGTACAACCAGAAGAATGAGAAATTATACTCCATTTATGTATGATGTGTCAAATGTCAAAATGTCAAAATGCATTCTACTGTCATGTATAACTAATTAGAACAAATAAAAAGGAAGAAGAAAGAAATCTACGGCTACTCCATTTTGATCCTAAGTTTTGAAAAGTGGATTCATCCTCTTCTAGGATATAGACTTGCCAATGTAAAACAGATGTCATGCTGACACCTGCTTCTTTTCAGATGATATGAATCAATTGGGTATTCTTTGCCCTTATGATTTGAAGCTCCATATATGTGATTTGTGTTGGTTAAATGATTTGCTGTAGTACTCAGGAGGACCTTTCCTCACAAATTTGTTCTTCAAATACTTTTTGAAAATGTTGATGGTCTCTGATATTACAGTTTCTTATTTACAGTATAGAACCTTCTGAAGTGATCTTCAACTCTTAAGATTACTCTCATATTTTTCTTATTTTACCATTCTTCTAACTTTAGAAAAAATTCCTTATAGTTTGTAGTTCTTTTGAATGTTTGGTTTTCTTGACAATCATAACTTTTCTTCCCTTTAACTCTTTACATGGATTGTTTATTTTTAAAGTTTATTATTAATCACCATTTTATATTATTCTATATCTTATGCTACTATATCTCTATACACTAAGGAGATTTTTAGAAAATATTTCTATATTTTATTAAAATTACTTTTTTCTAAGTTTTGTCACTTTTAAAAAAATGGCTGCTACTTCTTTATGTGGCTGTTCATATTCAAGAATCGAGTATTGTGTTGTTTATTATGTATTAGTGAGGTATGCTTCCTTTATTAATCTACAAAGATAAAACAAAGCAAATATCTCAGCTATTTATTCAGACAGAGACACCAGCTCACCAAACAATTTCATTTTAAGAGTTGTCACTAGAGAATAAATGCCAGCCTCCTCCTTCAAACACATGGAATTCCATGGATAAAAGTTTTCCCTCCATAATTGGCAGACACTATAAAAAACCTTAGCTCTCTCCTGAAACATTAGGAAATTTACCTATTTTAAAACTTTCCCTTTGGTTTAATTCTTCACTCGTCATTATACCCTCACATTTAAATCCTGCACAATATTTCTGCCTTCCAATACCTCTGAAATCCCCTGATATTTTAATTGGGAGACTAGAATCAAGTTCCTTTGCAGTGACATCTAATCTGTGGTTACTTCTATTCTGTCTATATTTTAATGGATATTTATTATTCTCCATATTCTTGAACATTGCTAAATTAATTTATTCAATGCTAAAGGTCCTTTCTGTCTTCTTCCTTTGGATACTCTTTATATTCATGCAAGCTTTGCTCCAGTCATTCTGGAGGGGTGTTTGGAACTGTGGGCATTTATATGATCTTTTTATCTATTATTTGAATTGACTAATATTTCAATTTAGGTATAATGCTAATTTCCATGACTGTGAAGTTCAAACTCAATTTATTGATACTCTATGATAATATTTGGCTTATGTACAACCATAATATATACTTTCTACTTTTGGGGGGTGTTGGAGAAGATAAAATATGCTAATGCCTACTCAGCAAATATTTCTTCTAAATGATAGCAAGTACCATGTTTTGTTATATTCAATTAACCTAAATTCAAAAATCAAATCATTATCTCCAGTTGTCTTTGTAATCCTAGTCTTTGGAGTTAAAAAAACACAATTTTTTTTCTAAAAGACTAACCAAGAACCTATTGTAAAATCTTTGATAATATGTTGGGAACCATCCTTTTCTAGCAGAATCAGACTTAGTTGAGTCATAGGACACTGAGTCCTGACTCAGGCACTGGTAGTCCTGGAGGACTTTCCCAGATTGCCTGGGCAGGGAGAGTGTATGTGGCCCTGTGTGGGCGTGGTTCACTGTCTGGTTATATGATAGGTTCCCTGAGAAAATTGGTTCCCCTAACTCCACCTCCATCCTGTCCATCACAGAAGAAGCCCCTCCCAGTTTGGGCCCATTTGCCGGTGTGACTATAAATAAAGGAGTGGTGGACTACTACATGTGGTCAGAGACCAGATCTATATGGTGGATCCATCATGCCCCTCTCATTTAAAAAGTGTATTGACTCTTGTGTTTATTGATTAGATAAATTTATGGGTAATTGACTGATTTATAGCCAACATCCTCATCCAGCAGTTAACCCTTTTCTCGACCACACAGGACATGGCAGAAACCCCAACAATAATGCATGGTGATATCTTTTACAAAAAGCTATTTTCATAGTTTAGCAATACAAAAATATCAATTAAACCAGTTAAAATAATCACAAACAAGTCATAAGCATAATAAGAACTTTTGCAGGTTATTATGATATGTCCTTCTAAAGAAACAATTCAGTCAGTGGTTTGTACATGTTTTGTACTGGACATACAAAGTCTTTTTGGAAAAAATCTTTGAAAGTTTATGTGTTATAAATTAGACTATTCATACCTATCCTAAATAAACATTCCCTTTATTATTTGTTCTTAATTTTGTTTTTATTAAAATTATTATTTTCATTATTAAGGTTATACTAATATATATTTTTGATATATTTTGATAAATTTTGTTGAATCATTGTGACTTCTCGTTAAGTAAATTTCTATGTTTTAGTTTTCAATGTGTGAACCACTTCTGAAAAAATGAAAATGAAGTTTTTAACTTTTAATACTTTTCTCAGGCTTCTATACTTTTTTCCCCATCGTATATTTTCGCTAGAAAAAAAAGTTTTCCCCAGGAAAAAAAATTTTCCCCCAGTACTTAACATTGCAAAGAATGTCAACAATGTTTAAATTTAAGCAGTAGTTTTTCCATATACTAAATTCTTAGAAAAATAATTATCATTTTGAGCAGTGATGGTTAATTTTGTCAACTTTATTGAATTAAAGATTGCCTAGAGAATAGTGCAGGATTTTTATGTGTCTGTGACGATGGTCCCCGAGGAGATGGTTCTGAGTGGACTAGTTCTGCCATCAGTGTGGATTGGTCACCATCTAATGGACTAAGGGTATGGATAGCAATAAAAAAGAGAGAACATGATGTTCTCTTCCTCTTTAGGAGCTGAGTGGGACAGTTTCTCCCTCCTACTCTTAGACATCACAGTCCTGATTCCTCAGCCTTAGGACTCCAGAGCATATACCAATCCCTTCCCTTTTCTTTGGGTCAATCGGTACTTGACCTTGGACTGTAAATTAGACCATAAATTTCTTTAGTTTTGAGGCCTTCAGACATGGATGGAATGCTTGGCCTCTCCCATTCCAAGGTCTCCAGTTGTTAGTAGTCAGTCTTGAGTCTTCTCATCCTTCATTATTACCTATGTAATTCCCTTAATAACTCCTTTCATGTATCTCCATTTAATTTCCTGTGTGTCTGTATATCCATACATCTATCATCTCTGTCTCTCTGTTTCTTACTGGTTCTTTCTCTCTTAAGAACCCTAATATAGAAGCATCTTTCTTTTCATAAAATTCACCTGAGACAATGGAGAATTGATTTGTAGATATTTTAAACATCTCGGTACTTGTATTCAGTGATTAATTCATTATATTTATTTTTGACAACATATTTAGTTCTGTTAAAGTCTCATTTATAATCAACATCATTCAATGGATAAGAAAGTAAATAAAATCAATAGCTAATTATGCAAAAGAAAGCTTCAAATAAATTAAACAATATTTTTTATTTTGTACATCTTCGAGCATATTTTTACATTTAAATTCAGTGTACATTAAGTGTGGCATATAGGGAAATGATAAAAGATTAATAGCGTGCCAAGAATTTTAAATTTCTGAACTAGTTTCATTAGACTATGTTAGACAGACAGCTATCACTCCACAATGTAAGATTCTATTTTTAAATATCTACTTTTTTTTAGTTTATTAAGACCCATTTCTATTTGTTTTTATTATAGCAATTTTAACTTTGATATTTTCAAAACAATTTTCCTAAAGTTGAATTTTTTCTTCGAATCAACACTATAGTCAGAACCTGAGTCTATGAAGTAAACATAAGCTGAACTTGGCTGCTATTCAATTTATCCCTAAAGAATGAAAATCTTTTTTTGTCAATAATTTTTTTCTTCAGCTTTCTTTGCTTCATTATTTATTGTCCTAAGTTGTAGAATATGCAATCTGTCAAAGAATGTAAGAAAAGTTCAACTACTTCAGCTGACATCACCACATTTTAACAGACATGTGCTGAGAGGATAACAAACTGGATTTAGAGTCTGTGCAGCAGCACAACTTTATTGGCATACAACATCTATCTTCAAACGGCAACAAATACTTTGTTTACCCCAAATCCCAGTTGGCACCTCTGAAAGTTCACAAGGACAGGTTCATCTAGTGTTATAAAAACACAATTAAGTATTTCTGGCATAGGTATGCTGATAAAATAAATCTTGGCCATTTGTATTTTGTGTTATTAAAGGTTTTGACATATTCTATGATATTAAGTCTAAGTAAAATCTTAGAGGATGCCTAGCTGATTTACAATGTTTATTTTTATTTTATCCTTGGAATTTTATAATCAAAATGTATGAAATTCTTTATTTTGGAAAAGTAGGCTAACAGTTAATCACTTGCTCTACTTTGTGTCTGGTTTAATGGTGTTCCCTGAGGGTGGACATATTGAAAGTTTATCACCATTCTGAGGTGTTAAAAGGTCGAAATGTAATCTAAGTCTGGTGTTTAGAGCTGGGGCCTTTGGGAAGTGGTTAGGATTAGATGAAGTCATTGGGTGGAGCCCTGTGCATTATTTTTCTTGCCATGTGATAATCTGTATCACGTAGGGACCCACTAGGTATATGAAGAGCCTACCCCACTGATGTGGTAAGCTGTGGCTTCTACTCCTTGGTCTTGTGTTCCCTGTTGTTCTTATCTCTTTTCTCTTCCAGAACGTTTAAGTGGTGTGTGTGTATGTGTGTGTGTCTGTGTGTTTCACCCTGCCTAATTTTTTTGCTTTATGTTTTCTTAATTTTTAAAATTTTTTCATAGTGTTTGTTTCTCAGGAAAATTAAAGGAAGTACATATAAACCTTGAGCAACATCTTAATCTAAATGTTCTGTTTACCTGTTTTATAGAAAATATAAGCTATATCCTAGTATATACATTAAATTAAAGCTAAAACAATTTGTTGAAAATGAATGTAAAATTACTAATTTATTACTATTTCATATGATTCACATAAACATGCATGCTGTTATTTAATCTTTAAAATAAAGAAATTAAATATTTTAAAGGACCATATTATAAACCATAAGCTGTACATGTAGGGTGACATTTAAAAGTAAATGGTGAATAAAAAAAATGACTTTATGATATTTGCCAGAAAATGGATGGATCTGAAGACTATTAAGCTAAGGGAAATAAGTCAATCCCCAAAAGTCAAAGGTTGAATGTTCTCTCTGATATGTGGATGCTAACACACAACAGGGTGGGGAGGGAGAACAGAAGTTCAGTAGATTAGACAAAGGGAAATGAAGTGAAGGAAGGGGGCCAGGAAATAAGAAAGACAGTGGAATGGATCTGATAACTTTCCTATGTACATATATAAATACATCTCAGCAAATCCCCACATCATGTACAACCACAAGACTGAGATCCTAATTAGAATAAGATGTACTCTATGTTTGTATACATATATCAAAATATATTCTACTTTCATATATAACTAAAAAGAAAAAGTAAAAACTGAAAAATATAGAACATCAGTGAGTAGGAGATGTTTTATTTAAATATATATTATCAGTCAGTAATACACTATTTAAAAAACTTACAGGATGAATTAACTTCTCCCAAATCCATGTGCTGAAGTCCTAACCCTGAGTACCTCAAAATGTGATATTATATGGAAATAGTGTCCTGCAGATAAAATTAGTTGAGATGAGGTCGTTAAGTTGGGCTCCAATCAAGACAGAATGGTGTCTTTATAAAAGGAGGAATGTGGACACCACACACACACACACACACACACACACACACACACACACACACAACTCCAGGTTAAAATTGAAGTTACTCTACCACAAACTAAGTAAGGATGAGAAACTAGGGGGAGATTTACAACAGATCCTTTACTAGAACTTTCAGAAGTAGCATGACCTGCCAGCATCTTGATTTCAGACTTCTGTCTGGTAGGAATGTTAGACAATAAATTTCTGATGCTCTAAATCATCCACTTTGTGGTACTTTTTACAGTAGCCTAGCCAACTAAAATACCTTCCTTGTCCTCATTAAAAAAAAAAAAAAAAAAAAAAAAGTTTCCTATGTCTATTCACTCTTGTTTTTTTTTGAACCACTACTATAAAGATAAAGGTTAAAATATAATTAATTAATGCAAAACTTAAATATCCAGATATTTGTCATTCATTCCAGCTTGATCTTAGTTTTGCTTCTCAACTCCTTTCCCTCTGTGTCAGCCACACTTACTCACTTCATTACCATCATCATCACCATTTGTTAAGAGTTCCAATCTGGAATATTCCCCAGAGTCAAAAGTATTGCAGGCTTGGTACCAGCTGGTGGCACTATTGGGAGACAGTGGAAACATTAGGAAGTGGAGTCTGAGTGGAGGAAGTAGGTCACTGGGGTACGCCCTTGGAGAGAAAATATTGTACCCAGCCCCTTCCTCACTCTCCCTCTGCTTGCTGACCACCACAAAGTGATCATATCTTCTCCATCACTTTCTACCCACAATGATAGTCTGCTTTACCAAAGAAACAAAGTGATGGGACCAAGTGATGATGGACTGAAATCTCTGAAATTGTGAGTCAAAATAAATTTTTCCTTCTTCAAATTGATATTCTCAGGTATTTTGTCACAGTGGCAGAAAGTTGACTAACACACAATCATCCTCATTACCATTATCATTGTAGTCATCAGTTTTTTGAATGGGTAGTCTTTCTTATGCCATATTCCCTTATAATTGATATGGGGTTTTGGTTTTCTTTATTATTGGCTTAATATTGGCTTGTTTAATATCCATAAACTTTCTGAGAGAAGGGTTTGTGTTTGTTTACACTCATCATTACTTTCCCACTGCCAAATAAATTCCCTGGCACATAAATAAATGAATCAGAGAGAAAAGCTGCCAGAATTAATGATTGAAACTAAAATAATTGTTATGATAAATTGCACCATTTGACTATGTGAGCTTTGAATTTACATGGGAAAATAAAAATGCTCTACTTATGAAGAAATAGTATTTGGGAAACAACTATACCTTTCTCTCTCTCTTTTTTTTTGGTATGTGTTTTTCTTGGATACCAGGGATTGAACTCAGGGGCACACAACTACTGAGTCACATTACCAGTCCTATTTTTGTATTTTATTTATAGGCAGGGTCTCACTAAACTGCTTAGCACCTTGCTGTGGCTAAGGCTGTCTTTGAACTCGAGATTCTCCTGTCTCAGCCTCCTGAGGGTCTAATGGGATTATAGGTGTGCACTACTGTGCTTGGCACAACAACTATACACTTTAATGCCACACTATTTCCATACAAGTTTGTGAAGTATATATTACATCTCTCCATTTTCCCCTACTTCTTTTGGTAAAGAAACTGAGCACTATTATTTAATGGCCATGATTACCCTCACAGTTATATTCCAACACGGTTCAAATAAATATAAGACATAGTGGTCACAGTCATTGGGGAAAATTTCACAAGTATCGTTGCTTGAACAATGTTTGAGGAAAGACACAATTTTTCAGCAAATAAATCAGGACTGGAGGAAGACATTGCTGATGGCAAAAACAGAAACTGTCTTTTGAACCACTCCTGCCACTGAGCTTTCAGGTGCAAATGTTTCTCTTTTCTGTGATTTTCAGACATGAGCTGATGTTTATGTTCCTTGAATCAACAAATGAGAAATGACTTAGTTGGTTGCGTACACTGTAGAATTAAGCAAAACATCTCCTGTGAGGCCCTTCTGGATGGTTACATTTGTCTCTACCTAAAATTTTAATTGCTTTATCCTTCCAAATCAATCCTTCAGAAAATAAATGAGCACATAACCTTTCACATTTATCTTTGTTATGTCAAATTTTCTGGATGCCAATTTCTGGATGCCAATTTCTAGATGCCCATTTTTCCATGTTTTGCTGAAGCATACACATTCACAGGTCATAATGACATCAGTAGATAAATTTCTTAGGTCCTATGTGGTCAGAATGAAAATGGGAAACTTTAGAGTAGATGTGTAGATGATATAAGAAATACCAAATGTATTTGATTCTTTGTTGTTATTTGGGACAGGGGTCTGCTGAGAGTGAGGATGGATGATGTCTCCAAGTAAACACAGACATTTGAGACCAGGCTCGGAAGACACAGATCCAATTTTGTTTAAGATTGTACAAGACGTATATAGGCACATTATTCAATCAGGTTAAGACGCTTGTTAAAACATAACAGAATCAACCTATAGGTAAACAATACGTTGTACTAATGTAAACAAACCAAGTATCCCCAAGTGGTTCTGTCCTGCAAGAAGTCTGAAACAAAGGACTGGGGAAGGGCAAGCTCCAGCACACAGCATGAGACGAGGCAGCACTGGGAACTCACATCATAGCTTGCTGGGATGTCTGTTGAGCAAGGCCTTCCCTCAGCTCATAGCTCAGCCTCAGTAACTGCAAAGGCCTGCAGTCCATGGTGAGTCTTTACCATTTCCTCAGTTTCTCAGTCTAGACTGTTTGATTTATTTAAATCATGGTTTCAGCGACTGCTGTCAAATAAGCTTGAGGAATGTTCCCTACAATTCTTGTATTTATATTTTGATATATATTCACCTTGTTTTTATAATTGTAAAAGCCTAAGGCAATAAAAAAAAATCAAAAGATGCTGCAGTTAAACAACATAAGTGACCAATATTTAGACCATGCTTTCATGAGTCTCAGAATTCTGACTATACCAGAAAATATTCCTTATTTAGTTATGACATCATTATCAACAGCAAGCTAATAACATTTATTGTATGCCTACCATGTTTAAATTTTTATACATATCAATAGGATAAATGTAAATTATATTCATTTATTTACTTATGAATATGGTATATAGAACTAAACTGTTTTGTTTGTGTTGCAAATGTTAGGGATTGTTTAAACACTCATTCTTAATTTTCCCCTACACAATTAACTTAAACCACTATCAAATTTATTCTCTAGGTATTTGCTTCCAGCATATAAATCTTAACTGATCACTAACAGCACAAACTTATCTGGCACTGGGAGATCCCTAGAGATGGATACTCAGCTGTTATGCTTCTACTAGTTCAATAAATCCTGTAATGTTTCCAGCCTTGTCCTAGATCCTCTTTCCTTCTATGATTATAGAAGAAAAGATCCAGGGACTAGAGATAGACTTAACTCATTTTTGGTCAATAATTATAATTATAAAACTATCAGAAATTTGGTTATTAGGACCAGCTTTGCTATTCATTTTTACTCAATGGAAATCTGCTTCATTCTGGACATTTCCTCAGATTTTACTTACTTGTTATCCTTTTCCATAATTCTCAGTAAAAATCCCAAAGGTTGAAAGCAAGCAATTCTTTCCCTTGAGCAGTTTGTTATAACCCTGGTAATTTTAGTTAGGGAGATAATTGGGAATAGCTATACATTGGGATGTACAAGCACATAAATTAACATATTATTTACATGATTAAATGACTTTATTTTCTCTTCTGAGAAATAAAATTCAAGTTTTGGATTTTATCTTTACCCTGAAATTGCTGTAATTATTCACTCTTCTCAAAATTGCATTTTAAATGCAGGAGAATTATTAGAATTTAAACAAATCCTACACGTATCACTATCAGCAAATGGCAGATAATATGCTAGTCATAAGGCATTCTGAATGACTAAGATATGAAAACTATTAATATAAAAAAAGGTTTGGAGTCTTGAAAATTTGGGATGCTATATGACATTATTATTTATTGGGTACATGTTTTCTCCTCTTACATTTATGACCATGGAAAATTTATGAGATACAGTTATACACCTGCATGGAAATGAGTGAAAAAGAGAGAAAGAGAAGGGATACATGTTTTTTTTTAGAATGTTTTATAATAATTAGAGTTAAAATTAAAGAAACCACAACTAATCATCACTGAATATCAAGGAATTAAAAGAAGAAATCCAAGTGAAGAGAGCAGCTTTATAAAAAATTTAAATATGAACACACATATTTTATTTGAGATCAAAAGAGAACAGCAGCCTAGTAAATACAGTGAGAGAAAATGATGTTACTACCAAATTACCCTTCTACTAAAATCACAGAAGCATACAAATACTTCAGAACTAGAACAGTACCAATTTTTTAAATGAAAGCCTCAGAGGACAAACTGACTGACCCCCATACTTCCTTTTGGAATCTCTAAGAGAATAATTTCTATTAAAGGAGGCATAATCTTCAAAACTTTTCAGAGGGAATGCTAGTTAATATTTAATGTAGTTAAAAGTAGTCCTATAATTAAAAAATAAAATTATGTACATGGATAGAGGAGCATATGTAAGCATTATGTTATGACAAAGAAGAATTAATATAATAAAAGAGAAAAGTGACAAAACATAAGGGAGAATAAGCACATTATCTAATGAAAATGGAACAAAGACTACCATTAAACTTGAATAATCAGATACTAAAAACTCATATATTAAAAGACTAAGGATAATTTCAAAAGTCATCAGAACAGAGCTAACTACTAGAATGAAACTACAAGCTTTCTTAAATGCCAACCTAATTTTAAATTGCAGAAGAAAGCTTATGACATAGTGAAAGAAAATTAAATACTGTATAATAAACACAATAAATACATCAAAAGCTAATCTAAATCTTAATATCTACGGTATCAGCTTATCCATAAATCAACAAGACTAACCTGGAAATTTCATGAAGATTAACATTTATGAATATGAAAACACTTTTTGTCTGTTTTGGACTGTTCTTTTGCTGCTGTGACCAAAGACCAGACAAGAACAATTTTAAGGAGGGAAAGTTTATTTTGGGGCTCATGGTTTCAGAGATCTCAGTCCGCAAACAGCTAGTCCCATTCCTTTGGGCTCAAGGTGAGGCAGAAAATCATGGCAGGGAATCATGGTGTTGTGAGGGAAATGACTGGAAACATGAGCAGGAAGCAGAGAAAGAAGACACTTACCAGATACACAATATATACCCCAAAGTCATGCCCTCAATGACCCACTTTGTCCAGCCACACCCTTCAATTACCACTCTCTTAGTTAAGACTCCCATAACCCAATTCTTTCACCTCTGAACTTTCTTGCCTTGTCTCACACATGAGGTTTTAGGAGATGCTAATATCTAAACCATAAAATAACATTTATAACTACAAA
Organism: Sciurus vulgaris; assembly: GCF_902686455.1. Classification (NCBI taxonomy): domain Eukaryota; kingdom Metazoa; phylum Chordata; class Mammalia; order Rodentia; family Sciuridae; genus Sciurus; species Sciurus vulgaris. The sequence goes on along the minus strand of NC_136470.1, from coordinate 24,351,617 downwards.
ATATTAGAAACAAACTAGATGCCCCAAATTTGTGATTGGTTAAATAAACCATGGTAAAAATTCAGATGGAAGTGATACCCAGTTGCAAAAGGAACCTGAAAGTTTTCTATTAACAAATATTCATTGATTTCAAGAATATATTGTTACATAAGAAAATCAGAATGTGAAGGATGTATTTTACATATTTTTCTGTAACAGAGGAAAAAATTTAAATTTGTATGTATATACAGAGTTTCACAAAATTAGAACTTATAAAGATAAGCCAGTAAGTTGTAATAGGTTATTTATAGTGAGTGGGTTGAAATGTTGGAGGCCTTGGTTTGAGAGTTCTCTACATCAATGTTGTTACAATTTGGTTTTTGAGAGTACACTATGAAACAAAATAAAATCAACAAAGATGAACAATAAATATTTCAAGAAAGAAAAACAAGTAAACTGTATGTATTTCAAATGACTAGCATGACCACAATAAAGAAGAAAAAAGAACTAAAATAACTTTTACATGTATTATTTTAGTGACATATAAACAGTCTATAAATAAAAAGCTCAAGAAACAAACTGAAGTAAGATTGGTGGGACTGATGTTTTGAGCAATGATATTACTAGTATTCTAAAACTAGAATATTTTAATTTTAAGCAATGAATAATTGCATTGAGAATAAAGGAACCAGCTTTATCATTGCTTAAGAAATGAATTACAAAAATAGATATGGGAGAAGAGGAGACACTGCTGTGTTTGCGTGAATTGGTGGACACATGCTCAAAGGTTTATGGATAAGACATTGATTTCAGAAAAAAAGTATAAGATGAACATGGAATATCTTCTTTGACAGGAAGCAAATGCATAGGTATGAAATGGATTTGGCATGAAGGATCTGCTATTGAATAAATGGGACACTTTCAGTATCAAATATATAACATCAACAGATTATATTTCTATAAGTAAAATAAAAACCACATTTTATACTTAGATAAATTTTGATTATATAAATATTGGAATAGAACAAATATTTTTAGGGTAGAATTCTACCTATAAATGTAGCCATTATCTTAATAAGTCTTTCAGGTAAGATTCAACAATGCATGCTGAACTCTTTGGTTAAAGTTTGCTTAAAAACAAAGGATTAAAAATCTAATATATATTTATAAACATATATATTGGAAGATTCTTATGTGCATATTTATATATGTACAAATATATATATATACATATATATACACACACCTATGAGAGCAAATACAATAAAATTTTGAAATAAGGAAACCTTAGTAAAGGTTACAAGAGGATTCATAATATTATTCTTGCACTTTAAGTTCAAAGATTGTGAAAATAAAAAGTTACAAAAATGGAAAATTGCTTTACAAGTCACCCCAATGATTTCTGCAAGTTGTAAATAACATAGAAGTGTTATTGAATGATAATAGATTCTAAGCATATAACAGTTTTCCTCTGATTCTTAAATGTTTAAATATGGTTAAATTTTTATTTTGTCAACTCTTGAGCAACACTAATTTATTTATTTGTTTATGCTTTATTTATTTTTGTTAATAGGGGTGCTACCATAACACTAACATCTTGCATAATTATTCTCTGTTTAAAAGTGGGGTTAAATTTTACTAAAATAACAAGAAATTCTGTGATATAAAAATACGACCTTGGCTCTAGAAGCAGACAGACACAGCTTAGGATTCCAGCCACCCACCTGCCAGCTGCTTACCTCGGAATAGCTACTGAAGTTCTCTCTGGTATGGTTTCGTTATCAATAGTGTGAGGATAACTGAATTTCCCTTCATGAGTTTAATGAGGAACAAGAAAAGAATTCAATAAAATACCAAACACAATGTTATGTTAATGCACCATAATTAATTTATAATAAATTAATTAATTTATAATAAATGTTAGTTCCAAAAATTATTAAGGATTACACATAAAACATTTAGGTACTGCTTCTTCTCAAACTACTACCCATTTTAAATGGAAACCCTTCAATAGATGTAAAATCTTAACCAATTCATGTTTCAAAATTAAGTTGGCAATTTATTTTATTTACACATTGAAGAGAAGGAATATAGATTTCTTTTTAAAAACTTCCATTTCAGAAGCAATAGAAAAATAAAAGCACAAGTCTATCTCATGTGAGTTCTCAAGGGGACACTTCAAATGATTTCCATTGCTTTCAGTTTCTTACTTGTATTTTGATATGCTCTGAAAATATTGCACCATCTGATCAAATACATTGCAATTTTATAGGAATTTTTAGAAACATTTTCAATTTCAAATATAAAATACCTACTCATTTCTTTCACATTCTATTCTGTAACTTACAAGATATTAATTTAAAACATCTAATTGTTATTTAATGAGCTTTACCATGTAAGCTCAAATGTTTTATCTTACTATTCTTTCACTTTACTAAATAAAGCCAACAATTCAAGAAGAGAAGAGAAAATTGGTTTTTCTCTCAATTTTTAGGCCTACATTATTAGAAGAGTTCTCTACCTCTGGATACGCTGCACCCTTTGATGCAAACCCACTTCAGGAATTTTAGAATTTTGAGTTTTAGTCAAAAATATGTCTGGACTAGAAATATTATTTTTAAAATTTGGTTTATTTCTTATGTTAAGAAATAAGATGTTTTCTTTTTGAATTTCTTGCTTCTTTCTCACTGATGTTTTGATGCTCTCAATTCATTAAAATTAGCTGAAATAAATACATATCATAAAAGAAAAAATGGCCAAACAGGTTTTATTATAAAGTTAGTTGGTATGAAATTGTGTGATCACTATGATAATGGGTTAATTTTGTTGAATTAATTAACACTCAACCATCGGTGAAGAAAAATACTTCATCAAGTGGTTTAGAAAAGAGAAGGCATCGTTTAACACATTAACTCTTTAAATAATAATTAATATATTTTTAATATTGTCACTATTTCATGGTTACTATTACTAGTAAAACAGAAATATGTGACAATATCCAAACTCCATTTTAATTGTAGTGAAATAAGACACTAGAAGTATCTAAGTTTTATTTAATTAAATGTATTTTTCTTTGATACACTAAAGCAAACTATCATTTTCTCTGTAATACAGTTTTGATCATAATCTATGCAAAATCAAGAAAACTTACAGTAATTACAAGTATTGCGTGATACCTTAGGGCCATTGAAGAGGCCTCAAGTGTATGAGACTTAGCACTTTTACGAATCACAATCTACGTTAGGATAGCTAACAGTTGAAAGTCTGCAGTGTTCTTCTCTTTGATTTTTATGTATCTGTACAGGAACTCTTTTCCTAGAAAAGTAGCCATTGAGTTCATCTGGGGCAACATGAGCACTGAGAAATATATTTTCAGGCCTTCACATATCAATAATGTGAAATAAAAGGAGAAAGCACTATCAACAATTAAGCTCTTAAAATGTGCCTTTTAATTACAAAAGAATGTTAAAATAGGGCAACACTTAAGGTTCTAAAATGAAACCCATTTGCAACATATTGGCAATTAGACATATTCCCTATTTTATTATCCCTTAGATACCCTGTGCTGTGCTTCTAAGGCAATTCTAATTATTTCATGCTATTTTTGAATCACAAGTTTAAGCTGACAGTTACTAGATTCAGTTTCTTATTTCAGATTTTTAAGTTCCTACATGTTGCCTTTGAAAACTAAAAGAGCATTTCCTTCTTTAAGTATTTATGTCTTTTAAAACTCCATATGATTTTTTGAATTACAACAATTCATTTTCTACAGTGTTCCAAGTTATAATGAAATTTAAGCAAAGTGTACATTCATGCATCTTATACTGAAGATGTTGTTACCTTACATTTAATGCATTTAAACAATCAAGAAATTTTTTTCTAGAAGCAGAATGTATAACCTAAACATTGGCAAAGTGATGACTTTAACCATTTCCTTGAAGTATAATTGCATCTATTTAACTATAATTTAATGGTTATCTAATATTTGGCAGGCACTGAGAACTGAGAATAGCCTTAATCTATTATTATTAATAAATTTTACGAAAAGTCTGTCCTGGGAAAACTTATGATGATGTTGCATTTGCAAAAAACACATTAATACTTCCACTTCAAAAATAAGTGAGTTTTTCACTTAAACTAATTTTAATAGTAATAAATATAGACAACAGACTGTACTTAAAGTCTTGAATACCTGTTAGACTTCTGTCCTGATTATCTATTTTATACAAGAAAATACTTCCTGTGTTTATCAGAAGAATGATGCAAATAATGCAGTGTACAACCCCAAAGACTGGCTTGAGTGAATATGTTCTAGAAGTCACATCATCCTTCTGTCACATGAGTTAATGGGGGTTAGTCTGTCTCAATAATTCTGTCTTCCTCCACACCCTTTTATCTTTCATAATTTATCAGATTCAACTTGAGGCTATTCATATGGAGGGATTGATTACTATGGGATTAGCAAATGTCAAAGGTTTATACTTCTATCATTTCTTTATTTGACCAATATTTAATGGGATTAATTATGCTCCTAGCATTTAGTTACCTTTGTATGCACCTGTGCCATGTTTTAAATTTACTTTTATACCTCTGGGCCTTCACATGTGCTATTTCTCTTGTCTGTAATGACCTTTTCCTTATTCTTTAGTTAGATTTTTAATTTGCTTTCAGTTCTCAGGCAAAGTTTCACTGCAAGGAAGTTTCCCCTACTCTTCAATAGAATATGATTCAGAATACTCTTCAGTCTTCAGAAATGATTCTCTGCTATGTGTATAAATGTATTTGTTTTAACATAACATGTTCTTCACAATAACCAGTCTGCAAAAGAGTTAAGATCTTCATTTATTATTTTAATAGTCTGCTACATATTGCGGATAACTTTTAGAAATAAAAATATATTTATAATTTTCTGTGGTTGCCATTTTGTGTAGTTCTTAGGGTTGCATTATTAGAATGGTTTCTACAATGTTTTATTAAATTAATAAGTGGAGAATTATATGTGCTACATATTGTGATGGGCACTAAAGGGGAATATATATTTTAAAACACAAAAAAGAAACTATGAAAGATTTCTGGATATAACACAAAGTAGGGGATATTACACTACATCACTGACTGAGAAAAATTTAAAGTTTGAAAAATTTCTTCTACCCTTGCAAAGACAATGTTTCTCTTCATTGCAAAAAGCAATTAAAACAGAAGTTGAAACTGCAAAAGACTGGAGAAAAAGGAAAGGTGCAGAATAGAGAGAAGAGTTCACAGGAGAAGTAATAGCCTCTTTTTTCCATCATTTAAACTAAATTGGGAAGACTGTGATTGAAGTTCAGACTTTGAAAGTGGAAGTGAATTGAGGATGCCAAGAGTTCATTGAGAATAGTATTAGAAATCATTGAATCTGAACCAAGCACGAACTCATTTGGTATCTCTATATGTAGACCCAGAAATCTATGTACATTCATGCATACATCTGCATTCATAGATGTGTGCCAAGAAACAACTGTAGAATGGTAAAGTTGTGAACAGAATTCTTATCTATAGGAAGTTTCTGAAGCTACTGATTTGACAGTTGGGGACTGGAAATGGAAGCCTAGTAAACATGTCACACCTTTAGTTGAGACCCCTTAGAAGAAGGGTAAATATGAAATCTCTTCAGGAGGACTGCCAGTAAATCACAGATCAAGTTAGGTCAATATTTTCTATATAGAGAGATTTTTGTCTAGAAATAAATAGGGGATGAGGAAGGCCAGAAATCAATAGACTTATATCTTTATATGGCTGGCAAATTTTAAAACAAACACACAAACCTACCTTGTTATGGTTTGCACTGGAGTATCCTCCAAAGGCACACGTGTTGAAGGTGTGGTCTCCAATGTGCACAAGTGGAACTTTCTGGACGTGATTGTAGCATGAGGGCTCTTACTTCATCAGTGGATTAATCCATTGATGGATTCATAGTTTGACTATTGGGTGGTGATAGAAACTGTCTGTCTCTGTTTCCTGCCTGCCACTAGATCATTTTTCTCTGCAATTCCCATCTGCCTTTATATTCTGCCTCAGCAAGACTCAGAAAAAATGAATCCAGCTGACCATGGACTGAAACTTCTGAAAGCATGATTTGTAATAATTTTTCTTCCTTTAAACTGTTTTCTTAGATATTTTGTCACAACATTGAAAAGCTGACTGATACATATACCTGGGAAATATATTCTAGCACAATAAAGTAAAACAAATATATTTTCAGCAACCTATAAAAACCATACAGTTGACATGATGATACATGTCTGTAATCCTAATAATCTGGGATACTGAGGCAGGAGGATTGCAAGTGTGAGGCCAGTCTCCACAATTTAGTGAGATCAATCTAAAAATGAATAAATAAAAGGTTTGGGTTTGTAGCTCTGAAGTAGAATACTTTTGGATTCTGGGTTCACTTTTCAGTACCAGAAAGAAACAAAGAAACAAAAGAACATTCATACAAAAAGTGGAGAAATAAGTCAGGTTCCAAACCACAAAGTAATTACTGATGGTGTTCATTATGGTTGGGACAAGGTAATCCCTGATAAACTCATGTGAGAGACAATACAGAAATTTTCAGAGGTGGAAAAATTAGATCACAAGAGCTATAGTCTACTAGGTGGATTAAACCATTTGATGGATTAGTAATTTGTAAAAATTACTAGGTGGTAACTGTAGGCAGATGGAGCTTGACCGGAGGAATTGATAGAAACTGGCATGGAAAAGCTATCTTTTCTGTGATCTTGTACTAAGGTGGACATGTGCTTATTCTATGACCCTGCAATGTCACTCAGATATATTCTCAACAAAATTAAATGAATATCTAACATGCACTAGAATGTTCTTATAGGCCTTATTCATAATGGCACCAAAGTAAGTTATTTAATATGTCGCCGAAGTTCTTGAAAATCTTGGAAAATTTAGGAGAATGCTATCAAAACCTATTTTATCTCAAATAAACTAGTTTTCATATTTTACTTATCATTTGTAAAAATATTTGTTTAGGATTGGGGTATGTGAATAGTTAAGAGCAGCACGTCATTTTTGTGAGCATTTTTGAAGTGTTTACACAGGTCAAGGAGTAATTAATTGAAGGACAGAGAAAATATTTGTCTTGTACCTCTGAAACAACAACAGAAAATGTTATTTCCTTTGTCTTTTAGAAATGTCAGAAATCATACTTCTCCAGTATTTTTTTCTATTCAGTTTAAGGTATTTATTCATAATAAAGCCCTTTTCAGGAAATGTAATAAGTCCTGTTGTTCTCTGTTCTTCTCCCTCTATCCCTTATCCTTTCACACAGAGTCAAAATAAAATATGACCACTTCAAGACCTCTTTCCATTTCAACTCTGATTTCATGATCTGGCTTAACTGTATATCTTAATGTAGGGCGAAAGACAGCAGCATGAACCTGGTGCTGATTCTTCATAAAAGACCACTATGAAAATGGTGCAGAACCGTTCATTTTCCAGCATCCTAATTTTAGCCACCCTCTGCTTTAAGCATGCCAACTTGAATGCATGGTGTACATTTTTCTGCTTTTTGCCAATGCTTTTTACTGAAACTACAGAAAAGTGCAGCAAAAAAGTAGAATTGATTTTAATAGATTCCCTCTCTCCTACCACAAACTAGTAGAGGATGGGAGTCTGGTGATAAATGTCCCAGACCACATTCCTTTGAACAATTGTGAAAGGCAAATTAGTATTCTCAGATTCCTGGATGAATTGAGTTCCTAACATCTGTGTGAAAACTTTCATTTGCAGACAGTTGACTCCCCTCCTGTGGCTGATTTTGTTTCCCACACTACTATTCAACAGATTGCCCCCTTCCCAACCAACACCTAACACACCTACCTGTACCCCAGCCAGTCCTCTTTCATGCTGTGCTTTGGAGGTGGCATAAAATGAAAACTCTGCTTTGGAACAAAACAGGAAATGGCCTTTAATTTAATATGTAAAAGGCAGAGGGAAGCTGAATATCACTCAGAGGTTTATGTATTAGGATAGCATAGAAATAATTCTGGCGCTATAATTAGGAATGGAAGCATGCCCATTTCTTTGTATCCAAACATTAATGAAAATGTAGGTCATACCATTTGCATCACTGCAGACAGTAAAATGTGAGTTAGAGGGTAGAATCTTCTTGGAGGTGATTTTAGAATTGAGGAATACTTAAACCTTGTCTGATCAGAGAGAAACACTTTTTTTTTTTTTCCTTTCTGGGTGTCATTTTGTTTAAACTTCTTGTAATGTCATTAAAATGGGAAAGTAAAAATACAACAGCATTATAATAAGAATATAACAGCGTTCTCAATGTTTTAGTTCTATTTACAATGAATGTTGCAATTTGAAACTCAATTGTGATTTGCAAGTAGTTCTTACTTTTATTTTTAGGAAGTTTCTTCCGTTTATTTATTCCCCTATCATGTTGCTAGCAGTTTATATTCATAGACCAATGAGTTTAAAAATATAATCTTTTAGTAAAAAAGCGAAATTTTCTCACAATACACTTTTCAATGTACTTGTTACCACAAGTAGTTTATTATATATTTTTGTTATATTCTTCACATAAAGGGGAAAATATATAGAAATCAATGGACCATCATTTATATTTTCCTCCAAATTACAATATTTAGAGAGTCTTGTGAACTTTTATTGTATTGCCTAACTAATGTGCTCATAGTAATCTTTTTATTACAGTGTTGCTTTAGTTACTGCTGTTTTACATGTTAACAGTATTATTTAATCAATGACATCAAACTGTGGAATTGAGAGGAGAATTGTACTTCTTTATGAACTGCTGGGTTGTAGTGCTGTGTTAAGTAAAACAAAGAACAATTTATGCCTGTTGTTGCTGTGTATTTTTACTGTTCATTTTCTCTTAAATTCTTTTCTGTTGAATAAATTGCAGGAGAATATTTCCCAGTAATTTTTATTTTTACTCTTTTTTAACTTAATGGCATCTCCTATTTTCCCTATTGAGTTTCCTGAAATGGAAAGTTGACAGCTACATGTAATATATAGTTCATTCTGCTTAAAAATAATGTATCTGTATATTTATAGTAGTACAATAATGGACTCAACCTGATAATTGCTAAGGTGTTTTGAGCCAGAAGTATTTAAAATGTTCAGAAAATTTGAAAATATATTGGCATAAATATTCATTCTTCAGGGTGGAGAAATTCTCAACCAAAATGAATCTTGGATATGAGTAGTATAGTGAGCCAAATGAGTAAATGTTCTGGAGATGAGCAATTTTCTCCTGCAAGGTAAATGCAAATGTTTCAAGAGAGCAGCTACGTACAATGGTAGAGAAATGATTGAATATATTACCTGCTTTTCTGGAGAAATTAATTTGCTTTACCATGAAAGTTATTTATTCTCAGAATATTTTACTGGTCCATATGCATGATAGACTCCAATGCACTACTTCCTGCTCTTGAACAGCCCTACATTAAAGGATGTATAAAGGATACTGGTAAATTAAGCATTTAAAAAAATTTTAAAGTAGGAAAGATTGCACAGAAATCATGGAAGAGTTGAGGTTTCCAATAGTTCTGGCTTTCTTTGGTATTAGAAAACAGCACATGCTTATAAACACTTAAACGTGTAATCGTAATTAAAAATTTAGTTTTAAGGCATTTTGATTTCTTACATATTAATGACTAATATTGTAAATAATCATATAATACCTGTATATGTTTGACCATATAGAATGAAAGTTATGGTTGTTATTAATGTTCTTGCTATATAATATATTGTTATGATATCTATGAATAAAATGAAAACAAAATTTAACCATATTACAACAGTGTTAAATAAGCTTAATTTCAACCCAAAACTAAGGATGTTCATACGATGTTCTATGAACATAATTTTGGGTAAACAATGTGTACAAGTTATATTTTTCTATATATTTTTATTTTTCTGTCTTTTGACTATGTTTACCTGCCATTTAAAAAGTAAGGTGGAAAGGACAGAAAGAAATCAAAAATAAAATTAAAAAAACGAGTGTCTTCTCTATTGAGCAGTTGAATAAATTGTTAATCTCTCTCCTTGCTTACTCTTGGTTGAACAAAAACAAAATAAAACAAAAAGAATCACTAAAGTTGGTTCAATATTTTCCACAGAAAACCAAATACATATAACAATCTCCTAAATTTTCAGGATCTAACCACACTGAAAATTCCAAGTGCAATTACAGATCTATTGTAATCATGATCCTTCTCTTTTTCTTAGTACACTAACTTCTCTCTAGTTTGCCAGTGTCTGATGGTAAAAGCATTAAAACACAGAAATGTGTACCTTTTGAAATAACTCTATATGAGAATACATTTGAGATGCACCTGATATGGTGGTAGAGAAAGCAGTTAGTGAATTAGTTACTACTATCTTTATATAACGTTTCAAACACATTCATTGCTTTGATTTCATTTTTATTATGACTACAGCATATAAAATCAAACTCTTCTCCAAAATACTCTAAAGTAAAACTGACAAATACACAACATATTAAGCATGAGTATGAAGATTGCATTAAGAATTATCAGGTAGTTAATGTTATCAGCATTTAATATGAATATTAGTAGAAATAAACATAATCTAACATCTTAATGTAATATCTGTAGGAAAATTAAAATTGAAATTTATTACATAAAGCTGCATGAATTACCTGAAAAATTAAGAGGAAATGTATATTGAAGCTTTCTTACTTACTTTTGGTGTTCCAGCATTATTTTTTCTAAGTTGTATATGCATGTACTAGTGAATAAAGTTGATCTCATTAATGCTGAACATAAAATTTTATATAATAAATACCCTGAAACCATTAACTTCATGAATGCTGAATTGTTGAGTATATGACCACTATAAATATAGCATAATCATGGAAAGTTGCTAAATACCTCTTCCTATAGTAGCATTTTAGATGTGGCAGTGCTTTTCTGGTCAGCTCGTTACAAACAGAAGCATTATTACTAAGTTTGAGTTATGATCCATTAGAGCCAGCTATCTATTCTGCAAGCAGGAAGGGGTAAATTTTTTTCTGATTTGTAGAGTGATCATAAAAGTTCCTTATATGCCACTATCTCTGGTTTCAGCATGGCAACCACTTTAGAAAATTCCCAATGATTCATGGGAGACTCAAATTAATTAGGGTGGAAATTTCTTATTTCATGCTATCACTTTTACTAGTATCATTAAGACCCCTGCTCCTTCTACAGGATCATCTACAAGAATCTAGTTCTGTTAAGGGAGAAGATTATCTGGAAAATAAGACTCATTGGGTAGGTGGGATACGTGGTTCATGACGAGATAATTCTGAATTCCTTCTGAACTCTTGTAATGTAATCCTCCAGATTGAGCTTGGCTTCTCCTCTCTTTTTATTTCTCTTGCACCCCCATATCCAGTCAGTATATTCTTGCTAAACTGAAAATAAATTATAGAAGCAAACTCCCACTGGTAATTCTTTTTAAATTTGTGTGTAGGTATATGTGTGTGTATGTATGTGTGTGTGTGTGTGTGTGTGTGTGTCTGTATGTGTGTTTGCATTCACATTCTTTAGTTTATATGCATACATACATATGGTATTATATGAGGAAGACATCCACATATGTAGGAGGAAAATAGCAAGCAACAGCCTAATACCCAAATGTGCAGAATACCAAACATATATGGGTTACTTAAAGCAGCCAGTTTTACTTTGCAAATATGAAATACGGGGGGGAAATGACAGTATAGATTTAATAGCTCATTTCTCATAGTTCTGGAACATATATGTGTGAGATCAGGTGCCAGCATGGGAAGGTTGTGTTGAGGGTCGTCTTCCATGTTGCAAGTTGCTATGTTATCATTGTGTCTCACTTAGTGGGGAAACAAAAATAAATACCTGAAGAACTCTCTTGGATAACAACACTAATCTCACTCTTAAGAACTAAATCATTATGACCTAACCATCCCCCAAAGTTTCTACTTTCTAGTAATATCACATTAGGATTAGAATTTCAACCTATAAATTTTGAGGAAATACGAAATATCCATTGTACATACATATGTAATTTTATTTTCTGTATTGCATTAGTCAGTTTTTTATTACTGCAACTAAAAGACCTGACCAGAACAATTATAAAGGAGGAAAATTTTAGTTCGGGGCTCAAATTTTAGCTTTGGAGGTCTCAGTCCATAGATGGCTGGCTCCTCTCCTTAGGGCTCAAGGTGAGTCAGGACATCAGTGGCAGAGGGAGGTAGCTCACATGATGATCAGGAAGCAGAGAGAGACACAAAAATATACTCCAAAGGCACTCCTCCAGCTGAGGACTCAGGCCCTTCACCTACAGTTACCCAACAGGGCATCAACTTGTTGATTTGGTTAAGACTATCATAACCCAGTCATTTCTCCTCTAAACCTTCTTACATTGTGTCAATATGAGCTTTGGGGGATACCTCACATCCAAACCATAACATCTATCTATCTATCTATCTATCTATCTATCTATCTATCTATCTATCTATCTATCTATCTATCAATCATCTACATACACTCACAGTTAAGTGCTATTTAGTAACGGTAGACATGCTGAGAAATGTGTCTTTAGATGTTTTTGTCATTATGTGAACATCATAGAGCATGTTTACAGAAACTTAAATGGTGTTGTTTACTACCTTTATGTTATGATCTATTGCTTCTACTCTGTAAACCTGAACAGCACAGTATTACACTACATACTTCAGACAACTGCAATAAAGTGGTAAGTATATGTATGTCTAAATAGCTAAAAATAGAATGGATATAGCAAAAATACAATAAAGTGATTAAAACAAAGATAAATCTGTACCAGACACTTGACGTGGGTGGAGCTTCCATGAATGGACTTTGCACCATGTAAGGCGGTGAGTGAGTGCTGAGTGAAGGTGAAATCCCATGGCATTACTTTCCTCTATACAATGTAAACCCTGTGCACCTAGGCCACTCTGAATTTATAAAATACATCTTCTCTAATAATAAATGAGACTTCTTACTATAACTTCTAGATTTATAAAATTTGGTTTTATTGAACTCTTTGACTCCAGTAATATAAATTAAGACACAAACACTTGTACAGATCTACAAAAATATTGTCTTTTTTTACATCCTTATTCTCAAGATTTTTATATTTTTTGTTTTTTAATTATTAGTTATTCTTTAAACCTTTTAATGAAGTTGCACAGACATGCATCAGCTTAGTCCTACACAGGGTCTGCCCATTAATGTCTCTGTCTTCCTCTTTCACAACTTTCCCACTGGAAGGTCTTTGGGGTTAATAACGTGTGGAGCTGTTATCTCCTATGTTAACAAAGACTTCTTCTGGAATCCCTCCTGAAGGACCTCACTAAGGCAGTTTTACAGTTAACTTTTTCTTTTTCAACAGTAAAAGTACACTCTAACAAAATGATAAAACTAGAGCATAGTGTATACATAAACTAGTGACAGCCATTTATTATTTTATCAAGGGCTATGTATCATGCACAATTGTATGTGCCCTCTTTTCTTGTGGTTGACAGTGCAGTAAGTTTTTTAAAAATAGCATCACCACACACACATGAAATCATGGTGCTCTGATGGTGCAATGGCTATGATGTCACTAGGTGATAGGAATTTTTCAGTTTTATTATAATCCAATGGATGGGACCACTATCATATATGTGATCCATCATTGCCTGAAACATGGTTATGCAGTATTTAACTCTGTGTATTTGTATATGTGTTAGTAAGGACTGTTTGTGTGTGTATACACACACACACACAAACATACACACACACACACACACACACAGAGTTGTTTATTTTAAAGAACTGTCTTAGATGAACGTCATATTCAAAATCAGCAGAGTCTGGAGACCCATAGAGGAGGTGACGTTGTAGCATACACCTGAAGACAATTTAGAGGTAGAATTCCTTCAGCATTTTGGAACCTCCATCTGTTTTCCCTTAAAGTCTTCTACTGAGTGGAAGATGCACTATATTATGGAAGATAACTACTTTACTGAAATTCTTGATTTATTAATGTATCTCACCCTAAAATACTTTCACATCAATATTTAGTTGGTAGTTGACAAAATATCCGGGTGCTGTAGCCTACTTGTCTTCTAAAACTATAACTGTCTTTGACAATTTTGAAATAGAATGCATTACTATATATCTAGATTTTTCCTTTTTTCTGTTCACAGTGTCTCACTTTAACAATTTCTCTAACTCCAACTATGACTGTTTGTATTTTAACAGATTTTAAGCAAACTTTTTTATATAGCGCAATCTTGGTATATTTAGGAAGTACCTGTCAATTATCATCAAAATTAGACATCTTTTGTGCTACTTCTCTTTGACTTTATGAACTTTGCTTTTTTCTCTTGGTATAATTTTCTTACTTGTCTGTTCCAGTGAGAGGTCTTTTTATAGATATTCTGGCTTTTGAATTAAGAAAGCCTGCTGGTTAAGTGTGGCTCAATAAAAGTTTTTTTTTATTTTATATAGTTTTATTTGGTAAAATATCATATAATAACCAATCCCAATATTTCCTGTCTAGTATTAATTAATATTGTGTTCAACTTTTTTATTGATAACTGATATGGACTGAATGTGTATGCTCCACCTGACTCCAAATTCAAATATTCAACCCTAACCTCCAATATGATGTCATTGGCAGTATGGACTTTGTGAGGTTATTAAGTCATGACACTAGAGCCCCCATGAATAGGATTAATGTTCTTATACAAGTGATTTAAGAGAACTTCTTTGCCCCTTTCGCCATGGGAGAACATTGAGAAGACAGTCCTCTATGAATCAGAAAAGGGTTCTTACTAGACTCTGAATCCATCACTACCTTGATCTTAGACTTTCCTGCCTACAGAACTGCAACATTTCTGTTGATTATATGGTCAAGTTAATATGTTGTTATAGCAGCCAGAATGGACTAAGACAATGACAATCACAATAGAAATTAAAAATAAAAATTTAATTAGCTAAGCATGCATTTTCATTAAGCATATTATGTGTACCATTTCATCATATACACTACCTTTAATTATGCTCTTTCGTATGATATCTAATTAACAACTTGCTAGATACCCTAATAGAGCTTCAGGACACTGTGTCAAGAGCACCTACCACCCAATATAACTTCTATTACATAACAGGTAGGCAAAAAACAATAGTTTAATAAATTAGCTTTATTATTTTAAATAATGGTGCTTCCGTTTCAAGATGGCAGACTAGAGGGTGACTGTATTTCATGTCACTCCAGGACTCAGGATTCAAGAAGAGGAGGTATTGAGAGACTCGGGACCAACTCAGAGCCGCCGGGTGAGTCTCTCCCACTGAGTGAGGCTCCCCGGATGGGGTGGTATGCCCAGAAAACAGGGAACTTTGTGGAGAAGAGTTGCCCAGCGAGACTCCCCTGCTGGAGCGCTGGAGCGTTGAATCTCGACAACCAGGAGCATTGTAGAGGAGGGCCACACAGCGAGAGGCTTTGGTGCAGAGCGAGGGGCCCAGGCCCAGGCAGTAGTTCTGGACCCCAGGGAACATCACAGAGGAGAGCTGCCCAGCCCAGGTGGTAGTTCTGGATAGACAGAAACTTCTCAGAGGAGAGCTGCCCAGTGAGATATCCCCACCAGGTGAGTCTTCCCCGCTGGGTGAGGATTCCCCACTAGGGCAGTGGATCCAGAGACATAGGCCCAGACCAGCCATGCCCCAGCCCACAGTCTAGGCCCCCTTTTGACTGACGATCAGTCAACAAGTGGAGGCACCTCTGCCCACTGACAGGGAATATAACCCACCTGAAGGCCACAACCCCTAGAGCTGTAGCTTCCTTGTGGAGCACTGCATTATCAAGTTCCTCCAAGACTTCAGGATACTGAAGGCTAGGAGGTGAGCTATTGGAAATCTACAGGGACACTATAAGTCAATAGAGGAAATCTGCAACATCTCAAAGTTTCAATACTAGAGGGGTAGATACCTGACCAATACGAGAAAACAAGGGAAGAAAATGTCCCAAACAAACCTAGATGCTACATCAATAAAATCCAATGACAGCATGGCAGAGGAAATGTCAGAAAGGGATTTCAGAATGTACATAATTAAAATGATCAGAGAAGCAAACGATGAGATGAAAGAGCAAATGCAGGCTTTGAATGATTGTACCACTCAACAGTTAAAAGAGCAAATGCAGGAAGCAAAAGATAATTTCAATAAAGAGTTAAAGATACTTAAAAAAAAAAAAAACAGAAATCCTTGAAATGAAGTAAACAATAAACCAAATTAAATAATGGTGTTGTTAGACTGGTCAAAATGCTTAGCCTCATGAGAGGCACCAAGTGGTTCAAATCAAATATGAAATAGGACTCATGACCACAAGCTATTTTAAATTTGATGGATATTTTAATCTTAAATACATAAACACTAATATGGATTGTGAATAGCATTACTTAAATATATATTAGATTACTATATTATACTGTATTTTACATAAGGCAGTGCACAATAGTGGGATTTTTGTAAAGCAATCAGGCAATATTTTAAAAAGATGTATAGAATAGTTGATTGAAACTTTCTAAGGCTATAGATAGAGACTTTGAAGAATTGAAGTCTGTCATGCCATGTTGGACAGATTATAATGTCACAAAGGTGGCCACTTTGGAATTAGGCATGAGGGTGGTATCTAGACAAAATAAAGATGGAACAAAGATAAATTATGAAAAGAGCACTATGGTTGCTTTTAAATCATCAATCAGATGTTACAGAAAACTTCACAAAGCATTAGATTGTAACAATATGTTTCTAAGCAATATGTTTAGAAGAAATCTGAAAGCAAAACATAACCAATGAGAAATCAAGAGAGAGAGAAAGATAAAGAAAAGTTATGGAAATATTTTTCAGTAAAATGTACTAATTTCTGTGCACTAGGTTGAAGAGAGAGATACCTGACACAGATTGTCTTCTAAAAATAAAACATCTAGTGATCCTTACATAAGATTATGATTAAATGTCAATCCTTAGTGTTACAAACTTGTACTACCTTTACTGAGTGAATAATTCAAACTGATTTGCTTCTCTAACATCTATATCAAAATCTCACCAATATAGTCTTCAGTGACTTACTGATAATATAAAGTAATTGAAATTATCAGTAAGTAAAATTAAAGAAGGCTTAAATGATGTAATTATCATATATGCATGCAGCTTCCCAAAGGGAATTACCTAAATATAATTATACATCTCTGTTGTGTTCCAAAGTTCAGTGGCCTGAAATTTTATTGAATTATGCAAACATTAATAAGATACTCCATTCCAAAAGGACAAACATAATGGAAAATGGTTTAAACATACATAGACCAGAAATCTGTGTATACTATCTAGATATTATAAACTCCTATTTTTCTTACACATCTAGATTCATCAACCAAAATGCATGTGGCTAATATAAATTTTTTCTTTTGTATGGTATTAATCAATTTGATTGCCAAAATGTTAATACTAAACTGCATGCTTTTACACTATTTTGCTTCAAAGAAACTGACATTTAATTTATATCTTTGAGTTTTGTCTTTTCACATACATAAATTTTATTTTTTAATTATTCTCTCTTATTTTCACAAACACAGATGACATAGTTCATGAATATCTTCTTACATTTGGTCATTTCGAACCACTGCATTTCTACAAGAGATGGAGCATAGATAATATAAATGGGGTTTACGATTTTGTTTTTTTGTGTGTGATGATAATGAAACCTCTAATGTTTAGTTGTAATTTCTTATCAATTTAGTGTTTACTGTATAGAAAGGTAATTTGTAATTTGTACTAAATAATACTGATTAAGGCATTCCATAGCTGGGATTGAAATTTATCACATTCATCTATATTTTAAAGACAAAAATTTTATTCATAAAAGATTTACAGAATTTATGCATAGCAGAAGAAAAATCTTGATATGCTAAAAGTAACATCAGATAACTGATAGATTAAGATACTGATTTGTCTGATGGTTGCAGGATTTCCTCTATACATCTTGGATATAAGGGAATGGTTCCAAATCACAACCTGAATATTTACATGTACATTTAGAAATATCTCAAAACCAAATAAGTAACTGACATATGTGCATTTACACAAATGTGTTTAAATATTTCCAAATCATTATAAAATAAAATGTAAAGTTGATCTATGTCCATATAGATTCATGATGTTTTTATGCCAATCTATGTATACAAAAGATGCAACTGCTAGTAATGAAAATATCTGCAAAATAAAGTAGAAAAGAATATTTTGGAAAATGATGCTTGGACTTTTGTACCTACAGAGGGGATACATTATGAAACATAATTCTGATTTGAAATCTCATAGTTCATGTTAGGGACTAAAGCTGCTTGCTTAACACACATATTTTCAAAAGTTGTGTTACAAGTTTTTGAAAAATGTACACTTCAGGTATCTCTCATGCAAGGCATTTGTTTTAAAGTGTACTGTCATGCTTTGGTTCTGAAATGTATCTGAAGGCTCATGTACTTAAAGACTTGTTCCCCAATGCAGCAATGTCCAGAGGTAAGACTTTTAGGAAATGATTGGATTCTGAAGGCTCTAACCTATAACCTAACACATAAATTTGATAAATAATTTGGGGTTGGGGTTGTGGCTCAGTGGCAGAGAGTTTGCTTAGCACGTGTAAGGCACTGCATTTGATTCTCATCACTGCATATAAATAAATTAAAAAAATAAAGGTCCATTACCAACTAAAAAAATATATTAAGAAAATTCATTAATAACTTAAATAGATTGTTGGAAGGTGAACCTAATTGGAGGAAGTGGGTTGTGGAGGTCATGCTCTGGAAAAATTGGCTTTGTCTCTGGTCGGTGGATGACATGATTTATTATTATTATTTTCTTTCTCTCTCTCTCTCTCTTTCTCTACACCCACTCTCACCTGCCCAACTACCATAAGCTGAGCAGCTTTCCTCTGCTAATCCAGTTCCCAGAAAGGAAGAACTCACATCTACCAGGAGGGATTTATGCTATTCATGATGCTCCTACTCCTGTGTCTCAAAGATTTCTCACTGGGGACCACCTCCCAACACTGCCATGTTGAAAAATTAAGTCTCAGTATAAATTTTGGTGGGGACTAATCATACTCAAATTATAGCACCTTTGTAATATCAAACGCTAACTGTGGATTATTTACACAGTAAGTTTAGGCTTTGCAATCACATTTATGTTGCTTGGACCCACTTCACATGATCACTAGTTTTCATCCTGTTTAACTTACATGATACTTTGCAGGAGCACATCATTCATTAGCCTTTTGAAAAGGACTGGAGTTTTATGCTATTTTTTTTATAATTAAAATTATAAACATACATATAAGAACACATACAGGGCTCAATCATAAAAGCATTATAAAAGAACAGAATAGAATGTTCCCAGTGGCTCAGGAGACTGAGGCAGGAGAATGGTGAGTTAAAAGCCAGCCCCAGCAAGGCCTAGGTGCTAAGCAACTCAATGAGACCCTGTCTCTAAATAAAATACAAAATAGAGCTGGGGATGTGGCTCAATGGTTGAGTGCCCCTGAGTTCAATCCCCGTTACTGGGGAAAAAAAAAAAAAAGTTAACAGTAATTTAATTATCACTCCTTATTGTTAAATTCACCAAAAATGACTCTCACACAGTTTTAAACATTCAGAAAGTAAAATAAATTTCTATGAGCATAATACATTTACTATTATGTTACCTAATTTTAGTATGATGATTATAACTTTAAAATAAATCTTAAAGGATTGTAGTTTAGTGGTAGACACTTGCACAGCATGTCTAAGGCCCTAAATATAATCCCTAGTACAGGGATGGGGGGGCGTGAAGATAGCTAAAACATTTTGCTAGCAAATCAGTCAAAGCATTCTGTTAGGTTATCCATGATAATATTTATATATATAAAACCTATGTTATATAATTGGTTTATAGAGTTTTATATCATTAAATTTGCTGAATTGTTTCTTTATTCCTTATTGAAGAATTCCTGACATTCCCATTGAGCCTTGTTTTCTTTTTTTGTAAAATAATTAAGAAAATGCAAAATGTCTAGAATTATATTTTTTAAAAAAATTAACCTGTAAATATAAACAGTTTTAAGTTATGAGTGATTCTTAAGTATTAAGCACCTTTGTAAACAGTTAATCTGTATTAAATACTACAGTCCTCAGAGTACTAAAATTACCCACATGTATAGGTGACTAACTGGTTTAGAAACAGAGAAATTCAGCAGTTTGTCAGACACAGAATCACTAGTGTACTTGTACATAAAAGTTACTAGATAAATGATCAATTGTTAATAAAGGTTCTTAAACCACTTAACCCTAACATGCATATTTGGTAGAGCTCCATAATTTCTCACTATTGTAATATTTTATTGCTTTCAGAAAGTAAAGTTTACATTATTACTCAATTTTTGCATTTTTAGTGGTATAGATACAATTAAAACATTTTATTTTAATTTGCCTTACCTTACTGTGAGTACAAATTGTTAAGAAAATCATTTTAAACTAATATTCTGATAAATTGTGCATGCAATTCAGTAATTTCAATGAAATGTAGTCAATAATAATGATATTAAATAAATAATTTCATCTCACTTTTAAGTGGGTTAATGTTATCCTTAATTTTATTCCAAGTAGGTATCATTTCTCAGTTATTTTTACTTCCTTATTAATGACAAAAAAATGAAATAATGCAATGTACTTATTATATAGAGAATTTCAAGTGGGATAACAAAACTTTACATGAGGCAACTTTGTAAGATTATGATGCATATAATAATATATTACTATAAATATTTATATAATTGTGGAAATGCATTACACAGGTGAATGATCTGAACATTTACTCTTTGGAATGGCATTGCTTTCTGAAACCAAATTTAAATAAATGGAGTGTTGAAACTATTTTAATAAAAGGATAATTCAATTTTTGCCAGAGATTTAAAGTTTGCTCCCTTCACCAATTTGCTCATTGCTCTGGGACCAACTTAGCCACACTTGCCAGAATTCCATATAGCACTATGCAGCTGTGTTTTCTAGTTAATTGGGTGTATATGCTAAAGTGTGACATTTTCAGGTTAATCACAAATTTATTTTTTCATTTGTAATTCACCTTTTTTATTCTTCTTTGATGCCTTTAAGGTATAAAACCACAAGATAGAAGAAATCTTGATCTTCAAATGGATTTTATATGAATAAAAATACTCAAAAATTTTTAGATTTGAGACACTCAAGAAATTGCAACTTGCCCACCAAAATAAATATTCTTTTAACTTGTTAATACATTTCCCTTTCCGTATTAAAATTTTACAATATGCTCAACAAAACTTCAAAATCTAATTAAGCAAAAATAATTTCAAGAAGGAAACTTTACTGACTTGTTCAATTTTACAGATTTATTTCATCAAAATAGGTACATGTCTATATGAATTTTTTTTCATTGAGTTGAAATTACTGAAATCAAACTATATCATTCCATATCAAACATATACATATAATACAGCTGTAATTATGAAATATAGTTTTTCAGAAAGGAATTTACTTTTCAGAAAACAAATAAAATACATTTGAGATATCTATTACCTAAATAAAATTACTACTCTCAAAAAATGTAATCACTAATTCTTTTCTGATTCATTTTCTGTCTCCAAACAGATTTGTTTGTTTAGTAAGGAGGGGTTTCATTAAACTCATAAATTGTAGCTAGAAAATAAATGACCTTCATGTATATTGTTCAGCATTTTGTTGCAGACAGTGAGATAATTTTCAAATTCAATTCTATTGTATGATTATTCCTTTCTTTCTCTTTTTTTAATAAGATAAATTTCACATGAAAAATTTTGTCACTATTTTAAAATCTTTTTCCTTACCTTAATTTAAATTGCAGTGAGATTGCTGTTTCAGAAAAACAACTCTACAATTTTTATCTATAAGTTTGACTTAAGCTTTGACAATTTAAAGGTAGATAATTATGTTTCATGCTAAGTGAATATATTGCATTTCTCTGTATAAAAGAACAAAAACTAAACAAAACAAAAGAACCTTGCAATTTCATCATAGACAATGCCCGTAGAGATTTAGCACAGGTTTATATTGATCCCCAATTTCACAATCAGAAAATCATGACAATCTTCCTGGCTTTTGTGTAGACATCTTGAATATTATATGCTTTCTACACTATTATTATATACCTGACTGCTCTGAGGATTTAAAATTAAGAAACAGCAACAGATCAACAATTAAGCATTTATATAGATAAAAATATATTAGGTAGGGCATGGAATGGCTTAGTGGTAGAGTACTGCCAAAAAGAAAATTTAAATGATGATGAAAAAGATGATTATGATAATGATAATAATAACAATAATAGTGATAATAATAACAGCGATAGTAATAAATCTTTATCCTAAAAGCAAATAATGAGAAAGTAATTTGTATGATCTGTGGGCATATAACAATCAGCTTTAAATAAAGAGATGCCAGAGAGTTATCACTAAGAAGAAAAGCAGAACTAGTAATTTCATGTGTCTTCTTTAAGAAAGAAGTGTTGACAATTTTATATGTTAACAGAAATTTTCAGATTAAAGATTATTAAATGATAGGACAATATTTAAAACATAAGTAAAGACATGAGTAAAGAACATATATCAGAAAACCAAATAATAAATAACATAGCTATTAATAATTGTATAATAATATTAAAAATACTAAATATAGTTTGAGGCAATTTTCTAGTATAGTGTATCCAAAAAGTAGAAAGGTCAGTATCTGTTTTGGTATTGTGAAATAATATCATAAGATACCTAAATTTTCATCTATAATTTCTTAATACTAGATAGTATTAAAAAGTTAAGACTAATGAGAAAATTTTACAAATATTCAGTAGATAAAAGTAACTAAATAACATAAAATTTGAAAGTTAAATTTGTTTAATATTGTGACTTGTAGATAGCTGTGTTCAGGAAACTATTTTTATAGCAAATCCTATAGTGATTTTTGATTCTTTAAACACTAGATATGCCAGCATTTGAATTTTAAATTTAAATTAAAGAACAAAACTTTAAGATGTAAAAATTGGTCATATATTCAATAGGCAAAAGAAACTACCACCTCTATTTATTTATAAAATTAGAAATAGAGAAAAATTATGTGACTATTATCCCAATTATATAGTTCTTTAGTGGTAGAAAAACTAATAAAAATAAAAGAAAAGTATTTTCTAAATTTAGGTGTCTTATTTGTCTTATTTCATTGAATACATGGTTAGTTTTGAACAGAAATGTTAATTGTAAAAGCTGAAATAAAATAAAAACCACTGCTTTGTTTTGTTTTTTCTCAAGGAAGCATAGAATCATATTTTGACAAACACAGACATAACTGTGCTTAGCCAAATAATCATGCTGAACTTCCATTGCATTTGAACTAGTAGCCAGAAAATTAGATGCTAAAATGCTTGAAATTTTTTGTGACTTTGCACCAATTGCCTTCATAACAGTAACTGGGAATTATTTTGACTAATTTGATGAAATATTCTGATTGGAGATACCTCAGACATGAAATCAATTTAATTTAATTTCCACTTATGACCATATTGGGATGGTATTGTAGCTAGACTTATGGGCAAGTCTAGTCGAGATGGGAAAGAATTGACTATCTTTTTTATTATTATTTGAATTTCATTTTCAAAAAAATTAATCACTAGAAAATTAATGTATGATATTTACAGAGTTTAATTTTCATATGCCCACCTTATGGAGTACCTTGATTTATTTGGAGGATGGTTTTATAATGTTTTCTCTTTTAAAATTTTAGTTTTTAGAATTATGTCTGTGTATTTGAAGTTTTAAGAAACTATGTTTAATACAATGATATAGAGTATAAAGTTGCAAATGAAAATAATTAGAATAAAATTTAAATAGGTCACATTTCAGGTGTTGGTACTTGAATATGGTAATATTTAAAATGCTCAACTATTCCATACTCATTGTTAAGGTAGAGTCAAAAATAAAACATTCTAATCTGACCTGTGATCTAAAGATTTATATTGCCTAAACAATGGACAGATTCTTGTGGACAATTCTTCAACCTTACACAAATCTTCTATGACACTGAGATTTTCAGTATAGTAGGAATACTCTATATAATTTGGCATTGCTAAAGGGCAAAAAATGTGCACAATTTTAAATCTTACTTATCCTGTTAGATCATTGTAAGGACTATTGAGGAAGAAAATAATATATTTTCATTAAGAGTACATGTTTTAAAACTTGAGGAAAAAAGTTTATATTGGGACCCCTCCTGACCTACCTGATGGGCACCATCACTGATTGGTCACAGTCTCAGAGCAGGCTGGCGGGTAAGTCAGGCCGCCTGTATCACAGAGGTAGCCAGTGGGCACCCAACCTGCCTGCCTTGCAGAGCTAGGCAGCAGGCAGCCAACCTGTCCAATCACCAGGCTGACTACCCCATCCGACTACCATGCGGCGGTCTGTCGCCATCACTGAGAAATCCAGTAGACGAGCCAGCCCGCCTGCATCACGGAGCTAGCCAGAGGCTTCTTTATAGGCTGGTGCATTTTGAATTATTCCTGAGGGCGTGGCCATCATCATTGGAAGAGCAGCTCCCTTCCTGAAACACCTACAGGAGGCCAGAGGACCTTTGACAAGACCCAGGAGTTGAGGAGGTATTGAGAGACTCAGGACCAACTCAGAGCCACAGGATGAGTCTCTCCCACTGGTTGGGCTCCCCAGATGGGGCAGTAGTCCTGAAATGCAGGGAACTTCGTGGAGTAGAGTGGCCCAGTGAGACTCCCCTGCTGGAGCCAAGAACCCAGTCAACCGGGACCATTGCAGAGGAGGGTCCCACAGCGAGAGGCTTTGACATAGAGTGAGGATCCGAGGCACAGGTGGTAGCTTCAATCCCCAGGGAACATAGCAGAAGAAGGCTGCTCAGCGAGGGAGTCCTTTGCAGTGCCAGGCTCCCCAGCCCAGGCGGCAGGTCAGAACCCTTGGGAACATCGCAGAGGAGGACTTCCCAGTCCAGGTGGTAGTGATGGACAAAAGGGAACTTTTCAGAGAAGAGCTGCCCAGCGAAACTTCCCCAATGGGTGAGTCCTCCCTGCTGGGTGAGGTTTTCCAACAGGGCAGTAGAAACAGAGACACAGAACCAGATCAGATGTGCCACAGTCTGCAGTCTAGTCCCCCTTTGACTGACCATCAGTCAACAAGTGGAGGCACCTCTGCCCACTGACAGAGGGGAATATACCCTACCTGAAGACCACCACCCTTAGAGGGGCAGCTTCCTACTGGAGCACTGCAGTATCAAGTTCCTCCAAGACTTCAGGCTACTGAAGGCTAAGAGGTGAGTTATTGGAAATCTACAGAGACAATATTAGTCAATAGGGGAAATCTGCAATATCCCAGAGTTTCACTACTAAAGGGGTAGATACCTGAGCAATATGAGAAAACAAGGGAAGAAAATGTCCCAAATAAACCTAGATGGTTTAGCAATAAAAATCCAATGACAGCATGGCAAAAGAAATGTCCGAAATGGAGTTCAGGATGTACATAATTAAAATGATCAGGGAAGCAAAAGATGAGATGAATGAGCAAATACAGGTATTGAATGATGAGAAGAAAGAGCCAATGCAGGCATTCAATGATTGTACCAATGGACAGTTAAAAGAGCAAACACAGGAAGCAAAAGATCATTTCAATAAAGAGTTAGAGATATTGAAAAAAAAAATGGAAATTCTTGAAATGAAGGAAACAATAGACCAAATTAAAAACTCCATAGAAAGCATAACCAATAGGATAGAACACCTGGAACACAGAACCTCAGATATTGAGGACAAAATATTTAATCTTGAAAACAAAGTTGACCAAACAGAAAAGATGGTAAGAAATCATGAACAGAATCTACAAGAATTATGGGATATCATGAAAAGGCCAAATTTAAGAATTATTAGGATTGAGGAAGGCTTAGAGAAACAAACCAAAGGAATGAACAATCTATTCAATGAAATAATATCAGAAAATTTCCCAAATCTGAAGAATGAAATGGAAAATCAAGTACAAGAGGCTTATAGGACTCCAAATACACAAAATTACAACAGATCCACACCAAGGTACATTATAATGAAAATACCTAACATACAAAATAAAGAAAGAATTTTAAAGGCTGTGAGAGAAAAGAACCAAACTACATTCAGGGGGAAACCAAGCCCTGAAAGAAAATGGATGCCAACAAAGAATCTTATACCCAGCAAAACTTACCTTCAGATTTGACGATGAAATAAAATCCTTCCATGATAAATGAAAGCTAAAAGAATTTACAAAAAGAAAGCCAGCATTACAGAACATTCTCAGCAAAATATTCCATGAGGAAGAGATGAAAAACAATGATGCAAATCACCAAAGGGAAGAACTACCCTAAAGGAACAGTCAAATAAAGGAGAAACCAAGTCATGTTGAAAAAAAAAAAAAAAAAAAAGCCAATTGACTGGGAAACAAATCATATCTCATTAATAACCCTGAATGTTAATGGCCTGAACTTATCAATCAAAAGACATAGACTGGCAGATTGGATTAAAAAAAATCTGACAATTTGCTGTATACAAGAGACTCATCTTATAGAAAGAGATACCCATAGAGTAAAGGTGAAAGTATGGGGAAAAACATACCATGCACATGCACACAACAAAAAAGCCAGAGTATTCGTCCTCATATCAGATAAGGTGGACTTCATGCCAAATTTGGTCAGAGGGGATAAAGAAGGACATTTCATAATGCTTAAGGGAAGAATAAATCAGCAAGACATAACAATTATAAATATCTATGCCCTAAAGAGTGGCTCATCCATATACGTCAAACTAATCCTTCTCAATTACAGAAATCAAATAGACCACAACACAATAATACTAGGTGATTTTAACACACCTCTCTCCCCACTGGACAGATCCTACAAACAAAAATTGAACAAAAAACCATAGATCTCAATAACACAATCAATAATTTAGACTTAGCAGACATTTATAGAATATACCATCGAACAAAAAGAGAATACACTTTCATTTCAGCAGCACATGGATCCTTCTTAAAGTAGACCATATTTTATGCCACAAAGCTAATGTTAGCAATTACAAGAAGATAGAGATAGTACCTTGTATTCTATCAGATCATAATGGATTGAAATCAGAAATAAATGACAGAGTTAAAAACAGAAACTACTCCAACACCTGGAGATTAAATAATACGCTATTATATGATGAATGGAATAACAGAAGACATCAGGAAGGAAATTTAAAAATTCTTAGAGGTAAATGAGAACATAGAAACATCATATCAAAATTTCTGGGACACTATGAAAGCAGCACTTGGAGAAAAATTGATTTCATGGAGTGCATTCAATATAAGAAGAAAAAATCAACAAATAAATGACCTAACACTACAGCTCAAAGCCCTAGAAAAAGAAGAGCAGAGCAACACCAAAAGTAGTACAACACAGGAAATAGTTAGAATCAAAGCTGAAATCAATGAAATTGAAACAAAAGAAGCAATAGAAAAAATTGACAAAATAAAACAGTTGGTTCTTTGAAAAAATAAACAAAATTGATAAACCCTTAGCCACAGTAACAAAGAGAAGGAGAGAGAAAACCTAAATTACTAAAATTCAGAATGAACAAGGAAATATCACAACAGACACGAGTGAAATACAAAACATGATTAGAAGCTATTTTGAAAATCTATACTCCAGCAATTAGAAAATCTCAAAGACATCAACAGGTTTCTAGAGACATATGAAGTACCTAAACTGAACCAGGAGGACATACACAATTTAAATAGATCAATTCAAGTAATGAAATATAAGAAGTCATCAAAAGTCTACCAATAGAGAAAAGTCCAGGACCACATGGGTTCTCAGCCGAGTTCTACAAAACCTTGAAAGAAGAGCTCATTCCAATACTTCTCAAAGTATTCCATGAAATAGAAGAGGAGGGAACCCTCCTAAACTCATTCAACAAAGCCAATATCATCCTGATACCTAAACCAGACAGAAACATATCAAGGAAAGAAAATTTCAAAACAATATCCTTAATGAACATTGATGCAAAAATTCTCAAAAAAATCTTAGCAAATAGCATACAAAAATATATTAAAAAGATAGTGCACCACAATCAAGTGGCTTTTATCCCAGGGATGCAAAGTTGGTTCAACATTTGGAAATCAATAAACGTAATTCACCATATCAACAGACTTAAAGTCAAGAATCACATGATTGTTTCTATAGATGCAGAAAAAGCATTTGATAAAAGACAGCATCCCTTCATTCTCATAACACTAGAAAAAATAGGGATAGTGGGAACATTCCTTAACATTGTAAAGGCCATCTATGCTAAGCCCATGGTCAATATCATTCTAAATGGTGAAAAACTGAAAGCATTCCCCCTAAAAACTGGAGCAAGGCAGGGATGCCCTCTTTCACCACTTCTATTCAACATTGTCTTTGAAACTCTAGCCACAGCAATTAGACAGACCAAGGAAATTGAAGGGATACAAATAGGAAAAGAAGAACTCAAACTATCCCTATTTGCTGATGACATGATTATATTTAGTGGAACCAGGAAATTCCACTTTTAGAACTCATAATTGAATTCAGTAAAGTAGCAGGATATAAGATCAATGCTCATAAATCTAATGCACTTTTATACATAAGTGATGAATCTTCACAAAGAGAAGTTAGGAAAACTACCCCATTCACAATAGCCTAGAAAAAAATAAAATACTTGGGAATCAATCTAACAAAAAAGGTGAAAGACCTCTACAATGAGAACTATAGAACAGTAAAGAAAGAAATTAAAGAAAACCTTAGAAGATGGAAAGATCTACCATGTTATTGGATACGAAGAATTAATATTGTCAAAATGACCATACTACCAAAAGTGCTATACAGATCAATGCAATTCCAATTAAAATCCCAATGACATACCTCATAGAAATAGAGCAAGCAATCATGAAATTCATCTGGAAGAATAAGAATCCCAGAATAGCTAAAGCAATCCTTAGCAGGAAGAGTGAAGCAGGGGTTATCACAATACCAGATCTTCAACTATACTACAAAGCAATAGCAACAAAAACGGCATGGTATTGGCACCAAAATAGACAGGTAGATCAATGGTACAGAATAGAGGACATGGACACAAACTCAAATAAATACAATTTTCTCATAGTAGACAAAGGTTTCAAAAATGTGCAATGGAGAAAAGACATCCTCTCCAACAAATGGTGCTGGGAAAACTGCAAATCCATATGCAACAAAATGAAATTAAACCCTATCTCTCACCCTGCACAAAACTCAACTCAAAATGGATCAAGGACCTTGGAAATCAGACCATTTTATAGAAGAAAAAATAGGAAATATGTCCAAATCTTCAACATGTCAGTTTAGGATCAGACTTCCTTAACAGAACTCCCATAGCACAAGAAATAAAAGCAAGAATCAATAACTGGGATAGATTCAAACTAAAAAGCTTTCTCTCAGCAAAGGAAACTGTAAGCAATGCGAAGAAAGAGCCTACAGAGTGGGAGAAAATATTTCCCACTCATACTTCAGATAGAGCACTAATTTCCAGAATACATAAAGAACACAAAAAACTCTACACCAAGAATACACATAACCTAATCAACAAATGGCCTAAGTTAATGAACAGACACTTCACAGAAGATCTACAAGCAATCAACAGATATATGAAAAAATGTTCTACATCTCTAGTAATTAAGAGAAATGCAGATCAAAACTACCCTAAGATTCCATCTCACCCCAATTAGAATGGCGATTATCAAGAATACTAGCAACAATAGGTGTTGGTGAGGATGTGGGGAAAAAGGTACACTCAGAAATTGCTGGTGGGGCTGCAAATTAGCGCAACCTCTCTGGAAAGCAGTGTGGAGATTCCTTAGAAAACTAGGACTGGAACCACCATTTGATCCAGCTATCCCACTCCTTGGCCTATACCCAAAGTACTTAAAATCAGTGTAGTACAGAGATACAACCACAACAATGTTCATAGATGCTCAATTCACAATAGCCAGATTGTGGAACCAACATAGATGCCCTTCAATTGATGAATGGGTAAATAAACTGTGAGATATATATATATATATATATATATATATATATATATGAATATTACTCAGCCATAAAAAATAATAAAATTATGGCATTTGCAGGCAAATGGATGAAATTGGAGAATATCATGCTAAGTGAGATAAGCCAATCTCAAAAAACCCAAGGACAAATGATCTCGCTGACAAGCGGATGATGACACGTAATGCGGGGGTGGGAGAGGGGCAAGATTGAAGGAAGCAGGGACTGTATAGAGGGAAAAGAGTGGTGGGAGGAGTGAGGGGAAGAAAAACAATAACAGAATTAATCAAAAAGTATTACCCTAGGTAAATTATGATTACACAAATGGTATGCTTCTACTTCATGTACAGAGAAACAAGATGTATCCCATTTGTTTACAATAAAAATAAATTTAAAAAGCTTACATTGAATTTTTTTGCCTAAAAATAAGAATTCTGGGGGGATTTTTATATATATGCTTAACTCTGTTACTATATGCCATCTTTTATTTTCTAAGATTTACTTAGAAAACAAGAGTAATCTCCTTGAATGCAAATAAGGTACCAAGTTGTTTCTATCCAAGTAATGGCCTCTGTCAAAGCATTGGAGGAATTTTTATTTTCAGAATAGAATACCTATCCATTCACACATTTTTTTTTTTTTTGGTGGTGTTAGCGGAGATGGCACCCACAGGTGCTCTATCTCTGCTGTACATCCCCAGACCTTTTTATTTTATTTAGACACAGGGTATTGCTAAATCGCCTATGTTGGTCTAGAATGTGATCCTCTTGTCTCAGCATTGGAAGTCTCTGTGATTACATGGGTCCTCCATTGTGCCCAGATTATATTTTCATCCTTAAATTCCCATTCAGACTTCTAAAATTCCATAATAGAATAGTAACTTACTTTTAGCTCAAACACTATGCAAGCAATCTAGACATGATGCATCAATTGAAATATGAAATATTTTGGGTAAAACAATTTCCTCAGAATTTCATGTTTCTGACTAAAATATCTACAGCAATATGCATAGAATAAAAACCAATATTTCAAATGCAAAAGCTAAGAGTTTAATAGGTGCCTACTTCTGATCTGATAGAGGTTCTTTTTGAACAGGGGCAAAGAAAATAACAGACCCAAGCAAACAAAAGGTCCTGGCCAATCTCCACTCACAACTTTATATATAGAAAAGTAAGCCATCATGCATTTGGGTGATAGATGATGATTAAGACTTAAGTACCTTAGCCTCATTTAGATTCTACAACCAGCAACAGTCAGACTTCATTTAACTTCACCATTTCAGTCACATTAAATTCTTAGTCTCAGGAAGTTAATAGTTCACTTGTATACTTAACACAGATTTATTTCAGTATGAAGGTATGGGACTACGGGTATGAAAAATGGTCCGAATTCTATTCTTGATGAGCTCAGAGACTAGATAGTATGACATATTGAATTACACAAAAAAAGAGAAAAATATATTTAGCAATACTTAAATGTGTTTGCCGTTTATCATGGAGACAACAATCATAGATAAAATTACAGAAGTAATTTTAAAATATCACACAGGTAACATCTTCTGATGTACAGAAAATTTACAGATGCTTAAAGTGTGCTTTAACATTGTGGATAGTATGGGGTAATTAATATTTATTGCATTTTTTACTACACTCAATATTCAATGATGAACACAAAATGATTGAAATAAAAATTTATATTTTTTGTTCTCTATATATTAACATTCTGAATTCAATTCAGTAATTCATGGAATGTTTTTAATGAAGGATATACATAGTTAGGGTAGAAAGTTATATTTACATAAAATAGCATTGGGTATAACACTTAACATGGTCCTAAATATATCAAATGCCTAAATGTCACTGTGATGCGTAGTTATGAAGTGAGGGGTCACACTTCCAGTGGGAAATGTGCTGAACCTGGAATCACAAGCCTTTTATTCATATGCAGCTTCTTCATCTGATAGATATGTAATCTTTTCAATGCCACCTTTTCTCGGAGCCTTGATATTTACACCTAAACCATATCTATGCAAATAATTATGAATATTTAAGATCAATTTTTTTGAAAGCAGTTAGCAAAGAACCTGATATACAATATGTTCTTAATAAGTGTGCAGTTAATTCACTTATGGCTAAACTCTACTGGGTCTGTACATTTTTTAATTTAGTAGAAAGTCATATTTTTTTAATCTTGCTACACATTTCAAAGAACATTTTAATCGGTATCATAAATATACATGAAACGGTTTTTTGTTATATTTATTTCCATGTGCTAAATCAATAATTAATTAAATTTCAACAAAGTATCTTTATCATAATTAGGATGATTAATTCACATCATGTGTTAAACTATTTTATCATGTTTCTTGTAATATGTGATTATTATCTCATTGGGATAAGTTGGAAGGAAATACTATGATCTGTCTTTTAACTAGATATTTTCTTTCCCTTACAATTTCAAAGGGTGAACAAAAATTGTCAGGTTAGGGAAAAATGAAACACAACACTTTTTTTTGAAATGTTTCTTATGTTTCTGTTTTCATCACAGAGACTTTAACAGTCAATAGATGCATTACTTGCTTTGGTTGAAGTCACAAGAGGTCTTTTTGTTCAGTAATTTTTTTTTTTTTTAATCAATGGTCTCATCCTGCTCAGGTCAATACAGGCAATATTACTTTAAAATGAATTTACTCATTATATTGCAAATAAGAATTTCTGCATTCTTGATGTTTTCCTAAGTTTATTTTACCTACTTTCTTTCATTTGGAATCTGAATTCATTTTGTCTTTATGGCCTTGAATTTTCGTCAGTTAATATTTTTTTGCTCTATTATTTTATGATAAATCAGTCATATTAGAATTTGTATGACCAAAGTATCTCCAATAAAAATAACTAAAAAAATGCAGCAAGACCTGAATATGTTTGAAATTGATTTTAGAATCAATTGTGAGATGCTGAACAACTGTTCTTCATGACATTACAGAACTTATTCTGAATTTTTCATTTGATATCAGAGGTGGGTCCCACAATTTACCCATTTATATTTCCCTTAAAACATGTATGAATTCCAGCAGGGAGATTTCCAGCATATAATCAATTTCCTTGGCATTAACTTTTGATTTTTCAATGAAAGAAAGACTTTTACTTTATCAAGAACATCAGTAGAGTAATAGAATAAAATAATTAACCTGTGGTTAGTTCAAATGAAAATGATGAAATACCCCTTTGAGAATCAAGTGCTCATTAGATTCCATGTCCTAAGGAATCTATGCCATGCTTTTAGCCTTTCTTAATCACCAGAAAAGCTCTGCATACTTTTTATAAAATTTTTCTTTTTTAAATATTCATAACCACCATCTTCCCTTTCTAGATATTTTCACAGAAATAAATTTTGCTAGATACTTGATTCAATTTTATATAAATAATTCATTCTGTTAAATTCATTTTCTTTTTGTACTTTTACTTCTTTATTAAAATAAACTCTGTTTAAAACATAACCTCTAACAATGGACTTCTTCTGCTAGATGTCATGGATACCATTATTAATAAAAAGGGCTGTGGAAATATTTTATAACAAATAACCATTTCTTTGGGGAGGCTGAATAAAATAAAACAGAGTTTGTAAAATACAGGTCATTCCAAGTTTGGCTATGAGGCTACCAATTCTTCAAAAACTTTCAATTCAAAAGTCAAAACTAAACAGAAACAATAGCATTTTGTATATCATTTCACAGGAACTTTACTAAAGGATGAGTAATATAAGTTATGTTAGTAATATTAGAATACTTTAGTAATGTGAATACTGCTGAGTTTTTTTTTCTGGAATGATCCCCCAATGCTCATGTGGTGAAGATCTTCTTCCCATGGCAATAGTGCTCAGAGATGAGCTTTTGGGAAGTGAATGAATCATGAGGGCTCTTGTCCCTTTCTCTCCCCCTCCCTCTGCTTCCCTGCTCTTATGAGGTGAGCATCTTTCCTCCACCATATCCCTCTGCCATAATGTTCTGCCTCACCTCAGGTCCAAATTAATGGAGCCAGTCAATGATGGACCACAACCTTTGAAACTATTAGCCACAATAATTTTTCCCTCTTCCAAGTTTTTTTTTTTTTTTTTTTTCCCCTGCTCAGGTATTAGTCATGGTGATACAAAGCTGACCAACACACCACCAAAGACTCAAATTGGAATACTTTTCAGGAGTTGTACAGGGGAGAAGCTGTGAAATGTGGAAAAAAATAAATAAAAGCATTTTTCTCATTTACCCTTGAGTGCTGTGGGAGAGTTGTTAGTACTCCATAAAGACATTAAAAGATCTATATAAAATATTTTAGATGAGTAGTAAAGTTGCATTTTATTTCTACAACACGACCACCAATAAATCTGGAACACAATGTCTGTCAGGGGGCTGTGAGTATTTTCAAATGGCAAAGGAGCTAAACTTTACCGAGAGGTATGGCTGACAGCTACAAATTGCTTCCCAGGAAAACCAACAGAAGTGATGATTTATATAACTATGTTTACTAAGGGTTGGAGAATCATCCCAGAGCTCAAGGAAAAATAAACAAACAAGAAGAGCTATTACCACAGAGAATTAATAGAAAGAAATATGTGATCCTTGTAGAGAGAAGTACACAGTTTCCCTGCAGTATGTGAAGTTTATGTGTACAAAGAAAAGTGAGAGTTCTTAATTGGATCTTATACAGAAACTCACAGTGATACAAAATTGTGCTGTGGAAACAATTTGTCCTGTTCTGTTTGATTTGTGAAATTTGAGACATTTGTGGGTAGTGAATGGATTCTAGAGTAATTTAGGTGAATAACCCAATACCTGGACCAGTAAACCTTAGAAAGTGAAATGAGGAGGGATTGTTAATAATTATGCTGAAAGAGCAGGCATAAATCAGAATTATATGGATAATCTGTAGTATATATGCACTCTAAATTTAGAGCATGGCTAATCCAATCCTAAGATAATTGATATTTAAGCAGAGGCAGAAAGATGATCATAATGAATTCAGTGAAAATAGTGTTTAACAAATAGACTGGGAAATAACTAAAAAGTACCTATTTATTAGTATCTTTATAACCTTATATCCCCAAACCAGAAAGTGTAGCTATGATGAACAAATAATTTATTGATTATAACTATGCATATCCTGTACAAAATCAGGACTCTTCTTTTGTGGAGTAAATGAAATTTCTCTTTATAGATTACCTATTTAGGTCTATATGTGATATCAACATATAGATCATGTTATAAAGTCAAGTGATTCACCTGAGGAAAATTCAAATGACTAAGAATGTTTCATTTAAAAATTTAAGACTTTATTTGTCATGAATTTTAATTTGTGAAATTATGAATGACTACATATTTGTGTTCTTCCAAAATTCATATATTTAAATCTATTCTCAGTGGTGGTATTTGGAAGGAAGGCCCTTAAAAAATGGAAAAAAAAACCTTGCTGAATTTTGTTTGTGTTTATTTGTTTTGTTTGTTTACAGGCCTGGCAACCCCAACTAGGGTCTTACATATACTAAGCAAACTCTCTACCAAGGAGCTGCAACCCCAGCTGTGTTCAAGTTTTATTGTTTCTGGAATGTGAAACTTATAAGCAATGAAGTTGTGTATTTAGCTGAGAAGATTTACAACTATAGTATTGAAGAACAGGTCTATTTATTGTTATAGTTAAAATTAAAAAACAAGAAAGAAATGACTTGAAGATGGAGTTATTAAGCAAAAATAAATAAATAAAAATAGCCAGAGGTTAAAAGTTTGGAAAATTCTCAGCTTACCTATGTTTCAAAAAGATAAAAGAAAGAAATCATGCAAAACATGAGAGAACACTATGAGTGTGAAAAAGCAATGGTTTAGAATATTAGTATGTAAGAACCATAGACTGAATCAGTGTGAAAAGAAGAAAAAGGGGTCAGAAAGGCAAAAGGGGATGTTGTCAGACTCCTATTTCACAGGATGGGTCCATAGAGCAAATGTGTTCTATTCTTCAAGATAAGAATGGAATGACTTCCAGTAGAACCAGAGATAATCAGAGATGCCCCTTTTGTTTCAAGAGGGGAAGGGGTGGCAATGCCTTGCTTTCAAAAAGCCAAAGAACATCTTCCCAAATCCATGGGCATGTGCCCACCTGGAGCCCACAGATCTTAACCCCCACCTGGAAGAGCTGTGAGGACAGGATCACTGTTATTAGGTTCAAGACTGGACCTCTCTGCAGCTGGCCAGAGACCAACGTGGAGCAAGAGAGATTTATTCTAAAGTCTTAAAGGGTATGTCTTGTTCAGTTTTGGACTTGCTCCAGACCTGACACTGTTCCTTTTTCCCTAGTTTGCCTTTCACAATGGAATATTCACCCTATGTATGTCCCACCAATATATTTTGATTAATTTTGGAAATAAAACCAATAGTTTTTTTTTAACCTAAGACAAACTACACATGCTTTGAGGCAAAACTTGCATTGCAGTTTTACTTTATTATTTTCAGAGGAATAGGGTTAGTTTTGAGTGATACTGCCAATTTTCTCACAGGCCTTGTAGTACAATGAAGGAATAATTTGACAATGACTTATCTACTATACCCAAGTACCACCAATTTTTGATATCTTACATATCTGCTCCTTTTATAGAGAATATGAAAATAATAATAAGTATACTTTTTAAAGTGTGTGTTTATGGTGGAAAGGTTGTCTTTGTCCATTTTGACTGCTATAACAAAAGTATCATAAACTAGGTAGCCAATAAGTGAAAGAAATTTATTTCTCAGAGTTCTGGAAGCTGGGGAAAAAGTCATTGATAAATTCAGTATCTGGTAACATCTGGTTTCTGGTTCATAGATGGCCAGCTTGCCACTGTGTTCTTGGATGGAGAAGCAATGAGGGACCTCTCTTTGTCCTCTTTTATAACAGCACTAATCAAAGTCTTAAGGCTTCACCTCCAAAGGCCCCACTCCAAACACCATCACACTGGGAATGAAGTTTGCCTTCTCTCCCTTTCACATGAGAAGGGTTCATATAGCATAAAGTGATATAGGCATCCAGACAGAAAATATATTTTCAGTTTATGTTTTTGAACTTTAGTGTTGGTAAACACATTGAACGTTGTCGCATTACAAACCTGGTTTGAATGCTTGCCTGCTTAATACAGTGGGCATGCTGGTTCATCCCTTTGTTAAGCTTTAAAAAGATATCTAATATACACCCATGTATTCATATTCTAGAGCTTTACTTTCAACCTGAGCAAATGTTTGCTGTTAGGAATTATAATAGTCTTATGTTTCCCTACTTCCTTATTCCCATTGTCTAGGGAAGCCATAATCTGTTTATAAATATAGAGCCTTTTGTGAATATTCAGAATTACCAGTGCATGAGGAAAGCAAAAATAGACATACAATTTAATTTGTCAAGCACGCTTTTTAAACACCCCATGACTATTACAAGGGAAAGTTAATCTTATTTTTATAATAATTGAATTAGTACAATTAATTTCCCTATTGTTTTAGGAGTCTTCTTAATTAAGTATTTAGGTGTTTTCTCTGAAGTTACAGTTAAGATCTGACTTTGGAAGACTGCTTTCAAATATAATTCACACGTTACAATAAATTAAAAATCAATAGCATTTTGAAAAGCTAGAAACAAATCCTGTCAACTTCTTATTAATTCTTACAGAAAGAATAATCTCGTGTTCTATTTTGTGTTTTTTTAATATAAAGCTGAATTTTTTCCTTATATTTTAGCTTAGAAACTTTCAATTATAGATGAAAGAGATTTTATCTGGTTCCATAGGGTTTTAATTTATACTAATGCTAAGTTTATTATTTTATTATTAATATATAGGTGACTTAAAATGACAAAGCACCATTTTTATATGGTAAGTAAAAAATATGTAATATTTTATTTATTAAATATTAAAATAGAAGAAATCATATTTAAATATACCAGGTTTGATATTCATTCTGTGTCATTTAAAAGAATATATCTGTGAGAGATGTATTGTACCATTTTTGAGATCTCAGTAAATTGAAAGTTTATTTTTACAAATATTGTGAATATTTGTCTTCATATATCAAATCTGGAAATAGATACAAATAAATACCATTGCCACTTCTAAAGTTCTTTTTGGTGTACTTGTTTTATCCATGAATACTCAATTTGGCCAATATTTTGATATTTATAATAATCTGTAATATATTTGTAGAATTGTTACAAGCCATTTCCCATTAACTATTTATTTCTCTTGGACTTTTCTCTTTTCTGAACCCCTCTATCATCTCATTTTGAGTAGAACTTTTCCTGTTGTTGGAATATCTTGTATGACCTCACTCTAGTGTGGTACTTTCTATTTCTATTACTAAAACATGAAGAGATTTAGCATTAAAAATCTCACAATGGTCCTTTATTACCAGGATATCTATTTGCTTCACTCTCCTGTCCTCTAGCCATCAGATAGGGATGGGGCTGTTTCAAGTATCCATGTGTGAAAAAAAGATAATCTATTTTTAATTTATGGCATAATAAAAACTCATGTGTTAGGACATATGGTCATGACAATCAAGGTAGTGCCAGTTTATATGATAGCAATTACATTTAAATACCTTGTAGAATTATAGCTGTTTGGATTTGGACTTGAGATCTAGAAAACAAAATTGTTTTACCTTTATTTATTCTACTTTCCTTTAGGTTAAACTAGTCCAATGGTATATTTTTTCTACTTCTTTTAAAAAGGCCATGGTTTCAATATAAATAAAAATAAGTAATTATGAGATATATTTAAAATGTAATGCCTGGGGAAAAATTCACTGATTTTTTTTATTGAAATAACTATCTTTTGATGTTTCTTTCTAAATAACTTGTTAATAACTCAACTGTGCGTGCTGGACTTTTTTTTTTTTTTTGCTTCCATTCTATAATGAAATTATTCTCACATAATATTTCCGACTTTGGGACAAGTGAGTCTTAAGCATGTAAATTAACTTGACTGTTTGACCCAGAAAAGTAACATTTCAATATGCCTTTAACAAAATCAATAAATGTATGGCTACCTAGAGGATAATTTATCAAGGCTGTTACATTTTTAACTGTATATGAAAAATTTCACAGATGCTGAATGAATTAGATTATGATAGAATACTCTATAAATGCTTAGTATATTAAATATTTTAGTTTTGACACAAATGTTTGATTTTACTCTTCTGGCAAAAGGAACAGTTTTAAGGTTTAGGATTACTGCTTTTTTTAAAAAATAAACTATTTATTTTAGTGTTTTAATCAGTGAATTATATTTCTATGCCCAATAAGTACGGTTTATCATTTCAAAAGATAATGAGGTTTTAACCATTATTAACTGGGATTTTAACCAAGCTTAATGCTAAAATGTAAAAGTGAATTAGTCTTGGCAGATGGAAAACTACGGTAGATTAAAAATTCTCAAATATGCAGTGCTAAATAATTCTCCTTTTAAGTGAATCTGATAGATCATATAGTTGCATTTATGTATAAAAATTAGATTGGCAAAGAGAAATCATTTTTTACATAATTATTTATTGTGATAATAACTCATTATAGGTCTATGAATATTTATTCATATATATCATAAATTTCTACCA
This sequence comes from Sciurus vulgaris, assembly GCF_902686455.1. NCBI lineage: Eukaryota > Metazoa > Chordata > Mammalia > Rodentia > Sciuridae > Sciurus > Sciurus vulgaris. The sequence continues at coordinate 24,311,811 of NC_136470.1, read as the reverse complement.
TTAAACTTAATAATTTTTTTGCTTCTATGTGTCAGAAAAACTCCTTTGTCAATTAAATATTTATATATGTATATACATACATATATTTTAACAAACTATCATTAAACAATCACTTATTTTTGCTACAATGGTTGGATAAAAAATTCATAATTGCATCCATCCTAATACAAGATTCCCCAAACTGTCTTCCATTTGATGACATACACAGGTAGTATATGAAGAAGACTCATTTGTAAAATAACAGAATCACATAAAGTTTACTAGGACTTTGACACCCAGATGTCCACCCCAGATATAAAACAGCTGTAAAACCATTTCCCAGTTGGTAGTGAAACCTTGGTCTTTTGGACCTCTCTTCAGTTGCCTGAATCTCAGTCCCATAAACTTTGTCTGAAATAATTATCTCATCATACTCCTTAACTATGTAGGCAAAACAGATTATTCCGAAGGTTTCTCAATTTTGGGATATCTTATGTATTCTTTATTCTGGTACCATAATGATAGGAGAGGTTTATCTGCCAAGATCCTATAACTTTTAGGATCTTATATATGAAATTCCCATGAACACAGTCCTTGAGTCTATAGAACTTAGTTCCTTATCAGTTCTCACCAAGTTAACCTTAAATTTGGGTCACAGCACAAGAAAAGTGAATACTTATTTAATTACCTAGCTACATATCTCTGTGAATCTTAAATAGACATAAAATGTTATTTCCAAAATATATTGGAAATATTTGGAGAGAAAGATACAAATTCTGCTTTGGTATGAATGCAAAACAGTGACCTGATATTAGAACTCAATAACCCAACATAATGACCACCTCAGCTCAAGCTGTTGTCAAACTTCCAATTTATTGGACCTGCCTATTCTCGTTTCTTTCATATTCATGTTCTAACTTAAATGTTTTCAATATGAACTGATATTCTTGTCACTATTACATGTCCTAATTTTTCACAGTTTATAGTAAAAAGTATATTAAATTAAAAGCAAAAGTCTTATCCTTGAATCATAGAGGTAAACATTTGAAACATACATACCTATCAGTAGAACCTCTGAAAGAAAGAATCCAAAATATTCTACTGAGATGATATTCTTTTTTTTTTTTTTTTTTTGTACTGATGATTGAACCTAGGGTCGATTACTCACCGAACCACAACCCCAGCCCCTTTTTTTTTTTTTGTATTTTATTTAGAGACAGGGTCTCGCTGACTTGCTAAGTGCCTAGCTAAGTTGCTGAGACTGGCTTTGAACTTTTGATTCTCCTGCCTCAGCCTTTGGAGTCTCTGGGATTATAGTTGTGTGCCAGCGTGAGATGATACTCTTAATGTCTTGTTTCAATCTCAAGAACATGGTTTCATTAAATTATTTGGACAGTTTTAACCTTAAATGCAAAACGATGCCTTTATTTTACTTGAGCCATATAAAAATGACTATATCAAATTTTAAAAATCACAATTTGTTTAAAATCATCTCACAAAGACTAGGAGTATAGATCAGGGATAGAACATGACAATAGCACGCTCAAGGACCTGGGTTTGATACCAACACACACACACACACACACACACACACACACACACACACACGCAAATCACTATTTACACTATTTTTTCAAAACTGATTAGAATGAATCATTACTGCTTAGGTTTTATTACTGACCATTCCACCTCTTCCATATAATTTCAAAATATTTACCATTAGTTGAATTATGATGTGTAACAACTCTTCATTATGTTTCAATGTGCTGATGATAAATTTCCATATTTCACAACTTTATACTCTCAGTTTATTTTTTCTTCAAAAAATGGGAGCAAGCATTATGTGAAGCTTTTTAAAAAGAAAATGTTGCCAATATTACTTAAAAATCTTTTATTACTAAACTGACTTTGGTATGAGAAGATTAGAATTCCTGGAATTCTCGTGAATATATATGTCAATGTGGTGGTGATCATTATGCAGTAAAATATGGTCCTTCACTATTTTCATTTTTGTTTGACTTAAAATGTGAAAGAATTTTAAATAATTTTCATCCTTAAATGAGTGGCTCAATAATAAAACTGCTAGCATTAGATGTCGTGCTAAAGTTACAAGGATTACATTATTCATTATGCAAATTCACCTCTTACACTAGATACAGTGTGACACACCATACAGTTATAGAGGAGGTGGCATGGCCAAAACGCATCTCAGAGGAGCTGACACGCCAGTCCATTGTCATGCTCCTCTAAAGTAACAATGTAGTTAATGCAAACAACCATTTTACTTTCACAACTCTTACTAAATACATGGTACCATAGCCTGTCATAATTTCCAGAATGTCTGACTCAAATAATGGATGCTCTGAACTACCAATATAACTTTTGTGAATGTTAGTCTGTATTATCAACTCTTTATTCAACTTTGTATTTAACCCTGTTCCTAATATACAGGAAGACTTCATTACAGTGGAGAGGCAAATGAAAACCTTATGTATGAGAAACATTTTATAAGAATTCAAATAACAGATATAATAAAAATGCATTGTTTTTTAAAATAATTGTTACAAAAGGTTTTAGCTTTTGATCTGAGGTTCCCAATAATTTTATAGCTTGCAATGTATTTTCTTTGTATGATTTCAATATGCCCTCCTTTTATGTGTCTTAATATTATAGAAATTTTGGAGCATATATGGATAAGTTAGAGAGACATTTATATTTTGTGAAATATTCACATGCTCTTCTCCAACCATTCCTTCATCCCCTTAGATTTGGAATTGTGATCAGTTCTGACCAGTGGACATTAACAATAAATGTTATTCCCAGACAAAAGCTTTAAAACCTACTGTGTGATTCACTAGCTTTACTTTCTCCTGCTATGAAGAATCCCAAAACTATAATGTTGAGGCAATACAGACTTTTAGACATGCCCTTACAATAAGTAAGAAATAAAACTTGATAGCATTATGCCATGGAGATTTCAGGGTTTATATTTTATTGCTGTGTGAACTAAATTGTCAACTAATGCAGAAGGAATCTTTTTTCTTTTCTTTTCCACTTTTTTTTTTTTTTTTTCTTTTTGGTAAGCTATATCATTGCATTCCTCTTGTGTGTATTTTTGCTTCGCACAAGAAATGATTTGATATTTGATATTTTATTGCTTCCAACTTTTAGGCTCTATACAATATTTTATCCCTGCATGTAAAACTTCAAGAAATTTTTTAGTAACTACAATAAAGCACTATATAGCAGAAAAAGCATTATGGCAAAGATTTTAAGAAAATGAGCAATAAGCTGCTTAACTTTTTCTAGTAAGGTCAGAAACTTCTCCCCAAAATGACTAACATTTAATCTATTTAGATGGAGGGTATTTTCTATGATCCAACATGACTTAGTTCATTCTGTGCAAGGAACAAGAAAACAAGAGAATTTTCAAATATAAAGAAGTAAGGAAATATAAGAAGATTGTGTATTTTATTATTGAAACTAAGGTAACAGAAGAGAAATTTTATTGGTAATGAGGTATATGACAATAATTAACTTTGTCTTGAAATGATAAGAATTGTTCATGTGCTTCTTTTTTAGATACTAAGGAGTCTGGTTCCTGATTAAAAATGTATACGTGATTTTTCAGGCCTAACAGAGGCAATGAGAAAGAATTTTCCAGGCAGGCCTCACAACCATGGAGAAATGCTGCCACCCCTTATCAGGCTTGATGCAGTCAATGCAGGGCAGCTGGACTTGAAGTCAAAGAATGAGCACCCCTGGTTGGCCACGCTTTTCTGTTACATATCTTCCAGGACCTGGTACCTCCTTGTCTGTCCCTAAGCTGCGGCCTCTTCAGGAGAGAGGAAAGGGCAAACCATGGAGACATTGGAGACATGTTTTCAGGCTCTTACCCAAAGCCCAGGGCTTCTCGGTACCCAGCCCTCCCCATCCCCTTCCTCCCTTCACTGTGAGATTCTAAAACTACCAGCTCCATTCATTCCCAGACTTATATGCCTCTATGAAGCCCCTAAATCACTTTTGAACAGCAGCAAGATAAAAGAGGGAAGTCTTTGCTTTCTGGGGTTTTAGAACTTTTACTATTTCCATTTATTAGAACTGATATAAGGATTAGATCTTTTAGTTTTTGGCTTGTTGCTTTAATTGGCTACTCCAATACCTGACAACTTAATCCTCTCTCTCTCCCAACTCAGCTAAACCCTGACAGGTAGCCTTTGCAACAGATTAACAAACCTGGGTAGTAAACAATATAATAGATGAGATGTGTTGCCTTTTAAAATCTACAGTATACAAATGTAGCTCTTTCTCAAAAGCAATTTGCTTTTCAACTTGGACAGTATACCCTGACAGTCTTCAAATGAGAAAAAAATAAGAAACATTATTATATGGTAGTACATGAAAATTTCTTCAATCTACCTCTTATTTTCTGCCAAATATATGTCTTTCTTAGAAATCTAGAGTATGCACACCTTTTCCTTACCTATTCTTAACAAAATTATATCATAAATACAGACTGCAAGACTTTTGTCCTTTAGGACATTGGGATTATTTAGGTATATGTTAGAAGTTAGATAGTCATTATGTAGGATACGGGCATTAGGTAAGACATAATTCACTTGCTAGTTGGAAATACGTTATTCTTTGTGGTCACTGTCAGATGGTACAAAACAAAGAACATTTTCCAAATTGAGAGTTGCATGCCAATTGACAAAAGTCTATGTTGATTGTTTCTGGTAATTAGACTGCACTGTAAAAGCAGCTACAGTGGAGTTCATCATGTGGTTAAGTGTATGATAGATATTCCAGTGGTCTTCTTCAGGATTCATGTATATTCTACACAGGTTAAACACACAAGCTGAGTGAAATTATATTAGGAACCATCACTTGTGCCTTTCTCCAGAATTATTATGTTTGCTGATTTACTACATGTGTAAGGAAATGCATATTTAGGGGTTTCTTCAGTGCCATTTAAGCCATTATAGTTGTCTTCTAGTGAGCAGCAGAAGAGCTGAAATCATATGCCAAATGGGAGAATAACTACATGATGCATTAACACAGGAGGGTTTCAAGAATCCACCAGGGGCCCTGTGAGATGGTCTTCTCTCAATACTCATTTCTCCTCTGGCTTCATGTTCTATGCTGACTGCTGGAGTAGACTTCCTTTCTCTGGGGACTGGCACTATTTAATAACAACACCACAACCCATTCTTCTGATGAGCATCTAAGAAATGCTGATGGGTTTCAGAATTCATATACTTACTTTACACTTTGTCAAATTTTAAAACCTTGGTTTTAAAGAGAAAGTTACATTGCCATAGGAAAATAGAGCAAACTCTCCCATCCTCCATCAGTCCATGAGGATTTTATTTTTTAATTTTAGTCTATTAACTAGATTTGTTAAATTAGGTAGAAGATTTTAAGGCAAGAAAGACCTGGGTGAGTGTCCCATGGGTAAATGATTTTATTTTTAGCCCAACTTATGGTTTTATTCAATCATACAATTTTTCCCATGGATTATAAATATATTTAATGGTATTGTATGCAATATATGCTGATATATTGTAACTTAGATCTTGAAGTAAATAGGATTGTTTATCTGTGGTACTCGGGCAAGATGATGAACTACTCTGTTATTTGCAACTTATACAGATGCTAGGAAAATAAAATGAAAACATTATGTATCATAAACTAGAAAATTCACCTTTAAAGCCACACCCTATTGTGGTGTGAATACAATTGGGAAAAATGATATTTCTATGAGGAGAAGTGCTGAAAGCAAATTTACAAAAACACAGCTCCTGCTTGCAGCTTTTATTTTTTGTTTTGTTTTGTTTTCATGACTAAAGACTGAACCTAGGCACACTGTACCACAGAACAGCACCTCTAGTCCTTTTTAATCTTTTTTACTTTGAGACAGAATGTTGATAAATTAATAAATTTCTCAGGGTGGCATAAAGCTTATGATCTTCCTGTCTCAACCTCCCAAAATGCTGGAACTATAGACATGTGCTACTGTGCCTGCCCAGCTTAGGATTCATTAAAAAATAAAACCCATAGGACTCTCACATGGTTTCACTTGGAAAATTGTTTTTAAGATACTCATTTGTACTTGATCTGATCAAAGACTGATTTCTAATTCTTATGGTATCATTTGCTACCTGTATCTCATATGAAATTGAAGGGATATTATATTCTCTCCTAGAATAGCAGTAAAATCCTGGGAAAACTGAAAGTGCCTTACTCACTGAAGATGTTAAGTCTACTCCAAGTTTATAAAGTTGTATTTTACATTATTAAACTAAATTATTAGTAATATTTATATTCTAGCTTATATTTAACTAAACAGTTATTCATAAGTTACTTGGTTTATTTTTACAGGGCATTAACCTGGTATGCCTAATAAATATTATGCTATTATTTGTATACTGTGTAATTTTGCAAGATTTGTCTAGTTCTCTTTGGAACACAGGAACACGGTCTTCCCTTTAATATCGGTTGTTCTAATATCACTCTAGCTCTACCATCAACTGCTTCTCTACATATTGCTCCAAGTGGTCTTTTCTTGGATAATATTTATAACTAGCATACAGTAATATTAACATAAGCCCTTGCCCTATTATCTTAAATAGTATTACTGGTTTTCTTGAATGATCGATTTCAGACTAGGCTGTTTTCCAACACCATCAGGACTTGGCCCCATAATTCTTTTGCGCAATCAGAGTCTTCCAGGAATGAACTCCCTGAGTAAAAGTTCAATGGACCTCTGATGACATGCACTTATTCTTTTGGAAAGATATTAATACTTTCAAGTCACTTGGGCAACATTTGCTCTCTATAGCCACATATTGGTTGTCCATATTAATGTAAGGATTGTCGTGGAATATTTGGGTGGAATAGGATGATAAATAAGCAAACGGTGAATCTTCTATAAGTTTCTGAGTCTTTGGAACAAATATCTTCCTCTGTCTCTGCCCCATCAGGTCTCAGGTTATTCCTTGAGACTAAAACATTGCCTCTTTATTGATCTAGTTTCCTGAATCCCAGACAAATCTTAATTTTTCCAGACCAACAGACCAGTGCTTCACACTTGAATCATCAATGAGTTTGGCTGAGAGTAACTTTCACACCTCTAAGAGGGCATGCAAACTCATTCTATGGCTTAAATAGGTATGCTTTTAGAGCAAATCTGTCCCCTCTCTTTTGATTATTACAAGAATTAGTAAGGGCACAAAGAAGAATTTAAAGCTCTGAGAAGTCAAAGAAGAATCTGAGCACAAATATTTAATTTTTAAATATTTTAGTTGCAAATTGTTTGTTGACTTTTTTACATAGAGATGAATGCCATGAACCAAATAAAGTGTCAAATGGGTTAGAAAAGAGATATTTTAAAAAATACAAAGAAACTATGGTCAAAACCAGGTCAGGGACATTTCTCTCAGCTTTTATATTGCACTTGTAAGAAAATCCTTAATGAGTTTTGGATTTATAATGAACAATGTTTAGCTTGGTAATATCTATTTTACTTGTAAAGCAGTTTGAAAACAATTCATGGTGCTCCCTGTGAGAGAAGTGTTAAGTGTACATCTGGTTTTTTTGTTTTACTTTGTGTCATTACTAAAGAGGACAGAGAGTATGCTTGCACATCTCTCCAAATCATTGAAGAGTCGCATCCAGCTGTGCACTGGTCAGTGTTCTATAGCTTTCTTGTATAGCACTTCTTGAATTTAATCACTTCAGTTTTATATGATACAAGCACTCCTCCAATACCAAGTTCAAGATACTAGGGTTTTGGTAGAGCTACCCAAAATAAAAAGATGTACTCTAAATGGCTTTTCTAAAATGAGAAAAGTCAGCTCTGACCCAGTTCTTGATTCAGTCTTAATGCAAATGCATTGCAGTGTTCTGTGGTGATGCTAAAGGGTAGAGAACAGATTTGCATAGTTTCTTTCCCCAGTCTTTTAATTTTTTGAAACTCCAATGTCAACATTTATCAGTCATCTCCATACACATGTCCATAACCTCTAACACACCTTCACTGCATTTATACATAACAATCTGTCTTCTTGGGAAATTATGGTGCTGTACAAATTGCCAAAGTTGCATGTAATGAGACATGACTTTCCAGCAACATTAGCAAATTTAAATGAATCAATCCACAATTTTTCACCCATTCAATATTGCTACCAGTGCATTTGTCCTTCCAAATCTTTCTGTGCTCTTTTTTATGTTTAATCAGAGTCAAGCTAACTAATAAAGAAGGTGAAAGCTCTTCATATGTATACACACATAATGAGCACTGTTCCTTACAAGTTTCCAATTCCTTTATTCACCATAATGCTCACTGCCATGAGTTATGGATAGAGATTTTTGGATGGTGCATCTTGTAATGAAGTATTTAGAAAAAAGTTTCAGAGTCACCAATGCTCTATATGACTTTTCAATTATTAAAATATTTATATTCCAAACTTTGGGTTTAGTAGTAGAAATAAAAAATACTAATATAAATATATTCAGAGCTTAGCCTGTGTGAATCATTGTTCTAATCACAATTTAGGTAGTAACTTATTTTCTCCCTGCTCTATGATGTGGGTTATATCATTATCTCTCTCTTTTTACCATTTTTGTATCATTTTTATTTCGTCTTTTTAGAGATAAGGAAAGAGGTTCACAGAGTTCATTAAGTAAACTTTATGAGATTATGGAACTGGTAACTTCCCAGTAAGAGTATGAAGACAGGAAGTCTTATTTAATAGATCTTGTTCTAACCACTCTTCTGCACATCTTTGCTGAATATTGGATAAGAAGTCAAAAGAAGTGAGAATTCTGGAATACATTCATTATGTGAACTCACCAACTGACCAGATTTCACCAGAGAAACAAAGGCACATGCCTGTCATGAAATAAGAAGAAATTAATTAGGATTATCCAACACCACTGAAAATCTTTGCTTGGGTGGAGTAGCTCTAAAGAATTTGTTTTGCTTGATGTTGCTGAGTAACCAAGTGAAATTGTGTTCTAATTGTAAACTTGATATCAGATTATTTTCTGTGTATATCCATTCATTTTTCTTTTCACACTTTTCTATGCTTATTTTCTGTTAATGAAATTAACAACAGAATGAAATTATCTAATACGACCATTTTCTTGTTCTATTTATCTTATTTTTTGGTATGTTCTCAGCTCTAGAATTCCCATTTCATTTTTTTTTTCTATTTATTCTGTTGCATGGTGAAATTCTGCACTTTACCACTGTTTTAAATAATCACTATTGTTTTATAAGTCTGCTCTTTGTAATTTCAATATTATTAACAATTTGGGGTCAGATTTTATTGTCTGTTTCATATCTGTGTCTTTTTCATGCATGATTCATTAATCTTTATGCACGAAAAGGAGTGAATGTAAACATAGTCATGAGAAAAAGAAAAGCAAAACTTCAATTGAAGTATTCCCCCAAATGTATCTTCTGGCAAGTAGCAGAGGAGCAGGTCACAGCAGCCTTCTCTTGACTGCAGACTTTGTAGTTAAGCCCCTCTCTAGTTCATTTTGCACTCTGTATTGCTCAAAGAGGTCCATACTATTTTTTTCTGTTTTATATATTTATTCATTTGTTTGTTTTTATTCAGGACCATCTCCTTCCAGAATTCTGAACTCCAATATTTGTCTCCTTAGCAACATACGACTACTAAAAATTCTACTTTACTTGTTTTTGTTTGTACTATTTACTTGGCTTCTTTGCCTCATGATCTGCAAGTTTAAGAAGCAGCAAATGTCTCCAAGGAAAAGCTAAACACCTGGTAGCCTTCTCTGCTTCTTCCTTCCATATGAGATCTTAGATCTTTATGTCCCAGCTCCCTAGGAAGTCGGAGTGCCACTTTTTATTCCAAATGACTGTGGTTACTCCTAAGGGCACCCTTTATATTAGAACCTGTCTCCTCCTTGGCTTATAAAACCAGAGTTAACAAATTCTCCAAGACGAAAAGCAGCATGCAGAATACTGGGCTTAGTTTAATGGGGCTTTCTTCTCTGTTGGATCTTATTTAGAAATACTGCATGAACACATCTAGTATTCATCCCAGTTCCCTGAAAAGTTCCACTGTAAAGCAGAAGTCATGAAGTTTAAAGATTTATTAGCTTAGCAATAAACTCAGCTGTGATTAAAATAAAGATTTTAATAAATATCCTAATGCTCTCTAAATATCAATAGATTTCAAAAAGTGCTATGAATAAAAGGGTAGTGATCCAAATTTGGGCTTTGTTAGGAAAGACCAATGCAGGTCATATTTCATTTAGTAAATAAATGTCATTAACATATGAAAATATGTTTGAAAATACGTTCACAGAGGTTTGAAGAGAGAGAGAGAGAGAGAGATCTGAAAGAAGTAGCAGCTTATATAAGCCTAAAGAGTAATGAAACAGTGTCCTCAGTTGCGCTATAGTGCTGGAGAACAGAGTATGACTGGGAAAAGGACAGAAATAATAAGCTATAAAAATGAACAGTTGATTAGAAGGCATTTCACAAAAAACTTCATACATCGTGATGAAAATTCAGTCTGTTAGATGTCATTTCATAATATTATGTTTTTATTAATAATGACCATTGTTATTATAAAAAAGGTTTAAGCACAGATACAATAAGGAAATAAAATATTTAAAAACATGAGATTAAATGCCAGAGAATATGGATATCATTTGTTGACTCTTATATTTCAGCATTCAAAATAAAGCAAATTGTTTTGTATTATTGAGATTTTTGTTTCTCATCATTAACAGATATGTTTAATAATTATTATAGAATAAAATAAATATTTCTACATAACTACATAAATTTAAAATGGTAGAAATTATGTTGGACTGACACGGTGTAATATTTTTTCTTCCTTTTCAATTAAACAGTAGATTCTCATGAAAACAGAGTGTGTTTATAGTCAATGTAAATACATTAGATTAACTGCAGAAAAACTCAATTCAAAATCACATGTACTTGAGAATAATGCTTATATAGCAGTTAGAAATCATAGCATATTTACATATCTTGCAAAGACAAGATCCAAACCCATCTAGAATGTCCTGTCAATGCTGAGATGCAATAATCCCTCCTGCACATTTAGGGAAGGTCAATGAAAAAAGGAGCTCCAATTGCCTTATTAAAATGGCAATGAAACCAGTCAATACTGCCAGACAAATGAGAATTTGAAGAAGTGTTTAAACCTCCTCTGGAGCATGTCCAGACATTATAGGACTACACCAAATTCCTTGTGTTCTGATTTCATTTCATTGACTCTTGGAAATATTTTCAATTCACTTCAGTTCTTACATTTCAAATGGCACAGTGTTAATTCATACTTGACTCCACTTACTTTTGTAGTGAGAATTGCTACCCCTCCCCCTTGTATTTCTCTGTCTCTTTTTCTCTGTCATTCCTCTCAACCTTCACAAATCAAAAGAAACCATCATTTTATCTTTTAATTTTTAGATAGGTAGGTTAATTTTTGCCAGATATGTACTGTGTTGTCATTATAATATTTCTCATGAAAAATATACATACTATCTCATAAAGTCAGATTTCAGATTTGATTCATACATCTAGGATGATAATATGGAAAAGTTTATTTTTCACCTCAAAGATTATGAAATTATTGATGTTACATCTATTAGGTATAATATAATTTAGTCACAAATATTTTCTTCTCAATAATATTAGATTGACATGGGAAAGTTGTCATTATATATAAAGTTTACTGAAAGAGTTGTTGCAACATCTGTTTTTCTCTGTCCATTGAGAGTCACATATTTTATTCATCAGTTTGCCCATCCATCTATCTGTCACCAAAGTATAGAAGAATTAACAACATGTCACATTTCTTTCTGGATAATCATGTTGACTTTCTTTTTGCATTTGTTTTTCTCTAGAAGGACTAAGTAAATTTTAAAGTGATTTTTTTTTTAATTCACAAAAGTAATACACCAGTGTTGCCAAAATATTTCAAATACATTAAGCAATAAAAATAATCTTCCTCTGGATCTGAAGTTTCTTAAAGTGGACATCCTGAAGGAAATAGTAGTACAGTTTTAATTTAGGCTACTGGTGATTGGTCATCCAATGAAGCTGCACTGATTGAATCTTGGCCAGTATATGCATACAACTGCTTGTTTCACTTGTGTTAACACTTATCAAATTTAAGCTTTTCTACTAAGGTAATTAAAACAAAATATAAAACCTTTACATATATATATATTTTTTATTTTGTGTGAGTTTAAGCACCTCCTGTAGCAAGTGCTTTGATCATTTTTTCCCTACCTAATTATATCCCTGCCTTTTCAATGTTTGAAATGTCAGCTATTGTTTTGGGGAAAAAAATCAGCTTGATTATTCCAGAACTTTCTGGCATGTCCCCTTTATCTTTTTAAGTAACAACTTCTACTTTCAATGAATCGGTCCAATAGGTGTTCAATAGTTCCATTAAAATCATCTTTCTTCACAGAGAAGAAGGTGGTGATTACAGGAAGGGTGTATTCCTCAGCAGTTCTTCAGCTCACCACAGAAAGAGCTGGATGACTGCTCCTCAGTGAGGAGGGAACTCATGGAAGTCACTGAAATTCAATACCAGACACTAAAGAAACCATAGAGACACAGGAAGCTGGACTCTTTGAACATAATAAAAAAAATATGTTAGAGACCCTGGCTGGTGGCACTGTAGTGTTGTGGTTGTGGCTACTGCAGGATCTGCTGATGGGAGGGAAGCACAGGCAAAGGGAGAGGATAGCTTGGGAAAAACATTGACTTGGGGAACCCATGGAAATGAGGGTGAGGCAGATCTTATTAGAGCCAGAGTCAGTGGGGAAAGTTGTTAAGTGAAGCCAAAGTGACCAAAACCGCTTGGCCAATGAGCTGATAGTCTACTGGGAAATGGGAAGAACCATATTTATAAGCCCCACAGCAGCAAACAGAGGCAGAAGATCAGGAATTCATAAAAAAGTTGCCATCCAAACCCAGAAGTCACCTATTGAGGACCCAAAGTATGTCTAACCACAAAGGGAATTGTGCCCAGGAGGATCCAGCCTTTGGATATGAAGGAGAGAACTTCCTCTTTTGCTCTCACCCTCAAGAGCTTTTGGGAAGACACCAATAACAGCCAGAAAGAAGCATCTCACTCCAGAGCATCTGATCATAGGTAATTCACATCCAGAGCAGTGAATATGAACCCTGTGGAGGTTTATGCTTATACCCTAAAAGTGAAATTTATGAAAAGTACCTGAACAAAGACATCCAGCAGAGATCACCATAGCAGCAGGAAACGTGGGTAAGATCCGAACTACCAAATGACAGAGTTCTAAATGTCAGTCAAGATTAAATTCCAACTATGCAATTTTCACTTTAGAACTGTGCTCTAGTCCTGCTATGGAAATACACTACTTGTCAGTACTGCCCACTATATCTAACCCTAAATGGGAAGATAGGAAGTTGAGAGCTATTACAAAAAGCTCTGGGTCCTGGTCACAATGCCTGGCAGCTAGGTGAGGAACAAAAAGACATTGAACCAAACAAACCTTAATCAGCCCTTGACCCAAGGGCTGCAATGCCAAAAATAAGCACAAAGACTGGAAGTACATCCTTTCTAGCAGTTTTGACCAACTCAGTGGAAACAAGTCCTTCACTTCAAGAATTTTTAATCATTTTTATCTTATTCACCCTCGTTTTTTACACTTTTTTAAAATGTAAATTTAAATTTTTCAGAATTTTATTTTAACATTTAGTATTTTCCCATTCTTCAAGATCATGTGTGTCAGTGTGTGGATGTGTTCTCTGTGGTAAGTTACATGCACACACACACACACACACACACACACATACACACACACATATAATTTTCTTTCACTTTAATTGCTTTCTCCTTCACCTGTTTTTTTTTAATTTTAATTTTAATTTTATTTTTTTAATTAAAAATCATGAATTTTTAATTTAATTCGTTCTGTTTGATGCTTTCTGTTATTTTTCCCTTCCCCCGCACCCGTCCCACCCCTCTTTTCCTTCTATACAGTCCTTTCTTCCTCCATTCTTACCACCCTCCTTATCCCTAACCCTAAACCTAACCCTAACCCTAATGCTAACCCCTCCTACACCCCATTATATGTCCTCATCCGCTTATCAGCGAGATCAATCGTCTTTTAGCTTTTTGAGATTGGCATATCTCACTTAGCATGAAATTCTCCAATATCATCCATTTGCCTGCAAATGCCATCATTTTATCATTCTTCATGGCAGAGTAATATTCCATTGTATATATATACCACAGTTTCTTTATCCATTCATCAACTGAAGGGCATCTAGGTTGCTTCCACAATTTGGCTATGATGAATTGAGCAGCTATGAACATTGATGTGGCTGTATCTCTGTAGTATGCTGATTTTAAGTCCTTTGGGTATAGGCCAAGGAGTGGGATAGCTGGATCAAATGATGGTTCCATTCCAAGCTTTCTGAGGAATCTCCATACTGCTTTCCAGAGAGGCTGCACTAATTTGCAACCCCACCAGCAATGTCTGAGTGTACCTTTTTCCCCACATCCTCACCAACACCTATTGTTGCTTGTGTTCTTGATAATCGCCATTTTAATTGGGGTGAGATGAAATCTTGGGGTAGTTTTGATTTGCATTTCTGTTAATTACTAGAGATGTTGAACATTTTTTTATATATCTGTTGATTGCTTGTACATCTTCTTCTGTGAAGTGTCTGTTCATTTCCTTAGCCCATTTGTTGATTGGATTATTTGTATTCTTGGTGTAGAGTTTTTTGAGTTCTTTATAGATTCTGGAAATTAGCGCTCTATCTGAAGTATGAGTGGCAAAGATATTCTCCCACTCTGTAGGCTCTCTCTTCACATTACTGATAGTTTTCTTTGCTGAGATAAAGCTTTTTAATTTGAGGGGTAGTTTTCCTAATTTCTCTTTCTGAAGATTTATCACGTATGTATAAAAATGCATTGGATTTATGAGCATTGATCTTGTAACCTGCTACTTTACTGAATTCATTTGTGAGTTCTAAGAGACTTCTGTTGGAATTTCCAGGTTTCTCTAAATATATATGCCGGGGTCCAGCCCTAGCTGGAGTCCATGGGTTCCACACTTGTAAACGGGGCGCGGGGAGACAGCGTCGGCGATGGATGGAGAATGAAAGACACAGACTCTAGTTCTGCTGCAATCAATCCCACTTTATTCTGGGGAAGGCTGGGTTTATATACATTTTTCTTCAGACTTTGATGACAGGCTTGTGACTAATAATATCAAAGAAGTTTCCAAAGCATAGGCAGAAATTGTTTTCACCGAAAGATTATGAGAAAACAGTAACCTTAAGATTATCCTTAATCACAATTATTTTTAGCATATCTAACTACGTCAATGAGCTAATACAATGTTTATTTCCTTAATATCTAAACTCTATATGACCTAAGACTATTCTTACTATTTTTGGGGTAAAGCGATAGACAATCTCACATGACCATTTCTACTAGGTCCATCTGGTTAATATCTAAATTGCTGAATTAAGGGTTACAGGAGGGCAGTGGTCCCAATGGTTATTATGTACCAACGTTTATTATAGGGGTGACATATTCTTTGTAGGAATACCACACATAACAAAACCACCACACATAAACAAAACCATCATCTGAATTAAACACCCTGTAGGAGACAGGGGGAGATCTATATCTACCTTCTCTAAGGGCTTGCCTTTAGGGGGGGGGTACCAGGGCTTGCCATAGATAAAATAAGCTGGTCCATATCTAGTAGCTACTGTGGGAGATGCTTTGTGCTTAGAACTTGGGGAAACATTGTTATATATAAATTTCTGTGCCCAACAGGTTCTGGCTGTGCCAGTAAATGTAGTGTTTGATTTTTAACATAATAAAAACATTCTCCTGTAGTGAGGTTAACATCACAGGGTTTCAACATGTGTTTTGTCTCCGTGATGTTTTTCTGGAAATTTATAGAATTATTCCCATCACCTCTAGCAAGATCCTCAGACTGAAGTGAGTAATATATTATTAGGAAAACTCCACAGAATAACATCCAAGCTAGGGAGGCATACATCTGGCTACAATCCTTTTAGGATAAGTCTCTGCAATCATCCTTGAGTGGAACTCTGTCAAGCACTGCAAGGAGAGCCAGGTGCCCCCGCATATATAATCATGTCATCAGCAAACAGGGATAGTTTGAGTTCTTCTTTTCCAATTCGTATCCCTTTAATTTCCTTGGTCTGTCTAATTGCTCTGGCTAGAGTCTCAAGAACAATGTTGAATAGAAGTGGTGAAAGAGGGCATCCCTGCCTTGTTCCAGTTTTTAGGGGGAATGCTTTCAGTTTTTCACCATTTAGAATGATATTGACCATGGGCTTAGCATAGATGGCCTTTACAATGTTAAGGAATGTTCCCACTACCCCAATTTTGTCTAGTGTTTTGAGCATGAAGGGATGCTGTATTTTATTGAATGCTTTTTCTGCATCTATTGAAATAATCATGTGATTCTTAACTTTTAGTCTGTTGATATGGTGAACGACATTTATTGATTTCCGGATGTTGAACCAACCTTGCATCCCTGGGATAAAACCCACTTGATCATGGTGCACTATCTTTTTAATATATTTTTGTATGTGATTTGCTAAAATTTTGTTGAGAATTTTTGCGTCAATGTTCATTAAGGATATTGGTCTGAAATTTTCTTTCCTCAATGGGTCTCTGTCTGGTTTAGGTATCAGGGTGATATTGGCTTCATAGAATGAGTTTGGGAGGGTTCCCTCCTCTTCTATTTCATGGAATACTTTGAGAAGTATTGGAATGAGCTCTTCTTTAAAGGTTTTGTAGAACTCGGCTGAGAACCCATCTGGTCCCGGACTTTTCTTTGTTGGTAGGGTTTTGATGACCTCTTCTATTTCATTGCTTGAAATTGATTTATTTAAGATGTGTATGTCCTCCTCGTTCAGTTTTAGGTAATTCATATGTCTCTAGAAACTTGTTGATGTCTTCGAGGTTTTCTGTTTTGTTGGAGTATAAATTTTCAAAATAGCTTCTAATTATGTTTTGTATTTCACTGTGTCTGTTGTAATATTTCCTTGTTCATTCCGAATTTTAGTAATTTCAGTTTTCTCCCTCTTTCTCTTTGTTAGTGTGGCTAAGGGTTTATCAATTTTGTTTACTTTTTCAAAGAACCAACTATTTATTTTGTTAATTTTTCCGATTGTTTCTTTTGTTTCAATTTCACTGATTTCGGCTCTGATTTTAACTATTTCCTGTCTTCTACTACTTTTGGTGTTGGTCTGCTCTTCTTTTTCTAGGGCTTTGAGGTGTAGTGTTAAGTCGTTTATTTGTTGATTTCTACTTCTTTGATTGAATACGCCCCACGAAATAAATCTTCCTCTAAGTACTGCTTTCATAGTGTCCCAGAGATTTTGATGTCTTTGTTCTCGTTTACTTCTAAGAATTTTTTTATTTCCCTCCTGATGTCTTCTGTTATCCATTCATCATATAATAGTGTATTATTTAATCTCCAGGTATTGGAGAAGTTTCTTTTTCTATTCTGTCATTTATTTCTAATTTCAATCCATTATGATCTGATAGAGTACAAGATAGTGTCTCTGTCTTCTTGTATTTGTTAACAGTAGCTTTGTGGCATAAGACATGGTCTATTTTAGAGAAGGATCCATGTGCTGCTGAGAAGAAAGTGTATTCATTCTTTGTTGGATGGTATATTCTATATAAGTCGGTTAAGTCTAAATTGTTGATTGTGTTATTGAGATCTATGGTTTCTTTATTCAATTTTTGTTTGGATGATCTATCCAGCGGTGAGAGAGGTGTGTTAAAATTGCCTAGTATTATTGTGTTGTTGTCTATTTGATTTCTGGAATTGAGAAGGATTTGTTTGACGTACATGGATGAGCCAATGTTCGGGGAATAGATATTTATGATTGTTATGTCTTGCTGATTTATGCTTCCCTTAAGCAGTGATACTCCAGTTTTTTTGCTGTGTCCGTGTGCATGGTATGTTTTTCCCCATTCTTTCACCTTTAGTCTATGGGTATCTCTTTCTATGAGATGAGTCTCTTGCAGGCAGCATATTGTTGGATTTTTCTTTTTAATCCAATCTGCCAGTCTATGTATTTTGATTAATGAGTTCAGGCCATTGACATTCAGGGTTATTATTGTGATATGATTTGTATTCCCAGTCATTTGACTCATTTTTGTTTTTTGACATGATTTGGTTTCTCCTTTATTTGGCTATTCCTTTGGGCTAGTTCCTCCTGTTGCTGATTTGCATCGTTGTTTTTCATCTCTTCCTCATGGAATATTTTTCTGTGAATGTTCTGTAATGCTGACTTTCTTTTTGTAAATTCCTTTAGCTTTTGTTTATCATGGAAGGATCTTATCTCATGGTCAAATCTGAAAGTAAGTTTTGCTGGGTATAAGATTCTTGGTTGGCATCCGTTTTCTTTCAAGGCTTGGTAAATGTTGTTCCAGGCCCTTCTAGCTTTTAGGGTCTGGATTGAAAAATCTGCTGATATTCTTAGTGGTTTCCCCTGAATGTAATCTGATTCTTGTCTCTCATGGCCTTTAAAATTCTGTCTTTATTTTGTATGTTAGGTATTTTCATAATAATGTGCCTTGGTGGGGGTCTGTTGTAATTTTCTATATTTGGAGTCCTATAAGCCTCTTGTACTTGGTTTTCCATTTCATTCTTCAGATTTGGGAAATTTTCTGATATTATTTCATTGAATAGATTGTTCATTCCTTTGGTTTGTTTCTCTAAGCCTTCCTCAATCCCTATAATTCTTAAATTTGGCCTTTTCATGATATCCCATAATTTTTGTAGATTCTGTTCATGATTTCTTACCATCTTTTCTGTTTGGTAAACTTTTTTTCAAGAGTAAATATTTTGTCTTCAATATCTGAGGTTCTGTGTTCCAGGTGTTCTATCCTATTGGTTATGTTTTCTATGGATTTTTAAACTTGGTTTATTGTTTCCTTCATTTCAAGGATTTCTGTTTGTTTTTTTTTTTTTTTTTCAATATCTCTAACTCTTTATTGAGATGATCTCTTGCTTCCCGTATTTTCTCTTTTAACTCTTGATTGGTGAGATCATTCAATGCCTGCATTTGCTCTTTCATTTCCTCGTTTGCTTCCCTGATTGTTTTAATTATGTACATTCTGAACTCCCTTTCTGACATTTCTTCTGCTATGCTGTCATTGGGTTTTATTGATATATTATCTAGGTTTGTTTGGAACATTTTTTTCCCTTGTTTTCTCATATTGGTCAGATGTCAGTGGGACTCTGTGATATTGCAGATTTCCTCTATTGGCTTATAGTGTCCTTGTAGATTTCCAGTGTATCACCTCCCAGCCTTCAGTAGGCTGAAGTTTTGGAGTAACTTGATAATGTAGTGCTTCCATGGAAAGCTGCCCCAAGTCCTCTACTGTTTACAGGGCTTGGGGCTGGCTCTGTGTGGAAAGGCTCTCACTGGGGGGCCTGCTCCAAGAAGCTGGCTGAGTGGGAGGAGCCCACTGCTGGAGTGCACAGATCTGCCTGGGGAAGACTAGCTGCTCTGCCCTACTCTGATAAGCCATTCGTATCCAGGCCTGCCGCTCGGGCTGAGCTTCCCTGGGTGGGGGAGACTCACCCTGTGGCTCTATTTTAGTCCGAGTCTCTCAATACCTCCCCTTCTTGAATCGGTTTCTGGAGCAACTGGAGATGCAGTCACCCTCTAGTCCGCCATCTTGGAAAAAGCCTGTGCCAGGATGGGGCAATGCCGCCTGAAGAGGTCTCTGACTGCCCTGCCCTGGTCCCAGACGCTGCCTGCGGGTCAGAGGTCTCCGCTGGCTTGGGGACTTGAGGCTGGCTCTGTGTAGAAAGGCTCTCAGTGGGCAGTCTGCTCCAAGAAGCTAGCCTAGTAAGGCACTTCCCGCTGGAGGGAGCCGGGCTGCTTGGGGAAGTCCCTGGCTGCCCTGTCCTGGTCTCTGAAGCAACCTGTGGGCCAAAGCTCACCACGCTGGCTCAGGGACTTGGAGCTGGTTATGTGCAGAAAGGCTCTCACTGGGGGGCCTGCTCTGAGAAGCTGGAGAATCTGGCCCTGTGGGAGGAGCCCACCACCCGAGTGTGCAGGGCTGCCTGGGGAAGACTCTAGCTGCCCTGCCCTACTCTAATAAGCCGCCCCAATCCAGGCCTGCCACCCAGGCTGAGCTTCACCGGATGGGGGAGACTCACCCCGTGGCTCTATTTTAGTCCGAGTCTCTCAATGCCTCCCCTTCTTGAATCCTTGGTTCTGGAGCGACTGGAGATGCAGTCTCCCTCTAGTCCACCATCTTGGATTGCCCCTCCTTTTCCTGTTTATAATTTGGCCTTTGACTTTGGTGGGGTAAAGTTATAATTGGTATGACTTATATTGATTTTACATTTATTTGTTTGTATGTTTGTACTTTGTTATTTGTTCCCCTTCTTTACTCTCTTCCCCCTCTAATAGACAATTTTTCATGCTCACTCCTCCTTTCTTTCATCATTTTATTATTTTTGGTTATTTTCACTTTTTATTGTAGCTGTCATCTGCCACCTATTGTGTTCCTCTTCTCTGTTCACTTTTTAAATATTTCAAAACTTCTCTTGCCTTTTACCTAATTTTCTCTTCACTTAAGAAGGGTAATTCCACCAGAGGAGGTGGCACATGCCTATAATCCCAGTGACTTGGAAGACTGAGTCAGGAGGATTGTGAGTTCAAAGCCTGCCTCAGCAATAGTGAGGCACTAAGCAATTCAGTGAGAACAAAACAGAAAGAATTCAAAGAATAAGAAAAATAACTGCACACACACACATACACACACACACAATATGTGTAATGAAGGGAATTCATCTCAATTGATTCATAAGTCCAAGGTCTATGAAAACAGGAAGAAAAAGGTAAACAAATTTTCACCACAATTCACAATCTCCCCAAAAGGGATCCCATAGATATTGAAATGGTTAAAATTTCAGAGAAAGATTATAAACACTGATCACTAAAGTTTTAAATGAAGTAGAATAATATCTAAGGAATTAAGAGAGTCAATGCAGGAGATGAATGTCTATTTTAATAAAGAGATAGAGATGTTGAAGAGAAATCAATCAGAACCCTTGGAAATAAAAGACTAAACAAGTCTTGTTGAAAATTCAAATAAAGCAAATCAACAGATTAGATTGCATAGAAAATAGGATATTAGAACTTGAAAACAACTTCTGGCCTTGAAGACTGGGTATATAAAACTAAAAACTCAGTATTCAATAAAGGTATGTTTGGGTGTTGTGGGGGAGACCATCATCACAATATACAAGAATTCTAGGATAAATGAAGACAACAAACCTGTGAGTCATTGGGATAGAAAAGAACATGGAGACATGGGTTAAAGGCAATAAGAATCTCTTCAGTAAAATAGAAGCAGAAAAATTTCTACACATTATAAATGAGATTGACATTCACATCTACATATAGGGGGAATATTGTCAAGATAAAACAGACAAGTCAAAATTCCAAAAAAAAAAAAAAAAAAAAATGGATGAGTTAAAAAAATGACAAGAATTTTCTCTAATAATATTAATGTTGAAATAGAAAAACTTCAGATCAAAATTAGAGGCAAATCAGTAAGACTGACTTCTGAGTGTTCAACTCATATCCTAAAAAAGGAGGACCTGGAATAAAAAAATCCCAAGTTCTAAAAGCAAACAATTGTCATCAAAATTGATATAAATACCAAAGCTATCTTTAGAATCAATGTAAAATGAAAAATTTCCATGACAAGAGTAAACTGAAAGAATTCATGACCATTAAGCCAGTACCACAAAAAAATGCTCAGATATAATACTCATAGAGGAACTCAAAATCAAACCCAAAACCCTCAGGAAGGAAGATCACTAGACGAGCAATAAACTAAGTGAATATCAAGACAGAATTAAATATAGATAACAAAACAAAATAGTAGGAAACAGCAAACACAGATCCAGAATGACACTGAATGGTCTCAGCTCCCCAATTAAAAAACATTAGCAGAAAGGATTAAAAAACAAGATCCAACTTAATGTTGTTTGCAAGAGATTTATCTAGTCAATAGTACCCACAGGCTGAACGTGAAAGAATGGAAAAAATATTCCTTGCAAATAGAGTCTGAAAACAAACAGGAGTAACTCTTTTTTATCTGACAAAGCATATTTTATGAAAAAAATTAATCAGAAAACAAAGGAGGTCACTACACACTGGTAAAGGGAAACAATATAACCAGGAGATATAATGACATAATGATTATATATATATATATATATATATATTTATATATATATGTTATATATATATAACTTGAATGTCAGAATACCTAATTACACTAAGAAAGTTTATCTTGACAGTAAATTTCAGATGTACACAAATACAGTTATACTGAGTGATTTCAACACATCTTTATCACCAATAGACAGGTCATCCAAACATTAAATCAATATAAAGATATTTCTGATCTAAAAAATACTACAAGTCAAAGAGAACTAATAGACATCTAAAAATATTTAACCCCAAAACAGCTGAATGTACTTTCTTCTTAGGAGCTTATGTAACATATTCCAAACTGGAACAGAGTTTATATCAAAATATAAATCTAAGCAAATAACAAAACTAATATAACAAAATTATACTATATGCATGCACAAGTACATCACAGTGAGTTTCACATTTATATATATTTAAGAAGCACAATCAAAAATACATAAATAAATGAACAAATGGAAGACCAGTAGAATAGAGGAGGCAAAATATGGGGTAAGAGAAAGGGATGGAACATTGTGGGGTGAGGGACCAGGACTGAAATGGCATAAATCAAATTCCATGAATGTCAAAATGAGCCTAACTGCTATGTATAACTATGATGAGCTAATAAAAGAAAATAATTATCTTGTCTCAACTTCATGTTTCCTCTAAAGTATATCCATCCAGACACAAAATTCAAGATGTTTGTAATAACAGCATTTATATATTATATTCCTGTCTTTGCTTCCCCTTTACCCACTCTGTCCATGTTTTGTTCATTACTGTCCATTCTTCTTCCTAGTCTGTGAAATGTCTTCTGTCATTTAAACAAAAGTTCTTTTCTGTCTTTCTGTATATCTTAATCTACTTTCAGACTGCTTCTCTCTTGGAATATCACTCCTTCTAAATACTTTCTGGTTTTATGTTCCTTATGCCCTACACTATTGGTTTGTTTCCACTGGAACCCTAAACCTTTCCTTCTCATTTTGTGCATCTTCCTTCTCTGCCTAATTTCTTTCTGTATTTATGCTTCAGTCTGTGTCTTCTATTCCCTCCTTAGATGAGTGCCTGTACCGCCATGGGGTTCTGTCCCTATTGATATATTTTTGACAAACAGACTCCCATCTCCTCTGTTGGGTAGATATCATGACTTAGATATCTAAAAAGCACCTGAAATTTAGTATGTCTGAAATTGAATTGATCGTGGTTCTAAATGTGCCCCAGTATTCATTTACTGAATTAACAGAAGCTCCACAGATTCCTTGCTCAACTCTCAAACACAGAAATATCTTTGCATAATCTTCATCTTATAAAGCAACTGTTACTAAAATGGCTTACCAGTACCACAGTACTTTCTTTTCAAAATACATTACTTGAAGCCAAGCAACTATTATGTCAGACTGGTACTACTGCTTCTACTTTTATATCCCCATAATTAACTCTTTTCCTGTTTGACTTTATCTTTTTAAAAGAAGGCAATGTAATACTGTGAATATACTAGCAAGATATGAATTCAGGCTGTGTGGTTCATATTTTGAATGTCATTCACTAGAGGTGGAACTTTGGAAATTTTTTTCCTTTCAAAACTTCTGTTTCCTTATTTAGAAATACTATTATCTGTCAATTGATATTTTTGGAAAGTTCTCAAATATGGGTCAAGCACTTGAAACTGTTCACTTAAGTGATCTGAGATTAGTAAAATTGAGTTATATGAGACTTTTTAGAAATTTGCCCTCTAGTTTCTTTCTAAATGCCTCATCAAGAAATTTTTAGACTAATTATATCCAAAACTAACCTGTCACACATGTTTTCTTTCTCCTCCACAAATACTCCAGTGTCTTCCTAACTAGAACTTTGTACATGTAGTTCCTTCTGCCTGGGACCTTTTTCTACAAGAATTTTACAAGTCCAGTGCTTTTATTTATTTTCCCTTCAAATGATATTTCCTCAACCATTTCAGTCTTGACCCAATTTGTCTAATAGTCACAACTCATGAGATCATTATTTTATCCTACTTATATCTGAAATAAATTTATAACTACCTAAAATTATCATACATATTTATTTGGTAAATGTTTTCCATTTGTATCTTCTAAGAATTAGAACTCCAGAGGAGCAGGACCTTATCTAACTTCTTCATCACTAATCACTGGACAAGAGCAGCACACTTAAAATTGAAGAGCATCCATGACATTTATTGAAATAATTAATATATTCAATAATAACTGAATGAATACATGAGTAAATGGATATAATTTGCTGGGACATTTGGATAAGCTAGCTGTGTATTTGTGACTACAATGAT
Organism: Sciurus vulgaris; assembly: GCF_902686455.1. Classification (NCBI taxonomy): domain Eukaryota; kingdom Metazoa; phylum Chordata; class Mammalia; order Rodentia; family Sciuridae; genus Sciurus; species Sciurus vulgaris. The sequence continues at coordinate 24,287,227 of NC_136470.1, read as the reverse complement.
CAATACTCACAGAGTTTACAAACTGGATGTTCTGCCAATCAGGGATTCTCTTACCTACCTCCACAAAGTTCCCTTTATTCAATTACTTACAACCATCATCATTCAATTACATAGAATCATTCAATTCCTTGAAACCATCATCAAATACTTTAGCTAAAAAATTTTACCACTTTTGACAAATTCCATATCAATAATATTTCTCTAAAACTATAACATGAGCTATATAAAAGTAATACTGATAAAATAATTAATTTTCAAAACTGTCATCAATTTTCTGATCAAGAATGTTTCAAATGGAAATAATTTTAGACGCAGTTGCTTCAATATCTAATGTGTTGTTTACAGAAAAGAGAGTCAGTTACTAAGAAAATAAAGATTCCAAAGCAGGTACATTTAAATTCATTTGTTCTGTTTTATTGATACAAAGAGTCAAATTTTATGCTGAGACAACATACATTTGTACAGAAAACATTTAAATTATCCACTTTGAAAAAATATATAGAAATATCAGACTTTCATTCAACCTGCAGAGAAGGCAAACATTTCTCTTTGTTACAGTATTTATTTAACTGATGGGCTCTTAAATATCTGTTTTATATATACACAAACACAGTACTTCCTTATAAATTCAGCCTATTTTTTGCCTTCTGTGGCTTACAGAGAATATGTTCAGACATCAAAGTTTCAAAAAAAATGTAAACAAAAAAAGGAGAAGTGTTATTTCTAAGTGTTTGTATATGAAATTTCCCCTGAAGAACTCATGGGGAAATGCAGGAATGTTCAGAGCTGAAATGCTTAGGTTATGAGAGCTGTAAACTAATCAGTGGAATGAGTCCTTTTATAAATTTATAATTTTAATTGATTGCTGAGTGGGGAATGGCTGGGCGACATAGGTCACTTGGGGTATGGCTGTGGGTATTATGTTTTGTTCCTTTTTCCTCCTTCCCTCTCTGCTTCCTAGTTTCTGTGACTTGAGCGACTTACCTTTCTCATGTTCTTCTGCTGTGATATTTTATCTCAACATGGATTCAGAGCAATAGAGTTGGCTGACCACTCACTGAAACTCTACAACTATGAGCCCAAATAAACTTTTCCTCTTCGAAGTTGTTCCTCTCAGGTATTTTGGTCACTTCAATAAAAAGTTGACTACCACACTAAGGAAATTCAAATTCTTGTATTCAATTTATTTTAGAAATGGAGGAAGGAGGGACTGTATAGAGGGAAAAGAGAGGTGGGAGGGGTGGGGGGGGAAGGAGAAAAATAATGGAATGAATCAAACATCATTACTCTATGTAAATGTATGAATATGCAAATGGTATGCTGTTACTCCATGTACAAACAGAAACAACATGTATCCCATTTGTTTACAATAAAAATAAATTTAAAAAATTTATTTTAGAGAAAGGCATGAAGCATATGTTCCTTACCATGAGATTGCTTTACCAGGACTCCAAAGGACAAGCGTCACTTTCCATACTAACTTAAGTAAAGAAGCACTGTGTGACGTGTCTGGCTTTATTTCTAACAACATCTAGATCTGTGATCCTACCCTTTAATTAAGTTTTCTATGTAGATAGTCCCCTACAACTATGTTCTTTGTGTTGTTCTGCTTGTTGCTCAGTATAATTTATTTATTATTAAGAAAAAAGTATATGATTTTAATTATTACAAAAGTGTATATTCTTCAATATTTGACTATGTAAATAAAAATAAAGTCAGATAATCTGGCAGGATACACTGAAATAAACATTTAAAATAAGTTTCCAGTATAAAACAACATGAAGGAAATCCTAATTTCCTGGAATAAGATAATAAAATGTATTTTTTTTTTAGAACTTTGAATGAAAAGAATAAAGTGTGAGGTTGAAATGTAACATGCTCCTCTAGGATTTATAAGGTTTAGATATGTCATTAAATAATTTTCTTTGTTGTTTAAATTAATAAGATCAAAATTATGAGTGCATGGAGGTTCTTTGCCAGAAAAATGTAATTTAAGATGATGCATTATCACGTAATCAATCTCAGATCATAGAACAATGAAATTCTTATTTCTAAATGATAATAATTTTAATGCATAGCTCTGAAATTGATTCATAATTTGAAAAATCAAAATATTTTTAAAGAAACATGACTGCCAAAAATATTCATATTTCAGGAAAAGGGGATGAAGGAGGGAAGGGAAAAGGGAGGTACTAGGGACCAAATTAGAGAGAATTATATTACATGTTTATATAATTATGTCAAAATGAACCCTAATAAAACTGAGAACAATTCTTATTTCTTTATTTTTTAAAATATATATTTTTAAATATATATTTTATTTGAATATTTTTTAAAATATAAAACCCAATAAGTACCACTGTTTTTCCATAATACTCAGTGCACAAGTATATATCAATTTTTCACTTAAAAATTACCATGAATTACCCTAATTATCTTTCCAAATTCTGTATAAAATAAGCCATCATTTTTCATCATAATAAGTAAGCAAAATGGATATCATTTCATTTTGCTTTTAATCATTAATATAATTACAAAGTTATAAATTGATAATTTATATAATTTCAATAGTATGTAAATATATGTTTGAAAAGGCTGCAAAATAATTTAATTGAGGTAAATTTTTCTAGGTTATAATTATGATATATGAATGAATTTATTTAGCTAAATATTATGCTGAAGTAATTACAGCATAGGTAGTATAACATAAAAATAAAATTAATTAAAAAAACAAGTTGTTCTATAAAAATCCAGACTCAGAAAATCAGTGGATGAATCTTCTTTCATATATGAAATCCAGAGAGAAGTAAAGAATTTTAAAATGGGAACCTCATGAAAAATGACAGGAGCACAGTAGAATAGAGGAAAAGAATTGAAGGGAAAGAATGAGTGAAAGGATAGGAGAGATACTGCAAATGAAATGGACCAAATCGTGCTATGTACATTTATGAAAATGTCACAATCAACTCCACTGTTATGTATAAATATAATGCACTAATAAAAACAAGAAAATTTTAAAATGTATATATCTAAGTATTTTATTTTTTTCAGTGAATATAAATGATGTTTTATTTTTAGTTTAAGTATCCACATAAAAATATTTCCTATATTAAATATTGTACTTCTCAAAGCAAATTTACATGATGTACCATTATTATTTCTACGCATGAGGAGACATGGTTAAGTAACTTGTCCAAGATGACATTGCTTGAGACAGAGATGTTAACACAGTCCTCAATAAATATCAGTTATAAGCCTGTGACATAAATGTCATTTACTTGATATATGTTAGTATTTATTAAATATGTTTATATGTATATATAAATAGATATGTAGATTTTAAATAAATATCAATATATCCATTGTTTGTTTACATTTTATACAGGATAATACATTTTCCAAAGAATATAAATAGACACAATTTTGAAGTAGCATGTATATACCATATTTTTTTTTCAAAAAGGACAATGGAATTGTTATTTTTACACAATTTAAAATGATTATTTAGTTATAACTCTATAAATCAAGGTAGACTGCTGTAGTTTTAGGCTTGAAAGGTAATTTGCAAATATACAAAAGTTTAGATAAATCATTCACCAATCTGATGATAAGCATATCAAATACTTTAAAATGCTAACTGGCTATGTTAATGCTAACAAGCCACAGAAAAATGATTCTAGGAAGTACAAAAATTATATATAATATATAACATTATTAAAAAGTATTAGCACTTATTACATTTTGTAAAGTATGCACTGGGCACCTGCTGAAGTGAAAATACAAGAATGGAAGGAAAATGAAAAAAATGTTAAAATAAGCATTTCTTGAAAAGAACTATTTATAGTAATATAATGTTACTAAACAGCAAAATTATGTTGAGAAACTGAATGAGTGGTCTATAAGACAAGCTCACTTAGGAGAAACAAGTCTCATAATACAAAACGCAATTTAAAGTCTTAAAAAATGGAAAATAAATATAATGGTCATGGACTATAGAAAATAACAATCCAACTAAATGGAATAGTATAAAACCAAAAAGGGTCTTTAAAGCAAAGGAAACAATCAAGAACATGAAGAGAGATCCTGTAGAACAGAAGAAAATCTTTAGCACATGCACCTCAGATAGAACATTAATCTCCAGGATACACAAAGAACTCAAAAAACGTTCACACCAAAAAAACAAATAACCCAATCAATACACGGGCAAAGGAACTAAACAGACACCTCACAGAAGAAGAAATATGATCAGAAAACCAATGTATGAAAAATGTTCAACATCTCTAGCAATTAGAGAAATGCAAATTAAAACTACATTGAGATTTCATCTCACTCCAGTCAGAATGGTGCTTATGAAGAACACAAGTTTCAATAAATGTTGGTGAGGATGTGAGGGGAAAGGTACACTCATACATTGTTGGTGGGATGGCAAATAAGTGCAACCACTCTGGAAAGCAGTATGGTGATTCCTCACATACTTGGAATGGAACCTCCATTTGATTCAGTTATTCCATTTCTTAGAATATACCCAAAGGACTAAAATCAGCATACTAAAGTTACATGGCCACATCAATGTTTATAGCAGCCCAATTCACAATAGCTAAGCTATGGAACCAAAGTAGCTGCCCTTCAGATGATGAATGGGTAAAGAAAGTGTGGTGTATGTACTCAGTGGAATATCACTCAGTCATAAAGAAAAATGAAATTATAGCAGTTGCCAGTAATTTGATGAAACTAGAGACTATCATACTAAGCAAAATAAGTCAATCCCCAAAATTTAAATGCTCTCTCTGATAAGTGGTGGGGGTAGAGAATAGAAGTTCATTGGATTAGACAAAGGGGAATGAAGGGAAGGGAGAGGGGTGGGGAATAGGAAAGACAGAGAATGAATTGGACATAACTTTCTTTTGTTCATATATGAATATACAATCAGTGTAACTCCACGTCCTGTACAACCACAAAAATGTGAATTTACTACACGTGTGTATAATATGTCAAAATGCATTCTACTGTCATATATATCTAAAAAGACCAAATTAAAAAATAAATGTAAAAAAACAAAAATAATGCAATCTAAGGATAATAATGTTATATAAAATATAATTGGTTTAACATAGAAATCCAGTTTTTGAAGAATCACCTAAAGATCATTTCTTATCTAGGAAAGTGCCATACACAAGTGTTAAATTATAACTTAGTTACTATAAGAAAAAAAATATGAGGTGAACACATTTGTCTAGAAAAGCTGCAGTGATTATGTTAAACAGCAAGAATACTGAAAGGAAAAAAAAAAAGAAGTCTTATTATAGAATCAGATTCTTTTAAGGAAATAAACATGTGAGGCAGGACCTGAGGTTTCTGTTGAGACCTCTTAAAATAGCTACTAAAGGGATCATTTCCTGGTTCATGCGTTTGTTGTCAAAGCATACTCAATATAAGAGCTCACCAATAACTCTGTACAAAACTAAAAAGAAGCATCAGAAATTCCAAGTGAGGATGACCTATATTAAATGCTTCCTTCTTTCCAACTTTCAAGCTATTCTAAATCTCCGTAATATAATTTGATACAGAACACAGGAAAAAATTAAGTATTCCATTTCATTTTTGATAAGGCAAAACTCTAACATCGAACATTATTATGTTAGCATAGTTCTCCACACAATTAATTAACTTCCTAATAAAATATTAGAAAACAGAACTAAACAGCACCTACAAGTATAGTTCATACAGTGAATATAAATATGATTTGATTGTTAATCTGTTTCATAGTATTAGCAAATTCCACAAATATATTTATCAGTAATGACAATCTTTAGCTCATAGCTTTTCTAGAAAAGGTGAGCTTAAAATGTGAGCTTTTCTTAGACATGTAGGTTTAGTTTTTCTTTGTTTGTTTTGTGGTACTGGGACTTGAGCCCAGGGCTTTGGGCATGTTAGGCTACCACTCTACTACTTAACTAAATCCCCAGCACTTTTAATTTTTTTTTTTTTTTTTTAATTTTGAGACCAGGTCTCACTAAGTTGAGCAGGATGCCCCACAGCTTGCAATTTTCTCCTTCAGTCTCCCAAGCAACTGGAATTACAGGCATGTGCCACCACACACAGCTCAGAATAAATTTTTCACATATAAAAAGGAAGCAAAATGCTGAAATTGCATTTAATATTGAAATGATAGAGTAGCACCAATGTATAAGGTTTTATGGAATACAATATATGCAAAAAGTTATTGCAAATATCAACTGCATACTAAAATTATTTTTCTTTTCTTTGTAAATAAATTGTTTTATGCACTTACCCATTCTGAATCTATAGGGTTTATGAATGAAATTCCTTCTTTGAATTTTTATTCTTTTTGTTGTTGTTGTTACATAACTCAGCACTGATAATGGAATCCTGACTGAGTGAATTGAAAGTGGAAGTTGCATGATTGCAGTAAGAGGCATGCTCATTTATTTGTCCAAAATAGACAGTATCCCTGACCTCTTCTAAAAGAAAGTTAACTTTGTGTGTCAAGAATCTAAACAAGCATGTGTCTTTTAACCTAAAGTTCTCACAAGCAGCAATTAATCAATTGTAAAGAAACAATATGTGTGTTCATATTTGAGCTTCCACAAAAGAATAATTTTGATAATGCAATGTAAAATTGTAAGTAGCACATCTCTGTAAAAATGTTACTTTTGAGACGAAGATTCAAGAAACAAATAAGTACAAAGATCACTTACAATTTTGCACGAGTACTTTACTAGCTTACACTTTGCTCCTGCGCCTGTTCCTAACCTACCCTCCCACTGGTTAACCATGGCTTTTTGATTCTCAATCCATACTGAAAAAAATCTTGAAAGAAATTAAACCCAAGATGCTGATAGAGTGTATTGATATAGATGTGACAAGGTGAATTTAACTTTTTGAAGTTCAATACAAAAACACTCTTGCCCTTATAATATAAACAATATTATAAAAATTACGTGCATTGAGAAAATGTATTATAATTGTATTTGTTCATAATGTCCTCTCAAGCTAACATTATATTTGATACTTCTCTTATTTACAGTCATTTACATGATTTTAACATGATCAACACTGACACAGTGTTACATCCTGTATAGTAATCAAACCCTTAAGAAAGCCATAAGCAATGCAGGCTAGTCCTATTTGTTCATATTGCACAGATAGGAAAAGTACACATAGAGTAAAATAAATCATTATTATTTCAAAGATTTGACTTTGAGATTATAGATAAAAATTTTCAGAGACTGAAGAGTTATTTTGACAAATGTATTTCATATGTAGCATTAAAATAAGGTTATGGATATATAAACATATTACCATACACATATATAGTCTGGACTTAAAATTATAAAGCCTATCAATACAAATTGAGTAGAGTTCCTGAACTCAATGAAATTATAGTCTGGTAAGATATAACACAACATTTCTATGTAAAAGCATCTTAAACACACACAAACACATAGTTTGGTATGTGATGGTTGTTCCATGTCTTAATCACAGACATCTCTCATGTTTACACAATAGGATAGTTCATTATCAACCTCTTTAAGGAATGCTATAAGCTTTCAGCACCTAATCTGAAAAAAAAAAAAAAAAAAAAAAGACACCATTCCACACTGGGCCATGACATATGATGTCTTTCAAACTTCAGTAGCCCACCCTTGCTGGCTCAGTGCAACAGGACACAAGCCATGCAGGCCAAAACTTAATGCCTTTCATGGGCACACTCTTGCCCCCCTGCTGGGACATAGGCTTTCTTCCTGGTTCTTCATTGTGTCCATGATGGGTACTGCTTAGTACCTCGGGTCTACTGCTGTCCTGATTCTAACATTATGTGAAATTATTTATTTCATGCCAATTAAAGTGTGACTTTACTTTGTAGCAATTATAGGAATAATACACATGCAATCACATAATTCAGCAATGATATTAACTATAGTATTTGACTTAGAAGCAACCAAAAAACCTTCATGTTCATTAATATTAATTTTTTTAAAGAAAACTCTCTCATTCATGACACTTTACCTTTTTTTAGAATGTTTTTAATCAGAATGTTGAAGAACATTGCTTACAATGAATGTCCATGCCCATTAGAATTTGTACTAGTGTATTTTTCTAATTAAACCAGAGGTTTCCTGTCACTCTGAGTTTTCTCAAAGGATAAAATTTGCAAATTGTCTTCTGAACAGAAATGTGCTCAGAAGGATTATATTTTTCTATAAAAGCATTAGAGGAAGTTCTAAAAATATTTGGAGAAATGGTAAACAACTATACAGATAGCATTGTCAGAATCGTTAATTAATTGATACACTGAAAGTTATGTTGCTCCTGCAAAAAAAAAAAAAAAAAAAAAAAAAATCCTTCATTGAAGATTAGAAACTCTAGTGGGAGAAAAGAAAAGCTTCATTCTATCTTTTCAAAATGTAATTTTTTTCACTGAGTTTGGAAATTGTGTGGCATTTTGAACCTTAATGCATTATTTATTATTTGAACCTGGTAAGAAATATTAACTTGAAAATTATTCATGGATTACAGAAATTAAAGAGTTTAATTTTCTCTTAAGACTTACCTATATTCAGTTAATGGTTCTTTTTTAAAACATTTTTAGAAGCCAATGATACTTAGAATCATCCATCTCAAATTTTCCTTTGAAAATATTTAACCCATTGTCTGACTTTGTTTTTCTTTTCTTTTTTTTATAAAAAGATAGCTATATACTAGCTATTTATTAGATGAGTGATGAAACATAGGGATGATGTTCAGTGTTACCTAAGGTAATGGTATGATTTTAAGACTGCCTCAATATAAGCACTTGTGTTTTGGAAAAGGAATAATAACTGTCTTATATTATTGAGAAGGGGATTACTAGAATTTGGTACGTTGGTTATTTTAACATATTTAAGTGCAGAAATAATTTTAATCACTATGCTACCTTTACTTCCTGAAATAAAATCATTGTATTTTTAAAGAACAAGACAGAATATGAAAAACGTTACTTAGCTTTGAAAGTTAGGGTTAAATGAAGGGGTCAACTCTGTTTTTGAAGATAGAAACTATATTCATTATTAGGCAGCAGGCACAATACCAAACAAAAAGGTAGTTTCATGTAATTATAAAAATGTATTAACCACGAAAATAGTTTGATAGAACTTACATTCTACCTTGCCACTAACTCAGGTTCTGTGGGGGAAACTCAATGTCAACATTTCTGTTTACTCTCTTGTACAATTCCCCTTCCTTCGGGAATACTTTCCACCTCCCTTTGCTAATCACCCTTCACCACTAGCCATCCTTCACAAATGCACGTGAAAGTCCTGCCAGCCTGTTACCTATACGGGCAGGAGGTGTTGATCCTTCCACCAGGCAGAGTACTTGAGAGAGGAAACCTGGGCTTTAATTTCCTTGATGGAGAGTTAGTTGATGTTGGACCAAGATTTTTGGTGAGTGTGTTTTCGTTTCAAACTAAAACTGTCATCTAAAGAGCATATCCAATTTCCCTTGAGAGTGAAAAGTGAGAGAAAAAATGGATCAAAATAAAATAGTACAGAAAATTAAGATTGGGAAAAAGGGAATTTAGTCACGATACATTGGCCATCATTTAATTTCTTGGTTATGTTACTAACTGGGCCTCGGTGGTCCTTTTAGTCTCAAAGGCTGCACTGGTGTTTAATTATGCACAACAGTAGCCCCAGGTATTCAGCATATGAAGTTCAAACACTATTTACATTAGATTTAAGTTGCTAGCACTTTGTTAGAAGAGGTACTTGATATTTCAGTCAATGGCCAGTTCACAGAGCAGTATTCTTTTTACCCTCTTATCATGCTGTAAACTGTTGTGTAGCTCAAGAGTTCAGTAATTGATCTCAATAACATAGCCACATACTTCGCCATAGAACAGCAACCAGAGTGAATTTATTTCTACCGAAACACTTGAATATAGCCCATGGGGCATGAGTCTAATGTCAGTTCTATGCTTGATATAACAAGTACTCTTTGGTGAGCTGAACTCTTTTAATGAGATTATTGGTAAGCATAATGGGGAGTATGGAAATGAGCCAATTGAGGAGTCAGTGGGAAAGGAATAATGGGGATAATGAGTAACAGCAGAAGAAACAGGTAGGCCATGGAAATTGGGCAGTGATATTATCAAGTGAGTGAATTATAGCTGTAACAGGGTGTCTTACAGTAATTATTGATGTGTTTTATACCCAAGAGTGTGAAAGTCACTTTATGCATTCTCTTTTTGATAATTAAGAGTAATTTATGGCCTTGAAACCTGTTTCATGTGGCAAGCTTCCAGATCCTTCTTGTAATTACACACTGTAGCTTGAAGTGGCAATAGAACAAGCTCTTAGTAAATGTGCTAAAATGCATACATTATTACTATCAAGAAAAGATTTTGCTGACTTTATTATATTTTTTTCATAATTGTTTGTTTTTAGCAGAGATATCAAAGATTATATTTGGTAATGGTTAGGTTTTATGAAATTTCTTTATGAGAATACACAGAGGAACCTAAGTTGAGAGAATGGAGATTTTTAATAATAATTTTAAAATATCTGTATTTCTTTTTCTGTTCCCTGAATGTTTATTCATATTGATCATCAAGAGACATTTATTGAAGCATCTAAGGACTTGTTTCTCTTCTAGGCTACTTTTGAAAAGATTGTCATTGTTACCAAACTATAATTCATTTTGTTCTTCTACAACTCCAAATTCTGGTATATTTTAAGCTGCTAATACATAGTATAGTTTTAAATTTTGAACAATTTATGGAGGAGACTAGAATAACAACAAAAATCAGGAATAAAACCTATTGTTGGCAGCTATAAAGAAAAAGAGAAAATGTGTTCAATATAAAGAAGAAATGCCTATATTAAAGAAGGTGTTGTTACTTATTTGCTTTTAAACGTTTATTGGTGGAATCAGATAGGTAAAGTTAAAATCCTGCCTCTGATATTATAGCACAACTCTTGATGAATGATTTAATCACTAATTTGCTTTCTTTTCTGTAAAATAATGATCATGCCTATTTCACAGATTTGTTGCTTTCACACAACATGAGGACTTTCTTCTTTGATTTCTATCATTTTCTACATCTTTTCATCTCCTTTGTTCTTCCTCCTTTCTGACTACCATATACCAACTCTACAGGAAGTTTTCCAAAATAATAAATGGCAAATGCCACCATGGTGACCCATGTGGTCATTGAGCACCATGTTCACTGTCACCATGCAAAACAGAACATTGTAAAGGGATCAGCCAACACACACAAACACACTTACCACCTGTATCAGGAAAAATGTGTTTCATGTAAGGGGAAAGAACACTTAATGTCTTATTACCAGGTATATGTGTGCAATGATAAAAGTAGGAAATGCAGACTCTCTGGATCATTCTCAAGAATGATCTTGTTGTCAGGTGAGTCCTGTCTATGAGTGACATACATTTTGCTTCTTTAGGCAGTATACTTTTTGGGCTGTTGTTATTTGATCAATTATAAACTTTAAACTCCACAATTTTTGCTACAATTTTCATTTATAGAACAATTACATTAAATAGGACTTCATTTTCTTACATTGGTATTTACAAATTAGAATCTGTGTGTACCTGGAGAAACTGAAGTTACATTTAAGGAATTTTTAGAAAGTATACCCTTTAAAAGATTCCCATAGTATCCATGTTTGAGATCTATTTCTCTAATTAGTGTCTTTGAGTTATATTACTAATCATATTTTATATATAAAACATAAGATTAGATATATATCACATTAAACAAAGTTGGTTTGTCATGTTTACTGCTAGATTGGGATCAAAATTGAACTAAATTTCCCTTCATCTTTGTCTTCCATTATTTGCCCTTATAAAATAATTATTTGTACCTGTTTTTTTAAAATAGATACTCATTTTCTTTACAGATAATGTGCAAATTACTCATCTGTATTTCGATATAATAATTTAAGAAGTTTCATTTTATTAATAAAATAGAATAATACACAATTTCCTTCTAGTAATACTTATGTGTCATATATTTTAAAAATCAATTGTATGTTTACCGTAAACTTAAGGTTTCCAACCCCAAACTGTCTAGTGGTTTATATTTTATAAACAAAAACCTTGAGTTCATCTTTTAGCTTTGAAATAATACCAAATACTATTGAGAATGCTGATTATAACAATTTTCTGTCTAGGTAAACAACATAAAACCTTTGAGAATACTTGAAATTCACAAATAACTACTCTAATTCAAAAGGGTACAGCATATTATTAGGTTTTGTTCACTGTTTATTCTTTCACCTTTAACACATCAGCCTTTTTCAATGAATGTGTTATGTCCATATTATTTTTTGAAAAGCCTCTGACAACTGAGAACTAAAATCTAAAAAAAAAAAATGCCAAAAAAAGGAATATTTTAATTATGTCAGCTATATTTCAAAATTTCTTCTGATCTTAGTCTCTCAACCTTTAGAAATTCAACATTTTGAGATTTAATTAACATAAAAACATAGCATCTTAATACTGAAAATGCTTTATCTTATTAAAACTATTCCCTTGAAGTCTTTTAAAATGATATTAGACGCTTTGGTTGTTATTTTTTCTACTGGCATATTTTTCATTGATATTGTTATTCTGTATAGTTAGTCAATCATATTGTGATGTCTATGACTCAACTTGATGTCTCCTTTCTAATTTAGAAAATCAGTTCCAAAGTCCCCATAAATTCCATTCTCTCAATTGTGGGAGAAAATAGAATTGCATTAATGAGCAAAAATTTGCACCGAAACAATGACTGGACATAATGACAAGAGCATCAGAAGCATTTGTCTCCAGTCGCCTTTGTGTTCCTACTGACTCCCTAATATCATAGCCTGGTGGTCCAAGTGGGAGGAGAGTCTGCCTATATGGAAAATGCCATTGTAGGTAGAAAATGACTGTTGAACAATTGCAAAGAATCTTTTCATCAAATAAAATGATATGAGCTTTGTTTTTAGTACACTTAAATGTACCATTAAAAATATTTCTAGGACTGAGGGTTTAGCTGAGTGGTAGAGAACTTACGTAGCATGTAGAAGGCCATGGTTTCTATCTACAGTATGGTAGAATGTTTCTTTCTCTCTTTTTTTTTTATTCAATTATTCACACTTAATATCATTATTACTAGAAATAATTTGAAACAAACAGAAAAGCAACAGCAATTTTTCATTATAAAGGAAAAAAAATTGAGGTTCTTTTACTTACAGCAAGTTGGCTATCAAAAAGTTTAGTTTCCACTCTAAATATTTAATCTTGAAACATTTATCAGCCTGTAAACTTAAACCAAAATTTAGATAAAACTGTGAAAAATGTTTATTTTCTTAAATGACTTCCTAATTCTTTTTCTGATGGTATTTTCAAATTACTCAAAATTATACTAATGAATAATGAATACTGCTTTAATTCAACCTCTATAGCAATAGTTTCATACATACATGCATATACTTACACAAATGAATTTGAAGCATAGATATTCTAATATGATTGAATAACTATGCAGAATCACAATATCAATGCAAATAAATCATAATACTACTCTTCATGCCCTATATAGCATGTATTGTAAAAACCGAAGTGAAACCGTATTTAGTCAGTTGATTTTATCAATAGTCATAGTCTTCTTGGATAACTCCGGCACTAAAGATCAATAAGAGCAGCCCAGGTAAAGTCCTAGCCAAACAATTCAATCCCCAGCAGTGCTCTTGACTTCCACAATGTATAAACTGTCTTAGTTTCTTTTGAATAAAAATTTCCTCAGTGGAATTTTACCAGTCTACAGTGGATTTTCATGGGAGTGCTATATTTACCTGATCAGACCCAGAGTAGAGGAAGCAGCTATGTGTACAGGGATGCTGAATTTGCATAGGTAGTACTAGGCATCTTTATTATCATTACAAACCAGGAGTTTGGTGAATTTATCTATTTGGTAAGTTATTAATAAAAACAGAATCAAACCCATAAGTGGTCAAATTTTGCAACTTTGTAAAAAATTATTCTTGGATTCTACATGAAAGCACCTAAAGGGAATTATTGTAATCTATTTTATAAATTTGTGCTTCTCCCTAAACAATATTATTTTAAAGTAACTAATATTCCCTAGAACCCTTTTGGCCCAACCAGAAGAGTAATAGGAATCCAAATAAGAACCAAGAAATACACAAATCAAAGTATTAAACTAAGGAAGACTATTGTGTTTATGTAGAAAAACCATAGTTACAAGAGGTTTGAAATTGAATAATGGGTCTTCAATTCAATAGACATTTAGTGTCTAAACATATAACATTTAAGTTGATAGAATTCACAATAAACATTAGCATTATCTCTAAGATTATAAATAACATTTTTTTCTCATAAATAATTTTTAAGATTTATATTATGACTGCTAGAAAGCATTGTAGTATACATTATTCATTCTATATAACAGTTTCAGAATGAAATGAAAATGTTTAGACAAGTTGGTTTATGAAATGAAAAATCTAGAAGAAAAAGTAGGAGGACACATATGTAAAATATTAGTTTATACTATTATAATATGTTAATAAAACATGCTAATATTTTTATTTAGTTGGTATTCTAATCAAATACCAAGACAAAAAAGTAGTTTTGGACGCTAAAATCTACTTATTTTTTGTTAAATACCTGAGCTTTCATTTAAATGTCAGGGAAATAATTAGAAAAAGACGTCAAGCAAAAATATTGTCTTTTTAGTCTTTTTCTTATATTTTCCCTGAAGATGTAGTCACCTTCTGTTTGAGTCAGTAATTTAAAAATGAGAAAATTTGGTTTTTGCTTTTTTTATAGCCACAAAGGCCAGTAAACTAATAATATGTGTATTAAAATTTAATAATTAATTTTAGCAAATTAATAATAGATAACTGGTAGTAATTTAAAAACATATAAATAGTACATAAAATACATTTGAAAGCCAACACACATGCACGTATATAGGCACAGAAATTTTCTCATTTTAGAGTCTGCATTTCCATTCTGAAGAAAGACATTTATTTGTTCAAAGCAGTTTCACTGAAGGTTACCACTTCAGTCCACTCATCTTGGACTACAATTTTATACTTGACCAAGAATAGTGAGATAGAATATTCAAAAAAGTTACAGAAAATTGGTTTTTATTTACACATGGACAGCAAGGGACAATAGAAACCCAGGTTTCGGTATGAGTCAGTACTAAGAGGTTCAGGAAATCTTCCCAGGTGGAATGAAGTCTCTACCCAGAGAAAGAACCTGAAGCTTGCTAATAAAATTTCTGATGGTATATCTATTATATCTGTGTTTGAAAAAGACATTCATAGTTGTATGTCCTTCACAATGGTATTATTTTTTTCAATGATCTTGATAATATTATCACACAGCATGTGAAAAAAATTTAGGACATTTGGGATCTTATTCTACTTCAAGAATTTTCAGTAGAAGATAAACAAATCACTTGCTCTCTCTTGATATCATATTTAATTTTTACTATCTGACAAACATAAGTAAAAATGATGCAGAATAATAGAACTTCAGCAAAGACCAGTGGTAGAATTTGAAGCTGGAGGCTGGGGGAAGGAGGCCTATGTTTATACCTAGGATAGTATAATCTGAGAGTATTTATGGACAACACAAGGCAAACATTTGGTGTTGGTAAAACACAGCTAGTGCTATTATTAAACAGAATTAACTAAAAAAATCTCTTTTTCTTGATATTTTATAAAAAACATTTACCTATAATAAAGGCAGAAATATCAAGAGATATCTCAACTTACTTTAATTTTACTTTGTTTTATATTTTAACAATAAAGCTCATCTATGTATACACATATATATACAGACACATATATATCTTATAACAAAATATAATCCATCGATCTCTTTCATTATATATGCCTACATTTGTATTTGAGTTCAAATGATTTGATTATAAGAAAAATAGATTTAGTGGCCAAAGAACATTAGTTATTAGAGAGTTTTGGGGGAATGTATCACACACATCTTATGTATCTCTTATCCTCTTAGAATTCCCTGTTTTGGGAGCCTTTGAGCATGTCTCCAACCCCACACAACACTGCAGCTAGTAGTCAGAGATGGACTTTCTTCCCCGTTTTATAGGTTTAGTTTGAAAGCATATCATTTTTCCAGCTCATACTGTAGGTTCCTTGCCATCCTCTGTAGGATGTCCCTGAGGAGACTGGAATATTACACATTATGGGAAACACTAAGCACCATGCATTCACAACTGAACAGGACCAAGGAATTAATGCACTATGAGGCAAATCTTTGGCTAAAGGGAAAATGGGTAGACAAATAAATCTCCTGTTTCCTTCCTTGAGTAGATTTTTTCAGCAACAATTATTCATACAACTTCTTGTAAAATAATCCTAAAATTAATCTATTTGATTTCATACCATGCATGGCCAGTTAAAAACATAATACGAATATATTGGGCATTTTTTTTTTCTTTCTTATCTTCTGACGTTTTCCTCAATCATGCCAGGATTGCATTATGCTGAAAAGTGCTAGCACACATTTCTTTACTTAGACACTGGTTTCTGACGAATTTGTGCGTAGATAATTGATTTTCTGTATGACCTTGACAAGCCAATCCAAGTGATAAATTCATGGAGCTGAATTATAGTTCTAACTGTAACAGAGATCCCAACACTGAAGGCAGAATGAAATTAAAATTCATGGCACAAAATCTCACCAAAACTATTGATGCTGATTTGTATTAAGTACAGGTTCAATACCATAATTGTGGTATTAAGAGGAGCAGGGCTAGGACAATAAACAGATCAGTCACTTTCTCCCATACCTGTGGATCAAAGGTCATCTCAGTCTCTCATGAGTAGCTGATAAAAAATTTTTCAGAGACCATAATCTCAGAACCTGCCCTTCTTATAAATGTGTAAAACTTACAAGTGACATTAGCAACTCTAATATGCAAAAATGAAGCCATAAACTCTTTCCTTCCTTAAACTGAAAAGCTGAAAGTACAATTAGAGAATTTTGACAGATCCCATTCATGTAATTTTTATTATAGAATATTCTCTAATTATTTTATTGTATTTATTGATTAGAGGGATTGAATCTGGGAGTACTTTACCACTGAGTCACATTCCCAGTCCTATTTATTTATTTATTTTTGATTTGAGATAGCATCTTGCTAAGATGCTTATGGTCTCTCTAAATATCAGAGACTAGCCTTGCACTTGTGATCTTCCTTCCTTAGCCTCCAGAGTTACTGGAATTACAGGCATGTACCATGTGCCTAGAGATTATTCTTTTATCATTAGTTGTGTTATTAAGCTTTTCATTACTGTGACCAAAATACCTGACAACAACAACTTGTAGGAGGAAAAGTTTATTTTGATCCCCTGGTTTCAGAGGTCTCAGTTCATAATCAGCCTACTCTTTTGCTTTAGACCCAAGCACATTATAATGGAAGGGCATAGCAGAGGAGCTCCATTCATGGTGTCCAGGAAGAAGAGAAGGAGAGAGAGAACAAAGAGAGCTGGTGACAATATGTATAATCCCAAAGTCCGTGACCCTAGTGACTTCCTTCCGCTAGCCATACGCTACCAGTCTAGTTTTCATCCAGGACAGTAATCCTTTCAAATTACTAATCAATCAAACAGATTAATCCACTAATTAGGTTGAAGCATTCATAATGTAATCATTTTTTCTCTGAGCATTTGTATATTGTCTAACATGAGCTTTCCAGGTACAACGTATATCCAATCCAGAACAGTTGTTATCTCTTACTATGACTAATTGAAACACGATTATTACATTTATATATGCATTTATGTGTAGGAACAAGCATAGTATTAAAGATTCAATATAAATAGTTGTTTCAGGCACCTGTTAGGGTCTTGGGAAACATTCACCATGGTTAAAAAAAAACAACAATATATTTATCTAAGAGGTAGAAAATATGGCTTAATAATACAATAAATTACTTTTGGAGACTTGGATATATGATAAGGATTCCTAAAATATATTGATAACATAAATATTTACTTGAATCTCATTCAATCACAAGTAATTAGAAATAAAGGCTCTTGTTTCTTGACATAGTAGTGAGGATGACATCAGACGATTCAGAGAGTATGAGGAGGTAAAATGAATTTAATACTTGATGACAAAAAATGCACCACAAGTATATCATCCCAGAATAGCCTAGATAGTATTTCCTTCAATAGAGCAATAAGGACAGCATTGATGAGAGTTGCAAGGTTATAGTGATGAAAATGTCCCTGGCCAGGGCACACCAAGTGGTTGTATGACTAGAGCTATCCATTTTGATGTGTGCTTAAGCAAACCCATTTTGGCATGATGCCAGAGAAGATAAAAAACTCCATTGTGAAATTGGAAGGGCCCCATAATATTGTACCCTCATTCAGTGGTTGCACTTGAACTTTTACCTCAAACTATCTGCACAGGGGAATATAGGAAATACCTGACAATTGTGTTTGTGTAGTAGTAGTAGTGGGGATGTTTAGTAAACCCAGGATGTTGTGTGTGCTAGGAAAACACTCTACCACTAAGCTATTTCCCCATTCAATATATAATAATTTTAATCATCCTCTATCAAAGAACCATGTCAAAATCCTTTATTTTGGCCTATCATTTTTCTTTCTCAGTTAATTGGGACAAACTTTGCTATATTTATTTTGCATTCAACTGTACTTTCTGTAACATTACAATTTAAAATCAATATTTTGAATACTAATGATTGGGCTGGTCTGGTATATGCAGGGCATGCGTATCTCTCCATTATTCATAATAAACTCAGAATGCCTCAGACTTTTCTCCTCCATCATTGACTCCAAGACTTCCAAGGAAGCATTTTGCTTCCTTTGTCTTAAAAAATCCCTTCACATTTATAATTTCTGACAACTAGTCTTATGCTTTTCATAACTTTTCCTAGATATAATATCCTAAAATATTTTTTGCAAATCAAAATTTTGTCACCTGCATCTCATTTGTGCCTCTATGACATAGTGGACCCTTCCTCAGGACAACATTCAGCAAATATAATTTTATTGATCTTGTCGATTATAAAAAAATGTGCAGTAAAAACACAGAACTTCATTGTTTTTCATGCATGATTTAATCTTTATCCAATATTTATTATTTGCTTAGTTTGATAAATCCTGTCAAAAAATAAAAGAAATGAAATAACAAGAAAGGGGCTTAATAATTCTCTGAAGAGCTTATACATATTTTAAGGGGCTATGTTTGTGAAATATAAAAACCAGAGACATGTATAACTTGAGAATTGTATCCCAATTGAAATGGTAATTCTCTCTTTGGAGAGGTACCATATTATTTTGCATTTATTTTTCATTCTTTGACATGAGTGAATTTTACAGAAGTCTCCTAAGTGTAATTGGTATATATGTGGCACAGAAGAGAACAGCATAAAGTTCTGGGAAACCCAGCTACAGGAGGTGACGTAGAGATTGTAAACTAATAGAGAGGGAAAGAGGAAGACAGAGGGAGAGGAGGGATTGAGGAAAATAACACACATTATCTCACAGATATTTCAGGACAGACCCTAGATGTGGAAAAGTTTTCAATTAACTATATTAAGGGAGGCACTAACTGGTAGATAGTTAATATCCATATAGCCTCCAGAGTGTCTATTTAAGTTAGGGCATTAATTAAATCAGTTTATAAGACACATGCATGTAACTTTAAGTTGGTTTTGAAAAAATATATACCTATCCACTGAGTGAGTCAGAGACAGAAAGATAGAAGAAGGGAGGGAGACAAGGTCAGGGGAGGATTGAGGATGTTGGAAGATTTTGCAAAAGGCAAATATGTGAGAAGGGAATGCATTGCTTCTCAATATTTTTTTTTTCTTTTGTCATTATTTGTTCATGGCAGAGAGATTTCATTTGCTTTAGATATTTGCTGAAACATACTAACAAAGACGTACACTGTTTCCCAACCACTGGTTATTATCAGGGAGAAGGAGGAAATTAAAAATATATGTTGCTAGATACATTTACATTGTTACCTATAAAACAATAAAAACAAAAGAAAAAAGAGACAAACACAAAATGAAAGGCAAAGCAAACAAAATAATGTTTGTTCCATCAATCACCAGCCTTCACTCAAGAAATTAAATAACATTAACAATAGTCATAATAGCAGTAATGGTGGCAGAGAAGGAGGAACAGGACCAGCAATAGCAATATTAATGTTCTTAGCAACAGTATTGTTCATATCTGTTTAAAAAATTATGCAACATTTTAAAAAGATATCACTTGTAGGCTGAATTTTATCTCTGTCAGTTGCCCAGGGGGAGTATTACATCAAGATAATATATTTAAAATAGTACCAAAATCTGATAATTCAATTGTGGACATGAAAGAAAAAGGTCCTAGTAGCATTATGGACAGTGATACAAAGTGAAAGAAATCCTAAGACTCTTTTCAAACAGGAAATTATCTTTCTTCATGATCCATAGCAGCCATTTGTTTGGTGATTGAGTGGAAGAAAAGTAATAATTATTTCTACTGAAGACATTTATTTCTGAAGTTAATGGTCACAAATTATTTTATACTATATATTAATAGGTAGGCCCAGGAAATTAAAAATGTTTCACAAATTATTAAGTTAGATGTGTTGAGAATCTTTTATCTCCATTAAATGAGTAGTAAGTGCTCTAGTTTCTTTTCTTTTTTTAAAGTATTATAAGACATGGGTTGCAAAGAAAAGTATTTGGCTCCTGTATGTTTTTTAGAAAACCTATACAACAGTAAATACCTTGGTCTTTGTTGCTAGGTGCCTCTTGCTAATTCTACATATCTGTCAGCCTAAAACTTGTAAAGATTGCAAATGGAATTGAAACAGCAAACATACTCTGTAGCTTCTTTCACATGATGTTCAAATTAAATGCTCATATTGAAGAAGTGCACTGAGATTTTCACTTTAATTCTGCAATTGTAAGGAACTTTGCCAGATTTTCATTCCTTCTTCTTCTTTTGATTTAAGATGTTGTTTTTCATGAAAAATGTCAGTGAAATTGTTCTTCTCCATGTCTCTAGGCACTGGAGGTTATGAGAAATACAGCACCATTTTGTCAAAAGTGTAGAATATTTGCAGACATTTCCTTTCATGAGTTTTGATATTTAAAGTAAATAACAATCAGAAAATATTGAAAACTATCTAATAAAGAAGAGTAAAAATAGAAGTTATGATACACTTGTAGTTTTTTCACAGTAGATTTATCAACATAAGATAGTGAAGAGAAATGGTACTCTGCATGATGAAAACAGATTCCAATTTATTAACTTTAATATTCCCAAATATTACTTGACTTAAAATTATTTTAAGCAGTCATTCATTCCCAGAATAAATAATGTTTGAGTTTTGTTAGTTATATATATATATATATATATATACTGAAACTCCCGATATTACATCCTATTTATATTAATGTTTAAAAATTAGTAGACTTTTATTAAGTGAAATTTAATTAAATGGATATTTTGAATGCAGTTTCAGAAATATGAGGTATTAGCAAAAATAGAACCATTGTATTGGGAATTTCCTATTTCAGTAAGAGTACATGTCTGTCTGCTCATACACATACACAATTCTTGGTCTAGAGCAACAATTTTCCTCTTAAATTTCAGATTATGAATTTTATGGCTTGGTTTTATTATGACAAAAATAATGCAATAAAAGAGTCTTAGTATAAGGTTTTGGGCACCCAATGTATAAAAATGTGAATTTGTGACATCAATAACTGAAAGAGCATGTGTCACATGAGGGAGAAGAGTTTTTGTGTGTTATTGAAGTTAATGTAATACAAATGCAATTAGTACTTAGGATGTTAGCTTTAAGGTTTTAACTTTACAGTTAGCTTTTAAGATAACTTTAGGATGTTAAATGTAATCTCTATGCCTACCACAAAGAAATTAGTTACAATATATGCCCCAAAAGAAATTAGAAAGGTGCTTAAAATTTCCTTTCAAAACACAACTAAACACAAAAGAGAAAACAGCAATGCAGGGAATGATAGACCAAAACCAGTCAACCAACCAACCAAACAAACAAACAAAAAATCTGCAAGGCATATAGAAAACAAATAGAAAATTGACAAAATTAATGCACTCCTTACCAATAATTATTCTAAATGTAAATGTAAATATAAATGACCTCCATTCTTCAATCAAAATACAAAACTTGCCAGAGTGGATAAAAACATAGTGTTCAACCATTTACTCTTACAAGAGAATCTCCTTAGATATACACACAGTGGGTTATTATTCACCCT
Source organism: Sciurus vulgaris (assembly GCF_902686455.1). Taxonomy (NCBI): domain Eukaryota; kingdom Metazoa; phylum Chordata; class Mammalia; order Rodentia; family Sciuridae; genus Sciurus; species Sciurus vulgaris. Next base: position 24,264,900 of record NC_136470.1, on the reverse strand, counting down.
AAAAAAGGAAGAAAATTCTTTTTTTTTTATTGTAAACAAATGGGATACATGTTGTTTCTCTGTTTGTACATGGCGTAAAGGCATACCATTTCTGTAATCATAAATTTACATAGGGTAATGTTGTTTGATTCATTCTGTTATTTTTTTCCCTTCCCCCCACCCCTCCCACCCCTCTTTTCCCTCTATACAGTCCTTCCTTCCTCCATTCTTGCCCCCCTCCCTAACCTTAACTCTAACCCTAACACTATCCCCTCCCACCCCCCATTATGTGTCATCATCCACTTATTAGTGATATCATTCGTCCTTTGGTTTTTTGAGATTGGCTTATCTCACTTAGCATGATATTCTCCAATTTCATCCATTTCCCTGCAGATGCCATAATTTTATCATTCTTTATAGCTGAGTAATATTCCATTGTATATATATACCACAGTTTCTTTATCCATTCATCAATTGAAGGACATCTAGGTTGGTTCCACAATCTGGCTATTGTGAATTGAGCAGCTATGAACATTGATGTGGCTGTATCTCTGTAGTATGCTGATTTTAAGTCCTTTGGATATAGGCCAAGGAGTGGGATAGCTGGATCAAATGGTGGTTCCATTCCAAGTTTTCTAAGGAATCTCCACACTGCTTTCCAGAGTGGCTGCACTAATTTACAGCCCCACCAGCAATGTATGAGTGTACCTTTCTCCCCACATTCTCGCCAACACCTGTTGTTGCTCGTATTCTTGATAATCGCCATTCTAATTGGGGTGAGATGAAATCTTAGGGTGGTTTTGATTTGCATTTTTCTTATTACTAGACATGTTGAACATTTTTCCATATGTTTGTTGATTGCTTGTAGATCTTCTTCTGTGAAGTGTCTGTTCATTTCCTTAGCCCATTTGTCGATTGGATTATTTGCATTCTTGGTGTAGAGTTTTTTGAGTTCTTTATAGATTCTGGAGATTAGTGCTCTATCTGAAGTATGATTGGCAAAGATTTCCTCCCACTCTGTAGGTTCTTTCTTCAGATTGCTGATAGTTTCCTTTGCTGAGAGAAAGCTTTTTAATTTGAACCTATCCCAGTTATTGATTCTTGCTTTTATTTCTTGTGCTATGGGTGTCCTGTTGAGGAAGTCTGGTCCTAAGCCGGCATGTTGAAGATCTGGACCTACTTTTTCTTCTATAATCTGCAGAGTCTCTGGTCTGATTCCAAGGTCCTTAATCCATTTTGAGTTTAGTTTCGTGCATGGTGAGAGATATGGGTTTAGTGTGATTTCACTTATGTGCAGAACTTAGAACAGGCAAAACCATAGAAATAGAAATTAATGAGGAAGGGTGTAGAGAAATTGGAGTAGTGTTTAATGAGGATAGAACTTCTCATAACATGAGAAGTTATCAGGAATGGTGGTGATGATTGTACATCACAATTAATGTACTTAACACCATTGAGCTGTATAATTAAATATGGCTAAAGTGACAAACTTTAGGGTATGCAAATGTTATCACCTGAAAAATCAAGTTTTAAAATGTACTTATCCAAATACCTTCATGTCTCTCACACATCTCTCCCACTGATGTGTACAAGATAATTTCTAACTTGGCTGCTTTCGGAAACAATGGAGAATAAAATTATTTTAGCAATTTGCCTTTTCTCTGTGTATTATTTATGGAATGAGGTTTAGGGCATTCTGACATTTTTTCCGCCAAATGCATAAAACCTGCTCACTAAATCATCATGTCAGATGTTATAGTCAAATTCCCTGAACTGTGTTCCTGGCTACTTTTATTTGATTTTGGTCATTTTTAGTTTGGGCATGGATAGTTTGTGAGGCACTTGCTGATTCATCCAAATTCCTTCTTGCCTGTTTCCTTAACATTTGATAAATCACTGATAGTTTCCTTTTTATAACCATTAAATCTCATTGATCCTAAAAACTGATAGCTCTACTGACTGCTCCAAGTTATTTTAACAGCTTCACCATAGAGATTGTGCAGTTTCCATTATTTTTAAAAATTCAAAGTCAACAGTTGGTAAACCCTATTTATCTAAGGGAACACATAAACAGTTTTATATTAAACTAGAATAAATAAAAGTTAATGCCCCATCTTTCTCAGAAATAGCAAAGATATCATTTCCTGTTTCAAGAAGTTAAAATGAATAAACATCAGAAATAAACATCTGAAAAGTAGGAATGAGTTTTTCAAAATCCCTTGGATAAGAGGTTAGATAGAAAAAGTAAAGCCCAACTGATTTACACTCTTTATTTATTAGCTAAAACCTGAGGGTAGCTGACTGGGGACCTTGAAAGCAAAGAATAGCTACTCTAACAGCAGAAATGATGCTGTCATTTTGTGATTTTGTTTTGCTTCACACTGATGATTTTTGTCATGAACTCATTGGCTACTTGTATATCTTCTTTTGAGAAATGTCATTTGTCCCTTTTTAATTAGATTTTTGTAGGGTATTCATTTTTTTTTTTTTGAGTTTCTTATGTATTCTGGACATTTACACCTAGTCAACTAGTCACAGGATTAATTTGTAATTGTTCTCCCACTTTGTGGGTAGTCTCTTCACTCTGACGATTGTTTTCTTTGCTGTACAGAAACATCTCAGTTTGAAATGCTTCTCAATTATCAATTTTTGCTTATTCATTGCCTATTCATTCATGCTTTTAAAGTCATACCCAAAATTTTTCCCAGATCAATGTTTTGAAGAGTTCTAAGTTGTCTTCCAGTGCATTCATAATTTCAGGTCATAGATTGAAGTCTTTATTTCATTTCTAGTTGATTTTTATATATGGTGAGTGATATGAATTTCTTTTCACTTTTCTGTGTACATACATCAGTTTTCCCATTGCTATTTTTTTAAGAAACTGCACTTTTACTACTATATGTTCCTGGTGCCTCTGTAAGAAATCAGTTGACTGCAAATATGTGGGATAATTTTTGCTCTTTCTCTTCTCTTGATTGGCCAATGTGTCTGTTTTGATTTCCATTGTTCTGTGTCCTCTACTTTGTTGATCATCTTAACTATGTATTTTCTTTTGAACTCAGGTAATAAAATGTTTCCAACTTTGCACATTTTCCTCAAAATTGCTTTGACTAGGTATTTGCTTGGAATTAATTTTTGCAAAAGCTATTTTTAAAATTTTTCCATCATTACCACTATTTCTTACTCTTATCTTTACTACTCCCTTTCATGCTATTTAATGTTTTTATGTTCTTTTTTAGCACTTTTCTACTTATTTTAAACAGGAGTGGATTTTCTGTGTTTTATAAAATATGTAATTAAAGATTGTATGTTGAAGTTATAAATCTCCCTCCACTATATGCTGTTCAGTTATATTTTACAATATTATTACCTCTGACCATAGATTAGTTATAATTCTGTTTTCTAATTCTTGAAAGCATATAGATTTATTTAAATCATTTTGTCTTTGCTTCCTAGTGTTATTTTAATATGTTAAGAGAACCATACTCATAAATCATTATTATCATTTTTTAATTTGCGAGCTATGGGTTTTGGAAAAGCATGCACAGTATTCTATTGTTTAAATGATACATATTCTCCCTCTTTCTCCTCCCCCCATATCCTTCTTAATAAAATAGTGTAGAGGTTTCATAAACTATATAAATATCTATGGTATTATTCAATTGTTTCTTCTATGATTAAATAATATCACTATTTAGATGCTGTAATACATTTTCACTTTACAATTTATTTTGTTTGATACTACTACTTGACATCATGTTCTGTTCTTTGAATACTTTCAAAATCATTTTGTTTTAGAAGAATTGTTTTTGCTAAATTAAAAAAATCTAAAATAAGTATTTACACAGTTACAGTTAGTGGTCATTTTATGCCAATTTAGGCAAAATTACTGCCCTAATTCTGGGTGTTCTGAAGGTTTTAATTATGTGGGGATTGTTTCTTTACTTTTCACTTTTAACATTTTCTGTATTTCTTTAGAGTGAATGAGTTTGTGACTTTTTTCTGTGTGAACAATTCACTTTTTATTTCTCTATTTTGTATTGAAATCTTAAACGATTGAACACAATTTATAAGAAAATGTCCATGTCAAAATAAATACCCAATTTAAATAGATTTTATTCATAGCTCTGCCATGCTTCCATCTCTAAACGAGGGAAATTAACAATTTTGTCTTACATGGCTTTAAGTTGGTTTACATAGTTAAATTTGTATATATGATTTCAATGCTCTACCCTTCTTCATATGAATAATTATGTAAAGTAATATCTTTTTTTGGTATTGCAGCGCTTGTATTTCCTTTGTTTTGGGGGTCAATATTCCTTAGTCTTCCTTTTCTTTTTCTGAAAAATAAGTTCTAGTTCCTTCAGGAAGTATCTGTTACTTCTCATACTTATATGATTTTTCTAATGAGTGTCTTTTTATTTCACCTTCACTTTTGAATGATAGCGTATTTGCACCTGAATTCTACATTGACAGTACAGATTCTCCCTAAATTTTCATGGAGCAAAAATTCAATAAATCCATTACAAATTGAAAACATCATATGCCAAAAATGCATTAACCTTTTGTGAATTTGTAAAGCATGTCCTTGCATCCTTAACTTTTGCCATTGCCATTCCAAAATGTCTTATAAAGAAAAGGTATTTCCATTTAGAATACACCTGAGAATTTCAGAAATATCTTAACAAGTTGCTATTACTCCGTTCATGGTAAAAGGCAGAGTATGTTCAGAGGTTAAGAATTTAGATCACTTAGGTTAAAATCCAGTCCACTAGACTTGATGACCAGCTCAACAATTTACTAGCTGTGTACAGTATAGCTGCAAGTCACTGAAGCTATCTGTACTGATTTTCTGTTTTCACACAAGAAGGATGCTAGTAGTGCCTTCTTAATGAGGTTACAATACTGAGTAAATTATTTCATTCATATAATTGACCCATAGTTGCCTCTTCAAAACAGAGAAAAATGTTCCCTTTACAACTTAGGAACTACATTAAAAGCAAATCAATTGTTTAAACAACAATCAAATTCTCAAATGAAAGAAAGGGAAAAGAATCGCCAAGGGAATTCTAGGTCCTTATTTTTCTCCAACTTGGCACTTCTCAACTATAGTTCAAAATAATTTCAGTCTAGAAAACCATTGTTTTATCCATTTTAGATTGTAGGTAGTGGGTCTAAAAGGTTTTCAGTCTAACCAATATTATATTAAATAAGATATGTTAAATCTAACATAACATTTAAAAATAATGTCATTAAAACTGAAAGAAAATTATGTACCTTGAAATTGTATTATTTTTTAACAAGTTCCTTGATGGTCCAGGTAGATTGTATTATTGTTATTGTTCAATCTCTATCATCCTTTAGATCCTGCTGCATACAAACACCGTCAATGTCTTGTCTGTGCTTTTGATTAACAATTATACTTGCCTATCCCATTGACAGTGTCTCTGTACTGTGATTTGGTTTAGCCCATGAGATTTGAGACACTATGAAATATATCAAATTATGGTATGGGTCACAACAGAAACTATTTGAAATTGCATTGTTGTATTGGATTGTTCCAGATTCTTTTCTCATTCCTTGTTCCCCTTCAAAGGCATATTCCTCATAGGGAATTCCTCCAGCCCGAGATGTGATAATAGAGACAATCTGAAATAAACTGAGATGTACCTTTTCAGCCAATTGTGTTAGTCAGCTTTTCATCACTATGACAAATATCTGAGAAAAATGACTAAGAGGAGAAAAGATCTACCTTGGCTCACAGTTTCATTAGTTTCAGCTCAGAACCCACTCATTGTTTTGGGCTTAAGGTTAGTCTGAATAGCACAACAGAATGTTATGATAGAGCAAAGCTGTTCACCTGGCAGCCAGGAAGCAGAAGAGAGAGAAAGAAAAGAACAAGGGTCAGGTAACCCTAGTGACCTGTTTATTCCAACAAGGCTCCAACACTTATAGTTCTCTACCACCTCCCACTAACGTCCTCCCATTTTCAATCCATCAAAGAGCCAGTTCTCTAGTGGGGTAAGAACCCTCAAGATTCAATCACTTTTCAATGGTCCCACCTCAGGATGTTGCTGCAGTAGGGAACAGCCTTCATCACATGAGCCATTGGGGGACATTCCAAACCACAAGAGCTATCAATCTATAATGGGAATAAAATATAAGTGCTATAGTAAGGCATTCATATTTTGCAGTTATTAGCCATGTAGTAAAGGTAAATAATAATATAAATTCAAGATAAATGTCAGAGCAATTATACAGTAGAATTACTATCATATTTCCAGTGTTCCAGTCCATTGTGAAAGGGACCCTTCTTTTATTCAGCTTGCCTTTACCCAGTTTAATCTCAATTGTAAATGTGGTTATTTTTACCTTGTACCATAGAGTGATTTTTATAATTTGCAAATGATAAGAAATCTAAACCAAAATGGCTTTGAAAAAGAGTTTATTGGTATACATAACTCAAAATCCATAAGCTTCAAGTAAAAATAAAATATGAGATTCAAATAGTTCTCCCAAGACAAATTCTTCTCCAATTCTATTCTACTCTGGATTCATTATCAAGTTTTATTTGGTATTAGAGCAGTTGTCAACTTCTCTTGGCTTAAATTCTCCAAAGTACAATTAAAGTAATAGTCAAACTTTGAGTACTTGTAATGTGCCAGGACCTATTCTTCATAATTTACATAAATCAATTCATTTCATCCTTGGAGTGATTATATCAACTAGAGATTAATTTATACTAATTTTATAAAAGTGTGATAGATGTATAGGAAATAAAAAATACCTCATAATAACCACTATTAATGAAATTTAAAGTACAAAATTTTATTCTTGCAAATATTCCAAAAAAAGTCTGAGCAGCACAAGCTATTTCTTAATTATATCATTAACTAAATCTTTATGTTAAAATTCAACATCCTAAATGTCTGCAACTGTTTTATATTCTCTGCTTATCTGGATGGAATTCTCTTACTACAAATAGACTAAAGAATGAGAAGATTGTTTCTTAGAGAAAAATCAATTAGAACCTTATCATTAGAATTTGTGATGATATAAGTAGATGTTAAAAACTTTGAAATATTGAATATATTTATACTACTTGCAAACTAATAAGTTAGAATTCACATATTCAAGGATATTGAAAGAAGACAGGAAATTTAATGAAAAGTATCAGCAACAAAAGTTTTTTCATCTTTATATAATAACTTGACAATAAAATTGAAGGGGCCAAATCAAATCCAGTATAAATATCAGCCTTGATCAAGAACTTTTAAGTTTTTGGGGTTTTGTAGTTAATATGCTTCTAAATATTTTAAAACATAAAATATTTTTGTACCTATGAAGCACCTTAGTCACTTTTTGTTGTACTTACAGTTCTCTTGGCATTCCTCACAATTCTTCCTGCTCAGGATTTTTGAATTCTGTTTCCCTGCAAGCAATACTCTTCAAAATTATTCCTCCTCCAATTTCTTCAAGTCTATACCAGACAAAAGTGTCTTTTCTGAATCCCCATATGAAACAACACTGCCCTGCACACGAGCCCATCTCACTTTTCTTCTTATTTTTCTTCACAACATTTGCCACATGTGACATGTTACCTAAATTCGGGAAAGCAAGGACAGTACTTTGCACTGTGCAATATCTGTACCTAGAACAGACTATAGTACACAGTGAGCTTTCAGCTGTTTATAGAGTAAAGGAAAATAAGTAATAATTATACTATTGAGTAAAATTCACACACTCAATTTTATTCAGTACAAATAAACTGTATTTTCCACTAAATATGTGCATGTCCTCCTTCCTTACTCCCCAATGCTGGGGATCAAATCCGCAGCTACATGCATGATTAATTTCCCACCAAGCACTGCTCCCAGATCCAAGATGTGCACATCTAATGCCAATTGGCTTTAAATATGTTGGATCATGTTTTTTTTTAGTTTTATGAGTATGTAAATTTGCATCGGGGTTATGATGAAGCGCAAAATAGTCATTAAAATTTTCATAATAATTTTCCTATTTTGTGAATCTTTATAATAAGAACAGCTATCAGTCATTAAGCAATAACTTGTACACGCACACACACAACTTTTTATTTCTACTTCTTTTATTTATATTCTATTAATTAAGTGACATTAGTATTTCCATCTTTCCCCATCCGAAGACAAAGAAACAGAGAGGGTTTTTAAAGCCCAAGACATGAAAGCACAGTTTTGAGATTTAGAAATGTAATTAATTAACTCTTAACAAAAATATAATTTTTCTTTGAGACATAGATTGAATAGTTTTAAAATTTCTTTTTGAAAAAATAATTTGAATTTGTTCTTAGTTTTCCTAGTTGCATACACTCTTCTTAATAGTGCTTCCTGTGGATTCAAATTTGGTGTCTCTTTTGATTTTTTAAAATTTTCCCAATTGAGAAAGCAAGAGCAGAAATATGATATATGGAGAATATGAGAAAATGAAAGTTGGAAGTGGTTGGATTAGCTTATCCTAGTGTTTAAAAAACTTATTTAAGTGAAATTAAAGAAAATAGGCAGCGAAATTGAGTATTTCTATTTCAAAAGTGCATATTCCCTTATTAAATTATGTTGAATCAATACACTATAGGCTTTGGGAATTTTTTGTTTGTTTCCAAATTATAATTCAATCAGAGCAAATGTAGAATCATAGTGGACTCTAGAGAAGTTGTAGTCTAATTAGTTATGAAAGGTTAGAATTATATTTCTTCCTGTTCTTTAAGCATTTTATGGTCATTAACATTCATGGCGCTCCTATGAGCATAGCACATGATTAACTGGATCTCCTTTCAAAGTGACCAATTAAAAGAATTGGGGAAAGATTAATCTTGGTTTCCATTCTAATATTGGAACTTATAATAGATTTGAGAATATGTGTATACTACAATTTTGTGGTAGGATTATTTGCTAATATTATCTATTGGAGGGTTTTGAAGGGATATTGAAATTGGAATTTCAAGGTAAATTATCCATGGAGAGAAATGACAGAGAATGAGAGAGCAGTGACTGAGAGTGGAGTCTCTGATGACCTCGTGGTTGTGGCTGTCTGGTGCCTGGGAGTGTGTAGGTGCGAGGGCACAGGATGCCTAACTGTTGTGGCAATACCCTGCCTGAGGAAGCTCTGTGCAAGAGTTCTATCAGTTCTGACCTTGATCTCAGGCACATAGCTCCTGTAAATAGAGGAATTCTCATGCTAGACAACCACAATGTTTGACCAACTCTGCTAATCCTAAACCTACTTAACAGTAACTTTAAAAAATGAACTTTCTCGAGAGTTGCATAAAACTTTGCAACTGTGGATTGGAACCAAGGAAAAGCTGCACAGATGTTTCTAAGTGTTTGTAACTTTCTGAGTATAGAAAATAATGCTTGCATAGTCTTTAACCTGATAATGAGACATATGTAAATAAAGTTTGCTGGCCTAACTATTTAGTTCTGCTTCTCCTTCAGAGAGAAGCATTCCACCTGATCACAGCTATTTAGCTACAAATTCTGTGCATGTGAGTCTTTATTTTTCTAATTCCCCCATCACCTCTGGCTGGAACCACAAGTTTAGCTATACAGGACATGGCAATTATTCATAAGTGTGAGAAAGTAGATTTTTTAATTGAGAACTTTGTAGTTTCATCAGATTCTCTCTATAGGACCCTCTTGTTTCTCCCACATTTATTCTGGGTTGTGACAGAAAAATCATAGAATGCCTGGACTTTTGTGACCCAAGTAGATGCCTTGGCTTGAGAGTCTCAGCCAAGGTCTTGAATATTCTTAGGAACTGAGAGAGGAGACAGAAGAGACTGGCTCTGGTCCTTAGACCAATGTTCTTAAACCCTTAAACTCCACACTCTGAGCCTCTTGTTCCAGACACACTCACTAGAGCATCCCTTCTCTCTCACTATTCTTCATAAGAATAATTTGCACCACTCTGGAGGTAAGTTCCTCTAGTAAGTACTTCAGATTGATTATCCTGGCATTGGTGCTTCTTCCTCTGGAATCTCGATTGGCCCTATCTCCTTGTGGGAATTTCTCATCTCCTACTTTTAGGGCAACCCCATGGGGTGGTTCCACAGGGCAAAACACTCTCGTTAGAATACATGTCATAAAAATGACTACCATGGCTTCTAATTTTGTGTATTTCTCACTAGTCATTTGACAATCTAGTTTACCAAAAACTGTATGGGTAATTTAGTTGCTTGGTCTCTTAAATGTAGAGCAAAATGCTTCCATCATATGGTAAATTTTATGAAGAAATAAAGATAAGAGTGAATAAGCATTTCAGAATAAAGAATAGTGGGGCTTCTGGAACTGAGAAAATCATTTCCAGCAGACAATTGTGATGGGCATTCAGTCATAAAGAAATGTAACAGCTGTAGGTCACTATCTATACTCTGAGAAACACATATATTTATATTTAATGTTCCTTTGACCAAAGCAACTTTACCTATATTGCACTTGTGAGGATTCAATTCTTATAGAAGTTTAGCAGTTTCCCAAGTCTGATCATCTTGTGACATCAGAGAGTTTATAAAGTATCCTTTTTTCCTTTTGTTAGATGTGAGATTAAAAGATATAGCTGGAGAGCAAAATTGATAAGTTAAGGGATATAAATTTCCCTTTCTTGTGGTAAAATTTGTTACTTTTAAAAGATAAGCTTGGAATTGAAAGTGAGTTTTTTTTTTTTTCTTTCTTTTTCTCAATACCACTCTCCTTCATCTTCTTTTTTAGGATAATTAATAGTCTCTGGAGAACTATTTATCAGCTTGTTCAGGTCACTATCTTATAAGAATTCTAGAAAAAAAATAATAAATTCTCTTTAAGGATGGGAAATCTAATCCTTTCTCAGTGGAAATGCCATACATGTTTTATCCTAAATAAAGAATAGCTCACTGCTATTTTTAAGAAAATGTGCAGTGAAGTTCCAACCCAGGTATTTATGCAGGGTTTGTATTTGAGAGAGCTGTTTTAAAATTCACATATTCTTTCTCAGACCTGGGCTTGCAGTGTCTACCTTGCCATAAACCAACTCTCAGTTCTTCTGCCCCATTGTTCTTCTGAGTACTTGGTGGGGGCCAGAGAAAAGAATTGTCAAGGAGTGCACACCACCTGAAAGGCCCTGCCAGGGATTTGATTCTGGTCCTCCTTTAACCTGCTAGAATTCATTACCACCCCTGCTGAAAAGTAAAGGAAACATAGAAATCCTCAAAATTTTCACAGGTTCAGACAAAACTACTACTTGATTTTAAACTCCTGGACTTAACATGTGATTTGTGTGAAATGATTATATCTTCATATTATCCATGGTAAAAATGTGTTTTCTGTGAAAATATATTTGAATATATCTTCTAAAGCAAAACAGGACTTGGAAATTTGTAAGATTCATGAAAAACCATTTTCACAGACAACTTAAAGATTGTTGTGTGTATTACTGTTCAAAAACTCTTAGTTGACTTTTTTCTCTTAAGCAAACTTTAGTTTCTTTGTTTTCCCTCAAAGAAAACAATCTATCATATTTTTCACATTATAAATGTAATAAAAATTTATTAGATTTAAAAAAAAACACTACACTAATTGCCCTTTTCTCCTCATTTTCTTGTGTAAATGGGTGAGGAATGTTATAAGAAACTACCGTATAAATAAAAGTTATCTTCATTATCAATTCTTATTGAAGATAGAATAGTTTCTAGAATTTCCATTAGAATAATTTAAAACTATATTAGTCATTAGAAATGTTTTCAATCAATTTGTAGATGTATAAAAAGTACATAGCCCAACTCTTAGATATTGGTGGATTTCCATTGGAGTGGTAGAAAACTGAAGGATATACTTATCTTGTTCTTTGATATAGACATGACACTCTTTCACCCTCATTTCATTGATCATTAGTTGTAGGGAACATTCCTCAAGCTTATCTGATAGCAGTCACTGACACCATGGTCTAAATAAGCCAAACAGTCTGGACAGAAAAACTGAGGTAATGGTAAAGACTCGCCATGGAATGAAGGTCTTTGCAGTTGCTGAGGCTGAGCTACAAGCTGAGGAAAGGCCTCACTCATCAAGCATCCCAGCAAGCCGTGATGTGAGGTTGCCCATGCTGCCTCCCTCATGCTGTGTGCTGGAGCCTGCCCTTCTGCCAGTCCTTTGTCTCAGTCTTGTTGCTGGGCAGAATCACTTAGGCATACTTGGTTTGTTTACATTAGTTCAATGTATAGCTTACCTATAGGTTGGTTCTGTTATGTTTTAACAAGTGTATTAACCTGATTGGATAATGTGCCTATATGAGTCTTGTACAATCCTAAGTCAAATTAGAACTGTGCCTTCAGAGCCTGGTCTCCGATGTCTATACAGGGGACATTGTTCGTCACTCACTCTCAGTGGGACTCCGTCTCTGATATCGACAATTACTGGTTGGTTTTAAATATTAGATAATTTTAGCGATATTGTTCATGTCTATAAGTCTACGTTATTTCCTTAAATTGTAATATTGTTAATATCAGCTTGCAGAGCTAAGAGTGAATCTCAATTACTATAAAGTTTTACCTATATAGTCGAAACAAAGTAGAGCTGGGCACAATGGCACACACCTGTAATCAAAGTGGTTGGGAAGACTGAGACAGAAGGGTTAGGAGTTCAAAGCCAATCTCAGCAAAAACTAGGTACTAAGCAACTTAGTGAGACCTTATCTCTAAATAAGATACAATATAGGGCTGGGGATGTGGCTCAGTGGTTGAGTGCCTCTGAATTCAATTCCCAGTACCAAAAAACAAAAAACAACAAACAAAAATAAATAAATGACTTTCAGCGCAATATATAATTTGTTTAAAATTTTAGTCAATAAATAAGATTAAAATGCAATTCATGTTGGTTTTATAATCAACTCGCTGAAGGAAACAACAATTAAAAGTAATATGGATATCCAAAGAACACTAATAATTATAATATTTTTAGAACACCACAAAAAATCCTACCTTCAGTTTTAGTTAATACATTTTTTATAATAAAGTGATTGAGAATTATATTACAAAATAAGCAGTGCTAATTTTATCAATAATTGGAATTAAACTCTTTATATATCTCCTTGAATTAATGGGCAAGAAATTAATATCAGCATACATAGGGAGCAGCAGGATTAAAGTCAGGAGCAATTGTTTCCAACCTTTACGATATTCGCTTATAGAGTTGTGGGTGATTTTCCTTCTTTTGGTAATTGGTTTATTCTTTATCAGTGGACTAACATAGCAACCTGTTAACATAGTAAACTGGACTACTATTTAGCATAGAACACATTGTGAATCTTATTACTGACAAAATTTGACATTTTGAATATTTGCTTGTCTTTCAAATATATCCGAAATAGCTTGGAGTGAGTTCCTGGGCCCCATAGTACACTTTCTGAATAAGTAATTTTGGTGATGCATTTTTATAAAGCTCACAAGAAAATTGTTGTGAACATATAAGCCTACTACTGGATTGCTTGGGATTAAACACCGATGGATAGAGAAATAAAAGCAGTCAGGGATGAACCAAGATGATAGCTAGATATGAGTAAATTGATAAAAGATAATGACTGTGAGCTGTCATGTTTGAGGACAAGAAATGAGCTATCAATTCTTTTCTTACAAGTTCTAAGAATGGCCCCAGACAGTAAATTTGTGGTGACTCAAGGAAGGCATTGAAATCCCCCAAAATCAATTTAGACCTCTCCTTTATTTAGTGTGTCATTGTTTTAGTCAGGTCTGCATCACTGTGAGCACCATAGGTGACAAGAGCAACTTAGAGGATGAACACTTCATTTTGGCTCACAGTTTCTGAGAGTCAGTCTATGCTTAGCCAATTCCATAGCTGAATCTAAGGTGAAGCAGAACATGGCAGAAGTGTGTGGTTGAGTAAAACTGCTCAGTTCATGAAAGCCAAAAAGCAGAGAGAGCTCTTCTCAGCCTGGACAAAATATACCACCCAAAGGCATGACCCCAGTCACCTACTTCTTTCAGTCATACCCTAGCTCCCTGTAGTACCCACCCAGTCAATCCATTCAAGCAGAATAATTCACTGCTAATGTTGCAACTCTCATCATCTAATTATTTAATCTCTGAACATTGTTTGCAATGTCTTTTACCTGTACTTTTGGGGAATACCTCATATTTATTTGGGAAATACCTCATATAATAGTTATATAAAACAAGAATCAAATGACTAAATCCTGCTTATCCATTTATAAGTAAGATATTATCTTATAGAGGAAATATTGAGATTTAACATCTAGGAAACTATAGAATCATTGCTCATAACTACTAGAAGAAAGGCAGAAAATTTCCAAGGCAAGAAAATAGCTAGACAATATGTTAACAGAAATAATTTTAATAGATAAATATATATGCATAAGTTGATATGTCTTTTTGCAGCAATTTAGCCTGAATATAACGTAGAATAGAGGAAGGAACTGAGGGATGGAGAAAGGGAGGCAAAGAGAAGTGGTGAGGACTGAAGTGAAGTAATTATATTTCATGCATTATCATTATGAGAAAATAAACCCAAATATTATGTACAAGTATGATACACTAATGAAAACAAAAAAATTACAGAAATGATCGTATAATTTTAATTTCAGAAAATCATTTATGAAGAAATATTATAAAGGGTGTCATTATTTTTATGATCATACTGTAGTAGTGAATGATATATGGAGGAAATAAATACAATAAAAAGGATTGGATTATTACAAAATAACTAATTTCATATAATATGCATTATCTAAGAAAATACATATTACATATTCAAAATTTTAAAAACATTTTAATGTGTGCAAAAATTTTATTAGGAAATATTGATAAGAGTTGGAATTGAAGAAAGATGAATCTGATACAGGAGGAGATAATTGGGCAAAAAGTTAATGCATTCAAAAGAAATTAAATATAACATACAGATTTTGATGAGAGTTAGACTTTAAAAGTCCAAAAAGAGAAAAGAGAAAATAAGCACTTTCATAGAATGGATTTGTGATTTTTAAATATACTGACAATAAACAAAGCCACTATCACAGGATAAATTTGACCAAGCAGTGTTTAATTCTATAACAAATTTATAGCAATATCCTTAAACTTCATGAGGTTGGCCTTTTCATC
This sequence comes from Sciurus vulgaris, assembly GCF_902686455.1. NCBI lineage: Eukaryota > Metazoa > Chordata > Mammalia > Rodentia > Sciuridae > Sciurus > Sciurus vulgaris. The sequence continues at coordinate 24,249,785 of NC_136470.1, read as the reverse complement.
TGAAAAACGACAGACAAGTAGTGTGACCTCTATTACAAGTGAAGTGATAGGTGATCTGTTTAGTTCTAACTTGGAGAAAAATCTGAAGAGCTGAGGAAGTTACAATATGAGTTAGAAAGAGGTGAGAGTAAAAGAAAATCACAATTTGAACTATGAATGAAACATTAACACTGCCCAGCTACCCCAAAACACTGTCTTCCTATAAGAATATGGTTTCTTATGACACATTTGGCATCAAATACTCTTAGGATATTGGTAAAATTTTTTCACATTTCCCCTAGGCAAAAAGGAATTTAGAACTCTAATAAATACATTAGTTTCAAACAATTTAAGCACAGAAATGTGAATGGTTTCTGGAAAATGTGGTGATTGTTTCACACATTTTCATTGCCTTAGGGCAGCACCCTGAGTTTTCTCTGAAGCTCCATGATGCCTTGGCACACGTTTTGAAGAAACATATGTACGGTTAACTGATCCAGTAATCACATGTCCATGTTTGTTTCCCTGTTTCATTCGTTGGAATTAATATCCCAAACCAATGATTACAGATATCTATAAATTATCCACAGTTTGGAACAATCCAATAGCTTCTTTTCTTGAACTCTTGTAGCACCATCTCTCTGAAGTTCCAGTCTTACACAGGATTAGGTCCACCATGGGTCTAGTCAGCTGAGCATCTGGTGCTCATAATGTGTACTAAATAAAATGTTAGAGAAAATGTTCTTGACACTACATGTAATTCTTTTCTTCATAGTATATAAATGTGTGGATTTATGTCTAACATGGAAATAACCCTCTGCAACTCCATGGTGAGGCACTTTATGTACATTTTTTTCATTTAATTCTTAAATTACAGACAGGAAATATGATTTTCCCAACTTTTCGGATGAAGAGCAGTGGCTATGGAATATTATGCAAAGTAGGAAACTATAGGGATAGATAAAGCTTGATTCACACCAAAGTTTTGTGATTCCAAATGTTATACAGATATTTTTCCAACCAGATAAAATGTTTGTGGGTATATATTTGTGTTTTAGTGTTATAAACAATCTTAAGGTTTAAGATGATTACTTGTATAACTGAAATGTAGAAAATACCAAAGTATAGAGAAGTTTGTAAGTTAAAGGGATTAATTGTATAATTATTTGTAGATAAAGTTGGATGATAGATACATAGAGGATAAATGGTTAGTTAGATAAGCGATTTCCTTTTGATCCTGGATGATGTCTTTTCTACTATTATTATATTTATACTGTATATTTTCATATCTGTTTGACAATGTGATTCTAAGATGTATAACAGAAAGATGAATTGGAGGATTTGTACTATGGTTGAAATGTCTATATCTCCTCCAAAATTGTGGATACTTAATCCCCAATGCATCAGCACTAAGAGGTAGGACAGGAGGTAATGATAAGTTCCAGGCGGTCAGAGGTTAGTGCCTTCTTAAGGGCTTGATGGGACTTAGTTTTCTCTTTCCTCCCTTGTGTCGGGTAGGGCAGATGTCTTCATCTCCCAAGAATATGCATCATTCAATGTACGACATTGGAAGAAGAGAGAGAGCACCTCTTACCAGATGATAAACTTTTAAAAACCCTTAATCTTGGATTTACTAGACCTCATTATATTTATTAATTAATTTATTTATTTAGACAGGGTCTCACTACATTGCCCAGACTGGCCTCAAACTTGAGATCCACCTGCCTCAATTTCACAAATAACTGGGATTACAGACCGTATGGAGTTCGAAACCTTTAGAACTCTAAGTATATTTATGTTGTCTGGAAATTGCACATTTTAATTATTTGGTATAGTGGCACAAACAGACTAAAACAGCCTTTTAATAACTTGATGAATCCTAAGGCAAGAGCCAAAAAGTAACAAGGACAGAGAAAACTCTGGAATAAGCCTTTCATTTTTACCATGATGGGATAAGCCAGAATCTAAAGCAGAGAAAGCACCTATTTCTCCTCTTCAGTGGAAGCTCCAGGAGAAAGTCAGCATCAACCCAATCAGCACAGACATGGAGACTAGATCCAAAGTCCTCTAAGTTTGTGGATCTTGGGGTGTTGGAAGCTAAGGGGAGAGGACTAGCATTGAAAAAGCACTGTGTACTGAATCAATAAAGAAAAGTGTAATTGAGAATTTCTCTCAAGCTTCCTGGACCCTCTTCCCACCTGTCTTGCCCCGTATGGAAGCCTCAGGGAGGCACCAGCAGAGGGCTGCCCTTGACCTCAGATAAAGAGAAAGAGGGATGAAGGGAACTGGACCGAGAATGTAGACACTTATAAAAGCATGGCTTGCCAGGGGCCTAGTCCTTGAATGAACCTCTCTCTAGAGATTACAATGTGCTAGGTGAAGCTTTCACCTAGAAGCAATTTCACACTGGAAAAAAATCACACCAATGGGTTTTTACTAGAAGTCAGGATACCTCAAGAGTAGACATGAGCCTAAATGAGTAGCAAATGTATATCCATGTTTCAAAAACCTGGAAACAGAAGTTTTAACATCTCTTTACCGTGCTTTCCTCCTCTCAGAATGAGAGAACTAAGGTACATGGAGCACTTTACACATGTCCTCTCACTTAACCATCACAAGAATCAGAGCGATGACATTATTAGACTCACTATGTAAGAGAGGAAGCTAGACATCAGAAAGTTTAAAACACTTCACCAGTCCCACAGGGCTTTCTACTATGTGACGAAAAGGAAAAAGCTTTATTCTATGTAAAACAATATTAAATATTCAAGCTTCAGTGTTTTGTCAGACTTCCTTTCCTATCATTTCTTTTTAATGCATTTGAAATTTTGTTGTCATTTTGTAAAACTAAAGGGAAAAGCTGCATTGAGTTTTAAATTTTGTGTGATAGTTTTATTAATTTTTGGATTAAGAATTTTGCTTTCATTGAATAAGCTAATAAATTCTAATTACACAGAAAAAATAATCATATCATTTACTGTAATTTTATACTTTATGAAATTTTAAGTTTTTTTTCATGATCATAATAAAATTCCAATTAATGAATGTAATACATTGCTATCCAGATAGTAAGATCATTGTTCCCATGGGATTTAATGAGTTCTATTTTTCTCCTTTTCATAATCATTTTATCATATACCATATTTTCTTTTTTTAAGTCTACTTCTAGTCATTTTCTTCTTTTTTTAATTATTTGTTTATTTTTTAAACTTTTTACAGACTGCTTTTTGATTCATTGTATGCAAATGGGGTACATCATTTTGTTGGTTTCTTTCTTCAATATAAAAATAAAGACGCATTGCTGTAAACAATTATTAGTAGACATTAAAATAATTAAACAGAATATAATAATTTGAGAGATTTAAGTAAAATGAGAATAAATTTTATTTAAGATTACTGATATTTGAAGAAAATATAGAAGCATTATAAATTAATACTAGAATGAGGTTTCACAGTTGTTTGAAAAAATTATTCTATTTTTTCCAATTGAGAATATTTCTGATTAAACTTAGTATTTAGTATTCACTTTTATTTAGCATTAAAACATGACAATTATTTAGTTGTATAAAAATAAAGAGGTTTAGACAATAATAATTGTATTACTATATTGAATTGAAGTGTAATTATATTAAATACATCCTTGAAAATGGCTTCCAACTCCTAGCAACTGACTGTGTGAACTTATGATCCATGCTTCATCCTATTATTAGGGATGACCTTAATAAGGAGGTATAACCAAGAATCTATCTATATGGTACTATTTTATGGGCACCAGGAAGGCCAAGTACTCCAGATTTATGCCCTTCTATCTGTTATGGTCTCTGAACTCAATTATTACAGATTTATTTGTGTGTTTCTCAAAGCCATTTTGGTCTTTTGAAACATTGACAGAACACAAATATCCCTCAGACTATGGAGTCAGAAACCAAAGCATCTACTGCAAAAGAAACACACACACTCACACACACACACACACACACACACACACACACACACACACACACATTTAATCCAGATAGTTCTTACTTAGATCATAATTATGAGAGCTGAATGTAAATAATAAACCCATTAATGATTGTGTCTGAATTTCAGCTCAGGACTTCTGACTTTAAATTTGAAGCTCTTGTCTTATGATAAATCCATTTATACCATATACATATGAAAAAAATATGCTTGTTTAAAATGCAAATTACCTTCTTCTAGGTGCTCTTCTAATATCAAGGAAAAGCTCCTCTCAACAATTTGACCTCTTCACTTTCTTCTTTTCCAAAAGATAAAAAAAAAAACCCTCAAGAAGCAACAAAACCAAAGCAACAACAAAATAACCTTTTCTTTATAAAAATACAAGATTAAACTAATAGGAAACTGACAAAAGCAATTACTCGTGACTTATTATTTGTCATTCATTTGCAAAGTTACAACATTTATTCTTTGAACGGGTACACATTTCAGTTCTAATTTCCCATATTATATTTAACTATTTGACAATTTAAATAAAATAAAAATTCTATTTAAATAATGAAAATCCATATACATGCTTAGCAGCCTCTAATGACTTCAGTATAAAGTCACATTTGTTTAAGGTTCAGAAGACCCTTTTTCATTTCCTTTCTCATGTTGGCCTATGATGCCCTGAGCCTGAGTTCGATTGTCTATTGTGGTTCCTTATAACACATCTCCTCACACTCCCTCATTCTAGGAGCTGACTCCGTCTAACTGCTTGTATGATATTTTCCCCTGCTATTTAGCACCATATTAGTAATATGTACATTATCAAATACATCCTGTCAGTACTTTAGAATCTGGCTTCAGGGCAATTTTTATACCTTTTCTTCTGTGACTTAACATATATCTTTTTGATGGCTGGTACCTTATGCCTTCATTTATTATGGCATCTGTGTGCCTTGAATCCACAGTTCTCATGTTTCTCAGTCTACAGGAGACAAAAAGTACTTAACTTGTAGGTCAAATTCATTTGCGTGGATCGGGTACTCTGACCTGATTGGGGTCACTTTTCTAAAGTCACGGGGAGCCATTGGAGGAACAAAATGCTGATAAATGTGTCATTGCTATCTCACATTGACTCTTGCTTTGTGTTTTCTTTACCAATTCTGCTGACCAACTCAATTCTCTTCTCCAAGACACAGTCATTACACTTTGTGCTTTTGTTCAGTTCACAATGCATCATAATATATCATAATCCATGGTTTATATATCTATTCTATTAAATATTTAACCCATTAAGTTTTATTCACTTCTACAAGTTGTGTATCCGGGAAGGTATTCCATGCATAGAATATAGCACGGGTCCAAAAATGTGTTCAGTGAAGGAATGAAAAATATGGAATTAAGTCATTTTCTATACACAATAAGACCCCTAATTTAAGTGAGAGAGTTAAAGTAAAATATTTAAGGATTAGCAAATGTTAGTGTGTCAACTTTCAGAATGCCTAGAATTTATAAGTAAATGTAGAAATTATATTTTATCCATGAAAAATGAATATAAAAGTTCAAATATGCATTTTTTGCAAGTAGAAATACTAAGGTGAAGTTTCTCTGCCTAGAGTCAGTTGCAATAAAAATGGATGGTTAAATTTACTCCTACAAGTAAAATATCAAAGACTCATGTATGTACATATAAAGGGGAATAAGTTTTGTACATTAACCCAATTCACAGTTTTTAGTGAATTCTTCATGCTAAGTGCACTTAATGATGCAATCAAATGTGTTGTTTTTATTAATGGCCTTAACAAATAACATTTTGCCTTTAAAAGGTTAACAGTGTGGAGAGAGCAATACCAATGACAGACATGACATATAGTGAGAATCTGTTTTCTGAAAGTCAGCATTTTAAATTGAGATCAAGACTGAATTTAAAATATGAGTAAATCCAAAATGCCATAAATAGGACTTTATTTTGAGACCATAATTCTATACATTTAAATATGATATTTTTATTTGTGTACATCTGCCACTGCTGCTTCTTTTATTTGTTCACTAAAGCTTTCTAGTTTGATTGTTGTCAGCATTTTGATAAGAAACTGTGAACTGAGTATAATCTTTCTTAAGGTAAATATGATTCTACTTCTGTGCCAATAAGAATGCTCAAGACTGAATAAATAGATCTAAATCCTTTAGGGGGATTCATTCCATGTAAAATTGAATAGATGTTCTGATAACCAATAAAACATATCCTCTCAGAAACCAACTCAATATATCCAGACTTGAACCTGTGCTCCAAAACTTCGTCCCTGTCATCAGCAACAGTATTTATCTAATATCATATAAACATATAAATTCTGTTCTAGAACTTTTGTCTATTTCTACCTTCTTTTTAAAATACTATTACATATGTGAGACTCAGTTTGCTCATCTGAGAAACATAAAATATTGGAAATAAAAAATAAACCTCTGTGTAAAACCCAAATAGCCCTAATGCATGGTAGATACTAAAAAATGTTAGCCTTTATCACCAGACAGTTTCACTATCACAAGCACCAATTCAGCCTCAAACATTATATTCAACTCAAGTCCAGGGCACATCCCACTTTTACCCAAGTTATGTTAGTTTCCCCTCTGGATTTTACTAGCTCACTCGCTCACTGACTATATATCTACATACAAAATAAACTTGAATCTTTTTCATTTTCAATGTTTATCAACTTTACAAAACATGTCCCCTGAAAAATCTGTTTATTTTAGAAGCCTACCAGACAAAATCTAAATTTATAATATTGACATTAACAAACTTTCTTTAATGGTTCTCTCCATCATATTTATCACATCTTTCTTCATACACAAAATTATTTATGCCTGATTTTAATTACAATTTATTGAGAAACTATTCAGAGACTGCCAAAACATGATATAATTTACATCAAAGATGGAAATGTAAATATTACAACTATTCTAAAAAACAAAATTTGACTATACTTACTTAAGTTGAAATTTAAATATTTGCATTTCCCCAAAACCATTCCTAAAAGTGTATTCAAAGGCAGTTTTAGGTACTGTATACAAAGAAGTGTGTCATTGCCTACTCACTGAATCATTTTTGAATAGAAAAAGATATTAAAGGCAGATAAAATAAGGTTACAGATAGGAGCATGTATCTCTATGTAATGAAGATAATATAGCATTGTTTTTTAAAAGTGCTTTAGATCTGTAAACCAAAATGACTTAGAAGGAATTATCTACTTTATGAATTGAGCTTTAGGATTATTGTAATTACCATGAAAAAATTCATGAACTGGGTCAGAGTGAATCAGGAAGAGGCGGGATTGTATGTCCTTGGTGGTAGCATGGATGTTGAGTCTAAATGATTCATGTGTGCATTTTTAGGTATTAGGAAAGGCATCAATTATACAGTTATCCCAAGAAATGTCAGGGAAACTTGCATTAAATAAAAAGTAAAAAAACAATAAAGATCAATTTTAATGCACCTAAGGATACTGTTACAAGCTGCCTCATGAAAAGTGCTTCTGAATATCCTTGAATTTGAAGGGGGAATTTTAATTACAGAAAGACTACTCATGATCTGGAGATTAAAACTCGACCGAGGAATGCCTGATTTTTTTGTAGGCAAGATGTCTGAAATATTTTCTTCTGGGTCTACTGTGTATCATGATATTATCATGGAAAATACTGTTGATGTATGGTCAAATATACAGTGGAATCATATTGTAAGTCTTTTACACCACCTATGATATCCATAATATGATGTAAGATACGATGAATTGACACACAAATTTCAAAATTTCTATTGTGAGATGTTATTAACATCATAAATCATTTAATATTTACTGAGGACTTGTGCTAGATGCTATTCTATTTTCTTTTATGGATTGTTTTAATCATCAAAACAACCATAAGAGAAAGACATTATGAAAACGATTACTTTACAAATGAGATAAAATTTTGGGGAAAGTTTAACAATTATGCCAATGTCTTACAACCGGTAAATTTATCCTATATCCTCAAGTCTGGCTTCCTTATACTGACAAATTTTAAAAATAATTCATATTTACTCTTATAATTTACTCTTATATAGAGTGAATTAAATTGTAATTTACTCCTATAAAAACTTACAAAATGTTATTTATGATATGTGATTTATGTTGCTTGTCTACAATAATGATATTACATTAGATTTCAACAATAGATGAAGTGATGGAAAACCTAGAGAACAATAGAGGGAAGACAGGAGGGGAATATCATCAACAGGATTAATCCTGGACTAGGGACAGCTCAGAGATGGAGTGAACACTTAGCATGCTTGAGCCTGGGTTCTATGCCCAGAATGGCAAAACTGGATGAATCAATATGTAAATTAAAAAATAAAGGGTTCAAGTCCATCATTGTGACTGAAGAAGAGTTGAGGGCCAGCAATCTTCTTGCTTCTTTGTACTCCTACCAAGTTTCTCTATGAATGGCTGAGATGTACTTTAACTTTACAGAGGATGTTTGAGACAGAAGACAGCAGTGTTCCATATAGTTCTTGAATCTGATGTATCTGATTTTTCTGCATTTTATACACAATTCGTTGTTTCAAAAACAACCTTTACAAGACTGGATTTTTATTTTTTAGATTTTTTTGTTTGTGTTTTACTGCTAAATGAAATATGAATATATTGTCTATTGTTCCTAAAATATAGTCTTAGTTTTCCAAGACTGCTTTATCATACTGCATGTTTCAAACAAGTAGTTTAGGTTTCTTTGGAAATTAGTACTTCTTCTCTCATGTCAAAGTCCTAAATATACATTTCTATTTCTAAAATAATTCGAATTTACAGGAAAAAGTTCTTAGGTAATCCTTACATTTAGTTTGTAAATGTTTTCTTTGTTTTTGTGTTTGTTTGCTTGCTTCCTACTCTAGCCCTATGAACTTAGCAATATAATCTGTTTGCTTGTATTTGTTCATCCCATTAAAGTGCCTTTTAAGGGCAAGGAGCAAATACAAACTGTAAATCTCAGGCTACTTATTGCAATGCCAGGCACCAGGAATGCACAATAAATATGGGTGGATGTCAAACAATAGAGAATTGGGAGCCATGAATAAAGACAAGGAGAATGGGAAACTAGGGTGCATGACTCCTGAGCAACATTCCACCCCCTGAAAAACCTTTAAAGTTAAGGTCAGGAAATCAAGTTTTGCATTGCTTAGCTTTATAGCACTCTCATTTCTACAGTGCAGGGAGCATTATGCTTAATATTGATTTTACTCTGATGATTGCTTAACAAGCATAGTTATGCCTAAGTGACTGATGAGACTAGTGACCTGCCAAGGTGGCAATGGGACAAAGAAACATATCTACTGTAAAGGTAAAACAATTAGAATGAAATATACTGACCAAGCTCTGCCAGTGTTGACTTGCTGAGTCAAACTTCGAGTATGTATTTTCTTAACAGTAGAAGGAAAACAAATTGCATAGAGATATAGGCATATCTTTTCAGGTACTTGTTTGGTTTCTGAATTTGGTTTTAATAATTATACTTATTACTCTCATATGGTAAAATTGAGATATTGACTTCATGTTGCATGCTCCTCATTGCATTATGAAAGGATCTTTCTTGTCTGAAAATATGAAAGTTTAAGAAAACTAGTCTCTGCATTTCAGCTTTTGCTCACAAACGATGTTTGAGTCTTGTCTTTTTCTTTTTCTTCTTTAACATATAAGATCAAACAGGGTCATCCATGCTGGTGACAGATCAAAAAAAATTAGTTTCTATTCTTAATATTGAAGAATCTTCAGTATCAACCGTCCTTGTGTACATTCCATTGAAAACCAAAAAACCATTATAAATGTGAACACTTGGTAAAATACCAAACTCTTTTGTCTAGATTTAAAAACCATTTTAACTTGACCTTGTGTCACCAAGATTGTTTCCTATATAAGTCTAAGTTAAAAATGACAAAAAGTTAAAGCCCAAATTCCATTTAATTGGATGATTAAATAAATTAAGCAGATAGAAGGAATGACTAAACAAAGTTTGCCCTGAGAAATAGGTTAACAAGATTGAGCCCTAAATGGAGGTTTTTATATCATCATAGTCGCCACATTTTTTAATGCTATTTTTAAATTCACTCAAATTTCAAGTTAATATTATTTGTTATTTCATTATATTAGGACTCTAGTCATTTATTAGTTTTAGCCTGCAACCATTTGTTTATATAATGACTTGCAACTACTGAAATGACTTCTAGGGAAGTTTATTGCTTATTTTTGAAAGAATATAAGAGTAGTTCAAAGAGGATTAAGGGGGAAATTTTTCATCGTTTGGACTTAATTAATTAGATTCAAGTGAAAGACCTTGATGTTTGAAAAGATCTAAAGCAAAGAAAAACCAACGTTCATTAAATTTCGTGTCTATTATAGAAAAATCTGTGGTATGCCCTGCCAGCAAAAACAACAGAATGTAAAATTCAAATCATAATTAAAATACTACTACTAGTAATAAAAAAGGGGCTTCTCTCACTAGGTGGCAGGTAATATGCAAATAGTGCCCAACATGATAAAAAAACAAAAAAAAACAAAAAAAAAACTATTTTCAGTTATTGTGTACCTAGCAATTTTCAGAAGAGACAGACAGAATAATGGTGATAAGGAAATATGAAAATGTGACACATAAAGAGTGATGAAAGCTAAATTTTGCAGTGCTACATTCATGAATGCTGGGCTTTTGTATGGGGGAGTGCTGTTAAATGGGCTTTTATGGTATGATCAATTAATGTTAAAAGAATGCAGATGTGTTAAGAATCAGTCTTATTACAACTTACTTATTCACCTTCAATTTTTTTCCTTTTTTATTATTTGGGAGTGCTTGGAGGTCATTTTCTTTGTAGAATAAAATAAGATAAGCATTAACATAAATCAATATGAGATAATTATTATGTGTGTCAGTCCATTCAATATTTAAAAAAAAAAAAACATTCAAACTGAGAGGACAATGAGAACATGCACTAGCAAGAAAAGAAAGTACAGAATGTTCACTCACTTCACCTCTCTCTACTGACAGCGCACAGATAAAACCAGCTGAAAACGCTAGCAAAAACTACTGAAAACACACTTTTCAAAAAAATACAATGATGTATTTTGGTTTTATCTCATTTTAAATGCAGAACACTAATTTTAATCATAATATTGATGGGTTTTAGTCGATTATGAATCAGGGGGAAGGAAAAGAGTTCTTGCTACTCTACTGAAAATATTGATATCAGATTTATTCAGTAACTAATTACAAAATTAGGAAAAAAGATGAAAGTGTGTCTCATGTGAGTATGTCATCTATTTGAGGGTATTTATATAAAAAAATAAAAATAGGTTGTACCAGCCTAAAGATACAAACATGCACACACACACACACACACACACACACACACACACACACTCACAAAAACCTTATATAAATTTAAGTGAATTGTATAGCAAAGTATTTTTAAAAGATAAACTTTTGTTTTGAATTTTTGTACTTGTAATATATAGTATATTTCTAGCTACTTTCTACTTCTTCAATGCTTTTGAGATATTGAATCAGAACACTTAAGTATGCTTAGAATTTTAAGGAAAAAATACTGCACACATATTCACAAATGCAAAAGCATAAGAAAACATAACCTTATAAGATGACACATGGTGAAATGAAGCAGCAGGTGGATATTTGGTTGTATGCATTTTATAACCATGCAGTTTTGTGCAGCTAGGAGCAGTTTGTGTTTTCATACAGCATTTTTCACAAATGAAAGCATGCAGAAGTAAACACAGCATTTCCATTACTTTCAGAGTTTTAACTAATAAAACAATCATGTAGGAACACATTTATTGTTCCAAAAAAAGCATTTTAGCAGGAGTAACTATATTTATCTACCTTCATTCCTTCCATGTGGTCTAAAGGGTCTACAGTTTCTAAAGTTGTTCTCAGCATAGCACCTCTCTCGCTTTCTTGAAATTCTCTTTTATGAGAGATGCAAATTAGTCATGATGGAGGCACAATGATACAGAGAGATAGAGCTGCAATAATTACTACAAAGATTTCATTGCCAGTGGAGCACCTGTGCAAGCAGTTGTTAAGTCTTGTTTTCTACTTGAACACAATTTAGAATATTACATTATTGGAATAAATGGTATGGGCATTTTTGTAATTTTTGAAAATATGCAATTAATATAAAAATCATGAGATGATCTGTCTCTCTGTCTCTTTCTCTCCCTCTCTCTCTGTTTCTTGCACACACACACACACACACTCTAAAGACCCTGGGTGTTCAAAAAATTTTTTTCCATAAAGTTAATATTTTGTCACAGATGGTAAACCCCCAATTTCACATCAGTTCTAACAAAGTTCACAGGAAAGTTTAGGAAGTTTTGTCTTATACAATGAGATGAGTCCCAGGTTGTGTGAGATCTCAAAACTGTACTAAATGAAAAAGCAAAGAAAATGGAGGTGAGGAAAGATAAATGAGTGAAACAAGAAAAATAATAAAGGAAGAATTTGTGTTCATATACTCCAGAGGTTTCACAATGTAGTCTACAGACCTTTGCAGTTTAGAAGTCCAAAACTATTTGTATAATTATACTAAGTGATATTAAGCCATTATTCAGTATATTTGTTGTTGTTTTGTTTCATTTTTTTGCTTTGCTGGGGATCAAACCCAGGGCCTTGAGCAAGTTAGGCAAGCATTCTAGCACTGAACTACACTTCCAGTCCTATTATTTACTTTCTTACTATTTATTTTTTTCTGTCATTCTCTCAAAAGAAAAAATTAGAATTTCCAGAGGACTTATGATTTGTGACATCCCAAAGATTAAAATAGAGTAAATCTGTTTTCTATTGTCAGAACCTGAGAAAAAAAAAATGATTCCACTCTTTTCACTAGTACTAGTGAAAACATATGGCAATACTGAAAACATATGCTATTTATTTAACAAGTAATGAGAAAAACATTTTATAAAATAATTTCAATTACTGATATGGTAAATCTTAATAAGCATAGCCCACTTAAAATATATTTGTGTTCTCCATAATATTAATAAAGTCGACCAAAAAGTTTGAAAATTTTTATAAATTAATTAAAAGTTTTTATTATAGCAAATAAAAGATTTGGAAAAATAATTATGAAATAACATTTCCAAAAGTGATTTAATTACCTCATAAACTCAACTTTTTGTAATAAGCTGGATATTTTCTGTTTTTTTAATATTATTTGCATTTGTTTAACATCACACTTAAAATCCATGATCCATATATGAATCTATTAATCAGTAATAAAATCAGGCAGAAACTGCGGAAGCATCTAAGAGCAGTGTGTGAATGGAGACGTTAGAGCCATTAGGTAGAGAAGCCTGGTCTCGGGAATTCCCAGCTGGAATCCACTGGTTGGAGAATGCCTGATTCAAGTGGCGCCCTATCCTAGCCCATGGCTCATGTTCAAGCACAGCCTTGGAGGTGGGAGTGACCAGCTAAAAGCCCAGCAGCCTGCTTACCCCACTTTGGGGGAGCCATCCAGGACGCCTGTCAGAACCAGCCAACTTGCAGTCATTAACCAGGAATATCTGGCTTAGGAACTCACAGTTGCATATTAACTGTTCAAGAACTCCTGAGTGCATTAGCTCACCGCTCAGGTTTAAATCAAGTATTGGAGATGGGAGTGACCGGCTAGAGCCAAATGGCCTGCTTACCTCCATTCGCCGGCCTGTTTTTTGAAAAGAAGATCCTACCTTCCCCTTTGATCTGTACCACTATAAAAAAAGCAAGTGTGGCTCCTTTGTTAGAGCCAGATCCTGGATGGCCCAACCGGCTTGCCCTTGCTTCAAAGATATTCTTGCCTTTTTGTCTTTATTTCTGATATATATATGTATATGTATTATATATTACATACTAATAATATGTATTATAGACTATAGTATTATATTATATTACATATATTATATAATATATATTATATATTATATTTTGTATTATATTATTTAATTATATAGTATATTAATATACATCATATTATTGATATTTATATTATATATTTCTTAGCTTGTATATTATATTATATATCATATTAATATTTATATATTTCCTAGCTTTTGTTTTGTATTATATATATATTTTTCTTAACTTTTGTTTTGCAGTCAACCCATCCCTCCAGCAGGAATCCTTTCCCTTGCCCACACTGGACATGAGTGAGAGGAAACACTGCTCTTTTCAAAAATGTCAAGTCGAATTGTTGTTGGATTCATAAATACTTTGAACTACCAAATCAGAAAACACTGCATTTTAATTGAAACTTCCAAGAAAACAAAGTATTGGTAAATGTAAACAATTGCATGAAGATATCACATTCTAACAAGATAATATATATGAGTTACAGAATCACTACTTGTTCAACAAAACAACGGCCTTTCCTTTGAAGTACAGATGCAGAATGATCCAAACAGCTGCTCCTTTTTGTGTTTACTAAGCAAACTTAGCTTAAGGTAGGAAAAATTAAGTTCTTTGCCTGTCCACTAACCTTTGTACTCTACAGCTCCATGAGGTAAAAAAATTACCACTGAGTAATTCAAAAAGATAAAAAGAAAGCACACAAAAAAAATTAGGGTAAATTTCTATTCCGTTGTCTCTATCAACCTATTAACTAGTATATCAGCAAATTATGTTGATCCACATTCAGATTATCCATTGTCATCATTACTACCACCTTGTAAGTGAACAACAACTCTTTAAAAATTACTGAAATTACTGCTTCATTGGTCTCTGTGTTTACATTTTCCTCTGCCAGAAAACAAACAAACAATAACCAACAAAACAAAAACCACCACCAACAGCGTTACTGCATAGTAGCAATCTTTTTGAAATGTAAAATGACTCTTGTGACTTTTCTAGTTAAAATCCTATGATGATTTCAAATCAACTTGTAACACTTAGAAGACTTCCCCTTCCCCTTCCCTGTTCTGAATTAGTTTTCTGGTCATCCCACCCTTTTTCCTTCCAATTTATCTATTCATTTATTCATTCTTTTTGGCTGAATGATTTATGAGAGAAAGAATTGGGATTTTTGCTGCTCCTGGATAAATTCAATCATCAAGAAAAACATCTAAAAGTGTATTTTCTATTAATATACCCATGAAATTCTTATTTTAGATCTACATTGTTTGAGACACTCTCCTTGGTGCTATTGATATAAGAAGAAAAAAAAACAATAAAACCTCAAATATCATATACCTCACAGGGTCTGGAAACCGTGTGCCCTATACTTAAAAAAAATTCCTAATTAAGATATAGACCTTGAACTTCTGTAATTGCCCTTGGATCTTTATTTGGACAGAGGAATCTAGTTCAAATGAAGACGGCTAAATGTACACTCACCCTCCTGAAGGCCTTACGAATGAGGTGTTAATCATTCACTGGATGATGATCAACAGAAAAAGAATAAGTGAGAATGGAGAGAAATTATTTTCCAAATTTCACTTGTTTTCTCCCTGTGTTCATATGATTTAAACAATCTTTTTAGTAAGCTTCAGTGTAACATTTTACTCGATTCACACTTTTGACACATTTTGCCATTGAAATTTTAGACTATTTTCAAGTAATAGACCCTGGTACTAGACTGTTGGAATTATATTATCTAGCATTCAATGATGATAAATATAATGGGTTCATGATTTTTAAAGTTAGGTGTTTTTTCTAAAGATGAATTTCTAAAACACCTTGCTGAAACCTATTGTTTATATTTTTAGGTAGCAGCAACAGATAACCATTTAAAATTTTTGAGTACATGGCTATGTTGGTGAAAATGTTGAAGAACTCTAAAACAGTTAGGTCTTTAGGCCAAAGTAACTCCATTTTGAAAATCAGCACCTGCCCACCCAGGTATGACCTTCCCAGTAGGCCTTCCCTGAAGAGTTCCTAACTACTGAAACCAGAGCAAAGACTTCAAACAACAGTCACAGGGCTAGACTGGTCATTTTTTAACTACTCCATTGCACATGACTATATAGTTTAGAAGTTTTCCGTCCAGGCTGCTGCTCCTTGCAGAGGGGCAGCTTGGCAGACTGTTTAACCTTTGCTTGAACTCAGAGCTGTGTCTCTCATGGATATTTGTGCCAGTTACCCTGACACAAACACTTACCTTTTACCAAAGAAACAAAAACACTGGCAAAAATTACCAAACTCAACTTTTTCAGAACTGTAACTATTAAAAAAGGCTCATTAGGAATACAGGGGTGTTTGGATCACAGTAAGAAGAGAGAACTTTGTGTGGTCACTCAGTGTATTTCTATTCTCCCACCCCCTTCCCCCCCAGTTCTAGTAATCAGCTGGCAATCACAGTGAAAATCAGTAGCCAGGCAACTTACAGAGAGCAATGTTTATGTTTCTACAAAGCCCCCATTTTCAGAGAACAGCCATTATTTTTCAACCACTATCTGGTGGATTCTGGGAAGGTCCTGCATTCAAGGCTCTTTGTTTTTAATGTGATCCTTAGCTTGCACACCATGGACTGCCTTCTCTCCACGAGTGTTCATCTAAAATATCAGAGGCAATTTTTTAACACCATGGCTGAGCTAGTGGATCACTGTTGGCCAAAAACCCTGAAAGAAAAAAAAAATATGTAGGGAATTGGAAGTCCATAGGGGAAACTAAAACTGATTCATGTTCCTGGGAATCTGGAATTCAAATGTCATGAAAAATATGAGAAAGATTTAAGCTCCAACCAAGTTCAGAGGATCTTAGACTACTGCATCAGATTTGAAACTGTTGGTTCCATTCACTTACAGAAATTTCTGTCTAATCATCAGTAAGTCATGAAACTAACTGAAGAGAAACTTCATTGGCTACACATGGCAAAACATATTGACTCTACAGAATTTGTTCAGAAAGTTGCTCAATGAATAATGAGAACAATGAACAGAAAGTGAAATTAAATCTTAGGGAAATTTCTTTTGGATATCAGAAAATCAGATATTTACAATCACTA
Organism: Sciurus vulgaris; assembly: GCF_902686455.1. Classification (NCBI taxonomy): domain Eukaryota; kingdom Metazoa; phylum Chordata; class Mammalia; order Rodentia; family Sciuridae; genus Sciurus; species Sciurus vulgaris. Next base: position 24,232,846 of record NC_136470.1, on the reverse strand, counting down.
TAGTATATTATTTAAAAGTATAGTTTTAAATAAAAAGCATAAGACAAGCAAAGAAACAAGAAGGTATGACTTAGGAAGAAAAATATAATTTTTTCCAACAAATTCTGTATGTTGTCACTGATATAGAAAGGTTAAACAAATTCAAAGTGTTAAAGAAAAATCACAGCTAAGCAACAAAGAGAAATATGAGAATGATTTACCACCCAATAATTCTTACTGATAAAGAGAGATAAATTATTAAAAATGAACCAGACTTGAATTTCTGAAGTTGAAAATTGCAATAACTAATTGAAAGAACTTACTAGAGTTGCATCTAATTTGAGTTGGCAAAAGAAACATCCAATAAACTTGAAGATTAATAAATTTAGATTCACCTGTCTGAGAAACAGGAAGAAATATAAACGAACAAAATGAAAGAGAACCATTAGCACAAGGAATACCATAAAGCATCAAACATCCCAAAATTGGCAAAAGATATAGTACAAGCAAAATAGTATGTAGACATCCTATCTTATCCATAATTTCAAGATTATTATATGATTTTAAAATTTCAGTTAAAAGTCAAATATTAGAATAATTGATAAAAAAATATTGCTCAAAATGTATACTGGCTTTAACAGATATAACTCATATACAAAACCTAAACAGATTGCGAGTCAAAGTATAGAAAGTACATACTTTGCAAACCAAACAGAAGAAACCTGTGAAGGCTATAATAATATCAGAAAAAGTAGGTGTTAGAATAAAAAATGTTATTAGAGATACAGATGGATTTTTTTTTAACAATGAGAGTGTCAATCCATTAGGAGATAGAAGAATTACATAAATACATACTCTTAAGAACAGAGCCTCAAAATAATTAAAACAAGAACTGATAGAATTAGAGAGAGTACACAATCAGAAAACCCTTACTGAAAATTTCCATAAGTCATTTGCAGTAATAGATAGACAGAGAGAAAAATAGAATATCAAAAAAAAAAGAGGCCTTTAACACTCTACGTCACATAGATATAACATACATCAGGAGCACCCACCATCAACAGAATATATGTTCACTAGAACAAACTGTTAGTTCATAAAATAGGACTGATAATTTTTTTTGAAAATGAAATCATACAAAATATGTTTTTCAACCAGAAAAGACTGACATTAGATATTAAAAATGGAACAAAATCACAAGTGTAACTAGAAAGTAATATGAGATGAAAGAAAATGAAAAAAATGTACCAAACTTATGAAGTATATTGAATCAGAGCTAAGGGGGAAATTTATGCTGTAAATGCCTACATTATATAAGAAAAATGATTTTGAATAACTACATTGACCTTAACCTTAAGAATCTAGAAAATGAAGGCAAATTAAATACAAAGGAAAGAAAGGATATAATAAAGATTACTGCAGGATTACTCTATGAAAACATAGAACATGGGAAAAAAATGGGGAAAAATCAAGAAAGAAAGTTTGTTCTTTGAAAAGATCAACATTGACGAAAGATCAATTAGATGACCTAGACAAATACAGAAAAGATTCAAATTACTGAAGTTATGAAAGATAATATCACTTCTTGCCTCACAAAAACAGAAACAAAAAACATTTTAAAAGAATATTGTGAATAATTATGTGGCAATAAGTTAAATAGCTAGATAAAATGAACAAATTTTAGAAAGACACAGCTATCATAACAGACCTAGAAAAAACAATAACAAACAGAATAGACACACAAGTCTGTTTAAAGAAATTAATACAAATGCTTTACAAATTCTAGCAAAAGTACAGTGAGAGGAAATACCTCCTAATTCACTTTATGAGACCAGTATTACCCTATTCTATGAGGCTAGTATTACCCTGATACTAAAAATAAACAAAGGACAAGAAAAGAGCACCAATATTCTTCATTACAATTGATATGAAAATTCTGGAGAAAATGCTATGTAACTGAAATGAGCTTAAATAAAGAGTCATGCACCATAGCCAAGTGTGATTTATCCCAGGAAACAAGATCATTTCAACATATTAAAAAGCAAAAGAAAACAACAGAAAAACAAGCATGTTCTAGAGCATGATAGCCTAAGAAAAGAGAAAACTCCATAATCATATCAACAAGTAACAGAATAGACATTTGACAAAGTCCAGTACCCTTGCGTGACAAAAATATTCATCAAATTAGGAATGAAAGAGAAATTTCCAAACTGAAAACCAGAATTCGTGAACAACACACAGCTAATATTTTACTTAATAGTGAAAGTTGGAAAACTTTGTGCCAAAAGTTAGAAAAAAGTGAAGATGTTCATTCTTGTCACTTCTATTCAGCAGTGTACTTGCAATCCTAGTTAGGCTGATGAGGAAAGAAAAACTAAAAAGTTTCTAGATTAGAATGGATGAAGTAAAATTGTATTGACGGTGGCATGATCTTGTAATTTAAAAAATAACCTAAGAAACACAGAATAAAATGCTATAAGTCCTATTGAAGAGTTTAGTAATTTGCAGAAATGATGTTGAAATCATAATTAATACCATGTGCAAGAAATTAACTCAAAATAGATTGAAGTGTCAAATGTGTTTTTCCCTTATATCTTCACAGTTCAGTATATATAGAAAATACTTAAAGGTTGGGGTTGGCAGGGTAAGGGGAAAGAGTGTCCTCTCTATAATAGTCCACCAAAGGTAGAAGAAAGAAATTTCAGGTTCATTTAAAGAAAGAGAAAACTTCTTTCATGGTAGGAACCAACACAATCATTTTGCTATTATTAGGTTTTGAATTTAGAAACTAATATGGGTGTAAATGCATAAAATCTGGAAAAAATGAATTATTGGATCTGACTTCAAAATTACAAGTGCAAAAGAGAAAATAAATATAAATTCAAATTTTAAAATTTTGTATTTTAAGGAATCTATTGAGAAAATATAAACAAATCAACCTAGAAATGGGAAATATATTGGCAAATCATATATTATGTAAAGCCTACTATGTTTGAATATATAAAGAACATTCACAACTCAATTAAAAGGCAATCCAATAAAAATATAAAAATATTTGAATAGACTTTTTTTTCAAAATACTACTTACTAACTCTTGGTAATCACATAAAAATACTCAACATTATTAGTCATTAATGAAATACAAATCAAAATCACAATATGATTCTAGTCCGTCCCCATAATATGTGTCTTTTGGTATTTCTATCAATCATTCTGTTCTATATAAAATCTTTTTTTGAATCTTCTGTAATTTCAATATTACTAGTGGAGATCAATTTCTTAGATGGCATGTAGAAAATTGGTAATACCACTATCATTTACTAAATACAAAAACTTTATAAACCTAAGAGAATCCACTTTGATATTGATAAATAGGTAATTTCTGACTTTATATATTAAAATATAGCTTTGATTTAATGTAAGACATTATGATACTCTACTTATTATGTTATGTAATTGTTATATCATTAAAATTTTAACACTACTCTGAAATAATGATCTTATTGGATACTTACACATACAGATCAAGAAACTTGGAATAATACAAAGAAAGACAATAAAAATTACAACAAAGTCATGAAATAGGAACCGCTAAAATGAAGACATTTTATTTAATTTTCACTCAATGCATTAATATGTTTATTTTAGTGAAAATGATCTGGCTTTAAGTGATTATGAGGCAAATAAAACATTAGTTAATCAACAGGACCTGTATAATTGGTAACATCAGAGAGAAAAGACTGGTTTGACACATAGACAATAAAGTACACACATACATACACCACATAAATGCACATGGATTATGAATATAGGAAATATACATGGGATTATTGAACTTGTGAATAAAGGTACAATTTTCACTCTTTTTTGAAGTACTCAATATTGAAAAGACATGAATTAAAAACATGGTTTTGATTGTCATTTGGCCACTTAAGTTGAGGGAATTACAAGGGTACAGTTAAGCAGAAAGTGACAGAGCATGAACTTTTGAAGCAGATAGAACAAGATATGAATGTGCAGTTCATGTCTGGGAGCAACTTCAGTAAGTTATTTGACTTTTATATCTTTGATTTACGTTCTTTAACCACCAAAACAAAGGCAATAATGCTCCTACGCCATTAATTTTTTTGTGTGTGAAAACTAAAAGAAAATAAATGCAAAGTGTCTATAGTCTTATAGTGTTTAGTATATATTAGATTTCTCTTATTTATTATTTACATAGTTTTCATTGTTTGCACTTTAATTTTGCATGGCCTGTCATATTCAGAAACATCAAAAAGATGCTAAGGTGTTCTTTATACTTTCAGTCAAGGTCAGGCTCTGTGTATAACACAGTACAGACAGTGCACCACTGAAAAGAAAGTAGATGTCTCTGACTTTTAATGCCACAGTTTCAGGGCATTTCTTCACTGCAATAGCACTATTCATTCTCTATTTCTAGACTATGTAGCAATTTTCTATACATACTGCTTCCGCACTTATGTATCAGATGCTGAAAATCTGATCATGCAATTCACTACTGCATAAAGGAACCTTTGTCTCCTAGAGTGTATTACTCGAAGATTTTGTTTTAAACCTTTTAATGTAAAATTTCATTATCTTCCCAACGTGGTCTCAACCTACGCTGCCTTAGCTTCCATTATTCCATTCTTGTCCCCATTCCCTTAACATATGAACTGTCAAATTTTAGTGATCTTATTTAGGAAGATTTAATGAGTTCAACATAAAAATTTCAGGTAAAATGCAGAGAAGTAGAGCATAAAATAAATATATCTGTAATGTCTATATTATATTTTTAAAGTAGCAATATCAGTTAAATGTTATAAGAATATTTTTGTTATTCTATTTCACAGTATCCTCTGAAATTATACAATGTCATTATTAATTATTCTACTTACTGTTACTCAGAATTTCTCCAAGTTTATGACTCTATTGTGACCAACACATAATGGATTAAATATACCTAAAATATATGAATTTTCTTTAAATATACTAATATTTAAATTTAAAATAAATAACTTTATTCTTTAGAGTCAATTTTATTATGTTTCTCTCTTAGGGTGTTTCTCTGGTTATTTTTGATGGAGTTGTCTAGTTTAAAATGGGAATCTTGGTACTAGGGGCATGTCTAGTGGTAGAACATTTGCCTAGCAAATGTGAGACCCTGGGTTCAATTCCCAGGAGCAGGGAAAAAAATGGTAATCTTACAAGTGGTAATTTACATCCAATGTATTACCAAAACACCTCCTATAAATTACTAAAAGATTAAAGGTTTTTATAGTATATATGTAGCTATCTGCATTTATAAAGATCTAGACAAAAGACACACTCTAGAATTTAGAACATGTTTAATGTGTGCTATATATATTTATTCAAATACAAGCTCCTATAAGTAAACAATATTTTGAAAGGAATATCCAAATTTTGTTTCAATTAATGTTAAAACAGGCAAGAACAAATGGCATACAACTCACTGAAAAAAAAAGAATGAAATTATTCAGTAAAATTGAAATAAAACTTCCAGTCTCTATATAGAAATGGAAAAGAGAGTATGTGGTGAGTACTAACAGGCTTAAGTGCTCTAAAGTGTAGATGATGTGCTGAAAAGAATGAGACTACCCCAGACAGGATGACAGCTATGTAAGTTAGAAACAGAAGCATCTAGTCCTGAATAATTTTAAGTAACACTGTGATTTAGAAATGAGCTTAAACAGGCATAGGTAAGACATATCCCAGATGTACCTTCTAAATGTGTAATATTAATTATGGTGATGATGTTAATTAATTTTAAATAAGCATTCTTACTTTAATAATTGCACTTCCTTTGTAACAAGGATTCAAGTTTTGAAATTATGTCTCATTAAATAACCAAAAATTCATTTGGTATATGCATACATATATGTATAGAGATTCCAAAGTGTGAGTCTAATATCTAAGAGCTTCAATCACACTCAGCTTTTTCTTTTTCCAGAATAAGAATATTGAAATGTATTTGTTTGTAAAAGAAAATACTAAGGAATATACTGTACTGTAAATATCATTGAGAAAAAAATCTAAAGCTAAACTTCATGAATAATCTATTTTATAGAAGCTATTTCTTCCAGAAATAAAACATTTTTATCACAGAAAAGCTCTGAGTCAAGAGAGTAAGCACAACTCAAGTAAGTTATGAATAAATAAAGCAGCACTATCTATAAACATGTATTTCATTTTCTAAGGAGGAAATTCCTTAAATCTTAAAACCACATTGTTTGATATCCTTTCAAAAATGTCCTAGAAATAAAAGATAGGCTAGCAACAATTCTGACTCTATTTCTTGAAATTACAAATACATTTTTCCCTTATATCTTCATAGTTCAGTATATATAGAAAATACTTAAAGGTTGGGGTTGGCAGAGTAAGGGGAAAGAGTGTCCTCTCTATAATAGTCCACCAAAGGTAGAAGAAAGAAATTTCAGGTTGGTTTAAAGCAAGAGAAAGCTTCTTTCATGGTAGGAACCAACACAATCATCCTGCTATTATTAGGTGTTGAATTGATGACAATTTTCAAGTGTCAGTAAACATTGACACAATAGCCATCCCTGGCCCTGGCAGGTGTTTACTGATACTATGGGGTCTCTAGGGACTCAATAACTGCCTACAGCTATTTCTTCTTCCATTATGATTTTTCCTTCTTTATTATATTTAGGCATTGACTGAATTTTCAGCAAAGGTCAGGTAAAAGTTTAGTGCCTGAAGGCATACTTTTTTGAGTCCAAATAAAGTGTCAGATAAAATAAAGGACCTTCCACTAACAAATACACTTCTACCTTCGGGTTCATCAGCCCTTGTACAACGAAACCTAAGATAAATGATTTCCCTAGTTGGCAGGAAGAATGCACAGGACTGGGCTAGTTGCTTCCTTACTTATAATAATTTAATAGTAAAACACTGATTAAAATTATTATACAACCAATTAGGTAAGTCATAATGTGAAATATGTTTGTCTCTGTTCCTATCAGAATATTTCTTATTTCTCTTTTCTAAATAGTACATTTTATTGTGATATATTCTCCATTCTCCAACTGAGATCAAGCCTGGTGATCATCAAGTCTGGGTTGGTATAATATAAGCAAGGAAAGAAAAGTATCCTCTTCTCTCTTCATATAGAGAATGATTAAAATGACCAACAATGAACTTGTCAGTGTGGACACATCCTCTCCTTTTATGCTTACCACAGCCTGAACAGGTAGGTGGTTGACTATACCATATATCTTCTATGTTATTCTGCCTTCAAATTCATATCTATTTTCAACCAGGGCCAATACCGAAGGCTTCAACATATAGAGTGGAGAAAGCTCAATGACCACACTTCCAGGTATGGTGTCCTAGTTTCAGATGAGACTGGATTTTACTTAAAGTGGTTTGTAAATGAGAAATTGTGGAGGAAACTAGTACCGTTTCTGGACATGGTACCAGAAAAATTTGTTAACTAAATCAGATCACCAAATTTTTCAGTTGAATTTAGGAGTTATTTGGTATCCTCATGAAAACTTTTGTTGTGAAGTAATTTTGAGAAACCAGGGGAAGAGAAGCCAGTGAAGTTGGTGCACATCATGTGTTGTAGTAACCTAGAGAAGTCACATCTGATGTTCACAGAAGCTACCCAGGCAGGTAACTATATCCCAAAGACTTGAAGGCACTAAGGTGGGGGGGAAAACAGCAGAAAAATAATAGTAATGACAATAACAACTGTGTTCCACATCATCCAAGTTTCTGGAGATATATAGAGGGAACAAATATGAAACTAAAAGGCAAAAGGTACAACCTTGTAGCAATGCCACGTGGGTCCAACTTTACAAGTATTGATTACATTATCATTATGATCTGTAGGTTTTATTTTTCTAACTTATGTTCTAGAGATTAGTAAACAGGAAAAAAAACTGTTATGAAGAGAAAGTAGTTCAGGACAGAATCCCAAAGTCTATGATTTCAAAACACAAACGCTTAACATTATTTAAGATGATGACAGACACTTTTCCCCTGAAAGTAAAAAATTGCAAGGTCTCCTAAGGACTAGAATGAGAATAGAGTCATTGTCAGATGTGCCTCATTTTAATGGCCTGAGCGAATCACAGTAGCATAAAAATAAATGAGGCAGAAAAATATATCTTGTTCTTTTGGTAAGAAGAGTCTATATAGCATCGTAATAAAAGGAACAAAAAGAAGAAAAAAATGGGCAAGTGAGAACAAAAACACATTCTAACCCCATAAGTTTGCCTTCCCCTTATGCACTTGTATTTATTCATGAAAAAAAATATATGAAGTGTCTACTCTCTGCTGAATTTGTGGTATTCATCCTTTATTGTATAAAGATATGTTTATTTATAGGGCTGTAGCTCAGTGGTAGAGTGCTTGCCTATTATGCCCCATGACCTGAGTTCAATTCCTAGCACCACCAAAAACAAAAACAAAAACAGAAGTTTAAGTGGAGGAGTTAAAGAACAAAGCAACTAAAAAGGATAAATTAACAGATATATAGCTTGTGATAAGTGTTATGACAAGTAATAGATTTGCTGAGAACTTTGTTTTGTTTAGATCAGTGGGTAGGTAGATATTATTTAAGTTAAGATGAAGGATAAAGGAAGAACATACATAAAAAAACTCACGTAAAACTAATATGAAGAATAACAGGGTAAGTACTTGTGTATAGGTATGTGGTGGGAGTGTGTGTGTGTGTGTGTGTGTGTGTTTGTGCATGTGTAAAGAGTAAAAGATGAACTATTGCATCAGAAATACCATTTTCAAAGCCTGATTTCGGCTCACCTACTGTGTGACATAGAAGTTATTTAAGCTCTTTGTGCTATAGTTTTAAAAGCTCTGTAAACTATACTAACATGGAAGGAGAGACTGACTTGTGTTGTGAAGGAAAGACTTAAATTTTTAAACGATCATAGACTTAAACATTCAGAATAGTGCTGGGTACCTTACAAACATGTTAATGAACATTTTTTGAATATCTATTTACATAGATATTCATATTATAATGATAAATAACTAACATTTTAAAACACTTTGTGCTAGATCCTTTCATTAATTTCCTCATTTAATATTCAGGTCAACTGTGTAATATAAATGTAATTATTATCTCTATGTTATGAGAAAAAAAATTGGTTTACATTGTTTCCTACAGAAACAAACCTAAGATAGTTGAAATTGGAATTTGTACTTAGGAACACTGAGTCTAAAATCATAGACTTATATACCATATTGGATGCATTTGGTATTGTTTTAGAGCCTTTAAAGTCTTATTTGTATTTGTGTTGTTTTTGTAATACATGTAAAATGTAATTTTAAGAAAGAACCACATTGTGTCTTCCCCAGACAAGTCACCACTCCCATTTTTCTATTCAGAGAACTGAGTGTGAACTGCTGCACATTGACATACTGATGAAGAGTGTATCCTATTATTTTCCTCTAAATTTCATCTAAAAAGTTGTTTCTCTAAGAATTCCCCATGAAAATTATTTTTAAATTCTATTACTTTTCTCCTGGCTATTTAACTCACACTAGCAATTAAATTAAGAAAATTAAGTGTCATGCCAATACTTCTTACAACTATACCTCTATAATTAATTTATTTATCACATTGCCAAGACATGTCTTTATAACAATGTTCCATTAATCTCCATCTTGAATGCTACAGCAATTTTAATATGGACAATATAGGAATAATCTCCCATTTCACCACCTTATAACTCCCAACTTTGTAGACATTTAAAATATAGGAGTGCCAATCTAATTCTATAATTTCAGTTATTATCAACTCATAGTTGTTCTCTTCAGTGGTAACATATTTTGCCAAATGATTCCTATTGAAATCAATTTAACATGTTTTTTTTTAACCTTAAACAGGTATTAAAATTGACATACACAGAACTGTCTTCAGTATTTTTACTATTTCCTTTTCTTTCATAGATAATACAATTATCATCTGAATAACAGATGTGATCATTTTATTTCTATGTTTAAATATTGCAATGGACTGAATGTTTGTGTTCCCACAAAATTCAGATATTAAAATCTTAATGCCCAGTGATGGTATTAGAAGGCAGGACCTCTAGGAGTTTAGGTTATAGGTAAGGAGTCCTTATGAATGGGATTGGGACTCTTATTAAAGGACCCCAGAGAACCGTCCCTACTTTTTTCTTCATAAAAGGATAGATTAAGGAAACAGTTTTCTGTGAACCAGAAAATGGGCCCTCCTCATTGGACATGGTGGTGCATGTCTGTAATCCCAGCAACTCAGGAGGCTGAAGTAGGAGGATCACAAGTTCAAGGACAGCCTCAGCAAATCAGAGAGGTCCTAAGCAACATAGTGAGACCCTGTCTCAAAATAAAAAATCAAAAGAGGACTGGGGATATGGCTCAGTGGTTAAGCACCCTGGGTTCAATTCCTTGTATTAAAAAAAAAAAAAAAAAGGAAGAAAGATAGGTCCGTGGCCATAGTCTGATCTAACATTCATTCTCCAGAACCATAGGAAATAAATTTCTTTCATCTTACAAGTCATGAAGTCTATGGTATTTTATTGTAATACCTGACTGAACTTACTAGAATTACATTTTTAAGTGATACTCATTTTACAGAAAACAGGTAAACAACCTTAACATGTGATACATGACTTCCTGCATTTTCTTCCCAAACTTCCTTTCTCTAAACTTCAGGCTCTATATCTCCCAATTTGCTAACATTAAAATCATTTACCATTAATGTTTTCTTGATTTCACTTAGACATAAGCATTTCTTTAATCTTCCAGCCATTTATACATCTTTCTAGAAATCAACCTTTCAAAAATGTAGCATATGTTTGATTGTATTTATTGGATGTCAAAATTCTTATTTGTCTGTCTTTCATGAAAATTTTAATTAGTATTTTCCTAATAATCTTATTTAAAATCTTAAATAGAGTCTACAAGATATCTGCTAACATTTCAAGTCACAATGTTTTGATATTTCCAATTTGTTTGAGTAGTGTTTCAATCTCACTCTGCTCTCTATTCTGCTATTCAATAGAAAATGTAGCTTTCAAAAGGGAATTATTAACAACATTTATTTTAGAGTCAATGTCATGACTTTATGCATATAATATTTCACTGAAACTCCCTTTGAATGGTTATATTAGTATTGATATGTGTATATTGATAAATTTAGCAATCTTTGTGTATATATCAACATTTCTGTGTGTGTGTGTTCTTGTACATGTGTGAGTCTATCAGTCAGAATAGAGTATTATATTTTACATTTGAGACACCAGTGTTATGGCAAATGTTTTTTCTGATCTAAGTCCTTTGCTGGCCAATTTTACTTTAGTTTTAATGTACCAGTATGAATATGCATAATATGTAGCAATTTTACAAATGTGCTTGAGTAGGCAGCAATAATTGCTGCAATATGTTGAGAGTTAAATTAACTGAAGAAAACAAAAGTGGCAAGAACTAATTAAAAAACTGGAACAAGAATGAATGGGAATTTTTTAAAGTGCCTTATAAAATGTTTAGTAGCCAGTTTTGTGAGACTGTGAGACAAGAACATATTATAACTCAGAGGTTGTTTTTATTCAGAATGCATTGAATAGTCACTGTCTTTTAGTAATTATGTTGGCATTAACAAACACACAAATAATTAGTTGGAACAAATATCTTTTTGGTATGCTGGAAGAAATCTAGTTTTACAGAGGAATTTTTAATAATTAAATAACTAATTCAATAAATGTTTTATTATATGACTACCTTGTAAAATAAATACACAATGATTTGAGGGATTAAAGACTGACTAAAATGCAGGAATAATGAAATTTGTTACAGATGGTAAGATGGGATCAAAGATAAGTTTTAAATTAATCTGTTAGTGATATCAAGAAAGCTTGAAGAAAGTGATAAAGTTAGATGTTGACAGAGAATGAGATATTATCACGGGAAGATTTAAGAGGAAATGAATTTTATGGAGAGAAAACTGGAACACAAGGTTGTGGTAAAAATGCAATGCGTTCACAGAAATCATGTTTTTATTCTTTAGTACAGCAAGAATAAAGCTCCTTATCCCCCTTGGCACTTGAGTGTCCTCAAATTAGCGTTAGCCTGAAGAATGTTTCTAGACTCTCCTTGGTAGCAAAAGATCAAAGAATAGAAGAATTCCAGAAGGAAAAACCTTGATTGCATGATTTTTCTTTTTACTAAAAATGATCTAGTGAATACCCATGACAGATACATGAGTGAGAACTAATTCGTGTTTGTGTTATACTACTTATATTTAAGAGTTAAAGTTGCAACTTCAATTCTTGTCCAACTAATAGAAGATAGCTTATTCAGTTTTACTCCAGTATGCAAAGCATCACAGGTAGAATGGAAGAATGCAATGAGAAGTGAAAACTGGAAAAATGGTAAAGCAATTTGGAAAATGATTACAAAACAGAAGCATATTTTGGAAAAGGTAATTTTTGAGTTTATTTTCCAAATAATAAGACAAAATCAGACAAGATAAGATGGAATAAAGAGAACTAGCATAACAGATTACTTCCACAGCAAAATAAAAGACAGAAGAGGAAAGAAAACATGCAAAGGGGACAAGTAGGCCACGTTTAGAAAACCTAAATTACTTGAATTCCACTAGGTGGAAGTATAAGTGCAAATTAGTTTTAAAGATAAAATTAATAGGTACCTATCAGAGTGATTGATAATATAGAGATGAGATTCAAAGATTCTATCAATATGTCAAAATAGAAGTTGAGAAATGATACTGACAAACTTTGACAGAATAAACGTCAGGCAGGGTTGAAATCTGGTTTTGATTAGAAATGGCTAAAAGAAGACTTGGACTTTTGATTCTCCCAGGCTCAGAGTCATTTTCATAATAGTTTTGTGTGTGCCAGGTACTTAAGTGTGATGAGTAGGTAACACGTGACTGGAGAACAAACTGTGCATAATCAAAAAAATGAAAGATTACACTTCATGTATGATCTATCAAAATGTATAAATGCATTCTACTGTCACATACAACTAATTAGAACAACTAAAATTAAAAAGTTACAAAAAAAGAATGGCACAAACTTCATTTTGACCATGGAATTTTCTTGATGGGAAACTCTTGAATTTGGGTAGCTCAGAGTAATCACAGTCTGATTATCCAGAGGCTACTTCAAGTGAAAATCCTTGAACACTCATATCAGTTGGCATTAAAGACATTTAAGTGTGCAATTTAAAAAAAAAAAATCAATCTCATCAACCTACCCTGGGGAATCTTCATAAAAAAAAGAAAAAAAAAAAAAAAAAAAAACAGAAAATCAGGAGAAATAAGTTTGTGAGGAACAATGGAGAGCATATATCAGGTCTGTGTTAACTGAGAGTACAAGAGGGACAGACAAATTTTTTTCCTTTGATGAGAATATTTTCCACTGGCATACATTTTTAAAATTTGATTTAAATTTATTATTGTGAGTGGTATATAAAATTATTGTGTATATTTTATAAAGTTTACATCAAGATACACATATCTATCTCCTAAAACATTTATCATTTATTCATTGGGAAAGCATTCAAATAATTTCTTATACCTCTTTTCAGGATATAATACATGACAGTTATCTATAGACAACCTGTGCAATAGCTGAAAAGAACTAATTCTTATCTAACTATAACTATCACCCATTGATCAACCTGTATGCTTCCTTCCTCCCCAAGGCTCTGGTAACCACATTCCACCCTCAACATCTCTGAGAACAACTGTTTCAAACTCTATGTGAGATCATCATGGAGTACTTGTCTTCTGTACCTGGCTCATTTCAAATAACTTAACAGTCTTTTTATGGCTGAATAGTATTTCCTTGTATGTCTCCTGAATATTTTTTTGTCTCAAATCTTTTTCTCACTTATATTAACTCTTTGGAAGAAACATTTTACAATTTTTCTCCTCATTAGTATTAGTGTATATTTTTACTCTGTTACCCCGCCAACAAGAATGCTTGGTACATTATACTCAGAAATAAATGAGAAATTTTATCTTTTCTCAGATAATATTTGATTGTAAAACCCTTTATCTCTCTCACATTTTATGCAATTTTTAAATTTAATATCATTTCTCTATATGCCTATAAAAGTTTACTTTTTTTTCCTCCTGAGTAAATATTAAGTCATGAATTCTGTGCCCATAGTAAAATATTCATCTATATTGAGTAATTATTACTCACAATTAAAATAAAACACATTATGTAATAAAATTTAAATACATATTTTCAAAGTTGTAACATCAGAATGGTGACAGTCTGAAGATGCTAGTTGTTTTGTATATTTTAATAGATAATATAATTCTACTCATTGTATTACAACACCAAACTTAATTTGACTATTAATGGGAAACATTTTTGTGATTTCAGATATTTCAGATTGACATTACTTCAGCCTTTGATGAAGTGTTATATAAAATTGTCTTAATATTTCTAGAGAATGTCATATCTTACAGCTTCATAGCATCAGAGAAATCAAACCAATTACAACTGGGAGATAGTGTTCATTTTTACCCTAATCCCACTTCTATATCCCTATTTAAATATATGCATATTGCATAAATATAGAAAAATACTTCACACAGTTAGAGAAAAGGAAATAGGAAAAGAATAACTACATTGCATTAAAATATTTATAGGTCATAGCATTTTAATAAAAATTGTAATATCTGTTGTTGACTATAGAAAGACCATGCAGTTTTAGGACACAGTCTCCATATTTCGTATTCCATTGTCCTATATGTATAATATTGAAATGGATCCTCCCAAGACTATAGAACAAATACTTAATTTAAAAATAGCTAAAATAGCCGGATGTGGTGGCACACACTTATAAACCCAGAAACTCAGGAAACTGAGGTGGTAATTGCAAGTTAAAATTAGTCTTGGCAACTTATAGTGAGACCCTGTTCCAAAATTAAAAATTAGTGGTTGGGGTTATATATAGCACAGTGGTAAACTGCCACTGAGTTCAATACCAAATATATAGATTTATTGCTAACTTATAACTCTAAAACTATCAGCGATGTTTTGTTTTTGTTTTTGTTTTTTTTTCTTTGTTTTTGTTACTAAACCTTCTGGCCTGTGGATATATCTCACTTGGTAACTCTTAGCATGTGCAAGATCCTGGGCTCAATCACTAGCACCACATAAAACAAATAAACAAAAAACACAAACACCTTTAAAGGATGCTAAAAGAGAAAATTATGATAAATCTAGTTTTTCACGTCTTAATGGATTTCATTTATGATTCTAGAATTAGACAGCAACCTGGACCTTAAATGGTTTAGAATGGTACAACCATCACAGGGGCATGTTGTATTTATAGCCATAGAAAAGAAAGTAACATAAAGGAAAGTGTGTGAGAGAGTCAGACTGGTTAAAACTCACATCCTTAAGTCTCACATCTCTCTCCTGTAAACATGTGATTAACTTAAACTTAATACTCCTTACAGGCAAAATTTCCAGTGTGTTTGCATATCATGTTAGTTTACAGTTTACTAGGCACAGAGAAATTTTTAATCAAAGTATTTACAGAGGTAACTTTAGGCAAAATTTCATAGTATATGTTATCTAATTTGATAGATAAAAGGAAGAAACTGAACCTTATGGATTACCCCAAAACACAGAATTCTCTAGTTTTGATTTTTATTAAAATATTTGATTTTCTTTTTTAATTTTTTAACTTTAGTTTTATTTTGTAAAATAATGAAATAAACCATTATGATTGTTAACATAGTTTATGAATAAATAATGAAACCCCTGGGTTACTTATAACAATTGGTAATTTAAGTAATAAGTTTATTTTAAGCTGGGCTCACTCAGTGGCATATAACTGTAATATAACTGTAATTCCAGCAACTTAGGAGACTGAGTGGGAGAATGGCAAGTTCAAGGCCAGGCTCAGCAATTTAGCAAAGCCCTAAGCAACTTATTGAGACCCTGTCTCAAAATGGAGGGGCCAGGACTATAGCTCAGTGGCAAAGCCCCTTTGGGTTCATTTTCTAGTACCAAAAAAAAAAAAAAAAAAAAACCCAGTCTTTTAAACACTCAACTTTTGTGGCATGGAATTTTAAAATGATTTTCTGACTTATTTATTAGTAAAATGATATAACTACTGATTTGTCAGTTACCCTAACATTCTTCAGTATGGTTTAGTAATTGGAGAATTTTTTAGGATATTATAGATACAGATTTAGTAATTACACAAAACTGAAGAATGTTTAAGTTTTGTTACAAGCTCACTATCTTAAATGGGCAAAAAACATACACAATTCTTGTAAAATAGAACATCTGAAATAACTTAAACCACAAACATATGATAACACTTTTTCTTTCCCTATGGCCCTCAGAGAAACAATATTAAATTTATATTTAATTAAAATGTGGGAAATAGAAACCCTGTACAAGGTAATGTTTCATGACACTGTTCTTAGGAGAAAGAAACATTGTACAGAATCAAGAGGTTTCAGGATGAAAAGTTCGAAATCTTCATCCCTCTGTCCATGTTATTTAAGTGTGAAGAGATTAAATAATTTCTAAAGTGAAACCAATTAGATCCCAAACACTGTAATCTGTTATTACCTTCCCTAAAGAAATGAAAATATCCTCAGAATATGGGATTCTAGTAGAATAAAGCAAATTCACAACTTTCTTTGTATATTACACACTATATTTTGGGTGATTAATAACACCTGGAGTACAGAAGTTTTGAAATATATTCCTTGGAATATGTGGAAGATTTATTTCCATCAAAATCACAATACTCATGTAACTTTGTAAGACATCAACACAATAAGTAATATTTATATTAAGAAATATGATGTATACTTTTTGAAATTTTAAGTATCTGACAAATGCATCCCCTATGACAGGAGAATGTAACAGGGAAATCGTGTTTCAGATTTCAGATTGTTCTGTAAATAATTCCTATATTTTTGTTTCTGTAATAATAAATCTCAGGAAAGTTACGAAGATTATGAAAGAAATCTATTGCAGGGAATGCATATCATGGAGTCAAAAGCATCTAAAATGGATGACTTTAAATATATAAAATGTTAGGTTATTTTTCCTCTGACAAGAATATATCGATGTCATAATAAATAAGATCAAGGCTAGAAGTCAGTGTGGTTTCCCTGTGAAGGATTTTCACGGTTAATATTTCCAGAGTGAGAACAGTTGGTGCCTAAGCTTAAATAGTGTGTTGACATTGCTTGCAGAGTCATAAATAGCTGAAGTGACAAACAGCCAAAGAAAACCAAAAGGAAACTGTTAAAGCTTCATTATGAAGTGGGAAGTAAGAAACCAGGTAAGAGAATGGATAGCACTCTCTATTTGAGCCAAGCCAAATGAACCCAACAAATATTCCGCAAAATAAAACATATTCTGCTTAACAATAGAAGCATTTTACAAAATAATAAACATTTACTGCATCACTAAAAGAAAAAAAAAATCAATCTTAACACAAAAGTATAGCAGGGATTTCTGCACATGCCTACCCACCTACAGAAAACTTGGTCCAATGGTGTGTAAGATTTTAAAGAGGTGAGAATTAACAGCACTCAAAGGTGAAATGGGTTTCTTAACTCCCTTTCAAATAACTCGGTTTTTCAGTCTGCGTTAAAATGTAAAAATTCTGGCACAAAATAATAATGAGCACAGTCATATTCACACTCCTTATTTCTTAACATATAGAATGTTATGATTTTAAATCATTATTCTTTTTATCCATGGTGACTTAAACCTTCATTTTCTTTCCAGATTCTTTTCAGAAAGCTTTAATTGGACAGAAATAAACATTGAAAGCTGAAGGAGTGTTACATTCCCTAGGTGACACATCCGTTTGTCCCATTAAAACCCTGAGATTTCCTGGTCTTCAAAAATGCAGAAACCTCTTCATGTGCTACAAAGCCCATCTTCCCATCTATCCTGTGTCATTCTTTTAAAATACTCAATAAGAGCATTAGTTAATGTATGAAAAAATTCATTATCTACAAAGATGAAATTATAACTCTAACACATATTAAAAGCTAACCAAGACTTACTTAAATTACATTTCTGTCATGGAGCCTTATACAGCAAGCTTTCAGTAATTTAATAAGGTCCAGGAACAATTCTGTAAATGGACTTGACCTTTCCTTGGTGTTGTATACCAATAATTGAATTCAATTACACATTTAAATGTGAAAATGCTAAAGTATCCTCACAGACAATCACCAGCACCTAAGTTCTTTGTTTAAATTATGTTATGTAATGAATGGATGCAAGTGTAAAATTTCTGTGGAACATATTTCTAAAAGTGAAATTGCTGGAATAAAGGAAATACATATTTTGAATACTGAAGCTTCCAAATTAATCTGCAGAAATGTATGCTACTTTAAAATCCAGACAATGGTACCTGAAAGTATTTATTTTTTTCATTCTGATAAACCCAGTATTTTTTTTTCAAGTTGTTTTAATTCACATTAATTTCATAAAGCTATGTCATCCTGGGAATTTTAACCTAACATATCCTTTCAACATATGAAGAACTTATTAATATATTTTGCCAATTTTACCTTTGAGTTGTTTGTTGTTTTAAATCATAGGAGGGAGTTTTTGTATTTTAATGATGTCGTATATGTGGGGGAATGGTATTGGGGATTGAATTCAGGGGCACTCGATCACTGAGCCTCATCCCCAGCCCTATTTTGTATTTTTATTTAAAGATTGGGTCTCACTGAATTGCTTAGTGCCTCACTTTTGCTGAGGCTGGGTTTGAACTCAAGAAACTCTTGCCTCAGTCTTCTGAGCCACTAAAATTATAGGAGTATATCACTAATCACTATGTCCTGCTATGATGTAATTTTTTTGGTCTGTGGATCACAAGAGGATTCTGTTAATGACATTGGTGTTTTTAATAAATTTTGTGAGAAAACTTATTTTACTTTCTCCTATAGGCTTCTGTATGTCTTTACAAATTTAAAATTTAGCAATTTTATTTCAAATTTAGAGCCAGTTGTATTTCAATTCTTTTTCTTCATATACTTTTATTCACTTTCTACAAGAAATTTCAACGCAGCAATGACAAAGCTTTGAAGGAAAAATAACAAAGAAACAGTGCTGCAGATTTAATAAAAGATCATACTTTGTAAATTAACTTTTTTGTGGTAATTTAGTAATAAGCTACACTATTTTATCTAGCAAGTTACAAAACTATGTAGATAATGTAGATAATTGACATATTTCAATGGCATGTGAGATCAACACTCCTGACTTACTGAAGTACTGTTTTCCATTCTATGTGTTTCTGAACCCTAAGTAGGTCTGAAGTTTCAGACTCACTCACCTATTACCATTTCTGCTCTGTTTTCCAATCACATCATACATATATGATTGCATTCACTTAGGTAGTTGAAATATGAATTTTTCTAATTTCTAAATATCTGTATGCAGAAAGAGATATAAGTAACTACTGGCCAGAACACATCAACTTCAGTTCTTAGGAAATCTCATATGTAGGTCCTATTTATACGTGTGTACAATTCAAGATCTTCTAACCCTCCAGGAATTGCTCTCTATGAAAACTAACTTGGACAAAGTTATAATATACATTTAAAAAGTAAATCCACTACACATTTTAAAACCAGGAGAGTCAGGATCAAGGTAAGATACACATCTGACTGCAGATGCACCACAAATACTTGAAATTAATATCAGGCGAAATATTCATTTAGAAGAAAAAAATGAATTATCACACTGAGGTAGTAAACTAAGTATATTTTACTAGTTGAAGTTTAAATTTGAAAAGCATGTGAAGGTATTTGGATTATGAAAGACTGATTTCATCATAGTTCTCTTTCTATGGTGAACATATCACCTTTATGTGTGTGTATTTGTGTGTGTGTGTGTGTGTGTGTGTGTGTGTAAGTGTTCGTGGTGTATGTGTATGTGTCTGTGTGTGTGCATGTGCTTATTATTCCTGATGTTGAATTCTTATCTTTCTAAATATTGTCATTTTCTATTTTAATATAACTGTAACAGAAACATGGGGAAATGAACATAGGGGTATATAAGCAGAAGTAAACTCTAAAGGTAAACAAGTTAAAATTATATTAATCCTGTAGTCACTGTGTGGCTAGGGGTTTTCTAACTCATGACAGAGGACCTCCAACTATGTTTTCTGGTCTTCATTGTAATGTTTACTCAACCTGGAATAGATGCTACAAGCTGAATCCTTTTGAAGCTTCAAAGTAAAAGTCTCCTCTGAAAGTAGGGATCATAAAGAGTAATCTGTGATTTGTGAAAAATCAGACTTATTTTTGATGTGGTTGTGATTTACCCTTGGCTCTCTATTGGATTGTATGATGTGTAATGAGATGCATTTATCTGCCTTAATATGGTACAGGAGATTCCACAAGGCACTGGATGATTAACAGTTCTTCATCTTATAATTTTATTCAGCAGACCTAGTCTTCCAATGATAGAGGATACTTGATATGCAGTCCCAGAGGGACCTGGCAGCTACTCTTAGGATGAAAAGGGAATTTATTACACAGGTAAGTATTTGATAATGACAGCAAGGCATTTTCTAGGTGTTGAGAACTTCCTGACTTCCTTTAATCTATATATCATATTCCTATGTACTGCAGTCTGTAAAATTATTATAATAATTGTGAAGCTCTCAGAACACCTATTTTGTGGAAATTTTAATGTTAAAATATTTGTGTGCTCAAAGTAAGTATTAGTCAACTTTCTTAGATGATAGTTTTCTATTTCACTTTACTCTGCTGTGGAGGAAGAAATGCGCAGTTACCATTAAAGTTGATAAGTCCTAAAATATGTAAAGGATTTATTTTCCAACTAGATATTTTATTGTTTAAAGGGATTATAAAAGTGTGGTTTCCAGAATATCAGGATTAAATGAATTGTGCATTTATTAGTGGTTGAAGATACAGAAAATTACACTTGATTCAATTTGGATTTGTGTATGTTTTGAGAGCAGAAAATTCCTACTAAATGGAACATATGATTTACTGATTTCCAAATTTAATAAACAAATGAGTATAAAATACCAAGAAGATGGTATGGCAAAACTCAAAGGAACATTCTATTCTGTTCCTCGTCATTATATGTTAAATTTTTATCTTTATATTCATAACTTTTCAGTTAACTGTATATAAATAGATCTCAGAAAATAATCACCTATTTATTAGCATAATTCTCAATGTAGCCAGTGACAGTATATTATATGCTGGCTTCTGTATCTTTTCAACCTGATTTCATTAAGTCTTTGAAAGAAGCTTTACTTTTTGACACAAGATGCTTCAGAATCAATTTGTCTCAATTACAGAAATGAAATCAGCATTTTTTCCTGGCTTTGTTTATAGAAGTATGAATCTGAACTGTAAGTTATTTTGTTATGAAGATGTTACTATAGAATTAATTTAAGTAGCACAAACACCAAAGTGTTTATACTTTTAATATATTCAAATTTGGATTATAGATAATTCATTATTATTTATGGTTTTTCACTAAGTGACTATAATATAACAGTTATTTTACTAAATCAATGTTCTACTGAAACTCTTGATATCTAATAAAATAAATATGACTTCTTATTCTTTAAGATTTTACAAGTATGTAATTGCAAAATAATAGTTATTAATAAAACAACAAGATTACTGAATGAATATTAACATGTTCTAGTGGTTATTTAAGTTATAGAATTTTTGACATTAAATATCTGCAGTCAAATTTCTTTTAAAATCACATGCATTTTCTTAGTCTGTGTGGCTATGTATATACTTCTTGATAGATGATTTTGATTATTTTAGGTTAGTTCAGTTGTTTCAATTCATTTTCCATGGGAGAGCCTTGATATTCTACACTTCACATTTCTAAATTGTTAGAAGGTTGAGGGTTTCTTTGGAGGCAATTTTCATTTGCTAAAAGATGGAAAGGATAGTTCAAACCTTAGATTAGAGGTAAGAATAACTCAAATGGTGCATTCTCTAACATTTCAAGATTCCATTGGATTCAGATTAGCATGTAAAATAACACCAATACTGTTTTATTTGTATGTTTTCATAATCATGATTTCTGTCAAAAGAAACAAATTTTCTTTCTATTATGAAGCTTCAGGTGCTATCGGAATCCATGTAGTCAATTATTATCAATTAATTACTTAACTGTGATATCATGTTTTAGTTTCTCTATACAATCTTGTCTGTTTTCAAGGATTCACTTTCCTCATTGTATGATATTTAATGTTTATCTCCTAATGCAGTCACTTTGGAAGACAGCTTCATAGTTTATAATGACTGGAATTCTACAGTGTCATGGACTGGTGAGAATGTGGAATATGAATTTCTATTTATTACCAGTGGGAAAACAAAAAGATACAGATGTTTTGAAAGTTAATTAAGCAGTTTCTTGCTAAGCCAAATAGACTTTCAACCTATTATATAGCAGTGCACCTTTGGTATTTAATTGGATGAGCTGAAAATTTATTTGTATAGAAAAATCTACATACCAGATGTCTAGAGCAACTTTATTCCACTTGAAAGTGATCAAGATGTCCTTCAGAAACTGGATACATAAACTGTGGTATATGCAAACAATAAAATATTAATCAGCACTAAAATAAATTACCAAGCCATGGGAAAACGTGGAGGAATTCAAAATGCAAATTACCAAGTAAAAGAAGCTATTCTGAAAAGTCTATACACTATATGATTCCAACTATATGACATTCTAGATAAACCAAAACTGTGAGAACTGTAAAATAATCAGTGGTTGCCTTGTGTTGGATAAACAGGTGTGATAGAGAGGTTGAACACTGAAGATTTTTAGATTAGTGAAAATATTCTTTGTGACACTATGATAGTAGATAAAAGTCTTCATTCATTTGTGCAAATCCATTAAATATAATACCAAGATAAAGCCTAATGATTTTAGGCAATTATAATATGTCAGTGTAGGTTCCAATTGCATCAAATACACCAGTGTAGTAGGGGGTGTTGATATGAAGAGGCTGTTCGTGTGTGCTGACAGGGTATGTGGGCATCTTTGTTCCTTCCTCTGAATGTTGCTGTGAACCCAAAAATGCTCAGAAAAAAAAAAAAGTAAAAACAGAACAAAACCTCTTAAGTTAAAAATAATTCAATCAAAATATATATTATGAATTGATCACATTTTATATTTTTAACTGGTTTTTCTTAAATAATTTTTTTGGTGAAGGGAGAATTTGAGTACCTTTTGCTCAAATGACAGTTTTAAAGGCTTGAGATTTTTATACAAAATGTAAAATTAAAACTAAAAGAGAAACACAAAAAAAAGAAGAAAAAATCACCTTGACAAAACTCTAAGCTTTTGTTGTGTGTGTGTTTGTGTGTGTGTGTGTGTGTGTGTGTGTTTATGGAACAGTCATTCTTTTATATCAAAGAACCAGAATCTACTTTTTTTTTCCATTCTACCACTCTTTTTACTCATGTTGATCTAAAGAGGGTTTTTCTATCTTATTTTTTTTGGGGAAGGGGGAGGGAGAGTACCCGGGATTGAATTCGGGGGCACTCGACCACTGAGCCCTTTTTTGTATTTTATTTAGAGACAGGGTCTCACTGAATTGCCTAGCACCTCAAGGTTGCTGAGGCTAGCTTTGCAACTGTGATTCTCTTGCCTCAGCCTCCTGAACCCCTGGGATTATAGGAGTGCACCACCATGGCCCAGCTTCAAATTATTTCTAATGATAGCACTAAAAATGTTTATATGTAAAGACGTTATTTTCAAGTAAAACCAACTTCTTTGTTGAATATCTTGGCCTTATTTAATGTGTATGGGTGTCACTACTTTCCCATTATTTTTAAGTGTCCTCTTGGGGCATAGAGACTCGAACAAGGATGGTCGTAGGTCTTAACCTGTATTGAAAGTATTTGATGAAAGATTCCCTTGCAACCCCAGGGAAGAAAATGTTTATGCTTATGGTTAGAAGGGCAAATAGGTCGTGTATTGGTATATTTTCATGTCCTTGATTTTCCTGGGGAAAAACCCAGTGCAAGTATTTTGAAGCTAACAGCAAAATAGGAACTCTGAACCAAAGTAGGCTTGAAGTATTTATTGAGCATCACAAAATACTGAGTCCAGATGATACAGTTAAGCCAAAGATTGAAAACAATAATTGTTCATTAGATTATTTCTCTCTTGAGTCTGGACAATTTTTACTAACAGTTTCTGTTTTCTTCTGTAGTCATGGCATGTCTTGTTTTCATCCAGTAGTATACACTCTTTGTTATGGGGTGCAACTTAAGAACAGACTGATCACCACTGAGAAGTCCAAATTTGGGAGTCTTTATTAACCCGGCCACTGACTGTCTCACACTATGCCCTAAAAAATGGCTATCGGGAGAAGAGCCCCAACCATAGGGTTGTAGGGGTTCTTATACCAAAAATCGCATCAATCATAAGTGTCTGTTGCTATGATTTTAAATTACAAACTAACATCATGAGATCATGGACAGAGGGGGAAGTGAGTCACCTAGGTACAAACTAAAGAATGGTTGCTAACAACCACACAATTACCATTTGTCCAGAGCTGGCAGGCCACGCCCCCACCTTGCCACGCCCCCGCCTTGCCACATGTTGAGCTAAAATGGAGCCTGCCAGATGCTGGCGGGGTGTGCCGCTCCTGCACACGTAACTGTCAGACAATACCAGGTGCATCAGACTAGATTGCATGGTGCTTCACAACTGGCCAAGTACACTTCCTTATTTGAGCTCTGGTGGCATGGACTAGTCTTGCCTTTGCGCGCTTTCCCCTGATTGGTTTTTGTACTTTATATTAACTGGATTTATTCCCCTAATAAACGAGACTTGATCAGTCTTTTGTCTTGTCTCCATTTCTCGTGTCTCTTGTCTCTCCCAATCCCCGCTCCCCCCTCCAGGTTCCCATTGCAATCCTGCGGGTCGGGACAACGGTTTACATGGTTCATTGGTTAGGAGCAATAGGGATCAAAAGAGGGTGATTTTTGTATTGCATAAGAATTGTCATTTGTATTGTTAGACATATCACACTAAGTAACTGATGATGGGTTCAGAGGCGGGATGTTCCCATGGGAGAAACTTATTTCCTATAAAGCACGGAGTCTCAGAGCAAAATGGAGTCTGTTTAGTCATTTCCCTTATAATCTCGCCTATAACATTCTCATGGAGTCAGATCTGTCAGCCCATCACACCTTCATTGTCAGGTTTCATAGTTCTGTCCTCTCTTCTCTTAGCTTTTTATTTGTATAAAGTCACACTGACAGAAAAATCCAGGCTGAGTAAAATATTTCACTGAAAAAGTCAGAAACTTCCCCAAACTGGAAAGAACCTAATTATGGATACTATTAAGAATTTAAAATACACACAAGACACTATTCCTCATTCTTTCCCTTTTTTATAAAATTCCATAAATTATTATTGATTAAAAAAAAGCACCTGCTTGCAGAAAAAAAATGGAGAAACCAAGTCAGAAAGTCACACAAATAGTCCAAAACAGTTCTCTGCTTCTGATTGCTTAAAAGTGATGCTCTTACTTTTTTGTTTTCTTTTCTATTTTAATCATTATTATAATTTTAAAGCAGTACCAATTCTAAATGCATAAATATTCAATGAATGAAATTTGTATCTTAACTGCTGGTAAGCACAATATAAAAGTAATACAAGATCAAAGGAAAAGATTTTAAACCAAAAGTGATAGTTGTTAGCAGACTCAAGGTGAGACACAAGAGCAGAGAAAATTCAACCGTTATGAGAGCAGGACAGGTGCAGGAAAAAGGAAGTCAATCTCTGCTACTCTGCCTTCTTCCCTGTTGGAAGCCATGAATGAACTGTGGGCATGTCTGAGCCATCTCTAAAGCAGAGGTAGGCAATCTACCTCTGTTGCCCTGACAGACATCCTGCTCAAAGAGAATTCTGTGATACCCAAGGATTTACTGGCTCAGCAGCCCTATGTTCCAAGACAACTCCCCAGAGGTGGGAAGAGATACCTGTGCCCCACCTAGCCTTGTGGCCCCAGCTGCCTGAAGGAGGAAAAACTACTGTGCAAGTGATAAGTCCCCAGTCAGGCCATCTTCCACTCAGCCTCTGGTTTCTTGTTTACCTTGAAGAACCCTCCTTGCAATAAATTCCTTTGGTGTGTTTCACTAAAAATAAAGCATTCAAGGATTATTTTCCCTTTGTTAGGATCAGACTCATGAGGTCCTTTCTGCTCATCAAGCCCCTAATTTCAATATAAATATTTCCGGTGTCTTTCATATTATTTCTTAATACTACATTTCAATGTTTTATTTCCAGCCAGCCCACACCTCTGAGAGTAAGTTATTTAATCCCTCCCCATGCAGGCTGTGGCTGAGACTTCCCCTCCAAATCAGATGCCATTAGAAAGAGAATGGAGCAATCAATTATATCAGAATGGCTTAAGCTATTCATTCCCCTCTCTCTGTTTTGTAGAAATGTTGTTGAAAACACTTAGTAAAATTCTCTGAATATTGATTTTGATTTATTAAAGTGGATTTTGTAAAAATACTGAGTTTTTTTCTTCAAGATTTGGTTAAGACTGAAAAGAAGACTGCCAAGGTTTATGAGAACGCACTGGAAAAATCCATCCACAATAAGTCCAGAATAAAAATATTTTGATAGTTCCAACCCCAACCATTAAGACTGTATTGGCAGATACACTAATAGTTTAGTGGAGGGAGATTTTCTATGCCTTGTGAAGTGCACAGAGGGTTATAGGACACTCTGTTTTAAGTTATGATTTCTGTAAATGTGATCATTAAAATAAAGGAATGAAACTTTATAGAACTTATTCAAAATCTCATAGAGTGCTTGGTGTCCATGCCTAGAGTCATCCCCAGGGATGAATGAATACAATAATGGCACATCAAGAGGGGCCTTGTAAGGACTGGGGTTGGGGCTCAGTGTAGAGCATTTGTCTTGCATGTGTGAGGCACTGGGTTCAATTCTCAGCACCACATTAAAAATAAATAAATAAAATAAAGGTATTGTGTTCATATACAATTAATTATTATTTTTTTTTAAAGAGGGGCCTTTTAGTCACTCCCTCCATAGCCCTGTATCTAACCATCTAACTTTCTGAGTTCCATGGAACTTTTACTTGAATGAGGTTTTTTTCACTTGGATTAGGCAAATAAATACAAAACTGAGATTACTGAATTGGGGGCTTTAAATTATTCTTCAGTGGCACTAAATCAAAGAACTAACAAATTGTAAGACAGTAGCATAAAGCAGGATGTGATGCAGAGAAGAAAACAAGTAGAACTGGACAACACGTGAAGAAGTTAACTGTGAACTTTGCATTTTATGCTAATTGCTAAACCTTTTCTCTCAGTTTTTTCATGAAAATAAAAAAAATGATGCACAACAATACTAAGAAATGGAATGGAAAGGAAATAAAATAGACTATAACTAAGTAGAAGCAGGTACCTGAAATAATTCATTCCTGAATTGAATATTGAACCGGGCTACAATCTGTGGTGAATGTATTAATATTAGCATATATTTTTGAAAGCAAAGACACTTTCTTTAGCAACACATTTGCAGAAGTATATATCAACAAAGATTTTTAAAAATTATTAGCATAATGAAAATGAACTTCAATGAGTTTTTTTTTGCAGAGATTTCTTTTGATATTATTGGCATAAACCTTGTAAGTTAACTAATAAGAATAATCTATAAAATAATTTCTATTTTATCATTTCTATTTTTATTTCCCTGATTTTGTATTATATTACTTTATACTTGCTGCATAATGTATAGTGTTGTATTTTATGGGTATATTTAAGTATCATCTTTCACAAAATAAAAAGATATATCAAATACATCTTTTATTTTAACAGTTGGAGTAGAACTTAATCATGAATTTTATTAGACTGCCAGTCCCTTTTAAAACTTTCATTTTCTTTATTACCCAAAACATTCTTTGATATTAAGAAAATTCTACAGTTAAAGAATACAAAATTGGATGAATTTTAAATAAGAGATTTAAAAAGATTTTTATACACATATCTTGATAAACATAATTGTTCATCTTTTTTTTTGCTGATTAATCTTAATTCTATCAGTCAACATATTGCCAATATTTGATATTTTTTCTTTTGTGAGGATTAGTTTATTACATAATATTATGTTCCTTCTACATTCCTAAGATATTTTCCTAGAATTTGAAAAATTTCACTGAAAATTTTAATTTAAAATTTTTCCTATATTTGTTGATACTTGCTTTTATTTCTTGTGCTATGGAAGTCCTGTTAAGGAAGTCTGATCCTAAGCCAACAAGTTGAAGGTTTGGACCTACTTTTTCTTCTATAAGATGCAGGGTCTCTGGTCTGATTCCAAGGTCCTTGATCCATTGTGAGTTGAGTTTTGTGCAGGGTGAGAGATAGGGGTTTAATTTCATTCTGTTGCATATGGTTTTCCAATTTTCCCAGCACCATTTGTTGAAGAGGCTATCTTTTCTCCATTGCATATTTTTGGCACCTTTGTCTAGTATGAGAAAATTGTATTTATTTGGGTTTGTGTCCATGTCCTCTATTCTGTACCATTGATCTACCTGTCTATTTTGGTACCAATACCATGCCGTTTTTGTTACTATTGCTTTGTAATAGAGTTGAAGATCTGGTATTGCGATACCCCCTGCTTTGCTCTTTCTACTGAGGATTGCTTAAGCTATTCTGGGTTTCTTGATTCAAACTAAAAAGCTTTCTCTCAGCAAAGGAAACTATCAGTAATGTGAAGAGAGAGCCTACAGAGTGGGAGAATATCTTTGCCACTCATACTTCAGGTAGAGCGCTAATTTCCAGAATCTATAAAGAACTCAAAAAACTCTACACCAAGAATACAAATAATCCAATCAATAAATGGGCTAAGGAAATGAACAGACACTTCACAGAAGAAGATGTACAAGAAATCAACAGATATATGAAAAAATGTTCAATATCTCTAGTAATAAGAGAAATGCAAATCTAAACTACCCTAAGATTTCATCTCACCCCAATTAGAATGGCGATTATCAAGAACACAAGCAACAATAGGTGTTGGCGAGGATGTGGGGAAAAAGGTACACTCATACATTGCTGGTGGGGTTGCAAATTAGTGCAGCCACTCTGGAAAGCACTATGGAGATTCCTCAGAAAGCTTGGAATGGAACCACCATTTGACCCAGCTCTCCCACTCCTTGGCCTATACCCAAAGGACTTAAAGTCAGCATACTACAGAGATACAGCCACATCAATGTTCATAGCTGCTCAATTCACCATAGCCAGATTGTGGAAGCAACCTAGATGCCCTTCAGTTGATGAATGGATAAAGAAACTGTGGCATATATATACAATGGAATATTACTCCGCTATGAAGAATGACAAAATTATGGCATGGACACAAACCCAAATAAATACAATTTTCTCATACTAGACAAAGGTGCCAAAAATATGCAATGGAGAAAAGATAGCCTCTTCAACAAATGGTGCTGGGAAAATTGGAAAACCATATGCAAATGGATGAAATTGGAGGATATCATGCTAAGTGAGATAAGCCAATCTCAAAAAACTAAAGGACAAAGGATCTCACTGATAAGCGGATGAGGACATATAATGGGGGGTAGGAGGGGTTAGTGTTAGGGTTAGGGTTAGGTTTAGGGTTAGGGATAAGGAGGGTGGTAAGAATGGAGGAAGGAAGGACTGTATAGAGGGAAAAGAGGGATGGGAGAAGTGGGGGGAAGGGAAAAAATAACAGAATGAATCAAACAACATTGCCCTATGTAAATTTATGATTTTTAATAAAAAAATGGAAAAAAAATTTTCCTATATTTGAACTTTTTTATTATTCATTCGGTTTCCCCTACTTGGACCTTATTACCCTGACTTTTGCAGGCTTTTGTGTTTAGACTTGAACCCAACGTGACTGTTAACTTGCTGGCATCACTTACCTTAGTCAGGATTTATGATTTAATGTTCATATCTTGCTTTTTGCTGCATCTACTGAAAACATCAATTTTTTTCTCCTGGCATTACTAGTGGCAGGTTCACTTATAGCATCTCATAATCAAGTATGATTTCTAAAGCTCAAACTAATTTGGAAATGTTCTATAATCATATTATGGCTTCAGATTATTTTAATTAATATAAATATATGTGTATGCTGCAATATCAAACAACATCAACACTTCAGTGTTAATTGACACACATTTATCTTTTGCTCCTAATCTCAGTCTTCAATGGATTAGAAAACTTAAAGCTGCTAAGAAACACACACACACACACACACACACACACACACATATACACACCAGGAAGGGACAGATATAGCCTTGCAAGTTTCAAATGGAGGCAAACTTGGTGTCTGGTGAAGGTCTGCTTTCTAGTTCACTAACTGGACCTTCTTAGTGTTTATTCACCTGGTGGAAGAATGAAAAAACTCTCTCATGACTTCTTTTATTTACTTATTTATTTTTTGAGACAGAGTCTTGCAAAGTTGTGGAAGTTGCTTTGATCTTGTGATCCTTCTACTTCCTTCTCTGAGGTAGCTGGGATTACAGGCATCCACTACTTCGCTCAGCTTCAGTCTTCTTTTATAATGACGCTTAGCTCATTCTTGAGAATCCACTGTCATCATCTAATCACTCCCTAAAGTCTTCACCTCTTGTCTTCTTATACCATCACAAGATTAGGATTTCAACCTCTGTGGTTTTTTTTTTTTTCCCCCCCCAAGGGAGAGGGAAAGGACATAAAGATACAAACCACAGCAAAATTTCAGGTGATGCTTCCAATACCTAGAAATCTACCATTACTTGGCTCCACTATCACTTAGAAGAGGAAGAGCAAAAGACAAAATGGCAGACTATACAGAACATTTTGTATTTAAGTACATGCAATTTTTGATGTTATATTCCTACTTGACTGGGCAGTATAGTACCCCAATATTTGGTCAGACAGTGGTTCTTGTACACATGGTTTTGGGTGAGAATAACATTTAGGTATGTAGACCAACTAAAGCAGGCTGATGTCCCCAATGTGAGCATTCTTCATTCGGTAGACAGTCTGAATAGATCAAGAAGGATGACCCTTCCATGATGAAGAAAGAATATTTCTTGTATGATGGTCTTTGATTGAAGACAACATATTTATTTTATGCCTTCAGAATAACACAAAAATATCAGCTATCCCTGTGTGTTGAGTCTGCGTGGGTTCAAACTGGAAAAAAACCTTCAGCTATTTAGGGTCTCCAATTTTTTGATCCACACAGAAGATTGAATCAAAAAATAAATTAATGTCACTATAATTGAGAGTATTGGGTCTGTATTGGTTCACCCTTCTACACACTATTCTGCAATATATTTGTTTTTTTTTTTCCTACTAAGAAAATAACTTTCTTGTGCTAGGGAAATCAAATCAATTTCCCCTAGTATGAGTAAAATCACTTTAAACTTCTCTAGGCAATTTATGATCCTTTTGTCATGCCCAATTATAGCTAACCTTTAACTGACTGAGACATGAATGGTGGACAGACTGATATAGGAGAGTGAGAGGGAGAAAAAAAAAGAATTAATTTTCCTATGTCTATCAATAAATAACATCAATAAAATTTTAAAATTTTTAAAAATAAAATAGGAAGATGTAGTATATACTGTTGTTAGCACTTTGATCCATAACAATACTTGAATGCTATGAAGTGAGCTTTGTAAATACTACTTTAGAACACATGAATCGCACCTTTTATAAAAATACAAAATCTACTTGATGGAGTTTCAACAATGTGCTCTTAAAGGCCATGGAGTGGGTTTTAGATATAATTTTCTGGAGGGTAAGAGACCCAAGTCAATGTCCATAGAAAGCATTATTCTCTGCAGATCACATTCATTATCTCATGATGGGTCAGAAGAGCTTATGTGTTGTACTGCTAAAGAACAAAAATTGGAGCCTTTTACCATTTTAATCCTATTTATCTGAACCAAACTTTATAATCATTTGCATCATATCTTTGATTCAATAGTTTTTATGTATAAGCTATCAATCTTAATGTTCCCTTCATTATTTTTAATCATCAAAGTTCCTTTTCTCAGTATTTGCTTTCATTAAAATTTAAAGTTGATAACTCATAGTATGTGCACTTGATATATTTATTTTATTTTATTTTTTTGGCGGTGCTGGGGATTGAACCCAGGGTCTTGTGCTTGTGAGGCAAGCACTCTACCAACTGAGCTATCTCCCCAACCCCCATATTATGTGAACTTGAATGCAATATTTGATAGTCAGGTTTTTCTTTCCAACATTAAACAATATCTAAATATTTAAAAAATTAAAAAATTAAAAAATACTACTTTAGAGAGAAGGAATGCTCATTAATCCATGCATCTGCTGTTGGGATGTGGGAAACCTTTGTAAAAGATTCTTGCTCTGCATTCTGGGAAGGATTTTATTTACCCTTCACAACAAAGTCCAAAATTTGTCCTGTGGAATGTGCAGCTCTTGAAGTTGGTAAACATTTATAGTTCCAATCCTGAATTTACAAGAAACAAAGAGACATTTGCTTTTTATCTTAGTCAAGGTTTTTTTTTTTAGGCCAAGCTGGCCATTTTTTAGCATTAGAGTTCTCTCAGTATTTCTGTAGGATTCTTTCTTCTTCAATCAGTTTCAAATCCAAATTTGTTTCTTAGACATTACACCCAATCATGATTGAATATGTTTTCTCTACCCAATCCTCTCAGCTTATTGGAGTCTGTGTTGAGATTGTACAGAAGAAAGAGGGCCCTCTATCTTACCATTCCTTTAACTCGTTGTACTTAGTTTAGAAGTTTTATTGGCCTCTTGTCTCTCAAAGGATTTATAGATCTTATTTATTACGTTAAGTACCTTAAAGGAGGCAGTGCTTTCTGCCATGCAAGAAGGAAGAAATATATATTCCAGACTCTGTCCTACAGCCTCTGCTTCTCTTCTCCAACAACCAACACACCTCAGTGTCTGGAAGAGAGGAGATCACTGGGCAGGTCAGCTTTTGAGGGCCTAGAATGGTGGAGAAAGATGGAGAGTGGATTTGTAGAGGGAAAAAAAAAAAACAAACAAATAGCTGGCACCGTACTTGTTCCTTATTTTTACCTACATATTGATGTGGAAAACTATGTTTGATTCCAATTTATACCATTGAAGGAATACAGAAACATTTAATAACGAAACTTGATGAGACTAAACACATTTAAAATATTGAAAGATGCAATTAAATTTTCCTTCATTTACTTTTAAACTCTATCAAACAAAGTCATTCATGGTTTTTGTATTTTTAAAATCACTGGATACCTCTACTTGAAAATTTCAAGATACCAATTGTTATGTCAAAATGTAATTTGATTGAGATACAAGAAGAGGATTCTAATATTTCTCCCAATTGATGGAGATAATATTAAAACTATTAGAAATATTCAGTTTATTGTATATGGTTATAATAGGTTTTAAATAAATGTGTCAGAGAGACTTAAACTTTTACTGATTCATATTTATAACTTTTATAATGACTTCTTGGCATTTCAAGGTTGTCAATAAAATACCCATACTACATGCCACCTACTTAGGCAATTATTAAATATTTTAATAAATGCTCCATGTTAGAAACTTTTGTATATTTGCATAATGTATAACCAATTAATAATTAAAATTTATTATTATGACTCTAATGGGGGGCAACATAAATCCACTTAGAGATTTTAAAACCAGAGCTAGAAATTATTTATATTGACTTGAGTATGGCAAATATATGGGTAAATCATTAAGGAATTTAATCCTCTTGACTCAGAAAATTCAAATAAATGCCTTACGTGGATAAAATGTATGAAAAGACAAAGCAAGATTTAAGATATGCTTAACAAATGTATATTAAGTATTGTCTGGATTATAAATTGTTTGATAAGTTGTAGAAAAATATTATTTTAAATATTATTGTCAGATTGAAGAAAATGTCTATATATTTTTAGTGTTTGGCTGCTACATGTTCTGCATTGTTTCAAAAGCCATCACATTGTTAATAACAGTAAATAGCAAAATAGAAAAAGATTCATTCAGATACTTAATGGAATAGCAATCACAAAAAATGCTTAACTTTCTTGCAGCACTAGCTTGCTGGTATTATTTTGGGCCCTTATAGTATATAGCTAAGGATTGTTAAAAAAAAAAAAAGTGTTAGCAATTTGTGAAAATGCCATCATGTTAATGTATACAGCTTTCTTCCTGTTCGCATTTTGTAAAATACCACACATTATTTTGCTTTTGTAGATTGCCAAAATAAAATATATCAGAAAGATCCTTGAGTAAAAGCTTGGGATTATCATTTTTCCCCTGCAATTTTGTTGGTAATTCATTTTTAAAAAGTAGTAATGATAAAGTTTACTAAAGTTTAAATGTAAAAGTAAAAAAAAAAAAAGTTTGAACAGAATTTAATGTCTGCTAGTATGAGCAATTGCCGTTTCCTCCTCATACTTAGTTTAAAATTCGGATAATTTTTGCTTTAGGATAAATCTTTGTTTTTAAGCATTGCGTTTTTATCCCTTATTATAGTCTTGTCAAAATGATTAGGTGTTATTCTTGAGGAATTTTCATTAAACAATTAATATCAGCAACAGCATTACAGATATCTTGCTTTACACTTTGTTCCTAGAGCCTTCATTTAATAGACAACTTGTAATCAAAATGTATTGAGAATTTTACTGTAAACATAATGTTTTATTTTTGTCTTTTGAAATTGACTATATAAAAGACAAAAATAAGAAGAAAATGAATGGACATGATCATTTTATTGAGAAAAATAAAGTAATGCCTAAGAATTATGCCTAAGACAAGTAAGAATTTAGCCAAATATATATCTGTTCATCGTGCAGATGTGTACAATAAAACAAATGACCAAAATGAGAATCCTAAAAAGATACAAACATACACATATAGGGACCTGATCTACAAAAAGATTCCATTTTTATGAGTATATTTACTTAAAAATATCAGAACTTCCTCCAAAATGTTGAAATAAGAGATAACGGGTTGTCAAGAACAATTGCCAGATTTGTCTTGCCTTTAGAAATATATGTATGTTTTTTCATATACATATTTGTACAACTGAATATTACTATGGGAATACTACGTACCTATGACTGATAGAATAGGCTTTTGCTAAATGTGGTTATGTCCAATGACACCGTTCCAGGCTATTTAAAATTCATAGAAGGGTAGATACTTTTTTAAAAATAAATCAAGAATCTACAGTGGATAAATATTGCATTCAAATTTAATTATTCAAAATTTACAATTGTAATGTGTAGATATACTAAATACTATGAGACACTTAAAAGCAGTATGACTTCTATATTTCATGCAGAAATTCCTATGATGCTGTATACCCTTAATGAAAATAAAATATATAGGCAGAGATAATTTGGGCTACAGAAAAAATTATGGAATCTTCTGAAAGTATAGATTATTCAATAAAATAGAAATCACGAATTAAATGGAGGGAAATCAGTAACATGCTACAAAGTACTTACCAAATATACCATTTTTGTCACTGATAAGAATGAATTCTCAATGAGTTAAAATTTTTTTACAGTCACTCAAAGTATGTTTGCAAATGATGGCAGAATTCATCTACTAATAGTTGAGTAGTACATATCATATTGCAATTTGAGTTATATGTTTTATTTGTAATTTATTAATTGGTATTTTTAAACCTAAATGTTTAAATGATTAATTTATATAAATTCTTAGTTTATACTTTGATTTCAAAACCTTAAAACATATGAGTTAGAATTATTATTATTTTTTTATTGTAAACAAATGGGATATAAGTTGTTTCTCTGTACATGGAGTCAAGGCATACCATTTGTGTAATCTCAAATTTACATAGGGTAATGTTGTTTGATTCATTCTGTTATTTTTTTTCCTTCCCCCCCACCCCTCCCACCCCTCTTTTCCCTCTATACAGTCCTTCCTTTCTCCATTCTTGCCCCCCTCCTTAACCCTAACCCTAAACCTAACCCTAACCCTAATGCTAACCCCTCCTACCCCCCATTATATGTCATCATCTGCTTATCAGCAAGATCATTCGTCCTTTGGTTTTTTGAGATTGGCTTATCTCATTTAGCATGATATTCTCCAATTTCATCCATTTGCCTGAAAATGCCATAATTTTATCATTCTTTATGGCAGAGTAATATTCCATTGTCTATATATGCCATATACATTAAAACATATGAATTAGAATTATTAAAGGTAATTTTTTTTTGTGGGGTACTGGGGATCAAACTCAGGGCCTTGTGCTTGCAAGGCAAGCACTCTACCAGCTGAGCTATCTCCCCAGCCCTATTAAAGATAATTTTTAAAAATGTATTTTGGATCTAAATTGGGGCACATATAGTATCAGGCTAAAAAATCTAAATTTTACTTAATATGTAATGGGTAGTTAAGCAATAAATAAGAAACAAACTGATTAGAAGTATGAATAAAGTAATTCATTGCTATTAGATAATGAAATTTTAAAGGACAACATATTTGCTTTCATGGAGATAATATAAAATTGAAAATAAAGAAATCATTAAAAGTCAACAGGAAATCTGTATAATAGCTTCATTCATATTTATTATTTGAAGCATAGCAGGTTAGAAATAATCTCATGCATAAATCAGAGAAAACATTGATGACATACCATTTGACCCATATCATTAAAGATTAATAGCGAATGTTAGATCCTATATATCTTCAAATCCAAGTTCAAATTTCTTCATCACAATACAGTCAGATCCAAGACATCAAAAGTAATCCCTATTTTCTAAAACTATGTGTTTGTGTTTTGAAGCTTAAACTACTTGTTCTGCTTTACTCTGAGTATATTTTTATGCATTATCTACATATTATATCAACCTGTGAGTATATGTTGATTATTTTTTATACCTCCTGAACCTGCTGCCCAGTACCAAAATAACTATAGACTCTTTTGGTAAGGAAATAATAAGGGTCATTTTGATCACATAATGCTTAAAGTTAATATCTAATATTTAAATAATCTCAAGTATTTCTAATTTCAATAGCAGATTTTAGTCATCAGGAAAGTGCTAGAACTCAAATCTATGCATATTTCTTGTGGTGGTGAGAGAAAGACAAAGAGAAACATGAAAAACCATCATCACACTTAACTACATGTTCATAAGTTCTTATTGAAACTTAGAAGAAAATTTTAAATCTGTTTCTTTGCTCAAAATCCTACATGTACTATATCCCAGAGATATTGTAAGATGTTTGAATACAAAGAATATTTTAAATAATAAATTTATTATTTTCTAAATACATATTTTATATACAAATTTAAATGCATAATACATGAACTTTAAGCTTAGAGTCTAATAAAATTGTTAGTGTAGTCATTTCTTCATAATGCTTAATTAAAATGTCCCCTTTACTTCCTACAAGTTGATTTAGAGATTTATCTTCAATATAAATTTTACCTTGTCATAAAACTGGAATTTGATAAGAGCAGTTCTTACATTCTACATCAGACTATAATCATTCATATGGTATGGGTTAGAAAATATAGAAATTAGTCAGAATATGGAATTGTAACTTGGGACAAATGCTCCAATTTACTATTAGTAAGACAAAGAGATTATTTGAATTGAGTAACCTGAGAACTAAGAGAAAGGAGGGAAGGAAGGGGTGGGAAAGTTTTTTAAAATTGCTATTAGGTAAATGACATGTTTTTCAATAGGATTACTTCAACCAATATAAGGAATTGAATATAAAAATTTTTAGAATTAAAAAGATCATTTGTTAAAAACAGAAACCTTTTTGTTTTCATCTCAAAGATAGGTAAAGAAAATAAAAAAAATATTGCTAAAATGTACAAAAGAGAAGATGAAAATTAATTTAACCTAGCTTAACAGATACTTTTGTATCTATAGGAGTATGTTTACAATTTTTGAATGTTTATTTTGGTTGTATTGTGCAAGTGTCACTTTGCAAAGTATAACACATTACTGTAATTAGAATGTGCACTGTACCATGAACCTAGCAAGCCTTGCTTATAACCTGTACCTTGTCAAACAAGGTGTGATGTTTGATAAACACAGCATGATTCTGGGAATTTACCAGAACTGTCTTGAACAATTCTGTGGCTTTTTTCTCTATTTCCTATTTATCACCTCTCATCTTTTTCATAGTATTAAAATCAAAGGAGAGCCATTATTTCTCATGGGATTACAAAGAATTGAATGTTGAGTTGCTGAAGTAAAATAATTCTACTTTTTTTTTTTCTTGCACTGAGCTTGTTTTCTTAATTTTCCATTTTCATTTACTGCATGGGGTTTACTAACTGCCTTTCCTACCATCTGTCATCCATTGTATTTCCACTAGAGAAAATATAATAGAGTTTAAGACCAATAATTTCATATTTATGTCCCTTTCAGTTTTTCCCCTACTTCTCTAACATCCACACTGATGTGAGAAATCACCAACAGTAATAGAGCTATTTTACATAAAGCAGTCATTTTAGAAAAAGGAAAAAGAAACATTTTTGTAGTTTGTATTTGCAAATTGAATTCAATTTTAATTCAGTGATTCCAATTTTACTGAAGCACACACTGCCTTACATTCTTTAAATTATCTTTATAGAATTCTGAAAAAATAATTTGACTAATTATGATTACATTTCTGAATTTTCACTTGCATATAACTTTATCAATAATTGTTGCCCTGGGGTGATGGCTCGCAATTTCCAGCTCAAAAGCAGTCATGTGTTGACATCTCAGGACATCAGTTGTCCATGGTCAGGACCCATATCAATGTGTGTTGAGAAGTAATGGACAATTCTCACAAAAGAAGTAAATAAATTCTGATAGACTTCTGCTATCAACTTCTTGAACTCTCTGGGTTTTTACTGTTTTGTTTTCTTTTCTCTGTTCATTTCTTTCTTTTTATGTTTTACGATCCATTTTTCTGTCAGTCTGTGTATGCATTTATCTATCTATTCAATTTTTACTTATTTTGCTTTTAGGTATTTGAGAGAATGAGAATTTGGAAAACTTTTTATCATCAAGCAAAACAAACATTTATAAAGGTATATTCAAGTTCACTGAGTTTAAGAGAATAAATTAAATATGTTTTAAACTCCTAATGTCTGCAGATGTACTTAGGGTTTGTTTTAAATTGCATCTTGAGAGAATAAGGATGCATTCAAATGATAGATTTGGTTGTAAATATTGCATTACTTTCTCTGTTTACAAAAATGTAAAAATGGGTGTAGACTTTGAAGAATGTTTGGTGTGTATAATACACAAACATGTATATGTATAACCTAATGCCCTGAGATAATTTATATATTGTATTAATTACTAAATTCATAAGCAAATTATACATTAATACTATGATTTTTATATTTACATTTATTTTCATATTATTTCACATTTTAATATGTTCTGAATAAATATACACATTTGGCAAAATACATTCAGAATTTAATCACTTCTCACCATCTTCATGGTCAAAATAATATAAATGATCTCTCCATTTCTCCATTTATGATAATACATTTTTCACAATAGTAATCTGCTCCAGACTGTCATTTGTAGCAACCCTTCCAATGGCTTTTATGTCATCAACAGGAAAAAACTAGTTTAAATATACTACTGGGTCTAGTTTAAATATACTACTTTTTACCTGTAATTAAGATCCCAGGTAAAAAGAATCATCACATACTGATTTTCATAATGGATGTACAAATTTACATTCCTACCAAGAGTAAGTGCTCACTTTTCTCCTCATGCTCACCAACATTTGTTATACCTTGTCTTTTTATTAATGGGCATGCTTACTGGAGTGAAGCAATGTACTCTTGTGGTTTTGACTTACAATTCTTTGGTGATTAATGATGATGGACCATTGTTTTCCTGTACCTACTGTCCACTTGTATGTCTTCTTTAGACAAGTCTATTTAGCTCTCTTGCACTTTTTTCAAGTGGTCTATTTGGATATATTTTCTGTTCAGCATTTGAATTTCTAACATATTCAGGATATTAATCTCTTGTCACATGCATAGTTTGTGATTATTTTCTCTGATTTTGCTTAATGTCTCTCATTGTATTGACTATTTCCTTCACTGTCCAAAACATTTTAGTTTAATGTAATCCTGTTTGTCTGTTTTTGCATTTGTTCACTACATTTGTTTTAATTTTTAAAATTTTTGTTCTAATTAGTTGTACATGACAGTAGAATGCATTCATACATACATTTTGATAAATCATACATAAATATGTTTTTGATGTCTTAATGAAATGCCAATGTTCAGAAGAATTTCCTTTTTTCTTCTCATAGTTTTATAGTGTAAGTTTCACTATTAATGCTTTAATCCATTTTGGAGTTGATTCTTATAACTAGTAAGATAGGGTCTAGTTACATTTTCTGCCTATGGAACCCCAAATTTCTAAGTACCACTTATTGAAAAAGGTGTCCTCTTTCCAATGCATGTTTATACCACCTTATCAAGAATTAGTAAACTGCTAATGTACAGGTTTGCTTCTAAACCCTCTATTGTGTTCCATTGATATATGTTTCTGCTTTAATTTTTAAATCATGCTATTTTGACTACTATGTTTTTGTAGTATA
Source organism: Sciurus vulgaris (assembly GCF_902686455.1). NCBI lineage: Eukaryota > Metazoa > Chordata > Mammalia > Rodentia > Sciuridae > Sciurus > Sciurus vulgaris. The sequence goes on along the minus strand of NC_136470.1, from coordinate 24,192,168 downwards.
TTTGCAGAAGCAATTAAAATGTACATTAAAAGAATTATTCACCACGATTTTTATGGTTTGGATGTGAGGTGTCCCCCAAAACTTATGTATGAGACAATTTAAGAAGGTTCAGAGAAGAAATGGTAGGTTTGTGATTTAATCCCCTGATAAGGATTAACTGAGTGGCAACTGAAGTGGTAGGGTGTGGCTGGAGGAGATTGGAATTGAGGTGAGACTTTGTGGTATATTATATATTTTGTATCTGGATAGTGGAGACACTCTGTGTTTCCTGATGATGCAAACTTCTTCCCTCTGCCATGCTCTTCCACCATAATATTCTGCCTCACCTCAAGCCCCAAGGAATGGAGCTGGCCATCTATGGACTAAGACCTCTAAAACCCTAAGCCCTCAAATAAACACTTCCTCCTCTACAATTGTGCTGGTTGTGTCATTTAGTCACAGCAGCGAAATAGATGATTAAAACAGAAATTGGTACGGAGAGTGGGGTCCTTGCTGTGACTAACCTGGCCATGTGGTTCAGAAGCTTTTAGAGCTTTCTGGAATTGGTGGGAGGAATTTTGATATGCTTAGCACTACTAGCTGGAATTGCTTTACATTGTTGTAAGCAGAGATTAAGGGGCAATTCTGGTGGGAGCTCAGAAGACCAAAATGGCAATAGGACTGTGGTCAGTGAAGACAGGGCTCAAGAGGATTCAGAAAAGGAGGATTACATTGGAAGTTGGGGTAAAGGTCATTCGTGTTATGTTCTGGCTGAGAAGTTGTCTGCATTTTGCCCATATTCAGAGACTTTCTCTGAGGCTGATTTTAGAAGCAATGGACTTCTTAATCTGGCAGAAGAAATGTCAATGCAGCATAGCATTCAAGTACTGGCACTGATATTGCTTGCAGCTTTTAGCCAAATTTATTGTGATAATCAGGAGCAGAAAACAGAACAAAAAGATTTTAAAAAGTGGACTTGAAAGGCAGGAGTAAAACTAGGGCTAAGGAAGTTGCAGCTGTTAAAGACATTACCACCACTAAAGGAGTGCTAAAGACTATGCCCAGAGACAATGAGAAAGATGCTTGAAGGAATCTCAGGAGCTGGAAGACCACACCCATCTCAACCTCAAGGGAGGAAAGGTTAAATTTCTCTTGAGAAGAGTCCAGTGGGGCACCCTTCTTGCACAAGGAGGACTAGGAAGGTTTTTCAGAGTGCTCAGCTACCAAGACCCTCAGAGGCTGCTGCAGCCAGGGCCCTTGGAGGCTTGGCTACTGTTTCAGATGGTGGCAGACCTTGGCATGAACCACATGGTGCTTATTCTGCAGGAATGCAGGATGCTGGATTTAGCAGATCATTGAGGTTTCCATCAAGATTTCAAAGGAAGGCCTGGGAGGTCAGGCAAAGTGCAGCAGGGTCAGAGTTCCTGTGGGCACCCCTGAGAAGGCAAAGTGTGGAGATAGAGGAGGAAGACAAAGCTGCAGTGGAAACTCCCAAGTTTAAGAAATGCCAGTAATGTGGGATATCATCCTAAGAAAGTTGCAAGAAATGTGCAGAGACGAGCCAATAGAAAAGCCACTTGGGCTGCAAGGAACAAGGCCATGGGGGCAGAGCTACACATGCCATTTGGAGGGAATATCAAGGTGCCATGTGCCCCAGGTGCCAGACATGGAGCTATAGGACTTATTTACCCAGCTGGATTTCAGTCTTACTTTGGTCCTATTCCTTCTTTCTACACCCCTATTTTTGTAAACTGAAATGTTTACTCAGTACCTTTATATATTGGATATTTTTTTTTTAATTGTTCTTAATTTTACAGGAGCTCACAAGTGAGATTGCCTTAAGCCTCAGAGACTTTGGACTTGAACTTTGAGCAATCTTGGAACTATGGAGACTATGGGATTCTTGGAAATGGACTAAATGTATTTTGCATTGTCAGATGAATGTGAGCTTTTGAGGTCCAAGGGTAGAATGTTATGTTTTGGATATGAGGTGTTCCCGAAAAGCTTATGTGTGATACAATGTAAGAGGTTCTGTAAGACCCCCAGAGGGAGACCCTAACTCTGTCCCACGATTCAAGGGAAACCCCAATCAACCGCAGGAGGCGTCACTTGATGCAAACAGCAAGAGGCTTTATTCCAGCACGCTGGGGCTCAACTCATGACTTGTGCAGGAGCAGAGGAGTTGAGGCCCCCGCAGGAAGTCTTACAAGCTTATAAAGGCAGAAACCACACATCAGGAGGGGGCGCACACGCGAGGGGAAAGGGGAGCAAAGCCGCCGGGAAATTCCAAAGAGGGTCTGGGCTTGTTAATAACATGTTTCACAACAGGGCATAGATTTTAGTCAACAGTTTCGTCTGGTAATCTTATATCCTGTTTATCTTAACTGTCAGAGCACTGTTTGCTCTGTTTGCTCTCTTTTCGGGGCTGTTTCCTGGGACAGCTTTAGGGGCTTTGTTCCCATCACTGGGAGGAAGACCTTAGGGAGTTGAGATAAAACAGACAGCTTTTTTAAAAAAAATGTCTATTCTTTCAGTTCAGAGGAGAAATGATTGGGTTGTTAGAGTCTTAACTGAATCAGTGATTTAATTCCCTGTTAGGAATTGAGTGGTAACTGAAGCAGTAGGTAATGACTGGATGAGATTGGAATTGGGGCATTGTTTGGAGTATATATTTTGTATCTGTATAGTGGAGACTGTCTCTCTCTCTCTGCTCCCTGAGGATGCAAGCTGCTTCCCTCTGCCGCACTCTTCTACCATGATGTTGAGCCTCATCTCAAGCCCTGAAAAATGGAGCTGATCTTTTATGGACTCAGACCTCTGAAACCATGAGCCCTCAAATAAATTCTTCTTCCTTTACAATTGTGCTGGTTGGGTCATTTAGTCACAGCAGCGAAACAGATGACTAAAACAATGATCAAGAAGTATTTATTTCAGAGAGGCAAAAATAATTTAGCATATGCAAATCAATAAATGTGACATTTCACACCAACTGAATGAAAGATTGAAATCATATGATCATCTCAATCTAAAGAGAAAAGACATTTGACAAAATTCAACATCCTTTCATTATAAAAACTGAAAAAATTATGTGCAGGAGGCAAGTATCTCAGTATAATAAAAGCCACATATGAAAAGTTCAGAGTTATCATCATGCTGAATGGGGAAATGCCAAAATATTTTTCTTTGAAGTCTGGAACAAGACAAGGATTTCCATTTCAAAAATTTTATTTGACATAGGAGTCCTAGCCAGAGCAATCAGGCAAGAAAAAGAGATAAAGAACTTTCAAAGTGGAAAATAATTCAAGTACCTACAAAATCAACATACAAATATTATTCTTATTGCTATATAACCACAGTCAATTATCTGAAAAGGAATCAAGAAAGTAATTCTATTTAAAATAGTTACAAAAAGTAAACTTAACCAAACAGGGGAACAATCTCTACAATGAAAACCATATAGCATTAATGAAAGAGATTGAAAAGAACACAATAAAATAGAGACATCTCATGTTCATGGGTTGGAAAAATCCATATTGTCAAACATCCATAGTATCCTGAGTGACCTATAGATTTAATGCAATGTCTGTAAAAATACCAAAAACACTCTACTGTCTAAAAAGAACAAATAAAAAATAAGTAATAAATGAAAATTTTAAAATGTCAATGACATTATTCACAAAATCAGAAAAATGATTAAAATTTGCAAAGAACCAAAGGAAAAAAAAGTAAGAAAAAAAGAAAGCCTGAATAACCAAATTCATCTTGACTTCAAAATATGAAATTTATTTTTCATGAAGGTTTTTCCTGCAGTGTGTTTGTAACAACCTACACTCCAACCTTTGCTAATGTCAGAGAAAATCCAGTTCTTGAATATTTGGGATTGAGGAGGAGACTGGCAAGCCGAAATCTGCTTCCACCCCTCAAAACACCCAAATAAGTATGTATGGAGGAATTCTTTATGAGAAAGGTCCAATGACAGACACATATACAGTTACATAATCAAATCCCAATATCTTTAGTTAAATTCACTATTAATAAAATAATCTTAAGAACACACCACTCTAAGATTTTATGTTTTAAATATTTATGTATTGAAGCTATACTTTCTGTTCTTCTTTAGCTATCTGTGCTTTAGTTGTCAGTCTAAACTAGGAATTACAATTACTTTGGAAATGGTAATCATTAATGTAAATCATGCCCATAGAAGTGAAAAAGGTGACAGAATGAGAAATCCTCATGTTTGGAAGAGAAAAATGTTGTCCTCTAAAAATCTGGGGAAAATATGTTATATAAGCATGTTACATAGTTTGGAGGCAGTCTTTTTATCCTCAAATACATGTAATTAGTGAACTACAAAATATTAAAGTATTAAATGTGATTTACAGTAAATCAGAAAGACTAAGTATAATAATCTCTCGGGAAAAAAACTATCAAACTAAGCATTGTTTACGAAAAAAAAAATATGAAAAGATGTCAGCCAGGTCAAGAAATAGATTAATAACATCCTTCAGAATTTAGGGAATGAGATAATTAGACCAGTGATTCACTTCAGGGTTACAGAGTTAAAGGTATTTTCTGAATAAGAGAAGATCATATCAGACATATTGAAGGTTCAACTGCTCCTCTCCAAACCCAATTTTAAATACCCAATTTTACTTTCCCACATGATAAAAATAAATGAGTTCTTAGTGTCCCTCACCTGAGCTAGGAGTAGCATTAAGTTCAGACCAATACCAATATGAGGAGAGAGAGAAGATAATCACACTATAGCTCATTCAGGCAAATACACTGATGTAGTCTTCTAACACTGTCAAGTTATGAAACTTTCTTCCAATAATTTCCATGAATTACAGGTACTCAATAACAGAGTAAATTTGAAATGTCTCAGCATATCAAATGGTAAGAAATAAAGCAATGACTATGTTGATCAGCTTGATTTAATCATACCATAGAGTAGGCATATATAAAAATATCACATTGTACTCTATAAATGTATGTAATTATGATTTATCAATCAAAGTAATATCAATGATAATAATTTTAAAAAAATAAGACAGTCCAACTTGGAAATAAAAAAATGAAATCTAGAACTACAGTGGAATAGCAAATATTCCATTATATGAGCCATAGGCATAATCTGAGTTCTGAAGTCCATGAAACAATATTCCACAAGTCATGCATTTCTTCTCAATGCTAACATCAAAATTAAAATAATTATTTTCCTTTTTACCCATGGGCAATTGTTATCTGAGTCAAGGCTGTTAACCTGCTTCCCCATCCAATTTACCTTAGACGGTTCACCTTACCCAACAATTACTTTCATCAGTCAGTGGCATAGTGCCTCAGCACTTCGCAGCCCTGGAAAGGTGAAGTGTTTTCTTTTCTCAGAATGTCTTACTCCTTCATTCCCCTGTGTCACATATCACAAGGACTCATTATCAATGCAGGGGGAGGGTTATTAGAGGAAATAGGGAAAGATGGTTCATCTGGTCAGTGATGATGTTCGTTCCTATTCAGTTATCTACGCAGAAAGGCAAACGCTCTTTTTTATTTCAGTGTGATTTCCCCCAGTTTCTATTCCAAGAGTTCATCCCAGAGTCTCACAATGATGAGATTCAGATCTCCCTGGCTGCCATCTTGGCAGGAATTCCATTCATCATATTTTGGATGAACTACATTCTCTGGTGTGTACTTGAAATACAGAAAGTTCCAAAATCATGGCAAATACAATTTAGCATTGTGTACAGTTAACCTTTTTTCCCCTAATCTCTTGACATTTCCAAAATAATATACATATTGCGTCTTTCCTTAACATCATTTAGGTAAGAAATATCATCAGAAACTCTAATATTATAGAACCATTCATTCCTAGGAATACCCTGAAATAATTCCTTATCACGCATCCTTCTAATACACAGGGTTACCTTTGTGTGAACACTTTCATTTCTCTAGCTCAATGATATTTATCTAGGGTGAGATATCAGAGTTTCTAATCAATGCTACACTCCATCAATATTATGAGGTATAATTTAGAAATAAAAGTGTTTAGATATAGCTACCTACTATTCATTTATATATACATAGATTTACATGAATATATACATAAATGTACATATATAAGTGAATATACACACATATGTATGAATATATGCATGTTCATGTATAAGCCTCGAGAAAATATAAATTGATTCCTAAAATGTTGTCAAATTTTTCATTCTTGTACATTCATATTATTGTGGGGATAACATTCTGTAGGGGTTGCAGAAAATTTAAATTTTCTATCATGAAATGTCAGATATTTTATCAAGTCAGTAAGAACCTATTATTTTTAAATGTGAAAAATCTGTTAGAACAAAATGCTTATCTCCTTAATTTTGGGCTGGGAAGATAGCTCAGTCAGTAGAGTGCTTGCCTTGCACAAGGCCCTGGGTTCAATCCCCAGCACCGCAAAAAAAAAAAAAAAAAAAAAAAAAAAAAAACTCCTTAATTTTATGAAGTTATCTCACTTATCAAACTCCCAAGTAAATGTCTCTCCTAAGAGAAATGACTACAAGCAAATAATTTTTTTATTTGATACAGGAGATTGAACTCAGGGGCCCTCAACCATTGAGCCACATTCCCAACCCTATTTTGTATTTTATTTAGAGACAGGGTCCACTGAATTGCTTAGCACTTCCCTTTTGCTGAGTCTGGCTTTAAACTAGTGATCCTCCTGCCTTGGCCTACCAAGCTGCTGGGATTACCGGTATATGCCATTGCTCCTGGCAGCAAATAATATTACTATAGAAAAATTAAGCTCTTCTAATAAGTCCTATATGTTATTTTATTTATTCTTTAAAACTGATCTTTGCACTTTCCATAATCATGATATTCTAGTGCTTTTATACAAAGTCATGTCATGTAGTCACCTTAATATATTGTTATGATTCTAGTGTGAGGTGTCCCCCAGAAGCTCCTGAGTTAAACTAGGAAGTGAAATTATCAGATAATCAGTGGATCAATCCATTGGATTAACAGATTAGCTAATTAATGATGTATTAACTAATAAGTGAATTACTTAATGCATTTGATGAATTAATGATTTAAATGACTTATGGGGTGGTAACTATAGGCAGGTAGAACATGCTTGGAGGAAGGGGGTCACTGGGGGTTATGTCTTGAGGATTATATATTTTCTCCTTGGATCAATTTGCTCTCTCTCTCTCTCTCAATTTCTGCCTACTTCCTGGTTAGCATGAAGTGAGCAGATTTCCTCTGCTACATTTTTCTGCCATTATGCTCAGCCTCACCTTGGGCCTAGGGTAATCTAGTCAACCAGCCATGGACAGAACTTCTGAAACTATGAATTTAGAGGTGAAAACTCTTCCACCTCTAAGTTGTTCCGGTCAAAAATTTTGATCACAACGATGGAAAACTAACACACATGTGAAATCTTACATTTGCTGATAGACATTAAATCTGTTCAGTTTATTTATATACTAGGTATGTAATATAATTTATATATAATATATAACCCATCCGTGTATAAAAAGTCTATAATATCTTACATGTTTATTATATAAAATCACTATGATAATGCATAGTTTAATAAACATTTTAATACATATATGTTAATTTGTTTGCAAAAATAGTATTTCTTTGGAGTAAATAGTATTATTGGTACTGTTATTGAGCACTATGGAATGCTTTAATTTATTTGCCCAAAAATGGATTATAATTAGTATGAGTTTCTATAAAGCCCTCATTATAGTGAACAGAAATGCTTTACTGAATTTAAAACCACACTGATGACTAGAGGTCATAAAAATGTTTTTTCTTTCGAAGAGCAATCATGAAAAACTGAATGGAAAAGCAATAGCTTAATTAGAAAACTAATTGCACATTAAAGTCAGAATCATGTAACATACTTATGAAATCCATTATCTGGAAGTCTTAATAACATTTTTGAGTTTGTTTTTGCTCATGGCTACATACTAACTGATCATAAATGAATGTTTTTACACTTATGTGAATGACAACCATAAATTACATAAGTTTTTATGTGTAAAAAAGGTAATAAAGTGACTATAAAAACACTTGCAGTGAATATTTTTCAATTATTCCACTGCACATTAACTCTAGAAATGGATGAATCACAGCTTTATTGAATTTTTAAAGAAATGTTTGAAAATTTTTCTTAGAGCACATTTTAAAATGTAAGTTTAAATATTAACGCAACAAATATGAATCAATGCAATGATAAACATTATGTAAATGCTTTACAGTTATTATCTCACTTCATCATCATATCTTCAAACTTTTATATTATGATGCCCTTGGCTTAAATGAATTTATATACGGTTAAATTTTTCTGGCCTTCCAATTAGATGTGAGACTTTGCTTTGCTATATATTATCATTTTTTGCAGTTTCAATGGTATATCAATTGGGTTATCTTAATCCATTATCCTTGAAAATATTACATCATTCCTTAGCCATGAGAAAAAAATTGGGGTGAAATTATATAAATCCTAACCAAACCTCTTTTCTAAGAGAAGTTTGCACCTAAAAGGAAAGTGTCCATTGAACAATATATTCTGAGATCAGTGGTCAATGCTGTCATTCTTCCACGAATCATCTTTAGTTGGCTGTTCATAAGAAGTCTACTCGTGGTAATCAGAATGCATTAATCCTGGTGAGAAGCCAATCACACCCCCCATCCCACAACTACTGCAGCAGTTCTGGATCATTCATAGTCTCTAAAATAACAACTGAATTTTAAACCATTTTAATAATTGTGATAATCTGGCATTTATGTTCACATGAATGCCCTTTATATCAATAATGTTTAATTTTAAGTCATCATATATACTACATCTTTTTTGATCTTATGAAAATACATATTACAAAATGGATACATGTTGTATATGTTTTCCATCGAAAATTAAATTTCCAGCCATCCCACTCCTTGGTTTATACTTGAGGACTTAAAATCAACATACTGCAGTGACACAGCCTCATCAATGTTTATAGCAGTTCAACTCATAATAACTAAACTATGGAACCAACCTAGGTGTCCTTCAACAGATGAATGGTAAAGAAAATGTGATATACATATACATAAATAAATAAATATATATATATATGGTGGAATATTACTCAGCTTTAAAAAAGAATGGAATGAATATATGGCATTTGTTGGTGAATGCATGGAATTGGAGAATATCATGTTAAGTGAAATAGCCCAAAAAACCAAAGACCAATGTTCTCTCTGATATGAGGATGCTAATTCATAATAAGTGGCGGGGAGGGGTGCAGGGGGGTGGTGGGCACCAGGGAAGAATAGAGTTACTTTAGATTAGGTAGAAGGGAGTGAAGGGAAAGGAAGGGGTATGGGAGTAGGAAGCACAGTAGAGTGAAACAAATGTCATTACCTCATGTACATATATGACTGCAGGACTGATGTGATCCTACTGTATGTACAATTGTGGAGTCATATATCCCCATTGGTGCAAAATACAAAACCCTCAAATGATTGGTTGTTCTAGGAGACTAAATGATTGGTGGTTTTGAGTGTGTGACATGCTGATTGATGGGTTGATTAGACAGGTACTCAATAAAAGAAGAAGAAGCTTCCGCAATAAATGAGTCAGCAGCTCTCACCTGCTCTTACCTGGCTCCCAGTGTCTGTGTGGTTATTGACACTGTGCCCTTCATCCCCCATTACACCAGCCCCCGTGGTAAACAATATACAATCAGAAAAATAAGAAATTGTACTCCATTTATGTACGATTTATCAAAATGTATAAGTGTTCTATTGTTATGTATGACTAATTAGAACAAATTTTAAAAAAAATTTAAAAATTAAATTTCACAAAAACAATATTTAAAGCATATCTTACCTTACTAATTTTTTCTCAGCTTTGCTTAATAGAGAAAACGAGCAGAATATTTACCCAATAATATCATCTAATCAAAAGTTCATTAAAAATTTGAAGACTGATACATAGTAGTCAGAAAATAAAGTCTATTTTTAATTTTCTTAAGTCTATAGAAACAGGTTGGAGTATATTGTATCTTCAAAATTGCTTCCTTTTAAGTAAATTTTAGTCCAAATGTGTCTCTGGAGACTGGACTTTAAGTACAATAAAGTCATGAATGCTGTAGTAAAACCTGGCCTCTCTCCTGGAATTATGGACTACCAGTGAGAACTTTTGGGATGACTCCTTCAATTATGAAAATAGAAATCTATACTTACCACTGATTTTGAGCCATCTGCTTTACATTTATATGTGAAGCAATGTTAAAAATGTCTTTTTACTCTACCAGTATCATTAGTCTCTGTAATGGTCAGAGGAATGATTTACCAAAAATTTGAGCCACATGTTCCCCCTTAGTAGAAATGTGTGCAGATGTTCTATATAAGTGACAACGTCAAGATCAAGAATAAAGACTGGCAGATACAATGAAGATAAAAAAAATCCTATCTCAGTTTGTGTTACCAGTGACTAAAGCTGAGGATAGGTGATCTTTCAAAATTCATGTGTGGGGCTAGAGATATAGCTCAGTTGGTAGAGTGCTTTCCTTGAAAGCACAAGGCCCTGAGTTCAGTGTCCAGCACCAAAAGGAAAAACAACCACAACAAAAAACCTCACATGTGGTGTGATTCCATTCAAAATTACTCAGAGTTTGGACAATGTATAAGGAAACATTATGTTTGCTCACATGCAGAATGTTAGTTGATCTCTTGATCTGTTCCTCTGCCCTACCCAAATATGTTCTCTCCAGTCTCCATGGTATTAGAAGTTTTCTATTCCCAAGGGTTTGTTAAGATTACATTTCACAACTGGTCTTAAGAGGTTACTATAATCACATGACTAATCTCTTACTAGCAGAATGTAAGAATGTAGGTTCTAGGTCAGTGGGTGGCTCTTCATTTTATCAATTTACTATTTTCTGCCAGTTGGAATTTAGGAAGGAAGTTGTTCCAGCTTTGGCTATGCAGTAGCATAACTTTCTAGGGTGATGAAGCATGACAAGAGAGAAATCATGGAATAAAATTATTTATCTTTCCCAGAATGCTCATTTCCTTCTAGACTGTAATGTGAAGGACAAAGGAATTTTTATTATTTTTTCATGAACATACATTTGAGGATTATCTTATGCTGGTAGTAATAATAGTACTTACTAGTGCCCAGATGGTTAATAGAATGTTTCTGATTAGTGCTAATGATAAAATGTTGGATATTGAACAAAATTCTATTTAAAAAATATTTTTTCTTTCTTTTTTCTCATTAAAGAAGAAAATTGAAATAGAAAAAGTTATAGAGATTTTTGCTGATTGATCAATGTCTTTTCAATGGGCATTTATTATCTACTAATTTCTGAGAACTCTACTCAAGTATAAATAATGTTTTATGTAATCATGTGTTGGGACTAATGACACGTTAACTAACTCAGGCTGACTCCTTACTCCCTGGCGAGTGAGCAAGATCAAGGCCTCAAAGGCGGGTTTCAATAGTTAATGATGATGAATCGGACCACCGTCAGGGATTGGTTAACAATAGTTCCGCGAAACCGTGATCAGCTCGTGCTTGCCATATAGTCTTATGGACTTTTGCCTCTGTGAACACCCCATGCCTTGCTGACCTTTAAGCTGATTGGGTCCCGCCTAGCCCCCACCCTACATAAAAGCTGTGTGATTTCCTCAATAAATGAGTTCCTGCTGTGATGGGTCTTCTTGACGCATCTGATTGTCCTCCGCACGGAAGCCTGGGAGCGGGCGGTCAGTCGGCCCTACCTATCCCGGTCTGACCTTGTTGGGGAGTGTCCCCTTCCCTTGCAGCTGGTCGAGAAGAGCAAGGGGGCTTAAGACCCCAACAATCATGCTTTTAAATATTCTGAAAAAAAAAAAAAATACTACAGGATCTTAATGATTTCCACCAGGAAGTAGAATACATCTGAAAGAGGTTATCTGGGTTATCTGTCTATCAGGATTGGAGGCCTCACCTGTTAAATACAATGTGCTGAATTATTAAAAAGTAAGAGTAACTAAAATTTCATATTTGGATGTGGAATTTAAACTGACTCTTTTAAATGAGAAAAAGCATCTTCATCATATTTTTTGGTAATTAAGAAAAAAGATTGAGAATAATCTTTCAATAGAATAAGCATTTTCTGAGCTTGAATGAAAAATTAGAAAATAAATTAAAAAAAAATCTGTGCCTTGTATTTGTGGACAGTTTATGTTGAAGCTCTTTTCCCTGAGTACAGTCCTGTAAATTCACACACATTGCTTTAGTGGGCTCTATTATATTATCAAAAAGGCTTTCCCTATTTATTCTCCTTGATTGATTTTATTTAGGTTGATTTCATTGTATCTTTGTATGTTTATTAAGTTCCTACTACCTTATTAACAGAAAAGTTACTTAAATTTCTATTTTTATTCCTTTAAATGCACTATAATTTAAAATATATTTAATAACAATATATCATTCTGCCTATGGTTTTGTGTATATATAAATCACAAAGTAAGGGGAAAATAATTCATATGGAAAGTTTAAATAATTTTTATTGCTGTGGATGAATAATTTACAAGTTATAAATACAATAGATATTTTTTAAATTCTTCATGTTTCTATTTCCTGTAAATTATATTTGGTTGCTATATTTTATTAAACTTCATGTAGAAAAATATTGAATTAAATATAACAGCTTCACTTTCAAAAAACTGTGAAAAATGGAAGACTATAGTGGCAATGAAGTAGTTTTTGAAGCTCTCTTGAGCTCATCACTGCTTACAACCCCTCTTCCCCAAAGAAAAGGAATTGATATAGACAACATCTGAAGGAAACTTAATGCGTAAGTGGTGAATAGCAGTGTACTTACTGTATCCAACTTCTATTGGCTATAATGAGCTCATGAGAGCCAATTATGCACCCTTCTTCCAATTCCGAGTTAAGTGATATCAAGTTTGTAGGAGTCAGTGTTGGTGACAATACTATCATGGAAATCAGCACATACTACAGATTAGATATTTTTATTACCAGTAGCTGCTTTATAAACATACCACAATGCAAAAATATTTGCTCTAATTTTCTATTTCCACCTAACAAATTGCCATGCATGTGTATAATATCAAATACCACCTAGTTATTTTATTTCAGTCTTCGGGTAAAAAGTCCCAACTAGCTTGCCGTATTCTCTGTTCAAAGTCTCAAGACAAATGAATGAATGTGTCACCAGGCTGTGCACTCACCTGGAAACTTTGAGGAAGAATCTACCTCTAAGTTCACTGAGGTTCTGGTAGCATTTAGCTCCTTGGAATTGTCCTGTTTCTTTGCTGGCTGGAACCTGGGAGCTGACATCCACTTTCAAGTTAGTTTTGCTCCATGACTCTCTCTGACTTACTCATCTGTTATCAGTTAAAAAAAAAAAAAAAAAATGTGCTGCTTTCAAAGGATTCATGTGACTCAGAATCATCCATTAAATCTTTCTAGGTTATGATCAACAACAACAAAAAACCTTAATTTTACCTGCAAAATCTCTTTTCACATAGCACAATGAAATCACAGGGGTAATATGAGGAGGCATAATGGGGGATGTCTTAAAATGTTGCCTAACACAATCCACTCTGTTTCTTATTATTTATAGTCCCTGCATATACAAAATAACTTGTTTTCCTGCATTTTTTCATGTTTCTTATCCTTTTACAGTTCAAAGTCTAAAACTTTATCAGCAATTTGAAAAGTAATTTTCTAAATCACCCAAATCAGCTATAGACAAAGGCCCTGAGTGTAATCCATTATGAAAAGATCCAGCTTGGTGCAGTGGCATAAGCCTGTAATCCCAGCAACTCAGGAGGCTGCAGCAGTATGGTCACAAGTTCAAAGCCAGCCTAGGCAATTTTGCAAGGCCCTAAGCAAATTAGCAAGATCCTGCCACAAAACAAAAATTTTAAAAATAGCTGGGGAGTGTCTCAATTTTAAATGACCCTGGGTTCAATCCTTGGTACAAAAAAAAAAAAAAAAAATTCCTACAATGATTCCTCTTCATATGTGGACTTCAGTAAGAATGGAGGAACTTTAGATTATGTAGAGGGAAATGAGAGGGAGGGGGGGTATGAAAAATGGAGGAATGAGACAGACATCATTACCCTGCGTACATGAACGATTACACTAATTGTATGAATCCACATCATGTACAACCATGGAAACGAAATGATGTACCCCATTTGTGTACAATGAATCAAAATGCAATCTGTAAAATATTTAAAAATAAAAAATAAAGTGTCAAATTATCTTACCTAAACATTCCCATTATAAGGTGATGGTACATGTATAGAAGATGTTAAACTTATACACATTCCAGTTCAAACAGGGAAAGAGTAGAAGACAAGAAGGAATAAGTGATTCAAAGCAATTTCAATATCATCCTAATAAAGTCAAGTTGAATTTTTGATCAGATTACAGGGTTTGGAAATATTTCCCTGTGGTTCTTACATCCTGCTTCTGAACTTGTGTCACTTTTTAGGCATTTATTTCCAATCCCTGAACTTTTTCTTCTGTCCCCTGAATCATTCCTTTATTTTTAATGAAAAGTAACTCAAGTTTCCAACTAAAAGTAGTTTATTGACCTCCATTTGCCAGTCTGATTTTTGGATCCAACAGCTTTCCTCCATTTGATACTTTCTCAGTTTCTTTTAGTCAACATTGTAGTTCTCATGAGATAAATTCAGTATGAAAATTTATGAGCTGTATGCAAGTCATATTGGGTTCATTCTAGTCGATAAAGGATATTTTCTCAAGACATTTCTTGGAATTCTTTTTTTGAAATTTTTTGTTTCAGTCAAAATGGCTATAGAACCTTAAGGTGCTAATATCCTTCTGATTTGATTAAACAGAACTTTAAGGGACACTGTTAATTCTGAGTGAGTACTTGGGCATTTTGATTGTTTCAGGGTTTTTGCAAAGGATTGAAGAGACATATACTTCCTTTTATCTGTGCACCAGTTTCCCCTGGCATTTTAGATATTAGTGCTCAATCAATGTGAAGAACTTAAAATTTCCAATCTCAGTCTGGTTACTTTTTGTCGAATAAGTATGGCTTTAATTTTTCTCTCTGTTCATATTTTATTGTAAGAAGAAAAAAGAAAAGAAAAGAAAAAAACAAGCAGTACAGTTAATATTTAAGTAGTTTCTTAGTTACATTCAAAATTTTCACTTCCAAATTCTACTAACTAGATATTGGCAGCATAAAATTTCAGTAAGTTTTTTGTTTTGTATTGTTTCCAACTAAATTAAGCTTTCTCAACCGTGTTTCTCAAATTTCTTCCTTCTTTTTCAAAAGAGGTATTTCTCCATTATTTCTGAACTCTACCTGGCAATGCTTTTAAAGTATAGATTTATTCTAAAAGCCTTTTCATGACAATCGGATTTTGCTAAGACAATTTAGGATTATTCTGTAAATTTCCTCATTTTTGAGTTCTCACCATTTAACATTTTTAATATCCATATTTTTCCTAACAATTGATTCAAGGAAATTCAGTTTATTTCTATGATGCTTCTCAGAATCCTTTTATCCTTCACACAATCTTCAATTCTAAAACCCCTCCGGTTATTTTAGGTATTTGTTTTATTAGCACGCTAGTTGCAGTTATCAAAACCTTTATTATTCTTTTATTGTGACATAAAACATGATCACAAATTCAGTTCAGAAGCTTAAATAATTATTCACCTTGTCTACTGTTATGTTTTAGATATTAGGTGTCTCCCAAAAGCTCATGTGTGAGACAATGCAAGAAGGTTCAGAGGTGAAATGATTGACACAATCAGCGAATTAATCCTCCTGATGGGATTAACTGAGTAGTAACTGAAAGTGTGTAGGTTCTGGCTAGAGGAGGTGGGTCATTGGAGACATGCCCTTGGGATAATATATTTTCTATCTGGTGAGTGGAGTTTCCCTCTCTGCTTCCTCATCATTATGTGAACTACTTCCCTCTGCTACACTCTTTTGCCATGATGTTCAGCCTCATCTTGAGCCCTAAGGAATGTAGCTGGCCATCAATGAACTGAAACCTCTGAAATTGTGAAACTTTGAGTAAACTCCTCTCCTCTACAATTGTTCTGGTCAGGTCTTTTAGTCACAGTAGCAAAGAAGATAACTAAAACACCTACTCATCCAGTCATACTGATGTTATGATTTGAAATGATGCAGTTTTGTTACATATCACATTGTATTCCTATATTATACAAAAGCTTAGGTACTACAGATTTTTCAGAATAAGATAAGAATCTCTTTTCCAATTTAATTAATTAATAAAATATTATAAGGTGTTGTGATTCAACTACAAATATAAAATTAAAAACCAAGAACATTCTTGAGTTTTCGTTGACGGAATTATGCTGTAATACTCTTCGAGACAATTGATGACTATATGGTAATGTCAAGTACAGTCACTGCAACTACCAAAAGTTAAACTAATTCAAAAACAAAACTCCAGAAACTCTGTTCATCTTGTCTCATTAAGATTTAGAAGAGAGATTGTATAAACACATTTCCATAAAGTAACTCCTAGAATAACTTTCTAAATTGTTGACAATTATAAACTAATTATAAATATATCAAAACTATTAACTAGATTAAACATTTAGTAATATAAATTGACAAAGAAGGTAATGCTAGATATCGTTAACTTATCTTCCCTAGGTTGAAATTACATGACAATATAGAAATTGATGAGTTTTCTTTAAAAAGTGTTAGCTTCAACAATTATTAACTGATGCAAAGATACTTGCTAAATATTTTCACAGCTATTTTCTCATGTAAATATCATGAGTCCAAAAGATTGCTTTTTATTAATCACAATTCCATAAATGAAGAAACTTAAGCTCACAGTTCCTGAACAGCAAGTAATTGGTAAAACAGATTTATATCCAAGTATTATTAAGGCATGTATAATTATTTTCTTATTCTAAAAGAATAAGAAATAATTATCCTTTTAGGATGATCAAGTTTGTGTGTGATCATAGAAAAAAAGAGATAAACATTGCCTTATATCCTGTGTGTATTAGAATTACCACAAACTAGAAAAATATAATTTATAATTCACCACTTCCATTTTAATATTTCTACACATGTTACAATATATTTTCTAAATTTTTAACTGATTCTCATAGTTCTTTGATTATTGGTAAAATTCATAAAGATAATACCCACAAGTATGTTTCTTTCATAAGTAATTCTATGTAATGTTGATAGTTTTTACTGAGTTACAATACTGTTTAAAGTTGAAAATCATATTTTATCTTGATAATTAATATTAATGTTTCATTGTTACTTATTGTACATATAATACTTTATCAAAATTATACACCTTCTGAATTTTGTAAGATTTCTGAATTTTCTTGCAATAATTATTTCACAAAAGTTATGTGACAAAACCTGCCAGCTATACATCAAAATCATCCAGTCTTTCGGATGGATGGACTGACTACATTTTCAGCCTCTACTATTTTTAAGTGTGACATAGGAGTTAAGTCAATGTGATTAAGAATGTAAGTGATGTTTCATTATAAAAATCCTAGGCTGTTAAAATCCTTAAAGAAAACATATTTATTTAGTTCATAGGTTTGGAGGTCGAAGTCCAAGATCAAAGCCAGACCAATTCATCCTCTGGTGATGCCCTGCTTGGGTAGGTCACATCATGGGAGATAGCATTATGGTTTGATTTCATATGAATGAGAGGGATTACTCACATGACCAGAATGGAAAGAACAGCAGCACCAGGGAGGGTCCAGTAACAACCTCCCATTAGGCCCCACCTCTTAAAGTTCCCGCCACCTTTTAAGGATTTCACCCATGGAACCAAGCTTCCAACACAAGGTCACGTAGGGAGCAAAAGCAAACCTTATACAAACCATAAAATGCTCTACAAATTATTTTTCAGTGTTCTTTCAGAAATGTACTAATCAGGGTTTTTTGTTTTTTTTTTTTTTTTTTTCTGTATTTCCTTAGGATGTCAGAAAGCCATATAAATAGTATCCTTATTTCTAAGGCACTAGCCTTCTGAGAAACCTATCTCCTTATGACTGTTCTCAGTCATTCATTCTGACAATTCAATATGTAAACTGACCACATGATTCTTATTTCCTTCAGGATTTGAGCCCTTTGTCAAGATATTTTTATGTTTTTCTCTTTTGTTTTCTTTCACTCTTTACAGGTTCACATATGAGTTTAGTGTTATCCTTGTGTCTAGACCTCTGAAAGGATTTTTGAAAACAACATTTTGTTCCCTAGTGTGTTTCTGTCAGAGGTTAGGTATCCTCAATCATCACTAATATGGTCTCATAGATTTTATTCCCAATTCTGCACTCCGTGCAAACATTGCCTGATACATTTGTGGAAATATCAACATTTTGATAAAAGTCTGATTACTAGCAGTTGGTAGAGAATGATGATATTTGATTTATTACATAGATTTGGGCATATCAGAAAATCAATAAAAATAAAGTCAATAATATTGACTTAGAACTCTGTCTTAAATTAGGGAACCAAACTTCTATGCTAAGTAACATTTGGCACTGAACAGAAGTACACATAGAAGGTTCACATAGAAAGAAGTATATTGATATATACAATATTAGCAAATAACATATCATTGCAATGTTTACCAGTTACCTTAATTTAGTTATTGCTCACTTCTGAATTCATATTTGCATTTTAAACCAGGGAAGAGTAACAGGACTAGCCCTGTAGGCTATAACAAATAACAAAGCTATTGTTATAAGAGTACTAATAAGTATAATACATTTTTAAAAAGTAGGCCTAAACCTTCCCCATGTCAGATTAGGAACTGACTTCTTCAACAAGACTCCTAAAGCTCAAGAAGTAAATAAATGGAATGGGATCAAACTAAAATTCTTCTTCACGTAAAGGAAAAAATCAATAACATGAAGAGAGAGCCCACAAAATGGAAAATATCTTTACCACACACACCTCAGATAGAGCATTGATCCCTAAAATGTATAAAGAACTCAAAAAACTCAATGCCCATAAAACAAATAACCCAATTAATAAATAGGCTTAAGGAACTGAATAGATACTTCACAGAGGAAATACAATCGTTCAACAAATATATGAAAAATGTTCACCATCTCTAGCAAATAGAGAAATGCAAATCAAAATTACTCTAAGATTTCATCTCACTCCTAGTAAAATGGCAATTATCAAGAATACAAGTAACAATAAATTTTGATGAGGATGTGAGAAAAAAGGTATTCTTACACATTGCTGGTGGGACTGCAAATTAGTGCAACCATATGGAAAGCAGCATGGAGATTCCTAACTTGGAATGCAACCATCATTTGACCCAGGTATCCCACCTTGGTTTATAGCTGAAGGAGTTAAAATCAGCATACTAGAGTGACACAGTCACATCAATTTTTATAGGTCAATTTACAATAACAAAACTATGGAACCAACCTAGATGCCCTTCAACAGATGAATGAATAAAGAAAATGTGGCATATTACTAGCCCTAAAGAAGAATGAAATTACGGCATTTGCCTGTAAATGGATGGAGCTGGAGAATATTATGCTAAGTGAAATAAGTCAATCCTCCAAAACCAAAGACTGAATGTGGATGCTAATTCACAATAAGTGGGAGGATCGCTAGGGAAAATTAGAGGTACTTTGGATTAGTTAGAGGGCAGTGAAGGGAAGGATAGGGGGTTTAGGGGGAGAAAGGATAGTAGAATGAATCAGACATTATTACCCTGTGTACATATATGATTACATGACCAGTGTGATTCTATATCATGTACAACCAGAAGAATGAGAAGTTATATTCCTTTTATTTATGATGAGTTAAAATGCATTCTTCTCCATGTATAACTAATTGGAATAAATAAAAATAAAGATACAATGAATAGAATTTAGATAATATAAGAGAAACATTGCAAAGTAAAATAATTTTCTAGGTATCACCTACTGTGACTAATATTAGAATATTTGTAGGGTTATGGAAATAAATTCTTCAAAGGAATTTCAAGGGATTCAGAAAATGCAAGCCTAAAGAAATAGCATTGTAAGATGAATTCTGAAAAATACCTATAGTTACACACTCCTACTCCTTCTGTCAAAGAACAATGCAGAGGTCTTTCAATGCAGGAAAAATCAATGAAAATCTCTCTCAGTAGCAATGAAATTTTCATGGTCTATATAGTGAACTAGTTCTCTCTGAATCCTTGAAGAATCTAATACATAGCTTAGAATAATCTATTCTTACAAATTCTGCCATTTAGAAAAAAAAATGAGTGAGAAAAATTATAATTCTGATCATTGAGGGAGAGAGATAAAGAAATAGAAAGAGAGAGATAATTTTTCTATTGTCAAAAAATATAGTCCATAAATAATATCACAAGTATTTTAAGAAAATTTCTTCTTATGTTAGGGAAAAGACTTTTAGTCAAGTAATGTCCTGGGATGAAGTTTGAATAAAAGAGAAAAAAAGAAACAAAATACAGAAGCTTAAGCTTTTGCCATATATCACATTATTCTAGAGTAATCTTTTACATTAAAAAAAATTTGGGATTAAATTTTTAGTCAACACACACATACGCATAAACATAAGGGTCAAAGTAAAATAGCGGGTTAAATGCAAATCTTTTGAGGCATCATCTTTTTAAAATACTTGAAAGAAAGATCATAATGAGTGAGTTTAAGGAATAGGAATCATTTTAGGTTGCTTGGACTGCCATAACCAAGCACCACAAATTGGGTGACCTAAGAACAGAGCTGATTTTCTTACAGTTCTGGAGGTTTGACGTTCAAGTTCAAGATCTTGATGTTGATCAAGATGCTGTAAATGTTCCATGTGTCTCTCTTAGCTTCCTGTGGTATAGTGCCCAATTTCAGTATCCTCCCTATCTCTGCCTCTCATTCCTATCAACATTTTCTTTTGTGCCTGTGTCCCACATTAACCCCCTTTATAAGGATACCATCATACTGTAGTAAAGTCATACCAAACTATACATGACTCATCTTTAATTATATTTGCAACAACTGTATTGCCAAATAAATCCTCTGAAAGTACTGGTGGTCAGTACTTTCACATCTCATTGTATGAAGGACACAATTCAACATGTTACAGCAATAAGGACACTTTTTCTAAAATACCCTCCCTGTAAGTCCCTGTATAAAGCTGTGACTAAAACACAAAATGGGACTAAATCATGTCTTTTGAATACAGAATGAAAAGGGCTTAGGATCATTTCATCAATTCTTTAGGGAGAAAATAAAGATGCTGAAGCATTAAAGGGCAGATATATGAATTACTTTCCTTTATTCAATTGAATGTATTTGTTTTTAAATTGAATAATATATTTAAAATATTCTGTGCCATTGAACTAGCTCAAGAATGAAGGGTATTAAAAGGATTCTGATACTTCGTAAAAACAAAATGCTGATGATTACATATTGAAACAGTGATTAGGAAATACCATGATTTAGACTAGATGAAGAGAAGAATACATTGAACTTTTGTAAGAGAAGAATGTCCTGCAAGGAAATTAGTTTCAACCTCAAGGTGAATGAGAGGGGAACACGTTAACAGTTGATAAAAATGATACATTATCAGAGGTACCCATTGCTAAATAATGTTCAGCTTTACAGACAAATGGTATATATCATCAAAAAATTATCAAAAGCAACTGATAGTCCTAGAACTTTAAAACGACGATTATAATTACTGAAAATTTTTATGCATTTCAATAAATATTAAAGGAAATATTACCACATTTACATCCAAAGTTAAGAAACTTGAATTTTCTATTCAATTCATTGTCAAAAGTATTTGTTTTTCTTAGTCTTTTTATGATAAAATTATTTTATGTAAAATTAAAGCTTTAACTTGTGTATTCAAGTGCCTTTGTAAAGTCAACTGTAAGTCAATCTAGAATCCTAATGAAAAATTGAATTATATTAAACTTGTCTTTACATTTTAGAATACTATTTAATATATTAATATTATTTAATATTAATATTAATTTTAATATATTAAAATAGTTCATGCAAATTTTATTTTTCATTTTAAATTTGTAATTTCTATATGAAATATTTTCTCTATATTCTGTCTATATATAAAATGTATTCCAGTAGAGATCACTTAATATTTCCATAAAAATAAAAATGTTGGTGAAGAAAAAGTATACATTTTTATAGTCTATTCACTTGGCGTTATTACTCATTCATATTCATTGATATGTTATTTTCCTGAATTTCTGCAGTAGCTATCATATCTCAAAACAGACAGCTTCCAAAATTAATATTGAGATCCAATTCTTTTTTGTGAAATGTAGGTGGAATTGATTAGCATCCCCTCAATACTCAGATTTTCTTCCTAAATTGCTGCACATAAATGAGATATTAATGTCTGTGCATATAAGGCTAAATACAGAATTGACACTAAAATATTTTTTAGAAATGAATAGATTAAGATTAAGAAGTAAAGCACTCAAAGGAATTCAATAATCAATAAATGATAAATCAAATTGCTGACCCTATGTTATGAAGATTTTGTCGTATGCATGAGTTTTTAAAACTAAATGTCATTACACATTTAAACCTATGAGGTTATTGATAATAAACATTGTTTTATTAATCAGGAGATTACCATTGATGAAATCATTATAAGAAAGGAAAAATTGTCCTCCAGAGATTCAGTGATCATTATGCACTACTCTCATATCAAAAGGTAAAAAAAGAAATTATGCAGCATTAGTTAATTTACTTGAAAGATAAATTTCTATTAATTAAATAAATTTTAGAATCACACTTAAGTGAATGTTTGTTACGTAAATAATAATCTCTACAACTGTTCTAAAATAAATTTACCCTAATGTACTACTTTGTCACTTTTTCTGCACATGAAAAGGTATGTACAAATTATAATTCAGCAGGATAGAGTCATCTTCTCTAAACCATTTCAAAGATGTATGTTACAGATTTATGTATTTTGGAATCATCATGAACATTTCAATAAAATAGTGTGACTTTGGGACCATTCCAATGTAAATATTAATTAATATGCTGATGACGTCTACTTAATATTTGAGTAATTTCTTTTATATCTGGATATATTTTTCTGTTTGTTTGTTCATTTAAAATACTTTTAGTGATTAATTACCTGAAAAATCAATATTCCTACTGTAGTGTTTAAAATCAAACAACTATATACTTTTCATTGAGAAACAATCCATAATTTTCATATGTAGCTCATATTAAAAATTTTATGTAAAATTAAAGTTTTAACTTGTGTATTCAAGTGCCTTTGTAATATTTTAAACTTTTCTCTTTGAAATATTTGTTAAAGTGTTTTTTTTTATTTAAAAAATACACTTGATCTTCAAGATGTAGTTCTATGCTAAAAGTAAATTTAAGAAACTTCATTCATCATATAATGTTTTATCATGTTTATTTTTCCTGCAGGAGAATAAAACTCAAATGGGCAAAGTTGATAAGCAAAAAAAAGAAATAAAACAGAAAAACATCATCATGCTGAATTTCATTGTCTAATGTTAGATAAGTAAGGACACCTATAGCAAAGTGTGTGTATATGTATGGTTTATGTTTGATAAGATTTTTAGGACTGTATTTTCCAGTATTTTGAAGAATGTCATTGGTATTATAATGAGTTGCATTGAATCTGTACATTGCCTTACATACTATGAATATTTAGCAATATAGTTTCTTTCAATCCATGAAAAATAAGATGTCTTGCCATTTATGTTTGTGTGTGTGTGTTTCTTCAATTTATTTCAATTAATTTCACCAATGTTTCATAGCTTTAATGTAGATATCTTTCCTCTCTTTGGTTAGATTATTCCTAAGTATCATAGTGATTTATGTATTTTGCATGTATTTCAAGTGATATTTCTTCTTGATCTCTATTCTGATATTTCATTATTAACATACATATGCTTTAAATAATTGTTCTGAGGTCTTGATAAATTATCCAGAAAATGGCTAATAATAAATTGTTATGCATTGCTTTATTTTCCAAGTATAATTAAATTATTTTGTCTACAAATGCCATACACATAATGCTTATATCAATATGATTGCATTGTGATTTTTAAAGCACATAAAATATAATAAAATTCAGTGTCTCTATGAACCAAAAGTCAGCTAGTGAAATTAAAACTTTATAAATTAAAATATTTATATGAAACTTTGTTCTTAAATTCAACCAGTTTGTTGTGTTGTCTTCAGTGACAATGCTATTAAAATTGATGACACCTGCATTTGCTTGTGATTATTCAAAATTCATTTAGTTTAATATATATATAATAGATAATATTTGTTTAGTTCTTGTAATACACCATTGAATCACTTAAGGTTATTTCAATTATGAAGAACTGGGGAAGTAAAGAGAGAAAATAATTTATCTGCATGGCAGATCCAGATTTCAATATCATTAGATTCTGGCTCTGGCTTAAAAGCAAAATCTTTTGTTTGTACAAATTAGTAAAGAGGAATAAACTCCTCATTTGTGAGCAGTTGGCCCATCTGTTGTACATAATGTACACCATTTAGAGTAACTTTGTTTATAATAAGTTACTGTGGTCTCAGTGGCTTTTCTATTCTAAACCACAATACTGGATGGAAACATAACATCGTCCCATGTATTGCCAATATTAACCTTCCGTGTTTTTCTCTGAGGTAAAGTGTGCCTGCTGTTTGTATTTAACTGATTCATGTTATGCAATGATCTTCATCACCATGGGTAATATAAATAGAGAAAATATCTGTCCATGAGAAGGAGAAAAAGAAAACAACAACATTCAACATTGTTTTCCCTCCTCTAGATGCAAACCCCCCACCCCGTGTAAGCTGGCACAGCAGCGCCCAAGTATAAAATGTCTGGTCTCTGGTCAGGAATGCAGTCCCCCTGATTCCTGCATACTTTCTGCTTTACTTCCTGAAGTCTATGAACTCTGCTGTCCAAATACTGTAAAAAGGATCATCTACTTACCTTTTACCACCTAATTTTGTGTTCCTCCTTGTTTTTTTTTTTTTTCCTCCAGAGCAATTATAAAAATCTAATAAAGTATAAATCATATTGTTCCTTTGCAATTTTGCTTTTCTGAATCCTAAAAGAGAGAAGAAAAAGGTGGAATTATTCACTTAAGAGACCTTTCTGATACAATGCCTGTAAGGAAAAGAAGAAAGGAGATTGCAGAGTCTAATAAACTGCCCAACCTTAATGTCAGCTGGACTGGGTAAAGGAAAGAAGGATGAAGTTAAAGGCAAGCATCTTACTACCACAGACCTAGGAACATTCCGTCTTTACTAGGTCATTGGCAGTACACCTAAAATGGGGCCTTAGTACATTGTAAAGCTGTATCTGGCAATTACAGCCTTCAAGAGTCTGAAAGTTGTTGTAGGGTTGCCACAGACACAGGCTGCATTTATTTATTTTTATTTTTGTTTTATTTTTTATTATACTGGGGAACTTTACCCCTGGACTCTACCCCAGCACTTTTACTTTTATTTTGAGACTGGGTCTCACTAAGTTGTTTAGACTTGCCTTGAACTTGTAATTCCCCTGCCTCATTCTCCCAGATTGCGGGGGATAGAGGCCTACACCACTGTTCCTGACTTACCAGGCTGCATTTACCCATTTAAACACAGAGGCCTAGTTTACTGTTTTATTCCCATCACCTATAACTGTGCCTGGATTAAAGTCAATAGATGTATATGAATAAATTAATTGTCTCTACAAAAATGAAGGACGTTAATCTTTTTTAAAGTGTTTTCTTGAATAATATCTTCTCCTAAAATCTACCAGTGATCTGTAACTGTATCTGAGGAGATCCCTGAATCCTAAACTAAAAGGCAAAATGGAATAAAGAAATGCTTTGAAGGCACTATTTAGCAAGGAACCAGACAAGTGCCCTTGCATTTCATAAATTATCCTTATCACTAGTTGCTGAAAGTAATTATATAGGATGGCAAAGGTAACTGAAACAGGATCAATATTGTTGAATTTCAGATGGAATGTGGGCAATCGAGTTTAGAGTGCCTGTAGTGCTTACGTTCTTCCTCATTAAACGTAGCCACACTTTCAAGCAATTATATTATTTAAGCCCAATGTGCTCTATTATTTAAGTATATTCGATAACGCTAAAGATAAAGAATAGGGTAGATGAAGCTCATAGGACTTGTTAAACATAGAGAGTGGTGAAGCAAGTAGCTTGTAAGACAAAGGAAGAATTCATAATGTGTGTTATGAACAGAACATAAATTTGTGACCTGTAAAGGGAAAAATAGAATAAATGGCCCATGTAAAGGCTCAAGAGTACTGCTACAGGTAGAAATGAATGGGAGAGAAAAATTCATTTGAAATATTAATAGGGCTGGGGTTGTGGCTCAGTGGCAGAGCACTTGCCTAGCACGGGTGAGGCCCTGGATTTGATTCTCAATACCACATAAATAAATGAAAAATAAAAGTCCATTGACCACTAAAAAAAGATTTCAAAAAATATTAACAAACAAATCATACCACTTTGGTTGCCAGTCAAGTGGCAACCTACCAGCTACCTACCTCAAGTCAGCTACCTACGTATGACGTTGACTGTGACCCTGTTTGGAGCTCTTTCGGACTCTCACCCAGAAATGCAGTTAACAAGCAGTTACTCAGCAAATTATAGGCAAACTATTCTTAATTGGGAATGCATACTGTCCCAGAGGTTTGTAATGAAGCTGGTACACTTGATTCCAGGCATCTTCATTAGACCATGTGCCCTGCTCAAACTTCAGTTTTGATTTTTATAACTGCATTGTAAAGGGGAGGAGGCTACAGTCACAAAGAGTGAGAGACACAGGACATATAAATATTGTGTAACAAAAAATTCAAAATATTGTAATTTCGCCCCACTTGTACCCTATACTCACTGTATGAACTTATTCCATTCCATTCTTTGTTTTTAATAAAGATTTTGGAAGCATTCAGTAAACAACGTAATTGGAAACCTTAAGTAGCTCTGGGAGAATTTCAACTTGAGGAGCTGTGAGATGGCGGACTTCACAGTTTCTTGAGGATTGCTGTTGCAAAACAGTTATTTCCCACAACACAATTTTCCTCATTCAAGATATTTTTCTGCAAATGATTATAGGTACCAGGATACCTGGAACTAGAATTCCTCTTAGGAAGAAAACTTATTTTGAAAGGAAATATCTGCACAAACTGATTAGAATGCTTTGCTGGAAGCCCATAATAAAGATTTTAAATCACAAAATTTTTACATCAGAAAGAAATGTGATTAAGATAAGACAAGGATAAAGAACAAAATGTCTTAATCTATTCTGAGCACTTATAACAAAATGCCTGAGACTTGGCAATTTATAGGTAACAGAAATTTATTCATTACAGTCAGGAGTTGGAAAATCTCACAACCAAGTTAGCAGATTTGGTGGCTGATGGAAGCTGCTCTCCTTGTCTTAGATGACAGTTTATTGCTGTGTCCTCACATTACAAAAGAGAAAGGAAGAGGATATTGAAGGCTGGGCCTTCCTATGGCAGAGGAAATGCAAAGTCCAGGCATCTCTCTCCACATCTTTTTACAAATTATTAATGAGTAGGAAGCTCTCCAGACTTAGTTACTTCTCAAAGTGCCCCAACTCTTCATGCTAATCGCTCACGAGATTAAGTTTCAACTAAGAATTTTGGTAACATACAAACACTATGACCAAAGTAGAAAGGTATATATGAAATATGTAAGATAAGATAACCTTCAGATCTTAGCAGAGTAACTTCAGGTCTTATAACAAAATGCAACTCAAATATCACAGTTGAAATAATTTCTACTTTTCTAATTTAAGTTGTTGCCATTCAACACTTCACACGAACTATTCAATATTTCGCACATGTCTAGAAGGTCCACATGATTGTGGGAAGTTTTCGTCTTTCCTTTCTATTTCTTTCTATATTCTTCCTTTTTTTTTGCTTTATTTTATTCTGCTCTGGCTTTAATAGAAAGAGTTAGAAAAAAAGGCATGCAACATACTACTAAAAAGCATAAATAAATTTAGTATACAAAATGTAAAGTTTAGTCTCAGAGATTTCTACAGAAATACAAATTCACAGCCTACCTAACCCCAAACTAATAGATATTTAGAGCAAAATGGTTTCCATTGCATATGGTACTTAGATTTAAATTTATAGTTCAGAAATTTGGAAATCCAAACAGATTTTAGAGTTAGATAAATTCCTGGTAATAATTGGAATATTTTGTATGATGAAGCAACTCATTAATCGGAGAAGGAGGGAGAATTCTATATTTATTTATAGGATAGAGTTTCTTGGCTCAAGAAGTGTTGAGAACAGTTGAGAGTGTGTTCAAGGTGCGCTAAGTTATTGATTTCATCAACAGACAAGTGAGTTGAGATGGATGTGATTTGTCCAGAATTCTTTATCCTGGCAACTCAGGGTTATGAGAAACTTTAGACACACCAGTTTCTGTATAAAACCAATCACTTATTTTCACATCATGGTATTTTCATATCATGGTATTTTCATGATATGAAAATGCTGGGAATCATGTGGCTTTGATATTATATTGGAAAGTATCCATGGCAATAGGGTGTTATCATGCCACAGAAGGGTCGTGGAAATCCATGTGAAACAACTCATCAAGCTGTGGGGGACCCTCTTAGGTCATCATATAATTCTACAACATCCCCAAAATTATAGCTGGCATTACTTCACTTGATAATTATAAAATTTAGAGATGGATAATTATAACTTTTTAGAGATGGAATTTATTATCTATTTTACAGATAAGTATGCGGAGTTCATTCAAAGACCTGAGCTTAATATCCCACTCTGTTCCAGAAGCAGTCAAACTAGAATTTTTGCAGGGGGAAATACACCCTTTAAAATAACTAGATTATCTGAGACTTAGTTGTAAAAGCAAGAGATTGAATTTTCCAGTGATGACCAAAGTAGTGTCTCCTGCAACATATGATTTTCTAGAAACTTACCACTGTCCCACCAAGAGTAGAGACTAATTCTTCTCCCTTACTACAGGAAGCCTCGTGTGTGTTCGAAGGAACAAGAGTGCATTCAAATGCCATTGTTTTGAGGTTCAAGTCTAGATAAGAAAGGAATTCACAGTTTCTGCCAATTCTCTTTTGGACATCTACTGTAGCCTGTTTAGGAAGAAAGTCCTAAAACCCCATGGAGATGATATGTGGAGATGTTCCACTGATAGCTCCAACTGAGATTTCAGTGAATAGTGATAATCAACATTCAGTGAGGTCTAATTTCAAGACCTGTTTAATCACTACATTATGCAACTTTGAGGGCAAAAGAACAACTGTCAAACATGGGAAATATTAGAAAGATTTTAAAAGACAAATCATCACAAATCTATCATATTAACAGAACTGTGTTACAGAGGATATGGAATATCATCCTGTGGAGAAATTCAACATATTGACCCCCTGCCATCTGCTCTTACCTAGTTGTAATTCACAGAATAAAATATTTAATATATGCCAAAATTCAGATTAGAAAAATCCTTATTGTTATTCTATTCCAAGGTAAAGTTTTAATATTGATTTACTTCTATTTATTGGAAAACTATCAATTTATTAAAAAGGAATGTTTGTGTTTGAATCAATTTTGTCTTTATGTTTTTTCTGACCCTCAAACATTAAATATACTGTAGTCATGAAAACCAAAATATCCTGGTTGTAAAATCAAATTCTAAAACAAGAAACTCCCTTATGGCCCTGGGTTACAAATAATTAAGGAGACATCCAATTTTGTTTAAGTGAAAAAGTCATTCTTCCTGATTTTCTGTGCATTTGCACATTTGTAGCTTGCTAGTTTCATTTGCAGATGGGGTATTGAAAACACATTTCAAGGGCTTCTACTGATTTGAGAAATTTATTATACCTTAAGGGCTGTCAGAGGAAATTTGCAAATTACTGCTCCAAATTATTTCAACAAGAAAACATACTGATATGTTCAGGTAATGGAAAGGGGAAAAAAGATTAACATAAGTGTCACATAAAAAAGCAATTGTGCTGCATAAATCATACCCAGTCAAATATGTTTTGTTAGAAAGTTGCTCTGACAAAATGAAAGAAAGAATATCTCTTGTATATCATTTCTCATTCAGCTCACTATATCCTTTGAGTCCAATGTTAAAATATACACTCTTCATTCTACTGCCTTAGGAACATGATGTTAAGTCATTTGTTTTCTTCCTTGAAATAATATTTGGTAAATCAGAAACCATTATCTTTCACCTAGATATCTATGGATATATTTCAATACACATGGAAATTTTCACTAAAATATTTGAAGATCCCATAAGTCAAGAAAAAAATCAATCATAGCTGCATCTTATTTACTTACTAATAGCAGGTATTGAATGTATTGATATTTTATAGAAACAAATCTTGTGATTAATGCTTTCTTTATAAATCAGTATAGCAACAAACTATTTAATTTATCATTAATACAGTCACATGAAAATGTGCTTTTCAAAATAAAAAATTGAGAAAAATACTTCTTAGAAACTGGCAATTAGTAGTGGGAGAATGTTATTGAGTTAGGAATTCGTCCAGTAGTCCGTTTAGATGTTAAGCCACTGCACCCCAGGCAACATACAAATAGAAAAGGTGAGAACATAATACTTCCATAAGAGCTGAACTGGTTTGCTTATGAAAATGGGAAACTTTCTATTTATTTTTCTTTTGTAAAAGAAATTTCCTTAGGGGAAATAACAGCAGTGGCAGTGGTAATAGAAGTGTTGGAGAAGTTTTGGTGATTGAAAAAAAGTTTTTCTTAGAGAAGAGTTTAATGTTGTATGAAGTCAGAAATAGAGGAATGTAAAGAATTTCAGACTGTGAAGATACCCGATTTTATGTGATATTTTCTGGTATGTTGTAATTAAAATTTGCATTATCCATGATTTCAATAAAGTTGCCATGGAACAAAATTTGTGTAAGTATGTGCTTATTAATCTTTTTCTTATTTCATTTCCAAGAATCCAAGGAAAATGTCTCATTTCTATATGCAGAGAGAAGCAAGGAGGAAGACATCAAGAAAATTGAGCAGAAAAGGAGTGCTGATTTGGGGGTGACTTAAACAGTTCTGAAGCTCTCATCTGAGCCATCTCTATGGCCGCTAAATCACCCTGAAATTAGCAGCAATCTGGAATAAGGCAAAAGTAAACATCAAATGGTTTTTGAATTATATGAAGTTTAAAAGTTGCATTATTAATGCAAAAACACCTCCTCTTGGAGAGATTCCCATAGTCTTGATTAATATAAAAAATATTTTTAAAGTAATATATGCTTTAACTTAACACATTTAAATTTATTTGAGTTTCTCAATTTTCTCCAAGCAAATTAAAAGGAAGAAATAATAAATTACTGTTTTCCAATTGAGGGTGATGATGCAAAAGAAAGGAATGTTTTAATTTTCTAATGTTTAAGTCAGGCATTTTGTTTTAGTAATGCCTAAGAGCATATATGTACCAATGTAAGATTAATTATCTGGTAAGATCTTGATGAGATAGTTGGAATAACTCAAAGTACATACTTGAAAGGATTTTACTGAAAAATCGTTTGACAGGTGAGTCTTTCTGAAGCATTGCTGATTTGTTGGGAAAAGTTTTAATTGGGATATTGACATATTAATTGTCAAAGATGAAATTTGCTCACAACTGTTGCTCAGTATAATCCTTAAACTAAAAGCACTGACAAGAAAATATCTATTAAAATATTATTAATTCATTTTGATTAATATTTTATAGTGATTAAAATAGATCCATTTTAAAATGGCACATCAAAGTATAATTTTTTAAATAAAATTTTTAAAATAATATCAGGAAA
Organism: Sciurus vulgaris; assembly: GCF_902686455.1. NCBI lineage: Eukaryota > Metazoa > Chordata > Mammalia > Rodentia > Sciuridae > Sciurus > Sciurus vulgaris. The sequence goes on along the minus strand of NC_136470.1, from coordinate 24,160,301 downwards.
TAAAGCTTATTATGAACAAAGGTATTTTGCTCTGGACATAATATTTTGCTTCCAAGAACTAATGCATGTTATACTTGAGGTCATTTTGCCCACTTAAACAGCAATTTAAGATCACTTCCTATCCCCAACATGTTAACTTGCACTATTTTTATGTATCAGGTTTACTCCAATTGTTATAAATGTAAAAGACTGGTGGTTGGCCCCTATCTTCTAGAAAGCACCAAGCTCATCAAGCAGATGTCGCTGTTAATTAATTAAAACAATACATGGCAAGTTACTATAACTACCCTGTTGGGAAGTATCAGGAGTAAGTGCTGCTGAATGTCACGTTCATATGGAGAGCTAACTAAAATTATGGAGTAGATGGGAATAGAAATGAGACAAGTATTTTAGTGTTTTTAAAGATGATAGGAATTCCAAGTGAATGGGAAAATTTTAATAAAACCAGTAGGCAAGGGGATTGCAGCAGGTTGGGGGGGATGAGATTTGGATTCAAGTTGTGGAGCAGCAACTAACAAGACACACACTCAAAGTATTGTGTGATACACAAACACATACACATACACACTCAGTAAAGCAGTTCAGCTTCTTAATCTTCAGCAACCTTATTTTTATGCAATTTGATCTTTGTAAGTAACTGAATATAAGGAAAGACACAGGTTTTGAGCTTTTCACCTACCAATTTGGAAACATGTTTGCTGTGAGGGTCATTTTAAAAAAATTCCCCCACTAAGGAATAAGACAGATTTAATTTCTTCTACAATCCTTATTAATATATGATAGCAATTAATTTACTTAAACATTTAGCTTCAGTAAGGTAATACAGACAATGGAAATAATAACATTTATCTCCTAATTTTTTAATGATTTTCAGTGTGTGAAGCAATGATGAACTCTTTATTACAGTATCTGTTATGTGGTAAATTATTCAATGTATTTTAATTCTTGGGAGAGTAAGATTTTTATCCTATCATTTCAATAACGAGAATTTCTCTAACTTATTTTCAACCTAAACTTTCAATAAAATGACTTAAAATACTTCCTAAGATAATACTTCACTTTATTAGAGATTCATTTTATTTTTAATGTAAAGGCATGATATTGAACTCTGTTGTACAGTCAAAAATAATCATGACAACATTACTTTGAATGCATTGCCTATGCATTTTCCAAATATATATAACTTTTGACATTTCAAATTATATGTAGATAGTTTTGACTCATATTGTATGTAATGTTGTTTTAGCTAAATGACCTTTTATTTGTGCTTCTCAAACTTTTGTTTTAGCAAGAGTTTTCCTTCCTTGTATTTTGTTCTAATAAGCCTTTAAAATCTTGATGAAGCTGGCAACACTGACCAAATTGTATAGTTTTAAGCATTACAGAAAGACTTTTGCAGAAACATGAGGTAGAACTCCCCAAATAAGACATGCCACAGAACTCTTTCACTGCATTTATTATTGTTCTTTCTCATCTCATTCAGTGTTCGTCATTGACCCTTGAGTTAAGTGGCTTTATGCAAAGTGATGCTTGGTCAGTAATAAACTCCTTCAAAAAGTAATAATGGGGTAATTTATTATATATCATTTGTGCTCTATTGAGATGAAATACTGTATGATGACTGTTGGTAGTCATTTAAGTTGCATTAAAGAATACGGTGAGGAAGAGAGTGACAAGAAATCGGAGAGAAATTTGCAGAGAAGCAGCAGATCGCACAACTTGTGGCTGAAGAGAAAGGAAAAAAAGAGATTCGGTAATTCAGAATCAGAGTATTGGTGTGGGAAGACATTTTTAAAAATGATATTGAAGTCTTTGACATCCTCCCATTGAAACAGGAACTATACCCTCTCTCATTCAGTCTGGAGATGTTCACTTGGGCAACATGATAGACAAGGTGCCACAGGATATCTGAGGATAAGTGATGAAAGGCACTTGAGGATTCTCTGGAACCCTTAGAATATTTAACCTAGGTACCCTGAGCTTTTATATAAAGATAATCTTTCCTTTCTTTGTTTTTTAGTTTAACAATGTTTATATATTTCCCAATGTGTGTATTTCTTATTATAATTTTAATTGTACATATTCACAATGTGTAATGTTCAAATCAGAGTAATTGATAACTTCTATCCCTATATTACTTTGTGAATGGGCCTTCAAGTTCCTGTGGTAGTTTTTCATAAAATATATAATACATTATTGTTAACTATAGTTCCCCATTATTCTGCAGAACATAAATAATTATTACTTCTCAACATCTCTAGTAATTAGAGAAACACAAGTCAAAACTACTCTAAAATTTCACCTCACTCCAGTCAGAATGGCAACTATCAAGAATACAAGTGACAATAAGTGTTGGTGAGGGTGTAGGGGGAAAAGTGCTCTCTTATATTTGCTGGTGGCACTGCAAATTGATGTAACCATTGTGGAAAGCAGTATGGAGATTCCTCAGAAAACTTGGAATGGACCCACCACTTGACCCAGTTATCCCACTCCTTGGTTTATACCCAAAGGAATTAAAATCAACATACTACCGTGACATAGTCACATCAATATTTATAGCAGCTCAATTCACAATAGCTAGATTGTGGAACAAACCTAGACGCCCTTCAATAGATAAATGGATAAAGAAACTGTGATGTATATATAGGATGGAATGGTGCTTAGCTTTAAAGAAGAATGAAATTCTGGCATTTGCAGGTAAACAGATGCAGTTGGAGAATATCACACTAAAAGAAATAAGTCAATCCCAAAAAACCAAAGGCAGAATCTTTTCTCTGATATGTGGATGCTAATTCAAAATATGGATGAGTGGGGATAGGGGAGAATAGAGGTTCTTTGGATTAGGCAGAGGGCTGTGAAGGGAGGGTAGGGGGTCTGGGGTTAGGAAGAATAATAGAAATAATTAGATATTATTATCCTATGTGCATATATGACTATAAGACCAGTGAAATTCCACATCATGTACAACCAGAAGAATGAGAAATTACACTCAGAAATTAAAAATAAAAGAAGTATTACTTCTAATTGTATTTTGGTATCCATTATTAATTCTTTAATTTCCTCTCCCTTCCCCATCTATAGTAATCACTATTCTACATTCAGATTCACATTTTATGGGTTCACAATTGATAGAGAAAACATAATACTTATCTTTTTTTGAGTCAATTCACTTAACATAATGTTTTCCTGTTCAATTCATTTTGCTGCAAATGATAGAATGTCAGATTTTATGGTTAGATAGCATTCATACATAAACATAAAAGCACACATTTTCTTTATTCATTCATCTATTGATGGGCACATGTTTATTCTTTGTATCCTAGAACCACCAGGCTGTGAGTAAGCAGAACACAAAGGTTTGCCAAATGTAGGTATTCTGGTGAACTGTCCAACTTGGAGTTAGTTCAACTCAAGTGCCAGACAATGAAGAGAACAAGTCTTCAGTCAAGACAGGCCTCTATTCATTGCAATTGCCATCGTCTTCAGGTCTTACAAGCTGAGGTCCCAGATAACATGAAGCAAATAAAATAAATGTCTCTTGCACCCTCTCTAAATCCCTTGTTCACATAATCCAGGATAATTTTTTTTAACATGACAGTTATTTCAAATGACTACTTTTTGGTATGATTTATTTCTGGGGATAATGCCAGTTGATTTGAGATATTCCAGTCACAATTTCATTATAGTATTTTTTTCTTACCTTAGAATCATGAAATCCACTTGATTGTGGTGCACTATCTTTTTTTTCAATATGTCTTTGTATGTGATTTATCATAATTTTGTTAAGAATTTTTTCATCTATGTTCATCAGGGATATTGGTCTGAAGTTTTCTTTCCTTGATGTGTCTTTGTCTGGTTTTGGTATCAGAGTGATACCAGCTTCATAGAATGAGTTTGGAAGAGTTCCCTCCTTTTTTATTTCCTGGAATACTTTGAGGAGTATTGGAATTAGTTCTTCTTTGAAGGTCTTATAGAACTTAGCTGAGAATTCACCTGGTCCCGGAGTTTTATTGGTTGGTTGGCCTTTGATGGCTTCTTCTATTTCATTGCTTGAAATCAATCTGATTAAATTGTATATGTCCTCCAGATTCAGTTAGGGTGGATCATATGTCTCTAAAAATTTGCCAATGTCTTTAGTATTTTCTATTTTGTTGGTGTATAGATTTTCAAAATAGTTTCTAATTATGTTTTGTATTTCAATAGTGTCTGTCATGATATTTCCTTTTTATCAGGAATTTTAGTAATTTGAGTTTTCTCTCTTTTTGTTAATGTTACTAAGAGTTTATCAATTTTGTTTACCTTTTCAAAGAACAAACTTTTTGTTTTGTTGATTTTTTGAATTGTTTCTTTTGATTCAATTTCACTGATTTCAGCTCTGATTTTAATTGTTTCCTGTCTTCTACTACTTTTGGTATTGATCTGTTCTTCTTTTACTGGGGCTTTGAGATGTAATGTTAGGTCATTTAGTTGTTGACTTTTTATTCTTTATTGAATGCTCCATGCAATGAATTTTCCTTTTAATACTGCTTTTATAGTGTCCCAGAGATTTTGATATATTGTATCATTGTTCTTGAATTTTTATCTACTCGCTGATGTCTTCCACTATCCATGCATCATTCAATACTACATTATTTAGTCTCCAGGTGTTGGAGTAGTTTCTATTTTTTATTTTATCATTGATTTCTAATTGCATTCCATTATGATGTGATAGAATACACGATAGTATCTCTATTTTTTTGTATTTTCTAAGAGTTGTTTTGTGCATCATATATGGTCTCTTTTAGAGAAGGATCTATATGCTGCGAGAAGAAAGTGAATTTGCTCATTAATGGAGGAATATTCTTTATATGTGTGTTAAGGCTAAATTATTGATTGTGTTATTGAGTTCTATGGTTTCTTTGTTCAGTTTTTGTTTGGAAAATCCATTCAACAGACTTAAAGTTAAGAATCATGATTTTTTAAATCTGATTATCACTTGATAGATATCTGAGTTATCCCTACTTTTATGCTATGAAGGACAGTGGTCTTATGAACATTCATCATCTATATGGATGTACACCCATGTGCTTTTATTTCTCTTGCATATACACAAAGAAATGGAATTGCAGCATTATATGATAGCTCCATGTTTAAAACTTAGAGGAATCACCTGTTTTCTACAGCGGCCACATCATTTCCCATTCCCATTAATGGGAATGAACATTGAACACATACTGAAGGAAAGATAGTAAGAAGCATATATTATTTCACTTAAATTGATTGCTCAGAATAGGCAAGTCTATGATATCAGGAACTAAGATTATTTGTTGTTGGGGCTAGTGGTGGTAGAGGAGAAATGGGAAGTGACAGCTAATGAATTCAGATTTCTTTTTTGGGGCAAACATGTTCTAACATTAGATCATGGTGATGGTTGCCCACCCTGCGAATAAACCAAAAACTGAATTGCACATGGTGGATAGATGGATTAATGGCAGGTGAATCAGCTTTCAATAAAATTATTTTGAATATTTTTAAAAAAGAATTATATGATTATTTCAATAGATGCAGAAAAAAACATTTGATAAAATACAACAATGCTTCTTGCTCAAAACACTAGAAAAAATAGGGATAATAAGAACATACCTCACCATTGTAAAGACTACCTATGCTAAGCAAACAGTCGTCATCATTCTAGATGGAGAAAAACTGAAAGCATTCCCTCCAAAAAATAAACAAGACAGGGATGCCCTCTTTCACCATTTCTATTCAACCTCTTCCTTGAAACACTAGCCAGAGCAATTAGACTGATCAAAGAAATTAAAGGGACGCAAATAGGAAAGGAAAAACTCTATCACTATTTGCCTATGACATTATTATATATTTAGAAGATCAAAAAAATTCCACCAGAAAACTTCTAGAACTAATAAATGAATTCAGCCAAGTATCAGGATATAAAATTAACATTCATAAATGTAATGCACTTGTATTCATAAGTGATGAATTCTCTGAAAGAGAAAATAGGAAAACCATCTCATTCAAAAGCCTCAAAAACAGAAAAAATAAAATACTTGGGAATAAATCTAACAAAAGAGGTGAAAGATCTCTAAAATTAAAACTACAGAACACTAAAGAAAGAAATTAAAGAAAGCCTTAGATGATGAAAAGATCTCCCATGTTCTTGGACATGTAGAATTAATATTGTCAAAATGGCCATACTACCAAAAGTGCTATACAAATTTAATGCAATTTCAATTAAAATCCCAATGATGTTCCTCATAGAATTAGAGAAAGCAATCATGAAATTCATTTGAAAGAATAAGAGACCTAGAATAGTCAAAGCAATCCTCAGCAGGAAGAGTGAAGGAGGAGGTATCACAGTACCAGACCTTCAACTACACTACAGAGCTATAGTAACAAAAATGGCATGGTATGGGCACTGACATAGACAGTTAGACCAATGGTACAGAATAGAGGACACAGAGACAAATCCACAGAAATACATTTATCACATACTAGACAAAGGAGTGAAAAACATACAATGGAGAAAAGACAGCCTCTTCAACAAATGGTGCTAGGAAAACTGAAAATCCCTTATACAGTAAAATGAAATTAAACCCTATCTCTTGCCCTGCACAAAACTCAACTCAAAATGGATAAAGGACCTCAGAATTAGACAACAGACCATGCACCAAATAGAAGACAAACTAGGCCCAAATCTTCATCATGTTGGCTTACTATCAGACTTCCTCAACAAGACTCCCAAAGCATAAGAAATCAAAGCAAGAATCAATAAATGGGATGGATTCAAACTTAAAAGCTTTTTCTCAGCAAAGGCAACAATCAATGTAAAGATAGAGCCTATGTGGTAGGAGAAAATCTTTTCACACGCACTTCAGATAGAGCACTCATCTCCAAAATTTTTAAAGAACTTATGAAACTTTACACCAAAAATGCAAATAACCCGTCAATAAATGAGCTAAAGAACTGAGAAGACATGTCACAAGATATACAACAGATCACAAAATCTGTTGATGAACAGATATATAAAAAATTTCCAATTTCAACAGAAATGCAAATCAAAACTACACTAAGATTTCATCTCACCCCAATTAGAATGTCTATTATCAAAAATACAAGCAATACTAGGTGTTGGTGAGGATGTGGGGAAAGAGGTACACTCATAAGTAACTGGTGGAATCGCAAATTTGTACAGCCTCTCTGGGAAAGCAGTATAGAGATTCCTTAGCAAACTTGGGATGAAACCACCATTTGACCCAGCTATTTCACTCCTTGGCCTATACCCAAAGGACTTAAAATCAACATACTACAGTGATACATCCATATCAATGTTTATAGCAGATCAATTCATAATAGCTAGATTATGGAACAATCCTAGATGCCCTTCAATAGATGAGTGGATAAAGAAACTGTGGTATATGTACACAATGGAATATTACTCAGACATAAAGAAGAATGAAATTATGGCATTTGTAGGTAAATGGATGGAATTGGAGAATATCATGCTAAATGAAATAAATCAATCTCAAAATACCCAAAGGCCAAATATTTTCTTTGATAAGTAGATGATGACACATATAGGGGAGTAAGAGAAGAATGGAGAAATATTATATTGTGTATAAGGAAATGAGGGGTGGAGAGGGACAGTGGCAAGGAAAATAATGGAATGAAACAAACATCATTACCCTATGTACATGTATGATTACACAAATGGTGTGACTCTGCGTCATGTACAACCACATAAATGAAAAGTTGTACCCATTCGTGTACAATGAATCAAAAAAATTTTTTTAATTAAGTGCCCAATCTGTAAACAAAATAAAAAAGAAAGAAAAGAATCATGCATACTCAAAAAGGTGATAAAATATCTCTTGCTAAAACTGAATTTATTTGTAAGGATGTGCATGTCTGGTAGTGACAAATAATTTTCAGTTTTTGTCTGAAAAAGATTGACTTTGCCTTCATTCTTCAGAAACCCTTTAAAATGGAATGACATCTTTAATGCTTGTTTATTTATTTTCATTACTTAATTAGTCAATTTATTATCTTGTGGCATGCATAGTACTTCACAAGTTCAGCTATATTTATTTTGGAATTCCTGTATGTAATTTATTACTTTTCTGTGGTTGTTTCTAATACATTGTTTCTAACATGTTTCTTTGAATCCAATTAGGATATTCCTTGTATTCTGTTCAAATATATTCAATGTAGGAATTTTTGAAATTTTTTTATTATACAGATTTAAGATTTAGCTCTTTAATAATTTTTTGGAGACATATTTGCATTGTTCTTTATTGTTCATTCTTTATAATAAATTTTTGCATGTTAAGCTGTTTTTTAAGTTTTTTTTAGATATGAGGTTTTATATCTATACTCCAACTTTGTATAAAATAGCTATTATTCTTCAAATATGTTTTATTTCTCCTTTAGCTCTTCTATTTCTAACTTAATATTAGACTATTTGGTCTTGCCAAATAGGTTATTGATGTTCAATATATATCTTCAGTCTTTTTCTTTATTTAATAAGTAAATTTACAGATAACAATAACTAACAGCCATTGTTTAAGTCACCTTTTTCACTGCTGTGTACTAAAACTCTGACAAGAAGAAATTTAGAGGAGGAAAGTTTTAATCAAGACTCATGATTTCAGTCTCAGTCCAAAATTCCAGTGCTCAGGTGACACAAAGCATCATGGCTGAAAGGTGTAGCAGAGGAAACAAGCCCAGGACATGGCAATCAAAAGCAGAGAGAACTCCCCTCACCACCAACAAAATATATACCCCAAAGGAACATTACCAATGACCCACTACCCTCAGCAACACTTGATTTGCTTACAGTTGTCACCCATTAAATATATTCAAGTGAATTAATGCATTGATTAGGTTAGGATTGTCACAACTCAATCATTTCACCTATAAACTTTCTTGCATTTTCTCAACCATGAGCTCTTGAGGGACATCTCATATCTAAACCATAATAGCCACCAATGAGAGAAAGAGGACAAATGTGTGACTATTATACAACTTTAAATAAATAAAACACTGTGAGATGCTGCCATACACTTATTAGAATGGGAAAAAAGAAATTCATTTATTTAAGAAAGGAAACAAAATACAAGAAATGGTGAGATGTGAAGCAACTAGACTTCTCATACATCTTTACAGTGCAGATGTAAGAAATAAAATAGTGTATCTGCATTAGCAAGCAATTTGACTCTTATAAAGTTATAAACCTATGCCACAAAGTGACACAAAAAGGGACTCCTACCCGTAGGTGGGAATGTACATTGGCACAACTTTTTAGAAAAAATATATTAAAAGTCCTCATAAAATTAGAAATAGGACTGGTCCAACAATCTCACCATTGGTTTTATATTCAAAGGAAATAAAATCAGGATGTTGACAAGATATCTGCATACTTGTGTTTATTTGTAGCACTATGCACAATAGCTGAGATATGGAATAACCTAGTCAGCCAATCACAATGGAATATTATTCAATCATAAAAAAGAAACCTTGTCATTTGTGGCGACATGGATGGAATAAGAAGACATGTAAGGTAAATATTAGGCACTGAAATACAAATATTCCATGTTTAATTTTTAAATTATGATCATTAATACATATTAATTGTACAAATTAATGGGTTTCATTATAACATTTATACACATGCATATATAGTGCTTTGATCATACACACCTTTCCTTCTGCCTTCTGTTGCCATCTACAATTTACTTTTTATTCAATCATTTATTTATATAGACTCATGAATATTGATTTTGTACTTTTGGCTCTCATTTGATATTACTTCATTTTGATGATGAATTTGCTCCTGTTTTGGCCACCATTATTATTTTTGTTTGTTTGTGTTCAGCATTCCCTTACTTTGTGGGGAGAAAAATCCACCAGACTCATCTTTTATATTTCCTCCCCCAATTCTAGAATCAGCCATATTCCCAAGAAGCTCTAATTCCTTTACTGGGTGAGGATGTTAGAAACCAAGAACTGGATGTTAATTATACTTACTTTTACTGGACTGCATTTGCTTCTAGTCTTTGTCAGCTGATAGGGTAAAGAAGTATAAGTGTAAATTATATGTATCTATATACCTATATATATATAAAACATGTAGAAATGTGTTTATACATAATATATAGAAATGTATATATAGATGTGTATACATATATATACATATATGTGTATTTATGTATACCTGTCTATAAAACATTTCCATATGTGTCATCTGTGTCTATATTAAGATAAGCATGACTTCTCCGTAAGTAAGATTTTTGTCACAGAGACAAAAGCAACTCGGTAGAGAAGGAAAAATTAATTTTGGTTCATGGCTTCAGATGTTGAGGCCATGGTTGGTGACTCCATTGCTCTGAGTCCAAGGTGAGGTGGGAAATCATCGTGGAATGACATTGCAAAGGAGAGCTTCTCAACTCATGGAGATCAGGAAGTAATGAGAGAGGAAGAGGAATTGGGGAACAAGATACAATTCCCTAGGACAGTCCCCAGAGGCTCACCTCCTCCAGCCATGCCTCACCTACCCACACTTAACACAATAGTCCTTTGAAATTATTAATCAATCAAACAGATTAATTCAAAAATTAAATTACCACTTTCAGAATCTAATCATTTCATGCCCTACATTAACAGAGGAGAATTTGGCAGACACCTCATATCCAAACCACAACAACTTCATATTGATTTTGTTTACTAATTCATTACCACATGGATTATTTCACTCTATGTTCTTGCTCTTCTGTAATTTAAAGTCACTTCAGTGATAAACTTTGCTCTCCCATCTGCTATCCTTTAACTTAAATGTTCAGTTTGAGGATACATACATTAGTGGCCTTAGCATTGTTAACCCATACAAAAGTGGAAGTACCTTTCTCAATTAGAATACATTGCTAATGTGTGGCATATTAGCCATTAGCCTTACTCATTTTGCCTGTAGTAATTTCCAAAGTTGCCTAAGTCAACACCATTTCCAGGTACCTATTCATTAAAATTGTTAATACAACCTTAATAGAATTAAACACTTGATCCCATTCTACATTGCATTGAGAATTTTTCAAACTACTATATATGTACTTTTATTTGAACATATTGTGGATCATTTTTGTTGCAAATATTTTTGGATTTTAATAAATGCATATCACTATGTTCCACCATTATAGTACCATAAAGAATAGTTTTTAGATTTTTTTTTATTTTTTATAGACTGCATTTTGATTCATTGTACACAAATGGGGTATATCATTTCATTTCTATGGTTGTACATGAAGTAAAGTCATACCATTTGTGTAATCACACATGCATACATAGGGTAATGATGTCTTTCTCATTCCACCATTTTTCATACCCCTCCCTCTTACTTCCTTCTACATAATCTAAAGTTCCTCCATTCTTCTCTCACTCCCCACCACCTCCCCAAACCCCAATATATATCATCATCTACTTATCAGGGAAAACATTGGGCGTTTGGTTTTTTGGGATTGGCTTATTTCACTTAGCTTGATATTCTCCAATTCCATCCATTTATTTGCAAATGCCATATTATTATTCTTCTTTATGACCGAATAATATTTCATTATGTATATATACCACAGTTTCTTTATCCATTCATCTGTTGAAGGACATCCAGGTTGGTTCCACAATCTACCTATTGTGAATTGAGCTGCTATAAACATTGATGTGACTACATTACTGCACCCACATAAATACAGTCACCTCATACTAGACAAAGGAGCCAAAAACATACAATGTAGAAAAGAAGCCTGTTCAACAAATGATTCTGGGAAAACTGAAAATCCATATGCAGTAAAATGAAATTAAACCTCTATCTCTCACCCTGCACAAAACTCAACTCAAAATGGATCAAGGACTTAGGCATTAGACCAGAGGCCCTGCACAAAATATAAGACAAAGTAGGCCTGAATCTTCATCAGGTAGGCTTAGGATCAGACTTCCTTAACAAGACCCCCAAAGCACAAGAAATCAAAGCGGGAATCAATAAATGGGATGAACTCAAACTAAAAAGCTTTTTCTCAGCAAATGATACAATCATTAATGTGAAAAGAGAGCCTACAGAGTGGGAGAAAATCTTTTCCACATGCACTTCAGATAGAGCATCACCTTCAAAATTTATAAAGATACAAAACTTTACACCAAAAATACAAAGAACCCATTCAATAAATGGACTAAGGAACTGGACAGACACTTTACAGAAAAAGACACACAGGCAATTAATAAATGTATGAAAGTGTTCAACATCTCTAGTAATTAGAGAAATGCAAATTAAAAGAACTCTAAGATTATATCATACTCCAATTAGAATGGTTATTATCAAGAATACAAGCAACAATAGATGTTGGTGTGGATGTGGGGGAAAAGGCACACTTTTACATTTCTGGTGGAGTTGCAAATTGGTGCAGGCACTCTGGAAAGCAGTGTGGGGATTCCTCAGAAAACTTGGAATGGACCCACCTTTTGACCCAGTTATCCCACTCCTTGGTTTATACCCAAAGGACTTAAAATTAGCATAGTTACAGTAATGCAGCCATAAAGAACAGTTTTATGACCATAATAAAACTTCCATTCATCTATTCAATAACCCTCTAAATCTAATGTTTTGGAAACCCTTACCTGTTTATGTCTCTGAATTTTCACCTTTTATAAAATTCCTTATTATTTTAATCTTATATTAGGTAGATGTTTAGACTTGTTTCTTTTATTTAGCAATATGCCAGTCAAGCTTCCCCCATGTCTTTTTGTGCTTTTACAGTTAATTCATCTTATTGGTAAATCATGTTATGTCGTATGGAAATATCTCACTGTGCTCATCCGCTCACATGTTGATAGTCATTTTTATTGGTCTCCAGAGTTTGCTCCTTATAAATAAAGTGGCTGCCAACGTTTGCATGCAGAACTTTGTGTGGACACACTTTATCAATTCAGTTGCAAGGTGCAAACTTTCTGAGTTGTATGGGGAAACTGCTAAGTTTTGTAAGATTTGTCAAGTTAGCTACCAAACTGCTTGTGTTATTCTGCATTACCACCAGCAAAGAATGACAGTTCCTCTTCTGTTGTCATTCCACAACTTTCTCAGCAAATGGTATCATATTTTTTCTCTTTTTAATTTTCCATTAGAATTTTTGTATAGTGACATGTAATTTTTGTCTTAAGATGCAATTTATTGATGGGAATTTTTGTTCAACACTTTTTATATGCTACTTATCAACTCTGTACTTTCTTTGATAAGATATATGCTCAAAGTTTTGCCTAAATTAACTGCATTGTTTTGCTATCATTACTTTTTTTTAATTTTAAAATTCTTTTTATACTTTGGATTCAAGACCTTTAACAGATACATAAATTGAAAATATTGCCTCCTCTGTGAGATTTTTGTTCTTTTCTTTGTGTTTCACAGAGCAGAGTTCATTAAGGTTAATGAAGTAGAAATGACTGCCTTTTATGGATATTGTTTTTGGTATTGTATTAAAAAGTTATTGGTCAAATCATGGTCACATACATTTTCTCCACTTCTTTCTTCTAGAAATTTTAGAGTCTCACAAATGATCCTTTTTTTAGTTAATTTTTTTGAAAGATGCAAAGTGTGTGCACAGGTTCAATGTCCAAATTTTGAACTAGACATTGAATTGTTCCAGTAATCATTGTTAAAAAGGTTATCCTTTTGCCTTTGACTAACATTTGCTCCTATCAAAGTTAAGTTGATAATATTTACATAGATATAATTTTGGGCTCACTGTTTTGTTCCATCATCCTATATGCCTGCTTTTGTAATACAAGACTGTTTCAGTTACTGTAGCTTTATCGCAAGACATGACATTTGATATTGTGCAATCTTCACATTCATCCCTTTTCTTCTTTCAATTTTGTTTCTTCAAAATAATTTTTGAAATAACTTTGTCAGTATCTACAAAATATCTTGCTGAGATTGAAATTGTTATCTCTAAATCAAATTGGTAAGATTTTATTCATCTTAATACCAAACAATGAAAGTGAAATATTTATTTTGAATTTCTTTGATTTAATTCATCATTGTTTTCTAAATTTACACATGTACTTTCTGTGTATATTTATTAATGTTATCTAGCTATACAGAATGTTTGCTGTAGTGGATGATGTTTTTCTTTTTTTTTTTTTTTCTCCCAAATTCCAATAGTTCTTTACCAATATATAGGAAAGGATTGACTTGTGTGTACTCTTCTTGAGATGTGTAGCCTTGAGGTACTTGCTTATTAGCTCCAGGAAATTTTTATGGGTTCTTTGTTAAGTTACACAGTCATTTACAAATAGATACAGTTTTAAAATTATTCATTATATGCATATATATATTGCTTTCATCTCATTTTCTTTTCTTATTATATAACTGTAATTCATAGTACATGATCTTAGGGGGAATAAGTCTATTTGCTCACTGTTGAATTCTAGTATTTTTGTGGATAATATATATTAAGGTAAAATTTTCCTATATATATCAAGGTAAAATTTTCCTATATTCCCAGTTGGACAATTTTTTTTAATAAGAAAAGTAAGATTTTGCCAAATGCAGAAAAAGTATTGATGAATTAATATGTTCTTTTTTTTTTGTTTTCATTTTAGCTCTTGGATGTAATAGAGCACATTCATTGATTTTCAAGTGGCAAACCAGTTTTGAATAGCTGGATTTATCTAGCTGGTCACGGTTTATAATTTTACTCATTTTTAAATTTTATTTGCCAATTTTTGTTGCTAATTTTTCTATTTATGTTTACAAGAGCAAGTGGCCTGGAGTTTTCCTGTTTTAATTTCTTTGTCTAGTTTTGATCTTAGGGTAATGCTGACTTCAGAATGAGTTAGGAATTTTTTCTACTGCTTCTACTTAGTGGGAAAGATTGTGAAAAATTGATAGAATTCCCCCCTAAATATTTGGTAGAATTTATTAATGAAACCACCTGCTCTTTGCTTTCTTTTTAGAAAGATTTTAATTGTTATATGTCTTCTTTAGTACATATGAAACTATTGAGATTGTCTACTCCTCGTGAGACTCATTGTAGTTTCTGTAGTCAGTTATCAAGGAAATTGTGTTTAGATTGAGCTTAGAAATTTTGGGAGACTTCATAATATCCCTTCATTAGCTTTCTAATTGCAATAGAATCAATATTAATGGCTCCTCTCTGATATCTGGTATTTGGAAGTTGTACCTTCTCCCTTTTCCTCAGGATTTGCTTGATTAACCGAGTATAAAATTTAGGTCCAATACTTATACAACACTTTGCTTTTTATTTTGTTATCAACTGCATTACTTTCTTTCATTATGTCTACTTTATCCTTTCCAGTCCTTAACTCATTCATCAGAGTTATTTTAAATCCTTGTCTGATAATCCCAACATCTATATCTATCTGAGCCTGGTTCTGAAGATTGCTTTGTCTATTCTGAATTTCTCCTTTTTTGACTTGTAATATGCACCTTTTTCTTTCTATTATTTTTTGGAACTGATATATTGGGTAACAGGAACTGAGGTAAAGAGGTATTTGTGCAAGGATTTTTATTAATCTAGCTAGGAATTGAGCTGTTTAACATTAGCTGTATCTGGAGATGCCAGGGACATCAAATTGTCCAACATCATTATTCATGTCTCTTTTGTCTATGGTCTTCTCTATGAACTTGCCCCAGTGAAAGCTTATGTTTTGCAGCTCTTTTTATCTGTTTTCTGCTGTTATTATACAATCAAGTGTCTCATTCAGTTTAGTTTATGTTCTATACCATCACACGAACAAAGCATTTCATTAACAATTGCTGAACAATTGCTGCCAGAATACAGGATAAGTATTTGTGAGCCTCTTGTTATGTTTTTGGTAGCCAGAATTTTGTTCAAGTCCTGTAATTCCATTTGCCATCATCTTAAAAAAAAAAAAAAAAATCTTGTCTCATCAATTTAAAAACTTGCTCTTTTACATAAACCTATTTTTTTCTGTATGACATTTAGTGGATTGTAAAAATAATTTCTATGCAGCTTCCTCATCTACAGATAGTGCCTCACCAGTAATTTTAACAATTGTGTGTGTGTGTGTGTGTGTGTGTGTGTGTGTGCGCGCGCACCACTTCACATTTTAAAACATGTGAGTTGGTCAGCACTCTCTGGGAATGGTTTAGTACTTTCCTGACTGTGCACATCATGACCATAAATTTCTTTGGCTTTCAGCCTCACAACAATGTTTTCCACTGTTGAGTCAGCTTTTTGCCACTGTGTCTAAAAGATCTGACCAGAATAATCATAGAAGAGGAAAAGTTTATTCGAGGGCTCACAATTTCAGAAGTCTTAGTGGATAGAAGGTGGGCTCAAGGTGAGGCAGAACATCATGGTGCAGAGGAAAACAGCTCACCTGGTGATCAGGAAGCAGAGAGAGAGGAACTCCACACTCCAGATACAAAATATGGTCCCCATAGCCATACTCCCAATGAACCACTTCCTCTAGCGACACCCCACCTGCCTTAGTTACCACTCATTTAATCCCTTCTGGGATGAATTCACTGATTAGGTTAAGGATATGGTCCAATAATTTCGCCTCCAAACTTTCTTGCATTGTCTCCCACATGAGCTCTCGGAGGACACCTCACATCCAAACCGTAACATCCACAATGCTTCTTCATCTGCTTTGTCCCCATGAACACACATACTGAGTCATTTGTATTTATTTTCATCTTTATTGGTGCTCTGTAGATATCTTTTAGCACTTTTCAGAGTAGCCTCATTCACAGGTTGGTGAATTTTCTCTTCCTTTTTATGAATACCGTGATTCATTAATATTGAACTCATTATCAGCAATAATACAGGTAGTCTAATGTGTGTTTTCCTCATAGGCACAAAAAATCTTTTTTGTACTTAGGAACACAACTAGAAAGCACTCTATTGCTTCCCAGATAGGCCATTTTAAGCAGTGAAATCATTTGTTTACAATAAAATTTTTTTAAAAAAGAACAACTGTTATTATTTTTCAATGTATCACAAAGTAGACCACAGAAAGGGCACTTGTTTACAGCATGAGAGCTGAACCAGGAATGTGAAGCAGTATCTTCCTCCTCAGCGTGGTCCTGGTTGTAGTATGAAGGTGAATCAAAACTTTCAGGATTCTGTGCACATCTGCACGTGATCACAAAAGCTCTGAGAGTGCTAATTTGGGAACTGTAAATAAATTTTATCAAGGAGGCATAAGTAGAGAATCTGCAATAATGTGGGTCAACTACACTGTAGACTTGTTGGTGTTGTAATAAAATATAGGGCAGGAGAATGTTTTGATTACATTTCAGTCTCTCGGTGACTTTTCTGTATCTCTGATATGTGATCATCACGTCTTTCTCCAGTGGTATAACTTCCCCCCCAACAGGTAAAATAAAAGGGTGGGAGGGACCTGGAGCTGGACTGGAGAGATGCTTTTTCTTCAGAGATGAGTTTGGGAAAGTCTACCCCCAGAAAAGAATAGGCCTTTGTTATGCATTTTTGTCTCTTCCTTACTTTACGAAATACCAAGATAATCAACTTATAAAAAGGAAAGATTCATTTGTATCACAGATTTTGAGATTTCTGTCCGTGACTGGGTGAGTTTGATTGCTTTAAATTCAGGCCAGCAGGTCAGGACATCATATTGGTAGTGTGTTGTGTAGTACAATTATTTATTTACTTTGTGGTACATAACGAAAAAGAGAAAGGGAAAAGACTAGGAACCCACAGTCCCATTTTAGGGCATGCCACCAATAACCTAAAAATCTTACTAGAGCCCAACTCTCCAAGTCTCCACCATCTCTCAATAGCACTAAACTGGGAACTAATCTTTTAGCACACAGGGCTTTGGGGAACATTATGGATGTGAACTATAATAGTTATGCAGAAGTTTCTAAAAATTATTTTATAGGGATTATTATTCCTCTCTCCATACCAGAACAAATAGAGTGTCATTTTGAGATCTTCACCTTGAGAACCTTACAAAATTACTAGAGGTAAAGTCCATGAAGCAGTAAAGGCTCCATACAACTATGACCATCAGTTTCAACCCACAAGTCAGTAGCTGAATCCCCAAAATTATAACTTGATTGTTTCTATTGCTTTATGGTTCCAGCAGCTTCTGTTCCAGGTAATCAGATCTTGGCAGTATCTCTCTGAATGTTACGAATCTGGAAAACAAGATTTGGAGTTGCTGATTTGCTCTGTATACACAATTTGCTGAAAAGTTCAAGAAACATAATTTATTTTCAGTTTACTCAGTTATTTTTTGGTTGATATTTTGTTGTTGTTCTTATTCTGTCTTTTCTTTCCAAAGATAACCATTATACTAAACACATTATACTACTAAAAAGTTTGTACAGTGTAACTTATTTTTGTTGTAGTTTGCAAGTGAAACTATTTATTATTTTGTATCTATTATACTATTTAATATTTTGATATTTCAATGTGTATTGCATATAACAATTTTTTTAGTTTTATATAGTATACTCTGCAGAGAGAGCAAAATCATATATATGTTTTATGATTCAGTTATTTTTTATGATTTTTTCCCACCTTTTAATCTGTTTTAATATGACTGATCATTCTTAAACATGTTATTTGGGACACATGTCTATGCATATATTTTAGTAATTATTTAGGAATATAATTTACTCGATCATAGTTTAAAAGACATTTTATTTTAGTGATAGTGCCAGCCAGCTTTCCAAAGTGGCTGCACAAATTTGTGCATCCTATTGTATACTTTAAAGAAATTTAACCAATTAATGTTTTAAATATTTAGCTAAGCTGAAAATCATACAAGTTAATTCAAGATTTTTTTAAGTTTTGATTATATAAGTTATAAAATCTCTTACGGAAAATTTATAACTTAAGAATCAATATCTATCTGTGGTCATGCTTACATGAAGACAGACAACTGAGTTAGAACAAATACAATCCATGATTTTAAAATTATGTCAAAATGGATTCTACTGTCATGTATAACTAGAAAGAACCAGTAAAAAAAGACTGACAGGCTATTATGAAAATGATGCTGTGTTTTAAATCATTTATGCATTTCTTCAGGTGTTATTAAATTTCAATTATCCTGTTAAGATTCATAACTCTCTAATAATTAATTTAAATTTGAAGACTTCTTTCATTACATCATAGTGTATGTATAACAGAAGAGGTACTAATTTGCATTATTAAGTTTAAAATACTATTGTAGCACTCTCATAATTAATTTTTTCTTGCTGTCATGTGCCTATTGGCTAGGAGTTATCTCTTCAGTTTAAATGGTCCCACAAAATAAGTTCTCTTTGTTTCATTTTTATTGCATCACCCATAGCCTTCATTCTCCATATAAACTTTGCATATAAACATATCCATAGTCATTGAACTTGCAGTAATAATTCATGTGATATCAAATAGATTGCTAATAAAAATTTTATGTTGAAATAGATCATATTTAAAGTAAATCTATATGCCTAATTAAATAGCAGAACAAACCAACTTTTTTACCTAACCTTTACTCTAAGGTTACATAATTCTTAGAATTAATCCACTGTAGATTAATATTGTAGATTATTAATATATTTATAAATACTGTTAAATACTAAAACCACTGCATTATGGATTGTGTAGGTTAATCATTATTGAATACTTATTATTAGCTAATTAGTTCAGCAATAGTTCCAAAGCTTGACAGAACCCTGGGCTGGTGATGCTTTGGGCTAAAAGGTATGATGGCATCTTGCTCCTGAGAGGGCAAGTGTTTCAATCTCATGTGATGGGAATCAGGCAATATCATAAGAATGACATTACTCTTAGACTCAGCAACCTTACCTTTAGAAACTAACTGAGATAACAACTCCCTAGTATCTGAAAATTTATACATATAAGGTTATTAGTAATGTCATTATTTATTATGTAAAAAGCTTGTTTTGCCAATACATAAAATTGATTAAGTAAACTACTGTTAAATAATCCACGAAAACATATTGAATGATTTTGAGGATATACTATTAAATTAACAAGTGAAAAAAATGGACAGTTTTAGACTTTTGTCTACCCTATGAAAAGGAGAGGGAAAATAACCAGGAAGTTATAAAATTTGTAGAAGTTTGAAGGGTTAGGAATGAAGTAAAAGATGTGGGAGGGAGTAATGATTTTTCCATATCTTTTTAAATAAGTTTTATTTGCAAAACCATGCAAATGTTTTTATTTAATTCAACAAAGATTGAAAGGAATGCTCAAATTGACTGCAAATAAACATAAATGAATTAAATTATATTTAAATATATATAAAGCATCCAATTTAATTGGACATGGTTCTTTACTAATATATTCTTAATCCTAGAAAGAAAAAGTGGAAATGTATTTTAAATTTGAATTCTATTCAGTACTTTATTTTAACTGGAATAACTTGGGTATAATTCCTGAAATTATTGTGTCCATTAGTATTAGTATTAGAGAATCGAAAGAGGATTAAATATCTTAATATTGGTGGGAATAAGCAGGTCTGTAGTCACAAAATAAATACACCCAAAAAAAGAAGTGGATAAAGGAAGAAAGAACCCTTAATTGTTGAATTTTAATAATAATATGCATTAAAATATACAGATGAGAAAACCAGAGAACGAAAGAGTAAATGTTGTATTTGGTGACTTTAGGCAGAGGATGCAGAGTATAATGTTCTATTTTTCTCTCGATTTTTCCATTTCCATTATTCACTGTATTTCATTACCTGTGTAATTACATATCTATGTATTATCTATGAATATACATATCTACGTAATACATATACTTATCTGCATTTTCAGCAACCTAAATATCTATTTATATCAATTATCTCACTATATATTTTTATCTATAATCTATATATTCATATACACATTATCTAGTGATGATATATTACTTATTTATAATACAAGCACATTCATGAAATGATGTGCTGGCCAACTGTATTACACAAATACAATCAACATGGACAGTGACTAGATGGCTTACATGTTCTCTTAAAAAATAGCCATTTGGTGTTGTAGGCAGATTTCTAAGATCATTGTCAAGATTTTCTGTCCTTCTCCATTGATGAAATGAACATCATAAACTCTAGTTCTGTGAATATTATGTATTTTAAACTGACAGGTTATTTTTATGACATCATTAAGCTTAATCTTGAAGATTATATAGGTGGGGCTGTCTTAATAATAAAAACTTTTGAGAAAACTAGTATTCTATTGATTGAAGAAGATGAAGTCATAGGTTTGAAGCATAAGTAGGATTTCATAAAATGTGGTTCATTTCAAAATGCAAGTGGTCATAAATCAACAAGTTCAGACAGTCTCAAGAACTTGATAGAAACAGGCAGTTGATACAAGGCAATGACAACCCGGGTCCTACAGTACAAGGAAATGAATTCTATCAAAAACCAGGATAAACCTGGAAGTGTATTTTTTACAAGGCCCTTTAGAAGAAAATTTGAACCTGTCCAAAATGTTGATTTAAGCTTTTTAATACTCAAAGAAGAATCTGTAAAGATTCTGGGGATTAGTGTGGCAAAGATTTTCTCCCACTCTGTAGGCTCTCTCTTCACATTGTTATTGAGCTAAGGAAATTACCTGACACTTCACAGAAGAAGATCTACAAGAAAATCAACAGATAAATGAAAAATGTTCATTATCTCTAATAATAAGAGAAATGCAAATCAAAACTATTCTAAGATTTCATCTCAACCCAATTAAAATGTCTATTATCAAGAATACAAGCAACCATAGGTGTTGCTGAGGATGTGGGGGAAAAGGTACACTCATACATTGCTGGTGGGGTTGCAAATTTGTGCAGACACTCTGGAAAGCAGTATGGAGATTCCTTAGAAAACTAGGAATGGAACCACCCTTTGACCAGCTATCCCACTCCTAGGTCTATACCCAAAGGACTTAAAATCAGCATACTGCAGTGATACACCCATATCAATGTTTATAGCAGGTCAATTCACAATAGCTAGATTGTGGAACAAACCTAGATGTCCTTTGATAGACGAGTGAATGAAGAAACTGTGGTATATATACACAATGGAATATTACTCAGTCATAAAGAAGAATGAAATTATGGCATTTGTAGGTAAATGGCTGGAGTTGGAGAATATCACGCTAAATGAAAATAAGTCAATCCCAAAAAACCAAAGGCCAAATGATTTCTCTGATAATAAGATGGTAACACATAATGGGGGTGGGGAAAAGAGGTAAGAGAAGAATGGAAGAAGGATGGATTGTGTAAAGGGAAATGAGGGATGGGGAGACCATGGGGGGAAGAAAAGATAATAGAATGAGAAAACATCATTAGCCTATGTACATTTATGATAATGCAAATGTTGTGACTCTACTTCATGTACAACCAGAGAAACGATAATTGTACCCCATTTAAGAAGATATAACAAATCAAAATTTTTAAAAAAAGGAGAATCTGTTTGGACTGTGCCAGACTTCTGACTTGTATATTTGTGAATGTTTTTAAACCACTACATTAGTGGTCACTGCTTATAAAATATGAAATAATTAATATGAAATCATTAATATTCTGGTACCTCATTTTTTTAGAAAGATACCCAGAGGCACTTTATTATTTAGCCACATCCCCAGCCCATTTTTAAACTTTTTTAAATTTTGAGGCAGGGTCTCCCTAAGTTGACAGAAGACCTAGCTAAATTGCTGAAACTGTCCTTGAACTTATGATTCTCCTGCCTCAGCCTCCTGAGTCGCTGGGATTACAGGCATTACCAATGTGCCAGGCTAAAACTCAAAATTTGTATAGCATTAACTGGGGTAATAAAACCTCTCATCTGCAAACTGTGTGCTACCATTCATGAAAAATTTTTTGATCATATCACATAACCAAAATCTCAGAGGTATAGAGGGATGGTCTGAGTTTCTAGACAGTAAAGTCAAAAGCTCAGCAAGTGGATACAAAAGTTATGAAGGATTGTTCCCAGGATTTTATTCTTAATCAGGGAAATCCAACTCGAGTTTCTGGCTGTATTTAAAAAAAAAAATATTTTGGTCTAGTGATTCCTTTTCATCATTAGTTTTCCTCTTGATTAAACCAGAATGCCAAAAAAAAAAAAAAGTTATTCTATTCTTGTCACTCCACCATATGTTGGATATTTCCAGGTCAAATTGGTTGTCATTTTAGTTTCATAGATCCAATCGCTCATAGAAGTTGTAGTTAATAGTAGCTTACACTCATAGCCACATCTCTACTGAATTGAGATAATTTAGAAAATGAAATTGTAGACTTTTGGGGCTGAATGTATTTAAGTAAGTTTTTTAAAAATTTGAAATGATGCTCTAATGGAAGGAGAGCCTTGTAAACATTCATTGAAGAAAAATATATTTTGTATCAGTGTGGATATTAGGCAGTATTCCAACATGGTCCCCAAGATCTCCACCTCACCCACTGTAAACATTCTGCATATCTGAAACTGCCATGATTGGGTAATGTTTTATTGCATGACTGTTTTTATGATAGGAAGAATATCTGAGTAGATCTGAGATTTGAAGCACAAGGAAGATTCTGGAGAATGTTGCCAGATTTAAAAAGAAGAGGATGACATGCTAAAGAAAGAGGAGGCATTAAGTTGCTAAGAATGACAACCAAAGGACAGGGAACATGGAAATGGGGGACCTCAATCCCACAACCACAAGGACCTGAACCCCAAGAAAAGAAGTCAACCTAATCAACATATTTATTTATACTCTGTTGTACTCTGAGCAGAGACCCTTGCTACACTACATCAGACTTCTGATATAGAAATGTGCCCTAAAATATGCATGTCTTTATAAGCTTTTAAGTAGTTAAGGATTTTTCATGAAGCACTATCAAATTAAACACAATTTCTAAAAAATGGAAAGAGCTCTCAGCAACCCACTATTTTATATTTAACAATTTTTTCATGTTTTAATTGAATTTTTTGCCTTTTACTTTTACAATTATGATTTTAAAACCCATAGCTTCTCATAGTAAATAAAAGTCACATTTTATGATATAATAAAATTATTTTAAAACTTTAAAAGATAACCAAAAGTCAAAATATATTTATAAAATGAAGAAAAATTATTTTGTAACTATTTTTCTCTTTTATAATTTCTCAAAATGCAAATTTTCCAATTAAAATAAACTTTAAGCTTCTTATTGTTTCTGATGTTTAGAAAACCTAGTAAATTTTAGGTGTAAATATTTCCTGAATAAATTTATTGACATGTATATACACAAAGTCATATTCAACTAATAGCGAAAAATATTTCCTATTTATTATACATATGTGTGTGTGTGTGTGTGTGTGTGTGTGTGTATCTTGGTGATTCAGAGGACAAATTGGCATATATTTTTAAAGTGCAATCACAAACTATGAAAAAATAAAATAAGTTAAAAAGCTGTTGTTTCAATTACTGCAAAAGAAAAAATAACTTGTGCACAAAGATCATATTATAAAATATTGTTATTTCTATTAGTTTAGACATTTTAGTCATGTACTGATAAAATTATTTTTTAAAAATGGTGCTGTTATAGCTCAATGAACAAGTACTAGCATGAGGACCTCGATTTAACTAGCAGCACAATGGGGGGGGCGGGAGAAATAATTTTCACTGCTTTTCTTCCCAAATAGCTGCATTAGTATTTTGAAAGGAGCTCAAAACTGAAAAATCCTGGTATATTAAAGTGATATAAAATAAACCATAGTGATATTTCAATAATGGACTAAAACTTCTTCAGTGTTATGCTGTGGATTTCATAATCTCAAATGTTTAATGTATACAACTTGAAATGGAAAACTTTTACAAAAATAATGTAAATTTAAAAATTTGTACCCATATTTCAAGTATATAATCTTAAGAAAGGTTTTAGTCAATATCCAAAGTAAATGTTTCTTGATATATTGTGCAGAACGTAATTCTTGAGTATTTTGTGCAATACAGGAAATTATAAATATCGTACTGGATACATCAAAATTTCGTATGGTTTTGTACAATATCTAAACTAAATTCTCACATGTATGATGAGTTATTTTCTTTTCTCCTCTAAATAATCAAAGCAAATGGTAATTTATTGTTATTTTTTTCATTTTTATTCAAGCATGAACCATAAAAATTCTTTTTATAATTCCTCAAAATGCAAATTTTAAGGATTCAATGTAAAAATCAAATTTATTATTTAAAAATTTGAAACTGTATCAATCCATTTATCTAGGAAAAAAGGCAATTAGAAACATTGTAAAATATGCCTATAATTAATATATTTTTATAAAGAGATGGTTATGACAATGGTCATTGAAGATGACACCGATGTTGAAAAATTCTTCTTAATTCAAATGGTTAGGTAGGTATCACTAATCTAAAATATGAAGTCTGAAAATCAAACTTGTTTCTATAATGAAGAAGCTAATTCCATTTTCAATTTTTTACTTCTGAATTTTTTCAACCTTCATCATTCCTCTTTGTTTCTGCCCACATCTGCATAAGCAGATAAGAAAGCCCAGACACTCCCTATCCTGCGGACAGCGGGAAATTCAAAGCATACAAACTTCAGGCAGCAATCTTCTTGTACTTTGAGAATGTCTTCGTCTATTGTTCTGCTGTAACTGAATACTGGGGACTGAATATAAAGAACAGAGGTGTTTTTCTTAGAGTTCTCGAGGCTATGAAGTCCAATATTAAGTGTACACCTCTAAGGAGGGCCTTCTTTCTGCATCATAACATGTGGAAACCATCACATGTTGAAAGAGCATGCACAGAAGCTAGGGAAGAAGGCCAAATTTATTCTTTTTATAAAGAAGCCTCTTCCAGGTTAATGCTGCTAATCCCTTCATGAAGAGAAGTCCTCTTGACATAATCAACTTTTTGAGGTTCCTCTTCTCAATAATGTGGCACTGAGGATTAAGCATCTAATAGATGATTTGGGGGATACATTCAAATCATAGCATTTCTTAACAACTGTGAAACCTCGAACAGTTCCCTTTTCTCCGTTCTTTTTCAAATTTTGGACCACTTTGGACTTTTCCCCTGTTCTCCATAGAAAGTCTCATCATGTGAATAGTAACTTTTTTCTCACTTCTCTGGTGTGTGAAATCATTAGTTTGACATCTTACATTCCTTGAGGGAGTAATCTATCATTTGTTTTATCTAGAAATAATAATAAAATGAAGATTTTAATCTTATAGATTGAGCTATCGTTGTCGATCTAATCACTAATTCATCAGTTAATATAATTCTTAAGTATCTATAAGTCCATCTAACCACACAATCTTCCCTATGAATTTCATCTATTTTAATTTTGTTCTTTGGAAACTATGATTTTATTTTGTATAATTTGAATCATAAACTTTCTTTAGAACCATTAAAAATATTTAGCAATATGTCTCTTAAATTAAAAATATTCTGTTCTGGGAACTCCATTTTTGAGGTTATTCAGAAATTTAGAATTTTTTAAAATGAAAATCCTTTGACATGGAAAATGTTTTTCCTTCAGCTGTGTTTCAGTTACCTGAAATCAAACATCTTAAATAAAGGAATATATTCTGAAATATAAATTTTAGTTTATTGTAGTTGGAACAAAACTATAATATCTTTCTCCTCTTTTAAATGGGAATATAAAAGTCAACTTCAACCTCATGTTTTAAACTGGCATATCTGTTCATCAATGCATAAAATAATCAAGCTTTGAGCTAGGGATGCAGGTCAGTGATAGAGCACTTGTCAATATGTGTACTTACAGCCCTGAGTTTAGCCCCCAGCATTCCAAAAAAGAAAAAAGAAAAAAAAAAAAAAAATAGAAGAAGAAGAAGAAAAAAGTATGAAAAGAGAGAATAAAAGAACATCATATATAAACTATTAAAAAGGTGTTATTTACTAGTTTTTGCTCTAAGAGGTAAACAAATAAAGAATATAAAAATTACTACTGTATTTTGTTCGTAAATGGTGCTTAAAGCTTTATAAATCAGTGTTATGGGATGTTTTAGCCCTCTAGGCTGTAACAGTTTGTTTGAACTTGTTATGATCTGATTTATCAATGAGGTCCTTGGAGATCTTTAAATGTGTGCTTATTTGGCTATTAAGTAGAAGCATTTTATTCACATTTTGAAAGATTCTTTACAGTACATAGTCATAAGGAAAAAGAAAAGAACACCATTCTCCATTATATTTTTATATTTTAAGTCGATTCATTTTAGTACGCTGAATGTGCTAAATTATTATTTTAACAGGGTGCAAAAATTAATATAATAAGCATACTTTATTCCCTGTGTCTTAGTAATCTCAATATTTTTTAATATAAGGGAACTCCTAACATACCACATAGAAATATCATGATCTCTGTCATTAGACTTTAAATCTTGTGTTGAAATTTAAATCAATCAAGACTTTTGAATTCCTGAGGGTAATGTTCAATGATAATTTAAAGTGTATTTGTAGATAGCATGTGGCATACTCCCAGATCACTTTAAAACTCAAGGAAATTGGGACTCAGAGGGTTTAAGTGAAAAAATTAGGATAAGTCTAGATTTTCTCTCTCCTACTTCAATTTGCTCTTAGCTCTTCTTCAAAAATTAATTATTTCTCTATTTCTTTTTATTTCTTTTTAATATTAATTGCTTGGATTATCTTTATGATGATTCAAGCTGATATCAATTATATATTTACATGTAGTTTGCATATTTAATAATATAGAATATATTTTATTTGTGCAATCATTAATTTCTTTATTTTTAAAATAAATAGTTTTTTGATAACCAAACTTTCAAAATATGTAGTAGGCATCTTGGAATAAAGACCAAAAAAAAAAAAGGTTTTATTTTCTTGTCAATGTAGCACAATGTTTTGTAGATGAGGCAAACTTAAAAGTACATAATTACAATGAAGAAATTGCTTAGCTGAGGAAGTGATTGCTTCAATGCTTCAACCAGGATTAATAATAGTTAGAAGAGAAAGGTGACAGATGCCTTCACAGAGTAAATAACACCTGCTTTGGAAATTAGAAAACATTAAACTAGGTGAAGAACCATAGAGTAAAAGTTACTCCATGCCAAGGACAAAATCATTTAATTAATCTTTGGTTTTCTTTGCCTGGAAAGTTAAAACTCTAACTAGAATTTTTATATCAAGAAAAATTTACTTGCAAACACTCATGTATATGTGGAATATATACTGTATTGGATTTCTAAACTTTGTGTAAAGTATTTGATTATATTTCCTTAAATTCAAATAGAAAATGGGACTGGCAATGTAATTTAATGGTAGAGGTTTTGCCTAACGTGGGTCAGATTTGCTTCCCAGAAACACATTTTTTAAATTAAAAAAATAAGCAATTTAAAGAACATTGAGTTGAATACAAGTGAAAATATCATCTAGTAGAAACACTTATTAAACATGAAAATTTCTACATACTGTATCTTTTATGGTATTAGCCAATTGAACACCATCTGTTTTAGAGATCAAAGCAACTGGTAAAAAAAGTAATTCAATTTAATTTTTGTGTTTCCACATTAAGTCCATTTATTTTTATGTTTTGTTTCTTGAAATAGTGTGAAATATGTTGGTTTTCCCTTCTGCCTGTCCATTTCTACATATTTTGTATGTTTTTTAAAAAAGTTTGTTTTTAATTGACACATAATATTTATACATGTTTATGGGGCACAAGGTGATAACTGGATACATGAGGTACAATGATAAAATCAAGGTAAGAAGTATTTCTCACTCCTTAATCACACAGAATTTCTTTCTTACAGATTTTTTTGTAAGATGTATAAGTTGCAATCAATTGTAGTCATCCCACTGTGCTGTAAAATTCAAGAAATTCCCTCTATCTAATTGCATTGCCTATCCACTATGCAACACCACTATGTCCCCTTTCTACAGTTGCTAGCATCTGGTAATCGCCATTCTACTCTCCTGGGGTATCAGTGTCTTCAGCATCTGCAAATGAGTGATAACAAGTGGTACTTGCATTTCTGTGCCTGGCTTATTTCAATTAACACAGTGTCCCTCAATCCCATCTATTTCACTAGAAATGACATGATTTCCTTCTTTTTCATGACTGCTGAACATTCTACTGTGTCCATACATCACATTTAGAAAACTAAGTTCATCTGTGGGTACACCTCAGTTGATTCCCTATCTTGGCTATTGTGATCAGTGCTGCAGTAAATATGTGAGTGCAGGTATTTCTTTGATATGCTGATTTCATTTCTTTTGTATACATACTCAGAAATGGGATATTTGGATCTTATAATAATTCTGTTTTTTAAAATTCAATTCATGTTTTTACTGGTCTAAAACACCTATTGATCATCTCACATATCTATAGGTCAGAATTTGGCAAGCTCTTATCTGAACTTTCTGGGGTAAATTTCTAGTCCTGAGTATGTTTGTTTTTCACAAAAGGCAGTTTATTGAGAATAGGACTAAGCCTGTTTCTCTGCTGATTCACATCTGGGGGGCATCACTTAATTCCTAAAGTCCTTTTCCTCATGCTTTCTCTTTGGCCCTAACTTCTCAGAGCCAGCAAAGTGTTTTAATTTTTTTTCTCATGCTTGGAATTTAATGATTTCTTATCATGTCTCTCCTCTGTTTCCTGCTGGAGAAAGTTCTCCACATTTTCTTTTATGGTAGAAAAATACTAATTTCATTCTATTATTTTAATATAAATTTATTTTAATTAACATAAAATATTATAAATATGCATACTAATGGAGAAATATGAAATGTTTTATTACATATCTACCTTGTGCAATGTTTAAATCAGGTTAGACATATGTGTTTCCTAAATTATTTATTTTTTCTTTTTGAAGAAAACACTAAAAATTCTTTCATCTAGACTTAAAATATATAGTATATTATCATCATCTGGGATTCTCTTACTATGCAGTAGCACACTAGAAATATTTACTCCAAGTCTACTGCAACTTAGTACATGTTGACCAGTGTATTTCCACCTGTATTTCTATACTCCCCTTAATCTCTGGGGACTACCATTCCACTCCCATTTACTGAGAGATCAGCTTTTGCGGATTTCACATATGAGTGATATTCTGTCATACTTATCTTTCTGTGCCTGGCTTATTTCACTTAACATAATGATCTCCAGTGTCATCCACATACTTTTCCAAATGGCAAGATTTCATTCTTTAGGTGACTTATTAGTATTCCACTGTGGTCATGTAACACATATTCATGATTAGTGGGTCATTGTTGAACCCTTAGGTTGTTTTTATTTCTTGGCTCTTGTGAATAGTACTCCAGTAAACATGGTAGTGCAGATGTCTCTTTAACATGATGATTTCATTTTCTGTGAATATGGACCCAGTAGTATGATTGCTGAATTCTATGGTAATAATGCCTGGGCTAATTTAAATTCCTCCAACAGTAAATAAGTGTTTTCTTTTCCCTGTATCTTTGTGAATATAAGATATATTTTATCTATTCAATAGTAATTATTCAAACTCAGTTGAGCTGACATCTCCGTGTCCTTTCGATATGCCTTTCTGTGATGAATAGAAATGTTGAGAATTTTTTCATATACAGGTAGACCATATGAATATCATCTTTTGAGAAATGTGAATTTAGATAACTTGCATGTTTTAAAATGAGATTGATTTTTCGTTCATGAGTGTTTTCAACTTTCTTATATATTCTGGATGTTAATATCCTTTTAGACACATAATTTGCAAATACTTTCCCCAATTCTATAGGCTTTTTTCTTCGGGGAAAATTTTCTTTGTTGTGAAGAAATTTCTTAGTTGATATAATCCCCTTTTTCATATTTATTTTGGTTTCATGTATCTTTATTTCATTATCCAAAAATTTGTTGCCCAAAGCAATATCTTCAAGTATTTTCATCATTTCCTTCTTGGTGTTACATAGTTTAAATCTAATATTTAGCTCTTTATCCTTATTGAGTTGATTTGGTGCATAGTGAAAGATGGTAGTATAGTTTCATTCTTCTACACATGTGTATACACTTATACCAGCAACATTTATTTAAAAATGTGTCCTGTTTTCAAAGTTTAGTTTTGGCATGTTTGCTGAAAATTAGTGACTATAGACACATGGATTTATTTCTGGGTTCTCTATTCTATTCCACAGATATATGTGTTGTTCTCATACCAGAACTATGCTACTGTGATTACTATAACTTCGAAGTATATCTTGAAATCAGGTAATGTGAAACCTTTACCTTTGTTCCTTTTGTTCAAGGTTGCTTTGATTATCTGGATTTTTAATATTACATATAAATTGTAGGATGTCTTTACCAAAGAATACAATAAATATTTTGATGGAAATTATATTGATTCTACATATCATATTGGATTGTATGGATGTCTTAACCATATTAATTCAATCTGTGAACATGGGATATGTTTCATTCTGCATGTCCTGTTCATTTGCCTTCATCAGTGTTTTGTAAATTTTATTATAATAATCCCTCTCTTCATTGATTAAATTTTTCTTAAGAATTTCATTTTTGTACCTATTGTGAACAGAATTGTTTTATTGATTTCCTTTTAGTACATTCATTTTTGATGTATATAAATGCTATTAACATAAAAGGGATGAAAATTGGAAAGGAAGAAGTCAAATTATTACAATTTGCAAATGATTATATCCTATACTTAGAAAACTCTAAAAGCTCCACCAGAAGACTAAAAAAATTAACAAAATCAGAAAATTAGCAGCTAACAAAATCAACATATAAAAATCAATAGCTTTACTATATACCAATTATGAATCTGCTGAGAAGATTAGTAGGAAAACAACCTGTACCCCCAAAAAACATACACAGAAAAGACCTGGGAATAAATCTAACCAAGTAGGTGAAATATCTCTACAATCAAAATCATGGAACATTAATAAAAGAAATTGAAGAAGATACAGAAGATGGTCAGAACTTCCATGTTCATGGAGAGGTGGAATTAATATTGCTTAAATGACAATACTACCAAAAGAAATGTACAAACTCAATGTAGTCCTCATCAAAACACCAAGAATATTCTTCAAAGAACTAGGAAAAAAGCAGTCCTAAATTTTATTCGAATGAGGAAAAGACCTAAAATAGCAAAGCAAGTCTAAACCAAAAAGATGTTTTGGAGACATCACAATAATTGACTTCAAATTACACTACAAAACTGTAATAACAAAAATTTCATGGCACTGGCATAAAAACAGACAAGTAGACAAATAATACAGAATAGAGGCACAGAGACAAAACAACGTGGATATAATTGTTTGATTCTTTACACTGGTGCCAAAAACATGCACTGGAAAAAATATACTTTAAAAAAATTGTTCTGTTTAGATATATGACAGTAGACTGGATTTTTACATATTACACATACTTTAAGTATAATGTAATTCTTATTAGGATTCCATTCTTCTTGTTGTACATGATGTGGAGTTTCACTGGTGGTACATTCA
The DNA here is from genome assembly GCF_902686455.1 of Sciurus vulgaris. NCBI lineage: Eukaryota > Metazoa > Chordata > Mammalia > Rodentia > Sciuridae > Sciurus > Sciurus vulgaris. The sequence continues at coordinate 24,127,840 of NC_136470.1, read as the reverse complement.
TATATAAACATAAGAAAGTTATGTCCAATTTGTTCTAGGATCTTTTCTATTCTCATTCTCCCTCCCTTACCATCATTTCCCTTTGCCTAATCTAATGAAACTCTATTCTTCCACCCTCCTCCCTTCATGTGTGTTAGCATGTGAATGTCGAATAGAACATCCGGCCCTTGGTTTTTAGGGATTGGCTTATTTCATTTGTGATGATAGTCTCCAGATCCATCCATTCCCTAACAAAAGACATAAAGTCATTTGAATGGCTGAATAATATTCCACTGTGTATGTATATCACATTTTCTTCATCCATTCTTCTGTTGAAGGGCACCTAGGTTGGTTCCATAGCTTAGCTATTGTTAATTAAACTGCTATAAATATCAATATGGCTGTGTCACTATAGTATGCTGATTTGAAGTCCTTTGGGTATATACTTAAGAGTGGGATAATTGAATTGAATGGTGGTTCCATTCCAAGTTTTCTGAGGAATCTCCATACTGCTTTCCAGTGTGGTTGCACCAATTTTTACAGTCCCACCAGCAATGTATGAGGGTACCTTAATCCCCAAATCCCCTTCAATATTTATTGTTAGTTTTATTCTTGATAATTGCCATTTCGGCTGGAGTGAGATGGAATTTCGGTGTAGTTTTAATTTGCATTTCTCCAGTTGCTAGAGTTGTTGAACATTTTTTCATATATTTGTTGACCAGCTGTATTTCTTCTTTTGTGAAGTGCCTGTTCAGTTCCTTTGCCATTTATTGATTGGGTTGTTTGTAGGTTTTTTTGGCATTAAGGTTTTTTTTTTGGGGGGGGGTACCTGTTTTCACCACTTCTATTCAACATATTCATTTAAACTGTAGTCAGAATAATTACACAAAAGAAAGAGATTAAATGGATACAAATAGGAAAAGAACAGCTCAAACTATCCCTATTTGCTGATGACACAATTATCTATGTAGAAGACTCAAAAAACTCTACCAGAAAACATTAACAAATTCAGCAGAGTAGCAAGTTGTGAAATTTACACCCATGAATCAATTGCATTCCTAATGATGAATCAGGTGATGGAAAAATTAGGAAAACTATACCTCTCACAATAACCTCAAAAAATGGGGGAATCAATCTCATGAAAGAGATGAAAGACCTCTACAGTGAAAAGCACAGAATGCTCAAGAATGATATTAAAGGTTTTAGAATATGGGAGGATTTCCCATCTTCTAAATAGGCAGAATTAATATTGTCACAATGTCATACTACCAAAAGTGCTACACAGAATTAATGCAATTCCTATTGAAATTTCGATGACATTCTTTAAAAAAATAGAAAAAGAAATCATAAAATACATTTGGAAAAGTAAGAGACCCAGAATAGCCAAAGCAATTCTTAGCAAGAAAAAAGAATCAGGAAACCTCACAATAAGAGATCTTAAATTATACTGCAGAGTTATGGTAACAAAAGAGACTTTTTAAATGAGTAATACTTGAATAACTGGCTATCCATTTGTAGAAGAATGAAATAGATTCTTAATTCTCATCCTATAAAAATTTAACTCAAAATGAATCAAAAACTAAGGAATTCTACCAGAAAATATTCAATTCCTAGAAGCAAAATTAGAGTCAACACTTGAACAAATGGGCAGAGGCAATGACTATCTCAACAGGACACTAAATCTCAGGAAATAATGCCAAGAGGTAATAGGTAATAGACTGGCATCATTAAAAAGCTTTGCACAGAAAAGTAAACAAAAATGGAGATCTTTCTTAACTACTCTTACAGAGTATTAAGATCCAGAATATATAAAGAACCTAAAAGCTTACCACCAATAACATAATGAACCAATTGATAAATGGGCAAATTAACTAAACACTTTTCAAAGAATTACCAATAACCAACAAATATATCAAACATATTAAACTATTAGCAATTAGGGAAATGCAAATCGAAACTACATTGAGATATGATCTCACTCCAGTTAGAATGGAAACCTCAAGAATGCAAACAAAATAAATGGTGAAAAGGATATGGAGGAAAAGGAACACTTGTTTGCTGTTGGTGGGATTTTAAATTAGTACAACTATGGAAAATATTATGGAGATTCACAAAAAGACTAGGAATTGAATCACTATATGACCCAGCTACACTGCTCCTCCATTTTTATCGTAAAGAATAATCTCATCATACTGAAGTAATACATACATACATATGTTTACAGCAATGCAATTCTGTATAGCCAATCTGTGGAACCAGTCTAGGTGTCCATCAATGCATGTTTGGATAAAGAAAACATGGTACGCTTACACAATATCATTTTATTCAGCCATAAAGAAGAACGAAATTGTCATTTGCAAGAAAATGAATTAAACTTGAGAAATAGTATGTTAAGAAAAGTAAGACAAATGTAGACGTGAGTTGAATTTGAGCAATATATTAAGAAAAATAAAACAAATGCTCAAAGTCAAGGATTATGTGTCTTATTGCATATGTGGATGCTAGAGAGGAAAAAGAAAAAAAAAAAAGATGAGGGGAACTCATTAAAATTCAAGGGGGATTAGGGAAGTAAAGAAAACAGGGTGATGTTGGATGGGTAAGAAAGGGAAAATTCTGGGAAATGATATGGGCCAAATTGTATTGTTATATTTATGCATATGTAAATATTTAACAAAGAATCCATAGCTATGCATAAGTACAATGCATCAATAAAAATGTGGATAAAAAAATCAATGCTGTTAACTTTTGTATTTCGATGTGTCTATCAATTATAAGAGCTTTGGATAAAGTCTTATAATTTTGTGTATATATATTTACATTTTCTTTAGACAGATAATTTGACTTTCTCCTTTCCTAGTACTTTTTTCCTTAATAGCATAGACTTCCAGTATTATTTTAAACAGAAATGATAGAAGTGGATATAGTCATCTTATTCTTGATGTTAGTGGAAATGCTTTCTGCCTTTCTTCATTCAATATGATGTCAGATGTGGTTTGTGATATGTAACATTTATTAGGTTGAGGGACATTCTTTGTATACCTAATTCGTTGAGTTTTTACTATGAAAGTGTGTTGAATTTTATTGAAAGCTGCTTCTGCATATGCTCAAGTGATCATATAATTTTTGTTGGTATTATATATTTATAGTTATTATTTGAATATGATGAAATGTCCTTGCATACTTGGGTTAAATCTAATTTGATGATGCTCTATGAACATTATGATGTGCTGTTAGGTTTAATTTGCTAATATTTGTCAAGAATTTTTTCAGTTTTCATAAGGAATAGATATTATTCTTTCATTTTCTTTTGTTGTACTCTCGTCTACAAATCAGGATACAATGTGTTTGGAAGAATTATCTCCCTTTATTATTTTTTTTTTTTTGGTATAATTTTAGAAGAATTTATATTATTTCCTCTTTAAATGTTCGAATTTAAAAGGGAATATATTTGCTCTTGTTAATACTATCCTATGTTCGAAAACTTTATTCCCAAATCAATCTCATTTTGCATTATTAGTCTGTACACGTTTTCTGGTCTCTGTGGATCAATTTAGTAGGTTTTATACTCACAGAAATTTATCCACCTCTTCTATGGTTTCCAACTTGCTGGCACATTGTTGTTCAAAATAATCCCTAATTATCCTTTGCATTTCTGTGTTATCAGTTGTACTGTCTCCTTTTATATCTCTTATTTCATTTATTTGGGCAATATTTATTTTTTCTTGGGTAGTGTAGCTAAAGGTTTGTCTCTTTCATTTCTCTCTCCAAAAAGTTAGCTCTTTGCCTTGTTGATGTTTTGTATTTTCTTTTCTGTTCTCTATTTCTACTTTGATATTTGCTATTTTTTTCCTTGTACCAATTTTGGCTTTACTTTGTTCCTGTATTTGTTGTTCCTTGAGTTCTATTTTTCAATTATTTTCAATTATTTATTTGAAAATTTTCTTTTTTATTCCCCCTATAGGCACTGTTGCTATAATTTTCCCAGTTACTATTTTCTTGTGTCCCACATGTTTTGGTATGTTATATTTCCATTTTTATTTTCAGAAATTTGCATATTTCTCTTTTGAGTTTCTCTTTTAACTATCAGTTGTTCAAGAACATGTTGTTTAATTTTTGAGCATTCATGTAATTTCTAAAATTCTTATTAAAACCTGGTTTTATTCTATTGTCAACAAAGTAGATATATAATACAATTTTCATTTTTTGTTATTGAAATTTCTTTTGACTTTATTGAAATTTGATATAGTCTACCCTGGAGAACATGCCCTGTGCTAATGAGAACCATATATATTTTGCAACAGTAGATGAAAATGTTTCGTAAATGTCTTTTAGGTCCATTTGTTTTATAGTATAGTTTAACACTGATGCTCCCTTGTTGATTTTTTGCCATAATTATATGTTCTCATATGAAAATGAAGTATTCAGGTCCCCAATTATCATTGTATTAAAGTTTGTATTTCCTTTTATATCTAATAATGCTTGCTTTGACAATTGGATTCAACAGCTTTTGTTCTGCATGAATTTACAAATGTATGGCCCTGTTGTTGAATTGATTCTTTGATCACTATATGCTGATATTGTCTCATTTTACAGACTCTAAATTTTTAATATTTTGTGTGATATAGGTACTCTTTCTTGTTTTAAGTCTCTGTTTTCATAGAATATCTTTTTCTATTTCTTCACTTTCAGTTTATGTGCATCTTTACCAGTGAAGATAGTTATCAAGATCCCAAAGAAAAGAAAGTTGACAAAATGCCAAAAAAAAAATTAAAAATAATACCTCAAAAAGCACTCAATGGGACAATTCAGTAAAATAAGAAGAAAAGTCAAAATTTGAATTAAAAATTTCACATAGGCAACATAACATGTTTTATTCTTCCTTTGGTTAGGGAACTAACTTTCTGAGGTTAATGGCTATCATTGATGTGCAAAGACACACTGCTGTTATTTTGCTAATTTGTTTCTATTTGCTTTACATATCATTTGTTTCTTTCTTTCTTTCTCTCCTTTGGTTTTTCTGTGTAGTTTGGTGGTTTCCTTATTGATAAGGTTCGATTTGTTTCTCTTTCTATATATATGCTCTACTAGTAGCCTTCATGTTTGTGAGTGTTTTTTATGATTTTTTCTTATTTTTACAGACTGCATTGTGATTCATTGTACACAAATGGGGTACATCTTTTCATTTCTAAGGCTGGTCACCATGTAGATTCATACCATTCGTGTAATCATACATGTACATAGGGTAATGATGTCCGTCTCATTCCACCATCTTTCATACCCCTGTGCCTTTCTCCACCTCATTTCCCTCTATGTAATTTAAAGTTCCTCCAGTCTTCTCTTACCTCCCACCTCCCACCCCCATTATATACCATAATCCACTTATCAGGGAAAAAATTTGGCCTTTGGTTTTTTGGGATTGGCTTATTTCACTTAGTATGATATTCTCTAATTCCTCTCATTTATCTGCAAATGCCATATTATTCAAAGCAGACCTGAATCTTCATCATGTTGGCTTAGGACAAGACTTCCTCAATAAGACTCCCAGAGCAAAAGAAATCAAAGCAAAAATCAATAAATGGGATGGACTCAAACTAAAAAGCTTTTTCTCAGCAAATGATACGATCAATAATGTGAAAAAAGAGCCTACAGAGTGGGAGAAAATCTTTTCCATGCACACTTCAGATAGAGTACTAAACTCCAAAATTTATAAAGAACTTAAGAAAACTTTACACCAAAAATACAATGAACCCAATCAATAAATGAGCCAAGGAACTGGACAGACACTTTACAGAAGATATACAGGTAATGAATAAATATATGAAAAAGTGTTCAAAAAATTTCTAGTAATTAGAGAAATTCAAATTAAAACAACTCTAAGATTTCATCTTACTCCAATTAGAATGGCTATTATCAAGAACAAAAACAATAATAGATGTTGGCATGGATGTGAAGAAAAAGGCACAATTTTACATTGCTGGTGGAGTTGCAAATTGGTGCAGCCACTCTGGAAAGCAGTGTGAAGAATCCTCAGAAAACTTGGAATGGAACCACCTTTTGACCCAGTTTTCTCACTCCTTGGTTTATACTCAAAAAACTTAAAATTAGCGTACTATAGTAATGCAGCCACATCAATGTTTATAGCAGCTCAATTCACAATAGCTAGATGGTGAATCCAACCTAGATGCCCTTCAACAGATGAATGGATAAAGAAATTGGTATATATATACAATGGAATATTATTCAGTCATAAAGAAGAATAATATTATGGTATTTGAGTGTTTTTATAATAGCAGCTATCTTACAGTTACCTTCCTTTTACTTCTTGGTCTAGGTCTACCTTACTACATATATGTAAGACTAGTTTGGTGAAGATAAATTCCCCCAGTGTTTGCTTTCCTTGAAATGATTTTCCTTTTTATGCCTAATGGATAACTTTGCTGGGTATGGTATTTTTAGTTAACAATTGTTTCTGACTTTTTCTCCCACTTTCAGAACTTTGAATATGTCATCTATTCTTCTTAAATTTGAAATCTTCCCAGATAGGATTCTTTTTGGTCAAATATGCTTAGGGTTCTTCAAGCCCCCTGGATCTGGATATTAATATGTTTTTTAATGTTTGAGGAAGTTTGAGGAATCTTTTTTTTTGTATTTTTATATTTCTCTTTCCTGTCTACAGAATTCGCATTGCAAATAGTTATTTACTTAACTGTGTTGCATATATCTTGTAAGACTTCTTCCCTTTATCTTTTTCTTTATTTATTTATTTTGGTCTTATTTGGTTTTTCTAAAAAACTGGGCTTCAGCTTCATAATTTCTTTCTTCTACTTGATCTACTTTTTTTGTTGAGGGTTTTAACTATGTTTTTAGTTGCACTTATTGAGTTCTTCAGCTTCAAGATTTTTGTTTGGTTCTTTTAAGTGGCATCTGTCTCTTACGAATTTCTTACTCAGATCATGCTTTGTTTTTCTATTCATTGAATTTTCTGTATTTTTCATGTCATTGAGTTTCCTTAACATAATTATTTTTTATTTATTTAGGCATTTTGTCAATTTCCTTTTCTTTGGACTCTTCTTAAAGGATTATTGTGCTCCTTCAAGGCAAGCATTTTCTTGCTATTTCATGCTTCTTTTGTTGATCTTTGCACATCTAGTAGAACTATTATATCAACAAATTCTGTAGGGCATGTTAAAGGAGTTTCTCCTGAAAAGTATTTTAGACTTCAGTTGGGTAAACTGTGTTAGTATATGTTTGACATAGTAGTATAATCTTCATATAACTCCTTCAGTTATAATCTATAATCCATGTTGATATTCATTATCAAAATGGAACAGGTTTGCAGGAAAATTCTGAGCACAACCCATGTGTTTCCATAGGTCACATGGGGGCTGAACTAGTTTGCCAGACTGAATAGGCAAGTGTGACTGGTAAGAAAGTAAAGACCCTTAAATATATGATGTGGGTTTTAGAGCTCTTAATTTAACCTTAAGTTGATTTCATTCTATCATTATCCATCCTGTTAGTATATTCTCTAAGGGACACTCGATTATGGAATTATATTATTCAATCTATGTTGTTAAGCAATACAGAATATTCAGATTCATCACCTACTGATCTATGTAATAAATTACTATAGACTAAAAAATATGATAATGAGAAAAAAGCAGGTTTTGAGCAAATGCTTTGGCATCTTTAAATCTTAGCTTTACATATATATTAAATAGAGATAAGAACATCTTCTGAAAGATTTTACTTAGGTGCAGCAAGTTTGAATGAATAAGATAAAGTATGGCTGTGAGTGACAGGCACAGAATAAAAACAATCAAACTGCATACTCTGAAAAATAATCTGCTTGTCTAGGAAGTGTTTTGTGTGCATTTTTAAGTCTCTCTATAATCCATAATTTTGGTGATCCTGGGCCATTTGTCTCTATTGTTCTTCCATGAATCATGACAAAGTATGGATTATTTAAACCGTTTTACTGTGAAGAATAACTATTTGATTGGAATATGCTTTGAAACCAATTTCCTCAATGGGCAGAAATGCTTGAAAAATGATGATTATTTTACAATGCCTTTCAAATGCTTCTTGGCTGCTTCAAGCATGTTAAAGATATTGGTGCCAATCATTCCATTGATTAGTATTTCTGAATGTGACTGTTTTGTAATCCTCTACAATAATTTGGAAAACATTTAGTACAGATTTCCACACATTTTTACACACATTTTTAGAAACTCCTTCTCATTCTGACTTCTCATTTTGGAAGGAAGAAATTAATTGCATGGTTGAGCATAAGAAAAATGCTGGTACAATAGTGAATGTAATTTTGAATACATTTTAATTATTTTGTGATCAATTTTATCTTACTTAGTAATTAAATTCCAATTGAATATATAACAGTTGTAGAAAAATCAGTCTTAGCAGTGTGGAACTTGCACATACCCCATATGTATAGAAATACTTTTTAAACAGAAGTTTCAGGAACTGAAAGGAATAATTCTTTTCAGTTTAAATTTATTATCAGTAAAATATATACTTTGATAGTTTCTTCTTCACTAAATTTTTGGGAATAATAAAGAAGGTACAGTTTCTCATAGAGAGCACTTGGCTTCGAATTGAGCAAACAATGAGCTATCAATATGTTTTGACCATAGTTGCTTTATACGCCATGCTGAAAATGAATGTTTTTTTTTTTTTAATCTTTGAGGTGTTGCAGCACATGTATGATAATGACGTTTGGAGGCATCATTTTTAAAGTTATTTGGAACAAAATTACCATAAGTTCCGTGTAGCTCAATTAGTCAATTAATTGTATATTATTTATTATTTAAGCACTTGTCACTACAATAATTAGGTAGCATTTTCCCTCAATTTCACTAAACACTAACTCCATCAGAGTTAATTTCAGCAAAAATCAGTTAATTATAAGCTATAACCACATCCCTAAATCATTGAATTTTTGTATATAGGGCAACTGGATGGTGACATAAATAATTCCTTCTCTTGGAAAGGTACTCATGACCATTATGTACTCTCTTCACTTTAGAATTTAACTTCTAGGAGTCCAGAGGAGTCAAGTGGGGTTCAGATATTAAAGCCCCGATTTTAACCATAAAACCCAAGTCCAAATGTTTTGGATCGCTCTCATTTCTCTTTCTCCCTACAAACACACACCTACACACACATACCCTAAACATTTTTATTCATATCTAGAATATATTTTGTGATGGAAAAAACTTTACTTTTAACTTTCAAAACTATATTACTAATGCCTTCCCTTTGATATCAGGGAATACATGGGTTGAGAAACATCTTGCTAATGATACTAGTTAATCAAGAAAATAATCAGACTTTGTGGTGCAATTTTTTTAAACAAACAATTTTTTAATTTTGATTTAATGACAACAGTATTCAGTGTGTTATTCCCAAAGTAGATTTTTTTTGATGTATGAAGACTTTCGGGGTAAAATAACCATAGTTTATATTGTAAAATAAGTCAGAAAATCTAAAAAACTTTAGTGTAAATTTTTAGGTATATTTATATTAACTACTAAAATACATTAATTAAATAGCACATGCACTAGAATTCACATATCTACTTGCAAATGATTCCATTTGTAGTTTTTGTAGTTATTAAGAAAATTTAGAAAACCTTACTTACATTGACATTAACTTTTCAGTGACTTCAGAAACAAACTACCTATTTTATCTTGCTATTGTTTACGTTTTTTACTTATTTTATTTATTTTTTTCCAAATAGCTATGTGATGTTTTTAGAAATAAATAATACTACAAACATTAAATGGATTCCATGTGTATAGAAAAGTCTCTTTATTAACTTTTTTAAAATAGTAATTTCAATTATATAATTGTTTTGTGATTATCTAGGTATTAATGGATTACTTAAGGTGGGAAAATCATATTGCTACTGCATTTATAACAATGTACTATTAGGTTCAATGATTTACATTTCTTCCTAAGAATTTTTATTTTTTTTAAAGAAAAGATTATTACACAGCATAATGAAACTAATATTTACATTTAACTTCATCAGTTATAGAAATATTCATTCCTGGTCATAATGCATTTCTCTTCGTTGCATGTAACACAAAAACGATGTATATTGCCTTAATTCAGTTCCTGGTCATTGTCTATGTAATGGATGTTTCTTAGTAAAGTGGGGTCCATTTGAAACTGCTCATCACTTACACATTAGCAAATCTGTCACTTTCAAGTTAGTCGAAGGACTCAACTTCTGTAGATGTTCAGAAACCAGTTGCTGAGGGTGAGGACGTACCATGCCTACCCTACCTAGCCTTACCCAGTGCGCTTACTCAGGCATCAGAGAGCGAGCTCTGAAGGCATGGATCTAATTTTATTTAGGGTTGCACAGGACATACATAGGCACATTATCCAATCAGGTTAACATGCTTGTTAAAGTATAACAGAGTCAGCCTATAGATGAACTATACGTCGAGGGTCCATGTAGTGTAAACAAACCAAGGCAGCCTGAGCAATTCTGCCCAGCAACAGGTCTGAGACAAAGGACTTGGGGAATGGCAAGCTCCAGCACACAGCATGAGGCAAGACAGCGCAGGTGAGCTCACATCACAGCTTTCTGTGATGCATGCCAGAACGAGGCCTCCCCTAAGCTCAAACTCAGCCTCAGCAACTGCAAAGACTTTCATTCCATGGAGAGTCTTTACCATTATCTCAGTTTCACTGTTCAGACTGACTTACTTAGACCATGGTGTCAGTGACCACTGTCATATAAGCTTTAGGAATGTTCCCTACAAACTTCTGATATGTTTTGCTAATTAAAATTTATATAAAAGTATGAATTTAAAAACAAAAATCATTATCCATACATAATTTTTGGTTACAAAGTGAATATTGTAGTTTTCTAAAATAACTGCTATCCAAGAAAATATAGTTTTGCATGACTAGAGCTCATGAAATTTAAGGGGAATCTTTAAGTCTCTGATTTTCAAAAGAAGATGACAACCTGACCCTCCTGCTGGAAAATTTTGGAAATATCCAAATATTTTTGTTTTTTTTTTTTTTTTTTATCTTTGCAATGACTGGAATGTAATGAGTACCAGCTAAGGGCTAACAGCCTACAATGCACAAGAGAGATCTCTACAACAAATAATTTCCCAACTCAAAGTGACAATAGTGCTCTTTTTGGGAAAGATTGTTGGAAACAAAATAATAAAAAAAAAATCTTTAAAAAATAAAATATAATTGCAAATGAGGGACTCATAAAAGTATTCTCTATTTTTGTCTTAGATAAAACTGCATCAGTCATTACAATACAAAAATTCCAAGTCAAATTCCTTCCTTTTTAAATATTGCATTGCATTCTAAATTTCCACCTCTGGCTAAGGGGTTCAGAAGAGTGGAGAAATTAATGCATTTTAAATGAATGTCTTTGTCTAATGAATTTTAAAGACAACTACATAACATGATAATGAGGTTGGCAAGCACCAAGGTAAAGTAATTTGATTAAGTTAATAGAGCCTGTGGGGGGTGGGAACCAGAAACTGCACATACTACAGGAAGTATTTTACTACAAGTAGCAAATTACTGAAGGTAAAAAGTATTTTAATTTTTTTATTATTTATTTTATAATTTCTGTATGTTTTGCCATTTAAGATCTAGTAACTTTGCACAATGTTATTAAGTTATCACACGAGTCAAAGCTCTTAGAGACAGGCATCTATAAAATCATATGCCACATGACCTGGGTATGTGTGTTACCAACTGATACACTACAATCCATCTACCTTGGAACACACACACACACACACACACACACACACACACACAGACATGCCAGTTTCTCTCAAAACAAACTAGATCATTAAACTACCAGAACTTCTAAAACAAACAAAAATCTTTATACAATTTAACATTTCTCTATTGCCTTTGATACATTTATTATTTCTTACATATAGGCTATTAGTTTTTAGTCTACACTTTGGCTTAGAGTCCTAAACCCGTACATTTGGCAAGGTCACTATTGAATCTTTTATTGAGTCATAAATCCAATTAAATTGTGAACTTATGTGACATTGCACTATTCAAAAAAATGCTCCCGTAAGTGCACATTTACGTTACTTTAAAAAGAGTTTCTGCCTGGGTGTAGTGGCTGCACACCTGTAATCCCAGCTGCTTGAGAAGTTGAGGCAGGAGGATCACTACTTCAAAGCCAGCCTCAGTAACTTGACAAGACCCTAAGCAATTCAGTGAGACCCTGCCTCAAAATAAAGTATAAAAAGGACTGGGGATGATTCTCAGTGGTTAAGCACCCCTGAGTTTAATCCCTAGTACCAAAAAAAAAAAAAAAAAAAAAAAAAGAAAGAAAAGAAAAGAAAAATTAAAAAAGATTTCCTGAAATGCATAATGCATCCTTTTTAACTATAGTTGATTTCAGCATTTCAGAAAGCTAAAAAAGTAAATAAATAAGAGGATATTGTTTTGGTGGAGAGTTCACACTTCAAAAGAATAGAAATTGATAATTTATGCTTTCATTCTCTTTTAGTCAGTTGTTTCACTGCTGTGACTAAAAAACTTGACAAGAACAATTTTAGAAGGAAAATTCATTAGGAGCTCTCTGTTTCAGAGGTCTCAGTCCATAGAGACCTCGTTCCATTCCTAGGACTCCGGATGGGACAGAACATTATGGCAGAAGAACATGGTGGAAGGAATCAGTTCACATTATGGTCAAGAAGCATAGACTAAGCTTAGTTCACCAAATATATATGCCAAAGTCATTTCCCCAATGACCCACCTCTTCCAGTCACACCCTACATTCAGTGACCCCTCAGTTAATCCCCACTAGGGGATTAATTCTCTGATTCAGTTAAAGATCTCATAACCCAATCATTTCACCTCTGAATGTTAGTGCATTATCTCACACATTAGCTTTTGGGAAACACCTAATACCTAAACCAAAACATATTTTTTTGGAAATATACTACATATCCACTGCAATATACACTTGTATGTAAAAATATAATCAATTCTTAACTTCAATATTCTTGCTTATCATCTTTATATTTTTCTCTTCAATAACAGACTTATTATGAGCTCTCTCAGTTTTTCATGTTAAGATTATGCAAATAATATTCCTATATTAAGGGATATTAATAAATTATATTTATACTAATAAAACATCCCTTTTATTCACATACCCCTTAATATTTCCTGCATTGTAGCATCCTTCTTTCAGTGTCAAATAGTAAATTCCCTCTTGAGGAATGACATGGAACTCCTAGATTCATAAATGGTGGCAAGTATGCCCTTAGCTTCCCATCTTATTGAATCCTTTGTCCACTCTTAGCATCTTCTTAGCATTACTCTTGAAGCCCTCATGGACTTGAATATTTTTGTTTTTGTTTCTGTTTTTTAATTAAGATACAAGTTTTTCAAATGAGCAGTCTTTGCTCCAATGTTATTATGACTGGGAAAAGATCTTTTTTAGGGGCCTTGTTACAGTTTCTATATGAGGTGTCCCCAAAAGCTCATATGTGAGACAATGTCAAAAGTTTAGAGGTGAAATGATTGTTTTGTAAGACCCTTAACCTAATCAGTACATTAATTCCCTGATTGGGATTAACTGTGTAGTAATCATAGGCAGGTAGGGTATGTCTGGAGGTGAGTCATTGGGGGCATACCTTTGGGGTTATATTTGTTATGGTAAGGAGAGCTGTGTCTCTGCTTCCTGGCACCCTGTTCCTAACTGCTTTCCTTAGTCACACCCCTTTGCCATAAAGTTCTGCCTTACTGTAGGCCCCAAGGGATGGAACCAGCTGTCTATGGATGGAGACCTCTGAAACAGTTAGCTGCCAAATAAACTGTTTCTCCTCTAAATTGTTCTCATCAGGTATTTTGGTCACTGCAGGGAAAAAAAAAAAAAAAAAAAAAAAAAAATTGGACTGAAACAGACCCAGTTCTGTATTTCAAAGTAACTGTACATGAAACTGAGGTATTCTTGTTTGCTAAGCTCTTCATCCTCTACTGTAATGACTTCCCAGAAAGATCTACATTTTTAACTTTCTCAGGTACTTCATTGTTTTAAATAAATCAAAATTCTATGTAATGATCATGTGCATCACAAGGATTTAAAATACATGTACATTGAGGAACGGCTCAGTGGAGCTAATTAATATATACATTAATGCATGTGTACATTTTTCTGTATTGAGAACAGTTAAAAGCTACTTTTAGCAATTTTTAAGTTATAATATATATTTACTAATGAGAGTTTATAGATTTTTGTAACAGATCTTTTTTACTTTTCCATCTACTGAAATGAAATAAAAAAATTTTATTTCTTTTAGATTTATATGCTCCCATTTAATTTTTTCTACATTTTTTATTGGTGAATTGTAGCTGTACATAATGGTAGGATTTAGTGTTATACATTAGCACATGCCCAGAATATAACAATGTAATTTGGGCAGTTTGCCTCCCCAGCACTTCTTCCTTCCTGCCGGTTTACCACCCACTTCATCTCCCCAAATTTCCACCTATCCTTTTTATACCCTGGGAGACACCATTGTCTTCTCTACCTCCATGAGTTCAACTCGAGATTCCACATGTGATATAATGCATGCTTTATCTTTCTGTTTCTATATTATAACATTTAACAAACATTCTGGCCTCCTAGTTCATCCATGTTTTTACGAAGCACAGGATTTCCTTTTTTTCCTTAAGGTTGAAATACATCCGTGTGTTTGTGTGTGTGTGTGTTTTCTTTATTCATCCATTGATGGACACCTTGCTTGATTCTATATCTTGACTATTGTGAATAATGCTACCATGAATATGGGAGTACAGAGCTCTCTTCAACATGCTGATTTCACTTCCTTTGTATATGCAACCAGTATATATACCCAATATACATGCCATGGATCATTTGATAATTCTATCTTTAATTTTTAGAGAAACCTTCATCCTGTTTTCCATAATGTTTTAACACTGAACAAATAAAACTCCAAATCAATGAATTTCAAACTTTAAAGTTGTGTTTTAAACTTTTCTATGTATTTATTTTCTTCTTTCTTTCCTACCTTCCTTCCCTTCTTCCTTCCTTCCTTCATTCTTTCTTTTTTATTTTCTGCAACCTTGACTCTCAATGTTCTTGAAAATCCTACTTGGGATTTTACAAATCTCACAGGAATTGTATCAAGTTGGTTTGGCAAAAATTAAAAATAAATAAATATAAATAGATAAACATTATATGGCTTCATGAAGTTTAATAATGGACATCTTCATGATAATCAAGTGTATTACCCCACATTCCTTAAAACTGATGGAACTATATTGATTTTGAGAGTGTATTTAGAAACATTGGTTGACTATAGGAACTTTATCTTGAATAAAGCTATTCTTGAACAGATAAATGGATAAAGAAAATGTGGTGTGTATATATATATATGTATATATATATTTAATATATATATGTGACAAAATATTCCTCAGCTTTAAAGAAGAACAAAATTATGACATTTACTGGTAAATGAATGGAGTTGGGAGAATATCATGCTAAGCTAAATAAGCCAAAAGCAAAAAACCAAAGGCAGAGGGTTTTCCCTGATATACGGAAACTAATTCACTATAAGTGGTTGGGGGGTTGGGAAGAATAGAGTTATTTTAGACTATGTAGAGGGGCATGAAAGGAGAGGAGGGAACATGGGGGTAGGAAGGATAGTAGAATAAAACAGACATTATTACCTTGTGTACATACATGACTGTATGACCAATGTGATCCTACTATATGTACAATCAGAAAAATCAAAAATTAACTTCACTTATGTATGAGTTATCAAAATGCATAAATGCATTCTACTGTCATGTATAACTAATTAGAACAAATTTTTAAAAAATAAAAAAAAATCTTTTCACGTAGATTCATTTCATATATTTGAAGCCTCTAATTGTGCTAGTTCCTTTTTATTACTACTGTTATAGGTCTAGAGGTTAAGTTTTACTTTTTTTTCCAAGATACATACCAAATGGATATCAAAGTTTCTGAAATTAGGAAGTTCTGTTATGCAGTATCCTTAGGTCATTTTTAATGTCCCTGTTCCTCAGGATAAAGATGAAGGAACTCAGCATATGGCTGGCCACAGTGTATGTCACTGAGGCCACCATAACCTTTATAAGAGAATGTGATACAGAGGAACCAAGGTAAAATCCAAGGATTTTCCAAAAATAAGCAAATAACTGACCTAGGAGACGCGCACGTGAGAGACTCTATACTTCCCACTTGTTGACAGGACTCTCCGAATACAGAAAACAGTTTTGCACTAAGAGAAAATGATCTTCGAAATTGGAAAAAAAAAAAAAAGCAACAAATATTTCCCAAGAAAATATGTAAATTCATATTCATATTTTTGATAAAGTTAAGAGAACAGGCAAGATTAAGAAGTTGAGAAGGGTCACCAAAAAAAAAAAAAATTGAAATTTCTGCACTTTTGAAATAAATACTAAAGCAAGTAAACTGTGAAAAGACTAATCTAAACAGGGACAAAAACTAAGAAGTCACAAGGGTAAGGGTTCATGATCAGTGTGTAATTCAGGCTATGACAAATGACCACAAACACATCATAGTGTGCCATGGTTAGGAGCCTATCATCCATACATCAGAAAAGGAGGAAAAGAGCCACATATACCAGGAACCTCACAATTTAGATGAACCTAATGTGAATGAATCTAGAGGTTCACAATAAACTTTGGGACCTTGCTGCATACGAAACAGAAGTCAGCCAAGGAGGGGGAGTGATGGAGGAAACATATAGGTAGATGGAGGCTGGAGAAGTCAGAACTGACTGCCAAAATACACTTTGCAGGGCAGAACACACGAGTGCATGCCAGTAATCCCATGACTCAGTAGGCTGAGGCAGAAGGATCTCGAGTTTAAAGCCAGTCTCAGCAACTCAGTGAGGCCCTAAGCAATTGAGCAAGATGCTTTCTCAGAATAAAAACATAAAAATATCCCATGCCGCTCAGTGGTTAAGCACCCCTGGGTTCAAACTCTGGTAACAAAAAAAGAAAAAAAAAAAAAAAGTGCTCCTTGTCTAGGTACATGGACAGAAATGATTCAAAGAGGGTGGCATCAGTTCTGGATGATCTGAGAGTCCCTTTGGGGAATTCTGAGGCACTCGTTAGGTGTCGTTCTATATGGCTTGGAAACCTTTTGAAAAAGGGGAAAAAAAAGTTTGTAAGAATGAAATAAATGAAGTGGCACCCAGCACTCTGTGCATATGTACATACTTTTACTTTCCATTAGAATAGTCGTTAATACAGGCTAATTGTACAGATTGATCAGTCTCACTGTGGCATTTCCACACATGCATACAAGATTCTATAATCACATCTCCCACCGACACTTCTTCCATCCTCTTCTAACTCCAACAGGTCTTTTTCCATATTAGTCCCTCTTCTACTTTTAGGTTGTTTTTGTTTTTATTTTCCACATATGAGAGAAAAATGTGATACTTCTCTTCCTGCTTCTGACATTTCATTTTATGTATTGTCTTACAGTTCCATTTATTTTCTCAGAAATGCCAGGATTTCATTATTTATTATGGTTGAATAATATTCCACTGATTGTATTTTTGAATCTGTTCATCTTTTCCTTAAGTGGTTACTGAAGGTGATTCCATATCTTTACTATTGTAGTTAGTATTGCAATAAAATTAAGCAGGCAGGTATATGTTTTGTATGAGGACTTTGTTCCTTTAGATGTATATCCAAGACTGGTATAGCTAGATAATATGGTAATTCTCATTTTTTTAAAAAAACCTCCATATCATTTCCCATATTGTCTATGCTAATTTACATTTCCAACAATAGTGTGTGAAGATTCTTTTCTCCACAACTATGCCAGCATTTGCTTTTATTTATTTTTTAAATAATAGCCATTTTAACTGTATTTCAATGGAATCTCAATATAGTTTTCATTTGTATTTCCATGATGATTAATGGTATCAAGTATTTTTTCACATAGTAATTGCCCATTTGTAATTCTGAGAAGTGATTCTCATTAAATATTTTGAAATACAAAATCAAATAAAGAATATCTCATGTGCAATGAAGACAGATACTGGGTAACCTGAAGGAGTCATTTGTAGGCTCAAAACCAACTTAGGGTTGTAAAGTTTTAAAAATACTGCAATAAGAAGTTGTCATTGTCAACTCACATTATCTGTATCTGGTATCTGAAGTGCACAAAATAAATTCAGAGTTTTCAGCACATAGCCATCAAAGAGATATGTATAGTTAATTTCAGATACACTGTGATCAACAATATGAGAATTAATTTGCTCACATAAGAACATCATACCTCACTGAAAATGTAGAACAAGCAGTAACCACAATATAAAAATGCAATGTCAAGTTTAAAGCATCCATTTCCTTTTCTGATTAATATATGTTCTGCCAATATTGACTACTCTAGTGCTAAACTGCACTTACTCTTTATTTCAATTAACTGGATCATTTAGAAATGATATTTCCCCTTATAAGTGTTCCTCTTGTCAGCTTAAGGAAGATTCAAATGGACTCATCATTATATTTAATAGGAAAACTGCTGAAGGGAAAATAAAAGAAAGAAAATAGATAATAAAGAAATGGCAATTTTGTGAAAATCAAATGACTCTGAGGTGGGAGGTTCCCAAGGGCAATGAGTGAGCCATTTCTAGGAATATGGCAGGCCTAAGCCAGTAGCATTTGCCTTGTCATTTCTTCTTCCTGAAATAACGTTAGAATGAGATAGAACCTAGTTTAAGTGCATAGGTAGATGACAGTATTAGTAACAACAGCAAAAATAATAGTGTTAGTTTCAAGGAACTTCCCTTCTGAAAGGGAAGAAACATCCTCTGATTATTTTCCTTCTCCTTAATAGGGAAAAGACAGAAATCTTAAGACTCTAGATCTTATGAAGCATATATATGTCTTGGAGGTCAAAAACACTTTAGTTTAATATCCAAGCACTTGAATTAGAAAATCCAATGAATCTGATCTTTCCAAAAATATATTTTTGAAATATTATTTGAAGTACATAAAAAATATTGAACAAGAATCTAAATCATGAAACTTAAGTAAAATGAAACATAGAGGATAAAATGAAATACAGGCTACCATCAGTATTATTAAAATAACTTCTGTTTTCTTTCATGCCCCAGATTCTCACTTTCCCTGTATCTTTCTCCACTAAAATCCAAAATGACTTTTTTCTTTATTAGTATCTTGCTTTTTCTTAACCAACTTTATAAACGTGCTCAGTATCTCTTAAATAATATATTATTTAATTTGATCATATTTACCAATTATAAATATGGTTTTATATTGAATGGAAAGTTCCAAATCTTTTTCTTATCACAGAATACATTTATTATGGAGTTCATTTTCTCATAAATATATATGTCTTCTGCTGGGCTCATATAATTTTTCACAGTTTGTTTAGCTACATGGGGATTGCTGAAGCATTGGGTTACTTTCTAAATAAAGTGGTTGGTTTGTATATTTCTAAACTAAAATCCTATCTGGAGTTTACAAAATGTAAAATAAATATTTTAATGCATTAAATTATTTAAGAAAAATACAGGATGATATTTTAGGCAGTATAAAAATTCTACTACTATTAACTAAAATGTGTGATCCAAAAGTTCATCCTGACCCAAGTAGCAGGAATATCATGCTTGGCTATTTAAAAATCCATAGGAAGTGTCATTAACTGCAGTACTTTTTGCAACTAAATTAACATAATTATTTGAAATACCAATTATTTAGTGATTTGATGGAACTCAGAACTATAATCATAACAAGTGGCAATCTACCAGATTGATTTTCCTGATTATTTCATCAGGAGATATCATTCTAAATTATCAGACTGTCTTAAAACCATATCTCTTTAAATTTCAGAGGTGAATGCAAGAAAATAAAAATTTATGTTGTTCTTCGCATAATTTTTTCACAATTACAATATATTCTGCTTATAAGAAAAGATGTTCATGTAGATTATATAATTGCTAAGAAATAAGCTTTTAGAAAACTTACTATTCTTTTAGAATCTATGGAATCTTTAGCTTTGCTATTGACATGTAGCCAGTTGGAGAAGGTGACTGGCACTTATTGGCGAGAGCTGTTGTGCAAGTATACCTCGGTGATGGAAACGTACTTCAGCTATTGTTCCATCCAGAAACACTTCACAGAAAAGATCAATGGCAATGGAGTGTTGGGTCTTTAGCCCCCTTGCTCTTCTTGACCAGCGACAAGGGAAGGGAGCACTCCCCAACAAGGCCAGACTGGGAAAGGTAGGGCCCACTGACTGCCTGCACCCAGCCCTCCAGGCGGAGGACAGTCAGAGGACTCAGGGAGACCAGTCACAGCAGGAACTCCTTTATTGAGGAAGTCACACAGCTTTTATGTAGGGTGAAGTCTAGGCAGGAACCAATCAGCTTAAAGGTCAGCAAGGCGGAGGGGGGTGGTTCACGCAGGCGAGAGTCCCATAGGACTATATGGCAAGCACCAGCTGATCACGTTCACGGAAATGTTGTTAACCAATCCCTGAAGGTGGTCCGATTTATTGTCATTAACTTTTGAAACCACCTTTGAGGCCTTGATTTTGCTCACTCACCAGGGAGTAAGGAGTCAGCCTGAGTTAGTTAACGTGTCATTAGTCCCAACAATGGAGATTTCTTTTTCGAAATGTAGAGAAAGCATGCTTGATACCATTAAACAAAATGAAAGTTCACACAATCAAATTTCATCTGCAACTTCATAGTCTTCAGGGAACATATGAATGTTCATTGATTTGATCATGCATACTAAAGCAAGATCCAAAACAAAATCCATAAACTGCATTAAAAAATTATGAAAAGTTACATTTTCCTGCTAGCTCCTGACTAAATCTTTATGAGTTGTCTAAGGAACTTGAACTTTGAAAAGGAAAAGAAATGAGAATACACAGTGACAGTGTATTCTCAGTCTCTGTGGACAAGTCTCCAGGGGCTACTGTTTATCTGAACTTTTATGGTTTCTGCATCTCAGACACTCATTATTCTTAAGTCTTTTATTTCACTGGCTTTGTACAGGATTTTTGCCATTATTTTGGCAGCTAAAGACTATGTGCTCTGAGGATACCTACCAACATTAATATTTTATTCATCCAAATAACAAAGAAATCCACTATTTTATGCAATTAAAAAGTGCTAATAAGTATAATCTAAAAAAATAAAAGAAATGTTGCTGAGAGAGAATAGAATTTCCATATAGTCTTTAGAATTTTCTGGCATAACCGTAGTGCACATATAAATGCAAGGAGATTAACATTGATACTCTACTTTTTAGTAAATACTGAACTCCAGACTTTATTTTAATTTTATCAGATTTTCTCTTGATTGTTAGAATCCAGTCAATGATACTATTTTGCATTTAGTCTTGTTAAAGCTCATGGCATGTGAGGATTTATCAGTCTTTCCTTGATTTTCCTGATCTTGACAGCTTTGATGAATGTCCCTCCATGAGCGTGTGTCCAGTGTCTTCTTCATGTTTAGTTTAGGTTAAATACTCTTCTTTTCCTATCACATGATGAGATACATCTTGTGATAATAATTTTATCAACAAGTAAATGTATATATATGGATAAGTAGATAATAAATAACTATAGATATGGCAATATATATGAGTGAGGCTACAAAGATATTTCCTACTTCTGTTCGCACCTAGAAGTTGTAATACTCTTGGAGAATGATCACTGTTAATGTATGCTATCCTGGGATTGTATGGGGGCATGTAGTATCTACATGACTCATCACTGGTAACGTTAAACTTGACAACTTTGTGGAGATATTCTCTGCCAAGTCTCTCCTTGGGAAAATTTTTAATTTATTCCTTTCAAAACTATGAACATGAGCCACTGAGTATAGTCAAATCTCAGGATGCATGGTGGAAATAAAATCCATCTCCTTAAGAGGGCAATGCATACATATTATTTGGAATTCTATAAGGGAGATTGATCTCTATTCCCTACATATTTATTTTTCTATTTTATCTATCTGTCTATCCATCCATTCATCTACCTACTTACCTATTAAACATGAGTCATAATGTCTTCAGTTCTAATCAAACACTGCAGGATGTATTCTAACCTCTATTTCCATATTTTTGACTTTTTTCTACAGATAGTAAAAACTGCATTACCCAACATTTATTTACTAATTTTTTCAACTTAGTACAGATGTAAAGTTCTTTCAGAATTTTCAACCTGTACCTTCATGAGAAACAAATTTATCAACTAGAGTACAATGTTTACACATAATTTTTATTGACTTATGCTTTCATTTTAAATATTGCATCCACAATTTTTTTTAGTTCATCTCTTTAAAAAAGAATCCAATCCCTTCAGTGAAGTTATGCAGGCACTTATAACAACTATATCCTTTATTACAGTCTATATTCTTTCCTGAGTTCCTCCTTCATGTTAATTTTTATTTTTAATTTTTACAAACTAAAATTCTCTCTTTATGATATAGGGAGCACTACATTTTTGGTAAGTGTGTAAAGTATCCATATGGAATAAATTATGTTTATACTGAAAAACAATTACAATTTGCACATGCTACTTCCATCTGCAAATGTGTTGTAGTCCTTTTGACAGGGAAATTTATGATCTTCCTTTAATATTCAGCAAAATTGTTGCATTTTGTGAGTCTGCCTGACTCAGGAAATTTTAGGATCTCCTGCCTCAGGCTCTGTTTCTGCTGTGGGCAATGTGTATGTTGGTTGATCTTTAAGGTCTCATACAGAACTTTTCAACTCCGAGCAGCAGTGCTGAAAGCAGAACCTGGAGGTATCACAGCTGGTGACCATTTGTGCTTCTGAAACTGATAATATTTATTTCATCAATTTATTCTCTAAAGTCAAAACAGTGGCCATGTCACTTCCTCTGGTTTTGCCTTCTTTTGGTGCAATCAACTCCTATAACTGAATTAGTCAGTTTTTCATCACTGTGATTAATACACCCAATGAGAACAATTTAGAGAAGAAAATTTGATTATGGCCTCATGGTTTCAGAAGTTTACTCCATGGTTGAATGACTCTATTTCTCTGGGCCTGAGATAAGGCAGAAAATCATGGCCACAGGGTGTGGTATAGCTGCTCCATTGGTAGCAACTAGGAAGCAGAGAGAGATCAGGTATCAGGAAAAAGAAAATAAAAGCCTAAAGTTCTGTCCACAGTCACCTATTTCCCACAGTCACAAATTATCTGCCTATAGTTACTACACAGTATGGTTGTACTTTCAAAATTTTTTGTGGGGGTACTGGGGAATTAACTCAGAGGCACTGGAGCACTCAGCTGTTTTTTATTTAGAGATAGGGTCTCACTGACCTGCTTAGTGCCTCACTATTGCTGGGCTGGCTTTGAACTCGCAATCCTCTTTCCTCAGCCTCCTGAGCTGTTGGGATTACAGGCATGTGCCACCATGCCTGGCAGTCCTTTCAGATTTTTAAACCTTCAAATGGATTAAACCACGAATTAGGTTGCAGCTCTCATAAGCTAATCATAATAGAATGTATTTTCAGTACCTCCAGACTCTTAGTACATTTTCTCTAATGTACTTCCACCAAAATTGATTTAAATCCCTTATAATTGTTAATATATCGATCCTATTCACTTTTTATAGTTTTTTATCTCCATTTGCCAATATGCACATTTACTACCTCACCTTGAATAAATATCATAGATGATTGTAATTTTCCCTTTTGGCTATCCTGTTCTCCCCACCATTGCTGTTGGATTGTTTTCCTCATTTGCAAGAGAAATAAAAAACTTTCATTAAATTCAACACCAAACCATGTTGGTTTGTTGGTCTTTTTTTGACTTTAAAACAGCTGTTTGTTAGTTATTAGATTCATTCTCCTGAAAGATTTTCTCGAATGGACCTTAAAATATTCCTGATGAATACTAGTCAAATATTACTTTAGAATAACACATTACCTTAGTTTTTTTGAAACTCTTTCTCACTTGTGGAAAATTATTATTATATATGGAATTGAAATTATTATTGAATTAAATATGGAATCCTTTCTCTTAATTACAAAATTTAAATATTGATTTCTTTTGTTTGTGTCTCTTTCTGTGTCTGTGTGCTTGCATTTATGGGTGGCAAATTGCTTATTATTCCTATATAATTTTTTTAAAAATACATAGCCATTAGTAGTGTGTGGACCTTCTTTATCCAACTACCATTATCATTTACAAAAATTTCCTTATGTGGAGGAGACTGAATATTCAACATTGTAGCATGATGAGGTATACTTCATAGATTAACAATTGTATCTGGAAAGAAATTCTATGAAAAATTCAGAGTAGGGAAGTACATACATATACAACTGGGTAAGGAGCGTACACAATATTGGGATTTTTTTTCATTTGATTCCATTAAAAACATGACTAATACCTCTTGGTGGAGTTTCACTGGAGCTCAAGGAAAATGAAAATGTGTCTATTAATTTTTAATACACTTCACTTTATGCTTACAGAAATATTGAAAAGACAGTACATATTTTCCAAGCCCTATATCCATTTTCTTTCCTTATTAATGTTTTATATTGATATGGGATATTTGTTATAATTAATAAGCCATGTCATGCATTATTATTAGCTAAAATCCATAATTTATTTATATTTCACCTACTTATATTTTCACCTGTCCTTTTTCTGTTCCATAATCTTTTCCAGGGTACCATTACATTTAGTTGTCATGTTTCCTTAGGCAATTCTTGTCTGTCAGTTTCTCAGCCTCTTGTTTTAAAGACTTTGATAGTTTTCGAAATTAACCTTTTTTAAATGCTGCTTCAATAAAAAATTCAAAGAATAACAGTATGAAAATAATTCACTTTGATTACTCTAAATTCTGATAATAGTAAATATATTTATATTAAAATCAGTCCATTTACATGTCATGAGGCTTCAGAGAGAAAATAAGATAAAAGCCTAAAGCAATTATATGGTTTCATGGAGTAACACAATTTTATACCTTTTTTACATGGCCTGAGGTAATATGAAGCAATTTAATAATTTGTGCCTAGCAAGCTCTTTATTACTTATTTCAGTTCCAAATTTATTAAAAAGACAAGTATGTTGCCTCACTAAATGTTTTTTTTCTTTCAGTATATGCCAGTATTTTGTATTTTCTTCTCCTGAAATCAAGCAAATATTTCAAGATATGGGGAGTCTGTGAAATCAAATTCTACTTTCCTTTCCTTTACACCATTTTCCCATAAGGGATAGTTTACTATTCTTGATGTTCTGTTTTTAAAGAACTGCAGGAAATAGCACTTTAAAAATGCATGATATTGAGGAATTATTTCTTTCTACCATGAAAATTGCTGTCGGGATGACACATAGAACTCATTTGTCCATCAGCAACCACAAATGCATTAACTGCCTAGTAAGTGCCTGCAGAGTAAATACATGGGGTGGAAAAGTGGATAGAAATGGCCTCCTTCCAGAGAAGACCACTGTTTCATTACTCAGTCATATGCATTCCAGCCAAATGTTATTATTAAGTGCCTATACTATGCTGAAATCTGTAACAGAACTTAAATATTTAAAGAGTTGCTGTCCTCAGGGAGCTTGCAGCTGGTCGAAAGGACAGGATTTATTTTAATTATACACACACACACATAGTTTTTGTTGTAGGTATACAATAGGTATAAAATTGTAGTGCCTAAATCTTAATAAGAAAAATTTAATCTGCACTCACACCTAACACTTCAACAATACTAAAAAAAAAAAAAAAAACAAAAAAACACATATGCCCCCACATGTTATATCCACCTGCCCTTTACAGTTCTGTGCCAGAAATTTTCTGGTATAAAAATCAAAGTTGTGTGTTTGAATTTTAGCCAAGATGTGATTTTGGAATGCAGATGGCACACCCGCGCAGTAGCCTGGTGTTCATCAGATTGCCGTCCTGAAAAATGAGCACAAAAAGAGTAAATGAAATTTGATTAGCAAGTCTTTCTCTTAAAGCAGATGTTGTACCAGACATAAATTATTCTTTCAGAATTTCTAACATATGCCAAAGTATTTATCACAGATTAACTGCATGAACTTGCATGCTATTACCAAACTTTCTGAGTGTGAAAATGGATGGATGCATTTTTCACAGCTCTGATCAAAAGATATGAGAATGTATAATTGTAATTCAGATAAGAAAAGCTGCATTTAAAGACCTCAGAAAATATTATGTGAAGACAATGAGCCATTTTCTACTTGTCTTGCTATTTGATCCTTACTGAAATTTAATTGATGCTGAAAAATACTATTAGTTAATATTTTACATTACAAATGTACCTTAACACAAATGTACACTTATTACTCAAAATATTTATATCTTCTCTTACTTCTGGTTATATTTTACTCTTCATAAATGGGTCTTTAGTTACAGATATGTCCTGAAACACTGAATAATTTGATTTCATTTTTTGCAAAATTTCTTTGTTGAAAACTGTCCAATGTATACTTCAAATCCAAGCTGGCATTTATTTGATCAGATAATTTTTACATTGTAATTAAGCAGTGCATTTTTAAAAATAATTTATATGTTTCAAATGTTACTTTGTGTTTCATCCTGAGACATAATAGTATTCACAGGAATATAAAAATCATGATTAATATTTCCATGATATTTTTGAAATTAACTACTTACTGTAGTTAGTGCTTTCAGAAAATAAGCACTAAGAGGTCTATACCATTCACAAAAGATAGCCTGGCTATTAACTTCAGCTTTTTTGGTTGGTGTGAATTTTTAGATAACTTCTAAATTTTTGGCTTTGTCAGAACAAGCTAATATTAAAAGAAAATCTATATTTTTTCATTAATTTATTCTGTGGAAGTTATCTTTGTTTTTAAATAAAATCGAAAGTAAAAAATTGATAGCAGATTTATATTACTTCTATGTAAAACCTGAGTTGAGCCTCTTGAGGTTATAGTTACCATGGTAACAGAAGTCAGCTTTTTTCAACAGTTTCTATCCTAACTGTTCTTATACGGAGTAATTTATTCAAAAATAGGACTCAGGGGGTGTAGTATTGAGAAATTTTATTTCCTATAAGGACACATATCCATGTAATTTGTTGGAAGTAATTCTGGCACATGGCATTTAATTAAATATAAATGTTATCAACATGGCTTTTAAAAGCACAGTATTCTCCCAGTAAACAGGCAGATGTGGGGAAATGCGAAAAGAAGAAGCATCCTGACCAAAGAATTCTGATAATGCTATCATTAATAAAATCAAATTTTGTATTTAGGGATAGATATAAAAATAACTTTCAGAAAGTGTTCAGGATGATAAGGAAACTTATTTGATAGACTTTTGAAAGTCAAATGGGGTATCGATTTTAGTAAATTTCTTTAAATGTGATTTTTTTTCCCACAATGTCTAGGCAAAGGGAAAGTCATTAAGATGTAAAACTATACACCACATGCACACACACACAGTCATCAGTAAAGTCATAATTTTTATATTAATACTCATAATCTTCCCAAATTTTAAGGTATTAACAGAATTGAAATTTAATTTATTCTTTTCTCTAATTCTAATAAAGACTCTCAAACAACATCTTTTCACTTACAAATGAAGCCGTGATTAAATTATACCAATATGGCTATATTTCCACGTGCAGTGTTTTACTTGGCCAGTTGGTGGTATTTAAAGTTTTCCAATAGGAAAGAAAATAGATAATGAATCACCCATCACGAACTGCCTAGGTGACCTGAAGTTGATGACTCAACTTGATTTCTTCATTATTAGGACAGGGATAAAAACAAACCACTTTGCTATGCTATTATGTCAAGTAAAAATAAAAAGGACAGATAATTCCAAGTTGCTATAGCTTCATAAGTTTCCATCCTTGTAGCTTGAGTGATGCTCTTGTTAATGAACCATACCATATTTGATCTACGGTGTGATTCACAATCATTGTTCTTTCCTTTGACTAAATTTCTGGTGCATAGTGGCTCATGAAACAGGGGAATTTATTCTAAAGTGTAACTGGAGAAGATGAGTCACAGGGAATAAGGAAATAAAAAGAGACTGTTATTAAGTCTCTACTCCACTATGGGTCTAACACTACACACTGCATTATTGATGTAGAAAGAATTCCATCACAAACTCCTCTCTTGAGCCAACCTGTCCTTTAGGATGCATTTTAAATGTTGCACAGGATTCTTCACAAGAAAATATTAAAACCACTTTTAAGTAAAAACATTCTACTTTTCCACATCAAGCAACATAAATACTTTCTTAAACAAGTCAAGCTGTGTGTTGGGGTAGAAATATCTACTCAGTAGTATGGCATTGTTTTAAATATTTGTGAACTTGAGAAAATGTCTTTCTTGTTCCAGAGAATTCAATCTTAGCATGCAGAAATTGGCATGAACTTGACTAACCTGCAATTTAATAGAAACCTGATGACGATAAATGACTATGGAAAAATTAATTTGAAGGGTAATGAATCATCATAAGTTTTACATGAGAAGGTAAAGACCATGTCCTCATAACCCTCTGGGAAGTTCTAAGTACAGGTTAAAACACAAATGCACCTTTTGATATTGAGTGGATAATAGACAAATGATTGGAAAAATAAAAGTATGCAAAATAGTTTTTCCTTTAATACTTTAAGTCATATTATTAAATAGTTTTTCTAGTCTACATTTTAATTATAAGGGAGAATGTCACATTGCTTTTCTTTCCTATCTTACTTCTACTTCCTGGTGGTTTATTAAGCAACATATTAACAAATGAAAGAAACAGACAAAAATTTAGGTAGATTTTGTGGTTCTGAAAACTTGAAATGAAGCCTGAAATCTAAGGAGTTTCTTCCACCTTATACCATGTTGACATCTTTATTTGATTTGTCCTCTTTCTTGGATGTTTGCACTACTCTCTGCTGGTGATATTCATAACATTTGGGAAGGTTAACTTGTTCCAAATTTGTGTATAAAACTGGCTTATCACTCAGACTAGAGTTCTTTTTTAGCATTTGAATTATTCATTTTTTAAAAGTTTTTGGATATTTCCTCATTAAGTCAGCAAGTTGATAGAAAAAATAAATAAATTAAAAGTTCCATATGTTCCCTAAACTGAGAGAGCATTTTGAAAGAAATGAAAACAAAAAAAAAGTGTATCTTTTAAATTTATTTCAAATTATAATGCCTTTTGAAATGAATATAAGAAATTAACTACCAAATCTTGTTGAAAGTATCTATTTTCAAATTAGGTGTGGCTGTCAATCAGGCATTTGAAAAAAAAATATCTATTTACTTGTACCAAGTGTTATACTTACACGGACCTTATCCTCCTGGGATAATAATCATGTCAATCTATGTGATAAAATGTATCTCTGACAATACATATTTGGCAATAAAATATTTTAGAACTGAAAACTGTTTATATACAAAAATACATTGACACTTAAAAACATAACATTTTAATATTTTTTCCTTGAACTAATTTGAATAAATTTCAGAATATATTTTTATGCAAAATCAAACACTTAACATCTTAACTTGAGAATCGTGGTTGATTATCACCTCCATTATTCAGATAGAAAAAGATTTAAAAATGCAAATCAAAATACATAAGTAAAATAATAGCATGTGATATTTATTTTTCAATCTGGTACTTTGACCATAAATATCTTTTAAAATGATTCAGCAAATAAGTGCCCTATCACAGAAATCATGATATTTCTTATGTCTTTACTAAACAATTTTAAGTCAAATACTAGAAATCACGTTTTTTTTTTACTAAAATTTGGTGGTGTGTAGAAATGTTGTTGCCATAAACAAATGGACCCAATACTCAGTTCTGCTCATAACAAACTAATCTTTAGCTGATGGATGCCAAGGACTAAATTTTATTTAACAATCCTCTGATTTCACCTTAATATAGCTATGTGAATCTAGTATAAGCAATAACATCATCTTTATAACTACTAATGAATATCTCAATACCCAACTGGAACTGGGAATATTCCCAGAATTTTACCTACTCAGAGCCTTATCTTCATTTTGGGATCTTCTTTCAGTACATAAAATCTTCTTTAAAATCTTTTTTTTTTTTTTTTTTTTTTTTTTTTTTTCTCTAGTTAGGGTATTGCCACAAATTGTTTGGAAATCATGAGACTCAACCCTGAAGGTATTCTTGGTGGCCTCTTTTTTCCTAAAGGCATAGTATCTGCAATCAGACAGCAATGTAACCAGTGGAACATGAATATACAGGTTTTACTGGATGTGGATATATGAAGAAAGTTTAACAATTTAATCATTTAGGTATTCAGTTTTAAATTTTACTTATAATTAGGCGACTGTCCTCATAATAGAAATGGTACTTTCAGTACCCCCAGACTCTTAGTGGACTACCTATAGTTATTTGTTCACATTCCAAGGTCCACATCCACAGATTCAACCAATCTTGGATTAAAAATATGGAGAAAATAATGAATTCAGTATTAGACATTTTCCCTTTCATTATTCCCTGAAAATATACTAATAGGTGACAACAAATCCCATCATTATATACAACTATAATGCACCAATAAAATGTGTAGACAAAATATAGCATAATAATTATTCACATTTTTTTCTTTTATTTTAGATATTAAAACTAAACCAGAGTAAAGTATACAGGAATCTGTCCACAGCAGGTATGTAAATACTGTTCCATTTTATATAAGGGATCTGAGCATCCGTGGATTTTGATTCTCAACAACCCTTGAGCCAATCCATTAGGGATACTGATGGAGAACTATAATGGAACATTCATATAAGTGATCATAAAACATAATAAATAAAAGTAATAAATATACCTCTTGAAGGAAAAAACAAACAATGAAAGGCCATGTGCTATTTCATTTTCCCTTCAGTGGACCATGGGATTTCCAGATACCTGACTGAATATTTGTTCTAAATGTTTCTGTAAGAATATTTCAAGAAGAGATTTGTATTATAACTGGTGAACTGAGTAAAGCAAATGGCCCTGCCATTGTGGGTATGAGTTGTCCAGCCCATTGAGAGCCTAAATAAAACAAAAAGATATAAGAAAATTGAATTTTTATTTCTCCCTTGGATTGTATCAGTTTGGTAATTGATTTCTTTCTGCTCTCAAGATTTTTGTTTCTCAAAGTTTTGGAATCTACACCATCAGATATCTGATTCTGAGACATTCTAACTGCACTGGCTTTCTGAGTCTCCTGTTTACAGATAGCAGACCCTTGGACTTTTCAACTTTCATAACTGCACAAGTCAATTTTATTTTTTAGGTGAGGGGAACTGGGGATTGAACTTGAGGGCACTCAACCACTGAGCCACATCCCCAGCTCTATTTTGTATTTTATTTAGAGACAGAGTTTCACTGAGTTGCTTAGCACCTCACGTTTGCTGAGACTGGCTTTGAACTCTTGATGCTCCTGCCTCAGCCTCCCAATCTACTGGTATTACAGGCATGTGTCACTGTGCCCAGCATCAATTTCTTATAATGAATCTCACTATGGAAATATTTATAAATAGACATAAATATCGATCTATCCATATCTATACCTACATCTTATTGGTTATTGGTTCTGTTTCTCTGCAGAACTCCAACAAAAATAAAATTTTGTATTATTTATGGTTTCTTTCTCACTCTCTTTGTCCTAAGTATTGCCCATTTCTATATTACATATATGGGTCTTCTCTTCACTGAAGGGCAGTCCTATAATTTGATTTTTCCATAAAATGGATTGTTACATATTCAGTTAAAAATACTCATCAAATCAGGTACAGGTGTGTACACCTGTCATGCCAGTTACTTGAGAAACTAAGGCAGGAGAATTTCAAGTTTGAGACCAGTCTGGACAATGTACTGAGAACTTGTTTCAAAATAAAATTCTAAAACAGGACTGATAATGTAGTTCAGTGGTAGAACACTTTCCTATCATACATTAGGCTCTTGGTTGAATTCCCTGTACCAAAAATAAATAAATAAATAAATGAAAAATAAAACTTATCAGTGTCATCATAGGATTCATGCTCAATGTCTGTTTATTTTGTTTTAGTAACATCTTACACTTTGGTTTGATGATTTCCCCAGCTTCTGGTTGTATAAACTATTTAATTTTATTACTTTGTTACTTACTGTTTGAGATTATTCTTGGTGGCCTCAAATTTAAATACTCCTTGATTTTTACTACACTTATTATTTTGTGTTGAAATATTAAAAAAAATCTTTAGTACTTGAAATATAAGCATCATAATAATTTAAAATAATTATATTCTCAGGCATACTTTGAAAGATCTTATTATTTCAACACTTTTAACAAATACTCAGAGAAATATCCTGTACATGATGACTCATTTACACATAAAATGTATTCTGCAATGTAAATACTTATGATGCTTTTTTGTTGCTTTGAAAGAAATTGTTGTGGAAGATAACTATATCCCCTTTCTTCATGAACTATGAAAGGGAGAAGAAATTATTTTTAATTAAAATTTTATCTTCATTCATGAAACAATAACTGACACAACATTTTCCCTCTTCTTATTAAAAAAATAAACAAAATTGGAAAAATCTGTAGAAACTAACTTCAGGCACCAAACAACAGGCAGCACCAACCTGTACTCATTGAGATGACAGAAAATACTAACATGAGATGCAACTCACCTGGCTTTCTGTCAGGATACGGTGGGCACACATCAGAGTATGGTGTTCTCCATTACAGAAGCAAAATCTGCAAGTTGAGGATGCTTAATTTACTGAATGGAGGTAAATTCAAGTACTGAAATAATTACTTTCAAATTAAAATGGACGAATATGTCTATATGCTATATACAAAAATTTAAATTTAAATGTGAAAATACAACAAGTATAAAAGTTTTAGTGGGAAAAACACTATTAAAATCATAAAAATAAAAAAAAATTTACGTGATCTCATTAATGAGATAACATAGACTACAACATAAGAAATATGATTAATAATTTTTTGATATGTTGTACTGGGGATTGAACCCAGGGTCTCACAAATGCTAGGCAAGAACTTCCAGTGATGTACACTCACAGCCCATAAAACAGATTTTAAAAGATAAATTTATAATGAAACATATATAAAGACACAAGAATTTCAACATGAACCCAGTCATGGTGGTACTCTCCTATAATTGCAGAAATTACTGTCTCCACTGAGACAGGAGAATACCAAGTTCAAGGTCAGCCTTGGCAATTTAGTGAGATCCTGTCTCAAAGAAAAAAAAAAAGAAAAAGAAAAAAAAAAGAACTAGGGATATAACTCAGTGATAGAGTGCTTGTGGATTCAATCCCCAGTACTGAAAAAAGAAAAAAAATCTTTATCCATTCATCTATTGGTGTGAATTTACATCATGTACAACCACAGAAAAGTTGTAACACATTTGTGTACAGTGAATCAAAATACAGTCTGTAAAAATAAAAAAAAAAATCTTCATGTCAATTAATCTAATGAAAGAGCCTTAAATTATATGGTACAAAATCATATAAAACTAAAAGAATAGTCAAACATGCAATCATAGATATATTAGTGAGCCACTGAACAATTAGATTTAATAATAGCCAGTTATCTACAAAATTGAACAAAACTATCCAGTAAATTTATTAATCAATGTAACATAGGTTCCAGGTCCAACATCTGTAAAAAATGCACAATGCATTAAATCACATCTTGGGTCAGTTTTTAAGAAATTTCATGATTAGGTTAACAATAGGTTATAGGAGACTGACATACAAAACTTTATTTTATTCCTATATAGTTGCCATCAAAAACTGAAAATGGAACAAATATTACTCTTACAAAACCATTAAAATACTTAGCATTAAGGATGAATTTAACAAATCATATATACAAGTCTACAGAAATGATGAAACATTGGAGATAAAAAACTTAAAAAATATATACAAATAAAAATACCATCAATAAGAGTTATGAGACTCCATTTCTAAAAGTTTATTTGTTCTGAAATTAGTCAGTCATAATAGAACTTCAGTCAAAATTTGTACAAGCAGTTTCATAAAATACAAAATTTGATTAAATTTTTTTAGACAAATATATAGAATAAAACTAAAATAATCTTGAGAATAAAATACAGAGCTGAAGGGTTCACATTATGAATTAAAAACTTGTGAAGAAATAACAGTAATATTCACATTAGACAAGTAGATCAAGGTAAAATGGTAGACACAGCAAAGGACACAAACAAATATATGGTTAATACACATGGTTAGTAGAATTTATGTGGCGACAGCTCTAATAGGCTAGAGCAATTATATAAAAGAAAACTACAGTATCTCAGAACACATGCAAATTAATGTAAATTAATTTACAGATATATGTTTGAAAGCTAAAATTGTAAAGCTACTAGAAAGAAGCATAAGACTTTCACAAGATGTTTATGGTAGCTTTAGGAACACATATGAAGGCCATATTAAAACGTGTGTATAATAAACTAAGGATCATCATAGAGACAGATGTAATAAATGAAAAGAAGACCAACATTCTAATAGAAAATAGTGTTTGAGGGAAATCAAAGGAACAGAAAGATTGTTCTGAAGTTTCCAGTAGCCAGGTCAAAGAGTAAGCATATGAGCTACACTGTAAACAATGTAAAGAATGGTAATTTACTGATTGGGCATCAAACTCAGTCATTGTTCTTAGAACTGATTCTTACATTTTCAATTAACAAAAGGACATGATTTTGAATTTAATTGACCAACACAATTTGATAAAATTCAGAATTTTTTTGATTTAGTGTCTTACTATGAATTATTCAAAATTAAAATAAGAATGGATTCACTGACATTTATACCATAGACACTAGTAACAACTCTAAATCCCCCTTGAACTAAGAGAAAACAGCACACTTCGGCAAAGGCATCCATGTATAAGATGGATGTATATAATTTGTATATAAATCATTGCTATAGTGTAGATTTTTGCTTGCTTTCTAGGTTTTATAAGTCATAAAAATAGTAAGTGTGCCTCTGGCTGAATATCCTTTTAGTACCCATGTAATATCTTTGTAGACATGATTCTTCCATATCTGTTTTATGCATTTCCATATACATACCTTTCAAACTTAGTGTTGTCCGATGATACATCCTTAGCGCATATCAATCTTCATGCTTTGGGGGGTTGGTCATAGGGAGCTTACCATTGGTTTGATAGGTACGTGTCATCAAATCCTTAGTCTCAAGTTTCAAAACATACCTGCAATCCTGAAACATGATAGCATATATTTATAATCAAATAAGTGCTTCAAATTCAAAATTTCCAATGTCAATGAATTTCAAATATTCATAATCAAGATATCAATATATGCTACATCATGATATCTCAAACTCAAAATATTCAAAGGAAGTAATCAAAACTCATTTATGCCTTTTATCCATCTCTTAAGCAAATGATACACATTGTTTATCAAGTAAAAATCATTGGAATTGTGTTATATATTCATAAAATAGAAATCATCTACTGATTTTATCACTTCCCCTATTGTTTTGGATAACACCCTTGTTATTGAAATGACTTAAAACACATCTTGAAGATCAAACCTAGACATTATCTGATAACATAACACATTCTACTTGATAGGAATTATATAACATAATTCTAAGTAGAATCAATAATAAATAGTTGAATTCATATCAGTGATAAAG
Organism: Sciurus vulgaris; assembly: GCF_902686455.1. Lineage (NCBI taxonomy): Eukaryota > Metazoa > Chordata > Mammalia > Rodentia > Sciuridae > Sciurus > Sciurus vulgaris. Next base: position 24,092,112 of record NC_136470.1, on the reverse strand, counting down.
CAACTTAGATGATCAACTATAGTATAAAAATTGACATTATAATTAGAAATATTTATACTTAGAAAAGGACTTGGGCTATGAATCTCTTAAACTGGCAGAATATGAAATGGGAGTTCTAAGAGTTCTATAGAAGAAAACTCACCTTGACTCCTACAGTTATTAGACAAATCTCAGAATTCTGTGCTTCCAAATTTTGTTCCCTGATCAAATTTTCTGTATGGTTTTGCTATTTAAGCTCGCCAAGAATGCTGTTCTAATTGTATTATGATGGTTAAAAATGGTTTGGGATTATAAAATCATTTTCTCAGTATGTTAGGATATTTAACACAGGGAAATTTAAGTTTAGTGTTAAATTTAAATTTAAATACAATTATAATTATGATATTGTAATGATTCAGCAATCTATATTAATGCATCATTTAATGATGTGAACACATTCTAAAAAACACATTATTACAAATCCATCATCATGTGAATATCAGGGATTTAATACTTACACCAAATGAATACTAAGCAAACCTAGATGTCAATTGTTGATACAGTCTTATAGGAGCACCATTCTATAGGTGGTCTGTCCTGTGGCACATGACTATATATATATATATATATATATATATATTGTGTTTTAATAATTTGGTATCTGTAAATGATTTAAGAATAAAAGAGTATCCAATTGGTTACCAGTTGTATTAGTCAGTTTTTCTGTTGTTGTGACCAAAATACCTGACGAGTAGCAGAGGAAAACTTTATTTTGGCTCATAGTTCTAATCCATGGTCAGCTGAATCCATTGCTTTGGGTACAAGGTGAGGCAGAAAATTATGGCACAAAATAGCAGCAGAGGAAAGCTGCTCAACTGGGAGTGAGAGAGAGAAGGAGCCAGGAATAAAGTCAGGCAGATGCACTCTTCCATGCCCCCAGTGGTCCATCTCCTACAGCCTCACCCCACCAGCCTACAGTCCATGCACTCAGTCCATAGAAACTAGTATGGGCTGAATAGGTCACATCTCCTATAATCTAGTCATTCCACCTCTGAACATTCCTGCATTAACATAAGAGTTTTTAAGCGACATCTCACGTCCAAAATATAACATTTCACCCCTGGTGCACAAAAGTCAAGTGTATCTCACAGTGCATAATACATTCAGTTTACCTCCAAGAGTCCCAAATCTTAACTGTTTCAACATTACCCAATTTCAGCATTGCCCAAAAGTCCAAATCCAAAGTCTCCTCTGAGATTCAAGGCAAACTCTTGACTCTGAGTTTCTGTAAAAACAAAAGTAAGTTATGTATAGGCCATATACAGTGCCACAGAGTAAATATTCCCATTTCAAAAGGAAGGCATAAAAACATGACAAGAATAGGATAGGACCAAAACCCAGTGAAACAGAGTCCCTGTAATTCGGCCTACAGCACTTTATATAGAACTTAGGACACATAGTGGTAAAATTTTTTCTGCAAAGTGATAGGGCACTCAAGAAACTTTGTCCTTACCAGTTGCAGGGAACATGGACTCTATTTTAACCTGGTTCACTCTGAAGTCAGCAGTTTTTCTTCACAGAGAGTCCATGTTACTAGAATCTCTTAATTTCTTGAATCTCTATTCCACTTTGGAGGAACATTGACTGCTGAATTATACTTTTAGGGGTATATTGCAGGTTGTTCATTCTTTCTAAGCTTTTCCTGGCCTCCCAGGGTTCCCTTTAGAATCTCAGTGGAAGCCTCCATTACCCCTTAACTTGAGCATCCTGCATGCCATCAGAACCAGCAACACCTGGATGATACCAAGGTCTGCTTTCAGCTTTTACAGGGCTAAGATCCCTGGAATCATGGCTACAGTGGCCTTGAGTACCTGGGTGGTTGAATATGGTGAAACAATTTCCTAGGTTCCCCTATACAATCAGAGTTGACCCCATTATCACTTTTCAAAGGAATGTTTCCTTCTACTCCCTTGAGCCTAGAGAGGGTATGGTCTTGCAAATTACCAAGATGCCCAGCCATTTTTCCCGTTTTTGTTTTTTTTGTTTTTTTTTTTTTTGTTTTTTTTTTTTTTTTTTTTGGTTGCAAAATATTTAGCATTTCTTTTGTGGTTCTAAGCACTTTTAACAACCACATCTTCTTTGGTCCCAGTTTAGCCTGCATTTTTCTGATCAAACTGCAATTTTTTTAAAATCCCTTGGTTCTGCATTCTGCTTCCAATTCTTGCAGTACACTGGGTTTAAAGTTTATAGCACTATTGATGGCACTGACTGAATGCTGTGCTACATTGAATTTCCTACACCAGATTAATTAGTCCATCATTTTAAATTGAACTTCATACAAAATATGAAAACATGGGCAAAATGTAGAAAGTTCTTTAATAGAATTAAGCATAAAAAAAAAAAAAAACACTAATCCAATTCCCAATACTGTCCTCATTTCCCTTTTAAATTTCATGAGCATACTGTTCCTTTCTATGGGGTTTTTGGTCTTTTGAGTTCCCACCAGAGTTATCCAATGAGGATTGTTTACAGAATTCCAAAACTTATCCTATGTGCATCTCCACGCTTTTCCAAATTCTTCCCACACGTCAGTTGCAAAGACTCCTGAACCACATGATCCATTTTTGTCACAGCAATGATCCCACTCTCAGGACCAATTTATGTGTTAGAGACTTTTGTATTCTCTGTGACCAAAATACCTGACAAGAACAACTAAGAGGAGGAAGAGTTTGTTTTGTCTCATGATTGCAGACGTTCTAGTCTATAGTTGACTGAATTCTCCGCTCTGGGCTAAAGGTGAGTCAAAACATTATGAAACAAGGGAGTGATGGAGTAAAATTCTCAACCCACGGCAATCAGTAAGTACAGGGAGAAAATAAGACTGCAGAGCAGATTCACCCTTCTCGGGCATGCCTCCAGTGAAAAACCTTCTTAAGAAACAATTCACCTGCCTACACATGTCACCCAATCAGTTCTTAACAAGTAAGAAAAACAAATCTAGTTATAGTTCTCAAAGTCTATTCATTTTTACTTCTGGATATTTCTGCATTAACATAAGGGATTTGGGGAAAATCCTCACATCCACATCATTAAAAACCCAATATGAAATGAGGTTGAATGAGAGAATAAACTTTAGATTTTTAATTGAAAGATAAAAAAGAACTATCAATTTTTAAAAACATCAGCATATTTGGAATACATAAACTGACCATATTTACAAGTCTAATTTATTGGGTTTATACATAACATGGATTTATTTATTGGTGTTTAAGAATAATCAAACATTATATAGTTAATTCTATTCTAAAATAAATTAGTCATAGAAACTATGTAACTCCCTTAAATATGTTTACTAATGTTAATCAGAATTGTGTACACTATAAAAAGTTAAGTTGAACGGAAAATATATAACACCCAAGTAACAATATATGTGGTGTTTTTTCTCCACAGTCTATTACTACACAATATTTTTAATTTGCTTATATTTCTCTTTTTTTTGTCATTTAAAAATGTTTATTGTCTTACATACACTTTATTGATCATGCAATATTATCAAATTCAGAAGTAAAAATTTTGAGGAAACTCCTCCTTTAATATGAAGATGAATCAATTGACCTCAATATGCTTTCAAAAGAATTTGTAAGAGCATCACTATGAAGATTTTCTAAATATCATTCCAATTACCTAGTTTAGCAGTATACTGTTAAACTTTAAGCCCCATGAAAGCTTAAAGTTGCTTGGCTTCATCTCCGACATAGAGCACACTGTAATTCCTTCCTCAAGTGTCTTTTACTTTGCACAAAAGCAACTTGAATAGCAGTCACGTTATTAAACATATTGATACATGCCCAGAGGGGAAAAATGAGAATTTAACTTATATTTGACTGAAATAATTTTTCTATTTCCAGGAAATATTTAAAAACTATCTGTTTTTATAAAATTTTGCCTTTACTTGCCTTTTCCACGTGTCTAATAAGGAACAATAAATAGTTCAGAAAGAGGAAGTCAGGCAGCAGGCTTAATGGCATAATTAGAAACAGAGTATTGTCTAGGAACTCAGTGAAGGTCATGGGTAAGCCACTAGAGTCAGGTGGGTAAGAATATGAATAGACAGGTTTATGAATAGAAAACTGCACTGTACCTGACCAATCAGAATATAGGACAGGCAAAGATTGGCTAGCAGCCAATGTTTTTGCTCAAATTCTCACAGGCTTAAATTTCTCGTGTTCATAATCCATATTCCTTTCTTAATTATCACAAATTCCATTTTAAACTCCTGCTTTTTCCCAAATGCAGAACAAAGTAGTTCCTACTCCTACTATCTAGTGACATAATTACCTATAATTGTTTCATTTACCATAAGAAGAATGCAAAGTTAAACTGCAATGGGGTACCATTCCTCACTTGTTAGACTTGCAAAGAGAAAAACAAATCTTGCACTGCAAAATTCTTACAAGGACAATGATAAATTTTAATTCTTATATATTGCAGGAAGGATGCAAAAATTATAATCACTTAGGAAAATGGTCTGGAGTTTTTTTTCTTTTAATAAATTTAAACACATGATTACTATATGACCCAAAATTCCTATTTTAGGTATTTACCCAGGAGAAAGAAAAACATCTGAAAGTACAAGCTTGTATGCTAATATTACAGACATAAATGTTGGAAACTGATAATTTCTAAAACCTGAAAATAAATGTCTATTTTGAGTAGGTCACATCTATGCCTTAGCCACCACACCCACACAGCAGACCACTATTTAGACATTAAAATAAATGGATTACTGACATAAGCACATCATCAATTCATCTCAAATGCATTATGCTAAATGAAAGGAGTCTGATTCAAAAGGCTATATCCTTCACTGATCCACTTGTATCACATGGAAAGAAAAAGAGTATCAGAGGGACAGAAGGTAGACCTATTTTTGTCAGGGGCTGAGTGCTGATGAAGTTGATTGACTCCAAAGTGGCACACAGGAAATTTATAAAGTGATAATAACATATCATATCTTTCTGGTGGTTGTCACACAATGATCTGCATTGGTCAGGACTCATAGAACTATAATATTTTTAAAGGATAAATTTTATTCCACATATATTATCTTAAAAAAGTAAGACTTTCTTTACATCATTATAAGCAGTCATAATAATATATCTATTCACTGAGAAACGTAAAGACTTTGTACAATTTATATAATCAATACTAACAAGTTATTTTTTTCTAATTTATTAAATATTTCCTTCATGAAATCTATTCTTATGGTTTAGATGTGGGGTATCTCCCAATATCTCCTGTGTTAATGCAGGAATGCTTGGAGGTGCCCTTCTATTGCGATGTTCTGTCTCACTTGGATCCAGAATAATGGACTAAGCCAACTATGGAATGAAATCTCTGAAACTCTGAGCCCCAAGCAAACTTTCTATCTTCTAAGTCATTCTTGTTAGAACAATATAAAACTGAACTTTTAACACAGTAATTTAATAAACTGACAAATGAATTGAACATATTTACCATTGGTCAGAAAATAACAATAATAACGTGAAAACAACTAAAATATTCTTACCAAAAGTCTTGCTTTTAACATTAGTTTCATCTGCTGTGCAAGGTCAATACAATCATTCCTCACCTAATTTAGTTATATTAAGCACTTATAAAAACTATATCCAAGTTTTTGAATTCTTCATAATACATACTTAAAGTTGAAAATGGGAAAATCTATTGGTTAATAACTAGGTCATAATCTTTGAATAATCTAATCATCAAGGTATAGAGATATTATGTGTTAATAATCTTTGCTTCCTGATCAGTCTAGATCCTAATAATATTGTCACATTCTTCAAAAGAAACCAATGTAATTTGACTAATAAACTTTTCTGAAACAGAACTGACATAAATATGATAGCTATCTGACAAGATAGAAGACACAGATGATAGACAGATCTATATTTAGATAAATCCACAGAGCTAAGTATAGTATTTTAAAGATACATAAAATTTTAGCAATTTCCTATGTTGAAAAGCATAAGTATAAATAAACAGTTTTAACACAATAGTTTGTTTTTTAATAACTGAAGGGGCCGTGACATATACCCCCTACAATGGATACATAAGATATATGGAGATTTCTTTTTAAGATCATCCAATTTTTATAATGTATGTGTCTCCTCTGAAAACCAGGATTTTAGTTCCCTTTTCTCACTTACATGCTGATGTCATTTATTTTTATGGACTTCAAAGTCCATTCATCTGCAGGAAAGTAAAGTGTGCAAATCTGAGAATCTCTTAAGTATATAGAAACTTACCTACACACAAATATAAATGTTCATAAGCATCTTAAACATAAAACCAGGTGTGAATAGGAAAAGAAATTAGAGAAACTATGTTTTTCCTAAATTCTGCATTTCGGGAATAAACAACTCCACACATTCACATGCCTCCAAGAAATGGCTTCAACTTCTGGGGTATCTATTTCCTCTCCAACAACCTGATCAATGAACAGACTTAAAAATGTAACACTATAAATGTTTCGATTATCATCACTTCTCCCCATCCCACTGAACCGTTTTAGTTCACCATTGTCTCTTACTGGTCTACTGCAGCATCTATCTATACATTATTTTCCCTGCTTCTGGTCTTCCTGCTAACCAAGGACTGTCCACTCAGCAGCCACTGTATGTTTCATGGCATTCCGGCTGCATGCACTTTTTCTATGACTCCTGTTATCTTCTAATTTCTTACTGTTGTTAGAATGCTTTTCAATATCTGATTCTACTTTATTTCTCTGCATTACTTATTCATCCCTTTAAATCAAGAGCCATTCTTTGTTTTTATTCCCCAAAATGTCTGTGATGTTTTTATCTCTTGGTCTTTGCACTCTCTTCCACGTTTTTGGTGTTTTATTTATTTTTCTTGACTATCCTGTTCATATACGATATCTAAAATGCCATCATTTATCACATTTCTACAGGCAAATTGCTTCTTCTAAAAGAAGTTTTCAGATGCTTTCTTACAACCTGCATTGACAATGTCATAACATGTTTACAATAGTCTAATTACATGCTTGACTCTCCATTGAGTATTATTACATAAAATTATTCATAACACTTGTTAAAAAGAAGACATTATTCAAAAATGGGATTTTGAGGTAAAGTGGAAGGACCAGGCTCAACTTCAAACACAATAAGGGAAAGGGGAGGATTCCAAGGAGCAGGGTGAGAATGAGGGATGGACAATTGCAAGTCAAGCATCGGGAGTAAGGGGGACTCTGGCTAAAGTGACTTAACAGTATTCTTGCTAAAGACAGGACAGAGTTATCAGATGTCAATGGGGAATGGTGAAAGATGAGGACCCTAATCATATATGGAGGAAGGGAAATTCTCACCAAACTGACTTAGCAGGATTCTTGTTTGGAAAAGCCTATTAAGGCACCTAAATAAAGTTGGGGTAAAGTGATAATCTTGGTCAATATTAAACTATATGTATGTACATATGATACACATCTAATAATGTTCTGACTTATATTTTAATAGAAAACACTATATTGCAAACACTATATTTTTTTAAACATGAAGTAAAATTATTGGGATGATTTTTTAAATGTTTCTTCAAATTCCTGTGAATGACACATGAAATGAGGTTGAAAACATTTTGTCTGAACTGTGTCACACTGATCTTTATAAAAACAGAACAAAGTACCAAAGGAAATTACATATAATGGAAACATTATCATTTACCACTGTAATTATTCTGAGAAAAGGAATTGTGTGCATGAGAAAATAACAGATTGCAAGACATAGCTCAGTGAAAATAGATTTGGGAACTTCATAGCAAAGCCATGGACTCTTTGACACTAAAACAGACTGTATTGGAACTGTGAAATGGAAGAGATAAGGGAATCTTTCATATGGCAGAATACTTGAACTGACAAGAGAAATAAAGTATTCAAGTTTGAACCTAAATATAACTTTGTCTTCTGACTTCTATAAAATAGTTCTCTTGTTGAACTTCTTCATTTGCATCAGAGATTGGTATAGGATTATATTTCCTCAAATTTTTTTTATTCTCACAACCTTTTATGCACAGACTACAGTGAAATAAAGATCATATGGAACAAACTGAGCCCCTACTTCCACTGAAGTAAAACAAAACAATTCAAAAAGGATAAAAAAGCAACAGCACTTGAATATGAAGGGATATAGTAATAACGAATTATGCCTTAAAAATACTGGTATCATCAAATTCAGAACAAGAAGGCAATAAAAGGTTTGACATTTTGAGATGCGGTAAATTCAGATTGTAACCTATAATCATTACAAACATACCAGGTAAACTGAGCATATGTGCAATAAATAACACATAATATACATTACAGACATAATTAAAATCATCAATAAATGATATATGACAACATCTTTGAATTTTTTTCCCTTTTGTAGCAGGGAATGAATCCAGGTTGCTTAACCACTGAGTCATATCCCCAGCCACACCCCCATTTTTTTCCATTATTTATTTATTTATTTTGAAACAGGGTCTTGCTAAGTTGCTGAGGCTGTGTTTGAACTTGCCATCCTTCTGCCTTGGCTTCCAAAATTGCTGGGGTTCTAAGCCTGCATGAGTTTCCAGTCGAACACCTTTGGATATTATGAAGAAAAATGGTCTGGATATTAGTCTGTTAACACATATATGATTGACTCCGGCGTGGGCGCCTTCCACAGGGACAGATTCTCCAGCTTCTCAGAGCAGGCCCCCCAGTGAGAGCCTTTCTACACAGAACCAGCTCCAAGTCCCTGAGCCAGCGTGCAGCGGGCTCCAGCCCACCTGCAGGTTGCTACAGAGACAAGGACAGGGCAGCCAGGGACTTCCCCAAGCAGCCCGGCTCCCTCCGGCGGGAAGCACCTTTCTAGGCTAGCTTCTTGAAGCATACCGCCCAGTGAGAGCCTTTCTACACAGAGCCAGCCACAAGTGCCCAAGCCAGCGGAGATCTCCAACCTGCAAGCAGCCTCTGGGACCAGGGCAGGGCAGCCAGTGACCTCTCCAGGCGGACCTGCCCCCTCTGGTGCAGGCTTTTTCCATGGGGCGATCCAAGACAGCAGACTAGAGGGTGACTGCATCTCCAGTTGCTCCATAACCCAGGATTCAAGAAGGGGAGACATTGAGAGACTCAGACTAAATAGAGCCACGGGGTGAGTCTCCCCGACCCGGTGAGGCTTGGCCCGGGAGGCAGCCCCAGATTCGGGCGGCTTAATAGAGTAGGGCTGGGCAGCTAGAGATTTCTCCAGGCAGCCCTGGGCACTCCGTTGGTGGGATCCTCCCACACAGCCAGTTTCTCTGAGAAGGCCCCCCAGTGAGAGCCTTTCCACACAGAGCCAGCTCCAAGCCCTAGAACCAGTAGCAGGCTAGGGGAAGCTTTCTTTGGAAGCACTGCATTATCAAGTTACTCCAAAACTTCAGCCTACTGAAGGCTGGGAGGTGATACACTGGAAATCTACAGGGACACTATAAGCCAATAGAGGAAATCTGCAATATCTCAGAGTCCCACTGACATCTGAACAATATGAGAAAACAAGGGAAGAAAATGTCCCAAACAAACCTAGATACTATATCAATAAAACCCAATGACCGCACAGCAGAAGAAAGGTCAAAAAGGGAGTTCAGAATGTACATAATTAAAACAATCAGGGAAGCAAATGAGGACATGAAAGAGCAAATGCAGGCATTGAAGGAGGAGATGAAAGAGCAAATGCAGGCATTAAATGATCGCACCAATCAACAGTTAAAAGAGCAAATAAGGGAAGCAAAAGATTATTTCAATAAAGAGTTAGAGATACTGAAAAAAAAAAAAAAACAAACAGAAATCCTTGAAATGAAGGAAACAATAAACCAAGTTATAAACTCCATAGAAAGCATAACCAATAGGAGAGAACACCTGGAAGACAGGACCTCAGATATTGAAGACAAAATATTTAATCTTGAAAACAAAGTTGACCAAACAGAAAAGATGGTAAGAAATCGCGAACAGAATCTACAAGAATTATGGGATATCATGAAAAGGCCACATTTAAGAATTATTGGGATTGAGGAAAGCTTAGAGAAACAAACCAAAGGAATGAACAATCTATTCAATGAAATAATATCAGAAAATTTCCCAAATCTGAAGAATGAAATGGAAAACCAAGTACAAGAGGCTTATAGGACTCCAAATATACAAAATTACAACAGACTCACACCAAGGCACTTTATTATGAAAATACCTAACATACAAAATAAAGACAGAATTTTAAAGGCCGTGAGAGAAAAGAATCAGATTATATTCAGGGGGAAACCAATAAGAATATCAGCAGATTTTTCAATCCAGACCCTAAAACCTAGAAGGGCCTGGAACAACATTTACCAAGCCCTGAAAGAAAATGGATGCCAACCAAGAATCTTATACCCACCAAAACTTACTTTCAGATTTGACGACAAAATAAGATCCTTCCATGATAAACAAAAGCTAAAGGAATTTACAAAAAGAAAGCCGGCATTAGAGAACATTCTCAGCAAAATATTCCATGAGGAAGAGATGAAAAACAATGACAAAAATCAGCAATGAGAGGAACTAGCCTAAAGGAATAGCCAAATAAAGGAGAAACCAAATCATGCCAAAAAACAAAAATGAGTGAAATGACTGGAAATACAAATCATATCACAATAATAACCCTAAATGTTAACGGACTGAACTCATCAATTAAAAGACATAGACTGGCAGATTGGATTAAAAAGAAAAATCCAACAATATGCTGCCTGCAAGAGACTCATCTCATAGAAAGAGATACCCATAGACTAAAGGTGAAAGGATGGGGAAAAACATACCATGCACACGGACACAGCAAAAAAGCTGGAGTATCCATCCTCATTTCAGATAATGTGGACTTCAAGCCAAAACTATCAGAAGGGATAAAGAAGGACATTACATACTGCTTAAGGGAAGCATAAATCAGCAAGACATAACAATCATAAATATCTATGCCCCGAACATTGGCTCATTCACGTACATCAAACAAATCCTTCTCAATTCCAGAAATCAAATAGACCACAACACAATAATACTAGGCGATTTTAATATACCTCTCTCACCGCTGGATAGATCATCCAAACAAAAATTGAATAAAGAAACCATAGATCTCAATAACACAATCAACAATTTAGACTTAACCGACTTATATAGAATATACCATCCAACAAAGAACGAATACACTTTCTTCTCAGCAGCACATGGATCCTTCTCTAAAATAGACCATGTTTTATGCCACAAAGCTATTGTGAGCAAATACAAGAAGATAGAGATACTACCTTGTACTCTTTCAGACCATAATGGATTGAAATTAGAAATAAATGACAGAGTAAAAAACAGAAACTTCTCCAATACCTGGAGATTAAATAATACACTATTATATGATGAATGGATAACAGAAGACATCAGGAGGAAAATAAAAAAATTCTTAGGAGTAAACGAGAACAAAGACCCATCATATCAAAATCTCTAGGAAACTATGAAAGCAGTACTTAGAGGAAGATTTATTTCATGGGGCGCATTCAACAAAAGAAGTAGAAATCAACAAATAAACGAGTTAACACTCCAGCTGAAAGCCCTAGAAAAAGAAGAGCAGACCAACACCAAAAGTAGTAGAAGACAGGAAATAATTAAAATCAGAGCCGAAATCAATGAAATTGAAACAAAAGAAACAATCAGAAAAATTAACAAAATAAATAGTTGGTTCTTTGAAAAAATAAACAAAATTGATAAACACTTAGCCACACTAACACAGAGAAAGAGGGAGAAAACTCAAATTACTAAAATTCGGACGGAACAAGGAAATACAACAATAGACATGAGTGAAATATAAAACATAAATAGAAGCTATTTTGAAAATCTATACTCCAACAAAACAGAAAACCTTGAAGACATCAACAAGTTTCTAGAGACATATGAATTACCTAAACTGAACCAGGAGGATATACACAACTTAAATAAATCAATTTCAAGCAATGAAATAGAAGAGGTCATCAAAAGCCTACCAACAAAGAAAAGTCCGGGACCAGATGGGTTCCCAGCCGAGTTCTACAAAACCTTTAAAGAAGAGCTCATTCCAATACTTCTCAAAGTATTCCATAAAATAGAAGAGGAGGGAACCCTCCCAAACTCATTCTATGAAGCCAATATCACCCTGATACCTAAACCAGACAGAGACACATCAAGGAAAGAAAATTTCAGACCAATATCCTTAATGAACATCGACGCAAACATTCTCAACAAAATTTTAGCAAATCGCATACAAAAATATATGAAAAAGAGAGTGCATCACGATCAAGTGGGTTTTATCCCAGGGATGCAAGTTTGGTTCAACATCCGGAAATCAATAAATGTCATTCACCATATCAACAGACTAAAAGTTAAGAATCACATGATTATTTCAATAGATGCAGAAAAAGAATTCAATAAAATACAGCATCCCTTCATGCTCAAAATACTAGAAAAAATTGGGGTAGTGGGAACATTCCTTAACATTATAAAGGCCATCTACGCTAAGCCCATGGCCAATATCATTCTAATTGGTGAAAAACTGAAAGCATTCTCCCTAAAAACTGCAACAAGGCAGGGATGCCCTCTTTCACCACTTCTATTCAACATCCTGAGACTCTAGCCAGAGTAATTAGACAAACCAAAGAAATTAAAGGGATACGAATTGGAAAAGAAGAACTCAAACTATCCCTGTTCGCTGATGACATGATTATATATTTAGAGGAACCTGGAAATTCCACCACAAAACTCTTAGAACTCATAAGTGAATTCAGTAAAGTAGCAGGTTACAAGATCAATGCTCATAAATCCAATGCATTTTTATACATAAGTGATGAATCTTCAGAAAGAGAAATTAGGAAAACTACCCCATTCACAATAGCATCGAAAAAAATAAAATACTTGGGAATCAATCTCACAAAAGAGGTGAAAGACCTCTACAATGAGAACTACAGAACACTAAAGAAAGAAATTAAAGAACACCTTAGAAGATGGAAAGATCTCCCATGTTCTCGGATAGGCAGAATTAATATTGTCAAAATGGCCATACTACCAAAAGTGCTATACAGATTCAATGCAATTCCAATTAAAATCCCAATGATGTACCTTACAGAAATAGAGCAAGCAATTATGAAATTCATCTGGAAGAATAAGAAACCCAGAATAGCTAAAGCAATCCTCAGTAGAAAGAGCGAAGCAGCGGGTATCACAATACCAGATCTTCAACTCTATTACAAAGCAATAGTAACAAAAACGGCATGGTATTGGTACCAAAACAGACAGGTAGATCAAAGGTACAGAATAGAGGACATGGACACAAACCCAAATAAATACAATTTTCTCATACTAGACAAAGGTGCCAAAAATATGCAATGGAGAAAAGATAGCCTCTTCAACAAATGGTGCTGGGAAAACTGGAAAACCATATGCAACAGAATGAAATTAAACCCCTATCATCACCCTGCACAAATCTCAACTCAAAATGGATCAAAGACCTCGGAATCAGACCAGAAACCCTGCATCTTATAGAAGAAAAAGTAACCCCAAATCTTCAACTTGTTGGCTTAGGATCAGACTTCCTTAGCAGGACTCCCATAGCCCAAGAAATAAAAGCAAGAATCAACAACTGGGATAGATTCAAACTAAAAAGCTTTCTCTCAGCAAAGGAAACTATCAGTAATGTGAAGAGAGAGCCTACAGAGTGGGAGAATATCTTTGCCACTCATACTTCAGATAGAGCGCTAATTTCCAGATCTATAAAGAACTCAAAAAACTCTACACCAAGAATACAAATAATCCAATCAACAAATGGGCTAAGGAAATGAACAGACACTTCACAGAAGAAGATGTACAAGCAGTCAACAGATATATGAAAAAATGTTCAGCATCTCTAATAATAAGAGAAATGCAAATCAAAACTACCCTAAGATTTCATCTCACCCCAATTAGAATGGCGATTATCAAGAACACAAGCAACAATAGGTGTTGGTGAGGATGTGGGGAAAAAGCTACACTCATACATTGCTGGTGGAGTTTCAAATTAGTGCAGCCACTCTGGAAAGCAGTATGGAGATTCTTCAGAAAGCTTGGAATGGATCCACCATTTGACCGAGCTATCCCACTCCTTGGCCTATACCCAAAGGACTTAAAATCAGCATAGTACAGAGAAACAGCCACATCAATGTTCATAGCTGCTCAATTCACTATAGCCAGATTGTGGAAGCAACCTAGATGCCCTTCGGTTGATGAATGGATAAAGAAACTGTGGCATATATATACAATGGAATATTAGTGTGCCATGAAGAATCATAAAATTATGGCATTTGCAGGCAAATGGATGAAATTGGAGGATATCATGGTAATTGAGATAAGCCAATCTCAAAAAACTAAAGGACGAATGATCTCGCTGATAAGCGGATGAGGACATATAATGGGGGGCATGAGGGGTTAGCGTTAGGGTTAGAGTTAGGTTTAGGGTTAGGGATAAGGAGGGTGGTAAGAATGGAGGAAGGAAGGACTATATAGAAGGAAAAGAGGGGTGGGTGGGGTAGGGGGAAGTGGAAAACATAGAAATAAGTCTGTGCCTCTTCAAAAGTATTGTAGCAACTGTGTCCACTTGAAATGACATTCAAACCAATATGGGTGTGTCTGAAAGTTGGAAAAGGTGGGATCCACTCTGCACGAGTGACTGAAGGCCCTCTGGGAAGAACTCACACTGCAACGTTGAGGCCTGCAGGTCTGACCTAAGAGGATACAGGGATCTTGAGCACAGTTATCATATGTCAGAGTGGCTGAGGCCTCTGTGTCCAAAAGAGATAGAGTTGAAACAATAGTGGATAAAACCTTAGAGAGCTCTTCACACTTCCACATGACACTGAGGTGCTGGCTTCTTGAAATGAGACACTCTCTCTGAGGCCTCTGTCTATTTCCTGCTCCTGGAGTGGAGTAAGTTCCTTTAACTTCAGTATCAAGAACTTAGTAGGAATCATCACCTTGGAGAGCAGGGCAAGGACAGAGGACCACATGGCATTTACTACATTTATTAGTAAATGCTAAATAACAACTACAACACCTAGAACTAGTTGAGAGAAGAGACAGCAAAAGACTCGGCGTTCTCTCAATCGCTGTGATGGCAATATAGGTGGAAAAATACTGCTCCATTTCTATTTCTTTGAGCACCATGTTTTGTGCCACAAAATTGGTGCTTTTTAATTTGAACTTTATAAATACAGTCATATCTTATTATTTGCAGGGGGTTGGTTTCAGAAACCACTTTCCAGGATCCCAAAATCTGTGAATGCTCAAGTTCCTTATACAAAATGCCATAGTATCTGCATATAATCTATGCTCATTCTCCTGTATATTTTCATCATCTCTAGATTACTTACAATACCTCATACTAAATAAATGCTATGTAAACAAAAAAATATGATTTGCAGATATTTCCTCTCATCCTATAAGTTGGTTTTATTTTCAGGTGGTAACATTTCAAATTATGATAAAGTTCAATTTACCTATTTTCTATTTTCCCTTCCTTTCTTTTGCCTTGGTGTCTTATATAAGATATGCTTAACAAATATATACTAAGTATGGAGTTTAAAGAAAGTATGAATATACTTTCTCCTCTGAATATTAATTAGGTCTCTTATAGACAGCATACAATTGGATCATGATTTTTTAAAATCCAATCTTCCAAATTCTTATTTTGAATTGGCTAATTTTTTATCCCGTTGATATTTAAATCTTCATGAAATTGGAAGAATTTTCTTCTGTAATTTTTTTTGGTCCCTCATTTCCTACATTACTCTCTTCAGTGCAAAGTATTTTTATTGTTGTTATGTTGTTCTTGTTTTGTTTTTGCAGTTAAAATTTTTAATTTATTTTTTACTTCCATTGTTTTACATTCTATAGCTATTATATTTGTTATACCATGGGGATTACATTTAACATCCCAAAGTTATAATATTCTAACTAAAATATATACCAGCTTAACTTCAATAACATATGAAAATTCCCCCTTGACATTTTGTTCCTAGGGCTGGGGTTGTGGCTCAGTGGTAGAGCACTTGCCTAGCATGTGTGAGGCACTGGGTTAGGTACTCAGCACCACATATAAATAAGTAAATAAAATAAACGTCCATTAGCAATTATTGAAAATATATTAAAATAAGATTTTGTTCCTACGTATTTCAGTATCTAATGACACAAAATTATATCCTCATATATTATATACGCCAAATCATAAATTAATAATTTTATGTGCATTATTTTCTTAAACTATGTAGAAAAGAAATTAGAGTTGTAATTCAAAGTTAAAATCTTCCTAGCTTTTAGAAGAATTTTTTTTTTTGATAAAGTAGTGTGCCAAGTCAAGTATAGAAAAAGAGGTGGAGGTATGATCCAAGTTAACACCATCTTGTGCAACTGTCCATGTGTTTACATCTATTGGGGGCTTTATTTTTTACATGAGGTTTTATGCTACTCCCTAGTGTGTTGCCATTTCACCCTGCTGGGCTCCTTGAGGCTTTGTTTCAGGAAAGTCTAGAGAGTGTAACTCCAGGAGCTTTTGTTTCTCTGAAAATGTCTTAATTTCTCCCTGCTTCTGATGGACAGCTTTGCTGAACGTAAGGTTCTTGGTTGACAGGTTTTTGTTTTGATTTTGTTTTGTTCATTGGTTTTTGTGTCCGTGTGTTTACTTTAAATGTACACTTCTTTGCTTCTGGCCTGCAAAATTTTGGATAATAAACCTACTTATAATCATGTTGAGGATTCTTTGTATTCAAAAAGAATCTTCTCTTCTGCTATGTTCTCTTTCAACTTGAACATTCTGAGCATAATGCATTGTGAAGTCCTACTTACCCATTTCCTTTTCATTGATGATCAGCTACCTGTACTTTGCTGGGGTCTCAGTATGACTCTACTTGATTTGATCTATTTTGGAATTTATTAAGTTTCTTGTATGTTTGTACTTGCATATTTTCATAAATTTGAGAAGCACAGTCATTATTTCTTCAAATTTTCTCTCTGCCTCTATCCCTCTTTCTTCTGATGGGATCTCCACAAATGAACATGTTGTTCCACCTGATCATCTCTCACAGGTCTCTGAGGTTCTTTTCAATTTTCTTCAGTCTTTATGTTTTTTTTTTTTTCTTGTTCCTCAAAATTAATGATTTTCATCATTTTAATTTCAAGTTTGCTGATTTCTTCTTCTGTTGTTCAAATCTCTCTTAAAATTTCCCTAGTGAATTTTCCATTTTGTTTTACTTTTTAGCTCTGAATTTATATTTAAAATTTGTCTGTCAAACAGGTCACCTGTTTGATATTTTCATTCTGTTTATGTGATTTTCTTTACTTTTTCCCTATCTTCTTTTATCTCTTTGATCATCCTTAAGAAAGTTGTTTCAAAGTCAGCAAACAGGTCTTTTTCAGAAAAATATCCATCAATTCTTCTTCTTTTTTTTTTTTTTCACTTTGAAAGAGCATAATTTCTTGTTTCATTTTATGCCTAGTGATATTTTGCTGAAAATGGGACAGTTTAATAACTAGATAACCCTGAAAATGAGATTCCCACCTTTTCCCATTTGTTTTATTTTAATGTTTTTTGTTTATCATTTTTTAAAATAAATATTGTTAGAACCCCTCTCTGCACCAAGGATCAGCACATGTGTAAACTAAACATCATTTCTGGTCTTTTCTGATTTCATACATTTTCCTAAACATGCATGGTTACTTTCCAATTTCTTCTTATATGCAATTGCTTTTGAATATCTGGCAAAAGGGGAAAAAGAGAAAGTTGAAAGCAAGAATAAATAGAAAATTTTTAGATCCTATACATGGAACTTCTTCCTGAAGGTCCATAATAGAGGAAGGAACAATATCAATGTTCACATTCTTCTTTGCCCTGAGCCTCCAATCAGAAGTAGTGATCAGTAATTAGAGATTAGAGTCCTCAAATTTGGTGAACAAGGTAATTTTAACCCACCTGGTTTATGCAAATGGCATTCCAGCTACTATTTGAATATGTGCACAGATGTCTAACACAGAGCTGGGAATGGATGGTTAGCTGCTATTGTGCTAAGAGCTGAAATTCACCAAAATTTACTGCAACTTATTGTCCAAAGCTTCCTTTGTAATTTTCTGTGATCAGATAATTTATAACTTTTAATATTATAGATTTATTGGACTTGAACTATGAATGAAATTATGGTATGTGTTATGATATTTTATGTGATCTTAAAATAGTTTGTCTTAGGTATGTGTAGTAAGGCTATGAGTGTTAGTTTGAGGAAGGTGGTTTTCTACAGTTTTATGATGTTTATGTCTAGTTTATCAAATGATAGAAGAATTTTAATATCTCCAACCAGTCCGAAGGCTTTAGCTTTTTTTCTTTTTCTTTCTTTCTTTTTTTTTTTTTTCCCCTCTAATTTACTTTTAAGCTCTGCCATTAGGCACATATTATTTACTATAGCTGTATCTCATGATATTTTTACTCTTTGGTACATGTCCATATTTTTTTCTGAAAAGATTGCATCCATTTTCTTATTCTTATGACTTTGTTTTACATACTATGAATTATTTCTATCCTTTTATTTTCATCCTATTTTTGCTTTATGTTTAGTATAAGCCTCTTATAGACAGCTTCAACTAAGGTTTTACAATTTTATTTTATATTTTTCTTTGGTTTTAATAGTTATTTATTCTATTATCATTTAAAGTAATAATTCACATAACTGAATTATATCTAGCATTTTATGACTTTTGGTTCTGCTGCTTTTTATTCCATTTTTAACCTTCCTGTCTTACTATACTGTTAATAAATGTTTTTGTAGATCTATATTTTAACATCACATGGCATTTTAAGGTTTTTATTTTTGCATTTTTAGTTATTTCTCTGAGGACTATAGTACAAATGTGAAACTTTTCACACTCTATTTAGAGTTAATATAGTACAACTCTATATAAAATGGAAAAGAAAGGTACAAGGGGGTAGGACCCATATACCATATTTATCACTTTTATACCATAGTCACTACGTAAACTATACTTCAATTTTTCACAAAACCCACGGAACAATGTTATAAATTTTACCTCCAACAGTTGTTATATATTTTTTAAAAGTGTATAGGATGAAAGTATACAGGACTCTAATACTCTACATGTTTACTAATCCTTCGTATGTACATAAAATTCAAATATTGATTCTATATAGTTTCTCTTTTTTCAGGTACTTATTTTAGTATTTCTTTATTACGCAAATTTTCTTTTTCATATTTAAAAATTTCCCCAACTCACCTAGATTTTTAAATAGTACATTAATGGAGCATAGAATTCTGTTTATTTTGGTTGGTCTTGTTTGCTTGTTCTGGTCCTTGTTTAGTGGTTTATAGCTATCATTCCACTGTTGTCTGTTATCCACTGTTTTTGATAAGAATTGACCAGTTATTCTAATTGTCTTCCTACTATGTGAATTGTGTTTTTTCTCTATGCTGTTTCAAGGCACTGTCTGCATGTTTGGGTTTCAAAAATTTGCCAAGACTTCTTTGATCCACTTTTTTCCATATTTGTTATGCCCTCTGATATTCTCCACTATTTAAATTTATGTCTTTAAATAACTTGAGGGACATGGTGGACATGACCTCTTGAAATAATTTTACTGAGTGCAATGTGTTTCTTCCTTCTCTGGGTCTCTAACTGCAACTATCTTTAGCATTTTCATATTGTTTTGTAAGTCTCTAACATGGTTTATGTTATTTGTTTCAATCATTCATTTTTATACTTCAGATTGGAAAACAATTTTATTAAACTATATTTACTCTTATTTTTCTGCACTCTCCAATCTTCTGGTGATTTTCTTTTTATAGTTTCTTATTCTGTTTTTCCATCCCTTAATTTCTACATTTTAAAATACAATTTTTTTTTTTATGGGCTAAGCATAGTAGATTTACTAACTCTCATACCTACATCGCTGCCAATGGATTGGCTTCCATTTATTATCTTTTTACCTGAATATGGGTCACATTTGCTGATTTGTCATATGTACAATAATTTTACATTTTATCTTAGATATTATGACTGATTGGGTTAGGTGATGTTGACTTCGGTTATGCTTTCCAAAGATAATAAGTTATTATCATTTTTACCAGGCAGTTAATAGGTGGCATTCAGACTATAAACTAAAATCTCAGGTCAATTATTTTATCCTGAGATGTGCTACTTGGAACTTAGCAGTACATGCAAACCTCACAGATTGGCCTGACTTTTGGATGCAGTCTGCACAAAGATTCAGGTTCTAAGTATGGTTTTCTTCTTTTCAGGTTGTCATTCTTGTGTATATTACAAACTCAGTCCTTTGTCTAGTCGAAGAAAGAGAATTAAATATTTCTATTTCAAATTTACCTGGTAGATATGGTATACTTGAAGCCTGGCCTCATGCAAAAACAGAACATATGGGTATCTCCCAGTATAGTTTTCCTCGAGAAGAAACGACACCCTACAAATATTCGCCTACCTTTCTTCACTTTCCAGTGTCTTTAGTCATTTGTGTGTGGAAAGTTTTCCGTTTTAAAAATAATTTATAGTTATTTTCAGGTGGCAATTTTTGATCTCAGTATTCTGAAATGGAATTTTAATTGTGTGGCAGGAAAATATCTTTAAAATATTCAAAATTCATAGATTTTTTTGTATGTCCTCCATATTCCTGTTTTGTATTTCTATACACACACTTAGAAAGCTATCCTATTGCTTCCAATATCTTATCTTGGGATTGACAGTATTTAATGAATACCTTAGTGATAATTGGTCAAAATATCCTGAACTTGCTGTGTTTTGATCTCATTTTATTTGAACCTTGTGGGCATAACAAAATATAGATATGACAACATTTTTTTTCATTTGTCCATTAACTTATGTTGTTAAATTCAACTGCTGCAAGGTGAAGTTGTTGCTATAATATTTATGAAAGTCATATTATTGCAGTCCATTACAAGAAAGGATGCAGCTGGATCACAGGTTTTGAGATATAACTTTTACTGCCTAAGGCTCTTATTTAAACTCCAGGATCAAGTACAGTGTTGTGATCACCATTTTTCAAACACACCATTTTCTATTAGTATTTTCTCTGAAGGCAGACCCAAAACATAAGTGGACATTTATATACAAATCCATATTATATTCAGTATTCTATTTTTGTTTTATTGTGATAAACATAACTAAGATATCCTAATTGGATTCATTTTGTGCTTCAATAACAAAACATATTTAAAATTATGATGAATAAATCTTTTCCTAAATTTTTATTTTCCTATTTTCTTATATTATCAAAAATTAGAGGTCTTTTAATAATTTATCAGAAAAATCATTTATTTCTCATGCATAAGAATGATAGTTTGAAAAACATCTCAAGCGTACGTTGACTATAGAAACATTGGGGAGAAAAGCAAGAGAAGGCAAATAGAATTTTTAATGATTTCTTGGCTAGTTATAATTCTGGAACAAAACTTTTCTATATTTATCTAACAAACTATTTGTGTGATCTAGTCTCACCTCTGACTAAATCCCCATGTATTTTACTTCCAGTCAAGATTTATCTCTTAAATATACCAAGCTAGAAGTGTCAGAATTTATGCAGTGCATAAAACAAGATGTTCATAAAAACAATAGATAAAATGGTTTACAATTAGTGGCGCCTAATAGTTACATGTGGTAGAACTGGGTAGGATACACAGATAGATTAGTATTGAGATCAGAGGAAAACAGTCCTGTAAAACTATTGTTATCCATGGGTGACAAGGGGACAAATAGGTAAAAATATTCCAAATAAATTTAATAGAGAAAACTCAACAAATTTATACTTGTTCTCATTTCTTTAAGAACAGAAAATTTCATAAACTACTAATTATAGCAGCAGCCTATTATTGGATTTGCAACATGTATAGATGTAATAAGCATAGCAATGATAGCATAAATACAAAAATAGAAGAACTAGATCTATACATAGGCAAGATTTTTACATTTTGATTTCTCCCTAGAGCTAGGTTAATATGAATCTTATCTAGATTTTATGAAATTGAGAAGACTCTTGTAAATCCTAGACCAAACACTATCAGAGATGAGAACATGCTACCCCAAACTATGGTACACTGACAAAATTAAAAAGGTAGCTCTCATCTTCTGCTTTTGTCCTCTGATGCCATATGCATAATTTTTTCTCCATTCTCCCCAGAAGACCTTTAGATGTGTTTTACCATAAATCTGGAGGACAAGAATGAAAACGTTCTTATGTATAGTAAGAAATCTGAACAAGTAGTTCTTGCTAACTTCTCCCTAGTTCATAGACATTACACTGAATGCATTTTGATCAACCATACTTCTACACAACTGTCCATTTTTCATCAAACCTGATTCTAAAATATACAGTATCCCCAAGTCTTTGGGTCTTTATTTCTGAAGACTCCCATGTCATGTAAAACTCTCAGAGGAAAAATTATTTATGCTTTTCTCTTGTCAAATTATTTTTTGTCATAGGCATATCAGCCATGACAATTCAACAGGTGAGGAAAGAGTACTATGTGTTCTCCCTTACAATGTAAGATAATAACTCAAGAAAGTGCAATTAAAAGAAGAACTGAGATATAATAGTAGAAAATGTTCACTTAATGTAAAGGAAAGGAGTATCAAAGGAACAACAAAATAATACCAAACATAGTCATAGCGTGTAGAAAACAATGTAATTGCCAGATGTAAATCCAATTGCATGGATTATGACATAAATGTATATGGATAAAAATTAAATTTAAAAGCTGAGATTGCCAGGTTGGCCAAAGAAGACTAGCAGGCAGTCATAGGAGGTCTACAGCACACACATTTTAAACATAATGACCTACAGAGGCTGAAAGCAAAAAGGTAGAAATGGATAAAACATGCAAACAGCAATCATAAAAAAATTTAAATGACTATATTAATATCAGATGAAAATAGAATTGAAACAAGCGTGTTATTTGAGATGAAGGACACATACAAATGAAAAAGTTGACCATGATATGTAAGAATCATAAAAAATGTCTGTACTCAACAAAATCATCCAAAATATGAGAAGCAAAAATGAACAGAGCTTAAAGTAGATATTTACAATTAAAAGTAATGGTTGAAGTTTTCAATACTGTGATGATTAACCTTACGTGTGAAACAACTATGGAGTTCAACAAGGAAGCAGACTATCCCAACACTATTAGCCAATTAGATCTACAAATTATCCATAGAAAATTCTACCAAACAGTAGAATTGCACAGTCTCAGTAGAATGCACAGTCTCACCTGTGCATGAAGCATTCTCCATGATAGACAATAGTGAGATGATAAAATGAGCTTCAATAAGTTTTAAAGGTTTAAATAATGTAAAGCATGCTCTAAGACCACAATGAAATGTGTAAAAAGTAATAACAAAAAAATTGGTAAATGAACCAAATATATACAGTTAAAAATATTACTAGGAGTAATCAAAATCATCAGAGAAATCATCAGAGAAATCATCAGAGGATTTAGGGTAAAAAGAACGAGATATATGAAAATAAAGATGTAAAATAACAAAAGTCATAAACTGTTATAACCCTAACCTTAGCCCAAAGTGTATATGAACCTGAAATGTGTCATGTTCATTTCTTGTTTCACCTTGAATACTATACTCAAAGTATGTCATTCTATATATGCAAAATTCTAAACCCCCGCAAAATCTGAAATCAAAACACCCTGGTCTCAAACATTCCAAGTAAAGTATACTCAACCTGTATTCAAAATTCTGATCTGGGACTTGCATCTAGAACTCGAACAACTCAATAACAAACATACAAATAAAGCAATTCAAAATGGGTCAATGATGTGAAGAGCTATTTTTCCAAAAAATATACACGATTATTCAATAACCATTTGGGAAATTCTCAATAGTATTGCTACTAGATAAATGCAAATCAAAAACACAATGAAATATGACTTATAACTTTATATGGCTATAATATAAAATGCAAAAGAAGAGAGAGCATATACATGTTAGCAAGGATATAGAAAAGTTGGATTCTTCACATGATTCTGCAGAAAGGTAAAAGCAGGAAGCAATCTGGCAGTCCCACAGGAAGTTAAACCTAATGTTACTTCTCTCAATCAACAATCCCATTCCTAAGTGCATAAGCAAGAGAAAATAAAACACATGTTCACACAAAACTTTCATACACATCTTCATAATAGTATTATTAATATTAGTAAAATGTGGAAATAACTCAAATATCTCACTTGAATACTGAATTCTGAAAGTACAATGTGGTATATTCACAATGAAATCTTATTTGGCAATTGTAAGAAATAAAATATTAATATACACTACAACATGAGGAATATTGAAAACATTGTGCTAAGTGTGGTTTAGTTGCCTAAACCACAGGTTATATTATTAAATTTTATGAAATATGCAGAATAGGAAACTATATAAAGATACTGAGTAGGTCTTCCATTGCCTAGGGACAACAGAGTAGAAGGGGACATGGAGACTGCATGACTACTCAGGTATGTGACACACCTTTGGGGATAATTTAAGAAGTTCTAAACTTGGCTATAGTAATGTTTTCTCAACTCTGTGAACATGATATGATATACCTGATTATACACTATAAATGTTTGAACTGTATATCAATAAAGCTGTTACATAATAAAAATGCATTCACTAAGGCAGGGTCTCTTAAAGTTTTTATTATACAAATAAAAACGCTAAGGATTGACTTTTACAAAGTCACCTGAAGAACTAGGACCAGGACCCCATTTAGAATCATTCTGCTTCTGTTCCAAGGACCAGACCTTGCTGAATATCTCCAACTGGATATCCCATAGACACCTATTATATGTGTAATTAAATCTGAATGTTCCTCACACTTAAAATGCTGTCAATAATTAAAAAAAATGGATTACCTTAGATAACTTGTGGGACACTTAATTATTATTAATTTTCCAAAGTTCACTAAATTATTTCAATGGAAGCATCTTAATGATGTTAAACTGGATATTTTTTTCCTTTTCATGGTCTCACTTTTGCCTGGATTATTATAAACATTCCTTTGGTATAGACCTCTTTAATTCTAAAAATGAACAATCTCATTCATTTATTGCTGTACAGCCAATTACCCTATAACTCAGTTATTTGACTCTTCAAGTCCCAAATTTTCAATTCTGTGAAGATAATAAATATTCAAATATTATTTCAGAGTTGCCATAAGTGGTATATTTGTTGCTTAATTGAAGTTTCTCTAACAGGTGTTCCACATCTGGAATGATTGGATAAAATGGGTTAAAACAAGTATGTTATTTGTTGTGAGTCTATGGGTTGCTTGGTACCACCTCAACCATTCTTTTCTGGGTCCCAGGTGCTGTTGCCACCTGGGATTAATGGAAATAAAGTATGCCTCCATGTTACGTGTCTTGGAGCTGTTTAGGGGTCATGACTTTTTCTGTTATTTCTCAGTATTAAGGCATCTATCTGAGGCTAACTTTCATAGTAGTAAGAGCATTCCAAGAGATAGAAAGTGGAAGCTGCCAGGAGTATTAATCCCTATGTATTAGAACACACACAATATAACTTTACCACTACATTCATTCATCACAAAACATTAAAAATCCAGCCCACAATAAGGAGTAAAGTATATAGACTGCCCCCTTTGATGAGAAAAAGCTGCAAGGAAATCTTAATGTTCAACCATAATAAGTGTAGCAATGATTAACTGATCAAAAAAAGATGATCAAAGATCCCTCTGTTATTCCCTTTTAAGAATTACCCATAATCTACATATTTAGAAATTTCAAATTTGAAGTTCAAATAATGCAGTTCTCATCTTTAGATGAGAAATAATGTATTAAGTTTCCAGTTCTTTCTTCATTTTACTTTGTAAAACATTTAAATTACCTGCCTATTCCCCTGTAGAAAACTCCACGTGCAACCCATTGTTCTATAAACTAAATATCTAAACTCCTAAGATTCTAAGAAAGCCTCTTTCATAACCTGATCTTTGACTTGACTCTTCAGTTAAATATTATCATGCTTCCCAGATTATTTTTTGTTACAAGCCATAAAAACTATTTTATTGATTGTAACTTTATTTGTGATTATGATGCATAAGTTTCAAACATATGGAGATAACATATATACATTTCATTGAAAACAGAACAGGGATTGGAACAGAAATAGAGTTTTAGAATGCAAAACTTTGTGTACCAGGAATTTGCAAACTCAAGAATCAATCATCAAACCACTTAGCCCAATTCCAAGGCATCTTTTAAAACTAATATCTATTAATTGATATTAGTGCAATGAATCTTCATTTGATTTTTATTTATTTTCTTGGTACTTACTACTGGGAATTGAATCCAGGGGCACATTACTACTAAGTTACATCCTCACCCCTTTTTTTATTTTAAGTTTGAGACAAAGTCCCCCTTTGTTACTGGGGTTGACCTGGAATCCAAAATTCTCCTGCCTTAGCCTTCTGAGTCACTGGGATTGCAGGCATGCAACATGATTCCCAGGATGAATGTTCATTTTTAAAAACAAATGTTTGACATATTTGTGAGACATAATCTTATGGACTAG
The DNA here is from genome assembly GCF_902686455.1 of Sciurus vulgaris. NCBI lineage: Eukaryota > Metazoa > Chordata > Mammalia > Rodentia > Sciuridae > Sciurus > Sciurus vulgaris. The sequence goes on along the minus strand of NC_136470.1, from coordinate 24,065,447 downwards.
CCTAGCATACAAAATAATGTTACATTTTATTTCTGTAAACTAGTAATTATATATAGTATAGTAAAAGATGCGTAGTTCTGTTACCATCCAATCATCTGTTTACAAAAATGGACATTTGTTGTGGACTCAATCAATAGACCAAATAGCAGAATGTAGACAGAAAGCACATATAAATTAAACTATACTTCTTCTAATAACATAACTATGCAAAGCATTTCTCATTTAATTCCGTTTTAAAATTTTACTAAAACCACAAGTGGTCAGTCAAACCTATTGTTTACAGGTTTTGTTTTTCAGTTAAATTTTATGCTAATTACTAATTTTAAATATGAGCATAACAATTATACCTATATTTTGTTTAATTATAAAAAATGATCATTATGAAACCATAAAGAAAACCATCAAAAAGTTTCATCTGCAGTAAAAAGTTCAAATTCTGGATTCTACTGTGACCAGTAAATAATAGCAAGAACAGAAATATTAAAAAGTAATGCCTCAGCATTTGAACTTTGCTTAAGAATTACATGCCATGTTTAAATGTGAAAAAAATTGGTTTTGCAATGCTTTATTCAGCTCGTCTGACACTGAGTACTTATATATAATGTTTAGTATAATATTAATAATTTTTAAAAGTATAAAATATAAATTAGTGAACTATAGTTAGATAAATTGGTCAAATGCTATGCAAATAGCAAAAGAGCTTAATTGATTCATTCAGGTAAGTGGTATTTACTGGGAATGTTGTTTGTCCTAAAGCACAGATTTTGTTCAATGAGTTAAATTGATTTCATTAAAAATTTAATATGTTCTAGGGGAATAAAAGGAACTCAGAATGAAATATTAAGAAACATGTAATTCAAAATTATTTGGAACATGTATGCTTTTCGAACCTAGCTTTTTTAAGGGTTTAATAGATAATACTTGTGCAATTTTGCAAACTTATTTGAGTACCTAGATAGTCCTGTGTGAAAATATCAATGTCTGACAAATCCCATAGAAAAGGGAAAGATGGGAAAGTGAGCCTCAGATTTGCCTATGCTGTTTCCCTGGGTTTATTTGCTAATTCACAGCACAGGGAATAAAGGCAGGGAATAAATCTGAGACCCCTGATTTGCAATCTTTCTGAGATCTGAAATAGAAGGATAAGAGTTGGAATTTGGGCTGCCTAGAAATTTGGAACTTGAAGTCAAAATTCAGTTAGCCTCAAATTCTGCCCTGTTATCCCCTATTTCTTTAATGAAGTGGTCAAATTCTGAACTGCCTATGCTCAAGTCTAGATGCTTAGGTTCAGACCCAAGCAAACAATAGCTTGGTGTCTAATAAGTTGACAAAGAATTAAATCATCTCTGTGTTAGGAGAAAGAGACAGACATCTAAATTAAGCTCTGGAAAAAAAGAAATCTAAAACTGTAGTTGAGATCCTAATAGAACTAACCACAGTAGGTTGCTGATTCACTAACATATTTGGTCATAGGACAATTGGGAACAATCTAGAGCAATCTAACTTAGTCGTCTTACCTATGAGGATAATTACAAAATATGCATGTTGCACACACTTATATACATGATAAAATGATAGTTTCTGAATAGAAATATAAGAACTGTTAATAGTTACAGAGTACATTTTATTATCTTTCTACTTCAGCTACAATTTAAAGTGCTTTGTGGGGCAAATAATGGAAAGTAGCAAAAAAAAAAAAAAAAAAAAAAAAAAAAATCCCACAAAGTTAGATCCATCCAGAGAAAAACTATTGCACTTTTTCCTTAAAAGTTAAATATCTGGGGGGATTCAAGATGACGGACTAGAGGGTGGCTGCGTTTCGTGTTGCTCCAGGACTCAGGACTCAAGAAGAGGAGATATAGAGAGCCTTGGGACCAACTCAAAGCAGCCGGGCGAGAATCTCCCACTGGGCAAGCGTCCCCGACGGGGCAGGAGTCCTGGACGGGGCGGTAGCCCCAAAAGCAGGGATCTTTGCAAAGTAGAACTGCCGGCGAGGTGCCCCTCCCCCCGCTGGAGCAGTGATCGCAGACAGCTGGGAGCATTGGAGAGGGGGCCGCCCAGAGGAGAAGGAGAAATACGGGCTCGGCATGTTGCTTGGAATTGGATCAGCTGCGCCAGGGCTCCGGGCAGCTATCCAGAGGAGCAGCGTGGACTCAGGACTCAAGAAAAGGAGATATTGAGAGCCTTGGGACCAACTCAAAGCAGCGGGTGAGTGTTTCCCACTGGGCAGGCGGACGGGGCGGTAGCCCCCGGACAGGGCGGTAGCCCCTGGACAGGGCGGTAGCCCCGAAAGCAGGGATCTTTGCAAAGTAGAACTGCCGGCGAGGCGCCCCTCCCCCCGCCGGAGCAGTGATCGCAGACAGCTGGGAGCATTGAAGAGGTGGCTGTTCATCACAGCGCTTGGACTCGGCCCAACCCACCCGCGCTCTGGGAGGCTGCCCAAAGGAGAAGGTGCTTGGTGAGCTGTTTGGACTGAAAGTTACCACCCCTGAACACAGGGGGCTGCCCAGAGGAGAAGGAGAAATACGGGCTCGGCACGTCGCTTGGAATTGGAACAGCTGCGCCAGGGCTCTGGGCGGCTATCCGGTGGAACAGCATGGTGAGTGGTTTGGTCCCAGAGCATCCGCTCCTGAACATAGGGGGGTTGTCTGGAGAAGGAGGAGGAACGCGGCGGGGTGCTTGGGCTCGAAGTGACTGCACCAGGGCTACGGGAGGCAGTCGGGACAAGAAGGTGCACAGTGAGTTCTTGGGACTCGTGATGCACCAGATCTCTGGGTAACTGCCTGGTGGAGAAAGTGGTGCGTGGTGGGTCACTTGGTCTTAGAGCGACCGCACGGATCAACAGGTGGCTGCTGGAGGAAAAGGCGTGTGGCGGGTCACTGGGACTTGGAGCGATTGTAAGGGGCTCCAGGTGGCTGCTCAGAGGAGGGGCCGCATAGCCAGGCGAAAAGTGCAGAGCAGGGTCCTAAACGGCTTCTTGGTGGAAGGGCCCCACAGACAAACTGAGGGGCAGAGCGAAGGCTCCAGGACTACAGGCAGCTTCTCTGAGGAGAGGCAGCCGAAGGAGATTCATTTGGGAAGGGTGAGGCTTCCAGGCCCAGGAGGTAGGTCCGGGTCCCTGGGAACATTGCAGAAGAAGGCTGCCCAGCCCAGGCGGTAGTTGTGAATTGAACGGAACCTCTGGGAGGAAAACCGACCAGCGAGACCTCCCCACCGGGTGACTCCTCCCTGTTGGGTGAGGTTCTCCCAAAAGGACCGTAAAATCAGAGACACAGGCCCAAACTGGTCTTGCATCAGCCCACAACCTACTTCCCTTCTGGATGACCATTCATCAGCAAGTGAAGGTACCTCTGCCCACTAGCAGGGAATATACCCCACCAGAAGGCCACCACCCCTAGGGAATCAGCTCCCTTGTGCAGCACTGCATTATCAACTTCCTCCAAGATTTCAGGCTACTGAAGACTAAGAGGGGATATAATAGAAATCTTCAGGGATATTATAAGACAATAGAGGAAATCTGCAATATCACAGCGGTCAACTGATACCTGAACAATATGAGAAAACAAGGAAAGAAAATGCTGCAAACAAATCTAGATGTTACATCAATGAAACCCAACGACAGCATGGCAGAAGAAATGACAGAAAGGGAGTTCAGAATGTACATAATTAAAATGATCAGGGAAGCAAATGACGAGATGCAAGAGCAAATGCAGGCACTGAATGATCGCACCAATCGACAGTTAAAAGAGCAAATACAGGAAGCAAAAGATCACTTCAATAAAGAGTTAGAGATATTGAAAAAAAACCAAACAGAAATCCTTGAAATGAAGGAAACAATAAACCAAATTAAGAACTCCATAGAAAGCATAACCAATAGAATAGAACACCTGGAAGACAGAACATCAGAAATTGAAGATAAAATATTTAACCTTGAAAACAAAGTTGAACAAACAGAGAAGATGGTAAGAAATCATGAACAGAATCTCCAAGAACTATGGGATATCATGAAGAGGCCAAATTTGAGAATTATTGGAATTGAGGAAGGCTTAGAGAAACAGACCAAAGGAATGAACAATCTATTCAATGAAATACTATCAGAAAATTTCCCAAATCTGAAGAATGAAATGGAAGATCAAGTACAAGAGGCTTATAGGACTCCAAATATACAAAATTACAACAGACCCACACCAAGGCACATTATAATGAAAATGCCCAACATACAAAATAAAGACAGAATTTTAAAGGCCGCAAGAGAGAGGAATCAAATTTCATTCAGGGGGAAACCAATACGGATATCAGCAGATTTTTCAATCCAGACCCTAAAAGCTAGAAGGGCCTGGAACAACATTTTTCAAGCCCTGAAAGAAAATGGATGCCAACCAAGAATCCTATACCCAGCAAAACTTACCTTCAAATTTGATGATGAAATAAAATCCTTCCATGATAAACAAAAGCTAAAAGAATTTACAAAAAGAAAGCCAGCATTACAGAACATTCTCAGCAAAATATTCCATGAGGAAGAGATGAAAAACAAAGAAACAAATCAGCAATGGGAGGAACCATCCTAAAGGAATTGTCAAATAAAGGAAGAACCAAGTCGTCTCAAAATAAATAAATAAATAAATAAAATGAACCAAATGACCAGGAATACTAATCATATCTCAGTAATAACCCTGAATATTAATGGCCTGAACTCATCAATCAAAAGACATAGACTGGCAGATTGGATCAAAAAGAAAGATCCAACAATATGTTGCCTGCAAGAGACTCACCTCGTAGAAAGAGATACACATAGACTAAAGGTGAAAGGATGGGGGAAAACATATCATGCACATGGACTCAGCAAAAAAGCTGGGGTATCCATCCTCATTACAGATAAGGTGGACTTCAAGTCAAAACTAGTCAAAAGGGATAAAGAAGGACATTACATACTGCTTAAGGGAACCATAAATCAGCAAGACATAACAATCATAAACATTTATGCCCCAAACAGTGGCTCATCCATGTATGTCAAACAAATCCTTCTCAATTTCAGAAACCAAATAGACCATAACACAATAATACTAGGTGATTTTAACACGCCTCTCTCACCACTGGACAGATCTTCCAAACAAAAATTGAACAAAGAAACCATAGATCTCAATAACACAATCAATAATCTAGACTTAACGGACATTTATAGAATATACCATCCAACCAAGAGCGAATACACTTTCTTCTCAGCAGCACATGGATCCTTCTCTAAAATAGACCATATATTATGCCACAAAGCTAATGTAAGCAAATACAAGAAGATAGAGACACTACCTTGTATTCTATCAGATCATAATGGTTTGAAGTTAGAAATAAATGAAAGAGTAAAAAACAGAAGCTACTCCAACACCTGGAGATTAAACAATATGCTATTACATGATGAATGGGTAACAGAAGATATTAGGAAGGAAATTAAAAAATTCCTAGAGGTAAATGAGAACAAAGAAACATCATATCAAGATCTTTGGGACACTATGAAAGCAGTACTTAGAGGAAAATTTATTTCATGGAGCGCATTCAATAAAAGAAGTAAAAATCAACAAATAAACAACCTAACACTTCAGCTCAAAGCCCTAGAAAAAGAAGAACAGACCAAAACCAAAAGTAGTAGAAGACAGGAAATAGTTAAACTCAGAGCTGAAATCAACGAAATTGAAACAAAAGAAACTATACAAAAAATTGACAAAATAAATAGTTGGTTCTTTGAAAAAATAAATAAAATTGATAAACCCTTAGCCACTCTAACAAAGAGAAGACGAGAGAAAACCCAAATCACCAAAATTCGGAATGAACAAGGAAATATCACAACAGACACGATTGAAATACAAAACATAATTAGAAGCTATTTTGAAAATCTATATTCTAACCAAATAGAAAATTTCGAAGACATCAACAGGTTTCTAGAGACATATGAATTGCCTAAATTGAACGAGGAGGACATACAAAATTTAAATAGATCAATTTCAAGTAATGAAGTAGAAGAGGTCATCAAAAGCCTACCAACAAAGAAAAGTCCAGGACCAGACGGGTTCTCAGCCGAGTTCTACAAAATCTTTAAAGAAGAGCTCATTCCAATACTTCTCAAAGTATTCCATGAAATAGAAGAGGAGGGTACCCTCCCAAACTCATTCTATGAAACCAATATTACCCTGATACCCAAGCCAGACAGAGATAAATCGAGACTTGTTGATGTCTTCGAGGTTTTCTGTTTTGTTGGAGTATAGATTTTTAAATAGCTTCTAATTATGTTTTGTATTTCACATCAAGGAAAGAAAATTTCAGACCAATATCCTTAATGAACATCGAGGCAAAAATTCTCAACAAAATTTTAGCAAATCGCATACAAAAATATATTAAAAAGAGAGTGCACCACGATCAAGTGGGTTTTATCCCAGGGATGCAAGGTTGGTTCAACATCCGGAAATCAATAAATGTAATTCACCATATCAATAGACTTAAAGTCAAGAACCACATGATTATTTCAATAGATGCAGAAAAAGCATTGATAAAATACAACACCCCTTCATGCTCAAAACACTAGAAAAAATAGGGATAGTGGGAACATTCCTTAACATTGTAAAGGCCATCTATGCTAAGCCCATGGCTAATATCATTCTAAATGGTGAAAAACTGAAAGCATTCCCCCTAAAACTGGAACAAGACAGGGATGCCCTCTTTCACCACTCCTATTCAATATCGTTCTTGAGACTCTAGCCAGAGCAATTAGACAGACCAAGGAAATTAAAGGAATACGAATAGGAAAAGAAGAACTCAAACTATCCCTATTTGCGGATGATATGATTATATACTTAGAGGAACCAGGAAATTCCACCAGAAAACTGTTAGAACTCATAAGTGAATTCAGTAAAGTGGCAGGTTACAAGATCAATGCTCATAAATCCAATGCATTTTTATACATAAGTGAGGAATCCTCAGAAAGAGAAATTATGAAAACTACCCCATTCACCATAGCATCGAAAAAAATAAAATACTTGGGAATCAATCTCACAAAAGAGGTGAAAGACCTCTACAATGAGAACTACAGAACACTAAAGAAAGAAATCGAAGAAAACCTTAGAAGATGGAAAGATCTCCCATGTTCTTGGATAGGCCGAATTAATATTGTCAAAATGGCCATACTACCAAAAGTGCTATACAGATTCAATGCAATCCCAATTAAAATCCCAATGACGTACCTTACAGAAATAGAGCAAGCAATCATGAAATTCATCTGGAAGAATAAGAAACCCAGAATAGCTAAAGCAATCCTTCGCAGGAAAAATGAAGCAGGGGGTATCGCAATACCCGAACTTCAAATTTATTACAAAGCAATAGTAACAAAGACGGCATGGTACTGGTACCAAAATAGACAGGTAGATCAATGGTACAGAATAGAGGACACGGACACAAACCCAAATAAATACAACTTTCTAATACTAGACAAAGGCGCCAAAAATATGCAATGGAGAAAAGATAGCCTCTTCAACAAATGGTGCTGGGAGAATTGGAAATCCATATGCAACAGAATGAAACTAAACCCATATCTCTCACCCTGCACAAAACTCAACTCAAAATGGATTAAGGACCTTGGAATCAGACCAGAGACTCTGCAGATTATAGAAGAAAAAGTAGGTCCCGATCTTCAACATGTCGGCCTAGGACTAGACTTCCTCAACAGGACTCCCATAGCACAAGAAATAAAAGCAAGAATCAATAACTGGGATAGATTCAAACTAAAAAGCTTTCTCTCAGCAAAGGAAACTATCAGTAATGTGAAGAAAGAGCCTACAGAGTGGGAGAATATCTTTGCCAATCATACTTCAGATAGAGCACTAATCTCCAGAATCTATAAAGAACTCAAAAAACTCTACACCAAGAATACAAATAATCCAATCAACAAATGGGCTAAGGAAATGAACAGACACTTCACAGAAGAAGATGTACAAGCAATCAATAAACATATGAAAAAATGTTCAACATCTCTAGTAATAAGAGAAATGCAAATCAAAACCACCCTAAGATTCCATCTCACCCCAATTAGAATGGCGATTATCAAAAATACAAGCAACAGGTGTTGGCGAGGATGTGGGGAGAAAGGTACACTCATACATTGCTGGTGGGGCTGCAAATTAGTGCAGCCACTCTGGAAAGCAGTGTGGAGATTCCTTAGAAAACTTGGAATGGACCCTCCATTTGACCCAGCTATCCCACTCCTTGGTCTATACCCAAAGGATCTAAAATCAGCATACTACAGAGATACAGCCACATCAATGTTCATAGCTGCTCAATTCACAATAGCCAGACTATGGAACCAACCTAGATGCCCTTCAATTAACGAGTGGATAAAGAAACTATGGTATATATACACAATGGAATATTACTCAGCCATAAAGAATGACAAAATTATGGCATTTGCAGGCAAATGGATGAAATTGGAGAATATCATGCTAAGTGAGATAAGCCAATCTCAAAAAGACAAGGGACGAATGATATCGCTGATAAGTGGAGGATGACACATAATGGGGGGGAGGGAAGGGTTAGTGTTAGGGTTAGAGTTAGGGTTAGGGAGGGGGGCAAGTATGGAGGAAGAAAGTACTGTATAGAGGGTAAAGAGGGGTGGGAGGGGTGGGGGGAAGGGGAAAAAATAACAGAATGAATCAAACAACATTATTTTATGTGGATTTATGATTATACAAATGGTATGCCTTTGCGCCATGTACAAACAGAGAGGCAACATGTATCCCATTTGTTTACAATAAAAAAAAAAAGTTAAATATCTGTCTTTACAAACAATTCATATGTTATATAAATATTACTATATATTGTGTATTGCAAATTCAATTCTGTATTAAAATTATGATGAAATTAAGTTCTACATTTAATTACATTGACATAAGCAATAAAAAAAATCAAACCAAGTATTGAAGGCTGGCAAAAACACAATGTTCATAAATGATTAGACAAGCAAAATAACAATGATTATTCAAAATAGTTGATGACTTAGAAAGTCTATAAAAGCCAGGTGTGACTATTTTGTAATAATTACTGTTAAAACTTGTTTTCAAATATTGATGATGTCTAAGAATGTGGAACTGAAATTTCATACAAATAATTCCTTCAGTAGTAATGCCAACATCAATGAGGCAGTAACTAAATGTTCTCTCCTACCAAATATTTAAGAGGGACCCTTTAAATTTGCAAATTGTCTTACTGGTATTTTCTGTTGATTCCTGTGCTGTAGTTTAAAGCTACTTAATTTAATTGCTCTGACAATAATTGCCATACTTAATAACCCAGCAGTGTGAAAGTGATTGAGGTATTTGTAACATAAACAAGAAAAATAATTCATGTGATTATAGTTACGTCACTTTTACCTAACTATAAAATACATGAGAAACGGAAAGTCAGTCCAATAGGAAGAATTCCAAAAATAGATAAAGAGTTTGTGTTCTAAAGCAAATTAGATGAAATTAGCCCTGAATACTGTGGGAGAAGTTAAGATGAATGCGTTCTTTAACCTTATTTAAAAAGTAATAATCAGCAATTTATATAAATTCCAAGATGGAATACCATCATGCCATTTCTATTATTTGCAAACCCTTAGTCAGATGCAATACAAGTATAAAAATGAAAGTCAGTGTTTACAAACATGCATAGCACATCTCAATGACACTTTATTTTTATATTACAGAAGTATTCATTGCTTTAAAATATGTCCTCATCACAGAGACTTTGAGAAACACTGTGGTAGATCTCAAATGATGTCCACAGCAGAAAAGAATATTAAGAAAAAGGCTTAGCAAAAATGATTGAAATACTAGTACTAATAAAATATATTTATTACTGCTTTTACAACATGCAATCATTGTGCTAAGAAATTTATGTACATTTATATATTTGTTTTATTCTCAAAACAGTAAGATAGAAAGTATTAAAATTCACAGATGCAGAGACTGAGTCTTCAAAATATTAAGTATCTCATCTGAGGTCTCAAAGGTAATACATACACAGAGAAGAAATTAAATACAGATCTGAACCAAAATCTGAGTTAATCACTCTTCTGTATTGCATCTTTCCCAGGAGCAACAACAAGCAATGCAAGGGTATCTAGGTTTTATTTGTAAGTATACTAAATTGACTGCAAAATTTTACACAATTTTGTCTTGAATATGAATATTATCAATTGTAACATGAAGAAAAATAAAAGTAAAGACTATCATTTGTATCTTTTTTTAGTTTCAACTATATGTGAGATAATGCCCAGATATTTTACAAATACTATTTAACTTAAACAGTTGGTGACTGCAAACCCCATTGAAAATTTTAAGGCTATTTTGATGGTACAAATTATATATTCCTATAAGTCATTGCATGTCCTGGAAATAGTCAATTAATAATTCACCTCTCCAAATTGTATACAGGTTTCCTTCTATGAAGTCAATTAAAATCAGAGAACATAGTATTAGAATTAGATTGATATTAAAATAGAGTCATTACCAGTGTTAAAATATTTAAAAGGAAAAGAATTTTCTTTACCATTGTGTTTTGAAATAGAAGCTAGTATTTTTCTTCTCACGGTCACAATTTTAGAACTTGGGAGTTTTCAGAAGACATACGAATCTTGTACAAATTTATGTAACATAGATGTATATAGTTATATCCTTATAGACATATTTTTCTTGAAATGATAAGTACTGGAAAATATAGACTACGTTATTTTACTTCAACATTCAAAATTCTTTATTGAAGAGCTAACTTTACTCTTTCCCCATGATGATTGTGGTTACAATACAAAGTAAGATTTGTTATAGGAATGCAATTATGGTTCAATATTAGGGTATCTGCTATTGCAGGTTAATATACATCAATAAAGTTTTAGGTTTTAGGAAAAATTTTTCTTTAACCTCAAAAATCCTTTTAGAAAACCTAACACACATTTGGAATTGAATGTTTTTTGGATAGCATAAGACAGTGTGAGCAATTCATCAATATGATAAAATACATAAGCCTCAACTCCAAAGCCAGCATCTTACCTGATTGGAAAAAGAAAATAGATGTAGTCTTGCAGGAGTCCAGAAAAAGCCATGTATGCCCACTATTCCCAAGAATATTTGACATTGTTATTGGCAAACATAATTACTGAGTTAAAACAGAACCAAACTGAAGCATATAATCTCTCTTTGCAAGTCTTTATAATATATATGGAAACAAATAAATATAAAAACAAAAACAAAGAATTAAGCAAGTTAGTTTGCAAATATTTTTAAAAACTTCATGTTATCTTTACATCAAGAAATCACAAATTTTCTTTCCTTGATGTGTCTCTGTCTGGTTTAGGTATCAGGGTGATATTGGCCTCATAGAATGAGTTTGGGAGGGTTCCCTCCTCTTCTATTTTATGGAATACTTTGAGAAGTATTGGAATGAGCTCTTCTTTAAAGGTTTTGTAGAACTTGGCTGAGAACCCATCTGGTCCCGGACTTTTCTTTGTTGGTAGGCTTTTGATGACCTCTTCTATTTCATTGCTTGAAATTGATTTATTTAAGTTGTGTATGTCCTCCTCGTTCAGTTTAGGTAATTCATATGTTTTAGAAACTTGTTGATGTCTTCGAGGTTTTCTGTTTTGTTGGAGTATAGATTTTCAAAATAGCTTCTAATTATGTTTTGTATTTCACATCAAGGAAAGAAAATTTCAGACCAATATCCTTAATGAACATCGAGGCAAAAATTCTCAACAAAATTTTAGCAAATCGCATACAAAAATATATTAAAAAGAGAGTGCACCACGATAAAGTGGGTTTTATCCCAGGGATGCAAGGTTGGTTCAACATCCGGAAATCAAAAAATGTCATTCACCATATCAACAGACTAAAAATTAAGAATCACATGATTATTTCAATAGATGCAGAAAAAGCATTCGATAATATACAGCATCCCTTCATGCTCAAAACACTAGAGAAAATTGGGGTAGTGGGAACATTCCCTAACATTGTAAAGGCCATCTACGCTAAGCCCATGGCCAATATCATTCTAAATCGTGAAAAACTGAAAGCATTCTCCCTAAAAACTGGAACAAGGCAGGGATGCCTTCTTTCACCACTTCTATTCAATATCGTTCTAGTCAGAGCAATTAGACAAACCAAAGAAATTAAAGGGATACAAATTGGAAAAGAGGAACTCAAATTATCCCTGTTCACTGATGACATGATTATATATTTAGAGGAACCTGGAAATTCCACCAGAAAACTCTTAGAACTCATAAGTGAATTCAGTAAAGTAGCAGGTTACAAGATCAATGCTCATAAATCCAATGCATTTTTATACATAAATGATGAATCTTCAGAAAGAGAAATTAGGAAAACTACCCCATTCACAATAGCATCGAAAAAAATAAAATACTTGGGAATCAATCTCACAAAAGAGGTGAAAGACCTCTACAATGAGAACTACAGAACACTAAAGAAAGAAATTAAAGAACACCTTAGAAGATGGAAAGATCTCCCATGTTCTCGGATAGGCAGAATTAATATTGTCAAAATGGCCATACTACCAAAAGTGCTATACAGATTCAATGCAATTCCAATTAAAATCCCAATGATGTACCTTACAGAAATAGAGCAAGCAACTATGAAATTCATCTGGAAGAATAAGAAACCCAGAATAGCTAAAGCAATCCTCAGTAGAAAGAGCGAAGCAGGGGGTATCACAATACCAGATCTTCAACTCTATTACAAAGCAATAGTAACAAAAACGGCATGGTATTGGTACCAAAACAGACAGGTAGATCAAAGGTACAGAATAGAGGACATGGACACAAACCCAAATAAATACAATTTTCTCATACTAGACAAAGGTGCCAAAAATATGCAATGGAGAAAAGATAGCCTCTTCAACAAATGGTGCTGGGAAAACTGGAAAACCATATGCAACAGAATGAAATTAAACCCCTATCATCACCCTGCACAAATCTCAACTCAAAATGGATCAAAGACCTCGGAATCAGACCAGAGACCCTGCATCTTATAGAAGAAAAATTAGGTCCAAACCTTCAACTTGTTGGCTTAGGATCAGATTTCCTTAACAGGACTCCCATAGCACAAGAAATAAAAGCTAGAATCAACCACTGGTATAGATTCAAACTAAAAAGCTTTCTCTCAGCAAAGGAAATTATCAGTAATGTGAAGAGAGAGCCTACAGAGTGGGAGAATATCTTTGCACTCATACTTCAGATAGAGCGCTAATTTCCAGAATCTATAAAGAACTCAAAAAGTTCTACACCAAGAATACAAATAATCCAATCAACAAATGGGCTAAGAAAATGAACAGACACTTCACAGAAGAAGATGTACAAGCAATCGACAGATATATGAAAAAATGTTCAGCATCTCTAGTAATAAGAGAAATGCAAATCAAAACTACCCTAAGATTTCATCTCACCCCAATTAGAATGGCGATTATCAAGAATACGAGCAACAACAGGTGTTGGCAAGGATGTGGGGAGAAAGGTACACTCATACACTGCTGGTGGGGCTGCAAATTAGGGCAGCCACTCTGGAAAGCAGTGTGGAGATTCCTTAGAAAACTTGGAATGGACCTGCCATTTGACCCAGCTATCCCACTCCTTGGCCTATACCCAAAGGACTTAAAATCAGCATAGTACAGAGACACAGCCACATCAATGTTCATAGCTGCTCAATTCACAATAGCCAGACTGTGGAACCAACCTAGATGTCCTTCAATTGATGAGTGGATAAAGAAACTGTGGTATATATATATACAATGGAATATTACTCAGCCATAAAGAATGATAAAATTATGGCATTTGCAGGCAAATGGATGAAATTGGAAGATATCCTGCTGATTGAGATACGCCAATCTCAAAAAACTGAAGGACGAATGATCTCGCTGATAAGCAGATGAGGACATATAAGGGGGGGTATGAGGGGTTAGCATTAGGGTTAGGGTTAGGTTTAGGGTTAGGGATAAGGAGGGTGGTAAGAATGGAGGAAGGAAGGACTGCATAGAGGGAAAAGAAGGGAGGGAGGGATGGGAGTAAGGAAAAAATAACAGAATGAATCAAACAATATTGCCGTATGTAAATTTATGATTTTTAATTAAACTAAATAAATAATTAAAAAAATAAATAAATTGCAGAGGCAGAGCAGCAAGGACTATATCCAAAGCAAAAAAAAAAAAAAAAAAAAAAAGAAATTACAAATTGCATTAAAGGCAAAGTATTATTTGGATGTAGCTTTGCAAATCAGTAGGCAAGTGAACAGTTATAAACCATCGAGTATTGTGCTAAGGGGAAGGACCAAGGGCTTTTTCTGACAAGAAGAAGGGAAGGGAGTTTGTGGAGTTCTACATAGTTTAGAGATAAGGAATATTTAGCAAATTCAGTGGTTGAAAACTGACAAATTGGTGTGGTAAAAAATATTGCAAGTGTTGAAATATTCAGACCAGTGACAAACTGGTCATTCTAATCTCACAAGGCCCAAAGGGTTTTTAAAACTTCTGAAGGCAGTTTCATTTGCTGGTTTCAGTTCTCAGCATAGCAACTTGTTCCTGTCAGAATTCTCTAAAGCACACAAAGGAGTTTTTGCACCCTCTTAGAGTACTCTGTCACCTTTTGCATATTTCCTTTATCACTCCATCTACCTGTCTTGTCTCTCTAGTTCCTATCTATTATCATCTATCTGTACCTGTCCTTTAGATAAGGGAAAGAGATCTTTTGTTCTTGTTCAGAAATGTACAACATCATGAAGATATTTGATTTAGAAATTTAACATTATCACAATGTAAATCATAGTAAACATTTTTTGTGAATATAAAAATAAGTATGGAAATTTTATCATTAAAACATGATAATTATTGGCTAAACAGACCACAGAAATGGTATAGACATGGAAAATGCAGCAACTTATATAAATTAATCAGTTTAGTGACGGAGGAAGCATCTCAGATCATTGGGGAAAAACTGAACTTTAGATAAATGGGTATCAATTTGCAAAATGATAAGATCAAAGGGTAAAATAGGCTCCTCAGAGCCTATATAGGAGAACAGTGAAAATGAATTTGATATCTAAATATCAAGAATGGAGACAAGGAGCAACTCCTTGACCAGGTAGTGAAAACATCATCACTGCAACAGGGAGATGGATATCATGAAGTTCTGGGTATTATTCTTTGTGAATGAATAGTGGGAGTATGTAATATGAAATCTGGAGATGTGTAAGCTGAATCTATTCTCACAGTATACAAAAGAAATTTTAAAAATAAAAGAAGAATGTTTCAAAATGTAAATGAAAACAGTGAACTAAAGAACTGTTGCAGATTAAGAGGCTAAAGAAATACATTATATCTAAAAGCAACACGTGATGCTAGAATGTATTCTCTCTTGGAGGAAGAAAAGCAAGCTATACCTTATATTATTTGATCCATTGGCAAACATGGACATGGGAGGCAGATTAATAAAATATTGTGTTAAATTTGCTGACATTTACAATTTTACTGTGGCTAGTTAAAGGACTACACTAAATTCTAAGAAATACAACCAAATATATATATACATAAAGTGAAGATCCATGGTATATGTATGTTACTCTCAAATAGTTGAGGAAAATTGCATATCTGCATCTATACACAAACATACACACACATGTAATAAGTGCTTGCTTATATACAGAGATTGAGAGAGTGGTCACAAATAGGGTCAAATGCCAACAGGTAAATTTGCAGGGTAAAGGGTATAATCTGTACTATTCTTGAACTCTTTTGTAAGTTTGAAAATATTTATGAAGCAAAACAAAATTGTTAAACCTTAAGATATTTTGATAGTAATGATCCTAATGTTTCAAAGTTCAAAAAGCAAAGAATGAGATAAGAGATGCATATACAAATAACTCTTTTTTAGAAGAAAGTGGTCCCCAGATTGTCCAGAGCAGTGACTGATTATGGATCTTGAAGTGTCGTGTGACAGAGGTGATGCCTCTCTTGGGAACTCTCTGTGTGAAGGCATTGATTTCAGACTGCTTAGTTTCTATGTTGATGCCCTATTCAATAGGAGGTTCTGTGCCAGCCACAGAGCTACTCAGTTTTTGACCATGAGGTTCAAATGCCAGTTACTCTGGGGTAGAAAATTATGGATGCAAGCTGATAGTTCTAATTGGGCTGTTTATACCCTCAATTTCGGTTCTGTTTTTCTTGAATAAATTTTCTCACAATAAATCCTTTTGATGTTTAAACCTACATTATAAATGTGCTGAGTTTGCTCAAGGTTTAGTGATCCACTGGGCCCTGGCTTTTTCTCTATTTGTGTGTCTGTTTTTCTTTTCCCTATCCCCTCACCACCTGGGCTGGGAACCTGAATTAACAGCCATGCAGGACAAGGCACAAGATAAACAGTAAAGCAGTGGCTGGCAAATTTAAAACTGAGAATAGAAACAATCTCAGTGAGGGTTTGATGATATGCATGGGGATAGTTCTCAGCTTGATCCTATAGGAAACTTGGGAGTAAAGTCTTACTTCAGTATTGCCTGTGCCAAGGGAGCTAGACTTTCCTCCACCTAAACTCAATGGCATTTCCAGCTCTCCTGGAGGGCAGTCAAAGGGATCCATTTAGGCACAGAGCAATTCAGAGTTTGGTTGGTTGACCCAGGAAAACAAATGCAGTAGGAAGTAAGGACAAGAGCTCACCAAAGGTAGAAAAGGTTTTGGGAGGCCCAGTGAAAACCTGCTTCATGTTTTGAGACACAGAATTCCCTTAAATAGACTTGAAAACTAATGTGTAAATTTGGAAGAAAAGGAAGCTTTAGAATTATTTAAATAGAGAGTAGGTGTCCTATTCCAGATGCTATTTTTCAAATTTCTCCAGACTGTTCCAAATATCTTATGGAAAGTAGATGGTTTGTAATATTAAAATAGACCCTTTAGATATATGAATATCAAATCTTTGCTTTTAGTAACTACAGGCACGAACGTTTCCCCCCATAATTTGATCCTAAGTGTTCAATATCCCAGAGAGAATTATATCACACCCTCGAGTTTTATTTTATTTCATTTGTGTTAACAATTTAAGTAGAGAATCCTTGGTGATTTCAATATTTTCTCCATAATTTTCTTTAGGTGCACTCTTAAAATTTTAGCAATAAAATCTCCTTGCGTGTACACTATAGTATTCCAAATATTACAGGAAATTTAAGTCTCCAACACCTACCTGAGAAACATAAGAGATGTATACCTCCTCCCCAGAGGGACATAGATGACAAAAATGTCTCCACATGTTTCCAACATGTACTTCCAAACACTGCTGAGGCTTAAGAGGCTATGGTGCTGTTAGCAAGACAGTGGAGTTGTTCAAGAAAGTAAGAGTTTAAAAATTCAATATAGACCTTAAAATGTATTATTTTCCAACTACAAAACATTAATTTTGTTTTTTTTTCTAAAATGTTATAAAGCTTAAAAGCTAAAATCTATTTTACAGAATTCAATTTATACTGGAAAAGATGAACTACATTAATTTTGTCAAATATATCATGGATATATTCTAAATACTTTTATGCATGCTCAGGTAATATTTGAATATTAAAGATAATATTCTTTAGAATTTATTATTTTTATACATTTTTAATGTTGCAAATGGTTTCTTTTGACACAAGTATATGTCTGAATAATTTTTTTTCTTTTATTTATTCTAATTTGCTGTATGTGACAGTAAAATGCATTTATACACTTTGATAGATGATACACAAATGGAGAGTAATCTCTCATTTTTCTGATTATACATATTGTAGGATCACATCAATCATGCAGTCACATATGTACATGAGGTAATAATGTCTGTTTCACTCTACTATTATTGAATAATGTTTTTAATAGTTCATATGTTTCCTAACTTGAGGAATATTTTCTCAGACATTTGGATCTGAAAGTGTTGATAAGCAAATAATTTTGATTTTATACTAGAAAGAGTATACAAAAAGATAGTACAATTAAACAAATATAATTTCTTACTAAGTTATAACATGATATTCTGAAGAAAATAATTTTTATTACAGGTAATGTGTCAAGACATATATTTATTTATATTCAAAATAAATCATTTTAATTGATTTTTTAATATACTATTTTAAGATCACATAAGATTTTAATTACTGCATTATATAATATTATAAACACTTATTTCAAGTGCATTTACAGATATGCAAGCTGAAAAATAAGCAAAGTTTTCTCTTATTTTGACCTAAGACTGAACAGAAGGGTTAAAAGGATGAACGTGTGTGTGTGTCTGTGTCTGTGTGTGTCTGTTTGTGTATTTTTGTAACTGTGGCAGAGAGAGAGAGAGAGACAGAGAATCAGGTAGAGGAATAGTTTACACAGATCTGAATTAATTACAACCCCTGAGGCAGTTTCAAGTTACTTAACATTATTGAGACAATTCAGGTGACCCATAGTCTCTGACAACTGTAATAAACCACAACAAAAATAAGCTCTATAGAGAATAGTTATGTCCAGGAAAATATTTTCCATTGTGTTTTTGATATATATATAAAAAATAAAGTACCACAGAGGCTTTGGTAATTGTGATTGAAATGTAATCATGTATGTTAAGCATGTGCATGGGCAGTTTGAAAGAGGAATTTAATGAACTGTCTGAAATTTGAAAGCAAGCATATATGCTCCGGAGTGCTTGTAAACAAAATGGAAAGTGTAAGAAACAAGGGATAACATCGTTTACAAACACATAATAATCATTTTAATTAACTGATTTTAAATCAAGCGATTATTTAAAAGCATATCTATTTGTTATAGATAGAGTTGGGTCACTTTCAGACTTATCTTTGGATCTCCAGGGAAGTTTTTCAAGAATGTAATAGTCTCAAAGTCCATGATCAACCAATGTAATAAAAAAATTCAGCAAAAGATACTGAGAGTCCATGCAGAGTAAGGAATCTGATGAGACATTTGAGATAATGTAAGTAAAAGTCTATTAATAGAAAGGCAAGTTGGAGGTAATATACCCTAGAATGTGCACTTTTTAAGAGGTAATTGATTTTAGTAGGCTATCCCGTGCCCTGAAATAATTGTGTTCATGCTGATGAGGGCTTTTATTTCAAAGAAGTTATCTCTCAGAGATATTAAATTTTCAAAAGTAACACATAGGTGACTGGAGGGTTTTATAGTCTTACAAAATGTGGAAATTGGAAAAACAGCCATCACATTTTATTTCCTGACATGTTTTATATATTCATATGTAGTTTTGAATGGAATATTAAAATACATATTTATTTCTCATATTTATGACAACTTTATTATTGAAAATACCAAAATTTGATTTATTAAGTAAAAATTGATAATAAAATGATTCTGAAATTCAGAAATTTTCAATATGTATTATCAATATAGGACATTTAATTTTCATTTTTTTACGTATGCATTGTAGTTCATGATCTCAAAATGCATAACTCTGATTTTTAGAGAAATTATTTTGTATTTGGGACCAGTTTTATTAATAACAAATACAAGGCAATTTTTTGTTGGGATGAGTGAAATAATCTTACTGCCTACAAAAAGACTAAATTGTTATAATTTTTCTAGAAATCTTTTTGATAATGTATCTCAGTATGGTTTGAAATGATTCTATTTATACAGTCACCATTTTAACTTACAGAACTTTTATTGAGAGAAATGACCCTGTGTGTATGCAAGGTTCTACAGAGAAAAATATTCACTGCAGTATTATAGTATTCATGAAAAAATAGAATCTAGATATCAATTCCATCTGATTGTCTAAATAAGCACATGAAAAATATTAATATGAACATCAGGCAACAGCTGAAATTACACTTGCAATGATGTTTAAACACAACAATCCTTTGACTAACAAAAATTATAAATACATACATATATATATTATATGCATACAATATAATGCTTAATATCCAGTATGAAAATGAACTAAATGCTGGACAGAAATTGGCAAGAAATTCATTACTTTCCAGAAACATCAGTGATTTAACTGCAGAACAATTCCACCATATTTGTTGTAATACAATCACCAAAAGACTTACTATTTAAAACTTTATCCTGTGAGGGTTATATTGAATATTATAGGTTATATTGAATAGATTGAATAGATTGAATATATTGAATATTAAATAATATTCAATCATTAAATTTTCTGTATCTAACAATGACAAAATTTGGAAATAATTTATTTACAACTTTTTTCCCCCTGAGGATTTTCCCTTGACTTTCAGATGTCCATTTTCTTTCTGAGTCTTCCCACCCACCCCCGGTATTGGAGATTGACCCAGGAAAACTCTTCCACTGAACTACCTCCCCAGGATTTTTTATTTTATTTTGAGACAGGGTCTCACTAAGTTGCTGAGGCTGGCCTGGGATTTGCAATCCTCCTGCCCTAGCCTCCAGAGTGACTGAGATGACAGGTGCCAGTCTTCTTGCTTAGTCTTCACAGAGCCTTTTCCTTTGCGAAGACATTCATGCCCCTGGTATCTGTGTTTTCAAATGTCCTCTTATTATGAATCTTTATTGTAGCAATTGTAACTGAATAGGGTCTTAGATTGCAGATATCCTCTAATGGATTAAAGCCCATTATAAAAGCCTCCAAGATCTTATATGAAAATATCATCACCTTTGGAGATACTGAAAGTGAAGGCCTCAACAAACAAATTTGAAGGTACACAATTCAGCACATAAAACCACTCATACTTTCTTTTCTAAAGATTAGATTTACTCTATATGGTTTATTTCTTTATTCTTTGTCTTCTTAATATATGCTTATAATATACTGAAAAATATTTTACAAAATTTTGACATGAAGAGTTTTCTCTTCTTTTTGTCTCTCATTAATATAGCAGTGTTGTTTTCCACTAATTTGATGTTTTAGATGATATAAACAGTAATAAGTAATTATTTCATTTCTGGAATTAGACTGATTTGTTTCCTTGTTTTGTACATAATTTACTCACTACCTAAAGTTATTTGGACAAGTCTTTTCTTTGTGTCTCATTTGGTTCTTCCTACAAAGATAAAATAGGACCATTCTTACAGAATTTTATCAGAATTATAAATAATACAGGCAAAAAGCAATTGGGACAATTGCAATCCATGTTAAACATCCAATTAACATTAGCAATTATTACTATTTATTACAAGAAGTCCTATTAAACATAAAGACTGAAGTGGAAATGCTCTGTGTGTGTGTGTGTGTGTGTGTGTGTGTGTATAGATTTAGCCATATTTTGGAGCTTTTGCTCCTGGCAGCAAGAAATTATTTGACTAATATTTCTGTGAAACATACTCTTTTTTTTCTTTTTTTAATTTATCTTTTAATTTTTTACAGACTGCATTTTGATTCATTGTACACAAATGGGGTACATCATTTCATTTCTATGGTTGTACACAATGTAGATTCACACCATTCCTGTAATCATACCTGTACACAGTGTAATGATGTCTGTCTCATTCCACCATTTTTCATATTCCCCTACCTTTCATTTCCTTGTACATAATCTAAAGTTCCCCAATTCTTCTCTCACTTTCCACCCCCACCCTCATTATAAGTCATTTCCCACTTATCAGGGAAAACATTCAGCCTTTAATTTTGGGGGCTTGGCTTATTTCACTTAGCATGATATTCTCCAATTCCATCCATTTATTTGCAAATGCCATAATATTATTATTCTTTATGACTGAATAGTATACCATTGTATATATATATACCAGAGTTTCTTTATCCATTCATCTGTTTAAGGGCATCTAGGTTGGTTCCACAATCTAGCTATTGTGAACTGAGCTGCTATTAATATTGATGTGACTGTGTTACTGTAGTATGCTGATTTTAGGTTCTTTGGGTATAAACCGAGGAGTGGGATAACTGGGTCAAAGGGTCAAAGGGAGAAAATCTTTTCCACATGCACTTCAGATAGAGCACTTATCTCCAAAATTTATAAAGAACTTACAAAACTTTATACCAAAAATACAAAAAACCCAATCAATAAATGAGCCAAGGAACTAGAGAGACACTTAACAGAAGAGACACATAGGTGATTAATAAACATATGAAAAAGTGTTCAACATCTCTAGTAATTATAGAAATGCAAATTAAAACAATTCTAAAATTTCATTACTCCAATTAGAATTACTATTATCAAGAACACAAACAATAATAGATGTTGGCGTGGATGTGGGGAAAAAGGTACACTTTTACATTGCTGATGGAGTTGCAAATTGGTGCAGCCACTCTGGAAAGCAGTGTTGAGAATCCTCAGAAAACTTGGAATGGACCCACCTTTTGACCCAGTTATCTCACTCCTAGGTTTATACCCAAAGGACTTAAAATCAGCAAACTACAGAAACATACTGTTATTTTAGCACTTCTACAATCACCACAGGTAAGAAATGGAGTTTCATTGGATACTGTTACCTACATCAAATCTTTAGCTTATACATAGAACCAAAAATACCCAATTCGGTGCCATGTTAAAAATTAAAGGATAAAATGTTATCATCATGCACTAAAAGAGACAATTGTCATCTACTATCTCTCACATGATTTCCTGGTAGTTCTTTTTGCATCTCTTGGGCCTTTGACTTCTTAGCATAATACCCCAAGGGTCTTCTCTCAGCTGGACTTTTCTTCAAGAACCTGTTCTGGGGTGGCTTTGCTGGTCCTTTAGACAATATCCAAGCAACAACTTTTCTTTTGTTCTTGTTATTACTAAGAAAAATGTGTAGATGTGTGCACTGCACACATGCACACACACACACACACACACACACACACACACACACAGAACACACATTTGAGTATCTTCCTAAAATGGGGGCTCTTGGCTGATACTTTCAATCACAAAGGAACTAGCATACATAGAAATGGTCATTTTACATAGTTTCCAAATTAGTACATGAGTATCATAAAAGGAGGGGTATCGCCATTCGAATATGAAATATTAAGACAAAAAAAATTTTGAAAAACATACATTTAAGAAAGTAGTTAATGGAGTATATACATCTGAAGTCAAAACTGACATTAAGCTTATAGCTCTGTGAATTTATAGAGTTGACCTCCCCTCCCTCAGACTGAGTTCTCACTTTTAAGATGAGAAATATGTTAACTCCCAGTAAACACTGGCACTTAGAGGTAAAAGAAGGAATGGACAGAGGGACAGGAGGAGGGAAGAAAGGTAGGGAAGCAGAAAGATAAAGAAGGAAATTAGTTTGTTAATCTTTAATTTTTCAGGATATCAGTGAATCCAAATATGAATATGAAGTTGAAATTCATCCACAATTCTGTTGAAAGGTGTGTTTTATAGACATGTGTTTCTGCCCAAGAATTTGTAATCTCCAAAAATGTGTGCTGACAAGCTACCATGCAGATATGTGCAGGAACTGGGCAGCAAACACATCCACAAAATCAGCCCCTTCCTTCACTGGCACACAGTCAACCTTGTATTGCCATACAGCTACAATATTCTACTCTGCTATCTTTCTTCTCACTGCAGCAGAACATGTCCTTTCACTTTTAACTACATCTGAAAAACCACCTCATGGGAAAAATTAATGAAAATTAATTTTATCTTTATCCACATTAAACAACCTCAAAATATTCTACAACAAAATTGACTAATAAGAAAGAATTTGTGTGTGGATGTGTGTGTGTGCTTCTGGGAATTGAACCCAGGGCCTAGAGCTTGGCAAGTGCTCCACCACTGGGCTACATTCTAAGCTCTAGAAAAAAATATTTAAATATAAAATTTGTCCTTTTTAACTGGGATGGAATGTGACAACTGAAGATCCAATAGTTTGATTTCCATAGAGAGTTGAGAACAAAATTCATGATTTGGTCAAAATAAAAGGTATATTTTACTCAACAGAGTAACAACCGTGAACAATGGTGAACCAGTTAGCAGGACTACCCTGAAAGAAATGAAGAAATAATAGAATACCATAATCTAGTTGAAATAAAAATTTATAAAGGGGTAATATATAATGTCAAATTCTGTAGGAATGGAAATACAATACAAAATGAGAATTGCTAATTGAAGTTGACAGAAATTTACAGTAGAGCAAAGAAAAATGTAAGTTTATAGATTGTGAGTAAATGAATATTTGATATGGAACTATCATACCTTTACTAAACTACATTACTAAAATATTTAGTTAATGTGTTATCTCTAATAAAAATGAATGCTTTCATTTACATTTTATGAAGACAAATACAGAAGTTATTACCAGGTTGTGCTGTATATTCTCCATTTCTCCTCCACAAATGCCTGCTGACCTCTAAGAAGCTACCCAGGAAGCTGACTTCAGTGAATCACAGGTAGATTTGTGATTTCTGGACTCTAGGTGACTTGGCCAACAGGGTATACTCATGCATTGTAGGGTGTTATGAAACTGTGTCCCTCCAAAATTTCACATATTCAAGATCTAACCCCTAGTTTCTCAAAAGGCAACTATTTTAAACATAGAGGTTTTCAAAGGGATACTTTAAAATGAAACCAGTATAGTAAGTTCTAGAATCCAGTATGACTGCACATCTTTATAAGACGAGGAGATTAAGACATGAAGGAAGAGACTTCAATGCTGTGCCTGCACATCAAAAAGGCCACATGTGGACATCTGCAAGCTAAGGAGACAGGCCTCTGAGGAGACCAACTCTGCCAACACCTTGATCTCAGAATTGCTAGCTTCTAGAACTGTGAGAAAATAGTAAATTTCTGTTGTTTAACCTATCTAGTCTATGGTCTTTTCTTATGTATGGAAGCTTTAGCAAACTAATACAGAAGGCAAACTTTACTTCTTTTTTCCTACTCTCCTTATCTTCACATTCTATAAAGCTTTCTACACTTCTGTTTAGAAGTTACGACTTCTCAAAAAATATCAGAAATAATACAACAGACTACACGGGTTAAGTTTTTTTATAGACTTATCTCTCCAATAGTTTCAAGAGAAGATAAGATTTTTATTATTATTACTTTTTACTCTTAGGGGAATAGAACTTTTCTAACTTTCTTCTCTCACCAGAAATGAGAAAATTACTGGGTTTTTAAAATTCCATTTGAAACAACTCTAGAAACATATGAAACTACTCTTAACTTCAACGTGAATCTACATTGACACTGCTTTGAGAGTCTCTCACCATCTTTACAAATCCTAGAAGCAAACTACTTCTGGAAAATACAGGAACCATATTTTGTGTTTTGTCACCATTGTGAATGATCATGAATCAAGGACAGCAGCCACTGGATATGGGAGATTGTTTCCTGCATAACCCTTTTGAGTAGTTGGAGGAAGTAGAGGGAAGAGACTCTGTGCTTCCCCTGAGCTAATGTGACTACTTCACCCCAATTTTACAAGACACCAACCATGGGCCAAATAATCTGCTAAATTCTGGAAATAATGTGGGAAGAACACACTTGCCAACATGCACACATACACATACACATACACACATAAACACACACACAAAGACTTGGGTCTATGGAGAAGTTCATAAACAAATTATGACATCAATCATTTAAAATGATGCATTCAAGTAGATATTTGTGGGGAGAAAGCAAATACACTTTGCTCAACATACCAATGATTGGCACTAGAGGTTCATATGACATCCCCTTAAGTGGAGAAATGCTGGATTGAGGGATGGATAGAAATCTTGTCAGGGGGCTGGGTGGATAGCTCAGTTGGTAGAGTGCTTGCCTTGTAAGCATAAGGCCCTGGGTTCGATCCCTGGCCCACACACACAAAAAAGAAATCTTGTCAGGAAACCATTAGAATTTCAAAAGATGGTTCAAAGGCTTACATTTTTCAAATAGCATTCGAAGGTAAAGAGGCAGGTTTCTAGGCATTGTGAAAAGGAAGATCCTGGCAGGCCCTCATACTCACCAGATACTGAACAACTACTTTGTTACTGGTACAGATATTTAAGATAGCGACCAGAATAATGATGACAGGAAGTGAGACTATAGGATTTACCTGACCTCTCAGTAGTGGATTAAGGGATCTAGACTGAAGAGACAGAGAACTCAGCGCCTACTTTTCCACTTGCATTTCATTTTAGAGTTACCAGCCATCACTGGAGTTTTAGGTCCTAAGTCAGGATGATAGAAGGGAAGATCCAATTATCGACCTGCCTGGGAGAGGAAAATATGAGTGGGGTAAGCACTTACTGAAGCAAACCTCACATGATCCAGGGGCTGGAAATGGCCTGAGCTGAGCAGTTAATTAAGACAGTGCTCACAGAAGGGAAATGGCGAAGACAGAGACTAGACAAATAACACTGAGGAGGATAGGGGATAAAATGTTGTGGAACAAAAATAATCTTCTGAAGGTCATCCTCAGTCTTCAATTACCTATAAGGAACATTTCCTTATTTGAAAGATTAATAAAATTAATAGCAATTAATTAAAGATTAATAAAATTAATAAAAATAGCAAAGGCCTTTAGCCTCCTAGAAATGATTAAATTTTGTAACAATACTTTTTAAAAAGTGTGCATACACTGACTTAGTTTGACCACTTGTGTTTTTTACTCAGACAGTCAAACAAATACCATTACCTGTTTTCTGAGCATCACTGTCTGGTCCCCTACTGATGGTATCTTTAATAATAAACTGCACTTGTTTTTGGATATGATACATGGATACTGTTGGAACATTGATATTGTTTATTTAGACTTTATGATGCTTCAGGTTTACAAATCCTAGAAGCAAACTACTTCTGGAAAATACAGGGATCATATTTTGTGTTTTGTCACCACTGTGAATGATCGTGAATCAAGGACAGCAGCCATTGGATATGGGAGGTTGTTTTCAGCATATGAAGTCGTTATCCTATCGACTGTCCAGCAGCAGTTATTTGATGTTTTCCTCAGGGAGTCTTAATAATTTTGAGTGCTTCATAAACCATATAAATTAGTTTCCGAAATAATTAAACACGTGTTCTACAAAGTTTGTTTTCCTACTGAAAGTCATCTCAATCTAACTTGTAACAAATCAAATGTCAGAAAAATATGAATCCACCTATAAATAATATATGAATAAAGTAATAAATAATAAATATCATCTCATCATGTCTCAAGTTAAAGCCAGGTTTAGTTTATTCAGTGAAATTTGTAATTTATGTTTCCATAAAAATCACTCTTTCCGATGTATTTTATAAAAATCGATCTGTCAAAGATTATGTGTGTGAGAGCCCAGCCAGTCTCCATAAAATGAAAACAAAGTTAAACAACTTCACAAGAGACAGAAATGGCCTTTTAAGATTCACAGGAGTGTGCCTCCCTGTCTAATCTGAGCAGCCATCACAGAGAGATTGATGTGCATTGGCTGAGAAGTGTTTCATGAGGCGGCTGTCGGCTCAGTGGTACCAGAATGGAGCTATCTGTCTTCATTGTACCCCATTAACATGCCCCTCAGATCTATCAGGCAAATGTCTACATACCTACTTTATAAATTATTACCAGCGACAGTTAAATATTTCAGAACTTGTTTGGGCATATCACATACCTTAAAGCCCTTAATTTACCCACATGTGATTTTAAGCTGTTTGAGTTCAAGGATTATTCAGGACTACTTTATATTCCCACTGAAAGTAATCCATCGGGTTTTGATGGTAGAGTTTATTGAGGTAAATCAAAAGAGGAATGCACATTATCCACTAACAAGGGCACATTTCCTTTGAGAATTAAGAAGTCAAGATTTTACATCAATATGGCCAGAAGGATGAAATTTTATTTTTGATTGTTTCAATGCAAAATAATTCTGTATTGCAAAGAATGTATTCAATCTAACTACTTATTTTAAACTTTTGCTATTATAAATGCTTGTATTTCACACAGTTAAATTTCATGTATATGCTGACATGTAATTGAACTATTTGTAGTAATGATTCTTCAAAGCTCAGAGCTTTACTTTAATAATCCTAATGTGTTAATTGTTAGAATCCCAAATTGTTAAGGGCTATTCATGTAACAATTAATTCAATTTTCTCCTGAACTAAAAAGATCACTGTAAGGAGACTGAATTGGGTGTGGAGATGCAGGCAAGAAGCAGTTCTTTTCAATTTAACTAAAATAAATTTTGAACTGAATAAAGTCAGGTGCACTTCAGATGTAAAATGTATTTGCTAGCCTAAACTTTCCATTTCTTAGCTTACATTTCCTTGGAGAATAGAAGTGGCTTTTCATTAATCTGATTTTTTAGTTGGATGAGGGTGTATAACCGAAACAGACAGATTAAAATTGAACTGATCTTCTTCATGGATTACGGAATGGTATTTGGAAGGAAACCAAATCACAAAAATATCACTAACAAATGATTAAATTTTCTTGTCACATCAGAAGGAATAAATTTACTGAGATTATGGTGAACTACTTTATTTAAATTAATTGTTTATATCTCCTTAACAGTACTTTGTGGTGAATATTTTTTCATTAAACTTGGAAAAAGAGGTTCAGGGAGTTATGCAATTTCAAAATATCGTTTGAGTGAAAAGTATAAC
Source organism: Sciurus vulgaris (assembly GCF_902686455.1). Classification (NCBI taxonomy): domain Eukaryota; kingdom Metazoa; phylum Chordata; class Mammalia; order Rodentia; family Sciuridae; genus Sciurus; species Sciurus vulgaris. The sequence goes on along the minus strand of NC_136470.1, from coordinate 24,036,888 downwards.
TGGGGGTCGCTTCTATCTCTACCTAGTTCCTATGACAGTTATGTCTCCATTACATATGTTTGTTGGGTCAAGAGAGGAGTAAGAGACTTCAGAAAAGATGCTGACTGAAGAAAGTCAGATTTCACTTTAATTTTTGACTTTGTCTCTTCCCATTCTTTCTTTTTAGAAATTTTATTGAAATATGATTAACATGTCATAAACTGCAAATATTTAAAGTCTAAATGTTGATATGTATTTATCCAGTGCAACCCTGAAGGTAGTGAAAATATTGCTTATGTGTTGATCAAAAAAGTTTATCCATGTTTGGTTGTAGTTCCTCTTTCCTTTCTCTTTTTACCACTATCCTGAGCTTTTCTAGGCAACCAAATCTATGTTCCCATAAAATTCACTTACACTTTAAACAAATAAAAAATAGACACTTTTTTTTTCTGGCTTCCCCAACTCAGCATACTTATTGAGACTCATCCATGTAGTTGCATGTATCAAAAATTTATTTGTGTTACTGGATAGCATTCCATCATATGGATATACCAGATTTGTGTGTGCATGTAATGGACATTTGAGTTTCTCTATTTTCTGGCTATTGGAAATACAGTAGCTGTAAACATCCTTTTCCAATCTTCATAGGATCATGCTTTCTAACTCTTATGTGATAGGTAGATCATATGATAGATGTCTACATACATACTTTACAAATTATTACCAGCAACAGTTAAATATGTCAGAACTTGTTTAAGGTATATCACATACCTTAAAGCCCTTAATTTACTCACATGTGATTTTAAGCCTTTTAAGTTCAAGGATTATTCAGATTTTGTTGGGGGTGGCGAATGAATTATGGGTCTTTGAACTGCCCAGAGACAGAGGCCAACACCTCCTTTGGCAATCCCTTGGCACCAAGAAAACGACCTAGTTGTATATTCAAAAAGTCCTGTTCAAAAGAAAATTTTGTGGTCACCATGGAGTTTATCAGTTCATTACCTAAGTTTCAGATGCCAGTCACCCAGGGGTGGAGAATTATGGGCACAACTGATGACTGTAATTGAGCTGTTCAAACTTTTGACCTAGGTTCTGTTTTTTTGTTTTTAGTTTTTGTTTTTGTTTTTGATTTTCAATCTGTTTTCCTACTTTATTTTTTAAATATTTATTTATTTTTATTTTTTACCATCTGAATTTTTATTCATTGTGCGCAAATGGAGTCCATCATTTCGTTTCTATGGTTGTACATGATGTAGATTCATACCATTCATATAATCATATATTTACATAGGGTAATGATGTCTGTCTCATTTCACCATTTTTCATACCCACCCTCCCTCTTATTTCCTTCTACATAATCTAAAGTTCCTCCATTCTTCTCTCACCCCCTACCCCCCATCCCCATTATCTGGGAAAACATTCTGCCTTTGCTTTTTGGGGATTGGCTTATATCACTTAGCATGACATTCTCCAATTCCATCCATTTATTTTCAAATGCCATAATATTATTCTTCTTTATGACTGAATAATATTCCATTGTGTATATTTATCTGTTGAAGGGCATCTAGGTTGATTCCACAATCTACTATTGTGAATTGAGCTGCTAGCAATTAGAGAAATGCAAATTAAAACAATTCTAAGATTTCATCTTACTCCAATTAGAATGGCTATTATCAAGAACACAAACAATAATAGATGTTGGCGTGGATGTGGGGAAAAAGGCACAATTTTACATTGCTGGTGGAGTTGCAAATTGGTGCAGCCACTCTGGAAAGCAGTGTGGAGAATCCTCAGAAAACTTGGAATGGAACCACCTTTTGACCCAGTTATCTCACTCCTAGGTTTATACCCAAAGGTCTTAAAATCAGCATACTACAGTGATGGTGATGCAGCCACATCAATGTTTATTGCAGCTCAGTTCACAATAGCTAGATTGTGGAACCAACCTAGGTTCTGTTTTAAAGTAACTTTCTCACAGTGAATCCTTTTTGATGTAAAAACCTGTGTAGTAAATGTGCAGAGTTTGCTCACGGTTTCATCCTTCCTCCATCATTGATCAGCTGAATCACCCTGTCCCTCGTTCTCTATTATTTGTTCATCTTTTTTCCAATCTGGTCATCAGTCCACTTTGGTGAAACTGAGTAGAAATCATGCAGCTCACAACACATTTTTAATGCACCTTTTTTAAAAGGAACCAAATTCTTTCCAAAGTGATTTTATCATTTTACACTCCCATCAGAGGATTATGGGAGCTCCATACATCCTCAACAACACTTGGTAAAGCAAATTTTTCTTTTCATTTTTTGGACTTGTTATTACATTTTAAATAGTTTATTTTAGAAGACAGTGCTTCATGAATTAGATGCTACAAGTAACAGGTAGTTTAGGGTTCCAAAAATGGGGCATGAAAAAAAGGACTTTTGTGGAGTCTATGTGCAACCAAATCAAAGGAAACCTTTTGTTGCATGCCCAGTAACTCAGGAGGCCAAGACAAGAAGATGACAAGTATGAGGCCACCCTGAACAACTCAGCAAGACCCTGTCCCAAAATTTAAAGGACTGGGATCCTAGTGATTTTCTTTTCTTTTTTTCTTTTCTTTTCTTTCTTTTTTTTTTTTTTTACCATTTTTTTTTATCGTGGTAAAATGGACATAACACAAGATTTAACATTTTACCAAGTTTAGAGAAAAGTTCAGTAGTGATAAAAACATTTATAATGTGCAACCATTAGTACCAACCATCTCTGTAAAGCTTTTCATTTGTAAAACTGAAATTCTGTACTCATTAAACAATAACTCTCCAGCCCCTGGCAAACACCATTCCACTTTACATCTCTATGAACTGAACTACTCTACATACTTCATATAGGTAGAATAATCTAGTATCTGTCTTTGTGAGACTGACTTATTACACTGGACATAATGTTCTCAGGTTTTTTATATTTTAGCATATGTACCAACTTCCTTCTTTTTAAATATTACTTAATTAGTTAATTGAGAAGGGCTCTTGCTAGGTTACCCAGACTTACCTTGAACTCCTGGACTCAAGTGATCCATCTGTCTTCATCTCACAAGCAATCCATCTGACAGGCACCTACCTATAGGAGGTGCCCAGACTCATTTTTCAGGATAAAAAAAAAAAAAAAAAAAAAAATCAGTCTTCTAATACTATACTAGTGCTCACTCTAGATTTAATTTTCAGTACCCAGCATCTTTAAATATTCTAGTTTGCTATTTATCTTCTCTTCTGAAAATTCTCTTCAAGTCCTTTTCCCAATTTTATGGTCATGCATCCTATCTTACTGACTTTTACAAGTGCTTCTATTTTGTGTACAAATCCTGTACCACATACGAACTATAAACATAGGTTTATAAGTTATCAGGAATGTTTTTTATTTCTATTTTTAGTGTATTTTAAACAAGAGAAGTTCTTAAATACTAAAAGAAAATTAATTCAGTAGATATGAAATATTTGTTTAACAATATAAAACTGAAATATTTGCTGTTCTAATAAGTCCTCAGCTAATGTACACACTAATGCGAGAATGACAATTTGAGAACCAAAGTGTTAGAATATGCACTGGGTATTTCTTTTATTCAGAAAGATGCAAAGATATTTATTTCAAATTGAAAACATCTAAGCATATCTCAAATTTGTCTTTTTACAAGTGTTACAGCTTGACTTAACATCAGATTTTAGTCATGGTTTCTCTCAATATTCCTAAACATTATTTATTTGGAAAATATTGATTGTTCTAAATGATCTGCCTCCTTTCATTCTTACTCTGAAATAAACAACCTGGTTTCCCTTGCATTAACATCCTTTGATGAATTTCATTCCAGGCACAATGGATGAATCTGGTCCCACTCTCAGAATACAGGAATATGCTTCAGTCTAAGCCCATCCAAAAGTGTGCCATCAAAGCAAGTGTATTTGTTTGAAAAAAAAAAATATGATCCAATTCAGACCTATCAAAGTAATGGAAATAAACCCAGCAGTTTCCAAGCTTTCTGCATAAAATATTGAAAATAAAAATTGAAATCCAAATCACCTTAGCAGTTGTATTTCAGCATTTGATAGAAATCCCTGAGAAAGTACCACTACAAAGAAGAGCAGAACAGAAAAAAGATAGTTTTGTACATTTATGTCTATGTGCAAGTACATGTGCATAGAGCATTCAAATGCCAAAATTACTATGCCTCAGAATGTGGGTGCCAATTGCTGAATTCTATTTTTTTTAGACTGTGTCTGATAATTTCTCTCAGGAAAATTTATTTCAGTTGGGAAATAAAATCCTTGCATGTTTATTCAACTAAGGGTTTGAAGAATTCCATGTGAATTCTATGTGAACCCTTAGTTGAATAAATCATTTTACTACTGAGAAATATTTTATGATATTATCTTCAGGGGCTTGTTTTAAGGTTTTATTATAAATATTTCTACATATTGCAATTTTAATACTTAAATCCTTTAGGAAGAACATAAAGGTAGTAACAGATTTTCCAAGATCAAAATAATTTATAAATAGTTTTCATTTTCAAGTAATTTGTGATCCTCTAGGTAAATATTGATAATAAAAACCACTGTATGTAGATTCTTCAATTTCATTGTCTACCAAAGCATAGTGGAAATTGATCAAATATGATTATGGAATGGGAGAAATAGGAAATCAGTAAAGATGCTGGTCTTTTCTAAGACATCTCCTTCTACTAGGAAAGGGTATGATCAGAAATGGATCAATATTACACTTAACATCAGCATTTAACAGCAAAATAATTTAACTGCCACATAAACTATTATAATTCTGACATTTTATACTAAGTTGAATACAAGTACAAATGAAGTATAAACATTTTATATGATTATGGTGATATGATTACATATTTCACAGCATTTATCACATATCTAAGCATCTAATGAACATTTAAAAGTAATCATAGCAGTAATATTTATATTCAGGCAAAAAAACACAATAGATTTTAAAGAAGTATATAACTATTTTTGAAGAAAAAAAGGAAATATCTGAAATGAGAAATTATAATAATTTAAAGTCAAGGTTGAGACTTGAGAATAAAAAAATTAGAAATAATTAAAATATAATACAGGTAAAAATATGCTTACATTTCTTTTTCTTTTTCATTTTATAAATATTTGCAACATGCCAGTTATATTCCTGTACCTTTACTATAATATGGCACCTTCTATATAACATCCCTTTAATAAATATTATTTAGTTTTTTTCTGGGAAACCTAAAGGCAGACACTCTTTTACCTATAGTAATGTGAAGTAGTGAGTTATTATTATAATTGCCTTAACTTTTTCTAGATTGCTCCTTGACAATTTAAATGATTGTTAACCCACCAGGTTAACACTGGGGAAATTTTTTAAAATTTAATTTTCAATCAAGTCTTTATCTTACTGAATATTGCTGATACATCAATCACTTTCTCCTTTATGAATTCCTTGTGCTTCCACAAGAATATACACTCTTGGTCAGACCCTTACTTCTCTGAACAAATCTTAAATGTAGAATGCTTTCCAAAAGATTTATGTTCAGTGAAGTCATCACACCCATATATATGTAGCTTAAAATTTCATCCTAGAAATTCAGATTCTTTAAGCCACCTTCTAGAGTGCCAACCTATATTTTCAACCATATACTTTGAAGTAAAGATAACCCAAGTTATCTTGGCAGAAACAGAAAAACACAATCCCTTAAAAACTTGCTTTTTCAGTCACCTTCCTCTTTAATTGATCTTAGTTATATCTACCATTCTTCCATTTTTACAAATTACAATTCTAGGAAGTGCCTTGATTCATTCCTTCCTCCTTTTATACATTAACTGGTGCCTCAAAAAGTTTTATTTTACTTCCAGATAATTCTCAAGTATGTCCCATTCTACTTACAGTCTTATGATCCAGGCGTTTACTAATCTCTAGTAAATTCATACCTAGAATGTATTGATTGTCTTTGAAACGTTCTTCCAATTGGTTTATTTCCATCATTATCTGTCAGGAGCTGTGAATGAATCATGGATTCTTGGACTGCCCAGAGAGAGGCTGACACCTCCCTTGGGAAAGTTGTATGGTGAAGCCCTGTTCAAAGAGAATTTCTGTGGTTGCCATGGAGTTTATCAGTTCATGATCTAAGGTTTAGGCGCCAGTCACCCAGGGGTGGAGAATTGTCAGCACAAGCTGATGACTGTAATTGGGCTGTTCAAACTTTTGACTTAGGTTCTGTTATAAAGTAACTTTCTCACAATGAATCCCTTTGGTTTAAAAACGTACATAATAAACGTGCAGAGCCTGCTCACAATCTGTCTTCCTCTATCAGAGGTCAGCTGAATACAGGGGTCCCAATTCTTTCTATTTTTGTGTTTGTAAAAATCCTTTCATCAACCCAGTTCAGTGAAACTGAGTAAATATCTTGCCAGTTGCAACAAATATTTGTGAAGCACAAATAATATTTTTCCTGTGTTATCAAGTGTTCTATATCACTGATTCTTCTCTACACCAGGGTTAACCAGCAATCTCTTGGTTTGAAAATAATGGATAGTCATAGCATTTCTTAGAATTGCTACTTTTGACTTATTTACTTTTTCTAAATATATGTTGTGCCCTAGCAACAGATAGTTATGCATTATACTTTGAAAAAGTAATGTGAAGTCTTCTTTTAATGCATATACTAACATGGTTGATTCGGCTGGAATAGCCTTTCTTCCAGCGTTATATTCAATTTCTATTTATCTGTTCTGTTCCTTTTTATAAAACTGACATCATGGTAATTGCTGTGAAGATGTGTGCCAGGAAATTCTGTGATGATGCTTTGATCTCACAAGTGTCTAGGAGACAGGGTTGCCAGATGTAGGTGGACAAACAATAGGATTTTGAGTTAATTTGAAGTTTAGAATAGCTATGGGCTTAGTATACAAATATGTTCCATGTGATATTTGGGTCTTAGTGATAAAGAACGAGTTCCTTATCTAAAATGCACATATGTTTGGGTATCCTGCATCTTATCTGGCAATCCTACAAGATAAGAGGCACTGCTGAGGATGTAAAAAGAAATGCAATGACAATAGGAAAGAGTTGAAAATCTGATGTATTACAAAAACTTTTGAGAAACAAAGAGCAAGTTTTTTTCCATTACTCTGAAAAAAAATTTTTTTCAACTGTCATAACTTGGCATGATTTATAGTAGAAACCATAATTGCTATTAGTTAATGAATTAATATATAAGACAGGGACCTTGAACAGTGTATCAACTCATCCTATCCATTTTCTCCAGAACTCAAAAGTAACATATCAATAAGATCCAGAACATCAGGCAGGTAAGTTCTGATTTATATCATCTTCATGAATATTTGAGGGTTTTTTCCCCTAAAAATGAAACTGGAAACTCAGAGCTAGTCCTTGACCCTCTTTATTCATCATCATAATTTTTTGTAGATCACTTTGTCTATGGCACAACACACCTGCTTAGCTAAACTTTTGCATATTTATTGGTGTACAATTGACATACAATAAAAATCTTACATTTTAAATATTTGGACAAATGCATATGCTCATAGAAACCACCACAATCAAGAAAATGGAACATGTTTATTTTTTGAGCAATGTTCTGATATCCCCTATCCCAGAAAACTGATTTGCTTTTTGCTACATGTAATCATAAAATAGATACTTATTAATCGAGATTCTTTCATTCAATGCAATTGATTCGAGATTCATCCATTTTATTGTTATATGAATAATTCACTATCATTAATGTTGCATGCTATAAACTGTAAAGGTATACTTAAATTTGTTTATTCATTTCTTTGTTGGAAGACATTTGGGTTCTTCTCAGGTTGGGCCAAAACAAAGAAAGCCAATATAAACAATTGTTTACAATTCTTATATGGGCACATGTTTTCAATTCTCTTGCACAAATACTTAATTGTGTAACTTGTATTATATTGTATAATATAGTTACAATATAATTACTTGTATAATATTGTATAATAATTGTGTATAGGTTTAAAAATCTTTCAAATATTTTCTGAGTTGATTATGACATTGTTATTGTTACCAGCAGTGTACAAATTATTACTGGTTGTGCTGTATTCTCAATAATACTTGAAATTGTCAGTCTTTTTCATTTTAAATTTTCTAACACCTGTGGTTTTACTTAGTAGTTACCTAAGAACAAATTATGAAGAGAATCCATGTGCTTACTTACAATCTGTGTATGGTTTTGGGTAAAGGATTTGTTTAAATATTTTCTTAATGTTTCGTTTATTATTGAATTTCTTATATGTTGTTGACACTAGTTCTATTTCAAAGATATACTTAAGAATAATTTCTACCTATCTGTATCTTATCTTTTAATTCTCCAGTTTGAAAAAAAAAAGGAGCAGAATTACCTAATTTCGATCAGTTAATATATTTTTCTTTTATGAATTTTCTTTTACATATTATTCTAGCTACTTTATATTTTTTAGTTTTACATTTAGGTCTTTAGGTTTTAGTTTTTCTGATTAAGAGAGTAACATTAGATTTTAATTTTACATTTTGGTCTGCCATCACAATCTATATTTTATGAGGAGTTTGTCAATGTTATGTATAAATTAAGAAAATTTAACAGTTGTTAATAAAAAAGGCATTACTATAGTTTCAATGAGCATGCAATTCATCATGGTTTAAATCATATCTAAAATAACCTTTTTCCATATTTAGTTAAATATATTAAAATTATAAAATATTTAAAACCCTTTTGAATGACATTCAAATATGAAAATTTTTAATGCAAATGATTTAAATATACTTTTAAAATTCTATTGCTTTTACATGACACAGTAATAGAAAGTTATAAGCCATCACATAGCATGCAGATGTTATAGAAAAGTAAATTTGTCAGGAAAAAAATTAGTAGCATCAAAACTTTTAGCTTAATTGAAATTTTTTTTCTTCAAAGAGTATTCCCTCATTCTAAATCCTATTGCAGGTTAAGAACCTAATGAAATATTTTCTACAAATATAAAACTGAAAATATTATTTTTCCTTATTTTTATAGGAATAATGATTAAGTACATTCATTAAACTTATTTCATGACATTGATATTTTAATCTTAAAAGGAAAATTAAAGTAAAATTATGAAAATTAAAGTAAAATTATGAAAATGTGTTTCAGGGGAAAAATGTTTCCCTCTTCATTCCTCTCCAGTTATTAATAGAGTTGGACCTCTGTAACCACATATCAATAAGAAAAAAATCAAGTTTGTTAACACAAGCAGCACACATTGTGCAGGAAAAAAACTCAACAAAATGTCTCTCAAAGAAGTAATTAATTAAATTAAATAACAGGGATAAATTTTTTTTAACCTGACATTAAGACTTGATTTAGTAGGTAATGTAAATCCAGATTTGCCATGTATCAGTGTGTATATTTTATTTGCCATGTATTTGCAAATGTATCAGTGTGCATATTTGCTAGAGCACCCCTGGGTTTAATCCCAATAACTGCCAAAAAAAGTAATAAAAAGTGGTAAATAAATGGTATGTGTAAAATATCATTATAATATTATTTATATATCTTTTTCCAACTCCACCTCTGTGAATGGGTGTGGACATATTCCTTAACTTTCTAAGCACTGATTATATTATTTTGAGATAAGAGAATAGGAAAGTTTTCATCTAAGTTTTCTAGGGTTCAAGTGATCTAAATGGTAGTTTATTAAACAATGGAGACCAGGAATTATACATCTACATTCACTCACATTCTTTTTCTAATGACAAGTATTTTTTTTTTAAAAGGAGTTGTACCAAAACTATCTTTTTATGTGGAACATGCATAATTTGCTTCCTTTCATCTAGATTCTTATTTAAATGAAAGTAAAATGAACTTCACCTTCAGTGTTGAGTTTATCAGTATAATTCCATGCTTGATAACTCCAATCTTTCCCTGCCTTTAAAACACAATTGCAGTGGAACTCACACCTACCACCTTGACCCCTGCTTAAAGTATACTTTGCCATCTTCACAAATGTCACCAATATTTTTTTAACTATATCTAAAAATACATCATAAAGGATGGGAGAAGTTTCATTGGTTGCTATCTTTTAAGGTGCTACATTGAATGAAAGAATAGAAAGCATATGACAGTTGGTGTTACTGTTTGAATGTGAGGTGCAAGAACATTTGGAGGAAAAATCTTCGTGCCACAGCCTTAATCTATCGATGAATTAATCCCTGATGGGATTAACTGAGTGGTAACTGGAGGAAGTTGGGGTGACTGGAGGAAGTGGCTCATTGGGGGCGTGGCTATGGTGTACATATTTTGTATCTGGAGAGTAGAGTCTCTCTCTCTACTTCCTGATCATTGTGTAAGCTGCTTCTCTCCTCTACACTCTCCACCATGTTGTTCAGCCTCACCTTCAGCTCTGAGAATTGGAGCCAGCCTTCTATTGACTGGGACCTCTGAAACCGGGAAGCCTCAAATAAACTTTTCCACCTTTAAAATTGTTCTGGTCAGATCTTTCAGGCATAGCAGCAAAAAAACTGACCAAAACAGTTGGGTACAAATTCATCTATGCTCAGGTACTTGATATTTATCGGGAAATCTTGAAATAATGTAAACCTGGGTTCCAAGCAAGATTTTGGTATAACACAAAAACCATTCTGCTCTTTCTTCAAATGAAGCTAACCAAAAGTGGGTAGAAAACAACCTTTAAATTTCATCTTAAAGGTAACAACAGCTTTAAGATATTTCAACAGAATAAAACAATTTTTCTGAGTTTTTTTCAAATTATTCAGTTTCACTTCTGCTTTATAACAGCAAATGAATTTATTATAGCATGCTTATTTAGTTTCTATTATATGATATAATTTTTCTGCATTTTTCTATTTTTTCTATAGCGTATGTCCCCAGAGAAATGAATGGAAGTATTCATTAAATGTTTTATTAACCTTATGGATTCAATGTTAAAAGATTTACATTTTATAAAAAATAAAATATTCTGTATCATGCAAATCTGCCTCTTTTCCTTTCTTGATTATGGAGAAGTTGTCTAGGATATTCAGCACATTTTACTTTTGCTTTCAGTTTACAACCTTACAGAACAATAAAGTTGATCAAAAAATACATAGAAGCAAGCACAGAATGTACTGTCAAGTCATTCTCTGAATTCACAAATATGATAGAAAATAGAGCAAATATCTTTTAGCTATGAATTTTGGATCAGACAAAGGATTTTAATATTTTTTATTACAAAAGTTGAATTGGAATTAAATAGTCTGTCTCTACTATTATCTGGATAATCATGTTCTTTGAAAAATACATACATCTGTATTTATTCTTTTACTTTACTTGTTTAAGAATTAGAAAATAGGCATTCATTTCAGAGTATTTCTTAAATTAGGATTTTAATGGTAGATGTGCATCCCAGAAAAGACAAGAATTCCATCTGGAAGATTAGAGTGAGGAGAGAGAAAAACTAGGGGATAAAGAGCCCACAGTTGGTCAGAAAGAGAGAACGTATTCTTCACATCAATGTCAAATAACATGGCAGAATTTGTTGGAGCCATTCCAATGTATATCAGCATTTCTCTTTTGGGGGGAAGGTATATTTACTATCTATAAATTTGTGACAGAAATCTAGGTGAATATTATCAATACTCAGTAATTCTCATCATGAGCATTAAAGATGTGCTTGAACCTAGGAAAGCAGATGATGCCAAGTGAGAGGTCCGTTCCCCAAAATAGGCAAAGCATTTTCACTGGTCCTTGGATGAGCCTGAGAAATAAGATGCTAAAAGTTATTTTGTTCTTCTTGGGTTTTTCTAAAAAAATTAAAGTTGAAAGTCACCTAATCTTTGAACCTGAGGATGAAAGATTAAATAAGTAAGTCTTTGAAAAAGAAAAGTATCTATTAACTTTAAGGTATTTTTTAATCTATTGTACTCTCCCACTCTCTCTCTCCTTACATGTGCGCATGCGTGTGTGTGTCTCAGGAGCATAAATTTACATAGGATAGTATGACTTTTCCAATGAAAGTGTTAAGATCAAGTGCTTGAGAATTTTGTTTTCATTTGGTCTTTTTGCTCTCAGATCTCAAATCAAACTGGTTATCTTGAAGAGAAGTAAAGATCTACAATTGCAAAGAACATTCAAACGCAAAATAAACTTCCTCAATTTAGTAAGTAGAAAATAGAAGCAAAATAGAGGAAGCAAATGTAGCCACGTTGACCCTGTAGGGGGGAAAAAAAAAGATGAAAAAATTTACTTCCTTGAGCTTCTGTCAAAACCAGAAAACTTCATGGATCTTTATTAAAAGCACTTATTATTATTCTTTAATTTCTGGAAGAAGGATTCACATTTTGACAAGGTAACCTGAAAAGTGAGTCTAAGCAATGCACAGAATATATGCATTCTTGAGTTGATCTGATTAAAAACTGCATTTCTGGATAAGTAAAGTGAGTCACAAACAAGTTAAAAAGCCTGACTTTAACACTGATAGTAAGTCAGGAATGAGATTCCAATGTATTACGTTGATAAGGCTACAGCCTGAACACTTACCCACAATGCCTTCTTCACCATCACCACCACCATCTCTTGCATTTCCTCTTCACTCCTCCTTCCATGTCCCCCTCCCCATGTCTATGAAGAGGGGAGGGTGTGTTGAAGGCATTCTGTGAAACCAGCCTGTTTGCTTTCCCTCTATTGATGGTATACTTTCAAAACTTCTTGGGCCTGGATGTTTGCCACAGACAATTAAGCAGGTGATAGATGAACTCTTGGTTTTCCCGGGAAGTAAAATAAACTGTACGGAGTCTGAAAACATTAACATGCAATATGAATGATGTGTCCTTGCAGACTAGTTTGCATTCTATCAGCCTCAAATTGGCTCTCATTGTGTAGCCATAAACATGTCATAATATTCTTTAGCTGTCAACAAAGTGTATTTTCTTGCCAACTGAGCTAAATATAAAAAAAACAATATTATTGGGTAATTGTATTTTGTTCATGAGATTATAAAATATTACAATTAATATATTTCAGTAATAAAATTTATATTCGGGAAGGTATGATGAATTTATACACATAAATGTTCATAGATAAATTGCAATGTTCATACGTGTATATTTTGATTTATGTCAATGTACTATGAATCAAATTCCTATCATTATTTGACTCAATCAATATTTGCTTAATGAGTTCATACATATTCAATGCATGCTTTCATTTAAATTCCAACTTGTTTTGTTGTGCTTTGGCAAAACTGACCTCTTTAATGAAAAAAAGAACTTTCAAAATAAGCTGCTTGCAAAGAATAAGATGTGCACATTTATATTGGGAAATGCAGCACAATGCTAGTAGACGTCAGATAAAAGCAACAAATATTATCCTAATGAAATCTCCTCTTGCCTGGCATGGTGGTGATGCCTCTAATTCAGCAGCTTGGGAGGCTGAGGCAGAAGGATTGTGAGTTCAAAGCCAGCCTCGGCAAAAGTGACATGCTAAGCAACTCAGTGAGAACCTGTCTCTAAATAGAATACAAAATAGGGCTGGGGATGTGACTGAGTGGTCAAGCATTTCTGAATTCTATCCTTGGTAGCCTCCTCCAAAAAAACAAAAAAAATCTTCTCTTAAAAATTTTTTTTGTTTTGTTTTACTCTTTCAAATTAAAAAGAATAAAAAGAATAGAAGAAATTTCAAAATAAACAATAATACAAATGTTTTATTAATACGTATGAGTTAGATAAAATTATAAAAGTTCTTATTTGAACATTTTCATTTTCAAGTATTGATATTCATATCTTAACTATTTTTTTCAAGTGTTTTCCATTTTCCATTCCAATGTTCACAACACTTGTGTAAGGATTCAGGGAGCCCTGCTTAAATTTTATTTCCAGTTGTCTAAGGAAATAACTTTTTTTGGAGGATTACAAAATTTTGAAGAAAAGAACACAAATTTTCAATTTACTCCAATAAAATGTGGGCTTTTGCTTTTGAAATTTTTTTTCTTAAAAGAAAACAATTCAGTAATAGATAAAGTTTATCCCATTTTGGGTAATTTTTCTACTTTTCAGATTTCATTTAAAAATAAGTCATATTAGAGAAAATTAAAAGTGAAAATAAATGAGAAAATATACATATTAATAAAAGTAATTTTAATATGCACAATGAAAAGAATTCTCAAAGAAGAAAGGATTACTTATTTAGAAACCTTATGCTTAAAATTAAGTAAGGCTTTTTGAATCCTTATAAGGACATTGTAAGCATTTGTATGGAATTGAGCTAAAGTATTCGAAAAAGTGTCATCAGGATATGAATATTTATTGTAAAAAATAAAAAAGTTCAAATGATACATAATTTTTGAGATGGAAAATATGCCATAAATTATTTAATCAACCTCCTTAGAATATGAAGACTAGAAATGAGTAAAACTTATTTATGAGAAAAGCATAACTTTTAATTATGAGGGGAAGAGAGATGAAGAATGATGGAGCTCATGACATTAAAATTTCTATGAGACCCAGCCATGTCACACTCCCAGATACTAATTTAAAGATTTCCATGTGTCTATATCCTCTGTAAAGAATTTTTGCTAAACCTATTTATTGGCTGTGATATGGAATCTATCCTGCCAAGATTATCCAGAGATGAGTGGAGCCAATAGTGTAAATTCAAAAACAAAGAATATAAAAATCAATCAGAGGGAGAATTTTGGGAACATTCCTATACAAAGCAGGAAAAAGAAGGGAAAGTACTGAAGAGAGGAAAGTGCCTGGTTTATAAAACAGCAAGGGAATTGGTACACAGGAATCATGAAGAAAATCACCATGGAGAAGAGTATGCGAGAGGACGTGGATGAGTTAGGAAGGGGCCACATTAGGTCAACCATAATATTGAGGAGAATGGGTGTGTTTCAATTTGGAATGGGGAGGCTGACATAAAGTTTTAAGCCAAAGAAGTGACATAGTTTGAAGTGTATTTTCAAAAGTTTATTTTAGCTACCAAAAGGAAGAACAGAGACCAACAGAAGAATATTACACATAGATGAGACGAAAATGGTGATGCCTTGGAACAAGAGTGAGATAACAGGATTCACAAGAGTGCACAGATTAATGATATGTTCAGGAGTTACATTATGAGAAGGGCAAATGTGTCCGTAATGGCATACTAAGTATTTCTCTTCATTTATCATTCATGCCATTTGAGTCTGCTTGTTTTTTTTTTTTTTTTTTTTTGGTACCAGGGATGGAACACAGGGGCACGGAGCCACTAAGCCACATCCCCATCCCTAGTTGCTGGGGTTACAGGCAGACACCACCGTACCCAGCAATCTTTCCATTTTTGAATAAAAGCCTTATGCATTTGTTTGTTCTACAAATATTTATTTTTCACTCACTCAGTGTTGAGCAATTTTCTACATCAATGATAAACTAAAAAAAGATCTTTGTCTCTTTCTGGAATAAGATACAGAAAATTGACACACACTGAAGAAAGTAACGTATTTATTAAGTAAAATATGTGTTCTATTAAAAGTGATAAATGCCTTGGAGGGGAGATGGTAAAAGTAAGACCAGGTAAGGGGGATTGTGAACAGACAATGGGGATCATGATATGACTGAGAATTTGTTGTGTAGATGATATTTCAAAATACGATTATAAAAGATGAAGAAGGTAGATGCCCAGATTATCAGGGGGAAGCTCATTAGGCAGAGGTGCTAAGGATGAAGTCCCTAAAATTACAAAGTTTCCATATTTTAGCAGCAATCAAAGAGGGTAGCCAGTACGTCTGAAGCAGAGCAAGTTAAGAGGAGACTAATAGGTGGTGAGTTTTGAGTGCAGAGGGTAAAGTGGTATCTTTTCAAGATTGGAAAAATAGGAAATTATGGTAAGAATTTGATTACACAGTAAAATTACTAAAATTTCAAGTATAATACTAGGTGTCGTATCAAGATTACATTCTAGCAGGGCAGAGTGAGAAACTGAAAAACTGATACAGTGTTTAATCAAATAGTCAAGGAGAAAAGAGTTGGTAGTTTCTCACAGATAGTAATCATGACTATAAGTGATCAGCTGAATAATGTATTTTGAAGATGGAGATGAGTATTTCCTAAAGGATTGGATGAGAGTAAGAAAGAAAGGAGTATTAAGAAGATATTTATTATTTTAATCTATTTTTTGACTGTGATTAAATTAGGATGTTCTGGAGAGACCAAGGTTTTCTTTTGGAGAGAAGAAAAAGAATTGTTCAATTTTAAATATTTTAAATACCTAAATGGAGAGGCATAGTAAATAGACTGATAAATGTCTGAAGTTTGGAAAGGTTTGAGGTGAAGATTTAATTTCCTGAGTCACTTTTTTTTCAGATAAGTAAAAATGTGAGAATGATGAGAAAACTAAAAATGTGTGAAGTGTGAAAAAATATATGAGCAAATGACAGCATAGCAAAGAATATGGCAATGACGCTTGTTCAAGCCATGTTTCACATACTGTGTCCATGATCTCAATTCCTGAGCTTTCCTCATCAGTGCCGTCTCCCTGTCCAAATCCAACTTTCTCTTTCTTACTTGAATTAATCTTTAAATAAGCTCCTGTATTGGGTCCGGATTTTTTGATTTTCATCTTGAGGAGATTTTCTTCACTCATTTTATTTCTAATACAGCATATTAAGTTTCATTTAGATTTAAAAAAAAACAAAACTTCCTTTCTAGGTAATGATATCTCCTGGAAAAAAAAAAAAAATAAAGACTTAATTTTCACCAATAAAAAAGCTATGGTATTTTCTTAAATAACTCTTAAATACCTAAAGGGAGGAATTTTACTAGCATTTTAAATGTTAAACTAAATAGAAATGGACAAAAGGAAGCGGGTTTGTCTGTTAAGAGTATTTCTTTTAGAACTTTTTTTTTTCAGTTAAATTAAAGTCACTGAAAATCCATCCTAGTTTTCCTTTGAGATCTGAAACTTATCTTTTTAAAAATTTACTGCAAGAGATTTTTAAGATAGTATTTTATCTAAAAGTTGTTACTGCAAATATTTCTAATTAAAATTTCGTGGATTTATTTTTCAATATAGTAATAGTCTATGGTTCCTTTCACATAAATCTAAGAGGATCCTAAAAATCTACAAAACATGCACCATAGCATTGAATTAAATACTCCTGTTCATCTCTCTCACACACACACTTACATATACACTATTTTCTGTCTTCTAAGTTCTCAACAGAATCATTGCTACCAATGCCTTCAGAGGACATTTGTGTTGCAGTCATGAACGTGTTCATTGGGTATGCTCCATCTATCGAACATAATCTTGGAGATTATGCCTTTCACATATTTAAATGTGAACCATAACTTTTACACATCAGCAATAGATTTACTTTTTACTCAATAAACATTTTCACATAAATCAAGAAACAAGGACATTCTGACATCAGCATATGATGCCATAATAGGAGACCATGATTATTCTGTATCAATCTGATGTTGTAGTGTTTAGTAGTGATCATTTTAAGGAACTATTCATTCTAGAATATGTGAGCAGTAAATTCCCTAAGTTAACTATTGGTGTGGGAAATGCTGCTTCTTTGAATATGGTAAATAAATATATTTTAAGTTAAATTTCTTTTTAAAAAAAATACTGAGACATGCAAACTTTGTGTGAAAGATGTTAAAGATGTTATTGATTGTGAATGGGCATATAAATCCTACTGACTGATGGTACTACCCTAGATCTCCATTTAGGTTGCAGTTTGGGTTATGAAAGTTATTGTTATTTGTAAAATTTATTAAGTTAAAGTGAATGATTTTAGCATTTTTATTTTTATACCTCATTAAAAATAAAATAGCATGTAAACTTAAGTTTACCAACAATAAAAATGTGATCTAATTATTTTTTCAAACTTTTTATTTAGTCATCACAGGTAAAAGATATGACTTTTAGTGGTACAGATATTTTCGTCAGACACATGTTTGAGACCCACTTCTGCTGTGTGTTCCTGTGTTTCATGTTTCTGTGATGTGCTTTTGAAAAAATTAGTCATTCTTTCTAACCATTTTCTTTAACCATGTATAAAGTCGTAGCAATGAAAGTTTCTATTAAATACAGTGAGCAGAACATTCACCACTATATCACCTTTGGAAAGAGTTGAATGAAGTCTAGTTTCTATCTTGCCTTCAGATTTACAATAAGAACATTAGATTTGGTTGAAAACTGTCATTCTTTTAAATGTCTAAATAATTATTAGTTAAAAGTAATTGAGGTATTCTGAGGAGTGGAACAAATTTTTATTTAAAAATTCTAACAGAATAAAAGCTTTCTTATAAAATCATAATCGCAAATATAATTGACATAATTTAAAATAACACCTAATAGCATCAATCTTCTTGAAGTCAATTTCATAATAATGAAAAGCTGCCAAAACCCATATTTTATTTCACCCTTATCAAATTTCCAATCTTTTCAATGTTTTTCATGTCACTCAAACTGCTGGAGTTGGAGTTCTACTTTGTCAAGACATAGCATGGAGCATAGTCTCTGTCACCAAGGGAATCTATAAGTAAAAACAATCAGCATACCCTTAAAAGTGCATTATTTTTCATAGAAAATTGCATTCCTCAGAGAATTTGGATTTTCTAGTATATAAAACGATACTATGCCATAAATTTAAAGAGCAATTAAAGAAAAGTATATTACGTCAGTTCACATGTGAGTTACCAAATAAGATAAAGCATGTTTTCCAATCTGGAATATATTTCCATATCTGTTTAAGTTAAGGGAAGGATGTGGGATGAAACAATGTGAGAAAATTTGGAAAGTCCTTAGGTATATTGTTTAAAAATACTAATAATAATAGCTTACAATTTCTGCATGATTTTATGTTGAATCCATAACATAATTTTTCAGTAGCTTGAAAAACAAACTCATAATAATTTTGTTATTGATTTCCAATATTACATGAATATGACCTTCAACTTAATAAAAAAGTGATTATCTGACTTATTTTTATAAAACATCTTGTGCATTGCATAGTATTCAAAATCCTTCTCTCCTTGTAAAAGGAATAGCATTATCATTTTTTTTTTTTATGGCACTGAAAAAAATATTGTTCAGGCTGAGGGAAAAGCCATACAAATGAACTGGTCTTCAGCAGTTAGTGCACTTGGAACACCTACATGTCTTCCCCGTGGGGCTGCCTCATTCATTCAACTGTTGCCCCTTCTCCACTTACATGTGCTATTAAAACATATTCTCTCTATAAAGATAAATTCAAAAATATGAGCATATATACTTAGAGTGCAGTGCCTTTATTTTACCTTGGGGGAATTGGATATATATAAAGAAAAAGAGGATTGACTTTCTAAATTCCAAAATCAAAACGTGTCTTGAGGGACTTCTCTTAGGCTTCGTTCATTTTGTTTGTTTTGGTTTTTATTTTGGTACCAGGGATTGAACTCAGGGGCAATCAACCACTGAGCCACACCCCCCAGGCCTCTTTTGTATTTTACTTAGAGACGGTCTCACTGAGTTGCTTACTACCTCACCATTGCTGAGGCTGGCTTTGAACTCTCGATTTTCCTGCCTCAGCCTCCTGAGTCACTGGGATTACAGGTGTGTGCCACCATGCCCAGCTCATTTTAGTTTTGATACACTTCCCAGCATTCCCAGAATCATAATGGTTAGGTGAAAGTACTGTTATGACTAAACTTACACGTGCATATCTGTATATAAAGGAACACTGACACATTGACATATAAATTATGAATCCAGCTTTGTAAAGGTCCTGTGAAGAAAATTAAAATAAATGAATTTGAAAACCTGTTTTTTTTTTTAATTGTAAACAAATGGGATACATGTTGTTTGTCTGTTTGTACATGGGTTAAAGGCATACCATTTGTATAATCATAGATTTACATATGGTAATGTTGTTTGATTCATTCTATTATTTTTCCCTTCCCCCCCACCCCTCCCACCCCTCTTTTACCTCTAAACAGTCCTTTCTTCCTCCATTTCGTGCCCCCCTCCCTAACCCTAACCCTAACCCTAACACTAACTCCTCCCACCCTCCCCCTTATGTGTCATCATCCACTTATCAGCGAGATCATTCGTCCTTTAGTTTTTTGAGATTGGCTTATCTCACTTAGCATGATGGTCTCCAATTTCATCCATTTGCCTGCAAATGCCATAATTTTATCATTCTTTATGGCAGAGTAATATTCCATTGTATATATATACCACAGTTTCTTTATCCACTCATCAATTGAAGGACATCTAGGTTGGTTCCACAATCTGGCTATTGTGAATTGAGCAGCTATGAACATTGATGTGGCTGTATCTCTGTAGTATGCTGATTTTAAGTCCTTTGGGTATAGACCAAGGAGTGGGATAGCTGGGTCAAATGGTGGTTCCATTCCAAGTTTTCTAAGGAATCTCCACACTGCTTTCCAGAGTGGCTGCCCTAATTTGCAGCCCCACCAGCAATATATGAGTGTACCTTTCTCCCCACATCCTCGCCAACACCTGTTGCTTGTATTTTTGATAATCGCCATTCTAATTGGGGTGAGATGGAATCTTAGGGTGGTTTTGATTTGCATTTCTCTTATTACTAGAGATGTTGAACATTTTATCATATGTTTGTTGATTGCCTGTACATCTTCTTCTGTGAAGTGTCTATTCATTTCCTTAGCCCATTTGTCGATTGGATTATTTGTATTCTTGGTGTAGAGATTTTTGAATTCTTTATAGATTCTGGAGATTAGTGCTCTATCTGAAGTAATTTTTAATAATGCTGATCAATGACCATTTAGGCTGCTTTAACGAATGGAATAAACTGGATGACTGACTTCGAAACAGCATCTTTTCTCATAGTTCTGGAGGCTGTGAAGTCCAGGAGTCAGGCACTTGCAGACTCTGTTTCTAGTAAAGGCTCCTTCCTCATCGTCAGCATTTTCTCTCTGTCTTCACATGATGGAAGCTAAAGGACAAACCAATTCCTTTGACCCTCTTCCTTTTTCTACCGTGATGTATAGGATTAGGTTTCAACCTACAAATTTGGAGGGAACACAAACATTTAGACCATAGCAATTGATATATTTAAATTAATATGTTTAAGGCAACATTTCTCCCTTGCACAAACTTCCTATCTGAAGAAGTGTACTTTGAATAGTAGGCATCATTATGCACCTATTCAACTAATGGTTTCTGTGTCATTTAAGACGTAAGTTGTGCTACAATTAAAAATATCTATAAAATCTTTGATCATAGGAATAATGCTTTGGTTTTCACTTGTGTTCATTTCAATTATGAGTTAACTGTATGTCTATTCTCCAGGATTCACATTGAACTCACAGTGTCTCTCTGAATCTCTTAGAAAATGGAAAAATAACTGAAAAATTAGGGTTGGGGCTATAACTCAGTGGCAGAGCACTTGCCTAGCACATGCGAGGCACTGGGTCTGATCCTCAGCACTGCATAAAGTAAACAAATAAAGGCATTCTGCCTATCTATAACTACAAAATGTTTAAAAAGAACTGGAAAATTATATACTGGCTCTTAGAGCTAATGCAAATCACTCTGAATCCTAAGTTCAACATGATGGACATAAGTAATTATTCTATGATTACTTTTACCTGAATAACGTTCAATTTATGCATTCAGATAAGTATAATCTTGTTTTTGAGAGAACAAAAGGATATAATTTTAATAGCATAAGCCACACATTTATTATTCTTTTAAACTCCATAGTAATAGCTTACTTTCATACATTTTAGAAGGGCAGAGTAAAAATACCAACACATATTTTGCTCTTGCTTTTCAAGCAATACTACTATTGAGTTTTGCATTGAAAACCTAATATAAAATAAGAAATAATATATCATAATTCAAAATAATGATGAGTAGTATTTTATGAATTCTTAATTTTATTCTATTTTATGGTATAGCATTATAAGTAACCAATTATAAACACGTCCTAAAATATCCAGTGATAAGGCATAGTCTTTATATATTTATATATATATATATTTTTAAGTCAGGAAGTATGATAGGTTAAAAAGGAAAGAAAGCAAAGTACATTGGATAGGCATTTTATTATGTAAAATCCAGACACTAAACACTCTGGCCAATATTACTTTATCAAAACAGACTGTTATTTAGCATACACAAACAGACTTACTATGCTCTCTTCTCTCTTCCAAGAAAAATTACTTTTTGCAACCTCAGTCATTCTAACCAATATCAAGCAAGTGACACACTTGCATGGAGATGATACTCTAACCACAACCAATATCTCAGGTTGCAATTTACTTTACAAACTATGATCAGATTTCATTTTCTACCAGATCCCTGTATTCTTCTGAAAACTCTTTCTCAAAAGAATAATAATTATCTATAAAACAGTACATGAGTTGACTCCTAAACTGTGGGAATTTTGTACAATGATTTATTGATGGTACTTGCTAGACCTCATCTGAGCATTCCTATTTGCCACAAATTCTTTGAATGCTCTGATTTTTTCCTGTGTTCTAAAATATAGAAGCAGAGTAAGTAGTTGCCTACAGTATCTAGACCTACTCCAGAGTTTCATTTTCTCTAGGTCTTGCTTAAAGCTGGCATCCTTCCTGTACATGTGCTGGAGTAGCTAAATCAACTATGGAATATGTCTCCAAAATTCAAAAATCCTCCTTCAGGTACTTTTCTTCTACATTAATGACATGCAATTCTGTCCTTTACTTTATAAGGGATACCCTACTAGGTTTTTGACCACAGGACCACAAGACACATTTCCAAGAGTATATGTCTCTGAATTTACTTTTTGGTTCTGCCTCAACCTCCAGTGTACTTGTGTGTTTCCAAATAACCTAGTTATTCATTTTTCTTCTCTTATTGGCTTTACTATCCATGAAGTAATGAAACAGCATAGTATTCTTCCAGATGTGAAGATTATGGTTTCAGGAGATTGGCTTGTGGAACACTGCAGACCTGACATACAACAGAGATACAAAAGTGATGCTACCCTGTTGTCTATCATGTGGAGTGAATGGGCTCTGGCAGTATATCCAAACTATAGGTATTCAAAGCATTTGCTAGTTCTGTTGGCACCTGTATGGTCACAGGGTTTTGTAGATTTGCTTCAGAAATATGATATGTTTGAGATAGCAGCTCAAATTGTTGTCATCTTCCAGTTCTGATCACCCATCATTTTTCTCCAAGGATAATCTGCTTTCTTTACAGGTGATTTAGTTGGAGATGGGGTAGAAATAATGAAACTTTGACAGTAGTTTCAAATTCATGCCTTATGTTTGGGAACAAATAAATATGATATACATTAATTCATTTTATGTGCAATTTAATAGGAACATAATGGTAAATTCACTAGAGAATTTTGGCAGACATTTAACAAAGGTATGTCTTATCATTATTCAAAAGTAATCGAAGAATTTACTTCAACAAATTCTTTACTACTGAGCCATACAAAAATAAACATTCTATTATTAAGACAACACACTTAAATATGCCTATATATTTATAGAGGTTTAATTCCCATTTCTAACTATATTGCTATTTTGTGGATAAAAATCAATTATCATCCAATACCTTCTGAATCATTCCTTTTCTTTTATCTTTTTGGAAAAACCTTAAACTATTCCTAGTTTGATTTCACATTTTTTAATATATTTTTATTAGTTGTTGATGGACCTTGTGTAAATTTTTCTTATTTATTTACATGCGTTGCTGAGAATTGAACCCAGTGCCTCACACATACTAGGCAAGTGGTCTGCCACTGAGCCACAACCCCAGCCCATAACATCATTCTCTTTTTTTTTTTTTATTGTAAACAAATGGGATACATGTTGTTTCTCTGTTTGTACATGGAGTGAAGGCGTACCATTTGTGTAATCATAGGGTTTACATAGGGTTGATTTCAAATTTAGTGAATGAATGCATTTTAATATTTTAGTATCTATTTTATTCTGTTATTTAGCTTAGAGTAATTACATATCAGCTGTCTTGAAACATTTCTGATCCTCAAATTGAAAATTCATGTATTTGAAGCCAAAATTTTACACTTATATAAAGGGAATATCCAACATTTGAGAAATGTGCACAGTTAAGATATTTACTGTTTCCAACATTTATTTTTATGATCAACAAAATGTTTAAAATTAGATAAAGGGCACAGTGCCTAACAAAGGAGTGATTGGATTCGGACTGACAGTCTAACCCTTTGGATATTACTGTGGTTTGGTGAGAGGTATCCCCTAAAAGCACATGTGCAAGACAATGCAAGACAGTTTAGAGGAGAAATGATTGAGTTACGAGAGCCTCAACCCAATAAGTGAATTAATACCCTGATGGGATTAACTGAGTGATAACTGAAAGCCAGTAGGTTGTGGTTAGAAGAGGTTGATCACTGGGGGCATGCCTCTGGGGTATATATTTTGTATCTGGTGAGTAGAGTCAGTATCTCTGCTTGCTGATCATCATGTGAGCTTCTTCCCTTGGCCACACTCTTTCACCACGATGTTCTGCTTACCTTGAGCCCTGAGAAATGGAGCTGACTGTCTATGAATTGAGATCTCTGAAACCATTAGCCCCCTAAATAAACTTTTTCTCTTCTAAAATTGTTGCAGGTCTTTCAGTCATAGCAGGGAAAACAGCTGACTAAAACTGGTATCATTAATGTCAGACATGAGTTCCTATTTAACCAATCCATCCACATAGGGGCATACATGATCACAAAGAAGGGACCGTCTGTAATGGGCCAAGTTAGCCCACAGAATCCTTTTGCTTGAAATCTAATGATATTTTTAAAAATTTATTGGTTCTTTTTATTTATTCATGGCAGTAGAATCCATTTTGACATAATTATAAAAGCATGGAATATATCTTGTTCTAAATCTTCTTTGTTACATAGACTCGAGGATAGAAGAATAGCTCATTTGGTATATATTATCTATTACTGATTACATATTTTGATCACCATTCATACAGTATAGTATTTCTAGGATGAGAGGTCCAATATACTTGGACAACTGCGTTCAATATTTAGTAAAAGCAAAACAAATCTCTCTCTCTCTCTCTTCTATACCTGAGATTGAACCAAGGGGCACGTAAACACTGAGCCTCAGCCCCAGTACTTTTTTGTATTTCATTTAGAGACAGGGATTCTCTTGAGTTGCTTGGGGCCCTGCTAAATTGCAGAGGCTGGCTTTGAACTTGAAATCCTCCTGCCTCAGCCTTCTCAGCCGCTGGGATTACAGGCAGGTACCACTCTGCCTGGCCAATATTTCTCTTTTATCCTAGATAAATTTACATCATTTGATATAAGAATTTAATCAGAGTTAAATTCTCATGTATCTTTTTAGCTTGGGAAATAATTCCTGTCCAGTTATTCATCTATTTCATCAAATATATGTCTAACCTTTGATAAAAATTTTGGCACAAATTTCTTAGGTTTCTCTCTTTGTAAGTCTCATTTCAACCATCCATTGTAGAATATTGAAAGCACGGAAGTAAAAGAACATTAGATACAGTTATGTCTTTTTCTAGATAAAACCCACTATATTTTCTGCATTGGCTTCTAGTGACTGACTCATCAATGAAAGATGTATGGTATATAGCGAAATACTATTTTTGCTAGAAAGTCTGGGAAAATGATCTGATATTTGTTAATTTAACACATTTTGATTGTTGTGTACCAACCAATAGGCTAGATGGTTGAAATTAGAATTACAAAACAAATGTTTGAGAAATTTTACAGATACATAAATATAAATTTTAAGTACATAGTTTTTTCATGAGATTTTTATATTTTTATTAATTTATAAAGTATAATCAAACTAAATTTTGTTCTTTAAACTCAAAGGCATTAGTTTTTGATTGAACATGATTTTCAAAATACTTGTAAGTGTATTTGGTTGTGTACAAATATTTCAGCAAAAATCAAAGAGAAAATTTTTTATAGTATCTCAACGAAAGCAATCACCTATCATTGTTATTAATATAAAAAATGTAATCTTTACTAATGAATTTCATTACAATTTTAATGTACAAATTTGAGTAGTTATAGTTAAACATTGGTAATTATGACCACTTGAGAAGAAATTATGCTGTTTTGTCCAATTTTAAATAAATAATACTAAAAGCAATATAAATTTGATACTTCACCTACCTTCTCCTTAACTGAACATCAGTTTTTGAATTGTAATTGATTTAAGTCTATCACTGAATCTTTAAAACTGAAATAATATGATAAAATGAACATGTAGATGTCAAATTAAAAATATACTAAAAAAGGTAGGTTGTTTTTAGATTCTTCAGGAGAAATTAATATAATAATTGATTTGTTGCTACAACTAGCATTTCTGTCAAAACTGCAAAAACGTTTTGTCTATTAATAATAGTAGACAAAATTTAAAAATAATTAAAAAACATGGAGTGTATTGCAAATTAATGATTAACAGAAAACTGATCCAACATCCAACATATAAAAGTATATAAGCCACTCTTAATTATGCAAGTTTAGTGCTATTGTGAATACTAATTTTTCCCTTTAGCCTAACTTTGACATATTCATGAGTTAGAAAAAAAGATCCAGGTAAAACATCATTCTACTTTACCTATCAGTAAGACAAAAAGATAATATTTATCAATCATAAATAAAACATTGGTAAATTATTCATAAATAATTTCTGCTAGTATTTATTTTCTTTACCTGCATTTTCTAACATTTTTTCCAAATCATCACTTTAATCATACAGGTGGCTTCATGAATGAACACAATGAATTTAAATATTAATTAGGGGAATAGATCATATTTTGTTAAGGCCATTTTACAGTTAATGCTATATAACTAAAAAATTTTCAAACTACCTTAGAATAAAAACAAATGAAAAACATTACAAGTTATCTTAGTAAGTCTAAACCAATTAAAGTGATATCACAGTTCTTAAATTTAATGTAAATTTACATGATATGGTTATTAAGAATATACTTTAAAATGTTATATTATTTATGTAATATAAAATTTAAATTAAAATGTAAACAAAATACCTAACCCAATCCAGAATAAAAAATAGTTAACGGTTATAAAAATTAAAATTCATTCTAGCGTTCAATTCAATTCCTGCATTCACAACTTGAGGAAATATTCAGTATATTAACTCACTCTCATTTCTTTTTATTAATGGAACAGTACACAAATAATGCATACATTTCTGGAATTGTAAAGTACTGATTAAATAAGATTTTATTTTAACTTTGAATTCAAATGAAGAACAGTGAGTAAAATGATGAATTCAAAAAAATCTAATTCAAATTAATATTTAACTAGAAAATAAAATATTATCTATATTATCTATAGAATTAATAGAATAATTAAATAAATGTATTGGTTCTCAAGACCTTATTTAAAGACTTTACAAAATATTTTTCAAGATATTTCTAAATACTTTATTTTTATAGTCAGATTAGAAGAAACTTTAACTCTATAAAAGATGCAATTCCTGACTACAACAAATAAATTATTTTTAAAATGACCATTATTATTAACCAAATTTTATAAAATTATTGGAAAATATTACATAATTTTGGTACTTTGAAATACATTTATATGAATGAGAATATCTGCTGGGGCCAAAATGAACTTAACTAATATTGCAAATTTTAGAATGCAAATTTCACCCCCAGTTTCTTCCTTGTCCTTCTTTATTTCAATCCATTTTTCTCATTGTTGGTTATCTTTAATATTTCTCCATAGACTTGAAGTTTTTTTTTTCTATTTTGGAGTATACAAAGTTGTTCTCTGAAGATATACTGTGAACTCTATTATGCATCATGTTCAGAAATGTGCTCCTCCAGTGCAATATCAAGTTCTTGTCAATATTCCCAAATTTAACAGATTTTTGTTAAGTGCTCTGCTATTTGTTTGCTTTCCCATTTTTTAAAAACTGTGATTTGAACTTCAGGCACTGTGCAACTGAGCTATATTCCCAGTCCTTTAATTTTTTTTATTTTGAATCAGTCTTGCTGTGTTTCTGAGGCTGACTTTGAACTTACAATCCTCCTGCATCTACCTTCTTAGTAGCTGACTTTGTAGGTGTACACCACTGTAGTCATTTATTATTTTATGAATAAGCAAAGATCTTCCTAGAACTGGTCTTTACAAAAAAGAGTAATGGCTCCAGAAATCACAAAGCAGTTGAATGTTAGTTGAAGTATTGGGTTGTTTTATAAAACCATTAGCTCTTCTCACTTTTATTTTTACAAAACTATGACTGATAATTTTCAGGAATCAGATCTATTAAGTGAGTCTTCCTTGTCAAACTATTATTTACATAATGTCAGAACTTGCTTTAGCATTATGTATGGAATCTAAATTTTTAGGATCAATTATTTTCAAATTATTATCATGCAGGTAACTACAACCGGAATCCATTCACTTTAAAATGACCCATGAGACTTTATTCATAATGCCAGGTAAGGGAATTTCCATGAAACCACGCCGGACAAAGGAAATCACATAAGGGAGTTCATTAAGCAAACAGAGTGTCTCCCTGCAGGGTAAGAGAGAAAATGAGAGGAAAAGAGAAAGGAAAAGAAAGGGCGCGCACTAGAGAGAGTGTAAAAGCCAGGAGGATAGAGAAAAGTGAGGAGGAAAGACAGAAGAATGGAAAAGATGGCGGGGAAGCTATGGTAAACAGTTGAATTCCGCCGGGCTAACAGGGGACCACTGTCGGAGAGGGTACTTGCAAGCTGACTGATGAACCAATAGCTAGCCAGGATGTTCACACATTTACAAGTGGTTGGGAGGCGGGGAAAATGGCTGCGCCTGATGGGCGGGAGAGCAGCTTTATGAGTTACATGCAGTATGTCCCAAAGTTGAACTCAATATACCTTAGAACCATGAACCCCAATTTTGGTAATTCCATCTTCTAGCTTTAATACTTCTTCCTCTTTGAATTTTACAATCTACAGTTACTTTTGAATTTTCAGCTTTATATTCAATAAAATGACACACCATCTCTCTGAAGATTCT
This sequence comes from Sciurus vulgaris, assembly GCF_902686455.1. NCBI lineage: Eukaryota > Metazoa > Chordata > Mammalia > Rodentia > Sciuridae > Sciurus > Sciurus vulgaris. The sequence goes on along the minus strand of NC_136470.1, from coordinate 24,007,879 downwards.
TTTCTTCTTTATCTCATAAATAAATATGGCCTTATTCCAAGGGCATGAATTACTCTGAAGCCATTGAAAGTAGTGATTATGTTATTTACCAGAGTGTTAGGAAAATAAATTTTCTTTATTTCTAGATGGGCATATAGATTACAGAGATATGTAAATATTGACATGTGTATATTTTTTAGTGTTATAACATTTTTTTTGCTAAAAAGTAAAGAAAGTTGCACTTTCATTATCTTCTTAAGTATAATTGTGTCCCTTCTTGTTAGTCAATGTGTATTTCTCAACACGATTTCCTTGCATCTCAAGTATATCCAACCTCTGTCTCACACACCATCTTCCTACCTAACTTTTTATAGTAACAAGATGTTATCTTAAATAAAATTAAAATAGTGGGAGACAGGACTAAAGATCCAATAAAAATGTGCATAGTGTAACTAAGACAACATTTTAATCTTATATTATTTAAATTCAATAATAAATAATTCTTCAGATATTTAAACCTCAGTTCAGAACATGTGGGACATTTTCACTCATAAGCTCTCTCCTCTTCTTAATATTTGAATTTATTAAAATGTTCATTTTACTTCAACAGCATTTCTTCGCTCCCTTGTAACTCCTATTCTGACCTTCCTGGCTGATGCCATACTATCTGGTCACTGCTGTTCTACCTTCACTGGTCTCCTTCACCATCCAGTCATGTCAATTTCACTTGTTCCATATTTCTGATCTTTGAACTTTTCCATTTGGCAACCTTAGGTTATTTTTACCATTATGTCTCTTGCCTGAACTACTGCCATAGTATGTAATTAGTCAGCTGGCATCTAAAATTACTCTTGTCCAAAGTTCTCTTTATCTTTTAGCTTTGTCTTCCCTTCCCAAACTGTGGAACTGTGTGATCTGATCTCCTGCATAAGCTACTTTAATGTATTTCTATGATGTATAGGATAAAGATAGACCTAAATTTCCTTGATTTGGCCATATAGTTGGAGATGCATGTCTTTAATATATAGAAATAAAGAGAAGCTACAGAAGGAGTTCTTTGTTTTTAGACACATAGGTCAGATTGCATTGAATTTTTACATCTATTCTTTTGTGTCCTGGTATTAGAGGCAAACAGTTTTACAAACTTTCCTAAAATTCTTATACTTGTACTTTTGTTATTCTTAGATCATATATATATTTTCATGTATATATATATATATATGATTCATTTCATTTATTCATCAAATACCAGATCTATTATATCTTCATCACTTTTCTAAACTCTGGGTAAAGATTAGAAAAAAATTAAAATAAAACAAAGACCCTGAATTCATTGAGATTCATTCTAGCAAGATAGGAAGAAAATTAACATGTATGTTAGATGGCGAGAAGTGTTATTAAAAATAATAAAGCACAAGGCTGCATAAGAGAAGGGATTTATTGAAAAGAAGATGATGTAAAATATTGTAGAGAACGTCCTTTTATTTAAAAGACTTACAGCAGAGCCCTCAATGAAGAAAAAAGACACACAGACTAGAAGCTGTATGAAAAAAATAATAAATAATAATAAAGAGCAATATCTTTAGAATGATTTGATAGTTACACATTAAATAGAAGGGATTGAAACATCTTTCTTCCACAAAATATTTTTTCATATCTTGACATGTTTGAATTTTTTCTTCCTTCATAAAACCAAATGTTACATATTTTGCTTTAACAAACTATAGTTTTCTGATTTATGTTTTTATCTTATTACTTTTGTCTCTTTTCTCAAGGTATCATTTTTTATGTTATAATCTAATTTAATGCTGATTTATAATTGCAACACACTTGTTTTTTTGTTTTTTGGTTTTTTTTTTTTTTTTTTTTTTTACATATGTAAAGGTATATGTGCTTGTCTTGGGAAAAAAAAGTCTGTGTATTCTACTTTGACAGATCTTTAAACATGCTGTTTTATGTTCACTATTGATGATACAGCACACTTCACACTGTCCAGTTCTGCTGCACATTTTTATTATACAATAATTCTTTCTTTTAATTATTATTTTTTTATTTTTACAAACTGCATTTTGATTTATTGTACACAAATGGAATACATCTTTTCATTTCTATGGTGGTGCATGATGTAGATTCATACCATTCATGTAATCATACATGTACGTAGAGTAATGATGTCTGTCTTATTCCACCATTAAGGTATCATTTTAATTAGGATGCTTGTTGGATATTGTTATTCTTTACCAAATTACTTGTTATATTAAATAAAATGTATCTATATATTTTGATTAGCTAAATAACAAAGCTTTGATAACTAATGAAAGAGTTTAGCTTGAATACAGTATCAATAAGCCATCATATCAAAACTATTTTTGGCTAGTTTCTACATTCAAATTCAAAACATTGCCTAAGTCACATGGCAATTCTATAAATCACAAACCAGGAGCCGGGCTTGTGAAAATGGCTAGACAATTAAATAATAAACACTATTCACTTCCTTGATTTGCCATATTTGAGTAACTTTTTAAATTCCACTTTTGAAGAGTCTTTTCATGGAAGTATTGACTACTATTTCCATTTCTGTATTTGCATTTCTCTATTGTCTCAATGGAAAATTGTCTTAACCTACAGTGACTTTTTCTAATGCATTCCCCAAAATCTAGAAGTTCTGGATTGTGGTAGTGTGTGTTTGAAAATGAAGTGTGATTCTAGTTCAGACTTGTAATATGTCATGTAACAAAGGTAAGAGAAAGATAATATGAAAAAATTGGAATCAAAGCACATTAAGTAGGGTCATAAAAGAGTCAATTATGGTTTTGCAAAAGGCGTTGTAAAGATGAAAAGATTGTTAGTATAAAAAACTAATCTGTTTCTAATATTAACTAAGGTGTATGATAATTATATTTATGGTATCAATGGTGAGCAGGCAATGAATATAAAAAAAAAGAACAGATTAACCAATCTCAGTGTTATCTAATATATATCTGCCTTCAACAGAAAGGCAATAAGAGAAAGAGCAATGTTGTTATTCTACTGTGAAAAGGAAATTATGGAATTTTAAAGTTGTGCCAATACAAGCAAAGAGAAGTGGAAAGAGGAGTGAAAGTGATCACTCTAAGCAGCTGTCTCAGTAATTCAGTCTGCTCAGATAAATGTTTATGATAGGAAGTCAGCAGCACATGTAAGCTGCAATTTATGAATATGGGAACTAACTCCTCTCTAAACTACTTCATCAAAATACATATTTTGAAACCAATAAGCAGTAGACCAAATGCCATTTCCTAGATGAATGTCTACTAAGAACAGAGCAGGTATAGTTAAGTCTATTTCTCTTCCATTAATGTTTGCATCAAACTGGTATAGACACATAATAAATGAGAATAACACACTTTTGTAACAGCATGAATTATGGGATAGCACAATTTGACAATTTTTGTGCATAAGAAATACAGCTAATTTGTTATATTTTATAATTATATTTATACAAAATTTAATATTTAAGGATGTGCTTTTACTAGTCATTGGTTTCGTTTTAAGATGGCTTATTTAAAAACATATTTGAATCCTCAAGTGTTTTCCGTACTGAACAATCATCTTGGCTCACTATAATTTTAAACAAAGAAGGATGGAAAAAACAATACACATTCCTATTACTGTGGTGAGAAGGAAGTGTTAGACTTTACAATTACATATTTTTCTTTTCAAATTTAAAGAGTGATAATATAATGTGTTGTAAAAATGTAGTATCATAATACCTTGCTATGTTAAAATTTTGGACATCATCAAAAAACATAATTAATTCATTTTAAAATTTATCATGTTATGCAATTGAAATTCATGTTCCAGAATTGCACTGTCTGATATGCTTGCCAGTAAGTTCTAGATTTAGTATTAAATACCATTTTATGCAGGGAAAACATAAAATATTTCCCTGATCACAAGATATATAGGACAATGCTATTCCAGAAAATATTAAATGTAGACAGACAATTTAATGGTATACCATTTTTTTGTTTGTTACTTATTAAGTATGTGAGCCACAGTGGAAATTTAAATTAAGCTCATAATTCGATTTGAAAACATAAAATCCATAACAATTATGAATTCAACATCACACAGTAATGCTGTTTCTTTTCTTTAAATGTTTTTATAAATCAGTTAAAAAAGTAAAAAAAAAAAACATAAAATTTAATCACTATTGATTAAACATCTCCTAGCAATGAGACTCTTATTACATATTGTTTCTTAAATACATTTAATCTTAAACAAACTAATCTTTACAAATAGAATATAATGTAGAGACAAGAAAGTGGAGGACTTGACTATTTTAGGGTATAATTTTTATTCATTTATATAGAAAAATTCCCACATAACTTTTGTGGAGTTCTGAGCTAACTATGCATGGTAATGTTTTAAGAAATAAAGAACACCGAGGTTGCTTTAAATTAATATATATACATGTGCACATAAACATATATATGAACAAATATATGCACACAATTTTCAAACTACTTCTAATGACAAAATGAGTGCAATTCACTGATATCTGTCATTGTTTGAAGATTTAATTATCAAACGATTATATGCTTTTTCTTAAATTAAGAGCTGTGAGGATGTGTGTCCTTTCAAAATTCTCTAATACTTGTAAAAAGAAAAAATTTAGACAAATTTAGCAATTTGAGTAAAGAGTGATTTATGAACTGGGCAATTCTCAGAATTAGAGAAGGTTCAGAGAGTCCCATCCAGCAGTGTAAGCAGCAAGTTTTTATAGCCAAACATGGAAGCAAAATGGAAAAGTCATCTGACTGGAAGACACCTTGATATTTGCATTATTTGGAAATGATCTGGCCAGTTGATTACCTATAACTGACTGGATTTGCTGAAACATGATTGATTGAAACATAGCTATTTTTAACAAAAGCACACTCCTCAATTAGGTTTGTGTTTGTTTATTTAGTAAATAAGGATGTGGATTGTTACTTACCAACTCAAACTACAGAGATACATTCAGGCTAATGGCCTCTTCTTTACTTATTTAACACTCCTCTTAGTAACATTTTCAAAATAATAGTAAAATATCTGTTTTGTGTGAAACCATTAATTTTTGTTCCAAAGTAAATGATCAGGATATTAGACTATTCTCTGAAACAATTTCTTAAACTTGGAGAAAGTCACTTAAAATTTTTGTCTTCTGTTTTCTTTTTAATTTTTTGTGAATATTTTGCATTAGATATTCTCTAATAATGCTTCAGAGGCTGTAGTTCTATCTTAAATCTCTTGAATTTAGGGCTACTCCTTATTCTGTAAACATGCATATTATTTTATCTGGCAGGGCAGCAGTGAGCATAGTAGATATGTAATAATTCTTCAAATAAATTAATAAATAGTGCCCTAAATTTCTCACAAGCTTACTCTATAATGGTTAAAATCAATGAATATTAATTGATGGATTACAATATGCCTAAGAAACCTTGGAGAAGAATGGTATAATTATCTATATTTCTTCACTAATTTAAAGGTAAACACTGTTTTCTTATTTTAATACATTTGTGTTCATCAAAAATTGCAAGATTTTTCAGAATTTTTCTAAAAATAAATTTAAAGTTTTCTCAGAATTCAACTCTAAAAGACTTAAAATAAAAAGAAATTGAGCTGTTAAATATACATCTTGAAGGTCTTTCCATTCCTTTCTGCTTTGGTATACTAGATGGTAGCCTGGAAGACAGAAAAAGTTCATGTGGGCACCATACAGCTTTATGGTAAAGAACAGTTGGATAAGTACTCAAGACTTCATATTTTTATTTTTCTATATATTGAACCACAGTGGTGGTGCAATGGATTCATATAATTTTTACAACCTTAAAAAAAATGTTGCTTAAACTCTCCAATATCAGTTTACCCTGCTGAAAACCATGGACAATAATGTTTGTCTTTGTGAGCCCCACAAGCATCATGAATGTTAAATTAAATCACTGTTGTGAACATTCTTAAAAAGTAAGAATTCCTGGGCTGGGGAGATAGCTCAGTCGGTAGAGTGCTTGCCTTGCAAGCACAAAGCCCTGGGTTTGATCCCCACCACCGCAAAAAAAAAAAAAAAAAAAAAAAAAAAAAAAAAAGGAAAGTAAGAATTTCTATTTAAAAAGAGAAAGTTTACACTTTAAGATAAACTGTTAAAATTCATAAAGTGTTCAAGAGGTACATGTAAAAGAAATTTTGTCATTGAGAATTTTATTCACAAATGTCTTCAATAAAAATGACAGATCCTGAGATGTACCTCACTGGTAGAGTATATGCTGCTGCCACAAAAAAATAAAATATAATTAATAAATAAATAAATATAAAATGAGATCTTTTTGATAAATCTACTTAATATTTGATGCTTTTCCAATTACTTGTTAGTTATTGAGCAAGTCTAACTGAATCTATGGATTATAGCTGAATTACAACATAGTGTTTTGAGTTTACACAACATTTTGAGAAATTAAATGTAATTGACTGATAAATGCACATTTTGGTTCTTCAGAAAACTTGCTATCGACATACATTTTAGAGACTATGACTTGGTATAGAAGTCATAACAGGTAATCTACAGTATAATTTTATATTAATGTCATTTTTTAAATGTTACAAAAAATTAATGTCTAAAAATTATTGTTCATGAAAAAAGTAACAAACATCCTTAGGAGACTCTATTCAACTATCAGTACCTTCACAAGCCATTATTGATCTACTAATTGCATGAGTCATATATGCAATAGGATTTGACATTGAAAATTTTGAGTACGTTATCTAAAAATCTAAGTTATATACTTTTCTAGTGATTGTTGGGAATGGTAACTGAATTATAAGTCCCGAACTGTCCTGTGCACAGGTGATACCCTCTGGAGAGTTCTCAGTGCCTAGCTGCTGAAGAAGGTAGTCCAGTTGCTATGGTGACACCATGTTTAATAGGTGGTTTTGTGCCAGCCATGGAGCTATTCAGTTCTTATTCTTGAGGTTCAGACACCAGCTATTCTGGGAGTAGAAAGTTATGGACATAAGCTGATAATCATCATGGAACTGCTCATACTCATGACCTTGATTCTGCTTTCTTTGAAGAAATTTTATCACAATAAATCCTTTTGATGTTAAAACCTTTATCATAAATGTGCCAAGCTTGTTAGTGGTCAGTTTTCCTTCTTTGGAGGTTGACTGAACCACCAAACCCCAGCTTTTTCTCTATTTGTATATCTGTTTGTCTTTTCTCCATTCCCTTATTGACCAGTTAGGTTACCCCTGAATAAATTTTCCTGCAGGTTGCAAAAAAGTCATATTGATTTTAGCATTTAAACTGAAGTGGAAAAACACCACAAGTTTTTCAAGTACTAAAATTACATAAATGTCAACAAACCGGAAGGGCTTAAAGACAGTTCTTATTGGTCTGAAATAGTAAAATTTAAGAAACTTTAACTCGGTATTAGATCCATCATTTTCATCAGTAATATGGTTAATAATGGAAGTTTCAGTTTGTCTTATATTTAGTAGTACTGAGATTCAGGGAATTTTATTACATTTTTTCAATTTGTTCTCATAAGTAGAGTCCCACTTTTTAGAATCCATTGTACTAATTACATTTGTACTCCACAGTCATGTTTTGTCAGTTTTCTTCAGGATGTAGATTGATGCTTTTATCCTCTAGGAAAGAGAGCATGATCACTTAGTGAAGATTATAGCTTATTTTCTGTAAGTAGAGTATGATGCTAATATTTGGAATTTTTGGAAATTATTTAAAAGTTTTCATGCAACTTGTCCTCATTGAGTGATGATAAATGAGGCAATATTTTCAATGTGTAATAAGTTTCATGAGTGAAAACCATCGAATAAGTAGTAGAGTACCATCTATACTTTTCTTCCTATACATTTTTCTTGTCTTATCTTTTGTTCTCAGCAGTGAAAAAATCAACTAAAACACCTCGTTTAGAAACTGCTGTTGTCTGAATTCTCTATTGTGCCACAGACTAGGAAAAGAAGTCTATATTTGTAACTGTGATTGGTCTAATGTTTTTGTAATTGTTACTGTGAACTTTTTAGGCATTTATTAAAAATATTAGTTACATAAAGTTTTCATCTCTACTCTGCTCTTTACTAGCTATCGTAAGTAGTAAGATTTATTCAATTGCACAATCTAGAGATTTCCAGAATGTAATTTGTTAAATAACATTTTTGTTTCTTAAATAATAGCCAAAATTTTCAAATACTGTTTCTTCTTTTGTTCAAATTATAGTATAATGATGGTAAAGATAGTAGTAATATTTTTTAAAATATATTAATTTTTGCCTTAAACATTAATTCAATTAACAAATGTTTAGGTGAATTTCTTTTTTTCTTCTATATAATACTTCAAATTTCAAATATCCTCCATTTGAAATCATTTCATGTTTTCACTATTTTATTTGCTCGGTGGTTTGTTTGTCTTCGTTATCTTATTCTGATGGGTATAAATCAGAATGCATAGCTTCTGATTTTTGTAAAAGACCCTACTTATAGAAATATGTTACAATAATATTTGATAAAAAATGTCTCTAAGATAATTTTCACTGACACAGGTTTTCAAAAGTGTTATTGAAAATCAACACTCTCAGCAAGGTAGTGAAGAAAGATTTCTATTACCTTAAGGTGCCATTGGTCACAGAAATGTTTCAGTGGAAGAGACAGTGGCAAAGCTTAATCTGGTATAGCAAAGTATTGATATAATTACATCATCTTTCTTTAATTTCATAATTATTGTTTTCCTGTAATACAAATGTCATATATCTTATGTTTTCCATAAAGCTTTTAAAATCAGTTAAGAGAATTTTTGTTTACTTAACTATATGCAATTTTTACAAGAAATCAAAAAACCTTGTTTAGATATAAAATTATCAGTAAAATTTATATTAATGAATCTAGCTGCATATAGAATATCATACTTTTCTTTTTTTTTTCTCAGAATTAAATATGCCTAACTTTATGAATGGTTATCAAGATCTTATAATCATTATATCTGAAGATACTAAAATATGGTATTTTATGTTTTTGATAATTCATACCCTGCAAGAAAAGAAAACTAGACACATTATGCTCATATTGTTTTCTTCATATAGTTATTTTAAAGTCATCATTTTTAGCATGGAGGTCAATATAAGAATTTAAACTTTGAATAAGTTCAGGATTACCCAAGAATGCTATAGAATGTGTACATGTGAGCCTGTTTCCTAAGTCACAATAAGGAATGACTAACAGGCTTTGTACCCAAGCATGTAGTCAGAAAACTAGGCAAGAGTGTTGTTAATATGGTTGAATAGACATAAACAAAATTAATGAAAATGGGAAGAATGTGTTTAGTTTTGTGAAAAAAAAAATAAGTGCAATTACTGTCATATTAAATTAAAAAAAATGATACATCACAAAGCAGAAAAGTTTATCTATAGACTTCAAAGATGGCAGTATAAACATAAGTAATTAACCAAGAAAGCAAAAGTTATAGGGTATTTGTCATTTTTTTCTCAAATGTATATCAGCTAATAATATTAGAAATATGAGGACTTCCCATATTGTAATTTCACTTAATCATCTTCACATGTTTTAAGCATATTGAAATTCAAGTTTAAAATGTCCAGAATGATCATAAAGAAATCAATGAAATTTTATGAGATAATATTAAACGTCAAGTGAGTTGTAATCAGTTAAATATTCTACATATTAATGGAACAAGAGATTTGCTTATCTCTTATCTGAACATACTTCAAATAAGACCAATCAAACATCCTTGATCGAAGCAAATGATCCCAAGATGACTTTAAAACATTAAACATTTAAATGTTTTTTTCAAGTTAAAAATGGTATGAAACTCATAGATCAAATTGAGTTATGTTATAACAATCTCACTGTGACATAAGATACTTGTAATAGATCACATGGAACCTGCATCTGATAGTTTATAATCTTGCATCTAGGTAATGACAACTTCATGAATAATAGGGGAAACAATTTCTTGAGTTTAATAAGAGCAAAGAATTAGATTTATGGATTTCAAATACAAATAATAATCACTTGGAGCATCAGAATATTAATAACATAAAAAATCAACAAAGCTTATAGAGGCCTTCAAAATCTGTGGCTGATTGCTGTGTTTATGCTAGCAAAGTATAAACGTGCTTTCAGAGCCTGCAGAATACTCAGAGCTGCTATAATAAGCAATTCTTCTGTTGACTATGCAATACTATGTTTCAAACAACAGAACACATTTTATTTTAATTGGATAACTATTCAGAAATATTTTAAATAAATTTCCTTTGGGTATAGTATAATATTTTGGAGGAAAACATATTCAAATTTTTAATAAAATCTAAAGTGTGCTATTGAGTTAACATGTTTATTAACTGAAAGGTAGCTTAATAGTTAAGTACTTCATCCAGTTATTTTAGGTAAATCAAACTACATCCTAATAAATCAGAAGACATTTGTTTTATATATGACCTGACAAGTGGAGTTTTACTTTGTTAATCCAACTTGTACTGAACAATTTCACTTGTGGATATTCCTTTTCTAAGTTCTTTCATTTGAAATTATATTATAAAATCAATTAATTTATTCTTTCAAAATTTTGTGCATGTTTTGATGAAATTATGTGTCACAAATGAAAAAAACAAATGGATTAAACAATCTATTAGTGTCTAAGAAATTTGGGAGACTAAATTTTTACTTCAGAACATTGAGATTATAGTAAAAGTTAGAAATGTAAAATATGCAGATATCCTAATATTTTTAAAAATATACTTACATAGGCTAACTTGATTTCTACATGTTAATCCTTGTGTTAAACATTTTATATTAATTTTCACACATAATTTTCATATAGGTAACACTTGTGAAATAAAATTTATTATTCACATTTTAAAGATAAAGGAGGCAAAATTTAGAGCATGCACTTAGGGTCATCCTCTTTTTTAGTTCATAGCCAAAATTTAATCCAAATAATCTAGGTCTAGTCCCTGAAACATTTTACAATATTATTCATTTTGCTAATAAGAAAAGACCCCATTCAAAAGGCATGTTACTTGTCTTTGAATCACCTGCTCTCAAAAGCAGCCATTTGAATGAGGAAGCCACAAACATTTAAAACTAGCATTTTAAAACAAAACTGAACTTGATAAAGAATATTATACCATTATTTGTAGACTAAGCATCTTACATAGATTTATTCAATCCTTCTAAATATCTCCAAGTTGAAATGTGCAGGCATAATGATGAATATTAAACAGAATTTTTGACTTCATATTATTAAAATCATGACATATAATATATATACCTATAGATATATATATTATATATATGATAGTGAGCATTTAAAAAATCTGATCTGTACAACTTCAAAAGGAAGAGATTCTAGAATAAAGAGACACAAGATGCTGGAAGAAAAAGGGAATGAGGAAAAAACTAATCCCTGGGAAAAATATTACTATGCAAAACAAAAACAAGAAAGGATGGCACAAATGTAACATGAAAAAATGGCAAAGGGAAAAAAAAAGGAAGCGTTCAGGCAGAGAGACCACCATGTGCAAAAAACCCATGAGGACAAAACACGGGGCACATCAGAATTCTGGTAATGAAGCATGTGAGTCTCACACCTTTTTAAAATGTGCCTTAAAAGAGAGATTGCAAACTAACCGCATAGTGCTCCTGGACCACAGTGATGAGGTATCTCTTACTAACGAGCAACAAGAATCAAGTACCTAAGAATCTTAATCAAGGTATAAAAATGGTAACTGTTGTCACTGAACACTTGTTTCATTAACAAATTCAAATTTTAATACCATTCCATATCTTTGCAGTTTATATTATCATTTTGAATTTGAAGTTAGTTTGCTTTGCTATTTATGAAACCTCAGATGGAAAAACTGGCACTACTGAGTCAGATGGTCAATTTTGTAGATGAAGGAAACATAGCTCATATTTTTAAAATATACTAATGAAGACTTTGGACAAACCATGCCTATTGATGTTCTCTAAAGATGCATGCATTGGGCTTTAATGTACAGGGGTGGGGTAATAGTGAAGTAGTTATTAAAATGCTCTCCTCTAAGATTTAAAATTGAAATTTCTATAAACTCAAGTTTTTCTATCTATTAGTAATTCAAAATTATAACCTTACACCATTTTTTTTTTTTCATTTATCATGGTGGCAGTTGAGATACTGATGTCTTGGTAGTTTGACTTTTCCTTTAGACTATAGGCTATTCTGTAAGTAAAAACATGCCAAGATCAGATCCAAGGACAGGATCTCAATTCTACCAGTTATCAAAACTCTCAGTTTGGGAAATTAAGGTGCTTAGAGAATGATCTCCAAACTAGCAGAATCAACATTACCTGGAAATTGTTTTACAAACATAAACTCTTAGATCTTTAACTTCAGGCTAAAAGTCCAGAATGTGGTTTAATAAGCCCTTCAAGTGATTTCAATGAACACTAATGTTTGAGAATTGTTTTAAATCTTAGTATCTTCAGTTCTAATATTGATTTAATTGTGTTATTAGTTTCATCAGACTCCAATGACTATATTACACATCCCTTACAAAGGAATGATATACTGGGTATTAATATTTCTCAAAGAATGTTAACTATTATTAAGATGATGATTAGACTACTTAACTAGAAAGAAGAGTTTCTTTATTGATAAAAATGAATGTTGGAGCAGTGGATCCCAAAATTTGGATCCCAGAGCAACATCACTGAGTATTTGTCAGAAACAACCTCCTAGCCTCCACCCAACTCCTAATGAATCAACAACTCTGGAGCAAATTGGGGTTTTATTAAGATCTCCAGGTGATAATGATGCTTACAAAAGTTTTAGAATCGCTGGATGGATAGTTAACTATTTCCAATTGCCACAATGAAAAATATTTTACTTCATTAATCCTACCCTTGAAGTAGATGATTATGTAATTTTAAAAATAACATTAATTTTAGGTACAATAATTAACGTTATTATCAGGTACAACTTTGAAAATTACATATTCTAAATCTTTTGATATTTAATTCAGAGTGATATAAAAATAAGAGTAATATAATTGTGCAAATAACATGGATTGATAGACAATAGATAAACAGAGAGATGTATTGGAAAACAGCAAGGTTATGCTTTGTAACCTAAATAAGTCTATAGTTCCTTATATGTGACAAAGTGTTTAAATGAAAAAAGTTGAAATTATTTTATACTAACATAAGTGCAATAATCAAAAAGTTAAGAAATTTGAAAATATTGAACAACACACAGATATACACATATACATACACATATACACTAGAAAACATATATTTAGATTAGAATGGAATTTTTTAACATTTAAAATCATTTTGTATTTTCCTCAAGGAAACCACATACAAATATTGTATGAGAATTATTTCTAAATTTTCTTTACAGATGAAAAATAGAATATTTAAATTTTTATTTATCAAAGTGGGGGGACATTATAATTTTGAGTAGATATGTGCTTTACCTTCAACATAAAATTCTAAACCTGATTCCAAACTTACTTAAAAAGTGATAAAAATTATGGTATCTGCTATCTGCTCAATATACTCTCTGCTATATCTTTTGATAGCACAAGGCTACACTCCATTATTCTATAATTTGTATGTTAATGTCTATAGGAAACATAATATTGTCATTCTATTTAAATAATTGTCAAGGCAGAAGTTCTAAATTAACATTTCAGATTTTAAAATATGAAGAATCAAAGATGGTGGTTCTCCCACAAGAATATGTGAAGTATAGGAGTATTACTGAGTATCTGAGGTATTATAAAGTATATGACAGACTTCTGTCATATCCACTAAAATACAAAAAACCATATGTAAGATTTGTCATTGGTATACTTTATCTGTTACTTAAAAAAAATTCCATGTTCTTGAAACAATTTCCTATTTATGTGTAGTTTCAGAACTGTCTCATTAGTCAGGTACTTCAGTGACTCAGCCAAAGACAGCCCATCCCCTTCTGACCTTCCCTGTCCAAAACACAAACCTGCACCTGAAAGGAGAAGCTTTGAAGTTAAATGGAAGTTATATATCTGTCAGTCAAATTTTGATCTTTAGTGTCTTTATCAAGATTGCAACACTTAATACATAGTATATCATGTTTTTTAAATCAACTCATGAACAGTATAATGGTACTCAAACCTACCACATCTGATCAAATGTCACTTGTGCCATCATATTTCCCTAAAAATGTACTTTCTGTCATAATATTATAAAATTAAATATTTTGTTATACATGTTGTTTCACCTCTGAGTAGTATATTTGATGACATCTTATTAAAGACAGAAAATCAGGTATACATTTACTATATCATCCATGAGCTCAGAGAAGAGTTGTTATTGCTGTGAACACCTGTTGAGATGAAGGGAAAGGTCTTTTTATAGTCAGTAGTATTCTCAAACTAAATTGTTGAAAACTTACAGTTCCACATGCAAAATATTAAAACAAGCCCATAGAAAAATTTCTGTGATACTACCCTTTTCTGGCTTGGGATATCCTCTGGATACTAAGCATAGATGGAGGTGTTCATTGTCTGGCTTTATACTTTCTTAAACTAGTTAAATTATGGAATTTATTTAAATAAGATTATCAACTAATATAAATACTTTGACTCACTAAATAGGGACTGTTAAACAGAAGGTTCTTTAAAATAAAGGGTTAATGGAGCCATTATAAATACTACCAGAATAAGACCCTAACCTGGGGCGAATTTCACCACCACCAGCAAAAGATTATAAAAATGTCCAGTGGACCCAAGAGTCAAAGGAATTTTCATGATGGAAATTTGTGAAAGGAAAGCATAAATTGATTGTATTGAACCTACTCTGGCTGTGGATAAAAGGCATCGAATAACACAGAGGGGAGGTGTTCCTATAGGAGGACAGTCCATAAGGAGTATCTATTCCTCTGAATTGGTTGAAGTTGACAGTCTGAAGTTCTCCTGAATACAGGATGTGGTAGAACCTGGTGTTAGTCACTGGGCTCAATCAACGTCTGGAATCAAGGTCTCAGCATTCACTCAGGGATGTGGAAGAGTCCCTTATTAATTTGACTCACAGCTATCACTGATGAACTTCTCTTATCTGGCGTCTTCCATCCTCCAACTCTTGCCATTGACCTAAGAAATAATCTTACTGAATATTTCAATCTCATCTCAGAATTTTCTTTATCAGCAGTTGTTTATATATCCATTATTTCTTTTAATTAATTTCTATGTGGATATAAAAGAATATTATAGATCACACATATTAAAGTTAAATTAGATTTTAAATTCATTATCTTATTATACTTGCCTATGTGATGGAAAGTTTAAGCAAAAACTGTTTTAAAATTATATATTGTATCATTTATCTTCTTATCATTTATCCTCTTACTAAATTTAATTTTAATCACTAAATAAATCAAGATATTGTTCATAAGTTACAATTAATTATATATTTAATTACTTGTAGCATTATGATTTTATAAAAAGACTGCATAAAAAGGTATTCAAGAAGAACTAGGCTGGAGAAATATTATTGTAAAATTCCAAAAGCACTGTGTTAGCACTCCAAGACTTAATTATTAACGCAGATCAAGTGCACCAACTCAAACTAGAAGTGCTTAATTGGCAACCTGTTTACCTGAGCAGTCTCAGTGAATTTTATCCAGCTTCAAGGAGAGTGGACAGGAATGCTTTGCTGTGAGACTGCTCAAGATGACCTTTGAATTCTCTCAATTTCTGAATAAGAATAAAGAAGATGGACAGGCTTGGTCAATTCTGATAATCAAGGGACCACTTGACATTTTTGGTGAAGAGAAATGGAATTTCTCATGAGAATGTCTACATAATTCCTAATAAAATTAAGCTTGATGATATGAAAGTTATGACAACCCAACTACTAAGAGCCAACAGACATAAGTCACAAGTAAACTTCAAAAGACATATTGAATAGACGGTGAAGAAATCACAAACAGGAAGTGATTAGTGGGTGAAAGATTAATTCTAGATTGACTTAATTATCAGTCTTAGAATTATTAATACAGAATTCAACAGAACTTAAGCTAATAAAGGTTAACTTAGAAACAGATTATTTATTAGCCATATCAGAGCAACTTTATACTGTTTTAGGAGGAAGAAAAAATCATAATTACATAATTGCAGCTTTCTATTACACATTTATTAGCCTTACTGAGGATTAAACCTAGGGCCTTACAGGACACTAGACAAGTGCTCAACCACTGATACATCAGCAGGTTCCATCTAAATTTTTCAGAACAGGGTCTCACTAAGTTGCCCAGGTGGCCCTAGATCTTGGGGTCCTTCTATATCTGCCCCCTGAGTAGCTGAGATTACAGGAGTGATAGTTTGCTCCTTATTTTAAGGAAGAAAATGATGCCATCTAATCTCCTTTCTGAAAAAACCCTCATGATCTGCCCTGTCATGCTTACTCATGCTATTTCTATGGCATTTGAGAATGATCTATTGCAGTGCCAACATTAGTAGGAAATATTTAACACACAGTAAACCATACAAAGTTGGAAAATTTGTTTTATTGTTTTTCAATTTGATATAATTAAATTAACTAGGCTTCATTACTATATAAGAATTTCCAAGTGTGTGCATCAGTATGTGTATATGCTTATGTGTGGAGAGAGAATTTGTTCTTTTGATCATGACAGGTATTTAGAGAATCTCCATCTCTACTCTTTTTCAAGATGCAACAACCTTGATACTTAACAGAGTAACTTTGCTGCCAAAATTAAAAATAAGTGAAATATTAGGGACACTTATTATGATGACAAGGTTGTCCAGATTTTCCTTTCAGGAGGAAATAGCTGTTATTTTATTAAAACAACAACAACAAATCTTTTGTGATATATTAGTTTATTTATTTTGAGTCTTAATTATTAGATATAAAATCATCATCAACCAAATGCTTTTGGTTCAATTTTTTGAAGTAATAAACTTCTATCTTTAAGAATCTAAATTTAAATTACATAGTTTTGCACTAACTAAAACTTTTTGAAAAAAAAAAAAGATGCCAGATTTCCTAATACTTTTAAATTATTTTGTACTTAATTTGTTAAATAAATTGCACTGGATATTCTGTCAACCTCTTTAGAGTCAACCCAGTTTCTATTCATTTTCATTAAATAACATAATTATTTTGAAGTTGTTAATTATCGTATCTAAATTCATCATCAGATTTCTTCTAGAAGATCTACAGCCTGAGCTTCTCAAACCTTTATTTGATATTGTGTAGAAGTAAATATTTCAAGACATAATTTTAAAAGTAAGAACAGAAACAAAAAACTGTTTCAAGGAAAATTTAGTTTTGAAGAAACTAACCATTACTTCATATTACAGACTAACTGGGAAATATGTTTTATGTTGCTGAAAAAGGAAAAAAAGAAAGAAAGAAAAGCTTTCTGAATATGATATAATGGAAAAACGGCCTAAATATATATTTTTTTAAAATTCTGGTCCACCTTCTCAAAGAAAAAATTAGCTTTATGTAGATAAAGCACAATTTTTTTTTGTAGTCTCACTTTTTAAAAATAAAGTTGGAGTTGGTCATGGTGATCACATCTGTAATCTCAGCTACTCAGGAGGCAGATATAGAAGGACCCCAAGATCTAGGGCCACCTGGGCAACTTAGTGAGACCCTGTTCTGAAAAAATTTAGATGGAACTGCTGATGTATCAGTGGTTGAGCACTTGTCTAGTGTCTGTAAGGCCCTAGGTTTAATCCTCAGTAAGGCTAAATAAATGCGTAATAGAATAAAGTTGGAGCTTATCCTGTGTGAAATATATAGGCATTTCTGGGAGTTAGTTTTAAATCATTGAGAATAAATTTTTCTAATATGATAATGCCTATGGCATTTATTTATAAATATAAATAAATGTATATTTTGTATAAACATATGTGTCATATGTGTTTATATATACATAAACAAAACATCTATTTGGAGTGGAAATAGAGATGGGAGAGGTAACGTAAATTCCCTGTAATTTTTACAGGGAAAAATTAGGACAGATGAGAACAAAGTGTAAGAAAAAGTGGATTGGATAAAAAGTGGCATTTACCCTTAGGGGAAATGAATCATTGAAAAAAAAAAATTGATGTGGCAGGAGAGTCAAAGATTCAATTATTTCTTTAGAAAAATGTTAAGTGAGTAATAGAAAGGTGTGATATGTTCATTGTATGGGTTATACTAATGAGAAAAATGACTTTGCCTCCTAGATACATTCAGTTACCAGGTTTTAAGTGTGGGTTTGAGAATGAATTCCCAAATCTTCACCATATAGAAAAAATGTGAGCTGATAAAACCTGCTTTAAATAACAACAAGGAAAACTTGAAAGTTCGTAAGCCCAAAACGCCAGGATTTTAACATGATACAGGGATAAGTCAGCAGGAAAGAGTAAAAGGAACAGAATTAGACTTTTTCATATTTAAAAAAAAGTACTACTTCATCTTAAATTATTTAGGAATCACTAAAAGATTTTATGAAGTAGACTTACATTGTTTAATTTTAATTTTAGAAACATTACTTTGGATATGATTCAAGGATGAGGTGAAGTTGAGTAGTAGGCAGAATTTTAAAATGGTACCCAAATCTCCACCCACAAGTATACATGGGTGTCTATCAGCTCTTCAATCCCCTCCCCTTGAGTGCAGATGGGAAAGTAAGAAATTTGATCTCTCGGAATGTGGCAAAGAAAACAGGACTTCGTCCATGCATTAAGGACCTTTAAAAAATTCTCTGTAGGGCAACCTGCTGTCAGGTCCACTTTTGTTTTGTGGAAGTGCTCTTTCTTTTCTTCTCACATAAATCCTACTCCTTTCAAAAAAAATTCCCAGTAATTTATGAAAAAGGGAGTTTATATTGAGTGGACCTGATTATATCAGATGAGCTCTTTAGGAAAAATAAAAAATAAAAAGATCAGGCCTTCTCTGATAAAGAAACTCTAAAAAACAGAGCAGTGGTCTCACTGACCTAAAGTTGATGGCATGTCATCACAAAGCCATTTAGAGGACCAGTAAAGGGATTTTAGAGTAAAGAACTATGAGCAGTCAGTGGGCTCTGGCAGACAACCAGTGAGAAAAGAGGCGTGTTGTTCCTACAACCCAAGAAACTCGAATTCTTCCCACAACCAGCTGAGTCTGAAAGAGGTGCTATCAGCTACAGAGAAAAATGCCTCAAGGAGCAGTACTGATTATGTCCCTGTGAGGCCGGAGCAGAAGGCCAAGTCAAGCCATTCCAACATTCTAACACAAAACTGTGTTTATAGTCTTTATGTTTGTAGTGATTTTATATACAAATAGAAAATCAATAACTTTTATGTACTTCATTAAAAGACAATTAGACAGAAAATTGTGAACTCAAATAGTTTTAGATCTGAAAATTCTACACTAGAAAATGGGACTGTCTAGTCGTATACTAGTAATTACTCTAAAGAACAGGAAGGTACTACAGTTTAGTGATAACTTGCTCTTTAATAAGGTAGATTGATCTTATGCCTTATTGTATCTTGGGCCAAGAACTTGAGTATCTATACCTGATCTTTATTGTTAAATATTCAAGGTTTTAACTTTGGACCATTGCACTAGAAATTCATATAGTGAGAGCTCCTCTTTAGACTATAGTTATCATGACTTTTATATCTATGAAAAAGAATAAGCAAGATTAAATGTAGATATTGTTCATTTCACAAATAAAAATTTTGCAAACTTACTTATATGTTTTATTCGTGTGTAAGTATTCTAGGCATACCTCAAGTAAGTATGTGTTTGATTTCTCTCTCTCATAGTAGTAGAGTGAATTTCCCTAGGCATTTCTGAGTCTTTCCCCCTCAGAATAAGAATGATAAACTTCCACATTTCCAGAATGATAATGATGATTTAAAGCATACTTTAGTATCAAAGGCCAAATAAAATTATTCTCTTTCTTCATCCTAGGTCTTTTTCTACTTGAGTAAGTAGTCTATCAAAATGCAAAGTTAAAAGTTTTACTAAAATATGTCAATTTGTTGAAGATTTAGTAGAAATAACAGTGCAATACATTCAAGGAGACAAATTTTATGTTCTATATTTATACTTTGTATATGTTGGGGTTGTGATAATTGGAATTGAACCCAGAGGCACTCTACCACTGAACCATATGTCCTGGCCTCACAAGTTTGCTGAAGATGACCTCAGAATTGCAATCTTTCAGTCATGGTCTTCACAGTGGATAAAATTACAAGCATGTGCCATGATGACTGACCTACATGCTAAATAATTATATAGCCTGTGACTATTACTAACTTTCCCAATATTTATTTTAGTAACACATAAAATGTTTAACATGTTATCATACTTCAAGATAATTTTAGTCTAAACTCCCCCTTAAAATAAGATTAAATGTGATTATATCTACATGGTAATTTCTAGGTCAAGAATGTACAATTATTAATGAAGTCACTGATACAAAGCACTATATAGTTACACTTGAATATCTTGTGTTTATGGTGCTTATGGTGTTCACTAATGAATAACACTTTGTTATTAGTATGTCATAACTGTTCTTCACATATTTTCCCTGACAAATTCACTCACTTGTTCCCACTGAGAAATTATAATAGAAGACTATTGTAAAGAACACAAATGAATGTGATTTCAGTGAGTAAAAGTCTCACAAAATCCTCTGCTATTATGTATGGTCAAAAAATGGAATTTCCCTTTGTAACCAAAAGAATATAGCAAAGGAGAAGGAGTTTTCAGATGTAATCATTCAGATGTAAGGAGTTTTCAGACCCCTAATCACTTATCTTTAAGTTAATGCGGAGTGATCTCCCACCAAATACCAACCCTTAACAGGTGAGCTTTGAAAAGAGGACAGTTTCAGTTTGAAGATGAGGTATCCCCCAAAAGCCCAGGAGACAATGTAGTTGTGATCAGAGATAAAATGAATGATGACTGCTGTAACCTAATCAATTTGATGGATTGGTAATTTGAAAGGACTACTAACTGTAGGCAGGTGGGATGTGGTTAGAGGAAGTAGGTCATTGGAGGTGTCCTTTGGGTTTATATTTTGTCCCTGTCATCCACAATATCTCTCTCTCCTCTCTCCCCTCTCTCTCTCTCTCTCTTTCTCTCTCTCTCTCTCTCTCTCTCTCTCTTCCCAAATAGCATGGCTGAGTAATTTTTCTGTACCAGGACCTTACATCACAATGTCCTGCTTCACTTGATGCCCACAGCAGTGGAGGCAACCAAGCATGGACTGATCCCCTGAAACTGTGAAACCGAATAGTTTTTTCCCCTCTAAGTTCTTATTGTCAGGTATTTTGAAAACAGCAACAAAAAGATGACTGACAATGGGGTCTATTCCCTGTTATTAGAGACTCAACTCTAGTAATATTACTAGTTTGAAGCAGCAAGCTGCCATGGAGCTACAGCTGCAAGGAAATAAGCTCTGCAAATAGACTGAGAGCTAGGAATTAGAGCCTTTTGTGTAAAACCTGCAGGTGAGAATGCACCTTGGTTGACCTTGATTTCACTCTAATGAAAACTTGTAGATAACCAAGAGTGGTGGTGTGCAGACATGATCTGCACAGAGTGAGGTAATAAGTCTGTACAGAGATAATAAATCTGTACAGAGTGAGGAAGTTGCTTCAAGTCACTAAGTGTTCTCCAAAGAGAACGGGTTCTCTAAAGAAATAGAACTAATAGAAAACACACACACAGGCCCATGAAAAGATTTATTACAGAAACTGTTCCATGATATTACTAAGGCTAAGAAATCCCATGATCTGCCTTGTGGAAGGTGATAAACCAGAAAATCCAATGGTAGGAGTCTGACTACAGGCATAAGAACCAGGAGCACAGATGAATATTTTCCCCACTACTGTGGACTAACATAGGAGCACTCTATCTCTGAGCTCCATCCCAATTCTTTCATTTATTCACTTATCTTATTTTGAGACGGTCTTGCTAAATTGCAATGCTCTTGCTTCAGTCTACTAAGGCATTAGTATTATATACATGCACCTCTACAATTGACTAGTAACATGGATATTTGAGGGCAAAAAAAAAAAAAAAAAAAAAAGAACAATATATCTTCTCAAACAAAGAAACAATTGTCCTTCCTCTGCTTTTTTGTTCATTTCCAGCCCCTACATGATGACATTTATCCTTATTGGTGAAAGGGTATTCTCTTTTCTTACTCTACTAATTCAAATACTAATCTCTTTTGAAAACACTCACAAACGCATCTAAAATATGTTTTTCCAGATATCTGGACATCTTTTAGCATACACTGACAAGTAAAATTAACCAAGCAAATCTGTGGTGAAGTTTTAGCAGTGATGGAAAATTAAACCAACACTGATTTATATTTCAAGGATTCCTTACAAATATTTCCAAATGATAATAGATATCTGTAACCTAAATCCAGTTTATACATAATTTTAGCAAACTCAAATCCTACCCATTATTTTTCTTATAAATGTCATCTTCACTCAATAATATCAAAGCTAACAAATCAATTTACAAGTTTAGAATCAACAAGACAATCAAATTCACCTAGATTAATCCTTACATCTTTCCCCAAATCAAGTGTGCCTGCTCTATCATAACTCATGTCTTTCAGGAGTAAATAAATTACTACTACCTCAAATGTTACTTGAATTCTTCATACATATCTGTACAATGCTGCCTTAACTTTGGAATAATTCTTTTCCTGAAAATACTTCTCTGTCAATAAAATCTCTTTCTAACATAATTAAAACACAAATGAAATATACCATATATATATATATATATATATATATATATATACACACACACACATATATGTGTGTGTGTGTGTGTATACATTCACAAAATAACAGGTTCCTTCAAAGCCAGACCATCTAATAACCCAAATAGGCTTTTTAATAATTCTCTACCTACCAAGTTTCCAAATACAATATTCAGGTAATAGGACATTGTGATCATTGGCAGAATTACCCACTGTCCCCCTATTCTCTTTGCTGTAGAATTTTTGTTTCTACCTCTTGTAGTATATGTCATGCTTATTTCCGATCATATGGTTAACATGGCTGTTTATCTTCCTAGACTCTAATCTTTTAGTGCAAAGAATATATTTTCATTTAATCTTTATTCCAACATTTGCACTCTGGAAAACACAGAACAAATGCAAAGTATTGTTTGTGTGAATAAGTGAATACAGGACTACTATTATAATCACACACAAGCAATTCTTGCAACATCAATGGTGGCTTTAGGAAGATTTGCCAAAAGACAATCTGTTTAATGGTCAATTTGCTGAATGGCCCATTCATTAAAGTTCCTAGCATATAAATAAAAATGGTGTGCATTGTTTTATAAAATATACAAAATTATCTTCTTGGACTTTTGACTAAGAACAAGTTTTAAATATTTTATATGAGTTGCTTTTAAGAGTTCTGAACAGGTGGCTTTCATGATGGTGGACTAGAAGAGGTCATTTTCCTGGCTTCTCTATGATGTAAGACCAAGAAAGCAGACAGGTAGCCTCTCACCAAGGTGGGTGAACAAAAAAAAATAGGTCAGGGGGACTTTACTGGAATTTAAAACTGAATAGTCAAAGCAGAACAGGGACTCGGGAGGTTGGATATAATAAAATATGGCACATCCTTTGCCATGACCAGGTCAAAAGCACCAAACAGAATGGTCCCTCCACAAGTAAAGTGTAAGGATAGGGAATTAAATGAACCCACAAATTAGGAGGCCCAAGTCATGTCTGGGTATGGATGTTTAGAGATCAAGGACATTTCCAAGGAAAATGAAAGGCATGCTGCACAACATCCTTGTGCAAGAAGAACCTGTCATTTCTCCAGGTGGCAAAAGACACTTTTCTTTTTTCCAGGACAAGAAAGGAAACCATTTTCCAGCCATGGTCTAAGTGCCAGCAGCAGAGGGATCTGATTTCTGGCAAACCTGAGTTTGGCCCAAAATACAGGCCCAGTAAAGACACATGCATGAAATAGAGTGTGCTTAAGAGAGCAGGAGAAAATCAAACATGGGGAGAGGTTTACACAGGGAGTAACTGATCATGAAAATCCATCTGGCTCTACCCTTCCCCTCCAATCTGACTGCTTGACGGACCCATTGGGAGAGAATTTCTGTCCAAGAATTCAGAAGAACTAGGATGGGAGAGATTGAACTTGGAGATTGAACCTAAGACAAGGAAACATGGTGGCTTTAGGTGATATAAGGGACTAAGAATTGGTTTCCTCCACCACATGAGTAGAACCCGGGGGCGATCCCTGGGGAACAGTCTTCCAGCATGGACTAGAGCTGTCCAGTAATTTAAAATTTAAAAT
Source organism: Sciurus vulgaris (assembly GCF_902686455.1). NCBI lineage: Eukaryota > Metazoa > Chordata > Mammalia > Rodentia > Sciuridae > Sciurus > Sciurus vulgaris. Next base: position 23,983,514 of record NC_136470.1, on the reverse strand, counting down.
CTCTAGACCAATTGGCATTCATCAAAGAGCCTAGAGCCCACCTAAGTCTAAACCCTACTTTCAAGAATTCCACTTACAAGATTACCTCTTCACATCAGCAGTATGGAGGGTGGAACATCACACTCCAGATGATCCTACCTAAAACTCCTGAGAAGAGAAGCTGAGAATCTTTTGAACACCAATGGAAAGAATTCTTTAACTTTTAATTTATTTATCTTTTCTTATTTTCTCTTCTTTTCCTCTGTTTAATTGGGACCTTAATGGTACATGACATTTCTCATTTCTAGCATTTTTGAAACCAGTTATTTTTCATGGATCAGTTTTGAAGATTAGGATATTTGATTAGTATATTGTAGTTTTCCTTTGTATTCTTTTTGCATTTTTTAAATTTTATAAATTTTTATCTATATATAAACATTTATATATATATATATATAAATTTTTATGTTTTTCTCTTACCTATTGGTTTCCCTGATGCTTTTTTCTTTCTTCCAGTAACAACCAATCTTGTCATTCCTCTCTTTCACTCTTCCTTTAATTTTTTTTTTATTTTTATCTTCTCATCTCCTTCCTCATAATCATCAAATCCTATAAGTCTTCTGTGCTCTCACTGTCCACCATTTAAAATTGAAGACCCTTTTGCAAATTTTCTGCTTTTTTTTTTTATTTTTTATTTTTTTTATTGTAAACAAATGGGATACATGTTGTTTCTCTGTTTGTACATGGCGTAAAGGCATACCATTTGTGTAATCATAAATTTACATAGAGTAATGTTGTTTGATTCATTCTGTTATTTTTTCCCTTCCCCCCACCCCTCCCAAATTTTCTGCTTTTATTATAGGAAATAAATGATCATTTCATTTCTATTTATTGTGGTAATTATCATTGTAGACGTTATAGTGGGAACTATTTGTTTGCATTGATTGTTATTATTTGTTTCTTCCTAGGACTAGAAATTTTCCTAGTTACTAGAAATCTTCAAGGACACTGTAAGTTCACAGGGTAGAAACTCTACTATCTCAGATCAGTACAGTTAAATGGGTAGACAAACAACAACATGAAAAAGCAAGGGAACAAGTCACCCCAAACAAACCAAGATACTCCAATAACAGAATTCATGACAACACAGTTGAAGAAATGTCAGAGAAGGAGATTAGACTTACACAGTTAAATTTATCTGTGAAATAAAGGACAGTATAAAGAGTGAAATCAGACAGAAAATATAGGGAGTGAAAGGTCAAATCCACAAAGAGATAGAGATTCTAAAAAGAAAGCAAGCAGAATTCTCAGTATGAAGGAATCAATGAATAAAATTAAAAATTTAATTGAAAACATCACCCATAGACTAGATAACTTGGAATACACAGTTTCAGGCAATGAAGAAAAGATGTATAAACTTGAAAACAAAGTTGACCATGGAGAAAAATTGTAAGAGACAATAAACAAAACTTCCAAGAAATATTGGATAACCTGAAAAGACCAATTTAAGACTTACTGGGATATATGAAGGCTCAGAGATACAAATGAAAGAATGCACAAAGTTTTCAATTGAATAATATCAGAAACATTTCCCAATTCTAATGAATGAAGTGGAAAATAAAATACAGGATGCTTACAGGACTTAAAATATACAAAATTAAACAGATTCCCAAAAAGTACATTATTTGAAAATGCCTAATGTACAGAATAAGGATACAATTTTAAAGTCTCCAGAGAAAAATGAGAGGTAACGTTTTGAGGGAAACCAATCCCGATTTCAGCTGATCTTTCAACCCAGTCTTTCAAAGCATGGAGGTCTTAGAATAATACATACCAAACTCTGAAAGAACATGAATGCCTGCCAAGAACATTACATCCAGCAAAATTAATCTACAGAACTGATGATAAAATAAAAACCTTCTATGATAAACAAAAATTAAAAGAATTTACAGCTAGAAAATCTGCAACATATGCAAGAAGATATTTCATGAAGAAAAAATAAAAAGTAAAATTGAAAACCAGCAAAAGGAGGAATTACACTAAAAGAATAGAGAATCAAAGAATAAAGTAATTCAAATTAAAAACCAGATATAAATCAAATTGGCAAGGAATAAAAATTGTGTCTCAATAATAACATTGAATGTAAATGGTCTAAACTTATCAATCAAAAGACATAGACTAGCAGATTGGATTAAAAAACAAGACCCAACAATATACTTACAATATACAATATACAAGATTCAATATACAAGATTCACCTCAAAGGCACAGACATCCACAGACTGAAGGTGAAAAGATGGGAAAAAATATCATTCACATGAATCTTGTAAACATGCAGGGCTTTCTACAGTCATGTCTGATAAAGTGGACCTCAAGCCAAATTTAATCAGAAGGGAAAAAGAAGAACATTTCATAATGCTTAATGGAGTTATACATCAAGAAGACATAAAATCATAAGTATTTATACCCCAAACAATGGTGTATCTACATACATCAAACAAACCTTTATCAATTTCAAGAAGAAAATAGGGCACAGCACAATAATACCGGGTAACTTTATACACCTCTCTCACCTCTGGATAGATCCTCTGTACAAAAACTAAATAAAGAAGCTATAGAACTAAAATATGTAGTTAATAATTTAGACATAATAAACATATATGGACTATTTCATCTATCAAGGACTGAATACAGCATTACAAGGATCCTTTGAAAAAATAAACCATATTTTAGGCCACAAGGAACTCCTAGTAAATTTTAAAAAATAGAGATAATAATTTGCAATCTATCAGATCATAAAGAAATAAATTAGAAATCAATAAAATAAGAAATAGAAGATACTCTAATACTTGGAGACTAAATAATACACTATCGAATAACCAATGGATAGCAGAAGAAATCAGGGATGGAATAAAAAAATGCTTAGAGGTAAATGAGAATAGCAATACAACATATCAAAATCTCTGGAACACCATGAAGGAAGTGCTGAAAGGAAAGCTCATTGCATTGAGCTCAGTCATTAGAAAAGAAAGCCAACAATAACCTATCATTACATCTGATAGGTTGTAAAAGAAAAAAAAAAAAAAAAAAAAAGAAGAGCAAATCAATACCAAAAGCAGTAGAAAAGAATGAAATTATTAAAATCACAGCTAAAATAAATGAAATCAAAACAAAAGAAACAATACAAAAATCAACATAAACAAAAAGTTGGTTCTCTGAAAAAAAAAAAGATAAAATTGAAAACCCTTAATCTCACCACTGCCTGTGCACAGAGAGATTAAGTAACTGTTGGCAGTGTGGGCCATTTGGAAATAAAAGGTTGAAAAATTATCATTAAGAAATAAAAACATAAAACAAGAAATATTGAAAGCAGGGACTTGACAGGTAGAAAAGTCTTGATGGGTCTGAGCCTAACAAAGTGAAAAAGCCCATTATGTTTTATTTATAGTGAAACACATAAAATGACTTTATTGTAAGGAAGGGTTCTTCAAGGTAAAGAAGGGAGAGGCTGTGGGGAAATTGGTCTGATTGGACACTTTTCCTTCAGGCATCTGGCACCCCAAGGCTACTTGGGCACACTGCTATCTCTTTCCACCTCTGGAGAGTTGTGCTTGAACCTAGGGCTGTCTGAACCAATAAATTCTGTGGTATCACAGAATTATCTTTAAGCAGGACCTTTCCAGGACAATGAAGCAATCTCAGATCCATGAGATTACACCAAGAGTTTCTCTGAGGGGCACATCTCTGCTTAGAAATGGTTTAGAAAGCCCACAATTTATGACTGGCTCACAACATCTAAGCCAAAGCTAACAGAGAAAAACAGATAAAACTCAAGTTACTAAAATTCATGATGAAAAACAAAATATCACAATGGACATTACTGAAATACAGACAATTATCAGAACCTATTTTGAAAATTTATACTCTAATAAAATAGAAAAGCTTGAAGATATTGACACATTTGCAGAGTCATATGATCTATCAAAATTAAGCTAGGAGGACATAGAAAATTAAACATATCAGTTCCAAACAATGAAAATGAAAATATCATCAAGAGCCTACCAAGAAAGAAAAGTCCTATACCTGAATGAATTCTCAGTTGAGTTCTACCAGAACTTCAAAGAAGAACTAACACTAATCCTCACATTATCCCATGAAATAGAAAAGGAGAGATACCATCCACACTCATTCTATGTAGCTTGTATTACCCTGATACCAAAAATCAGGCAGACACATCAAGGAAAGAAAGCTTTAAACCAATATCACTGATGAAACATAGATACAAAAATTCTTAATAAAATAATGCCAAAATGTATACAAAAACATATTTAAAAAGATAGAGCCCCATGATCAAGTGGGGTTCTTCCCAGGGATGCATGTTTGGTTCAACATAATGGAAATCAATAAATGTAATTTGTCACATCAGTAGAATTAGAGACAAGAATCACATGATTATCTCGATGAATGCAGAAAAAGCATCTGAGAAAAAAAAGTACTTCTTCATATTCAAAGCACTAGAAAAACTAGGGTTAGTGGAAATATGCCTCAATATCCTAAAAGCCATATATGCTAAAACCCAAGGCCAACATAATTCTATAAAGGAAGAAAATTTGAAAGTATTACCTCTAAAAACCTGGAACAAGAAATGGATGCCCTCTTTCACCACTTCTATACCACATTGTACTGGATACTCTAGCCAGATCAATTAGTAGACAAAGGAAATTAAAGGGAGTACAAATAGGAAAAGAAGAATTTGAACTTTCCCTATTTGCTCATTACATGATTCTATATTTATAAGATCCAAAAATCTCCACCATTAAACTTCTAAAAATCATTAATTAATTCAGCAAAAATGGCAGGAAATAAAATTAACACGAATAAATCAATTGCATTCCAATAAATCAGTGATAAATCAGTTTGAGAGAAGAATTAAGAAAACTATCAAGTTCACAATATCCTCAAAGAAAATAAAATATTTTTGAATCAATCTAACAAAAGATGTAAAAAGACTTCAACAATAAGGAAAAGGAACTAATCAGACACTTTACAGAAAAAGAAGTACAATCAATCAACAAATATAGTAAAATTTTTCAACATCTTCAGCAATTGAAGAAACACAAATTAAAACTACAACTGAGATTTTATCTCACCCCGATCAGAATGCAGTTATAAAGAATTTAAGAAAACAATAAATGTTGGCAACTATGTGGAAAAGAAACACACGTCAAATATTGATGGGGGGACTACAAACTGGTGCAACCATTATGGAAAGCACTATGGAGATCATCAGAAAACTTGGAAGGGAACCAACATTGACCAGCTATCCCACTCCTGGGCATGTATCTGAAAGAACTTAAAATCAGCATACTCTAGTGATACAGCCACATCAATATTTGTATCAGTTCAATGCACAACAGCTAAGCTATGGAACAAACCTAGGTGTCCTTAACTAGAGGAATGGATAAAGAAAATGTGGTATATTACACAATGGAATATTGACCCAGCTGTAACAAGAATGAAATAATGGCATTTGCTGGTAAATGGATGGAACTGGAGGTAATCATGCTAAGTGAAATAAGCCCAAGCCCAAAAATCCCAAGGCCTGAATGTTCTCTTGATATAGTTGGATTCTGACTCACAATAGACTGGGAAAGGGAGGATTGGTGGTTCACTGTATTGAACACAGGGTAATGGGGGGTAAGAGAGAGGGAATGGGAATGGGAAAAACAGAGGAATTAATCTGAAATAATCTTCCTATGTTCATAAATGAATACATGACCAGTTTGACTCTACACCATTAGCAAGAATAGAATGTTATACTCCATGAATGTATGATATGTCAAAATATATACTACTGTAATGTATAATTAAAAAGAACAAATTTTTAAAAAAGAGTTCTGAACAAACATGAAAATTTTATTTTATTCATTTTCATATATTATTTTTATGTGGTAGTTTTAAGAATAGCTTACCAAAACTAAAAATAATGGCATAGTTTAATTTCTTAAGAATAATGTGAGACACAGGAAGGATCCAAGATGGCAAACTAGTGGGAGACTGAGTTCCTTGTCACTCCATGACTTGGGAATCAAGCAGAGAAAATTTTGTTTCTCGGTGAGGCAGTCTCTGCAACTCACTGATCCCCTGCTGTTTATCCCATTAATTCACAGTGACCACCTGCCTTCTGCCAGCATATTGCCTACTTTTTCAGTGCAGATTGCCCACTGTCTACTTCCTATCATCTGCCATTTGCCCATTTGCCTTCCTCTTGACTCCCCATAGCCTGCCTTTCACCTACCCATCACCCACCACCTGAGATCTACCTGCTGGTTGTCCACTGTTAGCCGCAGGCCACCTGCAGACTGCCAGCAGATTGCATGCTGCCCACTCTTGCCTCAAAGTCCACTGTTAACAGTATCCACAGGTTTGCTTACAGGTGGTGCTGCCATTTTGGGACAACAGCTAGGACCTGCAGGATCCCTGGCCCGACTGACCATGCTTCATGTGAACTTGGTGACTGAGTCCCTTGCTGTGGCTCTCCATTTGTCAAAACATTTGGAAGCCCAGTGCAGCCATCTTGGGTTATCCTGGAAGTGGAAGCCACCATCTTTAGGTGGGGCAAATCCCATCCTGAGACATCTGTGAAAATCTGGAAGCTTATTGCAAGGTAGCTTTCATGCATCAGGCTACTGAAGACTGGGAGGTTTGTAGTATATGACTGTTTAGTGTAGATATTTTTTTCTCCTTAGCAAAAATTTTAAGTTTTTATTTCTTTATTTTTCTTGCTCTATTTTCCTTTGTTTACCTGTTTACTCAGTCTTTTTCTCCCTTCTCTCATGCTAATAAAAACTTCTTTTGATTCCACTTTCACTCTTCCTACAATCTGTATACTCTTTTCTTATACCATTAACAGTTACATCCTACACCCCTCCTCATCTTCTTTGTCCACCATTACAAACTGTAGACCTCATTACAATATATTGGTTATATAGTCGATAATAATTGAATCCTTCCTCTCTGTTTATTATGACAATACTGTTAATATCTTCATAGGGGCTGTATGATTTAGGGCTGCATGTTGTCTGTACTGGGTGCTGCTAATACTGATCTCCCCCTTAAAGAAGAGGTTTTGAAAACCTGCAGGGTCACTATAAACCTATAGGGGGTAAACTGATATATCCCAGATCCACACTGCTAGAGGGGAAGATATAAGACCAACATGAAAAAAACAAGGAAAGAAAGTATTCTAAACAAACCAAGATGCTATATTAATAGAATCCAATTACAGAAGAAATGTCAGAAAAGGAGTTCAGAACATAATTAAAATGACCCACAAAGCAAAGGATGAGATAAGAGAGCAAATGTAGGCAATGAATAATCACTCCAATAAACAATTAAAAGAACAACTGCAGAAAGCAAAAGATCATTTCAATAAAGAGATAGAGATTGTGAAAAAACAAATAAACAGAAATCCTTGAAATGAAGAAAACAATAAACTAAATAAAATACTCAATAGAAAATATCACCAACAGATTAATCACTTGGAAGACAGAATCTCAGACAACGAAGACAAAATATTTAATCTTGAAAATAGAGTTGACTGAACAGAGAAGATGGTAAGAAATCTTGAAAGAAACATCCAAGAATTATTGGATAGCATGAAAAAACCAAATTTAAATATTATTGGGATTGAGGAAGGCACAGAGATAACAACCAAAGGAATGAACAATCTATTCAATGAAATAATATCAGAAAATTTCCCAAATCTGAAGAAAGAAATTGAAAATCAAATGCAAGAGGCATACAGAACAGCAAATGTACAAAACTACAACAGATCCACACCAAGGCACATTATAATAAAATGCCTAACATTCAAAATGACAGAATTTTAAAGGCTGTGAGATAAAAGCATCAGATTTACATACAGAGGGAAACCAATACGGATATCAGCAGATTTCTCAGCCCAGACCATAAAAGCTAGAAGGGCCTTAAACAACATATTTCAGGCTCTTAAGGAACATGGTTGCCAACTAAGAATCTTATACCCAGCAAAACTAACCTTCAGATTTGAGGACGAAATAAAATCCTTCCATGATAAACAAAAGGTAAGAGAATTTACAGAGAAAGCCTGTCCTACAGAAAATTCAGCAAAATATTCTATGAGGTAAGTGAAAAACAACAATGTAAATCAGCAAGGGAGGAACTACCCTAAATGTGAAGTCAATAAAAGGAGAAAATGAGTTAAAACCAAAAATAATCCAAAATGACCAGTAATACAAATTATGTCCCGATAATAACCCTGAATGTCAATGGCCTAAACGCAATAATCAAAACATAGACTGGCAGATCAGATTAAATAGAAAGACCCAATAATATGCTGCCTTCAAGAGATTCATCTCATAGAAAAAGACTTCCACATAATAGACTTGAAGTCAAGAATCACATGATTATTTCAATAGATGCAGAAAAAACATTTGATAAAGTACAGCATCCCTTCATGCTCAAAACACTAGGAAAAAATAGGGATAGTGGGAACATTCCTTAACATTGTAAAGGCCATTTATGCTAAGCCCATGGCTAATATCATTCTAAATGGTGAAAAACTGAAAGCATTCCCTCTAAAAACTGGAACAAGGCAGGGATGTCCCCTTTCACCACTTCTATTGAACATTGTTCTTGAGACTCTGGCCAGCAATTAGACAAACCAAAGAGATTAAAGGGATATGAATTGGGAAAGAAGAACTCAAACTATCCCTGTTCACTGATGACATGATATATATTTAGAGGAACCTGGAAATTCCACCAGAAAACTCTTAGAACTCATAAGTGATTTCAGTAAAGTAGCAGGTTACAGGATCAATGCCCATAAATCCAACGCATTTTTATACATAAGTGATGAATCTTCAGAAAGAGAAATTAGGAAAACTACCCCATTCACAATAGCCTCGAAAAAAATAAAATACTTGGGAATCAATCTCACAAAAATCTAAATTTTTAGGATCAATTATTTTCAAATTATTATCATGCAGGTAACTACAACCGGAATCCATTCACTTTAAAATGACCCATGAGACTTTATTCATAATGCCAGGTAAGGGAATTTCCATGAAACCACGCCGGACAAAGGAAATCATAAGGGAGTTCATTAAGCAAACAGAGTGTCTCCCTGCAGGGTAAGAGAGAAAATGAGAGGAAAAGAGAAAGGAAAAGAAAGGGCGCGCACTAGAGAGAGTGTAAAAGCCAGGAGGATAGAGAAAAGTGAGGAGGAAAGACAGAAGAATGGAAAAGATGGCGGGGAAGCTATGGTAAACAGTTGAATTCCGCCGGGCTAACAGGGGACCACTGTCGGAGAGGGTACTTGCAAGCTGACTGATGAACCAATAGCTAGCCAGGATGTTCACACATTTACAAGTGGTTGGGAGGCGGGGAAAATGGCTGCGCCTGATGGGCGGGAGAGCAGCTTTATGAGTTACATGCAGTATGTCCCAAAGTTGAACTCAATATACCTTAGAACCATGAACCCCAATTTTGGTAATTCCATCTTCTAGCTTTAATACTTCTTCCTCTTTGAATTTTACAATCTACAGTTACTTTTGAATTTTCAGCTTTATATTCAATAAAATGACACACCATCTCTCTGAAGATTCTTTTCTTCTTTATCTCATAAATAAATATGGCCTTATTCCAAGGGCATGAATTACTCTGAAGCCATTGAAAGTAGTGATTATGTTATTTACCAGAGTGTTAGGAAAATAAATTTTCTTTATTTCTAGATGGGCATATAGATTACAGAGATATGTAAATATTGACATGTGTATATTTTTTAGTGTTATAACATTTTTTTTGCTAAAAAGTAAAGAAAGTTGCACTTTCATTATCTTCTTAAGTATAATTGTGTCCCTTCTTGTTAGTCAATGTGTATTTCTCAACACGATTTCCTTGCATCTCAAGTATATCCAACCTCTGTCTCACACACCATCTTCCTACCTAACTTTTATAGTAACAAGATGTTATCTTAAATAAAATTAAAATAGTGGGAGACAGGACTAAAGATCCAATAAAAATGTGCATAGTGTAACTAAGACAACATTTTAATCTTATATTATTTAAATTCAATAATAAATAATTCTTCAGATATTTAAACCTCAGTTCAGAACATGTGGGACATTTTCACTCATAAGCTCTCTCCTCTTCTTAATATTTGAATTTATTAAAATGTTCATTTTACTTCAACAGCATTTCTTCGCTCCCTTGTAACTCCTATTCTGACCTTCCTGGCTGATGCCATACTATCTGGTCACTGCTGTTCTACCTTCACTGGTCTCCTTCACCATCCAGTCATGTCAATTTCACTTGTTCCATATTTCTGATCTTTGAACTTTTCCATTTGGCAACCTTAGGTTATTTTACCATTATGTCTCTTGCCTGAACTACTGCCATAGTATGTAATTAGTCAGCTGGCATCTAAAATTACTCTTGTCCAAAGTTCTCTTTATCTTTTAGCTTTGTCTTCCCTTCCCAAACTGTGGAACTGTGTGATCTGATCTCCTGCATAAGCTACTTTAATGTATTTCTATGATGTATAGGATAAAGATAGACCTAAATTTCCTTGATTTGGCCATATAGTTGGAGATGCATGTCTTTAATATATAGAAATAAAGAGAAGCTACAGAAGGAGTTCTTTGTTTTTAGACACATAGGTCAGATTGCATTGAATTTTTACATCTATTCTTTTGTGTCCTGGTATTAGAGGCAAACAGTTTTACAAACTTTCCTAAAATTCTTATACTTGTACTTTTGTTATTCTTAGATCATATATATATTTTCATGTATATATTATATATATGATTCATTTCATTTATTCATCAAATACCAGATCTATTATATCTTCATCACTTTTCTAAACTCTGGGTAAAGATTAGAAAAAATTAAAATAAAACAAAGACCCTGAATTCATTGAGATTCATTCTAGCAAGATAGGAAGAAAATTAACATGTATGTTAGATGGCGAGAAGTGTTATTAAAAATAATAAAGCACAAGGCTGCATAAGAGAAGGGATTTATTGAAAAGAAGATGATGTAAAATATTGTAGAGAACGTCCTTTTATTTAAAAGACTTACAGCAGAGCCCTCAATGAAGAAAAAAGACACACAGACTAGAAGCTGTATGAAAAAAATAATAAATAATAATAAAGAGCAATATCTTTAGAATGATTTGATAGTTACACATTAAATAGAAGGGATTGAAACATCTTTCTTCCACAAAATATTTTTTCATATCTTGACATGTTTGAATTTTTTCTTCCTTCATAAAACCAAATGTTACATATTTTGCTTTAACAAACTATAGTTTTCTGATTTATGTTTTTATCTTATTACTTTTGTCTCTTTTCTCAAGGTATCATTTTTTATGTTATAATCTAATTTAATGCTGATTTATAATTGCAACACACTTGTTTTTTTGTTTTTTTGGTTTTTTTTTTTTTTTTTTTTACATATGTAAAGGTATATGTGCTTGTCTTGGGAAAAAAAAGTCTGTGTATTCTACTTTGACAGATCTTTAAACATGCTGTTTTATGTTCACTATTGATGATACAGCACACTTCACACTGTCCAGTTCTGCTGCACATTTTTATTATACAATAATTCTTTCTTTTAATTATTATTTTTTTATTTTTACAAACTGCATTTTGATTTATTGTACACAAATGGAATACATCTTTTCATTTCTATGGTGGTGCATGATGTAGATTCATACCATTCATGTAATCATACATGTACGTAGAGTAATGATGTCTGTCTTATTCCACCATTAAGGGTATCATTTTAATTAGGATGCTTGTTGGATATTGTTATTCTTTACCAAAATTACTTGTTATATTAAATAAAATGTATCTATATATTTTGATTAGCTAAATAACAAAGCTTTGATAACTAATGAAAGAGTTTAGCTTGAATACAGTATCAATAAGCCATCATATCAAAACTATTTTTTGGCTAGTTTCTACATTCAAATTCAAAACATTGCCTAAGTCACATGGCAATTCTATAAATCACAAACCAGGAGCCGGGCTTGTGAAAATGGCTAGACAATTAAATAATAAACACTATTCACTTCCTTGATTTGCCATATTTGAGTAACTTTTTAAATTCCACTTTTGAAGAGTCTTTTCATGGAAGTATTGACTACTATTTCCATTTCTGTATTTGCATTTCTCTATTGTCTCAATGGAAAATTGTCTTAACCTACAGTGACTTTTTCTAATGCATTCCCCAAAATCTAGAAGTTCTGGATTGTGGTAGTGTGTGTTTGAAAATGAAGTGTGATTCTAGTTCAGACTTGTAATATGTCATGTAACAAAGGTAAGAGAAAGATAATATGAAAAAATTGGAATCAAAGCACATTAAGTAGGGTCATAAAAGAGTCAATTATGGTTTTGCAAAAGGCGTTGTAAAGATGAAAAGATTGTTAGTATAAAAAACTAATCTGTTTCTAATATTAACTAAGGTGTATGATAATTATATTTATGGTATCAATGGTGAGCAGGCAATGAATATAAAAAAAAAGAACAGATTAACCAATCTCAGTGTTATCTAATATATATCTGCCTTCAACAGAAAGGCAATAAGAGAAAGAGCAATGTTGTTATTCTACTGTGAAAAGGAAATTATGGAATTTTAAAGTTGTGCCAATACAAGCAAAGAGAAGTGGAAAGAGGAGTGAAAGTGATCACTCTAAGCAGCTGTCTCAGTTAATTCAGTCTGCTCAGATAAATGTTTATGATAGGAAGTCAGCAGCACATGTAAGCTGCAATTTATGAATATGGGAACTAACTCCTCTCTAAACTACTTCATCAAAATACTATTTTGAAACCAATAAGCAGTAGACCAATGCCATTTCCTAGATGAATGTCTACTAAGAACAGAGCAGGTATAGTTAAGTCTATTTCTCTTCCATTAATGTTTGCATCAAACTGGTATAGACACATAATAAATGAGAATAACACACTTTTGTAACAGCATGAATTATGGGATAGCACAATTTGACAATTTTTGTGCCATAAGAAATACAGCTAATTTGTTATATTTTATAATTATATTTATACAAAATTTAATATTTAAGGATGTGCTTTTACTAGTCATTGGTTTCGTTTTAAGATGGCTTATTTAAAAACATATTTGAATCCTCAAGTGTTTTCCGTACTGAACAATCATCTTGGCTCACTATAATTTTAAACAAAGAAGGATGGAAAAAACAATACACATTCCTATTACTGTGGTGAGAAGGAAGTGTTAGACTTTACAATTACATATTTTTCTTTTCAAATTTAAAGAGTGATAATATAATGTGTTGTAAAAATGTAGTATCATAATACCTTGCTATGTTAAAATTTTGGACATCATCAAAAAACATAATTAATTCATTTTAAATTTATCATGTTATGCAATTGAAATTCATGTTCCAGAATTGCACTGTCTGATATGCTTGCCAGTAAGTTCTAGATTTAGTATTAAATACCATTTTATGCAGGGAAAACATAAAATATTTCCCTGATCACAAGATATATAGGACACATGCTATTCCAGAAAATATTAAATGTAGACAGACAATTTAATGGTATACCATTTTTTTGTTTGTTACTTATTAAGTATGTGAGCCACAGTGGAAATTTAAATTAAGCTCATAATTCGATTTGAAAACATAAAATCCATAACAATTATGAATTCAACATCACACAGTAATGCTGTTTCTTTTCTTTAAATGTTTTATAAATCAGTTAAAAAGTAAAAAAAAAACATAAAATTTAATCACTATTGATTTAAACATCTCCTAGCAATGAGACTCTTATTACATATTGTTTCTTAAATACATTTAATCTTAAACAAACTAATCTTTACAAATAGGAATATAATGTAGAGACAAGAAAGTGGAGGACTTGACTATTTTAGGGTATAATTTTTATTCATTTATATAGAAAAATTCCCACATAACTTTTGTGGAGTTCTGAGCTAACTATGCATGGTATGTTTTAAGAAATAAAGAACACCGAGGTTGCTTTTAAATTAATATATATACATGTGCACATAAACATATATATGAACAAATATATGCACACAATTTTCAAACTACTTCTAATGACAAAATGAGTGCAATTCACTGATATCTGTCATTGTTTGAAGATTTAATTATCAAACGATTATATGCTTTTTCTTAAATTAAGAGCTGTGAGGATGTGTGTCCTTTCAAAATTCTCTAATACTTGTAAAAAGAAAAAATTTAGACAAATTTAGCAATTTGAGTAAAGAGTGATTTATGAACTGGGCAATTCTCAGAATTAGAGAAGGTTCAGAGAGTCCCATCCAGCAGTGTAAGCAGCAAGTTTTTATAGCCAAACATGGAAGCAAAATGGAAAAAGTCATCTGACTGGAAGACCCCTTGATATTTGCATTATTTGGAAATGATCTGGCCAGTTGATTACCTATAACTGACCTGGATTTGCTATGAAAACATGATTGATTGAACATAGCTATTTTAACAAAAGCACACTCCTCAATTAGGTTTGTGTTTGTTTTATTTAGTAAATAAGGATGTGGATTGTTACTTACCAACTCAAACTACAGAGATACATTCAGGACCTAATGGCCTCTTCTTTACTTATTTAACACTCCTCTTAGTAACATTTTCAAAATAATAGTAAAATATCTGTTTGTGTGAAACCATTAATTTTGTTCCAAAGTAATGATCAGGATATTAGACTATTCCTCTGAAACAATTTCTTAAACTTGGAGAAAGTCACTTAAAATTTTTGTCTTCTGTTTTCTTTTTAATTTTTTGTGAATATTTTGCATTAGATATTCTCTAATAATGCTTCAGAGGCTGTAGTTCTATCTTAAATCTCTTGAATTTAGGGCTACTCCTTATTCTGTAAACATGCATATTATTTTATCTGGCAGGGCAGCAGTGAGCATAGTAGATATGTAATAATTCTTCAATAAAATTAATAATAGTGCCCTAAATTTCTCACAAGCTTACTCTATAATGGTTAAAATCAATGAATATTAATTGATGGATTACAATATGGCCTAAGAAACCTTGGAGAAGAAGGTATAATTATATATATTTCTTCACTAATTTAAAGGTAAACACTGTTTTCTTATTTTTAATACATTTGTGTTCATCAAAATTGCAAGATTTTTCAGAATTTTTCTAAAAATAAATTTAAAGTTTTTCTCAGAATTCAACTCTAAAAGACTTAAAATAAAAAGAAATTGAGCTGTTAATATACATCTTGAAGGTCTTTCCATTCCTTTCTGCTTTGGTATACTAGATGGTAGCCTGGAAGACAGAAAAAGTTCATGTGGGCACCATACAGCTTTATGGGTAAAGAACAGTTGGATAAGTACTCAAGACTTCATATTTTTATTTTTCTATATATTGAACCACAGTGGTGGTGCAATGGATTCATATAATTTTTACAACCTTAAAAAAAATGTTGCTTAAACTCTCCAATATCAGTTTACCCTGCTGAAAACCATGGACAATATGTTTGTCTTTGTGAGCCCCACAAGCATCATGAATGTTAAATTAATCACTGTTGTGAACATTCTTAAAAAGTAAGAATTCCTGGGCTGGGGAGATAGGCTCAGTCGGTAGAGTGCTTGCCTTGCAGCACAAAGCCCTGGGTTTGATCCCCACCACCGCAAAAAAAAAAAAAAAAAAAAAAAAAAAAAAAAAATGAAAGTAAGAAGAATTTCTATTTAAAAAGAGAAAGTTTACACTTTAAGATAAACTGTTAAAATTCATAAGTGTTCAAGAGGTACATGTAAAAGAAATTTTGTCATTGAGAATTTTATTCACAAATGTCTTCAATAAAAATGACAGATCCTGAGATGTACCTCACTGGTAGAGTATATGCTGCTGCCACAAAAAATAAAATATAATTAATAAATAAATAAATATAAATGAGATCTTTTTGATAAATCTACTTAATATTTGATGCTTTTCCAATTACTTGTTAGTTATTGAGCAAGTCTAACTGAATCTATGGATTATAGCTGAATTACAACATAGTGTTTTGAGTTACACAACATTTTGAGAAATTAAATGTAATTGACTGATAAATGCCCATTTTGGTTCTTCAGAAACTTGCTATCGACATACATTTTAGAGACTATGACTTGGTATAGAAGTCATAACAGGTAATCTACAGTATATTTTATATTAATGTCATTTTTTAATGTTACAAAAAATTAATGTCTAAAAATTATTGTTCATGAAAAGTAACAAACATCCTTAGGAGACTCTATTCAACTATCAGTACCTTCACAAGCCATTATTGATCTACTAATTGCATGAGTCATATATGCAATAGGATTTGACATTGAAAATTTTGAGTACGTTATCTAAAAATCTAAGTTATATACTTTTCTAGTGATTGTTGGGAATGGTAACTGAATTATAAGTCCCGAACTGTCCTGTGCACAGGTGATACCCTCTGGAGAGTTCTCAGTGCCTAGCTGCTGAAGAAGGTAGTCCAGATTTGCTATGGTGACACCATGTTTAATAGGTGGTTTTGTGCCAGCCATGGAGCTATTCAGTTCTTATTCTTGAGGTTCAGGACACCAGCTATTCTGGGAGTAGAAAGTTATGGACATAAGCTGATAATCATCATGGAACTGCTCATACTCATGACCTTGATTCTGCTTTCTTTGAAGAAATTTTATCACAATAAATCCTTTTGATGTTAAAACCTTTATCATAAATGTGCCAAGCTTGTTAGTGGTCAGTTTTCCTTCTTTGGAGGTTGACTGAACCACCAAACCCCAGCTTTTTCTCTATTTGTATATCTGTTTGTCTTTCTCTCCATTCCCTTATTGACCAGTTAGGTTACCCCTGAATAAATTTTCCTGCAGGTTGCAAAAAAGTCATATTGATTTTAGCATTTAAACTGAAGTGGAAAAACACCACAAGTTTTTTCAAGTACTAAAATTACATAAATGTCAACAAACCGGAAGGGCTTAAAGACAGTCTTATTGGTCTGAAATAGTAAAATTTAAGAAACTTTAACTCGGTATTAGATCCATCATTTTCATCAGTAATATGGTTAATAATGGAAGTTTCAGTTTGTCTTATATTTAGTAGTACTGAGATTCAGGGAATTTTATTACATTTTTTCAATTTGTTCTCATAAGTAGAGTCCCACTTTTTAGAATCCATTGTACTAATTACATTTGTACTCACAGTCATGTTTTGTCAGTTTTCTTCAGGATGTAGATTGATGCTTTTATCCTCTAGGATAAGAGAGCATGATCACTTAGTGAAGATTATAGCTTATTTTCTGTAAGTAGAGTATGATGCTAATATTTGGAATTTTGGAAATTATTAAAAGTTTTCATGCAACTTGTCCTCATTGAGTGATGATAAATGAGGCAATATTTCAATGTGTAATAAGTTTCATGAGTGAAAACCATCGAATAAGTAGTAGAGTACCATCTATACTTTTCTTCCTATACATTTTTCTTGTCTTATCTTTGTTCTCAGCAGTGAAAAAATCAACTAAAACACCTCGTTTAGAAACTGCTGTTGTCTGAATTCTCTATTGTGCCACAGACTAGGAAAAGAAGTCTATATTTGTAACTGTGATTGGTCTAATGTTTTTGTAATTGTTACTGTGAACTTTTTAGGCATTTATTAAAAATATTAGTTACATAAAGTTTTCATCTCTTACTCTGCTCTTTACTAGCTATCGTAAGTAGTAAGATTTATTCAATTGCACAATCTAGAGATTTCCAGAATGTAATTTGTTAAATAACTTTTTGTTTCTTAAATAATAGCCAAAATTTCAAATACTGTTTCTTCTTTTGTTCAAATTATAGTATAATGATGGTAAAGATAGTAGTAATATTTTTTAAAATATATTAATTTTTGCCTTAAACATTAATTCAATTAACAAATGTTTAGGTGAATTTCTTTTTTTCTTCTATATAATACTTCAAATTTCAAATATCCTCCATTTGAAATCATTTCATGTTTTCACTATTTTATTTGCTCGGTGGTTTGTTTGTCTTCGTTATCTTATTCTGATGGGTATAAATCAGAATGCATAGCTTCTGATTTTTGTAAAAGACCCTACTTATAGAAATATGTTACAATAATATTTGATAAAAAAATGTCTCTAAGATAATTTTCACTGACACAGGTTTTCAAAGTGTTATTGAAAATCAACACTCTCAGCAAGGTAGTGAAGAAAGATTTCTATTACCTTAAGGTGCCATTGGTCACAGAAATGTTTCAGTGGAAGAGACAGTGGCAAAGCTTAATCTGGTACTAGCAAAGTATTGATATAATTACATCATCTTTCTTTAATTTTCATAATTATTGTTTCCTGTAATACAAATGTCACTATATCTTATGTTTTCCATAAAGCTTTTTAAAATCAGTTAAGAGAATTTTTGTTTACTTAACTATATTGCAATTTTACAAGAAATCAAAAAACCTTGTTTAGATATAAAATTATCAGTAAAATTTATATTAATGAATCTAGCTGCATATAGAATATCATACTTTTCTTTTTTTTTCTCAGAATTAAATATGCCTAACTTATGAATGGTTATCAAGATCTTATAATCATTATATCTGAAGATACTAAAATATGGTATTTTATGTTTTTGATAATTCATACCCTGCAAGAAAAGAAAACTAGCACACATTATGCTCATATTGTTTTCTTCATATAGTTATTTTAAAGTCATCATTTTTAGCATGTGAGGTCAATATAAGAATTTAAACTTTGAATAAGTTCAGGATTACCCAAGAATGCTATAGAATGTGTACATGTGAGCCGTTTCCTAAGTCACAATAAGGAAGACTAACAGGCTTTGTACCCAAGCATGTAGTCAGAAAACTAGGCAAGAGTGTTGTTAATATGGTTGAATAGACATAAACAAAATTAATGAAAATGGGAAGAATGTGTTTAGTTTTGTGAAAAAAAAAAATAAGTGCAATTACTGTCATATTAAATTAAAAAAATGATACATCACAAAGCAGAAAAGTTTATCTATAGACTTCAAACGATGGCAGATATAAACAAAGTAATTAACCAAGAAAGCAAAAGTTATAGGGTATTTGTCATTTTTTCTCAAATGTATATCAGCTAATAATATTAGAAATATGAGCGACTTCCATATGTAATTTCACTTAATCATCTTCACCATTGTTTTTAAGGCATATTGAAATTCAAGTTTAAAAATGTCCAGAATGATCATAAAGAAATCAATCGAAATTTTATGAGATATATTAAACGTCAAGTGATGTTGTAATCAGTTAAATATTACTACATATTAATGGAACAAGAGATTTGCTTATCTCTTATCTGAACATACTTCAAATAAGACCAATCAACATCCTTGATCGAAGCAAATATCCAAGATGACTTTAAAACATTAAACATTTAAATGTTTTTTTTCAAGTTAAAATGGTATGAAACTCATAGATCAAATTGAGTTATGTTATAACAATCTCACTGTGACATAAGATACTTGTAATAGATCACATGGAACCTGCATCTGATAGTTTATAATCTTGCATCTAGGTAATGACAACTTCATGATAATAGGGGAAACAATTTCTTGAGTTTAATAAGAGCAAAGAATTAGATTTATGGATTTCAAATACAAATAATATCACTTGGAGCATCAGAATATTAATACATAAAAAATCAACAAAGCTTATAGAGGCCTTCAAAATCTGTGGCTGATTGCTGTGTTTATGCTAGCAAAGTATAAACGTGCTTTCAGAGCCTGCAGAATACTCAGAGCTGCTATAATAAGCAATTCTTCTGTTGACTATGCAATACTATGTTTCAAACAACAGAACACATTTTATTTTAATTGGATAACTATTCAGAAATATTTTAAATAATTTCCTTTGGGTATAGTATAATATTTTGGAGGAAAACATATTCAAATTTTTAATAAAATCTAAAGTGTGCTATTGAGTTAACATGTTTATTAACTGAAAGGTAGCTTAATAGTTAAGTACTTCACCAGTTTATTTTAGGTAAATCAAACTACATCCTATAAATCAGAAGACATTTGTTTTATATATGACCTGACAAGTGGAGTTTTACTTTGTTAATCCAACTTGTACTGAACAATTTCACTTGTGGATATTCCTTTCTAAGTTCTTTCATTTGAAATTATATTATAAAATCAATTAATTTATTCTTTCAAAATTTTGTGCATGTTTGATGAAATTATGTGTCACAAATGAAAAAAACAAATGGATTAAACAATCTATTAGTGTCTAAGAAATTTGGGAGACTAAATTTTTACTTCAGAACATTGAGATTATAGTAAAAGTTAGAAATGTAAAATATGCAGATATCCTAATATTTTTAAAAATATACTTACATAGGCTAACTTGATTCTACATGTTAATCCTTGTGTTAAACATTTATATTAATTTTCACACATAATTTTCATATAGGTAACACTTGTGAAATAAAATTTATTATTCACATTTTAAAGATAAAGGAGGCAAAATTTAGAGCATGCACTTAGGGTCATCCTCTTTTTTAGTTCATAGCCAAAATTTAATCCAAATAATCTAGGTCTAGTCCCTGAAACATTTTACAATATTATTCATTTTGCTAATAAGAAAAGACCCCATTCAAAAGGCATGTTACTTGTCTTTGAATCACCTGCTCTCAAAAGCAGCCATTTGAATGAGGAAGCCACAAACATTTAAAACTAGCATTTTAAAACAAAACTGAACTTGATAAAGAATATTATACCATTATTTGTAGACTAAGCATCTTACATAGATTTATTCAATCCTTCTAAATATCTCCAAGTTGAAATGTGCAGGCATAATGATGAATATTAAACAGAATTTTTGACTTCATATTATTAAAATCATGACATATAATATATATACCTATAGATATATATATTATATATATGATAGTGAGCATTTAAAAAATCTGATCTGTACAACTTCAAAAGGAAGAGATTCTAGAATAAAGAGACACAAGATGCTGGAAGAAAAAGGGAATGAGGAAAAAACTAATCCCTGGGAAAATATTACTATGCAAAACAAAAACAAGAAAGGATGGCACAAATGTAACATGAAAAAATGGCAAAGGGAAAAAAAAAGGAAGCGTTCAGGCAGAGAGACCACCATGTGCAAAAAACCCATGAGGACCAAAACACGGGGCACATCAGAATTCTGGTAATGAAGCATGTGAGTCTCACACCTTTTTAAAATGGTGCCTTAAAAGAGAGATTGCAAACTAACCGCATAGTGCTCCTGGACCACAGTGATGAGGTATCTCTTACTAACGAGCAACAAGAATCAAGTACCTAAGAATCTTAATCAAGGTATATAAAAATGGGTAACTGTTGTCACTGAACACTTGTTTCATTAACAAATTCAAATTTTAATACCATTCCATATCTTTGCAGTTTATATTATCATTTGAATTTGAAGTTAGTTTGCTTTGCTATTTATGAAACCTCAGATGGAAAAACTGGCACTACTGAGTCAGATGGTCAATTTTGTAGATGAAGGAAACATAGCTCATATTTTTAAATATACTAATGAAGACCTTTGGACAAACCATGCCTATTGATGTTCTCTAAAGATGCATGCATTGGGCTTTAATGTACAGGGGTGGGGTAATAGTGAAGTAGTTATTAAAATGCTCTCCTCTAAGATTTAAAATTGAAATTTCTATAAACTCAAGTTTTTCTATCTATTAGTAATTCAAAATTAAACCTTACACCATTTTTTTTTTTTTCATTTATCATGGTGGCAGTTGAGATACTGATGTCTTGGTAGTTTGACTTTCCTTTAGACTATAGGCTATTCTGTAAGTAAAAACATGCCAAGATCAGATCCAAGGACAGGATCTCAATTCTAACCAGTTATCAAAAACTCTCAGTTGGGAACTTAAGGTGCTTAGAGAAATGATCTCCAAACTAGCAGAATCAACATTACCTGGAAATTGTTTACAAACATAAAACTCTTAGATCTTTAACTTCAGGCTAAAAGTCCAGAATGTGGTTTAATAAGCCCTTCAAGTGATTTCAATGAACACTAATGTTTTGAGAATTGTTTTAAATCTTAGTATCTTCAGTTTCTAATATTGATTTAATTGTGTTATTAGTTTCATCAGACCTCCAATGACTATATACACATCCCTTACAAAGGAATGATATACTGGGTATTAATATTTCTCAAAGAATGTTAACTATTATTAAGATGATGATTAGACTACTTAACTAGAAAGAAGAGTTTCTTTATTGATAAAAATGAATGTTGGAGCAGTGGATCCCAAAATTTGGATCCCAGAGCAACATCACTGAGTATTTGTCAGAAACAACCTCCTAGCCTCCACCCAACTCCTAATGAATCAACAACTCTGGAGCAAATTGGGGTTTTATTAAGATCTCCAGGTGATAATGATGCTTACAAAAGTTTTAGAATCGCTGGATGGATAGTTAACTATTTCCAATTGCCACAATGAAAAATATTTTACTTCATTAATCCTACCCTTGAAGTAGATTGATTATGTAATTTTAAAAATAAACATTAATTTTAGGTACAATAATTAACGTTATTATCAGGTACAACTTTGAAAATTACATATTCTAAATCTTTTGATATTTAATTCAGAGTGATATAAAAATAAGAGTAATATAATTGTGCAAATAACATGGATTGATAGACAATAGATAACAGAGAGATGTATTGGAAAACAGCAAGGTTATGCTTTGTAACCTAAATAAGTCTATAGTTCCTTATATGTGACAAAGTGTTTAAATGAAAAAAGTTGAAATTATTTTATACTAACATAAGTGCAATAATCAAAAAGTTAAGAAATTTGAAAATATTGAACAACACACAGATATACACATATACATACACATATACACTAGAAAACATATATTTAGATTAGAATGGAATTTTTTAACATTTAAAATCATTTTGTATTTTCCTCAAGGAAACCACATACAAATATTGTATGAGAATTATTTCTAAATTTTCTTTACAGATGAAAAATAGAATATTTAAATTTTTATTTATCAAAGTGGGGGGACATTATAATTTTGAGTAGATATGTGCTTTACCTTCAACATAAAATTCTAAACCTGATTCCAAACTTACTTAAAAAGTGATAAAAATTATGGTATCTGCTATCTGCTCAATAACTCTCTGCTATATCTTTTGATAGCACAAGGCTACACTCCATTATTCTATAATTTGTATGTTAATGTCTATAGGAAACATAATATTGTCATTCTATTTAAATAATTGTCAAGGCAGAAGTTCTAAATTAACATTTCAGATTTTAAATATGAAGAATCAAGATGGTGGTTCTCCCACAAGAATATGGAGTATAGGAGTATTACTGAGTATCTGAGGTATTATAAGTATATGACAGACTTCTGTCATATCCACTAAAATACAAAAAACCATATGTAAGATTTGTCATTGGTATACTTTATCTGTTACTTAAAAAAAATTCCATGTTCTTGAAACAATTTCCTATTTATGTGTAGTTTCAGAACTGTCTCATTAGTCAGGTACTTCAGTGACTCAGCCAAAGACAGCCCATCCCCTTCTGACCTTCCCTGTCCAAAAACAAACCTGCACCTGAAAGGAGAAGCTTTGAAGTTAAATGGAAGTATATATCTGTCAGTCAAATTTTGATCTTTAGTGTCTTTATCAAGATTTGCAACACTTAATACATAGTATATCATGTTTTTTAAATCAACTCATGAACAGTATAATGGTAACTCAAACCTACCACATCTGATCAAATGTCACTTGTGCCATCATATTTCCCTAAAAATGTACTTTCTGTCATAATATTATAAAATTAAATATTTTGTTATACATGTTGTTTCACCTCTGAGTAGTATATTTGATGACATCTTATTAAAGACAGAAAAATCAGGTATACATTTACTATATCATCCATGAGCTCAGAGAAGAGTTGTTATTGCTGTGAACACCTGTTGAGATGAAGGGAAAGGTCTTTTTATAGTCAGTAGTATTCTCAAACTAAATTGTTGAAAACTTACAGTTCCACATGCAAAATATTAAAACAAGCCCATAGAAAAATTTCTGTGATACTACCCTTTTCTGGCTTGGGATATCCTCTGGATACTAAGCATAGATGGAGGTGTTCATTGTCTGGCTTTATACTTTCTTAAACTAGTTAAATTATGGAATTTATTTAAATAAGATTATCAACTAATATAAATACTTTGACTCACTAAATAGGGACTGTTAAACAGAAGGTTCTTTAAAATAAAGGGTTAATGGAGCCATTATAAATACTACCAGAATAAGACCCTAACCTGGGGCGAATTTCACCACACCAGCAAAGATTATAAAATGTCCAGTGGACCCAAGAGTCAAAGGAATTTCATGATGGAAATTTGTTGAAAGGAAAGCATAAATTGATTGTATTGAACCTACTCTGGCTGTGGATAAAAGGCATCGAATAACACAGAGGGGAGGTGTTCCTATAGGAGGACAGTCCATAAGGAGTATCTATTCCTTCTGAATTGGTTGAAGTTGACAGTCTGAAGTTCTCCTGAAATAACAGGATGTGGTAGAACCTGGTGTTAAGTCACTGGGCTCAAATCAACGTCTGGAATCAAGGTCTCAGCATTCACTCAGGGATGTGGAAGAGTCCCTTATTAATTTGACTCACAGCTATCACTGATGAACTTCTCTTATCTGGCGTCTTCCATCCTCCAACTCTTGCCATTGACCTAAGAAATAATCTTCTGAATATTTCAATCTCATCTCAGAATTTTTCTTTATCAGCAGTTGTTTATATATCCAATTATTTCTTTTAAATTAATTTCTATGTGGATATAAAAGAATATTATAGATCACACATATTAAAGTTAAATTAGATTTAAATTCTATTATTCTTTATTATACTTGCCTATGTGATGGAAGTTTAAGGCAAACACTGTTTTCAAAATTATATATTGTATCAGTTTATCGTCTTATCATTTATCCTCTTACTAATTTAATTTTAATCACTAAATAAATCAAGATATTGTTCATAAGTTACAATTAATTATATATTTAATTTACTTGTAGCATTATGATTTTATAAAAAGACTGCATAAAAAGGTATTCAAGAAGAACTAGGCTGGAGAAATATTATTTGTAAAATTCCAAAAGCACTGTGTTAGCACTCCAAGACTTAATTATTAACGCAGGATCAGTGCACCAACTCAAACTAGAAGTGCTTAATTGGCAACCTGTTTACCTGAGCAGTCTCAGTGAATTTTATCCAGCTTCAAAGGAGAGTGACAGGAATTGCTTTTGCTGTGAGACTGCCAAGATGACCTTTGAATTCTCTCAATTCTGAATAAGAATAAAGAAGATGGACAGGCTGGTCAATTCTGATAATCAAGGGACCACTTGACATTTTGGTGAAGAGAAATGGAATTTCTCATGAGAATGTCTACATAATTCCTAATAAAATTAAGCTTGATGATATGAAAGTTATGACAACCCAACTACTAAGAGCCACAGACATAAGTCACAAGTAAACTTCAAAAGACATATTGAATAGACGGTGAAGAAATCACAAAACAGGAAGTGATTAGTGGGGTGAAAGATTAATTCTAGATTGACTTAATTATCAGTCTTAGAATTATTAATACAGAATTCAACAGAACTTAAGCTAATAAAGGTTAACTTAGAAACAGATTATTTATTAGCCATATCAGAGCAACTTTATACTGTTTTAGGAGGAAGAAAAAATCATAATTACATAATTGCAGCTTTCTATTACACATTTATTTAGCCTTACTGAGGATTAAACCTAGGGCCTTACAGACACTAGACAAGTGCTCAACCACTGATACATCAGCAGTTCCATCTAAATTTTTTCAGAACAGGGTCTCACTAAGTTGCCCAGGTGGCCCTAGATCTTGGGGTCCTTCTATATCTGCCCCCTGAGTAGCTGAGATTACAGGAGTGATAGTTTTGCTCCTTATTTTAAGGAAAGAAAATGATGCCATCTAAATCTCCTTTTCTGAAAAAACCCTCATGATCTGCCCCTGTCATGCTTACTCATGCTATTTCTATGGCATTTGAGAATTGATCTATTGCAGTGCCAACATTAGTAGGAAATATTTAACACACAGTAAACCATACAAAGTTGGAAAATTTGTTTATTGTTTTTCAATTTGATATAATTAAATTAACTAGCTTCATTACTATATAAGAATTTCCAAGTGTGTGCATCAGTATGTGTATAGGCTTAGTGTGGAGAGAGAATTTGTTCTTTTGATCATGACAGGTATTTAGAGAATCTCCATCTCTACTCTTTTTCAAGATGCAACAACCTTGATACTTAACAGAGTAACTTTGCTGCCAAAATTAAAAATAAGTGAAATATTAGGGACACTTATTATGATGACAAGGTTGTCCAGATTTTCCTTTCAGGAGGAAATAGCTGTTATTTTATTAAAACAACAACAACAAATCTTTTGTGATATATTAGTTTATTTATTTTGAGTCTTAATTATTAGATATAAAATCATCATCAACCAAATGCTTTTGGTTCAATTTTTTGAAGTAATAAACTTCTATCTTTAAGAATCTAAATTTAAATTACATAGTTTTGCACTAACTAAAACTTTTTTGAAAACAAAAAAAGATGCCAGATTTCCTAATACTTTTAATTATTTTGTACTTAATTTGTTAAATAAATTGCACTGGATATTCTGTCAACCTCTTTAGAGTCAACCCAGTTTCTATTCATTTTCATTAAATAACATAATTATTTTGAAGTTGTTAATTATCGTATCTAATTCATCATCCAGATTTCTTCTAGAAGATCTACAGCCTGAGCTTCTCAACCTTTATTGATTATTGTGTAGAAGTAAATATTTCAAGACATAATTTTAAAAGTAAGAACAGAAACAAAAAACCTGTTTCAAGGAAAATTTAGTTTTGAAGAAACTAACCATTACTTCATATTACAGACTAACTGGGAAATATGTTTTATGTTGCTGAAAACGGAAAAAAAGAAAGAAGAAAAGCTTTCTGAATATGATATAATGGAAAACGGCCTAAATATATATTTTTTTAAAATTCTGGTCCACCTTCTCAAAGAAAAAAATTAGCCTTTATGTAGATAAAGCACAATTTTTTTTTGTAGTCTCACTTTTTAAAAATAAAGTTGGAGTTTGGTCATGGTGATCACATCTGTAATCTCAGCTACTCAGGAGGCAGATATAGAAGGACCCCAAGATCTAGGGCCACCTGGGCAACTTAGTGAGACCCGTGTTCTGAAAAAATTTAGATGGAACTGCTGATGTATCAGTGGTTGAGCACTTGTCTAGTGTCTGTAAGGCCCTCTAGGTTTAATCCTCAGTAAGGCTAAATAAATGCGTAATAGAATAAAGTTGGAGCTTATCCTGTGTGAAATATATAGGCATTTCTGGGAGTTAGTTTTAAATCATGAGAATAAATTTTTCTAATATGATAATGCCTATGGCATTTATTTATAAATATAAATAAATGTATATTTTGTATAAACATATGTGTCATATGTGTTTATATATACATAAACAAAACATCTATTTGGAGTGGAAATAGAGATGGGAGAGGTAACGTAAATTCCCTGTAATTTTTACAGGGAAAAATTAGGACAGATGAGAACAAAGTGTAAGAAAAAGTGGATTGGATAAAAAGTGGCATTTACCCTTAGGGGAAAATGAATCATTGAAAAAAAAAATTGATGTGGCAGGAGAGTCAAAGATTCAATTATTTCTTTAGAAAAATGTTAAGTGAGTAATAGAAAGGTGTGATATGTTCATTGTATGGGTTATACTAATGAGAAAATGACTTTGCCTCCTAGATACATTCAGTTACCAGGTTTTAAGTGTGGGTTTGAGAATGAATTCCCAAATCTTCACCATATAGAAAAAATGTGAGCTGATAAAACCTGCTTTAAATAACAACAAGGGAAAAACTTGAAAAGTTCGTAAGCCAAAAACGCCAGGATTTTAACATGATACAGGGATAAGTCAGCAGAAAGAGTAAAAAGAACAGAATTTAGACCTTTTTCATATTTAAAAAAAAAGTACTACTTCATCTTTAAATTATTTAGGAATCACTAAAAGATTTTATGAAGTAGACTTACATTGTTTAATTTTAATTTTAGAAACATACTTTGGATATGATTCAAGGATGAGTGAAGTTGAGTAGTAGGCAGAATTTTAAAATGGTACCCAAATCTCCACCCACAAGTATACATGGGTGTCTATCAGCTCTTCAATCCCCTCCCCTTGAGTGCAGATGGGAAAGTAAAGAAATTTGATCTCTCGGAATGTGGCAAAGAAAACAGGACTTCGTCCATGCATTAAGGACCTTTAAAAAATTCTCTGTAGGGCAACCTGCTGTCAGGTTCCACTTTTGTTTTGTGGAAGTGCTCTTTCTTTTCTTCTCACATAAATCCTACTCCTTTCAAAAAAAAAATCCCAGTAATTTATGAAAAGGGAGTTTATATTGAGTGGACCTGATTATATCAGATGAGCTCTTTAGGAAAATAAAAAAATAAAAGATCAGGCCTTCTCTGATAAAAGAAACTCTAAAAAACAGAGCAGTGGTCTCACTGACCTAAAGTTGATGGCATGTCATCACAAAGCCATTTAGAGGACCAGTAAAGGGATTTTAGAGTAAAGAACTATGAGCAGTCAGTGGGCTCTGGCAGACAACCAGTGAGAAAGAGGCGTGTTGTTCCTACAAACCCAAGAAACTCGAATTCTTCCCACAACCAGCTGAGTCTGAAAGAGGTGCTATCAGCTACAGAGAAAAAATGGCCTCAAGGAGCAGTACTGATTATGTCCCTGTGAGGCCGGAGGCAGAAGGCCAGTCAAGCCATTCCAACATTCTAACACAAAACTGTGTTTATAGTCTTTATGTTTGTAGTGATTTTATATACAAATAGAAAATCAATAACTTTTATGTACTTCATTAAAGACAATTAGACAGAAAATTGTGAACTCAAATAGTTTTAGATCTGAAAATTCTACACTAGAAAATGGGACTGTCTAGTCGTATACTAGTAATTACTCTAAAGAACAGGAAGGTACTACAGTTTAGTGATAACTTGCTCTTTAATAAGGTAGATTGATCTTATGCCTTATTGTATCTTGGGCCAAGAACTTGAGTATCTATACCTGATCTTTATTGTTAATATTCAAGGTTTTAACTTTGGACCATTGCACTAGAAATTCATATAGTGAGAGCTCCTCTTTAGGACTATAGTTATCATGACTTTTATATCTATGAAAAAGAATAAGCAAGATTAAATGTAGATATTGTTCATTTCACAAATAAAAATTTTGCAAACTTACTTATATGTTTTATCGTGTGTAAGTATTCTAGGCATACCTCAAGTAAGTATGTGTTTTTGATTTCTCTCTCTCATAGTAGTAGAGTGAATTTCCCTAGGCATTTCTGAGTCTTTCCCCTCAGAATAAGGAATGATAAACTTCCACATTTCCAGAATGATAATGATGATTTAAAGCATACTTTAGTATCAAAGGCCAAATAAAATTATTTCTCTTTCTTCATCCTAGGTCTTTTTCTACTTGAGTAAGTAGTCTATCAAAAATGCAAAGTTAAAAGTTTTACTAAAATATGTCAATTTGTTGAAGATTTTTAGTAGAAATACAGTGCAATACATTCAAGGAGACAAATTTTATGTTCTATATTATACTTTGTATATGTTGGGGTTGTGATAATTGGAATTGAACCCAGAGGCACTCTACCACTGAAACCATATGTCCTGGCCTCACTAAGTTTGCTTGAAGATGACCTCAGAATTGCAATCTTTCAGTCATGGTCTTCACAGTGGATAAAATTACAAGCATGTGCCATGATGACTGGACCTACATGCTAAATACTTATATAGCCTGTGACTATTTACTAACTTTCCCAATATTTATTTTAGTTAACACATAAAATGTTTAACATGTTATCATACTTCAAGATAATTTTAGTCTAAACTCCCCCTTAAAATAAGATTAAATGTGATTATATCTACATGGTATTTCTAGGTCAAGAATGTACAATTATTAATGAAGTCACTGATACAAAGCACTATATAGTTACACTTGAATATCTTGTGTTTATGGTGCTTATGGTGTTCACTAATGAATAACACTTTGTTATTAGTATGTCATAACTGTTCTTTCACATATTTTCCCTGACAAATTCACTTCACTTGTTCCCACTGAGAAATTATAATAGAAGACTATTGTAAAGAACACAAATGAATGTGATTTCAGTGAGTAAAAGTCTCACAAAATCCTCTGCTATTATGTATGGTCAAAAAATGGAATTTCCCTTTGTAACCAAAAGAATATAGCAAAGGAGAAGGAGTTTTCAGATGTAATCATTCAGATGTAAGAGTTTTCAGACCCCTAATCACTTATCTTTAAGTTAATGCGGAGTGATCTCCCACCAAATACCAACCCTTAACAGGTGAGCTTTGAAAAGAGGACAGTTTCAGTTTGAAGATGAGGTATCCCCCAAAAGCCCAGGAGACAATGTAGTTGTGATCAGAGATAAAATGAATGATGACTGCTGTAACCTAATCAATTTGATGGATTGGTAATTTGAAAGGACTACTAACTGTAGGCAGGTGGGATGGTGGTTTAGAGGAAGTAGGTCATTGGAGGTGTCCTTTGGGTTTATATTTTGTCCCTGTCATCCACAATATCTCTCTCTCTCCCTCTCTCTCTCTCTCTCTTTCTCTCTCTCTCTCTCTCTCTCTCTCTCTTCCCAAATAGCATGGCTGAGTAATTTTTCTGTACCAGGACCTTACATCACAATGTCCTGCTTCACTTGATGCCCACAGCAGTGGAGGCAACCAAGCATGGACTGATCCCCTGAAACTGTGAAACCGAATAGTTTTTTCCCCTCTAAGTCTTATTGTCAGGTATTTTGAAAACAGCAACAAAAAGATGACTGACAATGGGGTCTATTCCCTGTTATTAGAGACTCAACTCTAGTAATATTACTAGTTTGAAGCAGCAAGCTGCCATGGAGCTACAGCTGCAAGGAAATAAGCTCTGCAAATAGACTGAGAGCTAGGAATTAGAGCCTTTTGTGTAAAACCTGCAGGTGAGAATGCACCTTGGTTGACCTTGATTTCACTCTAATGAAAACTTGTAGATAACCAAGAGTGGTGGTGTGCAGACATGATCTGCACAGAGTGAGGTAATAAGTCTGTACAGAGATAATAAATCTGTACAGAGTGAGGAAGTTGCTTCAAGTCACTAAGTGTTCTCCAAAGAGAACGGGTTCTCTAAAGAAATAGAACTAATAGAAAAACACACACACAGGCCCATGAAAAGATTTATTACAGAAACTGTTCCATGATATTACTAAGGCTAAGAAATCCCATGATCTGCCTTGTGGAAGGTGATAAACCAGAAAATCCAATGGTAGGAGTCTGACTACAGGCATAAGAACCAGGAGCACAGATGAATATTTTCCCCACTACTGTGGACTAAACATAGGAGCACTCTATCTCTGAGCTCCATCCCAATTCTTTCATTTATTCACTTATCTTATTTTGAGACGGTCTTGCTAAATTGCAATGCTCTTGCTTCAGTCTACTAAGGCATTAGTATTATATACATGCACCTCTACAATTGACTAGTAACATGGATATTTGAGGGCAAAAAAAAAAAAAAAAAAAAAAAAAGAACAATATATCTTCTCAAACAAGAAACAATTGGTCCTTCCTCTGCTTTTTTGTTTCATTTCCAGCCCCCTACATGATGACATTTATCCTTATTGGTGAAAGGGTATTCTCTTTTCTTACTCTACTAATTCAATACTAATCTCTTTGAAAAACACTCACAAACGCATCTAAATATGTTTTTCCAGATATCTGGACATCTTTTAGCATACACTGACAAGTAAAATAACCAAGCAAATCTGTGGTGAAGTTTTAGCAGTGATGGAAATTAAACCAACACTGATTTTATATTTTCAAGGATTTCCTTACAAATATTTCCAAATGATAATAGATATCTGTAACCTAAATCCAGTTTATACATAATTTTAGCAAACTCAAATCCTACCATTATTTTTCTTATAAATGTCATCTTCACTCAATAATATCAAAGCTAACAAATCAATTTACAAGTTTAGAATCAACAAGACAATCAAATTCACCTAGATTAATCCTTACATCTTTCCCCAAATCAAGTGTGCCTGCTCTATCATAACTCATGTCTTTCAGGAGTAAATAAATTACTACTACTCAAATGTTACTTGAATTCTTCATACATATCTGTACAATGCTGCCTTAACTTTGGAATAATTCTTTTCCTGAAAATACTTCTCTGTCAATAAAATCTCTTTCTAACATAATTAAAACACAAATGAAATATACCATATATATATATATATATATATATATATATACACACACACACATATATGTGTGTGTGTGTGTGTATACATTCACAAAATAACAGGTTCCTTCAAAGCCAGACCATCTAATAACCCCAAATAGGCTTTTTAATAATTCTCTACCTACCAAGTTTCCAAATACAATATTCAGGTAATAGGACATTGTGATCATTGGCAGAATTACCCACTGTCCCCCTATTCTCTTTGCTGTAGAATTTTTGTTTCTACCTCTTGTAGTATATGTCATGCTTATTTCCGATCATATGGTTAACATGGCTGTTTATCTTCCTAGACTCTAATCTTTTAGTGCAAAGAATATATTTTCATTTAATCTTTATTCCAACATTTGCACTCTGGAAAACACAGAACAAATGCAAAGTATTGTTTGTGTGAATAAGTGAATACAGGACTACTATTATAATCACACACAAGCAATTCTTGCAACATCAATGGTGGCTTTAGGAAGATTTGCCAAAAGACAATCTGTTTAATGGTCAATTTGCTGAATGGCCCATTCATTAAAGTTCCTAGCATATAAATAAAAATGGTGTGCATTGTTTTATAAAATATACAAAATTATCTTCTTGGACTTTTGACTAAGAACAAGTTTTTAAATATTTTATATGAGTTGCTTTTTAAGAGTTCTGAACAGGTGGCTTTCATGATGGTGGACTAGAAGAGGTCATTTTCCTGGCTTCTCTATGATGTAAGACCAAGAAAGCAGACAGGTAGCCTCTCACCAAGGTGGGTGAACAAAAAAAATAGGTCAGGGGGACTTTACTGGAATTTAAAACTGAATAGTCAAAGCAGAACAGGGACTCGGGAGGTTGGATATAATAAAATATGGCACATCCTTTGCCATGACCAGGTCAAAAGCACCAAACAGAATGGTCCCTCCACAAGTAAAGTGTAAGGATAGGGAATTAAATGAACCCACAAATTTAGGAGGCCCAAGTCATGTCTGGGTATGGATGTTTAGAGATCAAGGACATTTCCCAAGGAAAATGAAAGGCATGCTGCACAACATCCTTGTGCAAGAAAGAACCTGTCATTTCTCCAGGTGGCAAAAGACACTTTTCTTTTTTCCAGGACAAAGAAAGGAACCATTTTCCAGCCATGGTCTAAGTGCCAGCAGCAGAGGGATCTGATTTCTGGCAAACCTGAGTTTGGCCCAAAATACAGGCCCAGTAAAGACACATGCATGAAATAGAGTGTGCTTAAGAGAGCAGGAGAAAATCAAACATGGGGAGAGGTTTACACAGGGAGTAACTGATCATGAAATCCATCTGGCTCTACCCTTCCCCTCCAATCTGACTGCTTGACGGAACCCATTGGAGAGAATTTCTGTCCAAGAATTCAGAAGAACTAGGATGGGAGAGATTGAACTTGGAGATTGAACCTAAGACAAGGAAACATGGTGGCTTTAGGTGATATAAGGGACTAAGAATTGGTTTCCTCCACCACATGAGTAGAACCCGGGGCGATCCCTGGGGAACAGTCTTCCAGCATGGACTAGAGCTGTCCAGTAATTTAAAATTTAAAATCTCTAGACCAATTGGCATTCATCAAAGAGCCTAGAGCCCACCTAAGTCTAAACCCTACTTTCAAGAATTCCACTTACAAGATTACCTCTTCACATCAGCAGTATGGAGGGTGGAACATCACACTCCAGATGATCCTACCTAAAACTCCTGAGAAGAGAAGCTGAGAATCTTTTGAACACCAATGGAAAGAATTCTTTAACTTTTAATTTATTTATCTTTTCTTATTTTCTCTTCTTTTCTCTGTTTAATTGGGACCTTAATGGTACATGACATTTCTCATTTCTAGCATTTTTGAAACCAGTTATTTTTCATGGATCAGTTTTGAAGATTAGGATATTTGATTAGTATATTGTAGTTTTCCTTTGTATTCTTTTTGCATTTTTTTAAATTTTATAAATTTTTACTATATATAAACATTTATATATATATATATATAAATTTTTATGTTTTTCTCTTACCTATTGGTTTCCCTTGATGCTTTTTTCTTTCTTCCAGTAACAACCAATCTTGTCATTCCTCTCTTTCACTCTTCCTTTAATTTTTTTTTTATTTTTATCTTCTCATCTCCTTCCTCATAATCATCAAATCCTATAAGTCTTCTGTGCTCTCACTGTCCACCATTTAAAATTGAAGACCCTTTTGCAAATTTTCTGCTTTTTTTTTTTATTTTTTATTTTTTTTATTGTAAACAAATGGGATACATGTTGTTTCTCTGTTTGTACATGGCGTAAAGGCATACCATTGTGTAATCATAAATTTACATAGAGTAATGTTGTTTGATTCATTCTGTTATTTTTTCCCTTCCCCCCACCCCTCCCAAATTTTCTGCTTTTATTTTAGGAAATAAATGATCATTTCATTTCTATTTATTGTGGTAATTATCATTGTAGACGTTATAGTGGGAACTATTTGTTTGCATTGATTGTTATTATTTGTTTCTTCCTAGGACTAGAAATTTTCCTAGTTACTAGAAATCTTCAAGGACACTGTAAGTTCACAGGGTAGAAACTCTACTATCTCAGATCAGTACAGTTAAATGGGTAGACAAACAAACAACATGAAAAAGCAAGGGAACAAGTCACCCCAAACAAACCAAGATACTCCAATAACAGAATTCACTGACAACACAGTTGAAGAAATGTCAGAGAAGGAGATTAGACTGTACACAGTTAAATTTATCTGTGAAATAAAGGACAGTATAAAGAGTGAAATCAGACAGAAAATATAGGGAGTGAAAGGTCAAATCCACAAAGAGATAGAGATTCTAAAAAGAAAGCAAGCAGAAATTCTCAGTATGAAGGAATCAATGAATAAAATTAAAAATTTAATTGAAAACATCACCCATAGACTAGATAACTTGGAATACACAGTTTCAGGCAATGAAGAAAAGATGTATAAACTTGAAAACAAAGTTGACCATGGAGAAAAATTGTTAAGAGACAATAAACAAAACTTCCAAGAAATATTGGATAACCTGAAAAGACCAAATTTAAGACTTACTGGGATATATGAAGGCTCAGAGATACAAATGAAAGAAATGCACAAAGTTTTCAATTGAATAATATCAGAACATTTCCCAATTCTAATGAATGAAGTGGAAAATAAAATACAGGATGCTTACAGGACTTAAAATATACAAAATTAAAACAGATTCCCAAAAAGTACATTATTTTGAAAATGCCTAATGTACAGAATAAGGATACAATTTTAAAGTCTCCAGAGAAAAATGAGAGGTAACGTTTTGAGGGAAACCAATCCCGATTTCAGCTGATCTTTCAACCCAGTCTTTCAAAGCATGGAGGTCTTAGAATAATACATACCAAACTCTGAAAGAACATGAATGCCTGCCAAGAACATTACATCCAGCAAAATTAATCTACAGAACTGATGATAAAATAAAAACCTTCTATGATAAACAAAAATTAAAAGAATTTACAGCTAGAAAATCTGCAACATATGCAAGAAGATATTTCATGAAGAAAAAATAAAAAGTAAAATTGAAAACCAGCAAAAGGAGGAATTACACTAAAAGAATAGAGAATCAAAGAATAAAGTAATTCAAATTAAAAACCAGATATAAATCAAATTGGCAAGGAATAAAAATTGTGTCTCAATAATAACATTGAATGTAAATGGTCTAAACTTATCAATCAAAAGACATAGACTAGCAGATTGGATTAAAAAACAAGACCCAACAATATACTTACAATATACAATATACAAGATTCAATATACAAGATTCACCTCAAAGGCACAGACATCCACAGACTGAAGGTGAAAAGATGGGAAAAAAATATCATTCACATGAATCTTGTAAACATGCAGGGCTTTCTACAGTCATGTCTGATAAAGTGGACCTCAAGCCAAATTTAATCAGAAGGGAAAAAGAAGAACATTTCATAATGCTTAATGGAGTTATACATCAAGAAGACATAAAATCATAAGTATTTATACCCCAAACAATGGTGTATCTACATACATCAAACAAACCTTTATCAATTTCAAGAAGAAAATAGGGCACAGCACAATAATACCGGGTAACTTTATACACCTCTCTCACCTCTGGATAGATCCTCTGTACAAAAACTAAATAAAGAAGCTATAGAACTAAAATATGTAGTTAATAATTTAGACATAATAAACATATATGGACTATTTCATCTATCAAGGACTGAATACAGCATTACAAGGATCCTTTGAAAAAATAAACCATATTTTAGGCCACAAGGAACTCCTAGTAAATTTTAAAAAATAGAGATAATAATTTGCAATCTATCAGATCATAAAGAAATAAATTAGAAATCAATAAAATAAGAAATAGAAGATACTCTAATACTTGGAGACTAAATAATACACTATCGAATAACCAATGGATAGCAGAAGAAATCAGGGATGGAATAAAAAAATGCTTAGAGGTAAATGAGAATAGCAATACAACATATCAAAATCTCTGGAACACCATGAAGGAAGTGCTGAAAGGAAAGCTCATTGCATTGAGCTCAGTCATTAGAAGAAAAGAAAGCCAACAAATAACCTATCATTACATCTGATAGGTTGTAAAAGAAAAAAAAAAAAAAAAAAGAAGAGCAAATCAATACCAAAAGCAGTAGAAAAGAATGAAATTATTAAAATCACAGCTAAAATAAATGAAACAATAAATAAAATGAACAATAAATAAAACAAAAGAAACAATACAAAAAATCAACATAAACAAAAAGTTGGTTCTCTGAAAAAAAAAAAAGATAAAATTGAAAACCCTTAATCTCACCACTGCCTGTGCACAGAGAGATTAAGTAACTGTTGGCAGTGTGGGCCATTTGGAAATAAAAGGTTGAAAAATTATCATTAAGAAATAAAAACATAAAACAAGAAATATATTGAAAGCAGGGACTTGACAGGTAGAAAAGTCTTGATGGGTCTGAGCCTAACAAAGTGAAAAAGCCCATTATGTTTTATTTATAGTGAAACACATAAAATGACTTTATTGTAAGGAAGGGTTCTTCAAGGTAAAGAAGGGAGAGGCTGTGGGG
This sequence comes from Sciurus vulgaris, assembly GCF_902686455.1. Lineage (NCBI taxonomy): Eukaryota > Metazoa > Chordata > Mammalia > Rodentia > Sciuridae > Sciurus > Sciurus vulgaris. The sequence continues at coordinate 23,945,976 of NC_136470.1, read as the reverse complement.
AAATTGGTCTGATTGGACACTTTTCCTTCAGGCATCTGGCACCCCAAGGCTACTTGGGCACACTGCTATCTCTTTCCACCTCTGGAGAGTTGTGCTTGAACCTAGGGCTGTCTGAACCAATAAATTCTGTGGTATCACAGAATTATCTTTAAGCAGGACCTTTCCAGGACAATGAAGCAATCTCAGATCCATGAGATTACACCAAGAGTTCTCTGAGGGGCACATCTCTGCTTAGAAATGGTTTAGAAAGCCCACAATTTATGACTGGCTCACAACATCTAAGCCAAGCTAACAGAGAAAAACAGATAAAACTCAAGTTACTAAAATTCATGATGAAAAACAAAATATCACAATGGACATTACTGAAATACAGACAATTATCAGAACCTATTTTGAAAATTTATACTCTAATAAAATAGAAAAGCTTGAAGATATTGACACATTTGCAGAGTCATATGATCTATCAAAATTAAGCTAGGAGGACATAGAAAATTTAAACATATCAGTTCCAAACAATGAAAATGAAAATATCATCAAGAGCCTACCAAGAAAGAAAAGTCCTATACCTGATGAATTCTCAGTTGAGTTCTACCAGAACTTCAAAGAAGAACTAACACTAATCCTCACATTATCCCATGAAATAGAAAAGGAGAGATACCATCCACACTCATTCTATGTAGCTTGTATTACCCTGATACCAAAATCAGGCAGACACATCAAGGAAAGAAAGCTTTAAACCAATATCACTGATGAACATAGATACAAAAATTCTTAATAAAATAATGCCAAAATGTATACAAAAACATATTTAAAAGATAGAGCCCCATGATCAAGTGGGGTTCTTCCCAGGGATGCATGTTTGGTTCAACATATGGAAATCAATAAATGTAATTTGTCACATCAGTAGAATTAGAGACAAGAATCACATGATTATCTCGATGAATGCAGAAAAAGCATCTGAGAAAAAAAAAGTACTTCTTCATATTCAAAGCACTAGAAAAACTAGGGTTAGTGGAAATATGCCTCAATATCCTAAAAGCCATATATGCTAAACCCAAGGCCAACATAATTCTAAAAGGAGAAAATTTGAAAGTATTACCTCTAAAAACCTGGAACAAGAAATGGATGCCCTCTTTCACCACTTCTATACCACATTGTACTGGATACTCTAGCCAGATCAATTAGGTAGACAAAGGAAATTAAAGGGATACAAATAGGAAAAGAAGAATTTGAACTTTCCCTATTTGCTCATTACATGATTCTATATTTATAAGATCCAAAAATCTCCACCATTAAACTTCTAAAAATCATTAATTAATTCAGCAAAATGGCAGGAAATAAAATTAACACTAATAAATCAATTGCATTCCAATAAATCAGTGATAAATCAGTTTGAAGAGAAATTAAGAAAACTATCAAGTTCACAATATCCTCAAAGAAAATAAAATATTTTTGAATCAATCTAACAAAAGAGGTAAAAGACTTCAACAATAAGGAAAAGGAACTAATCAGACACTTTACAGAAAAAGAAGTACAATCAATCAACAAATATATTAAAAATTTTTCAACATCTTCAGCAATTGAAGAAACACAAATTAAAACTACACTGAGATTTTATCTCACCCCGATCAGAATGGCAGTTATAAAGAATTTAAGAAACAATAAATGTTGGCAACTATGTGGAAAAGAAACACACTCAAATATTGATGGTGGGACTACAAACTGGTGCAACCATTATGGAAAGCACTATGGAGATCATCAGAAAACTTGGAATGGAACCAACATTTGACCAGCTATCCCACTCCTGGGCATGTATCTGAAGAACTTAAAATCAGCATACTCTAGTGATACAGCCACATCAATATTTGTATCAGTTCAATGCACAACAGCTAAGCTATGGAACAAACCTAGGTGTCCTTAACTAGAGGAATGGATAAAGAAAATGTGGTATATATACACAATGGAATATTACCCAGCTGTAACAAGAATGAAATAATGGCATTTGCTGGTAAATGGATGGAACTGGAGGTAATCATGCTAAGTGAAATAAGCCAAGCCCAAAAATCCAAAGGCTGAATGTTCTCTCTGATAGTTGGATTCTGACTCACAATAGACTGGGGAAAGGGAGGATTGGTGGTTCACTGTATTGAACACAGGGTAATGGGGGGTAAGAGAGAGGGAATGGGAATGGGAAAAACAGAGGAATTAATCTGAAATAATCTTCCTATGTTCATAAATGAATACATGACCAGTTTGACTCTACACCATTAGCAAGAATAGAATATTATACTCCATGAATGTATGATATGTCAAAATATATACTACTGTAATGTATAATTAAAAAGAACAAATTTTTAAAAAAGAGTTCTGAACAAACATGAAAATTTTATTTTATTCATTTTCATATATTATTTTTATGTGGTAGTTTTAAGAATAGCTTACCAAAACTAAAAATAATGGCATAGTTTAATTTCTTAAGAATATATGTGAGACACAGGAAGGATCCAAGATGGCAAACTAGTGGGAGACTGAGTTCCTTGTCACTCCATGACTTGGGAATCAAGCAGAGAAAATTTTGTTTCTCGGTGAGGCAGTCTCTGCAACTCACTGATCCCCTGCTGTTTATCCCATTAATTCACAGTGACCACCTGCCTTCTGCCAGCATATTGCCTACTTTTTCAGTGCAGATTGCCCACTGTCTACTTCCTATCATCTGCCATTTGCCCATTTGCCTTCCTCTTGACTCCCCATAGCCTGCCTTTCACCTACCCATCACCCACCACCTGAGATCTACCTGCTGGTTGTCCACTGTTAGCCGCAGGCCACCTGCAGACTGCCAGCAGATTGCATGCTGCCCACTCTTGCCTCAAAGTCCACTGTTAACAGTATCCACAGGTTTGCTTACAGGTGGTGCTGCCATTTTGGGACAACAGCTAGGACCTGCAGGATCCCTGGCCCGACTGACCATGCTTCATGTGAACTTGGTGACTGAGTCCCTTGCTGTGGCTCTCCATTTGTCAAAACATTTGGAAGCCCAGTGCAGCCATCTTGGGTTATCCTGGAAGTGGAAGCCACCATCTTTAGGTGGGGCAAATCCCATCCTGAGACATCTGTGAAAATCTGGAAGCTTATTGCAAGGTAGCTTTCATGCATCAGGCTACTGAAGACTGGGAGGTTTGTGTAGTATATGACTGTAATAGTGTAGATATTTTTTTCTCCTTAGTAAAAATTTTAAGTTTTTATTTCTTTATTTTTCTTGCTCTATTTTCCTTTTGTTTACCTGTTTACTCAGTCTTTTTCTCCCTTCTCTCATGCTAATAAAAAACTTCTTTTGATTCCACTTTCACTCTTCCTACAATCTGTATACTCTTTTCTTATACCATTAACAGTTACATCCTACACCCCTCCTCATCTTCTTTGTCCACCATTACAAACTGTAGACCTCATTACAAATATATTGGTTATATAGTCGATAATAATTGAATCCTTCCTCTCTGTTTATTATGACAATACTGTTAATATCTTCATAGGGGCTGTATGATTTAGGGCTGCATGTTGTCTGTACTGGGTGCTGCTAATACTGATCTCCCCCTTAAAGAAGAGGTTTTGAAAACCTGCAGGGTCACTATAAACCTATAGGGGGGTAAACTGATATATCCCAGATCCACACTGCTAGAGGGGAAGATATAAGACCAACATGAAAAAAACAAGGAAAGAAAGTATTCTAAACAAACCAAGATGCTATATTAATAGAATCCAATTACAGAAGAAATGTCAGAAAAGGAGTTCAGAACATAATTAAAATGACCCACAAAGCAAAGGATGAGATAAGAGAGCAAATGTAGGCAATGAATAATCACTCCAATAAACAATTAAAAGAACAACTGCAGAAAGCAAAAGATCATTTCAATAAAGAGATAGAGATTGTGAAAAAAACAAATAAACAGAAATCCTTGAAATGAAGAAAACAATAAACTAAATAAAATACTCAATAGAAAATATCACCAACAGATTAATCACTTGGAAGACAGAATCTCAGACAACGAAGACAAAATATTTAATCTTGAAAATAGAGTTGACTGAACAGAGAAGATGGTAAGAAATCTTGAAAGAAACATCCAAGAATTATTGGATAGCATGAAAAAACCAAATTTAAATATTATTGGGATTGAGGAAGGCACAGAGATAACAACCAAAGGAATGAACAATCTATTCAATGAAATAATATCAGAAAATTTCCCAAATCTGAAGAAAGAAATTGAAAATCAAATGCAAGAGGCATACAGAACAGCAAATGTACAAAACTACAACAGATCCACACCAAGGCACATTATAATAAAAATGCCTAACATTCAAAATAATGACAGAATTTTAAAGGCTGTGAGATAAAAGCATCAGATTTACATACAGAGGGAAACCAATACGGATATCAGCAGATTTCTCAGCCCAGACCATAAAAGCTAGAAGGGCCTTAAACAACATATTTCAGGCTCTTAAGGAACATGGTTGCCAACTAAGAATCTTATACCCAGCAAAACTAACCTTCAGATTTGAGGACGAAATAAAATCCTTCCATGATAAACAAAAGGTAAGAGAATTTACAGAGAAAGCCTGTCCTACAGAAAATTCAGCAAAATATTCTATGAGGTAAGTGAAAAACAACAATGTAAATCAGCAAGGGAGGAACTACCCTAAATGTGAAGTCAATAAAAGGAGAAAATGAGTTAAAACCAAAAATAATCCAAAATGACCAGTAATACAAATTATGTCCCGATAATAACCCTGAATGTCAATGGCCTAAACGCAATAATCAAAAGACATAGACTGGCAGATCAGATTAAATAGAAAGACCCAATAATATGCTGCCTTCAAGAGATTCATCTCATAGAAAAAGACTTCCACATAATAGACTTGAAGTCAAGAATCACATGATTATTTCAATAGATGCAGAAAAAGCATTTGATAAAATACAGCACCCCTTCATGCTCAAAACACTAGGAAAAAATAGGGATAGTGGGAACATTCCTTAACATTGTAAAGGCCATTTATGTTAAGCCCATGGCTAATATCATTCTAAATGGTGAAAAACTGAAAGCATTCCCCCTAAAAACTGGAACAAGGCAGGGATGCCCTCTTTCACCACTTCTATTCAACATCGTTCTTGAGACTCTGGCCAGAGCAATTAGACAAACCAAAGAGATTAAAGGGATACGAATTGGGAAAGAAGAACTCAAACTATCCCTGTTCACTGATGACATGATTATATATTTAGAGGAACCTGGAAATTCCACCACAAAACTCTTAGAACTCATAAGTGATTTCAGTAAAGTAGCAGATTACAAGATCAATGCCCATAAATCCAACGCATTTTTATACATAAGTGATGAATCTTCAGAAAGAGAAATTAGGAAAACTACCCCATTCACAATAGCCTCGAAAAAAATAAAATACTTGGGAATCAATCTCACAAAAGAGGTGAAAGACCTCTACAATGAGAACTATACAACACTAAAGAAAGAAATGAAAGAACACCTTAGAAGATGGAAAGATCTTCCATGTTCTGGGATAGGAAGAATTAATATTGTCAAAATGGCCATACTACCTAAAGTGCTATACAAATTCAATGCAATTCCAATTAAAATCCCAATGACGTACCTTACAGAAATAGAGCAAGCAATTATGAAATTCATCTGGAAGAATAAGAAACCCAGAATAGCTAAAGCAATCCTTAGCAGGAAGAGTGAAACAGGGGGTATTGCAATACCAGATCTTCAACTCTACTACAAAGCAATAGTAACAAAAACGGCATGGTATTGGTACCAAAATAGAAAGGTAGATCAATGGTATAGAATAGAGGACACGGACACAAATCCAAATAAATACAATTTTCTCACTCTAGACAAAGGGGCCAAAAATATGCAATGGAGAAAAGATAGCCTCTTCAACAAATGGTGCTGGGAGAATTGGAAATCCATATGCAACAGAATGAAACTAAACCCATATCTCTCACCACGCAGGAAACTAAACTCAGAATGGATTAAGGACCTCAGAATCAGACCAGAGACCCTGCAGATTATAGAAGAAAAAGTAGGTCCAAATCTTCACCTTGTTGGTCTAGGATCAGACTTCCTTAACAGGACTCCCATAGCACAAGAAATAAAAGCTAGAATCAACCACTGGGATAGATTCAAACTAAAAAGCTTTCTCTCAGCAAAGGAAACTATCAGAAATGCGAAGAAAGAGCCTACAGAATGGGAGAATATCTTTGCCAATCATACTTCAGATAGAGCACTAATCTCCAGAATCTATAAAGAACTCAAAAAACTTTACTCCAAGAATTCAAATAATCCAGTCGACAAATGGGCTAAGGAAATGAATAGACACTTCACAGAAGAAGATCTACAAGCAATCAACAAACATATGGAAAAATGTTCAACATCTCTAGTAATAAGAGAAATGCAAATCAAAACCACCCTAAGATTCCATCTCACCCCAATTAGAATGGCGATTATCAAGAATACGAGCAACAACAGGTGTTGGCGAGGATGTGGGGAGAAAGGTACACTCATACACTGCTGGTGGGGCTGCAAATTAGTGCAGCCACTCTGGAAAGCAGTGTGGAGATTCCTTAGAAAACTTGGAATGGACCTGCCATTTGACCCAGCTATCCCACTCCTTGGCCTATACCCAAAGGACTTAAAATCAGCATAGTACAGAGACACAGCCACATCAATGTTCATAGCTGCTCAATTCACAATAGCCAGACTGTGGAACCAACCTAGATGTCCTTCAATTGATGAGTGGATAAAGAAACTGTGGTATATATATACAATGGAATATTACTCAGCCATAAAGAATGATAAAATTATGGCATTTGCAGGCAAATGGATGAAATTGGAGACCATCATGCTAAGTGAGATAAGCCAATCTCAAAAAGCCAAAGGACGAATGATATCGCTAATAAGTGGAGGATGACACATAATGGGGGGGAGGGAAGGGTTAGTGTTAGGGTTAGAGTTAGGGTTAGGGAGGGGGGCAAGTATGGAGGAAGGAAGTACTGTATAGAGGGTAAAGAGGGGTGGGAGGTGTGGGGGGAAGGGAAAAAATAACAATGAATCAAACAACATTACTCTATGTAAATTTATGATTACACAAATGGTATGCCTTTACGCCATGTACAAACAGAGAAACAACATGTATCCATTTGTTTACAATAAAAAAATAAAAAAGAAAAAAAAAAAAAAAAGAAAAAGACTTCCACAGACTAAAAGTGAAAGCATGGGAAAAATCATACCATGCACATGGACTCAGTAAAAAAGCAGGGGTTTCCATCCTTACATCAGATAAAGTGAACTTCAAGCCAAAGTTATGCAGAATGGATAAAGAAGAACATTTCATATTGCTTAATGGAACAAGCAATCTGGAAGACATAAGGATCCTGAATATTTATGCCCCAGACAACAGCGCATCCATGTATGTCAAACAAATTCTTCTCAATTCCAGGAACCAAATAGATAACAACACAGTAATTTTTGGTGACTTTAACACACCACTTTTACCAATGGATCTTCCAAATAATAACTGAATGAAGAAACCATAGAACTCAATAACACATTCAATAACTTAGACCTAACAGACATATATAGAATAATCCATCCATCGATGAGTGAGTGAATACACTTTCTTCTCAGTAGCACATTGATCCTTCTCTAAAATAGACCATATTTTATGCCACAAAGCAGCACTTAGTAAATACAAAAAAAAAAAAAAAAAAAAGACACTACCTTGTATTCTGTTGGATCATAATGGAAATCAATTATAATTATAATTAGAAATCAATGATAAAATGAAAAAAAAGAACAGAAAATACTCCAAAACCTGCATATTTAATAATATGCTATTTGAATGAAGCATGGATAACAGAAGGCATCATAGAAGAGATAAAAAATTATTTGAGGTAAATGAGAAAGATGGAAAGATGAGACAATATATCAAAATCTGTAGGACTTAGGAAAGCAGTACTAAGAAGAAAATTCATTGCATGGAGCACCTTCCAGAAAAGAATAAAAAGTCTACAACTAAATAATCTAACATTAAATCTCAAAGCCCTAGAAAAAAGAAGAACAGAACACCACCAAAAGTAGTAGAAGACAGGAAACGATTAAAATCAGAGCTGAAATTAATGAAACTGAAACAAAAAAAAAAAACAATTCAAACAACTGACAAAACAAAAAGTTGGTTCTTTGAAAAAGTAAACAAAATAGATAAATCCTTAGCCACACTAACAATAGCAGCAAGAAAACTCAAATTACTAAAATTAGTGATGAAAAGGAAATATTGGGACAGACACCACTGAAATAATAACATAATTAGAAGCTACTTTGAAAATATATAATCCAACAAAATAGAAAATCTCAGAAGACATCAAAACATTTTTAGAGACATATGATCCTCCTGAACTGAATCAGGAAGGCATACACCATTTAAACAGATCAATTTCAAGCAATGAAATAGAAGAAACCATCAAAAGTCTACCAACCAAGAGAAGCCCGGGACCAGACAGATTCTCAGCTGAGTTCTACAAGACCTCCAAAGAAGAACTTATACCAACACTCCTCAAAGTATTGCATGAAATAAAGAAGGAGGGAACACTTCCAAAATCATTTTATGAAGCCAGTTATCACCCTGATACCCAAACAGACAAAGACACATCAAGGAAAGAAAATTTTAGACCAATATCTCTGATGAACATGGATGCAAAAGTCATTAACAAAATTCTGGCAAACTGCATACAAAAACATATTAAAAAGATAGTGCACCACAATCAAGTGGGTTCATACTGGGAATGCAAGGTTGGTTGAACATCCAGAAATCAATAAATGTAATTCATCCTATCAATAGACTTAAGGTTAAGAATCATATGATTATTTCAATTGAAGCAGAAAAAACGTTTGATAAAATACAACACCCCTTCATGCTCAAAACACTAGAAAAAAATAGGGATAGTATGAACATACCTCAACATTTTAAAGCTTATCTATGCTAAGCCCAGAACCAACATCATTCTTAATGGACAAAAACTGAAAACATTCCCCCTAAAACCTGGAACAAGACAAGGATTGCCACTTCTATTCAACATCATTCTTGAAACATTAGCCATAGCAAGTAGACAAATCAAAGAAATTAAAGGGCTATGAATAGGAATAGAAAAATTCAAGCTATCACTATTTGCTGACGACATGATTCTAATTTAGAGGACCCAAAAAACTCCACCAGAAAAGTTCTAGAACCTATAAATGAATTCAGCAAAGTAGCAGGATATAAAATCAACATGCATAAGTCTAATGCATTTCTATTCATAAGTCATGAATCTTCTGAAAGAGAAATTAGGAAAACTACTCCGTTCACAATAGCCTCAAAAGAAATAAAATACTTGGGAAGCAATTTAACAAAAGTGGTGAAAGACCTCTACAATAAAAACTACAGAACACTAAAGAAAGAAATTAAAGAAAACCTTAGAAGATTGAAAGATCTCCCATGTTCTTGGATAAGCAGAATTAATATTGTCAAAATGGCCATCTGGACTGGAGATTCCTCAGAAAACTTGGAATGGACACACCATTGACCCTGCTGTCTCATTCCTCGGTTTATACCCTAAGGACTTAAAATTATTATAATACAGTGACACAGCTACATCAATGTTCTCAGTTGCTCAATTCACAATAACTAGATTGTGGAACAAACCTAGATGCCCTTCAATTGATGATGGATAAAGAAACTGTGGTACGTATACACAATGGAATACTACTCAGCCATAAAGAAGAATAAAATTATGGCATTTGCAGGTAAATGGATGGAGTTGGAGAACATCATGCTAACTGAAATAAGCCAATCCCCAAAAAACAGAGGCAGAATGTTTTCTCTGATTAGTGGATTATGATACATAAAGGAGGGGGGTGGTGGACAGGTAAGAGAAGAATGGAGGCACTTTGGATTGTATAGTGGGAAATGGGGTGGGGGTGGGTGAGGGAAGAAAAGATAGTTGACTGAGATAGACATTATTACCCTATGTTCATGTATGATTACATGATGGTGTGAATCTACATTGTGTACAACCATAGAAACAAAAAGTTGTACCCTATTTTTATACAATGAATCAAAATGTAGTCTGTAAAAATAAAAATAAATAAATAAAAAAGAATATATGAAACATGTAATTCAATTCAATATATAACTATCGCTTTAGCATTTGGTAAGTGAAACTTTCAGTTTATGATTTGAATAATATTTAAATGTCATTTTCCTAAAGAGTATTTAAAATTTAATATTTGTTTTAGCAAACTTTAGTCCAAATGAGATATATCTTGTTTTCTTTCATTTCATTATTTTACACTTTAACCCTTTTTATGGTCTTTAATAAACATATCCTAAATTATTATTCCAAAAAGTATTACTATAAATATGATTCTTAGATTTGAGGTGAAAATCTTACCTATATCATAATAATATATCATAATTACCTGCAGGGGGGCAACAGAACTTCATAAAGATTAAAATGAATCCATCAATACCTTTTTGTATATTGAAAATATATGTATAATAGATATTATAATTGGAGGAAATTGGATAGAGCATACATAGAATCTATCTATTTTTCGGGGGTTTCAAGATGGCGGCCTAGAGGGTGGCTGCATTTCATGTTGCTCCAGGACTCAGGATTCAAAAGAGGAGATATTGAGACACTTGGGACCAACTCAAAGCAGCCGGGTGACTCTCTCCCATTGGGAAGGCGTCCCAGATGGGACGGTGGTCCCGGAACGCAGGAAACTTTGTGAAGTAGAGCTGCCGGCGAGACGCCCCTCCCCCAGCTGGAGTAGTGAATTCGGACAACTGGGAGCACCGTAAAGGAGGCCGCTCGGCACAGCGCTGGGACTCGGAGCCACCACTGGGGCTCCGGCGGCTGCCCAGGGGAGGAGTGGCGAGGAGAGCTGTGTGGACTCAGGACACCGGGGCCTGCCCTGAGGAGGAGGAGGAGGAGCGTGGTCGCTTGGATTCGGAGTGACTGCACCAGAGCTACAGGCGGTTGACAGAGAAGGGGCTGCGTGGCGAGCTGTTTGGACTCAGACCACTTCTGAACACCGGGGCCTACCCAGAGGAGGAGGAGAAGGAAGAGGAGGAGCGCGGCGGGTCGTGTGGACTCGCAGTGACTGCATTAGCGCTCCGGGCGGCTGCTCAGAGGAGAAGGCGAGTGGTGAGTTGTTTGGACTTAAAGTGACAGCTCCTGAACACAGGGGGGCTGCCTGGAGGAGAAGCGTGGTGGGTCGCTTGGTCTTGAGTGGCCGCACCAGAGCTCCGGGCGGTTGCCCAGAGGACCCGTGCAGCGGGTCACGTGGATTCAGAGCCACTCAGAGCGACTGCTCCTGAACACCCAGGGGGTTATCTGGAGAAGGAGGAGGAACGGGGAGGGTCACTTCGACTCAGAGTGATTGATTGCCCCGGGCTACGGGTGGTTGGTGGGAGGAGGAGGCACGCAGAGAGTTTCTTGGACTCCTAGTGACCGCACCGTAATACTGGGTGGCTGTCTGGAGGAAGAGGCATGTGGCGGGTCTCTGGGACTCTGAGCAATTGTACGGGCCCCAGGTGGCTGCTCAGAGGAGGGGCCGCATAGCCGGGCGATTAGGTGCAGAGCAGGGTCCCAGGGTCTAGGAGACTTCTGGGTGGAAGAGCCGCACAGAGACAGGCTTAGGGCGGAGCGAAGGTTCCAGGCCTGCGGGCAGATTCTCTGAGGAGGGGCAGCCTAAGGAGATTCATCTGCGAAGGGTGAGGCTCCCAGGCCCAGGAGGTAGGGCCGGGCCCCTGGGAACTTTGCAGAGGAAGGCAGCCCAGCCCAGGCGGTAGCTGTAAATTGAGGGGAACCTCTAAGAGGGAACTGACCAGTGAGACCTCCCCACCGGGTGAGTCTTCCCTGCCGGGTGAGGTTTCCGCACAAGGATGGTAAAACCAGAGACTCAGGCCCAAACAGGCCTTGCCTCAGCCCACAGCCTAGGTCCCCTTTGGATGACCATTGGTCAACAAGTGGAGGCACCTCTGCCCACTAGCAGGGATTATACCCCACCTTAAGGCCACCACTCCTAGAGAGGCAGCTTCCTTGTGGAGCACCGCATTATCAACTTCCTCCAAGACTTCAGTCTACTGAAGGCTAAGGGGGGATATATATAGAAATCTTCAGGGACATTGTAAGTCAATAGAGGAAATCTGCAATATCTCAGCGGTCCACTGATACCTGAACAATATGAGAAAACAAGGAAAGAAAATGCTGCAAACAAATCTAGATGTTTCATCAATAAAACCCAATGGCAGCATGGCAGAAGAAATGACAGAAAAGGAGTTCAGAATGTACATAATTAAAATGATCAGAGAAGCAAATGATGAGATGAAAGAGCAAATGCAAGCATTGAACGATCGCACCAATCGACAGTTAAAAGAGCAAATACAGGAAGCAAAAGAGCATTTCAATAAAGAGTTAGAGATATTGAAAAAAAACCAAACAGAAATCCTTGACAAGAAGGAATCAATAAACCAAATTAAGAACTCCATAGAAAGCATATCCAATAGGATAGAACACCTGGAAGACAGAACCTCAGACATTGAAGACAAAATATTTAACCTTGAAAACAAAGTTGAACAAACAGAGAAGATGGTAAGAAATCATGAACAGAATCTACAAGAACTATGGGATATCATGAAAAGGCCACATTTAAGAATTATTGGGATTGAGGAAGGCCTAGAGAAACAAGCCAAAGGAATGAACAATTTATTCAATGAAATAATATCAGAAAATTTCCCAAATCTGAAGGATGAAATGGAAAATCAAGTTCAAGAGGCTTATAGGACTCCAAATACACAACATTACAACAGACCCACACCAAGGCACATTATAATGAAAATACCTAACATACAAAATAAAGACAGAATTTTAAAGGCTGTGAGAGAAAAGAACCAAATTACATTCAGGGGGAAACCAATACGCATATCAGCAGATTTTTCAATCCAGACCCTAAAAGCTAGAAGGGCCTGGAACAACATTTTTCAAGCCCTGAAAGAAAATGGATGCCAACCAAGAATCTTATACCCAGCTAAACTGACCTTCAAATTTGACGATGAAATAAAATCCTTCCATGATAAACAAAAGCTAAAAGAATTTACAAAAAGAAAGCCAGCATTACAGAACATTCTCAACAAAATATTCCATGAGGAAGAGATGAAAAACAAAGAAGCAAATCAGCAAAGGGAGGAATTATCCTAAAGGAATTGTCAAATAAAGGAGGAAACAAGTTGTGTCAAACAAATAAATAAGCAAAATTTTAAAAATGAACCAAATGAACGGGAAACCAAATCATTTCTCTATAATAACCCTGAATGTTAATGGCCTGAATTCATCAATCAAAAGACATAGACTGGCAGACTGGATTAAAAAGAAAGATCCAACAATATGTAGCCTGCAAGAGACTCACCTCATAGAAAAAGATACCCATAGACTAAAGGTGAAAGGATGGGGAAAAACATACCATGCCCATGGACTCAGCAAAAAAGCTGGAGTATCCATCCTCATTTCCGATAATGTGGACTTCAAGCCAAAGTTAGTCAGAAGGGATAAAGAAGGTCATTTCATACTGCTTAAGGGAAGCATAAATCAGCAAGATATAACAATCATAAACATCTATGCCCCAAACAGTGGCTCATATGTATGTCAAACAAATCCTTCTCAATTTCAGAAACCAAATAGACCACAACACAATAATACTAGGTGATTTTAACACGCCTCTCTCACCACTGGACAGATCTTCCAGACAAAAATTGAACAAAGAAATCATAGATCTCAATAACACAATCAATAATTTAGACATAACGGACATTTATAGAATATACCATCCAACCAAGAGTGAATACACTTTCTTCTCAGCAGCACATGGATCCTTCTCTAAAATAGACCATTTATTATGCCACAAAGCTAATGTTAGCAAATACAAGAAGATAGAGACACTAGCATGTATTCTATCAGATCATAATGGATTGAAGTTAGAAATAAATGAAAGAGTAAAACACAGAAACTATTCCAACATCTGGAGATTAAACAATATGCTATTATATGATGAATGGATAACAGAAGATATTAGGAAGGAAATTAAAAAATTCTTAGAGGTAAATGAGAACAAAGAAACATCATATCAAAATCTCTGGGACACTATGAAAGCAGTACTTAGAGGAAAATTTATTTCATGGAGCGCATTTAATAAAAGAAGTAAAACTCAACAAATAAACAACCTAACACTACAGCTCAAAGCCCTAGAAAAAGAAGAACAGAACAGCACCAAAAGTAGTAGAAGACAGGAAATAGTTAAACTCAGAGCTGAAATCAATGAAATTGAAACAAAAGAAACAATACAAAAAATTGACAAAATAAATAGTTGGTTCTTCGAAAAAATAAACAAAATTGATAAACCTTTAGCCACACTAACAAAGAGCAGACGAGAGAAAACCCAAATCACTAAAATTCGGAATGAACAAGGAAATATCACAACAGACAGGATTGAAATACAAAACATAATTAGAAGCTATTTTGAAAATCTATACTCCAACAAAATAGAAAATTTCGAAGACATCAACAGGTTTCTAGAGACATATGAATTGCCTAAACTGAACGAGGAGGACATAAACAATTTAAATAGACCAATTTCAAGTACTGAAATAGAAGAAGTCATCAAAAGCCTACCAACAAAGAAAAGTCCGGGACCAGATGGGTTCTCAGCCGAGTTCTACAAAACCTTTAAAGAAGAGCTCATTCCAATACTTCTCAAAGTATTCCATAAAATAGAAGAGGAGGGAACCCTCCCAAACTCATTCTATGAAGCCAATATCACACTGATACCTAAACCAGACAGAGACTCATCAAGGAAAGAAAATTTCAGACCAATATCCTTAATGAACATCGACGCAAAAATTCTCAACAAAATTTTAGCAAATCGCATACAAAAACATATTAAAAAGATAGTGCACCATGATCAAGTGGGTTTCATCCCAGAAATGCAAGGTTGGTTCAACATCAGGAAATCAATAAACGTAATTCACCATATTAATAGACTTAAAGTCAAGAATCACATGATTATTTCAATGGATGCAGAAAAAGCATTTGATAAAATACAGCACCCCTTCATGCTCAAAACACTAGAAAAAATAGGGATAGTGGGAACATTACTTAACATTGTAAAGGCCATTTATGCTAAGCCCATGGCTAATATCATTCTAAATGGTGAAAAACTGAAAGCATTCCCCCAAAAAACTGGAACAAGGTAGGGATGCCCTCTTTCACCACTTCTATTCAACATCGTTCTTGAGACTCTGGCCAGAGCAATTAGACAAACCAAAGAAATTAAATGGATACGAATTGGGAAAGAAGAACTCAAACTATCCCTGTTCGCTGATGACATGATTATATATTTAGAGGAACCTGGAAATTCCACCAGAAAACTCTTAGAACTCATAAGTGATTTCAGTAAAGTAGCAGGTTACAAGATCAATGCCCATAAATCCAACGCATTTTTATACATAAGTGATGAATCTTCAGAAAGAGAAATTAGGAAAACTACCCCATTCACAATAGCCTTGAGAAAAATAAAATACTTGGGAATCAATCTCACAAAAGAGGTGAAAGACCTCTACAATGAGAACTATACAACACTAAAGAAAGAAATGAAAGAACACCTTAGAAGATGGAAAGATCTTCCATGTTCTGGGATAGGAAGAATTAATATTGTCAGAATGGCCATACTACCTAAAGTGCTATACAAATTCAATGCAATTCCAATTAAAATCCCAATGACGTACCTTACAGAAATAGAGCAAGCAATTATGAAATTCATCTGGAAGAATAAGAAACCCAGAATAGCTAAAGCAATCCTTAGCAGGAAGAGTGAAACAGGGGGTATTGCAATACCAGATCTTCAACTCTACTACAAAGCAATAGTAACAAAAACGGCATGGTATTGGTACCAAAATAGAAAGGTAGATCAATGGTACAGAATAGAGGACACGGACACAAACGCAAATAAATACAATTTTCTCATACTAGACAAAGGGGCCAAAAATATGCAATGGAGAAAAGATAGCCTCTTCAACAAATGGTGCTGGGAGAATTGGAAATCCATATGCAACAGAATGAAACTAAACCCATATCTCTCACCATGCAGGAAACTAAACTCAAAATGGATTAAGGACCTCGGAATCAGACCAGAGATCCTGCAGATTATAGAAGAAAAAGTAGGTCCAAATCTTCACCTTGTTGGTCTAGGACCAGACTTCCTTAACAGGATTCCCATAGCACAAGAAATAAAAGCTAGAATCAACCACTGGGATAGATTCAAACTAAAAAGCTTTCTCTCAGCAAAGGAAACTATCAGCAATGCGAAGAAAGAGCCTACAGAGTGGGAGAATATCTTTGCCAATCATACTTCAGATAGAGCACTAATCTCCAGAATCTATAAAGAACTCAAAAACCTACTCCAAGAATTCAAATAATCCAGTCAACAAATGGGCTAAGGAAATGAATAGACACTTCACAGAAGAAGATCTACAAGCAATGAACAAACATATGGACAAATGCTCAACATCTCTAGTAATAAGAGAAATGCAAATCAAAACCACCCTAAGATTCCATCTCACCCCAATTAGAATGGCGATTATCAAGAATACGAGCAACAACAGGTGTTGGCTAGGATGTGGGGAGAAAGGTACACTCATACATTGCTGGTGGGGCTGCAAATTAGGGCAGCCACTCTGGAAAGCAGTGTGGAGATTCCTTAGAAAACTTGGAATGGACCTGCCATTTGACCCAGCTATCCCACTCCTTGGCCTATACCCAAAGGACTTAAAATCAGCATAGTACAGAGACACAGCCACATCAATGTTCATAGCTGCTCAATTCACAATAGCCAGACTGTGGAACCAACCTAGATGCCCTTCAATTGATGAGTGGATAAAGAAACTGTGGTATATATATACAATGGAATATTATCTCAGCCATAAAGAATGATAAAATTATGGCATTTGCAGGCAAATGGATGAAATTGGAGAATATCATGCTAAGTGAGATAAGCCAATCTCAAAAAGCCAAAGGATGAATGATATCACTAATAAGTGGAGGATGACACATAATGGGGGGGAGGGAAGGGTTAGTGTTAGGGTTAGAGTTAGGGTTAGGGAGGGGGGCAAGTATGGAGGAAGGAAGTACTGTATAGAGGGTAAAGTGGGGTGGGAGGGGTGGGGGGAAGGGAAAAAATAACAGAATGAATCAAACAACATTACTCTATGTAAATTTATGATTACACAAATGGTATGCCTTTACGCCATGTACAAACAGAGAAACAACATGTATCCCATTTGTTTACAATAAAAAAAAAAAGAATCTATTTTTCAAAAAAAATGTGAAACCATAGTTATCTCAAAATAAAAATTTAAAAACATCTTTGAAAATTCGTCTCTACTAAATAACCTGATTTCTCTACCGTCCTCATTTCTTGAACCTGTTCCATTTAGGCTTTTGTTCTCCACAGTTCACTTACCATTATTCTTTTTAGACCTAATATGACCTCTGTAAATGTCTGGGATATTAGCTCAGTGTTGGAACATTTCATACATGAGGCCCTGGCTTGCATTCCCAGCACCAGAAAAGGAAGGAAGGAAGGACGGAAGGAAGGAAGGAAGGAAGGAAGGAAGGAAGGAAGGGAAATAACAAGAAACTTTAGGAAAAGAAGAAAAAAAATTTAAAAATTGCCTCCATAATTCCATTTTCAGTCCTCAACTTGGTGCAGATGATTAATTCTTTATTATAAATAATTTTGAAAATGGTAGCAGGAAACATGCTCTCTTGCTTTTTCTCTGCCTAATTAGTTGTTCAATTTCTTATGTTGATTTGTTTCCTTACTCTTAATTTAGCTGGAGTTCCCCAGGATTATATCATCTGTGTTTTATATCATCTCTGTATTTAAAGAAGAGTATCACTCTTCTAACGATCTTGTTTAGGCTTTTGGATTTTAACATTTTTAAAATTCTGATATCTCTCCAGTTTAAATCAGAACGTTTACACAAACTCAGTCTCCTACATATGGCTGACTGATGTACATCTCACAGACATCTCAATCTCAGTATGCAAAACTGAACCTTGATCTTCCCCAGCAAAACTAGTTTTATAATTTTATGATGTTGACTGAGGAAATTCTACTTTCATGATGACAACTTTATCTTTATAACTTCTCAAAATCTTTAAGTATTCTACACTTGTAGATTTTCCTTGAAGACTTCCAATTTATCAGTAAATTCAGTTTCCCTCCCACACCTCTTATTCTGACATATCCACTTCTTACCACCTTCATGACAATCTCCCAGGTCTGAATCACCAACATTGTAATAACAACATACAGAGAAATCCTAAATCAGAGTGTTGAATGACTATGATGTAAATTCTAAAATGGTTTCTCATTTCCTCAGAGTAACAATCTATTATTCTATATGATCTCACTTCTGATTCCATATTTTACTATTTTAGCCAACATGTTTCCACCACCTGGGTCCTTGTTTTATCTAAAACATTCTACATATACTCCTACTCGTGGGTTTCCATTAACTTAGTTGTCCTCTGAAATGTTTTCCCTTCAAGTCACTTTTCAAAAGTCTGTCTTCGTACTGGGCCAACTTTGTTAATTCTGCTTGATACTGAACACTGTTCATTCCCAACTTCTAATCGACTCTTATGCCTAAGAATTCCAAATGTTTATATATTATTCTGTATATTAATGACCCAACTTCTCTCATGTATTTTTTTTTTTTTTCTTGTAGTGGTGGTGGGGATTGAACCCAGGGCCTTGTGCATGGCAAGGCAGGCATTCTACTAACTGAGCTATATTCCTAGCCCCCTCGTGTATTTTTATGGTCTCCATTTTCTTCTTTACTCTGCCCTCACAACGCACAAAATGTCAGGTTTATATGACTGGAAGTTTGTTTTTGCTCTTTAATGTCTAATTTTATCAAAGAATGCCTAGAACAAAATATCCCTCAATAAATATTTATTAAATAAATTTATTGATGAAAGAATTAACAAATTTAAAAATATATGTACATAATCAATGTTTAATCTTTATGCTTTTAACTAAGAACACATGAAATGAATACTTGATTCCAATTTTTCTCATGAACTGATATACTAAGACGAAAGTAAGGTATAAAAAAGAAAAGGTATAAGAAACAGCCCTTATTATGAACAAAGTCCAAAGCAGATTATTAACAACAATATGTAGAATCATGGAAACAAATGAGGTTTTCCTAAACTAGTGACTATAGACTATGTATGTTGAATCTGCCTGTAAGCAGATTTATCTTCCACGAAATCTGGAGATGGACAGCTGAGAGCTAGAAATGTAGCTCAGTGTTAGAGCATGTGTTTAGCATGCAGAAGGCACTGGTTTAAATCCCAGCTCCCAAACAGGAACATAAATAGATAAGAATTACAATTCTGGAAACTTTCTGGAAATGAAAGCTTCAGGTATTTTGAAAAATGCTCATATGAAATGAGTCGAACACAAGATAACAATTTGGCAATACAATTATAGCCCCTCTGTGCTTTTACTATAACCATACATACACACACACACACACACACACACACACACACACACAATTTCTGAATATAAAATTCTAGAATTGTTATAAGTAAACATATTTTCCTAAATTATGAAACTTCAAGATTTTTCTCTTTGGAAACCATCCAGTCAAATGGATAAAACTTATATCTACTAATAGTTGTAGTTCCCTACTAATAGTTAAAAATGCCAAGCCTAATTAACCTCCACTGAGACTAATTACTTAACAAATTTATTGAGTATCTATGAAAATAACAGTATAGAAATGGTTCATTAAAAATATGATTAGTCTCTCAGGATTTAATTGGCTTTTGAAAAAAGGTCAGAATTTGAAAAGCAGTTAAAAACAAAAGCAAAACAATGAAATTTAAGAAAATATTCGTCTATAAAATCAACATAGAAAGAAACGTTCAAAGAATTAAAAAGCTACAAAAATTTTAAAACTTCAGTCAAAAATTAAATAAAGGGATTAGATAAAAGGAATCTCCCAAAGATGGAGAATTTGGTATGGTATGCAACAGAAAGTAACAAAAGTTCGATGATTTAATTCAAAGTCCGACATTTTAATAGGAGTTTAGGCTTTGAACTCCTGTGTTGAAAACGAGGGAAGGAATATATCAATCAAATGATACAGGAAAATTTCTCAAAAACAAACCAAGGCATATCACTGAGAAATTTCAGAAGACAGAGGGCTAAAGGGAAATTTCATACCTTTCTATAAGAAATACAAAAACAGTAGAGGATTGCATGAAAGGACACCATGGAGCTTCTCAATGGGGAGACAAAACTTATGTGACCATAAAACACCACACTGGAAATTCTGAAGAAAATTGCTTCCAAAGGGGAGAAGAAAAGAAAATGAAATTGACTCACACCCTGGGATCTGGAGACAGGAGAGTAGTCTTCTAGAAGCTGGGGTTTCCTTCATGTCAGGCTCAGAGAAGTCTCAGAAATTAGGTAAGGAAATCATTTCTTTGAGAAAAACAGTCAAAGTTGTTTAAGGAAGGAATAATCATGGCCTATCTATAAAAATATTTCTATATTCATGAAGGCATACTCGTATGATGACAACCTTAACCATTAATTGCTTTAAGATGTAATAGAGTTATATTGGCTTATAGGTAGAGAAAATGCACAAGAAGGTGGCAGCTTTGGAGGCTATAAGGAATGTAAACGTGTACTTTTACTTTAGGAAGTAGATAATATTTAATATTGAAAAGGTCAGAAAACAAATTATATGCATGTCTTTTCCAAATAGAAATACAAATTAAAATAAGGGAGGAAAGGCTGAAGGGGTTTCATTTGAGAATGTCTTAGAACTGTGACTCAAAATGTGCTCCTCTGCAGTGGTTGGGGACTGCTTTTCATGTAAGTTCTTAAGAATTATTAGATAATAGATAATTTATATTAGGTAATGTAAAACTTTGATAAAAAAGAAAACTAACTTACTACAGTTAATTTATCATTTACTAAAAAAGCAAAATAAAAACAGAATTTTCTTTGTAAAGACATCAGTTGACAGGATTCTCTTTTATTAACTTTTCTTTCTAGCTCTAGTGTTCAGTTTCTGCCATAGATACTTGAGATTTTATATAGTATTGTTCTTGTGCTGTGAGCTGCTTTCCAAAAATCACAACAGTCTAACTTCCCAGCTGTGCCATTTGTAAAAGACTATGCTCTAATTCATAATTTTCAAATGAAGTAAAAGAGAGAAAGTGGTTGCAACAAACATTTGCCCCACTATAATATTTTAATTATTGCCTTCCTCTGATGTCCAAGGTGCTTGACTAAGTCTTCAATATAATTCCCAATAACATAATTTTATTCATATAATGACTGTATGATATTCAGAAACCTAAAAATAAAGAGAAATTGATCAGAGAGAACATAGGTTTTGTACAAAACTTTTATACAACCATAGGTGGAGAAATATTAATATTGATGGAAATTTCCAGCTGTTCATAACATAGTCTATATTTTGAATACACAAACATGAAGAATGTTCATTGGACTGAGAAGAACAAAGACAAGCAAAATCAAGAATGGCATATTTTTTCTTACTAGCTTTGAAAAATTGTATTACATATCTAGTTCTTCATTTCTCCTGTGCCTGATCTCTTTGTCTTCCATTTTTGTATTACCCTTTCTTTCCAATTCTGCACAACATGAGTTGTGTTGAACACAACTTGAATGGTCAATACAAGAAGATGGAAATGGCAGCCTGTCAATTTCAAATCTAGGCCTTAAGAGGTTTTGAGTGCACATGCTTGTTCTCCTATGCTTCTGTGATTTCCCTGAGATCATGGCAACCCTAACTTTCTGAAAGATGATAACCATGTGGAATCCTAGAAAAGGTTGGCACAAATCAGAGAAATCCCATAACCCTGTAACATTCCCAGGTATATGAGTAAGCCCAGATAAGATAGATCTGCCTTCACAATCCCAGATGGTCCTACATACAGAAGAAACACATTTATTGTACATTCTGTGGTTAATTAATATATAGATTCATGTGACAATAGATAATGGACACATGCTTAAATACTTACCTTTAAGTTATAAAAACATATAAGAATGATTCCTTGCCATGGTCTTGAATTATATACTTTTTTTCCAAATAATTAAAATATTGCTACAAAAAATAGGTAATAGAACTTAGTGTTTGATCTATTTAGTTTGTATTTTTTAAATATTTTTGATACCAGAGATTGATCCCAGGAGCACTTATCCACTGAACCAGATCCTAGCCTTCTTAAAAAAATTTTGGTTTTATTTTTAAATTTGAGACTGGATCTTGATAAGTTGCTTAAGGACTCACTAAATTACTGAAGCTGGCTTTGAATTTACAATCATCCTAACTCGACCTCCCAAACTGCTGGTATTATGGGTGTATGCCATATTTTATTTTTGTATTTGATTATTTTTATTTAGAAATTTAAAAATTCAATTAAACTTTATGGTAACTTTATCTTTTTGTAAGTGGCATGAAGGGCACCTTAAAGCAGCATTGTTTTGAAAAATTATGTGAAGAATGTCCTCCATAATATCTGGTAAAAAAAAATAAAGCCAGAATTTAAAAATCAAAATTGTCCTATTGATAAGCCACCTGTATTAAAGTTAGAGCTTCTCTAGCAATATACTACAAACTGGATGGCTTAAAACCACAGAAATTTATTCTCCTATAGCTCTAGAATCTAGAAGTACGAAATGAAGATGTTGGCAAGGTTGGTTACTTCCAGAGGCTCAAGGGAGAATCTGCTCTATCCTTCTCTTAGCTTTCAGTGACCTAGACAATGCTACGCTCCTTGCTTATAGAGCTGTCATTCCATTTTCTTGCCTCTGGTTTCACATGACCTTTTACAACCTGTTTCATGCTGCTATAATAGAATACCCCAGTCTGAGTTATTAATAATAAACAGAAATTTACTTCTCACAGTCCAAAATCAAGGGGCCGATGGGTTCAGTTGTGTAGTGGAAACTTCCTTCTCCAGAGGGCAGGAATGCTGTGTTCTCACATGGCAGGAAGTCAGATTGACAAACTGGCTAACAAGCCGCTGTCTGAAACCTCTTCTGTAGGAGGTTTAATCCCATTCACAAAGGAGGACCCCTCATGGACCGAACATCTCATAAAGGCCCTCCTTTTAATTCTCAAAAATGGGCAATACCTGAATTTTGGAGGGGACACATACAAATGATGGAATTTCTCCCACCGATGTCTCTAAACTTTCTCTTAATTTTGTTTTATAAGCACATCTAAATCCAGTGTGATGTGTTCTTGAGGTCTCTAATTAAGTTATATCTGTACAGACACTATTTCCAAATAAAGTCATATCCTTACATACTGAACATTAGAATTGGACATATCTTCACTGGAGGGGGAGGTATAATTCAAACCACCACAAAGCAATAAATATGAATTAAAATCATAATTTTAAAAACATCCAACATGGGTGCCAAACATTTTATTAAAGAGAGTTTTAAGTCTGATCTTGTTGCCACACGTAACCTACTTAACACCAAGAATGCTATTTACATTTTTTAATATTTACTTTGTCATTTTAAAATTTGTATCACATCACTTATACTGTTATTATAATTTGCAACAAAATAAATCAATAAAATGTTGACTGGAATCTTCTCCATAATACACATTCAAGAAATAATAGATATTATCATGATAAAGTAATTTATCAGAGTCACATATGGAAAATAGCAGAACTTCATGAGTCCTATTAATCTTTTCATAGTAAATAAATGAGCCCTGGCATTACTGTGTGTGTTCTTGGCAGTTATGACCTACTCCATTTCCCACAGTATCTCATTCTTCAAAATAAGTAACAATATTTCTTTGACAATTTATATGTAATGTTTATTTCTTTGATTATTTTCTACAGATACATAATAGGCTTCTAATTTGTGCCTGAAAGCATGCTAGATTTGAACAAAAATACTTTCCCCCTTATGCTTTCATAAATTTTAGACTCTAATTGGAGATGATAAAAGTTGAATTACCCTCTCCAGATAAATGACTAAACTTCATGGAGGAAATGTCTCAAGTAAATTAACCCCTGCTTTGAGTACTAGGATAATATATCCACAAATACCATGAATATATTATAGGTCAGTGGGGGCAAATGTTCAATCTTAAAGATATAGTTATAAAGACATACCTATTTCATGATTAATTATAGGAGGTAAATAATATATATCAGATATTCCAACTGATTTTATAAATTTTGACTCTGATTTACAATTAGACAAACTGATAGTAAATAAAATTTTTCGATCCAATCAGAAAATCTACTTGTATTTTACGTGTTCCAATACTGAAATCAGCAATTTGTCAAAAGATCATGTATTTTAGTAGAGAATGGCTACTCTTATCTCTGATGATGTGAGCAGCCATGAATATCATTATTCTCTTGGGTATTATAATTTCCTGTGATTTGAAGGTTTACTCTTAATTTTTGGATCTGATCATATCATTTGGACTCACATGTGTTTTGGTATGCTTGTAATAACCATACCAAATGGTTGTAGACTCATAAGTTTAGGCTCTGTTTCAAATTTAGAAAATATTTAGCCACTATTTCTTCAAATATTACTTTCCCTAATCTCTTTCTTCTCTCCTTTGGGACTATACACATACATGTATTAGGACACTTGATATCATCTCAAAGAATACTGAATTTGTCTTTACTTTATTAAAGTTTATTTTTATTTACTTGATG
The DNA here is from genome assembly GCF_902686455.1 of Sciurus vulgaris. NCBI lineage: Eukaryota > Metazoa > Chordata > Mammalia > Rodentia > Sciuridae > Sciurus > Sciurus vulgaris. The sequence goes on along the minus strand of NC_136470.1, from coordinate 23,921,054 downwards.
TTTGAGTTTAATTTCATATGTTTATGATTTTTCACATGTTTAGCAAATCTCTATTTTGTGTGTTGTTTATTTTGGGGTTTTGGTACCAGGGATTGAATCCAGGTATACTTTATCACCAAGCTACATCCTCAGTCATTTCATTTTATTTTAATTTTGATACAGGGAATTGCTAAGTTCCTACGCCTGACCTTGAACTTATGGTCCACCTGCCTCAGCTTTCCACATCACTGAGACAACAGGAATGCACCATTGATCCTGGTCAGTAAATTTCTTGTTATAGCAGTGTAAATATATTATGGAATTATTGCTTCTAGTAATATTCCTCTGAGGTGTATTAATATTAATTCTAGTTGTGAGTTTAGATTGAACCTAAATGATCTCCTTTATGATGAGTAGCAACTGAATTTCTCCATTATATGTTCGTTTTTTTTTTTTTTTTTTTTTTTTTTTTGTGACAAGAGAAATTTCTTAAGAATATATTTCTGGAAATTTCTACACATTGTAAAAATACTGGCGATTGATCATTTGAGGTTGGTACATTTCTTTTTTTTTAATTAAAAATCATAAATTTACATAGGGCAATGTTGCTTGATTCATTCTGTTATTTTTTCCCTTCCCCCCACCAATCCCACCCCTCTTTTCCCTCTATACAGTCCTTCCTTCCTCCATTCTTACCACTCTCCTTATCCCTAACCCTAAACCTAACCCTAACCCTAACACTAACACCTCCCACCCCCCATTATATGTCCTCATCTGCTTATCACCGAGATCATTCATCCTTTAGTTTTTTGAGATTGGCTTATCTCACTTAGTATGATATTCTCCAATTTCATCCATTTGCCTGCAAATGCCATCATTTTATCATTCTTCATGGCAGAGTAATATTCCATTGTATATATATGCCACAGTTTCTTTATCCATTCATCAACTGAAGGGCATCTAGGTTGGTTCCACAATCTGGCTATGGTGAATTGAGCAGCTATGAACATTGATGTGGCTGTATCTCTGTAGTATGCTGATTTTAAGTCCTTTGGGACATGTTCAGTTTTAAACTCTGTTTGCTAGGGTACTTAGTGACTTCGCTAAGCTTTAATATATCAGTGATTGATTGTGAATTTTCAAGAATTTCTATATTGTTGTTGTCATCATTCTATGTGCAAATCACTCTTCCCAGGATTTTTCTCCTTAACTTTCCAGTCAATATGTTAGCCTTAATCTATGTGTTGACCTATGCCTGTGCCATAGAGACTGAACCAATTCTGACAACATGCCAGTGTTCCCTGAGGAAGTTTCTATTATTCCGGGCTTTTCTTTTTCTAGATTCTTTTGGTTTTATATCCATATAGGATTATGCATCAATCTCAAAAATACTGTGTACAGTTTTAATAGTTGTTATCTGTGGAAGAATTTATATACGAAAGCTGCTCTATTGTTAATTTGGTTTTAATTTTGTAGACTTATTTTACTAGAATTTACACAACATCTCACCACATAAGATAGAAGTAGAATTGAACTGGTTTTTTAAAAAATGGATAAAAATACAATTTTACTCTGGTACCAGGGATTAACTCAGTGGCACTCAACCACTGAGCCACATCCCCAGCCTTATTTTGTATTTTATTTAGAGATAGGGTCTCACTCTTCACTTTTGCTGAGGCTGCCTTTGAACTCAAGATCCTCTTGCCTCAGCTTCTCAAGCCACTGGGATTATAGGTTTGCACCACCGCACCTGGCTAGAATTTTACTCTTTCTTGATATATTAACATGCATGACAAAAAAAAAATTGCTCATATAGTACTTTCTAACAATTCCAGGTTTCCACAAACAGTTTGAAAGTAATTCATCTATTCCAAATAATGAGTACTTCATGAAGGAAGTATACACATTTCTGAATATAGTGACATATGTGGCCAGAATACTTGACTACTAGGTTTTATCTCAATTTTTGGGTAAATCTTTTTTTTTTAAATCTGAAAAAAAATGCTCAATTCTTTATATACATTTAGAAGTGTTTTAAAATATTTTATTAGCTATTCACAACACTCCTATAAGTATTCCACATATAATTATTTGCCATTTTAGTACTGTTCCTAATTTATAATTTCACAAGACCTATGAAAACATATCATTTAGTGACTGCATATGACAGATATGATGTTCTAAGTTTTACAAATATTATCTCACATCATTTTCACAACAACAGGCACCCTGATAGAAATGAAGTTCTCCTTACATGCTTAAAAAAAGCTATTGGATTTTTACATCATATTATCTTTAAATCAAATAAATTTGACTCTTCATCAATCAGTGAATTCTATCACCAAGTGTGCAGGTTTGCTTATATAAATTCTGGAAATTTAGGCACTCTATCCAGTTCAATATATTTTTCCATTAGGCTTCATGTCTATATTAATCCTACCTTCTATTGTGATTCTTTTGTGTATCATAATTCACATGTTTATGCTGACTCCTGTGGTCCTCCTCACTTCAGTTTTACTCTGTCCCAACTTACAGGCTGATGCTGGACATCATAACTGAGTAACAGTACTCTATGGTACTTGGACATCTGGAAGAACGCAAATAAAATCAGCTTTTATACTCTGTGCAATAATGAGTAAAGCTTGTTAAGTTACTTTGGTTATCTGGTTTATTACTATAAAAAGATTCAATGAATAATGTGCACGAAATTTCCCCAAGTTGTTGTTTCGGATTGGCCATACAACATACACACATGCACACACAGAGACATACACACTAATAATACACAGAGATCTAAATGATCTGTCTCATTTCTCTAAATATGGTTCACTCTGATAAAGTAATTTTTGATAATACAAAACATGTACCTTAGTTAAATTAGAAGAAGGAAGTCATGGAGAATTATTGTGAAACTAAATTATAGATTAAATAATTAGTAGGTTAAGACTAGAATTGTACATCATAATTTGGTTAATAAATAAAATATAAAATTTAGCATGTGTTGGAAGCACTTTATAATACTGTATAGTATTAATATTAGTGAATTAATGTGGCAAAAAATAATTCCTAATGCCTCATTTTTTTTCAATTAAGTGTACTTTATGTAATCATTTTAAAACCAACTTCTGTAGATAAACTTTAGAAACAGAAACATGTATCAAATTGCTGATGAATATATTATAGTTACTATTAATGAGGCATTTGATTTCAGTTCAGATAGACTATTGAACAGCTTTCAACTGAAATCCACAAATGCATATCAATGTCAATAAGCTAAACTGTATTTTATTATAGTGACGTGTCCTTTTTAAGCTAAGGTCTATAAAAAGGTAACTATTTTCAGTCAAAAAACATTTTCCTAAAATAAAATTTCATTATTTCTACCTGTATGTACCTATTTTTTCTCTGACCCTGTGTCTCTATAGATGTACTAGCTGAAGGATTGGGCAGCATTTCTCTAAGCTGAATTGTGAAATATTTTTCAACAATGCAATGTTTTACTCAAGACTTGGCTGTATGTTCCCTATAGATGTATTGCTGACATTGATAAATACTGAAGTCATGATAGAAGAACCACATATAAGTTTTCCCTTTTAATCTGCATATCGAGACATGCTTTCTGGGTTTTTTTCCAGATTAATAAATGGATCCCTTAACAACTGACTCTGTTGAATTTTAACTTGTTCCCTCCTTGAAACCGTGTATGTCACTGAGAAAATGTGTTCTTTAGACATCTTAGAGGAGCAGTATTCAAAGAGACAGGTATTCAATATTATAGCCCCCAAATTCTCAAGGAATGGGTAGACATAGAGAACATTACGCTAAAAACAAACAAAACTCCGGGCCTCTGACTTTCATATTTGTGTTAGGCAGTTTTTCAACTCTGTGCCTACAAGAACAACTTAGAGGAAGAAAAGTTTATTTGGGGATCATGGTTTCAGAGGTTCACTGGCTCCATCACTCTAGGCCCAAAATGAGGTGGAATATCATGGTGGAGGGGTGTGGTGGAGTAAGATGCTCACCTGATGGCACCTATGAAGTGGACACAGAAGGAGGCACAAGGGGGACAAAATACATAACACACCAGCACACCCTCAGAAAAGTATTTCTTCCAGTCATGCTCACCTGCCTACAGGTGATACCACCCATGCTACCAACTGAATGCTATGCTACATTTAAATGTTTCATGCCAGATTAATTAGTCCATCTTTTTAAATTCAGCCTCATTGAAAGTCTCAGGACTTGGGCAGCATGTAGAGAACTTCTGTATCAGAATATAACATGAATGTCTTTGAGTCCAAATTCCAATACAGTCCCTATTCCCTGTAATACCTAATGACATAGTCTTTTCTTTTTTGTCCACATTACTATTGGAATTATGGTCTTCTGTGCACCCACAAGAATCATCCATTAAGCTCTGCTTCCAACATTCTAAGACTAATCCTGCTTACATCTTCATATTTTCCTAATTCCTCCTGTAAACCATTTCTAAGTCCTTCTGAATCACGTGGTCAGGTTAGTCCCAGCAAGTACCCCATCTCTTGATAAAAACACTGTATTAGTCAGCTTTTCAAAACCCTTGACTGGAAAAACTTTGAGGAGGAAAAGCTCATTTTGGGCTTACAGGTTCATTGGTTCAGTCCATGATTAGCCAAGTCCATTGCTCTGGGCCCAAGTGAGGCAAAGCATATAGTGGAAGTGCATAGTGGAGGAAAGCTACTCAGCTCATGATGTTCAGAAAGCATAGAGAAAGAGGAAGGAGTCAGGAAACAAAATATAATCACTAGGGTATGTCTCCCAGAGCCCCACCTTCCCCAACAGAGTCCAGCCTGTCTACAGTTGTTACCCAATATAGAAGTCCTTCCAAATTTTTTAACCATCTCATGGATCAATCCACTGATTAGATCACAGCTTCTTAAATCTCATCATTTCACCTCTGAAGATTTTCTGCATTAACAAAGGAGATTTTCAGGAGCATCTCATATTCAAACCATAAAAATAATCATTTTTTCCCAAGTCATTATATCTGAGAATACTCTTGGCTCATAGTAAGGTGCTGGTCTTCTTCCAGTTCTTGCTTTCATAATCATTATTCTCATTCACAAAATAATTCATGTATCTCTTTTACCCCTCATGATATCTAATTGTTACTTCACTCTGAAGTAAAATGTCTTTAGATGGTTGAACGGAAATAACAATTCAAACTTGTGATGTTTGTTGAAGACTTTTTATGCAAGATATCAAAAAATCTTACAAGTTCAAAGCCAGCCTCAGCAAATTAGCAAGACCCTCTGCAACTTAGTGAGATCCTGTCTCAAAATATAACATAAGAAGGACTAGAGATATGGCTCAGTAATAAAGCGCCCTCGAATTAAATTCCCAGTGCCAAAAATTCAAAGCAAAATAGGTATTGCTTTTGGGGAAAAAACCTAAGAGGCAGGAAAAAATCAGAATATTAATAAGAACTATTGAAGAGAATTACTTATTCTATAAGATAAAATCTCACAGTAAGTGATGTTTTATTTGTCTATGGAGAAACTTTAGAAGATGCATGCTTTGCAAAATGAAGTTGATAAACACTAAACTAATGCAAACTTGCTCACTCTGATTGTGTATTCTCACCCTTATTGGTAATGGACAGAGTTTGGTCACTTTTTTTATACTCAAGTATCACAAATATATAGGATTCAACATTTTCATGATTTCAATGAGGATGAAAAATTATGCTCTCAATTTAAAAATATATTTATTTAGAATCAAAACCAAATCATCCATTTTTACCACTTCTGTCCTGTCATTTTAGACAAACAACCATCTTCTCTTATGTGGTCAATTGTAGTGCCTCCTAATTGTTTTTCTGCTTCTACACCTGGTCTACTATGTCGAATTGAAAAATGCAGAAACCAGATTGATCAATGTGCAACGTGAATTTTACTATACCACTTATCTGTTCTAATCACTTATATATCCATAGCAAAACCCTAACCCTTAACATATCAAAAGTCTGACACTCAATAATCTCTTTGAAAGCTCCTGACATTTTTCCCCCTTCTACTTTCCTCTCAAGTCACACCACTTTCTTTGCTGTTCTCATAATGTTTTTGGTACTTTCTTTAAATCCCTTTAGAATGGGTTCCATGTTGACAAATTTTAAGCAATACAAATGTTTGCATTTTCAATTGATGGTGGTTTAAAATATAATTGTGGGCAAAAGCAATCTGTAGTAGAGGGCAGAGAACTCCAGATTATTGCAGATACTGAAGGAAACAACAATTTTAAGTAAAGCATAAACAATAGTAACAGAAAAGAGTAGGCTCTGGCATATTTAATAATTTCTTACTTCATATGAGCAAAATAAGAAATAACTGACATGACCCAGATAGTCATTTGTTTGGACAACTGTGGAAATGAACATGACATTAAATGAGATTGAGATAAATAAGAAATAACATAGAGTTCTGTACTGATCTTATAAACGTACCTGTTCTTCCATATTCTATCTGGTTGAAAAAGTGCAGATAGCTTGGAGAGCTGAGGGGAGACAAATTTCTATTCCATTGGGTTCACGTTCTCTGCCTTATATTAATTTAGCATCTGGCTCAGAAAATCCAAGGTAGCACAAAAAAAAAAAAAAAAGTTTCTGTACTCTGGTGTTCTCCCTATCAACAAGGCCAACAGTCTCATAGATAAGCTAGGTATATGAAGCTGCAAAGATGTTTCCAATTTTTCTAACCTTAAAAAATACATTTAGAACATTATTAGGGAAGAGCATCATCTAACAAAATATTAGAAATGGTGAATTCAGACCATCCAAACAGTTCAAACTGTTTGATAATATAGCTCAAGGGCTTACCCCTATAAGCATCAATCTATCCCTTCTTTATTTGCACACATAGTTTCAACTTTCCTTTACCTATAGCAAATTTCATTCTCCTTTCTGCATGAAGCTGTCTGGTTGTTATACAGCACTTGGCCTTCTAATTTTGATTGTAGTCATTAAAAAGGCATGTTGAGATTTGAAAAACCCAAGTCCACATTTTCAAATGGGGAAACTGAATAGTTATTGAGACATACTAAAGATAAGAATAAGAATATACATAAAATTCCTAGCTCAGAAAACTAAACTAAATTTCTATGAAATTTCCTGAATCTCCTCAGGGATATTTGGAGGAAACTAACAACCCTGATACTACAGTCAATCACTATGGACTACTAACTTTCAAAACTACAAGGTTCTCACTCATAAAATGGTTATATTGACAGCATCTTCTCACAGGGTTATTAGAAGAGATAACTGATATAATTTATGAAATGCATTTATATAGCTTCACCAACATTAAAATGTTAGCTTACACTGTGCTCGGTTTAGACTGAATTTATTTGAACTCCAAGTATCATAACTGTTTATCGAGTGCCTGATAAAATGAGTGGCAAATCTGCCTTTTCAATATACATTTTTCTAATGATCTAATCATTTGTCTATTTTAGCTAACTTCATTATTTACCTCTTTTAAAAGACTAAAAAAAGAGACATTTTTGAGAAAAATTCATTTATACCTAAGGCAATGTTGTCCTGACTAAGCAGGAATATGAGTCCTAAATATGCTTATCATTCTGAAGAATGCTTATTGAGATGTTAGGGATATTGTGCCATCTTCATATAGTACATCTTCTCTTAACAAGTACATGTCAAAAATTAAATATTTTGGACCAAGGATAAGGTTTAGAGGTAGAGAACTTATTTAGCATGTTCGAGGTATGGAAAGATCTCCAGAACTGAAACAAAACAAATATTTTCTATTTGTTCTTTTTAAAATATTTTCTTTCTTTAAATTACCTTTCATGGTATATTTTTGTGCATCTGACTTCCAAGTTATAAACATTATATTTTTTTAGCATCCAATTTGAATGTAAAAGCTTTCTTTTTATTTTTTATCCTCATTAAATACCACTGTAGAACTTGAAGTATGCAAAGCAAGATAGAAATATATAATCTAGAAAACATGTTAACTTTTTGTTGATTTTACTTACTCTTTATTCATGATAAAAGTAATTTTAATATATTTGCCCTACTACATGCTTTTATTAAGATATACTTTTTCTGTCAAACAACCCTATTGAAATCTTCAAAATTAGCACAATATCCTGTGTATATATTAATCTTAGAAGTATTGATTTTTAAAATAATGTAATCAAAATTTATATTTTCTCATGTCTTTTATTTTATTCAGTGTTTATTTCCTCTTCCTGGTTCCCCCAAATTATGGAAGCCATATTTATAATGTAACAGGATTTAAAAATTATAATATTCTACTTTAAAGTTTGCAAATATTGAAAGACACATTTTAACAAAGGGCTAGTGTATAATTGTACAAAAATTAACACCCTGTTATCCATGCGCTCCTCCTTCCTCATGCTCATTATTCTTTTGTTTCATTGTTCTTCTAATGCCCGTGACTTCAAAAGAGAAAGTTCTAGATTTTATCTGGATGTTTTTCAGATACACAATTTTCTTCAAAAGTTTTGCTGCTTTTGATAAAATCTACATGGTAAATAATGAAGATGTTGACTTCTAATCTTCACTATCTAATTCTATCTCAATTTGAAAATTAAACGCACCTAGATACAAGTAAAATGTAAAAGAAATGAACAGAAAATGAAGATAATTGTAACTGATAAGTAAGTACAATATTCAGATAAAATCTTCCATATTTTACTGAGGTGCCCAGGAATGCCATAATTCCATGTGTTAACCCTTTTAAAAATTTGAGAATTTTTACTTTATAAATAAGAACACTTCTATCAGTTTTAATTTTGGTTATTTCATACATAGCGGCATCAATTTTGAAGGTTTTGGGGAAGAAAAAGAAAGAAATATATAAAATGTGCACATTGATTTGATTCCATATGAATCCTGAGAGAAATAAGCCATAAATCAATTCAAATTTTTAGCCAAATTAGAAGTCACTTAAGTTAACCAGGCTTTTCCCCCAATTTTAAGAAGCAATCAAAGCAGTACAAACACTCTGATAAAGGTTGATACATTGATACCTTCACACATATGGTTTTATCAGAGCATATTCTCTTTCCTAAGTAAAAATAACCTCCTTCTGAGAATAAAAATCTGAAAAGAAATCTCATTCTTGATTATCTGCAAACTCTACAAAAGCACTTATGGGCCTATTCAAACATCAGATCGGCAGAATTTTAGGGAAGTCCATTCCTGAAATGTATCTTTATTTCCTGATGTGCTTATTGCCGATGCTATTTTAGCTGTTAGAGTATCTTAAAGACATAAAAGCAGTTGGCTAGATGTTCTAAAGATGATGGCAGGAGCCTGCAGCTTGCATAAACGCTACAGGGTCCATGGACATAGTTGCAATAAAGCAGAACATAGAAAACACAGCTTCTATAAAACTTAATACACTCAGCCCGGAAGAGACTTTTAAACATTTGCTAAAATTACTTTACAAGCAGGCATGTTCACTATAAAAATCATCGTAATGGAGAAATAAAGCAGAGGTGCAGAATAAAAAGGAAGAATTTCTCCCAAACAGTTCCATTTAAGCATCCAAATAACCACTAGGGTTATCTTGAAACAATTTACAGAGTTTCTTTACATGAATATCCCATTTATAGTTTTATGGCATAGATAATTACCTTATTACATGTTGTCCCCAAAAGCTTTCATGTTTTTATGATAACTATACATGTCTTTGACCTATTTACCTTCCAGATTTCTGTGTGTATGAGTGTTTGTACTTTCCTTTAAGTAAGATTAGTTTGTAGGCTACACTTACAACAACAAGAGCCTGTGAAGTGGATATTTAATTTGGTGTAAGACACAAGATTATTATTGACTGGACATTACTGTTCAGAGAATAGGTAGTATCAAGAGAAGAATAGTTGTCAGAACGAATTCATAGAAATGTATTCTTTGTTAGTAATGAATTCAGGTAAGATAATAAAATCAGACTTGCTTGGATCTAATTACATGGAATTCCTGCTTTCTCATCATTTTTTTTTATATATAAAAGGACATTTCTCCACAGGAATGTGAACCCACGTGGCATACTCAATGGAGCAAATTAGTCACAGGACATATTTCTGGGAAGAATGAAGTCTCAGTGAATTCTTTTGCTCACCTTGTGTGTATGTGACTTTCCACTTTTCACAAAGAAGCCTATTCTTTACTGCTTTCTGTATGTAATAAAATTCACCTTGAAACTGGGATTTGACAAATAGTAACCACTCAAAGTTCTACCTCATCCTAAAAGCTGAAAATACAAAAATGAACATGAATTCTGTACCCACTCTACTGGCTCCTTTCTAAAGTTCTTTGCCAAATGTGCACAAGAAGATTCATGGCAGGGCAAAAGACTTCAGAGAAATAACACTCTGTGGTACAAACATGCAGAGATTTCAGATAGAGCAGGAGCACCTGGAGAAAGCTCTGCTCACTGAACCCTGCATATGATCAAGATGGTGGTTGATGGTTGGTGGTCAACAGACAGCATGTCTGCATATCAAACATTGTTATAATGCAAGGTTCTCCTCACCTGCTGCTGCAGCAGGTGAGGAAAGCAGTTCACTCCCAGGATTTTGTCACTATCTGGGCAAAATACCTCTATCACAAAGGGGGAGACAAAATACAGCTGGCCTAGATCTCCGAGCTGTGTGGGAGGAAAAGATGGACTGCCATATGAGGGACATGCCATTGCTGAGAAAGCTGCATCTTAAGGTTAACGCACACAACCTGCTAAGACTATTGCTGGAGCAAAGGAGCTGAGCAGCTTCTCTGCCCTGATGAGGAAGCCTGCATATATGCACACGCATGTATCCCAAGTAAAACAATGTAGAACAATATCAAACACATAGCACAAGAAGGGATGAAAAAAACCCACAAGAATGACGTCACAAAATGCTTTAGTGCAGGGCAAACAGGAGACTCAAGACACAGCTACCAAAGTCATTATAAATTTATGTGGCAAGTTTCTGTGGACTTCTGATGCCATTAAGATATTAAAAAACTCCAGGAAAATATTTTTTCCTGTTTATTATAATTCTGAACTGGAATGTATACTGTATGTAACTGTCAATGTCCCTTGCTATTCTTTTTGACAAGTGCATTTGTGAGAACCGGTTTATTGTAATTTCCGTCTTTGTTTCTCTTCTCCTCCTCCTTCTCCTCCTTCTTCTTCTTTTAATCTATAAAATCCCAGATGTTCACACATGATTTGGAGAACACTTATTCTTTTATTCTTGGCAGTTAGGTTTTATGTTTTCTCTCTAGGTGACTATTTTCATTTTGACTCAAATAAACTCTTTGTTCTCCTACTCAGTGTGCCTCCAGTTGCATTTTAGGCTGAAATCTTGGTGACCACAAAAGACCCCCAAGTGACATCACTTGCTTTTCTGATAACTCATTCTGGACTCAGATCATAGTACCAGAAATTAAAACACTGTGTCTTTCAACTCTGGGGCCTCAGCTGGGGTCAAGGGTGAGTCCTCTTGGGATATCAAGTCTCCCAGATTTTTGGCCTAAGCTGTTATTTGACTCTTCTATATAAGACAGGAACAGAGTTCTGTCCCTGTAGGATAGGTACTGCTTTCTGCCTTTCTTTTCAAAAGAATCAGTTCAAGAAAGCAAATTATTTTAGTCAATTATGGGTATTATACTCCACTTCGCTGATATCATTGCTGGCTATGTTTCTGCCTTGTTTAAATTCCTTGATATTTGTGTATCCCAATATTTCAGAACTATAGAAAAAAGATAAATTTTCATGTCCCAGTGATTGGACATGATTCAGGAATTCACCACCCTTGGGTGATTGAGGCCCAATGCACTCATGAGACCCCATGCTGCTACTTTTGATTCATCCCTGGTCTCATAGCTTCAGCCTTCTGTTCTCCTCCTACATGTGATGTGACTACTGAAGAGAGAGCATTCCTTGCAATGTGGAATTTTCAGTTCTTTGTGTCAGAACAGGGAATTGACCCCAAGTCTGCACAGGTGCTAGGCAAGCATTCTAATGATGAGTTACATTCCAAGCTGGGACCCTCAGTTCTTAACTCTTGAAAAGCATCAATCAGTTATCAATGTTTCCCATAGAAAGATTTGATCAAAATGATGGACATTTTAAAAAAATAATAACACTTAAAAATCGTTCAGGAATACATAACATTTTTTTTTGACCCAAGAGAAACATGAAGTATGAGACTGCAGTAAAATAGGTCATTCCGACATAACATGGAAGGTTTCTGTGGACTTCATGAAGCAATTAAAATAATAAATAAAACTAGCAACAACCTTTTTCCCAGTTATCACAGTTGTTACCTGCAAGAGCACAACAATTATTCTTGCTATTATATTCAACCAATACAATTGTAACAATTGGCTCACTGCAACTTTTTTCTGTTTTTGTGTTTGTTTGTTTGTTTGTTTAATTTATAAAAACCCAGATCTCTCAATTGTCATTTTGGATGTACTTATTCTGGTCAGTTAGAATTACTGTTTTTTCCTGGGTGGCCACTCTTATCTTTACTCAGAAAAACTCTGCTATAATACTGGTTGTGCATAAATTTGTCTTTTTGTTTGACACAAAACAGATATTTACAGTAGATAAATAGCAAATATGATCTAATTGTATTTAAAAGAGTAGAACTTCATAATCAATTTAAAATTATTTCAGCAATGCATGTTTTGCTATGTGATAATTAATGAAACTCACCATGTAAACAGATTCTGGGTATAATACAATATAATCTTTAATATAGGTTCAGAAAAGTCAATTGGGAAGTATAATGACCATCTTATGAAAATTCACAGAGACTTAGGAATGGGGGAAAAGAAGTCAAAAAATGTTCTCAACTTTTTAATGGATATTCAGAGAAAAGTTACATCTTGTATCATCTTATAACAGTGAGAGTTCTTCCATTAATATCAGGGAGAAAAATAAAGATGTCCTTCCTCAATATTTTCTTACACAGCATTGTACTGGAAAGTTAAGTAATGCAAGAAGAGAAGAACAAAATCTAAACCAACACTGATTGGAATTGAAAAGCACATTTTTGCAGCCACCTTAATTGTATATGCAGAAAATTATTTGGGAAAATAAAAATTTCTAAGGCAAAACAGCATGGCAATTTCTTATAAAACTTATCCTGTAACTGCCATCTGACCCAATAATTATTTTCTTGGACATCTATCGAAGACCAAAAAAAGTCTTTGTTCACTCTAAAGGTCTTTACAAATATGTGCATTTATACTGCTTTACTCATAATAACTGGAAACTACCCAGATGTCCTTACATTGGTAAAGAGTTGAGAAAACTACTTCATCCATCATCCATACCATGGATTATTGTTCAGTAATAAAATTGAACCAACTATTAATACACAAACTTGGGTTAATTTTCAGAGAATTATACTGAGATAGAAAAGCCAGTCTCAAAAGGTAATATAATATAGAATTCCATTTGTATGACATGCCCGAAATAGCAAAGTCATGGAAGTGGGGAACAGATTAGTGGGTGTCAAGGATGGGAGAAAGGTGCAGTAATAAAAAGGCAATGGTAAGGATCCTGTGAGATTGTTTTGTTATCTTTGCTGCATCTATATAAATATTTTGACTGTGATATTGCATGAGAGTTTAGCTAGATGTTACCTCTGGAAGAAACTGAGTAAAGGGTACAATAGTTCTATCTATATTTATTTCTTATAACTGCCTATGAATAGGTAATTATCTCAATTTACTTGCATACCAGCTATTAAAAACTGGACATTTCAAAATAATGTCTCATCATTTCAAAATTTTCTAGAATATATTACATATTTTTTCCAAAACTTTGAGAGTGCTTGTTCCTTAGATATCATGTACTCTTTCTAAATGACAATTATTATTGTGATTTATCATATAACATTTTGTACTCCTGAAATGCATAGTTTTCGTTGCTCACACCATAAAATTCAGTGCAGTAAGTTTAGGTCAGATTGACATGTTCTACTGCATTCTCATATCTATTTCAATATTATTACCAAACTAAGTGTGCTATTTTAAAGGTGGTATTTCATCTTTATTTTAAAATTTATTTAGCACATTCTCAACTTATTTTCAAATAAATGAGACAAATTGGCAAAGTATATTTGTATAACCTACAAATGTGCATTCTGCCACTAAAATTTATAAAAATGAACAAATGTCTTACCTTTAACCAAAAAGAATACATTTAGTCACTTTGAAGGTTTTCTAAAGTTTTTTTGGCATAAATATTGAATAAATGCTTTGAGCTCTTGTGAACACAGACACATTAAAATGGGACAGAATGAACAAATTTTCATTAAATTGGTTTGTGGAAACTAAGTAGTTATCCAGAAGAGAGTGTGCTTCCATCACATATTATCAAATATGAAACTACAAATTGACTCACTTCCTTCCTTTGGTGATATAACATGGAATGTGTCCCTTGTTTCAAAGATAATTTACTTGAGAAAGATTTTGTGAGATAATAGTATTAAAACTAGGCTTCTCTCTTCCTCATATATATATATATACATATATATATATATAAAATCAAAATTATACTGATATCACAGAAATTCATTAAATTGTAAAAACATTGAGTTATAAAAGAGAATTGAGCTTATATTCAATAACTTTGAGAGTGTTTTATATATATAAACATACATTATATTCACATATGTAAATATATATATATAATGAAGTTACTAAAAATACATTAGGTAAACTATTTTGGATGAAAATTATTTAGTACTTTAGAGAATCATTTCATAGTTCTGGTCTAAACAGTCAGGTACCTATGCTTTAAGGTAACTTGAAGTGGATATGTTGTGAAAATGATTTTGAATCTTTTCAATATTCTCTCCAATGTTATTAATTGGGGTATATGGATTGGATAATCTTTAATATTGTGTGATTCTACCTTTTTTTTGAAAGAATATTTCTCTTATCCTGGATCTTCAACTCTTCCTCACAGAATGAAAAAAAAGAAAAAGAAAAAATTCTAGTAAATATTTAATTTGCTTTCAGGAATATATGCCAACTATATTTTATCACCATTGACAGGTTCATTTGAAAGAGCATTCTGGATTGCCATTATGTTTTTGCCCCTTTAATGTACAAATGTTGTCAGGTTACTTAAAATCTATAAACTAATGGTAATAGTCATGTTTCATAGTTAGAATGATGGAAGGGCATCCTATGATAAATTACCTATCAGTTTGTGGGAAGAGAGCCTGCAAATAAATAACCTTAGTCATCTAGTTATCTTGACCTACAGATATTCAGACATGTTCATGGAAATAAATTTACTAAGTTCTTGTCTGTATATAACATTATGTAGGAGAAAATTTTTAAACTTATGTATTTTAGTCATATGTTCTACTGAAACTCATTCAACTTATCTATTTAACATTTAAATACACTTTATATACACTCTAAGATATGAGATTGCCTTTAAAGTTTTTTCTCCTTTAGGGCAATGGAATGTTAGCAGAGGTAGAGTGCATCATTTTTGGAAAGAAATTTGAATATCCAATATTCAGCTTACCACTTCTTATTCTCTATAATGAGAAACATTGAATGGTGGCGCTATGCTGTCAGAATCTTTGAATGAAGTTGACAGAAGCAGAACCATTAGCTAAAATGCAAATTAAAATGGAGTATGGAAATTTATCTCTCAGTACTGCAAAACAAAATGCTCCGTGTGGGAGCCCAGTGTAGAGCTCTTTAATTCAAGCTACTTGGGAAACCTGTTCAGGAGGCTAATCAAGTTCAAGGCCAGCCTAGCAACTTAGCAAGATCCTATGCTAAAATAAAAATACAATAATAAGACATTTTTAAATGTAGTATTGAAACTATTTCTTGCTGTTCAAGCCACTGAGATTTGAGATCTATTTGATTCTGAAGCATTATCTCAGTTTTCCTGTTGGATTCCATGTAGCCAAAAAAGATTGTAATAATCACCTTGTTTTTAACTGGAGCTATGTTTCTCTCAGGGCAAAATACTAATATATTTCTTTAATTTTACATTTGTAGGATGACTTTCATATATATTTCTTTAAGCATTTATAGGCCTTACCACCTCTGCTAACTAGTTACACTTCTTAGAAATCAAGAAAATCATTACTAGAATAAAAATCCTATTCCTCATAGTCTTATACTTCAGGAAGTAAAAGATACATGTGTGCATCTGAACACCAATGAATGCCAGACAGTAAGGGACAAAAACACTGATAGTGGTACGTCTAATCTAACCTACATATAACTGTCAATCTCCGTGTGCTGAATATTATATGAAAATCAATAATTTAGCACGTCCCTGAATTGTTTTCAGAGAGAAAAAAAAAACATATATGACCCTTTGGGATGAATATTACCATAATTATCACTCGAGTCCTGTTATAGATCAATAATAGTTGAAGATGTAAATCTTAGAAGCTGAGACTTCAGGTTTGACCTCTGACACATGAAGATCATGGATGTTTGCATTCTCACACTTGTAGTAAGGAAAAAAAAGCTGGACAAAGTGACAAATTTACTGCTTACTTTTATACATTAGTGTCCTGATGTTGGCAGATAGCACTACTCTAAAATCTGGATACACAGTCAATCAAAATCTGCTCACCCAGAACAAAAGCTGCTAGGGACTTAAACTGGGAAATACAATTTAATAGAATTATTAGTGAATTCCTGGAGGCTCAATTTGGATAACTACTATGTTTAAATAAGAAATTCCTCATTCTCCTCTTGTTTTCAAGAGATCTACAACCAGATTCCCTAGTGAGGTTTCTAGATGCCTAATGCAATGGAAGGGAGAGTAATCAATGTGAATACACCTAAAGCCATAGACATACCTTCCCAGGAAAAAGCTTTCTCCAGAATTCAATTCTGATACATTGTCACTTCTGGAATACAGGGATTTCTCCCAATTAAAGGCCTCCCCAGAATGCTAAGGGAATAGATTAGGAACATTACTGCCAAGGAAAGGAGTAGGAATCAAGGGTGAAAAATACCTATGTTCGCAGAAAAATAATTGTGAAGGTCACAGCCATGGACATAGACCACTAAGTCTGACTCTTAATAAGGAGATTATAATACACTCCTGTCTCTAAGATATCACATCAAGGGAGCTCCAATATATTGACAGTGAATTATGGTTGAAAGGGGAGTAAAGGAGAAAGTCTCTTTTAGGAGCATTACATGGAAAAGCCAGCAAGCCAAGAAGAGAGCCAAAAACAATAGCTTGAGAATATTTGGAAGCCTATGTAACCTAGGCTTCAATCAGTTCCTAGGAAGAATAGCATAAATCCTCATACTGAATTCCTACTTAACCTCAGTCCTTACATATAATAGGTCTATCAAGATAAATAAAAAATCACAAGTATGTCAAAATACAAGAGAAAAAAACCTTTATGAAATAGACATTAGTGTTATCACAAGGAGATTAAATATCACTATGATTTAATTATTAAGGGTTATCAGGAAAAACATGGAGCACATACAAAAATAGTTTATTAGTACAAGCAGATACATGTGTATTTTTTTACATATAAATAAGAAATTCTAGTCATGAAGAAAAAGAAACACTGAAAAAACAAGAATTCCTTCAACTAATTCTACAGTATAGCCAGCAAAACTAAGTACCCTCAGTGAGCTTCAACATAAGTCAATGGAAACTTTATAAAATGAAACACAAGGAGGAAAAAAGAAAACAAAACAATATAGAGCATTTAATGCTCTGAAGAAGTAACAGAGATATAACTGGATGCATAATTTTAATATCAGAAGAAGCAGGGAGAATGGAAGAGTAATAATGACTTTTTTTTTTTTTTTTTTTTTTTGCAAAATTAAGAACAGATACCAAACTACACATCCAAGAATATCAGAAAACATCAAAATCTTGCCAGCTTTTGTGGAAATGCTCACTTCAGTGTTCTCCTACCTTTCCTGGAGTGGTTACTGCAATAGCTGTAGTGACCTGCTAAGGGAGGGTCAAGCCCCATGCTAAGAAGATAAAGGTTGTTAAGATTATAAATTTTTGATTCCCTTATCTATCCCTTTCTCATGTAAGAAAGCTATTTTCAGAATAACTAGTTAGGTTTTTTAACCAGTTCAAATATTATTTATCAGAAATCATTGCTTTGGACTGAGCTCCTGCACTAGATCCCAAAAGACCAGAACAAATCAGAATGGATTCACTTGTGTTGGGCACTTGGTGCTGCATAATTAAAACAAACAAACACCAGGAGATGCACAGCAACCAATCTAAAGGGGCCCAGTCAACTTGAGCCAGTAGGATGAAATCAAATATTCCTCTGCTTTAACCCTGTAAGGAAAGTAACTTTGAAACAAACCAATTTGCTTTTTGTTCCTTTTTACGGCTTTCTCTGATCCTTTTTGGCGTATAAAGCCTACCTCCTCTGCTCAGTTTAGCAGACAGACTATTTCACAGATAGTGCACTGCCCAATTTATGAATTGCTAATTAAAGTCAATTAAATATTTAAACACAATTTACTGATAGTCTGCTTTTTAAAAAACCAGTTACGATCACTCTCTCACAAACCTGAAAAAAAAACAATGTTTTATTCCCTAGGGGCCATCCTGCTTATCCACTTATTTCTCCCTTAAAGGTAGGTTTATCCAAGGGCTTTCTTCTGGCAGTAACTTTGTCAGGATCACTCAGTTTTCTCTTAGCCAGCCCATCTAAATTTGACCCTCAGTGAGCAAGCATCTTTCTCCACTACCTCAAAGTGGATTCCTGGCTCCTGCTTATCAAGAGGCTGGCCTCACTTAGCATGGCTTTTCACCACCAACAACAATACACAACGGACACACACCTGGGCACACCTGAGGATCTATTATTGATGTATTTGAAGTCTCCATAACATGGAGAAGAGCAATTTTATGTAATGATTGTTGGACAAGGGTGTCCCTCCAGGTAAATTTTATGTAAACTTGAGAGATAAATAGCTCATTAAATGAGAAAAATAAAATAGAAAGGTGTGCTTCATCAGAACAAACATGGCCTTGACTAAATTATAGTCAGATGACTTGTCTCCCTAAAATAAGCAAGTAAAATATACACATTTGTCACCCCATTTTTAGCTCTTTTATATAAAAAAAGGACATGCATTTTTGAGAAAATTAAAGAAAATTATGATTGAAGATGGCAAAATCTTTTGGAATTATACATTTTAAGAAAGTAAAGAGATATTATTGTTACCTTTTCCCTTATATCTAAGATTTACCAATGCTTTCATCCAACACATTCCTTTTCAGGATAGTCTTTGGTTCTTTTACCATGATAGTAATAGTAAGGAAAGGTTTGCGCATTTTGAAAAGTAGTGCCCTATATTTATTGAAGTCTTTATATAACACCATTTGTGTGAGTCAAGACACTGTTAAGCATTTCTCAGCAGAGTCTCTGGGGTGTACTGACCAAGCTCTAATATCATGGAAAGGTAAATATAACAGAAGTTTTGGGAGAGGTGAGGGGAAGTCAGTTCCCCCCAGGAGCACTTAGTGTGTTTCTAGCCATAAATGTCAAAGGCCAGGGCCACAGTGCTTCCCCTCCATTGCTTGAAAGTGTTCTAAATCCGAACAAATTTTATCCCTTTTGTCAGTCTCTGGAAAAAGAGAGGTGGCTTGTAACCTGCTTTCTAGTATTTGTGATCTGAATAGTTACTTCTTTGAGTAGTAATTCCTTTGTATGTCACTTTTAATTACATTAATTTGTAGATGTCTCCAAAGTTTTTGAACCTCCTATTGCAACTGATCAAAGCTGTGGCACATTTGTCGACGCTCAGGAGGGCCTGACTGAAATACACTTCCAGGTGTGGGGGATGGCATGCAGCAGATTCTCCTCGGCCTAGTTCTTTTCTAGTGTTTCCTGTTATGCAGAACAGCACTTTTCTACCTTCCAATCTTGGACAGATGGAAAATCATGCCTTCCCCCAGCATGCCCTTAAAAACATCTGCTATGTCTAAGATTCATAATTGATAAGCTCCAGTGCCATATTTCTAAGTTTGTTAATTAAATAAATGTTTGCAAAAGCATTACCATTTTAGTTCTCAGAGTATCAAAAGTAGTTAAAATGACTCATTAAATTCAGGCACTAAAAACACATTGATCAGTTACTAGAAAGTCAGGTAGTTATTACTATGGGGCACCAATATTTGGGGTCCATCAAATTTTAGTTAAATCACTCTAATTGTTGATGGATATATCAGGAGCAACTATTGAGAATAAGTGAACACAGTCTTACTGCTCATTAAAGTGTCTCTTGAGTCCTTATTTTGTGATACTGACTTCACCTCTTAATCTTCCCTTAATTTAATTAGGAATATACTTAGTGTAGTTATGGAGTGAATGGACTTTTCAAAAGCAGACTAATTCGTGGCTTCTTAAACACACACACACACTTGCACACTTACATTGCTCAACCAATGCAGATGCACAAATATTCTCGCAGAAGCACATTACTATTATCAGAGGTGACGATTCTTGCCCCACTTAGAGAAGAAGTAGTTGCTATTATTTCCATCAGAATCCCTGTTGTAAATTGGTTTCCATGCTAGGCATAGCTATCAAATCAGGTTACCACCTAGGAAATTTTACATCTATTTACTTTCCTTTCCCTTATTCTCATCTTCATGATGACTGGGATCTTTTCCTTCCATGAAACGATCATCCTTTTCCCTCTGAAAGCTTTGACCTGGTACCTTTTACTGTTAAGCAAATGTTTGTACTTTCCTGCTTAGGTACAGTATCAGTTTCTCCAGAGGTCACTATTCCCATTACAATTTGCTCAAATGACAATCCACTTGCATCATGGGTGGTGGCATCATTGGTATCCTCAATTTTCCTTCCTTCTAAAGAAAAGAAAATCTGTCATCTTGAGGCTCATATATCTTGCTTTGACCATATCTAGCTTTTCTAACTTCTTGTAACTTTTGAAAATACTGAAGGTGTCATCAGTCTTCACTTACTCTCATCTCTATCCAAAACAGCTCAGATTTTGCATCTATTCATGAACAAATTCGCCTGCAAAAAGCACAATTGAAAAGCACAATATTTCATGAACCAAGTTGTGTAGAAATATACCAGATACATCTATACACCTCAAACACAGCAAACTACCTGAGCTTATCACCTTCATTGTTAGACACATTATTTCATCTCTGGAATATAACTTTCTATCAAACTGCACATAATCCTCTATTCATCATTTCAAAATAATCACAAGCTACAACAATATCAATATCCACTTCAGGTCATTTCTGAGGTAAAGTGACATAGTTATTGGAACACTTATGTTTATGTTACCTTTTGATATATGGAATATTAAGCCACTCTTTTTATTATTATTTTTATTTTAAATATGACACTGATAAAGATTGAAGTGCCATGCACTTGTGTTAGTCATATTTCCTTCAGTAAAATCAAAATAAATTTTTGAAGGGGGAAGATTTATTTGGACTCATGGTTTTAGAGGTTTAAGTCCACAACTGGTTGACCCTATTGCTTTTGGGCTTGTGGCAAGTTGAGGAGCATATGATGAAGTAAAACCACTTGTCTTCTGACCAGAAAGTGAAAGAGAGAGAAGAGACAAAGCTCTGAGAATCCCCCCCAGGTGCAGACACACAGTGACCCACAGAACTCCCACTCGGCCCATTTCTTAAACTTTTTCACTGCCTCCCAGTAGCTCTGTGCTGGGGTCAAGTCTCTCCATTCAATATCCAAAAGATATCAGCCTTTAACTTCAATTTTCTACAAACCCTGTGCTTTTTCTTGTTTGATTTTGCATAGCATAATAAGTTTTAAAAGTGTCTATGCTACGTTATAGAAGGATTAACTGTATCTCAGTTGGCAAAATTTTTCTAGAAAATAAAACTACTAAGATCTGTTGGAGGGAGTTATACTGCTCCATGTTTCTAACTTTCAGTCTCAAGTCAGACATTTATGTCAAAATAAAACCCTTCTCTTTTCCCCTTCTCAACTCTTTCTACTCTCAGATGCAATTATTTCACTCTACTTAAATTTTAAACTTTCATACAGGAAAGATGGTAATCCTGGGACATAAACTATAGTGGTAGTGAAAACAAGAAAGCCATACCAGGTAGTGGAGAGATGAGATACAAAGAAGTAAACAAAATGTTTACTATGGGACTTGGTTGTGAAGGACAGTCCATAAGGATGAGCAGGGGTGGCGCTCAGCATTCTCATTTCATGAGTGGACAAATGTTACTATCGCTAACAAAGGGGAAGGTGGTGTTTTAAAACTTTTAGCAATATAGTTTATCGAGTTTGAAGGACATGGGAGTCAGCATACAGAAAAAGATGGAGACTGAGAGTGGAGTTAAGCAGAAGTTAATTTGTTTACCTCAGTACCCTTTTCGGTATTGGAGATTTAAGACAGTGAGGGAAAGATACCAACCAGTACAAAGGAAGACTTTGAGAAATCAGAAACAGAAGAAACAGATCTAAAAATTGTCTATTGACAATTAAAAACAAGAGTGCAAATGGATGATTATCTTTTTGTCACGTGAGAGGAATTTTCCTCTGAATTGTGGGACAATATATATACCAGGCACAAAGGAAAAGTCCCACAAAGTTGTTGTCTGGTAGAGTCTCTTTTCCAACTTTAGCTAAAGAGTCGTTGATTGTAATCCACAGTCAATTGTCTGATATTCCCTTTAAAGGACAAAAACAAGCAAAACGTAGAGTTCTCACTTGTTTACTAATTACAATCTGTGGAGGTCAGTCAAGCAGCACTAGCTTATGCCTCTCTCACTCTGTTTAGGTTTCTGTCTGTTGCTCTCTTCATATATATATATATATATATATATATATATATATACACACACACACACACATATATATGTATATTTAAGATATATATATACATATATCTCAAATTATTTTTCGAGCTAGTTATCTCAAATTCCTTCTACTAAGTTAGGGTTCCTTTGTCATTCAACAGGAGAAATAACCACCTGGTTAAATAAAAACTGATTTGTGGGAGCAGAGGAAATGGTTCGTTTTGGAGAGCGCTCGCCTAGCATGCACAAGGCCGTGGTTCAAATCCCTGGAGCCTCAGATGAGGAAGAGAGAAAAAAAAAAAAACTGACTTGTGAAGAGTAACATTAACAATCACTAAGGTGACCATTCATTCATTGTAATGGTACTTTTACTCTTCCATTTTTATAATGTTAAAAAGTGTGCAACTTTCCTAAAGAAAGAAAACACGTAGTATGGGCATAATTTCATTATTTCTTTCTATTCAATCCCCTTAATCACCATTTCTGCAATTTAAAATATCAATGACAGTGTTTTCCAGGAATATCTGATCCATTATACAGATCCACTAATTAAGGAAGAACATTAGATCACCAATACAAACATTAAATCTTATACTTCAGTGTGTTCTTCTGAGAGTGAATATTATTGGCTCTTCATATCATGATATTGTGAAAATAGTTGTTTTAATCAAGTTATAAAATATCTCCTTGTACAAACTAGCTGATATATATTTCAAAAGAAAAGCTTCGAAGCTATAAGATCATTATTTATTAAAGAAAAGTACCAATATATATCACACATTTACTTGTTTTGGAGGAAGTTAAACTGAATAAATAATTTGACATAACAGGTACAGCTGCCATTTATACATAGTGTTATCATTTCTCAATGAGAAAGGAGCATATAAAGAATTTTGTGTAATATTTTAGATAGCCCAGGGCAGATTTGTCTTTCTAAGAACACTTGGATTGCTCATACATGCTATAATTAAAAAAATCAGTTATACATTTTTTATATTTAACAAACATTAGAGATTTGCTAGAAAATAATAAGGAAGGAAAGACATTTTAGACTCCTGGCTAAGAGTGCCATTGAGTTATGAAAGACTGGTCTAATTGAAATTCTAGGTTAAGGATACAGTCATATGAAAAAACAAAATTACAGAGCTCAGTGCATGTGATACATACAATTAAGCTCTGGACAACAATAAGGAAAAAAAATGAATGAAACAATTGTAAATTAGGTTTACTTGATTCACTGCTTTTTTTCACTTTATTATCTATTTGTTCTGAAACGAAATCAGATGAGAAGTAAAATCCGAATTGATGAAAAATGCCTTCCATTCTTTTATACTCCACAAAATCATAATTTTCTATCAAGCCTGCATAAGTCATGACACTCCTCTTGGTAGGAATCTCCCAGTTGAATACAGAGATAAAAAACACCATGTCATGACCCAACAAAAATAATAAAGGAAAAAAGATGCAGAAACCAGGTTTGCTCTTCTAATTATTTTAGTGACTAAATAGATTCAATAAAAATGTTTTAAATTACACCAAGTTGATTTTAGCACAAGTGAATGTTACACAGTTTGTAGATTCCAATATTAAAGGAAACTTGAGAAATATTCTTTCAAATAATTTATAATATTTGTACTTCAAGTTTTAAAAATTTTAAAAAGATAGAATATGTGTTAAATACTTAAAATATGTATTTAAGATTAATAATATGGGATCTGGGATATAGCCTAGTGATAGAACACTTGCCTAGCATGCATAAAGAGTTGTGTTAGATCCCAACAGAACCAAATAAAAAAATAAATAAAATGTAAATGCATGGCATATCATATTACTTTCCATGATTAACTATTAATCAGGAAAAACTAAACTGTCATATTTTCAATTTTTACAACTGGGTTTGTCATTGTATAAAAATAAAAGAATTTAAGTATTACATAAATGTAACATTTTGAAAGAGTTAACTATAACTTGAATATGTAAAGAAAATATATAATTAGTACTACCTCTAGTGAGTTAAATAATTGCTGTTATTTTTCAGCACCTATAAATTTATTATAATTATCATAGAATACAAAGGTACAAGATGGGAGGTTCTACTCATGTTTATAACAATTATGTCAATGCAATTATTATATATAAAAGAGTTGAAGAAAAAATGGTGTTTAATACTAATTCAGGCAATTATCAGAGTTGAATATGTGAAAATGTGCTACATACACATTAAAATTCACAATAAAAAATTATAGAACAATATGGAATATGTTGAATGATGAATTCAGTAGGGTACCACAGGTAGGTCCATGCCCAAAATAATGACTAATAAGGACAAGAGTAGTGTGAGAGTAAGATTAAGAAACGATGATGAGCTAGGTGCAGTGGCACACCCTGTGACCCCAGTGTCTTGAAAGGCTGAGGCATTAGGGTGGAGAGTTCAAAGTCAGTCTCAGCAACTTAGCATGACACTTAGCAACTCAAGGAGACCTTGATTCCAAATAAAATCTAAAAGAGGACTGGGGATATGGCTCAATGATTAAACACATCTGGGTTCAATCCTCAGTACCAAAAACCAAACAAACAAAAAAGAAATAATGATGATTTTATTTTAATTAACAGACTAATTTGTATCTTGCAGGCATTTATGGCTGCTGCAGAAGGCACTTTTGTGTCACTAAGCCCTGGTATCACTGATGCTATTCTAATGTCCAGCATCCTGCTTCCATTTCAAGTCACTATATCATCCAAGGGATCTTCTAAAACCCTCACTTCATGTATGTGTTCCAGGCTTGCTATATAAGATATGTGGAATATATTGTCACCTTTAACATAACTTAGTAATGTATCCTATCTTCAATGGAAGTTGGAAATGCTGTGATTTAGCTTGCACACATGATAGTATTTTATTACTAAGTATAGAAGATTTTCGTTGCCATGTTCTATTAAGTTACCATAAATCTTGAATTACCAAACATGAAGCATTTGCTCACAGGGAAAACGCAGGGTTATTTTCCTGCAAGTCTCTTATCACATTTTCATTAACCTATTAGTATATAACCTGGATTTATGTGTGTTTCAGATTGAAGATACCTTGTTTGATATATATTGTTGATTCATTTACAGTGGATTTACATAGACTTTAACTCATGTCTAAAAGACAGATATTTTTCTCAAGTATTTTCCTTGTAAAGCATTTCACAGCCTTCTTGTGTGTAGACACATGAAACACCACTTCAGCATTATACTTGGTGGGGTGCAGGGGAGGTGAATTTAATCAGTAAAATAAACAACAAGAAGCGCAAAATCAAAAAAACAAAGAAACAAACAAAAAATGGCACCAAATTGACCACAAAAGGAACATTTATTTGCATTATCAAAACTAAAAAAAGGCAAATATCTCTCAGATTGGTCAGCCCCAGATTAGAATGTGTATTTTGAGCAACTCAAATTTTCCACCATTCAGTGCACATTTGTGGGTAACTAGGAAAACACTGTGGATGTTGATTTTAAGTTTACAAACAATTTTTTTAAATAGGTGAATTTACAAATATGTAATCTGTGAATCAAATTATGGGGATTGACGATAATCAGTAGAAATGTATGTAGAAATATAAATACGATTCATATAACATGGCTTTACAAGTTGTCCTGTACCAGAGACCTCCACCATTTAACACTTAACATTATCCACGTAGAAATGTATTTCCTCATTTAAAGTAGATAAAACTGAGACTCAAGTAGTCGAAGTCATTTTCCCAAAGTCACATAGATAACTAATGCTAAATGAAAGAATGCAAGAATACATATCTTTTGGTTACTCTTTTTCTCTATTCCAGAAATGCTTATAAGTGCCCAATGTAAAAATATCACCCAATGATAACAAAATAACACATATGAATATAAAATCATTTTTCAATATCAACTTGATTGAATTTATGCTCCACATTCATTAAAAATGAAAATGAATGTTTGATAACACACCATGAAAATTAGCTAGGTATGAAAGGGTAAAATACTGCAAAATAGACAATGGAGAACAGTGTAGACTTAAGTTGCCTTTCTTTAGAAAATACAATGGCCTGATAGAGGAAACAGATATACCAGAGGTGATCTCTACTGCAAGATGGACCATATTTAGAGACTACATAACAAAAACATAAAACTGAGGTTAGTGACTATCGTTGCTGAAAGTTTCATTTAGTAGTTTTAAAACAATATTTCTGCACAACAGGGAAAAATGAATTACTATAAAAGTCTTCTCAACACTTTACTGATGTAAATCTCTTTAAAGAAGAATAGTCAATAATTATTATTGCAAAAATTATATTGCAATTTGATAAACTTTATTGTCTCTTTCTCTTTTACAAATCATAATGCACAAAGAATCTTGGAACCAAACAAAAAATATTAGTATAAATCGAACCCCTTTATTCTTCAGGTGAGATAACTAAGATCCAGACATTTAAGGCATTTTTCTATTCAGATTCCAGCTAATGGAGTAAAAAATCTAGAACTGAAGCATAGGTCCATTGCTGTTATGTTTAGGTCCTAATAATAGTACAAAGGAAAGTTCCTTATTTCAGAGCTGATTCACTATGCCCTGGCAACCATTTCAAACCACTGAAACTTGGGCTGCAATCTCTACTTACTGCACAGATTTGTTGAGCCAACACTAACAGAACGAGTTACATGAAGAGTGAGTTTATTTACAGATGGGCAGCAAGGAACTACAGAGAACTAAGATTCATGAGAAGCTGGTTTCCCAAGGTTCCCAGAAGCTTTGCAGGTTGGGAGACTTGTCCACACATGTCCCACTTGGACCACTGTTGAGGTGCCCTGAGAGCAGTTCATCCTGAGTTTTGTACCAATAGGGCCAACTTGACTTGCTGGGTAAAGCATTCCAGTACATGCTGTGCTAGAAAGGACAAAAACAGAGCTTGGTCTACTCTAGCAAATTCCTCTTCCTTGTAGGGAATATTTTCAATTTATTTGCAGTTGTCCTGCAGATGGCAGCTAGGAAGTCATGACAACTGTGTTGTATCAGGGCACCAAGAAAACTACCCTGTAGCCATTCATAGTATACCCATTTTCACTTCTCCAAATTTGCTAGGTAGAATGGAGGCTGTTCTTTGACTACTTTCCTCAGCATGCATTTGGACAGGAAAATCAACATAACCAGGCTCCTCCACAAACCCAGAGAGATCTAAACCTCCCATCTTTATCCTCTTCAATCATTTGACAGGCCTGAATGTACATCAGTGAGGCTCCTGCACTATGCTGAACACATCTAGTTGTAAAGCACAATAGAATATTTAAAATATTTATTTGCTAATATTAATAATGAGAAATAAACTAAAAAAGATAACAAAAACTTTAGTGAGCAATAATAAAATATCTAATCTGTTTATCTCTGTAACAATAAATAATTGACTAATTTTTCAAGTGCTTTGATATTATTCTTATGTAATGAGAAACAAGCAAATAATTAAATACATGAAACTATACTTTTATGTTGACATAAGTCTATGGTGTATTTTTTTTATCATGGTTTATCCTGATTATGATACGATAGTTATCAACTTATATCTATTTAAACACCAGTGTTCAGAATTAATGAAAACATACTTTCACATTGTTTCTATAGTATAATGCTGTTTGCTGGAATATATGTTTTGGGTTTTTCTTTTCTAAATGATAGCATCTGTCCATGTTTTTCAAAAACTAGCCATTTCCTCAGTCTTGATCTTCACTACTGTCACTACAATAAATATTCATGAATGGAGCAAAAATTTTATACTTGGTAAAATATTATAGAAAAATTTTTCTTTGAAATTCAATTTTGAAAATTTCCTTAACAAAGAAAACATTGAATTAAACATTCAAAAACAGCAGTGTCTCTCTAACAACAGCAGCACAAAAAGCAACTATTTAATTAAATAAGACATTTGGGAAGGCACTTTGGTTTAACATCTACATCTAAACTGCCATAAAAAAGCAATTATACTTGTTCTTTATATTGAGGCAAAACTTATTCTAGTAAAACATTTGGTTTTGTCTTCCATTTTGCTGTCCATATTTTTATGTTATTTTCTGCTTGAATCCTTTGTTTAGTTGTCAGTATTTGAAGACATCTATTTCCTACTTGTTATTGTTCAAATAAGGTTAAGTATTTGAATCAATATGTATGATGTAAAGAGGAAATACATTCACTGCAAGTAGAATCATAAGAATAACTTTTACTTATCATCATAGGTAAAAATACATCTGAAAAATAGCATTCAAAAACTTGAAAAATCAGTAGTGAAAAAGGGGAATTTCTGAGTTAAAATATGATATGATAAGAATTCAAATTATGGTTCAGTGCAATATTATTTTATGTGCTCTTGTGCGTGATTCTTAATCTTTATGAAGGTCAAATCAAAATTCATAATTGAAGTGGTAATTAGTTCCCATTTACCTCTATAAGAACTATTTTAATAAATATTGAGGAAATAACAAGAGGAATGAACTGAAATACAAAAATATTTAAATATGGATTGGTAACATGGTATTGCTATTCTCACAGTAATTTTCAAGACAGATAAATAACAGAACACACACACACACACACACACACACATACACACACACACGGAACCAACTTTACCTGAGGGCTACAATAATAAAATAAATAACTATATGTTGAGCTAATGAAAATTTCACAGAACTACACAGCAGTTCTGTTTACAATGTATGGTGAAATTTAGTGACCATAGCAATACAAGTGTGTTTACTTTGTACCAATGTATAAAGGTGAATCATATGAAAGGGCTAATATTTAACTAATTTACCTATACAGTGATTTAACCTAATATTATAAATATCTGTGTATATATATATATCAAAATATCACACAAAATAAACATTTGCTTCACTTGAGTTAAAACTATTATTTATATTGTCATCATTAAAAATAATGACTATTGGTAATATTCACATTCGTGACTTCATCCAGTAATGAAGAATAGTTTGATCTCTGAGAGGCAAAGGAATACGTTATTTAATACATTAATTAATAACTAATAAAATTGTATAAATATATTTAAATGTATAATTTGAGTATATTACCTTAATTTTACATGATGGCAAATAAATATTATTAAATATTTTTTAAAAATTAAAGTTCCAATATTATTTTATCAAATGTAGATTCATATGTTAAATATAGAATAAAAAACACCATACACATGTCTGGTGAATATGCCTTTTGTGTACAATTGAACACTTACATATATAGGTGTATCTTTATACATATATACATATATTTATATAAATTAAGAATTATACATATATGAATTAAGTGAAAAGAATGTCAAAAGAAATCCTATCTTGAATTTGTAATTTCTTTATAATATTCAAGATTTCTGATAATAATTATGTATTTTTAATTATATAAAACAAGTTCCCCTCAGTATGTCTCTGAGAGGAAGTATATTTTCTCAGTAGGAAAGGGCAAAAATTAAAGAAAGCAATCATTCAATTTCATAGTTATACAGATATATCCCCAGTTATTATCATTAAATTTGAGTTTATTGTTCCATCACTCAAATTTTCAATTTCTTTATCTGTAAAATGATGAGGTTGACTGAGTTATTTTCAAGAAGCACATGAACCAGTTCACAAGAAAACACTTGGCAGATGACGTAAAACATGTAAAACCTTCAATAAATAGTATTCCACAAAATTTGTCATTATCATCATTACCAGAGCTGGCTAAAACATTTTCAGGCTCAGTCTGATATGAAATATGGAGGCTGTGTTCAAAAAGCAGGGAATATAAAATTATTTAAAAATTTAAATGTTAAATTTTAAATATTGAAGAGTATAAAAGTCCTAAAATGTGTCATAATAATTTTATGCCACTTTTGCTTTTCTCTAAATGTCACGAATTATTTACACTAAATACTTAGGCATGTTTCTTCTTTCCTCATAATTTTAGCTTATGGGCAACATTAAAGAATCTTAACTCCTAATATTTCTTAAGGAAACTTTATGGCTATCCCTGTCCACTATTAACAACTATATCTTTTCATTTGAAATCCAAACACCCAAAAAAAGGAACATGATTTTCCATCACAGGTTTTCATAATAGGTTAGTAATCAATGGCCTGGACATACTGAGTTTCTCTGACTAAGTGACTAAGCTGCCCACCATTGTTTCAGTTAGCTGTGTCCACTGGCAAGAGATGGAGAGTCTCCTGGTCTCACACACAGGGAGCTGTTTGTGGTCATGTGGAAGCATTTTCCATCAAAACAGAGGATAGGCCAGTGAGTCTCTGAGACTAACACATGTAAAGTATGTAAGAACTCCTATTACCCCAAATAGATTAATTTGACAAAAAAGTCTTCTAAAAATTATAGGTAGAATATCATTTAGACATTTCATTTTAACTTTAAAAAGTAAAAATAAAAATTTATTAAAATCTTGAAATAAAAGTCTAGGGACTTTCATTATAAGGCAACTGATAATCCTATGCACTTTCTGTTCATTTTTCTATTTTTACTTTTAATTTAAACATTATTTGTAACTCAACTTCAGCAATTTTCAGTTTCCATCTCTTTATAGCACATCAAGCAATTACAACACTTGTGAAGCAATTTGTGTGCAGAATCCTTTTAGAAGTCTGATTTATTTCCCAGAGTTTCTAATAGTTGACCAGCCCACTCTAACATTTTTGAAGTGTATTTCAAGCAATTCACCTTTTTTAGAGTTGTTTTCAATGCATACAACTTTGTTTTCATAGAAACAGTTCTCTTTATTTTCATAAGTTTAAGTAATATTTGCATAGATTATGTAAATGAAAAAAAAGCAAAAACAACTGGTATAAACAGATTTAAAAACATCTGATACTTGGTACACATACTACCGAAACAAAGAAAACAGAAGTGCAGGGACAAAGCAATCTGCTTTTCAGAAGCGTTCAGCAAAATATAGAGATCTCAGCAAGTGTGTTTAACAGAGGGACTGGGAAGCACAGTTTAATCTGGTAGATTTGTAAGTGAAAGTCGTTTTCCTGCAGTAACAAATTTTCATTTTCTCATGTTTAATTTCACAACCTACTGAATTTTGCTACATTACACAACTTATAATATAATTTATCTAACATTTATGTTGAAGCAAATTAAAAAGGAGACGTGGACAGAAGAATCTCTGAGCAGATAAATATGTTAGGTTTCCTAGATAACAAACTTTTCTTTATTTATAAATATAAGCGAAACATAACTTGTGCTCTTTCTTATAGGTGTCTGTATTGTATGCCACCAGCCTGGCAGTGGTTTTTAAAACAGGTTTTACTTGTGTGTGTATGTGTGTGTGTGTTCCTTCCTGTGGTGTGTACATTTTAATAACTTAACAGCAATCACTGTTATCAAACTATCTCAAAGATACTAATAACAACATGTGTTTATAGTTATTTATAGTTTTAATTTTTTGTTATTTCTGCATGTATTATATTTCATTTTATTCATATCATTCACTTTTTTCCACCGGATTGTTCAAAGGTTAAATGATTCATGAAACAGATGGTCCGGTGCATTTCTTATTATATTCAAAAATATTTTTAAAAATATATTTATACCTTTTTTCCTTTCAATGTAGTACACCTCCTGAGTTAGCATTTTTGGATAAGCTTATTATCTCATATTTTCTTGATTTCTACATCTTGATATAGCTATTTTGATCCCTAGTTATTTTGATATTATTGCTGTTAGAGTTACTGAGTCATTTTACTATTAAGATATTTGGAGCAATTTATTTTAGTTTTGTTGTTCATAATTTTTAGTACATACACTGCACAGAGAATTACTTTTCCTATTATTTCCTTGAAATCTTGATTTATTTGGATTGTTTCTTTGTAACTCAGCAGGAGAAATATATGTTTTGCAATAAATGTTTTAAACTAATTTGAATTTATATTCACAATTGACATATTTGGTTATTATTAGCTTTGGTACATTTATTTTTTGAAATTTTGTCCTTTTCTTGATTCATCATGAATTCTCCATTAATTGCTTTTCCTCTGGTTTTCTTTTTCCAACATTGATTTTAGGAAAAAAATATATCACATGAATCACTAGCTTTCTACAGTTGGACTTGGCAATATTATCTATAATTTGAAAGGAAGTAAGAAAAAAGGATTTACAGTCCTCATGGTTCTAGGCAGTTAATAAATGGTAAAGCCCAGATCATAAAATAATGCTGATATTAATGTCCATTGTCCATATTGTACCCACCTTGCAGAAAAAAAATTCCCCTTGAACATTTTGCTTAGGTGAATAGTTCACATATTGAGCCATAAAACAAAGTTTGAGACCACAGTAAAACATGGAGTGAGATAAAACAAGATGAGCTCATTCCTGTAAAGTATATCTATGTATTGCAGGGTCTCTCTGTGTTAATTGGTGTAATATTTTAAAAGGCATGGCCAGTAATTTTCCTTTGATATAAGTGGCCATTTGGCAACATGATAATGCAATAAGAAGCTGAGTAATGGGATCAAAAGGACACTTGCCTTAGCTGACTATTACTTCTTATTTAATACACATTAAATAGACTATTAGTCAGGAAACCTTGTAAAGAGGCTATGGCACCATTTATAGCTATTGAAAATAATTGAACTAAACTATAATAGGGTGATTAAAAGAAAGTAGTATACATAAGAAAATACATGAATGCAAGGTTAGAAAGTCTTGGTGATGCCTAAAAGAGAAGAAGTTACCTGAAATGATGAAGAACCTAGGTTTTATAATGGCAAAGGTCTAGTTAATATATAGTGGGAGTTTGGTTAAAGGTACAGTGACATTTGTCTTATATGCATTTAGTTTCCCTATGTATGAAAATGATTGGGGTAAAAATCAAAAAATTATGGTTATGCATCTTATATCTCAACCTAAGTCACATGAAATTAATATCCTTGGATGGATGCTGAAAGTACCTTCCTGCATTACCTTATCCCTTCCACCTCCTGAAAGTGAGTACTGGGAATTGGAAGCAGCACAGAATTAAGTTGGAACACTCCCCAAGGGCAGGCTTTGTAGATGCTTATAATTGTTACTGATCTTTATATATAGCTTCTCTGTGAACTCATTATTAAATCTAGTTCTTGAACGTGTAGGAGTATTTTGGAGATTGAATGTCCTTTGAATTTCTGAAAATAACAACAAACACTGGGCCACTGGATCTTTATGACCATGATGCAATATTTTGTAGAAAGACCATATGTGTCTGAAGAGACAGACAAATCAATTTGCAACTGAAAATAAATCAAGTGAAAAATTGACTTAAAGAATATATTCATGGTAGATAATCTGAGAGAAAAAAATGTTTGTATTGTTCACTTTGTACACATGTTGATGAGATTTCACACTTATGAGACTTAGGTTCTTGAGGCTATGTCACTTGCATTCTAATCAGAAAGAGTTATTGCTGACAGGCAAATAAATGAACAAAATAATTTCAAAAATAATTGGTGTGAAAAAATAAAATATTGTGATATAATAGAAAATGATCAGCACGAGGGACATTATATTAAATGATGATACTAAAGAGGAAAATTTCAATATAAGTGGACATGTCTGAAAAAAAGAGAAACACACACATATATAGATTTAGAAAAGAGAAACTTTTTGCTTCTTGCTAGAAATCTAGCAATGCTAAAAGTTCATAATGTGAAACTGCTAAAATTTACTTCTCTGCTCCAAAGTTGGAAAACCAAAAAAAATTAAAAAAAAAAAGGTGGAAAGAAGTGTCAGGATTTAGCTTGATACCGAATTGAAAATTAAAATGAAAATGAGGATGCTAGCAGTGAGACATAGTTTATTCCCTCTTAAAGCAATTCAAAGGCATTTTGGCAAAGATAATCCGTTTTCTCACTCATAGGCATAATTTATAAGATAGTAGATAGGGGTCAGAATACCTTCTTTTCCTATTATTTTTTCATTGGTTAGAGTCAAATGCTAAGAAATGAAACCACAAGCCACGACCTACTAATTTATGATTAATAGAAAGTCTACCAGTGGGCTTTACACTCAGAGTTCATGATTTAACAAAAAATTTCCTCTCTTGAATATTACTTAGAATACCCCCACTCCATCTAAATCTTTGAGCAGCAATAAATTTAAAGGAAATTAGATCCCTGACACTAATTTGAATAAGAATGTATAGCTACTCCTTCTTCAGTTCTTTATAGTCACAACAATTAAGAAGCAAACTGCAGATCAGCATCCTTGGGAATGCATTAATAATGAATTTATTTTAGCATTCCTGGCCAGTAGGATATGATACAGGCCTCTAACAGTGATCACTTTATATTCCTTCAATGTATACCTTTTCTAAATGAGAATTTTCATTGTAATAACCTTCTTTTCTTATTCATTATTTCGTTTTGTGTTTGGACTAATGTTTAGGTAATCAAATAGGGTAAACATTGCAAATTTTGATAAACAGGTAGATATATTAAAGAGATGTGCACCTCATTTTCATATTCTGGAATATGATCTGATAATACCTATAAATATAGACACAATAACTGCATCTTCATTTAAGTAATTGGTTAATGGCAGAGCCGATTAGATTAGAAATTTTTGGATTATATATGTAACTGAAGATAGTTGTTGATATACATAATCATGTGAGGTTTTGACCCTTCAAGGACAGACTGAATCCCATCTTGTTTATGTGAAAGCCTAATTTGGTGTTGCTATGTGATTCTAGTAACCAAGGAAGGGTACCCTTTTCATCAGGAATTGGGTTAGATTAGTTGATTCACATAAGAATCATTAGGATTTTCTGTTGGTAAAGAAAAAATTACTTCTATGTGTTCCATAGGCTAAGAACTCATGACCAGAATTGGCAGTCAAGAAATTCACTGGCATTTGGACATAAGAAAGAGAAAGGAGATCAAGAAGAAGAGGGGGTATCACCAAAACACTATTCCAGAATAGTCAGTATAACAAAGGATTGAGGTTAAGATTTCATTCTGAAGGTTGAAACTCATTCTTGGATTATAAAATTAATCCAGTGGATTATAGTCAAGAATTTTATTAAATGAAACAGAATAAAGTAGAATAAAATGACATAACATTTATTAAAATAATATGCATCATATAATGCTAAAATATTGTTTTGAGACTTTTTTTACATATACATGTACATGAATAGTTTTTCAGGATGGTGATGAAAAATATATTTCTAATTTTGAATAGTTATTCAAAGATGTTTGAAATTAAATGATTAAAATATTCTACTTCCTATGACTTACCCTATTTCTGTGTAAGCTATCCAATATTTTCTGTGCTATTTGACTTTTATCATTTTACTTAATTGATGTTACAAAAACATTTTTATACAAGTATTTGATCGTCCTAACATCCCTAAGAAAGTTTTACTATTATTATACTAACTATGGAGTTTAGAAAATTGCTTAGACTCAGTCAGTAAATATCAGAGTCAAGATTTATACAGGTATCCTGGAAAACTATTAGATGGCATTAATTGTATACTGAACAAAATATTTATTTTGCAGAAACATAAAGTAAAATGTTTAACAGAAAGATGTTAATTTTGTCAAAACTGGAAAAAAAATTCCTGGCATATTAATTATGATATACTAGATTAAAAGTCACACCTTATTGCTGAGATCCTCAGGGTACCTTGGACAAATTCCAAGTCTGTAGGAAAGTCCTGTGCTATGATTACTGCTTATTAGTTAATGCACAGACTTGAATCTCTAAATGCCCCACATGGATCTTTAAAGTGTTCATTATGTACAATGATACCACTATCTCTTCTTGAAAACAAATGAATATAAAAATATAAGATGAATTATTAGTTTATTTTATTTCCAAACAATATTTGTAGTAGCTGTTCAGAGATGAAAATAAAGTCTCATATGTATTTGTTATTTATATGTTATATAAATAATTATTTATTCATATATTTATTTTAAATGCTATCAAATTCAAATAACATGTTGAAAGGCATCTCCAAATTTTTTTTTTAAAAAAAGGTTTTGAGAGTAATACAAAAAGTCAGATTGCAATGGAATCTTGTATGGAGTCCAAGATAACCACTGGTGTGTCTAAAGAACAAAGCAAAGTTAGAGGTTCCACTGGGAAAATGAAAATTAGGTAAGTTTTTCAAAAGAAAATCTAGCATTCAGGCAATATGCAGGTGCAGGAAAGACTGACATGAAATTGAGTACTCTGCCTTGACTTCAAACCTAATCCGGTCTCTAGAAACTTCTCCTTTAAAATACTGACATCACACACCACCAAGTTGTTGTCTCTTCCTGTGGAGATGGCCCACATTCCCTATTGAAAGAATACCTGCTTTCCCATATAATTCTGTGTCTCTGGGGGAAAAAAAATGAAAAGAAATAAAAGAAGGAATAAAGGAAGGGAGATGAAAGAAGGAAGGCCTAGGAATAATTGTTGAGCTCTGTAGTAGTTAGCAATCTTGACTAGGGGAGCAGCAATAGGTATGGCTAGTTTTAATTTCTTAGCAGTTTCATCATCAGTTGCTGGGAAAAACTGGTCTTTGAAAACTATAGCAGGCCATTTCCTTCCATCAACCTAGTAAGCTAGTTTCTGAAAGATTCATTTTCTACCTGAGTGTTTTTCTTATAGTGTCTTGTTTCTATTTTAGTTGAGTATGAGAAGATTATTGTCATTTGAAGACTCAGTTTTCACAAATTTGTATCTAAAATGAAATGTTGAACTTAAGGTAGTATTATCTTTATGTGATAATACCTAATTGGTTTATAAATACATAAGATTATTAGTAAAGAAGTCTGAAAGAAAAGCAGACTTCTAAATAAAGAAGTAGGGAGCATATTGATGGGTTATCCATTGCTTTGATCCATATATATTATATTATCAATTCATGAGTAGTCTAACTACTGTGCATAGCTTTAGAAGAAATAAAAAGAAATGCCCACAGAACTCTTTTCTAACTGTATAGGACACCTCCTCTATGATAGACATTTATATTCCTCCTTTTAGAGTAATGACTTACAATAAACTGAAATTCAGTGAGAGTAACAAAATGGTCCACATTAGTTGAAGAATTAGCATACAATTTTAGATATGACAGTGTAAAATATATACTTTTTCAACAAGAGTAGGCAATGTTTTGGGATACATGTATGGACATCTATACTAAACAGAGACAGAAACCATTATTTATCTTCAGAAAAGTAAAAGTAACAAAGTTAAGTAGTAAATATACTTGTGTCTCTATTAGATGTATGACAAAGAGATTAGTTGTTAAATGAACTCATTTCACCCAGGACATCTTGCACCTTTTTTATGTTTGCATATCTCAGTGTTGTATGGAAGGGAACCATCATGGCAACATAGAGGAAGATATTTAAGTAGAATAATTGTTTCAGGATTTGAGACTTTTTTACATAGTCATGTTTATTTCCTTTGTGTACCACAGTAGAAGGGTATGATAAGCAATCAATTCTACAAAATCTGTTAGCAAATTTTGGAAGACATCTAGATTATCTTATTCACATATTACAACCAAATAAGGTTTAAAATCTTTGTTGAATGATGAGATTTTGCTGAATTTACAGCACATTTTACTGGCCTGGAATTTTGTTTGTCTAGTTATAGAAATAAACTTTATAAGAAAGATGTAAACTTTTTCTCTCAGGTGTAAACATGTTTCACCCTGATCATTATATTGCAATCAAGAAATAAATATGCCTACATTAATATATAACACCCATGAATAAAGAATTTTTTGTCAAAAAATGTTCAGTACACTGAGATATCTTCATTCATTCTCTTCAATATTTTTTATCTTTTACTGTGGGCTTAATTTTCATTCATATACTGTTTGCTCTTAGCAACATCAAATTCTGATGACTCCCTTAGTACCTTCACAGCTAAAGTATATTTTACTTCTCTGTGAATTGCAGGACATAATTTAAAACTAAAATTTAACTTTTTAAACTTTTTTTGGTTCAATGAATTTATTGCTTACGAGCAGTGAAAGGATAATAAGAGAAATAATTCTCCAATGAATTAATACTTTAGAACCACCGTACAACATTTTCTCATTTGTATGGCTCAGCTAAGCAGCAAGGGCCAAGGAAAAATTAAGGGTACAATTAGTTGTACATATTTTCACAAACTAGAAATCTGCTCAATGACTTCCAACCATGTGAACATAAACTGACTATTGTGAATAAGATTGTGTCTTCTATCATTAAATCTGAGGGAAATAAACTGGTAGTAAAAAAAATAGCTAATAATAAACTAATTGACTTTGGGTGACTGCACGTTTCTTGTAAAATAAAAAAAAATCATAAATAAAATGTGATATGTTATAGTATATAAACAAAGAAGATGGTTAAAACATATATATCTGCAAAATTACTTGGTTCAAAAATAGTAATAATTTCTTGGAAAATGTGTGTTTTGCGATCAAATATAAGATAACAGTATGTAGATGTGAATTTTCACTCATGCACATACCAGAGGTAGAAGAAAGTGTGGAAAGAAATTCTGAAAAGATAAATCAGTGGTCTAGGAATGTAGTTTGGTGACCGGGTTCTTGCCTAGCATGTGTGAGGCCCTGAGTTTGAGCCTCATCACCATGGAAAGGAAGGAAGGAAGAAAGGAAGGAAGGAGAGAGAAAAGAAAGTAAAAACAAATAATAAAAACATGTAAAGATAATATGAATTGTGAGAAATAATCTAGGAATACCAAACTTTGCTAGTAGAGTATGTACAATCCTTTATGATTAGAAAATATGTGGGAATTTTATTAAAAGTAAAATAATTTGGGGCTGGGGAGATAACTCAATCGGTAGAGTGCTTGCCTAGAAAGCACAAGGCCCTGGGTTCAATCCCCACCACCACAAAAAAAAAAAAAAAAAAGTAAAATAATTTGTTTTCACAATAAGATACTGATTAAAAAATAAAAATGTGCCTTAGCTTCACCTTTAAATAAAAAAGGTGAGAAAAGAGCTTCTTAAAAATTTCTAATTGCATGGTTGAAGACAAACATATTTATGACTGAAATTGTCACCAAACATGCTTCCAAGAAAATTCAAATGAATAATTCAGTTAAAATAGGATCTATTAGGCAGTGGCTATATTTCCCTGGGAAAACAATAAATAAAAATTTACCTTTAATACATATGAAACATATTCCCACAAAAGTATTCCCAAATTAATCATAAATTACATGAAGAAAGAAACCACCATTAGAGCAATACTGGATACATTAACTAAGCTCCAGAGAAGGCAAATATGAATTTATAAGAAACAGAGTATGAAGTAAATTTGTGTCACATATTCAAAAGGAAATTTTCAATTTTTAAAAAGTTCTATAATTAAAAACAACCCAATTTTATGCTTTTTAAAAGAGACAATATTTTAAAATACTATACCAGATAAGAATCTTATAATTATATTGATGTGAGACCTATTAAACAATTAAATAAGAAGAAATAAAATCACTTCAAATGGTCAAATATTTGATTCAAGCACAAAATATAATCATCTTGAGGGATAAATTCCTGATAATACAACTTGGAAGTAGATGGGACAAAAAAAATTATATCATTGCAAGAAAAAAAAATGAAAAAACATTCAGAATTATATTAAAGGATTTTAGCACACATCTCTAGAAATAAATGTCAAACAAAATAATCAGAAAATTAAAGATTTGCACAAAAAACGGAATTCACTCCAATGAGCACATATGAAATTATCACTCAATATCTAGGAAATATAAATGTATTCTGGAATTTATTATATATTTAAAAATTAAAATTACAATAATCAATAATAAAAATTCAGAAGTAAAATATATGTATACATATATATCTTCAATATAATGTAAGTTAGAAACAAAAATGAAAAAAAATGATTTAGAAAATGTAAAAGCATACATTAAAGACATGCATCAGTGAAAGAATCAATCACAATGGAATTTAGAATTCCTTTATAAGCTTCTTTGTAAACATACCATATGTAAAAACTTTTTGAGTTATGCTTAACAGGATAGTTTTACCTTTAAATATTTATTTATAAGATTTTATGTCAAGTCTCAAACTTGAGAATTTAGGAAATTAGAGATTTAAGGCAGAACATAGTGTGTAAAAGTAAATAAAAATATTTAATAAATATACATTATTATAATTCTGTCTAATAGAATTATCATCTTCAGCTAACATTGATGAACCACTAAAACTGAAACAAAAAAAAAAGAGAAATAAAGATAGAGTGGAAATATTAAAAGTTAATAACAAGATACAAGATAAATATTAGGCAATAAAATGCTTCATTAAGGGGAAATTCTTCTAGAAAATTTAAAATTTCTACAACAAAAAGTGAACAGATAATATGAATAGTCTCATACAAATAATGAAATCAATAATTATCACCCATTATATTTTATTATTTTATATACTTATAATTGATACTTAAATT
The DNA here is from genome assembly GCF_902686455.1 of Sciurus vulgaris. Classification (NCBI taxonomy): domain Eukaryota; kingdom Metazoa; phylum Chordata; class Mammalia; order Rodentia; family Sciuridae; genus Sciurus; species Sciurus vulgaris. Next base: position 23,879,749 of record NC_136470.1, on the reverse strand, counting down.
GAGCAACAAAGATACAACTTGTGGGTCACTTTGAAATAAAATGTATTTCTAGAGTGCTATTCTACTGAGAAAAGAAATGAGTAAATAATTAGAACACTGAAAAAAATATATATTCATATGTATGTGTGTAGATTTATATGTGCTCTAGATAATGATTCCAACCCATTTCAATGCATCTGTGTACATTTTCCTGAAATACAGAATTAAGAACTTGAGATTTACTACCAAAATATTACCATTCCCAAATAAATGTAGTGGTGAATTTTTTCTAAAATTCAGCAAACAAATAATTCTAGCCCTCAAAAAACTAGTTCAGAAATTGAATGCAGTGAGTAATGACCATAATACCAGCAACTTGGGAGACTGAGGCAGGAGACCACAAATGGTAGTTCAGGCTAGCAATTTAGCAAGATCTTTTCTCACAATTAAAAAAAAAAAAAAAAAAGCCGGGGATGTAGTTCGGTAGTAAAGTGCCTCTGGGTTCAAACCCCATACAACCAAAACAAAACATAAAAGAAAGAAAAAAAAAAAAAAAAAACTGATTCAGAGTATTAAATGGGAACAACAAATTTATGAATCTCACAGATAATACAAGATCACAGGAAAAAGAAAAAATACAGGCTAATATGTTCATAAAAATAAAAGATTAAACAATATTAGAAAACAAAATCAATGGGTGGTTTCCAACAAACAATAATATTAGAACTAAACCCATGGTGATTTAAAGCATAATCTTCTCCCAAACTTCAAAATTGGCTGAAGAGTAGAAATTATATTGACATAATTCACTAGATTAAAAAATTGAAGAAATCAATCATGTTTCCTTTAACAAATTTAAAGATCACTAAGCAATATTCAATAGCTACATGATCAAATTTAGAAGAACCAAAAAAGAATTATGAAAATGATTTTCTTAATTGATTAAAAACTTACAAGAATCATATTTAATATGTATGTCCTAAACATTAATACTACCACAATGAAAATTCAGCTCCAATGGGGATTTAGGCAAGCACATTGTCAAATCCTCACAGCAATTGAGCTCACCTATCAATATGCAGCAAGATATCTAAGGGAAATGTGGCACTATTTGCATCCTAAGTTCCCAAATCTTAGAGATAAAATACAATTTCTGAATTACCACTGTTTTACCTAAGATTTTAACTACAATGATGTAAAAGAAAAATACAATGGTAGAAGGTAAACTTAAAATTTTGAATTTTAATTTTGTCCCTGGTTAGCAATATGTGGTACAACATTCTTTTGGATGCTAGGCAGTGAGCTACAGCTCTCAGTCAGCTACATATTGGTGATGACAAATGACCCATCTCTACAATATTAGTATTCACATTCTAAGCTCTCGTATTGATAAGTGCCATAATCAATGCATTTTTTACTCATAATACAAAGTATGATGGGTTAATCTGTGATGTTGAAGAGTGCCTGTCATTGAGAAGCAGTCTTTGAGACTGTACTCATGTGATATTTTATAAGCCCATAAATATTGCCATCAGCATTGATATTGGTTAAGGGAGAATAAAATGTGCCATGAACATACCCCAATTGCCCTGTTTTATACTATTTAACTCTCTCTCTCTTTTTCTCTTTATCTTCCTTAAGTAGCTTTTATAACCATAAAATAGTATAAAGCAGATGGAAACAGTTTATATATTACAAAGGTCTGCATAGATGTAATCAAAGTATACATAAGATGTATTCCTTAGCAATCTAAGATTTAAAATCATATCTATATATGATTTCGTGCTTCCCAATATAAAAATAATGGCAATATAGACAAGTATGGATAGTGATTAGGATAAGACAGACTATGACACATACTTTTTAAATAGCATTCCCATTAAAAAATCTGTTCTAGATGGGCCAATAAATTTCATGTTTGTGGCGGGCGGAACCCAGGGTCCAGGGTTACGCCACATGCATCCAAAGATGGCGACTGGCAGAGAGCAAACACCGTTCTGATTATGCATGGAGAAAGGCAGAACATGTTTACAATTGGCTGTATTATAATCAGTTCAGCTGCCTAGCACATGGACAGATATACTTTACATGTATGCTCCAGCGAGTGATTGCTTGACCTTTAACAGGATTGGATGGACATATCTGGTTACAATTGCTTATGCATGAGACTGCTTATATATTGAGGGTGTTATTTGAATAAACGGGAAGTTGCTTGATGAGCCTTTGAAGCTTATGTGTCTTCTGTCCCACTGGTCGGGCCGTAAGCACGAGAAATGGCGGTTTTAGGTAAGCGAAAGGAGCAAGAAGCCCACCAAACCGCTTGGAGCAAGCCAGGCAAAGAGGCTGCGGTTTTCCTCCATAACCAGAGCTGCTTGAAGCAGCCTGTCAGCAAACAGCAGCAGCTCGCGGAACACGTTTATAGTGTAAGAAAGATTTAATGCACATAGGTTGTTCAAACTATCTTGCAGTAAGTACAGATTTTAAACAAAAGATCAAAATGAAAGCATATGCCTTTCAGTCACCAGAAAAGGGATGGGAAACAAAAATGGAAACTGACCAAGACTACATTGATAATACTGACTAGACAATGTAACAGAGAAATGAAATTCATGGAGCAAAGACTTGGATAAAAGGTTTCAATGTCATGGAAGGACAGGCCCTGGCCACTGGATTAGCTCATGGGGATCTTCAGATACATTCAGTAGGAAACCAGTAACCACAACTAGTTTCCAACCTTCTGAGGGAAGAAATAACAAAGGCAGGAATCATAATATTGACCAAGAAAAGAACACCATAAAAATATGTTTGTGTTGGGCTGGGGATATAGCTCAGTCGGTACAGTGCTTGCCTTGCAAGCACAAGTCCCTGGGTTCAATCACCAGCACCACAAAAAAAAAAAAAAAAAAAAAAAATGAAAGATATAATTTTGTGAAAGATATAATTTGGAATTTGTTTTCACCTAATCATAGATGATACATGTATAGGCAAACAGTGCTTCAGAGATGGGCTCACAATTTAAACAAACACCGGTGCAGTATCACTGAGCAGCTTCATATTGCTGATAATTTTTATGATACCCTTTTCTCAAATTATATTGGAACATTCTACATTTATTTTCAAGTTGAAGTGAAAGTAGATTAGCTACCAGTCATTTAAATATTTGGGACATTTAATTATAACAGATCTAAGTAACAAAGATTGGGTGTCATCTTCCTAGAAGATATTTTCTAAAATCATTGGAGTAGCCAAATATTCTATGATAAATGTGCCACAGAAAAGTGAGAAAAGAGAGTCTCTCTTTTTTTTTTGAAGTAATATAGTTTCACTAAGATTAATTAAGTCCATAGAAGAAATAATAGTATTTATTTATTATCACTGTATGTAAAATATATGCATTTATTAAAAATTTGTAGAGATTAAAACATTTATTTTACTGTCATGAACTTTATAATCATAAATAAAACAGATTGATAACTTGAGTACAAGCTATATTTTACTGAGCACTACACAGAATTGTGTTGGGTGTTTGGGTGTTTTTTTTCCCCATTACTTATTTATTTATTTATTTATTTGGAGGTACCAGGAATTGAACTACTCAGGGGCACCCGACCAATAAGCCATATCCCTAGTCCTATTTTATATTTTATTTAGCAACAGGGTCACACTGAGTTGCTTAGTGCCACACTTTTGTTGAGACTGACTTTGTACTCTAGATTCTCCTGACTTGGCCTCCCAAGCCACTGGGATTACAGGTGTGCACCACCGCACCCAGCTTCGTAAATTATTTTTCAATCAAACATCAAACATGGACTTGCCAATTTCTTTAAATTCTCTGTATGAGGAAGGGAAAACACATAAAACTAACGTAGTTAGACCAAGATAAAGAATCATATTCATGTATAAGTTAATAAGAGACTGATATTTTTACCTCAAGAAACAAGGGGTGAAACAGAGCACAAAGGGAGTGTCTTTATGATGAGAAGTCATTAGAAACCTTAGAGCAACTGTTGTATAGGATGTTGCAGGCACAGACATAACTCCCACTGATTGATGAATTAGCCCGAGGAAGTGGAAGCCAGAAATGACATAATATTCTGAGAAATATGATGAGAAAATGTAGCCAAGGCTGTGATCTTCAGGGAAGAGCAAGATAACTCAAAGATTTTTTTGAAGGTTTTTAAATAATATGTACAACTAGCATGTTTGTAGACAAAATGAAAGCAGGCAAAAAAAAAAGATTGGAGAGAGTTTAATAATTGATTTCAGAACATCCCTGGGAAGAAATAAGAGCATCAAATCAAGAACCTACTAAAAGGACACTTCAAATGATGAAAAAATGAGAGAATTTATACAAACACTGATTATATGGATACAACACAATGATTAGCAAGTGAAAACATTGATAAAATTATAGCAACAGAAGATGAGAACATTCTCTTTAAAAAATCATTAAAATGCATATTTCAATCTTGTTTTATCTTTAAAATTCAAAGGATTTTTAATAAACATGAGCTATTTGAATATTTGTTATTTTTCTTAAAGTTATCTTTTAATTTTATTGTCCTAAAAACTACACAATGATCCTTATAACAGTCATATACATGCACATACATCTACAATGCCTTGTAGGGTATAATTGCATAAATGTAATTAATATAGATAAATATATAACTATATGTACATGCAACTGTGACAGGTATCTGTTATTTTTGTAAAAGGGGGGAGTTACATATTAAAATATTATAAGTGTTTAATAAATATGAGATTGAATCCAGACCCCTAGCTCTATTGTAGTAAATCTCAACAGTAATAGTAATTCTTGCTATTCCAGGAACAGAACATCTAGGTTCAGATATATACATCTATGATGCTTAAATCATATGTAATCATTATTTGGAATCCTCTAGGAATTCTAACTTTTTTAGAATATGTACGTTGTCTTCAAAGCAATCTGATTTAGGTACCTTTCCTTCTTTCATACACATACACGCACATATACACATATATAATTGCTATGCATACATATATATGCAAATACCTACATGCCTGTATAAAATCACATATTTGTGTGTACATATATACTTATGGTTACATACATATTTTAATGATAAAATACATATTTATCTTAAATGCATTTCAGTTTTGCCTCATTTGTGTTCCTTTTTAAATCTTTTTATTTTTGTTGTTTCAATGACCTGGCCTTAACTTCTTAAGGGACTGTTTTACTTCTTGAGTATGGGAGAAATTCAAAGATTTTGGTTGGAAGTTTACATTGGAAAGACCACAACTTCACATTCAAACAAAAATTGTACTTCATTTGAGTTTGGCAGATTAATTCAGCTTTATGAGTTTAGCTTTCAATATGTAAGACAAGGTTGTACGCTATTATTTTATTAGCTAATACAGAATTCTCAAAAAATACACATTATTATTAAAATGTGTTACAGTCATGTAGTTGTATACTTTGAATTTTCTTTTTGTTATTAAAGTGATTTTTGTGATTATATTAGTGTATATACATATAGCTATATTTCTTACTATTAGACATAAAGATTTTTCTACATTTTTTTTAGTATCTTTTGGTTTTTGTTAATAACTGATCATATATTAATGAAGTCCAGGAATAATGATGTAATCCAAGTCAATAAAAACATAATATCAGTATGCTAAATCTGTAAATAGTTTGTTTTGATACACTTAATTACTTTCACATAAAAAACAAATAGAGTTTTATGAAGTTTGATGTCAGAATGCGATGGACACTCAACCTACTATTAAATCTGACAGTGCTATGTAAGAGTAATTGCCTCATATGAAGATATTGAGGTGCAAAATATGTGATATAAAATATATTTCAAATTACTCGGGATAGGTTTCTTCATTGGAGTTGAAAATCTCTGCATAGTATTGTTGCAATGTTTTGAATGCTCTGGAACTTGTAGTAAACAAGTCCTAAAAAGATGATTCCAAACCCTTAGAATAAATACTCACCTCATCCCCTGAACTTTAAAAAAGATTAATACCAGTCTAGTGTCTTCTTTCCTCTGCTTCTAACTTCATAACATAATCTCAACTCCCTTATTTGTTATCCCTTGATCTAATGCTGACCCTGCCCCTCTGCTGAGTTTCTCTGCATTCCTCCTTTCTTTCTCTTCAGAGAAGAAATGTCAAGTCTAGTTATGAACCTGTAAAACCATTTTGTTTCCAGAGTCTCAGCTCTTACCAAGGTAGTTTAGCTTTATGTTGTTTGCTTAAAAGTAGATCTCCAGGGTAACCCAATATCTGACAGAATTAGTATAAAAGATAAGGAGATTCTTCATTTATGTTACAGATAATAATGTCTTTTATTCATACCTCAAATGAGTAGAATCTATAGTATCCCTAATTTCATATCATATCATAACCAGACAGCAATCATTCAGGTAACCAAACAATAAATAATCATTCTGAAAGTCTAAATGACCAAATATTAATAATTTCACATAATTCAATCTAATTAGTGATCACTATTAGTTTCAATCTAATTAGTGATCATTCTATTATTAATTTCAGTAATGAGGAAATTGTCAGGTAAGTGAAAACATGAGTTATATTTTTAAGTATACTGCCTGTGGATCCAAAAATTAAATAATGTCATTCTACAAAATGTTTGCTACCACTTAAAATCTTGTTATACAATAAAAAGAACCTACTTGATCTTAGTTACAATTTGAAATTGTTGTGCAAGCTTTCTTTAAACAAAAAATATTTTTAAATACTTAATTTTCATTATTAATACAGTTTAGTTTGAATTGGAGCTGTTTTATATTGTAACAAGTGTACTTTATTGCTTGAAAATGTTCACTACATATAAAGATCATGTGAAACTTCCCTGATGGGGTCAGAATCCCTGTGAGTGGTCCCTAAAACAGTGACTAAAGCTATACAAGTGAAGCTCAAGTTATAATGGATACTCCAGAAGGTTGGAGATGCCAGAAAAATGGACTGTCTACCCAGGAATGTTTCAGGCAGCTTAGAAATACAGCCCAAGAGATGCTATGTGGGCTGCAGTCTTCAAGGACATAAGGGTGAGACTTATCAGAGTCCTTGAGGTTCAAATCTTACCATCATCACATGCTCTGAATCATTCACCTGGAGCTACAGGTTTTAATGTTTTCCTTGTCAGATTTTGGTAGCATCTGTCCTTTCTATGTCCCATTCCCCCTATTATAATGGAAATATTTATCATATGCCTGTCCCACCATTGCATATTGGAAGTACATGACTTGTTTTAACTTATTGAAGCTGACAGTTTCCCTTAAGTCTCAGAGGAGACTGTGTACTTGAATGTTTAGTAATGCTAGAATAGTTAAGACTAGGGGACTTCTGGAGATGAACTAAATGCATTTTGTATTTTGAAATGGGCATGAGACTTTAGGGGCCAGGGATAGAAGGTTATTATTTGTATCTGCAATGTTCCTTTATGACTCTTCTATTATAGACTTGATATCTAGCTGGTACAAATTTCAGTGATGGGACAAAATTGGAGGAAGGGAGATATTGTATTTAATGTTATATTAGGAACCACAATTCATGCATGATTTTTTTTTCCTGAACAAACTGAAAGTTTTTCAAATCTTTCTGCTTTGCTCTTTCCTCTTGATTCTCAGAGCAAATCTGCCTAAAAGAAGCCAGATATGCTATGACACTTTCTGAATGCTGTGCTGACTTCAAATTTCCTCCACCAGATTAATTAGTTCATCACCTTTAAAGTCAGTCTCATACAAAATGCACAGAAAATATGTAAATTCTCTGCCAGAATGGAACACATATGACCTCTTCTCCAATGCACAAGAAAGTCATTATTCCCATCTGAAAATTCATGTGCTTAGTCTTTACTGTCCACATTCTTATCAGTATTCTGATGTTCGAAGCTCATACCAGAGTCATCAATCAAGCTCAGCTTATAACATTCTAAGACTTATTTAGCTTACATCTCCAAACATTTCCAAACTTTTCCTACAAACCAGTTCTAAAAGCTTCTAATGCACATGACCAGGTATAGTCACAGCAGTCCACCCGATTTTATGTTTCAGCTTTCCATTCCTTGGTCAAAATACCTAGGGAATCACCTTAAAGGAGAATGTAGTTATTTTGACTCATGTTTCAGAGTTTCAGTCCATGTCACTTGGTTCATTGTTTTGGTAGTTGGGGTGAGACAGAACATCATTACAGGTAGAATGTGGCCAGAGAAAAGCAACTTACTTCACATTGGCCAGAAAATAGAAAAACAGCCACACACAAAAATGTATATGGAGGGAGTGAGGAGAGACTTAAGTTTCAATATACCCATTAAGATCGTAGACTCTATACCCCACTTCCTCAGACAAGTCAACTTCCTGAAAATTTTCCAACTCCCAATAGTTCCACCAGTTAGGAACCAAGTCTTCAACACACTAACCTTTGAGATATTCCAGACCCAAGTTATAATACTATGTGTTTAAGGTGGACCAGTCAACACATTTACCCCTTTGCCTCCTTCATTTCTTATCTCCATCCATACCAAACACCCCATTTATTACCCATTTCCATTAGGGACATATCCTTTTCTTTCTGATTTCAGCTTCATGAGTTGGTCTTCTTGATGAAGACAAATAGAGCGGATATATTAAAAAAAAAAGACAACTCTTCTATATCCTCCATAAGGAAGTAGTAAGTGTTTTACATGGGGTGAATTAAAATACTGTAAAAATGTTTAAAATAGTGCTTTATTCTGACTTAGTTTCCAGTCACTGACTGCATGGGGAGGGAGTAGGTAATTATCGAGGTGTGGGCCCGCTGGAAATAAAAAGTCTGAAAGGTGGTATTAAGAAATAAACATAAAAGACTATGAATATATTTATATTAAAAGCAGGGGCTGGACTGGTGGAAAAGAACCTAATGGGTCTGATCCTAACAAAAGGAAAAGTCCATGAATGCTTTATTTATAATGAAACACATCAAAAGGATTCAGTGAGGAGCTTCTACAGGAAAACAGGATAAGACTGGGGAAAACAGGTTGTTTGGGGCTTGGCAGCTTATGCCCATCTCCAGGCAGCTGTATTGAGTCTAAGGCTGTGAGCTAAGGCAGGGTTGCCAGCCTAACCTAGGCTTTTTCAAACAGGGGAATTTCACTCAGGAGTTCCCAGTAAAGCAACCTCCCTGCCTTGTGATGGCTCAAAGGAACCCATAATGCATACACAACTTCCAACACTTAGTAAGGTCAACAAATTACAATATATGTCAAGAAAGAAGAAAGAATTTTGGAAGGAAGGGAAGGAGGGGAAACAGTGGAAGGAAGGAAGGAAGGAAGGAAGGAAGGAAGGAAGGAGGAAGGAAGGAAGGAAGGAAGGAAGGAAGGAAGGAAGGAAAGGAAGGAAGGAAGGAAGGAAGGAAAGGCAAGGAAGGAGAGTGGGACAAATGAAGCCTGACAAATTACTGGAAAAATAATTTGTTCCTATTGAAAAAGTGAAAAAGTGATCATTATTTTTTTTTCTTACTGCATGAGTTCAGTAGGTACTGATTCAATTTTGTTAATGAAATTTTACCTAACTTTAGATTTCACATGACCAAGTAAATTGGAAATGTATTTATACATTTCATCTCTATTGAACTCTGTACAAAATAGAAATTCTATAATTTTACTTGAACATGGGCATAATTATTTCCGCTATTTTAGGTAGACAGAAAAAATAAATCAGATGTCTAGTGATTTTTAAAATCTCTTTTTCACTCCAAAAGCAAGCAATTGAAATGTCCCATGACAACTAATTTGATATTTTACCAATATGACAACAGTAAAAATAACCTATAAATTGAATATAAATTGAAATGTCATACATATTTGTATAAGATTTTTTTTAAATATTACATTTGCCAGCATAGCTTTAATGGAGTTTTGTTAAATCTTTTATATTTATTCAAGTGTAAGAGAAAAAGAGGCTATGCTGCTTTACCTTCGAAAATTATCAAGATTAATTTTGGGGCATTGTTTTTAGTGAAATCTAAATAGATGGAATAAAATGAAAGCAAATTATTTCACATTGCTTCTTATCTATACATGTGTAACAAAATTATTTTAGCTGAAGTGGAATAGCTCTCTGCTTATTTATTTCCAGGTAAGCCTATATGCTTGCTCTTGATATCTGCCTAGAATAGGAACAAGTCATGTAACCAATTGTTCATAAGGTAACTGTTTAAAGTTCAAAATTCCACTTGTAGCCAACTATTGCAAGCTTACATATTGATGATTTTCAGCTGGTATAGCTGATCAGAAACCTTAATTTGACTGTAAAACTAGGGAAACTAGAAAACTGGGGTGGAAGATCTTTACCAACCAAGATTCTTTAAATAAATATTGATGAATTAATTTCCAGAGGCAAAGCAGATGCTGTATAACTAAATAAAGGAACTCTGGGAGGTATTCCTGAAAGATTTTCTGTTCCCAATAATCCTATGTGATTTATTTCTCCCATTATAGTGTATATGTTGTCTTTAAAAAAATTCTATGTAAGTATCTCTGTGAAGTCTTTATGAGTCATTTCATTATCCATTTATTAATTGCACTTCTGGATTAATGCATCTTTTATAATTTATTCTTAATTATGTTGAAATATTTACAATCTGATTAAAAATAATTTTAACAAACTTAAACAGTATCCATTAAAATTTTTTTGTGGAAAATGGTCTCTTTTAACCTATCTCCCCTAATAGAATTATATATTACTGTTCTTTTGATCACTCAGTTAAATGTTCCTTTATCACTATGTAAAAAAATTAAATAAGTGTTTTTATTCTCTCTTATCTATTTTCAAATAGTATCATTTTCTAATTTCCACTAAGTATGAATTGATTTCCTATTAATTTTTAAATTCTATAACACTTTGAAACTATAAGTTTTGATGTTTTATGCAGAGAAGTAAAACAAAATTTTCTTTCTCTAATAATGAGGAAGCAGTTACTCCTCCTGACCTTATTGAATGTTCCTTTAAAACATAAATAAATAAAGATAAAAATATCTTTGTATTTTGTATTGAAAGATCTCAGGTCTTCAGACCTGTGGAACTATGTATACATACCTCTTAAATTTGCTTAGGACTCTCATGAGGTACATGATAAATTATCACAAGGTACAAAAATTTGTTCTCAAAGAGGTAAGAAAAATTTAACTGATCTTCCTTTTGTTATTGTATACATTTGTGTGAAAATTTGTCCAAACTATTTTTTCCTCTTGATGACTACTATATGACATACTCTTATTGTATGATCATAATAAACTTGTTCTTTCCCTTATTGAGATGGAGGGCTCTTTGTGTGGTCAAATTATTTATTTTCCTCTAAGTATCCTAAAAGTGTATTCTAAAAACTGATGTGTTTTGCCAGGCATGATGATATATACCTGTAATCCCAGCAGCTCAAGAAACTGAGGCAGGGGATTGTGAGTTTGAGCCAGCTCAGGCAAATTGGTGAGATGCTATGTCAAAATTAAGAGATGAAAAGATATGAAGGTGTAGCTCAGTAGTAGAACAACCGTTGTTCAATCCACAGTAATTAAAATGTAAATAAAATAGTTCCAATGAAGATTGCTTGCAAATTTATGGTTAAATAAATCTTATTCACCAAGAAATTGGTAGGAAAGGATTAATGATATACAGGGAAATTGCTAAATAGTCCTATTTGAATAAGAATGCTATAGGAACCAAGGTAAATGGAATCTCTTCACCTTATGTACAATTGGATTTTATAATTTATGCCACAATGAGTATCATAATTTGGACACATCTTGATTAGATAGAATTTTTCCTAGAGTAGCTAATATATTTTTTCTTTTATAAAAGTTACTTATGATTCAATTTTATAATAAACACAGCAGGCTTATACTAAGTATACAGCTTATAGCATACTATAGGTTAAAATTAAACCTGTTTATATTCCAGACACATTCACCTCAGAGACCCTGACATTCATGTCCAATGGAGACAGGTTACTTTTTGGGTCTGTTACACACTGTGAAATGTTACACCTCCAGATATCAATAATGCAACCCACTGATAACAAAAAGATGATGTGTTGCTGACCACAGTACGGAGAGCAATATTCCTGTGGAAATTTGGCAACATGTAGAAATCCCATTCATGAATTCTTGCCTCATGACTTCAGAAACTTCCAAACTCCCGTATCTTTTTTTTTTTGGCAGTGCTGGGATTGAACCCAGGGCCTCCTGCTTGCAAGACAAGCACTCTGCCAACTGAGCTATACCCCCAGCCCTCCTGTATCTTAATATGCCCATATTAGGGGTTAAGATTACCACATACAAATTTGGGGCAGACACAACTAGTCATTCTATTACATTATTCCTTAACTGGTTCAATATAAAATCATTCATTGTGGGTGTCTTTCTTTTTGGTATCAGGGATTAAACCCAGGCTTGCTGAATCACTGAGGCTCATCCCCAGTCCTTTTCCATATTTTGTTTTAGAACAGGTTCTCTGTAAATTGATTAGGACTGCAATTAATTGCTGAAGCTGGTTTTGAGCTTGCATTCTTCCTGTTTCAGTTTCCAGAGTAAAAACATAGTGAATAATGATTAACAAAAACTCCAGCCATTGGGAGAACTTTTTGCCAATATCCTGCGCATGATTTTCTCTGTTATTCAATCTATGTCCATTCTCTCTTATTCCCAGATTTGAGTTTTTCTAGACTGCTAGTGGGGAGAACAGTACCTCTGGCAGTCTTTCTTATGTGTGTATTCAATTATGACTCCTCACTCCATTACCATTGAGTCTCAAGATTCCACTGACTCTCATCTCCCAAACATGTATTAAAGTCTGTTTCACAAATTATTTCCTTTTCTTTTATCTTTATGCCTTAGTGCATTGGTTTCCTTTTTTTTTTTTTTTTTTAAAGAAGTCATTGGAGGGAGGAGAGGGGAAATATATTTGATAGAGATACAATTTCATTCATTCATTCATTTCATTTACCTTGACAAAGTTTTAAGAGTTCAAAGCTAAAAATGCCATTAGACAGAATAAAATAAAACAAGGATTGCACTGTGTTTACTCAACTATCTCTACAGGTTTAGTTATAGGCTTCCTTTCAAAATGCAGAAAGTAAGCATTCTTTTAAGAATTTAAAAATAAGTTGAAACTTTGTAATCTTTTGTTTTTTCAATGTACAACTTGAGTATTTTCCTGTCCCACTAATTTTAATACCAAAGTTTCCTATATCTGGGTCGATTCATTCTAATTGTTACTATAGCCTTATTGCTGAGGGATTCTCCTCTTGTGATTTCATCTCCCATCACTTCATGAATAATCTTCAAAAACTGAGCTCTTATATTTAGACAACTTTCTTGCAGTGTAACACCTCATCTCCTGCATGGTGGGGTACCCTGGATTGCTGCCTTGCATGCCAGGTTGGGCATATTAAGACAGACTTTTTATATTCACCTCAAATGCCTCAATATTCTACAAACTCAGTTCATTATGAAAATGTTCAAATTTTCTGCATCTGGGATTTTGTTAATTATTTTATCCTAGGTTTTTCTTTCTTTTTTCTTTTCTTCTTTTTTTTTTTTTTTTTTTTTGATGTATATATTTTTTGTGTGGCTATACTTATACAATTTATTCATTAGGGCAATAGGACCAAGAAATCTACAGGGTTTCAAAGAAAAAAAAAAAAAGTAGTTTCTTTCTGAGTACAGAATGAAAAGGAATTTATGTTTATTTATTTGTAGCTTTAATGTGCTTTCAACTTGTTAACTGATATATCACAGGAGACTGAAAGAAGTATCCAGCATGCTGAAGAGGCTATAGTTCCTTAATAGTAGCCAGGAAGCTACCAGAAGCAAAAGCTGAAATCCTAAATTACAGTCACTAGAACACCTATTGAGAATATTCTTGGGCAGAAATTCTGTGACTTAAAAGGCAGTGAAGTGTGATGTCACTGAAAATGGTAAAAAAAAATCTCCAAGGACACAAACAAATAGAAAAACCAACAAAATGTTATGACTCAACTGTTTCAGAAATCTGGGGACGTGAAATGTATTCCAAACCAAAGCAAATGCTGAATCAAAAAAAATGCAATTAAAAATCACAAGGCTGGGAGTGGTGGCTCTTGCCTATAATCCCAGTGGCTTAGGAAGTCGAGGTAGGAGAATTGCGAGTTCAAAGCCAGCCTCAGCAAAAGCGAAGCTTTAAGCAATTCAATGAGGCCCTGTCTGAATAAATACAAAATAGGCCTGGGGATGGGGCTCAGTGCTCAAGTGCCCCTGAGTCCCATCCCCAGTAGCTACCCCATCAAAAAATTCCAGGATCACAGGAATTCTTTTTGTTGTTTTCTTTGTCCTCAGCTTCTAAACCTGATGCAGCCCATGGGTAGCAATAAAGATGGCAGCTCACGTGCAGTGTAGGGATCTGTTTCCTGTCCCAGAAAAGGCAAAGAATTGCATCTGTCCTTTCTACTTGCCTGGAGGCTGCCTGACGTATTGAACAAAGGAACTTCTCTCTTCTTTTTTAGCTTGAGAACTCACTCAGGTCTGAAAATCTGTGGGACTGACTAACCAATGTTGTAAAGCAAATGCAGACCAAAAAATCACCATGGGAGTAAGCAATGAATATCAAAAGTTTAGAAGGAAATTCTGGAGACATTCCCCAAGAAATTAGGCGTGTTCAAAAGTTGCTGAGCATCTTGGAAAATTTAGAATATTGTGTGCATGACCAAGGTAAGAAACATGGTACCAAAAACTTGTGATACCCCGGTTTTCCCATTGTCTGAGCTGCATCCAGCACAAGGCAAGCAGGAAGTGAAAACAAAGGCAGAGCTTTCAGTGGCCTGGCTAAATGCTGAATGAGTCCTCAGCACAGAACCATTCTGCAATGATTAGGAAATATTCTTTTCCTTTTTCTCCTTTTCCATTTATCTGCATATCTATCTCATTCTCTCTCTCATACACATACACACACAAACACACAACAACATCCTGAATTAAAGGAAATAATTGTTTAAACATTAACTATACAAAAGAGAAAGGAAGAACTATGTCAGAGCTCATGCATGAAAAATAATAGTTTTACATCTGAATCACAAAGAGATAAGCAACCCAATTAAAAAGGAAAAGAAAGTATACGGATGTATCTCTGAATTTTTATCAATTACCAAAGAAAAAGATCTATAAAAAGTTGGTAATATTATTAGTCATAGGAAAAGTATGAATCAAAACCAAAATGTTATTCAACTTCTTATCAACTGGATGCCTGTAAGGAAAGAAGGAGAGGAGGAAGGAAGAAAAGAGAATAGTAAGTGCTGGCAATAAATATGTGAAGAAATGGAAACATTTATACATTGCTAGTAGCAATATAAAATGCTTCAGCTGTCATGGGAAACAGTTTGTAGGCTTCTCAAAATGTAGTTCAACATAGAACTGCCATATGAGCTCATAATTTCATTGATACACATATACCCAAAAGAATTGAAAATTTGTATCCAGAGAAGTCCAAATATATATACATTCATAGCAGCATTCACAATAGACAAAAGTAGAAAGCAAAACAAAACAAAAAACAAGTATCCATGAATGGATGAGGGCATGTAAAATAAGATGTGTGTGTGTTATTGATCCACATAAAGAAAAGGGATATTGCAATCATGTTTGGTCTGAATGTTGGTGTCTATCTCCAAAAATTTGTATGTTGGAACAAATTGCTCAAAGTTACAGTATTAATAGGTGGTGATCCTGAGAAGTGATTTGGTTGTGAATTCTGCTTCCTCTTGAACAAACCTGAAGTCCTTATGAAAGAAGTTCAAAAGAACTCCCTCATCCCTTCCATCATGGGAGGATCTTTGAAGCAGAGAAAATGCTCACTGCATCTTCTGGGTTATTGATCTTATACTCCCTAGCCTCAAGAACTGTGAGCAGCACATTTTTATGGTTCACAAATTATACATCCTAAAGTATTTTTTAATTGGAGCCTCACTGGACTAAGACAAGTACTAATATGTGCAACAATGTGAATAAATAAATATATATATAATATGTAAATATATATACATATATAAATGTATATATGCTAAGTGAAAGAAACCAGACACAAAATGTCAAGAATTGTATGATTCCATTTATGAAGTATCCAGAATAGGTAAATCCTTGGTGACAAACAGAAAGCAGATTTGTGGTTGCCAAGGACTTGAAGATGGGGAATAAGCAGATGCAAAGGTTTCTTTTGGGATGTTAAATATATTTTAGAACTGGAAGAGGTGGGGATCATTTAACAGTATAAGTGTACTGAATGACAGTGACTTATTTACTTTAAAAAGAAATTAAAAATGACTAACTTGATGCTATGTGAATTTGATCTCATTTAAAAAAATAAATGAGAAATAAGACTATTGATCTCTACCTTTGCATTCCTGGCTTTTAGAAAAAAAAAAATATATATATATATGATCCACTTTATATGTGAATAATCTCTCCAGAGGCTCAGGAGGCAAGAGGATCATGAGTTCAAAGCCAGCCTCAGCAAAAGCAAGGTGCTAAGCAACTTAGTGAGACCCTGTCTTTAAATAAAGTCCAAAAAAGGGCAGGGAGTATGGTTCAGTGGTCAAATGCCCCTGAGTTCAATCCCTTGTACCCAAAAGCAGAAGAGGTTCTGCAAAATAACATACACTGGTAAGTGAAAAACTTAATTGTAAATTCTAGTGATACTGAAAACTTTCTGTAACAAGTTACAGGATAACAATATATATGAATAAATAAATTGAAATTTCATTGAAATTCTTAGTTTTTTTCACATTCATATGACTTCCTTTAAGTGAAAAACTTTAGAGGCATAGTAGTGAAGGATAGTAAGACATGGTTTTTTGGCATATGAATATTTATCTACAGTTGTTGAAACGAGCAGAGTCAGATTAAGCTCTACTAACAGTGCCCCTGATGTCCATTAAGTGAAACTCTATAGTTCAAAGAAATCAGCTTCTCCAGGAATAGGAAGGCTCAACAACACTTATCAATGGAGACAGCGTTGACTTAAATGCATTACAACAAAAAATCATTAAACAAGTGTTCCAGGTTCACCTTTCATAACTTCTTGTACTCACTCAGAAGTCTAAATTCCAGTTACTGCGTGCAAATTCTCCTTGACACTCTTGTTCATATGCTTAGTGTAGATGGTTGTTGGGACTAATGACACGTTAACTAACTCAGGCTGACTCCTTACTCCCTGGTGAGTGAGCAAGATCAAGGCCTCAAAGGCAGTTTCAATAGTTAATGACGATAAATCGGACCACTGTCAGGGATTGGTTAACAACAGTTCTGCGAACGAGATCAGCTCGTGCTTGCCATATAGTCCTATGGGACTCTCACCTGTGTGAACCACCCCCCACCCCACCCCCGCGCCTTGCTGACCTTTAAGCTGATTGGTTCCCACCTAGCCCCCACCCTACATAAAAGCTGTGTGATTTCCTCAATAAAAGAGATTCCTGCTGTGCCTCTTGCGCTGACAGACCTCCCAGCTCTGGTCTGGTGTGTTTTCTTTGCTGCTGACATCATCATTGCTCGGCCCCATAGTCTCCTCAGGGGGGCCCTGAGGAGGTACATTGGACCTCGTTGCCGATAGGGAACAACAGATGGTAAAAAAAACTGTTTTTCATTTTTCTTGGTAATTTTTTTTCATCAGTCTAATTTATAGAATTCCAGTCAGAAACACTAAGACAGATGGCATTTGCAGGCAAATGGATGAAATTGGAGAATATCATGCTAAGTGAGATAAGCCAATCTCAAAAAACCAAAGGACAAATGATCTCACTGATAAGTGGATGCTGACATATAATGGGGGGTGGGAGGGGTTAGCGTTAGGGTTAGGGTTAGGTTTAGGATTAGGGTTAAGGAGGGTGACAAAAATGGAGGAAGGAAGGACTGTACAGAGGGAAAAGAGGGGTGGGAGGGGTGGGAGGGGTGGGGGGAAGGAAAAAAATAACAGAATGAATCAAACAACATTACCCTATATAAATTTATGATTACACAAATGGTATGCCTTGACTCCATGGACCATCTGAAACATGAGCCAAAATACACCTCTTTACTTTATAAAATTACTCAATCTCAGGTTGTTTATTATATTCAAAGAAAACACACTCACAAAGACTAAACGAATAGTTCATTTAGAACATATATATAGATTTAATATCAAAATTATGGAAATTAAAATGCCTGTTTTAGAATTGTTTTCTCAGCAAAAAATTGATATTAAAGTCAACAAACGTTCATACTCACTGGGATAACCTGGTCATATCTTTGTTTACATTGG
Organism: Sciurus vulgaris; assembly: GCF_902686455.1. NCBI lineage: Eukaryota > Metazoa > Chordata > Mammalia > Rodentia > Sciuridae > Sciurus > Sciurus vulgaris. The sequence continues at coordinate 23,861,450 of NC_136470.1, read as the reverse complement.
CTATTTACATAGAATGTTCACGATTATTTCATTTTTTTTACCAGATATTTTGCTTTATTAGACTCTGTCAGGGTTATTTCAGCTAAATGACTAATAATTCCATTCATATTAATGAAGAAATTTAAATGAACATGCTGAGTAAATATTTAAGATTATTTAAAATATTTTTACACATTCTTCTATTCTTTCCTTTTCCTACTTTTTCTCCACCTTTGGAATTCATTTAACAATCACCCATTGAAAACTGGCCAAGTGATTCAGTGCTAACCTCATTATTCATGGAAAGAGAACTAAAGAAAGCTAAAGGAGCTTTTGTTCTTAAGCAGTCAAAACAAGATATGCCAACAATAGTTACAAAGCAATGGATACAGTACTAATTAGAGATTTGGAGGGTCTTTGTCAAGCTGTTATTCTTCAGAAACCTTAATCCTCCAGTTTTCCTTTCTCATATATTCTATAGTTCTGACTTGTGTCAAGTGACTTGTAGTTTCTGAGTCTGCAGAAAGTTTCTAAAGCTAAAAATGCAACACAAGTTTCTTCTCCAAGATCCAACACCTATACATAGCGAACAAACCTTTATACTGCATTATATAGCACATAAAAGCATCGGTTTAATAAATAACTTTTTATTGAGCCTCTGTTAGTACAAGATTATGCAATTAAATGGTTTACTGCATTCAAAGTTTATGAAATGATTTTATACTCTTTCTGTGCAAAGGTGTAAAAAAGTAAGCATCCAAGGTTAATTACTGGCAATAGTAAAAGCAGTGATTTTAGTAGAACAATATTTTGTTAAGCAAGACTAAATTATGTTATAACTTGCTGTGACCTTATTTTATAATGTTAAGCTTAAAGGTTACTTTTTAAAATGTAATTACCAACTTCCAGAAGAGGTTTTAAGAATCATTATATCTTAGCATCATCGAGTAAACTCCTGAAATATTTGTACGGTGATGAGCAAAGTGAATTTGTTTCATGTTATTAGATCAACAATAAGAAAAATGACCCTGTTTTGCCAAGTCTAGCATTTAAGAGGAAAGTATTTTGTTTAGACATTGATCTGAATGGCAAAAGAAACATGAGAAAGCAGAGGTTTAAAATGCTTCAAATAAATTCCCAACTAAAGAGTGTCTTAAAACCTCCATATTTCTTTACCTTTTTGAACATTTTTGAAAACTAGGAAGTTTTTCTCATTTGTCTAAAATTCAATCAATACCATGAGAAACAAGTTCGGCAAATGTGAAATTTGTCAGGGCCTATTATCTCTGAACCACTTCTTGGATTAACCTCTATAGCGTAATGGAGACTGTAAGACTCTTGGGAATGACGGTAACCACAGTGACAGGAGAACACCTGGTTATTGGCATTTCATCCTTTATAATAGATGTCCAAACAGGTCCCCAGACACCTGCAGAAATTACTAGGGTGTGTTAGACCATGACAATTGATAAATTATTACCAGGTAAAATCTGAAAATAGGTTTTTAAGCTTAGCATCATACTTACAGGGAAAAGTTCAGGTAAATATTCTGAAGAAAAACATATACATAAGATAAACATCATCTCACTCTGGTAAATTCAATAAAAGTGAGTAGAAAATTAAACAAGAAATATAAAAAATGGAATATTCAAAAGAAACAAAATAAAGTCAATGTCTATCAAATAGATAATTTTTGAATAATTGTAAATTTTATGCATTCAGACCTGATGTAGCTAGAATAGCTATATAAAATTTTAAACAGATAGTGAAAATATAGTATAATAGCATTGAGACTAATTGTACATTTTAATCATATATGATGCAAAATGTAAGTTGGACTTTTGTACATTCATCCTAAAGTGGTTCTAGGATGATCTTTCCAATGCCATAGACCAAAATATAATATTGATAAATGTTATTGATGGTGCATGAAAAATTTAACTAAATATCTGGGTACCTAACCAGATATTTACAAGTAAAAATGTATAATTGTAAGGAAAATTTTGTTCCTTCTCTACTCTAGTAGTGACACTCAAGAAAGAACACTTGTTTGACTAAATGTGTGTTTTTTCCCCACAATTCAATTTCCAAATTCTCTGCAGATAAAAGTGGATAGCTTGAAATTCCATTTGATTCTGACACTATAATTCTCATGAACTAGACAATAAGAGTTCAATCCCATGTGTCTGCCTTCACCTCTGCTACCATCACATAAGTCTTGGGATTTTACCCATATTTTCAACTGACTGGTTAAAATGGAGTTCTCACAACCTCTTCTCAGGTTCAATTATTTTCAAAGAGAATGCAGAATTCAGGGAAATACTTCATTTGTTTATTTTATAATAAACATGAAGACATACATATAGTAAGACTCAGAAGAGTATCGGGCACTGGACCTTCTGTCCCCACAGAACTGGGGAGCACACATCCTTTTTTGGCATGTGTTTACCCAATACATGGCAATCTGGAAACCCTGCAAACTCTATAATTCAGAGATTTTTTAAACAGATTCTCCATCAGGTACACAGGATTGCTATAAACTCAACCTCCATCCCCTTTCTACTTTCCAAAAGATGGGAAGTCAGACTGAAAAGACCAAGCTTCTGATGAACAACCTTCTCAATAATCAGTCCAAGAGTTGCCTTACTAGAACCATACATACCCTTATAACCTAGGAAATTCCTCAAAGTTAGGAACTGGGGCTCAAAGACCAGACCAAACATGAGGCCAAAAGATACACATAGTACACCTGCCATTCAGGACATTGCAAGATTTTTTCTGCATAAAATCTTTGTTATTCTAGACTAAAAATGAATTTTATTTACCAGTTAAATTGTAACTCCCAGAGAATAGAGACAGATTCTTAAATAAAGGTGAAAATTCAGAAACTTTGGAAAAATAGATATGCTGAGTTTATAAACTGCAGTATGTTTTCCACATTTTAATATATATAATAAAATATATATATTTATAGTAGTCTCTTTTTTCAGTAAATAATTAGATAAAACATTAAAATCCATCAAGATATTGACCTAGATTAGATTTTCCTCCCTTTCAAATATATGTAGTCATCCCTCAGTATCTGCAGAGGATTAATTCCAGGACCCTGTGAGTAGCAAAATCCAGATACCCAAGCTCCTTATTAGAAATGGTATAATATTTGTACTATCTCAAAGATACTAATAACAACATGTGTTTATAGTTATTTATAGTTTTAATTTTTTGTTATTTCTGCATGTATTATATTTCATTTTATTCATATCATTCACTTTTTTCCACCGGATTGTTCAAAGGTTAAATGATTCATGAAACAGATGGTCCGGTGCATTTCTTATTATATTCAAAAATATTTTTAAAAATATATTTATACCTTTTTTCCTTTCAATGTAGTACACCTCCTGAGTTAGCATTTTTGGATAAGCTTATTATCTCATATTTTCTTGATTTCTACATCTTGATATAGCTATTTTGATCCCTAGTTATTTTGATATTATTGCTGTTAGAGTTACTGAGTCATTTTACTATTAAGATATTTGGAGCAATTTATTTTAGTTTTGTTGTTCAATTTTTTAGTACACTGCACAGAGAATTACTTTTCCTATTATTTCCTTGAAATCTTGATTTATTTGGATTGTTTCTTTGTAACTCAGCAGGAGAAATATATGTTTTGCAATAAATGTTTTAAACTAATTTGAATTTATATTCACAATTGACATATTTGGTTATTATTAGCTTTGGTACATTTATTTTTTGAAATTTTGTCCTTTTCTTGATTCATCATGAATTCTCCATTAATTGCTTTTCCTCTGGTTTTCTTTTTCCAACATTGATTTTAGGAAAAAATATATCACATGAATCACTAGCTTTCTACAGTTGGACTTGGCAATATTATCTATAATTTGAAAGGAAGTAAGAAAAAAGGATTTACAGTCCTCATGGTTCTAGGCAGTTAATAAATGGTAAAGCCCAGATCATAAAATAATGCTGATATTAATGTCCATTGTCCATATTGTACCCACCTTGCAGAAAAAAAATTCCCCTTGAACATTTTGCTTAGGTGAATAGTTCACATATTGAGCCATAAAACAAAGTTTGAGACCACAGTAAAACATGGAGTGAGATAAAACAAGATGAGCTCATTCCTGTAAAGTATATCTATGTATTGCAGGGTCTCTCTGTGTTAATTGGTGTAATATTTTAAAAGGCATGGCCAGTAATTTTCCTTTGATATAAGTGGCCATTTGGCAACATGATAATGCAATAAGAAGCTGAGTAATGGGATCAAAAGGACACTTGCCTTAGCTGACTATTACTTCTTATTTAATACACATTAAATAGACTATTAGTCAGGAAACCTTGTAAAGAGGCTATGGCACCATTTATAGCTATTGAAAATAATTGAACTAAACTATAATAGGGTGATTAAAAGAAAGTAGTATACATAAGAAAATACATGAATGCAAGGTTAGAAAGTCTTGGTGATGCCTAAAAGAGAAGAAGTTACCTGAAATGATGAAGAACCTAGGTTTTATAATGGCAAAGGTCTAGTTATATATAGTGGGAGTTTGGTTAAAGGTACAGTGACATTTGTCTTATATGCATTTAGTTTCCCTATGTATGAAAATGATTGGGGTAAAAATCAAAAAATTATGGTTATGCATCTTATATCTCAACCTAAGTCACATGAAATTAATATCCTTGGATGGATGCTGAAAGTACCTTCCTGCATTACCTTATCCCTTCCACCTCCTGAAAGTGAGTACTGGGAATTGGAAGCAGCACAGAATTAAGTTGGAACACTCCCCAAGGGCAGGCTTTGTAGATGCTTATAATTGTTACTGATCTTTATATATAGCTTCTCTGTGAACTCATTATTAAATCTAGTTCTTGAACGTGTAGGAGTATTTTGGAGATTGAATGTCCTTTGAATTTCTGAAAATAACAACAAACACTGGGCCACTGGATCTTTATGACCATGATGCAATATTTTGTAGAAAGACCATATGTGTCTGAAGAGACAGACAAATCAATTTGCAACTGAAAATAAATCAAGTGAAAAATTGACTTAAAGAATATATTCATGGTAGATAATCTGAGAGAAAAAAATGTTTGTATTGTTCACTTTGTACACATGTTGATGAGATTTCACACTTATGAGACTTAGGTTCTTGAGGCTATGTCACTTGCATTCTAATCAGAAAGAGTTATTGCTGACAGGCAAATAAATGAACAAAATAATTTCAAAAATAATTGGTGTGAAAAAATAAAATATTGTGATATAATAGAAAATGATCAGCACGAGGGACATTATATTAAATGATGATACTAAAGAGGAAAATTTCAATATAAGTGGACATGTCTGAAAAAAAGAGAAACACACACATATATATTTAGAAAAGAGAAACTTTTTGCTTCTTGCTAGAAATCTAGCAATGCTAAAAGTTCATAATGTGAAACTGCTAAAATTTACTTCTCTGCTCCAAAGTTGGAAAACCAAAAAAAATTAAAAAAAAAAAGGTGGAAAGAAGTGTCAGGATTTAGCTTGATACCGAATTGAAAATTAAAATGAAATGAGGATGCCTAGCATTGAGACATAGTTTATTCCCTCTTAAAGCAATTCAAAGGCATTTTGGCAAGAAATCCGTTTTTCCCTCACTCATAGGCATAATTTATAAGATAGTAAGATAGGGTCAGAATACCTTCTTTTCCTATTATTTTTCATTGGTTAGAGTCCAATGCTAAGAAATGAAACCACAAGCCACGACCTACTAAATTTATGATTAATGAAAGTCACCAGTGGGCTTTACACTCAGAGTTCATGATTTAACAAAAAATTTCCTCTCTTGAATATTACTTAGAATACCCCCACTCCATCTAAATCTTTGAGCAGCAATAAAATTTAAAGGAAATTAGATCCCTGACACTATTTGAATAGAATGTATAGCTACTCCCTTCTTCAGTTCTTTATAGTCACAACAATTAAGAAGCAAACTGCAGATCAGCATCCTTGGGAATGCATTAATAATGAATTTATTTTAGCATTCCTGGCCATAGGATATGATACAGGCCTCTAACAGTGATCACTTTATATTCCTTCAATGTATACCTTTTCTAAATGAGAATTTTCATTGTAATAACCTTCTTTTCTTATTCATTATTTCGTTTTGTGTTTGGACTAATGTTTAGGTAATCAAATAGGGTAAACATTGCAAATTTTGATAAACAGGTAGATATATTAAAGAGATGTGCACCTCATTTTCATATTCTGGAATATGATCTGATAATACCTATAAATATAGACACAATAACTGCATCTTCATTTAAGTAATTGGTTAATGGCAGAGCCGATTAGATTAGAAATTTTTGGATTATATATGTAACTGAAGATAGTTGTTGATATACATAATCATGTGAGGTTTTGACCCTTCAAGGACAGACTGAATCCCATCTTGTTTATGTGAAAGCCTAATTTGGTGTTGCTATGTGATTCTAGTAACCAAGGAAGGGTACCCTTTTCATCAGGAATTGGGTTAGATTAGTTGATTCACATAAGATCATTAGGATTTTCTGTTGGTAAAGAAAAAATTACTTCTATGTGTTCCAGAGGCTAAGAACTCATGACCAGAATTGGCAGTCAAGAATTCACTGGCATTTGGACTAAGAAAGAGAAAGGAGATCAAGAAGAAGAGGGGGTATCACCAAAACACTATTCCAGAATAGTCAGTATAACAAAGGATTGAGGTTAAGATTTCATTCTGAAGGTTGAAACTCATTCTTGGATTATAAATTAATCCAGTGGATTATAGTCAAGAATTTTATTAAATGAAACAGAATAAAGTAGAATAAAATGACATAACATTTATTAAAATAATATGCATCATATAATGCTAAAATTGTTTTTGAGACTTTTTTTACATATACATGTACATGAATAGTTTTTCAGGAATGGTGATGAAAAATATATTTCTAATTTTGAATAGTTATTCAAAGATGTTTGAAATTAAATGATTAAAATATTCTACTTCCTATGACTTACCCTATTTCTGTGTAGCTATCCAATATTTTCTGTGCTATTTGACTTTTATCATTTACTTAATTGATGTTACAAAAACATTTTTATACAAGTATTGATCGTCCTAACATCCCTAAGAAAGTTTTACTATTATTATACTAACTATGGAGTTTAGAAAATTGCTTAGACTCAGTCAGTAAATATCAGAGTCAAGATTTATACAGGTATCCTGGAAAACTATTAGATGGCATTAATGTATACTGAACAAAATATTATTTTGCAGAAACATAAAGTAAAATGTTTAACAGAAAGATGTTAATTTGTCAAAACTGGAAAAAAAATTCCTGGCATATTAATTATGATATACTAGATTAAAAGCACACCTTAGTGCTGAGATCCTCAGGGTACCTTGGACAAATTCCAAGTCTGTAGGAAGTCCTGTGCTATGATTACTGCTTATTAGTTAATGCACAGACTTGAATCTCTAAATGCCCCACATGGATCTTTAAAGTGTTCATTATGTACAATGATACCACTATCTCTTCTTGAAAACAAATGAATATAAAAATATAAGATGAATTATTAGTTTATTTTATTTCCAAACAATATTTGTAGTAGCTGTCAGAGATGAAAATAAGTCTCATAGGTATTGTTATTATATGTTATATAAATAATTATTTATTCATATATTTATTTTAAATGCTATCAAATTCAAATAACATGTTGAAAGGCATCTCCAAATTTTTTTTTTAAAAAAAGGTTTGAGAGTAATACAAAAAGTCAGATTGCAATGGAATCTTGTATGGAGTCCAAGATAACCACTGGTGTGTCTAAAGAAACAAAGCAAAGTTAGAGGTCCACTGGGAAAATGAAAATGAGGTAAGTTTTTCAAAGAAAATCTAGCATTCAGGCAATATGCAGGTGCAGGACAGACTGACATGGAAATTGAGTACTCTGCCTTGACTTCAAACCTAATCCGGTCTCTAGAAACTTCTCTTTAAAATACTGACATCACACACCACCAAGTTGTTGTCTCTTCCTGTGGAGATGCCCACATTCCCTATTGAAAGAATACCTGCTTTCCTATAATTCTGTGTCTCTGGGGGAAAAAAAATGAAAAGAAATAAAAGAAGGAATAAAGGAAGGGAGATGAAAGAAGGAAGGCCTAGGAATAATTGTTGAGCTCTGTAGTAGTTAGCAATCTTGACTAGGGGAGCAGCAATAGGTATGGCTAGTTTTAATTTCTTAGCAGTTTCATCATCAGTTGCCTGGAAAAACTGTCTTTGAAAACTATAGCAGGCCATTTCCTTCCATCAACCTAGTAAGCTAGTTTCTGAAGATTCATTTTCTACCTGAGTGTTTTTCTTATAGTGTCTTGTTTCTATTTTAGTTGAGTATGAGAAGATTATTGTCATTTGAAGAAATCAGGTTTCACAAATTTGTATCTAAATGAAATGTTGAACTTAAGGTAGTTTATCTTTATTTGATAATACCTAATTGGTTTATAAATACTAAGATTATTAGTAAAGAAGTCTGAAAGGAAAAGCAGACTTCTAAATAAAGAAGTAGGAGCATATTGATGGGTTATCCATTGCTTTGATCCATATATATTATAATTATCAATTCATGAGTAGTCTAACTACTGTGCATAGCTTTAGAAGAAATAAAAAGAAATGCCCCACAGAACTCTTTTCTAACTGTATAGGACACCTCCTCTATGATAGACATTTATCTCCTCCTTTTAGAGTAATGACTTACAATAAACTGAAATTCGTGAGAGTAACAAAATGGTCCACATTAGTTGAAGAATTAGCATACAATTTTAGATATGACAGTGTAAATATATACTTTTTCAACAAGAGTAGGCAATGTTTTGGGATACATGTATGGACCTCTATACTAAACAGAGACAGAAACCATTATTTATCTTCAGAAAAGTAAAAGTAACAAAGTTAAGTAGTAAATATACTTGTGTCTCTATTAGATGTATGACAAAGAGATTAGTTGTTAAATGAACTCATTTCACCCAGGACATCTTGCACCTTTTTATGTTTGCATATCTCAGTGTTGTATGGAAGGGAACCATCATGGCAACATAGAGGAAGATATTTAAGTAGAATAATTGTTTCAGGATTTGAGACTTTTTTACATAGTCATGTTTATTTCCTTTGTGTACCACAGTAGAAGGGTATGATAAGCAATCAATTCTACAAAATCTGTTAGCAAATTTTGGAAGACATCTAGATTATCTTATTCACATATTACAACCAAATAAGGTTTTAAAATCTTTGTTGAATGATTGAGATTTTGCTGAATTTACAGCACATTTTACTGGCCTGGAATTTTGTTTGTCTAGTTATAGAAATAACTTTATAAGAAAGATGTAAACTTTTTCTCTCAGGTGTAAACATGTTTCACCCTGATCATTATATTGCAATCAAGAAATAAATATGCCTACATTAATATATAACACCCATGAATAAAGAATTTTTTGTCAAAAAAATGTTCAGTACACTGAGATATCTTCATTCATTCTCTTCAATATTTTTTATCTTTTACTGGTGGGCTTAATTTTCATTCATATACTGTTTGCTCTTAGCAACATCAAATTCTGATGACTCCCTTAGTACCTTCACAGCTAAAGTATATTTTACTTCTCTGTGAATTGCAGGACATAATTAAACTAAAATTTTAAACTTTTTAAACTTTTTTTGGTTCAATGAATTTATTGCTTACGAGCAGTGAAAGGATAATAAGAGAAATAATTCTCCAATGAATTACTACTTTAGAACCACCGTACAACATTTTTCTCATTTGTATGGCTCAGCTAAGCAGCAAGGGCCAAGGAAAAATATAAGGGTACAATTAGTTGTACATATTTTCACAAACTAGAAATCTGCTCAATGACTTCCAACCATGTGACCATAAAACTGACTATTGTGAATAAGATGTGTCTTCTATCATTAAATCTGAGGGAAATAAACTGGTAGTAAAAAAATAGCTAATAATAAACTAATTGACTTTGGGTTGACTGCACGTTTCTTGTAAAATAAAAAAAAATCATAAATAAAATGTGATATGTTATAGTATATAAACAAAGAAGATGGTTAAAACATATATATCTGCAAAATTACTTGGTTCAAAAATAGTATAATTTCTTGGAAAATGTGTGTTTTGCGATCAAATATAGATAACAGTATGTAGATGTGAATTTTCACTCATGCACATACCAGAGGTAGAAGAAAGTGTGGAAAGAAATTCTGAAAAGATAAATCAGTGGTCTAGGAATGTAGTTTGGTGACCGGGTTCTTGCCTAGCATGTGTGAGGCCCTGAGTTTGAGCCTCATCACCATGGAAAGGAAGGAAGGAAGAAAGGAGGGAAGGAGAGGAGAAAAGAAAGTAAAAACAAATAATAAAAACATGTAAAGATAATATGAATTGTGAGAAATAATCTAGGAATACCAACTTTGCTAGTAGAGTATGTACAATCCTTTATGATTAGAAAATATGTGGGAATTTTATTAAAAGTAAAATAATTTGGGGCCTGGGGAGATAACTCAATCGGTAGAGTGCTTGCCTAGAAAGCACAAGGCCCTGGGTTCAATCCCCACCACCACAAAAAAAAAAAAAAAAAAGTAAAATAATTTGTTTTCACAATAAGATACTGATTAAAAAATAAAAATGTTGCCTTAGCTTCACCTTTAAATAAAAAAGGTGAGAAAAGAGCTCTCTTAAAAATTTCTAATTGCATGGTTGAAGACAAACATATTTATGACTGAAATTGTCACCCAAACATGCTTCAAGAAATTCAAATGAATAATTCAGTTAAATAGGATCTATTAGGCAGTGGCTATATTTCCCTGGGAAAACAATAAATAAAAATTTACCTTTAATACATATGAAACATATTCCCACAAAAGTATTCCCAAATTAATCATAAATTACATGAAGAAAGAAACCACCATTAGAGCAATACTGGATACATTAACTAAGCTCCAGAGAAGGCAAATATGAATTTATAAGAAACAGAGTATGAAGTAAATTTGTGTCACATATTCAAAAGGAAATTTTCAATTTTTAAAAAGTTCTATAATTAAAAACAACCCAATTTTATGCTTTTTAAAAGAGACAATATTTTTAAATACTATACCAGATAAGAATCTTATAATTATATTGATGTGAGACCTATTAAAACAATTAAATAAGAAGAAATAAAATCACTTCAAATGGTCAAATATTTGATTCAAGCACAAAATATAATCATCTTGAGGGATAATTTCCTGATAATACAACTTGGAAGTAGATGGGACAAAAAAAATTATATCATTGCAAGAAAAAAAAATGAAAAAACATTCAGAATTATATTAAAGGATTTTAGCACACATCTCTAGAAATAAATGTCAAACAAAATAATCAGAAAATTAAAGATTTGCACAAAAAACGGAATTCACTCCAATGAGCACATATGAAATTATCACTCAATATCTAGGAAATATAAATGTATTCTGGAATTTATTATATATTTAAAAATTAAAATTACAATAATCAATAATAAAAATTCAGAAGTAAAATATATGTATACATATATATCTTCAATATAATGTAAGTTAGAAACAAAAATGAAAAAAAATGATTTAGAAAATGTAAAGCATACATTAAAGACATGCATCAGTGAAAGAATCAATCACAATGGAATTTAGAATTCCTTTATAAGCTTCTTTGTAAACATACCATATGTAAAAACTTTTGAGTTATGCTTAACAGGATAGTTTTACCTTTAAATATTTATTTATAAGATTTTATGTCAAGTCTCAAACTTGAGAATTTAGGAAATTAGAGATTTAAGGCAGAACATAGTGTGTAAAAGTAAATAAAATATTTAATAAATATACATTATTATAATTCTGTCTAATAGAATTATCATCTTCAGCTAACATTGATGAACCACTAAACTGAAACAAAAAAAAAGAGAAATAAAGATAGAGTGGAAATATTAAAAGTTAATAACAAGATACAAGATAAATATTAGGCAATAAAATGCTTCATTAAGGGGAAATTCTTCTAGAAAATTTAAAATTTCTACAACAAAAAGTGAACAGATAATATGAATAGTCTCATACAAATAATGAAATCAATAATTATCACCCATTATATTTTATTATTTTATATACTTATAATTGATACTTAAATTGAGCAACAAAGATACAACTTGTGGGTCACTTTGAAATAAATGTATTTCTAGAGTGCTATTCTACTGAGAAAAGAAATGAGTAAATAATTAGAACACTGAAAAAATATATATTCATATGTATGTGTGTAGATTTATATGTGCTCTAGATAATGATTCAACCCATTTCAATGCATCTGTGTACATTTTCCTGAAATACAGAATTAAGAACTTGAGATTTACTACCAAAATATTACCATTCCCAAATAAATGTAGTGGTGAATTTTTCTAAAATTCAGCAAACAAATAATTCTAGCCCTCAAAAAACTAGTTCAGAAATTGAATGCAGTGAGTAATGACCATAATACCAGCAACTTGGGAGACTGAGGCAGGAGACCACAAATGGTAGTTCAGGCTAGCAATTTAGCAAGATCTTTTCTCACAATTAAAAAAAAAAAAAAAAAGCCGGGGATGTAGTTCGGTAGTAAAGTGCCTCTGGGTTCAAACCCCATACAACCAAAACAAAACATAAAAGAAAGAAAAAAAAAAAAAAAACTGATTCAGAGTATTAAATGGGAACAACAAATTTATGAATCTCACAGATAATACAAGATCACAGGAAAAAGAAAAAATACAGGCTAATATGTTCATAAAAATAAAAGATTAAACAATATTAGAAAACAAAATCAATGGGTGGTTTCCAACAAACAATAATATTAGAACTAAACCCATGGTGATTTAAAGCATAATCTTCTCCCAAACTTCAAAATTGGCTGAAGAGTAGAAATTATATTGACATAATTCACTAGATTAAAAAATTGAAGAAAATCAATCATGTTTCCTTTAACAAATTTAAAGATCACTAAGCAATATTCAATAGCTACATGATCAAATTTAGAAGAACCAAAAAAGAATTATGAAAATGATTTTCTTAATTGATTAAAAACTTACAAGAATCATATTTAATATGTATGTCCTAAACATTAATACTACCACAATGAAAATTCAGCTCCAATGGGGATTTAGGCAAGCACATTGTCAAATCCTCACAGCAATTGAGCTCACCTATCAATATGCAGCAAGATATATCTAAGGGAAATGTGGCACTATTTGCATCCTAAGTTCCCAAATCTTAGAGATAAAATACAATTTCTGAATTACCACTGTTTTACCTAAGATTTTAACTACAATGATGTAAAAGAAAAATACAATGGTAGAAGGTAAACTTAAAATTTTGAATTTTAATTTTGTCCCTGGTTAGCAATATGTGGTACAACATTCTTTTGGATGCTAGGCAGTGAGCTACAGCTCTCAGTCAGCTACATATTGGTGATGACAAATGACCCATCTCTACAATATTAGTATTCACATTCTAAGCTCTCGTATTGATAAGTGCCATAATCAATGCATTTTTTACTCATAATACAAAGTATGATGGGTTAATCTGTGATGTTGAAGAGTGCCTGTCATTGAGAAGCAGTCTTTGAGACTGTACTCATGTGATATTTTATAAGCCCATAAATATTGCCATCAGCATTGATATTGGTTAAGGGAGAATAAAATGTGCCATGAACATACCCCAATTGCCCTGTTTTATACTATTTAACTCTCTCTCTCTTTTTCTCTTTATCTTCCTTAAGTAGCTTTTATAACCATAAAATAGTATAAAGCAGATGGAAACAGTTTATATATTACAAAGGTCTGCATAGATGTAATCAAAGTATACATAAGATGTATTCCTTAGCAATCTAAGATTTAAAATCATATCTATATATGATTTCGTGCTTCCCAATATAAAAATAATGGCAATATAGACAAGTATGGATAGTGATTAGGATAAGACAGACTATGACACATACTTTTTAAATAGCATTCCCATTAAAAAATCTGTTCTAGATGGGCCAATAAATTTCATGTTTGTGGCGGGCGGAACCCAGGGTCCAGGGTTACGCCACATGCATCCAAAGATGGCGACTGGCAGAGAGCAAACACCGTTCTGATTATGCATGGAGAAAGGCAGAACATGTTTACAATTGGCTGTATTATAATCAGTTCAGCTGCCTAGCACATGGACAGATATACTTTACATGTATGCTCCAGCGAGTGATTGCTTGACCTTTAACAGGATTGGATGGACATATCTGGTTACAATTGCTTATGCATGAGACTGCTTATATATTGAGGGTGTTATTTGAATAAACGGGAAGTTGCTTGATGAGCCTTTGAAGCTTATGTGTCTTCTGTCCCACTGGTCGGGCCGTAAGCACGAGAAATGGCGGTTTTAGGTAAGCGAAAGGAGCAAGAAGCCCACCAAACCGCTTGGAGCAAGCCAGGCAAAGAGGCTGCGGTTTTCCTCCATAACCAGAGCTGCTTGAAGCAGCCTGTCAGCAAACAGCAGCAGCTCGCGGAACACGTTTATAGTGTAAGAAAGATTTAATGCACATAGGTTGTTCAAACTATCTTGCAGTAAGTACAGATTTTAAACAAAGATCAAAATGAAAGCATATGCCTTTCAGTCACCAGAAAAGGGATGGGAAACAAAAATGGAAACTGACCAAGACTACATTGATAATACTGACTAGACAATGTAACAGAGAAATGAAATTCATGGAGCAAAGACTTGGATAAAAGGTTTCAATGTCATGGAAGGACAGGCCCTGGCCACTGGATTAGCTCATGGGGATCTTCAGATACATTCAGTAGGAAACCAGTAACCACAACTAGTTTCCAACCTTCTGAGGGAAGAAATAACAAAGGCAGGAATCATAATATTGACCAAGAAAAGAACACCATAAAAATATGTTTGTGTTGGGCTGGGGATATAGCTCAGTCGGTACAGTGCTTGCCTTGCAAGCACAAGTCCCTGGGTTCAATCACCAGCACCACAAAAAAAAAAAAAAAAAAAAAAAATGAAAGATATAATTTTGTGAAAGATATAATTGGAATTTGTTTTCACCTAATCATAGATGATACATGTATAGGCAAACAGTGCTTCAGAGATGGGCTCACAATTTAAACAAACACCGGTGCAGTATCACTGAGCAGCTTCATATTGCTGATAATTTTTATGATACCCTTTTCTCAAATTATATTGGAACATTCTACATTTATTTTCAAGTTGAAGTGAAAGTAGATTAGCTACCAGTCATTTAAATATTTGGGACATTTTAATTATAACAGATCAAAGTAACAAAGATTGGGTGTCATCTTCCTAGAAGATATTTTCTAAAATCATTGGAGTAGCCAAATATTCTATGATAAATGTGCCACAGAAAAGTGAGAAAAGAGAGTCTCTCTTTTTTTTTGAAGTAATATAGTTTCACTAAGATTAATTAAGTCCATAGAAGAAATAATAGTATTTATTTATTATCACTGTATGTAAAATATATGCATTTATTAAAAATTTGTAGAGATTAAAACATTTATTTTACTGTCATGAACTTATAATCATAAATAAAACAGATTGATAACTTGAGTACAAGCTATATTTTACTGAGCACTACACAGAATTGTGTTGGGTGTTTGGGTGTTTTTTTTCCCCATTACTTATTTATTTATTTATTTATTTGGAGGTACCAGGAATTGAACTACTCAGGGGCACCCGACCAATAAGCCATATCCCTAGTCCTATTTTATATTTTATTTAGCAACAGGGTCACACTGAGTTGCTTAGTGCCACACTTTTGTTGAGACTGACTTTGTACTCTAGATTCTCCTGACTTGGCCTCCCAAGCCACTGGGATTACAGGTGTGCACCACCGCACCCAGCTTCGTAAATTATTTTCAATCAAACATCAAACATGGACTTGCCAATTTCTTTAAATTCTCTGTATGAGGAAGGGAAAACACATAAAACTAACGTAGTTAGACCAAGATAAAGAATCATATTCATGTATAAGTTAATAAGAGACTGATATTTTTACCTCAAGAAACAAGGGGTGAAACAGAGCACAAAGGGAGTGTCTTTATGATGAGAAGTCATTAGAAACCTTAGAGCAACTGTTGTATAGGATGTTGCAGGCACAGACATAACTCCCACTGATTGATGAATTAGCCCGAGGAAGTGGAAGCCAGAAATGACATAATATTCTGAGAAATATGATGAGAAAATGTAGCCAAGGCTGTGATCTTCAGGGAAGAGCAAGATAACTCAAAGATTTTTTTTGAAGGTTTTTAAATAATATGTACAACTAGCATGTTTGTAGACAAAATGAAAGCAGGCAAAAAAAAAAGATTGGAGAGAGTTTAATAATTGATTTCAGAACATCCCTGGGAAGAAATAAGAGCATCAAATCAAGAACCTACTAAAAAGGACACTTCAAATGATGAAAAAATGAGAGAATTTATACAAACACTGATTATATGGATACAACACAATGATTAGCAAGTGAAAACATTGATAAAATTATAGCAACAGAAGATGAGAACATTCTCTTTAAAAATCATTAAAATGCATATTTCAATCTTGTTTTATCTTAAAATTCAAAGGATTTTTAATAAACATGAGCTATTTGAATATTTGTTATTTTTCTTAAAGTTATCTTTTAATTTTATTGTCCTAAAACTACACAATGATCCTTATAACAGTCATATACATGCACATACATCTACAATGCCTTGTAGGGTATAATTGCATAAATGTAATTAATATAGATAAATATATAACTATATGTACATGCAACTGTGACAGGTATCTGTTATTTTGTAAAAGGGGGGAGTTACATATTAAAATATTATAAGTGTTTAATAAATATGAGATTGAATCCAGACCCCTAGCTCTATTGTAGTAAATCTCAACAGTAATAGTAATTCTTGCTATTCCAGGAACAGAACATCTAGGTCAGATATATACATCTATGATGCTTAAATCATATGTAATCATTATTTGGAATCCTCTAGGAATTCTAACTTTTTTAGAATATGTACGTTGTCTTCAAAGCAATCTGATTTAGGTACCTTTCCTTCTTTCATACACATACACGCACATATACACATATATAATTGCTATGCATACATATATATGCAAATACCTACATGCCTGTATAAAATCACATATTTGTGTGTACATATATACTTATGGTTACATACAATTTTAATGATAAAATACATATTATCTTAAATGCCATTTCAGTTTTGCCTCATTTGTGTTCCTTTTTAAATCTTTTTATTTTGTTGTTTCAATGACTGGCCTTAACTTCTTAAGGGACGTTTTACTTCTTGAGTATGGGAGAAATTCAAAGATTTTGGTTGGAAGTTTACATTGGAAAGACCACAACTTCACATTCAAACAAAAATTGTACTTCATTTGAGTTGGCAGATTAATTCAGCTTTATGAGTTTAGCTTTCAATATGTAAGACAAGGTTGTACGCTATTATTTTTTATAGCTAATACAGAATTCTCAAAAAATACACATTATTATTAAAATGTGTTCCAGTCATGTAGTTGTATACTTTGAATTTTCTTTTTGTTATTAAGTGATTTTTGTGATTATATTAGTGTATATACATATAGCTATATTTCTTACTATTAGACATAAAGATTTTCTACATTTTTTTTAGTATCTTTGGTTTTTGTTAATAACTGATCATATATTAATGAAGTCCAGGAATATGATGTAATCCAAGTCAATAAAAACATAATATCAGTATGCTAAATCTGTAAATAGTTTGTTTTGATACACTTAATTACTTTCACATAAAAAAACAAATAGAGTTTTATGAAGTTTGATGTCAGAATGCGATGGACACTCAACCTACTATTAAATCTGACAGTGCTATGTAAGAGTAATTGCCTCATATGAAGATATTGAGGTGCAAAATATGTGATATAAATATATTTCAAATTACTCGGGATAGGTTTCTTCATTGGAGTTGAAAATCTCTGCATAGTATTGTTGCAATGTTTTGAATGCTCTGGAACTTGTAGTAAACAAGTCCTAAAAGATGATTCCAAACCCTTAGAATAATACTCACCTCAATCCCTGAACTTAAAAAGATTAATACCAGTCTAGTGTCTTCTTTCCTCTGCTTCTAACTTCATAACATAATCTCAACTCCCTTATTTGTTATCCCTTGATCTAATGCTGACCCCTGCCCTCTGCTGAGTTTCTCTGCATTCCTCCTTTCTTTCTCTTCAGAGAAGAAATGTCAAGTCTAGTTATGAACCTGTAAAACCATTTTGTTTCCAGAGTCTCAGCTCTTACCAAGGTAGTTTAGCTTTATGTTGTTTGCTTAAAAGTAGATCTCCAGGGTAACCCAATATCTGACAGAATTAGTATAAAAGATAAGGAGATTCTTCATTTATGTTACAGATAATAATGTCTTTTATTCATACCTCAAATGAGTAGAATCTATAGTATCCCTAATTTCATATCATATCATACCAGACAGCAATCATTCAGGTAACCAAACAATAAATAATCATTCTGAAAGTCTAAATGACCAAATATTAATAATTCACATAATTCAATCTAATTAGTGATCACTATAGTTTCAATCTAATTAGTGATCATTCTATTATTAATTTCAGTAATGAGGAAAATTGTCAGGTAAGTGAAAACTGAGTTATATTTTTAAGTATACTGCCCTGTGGATCCAAAAAATTAAATAATGTCATTCTACAAAATGTTTGCTACCACTTAAAATCTTGTTATACAATAAAAAGAACCTACTTGATCTTAGTTACAATTTGAAATTGTTGTGCAAGCTTTCTTTAAACAAAAAAATATTTTTAAATACTTAATTTTCATTATTAATACAGTTTAGTTTGAATTGGAGCTGTTTTATATTGTAACAAGTGTACTTTATTGCTTGAAAATGTTCACTACATATAAAGATCATGTGAAACTTCCCTGATGGGGTCAGAATCCCTGTGAGTGGTCCCTAAAACAGTGACTAAAGCTATACAAGTGAAGCTCAAGTTATAATGGATACTCCAGAAGGTTGGAGATGCCAGAAAAATGGACTGTCTACCCAGGAATGTTTCAGGCAGCTTAGAAATACAGCCCAAGAGATGCTATGTGGGCTGCAGTCTTCAAGGACATAGGGTGAGACTTATCAGAGTCCTTGAGGTTCAAATCTTACCATCATCACATGCTCTGAATCATTCACCTGGAGCTACAGGTTTAATGTTTTCCTTGTCAGATTTTGGTAGCATCTGTCCTTTCTATGTCCCCATTCCCCCTATTATAATGGAAATATTTATCATATGGCCTGTCCCACCATTGCATATTGGAAGTACATGACTTGTTTTAACTTATTGAAGCTGACAGTTTCCCTTAAGTCTCAGAGGAGACTGTGTACTTGAATGTTTTAGTAATGCTAGAATAGTTAAGACTAGGGGACTTCTGGAGATGACTAAATGCATTTTGTATTTTGAAATGGGCATGAGACTTTAGGGGCCAGGGATAGAAGGTATATTTGTATCTGCAATGTTCCTTTATGACTCTTCTATATAGACTTGATATCTAGCTGGTACAAATTTCAGTGATGGGACAAAATTGGAGGAGGGAGATATTGTATTTAATGTATATTAGGACCACAAATTCATGCATGATTTTTTTTTCCTGAACAAACTGAAAGTTTTTCAAATCTTTCTGCTTTGCTCTTTCCTCTTGATTCTCAGAGCAAATCTGCCTAAAAGAAGCCAGATATGCTATGACACTTTCTGAATGCTGTGCTGACTTCAAATTTCCTCCACCAGATTAATTAGTTCATCACCTTTAAAGTCAGTCTCATACAAAATGCACAGAAAATATGTAAATTCTCTGCCAGAATGGAACACATATGACCTCTTCTCCAATGCACAAGAAAGTCATTATTCCCATCTGAAAATTCATGTGCTTAGTCTTTACTGTCCACATTCTTATCAGTATTCTGATGTCGAAGCTCATACCAGAGTCATCAATCAAGCTCAGCTTATAACATTCTAAGACTTATTTAGCTTACATCTCCAAACATTTCCAAACTTTTCCTACAAACCAGTTCTAAAAGCTTCTAATGCACATGACCAGGTATAGTCACAGCAGTCACCCGATTTTATGTTTCAGCTTTCCATTCCTTGGTCAAAATACCTAGGGAAATCACCTTAAAGGAGAATGTATTTATTTTGACTCATGGTTTCAGAGTTTCAGTCCATGGTCACTTGGTTTCATTGTTTTGGTAGTTGGGGTGAGACAGAACATCATTACAGGTAGAATGTGGCAGAGAAAAGCAACTTACTTCACAGTGGCCAGAAAATAGAAAAACAGACACACACAAAAATGTATATGGAGGGAGTGAGGAGAGACTTAAGTTTCAATATACCCATTAAGATCGTAGACTCTATTACCCACTTCCTCAGACAAGTCAAACTTCCTGAAAATTTTCCAACTCCCAATAGTTCCACCAGTTAGGAACCAAGTCTTCAACACACTAACCTTTGAGATATTCCAGACCCAAGTTATAATACTATGTGTTTAAGGTGGACCAGTCAACACATTTACCCCTTTGCCCTCCTTCATTTCTTATCTTCCATCCAGTACCAAACACCCATTTATTACCCATTTCCATTAGGGACATATCCTTTTCTTTCTGATTTCAGCTTCATGAGTTGGTCTTCTTGATGAAGACAAATATAGAGGATATATTAAAAAAAAAACAACTCTTCTATATCCTCAATAAGAAGTAGTAAGTGTTTACATGGGGTGAATTAAAATACTGTAAAAATGTTTAAAATA
Organism: Sciurus vulgaris; assembly: GCF_902686455.1. Lineage (NCBI taxonomy): Eukaryota > Metazoa > Chordata > Mammalia > Rodentia > Sciuridae > Sciurus > Sciurus vulgaris. The sequence continues at coordinate 23,840,575 of NC_136470.1, read as the reverse complement.
GTGCTTTATTCTGAACTTAGTTTCCAGTCACTGACTGCATGGGGAGGGAGTAGGTAATTATCGAGGTGTGGGCCCGCTGGAAATAAAAAGTCTGAAAGGTGGTATTAAGAAATAAACATAAAAGACTATGAATATATTTATATTAAAAGCAGGGGCTGGACTGGTGGAAAAGACCTAATGGGTCTGATCCTAACAAAAGGAAAAGTCCATGAATGCTTTATTTATAATGAAACACATCAAAAGGATTCAGTGAGGAGCTTCTACAGGAAAACAGGATAAGACTGGGGAAAACAGGTTGTTTGGGGCTTGGCAGCTTATGCCCATCTCCAGGCAGCTGTATTTGAGTCTAAGGCTGTGAGCTAAGGCAGGGTGCCAGCCTAACCTAGGCTTTTTCAAACAGGGGAATTTCACTCAGGAGTTCCCAGTAAAGCAACCTCCCTGCCTTGTGATGGCTCAAAGGAACCCATAATGCATACACAACTTCCAACACTTAGTAAGGTCAACAAATTACAATATATGTCAAGAAAGAAGAAAGAATTTTGGAAGGAAGGGAAGGAGGGGAAACAGTGGAAGGAAGGAAGGAAGGAAGGAAGGAAGGAAGGAAGGAAGGAAGGAAGGAAGGAAGGAAGGAAGGAAGGAAGGAAGGAAGGAAGGAAGGAAGGAAGGAAAGGCAAGGAAGGGAGAGTGGGACAAATGAAGCCTGACAAATTACTGGAAAAATAATTTGTTTCCTATTGAAAAAGTGAAAAAGTGATCATTATTTTTTTTTTCTTACTGCATGAGTTCAGTAGGTACTGATTCAATTTTGTTAATGAAATTTTACCTAACTTTAGATTTCACATGACCAAGTAAATTGGAAATGTATTTATACATTTCATCTCTATTGAACTCTGTACAAAATAGAAATTCTATAATTTTACTTGAACATGGGCATAATTATTTCCGCTATTTTAGGTAGACAGAAAAATAAATCAGATGTCTAGTGATTTTTAAAATCTCTTTTCACTCCAAAAGCAAGCAATTGAAATGTCCCATGACAACTAATTTGATATTTTACCAATATGACAACAGTAAAAATAACCTATAAATTGAATATAAATTGAAATGTCATACATATTTGTATAAGATTTTTTTTAAATATTACATTTGCCAGCATAGCTTTAATGGAGTTTTGTTAAATCTTTTATATTTATTCAAGTGTAAGAGAAAAATAGGCTATGCTGCTTTACCTTCGAAAATTATCAAAGATTAATTTTGGGGCATTGTTTTTAGTGAAATCTAAATAGATGGAATAAATGAAGCAAAATTATTTCACATTGCTTCTTAATCTATACATGTGTAACAAAATTATTTTAGCTGAAGTGGAATAGCTCTCTGCTTATTTATTTCCAGGTAAGCCTATATGCTTGCTCTTGAATCTTGCCTAGAATAGGAACAAGTCATGTAACCAATTGTTCATAATGTAACTGTTTAAAGTTCAAAATTCCACTTGTAGCAACTATTGCAAGCTTACATATTGATGATTTTCAGCTGGTATAGCTGATCAGAAACCTTAATTTGACTGTAAAACTAGGGAAACTAGAAACTGGGGTGGAAGATCTTTACCAACCAAGATTCTTTAAATAAATATTGATGAATTAATTTCCAGAGGCAAAGCAGATGCTGTATAACTAAATAAAGGAACTCTGGGAGGTATTCCTGAAAGATTTTCTGTTCCCAATAATCCTATGTGATTTATTTCTCCCATTATAGTGTATATGTTGTCTTTAAAAAATTCTATGTAAGTATTCTCTGTGAAGTCTTTATGAGTCATTTCATTATCCATTTATTAATTGCACTTCTGGATTAATGCATCTTTTATAATTTATTCTTAATTATGTTGAAATATTTACAATCTGATTAAAAATAATTTTAACAAACTTAAACAGTATCCATTAAAATTTTTTTTGTGGAAAATGGTCTCTTTTAACCTATCTCCCCTAATAGAATTATATATTACTGTTCTTTTTGATCACTCAGTTAAATGTTCCTTTATCACTATGTAAAAAATTAAATAAGTGTTTTTATTCTCTCTTATCTATTTTCAAATAGTATCATTTTCTAATTTCCACTAAGTATGAATTGATTTCCTATTAATTTTAAATTCTATAACACTTTGAAACTATAAGTTTGATGTTTTATGCAGAGAAGTAAAACAAAATTTTCTTTCTCTAATAATGAGGAAGCAGTTACTCCTCCTGACCTTATTGAATGTTCCTTTAAAACATAAATAAATAAAGATAAAAATATCTTTGTATTTTGTATTGAAAGATCTCAGGTCTTCAGACCTGTGGAACTATGTATACATACCTCTTAAATTTGCTTAGGACTCTCATGAGGTACATGATAAATTATCACAAGGTACAAAAATTTGTTCTCAAAGAGGTAAGAAAAATTTAACTGATCTTCCTTTTGTATTGTATACATTTGTGTGAAAATTTGTCCAAACTATTTTTTCCTCTTGATGACTACTATATGACATACTCTTATTGTATGATCAATAATAAACTTGTTCTTTCCCTTATTGAGATGGAGGGCTCTTTGTGTGGTCAAATTATTTATTTTCCTCTAAGTATCCTAAAAGTGTATTCTAAAAACTGATGTGTTTTGCCAGGCATGATGATATATACCTGTAATCCCAGCAGCTCAAGAAACTGAGGCAGGGGGATTGTGAGTTTGAGCCAGCTCAGGCAAATTGGTGAGATGCTATGTCAAAATTAAGAGATGAAAAGATATGAAGGTGTAGCTCAGTAGTAGAACAACCCGTTGTTCAATCCACAGTAATTAAAATGTAAATAAAATAAGTTCCAATGAAGATTGCTTGCAAATTTATGGTTAAATAAATCTTATTCACCAAGAAAATTGGTAGGAAAGGATTAATGATATACAGGGAAATTGCTAAATAGTCCTATTTGAATAAGAATGCTATAGGAACCAAGGTAAAATGGAATCTCTTCACCTTATGTACAATTGGATTTTATAATTTATGCCACAATGAGTATCATAATTTGGACACATCTTGATTAGATAGAATTTTTCCTAGAGTAGCTAATATATTTTTTCTTTTATAAAAGTTACTTATGATTCAATTTTTATAATAAACACAGCAGGCTTATACTAAGTATACAGCTTATAGCATACTATAGGTTAAAATTAAACCTGTTTATATTCCAGACACATTCACCTCAGAGACCCTGACATTCATGTCCAATGGAGACAGGTTACTTTTTGGGTCTGTTACACACTGTGAAATGTTACACCTCCAGATATCAATAATGCAACCCACTGATAACAAAAAGATGATGTGTTGCTGACCACAGTACGGAGAGCAATATTCCTGTGGAAATTTGGCAACATGTAGAATCCCATTCATGAATTCTTGCCCTCATGACTTCAGAAACTTCCAAACTCCCGTATCTTTTTTTTTTTTGGCAGTGCTGGGGATTGAACCCAGGGCCTCCTGCTTGCAAGACAAGCACTCTGCCAACTGAGCTATACCCCCAGCCCTCCTGTATCTTAATATGCCCATATTAGGGGTTAAGATTACCACATACAAATTTGGGGCAGACACAACTAGTCATTCTATTACATTATCCTTAACTGGTTCAATATTAAAATCATTCATTGTGGGTGTCTTTCTTTTTTGGTATCAGGGATTAAACCCAGGCTTGCTGAATCACTGAGGCTCATCCCCAGTCCTTTTCCATATTTTGTTTTAGAACAGGTTCTCTGTAAATTGATTAGGACTGCAATTAATTGCTGAAGCTGGTTTTGAGCTTGCATTCTTCCTGTTTCAGTTTCCAGAGTAAAAACATAGTGAATAATGATTAACAAAAACTCCAGCCATTGGGAGAACTTTTTGCCAATATCCTGCGCATGATTTTCTCTGTTATTCAATCTATGTCCATTCTCTCTTATTCCCAGATTTGAGTTTTTCTAGACTGCTAGTGGGGAGAACAGTACCTCTGCAGTCTTTTCTTATGTGTGTATTCAATTATGACTCCTCACTCCATTACCATTGAGTCTCAAGATTCCACTGACTCTCATCTCCCAAACATGTATTAAAGTCTGTTTCACAAATTATTTCCTTTTCTTTTATCTTTATGCCTTAGTGCATTGGTTTCCTTTTTTTTTTTTTTTTTTTTTAAAGAAGTCATTGGAGGGAGGAGAGGGAAATATATTTGATAGAGATACAATTTCATTCATTCATTCATTTCATTTACCTTTACAAAGTTTTAAGAGTTCAAAGCTAAAAATGCCATTAGACAGAATAAAATAAAACAAGGATTGCACTGTGTTTACTCAACTATCTCTACAGGTTTATTTATAGGCTTCCTTTCAAAATGCAGAAAGTAAGCATTCTTTTAAGAATTTAAAAAATAAGTTGAAACTTTGTAATCTTTTGTTTTTCAATGTACAACTTGAGTATTTTCCTGTCCCACTAATTTTAATACCAAAGTTTCCTATATCTGGGTCGATTCATTCTAATTGTTACTATAGCCTTATTGCTGAGGGGATTCTCCTCTTGTGATTTCATCTCCCATCACTTCATGAATAATCTTCAAAAACTGAGCTCTTATATTTAGACAACTTTCTTGCAGTGTAACACCTCATCTCCTGCATGGTGGGGTACCCTGGATGCTGCCTTGCATGCCAGGTTGGGCATATTAAAGACAGACTTTTTATATTCACCTCAAATGCCTCAATATTCTACAAACTCAGTTCATTATGAAAATGTTCAAATTTTCTGCATCTGGGATTTTGTTAAATTATTTTATCCTAGGTTTTTCTTTCTTTTTTCTTTTCTTTCTTTTTTTTTTTTTTTTTTTTGATGTATATATTTTTTGTGTGGCTATACTTATACAATTTATTCATTAGGGCAATAGGACCAAGAAATCTACAGGGTTTCAAAAGAAAAAAAAAAAGTAGTTCTTTCTGAGTACAGAATGAAAAGGAATTTATGTTTATTTATTTGTAGCTTTAATGTGCTTTCAACTTGTTAACTGATATATCACAGGAAGACTGAAAGAAGTATCCAGCATGCTGAAGAGGCTATAGTTCCTTAATAGTAGCCAGGAAGCTACCAGAAGCAAAAGCTGAAATCCTAAATTACAGTCACTAGAACACCTATTGAGAATATTCTTGGGCAGAAATTCTGTGACTTAAAAGGCAGTGAAGTGTGATGTCACTGAAAATGGTAAAAAAAATCTCCAAGGACACAAACAAATAGAAAAACCAACAAAATGTTATGACTCAACTGTTTCAGAAATCTGGGGACGTGAAATGTATTCCAAACCAAAGCAAATGCTGAATCAAAAAAAATGCAAATTAAAAATCACAAGGCTGGGAGTGGTGGCTCTTGCCTATAATCCCAGTGGCTTAGGAAGTCGAGGTAGGAGAATTGCGAGTTCAAAGCCAGCCTCAGCAAAAGCGAAGCTTTAAGCAATTCAATGAGGCCCTGTCTGAATAAATACAAAATAGGCCTGGGGATGGGGCTCAGTGCTCAAGTGCCCCTGAGTCCCATCCCCAGTAGCTACCCCATCAAAAAATTCCAGGATCACAGGAATTCTTTTTGTTGTTTTCTTTGTCCTCAGCTTCTAAACCTGATGCAGCCCAGTGGTAGCAATAAAGATGGCAGCTCACGTGCAGTGTAGGGATCTGTTTCCTGTCCCAGAAAAGGCAAAGAATTGCATCTGTCCTTTCTAACTTGCCTGGAGGCTGCCTGACGTATTGAACAAAGGAACTTCTCTCTTCTTTTTTAGCTTGAGAACTCACTCAGGTCTGAAAATCTGTGGGACTGACTAACCAATGTTGTAAAGCAAATGCAGACCAAAAAATCACCATGGGAGTAAGCAATGAAATATCAAAAGTTTAGAAGGAAATTCTGGAGACATTCCCCAAGAAATTAGGGTGTTCAAAAGTTGCTGAGCATCTTGGAAAATTTAGAATATTGTGTGCATGACCAAGGTAAGAAACATGGTACCAAAACTTGTGATACCCCGGGTTTTCCCATTGTCTGAGCTGCATCCAGCACAAGGCAAGCAGGAAGTGAAAACAAAGGCAGAGCTTTCAGTGGCCTGGCTAAATGCTGAATGAGTCCTCAGCACAGAACCATTCTGCAATGATTAGGAAATATTCTTTTCCTTTTTCTCCTTTTCCATTTATCTGCATATCTATCTCATTCTCTCTCTCATACACATACACACACACAAACACACAACAACATCCTGAATTAAAGGAAATAATTGTTTAAACATTAACTATACAAAAGAGAAAGGAAGAACTATGTCAGAGCTCATGCATGAAAAATAATAGTTTTACATCTGAATCACAAAGAGATAAGCAACCCAATTAAAAAGGAAAAGAAAGTATACGGATGTATCTCTGAATTTTTATCAATTACCAAAAGAAAAAGATCTATAAAAAGTTGGTAATATTATTAGTCATAGGAAAGTATGAATCAAAACCAAAATGTTATTCAACTTCTTATCAAACTGGATGCCTGTAAGGAAAGAAGGAGAGGAGGAAGGAAGAAAAGAGAATAGTAAGTGCTGGCAATAAATATGTGAAGAAATGGAAACATTTATACATTGCTAGTAGCAATATAAAATGCTTCAGCTGTCATGGGAAACAGTTTGTAGGCTTCTCAAAATGTAGTTCAACATAGAACTGCCATATGAGCTCATAATTTCATTGATACACATATACCCAAAAGAATTGAAAATTTGTATCCAGAGAAGTCCAAATATATATACATTCATAGCAGCATTCACAATAGACAAAAGTAGAAAGCAAAACAAAACAAAAAACAAGTATCCATGAATGGATGAGGGCATGTAAAATAAGATGTGTGTGTGTTATTGATCCACATAAAGAAAAGGGATATTGCAATCATGTTTGGTCTGAATGTTGGTGTCTATCTCCAAAAATTTGTATGTTGGAACAAATTGCTCAAAGTTACAGTATTAATAGGTGGTGATCCTGAGAAGTGATTTGGTTGTGAATTCTGCTTCCTCTTGAACAAACCTGAAGTCCTTATGAAAGAAGTTCAAAAGAACTCCCTCATCCCTTCCATCATGGGAGGATCTTTGAAGCAGAGAAAATGCTCACTGCATCTTCTGGGTTATTGATCTTATACTCCCTAGCCTCAAGAACTGTGAGCAGCACATTTTATGGTTCACAAATTATACATCCTAAAGTATTTTTTAATTGGAGCCTCACTGGACTAAGACAAGTACTAATATGTGCAACAATGTGAATAAATAAATATATATATATAATATGTAAATATATATACATATATAAATGTATATATGCTAAGTGAAAGAAACCAGACACAAAATGTCAAGAATTGTATGATTCCATTTATGAAGTATCCAGAATAGGTAAATCCTTGGTGACAAACAGAAAGCAGATTTGTGGTTGCCAAGGACTTGAAGATGGGGAATAAGCAGATGCAAAGGTTTCTTTTGGGATGTTAAATATATTTTAGAACTGGAAAGAGGTGGGGATCATTTAACAGTATAAGTGTACTGAATGACAGTGACTTATTTACTTTAAAAAGAAATTAAAAATGACTAACTTGATGCTATGTGAATTTGATCTCATTTAAAAAAATAAATGAGAAATAAGACTATTGATCTCTACCTTTGCATTCCTGGCTTTTAGAAAAAAAAAATATATATATATATATATATGATATCCACTTTATATGTGAATAATCTCTCCCAGAGGCTCAGGAGGCAAGAGGATCATGAGTTCAAAGCCAGCCTCAGCAAAAGCAAGGTGCTAAGCAACTTAGTGAGACCCTGTCTTTAAATAAAGTCCAAAAAAGGGCAGGGAGTATGGTTCAGTGGTCAAATGCCCCTGAGTTCAATCCCTTGTACCCAAAAGCAGAAGAGGTTCTGCAAAATAACATACACTGGTAAGTGATAAAAACTTAATTGTAAATTCTAGTGATACTGAAAACTTTCTGTAACAAGTTACAGGATAACAATATATATGAATAAATAAATTGAAATTTCATTGAAATTCTTAGTTTTTTTCACATTCATATGACTTCCTTTAAGTGAAAAACTTTAGAGGCATAGTAGTGAAGGATAGTAAGACATGGCTTTTTGGCATATGAATTATATTTATCTACAGTTGTTGAAACGAGCAGAGTCAGATTAAGCTCTACTAACAGTGCCCCTGATGTCCATTAAGTGAAACTCTATAGTTCAAAGAAATCAGCTTCTCCAGGAATAGGAAGGCTCAACAACACTTATCAATGGAGACAGCGTTGACTTAAATGCATTACAACAAAAATCATTAAACAAGTGTTCCAGGTTCACCTTTCATAACTTCTTGTACTCACTCAGAAGTCTAAATTCCAGTTACTGCGTGCAAATTCTCCTTGACACTCTTGTTCATATGCTTAGTGTAGATGGTTGTTGGGACTAATGACACGTTAACTAACTCAGGCTGACTCCTTACTCCCTGGTGAGTGAGCAAGATCAAGGCCTCAAAGGCAGTTTCAATAGTTAATGACGATAAATCGGACCACTGTCAGGGATTGGTTAACAACAGTTCTGCGAACGAGATCAGCTCGTGCTTGCCATATAGTCCTATGGGACTCTCACCTGTGTGAACCACCCCCCACCCCACCCCCGCGCCTTGCTGACCTTTAAGCTGATTGGTTCCCACCTAGCCCCCACCCTACATAAAAGCTGTGTGATTTCCTCAATAAAAGAGATTCCTGCTGTGCCTCTTGCGCTGACAGACCTCCCAGCTCTGGTCTGGTGTGTTTTCTTTGCTGCTGACACTCATCATCTTGCTCGGCCCCATAGTCTCCTCAGGGGGGCCCTGAGGAGGTACATTGGACCTCGTTGCCGATAGGGAACAACAGATGGTAAAAAAAACTGTTTTTCATTTTTCTTGGTAATTTTTTTTCATCAGTCTAATTTATAGAATTCCAGTCAGAAACACTAAGACAGATGGCATTTGCAGGCAAATGGATGAAATTGGAGAATATCATGCTAAGTGAGATAAGCCAATCTCAAAAAACCAAAGGACAAATGATCTCACTGATAAGTGGATGCTGACATATAATGGGGGGTGGGAGGGGTTAGCGTTAGGGTTAGGGTTAGGTTTAGGATTAGGGTTAAGGAGGGTGACAAAAATGGAGGAAGGAAGGACTGTACAGAGGGAAAAGAGGGGTGGGAGGGGTGGGAGGGGTGGGGGGAAGGAAAAAAATAACAGAATGAATCAAACAACATTACCCTATATAAATTTATGATTACACAAATGGTATGCCTTGACTCCATGGACCATCTGAAACATGAGCCAAAATACACCTCTTTACTTTATAAAATTACTCAATCTCAGGTTGTTTATTATATTCAAAGAAAACACACTCACAAAGACTAAACGAATAGTTCATTTAGAACATATTTATATAGATTTAATATCAAAATTATGGAAATTAAAATGCCTGTTTTAGAATTGTTTTCTCAGCACAAAAATTGATATTAAAGTCAACAAACGTTCATACTCACTGGGATAACCTGGTCATATCTTTTGTTTACATTGGCTATTTACATAGAATGTTCACGATTTATTTCATTTTTTTTACCAGATATTTTGCTTTATTAGACTCTGTCAGGGTTATTTCAGCTAAATGACTAATAATTCCATTCATATTAATGAAGAAATTTAAATGAACATGCTGAGTAAATATTTAAGATTATTTAAAATATTTTTACACATTCTTCTATTCTTTCCTTTTCCTACTTTTTCTCCACCTTTGGAATTCATTTAACAATCACCCATTGAAAACTGGCCAAGTGATTCAGTGCTAACCTCATTATTCATGGAAAGAGAACTAAAGAAAGCTAAAGGAGCTTTTGTTCTTAAGCAGTCAAAACAAGATATGCCAACAATAGTTACAAAGCAATGGATACAGTACTAATTAGAGATTTGGAGGGTCTTTGTCAAGCTGTTATTCTTCAGAAACCTTAATCCTCCAGTTTTCCTTTCTCATATATTCTATAGTTCTGACTTGTGTCAAGTGACTTGTAGTTTCTGAGTCTGCAGAAAGTTTCTAAAGCTAAAAATGCAACACAAGTTTCTTCTCCAAGATCCAACACCTATACATAGCGAACAAACCTTTATACTGCATTATATAAGCACATAAAAGCATCGGTTTAATAAATAACTTTTTATTGAGCCTCTGTTAGTACAAGATTATGCAATTAAATGGTTTACTGCATTCAAAGTTTATGAAATGATTTTATACTCTTTCTGTGCAAAGGTGTAAAAAAGTAAGCATCCAAGGTTAATTACTGGCAATAGTAAAAGCAGTGATTTTAGTAGAACAATATTTTGTTAAGCAAGACTAAATTATGTTTATAACTTGCTGTGACCTTATTTTATAATGTTAAGCTTAAAGGTTACTTTTTAAAATGTAATTACCAACTTCCAGAAGAGGTTTTAAGAATCATTATATCTTAGCATCATCGAGTAAACTCCTGAAATATTTGTACGGTGATGAGCAAAGTGAATTTGTTTCATGTTATTAGATCAACAATAAGAAAAATGACCCTGTTTTGCCAAGTCTAGCATTTAAGAGGAAAGTATTTTGTTTAGACATTGATCTGAATGGCAAAAGAAACATGAGAAAGCAGAGGTTTAAAATGCTTCAAATAAATTCCCAACTAAAGAGTGTCTTAAAACCTCCATATTTCTTTACCTTTTTGAACATTTTTGAAAACTAGGAAGTTTTTCTCATTTGTCTAAAATTCAATCAATACCATGAGAAACAAGTTCGGCAAATGTGAAATTTGTCAGGGCCTATTATCTCTGAACCACTTCTTGGATTAACCTCTATAGCGTAATGGAGACTGTAAGACTCTTGGGAATGACGGTAACCACAGTGACAGGAGAACACCTGGTTATTGGCATTTCATCCTTTATAATAGATGTCCAAACAGGTCCCCAGACACCTGCAGAAATTACTAGGGTGTGTTAGACCATGACAATTGATAAATTATTACCAGGTAAAATCTGAAAATAGGTTTTTAAGCTTTAGCATCATACTTACAGGGAAAAGTTCAGGTAAATATTCTGAAGAAAAACAATATATACATAAGATAAACATCATCTCACTCTGGTAAATTCAATAAAAGTGAGTAGAAAATTAAACAAGAAATATAAAAAAATGGAATATTCAAAAGAAACAAAATAAAGTCAATGTCTATCAAATAGATAATTTTTGAATAATTGTAAATTTTATGCATTCAGACCTGATGTAGCTAGAATAGCTATATAAAATTTTAAACAGATAGTGAAAATATAGTATAATAGCATTGAGACTAATTGTACATTTTAATCATATATGATGCAAAATGTAAGTTGGACTTTTGTACATTCATCCTAAAGTGGTTCTAGGATGATCTTTCCAATGCCATAGACCAAAATATAATATTGATAAATGTTATTGATGGTGCATGAAAAAATTTAACTAAATATCTGGGTACCTAACCAGATATTTACAAGTAAAAATGTATAATTTGTAAGGAAAATTTTGTTCCTTCTCTACTCTAGTAGTGACACTCAAGAAAGAACACTTGTTTGACTAAATGTGTGTTTTTTCCCCACAATTCAATTTCCAAATTCTCTGCAGATAAAAGTGGATAGCTTGAAATTCCATTTGATTCTGACACTATAATTCTCATGAACTAGACAATAAGAGTTCAATCCCATGTGTCTGCCTTCACCTCTGCTACCATCACATAAGTCTTGGGATTTTACCCATATTTTCAACTGACTGGTTAAAATGGAGTTCTCACAACCTCTTCTCAGGTTCAATTATTTTCAAAGAGAATGCAGAATTCAGGGAAATACTTCATTTGTTTATTTTATAATAAACATGAAGACATACATATAGTAAGACTCAGAAGAGTATCGGGCACTGGACCTTCTGTCCCCACAGAACTGGGGAGCACACATCCTTTTTTGGCATGTGTTTACCCAATACATGGCAATCTGGAAACCCTGCAAACTCTATAATTCAGAGATTTTTTAAACAGATTCTCCATCAGGTACACAGGATTGCTATAAACTCAACCTCCATCCCCTTTCTACTTTCCAAAAGATGGGAAGTCAGACTGAAAAGACCAAGCTTCTGATGAACAACCTTCTCAATAATCAGTCCAAGAGTTGCCTTACTAGAACCATACATACCCTTATAACCTAGGAAATTCCTCAAAGTTAGGAACTGGGGCTCAAAGACCAGACCAAACATGAGGCCAAAAGATACACATAGTACACCTGCCATTCAGGACATTGCAAGATTTTTTCTGCATAAAATCTTTTGTTATTCTAGACTAAAAATGAATTTTATTTACCAGTTAAATTGTAACTCCCAGAGAATAGAGACAGATTCTTAAATAAAGGTGAAAATTCAGAAACTTTGGAAAAATAGATATGCTGAGTTTATAAACTGCAGTATGTTTTCCACATTTTAATATATATAATAAAATATATATATTTATAGTAGTCTCTTTTTTTCAGTAAATAATTAGATAAAACATTAAAATCCATCAAGATATTGACCTAGATTAGATTTTCCTCCCTTTCAAATATATGTAGTCATCCCTCAGTATCTGCAGAGGATTAATTCCAGGACCCTGTGAGTAGCAAAATCCAGATACCCAAGCTCCTTATTAGAAATGGTATAATATTTGTATATAACCAATGAATAGAATGCCATATACTTTAAATCATCTCCAGATTATTTATAATGTCTAATACAAATATAAATATTTGCTATTCTATGTTATTTAGGGAATAATAACAGGGGAAAAAAGTCCATACCTGTTCATTACAGATGCAATATTTTTTCTGAATTTTTTTTTTTTTTTTTGTCATCAGAAAATACTCAGGTATCTGGTGCAGTGGAGCATGCCTACATAAGAAGACTTGAGAGGCTGAGACAGAATTATTGCAAGTTCAATGCCAGCCTAGGTAACTTAGTGAAATTCTGTTTAAAAAAAAAAATTAAAAAGAATAGTTGTGTAGCTCTCTGGTTGCATCCCCATGGGGGAAATTCCCTAGAACCAAAAGAACAAAAGAAAAGAAAGAAAGAAGGTTGATTCTACCTATGTGGACTGCAGGAATGTGGAGAATTTGTTATACATTCATTCAATATATTTTCACATAAGACTTTTATAATTGTAACATTGAGAAAAACATAAGCTTTATAAGAATATATAGGTTAAATTTATAAAAAAATGCATTTTCCATTAATGATGAATACACATATAGTCAAACTACCAAAAAAGGTGCAAGAATAATCAAAACTGTATTTAATATCTTAGTTATATCTAGGAAAGGTAATGTGAGGTAAATTCACTCAAAGACATACTGGATGGTACATAAATTCTACTGGCAAAATTTAATGTTTCAGCTGTATTGTTATATTATTGTATGTCATAAATAAACATTGTTTAATACACTTTTAGAAAAAGGAGGCACTCTTTTGATAGGCTTAGGCTTTGGTTCTATAATATTTCAAAAACCCAGCAGGATAATGAAATGCACATCACACATAAACACACACATGTATAACATATGCACACACATAGTTGTGAGTACACAAGATTATTCCACAACCAAATGAAAGAAATCATTAATGAAATATGGATGAAATGAAATGCATTATATGGAAAGATTAGAGGATATTATTAGTGTTAATAGGTGGGCATAAGACTAATGGATATATATATATATACATATATGTTTTAATATCTATCTTGTATGCTAATAATAATTTGTTCACTTATTTCTGGATTATTTACAAGTATTTGAAGAAGTATTGCTGTAAAGATTTCGCATAATAGTCATCAGCCTAAAGGTGGAAATAAAGCTACAAGTCTCTTGTAAGAACACAATATTTGAATTGATATTTCAGAGGTCTGTTGTACGAAACAAGCATTCAGATACTACCAAATTCTGAAGCAAGTTTCCAGTCCCACACCATAAAAAAAATTATTCCACAATTGTTTTAAATTAATTCATATCTTATTCATATTGAAATATTCATATTGACAAGGAATGAAATATTATATACCTTCATTATGGGTTCCAGCTGAAATGAAAAGCTTCATGATTATCTGAAACTCTTAAGAACACACATTCTGAATCTTTCAGTTTTGATCAGAGCTAATGATTTGACTAGGGTTCATAGATTTCTTATAGGAATTCACAGATTTTTAGCATCTAAATCTGCAGAATTACCACATTTCATGCATATTGCCCAACTGAGAAAGTCTGTCCCTCTTCAAACTGTCTTGCTTATCTGTGTTCTGACAGATGGATTTTACACACTGGCAGAGAAAATCTTATTTTAAAAATAAAAAAATAATTAAATCAAATTTGAAATCTCACATCAAGTTCCAAAGTATTTTATTACATAAAATTATGTTAGAGTACTGACAACACTGATTTAATAATCGTTTTCATCAATCACTGAGGACATTTCAAAAATCTTTGTTTTGTAGCTGACACAGGTATGAATTAAAATTTGTTTGGGGAGTCAGATTGCGGTAGAACAAATGAAAGAAAATATTGCTTCTTACACACTACTTGTCATTTCTTTCTTTCCAGTTAATTATGATTTTTTTCTTGAAGCAACAATGAGCTTGTAACAAACAACAGATAGTGACTGAACTAAACCAATAAGTAGAATTTTTGTTCCATCTTTTCTCTTTTAATCTGCTGTTGTGGGGGATTATTAAAAATGCTTTTGAATTTCTGTTAAGAGACAACAACCTGGTAATTCCCTTTTCTGGCCTTTCCCTACTCTGATTATAAATATCATAACTAGAACTGGGACAACCTCTTCACTGCCATGATTTATATGCATGGAAAAGACAATCTAACATCTCAAGAATTGTCAAGAAAATATAGAAGTGACTTGAGCCCTTGGTGGCATGCGGCTTGATTTAGGCATTGTCCTAAATCAATGTTAGGAGAAGCTATCTTCAATTTTTTTATTTCTCAATTGATGGGGGAACATTCACATTATCTGATTTTTCTTTCTTTTTTTTTTTTTTTCCCCAAGCCTCTTTCTCAGAATACCATATTCCTCCCAGGATTACAAAAGGCAGGAAGGTGGTGGTTTCCTTTTTTTTTTTTTTTTATTGTAAACAAATGGGATACATGTTGTTTCTCTGTTTGTACATGGCGTAAAGGCATACCATTTGTGTAATCATAAATTTACATAGAGTAATGTTGTTTGATTCATTCTGTCATTTTTTCCCTGCTCCCCCACCCCTCCCACCCCTCTTTTCCCTCTATACAGTCCTTTCTTCCTCCATTCTTGCCCCCCTCCCATGATTTTTCTTAATGTAGCATTTGTGCTTGGTTGTTCTTCAAGTGATTTGTCCATTTTTTTCCTAAGATGTCAAATTTATGTAGTTAAAGAGGTAGAAATTTTTTCTCATTATTGTCTTATGTTCTGTACACTTAAAATGATATCCTCTTTTTATACCTGATATTGGACAGTGTCTCCGACTCATGATGATCATAACTAAATGCTCACCAATTTCATATTGCAAAGCAATTTTGTTAGTCTTCTGCCTCTCCACTGTTATTTTCTCACCTTCATTGACTTGTACTCTTTAATTTTTCATTTACAAATTTAATATCACGTTTTACTTGGATTACTGCTTTAGCTGCATCTCACAGAATTTCAAGTTCAGTTTTCATTTTTCTGTAATTAAAGTATGTTGTTAAGACATCTTTCACTTAAAGCTTAGGTAGTATATATCCTTAAATTTTCAAAATTTGAAATTTTTCTGAATATTTTTATAAAGTTAATTACTATTTTATTTATGATATTATTGAAGAACATATACTGTATTGTTGCCATTCTTTCAAGCTTGGTATATTTTAATTTATAGTTCAGAATACACTTTAGCTTGGTTAGTATTATAACTCAGCTTAAAACAGCATGCATGATTTCTGCCATTGTTCAGTAGAGTGTTCTGTAAATGTCATTTAGATCAATTTCGTTGATAGTGTTCAAGCTTCCTATACATTTTGTTGTCTACTTGTTATATGGTTTATATTAAGAGAAATATTAAATTCTCCACATAGCTCTACTATATGGCTACCTCTCCACTCCTTTTTTAAAAAATTTTGACAAGTTTTGCCCAATTGCCCAGGCTGACATTTGAACTTAAGACCCACCTCCATCAGTGTCTTGAGTTGCTAGAATTACAGGTGTGTGACACCATTCCCAGTTTTTTGATAGTAGTTTACATGCCACATTCTTTGGACTTCTTTTTAAAACTGAATATATGTATATCTTCTTTGTAAGATGATAATGTAATGTAGTTCTTAAAATTGGCAATATTCTTTGTCTTGAAGAAAACTTTGTTATGTTAATATGTGTAGACTAGACTTGTTTTATTAATGTGTCTAATACCTAATTTCCTGATACCTAATTTTCCATGTTTTAACTAGTTACATAACTATTTTTAAAGCAGATTCTTTGGGAGCATAAGACTGAATCTTGAGTTTTCAGCCTGTCTATAATGTTCATTTTGAATCAGTGTTATTAGAACATTTTTATTTATTATAATGACTGTCAACTAGATTTATGTCTAGCATCATATTAAGTGTTCAACTTATCTGTAAATTCTTCTATTTTTCCCTCAGTTTTTCTGTTTCCTATTAGATAAGCTGTCATTATATTTCTTCTAATTGTCTTTATCAATTATATTTCTCTTCATATTTTATGATCAGTCTGGGTTTTAATAAATGTTATTTAATCACTCTTCAATGTCAAATGATGTTATTTTCCTTCACATATAGTGTAAAACCCCTAGAATAGTACACTTTTGATTCTCCCTTCCCATCATTTCTGGTATATGCTTATCTTTACATATTATATAAACTCACAGTATATTGTTTAGTTTTTCCTTAGAGTATCAATTGTCAGTTACAACTTATGGAAATAAGGACAATGGATTTTTATTAATCAATATTTTAACCATTTATGGAGATTCTCATTTCTTTGCACAGTTTTATGTTTCTTTGTATATCAAATGCTAATACCTGAAGAACTTCATTTAAAATTCCCTGTAGAGATTTTCATCCCTGTGAATGTCATTATTTTACTTGAGCTCCATTTTTCTCTAGCTGTTAAAGTGAATAATATCCAATATGTAAAACTGTTATGAAATTTTGAGAGTATGTATGTATGTTATTGAATAAATGGTAGAAATTATTTTTAATAATAATTTTAACTATACCATCTTCTACTGTTCTTATCTTTTACCCCAAGTTTAATTATAAGTTGACAATTTTAAATGAGTGTAGTTATGTGAATACAAATTATATGACAAATGAAAGATGAGAGTGTTTATTTGCCTACAAAAAAAAATCCAAGAAATTTGCAGTTGATTCCTGATTAGCTAGGATTTTGTTATGTTCTTTTCTTTTTGTTTGTTTATTTTTATTGTAAACAAATGGGATACATGTTGTCTCTGTTTGTACATGGAGTAACAGCATACCATTTGCATATTCATAAATTTACATAGAGTAATGATGTTTGATTCATTCCATTATTTTTTTCCTTACCCCCACCCCTCCCACCTCTCTTTTCCCTCTATACAGTCCCTCCTTCCTCCATTCTTGTCCCACTCCCACCCCCCATTAAGTGTCATCATCCGCTTATCAGTGAGATCATTCCTCTTTTGGATTTTTGAGATTGGCTTATCTCACTTAACATGATATTCTCCAATTTCATCCATTTGCCTGCAAATGCCATCATTTTATTCTTTATAGCTGAGTAATATTCCATTGTGTATATATACCACAGTTTCTTTATCCATTCATCAATTGAAGGGCATCTAGGTTGGTTCCATAGTCTGGCTATTGTGAATTGAGCCGCTATGAACATTGATGTGGCTGTATCTCTGTAGTTTGCTGATTTTAATTCCTTTGGGTATAGGCCTAAGAGTGGGATGGCTGGGTCAAATGGTAGGTCCATTCCAAGTTTTCTAAGGAATCTCCACACTGCTTTCCAGAGTGGCTGCACTAATTTGCAGTCCCAACAGCCAACAGAATGAGTTCAACTATTATCTTCAGTAAAACAAACAAATTTGCAATAAGGTCTGCAGTTTCAAATGGAGGACAAAGAGGATGCAGAGGGATGTAGAATGTGGCTGTTAATGGGATAAGAAAAGAATATACAGAAGTTCTAGATAATAGAAAGGGTGAGAGTGTAATCAAAAGAAATTGGATGTTAGCATGCAGAAAAGGGAGAAAGAGACTCTGAGGGAACAGGTAGACAAAAGGAAAAGAGAGCAAGAAAAGTAAAGAAATAAAAACAAATTTTTTCAATAAGGAGAAAAAAGAAAATCTATAGTATAACAGTTATATAGTAATAAAACCTCCCAGAGTTCAGTAGCCTGATGCATGAGAGGTACCTGACAATGAGCTTCAAGCCTCCAGCAGGCGTCTCAGGATGGGTTTTGCCCCACCTAAAGATCGGAGCTATGGCTTCAAGGATTATCCAAGATGGCCACTCTGGCTTCCAAATGTGTTGGCAAATGGGGAGCTGCAACTCAGGGTGTGACCTGGTCAGCAGGAGGTCCTGGAGGCCGGATGTGGTTGGTCAGGCAGGGATCCTGGAGGTCAGGTGTGTTTGGTGTGGTTGCGGGATCCTAGAGGCTGGGTGCAATCAGTCGGTCTACGGTCCTGGTGATAGGGCACAGTCAGTTGGTCTGGGGGTCCTGGTGGCAGGGAGCAGTCAGTCGATGTGAGGGCCCCAGAGGCAAGGAGTGATTGGTCGGGCTGAGGGATCCTGGAGACAGGGCTCAGTCAGTCCGGCCAGGGGTCCTATGGGACCTGGCTGTTGTCTCAAAATGGCGGCAGCCACATGTAATCAAACCTGCAGGTACTGTAACAGTGAACTTCCAGGCAACAACTGTCAGCTGGTGCTCCATTGGCGGTTGGCAATCAGGTGGCTGACTGTTGTCGGATGATCAGGGAGGTGAACCTCGTGTGTTGGGTGATGGATAGGTGTAAGGCAGGCGATGGACAGGCGAGAGGCAGGCAAATGGCAGATGATAGGCGCCTGACAGTGAGCAATCTGCACTCAAAAAAGGCGTAGATATGCTGGCAGATTGCAGGTGATCACAGCAGACAAATGGGGTAAACAGCAGGGGATCCTTAAGCAGCAAAAACTGCCTCACAAAGAAACAGATATCCTCTGCTTGAAACTGGAGTTATGGAGTGACAAGGAATGCAGCCTCCCTCTAGTCCACCATCTTGGAATCCCTGTGTTACAACTTTTTGATTAAAGTTTTTATTGGTTTATTTTTTTCTTTTGTTTCATTTTGGATAAGATGTATTTAGTTGGTGTCAAGTTTGCTAATTCTTTCAGTATTTCCATCAAGTCTACTGATGGAATCTGCTATGGGTTGAATGGGGACCCACACAAAAAGATGACATTGAATTCTTGACATACATTACCTTAGAATGTGCCATAATATGAAAATTCATCTTTATAAGTGTAGTCAAGTTAAAATGTGGTCATTGGGGTAGGTTTCAGTACAGTATGAATGATACCTTTATAAAATGCTGAAGTTTGGACCTAAAGACCCATATGCAAAGACTGAAGATGATGGGAATTTGGAACGCAAAAGCCCCGTGAAGAGGTTTGATGGAAGTGATGATCCATAAGCCCAAGAAAGCCTGAGGTTGCCAGAAACTAGGAGGCACAGACAGATTATTTCTGACACCGTCAGAGGGAGTGTGAC
Organism: Sciurus vulgaris; assembly: GCF_902686455.1. Lineage (NCBI taxonomy): Eukaryota > Metazoa > Chordata > Mammalia > Rodentia > Sciuridae > Sciurus > Sciurus vulgaris. The sequence goes on along the minus strand of NC_136470.1, from coordinate 23,820,722 downwards.
CTTGTCAAAACCTTCGTTTCATACTCTTAAATGCACAGTTCTGAGACAATAAATTCTTGTGGTTTTAGCTATCAGTGTCTGTAATATTAGGTGTGAGTGTGTCTGTGTGTGTTTTAATGGAAGCAATAGGAGCTGGGAATCCTTTTGAAAGTGTTCTTAATTTATGTTTCAGTGACTTTTTAAATTATGCCATTTTATTTTATATCTCTAATTCTACATGTCTCTGTGCAGAGAAATAAGAAATACATGAAAAATGAGATGAAAATGGTATAAATAATGACACTATGTGCTGATGCATATTAATAATAACATTAATTGCACTCATTTTAGTTTTAGGTTTAATGTTATGAAATCTGTGTTATCTCTGTCTGATTCTATTTGTTGTTTTACTTCTGTTAGTTCTTTTCAATTTTCTTTTTTTAGATCTAGATCAAATGACCATTGATATGTAGATCACTAAAAATTGAAGTAGATGATATTTGTGACTAGAAATGAACATGCCTCCTTTTTGCTATGCCTTCTGGTGAAAGTTTGCACCAAACCAGTAAGAGTTGAGCTGGGTTTTATTATTACTAATGTAACCTTTAAGGTTGCCAAGGTTACTATGCCATTGCCTTCAAGTTTCTTTCTTGTTATCCTGAACTTAAAGTTGAAACTAGTTTGCCTGAAGGGTTTTCTTAACATTTCACCTCCACTGACAGCTTTCAAATTTTACTGCCCACTTGAACCTCAGACAGGGTATTTTTCTATGCTCATTTCTTTTTTTCTGGATGAGACTACAGGTGCCTTTTACCTCCTACTTGTTACCCTGATGAGAGGGAAACAAGAAGTGTTCTATATTGTCTTAGCTCATCCTCTATCTCATTTATGTCCTATGTTGCCCATATCAAGGATGGGATTTCTCATTTTTTTTATCCATCTGATCACCATCTCCATGGCAGTGAATTCTATGTGAATGTTTGGAGGATTTTATGAAACAGAGTGACTCTTGCCTCTACCCAAAGTGGAAGCATTTCTAATTACCCTAGCACCAAATGGTTAACTGTTCTTTCCCTTATGTTAGTGATTTATTTTATTTTACCTTTCCTATGACTCTTCCCTAGTGGCTTATCTTCACTATTTTGTAAGGGAAAAGACACTGGCAAAGTATTTTTGACAATCTTCCAGTGTAATCCCTCCTCCTACACCTGTACCACAGACAGGATTTCTTGGACATCTATTCTACTTCTATTATTTTTTGTGAATAGGAAGAAAATGTTTATGAAGAAAAATGATTATAACTGTGTAAGTGTGGTTTGGGTGGTTTGAGTACTGGAAACATTTCTTCACAGTTTTGGAGACCAGCAGGTCAAAATCGGGGTACTGATCTGATTGGGTTCTAGTGGAGCCTCTATGCTTTGTCCTATCTTGGTAGAGACAGACAAAGAAAACTGTGTGATATCTCTTCTTTTAAGGGCATTGACCCTCATGACCTCATCTAATCCTAAAAATTTGCCAAAGACCCCATCTGCAAATATCATCACACTCTGTGGTTAGGACTTAAGCATATGAATTCTAAATGGCTTAAAACATTGTCTATATATCATCTAATAGTTTAAACAAAGCTATTTGGCATTAATTTAAAGAATATTGTCAATTTGAAGTGATTTCTAATTTAATTTCAGCATTACTATTTAGTTATTAATAAATGCAAAACACTTACATAATTGCTCATAGACAAAATTCATATGGTAGACCCATGTTATAGTTTGAATCTAGAAGGTCCTCCAAAGTCTAATGTGTTGAGACTTGGTTGCTAGTGCAGTAATATTCACAGATGGAGTTTTTGGAAAGTGACTTGGTCATGAGGGTTCTAACCTCATTAGCAGATAATTCCTTTCATGGCTGGATGGTGGTAGAAACTATACGCAGGAGGGGTATAGTTGTAGGAAATAGATCAGTGAGGGCATGCCCTTGGAAATATACATTGTCCCTGGTCCCTTCTTTTCACAGTCTTTCTGCTTCCTGGCTTCCAAAAACTGAGCAGCTTTCTTCGACCATACTCTTCTACCATGATGTTCTGGCTCACCTCTGGTCCAAAGCAAGAGAATCAGTCAATTATTGACTGAGGTAAACCACTGAAATCACAAGCCAAAATAAATCTCTTCTCTAAGTTGTCTATGTCAGCTCTTTTGGTCACAGCAAGAAAAAGTTGACTACCACAACATTTCCATGTCATCAGAAAAATTGTAATTGCCAAATTGTATGCCAACTCTGAGAAATACATCTTATCACAGTGATGTTCCCTCCAATGATTATATACAAGACACAAGGAATTATCACCTAAACTGAGAAAGGTATCTCAAGTCAAGATACTGCTTTTATTTATTTATTATTTATTTATTGATTGATTTTTTAATGTCTTACAGACTACATTTTGATTAATTGTACACAAATGGGGTACATCATTTCATTTCCATGGTTGTATACCATGTAGATTCATACCATTGTGTAATCATACATGTACATTGGGTATTGATGTCTGTCTCATTCCATCATTTTCCATACCCCCTCTCTCTCATTTCCCTCTCCATAATCCAAAGTTTCTCCATTCTTCTCTCACTCCCCACACCCTCCACCCCCATTATAAATATTGCTGTGTTTTCACTTGTTTTCTCTCATATTTTTCTATTTTTGTATGATATTATAATTTACACAAGGAAGAACCATATTAACAATAAGCTAAATGAGTTAGTCTTTCATATACTTATTAAGTTTTATTGGTTAAATAATATTTTGAAACTTACAATTTGTTCCCTTTCAAGTATTATGATAATTGTAAAAATAAATAGTAATAGTCTTGTAGACATTTGTTGGTTATTTCTTCCTTAGAAAATCCATTTTATTATTTTCTCAAATTAAGTCTTTGGTAATATTAAAGATTATTATCTGAAAAATTCAACTGGAATTAAATAGAAAAGACAAAAATCTTAGGAATATCATTAAAAATAAACTAAAAGAAAGATAAGACTGAATGCTCAAGCTAACCTAAATTATACTAAATTTTATTGTTTAAATTTCTTTCAATTAGAAGTAATAAGTGCATTCTGACTGAAGAATTCACAAAGTTCAAGTATAAAAAACACTTGGCAAGAAAAAAATTCATCTGTAGAACACAAAAATGTACTTATATACAGACACTGTAAGGAAAAATGCAGCTCAGCTTGGGACCCGCGGCAGCTCCAGCCCCTCCAACGGAACTGGCGCTCCGTATGCCCGGTCTCAGTTGAGGCTCTACAATAGCTCCCAGAAAAATCCACGACAGACACAGGGCCTCACGCAAGAGACTTTATTATGCGAATGACTAGCATGTCCGCTCAGGGATGAAAAGAAAGGAAAAGAGAAAGAGGGCTGTGGATGCTTCTCCCAGATATTGGAATCTCTCCGGCTGGAAGGAACCAATAGCAGAGGAGAATACTTGCAAGCTGGCTGATGAACCAATAGCTAGCTAGCATGTTAGGATGTAATGTGGGAAGCAGGAAAATGGCTGTAGCATAGGCCGGAAATTCCTGTAAAGTAAGAGGCGGGTGGAGCACAGATTGACAAGTGGTTGGGAGGTGGGGAGAAATGGCTGCACCTGAAAGGGCGGAGTATCGGTTTTGTATTACAGACACATAATAAGGGGAAAGAATAAATTGAGTAAATGAAAGTACTTAAGAAGGAGGGATTATATACTAGGAATAAAGTATGTTTTATGCGTGGGAAAATTTTAGAAAAATACAATTTTTAGTTTCAGAATACTGAATATATGTACTTTGTCAGTGAGTATTTTACAAAATAAATAGCACTTAACTCAGAAGTATATACTCAGTTATTTCAGTTGAAAGAAATTTGGCATCTGGTAGCATTGTGAACTTTACATCAGTATTGATATTGCCTATATAGACCTTTCTACACAACATGCTTTAATCCCTAAAGAATATTTCCAAATATTTTTAAATGCAATTTTTTATACAATTTGTGGGATTTTTTTTTCCTTAAAGTATCTCACAGATATCTTTGTTCATGCAGTGAAGTAAAACTACTTATATAAGGGGACAGTCATGTTCTAGGTTCCTATAATGTACAAAGCTGCACTCCCTGACCTTTCCAGTGCAGCCATTATCCCCGCCTGCCAACCACTTGTCAATCTGTGAACATCCTAGCTTCCTATTGGTTCATCAGTCAGCTTACAAGTATCCTTCTCTGTTATTGGTCCCCTGTTAGCCCGGCAGAATTCAGCTGTTTCACGGTAGCTACCCCGCCATCTTTTCTCTCTTGCTTTCTCTTCCCCGACTCACTTTCTTTCTCCTCGCATTCCACTCTCTCTAGCGTGCACCCTTTCTCTTTCCTTTCTCTTTTCCTCTCATTTTCTCTCTTACCCTGCAGGGAGACACTCTGTTTGCTTAATAAACTCCCTTATGTGCTTTCCCATGTCTGGCACGGTTTCTGTGGGATCCCTTACAGTTCCCATTTAACAAGCAGACATTGTAAATGCTTACATTTACAAACAGACTGACATCTCATTTCATGGGCAGCCCAAGTAAAACTGGCTAATGATGATAAACAAGTTCAGGCCTCAAAGATTTCTAAGCTTTGCTTCTTTTACCAGCACTCCTCATTTTTAAAAAGATGAGGTCCCTCAACTCCATATTTGCACAAACCTCCTAGTGAAGCCAGATTGAAGGACAGGTAGTTAGTGTAGAAATAGGGGATTGGGTCAAATCGAGGAAATGAAGCCATGAAAGTCGTCTGCCTCTGGAAGTTAGAGACTGCCCCTGGAAGAATGGAATGTCAAGGATCTCCGAAGCTCATTGATTACCAAATTTACCTGCCTTTATCAAGGACTGCAAACAAGGAGCTGCTAATTAATGCCCCCTGGGCCCTTACCTGCCTGAATCACCTTGGCCCTCCCCCTGTCCATGGCTTCCCACTTAATGCAAAACCAGGCCTAGTCAGTAGGCAGGAAGGAAAGATAAGGGGGGAGAGAACTGGAGAACAAAAGAGACTTTAACCTATAAAACATGTAGGGTGCGCTCACTTCTTGGGACTTTAGAACATCAGCCATGGCCCCCTTCTTCCTCTCAGGAGAAGTCTGTATTATTACCTTTAAATAAAACCTGCTTAATATGCTTGCCTTGGCGTGCTTCTCTAGTGTTCTATCTTCAACTTTAGAAGGAGCAGAACTGGTCACCATTAAAGGGCAGTATCACTAGTAAACTTCATGATAGTAGGCTTCACAGCCTTACTACATATGCCAATATTTCTAATAATTATTTGAATTATGTTGGCACACTACAAATGGCTCAAGTTACACCAGAGTCCCACAGCACAGTTATTGACTCAGTGCAGGGCACTTTTATTTGCATATATTAAGTTTTATTACTGCAGGACTTTCTATAGTTACCCTTTCATATAAGAAATAATTTTTGTAGAATTCTGTTGGATATTCTTTCAGTTTATCTTTCTTTCTCACATCCTTTTTGGTAAGCATTAGGATCTTTTTCTTTATGACAGAAAAAGTTTTAAGGAAGATTTATTGAAAAAAAGTGTCTATTTCTGAATCTCAATTGTGCAGTGACATCAACCTAACAACAATCATACATTTTAGATAAATTTGAATTAAAGAATATGGACAGGTATTTATTTGAAACATGCTAAAAGTTAAACACATATATGATATTTTGTGACACTGAGGGAGGCAATATTCATAGGATAAAGGGAGCCCTGGAGGGTTCTCTTCCTGATATCAAACAAAAATAAAAACTTAGTTGACTCAGATTATGAAAATAAATGTATTTGTGTTAATAGAAATTTTATTGTAAATATATAAGTTATCTAGTGGAATCAAAGAGCAAAGAGAGAGTTCACAAAGGGAGAGTTCAGCAAATACTTTCAAAGTTTTAAAAGTCAATTCTCTTTTTCTCTTACTCTTATAGACACAGACACCCTAAGGGGAGATAATGATTAAGATATGAGTGTGTGTATATATTTGTATATTTTATATATAAACTTCCCTCTTTTTTCTATGCATGGTCAGTCTACAAGTCCAGTGTTTAATGTCTCCTACAATGAACATACTATCTGCCAAATTCACACAAGAGGAGAGGATATGATGTGTACTTATGTGCTAAACACTGACACTGTCTTATGCTGAAATGAGAATGGCTTCAAAATTTAGAAGAATTCATGCAAGAAACTCAAATGGTTTTGTCATAGTTACATCAAAACTAAAGAGAGTCATCATCATGACTTACTATTATAGTTTGAATATGAAATGTTCCCCAAGGCCTCATTTATTTAAGGTTTGATCCCTAGTTATTAGTACTCTTGGGAGTTGGTTGAAACATTACAGGATGGGGCTTACTTGGAGGAAGAAAGTCATTGGAGGCATTTCCTTGAAGGGTATACCTTGTCCCTAATCTCTCTTCTTCTCTCTCTTTCCTTCCCAGAAACCATGACATGAGAAACTTCATCCTACCATGCCCTCTACCATAAAGTACTGCTTTATCATAGATCCAGAAACAGTGTAGTAAGCCGATCATAGACTGAAAGTTCTGAAACTGATCCAAAATAAACTTTTCCTCCTTTCAAGCTTTTTTATCTCAGGTATTTTGTCACAGCAACAGAAAGCTGACTAATAAATTTACAAATACAATCTAAATATATAACTCATATCTAAGAAAGATATCAGATAAGTCTCACAAGAGAGTAAAACATGTTTGTTAAGATGGGATCTGAATCCAGACACAACTTGATTCATTTGCAGTATTATGATTAGCTTTATGACCATGACAAATCATTTCCTCAACAGCAAATTTTAGATAATAATATTAGTTACAGCATAGATTTCTTGAGTAGGTAACAAATAAAGAGTAATCCTTATTCAGCATGATAAATGCACATAGGATATTTTCCCCCATATTAAATGTTAATAGTATTGACAGAAGTAGAAGTTAAGGTAAAATAGCAGTTGATATATATATTAATTCCAGGGTCAGGGATATGCAAAAGGAGAATTGTAAATAGATAATTGGTGTTTAAGTCTACTTTTTCACTGCTGTAACCAAAAGATCTAACAAGAACAATGAGAGGAGGGAAAGTTCATTTGGGGGCTCATTTTGTCAGAGGTCTCAGTCCATAAACAGCTGACTCCTTTCTTTGGGGCCCAAAGTGAGGCAGAAAATCATGGGTGAAGAGTGTAGTGCGGGAAAGAAGCTGGGAGCACCATGAAGCAGAGAGTTTTACTGAACAAACACAAAATATAAGCCCCAAGGGCACACCCTCAATGACCCACCTTCTCCACCCATACCCTACCTATCCGCAGTTACCATCCAGTTTATCTCTATCAGTGGATTAACACCCTGATTAGCTTAAGAGTCTCATAACTCAATCATTTTACCTCTAAACTCTTTTGCATTGATTCACACATGAGCTTTTGTGGGACACATCATATTCAACCATAATAATTGGTACATGATTTGGACATTTAACTCATAGCAGAATGTATGCTAATTGTGTGGAGGGAGTCACATAATGCAAAGAACAGGAAGAGTCATAAGGAATATTAGAAAACACATGATGCATTTGTTTTCTATTTTTGCTGTAATAAACAACCACTGATTTAATTGCCTAAAAAGCACATATTTATTATTTTATATATAGAGAAGTCAGGATTCTTAATGACCTCACTGAACTAAAATCACAGTGGCAGCAAGACTGTAGACATTATGGGCGCTCAAGGGGAGGATCCATTTGCTGCTGTTTCACAGTTTCTACCGACTGTGTACATCCCTTGGCTTATGTAACTCCCCCAGGCTGTCCAGCCTTCCCCTTGCTCTGCTGAGCCCTATTTTGATTATACTCAGCCAATTCAGGTAATCTAGAATAACAGCTTCATCTCAAGGTCTACCGATGACCAGTCTTATTTGTGGTTACAAACTTAATTGTCTCTACTATTTAACATGAGTTATTCCAAGTTTCAGGAATAATGATATGAACATCTAAGGAGGAAGGACATTATTGTTTCTACCATAGATGGGTTCAGATTGGGAAGTATTTTGGAAGCTAGAGTTCATAAACTCAGTAAAGTTAAGAAAAGGGACAAAAAGATACCTAAATAAGTTACTTTGTCTACAAAGTCACTGTAAGTGAATATCTTTTCTTCTCAAGATATTTATGACTGACCCACTCCTAACAACTAACAAAAGGTTAAGGACCGGCAAAAGAATCCCTTCAAATATTTGTGTAATTTCTCACCATGGGTAATAATTGAAATATTGGACCACACCAGATTTGGATTGAAGAAATGACTAAATGACTATAACAAAACCAAGGTTAAACATTACCTTATTTTTTTTTTTTAATACTTGAGAACAATGTATACAGGAAAATATTTTAAAAATCAAAGTAATTTTTATCTAGAAAAGTAACCAACCTGTTAAAATAGCACGATGAATTGTCAATAACAAGCTTGTTTTTTTTTTATTTTGAATACATAAATGCTATTTAGTTTTGCCATCTGTTCACCAAATGATTAGATATAAGTTAATTGTAATAATTTTTAGAATTCATTGAATGCCAAGATATTCTAAATGTCACTCAGGGAGAATTATTTTATTTTCCAAAATAAAAAGATCTATATTAAAAAGTGAAATAATGATATAGAAACTGCTACTTTAATATCATTTTCACTTTTTCATTTCTTTCAAGAATTTTGAATCCAGAATTTTACATTAGTTTTGATACTCCTAAGTGAATTTCTTCTTAAGTAGGACTTCATGTACACCTCCTGCCTACTTCTGTATCACCAGCTTTTAGGGAAAAAAAAAAATAGCTCTGAAATGATAAGACCTAACTCTTCTAAAAATGGTCACCAAAGAGAAAAATAGGGGGGATTCAAGATGGCGGACTAGAGGGTGGCTGCGTTTCGTGTTGCTCCAGGACTCAGGACTCAAGAAGAGGAGATATAGAGAGACTTGGGACCAACTCAAAGCAGCCGGGTGAGTGTCTCCCATTGGGGAGGCATCCTGGACGGGGCGGTAGCCCTGAAAGCAGGGAACTTTGTGAAGTAGAGCTGCTGGCGAGACGCCCCTCCCCCCGCTGGAGCAGTGAATGCGGACAACTGGGAGCATTGGAGAGGTGGCTGCTCACCACAGCACCGGGACTTGGCCCAACCCACCCGGGCTCTGGGAGGCTGCCCAAAGGAGAAGGTGCTTGGTGAGCTGTTTGGACTGAAAGCGACCACCCCTGAACACAGGGGGCTGCCCAGAGGAGAAGGAGAAATACAGGCTCAGCACGTCGCTTGGACTTGGAGCAGCTGTGCCAGGGCTCCGGGCGGCTACCCGGAGGAGCAGCGTGGACTCAGGACTCAAGAAGAGGAGATATTGAGAGACTTGGGACCAACTCAAAGCAGCCGGGTGAGTGTCTCCCATTGGGCAGGCGTCCCAGATGGGGCAGTAGTCCCCAAAAGCAGGGAACTTTGTGAAGTAGAGCTGCCGGCGAGACGCCCCTCCTCCCGCTGGAGCAGTGAATGCGAACAACTGGGAGCATTGGAGAGGTGGCTGTTCACCACAGCGCTTGGACTCGGCGCAACCCACCCGGGCTCTGGGAGGATGCCCAAAGGAGAAGGTGCTTGGTGAGCTGTTTGGACTGAAAGTGACCACTCCTGAACACAGGGGGCTGCCCAGAGGAGAAGGAGAAATACGGGCTCAGCACGTCGCTTGGACTTGGAGCAGCTGCGCCAGGGCTCTGGGCGGCTATCCGGTGGAACAGCGTGGTGAGTGGTTTGGACCCAGAGCATCCACTCCTGAACACAGGGGGGTTGTCTGGAGAAGGAGGAGGAGCGCGGCGGGGTGCTTGGGCTCGAAGTGACTGCACCAGGGCTACGGGTGGCAGTCGGGACGAGAAGGTGCACAGTGAGTTCCTGGGACTTGTGACGCACCAGATCTCTGGGTGACTGCCTGGTGGAGAAGGAGGTGCGTGGTGGGGTCACTTGGACTAGAGCGATCGCACGGAAACACCAGGTGGCTACCGGAGGAAAAGGCATGTGGCGGGTCACTGGGACTCGGAGCGATTGTAAGGGGCTCCAGGTGGCTGCTCAGAGGAGGAGCCGCATAGCCAGGTGAAAAGTGCAGAGCAGGGTCCCAGGGCCTAGGCGGCTTCTTGGTGGAAAAGCCCCACAGACAAACTGAGGGGCGGAGCGAAGGCTCCAGGACTGCAGGCAGCTTCCCTGAGGAGAGGCAGCCTAAGGAGATTCATCTGCAAAGGGCGAGGCTTCCAGGCCCAGGAGGTAGGTCCGGGTCCCTGGGAACATTGCAGAAGAAGGCTGCCTGGCCCAAGCGGTAGTTGTGAATTGAACGGAACCTCTGGGAGGGAAACCAACCAGCGAGACCTCCCCACTGGGTGAGTCCTCCCTGTTGGGTGAGGTTCTGCCAAAAGGACTGTAAAATCAGAGACACAGACCCAAACTGGCCTTGCATCAGCCCACATCTTACTTCCCCTTTGGATGACCATTCATCAGCAAGTGAAGGTACCTCTGCCCACTAGCAGGGAATATACCCCACCGGAAGGCCACCTCCCCTAGGGAGTCAGCTTCCTTGTGGAGCACCGCATTATCAACTTCCTCCAAGACTTCAGGCTACTGAAGGCTAAGAGGGGATATACTAGAAATCTTCAGGGATATTATAAGACAATAGAGGAAATCCGCAATATCACAGTGGTCAACTGATACCTGAACAATATGAGAAAACAAGGAAAGAAAATGCTGCAAACAAATCTAGATGTTACATCAATGAAACCCAACGACAGCATGGCAGAAGAAATGACAGAAAGGGAGTTCAGAATGTACATAATTAAAATGATCAGGGAAGCAAATGACGAGATGCAAGAGCAAATGCAGGCACTGAATGATCGCACCAATCGACAGTTAAAAGAGCAAATACAGGAAGCAAAAGATCATTTCAATAAAGAGTTAGAGATATTGAAAAAAAAAACAAACAGAAATCCTTGAAATGAAGGAAACAATAAACCAAATTAAGAACTCCATAGAAAGTATAACCAATAGAATAGAACACCTGGAAGACAGAACATCAGACATTGAAGATAAAATATTTAACCTTGAAAACAAAGTTGAACAAACAGAGAAGATGGTAAGAAATCATGAACAGAATCTCCAAGAACTATGGGATATCATGAAAAGGCCAAATTTAAGAATTATTGGATTGAGGAAGGCTTAGAGAAACAGACCAAAGGAATCGAACAATCTATTCAATGAAATACTATCAGAAAATTTCCCAAATCTGAAGAATGAAATGGAAGATCAAGTACAAGAGGCTTATAGGACTCCAAATATACAAAATTACAACAGACCCACACCAAGGCACATCATAATGAAAATACCTAACATACAAAATAAAGACAGAATTTTAAAGGTCGCAAGAGAGAGGAATCCAATTACGTTCAGGGGGAAACCAATACGGATATCAGCAGATTTTTCAATCCAGACCCTAAAAGCTGGAAGGGCCTGGAACAACATTTTTCAAGCCCTGAAAGAAAATGGATGCCAACCAAGAATCTTCTACTCAGCAAAACTTACCTTCAAATTTGATGATGAAATAAAATCCTTCCATGATAAACAAAAGCTAAAAGAATTTGCAAAAAGAAAGCCAGCATTACAGAACATTCTCAGCAAAATATTCCACGAGGAAGAGATGAAAAACAAAGAAACAAATCAGCAATGGGAGGAACTATCCTAAAGGAATTGTCAAATAAAGGAAGAACCAAGTCGTCTCAAAATAAATAAATAAATAAATAAAATGAACCAAATGACTGGGAATACTAATCATATCTCAATAATAACCCTGAATATTAATGGCCTGAACTCATCAATCAAAAGACATAGACTGGAAGATTGGATCAAAAAGAAAGATCCAACAATATGTTGCCTGCAAGAGACTCACCTCGTAGAAAGAGATACCCATAGACTAAAGGTGAAAGGATGGGGAAAAACTATACCATGCACATGGACTCAGCAAAAAAAGCTGGGGTATCCATCCTCATTTCAGATAATGTGGACTTCAAGTCAAAACTAGTCAGAAGGGATAAAGAAGGACATTACATACTGCTTAAGGGAACCATAAATCAGCAAGACATAACAATCATAAACATTTATGCCCCAAACAGTGGCTCATCCATGTATGTCAAACAAATCCTTATCAATTTCAGAAACCAAATAGACCATAACACAATAATACTAGGTGATTTTAACACGCCTCTCTCACCACTGGACAGATCTTTCAAACAAAAATTGAACAAAGAAACCATAGATCTCAATAACACAATCAATAATGTAGACTTAACGGACATTTATAGAATATACCATCCAACCAAGAGCGAATACACTTTCTTCTCAGCAGCACATGGATTCTTCTCTAAAATAGACCATATATTATGCCACAAAGCTAATGTAAGCAAATACAAGAAGATAGAGACACTACCTTGTATTCTATCAGATCATAATGGATTGAAGTTAGAAATAAATGAAAGAGTAAAAAACAGAAGCTACTCCAACACCTGGAGATTAAACAATATGCTATTACATGATGAATGGATAACTGAAGATATTAGGAAGGAAATTAAAAATTCTTAGAGGTAAATGAGAACAAAGAAACATCATATCAAAATCTTTGGGCCACTATGAAAGCAGTACTTAGAGGAAAATTTATTTCATGGAGCGCATTCAATAAAAGAAGTAAAAATCAACAAATAACAACCTAACACTTCAGCTCAAAGCCCTAGAAAAAGAAGAACAGACCAACACCAAAAGTAGTAGAAGACAGGAAATTGTTAAACTCAGAGCTGAAATCAACAAAATTGAAACAAAAGAAACAATACAAAAATTGACAAAATAAATAGTTGGTTCTTTGAAAAAATAAACAAATTGATAAACCCTTAGCCACTCTAACACAAGAGAAGACGAGAGAAAACCCAAATCACTAAAAATTCGGAAATGAACAAGGAAATATCACAACAGACACGATTGAAATACAAACATAATTAGAAGCTATTTTGAAAATCTATATTCCAAACAAAATAGAAAATTTCGAAGACCATCAACAGGTTTCTAGAACATATGAATTGCCTAAATTGAACGAGGAGGACATACACAATTTTAAATAGAAACAATTTCAAGTAATGAAGTGGAAGAGGTCATCAAAAGCCTACCAACAAAGAAAGTCCAGGACAGATGGGTTCTCAGCCGAGTTCTACAAAAACCGTTAAAGAAGAGCTCATTCCAATACTTCTCAAAGTATTCCATGAAATAGAAGAGGAGGGTACCCTCCCAAACTCATTCTATGAAACCAATATATTACCCTGATACCCAAGCCAGACAGAGACAAATCGAGGAAAGAAAATTTCAGACCCGATATCATTAATGAACATTGACGCAAAAATTCTCAATAAAATTTTAGCAAATTGCATACAAAAATATATTAAAAAGATTAGTGCACCATGATCAAGTGGGTTTTATCCCAGGGATGCAAGGTTGGTTCAACATCCAGAATCAATAAATGTAATTTCACTGTATCAATAGACTTAAAGTCAAGAATCACATGATTATTTCAATAGATGCAGAAAAGCATTTGATAAAATACAACACACCTTCATGCTCAAAACACTAGAAAAAATAGGGATAGTGGGAACATTCCTTAACATTGTAAAGGCATCTATGCTAAGCCCATGAGTAATATCATTCTAAACAGTGAAAAAACTGAAAGCATCCCCCTAAAAACTGGAACCAAGACAGGGATGCCCTCTTTAACCACTCTATTCATATCATTCTTGGAGCTCTAGCCAGAGCAATTAGACAGACCAAGGAAATTAAGGATACCAATAGGAAAAAGAAGAACTCAACTATCCCTATTTGCGGATCGATATGATTTATACTTAGAGGACCAGGAAATTCCACCAGAAAAACTGTTAGAACTCATAAAGTGGAATTCAGTAAAGTAGCAGGTTACAAGATCAATGCTCATAAATCCAATGCATTTTTATACAAAGTGATGAATCCTCAGAAAGAGAAATTATGAAAACTACCCCCATTCACCATAGCATCGAAAAAAAGTAAAATACTTGGGAATCAATCTCACAAAAGAGGTGAAAGACCTCTACAATGAGAACTACAGAACACTAAAGGAAAGATATTAAAAAACCTTAGAAGATGGAAAGATCTCCCATGTTCTTGGATAGGCCGAATTAATATTGTCAAAATGGCATACTACCAAAAGTGCTATACAGATTCAATGCAATCCCAATTAAAATCCCAATGACGTACCTTACAGAATAGGAGGCAAGCAATCATGAAATTCATCTGGAAGAATAAGAAACCCAGAATAGCTAAAGCAATCCTTCGCAGGAAAAATGAAGCAGGGGTATCGCAATACCTGAACTTCAACTTTATTACAAGCAATAGTAACAAAAACGGCATGGTACTGGTACCAAAATAGACAGGTAGCTCAATGGTACAGAATAGAGGACACGGACACAAACCCAAATAAATACAACTTTCTAATACTAGACAAAGGTGCCAAAATATGCAATGGAGAAAAGAGTAGCCTCTTCAACAAATGGTGCCGGGAGAATTGGAAATCCATATGCACCATGCAGAACTAAACCCATATCTTTCACTCTGCACAAAATTCAACTCAAAATGGATTAAGGACCTTGGAATCAGACCAGAGACTCTGCAGATTATAGAAGAAAAAGTAGGTCCCGATCTTCAACATGTCGGCCTAGGACTAGACTTCCTCAACAGGACTCCCATAGCACAAGAAATAAAAGCAAGAATCAATAACTGGGATAGATTCAAACTAAAAAGCTTTCTCTCAGCAAAGGAAACTATCAGTAATGTGAAGAGAGAGCCTACAGAGTGGGAGAATATCTTTGCCAACCATACTTCAGATAGAGCACTAATCTCCAGAATCTATAAAGAACTCAAAAAACTCTACACCAACAATACAAATAATCCAGTCGACAAATGGGCTAAGGAAATGAACAGACAATTCACAGAAGAAGATGTACAAGCAATCAATAAACATATGAAAAATTGTTCAACATCTCTAGTAATAAGAGAAATGCAAATCAAAACCACCCTAAGATTTCATCTCACCCCAATTAGAATGGCAATTATCAAAAATACAAGCAACAGGTGTTGGCGAGGATGTGGGGAGAAAGGTACACTCATACATTGCTGGTGGGGCTGCAAATTAGTGCAGCCACTCTGGAAAGCAGTGTGGAGATTCCTTAGAAAACTTGGAATGGAACCACCATTTGACCCAGCTATCCCACTCCTTGGTCTATACCCAAAGGACCTAAAATCAGCATACTACAGAGATACAGCCACATCAATGTTCATAGCTGCTCAATTCACAATAGCCAGATTGTGGAACCAACCTAGATGTCCTTCAATTGATGAGTGGATAAAGAAACTGTGGTATATATATACAATGGAATATTACTCTGCCATAAAGAACGATAAAATTATGGCATTTGCAGGCAAATGGATGAAATTGGAGACCATCATGCTAAGTGAGATAAGCCAATCTCAAAAAATTAAAGGACGAATGATCTCGCTGATTAGTGGATGATGACCCATAAGGGGGAGGGTGGGGGGAGTTAGTGTTAGGGTTAGGGTTAGGGTTAGAGTTAGGGAGGGGGACAAGAATGGAGGAAGAAAGGACTGTTTAGAGGGAAAAGAAGGGGGGGAGGGGTGGGGGGAAGGGAAAAAAATAATAGAATGAATCAAACAACATTATCATATGTAAATTTATGATTATACAAATGGTATGCCTTTAACCCACGTACAAATACACAAACAACATGAATCCCATGGTTTACAATAAATAAAAAAGAAAAAAGAAAAGAGAAAAATAATGTTAAAATATTAAAGTAGAAAGCATAATCATTCAAGATGACAGAAGGATATTTATAAAGATAAGTAAATCACTGCAGAAGTCTAAGTATTCAAAGGAAGAAACTGACCTAAACTGATTAACAACAAAACATTCAAGTAATATTATTATGCACCTATCATACACTAAAAATTCTTTAAGTGATTTTACCAATTGGGGTCCTGTTCTCCTAAAACAAAAGTTCTATTACTTATAAGTGAATAATACAATATAAATAAGCAAAATACAATATTTACAAATGTTGTGTAATTGAATACGATTACTCCTGAGTCACACAGGGCTTTCCTTTTAGATTTGTTGATTGAGGAAAGTTCCTCCAGAGAATTGACAAGTCAGCTCACTGCTAAATGACCAGGGAAAAACATAGATCCTGAAAAAGTGGTAAGACCCTGCTTACCAAGCTATTTTTTCTCTTTATCTCTCCTTAAATTCTTTTCCTAGAGCATTTTTTTGTTGTTGTTATTAGAATCAAACATCTAATGGTCTTACTTTTCATTTATATAAATGTTTAATTATTTTAATTTTTATTATAAATATAATTTTCCCATCTTTATGAAATATTCACAAAAAATAGTTAATATTGATCATTTACTTCACAGAGAATTTTCCTGCCTCCTCCATATTCACATCACAATACTCTTCTTTCACTGTATTTTAATAAAAAGTTCCTGATCATACAACTCCTTTCAGGTTTCATAAAATATTATGGAGAAGAATGACTCTTATGAACCAAATATTTTTGACATTCCCAAATTCATATATTGAAAATTAACGCTCAGTGTGATGGTACCATGTCAGAGAGATGACCTTTGAGAAGTGATTAGGTTTTGAATGAGATTAGTTGTCTTATAAAATGGGCCTTGGGCCCCAGATTGCTCCCTTGGTCTTTCCAGCCTAAGAGGGACACAAACAGAATTCTGATCATTTATATCCCAGGAAGTAGGCCCTCATCAGGCAGAGGATCTTCCAATGCCGTGATCTTGAAATTTCTAGCCTCCAGAAATAAGAATAAATGAGAAAGAAATTTCTTTTTTGATAAGCTATCCAGTACGTGGTAATTCATTATAGCAGTGCAAAGAATCCATGAAAACAGTTAACCAAGGTTATGGAAAGAGTGCAGACTAGATTTGTTTATTTATGCATTTACAACATGATTTTTTTGCATTTTCAAAGACCTTAACCTTTTTAAAGAATTTTTGCATAATATATCTAATTGAGTCTCACATCTACACATCCACATATCTATGACTCCACAAACTTCTTATGACTGAATCATTGTGCACTAATGCTAGAAACCACAACTAGAAGCAAAATATTCCTAATACTATATAAGCAAGCAGTACTATAGTCTTACCAAAGAACTTTTATTTTAAATATATCATTTGTATAAATTATACAGACCTGTAGAAATTCTAATAATTTCATGACTAGCTGTAATAGCAATTTAGTTTCCAAAAGTGCTGTTCAGAACTCACATATTTTGAAAATTAGTTCAATTATTTTCCTTCTATATGATGTTCTAATTAGGAAAATTTACATTGTCAGCTGAAACCAGAAGGAGGGTAAGAGGTCTTGGAAAAAAATATCATCATTGCACTACATTTTAGCAAAACCTATAGGAAAAATCATATAATGAATACCTGGATGATTATAGAATGTAATTGCTATTAAATGCATTTCAGTGGTTTAATTCATTGTTCCCTGTTGAAGAAAGTCTCTTATTTATTAACACAAAATAGAATATGATAAGCTAAGTTTTGTCATATATTCACTGAAAGCAGATAGTCTTTTAAAATGGGCATTTTATGGCGATTATCAAGAATACAAGCACAATAGATGTTGGCGAGGATGTGGGGAAAAAGATAGACTCATACATTGCTGGTGGGGTTGCAATTAGTGCAGCCACTCTGGAAAGCAGTGTGGGAGATTTCTCAGAAAACTTGAATGGAACTACCAATTTGACCCAGTTATCCACTCCATGGCCTATACCCAAAGACTTAAAATCCATACTACAGAGATGCAGCCACATCAATATTCATAGCTGCTCAATTCACCATAGTGTGGAACCAACCTAGATGTCCTTCAGTTGATGAATGGATAAAGAAACTGTGGTATATATATATATATATATATATATATATATATACAGTGGAATATTACTCAGCTATAAATGATAGTAAAATTATGGCATTTGCAGGCAAATGGATGAAATTGGAGAATATCATGCTAAGTGAGATAAGCCAATCTCAAAAAACCAAAGGACAATGATCTCATTGGTAAGTGGATAATGACACATAATGGGGGATGGGAGGGGGACAAGAATGGAGGAAGGAGGGACTGTACAGAGGAAGAGAGGGGTGGGAGGGGTGGAGGGGAAGGAAAAAAATAACAGAATGAATCAAACACCATTACTCTATGTAAATGTATGCTTACCACAAATGGTATGACTTTACTTCATGTACAAACAGAAACAACATGCATCCCATTTGTTTACAATAAAAATAAATTTAAAAAAAGAAAATAAAATAAATAAAAATAAATAAAAAAGGAAAAAAAAATGGGCATTTTAGCTAGTTGCAGTGGTCCACAGCTATAATCACAGAATTGGCAGGAGGATAACAAGTTTGAGGCCAGTCTAGGTAAGTTAACAAGACACTGTACCAAAATAAAATGAAAAAAGCTGACAATGTAACTCAGTGGTGCATATACTAGTATATGCAAGGCCCTGAGTTTAATCACACCATAACTCATAAAACAAAAGAAAGCAAAATAAAATGGTCATTTTAAATAAGTATTTTAATGTAATAATAGGAAGGTATACAGGACACAATTTCCATTCTATCACTGATTAATATAAATATTTTCTAATTTTCATCATTTAATTCAGTACAAAATAAAGGTTCATAATAATGATAATTCAGTGTTTTGAGTAGAACCTGTGAACCTAAAGAACATCAAAAGCTTTTCATAAACACAATTTCATTTTTTCCTGATGCAAGTAACAAATATTATCATAAAAAGGTGAAACTGAGGGATGGTCTGAAAATCTGCTTACTAAAATCATTTCATCATTTATTTCAGTGACTTTTGAAGACTGAATTAATTTGTAACTATTCTAAAGAAACAGTAAGGAGATCATGTTCTAGCATCTGCATGCATTGTTGGAAAAAATGTGATTAAATTAAAAAAATGTTGGATGCAAATAATGAAAACTGTGGAAATAAAACAATTAAAAATAAGGTATTTAAATAGAATACTTTCTGGGTAAGCACATTGTGATATGTTTCAAAGTTAGAACAAAAAGTGAAATAAATTTTCCATATTTATTGATACCATCTAAGGAAATAAGTTCTTTAAATAGATAATTATGAAAACTGATAATATTTAAGAATATATTAATTTTTATTTTCATGTCATTTTTGAAGATACACAGAAATAATAGTAGTCTGTCACTTAAACTTTCTGATTATACAGTAACGTCACCAGGAAGTTGAACAACTAAAATTTTGAAGCAGGTTTATAATAGGTTGCTAGATATTAAAGGTTAAAATGTTCTTCATTACATTTATTTGGCTATGCTGTCAATCAAAGGCTCTTTTATGAGGTTGTGACATGTCACCTTTGATAATATTCTGGACAGAAATAATTTTTACACATTGATGTGACATCTAATCTGGGTACTGTTACTAGAATTTCATACTTAGTGTATTACAGCATTTGACACTGTAAAGTATTTAGTTAAAAGACAAAGAAAACTACACCTATGTGTACTGTTTCTGAAAAATTATTTTAAATCCATCTCTTTGACACCTGTGTTTTCATGCATGTAAATTAAGTAGGACTGTATACAAAAGGCAGATGACCACACAATACAGATGTGGAACATTCACAGGCATAATGAAGTCTCAACAAAAAAAAATTCTCATATTCAAAATAAAGAAATGAATGCAAAACAGGCCAGAAAAAAGAATGAGGAGTTACATTAGCTGAAACTGTAAAATTGCCAGAGAATTCATTACAAATTAATACACAACTTTTACAGTATTATTCATAAATGTAATTTGTTCCTCCTTTTAATTTCTGATTAAAAAAAATTCTCAGTTACAATTCCTATTTCTGGGTTTTATTACACTTTGAGTATCTTAACTTAGTATTTTTCTTTGTATAACCCTATAATTTTCATGTGAAATATGCTGTATGGATTTTATAAATACATATAAACTCTAGTTTTTCAAGGTGATATTTTGCAACATAGTTCAAATATTAGAAAATGCCCAAATTAGCGTATGTAATTGTGGTGCTAAATTCTTCTGTCACTTAATATAATTATAAATTTAAGGTAAGGACCTCCAAATATCTTCTGTTGTTAGTCTTGCAATATTCAAAATCAGTTATAGAATTGATTACTGAAATTTATTTACCTTTGTTCAAAGTGTAACAAATCTGAAAATATAAACAAGTATTAAAATTGAAACATTTGATTTAATTTCAGAATATGATTAGCTGGCAAATTTTAATTGTTTATAATTTGTGACTGTATTCAACAGTTACAACTCTTGAAGTTGATAATATAAAAATTTATGTTTCACCTCTGTTATTCTTTTTCCTGTTAGTTTACATCACAATATCCTTGATTAAATATCAATATGAATTTTTACAGTCCTTGTTTTTCAACTGTATTGACTATCAATCATTTCGACTGGGCACGAAAGTAATTCTGAGTACGCACTTATCACTCAATTAACTCCATCTTGAAATTTTCATGTATTCAGTGTAAACTTCCATTAAAAAAAAAGGTTGTGGCTTTTTTCTGTATATGAAACATACATATGTTCCAAACTAATATGCTGCTGTGTTTATGCATACGAACATTTTCTTACCAGTGAATTCCAGAAGAGTTATGGTTTGATTGCTATGTGTTAGAATCTTAACTAGATGCCCTCTATATTGTTTAGTTTGTCATTATTGTAAGGGATTTATGATCAAGATTTGAGACGTAGTGTGAGGTCATGGTCCCTACAGAAAGTCTTTCTCACAGGTTTACAAATAGGCAGAATTTCTTAAACGAGCCAGTATATAACGCAAGCTTTCTTGGCACCAAGTGTGTAGTTTGTGCTGAATATCCAGTGTTTTCCATCAGCCTTCTTTCATATGTACTTTTTAGCATTCCCAGTGATGAGATAATAGTTTATAATTGGGATATTGAGTTATCCTTTTCTTAATCCATAAATCTTATTAATTTGGAATTTGATAATTTTAGTGTGTTATGGTTTGGATATGAGGTGTCCCCCAGAAGCTCAAATGTGAGACAAGGCAAGAAGGTTCAAAGGAGAAATGATTGGGGAAAGAGAACCTTAACCCAATCAGCTAATTAATCCCCTGATAGGGATTAACTAGGTAGTGATTGAAGTGGAAGGGTGTGGCTGGAGGCAGTAGGAATTGAGGACCTGGCTTTGGGGTATATATTTTGTATCTGGAGAATGAAGATCTCTTGCTGTTATCTGATCATTATATGGCTGGTTCCCTCTGCCAAAGTGTTGCCCCGTTGATGTCCTGACTCGCCTTGAGTCCCCAGAAATGGAGCCTGCGGTCTATGGATTGAGACCTCTGAAACCATGAGCCTTTAATAAACCTTTCCTACTTTACAGTTTCTCTGGTGGGGTCCTCCATCACAGTGGCAAGAAATTCTCACTAAAAATATCGGGAGAACAGAAAAAGAAATGAGTAATTTTTATTTTGTTTGAGATCACTTCTCAATAATTTTTGCATGTACAATCTAGTCTTTATGGTTAATTGCTTTGTTAGAATAACTTTAGGACATTAAATAAAAATTTCTTGGGATTTTTGATTTTTCATGAGACCTTCCTCAGTAGAGAACCATTTTCCAAGGGTTTTGATTTGCTAGTCAAGAAGTTAACTTTTCTGAATAACAATTCAATTTAAATGTGTTTATTTTGTAGATGAATTTTCAGAAATAACTTTTAAGAGAATATTTATTTTTGACAATATCCTTGTATACTCAGTGATTTGAGAAAAAGGAAAATTTATAGAGCATTTTTATTAGTTTCTGGAAAATCATTATTATGTTGATAGCACATCACTAATCTAGCTGCTTATATAAGGGATGTGTTGAAATGAACAGGTTCTTTCTTTAAGTATTCAGGAGGGAGGTATAGTCACTGGTTGATGATACTTTCTTATGTCCCTGTACAATTAATGACATGTCTTAAGTAATACAAATAATGTAGCGCATTGACTTTGACTTTGAAATCACATAATATATGTATATAGGTATATGTGTTATATAGATTTATCACCAATTAAATAAGATAAACTAAAAGGTAGACTTCTAAGCTAGCAAGCAGTTTAAGTTTTGCAAAACCTATTCTAGTAGTTTAATAGAATTTGAAAACTTTTTTTTAAGTAACAAGAAATAAGAACAACTACACTTATATGAGAGGAGTGCCAGGTAAAAGTCATGCATCCATTACAATGGGTCATGTATTAATTGAACACATTTGTGCTTTTGCCCTCCAGTGCTATTAGATGGAGACAGTTGGCAAGTCACCGGAGAAGTCCGCTTTATTACAAGGATGAGGCTACATATATACCTCTTGGGGCTTCCGGGTTAAGGGAGAAAGTGACGTGTGGGTTTTCTGATTGGTCCGGCTTGCTGCCGGCGGGAAAATAGGTGGCGGGAAGCCGAGACTTATGGGAGAAAGAAGCCGGCTCAGGGCCATCTTTGGTGTGGATCGGACTGCATATGGAACCTTACATTCCCCCCTCTTTGGTTTATGGGAATTCGGGACGTTGATTTTCAATCTGGCTGCTTCCCTGCTGATCAGGGGCGTCGTCAAGAGGCCCGGGGCAGGGGGGTTGGTTGTGAGGGGAGAACAAAGCGTTGGCTATTATATTGCATAATAAGCCATGTCGATCAGAGTAATATATTACTGTCGTCCCCTGTAAAGTCCATAAAACTCCCTTGGAGCCATAAGTCCTCAATTTGTCTAGGAATTCATTGTAGTGCATTAGTCGGGTGGAGGAGCCATGCATCAGTGTCCAAGGTCCGTAGAAAGGATATTAGCCTTGGAAGAAGTGGGGGAAGTGCCATCATAGCAGGATGTCACCAGGCGTTGTTCCCAGTAGGTAGCAGTTGATAGTTCCTGAGGAGAAGCTGTTTAAAGGCTTGGTTAGAAATTTTTTTGTACTTGGTCTCTAACGAACCTTTATGAGACAGGGGAGGAAGAAATGATGCAAAGAACTCCAATAAGTGGACCTAATAGAGGGAGGCAACTACCATAATTTTTCCCTGTGGTGGTCACTGCTCCCGGGGTTGAGGCCCCTTTGCAAGTTGCACAGGGTTGTCCATATAGGGTTTTAAATGAGTTCCAGTTTGTTGACAGGTGGACCAAATCCAGCTAGGGTCAGGGAAAAGAAGGGGAAAAAAAAGCAGAAGGTAGGAAGTTATCATTCCTCCTGAATGGGTGAGAGGCGCGAGAGACGGAGTTTCAAAGGATTAGAGGGATCCACGGAACTGGTGTAGATGTTCGGCTTGCCCGTATTTATAGGATCAGGATCCAGAGGAGTAGGGGGTGAGTCTCCTGGTCAGCCGGGCAGGGTTTAACCTGGAAATATGGATCCAAGGAGTGGTCTCGTTAGAAGGTAGGATTGATTTAGCTGTGGTGGGGGGTACTAAGGATTACGGGTATGGTCCCAGCCATTAGGAGATAGGGGTTCAGGTGTGGTTTGGTGGAGTATAATAGGCAAGATCCCCTGGTTCAAGAGGGAGAAGGGAGGTTGCAAGAGGACGGGGAATTAACCAGTAGGAGAGGAGCTGAGGGGTATTTGGGATGTTTGGGAGGTAGAAACGATTCCGGGGGGTACAGGAGATCTTCCATACATCACCTCAAAAGGGGACAAATTGGTAGGTTTCTTTGTGAAGTAAGCGTAGTTTAAAAAGTGCCAGAGGGAGAAGGCGAATCCAGTCTAAGTGGAGTCTAGGGAAAGTTGGTGGTGAGAGTCTCCTTTATGGACCGATTTGCTCTTTCAACCTTATCTGAGCCTGGGGACGATATGGCAGTGTAGATGCCAGGGTAAGGCTAGAGATTGAGAGAGAGATTGGATTACTTGAGCTGTGAATTCCGGTCCGTTGTCCGATTGAAGGGATGGTAGGCATCCCAAAGCGTGGAATGATGGAGGTAAGGAGGTGATTGGCGACAGTGGAAGCCCTTTTATTGGTAGTAGGAAATGCCTCAATCCAGCCCACTAAAGGTATCTAGGAAAACTAGAAGGTACCGGTGTCGGCGAACAGGAGGCATGTGTGTGAAATCAACTTGCCAGTCTGCCGCCGAATGGAAACCGCGGGCTTGATGTGAAGGATATGGGTATAGGAGCTGTAGTGGTGTTAGGGTTGGTTCTTTGGCATATAACACAAGTTTGAGAAAGTTGTTTTTAGCATTTCTCTATCTTGGGATGTGGAGAGGAAAGAAGGATTGTAAGAACGAGACAGGCTTTGAGGACTGGAGTGAAACAGGTTTGAAAGAGAAGTTTCTTGTCCGGATTGGACTGGGAGAGGACAAGTGAAGAATGGGGGGTGGGGTCTCAGATGACTTGCTAAATGCTGCGTTCTTGGCAGCAGCATCAGCTAATCGGTTTCCTTGTGTAGAAGGAGAGTTGTCCTTCTTATGGGCTTTACAGTGGATAATTCCGAGCCGCGTGGGTAGTTGGGACGCTTGTAATGTTTCTAGACAGTTGTGAAGTGGAGGCTCTGGGGTAGGGTGAACAGGAAGAAGAGTGGCTGGGTTGAGAGGAGAACAGGATTGAAAGGATATAGAAGGGTTTTCTAAAAAGGAAGTAATTAGGGCTAAAACTCGTGAGGGGGGTAAAGTATGCAGGGACTTGTAAGCTAGGAGATCCTTTAGATGGTGTGGAGAGCATATAGTTAAGGGGGCTCCAAAAGTAAGTTCAAAAGTTTCCTGCTGTAGTTTTTGGGCAGCTGCAAGGACCCTGAGACAAGGGGCCCATCCTCTTACTGTGGGGTTAAGTTGTTTTGATAAATAGGCTACTGGGGCAAATGTGGGGCCCTGCATTTGTCCCAGTACCCCTAGGGCCTGTCCCTGATTTTCATGAACATAGAGAAGAAAGGACCTTGTTAAATCTGGTAAGTGTAATGCAGGGGCGGATAGGAGTTTGAGACGTAGGTTATTAAAAGGCATTTTAGGGGAGGAGGGGAGTGGTTCATTTGGGTCTCCTTTAGAGAGATCGTAAAGGGGTTTGGCTAAAAGAGAAAAGTTAGGGATCCAAGCACGGAAATACCCTGCTAAGCCCAAAAAAGAGAGAATTTCAGCCTTGGTTTTAGGTACGGGCCAGGACGAAAGGGCTTGTTTCCTGTCAGTTGTAATGGATTTATGTTGTGGTGTGAGTAAGAACCCTAGGTAAGTGACTTGGGAGGCTGAGATTTGAGGTTTAGAAGGTGTCACTTTGTATCCATGTTGGGCCAAAAGTTAAGCAAGGCAGCCGTGTCCCGTTGAGAGATATCCCAAGAAGGGCTATAGAGAAGGAGATCATCAACATACTGCAAAAGTGTGGAGAGAGGACAAGTGGGGTAGAAATTTTTGAGGTCATGGGAGAGGGTCTGTCCAAATCCTTCAAGTCCAGAACTGAGAAGTGAGTGGAAGAAGCTGGGATGAGAGAGAGTAGAGTGTAGGGATTGGGAACAAGAAGGTGGATGGGTATGACAGCGGCATTTATGGAGTGGAGGTCCTGTACCAAACGGTAGGAACCATTGGGTTTTTTTATACCCAGAATGGGGTGTTATAGGGGGACTGAGTGGGACGTAGATATCCTTTGCGAAGAAGGTCAGAAATAATGGAGAGAAAGTCCGAGAAGGGTAGAGGTGGTTAAGGGATACTGAGGCTGATGAATAAATTTGGTAGGGTCCCGTAATTGGATGGAGACTGGGGGGCACTGAAGCTATGAGAGGGATTGTCCGTTGTCCCAAACTGAGGGGTTAACAGGGTGGGAGATACGTGGATGTGAGGAGGTAGGTAGGATCCTGCAATAGGGCCATAAAAAAGGAAGTAGAGGCATTGAAAAGTGAGGAAGAATAGACGCCTTGAATTGGGAAAGAATGTCCCGTCCCCAACAAGGGAATTGGGCATTGAGACATGACTAAAAAGGAGTGAATAAAATGTGAAGAGGAATTCTTAAGGCGACACAGAAGTGGGGGAGTTCTGGAGGTGGATATATGCGTTTCCCTCCTACCCCGACAATAGGAGTGGAACTAGGAGTGGTGGCACCATGGAACTCTGTCAAAAGTGAGAAGGTTGCTCCTGTATCTAATAAAAAGGTGACAGACCGGCCATCCACTACAAGGGTTACCCTAGGCTCACGAGTGGTGATATTGAGGGTCGGGTGTGGCCCAGGGCTCCGTCAGTCCTCTTCAGCCAATCCACTATCGGAGGACAAGAGGGGGGCATTCTAGCGACTGGCCCTTCACCCCTTCGGAGAAGGGGCAATCGGAGCCCCAATGTCCTATTTGTTTACATTTGGGGACAGGGTTTATTGGGGGGGCCGCGGGCTGAGGGACAGGAGCGTGACCAATGACCCTCTTTTCCACATTTAAAGCAGCTCCAGGAGGGGCCTTTGTAGGGATCGGGAATTTCTGTGAATGGGGAACAGGATGAGGAGTCCCCTGATCATTTGAGCAACCATTAGTAAATCAGTTTGCCTGGCCTTATGCCTTAGGCATTCTTTTCGTCATCTCCTCCATGGAAAACCTTAAAGGCCAGCGACAGAATCTCACTTTGAGGAGTTGCCGGTCCATGTTCCAATTTTTTTAATTTGGCCTTAATGTCGGGTAGGACTGAGCGAGGAAACTGGTCATAAGGATATGACGGCCCCTCATCTGTGTCTGGGTCCAGTGTGGTAGATTGCCTGAGGGCCTGAGTAAGCCTCTCTAGAAACTCAGTGGGGGTTTCATCCTTTTTTTGGATATTTCCTGGACCTTCTGAAAATTAACTACTTTGCGGGCCGCCTTTTTAAAAACCCACAATGAGACCGAGGCAAACCGATCTCGGGCTTGTATGCCTTGATTTGTATTGTAGTCCCATTGTGGATCGATTTCTGGGACCGCTTCTGACCTAGAGGGAAAGTAGGGTCTGTGGGATGTGTTTCATTCGCATGAGTTTGAGCTGCATCCCAAACCTCGTCCCCGTTCCTCGGTCAGGAGGGTGTTGGCGAGGAGCATAAATATATCTTTAAAAGTTAAGCTGGTAGGCTTGTAAAAGTCCATTGGAATTCCTTTATGTAAGTGTAGGATCGGAGGAATAGGAGCCCAATTTGCGCTCCGAGATAAATCAGCCAGGGAGAAGGGGACGTGGACACGGACAATACCTTCAGCTCCAGCTACCTCCCTTAATGGGGCCATAAAAGTGGGAGGGGCCGGAGGGGGGTCCATGGAGCATGTGAGCGGCGGGCTGAAGGTATAGGCGGAGCGGTGGGTGTAGGAGCTATGGGCGCGGGAGCCAAGGCGACGGGGGGGCGGGGGGAGAGAGGGAGGAAGGTGCTCCGGGAGTATAGGGTTGAGAGGAGGGGCCCTATAAGGGGGAGGCTCATCGGCCGGGTCAAAAGAATCAAGAGAGGAGGATGGGGGAGGGGAGGACAATGAGGAAGCAATCTTACATGCCAGAAGAGCCTGGAGGGAGAGCAAGTAGTGCAAAGTGAGGGGTTTTGGATAGTAACCTAAAAGCTTCGACATAAGGGATCTCCTTCCACTTGTTCAAGGTGCTGGCAATAGTTGAAAAGGTCCCTTAAAAGATTTGGATCTAAAGAGCCTTCAGGGGGCCATTTGTTCTGGTTATCTAGAGGGTAATGGGGCCAATCCTGAGTGCAGAATTTTGTCAATAATTTAGGTTTGATGTCAGGCTTAAGGGAAAGAGGTCCTAGATTTTTGAGGAGACACTGGAGGGGCATGTCTGCCACCGGGGAAGATGGGGGAGGTTCCCCATGGTTAGAGGGAAGAAGAGTGTAGGGAGCGGAAGACCTCGGCGAGGAGGGAGCAGTCTGCGAGGTAAAGGGCGTCCCCAATGCCTCGAGAGAGACCCAGAGGGGAATCAATCTACAAGGGAAAGGGCGTCCCCAATGCCTTGAAAAGGATCCAGAGTTTCCAGAGACGGGAACGGAAGGGAAAGCGGCGATGGGCGAATCGTCACCTCGATCGCTATTCCCAAAGGGTAAGGAACCCGGATGGCCACGAGGTTACCAGTACTGGATTTAGGCAGTTGGAAAGGAAAGGTGGACTGGGGTTTTCCGGGGGTAGATTAAGCTCCTCACTCTCATAAAGTGTCTTCTATTGGCCTCTTTTGTGTTCTGATGGAAGGGCACAGGGGTCCACTGTGACCATAAGGTCGTGGTGGGAGGTTGTCCCCCCTTAACTCAGCGTCAGGAGGCTACTGGAGACGGTCCACGGCTAGTACTCCCGCGTATAGCTGAGGTAAGGTGTGCTCTTCCAGGGGGAAACTTACGAATTTTTCAAACAGCCGGTGTTGAGTGTCGAGAGCTAGCGGCTGGAGCAAGAAGGACGGGGTGGCCTGCCAACAGAGGAATGGAGTGCCGTTGAAGGCTAACTCCGTCCCGGGTTTCGGCACCAATAAAGATGGAGACGGTTGGCCAAGTCACCGGAGAAGTCCGCTTTATTACAAGATGAGGCTTACATATATACTCTTGGGGCTTCTGGGTTAAGGGAGAATAGTGACGTGTGGGTTTCTGATTGGTCCGGCTTGCTGCCGGCGGGAAAATAGGTGGCGGGAAGCCGAGACTTATGGGAAGAAGAAGCCGCTCAGGGGGCCATCTTTGGTGTGGAATCGGACTGCATATGGAACCTTACACTATTCAGTCATGGTTTAAATAAGATCTGTTATAATTTTAATAAACAAGAATAATAAATTTTAACTTTACCTATACATTTAATATCAGTTTGTAGGAGAATTGCCCTAAAATATGATAGTGTTTGAATGTAAATTTCAAAGGCAATTATAAATCATTTCAATTTTTTTTTTCACTGAACATTCTCAGTTTTTTTAGCATTTGACTGAAAATTTATAATTGTTTAGAGCCTACACTCTGAATTGAGCCATTGGTTTTTGGCAGAAAGTCAGTGTCAGTAAAACAAAAAAACAAACATGGTCTGTTGAGGTTTTTGTGGTTTCATGCTTTTGTGCATGGCAGACAAGTGCTCAGAAAATTCTGAGCCTGTTATCCTTACAAATGGCATATTCATTTTTGCACAGGAATATTTTATTTAATTACCATGTTTTTATAGAAAATATGTATATAGCATGGTCATTTAAAATGTTGTTATGTGTGACACAAATTGTTTTGCTTTTGCACTATTCTTTAAGTTCAAAACATACGTGGTTATTAGATACATATATGGCATTAATTAATGCTGGAAATTTTCAAAGAATCACTCATATGAAAGGTGCATTTTAATATTTAACAATTGTTATTGAAATCAAGTTACAAAGAACAACATAATTCAATGTTACATATATTGCTTGTGTATATTCTAGACTTCAGAATTAAAATTTATTAAAGAAAACTTCTAGACAATAATATAAAAATGAAATAGTTTAAAACATCTCATTTAATATGGCATCAATAATCTGCAAGAATAATTTGTAGAAATAGATCAAAAATTCCCACAGACTCCCTGAATTCTCTAAGCTGAATTCAAGTTATTCAAAATTTGCAACATACCTACAGGCTGAATTGGTATCTATTTGGTTTCTGTTTATTTTAAAGTGAGTTTGTACTTCAAGTTATGGCCACTATATGAATTAAAACATAAGTGTTATTATTGTTATCACACACACAAAAAAGAATGATTTCTAAGAATATTTTGTAGTTTACTTTATTTTTAAGAGAAATAGAAGAAGCCTGGTTGCCTCTCCCATCACATTGTACTCTATAGTTTAGTTTAGAAGACTCAATGCACACTCTTCAGAAATAAAAGTGTTATTTACCACATTGGTCTTTTAATTTATCTCTTATTGCCTTATCTTCGATTAAAACAAGTATCTCAAAGACAATGTGCATTCCTGTATAGTTTTTACTCCCTCCATCTTAGAAAGGAGCACAAAGACCTATAGGAGTTAAAGTTTTTAAGATAGATCTATCTAGATACCTTGTCTTTTGAGCTAAGCTTGTGCTGGGTTAGCATTGCACATTGCAACCACTTGATCTTTCTCTGATTCCAAAATCTGCTTGTTTTTAAAGTATTCTGTGCCTATCATCATTCTAAATTCCCAGTTTCCCAGAGGTTCTGTCCTCAGAAATCTACATGATGAATTACAAAACTCTATTTTAAAACTGCTGCCTACCCATAGAAGATACACACACACACACATCTCCTCTCCAATTGAGTTTTAATAGGCATCTTACTGATTGGTTCGAGTGATTTCTTAATTCAAATAGAGTTATCAAGCCACCTACCTCAAGACAGTATGGCAACAATTAACTCGAAATTAACACTACTAAATATAAAAACATATTTTGATATTCCCCCACCCACAATAAATTTATTTTTTGTAAGTTATTATAACATTTTTGTTTTGAGGACATACAATTTTAATTTTTCATTGTCATAAAATATACATAATATAAAATGTATTATTTAAATAAATTATTATATGATCTATACCCAGAACATATGCTACTTTTAATTATCTTATTGTAAAATACATATACATAAGATGCACTATCTTAACCACTTTAGCTGTGCAGTTCAGTGGTATTAAAGATAGTCGTTGTGTGGACCATAGACATCATGTCTCCGGAATCCTTTCCATTTTTTAACACTTAAACTCTAGATCTATTTAAACCATAACTTCCCATTCCTCTCTGCACTCCTGACCCAGGAAAACCAACCAACACTTTCTTTGTCAAAGAGTTTGACTAGTCCTCACTATATCATGTAAAATGAAAATCATACCAATTTGCCTTTTTGTGGATGACTTATAATGATTTACATAATGTTCTCATGGCATATCCTTGCTATAGTATATGTCAGAACTTCCTTCATTGTTAAGCATATTCCATATTATGTACATACCACAATTGCTTACCTATTAATCTGTTAATGGACACTTGTGTTTTACTGCATGTTTAAGTTACTGTAAATAATGCCACTAAGTAAGTGATACTACTTAAGACTCTGCTTTTAATTGTTTTAGGATTATAACCAGAAATGGAATTATTGCATCACAGAGCACATTATTTTTGAGATATACTCAGGAATGAATCCTTCAATTTTCAGTAGTTTTCATGCTCTCTGGGACCATAATCCAATTCTAAGTTATGACCTCTTCTCCTCTATAAAACTCCAACTACAGTCCTTAGAGTAATCTCTCCAATCTTATTCTCTGATGATCTTTCCACAGAGAAACCACAGTAAAATGTTTAAAGAAAATTTATAGTCAATTAATTACACCTCTTGAAAAGTGGCAAATGGAGAGTGGTATTATAACAATCCCAGATTCCTCATGATGATCTCTATTGAAAGCATCAAAATATTAGCTCCTGAATCTTATTTGGTGCAGAATGTCTATATTTTCTACACAGTATACGATGCCCTAGTCATTATGGCTTCTGTGTGTGTCTTGATTCTCAGCACCACATATAAATAAATGAATAAAATCAAGGTCTATCAATATCTAAAAAAAAAAATTTTTTAATTCAAATTACTTTTTTTTCCAAGGCATTTTTAGTTCCTTTCTAATTTTTCTTTTTCTTTCTTTCTTTCTTTTTTTTTTTTGTATTGGGGATTGAACCCAGATGTGCTTACCCACTGAGCCACATCCCCAGTCTTTTCAAAAAATTTATTTTTATGTTTGAGGACAGGGTCTCCTAAGTTGTTGATGATGGTCTCACTAATTTGCTGCCCTCAAAACTCATGATCCTCTTGCATCAGCCTCCTGAGTCTCTGGCTTCTGTTTTATTTCTTCTTTTTTTCAAATACTTGCATTTCCTTTTCACTAAAGCCATCTTAAATGACTTAAAAGTTCCAATAGGAATGCTCAAGATTATATTGAATTGATGGTGTAAAAGTATATATTATAGAAATAAACTCAAGATTTCAGAACTAAGTTTAGATTCATTGTAGGCAAATAAAATTTAAGTTTTTAGCACAGTGAAATAATTCAAAAACTTGTCTGCTATGAGTATGTGTGCCTTAAAACAGTAGGCAATCAGCCTTCGAACTATATGATGGTTGGAAGTATATTGCTTATATCATGTTCTCTTTCTAATAGAAAAAGCCTAGGTTAGAGATTTTTTATCAAACACAAAATACATAAGCTATCATGTTTTGATTTCCCACTTTACTAGAATCAGTCTTATCTATAGGAGATACTTATAAATCTTGCAAAAGAATGTCCACAGTTTTATTCAGCTTTTTCACTGCTGTGACCAAAATACCTGACAAGAACAATTTTAAGGAGGAAAAAGTTTATTTCGAGGCTCATAGTTTCAGAGGTCTCAGTCCATAGAAAGTGAGGCCTGAGGTGAGACAGAAAGAATTCATGGTAGAAGTGTGTGGTGGAAGAAAGCAGCTGGGGGTACATGGCGCCAGGAAGCCAAGAGAGAGAATTTTCTCACCAAGAACAAAATATATAACCCAAAGGCAAGCCCCAATGAGACACATACTCCAGCTACACCCTACCTGCCTACAGTCCACCACTCAATTAATTCTATGTAGGGATTAATATACTAATTAGATTAAAACTCTCCTAACCAAATCATTTTGCCTCTAAAGCTTCTGCTTGTCTCACTCATGAGCTTTTTATGTCATCTAAGCCATAACACTCACTAAAGGAAAATTATGTCTGTTACGTTAAACTATTAGTGAAAATTTTTCCAAATGAATATTGTGCTAAGCTACTTTGTTTTAAGCCTTTTCTTTGCTATTTAAAACAATTCACATGGAAGTTTTACTTCAATTATATGATTGGCAATATAAAAATATGCTGCAATCATGGCATAAAGCAGAATATCAAATGGTGTGTGCATCTATGGTTTAATACAGGATATATATAATGATTGTTTAAATAATTTGGCAATTAAGAAAGCTGGAAGAAAGAACACTGGAAATATCTTGAAAGTGAATTTATATTTACTTATCATGTTCTGTCTTTTCTCCTTTTCTTTTCTTCTTTCCTGCAATGCTTTGGACAAATGGAAGGCTTAGACTGAAGATAGAGCAAGGTGATGTTTGTCCCAGCTGAAGAAAGAGCAAGAGAAAAAGTTAACCAATGGGTATCTCAATACGAACCTTGCCATTAACTTAAATGAATAGTGCAGAACCTTTATCACACTTATAATTCACTTTCATATGGTATGTATTTAGTTGTCTCTCCTAGATAAATGATATTGCAGCATACAAGATTAATAAAACTTGGGTCCTGGTGGCCATTATGTTGCCACAGGTTTATGGTTTTCTACAGTATTTTGATTTATGATAGCCTTCCTTTAATAGAGGTTCATTATTTGTACATTAAGGTTGTAACTTACTCCATCATATGGGGACTTCTATTAATCAGAAAACCTATATAGTTCTGTCTGCCTTTACTGTCCTTTTTGATGGTACTGCTCAAGCACAGCAATTTGTTACATGTTCTGGCCCTTGGTGACTTCAGATTCACTTTAGCAGCTGGAGAAACATTTTCATTCTGATGCAAAATGACTCATGTTTCATTTCATATGTCATTTAATCTAGGTGGTTGACTCTTCAATTTAAACTCAACATCATCTATTAATTTTGACTGTAGAAGGCTTTGCTTCACTTTTCCCCTCAAATATAAACTACATTGTAAGTAACTTTTATTGAGTCACATGGCAGAATAGTGGGGAGTCAAAACAACACTTCTGTGCCTGGACCTTTAATTTGTAAGGTTATGCTTTCTTCCCATGACTATCAGTTTATCTGAGGGAGAGAGAGAGAGATGCTTAAGATCTGAATCAATACTTGTGAGCTTTTTAAGTTCTGAAATTCCACACACATTTAATCCATTGTAGGGTTACAGAAATTCCATTTGTAGTAAACTTATATTTGTTTCAGATCTCCACAATTGAAAATGAAAAGATCAATTCTGATGAAGTTATTTGTTGAGGAATATTATTGGTGATTTTCTTTTTCTTTTGGTAAAATAATACAACTGAGCAAACTCTACTCAGTGATTGAGACTTTGGGAGATTTTATTTGAAGTTCAAGTTTACAATGTAATTTCAGGGAATATAATAATGTAACATCTGAAGGGTAAAATGACAGCTATATGTATATTAACAGTCATATTTATTGATGCAAAAATGTCTAATTCTTCATGTTATACTATGTATTAAGAACTTTCCAGAGACAGGCAAACAAATATGGATTAAAGTCAACTTATTTGGGGTGACTAAATCTATAAGCAATTGGCAAGTTGACTTTTCCTGAATAAATCTGAACAGTATGTCATTCAAAAGTCTTACTTTTCTTATTTTATATCACATTTGTGTCGGGGTCTTAAGCCCCCTTGCTCTTTTCGACCAGTGACAAGGGAAGGGGACATTCCCCAACAAGGTCAGACCAGGATAGGTAGGGCCGACTGACCACCGGCTCCCAGCCCTCCGGGCAGAGAACAATCAGACATGTCAGGGAGACCTGTCACAGCAAGAACTCCTTTATTGAGGAAGTCACACAGCTTTTATGTAGGGTGAAGGTCTAGGTGGGAAACCAATCAGCTTAAAGGTCAGCAAGGCATGGGGGGTTCACGCAGGCGAGAGTCCTATAGGACTATATGACAAGCAAGAGCTGATCACTTTCGTGGAAATATTGTTAACCAATCCCTGGTGGTGGTCCAATTTATCTGTCATTAACTTTTTTTTTTTTTTTAATTTTTTTTAGATGTTGATGGATGTTTCTTTTATTCATGTATTTATGTGGTGCTGAGAATCGAACCCAGGGCCTCACACATGCTAGGCAAGTGCTCTACCACTGAGCCACAACCCCAGCCCAATCGTCATTAACTTTTGAAACCCGCCTTTGAGGCCCCTGATCCTGCTTATCCACCAGGGAGGGAGTAAGAGTCAGCCCGAGTTAGTTAACTTGTCATTAGTCCCAACACATTTGATAAATAGAATTTACATTTATTCAATACTTTTTCCTTACTAAAGGTGAAGGATAAATCTAAAGAGATATTTTATCACTGTACAGTTATGTGAGTGATTATATACCAATGTATTACTTTATAATTATTACATTAAAAACGATTCACCTTCCATTTTCACATTAACTAGATATATATAAAACATGCAACTTAATGCTTTCAGTGTTTCATGACAGTAAAAATTCTCAGTGACTATAGGTGCAACGAAGGGAGGGACATTGAAGGGGAGGAGGAGGGGAGACAGAGAAGCAGAGAAATGACAGGACATGATAAAGAAAAGCAAACAGAATGAGAAGGAGGCTATGAAAAACCACTGTCGGGAGGAATCATAGTGGTTTGAATCTTATATTATTTGTCGGAAATAGACTCTAAAATATTAAGTATGCAAATTATAAATCCCAAAGTAACTAAGACAACAATTGAAAAAACAAAACATTAAGAAGTTAACATCTAAAGAATTAAGAACTGAAGGAAAAATGAAAACTGAAATGAAACCATAGAAATAAATAGCAATATGCTAATTAAAAATAGCCTTCTTGATAATCCAATGAAATGGAGTGGGGCTAAATACTCCTATTAAACTATCAGTGTTAGAAGAATGGAAGAATAAGACCCAAATAGGTCTGGTCCTAGTAAAAAACTCTCATATTAAAAAACATAGTATTGAAGTGAGAAGTTAGAAAGATGGACAATAGGAGTAGTAATGGTAAGGAAACTGAAGTAGTTATTATCAGATATAACAGGCTAGCAATCAAATAATCAATGCCAGGACAAATAAGATATTTCTAATTTTAAAATGTTTGTTTGTCAAGAAATGTGTTTGATTCTGTGTATCATAGTTGGTTTTAAATATGCAAATAAAAATCAAAAAAATTAAAGGAAAAATCATGGTAGTTAGAAATCTTAGAACTTTAAATCTAACAAAAGCAGCATAATTTCAAAACAACTGACATTCCTAGTACATTGCTAATGGGATTGAAAAACAGTGCAACCACTTGGAAATTGATATTTTTTTTTCTACTAATATACACAAACAATATTTCCCAGAAAATCTCACTTCTAGGCTTAACCCAAAGAAATGACAATCTGGTGTTCACACACAATATTCTCATGTCATAGTTCATGGCAGCATGATATGTGATGGTCCAAAATTGGTAATAATGAAGTGATCATTAACTGAAAATGGATAAATTGTTATAATACTACAAAAATGAATGACTAATAAAAATTGAAAGAAATAAATTACTTATATATGCAACAACACATATGGATTCAGAATCTTTATACTTTGTTAAAGAAGCCACACACACAATACATACTGGAAATGAACACAGCAAACCAAAAAGTTCTGCACAAAAATGTCTCCATTTACAACTTTCTGTAAAAGGCAATATTACAAAGACCGAAATCATAGTTGTTGCCCATGGCTAGGTTTGGGAGAGTAGAGATGTATGGATTGTTTGCAAAGAACATAAACAAATATATTAGTTTGATGGAAATGTTCAATATTTCAATTATAATTCTGGTTATGAGATTTTACACATTTACTAGAGCATACTGAAATGCCCCCTGAAGAAAGTCGACTTTAGTCTATGTAATTTTTACCTTAATACTTCTGGGAAAAATGAGAATAATTTTGGAGAGATTTTTTTTTTTTACTTCATTTTTCTGGGCCTTGATTTTGACATGAATGACTAGTCATGACTTTAAGCAAAACTGATAAATTAAACCATGAAATATAAAAAATTAGGGGATTATTATTTATCTTCATAGACATCAACATATAATTCATATGAAATTAAATGTTTTCAATATGTAATTTTTACTGAGTAATTGTAGTTGATTCAATATGATTTTAAACTGATGTATTTCTGTTTAATGTTATATTAAACAGTGAGTGCTAAAATAGAATTTTTACTATTATAAATTCATGAACACTTTCACAAACAAACCAAAACATATTAATTGCTATCTGGTTATTCATTAGCAATTATCTAATTCGACTATTATGTTTCGTAGATGATGAAATTTAAACCAGGATATTTTCTCTTCCAAAAATTCTTGGTATGAATTTTGGAGGCTAAAATTTCTATCAAAATCCAGTTCACATAGTTACACGCTGCAAGTGGCTCTCCAATGCCAGTTCATGGTGTAATGTCTCTCATTCACTTGTTCTTATGTTATGGGGCACTTCAAAAACTTTGCATCCCTCCTTAAGATCTTTCCTTTTTAGCCACATAAAAGCTATACTCCTTTAGTTCACAATTTTGACCAGTGCATATTTTATTCCAATTCTGTTGATTAATCCAATGTATACTTTATCTACTATTATAATCATTATACCCACAGGTATTTCTTACCGATTGCCTTCATTTATTGCTTTGTTTTGCTTTTTTCTACCATTTATATTTCAAATCTTAGATCTGTTTTTGAGGACAAATTAAATCCTGGCCTCTCTGAAAACAAACTGTTTGTTTTGTGGTTCTTTTGTTCCCATGGACATAATGGCAGCATAACCATATGTGGGATTACCATGAGTCCAAAAATTAGTTGGACCTCAATAACAAGTTGGTCATTCATACTGTAAGGCCCCCAAAAAGGAAACCCCAACTCTGTCCCATGGATCAACGGCCACCCCAATCAACCACAGGAGGCGTCACTTGATGCAAACTGCAAGAGGTGTTTATTCCAGCGCCTGGAACCCTACTCGTGACTCACGCAGGAGTCCAAGGAGTCTAGTCCCTAGCAAAAATCTTGTAGTTTATAAAGGCAGAGACCACACATTCGGGAGGGGTTGCACATGAAAGGGAAAAGGGGAACAAAGCTGCCGGGAAATTCACAAAGGGGTCTGGGTTTGCTGATAACATACAACATGTTTCACAATGTTTTACAACCCAGGGTGTAGAGTTCTGGTGTCTTAACTGCCTGAAATACTATCTTGCTTCCAATTACCCTTTTACTCCCTGTTTGGGGCTGATTCCTGGAACAGCTTTAAGGGCTTTGTTCCCGTCACTGGGAGGGAGACCTTAGGGAGTTGAGATAAAACAGACAGCTTAAAAAAAATGTCCATTCTTTGAATACCAGCTCCTTCTAAGTCCCTATGCAAGGCCTTAGGAATATGTTCATATACTCAAATACTTCATAAAAGTGTTAGATTTTAAGATAAAAAATTGTGAACAGTGTCATTCCATTGGATCTTTAATTTTCACATTTCTTTCTTTTTATGGCTCTTGAATGGCCAACAAATATTTAGAATTTGTGTAAGGAGAAATTGAATGGAGGGCATATTTACTATGTTAATTCAACCTTAATATGGTTGTGGTTATTTTTTATCTCAACCAAATTTATTTGTATTTTTAATTGACAAATAATAAACCAAATTTAATGTATACAACACAATGTTTTTCTATATGTATGTATTGTGAAATGGTTAAATAGAGATCATTAATATATGAATTATCTCACACACTTTTAATTTTTCGTGGTGATAACATGTAAAATCTACTCTTACTGATTCACATGTAAAAATATTCCTCCACTTACAGTGGTTCTATTTAAATGTGTGACTTTATAGTTATGTGAAAGTCATATGCTTTTAGTAGAAGAAGCAAAGTAGATTTTGATTTTTTCTTATGTTGTTGATACACAATATGACACTCTAACAATGTTGAACAGCAGCAGGAAGCCACAAATCCAAGCCAACCATGAGAGACTATGTTCACACAACTTTTATTACAGTATTGTTACACTTGTTCTATTTCTACTAATAATCATTGTTTTAAGGCTCTCACTAATTTCTAAATTAAGTTCTGTCATAGTATGCATAGATAAGAAATGATCAAAGTATATATACAGATTAGTACTGTCCCGAGTTCAGGCAGCACTGGGGCTCTTGATTCATGTTACCCACAGACCAGGAAGTATTATATAGTTTTTTAAAATTTTTTGTTAGAATTCAGAAGTGAAACCATCAAATCCTGGACCTTTTGTGATGGGAGATTTATAAATTACTGATTAAATCTTCTTTCTGTTTGTTATAATTTTATGTCTCTTTATGTCTCAGTCTTGTCAGTTGTATATGCCCAGAAATTTATCTATTTTTTCCAGGTTACAGTTTCTTGGTGTATAAATGCTCACAGTCTGCTCAGTTGGTAAATCTGAAACGGCTCACTTTCATGCTTAGCTACATTTTGACTACCTGTCCAGGTGCTCTTGCTGCTCGTGAAGTGGACTTCTCTGCCACTTTGACAGAAGGTTCAGGATCAAGAGTTTTATGAGATTATGTCTCATTAGATAAAACAAACAACAAAAAATGTTTAAAGTGCATATACCAGAAGTCAATATATGGAAAGCTCCTTTAAATATTTGAAATTTTATGTATGAAGGAAATGCAATAGAGACTTTTTCAAATTTAGCAATGATTTAAAAATTTCACCTTATAATAAAAAATAACTGAAATAAATTAATATGTCAATACAAACAATGAATATCATGGTTATATTGCATAAATAAATACCACTATGTCAATTAAAAATAACAAAATAAATAATAAAATCTTCACACACTAAGGTTAAATTTTCTTTTCTTTTTCTCGGTAGAAAATTATATTACAAAGTTGTTATATGTATGACAATGTAGCCAAATTATTCATAATACATGTTATTATAGATATCAGGCAATCTCTTAAAAAAATAAAAGGGTTCATTTTATTATTTTGTTGGTTTTATAAAATGTATAGTTAATCATTTGATGTTGAGATAAATGTATTTTAAACTAATCCTATACTTTTAATTTATAAAGATTCTTAAAGTGAGACTCCAAAACTTATAAGCTTCATTTTCCACAAAACTTGGATGTGTTCTCATCTCATCAAATAGATATCTTTTATGTCTCACTGATTACAAGCATTAAATAGAGAAAGACAAATTTATATCTATACCCAAGTAATAAATGAAGAATTCACTGTGTGCAAAACATGTGGTAGAGTCTTCTCACAGTTCTCATTCAGTCCTACGAGAAATGTTTTTCCCCCATTTTAAAATAAGGAAACCATGGATCAGGGAATCAAACTCACTGGTTATAATACCACAGAAAAGATGTCATATGAAATAGAGAAAGAAAGAGAGCAGGAGGAAGAAGACAGAAAAAGGGCAAATATCACCCAATGCTTCCTTGTCATTTTCCTCCATTCAGGCTGCTATAACAAACCCCACTGTGTAGCTTATAAACAAAAGACATTTATTTAGCACAATTAAGGAGGCCTGAAAGCCTAAGATCAAAGTGCCAGCATATTTCATGCCTAGTAAAGGCCTACTTCCTTTCTGCAAACTCACATTTGTCTCAACAAGGAAGAAGGATCAAAGGGATGTCTCCCAGGTCTCTTGCATGAGGACACAAATGCCATTCATGGGACTGCACCCACCCAACATGATCGCCTCTCTAAGGCCCACCTTCAAATACCATCATATTGGGTATTATAATTTGAACATATGAATTTGGGAGAAACATAGATATTCAATTCTTAGCTCTTGTTTAAATGAACACAAAATACATTTTTTTGAGACCAACTTTCACTTCAGTAAACAAACTCCCTCTAAGCAACCAAAGTGAAAGCCTGAAGAGGTGACATGAGCTCCATGAGGGACGGGCTTTCTGTGTGTTCACCACAGTTTCCCCGCACCCATGGCAGTGTCTGATAGGAACCTCTGTGTAATGACTATAAGGAGATGGACAGACGAGGTATCTGTCTTCTCAGACAAAAAGGAAAAAAAAAGTGTCCTTTTCTTTAGTTAGGAACAAAGAATAAAATTTTATGTCTGCCTCATGTCATATGTCACATGCAATTATTTACTGCCCATTAATTTTAAACAGCATTATATATCCTTTTTCTGCCCATTATGTATGATTATGTATTCATGGTGGAAAATAACAGAAAGCATACCTATTGGAAATCTCTCACTTACTTTACAGAAGATAAAGTTAAGGCTTAGATAAATGAGTTGTTCATAGGCATAGGACTAGTATATGTCAGTCCTCCAGAGGACTAAACTAGGATGTGCAGACACCATATCATCCTGGGAAGAATAGAAAAATATGTGTATATCACTCTAATCCAAATAGCAATATACCACTCATTTCTTCTCGTCCACTTAACTGGAAAATTATATTTTCTTATCTTTAGCTTGCCAAGTGTCCTTGATTCCCTCCCTGGATTCCAAGTACTTGACTGGGTAGTAGTCAGGAGAGAACGATGCTTTTCATTTGCAATCTACTTGGGTTTGCTCTTCCTTGGACAGCTGCCAGGTATCAATAATGCCAAGGAATTTCAAAGATATCATGGGTAATTATTTGCTGATTTGGACTTGGTTGCCTCAGCCCTAATATTTATCTCAATAGAGTTATGATTTCTATATTACCCCATAGGAAGTGTCACTAACTAGATGTTTGATGCTAATCATTTCATCTGTTACTACTTATGTCAAGCCCAGTGTAAAGATTTGTTGAATGACCACTGGCAGGCAATGTCTAATTACAACTGGAATTGTTGCAAAGGCTTCAACTGTGATTAAAAGAAAACTTTTATGTTTTCAAAAATATTGAACAGCCAAGTAAAAATTTCTATATGTAGTTGATTAACAAACATGATTTGTAAACTTGCACAGTCACTTTATTTGAGAATTATATATCTTAAAGGAGAACAATGATGAATTTTTACACCCTCTCTCCAAAAATAAATTTATTGTAA
Source organism: Sciurus vulgaris (assembly GCF_902686455.1). Classification (NCBI taxonomy): domain Eukaryota; kingdom Metazoa; phylum Chordata; class Mammalia; order Rodentia; family Sciuridae; genus Sciurus; species Sciurus vulgaris. Next base: position 23,778,786 of record NC_136470.1, on the reverse strand, counting down.
TTTTGATTCATTGCAATATTCAACAACCTCTTTAGTGAAGGCACAATAAAAAAATAAATAAAAAAAACTTAGATCACATTTTCCAGTCTATTTTTCTCTGTATCTATGCCGTTTATGCATATAAATTTGTGCAAACGAGATCACCTTGTGTTTGTACTGCCCCGTCACTGTACATGATTTTACCAATAAGGCCAGTTGTGGAGTCCAAGTTACAATTCACAGTTAATGAAGGACATTCGGAGTCATGTCATTGCAACATCAATGATATGAGAAATTATACACTACAAGCCAGCCAAGGTATACTACCTTTTTAATCACATCAAGCAACTATCAAACCCAGCATATGTCTTTATCCCTGTAAAGAAAGTTCATTGATGTAAACCAATAATTTTTAAAGCATTTCTCATAGAACTATATGTATATGTACTCATCAGAAAGGGCACACCACAGGAATGTAGCACTGTAAGTAGAAAGAAAAAGAAAAAGAAGGAGAAAAGCATAGCAAAGCAAGTTAAAAATCAATTTATCTCTGAATTTCCTGGGAAATAATGTTTTCTGCTGGTTTAGAGATTAGAGGAACAGGCGGTGATGTAGGAAGAGTTCAACTTCAGTAAGTGGGAATCAATAACTAATGTTACACTAAGACCAAGCTGGGCTATGATTTAATAAGGAAGTTCTCCTTTTATGAAGGTGGATAGTGTACATAGAGAAGGAAAATGTGCATCCTCCCTTGTGCAAAATATATAAATATGTTCTCAATTCTGTTTTTCAAAGAGAAGTCAAAGTTAAAGAGAGGTTAGTGAATTTAATTTTCTTTATTACAGATCATAACCATAATCAAACATATATTTGTTTTCTATCTGACACTAATTCCAAAAGGCTAATGTCAATAATTGTTCACATCTTATATTATTTAGTTCTCTTTATGAGTATAATCTCTCACATCCCCATGACTGATCAATCTTTTCAAGTAGTACGACCTGAAATTTGTTCAGTGTTCCTTCCTTAAATTAAAACTATTTCTTCAAAATTATTTGGAAGTCCATTTGAAGACAAGTTGACATTATTTATATATCTAAACTATATAAGTATTTCAAATCCTTGTCTTAAATGCTTTTAGCTATAACTTGCCTTGAAATCTTGTGTGTGTGTGTGTGTGTGTGTGTGTGTATACAATTGTGGGTACTCAGTTGCACATGGGTATAAAGTCACACAATGCAGAAACTACAAGTAAAAAGATAAAGTGAATGCTTCAAAATAAAGCAATACCATAAACCTGGCAGAAATCAGAAATCCTTTAAAAACTATATGATCTGGAATATATATAAATATGTGTGTGTGTATTTGTGAGCAAATGAACTTTATTTTTGACCATAATTATCAATAAATTATTTGTCATTCATTATATGAAATTACATCGTGCACAACTATAGAAATGAAAAGATATATCCCATTTGATACAATGAATCAAATTTCAGTCTGTAAAAATAAAAAAAAAATTTAAAAAAGAATGTTACAGGTTTTATCAGTCTTCAATTAGCATTTCTGAATACTTATGAGAAAAGTTGTAAATTAAGAATGACTCAAAATATTCAAAGAAAAGTAATTATTGTTTTAAAGTAAGCTACATTCATTAGATAAAATATTATAAATTGTGTCTCTAAGTGGAAATTATTTTTTTTGAAAATTATATTAGAGAACATTCAGGACTCATTTCTTGTAAGTTAAAATCACATGAAAATAAAAAAGTCCATTAAAATTATTTTTTATTTTATTTTGATGTGAAAATGAAAAAAATAACAGAAATCAACTTTATATTTTAGAATCCAGTGATGTACAGAACCACAGATCCAAAGAGAGCAACCTAACAGACCTTATAATGACTTTCACTGATAGTATAAGTTATATTTTCATACCATCATTAAAAAAAAAAAAAGACAATTTAACTGATCTTGGTTAAAATAATCTTCTCATACTTTGGGTCATGTACTCAAGGTATCTAAGAGGGAAAAGATGACACTCTAGATATTGACTGGTGCAGCGTGAGTATATACATTTCTAAGGGGTATTATAATAAAATATCACAAACTAGGCAGCTTAAATAACAGAAAGTTTTTTTCTGACAATTTGGAAGGCTAGAATCCAAGATCAAGATGTCACCAGGGTGAGTTTCTTCAGAGGAACTCTCTTTTGATTGCAGATGGCCATCTTCTTACTCCATAAGTCCCCTCTTAATGTCTGAGTTCTAATTTCCTTCTCCTATAAGGACATCCATCATAACAGATTAGAGTCCATGTAACACCCTCATTACTTCTTTAAATACTCTTTCATCAAATTAAACCAAGTTCTGAGATACTGAGGGTCAGGTTTTCAATGTATAAATGGTGAAATGACACAATTAAGCCCAAAAAAGTGGTGGTAGGACTGTGAGGTATTAGATGTGTTTGACCCGGAAACAGCCCCATGAAAGAGAAATGTCTCACTGCACAGCGCCTGTGAACAATCTCTTTGCCTTCAAACATCTTAAGTAAAGCTCACAAAATACTGTGAATTGACTCCTTGTTGGTGATTACTGTCAATTTATATTCAGATTACTATGTCACTAAAATGAGCCAGGCTCTTGAGTTTGCAGGAATAAATGGCATATGAGTTAAAACATTTTTGCGTGAAGAAAGTTGTGAGATTTATTGCTTACAGAAATTATGTTAGGTTGTAATTGCTCTTACTTTCTTTTTTCTTCCTCTGTCTTATTTTATATCTTAATAACTTCATTCCTACAATATAGATATCATTTGTTTATATTCTCTTTCAAATATGAAAAAAGCTTAATATATTTAATATTCATAGAGTATTAAATTATTAAAATACTTTCATAATATTTTAATCAGGAAATGATGCATACAGCTATGTATCATATGTGGGGGCACACGTAGAGATAGAAAAGTCATAATTTCTGTCCACAATATAAAAAAGAATTAAAACCCATTTTTCCACCAATATTTATATTCTTGAATATTGGCTAATATGATCATATATAGAATTATAGATAACTGGGTTTACCAATATTCCTATTATGAAATACCAAAATAATTGCTGAATAACAACAAATTTTAAAAGATATTATAATTTATTTAGGTAATCTGTAGACGTTCAAGTTCATTATGTTCATATGTATGCAGTAAATAGTACTTTGCTAGCCTAACTTACCTGAATAACACTGTAGTCATTTTTACATCTGACCCTCGAAATCTGCATTCATCAAACCATGGATTTATTATTTATTATTTATTTGATCATTATAGCTAATAGCAATCTTTTCAAAATTTTAATAAGAAGGGGATTTATTTTAGAATATATAACTAAAAATATAACAATAGCATTTATTTATTGATTACCATCAAGTCTTGAAACTTTTTACAATTCTGTCATAGAAGAATTTGACTTCTATAAAAATGCTATTTGCACTATGAGGTGATGATAAAATATCTGAAAAGATGAAATTGATTAGAGGATATTTTATACTCATTAAACTGCATGTTGTAAAACTGCTTTCCATGATCCTCCTACATTAACAGATGAAGGATAAAAGAATATTAAATTCCCTCCAATGAGGTATAAATCTTTGCCTTGTTCATTTTAAATGGGCATCAGAATATGAGGCATTTTATCTTATGTAATCTAAAAATGCTAACTTTACCTCATTCTTGGCAATGAAGTGCAGAAGAAAAGTGAATGCAATCAAGGATAAATTCATCCTCCAAATTACTATTAATTCCAGAATGCCTGAAATTTAATAAAGTAGCAATGAGACTTTTTTTATTGTATGTAAAAAATTATGTCATGTTTTAAAAAGAATACTGTATTCTCACTTGTTTCACTTTTTAGAAGAGATTTTGGATGGAATAAACGAATAACTCAAAAACTTTAATAGAGTGGTACTATATTTATAATCATATTTACAGCAATGGATCTGTTGTGCTTAATCTACAGATACTAACTTTAATATTATGATTAAAAACTTCACTGAGGTACATTTAATTCATTTTTACTGACATACTAATTTATACTATTAAATACACAAGGTGGTGAAAAATATAGATTTTCTAAAAGAAGTATATACTACAAATAGGAAGTTTTAGAAAAATGCTTATTTGTATTCTTGAATCTTTAAATTACTGAACTATTGTGTATTTAAACATTTTAACAAAGGCAGAAGTGTCAAAAAATATCTGAAATGAAAAAGAAAAAGAAATTAAATTTTAACATATTGAAAGATTACAATGATAAACTAACACAATAGGTTGACATTTTTAAATCAAACTCTGCTTAAAATTAGAGCTAAAATGCTTTTGCTTCGGGTAAGGTGAAGGAACAGAAAAAATTTACCTTTCTGACTCAAACAATTAAATAACCAGAAAAAGTACATAAAATCAAGATTTTTCATTATTGTCCCAGTTAGTAAAGAACAGTAATCCAAGAGAAAAGGAGGTAAAATAAGGTAAATCTTATGATGATTCCAGAAGAGTTTCTATACCTCAGCACAAGTAAGAATGACATAACAAAGATACTTTTTGATAAGTCAAGAATATAGAAAATTACAAAGCAGAGAAATATGTCATTAGAAATTTAAGAGATTTTGAAAAAAAAAAGAAAAAGTAAAAAAAGAAATAATGAAACAAGGCAGAAAGATAAAGAGAAGAGAGGCAATGTAAATAACCAATTAAGATGTAAAGACACCTGCTGTAAATGCAATGCTATGCTCCTGAAGGTGGTTAAAAGTATGGAATTGGTGTTGTAAAAACTGGAAAACACTGGACAAAATTAAAATGCAAATCCTTCGAGAAAAATATAAATTATTTTTTAAAGAGCTATACTGGAAAACATAATTAGGCTTAGGTACTACATAAAAATGAAAATGGATTTAAAGAAACAGATATAGTAGTTGAAATTAACCAAAATAATACATTTAGAAAAACAGGGAAGGAAACACTTACAGAACCTCAAAGACTTATGAGACACATCATTGAATTTAACATTCACTTTATAAATAGAATCCTAAAAAAAGTGAAAGATGAAAAAAACAGAATAAATTTGAAATCATAATGAATTAAAAATCTTCAACTATGAGGAAAAATATAAACCCATATAAAAGAACTTCATTAACCAAAACTTGAAAATAATGAAGAAAAATATGCCTAGCCCATCAAAATTACTGAAAGTAAGTGATTTAATAATTTTTAGGCTGGGTATAGTTGCAGGAGGATTGCAACAGTTACAATTTATAAGCCAGCCTCAACAACTTAATGAGACTTGGTCTCAAAATTGAGAGAAAAACAAAAAAAAAAGAACTTCAGAATAACTCAGTGGTAGAGAGCTTTTGGGTTCCAACCTTAGTACTACCACATGAATGAATGAATGAATGAATGAGTGAATAAAAATTTACATATAGAAACATTTTTAAAAGACAAAGTTTATTACACAATATGAATGACAGCTAGCACCTTATCAGAATCCAAGCACATAATAAGACAATGGAATAACATTTAGGAATAGGGAGAAACCATTAAAACACTGAAATAAAAACTAAACAAAATCTTCAAACCACCAAAATGCATTCCACAAAAAAGAAAAGTCTTCACCATTGACAAAAAAGCAGAGAAAATTCATCACTAGTATATTTACACTATAGAAAAAGTTTGGAAAAAAGTTTTTTCAGGTTGAAGGAAAATGGTAAAATACAAAGATATTTATTGAGAAAGGAAATGAAAAGCAGCAAAATGGTGTATATATATAGGTAGATATTTTTAACATCTAAAATAAATTCTTTGAAATTTATTGCTTAATGCAAATTAACATGTTATTGGGAATTATGAGATATGTATGATTAAATTTTAGAATGACAAAGTAGAAGGGAGGTGAAAGACTCAAAATGTAACATACCTGCACATTTTACAGTTTTGTTTTTATAAACTATTTGTAAGAGTATTGAGAAACAAATAAGGGATAATATGTTTGATAACAAAGATTTAAATAAAACAAGAAAAAATAAGTATCTTATAAACTTTTCTTTTTAAATCTACATATGTGGAAATCTTTGTACAAACCTGAAAATGGAACTCTGCTTTATGGTATATTGAACTCTTAAATTCTATGCTAATGAATCACAAATTTTAACTACAGTCTATGCCTCTTCTTTCACTTCTCATGTCAACTTAACTGCCATACTATTGGGGAAATTTCCTAATTATATTTTCCTAGTAGTCTTGACACTCCATTCATAGACCTACTCATGTTTGAAGTTATATATTTACTTTTATGATTAGTTGACTTATGAAAGCTTCAAAATTCTCTAAGCCTAGGGAAGGAAAAACTATTATGTCTACATGTGTGTGCTTATTTAGTTTCTTTCTACTACATTTATTAGTCACGACTAATACATTGCCTGAGACACAGTAGCACTTACAAGTGTTTCCTGCTATGAAAAAAGATTTTCTTTTTATGAAATAAAATTTAAAATCATTACTAATAAATGTTTTCCTCAAAAATGCTAAAAACATCATGAAGTTAATAAAATAAAAGCTAACAATTGTTTTAACACTTTAGAGTCTGATTGCTTCTCTTAATATTTTACAAATATGTCTCATTTTCTTAAGCACACTGCCAGAACAAAAGTAATGTACAACTTTTTAAAAAAAAATCTAACTATATTAATGTTCCTTGAGATGTCACTTAGAAGCTGCTCCCATCAAAAACTGGAGTCTGTTTTCTCATTCTTTGTGCACAGACTTGTACTGGTTTACTAGATAACAACTATGTTAGTCAGTTTTCCATTGCTGTAACTAAGTACCTGAGATAACCTACTTAAAAGAAGAAGATATTTATTTTGGTTCTTATTTTCATAGGTTTCATTTCATAATTGCTTATCTTCATCACTTTGGGCCTGTAATTAATGTACTACTTCATGGTGGATGGAGTATGGCAGAGTCAATCTGTTGGAAACTTATTCACATCATGGTAGCTAGGAAGCAAAAAGGAGAAAGAAAACAGGTTTTCAATATCCTTTTCAAGGGCACACCCCCAATGACTTTCCTTCATTCCATTATGCCCCTCTCCTAAAGGTTCTACCATCTTCTAAAGGTTCTTCTATCTCCTAATAGCACCACAGGCTGACAACCAAGCCTTCTACATATGGCCTTTGAGGAATATTCACAATCCTAACTTCAGCGTTGATGAAAGTGATGGTGTGAAAATTTGGAAACTCAGTTTGTAGGACTTTCCACAGCTTCCCTCATACCACAGGAACCATAAAGCAGCCAGACTAGCCTGGTGAACTATATGTGATCTCCTGGATTGCAATGAATGTTCTTGTTGAAGCCATCCTAGCCAATTAGCCCCTTTTGATCTCACAGCTGACTCCTAACACATAAACCCAGCTAAAATCAACTCTGCCTGTCCTAGAGCAGCACAATTGTCTAGGAAACACTATTCTTGCTTGATTAAACAAATGATCGTTAGTTACTATATTTGGTGAATGCCCAATTATACCAAGAATAATAATTATAAAAAGATGCATGTTGGCAAAATATTAGTAAATTTAAAAATAATTTGTCCTATTATTGTATCTCAGTTGAATGAACATGTGTTCAAATGCAAAAATAATTTTAAAAAATAACTAAAAGTGAAAAGAATTTTCAGTATGTATTTCTGAGTAATATAGAAAAGAGGATGATAGTACATTAGTCCTCAGTGGAACATTTTAAAATTCATGGAAACTAATAAAAATTTATTTTCTCTCTTAACACTATTTGCATTTTCTCCCCTTTTTCTACATTCTGTTGCTCCCATTTCTACTTTTCCTTTCCAAAATCCTATAAAAATTGTCTAAAAGATTTGCCCTAACAAAAAATACATTTGTCTGGCAAAGACAAACTGGAGACTAAATAAGTCCACATCTTCCATCTTGATGTTCTCAAGAACTTCACAAAAGCAATGTCATGTCTTTTGAAACATTTATTTTAAAAAGTCATTCTTGCCAGGAGTGGTTGGGCACACCTATAATTCCAGTAGCTCAGGAGTCTGAGGCAGGAGAATCTTGAGTTCAAAGCCAACCTCAGCATATGCTACTCATTGAGACTTTGTCTCTAAATAATATACAAAAAATAGGGCTCAGTGGTTGAGTGCACGTGAATTCAATCCCCAGTATCCAAAAAAGTCACTTTTTTCATAAGACAAGAAAATAGAGACACAAGTCATTTTATTCTTAGAATATTGACAAACTTCAGTCTTGCTACTGATATTAAAATTGCTTTAAGTTAAAAATTATGTCTTGTAAAATCTAACAAAATGCTGAGAATTTTCTTATTATAATTGGCTACCACCATTTCCTGGAATTGTTTTTTAAACGCAACTCTGTTTTTGAACAGTTCTACTTAAAATATAATTCTTTATTTAACCATATGTGTGTACATTGGTGTAATATTGGAGAAAATCTTAACTGACCCTGGATAGTCGTTTCCTGACTTTCCAATGGCAAAATGGCATGAACTAATATATTCTTAATGCTGTGTACAGAGGTCTTGGTAGAATCATCATGAAAGTACATGCTCCAAAAATGTCAGTTTAAATTCATGAGTTAGGTAAAGAATATAATCTATTCAATTTTGTAGGTTGTCTTGGTTCATGAACACTGAGATGCAATCAAAAATCACTTCCAAAAAAGTGTTCATTCAATTTTATGAACTACTGTGCTCAGGAACAGTTCATGAACTTTAGGAATACAATTTTATGTTCAAAACCATGTATTTTTGTGGAATATTTTGATAAATGATGCATTTAAAAAAGGAGGGATCAGAACCCTGAAAAGGACCAGCACCAGAGTCATAAAAAGCAAACTCAAATGTTTCTGGAATATTTCTGAGAAAAATCACGTAACTGAAAACATGGAAATACACTTAACAACTTTGTCTTGTAAAAAATATCCTTTCAATATAATTTTATTCAGTCTTTTCATGGTATCAATGTCAAATGTTTTCACACTTTCAACCTCAGGAAAAAAATATTAAACTTATCTAAATAGTTATGACTATTCTGCTTAAAGTACCAAATAATTTTATTGATATTTTAACTTTTTTTCTGAAATGTCTTTAATAATACTTTCCCATTTCTTTATATAACATGCAATGCATACATTTTTAATTGGAGAAATGCTTAAGAATAGCAAAAACATTCTATCACATGATAAAGATCAGTTATTTTAAATTTATAAATTCTTTTGATTAATAATTTTGTAATGATATTTTTTTCTGTTTTCAAATTTCTAGGCACTCACTGTAGTGTCAGTAAAGAACAAGTCTACAAAATCTAACAAAATATGCTCTAAGATATTAATAATCATAACAATAAAAACAATAACTAACATGTTGTTTACAGTATTGTCTCTCATCTATTAGAAGTATTTTCATCTTCACAAAAATATACATTTTCCACATGTTTAGGTAGAATACCTTAGGCAAAAAAAGAAGCAAGAATTAAACACATAAGTAAAAAGGTATTAATAATAACTTATACTTAAATGAGAACTTTTAGTTTGGACTTAGAAAACTGTTTTTCATCCTTTAATGACTCTGTAATCTTTCTGATCTTTGATTTGTCAACTATAAAGTGGAAATAGAAAAATTATCACACAGTGTTATTGCAAAGATCAAATAAAATATATAATGATTGTCTACTTATATTGCTGGTCTTATGTGCATCATTTTTAAGGGTCGACTTATTTTTAATCATGCAATATTTTTCTTTAACAAATAATCAAATTTTACTTTTTATTAACTTTTAAGAAGCACAAGGAGAAAATGCACATCAATTTTAATTGCCTTTTAAAAATATTCAGGGTTCTCTTTATAAATATTTGAAACCATCACTACTATCTTATTCTTATTATTCATTTATCATTCATTCTTATTTTTTTATGAATTGGTGGTTTCACTGATCTAATTTCTCATAGGGAAATTTGTTATTCTCCATGGAAATGACTCACCATGAGTAAGAAATTTCTTTTCGTGACATTAAGACAAAAAGAGTTCCTTCTCCTTTCCACACTTCAAGGAAGTAGAAGGGTAGAATTCCAGGGTTGGTACCACCCTCCACTGTGTCATCACAGGCTTCCCGTCAGCTTGGCTCCTCAATGTCAGCCTGTGCTTTGTGTCCAGAAGGTTAAATCGTGGATAATAAAGCTGCAGACTTCTATGCAGAAGGTCAAGTGGTTGTGAGTGAATCCAAAAGAAAAGGAGGATGCGGGTCAAAAGGCAATTTTCTAGGAGTCAATTCAACTCACTTTCCAGAAATTTCCTGGAAATAATGCCAACTTTTTCCTTTTTTCCTATTTGACTAGAGTCACCTGTAGTATAAAAGAATTGTGAAAAATGAAATACTTTTGCTATCTATGCACATGACCACCTTGTACAAATCCAGGGCATATTAAAGATAAAAAGCAAAACTGAATGGTGACTAGGCAAATAGATATGAGAGGTCTTTGCATAGAAGCAATACCAGTGTCACACAGACAGCTTTTCTATAAAGATTCATGAAACTCTTCTGCTCAGGAGAATTTGCTGGGGTTATGCTGTCCACCCTGTGCCTGCTTTAATTTATTATTGGGTAAGCTTAGTGACCTGGAGCATGAAGAACTGAAGATGCAGTACTGTTTATCTACAAATGTGTGAATAAAGGTTGGCCATTAGCAAGTTAGTGACATTATTATGTAGTCCATCAGCTAAAATTCTCATTTTTTGTGTGCTTTGGAGGTACATCTTCTATTTCGCTGGTAGTTTTTGGTCTGCACGATGATGGGACCATACTACAGATCATATGAGGAGAGCTCATATACATTGCAATACATTTATCCTACATCATATTGTGATGAAAGTGTTTTCATTCATTTTGCTTTAAGTAGTTTTGTCAACCAGGTATTTGCTTTACTTAACAGATTTGAAATCTTAAAACTCTAAACAGTTTCCTTATCAAGGGCATCATTTGGGGTATCAGTTTCAATTAAACTCTTACCTCAGGAGTATTCTGACATTACTTTCTGAATAAACATTCTTTGTGAATCCTTAAAACTCTTGACAATAGATCTGTTCATTGATGTATCACCAGACAATTTTTACCTAGTTGCTATAGTATATGTGACATTTACAATTGATCTATTATTTAAGAGCTCTTATAGTTGTTACTGGAAAAATGAAATTATCTTTTACTTCCTGTCTTCTGAGAAAGAGGACAAGTTTGAGAATGTCTGTAAGCTAAGCATTTTCTCTATCATGCCAGGTTCTCATTATTTGCTTAGTGACTCTCCTGCCAAGTGAACTTCTGTATCATAGAGATACAATAATGAGCAAGAAACACAACTTCCCTCCCTTTTGGGGCTAAAGTTCTACATACAGGGAGAAAACAATGCAAGTTAGCTAATATTTAAACAATGTAATTTGCATTAGTGATAGGGCTTTGAGGAAATATAAAATTGGCATGGTTTAAGTTAGAGGGTAAGGAAAGACCTCATAAAAAGTTAACAATTGAGATGTTACTGATTTCAAAAGAAAGGCTGCATGCAAACGTCAGAAGGAGGAATATTCCAGGAAGAGAAAATAAGGAATGCGATGGCTTCCTGGCAGGAGGGGAGTTGACAGTCTCAATGAGCATAAACAAGGCTGCAGTGACTGCAGAGTCAGGAGAAAGCAGAACAAATACAAGGTGAGACAGATAAGGGATTTGTTAAGACTTGTAACTATTCCTCCAGGAGAAAATAAAAGTTATCAAAAGTGTCAGCAGTGGGTTGACGTACACTGATTTCCATTTTGGTCATTTATGATTGGTTAATTGGAAAATTTTTAGGAAGTGCTGTCTCAGAGAAGCAAGACTCTGAAAAGAGAAGCTAGGCTAGGTATTGGAAGTGGCCTTGATAAGGAATGTCCAGCCAACAAATGTGTTACATTCTTCCTATTTTGCTTTGTTCTGTAAGAAAACAAACCTTATTTCACACCAGGTAATAATTTTTCCTGCCTTTAGAATAATTAATTTAATTTGATTTTAGAAGTGCTAAAACTTGATAGATCTTTGTATTAATGATTAAAAAAAGAAGGGAGAAGCTGTAAAAAGTAAGTATGTCTTGCCTTGTGGTTAACAACCACTCTGGGGAAAGGGGAGCGTTCTGTTACTTAGTGTACTTGGAGGTTGAACTGAGTGACAGCCAGGGCAGTGGAACATAGCCCATGAAAGCCCTGGGCAGGAACTAGAGATCACTTGAAGCTGAGTGGATGGCTTAGGAAAGACATCAGAGGAAGTCAGACTTTGTAGACTACTAGATATTTTTAAAACAATAGAGTCAATACCTGCACCTGGAAATCTCCTTTAGGTGTATGGTGGTAGTGTGGGCAACACTGCTTCAGCATTTACTTCTGAACTGGAACTTGGTTTTTGTTATATCAGGCAGTGGAACAGATACTGATCTGAGGAGATGCACCATTGAGATCCTAATCTAAAGGAGCTCACATGTACCTAGGAATGCTAAATTTAAAAGATACATTTTACAACTGTGTGCCATACATATAGTAATAGAAACACATTAGATGAGGTTCTCCAATGAGATCCTGGGAAAAAAAACAGGACCGACCAAATTAAAGCAAGAAAAATGTCATGAAATGTGATTTCAAAAATGAGTGGAAAGATAAAGGATAGAGGGGCTGGGGAGATAGCTCAGTGAGTAGAGTGCTTGCCTTGTAAGCACAAGGCCCTGGGTTCGATCCCCAGCACCCCAAAAAAATAAAAAATAAAAAAAAAATAAAGGCTAGAGCCTTATAATCATATAGGATACTTTGTGCAGAGGACTTTGCTACAATCACACATGATACATGTAAGCCAAAGGAGATGCCTAAGGGATGTGGTAAAAAGCAGACAGTGTCAATATGTAACAATGAGAGTGCCGGTGAGGGAATAGTTTAGACTTTTGTCCAAATATCATGAACAAAGTTGAAATCTTTTATCAGAGAGCCAATGTTCATTTTCGAAAGGAGTAAGAGAATTATTCTGGGCTTAACAGCCTTAAACAAGTATGTTTGAAAAAAATCACAGTACACAGTAAATAGATGATTATTAAGCAGCATAAATACAGTTGGTAATGTGACATTGCCCTACATGACATTTCTCATCTTTTGACTTCATTGTCCTCACTACCCCATTGTGAAGGAGTGATGAAATAATTCCAGTGCTGAGCTCGCTAGTGTTTGTAAATGTGTTCTACTCTAAATTTCCTTAACTTTACATGAAATTTCCTTTGAGTGGTCACACATGTCTCCGGCAGATTATTGCCAGGTAATTTGGGTTTCCCTACTTTTCCCTACTTTTTGGATTTCCCCACTTATTTCACAAGTAAAATTAAACTTTGCTAATTTTTTTTCCTAAAAGCATATGTTTTACTGGTCACTTCCCTTAAATTTCCACATACTACAAGACTTTAAATAAAACCCTTATATTTTTACCTGTTTAAATCACCTTTGGGAAATATGTTTGTTGTGTTGCCTAATCTCCACCCACAGTCTGCTTTTGAATTCTCAGTTCTATTAGTTCCTGGTAAATTCTGTGCAGATTACATCATGCAATTCTCCTGGGTACACAGGAATCAAATAAAGAGGCCTAGCCATCCATGACAATTCCTTTGCCTTTTTAACATCAGTGAATCCTTCCTAATTAACAGATGTCTAGTTGGTTCAATTTCCTTGTCATAGTAAAGTTCTGTACCTTGACTACAAAAGGCTGCTTCTAGAAGAGGGCCTGATTATTGCCTTTGACTCTTGCTGTATAATGAATAATTAATGATTTTCTTGAATTGAATCAGTTTTCTTCATTGATATATAATTGTTTATATTTCTCAACTTTCTGATCTGAGATTTGATATACAGAAAATTTGTTTTTAGTTTATAGATTCCTGTATATATACTCTGCAAGAACAACCAGTAAAATATCTGAAAAAAAAAAAAAATGCATGTTTTCTCTGTGTCTCATTTCTTCCATTTAATCATACCTAATTATCTCTCTGGTGAGCCTAGGACAGTCATTGTATTGGAGGTATGCTGTATACAAGTTTCTCTTGAGGACAAAAAGGCTGTTCACCACTTCAAAACTCAAAATTTGCTCTTAGATAATACTCACAAATGACTCCTATGTCTAGGAGCAAAGTTCCCATTCTTGTCTTTAAATGATTAGCTGAATAACTTATCCTTACTGGTTAATCTAGCAAAATGCCTCTTAACTGGACTCAGGTGTAGTCAGCTTCCTCTTCTCCATGAATATGCCTCCATTTAATCATTGTCATGTTGAATAATTCCTCCCTAACTATCCCACCCAGGGATTAGCTCACCCAACTCATCCATCCCTAATGACCCCACCCAGGGATTAGCTTACCCATTGCAAACAAAAATTCTCCCTCATCAACTATTCTGTTTACACCTTCCTGTGGGAGAAAACCTCTCTTTTGATGCCACTTGAAAATGTCCTGGTTGGAGGTTCCTCATATGCCAATAGTTCCTTTTCCTCTATTGCAAGAAAGTCTCGATTCCCTCAAAGTAATTTTCCTCACTTTATTGCAATAATCCTGCTGAATAAAATTTATCCTTCTTACAGTCAGCAATTGTCTGTATTTACCAGTTTATACCCAAGGACTAGACTGGAGGATAAGAAATTTCCTTTTTCTCCAATGCTTCAAGGTCATTCAAAACATCTCAGTATCTCTAATGTCAAATTTTAGAGAGGTAAGGAGAAAATGGAAAAGTCTTGATTGAATCACTAGCACAAAGACATTGACTTCAATGTCTTCAAATTCTTGGATCAGAATAAACTTCAAATGGAGTATTGCTAAAATTATTCTACCATTTCTACTGTACCCAGAAGGTTGGTTGTGAGAAAGAGCTCATCCAAAAGAAAGTTTAGAGATTAAATAGCAACAACATATACTACCTGCAAATCTGAGTTTCATGTATGTAAATTTGTGAACCAGCTATAAATATACATCCTAGAGTTTGAAAATAAGACCTTTTTTTCTTAGCCTTTTCCACTGATTTTACAAATCTTTTTCTGAGTCCTTCAATCTAGAATATTATAGATTTTACTAATTATCTTTCTTCATTTTCCATCTTTTTCTTTGTTATGGTTTAAAGACCTTATTCTTCTGAGACAATTTTTGATTATCAAGAAACAAAAATAATAATGCACTCTGTGAAAATGATTTTGCTCATTAAGGAAAAAGAAATAAGGGAGTTTGCCACCTTTTACCCTGCTTCAGGAACTTTCCTCTCAAGATATTGTGTTCTACTATCATAATAATCTGACCATATTATTTTGTACATGTTATTTTCTTTCCTTTTTTTTCCCTTATTTTTCTTCCAGGGCAAGGCTGCTATCTATGTTCTACTAATGAAATTATTTTCAGTTTTAAATAATTTTACACAAACAGGAATAAAAATAAAATTTTAGGCTATGAAAGGAAGATTTGTATGCCTACATATGGCATTTGCTCTATTTCCCGGAATTCTATTTTCAAAAAGTAAGAGTATAGCTAACTTTATGATATAGTGGCAATGTTGTTTACAAATCGAAGTTACTTCTATTCCCTATAAAACAACCTTGATCTTAAGAAGCACTGTTCTTGATTATTTATGAATGTTATTTATACAGCTAAATGCAATGGTAATGCCAACCAGCCTATTTTACAGTAGGTTAAACTCCACAGATAGAAGATATTTCTAATAGTCCAATCTTGACAGGCATACATTATACAGGGACAAATGTCAGGAAAGAGATAATTCATGCTGGTAATTGTTTTAAAAAGCAGTAAATAGAACAGTATTGTTAGAGAAATTGTCAGGAGAAGCTTGAATTTTATAGATGCTGTAGAAATAGGAAATGATTCAGGATAAAACACTTAAAATCCACACAAGTTCAGAAAATCAAGTAGGTGGTCAGAAGGAAGTCTGTGTGGGATCGTAGAGGCTGGGAGAAGTCATATTGAGACAAGGGCATGTTGGAGGCCCAGGCCTTTGGAAGCTCTTGCAAATGTGCATTTGAGGCTATACAAAATGACTCGATGAAGAATAAAATAAAAGCACAGGAGAAAATACCTTCTTAACAGCAAAATAAAGGCTATTAAAGAATATCCGTACAAAGTAGGATTCATGCAATGTGTATGCCTGCTAAATTTTACAGTTCACTTTGTCAGAGGTGACTATGTTTGTCAATTAAGTTTAGGCAAAAGAAAGCTTAAACAAAAAGCATTTGCTGTGCAATGCCCATTCTCACTGAGGGGGATATATAAAGCCAGGAATCACAAATGGCACAGCTCAAGCTCTGATCTTTTCTGAAGATGATCTTTTCTCTACCTATTAATCTTTCTTAGAAATATTCACCTGGAGAGGGAAAATGCTTTTTCTTCCATCACAAAAGAAGCAAGCCTTTGAAATTCAGTCTTTGTTCTTCACAATGTGGACTCATATAATGTACAAAGAGTTCTTTCTGAAGCCCATAAACAAAAGAAAGCCTTGCTGTACACAAGTTATCTCTTTAACTAAGAGCCCTTTCTTCTCCTCCTCTTTCCTGATTTAAAGTGTTTCAACATGCCACAAAACTAAGATCTAATCATTGCAACAATTTACTGGGGATTCCCGCTGAGATTTTAGGAAATGTATCTCACAAATTTATGCTAACGTAGGCCCCAAAAGCACATTAGAAATTGGCTAAAGATTATTTCCCCATTTTTTCCTTTAAAAATATCAAAAGAAATTAAAATTTCTGTGAATGCTCTGTACCATTTTCAGAGATTATCTATTTATAAATTGTTTGTCAAAATGAATATTTTGAAATGAAGATGTAAACATGCATAATATTCCTAATAGACAATTTGCAATACATGCAATATAAACACTGATCAAAAGCATACTTTTTCTTGCTTCATTTGTTTGTTCTTTTGTGTTTTTTTTTTTTTTTTTTTGATCATGGGAGAAATTTTTAACTTCTGAGAAAGATATGCCTTTACTGTCATCCTCAGGTAAAAGTTTTGGCCTTCCCAAACTTTACAGCATTTTGTCAACTATAAACTTTCAATCCCTTGTTTTCTTCTTGCCCTTGCTTCCTCTGTGAAGCAGCACTTATTTTGAAAACTTCATTCTTTCTGGCCTGCAGTTTTCATTCAGAATCAGAAATGATCTTGAAAAATATTTATATTCCCTTCTCTATTTTAAATTAACCTTCCAAAAATATAGGGTACTTCCAGAAGATAGATATGCCCAAGAAGATTCGAATACAGAAAGGAAACTTAATTGTTGCCCCTTTTTAGAATGCCGTATCTGAAATAGTCTGAAATGGTTAAGGAAATAAGAAGTAAGATGCAGGGTGGTGATTCTGAGGGGATTCAGTCCCAACAATCCTCGGACAGTTTTGAAAGAAACTGCACACAGAGTGCCCTACAGGCTGGGAGAGATTGAAGAAGCAATGCTCAAGTTTCACATGTGCATTAAAGTCTCAAAGCCTTTATTTATTTCAGTTTTCCACATTTATAAAATTAAGCAAATTACTAGTTTGTAGATAAATGTGAGGCAGAATAGCAAACTTTTCCATATGCTGAAAGATACTGGATAAGGACATTTAAGCACAAATGGCAACTTAACTGATCTAGGTTTGACCTGTAGGAAGCATTTTTAAATAGTCCCTTGATTGAAAAATATAAATGAGAAAAATGCTGAAAAGGAACATGAGAGAATATACTGTGGAAACACAGACTCCACAAAGCTACTTCAGCTATGTTATTAAACACTTGATCAAGAAAGCAACAACAACAATACCAATTTTCAAACAAAAACTTCAGAAATACAAAGAAAGAGCAAAGTGTTACCCAAGGACACACATGCTTACAAAGAAGCAGGGAAGAATAGAACCTGTTTTTTAAGAAGCCCAGATATTGAACTTGTTCTAGTAAGCTATGAATCTGAAATGTATCCCAAAGTCTTGCTCTCCAGCCTATTGGCACTATTGGGAGGTATTGGAGCCTTTAAGATTTGGAGCCTAGTGGAAGGTTGTAGATCATTGGAAACATACCCTCAAAGGGCACTGTTGGTCTCTTCCTCTCTTTCCTTTGCATCTCAGCTGCCATAAGGAGGTCAGTAGGCTCAATCATAAAGTCCTGATCATGAAATGCTGCTACGACATGAACTCAAAAAGAATAGGTCTGCCACATCATGGACTGAAGCCTCAAAAATTGTGATTTAAAGTAAACTTTTCATCATCTCTTCTTTCTTCCTTTCTTTCTTTCTTTCTTTCTTTCTTTCTTTCTTTCTTTCTTTCTTTCTTTCTTTCTTTCTTTCTTTCTCTCTCTCTCTCTCTCTCTCTCTCTATATATATATATATATATATGTATATATATACATATGTATACATATGTGTGTGTGTGTGTGTGTCTGGGAATCTAACCCAGGGCCATGTAAATGGGAGGTAAGTGCTCTACCACTGAACTACACCCCTGCCCTTCCACTTTTTAAATAGATTAATTTCAGGTATTTTTGCACCAAAAGAACCACAAACTTTTGACTAACACATAAAATTAGTACCAAGATGTGTGTCTACTGAGGTGTTTGAGCCTGAAAAAGAGGTGGAGAAGTCTTTGGAATAATTTTTTGGATTTTGGAAAAGTTTGGAGAAGTAGGTTACAGGAAGTATAGAATGGAACAAGCAGAGCTTATTGGGTGATGTAGGTGAGGGTTTGGAAGACCAGAATACTTGAGAACAATGTGAACAGTAAAGGTCATGCTCATGAGTTTCCAGAAGGAAAAAAGAACTCTGTTGTTAATTTGAGTAAAGGCCGTTACTTTTTCAAAGTGAGAAAGAATGTGGCAGCATTATATTCATATCCTGTGTCTTCATGGGAAGTTGAGTATAAAAGTAATAAACTAATTAATCTGGGGGAGGAAATTTCAAGGCAGCACAATAATCTGACAGGAACATCAATATGTGATGCCTGCTTGTGGGCAGATTTGTGGTCTGTATCATGAGACAAAAGTAGCACAAAAAGATTTTAAAAATTCATAGCTAAACACAGAAAGGAACATGTTTGAAGGTGTTTCCAAGGAGGGTGCAGAGATGAGAGCCATTAGAAGAAGACATGATCCTATTGGAGTAAATCCTTCAAAACTGTTAGTCACAATAACCTTTTTGTCTTTGGAAGTTGATTATCTCATACGTTTGTTTACAATAATGAAAAGTTGAATTACATACCATCTTTTTGCCTCATTATATGCAGTATTAACCTGAGTTACTTATATATATTTATAATGGATTTTTTTGAAGTTGTATTAGTCAGCTTTTCATTACTATATAAAATAACTAAAGTAAATAAACCACTAACAAAGGTATATTTGGTCTCACAGTTTTGGAGGTTTCAATCCATTGTGATTGAACCCATTTATTTCTGTATATAATTATTTTCCTGGGCTTATGACAAATATAAAAATAACATATTTAACAATAAATGCACCAAAAGTGTGTATGTGTCATGGCTAAATTGTGCCCCTTCCACCAAATTCATGTATTATAGTCCTTTTCCCTAGCATCCCTGAAAGTCACTGTAGTTGGAGATAGGTCCTTTAAATAAGTATTAATTAAGATCATGAAGGTGATCTCTAATCCAGTGTCACCAATATTCTTATAAGAAGAGAATATTTATTCACAGATGTAAAGAGATATGGGTCACATAGAAGCTAAGAAAAGAAATCTCAGAAGAATTCAACCCCACTACCATTTTATTCTCAGACTTTTAAGCTCCAAAACTGTAAAAAAATAAATTCCAATTCTTTAAACCATCTAATCTGTGATACTTTGTAATGGCAGGTCTAGAATACTAATAGAGTAAATTTCTTAAATCTTAAAAACTTTTATGTTGTAAATGATATCATCAAGAATTTCCAAGATAACCACAGAGTAGGAGTACATGCTTTAATTATATATCTGATAAGGTACTTGTATCTAATATACGTAAGAATCCCTATAATGCAACAATAAAATAACAAACAACTCTATTAAAACAAAACCAAGAATCTGAATAGACATCCCTGTACAAAAGATATACCAATGACCAAAAATCACATGAAAAGGTGTTCAACATCATTAGTCAGGAAGAGGAGATATCATTCCACACCCACTATGATGGATACAGTTAAAAATACAAATAATAGTAATAGTTGGTAAAGATGGATATCACCAATTGGATCTCTCTCATATATTGCTAATAAAAATATAAAATTGCATAGTCTCTAACAGTTCATCATTTTTCAAATGGTAAATGTAGAGAAACTATATGACGCAGACATTCTACTTCTAGGTATATACCCAAAAGAAAAAAACAAAACATAAAATTTGTATCCATGTATTTTTCATAAATAATTTATAATACAAAGAGGAAACGTTTTTGAGATGACCCAAAAGATGACAGAAGCAAAGTGGAAAATAGTAATGATGAAGTAGAGCTAAAACAAGATTCGTCCTTGAATTCACTCTGCTGCCGATTCTTCTCTAAAATGTGTAGAGAAACTGAAATTGCTTGTGGATGCGCTTGTAGAATCCATCTTTAGATTCAAAGAGCTGAGTATGAGAGAAGCCATGTGATGATATGACCGCCTCCTTGGATATCTGTTAGGAGGATAACTGATCAGTCAGATGATTATACCTTCCCAGTAAGACCATAGGCAGTGTTCACACACAACATACACACACAGGGGTAAACAAACTTTCATATTCATTTTTGTTTTACATAGCTTTGAGGATATACTAGAAATCCATGAAACCAATTCTTTTACCCAGAGGTGATACACACTTTTAGAATTACTATTCTGAATAAGTTAAGTTAGGAAAACTTGACACTCTGGAGACATGGAAGAATTAAATCTACAAGGCTTCAGTTAAATTAAAAAAAAAAAAAAAGTAGCTTCTTGGAATGTCATCATGTACAAGTAATGAAGCACATGAAGTAAATGTAATACTTAATAACTAGGTGACTATTGTAGATCAACATACTAGAAGTTTGGCCATGGACTGAAAGCTGTAAGAGTCTGTAGCAGAAAAACAGAGTCAACGTAATCTGAGTTTGTATTGAACACTTCTGATTTGAATAGATCTTAACTCGCTTTAATTATTTTTTTCTACCTTTCCCAACCAAGGTGGGAAATATCTCTATGGAATATTTGCTATGATTACTAAATGAAATTCTATATAATAAGTAATACAATACCTGGTGGCATGCGGTTATAGAGATTATGATTATTTATTTTATGAAAAAGTCTTGACATTTAAGAATAGAATATAAATATAAGGACTTGAGTTCTAGCAGCAGAATTTCAAGGAAGAACTGAAGCCTAGATCTTGAGATTAGATAAAGGGGATATTTTAGTCACCTTTTATGTCATTGTGACCAAAAGACCTGACAAAAACAATGTAGAGGAGGAAAAGTTTATTTGGGGTTCATGGTTTCAGATGTCTCAGTTCATAGGTGTCGGGTACTGCTGCTCTGGGACAGAGGTGAGGTAGCACACCATGGCAGAACTGGGGGTTGAAGGAGTTCAGCACTTGGCAACAAGGAAGCAAAGAGAGAGAGTTTTGCTTACCAGGGACAAAATATGTACCCTAAAGTCACTCCTCCAGTGACCTACCTACTCTAGCCACACCCTACCTGTGTAGAATTGCCACCCGGTGGCAGTATCAGTGGATCAATGCACAGATTAGATTAAGGCTTTCATAACCCAATCATTTCACCTCTAAATACTTTTGCATTGTCTCACACATTAACCTTTGTGGGACACCTCAAATCTAAACCTTAACAGTGAGAAGACACAATCAACAAAAGAGACTGCAAAGTAGGATCATGAAAACAGAGAAAGTAGGATTAATAGGTTGTGGGGTACTGGAGGCAAGGCTATCTTTATTCATTTATCTTCTGAGACAGTGCTCCCCTTCACATGTCATGGGAGAATGATGGCTTGGATTTTCCTGAAGATGGAGCTGAGGTCACATGAGATGGTGTTTTTCACACCTGTGCCTAGGATCTGTAGAGTAATTAAAAATTAAATAGCTCCTGATTGTCACTGGTAAGACAGGCTATGACTTCCTAAATCAAGAATGACTATTAATGCATTACTTAGAGCTTGTGACTCTTGTGACATCAGATTTATTTCTTTTGGATTTATTTACTTTTATACTCAATACACAAAGGGCTCTAGAAATAGTTCTTGGAAGAGCAGTATGATTAATGGAATTAACTCACTGAGTTATGAATAAAGATTGTAGAAACCAAAAATGTACTGTTTAGTTAAGCATCAGCTATCTAAAGATATGACAATAGTCTCCACGTACTTGCAAGATGAAAATAATAGGCTGTTCTTCATATGCAAGTTTACAACTACTAGTCCTTCATTAGCAGAATATGTACTTAAGGTTCTTTATCTCCATGAGCAGACAATCTTTATCAATTTTCAATACTCTCCTTTATCTCTAATCCTACTATGACCAAGAGGACTCATGTAATGGACCACAGTTAAAAATGTCACTTGGAAATGAAGAAAAAAAAAGATTTTTGCTATTCCAAATTTAATATTATTGAATGATTATCTAATACAACTACATTTCCCCCTCATATATACCAATTCTCCATTTTCAAATTTTCTATTATCTGACACCAAATGGGTGCCAAACAATTCAGTTCAATTCTGATGCCATCTACTTAGTATTCTTCTCAGATCTGACAAAATAGATTCTGTCCATCAAGATGCCCCAAATTCAGATACCAGTCACAAGTCCAAGGCCACTTGTAATTTGGAATGAATGACTATTCATTCTAGCTAATGATCAAGCTAATGATCAAACATAAGGAGGGTTCTCATGGACCCTCCTTATATTTGATCATTAGCTAGAATGACTCACAGAACTCAGGGCAAGATTTTAACATTTGTTGGTTTATCATAAAGGAAAAGATAAAAGTGATAAGATGTCAAAGACAGAGAAAGAGGCAACATGGTTTCCCATGTCCTCTCTGGGTACACTGTCCTCCCAGCCCTTCAATCTTTCCACTAACACAGAAACTATCAAAACCCTGTCTTTTGGGAATTTTTTATACACGTTTCTTTGTTCATTAGTGACTAATGAATTTCTAGCTCCTCTCTTTTACCTGGATATTGGAAGCAGGGCCAAAACTTTAAATTTTTGTCTGAGCCTTTCTGGTGACCAGTCCCTATTCTGACTGAGACATACCAAGAGTTGCCTCGTTAGAACAAAAGACTATCAATCTATCACTCAGAAAAATCCAAAGGTTTTAAGAGTTCTGTCACAGGTACCAGTAATAAAAACAAAATATTTCTCAATGATTCCACAAGTATATACAAACCCATGGAGTTAAATTATCACAAAGATAGTGAAACACTGAGCCACCAGTTAATGCACTTATCACATACCAAAATAGGAAAATTAGTCCTTTGAGTTCATGGGTGCTGCATTCACTGATTTAGCCAAGCTCATATGGAAAATATTCTATTTTAAATTGCTTTTGTACTAAATATGTACTGATTTTTTTTCATTACTCACTAAGTAATGCAAGAGCTATTTATAAAAATTTTACTTTGTATTAGGTACTAAATCTAGACATTATTTAAAATATGCAAGAAGATGTGCTTTTGCTGTATGCAAATACTCTGCCTTTTCTTTTTTTAAATTGACTTTATCATTCACAGATCTTGGCGTTCACATGGATACCAAGTATCACTCTCAGATACTTAGGGATAATCATACACTGTTGTAGCTCTGGACCAGCTATTCATTTGATACCCTCTTCTTTGCTCAACCAAATTTAAGTCCATCTTCTCTAGTCCCCACGTCTCCTGATCTTTGACTTCTCCTTAACTTGAGCAAGAACTAAGATACAGAATATGAACAAAGATCCCAAGGATCCTTAGGTACATTTCAAGTCAGATGGCACCTGTCATTCTCTTTACTTGATCCCTCTTGCTTGCTTTTTATGTTAATGCAAAGTTCTGTTTACCCTTTTTAATAAAAGAAAAGTCTTTTCTCTTTGCTTTTGAGACATTCTCCAGAGCATTCTCAGAGCATTCTACAGATTGGAAAAATGTCTCATCTAAGTCTGGATTTGCTTTTATTTGACACACTGTAAAGCATATTTTAATAATGCTATAATTATTTCAGTTGACATTATCAGCATCAGGTCTACCAAGATAAAATGAAAATAAGAATTAAACAATTATAATATGAACATGGGTAATGCAAAGCGGGCAATCTGAAAAATCTTATAAGTTAATGAAGTGTTTTCTGTAAGCTACCTTTTACACACTAAGTTCTGAAGTGAAAGAAAGATAAAAACACATCATGCAAAAATAACATTTGGCTGCATACCAAGGGAAATTTTTATAATTATGAACTACTTCAATTGTGTGAGCTCTCATGTATACAGAATTATTCTTTTCTCACATATATATCATTTGTATAAACATCACCAGTCATCATCCAGTCCAAACTTATTTTTTTAAGTAGCATAACAACTTTATTTTTTAAAAGACAATAAAAATATGGAACTCTTCACAAATTTGCACATCATCCTTGCATAGGGCCATGCTGCCCTTTTCCATACCATTCAATTTTAGTATGTGTGGTGCCAAAGTGAGCACCTAATCATTTTTATAATATATTGTTATTTTTAGAAAAATATTTTTATACATAGGCTTTCTGGTTCAGGGATTATGTTAAGAGGAGGGCTAGTGATTCTTATTTTTGAAATAATAATGTTTGGCATTAATTGAAAAATCTTAGAAAACAGAAAAAATTCTTTTATTTCATTAGAGGTGAGCTATTGGCCACTAGAAGTAGTATGAAATCGTTATGGTGAAGTTTTTCATCCTATCTAGTTCTAATGTTGACCAGTTTCTTCTTACACCCCTCCCAATATCTCCCTGGGGCCCTGGGAACTTGCACTCTATTTTCTACTTCTGTGAGATAAACTTCAGATTCCACATATGAGTGAGATCTGGTGGTATTTGCCTTTCTGGGTCTGAGTTATTTTATTTACCATAGCATTCTCTAGTTTCTGTATCACATATTTTAAAATAACTTGAAAGGACTTTGAATATTTTCATCATAAAAATATAAATATATAAATAATGAATATGTTAAATTTGATTTGATTATTATAAAGAAATCCATGTATCAAAATTTCATGACATGCCCCATAAATATGCATAATTAATGTCAATTAAAAACAAAAAAAATGTGAAAGCAGTATGGTGAAAGAGAATGTTGACTTTTAGATTCATTTTAGTTGCGTTATTGGATTTAGTTACTTATTTTGGGAAGATAATACCTAGTTTACTAAATTAATATTAGTGAATCGATTACCTAAAAGTTAAATATATCAACTTGAAAAATATGTTTTCCAATACTACTTTTGTAAAAACAATAGGAAAATTCTGATAAAACTTGAAAATACAAAGGCAATTATAAAAACAGCTTGTGATTTTTTTTTTTTTTTTTTTTTTTTTTTTTTTTTTAATATAGACCCCACAACTCCTTTGGTACCAGGGATTGAACCCAAGGGCACTTACCCACTAAGCCATATCCCCAGCCATTTTATTTTAATTTTGAGACAGGGCCTCACTAAGTTGCTGAGACTGTTTTTGAACTTGCAATTCTCCTGCCTCAGCTTCCCAAGCCACTGGGATTATAGGCCTGTGCCATCACACCCTGCTTATTATAGTCTTTTCTTTAAAATAATTTTGTCTAAGCAAAAATGTCCCATTATGTGAGAAATTAACACGGTCACTTTTTTGAATTATCAATTTTGTATAATTTGTATCAAAATAACCATTTCATAATAATAGAAGAATTGAAATTCTCATTTTCAATGCATAAATACTTTGAAAAGCAATAATTATATTCACTCATGCACTTTGGATTCCATTACCTAACCAAATAAGAATAATGAACAATGACAACAACAACAAAAAAAAGGATCTACAAAGTTTATAAATGATCAGTGTAAGGACAAGCTGGTAATCTGGCTATGACACTTATCACTGAGTTGATCACCAACATTGATTCAGCTGATTTGACTGGCTAGGTGTATACACCCTTCCTGGCTTACTGCTCACTGAGCTTCCTTCCCAGTGCTACCATCTGCCAAAGATGATGACCTTCCCTAATGGAGGAAGACCATCCCTTGGCAAGACTACAAATGACCCATTAGTAAAATCCAAGTAGAAAATAAATAAACCAAACATCAAATGAATTGCCTAAATATCTCTCACATTGCATGGTTAGAAACTTTCTTGCTAACTAAATGGGCTTTATGGCAAGTGAGGATCTTTCAGGACATTCACTTTTATGACCACTCAACTGGTGATGATACACATATAATTGCTAAGTAAACATGTATTTATTTGTTTAAAAATTATGATCAGGGGACAGCTTCAAGAAATCACATTTTTCTTGTGGTTCTTTTCTTATTTTTCAAAAAGATATTAAGTATAAAATAAGTGACAGGTTACTGAAACTTCTTAAATGAGGGCTATTCTCAAACTATTCAAATTCATTACTGATTCTGTCAGTTATTTACAAAAATCAGACATTCTAGTTTCATCTTTATTCTAAACATTTAACTTAGTTTTAACAATAGGAGTGATTCTTCTGAATGTAAATTTGTTCTTATAAGCCATCTGCAGTGTCAAGAGCAGCAATGGACTTATTTACAAGTCATTTTCAAATATAAGTCAGATCCTTGGTACTCAAAGATAGCCCAGGAAAGAATGCCTGCAACAGCTGGAAACCTATTTAAATGCAAAATCTTTTATTAAACATTATTAAAAATGTCTCTCCACAAACTACTAAATTGAATCTGTATTTTTAACAAGATTCCTAGATCATTTGTATACATAATGAAATTTAGGATGCGTCAGTTTATTTGTGTTAAAAGTACATTGAAATTCTTTAAGGGAGCCTCTTATCAAATATGTGATTTAACTAATTGTCTTTTAAGATCCTGCAAAATCCTGAGGGTATATTGTATTCTCTGAGAAAATAAAGGAAACAAATGTTAAGTTTCCATCTTAACATTCCATCCCTAATGAGCCCGTCCCCTGTCCTATGACATCTCTCACTTAAAGAAAAAGAATGTTAAATCCATTTTTAATTTTACTCAGAAAGCCAAATTAAACAGTGAAAAAGAAATTTAACATTTTCTGCAATTTCTAGTGCAAGTCAAATCTTGGGTCGGGCAACAAAAAGGAATGAAAAAAATAAAAATATTTAAATACCAGTACTTTAACCATATGGATTTTGCCTATCATGTCACAAATACAAGTTGACCAATTTCCAGAATTTTCAATGAATCTTCATTAACATAGATTCACAGTGAACTTTCTCATACCTGTTCCTCTTTTTCTATTCTCAATACTATATTCCTGATTCAAATCATAATCATCTATCATTTGAATTTTTATAATTCTTTAATTTTTTTCTGAATATTCACACTACTTCCCTTTGATGAATTTTATACATTGCCGTCACAGTAAACTTTCTGAAATAAAAAAACTTATATTTTCCTCTTATTATTTTCTCTTCCTCTCTAATGTTTTCTTTTTAATAGCTTATGATGAATATTCCTTGAGACCATATCCTCTCTCTTCTTTTCTTATTTTCTGTGCTGCCTCTCACCACAGGCTCAAATCAACAGAGTCAACTGATCATGGGCTAGAACTTCAGAAACCATAAGCCAAAATAAAACTTTCTTCTTTTTAAATAGAATATCTCAGGTATTTTGTTACAGTAATGAAAATTTTACAAACATATCTTCTTCCCCAAGTAAGTAAAATTACTTAAGATTGATTAGAGTCATGGATATTAACTGTGTATAAAGAAGCTCAAGATCATACAATTCTGTTTTTCTCCCTTTTGATACACAATTGTTAAAAGTATCTCTTTCTCACTGCCCTTAGTGTCTGCGGGTAAGGGGAAGGTGCTGGGATACCACTCAGAGTCTTAGGCCAATTAGACAAGCACTCTACAGCTGAGTTATGTGCTTAACACTCTCTCTGTCTTTTATTACAGTCTGTTAATTCAGACTGTATGATTTAGGTTCAACCAGAAGACTTCATTATTACCCAACTTAAATCTCATTTTATGGCACTCTTTTTTGGTGTATTGAGTTTTTCAAAGTGGTGTTTTGAAAACTGTTTTCTTACTACATCTTGGGTCCTCTGCTACAAAAATAGAGTAATTGACAGGGTAGTCTTTGTATACTTCTGTGTCTTTATTTGCAGCATCCAACCTCATCCTTAACTTCCAGTGTCTCTTGAGTATAATAGCCATACATACTTTTGAAGTTAGTAATATTTGGAATTGATTGAGGATTTGAAAAAAACCTATTAATATCTGCAAAGTCACTTAAGTCCTCCATAACCATAAAATAGGTAATACCAATTTACAATTTTGTTTTCAGGATTAAATGGGGTAATGAATGAATATTGCCTAAATGCAAAGTCCATTCAAAAACAACTATAATACTAATAATTAGGGAAAGTTCAAATTGATATATTTTTGAGGAAAGCCTTATTAAATCTATAGATATATATAATATATTTATATAAAACTTATATTAAAATATGTTTAAATTATAATTAGAGAAAGTATTGATTTGAAAATTAAGTATAAGATTATCAAAGTTCCACCTTTCGACGCAAAGCCAGCCACAAGTCCCAAGCCAGCGGAGACCGCTGACCCGCAAGCAGCTTCTGGGACCAGGGCTGGGCAGCCAGAGACCTCTCCAGGCAGCCTTGCACCCCTCCAGCTGCAGTCTTTTTCCACAGGCCAATCCAAGATGGCGGACTAGAGGGTGACTGCATCTCCAGTCGCTCCAGAACCCAGGATTCAAGAAGGGGAGGCATTGAGAGACACGGACTAAAATAGAACCACGGGGTGAGTCTCCCCCACTCAGTGAAGCTCAGCTGGGAGGCAGGCCCGGATTTGAGCAGCTTATTAGAGTAGGACAGGGCAGATAGAGTCTCCCCCAGGTAGCTCTGTGCACTCTGGCGGTGGGCTCCTCCCACAGGGACAGATTCTCCAGCCTGGCGGAGCAGGCCCCCCAGTGAGAGCCTTTCTGCACAGAAGCAGCACGGCCAGCTCCGGCCCGCCCCGCTGCCAGCTCCGGCCCACCCGCAGGTTGCTTCAGAGACCAGCACAGGGCGCCAGGGACTTCCCCAAACAGCCCAGCCCCCATCCGGCGGGAAGCGCCTCTCTAGGCTAGCTTCTCGGGGCAGACCGCCCAGTGAGAGCCTCTCTACACAGAGCCAGCTACAAGTCCCTAAGCCAGTGGAGACCTCCGACGTGCAAGCAGCTTCTGGGACAAGGGCTGGGCAGCAAGAGGCCTCTCCAGGTCTCTCTCCCTGGAACCAGTAGCGGGCTAGGGGCAGCATTCTTCGGAAGCACTACATTATCAAGTTAATCCAAGACTTCAGGCTCCTGAAGGCTGGTAGGTGATACACTGGAAATCTACAGGGACACTATAAGCCAATAGAGGAAATCTACAATATCACAGAGTCCCACTGATATCTGACCAATATGAGAAAACAAGGGAAGAAAATGTCCGAGACAAACCTAGATACTATATCAATAAAACCCAATGACAGCACAGCAGAAGAAATGTCAGAAAGGGAGTTCAGAATATACATAATTAAAACAATCAGGAAAGTAAAGAGGAGATGAAAGAACAAATGCAGGCATTAAATGAATGCACCAATCAACAGTTAAAAGAGCAAATACGGGAAGCAAAAGAGCATTTCAATAAAGAGTTAGAGATACTGAAAAAAAACCAAACAGAAATCCTTGAAATGAAGGAAACAATAAACCAAGTTAAAAACTCCATGGAAAGCATAACCAATAGGATAGATCACCTGGAAGACAGAACCTCAGATATTGAAGACAAAATATGTAATCTTGAAAACAAGGTTGACCAAAGAGAAAAGATGGTAAGAACAGAAACTACAAGAATTATGGGATATCATGAAAAAGCCAAATTTAAGAATTTTGGGGATTGAGGAAGGCTTAGAGAAACAAACCAAAGGAATGAAAAATATATTCAATGAAATAATATCAGAAAATTTCCCAAATCTGAAGAATGAAATGGAAATCCAAGTACAAGAGGCTTATATGACTCCAAATATACAAAATTACAACAGACCTACACCAAGGCACATTATTATGAAAATACCTAACATACAAAATAAAGACAGAATTTTAAAGGCCGCGAGAGAAAAGAATCAGATTACATTCAGAGGGAAACCAATAAGAATATCAGCAGATTTTTCAATCCAGACCCTAAAAGATAGAAGGGCCTGGAACAACATTTACCAAGCCCTGAAAGAAAATGGATGCCAATCAAGAATTTTATACCCAGCAAAACTTACTTTCAGATTTGACGATGAGATAAGATCCTCCCATGATAAACAAAAGCTAAAGGAATTTACAAAAAGAAAGCCAGCATTACAGAACATTCTCAGCAAAATATTCCATGAGGAAGAGATGAAAAACAACCATGTAAATCAGCAATGGGAGGAACTAGCCTAAAGGAATAGCCAAATACAGGAGAAACCAAATCATGTCAAAAAACAAAAATGAGTCCAATGACTAGTAATACAAATCATATCACAATAATAACTGTGAATGTTAATGGCCTGAACTCATCAATCAAAAGACATAGACTGGCAGATAGGATTAAAAAGAAAAATCCAACAATATGCTGCCTGCAGGAGACTCATCTCATAGAAAGAGATACCCATAGACTAAAGGTGGAAGGATGGGAAAAAACATACCATGCACACGGACACAGCAAAAAAGCTGGAGTATCCATCCTCATTTCAGATAATGTGGACTTCAAGCCACAACTAGTCAAAGGAATAAAGAAAGACATTACATACTGCTTAAGGGAAGCATAAATCAGTAAGACATAACAATCATAAATATCTATGCCCCTAACATTGTCTCATCCATGTACGTCAAACAAATCTTTCTCAATTCCAGAAATCAAATAGACCACAACACAATAATACTAGGTGATTTTAACACACCTCTCTCACTGCTGGATAGATCATCTAAACAAAATTGAATAAAGAAACCATAGATCTCAATAACACAATCAACAATTTAGACTTAACCGACTTATATAAAATACACCATCCAAAAAAAGAACAAATACACTTTCTTCTCAGCAGCACATGGATCCTTCTCTAAAATAGACCATGTTTTATGCCACAAAGCTACTGTTAGCAAATACAAGAAGATAGAGATCCTACCTTGTACTCTATCAGATCATAATGGACTGAAATTAGAAATAAATGACAGAATAAAAACAGAAACTTCTCCAATACTTCGAGATTAAATAATTCACTATTATACGATGAATGGATAACAGAAGACATCAGGAGGGAAATTAAAAAATTCTTAGAAGTAAATGAGAACAAAGACACATCATATCAAAATCTCTGGGACACTATGAAAGCAGTACTTAGAGGAAGATTTATTTCATGGGGCGCATTCAAAAAAAGAAGTAGAAATCAACAAACAAACGACTTAACATTACAGCTCAGAGCCCTAGAAAAAGAAGAGCAGACCAACAACAAAAGTAGTAGAAGACAGGAAATAGTTAAAATCAGAGCGGAAATCAACGAAATTGAAACAAAAGAAACAATCGGAAAAATCAACAAAATAAAGAGTTGATTCTTTGAAAAAATAAACAAAATTGATAAACCCTTAGCCACACTAACAAAGAGAAAGAGGGAAAAAACTCAAATTACTAAAATTCGGAATGAACAAGGAAATATCACAACGGACACGACTGAAATGCAAAACATAATTAGAAGCTATTTTGAAAATTTATACTCCAACAAAACAGAAAACCTCCAAGACATCAACAAGTTTCTAGAGATATATGAATTACCTAACTGAACGAGGAGGACATACACAACTTAAATAAATCAATTTCAAGCAATGAAATAGAAGAGGTCATCAAAAGCCTACCAACAAAGAAAAGTCCGAGACCAGATGGGTTCTCAGCCGAGTTCTACAAAACCGTTAAAGAAGAGCTCATTCCAATACTTCTCAAAGTATTCCATAAAATAGAAGAGGAGGGAACCCTCCCAAACTCATTCTATGAAGCCAATATCACCCTGATACCTAAACCAGACAGAGACCCATCGAGGAAAGAAAATTTCAGACCAATATCCTTAATGAACATTGACGCAAAAATTCTCAACAAAATTTTAGCAAATCGCATACAAAAATATATTAAAAAGATAGTGCACCACCATCAAGTGGGTTTTATCCCAGGATGCAAGGTTGGTTCAACATTTGGAAATCAATAAATGTAATTCACCATATCAACAGACTAAAAGTTAAGATACATGATTATTTCAATAGATGCAGAAAAAGCATTTGATAAAATACAGCATCCTTTCATGCTCAAAACACTAGAAAAAATTGAGGTAGTGGGATCATTTCTTAACATTGTGAAGGCCATCTACGCTAAGCCCATGGCCAATATCATTCTAAATGGTGAAAAACTGAAAGCATTCCTCCTAAAAACTGGAACAAGGCAGGGATGCCCTCTTTCACCACTTCTATTCAACATTGTTCTTGAGACTCTAGCCAGAGCAATTAGACAAACCAAAGAAATTAAAGGGATACGAATCGGAAAAGAGGAACTCAAACTATCCCTGTTCGCTGATGACATGATTATATATTTAGAGGAACCTGGAAATTCCACCAGAAAACTCTTAGAACTCATAAGTGAATTCAGTAAAGTAGCAGGTTACAAGATCAATGCTCATAAATCCAATGCATTTTTATACATAAGTGATGAATCTTCAGAAAGAGAAATTAGGAAAACTACCCCATTTACAATAGCATCAAAAAAAAATAAAATACTTGGGAGTCAATCTCACAAAAGAGGCGAACAACCTCTACAATGAGAACTACAGAACAGTATATAAAGAAATTAAAGAAAACCTTAGGAGATGGAAAGATCTCCCATGTTCATGGATAGGAAGAATTAATATTGTCAAAATGACCATACTACCAAAAGTGCTATACAGATTCAATGCAATTCCAATTAAAATCCCAATGATGTACCTTACAGAAATAGAGCAAGCAACTATGAAATTCATCTGGAAGAATAAGAAACCCAGAATAGCTAAAACAATCCTGAGTAGAAAGAGCGAAGCAGGGGGTATTGCAATACCAGATCTTCAACTCTATTACAAAGCAATAGTAACAAAAACGGCATGGTACTGGTACCAAAATAGACAGGTAGATCAATGGTACAGAATAGAGGACACGGACACAAACCCAAATAAATACAATTTTCTCATACTAGACAAAGGTGCCAAAAATATGCAATGGAGAAAAGATAGCCTCTTCAACAAATGGTGCTGGGAAAACTGGAAAACCATATGGAACAGAATGAAATTAAACCCCTATCTCTCACCCTGCACAAAACTCAACTCAAAATGGATCAAGGACATCAGAATCAGACCAGAGACCCTGCATCTTATAGAAGTAAAAGTAGGTCCAAACCTTCAACTTGTTGGCTTAGGAGCAGACTTCCTTAACAGGACTCCCATAGCCCAAGAAATAAAAGCAAGAATCAACAACTGGGATAGATTCAAACTAAAAAGCTTTCTCTCAGCAAAGGAAACTATCAGCAATGCGAAGAAAGAGCCTACAGAGTGGGAGAATATCTTTGCCAATCATACTTCAGATAGAGCACTAATCTCCAGAATCTATAAAGAACTCAAAAAACTCTACTCCAAGAATTCAAACAGTCCAGTCAACAAATGGGCTAAGGAAATGAATAGACACTTCACAGAAGAAGATCTACAAGCAATCAACAAACATATGGAAAAATGTTCAACATCTCTAGTAATAAGAGAAATGCAAATCAAAACCACCCTAAGGTTCCATCTCACCCCAATTAGAATGGCGATTATCAAGAATACGAGCAACAACAGGTGTTGGCGAGGATGTGGGGAGAAAGGTACACTCATACACTGCTGGTGGGGCTGCAAATTAGTGCAGCCGCTATGGAAAGCAGTGTGGAGATTCCTTAGAAAACTTGGAATGGAACCACCATTTGACCCAGCTATCCCACTCCTTGGCCTATACCCAAAGGACTTAAAATCTGCATACTACAGAAATACAGCCACATCAATGTTCATAGCTGCTCAATTCACAATAGCCAGACTGTGGAACCAACCTAGATGCCCTTCAATTGATGAGTGGATAAAGAAACTGTGGTATATATATACTATGGAATATTACTCAGCCATAAAGAATGATAAAATTATGACATTTGCAGGCAAATGGATGAAATTGGAGAATATCATGCTAAGTGAGATAAGCCAATCTCAAAAAGCCAAAGGACGAATGATATCGCTAATAAGTGGAGGTTGACACATAATGGGGGGGAGGGAAGGGTTAGAGTTAGGGTTAGGGAGGGGGGCAAGTATAGAGGAAGGAACTACTGTATAGAGGGTAAAGAGGGGTGGGAGGGGTGGGGGGAAGGGAAAAAAATAACACAATGAATCAAACAACATTGCTCTATGTAAATTTATGATTACACAAATGGTATGCCTTTACGCCATGTACAAACAGAGAAACAACATGTATCCCATTTGTTTACAATAAAAAAAAAAAAAAAAAAAAAAAAAAAAAAAAAAAAAGAGCTCATTCCAATACTTCTCAAAGTATTCCATAAAATAGAAGAGGAGGGAACCCTCCCAAACTCATTCTATGAAGCCAATATCACCCTGATACCTAAACCAGACAGAGACCCATCGAGGAAAGAAAATTTCAGACCAATATCCTTAATGAACATTGACGCAAAAATTCTCAACAAAATTTTAGCAAATCGCATACAAAAATATATTAAAAAGATAGTGCACCACCATCAAGTGGGTTTTATCCCAGGATGCAAGGTTGGTTCAACATTTGGAAATCAATAAATGTAATTCACCATATCAACAGACTAAAAGTTAAGATACATGATTATTTCAATAGATGCAGAAAAAGCATTTGATAAAATACAGCATCCTTTCATGCTCAAAACACTAGAAAAAATTGAGGTAGTGGGATCATTTCTTAACATTGTGAAGGCCATCTACGCTAAGCCCATGGCCAATATCATTCTAAATGGTGAAAAACTGAAAGCATTCCTCCTAAAAACTGGAACAAGGCAGGGATGCCCTCTTTCACCACTTCTATTCAACATTGTTCTTGAGACTCTAGCCAGAGCAATTAGACAAACCAAAGAAATTAAAGGGATACGAATCGGAAAAGAGGAACTCAAACTATCCCTGTTCGCTGATGACATGATTATATATTTAGAGGAACCTGGAAATTCCACCAGAAAACTCTTAGAACTCATAAGTGAATTCAGTAAAGTAGCAGGTTACAAGATCAATGCTCATAAATCCAATGCATTTTTATACATAAGTGATGAATCTTCAGAAAGAGAAATTAGGAAAACTACCCCATTTACAATAGCATCAAAAAAAAATAAAATACTTGGGAGTCAATCTCACAAAAGAGGCGAACAACCTCTACAATGAGAACTACAGAACAGTATATAAAGAAATTAAAGAAAACCTTAGGAGATGGAAAGATCTCCCATGTTCATGGATAGGAAGAATTAATATTGTCAAAATGACCATACTACCAAAAGTGCTATACAGATTCAATGCAATTCCAATTAAAATCCCAATGATGTACCTTACAGAAATAGAGCAAGCAACTATGAAATTCATCTGGAAGAATAAGAAACCCAGAATAGCTAAAACAATCCTGAGTAGAAAGAGCGAAGCAGGGGGTATTGCAATACCAGATCTTCAACTCTATTACAAAGCAATAGTAACAAAAACGGCATGGTACTGGTACCAAAATAGACAGGTAGATCAATGGTACAGAATAGAGGACACGGACACAAACCCAAATAAATACAATTTTCTCATACTAGACAAAGGTGCCAAAAATATGCAATGGAGAAAAGATAGCCTCTTCAACAAATGGTGCTGGGAAAACTGGAAAAACCATATGGAACAGAATGAAATTAAACCCCTATCTCTCACCCTGCACAAAACTCAACTCAAAATGGATCAAGGACATCAGAATCAGACCAGAGACCCTGCATCTTATAGAAGTAAAAGTAGGTCCAAACCTTCAACTTGTTGGCTTAGGAGCAGACTTCCTTAACAGGACTCCCATAGCCCAAGAAATAAAAGCAAGAATCAACAACTGGGATAGATTCAAACTAAAAAGCTTTCTCTCAGCAAAGGAAACTATCAGTAATGAGAAGAGAGAGCCTACAGAGTGGGAGAATATCTTTGCCACTCATACTTCAGATAGAACACTAATATCCAGAATCTATAAAGAACTCAAAATACTCTACAGCAAGAATACAAACAATCCAGTCAACAAATGGGCTAAGGAAATGAACAGATACTTCACAGAAGAAGATGTACAAGCAATCAACAGATATATGAAAAAATGTTCAACATCTCTAGTAATAAGAGAAATGCAAATCAAAACTACCCTAAGGTTTCATCTCACCCCAATTAGAATGGCAATTATCAAGAACACAAGCAACAATAGGTGTTGGCGAGGATGTGGGGAAAAAGCTACACTCATACATTGCTGGTGGGGTTTCAAATTAGTGCAGCCACTCTGGAAAGCAGTATGGGGATTCCTCAGAAAGCTTGGAATGGAACCACCATTTGACCTCGCTATCCCACTCCGTGGCCTATACCCAAAGGACCTCAAATCAGCATACTACAGAGATACAGCCACATCAATGTTCATAGCTGCTCAATTCACCATAGCCAGAGTGTGGAACCAACCTAGATGCCCTTCAGTTGATGAATGGATAAAGAAATGGTGGCATATATATACACAATGGAATATTACTCTGTCATGAAGAATGATAAAATGATGGCATTTGCAGGCAAATGGTTGAAATTGGAGGATATCATGCTAAGTGAGATAAGACAATCTCAAAGAACTAAAGGATGAATGATCTCGCTTATAAGCGGATGAGGACATATAATGGGGGTTAGGAGAGGTTAGAGTTAGGGCTAGGGTTAGGTTTAGGGTTAGGGATAAGAAGGGTGGTAAGAATGGGGGAAGGAAGGACTGTTTAGAGGGAAAAGAGGGGTAGGAGGGGTGGGGGAAGGGTAAAAATAACAGAATGAATCAAGCAACATTGCCCTATGTAAATTTTTGATATTTAATAAAAAAATGGAAAAAAAACATTATCAAAATTTCTTCACATGCTTGCATATGCCTGTAATCCCAGTCACACAGGAGGCTGAGGCAGGAAGTTTGTGAGTTCAAACCCAGCCTTAGACTTAGCAAAGCTGTGAGCTACTCAGTGAGAACCTGTCTCTAATAAAATATAAAAATAAGAGCTAGGGATTTGGCTTGGTGGTTAAGCACCTCTGAGTTCAGTCCCTGGTAGACCCACAATAAAAAGATTATCAAAGTTTGAGAAACCTAATAAAAATTGGCATAAGAAACATGATGCATGTTATATTTCAGAGTTTGAACTATCTGAATAAGATAATTACATTAGATCTTTTCAATCAGAAATGATTTCTGGAAAAAATACTTATTTCTGACATTCATAAAAGCTGTATTTCAGAATAGATGACAAAATAGAGCAAATATTCTAGTTTCTTGTGTCCCTCTAAATCTCAAATATGACATTAAGAATTCCTAAATGAATGTGTTTATACTTACATGTATATTTATACATAGTGTACTAATATTTGCTATATTTACATATATGGAAAGATAGGCATGTATCATCATGCCCTGCTTCAAAGATGATATTTCTGTGAAGACTAATGTAAGTAATTTATGTATATTTCTTACTAATAATATACCTTCATAGAGGGCTAGAATTTGAAAGACCTAAGGAGACAGAATCTCTTTAACATCTTAACTATGTCAAGCAAGGATTAGGAAACAAGTCTCAACCAATTCAAGACTAAAATCTTCCCAGGAACTTGGTATGTCAATATTCGATCTGTTGAGTAAATGGTGATTCATGTGCTTTAGAGATGATGAATGTAGGTAGTAAAACTGACACACTGTTCTAAAAATGCAGGACTTTGACTGCAATTCTCCTTCTGACAGATGGCTATTTCATTTTTACAGGGACATAGGACACAAGAGTGCATGTGGTAAGACAATGTATATTATTTTTTCTCCTAAAAAGAGTTTTTATTTTTGTTAAGTACTTAGACATGTGCAGTTTGAGACTCAAAGTTCAGCATCATAAAGCTTAGAACAGACCATCTGGAGCTAAATGTGCTTAAGAACAGGTGTTATAAATTGCCTGTTACGTCCATACAGGAGCAAGTTGGTAGTAGAAAATCTGCTTTCAAGTAGAAGTATGCATTGATAGATATTTCAGAATGACATGTCTGGAAGATGTACTCTTAAGTGTCTGAATGATTTTGTCAACTAGGTGATATAGCTTAGGAATATCAATTCACATTTT
Source organism: Sciurus vulgaris (assembly GCF_902686455.1). NCBI lineage: Eukaryota > Metazoa > Chordata > Mammalia > Rodentia > Sciuridae > Sciurus > Sciurus vulgaris. Next base: position 23,740,106 of record NC_136470.1, on the reverse strand, counting down.
GTCAAACGTCACAATATTAATTTTGAAATATTTGTTCCTTAATGAAACTTTACAGAAAGTATTTAGCTGCAGTTTTTCCTTAAGATTTCCTTTCTTTGTAAAATAAAACTCTTTCTTGGAGAAAAATTAATGTAGTTTTTCACTTATTTTGGTAGGTTTATATTCAGCAGTACTTCTTAGCAAGCATCCTTATTTTATATGGTCATTTTTCCTTTCTTCATGAAGGAAAAACATTTTTTTCTGGATTTGGAAAATTTCATCTTAATAAATGGAAGGGACTTTTATTTGTAGGATTTTTTTTTTTACTTCGTCACAGTATCATTGTCCATATAAAGTGGAAAAAGCCAGATTATACATATATATATATATACACATATATACATAGTTGTATGTATGTATATGTATATATATACATATTTATATATGTGTGTGTGCATATATATATATATATATATATATATATATATATATATATACATTTGTAGCTAATACTCAGTAAGTGTGGTGCTTAGAAAACCCCTGGTGTTGTTTTATTTAGGAAACTAGTTGCCCTGATACTCTGCTAAATTCTTATTCTCACCAAAGTATAATTATAAAAATAAGTAAATTTTACTTCTTCCTAATGAAAACTTGGAGATTTTCACTTAGGATCAAAGACTTCAAACTAATTTTCTGTTTAAAAATTATTGTACACCTACCATATGAAATCCCCATGTTGAGGGTCGAGTTGACAGAGACAAAGCTTGGTCTCTTCCATGAAGGATTTGAAGTCAAGAAGAAAAAGGAGAAAGAAAAACTCAAATTAGAAGTAAATGCGAAAACATTTGCAATTGAGAAATATACAAATTACCAATGAGAAAACAAGAGAATTCTGTAAAGATAGGTTTTTGGAGCCAGATAATTCTCCTTTACTTTCCAAATTCAATTCATTAAGAGTTTGGTCTATTTTATCAACATCTTGATTTCTTTGGATAGTAATTTATCATCTTGCCTTCCTGAAAGATTTGGATTATGTATTAGTTAAAATTCAACCTCAGTAGTCAGATTAACACTCTGGCAGCAAACAGATATTTTATTTGGGGAAAGTCATTAAAACTCTGTTTTGGGTTTCTTCTTCAGTAAAATACTGCTAAAAGAATACAATGTCTGACTAAACAGGGAACATCATTTAAGCGTACAGAATAAATGGAATATAGTAAAAGTTCAATTAGTGTTAATTTACTACTTGTTTAGTACTTTCAATTTCACCTTTCTCTTTCATTGATCAACTGCATATATTTTGATAAATGTACATATAATCATTTCATTTATCTACATATAGGAACTACTATAATCAGGAACTCCCATTTGCTTTTGAGACGAAGTATCAATATTCTTTGAGACACTTTGAACATGTTATCATGAGGAGCTTTCTTTTATCTCTAGTTTATAATTATTCAATGGTGAATACCAGTCCTCAGCTGGTAGCTAGCAAGGTAAAACTGATCTCAGACCTATAACCATAATAACCTGAATTTTGCCAATAATCCGAATAAGGAGAAAGTGAAAACTCTCCTAAAGTTTCTAGAAAGGGACACAGCCCAGCTTTTACCTCAGCCTTGGTCTGCAGAGGACCATGTCAGACTTCTAACCAAAACAACTACAAGGAAATGATTTATATTGATGTAAACTACAATATAGTTCACAGTGAATTTGGTACAACAGTAAGAGAAACCCAATAAATGTTCTGTTTCACTTCAGAACAGGGATTTGTTGAGTGTGTTGCATGGTGGGAATGTCCTGATAGCTATGGGCTTTCTTTAGTTTTTCTATTTTCAGAAATAAACTCAATTGGCATCTTTTTACAAATCAGGCAGTGTGCTTGTCATAAAGCCCTTCCTTCACAAATAGGCTGTAATTCACCATTATCTTGTTGACAATGCTATGATTCGTTTCACACATCATTGTTCATTAAAATAATATGTACCTGAGCCTTGGTTCCATCCCACTTCAAAGCCCAACTGCTCACAAATTTATGGTCAATTAATTTTTGTGGATGAAGAACAGTTGAAAACTATACAGTTTTTTCACCTTTAGAGTTTTTATTTTAAGAATCTCAGCAACTGAAAACAATTGCAATACATTTTAAAGCTCTTTTCTAATTTTTTATAACTGTATTAAGCCTCTTATGAAAAGCAAGCCATTTATTTTTAAAGTTTAAAATTATTTTGTCTTTAGAAATTACCTATTTCAAAACTATAATTATTTATTTTACACAATATTCACTTTTAAGTACAAAGTGCTCAGAGAGCAATAACTGATTTCTCTTTGCTTGCAATAATTTTCCAAATATGCTTTCAGTATTTAAAGGGAAATATTTCCTAAGAAGCATGTACAAGTATTGCTTTCATTGTGCTGCTTCTTTAATATTTTTCAAAATAATTTGTCATAATTTTATTCGTTAGGAAATCATATATCAATCCATGTTAGGAGGAGACAGCTTATACACTTAAGCTTAAAATATTTTACACTTGAAATGCAGTGCTATAACACTATTTAACAGTCTTCCTCAGAGGAATTTTAAATACCTTGACAGCTGGTGGATGACAAATGTAACTAAAAATAGGCCAAGAAGATTCCTTGGTTGCAAAGAGGTCAATTACATTGTCTAAATCAGAGAATTCGACAGGAAGAAATTACTGTAAATGTACATTTCAATAATGGTTTGCAAGTGGAAAAGAATCAAAGAAGTGAGACCATAGGTCCAAAACATTGTAAATTCCATGAGCTTATCTATAAAGCAATATACTACATCTCAAGGAAATGACCTTTGGAGAAAGAAAGAAAAAGATAAGCAAAAAGGAAACTAGTCAGGAAACATCCCCTAGAGTTCGAATAAAAGATGTGATATTCTAAGATATCTGTGTATCAAAAAGAAGAGAATTTCATTCAAAAGTAAACCATAAAGTTTCTAAACCATGTTTGACATGAAAAACACAAAGGAAATGTACTTCAGAATTAACAATTAAATCCCAACAGGTGTTCATCTGTCCTCAGGAAGTTTCAACTTTCAAAGTGGACAAATTTTTGAATAAAGAAAAAAAAAAGTTCACTTGGAATTTACCCCTTATAATCCCTAAAATACAAACTGCCTCTGATCCTGATGCTTCTGGGTTTTTTGTTTGTTTGTTTGTTAGTTGGTTGGTTGTTTTTTGTTTGTTTGCTTTTCTTTTTGGACAGAAAAACAATGTTGATCTTTAAAGATTCAGTGACTTTGTAGTTATAAAATATTCACTTAAAATCTGTAAGTGTGAAAAAATGCAATGCTTTTATGGGTATGCACATTTCAGGTTATATTAAACCAACAACAGAACAGTGACTGAAACATAAGAATATGTGAGACTATGTGTGTGTGTACTATGGTGCTGGACTCCATGATCATCTGTGTCAAATCATGTAATTACTGTTAAGTACCCAATTATCCTGATCTGAGAAAGTGGCATAAACTAGTTTGGTCCAGGGCCCATTTTAACTCTGTGAATAAAAGCTTAACATTTCATTTTTTATGCTTATTCTACAATTCCTTATATAAACTTCAAATGTTTAACTAAAATTCTAAGTAGAATGCATTTTATTTTCCTTTAACTTTTCATTAAAATTACATCACTTTATTTATAGAAAAACTGTAAGTTTTCTTTAGAATCTGGAGGTCCACTGTCCAACTTAGAGTGCCACTGCTTTATTTGGACTAGTTCTCTGTCAAGTGTCTTAACCTTCTTTGCCTAGAGTTTCTTATATATGTAAAGAGAATGTTTGGAGATACACAAGTTGCTCTGTAAAGGATAGAGATCGATGCATTATGTAAGTAAGAACTAGCACATTAAAAAGTTGTCATGTAAATCACCTAATATAAATGAGTAATGTCAACATATTTTTTGACTGTGGGAGAAGAATAATGCAAAATGGTCGGCCCATAAGATGTCCCCAGTAGTGACAAGGATTCTTTGCATGGTCAAACATTAATCGGTCATTAGTTGGTCTTATGAATCTTCTCCGAGTTATATTTGTGAACATTTTGTGAAATCAGGTTGAGCAAAGAATCCTGCTTTATCAATTTAACAAGCATCTTCTCTATCCTAGATATATGAACACCTTGATATATGATCACCTTCAAGATCTGGTCAGATTCCTCATTCTCCTCCACTCCCATATATGATGTCTGATCCTCTGGTTTGTTTTCAGCAAGAGTACTGTGAGGTCAATTTAGACGGAATCCCTCTAACCCTTGCCCTTGTTTCTTGGCAGTTTTGCAACCCTTGAGCCCCTGATCCATCTCTTTAGCTGTAAATTCCCACTTGCCCAAATAGTGTTTGGAAGTTAAGCCTAATCTCTCCTCTTCACTGTAAGAATCTATTACAGTCATCCCTGTATTTATCTCAATGATGCTGAATAAATTCTTAGCATGCCTTAATAAATACAATCAGATTATTTATCTTTCAGATTCAGACACTGAATCTGAGCTTATTTTGTTGTTTAAATACCATCTTCTTTCCAACACATGTCCTGGGTGATACCAATGCTACGAGATATTTTATGAAAATAATATAAAAAATGTTGGCCAAGATGGAAACCTGGAAGGATTTCCCTGAGCTGAAATTGATAAAAGCAGGAAATTGCACAATAAATTTATAATTCAAGTTCTATTTAGTCTTTGTTTCTTTGCAAAAATAAATCTTGTCTTGCTATTTAAGTAAAAGAGGAGAATTAATAAGAATTTGGAGTAATGGAGAAAAGCAATTGGAGAGGAAGAGGAGGAAGAGGAGGAGTAAGAGAAGAAGAAGTTGTCATAGGAAAGAAAGTTTCAAGGAGCCTGGGAATTGAAGCTCTGTATCTGAAGTAGATCTAAGGATCTCAGAAATAATTCTTTATGGTAATTCATCCTAATTCAGTATTTAGTTACTCAGGCTATAGCATTCTTTTCATTTGAAATGTTGTTTCTTTGCTAACCAGATAAAAGTGTTGAAAATAACTGACTTAAATAATAACTACCAGCTCTGATTTGAGAGGCTACTTTAGAGAGTGTTGTAATATCTAGATTATCTTTCAGGGAAATTTGACAAATGAAAGCCTTTGGCAAGAACTTGGCCCCTAAGACAAGTCCTCCATAGAATTATAATCAGTTGGTTTTTCTTTTAGTTGGGTATGACAGGTAAGATGATACCAGTCAGTAAAATAATTTTCATATTAGCTTTTAGAACCATCATTTATTCATGCAAATATTATCCATGACAAATTTTAAACATGAAATTTAGTGAGATTGACACAGTTCTATATCTACCAGAAGAATAAATTCATGAGGTAGACTATATGTTAATAACTATGAAAAGTAGCCTTGTGCCTTTTTGGAGACATTTCCTCATGTCGCCCTCAAGTTCTGGTACAACTATCTACTGTCATTCCTTCTCTGGAATTTAACATGTATTCTTTCCTGTCATTAAAAAAACAAACAAAAAAACCTCTTTTTTATTTCTGTTAATCATACTAAGACTTAATTTCAATAAAAAATTATCAGCACCATATATAGCAGTATATTCACTAAAATAAATTTTGTCAGTGCAGATTCATTAGAGAGTGGTGTATTTCATTGTGTCATATTCACATATACATAAAAATAAAATTTAACAAAATATTATGAAATTGTACTGCGAAAGGAAGATATGGTTGTGTTTTGAGACATTATATATTATTAATTTTAAAAGTGCCTTACTATTTAATATTGTGACTGTTAAAGAATGTAATCTTTAAATATCAAATATTATAAGTTATACATTGAAATGAGATATAGAATAAAACATCGAATAACTGAATTTTTTTATTTTACAAGAATTTTCTAACCACTTTTACATAAATAAACTATCTAACAAATTCTTGATTTGACAAAGTGGCATTTTATTTCTCAGAATATTCTAGGCACATGAAAGAAAATGCTTCTCCAGTTTTGACTTTGACTCTCAAGAAAATGTCTGCTAATACAGCACTGACCAAAGTACTGAAGAGCAAGTGTGGAATAAGAAGTGAAAGTCAATTCCCTCTATTTTTATGGTGAAGTGAAGGAACTTCACCCTAAAATCACATAAGCAGGATTTTAAAACTGTGGAAATAAGTTCAGTTTTTAAGAACATATGTGGTATCTCTGAAATTGAGTATATCTTAAGAACTAAACTCTAACTCTGCATTAGATGAACAATGAAAATAAAAGAAAAATTGATGAAAAATAATCATTTTGCCTAACAGAAAGTTCACAGATTATAGGGATACTATATCAAAATTAAACATAACGAATATAGTTAATTCTGATTGAGTTATTAGTCTATGTGTATTTTAAAGCACTTTGTAGATATTAACACTTGGGAATTCACAAAAATAATACTGAGGAGGATAACAATAATAGCCTCAATTTGCAAAAGGTAAAAATGAGTTAGAGATAGTTTAATCAAATTTTTCATAATTATGAAAACAGCAATTTAGAGATACAGTTTTCAAATCTAAAGCCTGTATTCTTACAATAGAGAAAAGTACAGTGTCTTAATTATATCCTGTGCCTTCAATATTAAGGAGTTATTTATATCAGAACTAAAAACAAGTTCTCTTTTCATTCTTATTTTGTGTGTATTTCACATATTGTGATAAAAAGAACAGTGATGTGCCTAGATTTTCCTTATTTTCTTAATTTCTAAGAATTAAGTACAGTTACAAGATGACTACCTTCTTTTAAAAGTAATAAGCACATGTTAAAATATTTAGAAATAATTTACTCTTGGAAAATATCTTAAAAAATTCTTGTAAGCATTATGAAGTATTTTCCTGGAAAAAATATTATCAAATTCTGCTAATTAATGAAGAAATGATTTATGTCACTGAAATTCTTACTGTCACAAAAATAACATTAAAATGGAAGCTCAGTTTTTTCTCAGATTAACCCACTAGAGTTTATTTCATACAAGAGCATACTTCTGAACTGTAAGCATCTTGTAATGCAACTTCCAAAATCTGTAAATAACCTATAAATTTATTGTTTTAATACACGTGTTATGAGTAAGTACAGAATATGTAGGTACACGCACTACATTTTAAAATAAGTTTGAATATGGCACATGCTTGTAAGCCAAGCTAATCAGGAGGACAAGGGAGGAGGATTACAAATTCCAGGCCTCCCTGGACAGCTTAATGAAATTCTATCTCAAAATAAAAAAATTAAAAGAGGACTATGAATGTAACTCAGTAGTAAATCATACCTGGATTCAGTTCACACTTCTCTAAATAATAACAAGAATAAGCAGAAGGAGAAGAAAAAGAAGTAGTTTGAGATTACCAGTAAATTATTATAATTGATGTCAATTTTATTTAACTGTTAAGCCCTCTTCACCGTTTTACCATACCAAATACCATTAGAATCAATTTTTAGAGGAGTGGATTTAAAATAAAACATTGAAAGCATGACTTTCAAAATTTTAAAACTGCAACAAAAAAATAATTAGAAGAGATAAATGAATGACTTGCTTACAAATTCAATGTTCCTAATGATTGCATATTTTTGCAGGCAACTCCAAATCGATGTTGAATTTCACGTGTGATTTTATGTAATCTTTTGAGATATAATTGCCTACTGTAAATAGTACTCATTTAAAATACACAAGTACAAGAGTTCAAAAAGATGTATACATTTGTGCAAACACAATCACACTTATAAAGCAAAATATGTCAGTCATTCCTATTCTACATCCTTTTGAGTTTGACTTCTTTCACTTAGCATAATGATTTTCAGATTCCTTCTCTATATTCCTTATACTATTATTAGTGGATATCTTTTTATTATCAAATAGCATTGTATAAAATGACTATTCCATAATTTGGTTATTAATTCATTTTTAATAAGTATATGGACTGTTGGATTTTATTCATCTACTATGAATAAAATTGAATGAAAATTTACATGAATATAAGTTGTCACTTCCCATAAGTCATATGGGCCACTTGGTAATTGTATGTCAACTTTTTGGAAACTGTCAAACTGTTTTTCAAACTAAATGAACTATTTAAATGAGAAAGTATAAAAACTTCAGTTTCTGTACATCCTCACCAGTGTTTACTATTGATAATAATTTTACTCTTACATTTATATGAAGAATCTTTCTTCATTATCAACTGCCTTTACAGTGGTGTATTCTTTAAAGTCAATGAACAGCAGACACAAATAATATCACCCTAATTCCTAATTTACAATAGTGTTCATTCTTGGTGCTGTACATTGTACAAGTTTTCATCAAATATATAATAACATGTATCCACCAATGTAGTATCTTACAGAATTGTTTCACTGCCTAAATATCATCTGTGCTTCACTTGCTGTGTCTCACTGTAATTTCAATCTTGCACTTCCATAAAGATGATGTTGAACTTCTCTCCATATCACTTATTTGTCATCTGTATATCTGTCAGGGTCTTTAGCCCCCTTGCTCTTCTGGACCAGAGACAAGGAAAGGGAGCACTCCCCAACAAGGCCAGACCAGGAAAGGTAGGACCAACTGATCACCCACACCCAGCATTCCAGGTGGAGGACAATCAGACGTGTCAGGGAGACCAGTCACAGCAGGGAACTCGTTTATAGGAAGTCACACAGCTTTTATGTAGGGTGAAGGCTAGGTGGGAACCAATCAGCTTAAAGGTCAGCAAGGCACGGGGTGGAGGGGGAGGTTACGCGGGCAAGAGTCCCATAGGACTATATGGCAAGCAAGAGCTGATCACATTGGCGGAACTGTTGTTAACCAATCCCCGACAGTGGTCCCATTTTTCATCATTAACCTTTGAAACCACGTTTGAGGCCTTGATCCTGCTCACCCGCCAGGGAGTAGGAGTCAGCCTGAGTTAGTTAACATGTCATTAGTCCCAACATATCCCCCTTTTGTTGTTTTATATTAAGAGTGTGTCTGTCTTAGGTTGCCCCTGGGAGGGTCTTACCCATCATGGAACATCACCCTAGTAGTTTGGGGGTCCACCTTATTCGAAGGTGTGCCTGTCTTAGGTTGTCCTCTTCTGAAGATCTTACCCGTCATTGGCTACCACCTTAGCACTTCAGGTGGGACCCTAGGAGGAGCAGGGCTTAAGGGAGAGACACTTAGACCCCACTGTCCTGATACGAGTGATCCGTGATCTTATAGGGCTCCCAATCATCATTATGAAGGGTGGTATAATGCTGTCGGACCACCATGAGCTGCACAGACTTAGCCTGGCTTTTCAGGAAATGGATAAGTTTATTGATTATGCAAGGCCCAAAGGTGAACACAAGGATAATGGTGATTATCGGTCCCATAAGCGGGAGGAGGTAGGGGAGCCACCAGAGTAACCCAGTCCAGAGGAAATTAGAGTGGAGCATGCTCCTACGATGTTCCAGATCTTCTTATAGGTTTTTGATTTTATCTTGTACAATGCCAGAGTGGTTGGTGTAGAAACAGTACTCTTCACCTAGGAACAGGCAAATCCCTCCTTCCTTCATCGTTAGCAGATAAGTTGAGCCTGTAGATCTAAGATGTTACTGGCAACATATTGCATATCATCAATTATCTGTTGAGAAAGCTTATCATAGAGAGCGAGAGATGTGTTTATGCCTGAAATTAAGAGGGCAAGAGTACATATTCCTGTGCAGTTACCAGGGAGCACATTGGATACTGGTCCTCCACAATAAAAGACCGTATCATTTGGGGCGCTTACATATATTGACTCCTGAGTCTATGTGAACATTAGTTAACACAATTTAACATTATATCTAAAAAATGAATTAAAGAAAAGCTGAGAGAGCTTTTAACTGTCCTTTTGTATGGCAAAGTGGCAAAATGCTTTCATGTTTAACCTTTAAGCAAATCAGGCTTTCAATAACTTTCAGAAATACATTTAACAAATTTTACATATACCCTTTTGATGACAGGTCCTATAATAGAACATTAAATGATAGGTTTACCATTACAGACAAGTTTAATTTTTAGAATAACAGTTTGAAACATTTTCTGCTTTAAAGGAAAATATGAACACATTTAATATACAAAGAATAATGTTTTTAAGTATGTTACTCCACAGAATAACTTTATAAATTAATCAGATGTCTCTAACAAACACATTTGAGTAATCCCATACATGTTGACTCTAATTCACTCATCTTATTGTAAAAAAAACCAAGATATCAGACAAGTGTAAAAAAAACCAAGATAACAGATCAGACAAGTGTACCAACAATATTTGCCATCTCTTTCCTGTTGAAGAAAAGTCCTAGAAAAACTGATGCTAGACATTTTATAAACATCAACATTTTATTAGTTTGACCACCTAGAGACTTATGAGTTAATTTTAAAGACATTTTACTTCTATTAGTTTACCCAGTTTAAATTGAACCTTTTTAAATCACGTGAATTAAAAGTATTTGGATCCATTTTTTTAATTTTAAGTTTTATGCACACTTATATTTAACACAAAAGTAAAGGCCTTATAATGTTTATCTCCGTTGCAATGTAACAGATATTCAAAAATAACTCTAGAGTTGGATAAAAAGAACTGATCAAAAATCATTAACTTAGGTATGTAGGATCAAAATAATGAGCTCAAAAATATAACATTTAAGAAAAACAAAAGTCCTAGAAGAAAAATGATAATGGCCATTAATTATAGCATGAGAAAATGGGAAAGAGAAGGGCAGAGAGAATAGGAAAAGAGAGAGATAAAGTGTTGTGTTGCAGCCCAGGAGAAATTTAAAATGGACACTTTTTTTCCCCTTGGGTTTGAGACTGGTCTCCCGAGTAAAGGTGTCCCAGGCTTTTTCCACCTGTGTATCAGACCACTCAAGGCCCCTACTCTTCAGCATGAGTCTAAGAGCTGAGAGCGCAGGGTCACCATGTGTGGTGTGTGTTTGCCCCATCTTTTCAGGGATGCCTTACCTTGGAACTCGCTTGGCCCGATCTGCTGGTACTTTCGGTTTCGAAGCTGCCTCTTTGCTTTGGCTGTGGATCAGCCTTGAGGGGCCCCACGTTGGGCACCAGATGTTGGGGGTCTTTTGTCCCCTTGCTTTTCTCAACCAGTGACAAGGGAAGGGAGTACTCCACAACAAGGCCAGACCGGAAAGGTAGGGCCGACTGACCACCCACACCCAGCTCTCCAGGCAGAGGACAATCAGGCCCGTCAGGGAGACCAGTCACAGCAGGGAACTCATTTATTGAGGAAATCACACAGCTTTTATGTAAGGTGGGGCTAGGCGGGAACCAATCAGCTTAAAGGTCAGCAAGACATGGGGGCATGGCAGGGGGTTCACGAAGGCGAAAGTCCCATAGGACTATATGGCAAGCAAGAGCTGATCATGTTCGCGGAACTGTTGTTAACCAATCCCTGATGGTGGTCCGATTTATTGTCATTAACTTTTGAAACCACCTTTGAGGCCTTGATCTTGCTCACCCGCCAGGGAGTAAGGAGTCAGCCTTAGTTAACATGTCATTAGTCCCAACATATATCTTTAGTGAGGTGTTGCTTAGAACTTTTGCCCATTTTTAAAATCAAGTAGTTCATTTACTTATTGTTGAGTTTTAAATGTTCTGTGTATGTTTTGGGTAACAGTCTTTATCAGATGTGACTTTTTGAAATATTTTTTTCTCCCCATTCTGTTGACAGTGAACAGAAGTCTTAAATTTTAATGAAGTCCAGATTTCCAATTATTTATTTCACAGATCATAACTTTATTATTATATCTAAACAGTAACTGCTATACCCAAGTTCACCTAGGAATTTTTTCTGTAATATCTTCTAGAAATTTTATACTTCTGCATTTTTCACTTAGATCTATGGTTCATTTTGAGTTAATTTTAGTAATGAATGTCAGTCTCATGTCTAATTTTTTGGCATTGAAAAGGCTGCTTTCACTCATATTATTACCTTTCTATAAATCAGTTGACTACATTTATGTGTATTTATTTCTGTACTCTGTGTTCTATTTCATTTGTCTCAGTCTATTTTTCTTGTTGCCAAAGCCAGACTCTCTTGATTACAGTAGCATTATAGTAAGTTATGATGTAGGGTAGTGCCTGCTGTCTAACTTCATTATTAAATACTCTGTGATCTATTCAAGGTCTATTCTTTTTCCATGTAAAACTACAGGATGTTTGTCAATCTCTGCATTATAAATTGCCTGAGTTTTGACTGGGATTGAACTGAAACTGTGAATGAAGAAAGGAGGAAATGACATCTTGACAAAAATCATCCTAAATGTGAGAATGAGAAATCTTTTATTCTAAATAATGATGATATCTTTCATCAGATTTCTATAGTTGTCTGCATGTGGTTCTTCTATATATTTTTAGTATGCTTGTTATTTTATTTTTATTATACAAATGCATAAATGGTAATGTAAATTTTATTTTTCTTTTCAGCTACATGACAGTGTATTTAGACATATTGATACAAACATGAGTATGTCTTATTCTAATTTCAAACTATTTTTTTCATTGATGGTAAGAATTATTGAATCTTCTATATTAACTTGTATCCTACAGCTTTACTATGATCACTAATAAAAGAGATTTCTTGATTCCTTCACATTTTCTACATGTTCCTATCATCTATGACCAAGGAAGTTTCATTTTTTTCTTCTCTGTTGATACAATTGTTTTCAAAATTATTGTTTTTATAGGATATTAAATGATTAGATTTGGACATTTCTTCTTTTCTAACATATGCATTCAATGGCATAAATATCACATAAGCATTGCTTTTGATGACTCCTAGATATTTCTGAATAGTTGTATTTTGAAAAGTGGTGTTTTCATTTTCATTTGAATCAAAAACTTTTTAACAAGTTTCTTGAGATTTCATCTTTGACACATGTATTATTTAGAAGTGTATTGTTTAATTTCCAATTGATCTTTAATCTCCCCTTTTTATTTCACTTATTTGTTTTTAGTTAAGTTCCATTACAACATGAGAGCAGTTATGGCAGGTTTTCTGCATTTTTAGATTTATTAATGTGTGTTCTGCTTCCCAGAATGTGGTCTATCTTGCTGAATGTTCCATGTGAGTAGCCTCCTGTGTTTGAATAAAGTACTGTATAGATGTAAATTATACTAAGTTGATTGATGAGGCTGTGTAGTTCAACTATGTCCTTATAGATCTTCTCTCTGATGAAACTGTCTGATAAATGGGAGTTAAAGTCTGTATTTATAATAATGAATTCATCTGTTTCTCCTTGCCGTCCTGGAGATTTTCACCTCACACAGTTTGACAGTCTATTATTAAGCACATAAGTTGGTTTCATAGAAATTTATAACAAAAATGGTAGTTATCAGAAACTGAGGGCAAGTGGGTAAAGGGAGAGAAAGAGATGGGCAAAGTTGATCAGTGGTTACTAAATTACAGTTAAATAGAAGCAAGAATTTCTACATTGCTAATTTGCTATACTATTGTATATTAGGATAAATATACACAGAAATACTATAGTATACATTTCGGAAGTCTAGAAGAAAGGATTTAAAAAGTTTCATCCATAAAAAGAAAGTAAACATGTTTGAAGGTCAATATGTCTAATCTAATATGAACATTACACAGTGTATACTTGTATTGAAATACCTCATGACGTTCCATCAGTATGTAAAATGATTGTTTTATGTATAAGTTAAAAATAAATTTAATTTTACTTGTTATGTCTTCTTGGAATACTCAGCCCATTATTAATATTCAAGTCCTTTCTTTATCTGTGATTATTTCTCTTCCTGTTTGCCATCTGAAATTCATATAGTTATTTTAGGTTTCTTTTGATTAGTGTTAGCATGGTATAACTTTTTCCCTATCTACATTTAATTCACCTATTTCTATATATTTAAAGTAGGTTCCTTATGAATGACACATATTCTTTTCTTGGTTTTTGACCCACTCTGACAAATGTTTATCTTTTAATTGGTGTATTTAGGTCTTTGAGGTTGTAATTATTGTAATTGAATTGATATCTACCCTATTTATTTGTTTTATCTTTTTCACTCCTGCTCTTTGTTTCTATTTTTATCTTTTACACTATTTTACATTTTATAGTTATATTTTAGCATTTTAAAGATTTCTCTAATTTTTGTCATTTCAATACTATATGTATATGCACACATGTATGATATAAATAAAACATTCTGGTGTGCTATCACACAATAGGCTAAGTATACATAACAATAATGTACTAGACATTTCAAAACTCTAGAAGAAAGACCTTCAAAAACTTTCAACAAAAAGAAATGATAAATGTTTAAGGAGATAAATATGTTTATTCTGATTGAAACATTATACAATGTATACATGTATTGAAATTTTATCTGTTACCTCACTAATATGTGCAGTTTTGATGCTTAGATATACCTTTAAAAATAAATTTAAATTACAAGATCTTTTAAAGATCAATTAAATCTATGTCAGAAAAGCTCTATTAAAATAAGACTATCACCCTACAATTAAAAATAGCATATAATTTACTAAATTTTGGGAATTATTAGGTTGAACAAACTCTTCTTTTGGATCAATTAGGTATAAGAAAAACAAAAAATTATTTAGCTTCATTTAATTCTATGTTCTTGTTTATGGTATGTAGCTCAAAGTTTCTAATCTTTATAATTTGCCTTCTCTTTAAAACATTCCTTTTATTCTGCTTTTATGAATTATAATTGACAAAATTAAAATTGTGTGTTTTAAGGTGTACAATCTATTATCATACATTGTGAAATGATCATTCAATTAAGTTACTTAGCATATCAATCGCCTAACAGTTACTATTTTTGTATGTATGTATGTGTGTGTGTGTGTATGTATATATATATATATACAATAATACATACTTTATATAGTGCAGTATATATATATAAAATTTCATTTTTGAAATTTTGTAATACGATAGGTCAATCATTTTAAAATAAAGAAAAATAATATCCCCCTTTTTAATGAAAATCTTGTCTTCAGTTTACCTAATTGCAATTAAATATTATAAAATATATCTACTTTTGCATTCAGAGTTATAAAGAATTATACATTGTTCTAAGCCAAGTCATCTTATGAGTGAAGGAAATAGAAGGGCAAATTGACAGGCTGGCAATTAGCTCTTTTCAAAGTAGGCAGGTGGAGCACTTGCCCTTTTGCAGGGTCTCTGCAGTTTTTCAGGACTGTGAGTGAAGAAAAGAGATAATCATCAATCACCATTTACCTTTTCCTCATCTCCCTTCTGCTAAAGATCACAATTCTTTCTGAAATGTGTCTGAATATATTTGATATTTATAAATGCCAATATATATTCTGAAACAATAAATGCATGCAAGTACACTCAGAAACAACTTTAAAATATCTTAAGTATCAATTAAGTTTTTTGATTGTTGTCTTGTGAAGGCAATTTAAGTTTTCTTTCATCATTTTTAACACACCAATAAGGAGTCTGGTAGGCAGCTGTAATCCTAGGATGTTTTGTGAGTGTAGAAAAAGGAAATATTACTGAAAGAGTAGGGGTCTCTGTTGTGTCAAATTTCCCTGAGTAAATAATTTTACCCTATTGCTTGTTAGCTTTATGAACTCAAAACATGTTATCAGTTAAATCCATGCCACTCAAAAATTCAACTAAATGTCATTCTTATATACTTGGTAACTCCCTCTAAGATTATTTTGTCAGTCATTTTAAAGTGATAGTGAATATTTTGACAGAAAGATGTGATTTTTTAAAATTATTATATTCCACATAATGATCATTATATAGCATGATAGCTTAGTATTAATTTGTGATTTTTTAAAAATTGAACTTCCAACATAGCAAAAAGTAATGTTAATTCATAATTAGTTAAATTTTAAACATGAATTCTTTCAACCCCTAAATACTATGTGATTTCAACAAAATATCCTTTGGGGGTAAAGTCATAGACCCATTTGTCCTAAACCTTGGTGACTCAATGTTTCACTGCTGGTAGTGTTCTTTAGTGTAACCCATTCTTTACTACTGGTACTTGCCTTTACCTCAACTTTTAATTTCATTTAGTACCCTCTTCCATAATATGTAGCATGTGACCAATGGGAATATGAAAGACCTGTTTGCCTCAACATTAAGAAGAAAAACTTTTGGAGGTAAAAAGAAAGACAATACAAGGGGAATTTTGCAGGCATCATTTAACATATTTCTATAATGAGCCAAGAACAGAAGACCACTTCTTTTACTTCAAAAAGGCATTTGATCTATATGGCTTTTTTTATTTAACAACATGCAAAGGAATCTCATGATAAAAAGTAAGGAAACATTGCATATAATTTATATACTGGGAAAGGGTTATTGTTTTCTTTCCTACAGCAATTTTAGGAAGTTTAATTGCCTTTAAATGTTGTTTTTCCTTGATCTTAACACTGTCAATGTTGGAAGCAAACCATGGAAACATTTATGAGAACACAGGTATCCGGTTAATATCCAGTAGTAACTGTCATCTACTGCTTGCTTATCATTGCTAGGTACCATTGTAAGTGATGTAAGTACATTTTAACATTTCGTTACCACCTGCAACTGTAGGAAGTTGATATTTTATCCTAATTTTATAATTAAAAAAAAATTGTGTCTTAGAAAATTAAGAAAAATTAGGAAATATGCCCAGGGTGATTTACAAATAACTGGCAGAGATGAAGCATTCTGAAGCTAGAGCCAGTTATCATAATCTCTCTTTTCTTTTGGGAGTTCAAAATAAGTAACCCTTTCAGAATAATTTGCATTGCTGAAATTCATATTGTATAGTATTATGGACTGTCAGGATATTTATATATGTATGTATACATAACCACATAAAATTTAAGAAACAGAATATTTGGCATAATTATTTCTCCAATGATTTAGCCACATTTCAAGTAGGAAATAAACTGTCAAAAATCAAGACTATATTTCATATCCATAACCTCAGGCATGTGCCAGTTGCTTAAAAAGCTACTTCAGGATAAAAAAGCATAAGTGAATGCAATAAGGAAAACAGAATTTGTCAATACTCAAAAACACTAGCAATGTGCTAAAATTAATTGATGAGAGAGGTTCTGGACAGAAGTGACTCAGGGGTGCCAATTGTCCTGAGGTAACAAAATATTACATAAAGCAAATAAAACAGGACTAATTCTCTTGTCTGAAAGGAAAGGTAGATATTTGTCTCCTTCTTAAGAAATATTGAAAATATTTACTAATGGTAATATAGATGTGTATGGCAAATCCAGATGCATTAAGAATGAGTTCATGCAAAAGTATAGGTAGGAAAGGATATGAAAAGGGAGAAATCTAAGAACTTACCAGATAATGAACTCATCAGAGATCATATGTGGTTAACAAGATTGTTCCTTTTGTCATTATGTATATTTTTATACAGTTGTAATTCCTACTTAATGGCAAAGCAATAGTATAGAAGCTTTAAAACCAAGAAAGAAAGCAAAGACCAGGGGCTAAGGAAATGACCCAGGGCAGTGCCTGGGGGTGGAAAAAATTTCTTATAGAAATAGGTATTTTAAGAATAGTTTTAGGAAAATATAGACAAAATGACAGGCAGGTAGAGAATTAAGAAGAGCTTTCTAGAATGAGAAACAGAGAAGTTTCCAGCAATATGTCCAGGAAAGCAACAGAAACATTATCACAGGGAAGAGAGTAATTTCCTTATATAAATTTTAAATAGTTTTGCATGTATAGAAATAGCATGACTCAATCATCAAATCATTTAAAAATATTTATTTGTGCTGGGCTGGATGGCATGTGCCTGTAATCCCAGCAAACTGGGAGGATGAGGTAGAAGGATCACAAGTTCAAGACCAGGCTCAGCAACTTAGTGAGGTCTTAAATAACTTAGCAATACCCTGTCTCAAAATAAAAAAATAAAATAAAAACTGCTGGGGATGTGGCTCGGTTGTTAAGCTCCTCTGGGTTCAATTCCCAGTACCAACACACACACACACATACACACACACACACACACACACACACACACACACACACTAGATATTTTAAAGGATAGTGTTTCCTGTGAGTTTTCAACTTTTTTTCATTATCATTAAATTTCATGTAATAGTAAAAAAAAAAAATTAGTGGGTCCAATTTGTAGGCCTTTTATTTTTCTTTAGTAATTGGAATTTTAAAGTCACTGTAGGTATATTCAGAATGTATTGAATAAATTAATTTTGAGAAAAGATTTGAAGAAGAAAATTGTAGATCAGCAGGTGAAAAACTTAAAGAAAAAAAAAAAAAAAAGATCATTACTTGCCACAGCTGAAATAAAGAATGTATCAGTAAGTATGTTTTGGAATGCAATTAAAAATTATGACATGTTAGACCAAGTCGACCAAAAATATTATAAAGAACATCAAGAATGACTTTCATAGTTAAAGAGATGAATAAGGGATTACCTAGGGAAAATGATATTTTAAGTGAAAAAAAAGTAACTTCTTTCAAATGTGTCAGAAACTGAAAATTTAATAAATCTGACTCTGATGTGAGAAGTCAGTGATCCTCTCCTTAGAGATTTAAAATCCAAAGCAGTAACTTAAATGGCATATGTCTATGAAAGAAAAAATCAGGGAGTGATTATGGTAATTGACAAGGCCTTGTCTTTATAGAAGCTCTTGGCAGTTCCTGGAATGATTTAACAGATGAAAGGAAAGTTATAAAATATGACATAGTTCTTGTGTGAAGAATGTTATTCCTGTATTGGGAGAAAGGAAAACTGGCCAAAATAAAAAAAATGATAAGTGATAAAGTTGCTTCATTCACAGAAAAAAATAACCTGTTTGGCATTTTGCCTGATATCCCAGGTTAGCAGCACTGAAACTATAATACATTAGAAATGCATATCAAGGAGAGGATATAGATGAAACATTCATTGATGTAACCGTCAATATTCACATAAATGGTATATACTCTTTGAGGTTTAATAAACTTAAAAGTTTAGACATAAATTGAAATTAAATGTTCTTGTGTAAAAGACTCACAATGAATATAATGAATGGTGATAGCACTGTGATTAGCATGGAAGCACTTGCTTCAGATGATCTTGCCAGTCTCTAGGGCTGTTTACTTCCTTGCACAGATCTATGTCCATTCAATATTGCAATGCATTGTCAAACTATATCAGGACTTTCCTTTTGTTCCTAGGAATCTAATTAAAAAACAAAATAGTAACTACAAAGACTATAAAATGAATCATAAACTAAGAAGGGAATATATTTGGTGGAGCTTCAATACATGTAACATGGTAATACATAATTTAATGTACTTCCTCCACAATAAAGAGAATTGGGGAAAAATTAAAGATTGCCTCAGTACTATGTGACTTCCTAACCACCAAATCTTATCCTTTTCCTGGAACTCCTATGTAACATTGTTGTCAACTTGTTTCTTCCTGTCTTTATGTTTATAGACTGCACATATTTTGTTCTCTAGTCCTCATCATTCTTTATTCTATTCTTCACCTTCAGCTTTTCATCGTTTTCTCATCCAAAATATGGTGCCTAAAGGGATTTAGTTCTGTCCTTTTTAACACTTTTTTGTTGTTGTTGCTAATATCCTTTACTGAAGTGCTTTCAAAAATCACTTCTTTATCGACAAAACTTAAATGGTTCTGCCTAGTTCAGACATTTTTCTGTTGTTCTAGATACTTATTTTCAAATGTCAGTTTGTAAAACCATCTTTGTTCCCTGATCTTAACCAGCCTATCAACACTCACTTCCTCCCTTTGATAGTAATATTACCAACTTCTAAGTTTACCACCATCTTTTGTTAGAATCTTTGCACGATTTTTTTCTTTTTTCTTTTAGTTCTCATCAAATAGTGTTGTGTATGTATTTTTGTGAGTGTACATGTATACAGATTGTGTGTGTGTGTGTGTGTGTGTGTGTGTGTGTGAAAGAGAGTCATTTTGGAACTGGTTAATTTCTGACATATTCAAACAAATTATGGTAATATCTTCCTGCATGTTCCCTGCCTCAATATTCACATATTTAGTACATTCCTTAACTGATCCAAGAGAGTGTGAGAGTGTGAATGTGTGTGTGAGAGACGGAGGGGAAAGTGCATTCTCACCTGGGCAGACATTTACAGGTGTCAATTCAATTGTATACTCAATTAAGATTATTTCTCAAATATTTCTCACTTGTGAATTACACATTTTCTCTGATTTGCTAATTTCTTTACAGCAGTACATGCCCTAGGAGATTTACTCCTCTACTGTTTTCTTGCATCTTAAGGAAATATAAAGAAAACGCTAGAATGACCTTGCCACCTATTACTATTGGTTTGAGTATTTCAGAAGGGCAGTTTATGATATAATATTAAAAGTGATTTATATACCAACATCACAATTGAAAGAAATATGAAAAACTACAAATAATTACAAGCCATCAGTTCAAAACACTACCAATTTTTTGTGTTATATTAAAATCATTTTGTTTTTTTAAGTGAAGCAGTACTTCATATTAAGAGATTTGGACAAAATTGACTGGGTTTGAATTTTGACAATCATGTCTACTATATTCTACCAAAAAGAGATCATCATCTTTGACATACATCATTATTTTACATTATCCTCCAGACACACACAACCTATATAAATGACTTGTATTATACCAGCTCCTTACATGAACATGGAGCTCAGAAATGCTATGAGAAAGATGCCACCGAGAGTTGATGAAATATGGCAGTGGCTGAGTGAATATGCAAATGAATGTATGATCGGTCAAAACATAAATGTATTCTACTGTCATGTACAACAAATTAGAACCAATAAAATTTAAAAAAAAAATTATTTCCTGTACACAAAACTGAGTTTCTTGATCTCAACAAAGGGAGACAATAAAAATACCCATCTATTTAAACTGGTTTGGTGATTGAAACACAAATTTCTCATAAAGCACTTAGACAATTTCATGACATAAGTTAAACTTATTACCTGAAATTAAAGGTTAAAACAGTACTGTATTTTTAAAAATGTTATAACTTAAAAAAAAAAGAAATAATCATCTTGTTTTATACATGATAATTTTCCTGGAAGGCAAATAACAGACATGGTGCACAGTGGTTCTCCAGGTAGACTCCATCCACAGGAAAGAGAAAGAGAGCAGAGAGAAGAGCTAAGAATCTCATAGACCAGACCTCAACACGGCACATCTCCATGCATTTCCCCAAGAGAAAATTTAATTGTATATGGTCATGTGTAACTGTAAGACTGTCTGCGAAATGATTTTGCAAACTTGAAGTCTCATTCCTATAATCAACCCTATTCCTAAGTAAGAATAGGAGAATGGAATTAGCAGAGAGCTAAAAAAAAATTCAGCCACAGTACAAGTGCACACCAATAAATGTCAGCTATCATTATTACTTTAGGCAAAACTGAGAAGACCAACGAAAAAAGAAAATGTTGCACTAGCTTAAAAAAATTATACAATATGAAAGTATCATTCCTTCCTAAAATGTAGAAAAAACAAAGTTACATTTATGATGTTGTAAATGTAACATGCTATCAGGATTTTATATACATAATTAATGTAATGATGACATAAATATAATTGGGTTTTTTAACCCCCAGGTGATAAGAACTGGACTATTTTGTCACTTTCATGATCAGTCATCTAAAACTAGGAGGTTATACCTCTTAAATTTTCCATAATTTTTAGGAAAACATTGGGAAATTTTCAATAATATTTGTTTGCGCTTAAAACTTATTTTTTCTATGCATTTTATATAAATAGTATCATAACAATTATTTAATAACAATGGAATCATTATGTATTTATTTCATCAACAAATAAACTCTCCCTTTTGCAGATGAGGACTATCTGTTTTTCAGCCACCACAGGAAATATTGAGCAGTCACTTCACTAATTTTCTGTAAAATTTTATTTTAAATATTAAAAGAACTCCTTCCTCCAATTGCAGGAACTTAGCAGTAAAGCCCTTAGTACTCCTCTGTTTCTCTGCATGTAGTTTACATTTTGATTAATCAGTGGTACCTAATATTTAATTGGACTTGGACCTGAATATTTAATTGGACTTGGACCTGAACCTTATGTCTGGCTGAGCTTTGTACTCATCATCAATCCTGAGTAATTATTTTCCTATGTATCATCATTTCCAGTTCTCAAGCAGGCTCTTCTCAGGAAATCTGTCAACCAAAATTATTTGTGTTGAATAAAGCAATATGTGTAAAAACAGATGTACAAAAATAAAATATCATTGGCAATAAAAAAAACCTGTTAAATACAGTATATTTTACAAAAAAAAAAAAAAAAAAAAAAGGAAAATCCAAGACAACAACACTAGCTTCTTGATCATGCCCACTCTTTTTTCTTAGTCTTTCTGAAAGCACAAGACATGTCAGTTAAGTATATCCTAGATTCCCTAACACAGTGTAGAAGACCACAACCCTCTAATAATAGAACCATGCCCAGGAGAACATTTTGCACATAAAACAAAACTGTTTAAAATGTAGCTCATTTCTCATAATTCCATTTTTCACTGAATGAATTTATCCAAATTGCAAAGGCAAAATGTGTTTAAATTCCAAGGTCACAACTTTTCTTCTCTTACTTAAACTTCATTTGCTTACTTCCAGAAAAAGAAAAAAAAAAACGACTTTTCACTAAGAACAGCAGTTTCAAGCATGGCTAAAGTAAGATAAAATATAGAAAGAATAAGAAACAGCATACTGAGAAAAAGAGTTACACAAGCACTTAACCCAAAAACTCTCTCTGGGCATGGTTTCGCTATTTTGTTCATGATAAATGATGGAAGTAGATAAAGAATCACACCAAGGTATGTCTTCAGCAAAAGATATCCATGTTTCTATGGTTCAGAACCACAAAATTATTCTTATATGATTTCATGAAACTGCTGTGTATAAAATAATTTACAGGAGGAACTAAAGACCAGTGATTTTAAAAGAAAGAGAGTTCTGAATCATGTAGATTGGAGAGGTGGCCATTAATTATATAATTAAATGGAGAACAATACCATAATAAATGTACAAATCTATAGATTTTTCTAAAGAGGAGAATTACAGCTAAAAGTCTTATAAATCTATTTCTGCCTTGAAATTTATGTGTATATGTGTACATATGATAATAAATTATTCCTTTGTTCTCTATATACATAAAATGAATGATGTAGATTTTAATTTGAAGTTATATACATACTTATAAAATAAAATATACTACAAATAAAAATATGAAAGTGTAATGTACTTGAGGTCAAATCAAAATAACATATTGGCCAACTGCAATGTGAAGAGCAGAAAATGGGGAATTTCAGTTATAAGTATAGGAGAATTATTTACTATGGTATTTAAAAATGATGATTTTTTTTGCTACTGGGGATTGAACCCAGGGAACTTAACCACTGAGCCACATCCCTAGCTCTTTTAATTTTGTTTTTAATTTTATTTTGAGATCGGGCCTGGATAAATTGCTGAAGCTGACTGGCTTTGAACCTGTTATCCTCCTGTATTAGCCTCCCGAGGCCCTGGGATTTGATTCACAATTCTTAAGGAACAGAAAAAACCTAACTTGGAACATTAATGTGTAACATGATGTATATGCAGTTAACCTATAGCTAAAAAGCAAACAAATATAATCCAGAAAATTTCCCCAAAGAATAGATCAGATACATCATTAAATTCCTGATGCTGGAAATGGTTTAATAATTTTATATAATAAATCTGAAGGAAACAAGATAAACAGTGTGCTTTTTTTTTTTTTCTAACTGGGATTGAAGAACTGACTTGATGGAATCCACAATCAAATATTTATTACAATATTCTATTGTTCTGTGGGAAAATGTGCATTTTACTTATACCCTGCTGGTGTTTTAATTCATTTCACACCAATTGAATTGTTAAATAAACTATTTTTTATGAGACTTACTTTCATAGTTAATCATTAAATATGGTTTATGCTTACCTGGATGATTGACTGGATTAAAATCATCCACCTAGGTTGAAACATTTCAAGCTTAAAATGAACAAAATATATTTATTAAATATTGATTTTTTCAATTTTTTAAGAAAATTTTTTTTCAGATTTTAAACCAGGGCTCGCTCGGTTCATATGTATGAAATTAACCTAAAACTAAAGTCAGCTTTCTGAATAAACTAAAATGATTTTATAATTGAGCTTACTCTGCAACTAGCAATTAAGCTCAGAATCTGTTCAGGAATTAAAGTCAATATGAATCTTTTAGTTTCCTTGTTACTTAGTTTCCTGTTCATTTTTGTTTTTACAACATTTTCATTTCCTCTAGTGAAATTAATAAAATCCATGCATGGTTGAGCATTTGTACTCTGTTGGACTAATTAATTTTGAACTTTAAAGTATGAAAGTAAATGAGTGTTTTATTGTATTGTAGGTAATTGTATTTTTATTAAAAAATTCTCCTGATCTTTAAAAGTAAAACTTTACACTGTTATGTTTTTAACCAATGCAAAAGAATTAGGTTGCCGGTCAGGCTAGAAATCAACTGTTTTAAAATAATTGTTCAACACACAAAAGAAATTTTGAAAAATTACATGGCATTTATGTAAACATCTACAGCCTATGATGTGTTACACAAAATCTATTGACTTATTGATTTATGGGTGCAAAATTTTTCTGTTGATGAGTACAGTAAATGAATTAATTAATATGCAAATGATTAACATTTAATGAATGAATTAACAATAAGTGAGTTAATTATTATTAATTATTATGTATAAGTTAGAGATTATCTGGTTTATAATATGATATATAACTTGAAATATCTGTTCTACTGTAATGGCTCTAAGGAAAACATGGTAATCATGTCCTCATGCTTATTTATAAATATATATTACTTTAAGTTTTATCAATAGTACTTAGGGACTGTCTTTTTTTTTTTTTTTTTCCTGCAGCACTGGAAATTGAACCCTGCAGTGCTATACTACTAACCTACAACTCCAGTTCTTTTTTATTTTGAATCAGGGGTTTCCTAAAATGCCCTGACTGGCCTCAAACTTCTGATACTCCTGCCTCAAACTCCAGAGTAGCTCTTTGCCACCATACCTGTTTGCTAATTCTTATTTTCTCACACTCAGCTTGAGGAAGGAAAGCTATCAAAAACAAAGTTAAGTGAAATTAAAGGTCAAATAACTGGGTAATTTTATGCAAACTAACATAAATATGTGATCTCACTATCCTGAGCAAAAGAGAATTTAGTCTCAAGGACACCCTGCAAAGAGCAACACATTAAGTTGATTTTAAAGGATAGAATTTATATTCTTTTAATGTGATTCTTTTTTTTTTAATTAAAAAAGGAGTGTTTGACTAGCACAATTTCTTGATATCCTCTGTTTCTATACTGTTTTATTTACTTTTTGCATTTTAAATTTTGTTTTAGTTCTTATACTTCATCGGTGATGCAATAAGACTCAAATTGATAGGGATGATGGAAGTCAGAGTTACTGATATGATAGCAAAATATACTTCTGTCTCTTAAATTTTATAATGTTTAACATAATCACAACACAAAGTTAAGTCTTACATTTCAGAATTGATGTAGTATGTTCCATATATAAATGTTCATTTTTTATTTCAGTTATCAACTGGCATATTCTACTACCACATTTCCAATATCCAGATATCATGTTATAATGTTGAGGGAATATGAAATATGTGCATTGGTGTCAGAAGCAGGGGCCACAGGGGTAGGAGGTAACTCACTGTGGCTGATGTTGAAAGGAATGTGTTTTCTTCTATATCTCTTCTACATATACCACAGTATCAGTGAAGATAAATGTACTCAAATTCTCAGGTTTATCATTTGATCTGCTACATTATTAATTGATAATATAATTACATTATTAATTCCCATCCATCCATCTATGTATTCCTTCATTTGACCTTTCAACAAATGGTTTTAACCACTTTCTCCTCTGTATCATTTTACCCTAGTTATAAAAGGTTAAACTAATAAAGAAATAGTACTTGCCTTCATAAAGCTTAAAACTATGGGAAGAGACAAATACAAGCTTAATAATGGCAGAATTTAATATAAAACTGGAAAAGGGAAAATATTCAGTGTAAGAATAGTAAAAGGATATTTGACCTACTCTGAGAAAAAAAGTATTCTCAAATGAGATCTGAAAAATGATCATGCAAACTGAGTGATTAACAAGGTAAAAAGTGGAAGAACATTTAAATAAAGAGAGAGGAGGGAGCATGGCATGTTTGTGGAAATGGAAGGAGGTCAGTGTGTTTGAAACCCACAGAACAAAGAGGATATGGAAGGAAGGAGAGGGTCTAACAGGAGAGAGCAATGAGTGTAGGTCATTCTGACTGTTCTAGTGGCATAGGGTTTGGTACTGTGCATTCATCTGCAGATTTCATTAGAGGAAATATACAAAAATTTCTTCATGACTTTGTGATTCCTTGTCCAGGCATGTGGCCTAAGTCTTACTTCATTTGCCCTGCAATTAACCATTGAGTGAGTACTTGGGATCCAGTACCTTTTCAGAAAATTCAAATTAGTCACCCCAGGAAAGCAGATAATTTAAATAAAAGAACCAGAATACTTTTTCTCAGCAGATACTGAGAGTCCCACAGTATAATGCATCCAGAAGGCAATGATTCATAAAATATCAATACTAATTGAGAAATATAGCAAAGTGAAGATTTATTCTATCTTAATTTCAAGTATTTGAAGGGACTGAGAGTCAGATCATTTACAGTGCTTCTTTATGGTGACATTATTTTAATGGTGTCATTTAAATCCATTTTCAGTGCAATACAGTAATTCTTTAAATGATAAATCACACTATTTAATATTTCAATTGAGACATTGGTTAGATTTAGAGGTCCAATTTCCTTAATGAAGAGTTTAAAGATTTGCTTGCATGTTAAATTAAAACCTTGTACTAAATTAATAATTTGTAAATTGAACATCTTTTTTGATTTGTCAGAAATGTGATGCATTAATTGTAAAACAAATGCTATATGTTGTTTTTAGCACCACTTAACTTTCAATGTTGAGCAACCCCCCAAAAAATGTGCAGCTTGAAAGGAATAAAAATGATGAGCTAACTTACATAGCTGTATTCTTAGTCTCAAACCAGTAAGTCTTTTCCCTTTCTCTCATTTATCACATATTTGGTTTAGGACAGAAAATGTTAAATAGGGAAGCTCATTTTTGAAATATTTTCCACCTTTTTCTCGTTCCCTTTGTATTTACAAACAAAATGGTAGTTGGAAGTGAATAATTTTGAGTAGATAGAATATGAGTATATATTAAAAGTCCTGTTCTTCTCCTTTTTAAAGTTAGTCCTAGTAATTTCACTATGAGCCAAATTCAGATGGATCAAGAATATTTCTGTCCAACTAGTATTTCTTGAGACTTCAGTTTGTTAAGAGATGGAATTCTTTTGAAGGAATCAGAAATGAGGACACAGTGGTTTCTGCGTGTATCTAAATGTTAATGTTTTCTTGCTTTCTTGAAGAAAAAGTAAATAGCTAAGGAGAAATATCAGGCTTACTGGTGCAGGATTTCTTGTTAAAAGTTGCAGAGATGAAAAATCAATGGCAACCGTGCATTTCCTGCTTTCCTATCATCTTCCAGGACAGATAGTGGAAGTGAGCCCAAATGACCTGAAAGGAGACTTAGGAAACAGAGTAGCCCTTGGTCTGTGGTTTTAGGAAATATCCAGAAAGCATGTCCTCTAGTGTTAGCAGGAGATACCTATGAAAACAATAGGCCGATTTGGATGCTTGAATCCAGCCAGTCCTATATTGCCATCTCAGTGTATGGACTGAGGTTTGGAGGAGAAATTTCCCTTCTTGATATATTTAAGAGGTATGGTAAAAGAACTACAGTTGCAGTTGTCTTAAGCAGCAATCTTCTTAACCACATAATTGGTCATCAGAAAGTCAGGTCTGGGGTCCAAACTTTGAGGTTGACAGTACTTGTTTGCATTGAGTACTAGATTTGGGAGTGACCTGCCCTCTTTAGGTGTCCATCCTTCAGAGGTTCAGCTTTGGATAGGTTAACATTTACTTGTCACTTTCATATATCAGAGATAATGTTATATCATTTGGAGGATCAGAAGGACAGGTATTAACCATCTATAATTATCACTGTAGTCAATTACCCGCTTCAGACTCTATTTATGTGTCTCTGTGACAACTCAAACCCAGAAAGCTATTCATCATTTCCTCAGACTCTTACATTTTGAAACCATTCCATACAGGTGTAGTAGGAGATACAAACTGTGGTTACATGAAGTTCTTTTTAAGCAATGGCATTAACAAGTGTCTTCTAATGTTGTAAAGAAATAGATGCAACCAATATTTAAATTGTTTTTCATAGCTAAATGCTTTTTCCTTCAGAAGCATATTAATATTGCTTAGTGGGTTACAATATTTTTTCTATTTTATGTGAGGGATAATAAATATGTAGACTAACACCTATACATTTATACATATTTATAATTATGCAAACTAATATGTACACATAAATACATCTGTAAGAAACACTAAGCCACATTCTTGTTTTTGTGGTGGGTGAGAATTTTTGTGATGTGTTTCAGAATACAGAATTTATTTTCTCTTACATTCCACCATTAGCTGAATTTTTTACAATAGAAAAATATAAATGCTGCTCTTTTTGACCCGCTTTTTTCACCTCAGGATATTTTGTCATGTTCATAATTGGTTTACTATATTCGCATTGTCAACAGAACTCTGTGCTTTTCAACATTTAACACCTGTGAAGAACTGTGACTTTCCTGCAAGCAATAGACATAATTGGTTGCAAAAGAACTAGCTCACTAGCAGGTATGTTGGATGGAACAGCACATGTCTCAGTTCAAAGACATCTGGATCCATACTTTATAGTTTTCTTTCTTTCAGAATTTCTGGCATATTATATTTTCTTTAAAATTCCTGATAAATTCTGGCAACCTTTGGATGTGTTTCTGAGTTTTCCCCAGTATTCTCTCATCCTGTTTTTCATGTTTTTACTTCTTTGGCAATTTTGTGCATTTTTTCTTGCCAGTAAAGGAACTATATGTTTAATCATTTAGCCATTCTTTCAAATATGTCTTTTTCAGACTTATTATCTAAGTGTGCATGTCAATTTTGTGGAAGAAAACAAAAATAATAGCAAATAACAGCATAGGTTTATAAGTTTTTAGATGCAGTTTTCAAATTTAATGTATGTAACATAAAAAATGACACAGAAATTATGAAAACCTTGGTGAGGGCAGTGAATGGTAAAATTTGGGGAGGTGGGAGTTCCAGTACAGGGTAAAGGACATCAGTCAATGTGAGCTTTGAGATGAGTGGGAAGTGAGCTCATACAGAAAGGTCAATAAAATATAGTT
The DNA here is from genome assembly GCF_902686455.1 of Sciurus vulgaris. NCBI lineage: Eukaryota > Metazoa > Chordata > Mammalia > Rodentia > Sciuridae > Sciurus > Sciurus vulgaris. The sequence continues at coordinate 23,710,710 of NC_136470.1, read as the reverse complement.
TTCTTTTTTCTCTTAAACCACATGACTAGCAGAGTTAGCAGATGACCAGTAGTGCTATAATTCCATGGAACTTGCCTACTATGTAGCTATGTATTGAGTAAGTGGATACAAATTGACTGGCAAGGAGGTTATATTTCAAAAATTTTTAAGATCTTTTATTGTGAACTTAGATGTGTTTCACTGTGTTAATTTTTATTAAAATTATTTTTGGTGCCAAGATGTCAGATCCGAAAATACAATTCCAGTTTTTAATTCATCCAGATAACTACATACAACTTAAGGTATTTGAGGCCAGTCATATCCAGCAACAATTTCCATTATTCTGTCCTCTTTACCACAGCTCTTTTTTTCCTCTCATTATACATATATACGTATATTTCCTAGTGTTTCTTTCCCCCTGTAGAAATGAGCTTACCAAAGAACATTTCTTAAAGAAATGAGTTTTTTCTTACTCAATTCAAGTGCACAATATGAAGATTTGGTAGATATAGATATTTGTACCATTTAATGACCCCCAAAGAACCTTATATCATTTATATTATATATCTAAATGTAGTGTGTGTGTGTGTGTGTGTGTGTGTGTGTGTGTGTGTGTGTGTGTTTCGTGTGGAACCTGCAGATTTAACATTTATAAGGGTAAGTCAGCAAAGTATAAAAAGGTCTGTGGAAGTGACAATGAAGATTTTCATGACTGATAAAATCTTTATTTTTGGAAGGTGTATTTTAGTCAGCTTTTTTGTTGTTGAGACCAAAAGACTTCACAAGATCAATGTAGTACAAAAGTTTATTTTGGCTCATGATTTCAGAAGTCTCAGATCACAGACAGCCAACTCCATTGCTCTGGGTCCCAGGTGTGGCAGAACATCATGGCAGAAGGGCATGGAGAAAGGAGCTCAGGCATGGCATGCAGGAAGCCAAGAGAGCTGTGCTCAACAGGAACAAAATATGAACCCCAAAGGCATGCCTGCAGTGACCTATGTCCTCTAGACATTCCTCTAGAGTTACCACCTCAGTAATTCACACCAGAGGGTTAATGTACTGATTAGGTTACAACACTTATAATCTAATTATTCCACCTCTGAACATTCTTAAATTGTCTCACACATGAGCTTTTGGGGCAAACTTTATATCCAAACCATAACAAGGTAACATGATCCATTGTTTTTAAAGAAGCCGTGGAAAATTGGGGGGATCTGCTAAGACTATCACCTTATGGAAAAAGAGTAATATAAGCTTCTCTAAATGTATATAAACATTACTCAAAAAGTTTTAACATGTTTCTAAAGAAAATATATATACTCTGTCCATGTTGGTATTCTTTCATTAACCATATAATTGTCTCTGAGAGGTCATGTAATTCTAGCTTCTCCAAGTAAAAAGTCACTTTCCAATCTTTTACTTTGTGTTTTTTAAAGATATTTATTAATAAACTCTCCAATATTTTGATTTCTCATAAAATTTCCTCCAACTTATTGCCGTAAACAAAACCTGTCCTTGCTTGTGTTAGCTACTCATTATTGCAAATGACCACAAATGTTGTGGTTTAAAATAAAAAGAATTTTTTGTTCCATTTGATAAACACAGTGGATTTTCTCTAATGAATAATTCCACCTCAGAAATTGCACAGCATGGTACTTGCTATCAGAGCACAGCTTCTCCATCTCGGATCTCGTCTTTCCTGACTTGGGCACTTGTCTTTAATCTTGACCTAGTATCTTTTTCATGAGCCTGCCAAAGTAAAATTAGGAGCAGAAAAAATGAGAAAATGAGATATTTTTAAATAGAAAGTAAACTTTACAGAACGTAAGAGAATCAATTTAAGTAGGGTGGGCCACTGAGTAAAACATTTTTAAAAAACAATATTTAATGGAAAGGAATTTGGAAAAATATTATTAATGTTATCAAATTTTTTAAAATTCTTACCTTGTTTTAAAATAGGGTCTTTGCTATGTTGCCCACGTTCTTCTGGAACTCCTGGGCTCAAGCAATCCTCCCACCCCAGTTTCCTGAGTAGTTGGCAATACAAGACCACATTAGGGCATGATTTGATTATTTATTTATCTATGTTAAGAAACAGGGTCTCACTACATTGACCAGGTTGGTCCAAAACTCCTGGGTTCCTCCTTGAATCCTTCTACCTCAACCTCCTGCGTAGCTGGGAATACAGGAATGTACCAATGTTCCTGTCTTAATGCTATCAAATTTATATGAGTATATTCATAGTAGAAAACATCAGCATTATTCATAAGTGTAGGGAAAAAGATTTCCCCTACTTTCTAAGAGTTAAATAATTGAGTCTATGAAGTAAACTTACAAAGCAGAAGGAGAAAATTATACAATTTTATGTAATGCACCTATGGATCATAGGAAAAGAAAATGAATACCCCAAACCCTAGTCATATGTAGAGGCTTACGTACCTCTTTATGCCAGGGGGTGGGCAATTCAGTGTAGGAGAGTGTAAATGAATCCTGTCAGAGATAATTTGGCCTTTGGAAAAAATACAATAGTCCCTGAGGAAGTTTGTCTGAGTGCAGTGTCAGACTTTTAGTCTCCTCTCCAGGGATAGGAGTTTGTCCTTCACAGTTCATGAGATTCCTGGGGAGTACATTCTTGATAACTGACCTCCTTTGGGAGGATCTGCCCTTAGGCATGTAAGGAAGAGAAGGTAAAGCCATCCCTGCCTTTGCTATCCCTCTTATACCCTTGGTTTGAAGTAACCAGCATGCTACAGTGTGGCAGGCGAAACCCGGGGCCCAGGGTTACGCCACATGCATCTAAAGATGGCGACTGGCAGAGAGCAAATGGCATCCTGATTATGCCTGGAGAACGGCAGGACACGTTTACAATTAGCTGTATGATAATCAGTTCAGTTGCGTGGACAGATATACTTTACATGTATGCTTGAGCGAGTGATTGCTTGACCTTTAACAGGATTGGATGGACATATCTGGTTACAATTGCTTATGCATGAGACTGCTTATATGTTGAGGGTGTTATTTGAATAAAAGGGAAGCTGCTTCATGAACTTCTTCAGTATGTGTCTTCTGTCCCGCTGGTCAGGCCGTAAGCGCGAGAAGCGGCAGTTTTCAGTAAGTGGTGGCTTGGACTGCGATCAAAGGAGGATCAAACTGGGAATTGGTGAGCACTCAGATAAATAAAAGACAGTTTCGCTAGCATAATTAACGAGAAGGTTTCCCTATTTGAGGAAACGGTTACCTTAAGGTTTTAACGGAAGGGTCCCCTAGAAAGGGAGCATAACAGAAGATTCTCCTAGAGAGAGAATATATTGAAAGGCTGTCCCAAGAGAGAGCAAAGGACATCCCATAACAAATATGTGTAAGTTAATTGTGTTACCTTTCCTTGTTTGGTTTCTGTTTGTTGTTGTTGTTGTTGTTGTGACATTAGTTCATTACTGTCTGACTTCCAAAAAACCAAAAACAGTTAAGAAAAGGGGAAAAGATATTAGAAACTGTAGAAAAAGAACAATCAAGTCGAGCTTCTGAAAGAGAAAGTAGATGTTCAGACCTCTGTGCCTCTGCCAGAGCAGTATTAACTCCAGAGATGGGAGTACAGCCAATACCAACTTCGGTTGTCGGCCCATTACAAAAAGGAACAGTGGGACTAGTTCTGGGGAAGAGTTCTTCTGCTTTAAAAGGATTAAATATTGTCCCTGGATTTATAGACCCTGATTTTACAGGAGAAATAAAAATCCTTGCTTCTTCACCAAGAGGTGTAGCAATAATAGCTCAGGGTGATCGCATAGCACAATTGTTGGTCTTACCCAGTTGCTATGACCAATATCCATCAAAAAGTATTATTAGGGGAAATAAAGGGTTAGGTTCTACTGGCCAAAATATGGTCATGTTAACATGGGGTTTAAAAGATAAGCCTATGACAAAGTTAGTGATAGAAGGCAAAAGTTTTGAGGGCTTATTAGATACTGGGGCTGACAGAAGTATTATCAAAATTACAGAATGGCCCAAAGCCTGGTCACTTCAATAGACAGATCAGACTTTAAGGGGATTGGGTATGGCTTCCAATTCTAACAAAAGCGCAGCCATATTAAAATGGAAGGTGGCTAACCAGGAGTTATGTCCTGATACTGCCCAAAGTAATGCAGTTGTGGGCAATCCTCAATGGAATCTAAACATGCTGACAGGCCAAGGACCATATGAAGGGCAAGGTAATAAGATTAATTTCCACCCCAGTGTGTATCAACAAATTAACCCTCAACTTTTAGTCTATCACTATATGGATGATATTTTGCTAGCTCATAAGGAAAAACCTGTCTTAGAGCAATGTTATAATTCCTTACTAAAGTCACTGGAAAGATGGGGCTTACATATTGCCATTAATAAAGTACAAATCACAGACACCAAAAACTTCCTGGGATCTATCATAAATCAAACTATGGTTAAACCCGCAAAAATTACCATTCAGGTGGATGAGCTTAGAACTTTAAATGATTTTCAAAAACTTTTGGGTGATATTAATTGGATTAGACCTTACCTTCATTTACCCACCTCAAGTTTGGGCCCCCTGTTTGATATTCTTAAAGGTGATTCTGACCCTCTTTCTAAGCGAGTGCTTACCCCTAAGGCTCAAACAGCTCTCAAGCTTGTTGAAACAGCTATGGAAAAGGCTCATCTTGATCGTATTGACCTAAGCCTTTATCATTCATTGTCTTACCCACAGGAGTGTTTTGGCAAAAGGGTCCTATTCTATGGGTTCACATGAATTATGCCCCTAACAAGGTCTTAGCCTTGTTTACTGAATCTGTGGCAGAATTAATCCTTAAGGCATTAAAAGTATCCCTTTCCACCTTTGGATCACATTCCTCAACTATCACTACTCCATATAGTACTGATCAGATACAATATCTTATTAATAATTCAAATTCATGGGCTGTAGTCTTTACTAGTACTTTTGCTGTGTTTGACAACCATTTGCCATCTGATCCTCTTCTCCAATTTTGGAGTCAACATCCTATAATGTTTCCTAAAGTCACCCGAAAAGAACCTATTACAGGAGCTACCATTATATTTACTGATGGATCAAAAACTGGTACGGGTGCTATTACTATAGATAATGTTACAGAAACATTGTTGCTTAATACTCTATTTGCACAACAAATGGAACTATTAGTAGCTATAGAAGTATTCAAAACCCACCATGAGCCTTTTAACCTATTCTCTGATAGCAAATACATTGTTAATGTTGTTCAAAATTTAGAATTAACTGGTATGATTTCCCTCACCTCCACTATTACTAAATATTTGGAAAGTTTACAAAAACTTATTTGGGACAGAAAAAATCCTTTTTATATTGGGCATGTTTGGGCTTATACTGGCCTTCCAGGCCCTTTAAGTTTACACAATGATTTAACAGACATGGCCACCAGAGACCCACACATCTTTAATATGCTTGAAAATGCAAAAACTTTTCATTCCAAATTTCATGTAAATGCTTCCACTCTACGCACACACTATAAAATTACTGAGGCAACAGCTCGGGACATAGTCAAGTCTTGTACTAAATGTGTTACATTTATTCCTAACCCCTCGTTAGGAGTAAATCCAAAAGGGCTTCAGCCCAATCATATTTGGCAAATGGATGCAACTCACTATTCAGAATTTGGAAAACTACAATTCATTCATGTGTCTATTGATACCTTTTCAGGATTTATTATGGCCTCTGCTCTTACTGGAGAAAAAATCAAAGATGTAATAACACACTGTTTACACTCTTTCTCCATCCTAGGAGTTCCCAAATTAAAACAGATAATGGTCCTGGATATACGTCCCAGGCCTTTAAACAATTTTGTTCCACCTTTGATATTCAACATGTCACAGGAATTCCCTATAATTCTACCGGACAAAGCATTGTTGAGCGTGCCCATTTAATGCTTAAAATCATGCTTTATAAGCAAAAAGGGAGAATAGGGGCATCATTCAGATCCCCAAAAGACAAATTGTCTGTTGTCTTATTCATTTTAAAATTTTTAAATCTTGATTCTGAGAGTCGATCGGCTGCTGACCGTCATTCAGATTCTAATAAAAAGCATCTACCTCAAGTGCTCTGGAAGGACATTCTATCAGGACAATGGAAAGGCCCAGATCCGGTATTAATCTGGACCCGAGGGTCTGTTTGTGTTTTCCCACAGGACGCATAATCGCCAATTTGGGTGCCGGAGAGATTGGTCAAGGCCTCAACAGAGATCCAAAAACAGGAAGAAGATGAGAGTCTTCTCCCACTGATGGTGCTGGCAAATTCTCGCCAAATTAATGGAGAAGACTTGCAAGAACTATGGGGGATAGTATATGTAGCCCTATCCTGTACCCCTTACCATCTCTTCTATCCTATATGCTCATAAACTTTACAACATTTGGCCACATTTCTGCAGTCCGCTGTTCTATGGGGAAAAGAATGGTTTGGGTTTTTGTCCAGGGGAGGTCTCTTGTGTGTTGTATCTGTCCTGTGCATATACAAAATGCATATACATCCGTGCAGAAAAACAGCCATTATTTGCCAAGCTCTTGTTGCAATTGATGCTGGCCCATCCCCCCAAGTCCGGTTAAATATGCTGGACCAGTAGCCAATGACGGGTAAGATTCATGGGGAGCTCATACCAACCTACGACAGGAAATGAGGGCTAGAGCCTCATTGTCCAATGACGGGTAAGGATGTTGCTCTGCTGTGGACAACTTAAGACAGGCATGGTCCCTTTTATAAACAGAAAGGGGGAGTTGTGGCAGGCGAAACTCGGGGCCCAGGGTTACGCCACATGCATCTAAAGATGGCGATTGGCAGAGAGCAAACGGAGTCCTGATTATGCCTGGAGAATGGCAGGACGGGTTTACAATTGGCTCTATGATAATCAGTTCAGCTGCCTAGCGCCGTGGACAGATACACTTTACATGTATGCTTGAGCGAGTGATCGCTTGACCTTTAACAGGATTGGATGGACATATCTGGTTACAATTGCTTATGCATAAGACTGCTTATATGTTGAGGGTGTTATTTGAATAAAAGGAAAGCTGCTTCATGAACTTCTGAAGTATGTGTCTTCTGTCCCGCTGGTCAGGCCGTAAGCGTGAGAAGTGGCAGTTTTAGGTAAGTGAAAAGGGAAAAAAGCCGCGGTTTTCCTCCATAACCAGAGCCGCTTGAAGCAGCCCGTCGGCAAACAGCAGAGGCTCTCGGTACTACTGTGGCATATTTGGGTATAACATTTCCTGAACCCCTTTAAAAAGATTGTCCCATAACTTCAGATATTACAATAACAAAAACAGAAGTCAGGGGGAAATTACTTTTAGTAAGAATTACAGTTTACTTTGGGTACAAAATTTATCCTCCCCACCTGCCACTGACCATGTAAATTGTCCTTAGTGATGATGGAAGAAGGGAAAACCCTTTCATTTTGCTTTCATAATGTTAACACCAGTTTATTTGTGGTCCACTTGATCTAATTCATGGTTCATGGCATGAATTACTGACTCACAAGCTCTCTAAATAGTCTTTGCAACTTATAGCTTCAGAGTCAGTCACAAGCCTCTCCTTTTTCCTCAGAAAACACCTACCAAGTAGTCATAGTTACTGAATTTACCTGTTTGGTCCTATTCTTAAGCATGCATGGCACTGGGTAAAGTCACATGAGTAAGCATGTTAGTTTCTGACTCTGTGCTGCCTCCACTTGTAGGTTATCCTCTTTCCATTCTCTTATATACCAATAACAAGAGTGAATGATTCAGAATTCCTCTATTCTTGATCTCCCAAATTTACAGCACAAATTCTTTATTACATGTGGTAGCCAAGAAGGGAATTTCCTAGACCTTGTCTCCAGAAAGTTTAGTTTGCTACATAAGTACATATTTTAGAAATAGCATATTCAGTACTTCCTACACCCTCTGAGGCAAAGCCAATCTCTTTCTATGTCTACTTCTGTCAATGACTGAGTATATTAGAACATGGCCGTGGTTGCCCAAATATAGATTACTTTGACTTGTTTTGTGTTGGCTGAAACTGAAAGACCTATGCCTCCTGGAGAATCTAACTAGCATTCCAAAGCAATAAGAAAAGTAAGACCACCAAACAAGTTTTCCCACTACCTACCCATAAACCCTTTCATTTCTAACATTTTAATTTTCTTTTTTTTAATATCAAAGTTGATCATCCTCCAGAAAAGAAAATCCCTCTGCATAGATCTTACATTCATCCCTTTTCTCCTTCTGATTATCCCTTCTCACTTTTATATCAACCCCTCCTTCACTTTGTGCTTTATAGTTTTCTTTGTCTGCCACTTCTTATTTAAGAATGATATTAGCATACTACAGAAATGCAGCCACATTAATGTTTATCAGCTCAATTCCCAATAGCTAGATGTGGAACCAACTTACATGCCCTTCAACTGATGAATAAAGAAAATGTAGTATATGTACACAATGGAATATGATTCAGCCATAAAGAAGAATAAAATCATGGCGTTTGCAGAAAAATGTGTGAAATTAGAGAATATCATGCTAAGTGTGAAAGAATGGACATTTTTTTAAGCTGTCTGTTTTATCTCAACTCCCTAAGGTTTCCCTCCCAGTAATGGGAACAAAGCCCTTAAAGCTGTTCCAGGAAACAGCCCCAAACAGAGCGTAAAAGGGTAATTGGAGCAAGATAGTATTCAGGCAGTTAAGACACCAGAATCTACACCCTGTTGTAAAACATTGTGAAACATGTTGTATGTTATCAGCAAGCCCAGACCCCCTTTGAAATTTCCTGGCAGCTTTGTTCCCCTTTTCCCTTTCATGTGCGACCCCTCCCGATGTGTGGTTTCTGCCTTTATAAACCTACAAGATTTTCTGCTAGGGACTCGACTCCTGGAGTTGGGTCCTAGCACGCTGGAATAAACACCTCTTGCGGTTTGCATCAAGTGACGCCTCCTGTGGATGATTGGGGTTGCTGTCGATCCATGGGACAGAGTTGGGGTTTCCTTTTTGGGGGCCTTACATTTGGGGGCTCGTCCGGGATAAGAAGGCCCCCCCTCATCCGCGTAGTCGACCTTGGAGGTAAGAAGGGGTACCCCGAAGTTGTCTGTCTTTGTCTTGTGTTTTGTTAGTTGGTCTGGTTCTGTGAGTGCGCTTTCGGTTTCGGTGACAGCCGTTCGGTGACTCGTGAGAGTGGCCAAACAGTGGTCGGTAGACGTTCCTGGAGGGCCACAGGTTGCAGCCCTGGGGGACGCCCTAAGGGTGGAGGAGAGCCAGGGACGCCTGGTAGTCTCCATCGGTAAGGGTGCTGATCGGGTTCAATTGGTGGATCAGAGATTGGGGCCCGTCTGTATCTGGTTCTGTTGTGTGTTTGTGGCAGAGGTGGAGGAAGGGATGGAACAACTACGAGGTTCTCGGGCTGGGCTACTCTCGAGTGGACCCCAAAGGTTCCTTCTCTGGACTCCCCCTCCCGACAGCCCTGAAGGGTAACTTAGCAAAGTAGCTTCAGTCTCAAAAGTAATGAAAAATAAGGTCTCATAATTTTCTTTAACATCCAACCTGTCCTGATGAGATGGCTAAAATGCCTTAGACACAAAGTTTCTGTTAAAACCTGTTAGATCCTTCCAGATCTCAGTCAAGGCTTACATTGAAATATAAATAAAAGAAGCCTAAAGGCTCAGTAGGAGACCGGTCTCAAACCCAGGGAAAGAAAAGGTAAAAAGAGTCTTTAAAACTCCAGCAAAGTAAATGCTATGGTACTTTACTAAAGTAATTAACGGTCGTATCATTTTTCCAGGACTCTTGTTTTTTTTTAATTATATGTTTTTTTGAGCTCATGATTTTTTGATCATTTCTATTTTTTTTCAACTAGAGTTTTTGAACATCTGTTACATTGTAATGGAGATTCACCTATAAAGTTACAAGGCCTTGATTTTGTGTTATTTGTATGTCGTGCTGTCTCATGTCATGTTTTGTCTGTATCAAAACTGAGTGCTCCTAAAATTAAGATTTAAAAATGGATCCGGATACTTTTAATTCACGTGATTTAAAAAGGTTCAAATTGGGTAAACTAATAAAAGTAAAATGTCTTTGAAAATAACTCACAAGTCTCTAGGTGGTCAAGCTAATAAAATATTGATGTTAATAAAGTGTCTAATATCAATTGTTTCTAGGACTTTTCTTCAACAGGAAAGAGACAGCAATTACTGTACAGGACACTTGTCTGATATCTTGGTTGTTACAGAATAAGTGAATTAGAGTTAACATGTATGGGATTACTCTAACGTGTTTGTAGAGATATCTGATTAATTTACGAAGTTAAAATGCTACTTGTTAAATAACATCAAGTACTTTTAACTCCTTAAATTCCATGGGGTATCATACTTAAACATTATTGGAGTTTTCATAGGTTGGTAAATAAAAGTGTTTAAAACTGCTTTGTGTCATTACTAAAAACTAGGTTATTAAAAGTTATGTCCTAACAGGTAAAACCCCAACCTGGAGGGTGAATGTTCCATCTGCTAAGCTCCAAGGAGCTCTTAGATTTGGTTTTAATGTTACCATCTCCCCTCTCAAGTGTTTCAGTTAGAGTACTATAACAACAAAATATTTAATCTTATTAAAATAGAGTAATGTATCTAAATTCAGAAATTTCATAAGAGTTGTTTCAGAATGTGAACAAAAATGGGTCAACAAATAGGAAAGAGAAAACAAAAGGTTCTGGGTGTGGAAATATATTTAGTAAAAGGAAAAAGGAAATGTTTCTGGGTAAGAAAGTGCTTGTGTGATGAAATACATGAGGGTCTAAGTAAGTGCTAAGAAAGTCTGTGTAAGTAAAGGGCAAGTTTCAACAAGTTTGCGTGTAACTAAGTTGGTTATATGTATGTGAGACAGCTAAAACTATTTAAGGTTTTTCCTAAGGTGAAATACTAATGTTCTGATATAAACTAAAGTTTAATCTATATGGTAGAATGACATGGTAAAATGACAAGGATTTGAAACACTAATTTACTCTTAACTTTGTGTCTATTAAGTTTTATTCTTTAGAACAATTAGTCTTAAAAATTGGGGTGTATATAATTATGGTTAAACAACTGTTATAGAGTATTGTACTATGTTACAGAGTCTACATTTTTCTTTAAAAACTCAATTTGGTAAGATAAAAGTGTCAAGGTAATTGTGAAATGGTCACTAGTTGTATATTAAATGTGTTCATATTTTTCAGGACCACAAGTTTTTAAAGCAGGGAATTTATTAAGCTCTGCTATTCTCCAGATTAAACTTATCTGTAATGGTAATCTTAAACTTATAAAGAGTAAATTTTAATTGGGGATTTATTTCTATCATTTAATGTTCTATTATAGGACCTGCTATCAATAGGGTATGTGTAAAATTTGTTACTTTTTACACTGAGATAAAGAATTTCAAATATAAATGTATTTCTAAACATTAGAGTCTGATTTGTTTAAAGGTTAATATTGTGAAACATGAAAGAAACATGAAAACATTTTGCCACTTAATCACACAAAAGGAAAGTTAAAAGCTCTCTCAGCCTTTCTTTGATTCATGTTTTAGATACTATGTTAAATTGTGTTAATTATAAAGTTTATATAAACTCAGGAAACAGTATATGTAAATTACTTAATGGTATTTAAGGAAGAAGCAAAGATCAACATCAGAATTAGAACACTTAAGATCTGTAAAGAACCCTGCCTTACCTGAGATAAGGCTCTGCCTCCCACCTTACTGCATGTTAGAGTGACTCCAAAATAAGCCAGACTTCAGCTTATTTAAAGTTATAGTCAAAAGATTGGTTCTTGTTGTAAAAGTAGTGTGATCTCAAATAGGGGATATAATGTGGTTCTCAGTCAAAATTCAAGATAGCTATTATACAAACAAAATATATTTTTACTCTTGCTAATTTCATTTAGTAAAACTGTTACCTGTTAATGTTTTGCAGAAGTAGCTTCTTCAAAAACACACAACCTTGGTAACTTGTGATAATAAGCCATCACCTATAGAATAGATAGTGGTAACTTCCAGTACTAACACAGACTCTAGTTAGATAAAAGGGTAAATAACTGTAAAGTTATGGACATTAAAGTTAAAGCCCAGTACTCTTACTTTATGACTGACTGGTGAGACTGACTTGCTGGATGATTAAGATCAAACTTAGAAATTGGAGTTAAATACAGAGGTCAAGAAAAGTCCATATTTGGGTCTTGCTCTCAAAGTTAGCCTGAACCCAGGGAATAAGAGAACTTCTCTAAGGAGCGTTGCAACTCTGGGTCACACAACCTCCTGATCAAGGAGATTGTTGAGACTAGAGGATGAAAAATTACTCAGTGCGTCTGCTGCAGAGGAGGGTCATGGAAAAACGGGGACATCCCTTGATGCTTCCAAAGGAAGCCACCTCATCAAGAGACCCTGCCTAACCAAAGTCACTGGTGGAGCTAAGGAGCCGCTCTTAAGTTCTGTACGAGTGACCCCTGTGGGAACTCAGCTGACTCTTTAACAAGACAGGAACCAGGTGTATTTGACCAGCTTGATCTTAGATACCCAGCAAAACAGTTAAAACCAAAATATAGCCATTCTTGGGCATTAAAAGGAAATAATAGTTAAATGTAACTTAAGATGTACACTTGTATTAGCCCACTGTAATAAAGACTGGAAGCTACAAATGAAAGAAAGATTCTTTGGCAAATGTGCCTGATAACTATCAAGAGAAACTGCCAGAGTCAGAAGTTTTTAGTCAGTTTAAGTCCTGCAGACCTTCCTAAGCTACACAGGTAGACTTAATCTATGTTTGCTAGTATGATTACCTAGCCCTAAGTAACAGAAGTATAGAGATCTCTACTAAACACAGGTTATATCAATAAAGGGATATTTTACAAAAATCAAATGACATTAAGTAGCTTAACTATATTTTCTGGGAACATCTATGACATTAAGAGTTAAATGTTGTGTTTACATTCCTGATAACCTGGACAATGTTAAAGTCCCCAAATAAAGGCCTTGTCCTCTCCAGCCTTTGCTAGGCCTAGTTATGGGAACAATTTCTCAGTTCTTCCACCTCCTGGTGAGAGATTAACTTCTGTCATTTTCATTATACTCAGTGGCATGTTTCAGATGCTGCAACATTTACTTTGTACTAACCAAATTTCAATACTCATGTCTTTTTGTTCTTCTATCATAGAAGCACCCACCCCCAGATGACTTTACAACCCGCTCTTCCCCAACCAGGCTTCTTCCTGGGACCCCTCGATTGACCTGATTTTTTTTATAAAAGAGGGAACTCCAAACTGCTTGCCCCTCGCTGCCCCCATTCAGCTTCGAAGCAGCCAGAATGACCTACGCCTCTTTTCATATCCTTAACAAGCAGTTATGGGTTCCTAAAGCTAAAGGGGGGAATGAATTGGAAACAGGTAGTTAGTGTAGAAATAGGGGATCGGGTCAAATCGAGGAAATGAAGCCATGAAGTCATCTGCCTCTGCAAGTTGGAGACTGCCCCTGGAAGAATGGAATGTCAAGGATCTCCGGAGACCATTGATTACCAAATTTACCTGCCTTTATCAAGGACTGTTTATCAAGGACTGCAAACAAGGGGCTGCTAATTGGTGCCCCCTAGGCTCTTGCCTGCCTGAAATCGCCTGGTCACCTTCATCAGGGAAAGAGTAAGTGCTGTACAGGTACTAATGCTCAGGCAACAATACCAGTCCCTCTGCCAAGGAAATAGCTTTGGAGAAGAGTATATAGAGACAGAAGTACCATGATTAGAACTTACCAGAAAATAAAATGGGGAAATGAAAGAATGGACATTTTTTTAAGCTGTCTGTTTTATCTCAACTCCCTAAGGTTTCCCTTCCAATAATGGGAACAAAGCCCTTAAAGCTGTTCCAGGAAACAGCCCCAAACAGAGAGTAAAAGAGTAATTGGAGCAAGATAGTATTCAGGCAGTTAAGACACCAGAATCTACACTCTGTTGTAAAACATTGTGAAACATGTTGTATGTTATCAGCAAACCCAGACCCCCTTTGAAATTTCCCGGCAGCTTTGTCCCCCTTTTCCCTTTCATGTGCGACCCCTCCCAATGTGTGGTTTCTGCCTTTATAAACCTACAAGATTTTCTGCTAGGGACTCGACTCCTGGAGTTGGGTCCCAGCGCACTGGAATAAACACCTCTTGCGGTCTGCATCAAGTGACGCCTCCTGTGGTTGATTTGGATTGCCGTCGATCCATGGGACAGAGTTGGGGTTTCCTTTTGGGGGGCCTTACAAGTGAAATAAACCAATCCCCAAAACCAAAGGTTGAATGTTTTCCCTGATAAATGGATGATGATATATAATGCAGGGGGGAGTGTGGGGGTGAGAGGAGAATGCAGGAACTTTAGATTAATGTAGAAGGAAATGAGAGGGCAGGGGGGTATGAAAAATGGTGGAATGAGACAGACATCATTATCATATGTATATGTATGATTACACAAATGTTATGAATCCACCTTGTGTACAACTGAAAGAATGGACATTTTTTTAAGCTGTCTATTTTATCTCAACTCCCTAAGGTCTCCCTCCCAGTGCTGGGAACAAAGCCCTTAAAGCTGTTCCAGGAAACAGCCCCAAACAGAGAGTAAAAGAGGAATTGGAGCAAGATAGTATTCAGGCAGTTAAGACACCAGAATCTACACCCTGTTGTAAAACATTGTGAAACATGTTGTATGTTATCAGCAAGCCCAGACCCCCTTTGAAATTTCCTGGCAGCTTTGTTCCCCTTTTCCCTTTCATGTGCGACCCCTCCCGGTGTGTGGTCTTGCCTTTATAAACCTACAAGATTTTTTGCTCGGGACTCAACTCCTGGACTCCTGTGTGAGTCACCAGTTGGGTCCCAGTGCGCTGGAATAAACACCTCTTGCAGTTTGCATCAAGTGACGCCTCCTGCGGTTGATTGGGGTTGCTGTCAATCCATGGGACAGAGTTGGGGTTTCCTTTCTGGGGGCCTTACACAACCACAGAAACAAAATGATGTATACCATTTGTGTACAATGAATCAAAATAGGGTCTGTAAAAATTTGTTTAAAATAAATGTTTCAAAAAGTGAGCAACAAAATGTTCTGTAAGGAAAGAACTAAATGAAAGAAATAGGCTCAACAGCAAAATAGGTTTATTCAGGACGCACCTATGGAGGGGAGCCCAGTCGAGATTGAGACCCATGCTCCCCTTCCAGCCCTAGGTAGATATAGGGGAATGAAGGAGTGGAAATGTTTGTGGTTAGGCCATTGCTAGAGGATTGTCAGGGTCCTTGTGTTGTCACCTTCTTGAGGAACCAGGCATTTTTCAGGATTCCTGTCCCAGATAACAATTTCCTTTCTTATGCTGATGAAGAGTTTGGGGTTTCTTTGCATGATGAAGGAGTTTCCGCTGGGGTTTAGGTAAGGCTGAGTCAGAGTGGCTATGAGGTGACTCTTGTTCTAAAATGGAAAATATGTTTCAAAATGGCATTGCCTGTGTTAAGTACTTCCTAATGAAACCAGAATTAAGGACAGGTAGTTAGTGTAGAAATAAGGAATCGGGTCAACTCGAGGAAATGAAGCTATGAAAGTCATCTGCCTCTGGAAGTTAGAGACTGCCCCTGGAAGAATGGAATGTCAAGGATCTCCAGAGCCCATTGATTACCAAATTTACCTGCCCTTATCAAGGACTGCAAACAAGGAGCTGCTAATTAATGTCCCCTGGGCCCTTACCTGCCTGAATCACCTTGGCCCTCCCCCTGCCCATGGCTTTTCACTTAATGCAAAACCAGGCCTAGTCACATAGACAGGAAGGAGAGATAAGAGGGGAGAGAACTGGAGAACAAAAGAGACTTTAACCTATAAAAGATGTAGGGTGAGCACACTTCTTGGGACTTTAGAACATCTTGGGACTTTAGAACCCCCTTCTTCCTGCTGGGAGAAGTCTGTATTATTACCTTTAAATAAAACCTTCTTAATATGCTTGCCTTGGCGTGCTTCTCTAGTGTTCAATCTTCAACATTAGAAGGAGCAGAACTCGTCACCGGTAAACGGCGGTATCACTAACATGTTCTACTTGGGAAGAATAGAATGTAGTGTGAATTGAATTTTAATCCCCAAAATATATATTTATGAACTAACCTCGAGAACCTGCAAATGTTGAGTTTATTTTGAAAAAGGTCTTTGCAGATGTAATTAGGTTAAGGACTCAAGATGAGATCATTCTGGATTGAGGCTGGACTTATCCAATGATAAGTATCTTAATAAAAACAGAGAAGGGGAAAAAACTGACACACAGAAGGAAGCCATGTAAAGATGGAGGCAGATGTCAAAGAATGCCTGGAATCACAAGAACAGGAAAAGGCAAGAAAAGATTCCCCCCTAAAGTCTTCAAAAAGAGCTTGACCTTGGCAATACCTTGTTTATAGACTTCTAGTGAAAGAATGGACATTTTTTTAAGCTGTCTGTTTTATCTCAACTCCCTAAGGTCTCCCTCCCAGTGATGGGAACAAAGCCCTTAAAGCTGTTCCAGGATATAAGATTACCAGAAACTGCTGACCAGAATCTACGCCCTGTTGTAAAACATTGTGAAATATGTTGTATGTTATCAGCAGACCCAGACCCCCTTTGGAATTTCCCGGCAGCTTTGTTCCCCTTTTCCCCTTCCGTGTGCGACCCCTCCTGATGTGTGGTTTCTGCCTTTATAAACTTGGAAGACTTTCTGCTAGGGACTCAACTCCTCGACTCCTGTTTGAGTCACGAGTTGGGTCCCAGCGCACTGGAATAAAAGCCTCCTGTGGTTGATTGGGGTTACCGTCGATCTGTGGGACAGAGTTAGGGTCTCCTTTTTGGGGGTCTTACACTAACCTCCAGAATTTGAACATAATAAATTTCTGTTGTGTTCACCAACTAAGCTTGTAGTAATTTGTTATAGCATCCCTAGGAGATTTTGAATGAAAAGGGGGGTGTTAATGAAGAGTAGAAAGGGGGTTGGGCAGAGAGGATTATAGAAGCCGGAATTTAATCTATAACTATTTAAAAATGAGTCGGCCTTTCTAATGGGTATATACATCCTCTGTTGCTGACTTGTTTTTCCAGAAAAGAATTTGCAACCTGAAGAAGTGGGACAGGGTTTATACTCATGTCAGAGAGCATCCTGGTAAAGCCAGAATTAAGGACAGGCAGTTTAGTGTAGAAATAGGGAATTGGGTCAAATTGAGGAAATAAAGGCCATGAAAATCATATGCCTCTGGAAGTTGGAGACTGCCCCGGGAAGAATGGAATGTCAAAGATCTCTGGAGCTCATTGATTACCAAATTTACCTGCCTTTATCAAGGACAGCAAGCAAGGAGTTGCTAATTAATGCCCCCTGGGCCCTTACCTGCCTGAATCATCTTGGCCCTCCCCCTGCCCATGGCTTCTCACTTTATGCAAAAACCGTCACTTTATGCAAAAACCAGGCCTAGTTACTTAGTCACTAGGCAGGAAGGAGAGATAAAGTGGGGAGAGAACTGGAGAACAAAAGAGAACTTAACCTATAAAAGATGTAGGGTGTGCTCACTTCCGGGGACTTTAGAACATCAGCCATGGCCCCCTTCTCCCTCCCGGGAGAAGTCTATATTATTACTTTTAAATAAGATCTGCATAATATGCTTGCTTTGGCGTGCTTCTCTAGTGTTCAAACTTCAACTTTAGAGGGAGCAGAACTTGTCTCCGGTAAACAGCTGTATCACTGGGCTCAGAGTTCTGGAATGTTCTGGAAGTATCTGGCAGTTCACAATATCTAGTGTCCAGAGTTTTACTTAGGCATCTATTTTTTTATCTGCTCCTGTGCCACATATTCTGGAGTCAGAAGCATTCTGCCTCAGTATTTCCAGAGAATATGTCTCTGGTTTCTTCAAGACCTGGAGAAGAGAACAATATTGCTGTTCACCATTCTAATTTTAAATCTTTAACTGTCTCAGTCCCACAAGAGACCCTCAAAACACAAACACTTCAGAGATTCAAATGGATTGAACCAGCTGTATCCCTTTTATCACCTCTTTTCACATAGGTTCCAGCTTTCTCTGCTCCTGTTGCACAGAGTAGAAAAAAGAACACTCTGAACACCACAAGGTAAGCAAGTGAACAAAAATTTTATTAAAAAGGGAAGCGAGAAGAAGACTCAGAACTGCTGGTGCAGCATGCCTGGTGTTCAGAGCCAGGGACTTCTGAGAAACTGAGGCAGTGCAAAGACCCCGCTTCAAACCCTGAGTCTCTCCATCAAGTCAGAAAGACTTCAGACACATTGCTCAGAGTGACAGGAGTAAATTTATTGAAGGGATAGGAAAAGGAAAAGGGCAGACTCTTAAGGGAGAGAGTGGGTCCTGTTACAGAGGAGAGGGTCAACATGTTTCTCCTGCACTTGTTTTATTTGGAGATTCCAGGTGAAGTGTCTAGAGAGTCCCGCCCAGGTCCACCTCTTGACTTTTGACTAACAGCAAGATGACATCAGACTTTCGACTCCTCACTGCCATGACAGCACTAGGTCACTGTGGCCCATGCTGAGCAGTTCTAACTGAATTCTCTCCAAGAGGAGCTATCTCCTCACCTTCTAACTGAATTCTTAACGACAAATTCTTATAGATTTTGTGACTAGGAGGAATCAGGCTTATCTCCGTGAGTTTCAGGTTCTGGTCTATGAAAAGGGTCACAAAAGTTACTCTTCAGAGTAACTTGGGTTCCTCTTGTCAATATTATTTTCAGTTGACATTTCTCTTGCAGTAAACAGGTATGAAATGTGACATATCCTATGCCCTTAGGCCAGGAAGGGCTGTGGGTAAATTGCTTCTTGGAAAAGAAAACATGTGGGGGTCAGCAAAGTGGAACCATTTCGTACAATTTATTCCCTTAACCTCGTGTTCCCACTATTAGTATCTGTCTGTCCCCTAACACTGGGAGGTGGAGGTGTGCAGTTGAAGTCTTGTAGTGTTCCTTCTTTTAAAGGCATGTGAGGAGAAGTTAATAAACTCCTCTTTATCGTTTTGTTTTTCTTGACATGTGAACTGATTTTTTTGTTGTTATTTTTAAATATGCATGACGGTAGGATATATTATGACATATTATGCATACATGGGGCACAACCCATTACAATTTTGATCCCATTCTTGTGGTTTAACATGATGTGGAGTTACACTGGCCGTGTATTCATATATGAGCACAGGAAAATTATACAGATTCATCCTATGTCTTTCCTATTCTTGATTGGTTTCTGACATTTCAATTGTCCCTATCATGTGTCCTGACTGGATTACACAGTCCTTTTCAACAAGATGGAAACCTCTGCCCTTTCTGAGAAACAAGAAATTCTGTTAACATGTCCAGGCTGTTCAGATGACTGTCCTTGAGCTTGACCTCTTGTAGACCTTTTCTGTCCCTTCCCTACTCTCCACTGCCAGCCTTTTCTCTCTCACTAGATTTCATTTGTTTCCCTTTTAAGTTATGTAGTGATATTGATTCTTCAAGATTATTTTCCCCCATTGTTTGGTTCTTGTGAATCTTTTGCCATTTTAGTGAGTGTCCTGAAATGTAACAAAGAGCCAGGCCTGGTTGTACAGGACAGTAATGTCATTTACACAGGAGGCTGAGGCAGGAAGGTTGCTAGGTCAAGCCCTGCTTGGGAAACTTAGTAAGAACCTGTTTCAAAATTAAAGAAGGACTGGGGATGTAGCTTAATGATAGATCACTCCTAAATTCAATCCTCAGTCTCTCCCTCTCTTTCTCTCTCTCTCTCTCTCTCTCTCTCTCTCTCTCTCTCTCACACACACACACACACACACACACACACAAAGAGAGAGAGAAAAAAAGAAATGAAATGCAACAAAGACACACTTGTTCAGTCAGAGTGATAACAGTAATTTCCACCTTTATATTTTATCATTTGTTGAAACCACTATCAATTAACCAGAGCTACAAATATGAAATAGGAAAGTAAATTCAAGTTCTTTTCTTCCTCCTCAACTTCCATACAGCTTAATCACAAAGACAAGACTATTTTGTTTCCTTCCTTTTTTAATGATGTTACACTAATTTCTATCCCTAAGATTACTGCCCTAACATCCCCCATCATCTCTCAACCAAATACTGGTTCCAGGTCTCTCTCCATTGAAGAACACATCCTCAATTCCATCAGCTGCAGATCTACTAAGTACTTTCTCTCATACGTATGACTTCTTGTACCTCTTCTCTGTTTGAACCTTTCAGTGACTGCTCTTATGACTCTGGATTAATGTATAGCTCCTTAGTGTGAAATAAGGGCCTTCCTGATATGACTTCTTGACATTGTCTCATTCTTAAATTTTCACAAGTCTCCAAGGCTTAGCCTCTGTTCTGGAGTCACCTGCAATCTCTATGGCTTTGACTATGACTTTCTCAGTTTGTCTCTTCTACTTCCTACCCATCTTTTAGAATAAGTTCAGAAATTTGTCTTCTCCACAATGAAGACATTTTAGGCTGCTGCCTTTTCCACTCAACACATGTTGCTCTATCAGATGAGTTCAATCATTGATCATTGTCTTTTGTTGGACACTAACTCTGTTTTCAATACTCTTCTCCTCCTTTTGGATATGGGTATTTTAAAGGAACTTCTGTTTTTTACTCAGCAGTTTAATTCTTGACTTCAGCATGGTAATAGGCACACAATTGAACTTAAAAATTATAGATTTACAGAATTTTATCCTGAATAAGAGGGGCAGAGAGATAGTAAGATGTACACTTTGACTTCTAAGTGGATAGTAATGTGTATTCCATTTGTTTTTCGTCTTTGTATCCAGTGAAAACAAACTCCTAAGTTTCAATATTATTACTTATGTTTGTGTTTTCTGCTTCAATATTCTTTCCTGCCTCTTTCTACTGAATATCACAACTCAGTTCAGTTTTACAAAACTCCCAGTACAGGAAGATCTTATTTTAAAATGGTCTATCAGAAATTATGGCTTTCAGAATTTATTCCTTTTCCCAGCTGTAGTGGTTAATTTCCCTACCTCTACTGGAAACTTCATCACTATAAGTGTAGTAAAGCAAGATGCCGTCCAGATTTTGGGGATGGAGTTATGATAGTATCAGCCGGCAATGATTGACATAGCTTGGGTAAAGTGTAATACTTCTAAGCAATAACACACAAATGAGTGATTAAACAGCTTTTCTAATAAAGTGGTCAGGATCTTGCTTCAGAAAGATGACCTATTTTGTCAGGTTCAAGTCTGTTGCAGAATTAAAGTCTAAAATGAAGAATATTTTAGTCAGGAACAAATTAATGTTTAGTTAAGCAAAAAAGATGAAAATCTAAATTTCATCCAGCACTGTTTGGGGAGAAGACAAGCTGAGCAATATAGTCTTTCAGCCAAATTTTTAGGAAACACATATACTCCCCCCACCTTTCTTTCTTTGTTTCTCTCTCAGATGTGTTGGGGTAATTCATTAATTTTTGTTTGGTTTGTATAGTTCTTTCCTTCATAAGCCTAAGAAGGCAAACTTGATCTGTGCTTCAGATGTCTAAACACACATTAACTGCTAAAGGATTTAATTATGTGAACATACAATATTGTAAACAGAAGCATATGTTGGTAGATTAATTATAGATCTTAATTATATGATTTGACTAGGTTAGTTCAATAATCAGATTGCGATTTTATAACATTTATAAGAAAATACATTGATAGTAAGATTGCCTGCTATTTTTATATTATTTTTCCTTTCTCACTTTGCTCATTATTGTGTAGTCTGAGGTAGGCCTTAAGCAGAAGCAGATCCTGGAGTAATGGCATTATTAATCTTCTCTTCTTTCAAGTTGAAGTGTATTGAACCGGTTACTAATTTTTCAACCACTAAAAAATATGTTCTCTGGAGCTTTGGGGCACCTTGTTATTCCTACCTTTTTGTTTTGTTTGCTTTTTGTTGTGTAATCATCCTTGACTTGTTCTATTTCATTATTTTAAAACATGTTGCATCAAATATGTCATGTCCCAGGAGGTCACAGATTTAACATGGGAGATAGAAATATTCTTTGGAAATGAAACAAAAACCAGACCAAGAAATTGCTTGGGAATTGAAGATGTCCACACAATTACCTAGTGTAACAAAAATAAGCTATGCATGTATTTTTCCTGCCTTCTTTCTTTTTATTGTAGAGAGTGTAGCTTCACGTCTCATTTTCTCTTTTGGGGTCATCATCTTCATGAGCATATTATGTGCCAAATGTGAATATGTCTGGTAGATGCAGTAAAAGATGATTGCCTTCAAACTATATTCCCTGCACAGCATTAAGAATCCAATCCTTTAGTACCATACCTATTATTCTTGCAATGTTGTAAATGGAGAAGAAATAAAATGGTCAGGATGGAAACTATAAATTGTTCAAACTATCCCCCAAAAAATAAGTGCTCAAAGATGAGAAGAATATTTCCTTTCTTTGGGTTTCAATGTCAAATATTGCACTCTACTCCTTGCAGTTTATTCTAGTAAAGTAGAAATAATGTATTTAGTTACCTATAATTGGATGTTTATAGACCTATATCACTAAAAACAATAAGCAGTCATTTTACAAAATATGAATCAACATTGGGAAATAGTCATTATACATCACTGGACAAATGTAATTCAAGGAGGACAAAAGAACAAATTTAATCATAGGGTCATAATTCAAATCAAAGGAAACAGAGCAAAGACTTGCACTGAATTATAGACTTGTTTACAAAAATTTTATCACTGTGTTCTACTTGCTTTGGTCTCTTATTTTCTATCCTGATTATCTTTTTTATCAAATTCATATTGTCTGTCTTTTTTCTGCAAAATTACTTGATTTTTCTATTTAAAAAACATCAAATTGAAAGGTGGATTATTGAAATTTAAAAACAAAAGATACACAGATAGATACAGATACCTGATAATTCAGGGAAAGATGAATTACTGATAATCCATCTTGAATGGGAATAAATAGTAGAAGATCTGCAAAATAAGTATCTTCCTCTATATCTATTTCTTGTTTGCTTTCTCATTCTCCACCTTTCCCTACCCCCTCATTTTAGCAAGGTCTTTCACTGCCATGACAAAAAAAAAAAAAAAAAACCAACGAGAACAATTTTTGAGGAGTAAAAGTTCATTTTGGGGCTCAGCATTTCAGAATTCTTAGTCTATAGAGGGCCTACTCCATTCATTAGGGTCTGAGATGAGACAGATCCTGACAGAGGGGTGTGGCAGAGGAAAGCAGCTGGGATCATAGCACCAGGAAGCAGAGAGACAGAGGACCTGGTTCAACAAGGGCAAAATACGTACCCCAGAGACACACCCCAGGGATCTACCTTCTCCAATCACTCTCTACCTGCCTATAGTTACCACCGAGTTAATCCCTAATAAACAATTAACACACCTTGGATTAAGGCTGTCTCATAACTGGATTATTTCACCTCTAAACTTTCTAGCAAGGGCTCACATGTGAACTTTAGAGGGACACCCAATATTGAAATGCTAACACTCCCTATCTCTTTTCCCCTGCTTCTTCTCTTCTCAATCTGTCTCCACTTTGAACATCAACCTTTGATTTTGTGTACTTGCCATGGTCTGTATGTGCTCACCACAGGAAGTACCAGCCTTTCCAGTGTTGACACTGATCATCGGATGTCTGAACTCAGTTTTAAAACCCATTGAGGAGCACATGATTTGTGCAGCTTCTCTATTCAGTGAAAACCACAAATCAAAGGTAGGTAACCAGACTACTGAATGGTTATCATTGAATAGGATGTATAGCTCCTTATCAGTTATCCATAGCTGGATAGGGATATGGGCATAAAGCAAAAAAGAAGGTAGATTTCTTTTAAGATGTCTGTAAGAATTTCTTGTATGCTCAGAAATCCATCACTGCTTTATTTTTTCTTTTATTCTTATTCAATCAACATAGAGATTGTTTTATTCACATCAATCATTAGTTTTCTTTTCCTCATATTTATTTGAGATTGTTAAAAACTGAATTTAAAGTTGACAGCAAATCGTTTATAATGTTCTCAATATTCTGTTCAAAACAAATTATTTACAGATCTAAAATGTTCTTGCCCAAAAGTGATTTTTAAAACAAATTGACATCATCTTATTCTAATATCATATACATAATCTTCATCTTGAGAACCGCCCACCTGTTTTTCACATGGTGTTTGCAACAATGGCCACTCCTTTTCAAGTTGTCCCTTACAGATCCTTTTCAAGTTATCCTTTGCAGAATTCCTTCCCCTCCCTTTGCCTGGCATTCTAAATTCTAAAGAAAAGAGACACTTAAAGGATTAAGATACTAACCATTAAATAATCTTTTAGAATTACAGAATCGAGAACATCTGGTGACCTTCACATTATAGTACAATGTGTAAGATGATGCTTAACTCGCCAAAAGTAATATGTTTTTCTAAGGAATTACAAAAACTAGCCCCAGGAGATCCAGGTCAATCTTGACGTTCTGGCCTTAGAAAATAAGATACATGCCTTGCGTGATTGAAACCCTGCTCAGCAAGTAGGCCCCACTGCCCCTCCTCTCCCTCCCTCTAAAAGCCTTCTTGTGTACCTGAGTTCTCCAAGATGATCTTTTTGGGGGAGGACAACTTCCCTCCCCCATCTTCTCACATAAAACTCAGAATAAACCTGAAACCTTTCCTAGCAAGGCTCATGTCCTGCATATTGACTCAGGTGGCTAGCAAACTCACTTACCCACTTGGATCTATTAACCCAGTTAGTGATTTGATGTTGTTTCAACATCTACTTTTGGTTTCTAGAATGAATTCTCCTAAGGTAAGACTCCATCAGACTGTATGATTACTTAATCCCTCTCCTTACCAGATACACATTTCTGGATAGTTACCTGATGATTTACCACTTGGAGTCAATATATATTCAACTATTAGAAAGCTATGCAGAGGGCTGGGGAGACGGCTCAGTTGGTAGAGTGCTTGCCTCACAAGCACAAGGCCCTGGGTTCAATCCCCAGCACCCCGCCCCCCAAAAAAAAGCCATGCAGAGACACCCATAACAACTATGTAAGTACTATACCTTATCACTAAATCATCCCCAAGATACATGCCAGGACTTTATATCATGATTAAAAGTAATCAACGAATGGAATCCACTTTTTAAAAATTACAAACTTTTCCCCTTTTGTACCTTGTGAATATAGAAAATTTTAAATAAAATGCATGGTTTCTGATTCTTTACAGAAAAAACAAGAGATATTGTTATTGGAACTAGGCCAAAGTCTTAGCTCTGTGGATCCCAACAATACAAGTCCAATCATCCATTTCAAAGGCTAATTGAAGGAATGAAAGGAGTGAAGTCAAGAAAGTTTATTTTCAGGTGTCTGAGTGGGAAGACATAGAGGAATTCATCTTCAAGGTACTAAGAATAGTCTTGTGTTACGCAGGAAAGGAATGAAGTCAAAGGTTGGGATATTACATACACAATGATCTTGTCTTGTTGATCACGTACACCCTTGTTAGGATAAGAAAGTTAATTTGCTACTGGTTGTGGGATAATTTCAACTCTTGTTACCAGATATTAATCCAAAAGACTCTTTGTTCCTGGAATAAAAAAGTGAGAGAGAACCAGGTTGAAAGGCAAGATAGAGTTAGTTAGATCAATGACTGATTTAGGTCAATGATTGAAGATGTCTGGGTGGTGCTCCGGTGGTCTGGACCAGCACACTATAAAAGCTGATGATTAGCTATCCATTGATCATGATGTCCGTGTAAATCGTGAAAATATCTTACTCTTATCTTTCTGTCTTCATCCTTGAAGGGGAAGGAGAGATATTAGATAAATTCAGGGCTAATACAAATGTTGGTTGAAAGATTAACACATTTACATGCAGAGCTGAGCAGGATTCTGACTAATGTTTAAGATGGCAAAAGGAGACAGAGGCAATAGGAAGGCAGAAATGTCAAGCTTTCATCCTGATTTTAGTTACCCATTATACATTTGCAGGCCAAAGTGAAGAGTCAGTGCTTTTAGCAAAAGCAGTCTCTAAATCCTTGTTACAATATAATTTTATTATTAAACATAATTGCTGAAAAACAGATATATTTTCTATCTATGCTAATTAAAAATGGATTAATATTAACTTAAATATGAAAAAATATTAAAATTTTGGTTTTTATATTCATATTAATATATTCTTCTAACCTTAATTTCATTGGTTTGAGCAATAAGCAAAATACTAATGCTACTTTTCCAATGGATTATTATAATGTGATAACCTGAACATTAAGTAGAGACAAAAAGAAATTATAAAACTGGGGATTCTGCTACCTCATACTTATTTTGTTATTTAAGAACTTTGCTTTCAAAGCTGTTAGAATTTTTTGGTGGGGAAGACATCTTTAAGCTTCTATAGCATTTCACTTAACTTCTTCCTTTGGGATATTTTAGAATTATCTACATACTTATAAATTTGGAGTTTATGTATTCATAGCATGTTCTCATTAGAAAATAAATCAATAAATAAAAAATTTAATTCTTATCCATCCTTACATTAGTAACAGTCATCTTTTCTCTTTTACTATTAAAGCTTGTCTTAATAATTCTAAGTCTCTAACACACACACACACATTGTGTAGCTCTCAGAATTGTTCCCACTCTTGAAAGTTGAACCTTTATATTATGACATTGAAAGAAACAGGATGTGAGCAGGCCATTGAAGGAGATATGCATCTTTTGGTCAAATGAAATCCTTAGGAACCACTCAATTGAGCCAGTAGTTGGCCTCAGTGGTCCAGGAGCTGACAATATCCCTGAGAGTCACATGAATGACTGTTACAGTTTGAAGGATGGTCTAGCGGCTCATCAAAGAATCCATTACAGGCATGAATCAATCCCAGCTTGGGATAGCTTCTCTAAATTTCTTACTGGCTGCTTTCCTGCATGAATTAGAAGAGCAAGGTTATTGGAAAACAGAAATGATGCCATTGGTACAGCAATTCAGGAGGCAGCACTCACTTCTGAAACAGACCGTATTTAGACCTTGATCTGAAATTGGAAATGACTTCTTCATGCTCACAGTGAAGACTTGGGAGACTGAGGTTACCCTCTGTTTCTCCAATCTATTCTTCCATCTATAACATCCTTTTCTGGTATTCTGAATTCTAAAGAAAGCTGTTTGTAACACCTTTTCTTCTTAGCTAAAAAAAATAGAACATGTATATCTAAAAGTGAGGCCCATATGCTGTCTCCAGAAAGTTCCAGCTCCTTCAATTGTTTTTGTGTGGTACTGGGGACTGAACCCAGGGCCTATACATGCTAGACAATTGCTCTGACACTAAGCCACATCCTCAGCCTCTCCTCGCTCCTTTTGATACAGATGGAGAGTCCAGGTTGGAACCCATTAATCTCCTTTTGACCAAGACCATCTGAACCTGTAAAACTCCTATCTTTTGTGTGAATATATTCCTTCCTCTCTTAAAAGTCTTCCTTACCACAGAGATTTAAGAAAATAGGACTTTTGAAACACTGAAGTTTCTTCCATCTTCCATCAAAGTTGGCTTTAAATAAAACCTCTTTTCCTACCAATTGGACTGTGCACATTTTGCAGAAAGAGGCTTAGCCTCTTTCTCCCCAGGTGGGATCTGTGTAGCCCAGTAATGCAATTTCCTTCTTGTCCAGATTCTCCACACCCTCTCCTAGAGTCTGATAGCCTCACTGGCCATAGAGTAGGGCAAATTACCCATTCATCCCAGAGGTGCCAGGGCTACTCCATTTTCAACATGCCTTTCTCAGTGC
This sequence comes from Sciurus vulgaris, assembly GCF_902686455.1. Classification (NCBI taxonomy): domain Eukaryota; kingdom Metazoa; phylum Chordata; class Mammalia; order Rodentia; family Sciuridae; genus Sciurus; species Sciurus vulgaris. The sequence goes on along the minus strand of NC_136470.1, from coordinate 23,682,950 downwards.
TGATACGTTTGTTCATTTCCCACAAAAGATAGACAAGGGGGTAAGAAAAGATTCTGTAATATTTCACTTGAATTCCAAATTAATTCTTCTCTGCCTCTCTGCGCAACATTATCCCTACTTCCTTCCTTCCTAATCGACACTGTTCAGACACAGGAAGAAGATACACTCACCATACAGCAGACGTAAATTGATACTCAATAATGTTCTGTTTCCTAGTGAAAGTATTGCTTCTTGGGCAATCAAGAAAATCTACACTCACACCTTTAAAGTTATGAAGATAAGAAGCATGAATTTCCTGTCTGGACAATAACAATTGATGGAATACTTCCATTTTCATTACTGAATTCTTATACTATTATATTCTACCTGTTGAAAATCAGGACAATAAAATGATAATTGATTTAGGATATATGCTGCATTACAGAGCAAGGAACCCCATCAATTCAAAGTAACATTTACAAAATGGTATATCACCTGAAGCATTGAAATTTGATTTGCTGTTCAATCAAAATGTAGTTCTAGGTCTGTAGTTTGCAAAACAACTTGTAGATCCTGTGGTCATGAACTTCCATTATATTTCTTTGCTACAAATGGTCTCCATGATCGAAATCAATTTTATATGTGGGTTTCTGGATTTTATGCTGGCCAAAGCTCCGAGCAGAAAAGAGAAACTCTTCATAGAATATGTATTCATCTCAATCAGAAAGAATCACTGCTCTTTAAGGTTGGGTGTCATCCTACTTAATGAATATGCCAACAGGTTTTAGAGGCTGAACACTATTACATTGTACTGGATGTTTGGGCATTGGGCTTGATGAATAGGAATCCATGTTTTGGGGCCATGTTTAGATATGATGTCTGCTAATCATGGCTTCTCTGTTATGAATCATTGTGTTAATACTCAATGATAGAGGTTTGCTGATGCCAATTGACTATGCCATTAATTGTTAGTGCCTTTTCCATGCAGCATGCTTTTTGGTGTTTGCACTTGAAAGGTCTTCATACTTTGCTCCTGTTGTTACTGGTCTCTCCACATCCAATTTATTGGAACTTCTTTGTCCTCGATCACTTTTCCCATTGACTTTGATGTTAAAGAATGGGATAATTAACCAAGCAGGGCACTAAATAAATGCTCGTGCCACATAAATAACTGGTTGTGGCTGGGGTTATAGCTCAGTGGGAGAGTGATTGCCTATCCTGTATGAGGCACTGAGTTTGATCTTCAGTACCACATATAAATAAGTAAAATCAAGGTATCGTGTCCATCTACAACTAAAAAATATTTTTAAAATAAATAAACAACTGGTTGTGATGCTAACTACTGACAAGGATAGCAAAGAAGGCATTAAAAATATGTTAATCCATGAAAATATTACACTAGCCATAGCAGAAACAATCGAGACACAACTTTCTTTATTGTGGACTCTCCATCGAACTAGAATTTCACTTCCTAATAGTTGGAGGCATACTTGACTATTTATACAACAGTCATACTGTAAGAAAACCATGCTGGATATGGGAAATCACATGAGGGGGTTTATTAAACAAACAAAGTGTCTCCCTGCAGGGTAAGAGAGAAAATGAGAGGAAAAGAGAAAGGGCAAGTGCTAGAGAGAGTGTGAAAAGCGAGGAGGAGAGAGAAAAGCAAGTGAGTAGGAGAGAGAAAGCAAGAGAAAAGATGGCAAGGATGCTATCCTTAAGCAGTTTAATTCCGCAGGGCTAAAAGGGGACCAATAATGGAGAAGGATACTTGCAAGCTGACTGATGAACCAATAGCTAGCTAGGATATTCACAGACTGACAAGTAGTTGGGAGGTGGGGATATGGCTGCAGTGGAAAGGGCGGGGAGAGCAGCTTTCAGAATGACAAGCTAGGTTGTGATGCAAAGGGCGGGGGAGCAGCTTTGTATTACACATACACAGTCATTCCAGTCCTGGCCATTATGCCTTCCAAACATCTCTTAAAGAAATTCATTTCTAACAAAGGATGCTCACAATCTCTACTACAGGAAAAGTTCCCATCTTCTTTTATCTGGTTACTGGCATCATTCTCCTGGCATCCCAACTGTGGTCATATTCCATCAATTTACTACAGATGGATTTTTGACATCATTATCCACAGATTAAAGGAAAACTAAATTTTACATATACTTCATAGTATAGTTAAAATTTTATAAAAGTGTTTGGTAACTCCTTATATGATGGATGATTTATATTTTTAACATCAATGAATGTTATATTCATTGGCTAGGGTGGTCATGATAAAGTTGAACAGACATATTGCAACAGAAGTTTACTTTCTCAACGTTCTTGAAGTTAGCAATCCAACATCAAAACAGGCCTCATTTTTTTAGAGAGCTCTCTTTGGCTCTCTTCAACTTCTGCATTCATAAGATCTTTCTTCTGAGAGTTTCTGAGCCTTGATTCCTTCTTTTTATAAGGATACCGAATCATATTGGATTAGGTCCTCCCTCAGTGATCCAGTCTTCTCTCAATTGCCTCTTTAAAGATTATTTCTAAAATACTTTGACAAAATATTGCACCATAGGGCTTCAACATATGAATTTTGAGAGGATTCCCATCTTTAAAGCTGTTGAAATATATTACCTATCCAAATGTATCTTCTTATTATTAATTTAATTTTACCTATATGATTACCTGGTCCTAAATGGTTTTTATTATTATTATTTCTTTTCCCCACCTTTCAGGTTTGGAAGTGAATGTTATCCTCATTTTCCTCATATCTATAAAATAGAATTAATTGGTTTTCCTAAATCTCCATTGCATAATTTATATTATATCATAATACCAGATGTTATTTTAGTCATGTCTTCACTTATTTGTTTTCCCCATTAAGCTATAAACTCTGGAAAGAAAGAACTGCTTTGTCACTATTACATCTCCAGGGTCTAACATAGTATCCTTCAGTATTTAGAGTCATCATAAATAATTGTGATCATATTTATTATTCTCAGCATATGAAAGCAGAATCTGTACTTTATTAAACATTGTATCATATGCAGCATCCAAATATCTTGCATATGTCATAATAAATTTACAATTCTTTCTGAGTCAAATATATTTAAGTGATGTCTGAAATATTTGGTCAATTGTTGACACATCTGTAGAAATGTGATCACTTTAGGAATTATAAAAAGCATAGTCATTAACTCCTTGCTATAGTTTCAATGCTCCTCCAAATTCCATGGAAAAATTTTTCATTTTTGATTTTAGCAGTTTTGAGACCTTAAAGAGGCTATTGGGTCATGGGGTCCTCATGATAAAGAATAAATTAAGGACATTATCACAAAAGTGGGTTAGTTATCACAGAAATTGGTTATTGGTAAAAGTGTAAGCTTGTCTCCCACCTTTGGGATCTCTCTCTCTCTCTCTCTCTCTCTCTCTCTCTCTCTCTCTCTCTCTCTTTCTCTCTTGCTCTCACTCTCTTACCATGTGATGCCTTTGCCACGTTAGGACACAGCAAGAGACCCCCATCAGATGCAGCTCCTTGCTGCTAGAGTTCCGGCTTATAGTAACATAAGACAAATAAGGCAGTTCACAAATTTCCCAGTTGGTGGTATTTAATATAGAAACATAAAATAGACTAAGATGTATTCATCTTCCATGTATACTTTCAATAATTTTGATTATGCCTAAGATAGATATTAGTGATATTGTTTTCAGAACTCGGTTTTAATTGGAAGGTCAAAGAAAGAGTTGGATTTCATTCTTTAAAAATTCTTAATGTAGTTCCTTTAATAGTAATTATTTTTCTCAACAAGTTCAATGAGGCTTAATAAATTAATCTCATTACAACCTGTCTAGGTTGTTTTTCTTCATTAAATTTCAATGAGTTTGAAAGACACATTTGAGAGTTGTACGGGAAAAGAGTAGCACAGTGTACCTGAAAAGTGATTTACGATGAGATAAAATGAGATATCCAGGAAGGCTGGAGGAAAGGAAGTAACCAGAAATATGAGAACAAGTATCTTTGAGCATAATTCTGAGAAATAGAAATTGAAAGATGGAAGGAAATTTAGAGAAAATATAAATGAGTACACTAAATTTCAGATTTGAATATTTGACATGGAAAGATATGTGTCTTATCTTCTAGACCACAGATTTAGTAACAGAACCAAAATCAAATTCTTATATATTTTACATAATGTTATATTCTCAAACTGAATAAACCTTGCATTAAATACACATATCTTTGTACATGCATACATTTCACATATGTATGAGGTGAGGCAAATTACCTTCATCCTTAAAAAATACTTTGTTCACTGCCAGGTATTGGGGACTTCTTATAATACATGTGAATCCCGTTTTAAAAATGAACATAATAGAGATTATAGTGGAAACACATAAATGACCTGATTCAAAGAGAAAGTGTTTCTAATACTTATTAGATTACAGTTTATCTTTATCTTTTAAGACAGAGAAAAAGCATCTAGATAAAATTGAAGTAAAACAAAGTCAATAAATCAAAGTAAATGTCTATTTAATAGAGTTAATTGGCAATGAGGAAAGATGCATTGAATGTCAATTATTAATAATAATAAATGATATAGTACATCTGTAAAATTCCTTACTAATGTTGATAGACTTCTTACATGAATCATTTTCTCTTACATGAATCATTTTTTATTTGAGTCTTAGGTCAAATAATATCTCCATTGCTATATCCAGAAATTAAGAGTTTTTGTGATTTGCCCAAGTGTACCTAAGTACACTGCATCTGGTCAAATAATCAGTGACATCTCCATTGCTACAGCCATTGACCAGTTCTTATTCCTAGTCTCACAGTGACCAAGAGGCAATGTTTACCTCTCCTCATATTTATTCCCCTGTCTTCTGAACACTACGTTTAACTCCCACAACTCCACCTGTTTCCATTTTATTCCTTTTCACTAGCTGCTTCCCCTTCTCATTCCTGTGGTTGCTTTTTCTGCTTCTTTATGATTTCTTAGTGTCAAATATCCCTTTTGCTTCCTCAGATATATCTCCTCCTTGTTGATTTCATTCTAATTTGTCAGTAAAATTATTAACACTACCTGTCCAAAATGTTTCTAAATGAAAGCATTCTCCTACAATCTGGATTTATATTTTGGACTATCAATAAAATATGACATTCCTAGGGACAGGTTAAACATGGCTGCACTGGAATTCCTAGTTACTTTCTCTCAACCTTTTTATACCCAGTGACTTCTCTACTACTGTGTATGGATGGTCTAGCTTTTAATTAGAAAGCAGTTCCTCTGAGACGGAGATTGAGATTTGACCTGTGGCTTTAACAGTATGCAAGTCATTATTGAGTTTGACAATAGGCTAGTACCTACATAAAGGTGTATGAGTAATAAAAACACTGAGTTTATCTAGGTGCATATATAGCGTTAATTTATTATGTTGTTAAATATCATTACCTCCTTTCTTCATACGCCGGTCAAAGCCATAGTCATGTCTACTGCATTATTCTGCTGAACTCTTTATAATTTGTATTCTGGCTTTGACTTTTGTCTATTCCCGCCTATATTATTTCCAAAACAGCATTCTCAAATCCTTTTCCACATACTGCCAGTCTTAATGAGAACTATTAAAAAATCTTTGTCTCCTTTTCCTTTCTCATTTTTGTCTACATGCTTATTATTTTCTACCAAAGAGGGCAATTTATTTATATTGGCTAACTGCCCCTCCATTATATTATGACAGAAAAGACAGATTTTTTTTCTGTTTATTACAAATTCTGTAATCCCAAGGCCCTATAACAACACCTGACACAGGTGAATGAATGAGTAGTAAGTGGCAGAGTGGTCCTATGAAAAAACCAGAGTAAGAGAAAAAAAGAAAAAAACATACTTCATCTTTCAACTTAGGAACTACTAATCAAATGTAGGATAAAAACTGATAAGACAATTATTTGTCCATTAATCGTCTACAGCTTTATAGACAGGATGTGAGAAGATGTTGGAATAAGCTGTGCATAATAACTACATGTTAGGGCAATGACTAAGTGACTATTAGATAAATATTGGCACACATATCTATATGGAAAAAGTTATATGTTATCATAATATACCAAATTAAATGATGCCATTAGAACTTAAAATGACCAGATGAGAAATTTAAGAAACTTAAGTAAATAGAAATACAAAAAGATAATATGCCATGAATTTATTAGCAAGTATTAGAATCATGAATTTGTAATTGTTAAAAGTTGTCAATCACATAAGGTAACAATAGATAAGGATAAATAATTAAGAACAAAATATCTTAAGCACATAGGTTTTAAAAAAGCATTTTTATATATAAGTAAGCAGAATATAGAAATAGTCATTTCATTTTTTTTTCAAGGAAAGAGAAACTAAATTTTCATTTGAAAATGAGAGAAGTTTAAACTGGAATAGAAAGAGGTATCTGTCTATGAAGTTTATTAAAATACTACCTGAAGATCTACAACATCAACAAGTACATATATTGTGGACAAATCCAAAATTTATGTGAATGATTACTCCATCAAACATGACAAAAAGTAATGGACAGGTACATACAGTCTTGGGGAAAAGTAATAAATATTTTGTTACTTTGGAAAATTATTTTCCAATAAGTAAGAATAGATCCCAAAGCTTTACGTATCATAAGGCTTTTATAACAAAATGATATCATAAAATCCAAAGGCAGTTATTGAGAATGGAATAAGATATTGTGTTAATGAGCTTTAAGTTGCTGTGACCAAATAATTGAAAAAGACAACTTGAAGGAGGGAAAGTGGCTTCTGGTTTCAGAAATTCGGTGCATGAATGGGTCAACCCCATTACTCTGGGCCAAAGGTGAGTTTGAAAATCATGGTGGAAGTACATGGTAGAGGAGCTTTTCTGGGAAGCAGAGAATGGGGAAAGGATCTCAGGGAAAATGCACCATTCCAAGGCAAAACTGCAGTGGCCCACCTCCTCCAGCCATGTACTGCCACCCCACCCGCAACAGTTATCACCCAGTTAGTCATTTGAACAAGGACGGATTAATTTGGTACAGCTCTCATAATCTAATAATTCTACCTTCTACATTAACATGGGAACTTTGGGAGGTGACCTCATATCCAAATCATAGCAAATATTCTTCACCCCACAGACATCCTTTAAAAGTCTATATAATGAGCATTTCCCTTTAAGAAAATAAATTTTAAAAACTTAAAAAATATTTAAGTTTATGAATGGAAATTAAGTGCCAGAAAACATTATTTCCTTAATTTCAAAAAGAAAGGTGAAATGCTCACTTAGATATTAAAAATGCTTTGTTTTACTTTTACCATAAGTTAAATTTAATTATCATGTACATTACTATGACTTACCTGAATGTTATTCTAAAACTTATCTTGTAAAGTAAATGTGTCAACAAATATTCATCTATTTGGATCTTAGAAAAGAAAGTTAATGATAACTTCTTCTAGTTCGTACAGGAAATATGAAGAATATTCCCTTAATAATATGAATGGTATGTTAACAAAAAAGTTCAGTATGAAATACCTGGGTGATTATCTCCAATAGAGAATCTGTCAATTGGCTTTATTACTCTTTTCCTTCTTATTTGAGTAACATCTAGAACTTGAAGAGTACCACTCTGACTCCTTTGAGAATCTTGGCAGGGATTTAGCCAACTGGATTAAGGGCCACAAACGGCTTAAACTAAGCAGCATACTTAACTAAAAATATGACAAGAAGAGGGATTTGGAACTTGGATAAACATTGCTCCCTGAATCCAGATGTATTTTTCTCTCCACTTTGTATTTATCATAAAATTTATACTATATTTCAAATATAATATTGAATTAAGAATAACTGAGATGGATTATTTCTAATTTGTTTATATTTTTCAAAAATCAACTTGGGAAACTCCTAAAGCTTGAAATTAAAATAACCCCACTGCAGGAGTGATATTGGCCAAATTATATGAAGTGATATTGGCCAAATTTATTGTCATATTGTGTATTGTATGAATGTACAAATACGTAACAACTAATCCCATTAGTATTGTGCAACTATAATGCGCCAATAAAAAAAGTGGGAAAAAAAAATCCCTACCACAGAGTTGATTAGTGTGTCTCAAAAATTCAAGTCTAGTATTTAACTTCTTTTTTTAAAATTTTTTATTTATTTTAATGAGTTATACACAACAGTAGAATACACTTTGACACATCATATATAATGGAGTATAATTTTTCATTCTTCTGGTATACATGATGAAGAATCTTACCAGTTGTATAGTTGTTTAGTAATTCATTCTACTATCCTCCCTACTACTGCTGTTTTTTTTAAGTCAATCAGGTTTTGGTAATTAGTTATGACAGGCCTAGGAAACTAATACACATTTTATAAATAAAATAAGGATATATAATAAGTATAATCAATGATCCATAACAATTTATCAAGCAAAATCATATTTGAAACATTCAATTTCTATATGATCTAGGAGTAAAATGTAGTAAGTAAGCTCCTGTCTAACCAATGACATTGTCCTCTTTCAGAATAATGAATAATACAACAAAATTTGATAATCATTCGAGTTAGCAAAGCACAGACCAAAGAGCAAATTTCTACTAGGAAATTCTGTGTAACTTCAAAGATAGAAGACACACTAATCTGCTCATTTTAGTATATACTTAATTTATATTTGATAAGCTGACAAAAACATTATACCATACTAGAAAGTGAAATTGTTCATTGTAAATGAATTAAAGACTATTAGATACTAATGTATTGTGAATATGAATAGCATTAAATGTCAATCATTTCTGCATACATGAACAACTTTAATTCTTAAACTAGAGTCTGAAGTCTGGAACATGGAATGCAGTAACCAAGTTGTCCTTATATACTTCAGTAATTTAGTTGGTTAATTAGTTACCTGCCGGAGAGTCAAGTACTTATTAAGCAGCTCCTTTATTAGTCAAAGAAACAAAAATCTCTGACAATATTTCTCTGGTTTGCCCAATGACTTTTCTAGAAATTATTGTTATTCTGTAAAATTATAGCCCATACACTTGTTACTGTTACATCCAGTTCTCCCTGTCTCCCAACTTTATTTGACCTTATTTATTTGGTGTCCCATCAAGAGGCAGATATCAGAATTAAAGTTGCACATAAGTTTAATATAATAGCTGCTAGTAAGAACAAAGTAGCTATAAAGATGTAAAGAGAATTTTAAGATGTTAAGAGAATTTCAAAATACAAGAGGAAGAATGAAGTTGAGAGAGTGTGTTCTTTACAGGGCTGGGATGCAGGTCACCTTTGAAGCAGTGTGATAAGCAGGCCTTTGGATCATAGAAAAGTTCACTGATCTTCCACAGTCAGAGTGAACTATAATTTCTCCTCAGTCTGGAAACTCTTAATTTGGTCTACTTGTGGGTGAGGCTGGCAGCAAGGTTCCCAGGAGTAGGGATTTCAGGAATCTGAGTGGAAAATGTGATATTGGTTTGGTTGCATAAAAACCACTCTTTTATCTCCATAGGAACAAGGGAGTCCAACATTGTAAAAATTGACAAAGCAACATGGGGCTGAGATACAGGATCTTTTTCAGGAAAGCTGCAGAAAAGTGGGAGCTCAGAAAGGTGACCATAGAAAGACACCAACCAGTTAGAAGCAAGAGCTGCAAGCTTACTGAGAAACCGCATGCTCTGGGCTTCAGAAGAGTTCCCTGTGCAACAGGAGCAAGAAGGAACAAAAATGGCAACAAAACAAGTCAAAGAGAAGTACTTTGCCACTGTAATGTCTCTTCATTGCCCTCTACTGGCAAAGATTAATATTGTGCTTGCTTCCAAGCATTGCGGAATAAGAAAAGAGAATTTTGGAACCAAAAGCAACCCATTTGATAACTAGAACACTCTTCCTTTGTCCTCTACATATTTTTAAAACCACAGTTCAAAACTCCCTTAAGGTTAAACACTGGATAGGAATCGTTCTACATTGTAATTGAGGTTTTTATCCAGACTTAATTTAGCAGAATTATCTTCAGAGTCACACACGCACACAAAGAGAGTAGTCATTTATATTGGTACCGATGTGAATTACACACATCCCTTTCGGTTGTGCTTTGAATAGTTTGTGTAAGCATGCACAGAGAACTTAAATATCCATATATATTTTATCTTGTCATATAATTTGTATATATGCATCACTTTCCTTCAGAACAAATTTGTAATTACTTAAGATTTTATGCTATTCCTTTTTTGTTTCATATTCAAGTGATATATCAAATCTCTTTTTTTACTCCCTACCATATTCTATGCATACTCTAAATACCAATTGTACTAGTTGTTATTGAGTTTTGGTACATTTTCCCAAAGCTAGATTGTTCTTATTTTGTATTTCTACTGGATACCTTCATAATTTGGCATAAATGCCATGTCCTTCATTGACTGAAACAGCAACATTCACTCATGTTTGGCCACAATAACTTTTTTATTGTAGTTCTTTTCAATGCATGCTTGAATTGTAATTCGTATTTGGATTGTGTGATATCAACATTAAAACATCTGCCCTTACATTTATTTGAGATCAAAGATTATGTATAGCTGGGCGCCATGGCACACGCCTGTAATTCTAGTAACTGAGGAGGCTGAGACAGGAAAATCTTGAGTTCAAAGCCAATCTCAGCAAAAGCGAGGCTTGCTAAGCAACTCAGTGAGACCCTGTATCTAAATAAAATACAAAATAGGGCTGGGATGTGGCTTAGTGGCCTAGTGCTCCTGAGTTCGATTTCCGGAACCAAAAAAACAAATGAAAAAAACAACACTATGTATAAATTGTATAATATTTTGGACAAAATACCATTTATTTTAATCTAATCATTCATTTTTAATAGACTTAAATTGTAAATTTTAAAAATATTGGCAACTTATTTTTAAAATTTTTTTCTTTTTTTTTTTTTTTTTTTTTTTTTTTTGTGGTGCTGGGAATTGAACCCAGGGTCTTGTGCATGAAGGGCAAGCACTCTACCAACTGAGCTATATCCCCAGCCCTTTCTGTGTATTTTAAATAAAAAATGAAGAGGAAATATGTGTGTGTGTGTGTGTGTGTGTATTTGTTGACATAATTCACCTCCACCTGTATGTGGTTTGATTGGAAGCAACAAAAAACACTCTCAGCTACTTTTACTATGAAGAACAGATTCTAAATGTCACATCTTTTTAAAGTGTAGACTCAGGATCAAACTACAACTATTTCAATTTAAACTGTAGCACTTTCCAGAAAAATGGCCTTGGAAAGTTAATAAGTTCTACTGGACATTCTTCTCTTCATCCATCACACATGAATGATAAGATCCTATTAGTCTGAAGACATAGTATGTTGAAATATTAAGTCACAAAGGCACATGTACACAAATAATTCTTTATTAATCTATGCCTGGGTATTAATTAAATTCCTCATTCTGTTCACTGATAATATTTCCCTTAGGTTGTATTCTATTTATTATTTCCTGAGCCAGCATCTCAATCCGAGCAAAATGATGATTGAAAAAATCAGAAACTCTCAGGGCAAGAATCTCTGCTTGTGTGCTAGGGGTGGGGGCATGTCATTCCTGGTCATCACTTGTACCTGCTGACATATGCTTTTTGAGGTATTCATGTTTCAGGCTGCACATTTCACTTTGGAGAGGACCAGTTCCCTGCCATGTCATCTTCCTCAGGTTTATTGTGTCTCAGTGCTAGCTTCTAGTGGTTTTTGGAACAACAAAAACACTATTGCATATCCCGCAGTTCTCTTTGGCTTTAAATTCCTCAATTAATTTTGAGACTCTTGAGCCTTGGTAGGCAGAAGAGAACTCTTGAATCTTTTTAATTTTTTTAAATTCATTTTTAGAACTCTTGAATCTTAATGCCATTTTTAATAACGAAAACAAAAGTTAGCTTAGTTCTTTGGACCCCTCTGTATCAGGATTCTCTTTCCCATTGATTGCCAAGACTCAGCTCAGTGTGACTACAACATTGCTGACCTTTACAGAATCCACCAGTGACTAAGTTTCTGTTTCCCTCTTCATCTCTTTTCCATTCCCAAAATCAAATGAAGTGTGCGTGTGCGTGTGTGCATGTGTGTGTGCGTGTGTATGAAGTGTAAGAGATATAAGGGAATTTAGGACAGAGAGAAAAACCTTTGTTTTCTAAATAACTTCTTCTTTATTTAGTGATAACACAAGTTTTTAAATCTTAACCAAGTTAGGCATGTGATTATTTTCAGTTAGCCTTTTCTGAGTCAAAGAATGCAGAAATTGGGGGCTGGGGAGATAGCTCAGTCAGTAGAGTGCTTGCCTTGCAAGCATGAGCAAGCATGAGGCCCTGGGTTCGATCCCTAGCTACCGCCAAAAAAAAAAAAAAAAAAAATCATTTAAAAAAGAATACAGAAATTATAACTTCACAATCTCAAGAAAAAGAATGAGTGAAAAGAAAATTTGGAAGTACATTGTTTTACTGTATAAAAGTTTTATTCTCAATAAAAAATTAAGAGAGAAAATTGGCTTAAAGAACTAAAAACAGTGGCCAGAGTATTGAAGATTTTGTTTTTATAAACTCAAAATCTAAGCCTCAGAGAGAAAAGAATAGGATGGAAAATATAAATGAACAGAATCCAAAAATAAGGCCTTCTTCACAATTGTATCTCCTGTTTTTCAAAATTAGAGTTCAAAATTTGAGAGATATCTATATTCTCCAAATTACAGCTATATTTTACATAATTGTAATTAACTCTAGTAGAAATGACACATCAAATGAAACACTGTAAAATAACAAAATAAAACAGAAAACAGATAAAGTTTACCAGAGAGACAAAACAAATACATGTAAAAATATAGTTTTGAAAAAGTGAAAAATTAAATAATTTATTAAATGAGATTAAGAAGCTAAAATATAAAATTGAACAAAGTAAAGCTAAAGATAAGAAAAATCAAACATATTATAAGAAGTAAAAATTTTTTTCATCAAGGAAATACTCTATGAAATTAGAAAATTAGAAAAAATATCTTTTTATAAGACTTTATAAAATTTCATTGTTTACTGTTCATTATTGTAGTTAGTTATGGTCACCTGTTTTTTACTTTACTACTACTAGATTACAAACATTATCTAATTGTATTTATTATAGCTATTACTGATGTTCATTATCATTAAAATAGGAGGCAGGAGAATTTTTAGTCGAAGTAGTTAACTTTAATGTTTTCAGTTAAGAATTAATTTATTTTTTCCACTTTAATTTTTGTTCTTACAATATTTCCCTAATGTATTATAACCAGAACAATAAAAATAATGTGTGTATTAATCTGAGTATTTGAGGGAGTGAGACTCCTCTGGCTAGGTATAGATGCTTTTAAAAGGATTTGGTTATTTATCCTGCAGACTGCATTATATCAAGGACTACTTTAATCAGATTGAAAAATTAGAAATTTATCTTTCAGTTTTTTCCAAATATATTGCATGTAATTTAACAGTTGTTCTAAATATAACATGTAGTTAATAATTAGCAAAATGAATCAGTTGTTTAAAAACTGAAGTTCAATAGATTAATTTAGCACACAAATTAAATGCAGACTTTACCAATCCAAAGCAATAGACAATTGAAATACTAAAGTGCTTATCATTGCCCCCTCCCTTTTTGAAATTTTCTTTTTAACAGGTTTTTTTTTTTTTTTTTTTTTATTGTAAACAAATGGGATACATGTTGTTTCTCTGTTTGTACATGGCGTAAAGGCAGGTTTTGTTTTTTAAAAATAGTATTAGGTTTATAAAAATCTTGAGTGGAAGGTACACAGAATTCTTGTGTATACACAGCTCCCCAATGGCAGAATCTCTCAGTCAAGTGTCACATCCCTTATGACTTATGAACATATATGGACATACAATTGTTAAGTCCCATGTTTATATTGAGGTAGATTGTTGGTGTCATTTATTCCTCTGATTTTCTTCACTGTCAAGATTTGAAACTTATTGTCCACAAGTATCCCTTTTTGATCTCCCGTTCATTTTCAGGTAATATTTTATGGCCAATATAAACATTATTGGCAGTTTTGTTTATAAAGCTAAGATCGTTTATAAGATTAGATTGTTTTAAAAAGAGGGAAAACTAAAATTTAAAAAAATCATTGTTATATTCATCACCATGTATAACATGTTATTATTCTTTGTTTTTCTGTGCAGTTGGTATCAGGATGGTCATATTGCCATGTAACATTTTAATTTATTTTGTTAGAGAAAATAATGTGATTGTTTTTCATATCATGAAGTATGCTTTGTCAAATAAGGAAACTTTTCTGTTCCACTGGCCTTTGTATGTGTTATTACGTTTATGTCACAGAGTTTTAATTATTTCTGCTTTCAAATGACCCATAACATATGACTACACAAGTTCTATAAATTGTTTACCTTCTTTATTTCTGTGATTTTTCAATATTAATTCAATAAAACTTTTTAATATTTTTCTGATTTCTTGCACTTCTACTTTAGCTTTAGTATAAGTTTTATTATATTTTATTGTTGAAAATCGTATCTATTAACTATTGTTGCTTAATATTTGTCACTAGGAATTTACCTTGTATACAAACATTGTTTTATTCAATAACATTAGACTCTTTTTGTGTACATATAGTATGTGAGTAATGGTAGATTTTAAATAACCTCTTTTATTCCTTAACAATTTTGCTTTTCACAACATTTAGGCTATTTATCTATTAACTTTATGCATAAATCATTTTTAATAGAGGTTTTCTTTATTCCTAATAATGTTTAATAAAATTGATTTTGTCTGACATTCACCTATACAGGATTTCCCCTGATTAGTATTTGCTAGTTGTTTTTCATCTATTATTTCAATTTCTGTCCTGTTTCATGTCTCTCTTTTATATAAAAATTAAATATTTTAATTCATTCTGATCATTTCTCTATTCAAACCAAAAATTTAGACATTTATATTTATTGTGATTATTAAAATATATCTTCCCATCACCTATCGATCTATCTCTCATCTATCTTTCTATCTACTTGTATCCACTTTCTTGTTATATAATTCTTGCATTTTCTATATTTCCTTTTAATTTTTTTCTCTTTTGGGTATCCTTTCTCAACCTTTATCAATCATGAGCTTCCATTCTACTCCTTAGAAAGTTGTGAATTTCAATATTGAAATTCTAAGCATTATATTTTAATTTACAAATTCTTATTTTTTAGTTGTGCATGCATTAGCTTGTCAGTTTAGGTCTGATTTTCATAGTTTTGACTACTGCTTATTCTCCTTTCTGGCAATTTTCCTCCTCTTTGGGTATTAAATATGTGTGTGTATGTGGAGTGTGTGTGTGTGTGAGCTCGTATGTGTGATATATACATATATATGTATATATATATATATAGAGAGAGAGAGAGAGAGAGACAGAGAGAGAGAAAATAGTTTAAATACGTGTATATATAACACAATTTTTTTTTCAGATTCTTCATATCTTTTTAATTTCTACCAATACTCTGGGTTCTATATCTTCGGTATTACAATCTCAATTGTAATAGTTTTTTTCTACATATTCTACATTAATTCAGTAGCCTCCATTACTCTTATGTTTCTTGACCAAAGCCAGTCTATTTTCAGTCCTCAGGGATGCCGCCATATTTCTCATATAAAATGCCTTATTTCCTGGTCCTGTCACTTGGATCCTGCAGCACATGATATGGTCTCTTAAATTTCTCACCTGGCATTGAATATTGAATAGGGAGATACAATTACTTCTTTCTTTCCACTTTCCTCTGCCTTTGAGATTCCTCCAAAATTGGGCTGCTTCACATACTCATTAGTTTGTCCAGGTTATTCGATTTAATGCAGGCTTCTCTGTCTGTAACTTCCTTGGCAGCAAAGGACACATGTCATTATTTTCTTCTTTCCTAAACATGTTCCTCCCTTCATTTCAGAGATTCAAACACCAGGATGTGCCCTCAACAATGAGGCTGTCTATTTAGAATCTTTAAACTTCCCTACTGGTCATTTTTGATGAACTAGGTCAAGTAGAAAATCATGAAATGTTCAAAGTACATTTAGATGAAACACCATCCCACAAAGAGTGGGAACTGTATCCTTGAGGAGGTGCTCAAAGCACCAAAGCACTAGGTATGGCATTCCAGAAGTGGAGGTAAGATATTTCCTGTGGCGTAAACTTGGACCAAGGGGAAGCAAGGGGTAGGAAGGAGATCAGCACACAATTCCCCACCCACTTATCTCTGATTGACCACTCTGAGCTCAAATTTACTTTACAGCATATGCCAGGATTTTTTTTTTTCCTGTGAGCCAAATAATCCACCTACTAAGCCACGAGCAAAAGCAAGTTCTTTTGATTTTTTATTGTTAAATGTAGCCAGAAAAGCAAGGCATCAATATACATATGTGAGCATTTTTCTTCATTTCACTTTGTGTTTGTTCAAACTGATGCCTAAATTGTCTCCCTTTAAATAAATCATCAGCATTTATATTTGCTTCAGGCTCTGTTTAGTAGAGGATATAAGCTAATAAATATTCTGTCTTCTTGTAGACCATTACATAACAAGTATCTAGATATGCTGTGTGGCATATAACAAATGCTGTATGAGTTTTTTTTTTTTTTTGTTTGTTTGTTTGTTTGTTTTTTGTCAAGTGAATCACTAAATATGTGTTTTAAGGTTAGAAGAATATGCAAAAAGTAAAAAAGAGCATCTATCTTGCACAGAGATGATGTTTCTATGTGCTGATTTGCTCTCTCTCTCACACACAGTATTATTGTTTTAGTTAATCTTCATAACAATACAAAGGAGGTGATTTTTTAAATCTCCACTTTATGGATGAGAGTTGAATAGCCTAGAGAGGTTAACATGACCTATATAAGGTCATACAACTCATGATTGATAGAGTTGGGAATTGTGCACAAGAAATTTCATGTTCTTCTGCTATTTGGTGCTGTTTTAGGGGCTTATCTTTATTCCTTATGACTCTTGGTTGGAAATACATGGCTGAAAATTTTTCATAGACAGTGACACAAAATACTCCCATGGCTTAGAAAAAGTCATTTTCCCCCTCCTGCTGTTCTATACTACTTAATTTGATATATTAAAAGACAAATCTTTGGAGAAAAGGAGAAATTGCTTGCCATTTACTTACTGTGTGACCTTGGGCAAGTAACTGAGACACCCAGGACCACTGCTTTCTTAAATCTAACAAGAAGAAAATAAAAACTACCTCAGGAATTAGTTACCAAATTTTAAAACACAGTATAAATCTTCAATAAGTACTTCTATTTTGTTTCTGTATAATGCATTTCTTGGCATTTTTTAAATAAAGGGGAATATATATTTTTATTTCAATGTGAAATAGCTTTAGAACGTGTTAGAGTGTAACTTAAAACAGTGAACATTTCAAAGGGTATCTATAAATTACTTTGGAATTCACCACATAATAATATTTCCCCAGAATTTATCTTCCTAGTGGAGTTTAATTTATTTAAAATATCCTTGCTTTCTCTAAATACATGCAGTCATTAAAATCAAATTATTAAACTTTAAAACTGCAATGTTAAGAACTGATTATTCCAAGATGAGTGAGGCAATCCTTACTTTGTGAAACATGCTTGATGAATCTCTGCAGTAAAGTGGAAAGTCAGATCAGATATGAGTTGATGTGGGAGCACAAAATGAATCTCCAGTTAAGTGGGAAATCTAACCTATCAGGAATGTTTTCTACTTCCTATAACTTGATTTCTCCCTTCCTTCAGTAGGCTTAAAATGTGCTATGAAATAAACCTGCTGCCTGAGATATGTGAAATACTATATAACCGTTTGAATTCTGTGATATGCATTATATCTCCCACTCAATATTATGTTTGTATATTTAATGTGTATTTTAATTTTTATTTTGTCTTATTATTCTTAAACTTTGATTTCTGTGTGATGTGTGCACAGATTATAATTCAATTTTACTACAGTTACAAAACATGTATCACATTCTATAATAATATGAGGTATGTATATTTTCTAGTCCATATATATGTTTTCAAGATATACCTGAAGGAAAAACAGATGAATTAATAATTCTCTACTTCTATTATTGTGTATAGGAATTTCTTCCTTCCTAAATCATAAAAGCATTATTTTGTGAAATATGGCACACATTTTTTTCAACAAAGCTCAGGTACTAATAATTTCCAATACTTTGCTGATTTTTGTAAGCAGTTGTCAAAATAGACAATTGTGAAAGACTTTGCAATACATTAGTTTCTGGGTAAAGGGTCTTTTAACTCAGCACATTTCCATGATTCTTACCATTTAAACTTGGAATCATGCCCTTTACAGCCCATACATAATACTTTTGTGGCACTTTTATGCATTTATTCTTGTTCTTTGGTCCACCTAGTCCAAATTACTTTCAGTCCCATATAACCTAAAGTTTACTTTTATAACTTTCATCAGCATATTAGCACCAATTGTCACCACTCTTGCCCGCTTCTGCTTCTCTCCAAGTTTTTCAGGTAATTTCAAGACCAATTAAATCTTTGTGAGCAATCTTTGTAACTACTATTTTCATTTTTCCCATTGATTCATGTATCTAATCACATTCAATATGCACACTATATTCCAGACATTCCTTCAGATAGAGGAGATAGATAGACGGTAAAAACAGTTTATTCTCAAGGAAGTTACATCCTAGTGATGGGTGATACAGGGGAAAATATAGATTAGATAAACCGATAGTTTTTACTATAGATGAAAATATATTCACAATGAGTGGATGGGAATTTTAGGTTTGGAGAAATGTTATTTTAAATACAGTTTTCATGAAGCTTAAATTATTCTCTGTATAATTAATTATAGTTTTAACTTTAAAAATATATATTTCTATAGCTATTTCATAAATTAACTTTAAGCACATTTATTGATACAGCAGTCATTTATTTGAAAATATAATCCTTTGTTGGATAGTGGGGACATTGGTAACTTTTATTTTATTAATACACTTTATTTTTAAGGCATGTTTAAGTTAACTGAAACACTGAATAGAAAATAAGAAGAGTTTTAAAATGCTCCCCCTCTCCAAAAATCATGCAGATTTCAGAATTGGTTGGTTTCATTTAGCCGTGCAGATTTAAGATTCCATGCCTTTCATTGCTGGATGGTTTCCTTCTTTTTGTCATAGAATATTACTTCTTTCTATGGACATAAAAGAGTTTGCTTTTTCATTCTCCTATGGAAGAATATCTTTGTTACTTCCGCTTTTGGACATGTTGACAAGTACTGATTATAAACCTTTGTGTGCATAAATTCATGCAGACTTAAGTTTTCAACTAAAGAAGCAGATACTGGCATAAAAGCACATGTAGATTAGTGGAATGAAATAGAGAACCCAGAAATTAATCATATAGCCATCTGGTTCTTTACAAAGTCTCCGAGAATATACAGTGGAGAAAGATAATCTCTCCAATAAACGGTGTTGGAAAAAAATGCATATGCATATGTATTTGTTGGTCACACGTAAGAGAATTAAACTAGATGCCTTCCTCTCACCATAACATAAAAATCGACTCAAAATGAACCAAATACCTAAATCTTAAATAAGTAACGTGAAATTACTCCAAAACATGGAAAACACTTCAAAACATTGGAAGAGGCGATGATTTTTTTCTTTTAAGACAGTAGCCCCCAAACACAGGAAACAAAAGTGAAAATAGACAAATGAGGTTAAATCAAAGTAAGAGGCTTCTGTATAGCAAAGGAAAGAACCAACAGAACTCAGAAACAACTTACAAATGGGGAAAAATATTATTAGATAGTACATCCAACAAGGGATTGACAACTAGACTATATAAAGAACTCAAAAAGCTGAACCACCAAAGAACAATACAATAAAGCTGGCTAAAGATCTAAAAAGAACTTCCCCGAAGAAAAAATGCAAATGAACAAAATAACATAAAAAATGCACTTTCATTAATCAGCAGCGAAATGCAAATTAAAACCATATTGAGCTATCATCTCACCCCAATGAGAAAAAATATCATGAAAAGGCCAAAAAATAATAGCAAGCATTATCAAAAAGGAGAGAAAAGGGAACTCTCAGATACCATTGCAAATATAAATTAGTACAACCATTATGGAAAACAAAAAGGAGATTCCTCAGAAAACTAAATATAAAACTACCATATGATCAACAATTTCACTACTGGGATGTATCCAAAGGAGATTAAATCATTCTACCAAAAAGATACTTGCACTCCCAAGTTTATTTCAACACTATTAACAGTAGCCAAAATGTAGATCAACCCAGATGTCCTTCAGTGAATGAATAAAGAAAATACAGTATATTTGCACAGTGAAATGCTATTCAGTTATTTAAAAAAAAAAAAAAAAAAAAAAACGAAATCCTGCCATTTGGAGCAACAGGAATGAAACTGTTTGGGCATTACGGTAAGTGAAGCAATTCAGGCAGACATAGAAAGACAGATATCATGTTTTCACTCATTTTTGGAAACAAATAAGTCATACTTGTAGAAGAATGGAAAGGAATAGTAGTCACCACAGACTGGGAATGACTGGGAGAGGGGAGACAGAAAGAAATTCAAAGGGACATGAAAATCATAGAGTGGAGGAATCACTCGTGGTTTCTCTCATACAGTAGAGTGACTACTGGGTTTAACAACCTGTGATATATTTCAAAATAACTAGAAAAAAGGTATATGAAATTCCCAATAAAAATGACTAATGGTTGAAGAGACAGAAATACTTTCACACTGATTTGATTAGTACACATTATGTATGTGTATTGAAATGCCATAATATTCCCCACAAAGTTGTACAGATTTAAAAAAATAATTTAAATAAATTTAATTTTAAAAATTAGGTCTATCAATTTTCAACCTTTCTTTTATCAATTAAAATTTTCCACAATAGGAGTATTTTGATACATGTAAAACATTCTAAATCAGTTCCTTTCGATACAAAATTTTGGAAATATATTTTGAGATACCACATTAAATGAAATTAGGTTCATTTTCTACTCTTATTAAAGAAAAATTTAGTGTATTCGATTGTCTTGCTAAATAATAAAACAAAATATCCTCAGCATAGTTATCATGACATTATTCTTTTCATAAAGTCTTAAAATCTTAGGCAAAGTAAACTTACAAAGGTTATTTTTAAGATAAGTCCAGAGTTTTATATTAACTAACACTCTTCAGTTATCAACACAATCTTCTGGGCACACCATTATTTTAAGAGGCATTAATTTTGATCCATCATGTGGCTTATGGTACTTGAATTAGACCATATATTTATTTGGTCATAAACATTCTGTTTAAAATATAGGCGAGGGAAGATTCACAAAAAGTACTGGAAAACAGAAAACCAATTCTTAGATGAGAAGTCCTCCTCAGTTGAAATATGCTACAAGTTCGTACCCCAAATTCAGTTTTTAAGAGTCACCATGAAAAATCAACCATAAAAATGAATTTTCCCTTTGCCTAAGGCATATTTATGTAAAATATTCTTTAAAGCAGAAAAAGAATACCTCTGTAGATTTACTGATATGTCCCCAAAACATCATAAGATGTAAAAGAAAAAAACTCTGACTTTTAATCACAACCGTAAAATAAAAATGCCTTAATAATGCAAACTGCATTATTATTTACCAATGAATTTTTTTAGGTTATTTCATCAAACTCCCCACCCACATTTGATAGAAAGATTGCTTTTTAAAAACTGACAAAACTATTTTGAATAGTGTGACAGGATTTGGGTTATTTCAACAAAGAAAGATTAAATAATGTATTACCTGAGCTCCTATTGAGAATAATTAGTATTTTCCTTTTAAAAAATAACAAAGAAAATGAAATTTCAAGTTATTTTCTGTCATGTTCTCACAGGAAAACAGAAGTTCATTAGAGTTGGTGTTTTGGCTTGGACATGTATGTCATTGTTATGTGTCCATCAACTATGAAAAGAATGTAATGAAGGATTTTTCTAGTGATATTTTAAAGTGAATAACCAAAACCATCCTTCCTTTCTTGAATTGGAGATAATTTTGACACAAACGTACAAAGAAAATGAATATGGAATGAAACACTTTATGATTTTTTTCTCACCAATTTCTTTCCCTAAAATAGCAGACTTGTGATGAACACTTCTTGTATTTCCTCTAAAGAGTTTTCAGAACTGGATGTTAATAATTTGAAACATTCAATTACTATTTGAAATGCATTAATGTTAGAAGATATAGGGACATAGATATAGATATCTTGCTCTTACTTTCAAGACAACTAATCTTTTGTTCTCCAGTTTTCACATTGATTATATAGCATTCATAGATTATCATTTTTTTAGGAACTGTAAATTAAGGCTGAAGTATTCACTGTTTCAATTGTATAGTGCACAAAGGGACTCACTCAATGGCGAAGAGGAGTGAAGATTCAGCTTGGGTTCCTTACCCAGTTCTGAGACTAGGAGTTGGACTATTTTTCACATGGGGGAAAAGAAAAGCTTTTTCACTTTATGTGAAGCTCAGTATGGACTAATGATGAGCTTTTATGTAATATCATATATAATTTTAAAACTAAAAGGTTGCAAGCAATATGTTAAATATTCTTTTTTATTTACATTGAAATTTAAGAAATATGGTTTGAAATCTACAACTTCATTTTGACTTTTGATCATGTGTCAATAATCAGCTTCTGTACCTGTAGGAAATATTCAAAGTAGTGTGACCATATAACTAGAATACTATAACTTTTGAAACATCAACTTACTCTGGCCCCATGGGGAAGGCCCACTGTCCAAAATTTCTCTAATGAGGGCCTTCCAATTTGACCACTTTCTCTCTACTCAAGACCTCACAGGCCTTTCTATTATCTGGCTTCTAGAGGATTAGGTTATGGATTATTAGGAGCTGTTCTAGATCTCAGGATTGTAAATCTTTTGATTATGTAATCTGAATGACATTTGGTTAAGAGGTTGGAAAAAAGTACAAAATATAGAGCAAAACTATATGTTAGCTTCTGGAAACCGCACCGTGTTTATTCATTGATTCCATTCACACTAGAATTCTTTTCTACATGTTTTTTAAAATTAATTAATTGATTCATTATTATAATTTGCAGCCATTTTGTAAATTTATAGTGCTCAATGTGATGTTTTGTATATGTACCCATTACATAATGATTCAGTTACTCTAGTCAACAGATGTGTCACTCTATAATCTTATCATTTTTAAAGGGGAAAACACATTAAAAATTCAAATAGAATTAAATGAAAGGATTTCTCAAAAAAGTAGACTGACAAATGAAAACTCGATGACGAGATAAAAAAGAAATAATAAAAAGTGATAATACTCCAACCCAATAATTTGTTTAGAAATTTGGAAATAAGTATGACAATTTTTAGTGTGCAGATACCTTGACCTATAAAGGAAAGAAAGAAGGATCAGAACCAGGGAGGGAGAAAGTGAAAGAAGAAGACAGAGTTAAACAGCAGAAACTACAAAGATCCATATATTGAAAATGATTATTCTTACATTCTGGATATTTCTATTTCTCTTTAATTTTTTTTGTTTAATCACTTACAGGATAGTGTTCAATTTAATATCAGAGAAGAAAAATAATAAAAATATTTATATTTTTGAACACTAAATTAATGATTTCTGAAAAAAGATTAAAAGGTAAAAGTGGCCCTATCAAAACATCTCTAGCATCAAAATGATGTCATCAAAATATAGGATGAAAATGGCTGAAGGAAATATTAACAAGTGATGATTCATTTACATACATACATATACATGTATATACATATACAATATGACTTCATACACTTCATAATGCTGTACACATATATACATATATATACATGCATACAGTATTGTATAAATATATGTATTTATTGTATATACATATACACACACACACACACACATTTGTCAATATATATATATATATAAAACATTTCATACTTTCATTTGTTGATTGAAATTTAGGTTGATTCCATATTCTAGCCATTGTAAATTATGCTGCAATGAATGTAGAAGTGCAGATATCTCTTTAACATCCTGACTTTATTTCCTGTATATGTGCCCAGAGGTGGGAACCCTAGATCACATGATAGTACTATTTTGCATTCTTTTTGGAAACTTTCATATCGTTTGCTCTAATAGTTCTCATGGACAGTGTGTAAGTGTTCCCTTATTGCCAAATCCTAATCAACATTTGTTATGTTTTGTTTTTTTGATAATAGTCATACTAACATGTGTTAAATGATATCTGATTATAGTTTTAATTTGCATATTTACTGATTGGTGATGTGGGACTTTTTTTAATGTACCTGTTAACCATTTAAATGCTTTCTTTTGAGAAAAATTGCTTCTAGTACTCTATCTAGTTTTGAGCAAGGTTATATTGTTCCTGCTTTTGAGTTGCTAGAGTTCCTTATACAGTTTAGATATTAATCTCTTATTAGATATATATTTACATACAGAAAATTTTATGCCAAGTTCAGTGTCAATGAGTTTTTCCATTCTATTTTTTTTTTCCTACTACTTTTACACTTCAGGTATTATGCTGAAGTATTTAATCCATTTTGAATCGACTCTTGTATATGGTGTAAAATAAGAGTTTAATTCTTTTTTCTTATACCTGTAGATACTGAGTTTTTCCAGCACTATTTATTGAAGACAGTTCTTTCTCCACTGTGTGTTCCTGGCACATTTGTTAAAGGTCAATTGACCAGAAATGTATGGATTTATTTCTGTGCTCGCTATTCTAGTTCATATTTATCTCTTTTTATTCTTTTTTGATCATGTTAATCTTTCTTAATTCTTAAGAGTTAAACATTCACTTTTCCTTCTTCCTAGAGTTAAATCAACCCAACCCTAGCCATTACCAGCTCACCCAAAGATGTCCTCCTATAATACAAAGTCCCTGTACATTTGTCTGAAGATAGCTTTTACGCAGCTCTTCTTTTCTTCCCTTTCTTGCCCCACATGTGCACAGACTGATAAGAACACTGTGGGGTTCTTCCCTTTGATACCAATCACAGTTTCTAACCACCAGCCCCTTCTGTGCAGGAACTCTGACCCCAGTTACACACATTTTCTACAACGAAAAACTCCAAACAATTCCTCTTCCCTTTCTCTCATGGCATTTTTGAAATGGCTTGAGAGGACTTCTCTGTTTTTCATAGAAAGTCTTCTTATGTATGTAAAAATTATTTTTATATAGTCTTAGTTTGCGTGTACGGCCTCCTTACTATCTGAACTAAATTTTATGTTAGGCCCATCCTATTTCTAATGAGTGAATAAAATGTTTTCTCTTTCTAGTCTCAGATGAAATACCCTTTCTTCAGAAAAGCATTTTATTTTCAAAAAACATTTTGAAAATACTACTCCCACACTAACCCCTCCTGACAATCATTCCATACAAAATACTGTTTTTTCAAATCTGTTACATAAATTTGTTATTACTATGTTTATCTGTTTACTTTCTTATAACCTATAAAAATATGAAAGAAAATGATTTATATTTATTTTATTTACCAGTGTATACCTACAGTCAAAATCAATCTATGCCATATAGTATCAAATCAATATATTCTTATTGAATAAAAACTTAAATAAATGAAATTGCAGCTAAGGTAAGTTTTTAGAAGTAACACATAAAAATATGTTTCTATTTTTCATGAGATCAGAAATATGGAGTTATGGAGATATTTACCAAGATGAATACATCTTGGTCTCTGACTCTGTTTTCCTTCCTCTTCCTATGTCAAATCAAGAGCTCATTACCTTATTGCCTTCAGTTTCTCATTATGAATGTCCTTCAAATGGGGACCTCCTGTGCACCTTCCTGAAGTAAGTAGATGGTACATTACTTCTCTTCTGCATTACCAGAGTAAATAACTTATTGCTCTTTCTTACTACTGTTGAGCTCTCTGATTCAACATTCACAGTTTTGCTAAATGTACTCCTTTATATTTGATTTTTCATATTTATATAAAATCCTTTCATGTTTTGCTATCTTTATAGTTCATTCTACTACTTTATTTAGTCCACCTTTTACTGCATCTCACACTGACACTAAGGCCATACAGAACTACTTGTACTTCTGATAAAAAAGTTCAAAATTTTATGTCCTTTCAATATGGACAAATTATCATCCTAAACTCCTTCAGTGTTATTTCTTCCTGAAAGAATGCCACTGTGTTCTAGGTGAGTTAGATGGCTTCTCTAGTCTCAGTACACTTCTCCTCAAAACTTCTACTCTCATCTTTTCTGTCACAAATGTTGACTTGCCATTCTTTCTTGTTGACTTTTAGAGTGCATGGATTCTATCTTATATACTTTATAATACTGCCTCACAATATATATTTCACTTTATTTAGATAATAAATAAGTATGAGGTGCATAAGTAACAAGGAATATGCATAAATTGATAGCTTATAGCCAGTCAAACTGCCTTGCAGTTGATTGAGTAAAATCAGAGAAGAAAGTATAAATAATATAATAACTAAGGTAGTATGCTGGACAAGTACTGTGCAAAGTCCAGAGAGTTCACACATTGTGCTGTTAAGTAAGAGAAACAAACAAATGAAAAAAATACAAAAAATGACCCAAGATACTCAAATATGAGGTAAAATAAACAATGAAAATATGGTCAAATATTTTGAGGATAGATGACAGTATACCACCTCTTTAATGTGACCTGGTTTGTTCTATAGTGAATTAAGTTCAGCCCTATAGCTTTCACTGGATGTTATATTTCATTTAGCTAAATAAATATATTTTATTGCTGAAAAGTAACATTTTCATTATAAGAACTGGAAAAGGTAAGGATTTAGTATTTGCTCTTCACAATACAAGATAATACAGGGTTTCCCAAAAGTCAAATGGTTTGTCCTACACTTGAACTTGATTCTGAAATTTCTCAAACAATATTTACTTCATAAAGATCTGAGAAATGAAAAATTTTGATCTGCATGTCTGAAAAATATTGTACAATTTTCTTAGCACAAGGTTTAGATAATTTGTTGAGAAAAAAGGATTATAAAACATTTGTATGTAAAATGTAGAAGATAAAAACAAATACAACTTACACCAAACATAGACCCTATGTTATGACAATACTGAAACAGAAGTGTCTAACAGTAAATGGAATCTAAGATCCATAATGTATAGGATTCTATAAAGTATGTTCCTTGAATAATTTGATCACAGAGACATGAGACAGATTCAAATCCTTTCCTTCTAACATCCCTTTATTGCAATCCTTGCCCTATCAGTTTCTGGCGTGGTTGGCAATCTAAGAGCACTTTTTGTGTATTATATAACAGATCCAAATAAGAATATTTGGATGAAATATAAGTATTTTATTTCAAAATCCTGGGCCCTACAAAGAATAATGAAATTTTCGTTTGTTAGTAAATGGGTGGAATTGCAGACTATCATGTTAACTGAAACAAGCCAGATTCAGAAAGGGAAGGGTCCACTGCTTTCTCTTACATGAAGAAGCTAATTTTTTTTTTTTTTTTAAAGGACTCTTATGAAAATAGAAGAAAGCTCAGCATAGTAGACACAGAGAACCAAGGGGAAGGGAATAAAAAGAGGGAAACGGGAAAAATTGGGAAATTCATACAGGCTCTGACTACAGTGAATTCCACTTATATTTATACTACAATGCACCAATTAAGAAAACAGTAAGTAAATAGTAGGCAGACCAATGGAGTAAAGGAATGGGATCAGGGGGAAAGAAAAGGGAGGTTAATTATACTGTATGTATTTATGAATATGTGAAAATTAACCTCGTTATAAAGTACTTATAATGTGTAATGTACAAATATAATGCATTCCCAAAAGCAGAAAATCCTGAATATTACAAAGGTGAAGGAATTTTTAAATTTGCCCCTGAGAGTCCATGTGTTAGTACTTCTTATTTAAAATTGTTCAATTTCCATGTGTGTTTCAAAAGTAATATCAAGAGGCATACTAAATGGAATGCAGCATTAACATTTTATTTTCTATACTAAGAAAATAAATATTTTTGTAAAATTGTGATGTTTATATTTCAGAAGGTGTTGTTACTATTGATTGACAAGATGTAGAATTTTGCTATTCATACTTCCTCATGGATTTGATAATTATATTTTCAATATTAGTGGAAAGAAAAATTGCATGGTAGTGACTTTAAAATCTTGCATTGTTTCATTTTTAATATTGAAAGTAGTTCTTTAATTCAGTGTCAATAAAATTTTGATATAATATACAGCGATTTTTTCTCAGCAAGAATATCATAGTGCTCTCTTTAAATTTATCAATGAACTGTCTTTAAATAACCACTTGATAATATGTTTGATATATATTTAATGTATATAAATGCATAATTCAAAAAACATTCTATTATTACTCTATGAGAAACAGAACAAGAGTTTGTTTTTAAATGCTTAAAACCATTAGATATATTTCAGATATTATAATGCCTTTATTAAAATTATCATATGTCATTTATAAAGATAAAAATTATTTTTCTTTATATTCTACCTTTTAATAATTCAGTCATATGGACAAATTGATAAATCTGTGTCAACTTCTTTCTTTGCAAAATACAAAAACCAACTAAATCACAATTATTATAAAATTTAATAAAACACTAATTATAAATATGGTATATATATTGAAAACAACTATTAACATGCAACTTGTATACATATACATATGCATATATATGATGCATATATATTACTGAACCAGTGATTGAGTCTGGATGCTAATATATGTATAAGCCAAAGAAATGTCAGAACATTATTGCTTTTGTTTAAAGCCATTAAAAATATTTTGAAACATAAAATGTTAATTTTTTTTTGAGATTTTAACCCACGAGGTATTTCATCTAGTTTTCCCAGTCATGTGTTGAAAACATTGCCAATATGTTCAGTTTTCTTTAACCTAAGTAATCAGAGGATGATAAAGACAAGGGAAATTTGAATTTTAGTCCAAGGTGATTTATTACAAATTTAAAATTTTTTCTGGAAAGTATAAATAATGGACATACTTTAAAAATTATTCTTTAAGTAAGAAACAGACCTCCTTCTGGAATTATGAGGTTTATATCCATTCTCGGGTCAAAGCCAATAAACTATGGTCCTGTTCAACATGCAAGAAACCCATTGATTAGATTTAAAAAGTATCACTAAGAAATAAATGACCATGAGTTGCCACATGGAGAAAGAAGGTACTACGAAATGCATAGTTGTTTTTGCCTTTAATCTCTTCTATTTTCACCACCATATTTCAAGAAAAATGAGATGGAATGAAAAGTCTTTTATTTAATGCTTGCATAACAACCGTAACATTTGTTTTCTAATAAAATTTATAAAAGTATGCAACTATGTTAACAAAATGTACATAAGATAAATGGCTACTGATTTATTAATGTGATAAATGTGATTGAAATACACAGTTTGCTTTAAAATATCCCACTAACAAAGTGCTTTATATAGCATGGGAGTTTTTACTTTATGAGATAGTAGTTAAAGTATCAGTGGCTGTGGGTAAGAATCAGAGTTCTGTGGTAATAGGGATGCAGGGTATTTCTTAGTTTTATCTTTGATATCAAGAGGATCTTTTATGTTTGTTTCATTATCCAAAAAGCCTTATCACCTTATTTCAGCCACGCCTGAGAGAATAAGTAAGAATAAGTAACTGTTGGAGGTGTGGGCTGGCTGGAAATAAGTCTGGAAAAGTAGTATTAGGAAATAAACACAAAGGACACAAAAATATATATTGAAAGTAGGGGCTTGATGGGTGGAAAAGACCTGATGGGTCTGATTCTAACAAAGGGAAAAGCTCATTAATGCTTTATTTACAGTGAAACACATCAAAAGAATTTATTGTGAGGGGGTTCTTCAAGGTAAACAGGAAGTGAGAAGTTGTGGGGAATTTGACCGGGTTAGGGACTTACCACTTGCACACTAATTCTTCCTCCTCCAGGCAGCTGGCACCACAAGGCTAGTTGGGCACACTAATATCTCTTTTGCCCAAGGTTGGCAGGCATCTAAATTCAAAGATATGAACTTATAAATTGCATACCAGGTATGGAATCTGCCCCATTAACAACAACCACCTGCAAGTATCTTTCAATACTGCTGTACAGAGAGAAATCCAAAATGTCAGTTTAGCTGCCCATGGCTATGGAGTTCAAAGCAATAATTTATTTATAGCTTCCAAAAACCTTATGTGTCAAACACAGCTACTTCCTCTATCTTCACTTCCAGATCCTAGCCACATGATCTAGTGACATGGTGGTGCTCACTTCGATATCCATTTTTCTAGCCCCAGCTAGCATTTCGTTTTCCATAGAAGAATGAGCAAATAAATGATGCAAAAACTTGCCATCTCAGCAAAAATTTTGAACATAATTTAAATAGGTTTGTTTTGAATTTATTACAGGCTTAGTGTTGAGAATTTTATTAGTCTCGGTAAAAATGGAAACTTACATGTATGCTTTCCATTCCTAGAATTGTTTCATGATTATGAATTGAAGAAAAGAGGAATTTTACAGGGACTTCTTTACTGGAGTTATTTTAGCTCAAGCAAACATGTATGCATATATGTGTATACATATGGCATTTGATGTACATTGCATGTGCAGACATATATGAAAATGTCATAGATATATGAATAATAATTACTAGACCAAATTTAAACAAAAATCACATGTTGAATGTATAATATCATAAAATGACACAGATTAAGCAAAATTCATAAAAATAAATTGTTCTTTCAATCTTAATACACATCATAAATATTGAATCAAGAGATTGTACAGATAGGTTCTTTTATCCATTTTCAGCCATTTCAAAATTCTAACCTGTTATATACTTTTATGGTTTACTTTTCTACTTTATTCCTAGTGATCTGATGCTTCTTTTAAAAAGATGTATTGATCCTATAAGGAAATGTGTTGCTTTTGGAAGGATACTCAAAAAAGCAAAAGAAGGCAAACAGAGTTTCACAGGACGAGCTGACAAAATCTTTCAGATAATATGGATATTGGATACTTCTAGATTCTCTAATTTCTTACACACGTGAGTTCAACAGCAAGCAGAAATGAAGCATATCAAGTAGGAGGTAAGAGAATTCATATTAGAATAGTCAATGATAATATCTCATTCTATTTTCAAAGAACTTAACGTTTACAAAAGAAACTGCTGAGTAGTCATCACTATGAATTAAAGTGGTCTATCCTGAAGTATCTAGAATAAGTATAGATTATATTTGTATTTCATTATTCTTAACTTTACTTATGGGTTATTCTTCCTTTATTCTAAATGACTAAGTAAATGTTTAAATAGTTGAAGGATATCCTAAAGTGTTTTTCACATGATTGCTGATGCCTTTAAAAGAAGAAAATAGTAGTGAATAGAATAATATTACGGCATTTACAAATAAATGGATGGAACTGGAGAAAATCATGCTAAGTGAAATAAGCCAATCCCAAAAATCAAATACCGAATATTTTCCCTGATAAGTGGAGAATGATATATAATGGCGGTGGTGGGGGTGGGGGAGAAGAATGAAGAAACTTTGGGTTTTGTAGAAGGAAATGAGAGAGAGGGGGGTATGAAAGATGGTGGAATGAGACAGACATCATTGCCCTATGTACATGCATGATTGCATGAATGGTATGAGTCTACATCGTGTACAACCACGGAGACAAAATGATGTACCCCATTTGTGTACGGTGAATCAAGGTGCAGGCTGTAAAAAATTTCAAAATAAATAAATAATTAAAAAAATAGGCACGTGCATTGAAATGTTTTTCTTATATAAAGGTAGAAGCACATACTAAAGAAATGAAATTAGCCAACTTTCTGCTGATGCTATTCAGTATCTCTAATCCTATATAAATCAGAAAATTTTGCTTTGTAAAGAAATAAAAATATCTCTCAAGCCATCTTAAATGTTTTTGGGGATACTAATACACCTAACAAAAATCTTAACATTCAATGTATAGCTAGTTTGCTTAGTCAATAAAACATTAGATAACTGTACTCTTTATCTCTTTACTCACATGTTAGTTTTTGTTATTCACTTTGTATTTTTTCTTTTTGTTTTTGTTGTCCTTTCAGTTGAATCTCTACATACTTTTTCTCAGAGAAGTTTCTAATTTCTGCATGTGCTTAGAAAACAAGTACTCTTCTTATTGCCTTAGAGGTGCTCTTCCATTTCACTGTTTCTTAACTTCAAAAGTTAAATTTATTATTTTCTTTCATATAATAGTTACATGTAATATATTTCTGCATGAATAATCATGAATGTGAAATATAATAAGGTATTTGTGGGGGAAAAAAAAAGCCTTGGAGAAAGGCATCTGAGATGGATAACTTTATATACAAATTTGACTTGGCTTAGGAATGCCTAGATAGTTAGAGAGTGTCTCTGAACTTGTTTCTGGAGATTTATCATTTAGCAATTGAATTGGAAGACTGACTGAAGACCATCCTCACCAATGTGGGCAGGCACTGGCTAAATATTCCAGGGCTGGAAGACCAAAAAAAAAAAAAAAAAAAAAAAAAAAAAAAAAAGGGGGGGGGGAGCAAAAGAAGATTGTATTTACTATTTCTTCCTGAGTTAGGACATCATCTTTTGCCTTCAGACAATACAAGCTCCCAGTTCTTGCCTCTTTAGACACCAGACATTCATCAATGTCTCTCTGACCATCTCCCCACCCCAGCCTCATTTCTCAGTCTTTAAAGCTTGACTGAGAATTACACCATTGGTGTTTGGATTCTCAGGCCTTTGAACTCTGACTAAATGACATCACTGGATTTCCTGGATTTTCTCCAGTTTGCAGATGTCTGCCAGATCATGGGACTTCTTAGCCTCCATGATCATGTAAACCAATTGCTATACTGAATCTCACATATATGCATATATATATGTGTGTGTGTGTGTGTGTACAAATGAATATATACATGTAAGTGTGTGTGTGTTCATTATAAATAAATTCCATGGATCCTGTTCCTATGAAGAACCCTAATAGTGATTCCTTGACATATAATAAAGATATGTCCAAGTAAACTCATTATGAATTAAAAATATCATAAATTAAATGTATTTAATATAATAATATCCTGAACATTATAATTTTGCAACATAGTACACTGTAAATAGTTTTTCTTTCTCTTCACCATCACATGGTTCACTGGGGAAGGTATGACTTGTTGCCTGACATCACAAGACAAAACTGTACAGCATATCACAAGTCCAAGAAAACATTAAATTCAAAATTTAGTCCAGATGTCATGGTAGACACTAGCAATCCCTGCTTCATGGAAGGTTGAAGCTAGAGTACCTCCAGTTTGAAACCAGCCTAGGCAATTCTGCTGTTCTCAAAACAGTACAAAACAAAACAAAACAAAACAAAAATTATAGTCTGGTTCTATTATCTGCTTATCACTTTCACAACATTACAAAGTCAAAAATCATAATTCAAACC
Organism: Sciurus vulgaris; assembly: GCF_902686455.1. NCBI lineage: Eukaryota > Metazoa > Chordata > Mammalia > Rodentia > Sciuridae > Sciurus > Sciurus vulgaris. The sequence goes on along the minus strand of NC_136470.1, from coordinate 23,649,448 downwards.
AGTGTAATTTTGAGGCTTCCTGCACAACATCATTACCTCCTATTTCTCACTCTTGCTTGAAATGCAACTTTTTTTAGAAATATTTTCTGTCATTGGACCTTTATTTTATTTATTTATTTGTATGTGGTGCTGAGGATTGCAAGCAATCTACCACTGAGCTACAACCCCAGCCCAAATGAGGCTGCAAGAATATCTACAGATATTTCTAAGGGATACACTCTTGATGCAATCGTTTATGATACAGAATTGGGCTCATAATCTTTGTAAGACTTCCTAAATCAAACTCTGGGCAAACAAGAAATGACTATGAGTAGATATGAAATGATAGACTAACACTAATGCTCAAGGTCTATGATCACTTTTTATTGATCTCATTACATCATTAATAGTTTCACCATTTATAAATGCTAATACATTTTATCAACTTGTGAAACTGTAAATATTACATTAGTGGGAAAAAGTCTTGAAGACAAGTGTAACACAATGCAAATAAAAAAGGCAATAATAAAGAGGAAATTAATTTGGTCTTTAAATTTTTTATACTATTTAAGTGTAACATCTAGTATTATAATGCATTAATCAATGGGTTAAGAAATTCTCAGAATGTTTAATACATTAGAAATTTTCTTGTACAAATATAACTTATTTGATTCTAGGAAAATATAATCTTTTCATTTACTGAAAACAGAAAATAATCCATTCTCTCTGCTTGCTGATTCATTCCTTGCCATAAACCCTATAGTATATTAACAGAAAGACAAGGATTATCAATAAAAGCACTATATTATAAATATGCTAATTATATGGTTACACACCGTAAAGTACATCAGGATATCTGCATATTTAAAAATGTGTCCAGAGAAGTGAAATTTTTGAATTGTCTTCATAGGAAGTTAACAATTCTCACAAGTAGAAGTGTTGAGGGATGCAGGTAAGTACAGGCATTCTAGGTAAACATGAACATAATATGAATGGGTTTTAGAGTTCTGAAGTTACTCTGTGTGTTTAAAAGCTGGTGTTTAGTGTTTTCACTTCTATAGTTGAAAGCTAGAGTTTGATAGAAAATCAAATTGGAAAATTGGGTTGATGTAACACTGAAAAAACTTAAAGGTCATGCTAAGGAAGGTTAATTGAATCTTTTAGTCTTAGCAGTGGGGAACACTAGAGATTTTCAAATGTCCAAGAGGCATAAATAAATCACCATGTTTTAGAAAAGGGCCTAGTCTTTGGTTTATGTTTTCTCAGATTCATTCACTCCACACCTGCTCTGCCTGGCTTAACATCAGGGACTATACCCATCTCATAGGCTCCCTTACCTATGGGCTTCTGACCAGGTTCAGCATTGGAAGCATGAGCAGGATGATAGTAAGCATGAGAGGATGAGAGGAAGTTCAAGGAAAAGGTTTTTCTCACACGCTGCTTCCTTAGGCAGTGTCTCTGGCAGAAGTTACATGTGGACGTTGTATGACTTCAGCTCCCATCCCTGCACAGTGACTTTCTTTCCAGGGTTGCAGCACCCCTCAAGGCAGATTTGCTACTGTCCCTCCAACTCTCTAGGAACTCCCTAAACTTGCCACCATCCCTTTCCCTGTTTATTCAGTTCTAAAATTGGTGATAGTTTCCTGTAATTTTGGAAAATGAGGCTTCTACGTTTTCTACTTTTCCTCTTATAAAATTTTAGAATTAATTTACCGTGTTAAATGATCTCTACTGAATGCTGGCATGAGTTTGTTTATCTAACTCTACCTGACAATGAGAAAATTCAGATATTTATAGAAGAAAAGAGATACTCAATTCTTTTCCATTCCCTTGTGTGCTTTCGGTTGAGCAACGTAATAAGCAAATTCTTACTTAAAATTGCCTTCATAGGTGCAACATCAAAGTTGAATTGGAACATTCACTCACTGGGAGAAAACGAAACAAAACAGATTTTCTTTTATTTTTCCTTTTTATTTTTTCTCTTTTCCAATCATTCCAGTAGAGCCTCTACACAGCCTAAATTTTTATTTTAGTATCACCTGATGGTGCTATTTGGGAAATAGCAACAAACAACTAAAAGAAGACTCTTATTTTCCTGTTTTCTTTTCTGTATGGCTTTCTTTTTCTTATCAATCCTCTTTTTTTTTTTTTTTCAGAGAAAGTTGTTTATAATTTAAAACTTTAAAGTCATGACAAATTTAACGGCTCAGTGGTTAAAACAGACAAGTACCTTGAAGCTCACCTGGCTTTGTTTTCAAGACAAAAGTGTTTGTCTCCGTTTCAATGCAGGTGTAATATAAACACATCAGTGGAGAACAGCATACTTCATGCTTAATTTTTAAGTCATTCTTGTCAACACTATATTTATAAAGTGAATTTAGTAACTTTCCCACAGAGAAAACAGGTGAAGTTGATAGACAACCAGAAGAAAGTATCTAGTTCAAAGTTAGATTATATGATTTATTTTTTAAAATAGAATTTGAGCTAATTACTATATTTTAACAAGTCAAAAACAAGCTCATCCATAACCATATACACTATATAAAATCATTAATATTAACCTATCTTCAAAAATTTTATTTGACTTCCCTGAAATTTAGTGCCTTTTTTTCCCTTTTAAATATCTGTAAGTTCCTTTAAAAAAAGTGCTTCTCTTCACAGATGAAAATATTTGTTCCTTTATATCATGCAAATAAATACATTTAACTGTTAGGTCAATATAGAGTTTGGTTCCATAGATAGGTAGATAAATAAATTTATCTTCATTAAGCTTTCTATAATTACTTAAGGTGAAAGTATAACTTTGAAATTCTCCAAATAATCAGTTTCCTAAAATAATATTAAACCCAGAGCAAACATGGAATGTGGTAAATTTTAATAAGATATCCTTTAGGTTTTTGAGTCTTTCAGTTAAATTTGAAGGCTCCCTTTGAAAAAGTTCTTAAATGTTCCAAACATTTTCCAGCATATCCTTGACTCATACATACCAAAAGTAACTGACACTGGTTGGAAATTGAATCACTCACAGGACTTCAACTTGGATGTTTTATGTGATTATGATTGTGTTCACTAACCCACAGGGTCATTTTCATTTAAATTTATTTTTCTCAGTATTAATAATGACACAACAGTAATTTATAAAAAACAATAATTATATTCCACGTTTCATAGCATAGTAAATACATGGATGAAGAAACGTCTTGAAGTTTGGGTCACAGAACTCAACTATGAAAATGGACCAATGTTGTGCCTTCAGGTTTAAGTAATCCTAGTAAATTGTAAACCAATGAAAGAAAATATTAATTGACATATTAAAAATCTATCTGAGCAATCCATGCTATATGGAATATTATATAACACTAAGAAATGTTAGCATAAATTCAGTGATTAGTATTTCCAATATTTATAATATTAATGGAACAATCTCAGTGGTAGAATATTCACTGACAGAATAAAATTACCATGAAGTCTCCTTTCCTCAACTGATTTAAAAATGATAACATTTTAACCACCAAATGTTTAAAATAATTGGAAGATTTTGATTGACTATAAGAATCTAAGACTTTTTAAAGGTATCTGAGTAGACCAACAGATAAATGTACCAAAAGAAGCAGCTAAATGAACATTGTAAGTGATGAGGGGACATAAGTTATTACTCACCAAAGTGAGCAGATTGTGGTTACTTCATTCACTTTTTCATGTCTACCATTGACATACTGCCTAGTATAACATATGAAGTCAATATTTATAATTACGTATAAGATACTCCTCTTAATTTCTAACAATAGAACTTGTGATTGACATGATCCAACAGAGGTGCAGTCAATGCCATAATTCCTTCTGTTTCTGCCTTGCTACAATGGGCTCTCACAGAATTTTTCTCAAATACTTAAAAAAGAGATATGTGAATGTGGTAAATATTATTGACAAAAATTCACATCTAAGAAAGATAAAAAAAAAGTCAAAGCCACTTAGTGATTTATTTGTAGACAAAAGAATGTTAGGAAAAGAATCGTTTCTTTTCTTAGTTTCATGTTCTTTACATAACAGAAAACCAACATTGTCTTAACCATTTGGATCATAACATTAAAAAGTCAAGCCTCATAAAGTCACAATTCTCTGGAGACACTGAAAATTGAGATAAAATTTTTTACTTCAAAAAATATCAGTTTCATCTGTCAAAATAGGAACTCAATATAGTGTAGTTCTTTTCTGTCACCAACATACCTGCTTACCAGCATGAACATTCTATTCTCAATATGAGTGATATTGTATTTTTGAATTTTATAACTCACTACAATTTGCTTTAACCCTAAATCAATACTGGCAATATTTTCTAGTTACTCCAATATATGCACAAATTGGTAAAAATATGTCCTCTGATACACTGCCAGCAAAGGTAAAAGGTCTGTCTTAAGTCTTTCTTCTGTCCTATGTTTTCAAATTACAAACATCTTTTGTTAATGGGATATTTGGTGATGTGATTTTTGAATTTATTTTGCTAGTGTTAATCACTAGCAAAATAGCCCTTTATCAGCACAAGTTTTCTGTGTAGTTTTTTAAGTGCAAGAGGGCTGTGTTGTACCTTACAGAGAAAATATATGTGTCTAGGTAAGCTTTCAGGCAAAGTTACAGTACTGGCAAAAGTTCAATGTTCATGAATCAACAATATGTATTAAGCAAAGTGTCTTTTAAAAGAAACACATGTGAAAAGGAGTACTAATTGATTGATTTAACCAATGCTTCCATTATTATAAAGAATATTTCAGTGTTCTCTAATTCAGTGTTTATGATGACTATGGAACATACTTACCGAACACAATAAGAATTTACTGTATATTCTTTTGATCATCTTGCTGTGCATGGTTTGGAGTAATCTTGAGATTGCACTTCACCTACATACATTCATGTATACACATATACTAAGTATAAAAACATAACTGATTCTATAATTTTTAGCATAACTGTGTTAATATATTCATTATAAGAAGATTAAGAGCTACAGCTGGGTTATCATAAGTCATTGCTTTCCATAAGGTTGTTTCCATTTTCATAGTAATACTGGATTTTATGAACCACACATAATCAATTCCAAATGACTAGTACTAGAGGGGAGTATAGTGAATTATTCCACTTTACTTAGTATACAGAGCTTTTGAGGCTATCAATAACTCAGGTACAAGTGATCTTAGAGTAAGTCATTAACATAAAGGGAACAAAAGGGATAATTCCCAAGTATGTAAAACAATCATGCAATTGTCCTGTGAACAAGACTACACTTTCGTCAAGAAAAATACCCCTCTGAACTCACATTATGTGTTATCCAGTAAACTATTTATAGATTTATCTTGCTATCATGTAATTAGTTAACACCCCCTTTCATATTTGGATATCTGTTCTTTAAACTGACAAAAAATAACAAATATAGAAATACAGATTTTGATGGAAATTGTATTATTCATATATATAATTGTTATAAATATATTTACTTGTTATTAGCTAATATACATTATAGTATTCAATAAACTTAACCTTGGAAACAAAGAATCTGATGTCATTTTAGATTCAATTTATATGCACACATTAACATTTCCAAATTCCATATTCTGGTCCTAATTGCTGTTTAACATTCACCTTCCTGTATCTTTGGATTTATGGTCATAAGGCTTTTTGAATATCTCCTGAAACTCATTGTTTTGATGTATTGATGTCAGCCCATTACCTAATTCATCAAAGTGACACTATATTTTAATAGAGCACCAAAGTATTAATGCCCTATTTCATGTACAGATAAAAATCCAGATAACAATGTAGTAGAAAAAAATATAGCTTGAAGCTTCCTGTGTGAAGTTTCCATATCTGTCAATCTGTCATTTTCTGAAAGCACTTTGTAGTCAATGAAATTGAACAAGGGCAGCAAAAATATTTTCAAATGTAAGCTTACTCCATGATACTCAATTAAATACAGCCAGTAAAATTATAAAATACTGCATGAAGAACTCATTGTACTTTCTTTAGTTCAAGAATTTCTAAGCCATATAAATTATTTGGCTGTGTATGAAATTTTTAATATAGATCAAAAATGTTTAATATAGAATAAATACCAAATATACACACCTTTTGTATCTGTACCAAAATGTTTTTGGAAAAAATTTAGTTATGAATGAACATTTCCTTCCGTTTTCTAATGTATAGAACAGCAAAATTCCACGAAGATAATGCTTCCCACATTAATCATAATGTGAGTGTGACAACTGCTCTTAGTCTGTACTGTGGTTACAGGTATGTTCATATTTTATCTGCAAAATTACTAAGTGTTGTTTTTAACTTAGGTTCTTCTCTGGCTTGTCATGGACCATTGTTTGCTCAGAGGATGGTCCATATAAAATAAATCAAAGTATCTCACATACATGCTTAAATATTCCAATGATTTTTACTGTCCTTGGATGAAAAACTGAAATCACTTCCAGAAGATCCTATATAAGTTCTATCCTGGTACAACTCAAACATAAGTCTGCAGCATCTTCTCAATCCATTCTTTTGTGTATTGTGATCCAAACCCTGACAGTCAAGCAACTCCAAGCTCCAGGTGTCCACACGTGTTCTCGGCTATCCTTTCCACAGTACTTCTAATATCTGGCAGTCACCTCCTCACATGGTGTTGCTCTAACATCCATTCTAGACCCATTACCATACCTCGCCAGGCACACTAAGTTCATGCTTCTAGTCAACATCTTCAGAAACTATGTGTGCATTGGTCTCTCTCTTACTCATTTTTTTTGCCTTCCTTTTCCTATTTAAATGAAGGCTTCATGAAGTCAGATGTTCTTGTTTTGCTATTTCTTTTCTCATTTTGAAATGTTCTAGGAAAGTCACCTGTAGGAAAACCACATTTTAAACACGGATTATCTCTGTATTAGTGAGGACAAAACCAGTTTTATCTAAAAATATTCTTCCAAATTTTAATGACTTAAAGATTTATTTCTCCTGTGAAGGGCTTAATCCACTTAGCACAATATCATCAAGTTCATTCAGTTGTCATATATGGCAGGTTTTTTTCATTTCTTAAAGTTGAATAATATTCTCTTGTATGTATTTAACACATCTTCTTTACCTTTCATACTGTGTTATACACTAAAATTTGGTAAGAAGGAGGATCCCATGTAAACATTTTTTTAACTACATTTTCAAACATAAAAGTTTATTCCTCACTCACCTAACTATCCAAAGCTTGTGAATAATAGGTAATTTCTGTTAAATAGTGATTGTCCATTTATCTTGTGGTTGAGCCATTAAATGACTGTGCTGTCCAATGGGAACAAAATTTTGATGGACAACACAATGTTCCAGCTCAAAGTCTCACGCTTCATTTAGCTGTTTTTGTTCATCTTAGACATACTTAAGATTTTATTTTAAACAACAATGTTTACAAATCTTTGTCTAGCAAAATACTTAGCACTTGCCTCCAGGCCCTGCTGCAATATCCTGATAAGCTTTAATGTTATATGATCTCATAGAGATTAAAGGGAGTTTAATTCATTGCAATGATTTTCTATGCAGTCTGTCTTTTCTTCAGTGCTTTATAGAACAAATGATGTAATATTGTAGAAACACATTGCATTCCAAAACAAATACAGGTCAATAATCAGGAAAGTAAATAAATTTTATAAACTACAAAAGAATATGTTTCTGTTTTCACATTTTGTTTTTCAGAGAATCTTTATAATCCCAATACATGTATGTGAGAGACATGTATAAGCCAAGAGGTATTTATAGGTGCTGTATAGATTTCCCCTGGTGTATAGTAGTGTTTAATATATTTGAAATCTAATCCAAGTAGAATTGCATAGCCCACCCCTAGCTTTATCTTAGATAAGAATTGTAAATCAGGCAATGCTACTATTCTCTGAGACTTTCAAACATCAGAATAAAAATACAAATGAAAGAAAAAAACAATAAAATAAACGGGTATCCTTTTCCCTTTCAAATTAAATATTTTCTATATTTCTTCTGTGGAGGTAGGTATATCAAGCATTTAACCATGCAAATAACTCAGTTTATTCTGTCTCTCCACTAACAGAACTCAAGATTTTAGTTCAGTTTTCCAATACTTCTCGCTGCAAGTGAAAACAATCTTCATTTGTGATCCTCTATAACCATCAGTGCTCAGAAACAGTTGAAGATCTCATTGTGGAAGTATCTTTTATTTATAAATGTATTTTCCTATTTTCTCTCTCTCCTCTCTTTCTCTCTCTCCCTTTCAATCTCTTTCTCCCTATTTCTCCCATCTCCCCTCTTCTCTCTTTCTTTGTGTAGAAAACTTCCAGAGACACTCATCTCAGGAACAATAACAAGATCGAGGTTCAAAAAACTACAAAATCAAAATTTGGTCTTGATTTCCCTTCTTTTTTGTCCTTTATCAACTAGCACTTTTCTTCTTCAGCAAACACCAAAACCCTGGTCTTTGCTACTTTATAAATCTTCGGATTAAGGAAATGATAACACTCATTTTTTACAGGTTAGAAATATTTATTTAATAGGCTTTTAAGGGAGCTCTTTTCCACGTACTTTTCTGTAAATATATAAGGCAAGAGTGGCTGCTGAGAGGAAATGGATTTAAACATTTATGGAGACAGAGTCAATTTGTATAATAGCCATGAAGAATGTGAAGAGTAGTTGCCAGAGGTAAGTAAAACAGGTCAAAGAGAGAAATGGGCAACATGTTTTAGGAACTATTGAATTTGGTGCCCATGGACCAGAGTGGCTCATTAATTCATTCCCATATTTTCCCTTTTGCTTATAGCATACTATATTTGAGAAAAGCTCTTGCAATCAGAGGGAGGTGGTTTTGTAGAAGATGAATGTCTAAGAGCAATGAATACAGTGTTGAAAATACCAGCAGAATAATGTCATAAGAGAATGACAACGGTTGGGCACAGTGGTGTATGCCAGTAATCCCAGGGGCTCAGGAGGCTGAGGCCGGAGGATGGTGAGTTCAAAGCCAGCCTCAGAAAAAGGAGGTGCTAAGCAATTCAGTGAGACCCTGCCTCTAAATAAAAGACAAAATAAGCCTGGGGATGTGACTCAGTGGTTTAATGCTGCTGAGTTCAATCCCCTGTACCAAAAAAAAAAAAAAAAAAAAAAAAGGAAAGGAAAAGTGTAAGAGATGTCATCCTTTTATTTTTCTATTATGACCTCACATGGTGTGTGATATGTGTTTAAATAAATAATGAAAGCTCAAACTATAAAAACTCTTCTATCCAATATTTTTATGTTTAGAAACTTATGCTGTAGAATACTTATACAAGTGTCCAAATATATAACCGCATAGTTTGTTTGGGAACACATTGGTAATAGGAATATGCCAAAAAGAGTTACATATGTACCACATGTGCAATGTTATAATGTAGAAAATAAAATAAACATGAATTTAAAAATTATAGAAAATTACTAATTTATGATACTACTTTGAAAAATTAACACCTATAATATGAAAAGAATACTAAGAAGGTCCAAATTTTTTCTAAGAGTCATTATCTCAGGGTGGATTTATGGAATTTTCACTATTTATTTCACATATTTTGAATTTTTAAAATGTATTTTTTAAACAACATTTATTGCTATTTTTAAAAATGCACCAAGAATTAATTTAAAGAAACTGGGACACAGGATAACTTGTACAATTAATTAGTTCATTGTCTTTTTTGGACACTAAGTATAGAAGGTATTTGCACATAAAGGAGGCCAGGGTAAAAAGTCATATATATCTCAATCTCTGTTGTAATCGCAAACATTTTGGGGAGAATTTTATGTCAATAATTTGCTTTCTATCATATGGACATAGATAATTAGAACCCAAGTCTCATCCTGTGGAATTAGAATAATTATAAAATACCCACATGCCACAAAACGATGTTTTGATCAATGATGAATTGCATATATGATGGTGGTCCCACAAACTAGTGTGCTTGTTTATTGGGTTTGTAAGGTTTTAGTCTCTGTGATAAAATATCTGAGATAAATGAACTTGAAGAGAGGAAAGGTTTATTTGTCTCATGGTTTCAGGGTTTTAGAGGAAGCCTGGTTGGGCTGCTGCTTTTGGACCTGGGGGAGGCAGAACATTATGGCAGGAGTGCTAGGTGGAGAAAACTGCTCAGTTCATGAAGCCCAAGATGCAAAGACCAAGGGGCCAGTGTCCCAATATGCCCTTCAAGGTACACCCCTAGTGAGCTTTATCCATCATGCCCACCTCTTAAAGACTCTATCACCTCCTTTTAGGACTGTAGTTGGCAACGGATCCTTTAGTGTATAACCTTTTAGGGTGCTTTTATTCCAGTTGTAGCTGACAGTGCAGTCTTTGCTATCATAACATTGCACTGCAATGTGTTACTGCCATACTTATGATATTGGTGTAAACAAGGTTACCAAGCTGCTAATTACACACCACAGGTAATAGGCACAGAGAACAGCACTTCATGGTCATGATAAATGGTCATGCTACTTTTATATGTTTACTATACTATATTTTAATCCTTATTTTAGACTGTCCTCTTTCTAGAAAAATAAATAACTTTAAAACAGCCTTAGGCATGTCCTTCAGGAGGTTTCCAGAAAAAGCTTTGCTATGATAGGAGATGACAGCTCTATGCATGTTATTGCCCCCAGAGGCCTTCTAGTGCAAAAGACTAAAGGTGGAAGACAAGGATATTGATAATCCTGGCAATGTGTAGGCCTAGGGTATGGAAAATATGTATGACTGTGCCTTAGTTTTAATTTAAAAATTTTACAAAGTACAGAGAAAATTTTTAATTAATAATGAGTTTACAGAACAAGGACATAAAGATAGAAAATATTTTTACACAATTGTACAATGTGTTTTAAGCTAAATTTTATTTTTAAATAATTCAAACACTGATGAAGTGAAAAAATAATAGTAAGCGAAAGTTAATTTCTTATTGAAGAGAGAAAAGAATTACATAAAATACCATAGTCCAAGTACAGTGTTCATGAAGTCTGGAGATGTGTCTGGTTGTGTCCAATGTCCTCACATTCACTCACCCTCACTGACTCACCAAGAACAACTGCCAGTACAGTAAGCTCTACTCATGATAAGTGCCCTGTAAAGGTATGCAATTTTAAAAATTTTAAGCATTTTTACAGTAGATGCATGTATACATATCATTGCATCACAGTTATTTGTGGCATTCAGGACACTAATGTGCCATACAGGTTTGTAGACTCAGAGCAATGAGCTAGACCATCTAGCATATATGTGTTATGGGCTATGCCATCCACACACTCTGTGATGTTCAACAAAGGTAAAATCACCTAACAGCACATTTCTCAGAGAAAGTCGCTATAGTTACATAATACATGACTGTAGTAAGGAGCAAAACCTCAGGTCATCAGGAATGCTTTCAACTAGATTGTTGCTGGATAATTCAATGGGATTTCCCTTTGGTAATCTAGACAAGGAACATTTAAAAATTCAGTAGAGTGGACAGAAATGAAGAACAATTCAAAACTGAGTAAGTGTAAGTCAGAGAGAGTTATTAGTCATAAACCGAGAGATGCAATGGAGTAGAGAGAACATTTGCTTTGTATAATAGTATGGCAGCAAGAACAGAATAATGAGGTAAAAAGAAAAGAACAAGAACAATAAAGCCAGTGAGGTCACAGTGTAACTCCCGGCATGCCTTCAACCACAGCTGAGTTGCATCGTGCTGGTGGTTGTCCTATTGCAATTTCCTGTGAGCTCTTGTTGTGCAGCAGTAGATATTATTAATGTCCTTCTTGCTCATTATATAAGTACAATAAATCTCCATTAATAAACATGTCCCGTGAATGTCTGTATATTCAAATTTTTTAAAATATTGTTTGACATTGTTGCAAATCTGTTTAACAAATTGTCACTGTTAAAAATGAATGTCCTTATTCTCTTCCAATTTTACTATTTTATCCTTCACTGCCCATAACCTATATCACAGTTCTTCCATCCTAACTTTGTTTTTGAATTTTATTTTCTCAAAGATTTTTTTGTTCTCAATGTCATTCTTTTCTATTCTGGAGTTTCATGTGGACTTGGCACACAATTGATAACATCCCAAAGCAAATTAAAATTGTATATGTGATACATTGAGATCATATCTATACCACACCCAAAGTTTAACATTTCTTCTTTAACGATATTTAGCCATTTGTGGTAAACACACAGGTTTCAAATCTTGGGTTGCATTTCAGTCTCACAAACTCTGCTGACAGAGATGAAATCCACATATTGATTACATTGGCACCACTGCAAAAATTAAACAACAGAAGCAACAAATATTTAAAGTTGAGCTATAAATATTGTTTAAAAGTTGTTCTTTGGTGATGTCATGGTGAAAATATTTAGGAATTCTAACCATATGAAGAACTTCTTAAATTATATTTAATGCTTGTGATTAATTTTATATTAAGGATTAAAAACCAGATAAAGACTATTTCATTCTTAGAAATGTAGGGAACATTTGCCAAATGATTGCAATGAGAAAAAGGAGAGTTTCTTTATATTTTTGCTCATCCTAAGACATAATTCATTAAATAGGTGTAAGTCTCCCACTTCAAAATACCCGAAACCTAATTCTGCAATTGTACAAATTAAAATCTGTGGGTACCTTGAAATTTTTAATCCTTAAGCCTAACATGATGTTTGTTTCATTGATTCATCAGCACCAACTTTTACTATCAGATTTTTTTTCCTGCTATTCAAATATCATGGTTCTAGTCTTGATGTCATCAAATGGATTTTACTTCTTAATATTCTTGTATTAAATTTGTGTAAATAAGACTGGATAAAGATGGTCAGGTTCAGTCTTCTTGCCATGTTGCTCCATCCACAATACAATCACATACAGTGCATGATCATTATGGGATGCAGTTCAATGATCTTCACTGTGCCAGGGAACAAGATTAGGAACAGGAATAACAAAAACAGTCATCTTAAAGAAGTGACTGGGAATGTTCAGAGGGCCAGAGTCATGCATCAGAGTTTACTGTCATTAGTAATCCTTTAATTTGTTCAGGGATGAAAAACCAATCTTCAAAAGTAAGACATATTTTGCTGCTTTCCAAAAGACTGCTGGTGATAAGCATTAATGACATTGTAAGTTTGACATTGCAAAAATTAGTTTACACAGTTAGACCGAAGAAAAAGACAGAAGAATTTGCCAGATGTGAAACTGATTATTTTCACATCTGCCTCTAAAAATGGTTGAAAAACTTATTTTCTTACTTCCCTTTCTCTGGAAATGGGTGGAAATTCTTGTGAGGAAGAAAAATGTATTAATTCCATTCTTAAAATTTATTTCACTGTCAGTAGAGCACAGTGGCTGACACCTGTAAAGGCTGATCACATATCTGGAGACCGGCTGGGAAAATTAGTGAGAATACATTGTCTCAAAATAAAAATTAAAAATGAACTGAGGATGTAGCTTAGTGGTAGAGTGCTCTCCTAGCACTTTGAGGTCCTGGGTTCAATCCCCAGTACTGCCTAAAAAGTTATTTCACTGCCAAGCTCTATAATAATACCTGAATAGAACAAGGAAAGCAGTATTTAAAATTTGGTGGGGTAGTACAACTAGTATCTATTCTATCTTTAACTCATTTTAAGCAACAGTAGACTTAATTTTCTGAATAATGTAGAAAAGTAGAACTGAGATTCTAAAACTTGGTTATTTACACATTCTTTGCAAAATCTTTTTTGAATGATTCTACCATAAGTATTTCATTGGCAGTGAAAATTATGTGATTATAGATAGAGAACCTTGAATTCAGTAAGCAGGCTTTGGAACAAATCAGAAAATTGCATTTTAATTTGCAGTTTCTTCTTGATCTACTACTAATGAAAGTTTCACTGAATTATCTGCTTAAAGGTCAAAATGCTAATTAGGAGTTTCTCATCAGTGATAATTTAGATATGGGGAAAAATGATGACATTAGCTTTTTATCTTCTTGAGTTAACTTATTTTGTATTCTGTCTTCTCAAAGTTCTAACAACAATGGAGACCATTTGGAATATTTAATACTTCCGATTTCAACACAATACATGCATTCTCTTTGAAAGTAACATAATATAGAATTTATCACAATTTCCCCCTTTCCTAATGTGACTTTATAATATACACTTTAGTCAGCTAAATTTTACAGCTGACTTTTAAAACTACAAAGAGCTTACTATACTTTAGAAAGCATCCACGATAGTTATTTATCTATTTAATTTTTGGAATGTGTTAACATTTAAAAATTCATGATATTACCATTTGTCATTTCTAGATACAAGAGAGTGAATAATTTTACCTCATCTGTTCTATCATATGTCCTGCACAATTTTAGAACTGACAGCACATAAAATCTGATTGTGTTTGTTCAAAGTTCATGGAACATGGATATCTATTAATTTAAGTGAATATCACTCTCAATACTTAAACTGTAAGTATTAAGAAATAGCTGTATACTGCAATATAAAGTTATATTTTAAAACATATTTTAAAGGATCCTGATCATGCAATTTAAGTCACAAAAAAACATAATAAATTTACTAATAGTAGAGACTCTGTGTTTGGTGTATGTATATACATACACAAATTCAGCACCTTCAAATGACATTATGCCTAAAAACATACACAATGACCTTGTCAGGGCAGTAAAATGATGGAGTGTTTCAAAGTACTAATAGTTTAACTGAAAATGAATTTCAATGCCTTTAGCAGACTTCAGTGGAACCAAGAAGGAATTTGGCAGACTCAAGGGGAATCAACTTACAGTGGGGTTATGTCTCAAGAAACCCATCATAAGATGAAAAATCAAAAGTCCAAAATTCCCTTAATACCATTGTCCTATTGAACATCATGGCTTAGGAACATAGTACATCGTAGTGTCAGTTGTTTCCCATGATGATCACGTGGCTGACTGGAACTAGCAGCTCTGTCACACTGCACAGCATCACAAGAAAAGTGTGGTACTGCATATTCTTGGCACTGTAAAAATTCCCAATTCAAAAATCTGAACATAGTTTCTATCGAATGTTACCACTTTTGCATCTTCATCATCATGTCGGAAAACCATTAAGTTGAACCAACATAAGTCAGAGACCATCCAATAGGACCTGAGCCTTTGGTAAAGAAAATTGCCTACTGCTAAGCCACAGCCAGAGGGAGAGAGGAAAATATCCTTCCCCTCTTGCTCTTATACAGTAGAAGCCAACTGGAAACCAGAGAAATGAAAGCAGTGTCTAAATTATAAAGCAGAGTGGAAAAGGAAGTAATTCACAACTGGAAGGGGAAATAGAAAACACCTAGTTTGTATTTTCCGCATTTAATATGATCATGAATTAGGAAATTCAACATAGATGGATGTCAGCTTTGTTTTTTATTTGTCTATAAATTAAAAGGACACCAATAAAAATCACAGGCAAAATGTTTATAGAAAACTACATTCTGGATTCCACAGTTTCTAAGGAAAGACAAACTGGGGTTGCCCAAAAAACTCTGAAACAGAAGAGAGTTAAAGTATCCACACTATATAACATCAAGACTCGCTATAAAACTACATAAAACAAGACATATTTTGTGACAGAAGAGAGAGTACAGAAATAGACCCATGTATGTAACTACATATTTGTAGGCAGCTGCACAGGCATTTTGGTGTTAAGAAATATTGTGAAGTAGCACACAACTGATCAAAACTAAATAAATATTTCATAAGTTTTTATCTTTATTAAATCTTAAAAGAAAATATTATTTTGAAAACACAGCATTTAGTTGGATGGGAGAATGTTTCGTTTTGCCAATCATTATCTATGAATGCATGTTATTTATTTTCAGAATGAGATATGAATTCCAGTATAAATTCTATTCCCCCTTTTTCTTAATAGCCATAAGCACTGAAAGAGTTGTCTTCACACATAAATAGAAAGAAATTGAACAAACTTTTCCTAGTTATATAACATTTCTTCAAATGTTCCTAAATTGTAGACAAAATTACTTTGCTATATCATGAAAATATTATCTATAAGTGAATAGCCAGATAAAGTTGATCTTCAGTTTTGTTAAAATAATGATTTGGGAATAGCCTAAGTGGAACAGGGCTTTGTTAATCTGGCACTGAATTCTTCCACTTTCCTTGTAAATATATATTTGGCTGGAATAATATTATAATGTCCAGGATTCTACACTGTAGGGCAGAATGATAAGACTGGAGTAAATACGATATTTCCTTGAAAAGCAGAAGAAAACTTACTTTGGGAAAAATGCCCGAGAAAAGGAAACTGTGACATAATCACCAGGCTATCGACCTTTTCGCATGCACATCAACTTCAGAAAACTGAACACTTTGGACCAAGGGGGTGTGGCCTTATGTACTCATAGAAAAACTCTGAGAAAGATGGAGCACATCTTGGCACAGCGATGTGGGAGGAGTAATCCTCCATCCACTTAGTGAGTAGTGCTTTGATTTCCCCTGGTTATGAAGTATCCTAAGAGGATGCATTCTTCACTCACACATCTGCTGAAGCTCTTGAAATTCCTCAGTTCATTAAGATGCTCAAGTTTGTAATTAAAAACAGATTATGATTTCAAGGAACTACAAAAGCATACCTTTAATACATATTATAAATACTATGAAAAGAAGACAAATCTATTTTAATTTGCTGGGAACCAATTAATATAAAACGCAGTATTTCTTCTAATATAATTTTCATTTGAGTAAATAGAATAAAGACCATGGAAATATTATATTTATCTTCTCTCCTTACTTCCCTCGTTTTTACCAAAAGGAGGAATAAAGAGGTGGGAATGAGTATTTCTGTGAAGATACACACACAGACACATCTGTACACATATTTTTGTATGTGAAGACACATAGAAGTGCATATGTGCATGCACACACACACAATCTCAATTGTGTCCAAGGCAATTTTAATATGGAAAAAAAATGAGGAAGAAAAATTGCAAAACGAATATAGATTAAAGAGAGAGTCTACCAGTAAGACTGTGTCATCTCTACTTTTTCTTTAACTTCAGTACCTATGAAGAAAGGAAGGTGCCAGGTGTCTCCTACTTATCATTTTTCTTTTATGGATTTTTGTTCCCTATGTGTTTAAACATTTGTTTCTCTTCCATCATCACCTTGGAAAGCACCCTAATATTTGATTGTATCTTCCCTAATGTATTCAGTCCCCAAGTCCAGGTCCTGCTACAATATTCAGGAGGATTTTATCAGTAGCAAACCCAGGAGAAGCTATTTAGTGTATGGAAGAAGGAAGATGGAAAATAGTCAGAAGCCAATATGATGTGGCAATTTAGAATGAGCCCTGCATACTATCTGATCTTGTAGGAGATGCAGAGTGTAAATCACACCTGAGTGCCTCTCCTTGCGTCAAAGAGTTGAATTTCACAATCCCACACTAATCAGTCACTGGTTACAGATTGCAAAGGTAGAAGTGTGTTACATAAATCTAGCTAAAATATGTACCTAGGAAGTTATGTTTTCAGGGCCAAGGGCAAAGTCTCTAAAACTTCCAACTCCAAGCAGCAAAATGTACAATACTCAGTATGTGAGTACAGAATATTGCCAAAGACATCTGAAGGGGTCGAGTAGTATCAGCTCCTGAGCCTGACATAAGTAACTTATTTTGCATTTATCAAATGGTCCAACTTCATATACCAAGGGGAAAACACTCCTTGAGATGTTTGCAAATAAAGTGTTCTACATAACAAATATTTTATTTAGCTATTAAGTTTCAAAGGTATTTAAAACCATAAATAGAATACCACTATATGATACTGGGAAACACCACAGAGCTATTATATTTACAATTATTATATTGCTGTAGTAAATAGTATGAGGGTGTCTCAAAACAGGGGAAATCAGATAGAATGTAAGCATATCAGCTTGTATTTTCAAAGGATCACTTTACTAGCACATATGATAATATACTATCAGAGATATTTAGTCTATATATGTTTAGGTTCCCTAAAATAGAAAGTAGAATGTAGTATTTTTAAAAACATCAAGAGAGCAGTGAACACAGGGAAAAAACAGTTGAGACAAAAATCTCCAGAATCTCACAGTGCTGGAGATAGCATAATGGTAAAAGTATAGGAAGCAGAGATCAATCTATGGCTTAAAATCCTGTGCTGCCACTTAGTAGCAAGTTGCATACTCTAAACAAGTTTATTAAGCATGTAATTCTGTCTTGTTAAATTTGATATTAGGATACTCTACAGTTCTTAACTGTATGTTATGGTAAGTATTAATTAGTTTTATAAAAATACGATTAGAAGAGTATCTGCCAAGTGGTAAATTATTATTATTTGTATTATAAGACAAGTTTTCAGATAACCAACTAAAATTCAGAATATTTGTTAAAGAACCAGCAAATATTTTCTGTAAAAACCCAAACAGTAAATTAATTTTAGTTTGTAGGTTGTGTCAGCTTTAGCAGTTATTTCGCATTTCCTCACATAATTCCTAATAGCCACAGAAAACAAGTAAATGAATGGTGTATAGTTGTGATATATGAGAAGACAGAGATGTTTAACCTGATTTAAATATTGCACATATATATGTATCGAATCATCACATGGTACCTGTTATGGTTTCAACATGATATGTTCCTCAAAAGCTCTTGTGTTAATTCAGGGATGTTCAGAGGGTAAGAGATTAGACTATGAGAATGATAAGCTGATGAGTGGATTAATCCATTTGTTGTATTAATAATGTGAATGGACAAACTAGATGGTAACTGTAGGCAGGTGGGGCATGCCTAGAGAAGGTGGGGCATGCCTAGAGAAGGTAGGTCATGGGGGAATCTACTTTGGAAGGGCTCATCTTCCTTGAAGTCCCTTCACCTCTCTTTCTCTGCTTCCTGGTTACCAAGAGTGGGGCAGCATTCTTTTTGCCATACCCTCCTGCAATGATGTTGTGCCCTGTCTCTGACCTAGAGCAGTGGAGTTGGTTGACCATAGACTGAACCTCCAAAACCATGAGCTGAAAATGCACTCTTCTTCTAGATTTTTTCTTCTCAGGTATTTCAGTCACGGCAACAAAAAGCTGACTAATCCAGTGCTCTATTATTAATGCATACAATTTTTATGTTTTTATGTATCAGTTAAGATAAAAAACAAGCAGTAGAGCAAAATCTGACTCCTGAAATAAAGTTTGTAGAAGCCTGTTATCAAGTAACAACCTGAAATTCTTTTTCTATCAGAAAAAAAAAAAATTTTTTTTTGAATATTTTTGTAAATGTAATGAATATTTTGTGAACATGCCAAGAACAATCGACTTGATGAAGGCAATCCTATCAATTTACTAATCAAAGTGACGGTAGATCAATCTGAGATTTGACTCAGGGGAAAAAGAATTATGAAATTCAAAGAGAACATACTGGCCCTGGTTCAAAATCAGCAAAAATATGAAATATCAGGGACACCAAACACTGAAAATCCTTATTAATCTGGCAATTGGCCCATAGGCAGTATGCCAAGAGCATCCAACAATAAAACAATCTTTTTTCAATTACAATATTGAATTGACCTTACACTATTTGGCTTAATTGAAAGTCCAATACAATGAGGAATATTACCTTTTGGATACACTTTGTTATTGCAATAGATAAATGACTCAATCTCAAAGGCATGTAAAATAGGAGAAGAAAAATTCAGTCTAAAGATATCAGCAAAAAAAGAATCAGAAATCTTGAGCTACATTAAAATATGTATAAATGTATCCTGTGAAACAAAATAGAAATAAAGTTTTTAAAATACATTTTTCTGTAATTCTTTAAAATCCATCTAATAAAATATACTTGTATGGCTGATTTTTGTAGTGCTTGCTTAAATGTACACACACATACACACACATTACAGCAGTCAGAAAGATAAAGAACAACTGTAAAACTGAGTATGAAGTATATTATCTATATTTTACCCACACAATAAACTGCAAAGGACATGAAGGTAGTTGAAATAACAATTTTATTCTCCCTTCATGATGTGATATTATATATCTTGACCCAAATTAACAAATCAAAAGGGCTTCCCAAATTATAGGTTTTCATTTTTGTTTTCTGAATACTTCAGATATATCAAAATGAGCGTTATTAAAGAGTATGAGACTTGCAGTTTCATGCTAACAGATTCCTGGTCTCTTCCTCTAGAAATATCCAGATTTCTGTTTTCTAAAAATGTAGACTTTTAAAAACTTTATTCTATAATTCTGTACGTGCTATAAAATATATTTTGAGGAGATTTGGTTAAAGATGAGTTTGGAAGATCTATCCTTCAACACACAAAGCTGCACAATCATTTTTGTAAGCACCTTTTAGCTAAAAATGGTTCCCTTTTTCTTCTGAACTCTGCTATAGTCCACTTCTGTTTCTTTATTCCAAGATGAGTGAGGCAATCCTTACTTTGTGAAACATGCTTGATGAATCTCTGCAGTAAAGTGGAAAGTCAGATCAGATATGAGTTGATGTGGGAGCACAAAATGAATCTCCAGTTAAGTGGGAAATCTAACCTATCAGGAATGTTTTCTACTTCCTATAACTTGATCTCCCTTCCTTCAGTAGGCTTAAAATGTGCTATGAAATAAACCTGCTGCCTGAGATATGTGAAATACTATATAACCGTTTGAATTCTGTGATATGCATTATATCTCCCACTCAATATTATGTTTGTATATTTAATGTGTATTTTAATTTTTATTTTGTCTTATTATTCTTAAACTTTGATTTCTGTGTGATGTGTGCACAGATTATAATTCAATTTTACTACAGTTACAAAACATGTATCACATTCTATAATAATATGAGGTATGTATATTTTCTAGTCCATATATATGTTTTCAAGATATACCTGAAGGAAAAACAGATGAATTAATAATTCTCTACTTCTATTATTGTGTATAGGAATTTCTTCCTTCCTAAATCATAAAAGCATTATTTTGTGAAATATGGCACACATTTTTTTCAACAAAGCTCAGGTACTAATAATTTCCAATACTTTGCTGATTTTTGTAAGCAGTTGTCAAAATAGACAATTGTGAAAGACTTTGCAATACATTAGTTTCTGGGTAAAGGGTCTTTTAACTCAGCACATTTCCATGATTCTTACCATTTAAACTTGGAATCATGCCCTTTACAGCCCATACATAATACTTTTGTGGCACTTTTATGCATTTATTCTTGTTCTTTGGTCCACCTAGTCCAAATTACTTTCAGTCCCATATAACCTAAAGTTTACTTTTATAACTTTCATCAGCATATTAGCACCAATTGTCACCACTCTTGCCCGCTTCTGCTTCTCTCCAAGTTTTTCAGGTAATTTCAAGACCAATTAAATCTTTGTGAGCAATCTTTGTAACTACTATTTTCATTTTTCCCATTGATTCATGTATCTAATCACATTCAATATGCACACTATTCCAGACATTCCTTCAGATAGAGGAGATAGATAGACGGTAAAAACAGTTTATTCTCAAGGAAGTTACATCCTAGTGATGGGTGATACAGGGGAAAATATAGATTAGATAAACCGATAGTTTTTACTATAGATGAAAATATATTCACAATGAGTGGATGGGAATTTTAGGTTTGGAGAAATGTTATTTTAAATACAGTTTTCATGAAGCTTAAATTATTCTCTGTATAATTAATTATAGTTTTAACTTTAAAAATATTATTTCTATAGCTATTTCATAAATTAACTTTAAGCACATTTATTGATACAGCAGTCATTTATTTGAAATATAATCCTTTGTTGGATAGTGGGGACATTGGTAACTTTTATTTTATTAATACACTTTATTTTTAAGGCATGTTTAAGTTAACTGAAACACTGAATAGAAAATAAGAAGAGTTTTAAAATGCTCCCCCTCTCCAAAAATCATGCAGATTTCAGAATGGTTGGTTTCATTTAGCCGTGCAGATTTAAGATTCCATGCCTTTCATTGCTGGATGGTTTCCTTCTTTTTGTCATAGAATATTACTTCTTTCTATGGACATAAAAGAGTTTGCTTTTTCATTCTCCTATGGAAGAATATCTTTGTTACTTCCGCTTTTGGACATGTTGACAAGTACTGATTATAAACCTTTGTGTGCATAAATTCATGCAGACTTAAGTTTTCAACTAAAGAAGCAGATACTGGCATAAAAGCACATGTAGATTAGTGGAATGAAATAGAGAACCCAGAAATTAATCATATAGCCATCTGGTTCTTTACAAAGTCTCCGAGAAATACAGTGGAGAAAGATAATCTCTCCAATAAACGGTGTTGGAAAAAAATGCATATGCATATGTATTTGTTGGTCACACGTAAGAGAATTAAACTAGATGCCTTCCTCTCACCATAACATAAAAATCGACTCAAAATGAACCAAATACCTAAATCTTAAATAAGTAACGTGAAATTACTCCAAAACATGGAAAACACTTCAAAACATTGGAAGAGGCGATGATTTTTTTCTTTTAAGACAGTAGCCCCCAAACACAGGAAACAAAAGTGAAAATAGACAAATGAGGTTAAATCAAAGTAAGAGGCTTCTGTATAGCAAGGAAAGAACCAACAGAACTCAGAAAACAACTTACAAATGGGGAAAAAATATTAGATAGTACATCCAACAAGGGATTGACAACTAGACTATATAAAGAACTCAAAAAGCTGAACCACCAAAGAACAATACAATAAAGCTGGCTAAAGATCTAAAAAGAACTTCCCCGAAGAAAAAATGCAAATGAACAAAATAACATAAAAAATGCACTTTCATTAATCAGCAGCGAAATGCAAATTAAAACCATATTGAGCTATCATCTCACCCCAATGAGAAAAAATATCATGAAAAGGCCAAAAAATAATAGCAAGCATTATCAAAAAGGAGAGAAAAGGGAACTCTCAGATACCATTGCAAATATAAATTAGTACAACCATTATGGAAAACAAAAAGGAGATTCCTCAGAAAACTAAATAAAAACTACCATATGATCAACAATTTCACTACTGGGATGTATCCAAAGGAGATTAAATCATTCTACCAAAAAGATACTTGCACTCCCAAGTTTATTTCACACTATTAACAGTAGCCAAAATGTAGATCAACCAGATGTCCTTCATGAATGAATAAAGAAAAACAGTATATTGCACAGTGAAATGTATTCAGTTATTAAAAAAAACAAAAAAAAAAAAAAAAAACGAAATCCTGCCATTTGGAGCAACAGGAATGAAACTGTTTGGGCATTACGGTAAGTGAAGCAATTCAGGCAGACATAGAAAGACAGATATCATGTTTTCACTCATTTTTGGAAACAAATAAGTCATACTTGTAGAAGAATGGAAAGGAATAGTAGTCACCACAGACTGGGAATGACTGGGAGAGGGGAGACAGAAAGAAATTCAAAGGGACATGAAAATCATAGAGTGGAGGAATCACTCGTGGTTTCTCTCATACAGTAGAGTGACTACTGGGTTTAACAACCTGTGATATATTTCAAAATAACTAGAAAAAAGGTATATGAAATTCCCAATAAAAATGACTAATGGTTGAAGAGACAGAAATACTTTCACACTGATTTGATTAGTACACATTATGTATGTGTATTGAAATGCCATAATATTCCCCACAAAGTTGTACAGATTTAAAAAAATAATTTAAATAAATTTAATTTTAAAAATTAGGTCTATCAATTTTCAACCTTTTTTATCAATTAAAATTTTCCACAATAGGAGTATTTTGATACATGTAAAACATTCTAAATCAGTTCCTTTCGATACAAAATTTTGGAAATATATTTTGAGATACCACATTAAATGAAATTAGGTTCATTTTCTACTCTTATTAAAGAAAAATTTAGTGTATTCGATTGTCTTGCTAAATAATAAAACAAAATATCCTCAGCATAGTTATCATGACATTATTCTTTCATAAAGTCTTAACATCTTAGGCAAAGTAAACTTACAAAGGTTATTTTTAAGATAAGTCCAGAGGTTTATATTAACTAACACTCTTCAGTTATCAACACAATCTTTGGGCACACCATTATTTTACGAGGCATTAATTTTGATCCCTCTATGTGGCTTATGGTACTTGAATTAGACCACTATATTTATTGGTCATAACATTCTGTTTTAAAATATAGGCGAGGGAAGATTCACAAAGTACTGCTGGAAAACAGAAAACCAATTCTTAGATGAGAAGTCCTCCTCAGTTGAATATGCTACAAGTCGTACCCCAAATTCAGTTTTAAGAGTCACCATGAAAACTCAACCATAAAAATGAATTTTCCCTTTGCCTAAGGCATATTTATGTAAAATATTCTTTAAAGCAGAAAAAGAATACCTCGGTAGATTACTGATATGTCCCCAAAACATCATAAGATGTAAAAGAAAAAAACTCTGACTTTTATCACAAACCGTAAAATAAAAATGCACTTAATAATGCAAACTGCATTATTATTTACCAATTGAATTTTTTTAGGTTATTTCATCACACTCCCCACCCACATTTGATAGAAAGATTGCTTTTTAAAAACTGACAAAACTATTTTGAATAGTGTGACAGGATTTGGGTTATTTCAACAAAGAAAGATTAAATAATGTATTACCTGAGCTCCTATTGAGAATAATTAGTATTTTCCTTTTAAAAAATAACAAAGAACATGAAATTTCAAGTTATTTTCTGTCATGTTCTCACAGGAAACAGAAGTTCATTAGAGTTGGTGTTTTGGCTTGGACATGTATGTCATTGTTATGTGTCCATCAACTATGAAAAGAATGTAATGAAGGATTTTTCTAGTGATATTTTAAAGTGAATAACCAAAACCATCCTTCCTTTCTTGAATTGGAGATAATTTTGACACAAACGTACAAAGAAAATGAATATGGAATGAAACACTTTATGATTTTTTTCTCACCAATTTCTTTCCCTAAAATAGCAGACTTGTGATGAACACTTCTTGTATTTCCTCTAAAGAGTTTTCAGAACTGGATGTTAATAATTTGAAACATTCCAATTACTATTTGAAATGCATTAATGTTAGAAGATATAGGGACATAGATATAGATATCTTGCTCTTACTTTCAAGACAACTAATCTTTTGTTTCTCCAGTTTTTCACATTGATTATATAGCATTCATAGATTATCATTTTTTTAGGAACTGTAAATTAAGGCTGAAGTATTCACTGTTTCAATTGTATAGTGCACAAAGGGACTCACTCATGGCGAAGAGGAGTGAAGATTCAGCTTGGGTTCCTTACCCAGTTCTGAGACTAGGAGTTGGGACTATTTTTCACATGGGGGAAAAGAAAAGCTTTTTCACTTATGTGAAGCTCAGTATGGACTAATGATGAGCTTTTATGTAATACTCATATATAATTTTAAAACTAAAAGGTTGCAAGCAATATGTTAAAATATTCTTTTTTTATTTACATTGAAATTTAAGAAATATGGTTTGAAATCTACAACTTCATTTTGACTTTTGATCATGTGTCAATAATCAGCTTCTGTACCTGTAGGAAATATTCAAAGTAGTGTGACCATATAACTAGAATACTATAACTTTTGAAACATCAACTTACTCTGGCCCCATGGGGAAGGCCCACTGTCCAAAATTTCTCTAATGAGGGCCTTCCAATTTGACCACTTTCTCTCTACTCAAGACCTCACAGGCCTTTCTATTATCTGGCTTCTAGAGGATTAGGTTATGGATTATTAGGAGCTGTTTCTAGATCTCAGGATTGTAATCTTTGGATTATGTAATCTGAATGACATTTGGTTAAGAGGTTGGAAAAAGTACAAAATATAGAGCAAAACTATATGTTAGCTTCTGGAAACCGCACCGTGTTTATTCATTGATTCCATTCACACTAGAATTCTTTTCTACATGTTTTTAAAATTAATTAATTGATTCATTATTATAATTTGCAGCCATTTTGTAAATTTATAGTGCTCAATGTGATGTTTGTATAGTACCCATTACATAATGATTCAGTTACTCTAGTCAACAGATGTGTCACTCTATAATCTTCTCATTTTTAAAGGGGAAAACACATTAAAAATTCAAATAGAATTAAATGAAAGGATTTCTCAAAAAAGTAGACTGACAAATGAAAACTCGATGACGAGATAAAAAGAAATAATAAAAAGTGATAATACTCCAACCCAATAATTTGTTTAGAAATTTGGAAATAAGTATGACAATTTTTAGTGTGCAGATACCTTGACCTATAAAGGAAAGAAAGAAGGATCAGAACCAGGGAGGGAGAAGTGAAAGAAGAGACAGAGTTAAACAGCAGAAACTACAAAGATCCATATATTGAAAATGATATTTCTTACATTCTGGATATTCTATTTCTCTTTAATTTTTTTTGTTTAATCACTTACAGGATAGTGTTCAATTTAATATCAGAGAAGAAAAATAATAAAAATATTTATATTTTTGAACACTAAATTAATGATTTCTGAAAAAAGATTAAAAGGTAACAGTGGCCCTATCAAAACATCTCTAGCATCAAAATGATGTCATCAAAATATAGGATGGAAATGCTGAAGGAAATATAACAAGTGATGATTCATTTACATACATACATATACATGTATATACATATACAATATGACTTCATACACTTCATAATGCTGTACACATATATACATAATATATACATGCATACAGTATTGTATAAATATATGTATTTATTGTATATACATATACCACACACACACACACACATTTGTCAATATATATATATATATAAAACATTTCATACTTTCATTTGTTGATTGAAATTTAGGTTGATTCCATATCTAGCCATTGTAATTATGCTGCAATGAATGTAGAAGTGAGATATCTCTTTAACATCCTGACTTTATTTCCTGTATATGTGCCCAGAGGTGGGAACCCTAGATCACATGATAGTACTATTTTGCATTCTTTTTGGAAACTTTCATATCGTTTGCTCTAATAGTTCTCATGGACATGTGTAAGTGTTCCCTTATTGCCAAATCCTAATCAACATTTGTTATGTTTTGTTTTTTTTGATAATAGTCATACTAACATGTGTTAAATGATATCTGATTATAGTTTTAATTTGCATATTTACTGATTGGTGATGTGGGACTTTTTTTAATGTACCTGTTAACCATTTAAATGCTTTCTTTTGAGAAAAATTGCTTCTAGTACTCTATCTAGTTTTGAGCAAGGTTATATTGTTCCTGCTTTTGAGTTGCTAGAGTTCCTTATACAGTTTAGATATTAATCTCTTATTAGATATATATTTACATACAGAAAATTTTATGCCAAGTTCAGTGTCAATGAGTTTTTCCATTCTATTTTTTTTTTCCTACTACTTTTACACTTCAGGTATTATGCTGAAGTATTTAATCCATTTTGAATCGACTCTTGTATATGGTGGTAAAATAAGAGTTTAATTCTTTTTCTTATACCTGTAGATACTGAGTTTTCCAGCACTATTTATTGAAGACAGTTCTTTCTCCACTGTGTGTTCCTGGCACATTTGTTAAAGGTCAATTGACCAGAAATGTATGGATTTATTTCTGTGCTCGCTATTCTAGTTCATATTTATCTCTTTTATTCTTTTTTGATCATGTTAATCTTTCTTAATTCTTAAGAGTTAAACATTCACTTTCCTTCTTCCTAGAGTTAAATCAACCCAACCCTAGCCATTACCAGCTCACCCAAAGATGTCCTCCTATAATACAAAGTCCCTGTACATTTGTCTGAAGATAGCTTTTACGCAGCTCTTCTTTTCTTCCCTTTCTTGCCCCACATGTGCACAGACTGATAAGAACACTGTGGGGTTCTTCCCTTTGATACCAATCACAGTTTCTAACCACCAGCCCCTTCTGTGCAGGAACTCTGACCCCAGTTACACACATTTTCTACAACGAAAAACTCACAACAATTTCCTCTTCCCTTTCTCTCATGGCATTTTTGAAATGGCTTGAGAGGACTTCTCTGTTTTCATAGAAAGTCTTCTTATGTATGTAAAAATTATTTTTATATAGTCTTAGTTTGCGTGTACGGCCTCCTTACTATCTGAACTAAATTTTATGTTAGGCCCATCCTATTTCTAATGAGTGAATAAAATGTTTTCTCTTCTAGTCTCAGATGAAATACCCTTTCTTCAGAAAAGCATTTTATTTTCAAAAAACATTTTGAAAATACTACTCCCACACTAACCCCTCCTGACAATCATTCCATACAAAATACTGTTTTTTCAAATCTGTTACATAAATTTGTTATTACTATGTTTATCTGTTACTTTCTTATAACCTATAAAAATATGAAAGAAAATGATTTATATTTATTTTATTTACCAGTGTATACCTACAGTCAAAATCAATCTATGCCATATAGTATCAAATCAATATATTCTTATTGAATAAAAACTTAAATAAATGAAATTGCAGCTAAGGTAAGTTTTTAGAAGTAACACATAAAATATGTTTCTATTTTCATGAGATCAGAAATATGGAGTTATGGAGATATTACCAAAGATGAATACATCTTGGTCTCTGACTCTGTTTTCCTTCCTCTTCCTATGTCAAATCAAGAGCTCATTACCTTATTGCCTTCAGTTTCTCATTATGAATGTCCTTCAAATGGGGACCTCCTGTGCACCTTCCTGAAGTAAGTAGATGGTACATTACTTCTCTTCTGCATTACCAGAGTAAATAACTTATTGCTCTTTCTTACTACTGTTGAGCTCTCTGATTCAACATTCACAGTTTTGCTAAATGTACTCCTTTATATTTGATTTTTCATATTTATATAAATCCTTTCATGTTTTGCTATCTTTATAGTTCATTCTACTACTTTATTTAGTCCACCTTTTACTGCATCTCACACTGACACTAAGGCCATACAGAACTACTTGTACTTCTGATAAAAAAGTTCAAAATTTTATGTCCTTTCAATATGGACAAATTATCATCCTAAACTCCTTCAGTGTTATTTCTTCCTGAAAGAATGCCACTGTGTTCTAGGTGAGTTAGATGGCTTCTCTAGTCTCAGTACACTTCTCCTCAAAACTTCTACTCTCATCTTTTCTGTCACAAATGTTGACTTGCCATTCTTCTTGTTGACTTTTAGAGTGCATGGATTCTATCTTATATACTTTATAATACTGCCTCACAATATATATTTCACTTATTTAGATAATAAATAAGTATGAGGTGCATAAGTAACAAGGAATATGCATAAATTGATAGCTTATAGCCAGTCAAACTGCCTTGCAGTTGATTGAGTAAAATCAGAGAAGAAAGTATAAATAATATAATAACTAAGGTAGTATGCTGGACAAGTACTGTGCAAAGTCCAGAGAGTTCACACATTGTGCTGTTAAGTAAGAGAAACAAACAAATGAAAAAAATACAAAAAATGACCCAAGATACTCAAATATGAGGTAAAATAAACAATGAAAATATGGTCAAATATTTTGAGGATAGATGACAGTATACCACCTCTTTAATGTGACCTGGTTTGTTCTATAGTGAATTAAGTTCAGCCCTATAGCTTTCACTGGATGTTATATTTCATTTAGCTAAATAAATATATTTTATTGCTGAAAAGTAACATTTTCATTATAAGAACTGGAAAAGGTAAGGATTTAGTATTTGCTCTTCACAATACAAGATAATACAGGGTTTCCCAAAAGTCAAATGGTTTGTCCTACACTTGAACTTGATTCTGAAATTTCTCAAACAATATTTACTTCATAAAGATCTGAGAAATGAAAAATTTTGATCTGCATGTCTGAAAAATATTGTACAATTTTCTTAGCACAAGGTTTAGATAATTTGTTGAGAAAAAAGGATTATAAAACATTTGTATGTAAAATGTAGAAGATAAAAACAAATACAACTTACACCAAACATAGACCCTATGTTATGACAATACTGAAACAGAAGTGTCTAACAGTAAATGGAATCTAAGATCCATAATGTATAGGATTCTATAAAGTATGTTCCTTGAATAATTTGATCACAGAGACATGAGACAGATTCAAATCCTTTCCTTCTAACATCCCTTTATTGCAATCCTTGCCCTATCAGTTTCTGGCGTGGTTGGCAATCTAAGAGCACTTTTTGTGTATTATATAACAGATCCAAATAAGAATATTTGGATGAAATATAAGTATTTTATTTCAAAATCCTGGGCCCTACAAAGAATAATGAAATTTTCGTTTGTTAGTAAATGGGTGGAATTGCAGACTATCATGTTAACTGAAACAAGCCAGATTCAGAAAGGGAAGGGTCCACTGCTTTCTCTTACATGAAGAAGCTAATTTTTTTTTTTTTTTTAAAGGACTCTTATGAAAATAGAAGAAAGCTCAGCATAGTAGACACAGAGAACCAAGGGGAAGGGAATAAAAAGAGGGAAACGGGAAAAATTGGGAAATTCATACAGGCTCTGACTACAGTGAATTCCACTATATTTATACTACAATGCACCAATTAAGAAAACAGTAAGTAAATAGTAGGCAGACCAATGAGTAAAGGAATGGGATCAGGGGGAAAGAAAAGGGAGGTTAATTATACTGTATGTATTTATGAATATGTGAAAATTAACCTCGTTATAAAGTACTTATAATGTGTAATGTACAAATATAATGCATTCCCAAAAGCAGAAAATCCTGAATATTACAAAGGTGAAGGAATTTTTAAATTGCCCCTGAGAGTCCATGTGTTAGTACTTCTTATTTAAAATTGTTCAATTTCCATGTGTGTTTCAAAGTAATATCAAGAGGCATACTAAATGGAATGCAGCATTAACATTTTATTTTCTATAACTAAGAAAATAAATATTTTTGTAAAATTGTGATGTTTATATTTCAGAAGGTGTTGTTACTATTGATTGACAAGATGTAGAATTTTGCTATTCATACTTCCTCATGGATTTGATAATTATATTTTCAATATTAGTGGAAAGAAAAATTGCATGGTAGTGACTTTAAAATCTTGCATTGTTTCATTTTTAATATTGAAAGTAGTTCTTTAATTCAGTGTCAATAAAATTTTGATATAATATACAGCGATTTTTTCTCAGCAAGAATATCATAGTGCTCTCTTTAATTTATCAATGAACTGTCTTTAAATAACCACTTGATAATATGTTTGATATATATTTAATGTATATAAATGCATAATTCAAAAAACATTCTATTATTACTCTATGAGAAACAGAACAAGAGTTTGTTTTTAAAATGCTTAAAACCATTAGATATAGTTCAGATATTATAATGCCTTTATTAAAATTATCATATGTCATTTATAAAGATAAAAATTATTTTTTCTTTATATTCTACCTTTTAATAATTCAGTCATATGGACAAATTGATAAATCTGTGTCAACTTCTTTCTTTGCAAAATACAAAAACCAACTAAATCACAATTATTATAAAATTTAATAAAACACTAATTATAAATATGGTATATATATTGAAAACAACTATTAACATGCAACTTGTATACATATACATATGCATATATATGATGCATATATATTACTGAACCAGTGATTGAGTCTGGATGCTAATATATGTATAGAGCCAAAGAAATGTCAGAACATTATTGCTTTTGTTTAAAGCCATTAAAAATATTTTGAAACATAAAATGTTAATTTTTTTTTGAGATTTTAACCCACGAGGTATTTCATCTAGTTTTCCCAGTCATGTGTTGAAAACATTGCCAATTGTTCAGTTTTCTTTAACCTAAGTAATCAGAGGATGATAAAGACAAGGGAAATTTGAATTTTAGTCCAAGGTGATTTATTACAAATTTAAAATTTTTTCTGGAAAGGTATAAATAATGGACATACTTTAAAAATTATTCTTTAAGTAAGAAACAGACCTCCTTCTGGAATTATGAGGTTTATATCCATTCTCGGGTCAAAGCCAATAAACTATGGTCCTGTTCAACATGCAAGAAACCCATTGATTAGATTTAAAAAGTATCACTAAGAAATAAATGACCATGAGTTGCCACATGGAGAAAGAAGGTACTACGAATGCATAGTTGTTTTTGCCTTTAATCTCTTCTATTTTCACCACCATATTTCAAGAAAAATGAGATGGAATGAAAAGTCTTTTATTTAATGCTTGCATAACAACCGTAACATTTGTTTTCTAATAAAATTTATAAAAGTATGCAACTATGTTAACAAAATGTACATAAGATAAATGGCTACTGATTTATTAATGTGATAAATGTGATTGAAATACACAGTTTGCTTTAAAATATCCCACTAACAAAGTGCTTTATATAGCATGGGAGTTTTTTACTTTATGAGATAGTAGTTAAAGTATCAGTGGCTGTGGGTAAGAATCAGAGTTCTGTGGTAATAGGGATGCAGGGTATTTCTTAGTTTTATCTTTGATATCAAGAGGATCTTTTATGTTTGTTTCATTATCCAAAAAGCCTTATCACCTTATTTCAGCCACGCCTGAGAGAATAAGTAAGAATAAGTAACTGTTGGAGGTGTGGGCTGGCTGGAAATAAGTCTGGGAAAAGTAGTATTAGGAAATAAACACAAAGGACACAAAAATATATATTGAAAGTAGGGGCTTGATGGGTGGAAAAGACCTGATGGGGTCTGATTCTAACAAAGGGAAAAGCTCATTAATGCTTATTTACAGTGAAACACATCAAAAGAATTTATTGTGAGGGGGTTCTTCAAGGTAAACAGGAAGTGAGAAGTTGTGGGAATTTGACGCGGGTTAGGGACTTACCACTTGCACACTAATTCTTCCTCTCCTCCAGGCAGCTGGCACCACAAGGCTAGTTGGGCACACTAATATCTCTTTTGCCCAAGGTTGGCAGGCATCTAAATTCAAAGATATGAACTTATAAATTGCATACCAGGTATGGAATCTGGCCCCATTAACAACAACCACCTGCAAGTATCTTTCAATACTGCTGTACAGAGAGAAATCCAAAAATGTCAGTTTAGCTGCCCATGGCTATGGAGTTCAAAGCACTAATTTATTTATAGCTTCCAAAAACCTTATGTGTCAAACACAGCTACTTCCTCTATCTTCACTTCCAGATCCTAGCCACATGATCTAGTGACATGGTGGTGCTCACTTCGATATCCATTTTTCTAGCCCCAGCTAGCATTTCGTTTTCCATAGAAGAATGAGCAAATAAATGATGCAAAAACTTGCCATCTCAGCAAAAATTTTGAACATAATTTAAATAGGTTTGTTTTGAATTTATTACAGGCTTAGTGTTTGAGAATTTATTAGTCCTCGGTAAAAATGGAAACTTACATGTATGCTTTCCATTCTAGAATTGTTTCATGATTAATGAATTGAAGAAAAGAGGAATTTTACAGGGACTTCTTTACTGGAGTTATTTTAGCTCAAGCAACATGTATGCATATATGTGTATACATATGGCATTTGATGTACATTGCATGTGCAGACATATATGAAAATGTCATAGATATATGAATAATAATTACTAGACCAAATTTAAACAAAAATCACATGTTGAATGTATAATATCATAAAATGACACAGATTAAGCAAAATTCATAAAATAAATTGTTCTTTCAATCTTAATACACATCATAAATATTGAATCAAGAGATTGTACAGATAGGTTCTTTTATCCATTTTCAGCCATTTCAAAATTCTAACCTGTTATATACTTTTATGGTTTACTTTTCTACTTTATTCCTAGTGATCTGATGCTTCTTTTAAAAAAGATGTATTGATCCTATAAGGAAATGTGTTGCTTTTGGAAGGATACTCAAAAAAGCAAAAGAAGGCAAACAGAGTTTCACAGGACGAGCTGACAAAATCTTTCAGATAATATGGATATTGGATACTTCTAGATTCTCTAATTTCTTACACACGTGAGTTCAACAGCAAGCAGAAATGAAGCATATCAAGTAGGAGGTAAGAGAATTCATATTAGAATAGTCAATGATAATATCTCATTCTATTTTCAAAGAACTTAACGTTTACAAAAGAAACTGCTGAGTAGTCATCACTATGAATTAAAGTGGTCTATCCTGAAGTATCTAGAATAAGTATAGATTATATTTGTATTTCATTATTCTTAACTTTACTTATGGGTTATTCTTCCTTTATTCTAAATGACTAAGTAAATGTTTAAATAGTTGAAGGATATCCTAAAGTGTTTTTCACATGATTGCTGATGCCTTTAAAAGAAGAAAATAGTAGTGAATAGAATAATATTACGGCATTTACAAATAAATGGATGGAACTGGAGAAAATCATGCTAAGTGAAATAAGCCAATCCCAAAAATCAAATACCGAATATTTTCCCTGATAAGTGGAGAATGATATATAATGGCGGTGGTGGGGGTGGGGGAGAAGAATGAAGAAACTTTGGGTTTTGTAGAAGGAAATGAGAGAGAGGGGGGTATGAAAGATGGTGGAATGAGACAGACATCATTGCCCTATGTACATGCATGATTGCATGAATGGTATGAGTCTACATCGTGTACAACCACGGAGACAAAATGATGTACCCCATTTGTGTACGGTGAATCAAGGTGCAGGCTGTAAAAAATTTCAAAATAAATAAATAATTAAAAAAAATAGGCACGTGCATTGAAATGTTTTTCTTATATAAAGGTAGAAGCACATACTAAAAGAAATGAAATTAGCCAACTTTCTGCTGATGCTATTCAGTATCTCTAATCCTATATAAATCAGAAAATTTTGCTTTGTAAAGAAATAAAAATATCTCTCAAGCCATCTTAAATGTTTTTGGGGATACTAATACACCTAACAAAAATCTTAACATTCAATGTATAGCTAGTTTGCTTAGTCAATAAAACATTAGATAACTGTACTCTTTATCTCTTTACTCACATGTTAGTTTTTGTTTATTCACTTTGTATTTTTTCTTTTTGTTTTTGTTGTCCTTTCAGTTGAATCTCTACATACTTTTTCTCAGAGAAGTTTCTAATTTCTGCATGTGCTTAGAAAACAAGTACTCTTCTTATTGCCTTAGAGGTGCTCTTCCATTTCACTGTTTCTTAACTTCAAAAGTTAAATTTATTATTTTCTTTCATATAATAGTTACATGTAATATATTTCTGCATGAATAATCATGAATGTGAAATATAATAAGGTATTTGTGGGGGAAAAAAAAAGCCTTGGAGAAAGGCATCTGAGATGGATAACTTTATATACAAATTTGACTTGGCTTAGGAATGCCTAGATAGTTAGAGAGTGTCTCTGAACTTGTTTCTGGAGATTTATCATTTAGCAATTGAATTGGAAGACTGACTGAAGACCATCCTCACCAATGTGGGCAGGCACTGGCTAATATTCCAGGGCTGGAAGACCAAAAAAAAAAAAAAAAAAAAAAAAAAAAAAAAAAGGGGGGGGGGAGCAAAAGAAGATTGTATTTACTATTTCTTCCTGAGTTAGGACATCATCTTTTGCCTTCAGACAATACAAGCTCCCAGTTCTTGCCTCTTTAGACACCAGACATTCATCAATGTCTCTCTGACCATCTCCCCACCCCAGCCTCATTTCTCAGTCTTTAAAGCTTGACTGAGAATTACACCATTGGTTGTTTGGATTCTCAGGCCTTTGAACTCTGACTAAATGACATCACTGGATTTCCTGGATTTTCTCCAGTTTGCAGATGTCTGCCAGATCATGGGACTTCTTAGCCTCCATGATCATGTAAACCAATTGCTATACTGAATCTCACATATATGCATATATATATGTGTGTGTGTGTGTGTGTACAAATGAATATATACATGTAAGTGTGTGTGTGTTCATTATAAATAATTCCATGGATCCTGTTCCTATGAAGAACCCTAATAGTGATTCCTTGACATATAATAAAGATATGTCCAAGTAAACTCATTATGAATTAAAAATATCATAAATTAAATGTATTTAATATAATAATATCCTGAACATTATAATTTTGCAACATAGTACACTGTAAATAGTTTTTCTTTCTCTTCACCATCACATGGTTCACTGGGGAAGGTATGACTTGTTGCCTGACATCACAAGACAAAACTGTACAGCATATCACAAGTCCAAGAAAACATTAAAATTCAAAATTTAGTCCAGATGTCATGGTAGACACTAGCAATCCCTGCTTCATGGAAGGTTGAAGCTAGAGTACCTCCAGTTTGAAACCAGCCTAGGCAATTCTGCTGTTCTCAAAACAGTACAAAACAAAACAAAACAAAACAAAAATTATAGTCTGGTTCTATTATCTGCTTATCACTTTCACAACATTACAAAGTCAAAAATCATAATTCAAACCAGTGTAATTTTGAGGCTTCCTGCACAACATCATTACCTCCTATTTCTCACTCTTGCTTGAAATGCAACTTTTTTTAGAAATATTTTCTGTCATTGGACCTTTATTTTATTTATTTATTTGTATGTGGTGCTGAGGATTGCAAGCAATCTACCACTGAGCTACAACCCCAGCCCAAATGAGGCTGCAAGAATATCTACAGATATTTCTAAGGGATACACTCTTGATGCAATCGTTTATGATACAGAATTGGGCTCATAATCTTTGTAAGACTTCCTAAATCAAACTCTGGGCAAACAAGAAATGACTATGAGTAGATATGAAATGATAGACTAACACTAATGCTCAAGGTCTATGATCACTTTTTATTGATCTCATTACATCATTAATAGTTTCACCATTTATAAATGCTAATACATTTTATCAACTTGTGAAACTGTAAATATTACATTAGTGGGAAAAAGTCTTGAAGACAAGTGTAACACAATGCAAATAAAAAAGGCAATAATAAAGAGGAAATTAATTTGGTCTTTAAATTTTTATACTATTTAAGTGTAACATCTAGTATTATAATGCATTAATTCAATGGGTTAAGAAATTCTCAGAATGTTTAATACATTAGAAATTTTCTTGTACAAATATAACTTATTTGATTCTAGGAAAATATAATCTTTTCATTTACTGAAAACAGAAAATAATCCATTCTCTCTGCTTGCTGATTCATTCCTTGCCATAAACCCTATAGTATATTAACAGAAAGACAAGGATTATCAATAAAAGCACTATATTATAAATATGCTAATTATATGGTTACACACCGTAAAGTACATCAGGATATCTGCATATTTAAAAATGTGTCCAGAGAAGTGAAATTTTTGAATTGTCTTCATAGGAAGTTAACAATTCTCACAAGTAGAAGTGTTGAGGGATGCAGGTAAGTACAGGCATTCTAGGTAAACATGAACATAATATGAATGGGTTTTAGAGTTCTGAAGTTACTCTGTGTGTTTAAAAGCTGGTGTTTAGTGTTTTCACTTCTATAGTTGAAAGCTAGAGTTTGATAGAAAATCAAATTGGAAAATTGGGTTGATGTAACACTGAAAAAACTTAAAGGTCATGCTAAGGAAGGTTAATTGAATCTTTTAGTCTTAGCAGTGGGGAACACTAGAGATTTTCAAATGTCCAAGAGGCATAAATAAATCACCATGTTTTAGAAAAGGGCCTAGTCTTTGGTTTATGTTTTCTCAGATTCATTCACTCCACACCTGCTCTGCCTGGCTTAACATCAGGGACTATACCCATCTCATAGGCTCCCTTACCTATGGGCTTCTGACCAGGTTCAGCATTGGAAGCATGAGCAGGATGATAGTAAGCATGAGAGGATGAGAGGAAGTTCAAGGAAAAGGTTTTTCTCACACGCTGCTTCCTTAGGCAGTGTCTCTGGCAGAAGTTACATGTGGACGTTGTATGACTTCAGCTCCCATCCCTGCACAGTGACTTTCTTTCCAGGGTTGCAGCACCCCTCAAGGCAGATTTGCTACTGTCCCTCCAACTCTCTAGGAACTCCCTAAACTTGCCACCATCCCTTTCCCTGTTTATTCAGTTCTAAAATTGGTGATAGTTTCCTGTAATTTTGGAAAATGAGGCTTCTACGTTTTCTACTTTTCCTCTTATAAAATTTTAGAATTAATTTACCGTGTTAAATGATCTCTACTGAATGCTGGCATGAGTTTGTTTATCTAACTCTACCTGACAATGAGAAAATTCAGATATTTATAGAAGAAAAGAGATACTCAATTCTTTTCCATTCCCTTGTGTGCTTTCGGTTGAGCAACGTAATAAGCAAATTCTTACTTAAAATTGCCTTCATAGGTGCAACATCAAAGTTGAATTGGAACATTCACTCACTGGGAGAAAACGAAACAAAACAGATTTTCTTTTATTTTTCCTTTTTATTTTTTCTCTTTTCCAATCATTCCAGTAGAGCCTCTACACAGCCTAAATTTTTATTTTAGTATCACCTGATGGTGCTATTTGGGAAATAGCAACAAACAACTAAAAGAAGACTCTTATTTTCCTGTTTTCTTTTCTGTATGGCTTTCTTTTTCTTATCAATCCTCTTTTTTTTTTTTTTTCAGAGAAAGTTGTTTATAATTTAAAACTTTAAAGTCATGACAAATTTAACGGCTCAGTGGTTAAAACAGACAAGTACCTTGAAGCTCACCTGGCTTTGTTTTCAAGACAAAAGTGTTTGTCTCCGTTTCAATGCAGGTGTAATATAAACACATCAGTGGAGAACAGCATACTTCATGCTTAATTTTTAAGTCATTCTTGTCAACACTATATTTATAAAGTGAATTTAGTAACTTTCCCACAGAGAAAACAGGTGAAGTTGATAGACAACCAGAAGAAAGTATCTAGTTCAAAGTTAGATTATATGATTTATTTTTTAAAATAGAATTTGAGCTAATTACTATATTTTAACAAGTCAAAAACAAGCTCATCCATAACCATATACACTATATAAAATCATTAATATTAACCTATCTTCAAAAATTTTATTTGACTTCCCTGAAATTTAGTGCCTTTTTTTCCCTTTTAAATATCTGTAAGTTCCTTTAAAAAAAGTGCTTCTCTTCACAGATGAAAATATTTGTTCCTTTATATCATGCAAATAAATACATTTAACTGTTAGGTCAATATAGAGTTTGGTTCCATAGATAGGTAGATAAATAAATTTATCTTCATTAAGCTTTCTATAATTACTTAAGGTGAAAGTATAACTTTGAAATTCTCCAAATAATCAGTTTCCTAAAATAATATTAAACCCAGAGCAAACATGGAATGTGGTAAATTTTAATAAGATATCCTTTAGGTTTTTGAGTCTTTCAGTTAAATTTGAAGGCTCCCTTTGAAAAAGTTCTTAAATGTTCCAAACATTTTCCAGCATATCCTTGACTCATACATACCAAAAGTAACTGACACTGGTTGGAAATTGAATCACTCACAGGACTTCAACTTGGATGTTTTATGTGATTATGATTGTGTTCACTAACCCACAGGGTCATTTTCATTTTAAATTTATTTTTCTCAGTATTAATAATGACACAA
This sequence comes from Sciurus vulgaris, assembly GCF_902686455.1. Lineage (NCBI taxonomy): Eukaryota > Metazoa > Chordata > Mammalia > Rodentia > Sciuridae > Sciurus > Sciurus vulgaris. The sequence continues at coordinate 23,610,035 of NC_136470.1, read as the reverse complement.
CAGTAATTTATAAAAAACAATAATTATATTCCACGTTTCATAGCATAGTAAAATACATGGATGAAGAAACGTCTTGAAGTTTGGGTCACAGAACTCAACTATGAAAATGGACCAATGTTGTGCCTTCAGGTTTAAGTAATCCTAGTAAATTGTAAACCAATGAAAGAAAATATTAATTGACATATTAAAAATCTATCTGAGCAATCCATGCTATATGGAATATTATATAACACTAAGAAATGTTAGCATAAATTCAGTGATTAGTATTTCCAATATTTATAATATTAATGGAACAATCTCAGTGGTAGAATATTCACTGACAGAATAAAATTACCATGAAGTCTCCTTTCCTCAACTGATTTAAAAATGATAACATTTTAACCACCAAATGTTTAAAATAATTGGAAGATTTTGATTGACTATAAGAATCTAAGACTTTTTAAAGGTATCTGAGTAGACCAACAGATAAATGTACCAAAAGAAGCAGCTAAATGAACATTGTAAGTGATGAGGGGACATAAGTTATTACTCACCAAAGTGAGCAGATTGTGGTTACTTCATTCACTTTTTCATGTCTACCATTGACATACTGCCTAGTATAACATATGAAGTCAATATTTATAATTACGTATAAGATACTCCTCTTAATTTCTAACAATAGAACTTGTGATTGACATGATCCAACAGAGGTGCAGTCAATGCCATAATTCCTTCTGTTTCTGCCTTGCTACAATGGGCTCTCACAGAATTTTTCTCAAATACTTAAAAAAGAGATATGTGAATGTGGTAAATATTATTGACAAAAATTCACATCTAAGAAAGATAAAAAAAAAAGTCAAAGCCACTTAGTGATTTATTTGTAGACAAAAGAATGTTAGGAAAAGAATCGTTTCTTTTCTTAGTTTCATGTTCTTTACATAACAGAAAACCAACATTGTCTTAACCATTTGGATCATAACATTAAAAAGTCAAGCCTCATAAAGTCACAATTCTCTGGAGACACTGAAAATTGAGATAAAATTTTTTACTTCAAAAAATATCAGTTTCATCTGTCAAAATAGGAACTCAATATAGTGTAGTTCTTTTCTGTCACCAACATACCTGCTTACCAGCATGAACATTCTATTCTCAATATGAGTGATATTGTATTTTTGAATTTTATAACTCACTACAATTTGCTTTAACCCTAAATCAATACTGGCAATATTTTCTAGTTACTCCAATATATGCACAAATTGGTAAAAATATGTCCTCTGATACACTGCCAGCAAAGGTAAAAGGTCTGTCTTAAGTCTTTCTTCTGTCCTATGTTTTCAAATTACAAACATCTTTTGTTAATGGGATATTTGGTGATGTGATTTTTGAATTTATTTTTGCTAGTGATTAACACTAGCAAAATAGCCCTTTATCAGCACAAGTTTTCTGTGTAGTTTTTTAAGTGCAAGAGGGCTGTGTTGTACCTTACAGAGAAAATATATGTGTCTAGGTAAGCTTTCAGGCAAAGTTACAGTACTGGCAAAAGTTCAATGTTCATGAATCAACAATATGTATTAAGCAAAGTGTCTTTAAAAGAAACACATGTGAAAAGGAGTACTAATTGATTGATTTAACCAATGCTTCCATTATTATAAAGAATATTTCAGTGTTCTCTAATTCAGTGTTTATGATGACTATGGAACATACTTACCGAACACAATAAGAATTTACTGTATATTTCTTTGATCATCTTGCTGTGCATGGTTTGGAGTAATCTTGAGATTGCACTTCACCTACATACATTCATGTATACACATATACTAAGTATAAAAACATAACTGATTCTATATTTTTAGCATAACTGTGTTAATATATTCATTATAAGAAGATTAAGAGCTACAGCTGGGTTATCATAATTCATTGCTTTCCATAAGGTTGTTTCCATTTTCATAGTAATACTGGATTTTATGAACCACACATAATCAATTCCAAATGACTAGTACTAGAGGGGAGTATAGTGAATTATTCCACTTTACTTAGTATACAGAGCTTTTGAGGCTATCAATAAACTCAGGTACAAGTGATCTTAGAGTAAGTCATTAACATAAAGGGAACAAAAGGGATAATTCCCAAGTATGTAAAACAATCATGCAATTGTCCTGTGAACAAGACTACACTTTCGTCAAGAAAAATACCCCTCTGAACTCACATTATGTGTTATCCAGTAAACTATTTTATAGATTTATCTTGCTATCATGTAATTAGTTAACACCCCCTTTCATATTTGGATATCTGTTCTTTAAACTGACAAAAATAACAAATATAGAAATACAGATTTTGATGGAAATTGTATTATTCATATATATAATTGTTATAAATATATTTACTTGTTATTAGCTAATATACATTATAGTATTCAATAAACTTAACCTTGGAAACAAAGAATCTGATGTCATTTTAGATTCAATTTATATGCACACATTAACATTTCCAAATTCCATATTCTGGTCCTAATTGCTGTTTAACATTCACCTTCCTGTATCTTTGGATTTATGGTCATAAGGCTTTTTGAATATCTCCTGAAACTCATTGTTTTGATGTATTGATGTCAGCCCATTACCTAATTCATCAAAGTGACACTATATTTTAATAGAGCACCAAAGTATTAATGCCCTATTTCATGTACAGATAAAAATCCAGATAACAATGTAGTAGAAAAAAATATAGCTTGAAGCTTCCTGTGTGAAGTTTCCATATCTGTCAATCTGTCATTTTCTGAAAGCACTTTGTAGTCAATGAAATTGAACAAGGGCAGCAAAAATATTTTCAAATGTAAGCTTACTCCATGATACTCAATTAAATACAGCCAGTAAAATTATAAAATACTGCATGAAGAACTCATTGTACTTTCTTTAGTTCAAGAATTTCTAAGCCATATAAAATTATTTGGCTGTGTATGAAATTTTTAATATAGATCAAAAATGTTTAATATAGAATAAATACCAAATATACACACCTTTTGTATCTGTACCAAAATGTTTTTGGAAAAAATTTAGTTATGAATGAACATTTCCTTCCGTTTTCTAATGTATAGAACAGCAAATTCCACGAAGATAATGCTTCCCACATTAATCATAATGTGAGTGTGACAACTGCTCTTAGTCTGTACTGTGGTTACAGGTATGTTCATATTTTATCTGCAAAATTACTAAGTGTTGTTTTTAACTTAGGTTCTTCTCTGGCTTGTCATGGACCATTGTTTGCTCAGAGGATGGTCCATATAAAATAAATCAAAGTATCTCACATACATGCTTAAATATTCCAATGATTTTTACTGTCCTTGGATGAAAACTGAAATCACTTTCCAGAAGATCCTATATAAGTTCTATCCTGGTACAACTCAAACATAAGTCTGCAGCATCTTCTCAATCCATTCTTTTGTGTATTGTGATCCAAACCCTGACAGTCAAGCAACTCCAAGCTCCAGGTGTCCACACGTGTTCTCGGCTATCCTTTCCACAGTACTTCTAATATCTGGCAGTCACCTCCTCACATGGTGTTGCTCTAACATCCATTCTAGACCCATTACCATACCTCGCCAGGCACACTAAGTTCATGCTTCTAGTCAACATCTTCAGAAACTATGTGTGCATTGGTCTCTCTCTTACTCATTTTTTTTGCCTTCCTTTTCCTATTTAAATGAAGGCTTCATGAAGTCAGATGTTCTTGTTTTGCTATTTCTTTTTCTCATTTTGAAATGTTCTAGGAAAGTCACCTGTAGGAAAACCACATTTTAAACACGGATTATCTCTGTATTAGTGAGGACAAAACCAGTTTTATCTAAAAATATTCTTCCAAATTTTAATGACTTAAAGATTTATTTCTCCTGTGAAGGGCTTAATCCACTTAGCACAATATCATCAAGTTCATTCAGTTGTCATATATGGCAGGTTTTTTTCATTTCTTAAAGTTGAATAATATTCTCTTGTATGTATTTAACACATCTTCTTTACCTTTCATACTGTGTTATACACTAAAATTTGGTAAGAAGGAGGATCCCATGTAAACATTTTTTTAACTACATTTTCAAACATAAAAGTTTATTCCTCACTCACCTAACTATCCAAAGCTTGTGAATAATAGGTAATTTCTGTTAAATAGTGATTGTCCATTTATCTTGTGGTTGAGCCATTAAATGACTGTGCTGTCCAATGGGAACAAAAATTTTGATGGACAACACAATGTTTCCAGCTCAAAGTCTCACGCTTCATTTAGCTGTTTTTGTTCATCTTAGACATACTTAAGATTTTATTTTTAAACAACAATGTTTTACAAATCTTTGTCTAGCAAAATACTTTAGCACTTGCCTCCCAGGCCCTGCTGCAATATCCTGATAAGCTTTAATGTTTATATGATCTCATAGAGATTAAAGGGAGTTTAATTCATTGCAATGATTTTCTATGCAGTCTGTCTTTTCTTCAGTGCTTTTATAGAACAAATGATGTAATATTGTAGAAACACATTGCATTCCAAAACAAATACAGGTCAATAATCAGGAAAGTAAATAAATTTTATAAACTACAAAAGAATATGTTTCTGTTTTTCACATTTTGTTTTTCAGAGAATCTTTATAATCCCAATACATGTATGTGAGAGACATGTATAAAGCCAAGAGGTATTTATAGGTGCTGTATAGATTTCCCTGGTGTATAGTAGTGTTTAATATATTTGAAATCTAATCCAAGTAGAATTGCATAGCCCACCCCTAGCTTTATCTTAGATAAGAATTGTAAATCAGGCAATGCTACTATTCTCTGAGAACTTTCAAACATCAGAATAAAAATACAAATGAAAGAAAAAAACAATAAAATAAACGGGTATCCTTTTCCCTTTCAAATTAAATATTTCTATATTTCTTCTGTGGAGGTAGGTATATCAAGCATTTAACCATGCAAATAACTCAGTTTATTCTGTCTCTCCACTAACAGAACTCAAGATTTTAGTTCAGTTTTCCATACTTCTCGCTGCAAGTGAAAACAATCTTCATTTGTGATCCTCTATAACCATCAGTGCTCAGAACAGTTGAAGATCTCATTGTGGAAGTATCTTTTATTTATAAATGTATTTTCCTATTTTCTCTCTCTCCTCTCTTTCTCTCTCTCCCTTTCAATCTCTTTCTCCCTATTTCTCCCCATCTCCCTCTTCTCTCTTTCTTTGTGTAGAAAACATTCCAGAGACACTCATCTCAGGAACAATAACAAGATCGAGGTTCAAAAACTACAAAATCAAAATTTGGTCTTGATTTCCCTTCTTTTTTTGTCCTTTATCAACTAGCACTTTTCTTCTTCAGCAAACACCAAACCCTGGTCTTTGCTACTTTATAAATCTTCGGATTAAGGAAATGATAACACTCATTTTTACAGGTTAGAAATATTTATTTAATAGGCTTTTAAGGGAGCTCTTTTCACGTGACTTTTTCTGTAAATATATAAGGCAAGAGTGGCTGCTGAGAGGAAATGGATTTAAACATTTATGGAGAACAGAGTCAATTTGTATAATAGCCATGAAGAATGTGAAGAGTAGTTGCCAGAGGTAAAGTAAAACAGGTCAAAGAGAGAAATGGGCAACATGTTTTAGGAACTATTGAATTTGGTGCCCATGGACCCAGAGTGGCTCATTAATTCATTCCCATATTTTCCTTTTTGCTATAGCATACTACTTATTTGAGAAAAGCTCTTGCAATCAGAGGGAGGTGGTTTTGTAGAAGAATGGTCTAAGAGCAATGAATACAGTGTTGAAAATACCAGCAGAATAATGTCATAAGAGAATGACAACGAGTTGGGCACAGTGGTGTATGCCAGTAATCCCAGGGGCTCAGGAGGCTGAGGCCGGAGGATGGTGAGTTCAAAGCCAGCCTCAGAAAAAGGAGGTGCTAAGCAATTCAGTGAGACCCTGCCTCTAAATAAAAGACAAAATAAGCCTGGGGATGTGACTCAGTGGTTTAATGCTGCTGAGTTCAATCCCCTGTACCAAAAAAAAAAAAAAAAAAAAAAAAAAAGTGAAAGGAAAAGTGTAAGAGATGTCATCCTTTTATTTTTCTATTATGACCTCACATGGTGTGTGATATGTGTTTAAATAAATAATGAAAGCTCAAACTATAAAAACTCTTCTATCCAATATTTTTATGTTTAGAAACTTATGCTGTAGAATACTTATACAAGTGTCCAAATATATAACCGCATAGTTTGTTTGGGAACACATTGGTAATAGGAATATGCCAAAAAGAGTTACATATGTACCACATGTGCAATGTTATAATGTAGAAAATAAAATAAACATGAATTTAAAAATTATAGAAAATTACTAATTTATGATACTACTTTGAAAAATATAACACCTATAATATGAAAAGAATACTAAGAAGGTCCAAATATTTTTCTAAGAGTCATTATCTCAGGGTGGATTTATGGAATTTTCACTATTTATTTCACATATTTTGAATTTTTAAAATGTATTTTTTAAACAACATTTATTGCTATTTTTAAAAATGCACCAAGAATTAATTTAAAGAAACTGGGACACAGGATAACTTGTACAATTAATTAGTTCATTGTCTTTTTTGGACACTAAGTATAGAAGGTATTTGCACATAAAGGAGGCCAGGGTAAAAAGTCATATATATCTCAATCTCTGTTGTAATCGCAAACATTTTGGGGAGAATTTTATGTCAATAATTATGCTTTCTATCATATGGACATAGATAATTAGAACCCAAGTCTCATCCTGTGGAATTAGAATATATTATAAAATACCCACATGCCACAAAACGATGTTTTGATCAATGATGAATTGCATATATGATGGTGGTCCCACAAACTAGTGTGCTTGTTTATTGTGTTTGTAAGGTTTTAGTCTCTGTGATAAAATATCTGAGATAAATGAACTTGAAGAGAGGAAAGGTTTATTTGTCTCATGGTTTCAGGGTTTTAGAGGAAGCCTGGTTGGGCTGCTGCTTTTGGACCTGGGGGAGGCAGAACATTATGGCAGGAGTGCTAGGTGGAGAAAACTGCTCAGTTCATGAAGCCCAAGATGCAAAGACCAAGGGGCCAGTGTCCCAATATGCCCTTCAAGGTACACCCCTAGTGAGCTTTATCCCATCATGCCCACCTCTTAAAGACTCTATCACCTCCTTTTAGGACTGTAGTTGGCAACGGATCCTTTAGTGTATAACCTTTTAGGGTGCTTTTATTCCAGTTGTAGCTGACAGTGCAGTCTTTGCTATCATAACATTGCAGTGCAATGTGTTACTGCCATACTTATGATATTGGTGTAAACAAGGTTACCAAGCTGCTAATTACACACCACAGGTGATAGGCACAGAGAACAGCACTTCATGGTCATGATAAATGGTCATGCTACTTTTATATGTTTACTATACTATATTTTAATACTTATTTTAGACTGTCCTCTTTCTAGAAAAATAAAATAACTTTAAAACAGCCTTAGGCATGTCCTTCAGGAGGTTTCCAGAAAAAGCTTTGCTATGATAGGAGATGACAGCTCTATGCATGTTATTGCCCCCAGAGGCCTTCTAGTGGAAAAGACTAAAGGTGGAAGACAAGGATATTGATAATCCTGGCAATGTGTAGGCCTAGGGTATGGAAAATGTGTATGACTGTATGCCTTAGTTTTAATTTAAAAATTTTACAAAGTACAGAGAAAATTTTTAATTAATAATGAGTTTACAGAACAAGGACATAAAGATAGAAAATATTTTTACACAATTGTACAATGTGTTTTAAGCTAAATTTTATTTTTAAATAATTCAAACACTGATGAAGTGAAAAAATAATAGTAAGCGAAAGTTAATTTCTTATTGAAGAGAGAAAAGAATTACATAAAATACCATAGTCCAAGTACAGTGTTCATGAAGTCTGGAGATGTGTCTGGATGTGTCCAATGTCCTCACATTCACTCACCCTCACTGACTCACCAAGAACAACTGCCAGTACGGTAAGCTCTACTCATGATAAGTGCCCTGTAAAGGTATGCAATTTTAAAAATTTTAAGCATTTTTACAGTAGATGCATATATACATATCATTGCATCACAGTTATTTGTGGCATTCAGGACACTAATGTGCCATACAGGTTTGTAGACTCAGAGCAATGAGCTAGACCATCTAGCATATATGTGTTATGGGCTATGCCATCCACACACTCTGTGATGTTCACACAAAGGTAAAATCACCTAACAGCACATTTCTCAGAGAAAGTCGCTATAGTTACATAATACATGACTGTAGCAAGGAGCAAAACCTCAGGTCATCAGGAATGCTTTCAACTAGATTGTTGCTGGATAATTCAATGGGATTTCCCTTTGGTAATCTAGACAAGGAACATTTAAAAATTCAGTAGAGTGGACAGAAATGAAGAACAATTCAAAACTGAGTAAGTGTAAGTCAGAGAGAGTTATTAGTCATAAACCAAGAGATGCAATGGAGTAGAGAGAACATTTGCTTTGTATAATAGTATGGCAGCAAGAACAGAATAATGAGGTAAAAAGAAAAGAACAAGAACAATAAAGCCAGTGAGGTCACAGTGTAACTCCCGGCATGCCTTCAACCACAGCTGAGTTGCATCGTGCTGGTGGTTGTCCTATTGCAATTTCCTGTGAGCTCTTGTTGTGCAGCAGTAGATATTATTAATGTCCTTCTTGCTCATTATATAAGTACAATAAATCTCCATTAATAAACATGTCCCGTGAATGTCGGTATATTCAAATTTTTTAAAATATTGTTTGACATTGTTGCAAATCTGTTTAACAAATTGTCACTGTTAAAAATGAATGTCCTTATTCTCTTCCAATTTTACTATTTTATCCTTCACTGCCCATAACCTATATCACAGTTCTTCCATCCTAACTTTGTTTTTGAATTTTATTTTCTCAAAGATTTTTTGTTCTCAATGTCATTCTTTTCTATTCTGGAGTTTCATGTGGACTTGGCACACAATCTGATAACATCCCAAAGCAAATTAAAATTGTATATGTGATACATTGAGATCATATCTATACCACACCCAAAGTTTAACATTTCTTCTTTAACGATATTTAGCCATTTGTGGTAAACACACAGGTTTCAAATCTTGGGTTGCATTTCAGTCTCACAAACTCTGCTGACAGAGATGAAATCCACATATTGATTACATTGGCACCACTGCAAAAATTAAACAACAGAAGCAACAAATATTTAAAGTTGAGCTATAAATATTGTTTAAAAAGTTGTTCTTTGGTGATGTCATGGTGAAAATATTTAGGAATTCTAACCATATGAAGAACTTCTTAAATTATATTTAATGCTTGTGATTAATTTTATATTAAGGATTAAAAACCAGATAAAGACTATTTCATTCTTAGAAATGTAGGGAACATTTGCCAAATGATTGCAATGAGAAAAAGGAGAGTTTCTTTATATTTTTGCTCATCCTAAGACATAATTCATTAAATAGGTGTAAGTCTCCCACTTCAAAATACCCGAAACCTAATTCTGCGATTGTACAAATTAAAATCTGTGGGTACCTTGAAATTTTTAATCCTTAAGCCTAACATGATGTTTGTTTCATTGATTCATCAGCACCAACTTTTACTATCAGATTTTTTTTCCTGCTATTCAAATATCATGGTTCTAGTCTTGATGTCATCAAATGGATTTTACTTCTTAATATTCTTGTATTAAATTTGTGTAAATAAGACTGGATAAAGATGGTCAGGTTCAGTCTTCTTGCCATGTTGCTCCATCCACAATACAATCACATACAGTGCACGATCATTATGGGATGCAGTTCAATGATCTTCACTGTGCCAGGGAACAAGATTAGGAACAGGAATAACAAAAACAGTCATCTTAAAGAAGTGACTGGGAATGTTCAGAGGGCCAGAGTCATGCATCAGAGTTTACTGTCATTAGTAATCCTTTAATTTGTTCAGGGATGAAAAACCAATCTTCAAAAGTAAGACATATTTTGCTGCTTTCCAAAAGACTGCTGGTGATAAGCATTAATGACATTGTAAGTTTGACATTGCAAAAATTAGTTTACACAGTTAGACCAAAGAAAAAGACAGAAGAATTTGCCAGATGTGAAACTGATTATTTTCACATCTGCCTCTAAAAATGGTTGAAAACAAACTTATTTTCTTACTTCCCTTTCTCTGGAAATGGGTGGAAATTCTTGTGAGGAAGAAAAATGTATTAATTCCATTCTTAAAATTTATTTCACTGTCAGTAGAGCACAGTGGCTGACACCTGTAAAGGCTGATCACATATCTGGAGACCGGCTGGGAAAATTAGTGAGAATACATTGTCTCAAAATAAAAATTAAAAATGAACTGAGGATGTAGCTTAGTGGTAGAGTGCTCTCCTAGCACTTTGAGGTCCTGGGTTCAATCCCCAGTACTGCCTAAAAAGTTATTTCACTGCCAAGCTCTATAATAATACCTGAATAGAACAAGGAAAGCAGTATTTAAAATTTGGTGGGGGAGTACAACTAGTATCTATTCTATCTTTAACTCATTTTAAGCAACAGTAGACTTAATTTTCTGAATAATGTAGAAAAGTAGAACTGAGATTCTAAAACTTGGTTATTTACACATTCTTTGCAAAATCTTTTTTGAATGATTCTACCATAAGTATATTTCATTGGCAGTGAAAATTATGTGATTATAGATAGAGAACCTTGAATTCAGTAAGCAGGCTTTGGAACAAATCAGAAAATTGCATTTTAATTTGCAGTTTCTTCTTGATCTACTACTAATGAAAGTTTCACTGAATTATCTGCTTAAAGGTCAAAATGCTAATTAGGAGTTTCTCATCAGTGATAATTTAGATATGGGGAAAAATGATGACATTAGCTTTTTATCTTCTTGAGTTAACTTATTTTGTATTCTGTCTTCTCAAAGTTCTAACAACAATGGAGACCATTTGGAATATTTAATACTTCCGATTTCAACACAATACATGCATTCTCTTTGAAAGTAACATAATATAGAATTTATCACAATTTCCCCCTTTCCCAATGTGACTTTATAATATACACTTTAGTCAGCTAAATTTTACAGCTGACTTTTAAAACTACAAAGAGCTTACTATACTTTAGAAAGCATCCACGATAGTTATTTATCTATTTAATTTTTAGAATGTGTTAACATTTAAAAATTCATGATATTACCATTTGTCATTTCTAGATACAAGAGAGTGAATAATTTTACCTCATCTCTTCTATCATATGTCCTGCACAATTTTATAAGTGACAGCACATAAAATCTGATTGTGTTTGTTCAAAGTTCATGGAACATGGATATCTATTCATTTAAGTGAATATCACTCTCAATACTTAAACTGTAAGTATTAAGAAATAGCTGTATACTGCAATATAAAGTTATATTTTAAAACATATTTTAAAGGATCCTGATCATGCAATTTAAGTCACAAAAAAACATAATAAATTTACTAATAGTAGAGACTCTGTGTTTGGTGTATGTATATACATACACAAATTCAGCACCTTCAAATGACATTATGCCTAAAAACATACACAATGACCTTGTCAGGGCAGTAAAATGATGGAGTGTTTCAAAGTACTAATAGTTTAACTGAAAATGAATTTCAATGCCTTTAGCAGACTTCAGTGGAACCAAGAAGGAATTTGGCAGACTCAAGGGGAATCAACTTACAGTGGGGTTATGTCTCAAGAAACCCATCATAAGATGAAAAATCAAAAGTCCAAAATTCCCTTAATACCATTGTCCTATTGAACATCATGGCTTAGGAACATAGTACATCGTAGTGTCAGTTGTTTCCCATGATGATCACGTGGCTGACTGGAACTAGCAGCTCTGTCACACTGCACAGCATCACAAGAAAAGTGTGGTACTGCATATTCTTGGCACTGTAAAAATTCCCAATTCAAAAATCTGAACATAGTTTCTATCGAATGTTACCACTTTTGCATCTTCATCATCATGTCGGAAAACCATTAAGTTGAACCAACATAAGTCAGAGACCATCCAATAGGACCTGAGCCTTTGGTAAAGAAAATTGCCTACTGCTAAGCCACAGCCAGAGGGAGAGAGGAAAATATCCTTCCCCTCTTGCTCTTATACAGTAGAAGCCAACTGGAAACCAGAGAAATGAAAGCAGTGTCTAAATTATAAAGCAGAGTGGAAAAGGAAGTAATTCACAACTGGAAGGGGAAATAGAAAACACCTAGTTTGTATTTTCCGCATTTAATATGATCATGAATTAGGAAATTCAACATAGATGGATGTCAGCTTTGTTTTTTATTTGTCTATAAATTAAAAGGACACCAATAAAAATCACAGGCAAAATGTTTATAGAAAACTACATTCTGGATTCCACAGTTTCTAAGGAAAGACAAACTGGGGTTGCCCAAAAAACTCTGAAACAGAAGAGAGTTAAAGTATCCACACTATATAACATCAAGACTCGCTATAAAACTACATAAAACAAGACATATTTTGTGACAGAAGAGAGAGTACAGAAATAGACCCATGTATGTAACTACATATTTGTAGGCAGCTGCACAGGCATTTTGGTGTTAAGAAATATTGTGAAGTAGCACACAACTGATCAAAACTAAATAAATATTTCATAAGTTTTTATCTTTATTAAATCTTAAAAGAAAATATTATTTTGAAAACACAGCATTTAGTTGGATGGGAGAATGTTTCGTTTTGCCAATCATTATCTATGAATGCATGTTATTTATTTTCAGAATGAGATATGAATTCCAGTATAAATTCTATTCCCCCTTTTTCTTAATAGCCATAAGCACTGAAAGAGTTGTCTTCACACATAAATAGAAAGAAATTGAACAAACTTTTCCTAGTTATATAACATTTCTTCAAATGTTCCTAAATTGTAGACAAAATTACTTTGCTATATCATGAAAATATTTATCTATAAGTGAATAGCCAGATAAAGTTGATCTTCAGTTTTGTTAAAATAATGATTTGGGAATAGCCTAAGTGGAACAGGGCTTTGTTAATCTGGCACTGAATTCTTCCACTTTCCTTGTAAATATATATTTGGCTGGAATAATATTATAATGTCCAGGATTCTACACTGTAGGGCAGAATGATAAGACTGGAGTAAATACGATATTTCCTTAAAAAGCAGAAGAAAACTCACTTTGGGAAAAATGCCCGAGAAAAGGAAACTGTGACATAATCACCAGGCTATCGACCTTTTCGCATGCACATCAACTTCAGAAAACTGAACACTTTGGACCAAGGGGGTGTGGCCTTATGTACTCATAGAAAAACTCTGAGAAAGATGGAGCACATCTTGGCACAGCGATGTGGGAGGAGTAATCCTCCATCCACTTAGTGAGTAGTGCTTTGATTTCCCCTGGTTATGAAGTATCCTAAGAGGATGCATTCTTCACTCACACATCTGCTGAAGCTCTTGAAATTCCTCAGTTCATTAAGATGCTCAAGTTTGTAATTAAAAACAGATTATGATTTCAAGGAACTACAAAAGCATACCTTTAATACATATTATAAGTACTATGAAAAGAAGAAAAATCTATTTTAATTTGCTGGGAACCAATTAATATAAAACGCAGTATTTCTTCTAATATAATTTTCATTTGAGTAAATAGAATAAAGACCATGGAAATATTATATATTTATCTTCTGTTCCTTACTTCCCTCGTTTTTACCAAAAGGAGGAAATAAAGAGGTGGGAATGAGTATTTCTGTGAAGATACACACACAGACACATCTGTACACATATTTTTGTATGTGAAGACACATAGAAGTGCATATGTGCATGCACACACACACAATCTCAATTGTGTCCAAGGCAATTTTAATATGGAAAAAAATGAGGAAGAAAAATTGCAAAATGAATATAGATTAAAGAGAGAGTCTACCAGTAAGACTGTGTCATCTCTACTTTTTTCTTTAACTTCAGTACCTATGAAGAAAGGAAGGTGCCAGGTGTCTCCTACTTATCATTTTTCTTTTATGGATTTTTGTTCCCTATGTGTTTAAACATTTGTTTCTCTTCCATCATCACCTTGGAAAGCACCCTAATATTTTGATTGTATCTTCCCTAATGTATTCAGTCCCCAAGTCCAGGTCCTGCTACAATATTCAGGAGGATTTTATCAGTAGCAAACCCAGGAGAAGCTATTTAGTGTATGGAAGAAGGAAGATGGAAAATAGTCAGAAGCCAATATGATGTGGCAATTTAGAATGAGCCCTGCATACTATCTGATCTTGTAGGAGATGCAGAGTGTAAATCACACCTGAGTGCCTCTCCTTGCGTCAAAGAGTTGAATTTCACAATCCCACACTAATCAGTCACTGGTTACAGATTGCAAGGGTAGAAGTGTGTTACATAAATCTAGCTAAAATATGTACCTAGGAAGTTATGTTTTCAGGGCCAAGGGCAAAGTCTCTAAAACTTCCAACTCCAAGCAGCAAAATGTACAATACTCAGTATGTGAGTACAGAATATTGCCAAAGACATCTGAAGGGGTCGAGTAGTATCAGCTCCTGAGCCTGACATAAGTAACTTATTTTGCATTTATCAAATGGTCCAACTTCATATACCAAGGGGAAAACACTCCTTGAGATGTTTGCAAATAAAGTGTTCTACATAACAAATATTTTATTTAGCTATTAAGTTTCAAAGGTATTTAAAACCATAAATAGAATACCACTATATGATACTGGGAAACACCACAGAGCTATTATATTTACAATTATTATATTGCTGTAGTAAATAGTATGAGGGTGTCTCAAAACAGGGGAAATCAGATAGAATGTAAGCATATCAGCTTGTATTTTCAAAGGATCACTTTACTAGCACATATGATAATATACTATCAGAGATATTTAGTCTATATATGTTTAGGTTCCCTAAAATAGAAAGTAGAATGTAGTATTTTTAAAAACATCAAGAGAGCAGTGAACACAGGGAAAAAACAGTTGAGACAAAAATCTCCAGAATCTCACAGTGCTGGAGATAGCATAATGGTAAAAGTATAGGAAGCAGAGATCAATCTATGGCTTAAAATCCTGTGCTGCCACTTAGTAGCAAGTTGCATACTCTAAACAAGTTTATTAAGCATGTAATTCTGTCTTGTTAAATTTGATATTAGGATACTCTACAGTTCTTAACTGTATGTTATGGTAAGTATTAATTAGTTTTATAAAAATACGATTAGAAGAGTATCTGCCAAGTGGTAAATTATTATTATTTGTATTATAAGACAAGTTTTCAGATAACCAACTAAAATTCAGAATTATTTGTTAAAGAACCAGCAAATATTTTCTGTAAAAACCCAAACAGTAAATTAATTTTAGTTTGTAGGTTGTGTCAGCTTTAGCAGTTATTTCGCATTTCCTCACATAATCTCCTAATAGCCACAGAAAACAAGTAAATGAATGGTGTATAGTTGTGATATATGAGAAGACAGAGATGTTTAACCTGATTTAAATATTGCACATATATATGTATCGAATCATCACATGGTACCTGTTATGGTTTCAACATGATATGTTCCTCAAAAGCTCTTGTGTTAATTCAGGGATGTTCAGAGGGTAAGAGATTAGACTATGAGAATGATAAGCTGATGAGTGGATTAATCCATTTGTTGTATTAATAATGTGAATGGACAAACTAGATGGTAACTGTAGGCAGGTGGGGCATGCCTAGAGAAGGTGGGGCATGCCTAGAGAAGGTAGGTCATGGGGGAATCTACTTTGGAAGGGCTCATCTTCCTTGAAGTCCCTTCACCTCTCTTTCTCTGCTTCCTGGTTACCAAGAGTGGGGCAGCATTCTTTTTGCCATACCCTCCTGCAATGATGTTGTGCCCTATCTCTGACCTAGAGCAGTGGAGTTGGTTGACCATAGACTGAACCTCCAAAACCATGAGCTGAAAATGCACTCTTCTTCTAGATTTTTTCTTCTCAGGTATTTCAGTCACGGCAACAAAAAGCTGACTAATCCAGTGCTCTATTATTAATGCATACAATTTTTATGTTTTTATGTATCAGTTAAGATAAAAAACAAGCAGTAGAGCAAAATCTGACTCCTGAAATAAAGTTTGTAGAAGCCTGTTATCAAGTAACAACCTGAAATTCTCTTTTTCTATCAGAAAAAAAAAAAAAATTTTTTTTGAATATTTTTGTAAATGTAATGAATATTTTGTGAACATGCCAAGAACAATCGACTTGATGAAAGGCAATCCTATCAATTTACTAATCAAAGTGACGGTAGATCAATCTGAGATTTGACTCAGGGGAAAAAGAATTATGAAATTCAAAGAGAACATACTGGCCCTGGTTCAAAATCAGCAAAAATATGAAATATCAGGGACACCAAACACTGAAAATCCTTATTAATCTGGCAATTGGCCCATAGGCAGTATGCCAAGAGCATCCAACAATAAAACAATCTTTTTTCAATTACAATATTGAATTGACCTTACACTATTTGGCTTAATTGAAAGTCCAATACAATGAGGAATATTACCTTCTTGGATACACTTTGTTATTGCAATAGATAAATGACTCAATCTCAAAGGCATGTAAAATAGGAGAAGAAAAATTCAGTCTAAAGATATCAGCAAAAAAAGAATCAAGAAATCTTGAGCTACATTAAAATATGTATAAATGTATCCTGTGAAACAAAATAGAAATAAAGTTTTTAAAATACATTTTTCTGTAATTCTTTAAAATCCATCTAATAAAAATATACTTGTATGGCTGATTTTTGTAGTGCTTGCTTAAATGTACACACACATACACACACATTTACAGCAGTCAGAAAGATAAAGAACAACTGTAAAACTGAGTATGAAGTATATTATCTATATTTTACCCACACAATAAACTGCAAAGGACATGAAGGTAGTTGAAATAACAATTTTATTCTCCCTTCATGATGTGATATTATATATCTTGACCCAAATTAACAAATCAAAAGGGCTTCCCAAATTATAGGTTTTCATTTTTGTTTTCTGAATACTTCAGATATATCAAAATGAGCGTTATTAAAGAGTATGAGACTTGCAGTTTCATGCTAACAGATTCCTGGTCTCTTCCTCTAGAAATATCCAGATTTCTGTTTTCTAAAAATGTAGACTTTTAAAAACTTTATTTCTATAATTCTGTACAGTGCTATAAAATATATATTTGAGGAGATTTGGTTAAAGATGAGTTTGGAAGATCTATCCTTCAACACACACAAAGCTGCACAATCATTTTTGTAAGCACCTTTTAGCTCAAAAATGGTTTCCCTTTTTCTTTCTGAACTCTGCTATAGTCCACTTCTGTTTCTGTTGTGATGACGCTAGATCCAGTTTTTCTGCTCTGTTGGGTGTAGAAGGATCCATCTTTATATCCTCAGACCTGAGCATAGTGCCTGGGGTATAATAGGCACTCAATACATTTTTGTTGAATAAATGAAAGTGTGTCACTGAACACAGTGTAGGTGTATAGTACTTCCACTGTTTTTCTATCTCATGAAAAATTCACTAGTTCTATTCAGTTTCACCTTGACTGGCCATGGAGGAAGATTTATCCATCAGGTAAGCGTCATCACTGTATCCTATGGTCAGCATGACAATTAAGCTGAACGTTGTTCAGAATTGGGCAGACAGAGGTATAGAATGTCAATATTTCATATTAGAGTGCCATTTGATATTGAGTATACAACCTGCCCGGGTTCATAGAAAATACCTCCTCCCATTAAAAAAAAAAAAATTAAAAATAACCTTGAAATTGAAGGCCCTTTTCCTTTCACCTCTATGTTTTTCCCCTTAAAACTCAATTGCCCTTCCAGAACTTGCTTTGTTAGTAGGCATTTCAATCCTTCTCCTTGGCAGTTTTGCTCACAGCTTCTGCTTCTGCTTCTTCATGAGCTAAGGGAAAGGCAGGTGGGGAGAGATTAAGAAAACATACCAGAGCAGAAGAAAAGTGAAAACAAAGAGCAAATTTTGAAATCCAATTTGAACAAGAATGTGCATTATTAAATCATTAAAAACATTTGAAGGAGGTTGAATAATTATGACATAACAACTAATATTTTCCAAGTACTAATATGTATTAGTTACAATTCTCAGTGCTTCATATTTTCAGTTCAGAGAATTATCACAACAATCATGTAAGATGTGGAAATACACTTTGTTAATTATTCCCAAATTTCAAAAGAGGAAAATATATTCCTCAGGTTTTCAGTAATGTGCTCTGGGATACTCAGGTGACAGGAGCCAATCTGAGTTTAAGTAGGCAACTCAGCAGCCTGTATCTTAGCATGTCTCAAACTTACAGATTTTCTTTAGACCACCGATAGCTAATTCATTTGTTAAAATGCAATAGCATCATCTTCCTGATGAAGAAATGTCCAAAAATGATT
This sequence comes from Sciurus vulgaris, assembly GCF_902686455.1. Lineage (NCBI taxonomy): Eukaryota > Metazoa > Chordata > Mammalia > Rodentia > Sciuridae > Sciurus > Sciurus vulgaris. The sequence goes on along the minus strand of NC_136470.1, from coordinate 23,591,611 downwards.
GCTGGGAAATAAAAATCATAATCATAAAAATATTTTTTTGAACAAGTATCTCCAGGGAACATCATCTAATTTCACTAATATGTTCTAATGGCATAAATGCTCCTGTATCATAAAAGAATAATCAATTAAATTAAAAGTATATTTTATTTTGCTTACTAATGAAGTGGTAAGCATGGGAATCTGGTTCACTTGACTCATTGATTCAAAAACAATCTTGAAAATGTCTTTCCTTTTTGACCTGATAAAAATAACTTCTTTTATTTCCTTTATTTTGCAGATTGTGGAACAGGTCTAGACAAGCAAGGGATAATTCTCAGTTAGGTCTCGAATACAGACATGGTTTTAAGAAATCCAGCCCTCCTGTCAACAATCTCTCCTCACATGTAGGATTTTTCAGAGATTGGACCAGGGGAACACTTCATTCACCCAAACTTGACAACAAAAGCTGTTTTTTTTTTTTTTTTTTTTTTTTTTTTTTTTCCTATCTCTGGGAATTTCAAAGCACTACTACCCTTCATAATTAAATGTTGGCACTTTTTCAAATTTAAAAACATGAAGTTTTCAAATTTGAGAAAAAGTTCAAAATACAAAGTAAGAGTATACACAGATCTATGACCAACTATAAAAATCCATAAAAAAGGTTAGAAATAGAGCAAAGCATACACAGTGACTTGGACTATGATAAGGTTGGAATGACTTTGCAGACTTTCCTGTAAATGGCGACTAATTCAAATACATCTATATGTGAAAAACAAGCATGAATATTACTTTATATCCTACACAATCTCCTTAAGATGAACTATAGTTCTATTATGAATGGTAAAATATGACTACTCTGAAAACAAACAAAACCCAAAAGTGCTAAGGGACAATATCTTAAATATTTTTTTAAAATGGTCACAAAAAGGGTAAGAGTGAAAAAATGTTATTTTTGAATTTGGATTACATAAAAATAAAGAAATTATGTGAATAAAAATTTAAAATTAAAAATAAAACCATAGAGTAGAATAACTTAGGACTAAAACGTGTAAAAAAAAACCACTATATATTAATAAGATAGATGACCAATAAATGTGCAAAAAAATTAGCAGAAAGATACCTTATTTAAAATTGGCCAAACTCAATAATAATGAAGGATACTAAATTAATATTTACATTATAGAATGCTACATATCAACAAGAAATGAGTTTATGCTACAGTTGAAAATATGAATAATACTTACAAAGACAAAACCCAATTTTACAAATATATATTGAAGTAAAGAAAACAGCCACACCATCAAACTTCATTAGAAAAAAACAGACAAAATTAATTTTGGTATACAAATCACAATAGTGGCAACTTTGAGCAAATAGAAGAGGAGAGAGACTAGAGCCAGGAATGAAATAGATTCTGGATTTCTGCTGAAGTTCTACTTTGTCATTTGTGTAGAGAATACGCCAATAAGTTCAGTTTGAGAAAACATGTTAACCTGTGTATTTTGCTATATTTATTCATGATTCACCAAAAATAATTATTTGAAATATAAACCTTTAGCAAAATGATATAGTTGTTTGTTTTTGTTTTGTTTTGTTTTGTTTTGTTTTGTTTTCAGACTTAAGGAGATACTAGGTTGTGCCAGCCATCTTGGTATCATGAGGCAAATAATTTACCTAACTGGACAAGACCATAAGATGACAGCAGAGCCAGAGAATGAGTTAAGCCTTCATTGTCAACATTACTGAAATGTTGAATTTACCAACACTGTACTTGTTTTATTCTGGACATTTTATTCTATGAGATCAAACAAACAAAATTTCTATTCTTATGTATGTGAAATTTCTAAAAATTATCTTTATAGTAGTGTTTACTTTTGTTCTAATTTATTATACATGATAGTAGAATGTATTTTGACATATTATACATATATGGAGTATAACTTCTCATTCTTCTGGTTGTACATGATGTAGAATTACATTGGTTGTGTAATCACATATGCACATAGGATAGTAATGTTGATTCATTCTATTCTTTCCTATTCCCATTCTCCCTTCCTTCCCTTTATTCCCTTTTGTCTAATCCAAAGTATTTATATTCTCCTCTAACCACACCCCCCTTATTGTGAATTAGCATTCACATATCAGAGAAAACATTTGACCTTTGGTTTTTTGGGATTGATTTATTTCACTTAGCATGATATTCTCCAGTTTCATCCATTTACCGGCAAATGCCATGATTTTGTTCTTCTATATGGCCAAGTAATATTCCATTGTGTATGTGTACCACATTTCCTTTATCCATTCATTTGTTGAGGGCACCTAGGTTGGTACCACAGTTTAACTATTGTGAATTGAGCTGCTATAAACATTGATGTGGCTGCGTCACTATAGTAGGCTAATTTCATTCTTAAATAAAAAGTGGCGGACAAGGAATGCTATAAAGCACTAAGTGAAGGAGCAGTTGATGTAGAAGTGAGAAGGGATAATCAGAAGGAGAAAAGGGATGAATGTAACTTCTATGCAGAAGGATTTTCTTTTCTGGAGAATGAATCAACTCATACTTTGATACAGATTTGGGTGTGTATCTCTGTGTTCATTTCTGTATACATTTGTTTAGTTTAATGATATTGTTACCACATGTGTATATTTGTTAATTCACAGCAGTCAGGATTCCAGTCTCTCTGCATGATTAATCCAGTTTCTTTTAATCCTTAAGAACTTTCGGTGTCACTAACTTTTATGTTACTGAGTGTAAAAAGTATATAGCAATATTTCAGGAAAATTTTAATTTTGATTTCTCAAAAGGTGGATGATGTTGAAGATTTTACTTTTATGAACTTATTTACTTTAGAAAATAGTCTTCTGTAAAATGTGTGTTGGTATATTTTTCCTATATCTAATTGGATGGGTTTTTGCTATATCTGTTTCATATTTAGTGCACTTTACATATTCTAGGCAATAACCTTTGATTGTATGTAGTGTCTGCAAATATGTTTTCTTGGTCTTGGCATTTGATATAATTGTTTTTTACATGGTCTTTCACAGAGCCTAACATGGAAAGTTTTTGACACTTTCCAACAAGATTCATTTTTTTTTTTCTTTTCTAGATTATGATTTAGGTTTCCAGTTAAAGAACTCTGCTTAGCTCTTCTGTATCCTGAAGCTATTCATTTTTCTTTTTCAAGATTATTTTAGGAGATTTTAGACCAATGAGTTTACATACAAATTTTAAAATAAGCTTTTCTGTGTCTTAAAAATGGATAGAAATTGCTTTAAGCCTATCAATTAATTGTGTATTTTCTATGAATACAGAATCATTCCTAATATCCTTATTTTTGATATATGTCTTCAATATTCTCTAATTTTCAGTACACAAGTTTGTGTATGTTTGGCTAAATGCACAAAATCAGAATTTCATTTTATGTGAAGCAATTTTAATTTTAATCCACTTGTTCATTGTCAAGAAATTGAAATAATTATTTTTGTGGGTCGATATTCTAGCCTCTTGCCTTACTGAAATCACTATTAGTTTTGGGAGGTTTTGGTCCTTTTTTTGTGGATTTCCTCTTATACTGTGCTTAGGTAACCATAGTATATACAAACATTTTCATTTTTTTCTTTTTTCTTATTATGATGACTCTTTCTTTCTGTCTATCTTTCTTTTTTAAATTGACTTACTGCTGGGACAAGAACTCTTTTGATTAAGAGTTCTAACAATGGACATACATTACTTATTCCCAATCTCAGGGGTCAAGCATTTAGGTATAATGTTACCTCCAGAGTTTGGTAGATGTTTAAGTAATGTGATGATTTTCTCCTATATATAACTTCATAACAATCTTTACATTGAATGAAGGGACTCATTTTTCACATACATTTATGCCTCATTTATGTGGTCATATAATTTTTTTTTCTTTATTCCATTTATAATGCAGACTATATTAACTTATTTTTGAATGATGAACCAACCTTAAAAAAATGGACAGAAAACACATTTAGTCATAATATATAATTTTTTAAGACAATGCTTAAATTGATTTGCTAGTATTTTGTTGATGGTATTGGTAACAAGTGTATGAGAAATATTATTCTGCAGATTTTTGTTTCTTCTTTGTAATATCTTTATTTTTGTATTTGGGATAATACTGGATTCATAAAATAATTTTCTGAAAATGATTTTGTGAAATTGGTGTTGATTCCTCCCTTCGTGTGCAGTAGAAATCTCTACTGATATAATCTCTTCCAGAGATTTATTTTTGTATTCTTTTTTGACTGAAATGTAATCTCTACAAAATTGTTCAATTATTCTTTTTTCTTTTTCTTTTGTTTTTCATACCAGGATTAAACCCAGGGGCATTTAACCACTGAACCACATCCCTAGCCCTTTTTAATTTTCATTTTGAGATAGGGTCTCACTAAATTACTTAGGGTTGATTTTCTAGCCTCTTGTCTTACCAAATTATGAAGGATGACTTTGAACTTGTAATCCTCCAGCTTCAGCCTCCAATCTAAAAACTGTTCATTTTTTCATAGTTGAATTTTGGTAGTCATGGATAATTCTCTTCTATATTTTAGTATTTATGAGCATAAAATTGTTTCTGAAGTTGCCTTGTTATTTAATGGATGCGCAATGTATGCTGATATTTTTGTTTTATTCTTGATATTGATGGTTGGGTTTATTTTTATCAGCTGGTCTACTGGTTGATCAATTTCCATCATTTTTCAAGAAACGAGTTATTTTATTTCATTATTGTTTTCTGTTTTTTATGTATTTTCATGCTTCAAGCAACTCTCAGTTTTCAACTATAGCTGACTCAGATTAAATTATATATCTATGAGCCATTATCATTTGCATTGACATTGCTTATGTATAATTTACAAATACATAATTTTGCATATGGAAAATGAAAGGTGAAAACATTTATGGTTGAACCCTTTTAAAAATCTAGAAATCTTTCCTGTAGTTTCCTCTAGAAACTCTAACTTATACTAGCTTTCTTTTTGCTGCTCTTTACTTGTGATAGATATCTGCTCTCCTTTATTTGCTCCATTATTGACCTTGGGGAAATGCAGAGTATCTTCTATATTTCCGTTCCTGGAAGTAGTGGCCTAGGATTTTTTCCCAGGAACAATTAATGTTTTGTTATTGTGCCCAGTATTTGGTAACTGGAGAAGTAGAAGTTCCTATCCAAGTCAGGCTGTCTTGTATTCACCCTAATTCTTATCCTATTTTGGATTCTAAGATAGTTTTCAAAGCAGACGAAATCAGTAGCTAAATTAGGCATCAGCACTAATTTGAGAGTCATAGGTAAAATTTTAGAATGTTACTGCCATTAGTAGTATAGAATTTGGTTAACCAGTTCTTTAAGCATGCATGCCATTTTAATATAATTTTTAAAAGAATTTGCATAACATTGATTATTCTCTCTGACTTCTGATAAAATCTAATAGATGAAGCAAGACTATTTTCATGACAACTGGGAAAAGTGAACATGCTTCATTGACATTTCATTAACTTAACGATTGTCCTCACTGTTTCATTACTTTTTGATCTGAAGTTTAAAACAGCAAACACTCTTCATGTGTGTAATGATAATTGTGTCATCATGCATACATAAGCAAAGTTTGTTTTTTATGTCCTCTAAGTTAAAAAACGAGCACATAATTTATGATATCAGAAATAGATTTCAAAGTATTTAAGGTTTTACAGGCTTAGAAGTTCTAAGACTCTCAATTTTTAAAGAAATAAAATACAACTCCATTTAAAGGGAAAGACAATTTCAACATTTCAAGGCATGTGCTTTAGAAAACAAAACTCTTGAGTTCTGTCACTTTGGAGTTGAGCATTTGACAAATGTATCATCTGTGTGCACTGTATCATTGATTTGGAGGTAATTTCTGACTCTGCAAAGGGGCATTCTTTTGAGTTTGTCAGATTTTCATGAAAATCTGAAATTAAAAAATAATTACCTGAGTTGAGAGATAACCAAAGTGATATGAGGCACTAAAGATAAGTACCCAGTCTCTTTCACAGATTGATGATTTACTTATCCAAATGCACTGAGAAAAATGAAGTGTATCACAAATGGTTGAGGAGACAAATATAAATTTAAAAAGAGGAGTAAATAGTGCAACTTGAACATGGCACTTTCCAAGTATCCACTAATATTTAAAAGAGAAGAAAAAAAATTTTAAGTGCACACACACACACACACACACACACACAAACACAGGTACATAAAACAATACAATATGAGGCAGGTGTTAAAGTGCTTCTTAACAGCTTCCTTTAAATGTGTTAATGAGAAAGCAGTTGCATTCTCTTAACAACAAAATTAGGAACATCTCCCACAGAAGCATTCCACCATATCTTAGTAATTTTTAAGTTGTAAAAGTTATACCTCAAAATCTTTAAGGACACATTAAATAAGTGATACTTTAGTCCATTGGAACGCCTATAACCAAATAGCACAAACTTAATGACAAATGACAAAAATTTAATCCTCACAGTTCTGGAGCCAGTAAAGTCCAAGATAAAAACATTGGCAGATCCAGCATCTGGTAAGAGAATACTTCCTAGTTAACGAATGGCCACCATCTTCTAACTTTGTCCTCATGTGACAGCAGGGGTCACCGGTTTTCTCAAGTCTCTCTTAGTAGGATTAAAATCCCACTCATGACATAATCAGAACCAAAGGCACCGCCTCCTAATGCTGTCACCTGAGTATAAGAATTTGAAGATATGAATTTTAGATGTGATATGATATTTAGATATGCAGATTGTACTAGCTATGATATCTGCATTGCATCTTCTAAATAACAAAAACTATGATATATTTCATAGTTTATCTCAGGTGTGTCTGATTCCCTAATCCTAAAAGGGGAATAGGGTTATAGGAAGAAGATGTGACACCAGCAATGATATGAGCTACCACTTGCTTCTTATGTATTGCTTCATTTTGCTCATAGTAGTTGGGCAGGTAGTAATCATAGTGGGATTTCATAATGGATAAGGAAAAGACTAAGTAAGACCTACATTAAGAATTTGTGTTGACACATTATGCCTGAATGTTGGATTTTTAAATAATGTTACTTTCATGTGTCTCAGAATGGCTGTTATTTATTGTATAGAGAAAACCAATATTTAAGTTCAGTAAGAATATTAAATTTCAAGTTTCTTAGAAATTATAAGTTAACTTATATACAATTCAGAGATTTACCATAAGAAAATCAAGGAAATTAATTGCAAGAAGATTAAACATGGTTTATCATTTTTAATTTTGACTAATGGTACATTTTGGGTACAACTGTAAGAAGAAAAATATTATTTGAAAATAGAGATAAAAATTGACATCTGAATTGATAAAATTTAAAAACCAGTGGAGGATATAGTTATATTTTCTTTAGAACTTTGAATTTCTATCATTTATTCTAAATTGAAGAAAACAGAAAGTCCCAGAGAGCCTCTCCCCATACTTAGCACAATAATACAAGCTCAGGGACTCACAGTGTTTTGAGAATGACATAGTTAAGTCATGAACCAAGTAGTAGGAAAAAACATTTAAAATATTAAAAAAATCAAATAGGAATTCTATTTAAAGAACAATTTCAAAAACTAAGTTATTCTCCTAAGAAAAAGAATCTTTGACCATAATAAAAAAATTAAGAGATTTAGAGATACCAGAAAGTAGTTGGACCATGTTAATGTAGATAACAATGAGTGGGATCTGTTAAGTGTTTAGAGTTTAGATAGAAGCACAGGATAGATATGGGTAGATTAGGAGATAAAGATAGAAAGGAAAAGAGAAATTCAAGACAATCATAGTATTGAACTGGGATTGTTTAGCTATGCATATTGCTCTATGATTATGTCAGCTTTTCCTGAGAACAAATATCTGACGAGAACAATTTAGAAAAGGAAAGGTGTATTTTGGCTTATATTTTAGTTTGTGGTGGGCAACTCCACGGTAGAAAGATCATGAAGGAAAGGAATGGAGAAAAAAACTCTTGGCAACCAGGAAGCAGAGAAAGATAGGAAGGAGCCAGGGAGATTACAATCCGTAAAGCCATGCTCCCAATGACCTACTTTCCACCTGCCTACAGTTACCACCCAGTAGTTCATTCAGATTATTAATCCATCAGATTGATTAATCTACCAATAAGGGTATAGCTCTCATGATCCAAGTCTTTCACCTCTGAACATCAGTGCATTGTCCAACACATGAGCTTTATGCAGGATATTCCATATTTAAATCATACCAATGCTTTTGAACTATTTCAAATGTTTATAAAATCCTATAATGATGTGCTTAGAAATACTATAAGCAAGGTCAAAAGCCATGGAGATTAGCTGTGTGTTTAATAAATGTAAGAATTTCTTCTCACAATCCTTGAACATCATCTGGACTCATCCTCACTCTACACAAAGAACTGTTCTAATGGACATGACTATCTTATTAAATAGCATATAAAACTATAATAATTTATAAATAAAATTAATAAAATCAAAAAATACTTCTGTAAAGTATCTTGTTTTAGTCATCTTTTCTGCCACTATGAGCAAAAGATCTGACAAGCACAACTAAGAGGAGGAGTTTATTTGGTGTTCATGGGTTCAGAAGTCTCAGTCCATAGACAGCAAACTTCAATACTCTGGGCCCAAGATGAGGCAGAACCCACAGATAAAGGGTGTCATGGAGGAAAACAACTCAGGACATGTCAATCAGAAAGTGGAGAGATGGAGTTCAGCATTCCAGGGACAAAATATATGCCCTAAATTCATATCCCCAGGGACCCATCTCCAACCACACCCTACCTGCCTACAGTTATTGCTCAATTCTAGTTTATTAATGTACTGATTTGATGAAGGCTCTCATAACCCAACCATTTCAGATCTAAACTTTCCTGCATTGTTTCTCACAGGAGATTTTAGGAGACAACTCATTTCACATCTAAATCATAACATATCTTAAGCAATGAAATAGGAATCAAAAGACCTACACTTCATTCCCAGCATGGTTACTCTTTCTATATTTGTGACCTTTGAAATGTCATTTAACACTTCTAGACGTTTTTTCTTTAATCAACACTTATTTTGACTTCTACCTATATTCTTGTTCTGTCCTAGAAGACTATGATAATATTTCTATTCATAAAAAGTCTACTCATCTTTCTTTATTACTTCATATTTCCCTTTTATTACTTCAATGTTATAAGCTCATTTATATTTTAGTTGTTATGGTAAATACGTACATATGAGTATTATCATGTTCTAACAGTAATTAGTGATTTTATTTTCTTCATTCGTAGTGCAAGAAACTTAGAATACATTAATTACATCTTTCCTTCTTGATGTGTACATTATTATACTTTAATTCTCTTTACATTTTAAACCCTATTATAAATAATAAAATAATAATAATTATTATTATTACTAATACATGGTATTAATTTTTTAGACTTAATCTTTTCCTTTTATATTTTTTCTTATTGTTTACTTTCTGTCTTGTTCTTCTGTTATTCTTGTATCCATAAATTAGCATCTGGAATCACTCCACCTATAATGGAGAAAATGTCCTTTAGTAACTTTATCTTTTGCAACAAGAGTATATAGACAGTGATTTTCTCACTACTTTTTCTCTGGGGATGTCTTTTATTTCACTTTCAATTATGAAAGATAGTTTTCTTAATTGGCAGTATTTTCTTCTATCAATGTTACAATGTCATTTCATAATGGTTATACTATTGACTTCTTTTTCTTTATATTTGGTTTTCAGAAGTTTTAGCCAGACATGGGTAAGTATAAATTCATTGTGTTGATCTAGTTTATATTATTTATTACTGATCATTTATACTATTTTTTCAATTTAAAATTTATCACATCTGTTTCATAAGTTTCCAGTTATATTGTCTCATACCCTCTTACTTCAAGAGTACTCTGATAACCTGAATGTTATACACTCTTACTGAGTATCCCTTGTCATTTCCTTTGTCCTCTGCATCACACTTTTGTGCTCCTATGCTTCATTCCATATAAATTATTTTTTGTAGAATTTTAAGGTCAGAAATTTTCTTTCCACCTCTTAATTTATCCAATAATTTTTTTAGTTTTGGTTACAATATTTTTCAATAGAGTAGTTTTCATGTCTTCCCTGAAATTTTCACCTTTATCATCTTCTCCTTGAACACAATGTATGTTTACTACGAGTCTATTCATGAGAATTCCCCTTAACTCTCAACATATTTACAATTCAAAAGAAATTTGCATAATAATTCTTGTTGTCATGTCACCAGATTAGCATATTATTTTCAGTTGTAGTGGAATACAATCTCATTGGGTTTTGCTGTTGAGAATTCACATAAAGGATTATAAAGTGCCATGTTAGTCTTAAAAGAAATATTTGTAAGAAACTATTGTTTGGATAGGTCGTGTTTCCCAAATACTCATAGATTGAAGTCTTTTGTCCCCAGTTCAACAATGTTCAGAGGTAGAGCTATTTGGAAGTGATATGATCATGAGGGCTCTCACTATATCCATGTTATTAGTCTATGGATATATGAATGGATTACTGAGAGGTGGTAAAGCTTGTGGAAGGTATGATATGGTTGTATCATTTGGATCCTTGGGGCCTTGTACTGAGATTTTATCTTTTCCCAGCCCCTTCCTCTTTTTCCCTTTACTTCCTGACTGTCATGAACTGGGCAACATGACTTCTCCATGCCCTTCCACCATGTTTCGGTCTTGGTGCCAACTGACCATGAACTGAAATTTCTGAAAATATGTGCCAAAACAATTTTCTCTTTACTTTCAGTTATTTTTCTCAGTTAATTGTCAAACTGACAAAAAGCTGAATAAGAAAATTAGGAAATCCTATTTAAGTCTTTCTCATTAGTTTTAGCTTATTTTTCATCCTATTGATGCAGGCCTTGTTTTTCTGAGAGATGTGGCAGGCCACAGGTGGGGAACCTGGGGCAGGGTGGTAGTTCCCCAGCACAGCAGGAGCAAGGCCCTGCTAACAACACCTTAATTATGAACTGCTGATCTCCATAAATGTCTGTGGGAGAATAATTTATTTTCTGTCTTAAGTCACCCCTGATTTATTTATGGACATACGCTACAGTTTTCAATGACGTTTTTCATTCAGTTTTTTAAAATTTATTCTGTGATTTGAAACATTTCTATATCCTCTTTAAATTAAATTTACTGTTTCACTTGTAAATAAAAGTGTAAAAATTGTACGTATTAATCTGTAACATGATCTTTTAATAGAAGTATACTTTGTAAAATGTTAAAGTTAGGCCTAATGTATCTATGTAATTAAACTTTTATCATTTCTTTATGGTAGAAACTTTCAAAATCCTTTCTACATTTTGACATTATTGCCATCTACTGTCACCCTATAATCTATTGTCATAGATGGCACACCAGAACTTCATTCTCTCATCTAACTATAATCACCTAATAATCAAACTACCCCAACTCTCCTTTCCAGTATACAAATTCACAAGAGTTCTTAATCTAACATTATTATAGTTTGACTTCCTGGTCTGGTATCTGCCCTTTCAATTCTAAAATGTAAGTGTTTGCTCCAGTGACATTAACATCAAGTGAAATGCCTAAGAAACAATGAAAATAAAAATACTAGGATATTTAATGAGATAATAATCTGGTGATATTTTATCTGTCTTCCAGAGTATCATTGATTAAGATCCTAAAAAAATTATAGGGTCATAATCTGGTCCTTATTATTAGGAACATTCATCTATAAGTTGCATAAAGTACTTAACAATTTAGCCAACAGCCCATTTTTAATAGCTCTTTTGAGAAATTTCCCTGAATTCATTGCTAAAATAAAAGAACCATAAAGCTATTTTTCATATTGAGTATGAGTACATTACTATGACATGATTCCAAAGGAATGCTAAAAATAATGATTTCCTTACAAGTTTTTTAAAAAATCATTTCATTTTATTATTCTTTTTAGAATATCAAAGATTAATATTGTCAGTTATGTGGTTGTTTCTACAATCTGATTTTCAACCCAGATGCACTTTTTTAAAAATATTGATCTACTGACTTTCAGTGAACAATATTGCAAGTACATTTTTAAACAACAAAATAAGTTAGAACCAAAGGAAGCAACTACTCCACTGCAAACCTGAGGATGCTTACCTACTTCTCCCCACCCACGAATTCCAGAGCCGTATGAAGTAATTCCGTGACTTAATCTGTAATAATTTTAGTGTCTTTGAATGAAATTTATCTGATATAAGAGATTTAAGTTCATTTAGAGGCAAGACTCCCCCTTTACTACTTCAACTCTGTGACGTTTCAATCTTTTCTATTTTTCCCGTGACTATTTATTCAGTTATTTTTAATTTTATAATAATTGTTTTGCAAAGAAAACACAAATATAAAAATTATTTATTAAAAATTCAACTCATGCCACACAATATGCTTTTCATGCTCTGAATTAGACCAAACGCTGCTTTGCTTTGTCCTTCTCTTTCCTTAGAAGTCTTAGTTAATTCTTGACTGTGACCTTCCTGTCTGTAATATTGCATTTACTACACCTCTTTTCAATCATTATACACTCCTCTTAGTCAATCTCCAGTATACAATATTGTGCCCTTCATGGTTAGATCAGTTTAAGGATCCAAGTGAAACATGTAGAGTATTCAATTTGAATACATAAAACAATACAGCAGTAGTTAAAATTGCATGTACCATATAAAAACTATGAGCCTTCAAGTATCACTCCATTAGGAAAGACCAATTAAAAAGCACAGCTCTTCCATTCTTCCCTGACGGTCACCAGAGCAAAGGTTTGACAAATTGAAAATTTGTCTGAACTACCTATATTGCATATTTCTAAAAGAACTCTTATTCTTTCCATCACACTACATAATTCCAGACTGATTTTTTAATATTATTTAAGTGTGCATAATTGTACAGCAATATAGAAAACAAAGAAAAAAAAAGAACACTTCTCTATGAATGCTTATGTGGAATTCTTAACTTTGAAGGAACAGCACTTCTCAGGTTAACGTAAACTTCTCTCTTCAGTGAAACCCACCATCAGTTTTCCAAAGGCTGCAGATATCCTTTTAACAGGTTGATCCTTTCAGACTTCTACCATGATTGCTGTCAGAAGCAAGAACACTCTAGGCTCTGGAAGCAGACTTTGTCTTTGATACAGGATGCTTATATCATCAAGTTTAATTGTAGGGACTGCAGGATCACATATTATGAAAACCAAAGAAATAGAGTCTGAGGACAAATTTGGAATCTATAAATAAGGGTAGCTGCTGGTGTTTAGAAGACAACAAGAAAGCCAAGAAAAAAAGAGGAAAGAATTAATAAAATAAAAATTAAAATTTAACCTTTAGCCCAAATAGAAATTTGAAGGAGAATGGAAGAAGGCAATTAAAACATTATCTTTTCTAAATCTCTTAACTTTTGCCTAAATCCTCTTTCTTACCTACATCTAGATTCTAGAGAATGCTATTGACTGCTCATATTCTATGAAAATGAGTGTATAAACTCAATCATTTCAGAAACCTTGTGTGATAAATTGATATAGCTGGTATTTAGCATAAACATCATATCACACAGATATCATAATATCTTCATATATTACTTTAAAATGGCAGTCAAATCTTGGATTTTTAAAAATACTAATGGTTTTTATGATCTTGGTTGTCAGGACAATTAAGATTAGTTGCTCGAGTTTCAAAATCTCAAGAAAAAACAGTTACATGTTCCATCTCAAATGAAGATCAACACATTCACCCTAGCAAAAATAATATTGTTCAAGATCTATTTAGTTTTCAATTGTTGTCTATAATCGTTTCCTGGTTTAGCTCATCAACTTATTTGAACAACCTTTAACCTGTTAATAAGCAGGTGTCAATTGAACAGTTATATTGAAAGTCTTGTTCCCCAGACACAGAGCCTGAGTCAGAGATTCTTACACAAGTGATTTTTCAGAGCCTGCTCTCAGGAAAATCCTACAGGAGAGTGGAGAATACATAAATGGGTAAGGAGGAGAGACTAAGCTAAGACATGTGCTAGTGAAGGCTAGCCTCTTCCAACTCCATGTCTATCTCTGGAGCATGTGCTGCACAGATTGACCCCACACTGATGAGCTGAGTTATTGACAATAAGTGGCCCTGAGAATGAGGAAAGAGAATGAACTCCCAGGAATCAGCACTGAGGACTTCTATTAGCTCTGGGCAATCATGCGTAGAGGAGGTAAGTATGAGCTCTTGGCTGCCAGCACCTGAAGTATCTCCTGGTGTGGGTACCAGTCTGGTAATGAAAATCTTAGTGGCCCATCATCAATATTCAGTACAAGGAAGAATAGTAACAAAGAGAAGTAAATGATGTTAAAAGATTTCAGAGTTATTTTCCTTAAAGGTCATGATGACCCTAGTGAGCAATTTACATCTTTGAAAATATAGCAGTAATCTTTTGCAACCACAAAATCCACAGATAAATGGAACCAGGAAATCCAAAAACCTTGTTTCATACTTCATCTCTTATATTTATTCATGACTTCTCCTATATTCTATAACAAATGACATCATGTAAATGTCAACAATAACAACAACAAAAGTAATCGTGCTCCCTCCATAAAACTAAGGAAAGATGAAGAGGACTAGCCTTATACGCTTAACTGAATCTTGGTCACAAAAGAAGACAGGAAAAACATTCTAGGCAATAGGCAATATCCGTGGCCCCAGGGGGGAAAAAAAATAAAAAGAAATGCAAGTCAAGTTAAATTTGAAATATCCTCTGATATCAGACATCTGTTCCTTAAACTGGAGTCATGCCATATTATTAAATATTCTTTCTTAATCCTGCATAATTATTTATATACCTCTATATTCTGTAACTATCTTGCAAACACTGATTAAATAATAATATCTGATAGCAAACTTTTATTAATAATTAGGAAAAGAAAATATAAGCCCACCTTGCTGAGTGTTGATAAAAACATATCAAGAATTGATACAGGTAACATATTTGCATACTTATTCCAGGCAAACTACTTAAATAGAGAAAATAGAATATGGAAAAGGGAGAAATAGTTATTATTTGATATTCAAATTTATATTTGTCTAGGGAAAACTACATGATTTTGAGCATGAATCAAAAAGAAAGTTCACATTTCTTTTGAATATAAAAATACACATGCTAAGATTTATTTATATATGCATACATAGATGTATGCATGCATGTACATTTTAAAGCAGAATGTAATCATGTTCCTTTTATCAAGAGAGTGAAATAAATAAACCATGTGTGGGATGTGATCATGGTGTACTCTTGTGCTTTGAGGCTAGTTCCTCTTATTATGCGATTATGGCTTATTCTTAAATAGGCAATTTAATCAAAAGTTTAAAATAAATTGAATGCAGTGAAGGCTCTGCATATAGAGTTTTCCCGGTTTCACAACATGCAGCTATTTAGCATAGGTGTTTCTGTAACTGTGATAACAGTGCCAGGTTTTGATTTTGTTTATAATGCCAAAGGGATCCACCACAGCCTGTGGCATCACAGACAAGGCAGCATCTGGCACTGTGTGATGGAGGGAAGAACTCCACTTGCAGCGTTCTAAAATCTGTGCTATGAAAAAAAATCTGTTCAGGACTTACTTTTTTCCATCCTCCATGGTAATTTTTGCTTCTCAATTTTTGAATAGAGCAAAAAAAAAAAAAAAACCCTTTTGTTGAAGAAAAATGACAAACATCAAGATGAGAAAACTAATTTAGATTAGTCCATAGTTTGCAAAAGTCAAGGTAATTTTCCTTGTATTCTTTTGTTCATATTATTAGGCATTATTACATTCTCAGTTAATCTCTTAATTATATTGAAGAACATTTAAACAATCTTATACAGATCTGTGATGATTTTTAGTTTTGGAAATCACATTGAGATGATATCTATGCATATTTTTATTCCTTTAGGAGTGACATTTTTCAAATACATTATTCTTAGTATTCTACAACATCCACAAAAATTGTAACAAAATATTCATAATGAATACTATACTGCAAATAGAGTTTCACTATTGTGTGAAATAGATAGCAAGAAATTTTTATTATGATTCCACTGAACAATGTGATCTTGGTAATTTTTATAGCATTTTGCCTTAGTTATAACCGTTATTTATTCCTATTATTTCATGCACTCAGTTCTTCTACTTATAAATTATGTATAGTCAGTTACAGTTAATATATTGAATATCTGTAAATTAACACCAGTACAAAATTATTTTAGAAGCAAATGCTACTTCCCAGCAATAAAAGCATAAAGAGTATAAAGTAAAGAAGAACCAATGCAGAGTTAGTTCAATGTCAAATCCTTCTTAATGGCCACAACAGGTATTTTCTTATTTACCAACACTTTGTTGCTTACATTTTTGGCTTTGATGTTCTTAATGAAAGAAAGGCTAATGTCAATCAGAGCAACGAGTGTTTTCTACAGACTTGTTTAGTTTGGTTTTACAGAGTTTTCAAAAGTTGCAACTAAACTAACAAATAAAAGCTGGAATACTTCACACAAATGTGAAAAACATAAGCCAAACAATTGAAAAGTTGGTTGCAGCAGCTCCTGAATTTCACCTGTCAACATCAACTGCAGTAGAATACCGACTGCTTGCTTTACTTGGCAGTGCCCACGATGGTCTCTAGTCAAGTAGTCTATGCATCCAAACTTAAACTGAGCCTTTCTTAAAAACCCACTTAAAGAACCAACAAGACCTTAGTGAAGATTTGAGTTTGAGAATCTTATCTAAACAAATTCTGTTTATTATTGTACTTATGTATTTACTTACTGGTTTTGTTTTTGCTTTTACTCAGGATAAAATAAATATCCTCCTTTGATTCGAAAAATTAGGAGGTATCCTGGTGAAGTTCTCTGAAAAAATAAATGAATATTTAAAATGAAAAAGTTCTCTTTAATTTTTATATAGTTTTTCTTAAAAATTCATTAATAAAAGCAAGATAGAAAAAATAAATTAGAAAACTAAAAAAGTGTTTTCCTTCTACAAAGAATTTTTCATGTAACAAGACAAATTATATATATTTAATGAGAAGATGTTTACAACAGACTTTAAAAGGTGAATGATATTCTGATAACACATATACAAGTTCATATATAAATGAATACATATATTCATTTTTAAATGACTGTCATCTAGTTATCAGTTCATATTTACACTAATCATATATTCAATGCCAAAATAATATACATTTCCAATATTATTTTCATGATTACACAATATTCTACTTTGTTGATATTTTAAAAAGATAATTACTTCAGTTGCTCTTCTATTTCTGGGCACTTACAATCTTTAAGTTTCTGCTATTATAAGCAGTGTTTCCTGGACACCACTAAAGCAGACATTTCCCACCCATGCTTAATTATTACTTGAGAACAAATTCTTAAAGACAGAGCCAGACAACAGTCTCCATATTTTTAAGACTCCCATTATCAAGTTGCTCTTAGAGATATAGCCGTTCATACTTCTACCAAAAGGAAATGAGAAAAGATATTTTTCCTACCACACAGTGGCATTAGCTTTCCATTAAGAGAGATGTATTCACTGAATGAGGCTTTTAAAATACAGAAAACCAATTTGTAAATAGCAGTCTCCATGCTATTTCTGCACGGAGATGCACCCCTCAGAGTCTCTAGTGTCCAATCTTTCATTTGGCATTGCCATTGCAGCAGGGCGAGCAGAGCCCAGAGACTGTGCCTGAGTTCTGGAGTCAGCCCAGGTTTTAATTCTACCCTTCCTGCTTATTAGCAACAATATTTCAGTTGACTTATTTTATCTATTACTCATTCAGAAAATGGAGTGTACCTTGGACTGAAGAGTAAATAAAGTGAGGAAAGTTTTATGATGTAATAGATATTCAGGACATTTTAATTTTTGATGAAGTAGGTGTATGCTAAGATTAGTTTGCATATCAGAAAGAATATCTATCATTGAGAGTTATATTATTAGCTCAGAAGAGCTGGATTCACACCAAGTTCTCCATGCTTCAGAAGCCAGTTATATTTTCTGTCTGCATGTATTAATGTTTTTTCTTGCCATATATAGCACTCTGCTTTTAATAGCATATACAATTTCAAAAAATCTACAAGGAATTTCAAAAAGATGTTTTAATGGACTTTTAAAAATCTGTTGGTAATAGCAACTATTTAATCCTTTTTAAAAATCTGTTGGTAATATCTACTATTTAATCCTAACCAACCAGTATCCCATTATTTTGCATTAATTCATAAAATGTAAAACATCTAAAGACTTATGCTTTAAAACCCTGTCTTTCTATGCTCCATATTTGCAGATATATTCAAAATATTAGGAAGACATTTCTAAGTACAAGTTCTGGAAAAAATAGTCCTTGATCCTTCTTTGAAAATAAAGAAAATGGAAGTAAAAAAATAAGTCTTATTCAGTTTAAAATAAAAAAGACAAGTATACATTAGAAAATCATTACCCAGTATGGTAGCCTGTAGCTAGGTATGGTTGCTTAAATTCATAATAATCAGAGTTAAGCTAATTTAAAATTTATGTTTTCAGGTTCACTAGCCATAATTCAAGTGTCAATAGCCCTATGTAGCCAGTGGCTACTGTGCTGTTCAGTGCAACTACAGAACATTTCCCATAATTATAGACAGCACTTCATTAGGGCACAAAATAACATTTAGCAGAGGGAAAGTATCTCATCTGTCACAGTTAAAATGTCACTACCAAATCATCACATTAAGAGTTTCTTTTTCAGAAAAACCCAATAATTTATTTCATGAGAAGTAAAAAGGCAGCATAAGCAACCAACAAGCGCACATTAGAAAAAAAACAATTCAAGCAAACCTGCCAAGATAAGAAGACAGATGATAGAAGAAGAGGAGTGTGACACATAGGGTTGAGAGTTAAAAAAAATTAAAATCAGTAATTCTTTTACTATGTAACTTGTACAATATAACTGCTCAAAAATGAGAATTGTTTTTATATTAATGCACATGACTAAATCATAATTCTTAATATTCAATTTAAAGATGAAAGGAGAGTTGTAGAAAAATTTCTATACTTCAATTTTCATTGCCATCTGATAATATGATATTTATTTCCATAATACTTTATGATTGGAAAACTCAAGCCAGTATGGAATGCAACTTATTTCAAAGTTTCTGCATTTGAAGCATGCGACTACTGTCAATGGCTCTAATTTAATATTGGTTCCAATACTAATGTTAATATTAGAAATAAGCTAATGTAAAATGATTTAACTATAGCTAAAGATACTATTCAGGAACAATTGCCTATACCCTAGATTTTCTATCGAATTCTATAAATATATACTCAAATTATGTATGATTACATGAATGGTATGAATCTACATCGTATACAACCATACAAACAAAAAGTTGTACCCCATTTGTGTAAAATGAATCAAAATGCAGTCTGTAAAAATAAAAATGCATTGACATATTTGATGAAACGTGGCCTAATAGGTAACTTGACATCAAACCATACCCCCTAAATTATTATGCCATTAAGTATGAGTGTGAAATATGTCTTTTTTATGGTATATTACAATTTATTTTTATTTTTTATTATTCTTTTTATTTTCTCCTAAGCCATTTTCTATGGAGATTTCATATATACACACACACACACACACACACACACACACACACACACACACACATACATACGTCCTTGAAATATATGATAATATTACCCAGAAAATATTTTCCTGTATTTTCAATTATGTAACAAGTATTTGAAAGGACTTATTTCATTCTAGATACTAATATGTAAAATGTAGGAAAATTTTATGAGAAAAAATAAAATAACCATGTATCAGTCAGAAGCGTGGAAGCTTGTTGCACATATTTACTCATTTCTTTTGTGTTTTTAAGAATTCTAGAACCAATTCAGTTAGTGTCTATATTAGTTCACTTATGCTTCCATAACTATTTATGTATTTAGCAGGTGAAAGTGAAACATATTCATTCTAGTTTTGTAGATCAGAATGCTAACACTGGTCTCAAAGGTGTAAGCAATCCAGAGTTTGCTTCTGGAGCAATCTGGAGAACATGCTTCCTGTCTTATTCATGTTTTTGGCAGAATTCAGTCCCTTGGTGTTATCTGCGGCTGTCTATTCCCACTATCCATAGAATGGCCACATTCCTCAGCTCATGACTCCTTTCCCTTGAAAGAGAACAAAGGCAGACTGAGTTTTCCTAGTGCCTTGTATTTCTCTTGGCTTTTATTCTGTGGTATCCCTTTGACTCAGGTAAGGAATTTCTCTAGTTTTTAAGTCTTAGTTTTCATGTTTGAGTAGACAAGAAATAATTGGGTAACCAAGATACTGACCAGGTCAAGATCCTGAATCATATTTGCAGAGTCCCTTTTGTCATATAAAATAACATACTCGTACGTTCCAGAGATTAGGAAATGGACATTTGTTTTCAGGGGTGGGGTACGTAGTGTCGTTATTTGAATTACCAGAGCTTTCTCCTTCCTTCCTTCCTTCTTTTAGTTCTTTATTTCTTTCTTTCCTAGAATACTTTCAGTTTACAAAAAATTTTACAAAAAATATGGAGTTTACATACATCATTTTCTAGTCTCCCTTGCTCCTCCCGGGTTTCCACTGTAATTGATATTTTGCATTGGTATGCCATCTCCATACCAATGAATATTGATACATTATTATTAACTAAAGCCCATAGTTTATATCAGGGTTCACTCTTTGTGTTGTATAGTATTATAGGTTTTGACAAGTGTATAATGTCATCTAGCAATCATTGCAATGTCATGCAAAATAGTTTCATCACCCTAAAATTAAAATTCCTCCTAGGTCTGCCTATTCATCCCTTCCTCCCTCCCTGGCAACTACTCATATTTTACTGTTTCTATATTTTTACTTTTTGTAGAGTGTTATATAATTAGAGTCATCCAATATAAGGACTTCCCAGACAGGCATTTTATAGTCAGCTACACGATTTTAGGTTTCCTGTATGCCTTTTTATAGTTTGGTAGTTGATTTATTTTTAAAGGTTGAGAACTATTCCATGAAAGGATGGACCCCTGTTAAAAATTCACTGTTGAAAGACATCTTGGTTACTTCCACATTTTAGCAATTATGAATACAATTGCTCTGAATATTCATGTGCAGGCTTTTGTATGAAACTAACTATTCAATATATTCCAACAAATACAGAGGTGTACGATTGTTGGATCACATGGTAAGAGTGCTTTTAGATTTGTAAATCTTCTTTGCAATATGGTGGCAGGATTTTCTATTATCACTAGCAAAGAGGGAGTTTCTATTGTCATCATTTGGTGTAATCAGTGTTTTGGATTTTAACCATTTTAGTAGTTGTGCAGTTGTCTCTCATCACTTCTGAGCATCATTTCATGTGCTTACTTGAGACTTCAGTATGTCATTTTTGAACAGCCTCTTTTTGATGAAAAATTCAAATCTGAAAAGTAAGTAAATGTTATTGCAGGTACAAATGAGTCAAAGGTATTTGTTATAATTTATGTGGAGTTTCTGAAAAGATAAAAATATAAGCCTTACAAACTATATCACAACCAACTCTTAACAGTGAAAAATACTAGAGGCAAAAGCAAATATATTGTGAGGAAGGTCACAAATCTGGCAGACTCGCCAGTAAGAGAAAAGAGCTTGAATGGAGATGTGTGGACCAATAAGAGGATTACAAACCAGAGATGTCTTCCACTCTTCATAGATCTGTGAAAGAGATGAACCGGAGCTTTGGTATCAGAGCAGATCAAAGAAGAGAAGGGTTCCTGGCCAATCACTTGCCACACAAGTAGACAATCGTAAAATTGATTCTGCTTGGGCTAGTCAGCTTTGGGTCACTGTAAACAAAATATGCTACAAGAACAACTTGGTGAAGGGAAATTTTGATTGGGGCTGATGGTTTAGAGGTCCCAATCCACAGATAGCTGATTTCCATAGCACTGGACCCAAGGTGAGTAGGAATTATGTCTTGAGGGAAGGGTGTGGTGGAGGGAAGCTGCTCCCCTCATGACTGGCCAGAAAGCAGAAAGAGGGAAGGCAGGAAGGGCTACAGGAAGAACAACCCTTCCATGGAATGCCCTAGTGACCCACCTCTCCAGTCATGCCCACTTGGACACAGTTACCACCCTATCGATGCATTCGAATTAGGATGGGTTGACGAGGTTGCAGCTCTTACATTCAAACACTTTACCTCTGAACATTTTTACATTAGCACAGGAGATTTCTGAGGACATCTCATATCCAAACCATAACAAAAGCTGTTCCTAAAAACTAGTCAAAGAATTAGAGACAGAAATGCAAACTATTCAGCCTACTGTTAAAAATAGTGTTGGCTGAGAAAAAGGACAATATAAAGAATGATCACAAAATGCAATGGTGGCAGTGAAAGACATTCCTTTATAGATTCTTAGACATAATTTTCTAGTACAACAACAGTGCATGTTACTGTGATTTAAAAGTCCAAAACATGAATTAAAAAGGAGTATGAGAACATAATGACTTGGGCAACAAGTGGAAGAAGTATCTGCAAAATAGAGTCAGTATATGAAGGAAGAGAAATCAGAAATGCAAGGATGAATAACATGGAGGATAGAGAGGAATATAAATACATACATATATATATGTATTCCAATAGTTCATATATAGATAAAAAAGATAGATAAAAGAGCATGAATGAATGATAATAAGAGTTAAGAAACAAAAAATAAATTTTTCCTGAGCAAAATTTGATTTGGATCTATAAAGAAGTTTGCAATGATGGATAGGTAAAATAGCTGACAATACAAGTCTCTTAGTATATGTCTATAAATCCTATACCTCTAATTCTAATCATACAAAGTTTTAGAGGAGATAATGCATTACTTTTGGAGGAGAAAGAATTTGAATAGACTTGAACTTCTTAACTAAAATACTGGCATCCACAGACAAGTGGATAATACCGCATCTTTATGTAGTTAAACTTAAATGGATAGGCCGATGAATTATATGCTACATCTGTGCTAAACCTGTTTTAACTGAAGAGATAAGAGACGTATGACAAGGAAAACATAGTAATAGTCTGAACTAAAAGTACTACACTCCCACAGATAAAGTTTTAAAGAGACTGCTGGGAGTGGGTGTGAAAAAACCTTGAATATTTAACATTTCACTTCTGGACAAAAGTGAGAGTGATGACAATCATTAGGAAGCTAAAATTTGAAACTCTTTAACCACAAATAGCCTCTTTATATCTAGCTTGAACACTTGGGATCAATTTTTATGAAAACAATGAAAATAAAACGTTTAATGAGAGATGTAACTATGTACATCAGAGCATGGGAATAACAAATAATGCACAGGAAATGAATAATCACACTGATGCTTGTGCCAGCTGCCTGTATTCAGTCCAGCTCCAACACTCCTGAGCAGCATAAGCTTGGGCAAATAAAACTGAAAACTCTTTTTGCCCATCTGTAAAATGGTCATAAGACTATAAAGTCTTAAGGTGGTTTTAAAATTAGACACAGTATATCACAACACTTGGCCTACAACAATAAATACTCAATAAATATTGGCTTCAAAAACAAATAACTTCCCAATCTCTCCCATAATATATAAATACACATTGATAGAGTTTTCAAAATTGTGGTATCTGCAAAATGAGGGCACATGCTGCATCGACCAAACAGCAACAAACCTGTACTACAATAATCAAAATGAATGCAACATAGGAAATATACGTACAACCTCTTACAGATGTGTGCTTAACTCTCCTCAATATAAAGGAATGATGTCAAGTAAAAGTAATAAACAATGAGCAACACTACCATTTACCATGATTTGGGTATAGCTACAGTAAACTCTATGGGAGTATATTACTATATATTTGTCTTATAAAATATACAGCCCCAACTGCTCACCTTCCTTCTTTGCCTTCATCAGTAAGGCAGTTTCTTTATTTCATATTATTTTTTGTGGTACTGGGGATTGAACTCAAGAGGTGTTCTAGCATTGAATGATGTCCCCAGCCCCATTTTCTATTTTATTTTGAGACAGAATCACTAATTGACTAAAAAGGGCCTTGAACTTGTGATCCTCCTGCCTCAACCTCCGACCCAAGCCCTCTATTTAATTTTTAGTTTGAAACAATTTTTCATTAAGTTTTCTAAGCTGCACAGGTTGCTCCTGAGCTTGCAATGCTTTAGATTTCCCAGTAGCTGAGAGAGCTTGTATGCGTCACCATGTCTGGTAATAAGGCAATTTCATCTTCAGGCTGGTAAATGAATGGGCTTTTTTTTCTGTTTTTGTTCAGAGTTTCCATTAACACAAACCTGTGCAGAGGTAAAAGGAAACTGTGTATTCCTCTTCATGTCTCCTAGAAGTAAGAAGAGGATTTTTCCAAGAAACTGACCTGTAGATATTCATTCTGACTTAAATATCAACACAAGGACTTTTCTAAACCATTTGTTACGCAGTGGTTAGCAATGACAAATTGAGATTCAGATTCAAGGGCTGGTGGAGAGAAGCTGCTTTACTAAGAAGTCAATAGCCGGGTGAAGATGTTTGTCTAGAAAAAAATGGCAACAAAATAGTAGATCCTGGTATTCAGAGGAAAAGGAAATTTGGCAGATAAGTGATAGTATCTATCTCTTTTTAATTGAGATAGAAAATAATAAAAAGTGCCCCAGTTGAAATTTAGGAAGAAACAAATAGGTAAAACAATTTAAAAAATCTAAAAATGAATAATGAATGTGGAAAAGGAATAAAAGTTACTAATAAGTAATGTTAAGATAGTTTTCAGTGAGTATGTGCAGAAACAATTAAATTGACAAAAACCAGTTTTGAGATGGGCTTGCATGTAAAGTCAAATGGACTTTCTGGAGAGCCACTTGGCAGTATCTTTTAAGGTTAATTAAGGTGCAAATATTATTCGCATTGGTGCAATTTATAACCTAATACATAATTTTAGCAATAATTTGATATCCTAATACATAAATCTAATAATAACATAAGTAGATATAAGATAAAGTGAATCACAGCATAATAAAAACTTTTGAAAAATATGAATTTATTATCATTAAAGGGAATTAATTGATACAGTAAATATATGTAAAATAAACTATAGGCATTGCAAATATACATGTATAAGTGCATTTAGGCATATAATATAATTTCTGATCATAGTAAACTTCTAAATATAAATACAAACAGCATGTATGATATCACATTTATTTAAAACTAATAAATGACTTTTTTATTATTGAAAGTATGTCTTTAGTATATTACGAATATTTACTTTATTTTTAATAACTACATATAGTCTGGTTCTGGGGTATATATTTTATCTACAAATAGAAAACTGAAGTTACGCCAAGAGAAAAATTATGTTTATTTTACTTGACATGATACTGGAAGCAACGTAAAAGGAAGAGAAACATTTCCTGCATTTACAAAATACTACAGAATTTTTATTTTCTCCATTTCTTCTTTGTGGTACTTAAAAAACCAACTTCTCAACCTGAATCTTCTGAGTAGAATCAGATTTTTTTTTTTTTTTTTTTTTTTTGCATATGTGATATTTGGGATCAAATCAAAGGCCTTCTGAAGGTCAAGCAAGTTCTCTACCACTGAGCTATAGTCTCTGCCATTTTGATTTTATTTTGAGACAGGGTCTCACTCAGTTGCCTGGGGTGGCCTCAAACTTTATCTTCTCCTGCCTCAGTTTCCCAAGTAGCTGGGGTTATTGGCGTGCACCTCCACATCTGGAAGATAAATACTTTGTACTATGCTATCTTATATTTAAAATGAAATTAAATTGAAGCTGATTTTCTATGTATATACTTAAAATTTTAAATTTTTATGATCCAATAGGTTAGGAAAGTAGTATTTGAATTTTTATACAAAGTAAAATATCCCAAAATGCTATGTATTGATAAGTATTTTCTTACAGAATAATTATATGATTATATGTATAATAAACCACTTTTGAAATTCTACATGCAAATATTGGAAGACAGAAAAATAAACTTTTCATTCCAAAAATTCTACTTTAAAAAGTAAAGGAAAAATATGGGCACATATTTATATGCAAATGTATGCACAGCTTTTTATTTATATTTTTGTCTAGTTCCCACATGTGTTATTCCTCCACTGTTTACAGTACATTACACTGTACTCTTGTTTTTTAACTTGCATGAAAACTTTTCTAGAAATATGGTATCATGCGGCCTGACTTCAAGCACTTCTCCACTGAAAAACAGCCTATGCTTAAAAATTAAACCCAAAGTTTAAAATTATGTAATCATTTCTTGTGTCTTTTAAAAGAAATCTTATTGTATATATTTAAGGTATATGATGTGAAGTTATTTATACATATGAAGAACAAACAGGCCATGGTAGTGATTAGTATGCATATCATCTCATATAGACACTTATTATTTTTGTTATTGTGACAAGAAAGCTGAATCTACTCTTTCAGCATGAATCCCATATATATCACAATTATTTTTTACTAATAAGTTACTATAATTTGTAATGATAATACTTTCACCTGTTTCAAAGTTGGTTCTGAAATAGATAAACAGTTAATCATCTCCTTAGAATTATTCCTAAAGCATCCAATTTCCTTCTATCCTTGGGCATCCAAATTATGATGATGATGCTAATGATGATTTGAAGTAAATTCCAGCAAGATGTGATGGTGCATTCCAGTAATTCCAGTGACTAGGGAGGCTCAGGCAGGAGGATCTCAAGTTGTAGACCAGCCTGGACAAGTGAATGAGACCCTGTCTCAAAAAAAAAAAAAAAAAAAAAAAGAGCTGGGAATGTAGCTCAGTGGTAGAGTTCCCCTGGGTTCACTCCCAGCATCTCTCCACCAAGTTATAGAAAATCTTCAGAGACATTTTATGGCACAAGAAAATAAGTACTCATATTTTTTTACCTCCTTAAAAAACTGTCATTTTCAGTGTTCTGTATCTTGCTTTTTAACTTAATATTCATGGGAGATCCTTCTATATCAATATCCAAAGACTTCCTTGTTTTTTTTTTTTCTTAACACTCATTGAATATATGAGAATTTATCAACTTATTTACCAGATTCCTCAATAACATTAGTTTGCTTCCAATCTTTTGAAAGACATTGCTTTCACTACGAATTATGACATGATAGATAACCTTATAAATTGTCATTATCTGCAATCTGAGTTTATTTTTAAAATTAAATACTTACAAGCACAGTTACTGGTTTAAAAAGGTATATTCTTGAAATGTTGATATAAAAAATAAATTTTCTTAAAAGATAAAAAAGCAAATGGTATTTATTTAAATAAAAAATTAATAATAATCATTTATCAGTCTATGGATTGTATCAAGTCATTGAGGAAAGATAAATTGGAGTATGGAAGTATCCCACACCCAGTCTCTCAGTTTCACCTTTGTTTTCTTTTTGCCTTTTTAAAACATGACTCTTGGAGTAGATTCTGAAATTTACTTACATATGTACAAATAATTGAACATATAACAATACCTTAAATTTTAGAAGGAAATCAAAGAAGCCATCTTTTAATAAGTCAGATCCTTAAATTAAGCTAGATATGGTGAAATGCACCTGTAGTCCCAGCTACTTGGGAGGCTGAGGTTGGAGGATCACTTGAGCTAAGGAGTTGGAAACCAGCCTGGACAATATAGTAAGACCAGGACACACACAAATAAACCAAAACAAAAATCAAAACTTTAAACAACTTGCATTTATTGAATCTGCAACATTTCTTCAAACCATGGGAAGTAGTTTCTTTTGGAGGGGACAAAAAGCCAAAGCAGAATCCTCTTGCCAGATATAAAGTCCCAGGAGACACATTAGTTACTTTGTTGTTATACAGAGCCACGGGAAACTCTGACAGTCAAAACTGTTACAGAAAGTTCCTGTGGAAACATCAGCCTTGTAAAAATTGACCACATTCCTATTCTTTGCTCATAGCAAAACACATAACTGTTTGTTTATATTTTTTAATGTAAGTAAGCAACATGTGTACACTCTTTGTTTTTATAAGGTGTTTAATTACTATTTTCATTTGATTACTAATATTTTGCTAATAAGAAATCCATGCCCTATTTCACGAAACTATTTTGTTTATTTAGCAATTTTGTTTCTACTCTAGAGAATCCACATTCTTTTAAACAAAGCCATCTAATAAATACCTAGATGTAATTATATGATTATTTATATATTTGTCCGTGTCAGAGTTTTAATAGTAAAAGTATATTTTTATACAGGGCATTCTATAGACTCTAGCTGTGACTTTAATAGCCTTTTCAGCAGCAGATTCAAGGAAACTGAGAAGGATTTTTAAAAATTTACTTTTTCAAATTTTAAAAATATCTACTTTTAACTGATACATAAAAACATAAAAATTGTACATATTAATTAAGTAACATTTGAGTGTCTATACATGCATATGATGTGTAATCCCTAAATCACATTAAGCATTTCTAGGTCATGAAACAATTATCTTTTCTTTATAGTGAACCTTTTCAATATACTCTGTGACATAACTGATATAGATATAGTATGTGTGTTGGACTCTCCATGGCAACCAAAAAAGACCCGAAAAGTACTAAATCATATATTAAATGGTCCTAGAACTTTTCTAAAGTTATAAAATAAAGTACCTAGTAAGTATTCTTTGTTTGTCTTCCCACTTAATTATCTTTTCAAAAAGACAATCCCAGCACTCACGAAGTATACAGCTGGGAGACAGCAGTCCAGGGCTCATCCTGCAGATCCAGCTAGGCAGTTCCAGGTGTAGATGACTGCTTCCCCGCAGTCTTTTCCAGGAGGATCCTCATCCGATGTTGTTATGTTGTTGTCATTGCCTCATAGTTTCCTATTTCCATTACATGTATAAAAGCTTTTATATCCCTGAGTGAAATCTGGATCATAATAAATTTAAGATTCTAAAACAGTTTTGTAGAGATCCTTTGTTAGCATAGTTGCAAATTTACCTGAAACACATTTAGATGCACTGGTAGAAGCCTGTGACCGTAACAGCCTGGGTTTAGATGTACTAATAAGAATCAGGAGTGAACAGAAAGAAATTCGGTCATGGAAACACCATTGTCAAAGCAATATTTAAAGCTCCAAAGTCTAAAATAATCACAGTTAATCCCATTTTTCACCTGTTAATTATATTTTTTATCTGTTAGCACTAACATAAGTTAAATTTTAAAGGATTATCAGTATCACATTCTCACATACACCAAAGTTATTATACTTAGTGTGAAAATGGTGATTGCCCATGATTAACCTTTTGATGTTAGGTAATTTCATTTTATACCACTTTCTATCACTTTGACTTTTTTTTTTTTTTTTTTTAACCTGTAGAGAAAAGCTGATTGTAAAAACAACAATTCTGTATCAATTTATCATTTCTTCTGGCATTTTCTTTTCATTTTTAGGAAAAATTGCATGAGAAGAATTAAAGAATGTGAATGAAAAATGAAGGGAAAATAAGAGGAAGAAGACAAAAGGGAGATGAGGAAGAAGATATAAATATAGACCAAAATGAATGAGATGTGGGAAATTTTCATCAGTCTTCAGAAGTTGGTATATAAACATTTTTGAAGAGAAGATGAATTGCATTATTTTAATAGAAATTTTTAGAAAATGCTTAATATAAAAATTGTGATTTGAAATAATAAAGTACAGATTTTGTAAAATAGTGACGAATATAATATGTATGTGCTCTGAAAAGGGAAAAGGACCTAATAGAGAAAGTTAGACATTAAAAAGAAAGAAATCAGAAGAAAGGAACTCTGTATTACAAGAAGTACCAAATACAACCACACTACTGTAAGTTATAGAATGTAAACATTTGACAATTTTAAAGTAGAAAAGTTTCCATATTTCACAAAATGTAATGTTGGGAATAAAATCTTGAAGAATATGATGTATTAAGACTGAGACAAAATATTTACTGAAAAAATATTGAAACACATAGAGAAGTTAAAGGTTCATTTATTTGTTTACAATCAAAAGATTAATGTTAAGAGAAAAACTTCAATAAATTTGGGAGTAATAAACACATTTAAATAATACCACAATTTTTTAATTTTCTAAGAGAGCTAATTAATTAATATGGAAAGAAAGAAAACGTGTCAGGTTTATCTTCTGTAACACAAAATGTCAAAGGACAAAAGGAAAATTGCTACATTATTTTGAGAGCAAAGGTTTATGATGTATGAATTCAAAACACAGCCACTTTGTTATTCATGTGTGAAGGTAATCAAAAGATACTCTTTAGATATGCAAATCTCAGAAAATATATCATCCACATAAACTTCATGAAAAACACATTCTCTGCACAAGGTTATATTCTAGGTTACTTAGATAAAAATATAACAATGAAGGCATAGTATAACAGGACAACCAGAGAATCTAAAAGCAGTTCCACATATATGACATATAAATAACCCATATGTTTGTCCACAAATGGAAATGCAAAACATCAAGGCTTGACGCTGATGAACCGGGGAACATATAAAATATACTACCTTTTTTACACATAAAAGATAACTATAACTTTATTATGCAAATATTTAAAGAACAAAGATTTAAGAATACATTTTACTTTATTGCTTGTTGTAGATGACATTTTTATTCACAAATATAGCACATTGCCAGGCAAAAATTCAAATATACCAAGGAGAATAAAAAACAGTTATTAATCTGTCATCCACACTCATGAAATCTCACAGCCAAAATGAAACGAGTGTGCACCTCTGCCTTTATTTCTTCTCATAAATGTATGTAAGATACCTTAAATAATTAAAAATGGAAGTCCTGGGAAGATCTAATTGGAGTTTATGTTCTTAAATAAAATAAGAAAAGAAATATTTTACCAACAGTGGTAACTTGGTAAGAATTGTCACCACAAGGAAGCAATGCCCAGGGATTTCTCTTAGATAAGGTGATATTCGAAAATTTAAATATGGCTAGATTGACACTCTTTATGAGAAAATCATAAAAATTTCCAGTAGAAATAAAACTGTATAACTTTATAAAGGGTGTTTAAAATATGTATCCAATTTTGTGGAATGCAGCAAAAATGGGCTTAGAGAGCAAGTTATAGTATTAAAATACATATTAGAAAAGAATAAAGATCAAAATTTAATAATCTAAACTTCTGCCTTGGGAAATAGAGAAAAAAGGAATATTTTAAGCTTAAAGCATACTAAAGAAATAAATAAAAACATCACAACAGAAATCAATGAAATGAATAACTGGAAAACCAAAAGCTAATTCTTTGGAAAGACAAAAACATAATTGTTAAAACTCTAGCCTTGATAAACAAGAAAAAAAAAAAAAAACAGAGAAAACAAAAAGAAAATGGGTTTTCATTCATCCAGATCTAGCCAGTGCAATGAGATAAGAACATTACACAAAAGTATATAGACCTGAATAAAATAGAATTGCCTTCTGTTGCAGATAAAAAGATTAGACAATTTTGAAGAATTTCCAAAATCCTAGAACTATTGTTAGTATAGCAAGATTGCAATAAAGAATGTTAAACTACTTTCCCATATACTTGTAATGAATAATTGGAATTTGAAATTTAAAAAAAAAACAAAGCAAGCAAGCAAACAAACAAAACAAGTAGCATCAATAAAAAAAAGACTTAAGTCATGAACCTAACAGAAAATGTATAGGACATCCAAGGGGAAAAATCACAAATCTTCAATGAAAAAAAAAAATACAGAAGATCTAAATATTTGGAGACTTTTCCCTTCATTTCTGAAAGCAGCATAGACATACAGTGGTAATATGTGATTTATTATATGATTGCAGTAAGAGTCATGAAATCAAAATAACCATGTATTACCCAATATAATTTCAAGGCTCCTTATAACAGAGGCAGGGTAGTCACAGTTAGGACAGAGGAGTAAGAGATGATGCTGAAAGAGAGGAACTCAAATTCCCTAGGAAGGGACCACCAGCAAGCAGCCCCTGGAAAATGGCAAAGGCAAGGAGAGGCAGATTCCCAGGGAAAATGGATGTCCTGTACCTCAGCTTTGCACAAGTGAGACTGATTTCCAGAACTACAATATAATACTTTTTAAGTATTATATTTCCTTAAGTCTTAAGTATGTGGTCATTTGTAACTGCAGTAATAAGATCCTAATACTGTTATCAAATCAAGGAAATTTTGAGACATTGACAATCCCCTCCCTCCAGAACACTTAAGGAGACAAGCTCACTAAAGGTCATACATATTCTAGATTGAGTACTATACAAAGTATAGGCTCTAATTAATAATAATTATCAAGGTTGGACTTTTTTATCTGAACAAATAGATCATACTAATATAAAATTTTAATAAGGGAAACTTGGGCTTGTGCCATATGGAAACTTTTATCTTCATGATTATTTTATAAATTTCAAACTGTTAAAAAGTTCATGTAAATAAATGGAATGATTCTAAAGCAATAAACTTTAGAGTGGGATCTAACATGAAAAAAGACTGAATGAAAATAATTTGGTCAAACGAATTAAAAACTAAATTAAAAGTAGTAAGTTCACAATAGAGGTTAGATATTTGTAATATAGTTATGAAAAGCAAGAAACATTTGACACACAGGAAACATTTAAAAATTACAGGATAAAAATTATTATGATTATAAAATAGGGAATTCTAACTGAAGAGAAATCAAAACAAATTCATTTGTGTAAACAGGCAGAGGTATAAAATGAATGAAAGCAAATGATACAGCACTCAAAATTTTATATAAGATACTTCATTAAGTTATTTTTAGAGAAAGAAAATTTAAATATTTAGAAAAATTCTTTAGAAAACAAGGGTAACCAAAATACCAAATATTAAAATCCCACATTATTTTTAAATTTAAAAAGTCTTCTATGAAACACTAAACACAGTAGTAAAAATTAAAGTGCATTTTAAAACAATAGACATGTCAAATATTTGCTAAAAATTAGACAATATCCATAGATTGATTCTTGGAATTACCAAATAATTATTTTGAAGAAAGTTTCCAGTCATTTCAATCTGCAGTCACTTTAAACAGTCATGGAAAAGATAATTATATAAATTGTTTCAAAACAAAAATGAAAGATGGAATGTATCTGTTTTTACTCTGACTCCAGAAAAACTGACAACCAAACCCATAAAAGATGAACTAAGAAAAAACATCAGGACACAATTGAACCATTTTCTCCAGTGAGGTTAGTTGCTTTAATACATGCGGTAGGTATAATTTTAGGATGACCCCCGCATTTTCTGTCCACCTACAATAATCTACACCATGCATGATTCCCAAGACTGGGATTATGATGGCTTGTATTCTTGTCATTCAATGATATTGTATAGTACAGCTGACCTTAAAATAGATGAATTGGGTGTAGTAGAGCAAATCACATGACCTCTTTAAACCAGCAAATTATCTTTGATTGGTATTTGAAAAATTCCCAGTAGGAGGAGGACCTGAGGCCTGAAAATGAGGAGATATAAGGTAAGTAAGGAAAGTAGAACCTGGTAGCTAAAAGTGGCCACCAGCTGACAACATGAAATCAAGGACTCTATTATCACAACTGAAAGGAGCAGAATTAGATTAAAAAAAAGGATAAACTTAAAAATATTTTTCCCAAATTCTCAGATAAAAATTGAATTCTGCTGACATCTTGATTTCAGCTTGTTGACCTTCTGAAAAGAAAAGACAGATATAAAAATTATAAAGAACAAGGAAGTATTAAACAATAATTAATGACCTTGAAATAATTAACTTTGAATTAGAGCCAAAGATATTGAGGAAACTGATTTCATTTTCGTCATATAGTAAATATCAATAAATTTCGCAGAATCATTATCACATAGATAAAGCCTTACCATCCCAATGTAATTAAGTTAGAATACATTAATAAAATGTTAGTAAATAAAATATTCATAAAACAGGAGATTGAAAAGTCAGATAAAAACTCATTTATCAACAAGTCATGGGATAAAAAATGAAATGATCTAAAGATTGACCTTGGAGGAATTTCAACATATAAAGTCTGGGTAGGAAGAAGTCTTTAAGAAATTGAAATAAGATAGGAAGAAATCTGTGGTGCCATGGAAAAGGAGAAAATGAGACAGTGTGGCAAATGATGTTCAATCTTAGAAACGATGTTTTATTATGAAATCTCATCAGTGCCCTTATGAGACTTTTTTCCCACCTGGAAAAAAATTAATTTGTGATTGCTTTTGTTTTAAAAAAATCTTCAGTCTTTTTTTTTTTTTTAAATTAAAACATGTTTAAAAAAAAAAGACAGAAAGAAAGAACGAAAATCTAGCGCCCTTCATTGTACATTGCTATTTCTGACTTGTGAGCTGATATTAAAACACATATGATATATGTGGGATCATATGTGTGATACAAAATCTATTCTCTCTGAAGCATTATTGCTCTCAGGAGTACTCATGATAAATTCAGAAACATTGTTTGAAACCATAAAAGAGATCATGATTCTAAGCAATCTCAAGTATTTACCTGAAGTTCTTTGATAAGACAGTGTAATTTCTACTTTATTGGATTTATCACTTTGTACAAAAATTAGCCCAAATAGTTACTATAAAGAATTATTTCTTCATGCTTGACTTCCAATAATGCCCAGAGGTTTGTTCACAATTTTTGACTTTAATGGATCAAGTGAGGGTCTTTGATATTCTGGTGCATTTAATTTTCACTATACAATATACACAGCAGAAAATTTATTTTCTTCTTTTGAAAGCACACTGAATATATCCTTTACTCTTAGAATCTTTATTATTTTTTTATTTCAAAGAAAAGTTATTGAATGTGCCAATTTTTAAATATAAAGATTTACTAAGTGCCTATTTTTAATTATATTTACCTTCTTTTGAGTATTTTTATACTTTTTAAATTCCTTCACAACTTTATTTCTAAATCCTTCTTGGAATAACGCTTCTTGACAATTCACTAATATGTATTCTGAATTGACAAGTGGTCAATTCCATCTCTGATCCTTAAGAAACCAGGTCATTGCTTCAAATGCACCCAAGGTGAACCTGCAACAAATGGGCAAGAGGGTGTGGCTAGGTTAATAAGTACAACCCCACTTTCACTATCTGTATTTTTTCCTTGACTTTTTTTTTTTTTTTTGACATTATTCTTCAAGTATTACCCTTTACGTTCTCTTCTTATTTGACTTCAGTTTCTAAAGATCACGACCATCATTTTGAACCCCAGAAATTCCGCATACTTTTCAGTTTTGCTGACCACTTTCAGTCTGTCAAATATTTACCAAACTTATACAATGTATCGGAAATTATGAAAGAAACAGGACTTCAGTTGTAAGATATACTTTGTCAAGAGAAGACTTTGCATATTGACTCACAACACAAGTGTGTACTACACACCACACACACACACACACACACACACTTCCTGGGTGCCCAATAAAGATTTGAATTATACGTCTGAAAATACAAGCTACAAAAAAGAAAAAAAAGTTACAAATTAAAACTAAGAAACTTCTCAATTCAGCACAAATCATTGTTCTAAGATGTTAAGATGTTAAGTCAATATTCCATCTCAATAAATTACACGACAGATCTGTGATATAAGGGACCATAAGGAGTAGCCAAATGTTAGGAATAAATAGACCTAAAAACTACTATGTTTTATTTCATCTGACTACAAATGTGTTTAAAATAACATTTTCATCGTGTTTACTTATTTCTTGACAGCTTCTGACAATAAAAACATAAACCATCTGTAATGTCAATTTTAATCTAATTCAAAATACCAACCTAAATTCCATTATTTCATTGTCTTATGAAAAATGGATAATGTTTACAATTTTAGATCATTTTATTTAAAAGACAATGAAATGAATGTTGCATTTATACTTAATATTGTCTTCCCCTCTAGATTTAATTCTTCTGGTAAATTAGTTTTCTGAAGACCAGTTACAAACAGACAAAAAAGGTTATTTCTCATTCCCAACATATTAATTGAAATTTGTGTTTTAACGTTTTCCAGTATGTTTATTTTTGTCCTATTTATTTATGTATTTAATTTTTTATTGGTCCTTCTTAGTTATACATGACAGTAGAATCTATTTTTATAAAATTATGCCAGCATTGAATATATCCTATTCTAGTTAGGACCCTATTGTTGTGGGTCTACATGATAGTGGATTTACTGTCATGCATTCATATATGAACATAGAAAAGTTATGTCAGATTCATTCTACACTCTTTCCATTTCATATTCCCCCTC
Organism: Sciurus vulgaris; assembly: GCF_902686455.1. Taxonomy (NCBI): domain Eukaryota; kingdom Metazoa; phylum Chordata; class Mammalia; order Rodentia; family Sciuridae; genus Sciurus; species Sciurus vulgaris. The sequence continues at coordinate 23,555,290 of NC_136470.1, read as the reverse complement.
CATTCTTTCCATTCCCCTTTGTGTAATTCTTCCTCTTATCCTTTTATTGTGAATTAGCTTCCATATATCAGCAATAACATTTGACCTTTGGGTTTTTGAATCAGCTTATTTTATTTAGCATGATAGTCTCCTGATCCAACTATTTACTGGCAAATGCTATGAAGTCCTTCTTCTTAATTTCTGAGTAATATTCCATTATATGTATAGATACCACAGTTTCTTTATTCATCATCTGTTGAAGGGCACCTAGGTTGTTGCAAAACTTAGCTATTGTGAATTATGCCACTATGAACATTAATGTGGCTGTAATTTCACTCTTCATGAAACTGATAGATATTAATTTTGTATGGTGAATGATAATGATATAGAAGATACTAATACAATTGTGTGACAATATATTCCAGTTTATCAATAGTTGATATTTTTCATTCATTATACAAATGTACTCAGAATAGTGTAAATACACACTTATAAGTGCTAATTTAATTATGCATTATAGAATGTATAACAATTTGGTTTGTTAAAGTTGTTTGAGCAAACAAGACTTATTTTTGGTCATTTGTACTTTCATATAAATTTTATAACAAGGTTGTCAATTTTTTAAAACAACCTATCTGAATTTTTCTTAAGATTTAATTGAAAATATGAATCAATTGGTGAGTGGACATCTCTTCAGTATACACAATATATTCTGTTTCATTATTGTACACTTTTAAACTTAATTACTTACTCATATTCTGAAGAAGAAATTTCCATAAAATTAATTTTCAAATTATACAAAGACAGAAACCTATACATATTTGAGTTTTATATATATAAGAGATTAGGCATTTAGATATATTAAGTCTATCATGCAAGTACAAGAAATTTGCATCCCCTTTCATTTGTTAGTGTAGGAAATAGCTGGAAGCTTACATAAAAATAAAATTCAATGAATCATTTTCAGTTCCATTGCTAACATTTATTCTTATCTTTGTGCTAACAATATACTCATTGCCAACCAAACACCAGAATTTCAAAGACATCTGGAGAAGTCAGAAGATAGAAAAATCATTTAACTACTTTCCAATGCATTGGTTTCTATATTAATTTAACGGTTTAATTGATACCTGTGGCAAAATTAGTTATACCAGAAAACACTTTAAGCTAAACATGTTAGAAAAGAAAAAAAAAATGTTATAAATTTAAAACATGAAACACCTCTGTCTTGTCCAAATCATAGTTCTAAGATATCAGGTCAATATTTCATCTCAAAAATTATACTAACAGATCTCAATATAATGGAGTATAAGAAGCAGCTGTTAAAAGTCAATCAGTCCATCTTTTCTAAGAATTACTTCATTTATTTCATCTGTTTGTGAATATACTTAAAATAAAATTTTTATCATGTTCACTTATTTTTGATAGCTTTTGATGATAAAGACACAAAACATCTCTAACTTAAAATTGCCTAATTCGACATATCAACCAAATTCCATTGTTTCATTTTGCTATGACTAATTAAAAATAATATCTTCAGATCAGGTTTTGCAAAAAAGGAGAATAAAACAAATATTCCAATTGTGTTTAACATTTTTTGACCTATTTTAGTTTTTTATATTAGTCATCTAATAGGCCAGCTACAAACAAACAAAAACAGCATTACTTTTTATTATGATGATATGCATATTTCATTTCAATCCTAAGTTGTTCATTATGAACAACAGAATCTCATGTTAGAAAAAGTAATATTTTAAGATTGAATGTCAGTAACTGACCATTGTTGAATTTGAATGATTTTCTTAAACCAGTAAATTAATGACAACTAATAATTTTACTCAATATCTAAATTCATTCAGCTAACTAATTAAATATTTTACATTTCTATATCTTACTGGATTTATCAAAAAGGCAGATCTATTCTAAATTCATTTCTGTATTACAATGTACAAATAAATATTTTAATATAAGTTATTTTACTAAAATATATATCTTAAAATAATTTATTCAAAATGACTTTCTTTGGGGCTGGGGATAACTCAGGTGGTAGAGTGCTTGCCTCACATGCACAAGACCCTGAGTTCAAGCCCCAACATCAAAAAAAAAAAAAGACTTTCTTCAATATTTTGTGGAAGAAAATCCTAGTTCTCAATTGTTAATCTATAAAAGTACTTATATTAAATCTTTTTTCAAGGGAAAACAAAATGTGTTATCATACTTATAAGGCATTCCTGATGCCCGTATACCTAATGATCATTGTACATATGGTTAAGAATAAATCACAAACTACTAAATGTTCAAAAGTTAATTTTCTGCCCTGCATATGCTATATTAAAAACACATTTGGCACTTTGGGCACTTGAGCTCAGACATAAAAATATGAACTTATGCTGTGAAACAATATGGCATAGTATTTAGAGCATTGGACTGTGGAAACACAAAGATTTGAGAAGAGGCAGATATGTTTTTGACACAATTCAAAAAGTGTTAACTATTGCATTAATAGAATTATTTCATTGCATATCATATTACCCTCATATATCTTAGAGAATAATGTGAGGTTCCTTTGGAAATGCAATTTTGTTTCAATGATGAATTTTTTATGCATTTTGGAAAATAATTGCACAATGTGATGACATTCAATAATTTTAATGCAGTTTTATTTATTTTGAAAATCAAGAATGTGTACTGGCTCAATATTCACTGTATGAGAAAATTAAATCAAAAGTAGTTATATTATGAACCCAAGTAAAAACATCTGAATTTGAAATAGATTTTTACCTGCATGTACCTTAAAGATTTAGAGTATGAGCCTAAAAGTACAATTCTATGACATAGCCTACAGAGGTTTGAGTTTTGTTTTTCTTTCAATGTAGCAAGATACAAAGGAATAAGGGGAAAAAATGATCAGATTGACTAGAGCAAGCCTTTATAAGTCCTATGGGATTTAAAGAAATTAATCGTTAGTTTAATAGGATTTGGTTCAACCTGTAAAATATTTCCATTGCTTATAGAGGAAAACAATTCAAATATTCAAATTCAGGGATTATTTGTTAACTAATGAAGTTGGAGGATGGAGAGAAATTTGCAAACCTACTTGTCATCCACCTGACCTCCAGTCATCCCACTCACCCCCGCTGTAGTACACAGCAGATGGTGGTACTGACACTAGTGTTGGGATCCTGATCCTTCACGTCTGGTAGTGGTCAGTGGGGCTAGGGGTTTTCAGAGTCCATAGGATTATTGTTTTACTCCAATTAGCCTCTCCCTTTGTCTATCATACCATGTTCTGACTATGCTATGATATGAAAAATGCTAGGGAAAATTGTTCTAGTGGCTAAAGAAGACACTGACACTATGTAACTGCACACTAAGAAACTAAAAATACTATGAGCTTGGAAGACCTTGTTATGACTTTCAAGATCCTACATCATTCTTCCTCTACATATTTCAATTAGAGAAATTCTCTGCTTATCTGCCCATCTTATTTGCATGTCATCTCCACATTTTTATTTTGCATAACTGACCAAAACCAGAAACTGCTGTTTTCTTCTCAAATGGCAATTAGTTCTGGACTCTGGGATTCTTTATATAAAATTACAAATATGACATTCATTACTTGCCTTATTTCAAACTGAATACTAGGTGGACAGTGGAGGCAAAGCAAGGTGGCCTTGTTTTAAAGCAAAAACTTTTGAACCTGAAAGTGTAACCAAAACTACAAGAAATGAAATACCCCAAAGATAAACCCTGAAGAGGCGTTTTTAGATGGGAGCACTCAGCATGACTTTGGACAGGAGTTTAAGTTCTGATTTAGTACACATACACATAATCGTGTTTGTTCACACAAATCCCTCCTTTATCCTTCACAGATATTATGTAATAATGAAGCACATATAGGATTAATATGATAGGTCAGAATACAATGTGGGTGAGATAACAGTGTATGAATGTGACATACTAGCCTGTTAGAGCTGGGCTCCAAATGCTCTTGTGTCATTCTGAAGAGCCTTTTTCGTTAGTCCCTGTGTTTCAGACACACAAAGCTTTCTGCTATTATTTGCATACACCAGAAGTGGTCACCAGAAGAGATCATGATTTTTGCTTTGTTTTATTTTTGTTTTGTATTTCAAATACCTAAACAATGATGTGTACTTCATAGACACTTAGTAAATGTAGTGAATGAAAATGTAGGAATTATATAACATATGATAATTTTCATCACTTTGTTAAGGGTTGTCTTCAACTTGGAATAAATATAGTATACAGTAAAATAAATCTAACAAATTCTGTAAATCAAACAAAAAACCTTATTGACTCTAATATTAAGAACATATACAAAGCAATGTCACAAATCTACCTTTAAATCAATTTTTTTTTAAACTGGTATTTCTCCCAATTGTTTATTTTATAATCCCTGCTTAATTCCTTCCTATTTATCTACTTTGTCTTACTACATCATATTAACTAAACATCTGGGGCAACAATAGATGTCTTTATCATCAATGTGACTAAAAAGAATGCCTTTTTTTTTGTAAGAACGTGTAACTGTTTTCTGAGTTTGGATTCTTTATTTGTGGAACATAGAACATAAGGTTTTATAGCATTTGAGATGCATGCACACCCCACCTCTCTGATGATGGATAGCTCTTACTTAATCACTACAATATTGTAATAAAAGCAAGGCTACTGTAAGAATAAAACAAATCCCATGCACACTATATAATACTGTGGTAACTTTTTAAGGAGTCCAAAAATTATATATATGTAATTATCTATAGGAAAAATACTGAATACTATAATACTACTAAGTATCAAAAGAAGAAAAATAATGAGAAATAACAAAAAGGGAGAATAATAACAAAAGGAAATATTCTGGAGACAAAAAGAAGCATCCTAAATTGATAGGGCATCTATACAAATAATCTGTGATATATCAGCTGTCAGTGGAGAAGTGCAGTGCAAGGAATCTGGGCATATGTACTGAACACTGATCTTTGCCACATACAATGACTGGCAGTACATCTCACGTCTACTCATTGTGTGTATCCCCTTTTCACAAGCCTCTGAAATGATTTCCATGAGATAGTGCTATAAGTGCAGTCTTAATGAAATACTTAAAGCAATAGTTTTTTAACAATTCATTTTCAAGTTTAAAGTTCATTAGAAATAGATGTCCTTTTTGCTTATGTGGACTGTTGCCTATTTTTTCCATTCAACCTGATAAAATCTTTAATATGACATAAAAATAAGGTTTCATTGAACATATCATGTTTTCACATGTAGATAAGTCACTGGATTTGCATTCGTGTATATATACAAATACATACACACACACGTATGTGGGTGTGCACATCCACATATAGCTAGCTTGCACTTCCATGATTTATAAAAACTGCATGCCTTTTTTTTTTTAATAGAACTATGTTATGGATATTAAAATTGGCATTCTTAATGGGATATCTTTTATTTGACAAAACATATTGTGTTCAAGGTTAATAATACATTTCAGCAATGAACGCAGTGCTTTGGCAGATGTGTGCTCAGTTTCATCATTTTGATAGGCAGATCCCATTCTTCTCCTCTTCATAATAAGTAAAATCCTGCCAAAAGTCAATGTTCTGAATTGCTTTAAAATTCATTTTAATGTAAATTTGGATAGAATGTTTTCTCTCTTTCTATCAGACTAGCCAGTCTCTGCAAGAAAATGGGCTGCCTGGAGCCGAAGTTGATTTTAATAGCAAACTTATCATGGAACAATGAGTGGGATGAAATTGTTGGGTGGGGAAATTTGAAAACTTTGTTTTAAGGGGGAGAGAGACGAAGCCATGAAGATCATAATGCCTAAAACTGAATTATTTTATGAGCAAAAGCAAAATACTAAATTTCAAGATATTTCACTGCTAATTAACACTGACTCATTTTAAGAATTGGGATTCTAGAAGGCATTATGCAAAAGTCACAACTTTTCAAATTTGGCTATTTTAAAACAAGTTTACTGTGCTTTGCTACTGGAATTGATATACTCTCTAAAAGCAGTCTCTAAATCAAACCCCACATAAAATAATTCATGTTGGACCTCAAAATTCCCCTTGATTTTAAAAAAATACAATTTTACAACTTCACAAAGGTTATATTACAAGTCTGGGATATGCAAAAATATCACATAAAAGAAATTAACAAATACTTATTGAAGCTTCATAATATTCCAGCTTTGATTATTGAAGGAAATTAGTGGGAAAACAGAATCAAATACATTTCTTGGTAGTGAGTCTTACAGTCCATCTGGATAGTAAATCAATGAAACTTGGAGAGTATAATTGTTTATGTGATAGTTTTGCATTCATTTCTGTGAACATAAAGGAAACTGTACTACCCTGGATTTTTCCAAAAAGCTTTCAGGCATGGTCCCTTGAGCAATTTAGAATGATTGATTAGGGATCCTCCAAACGATATAAAAGAGAGAAAGGTTCTGTTCTTGGAATCATCAGTAGGTTATTATAGAGCTATAAACTTAGAGCAGATAGTGAACACTACATGTGGTGCAGATACTGGAATAAGACAGGGGAAGTAAGCCAAGATTAAACAATGAATAACTTGTATGTAAAATGAATGGTTCCTACAATTACCATAAATGGTACAGAGAACCACTAAAATATTATACACTCAATAATTGTTTAGTCATATTTTTGATGGGTCAATTTTTCCAGTGGTAGAAGAGGGATTTAACTTAGAAAACATACCTGCATAGAGATAAACAAAATATTTATTCAAATAGTGTTTTAGTCAGCTTTTTCACTGCTGTAAGCAAAAGATCTGACAAGAACAATTTTAGAGAAGTTTATCCAGTGTTCAGGTTTCAGAGGTCTTATAAGGTTCACAAATAGCTGGCTCTCCTGAAAGATGAGGCAGAATATCAAGGTGGAAGAGTGTGGTGGAAGAAAGTGGCTGCGTTCATGGCCACCAGGAAGCAGAGAAAGAGAGAGCGACTCTCTTCACCAGGGAAAAAATATAAACCTCAGTCAGGCATACATGTGGTTCAGTGGTCAAGGGCCACTGAGTTCCATCCCCAGTACCCCCCACCCCCCAAAAAAATGTCAGGGCCCCAAGGACCCAACTCCTCCAGTCATATAACTTCCTGCCTACAATTACCACTCAGCTAATCCCATCAGGAGATTAGTGTGCTGATTAGATTAGGGCTCTCATAACCCAGTCATTCCGCCTCTAAAACTTCTTGTATTGTTTCAAACATGAGCTTTTTGGGAGAGAACACACATCTAAACCATAACATAATTTTCACTTTTTCCCTTTCTCTCTTCCTTCTCTTTCTTTTACTTCCTTCTTCCCATGCCCCCTAAGCAATTATAATTCTATTTTATAAAATAAAATGCTAAATATTTTGTCACCTTCCTTTTATACGTGTCAGAAGAAAAGCAAGTGCATTGCAAGAGTGTACTTTGTAGCCTTAAAACTGGTATATTATTTGTTTCATTACTACTGTTTTCTGAAATTTGCCAAGGATGTTGTAAATAAATTTCTGATATAATAAACATGGGTAAAAATACTTTAAAAGGCAAATATTTATATACACACAAATCCAGAACATTGAGTAAGACCTAGGAATTAAATGAGTTTGGCCTAATAAATGGCACAAGTATTCTTTTAAAGGAAGATAAACTTTTCCTGTTTAAATCCTGGACAAGGCAACTATACTTTCACTGTGTTTTATAGTGATGAAATATGCAATTTGGCCTCAAGATTTTGGAGTTGTAACCTTACAGTAACCTTGAATCTGTCATTTCTGAGGTTTCCCTTCCAAGTCATCTATTGATGCTTTGCAGGGGTGAGAACCTTCAAAGCTAGCTAACAGGACACCTGTGAGCAGCTTCATGAAGCCCTCACACTCAATTTCTCACAGGAACATTTGGCTCATTGCACATCCAGAATGTATAAAGCAATTGAGGTCTGCAGAAGCAGCCATATGGACTGCCCTGAAGACAGTAGTCCTTTCCTTATGGACAAAACATGGAAAGAAATGCAGCCTAAGGCCAAGTACCCACAAGCTGCCTGGGCAAGCTTCAGCAGTGAGATCCCTAAATTCAACCTGACATCTCCAGAGGGTAGATTTTTATATTAGAATTTATTGGTGTGTTCATGGTAATTGATTGTATTCTATTGAGGCAACAACTCATTTAGCATGGATTAGGAAATCAACCGTTTAAAATAGCCATGAGGGGAAGAATTACCTTTGATGTAATATGCAGAATTAACTTTGAAATGAAGATTATAATACATTATAATCCTATTTAGAAAATATTGGAGAAGCCAGAAGTAACTCTAAGCATAGAGTAACCTTGACAAGAGTAAACCTCTGTATTTTTTTCAATTATTTCCCAAAATTTGTTTTGCACTTTTTCTTAGAGATTTTATTTCCTAGTTTTGATGACAAGGGGATGAAAAGCCCCTCATACATACTTAAAATCATACCTTATATCATAGAAATGAGATGTTATGTAATAAGGTATCCTTTGTTTCTTAAAAAAAAGAAATTGCATTTTAAATTTTTTATTTTTTATTATTTAAATTAAATTTATTTTAACAGATGCATAAAAACATTTAACATGTACATATTAATAGAGTAATGTGATGTTTCAACAAATTTTCTATTATTTTTAAATCAGGTTAAACAAATCTAATCTTTAAATATTTTTCATCTCTCTATGGTGAAAACATTCACAGTATTTTTAAGAAGAAGAGTATTTTGAAAATGCATGATAAAATAATAAATGTGCTAGGCAATGACTTGGATTTGAAAAAAATATTCAATTTTTATTTTTTTCCTATATAAATCTTTGGATATACTGCTACTTATTATGTTCATAAAGGGTTCTTTTCTTTTTAACACATCTTTTCTAGAAAGTCAGAATCTCTCAAGTTTGGGTAAATGTAATCAACTCAGGATCATTCAGCAGTGCAGAACATTGTGTGATGGGCTGACAGATCTGGTTCCATGAGAATGTTATAGGCCAGACAGACTCCATTTTGCTCTGAGACTCCATGTTATGTAGGAAATAAGCTTCTCCCATGGGAACACCCCACCTCTGTACCCATCAACAATTGCTTAGCTTCTCCCATGGGAACAACCCGCCTCTGTCCCCATCATCAGTTACTTAGCCTGACATGTTTAGCAATACAAAATGATAATTCTTATGTAATGAAAAATTGCTCTCTTTTGATTCCTATTGCTCCTAAACAGTGTGAATGGTGACTGTGTGGATGTAAGTAACCATTCTTTAGTTTGTACCTTGGTAAGGGTTGTTTTGACCCACTTCCCCCTCTGTTGATGATCTCAAGATGTTAGTTTGTAATTTCGAATCATAGCAACAGACACTTAACGATTGATGTGACTTTTGGTATAAGAACCCCTACAACCTTATGGTCGGGGCTGTTCTCCCAATAGTCATTTTTTGGGGGCATTTTGTGAGACAGTCAGCTGGTCAGCTTGTTAAAGACTCTCAAATTTGGACTTCTCGGTGGTGATTGGTCTGTTTTTAAGTTGTGCCCCATAACAACTGTAGCATTTATGGAGTGAAAACACAGCTTGCTATAAGAGTTGTATCTGTAAAAATTACAAATGACTTAGCTTTTCAGTCTTTAATCTAGCCTAAGTGGTATAAGTATGGGGAGTAGGGGAGGAGTTATAAGTAGTATAAGTAGTAACCGGTAAAATAATTTTAAAAATGTAAGGAATCATTATCAACAGTATTCTCTATTCTAGTGAAGAAATTTGTCTGCCTCTGTATCAAGTCTCCGAAGTGAGAACCATTGTTTAAGCAAGTACTTGCAAGATGTTTATTTTTAAATATCTTATTTACGTTTAAGCCAATGATTGGTAAAGCAGTGTAAAACAGGTAAAATGTTTTAAAAGGAAGAATAATTCCATTCTCTTTGAGAGGAATGATCTGAATTCATAGAGAACCTGACTGAAGCAGCATGATTATACACCTACCAAGTAAAGCAATTTGAGCTCAAATTCTGTGGGGATCAAAAGAGAAATGAAACAGGATTCCCAGGAGGATTTATTTATAAACATTGACTGCACATTAGAATAACCTAGGAGTCCTCTCAAAATCCCAATTTAAGTAATAAGTAAGTCCATTTAAATCAGAATCTTCTGGACTCAAGAAGCTCCTGCAAATGGTTGATGTACTGACCAGGTAGAATAGTTCCATGCTGGAGAGGTTCTCAAACTTCCATGTGCATAAAAATCACATGGGAATCATAAGGATGTACATATTCTGATTGAGTGGGCCTGGGTTATGCACAGAACTTCTTTGAGAACTTTATCCTTGATACCACCAGTTATTGGTAATGAGTTTTGCTTCCTCAAATGTTGAAGTTTAAACATTAGAGAAGCACGCTGAGGTAAGCATATAGAGCAGGTTTTATTTAAAGGTAGTTAGAAACTTCTCCCAGAAGGGAGAAGGGGGCCATGGCAGGTGTTCTGGTAACCCAAGAAGTGAGAGCACCCTGCATCTTCTATAGATTAGAATTTCCTTTGTTATTCTGCCCTCTCCCCCCTTATCTCTCTCCTTCCTGCCTATGTGACTAGGCCCAAGAGATGCTGGTGAGATGGCAAAAAGGTGAGAAGCAGATGGGCAGGGGGAGGGGCCAAATGGAGTGATTCAGGCTGGTAACAGCCCAGGGGGCATTAATTAGCAATTCCCTGCCTGCAGTCTTTTGAGAGGGGTAGTATAAGCAGGTAAACTTGCTGATCAAAAGGCTCTGGAGACTATGACATTCCAATCTCCCAGGGGTGGTCTCCAACTTCCAGGATCCAAATTGACCTCCATTTCCTTGATTCAACCAGATCACCTATAATTTTGGATTCATCCTCAAGCAGTATCCTTATGTATTGTTTTGAAAGTTGGAATTTAAAGTTTGGGTAACAGCAAACCATTGAGCAACCAAATTAATTAGAAATGATTCCAGACTGACAGGGCACTGCATAATTATCAGGAGAAAGTCATGCTCTCTGTATGAATCCACCACTGAATTAGCATCCAAATCATTTCCACAGATAAATTGCTCAATTAAATAAAAACTTCACAGTTAGAAAGATAATTATACACTTTCAGGGTAGTGCTCCCCTTTGCTGCAGCAAAATCAGACTAAGAACAGCACTTAGTAAACCCTTACCAAGTACAGCAATTGAGCTAGATTTCTGTTCTATGAACAGAGAGTTTTGATGGCATTTTCAGGAGTATTACTTGAAAATCTAAACGAGCATGACAAGACAGGACAGGACAGGAAGGCACTGACATATGTAAAATATACCAAATTACATAGGCCACAAGAGATTTTTAGAACTGTAGGTGTTAGAAAAAGTTTTCTGGAGTCAATCTACAAGATCATTTTCTCTAATTCAATCTCACAAAAAAAAAAAAAAACACAAATGAGTGCATTGGTGACTTTATGAACAAAGCGCATGTTGAGGAAAGTCAGATACTGAAGCCAGCATGACGGAGTCTTCACTAATTTTGTGAATGGTGTCAGATTGAAAATAGGAAGACTAATGCACAAGCAAGAACAAGAAGGAAAAATAGTTCCATTGCCAGACCTATAATATCAAACTGTACATTTTGAAAAAGCCTAACAATAAAAGCAAAGTCAATCTCAGAATAAAATTTGGCTTAGAGAAATCAAAGCAACTAGACCCAAATCTAGTCATAAAGTATAGCAGGATGGATGTTACTCGTGGAAAACATTGTTATAGAAAATATAAACCAACAGTGCTTTAAAGAAAATGATCTCTACATTAGCGAGAAGCTAAAATAAAGAGTGTGATCAATGAAGGTGCTCAGAGGCAAAAGCAGGAGCCCAATTTCCTGTTTTATCCTTAAACCCACAAGAAGATATTTTCTCAATATTAAAGGACATTGCAAAACTGTTATTAATAGAGGTGCAAACTTACCAAACTTATGTCTACGATTAAATACCTTTCCCTGGGAGTTTACAAACTACTCCTCTGGCAATAATCCTTAATTATTTCCCGCCTATAAATGTCCCTTCTTAGTTTTAATCAGGAAGTGTTAGCTCTTCCTCTAGAAAATACACTTGTGAGCATAATAGGAGGAACCCATTGTACAAATAGTTGCCAAAATCATGCTCTTCTGAAGGTTTCTGTCCTGAAATCTCAATCTGTACCACCGAAAAATAGGTCATAGTTACTTTTGAAATGAATTTATCAGCATTTTGTGCTGCAATTAAGCCCAAATTAAAGATGGCAAAGTGTGTCATTTTGTAGATAAAATATACTATTGATGTCGTCAGAAGTCCTGGGGTGAACACATTTAATTTTAGATTGATCCATTAAATTTTCTATCCATACTTGCAAAATAATTTCTTTAAAGATGAAAATAGAGCAGGAAAAAAGGTAATGGTTAAGAGTCAATTACATAAAAGATTCAACTTGAACAAAATGTTTGTGACAACTGACATCTTTCTAGTCATAAAAACCCAGAATGTTATTCTCAAGTCCTTAACCAGAACTTGTAGGAAGGCCTTTAAATTTCTCTCTAAATCTATTTTTTTCTAATAAATGAATGGTCTTTTTGTAATGTGCCAAAAATGAGGTGAGCTCTGAGACTGATTCCTTCTCTCTCCTTACAGTTCCAGCTCAGAAAATGTAAAATATTTCTAAAGAGAAGTGAAAAATGTGTCCAGAGTTCATAATCAAGTAGATGATTTATCCCAAAAAGGCCAATTCTGTACTCTTGGGAGCATGCAGGCTATTCAGAACTCCCCCATACCCAATAATTAAGGAAAAATATAGAGGTTCAGTGAGGTAATGAGATTTCAGGTCTTTTGACCTCTCCATGGGACTGTATGACTTATGCAAATTATCAGAAACTTTAGTGAAGATGTAATAAGAATTTTGATATAATGGAAGTGGACTTCCTTCAAAAATAATGTTTTGCATCTATTTAACAAGACTACATTGTATTTAATCCCCTCCCTTAATTAGCTATTTATTGGCCACTTTTGTATGTTCTTGTAGTCAGAAGTCATTTATCCACAATTCCAAAAATATCAGTGAATAAGTTCGAATCCAGCTCACTCTTGGACTCCAGAGAGAGGAATTTTCTTACACTTTCAATTTAGTCCTGCCTGGGTGAGTCCTCTGATACTGCCTCAAAATTAAATCCTTCCCAGCATGACACATATTTTTGAGAAAACTCCAACTACTCCATAACCTTAAAATTTAGTCAAGATAATAATGCAATAGTTCAACACTTCCTTTCTGAAAGTCAGAATTACTTATAAATTTAAAAGTGTGGAACCAAAAGTTCATGTTCAGTTATGCATTTTTTTGCACAGATCGTCCTCTATTATGGGCTAAAGAGCTGTTTAAGCATGTCCTTACAGTTCTTTTCCTCAAAATGCCACATCTGCAATTAACTGCTTATAGAATTATACAATAAGAGCATTACATTGATTTATAGCAACAGGAAAGAACAGCTTCAGATGTATAAAAGAAACACCTTTTCCTAAAGTTAGAGTTGTCAAACTTCATATAAAATCCATATGTGGTTATTGTTAAAAATGTAGATTTTTTTGAAGCAAAAAAAAAAAAAAAAAAAGTGAATCAGCTTGTTAGACTACCACATACACAAATTAAGCATTAGCAAGGAGAATGAAAGAAGAAGAAAATTATGATGTTAGGAAAAGCATATTTCCTCAGCGGGATGGAGATCTGTGGAGAATTTAGGAATAGTGAAAGCAGAGAAACATGTTTTCGTTTGCATATTTTTCCATCTTTATGTTTTTCTTCCCTGAATTTCGATTTGGCAAGTTAGAAGATACGCAGATTATTGCAAGTTGATTTTGAGGGAAATATCAATATCAGACAATCCTGTATATGCTTAGAACATTGACTAGTCAACTTAATGGTATAAGTTCAAAGTCAAAGAATTGCTGAAGTTTAAGAATACATGAAATTCCTGGGCATGGGGGCACATGTCTATAATCCCAGCAGCTTGGGAGGCTGAAGCAGAAGGACCATGAGTTCAAATCCAGCCTCAATAAAAGCGAGGTGCTAAGCAACTCAGTGAGACCCTGTGTCTAAAAAAATACAAAATAGGGTTGGGGATGTGGCCCAGTGGTCAAGTGCCCCTGAGTCCAATCTATGGTACCTTCCCTCTCCCAAAAGGAAAAGAATACATGAAGTTCCCCCTGTGGTATCTACAGAGAACCCACTTAATATGGGAACTGTGTTGAGATTTGCTGGATCTCCTGAGATGAGCACCATTTCAGGTTGACAGATACAAAAACATAATATTCACAAATCTGTAGCACCAGCAAACTGGATGTAAAACACAATGGAAATTCAGGATCTGCTATTTTCAAGGCAGCTGAAACCAAAACTATCAGTGGAAGTTACCAGGTTTTGAATCAACTGAAAGAAATACAAATCATGAGTTCAATCAAACATAGATTTCAACCTTAATTTCAATGAAAGAAGAGCCTGAGGAAAATAAAAGGATACTGTGTCAATCCAAGATGCTGCTGAGAACCTGTGTCATTTAAAGGAAGGTAGTAGGTTCCAGTGTGAGAGGGGTGTGGACTCAGTTTATTATAAATAGATTGTGTCAATTATTATAAATGATGAATGTCACTGATTAAAAGAGAGAAGCATTCCCTTCATTGCTCAGATTACAAAGCAGCAGGCTTAGTCTGGACACCTATCATTTACCAGCTGTGACAACAAAGTGGCTGATGGAGAACTGCAGACTGAGAGAATCTGACCTCACTCCCTGTGGAATGCAGCACTCTCTGAGAAAAAGTAATGTTGATTTTGTTTTAATTTTTATTTTTTTCCCAGAAAAAAAGATAAAGAGGAAAAAATATTTGCATATTCAAGCCATTCATCATCTATCATGAACTTAAAGTAGACCTGCAAGGTGTCGGAGAATTTCAGTATAAAATGGAATAATTTTAACCTTATCACATTTTAGGACATAGTTTTTAAGTTTTGTAAATTTAATTAAAATTTTAAAAATATGTATATCTGTAGATATATAGATATAAGCAAATGTACACCTTATGGTATCTAACACAAAATCTATATTACAAATTCAAATTAGGAAATTTTTCAGTGAGAAAAGTTTTAGGCTTTGGAATAACAGAAGAAAGAACAGCACATGTTGCTTTAAAATCTGAACCAGTTTACAATTTGCACTACAGGCAATATGTGAGTAAATGTTTGCAGTAAGTAAATGATACGTGTTAGTCACTGATCACTTAATACGTGCCTTGTGTAATCCAATGCATTGGCATGCATGCACTCATTTAATCATTAATACATTATGGATTATTAGTATTACTTCTCAGTTGGACTCTTAACCAAGAGCCAAATAATTTGCTGAGACTATAGAATTTGTAAATTTCATATCTTGATACTAAAACGCATGCCATCAGACCTCAAAAAATGTACTCTTCCAGGGTTTAGAGGGAATATTATAAATAGTATAGCCCTACCATATAAGAATTGGGTTATCTTGGAGAGTAGAAGATAACCCAAAAAACAAAAAGATTATGGGAGAGAGAGAGAAAAAAAGAAAGAAGTCAGTCAAGGATAACCAATCTATTGGAAAATTTATTAAAATTTTAACAGTAGCAAAAATGATACTAATATATATTAGTAGTTATATAATAAAGAACACTAAATTTTATGAAGACAAAGTCACAAAAGGTGGGGAAAAAGCATGACTAGAATCACACTGCAAGGTTCTCAACAATTTAATGTAATTTTATTTTCAGAATCCGTGTGATGTTAAAAATTCATACTATAAACTCAAGAATTGAAATAGTCAATAGAAATTTCCATGATGACAACTTCTCATTGTTTTATTAGTATTACAATTACACATAATAATGAAGTTCATCATGACATATTTATACATATACCTAATGCAATTTACTTGATTTCATGCCCCATTGCTTTCCCTTATGCTCCCTTCTTTCTTCTCCCATTTCCTCCTCTATTGTTTTAGTTTCCTTTTGTTTTAGTCAGCTTTTTTGCTGCTGTGACTAAGAGGACCCAACCAGAACAACTCTAGAGGAAGGAAAGTGTATTGAGAGAGGGCTCACAATTTCAGAGGTTTTAGTCCATCAAAGGCTGGCTCCATTCCTTGGTGCTCAGGGTGAGGCTGAACATCATGGTGGAAAAGCTTGACAGAAGGAAGAGGTTCAAATGGTGATCAGGAAGCAGAGAGATTCCACAGGCCAGATACAAATATATACATACCTAAAGCCATACTCCAAATCCCACCTCCTCTGGCTAGAGGAGTGGCTTACCACTTCAGTTACCACTCAGGTATATCACTGGGTTAAGACTCTTACAACCCAAACATTTCTCCTCTGAACATTCTTGCATTGTCTCACACATGAACTTTTGGGAAACACCTCATATCCAAACCATAACACCTTTCTATTTATTTAATATTTTTAACTGGTATATTATAATTCTACATAAGAGGGGTTCATTGTGATAAGCGCATACACACACAAAGCATATTTTGTAAATTTCATTTCACAATTCCTCCTCTCCCCTTCCTACTTGATATCCTTCTTCTACTATATGTTCTCCCTTCTATTTTCATGGAATTTTTAACTTATTATTTTCATGCTCACTTCTACACATGAAAGAAAACATTTGACAATTGTCTTCCTTAGCCTGGCTCATTCTACTAGTATGATGTCTCTTGTTCCATTCATTTACCAAGGATTTAGATAATTTTGTTATTTTTATTGGGAAGGGATTGAGTGGAACTCCATTTTGCAAATTTCATAGCTATTAGCTACATCCATGTAGCAAATTTTTGAAGGTGGTTAGCATGACTGTAGAAAATATGAATTTTAATTTGAATTGTTTTAATCTTTTCTTTAAGTGACAAGAAAAGTGCCTATAGGCTCCTCTATTGAACAATCCAACTTTAGTCCAAGCAATGAAATGAAAAACAAAGAGGTATAAACTAAATTTAAACAAAACAGACAAAAGGAAATAATAAAAGATACTTATTAGAAAATATGGGGGAAAAGCAAGGAAAGAGAAACAAACAACCAAAAAACTGCTATAACCAAAACCCAACAGATTTAAAGATGTTAAATATAATCACATCAAACATTTGACCAGTCGCCCACCCACCCACCCCCTGTCGCAGGCAGAACTTGGTGCACCTGCCTGTGCCCGCTTCTTTGGAGGATGGTGCCAACATTTTGAATTATCCCTGAGGGCCTGGCCACAATCATTAAAGGGGCTGCTCCCTTCCTGAGACATCGACAGGAGACTGGGGCCCTTTGAAAAGTACCACACTGGCATCAAGATACTGAGGACTGGGAGGTTTGAGTGCTAGATGATGATGAATCATAGAATTTTTTTTAATTTTAAATTTTTTATTTCTTCTTTTTTTTCTCACTCTATTTTCCTTTTATTTACTTATTCCCTTGGAGTTTCTTTCTCCCATTTTTCATGCTAAAGACCAACTTCTTTTGATTCCGCTCTCACTCTTCCCTTGATCAGTTAACGCTATTTACTCACTTCTTTTCCCATTAACAGTTACATCCTACACCCAGCCTTATCCTCTTTGTTCACCACTAGAAGTTGTAGAGCTCATTGCAAGCCTATTGGCTATACTGAAGATAATAATCGAACTCATCCTGTTTATTACAATACTGTTAAAGTCTTTATAGGGGCTATCTGGTATAGCACTGCATATTGTTTGTATTGGGTGCTGCTAATTTTGATCTCCCCTTCAAAGGAGAGGTACTGGAAACTTGCAGGGTCACAATAAGCCTATGGGGGTGAAGCTGCAGTACCTCAGATTGTCACTTCTAGAGGTGAATATACAGAAACAATATGAAAAATCAGGGGAAGAACATGTCCCTAACAAACAAAGATACTATTTTGATAGAATATAAAGACAATATGGCATAGAAATGACAGAAAACAGTTTAGAATCTGCATAATTAAAATAATCCATGAAGCAAAAGATGAGATGAGAGCCAATGCAGGCAATGCATGATCACTCCAATAAACAGTTAAAAGAGCAAATGCAAGAAGCAAAATAGCACTTCAATAAAGACATATTCTGAAAAAAAAAAAAAAAGAAATACTTGAAATAAAAGAAACAATAAACCAAATTAAAAACTTAATAGAAAGCATCACCAACAGAATAGATCTAGAACACAGAATCTCAGACAATGAAGACAAAATATTTAATCTTGAAAAGAAAGTTGATCAAACTGAAGATGTTGAGAAATCATGAATAGAACCTCCAAGAATTATGGGATATCATGAAAAGAACAAATTTAAGAATTATTGGGATTGAGGAAGGCACAGAGATACAAATCAAAGGGATAAACAACCTGTTCAACAAAATAATGTCAGAAAATTTCCCAAAATTGAAAAATGAAATGGAAAATCAAATACAAGAGGCTTACAGAACACCAGGTGCACAAAATTACAACAGATCACACCAAGGCACATTACAATGAAAATACCTCACATATAAGATAAAGATATGATTTTAAAAACTGCAAGAGAAACGGGTCAGATTACTTATAAGGGAAAAGCAATATGGATATCAGCAGATTTCTCAGCCCAGACCCTAAAAACAAGAAGTGCATGGAACAATATATTTCAAGCTCTGAAGGAACATGGATGCCAACCAAGAATCCTATACCCAGCAAAACTAACTTTCAGATTTGATGATGAAATAAAATCTTTTCACAATATACAAAAGTTAAAAGAATTTACAAATATAAACCTACACTACAGAACATTCTCAGAAAAATATTGCATGAGGATGAAGTGAAAAACAACAATACAAGTCAGCAAATGGAGGAACTACCCTAAAGAAAAAGCCAATCAAAGGAGAAACCAAGTCAAGATAAAAATCAACAATAAGCCAAAATGACCAGGAATATGAATCATATCACAATAATAACCCTGAATGTTAATGGCCTAAACCCAATAATCAAAAGACATAGATTGGCAGATCAGATTAAAAAGAAAGATGCAACAATATGCTGCCTTCAAGAGACTCATAGCACAGAAAAAGACATCCACAGACTAAAGGTGAAAGGATGGGGAAAAACATACCATGCACATAGACTCAGTAAAAAAGCAGGAGTCTCCATCCTCATCTCACATAAAGTGGACTTCAAATCTAAGTTAGTCAAAGGGGCAAAGAAGGACATTTCATACTGCTCCAGGGAACCATAAACCAGCAAGACGATGATTTTAAATATTTATGCCCCAAACAATGGCGCATCTATGTACATCAAACAAATCCTTCTTAATTTTAAGAATAAAATAGACCAAAACACAATAATAGTGGGGGACTTTAACACACCACTCTCACCACTGGAAAGATCCTACAAACAAAAACTGAACAAAGAAACAATAAAATTAAATAACACAATCAATGATGTAGACTTAATGGACACGTACAGAGTGTTTCATCCATCATTGAGTGAATACACTTTCTTCTCAGCAGCTCATGGATCCTCCTCCAAAATAGACCATATACTATGCCACAAAGAAGCCATTAGAAAATACAAAAAAAAAAAAAAATAGAGATACTGTTTTCTAACAGACCATAACAGAATGCAATTAGAAATCATTGATAAAATAAAAAACAAAAACTACTCGTATACCTGATGCAATGATAACAGAAGACATCAGGGAAGAAATAAAAAGAAATTCTTAGAGGTAACTGAGAACAATGACACACATATCAAAATCTCTGGGATACTCTGAAAGCAGTACTAAGAAAAGTTCATTGCATTGAGCTCATACATTAAAAAAATAAAAAGTCAACAACTAAATGACCCAACATTACATCTCAAAGCCCTAGAAAAAGAACAGATCAACAGCAAAAATAGAAGACTGGAAATAATTAAAATCAGATCCAAAATCAATTAAATTGAAACAAGAGAAACAATTCAAAAAATTGACAAAACAAAAAGTTGTTTTTTTGAAAAACTAAACAAAATAGATAAACCCTTAGCTACACTAAAGAAGCAGAGAAAAAACTCAGATTACTAGAATTCATGATGAAAAAGGAAAAGATCACGACAGACACCATTGAAATACATAACATAATTAGAAAGTACTGTGAAAATCTATACTCAAAAAAAATAGAAAATATCGAAGACATTGATGAATTTTTAGACACATATGATTCTCCCAAACTGAATCAGGAAGATGTACACAAGTTAAACAGATCAATTTCAAGTACAGAAGTAGAAGAAGACATCAAAAGCCTACCAACCAAGAAAAGCCCAGGACCAGGATTCTCATCTGAATTCTACAGAACTTTAAAGAAGAACTCATATCAATACTTCTCAAAGTATTCCAGGAAATAGAAAAGGAGGCAACCCTTCCAAACTCATTCTATGAAGCTAATATCACTATGATACCAAAACCAAACAAAGATGAATCAAGGAAAGGAAACTTTAGACTAATATCCCTGATGAATATGGATGCAAAAATCCACAACAAAATTCTGGCAAGTCACATACAAAAGCATATTATAAAGAGAGTGCACCATGATCAAGTGGGGTTTATCCCAGGGATGCAAGGTTGTTTCAACATCTGGAAATCAGTAAATATAATTCATCACATCAATAGACTTAAAGTTAAGAATCATATGATTATTTCAATAGATGCTGAAAAGGCATTTGATAAAATACAGTGTCTCTTCATGCTTAAAACATTAGAAAAAATAGGGATAGTAGGAACAAACCTCAATATTGTAAAGGTTTTCTATGGTAAGCCCATGACCAACATCATTCTTAATGGAGAAAAACTGAAAGCATTCCTTCTAAAAACTGGAACAAGACAGGGATGCCTTCTTTCACCACTTCTATTCAACATCATCCTTGAAACGCTAGCCAGAGCACTTGAATAGACCAAAGAAATTAAAGGGATACAAATAGGAAAAGAAGAACTCAAGCTGTTGCTATTTACTGATGACATGATTCTATATTTAAGAGGATTCAAAAAACTCCACTAGAAATCTTCTAGAATAAATGAATTCAGCAAAGTAGCAGGATATAAGATCAATATACATAAATCTAACACATTTCTATTCATAAAGAATGAATCCACTGAAAGAGAAATTCATAAAACCACTCCATTCACAATACCCTCAAAAAAAAAAAATACTTGGGACTCAATCTAACAAAAGAGGTGAAAGACCTCTACAATGAATACTACAGAACACTAAAGAAAGAAATTGAAGAAAACCTTAGAGGATGGAAAGATCTCCCATGTTCTTAGATAGGCAGAATTAATATTGTCAAAATGGTCATTCTACCAAAGGCACTGTATAGATTCAATGCAATTTCAATTAAAATCCCAATGACATTCCTCATAGAAATAAAGAAAGCAATCATGAACTTTATCTGGAAGAATAAGATACCTCGAATAGCCAAAAATTTCCTGAATAGGAAAAGTGAAGCAGGAGGAAGCACAATATCAGATCTTAAATTATACTATAGATCAATAGTAACAAAAATGGCATGGTATTGGCACCAAAATAGGCAGACCAATGGCACAGAATAGAAGACACAGAAACAAACCTACATAAATACAGTCACCTAATACTAGACAAAAGAGCCAAAAACGTACAATGGAGGAAAAGATAGCCTGTTCAACAAGTGGTGCTGGGAAAACTGGAAATCCATTTGCAGTAAAATGCCATTGAACCTCTATCTCTCACTCTGCACAAAACTCAACTCAAAATGGATCAAGGACTTAGGAATTAGACCAGAGACCCTGCACCTAATAGAAGACAAAGTAGGCCTGACTCTTCATCATGTTGACTTAGGATCAGACTTCCTCAACAAGACTCCCAAAGCACAAGAAATCAAAACAAGAATCAATAAATGAGATGGACTCAAACTAAAAAGCTTTTTCTCAGCAAAGGACACAATCAACAATGTGAAAAGAGCCTAAAAAGCAGGAGATAATATTTTTTGCCCAAAATACACCAAAAATACAAAGAACCCAATCATTAAATGGGTCAAGGAATTGAACAGATACTTTATAGAAGAAGATATACAGGCAATTAATAAATATATGAAAATGTGTTCAACATCTCTAATAATTAGAGAAATGCAAATTAAAACAACTCTAAGATTTCATCTTACTCCTATTAGAATGACTATTATCAAGAACACAAACAATAATAGATGTTGGTGTGGATATGGGGAAAAAGGCACACTTTTACATTGCTGGTGAGGTTGAAAATTGGTTCACTCACTCTGGAAAACAGTGTGGAGAATCCTCAGAAAACTTGGACCCACCTTTTGACCCAGTTATCCCACTCCTCAGTTTATACCCAAAGGACTTAAAATCAGCCCACTACAGTAACACAGCCACATCAATGTTTATAGCAGCTCAGTTCACACAATAGCTAGATTGTGGAACCAATATAGATGCCCTTCAACAGATGAATGGATAAAGAAACTGTGGTATATATGCACAATGAGATGTTATTCAGCCATAAAGAAAAATAATATTATGGCATTTGCAGATAAATAAATGGAATTGGAGAATATCATGCTAAGTGAAATAAGTCACTCCCAAAAATCAAAGGTGGAATATTTTCCCTGATAAGTGGATGATGATGTATAATGGGGGCAGGGAGTAGGGGAAGAGAGAAGAATAGAGAAACTTCAGATTACATAGAGGGAAATGAGAAGGAGGTGGGGTATGAATGAGACAGACATCATTACCGGATGTACTTATATGATTACATGAATGGTATGAATCTACATCGTGCACACTCATAGAAATGAAAAGATGTGCTACATTTTTGTATAATGAATCAAAATGCAGTCTGCAAAATTAAAAATAAAAATATTTGACCACCTGAATAAGTAAAAATATCTAATTAAAAGGTAATACTCTTAGTCTAATTGAAAGAACCAAACTCCCTAGTGAAGAATCAGAGGGAAAACATCTTTAAGAGTAAAGACACAAAAAGATTGCAAATACATATATTAGGATACATGCCAACCAAAGAAAACTGAAGTGTTTCCATCTGTAAAAGAAAAATAAGTCTACAATAAATCATTAGACATGAAGTACAACATTTCCTCAAGGTCAAAGTTTATCAGCTCTTCAAGAACAGTAACATTTAATGCACCTCTAATGGTAAAGACTCAAATATGTGACAGGAAAAAAGATGAATCCACAGACATAATTAGATTTTTAACTGTAAGTTCTTGGTAACAGATGGACAAGCAGACAAATAATTAGTAAGAAGAAAGGAACCCATTGCAAATTGATGTTAATAGAATGTTATATTCAACAACTGCTCAATCACTTTTTTCAATTGCGTGGCATATTATTCAGTTTTATGTCACTGTGATCAATATATCTGACAAGAACTTAGAGGAGAAAAGATTTATTTTGGCTCTCAGTTACAGAGATTTTAATCCGTGATCAGTCGACTGCATTGTTGGAGCCTGAGGTGAGGCAGAACCTCATGGTGGTGAGAGTGTGTGACTGAGGCTGTCAGCTCATGGCAGTTAGGAAGCAGAGAGGAAAAGGCCCAAGCTAAGATACAGTCTCCATCTAGTGAGCTTCCTCCCTTTCATTGTATGTAGGTAACCTACCTGCCTACAGTTACCACTCAGTTGTTCATAATCACCAAATCAGTTAATCCCCTAATGAGGTCAAAGCCCCCATTATCCAATCTCTTCCCAGGAGGCACACCTCTGGACATTGTTGTTCATGTCTTCAACACACGAGCTTTTGGAGGACATTCCAAATGCAAACTTTTAAATATGGAATATTCACCAACACAGACCAGATACTGGGTCATACTGTAAATCTCAATAAATTTCTAAAGACTAATATTAATCACAGTTTGTATTCTGCAATGGAATTAAACTAGCATCCAATAATTCATAAATATTTAGAAAATCTTCAAGTATTTGGCAATGAAGTTACATATTTCTATACAGATTATGTGTTAAAAAATAAATTACAGGGGAAAAAAGTGTTTCAAAATGAATAGTATATAACACTATTTATGGGGCTGGTGGTAAAGCGCGGTGGTGCAGTGCTTACCTAGTATATGTGAGAATAAGATTCTGGGCACAAAGTATAACTAAACTTCAAGAATTTTAATGTACCAGTCTTTATGACTTTATTTAGTATTGATTTCCTAAATACAGTATGATGGTAATTTGTGACAGAGAAGGTCCTAAAATCTTTACATACTTTCAAATCTAAAGAGTCTCCAAAACATGATATGTTCAATCCACTGTAGTGATTCAGAATGACAGGTCCTCACAGATGTGAATGAAATGCATTTGGGCTGTATTTTGTCTATTTTGGGCTGCAGATTTAAAATCCTGCACATGAGCACTTACACAGCATCTAATTGCAGAAGGCAAAAGAAGGAAGGAGTCCTTCTGAGCCTGATCTTAAATTTACCCCTTTTCTCTTATATTTCTTTTTCATATTGCTGTGACCCTGTTTCATATGCTTGTCTTATTTTAAAGTGGCTTTCACCTTGAAGAATGTAATTAAACAGCACATCAAGGAAATCAATGATCAGTTTAAAAACTGTTATGGGGCACAACTTAAGAACGACCCATCACCACTGAGAAGTCCAAATTTGAGAGTCTTTATCAAGCTGGCCGGCTGACTGTCTCACACAATGTCCCAAAAAATGGCTATTGGGAGAACAGCCCCGACCATAGTGTTATAGGGGCTCTTATACCCAAAATCACATCAATCATAAGTGTCTGTTGCTATGATTTGAAATTACAAACTAACATCTTGAGATCATCAACAGAGGGGGATGTGGGTCAAAACCCTTACCTAGGTACAAACTAAAGAATGGTTACTAACATCACATGGTACATAGATTAGGAGCAATAGGAATCAAAAGAGAGCAATTTTTCATTACATAAGAATTACCATTTTGTATTGCTAAACATGTCAGGCTAAGTAACTGATGATGGGGACAGAGGCGGGTTGTTCCCATGGGAGAAGCTAAGCAATTGTTGATGGGTACAGAGGTGGGGTGTTTCCATGGGAGAAGCTTATTTCCTACATAACATGGAGTCTCAGAGCAAAATGGAGTCTGTCTGGCCTACAGCATTCTCATGGAACCAGATCTGTCAGCCCATCACAAAAAGGTTTTCAAGATATTATCCATGTAGACATAGATATTGGTCATCTATTTAAAAGCTGACCTCCCAATGAAAGTCTGAAAACATGTTCCCCTGGAATTGAGCACTCACTACTATAGGTTATACCACGTATCAGACATATCACAAATGCTATGTATATATGAGGTACCTGCCTGTTTTTTAAGTTATTTTATGAATTATTCTATTTTGAGCCCTATATGTTCTTATTAACTCCTTTTTAAAAATCTGATTTATTAGTTCTCTATTTTATTTTGGTAATATTACAGATTTTGAACCAAAGAAATATAACAATGATCAAGGACAAATCCACATTTCCTATATGGAATATAAAAATAGCTCTGCACATTCCAATTTGATCTACTTTCTACCCAAAGTGCACAAGGACAGATGCAGCACATAGAGACTAAAACAAATGCCCTTTAGTCAATGATTAGGTTAATGTTATCCATTTTGCCATGCTGAATGTGTGCTACAAAGTATTTTTATGTTTTTTATAATTATTCACTATATTGTTTCTAGTAAATGTTATTTTAGGTGTCTGTGCTGTAAAATAAATCACCAAAAAAATAGTCATGCTAAAAACAACATTTCAATATGTTTACAACTTTATGGATAAGACATTGTGCAGATCACAACAGAGAAGTCTTATCTCTTCCCCACAATGAGCTTAGGTGGCTCAAATAAATGAAAATTGTCATGGTAGCTTAACTGAAGCCATATGTGTGAGTTCTCACTTTTGGCTTCTGGCTGATCCAAAATGGCTTATTCAATCACCTAACACTTGATCCGGGCTGGCTGGACAAGGCAAAGCTGATTGACCTCTCTTTTTCTCTTTCTCTCTCCTTTCACTGTATGACACACCTGTTCCAGGGGTGTTGGATACCTTTCATAGAGGTGGTGCTTCCCCTAGTGTCAGTGTTCCAAAAGGACTGGCTGCAAGATTTCCTATGACGCAGCTTTGCAAATCCCAGAATGTACCTTTCCACACATTCAACTGATCAAGCAAAGAATTAAGGCAAACCAAGGTTCCAGAATAGGATTATATCCCAACTCTGAATGGGTGAAGTAGCAAGAATTTGTGACTGTCTATAGCATTTGTCAGAGTGGCTCAGTACTCAAAATGTTGAAGAAATGTAATCAGGTTTATTACACAGTTGTTTAAGTTTAATTCGTGCAAATCATACTGAAATATTTCCATATGTTGAATTCGTTTCTATTCCCTGATTCTACCCTAGGTTCTGCATTATTAAATTATTCACTTCTCCTTATAATTAAGGATTTCCACCCTGTTCTTACACTGTTCTATGAAACCAATTTTATCTCATGTGAAGCTGTCACTTAAATATAATCTTATTTTTTTTCTGTAATTTTATGCTTTATGTCTTTGGGGCTATTAGCAGATGTGAATGATTTTACTAAACTCCCTATGAATGTTTTTTTTACATCCTTTTTATCTTAAAAAATTTCTCGGTTACATAAAGTCTCAATAACAATGACAAAATTTAGGTAATTATAGAACAATAAAAGCAAAAACAATCATGAGAAATAATGAAATAAAATAATCAAGTGATACTGATTACTGTTTTCTGTCACTGCATATCAAATTAGTTAAAATAACATTAGCTCAAAGTGGATTTTTTTAAAATCAACTAATTAAATATATTCTTTGCACAGTACTCAGTTGCTCTCATTTTAGAAATACATGAAATGATAATTTTTATTGGAGTTATATTTTTACAGATTATAAGACAAGTTTATTCAAATATTGTCAAGAGATTCCTTGTTTTTTTTTTTTTTTTCAGTTATGCAATTTCTTCATTTAAATTCATCCAGGAGGAGTTAAGTGTATTAATACCCAAATTATTGGAGAAGAAAAGAAATGGAGAAAAGCTGTAAAACATATCCCTATTTCAATTTAAGAATATTTTTACTCAGGCTTATCACCAAGGTAATACTCCACAGATCTGTTAAACTATTATGGCATAACAATTTGAATAGCACAAGAAGTATATACATGATCCTGCAAAACAAATTATATGACTTTTCAATTGAGAAAATATTAACAGGATTAGAAACTTTAAGCTCTAATCACATAGGGACAGCAAGAAAAGAAAACCATGGCAATAATATTGATTTGCAAGCTCTTTGTTGTTTAATTTCATAGAGTTCAAAATGGATGAGTATATCTAATCCCAAATAATGTATGCTTCTCACTTTACCAATTAATAACTGTCAAAATTACAGAATTCAAGTTTTAGCTATTATGAAAGTTTTCTGGTGGTTTTCCTAAAGTGAGTCACTATTGATGTGTTTTTGTCCCATATAGTTATCTCAGAAAAGTACATACATATGATATAAAAATTAAACAATGAGGAAATGCATGCAAAAATATATTAAATAAAATTGTCCTGCTCAGTAGAATAATACAATGCATTTTATTAATTGCTGTAGAAATGAATGTATCTGTAGACATGCTTTTCAAACACACATATGCATATCCAAAGTTAAGTAACTAAGCAGAAATCATTGTATGTCTCACAATTAATAAATGATTTTTAAAATTCCGTAATAATGCATACAACAGTTAAGATTCTAGTTTTATTTTTCTATTGCAAAATAAAAGATTTTTTTCAACATAATAAAACTATTCCATTTTCTTAACAATTTTCAGTTATTAGAAGCAGATGGTGTTTTGGTGGTAAACAAAATTAATTTACATTTTAGAGAAGGTACTTAATTAGAATTAGATTCTATGTCTCAAATACATTGGTTTTCATTGTTATACATATTGCTTATAATTTTGTCAGCTGTCATAAATATACAACCATCTTTTATTTTTTAAAAATATTATTTATAAGTAAAACATAATCTAGCCATTTTCCTGTATAACCTAGGACTAAAATATATTATTTTTAAACTGAATTTTAAAGTATTCAAGAAATCATCAAAATCTCTTGTTTAAAAATGCATGAAAAAAGTGAATGGTAAAAATGAATAGGACACAACATAATGGAATTATGTAATTTTATTCATTTATTTATTAATTTATTTTTTACCAGAAGAGAGAAAGAGTGCATGATGAAGAGAAAAAAAAAGTGCCTGGGTTAGTCAGGAGAGACAGAGAACGCTGGATAGACTTGAACATTTAAACAGGTAATGAAAGTATGACCCATTTATTGTTCTTCATTGCTTTTCAAAGCTATACACACATCTATTGTAGGATTTCTTTCTTTTTTTTAATATTTTTTTTAGATGTTGATGGACCTTTATTTTATTCATTCACTTATATGTGGTGCTGGGAATCAAACTCAATGCCTCACACGTGATAGGCAAGCACTCTACCACTGAAAAACAACCCCAGCCCCCACATCTGTTGTACAATTTCTGTTTAAAATGTAACTGTGGAAGTTCTCTTCCCCACTCCCTTCCCACCAGCTGCTTTGATGTCATGGCCCCCTTTCTTCTGGTTGTTTCCAGAATAAATATTCTTGTGACCTTTGGTACATAAAGAATGGTATAAGAGGAATGATCAGGGCCTCTGGGAAACCTGCATTCCTCTTGCGTTTTATAAAAATAGCCAATTTACAACTAACTGGCTCAAGTATCAACTTACTATTAATTCCACATATATCAACCTCTGATGGTAATATATGGAGATGACTATTGCAAAATTTGAAGGTTCACCATTATATATGAGAATTTCTTGAGCAGGTTTCTTGCCAGGCTAAGCCATAACTCTGAACAGATATTATAGCATCTAAACCTTAAAGTGCTCTGAAGCCTTACTTCAGTTGCTCCCTACTGAAGGAGCTACCTCATAGGTGAAGTGAACTTTTGATTAAGTCCTTTTTAAGTTTTACAGTGAAAAAATGAGGTGTAGTAAGGTCATCCTTTATAAGAGGATAAGACTTGCATTAAATATTGTCTTAACATGTGGTATTAATGCTAGGTTTTCATGCGTAAAACATTTAAAATGAGACTCCTATATATCAGTAGTGCAAAAGATTTTATTTCCTCTCCCTCATTCTATCATAAAATGTATATTGTTATCAGAGTTTTTATTATGCTATATAATATTCATTTTAAATACTCAGTTTTTCCATTAAATTAGTAATTCATTAAATATTTTTTAAAAATTATACAATAATTTTGGACATTTGGCTCCTTAAGTAGGTAATAATGGTTTGAGAGGTATTAGGCATTGTTATTCTAGTATTCTGGGTTTTTTGCCCAAAAAGTCACAGAAGGGCCAAAAATATCTTCAGTTGAAGGATATAAATAGGCATTTGTTTATGAATTATTTTAATGTAATACAACCAGTTATAATAACTTTGGTATTTTAGAGGTACCCTGGGCAAGTCATACTTAAACCAACCAGATTACGACTGGCTTGCACAGAAGAAAAAGTGCAACAAGTCCTGTGCCTCATGAGGATCCGTGTGACTCTCTACCGAGTGTTACAGGTAGAGAAAACTGAAGAGGTGAGAGAAGGAAGAGACCAATTTGGGTCATCTCAGACAACAGAACCCCAGCGCCTTGCACAACTTGAAGATGATTCATTAGCACAACTTGAAGCCACTTCATTACCTCTCAGTGGTGTTACCTCGAAACTGCCTTCCACTGCATCTCTCCCACTTTTCAGTACCAATGACCTCGAACCATGTTCTGTTACCACAGATCCACTCCCACCACCTCTCCCTCCCCCACCCCCTCCTCTCCCACCTCCCCACAACCACCTCCCCCTCCCCCTCCTCTGCCTGTTGCAAAGGACAACACTGCCAACTCAGAGACACTGGAGAAAGGTCTGCCTAGAAAGGAGGGGAATGAGAAGAGGATCCCGAAGTCTGTCAGTGCCCCCTCAGCACACCTTTTCCATAGCAGCCAGCTGGTTAGTGTCCGGAAGAAGCTCAGAAAGACTGCTGAAGGTTTGCAGTGGAGGAGAGGTAACTTAAAAGCCATTTTCATGACCATCTGTGTAAATAAATCAATGAATAAAATTACATAATGCATTATGTTGTGTCCTATTCATTTTTACCATTAGTAGAGAAAACACACACACACTGTTTTCCCAATATGTAAAATATATGACTTAAGAGAAGGACTCATTTAATAAAATGCTCTATGACATGGAGCCCTGTTTCTAGTAAAAGTGATTGTTTCAAATTCATACTGATATGATAAAGTAAAATGAAATCTCTGAACTATTTTTATCTTGGGAGTTTGGACTGAATTTCGTATAAAATATTCTACTATATTCTGCTGATGCAAATATAATTGACTTTATTTTCAGAGACACAGATTTACTTAGGGGAGCAAGATATACATCAAGGGAGAATGAAGGCTAGCTCCAGAGTGTACACCCTTCAGGCATTATAACAATAAACGCAAATTCAAGGGAGTATGTGAGCTGTCTCCAGAGGAGAAACAGTCTAAGACTTTCTATACTTATTTTTACCTCCCATGTTCCTGGATAGGCAGACTTAATATTGTCAAATGGCCATACTACCAAAAGCCCTATACAGATTCCATACAATTCCCATCAAAATTCCAATTCCAAAATTCTTCATAGAAGTAGAAAAAGCAGTCATGAAATTCATCTGAAAAAAAAAATAAGAGGCCCAGAATAGCCAAAGCAATCATTAGCAAGAAAAGCTAAGCAGGAAGCATCACTATCCCAGACTTTAAATTATTACAGAGCTAGATTAACAAAAAATCCTCTGTTGTAGTGCATGTTACTGGCACTATAACAGACAAAACCAATGGAACAGAATAGGGACAAAGACAAACTGACAAAAACACAGTTACTTCATACTAGACAAAGGAGCCACAGCCTATTACTTTAAAGATAAACCCAGCAACCAGTTGGTTGGTCCTTTAGATATTTTATGGTATTTCAATGCATATAACCAGTAGTTATTAAAAAAAACTATATATGCTTCATGTTAACCATCGATTGCTTACCTTAATATCATACATTATAGATGGTACTTATTCACACAAAAATTTTAAATTTTTTTCATATTGCTCAATCACATAAAACCTGTACAATATAATCTCATTTGAAGGAATATATTTTGGTTAAGCAAATGATAGGTAAATAGGTTATGACTTTGTTTTCCTGCTTAGATATTTTCACATAGAAAATTAACTCTTCATTCTTCTAAAACTGTTCTTTTCAAATTCAAACCTTCACTATTCTTTTATTCTATCAACTCACTCCTTTATTCCCACCAGATAATAATAAGATATTTTATTATCTTTCCCCCAAATAGGAGTTGGGGATGTAGGTCAGTGGCAGAGTACGCCTGAATTCAATCCCCAGTACTGTGGTGGGAAAGTAGGTAACACCAAGAATAAGATAAAGAGATCTACTTTCTTCTTCTTCTTTTTTTTTAGTTCTAGATGGACATAATACCTTTATTTTTTAATTTTTTTTGCGGTGCTGAGGATTGAACCCAGGGCCTTGTGCTTGCAAGGCAAGCACTCTACCAACTGAGCTATATCCCCAGCCCCTTTATTTTATTTATTCATTTTTATGTGGTGCTGAGGATCGAACCCAGTGCCTCACACATGCCAGGCAAGTGCTCTACCAATGAGCCACAACCCCAGTCTTCCTACTTTCTTTTGATTCCTTAAATGTGAAAGGAAAGAATAAGGGTGACTATGAATGGAGGAAACTGAAGGAGATGTAATAGGGTAATTATTTTGAATAAAGTGTTATGTAACATAATTCTTACATAATAAAATGTAATTTGATATTATTTATTTAAATATAAGGATACATAAAACCTAAAATAAGTTCTGAAATAAATCAGCATGTACCCAAAGTAAGAGAGATGTAAGATAAATACACAAAAAAATCAAAACAAAACAAAAACCCACATCAATAAAAATAGGAAGTGTTTTCAGGGCAATGACATTATCATTCTTCAGGTCATTTCAGTGGCTACCATTATAAATCGAATGCCCAGAAAGTATGGACAGGGAACCTTCTGGTTAAGGATAGTAAAGGCAGTCTTGGGGCTCTTTTTTCCTTCCTTGAAAGCAAGAGTGGGGGTGGTAATTTGAGAAGAAAATGTTAGTTTCAAATAAAACGAGGTGCTATTATATTAACCTTGAGCTACATATTATGATATATACCTGCCACATACAAAAAATTCTGACAATAACAATCAATATTGACAGTCACCTTCAGACCTCTGATATAGAACAGAATTCTCTAAAAAATAAAAAAAAATTTAAAAAATGCATGGAAATTCAACTAATGTACAAACTTTAGTATATATCATCATGCACTAAAACTTCATATTTACAACTCTTCAATTATGCCAACATTTTTCTTTTAATTACTTACATTATTAACTAAAATATTTCATACCCCTGGGATCTACAAAGTACTAATTATGACAAAACATGTACTTCTTACTATGAAATCATTCTCAGTTGTTCTTTGTTCTTAAATGTTACAAAAGAAAAATTATAACCATCCCTAGGTATTGATTCTATATAATGTTGCTCATTACAATAACTGATATTTTAAATGTAATATGTGTGAATATGTCTGTGCACATTTATGAATATGTGTAAATGCATGAATGTTTATCTACTGTTGACCTCATTCAGTATTCTAATATTTTATTGCTAGGTTAAATATAATAATGCTATAAGATATATTAATTCAAGTTTTTTTTTTTTTATATTTCAATCTTTAGAAGGTATACCTTCTTACTATTTGAAACGTTGTCATTTTTCTGAGAGTGAAAGTTTCTCATGGGCCAAAGGTCTATTTTAATTATCATGAATCATCAGCAAAGAGGTTTATCTTAATTTTTTAACATACTATTATTTTGCTTTTGGAAAATAAAATAAGTAGTTTATTCTGTGGAGGTTTCTATAGCAGTAATGGCGCCACTTATTTTAAGAAGCCAGGATTAAGAATTATTCCCTTTTTAATGTAACTAGTATGAAATTCTAGAATATTGTTTTAAATTTATTTCAAACAGCTAATGCTTAATACTTTCTTATAAACAGTTTTTAACAAGTTTTGAGGCTTAGCTTGAGGTTTGATTTTCATTTATGTTAATGCTATTTGAAAACAAAACTATATTGAGTTAGGGATGCAGCTCATTGGTAGAGTGCTTATTTGGAATTTTGAAGACCCTGGGTTTGGTGATCAGTCCCACCAACAAAATATGTCTAAATTATTATTAAAAAATAGTGCACAAATATTCAAAAGTGGTATTTAAATCTGACACTTCCTGTAATAGTAATGTACTATAATTAATAGGATTACATTTTTCATCTTACTGTAAGATTTTATTGAAATAACAAGAATAGCTGTGAAAAGTACTGTTATGTTTATGTTTATGTACATTATGTTATGGTTAGATATGAGGTATTCACCAAAAGCTCACCTGTGAGACAATGCAAGAAACTCTACAGGCAAAGTGACTAGGTTATGAGACCCTTAACCTGATCAGTACATTAATCCTCTAATAGGAATTAACTGGGTGGTCGCTGTGGAAAGGTAAAATGTTAATGGAGGAGAGGTCATTGGGGGCATGTTTTGGAAGTATATAAATTCTTTGTATTATAAGTGTTCATTCTTTATAAAACAAAAATGATAAGTAACACTTTCAAAAATATGAAACTGACTTAGTAAATTACACTTATCAACTTGAATGTTACAATCATTAAAAAAGGACAAATATCATAGTTATTTAGCTGTGTAGGAAAATGGATATGTTAAGTGAAAACAGCTTAATACTAAATTATATATTGTTATATATGTATATTGAGAAATTGACAGTTGAAACTACATTAACTATAAATGTGAGAAACACTGAACAATGCAATCTTTATTAAATAACACTTTGGGGGTAGGATTTTTTTTTCCCTAAGCACTATGGAATCTAATGTTTATGGCAGGTGCTTATCTGTCTCCTCATACCTCTTCCGAGTCCAGACCACCTTCATGCATATCTGTGAAGCAGAGTCTCCTTTTCTCTCTCTCTCCTTCTGATCATCATGTGAACTACTTCCCTCCACCACACTCCTCTGCCATGATGTTCTGCCTCACCACAAGCCCCAAGAAGGGAGCCTGTGGTCTACTAACCCAGACCTCTGAAACCATAAGCCCCAAAATAAACATTTCCTCCTTAAAATTATGGTCACAACTATGAAAACACTGACTAAAACAAGTATATTATCCTTGTTGGTAATTATGAACTTGAGTTTTGTGTGTTAGTATGTAACATATAAACCTAATATTTTTAGCTCCATTTAATGGAAAGATTTTATTGTCAGAAAGAAAATATAGCATCTCATTCTTCCATTAAATATTAGCAAAGCTCAAGCAAATTTTTTTTTATTGTAAACAAATGGGATATATGTTGTTTTTCTGTTTGTACATGGAGTAAAGGCATACCATTTGTGTAATCAAGCAAATTTCTTAAGGTAACAAATAGCAATGAACTTTTTAAAAACTATACCTTAAAATATTTTTATATTTATAAGAGGAAGTTTATAAGTATCTATTTCATTATTCAGTTACAGTTTAATTCCCTGTCATTGATTATTTAAATAAACCTTTCATGCTCTCAGATTCATTCTATATCTATTCTGAAGTTGCAAAACTGTAAACTTGCAGATATATAAGTAATTTTTATATGATTCTCCATTAATCTAAATGAATGTGTGCACCTGGTTTTGCACATGCCTACATACTTATGCCCAAGGAAGACAAGGGAGGTAGAAGTCACCAGGCACTAACTGCTGACTGCAAAAGAAGAAAGTAAAAATTAAGGCTATCTTATAAAATATCTGCAATCTAAAGGTGTGTTTTCTCACCCAGATCCCCTTTTCAAAGAGTGCAAGACATAGAGCCAAATGTTTAAGGGAACCTGGCCAGTCACTTACTGACTACTATACTGTACTGACTCAGGTATGTGCCTTAGGAAGGGAGACAGAAAAATAAACACAAGTGCTTTATTTTTGAAAAAGTAACAAAAACTCAGTAACCATACAACAAAGGGAACAAAAAATTTACATAATATTTCAGGATAATCGCTCGACAAATAATTATCAACAAGGACCAAAGTAAATAATGGGAATGGAGACATCTGACATCAACTTTATTGCAATTTGTTATGCAAAATCTAAAATACCCAGTTACTAATGTATAGGAGATGAAAAGAAATAGGAAATAGGAAATGAGGTGGGAGTGAACCCTAGATAATTTCTGTGAAAAATCTTGGATTTTGGAGCCAATAGGTAAGTAATTTAAATCATATATGTATATAAACATATATACACATTCATGTATATATACATACATATATATTTAAAAAAATAAAACCATGTCTGAAAAATTAAAGGAAAAATAGTGTTGTCACTTCAAATAGAGAATATCAACAAAGAGAAATTATGAAAAATAGTCAAATATAAATTTGGTGCTTAAAAATTACAATAAATGATATTTAGAAAAATATCAATTTTCACTTTTGGTACTCAGATATTGAAATAATGCAAAGGATATTCTTTGATCACCAGAGAATTCAATTAAAAAGGTGATTTAGTAAACTCACAGATATGTATAAATTAAAGAGTAAATTATTAAATCAACAATGGGTCAAAGAAGCCACAAGCATATTAGAAAATACTTTGAGAAGACTGAAAATCTGAAGTAGATAATATATGCAAACTAAAGGGATTTGGTGAAAACATTGCTTAGAGGGAATTTATACAAACTATTTTTAAACATCTTTTTTTTTTTATTGTAAACAAACATCTTTAAAGAGTAAAGACATTATATTAGTAATCAAAAACTTTCACAAAGACTAGAAAGAACTGGGTTTAGAATGGTCTTTACCAAACATTTAAGGAGAAGTAACAGCAAACTTTATTAAACTACTGCAAATTATATAAAAGGAAGGAAATTTTCCTAAGTGTATCAGGTCAGTAATACTTTGGTATGTCTCAAAGTTGATAATTATATCAAAAGAAAATAAAAATATAGACTGATATTAGTGATGATTATATAAATAAGACCAAGATCTCTGTATGTAGGTCATATGCTATTTATTTCTTCACAGCAAGTTAGGACCGTTACCTAAAAGTCCACTCTTAAATTCAATTTCTTACATATCTCATTACTTTAGATATTGTCCAAAAAAGTAGAGTTTTAGCCACTTAAAACCCACCTGTTTTACGGACTGCAAAAACTTTACTACAAATCTGATAAGTATAGCAGAGAAAATCCTTGGGACTCTAAAAGGACCCAAGCCACTGCTGCCCTTAAGAGTCCTCTGACCCAAGTCTCCCATCATGCTACTAATGTCATCATCTTGACATGTAAGGACTCTCTCCGTCCCCTTGACTCCAAGAGCTACCCTTTCCCTGCTCAGTGGCAGGTAGCTCTGCACTGCTGTGTCTGGAAAGTCTCATGCTGTGAGGGTCCTACCTTAAATGCATACCTGTCAAAGTGCCATCTAAATGAACCCCCTCCTATTCTACAGCTCCTCGTGGTCACATAGTCATCTTTGATCAGTCCTAAAGTCGTCAAAGTGAATCTCGCCATCATGTACATCCACAAGACTTGGGTCCTAATTAGAATAATTACACTCTGCATTTGAATGACTACATCAAAATGGATTCTACTGTCATATATAACTAAAAAAAGAAAAGAAAATATATAAAAATTTCTTTACACCTACTAAGACTATTGTGGCAAAAATCGTCCACAGAATACTAGCAAATCAATTTCGTTAATATATAAAAAAGACTATCCATAATGACCTCATGAAATTTATTCTCAGATGGCAAGGGAAGTTCAACATACAAAAAGAAATCCATGTGATACACCACATTAACTGAATAAAACAGAAATCACACTATAATTTCAATAGAAGTGAGACACCTTTGACAAAATCCAATACAATTTCATGATAAATACACTCAAAACACTAGAAAGAGTATGAGATTTCTTCAGTCTGATAAAGGGCATTATAAAAATCCCACATCCAATATCATACTCAGTGATAAAAGACTTTAAAAATGTCCCTCTGAAATTAAGAACAGGATAGGAATGTTTACTCTTGCTACTTCTCTTCAGCATTGTACTGGTGGCTAGTGAGGAAAATTAGGCCAAACAACTAAAATTCATCACAATGGGTATAAAATATGTAAAACCATTTCTATTTGCAGGTAATATAATCCTATATATAGAAAGATCTTAAGAAATTCATCACAATTAATGCTAATAATCAAGCTTACTCATTTTCATAATAAAATATCAAGTTACAAAATCAGTTAAGCCATTGTGCTTTGGGACATATTCTTAAGAAAGTGGAAAGAATACTCGAATAATAAGACCAATATATTCCAATTTGTATGTCTGATTAAAGTCTACTAACAATATTATACATGGAATTCCTACAACTGAACAATAATGTCAAATAACCACATTTAGAAAGGGGTAAAGGATTCAAATAGACATTTCTCACAGAAAATATAACAATGACCAATAAATACATGAAAGCATTCAACATCATACTCCTGGGAATATTAAAAAAAAAAATCCCAAGAAAATACCACTTTGCTTTCCACACACTATTGTAACCTAAAAGTGAGGAATATTCAAGTTAAAATTCCAAGAAAAAATCACTTTCCACTCACTAGAATGATTATTACCAGAAAATGGACAGTAAAATAAATATTAATGAGGATATTGAGAATGGTAATCCATATACATTACTTATAGAAATGTAAATGGTGTAAGACTTTAAAAGGTCATTTGTCCTAGTCAAACAAGCAGGTTTAGAAATGATCATAGACGCCACCAATTTCACAACTAGGTATACAGTCAAAATATTTAAAATATAAATTCACAAAAACATTGGGCACAAACATTCATAGTAGCACTATTTATAACAGACAAAAGTAGAAACCACCCAAATGTACACTAGACATAAAGAAAATGTACATTCGTAAAAAGTAATATTGTCCGATTATACACTTAAATGAAGTCCAGATACATATGATAATGTGGATAAACCATAAAGACAAGGTAAGCCAAGGAAGCTATAGTCCAAAGATCAAATTTTACATAAATCACTCAATATGAAATGTCTTGAATTGGAAAATCCACGGAGACAGAAAGTACACTAGTGAAACCTGTGACCAAGGTTGGGAGAGGTAGTAATGGGAATGGGCAGGGACTGCTAACAGACTATCAGTTTCTTTTTAAGTGATGAAAATATTTTAAATTTTATTGGTTTCAAAATACACTATATTATATAATGTAGATGAGCTAATAGAACTACATATTCACTATACTTCAATAAAGCTTTAAAATAAATCCTGATGTTTTGATACTTCAAGCATTTTCCTTTTTAATTATGAGCCTTTTTAAAAAATAACATAAACTTCTTATATAAAATACATAAAATTCAAAAATAATAAGTTAAATATATAAATCAATAAAGTAACCCTAACCAAGATGCTTGAACTGTTTTTTTTTTTTTTTTTCTTCTATTCTATTTCTTTAATGGTTTCCTTAGTCAAATTGCTGGAATTTAGTACTATTTCACTGTCTATCTGCTATGCTACTGTGGTCATTTTATTTAACTATCTGTGTTTTCAATTCCATTTTTATAAACTCAAAAGAATCTAGTGACCAATAAAAACCACAAAATATTAAGAATAAAATGATGCAATCTGGCATGTAATAGGCATGTAAACCATAATTGCTAATGCTATAAAAACACTGATACTATACACACCAAAATAAATGTGTTTGTTCAAGTAATTATCTACCTGCTTACAAAATTTATTATGTACTAGGTATTATTATAGAAACTTGAACTGTAAGCATAACCTAATTAGAATTTATAAAATTAGTGAAACTTTTAAAATTAGTGAACTTTTCAATTAATTTATATCAAGCTTACACTTACATATTTATGTCAATTTGAGTAACACACAATTATTACTAAATTTGTAGTCATAGAGTTTTGTGCAAAAATAGTAGAATATATAAAAGGATTGTATGAGATTCAAAGCCAAAGGGCTAAGTAAATTTAGTAAGACAGATATATAAGAAATGTTTTATCATATTTCTTAGAAAACGTTCTTTCTAAAAAGAAATCAATCAGTTTATTTTAAAAATATATTTGCAGTGAGAAGGAAGAGGGGAAGTGCTAGGGAGTGATAACTTACATTGTTAAATTGTGTATTGTATACAAGTATGAATATGTACGAACAAATTCCATCAGTATGTACAGCCATAATGAACGAATAAAAATGTGAGAAAATGTATTTGCATAAATAATCATTTTATATGGATAACCATCTACTTCATTAACTGAAAAATATGAAACTAAGAATTTTATTTAGCAGTGTAGTGTCAACCACATTGGTATTATTTGTACCTTTCAAAATCTCTAATTGATTTAATATTAGAAGCATTATAATAATGGCACAGGAAAGAAATAACAAATTTTTGTCATTGTTTATACATTTTCTTTTTTAGATAAGTTTGGAAAATTGGAAAATAAGAAGTGAGAGAAAAATCATAAATTAGAGGAAGAGAGAAATAAACACATATTAGAACTTTGAATATTTACCAAATAACTGAAAAATAAATTTTAATGCAGTTTTATTGTGTGGACTTATTATAATAATTCACTTAGTATAATTCCGTTTCCACCATTTTTATGTGCTTTGAGTAAAATATAATTATAGTTCATTCCTTCTGTGTGTGCATTTGCACTGATAAAAAGAACAGAAAACCATCAGCTGAATTATAGATATTTTAATTATATGACTGAACTTGAAAAATATTTTCAAATTGTTGACTGACTTTGTTTCTGAAGGTGACCTTTGAACCTATCACCTGTGGAGAAATTGCTTCTGAGGGGACCAGATTTATCTGGGAAATTACTACATAGACTAAAACACCAAGGAGGCTACTCTCCCTTAACACAATTGTTATTTCATTGACTGGTGTTAAGTGAGAGACTACAGTTAGAGCCTGAGGAAACACAAACAATTATCCTCTCCTGGGAGCAATAGTGATGCTCTTTCGAGAGAATTGATTCTAGAATAAATCATTGGAACAGGGTTTGCAATAGTATGAACCCAGTTTGCAAATAAATCTATCATGTGTAGTTACCATACTGACTTAAATAAATGCTTTGGGATACAAAAACCCAACCATTCTTCCTTAATACGAATGATTTTAGTCATCACGAGTGTATTTTTTGTTTGAATTGTACCCAAGACTTTGCTAAGTGATACCTGGGAATGTTCTAATGTCACAAACAATGATAAGTTAATTTTAGTGTTACCATGTTTTTACTTTATGGCTTAAAATCTAATACTGGTCTGCAAAAAAGCTAGCATAATTTTCAGGTCTAAATCATGTGATGAGCCCAATTTCTCAAAAAGAAAATGACCATGATTAGAAGTTGTATTAGCTACAGAAATTAGTCTCAATGAGAAGTCACATGTGCACTGGTGTGAATATGGTATCCATTTATTGTGATTATTTGCTGAATAGGAGAAAAATAAGCCTACTAAAATCATGGGCTAAAAGCTACAAAATGTAATTCGTATTGACAGTCTTTTTTGATATACTACACATGACCCATTTCGACCATATCTAATTTTTTGTCTTGAGTCTCAAGACATTAGTGTTCAAGTTATTGGTTCCTAATTCCACTTTCTGCACATGGAGACTTGATACTAGGAAAAAAAAAAAAAAAAAAAAAACCAGAAAAATATGAACTATTCCTGCCTTTATTATTTTCATCAATTTAGCAAATATTTTTGGGGCATTTATATATGTCAAGAGTTTAACATACAAATATGAATGCATTATGTTAGAGAAGAGCTTCAAAGTACCTACACTGAAATACTTCTTTACCAGAATTTCATCCTTATTTTAATTTAACTGTAGAATATAACACAACCCCTGCCCACAAATGAGCATACTACTTTTATGAATAATGTTTTCAACCCTCATGTTTATAAGTTCTTAGCACATAGCAGAAGTGAATTAAACTGTTGACAATCGTTCTGGTAACTGATTTACTTGCAGTTGAAGTGGAAATCTGGCATTGTTTTAAAGATGACAATAGTATTTTAGCAGGTGATGTCAAAGAAGTAAATAAAATAAACATGAATGTAGAAAAGGAGTCCCCCCCCCCTTTCCCGGTAAATCACTGTTTGACATTTTAATCTATTAAAAGATCTGACTAAAATTGCTCAAGTTTAAATATTGACGTTGATACTTATAGAATATGGTGAAAATCTTCAAAAACCATATACTGAAAAAAATAGACATACTGATACTTAAATCTCTTCTCTTTATTTTAATTAAACTCTGATTCTAAATAGATATTTAGAGGTCTACATGCAGACTGATATGGTTTAAATCACACCTCCCCTATGTATTTGTTCCATGATCTTGTGCAAATTAGTCAAAGGTCAAAGCATCAATTATATCATCTGTAAAATTGAATTAATGTTATTAAACCATAAAGTTATTAAGAAATTTGAGATATAATAGGCAAAGTAATTGCAGAATTATCTAGCACAAATTGATATCTTAATAATTAGTAGTTATTATTTAGGACCCTATTAGAAATCGACCAATATTCATCCTACAATTGAAGTACATTTCAATGAGTAAATTATAGGGATATTATTCCAAAATCCACATTTCCGAATTTTAGGAGCTATTAACCTACAGCTAACACTAGATTTGGAAAAATCTTGGAGATACATTAAATATGGAAGGGCAGTGTTGGAAAATATTCTTTGAAATTGAAAATATTCCCTTGTGGAGTCTGTCATCACTAGTTTTCCCAAAACTTTTCTCAATTATGAGAAAATATTTATCTACCATTTTTTCTGGAATATGGAGTCTTGCTATTCACTTTTAGATTAAAATAAATCTTTTAAAATTCTGTACTAATGAATATGAATGTTTTAATTTTAAGTATCCAAAAATCTTTGTATGCTTTTGAAATTTTATAATTCTTTTTTATTTTGATTCATTGTACACAAATGGAGTACAACTATCAGTAAAGATGTTTGGCTCATTCTATTATTTAACTTTACCCTACCCCTCCACACCCCTCATTTTCCTCTACACAATCCATCCTTCCTCCATTCTTGCCTCCCTCCCACCCCCCCATTATGTATCATCATCAACTTATCAGAGAAATCATTCAGCCTTTGGTTTTTTGGGATTGACTTATTTCCCTTAGCATGATATTCTCCAGCTCCATCCATCTACCTGCAAATGCCATAAATATGTTCTTCTTTGTGGTTGAATAATATTCCGTTGTGTATATATACCACAGTTTCTTTATCCATGCATCTATTGAAAGGTATTTAGGTTGGTTCCACAGTCTAGCTATTGTGAATTGAGCTGCTATGAACATTGATGTAGCTATATCACTGTAGTATGCTGATTTTAAGTCCTTTGGGTATATGCTTAGGAGTGGGATAACTGGTCAAATGGTAGTTCCATTCCAAGTTTTCTAAGGAATCTCTATACTGCTGTACAGAGTGGCTGCACCAATTTGCAACCCCACCAGCAATGTATGAGTGTACCTTTTTCCCCACATCCTCACCAACACCTATTTTGCTTATATTCATAATAATAGCCACTCTAATTGGGGTGAGATGAAATCTTAGGGTAGTTTTGATTTGCATTTCTCTTATTACTAGAGATGTTGAACATTTTTTCATATATCTGTTGATTGCTTGTACATCTTCTTTTGTAAAGTGTCTGCTCATTTCCTTAGCCCATTTAGTGTTTGGGTTATTTGTATTCTTGGTGTAATGTTTTTTGACTTCTGTATAAATTCTGGAGATTAGTACTTTATCTGAAGTGAGTTGTGGAAAAGATTTTCCCCTAA
The DNA here is from genome assembly GCF_902686455.1 of Sciurus vulgaris. Classification (NCBI taxonomy): domain Eukaryota; kingdom Metazoa; phylum Chordata; class Mammalia; order Rodentia; family Sciuridae; genus Sciurus; species Sciurus vulgaris. The sequence goes on along the minus strand of NC_136470.1, from coordinate 23,512,136 downwards.
TCTGTAGGCTCTCTCTTCACATTGTTGATTATTTCCTTTGCCAAGAAAACGCTTTTTAGTTTAAATCTATTCCAGTTATTGATTCCTTCTTGTATTTCTTGTGCTTTGGGAGTTATGTTAAGGAAGTCCGGTCCTAAGTCAACATGATAAAGATTTGGACCTACTTTTCCTTCTATTAGGTGTAGGGTCTCTGGTCAAATTCCGAGGTCCTTCACCCATTTTGAGTTTTGTGTGGGACAAGAGATAGGGGTTTAATTTCATTTTGCTGCATATGAATTTCCAGTTTTTCCAGCACCATTTTTTGAAGAGGCTATCTTTTCTCTATTGGATGTTTTAAGCACCTTTTTCTAGTATGAGAAAGCTGTATTTATATGGTTTGTCACTGTCTTCTATTCTGTACCATTGGTCTACCTGTCTATTTTGATGCCAATACCATGCCATTTTTGTTACTAGTGCTCTGTAGTGTAGTTGAAGGTCTGGCACTGTGATACCACCTTCTTCACTAGTCCTGCTAAGGACTGGATTTCTTTAGCTATTCTGGGTCTTTTATTCTTCCAAATGAATTTCATGATTGCTTTCTCTATTTCTGTGAGGTATGTCATTGGAATTCTAATTAGAATTGCATTGAATCTGTATAGTGCTTTTGGTACTATAACCATTCTGACAATTTTAATTCTGCCTATCCAAGAACATAGGAGATCTTTCCATCTTCTAAGGTTTTCTTCAATTTCTTTGTTTAGTTCTGTAGTTTTCATTGTAGAGATCTTTTAGCTCTTTCGTTAGCTTGGTTCCCAAGTATACATATATATTTTTGAAGCTATTGTGAATGACATAGTTTTCCTAATTTCTCTTTCAGAGAATTCATCTCTTATGAATAAAAATGCATTAGATTTATGAGTGTTGATTTTATATCCTCCTACTTTACTGAATTCATTTATGAGTTCTATAAGTTTTATTGTAGAATTTTTTGGCTCCTCTAAATATAGAATTGTTTTATATCACTTAGGAAACTAAAATATTTGTGATTCATTTCTTCCTCACAAGACAACATGACTTAATTAACTATAGATTGTCGGGGTCTTAAGCCCCCTTGCTCTTCTCGTCCAGCGACAAGGGAAGGGGACACTCCCCAACAAGGTCAGACCGAGATAAGTAGGGCTGACTGACCGCCCGCTCCCAGCCCTCCAGGCGGAGGACAATTAGACTCCTCAGGGACAGCAGGAACTCATTTATTGAGGAAGTCACACAGCTTTTATGTAGGGTGGGGGCTAGGCGGGAATCAATCAGCTTAAAGGTCAGCAAGTCATGGGGGATTCACGCAGGCAAGAGTCCCACAGGACTATATGGCAAGCACGAGCTGATCACATTTGTGGAACTGTTGTTAACTAAACCCTGATGGTGGTCTGATTTATCATCATTAACCTTTGAAACTGCCTTTGAGCCTTGATCTTGCTCACTTGCCAGGGAGTAAGGAGTCAGTCTGAGTTAGTTAATGTGTCATTAGTCCCAACATATCCCCCTTTTTTGTTTTATATTAAGGTGTGTTGTCTTAGGTTGCCCCTGGGAGGGTCTTACCCATCATGGAACATCACCCTAGCAGTTTGGGGGTCCACCTTACTCGAAAGTGTGCCTGTCTTAGGTTGTCCTCCTCTGAAGATCTTACCCGTCATTGACTACCACCTTAGCGCTTCAGGCGGGCCCCTCAGGAGGAGCAGGGCTTAAGGGAGAAAAAGGTAATAATACAGACTTCTCCCAGCAGGAAGAAGGGGGCCATGGCTTATGTTCTAAAATCCCAAGAAGTGAGCGCACCCTCCATCTTTTATAGGTTAAGGTCTCTTTTGTTCTCCAGTTCTCTCCCCCCTTATCTCTCCTTCCTGCCTACCTGACTAGGCCTGGTTTAGCATAAAGTGAGAAGTCATGGGCAGGGGGAGGGCCAAGGTGATTCAGGCAGATAAAGGCTCAGGGAGCATTAATTAGCAGCTCCACGCTTGCAGTCCTTGATAAAGGCAAGTAAATTTGGTAATCAATGGGCTCTGGAGATTCTTGACATTCCATTCTTCCAGGAACAATCTCCAACTTCCAGAGGCAGATGGCTTCATGGCTTCATTTCCTTGATTTGACCCAATCCCCTAATTCTACACTAACTACCTGTCTTTAATTCTGGCTTCATTCCCCCCTTTCACTTTAGGAACTCCTAACTGCTCTAAGGAAAAGGGGGCGCCAATCGTTCCAGATGCTTCAAAGCTGGAAGGGGACAGTGAGGGGCAAGCAGTTTGGAGTTCCTTTTTAAAAATCGGATCAATCGAGGAGTCCAAGTTAGAAGTCTGGTTGGGGAAGAGCAGGTTGTAAAGTCATCTGGGGGTGGGTGCTTCTATAAGAGAAGAACAAAAAGACATGAACACTGAAATGAGATTAGTACAAAGTAAATGTTGCAGCATCCGGGACATGCCAATGAATATCATAAAGATTACAGAAGTCAATAATTCCTCACCAGGGGGTGGAAGAACTGAGAAGTTGTTCCCATAACAAGGCCTAGCAAAGGCTAGAGAGAACAAGGCCTTTATTTAGGAACTTTAACATTGTTCAGGTTATCAGGAATGTAAACACAACATTTAGTAGAGATCTCTACACTTCTGTTACTTAGGGCTAGATAATCATACTAGCAAATATAGATTAAGTCTACCTATGTAGCTTAGGAAGGTCTGCAGGCATTAAACTGACTAAATACTTCTGACTCTGGCAGTTTCTCTTGATAGTTATCAGGCACATTTGTCTAAGAATCTCTCTTTTGTAGCTTTTAGTCTTTATTCTAGTACCTCATAAGCTATATTTAACTATTATTGCTTTTAAATGCCCAAGAATGGTTATATTTTGGTTTTAACTGTTTTGCTGGGTGTCTAAGGTCAAGCTGATCAAACTGACCTGTTCCTGTCTTATTAAAGAGTCAGCTGAGTTCCCACAGGGGTCACTCATAAAGAACTTAAGAGTAGCTTCTTAGCTCCATTAGTGCCATTGGTTAGGCAGGGTTTCCTCAATGAGGTGGCTTCCATTGGAAGCATTAGGGGTATCTCCCTTTTTCCATGACCCTCCTCTGCAGCAGGTGCACTGAGTGGCTTTTATCTAGTGGCCTCATCAATCTCCTTGATCAGGAGGTTGTGTGACTGAGAGTTGCAAACCTCCTTAGAGAAGTTCTCTTGTTCCCTGGGTTCAGACTGACTTTGAGGGCAAGACCCAAATATGGACTTTTCTTGACCTCTGTATTTAATCTCAATCTCTAAGTTTGATCTTAACCATCAAGAAAGTCAGTCTCACCAGTCATAAAGTAAGAGTACTGGGCTTTAACTTCAATGTCTATGACTTTACAGTTATTCACCCCCTTTTATCTAATTGGGGTTTACATTATCTGTATTAGTACTTAGTACTGGACGTTACCACTATCTGTTCTATAGGTGAAGACTTTTATCACAAGTTTCCTAGATCGTGTGTTCTGGAAGCAGCTACTTCTGCAAAACATTAACAGGTAACAGTTTTAAAAAATGAAAATAGCAAGAGTAAAACTATTTATTCAGCTTGTATAATAGTTATCTTAAATTTTGGCTGAGCTATGCGTTATATCCCCTGTTTGAGATCGTAGTAATTTTACAACAAAAAACAATTTTTTGACTATAACTTTAAATAAGCTGAAGTCTGACTTACTTTGGAGCCATTCTAATATGCAGTAAGGTGGGAGGCAGAGCCTTATCTCAGGTAAGGCGTGGATCTTTATAAATCTTAAATGTTCTAATTCTGATGTTGATCTTTGCTTCTTTCTTAAATGTTATTTTAAGAAGTTTACATATATTGATTCCTGAGTCTATATGAACACTAGTTAACACAATTTAACATTATATCTAAAACATGAATTAAAGGAAGGCTGAGAGAGCTTTTAACTTTCTTTTTGTGAGCTTTTTCTTTTTCTTAACTTTTAACTTTTTACAAAGTGGCAAAATGCTTTTATGTTTCACAATATTAACCTTTAAACAAATCAGGCTGTAACTTTTAGAAATACATTTACATTTAAAATTCTTTATCTCAGTGTAAAAAGTAACAAATTTTAAATATACCCTATTGATAACAGGTCCTATAATAGAACATTAAATCATAGAAATAAATCCCCAATAAAATTTACTCTTCATAAGTTTAAAATTACCATTACAGGCAAGTTTAATTTGAAGAATAGCAGCTTGATAAACTTCCTGTTTTAAAAACTTGTATACCTGGAAAATATGAACACATTTAATATACAAAGAGTGACCATTTCACAATTACTTTGACACTTATCTTACCAAATTTAGTTTTTAAAGAAAAATTTAGAATCTGTAACATAGTACAATCCTTTAACAGTTATTTAACCATAATTGTATACCCCAATTTTTTTTTATTATTTTTTTTTATTGTAAACAAATGGGATACATATTGTTTCTCTGTTTCTTAAAAATTGGGGTATACAGTATGGAGGAAGGAAGCACTGTATACCCCAATTTTTAAGAATAATTATTCTTAAGAATACAACTTAATAGACACAAAGTTAAGAGCAAATTAGTGTTTCTAAGAAATCCTTGTCATTTTACCATGTCATTTTAACATATAGATTAAACTTTGGTTTATATTAGAACATTAGTACTTCACCTTAGGAAAAACCTTAAATAGCTTTAACTGTTTCACATACATACAACCAACTTAGTTACATGAAAACTTGTTGAAATTTGCCCTTTACTTACATAGACTTTCTTAGCACTTACTTAGACCCTCATGTATTTCTTCACACAAGCACTTTCTTACCCAGAAACATTTCCTTTTCCCTTTTACTAAATATATTTCCATACCCAGAACCTTTTATTTTCTCTTTCCTATCTGTTGACCCCTTTTTGTTCACATTCTGAAACAACTCTTATGAAACTTATGAATTTAGATAAATTACTCTATTTTAATAAGATTAAATATTTTGTTATTTATAGTACTGTAATTGAAACACAGTTGAAACTTTTGGGACCCTTTGTATATAAAATTGCACTTGTTAGGACATAACTCTTAGTAATCTTGTTTTTAGTTTAGTGAGGACACAAAGTAATTGTAAACCCTTTTTATTTACCAACCTATGAAAACAATAATGTTTAAGTATGTTACCCCATGGAATTTAAGGAGTTAAAAGTACCCAATAGCATTTTAACTTTGTAAATTAATCAGATGTTTCTACAAACACATTTGAGTAATCCCATACATGTCAACTCTAATTCACTTATTTTGTAAAAACCAAGATATCAGACAAGTGTCCTGAACAGTATTTGCCATCTCTTTCCTGTTGAAGAAAAGTCCTAGAAACAATTGAAATTAGACATTTTATTAACATCAATATTTTATTAGTTTGACCACCTAGAGATTTGTGAATTATTTTTAAAGGCATTTTACTTTTATTACTTTACCCAATTTGAATTAAACCTTTTTAAATCACATGAATTAAAAGTATGTGGATCTGGGCTGGGGAGATAGCTCAGCTGGTAGAGTGCTTGCCTCGCAAGCACAAGGCCCTGAGTTCAATCCCCAGCACCGCAAAAAAAAAAAAAAAAAAAAAAGAATGTGGATCCGTGGATCCATTTTTAAATTTTAATTTTAGGAGTGTTCAGTTTTGATACAGACAAAACATGATATCAGACAGCATGACATACAAATAACACAAAATCAAAGGCCTTATAATTTTATAGGTGAATCTCCATTGCAATGTAACAGATGTTCAAAAATTCTAGTTGAATAAAAAAATAGAACTGATCAAAAAAGTCATGAGCTCAAAAAAAATGTAGAATTCAAAAAAAAAAAACAAGAGTCCTGGAAAAATGATACGCTGTTAATTACTTTAGTAAAGCACCGTAAAATTTACTTTTGCTGGAGTTCAGGTAAAACTCTTTTTACTCTCCCTTTTTTTCTTTTCCTTGGGTTCAGACCGGTCTCATACTGAGTCTTCAGGCTTCCTCTATTTACATTTCAATGTAAACCTTGACTGAGATCTGGAAGGAGCTGACAGGTTTTAGCAGAAACTGGATGTGTAGGGCATTTTAACCCTTATTCCTGGTTAGTAAGCAATTCAGGTTTGGATGCAAAAAATTGTTAAACATTATCTCCCACTACTTGTGGGGAATGGGGCTATTATATCATACTCCTTACTGGGGCATGCCACTGATGGTTGGGCTGGTTACTCCCTCCACGCCGGCATATGTGAGACCTTGTGTCAGGAGGACTAGGTGGGCTGGGCCAGGGAATCGAAGCAGAAACAGCTGAGTCAAAGTTGGAGGAGGAGGAGGGATTAAGAGAGGGAGAAAAAGGAGGCGTTCAAGTTTTCAGGAAGAGCATAGAAGCACAAGAAAGAAGAGACTTGAAGATAAGGAATCCCTTTCCATCTGCCTGCTCACTTGTGGAAGCTGTGTGCCAATATCTTTGGTAGCCACAATCCACCTTCCCATGGAGCAATCTTTCATCCTTGCACAGGCCAATTTGTGATTGGTAGTCATTCCTTCCCAAACTAACATTTTAACATTTACTGGGAAGGTCATACAGGGAGGGAGGAGGTTAGAGTTGGTGAGTTCTTGCCCAGTATCATAAAATGGCCACTAGGAAGATTTCCCGCCATCTGGAAGGAGGAGGGCGAGGGCTTTCATTGGAATCTGATGTGGCCCCAGAATACAAGATGATGGCAGTGAGCCTCCCTGGGGCAGAAGTGGGCCCTCCCTATGTGTAGAGGCTGGCTGCCCTCGTGGTTCCTCAACCTTGGGAGGAGCGGATGGAGATGGATTAGGCTCCTCATTAAAGGTCTCCCAACGTTGTTTACTATGTGGCAAGTTTCTAGAAGGAGATGCAATGGGAGGAGCCAAGGGTTCTTTAGGTGGCGGCTCTTTGGGGGGAACCTTGGAGCCCCCTTTGGGAGGTCCTGGAGAGAAGCAGGCCTTAAGGGCAGATAATGCAGGGCAGACTCTCAATGGGGGACCCTCCCCTAAATTGATTTCCCTCTTCCTAACAAATTGTTCTACATGATCCCATGTGGACCAGTCAAAAAGATTAGTGGTAGGAAGCCAAAGGGCCACCCGAGTAAAGGTGTCCCAGGCTTTTTCCGCCTGGCTATCAGACCACTCAAGGCCCCTACTCTTCAACATGAGTCTAAGAGCTGAGAGCGCAGGGTCACCATGTGTGGTGTGTGTTTGCCCCATCTTTTCAGGGATGCCTTACCTTGGAACTCGCTTGGCCCAATCTGCCGGTACTTTCGGTTTTGAAGCTGCCTCTTCGCTTTGGCTGCGGATCAGTCTTGAGGGGCCCCATGTTGGGCGCCAGTTGTCAGGGTCTTAATCCCCCTTGCTCTTCTCGTCCAGCGACAAGGGAAGGGGACACTCCCCAACAAGGTCAGACCAAGATAGGTAGGGCTGACTGACCGCCCACTCCCAGCCCTCTGGGCAGAGGACAGACACGTCAGGGAGACCAGTCACAGCAGGAACTCGTTTATTGAGGAAGTCACACAGCTTTTATGTAGGGTGGGGGCTAGGCGGGAACCAATCAGCTTAAAGGTCAGCAAGTCACCGTGGATTCACGCAGGTGAGAGTCCCATAGGACTATATGGCAAGCACGAGCTGATCACGTTCCCGGAACTGTTGTTAACCAATCCCTGACGGTGGTCTGATTTATCGTCATTAACCTTTGAAACTGCCTTTGAGCCTTGATCTTGCTCACTTGCCAGGGAGTAAGAAGTCAGTTTGAGTTAGTTAACATGTCATTAGTCCCAACAATAGATAGGTGTAATTTTTTAAATTTAACTACTAAAGTTAAAATCACACTCACTTTTCAATGTTAGTAAAGGCTTTCTACTCATTTTACTAGATATTTGCTCAAAGATGAAATAGCAGGAGTATTATTGGTGGAAAGAATTCTGTTGATGGAAAGTGTGTAGCATTCACACACAGATAATTCCATTAATTGTTGAGAAAGAAATTTCAGAAATAATAACAAAGTCAATATACAGTGTACTCTGAAACCTTTTAATTGTGATTAGGATTAATTAAGCCAAAGATTAGAGACCTAAAAAACTCTCAGAAAGCAGTGTCATTTGTAAGTGAGTTTGAAAGAAGGAGAATGAAAGTTGGAGTGAACTAAATCCAAAGTCTATTCACAGTTGTCCACTGAAATTGAATGACAGTTCTGTAGGGTTTTATCACATCAGACCATGGTGGTGGAATGCATACCTGTCTTTTAACAATGAGAGGAATTGTGGTAAATTATCAGAATTATGTGTTCAAAGAGGAGTCTTTCTAAACCTTCCTCTCTAAATCTTCCATTTATAGAGAAATCGCTGCTTTATATTTGTAAGAATATGTGTATGAAGCAAAACAATTCATTTTGTATCATATTGAGATGGAAATAATTGATATATTTGTCAATTGTCAATGCTGTGGTTGAGATCACATGCAGATCATATAGGCAATTATAACATTTAAAAAAAATAAATTCTATAAAAATCTTGCTCTTTTGCTTTTAAATTTGAAACAAGTTGAGGAAATATTGTGTCATAACTGACAAGGTAAATTAGCACTGGGCTTCAGCTCTTGGGAATTCATTTTCTAATAATATACAATCAGTGAGTCACTATGAAAACATGAACTACATGGCTATAGCTAATCATTATAATCCACTTACATATTTTCTTTCAAAGGTATGTTTACAACTACATTCAGGACAAACTGGCATCTTTTTCTCCAACTGTAGACTTATTTAAAGTTTATTATCTACCAAGTGTGTTAGTACATGTCAGTAATCTCAACTACTCCGGAGGCTGAGGCAAAAAGTTTGTAAGTTTGAGGCAAACCTTGGCAACTTAACAAGATCCTGTCTCAAATCAAAATTGCAAGAGTGTGTGGACCTAGCTCAATGGTAGAACACTTGTGTGACATTCAAAGACCTGGGTTCAATCCCCCAGTATCACACACACACACACACACACACACACACACACACACCAAAATCTGTTTAGAAGATGAATTGCATGGGTAAGGATATATAGATCATTTTTTAGATGTTTTAAATAATGCACTTCCATTGCAAGTCAAAATGGAAAGAAATGCAAATGTTTAAATGGCTTGCAGGAGAACAACTTAAATTAGCAACCCTTCCATTTATAGTCAGACACTTATAGAACTGAATATAAGAAGTTCTTTTGAATGTATTGGGCTCAATTGGAATTGAAAACTTGTTCAACATTTAAGGATCTTGATCTAGATATGGGTGATGTGAGAAGTAAGACAGTTATGATCTTTAAAACACTTCATAGTTATGTCAGAGAAATGAACAGACAATTCTGATGGGGAGGTACATACAGGGAAAGTTTCACAATCTTAAATAAGAGTCTTTGTAAAATTGGAAAAGAAAAAGTATTTTGCCTGAAATTAATGTGTGCCACAATATACATATACACCCAAACACAGTCAGTATATGTTTCAGGATAAAGGATTCTGGAAAATAGAAATCAGAAAATCAGAAATCATTACTAATCATGATTCTGAAGTATTTGAGAAGTCGCATTACTTCTTCAGTAGACCTCTCATTTAAAAAGACATTAAGTTAGAAAAATACCCTTTAAAATATAATTTCTTACCTACAGGGAAGTTTTGCATTCCTCTATAAAGAAAGTGTCACTGACATGGAAAAGTTGACACGATTAAAGGCGTTTCCCTTGAATGAAATGATGTATTTACTACATCAAAACAGCTCTGACTCATTACGGTTTTCTCTGCTTATTTGCAGAAAGCAATATTTTGAATCACCATACATAATGATAAATTTAAAGGCTTACAATTTTTGAGCACTTATCATGTATTAGGTAGTTTTCTGAAATCATTATACACCCCAAATGATTTAACACTCAAATTGATTCTGTGAGGTTGGATCTGCTCTTGTTCTTATTATAGAGATAAGGAAACTGAAAACATGGAGAAAAACTTCCTAAAGTCCCCACAGCAGTGAAGTGAAATAGTGCAGAGAATTCAAATGGAACTTAGAATTAAATTATCTTAAACTCCATGCTAAGTACATTAACATATTGTGTTTTACATGTTTCACTAGGGTTTTTATACCAGATAGCATTAACTCACACTGATTCCATTAAATCAATATTCCAAGCATAAAACCTTACCTCTAGGTAACCAGTGTAATATTATGGAATAAATTTATAACCAGTCTTCTAATAAAAGATCATTTTAACAATTCTTTCAAATAGATGCTGCAGGATTTGAGGCTACGTTACACAAATAAGGGATTGCTTTCATACAGCATTATGGGGAGTAGAGTAGTAGCAGAAATTATGAAATAACACGATACGTGAATTTTTAAAATTATGAGTTATTGTCCTTCTATATAATATCTAAATGCTATGGGAAAATAGTAAAGAGCACCCCACCTATGATTTGACAAAGAATATCTAAGAAACAAATGCTACCTTTACACTTAAAATCAAATACAACCTTAGTTTCAGTACTGGTTTTCTTGCTAAGAAGTTGAAAGACAAGAATTTTCAGTTCACTTGTCTGAGTCTTAGTGTGCTGTCCTATAATGGAGGTGATAGAAATCACATATTGACCTCTAAAATCTCCTCAGACTATGATATATTGTGATTATATGAAATTAGCAAAGTTTAAGTAAATGAAGTGAGTAGAGATAAACATGCTAATTACTACAGGCTTATTCAGGTTTATTACAACTGGCTCATATTTAAAGACAGGTTCAGCAAATAGAAACAATTTATGCAGAGATATTTAATTATTCATGCCATGTTTTACTTGCAGAAAAATATGTACCAAATCAAATGTTTAATCATTGAGTTAATTAATTCTAGTAATTTGAGGAGAGATGTGGAATTAAATAAAAGTTAATATTTTTAATAGGAAAACAATGTCCTAGTGCAAGCAGTATGTACAGCTGCATTTGTGGTATAGTCTCCTTCATTGATTTCAATCTAAGTAGCTGTTTTCTGTTAAGTAAATTGTATCATTCCCTTATATTGCTTTTCTCTGTATTAAAATGAACATATGATACAGTTTGGAGATGAAGTGTTCCCCAAAGACTCTTTAGTTGAGGTCTTGGTACCCAATGCAACAATGTTCAGAGGTAGATCTTTCAGGAGGTGTTGATCATGAGGGTGGTGACTTTATCAATGGACTAATCAATCATGGATGAGTGGACTATGGGAAGGTGCTGGAAACTATAGGTTGTAGGAACCCAGCTGGAGGAAGTGGGTCTCTGGGCATTGCCCTGTGAGGGTTTCTATTTTCTCTATCCTCTACCCACCTCCCCAGGTCCTGACTGCCATGAGCTGAGTAGCGTTCTTCCGTGACCTTCTGCCATGATGTTCTGTCCACTGCAGGCCCAAGGCAATGGAACAAACTGACTACGTAATGAAACTTGTGAAAACAACAGCCAAAATTAATCTTTCCTTCTTTTTTTATGTCATGTATTTTTGTCACAGCAATGACAAAGTTCCTAATACTATTTATGTCAATAAATACTGAAATTGAATATTAAAATATGATGAATTTTTAAATATGTCTATGGCCTTGATAACATTTTGAAGTTTCTGGGGAAATGTACTGAATAATTTCCCAAGAACAACTAAGATTCAATTTTTAAATGAAAACATGTTGCCTTAAATAGTAAAAGAAATTCTCCTTATAGTGTTCCTCTCACAAGTTTACTGGCAAATTATGACAAATATAAATATGAGAGAACTGTCATTTCAGAAAAAGCCTCTAAAATATTTCAGAATATATTTTCCTCATATAAAAATACTACATGCTTGGCAAGATTATTTCAGATTACAAATGTGAAAACAAGGACAAAGGATGCTTCCACAGTGTAAAGACCGGATATTCCAGAGATGACCTACATTTTCGAGGCAACAGTTTATACTTTGAACCCACCTTAATAGACAGAGAGAAAATCTCTTCCAATGTTCAGTCTTGCCATCTTTTCTGTCCTCATTTTGCCACAGAATTTGAAAGAAGACATGGAAGCAGACATAGATCTGCTAAAAGACTTGGACTTGAAGTACCACATATGACTTCCATTTAAATTTTTTTGACTAGAACACAATGTTGTGGCCATTTCAAATAGTTTTACACAGGAACTAATTTTAATAATGACTGGAAAATGTTTGTGTGTCCACAAACACAGAACAAAGGAAATGCTTAATTACTAAGAACTCAATAATATGTGATTTTTAATTTTGTGTTGGTTTATAGCTGCCAGTAATAAATTATAACTTTAATGTTATAATGCAAAATGAGCAATGCCCTTGAAATTATTTGATAGAATGTGGGGACAAAGGTGCATATTAATTAAATTCTCCAGAAAATGTATTATAAATAATAAGAAAAACTGAATTTTAATAGAGAAATGTTACTATTACTTAGTCTTTAAATTTTTAAGTAAAAGCTTATTAAGCAATACAGAAATAATTGTTTTGTTTTGTCTTTAAAGTAGCAAATGTAGTAGCAATCATGTAAATATATATAAACATCCTTATTCTTTTACACAGTGCAAAACTTAATGCCAAACAAGGCAGTGCCTGCCAGTAATTTCAGCAACTTGGAAGTCTGAGGTAGGAGGATAGCAAATTTAAGTCCAGCTTCAGGAACTCAGAGAATAAAAAACAAAAAGGGTTGGGATGTAGCTCAGTGGTGAAGCACTCCTAGGTTCAATTCTCAGTATCTCCAAATTTAAAAAATTAAATTAAATTAAAAAATAAAATTCTTTATCATGCTGATTCATGCATCTTGTGTGTGTGTGTGTGTGTGTGTGTGTGTGTGTGTGTGTGTCTACTAGATGACAACAGAAGTTAGAAGCTTTGTTAGATCCTTCAGTCAAAGCTAAGAAACTAAACTGTGATGCTTTTCCAAGTAAATTTACAAAAGCAACTATGAATCAAGATGCTACAAATTAATACAAAATTTCTTTATCTTTGTAATTGTAGAAATGATGTTGACAGAAAATGTTATTGTTCATAAATGTAAACTTCTTTTTAGTGTAGAAAAAAATAATTACAAAGTCCAAAGGAGATGGAAGGTAAATAAATACAATTTTTTCTTTTGAACAACAAATTTACATGTTTCATAAATGCTTTATTAGAATATACCAGCAAAAAGATAGAGGAAAGAGGGAAATATTACATAATGTTGTATAAAGGTAAATCCAACAATATAAACTATCACACAATATAACTAGACTCATTGCTCAAAAAAGGCAGGGATTGACATCATTTATGTAAAAGGCAACACTCAAATATATGCTGTTTTTGATATGTGAATTTTACATATTGAAGTACATTTATCTTAAAATTTCATTATAAAAAAATCAACACAATTTATTCCAGTAACCTAGTGATGAAAGGTTATGCTTGGGTATGAAATGTCTCCCAAAGACTCATGAGTTGAAAGTTTGGTTCTTAATGCAACAATTGAAAGGCAGGGCTTTTAGGAAATGATTGGATTATGATGGTTCTGACCACATCAATGGATTAATCTATTGAGGGATTCATATTTGATGGCATTATTGGGAGGTGGTAGAAATTATGAAGATGGAACCAAGTTGGAGGAAATGGGTCCTTGGGGTGGGGTCTTGGGAACTACGGGTCATTCTGCGTCTTTCTCCTTTTCTCTTTCTGCTTCCTGGCTGCTATGTGGTGAGCAGTTTTGCTCTGCCACTCCCTTCCACTACAATACTCTGCCTCACCTCAGACCCAGTGCAATGGAATCAGCTGAGCAGGGACTTAAATCTCAAGTCAAAATAACTCATTCCTACTCTAAGTTGCTTTTCTTAGGCAGCTTTGACTAAGCAATGAAAAAAACTACACACACACACACAAAAATACCATTAATCCTATAGATGAGAAATGGATTAATTATTAAAACTCTATCATTATCACTGATTATTTAAACTATTCGCTCAGCAAATTAGAAAGTGAAGGTAAGTTTTTCATTCTAATAAAAGGCATCAATGAAAAGTCAGTTAACACCACACTTCATGGTGAATTACTGAATATCTCCCTAAGAACAGGATAAAGGCAATGGTGTTTATTACCGTCAATTCTCATCAGCAACACAATTAGGGACTTTAAACAATTTAATAAGACAAAAAGTATGGATAAAACTTGAAAAAGATCATTTATCCACAGATAACATGGTTTGATATACAGAAAACGCCTAAGAAGGTGCTACAATTACTGGAATTTCTATGTAAACACTGAAAGGGCATGCGCTGTAAGGCACATAAATAAATGAAAAGAAACGAAATGAAAAATAAAATTAAGAGTACAATGCCATTTACAAGCTCTTCATCTTCTAATTACATCATGTGGGCTCTTTCAAAGCCATTGTCTATTTCTTATTTTATAGAAGACTGTCTCTATTGCTTTGGGCCTAAGGTCAGGCAAAACACCTTGGTGCAAGGGTGTGGCAGAATAAAGTAGTTCAACACATGGCACCAATAAGCATGGGGACAGTCCACTCACCAGAGAAAAATATAAACCCCAAAGCTGTGCCCCCAATGACCTGACTCCTCCAGTCACACGCTACCTGCCAATAGTCACCATTCAGTTAATACCTATCAGTGGATTAATGCACTAATTAGGTTTAGGCTATCATAACTGAATCATTTCAGCTCTGAACTCACTGGCATTGTCTCACATGTGAGCTTCTGGGGGACACCTAACATCTAAACCACAACAGGATGCCAACCAATGCATGTTCATCAGTTTGTAGTTCCCAGTATTGACTATCATTCATTAAAAAAAGAATAAGAAAACTATCCTTGACCTTCCTCTCCCTCGTTTTATTAAACTAATACCTGTTGGGTCATTTTGTTTCTATCATGGAACTACCAACCTCCTGTCTTCTCTCCAAAAAGTCTCCAATAAACTTAAGCATCATGAGATTCTTCATTCTCTAATACAAATCAAACATCAGCATGGAAAATTCCCCACCTCTATCTTCTTGGGCAAAAGGACAGTCAGTGTAGGTAATAAATGATTGGGTAAGATCGAGAAGATGAGGGCTGGTTTGAAAAGAAACAAAATGCTAATACCTCCAGAGCTCTTCCCCCTCCTCCTCAACCGGCTGCCAAGATTACCTGCCTCCAAAACATTGTTCTTCCCGGCAAGCAGTAGTTGATGAATGCCGCCTGGACCTCTCCCTTCCTCCTGTTCCCTTAGACGGCTTCATTCTCGCCCTTGGATCACTCCATCTTTTGGCCCACCTTTTGGTCACTAGTCATGTAGGCAAGATAAGGGTAGAAGGGTGGGCATGAAAACAAAGAAAATCTAAAATGTATGAGGGGGCAGGACACCCCCACTTCTTCGGACACCCAGCTCTGGGGCCCCTTCTCTTCAGAGAAGTCTTTCTCTGTTCTGTCCTATAAATAAAACTTGCTTTCCACACTTGCCTCGGCGTTTCTCGGGTGTTCAATCTTCACAATGGAGAAATGGGACTTGGCCCTGATTCTCCTCGCCAGTATCGCTCTAGCGTTTCAGATTCACTTGAGAATTAAAGTTGGCATAAAACAGATTATTAGGTGAAAAGCATAATCTAAGTTTCACATGACAAGGGCCTCATGAAGGAACAAAGACCCAAAGAAGCAGTTAGTGCCGGTGACTCGTGTATTAAATTGGACAAAGAGTAGTAAACTGTGAAAATGTGACAGGGCAAAGGGTTGATCACCCATAATAAATTAAGCCTGATTGAGGATGAAGAAGAAGGGTATTTATTTAGGGTTCATAAAGACCGCACCTGGGAACTCAGTCTCAAGTAGTCTTGGTATAACAGTGGTCTATTTATGCTTTGAATATAGCCCTTGTTGCTCAGCCACTGCCACTTAGTTTTCAAAGGACATATTTCTTTCTTTTCCTCTCTCCCTACTCCTCCCTAAACTCAGGGAAAAGAGAATTACCTTTCTTCCTCATTTTAGGCAGATTGATCTGTCCTTGAGTATATAGCCATCATAGGAATGAAGTAATCCAGATTTGGGGGATGGTACCAGAAGATCTCAGAAATGACTATCTCCCAGATTAACAAGTGAATTACAACTCCAAAAGAACACAAGG
This sequence comes from Sciurus vulgaris, assembly GCF_902686455.1. NCBI lineage: Eukaryota > Metazoa > Chordata > Mammalia > Rodentia > Sciuridae > Sciurus > Sciurus vulgaris. Next base: position 23,495,980 of record NC_136470.1, on the reverse strand, counting down.
AAGGTAGCCTTTGTCTCACCTCTAAATAAGTCCCTTGTTCCTTCCGATGGGCAGAATCATAGCCTCTGGAAGAGGAGTTCTCTGTGTTTCTCCTTTGCCAGCAAAGCAATAAACATTTTTTTTTTTTTAATTTTTTCCTTTTTCTCAAAACTGTGTCCTCATTTTTGGATTGGCATTCGTCACAAGGACTGAGCTTTGGCAACATTGGGCCTGTGTTTGGATTATATTTTTAAAAATGGAGGCAATATTGAAAGTGTAAAATTACAAAAAAAGGAGGAGCATTTTATCAGTTATTTGTTAGGATTTGGGACTGATGCTAGCAAATTTTACATTATCTTGGTAGTTTAGGAGTTGACAGCTATTAACAGTCTTTGGGCAGTTTCTTTGAAAGAGAAAGGGAACTTTCAGTTCAGCCATTTTGCAGAAGGCGGCACTTTTCCAGGGAGTGGTGTTTGGTTTGGTCCAAGAAATCAGTTTACATCCTGGTTCACATGTGCAAGCAGCAAGGTCAAAGTTTGAGTAAACAGGATTTTCTGAGTTCTGTTCTAACCTCTGCCTCCCCACTCCATTTGGAGTGCTCTGGACCAGAATTCTTAATTTTGAATATATTTTTCTGAGAGAGACTTGAGAGTACGTACTTGGGTAAGGAAGGCGCTAGGGAGGTAAGAGTGAGTGAACAGAGCTGTGCATAAAAACTTTTTTGGCTTCAACTTACTTGTCCTTGTTGATAAGAATATTGCTTTTTATCCTTCACTCAAGAATCTCATCTGTTTTCAACAGCGAAAGTCAGAGAGATTATTTTAGACCCCTGTTTTCAAGTACCTTTAACTTAAATAAGCAATATGGAAAGTTTGTGTATTTTTAACTTCTTCAAAAGTTAGTCTTCTAAGACTAAGCTTTTCTAGAAGCACCACCTCTCTTTCTATGTTTTTGGTACTGGGGAGATTTGGGAGACACTGATTTTTCTCATCTTCCTCCTATGCCCAAAGTAAAGGGTCTTTTCTCTAATCTCAAATTGAGGCCGGAATAACAAGGACCATAATATTCTTGGTTCTCCCTATTTGAGGAGGAATTACCATCATAAAAGTGGAGGTTGCAAGGAAAATGGAGACATAATATTATTAAGTGGGCAACTGTATAGAATAGAGCCTTGATAATACAGGACAGGGGCAATTAGTGAGAAACTCAGGGAAACTGCCCTGTAGTAAAACCTTAGCCAAAAGGAGAGCTGGAAGGAGGAGTCTCCTCTTTGTCATAACTGAAATGGGATACTCTGTGTAGAATACTGTGGCATATTGCTAGGGAGAGGTGATAAGAGAAAGGGTTGTGGCTCATAGGGCACAGGTTCTTGCCAATCAAACAGAGGTTTAGTATGTTTTTTGAACAAATGTTAGTCTGCTTGTGGTATTTCCTTAGACTAATTTCTAGAATCTTTGAATTATTTTTCAAAATATTTATCATGAATGACTTTGCCTTGCAGGGAAGAAGGTCTGCTGAACTTACTCCACCATTTTGGCAGCCTCTTGCTAACCCTACAGTGCACCTTCTTAAATGTCAAAGTACATTAAAGTAATATTAAGTATTTCCTATTATGTATCGGCTAGTTAAATTTAAGAATTAATCTTACATGCGTATTAACCATTCCCTTGCTTGTTTTATTTTGTTTTAGTTTACCTGGGTACATAGAGAGATATTTTAAAATTTGTGCTGCATCTGATAGTATTCTTTCGGTTTATGCAATTGTGTAGTGCATTGAAGGATATTTAACATTTCCAGCTAGCATTCATTAAATGTCAACAGTACCATACCAATCACTGTAATTATCAAAACCCCCTAAATATTGCTAAAACCTATACCCTTATACAACTATAGCCATACTATACACATATTCAATAATTTTTATTATGTTATAATATGCCTTTGAGAAAATTCAGTTTGTTTAGCTCTACATCGTTAATTTAAATTTTTAATTAATGTCAGTATTATGTATGTATTCTATTTTTCTATCTCAAATCTAATATTAAATTGGGCTATTTGTTAACATTGTTTTTTGCAGATTTGACAGTACAGTCTTTCGTTTTAAGACTTAAAATTAATTGTTGACTCGTTTTTTTTCCCCCATTGGTTCTTTTTAGTTATACATGACAATATAACTCATTTTGAAATAATTATAAAAGCATGGAATATAATTTGTAATTATTGACTAATTTCTAGTTATCATAGACTATGATTTGTAATTGCTGACTAATTTCTAGTTGTGATAGACCACAGAGAAATTATTCAAAATATATCATCATAATTTTTAGCACAAATTTCACTCTTCACTAATCTGATTTAATTTTCACAAAATACTCAAGTTCTGTTTTTGTATTTTATAGAATTAAAAATGAGACCCAAAGATGCTAAACAATTTTGAAATGGATAGACAGGAACGAAAAAAATCAGAGGGAAACTTAAAACCAGGTGATAATGTCTCTTCCTTTGCATTCCACAGCTGGGTCACACTACTACATTTTGTATGGGTCTTTGAAAATATTTCTGCCTTCATCCAACTCTCCTGAACAGAAACTAGTGTGTAAATTGAAATGTCTTCTCCAAAGAAAACCTATAAGCAACAAAATTGTTTAGAAATTGGGGAAATGTCTGTTACATTGCCTACAAGATCCTTTTCCATTTATCAATTGTACTTGTTCAGATCAAAGTTGAAGGATATGTGAAATTCACTGTGAAGTCTGCAAACTGCAAAACATGTGATATTTATTTCTTCGTTTTGTTTTAGTACAAAACCTTGAATTTGCTTTTGTATTCTGAACAGATTCCTAACAGGCATTATTGTTTTTATTGTGTGTTTAATATCAAAGAATAAACACAGATGATTTCCTTGAAGAAATATATAATTGTCTCAAAACATCAAATATATTAACAATTCTTGTAATGAGAAGATAATTGTGTATTGTTCTTTGAAACACTAGCATTTTTTGATGGGAACATATTCCAGATATCTATTAGTTATACTTTGCTTATATTTTTCTCTAATTCATTATTATGCATGCAAAATCTTTATTATTGTACATGCATTCTTTTATATCTAATTGACAGTAAAAAAAAAGATTTTAAAAGCCAATTTCAAAAGTCAGAAGAAAAAATATATTATAATTTTTTGGAAATTTTATTTCCCCCCAATTCTGATATATTTGGAGTCTATAAATTTCCTTTTCCTATATCAAAGGTTTTTTTCAGACAAAACATCAAAAATTAGAATTTTGAGTATTATCTTACTAATTGGGATTCTGAAATGTATTTGTTTCCCGCCTATACTGGTAATAACACACTAGTTCTTTATGCAAAACAGAAATGTAGCAAAGAAAGTGAAGGAGGGAGAGGCATAATTTGACTTATCTTCGATTTCATGTTTTCTGCTTAATGATCAGGAGCTCATTCTGGTTGCAAGCATCATCACATGGTAAGAAAAAAATTAAATATATTTAGCAATTAGAGAAATGAAAATTAAAAGTACACTTACATTCCATCTAACTCCAGTCAGAATGGCAATTATCAAGAATACAAGTAACAATAAATGTTGGTAAAGATGTGTGGAAAAGGGTACACTCATACATTGCTGGTGGGACTGCAAATTGGTGTGACCATTATAGAAAGAAGTATGGAGATTCCTCAAAAGACAAGGAATGGGATCACAGTTGGATCCAGTTATCCCACTTTTTGGTATATATCCAAAGAATCTACAATCAGCACACTACAGTGACGCAGACACATCAATATTCACAGCAGCTCAATTCAAAATAGCTAAGCTATTGAGCTAACGTCTTAGGTGCCCTTCAACAGATGAATGGATAAAGAAAGTTTGGTATATATAGACACTGGAGTATTACTCAGCTATAAAGATGAATGACTTTGTGACATTTGCTGGTAAAAGAATGGATCTATAAACTATCATGCCAAGTGGAATACCCTAATCCCCAAAAACCAGAGGTCAAATGTTCTCTCTAATAAGTGGATGCTAACACACAGCAAGGGGGAGAGGGTAACAATAGAAGTTCATTGGATTAGACAAAGGGGAATGATGGAAAGGGAGTGGGAATAGGAAAAGGAAAGGTAATAGAATGAATCAGAAATAACTTTCCTATCCTCATATATGAATACAACACCATAAATCTCACCATTGTGTACATCCAAAAGATCAGGGTCCTAGTTAGAATAAAATACATCCCATATTTGTATAATTATATCAAAATGGAGCCTACCACCATATATAACTTAAAAGAACCAATACAATTTTTTAAAAGTCACAAGCTAATAAAAAAAATTAAAAAATAAAACATTCAACTCTGAGTCTTTGCATTTTCAAAAGGTCAAATTTCCTGATTACAGTGACAAATGGTAATTCTATAAACTTAAAGATGTTACTGAAAGTTGATGTCTTTAAAGAGCATGTGAATAGAATGACATTGTAACAGATAAAAGAAAAAAAACAGTTTATGGTTTTTTTTTTTTTTATCGTAAACAAATGGGATACATGTTGTTTCTCTGTACATGGAGTCAAGGCATACCATTTGTGTAATCATAAATTTACATAGGTAATGTTCTTTGATTCATTCTGTTACTTTTTTCCCTTCCCCCACCCCTCCCACCCCTCTTTTCCCTCTATACACTCCTTCCTTACCACCCTCCTTATCCCTAACCCTAACCCTAACTCTAACCCCTCCCACCCCCCCATTATATGTACTCATCCACTTATCAGCGAGATCATTCATCCTTCAGATTTTTGAGACTGGCTTATCTCACTCAGCATGATATTCTCCAATTTCATCCATTTGCCTGCAAATGCCATCATTTTATTATTCTTCATGGTGGAGTAATATTCCATTGGATATATATGCCACAGTTTCTTTATCCATTCATCAACTGAAGGGCATCTAGGTTGGTTCCACAATCTGGCTATGGAGAATTGAGCAGCTATGAACATTGATGTGGCTGTATCTCTGTAGTATGCTGATTTTAAGTCCTCTGGGTATAGGCCAAGGAGTGGGATAGCTGGGTCAAATGGTGGTTCCATTCCAAGCTTTCTGAGGAATCTCCATACTGCTTTCCAGAGTGGCTGCACTAATTTGCAACCCCACCAGCAATGTATGAGTGTACCTTTTTCCCCACATCCTCATCAACACCTATTTTGCTTATATTCATAATAATAGCCACTCTAATTGGGGTGAGATGAAATCTTAGGGTAGTTTTGATTTGCATTTCTCTTATTACTAGAGATGTTGAACATTTTTTCATATATCTGTTGACTGCTTGTACATCTTCTTCTGTGAAGTGTCTGTTCATTTCCTTAGCCCATTTGTTGATCGGATTATTTGTATTCTTGGTGTAGAGTTTTTTGAGTTCTTTATAGATTCTGGATATTAGCGTTCTATCTGAAGTATGAGTGGCAAAGATATTCTCCCACTCTGTAGGCTCTCTCTTCACATTACTGATAGTTTCTTTTGCTGAGAGAAAGCTTTTTAGTTTGAATCTATCCCAGTTGTTGATTCTTGCTTTTATTTCTTGTGCTATGGGAGTCCTGTTAAGGAAGTCTGATCCTAAGCCAACAAGTTGAAGGTTTGGACCTACTTTTTCTTCTATAAGATGCAGGGTCTCTGGTCTGATTCCGAGGTCCTTGATCCATTTTGAGTTGAGTTTTGTGCAGGGTGAGAGATAAGGGTTTATTTTCATTCTGTTGCACATGGATTTCCAGTTTTCCCAGCACCATTTGTTGAAGAGGCTATCTTTTCTCCATTGCATATTTTTGGCCCCTTTGTCTAGTATGAGAAAATTGTATTTATTTGGGTTTGTGTCCATGTCCTCTATTCTGTACCATTGATCTACCTGTCTGTTTTGGTACCAATACCATGCCGTTTTTGTTACTATTGCTTTGTAATAGAGTTGAAGATCTGGTATTTCAATACCCCCTGCACATGATTATTTCAATAGATGCAGAAAAGAATTCATTAAAATACAGCATCCCTTCATGCTGAAAACACTAGAAAAAATTGGGATAGTGGGAACATTCCTTAACATTGTAAAGGCCATCTATGCTAAGCCCATGGCCAATATCATTCTAAATGGTGAAAAACTGAAAGCATTCCCCCTAAAAACTGGAATAAGGTAGGGATGCCTTCTTTCACCGCTTCTATTCAACATCATTCTTGAGACTCTAGCCAGAGCAATTAGACAAACCAAAGAAATTAAAGGGATACGAATTGGAAAAGAAGAACTCAAACTATCCCTGTTCACTGATGACATGATTACATATTTAGAGGAACCTGGAAATTCCACCACAAAACTTTTAGAACTCATAAGTGAATTCAGTAAAGTAGCAGTTTACAAGATCAATGCTCATAAATCCAATGCATTTTTATACATAAGTGATGAATCTTCAGAAAGAGAAGTTAGGAAAACTACCCCACTCACAATAGCATCAAAAAAAATATAATACTTGGGAATCAATCTCACAAAAGAGGTGAAAGACCTCTACAGAACACTAAATGAGAACTACAGAACACTAAAGAAAGAAATTAAAGAAAACCTTAGAAGATGGAAAGATCTCCCATGTTCTTGGATAGACAGAATTAATATTGTCAAAATGGCCATACTACCAAAAGTGCTATACAGATTCAATGCAATTTCAATTAAAATCCCAATGATGGGCCTTACAGAAATAGAGCAAGCAATTATGAAATTCATCTGGAAGAATAAAAAACCCAGACTAGCTAAAGCAATCCTCAGTAGAAAGAGGGAAGCTTATGGTTTATGATACTATCTTTTGGGCTCTTTTGCTTACATCAATAACAAAATACCCAGTGTAATAGGATATTAAATCATAGAAACAAAATGGCCAGAAATATGCTATGAGAATATTTTCATAAGTTCATCTATTTATCTACTTAGAAATTTAGAAAACTGTAAATCTCTTATAATGTATAAATACATTAGATGATAGAAATTTTATCCTAAACAATTTGGAGATTTTTTTAAACCATACATCAAGCTTATTAAAGTGAGATGATGGGTATGCTAATTTGACAGTAGTAACAACTTTCCTGTGCATATGTGTAAACAAATTTAAAGTATGTAAAATAAAAAATAAAGATATTTATGATCCATGTTGTTCTCTTTACAAACCTCATAAACAATTATGTTATTAAGTATTCCTTTTTTCTTTGAAGATAAAGCAATCCTACTTTAAAAGGATAAAATAGAGAAAACTGCCTTTGTGCAGGCACCTGTTTTTGGAATTATTACAATTAATAGAGTTTTCAACAAACACATTTTCAACTATGCAGCACTACTTGACACTAATTTGCATATGGAAGTCAATAGTGTTTTTAAATACTTTAAATATGATTAATACATTTTGAAAGGATGTGAATACTTTAAGTAATTTGTCCTAAGCATTGCATATTTGGGTTTTAAATTGAATCTGAAACAAATGTTTATTTCATAATACTAGTATCTATGTTGTTCTAAAACAAAAAATAATAAATGTTTGTTTCAAAAAGTAAAATGTCCAGATCACATAAATTGGAAAATATAAGATTTCTTTAACTTTACCCTTCTATGCACTTATTTGTTTATAATATATGTAGCATCTTAAGTTTAATATAGGTATTCATAGGAAAATGTGTCTGTGTTGAGTGTGTGCCTGTGTGTGTCTACCTACATGTGTGTATGTGTGTGAGTGTTCAGGATCATTCCATGTAAGATTATATGGAACTCTCTTTGTTTTCATTAGTTGAAGAATGTTAAATTGTTTCCAGTTCTACAAGATGGAATAATTTAATTGATCTTCAAAAACTACAAAATTTTAATTAAGAATGCACAACATAATAATATGACATTATATATTATAAAGACTACAAAATAAAATTTGCTTTTAAAGGAATGAACAACAACAACAAAAAAAAGTAAGAATATTCTACTCCAGAAAATTTTCCAAAACCATGCCATGGCAGATTGGTTTTAGCTGAGCCACAGTAAGCTTATGGATTCCATCACTAGGACTAAAGTGTAACACTGTAAGATTCATTGTTATATACGTGATTGGTAAAGATAATACACACCTTTGTACAAATCCAACATATTTACATGGACGATACATACCAGTATTTCATATATACACCTCTTTTCTACAGTGATTATGTTTCTAAGAATTTAATTTGTGAGCAATGATGTGGTTTAGAATTGACTATAATAAAACTATTGGCTTGTATGTTTTTGAATTTTAGGTTTTGGCAGCAGTTTAAAGTAACTTCAGTTTTTCACTTTTCCCAGTAAATAAGAATGATTACATGAGAGATTTCTGTAGTATAACACAAGAAGCAAATATTTTAAAATATTTAAAGCAGAAAAGAGCTATTTCTATTTTCCTCCTTTCAGATATTAAAAAGTCAAAATGCAGAATAGTAAAAGTGTACACCTTTGTCTATTTTATGTTTATGTGTTGTTTTATGTATATATTTACAGATATATCAGATTTAACTAAAAACTTGAGTTTAATGAGAATGGTAGATAGTGTTAGGGCCTGGGCTTAGAGGAATTCTTAACTCTAATTTGAATCCACCTCTACCCATAATCAAAATATTATTTCAAGTATTTCCTTGTCTCCCATCTTCAATTTAATTAAATGAAAAACAAGGCTAGGGAAGACTTCATTTGTATAATCATTTGTATAATAGGCAAAATTTATGAAGTTTTTAATATAATGCTAAGAAGGACTCGATAGTATTTTCATTGCTATTTCTGTTATCATCACTATTGTTATTGGTGTATATATTTATATAGGATTTCTCAAGTCATCTAATTCAATAAAGGTGCATATATGCTTTTCAAAGAAATTCAGTAGGCTCTACTAGAGTATTTCCAGAAACAAGGAAAATATTTTACATATCCTATAGCCTATAAATGTTTTAATTTTACAAAATTGTTACTATACAAAATACATGCAAGGGTTTATGTTAACAAAACACATAACTATTATTTTAGCATGTTGAAATTTCTTTTGAGTTTATCTAACAATATATGAGTTATTTATTCATTCAAACTATTTCATTATTTTAAGTAAATTCTAGGGTAACTATAATAGTAACTATAAAATATAAGGGTAACTATAAAATATAAGTAGCATATGAACAGTTTGATGAGAAAACATCCAGTTACATATTTCCTTTGGAAGTCAGATAAGTATACATATATTGGAGATGAAATTCTCATGCATTGCCAAACTATACGGATATTTTGTGTAACTCTTAAGAAATACTGTTTAATATTTGAGAATTGTGGTCCTTTGCATTTTCATTATATGAGACCTATTGTGAAATTAGATTTGCTTATTAACATGTTAAATCTCATTTCCTGGGAAGGAGGATTAATGAGCTTGTGGCAATACCTACTCATCCTCTTTTAAGGAAAACATCTGTATAAAGGAAGTCTTTGATTTTAGTTTTTAAATACTGATCACTTAGATTGCTTCCTTTTTACACATAGTTAGACTATAATTAAAATAGATAATTAGAGAATGTAATTACTGAGTTCTTCTTTCAGTCTTTGCACATTCATTAAGGATTATATATAAGTCCAAGTTAGCCCAAAATGTATAGTAGTTGACAGTTCAAAAGCTATCTTGAAATGTAATATTAAGAATAGTTATCTTTTCTCATAAATATCTGTCTTTAATTTGGAACCATGCAAAATATTATTAGTTAAATAATTGGGGTTTTAAATATTGCATAGCAATGAAAGATAGATTTGCAGAACAATCTGATTTTATATTTTAGATTTATCTTACATGGGAAAATAAAGACAACTTTGTTTTCTTTTTCCATTTTCCTTACCTATGTTTTCAAATTCCAAATGTTTTACTAATTCATTCCTGTTTCTGCAAGAATAATTGTATGTAAATTGCTACTTTTTCAACCATATTAGACCTATTGAAAAGATATGAGTTATGGTAAATTCTTTGTAATAAAAACAAAGAAGAGATAATGTGAAATATTTCTGCATTCCAGCCTCTGGTTTTTCCTTGTGAGTCAACACTACATTGTTTAATCCTTTCATCAGATTTCTACCCAAATCAAGAATCACGAGAAACCTGTATCATTGATAAATACTTGCAGACTGGTCTTGATTACATAAATTGCATGAATTTACTTTAATGACCATAGTATTTTCTCTCTTCCCCTTTTATTCTCATCACACATGTCTGTTTTATCTTGCTTAGGTATTCAATGCCTATTAGTAAGTACATAATTTATTTTTTAGTTAAAAGTTGGGTAGCAAAATGAAAGGAATATAGGAATAAAGTAACTTAAGTGAAAATTATTGAAAAAATAGGGTTTAGTTATGTTATTCTAGAATAATAGGCCCTTGTCAAGGAATTACTAGGAATTTCATATGGCAAGGGGATCAGATATACACCAAAATCCACAAGTTAATAAGTACAAAATGTGTTGTTCACTGTTCCCTTATGAACTTGTTACTATTTTTTTCATCTGTTTAGCCAAATATTAACCCACATTGATTTTTATGTTAAGTAATCAAGGAGATAAAACAAAGAAATTAAAAATATAAAGAAATTTGTGAAGAGAAAAAACAGGTAAGAGATACCCTTACAAGATACCAGAACATGGCCAGACATGGTGGCACACTCCTGTAATCCCAGTAGATTGGGAGGCTAAGCAACTCAGTGAGACTGTGTCTCTAAATAAAATACAAAATAGGGCTGGGGATGTGTTTCAGTGCTCAAGAGTCCCTGAGTTCAATCCCTGGTATCCAAAAAAAAAAAAAAAAAAAAAAAAAAAAACCAAACATATTAGAGCATTATATACCTAGTGTGCATGGGAATGAACAAATAAATCTGTGAAACACAAAGCAGAGTAGAAAGAACACTGTCATTTATGAATGAAAGATACATGACATAGCATTTCATATTGTTAAGGAGATACAAAATTTGTCTTAGTACACTTTCTGTGATTATAACTTAATACCACAGACTTGATAATTTGTAAGGAATGAGTGCTTATTTGACTAAAAGCTCTGGAAGCTAGGATATCCAAGGTCAAGGGGCCACATCTGGTGATGACTTTCTTAATGGTGGGGACTCTGTGGAGATCTGAGGGGCACATCCAATATGTAGAGACAAAATGTCTTTTATAACAAATCTGTTATTGAAATAACTCATTAGTCCATCAATATTAGAAACAAATTAATAGATTTCTAAGGAAAGAGCCCTCATGACATAACTACTTCTTATAGGGCCAACCTGATCTTGCTTCTTAATAAAGAATACAGATTAAATTTTATCAATAATAATTTTAGTTGGAGCATTCAAAACATAGCACTGTTTATACATAACAGTTGGAAAACAATTTTGTCCCCAAGATTGGAACAAAAGTAAACAATCACAATGTCAGCTGATAACACAATGTGAAACAATGGAAGGATGTATACACTGCTAACAATAAATTGGTACTCACATTTAGAAAATCAGTTTGGTATGTTACCTCATGGAGTTGAACATGCACATTCCTTATTTTTATAATTATTCATTTACTTTTTTATTTTTTACAGACTGAATTTTTACTCATTATACACAAATGGGGTACATTTTTTCATTTCTAGGGTTGTACATGATGTAGATTCATACCATTCATGTAATCATACATGTACATCCGGTAATGATGTCTGTCTCATTCCACCATTTTTCATACCCCTCTTCCCTCTCATTTCCTTCAATATAATCTAGAGTTCCTCCATTCTCCTCTCATCCCTCCTCTCCCCGCTTATACATCATAATCCATTTATCAGGGAAAACATTCAACCTTTGGCTTTTGAGATTGGTTTATTTCACCTAGCATGATATTCTCCAACTCCATTCATTTATTTGCAAATGTCATAACTTTATTCTTCTTTATGGCTGAATAATATTCCATTGTGTATATATACCACAGTTTCGTTATCCATTCATCTGTTGAAGGGCATGTAGGTTGGTTCCACAATCCAGCTATTGTGAATTGAGCTGTTATAAACATTGATGTGGCTGTGTTACTGTAGTATGCTGATTTTAAGTCCTTTGGGTATAAACTGAGGAGTGGGATAACTGGGTCAAAAGATGGGTCCATTCCAAGATTTCTGAGGATTCTCCACATTGCTTTCCAGAGTGGCTGCACCAATTTTCAACTCCACCAGCAATGTAAAAGTGTGCCTTTTCCCCACAATCACGCCAACATCTATTATTGTTTGTGTTCTTGATAATAGCCATTGTAATTAGGGTAAGATGAAATCTTAGAGTTGTTTTAATTTGTATTTCTTTAATTACTAGAGATCTTGAACACTTTTTCATATGTTTATGGATCAACTATATATATATATTCTTCTGTAAAGTGTCTGTTCAGTTCCTTGGCCCATTTATTGATTGGGCTCTTTGTATTTTTGTTGTAACATTTTGTAAGTTCTTTATAAATTTTGGAGATTAGCTTTCTATCTGAAGTGTGTGCGAAATATTTTCTCCTATTCTGTAGGCTCTCTTTTCATATTATTGATTGTGTCCTTTGCTGAGAATAAGCTTTTTAGTTTGAATCCATCCCATTTATTGATTCTTGTTTTAATTTCTTGGGCTTTGGGAGTATTGTCAAGGAAGTCTGGTCCTAAGCAAACATGATAAAGATTCAGGCCTATTTTGTTTTCTATTTGGTGTAGGGTCTCTGGTCTAATTCCTAAGTTCTTGATCCATTTTGAGTTGAGTTTTGTGCAGGATGAGTGATAGAGGTTCAATTGCATTTCACTGCACATGGATTTCCAGTTTTCCCAACACCATTTGTTGAATAGGTTATCTTTTCTCCATTGTACGTTTTTGGTTCCTTTGTCTAGTATTAGGTGACTATTTATGTGGGTTCATCTCTGTGTCTTCTGTTCTGTGCCATTGATCTGCCTATTTTGGTACCAATACCATGCCATTTTTGTTACTATTGCTCTATGGTATAGTTTAAGGTCTGGTATTGTGACACCTCCTGCTTCACTTTTCCTGCTCAGGATTGCTGTGGCCATTAGAGTCTCTTATTCTTCCAGATGAAGTTCATGATTGCTTTCTATATTTCTATGAGGAATGTCATTGGGATTTTAATTGGAATTTTATTGAATCTATATAGCTCATTTGGTAGAATGGCCATTTTGACAATATTAATTCTGCCTATCCAAGAACATGGGAGATCTTTCTATCTTCTAAGTTTTTCTTCAATTTCTTTCTTTAGTGTTGTGTAGTTTTCATTGTAGAGGTGTTTCACCTCCTTTGTTATATTGATTCCCAAGTATTTTATCATTTTTTTGAGAGTATTGTGAATGCAGTGGTTTACCTAATTTCTCTTTCAAAGGACACATCGCTTATGAATAGAAATGCATTAGATTTATCCATGTTGATTTTATATCCTGCTACTTTGCTGAATTCATTTATTAGTTCTAGAAGTTTTCTAGTGGAGTTTTTTGAATCCTCTAAATATAGAATTAGGTCATCAGCAAATAGTGACAGTTTGAGTTCTTCTTTTCCCACTTATATCCCTTCAATTTCTTTGGTCTGTCTAATTGCTCTGGCTAGTGTTTCAAGGATGATGTTGAATAGAAGTGGTGAAAGAGGGCATCCCTGTCTTGTTCCAGTATTTAGAGGTAATGCTTTCAGTTTTTCTCCATTAAGAATGATGTTGGCCATGAGCTTACATGCCTTTACAATGTTGAGGTATTTTACTACTATTCCTATTTTTTCTAGTGTTTTAATCATGAAGGGGTGCTGTATTTTATCAAACACTTTCTCAGCATCAATTGAAATAATAATATGATTCTTAACTTTAAGTCTATTGATGTGATGAATTACACTATTGATTTCTGAATGTTGAACCAACCTTGCATCCCTGGGATAAACCCCACTTGATCATGGTGCACTCTCTTTATAATATGTTTTTGTATGTGATTTGCCAGTATTTTGTTGAGGATTTTTGCATCTATGTTAATCAGGTATATTAGTCTAAATTTTTCTTTCCTTGATGAGACTTTTTCTAGTTTTGGTATCAGAGGGATGCTAGTCTCATAGAATGAGTTTGAAAGGGTTCCCTACTTTTCTGTTTTCCTGGAATATTTTGAGGAGTATTGGTGTTAGTTCTTCTTTAAAGGTCTTGTAGAATTTGGCTGAGAATCCATGTGGTCCTGGGTTTTTCTTGGTTGGTAGGCTTTTGATGGCTTCTTCTATTTCAGTGCTTGAAATTGATCTATTTAAATTGTGTACATCTTCCTGATTCAGTTTGGGAGTATCATATGTCTCTAAAAATTTGTCAATGTCTTCGATACTTTCAATTTTGTTGGAGTATAGATTTTGAAAGTAGGTTCTTAATTACTTTATGTATTTCAATGGTGTTTGTTGTGATCTTTCCTTTTTATCACAAATTCTAGTAATTTGAGTTTTCTCCTTTTCTTCATTAGTGTGAATAAGGGTTTATCAATTTTGTTTACTTTTTCAAAGAACCAACTTTCTGTGTTGTCAATTTTTTGAATTGTTTCTCTTGTTTCAATTTCATTGATTTTGGATCTGATTTTAATTATTTCCAGTCTTTTACTATTTTTACTGTTGATCTGTTCTTCTTTTTCTAGGGCTTTGAGATGCAATGTTGGGTTATTTAGTTGTTGACTTTTTATATTTTTAATGTATGAGCTCAATGCAATGAACTTTTCTCTTAGTACTACTTTCAAAGTGTCCCAGAGACTTTGATATATTGTGTTGTTGTTCTCATTTACCTCTAAGAATTTTTTTTTTTCTTCTCTGATGTCTTCGGTTATCATTGCATCATTCAATAACATATTATGTAGTTTCCAAGTGTAGGAGTAGTTTTTGTTTTTTATTTTATCATTGATTTCTAATTGCATTCCATTATGATCTGATAGAATACAAGGGAGTATCTCTATTTTTTTGTATTTACTAATGGCTTCTTTGTGGCATAGTATATGGTCTATTTTGGAGAAGGATCCATGAGCTGCTGAGAAGAAAGTAGAATTGCTCCATGATGGATGAAATACTCTGTACATGTCCATGAAGTCTATATCATTGATTGTATTATTTAGTTCTATACTTTCTTTGTTCAGTTTTTGTTTGTAGGATCTAGCCAGTGGTGAGAATGGTGTGTTAAAATTCTCCACTATTATTGTGTTTTCATCTATTTGATCCTTAAAATTGAGAATGGTTTGTTTGATGTACATAGATGCTTCATTGTTTGGGGCATAAATATTTAAAATTGTTATGTCTTGCTGCTTTATGGTTCCCTGAAGCAGTATGAAATGTCCTTCTTTATCCCTTCTGACTAACTTAGGTTCAAAGTCCACTGTATCTAATATGAGGATGGAAACCCCTGCTTTTTTACTGAGTCCATGTGCATGGTATGTTTTTTCCCCATCCTTTTGCCTTTAGTCTGTGAATGTCTCTTTCTATGCTATGAGTCTCTTGAAGGCAGCATATTGTTGCATCTTTCTTTTTAATCTGATCTGCCAGTCTATGTCTTTTGATTATTGGGTTTAGGCCATTAACATTCAGGGTTATTATTGTGATATGATTCATATTCCTGGTCATTTTGGCTTTTTTTGGTTTTTAGTTTGACTTGGTTTCTTCTTTGATTGGCTTTTCCTATAGGGTTGTTCCTCCCTTTGCTAACTTATATTGTTGTTTTTCACTTCCTCCTCATAAAATATTTTGCTGAGAATGTTCTATAGTACAGGCTTTCAATTTGTGAATTCTTTTAACTTTTGTTTATTGTGGAACAATTTTATTTCATCAAAAAATTTGAAAGTTAGTTTTGCTGGGTATGGGATTCTTGGTTGGCATCCATGTTCTTTCAGAGCTTGAAATATATTGTTTCATGCCCTTCTTGCTTTTAGAGTCTGGACTGAGAAATCTGCTGATATTCCTGTTGATTTTCCCTCATAAGTAATCTGACCCTTTTCTCTTGCAGTTCTTAAAATCCTATCTTTATTTTGTATGTGAAGGATTTTCATTATAATGTGCCTTGGTGTAATCTGTTGTAATTTTGTGCACCTGGTGTTCTGTAAGTCTCTTGTATTTGATTTTCCATTTCATTTTTCAGGTTAGGAAAATTTTCTGATATTATTTCATTGAACAGGTTGTTCATTCCTTTGGTTTGTACCTCTGTGCTTTTCTCAATCCCAATAATTCTTAAATTTGGTCTTTTCATGATATCCCATAATTCTTGGAGATCCTGTTCATGATTTCTTAATATTTTCACAGTTTGGTCAACTTTCTTTTTAAGATTAAATATTTTATCTTCATTGTCTCTGATTCTGTCTTCCACAAGATCTATTCTGTTGTTGATGCTTTCTATTGAGTTTTAAATGTGGTTTATTTTTTCTTTTATTTCAAGTATTTCTGTTTGACTTTTTTTTTTCAGAATCTCTATCTCTTTATTGAAGTGCTTTTTTGCTTCCTGCATTTGTTCTTTTAACTGTTTATTGGAGTGATCATGCATTGCCTGCATTTGCTCTCTTATCTGATCTTTTGCTTCATGGATCATTTTAGTTATGCAGATTCTAAACTCTTTTTCTGTCAATTCTACTGTCATACTGTCTTTGGATTCTATCAAAATATTATCTTTGTTTGTTAGGGGCACTTTCTTCCCCTGTTTTTTCATATTGTATCTGTATATTCCCCTCTGGCAGTGAAAATCTGATGTACTGAAGTTTCCCCCTGCAGCCTTATTGTGTCTCTGCAGTTTTCCAGTACCTCTCCTTTGAAGGGGAGATCAATATTAGCAGCACCCAATACAGAGAAAATGCATCCCTGAACCAGAGAGCCCCTATAAAGACTTTAACATTATTGTAATAAACAGAATTAGTTCAATTATTATTTACAGTATTTCTAGTGGTGAACGAAGAGGATAGGGAAGGATGTAGGCTGTAAGTGAGTAAATAGTGGTACATGTCAAAGAGCCTCCAATCTCCTGCAGGTGTCTCAGGAAAGGAACCGCCCTTCCAATGATTGTGGCCATGCCCTCAGAAATAATTCAAAATGCCTGCCCCAGCCTTCAAAAAAGCTGGGGAGCCCCAGCAAGGGAGTGCCGATCAGCATGGGGGAGTGGGGGAGCAGTGTTGGCATCCATCTGGGGTGGGGGGATCCGCATTCCTCATTAACAGTGGTATTTCTGAAAATACACACAGGAAGTCCATCTCTCTTGCTCATAATGAAAAAAAAACAAATAGGAATAACACATGACTTTCATCTGCATAATACATGCTGACTTAGAGTATATACATATGATGAAAAATTAAACAATATATTATTTTGGATATTTACCTATGAGATAAAAGCAAATTATAGTAAGCAAAGTTTTTTTTTTTAAGGAGAAACCAAACTTTATTTTACACCAGTGGGCCCAGAGGAGATTAGCATTCCAAAATTCTGAGCCCTGATCCACAGTTTCTTACAATATTTATAGATTGACATCATCTTAGACCCATCCTATCATTGGGGCTTTTTCCTCTTTTATTTTTTTTAAACAATTCCTAATCTACATAGGGTCTCTAACATAAAGCATGTTCACAGAAACAGATAAGAAGAAACAGCTCTTTTCACAGACATCTGTTCCATTTCAGAAGAGAGTAGTTAGACTCCAAAGGCAATTATTGACAATGCAAAATGTAGGGACCAAAATGTAGGGGAAAGCCTAAGGGCAGAGAGGAGAACTGACCCCTTCCCCAAGCATTGAACTCTTACCACAACATTTTTGTAATTTCATTTCACAACTGGGTCTGATTTTGCCACCACATTTCCCCCCTTTGATGTCTTTTTAAACCTTTTTAAGGGCATCACCTCTCTCCATGTCCTCCAAGTTAATCCACTGGTAACTCCAGAGGAGCATTTGGAATTTCACGGCCTCTAAGCAGGAGACAAATCAGGTCAGTATGTTAAGGATGCAGGTACCAAACAGGAGTGCCAGGAGGATCATGACAGTAAAATGGATCAATTCAGAAAATAAGAATAGTTCATTTATCCCAGGTAGAAGTTGGTTTCTCAAGCTTCTGCTATGTATAGATTAGTCAGCTTTTGGGGTGACAAAAGCAGGGCTGTTTTCTTTGAGGGCTCTCAGGGTGTAGCTTGTTTATTTTGGATGGTCAACTTGCCAGTTGCAGTTTTTCCCCTCTGTGATGAATACAAGGGGCCACCTTGTCTATCTTCACTGCATTACGTCTGGTAAAAAGATAGTGAAAGGACCCCTCTAAAGAAGTTGTAGGAATTGGACTTGACATTATTATTATCTAAAAAAAAAATTAGCATTTCCTGGTTTAAAGGGGTCGGCATGATGCGTTTTAATTTTAGACTTTTTATATATACCTCTTATAATGAGAGGAGGATGCCCACAGAGAATCGCATAAGGGAAGAATTCTGCCTGCCTAATAGGGCTCAACCTAATTATTAACAGAGCAAGGTGTTTAAGACCAACTTGGTCAAAATTGACTGTGCCCCTATACACTAAGAATCAGCTGAAATTCCTCAGGGGATCAGTCTTGGGAACTTATGAAAAGCCTTTTAGCTTCTCTAGTGCCATCTGCTAGGATAGGTCAAGGTCTTGCTGATCACATATGGCTTCCCTTGGAAGCATTAGGGAATCAGTTCCCTTTTCAGTGACACTCCTTTTGCAGAATGTGCACTGGTTGACTTCTTATCTAGGGTCACATTGATCTCTCTGATCAGGAGGTCATGTGACCCAGAGTTGTAAAGCCTTAGAGAAGTTCCTGTTGTTCCCTGGGTTTGAACTGACCTAAAAGGGCAAGAGTCAAATATTGACTGTTTTTCTTTGCCCTTTTTATCTTTAGTTTCTAAGTTTTGGGTAAGTAAAGTTTTAAACAACACAAAATTCAGAATGATAGATTCTACTACAAGGAAGATGGAATGCAAAATCATTTACTGATT
The DNA here is from genome assembly GCF_902686455.1 of Sciurus vulgaris. Lineage (NCBI taxonomy): Eukaryota > Metazoa > Chordata > Mammalia > Rodentia > Sciuridae > Sciurus > Sciurus vulgaris. Next base: position 23,476,974 of record NC_136470.1, on the reverse strand, counting down.
TATTAAATGTTTCAATTCTTAAGGAATTTGAATAGGACACAGTCATATATTTCTTCAATAACAAATATGCTTTATAATAATTGAACAGTACTATCTTTGTAACTGTGTGTGTGTGTGTGGGAGCATGCATACATATATATATGAAATATCTCACCTTTTGTGTGTATAAAGGAAACAGAAGTAAAACACTATGAAATCCACAGTAGCAACTGTTTATAAAGTAAAAACAAGTAATAAACATATAGATTTTTAGTTTAAGAAAAAAGTGAATAAAGAACAAATATATACATGGTGATTCCTTAAAATTATATTGTCTAGTGATTTATAGCCTTCTTAGTTTGTGTAAATACATTCCGTAATGTTCAAACAATGAGAAAATCACCTAATGATGCATTTCTCCAAAATTATCCCAATTATAAAGTGATACCTTACTGTAAGGATAATGAGAATTGTGAGTTTATTCATGTTTGACATCTTAGAGCATTCAGTCATCCAGGACACAGTATGATAAAAGTATTATTAATAGATTACAACAAAGATAGCGTCCATTGCCTAAAAATCAGTCCAATCAGTCCAAAAGTTAATCCAATAGTGGCAATAAAGATTTAACAAGTATTCTATAAGCTCAATTTATAAAGAAATGAAGAAAAACATGTTAAATAAGATTAATCAGAAAGATATTTTTCTCTGCATCTGAAGAGAAATTTGAAAAGATATATAATGTCCCATGAAATTCAAGTTCAGGATTTTTTCCTTTAAAACTTGAGTGTCATACAATCGAGCTGGATTTCATAGTATTTTTCTTAGAAGAAAGGTTTAAAGAGAGGCATTTTACCAGAAAACCTCTTAGCTGTAAAATCCAAATAATGCATCATGGTAAGTGGAAGATTCAGATACTTCTGGCAGCTCCCTTCCTTTCTTTTCAGAGAACATTAAATAACATCAGCCTCTGGTTTATCCTACCCTCTGCTTTTCTCTCTCCTCGCAATTCTTTAACTGATATCTAAAATTTCATTGAGAATTCTTCTCTTGCTTCATTTTATTAGATTTTTTTTTTCAATATTCTGGGTATTTCTCTCCATCTAGATTTAAAGGCCCTGGGGAGGAATCCACTGAATTAAAAGGATGATCTCTGGTGTACCCTCCCTCACAGTGGGCCATCCCCCTTGACTTCATTTCTGGAGGAGAAAATTACAGTGACTCATTTGTGGAAGATGGCCCTATCTTAAAAGTAGAAACAGAAAGTAGAAATGGTAGTGGTTAATTTATTATTAGGAATAATACATTTTTATCTGTAGTTTTCCTACCACTTTATTTAATGTATTATAGCTGATATTCACCATATGAAATTGATTATTTGTAACATAGAAGGGATTTTTCTATTCAAGTAAAATTTAAGGAAATATCCAATGTTAGCAAACATTGTTTAAGAACCTTAATTGTAAGAAAAAGATTTCTTTCAGACATATTGCATTATTTTCCTTTAGTATCCACTAATCCCCATAAAATATAAATTTGTAGCATTAAAATGGATCAAACTATTTTCTAATGGATTATAAGCATTAAGGGACAATGCATTTGACTTTGGTCAGACTTATATCTGAGTCTTTAGGAATGGAGAGTAGGTATAGTATTGGAAGAAAATGGATAGGAGGTTGCTGAAAGTACAAAGACATATGAGCAGGAGTCATTTAAGAGAGTCAAAAAAGATCAGGTCAGTTAAGTAAAATGAAAAGTCCCTTTTATTCATTAATTCTAAACACACTATTTCAGCCCCTCCTTTTGAGGGTCAGGATTCACTATGGCCCCTTCATGCTTCTCAAGATCTTGCAAACACAGGCACTGACAGTCTTTTTTTTCCGGACTACATTTTCATGGATGTCTGTACAGTGAACCTCTCTGAAAGACAAGAGAAAATGCCTTTCTCTAGAACAGAGAGATTTCTTTGCTGGCCACAGTTAAAAAAGGAAATGTCTCCCTCTGGGGCAAAGGTTGGGAAGGTTTGATTGCCTCACCAAATAGAAGAATAGCATTTTCTGAAAAGGGAATTTTTCAGATGTGAGCAAAAACACTGCATGTGCTACATCTATCTAGACAGATCTGAATCACTACTGCGGGATCTGAGAAGCACGGAGGGTCAGAACAAACACAAGATGCATGTTAGCTGTTTTGCTGTCAATATAATAAAACAAAAAACAAAATATCTTTGTATCTGATGTGGAGGTCATAGGTCATGGACTAGCCTTGAAAGGAAAAAGAACTCTCACCCCATTCACAGTTCTTGACATCTATTGTTGGAGAGGTTTTTTTTTTTTTTTTTTTTTTTCCTTTTGGTATCAGAGAACATGAGTAAAAGAAATAGACAATAATTTGTGCTTTTTGGAACTTCCATTCTAGTTATGTAACATTTTAAATTCTAGGAATTCAAAAAGTTTAAAAATGAATAAAATATAAAATGTTCAAGTTGCTAGAATATTTATAAAACAAAGTCAGAGTATAGACAAATTTGTGTAAGGTAGTAGCCTGTAAATATATGGGGCTGTGGAGATACTTGAAGGATGTCATTTAGAGATGGATAAGGGCACATACATTTAGGAGCAGAGTCTAAAAATAATGGATCAGCACATAATTTACAGTCAACAAGGAGACGCTTAGAAAAAAAAACCTGTACTTTAAAATCATTCATCATAGTAGATTTGGAAAAAATGTTGTTACTTATTTGTAATTTAGTTCAGTGAAAGTGGTATAATTATTATTGCAGATTTTATTGTGGAAAAAAGACTAGAAGAATAGTTATGAGTTTGAAGTTGACAGACCAGGCAAAATTATAATAGAGTAGAGATAAAGGTAAAATTCTCAATCTGGAAATGATGATAGGAATGAGAGAGGAAAACTTGTCAGGAAGGTACATATGTTTCAGGGACTTAAGTTTGAGATGACAGTAAGTCTTCTAAGTTTCAGGTCTATGAGGCGATCGAAAATTTGGCCTTAGAATTTAGAAAGAAATCTGAATGTGGGACAAGATTTGGGATTAGCCCTACAGAGTAGATTTCTAAAGCTGTGAGAATAGATAAATTCTCAGAGATGGTACAAAAATGGAAGGACAGATGACAAGAGAATAGTTCAACTGCCGCTGTTTTCAGAGACATGTAGGAAAGAATCCTATGAAAACTAAGATGAGGAGAAAGGGGAAAAGGAGAAGGGAATTCAAGATTTTATGTATCATATAATATATAAAATATACATTTATATATACATATTTCATATAATATATACATTTATATATTATGCAATAAAACACATATTATATTATATATTATATATATATTCTATAATATATATAGTTTTCTAAAATATATGTAAACCCCTAAGTCTCCATCACTCATCTAATGTTGTCTGACCTGTTGCTGATTTTATTAAGAACTACTGATATATACAAAATAATTTGTTGATAACCTCATATATTTAACTTTGTGAAAAAATATTTTAAATGTCATTAGATTTTATGACACTTTTATGTACTTGACCAGAAAGTCCAGGGGTGGCCAGTTGGATGAGTAGCATGCACCCTATCCACAGTCCTCTGTTCTATACTTTTTACCTATAGGGCAGGGGCATTAAACCTTAGGTTACATAGGCAAGGACATCATTAGCTTCCTTTGTTCCACTGTCTGACCAGTATTTCAAGGAACATCTATCTTCTTTATGCCTGCAAGAAAGCACTTTCTACAGATAACACTAGTTTACCCTAGTTTTCAATATGCATGACAGATTCAAGGTCTTTCAAGATAATACTTACCTGGACATTCTGGTCCAAGCCTGCTTTCATTGTTCTCTTGACATAAGTTATTAAGAATGGAAAGGGCACTTCAGGGACAGGGTGTTTTATTGTCCTTCTTTTATCAAGGACAGATGTGCTAACATTCTTTGGCATCAACTCAAAAAGTTGACTACAGTGCTTTGTTACAATACTAATTTTACAGTTTCTTGACTAAGGTTTGAGTAGACTATCATGCACTCAATATTAGAAAGAATAAAGTGAAATAATATCATAGATTATTTATTATGATTTGTACCAGCACAATGATGTCATAAGGATGGTAAATACTTAGCCATATGACATTCATCTCTTTTTAACATTTGTTTTCACATTTTTCAGAAAAAGTATTGTGTGCAAGCAATAAGAAGGGAACTGAAAAAAACAGTACACATATTCCTCTTTCATATTAAAAGCAAAAGTTAAAAAATATTGATATGTATGTGATATGAATTAGCTTAAAATTTTAAGCATCATCAATTTACGTGATTCAGGACATGAACTATTGCCATATGTGGGCAGTTAGAAATAGTTTATCTTCATTTTATTTCTCTGTAGATGGAGATGGATATCTTATACATTTTTACAACAAAAATGGCATATTGGAACATGTGACACTACTTGAAAATTAATCTAAATTACAAAGGTACCATTTATTCTAAGCAACTAGATTTTCAACACTATATTTGTGTATACTTTCTCATTTACTCTTAAGGTAGCTCTACATGCTAGATATTATTTCTACATTTAAGTGGAAAGGAAGGATGGAGGAAAGAATGCAAAGGGGACAGATGGGCAGGTTTATAGCATGCTAAAGAATAATGACATGGTTGAAACAAAACTCATTTTATGAATGAAAGCTGCATATTCATTATTTTCTATGTTGTGTTTTTAAAATATCTGTTATTATAGTACACAATATAATTAAAATAAAAAACTCCTAGCCTTTATTCAGGAAAATATTGGTCATTCTCAGCAAGACCCCAACATTAATTATCGAATTCTGATTTTCAAGTGAAAAATACACTTTATCTTGTTTCACATAAAGAGTAAATTTAATCAATCACATTACTTTCCCTGATATTTGCTACATTCCCAGTGACATGAATTCTTCTTTAGATTTGTTTTTCATCTTCATTTCTGTTTTTGTTAAGTAATTTTAAGTGCATGCACATATTTTATGTGATAGTTTGTTTCTAGATCTTGTATAAGCCATTATTAGTGGAATGAATAGTTACATTACCTTTTTCTTTTAAAATAAGTATTTTTGCCTTGAAGTAATAACTGAAGTGATTTCTGATAAGATGACTACATATTTTCTGATACTCAACTTAAAATTAAGTTCTTGCAATAAGTTATATTAACTTCTAAATAAAAGAGGTTATTAAAAAAGAAAGTTATAAAGTAAAACTTATTTTTGTAGTGTAGTGGAATTTGTGAGAAATTAAATTTTTGGATGAATATTTTATTATGATTTGAATCATAATATTAATGTGGGGAATCATTCTTCCTCTCCAAGTTTGTTTTCAATTTAATACAACAAAGAGTTAACCTATATACATTTAATACAAGGTTTGTTTAATTTATAAAGATCTAGCTTGAGATTTTTATTTTAAAAAAATGTAACTTCTTACCCGTACTCTGACCCCAACTAGGAAAACACCCAATTCTGAAGGAATATTGAACAGTGGTAGATGATAGAAGTGACCAGATGGATTTAGGGGGAAATCCTTCCTGAGAGATGAAAACACAATACTCAAAAATCAATTATCTAATAAATTTCCTTTTTAGACTCTTCTTTATTTTTTTCAAAATTTAGTCTAAAATATGCAATATGTAAGGTTTAAATTGCCTGTTGGTATGCTGGAATGATGAACACAAGACTTCCTGGTTATCATTTTCAGAAGATGACATTTGCTGGGCATGGTGACTGACACCTGTAGTCCCAACAGCTTGGAAGACTGAGGAAGGAACATAGCTTGAGTCCAAGAGGAGTTCAAGGTCAAACTAGGCAACAGAGCAAGAACTTCCCACTAAAAACAAACAAATAAATAAATATAGTTGATGTAAACTTCCCTTCTGTTTCATAAATAACATATGCCATATGTATTAGCCAGATTATCGAAATGATAAATACAAGTCAGCTTCTGTTTTAACTTGGACATTCCTAAGGATAATAAGCAATCTTGTTTTCATTTCAGTAAAATAAGATTGAGAATAACCAGTACCAAAACCATGGTCAATACTAGAAGATCCCTCCATACTGTACTTCCTTCACTCAGTTCACAGTGATCTTTCTAACCTTTAAATAAAGCTCATCTTTTCTATATTGACACTCTCATTAGTGCACAGGTATTGAATTACTAAATCTTAATTCTCTCAAATTATTTACTATTAGTTTGTTACTAATTGATTAAAAGGTGAAATATTTTGATGTCTGCTTGAACTGAAACATTTCCAAAGAGTATCAGGATTAGAATGAAAAACAATTTGAAATATTTCTAAACTTCTAATTTTCTACACCCAAACTGCTCTTTTACAGTTCATTCTATTATACAGTTTCTTTGTGACACTACCCTGTCACCTTTCAATGCACTAATCATGCACTGATTGCAATATTTGCCACTTATTGCATTCAACATCAAGTCATCTTTTTAACTGAAACCAATGAAACTCTAGTAAATATTCTCACTTAAATCACATTTTATCTTTTAAGTCAGTTCCATTTTATTTTAGACTCTGAGTCAAAATTTTTCTGTTTTTGGATCCAATCTAGTTTTCTATATATGAATAGGTCATAAACACTCTGAATTTACTAGTTAAAAAAGTCCTCATGTTAATTTCCAGAACATCTTAAGACTTTAGCTCATAAGCTATAAGAGCTTTATTATTAGGTAAGGTGACAATTCACTCATGACCCTCATGAGCAAGGGTTTCCATTGGAGGGGTGGGTTGGCTGTGAAATAAAAGTTAATATACATATATATGTGTGTGTGTGTGTGTGTGTGTGTGTGTGTGTGTGTATTTCAGAAATAAATTAATATATAACAGAAATAAAGACAAAAAGTCAAGAATATTTTTGAAGTAGGGGCATGACCGGTTGAAACATCCAGAAGGGTCTAGCTCTAATAAAGAAACATCCGGAGCTTGCCTTATTTATAGCGGTATGGATCAAAGGAGACCAGCAGGAACTTCAAAAAACAGGTTGTGGGGGTGAGGTAAGCAGACCTTTTGGCTCTAGCCGACTACTCCCCTCTCTGGAGCCTGTACTCTACCTGAGCAGTGAGTTATTGCAGGATACCACATGACTCAGGCATTCTGGAACAGTGGATCTCCTACTGTGAGTTCCTGAGGCAAGATATTCCTGGTTAACGGCTCCATCTTCCCCTGGTTCTCATACCAGTCATGGATGACTCCCTGCAGTGATGCATTGGATATTCTATTTCCATGTTTTTAATCTATTCCAGTGATCAAGCACCTTTCTATTTATATCTGAGGACAACACATTTTCCCTTGTGTATGTGCAGCTCTTCTTAATTCCAACTGTTTGAGAGAAACCACAGAAGGGAAATAAAACACAGGAGTGCAATAGCAGAAATTTAATCACAAAGATGTGCCAAAGAAGTCAGAGAAGGAAAAAGGAGAGACGATAGGACAATAAGTACACATGAGAAAAAGGCAAAGAGGAAAACTTCAATAAGGAGAACGAAGAAAAATAAAAGTTATGAACTTTATATAACTATGAAAAAATTCTGGTGTTTACCCTACACCTATTAATTGATCTTTCTTATGTATTCACCCAATCCAACTCAAATTTCACATCATTGCAATTAAATTAGATCTTTGATAATGAACAACATAGTTTCAACCAGATTATCTCAGAGTTTTTAGTACAAAAATTCTTATGTATCCTCTGTTAATTGATACCTGTCATGGAAAATAGTGATTCTGTACCAGGAATGCCTCCAGGTCCACTCAAAATGCCATTAATGTAAAGTTTAATTAATAAAAATACTATTGTGCTAAACCTGTAGACCAATTTTATTTTGCATTATTAAAAAATTTTGTAGTTTGACTCAAGATAATCTTCATTTTTTGCTTATGTAACAACCAGTCTGACAGAAAGCCAGCCAATGTAAGCCAATCATGAACTATTAGAAATGTACCAGAATTCACAAGTCAAGAATATAATTGAAAAGGGTTACACAGAAAAATTATAATTAAGAGAATTTGGGTAAAATTTTCTATGTAAAATTTGTGTATCTGTTCTTTCAATTCTAAATAGGAAATAAAGTTTAGAAATTTCAATTTTAATGATGCTTTAAAAATGTAATAAGATCTGAGCTAAAACATACCTATTATGTTTGATTTCAATCCAAGTCAGTATGTGCAGATCCAGATAAAGACAGTGTATAAACACCTATCTGATTTGGCCTCAAAGAAACCAATTAAAAATATTAATGATTAAGAATGTCAGTTGTAAGCCTATGCACAGTGCATACTTTGGCAACGGAGTCACTGATCCATGGACGTCATCCCTTCTTATGTGCACCCACAAAGAAATATATAGTTAGGACATAATTTCATAAGATGCTAAGGTTGTCATCTCAATCCAGTAGCATTTTCTGAGATGTTTGAGTCACATTATATGGTCAATCTTCTCCTTTTTGTAGCATCTTTCCTATTGAAACTGTGAAATTTCTTCAAGGCCCTCCCTTTCAATGTGTTTCTTCAATGCAGGAGTCTTTCAATGTCAGGTTATAGAATCTGTCCAAATATGAGAAAATAATAGAGGTGATTTTTTTTTTTACATACAATACAGGAGTATTTGTTTTATGAGATTCATCAAAAGGATGATGACAGTGACATTTATAACTTTACTTGTTCTGGTCTTCCTTTCTTGTCTACAGGTTGAGTGTTATAGTTTTCATCTATTACTTTCATAATGACAATAAGAGGCATATACCAAAAAGATGTTGATAAACACAAATAATTTTTTCTTAATAAACATGGTTTTGCCTCCTTGCACCTATCACTTATCACTAAACATGTACTCTTTCACCTATTTCTCTAAAATATTAGTCACCAAGGAAATGTAAATTAAAACTACATGGAGGGAGATCTTAATCTTTTATGCTAATGACCAAATATGGAAATAATAATGTCAACAAGAGTAATGAAGAAATGCACATATAAAAGCAGGGGTATGCACAGAAAAGTTTATCTTATCATATTTTTTTTTTTCACAATGGTCTCAAATAACCAAACCCAAATGTTCACCCATAACATGACAAAAGATAAGGGATAAAATGATGTTTACAAACATGCAAGGAATAAAAAATCAACACAAAGAAAAAACAAAAGATTCTGGAAACTAAAGAATACATATTTCATGATTTTATCCTTATGAAGAGAATGATATCAAAATACAAGAAAAAAATATGAAAAACAATGGGGAATTTGTGAAGATGAAGATTGGGACAGTTCATGAGAGGGACAGTTCATGAGAGATCGTCATCCCATCTTAGGTGATGTATCTGTTCTATATTTTAAAAACAGAGTGAGTTATTCAGGTGTATGCAAATATAAAAACTCAAACTGTGCCATAAACTGTGTACCTCAATTGGAAACACACACACACACACACACACACACATACATGCACACTGCTAGAGAATTATAATTTTGCTAAAGACAGTCTGAATTTTCTTAACAATAGACCTATGTGGGTTGAGGCAGACTGTCAGTACTATGATCTACCTGAAGTAAAATAAAGTTTGATATGAGTAAAAAAAGAATAGTGATTATATACAACTTTGCCTCTGAACTTTGAAGATATTCCATACTTTATCAAAATATGCAGAAATGTCCCACTTTCTTAGCTAATAATAAACACTTCATCAGGCTAACAAAAGCTGTCATGTACAAAACTTGTTCATAAATACTTTTAATGATCCATTATCTTATTTGATTTCTACTAAATTCTAGAAAATCCAATTCATGTTTCATTTTGTCTTCTTGAAAGTAACAGATCTGAATGTGTAATTAAGAGTAGAAAATTAGTGAAAGCACTATGATTATATCCAAAGAAGTATAGCAAAATAACCTGAAAATTATTTTTTTGATATCAGAATTTCCTATTATTAATCAACATTTTATTATAATTACTTCATGTAACAAAACTTAAGTGCAAGTTTAGGTAATTCCAAAAATTAATCAATTACAAAATTATTTTATCAATAACAGAAATGTGTATATGTATATTTTTAGACATTTTTAGCAAAATATTTCTCCATGTTTGAAACACAGTATGTAGAGATTGCTTTTAGAAAATGGAGAAGAAATGAATCAACTTATTATTGTTATTAAATTGAATACTTAAATTTTTTTATCTGTAAAATACATATTCTTTTTCATTAAGAAACTTTCCATTGAATTAAGGCATATGCATTCATTTAATTGAAAATGTACATATATATATGAAAATGTACATATGTATATATATATTTTTAAAAATGCCTGGATATATCATCCACTACCAAATTATTTCCTTCCCCTCACAGTAGTATGTTCACATTTCCTGTATTTTTTCTTATACTTCAAGCAATTTGTATAAAGATTAAAAGTAGAAACAATGAAGAATTATATAAAGAAGTAAAAATCACTTTAAAGATAGCAAAATCACATTGCTTAAAGCACTTCAATAGATATGTGATTTATTTTAATTGTACCTTCTCATTTTAGAAAAATAAAAAATAAATAAGTTCTCAAATTATCAAAAATTATTTACATGAAAAATATTTTATTCCTTAATTTTTCAATGTACTTTAAATAGGCATACACCTATTTTATTCATATGCACAAGTAAAAGTTTCCCTTGTCTAACTGGCATAATAAAAAAGGTTAATGTAAAAAGAAAATACTCATCTGAGAGACATTTCTGATTCCATACAATTTCTAAAAGATTGTTATAATTTATTGCACCACATTTGACTCACTTACTCTCCTATTTATATATATTCCTATTAAATTACAAACTTCCTAAATATATAAACCATAACTCATTTATTTCTATATTAACAGTACCTAATTTATTAACCTGGAATATAGTTAACAGTCAATAAATATTAGGTAACACAGAAGCAATGCTTTGATTATATGTACTAGCGTTCCTTTATTCGTTCATCACTTGATAGACACGTAGGCTGATTCCATTGCTTCTCTATTGTGATTACTGCTACAATCAATGTAGGGGTGCAGATGTCTCCTTGGAGTACAGGGTTGCTGGATCATGTGGCAATCCTATTTCTGATTTGTTCAGGAAGTATTCAGCCATACATAAGGATAAAATTCTGTTTTGTATAATAAAATGCATGGAAAAGGAAGAAATCATGATATGTCAAATAGGCCAGGCACAGAAAGACATATACTTCATGATCTCATTCATACATAGAATCTAAAAATGTTGCTCTCATAAGGTGAAAACAGGTTAGGTGTTAACAGAGGCTGAGGAGAGTCAGCAGAAGGGAAAATGGCAAAAGGCTGATTTATGGGTACCAAGGTACAGTTGATTAAAAAAAACAAAGTTCTGTTTTTTTTTTTTCTGTTTTTCTATTACACAATAGTGTAACTATAGTTCATTATTATGTACTCTATATTTCAGTAACAGTCAAAAAGATGGAATTCAAATGTTTTTACCACAAAGAAATGATTAATGAAGAGATGAACAAAATTATCACAATTTAAACATTAATGTACCTGTGTATCAAACATCATGTTACTATAATCTATAAATATGTAAAATTTTTAAATGTAAAAAGTTTTCAAAGTAAAAATAATGCATTTATAGCACTTGTTCTTTACTCAAATATTTTGTAACTATTCCACATATTTACTTTATTTTGTTAGCTTAAACATTACCTATTAATTTTTGAGTTAACACATTTGTCAGTATATAACATAAATAACCTAAAAGTTTAAAGTATCGTAGTTTTGCCTAGCTTAATATAGCTACTTATTTCACTTCTAATATCTTGAGGTAAATAGAAGAAAATGGGTATTGGAGTTGGGGGGAAGTGTGTTACTAGGGATTAAACCCAGAGGTGCTTTAGCTACATCCCCAGATTTTTTTTTTTAACTTACTGAGACAAGGTCTAAGTTGCTGAGGGACTCACTAAATTGTTGAGACTGGCCTCGAACTTGTGATCCTCCTGTCTTCGCATCCCAAGATACTGGAATCACAGGTGTGCACCACCACACCTGTTGAAAAATGGACATTTTGATTAAGTATAAAGTGGCAGATGAAAGAAAATGAACACCTCAAGTATGCCTAAGTTCAGGGAAGAGTGGATTTTGTAGGGCTTAGTTTACTGAATCAGAAATTTGAGAGCACTAAGGGAGAAACAAGTTTGTAGGAGATTAAAAGGAAAAACATCCTTCAGTTGACATTTTGTGCCTAGAACAGTGAGGGAACTGGAATTCCTTCCATCTCTTTTACTTCCTTACTCATGACACCCTACCACCTGTAGATCTGTCCATTTTCCATTTCTGCCAGTGAAGTTCAGTCTAAATTCTAGCTACTACAAGTGCTTTAATATCATAAGAATGTATAAACATGAACTCTCATAAGAGTTGTTGAAAGTATATTTGTTTCAATACCACATTTTCAAATTTAGTGTTAAATTTCTTCTGAAAATAGAGCTGTGTTTTTAGAATCTGGCTACTTATTCCTACAACCTGGAGAGATTTTTAAATACACTGATATTCACACATCTTTTTATATATTTTTTAAGTTCCCTGGCCATTCTCATGCACAAGTATAAATGAAAAGTGTTGCCAAAAGTTGACTAAATCAATTGATTGACTTAGTGGACATTTCATATATAATGGATGATATTTTAAAAATCAGACAAGGAAATAATTTTAGAATTATTTCCGTTTACATAAAATTATTTACCATGTTTACCTGAAAAGAATTTAAAAAATCAACCAATTTGCGTGACAAATATTTTAGGAAAGCACCTTTGAAACTGCAGAGAATTAATATATATGAGTCTATCTTCAATATCAAATATTACTATTTGTTCTCTTCTCTTTCTATGTCTTTTTCTCTCTCAGAAAAAAACACAGGAGCTACCAGTTATCAGACATGCAGCTATTTTTACTTTTCTTAAAAAAAAAAAAAAAAGTGTGACCCATAAAATAAATGATATTTAATGTATTATAACATTTTAAATGTTATAAGGATAACTTGTTTGAAAAATAACTTTTATTTTCAAATGCCTTAGAAGTAAATTCAATGCACTTAAGTTCTAAAGCAAAAAAATGTAAAATGTGGCTTATAAAAATAAATGCTACTCAGAAATGTGCTTTAGCACATATGTTTTTCTTTTACTTAATACATAAAACTGTTTTTCCATAGAGATAAGGTAATTTAATATCTCAGTTTGGCCTGGAAAGCTAATTTTTAAATGTATTTTATTTTAGGACATATCTAAGCTAGAGCAGTTTGCCCCAGATATAAGTGCTTCATGTATCTTCTTGGTGATATGTTTAATATGACTTTGTTTTATGCTGGTTTGAAGTGTGTTTCTTGAATTCTTATGCATTGTGCACAAATTGTTTAGTCTTCTTCTCTAAAATACATTATATTTCAAGATATTGTTTCATTCTGTGTGAAGGAATTCTAAAATCCAGAAGTTTTTTGGATTTAAAGGCTTTTTATGTTTATTAGTTTTTCTTTTTAATTAATACATGGTAAATGTGCATATTTATAGAACTCAGTGTGATATTTCAAGGTACATGTGTAAATTATACTTATTCTGTTAGAGTACTTAGAATTTCCATTTTCTTATTAATTCTTTGCAATGGAGACTTTGAGCTCCTCTCTTCTAGTTTCTCTTAAAATATAACTTAGGTTATTATGAACTTTAGCCATTCTGCTATGTTGTATCACTTAAACTTATTCTTCCTATCTGTGTTTGGTACCTATTATCAAACTTCCTTCTATGATTTTTTTCTTCCTAAACTTCCTAACCTCCCTTGACCATTATTCTATCATTTTTACTTTGAAAGCAACTATATTAACTTCCACATTCTGGAAAGATTATGTAATATTTATGTCTGAGTTATTTCACTTAATGTAATATCTTCCAGCTCCATCCATTTTGCTGCAAATGAGACTTTTACTCCTTTTATGGGTGCATAATATTTCACAGTGGATATATACCACATTCTCTTTATCCACTCATCTGTCAGTAGATACTTAATTTGATGCCATGTTATAGCTACTGTGAAGAGAGCCTCAATAAAAATGGAAGTTCAGACATGCCTTTTCACACTGAATACATAACCAGAAGTGGGATTACTGAATCATATGATAGTTCTATTTTTACATTTTTGAGGAACTTCCATACTATTTTCCAGAATGGCTGTAATAATACACATTCCTATTAACAGCACATAAGGGCTTTCTTTCTCTGCATTCTCAATAGTATTTGTTATTTATTGCTATTTTGAAAACTGTCTTTTTGACACCAGTAATACCTATTCAACCATGTGTTGGGTTTTATACAAGTACCATGTTCTCTTGGTCACTATATCCCATAGTATATCTTAAAACAAGGAGTGTTAATTCCAGTTCCATTGCCTTGGCTCATGGTTGCTTTGATTGTTCATATTCATCTTTTTCTTCATATAAATTTCAGGGTGTTTTTTCTATTTCTGTGAAGAATGCCATTTAAATTTTGACAAAGATGGCATTGAATCTGAAAATCACTGCATAACATAGATATTTCAGCAATATTAATTTTTTCAATCCATGAACAGGGGAGGCCTTTCTGTTTTATGTGTTACTTCTTCTATGCGTAATTTCTCTCATCAGTGTTTTATAATTTTTAGAGTTGATATTCATTTTCATTGTTATATTTATTCTTAGCCTCATGATTTCCCAGCTGTTGTGAATTTCATTGCTTTTTAAATTTCTTTTGCAGAGAGTTTTTGTTAGTGTGTAACAATCCTTGGACACTGATTCGATATTCTGAAACTTTATTGTAGTTTTTTTTTTGTAATCAGTTATTAGAATTTTGATTGGAATCTTTGGCTTTTTCTATATGTAGAATCATGTCATCTGCATACAGAGATGATTTGGTTTCTTCCCTTCCTATTTGTATGCCTGCCTTTCATTTCTAGCTCTTGCCTAATTGTTCTGGCTAAATCTGCCAGTTCTATGTTGAACATGAGAAGTACAGACCATCTTATTCAAGACCTTAAATGAAACACTCAGCTTTCCCCTATTTGTTTTGATGTGGGATGTGGACTTGTTATATACTGTCTTTTTTATGCAGACTTTGCATTTTCTATACCTAATGATGAGAGTTTTATCATGAAGGGGTGTTGAATTTTATGAAATGCTTTTTTCTGCATCTATTGGGATTATCATTTTGTTTTTTTTCTTCATTTTTTTAATGTGATGTCTTACTTTATTGATTTGCATGTGTTGAATCATACTGCACTGCTGGGGTAAATCCTTCTTGACCATAGTGTATGATCTTCTTAATCATGTTGAATTTGATATGCTAGTATTCTGTTTAGAAATTTTGCATCTATGTTTATCTGGGATAGTCTACTATCATTTTTTGTTTCATCTTTGTCTCACTTTGGTTTGTTTCTACTATTTAGCTTTCCATGCATTGTTTAGTTTTGAAGTCTTTCTGTTTTTTATGTATATGCTTATTATCATAAACCTCCTCACTTTTTAGTACTTTTTATTGTTTTCTATTAGTTTTGATACCCTGTGTTTCCATTTCCCTTTGTTTCAAGATACTGTTTGACTTATCTTTTGCTTTCTCAATTACCCATTACTTGCTCAATAGCTTGCTGTTTAATTTCTATGCATTTGGACAATTTTCAAAGTTCCTTTTGATATCTAGTTTTCTTCCATTATAGTCAGAGAAAATACATGGTATGGTTTTTATTTTCAAAAGTTTTTGAGTCATATTTTATGGTCTCACATCTATTTTATCCTAGAGAATATTGCATAAGTTGATAAGAAGCATTTATCCAGTAGCAGATGGATAAATACCTATTAGATCCCTTTGCTCTATCATAGAGTTTAATTGTAGCATTTCTTGGTTGATTTCTTGACTGGATTATGCATTCATTGGTGAAACTTGGGTGCTCAAGTTCTTTAATATTATTGTATTGGAGGCTGTCTCTCAATAATATTTGCTTTGTAACATGGGACTTGATTTTTAGCCAAGAGTACAAAAGTCTATGTTCCAGTTAGGATTTCCTACAGCATTGGAAAGTGCTGTCAGACAGGCAGTCCCAAATGTATCTATTCTCTAAAACATTTTTACTGTTTTCATAGCATGATATGAAATAAATGTTATTCCCCAAAATTCTCATATTGATTCACTAACTCCCAATGTGATAGTATTTTATGTGCTTCAGTTTAGATAAAGTTGTGAGGGTAAAGCCTTATGATGTGATAGGCATCCTTATAATAAACGAAAGACACTGAAGTTCTTTTTCTCTTTCTCCTTCTCTCTTTCTCTTCTTCCACCTACCAAAAGAGGTTATGTGAATACATAGCAAACAGATGATAACCTTCAATTCAGTAAGAGACTTCTCATTGGAAAACAGTCATGCTGTCACACTGATTGCAGATTTTTTAGCTTATAGAGCCATAAGGGGAAAAAAAGGTTATTGTTGATGTAATGGTTCATGGTATTTTGTTATAATACTCAAAAATTCTAATACGGAGCCAAGAAAAGAACTATGATCCACATGGATCGATGTGACACTTATAAGGGCAAAAAGTTATCCCACCACCATATGGTTTCCACTTAACTAATACATAAACTCTGAATGTAGCAAACATTCAGAGGTAGGTAGCAAACATCAAAATTGTCTACTCACCCAGAGAAAGGAAATTAGTAAATTTTATAAATTAAAAATACCATAGGTACATGAGGTTGTTTTGTAACTCAACAAAGCCATGTTATTGCAGACACGAGTCAATTCACCAGGCACAAAGGCAACTTAGAAGGTACAGGGATTGATTCAGATTTACTGAGTTTTCAAGAAGGTAGAAATATATTTAATGTAACTCTTTGAAAAAGGAAACACCCACTCCCCAAAACAATAATTAGACATTGTCATAATTATCTGCATTATTTGTAGTTCCTTCATATACAGAACAACACACAGGCTACAGAAATAAAGATGATCTTTCCTGACACAGTTACTGAATAAGGCAAGCTATTTTTTGCCCCCATATCTATAAACAAAGTTCAGCCTCAGCAGGCCCCTTGAGGTGAGCTACAATCAAGAAGAGGTATGCTACACTCCAAAAGATCTCCTTGTTTTTTTTTTTTTTTAATTCACATGAGCACAATTCTGAGGAACATGTATGATAATGAATTTTAAATGTTCAGATGGAAGGAACATAAAATTCAATAAGGCTCAATTTATTTATGTAGGATCATTAAGCAGAGATTGCACATTTAGTTTTGCAGTCTCTGGAGTTAAAAATATTCCAGTACTTCATGTGGCTAGTTGACTAAAATATGTATCAAAAGAAGGTCTCCTTTATATGAGCTGAAGATGTCTGGTACTCCTTGATTTACTATTGATGAAGATATTCAAAGTCTCAGAGGTATTGAAATATGGAGTTAATTTTTCATGTAAAACCTATTCCTCCACACTAGGAGAATCTAGAAGATATACCCTTCACCAGTAACTTAAGAAATAGATTGGTAAAGGGAGCACTGATATCCTTGAAAAACTCCGTCATTATTCTTTTGCATTCCAAAACTTACAATGGGACCTAGTCACTCAGTGGGAAGCCTAAATACAATGAATATAATTTGATCCTAGCATATCAGAGGCAAACTTTTGGCACTCAACTGCCAAAAACAAGTGGGTGTCCTTACTATAGTGGACAGCAAAATCAAAGCAATGATCAAAATGGTCTGACTTTTATAGAACTATGGCCTTGGCTAATTAGTTATGGTATTTTCAAAAGTGAAATATGTAGGTAACATACTAAATTATTGCTTGAATCATATAAGTAGAAACAAATTTGAAGCAAATGATTGAAAAATATACCTTGAATCATAGCAACAGAGAATCACATCCCTCAACATATTCCTGAACTGGAGCCTTTTTACAGATGGAGCACCACATGAATAAATAGGAAGTCAGTTTCACTTAAGGAAGAACCCGATGCCCTTCCAAAATCTTATAATAGCAATCTTTCCCCATTATCCCAAAAAAGGCCAATTGCTTTTTCCCAGGGTAACTGTACATTGGGAAAAAGGAAATAATCATAATATCCAGGCACTGCTGGATGCTGACTATAAACTATTTTTGAGGGGTCCAGGGTTGTAGCTTAGTGATAGAGCATTCACCTAGCCCAGGTGAGGCCCCAGGTTCGATCATCAGCACCACGTAAAAATAAAATAAAGGTATTGTGTCCACATACAACTAAATATATATATATATATATATGTATTTATATATAAGTGTCTATATACTTATATATATACATAAAGAAATAATTATAAAAAAATTATTGTTGATTTTAGAGAATCCAAAATATTATTATTGCCTTCCAGTGTAGGATCTTGACATCAAGTGAACAATGGAGTTTTAGCCAAGGCCTATCTAAGTTGGCCCTGTGGTCCCATAATCCATCTTGTGTTTATTTCCCCAATCCCATATTGAATAATTAGGATAGGTATATATGTAACTTGACAGAATCCCCACATTCGTTCCCTCACCTAAAGGGTGAACTATCTTCATGTCTAAAACAAATGGAAGCCATTAAATCTACCTCTGTCTGATAAAATAATACATCAATAACACTATTACTTCCCTTTAGGGATTGAAAAGATTAGTGCCATCAAGAATAGGAAAGATGAGGGGGTGGTAGTTCCTACCACTTTTCCAGTCAGCTCTCCTATTTGAGTCAGGTAGGTCTTGGAAAATGACAGTTGAGTATAATTAGCATGTTAAAGTTGTGACTCCAATTGCAGCCACTCTACCAGATATGGTTTCCTTGCTTGAACAGACTCACAAATTTCTTGATAGCTGGTATGCACCTATTGATCTGAAAAAAAAAAAAAAAAAAAAATTGTCCATATATATTCATAAAACCCAAACAAAATTAATTTTCTTTGAGCTGGCAGGGCTAGTAATACACCTACCATGTCCTACCTCAGAGGTATATCAACTCTTTAGCCCTTTGTCATAACTTGGTTGGTAGGGATTTTGATCATCTTTCTCTTTAATAAGATATCACGCTGGTCTATGATATTGATGAGATGGTATTGATTGAACTCAGTGAGCAAGAGGTAGCAACTACTCTGGAGCTGGTGGTAAAGCCTTTATGTGGCAGGGGATGGGAAATAAATCCAACTAAATTTCCAAGGTCTCTTACTTCAGTGAAATATCTAGGAGTCCAGTGGGGTGGGGCATGCTCTAACGTGAAGGATAAGATATTACATCTGCCCTCCTCTACAACCAAGAAAGAAGTACAATGCTTACAGGCCTATTTGAATTTTGGAAACAGCACATTCCTCACTTGGGTCTTTTACTGTGGCCCATTTACTGAGTAGTTTAAAAATCTACTAATTTTGAGTGGGGACCAGAGCAGAAGGTTTGTAGCAGGTCCAGACTGCTACAAAGACTGCTCTGCCACTTTGTACACATTACCGGGTAGACCTAATTTTACCTGAAGTGACAATAGTAGAAAGGGATGATGCTTGGAGCCTTTGTTGAATCATAGGTGGTAAAAAGGGATATTTCTTAAAGCTATATAGCTGAATCAAAGAAGAGGTCCTTAGGATTTTGTAGCAAGAAACTTTCATCATCAGGAGACAACTACTCTGCCACTGAGAGAGAGCTATAACACTACTACTGGGCCTTATTTAAGACTGAATGCTTGACCATGGGCCACCAGGTCACCATGTGACCTGAACTTCCCATCATGAACTGGATACTTTCTATACAACCAATCCATACAGTCAGCTGTGCATGACAGCAAATAGAATTTTTACATACATGATTAGGTCCAAGCAGGTCCTGAAGGCATAAGTTCCATTAAGAAGTGGCCCAAATATCCATGGTTCTGCTCCTTCTACATGCCTTCTGTCCCCAGCTTAATTCTATGACCTCATG
This sequence comes from Sciurus vulgaris, assembly GCF_902686455.1. Taxonomy (NCBI): domain Eukaryota; kingdom Metazoa; phylum Chordata; class Mammalia; order Rodentia; family Sciuridae; genus Sciurus; species Sciurus vulgaris. Next base: position 23,456,972 of record NC_136470.1, on the reverse strand, counting down.
GAGCACACTTTATGATCAGCTGACAGAGAAACCTCATAAGACCAGGACCAGTTTACAGATGGCTCTGCACATTATAAAAACACCACCTAAATGTAAAAGGTACAGCACAATGGACCCTTTTTGGAACATAACTGAAGGAGAGGTGAAAGAAAATCTTCACAGTGAGTAGAACTTTTGACTATGCACATGGTTGTACCTTTTGCTTGGAAAGAAAGATGAGCATATATAACTATTCATTGAATTATGGGGTATAGTCAATAGTTTGGTTTGATGATTAGGGATTTTGAAGGAACAAAATTGTAAAATTCATGAAGACATTTGAAGAGGTATAGAGATAGACATTTCCAAATGCACAAAGAATGTGAAGATGTATTTGTCTCATTTTAATTCTCACTGAAAAGTAGATTCAGTAGAACTTTAAAAACCTATGGTTAGGATGACTCATTCTGTGGCTTGAAGTCAACCTCTTTCCTAAACAGCTGCTATCATTGCACAATGAGTTAATGAAAAATGAATATGATGGCATGGTTGGAGGTTATGCATGGCCTCAGTAATGTGAAATTCCACCCACTAAGGCTGACCCACACATCAGCTATGTCTATTAATAAGTGCCCAGCTTGCCAGCAGGAGAAACCAACAATGAGGACCTGATATGCAATATTCTCTGAGGCATTGTTTCAGCAGCCTAGTAGTAGGTTGATCACATTGAACCACCACAGAACATTTTCCTTGCTGAAATAGACTCTTAATTTGGCTATGGATTTTCCTCTCCTACATGTATAAAGTTTCTAACAAAACTACTATCCATGCACTTACAGAGTGCCTTATTTTCATTGTATATTCTGACCAAGGACCTCAAGTCATAGACAAGTAAGTGCAGTGTTAGGCTTATGCTCATGGAATTCAATGTTACTATTATATTCCCCACTATCCTGAAATGACTGAGTTGAAGAACAATTAAATGGCTCTTCAAAGGTGCAGTTACAGTGCCAGGTATGTGGCAATAACTTTCACGGCTGTTGAAAGTTTTCCAAAAAGTTGCATATGCCCGGAATCAGCATCCAATATATACTCACTGTTTTTCCTATAGCTAGGAATTATGAATCCAGGAATCAAGGTCAAGGAATGGAAATGGTTAATGATGCCAGTCATTATTACCATTAGACAACCTCTAGCAAAATTTTTGCCTCCTGCTCCTGCAGTCTTATGCTCTGCTGGCCTAGAAGTCATAATTTTAGTGTGGCACATGTTTCTACAAAGGCACAACAATGATTCAGTTAAAACATCCCCATGAATCCATTGACAGCCCAGAAGAAGTGTCAGAGAAAGAGTTCAGAATGTACATAATTAAAATTATCTGTGAACAAAGGATGATATAACAGAGCAAATGCAGGAAATGAAAGCTCACTTCAATAAACAGTTTAAAGAACAAATGAAGGAAGCAAAAGATTATTTCATAAAAGAGATAGAGATTCAGAATAAACCCCAGAAATCATTGTAATGAAGAAAACAATTAACTAAATGAAAAACTCAGTAGATAGCATCACCAACAGACTAGATTACTTGGAAGACAGAACCTCAGACAATAAAGACAAAATATTTAATTTTGAAAATAAAGTAGACCAGACAGAAAAGATGGCAAAAAATCATGAACAGAACCTCCAAGGTTATGGGATAACATGAAAAGACCAAATTTAAGAATTATTGGTATGGAGAAAGGCACGGAGGTACAAACCAAAGGAATGAACCATCTATTCAGTGAAATAATGTCAGAAAATTTCCCAAACTTGAAGAATGAAGTGGAAAATCAAATAAAACAGGCTCACAGGGCACAAAATGTACAAAATTACAACAGATTCACACCAAGTCACTTTATAATGGAAATGTCCAGCATAAAAATAAGGATAGAATTTTAAAGGCCACAAAAGAAAAATAACAGATTATATATAGGGAGAAACCAATTCAGACATCAGCAGATTTCTCAACCCAGATCCTAAAAGCCAGAAGGTCCTGGAACAACATACACCAAGTTCTGAAAGAAAATGGATGCCAACCAAGAATCTGATATCCAGCAAAACATGTTTCAGATTTGATGATGAAATAAAAACATTCCAGGATAAACAAACATTAAAAGAATTATGTACAGAAAGCCTGCACAACAGAATATTCTTAGCAAAGTATCCCATGAGGAGGAAGTGAAAAGCAACAATGTAAGTCAGCAAAGGGAGGAACTGTAGGAAACTAAAGGAAAAGCTAATCAAAAGAGAAACCAAGTCAAGGCAAAAACCAAAAATTAGTCAAAATGACTGGGAATACAAATCATATCCCAATAATAATGCTGAATGTTAGTGGGCTAAACTCATTAATCAAAAGACATAGACAGGCAAATTGAATTTTTAAAAAAGATTCAACAATATGTAGGCTTCAAGAGGCCCATCTCATAGGAAATGACATCCAAAGACTGAAGGGGAAAGGGTGGGAAAAAACATATCATGCACAAGGACTCCATAGAAAAGCAGGGCTTTCCATCCTCAGATCATATATATATATATATATTTGGACTTCAAGCCAAAGTTAGTCCAAAGGGATAAAGAAGGACATTTCATACTGTTTAAGGGAATCATAAATCAACAAGACATAATAATGGTAAATATTTATGCCCCAAACAATGGAGCACTTATGTAAAATTAAAAAAAAATACCCTTCTCAATTTCAGGAATCAAATAGACCATAACATAATAATACTGGCTGACTTTAACACACCACTTTCACCACTGGATAGATCTTTCAAACAAAAATTGAGCAAAGAAACTATATAACTCAATAATACAATCAATAGTTTAGACCTAATGGATGTACATAGAATATTCCATCTATCAACAAGTGAATACACTTTTTTTTTTCTCAGTAGCCCATGGATCCTTCTCTAAAATAGACCAGATGTTATGGCACAAAACAACTCTTTGCAAATGCAAAAAAATAGAGATACCACCCTGCATTCTATCCGATCATAATGGAATGAAATTAGAAATCAATAAAATAAAAAATAGAAGTTGCTCAATACCTGGTGATTAAGTAATACACTATTGAATGGCGCATGGATAGTAGAAAACATCAGGGAGGAGACAAAAAATTTATTCAAAATAAATGCAAGTATCAATACAACATATGAAAAAATCTGGGACAGTATGAAAGCAGTACTAAGAGGAACATTCACTGCATTGAGCTCATGCATTAAAAGAATAAAAAGTTGGGTTGGGGATATAGCTCAGTTGGTAGAGTGCTTGCCTCACATGTACAAGGCCCTGGGTTCAAATCCCCAGCACTGCAAAAAAAAAAAAAAAAGTAAAAGAAAGAATAAAAAGTGAACAAATAAAATGACTTAACATTACATCTCAAAGCCCTAGAAAAAGAACAGATCAACACCAAAAGGAGTAGAAGACAGGAAATATTTAAAATCAGAGCTGAAATTAATGAAATTGAAACAAAAGAAACAATTGAAAAATTGACTAAACAAAAAGTTGTTTCTGTCAAAAACTAAAGAAAATTAATAAACCTTTAACCATACTAATGAAGAAAAGGAGGGAGAAAACTCAAATTACTAAAATACATGATGAAAAAGAAAATATCATAACAAAGACAATTGAAAAACAAAAGATAATTAGAAGCTATTTTGAAAATCTATACTCCATCAAAATAAAAAATCTTGAGGACATTGACAAATTTCTAGAGACATATTGATGTACCCAAACTGAATCAGGAGGACATACCTAATTTAAACATATCAATTTCAAGCAATGAAATACAAGATGCCATCAAAAGCCTACCAAGAAAAAAAACTCCAGAACTAGATGGATTCTCATCTGAGTTTTACCAGACCTTCAGAGAAGAATTAACACCAATCCTCTTCAATTTATTCCATGAATTAGAAAAGGAGGAAAACCTTTGAAACTCATTCTATGAATCTGGTATTACCCTGTTACCAAAACCAGACAAAGACACAGCAAAGAAAGAAACCTTCAGACCAATATCCCTGATGAACATAAGGTGCAAAAATTCTTAACAAAATTCTGTTAAATAGCATACAAAAACATATTAAAAAGATAGTTCACAATGATCAAGTGGGATTCATCCCAGGGATGCAAGGTTGGTTCAACATCTGGAAATCAATAGATGTAATTCATCATATCAGTAAACTTAAAGTTAAGAATCATACAATCATTTCAATAGATGCAGAAAAAGCATTCGATAAAATACGGCACCCCTTCATGCTCAAAACAGTAGAAAAAATAGGGGTAGTAGAAACATACCTCAACATTATAAAGGCTATCTGTGCTAAGCTCAAAACCAACGTAATTCTAAATGGAGAAAAATTGAGAGCATTCCCTCTAAAATCTGGAACAAAATAGGGATGCCCTCCATCACCACTTCTATTCAACATAGTCCTTGAAACTCCAGCTAGAGCAATTAGACATACTAAAGAAATTAAAGGAATATGACTAGAAAAAGAAGAACAGAAACTATCACTATTTGCTGACGACATGATTCTAGATATAGAGGATCCTAAAAATTCCACCAAAAAACTTCTTGAACTAATAAGTGAATTCATCAAAGTAGCAGGATATAAAATCAACACCCATAAACCTAATGCATTTCTATTCATGAATGATTAATCCTCTGAAAGAGAAATTAGGAAAACTAACCCATTCACAATAAACTCAAAAAAATAAAAAAGATACTTGGGAATCAATCTAACAAAACAGATGAAAGACACTACAATGAAAACTACAGAACACTAAAGAAAGAAATTAAAGAAAATCTTAGAAGATGAAAAGTTCTCCCATGTTCTTGGATAGGCAAAATTAATATTGTCCAAATGGTAATACTACCAAAAGTGCTATACAGATTCAATGCAATTCCTATTAAAATCCCAATGACATACCTCATAGAAATAAGGAAAGCAATCATGAAATTCATTTCAAAAAGTAAGAGACCCAGAAGAACCAAGGCAATACTTAGCAAAAAGAGTGAAGCAGGAGGCACTGTAATACCAGACTTCAAACTATACTACAGAGCTATAGTAATAAAAGTGGCATGCTATTGGCACCAAAATAGACAGTGAGAGTGCTTTCAGAGACAGTCGGAATGTGGGGAAAGCACCCTGAATATTCAATATGCTGGGGATCCAGATAGGTCAAAAGCAAGCTCATGCATGCTGGGTTCTCCTTGGGCTGATTCATCTTTTGCTACTCACCAACACCTGTGGACATTAAACTCTAGTTTCTTCAGTCCTTCAAGGTGGACTCATCCTCCTACTCTTCAGGGAGACTCAGTGCCATTAGTCTCAGAATGGGACTGCCTCATTGGTTTCTCTTGTTCTGAGGCTTCCAGATTCTTGTACTGAGAAGCTAATGATTTCTTGGTTTCTCTCCATGCAGCAAGCCATGGTGGAACTAGAGAACCTCTTATCATAAAAGTCAATCAAATAAATCCCCTTTTATAATTGTTTATATATATTCTATCATTTCTGTTCCTTTAGAGAACCCTGAAAATCCAGTGTGTTTGATGCTTCTGTTGAAAACTTGTATATTCTCATTCTGTGCAGTGACTTTTACCAAAAGAGCCTTTTGATGTGAAATTCCTTTGTTGGGCTGGGACTTCGCTGATTTTGTTGGTTTGTTTTAATTATGGCACAGTCGTCTGACTTTTGTGCTTATTTTCCATAATTTGTGTATTTCAATATTTCCACAAAATTACCTTTTAAAAAGTACTTTCTAGTATGAGTCTCAATGATTTGTTCCTGAGCATTAATGAAATAAAAATACTGTTTTGAAATTTTCTTGTTTTATCCCTCATACAAATTTTATTTCAAAACATGCATGTATTTTTCTGACTAGAATTGGTTTTGAAACATAATCACGCCAATACAGGAAGTTCTAACTCCCGGTAGAATTTTTCAAAACAAATTCAGTTTAGGGAACTACAAAAAGAGTAGTTTGATCAGAAATAAGAATGTGTCAAGTCAATTATGAACAAAAGTACTAAATGAGACTGAGTTTTGTTTTTTCTACCTCATAAAAGCTTTGAAATAAACAATGGACGATATTGATACTTTACTGTTTTTGTGTCTGTATGCATTTATGTTAAAGATTATGTGTATGTATCTATTGTGAAAATGTGAATTTTTTTTTTTTTTACTTTTAACTCCATCAGATACCATGAAAAAGATAGATAACAATGGTGAGTCAACTGGCTGGTCTTTTATATTTCACTTCTTCACACAACAATTAGACAAGGATATATTTTTTTTTACAAAATCACATTTTGTTTTTTTTTTAATCATGTGTGTATTTTCTCCCTAAACTCCTAATTAATCTTTCTGGAAAAATATATGTATAAAAGAAGAAGAGATTAATCTCATCAAGTCATCAACCTCCAAATAAAATTTATTTATAACATTTTCCACATCTTTCTGATCATCCATGTTACTTAAAGACTGGAAGTTTAAAAGTAGGCAGAAATCCATAGCTATAGAATGCCATTTTTACTGTAATAGTTATCATTAGTGCAATGTTTATAAATTCCAATCAATGATAAATGCCAAAATTACAAGTAAAGGTACTATGTGCTCTGTGAAGAATGAGGTATATGGAGAAAATCTACTGTGGAATGCTGAAAAACGTATGGCTTTTAGTCTCTGGGGAAAATTCTCTAAAGGAAAATGTGAGGATGTACAGTAAAAGTCCAATTTCACAAGGAATAGACTAAAGGGTGGGATGTTTTCATTTGTTTCCTAGTTTCTCCAGCCAGTGTTTAACTGAGTATGATTAATAGTTCCCATTTAAAATTTCTGCAAGACTATGAATAAGGAGATGTTGTAAGCGGAGAGACTTGGAATTACAGGCAAGTGGAATAAAATTAAATGAAAAGGGAAGTCAGGCAAAGGCAATTAGTGTTTAAAAATTGGTATGTGTCAAGAACTTTAAATATATCTAATATTCACGATTAAGAGTCTATTATAGATACTATTATTCCATTTTTCAAATAAATACAGAACATAAAAAATGGTTAAGGAACTTGGGACAGGTACACAACTTATAAACACTAAGTGCTGACTTTATTCACTTGTTCTCCTTCGTCCTCCCACACGGATAAATGAGGTAGAGAGTGTTGCAGAGTGTGTATTTGACAAAGTAGTGTTTAGCTTTGACACTAAACTCAGCTGGGAAATTATATAGGAAAAAAATGTGTAAGAAACTAAGATTTGGGAATACTGGTCAAAGGGCTCTGCATTTGTTGAATTTGTAGACCTGCTTAAATTGCGACCAAGCAAGCACTAATGTATGGGAGTTCAACTGAGGTTAAAAAGGACCATCTGGGGTACCATCAGGGGAGCTTAAAAGCACAATTCCTCAGAGGACCTGTGTTACTAGGAACTTTTGTTTGTACAGTTAATGGAAAAACAGAACTTTGTAGAAATGTGTTGGGAGAAGTACAAATAGGTCACACTGGAATTGAAAAATTACAGAATTCAAAGGCACTGTTCCAGGTTCCTACCTTCTGTAGGACATTTTCTCCTTCTTGGCCAAGTGTCCTCATTGTGTATATGTGTTACAAAGATTTTGCACATCGTTCTAAAGAAGGGTTTAAGTAAAAATAGTTTCTCTCCCTCTTCACCAATCAATAGGAAAATCAGATGGTTGCAAAATATAATGGAAAAAAATATGTCTCATGGAAAGTAGATTTTTTTATTTGTTCTTTTTAGATATACATGACAGTGGAATTATTTTGACATATCATATATACAAGGAGTATAACTTCCCATTTTTGTGGTTGTTCATGATGCAGAGTTACACTGGTTCTGTATTCATACATGAACTTTGAAAACTTATGTCCAATTCATTCTGTCTTTCCCATTCTCATCCAAACTCCCTTCCCCATACTCTGCCCTATCCAATCCAGTGAACATTCCCTTCTTCCTACCCGTACCCCACTTATTGGGAGTCAGCATCTATATATCAGAGAGAACATTTAGCCTTCAGTTTTTTGGGATCAGCTTATTTTACTTAGCATGATATAGTCTTCAGTTCCAACTATTTACCAGCAAATGTCATAATTTCATTCTTCTTTATTGCTGAGTAATATTCAATTGTGTATATGTACCATATTTTCTTTCTCAATTCATCTACTGAAGGGCAACTAGGTTGGTTCCATAGCTTAGTTAATGTGAATTGATCTGCTGTGAACGTTGATGTGGCCACTTAACTATAGTATGCTGATTTTTAGTCTTTTGGGTATAAAACAAGAAGAGGGATAACTAATCAAATGGTGGTTCCATTCCAAGATTTCTGATGAATCTCCATACTGTTTTCAATAGTGGTTGCACCAATTTGCAGTCCCACCAGCAATGTATTAATGTACCATTTTCCCCACATCTTCCCCAACATTTATTTTTACTTATATTTTGATAATTGTCATTCTGACTGGAGTAAGATGGAATCTCAGTGTAGTTTTTAATTTACACTTCTTTAATTGTTAGAGATGTTGAACATTTTTTCATATACTGGTTGACTGATCATATTTCTTCTTCTGTGAAGTGTTTGTTCAGTTCCTTTGCCCATTTATTGATTGGGTTATTTGTTTTTTGTTTGTTTGTTTGTTTGTTGGTTGGTGTTAAATTTTTGAGTTCTTTATATACCCTGGAGATTAATGCACTATCTAAAGTATAGGTGTCAAAAATTTTTTCTTATTACATATTTCCTCTCTTCATGTTCTTGATTGTTTTCTTTGCTGTGAAGAAGCTTTTTAGCTTGATACCATCCCATTTACTGATTCTTGATTTTACTTCTTGCACTTTAGGAGTCTTATTCAGGAATTCATTTCCTAAGCTGACATGATGGAGAATTGTGCCTACTTTTTCTTGTAGTAGGTGCAGGTCTCTGGTCTCATGCCTAGGACCTTGGTCCACTTTGAGTTGAGTTTTGTTTAGGGTGAAAAATGGGGTCTAATTTCATTTTGTTTCATGTGGATCCAAGTTTTCCCAGCACCATTTGTCGAAGAGGCTATCTTTTCTCCAATGTATGTTTATGGTACCTTTGTCAAGTATGAGATAACTGTATTTATGTGGGTTTTTCTTTGTGTCTTCTATTCTGTACCATTGCTTTTAATGTCTATTTTGGTACCAATATCTTGCCATTTTTTGTTACTATGACTCGGTAGTATAATTTAAGTTCTAGTATTTTTATGCCTCCTGCTTCACTTTTCTCACTGAAGATTCCTTTGGCTATCCTGTACCTCTTATTTTTCTAAATGAATTTCATGACTATTTTTTCCTGTTTCTATGAAGAATGTCATTGGAAACTTAATAGGAATCACATTAAATCTGTATAGCTCTTCTGGTAGTATGGTCATATTGATAATATTAATTTTGCCTACCCAAGAACATGGGAGATCTTATCTTCTAAAGTCATCTTTAATTTTGTTTTCAGAGTTCTGTAGTTTTCATTGTAAAGTTCTTTCATTTCTTTTTTTAGGTTGATTCCCACATTTTTTTGAGGATATTATGAATGGGATAGTTTTCATAATTTATTCTTTGAGTTGATTCATTGCTGATGTATAGGAATGTGATTTATTTATGGGTGTTAATTTTATATCCTGCTACTTTATGGAATTCATTTATGAGTTCTAAAAGTTTTCTGGTGGAGTTTTTTGGTTCTTATAAATATTGTTTTTGTATGCAATTTTCCAGTATTTTATTAAGAATTTTTGCATCTGTGTTCATCAGGGATATTGGTCTGAAGTTTTCTTTGATGTGCTTTCATCTGGTTTTGGTTTGGTATCAGGGTGATACTAGCTTCATAGTATGAGTTTGGAAGAGTTCCCTCCTTTTCTATTTCATGGAATAATTTGGGGAGGATTGGTGTTAATCCTCCTTGAAGGTCTGGTAGAACTTAGCTGAGAATCCATCTGCTCCTGGGTTTTTCTTTATTGGTAGACTTTTGATGGCATCTTGTATTTTATTGCTTGAAGTTGATTTGTTTAAATTTTCTATGTCCTCCTGATTCAATTTGAGTATGTCACATATCTCTAAATATTTGTCCATGTCTTCAAGATTTTCTGTTTTATTATAGTATAAATTTTCAAACTAGTTCATTATCTGTGTTTCAGTAGTTCCTAATGTGATATTTCCATTTTCATCATGAATTTTAGTAATTTGAGTTTTTTTCTTTCTTTAGTTTGGCTAAAGGTTTATCAATTATATTTATTTTTTCAAAGAACCAACTTTTTGTTTGCTGATTTTTTTTGATTTTTTGTTCAATTTCATTGATTTCAGCCCTAATTTTAATTATTTTCTGTGTTCTATTGCTTTTGATATTGATTTGTTCTTTTTCTAAGGCTTTGAGATGTTAGGTTATTTCTTTGTTTACTGACTATTCTTTCAATGAATGATCTCAATGCAATGAAATTTTCTCTTAGCACTACCTTCATGGTATCTCAGAGATTTTGATATGTTCTATTACTATTCTCATTTACTGCTAAATTTTTTTTTTTATTTCATGTGTGATTTCTTCTGCTATCCATCAGGCTTTTGATAGCATATTAGTGTCCAGGTGTTACAGTAGCTTCTATTTTTTATTTCATCATTGATTTCTAATTTAATTCCATTATGATCTGGAAGAATGCAAGTTATTACGTCTATTTTCTTATATTTCCTAAGAGTTACTTTGTGGCCTAAGATATGGTTCATTTTAAGGAAGGATCAGTGTGCTGCTGAAAAGAAAGTATATTCACTTGATGGTGGATGAAATACTCTACATATGTCTGTTAAGTCTAAATTATTAATTTTTTAGCTTTATAATTTATTTATTTAGATTATATTTGGAGGATCTATCCAGTTGTGCTTGAGGAGTATTAAAGTCATCCAGTATTATTTTGTTGTCGTCTATTTGATTCTTGAAGTTGAGAAGGGTTCATTTCATGTACATATATACTCCATTGTTTGAGGCATAAATATTTATCATTGTTATATCCTGTTGATATATGATTCCCTTAAATGGTATGAAAAGTCCTTCTTTGTCCCTTCTGATTAACTTTGACTTGAAGTCAACTATGTCTGATATGAGGATAGAAATCCCTGCTTGTTTATGAGATCCATGTGAATGATATGTTTTTATTGATTCTTTTACCCTCCATCTTTGGTGGACTTTGCCTATGCTATTGACACAGCACATTGTTGGGTCTTGTTTTTAATCCAATCTGCCATCTCTGTCTTTTGACGATGAGTGCAGTCCATTTACATTCAATTGTATTATTGAGATATAATTTTTATTCCCTTTCATTTTGATTTATTTCTGGTTTTTAATTTGAATCAGTTTCTCCTTGGATTGACTATTCTTTTAGTGTATCCTCTCTTCATATGTTTTCACTGTAATTTTTCATTTCTTTTTTATAAAATATTTTATTGAATGTGTTGTGAATTCTTTAACTTTTGTTTTTCATGGAAGGTTTTTATTTCATCATCAAGTCTGAAGCTTAATTTTGCTGGGTGTAGTATTCTTGACTTGTCATTTCTATAAGTGCAGCTGAATTCCTTCCCTTGACAAATCCTGTATCTTTTTCCTTCTTTTTATGATTGCTGATTCTTAATAGATATTGTGAACCCCAAATTCCAGTTTGGAATCTTCTTATGGATGATCCAACTTGAAAAATATGAAGCTTTTAGATTAAATAATTTTTTCCAAAACAGAGAAAAACAATTTTACAAGCTATGAGTGTTTCCAAAAACTGAAAAGAGAAGGTCAATCTCAAAATGATGGTCTAAGTACCATTTGTTTATGAAGATCTGAAAAAATATTTATTCTTCTTCAATGTACAATCTGGTGAAAATGGAAGAGAAGAGTAGAAGTCAAATTAGAATCTATCATTTGTTCATTGTATGACCTTAGGCAAGTCACTTATATTCAGAGCTCTATTTTCTTTTTGGGTAAAATGATCCCTCACTTAGACAGTGAGTGCATGCTTTCCCTTCCCCTCCCCTCATTCCTTTGAGGAATTTGTTATTAATTACCTTCTGTGCTCTGGTAATCTTTGTTAACTGCATTTGGATGTGGTGGTACAGAGAAAAAAGGAAACATAATAAATGATTGAGACGAAGTATACATATTAGCTGATAAGCAAACTAATTATGAACACTTTGCTGTTATTAGAGAAAATAAAGGTACTCCCCAAATATCTCAACCTCACTAATAAAAACTGACATTTTTGTTGAAAACCTTGGTGTGTAAATGAACTTTTTTCTTCTAATCAAATGTGGGCCATGGGCCCTGAATGGTGCTTACTTAGAAAACCAGAGAAATCATTCTTTCCTTCATTGTAAAACTTGAAAATTTCATGAGGATTTCTTATCTAAAGTGTACATTGAGGGGTTACACTGTGATGATGCTCTCAAGTTTCAGGGCGAAAACTAACAATTCCTTCCTTTTGCCTTCCTGCGTGTGTGCATATTTCTTTTAGGGCACAGAGTACACAGCATGCCATTCTTTGATTATGTGTTTCTCTCTGTTGGACTCTGCATCAATGACCATTTGGGCTTTTCATACCCAAGAGATCTGCCAGCATTGAACACATATTGTCGACAAAAAGAAAACAGAAAGAATGGTAAACTGGTTATGAGCATATTGAGTATATAGGACAATTAACATGTGGCTTTCAAATTTTTTTAAGTTGAGTCCCTTAGAGTTCTTATTTCCTTGGATGGAGAGAGAAAGAATAAAGGATTATTCTCTTTTTATACTCCAACCAAAAAATAATTACAGTTCAAACTAGTAAGAGCCTCCAGGTCATTTCATATTTGTGAACACTTTCTGACTCTAACCACTTTCTGTCAGTGGGGTTTCATGAAAGCTTTCCAAATCACAAGTAGTTTACTTTTGAAGTAGGTTTAGTAATCCCTACCCCACAAGGTGAATTTGAGAAATACCTTAGATTAAATATGGGAAGTCCTAATATGATGCCTAGTATGTGAATAGCAAGTATATCAAAACAGTTATTCTCATCCCATTCATGTGGTGAGTTTCTCCAAACCAACAAAAGATGTTATAGTCCCCAAGATCACTTTGTTAATAAAACTGTGGATTCTAATTATTTCTATTTGGTGCTTATTCTAGAATCCTAGACAATTTATTAATATTATTATGTTTGTCATATCTAGGATTTGGATTTCTCTCTCACTAACAAACATATATTTTCTTCCTGCAGTTTGTAAAATAAAAAGTACTTTTATTAATGCAGCATTTCACAAAAATTGCTAATTTTTAATTCCCTTCTAACAAAATGAATTGCAAGTCTACCACCACAAAGCAAGACCATATTTTGGAAATATCTTCAGCATTCTTACTTTTTTGCTGAGTATTATTTTTATTGTCCTTACATAATGATGTAAATATTACATTTCCTCATCTCTAAAATTATGATAATAAGATTAACTTCATTGAAGTTTTTGAGAATTAGATGAGGCAATGAGTTCAAAGTTCTTAATAAATAATAGTTTCACACATTTTTACAAAGTATTTATTATTGTTACTAAGACTCTTACTCATGACTTTATTTATCCACTATTTCTAACTATATGAAACACAAAAATATTAAATTACACTTAATCTTCCTATCAGCATGGGAAGCAGTTTAATTATAGTAACAGAAAATTTTATTTTTAAAAAAATCTAGTTTTATATTGGTTTTCTTTCAGGCACTTCCATAGTATTCTCTCTTCTGTTCTTTGAACTCAAATATTTGTTAGGATGATGGTATGATATGCTTAACTACCAAAATGTGTACTCAATCCATAATGCAGAATATATAGCCTTCAGTTACGACTGAAATGTTCTGTAAAACAAGGACCCGATGATCTCTTAGCAAGGATATTTTTTGGAGGGGAGGTATTACTAGGAAGTGAACCCAGGAGCATTTTTCCACTGAAATACATACCCACATCTTTTCAGATAGGATCTTGTGAAGTTGCTGAGGCTGGCATCAGTCTTGGGATCCTCCTGTCTCTGTCACCTGACTCACTGACTTGTAGGCATTCACCACCATGTCCAACTTCTAGCAAGGGTATTACAGTAAAAATTTCAACATGAGACATAAGATCAAACTAAAATCTTTGAAACACTTCCTTTTTTCTCTACGATTCAAAAAGTTTGTGAGTTTGTGTATCACACAAAAACATTTTAAATATACAAGTACACCATAGAATATATTGACAAAAACTTGCTATGCTTTTATTTTTTAAAAACTTTTTTAAAATTTAAAAAATTGGTTTGGTAATTATTTCATAAATCAATAAATCAATAACAAGGAGAATCATAAAATGATCCATAAGGTTATGTCTGCCAGTCTGTCTGTCTATCTATCTGGATTCATGGTCTATAATTTTAAAATAATTCCAAACCTATACATTTTATCTTAATAAATCGTACCTCTTTTATATTGACTAAAAAGTTCAACAAAAATTAAAGACAAATATGAAATAACTAAGGAGGCCTCAATCTCTTTAGGCATTTAAATTTGCAGTGATGCACACCTGCAATTCCAGAGGTTCAGGAGACTGAGGCAGGAGTTTGAGGCCAGCCTCAGCAACTTAGCAAGGTTCTAAGCAACTTAGTGAGATCCTGTCTCAAAATTTAAAAAAAAAAGAGTTGAGGATGTGGCTTAGGTTAAGTGACCTGGGTTCAATCCCTGGTTGTTATGGTTTGCATGTAAGGTGTCCCCCAAAATCTCACATGGAAGACAATCTCAAAAGGTTTGGAAGAGAAATGATTGGGTTATAAGAATCTTAACACAATTCATTAATTAATCCATGATAGGGATTAACTGAGTGGTAATTGAAGTGGTAGGGTGTGACTGCAAGAGGTGGGAATTGAGGTGTGGCTTTGGGACATATATTTGTATTTGGAAAATGGAGATTTCTCTCTTTGCTCTCTGATTATCATGTGAGCTGCTTCTCACTGTGACACTCTTCCTCCATGATGTTCTGTCTCATCCTAAGTCCTGAGGAATGGAGCCAACCCTCTGTGGACTAAGACCTCTGAAACCGTGAGCCCTCAAATAAACTTTTCCTCCTCTGAAGTTGTTCTGATCGGGTCCTTTAGTCACAGCTCTGAAAAAGCTTACTTAGACACTGGCACAAAAAAAGTAAATAAATAATAAAATTTAAACATTAAGTGAACTTTTATTACTTTTACAGTTGAGTTTTTTTTTTTTTTTTTTGCGGTGCTGGGGATTGAACCTAGGACCTTGTACTTGCAAGGCAGGCACTCTACCAACTGAGCTATATCCCCAGCCCTTACAGTTGATTTATATATATTTGAAATATGACAATATTTTGTTTAAT
Organism: Sciurus vulgaris; assembly: GCF_902686455.1. NCBI lineage: Eukaryota > Metazoa > Chordata > Mammalia > Rodentia > Sciuridae > Sciurus > Sciurus vulgaris. The sequence continues at coordinate 23,441,581 of NC_136470.1, read as the reverse complement.
GATTCACCTTTTCAAATCAACCATTCATTTTAATTTTAGTGGATAAATGGCTCATTTCACAAAAATTTTTAATAGTTTATTGAACTATTTGTTTAAATTAAATCAGTAATTACAAAAAACTTCACCAGCATGGCAATGAAAAATGCTGATTAATCCTAATAGCTGCTTTAAGGCGGATGAATTGAAAGAGCTCTCATAGCATGTAAATATTACTACATGTGAATGTCTACATTAAGATTTATTAATATAAACATTTTTGTACACAAGAAGTATTCCTCTCTTATACTAGGGGTAAGTTTCCTTCATTTTATGTTCACCCATAATTTATTATGAGTTGATCACTGCTGTGGTCATTCTATAAAAATTGAAGGAAGGCATTTTTCCATTGAAGTAAATACTTAAAAAACTAGTGGAACCACTTTTCCTAAAAACTTTCTCTCTAAGAAGCAATAGCAGATATGCCTACAGTAAGCATTTACAGGGATTCCACCAGTAGACATTGTTATTCCCATATCAGAGATAAGAAAACTGAAAGTTAATTTGCTCTAAGATCCTATGAAACAATTTGCAACAATGTTTAGTCTATAAAGTAAATTATGAATAAAAAAAATGAATACAAATTTCCTTTTCAGGGTCATGTTTCTACTCTTGAAGTGCCTTTTCCCTTTTCAAATCTCTCTGTCCTTTCTCTCTGAGAGATAAATGTCCCATTTGTGACTATCAACTATCATAAACTTCCTTTGTTCTCTACAGACTTGACATCAGTTAAGTTAGTTTAGCTAGGGTTTCATTAAAGTGATGTCCTTATTTCAGGTAATACATATTGATTTTTTTCCAGAAATGGTTACATTATTTTCAAATACATTTTTTAAATGACTTCTGAAATAGCATACTTAAGACCTTTTGATAAAGGAGTGCAAAATATAAATTCAAAGTTAGAGTTATTAAAAATATTCTTTGCATCAATATTCACAAAAACATAACACTTAAGATCACATTTTCAAAGTCAGAGAATATATCGTTTGTAGTATACAAGCAAACAGCCTTTTAAAACATGATGTCCTTTACTAGAAAGAACTTAAAATTGATTATGAAACTTTTTGGATTCAGTTCCTAGTTCTGTTGTTGCTCAATTTTGGCAAGATTTAACATATAGTCAACTCTTCACTTATTTTATGCATATGAACTAAATTAAATGATTCCCCTCCCACCCAGATGGCGGTCTTTGTGCACAGATGCAGTTAGTGATACGTTGATACGTGCTATAGAAAATCCCAGCTGTAAACTAAAAATGTGGCTTTCATTTATTATCTATTGTTTTAGGGTTTTTAAAATTCTTAATAGGCTTAAGAAGAAAATGCAAAAAAAAAACCTCCCCCCCCAAAAAAAGAAAGAAAATGCAAAGAAGGAAACAGAAACAGGTCATTCACTAGGTCCACAACTTAGTGATGGAAGAAAAAAAGGGCTACAAACAAAAGGGGGGAGAAAAGAAATTTAAGTGAAAAGTATATTCAAAAGTAGAAAAAAATCACTTTACTTGTAAGCTTCTTAAAATAAATAGTTTCCAAAACAACTGTCCTTCAAAAGAAGCACATAGTAGCTATGTATATCCTCCAAAATCCTATTGAAGAAAATACATTTTTAGATTAAATCTAGGTTCTCCACTTTATTCCAAGAGTATAAAAATCAGAAATCAATACAGGTTAACACAACCACTCTGGAAAGTAGTTTGGAGATTCCACAAAAACTAGGAATGGAACTGCCATGTGACCCAGTAATCCCACTCCTCATTATATTTCCAAAGATTTAAAATCAGCATACTACAATGATGCAGCCACATCAATGTCTATAGCAGCTCAACTCACAATAACTAAGATATGGAACCAAACTAGATGCCCCTCACCAAATGAATGGATAAAGAAAATGTGGTACATATACACAATGGAGTTTTGCTCATCCATAAAGAAGAATGAGTTTATAGCATTTGTTGGTAAATATATAGAACTGCTAAGTGAAAAAAGCCAGTAGCAAAAAAATCACACGTTGAATATTTTCTCTGATATGTGAAAATTAATCCAAAATAAGGTGTAAGGGTGATTTAAAAAATGATAGAAGATCAAAGGAGTAAACAAAGAGAAATAAAGGCAGGCAGGAGGGATGGGATTGGAAAAGTCAGTGGAACGAATCTGACCTAACTTTCCTATGTGCATATATAAATATACCAGTGAATCTCACCATCATGTACAACGACAAGATACTAATTAAAAAAAAAAAAAAAAAAAACTATATGTACATATCAGAAAGATCAATAGAGTAGAGGGAAGGGAATGTGGGTGGGGGGAGGATGGGAGGGGAAGAGAAAACACTAGGGACTGAATTAAAACGAATTATGTTCCATACTTTTATAATTATGCCATAGTATGTTTGATTGTCATGTATAACTAAAAAGAATCAATAAAAATATTTATTAAAAAAGAACTCAAGGTAGGATATTTATAGTACTGCATATATTTAATTAAGGTCATGCACAATTTTTCTTTTTAATATTAAGCTCTAAGGTAGAGTCTACATAAAATTAATTATTTTCTATAGTTTAATTCTTACGATTTTCCATCCAGAATATTATTTTCTTTCAGATTACTATGGGTTTCTCAGGAGAGAAGCAGATTTACAATTCTTCAAGGTAAAACCATTTAGAACATATGGAAAGTTTTAGCATAGATATGTGTATATATAATAGACACAGACTTGCTTGACTATGCATGCAAATTTACTAAAAATATGCACACAATAACTACAAAATTTTAATTGTATCCAAATTGCTCATATTTTAGAGTGAAATATCTTATTCTTGCAAATGTACTGTGTCCTTACCTGAATTAATGGACAAATATTAGAAGTGTATAAATTATTTTTTTAAAAGTTGGTTGAAAAGAAAAATCTCAGATTTTTGAGCTATTAGTCAGTCACAAGCAGAAATTCAAACAATAAGTATTCTGGTTGGCATCTGCAAAATAGCCAACTAATGCCTGGATGTTTACCTCCTTAGAAACAATGAAACAATGAAGAAGCAACTGCTATTCTACCTAAGTGTTTGAGATAGAATACAAGAGTTCAGTGGGCACAGACATCTTGGGGTACAGAGATACAAAACATTTATATAAATAAGGAAACCAAGGTTGTTTTATATACTGTCTTGTCTCTCTATTCACTATCAGCCCTGAACCAAAATGGACTTTGTTCAGTAGGAAAAGGATAAGCAGGAGGCTTCTACAACTCCCCCCTAACAACATAGATGGTTGAAATACTGCTGCCGGGAGACCAAACAGTCCTCACAGGTCTAAGCCTTGTTTCTGGTGCATCATTGCCCAAGAGAAAAGCACCACCCATGCTGTGTCCTCAACTCATGTGACTGATGCAAAGTGCTGACTAGGAGGCCCAGCCACCTAGGTCATCTTAAGCAGCCAGGTGGCTGCTCCCAGTAGCTCAATCAGCCTGGCCTTCAGAACCATCTGGGTGGCCCAGCCCTCCTATTACCACCATATAGCTTTGAAAAGTGGTCAGACAGCCTGCTCAGAATTGTGAAGTCCAACACCCCAGGGAAGTACATGGACAGTCATGCCAATTATCACACAGCCCCAGGAAGGAACCAGGCAGGCTACTGTAAGAAATTCCAGCTGCCAAGAACTTGGAAAAATGCTCAGTAGCCACACCCATTTACATGAGTCCCTGGAAAACATCCCTTGAGTCTTTCCTGAATAGCTTAGTCCACTGTGTCAACTAAGAGGCAGCGAAGTGGCTCCATTTACCCTTCCTTGGGCTTGGGTTAAAACTGGACAGTCCATCCTGAGCAGCTTGACCACCTGAGACCATGTTTTGGACATTAACAGATTCTCCATCAAGGCCTGGACTTGGACTGGATCCAACATGACCCTTAGACAGATATCCCCCTTCTGATATCAGGCACACAGCACTGCACCTGTCTGGGTCCTACAGAACAGGCCTTCCCTCACATTGTTCTCTGAAACTAATGGGTGACCTGTTTTTACTGCCACACCAGCTACAATTTGCATGTATGAGACCGTAAGAGTAGACCTGAAATTCTTTAATACCCACAGAAATTGACAGGATTCCTGAAACCTCAGGTGGAAGAATTATACCCACAGCTGCTGCCAAAACTTCCCCACCTAAGGGTACTACATCCCGGTTGAAAGAACTAGCCCACAGACTCCTGTAGCCTATAAGAGTGAGACACTTTTAGACAGGCATTGCTGATCTTTCTGCAACAGAAGAAGTTACATGAACTCTGTGCTATTGTACCACCAGAACAAAAACACGATTCAGTCTAACCAAACTGCCTCAGTGAAAATCTTTCATTACCAATGTAAAGTAATACAACCATTATGGTAAATAGCATGGCCTTTAAAAACTAAAAATAGAATTAACATATGGTCCAGCTATCCCACACTGAATATGTATTCAAAATAAATGAAAATAGTAGATTAAAAAGACATCTAGGGAGGGAACAGGGGAGATCATGAACCGAAATCAATTCATGCATATCTGAGTTTGTCTACATGAAACCAACTACTATGTATAAACACAAAGTTCAATACAAAAAAACAGTATCTGCACTTCCATATTTATTGAAGCACTGTTCAAAGTAGCCAAGAGGTGAAATCAACTGAGGGTTCCATAAATAGATGAACAGATAAAGAAATACAATGGGATACTGTTCACCCATAAAAACAAATAAAGTCTGTCACTTGAAGCAACATATATGGAATTCAAGGACATTATGTTAAGTGAAATAAGCCAGACACAGAAAGACAAATATCACATGTTCTTGCTTATATGTGGAAGCTAAAATTTGACTCCATGACAGAAGAGAGTAGATTGGGAGTCAATATAATATATGAAGGATAATGGAGAAAAGTATTGGAAGATTAGATAAAAGATATCAAAATGCAGTTGCACAGGAGGAGTAATTTCTAATGTTCAATAGCACAGCAAGGTGAGTATAGTTCACAATAATTATACGTTCTATAAAGAACTAGAAGAGAGGGGTTCTAAAGTTCCTAACACAAAGAAATGATAAAAGTTTAAGGAGATGGAAATGCTAATCCACTGATTTGATCATTACACATTTTATACATTTACTGAATCATAACATTGCACACATTGCACATGTGATCAATTGTTATGTATCCATTTTAAAAAGGCAATAATCACTCCAGTTTTCTAAACTAACAAAGGAAATGCTGTATATCACTGTATTGCATTATGCATACAGAAAGGAGTAAGAGGTTGGAAAATTGCTGTTCTGGATACTTATAGCTGTGTCGCTAGCCACATCAAGAGTTAGTGGTTAAAGATAATTATTTGCCTGGGTCATGGCTCTGCAATTCCAGCAGAATTGAGTGGGATAGCTCCTTGCTGTTCCACAGAGTGCCTGCTGGCACTGCTACCTGGGGCTGAAGAACCCAATTACAGGACACTCCACTCATGTCACTGTGAGCTCCACCAGCTTCACCAGCCACAGGTGTCACCTTTCTTTCCTGGTGAGCATCTCTTCAAAGCTGCTTGAGGCTTTTCCCAGGATTTAGGTGGGTTTCAAGGCAACTGATTCCAAAAGATAAAAAGTGAAATTGCCACTAACCTACAACCTGAGCCTGAGTCTCAGAACATAAATTCTTTATCAAATCTGTCATAGAAACCTCCCATATTCAAGGACAAGGGACATGGATGGTAGAAAACAGTCAAAGATTTTGTGGCCCACTTTCATTTTCATAATTTTCATCAAGGCTGAAAAAGGCAAATATATAATCAGGGAAATCAGTGAGCTAGATTAGAAATATCCATTAATTATAGAGATTTTATATGTCAAACTGTCTTCTTAGTGTTCCCCAATATATGAGTACTATACATCATTTTTCAAGGCATCAAAAATACATGCATCTTTAAGAGCAGTCAACTGAATAAATTCAACACTTTTACATACCCTAAAGAAACATTTTGAATGTAAAAGATATACAATTTATTTTCCTTTTAATTCCCTCACTGTTTTGTTAATAGAAAAAATCAATTTAAATGGTTAACATAATAAAGATTGTTCTATTAAATTATAAATAAATCACTCAGCATTTTAGTAGCTATTGTTTTATGACACCTAACGTCCACGGTTATGAATATTATAATTATTTGATAGCATTAGGATTTATAATTATTGTAATTGTCATTACTTTAATTTAGTTCATCCTAGACCATCATAAAATTTATTTTTAGATTAATATAATTTTTAAGATTCAATTTAAAATGCAGTAACTATCCAGTCTTCCTTCAGCAAAACTCAAAGCTAACTAATATCATTGCTTCAAAAATTTAATTTATATTTTAAGTTGCAAAATAAAGTGTAATAACTTTGTACACTAATTTCTATAAAAAGTGCTATCATAAGCCATAATCAGAACTACCTCTCATACAAATGAGAAACAAGGAATCCACTGAAGTATGAAACTTCTACAAGGACTTGCTTTTTTGTAGAGATAGGGTCCCTGTGTTTGCTTACTTTCATTCAAGACACTAAATCTATTGGTGTTTGTTTCTTTTTCTGGTCCATTTGATTTCTTTCAACTTTCATGAGATATATTCAAGAACAATCCTTATCTCGGTCTCCTTGGAAAAGGCCCAAGGAGGCACCAGAGAGCTGTTTCCCACACACCTCTTTACCAGGTATAGCCTTTGCAAAGCTTCTTTGCTGAGAGAGTAGCAAACTGGAGAGACAATAATTTTCGCTGAGTCCTAGTTGTCATTCTTGCCAGTCTTTGAACTCTGAGTAGGCTTTGTAGTCTATTTCACAAATTGACAGAGATGCCAAAGGCAAATACTACTGAAAGAACCAAATGCTGAAAAATACAAGAGATCTTACAGGGTCATATATTCATAATTCAAAGGGCAAGTGCTATTTCATCTAGTCTTAAGACTATCTGACATATATGTTCTTCAGTACTTGAAAAATGATACACTTATTTGAATCATCAATTCAAATTCATCAAGTGGATGAAATGTTCAACACCAGCAACTATTAAATTGACACATTATAAATAAGGAAACAATATATTTTTGGGAATTTGCCTCTCATGAGACTCATGACTTGTTCATGATTAAAAAGCAAAGTAAGAATTTGAGTTTAGCTGGGCGCAATGGCGCACATCTGTAATACTAGCAGTTCAAGAGACTGAAACAGGAGAATTACCAGTTCAAAATCATCCACAGCAACTTAGTGAGGCCACGTCTCAAAATAAAAAATAAAAAATGCTGGAGATGTAGCTTAGTTGATTAAGCACCCCTGAGTTCAGTCCCTCGTACCAGGAAAAATACAAAGGAATTTGGATTTAGGTTACAGGGCCTGCAGTTTAGAGTAATTATGGTTATTATCAAAGGTTAGTATTTTCTACTAAAGTATGTTCTCAATGTACATGATATAGCAGACTATTTTAAATCTTTGTCATAATAAAAATTATGTAAGGATCTATCTCCTTCATATAAATAACACCCTGGAATAGCAGTGTACATTATTAAAGGAAGCTTGCAACAGACATTAGCTTAATGATAGAGGACAATGTTTTTGTTCTGTTCAACATAGAAAGCTAAATATAACATGTAATAGAACTATTCATTGGTTTCATAGGGGATTGGTTACAGGGTCCCCATGGATACCAATATCCACAGATAATCAAGTTTTACTTAAAATGGTCTAGTATTTACACGTAAGCTAACCCATTCTCTCATATACTTTAAATCATCTTCAAGTCACTTATAGTACTTAAAATTACAATGTAAATACTTTTGTGAATCATTTTATAACATATTGTTTAAGGTATAATGACAAGAGAAAAAACATCTGTACATGTCCAAATGACATTTTTTTGAATCCTTTTGATCTGTAATTGGTTGAATACACAGATGTGGAACCCATAAATAAGAAACCATAGACACAGAAAAACAAATAAATATATGTGTGTGTGTGTGTGTGTGTGTGTGTGTGTGTTTATGCAATATTTCTTAGTCCATTTATGCTATTATAACAAAATGTCTGAAGATGAGTAATCTAAGAACAAAAATTGATTTTAATAGTTCTGGAGACTGGGAAGTCCTCAATGAATGCATTGACATCTAATGATGACTTCTTGCTGCATGGTGGTCTGGTGGAGGAATGGAGGAGCAAAAATGGGTTGAAATGTTGTATTTTTACATGACAGGAAACTCCTGGGAAGGAAGCAATTTCCTCTCACAAGCCCTTTTTAATGGGGCCCAAATGCATTCATAATGGAAGAACCCTCATTCCTAATCACCTCCCAGCAACTTTACCTTCCAGTATTACCATTTTGGTGATTAGGTTTAAGTTCAACAGGAATTTTAGAAGAAACACCACTTTTAAACCATAGGTAACTATATTTGTATCTACATTTAATCTCTTTCATTGTTTCTCTCTCTACATAGAGACAGAAAGAGGAGAAAGAACAGAGAGAAAAAGAGAGAGTTAAATTGAAATTAATAAGGGAATTGTTTAGATGCCCTTGCCAAAAATAGTGAATGGTTTGGAAACTGCATGGCATAGTGTGACATGACCTGATCTATTTGGAATGTTCCAGAATATGATAGTACTGGCTTAATTAATAGTATCCTCTTTTACCCTCATATATTTTCTGAGTTAGATAAAATATTATCTGGTCACTACAGATATTGGGATGTGGAATCCAAAGACTTCAGTCAAGGCTGCTGAATGTGGGTGAAAGCCCATGACATAACCAATGGAGAAGATTCTGTTCATGCATGAGGAAATGCACTGTCAACTATTACAAGAAGTAGTCTGAAATTAGAGATCACAACTCAAAATAATGTCAACTGAGACTCAACAGAAACAGAAGCCTGAGTCCCAAATGTCTGATGACAACTCTTATAACTGAAAACTAACATAAAAATTGTTCACACTGAAAAGGCTTCTGGAGGAACATTTCTAAACCTTGGTTCCATCAGGAAACCATAGTCACTTCAACAAAAGTAGTTTAAAGAATGAATTTGGATTTCATGATGATAGGAAGGGCTGAGAAAGTTATTGTCACCAAATACAAGACACTTGCAAGTCAGAGGTAAGGAAATAAAATGCTACAACCTTCTTCTGAAGCACTGGTTCAGGTGGTTCTCAAAGGCTGGGATGGATGGTCAAATGATCTCACCAACGATCTACTCAGCAGAGTCAGGTGGGATTTTCTCACATGTTTCTGAGTTGATTCTTCAGTCACCTAGGAGTCTGAAAGAAAATACTTGTAAATATTGCATGCTTGTATTATTGTTATACTATAACCTAACCCTGTGAAAGATAAATGTTCTGGAAATTGACCTCCTCCCCTCCTTCTGCTGCTCAGCAGTGCAGAGACCTCAAAAAAGGAGTGTGACCTTGATGGCTAGTTGACATTGAACAATATAGCAGCCCCCAACACATGTACAACCATTCCCAATAAATACCTCTATAACCCAGGTACTTGTGATGTGCCTTCTAAGGACATTTCCTCTGAATCATTCATACATAAAATTGCAAAGTACAGAAATACTTCCTTCCTTCTGAAAACAAATTAGCAGAAAAGGAAATCTTCACACCCTGACATCTACATATATTTAAGAACCTGGAATATATTTTACAATACAATTTTATTTTTGAATAAATTATTCAGATATAAAAGAAGAGAGGCCATAATGAGCTTAAACATTTTAAAATACATAAGTTCCAGAAATAAATAGTATATCACATAAATTAAAAGTGATGTATTGGACTGGGGGACATAGCTCAGTGGCAGAATACTTGTCTAAGGAGCAGAAGGTACTGGATTTTATCTCTAGCACTGGAAAAATAAAACAAAAGTTTGTACTACAGAGTAACTAGTTGCTTATTACTTATTTAATTATTTGGCAAATGTATCTGGAGAAAATACCAAGGCTACATCACAGAGAATTTCAGACGATGATTCAGCCAGTCTGATAAAATAAGACTGGATGTATGTCTAAAGGAAACAGCAGAGGTTTGAGAAAAGATGATAGAAATGAAAAGCTATTTCAAATAGAAAATGAATTTAATTTTCTCCACAATATAGAAGCTATGTTCTCAGACTGAAGGAGCACCAATGAGTTCTGAGATAGGAAAAGGAAGCAATCTCTCTTTGATAAATCTAGGGCTTCAATTTATTCTACATGTATGTAAGGAATTATAATTGAGCAATGAAGATATATAGTAACATCTAAGTCACTTCAAACTCCACTGGCTAGCAATTTGATCTTAATCACATAATCTTTTCAGCCTTAGTTCAGTTCCTCTGAAAAGTGTGAGTAACACTAATGATTATAGCTGTTGCCAAAGGATATACTAGATACAAATACAGGCATAATTTGGAAATTACTTAAGAAACTGTAGAAGAATATGCATATATGAGCTACTTGCTTATCACCATCACTGATTTGAAAACTCAAGATTAATATATATATAGAGAGAGATAAGATATAGATTTACATATCTTTTATTACAAGTATTGATTGCTTTAAGTTTACTTAAAGTGTTACTCAGGAAGAAAGAAATCAACAAAAACATTGGAAGGTGACTGCAATCATATAGGGCAGAGCATTGTTAGACAAAGGATGGATTAAATATATTTTTTTAAATTCTCATATCCATTAAAGCATCATAACTGTAGTCAAATGATGCTATTATATGAGTTAAAATGCTGCAATAAGAGTATAAGTTCAAGGTCAAAACCCCTTTCAAATAGAAGAATTCCTAGTGATGAAGACTGATGGTTTCAGGTTGTTTTGACCTCCTTAGAATTAGATGTAAATAAGGAGTTCTTCAGTTTTGGAGACCCCATATTAAACTGTCACTTTTTATGACTGAACTGAGTCATGGGGTAAATATGTAAAATATTAGCTGTACTAACCTAAGCATGTACAAAATATTTTCTTATAAGAAAGAATGATTTGGAAAATCAAGACTAAACACAATTCTTCCGGCTAATAGTCATGTAAGCCACAGTAAAGCTTCTGAATCAGGCATTGATCATTCGGTCAATAAGAAAAATTAGCAATAGCAAAGGTGAGATTTTAAAAATGACAGATGGAAAGGCAAAGATGTTTTAGTTATGATGCTTTGTTTCCACTGTATATAGCAAGAAAAATGTTTGCATGTTTTATAAATCATAGATATTTTAATTTTAGATATCTTGGAAAAAATTATCGATTGCATATAATAGAATTATTTCTCCAAAAAAAAAAAAAAAAAAAAAAAACCAGATCCCTTAAAAGTTATTTTAATTCAAGGAGAGAATTAATTTTTAAAATGAAAACAACTGTCAGTATGAGTACCTTAGTGATGAAGTCTCCAATAGTTTTTTTTTTCTCAAGGAGGTCAAAATAAATTGGACCAAACTTAATCAAGGTTATAACTTCCTTGAGGCCTATCCTCTGACAGATCATTTTCTATAATCATTTTCTTTTCTGTAAGGAACTATTACCTGGGGGGTTTTCTGTTTCCTTTACATTACCCTGTCTGTAAATCAAAAAAAATGATCTGATAGCCAATTACTTTCACCTTTTTGAACAGTCTATACACAATTAGAATTGATTCACATTTAAATATAAATTAATTATAGTTTTCAGGTTTCTGGTTTATGGGTCACAGTCTAATTAGACAGTGAGCCTTAACAACACTATCTGACTCCAGATGGAAAGCAGTGTGTATTGGGAATCCAAGAGGAGATAGGAAATTTGCCCTTGTGTACAGGAATCATATAGAGGGAATGGATGTCATTATATGACCAGATTTTGACCCAGCAGCAGGGCCTCTCAGTGAAAACATCACAAAGCATTCAGACTCTCCTTGCTTCCCAAACTATTGACTTTTTTGAATCATAGGTGATGCTCAATGTTGACTTGCTAAAATACCATCAAAACAATTTGTTCATGAGACAAAGCAGAGTTCATTTCTTGCCTTGGTAAAGGATAACAGTGCCCTGGCAGCAAGGAACAGATATTGATTGAGATTTGGAAGTCTGGTTCAAGAGAGGTCTTTCAATGTGGGGACTTAAGATTTAATAAGTTTCAAAATAGTTACTTAGAACTGTGAACACAGCAAGGAGAATTCTGAGGCAAGTAAATCAAAGAGTCTTGATATATATCATTCACTAATTTCTTGGAATGAAAAATACAATCACTTGTAAGTTTTACTTTTCTGGGCAAGAATTTTCTGTAACCCTAATGTTAAGTTGCTGAAGTCAGTGGAGGAGAAAAGGTATGTTAAGGTAGACAGTAAGCTCTACGAATGTAGACAGTCTCAGCTCTCATCAGGGAGTCCCAGCAAAACAATATCAAGACTGATGAAGCAAGACTGAGCAGAGCAAGACACCATAACAGAGAAACAGGAGGCTCAATGAGGAGAAACATTGACACAAAGAAACAAAGTTATAATACTGGATTTAAAAATAAGTATGGTTTTCAACATACAAACACATGTAAATATAGTAACACTAAGAAATAAATAGGGCTTTTGGGGAAGAAAAAAAAAATGTCCACAATACAAAGGCTAAATAGCTATGGACTAGATGTATAGTGCTGGAAGGTCAACTAATGAGCAGATGCTTTTAACTGAGCACAACTCCTTTAGGGAAAGGGATTTAGAAAATATGAAGGAAGTTGTAAGATACTTGGGAAAATCATATGACAACATCCAAATTGCAGGAGTGCCAGAAAGAAAACAGTAAGACTTTTGAGAAATCAGTGATAACATAAATCAATTCCATGAGAGCTTGTCCCAAGTTAGACTCATGACTATGCATTTGCATCCTAAACTATGATTTTTTTCAATACAGAATTTTTTAAAATACTGTGCTTTATGGAACACAGTCTTGCTACTAATAAAAGGGGAAAAAGTATTTGAGATGCTAAAGTAATCCTAAAATCACACTATCTGACCATCTTAGAAAGAGTCCCTTACTTAGGCAGGTGCAGTACCTTGGATAGGAATGGGCCAACCCTAGGATGGAGCTCTCTTTCTTGGATAACATTTCCATGAAACCATGAGTGTCGCTGGCTCTTTGCGGTTCCAAAATCCGTGGATATTTGTCACCGCCTGCAGCAACAACTTGCACGGGTCTTATGGGTGGTGGAGTGGAAACTGAGGCACTTCTATCTTTCTCTTTAGTGCACTGCTTTCTTGCTTGTTTACTTATAGAGGATAGAGGAAATGAGGTTTACTTGCTTTGAGAGGAGAGAGAGAGACTGCTTATCAGAGAGAGAGACTTTGCTTAAGAGAGACCTTGAGAGAAGGACAGACTTTGCTTAGAGCCCAGAGAGTTGCTATGCCTTAAAGTCCTGCATCCTGTGAACTAAGGGTACTTCTACCTAAGGTGCCCTAGTGATGCTTCTCAGTTCTCTGTTCTGCAATCTGCCTTCCGCCGCTGCCCCTACTCGCTGCTGTGTTCTTTCTTCTGGCTTTTTTGCTAATGGCTGCTGTGGCGTGTCTTCTCTGGCTACTGCCCTACGGCGTGTCTTCTGCTACTGCTTTTCTTCTGCTAATGGCTGCTGCGGCGAGTTTCGCTCCGCCTACGCTTATATCACCTCCAGGAGGCAGAGAGCAGGGCCAGCCTCTTACGCAAAGATTAGGCGAGAAGCTCAGAGCAGGCAATTAGTGCTCGAGAACACATGTGCATACATTGTGTGCGTGGACGAGAAAATCTCCTGAGTGTGCTTATGTCAATTAACCTCCTCGCTGCCGATGTGATCAGGGGCCATCCCGGCGCCGCCAACATGGCACAGCCCCCAACACATGAGATGCAGAAAAAAATTAAAACATTAGTGACTCCAAATACTTAAAATGGAAGAGCCTATACCCTGTTATGTATAACTACTTCTATAGCCTGGAATTTATTGCTGTGACTAGCACAAGATAAACTGATAACAGATCACTTGCTTCCAAAATTTTTTAGCTGCTTTAACCGAATTCCAGTGTGGCTGCATTTCTATCTTCTAACAAAAACTCTCCTACCTTCCAGACCACAGTTCCAGCCTTCTTCAATCTACTTTGCACCTTCCCACCAAATCCACCCATTGACTATTTTTAAGAGTCATTGGGTGGAATGGCTTTAGTTAATATTATTTCCTATAAAAATCTATGTTTTCTATTACCAAAGAATAAACTCTTACATAGCATTTATATCCACAGCTGGATAGACAATTCCTTTAAAAAACTGCTATGGAAATGAATCCATTTTATTAAGAAAAGTATCCATGTTTCTTTACAGTGATTATTAAAAAACATAAGTACCACTTGTCAGCTGCTTGTTGTAAATGTCACACAAGATATTTAAAATTCTATTGTGAATCAGGAACCACAATTTTATCTTTGAGAAGCTAAAGAAAATGTTTTTAAAATGATCCCTTATTACCAGCTTTGGTTTTTCTTTGAGTTCATAAAGACTGTTAGCTAAAGCTTGAGTTAAGAGAAGCATACCACCTTGTTCCCATACTCCCAATACAGCCAGGTTTAGACAATATTGCTCCTTTTGATCCAAATGTAAGCATATTATTTTGCTTATTTTTTTTTCAGCACTAAACACATGCTCTTCACGTACTTTATCACAGTGTTTGTTTACATCATAGTGGGAATGAAAATCGTGTTTCCATTTTTACTTCATCATTGTCAAACAAAGGAACAAAATCAGATGTGGATTAAGGAGAGATCTTACTTGAAAGGATAATTGAAAGAAAAGAAAGGACTTTTGCAACACAAGAGGATAAGCCTTCCAAGAGGGAGGACACAGCTCCTCAGAACTGCAAGCATCTCCAGGGTTAGACAAGAATTTTTTGTTTTGCAGAAAGGAATCAGTAGGCTAAAGAAGAGCCAAGTGTGATTAGTTGGGGGTCTGAGAATATTCCATTCTGAGTTCAGCCTATTCTCAGGAAGGGTTGCTAAAGAGGAGTTTCATGCTGGCTAAAGGCAGACTCCTGAAGAAGGAGAGAAGCTTACCAGTGTTGTTCTCCTTTGTTTTGTTTGTTGTAATCATTTTGTTCTACTCAATCAGTGTTCACCTAATCATCTATGAATCAAAGAATAAGAATGTGAAGGGTCTATGCCTCTCTTTGTCATAAGTCAACCAAGATGGATATCCATGAGTCTTATCTAAGTCATTTGGGAAGGGAGGTTCATTGTAATACAACTTTTCCTGGAACACAAAAAGGTGGGGAGGTATCTTTTCCTTCATTATATTCCAGAATCAAGGAGCTCAGATAAAATTTAACATTTTTGTAACATTTCTGCAATTCTAATACTGTAGAAAGGCATTAGAGATAACTGAAAACTATATCCTGAAATTTCAACACAAAATATTTCTGTGTAATCACTTATACAACAATTCAGTTAAGGTGGAAGTAAAACATCTAGAGATTCTTTCTTGAGTGAAAGAATATTTGAGCAGAATCTAAATGTAGCTGCTACATCTATTTTTCAGTATATTTTTATTTCAAATTAACACACTGCTATTATATATATAAAATAGAGCTATTATGTATTACATATATTTCTTTATGTGCTACAGTGTGACATTTCAATACATGAATACATTATATAATGATCAAATAAGGATAACTGGCATTATCTATCACCTAAGATGAGTATTATTTCTCTGTGCTTGGAACATTAAAATCCTCTCTACTACCTATTTTGAAATATTCAATTAATTGTTTTCAATCATAGTTATCTTATTTTGTGACATTTGTTATTTGTCCTGAGCAGTACATTAAAACAAGAAGTATCCTTTAGTATGAAGACACCTGAAAACTATAAGAATTATATCCCTAAAATTAGTAATATTCTTATGGACTTCATGTGATATGAATTATTCAATGTAGAGTGGGATATTCATTTCATTTCATTTTAGAATATAGCAAAAGTAAGTGACTTAGATTTCTATTTTCTCAAAGTGTAACTGAAAGCTCAGTCCTTATCCTTGATGCCAACTTGATAATGAAGACAAGGTCTTGAGAGAAAGAAAAATGCTTTTTTACTTTGCTAGTCAAGGAGAAACACAGTGGACTCCTGTCCCAGAGCCTGTAATTCTGCCCATCAGCAGGTAAAAAGGGTCTTTTAAAGAGGTGATTCATAGAAAATGAGATTAGGAAGGAGAGATCAGGAAGGAGAAATCAGGGAGAGAAGTGTAGGGAAAAGAAGATCAAGGAGAAGGTCAGGGAAAAGAAGGTTGGAAAAAGGAAAAAAATGTGAGTTTGAAAGCAACAAGGAATCATAGTCAAAGCATCAAGTGAACCCCTGTTACATTCACCCACTGTCAATTTCTAATCCCATTTCTATAGAAAGTGGGCAACAAAATCTCCAAGATACTTCTTGCTGAAAGAGGGCAAAGTTGAGGGAAGTAAACCAAAGTTCTTTTTCTCTATCAGGTAGGATGTGGCCAGTTAAGGGCATTTGGCCTCAAAGCAGTCCAGAGGTCCACAGTGGCAGATAGCAGGTGACTGGACAAGGCATACACAGGGCAGGGATCATGCTAAGACAACAATAAAGACAGCAAAGCATTACTTTTTTTGTAAATGATATGAACAAAAACTGTTTCAGTCAGTCTCTGATAACCATGAAGACAGTAACTCATAGTCCTATCAGTGAAAAACAGATCAAGTTCATCAATGTAGGAGGTTAGGAAGGTTTGTAGTCTATGAAAGCAGACTCAAATTAACACAGGACAAATTTGTTACTCATGTGATCATAATTAGGCGTTCTCACACAGGAACTTTTCCCTCATGGCCTCCAGCTTTACTTACTTTTGGTAGGGCTGACATAAGTGTACATCTTAAGTTACATTAAGAAAACCATTGTTTTTCCTTTTAAATGTCCATATAAGACTGTGTATAGTCTATACTCTCCTGCCAGGTGTTTTAAGACCTAGTTGTTCCCATCTACTTTTAAGAGTCAGCTGAGATTCCTCAGAGATCACTCTTGGGAACAAGTGCAAAGCTTCCTGACTCCTTTAACTTTACTCTACTAGTGATGCCACTTGCCAGGATTGGTTGGGGTCCAGCTGACCATATGTGGCTTCTCTTGGAAGCATCAGGGACATTTCTGTCTCCAATGACCCTCCTCTTTGCAGAATGTGCACCAGTTGGTTTCCTGTTCTCTAGGATCTTCTTGATCTCCCTGATCAGGAAATCAGGTGACTCAGAGTTGGAGGGCCCAGAAAGGGGTCCCATCATTCTCTGAGTCCTGGCTGACCTTAGAGGACAAGGGCCAATATGCTGGCTGTTTTTTCCTTGACTCTTTTACTTCCTTGAATTTGTTCTCCAATTTTTTTTTTTATTTTAAGCACACAGCAAGCCAGATTTACCAGTCTTAAAGAGAGAGTAGCAGATTATAATAACTTCAATATCTATAATTTTACACATACCCCTTTTATTTAATTGGGGTTAATATTGGTACTGGAAGTCAGCATTATAAACTATCTCTCCTGTACAGGATGGCTTATTACTCAAATTAACCTGGGGTTTTTGTTGTTGTTGTTGTTTTTGTTTGTTTAGAAGCAGGACCTCTGCAAAACACTAACAGGCAACAGTTACAAAGTTTACAAGGTGAATACACAATGAAATTAACAGAGCGAAAACATATTCAGTTTGTGGAATAGTTATGAACCAAGAAAAATGACTTTTATAGTCGTCAACTTTTACGTAGTTAAGTATTATATCACCTATCTGAGATCACAGTAATCTTTATAACAAATGAATCTTTTGAACACAAGTTTAAATGAACTGAAATCTAGCCTATTTTGGAGCAATTCTAACATGGAGTAAGGTGGGAGGCAGAACCTTATCTCAGGTTAGGCAGCGTTCTTCATAACTAACACTAAACAATGTTATACCTGAAACATGAATCAAAGACAAGCTAAGAGAGTTTTCAACATTTTTTGTGGAAAAAAGTGGCAGAATGCTTCCATGTTTTACAATGTCACCTTTAAAAAAATCAGGTTCTCCTATTATCTTCCAAAACTGCATTTAAAATTCCGATTCCAGTTATATATGCAAAACTGTATATATACAGTTTTGGAATCTATTGACAACAGATTATGTTATCCAACTATAAAACATCAAATGACATGAATCCATGCCAACAAAACTTGTTATTTTTAGACAAATCCAAGAATTTTGCTACATATAATTTTAGTTTGGAGTACACCAACTTGGTAAAGTGATCTCTGAAGTTTTACACTTAACTAAGTTTAACTTTTAAAGTACAATTTAGAATCCAGAGAGTAACAATTATCATAGGTCTGCATGGGTAAACAAAAATCCAATAATAGCCTTAACTCTCTTATACATTTAGGAAATAGTGTTAATGATCAGAAATTGACTTAGTTGAAGCGAACAGATATAAGACAGGTCTTCAAATGACACTGTGGCCCTTCTATGTCAGATACATGTATAAAAGGGAGCACTTCTTGGTTATCTTGCCTGTAAACTTACCAAAACTTTCATTTTATAAACTTTTACATAACACTTAGAAAGGCTTAGACAGATACAGTTCTTAGATGCACAGGTATACATAGTCACATATATTTAAGGTGTCAACTATTGTTATGACCTAAATAACATCTGTTTGTTTAACCACTTACCAAGTAATCATTTAAAACTTAAAACAGGTACAAACACTAATTCCTTTAAGATTTAGTTTCCCCAAGTAATAAAAACTAACAAATACAAGAAAATTATCTTGATAAGAGCAGATCAATGTTTCAGACTTTAATACATTAAGTTTCAAATAACTTTGTGCTAATTATAGCAATTTAATAACTAGCACAAGCTTTTTGAGATTTACCTTCTTCAAACCTTCTGCAACTTACTTAAACATTCAAAACTTCCTTACATCCTTAATTTTGCCCTCTTTCATCTTGGACTTTAGCACAAGAATATTACTTTACCAGACAAAATACTTTCTTATCCAAAAACATTTCTTTTACCTTTCAATTTTCCATACTAAAATATGTTTTCATACCTGACTTTCTTTAACCTTTTCTAGTTTTGCACCCTTTCTTGAATTCATATTCTGAAATAGTCCTTATGAATTTACACAACAAATTTTATCCCAGAAGAGGGCTGAACAATCCAACATATACAAAAACTGTGCCTTAATCTTTTTTTTTTTTTTTTTTTTCTCAGTTTACATTCAAGGGGTTGGAGCACAGAATATTTTGAGCCTGATCTATCACCATTATCATTAGCCCAATGCCATCAACTTTGAGATCCCCACTGTCAATTTTACCCAGAGGCTGCATTGGGGCCTTTTTCTTATACAAGGCATATTGCTATGAGTGGAGGAGCCCCTTTCCATTCTTTTCCTTAGGTATCCTTCAAGAGACCTTTGCAGAAGCTGCCTATAAAATACAGGTTGGCCTTAGTTTATAACTTTTTCTTTTCTGAGTGAGTTATTTATTCTGCTAGTCTCCCCAGGCATTTAGTTTGATGGAATACTATTATAGCAAGAATTTCGTTGCCCAGTGATGAATATCCCCTGGCCAAATGGAGTGTCCTGTCAGATCTTAAAATGGAAGACTATTCCTGGTCCCACGTCAGAAACTGACAGTGTTGGAACAACTCTCATATCCTTTGTGGCCAGCAGCCTCCACTCCACCACCCTGGTACTGGAAGGGAAGGCAGAGGCCAGATTTGGCCATTTTTCTGCAGCCCAGGCAGATTTTCTGGGTCTGTTTTCCTCCCAGTTTAGGGCTGGTGTCGTTGAACCACAGTGAGATGATCTAAGGCTGCTTGAGGTCAAGCCTGGGTTTAAAAGATAAATCTTTCTTAATCCTTTCTTCTGGAGTCCTACTATCCTAGCACACCAGAGGCAGTGCCTTTTGGCACCTTCAACTTAGTGTCTGACTACAGACTCTTTATCATGCAACTGAATAAACACCTGTCACACAGAATCTCTTTCATGTTCTTTACCCTCGACAGATCTACTTCAAATTCAAGATTGTATAATAATCCAGAAAAACCATTGAAAGGCCAGATTGTGTTACAGCGAACCATTTTTCTTTTTACACAGGCTTATCCCTATAAGTTGGCCATGCAGCCAAGATCTCTCTGCTCAAGAGACTGCCAGTAAGATCAATGTAGCATGGCCCATGTCTTAAAGGGCCAGTAACAGACAAAAACAAACAAACAAACAAACAAAAGAGAATCACCAAAACCAGGGCTAACAGATGGAAACTTTAAAATAAACAGACCAGTACGTTCAAATTTCTTCTACTTACTTTGCTTTTGATAGACCAAATTCAACTGCAAGATTATACAATAACCTAGAATGCCATCTTAGACAGACATAGAGGAGGAGTAATTTTCCAAAGTTATATATAGTCTCTAACTCAAAATAATCATAGAATATAGAATATAAGTGTTCTATATAAAATTCATATAGAGTACACTGGAGATTTTGAATTAGGACTGTCTTCTCTTAATTCTGCAAATTAAGACATTAAAGTTAAGGCATTATTTTTGTCACTCTAAGTTTTTCAGTTCTCTATACCCTCTTTCCTACACCTATAAATTGATCACTTCAATCCTATTAATTTAATGAGAATAGGTATACATTTACAACATATGAATTGAAACTCTAGTAAAACCAAACAGCAAAAAATGAAGGAAAAAAAGTTATTGATAGATTTATCTATAAACGAGTTCTGTTAATATGAATAGTTTAAGACATGATATCTAAATATGAAAGCTGATGATTTATCAAGCAATAGTGCTACGATTATAAATGTAATCACCTCCTGAATTTTCCCCTTGGTCTGTTCACAAACCACAAAAAAAAATTTTTACTCTTGCTTTTTCATAGAACAAAATCCAAAAGCATACCATGCTCATATTTTTCAATTTTTTTGAAATATTCTTTTCTTCTAGCACTACAAAATAATGAAAGATAGATGAAGTTTCAAAAGCCAATCATTTTCATGTCACACCCCTAGAGTTTCCTCAACATGCATAATAACTGGGTCATTATTCCTCTGAGAACTGAAAATGAGTGTTCATAAATAATGGAGTTTTTAAAACCCATAATAATAAGGACTTTTAAATGTCACATTTACTTACCAAATTTGCCTTTTGTTCTGCCATGTAATTTTAATATACCTTTATATGTGCTGGACATGATTCCTTTCTTTGTAATATCTCTAGGAAATGTTGAGTTTTTTTTATAACACTGTCTACAGGAAAAAAAACTATAGGGATCTTTGATATAATCATTTGTAAAAGGAGATAATGTGATACAGTGCTGGGAAATTTTTAATCTTTATGAGGATCAGTGATGATAACACTATACTGCTTAATAAGAGTGTCAGAGTGCGGTGAGGTGGACCAATAATCATTTAAGCACAATTAACAAGGAAATTTCTGTGGCTTACTTCTTCCTTTTATGTCTGTTTTTGTCAAGCAGATTTCATTACCACTGTATAGCATGTCTTTTTGGCAACAATGATATGAGTCTGTTAAAAAGTAAATTGGGCAATAACGCTCAGAGAAAATGGGACTATTCCAGAATTACATGCAATTATCTAAGGGCCCTAAGGAGAAAAAGTGGAGCATCTGTTGCTGAGGGAAGAATGAGCAGTTGATGCCTACCTACGTGCAGTGAAAAATCAACCAAGTCACACGAGTGAACATTTTCATACAGCATCCACTCTGCAGCCTCAACTTACCTTGTATTTAACCTGGTCACAAGTCACAAAGTCAGTAGACAAAATCTGTTAAAATAGTGTCAGGCAAAGTAATAAACTTGTAATATTGAATTCCTAAGGTTGGTTGTTTGATTTATTCTAATTTTTTTTTAATTTAGTCTACCAAAAACAGTATATTAAAATTAAAAAATAGCAAAACCAGGAACAGTGGCACTTGCCTGTAATCCCAGTTACTCAAGAGATTGAGGCAAGAGGATCACAAGTAGAAATCCAACCTGGGAAATCTAGTAAAACCCTGTCTCAAAAGAAAAAAGAAAAAAAAGATAAAGGTCTAGGGATGTAGCTCAAGGGTAGAGTGCTCCTGATTTTAATACCCAGTACTACAAATAAATAAATAAACTGGAAAACACACTAGAATTAGTTTCCCCAAGATCATTTCTATACAGGCAACATTCCTAGCTATCAGTTGTCATATAAACACACACATATATAAGGAATTTTAATCACAAAATACTTTGTGGTTCAGAACAATAAAAGAATGAAAACTTATTCCTTACATGTTAAATCTAAGTAAGCTTTTCTGATCCAAAGCAATATTAAATATTTTTGGATTTCATAAGGTTTACTTCAAATACTTAAAATGTGTACATACAAATGAATTTTTTCCCCTTGTGAATGCATGAAATACCATTTCTATCTCCTCAATAACAGTGCTGAACTTCTATTACAGATGAGTTTACCAAATATGAATAAATTAAGTGAATTTCTAGAGTTGCAACTCTAAAATTGCATAAGTCTTAGGAATAGAACCTAGGCCGGTTGATTCTAGAGTCATTTCACTAATATTCTGTGCTTTGGGGATTCACAATGACAATTTCAAACAGGGACTGAGCAAGGAATTCAAGCAGAGAGCTGGGCTGAGGTGCGTAGGTGTTGAGTTAACGGGCACTAGCCCTTGTAAAGGGGCAACTTTTACTCACTTTCAGTACCTCTGATATTTTGAGGAGCTAAAAACAATTCGAATTTTAAAGGAATTCTTCACCTTATAAATGTAATGATTTAGTATTGTAAAACAACAATCCACAGTGGGATTTAGTTATGACCAAACCCTTTGTCCTCATAAATGGGCACTTTATTTAGAAAACAAGTTTAATTCTCAGAGGAAAATGACAAGCATCTCAACAAAGATAAATATCAGGAATCTAAACCCTTGCTTATTTTACTGTTCAGCAGGCAGATTGTCAAAAAATTTAAATCATGGTTTTAGTTTAGTATAATCATTAAACTCACAAAAATAAAGTTCATTGGATGATCTTTATTGTTAATTTAATGACACAGAGAATGAGATTAGGAATTTACATTTTTATTTGAAGGTCAAGTGTTTAAATGAGTGAATGTCATAACTGCCTTGGAGATATTACTGGGACTGTGTTAATGCTTTTTAAGCATTCGAGTGACAGTATTGACTACCAAGGGGTGGTTTAGGTGGCCGTGTAGTCAAGTTTAGTTTCCCACAATCTTTACCTCTGCCAGAGAATTCAGTCAAAGTTAATATATACGCATATATATATATATATATACACACACACACATATATATACACACACAAAATGTGTATATAATATATGTATATGTATAACATATATGCAGTTTTAAGACAGGAACATGTGAAAAATATTACATTTTAGAGATAAGTTTTAATTTTAGAACTATTTTGGAAGATATTAAGAATTAATTTAATAAGATTAGGTATAAGTGAAAACTATTGAAAAACTGTAACTTTTGTGGTTCTATTCAACACTACTAGAAAAGAGTATTCTTGGTCTGAGGGAAAAGAAAAAAAAAATTCATGAGATGAAAAGTTTGTTGGGCTGGTTAATTTAGGTGCAATTATTTCTTTATTCTTTATTTTTTCATGCTTAAATTATGGGAAAAACTTACAAAATAAAGTACATGAAACATGGAAACATGAACCAGAGATCAAGAATGAGCTATTAAATCATATTATGATTAATTTATTTCTCTGCAACCAAGGGAAAATATAAATCCCACAAAAGCAAGAAACAAGTGGGTTTTTTTAATACAAACACAATTTCAGCATATATACTTGCCCCTCCACTTCCAAGTAAACACTTTCCCTAACTTTCTTTCTATAATTATGAAACTCTGGTACCAGTAGGGAAGCAGAATAGTGGGAATGCATCCATAGAGCACATACTGTTAGCATTTGTGCAAGAACACAGAAATTAAATATATTTTCCTCTTGAAATAATTATATAAAAAGTATTCTTCTTTCCTCTTCTACTGACTTACATTAGTTTGTCTCTGTTCCATGCATACCCCTACTCCAATGTAGAGTTCCTAGGAGCCAGCTTACCAATAAAAATGTCTCCATCAATAGAGGTACAGATATCAGTCATAGAGTAATGTAGAGTTCAAAATCTGGTTCAAATTCAGCTGTGTTTTAAATCCAGCAAATGACTTCTATTTGTCATATGATCTTGGATTTCTCACCATATATCCTGGCTTTACTGCATAAAGGGCCATAATTATTGTGCCCTACCAAACTGTTGTAGGTACAGAAGGATTGCGAGTCTGGATTACCTACCATTATGAACTGATTATACTGGAATACATTTGACATCTTGAAATGATAGCATCAGAAGGAACTGATTTGCAGGACGGCATTTAATTATGGTTTTGGCGGATAGATGGGTAGAGAAGAGACAGAAATAGAGAAGACTTGACGACATCTATCCACCACAAAGTCAAATGAAGGGTGGCAAATCCTATGGAGATGTTCAAGACCAAAACTTTCAAGGCATGAGCATATACTTCATATCAGTACTAATTACACACTCTGGAATTCTGCAGACTCGTGAATGATCAGCAGGTGGGCATTCTTGGAGTCATACTGGAGATCATGTTGATTACAAGACAATATCAGAAGCAGGTTGGACTCATACTGTTGTCTATAGAATATACTCAGTAAGAAATGAAAGGTTCCCCATGAAATGGTGCTGCAATAGTCACTTTCATTATATCCATATTTCAAATATGTGTACATGTTAGGTTACCTTTGGTAATGCTAAGAAGAATGCACTTGATGTTCTCTTCTTTTTAAAATAATTCATAAATTTCAAATATAAATATTTTAACTATTAGCTCCATTCTTAAATAATGTATTAATCATAGATGGCTAAGTATGATTAGCAGATTAAAAGAACTTTCTTTTAAAATTATATTTTTACACTTTAGAACATAAGTCATTAATTCCTGATATTGATAGTCCCTTTTGTTTTGTTGCAGTCTATTCTCTGGTATAAGCTTTCTAGATGAAGCAACTGTTGAAAGCTGAAAGGATCTTTTTAAAGAAGTCATAGTGTAGGTGACATGTAGCAAAGAAGCTATTTGGTATTTTTGCTATTGCCAAGAAATCTTGATTATATACTTTACCCTCTAATTGATTTGCAATAACCATTAGCTTTCAATCCAAGCACATTTCTCCTTCAAAAATACAACCATGACAGGGACAAACCTCTTTCTTAAAAGCACATTACTCTTGATGTCTTTAAATATGTCACAGATAAGAGTCAGAAATTCACATAATGAATGAAAAGTTGGCTTAACAACATAGTTATTAATATAAAATTAGCAAAGAAAACAGGTAGTATCATAGAAACACCAAGCATAGAGAAGACACAGCATTTCTAATATCATTATAGCAAATCATTCTTAGAACTGGTAGAGGCATATTCACAAAGATTCTGCGCAAGCAACAGGGGTAAATCAAATTAATTAGTCCTACATATGATTACACAGAACAGATGTCAAGTATTTGGTACAGTGCCTGATGTGGAGCTAAACTCTTTAAAATTGACTAGTGGATGAATAGATGAATAATAACTATTATTATCATTCAAAATATCTTACTACAAATAAGATTATGTGAACTCCAACTAATTTATGTAGAAATTAAAATCTTTGGAAAGATGATAAAAAGACTGCAGAATGGATGGAAATATGAAGAAATCTTAAATATAAATGGTAATTAGCAGAGTGGTTTCAGAAATAAGAAGCAAATTCAAGTATGGGTCATAGAAAGGATTGCTTGAGAAGTCACATAGATGACATTGGTGTAAAACACCAGGTGATAAACTTTCTGACATGACAAAATAGTGCCATCATTTTTATGTGAATATCAAGTGCGAGTGTCATGGTTTGTCCATTCTGAAACTCATGTTTGAAATTGCCACTGTGACAACAGCATTGAGAGATGGGGCCTTAGAGAGGTGACCAGGTCTATTTAATACAAAGTATGGTATTTAAATATAACAGAACACTTAGAAGAAATGAAATAGTTCTTAGAAAGCTTTGGATTTTGAAGAAAAATGTGAAACTAAATATACAAGTCATTGTTCGGTATTCTAATAATATATCTAAATGCAAATGAAGAAGAAAACTTTCACATAAAAATGAAGTTTCCATGTTTTCTTTTTGGAGAAGAGTAAATATGCATTTCCTGTGGTGGTACATAGTAATTAATCTACATTTTATATCATCTTTCTTATAGTTAAGGTCTATATTTCCACAGATATTTTTTGTGGTGCATTTCTATAATTATAGTACACTAGAACTCAAACAGGGATTATGATTGAAAAAGACATGTTTATTTCAAATGATTTCATGATGATGATATCGTGGCTTTGATTCCGATTTTCCCAAAGGGAAGGAAGCACTGAGAAAAAATGTTTTTGGTGTCTGCTAGTGAAAAAATAGTGTATCAATAAATTGTCTCATGGCCAAGTAATTGAACTCGGGTATGTCTGATTTCTATTTTAAACTATGTGAAAAGAAGAGTTTGAGATTTAAAATCAATTATAATAGCTATATAAACAGAGATATTAATAATCCAAAGTGGTTAGTTTCATTGTGAATAAAGAATAGGCAATCGCTTTCATATGCAGATCAGATATAGAATCACAGAACTTGGTACAAATGATGACAGATGACAGAATCAACCTGAAGCCTTTTAGTTCATATATCTGACTGATTGTTACCTACATTTGGAAAGACAAGGAAAAATGATGAACAATTTCTGGCTCAAAGAAAGTAGACTCTGTCTTGGATTTTGCCAACTTAGTGTCACTTTGGTCACTTATATAGGCATATCTGTTAAGTTCCTCAGATTGTGAGTGTAGAACACAAAAGAATAATTTTTTTTTCAAGTAGGCCATGATCAATATTCAAGTTCAGGTGGGACAAGGAATAGAAAGAAGTCACTGGTTTGGACAAGTTATATGTGAAATTAGATACAAGAAGTGATATAGAGTTTGGAGTGATCTCAACTGAAGTTTGGTAATGAAGAACACTGGCAAATCCTAATTTTAAAGGTCAAGAAATAAAAATAACAAAGATGGAACAATGACCCTCAGATAGGGAGAGAAGAGAATTGGTTCATGAGATCAAAAAATAAGGTAAAAACTTATACCAATAGAAGGAATAAATAATATCTTACTGACAAACATTGATTTAAAAGAGGAGGGGCTTAATTTTCAATTTTCCAACTATTAAAGTAGTAGAAATTAAGCTACTTATGAAAAATGAAAGAATATTAGTAGCATATATTAGGAAGTTAGAAATTGCTTAGGAAAGTAAAGCAAATTTAAAATGAATAGATTTATCAATGGTATTAATAGGCCATTTGAGTAGACACATTATAGCTATCCAGTGAATTCAATGCAATTCTGTAGGTTTATCCAGTATATTTCCAACAATAAGAACTATGAAGAATATCAGATTTTATATTGACATGAAATTAACTATAGCAAATTAGGCAAACCATAATAGGCATGACAATGAAGCTTGACGTTAAAGAGTATCTATCATGAGACTGAATCCTACAGAGAACAATTCTTAAAGAACAGGAAGATAGTCAAAGTAAATAAAATCACAATGAGTTTGAACAGTACTTCTCTTAAGACTAAAGGAAGTAGATTCTACACATGAGATTATGTAGATGCTCCCTTCCTCATGATGGGACTAGGACCCATCAAAATATTTGCCATATGCAATTTTATTTACCATAAAATTTACCCTAAAAATATGGTAAATAAAATTGCATTTAATATACCTAGCTTACTGAACATCATAGCTTACCAACTAAGAACAGCTTAGAGTATTGGTTGTTTACCTTTGAAAGTGAAGGCTGAGAGGAAGCTGTTGAGAATGATATCCAGCATTATGAGAGAGTATTGAACTGTATACAGCTGGTTTACAAAAATATTAATATTCAAAGTTTAGACTATGGTTTCTAATAAAGAAATATTACTTTTGTACCATCATAAATTTGAAATATTTAAGTTGAACCATTGCAAGTTGGAGATTGTCTACATTTATTTTTCTTTATCTGATGGTTACCAGGGAGTGGGATGTGGTGCAAATAGAGAAACATT
Source organism: Sciurus vulgaris (assembly GCF_902686455.1). Classification (NCBI taxonomy): domain Eukaryota; kingdom Metazoa; phylum Chordata; class Mammalia; order Rodentia; family Sciuridae; genus Sciurus; species Sciurus vulgaris. The sequence continues at coordinate 23,413,359 of NC_136470.1, read as the reverse complement.
GGCAAAGAATGCAAACATTTATTTGAAGGTGAATAAGTTCCATGAATCCAATATATGGCATGATGGTTATAGTTAATAATATTGCTATCATGATATTCTACTGTTTATAAATAATTTACCAAAACAGTGAATCTTAAGTGTCTTCGACATCCCACAACATAACATAAAGAGGATAACTGTGTTGATGGATGTCCTAATTTGATTGTACACATATCAAATCACCATGAGCACACATTGAAAAAATATGTATACTTTCTTTTTTAAAAATTTGTCAATGCAATATTTTTTTATTTTTATTTTTTATGGACTGCATTTTGACTCATTGTACACAAATGGGGTACATCATTTCGTTTCTATGGTTCTGCATTAGAAAAAAAGACTACAGGAAAATAGAAGGGTGTAATTAATACAGGATAAGATTAAAGACAAAGTTTCATAGGCAGAATAAAGTTGGTCCATAATATCTATAGAAAATTACCTCAAGAAATGAATGATCAGAATTTGAAACTGTTAATGGTGATTACTCTTTTAGCACTGTATTAAGATAATTTTCAAATACATAACAAAGTTGAAAGAATTTTACCATGAATACTTGTACTCTGTATATAGGAATTTATAATTAATATCTTACTGTCCTTATGTATAGCTCTATATTTATGAATCATGATATATATTAGTTTCATTTTTTAAAGAATTATAAACTACATTTCAGAAGGTAACCAGTTTTCTGTAAATTCTTTAGGATGATACACTAAATTTACCATAATATTTTATAAATTTATTTTAGATGTTTCATATCTCAGTAATTTTATTTCTTTTACTTTTGATACCCTCAAAAATATAGGAAACATTTTTTGATAAAATTCAACTCCCATCCCTGGAGGAAAGCACTTAAAAATATGAGATTGAAGCAATATTTTTTTGTGTGTGTATGTGATACAGGGTATCAACAAAAACACATACAGCAAATGTTACATTATGGTGAAATATTGAAGACATTCCTCCTGAGATTGATAAAAAGAAAAGTATACTTGCTATATTCATTTCAAGTCAACCTCATACAAGATGTCCTTGCTGGTAAAATAAAAACAAAGAAATGAACATGTAAACATTGAATGACAAGAAAGAAAACTGTTACATTTTCCTATGGCAAGATTTCATACAGCTTCCTAAGTAAACTATAGATAAACCTTTTTTTTTTTTTTTTTTTTTGCGGTACTGGGGATCAAACTCAGGGCCTTGTGCTTGCAAGGCAAGCACTCTACCAGCTGAGCTATCTCCCCAGCCCTAGATAAACATTTTGATAAAGTTTAAATGTGTTTTATCTCACAAACATTTATGTGCTATCAGCTTGGTCTGTGGTATGGCAGTACCAAGGTGGTAGAACTTTAAGAGGTAGAGCTTAGTGCAGGGTAATAAGCTCATGAGGGTAATCTATCATGAATAGATTAATGCTGTGGATAAGGTCTTCCATGACTGGATTAGTACTTAAGAGAATGAATTGTTATAGAAGCATTTTACACCACACACTTGGCCCCTTCTCCATATGACTTATTCTCTCTCCACTTTTCTGCCATGTGATACCAAAGTCAGTTTTATGCTGTTTAGATCTTCCAACCACCACAGTCATAAAAGGTAAAGTAAACCTCTTTTCTTTATAAAGTTCTCATCCAGGAATATTTTGCTATAGCAATGCAAAATAGAGTAGGACAAAAATGGAATTGATAAAAATAACAAAATCTTTCAAGTCATGGTCAATTAATAAATATTAATTTTGTTTACTTATCAACAATAAAAATAAAATAGCACTACTATTTGTAATGGTATCAAAAATCATGCAAAAAATTTTTCAATGGTATATAAAATCTCTTTATAAAATGCATTTTAAAATAATTATAAGTAATGTAAGTCTTAATAGTAGTTTCAAATATACCAGGTTTAAAGATTAGTATACTCAGTATTTTAAGATACATGTATTAGCTTTTTGTTGCTATTATCAAAATACTTAACAAGGACAACTAAGAGGAGGAAAACTTTATTTTGGGATCTTGGTTTCAGAAGTCTCAGACCGTGGTTGGCCAACTCCATACTCTCTGTCTAAGGTGAGCCAGGACATCAAGGTGAAAGGGTGAGGCACAGGAACACTATTCTGTTTATGGCATCAAGGAAACAGAAAGTCTGTGGAATTTCCCTGGGATAAGGATCGATAGAGTCCCAGACCCTACCACCAGTGGCCTACCTCCTAAAGCAGGCCTCACCTTCCTACAGTTACCATCCAGTAGTTCACTCAAATTATCAATTCATTAAATGAATTTATACACTGATGAGGTTGCATCCTCCATGATTTAATCACCACCAAAAACCCGGCTTCTGAACCATGCTTTCAAAACAAACTTTTGGGAGGACATTGACATTTCAAATCATAACTACCATTTCTACCACCAACTATACATGAACTCAATTTATTTTGCAGACAAAATCTCTGCAATGTGTGAGTGGGGAGTACTGGCACACCCCTGTAATCCCAGCAGCTTGAGAGGCTGAGGCAGGAAGATCATGAGTTCAAAGTCAGCCTCAGCAAAAAAGTGAGGTGCTAAGCAACTCAGTGAGACCCTGCCTCTAAATAAAATACAAAATAGGGCTGAGGATGTGGCTCAGTGGCCGAATGCCCCTGAGTTCAATCCCTGGTATCCAAAGACAAAAAAATAATAATAATAATTCCTGCAATGTGTTTGGGGATGGTGTGTAAAATTGTAAGAATCAATTCTAAAATTGATTTGCAAACATAGAAAGCAAAGTTAAAGTACTCATTCTAATATGATATGGTTTAATATCTATTTATACTAAATAAAATTGCACAATTATACCAAATTTTATTCACATACAAAGATTAAAAGTAATTTAATGAGGTAAAGTAGTCCAGAGACTGTCCTATCTTCACCTAGACATTTTGATTATGGTAAAAATAGTACCAAAAGTAATAAATAATAATGAATCTTAACCTTGTTTCATATCATACACAAAATCTTCTTACAGCTAAAGAGTGAAGGTAAAAGATCTAAATCTACAAGGAAAAAAGTACTAACATTCCTAGAAGATCATTTAGAAGAAAAATGACCTTGAAATAGGGTGAAATTGCTTGAACAAGATAAAAAGTGCTAAGTATGAAGAAATTATAAAATTTTTAATTTTTAAAAAGTATTCATCAGTAACTATAATTAACTTCTTTGCATTAACTAAAGCACCTGGTCCTGGCATACCATATAAACCAGTAATTTTATTACTAGGAGTATGACCAGAAAAATTATACACAAAATTAAACATTAAAAACAGTATTACAGCCGGGCACAGTAGTGCACAGTGGTACACACCTGTAATCCCAGCGGCTCTGAAGCTGACATAAGAGGATCCCCAGTTCAAAATCAGCCTCCGCAACAAGGAGGTGCTAAGCAACTCAGTGAGACCCTGTCTCTAAACAAAATACAAAATAGGACTGGGGATGTGCCTCAGGGCTGAGTGCCCCTTAGTTCAATTCCCAGTAGCCACCTCCCTCCAAAATAACCAGTGTAATGTATAAAGCTGCTCCCCTGCCCATCAGGTGCAGTCATTGACCCCGCCTCCCAACCACTTGTCAATCTGTGAACATCCTAGCTAGCTATTGGTTCATCAGTCAGCTTGCAAGTATCCTTCTCTGATATTGGTCCCCTGTTAGCCTGGCAGAATTCAACTGTTCACTATAGCTTCCCTGCCATCTTTTTCCATTCTTCTGTCTGTCCTCTTCACTTTTCTCTGTCCTCCTGGCTTTCCACTCTCTCTGGCGCATGCCCTTTCTTTTCCTTTCTCTTTTCCTCTCATTTTCTCTCTTACCCTGCAGGGAGACACTCTTTTTGCTTAATAAACTCCCTTATGTGATTTCCCATGTCTGGCATGTTTCCGTGGAAATTCCCTTACCACCAGTATTACTCATAATATCTAGATGGTAGGAATTTATTTCCAACAATAGTAAAATGGAAAAACACTGGTGTACCATGCAGTGAATTGCCTTTCAACAATGAAAATGAACAAACTGTAGGCACAAACAATGGCACATGTGTATCATGAACAGTATTGTGGTGTAAATGTTTTTATCCTTTCTAAAGTTCATGCTACAACTTTACCCACAGTGCAACATTACACAGGTGTAGCCTTTGAAATGTGATAGAGTCATGAGGGCTCAAGTTTAGTGAACAGAAGGTACATTATACAAGGTCTTAATAAAGGTAGTTCATCAACAGTTTTGTCCTTTCCACTATGTAAGAACTTAGAATCACTTCCCTCTGGAGAATGCAGAATCAAAGCACCATCTCAGAGGGAGAGAGCCATGTCCTCACCAGCAGATGCATAGAGTTGGACTTGCCAGACTCTAGTACTATGAGAAAATAAATTTCTGTAGCTTATAAATTACCCCCTCCATTTAAGGGATATTATTATAGCACTACTGACAGACTAAGAGAAACATAAAGAGTGAAAAAGACAAAAAAAAAAAAAAAAAAAAAAAACCAGAAAGAAAGAAAAAAAGAAAAAGAAAGAAAGAAAATGAAAATGAAACTAAATGAAGGAAAATGAAAATGGAACTTAATGCAAACCCTACTTACATAAAATTTTAAATATTCAAATTATAATCATAAAGTTAATTAATGGGGTTCTGGTGATTTGACTAGTTTTGGTTGACAGTTAATAGATGTGCTCATTTTTAATAAATCCACTGAGCTGGTCAATTTTAATGTGTACATTTACTGGTGTGTGTGTGAGTATGTATGTACATGCACACACTCATGTGTGATGGTCAATCTGAATTGTCAGCTTGATTGGATTAAGAGATGCCTAAGCAAGAGGCTTCTGGGTATGTCAATGAGGGTATTTCCAGGAATGATTGGCATGTGGGATAGTAAACAGATGGGGAAACCCACCCTAAATATGAGTGCACAGTCCAGTAGTTTGGGGGCCTGGATGGAAGGGAAAATGTGGAAGAATGAGAAAGTCCTTGCAGATTCAAGCTTGATTCTTCCAAAGTGGGTGCTTCAATTGCTTCCAGGATCACCTGAGGACACCTAGGACTTCAACTACTTCAATTTTTCAAAACTGACTCTGACCACTGACTCTCCAGGGAAGTGATTTTCCAGGTAAATTCCAGGTCTTTCAACTGGGCTACATCATTGGTTCCTCTTCTGAAATTCAAACATCTTGAACTGAGCAGATACTGGTTCCTTCTGCTCTCCAGTATGCAGATAGTCACTGTGAGACTATGCAGCTTCTGATCCTGAACCAATTTAATAAACCTCTTTTTATAATCATTTATAAATATGTATACATATGTATAAATGTTTGTATGTATGTGTTATACATGCATATGCATATACACATATACACGTGTTACACATATTTGACTAATACAATATGTCTGTATGTACTTGAAAAATTATCTGTACTCAAAACACTTCTCAGTTCATTGATTACATTGTTAATAAGTCCCTAATTATTCTGCATTACATAATTTAATTGTCCTTGATTTTTATACTTTTCTCAGAAAAAGTGATTTCAGAATTTGCATTAAATTCAAACATTTTAATTTATGATATCTGACAATTTCTTGTATTAAAAGAGACTAAGATTTTACATATTTCCAAATATTATTTCCAATGCATAAATAAAAATTCTCAGCTTTTATATGGGCAGTTCTCTAAGAACTGGAATCTCAGAATTATCAGATAGTAGAGTCTGAGAAAGTGCTGAACATAGCTCGGTGATTTAACTGATAAGATAATGATAGCCAAAGCATAAAATGCATTGAACACAATTATATAATAATTATATCATGGAAGAACCCTGAACTGAATTTTCTCATTATACTTCAGTATTTTGTTCTTTGGGCACTCTTGTATACTTCAAGGAATTCTCCTGGAATGGAAATTATGGGTTCCTATTCCTGTGCATGCCTTTGTTGTAGATTGACGTGTGATTTTCACTAGTCATAAAATTTGAGAAAAGAATCTCTTCTTCCCCTGATGGTAAGTTGAAATATAAGTCATCATTTTCTCTCCATCTTTCCCTGTGGGTCTATAACCTACTCCAGAGGACAGCCAGTTCATTGTGATTTTCTATATAAACTCCAGTATTATATAAGGATTTAATTAAAAGGCCAAAATTAATAAATATGTCTTTCTCTGAGACAACAGCAGGAAGTGATTAATATTCTGATTATTCATTCTATCTAAATTTGTAATATACTTACATCTTGCTTTGTACTACTGATATATATTTTAAATTTATAAATTAGACATTATTAAGAAGATTTTAAAACACTTCGCTGAAGCATCGCCAAGGTGGAACTTCTTTTGAAAAAAAAAAAAGCCTTCTTTAATAATGGGGATAATCTTTTTTTACTTCATTTGTCTGGTTTTCTAAAATTTAGTTTTACAAAACTGGAGCACAGTGAGCAAATGATCTAGACAAATATTAAAGAAGATATCTACATGACAAATTAGCAAGGAAAATGTGATTCACATTTTATGTCATTGGGAAATGTAAAGCAAAATAACCATAATATGTCATACCTATTAAAATGGGTAAGATCCAAAACAGTGACATCATCTCACCAAATGTTGGCAAGTATGGGGAGGAATATGAACTCTCAATCATTATTGATCAGAATGAAAAATGATATAACCACCTGGGAAGAGATTTTGGCAGTTTCCTGCAAAGTTAAACATTTTCTCCTTATGCTCCACTAATCCCACTGCTAGACATTTCCCAAAGGACCTGAACACTCACACTCAGTACACAAGTGTTTATCATAGCTTATTCCTTAATTGTCAATAATGGAGACAACCAAGATGTTCAACAGATATATGGATAAACAACTGTGGTGCTCCATATATTATCAATGGTCAAAAGAAATGAGCTATGAAGTCAGAAAAACACAGAGGAAGTTGAATGACTATTGCTTAGTGAAAAAGTCAGGATGAAAAGTTTATATACAATATGATTCCAATTATGTGACAATCTGGATAAAGCAAAACTATGGAGAAAATTGAAAGCTTAGTGATTACCAGAGAGTGAGACGTGGAGAAAAAGAATCGATGTGTGGAATGTAGGTGTTATGTTTTAGACATGTGGTGTTTCCTAAAAGTTTGTGTGTGAGACAATACAAGAAAGTTTATCAGCGGAATGGTTGGATTATAAGAGTATTAATCTAATCAGTGCATTAATCCATTTATAGAGATTGATTGTTGGTAATTGTAGGCAGGTAGGGTGTGATTGGAGGAGGGTGGGTCATTAGGGGCATGCCTTTGAGGTATACCTTTTTGTGCCTGGTGTGCGGAGCTTAATCTCTCTCTCTCTCTCTCTAATGTTTGTCTCTCTCTTAATCTCTCTCTCTCTCTTTCTCTTTCACTCTGCTTACTTGTTGTTATATCCTGAGCTACATTTCAGTACCCTGCCCTTTCACCATGATATTCTGTCTCACTTTTGGTCCAGAGCTAGGGAATCAGCCATCTGTGGACTGAGAACTCTGAGACCATGAGTGCCAACCAAACTTTTCCTTCTCTGTGTTGTTCTTGTCAGAGCTTTTGGTCACAGCAATGGGGAAAAAAAAAAAAAATTCTTTATGATATAATTTAATCAGTATGATACTGTATGATACTGTCATGGTCAATATAGGATATTGCGCATTTGGCAAAACCCACAGACCTGTAAAGCACCAAGAGTGCATCCTAATGCAAACCATGGGTTTTTACTTAACAATAAGGTAATGGTATATATTCAATCGTATGTCCACTCCCAAATCATATACTGAAACACTACACTCTCAATGACTGTGTTTGGAGATAGGGCTTCCAGAAGGCATTTAAAGGTATATGAGATCACAGAGGTGAGGTCTTAAGATTATAATGTTGATGCTTTTATAAGAATAAGGGAGATTTCTTGCTCTTTTTCTCCATGGATATACAATAAGGAAATGACCATGTGAACACACAGTGAGTTGATCATCTTGTAGCCAGGAAGAGAAACCTCATAAACCCCAACAACTCCTGCACCCTAATCTCAGACTTTCAGCCTAAAAAACTATGAGAAAATAAATTTCTATTATTAAAGTCACACAATCTTTGGCATCCTTGGCAAAGGCATGTATTAAAATTCATCTATTGTAACAAAATTACCACACCACTGAAAAATATTAATAGTAGATAAAACTGGACCTGGAGAGAGGAATTTTATGGGGGCTCACTTTACTTTCTTTTCCATTTTTCTGGAAACTTCAAGCAGTTCTCAGAAATAAATTCTATTAAACAAACAACAGCAAAAATAGAAGTAGAAAGGTTGCCACACCATCATTAATCACTCCTTTAGCTGCAGAGTTCCTTAATGGAGGACAATTTCTTCAAATATCAAACTAAGAAAGAGTCTTGAATTTAGACTTCCACCAATAAGATTAATGTGACTTTAGAATATTTATCCAAATCCCTTCACCCTTCAATGTTCTGAAAGTATGAGTTAAGATGCAATCAATTTGTTTAAACAATTATAGTACTCCCTCCTTGACCATAGCTTCCAACCCCTTACTGGATGCCTGAAATCATAGATAATATCAAATAATGTGTACTACAACTACAAACATACAGTAAAATTCTATAAATGAGGCATAGTAAAGAATTTGCACAAGTAGTGATAAAATGGAACAATTATATGGTAATAAAACTTTTGTGAATGTGGTTTTTCTCTCTTTTCAACATGTCTTATTGTACTACACTCCCCTTATTCTTCTTGTGATGATGTGGGATGACACAATGCCTTTTGGATGAGATTATTGGCAGCCATGGTGACATACCATTAGCCAGTGCACCATGGTTGCCTGAACACAAGTACTATAGCACCATGGCAGTCAATCTGATAGCTGAGACAGACATTTAGTGATTGATAGGAGAAAACTGTCCACCAAGGATGCACTAGACAGAAGGATTATCCATGCCCTAGACAAGACAAAATGGATGGTGTGAGATTTTGTCAGGCTGCCCAGAACACAAAGCACAGTTTAATGTATTTTTTATGACAAAGTTTAGAAACTTAAGCCATTCATGGTTGTAGGTTATGATTGTGAACCACAAAATTATAAGAACTTTATTTATTTAAAAGAACAGAAGAAATGACTTACATAGTTGGATTGTTCTGTAATGAGTCCTGAGGAGCCCTGAAACTCATCAGTGGGCAACAGCCCATACTTCAGAATCACAACTCTAGAGCATATCCATTTCATGGCTAGTCTAGTAATCAGGAAGGCTCAGTCTATCTTCTTTAACCAATTCCAGGAAAAAAAAAAATCAAGATAGAGCTTAAATATGAAATTCCATACATTTTTTAAATTCTGAAATAAAGATCCTTGTGAATGTGAACGGGCATCTATAGGTCCCTCCTTCTCTTCTACTTTTTTTCAGTTTTTATAGTTTCAACTTTTTTCCTTTATGTAAATGTCTACCATCTCTATTTTGAAAATTTCAGAGGATGGTTTAGAGACAAGTGATTATTGTTGAGAAGCAAAGAATAAAACATTTGCAGTGCCTGCTTCCTACTACAGAATCCCTCTCTGGAACTAATGATATTCCCTCTGATAATCTTCAAGATTACAGTAGAGGTACAAAACTGTCACCTCATGATCCTTGGTGCTAGCCAACGCCCACCTGCCATACCAGAGGGCCAACACCTGCTTCTCCAATGGACATAGAGAACCTGGCTTACTATTAATTGTTCTTTTACCACAGTATTCTCATTTAAATAGGCCTAGACCATCTTGGGGGAAAAATTCAATATTTAGGATGCTGTGTCTGCATGGTATCAGTATCAGGGCAATAGGACTGTTTTAGTTGTGTGTGTGTGTGCACATATGAGCACATATGCAAAGATCTCCTATGTGTGGTCTTTAACACCGATTAGAAACATTTTGAAAACACCAAGTCTCTGAGAATGATAAAACCAAGGACTCTTGTCAGAAAAAGTCATATATACAGAACATAATTTCAAGGGATTTGTTGACCTGGTTTGCAAATTCAGAGATCCTGGATGGCAGGTTAAAAACGTATGTTCTAGCCTTGGAGCCAGTACCTACTGGCACTGAGGGCTGATTGAGGACCCCGGTTATGATCTGGTAGAGGGAGGAGAGGTGTATGTTGACTGCAGATGAGGATGATTTGCTCTCCAGGTGACATTCTGCAATGCCAGGAGGTTTTTTTTTTTTTTTTTTTTTTGATTGTCAGAACTGGAGTGATTCTGCGGGCATCCCATGGAAGAGACAAGGGTTGCTGCCCATGATCCTACAATACATGTCAACCATCGATAGTACAGGGTTTGAGAAACAGAATCAAAAAGGAATGGAAGAAATGGAAAAACGGATGATTAGCACTTTGTTTTGAAAAAGCCATGCCAGAACTTTTATCTGGGATATGATCGGAAGATTGAAGAGGAGCACATACAGCAGGCCTGGGTGGGGATTTTGGAAATCTTTCTCTTTATAGTCATTGTTAAAGGAGGCTGTCCAGCTTAATGGGCACCCCTGAATTTCACAACATCACAATCTTCCCCTGACTACTCATTTTGTTTAATTTACCTTTAGTCAATTTCCAGGTGGCCAATGGTCACTAAAGATTTTTAAAATTCCATTTGCTGCAATTCTATTTGTAAATGAATGAGAAAGGGTCATTCATTTCAGGACACCCTTTTTAGGAACTCTACAATATGCTATTTCTGGAAGAGTTTATGTACGTCACTGTACTTGTCATGTCTCTGTTTCTGTTTCCATGGCCTGGATTATAACCTGTACTACCTTAGAAAAGGAAGCCTGGAAAAGTGGCTAGGAGCATAGACTCTGGAACCAAGATTCCATGTCAACTCCCAACTCTGCCACTCAGCAGCTGTGTGGCTTCATCCCAGTATCCAACCTTTCAGCGCTTCAGTCTCTCCCAAAGAAGACAATTTAAGGCTTCTGGACTATTCCACGCCCCCCCATTTAGCATTTCAGACAGCAGTTGACTTTGAGTATCTGAAACTACAGAAAGTAAAACTTCACAGAAGGATGGATGACTGTATTTTGCCTGCTTCTTCATCTAACTCTGTTTTTGCACATATCTTCATTTCATTCACAGAATGTTTTTAGTAGGGAAGCTGAAAGTTTAGTTTAATAAAACCTACAGAATAAATTCCTCATTTCTAAGTTGTGCAAAGGCAGTGGTTTTGTTACTGTGGCTGGTTGTTTTGGAATGCGTTTCTATGTGTGAGTGTACACGTGTATGAGAGAGGAAATAGAGATCAATTTTTTTCAAATTTTAAAAGTGAATGAAAATTAATAGTTATGATAATATGGGATTTTTGAAAATTTTGGAAATGTGATAAAATGTGAGTTTTCAAATTTATAATTATCCTAAAGTAATAAAAACATATTCTTTACTTATAATGAGTATTGATGATATGGACTTTATGTTTCTCTTTACTTTTGCCACTAATTTAATGGTATTATTTTCCTTTAAAAGCATTATGTGTCACAAAATAATAGCAGAGTTTCATAATGAAAAGATGATAATAATTATGAGAAAGTATTATATATCAATAAAGGCATGCACATCACAGGCCACATATAAATGTCACCTTTTTATTGTTGTTCATGTCAGGTATTGTTTCCATTTTTATCTAACTTGATTGGTTCACCTAAAATATTTAAAAAGTACACAAAGCAGCTGTAAAAATATTTTCCCACAAAATTACATGTGGTTTTCATTTGGAGTAACATTTTCTAACTTTTGATAATTGTTATAAGTCATTCTGTTTAAACTTCCTTGTGAGTAACATTGAAGTCATATCTTGTAACTGCAAAAAAGTTTTTAAGCACAGATTTTAATTACCCTTGTGTCATTAGGTACATGTGGTATTCTTCAGATTCAATTATTACATTGATTCACTACTCATGCTGTTTACTAAGCCTATGAAGAGATTAATATAATAACTTATCTGTGCTATCTCTTCTTTAGAATATGCTTCATTCTCCTAATTCTATTTGACTGAAAATTAGCAAGAAATAGTCTAGCACAGTATTTATAAAAAAGTAAGTTGGGGACCCCTTGCTCTAGATCCACTTGCTCCCAAACCACTTAGGTGGTTCGGGTTTAGATGATTTCAGATGAAGCCAGGAGCCTTCTTATTAAAAGCTCCCCAGTGATTATTGTCATGCATACCAAGATTTGGGAAGTCTAATGAATGTCATTTTTCTCTTTCCAGATTATATGTTAAAACAAGGAGCTTATCTTAAAAATCCCAAATCTAGTTATTCAAGTCATGTTTGATGAAAGCTTCCTGTATATCTGAAACTGCTGCATACACATAAAGTCTGTAAAAATAAAAAATAAATTAATTTAAAAAAAAGTATTGACTTGATTCAAAATTGCACAATAAAAAAAGAAATATTGAATAAGAACAATGTCTGTGGAAAATACATAGACCAATAAATTACACAGGAAAGGAACAATTAACAAAAAAACTCATGACCAATTTTTTCAACAAATTACAAAAAGACACATTCTGATCTAAAACTCAAGAAGTTCAGAAAACCCTACTTGGGGTTGATTTTGATTTAAATATGACAAAATTCAAAGTATAATATTTATAGTACTAAGATCAACAACAGCCACAGCAATTTTAGAAAACTTAGGTACTGTGTATGACATAGGTTTTCTTTCATTAACTACATAAAAAATCACAATGTGGTATTAAGAGTTGTACTTTTGTTTTATGAGTAAGAACGTGGAAAATCAAATAACCTGTTCAAAATCATACAGCTGGTAAATGATGAACTAGAATCTGATGCTGCTATTTGTTATAATGCTTCTCCATAATTGGGCAGAAAATTTTTCCCACAAAAATGTAAACTTCTAAATTGCATTTGCTTACCTTACAGGAATCACTAGGAATTATGACAAAATATCAAAGAAAGACCTGCAATAACAACCCATGCTGAGCTTTGAGAAAAATATTGAGGTAAGTATAGATATCTTATATTCCTTGTATGACCTCCTGCAATTCAACAATGACAGAAAAATTCTAGCACACCGTTGTGTTTTATGGACCCCCAATAATATGAAATTTTCCTGTGCTATGGAGTCTTCCAAATGGTCTTTTCAGAAATAGCTGATGTATCTTTGTAAACATATCTTGAGGTAATATGTAAAAGTTTAAGCTAATATATTTGGTTATCATTTTAATTTGTTTTTAATTCATTAGTTAGGCAAAGCATGGTGATAGGCAGATCATGGTGTTATGAGTAGAACAGACAGAAGACCCAATGCTGAAGGAGTTTAAATCTAGTTAGTGGAATAAAATAATAAATAAAATAAAAAGAAATTAAAATAAGTAGAAATAATCTGAATAAACACTGTGGAATAAATCATTACCTAAGAGATGAACATGGTCCAGGTAAGAAATGTCTGGGGAAATAAATAATACTTAGCCTTGAAGATAAGAAAGAACAAGACAGGGAAAAAATGTAAGGTGCAGATCATTCCAGGAAGTGAATGATCACCAAGTTAATGAGGATGAGGAAGACTCTGGGATTTTTGTAGGAATTGGTAGCTGGAGAAATGTGTTGGTATAGAATGGTAGGAAATAAACTTTTCCTAATTATATTGATGTATAATATAATTGACATTAATGAAAGGAAAATATTCCTCCTTGGAACCTGTGATGGTTAATTTTAGATGTGTTCAATTAAATCATCCGTCTACCCAGATATTTGGTCAAATGTTATTCTAAATGTAGACTTTGAATAAAGTAAATTATTTCCCATTATAATATAGCTAGGCTTCATCTACTCAGTTGAAGGCTTTAGTGGAAATAAGTCTGACCTCCCCAGAAAAAGAGGTAATTCCTTGTAGATCAAATTGTCTTTATTAGATCTCTAGCCTACAGGCCTAATCTGCAGATTACAACCCCCATCAAACACAATCATATGAGCCACTGCCTTGGAAATCTCTCTCCCTATCTCTCTCTGTCTCTCTTTCTCCATCACACACACACACACAAACACACACACACACACACACACATACACCATACACACAATTTGTTCTATTTATGTAAAATACCTTAATACGGAATCTCAGAAAGGAAAACGTGGAATCTGAGTAGCAGAAAAGGACATGTGGATCTTTCCCTGAGGAAACGAGGTGGCCCAAGGCCTTCATATAGAATCTGGGAAATATGTTGACCAGTGCTCATTGAATATGAGACTGACTCGTGGAGCCTTGGAATTTAAGGATGCCTACATTTCCTGACATTTATTGTTCATTAGCAGTTTTATGATATCTTTCTGTTATCCCTAACCTTTCAATACGCTCTTGTTAAAATCCTAATTTCTTTTGTCACTGCGGGCATTGATAGAAAAGCATGTATTCATGAAGATAGTCTTCTGAAGGAGAATAGCTGCCTAAGGGACGTTGATCTTGACTATCAAGATACATCTTAGATCCCTACCTAATAGTTAAAGGGGAAACAGCTATCTGAACTGTGAAATTAGAGAATGAAAAGTAAGACAGAGATAATGGATTTTTTGAACTATGTAAATATTATCTGTGGACTGCAAAAATACCTTGGAAGAGGAAATTATACAAAATGGTTAAACTAGCCATTGTATTTTCCTATTAGGATCAAAAAAGAGAATATTCCCTTTTCTAGACTAAATTATGAGGAGTTCTGCAACTGTCACTCATCCCTAATAACAAATAAAAAGCGGAACAAACAAATCACAATCCTGATATTTACATGGCATCAGAGAAGTTATGTCACAAGGTGATGGATGCACGCCCAAATTGGAGACAGAACGATGCAACAGTCTCACCATCCCTGAGGAAAAATATAAGACCGAAAAACCCTAATTGACTCAAGAGGGAGCACACTATTATTTTTAGACTCACCTGTATGGACTTCCCATCACTTCTCATAAGCAATTTGAGGGCAGTGTGAGACCAAACCCTTAGATCTGAGAATGGCAACAAACCCCCACCATGGTGTTCAGATGTGCTTCACCACTCAGTACACCTCCTTGGGAAGAGGTCAGCATGGTTAAATCTAGACAAAAA
The DNA here is from genome assembly GCF_902686455.1 of Sciurus vulgaris. Classification (NCBI taxonomy): domain Eukaryota; kingdom Metazoa; phylum Chordata; class Mammalia; order Rodentia; family Sciuridae; genus Sciurus; species Sciurus vulgaris. The sequence continues at coordinate 23,398,210 of NC_136470.1, read as the reverse complement.
GGAAACCCTTTTCTGGATGAAAGAAAAAGGGAAGCAGTTTTTATTAATAGATGAGTCAGGACAGGAAAATCTCGAAGGCAAAATTCTAAACTAATACTACCAGACTAGACTATTAACCCGCAAGGAAGAAAGTTCTCTGGTCAATAAGACAGCCAGATACAAGACAGAATTTGGATAATGTCAGAAAGGGATTAAATGTGGGGGAAAAACCAACCCCCAAACCCAGGTGCATAAGACTTACCTAAGACTGAGACTGGACAAGGACAACAGAGAAAGTCACATGGTCCCCACTATCTGCCTAGCAGGCACTAGATAATACACAAAATGAGACAATCACTGCATGACGGAAAAAAATTTCAGATAGAAACTTCCACTGAGAAAAAAACATAACAAGGAAAACCTAACTAGGGTCAGAGGGAAGTGTGAATAGTGTAAAATCATTTCTAGGAACATATAATCCTAGGTACAGAACACTTCTATTTGAAACTAGTGCTGCTTTGAAGATAAAGATATCAAAATCAAGGCAACAGAAACAATAACAGCAGCTTAAAAACTCAAGTTTGCACTCACCCAAACACTAAAAAGTGAGTAAGTCTATTTTCAGGAATAAATACCATTTGCTTTAATCTCTACTAGTGTATATGAGATGTCTGACACTTTATTAAAAAATAAAAGACAGAAGAAAATGAAAGAAATTGTAATGTATTTGGAAAAGAGAGTAATCAACAGAATGTATTCTGAGATGAACAATATGTTAAAAACTTTAGAGAGATATTTAAAATAAGTATGATTAATATATTTTAAAAACTTAGTAGAAAAGATAAGACAACACATACAAGGAGGGGAGTATTTCAGTAGTAAGAATCTAACAAAAATGAAAGAATTAACAATCATTACATTAGCAGTGAATAATTTGCTTGATCATCGCAAAGGAAGATTTTGAAGATATGTCAACTGAAATTATTCCATGTCAAACACAAAGAAAAATAATTGGAAAAATACTTTAAAATCTGTGAGAAAATGTTAAACAGTCTATCACCTTGTAATTAAAGTTCAAGAGAAAAAAGCGTTAAATAAAATAATTGGACAAAAAACTTGTAATGGAATCAGTTCTGATATTATTTTTAAAAAGGAACAAAAAGGACATAACAGAAATCAAACTGCAACAGAACAGACTTAAATACTACAATATCAATAAAAAGATTAAATGTAAATGGTTTGACATACAATTAAAATCAGAAAAAAAATAAAATCAGAGTTAGCCAAATTGAATAAAAAGTAGATCCAAATATATATCCTATATATAAGATATTCTCTATAGAGTGGAGGCATAAGAAATTCAAACTTCAACCTTTATAAAGCATAAAACCAACTTACCAACCACTCTTAGAATGAACTTTTTTTTTTAAGTCTCAATATTAACCAAGGATTTACAGAAAATCAGGAGGAGTTAATCTAAAAAACAAAAACAAAAGCAGAAATGTCATCAAGCACAGAAAGCTGTGTGGTGTTTTAATTTACCTTAGTTTGATCCCCTACTTCTTAGTTTAGCAATGCTATGAAAATAAGAGACACCATTTCAACACTGGATGAAGCAAAACAGACCAGATTTTCAAACAATGCCATTTAGTATTTTCTTTACTTAACCAGTCAGTCACTCCTTGGACCAGCTTGAAATCTTTCTGATATTTCACTTTATAAAAAACTGACTCAGTTCTAAAGCAACTTCCAACAGCATTACTAAAACATTCATAAGATGTTTTAGTTCTTGATTACAGAGGAGTTGTACAACAATTGGCATAAACAAGTGACTAGAAATTTTAAGGAAAAGGATATTTTAATAAGTTCATATGGGATTTGAAAAGCTTCAATATATTCCAGTAAAGCTGGAAGTTCTTAGACATGTACAGAGGTATGTGCATGCCCAGGCATGACCTGAGCAGGCTTTAAATGTTCACCTCTGGCTAAGTCTGAAAAGCCAGAGGTTAAGACTAAGGCATAACTATAGATTACCTGACTCAGTGGTAAAGGCTTGCCCTAAGATCACTATTCAGCAAAGACTGGGAAAGACTGGGAGGTACACACACATACACACACACACACACACACATATACACATAATATATATATACGAAGCCAAGAGAAAGGAATATGTCTGGTTTCCAGAGTTGCTACAATATAATATTTATAATATATAGGCTTTTATTTTTATTTACTTATTTACTTATTTATTTTTGGTACTAGGGATTTAACCTGGGTGCTCAACCACTGACCCACATCTCCAGTCCTTTGATTATATTTTTATTTAGAGACAGGGTCTTGCTGAGTTGCTCAGGGCCTTGCTAAGTTGCTGAGGCTGGCTTGAACTTTCAATTCTCCTTCTTCAGCATCCCCAGTCTCTGGAATTTCAGGCATGTGCCACCATGCCTGACTAAAGATTTTTAACAAAAATTTTACAAAATGTGTAAAGTAATAGGAAACTATGAAATACACATAGGGGAATGAAAGTCATCAATATAAACTGTATTTAAGGATGCCAAGATATAAAAATTTCTAGATAAATACTTTGAAGAAGGTGTTTTAAGTGTGTTCAAATAGGTAAAGAAAACTCTGCCTAAAGAACCAAAGGAAAATATAAGAACTATATTTCACCATAAAGAATATCATACAAGATATAAAATAAATAAAAAAGAAAACAATAAGGAAAGTTTGGTGTTTTAAAGTACAATAGCTGAAAAGAAAAATTCAACAAAGGCTTAAGAGCAGATTTTAACAAGTAGAAGGAACTGACATATTTGAAGATAGGCCAAATGAAAATATTCAGTTTCAGCAAGAAAATATGCTGAAGAAGCTCCCCAGAGATATTAGGGTAATATCTTTAAGCATATCAATACACAAATAATGAGAATCCCAGAAAAATAAATAAATAAAAGGACAGAAAGAAAGAGGGAAAAGAAATATTTAGAAATATTTTTAAAAACTGATAAAAGGTGGTGAAAAAAAAAAAAACTTTGTCTACATATCAAGCAAACCAAAACTAAAACAATAAAATGTTATACACCATTATAAAATGAAATATACTGCAGGAAAGCATAATTATTTCAACATATAAAATCAAGTCATATAATACACAAAAAGAATAAAGAAAAAATTATTTCGATAGTTTTAAGAAACTCAACTGGCAAAAATCTTATACATATTTATGATAAAAACACTCAAACTAAGATTAGAGGAAACCTTCCTCATTATGATGAAGGATATCTATCAAAAAAGTCATAGCTGACATTATGATTAATGGTGACATATTGTAAGTTTCCCAGTTAAGATCAGGAAAAACACAATGATGTCTGATAGTGCCACCTCTTATTGTACTATGCTGAACAATTTAGCCAAGACAATAAGGCAAGAAAATGAAGTAAAAGCCAGGCAAACTGGAAAGAAAAAGTAAAATTGTCTCTATTTTCAAAAGAAAACAGAATATTCCTGAAGAATAATATATACACAAACACACACAAATACATACCCACATAAAACCATTAGAAACAAATGATTTCAGAGTGAGGACCCAGGACCACCCACCCAAGAGCTTCAGTGAGTACAGGCCCTCCAGCCCTCGAAGACTCAGCACCACTCCCCTGCACAATTTGACTCCCCATCTACCACCAAATTCTGAAGTCTCTGCAGCCATCTTGGATTATCCCTGAAGTGGAAGCCAACATCTTTAGGTGGGGCAGTTCCCATCCTGAGACACCTGCTGGAGACTAGAAGCTTATTGTCAGGTATCTCTCATGCATCAGACTACTGAAGACTGGGAGGTTTGAATACTATATGACAGTTATATTGTCGATTTTTTATTTGAATTTTTTATTTATTTTTTTTATTTTTAAAATTTTTCTCACTCAATTTTCCTCTTCTTTACCTGTTTGTTTGGGTCTCTTTCTCCCTTCTCTCATGCTAACAACCCACTTCTTTTGATTCCACTTTCACTCTTCCTATGATCTAGTACTTCTATATACTCACTTCTTATCCCATTAACATTATATCCTACACCCCTCTCCATCTTTTTTGTTCCAGAATTTGAAACTGTAGACCTCATAGCAACCATATTGGTTATACTGAAGATAATAATCAAACCCAACCTCTCTATTACAACAATAAAGTTAACATCTTAATAAGGTCTATTTGGTTTAAAGTTGCATATTGTTTGTATTGGGTGTTACTAATATTGATATCTCACTTAAAGGTGAGGTATTAGAAATCAGCAGGGGCACTCTAAGCCTATAGTGGGAAAGCTGTTAATACCTCAAATCTGCACTGCTAAAGGGGAAGACACACAAACAACATGAAAAAAACAAGGGAAGAAAGTGTCCCAAACAAACCAAGATGTCATAATGTCATATTAATAGAATCCATTAACAACACAGTAGAAGAAATGTCAGAAAAGGAGTTCAGAATTTAATTATGATTTAATTAAATCATAATTAAAATGATTTGCAAAGCAAAGGCTGATATGACAGAGCAAATGCAGAAAATGAAAGCTCACTTCCATAAACAGTTAAAAGAACAAATGAAGGAAGCAAAAGATTATTTCAAGAAAGAGAGATTCAGAAAAAAAAAATAGAAATCATTGAAATGAAGAAAACAATTAACCAAATGAAAAACTCAATAGAAAGCATCACCAACAGACTAGATCACTTGGAAGACAGAACCTCAGACAATGAAGACAAAATATTTAATTTTAAGAAAAGATGGTAAAAAAAATTCATGAACAGAACCTCCAAGAATTATGCGATAACATGAAAAGACCAAATTTAAGAATTATTGAGATTATGAAAGGTACAGAAATACAAACCAAAGGAAAGAATAATCTATTCAATGAAATAATATCAGAAAATTTCCCAGACATGAAGAATGAAATGGAAAATCAAATGCAAGAGGCTTACAGGACCCAAAATGTACAAAATTACAACAGATCCATGCCAAGTCACATTATAATGAAAATACACAACATACAAAATGAAGATAGAATCTTAAAAACCATGAGAGAAAAATATTAGATTACATACAGGGGTAAACCAATACTGATATCAGCAGATTTCTCAGATCAGATCCTAAAAGCTAGAAGGGCCTGGAACAACATATTTCAAGCTCTGAAAGAACATGAATGCCAACCAAGAGTCTTACACTTAGCAAAACTAACTTTCAGATTTGAAGATTAAATAAAATACTTCCATGATAAACAAAAGTTAAAAGAATTTAAAAGTAGAAAGCCTGCACTACAGAACATTCTTGGCAAAATATTCCATGAGGAGGAAATGAAAAACAACAACGTAAGTCAGCAAAGGAAGGAACTACACTTAAGGAAAAGCCAATCAAAGGAGGACCCACATCAAGTTAAAAAATAAAAATAAGCCAAAAATGACTGGGAATACAAATCATGTCTCAATAATAACCCTGATTGTTAATGGCCTAAACTCATTGATCAAAAGACATATACTGCCAGATTGGATTTTTTAAAAAGACCCAACATTATGCTGCCTCCAAGAGACTCATCTCATAGAAAAACACATCCACAGACTAAAGGTGAAAGGGTGGGAAAAAATATACCACATACATTGAATCATTAAAAAAGTGTTTCCATCCTCATATCAGATAAAGTGAACTTCAAGCCAAAGTTAGTCAGAAGAGATAAAGAAGGACATTTCAGAGTGCTGAAGGGAACCATAAATCAGCAACACATGACAATTATAAATACTTATGCCCCAAACAATTGCACATCCATGTACATCAAAGAAACCCTTCTCAATTCCAGGACCCAAATAAACCACAACACAATAACACTGGGTGACTTTAACACACATCTCTTACCACAGGATAGATCTTCCAAACAAAAACTAAAGAAAGAAACGTAGAACTCAATAATATGATCAATAACTTAGACTTAACATACATATATAGAATATTCCATCCATCAAGGAGTGAATACACTTTTCTTTCTCAGCAACACATGGACCCTTCTCTAAAATAGACCACATGTTATGCCTCAAAGAATCTCCTAGTAAATACAAAAAAATAGAGATACTGCCTTGTGTTCTATCAAATCATAGTGGAATGAAATTAAAAATCAGTGATAAAATAAAAAACAGAAACTATTCCAATACCTGGAGACTAAATAATATGTTATGGAGTGATGCATGCATAGCAGAAGACATCGGCGAGGAGATTAGAGAAAAATGTTAGAGGTAAGTGAGAACAATGATACAACATATGAAAATCTCTGGGGATACTATGAAAGCAGTACTAAGAGCAAATTTTATTGCATTGAGCTCATTCATCAAAAGAATAAAAAGTCAACAAATAAATTACCCAACATTATATCTCAAAGCCCTAGAAAAAGAACAGATCAACACCAAAAGTAGTAGTAGACAGGAAATGATTAAAATGAAAGTTGAAATCAATGAAACTGAAACAAAAGAAACAATTCAAAAAATTGACAAAACAAAAAAAGTAAACAAAATTGATAAACCTTGGCCACACTAATGAAGAGAAGGAGAGAGAAAACTCAAATTACTAAAATTCATCATGAAAGGTAATATCACAGCAGACACTATTGAAATACAGAACATAATTAGAAGCTATTTCAAAAATCTACACTGCAAAAGAATAGAAAATCTTGAAAACATCAACAATTTTCTAGAAATATAAGATCCTCCCAAACTGAACCAGGAGGACATACACAATTTAAACACAAAATTTCAAGCAATGAAATAGAAAAAGACACCAAAAACCTACCAACCAACAAAGCCCAGGACCAGATGAATTCTCAGCAGAGTTCTACAAGACCTTCAAAAACTAATACCAATACTCCTAAAAGTATTCCATGAAATAGAAAAGGAGGGAACCCTTCCAAACTCATTCTATGAAGCTAGTATCACCCTGATACCAAAACCAAAGACACATCAAGGAAAGAAAACGTCAGACCAATATCCCTGATGAACATAGACACAAAAATCCGTAACAAAATACTGGCAAATTACTTACAAAAACTTACTTAAAAGATAGTGCACCATGATCAAGTGGAATTCACCCCAGAGATGAAAGGTTGGTTCAACATCAAGTAATCAATAAATGTAATTCATCACTCAATAGACTTAAAGGTAAGAATCACATGATTATTTCAACAGATGCAGAAAAAGCATTTGTATTTTAAAATACATCATCCCTTCATGATCAAAACACTAGAAAAAATAGGGATAGTGGAAACATACCACGACATTGTAAAGGCTATCTTTACTAAGCCTGTGGCCAACATCATTCTAAATGAAAAACTGAAAGCATTCCCTCTAAGAATTGGAAAAAGACAGGAATGCCCTCTTTCACCACTTCTATTCAACATAGTCCTGGAAATTCTAACCACAGCAATCAACCAAAAGAAAGAAATTAAAGAGATACGGATAAGAAAAGAAGAGCTCAAACTATACCTATTTGCTGAGGACATGATTCTATATTTAGAAGACCACAAAAACTTTACTAGAAAACTTCTAGAACTCTTCAATGAAATCAACAAAGTAGCAGGATATAAAATCAATATGCATAAATCTAATTCATTTCTATTCATAAGTGATGAATTCTTTTGAAAGAGAAATTAGGAAAACTACTCCATTCACAAAAGCCTAAAAATAAAATCTAACAAAAGAGGTGAAGACCTCTACAATGAAAACTACAGAATACTGAAGAAAGAAATTAAAGAAAACCTTAGAAGATGGAAAGATCTCCATGTTCTTGGATGGGCAGAATTAATATTGTCAAAATGGCTGTATTACCATAGGCACTATAAAGATTCAAAGCAATTCTAAAAGTGTACCTCTTAGAGATAGAGAAAGCAATCATGAAATTTATTTGGAAGAATAAGAGACCCAGAATAGCCAAAACAATCCTTAACAGGAAGATTGATGTAAGAGGTATCCAATACATGGACTTAAACAATACTGCAGAGCAATAATAACAAAAACAGCATGGTATTGGCACCAAAATAGACAGGCAGATCAATGGTACAGAAGAGAGGACACAGAGAACAACCCACATAAATACAGTTATCTCATACTAGACAAAGGTGCCAAAAACATACAAAGGAAAAAAGATAGACTCTTCAACAAATGATGCTGGGAAAACTGGAAATCCATAAGCAGTAAAATAAAATTAAATCCATATCTCTCACCCTGCACAAAAGTTAACTCAAAATGGATTAAGGACCTAAGAATTAGACCAGAGACCCTGCACCAAACAGAAGAAAAAATAGGCCCAAATCTTCATCATGTTGGTTTAGGACCAGACTTCCTTAATAAGACTCCCAGAGCACAAGAAATCAAAGCAAGTAACAATAAATGGGATGGATTCAAACTAAAAAGATTTTTCTCAGCAAAGGACACAATCAATAATGTGAAAAGAGAGCCTATAGAGTGGGAGAAAATCTTTTCCACACCCACTTTAGATAAATAACTCAATCTCCAAAGTTTATAAAGAACTTACAAAACTTTACACCAAAAATACAAAGAAACCAATCAATAAATGGACTAAAGAACTGGGCAGACACTTCACAGAAGAAGATATACAAGTGATCAACAAATATATGAAAAAGTGCTCAACATCTCTAGTAATTAGATAAATACAAATCAAAACCACCCTACAATTTCATCTCACTTCAATCAGAATGGCTATTATCAAGAATACAAACAATAATAGGTATTGTCAAGAATGTGGGGAAAGAGGCACACTCATACATTGCTGGAGGAGTTGCAAATAGGTGCAGCCACTCTGGAAAGCAGTATGGAGTTTCCTCAGAAAACTTGGAATGGACCCACCTTTTGACCCAGTTACCCCACTCTTCGGTTTATATCCAAAGGACTTAAAATCAGTATACAACAGTAATGCAGCCACATCAAAGTTTATAGCAGCTCAACTCACAACAGCTAAGTTGTGGAACAAATCTAGATGCCCTTTAATAGATGAATGCATAAAGAAATTGTGGTGTATGTATACACAATAGAATATTATTCAGTCGCAAAGAAGAATAAAATTATGACATTTGCAGGTAAATGGATGGAGTTGTAGAATATTATGCTAAGTGAAATAAGCCAATCCAAAAAACTCAAAGGCTGAATGCTTTCTCTGATAAGTAGATGCTGATACATAACATGGTGGGGGCTAAGAGAAGAATGGAGGAACGTTAGATTGTTTAGAGGGAAATGAGGAGAGGGGAGGGGAGAGGGGAGGGAAAGATAATGGAATGAGACAAACATCATTACCTTATGTACATGTTTGAATACACAAATCTACATCATATGTAACTGTAGAAATGAAAAGCTATATATCACATTTGTGTACAATGAATCAAAATGCAGTCTGTAAAAATAAAAATAAATAAAATAAAAAAGGAAACCACAACCAAAAATCAAAAAAAGGAAATGATGATTTCATTAAATTTGCAAGATACAAGATCAACATACAAAATTAGTTACATTCCCATACATGAACACTGAACTAGTTCAAGATGAAATTAAGAAAACAACTCTATTTATAACAGCATCAATGGGACTGATATATGAACAATTCAACTAAAAAGCAAAATACACTGAGAACTGTAAAACATTTTTGAAATAAACTAAAGATGTAAATAAATTGAAAGACATTCCAAACTCGTGTAATGAAAGAGTTGATGTTGATGAGGCCACTGTATTTGCCAAATTTATCTACAGACTCAATGTAATCTCTATCAAACTCATAACTGCTTTATTCATTTATTTGTTTTGCAAATATGAACAAGCAAAGCCTAAACTGCATGTGGAAATACAATGGACTTTGATAAACAAAACAACAGTGGAGAGGAAAATAATATTGGAGGATTTGCTTTTACTGAAAAGCTATAGAAATCAAAATGGTATTAATATTTGCTTAAGGATAGATATATAGACCAATAGCAAAGAACTGAGAGGCCAGAAAACCATGTGGACACTCATGGTCAATGGATTCTCAAAATAAGTTCCAAGACCACTGCATGGGAAAGGAATAATTTTTATAGGAACTGTATCAATTTACACATGTATATATGGAACAAACATACAAATTCCTCAAAATAAAAAGCCAAAACAATTTTCTGCATATCTTGCTCCACATTATAAAAACCTAACTCACAGTGAATATACAAGTATACATAAAAGCTTAAACAGTCAACTTTTAGAAGAAAACAGAAAAATAATAACAAAAGCAATAACAACAAAATCTTTTTTGACCTTGTTTTAGGCAATGATTTCTTACATTTATGCAAAATTCTTGAATCAGAAAAAATTTGATTGACTTCATTAAAATTCATACTTTCTGTATATCAATAACACAAGGTATAAAAACGACAAGATAAAAGACTGTGGATCAGGAGTTTGTAATGAATTCTCAAAATACAATTAAAAAATCAATTTTTAAAAATTAGAGAAAAACGTTGAGCAGATAGTTTAGTAAAGAAAATATCCTAATAGCAAATAAGCACATAATAAAATGCACAGTGTAATCTGTGACATGCAAACAGAAATCAGAATGGGATGCACTGCACACCTCTAAGAATTAATCAGGAAAAACAAACAAAGCCCTGACTACACCAAGTAATAGCAAGGATTCAGAGCAAATAGAACACTCATATATTCCTTGTAGGAATACAAAATGGCACAGTCAGTTTGGGAAGGAGTTTGACATTTTCTTTCATAATGATAAAATGCACTAATTACATAACCCAGAAATCCCTTTCCTAGGTACTTATCAAAGGGAACCAAAAAACATATATCCACACAAAAAGTAATGTTTGAATATTCGTAGCACTGGTATTTATGATTACCCAACACTGGAAAGATCTCCAATGTCCACTGAACTTTGGATGAGGACACAAAGTGTGATTTATTTATACAATGAAATCCTACTTAACCACAATATCAATAAATCAATGGCATTATTCTGAGCTGAAGAATCAATTCTCAAAATCTTACACAGTATATGATTCCATATATATATAATATTCTATAAAAGACAAATTTCTAGAGACAAGTAAAAGTTGAAAAGTGGTCCCTATCTGATGTTGAAGAGAGGAAATTGACTTCAAAGAGACACAGTTTTTTATTACTTATTATTTTTCAATAGCTATGGTTCACTTCTAGGGGAACTTGAAGTTCTGGTGTAAATTTTTTAAAAAGGAAACAAAAGTTTTTCTTTTAGCCTGTGTCACACCAGCTTATGGTATTTGTATACTAGACTGGTTTAATATTTATTAATTTATTTTTTTAAATAAAAAATATGACTAAATTTTTTAAAAATTTTTTATATGATGGAAATTACCTATGTAGCAACTGCAGTGGTGGTTATGCAACTATGTGCATTTTTTCAATATTAATACAACTGTAATATAAATTATATATTATATTTTTGTTAAATTTGACCCAAAGTTGAGTCTTTGTGTAGTAGACTGTAATCTAATATGTAAACTAACTGCAACCCAACTGAAGAGCACATTCTTACAACAAGTAACAACTTGTATTGTCCAAGTAAATTATAGCTGTTCAAATTTGTATATTTAAAGAATTTGTCTCTAGGTCAGATGGTTTTCCTGTACATTTTAATCCATTTACCCAACTGGCTACTTGTTTTATTTTTCTTCATGTATCCTACAGGTAATTCAGATTCATCATATTCAAACAGAAATCTTTCTGCCGCACATTTGTTTCCTATTCTTTTTCATCTCATATAATAAGGTCAGTGTTCAAACTAGAATTCTGGATATTATGATTGCTTCCTTTTGAAATATTTTCTTATATTTAATCAGACCCAATCTGTATCTGACAAATGACATTCAAAATTTTTGAATGAATATTTACCATTAAAGAATAATGCTTATAAGAATGGAATAAGAGTTTGCATGGTACTAAAGACACCTTGTGCCTCCAATTTTGCATCATAAAACAACTCTCTATTTTATGAGTAAAAGTAAGCAATTAAGGATGGATGAGGGAGAAGGGCAAAAGTTACTCTGCTTCTGAGATGCACAAGTTCATTATTTTTACAGCAATGAGAATAGATTGTCAATTGTTTATCTCCTTAAGTTTTATGCCCTATATCCTGGATCTTATTTATAATTCTTATACTGGTCTCTACTTATGAATTCATAACTGTTTTGTTCTCTCAAAGGCACTCCATTTCTCTATATTTTATGCCTGGCTTTGCTAAATCAATTAAGTTCAATTGAATTTAGCTAAGTAAGTCACAAAACTAAACCCAGAAGACCACATTAACGAAGACATACAGCGGCATTCGCTCCCAATGAATATTTAGTAGTCCTCATATTTCCTTAATCTGAAGGCTTACTTGATTTATTATTTAAGTCTGTAAATAGAGTAAAATTGATCAGTCTTAAAATAATAGCCACCATTATCTAAAGAGAAGAAAATGCAGTAAACTGAGAATGGTAGTATTCATGACAACTGTCCTGGTTATTCAAAAATAAAATTGAAATGAGAGCCCTAGTGTGAAGTGACAAGCCTTCTCAGTCTCTCCTCCCTGTCCCTGTTTCTGCAGACATCACACTGCACCTAGAAGCTGAACTGGAACTCCACGTGACTTGTTTTCACAGACCCCGATGGATAAAGGCTAATGGGCAGTATTGTGGTAACAAAGCATCATTCTTTGTAGAAAAGAGTTATGAGACTTGAGAATATTTTAGTGCTTCTTTTGCTTCACAAATACACCAGGTTTCCCAGAAGTACTGGCCAATAAAACTACCAGAACAGGGAAGGTCAAAACACAAAAGAACTAATAAGATCTCAGGGGAAGAGTGGTACAGCTGGTGGTTATTACCACTTATGCCTAGACCAAGAGGTAGTTGAAAAAAAAAAAAATATATATATATATATACACACTAAAGATGCTCCCTCACAGTGCAGCACCCGCAATTTGGGTCAATGACAGTTTAAAAAGACTTACGTAATAAACACTGGATAGTAAAAGGAGTAATTAGATTTATCAGATTATTATTTTGTTGTAGACTTATGGTCTATGTTCATAGTTTTCATAGACTTGAATAATATATTTTAGGAAACTTTCTATAAATTAGACTTTACATAGGTTAAGTAACTTAATTGTATTCTTTTGGGTCTGTATTTTTACAGTTTCTCATAAAAATAAGATATTAAATTTCACTGAGAAACAGGAAAGCCAATTAAACTTATACAATTCATTCTTAAACCTTAGACTTTTTTAGAAAATTTGGATATTGTTGACATAGCTCAAAATCATACATACATAAAATTGAAACTATTAAAATTAATTAGTTAAGGAATTCTTAAAATATATCCATGTTCAGAATTCAATTGTTAATCACTTTTCCACCCAGGTTTATCCTATGAATCTTCCTATCACTGAGAGTTTTAGAGGTGACATTTCTTAAAACAATTTATTAAATGACAAATAGTGTAGGCATGCTCCTAGTGCAACTTCACTAAAATCCCACTTTAAGATTGTTTCTCAACATCTCAGATTCACAAACTCACCAATGCCTGCCCATGTAAAACCTTAAAATAAAAAGGATGCTATCCTTTAGATAATCTTCCATGCTTCTAACATCCACCTCACAAATTTTGAAGCTGTATATGCATTTTTCCAAAAGGTTGGACAGTGACAACTGTGCCCTGATCATTTTCTAACTGACATGAAATTTAAGACAATATCAATTGTTAACACTCATTCCAATAAAAGAAATGCGAAGTCTGATGGAAGCCAGTAACATGCCCAGAACTAATAAAATGGTCAAGCCAGGATTCAAGAGTCCATATTGCCAACAAATTCCATTAGACCAACTTACTAAATCCACTTGCAAACTTGGGAGAAGAAAAATGGGAATTTCAAATCGAATTGACCTTGGTGTATTTCTCAGTCAAATTTCTGCTCTGCTCCTCTAACTGCTATCCTCCTGGGATCAGATGTAGAGCACCACATCATTCCTGCCATGTGAAATTACCTTTGTTCAACCCAAAGGCTCTTTCATGCTTTATGTACAATTGTCCTAGTCAGGATACTGCTGGCTCTTGTCACAAATAGACCTCCAAAACAAAATAGCCTCAAAAGAGTTTTATGTAACAATCTTTATTGGAAGTTTAGGCAAGTTTTGTGGGGCCACAGTTAATGGAACCCACCTTCAACTCATAATTACCATGGTGATTTTATCCTAAAATTCAGGACAAAGTGCAGTATCTAATAGATACCTAATGGTTATGAAATGAATGAATAAATGAAAGAATGGATGGATCTTTTGTTAGTTATCTTGGATAAGATAAGAGTTTAACTTATCCTGGATAAACTCTCTAAGAAAGTCATGAACATCTCTTTACTTCCAATATATTCAACATATTGAAAGCTCTTGCCTTTCAATGAATAATTCCTACTTATCCAGTTAAATCAGTGCAATCTTGGAAGTCAATTCCCAGTTTCATTTTTACTCAAGAACATATGCTGTTAAGAGACGGAAAAGACTTTTATTTTTGGTAGACTGGTTAAGATTAAAATGATGGTGAAATGTGAATGACTACCTAGTCAAAATGAGGACAAACAAAATTTGTAAAGACTTAGAGGACAGCTGCACTCCCTTGTTAATATCAACATCATTCACAAAAGCTAAGACAGGAGGCCACGTAAGTGTCTGTGGACAAAGAAAATGTGATATATGCACACAATGGAATAGTATTCAGCCCTTCAAAAAGCAGAAAAGTCTGCTATTTGTGACAACAGGGATAAACCTATAGAGCAACATGCTACCTGAAATAATCCTGACATTGAAAGACAGGTACTACATGACATCAGTTATATGAGGAATCTAACATAGTCACACTCACAGAGGCAGAGAGGGATGGTTTCCGGTAGATGAGAGAAGGGGAAATCAAATAATTGTCAGAGAGTACAAAGTTTCAATTATGCAAGATGAATAGGTCCCAGAAATCTACTGTTCAATATAGAGCCTGAAGTAAAAAATATTCTAAGGAGGTAGATGTTGTGGTTTATAATGAGATACACACAAATAATAAACAAGAGTGGAGGTGAAAACAGACATGAAAATCATTTACCATTCAAGAATACCATAGATCATACAAAAGATATTATATGCCATATAAGATTATGCAGACAACACAAGGTAAAATGATGATTCCTGTTTGTCTCTCACCCAAATCAATTAACATTTTTGAAGCAGTTTTTTTCCAGAGGTTTCCCTGGTTTTCCAGAGGTTTTAAGAATGTGCATAATTATCATTTTCCAAAGGTTTTGAGGGTGTGTATAATTATGTTTTTCAGTCTCTGAAAACCGATAGGAGTGGCAATTATACCTGTAATAACAGAAAAACATGCATTTCAAAGCAAATTGCCTTAGATTACCCCACCTTGGAGTCACAGAACAATCTTAAACTAGACAAGTGTTATTACAACGGTTTCACTAATAACGAAGCTAAGGCTCAAGTCAAGACCTAACTGATAAGTTCAAAAATTCAACACCATGGTCTTCCTTAACACCCCACCCACAATCACCTCTAGGAAGAGCAAGTCATACCTAAGGTCATTCATTTATCTCTGGAACCACCCCGCTCTGAGAAGACTGTGCACATCACTATTAATCTGATTCCTCAAACTAATAATCCCTGAAGCTATTTCATGTAATTCACTTACCCAGACATAAACTGTGCTGTATGTACCCTCTTACGTTATACTCAAAATTAGAATAAACTGCAATATGGAGTCAAGTTCCCCAGGACTGATCAGAATTAAGCCCTTGCTTCTTTATATCTTTTGTTGTAGCAGACTTATATTGTTTTCCCCTGACACTGTTTCATATTATTTTAGTTGTCTTCTGTAGCCAGAATGAAAATTCTCCCTAATCCCTCATTTATTTTTGGAAAAGTTATTTCTTCTGTGTTCTCAACCTCATCTCAGTCCATGCCTCCTTAGGAAAGTATCATATCTTTAAAGGACTGACTTGTTCAAATCTTTCTTTCTGACCATGCTTCAAAGGAAGGAGACTGATCAATTATGAATTGTCCTATTGGAAAACTTGGCTTGGTTTAAATGTCCCCTTTCAGATACATTTTAGTGAAATCAATTGAACTTTCAAAAACAAAAATGACCGTGGGAACACATTTTGGATTTCCTGGTCCATCCATGAGCCAGTTGAGATAGATGGGAGCACATTTCCACCCCATTCTCTCACCAGAAAGGACTGCACCCAATCTCAGCTTCCCATGGGACAAGTTGTTGCCTGTCCTTGAGAAAACAGAATACAACATCTCATGGGCTCCAGTCTCCCTAGGTGCTGCACAGCATGAAACAACTTTTGTCAATAATTGTCATTGAACAAAATTCCAGACTGCCTAAGACTAAGCTCCTATTGTTTTCCTATTTACAACATTAATTTCTCACCCTTGTACCATAAAATGAATAATAAAGGCCAGGCAATGTTCCTTCACAAGAGCATCAGCCATCCTGCATGTCATGAGCAAACCTCTCTGTGAGGGAACCAGGGGAATTTGGGCTTTATCTAGGCATGCTGACCTTACCTTGCAAGTAGGACTTAGGTGAATTCATCCAAATCTCTGTGTAGGAAAGCATAGAGACTCATAAGAAGGATGTTTCACACAATATAATGCTTTGCAAATCCTCTTCTGTGTCACAACTAAAAAAAAAAAAAAATCATGAAACAATCTGGGCACAGAGTGAGTGAATTAAGAGCAGTTTGCATTAAATGTTATGGCTGTCTTTATTTCTCTCTAAACTGCCAATTCCTTTATTTCTCTTGCTTCTCTATCAGGGACTTAATTATTTGGCAATAATTTATTTACTCAAGCAGACCTTATAGACATTTTTGAAAAATCCCTTCTTCAAACAGTAGTCTATTACTTTTCTTTGGGACATTTAAACTCCCATTAAGAAACATTTTACATAAGTGTTATTTATAAAATATTTATGTCATCATTTCTACCCAAGAAGATGCTTCCTATTGTGTAAAAATATCTACTTCAAATTTTTACCATTGCTACCACTTTTATGTAATAACTTGATTGTATAAATTTACACATTTTACTGCCTAAATGTTCTCCTGTTATAGGCATTGTATTTTCTATATTATACCCTAAACTCTGAAATGGAGAATATTAACCAAAATTGCAAAAGAAAAATTAGAGAATTAGAAATGAATTTATAGTATATTAACGATGCTGTATTTTTGTACTCTTATATTTACCATAAAGTTTTTATTACTAGATCAATTTTAATATGTAATTGATCTCCATATACACTTTAAATTATCTAATTGAAATAGAAAATATAACAGTGATAATCTCTGAGTAATGGGATTACAAATGACTAATTCTTTTTATTAATATTCTATAGTCTCTAATTATTTTAATAATTATTATTTCAGAACATAAATTCATGATTTCTAGAAAAAAATAAATAAGTGATTTCTAGAAAAAAATATTTTCCAACTCAGAGTCTCCAGGATGAGAGCTATACAAGATTTACAGAGTAAGATTTATTTATTCTTCAAAAAATGTTAATAGAGATGAGGCAATCATGTCAACTCCCTGGGTTTCAGTTTTCTCATTTAGGCACTCATCAAGCACATTCTCCACTTTGTCACTTTTTAATACTGATCCTATTATTTCTCTGCTCTCTTTATTTAGGAGAACTGCCCTTTTGATAAGCATTATAACATCCAGGACTTTGCAAAATACCACATATATAACTACTATTCGTTGTTTTCTATATGGCAGGAATAGTGCATTTTAACCTAAGTACAAGAAATTTATGTTTAATTAGGCCAGTTTCAGAGCAAACAAGTTAAGACAAGTGTCATTGCAATAATTTGCCAAAGGTCACTTCCTAGTAAGCAACAGAATCAAAATTCAGATCCCATTTGTTCTCCAAGGTCATCACCTCATCCAACACTAGCAAGTACCCTCACTGGGCAGCCTAAAGGAAAAGACACTCCCATCCCATCAACTCTGAAACCCTCTGCTTTGACTGCAGAATTGCTGTCGATTCCTTCTCAATATACCAGGCTGCCTCTCAATCACTGATAGTCAAATGTGGCAAATGGTTTGGCCTTAGAGCAAACTGCTAAGTGCCCTGGCGATCACAGACTTATCTACTCCCTCTGTGAATTCATCATTGAACAGACAGCCGCATTCTTGTTGCTATGAGAGGGGAAGCCACCGATTTAAGCTTACATTGTCATTACTCTCTTTCTGACTTAACTCAGAAAAATAACATAAAAATGAGAAAGCTGACCTGTCTATGGATTCATTTTTATACAATTTTATTTTAGAATAGCCACAATCAATGAAAGTTCTGACATTCATATTTCACCAGCCCCTGGCAGGTATTAAGGTCGCTTCACCTCTACTGACTGTGTTATGTGAGAGGCTAAATTCCCTGACTTCAAACTACCTCTGGTTATTTAGCACAATGCCGGGGCAATATGTCCAGACCCCAGGGAAATTTGCTTTTTACTTTGATAAGCTGGGATTTTCTAACATTCCTATAATAGCTGAATGACCTCTCTTGTTCTAAAAAGCAAGTGCCTATGTTTAATCTCCCAAGGGATTCTCCCATTGGCTTAAATGAGGGCCTACTAGCTCTTTCAGATCACACCAAGTGATATGGTAGTGGGGGAAGTAGGGATGGAGAAGAAAAGTAAATCATTGGCTTTAAATAAAGCCTCAAGTGAGAATACTGCTAAGTTCTAAGTATTCACAAAATAAGCTATTTTTTGTGGAAAATTACATGATACAAAAAGGACAAAACATAATATACATTTAATTACTTTAACCCAAGAATTTTACTTCTAAAGAACATATTTTAAATACTGAAATATTTTCTCCTTTGAATATGTTGCTTTATATATTACAAAATCATATCAAATTAAGAATTAGGAATATTAATTAATTCTAAGGAATTTCAGTAGTTCTTGTTGATTATTTTGGATTTTTTTTTTCATTAGAGGGGATTGGTTAAATAATAGACGCAGCAATATCAGTAAAAATTTTATAAATGTTTTGTGAAAAATGCGACTTTTCACACAACTTGCTATTTTTATTGAGCAGAGTCTGTTTATATTGAAGGTGGCAATGAGCTTGTTGCAGAATCACCACAGAATATGTAATCTGGAACAAAAATATAAGAGTGGTGTGAAGGAGGTGCCTTCTTTGAGCATTCATCATAATGCTGTGATCCTTGGAAAAAAGCAAAATGCATTGAGTTAAATTTCCACACACATAACATCCAGCAACTTTTAGTGCTCAATAAATTTGGGTGGAGAAAATATGGAGCTTGTATTGAAAGAGACAAAGGAACAAAAGATCTTACTTTGCAGAAATCACTATTAGCTGGCATTGGTATCCTGAGGCAGAAAGTTCTTTTGTAACATATGCTTTTCCCTTGCCTCTCTCTACACAAAAGGGTCAACCTAGATTTCAGTATAATACCCTCTCTAGCTTACCTTAAGATTTTCCATAATGAAAGTTTTATATATATATATATTTTTTTTTTTTCTTTTTTCCTGTTGATGTTCCTTCACTTTCACAAGTAATCTACTTGGAAAAGATTGAAATATCTCTATATCAATTTCCTTCTACCATGTCCATTTAACAAAGTGTTCTACGTTTTCCAAATCAAATTCTGAAAAACTGAAACGGTCCTCATTGCAACCTATAAAAGAGATTTTATTATAATCATAGGTAGCTGTAAACAGCTTCTCATCTTGAAATTGTTCCAATAAAGATTCAGGCAGTTTTCATGCTTTAAAATTACTAATAGTTCAAGTTGCCACCCCAAATTTGTCACTTTGTTCTGCTTAGAGCATTACTGGAACTACTGTAAAAGAAAGACAAAATCCAATGGCAAATTAAGCATGATGAGGTCGACTTTTTTCAGGAACATAGTGATAAAGACAGGTCATTGGAGTTTTATAGGAGGGAGAGGGATTGGGCTTGACTCCAAATCTGAATGGGCAACCGAGAGTTTGTAAGTAGAGGGTTGGGGTCAGTTGGAAAAGTACTGAGAAACATCAGGAATTAGGATATTCTGTCTAAATTGACCTAACAGGATTCTTGCCAATAAAAGGCCAGCGTGATCAGACATCATCTTGCTGAAGTGGAGAGTGAGAAGCTGGACTATATTGAGGGTGATGAGATATCAAGGCCAAAAGAGACTTAGCACCATTCTTGCTAAAACTAGATTGCACAAGAAAGTACACTAGATCTCAAAAGGGCTTGAACCTTTGACAAGGCTCAGGAGCCTGACTAAAGTCTAGTTCAGCAAAGAATTATGGCTGACATGGACATAGAGTCTACCAGTAAATCCTAAATAGTATCCTTCATGCACACACACACACACACACACACACACATGCACACACACACACAGGCAGTAGCTCCCTTTGAGCAACGGATTCATTCTACAACCACCAAGGCATCTCTGAAACTGTGAATAATGTATTCTACATATGCAACTATGATAAAGTCTGATTTATAAGACTTTTAAGTTTTAAATTTTAAAATGCTGAAAAAGAAATTAACAATAGTAACTAATAAAAAAATAGAATAACTATAAGAATATACTGTAACAAAAATTATGAATATGGTCTCCCTCTCTCTCTCTCTCTCTCTCTCTCTCTCTCTCTCTCTCTCTCTCTCTCTCTCTCTCTCTCCTTCCTCTTCTGGTGATGATGTGGGATGGTGCCATGCCTGCATGATGAGATGAGTACAGTGACTGATGTGGGCACTGGGACATAACCTTAGGGTGCCAGTGACCTTTGAACCATACATCAAAAAGAGCCAAGGCAATGCCATTTGACCCCAGGTAACTGAAACTGAAAGAAGCCAAACTGCAACTAAGACTGCTGTACACAAATTTCACATTTGTAACAGAGCTGCAAAGTCATTCATAAGACAAAATTGGAAAAGAAAAACCTGCTTTTTGGTGAAGTGGAAAGGGATAGAGAGGAAAGAAAAATCAGTGGAAACTAAGATGAAATAACATTTATATAAAGTTAGAATTAAAATTTGAAGAATGCAGGGGATAAAACAAAAGATACGATAGACAATGCTCTAAACTGGCAAGACAGTCATCACATCTCAAAGATAATTTGACATAACAGTTCTTTAGATTTGAGTTCTTACTTTGATAACATTAAGCACCATTCACTGCCTGCCAAAAAGAGGAAAACAAGTTGACTATTTCTTGGGGGGTGGGGGGAACTGTCTACTGAAAAGAATGAAAATAATGCTAAAATATATGCTGTGCCATGTAATCATGAAGAATTGTCAGAGAAGTATTTTGAAGAGACTTATTGTGAGTTCCAGGATTTATTTTTAAAATCTAAGTGCTTCCAAAAACTGGAGTTTTTCCTAAAATTAAGTTGATTTTAATATAGTGATTCAAATTTTTTTGAAAATCTCTCCTCCCTCTGTCTTTTCAGGAAAGATTTGGGCAATTTCCATGCTCTAAAAATTTCAAAAGTTCAACTTGACCCCCGACATTTCCCACTCTGTTCTGCTCTTATTGCATAGCTATACTAAAACTACTATTAAAAAAATTCAATGACATATGACTTCTTTCTCTGCCTCTCTTTCTTCCTCCCTCCTCTTCTTCTTCGCCCACTCAGCATGCACGTGTATTACAAGATGGCTTCTACACTCATCTACTTCTGTTCCTGGGAATCCCAGGCTTTAAGATCAACATGATGAGGACTTTAGAAGAATTGGAAAGAGAAAAACGAAAAGTGTCTGAAAAATAACATGAAAGGATACTTCAGTTTTTTCATTGATTCATCAAATATTTATTGAGAATCAACTATAAGCTGCACTACTTATTAATAATTCGGTGATAAGTAAAAAAACAGATGTTTTCCACCCCATGTTCTCCACTCATAAAGCACAGAATTTAGTTAGCCAAACGGTATTCAAAAAATTCTTACAGAAATAAACATAGAACTACTAACTACACTTGCCATTCTAAAAGTGAGATGAATTATGCCATTATACCCTTAATAGTAAGGTTTGATTTGGTCATAGCTATCACAGAAGTCATCACTGAGGAAACAGCAACTGAGCTGAAGAATGAAGAAAAGATAAGCATTAACAGAGAGACTTGGGGAAGTTGTTCTAGCAGAAAATCTGCTTGTGTGAAGGCGCTTTCTCAGGAGAGTGATGGGTGGTAAGGACTAAAAGCCAGTAGAGAATGGAGGCTGTCTTATAGAGGCTGGTGACATTATCAGATTCATATTTCAAAATGAACAATCTGTTTTGTGATGTGTGGAGAATTGACTTCATGAGGCAAGATTAGATAAAAAGTGATTATTCAGGAGGCTATTGCAATATTCCAGATAAAGAGGATGGTGCTGTTAGAAGATAACTTGAGATACAATTCTGAGGCAAAATTGACAGGGTTTGGTAAAAATTGATTGTTAAAGAGTCTAAGAAAGGAAAACATGAAGAAAAACTTCCAGTGTCCAGTTTGTTTAAAAAAGAAAAGTCGATTTACTGAGGGAAGATCATATTTCGCAGATAAAAGGAAAAAAAATCATAATTCCAATTTGAAACAAGTTGAAGTTAAGCTATTTTTACTCAAATAAGCAAAAATATCAATCATGATAGTGATATGCAGATTATAAGAAGAGAGTAGAGTTCATGTGCAGAGATTTTTTTAAAGAACAAATTTCGGGCTGGGGATATGGCTCAGTTGGTAGAGTGCTTGCCTTGCAAGCACAAGGCCCTGGGTTCGGTTCCCAGTACCGCGGGGGGGTAAAAAAAAAAAAAAAAAAGTTTAAAGAACAAATTTCATGAATATAGGTGATAATTTAAGCCCTGAATCATAACTTGCTATAACTGGATCAATAAAAACCATCAAAGGGTTGGGTTTCTGTAAAGGATCAGAAAGGATATTGTTCTTTTATTCTCTATTCCCCTGAGCAGATATGTAATCCACTTTCGACCCCTATTCTGACTCATTTATGCACATTTTTTTCCCACGAACTCGGGGTTTGTGGCTGAAAGTACACTTAAAATAGAAGATATCAGAGAGTTCCCTTTCCCTCTCCTCCTTTCCGCCTCCCACCCCCCAACCATGTGTAAACAGGCAAGAAGGTGACCTCTGTAACCCTGGAAAAGAACCCTTACCAGAATCTCAGCAAGCTGGAACCTTTATGTCAGACTTCTAAACACCAGGGAGAAAATAAATTTCTGTTGGTTAAGCCACACATTCCCTGTTATTTTTCTATGGCATCCCACATTAACCAATACAGGGTCTTTCCAGAGGAAACCAGGTGCATCCTTCCACCAGTCCTCTCCCAACTGAGTCACACAGTATGTAGTATATGCATAATTCCTCTAGCAATTGCCTGTGACAAACATGTAAACCGTTGTCTACCCAAGAAACTCATTAGAGACAGTGCCCAGGGTTTTAATTAGAGGCTGTTTATGTAAGCACCCTCTGTCCACTATGTTCCAAAATTTCAGACTCCCAGAAGGAAAACAGGTGTTCAGCATAAACCATATTATTTATACAAACAGGTTAGGCATAGGGAGTCCTTTGTATTAGTTGCAGGAATTATGAAAACCCTCCCTAAATCCCAAATGCCAGCCAAGGGCCAGTGTTATAAACAGACTGTCCCAGAGATAATGTTTTCAGATCTGCTATGTGAACTCTTTTCTGCAGATAAGCCCACTGAGGATGCTACCAGGTAGAGAAATCTTAAACACTTTTAAAAGGAAGCAAAGAAAGTGTTGAAAGATGATGCATTTGGATGGCACATGTTAGCATAAGAAGTCTGAGAGCCAAGAAACACACTTTATGCAAGCTTCAGGGCCTTAGCCTTGAGGTGGTTTCTGGGGTAAAAGCCAAGACTGCAGCATTACCTGTACTTGACTGGTTACTGGCAGTACATGAAGAGTTTGACAACTTAGATATTGCCAAGGAAACATATGTGGAGTGTGAGACCATCTGGCATAAGAAGTTGAAAAGAATTTTAGTTTTTTAATAATATGAAATTATTATTTAAAAAAAAAAAAAAAAAAAAAGGAAGTGTGGTGCATGTGACTCAGAGACCCAGGCAAGGATCCAGAACATGTGAGTTGGGCTCACATTTTTAAGCTATCTGAGCCTGACCCCAGACTTTCAAGGATCCTAAATCGTCCTTTTAAGATTTTCCTTTAGCATCATAATCAATTAGAGCAGAATAGGAGAGAAAATTTAATACACAAATACATTCTAGACTTGGAATGACATCATTTCACTATGTGATAGATACTTTAAGATAGTACAGTGCCCTGTACCTGAGGCAGGGAACTATGGCCACAGAGATATGTCATGATGAAGACTCAGGACACTGGAGAAAACATTATCCTCCACCATGCATTTTCTACTCTACCACACTATAAACAAGGAAAACAATATTAAGATTGTATTTTTGAAAGTATTCAAATGAATAGAAATACAAAAATTCAAGAACTATTGCCAATAATGTTCAAGGATATTTCTAAATAAATTATTTAACAGAAACTTACTAAACATACAAAATATTCAGCCCAGAATACAACAGCCAGTAAAGCTACCATATGTATTTTCTCCTAAGATCATTCAAAGTCATAACAATTGGAAACATCAATTTTGTACTCTCTCAATATTCAAGAGGGAAAGTGCCTGTTGTTCACTAGGTGCAAGTGACAATTTTATACAAGTGGTTTGTTGGTAATCAGTTTTGGCAACATAATGAGCTCTAATTATCTGTGTATGCCAATAAATATGTAAATATACTCACATATACACATTTGCTGATATATGTGCATATATATATATACATATATATGTATATATGTTGATATGCTGTGTCAGGAAATTAAAAGGTTTGTATTGGAAAACTGAGAGCACATGTAGATACAAACTACCAGTTGGCTACTTGTAAGGTCAATTTTCATTTGAACCCCTACATATCAACATATTGATGTCAAAAAACTAATTAGAACTAGGGTCAAATTTGGAGTTTGCAATGCTTAATCAACTCGATGTCATCACTCAAGTAGGGGACTGTTTTCTGTGGACTGTCAGAGGTCTTAGGACAATTAGGACTCCAGCTGTGGTTGGCTTAGCACTTGTCCTGTCTCACAAAGATTTGCATTTGTGACTCATACTTTGAGAAAATGAATATGGAAGCCACCAGCACTCCTCAGTATGTGTGTCATACAACCACAGCTTTAGTTTAGTGAATTCCTTCTACAGACTTATCTGAAAAGTATAATGATCAAGACTACGAGGAACATCAGTGCATTTAAGTTAAATAAGAGAGTTCAATAGGTCCATGAAGCAAAATTTCAGAGAAGTGTAAGAATGACTCATGCAGATACAGATTTAAATATAGGTATAGGTGCAAGTATATTCCAAACATCCTCAATAAATAAAAAATAGAGGAGCATTTACAACATTAGTTAAATTTTAGTTGGAATGGATTCCCAAATATCAATTTAAGTACATGACCACATCTTTTTTGATGCATCAGTGGTCCTAATTTTAATGTAGTTTAATTTTTTGCAAGTTTTGGGTCATCTTTGAAAAATGCTTACTATATTACTCCCTCACATCATTGTTATCTTACCTTATATTTAGATCTGCAGTCCACCTGAATTTCATCTCCTTTTGTAAGGTAGATGTAGATATATTATTGTCTGTTCCAAGATTTAAAAAAAAATCCTTCTTAAACCCTTTTCATTTTTATCTTACCTTGAAATCTGCAATCCCCTTGGGCTTCATTGTTGTGTACAGTGTGAGGTGGGGGTGAAGATAATTCCCTTTTATAAATCAATGCCCAGCCGACACACTCTGGCAACACAATCACTTTTCTACTTCACTAAAGCAACATCACTATCATAAATTAGGTGAAATTACATGGTTTCAGGGTAC
This sequence comes from Sciurus vulgaris, assembly GCF_902686455.1. Classification (NCBI taxonomy): domain Eukaryota; kingdom Metazoa; phylum Chordata; class Mammalia; order Rodentia; family Sciuridae; genus Sciurus; species Sciurus vulgaris. The sequence continues at coordinate 23,372,189 of NC_136470.1, read as the reverse complement.
TTCTAGAATCTATATCATGGTCCACGTGCTTTCATGCTCTTCTCCCCAAATCACAGAATTTTAGTAGAGCTTTAAAGCTTCTTAGGAGAATTACTTTGGCACCATAATGTTCCCGGGTTTGCCTTTCATCCAAAGATTGCCTTGTCTTTCCTTGAAACTTTATATAGGAATCCATAATCTGTGTGCAAATTTCTGAGGGAAAAAAAAGGTCTATGATTATTTTGATTGTTATTGAGTATTTTCAATATATAAATTTGAGAAGAACTGACATGTCTATTAAATAAACGTGTGAGAACAATGCAAGAAGATTCAGAGGAGAAATGATTGGGTTGTCAGAGTCTTAATCCTAGCAATGAATTAATCCCCTAATGGGATTAAATGGATGGTAACTGAAGGCAGGTGGGGTATGGCCGGAGGAGACGGGTCATTGAGGATGTGGCTGTGGGGTATATATTTGTATCTGGCAAGCGAAGCCTCTTTCTCTCTGCTTTCTGACCATGATGTGAGGTACTTCCCTCTGCCACTCTTCCACCACGATGTTCAACCTCATCTCCAGCTCCAAGGAATGGAGCCAGCCTTCTATGGACTGAGCCCTAAATAAACTTCTCCCTGAACATGGTTCAGGTCAGTCTTTTAGTCACAGCAGTGAAAAAGCTGACTAAAACAATATGTGTGTGTGTGTGCGTGCATATATATTTAATACATTCATATAATTTATAATATTGAACCAAGATATTTATTTTGGTCATTAATTTCTTTAACAGATTTAATTGTAAAGTCTTTACAAAACTTTGTTCCATTTATTTTTAGATATTTTACAGATGCTCCTCAGCTTAGAGAGGGGTTAGAGGCAGATGAAAACCATCATTTCTAGAAAATACTGTAAGTCAAAAATGCTGTAGAGTATCCTTGTTTACCTCAGAAGTACAGTTTCTACTGATGTATTTCACTTTTGCACCATCACAAAGTGCAAACACTGAAACCACTGTAAGTCAGCAATCTCCATATATTTACTGCTTTAAAAATGGCATCACTTTTTAAGTTTCAACCTCTTGTTTCTGGAAGAACTATATTTGATTGTTTTGCAACTTGATCTTGGATCGATTAATAATTATGAATTAACTAATTTAGTTAAATAGTTTCTAGAACATTTTAGAGGTTTCAGGTGTTAGGCTAAATTTTTTTAAATGATGGTTTTATCTATTTCTTTCCAGTTCTTGTACTCTTTATACCCCCTCTCTCTCTCTCTTTCTAACTCCATTGCAATATTTAGGCTTTCCATTAAAATGTTAAATTGGAAATAATGAATGTCCTCATCTTCTCATCATCTTTCCCTTTTAAGAAGGAAATTTTTCAACATATTTTTCTTTTTCAATGGTGTATAATTATGCATAATAGTGGAAATTGTGCCACATTTATACATGCACATAAGGAATTTGGAACATTCCTTCTCCTGCACGTACCCTTCACCCTCCTACAGACTTCCTTGCTTTACTCTGCTAATCCTCCTTCTATTTTTATTATTATTATTTTAATTAGTGTATTATAATTAGATAAAAATGCTATACTCCTTGTGGTATATTTGCACTCAATATATACTTGAGGTTTTCTGTTAGATCTTTTGTCGTCTTAAAAAAATTAACTTTTTTCTTGTTCACTGAAATATTTTGTGTAAAAGGATGTTGAATTTTAGTGTAACTAGTTTTCCTTTTTTTTTGCTTCTGTTGATATGACTATTTTTTCTTCTTTTTAGAATATCCTTGAAAAGATTTTGAATCATGGTAGACTTAGCCTCAAGTAACTACTAAGGAAAGGTCACCTTCATTTTTCTCTCCTTTTCAGAATATTTTGTACAAGATTGAGGCTGTTTCTTTCTTAAACATTTGGAAGAATTCATAATTAAAGCCATCTGGTTCTGTAGATTTCTCATGGGATCTTTTTGAGATAAAAAATAAGATAATAATAATTTACCTGACAGATGCCTCACTATTGAGGTGCTGGTTTAGCCAGCTTTGTGTTGCTGTGACCACAATACCCAAGAAGAACTATTTTGAAGAGAAAAAGTTTATTTTGGGCTCACAGTTTCAGAGGTCTCAATCCACAGATGGTGGACTCCATTGCTTAGGGCCCAAGATGAGCAGCACATGATGGGGGAAGAACCCAGTAAGGGAAAACTGCTCAGCTCATGGAGCTATCAGGATGTAGAAAGAGAAGAATGGAAAAAGGGACTGAGGGAAGGTATACCCTACCTGAGCATACCCCAGTGACCATCCCCTCCAGCAACTTCCCACCTGCATTCAAACTAGAATAGTTAATACCTCTCTCAATCCAATCATTTCATCTCTCAACTTTCCTGCATTAACTCAGGAAGTATGGTGGATACATCATATCCAAACTATAACGAGTGGTATATGTAATGTCATAACTTTGGTAAATTATATTAGGGGAGAAATGTGTTCATTTCAAGCAAATTATCAGGTGTTTTGCAAGTTCTTTTTTTTGCAATATTACTTTTTATTTATATGTATAAAGTTCATATTTATGTCCACTTCTTATTCTTGTTATTCTGTTTTCTTCTCTTTTACCACTTGATCAGTGTTTTTAAGTATTTATTGAAGTGGTTTTTTTTTTTCATAGTTTCAATTATTTACTTTGATATTTCTTCTTTTCTACATTACTCAATTCATTTGTTTCTGTGCTTATCTTTGTTATTTCTTTCTTCTGTCCATAGTTTTGCTTCTGGAGACAGAAACATAAAGTGTTGATTTCCACTCTTTATTCTCTCATATAAGCATTTAAGGCTGTTTTTTTCCTTAAATATTGTTTTAATTGCACCTCATAAATTTTGATTTGTCATGTTTTATTATAATTCAGTTAAGCAGTTTTCTTATTTTAATACTGATATCTTCTTTGATCCTCAGGTTATTTAGAATTTTACTATTCAATTTACAGGAAGTAGACTATTTCCTAGTTATAATTTTGTCATTCATTTTCATTTTAGTCTCATAATTAGAGAACACTTTTGCATTATTTCAAAGTTTTAAATTTTGTTAAGATGTAACAGCTCATCATATATTCAGTTTTGACTAACTTTATGTGTGCACTTGAAAACCACAAATTTAATGCCATTTGGTGCAGTTTTATATATATATATATATATATATATATATATCAATTAGTTCAAGTGTGTCATTTGTTATATTCAAAATATTCTTGTCTTTACTTATTTTTGAGTGAATTCTGTCAACCGCAGAGTGATACTCCGGATAGTTCCTCCAGGTGAGTTGCAGGAAAAAGAATGTTGCTTTTTAGTGTTGCCTCTGATGGTTCTAATTTTCAACCAGCTTTAAGAAGCTTCAGTTGAGAAACCAATGACGTGATCATTCATATAATCCTTAAATGGATGATGGCAGTGCATTTAATGCACAAATTTATACTAAACATACATGTCAGGATGTTTTGCAGGATAATTCATTAATGCATTTTTATAAGTGCAATCAAGCAATGGAGTGCTTTTTTCTTTAAAAAATATTTTCTCTCTAACATTAAAAGCATTTCATGAAGTATTTGGTTAAGTTGTAAGAGGGCATGATACAATCAAAAGATCTATCTTTAACATCTCAACATTTTGAAAAAAAAAATCCAATATTCTTCATTGCTAGTTATCCCACATGTCACAAAGTATTTCCTTATTTTAAGTTATTTTTCCTCATTAAATATCTTCAGGTTATATTTGGGAGTAGCAACTCTTCAAAAAACTAAAAGAGAAAAAATCTTGAGAGTAAATATAATCTACAAATCAGACATAGCAAACAGGTAGTCTAAGAGTAAAGTTTGATCCTCTGTTTTTGTTTGACTTACGATTTTTTTTTAGTTGGACAGTATTGTTTAATTGAAATGCTATGTAAAATGTGACAAGACCAATGCCATAAATTGATCAGAACCCTATGCCATCCCATGTTGAAGCAAGCATCTGCACCCTCTTTGACAAATGTAGATAGGTATTGATAAGCCTTGCAGTGAATTCTATAATCTTATACATGCTAATTATCATCATTCATTCTGCACTTTGTCATGTAGCATTTCCTGTGGGTACTGATTGGGTGGAAGATATTATAAATTGTTTTATGGTGGAGATTGTGGAAACAACTGGCAGATATGTGAAGAGACATGCCTCAAATTTGTAAAATCCTACAATTGGACAGATCTCTAGCAATGTAGTCAGTGGAATTTTAATTACACAGAAGATGAATGTGAAGGATTTTAATGAAAAAATTCATTAAAAAGTCCAACTAGGTGGTGATACAGGGTCAGACTTAGGAGTAGCAAAGGCAAATAGAACTAGAGCAAGAGTCTGAGTCTTAGTAATTTCCTCTAAGATGTATCCCAACTTCCACAGCTCCAGGTCTTTGGAGTAGAGAAGCGGTGGAAAATTCCCCCACAAAGAACAATACGTATACATGTTATGTGGGTTTCTTAAAATAGCCAGGGAGTTCAGTGTTCAAAATCCAGGGTCAATGCCACATAACAGCATTTCATGTTAACAGAATTTAATAGTAGTTTTTGAAATGATGACTGTCATAAAAATGTGTCATTTTCTGGAATCAGAATATGAGTCTTTATAGAACCTGTAGAAAAGCTGACCTGATGATAAGCCCCTAAATTATGAGGAATCAGAGGTTATCGACATCGTTCTATCTAAAAATATTGTTATCTCAAGTGTCTTCGACGAGAATACATCTTCAGAGAGAAAGAGGTTAGTCTATCCAGCAGCTATGGCAGAATGAATATTCATGTTATTTCTTAAGGCAAGACAAAGAATCTGCTGTGGAAGAAAAGAAAGAAATCTATTTGGTTTTTCAGATCCAAAGATGCCTAAAGGACAACAGCATTTGGATACATTTTAGAACTAAAAGTAAACCAGTTGCCTGATTTCTCTGAGTCCCTGTAGATTCTGGGATGTGCTTTAACTGAGAAAAAACAGGATTGCAAAATTTTAAACATCAGCAGCTTGCCAGGCTTGGAGGTGCACACCTGCAATCCCAAAGAAGGCTAAAAGCCTGAGGCAGTAGAAATGTATGTATGAAGCAACTTCAGCAATTTAGCAAGACCCCATCCCAAAATAAAATACAAAAAGGACTGGGAATGTAGCTCAGTGGTAAAGTAGCCCTGGGTTCAATCCCCAGTACAAAACTACATTCAAACATACATACACACATACATACATACATACCAACACCTCTTTCACTAAAAATGTATGAGAACAAGTCATGGTTTAAATGTAAGAAATAAAGAATTGAAAAGATTGTGAAAACAGCTTAAATCACTAGACAGAAAGTTGAAAGATTAAAGATTTCTCTTTTTGAAACTTAAGAATAAAGAATTTCTTTCCTAGTTCAATGCAATTAACTTTAGTTGTTAAGAAAGAAAGGAGTAAAAATGTCCAATAAGACAATATCTGAAAAACAATATAGTTAATCAGATACTTTATCATTATAGTTCAATTATTTTTTGGGTCTTCTTGTTTTCAAAATTATTATTTCTGGTAAAAATGATAAAGGCAGCTATAAAATAAGTGAGCATTCCCCTAACTTAACTCTGAGTAAAATAATTAATTGGATACTGCTTCATTTCATGTGATAAGCGTTCACTGATATGTATAGACCTCTTTTATAGATTAACATATAGAAGTGTATGTCTCATGCTAGAAACCTTTATTATAATGTCTTCCTGCATTTTGCCATAGCCTGGACTTTTTTAAAACTTGATACTCCATTTGTATAATGCTGACATGATTACTCTTTAGCGTACTGAAAATATAATAACTGCCATTTATTATAAAGATTTAAGAAGCTTTTGGTACATAACACTGTATTGTGCAAGCATTTGAAAATCAACCCTTGCCCTTGTTCAACATTTAAGTCACTTTATTTGAAAAAAATTTATTTATTCAACTAATATTTATGTAAAGTGTACATCATATGCAACATAAAAAATGACTAGTATAACTAGAAAAGTAACCAGATGACTAATATAACATGAAACATTCAATGGTACAATACAGAAAAGGTGCTATTTGTTTGCATAGAAATGTTTCCTAAAAGGGGTGTCTTTATTGAGTTTTTGCTGTTGAGTGGAAATGAACACAGGAAGGAGGTATTCCTGGTGACAAAGATACAAAGCTGTTAAAAAAAATAGAACTGCTACAGGGATGACAAGTAGTCAGCTGCAGCTGGAGCAAGGATTTGAGGGATGGATTTGTGAGACCTCAGTTATCTAGATAATCCGAGACCAACTCTTAAAAGCTCAGGTGAAAAAATTTACACTGATATTATTGAACAATTTTAAACTAATAACAACCAATTAAGACTGTAGAAATATTACACCAAGAGCTATTTTGAGCAATAATAGAACGGAGGAGGGTGAAACAATAGGTAGAAAGAAAGAAGACAGGACTAAGGGGGATATCGAGGAAGTGGGACAGTGTACTACAGGGATAACAAGATCAATGGAAAGGATCTGGATGAAGGGAAGAGAAAGAAATACAAGTTTTCTTGGACAACAGACTGATTGGGTTTGGTGGTAACTCCCTCAAGCAGAATATAAGGAAGTAACGACATATTTCAGAAAGAATATAAGGATGTTGGTTTGAAGTACACTAATTCTAATATTAAAATTTATTAATTATATATTAAGTTTGAAGTATGACCCCCTACATGAATAATTATCAGTTGTGATATTTGAGATATTTAATAACTGATGCAGCAAAGGCAAGGATTAATCAGGATGGATGTTAGGCGTCTGGAGGATTCCTTCCGAGCAGGCATCAGTGAGGGATGAGAGGCTTCAGTGTGACGTTTGGAAGGTCCATCACACCAGGGTCACAGCAAGAATCACCCAGTCCAGAGCTACGGTTCTTACGGAGGGTAGGACAGCAGCTTTAACTGACTTACATCATGTATTTTACATGTTCTCAACCACATTAGTGATCAGGGTACCAACCTTGAATAAGTGACCCTGTGAGTCAGGAGGGCAATCTGCATTAAAAAGAGATATTTTGGACCTTTCCCCTTTCTGATTCCAGAGTACTTTGTAAAGAGATTCCCTACAGTTCCCATTGTATTATTCAACAATACTTTTATTCAATATCTTGCAGGATTTTCCCCAAAGAACACAGGATGTTCCTTTCTCCATGCTTGTACTAAATTAATTAAATGTTTGTTTTATATAAAAGTATCAAAGAAAGAAAAAAATAATTCTAAAAGACAGACACATTCATTTGGAGTTTTAAGCAAAATTCTTTTAATCTTCTTTCTAAAATAATGTTAAGCAATGACTAAATCTCATTTCCATTGGTTTCTAAGTAGTTCTTAATAATTTTTTCCTTTCTTTTTTTTAAAATCAACTGACATAAGTGCTGTACTTATGTAATTAATACTAAAATGGATGAGACAGAGATCATTACCCTGTGTATGTATGATGACATGAACGGTGTGAATCTACACCATGTACAATCATAGAAATGAGAAGTTGTACCCCATTTGTGTACAACAAATCAAAAATGCAGTCTGTAAATATAAAAAGTTCTAAAATTGCTATTATAACACAAATGTTTCTAGCTCATGGGGTTGCCTATACTATGTAAGTATAAATCTTCTAATTTCAAAGGCAATTAGTGGGAGAGTTTATAGTTGCTACATAAAGAACTCTTGTGAAGTTGAATTCTACCTATCCAATGCCTTCATAATTCTAGCCTCAATCATGCTCTTCTTTATTAAGTGTGTGCATTAGTTTTCCAGGGTTGTCATAATGAAATACCAAAGGTATTTTTCTCTTAGATCTGGAGCTTGAAGTTGAAATCAAGGTGTCACCAGATGTGGTTTCTCCTGAGGTCTCTCTCCTTGGTTTGCAGATGGCTGCCTTCTTGCTACCTCTTTACATGATGGATTCTTTAAGTAAGGGCACACCCGGTGTTTTTTTGTTTGTCCAAATTTCTTCTCAGAGGGACTTCAGCCAAACTGGATCATGGCCTACCCTAACACCCTAACTTAATCTATATCTTTTTGAAGCTCCTATCTCCAATCACATTCTACAATATTGCAGGGAAGGTTAGGACTTCAACATATGAATTTGAGAAAGACACCATTTAGCTCATAAAGTACATTTACTTAAATATTTGTGTTTTGAAATGTTCATCCCATCAGGTGTTATTATATCTTATAAACCAGGTGTCAAAATAGCTTCCATAACTATCACAGCATTGACTCAAGGAAAGAGAATTTAGAAGCCATGATTTAGCAAAGAAAGAAAAAAAAATATCTTACCCATCTTTCCATCATTTCTCAGGTAGATATTCTGGGAACTAGGTAATCTGGGTGCACACCTTCGTTTCCAATAGAGGAAAGGGATCTACCAGGTAAGCATGAGAGCAGTCTGTACCACATAGGGTCACAAAAGATTCAGCATTGGGTATCAGGCTGTCTGGATTGATTTCTAGCTTTTTTTCAATAGTTGTTTCATAGTGGGAGTGACTTGGAAATTGAATCCTTCTTACAGCAATAAGAAATGAAAGGTTGATAAAGTTGCTCTGATGGGAAGAGAGGATTGGCTATGGTCCTGGGAAGTATATCGGAAACATGGCCAAAGCTGGTTGATTCAAACAGTAAAAATATGACAGCCTGTTTTAGATTTATACCGTTTACTACTTATGTACACCCTGAAAGGAAAACTAGTCAAAGGTGCCAATTTCCCACTTCTCACACACCGAAAGATGCTGAAACAAAAAGAGCTGAATGATTGCTGTAGAAGTCATGAAAAACTCTGCTCAGAGTCAATTCCTGACTGCAGCTCAGTCTTGGGGGCTTTATAGGCTTCAACTCTATTTCAGGTTGAATAGGGCATGGTTCTTCAGAACCCTAGAGTCAATGAGGAACTCTTCTAAAAGCTTCCCGGGGGAAAAGGAATGAATTAGAGACTTTCTTGGGGCAGATGAATACTAGTTCCTGTATTATCTTATTCAAGGAGGATCACAGAACATTATGAAGAGACTCAGTTAACACTGTTTAATGCTTTATGCACATGACCTGTGTGGGTAGGTGCAAGGTTATCATAACACCATGGCAGTGTCATTTCCCTAGGAGCCCCCATGGGTTACGGTTCATGTAGCCCAAAGTGAAGAATTGGATTCATTTGCAGACAATCCTACTTTTAAATTACACATAGTAATTCAACATTAAAGTATAAATCAACCTCCACCCAATCACATGTAAGAGAAAGTATTTCTGAGTATTGGTGTGAATTACAAGATAGAATTTAAATATCATATAGACGTGATGCAATCCCAAGGTCACAAAACAACCCGTTTTAAGGGGAAAAAAAAAATCAAGTGTGGGATTGAAGACAAAGATGCATTAATGGAGACTAGCTGTTATTTTTGTCTTTGATCTTTCTGACAATAATATTACTGATAAAACTTTCGTCATGCTATGGGAGATTATCAGGGTCTTTTGTTAAAAAAAAAAAAAAAGGTTTCAGCTGATGTTTTAAATTTCAAAACACCACAGTCCTTTTAAAGTCATTTGGCACTTAAATTATTCATTGTCGGCAGATATCTGAGCCATCTCATTAATGGCCGTATCTCTGGGTTGTGTTCCCCCTTCATGGAAATTATAGCACATTGTAATGATGGGTTAGGTCACTTGGGGTGTCTGGAGGCAAAAAACTTTGAAGAAAATCCAGGGATTTTTAGAAATAGAACAGCTCTGTTCTACATTTTACTCTAATATGAAAAACCACAAGATTGGCATCATCATACTGAGATTAAAATAGACTCATTCAACAAAATGTCTCTTTAGTTGTGGCATGTATATTATCTGATTTTTCAAAATGCGAGAACCTAATCTGATTTCCTGCCATAACAGCATGTGATTTTGTAAAAGACATATTCGCACAGATAAATTAATGTCATTAGCCAAATGATCATATAATTTTAGTTCATCACCTTGGCAAGTTAAGAAAGAAAATACATTGCATCATAATACCTTTAAGTGAAACATTGCAGAAGTAGACAATTTTAATAAGCTATAGTGCTCAGGAGACATGAAAATAGAGTACTAAGAGTCAGCTTGGGAATACACAATGAGGATTAGTCACATTGCTTATTCAGTATCATACCCCATAGCATCTAACTAAATCTGTGCTACGTTTGTCATTAACGGGAAAACAACCTCACAGTTGAAAAAGAAGAAAATCATTAAAAAATAGGAAGAGATCTATATTGGTTGTCTAATACAGCAGCTTTTATTGAGGAGAGCAAAACTTCAAGGGATTTTCAATATGATCAAATGAGATGCTGAAACAAAGTAATAGGTATTCCAATTACATGTGTTCTACATACTCCATTTCCATACATTGTACATCTTTTAAAGGTGTATGTGTACTAATATTGCTTGAATATGATTTATACCTTAAATAGTCACACATGCATAGAATTTATAGAGAAATACAAGTACGTTTCTTGTGTATGCTGAATTATTTTTGGCCATGAAGATGAGAAATAAATTTCGAAAGTAAAGGAATAATATATTCCTCTTATTTTAGACAAATTGTTGTTATTCTTCACTCTTTATTGAAAAGAGCCCCACAAAAATGCTACTTCTATTATTGGTAATGGAGTATTCAAAATATCATAATAATAGCCGAGGAGTTCAAAAGCCAACTTTTTGTTTCTTTGGTTGGTTGGTTTAAGCAATGTGATTAATGACTTTCAAAATAATTGACTTTCAAAATAACACATTGGATTAATCTCCTATTGCTGCTCTAACAAGGTATCATAAATTTAGTGGCTAAATCCAACACATACTCTATTTGTGATGGTTTCTGTCTGAGTCTGGTTCCTCGTGTCCTTCTAACATGGATCCTCGTGATCCCATCTCAAGATCTTTAGTTTGATCACATCTGGAAAATCCCTTTTTCTGTATCAACTAACAGTCACTGAATCTGGGGAGTAGGACCTGGGCATGTTAATAAGAGGCATTATTCAGCCTCATATGTCACTGTTGCCTTTCTAAAATTTCCTAAACAAAAATATGTTTATTTAATTCCTGTTACCCACTGGACAATCTGTTGTTACTGTTCCTCCCGTTGCCAGAGCCAGACATCAGGGAGTCCCAATATAACAGTTCAACCACTCAGCCCAAGAGATAACCAAACAGCAGAAGCAATGGTGAAATAGAAAAGAAATCCAGTGTTCAATGTAGCTACACTGGGAAGAACAAGGAGACCAAGCCTCTCAATCGTGTTCGTAGGAAAACTAACCTGAGCTCCGGGTTTAAATAAGGGAGGAACTGAGGCAGGACACTGAGCATGAATGGTTAAGGAGTCTTGGCCAAACTGTGATTAGATTAATTATCATCTCATATCTGTTTCTGTGAGATCCTGGGGAATTTGTTATCACTTGAGAGGGCAGTTTGTTTCCCACCATGAGGTGATTGTTCCTCCACAGCAGGGTAGCCTTATCATGGGGTGAGTGGTCTCTGTTCCTGGAATTCAAGGTCAGTGTAGGACAAAATGACTCAGAGTAAAAGACAAATCCAAAAGGCAAGACAGAATTAATTCCTTCAGGTTTAGCTCAGTGACTGCAGATTGCTAGGTGCTGCTGCGAAGATCTGCAACAGGACTCTGGAGAAGCTGCCAGTGATTACGAAGTTTATGAAAATCTTGAAAATACTTTACTCTTATCTTGGTGCATTCAGTCTTAAAGGGTGATCATGGAAATCAGGTAAATTTAGGGCTAATTAACTCAGTATTACCAGTTTTTAGACAGACACTCTTTGAATGATTAACATGTCTATGTGCCGAGCTAAGCAGGAATCTGACCCAAAGTTTGCAGCAGCAAAGGAGAAAAATCAAAATGAAGACAGAGATGCCAACCTTCTATCCTGCTTTTAGGTGAGCATCTGCAGGCCAAAGTGAAGAGTCAGTACTTTTAGCAAAAAAAGCCTCTAAGTTCCCGTTATACTTCCACTAATTTCTTCAACAACCACAAAAAAACAAAGTTCTTTTCTACCCTTAAAAAGAAGCATCAGCTTGAACGTTTGCTTTTCCTTTGAAAGTCACAAGAAAACCCTCTTTGAACAAACCATGCTTAACTGATAGAAAACTTAGGCTGTTGTGGAAAAGACGGAAAAGCCTTTATTACAGCTACCCATTATACATGAATAAACCTTAAATTCATCTCCTGTAGGATCTCCTATGCAGTTCACATTCATTAAAATGAGCTGTTCTTCCTTATTATTTCCCACATTTAAGTATTTAGTGTTTCTTCTTTCTTTTGCACATATAGTGAAACTACTGTTATTTTCCATTTTACTTTCTAATCCTCTTATTATTGTATTTCATCCAAATTCAGTTGTCCTCCAAAAAGTTTAATACAAAGGGTTTATGTTATAAAACGATGAATATTCATTATAGAAGATTGGGGGAATAAGAAGATAAAAATAAGAAAAAAGTATGCAAATTACCAGAGCCCACTGATAACTTCTTGGTCTGTTTTCTCAGTGTCATTGATATATATTTATTAATACAGAATTATTTTCATAATGCCCATGCAAAATAGAATCTGTTAATTTTACCGATATTTCAATTCATGGTATCAAAACAGATATTCAGATGGGGAAAATACAGAAGTATTTAGATAAAATGTAAATTCTTCATGGTCATATATCTCAGAGATACATATTGCCAGTCCTCAGTACTATTTCTTCACATTTTTTGTACTTTCCCCACACTTACAGTATATCCTGAATCTTCAGTTTAAATATACAGGAATATTCAATGATACCAACTTGTAAATAACTTACTAGATCCTTGAAAACAATAAAATACTGTATTTCAATATTCAAAACTTACCATTTAAAGCAAACCAAAACAAACTGAATAAACATTTACAGATGAAAAAAAATCCTCAAATTTTCTAAGAAAAATGGACATTATATTGTTTTGAAGTTTTCGTTTTAAAGAGAGAACAATTCTTGTTCAATAATTCTCACAAAACAATAATATAAAAACAGAAAAGGATTTCTTTTGTAAGTGCATCTTGCTAAGTGTTCGTAATACTGACATTTACTGGTGATGAATTCTATTTCCTCAGGTGTTGAAGTATAACGTCAGAGAAGCATGCCAAGGCAAGCATATTAAGCAGGTTTTATTTCAAGGTAATAATGTAGACTTCTCCCAGGAAGGAGAAGAAGGCCATGGCTGATGTTCTAAAGTCCCAAGAAGTGAGCGCACACTACATCTGTTGGTACTAATGACACATTAACTCAGGCTGACTCCTTACTCCCTGGCAAGTGAGCAAGATCAAGGCCTCAAAGGCGGTTTCAACAGTTAATGATAATAAATAGGACCACCATCAGGGATTGGTTAACAACAGTTCTGCGAACGGGATCAGCTCGTGCTTGCCATATAGTCCTATGGGACTCTCACCTGCGTGAACCCCCTGCCTTGCTGACCTTTAAGCTGATTGGTTCCCGCCTAGCCCCCACCCTACATAAAAGCTGTGTGACTTCCTCAATAAACGAGTTCCTGCTGTGACTGGTCTCCCTGCTGGGTCTGATTGTTCTCTGCCTGGAGAGCTGGGTGAGGGCGGTCAGTCGGCCCTACCTATCCCGGTCTGGCCCTGTTGGGGAGTGTCCCCTTCCCTTGTCACTGGTTGAGAAGAGCAAGGGGGCTTAAGACCCTGACGTACATCTTTTATAGGTTAAGGCCTCTTTTGTCCTCCAGTTCTCTCCTCTCTTATCTCTCCTTCCTACCTATGTGACTAGGCCTGGTTTTGCAGGTGTGATGCATAAAGTGAGAAGTGGATGGGGCAGGGGGAGAGCAGGGGAGCATTAATCAGCAGCTTCTGGCCTGTAGTCTTTGATAAGGACAGGTAAATTTGGTAATCAATGGGCTCTGGAGATCCTTGACATTCCATTCTCCCGGGGGCAGTTTCCAACTTCCAGAGGCAGATGGCTTTCATGGCCTCCATTTCCTCGATTTGACCCAATCTCCTATTTCTACACTAACTGCCTGTCCCCAATTCTGGCTTCATTTGGTGATTATGAAAGCCAGCAAGAGAAGTTCATGTGAGTTCTATAGTGGAGCAAGAGTCATGATGGAATCAAAGGGAGATCAGTAAGGAAAGGGACAAGGGATGGGAGGCAGGTAGGGAGGGGGGATTGCTGGGGAGTGACATTGGCCAAATCATATTGTTATGGTGTGTGCACATACAGATATGTAGCATGAAATTGTTTCTAAGTTGCAGTACTGCATACTTCCATACCACTTTCAGCCTTTCTGACTCCCTGCTGCATTGATTTTTTAGAATCACAATCCCCAAATGGCTATAAAACTATGGGCAGGAGTACAAAAACCTTGTCAAAATATATCAAGTATACATGGTAATAGTAACTATGTGGATTTCCGGTTAGCAGAGACCTGGGTCTCTGGATCAGACTTTAGAGTTAGAAAGTAAATGAAGTTTCTTTCAGTTGTTGCATCTGCTCCATTTCATAAATATATTTAAGTCTACAGTCACTTCTTTCAATTTTGTTCCATTAACCTTATCGTTAGTGGAATTATTCTAAATTCTGATATTGTTTAACTCAATATGTCTTCTTTGATGATTTTTTTTTAAACTAGACTCTGGTCTCAGTCTACCCCAACTATCTTGAAGTCACCCATTTACTCTGTTTTAGTTAAATGTTTCTTTCTTTGTTTTCTTCTTCCCTTCTCATCATTCTTAAATATGCACTGTCAATTTTACAACAGTTTTTATACTTGTCTCTTTCCTTGTGGTAGAAATTAAGCTTTTGTGTCTCTCTTAAAACTCAGCACCATCCCAAAATTCCTGCAACTCTACAAACCAAATTTCTCAATTGGCTTCCTGACACCTATGATTTTTGAAGCAATATGAATGAATTGTTAAAATGACTTGTTGATTGAAAAAGGAGTCAGAACCCTAAAATATGCAAACTACATGATTTCATTTGTATAAAATGCTAATACTAAGCATAACAGATTTAAGGTGATGGAATTCAGAAAACTTTTGTCTGCAGTATGAGAACTGAACAGAAGACATAAGAGAAATATTTTTGGTTGATTCAATCTTGATGGTGGTATTGATTATACAGGTAAGTAAACATCAAAGTTTATCAAATTGTATACTTAATGTGTGTATATTTAATTGTATGCAGATTTTAACTCAAGTTTGTAAATGCTTCAGAAAACTGATCCAGAGCTAAGAAAAAAGAGATGAATCACAATTACAGAGATAAATGTGTACATGTATATTTATATATATATATATATATATATATATCCAAAAAAATTTCAACGTTATGGTTATCTGTCAAGCAGACCAGAACTGATCAGAATGGAGTAAAATTTGGATCCTCATTCAATGGATGTGTTTAGTTAATTAAAATTAATCAAATTGTGATGTATTTATATTTTCAATAAATTGAAAATGGCTTTAAGAATTTATATTTTTAGGAGAGAATGACTCAGTAAAACACTCTTCTTGAAAGAATTACCATAACTAGAATAATTCTAAAACCACAGTCATCCACAAATTTGAACATTATTAGTAAAAGAAAGAAAAGTTAAAAAGCAGAGAAGAGAGTGATGAACAAGCCAAAAACAGGACAACGTTTTTTTAAGAGGAGAAGTTTTGACTCATAGATTAGTGGAGTCTGTTCCATGCTTCAAGTGCTGTGATAAATAAATTTCAGCTCTGCCCTCCTGGCTGACAGCTGTTTTCACGATGAGAGAGAGAAATGAAAATGATTTCTTCCGAAAGAAAACAGATGGTAACTTAAGTGTGTAAATTTCTGCAATTAAAGATTACAAAAGCAGAAAAAAATGCACTTTGTACACAGTCTCTATTTTTATATTTTTATTGAAACTTTGCCTATTACCTCCATTGTCAATTGTTATTTTCTGTTGTCACTAATGCAACCAAAATAAAATTAGGAAATAAATATTATGGTCACTAAAAACTGGAGCTTTATTTGATATGCATGGATATTGTCTGTTCAATAGGTGTTTCTCTTTTGTTATATGTTTATTTTTCAATTTTATGCATTTGTCTATGCACATTTTCTTTCCATATATATTGAGTTGCACCATTAAACTATTATTGGCATAAATATTAGTAACTGAAAATCCACAATAAAATAACAGCCATCCAATTTTTCTATATGCGACAGATGCTTCTATACCATTCTAGTAACTGAGCAACACTGGTATATAGCTGTAAGTACTTAGGTTGTTGCAAAGATACTTCAAAGATTTGGCAATATTCTTTGTGATTTTTACTGGAGAGGAACCAAAGATACTGAGGTTGCTATTCTGTTAGAAATCTGTTAGCCTTTTTTCTCTAAATGTCTAATTCACTCCTCAAGAGCACTGCTAAATTGTCCTTTTCATAAGAGACTTAGAAAGGTGTAGATCCTTGTTGGATCAGGTTTCTTTAATCCTTAAAAGGTAAAAATAAAACATCATTTCAGACTCTCCTTTCAATTCTTAATAATAAGATGGAAAATGTTTTGTCAAGGAAATGAAATACAGGAAAGTTCACACTATGAAAAAATCCTCAAAATGTGGACCCTCCTATCATGATTCCTGGGCAGTGATAGCAAGGTCAAGTCATACAGAGCATTGTAAGTTCACCTGCTGGTTGAGGCAGGGAAATCAGACCTCCTTTGGAAAGGTTAGTAAATCCAAGAGGGACTGACAAAAAAGCTAACACCAGGCTAATGCCCTTCCATCTCATCCACAGACAGAGCCTATCCCCAAATTTGCACGAAATGATGGCTCCAATTCTGTCTTTGCAAACACGTGACCTATTGAGAGTTCTGTTTGCCTGAATATACCAGGAGACACATCCAGTCACATTCCAAAGACCTGTGGAAATAAGCCACACAGAGGTAAGAATCTAGTAAATTGTATCACCTTACCCAAGGAATTTGAAATATGGCAGGCACACTCCTACTATTTGTACCTCAGAGTTAAAATGAAACCAATGCTTCCATCTTAATTTGAGTAACTTCAGATTTCTTCTTGTTTTTAAAAGTTATTTTCAGTTATATTATTCTTGAATACTGAAGCAAAATTAAGACAACCATCAAATATATATCTGCATGTATGTATTTAGCTGATGTAATGTGCATATATTCTAAGAATACATATATATATGTATATATATGTACTTAGCTTGAATTAGGGACAGAATTTTCTAAGCATGTACACAATTAAAGATAGTATGTGCCTATATACTTATTTGTATATTTAAATATATGCTTCTTTTTAACATAATGATTACCATAATGTAGAGCAATTCTACAGAGAATAAAACTTATGGGTAGCATAAACTCTCACTTTCAATGTAAATATTCAAAACTACATTTGCCAAGTTATTATATCAATTCTCTTTATTTTGAATAGCAACATCAACCCCCACATGAACATTTACATGAAGAGGGTGACGATCAATTTCTCTCTCAAACAAAATTTAATGTTCCATATTAAGAGAATTAAATTTGAAATTTAATAACTGTGCATACCCTGGTTACTTTTATAAATTATATTACATTTGTGTGCCATGGATAACAAAGGCAGAAATATAAAAACTGGATACTTTTCAATTTTATTTTTAAAAAAATGGACGATGAGTAGCTTAATAGTTATAGATAGCTAACCTTGAATCATTACTTAATGTGTGTTGCATCAAAGTGATTTATATTTAATTAATAAAATCTGCATTGCACTCATGAGTTAGCTGATTTTGTAAATGAGTAACATAGGGCAGAGAGGTAAAATATTTTTATTCAATTTCACAGTTAATATGTGGCAGAGTAAGAATTTGAACTCTGACATTGGAACTAAGTTAATCATGTTTAATTCTGCACCATGTATTTTCTATGTCTTATAACAGATCATGTCTCCCTACATTTATATTTTCAAATCTATGTGAGACTTACTTCCTGAGTGTTTCCATTAACATGATCTTAAATAGGAAAACAGTGGTTTTTAAAAATAGTGTGTAAAGTTGTTACAACAAAATTTGGGGGAATAATATTCAATATTAATAAGTATATGATAGGAATAGAAATATACTTGTCATTTAAATTACCTCCCTGTTATGAATGACAACTTTGTGCTTTTCACCTTTGAGACAAATGAATTAAAAGAAATGAGGAAATGATAAATGCCTTAATTAGATCCTGAAATTATTCAGAAACAATTGCCATGTAGTATGTAGAAACCATCCTGCTTTACTATCTGTTTTCAAAGACTGATGGTATGTTGAGGAAGACAAAAAGTTTACCCATGCAGGCTTCCAACACCATCCCATGACTTTTGAGCTATTACTTTCTAGAGTTTTTTCTAGAAATTTTAGAAAATATAAGCCCGATGCCCCTAAATAGTAAGTAAAATATGAAGACTTGCTTGACATATATGCCTGCAAAATAATAACTACAAAGATGATATCAAGATGAATCATGATTTTATCTCTTCTCCCTGGAAACTCATTCTAGAAAAGACATGTAAGGTTGTTAGACCTTTAATCTCACCCTATCCCACTTTATGCTTGAAGTTTCAATAAATTTCAAGTGACACATGAGACTAGATAGGAGACACCATTAAGTAATGTTCAAGTCTCAGTTCTTAATGGGGACTTTGTTCTTCTTTAGATCTTGTAAATGGCATTTCCTTCTTACTAGTCCCCCAGTGATGGCTCTAAATCCTTTGAAAGATGCTCTACCTATCACTCTTGTCCTGCTTAGCACTGAATAGATCTGCACTTCCCAGGAAGGAAGAAGCCAAATGTGTTAGTGGCATCAACCTAGAGGCATATGTCAAAATAGATATATACAAAGCCACCAAGATTTATTAAAGTCATTGTCAAATTTCTGCCTTAAAATTTTAGAATTAACCACATCAGAATATAGTCTTTTAATGCCTTTTACTTATTCTTCTATATCCTCTGCCTCTCTTTTTCTCTCAAAAAACAAAACAAGCAAAATCCATAATTCAGATGTAATAAAACATTCTCTTTAGACTGATAACATTGTCATTACTGCAAGTGAAGTCTATAATTTCACTTAAAAATAGACAAATTATAAATGGCTTATGAACACCATATATTACCAATCTTAATTCTTTCTTAAACAATCAGTATTCATAGGAAAACTAAGAATACAATTCTACCAAAGAATGAGAATGACCAGATACTTTTCCAATTGAGGGACTTTAAGTTTGTCATTAATTTGTTTTGTATAACCAATATGAACAAAAAAATCTTAAAATTGTTAACAATGAAGTGATTAAGTTCCTTGTACTCACATTTATTGTTGTCTCTATTCTTGGATTATTTACCTTTTGAATATTTAAAAACAAGTTCAAGTTAAAGTACTGCGATCATGCAGTACTCTTTCAATCTGTCTTGGCAATCATCAGCTACAGATTCAACAAGACTTGTGTCCAAAATATCCACTTTTGCCTGTCTGGCCATGAATGCCCTAAAAAAAAATCTCACATTATCTTTTTACTTGGGCCATCTCTGAATGGTTCTGTCTCTAATTGACCCCTTAAATGAATTTCCATGAAACCTCAAGGATGAAAAATAGAAAAAGGAAATGTGGCCATCCAAAACACAGATTTGAACTCTTCACAGTCATTCTGGCACACAGTGTGGTGATTCATATCCAGAAAGACAGCTGGAGAAATTTTTCAACACATGAGTTCCCAACCTACTCCATTTCCTTCTGCATTATTATATAGCATAAGCTTAGTAGCTATTCTTCTCCAAGTCCTTCTAGGCAATTTTGCTTCAAACAACATCCTTATAACCCTTTACCATCCGTCCTCACTCTGAATTACTGACAAAAGGCAGAACTAAAAGTGACAAGTGAAGTCCTCATTCTGTTCTTACATCTCTCCACATCTCCTATTTTAATGCTCATCACCCTCAAACTTTGATTTTACATACCCATATATGCCCAATTCTTTCTTGATTCCTCTGAAACCACATTTATCTGCTCTTGGGTGCTAATGTCTTCCCTAGAACAGAGGTCAGACCTCTGCCTATCTGAGTGGTTTCATTGGAACATAACACATCCACTCCCTGATTTGTTGCTTATTTCTACTTTCTCACTACAATGGTAGAGTTGAGTATATGCGATAGACACCATATGGCTTTAAAGCCCAAAATATTTTGTATCTGGCCCAAAAAGTCTGCTAACTCCTGAGTTAGAATATATTTTTGTTCTTTCAACTCTCTAATCTCTGCTTATGTTCCAGTTTCATATATGCATTAGTTTTACAGGAAATAGAAGATAATATTCATGCTGAATGCTCAAATTAGATTATTCCTCTTTTCTAAGTCTCTCTTTTGAATAACCACACTACATAGGCAGCCACCTATTCTACTGAAACTTCCTTTTTATTTGCCTGTTGTTTTATTCCTATACTTGACTTTCAAACAGACTCTTTCCCATTTGATTTTTGCTCTACAAATACATAGAACATACAAAGCGAACTATGTGGTTTACACTTTTTAACTGCTAGGGATGTTGCTAGGAAGTGGAAATTCCAAGATGATTAAGCTACTGTGCACATAGTCAAAAGGATAGCAGAGTAGTAGGAAAAATATTTTGATTACTAAATAATATAATACAGAAAATAACCATAATCGTTGAGATAATAAGAAAAGACCAATGGGAAATACTGAAGAGAGAGAAGACCTGATTTTAAGAAAGGAAGTATGTCAGGAATGTTTTACCCAAAGAAAGAGATAAAAATAAATTTAGGACATCAACCAAGTGCCAAATGTCACTTGGTAGGATAAGGTTAACAGTCCAACTTTCCTTTATAACTGAAATTCTAACAAAGAAAATAATAAGACTAAGTCCCAAAGCAAGGAAATGGAAGGGTGTTGAGTTCCATTATTTCCTAAAACTAATTCCCATCTGACTAGAAGAGACTCAGTTGCCCTCATACCCTTTCTTTTAAGCAGTATTGTAGGAACCAGTGTTTTAAAATAATTTCACTTAAGTAGCATACTCATATAAAATGTTTTCAATTTTATCCTTTTTCTGCTCACAAATGAATAGTTTCAAGTTTTCTTTCCCTGATGAAAGGCAGACTCTTTAATGATACTTAGGATAATATCAACTCTTATTTTTCACTTCCATGTTTTAAGGATTTGACCCAGTCTAAATAAAAATAACCTCATCAATGCTTATTCAAATTGCATCTGCTCTCATTTCTGCACAGTGCTGGATTGTGCTTAGGAACATAGAGTGGTGGAATAAAAATCGCTTTATACTCGGTTTGAAACAATAGACCCTTAGCTTGGAGAAAGGGGGGTCTCCAAGCTTGGAGGGTATAGTGTGGTTCTAGGACTACCTCTTCTCTGTCAACTTCTGATATCCAATTTTCTTCTCTCTCCATATATAGCAATGTTAGTCTATTTTTCATCTTTGTGATCAAAATGTACAACAACAAGTTAGAGATGGAAAAGTTTGTTTTGGCTCTCAGTTTCAGAGGTTTAGTTCATGTGGTCAACTCCATCCCTCTGTATCCAAGGTGAGTCAGAACATCATGGCATGGCAAAGGGCATGGTGGAAGAGCACTGTTCATGATGAAGCAGAGAGAAGAAAGAAATGTACACAAAAAAGATGAACATGAACACTTTCAGGGTGACCCATCCTCTGTATGGAACATCATTCAGTTACCACCCAGTTATTCCATCCAATCTAAGATGGACTGATTAGATTACAGGTCTCATAATCTAACCATTTATCTCTGAATATTCCTGCATTGACACAGAAGCTTTTGGGGAACACTTCATATTCAAATTCTAATAGCAGTATTTAAGTATTGTCAACTTTTCTTTATCCTAGTTCTTTGTTCCTACATCAAAATAAAAAGAATGTATACAAATAATAATAATAATAATAATAATAATAATATATCCATCATAAATATCTAGCTCAATAAACATCATTTACTATAAATTCAATACTCATTTAATTAGTATGTTATTATAATATAGGAATATATTTTGAGTGTATTCATTGACAATGTAATTTGAATATATTAACTGAACACATAGTAATGTTTTCAGGAAAAGATTAAAGAGTCGATTTAGGAAAATATGTTTTTGAAACTTTCTTGCGTATATATCTTCAATAGAGAAAGCATTTATGAACAATAATACATACACAAGAATTCTTGGGTCTTTTCTTGAAGAACAGTCCAGAGGAACTTCAAATTCCTCTCTTCCTTCTTCTTGAAACCTATTAATAATTCAAGATTTGGATGTATTCTATTTTTCTTTTCAAACCCACTTTTATCATTTCTCATTCTCAGACGTTGGCTCCTTTCACCCTCAAATATCTCCATCAAAGAAGAAGAAGACAAGTTGTGATCAAACTTGGCTCCAGCAAACATGTCAAGCTCTCCTCTGAATCCTGTCCCCAAACCACCAAAGTCTGACTACACTTGTTTGTTCCACAATACAACAAACTTCTTGCGAGAGATTAAGATTTAATTTCTCCTATATATAGACACTTCCATATCTATGGCTGAGTATCTCAAAAGAGTGCCCCCTCTTTCTTGGCTCAGGTGTGGGAAAGGGAACATCTCAGAAGTCCCCAGGTATGATTCTCTATTCATTCTTCTCTGCTATCTACATAGATGGAGGAAAATAGGAAGCTGAAGTGATACTTGTAGGGTGACAGCTGGTATGATAATCTTTTAATCAATTCTCAAAAAATGTTTCCGAGTAGTCTTTATAATACTTTCCTGGTTCTGACTTTGAAATGTGGAGTATTAAAGGTCTCTTTATTTATCCTTGAGTCCTAGTTGCAAAATCCAGAGCATTTAGAAAAGATCAATTCAGTAATACATCTCATAAGTATGATTAGATGATTGAGAAGGGGGCATTCAAGTCACAGAGGTAATCACAGTAAGATATATGTAGACAAAATGACAAGTCATGCTAAATGACACCAATGCTAGAATTTTGCAATGTGAAGGCAATAAAAAAGGAAGAAGGTGAAGAGAGAAATGTTGCTCAGGAAAACAAGAAGTATCTTATATTACGTATTTAAACTTTTGGGGCTAGTCCAGAAATTTTATTTGTTAAAGCCTACTTTGATATACATATGAGGAACTTTCAGAAAATAAATCTTATTTTGTTAAAGCAATTCTACTAGCATCGAGTCCTTTACCTTTCTCCAAGGGAATAAAATCCTTCACTTGTGTGAAAGGTAAAAATCGTGTGTGTGTATGTGGGTGTAATTGTCTACAAACATTCTCTACATGATTGTTGTATACTTTAAATGTTAGCAACAGAATTTGATAAAGTATGAAACACAGTTCAGTTTTCAACTCTTGGGGCTAACTCCTAAGGACTACTTGAAGTAAACATAAATGAGGAAAATTTTAAAGACGGCTTAACATTGGCTATTAGGCAGACTATCTGGACATCTGTTCGTAAACACACACACACACTGTAATATTGCTGGGTATTTTTGAAACTATAAATTACCCTGAGTTACACACCTACTTAAAAAATATGAACTTTGTGGGGTTTTAAATGGGTATTAAAGGAAGTCTCATTATGCAAAGAGCAGATTTTTATAACTCTGGAAAGAAAATGCCAAATAGTCTAAAAATCTGGAAGCATGGTTGAATAACATTATCAGTTTCCAAAGATAAAGTGGGAAATTCTAAGAATAAAAGTGTTGTCCATTTTTATTCTGCATTTTCCAGTAAAAATATCCAATGTCTCAACTGATGACAAAAAGTAGGGACTTGGAAGTGCAAACTTATTACATAATTAAATGACATTACATTGTCAGAGCTAGGAATTCATATTCAAAGGAAATGTACAAATATGTATAAGCATGCAATAAAATATCCAAATACAGCTCAAAATTTGAAATCTGATTAAATAGACTAGTCATTAATATGATTCTTTTTTAAATCTACATGTTCTCAAATGAGCAGAAACTTTTTATCATTTGTGATCTTCTAAAACTTTCTATTTATTCCTAAAGAATAAATATTATATAAGCATAAATATTTAAAGTATTACATTAAAAAATAAAGACTTTATGTGGCTCAATGGTACATGCACAAATGATGCTAAAATAATCTATTGGTAAGACAATTATCAAGGATCAATTCTTATTTTATAATTTAAAATGAGCAGCTTAGTAAAATGTAAGGAATTTTAATGTACAGGGAAGTTTCTCAAGAAAGTGAGTGAGTCTAAATATGTGTTCTAATAACATCATCTACTCTGATTGGATCAATTTTATTTTTTAATATCCATAAGAAAACCTTTTTTCCCTCATGAGGAAGAGATTTAGTCAAAGGCTACATAGTATAAAAATTATCTTCAAAAATATCTATATAGAAAACTAGCCTTTATAAGATTATGCTATGTGTTATGGTTTGGATGTGAGATGTTCCCCAAGAACTCATGTGTGAGACGATGCAAGAAGATTTAGAGGAGAAATGATTGGGTTGTGAGAGTCTTAACCTAATCAGTGGATTAATCCCCGATGGGATTAACTGAATGATAACTGGAGGCACGTGGGGTGTGGCTGGAAGAAGTGGTTCATTGGGGCCCTGGCTATGGGGTATATATTTTGTATCTGCAGAATGGAGTCTCTCTTTCACTCTGCTTCCTCATCAATATGATGTGAGCTGCTTCCCTGTGCCACCCTCTCCCACCATGATGTTCAACCTCACCTTGAGCCCCAAGGAATGGAGCCAGCCTTCTATGGACTAAGACATCTGAAACCGGGAGCCCCTGAATAAAACTTTTCTCTAAAATTGTTCTGTTCAGATCTTTTAGTCACAGCAGTGAAATAGCTGACTAAAACACTATAAAAAGTGTGATTTTCTGGATTTTGTATCTGAGTGTAAGATCATTTCTCAGTAAAAAAGAACAAGCATGAATAGTCAAGGTGAGAGAGGAATACTACATTTTTAAAAAATTTTTAAAAAGAGGAAAATCCCATATCTAATATATCACTTGGAAGTCATACTTTGTAGATATCATAATCCCTAGTGAAGGCACTCATCATTTAATATTCCTAACTTCTCTGCTTCTACTTTAAGTTTGTAACAAGTCTATATGACAATCATTTTCAAAATTTGGGTACTGAAAATAACTTTACATGTTCAAAGTAAACATAGTCTCTGATCATCAAAAATTGCTAATCTTCATTGTGTCCTGTGAGCCTCTGCTAATTTTTAGTTCTTTGTCAGCTCTAAGTTTATTCCTATGGTACTTTGTACAAAACCACTTCATATAACAATCTGCATATGTAAGAAAGAAAAAAGGTTACAACTATGATAAGCTATATATCTGAAACCTTTAATTATCCATTCTTTTACTAGTGGCCTCCTGAATTCCTATATTTTCCAATTCAGTATGTACTCTAAGTTCACATGATAATGTTTTCATTGAGTCATGCTCCACAAAGCTTCTCATTCCTGTTAATTTTAGTTATGATCTAATGTAACTACCTTTAATGAATTATCTAGGATGTTGATGTAGAATTCTTTTAGAGTTTATCATCTTGGGATAACCATAATAAGGACAAAATAAAGGAGGCATGTTCAAGACATGAGCATCCCAAATGAATGCAAGAGTGGAGTTGCAATCCACAGTGCCACAGTCTTATGGGGAAAACAGGCACATAACAGATCATTAAAACAACTTAACTGAGATTTACATAGTGTTGTGGGTTTCAAGTGATATTGCTTAGACTTGGGAAACTAAATACTATGACTGCTAAATTGATCTAAAAGAATGAAGTAGGACAGTTCTCTATTATGACACTGGTGAGAAGGAAGAGGTGTTTCAAATTAAGAAAATTATAAGAAAATATTAGTGCACTGAAAGTGTTCCAGGAATTAAAAGCAGTATCAGAAGTATAAATTCTAGAGTCAGAAGACAAGATAAGGGTAAAGTGTGTGGTTGTGAACATTCCTTTCAACTAACTTGGTTTTGTACAAAGAAGGAAGAATATGGATCGGAATATAGCAATATGTTTAATGTCAAGAATTGTGGAAAGCTGCCAAACAATAATCCAGAATTTGCACCCTGCGTGACTGGGTGGATCATAAGAGAATCAGAAGATACAGAAATACAGGAAGAGTAATGCTAAGGTAGTTTATCAGCTAGAGTTGTAGGGATGGAAGCAATGGAAGACAATCCTGGCTGTATTATGTAGAAAGGCAATGGGCTGCAATATCTAATAATAGGCAGCTACTAATATATTACCTGATGATTTGTGTCCCCCTAGAGTCACAGTCTTGTATATTCCTCTACATCTATGTATGGGCTGAATTTATTGACTCACTTTTAAGGAAAAACAGAGCAGAAGGGATGATATATCACCTCAGAAGTTAGGTTATAAAGATCGATTTTAACCATGATTCATTCATTTTCCTCTCCTCTCCACTCCCTCACCTCTCCTCCTCTCCCTTCCTCTCCTCTCCTCTCTTCTCTGCTCTCCTCTCCTATTCTCTTCTCTCTCATTGCCTCCCACCCCACTCGGCCTTTGGGATCATTGATACTGGTGAATATCTATCGCCTTGTGGTGAGAAATCATTGTGGAGAAGACCACACAGGAGCTTGGAAACCTATTCTGAGACCTGCCAACAGTGATGCAGTTGGGCTTGGATTTGGGTTCACCTACACTTGTTCATTCTGGCAATGACTGCAGTCCCACCAACAGCATAATCACAGTCCTGTTAAAAACCTTCAACCAAAGGCACCCAAATAAGACATTCGTAGATCCTCTATACATAGAACTGTAGGATACAATCAATGATGGTCATTAAAGGACTTAATTTTGAGGCAATGTGTTACACAGCAGCAAATAATTAATACAAGAAAATATCAGATGGGTGTAATTGGAATAATAGTCAGAAAATAAGACGGAGATCAGGGAAGGAACTAAGGGAGCAAGAACCACACAATTATGCAAGAAAGATACACCACTGAAATAAATGGATCAAATGGACTTCAACTGTTCAGTTCTTGTGTCACAGCATGAACAATGGAAGGTTTCTAGAGAGGTAATCTAGTTATCCTATTTTAGAAAGGTGTTTGTTCATAGATTTTACAATATAATAAAAGACCTAGCAAAATCAGCCTTTTATGTTCTCCAAAAACTGCATTGGCATCTGTAGTGAGAGGGAAAAGAATGCACACAAATGAGAAAGATTTTTCTCAAAACTTAAACTGAGGAGGGGTTAAGAAGGACAAATTAATATGGGGTGGAGGATGCACAAAGAATTTCCACTAATGAGAAAGGAACTTAATATTGAGCATCGTAACCATTTTCTGACATTTAAATGAAAATACACATGCACAGTTTGATATGGGAGTCTAGGTTTAAAAGAGAAAGGCCAGGGACAAAGTTGAGAAGAAACAGCATTTGGCTAATATTGGAATTTGGATAAATTTGATCACCAGGGAAATCAGATTGAGTGAGAAAAATCTTTAATTGAGGACAGAATGCTATGAAATACTAATATTATAAAGAAATATTGAAAAAATTGAACACTTTAAAGAAAAATATAAGCTCATGAAGAAATGATAATGAAAGATATTTTAGGAAAATCAGCAGAATTCTAGTCATCAAAGTCAAGAGAGGAGAGGATTTCAAAGAGGAAACGATGTGGAGTGTCGAATATATTATAATATTTCAACAAAATCTGAAATAGTAAAATGACCTTCATAATGTAAGTCAGTGGTGATAGATTCATTTTCCTAAAATAATATCAATATCAAAATCCTCTTCATAAAAATTGGTCGCTCTCTTGTATGCTCAAATTCAAGTTCAAATTTTGAAGTGTCTTTTTCAAGATTGCTATATAATCTCTTTCTTTACTTCAGCACCTATAAATAAAATTTACCACCCAGATAAAATTATATTCCCTTGAAGACAGAGACTATATTATACTTTTCAATCTACTATAATATCTGCCCTATGATGAAGAATATGATATGTTGCCAACGCATCAATTTTAGGTAAAATGTGATTATATCGTCCACTCTTTCTATATCTGTTTACCAATTTCAGATAAAGCAATAAAACAGATTGCTATAATACTCTATATTTATTCTTTTCTCCTTTTGTCTTCTAATTAGCAAAGAGAACAGAGACTAGTCACTGAGTTAAGATGTTCATAGTTAAACTGCTTGACACCTTATTTTTTCATTATTGAAAACAAATTTTAAAAAATCTAAATGCCAATGTGTGGTTTATGATATGGTTTGTATGTGAGGTGTCCCCCAAAAGCTCACATGTGAACATGCAGGCAGGTTCAGAGGAGAAATGATTGGGTTGTAAGAACCTTAACCCAATCAGTGAATTAATCCCCGATGGGGATTCCTGATCACCGTATAAAAGCTACTTCCCTCCACCACCCTCTCCTGCCATGATGTTCAGCCTCACCTTGAGCCCCAAGGAAAGGAGCCAGATTCTATGGACTAAGACTTCTGAAACTGTGAGCCCTCAAATAAACTTTACCTCCTCTACAGTTGTGCTGGTCAGATCATTTAGTCACAGCAGTGAAAAAGCTAACTGAACAGTTTATTCTCTAATTTTTCTTAAATATAACTTGTACTTTCATCAAAAAGGACAATTATTTCTACAAGTACCATTGAGGAATGTGTTCAAAAGCAAACTTCAATTCTCAAAGAAATAGGAAACAGTAGGCCTAAAATAGAAGTGCAGAAGTCCCATGTGCAAATTATGACATGACCTATTTCCTCTGTAAAAAACAAATAATAAAAATAAAATAAAAAACTGCTACATTATATATTCCTTATTCAGGATCACTTATCTTCATACTCCCTTTCAACAGTGCATGTGTGTTGATATGTGTTTACGCATTATTTTTTCTATAGCTGCAGTCTTTTCATGATTTAGACTTGTATTTTATTTAGAAACCATCTGACAGGAAAACATGTGTCCTGGAAGAATTATGTATGTATTTATTTAAAACTATCATCATCAACAACAACAAAATCTTCTTCAGGGAAATGTGGTTTCCACAGGGCATTAACCTTGTACAAGGAATTATGTTGCATGGTAAATTTTGTCCCTTTGCTGAAATGAACTGCTATTGAAATACCATTTTCATGATTCTCAATTTTTCAAATCTATGCAGGTGCTGTACTGCATGAGAATATCTGTATTTAGTATGCAAACTGGAATTGGCAAAAGATGATGGCTGTTTTCCTGCTAACTTTAAATAAGTCATGTCACAAATTGCATGTAAGATTTATAAATTATTAACATCAAGCAACATTGAAGTAAATCAGTATTACTATTAACCTATTCTAGATATATATTCTAGATATATATCTAGATATTCTAGATATATATCCAAACTACATAAAACAAATACTGAAAATGTTAACTTTTAAAACCAGGTTTATGAAATATTTCTACCAATTTTGTGTGATTATTAGGAAAGTGGCCTCAGAATCTTGTTTTCCTCACCAGGTCTTCTAACACTTTTTTCCCTGTCACTGTGGACTAGCAAATCTCCAGACATGGCAAAATACATAAAAAGAGGAAAAGTATAGATAATGCATATAATAAACTTTTATTTCAGGTTTATTTCTCCCTTTTGCTTTGTTTGAGAATTGAAACTTATTATTGAACACATCCATTGTCAAATTCAAAAGTAATGACAATCATGATAAAAAAGGAATGTGAAAAATAGTTACCTAAATTACACAATCTATTGTCATTTTGCATTTTTTCTTTTAACCAGAGAAAATGATCCTGTTTCAGCACAAACACATACATATATATACACAGTGAGACAGACAGAAAAAGAGAGAGAGGATGACAATTTGTTGCCTACTAGCAATTTAAGAATCATTACTGGGAATTTGGTCTAGCTTGAATTGTCTAAAATTTGGATACTTTGTAGAACTTGAAAATATGTGATAAGTAAAAAAAAAAAAAAAAAAAAAGTGTGAACTATATACACAGGTTCTTGAACTGCGCTTCTCCCATCCCCTCAAATGTACACACACAAACACACACGCATACACATATATACACACCAATATAGGCACAGAATTTCTCTCAACAAACATTCAAAGCAAATCGTTAATCATTAATTTTTATTAAAAATAAGATTTTGGCAGAAAAGCTTAACAGGCAACACTAGACATCAAATAAATAAAGTATACCTAATTCTGTAAAGATTTAAAATGTTTTTATTTTGTTTTCTTGAGATGAAGCTGTTCATATTACGTAACTGGCCCACAAGTTTAATTTTGCATACATATAATCTGAGAGTCTTCAAAGTAATTGATGTAATACTTTGTAATTCTTATTTTCACAATTTGGTTTTAAGATGTAGGTTAAGAAACCAGCCCAAAGCAGCTATTTTCAAGGGAAAAATAAAAATTATTTAAGAGGACATAATACCACAGTTGCCCGGTAACTGACAAGAGCATCTTCCTCTTCAACTTGGTAACCACTAGAAAGATGACAAAGGAAGAGTCTTACAGACTTCCTGTCACTCTTAGGCTTGATTTGATGGAATAGTTATTTCAGTCTCCATAGATACATTTGGAAATACCTTAAGAAATTTTACTTGAACTTTGAATCTATTTAGTCTGCAAGAATTTATCCTTCATAATATATGTATACGTATGTGTTCATTACACATGTGTGTAAATATCTGCATTATATTTACATGGGGGACACTGAGGCTGCGTGAATGCACATAAACATACATACTTTGGTACATGCTTTTATCCAGGGTGTTTCACACACTAAAGCAGTATGGAATTTTCTTTAAAATATTCTCTTTAGACACTGGGGGTAATATGAGAAGATGGTGAAATATCTCCTACATTCAGTTAAGTAAGTCATGTATATTCTTATTAATATTGCAAAATTTAATATCTATGACAGGCTAATACATAAATGTAATTTCCATAAAAGTGTCTTATACTTGCCTGTGTATTTCTTATTCATTGACTATATATAAAGAATATGAAATAAAAACTTAAGATTATGGTTTGTTAGATGGTGGGAAAAGTGTTTTGGCTTGAAAGTTTTAAAGTCGTGAAAGTCAATAGTATTTTCTTTGACTATATTTTGGATAGTATTTTGAATACTTTAATTATTAGTTTATCTTTGACTATTTCCTCTACCATAGTATTCGTATAGAATTATGTCCAAGATATATCCCTTCTTTCAAAACATTAAGAATTTCTTTATGCTCACTATGTGCAATTCTTCCCTCCAAAGCATATTTTACTTACATATCAACATCTTTACTTTGTTTTCTGGAGAAATACACAAACACATTCATACAGGTGATATTATTTCTGTAAGTATGATGGACTGGATCAAACCTGTCAGTGTCAATACTTCCAGGGTAGTCATTTACATTCTATATATTCTGTAGTGAAAGGTAATTCATTTGTAAGAATAAGAAAATCCTTATAACCCAATATGTTTTTTTTTTTTTTTCTGATTGAGAGCTTAAACATAGTTTGTTTCAGGAATTGATTTATCTACTAGTGCCTGTATTCACTTCAGAAACTTCTGTAGATTATCTTAAATATGTCACAGACTCTACTATGATTTCGAAATCAAAGGAACAGAGTGTTTAAAATAAACATTTATCTGAAAAAGTAAAATACAAAGAGAAAAGGGAACAGAAAATAATTGAAAACAAAAGACAGTGTATGTAAACCATTTACCCATTGTTACAAGAAAATTTCTATGACAAGAGACAAGGAGAGTTAAGGGGTAGGTATTATAGGAATCTAGGGCTTACAGACAAGAGATGTTGCTAAACATATAACACAGGATAACCCCCAAAAGCAAAGAGTTGCTTAATACAAAATGTGAATAGTGTCAGTACTGAGAAATTATATAAATTATAGCTGATGTTCAAAAGGAAAACAGTAGCATGTTCTGTGAAAATATAACATACTAAAATGAACATGCATGACTATAATAGGGATAAAAATTTTAAAAGATGTATTACAAGTATAGATTTATAAGTTTCTTACATTAAAGGTGAAATGGCATATCATTTGAAGAAAGAGAGCAATATATTAAGAATGATATTGTAAACACTAAAGTATCTAATAATTTTTGACAAAAGTGTGTATATATACACAAATAATAAGGAAATAATAAAGATAAAATTAAATTAGAAAAATAAGCAGAGAAGTAATACACAATTAATCTTTTTTTTTTTAATGCACATAAAGAAAACAAACAGAAATTAGTAAGGCAGTGGATTTGAATCCAACAGCATAAAAAATTTCATTAAATGTAAATGGTCTAAGTATAACAATTAAAAGAAAGAGGTCAGATAAAGAAATCAACTATATAAAATAAATATATGATTAAAACCAAATAAATACCATGCAAACATCAAGAAAAGAAGACTAAAGAGAAAATTAGCAACTGACAAACTTTATATCGAAATAAAGAACGTTAGACTGGTATCGTGTGGTACATACTTATAATCTCAGCTACTCAAAAGGGCAAGGCATAGGATATCAAGTTTGAGGCTAGCATGGGCAACTAAGTGAGAACTTACCTGAGAAAAGGGCCGGGATGTAGTTTAATGGTAGAGCAGTAGCTTGGCATTTGCAAGGTTTGGATTGGATCCAATACATGCATGCGCACGCACACACACACACACACACACACACCCCAAATAACAAAAATAAATTAATAAATAAACAAATAAAAAAGCAAGAGAATGAGATAAAGAATATCACTAGTGATAAATATGGATATTAAATAAAGAGGACTTTGAACAATTCAGACAAGAAAAAAATTAACTTTAACTTTGTAGTTGACAAAAAACCCTTTACATTAACTCAGAATTAAAATTACAATTAGAAAAATGTACATTTATAGGTACATTCCTCAGTATATGATGTAGCAAGTACACAGAAAATCAGTAAGCATTAGAATAAATCTAAGATAATTTTCTTAGGTACACATATAAAAATATCCAAGTGAATCCCACTATAGTGCCCACCCACAAGAATGAGCTCCTAATTAGAATATGATATATCCCATGCTTGCATAATTTTATCAAAATGGATTCTACTGTCACGTATAACTAAGAAGCAATTAAATTAAATTAAATTAAATTAAATTAAATTAAATTAAAAGAATAGAGAAGACCTGAACGACACTCTCAACCACCTTGATCTAATTAAATTTTTTACCCCATTCATCATTAAATATCAGAGTATATATTATTTTTGTAATTCACAGATAATATTCACCAAGATTGTTGATGTTATCTAAACAAAACAAACCTTGAAATTTGAAGATAATAAAATTACAGCTAGTGGTGTTTTAATTAGTACAAAATTAAACTAGAATCAATCACAGAAAGATCTGAAAAAATTCCCCATTAAGTAGAAATTAAGTAATTTATTTTAAAATTTCTTTTCCAGAAAGACACCAGAGACATTGAAAAAAAAAAAAAAAAAAAAATCCTTTCCTTTGAATGAGAATGAAAACAGTGTTAACAGTGTTATCAATCTCTTTACCAAATTAGTGCTTAGAGAAAATTTTATAGCACTAATTATGTGTAGTAGAAAACAAAAGTGATCTCGATGAAAGGCATTAATTGTCCACCTTAAAAAGAAGACAAAATAAGAAAAGTAAAAATAAATAATAAAGATGAGAGAAGAAATAAATTAACTTTGCATAAGTAAAATAATACAGAGAATGAATGAACCCAAAATCTGATAGGATCAGAAAAATAATAATCCTCTAAGCCAAAGGAGAAAAGAAAACACAAGTTACCAATATCAGAAATTAAAGAGTGGTTAGTATACAGATAATAAGACATTAAAAGGATAACAATAGAGTATCAGAGTATCATATTTCACAACTTATTTGGAATGAAAAATTAATCAAATTCATCAAAAGACACAAATTCTAAACATCAGTAAAAAAGAAATATGTATGTTAATAGCAAATGGAAAAGAACCCAGGTAACACTATTTTGTTCTGTCCTGACTCCATTGTATACTTGCTTAAAATGTTTTCTTTTCCACCTCCTGGAAGCTGTATATCTATGTTGACAGTACAGTAGGACCATCCCCTGTCCCTGACTATGGGACTCTGAAATGTACAATCAAAACAATTCTCTCGATGTAATCAAAATATCTGTCTCAATAGGGTCTTGGTGACCTACATGTGCCTCGATTGTTCTTGTGACCTTGGTGACTTTTGGCTTTATAAACTCTGTAGGTCCAAAATTCAGGTGCTGGGAGTTCTTTGAGACGTTAGTCTGCTCCCAGTCACTTGCCTGGCATGCTCATTAAAGTACCTTCTTTTCCCTTTCACTTTGGCTCAATATGCCTCGTGGTTTATAATTCTCATGCACTCTGTAACACTCCTAATTTTACTAAAGAGATTTAATCATCAAAATATTTTGCACAAAGAAAATCCAGACTCAAATGATTTCTCTTCCATGTTATAGCAAAATTTGAGGAAGAAATAATATAAATTCTATAAAAAGGTTTCTAGAAAAGAAAACAGAGGAACAAAATTCAATTTGCTTTATGAAGCTACAATTACCTAACAAAAAGTGTAGGGTCTCTATCAAAAATATTTAATTATCATTATTTGTAATGATTAAGACTAAATCCCTCCCTGCAAAGATCAGGAACAGAGCCAAAAGTCCATTCTTACCACTGCAAAACACAGATGAGAGAATCAAGGAACATCTGAATGAGACATTTGTGAACTGGAAGATTTAATATTATTATGGTGGCAGTTCTCCCACAAATTATCTACAGATTCAATGCAAACACAAAAATTACAATACATGTTTTTATTTATGCATTTTTTTTGCATTTAAAAATTAATAAGCCAACTCCAAATTCTATCTGGAAAAGGGAAGGAATTAGAATAATCAAAAATAGTTTGAAAAAATATACAATAATCACTTTAAATGATTTTTTAATAAAATAAAATGATAAGCCACCAATTTAAGGAAAATTTTAACAAAACATTTTGTCATGGGTCTGTATACAAAATATGTAAAATGAACTTGAAAATTAATAATAAGATGTAAAATTGTCCAATTATTAATGGACCAATGATTTGAACTGAGAATTAAAGAAGATAAATGAATGTCAGATAATTTGATGAAAAGATGCTCAACATCCTCAACCTATAGACAATTACAATATGACATCACTAAGCATTCAAGTTTACAAAGATTTTGCCTTGTTTTCTATATCAAACATTATAGTGTTACCTTTTATATTTAAGGTTATGATCCATTTTGAATCATTTTATATGATTAGAAATATGGATCAATGTTTGTTTGTTTCTTTCTTTGTTTTTGGTGCATGGATGTCAATTTCTCCCAGCATCATCTTTTGAACAGACTATTGTGCCTCCATTTGAAAACCTTTGGCATTTGTTGAAAATCAATTTGTTATATATGCCTGCTCTATTTTTGGAATTTCTATTCTGTTCCATTGATTTAATATTTAATCTTTTCATCAGTATCACACTGTATCAATTATTGCTGCTCTACAGTAAGTATTGGTATCAAGTAATATGAGTTCTTTAACTTTATTATAGTACCTACTTTAATTATTGACATTTTTGTTGATATACTAAAATACAAAGGGGCAAAGGTAAATACTGTACTCAGAAAACTTCAAAATTCTTAAAATTAAAAATTAAGAATAAAATATAAAATGAATACATTAAAATACACGTATAAATACTTTTTAAAATTGTACAATATACTCTTATGATTGCCTCGTTTTTAAAGATATTACATTGTATAAGGAGGAGTTTAATGGTTGAAATTGCAAAACAGTAATGCCTGTAAAATTGAACACATATACCATATTTCTAAAGGGATAGGGAAAGGAAAATATGTATCACTTCCATACATGTATATTTAACAAAGTACTTCAAATACTTTGGTGAATGTCATTCTCACTTACTATTGAAAAAAATGTTAAATTTCAAATGAAGGCTAGATATAGCAGGTATGTAAGTTTTCTCCCCACCTGTATTCACTGAATCCTGTTCTGTACATGAAACTCCTGAGAGAAAACAGAAGATTAAGAACCTCTGTTTAGCAGAAACATACATTCTTTCAAATGCCACTAACATGTAATAGTAGTTTGTTGTTAAAAAATCATGCAACAATAACTAATATTATACAAGTATATATGCACATATATATTTACATACGTAGACACATACCTAGATCCATAGACATTTTTTAAAAACAAGCAAATTGAAATTGAAAGCAAATGCAAATAATATTTATAAGGAATTTTCTTATCATGAATGAATCCAAGAGTCTTTCCTCTTTTACAAAAATAGGATTTGCTTTGAAAATGGGTATCCTGGGATCCTCAGCTATTTCACAGAAAAACAGATCTGAAACAGTCTGGTGCTTAAGTTCCCAGAGTTGGCTGGAGAACAGTTCTCTTGAAAGCTTCTGATACAATCCAGAGATAAAGAGCCAAAGGTAACAGGGAGGTCTGCCAGAAGAGTCTATAGAATTGCAGGTATTTGCAGAGAAGTGCCCCTAAGGTAATTGATAAAAACTGGAGGCAATGTCCACAGAGATAAGAAACTACTGAACATAAGAGAGTGAAATAATTCTGCTGGGAAATACTGAGCTAATCCATCAATTTTATTTTATTTTATTTTTTTAGTCCTTTTCTATTTCACAGTCCTTCAATAAAAATCTTTATTTTGACAATCTAGAAAGGTTTACACAAACAGCCAGTAATGGAAAAATATAATAACCCTCAATTCACTTTCTAGAAAAAGTCTACTTGCTATAAAAGAAGTCGAAGGCTGACAATTTTTATCATATTTGAGCTAACCATAAGGAAGCATAATTTACAAAAACATTGTGAAAATTTAACTAGTTTGGTTAGTTGAATGGATTTTAGTTGAATGGAGAGAAAAACAGTAAAGCTTACATTAAACAGCTAAAATTTGTTTTTGATTCTCACTCAAAAAAAAAGTGGCTCAATACAAGAGAGTAACTCTTGTTTTCATAAACATGTAAACATTAAATCCATAATATTACTTACAGAAAATGGCATATAGAATTGTGTGGAGAGAAACTAATATTTCTTGATCACTAATATTTACTATACTTTTTACTTGGTATAAATGTGCCCTAAGCTTAAAGATCATAATAAAGCAGAAGCAGTTCACTTCCAATTTTCTTAAACCGCCGGTAACCACCCACCCAAAATAAAAACCACGGTCTATTAAGTTGCAGAAGCTTTAGGCGGCCCCAAGGAAGGAGAGTCATAGAAAGACCACTACCTCCTGGCCAACGGGGCAGGCAATATCCTAATGGTTCTTTTGCCGTGCCACTGACTTTTTGTGGTTGCGCCTCTTCTATGGCAGTCCTCCTGCAGCACTTTTCTCTGTGACAGCTGCTTTTCTTGAGCAGACTCTTCAGAGTTACCATACTGTACCGGATCTCTGACAATCTTGGGGAAATTAATCCCTCGGCAGTGGCTACTTGGAGCACATAATCATCTTTGTCTGCCTCTGTATCCTCGAGTTCCACTTCTCTCTCTGGCACAAAAGAAAATAGATCCCTTTATCGTGCCTGATTCTTGTAGAAAAAAAGATTATAAGGCAGAATTTCTTGGCTATCTAGTGATACACCTTCCTACCACACTGTAATACAGTTTTAATAGATCTTGGCACAAGATGTGGCCAGAGATGAGAATGTTGGCAGCTAACGGAACAACCTTACATTGTATACAAATGTCAGCTACATTATAGCAGGTGGGCTATGCTATATGTTCCACCACACCAGGGTCTTTTCTCATTAACAAGCATATATATGTATTTTTTTTTTTTCTCAAGCACTTCATTGTCTTTTCTTGCAATCTGCATTTTGTGACCTTTGGTGCCCACCTCCAAGATGGATTTTGAATATTTCTTTGCTATGTCTAATGGGGATTTATAACTGTATATCTGAGGCAATGGCTAGATACAAGCTTAAAAGAATCTTACACATTGGATAATAATTAAGGCAACTGTGATTGCTCAGAAACATATTTGATGATCCTGAGCAAGCTAACTAATCATATGGGCCATCTTAAGTAGTATATGCCAAATTCAGACAAAGGCCAGAAATCTCAGCCTATTACACCAACACTGATACATCCATCATTCCATTGTTTCCCAGTATTGTTTACAATTCCTATCTTATACTTTTTAAAAATTAATTAATCATTTTTTTTTATTTTTACAGACTGCATTTTGATTCATTGTACACTAATGGGGCACATCATTTCGTTTCTATGGTTGTACATGATGTAGATTCATACCATTTGTGTAATCAAACATGTACATAAGGTAATGATTAAAAAAGTCTTAAAAATTGGCAAGTTTGAATCAAAACAAATTATATCTAAATACTAAGATAGAGATATTATTATTCAATATGGCACTGGAGTTATCATAACAAGTAATTAACTCCATAGAATAACATAGTACAGTAAAGCTATTTTTAGTGTGGCTTCAGCACATGGACTAACATTATCAAATGAACTCAGGTCTAAGAATCTTCCTTCCAGGGTGGAAATCAGCACAAAAGCTCTTATTTTTGCAACATCAGAAGGCAATATAACCTTCCTTTTTCCTCACAGTTTTTAATCATACTGTTTACACTACTTCTAATAGTTGGAAGGCAGCACCTGGATCTCTGAAATCTAGAATAAACCCTTTTTCAAATCCCACATCAACTACTAGCTGAGCGTGTGATCTGAGGTATAGTATTTAAAATCCCTCTCTTCACTTTCTTCACTGAAAAGGGA
The DNA here is from genome assembly GCF_902686455.1 of Sciurus vulgaris. Classification (NCBI taxonomy): domain Eukaryota; kingdom Metazoa; phylum Chordata; class Mammalia; order Rodentia; family Sciuridae; genus Sciurus; species Sciurus vulgaris. The sequence continues at coordinate 23,333,239 of NC_136470.1, read as the reverse complement.
AATAATAGTGACACACAATAGCACTGCTTGGGACATTAAATGAGATTTAAATGAGATATTACCAACATATATAATATTGCCTGGCACTCAGCAGGCACTCAACAAACTATTTAAAATTTGAAAAAAAAAAAAAAAATACAAAATATAAAAGTTATGACAGAAATTTTAAAAAGGGACTGAGGATTATGTGTTTTAATGTCCCGTTTCTGCATCCCAAACATTTTAATAAATCATTGTAGAAAAATTATCATAAAGTATGGTTAACATCTAATTTAAGTGGATTGGGTATTATTTTTAATACTTATTATAAAGTATACAAGATGTTCAAAAATAGATTCAAATTTGCCTATAAAGGGACAAGTTAAATTGACTAGAAAAATTCAGCTGAATTGCAGGACAAGACTTAAGGTGCCACATGCTATTAGCAAGTACTGAGTTTAAAGTTCTACCAATAGGCAAAGCTGTTTATTCTTTCAGCTATATTCAGCTGCATAGTTAAAGCTATGAGAGAAAATAGGATTTAACCAGGCTTGGCTTTTTACTATGAGGATGCCAAGATTGGAGAGAGCAGATGTTTCAGTTAAGAGAAGATAGGAGAGTGCTGGCAGTAGGTTTATAGAAGAACCCTTGCCTAGAATGAACGAGAAAGGTTTTGGGTTCTAAATCCAGCACCACAAAAAATGAAAATGAAAATAAAGAAGATATTTTATGTGACAGAAAATAAATAATACTCGTTAGATTTAAACAATCCAAGAGAATTTCTTGCTCATTCTAAATGCACATTGTGGTGAGAAGGGGTAGAAGATTGTTAGTTTGTAGTCAGTCTTTGGAAGGTCTGAACTTGAAATTTTAAGCTCCAAATTCAAGACATACTTAAATCATTTCTACTCACAACTTATAGGTCAGAGAAAGGCACACGGTTACTATCTAACAAAGAGACCAGGAAATAAATTCCTACTTGATTGGTAAGCAAACAGAATATTTAGAATCAAAATTGAAGCTTGCTACATCTTAGAAGTGGAAAGATCATTTGTGTGTGTACTAATATCCATTATAGGTATGTATTATCCAAGTTGGAAAGTATTTTGGTGAATGAAGAGTTAAAATCGTAAAGAAATAAAAGGCAGACAACCAGGGAATCTATGAATAACGTGAAAAACAAGAAGAGTAGGGTTTAAGATATGGTTAGAATAGTTTTAGGAGAGTGATGGGAAAAGGGAAACTCAAGGAAGTAGAATAATAGTCTGAGGAAATGTGAACAAGGAAAATAATTGTCCACTTTGGGTTTCAGTTTTTTCCAAAGGCTACAACACATGCATGCACTCAGACACACAGACACACACACACACACATCTCAGGTGAAAGATTATCATCTGGAGCAAAAGAGTGAAAACTGTGTGGAACAACTCAAGGTTAGAAGAGTTTTTATCGATAAAGCCTCATGTGATATAGAGAACACTTGGGAAGGATTTCAGAAGCTGGCATGAATGGCAGGTGGAGTCAGTAAGCAAGGTACAGATTCACATAGAGATTTGTTTTAGGAAATGAAGCATGACCCTGATTTTCTCAGGAGGCTTATGACAATGGGAACACAAAGACAAAGGGCATAAGATTCGCCTTCCTGCTCTCAAAGGCTGCATATTGTGGTGGCTGAATGGGGAGAAGACAGAGGTTCATGCCAGGACCATAGAGAATATAGCACTTCCACCAAATCAGCACCATCTTTACTTAAAATGTTGCAGAAGTCAAAGCAGGGAAGTCGTTTTAGCATAATACTGACAACTGTTTAAAAAATTTGTGCTACGGCTGCAACAAATTCAAACAATACAATCTCAGAATGCATTTAGTGTACTTCCCAATTTACTAGAAAATGTGACCACAGTCTATTTTCAATGTGGATGAAGAACCTAATAAAAGTCCTAATTAGCTTGACATTCACTTCTGTGAAATAAGTAATGGGTATGTACATAATTAGATGTTGGGCTAAAGAAATTGCTGGAATTGTGTATATGATTTCATTGCTAAAAATTTGTTATAGTGATGAGGCTTTTGCCTTTGTATTTTATCTAGGAGAATTGTTGAGTAGGTAATTATTTTAAAAATAGATCTATTCAACTAAGGGATTAGAATAAAAAGCTATTAAAAAGATAGTGATACAATTGCTTTCTGACCCACTAAATGGTAACTTAAGGAAATAAAAAAATTTAATCACTTAATTTATCACATACCTTTTTAGTTTCCTGTAATTTAAAGGCATAATCTCCCCCTTTTTGCTTTTAATGAACTTCTCTACTGATTAGATCAATATGACTATTCCTCTAAATTCAAATTATTAGATGTTTGTAGAATTAAGCATATGATATACTTTACATGATCAATTAGAAACTCTGTTCTAAACATAAAAGCTTTTGATTAAGTAATTTTTGAAAGAAGAACATCACTGGGGCCTTTGGAACAGAAATGGTATATTACCTTAAAATTAAAAATTTGAAAGTTCCCCTGAAGTTATATAAAAATGGATATGTTTTATTAAAATGTAAAGTGACTCTCAAGAAAGCATTTCTAAAACTTAATGGCATGAGAACAAAGCATTGAATAACAATTATGCTGGTTTTATAGAGAACTGACATTTTCAAATCCCTTTCTATTTACCTCTAAAAATCAACCCACAGTGAGGATTTTGCCATCAGAAAAAAAAAAAAAAAAAAAGAAAAAACTTACTGGGGATCTTTGTTACTGGTGATCTCTTACATTTTTAAGTACAAGATAACGTCATCTAATAGGGAACTCTTGAAAAATTAACTATGATTGCTACTACATTCAAGTTGCTTCCAACTTCAATAAACTGCCTCTCAAACTGTGATCCTACATCTAGAAAGAGTTCAGCTGGGGTATCTAAAGTATATAAAAATAGAAAGTTTATGTCCAGAAGGCAAATTACCAAGTTTCTATTTTATTCTTTGTTATGGAAGTTAATGCAGCAAGTTTGTAAATTATATTCAATGCTACATGTGAAGAAGATTCAAAGAAATATGTGGGTCAGAGGTAGTTCAGTGGTAGAGTGCTTATATCTAATGCTCCAGGTTCAATATCCAGCACTGTGAAATAATAATAAAACAAATAGACATTTTGTTTGTTTAAAATCAGTTTAAAGAAGTGTATTTGTTTATTTTCTGTTGCTATACCAAAAATAACTTAAAATGCAAAGAGGTTTATTTAGCTCACAGTTTTCGAGGCTGAAATTTCAAGATCACTGGGTATCCTCTCATACTTACTTATTGAACTTCCCTCTCTGACCTGCTGAATCACAGCATGGTGGAAAAAATAGAAAGGGAACTGTCCACATGTGTGAGGGACCAAGAGTGTGTGATGTCCTTACTCTATAATAATCTGTTTTTATTAGAAAATAAACACTCTGACAGGTCAGTGCATGTTGTGGTTTGAATGAAAAGTTTTCCCCAAAAGCTCACAGGTGAAACACCAAGAAGGTTTGGAGGAAAAATGATCAGGTTACAGCCTTATACTAATCAGTGAATAGATCCCTGATTGGATTTACTAAGAGGTAGCTGGAGGCAGGTGGAGTGTTACTGGAGGAAGTAGTTCATTGAGGGTGTGACTATGGGTATATATTCTGTGCTAGAGAGTGGAGTCTCTGTCTGCTTTCTGATCATTAAGAAAGTTGCTTCCCTCTGCCGCACACTCCGCCATTTTGTTCTGTCTCACCTGGAAACCTGAGGAATAGCGCTTGCTGTCCATGAACTGAGACCTCTAAAACCATGAACCTCCAAATAAACCTTTCTTCCTCTAAAATTGTGCTGATTGGGTCTTTTAGTCACAGCTACAAAAATGCTGACTAAAACAGTGTTTCCTTTCACAGGCCTTGTCCTGATGACCTTGCACTAGTCTCTCCCCGCTAAAGATTCACCATCTCAGTACTACCACCTGAGGACCAAACACATGAAGCTTTAAGGGACCCACAAACCATACCCAAACCACAGCAGGTAGAATTTGAAGATGCTTGTGGAGATTTATTAATTTAATAAACATTATTGAAATTTTACTGAGATTGTATCTTAGATTAATTTATTTGTTAGTTAAATTAGTATGCAAAGTAGGATTAGGAAAATTTTGACTTCTTCTAGAACAAGAAATATGAAAGAGGGCTGGGGATATAGCTCAGTTCATAAAGTGCCTGTCTGTCAAGCACAAGGTCCTAGATTTAATTCCCAGCACCCACCACTAAAAAAAAAAAAAAAGAAAAGAAATGAAACAAATGTAAAAACAAACCAAAAAAACTACAATGATAATTTTTAAAATAGATTGGATGTCTTTAGCTTTAGACTTGACTGAGGTATAAGCATATTCTTTATGTATCACTTCTTCAGAGCTGAATGCTGTCAACTCAATAAAAACATGCTTTCCAGAACTGCAGAGTCATTTGTAGATAATTCAGTCACAATATCCAAAGTGTACACTGATTTAAATGTGTAAATTGCAAAGCTTCTTTCATATATGTGTGGTTCAAATTCAAGTAAAGTTGATTGAACTAACATAAAACATTTATCTCAAATTTGAGAATACATTGCTAAGATTTAAGGAACAATCTCATCAATTGAACTATTTGGCTTTTTTTTTTCTTTAATTCTGATCTGATTTGAAACCCCTTCAATCTCTTTGACCATCGATGATATAAACATGTGAGAAATATAGATTACTGATTTAATATTTTCCAACTTTTAAATACCAGATTCTTAAGTATGTTAAAATTACCATGTTCTTAAATACTCATATTCTTCAATTAAGGTAATGATATGTACATTTATTCTCATTTGTTTATAAGAAATCTATCAAATATTAACATTAGAACTAAAACTGAATCATGGGTTAAATAGTATACATTTGAAGAGGGGACACTATATTTAACTTTGAACCTCACATGGTTTATTTTCAATTCTACCACATGGTATTCCAACCCATAATGATTTGTGACTTTCTTTGCTAAATTTATTTCTTCTATATCCCACTTTATTCTTTATATTACAGCAATTCAAATTTACTATAGTGCATAGAATCAAACCTCCATATTTTATAATTTGTTTCCTGAATTTATAGGTATGTTTCTTCTTCCTTGAAATACCTATCCTCTTTTTACTGTTTAACTTTCATTTACCTTGCAAAATATACCTTAGCAACAATTTCCACAACTAAACCTTTTCTTATACCCTCATGCAGATAGATAACATCAATCCAAGTCTCCAGGATCCTACATATTATTCCATTATAGTTCTAATCATATGTTTATCAAACTCCTCTATAATGTACATATGTTATAGATAAGTATATAATTTCAGCTCAGTATGCTATTCCTTTTTTGGGTACCGGGGATTGAACTCAGGGGCACTCACCCTTGAGCTTCATCTCCAGCCCTATTTGTATTTTATTTAGAGACAAGGTCTCATTGAGTTGCCTAGCGCCTTGCTTTTGCTTAAGTGTTCTTTTAACTCGAGATCCTCCTGCCTCAGCCTCCTTAACTGCTGGGATTATAGGTGTGCACCACTGTACTCACTTCAGTACACTATTCTTATCCATTTGTGACCAAAATATTTTCTACATGAAACTGAGCATATTAATAATTTATTACTTGAATGAATAAAGTAATGTTCACTAATACCAAATCATGCATGACAAATCCATAACCATATGAAGTTGGAATATGGTCATGTCATTGAAAAAAATAATTTGTGCAAGTCTCCAACTCTGAAACTTAACAAGTATTAAAATATTACTAGGGACTTAGAGTTGCTCAGAAAATCATTTATGATTCACAAACTGTCTTCTAAATATTTTTCAGCTCAAATTTTTTTGAGTAATTCCAAAACTACTTGATACTACCTTGTATCAGGAATACAAACAGTTGATATTGTGGGCAAATTACTTTGTATGGAAGGAATTTTTTTTTTTTTAATTTTCTTTCCATGAATTTTTGCCAATATGTTCCTTACAATTTACACTTCCTAATATTTTACTAAATACTGTTTAGGTTATTTAAAACAAAACTAGAGTTGGATTGAAACTATAAAACTTCATGGTCAGTAAATAAGTATGAATTCAGAAATGAACTGAGAGTTGTGGATGACATATTTAGCCTCAAATTGTTACAATCTTTTGGGAAAACTATTATGGTTTGGATGTGAGGGGTCCCTCAAAAGCTTACGTGTGAAATAATGCAAGAAGGTTTAGAAGTGATATGATTGGCTTATGGGAGCCTTAACCCAATCAGTGAATTAATACCCTGTTAGGGATAGACTGGTAACTGCAGACTGATAAGGTGTGGCTGGAAGAGGTGGGTCACTGGGGACATGTCTTTGGAGTATATGTTTTGTATATAGTGAGTGGAGTTTCTCTCTCTGCTTTCTGATCATTATGTGAGTTGCTTTGCTGTGCCATACTTTTCCACCATGATGTTTTGCCTTACTTTGAGCCCTGAGGAATCTCAGGGCTGACTATCTATGGACTGAGACCTCTGAAACTGTGTACCCCAAAATGAACTTTTCCTCATCTAAAATTGTTTTTGTGGTGTTTTCTAGTAACAACAGTGAAAAAGCTAAGAGAGAAAACTAATATTTACAAAACTAAAATAAAACATATTAGAAAAGAGTATAAAATTTAGTGTGTGAAAAGAACAATCATTAAAACAAACAATAGTAGAGTAGATTACTGCCCCAACTCTTGGTTCCTTATCAAGCTCACTCACTATCCTATGACTTTCTCAAGCAATCTATGGGTGGAAATTGTACCTTCAATAACTTTTAGATTTGTATTATGCAGTGTATTTTGATCAATGGAATTTGAATGAATGTAAAATTTAGATCACAACCGAACGTTATGTATGAATGAGTGGTCTATCATTATCCCTGTTATTCCTACTCTAGAGAGCACACCATGTGCCAGATAGGGGCTGCTCCTTTCAGTCTCAGAATGAGAAGACATGTGGAACAGAACTCAGTAGAATAGCAACCAACTTCTCCTTATCCTCCCTGTAGCATGTGTGAGAAATAAATTATGTTACAAAGTAATGACAACTTGAGACATGTTATTGCAGGACTCTCATACAAAACCAACACAAGAATGGGTGTGCTACCACGGAATGCAGAAAAGCAGAGGATGTGCTACTGACTCTGGACTAAGTGGCCAGAAGTATAGAAATTGTTTATCTAAGCCATGCTTAGGTAAACAGCAATCTAGATTTTTAAATCTAAAATATTTGGTAAATTTGTAGTCTATCATAAATGTAGGCAATGTATCTAAAGCATTGTGTGCCTAGCTTTATTATCAATTGTATTTGGTATAGTAGCACAGGAAAGAGATGAGCTCAGGACAAAAGAACTTGGGCTGTTGGAATTAAAAGAAGAAAGAGACAATAAGTGAACTCCCCAAATTCTGGATATGCATGTTTGAAAGATGTGCACAACTCCAATCTGTAAAAGATGAATGTGAAAAAAGGCAGAATCATGAGTCACATAGGCAAAGGAAGACAAGCGCTTAGGATGAACATCATCACATCCAGAGGAGGCAGGAGATGTCATCAACATCTTTGAAAAACTATCATCAAATTATTATCAGAGAAATAGATCAGCGTAAGTTCCAAGGAAGTCTGATACGATCACCAATCCTATCACAGCATACAGACAAAAGATATGTCTCAAAAATATGTGTTTGTTGTATGAGGAGCTAACACCAAGTCAAAATGCATTTTTCAAGTTTTACAAGTTGGACAATCTTGATATAAAAGAGAATGTAACTCTAAGACAAAATAATTTTAAGCCCACATTTTCTCTAGACAGCCAGCTGGCAAAGTTGCTTAGCTGCCATGTGGGACATCTGCTTCCATAGACCTTCCTAACACAGCCAAAAGGTTAGGGGAAAGCAAGAGCCTCCCAGGACAGAGCTAAATTTATTAGAAACAAGCATTGGCAATTCAGTCAGGGGTGGAACTGACATCTAATCATGGAATAGTTTTCTACATTTGGACATGGCAGACTTTCAGTATTGTCACACAGGAATTAAATGCCATGGAGCAGTGACCCTGAATGTCATCTCTTACTTCTCTGACTAGATATATTGATTTGTTATGGTATCCCTATTTCGCCATTGAACACGGGGTGTGAATATGGATTATACTTATATTATTAGTTTGTATGTTTCCAGTTCAAAAGGAGCTGCATCTGGACCTGAATTCATGAGGTATAGGACTTTGCATATTATCCTTTAATTAGAAGAATCATTTGCTTTATTCCAAAGGGAAATATTGAGCTCATGTTTTTTGAAGGAGGAAAGTCAATTATGTGTCATCAAGAGCACAGATTTGGGTAATTGGAATTATTGTTTGAATATTGGCTCTTTCCCTCTAAGGTTATTATGAAATACTTTCTCTCAGAAAGTGAAGCATGCTTTCTGCTCCAAGGTCAGGCTTAAGTAAGTGAATTGTATTTGCAAATGGAATAAAGGTAGACATGACATTTGACATAACAGTTTGAGTAGAATCTTTGAATTCATCTATATAATTATTTCAGATTCTTTCCTTAATAAAAATATATCCCAGGTGGTGAATACCTAGTCTGTGTTCTGAAATTGAAAAAGTGCATGGATTCAATCCAAGCATAGTCCTAATCCAGCCTAATCCAACAAAGTTCAGTTAACTGAGCTGATCTATATTCTATATTCAGGTAACATATAGAATTTCTTTATTGTAATAAAAATAATTCTTTTTTTATTACACTAAAGAGTAGTCAGAAAAGAATTTTTGTAGAGCATGAATGACTTAAGCCATATTGTTAAATTTGGCACCTGGATAAGGAAGGGGTGATGCAAGATATCTTTGAAGCAAAAGTTAAGAGTATGTGAAAAATCAAGTTACTGAGCATAAAATTGGTTTGTTGGAGAGAATTCTGATTATTGAACAGACTGTATTTTGGAGAACAAAAGAAAATGGACTGAAAATCTAAACAACTAGGAAAGTCAATTACGAGACAGCAAGAGCACAGATTGGGATAATTGGAATTATTGCTTGAATATTGTTTAAGTATTGAGCTAATAGTAATATTGAATAGCAGTAAGATTCACTATCTTTGTGGCTTTAGGCATGGCACATTAAAACAAACAGACCCCACTTATGATGGTAAAAGTTGATACAAATTCAGTAGAAGCTGTACTTCAAGCTTTGAAATTTGATCTTTGTGCAGGCAAGTGACATGCAGTAAGATGATCTGAACAGTGGCAGTCACTTGCAGTTCCTGTCAGCCACACCCTCACAAGGGTGAGTAATCCATACTCTATAGTTTAGTAAGATGACAGGCTCATGGCATATGATATCTTCAGTTTCTAATGGGTTTATCAGGATTAATGGTGTTATGCTTTGGATGTGAGGTGTCCCCCAGAAGCTCACATGTGAGGCAGTACAAGAAGGTTAAGGAGAAATGATTGGATTGTGGGAGTCTTGACATAATCAGTGAATTAATTCTTGATGGGATTAACTGAGTGACAACTGGAGGCAGGTGTGGGTGTGGCTGGAGGGAGCGGTTCATTGGGAGCATGGCTATGGGGTATACATTTTGTATCTTCAGAGTAGAGTCCCTCTGTCTCTCTCTGTCTCTCTCTGTCTCTCTCTCTCTCTCTCTCTTTCTCTCCCCCCCCGCCCCCCGCTACTTCTATCTGCCACGCTCTTCCACCACCACAATGTTCTGCCTCACCTCTAGCCCCAAAGGAATGGAGCAAACCTTCAATGGACTAAGAACTCTGAAACCATAAACCCTCAAATAAACCATTCCTCCTCTATAATTGTGCTGGTTGGTTCCTTTTAGTCACAGCAGTGAAAAAACTGACAAAAACAAATGGCATCATAAGTCACAGACCATCTAAGTAGCACAGCCTGTTTTATGGTGACATGTTTGTGGCCCCTCTAGTCTTATGACTTGTGTATATCTAAAATGGATCTTGTCTTAGAGAGCTTATAATCATCATGGAGGTTGTAGAAATTTCCAGAGTTTTCACTTTCATTTTGCGATTTCTTGGAACATATTTACATCTTAATGCATTAATGTGAAATCCTTTAAATTTTAATTAACTCTGAGTTCACATCCTTAAAAATCAGTCTCAATATTAATCTGAACATAATAAAGAAAATAAAGTGGCAAAACTTACCATTTATCATTACATGTATTCCCATTATTGAGCAGATTTTTACTCCTAAACATAAGCATGTATTAGTTTGTGTAACTGTAGTAGTAGTGTCTTATTCTGTAAGAGATAAGCATTGTCAGCTACTGAAAAAGGCTGTATTTGAACTAGGTGACCTAAGACCTGTGGTAGGCCCATCAGTGACATTTATTTCAATCTTAATGTCATCAAAGCCAAAGCTTGAGGGACAAGAGTTTACTTCAAAATGACAGGTGAACACTGTAGTAATTTTTCTCCCTTTTGAAGAAATGATGACTTTCAGTGTAGTTAAAGATTTTTCTTATTAAATCATTTATAGATGGTAAGTAGTTTGCAAAGGAGAACTTTGTTTTCTTTTATTTAACCTATGATTCCCTACGTCATGAAGCATTTAACTCATCCTCTAAAAACTACAACTTTATCAACATCAAATCTTAACATGAGGAGACCTATGTCTCAGTTCAATAATTCAAACTCAATATTTTATAATTTAATCCCAACTGAAAGGCATCAGTTTCCTTAATTAAAATTAGTCTACAAAAATTAGTGCTTCATGTTTTCCTTTTCTGTGCAATGATAAACTTGAGCTTAGCTCTGCAAACTACATTTGAAAGTTAATCACACCACTTTAACATTATGTTCATATAAACATTTCCATAGATATGAACCCAAAGTAATTTTTTTCATATTTATCCAGGAATTGAATGTCAAAAATATAATCACGTTGTTTTAATGGACTTAGCAATATAATTTAAGATTCTCATTCCATGATAGCATGATAGACCAAGAGGTTTCAGGAACCTCTGCCCAATACTGGTCCCGGTTCAACATTGATGATTCTAGAAAACTCCCTATAAATGAAAGAGAATTCCTCCCTATATTCCTGGATACCTGCCTACTTCTCTTCATATCTACCCTGCTTCTGTTTCCTGGAAATACATATATGGAATTCTAGTATTACTATTATTTCTATTTAGTGTCTGGATGCTTGTAAATCGTTAAATTAAATCCATTTTAAATATATATCAGATAGTGACAAAGACTTTCTCTCCTTGACCAGAATCTGACTGGGCTCCTCTAAACCTTCTCTACCTCAACATGGGTGCTTATCCTTGTTGGGACTGCAGTGTTCCATTGTAGCAAGAATCCCACTAAGTTGGTTTAATGAGAATCCCCCACCCTTGATATCCAATTACTCTTGATATCTGATTAAATTCTTCATCTCCCCTCATATGTCAGCTGATATCTCACGACCCTGGCCTGCCTTCAGCAAGAAATTGTCAAGTTGGCCGAGCCAGAATCACACTTACCTGAGATGTTTCTGCTTAGAAATTTTTCATATATCAACCTCTATCTCCTTGGCCATAAATTCTCACTCTTTACATTCAGAATCGCCCTGTTTTATGCTGAGATCTCTTTCCCACATTGCAGTAGTTTCTGAATGTATCTGTTTTTACTGCATTTATTACCTCCCAGTTAGAATGTACCCATCAAGTGCGATTTGGAATTTTTAGGCCTTTACTATGCTTGGAGCATGGACCATATTCCACACATGACATTGAAGGCTTTGTATGAACTGGTTCTCATAAAGTCCCATATGCATTCTAAGCTGCACATCTGCATCCTTATCCTCTGATATGTTTTCTTCTAAGTTTCACCCATCACAGACCCTCCAGCTGTGGGGACACCATATCCACATGCCTCTTAGTTCAGTTAATGTTTCCTCAATCTTTATTTCTCAGGACCTAAGTCACTTCTCTATGAAATATTTTCTGAATTCCTAGACCAAGATGATCTTATAGTATTTTTTCTCAGTAAAATATACATCATTCTAATGTTTATGTGCTAATCTTAATTTAATTTGTTTCTCTTTAAAACTATAATATAGAATAGGGTGTAAACTTAAATTCTCTGAAGAAACTGCATCTATATTAACTTTCCTGCATGTTGCTTGACCTTGGCTGATTAGAACATTATAATTATGGAAAGATGGAATGTCATAGGTCAAGACCCTAAATTAGCTTGGGCTATCTTAAGTCCTTTTATTTAATAGTTATTTACCTTAACTTCTGTATCTGATGTAACATTCTTATATTTATTGGGTAAACTTCTCAAAATATATTATGGAGCTTAGCAGATTCCTAATCTTCCACAAACTTTAATGTTAACAATGCTAAAACATCTGAAACCTATAGAAAAGTTTCACCTGCTTTGCTGAAGCCTGCCTACCTGATACTTCCACTTTTTGTGTATGGTAAATATATTGATTCATTATTTCCTTTCTGTGACTATAAAAGTTCATGTAACTGTCAGCCACTGGACAAGGCAGGCACTCTTTGGAGTAATCTCTTCTTTTGGAGGAAAATTGCTGCCCCTTCAAAAGATTTAGCATGCCTTCAAAGTTGTTTCCTTACCAGAATTAGGGCAAAAGCCCCTATTCCTGGGATCCCAACAGACCAGATTTGGCCATTCATCCCAAAAATACAATTGAAGACAACAGAACTGGCAGGAAAGTAGTTTTATCTTCAGAGTATCCTCACTGGGAAGAACAGAGTGGTCTACTTACCTAAGATTTGTTTTTGAAGAGTTGACATGAGCTTCCTTTTTTTTAGGGGACATAAATACAATGATTGGGGCTTTGCATTGCTGGGGAGCTTGCATAGCTAACCAGCTTGGTGGTCTGGTTGATCATTATCCCAGGATTGACCATGCAGAGCTTTGTCGTGGATAACAGAGTTTTGTCGTGGATAAGAAAGTTGCTGTTGCTGGTAGTCAATTCATTTCGCAAGATGTTTATCCATCAGAACCATTGTTTCTGGAATTCAAGATGACCACAGAAAAGAATGACTCAGGAAAACTCAAAAGGAAAGAGAAAACAAGTCAAAGAGACCACTGGAGTCAAAGAGGCAAAATGGAGTTTGTTAGATAAGTGATTTTGGTTCTTTTGTTTGGGCTAAGGCTTTATGAAGAAACTTAAAAGACTGATAGCTATGCTCAGTTATATGTACTTATTCATTTATGTATTTGTAACATGTGATTATGAATTTGAAATGAGTGTGCTTAAGAATATGCCCACTTGTGATGATGGGTCTTCCCTCTGTAAGTTTCCCAATAAATGTCTAATCGCTTGCTTTGTTTGTTTAGAGAGAACACTAATCAGCAAATGAACTCCATTGCTCTCCTCACTTGTGCCAAGTACTAAACCTTTCTCTACTCTTACCGTAAGACCCCCCAAAAAGGAGACCCTAACTCTGTCCCATGGATCGACGGCAACCCCAATCAACCGCAGGAGGCGTCACTTGATGCAAACTGCAAGAGGCTTTTATTCCTGCGCACTGGGACCCAAATCGTGACTCACACAGGAGTCGCAGGAGTCGAGGAGTCGGGTCCCTAGCAGAAAATCTTACAAGTTTATAAAGGCAGAAACCACACATCGGGAGGGGTCACACACGGAAGGGAAAAGGGGAACAAAGCCGCCGGGAAATTCCAAAGGGAGTCTGGATTTGCTGATAACATACAACATTCACAATGTTTTACAACAGGGCGTAGATTCTGGTCAACAGTTTCTGGTAATCTTATAATCCTATATATCTTAACTGTCTGAGCACTATCTTGCTCAATTTACCCTTTTACTCTCTTTTTGGGGCTGTTTCTGGAACAGCTTTAAGGGCTTGTGTTCCCATCATGGGAGGGAGACCTTAGGAGTTGAGATAAAACAGACAGCTTAAAAAAATGTCCATTCTTTCATTACCACCTGTTATTCTTATCAGTTTGTAATTTGCAATTTGCATTCACCAAGAGGAAAACTCGTTTCTTTTGATCACAATAATCTCTTCTACAGTGGAACGTGTCATTCAGAGGAACTTGAATTCATGTTCCAGGCCACCCACCTCTATTTGGCTAAGAATATATGATTTTCTCATTTCCTTTGGGGCAATACTGTTATTTTGCACCAGAAATAGCATAATATGTTTGCCAATTCCTTCTTATTTCTTTATATCTTGGGAAGATAGTAAATTCATTAATCCTCTTACAGACATTACCTAAATTGGAAAAAAGATATCTGGCTGAAATGCAATAGTTGCTAAATTGTCTTACCTGTGTACTCACAACATTAAACCTGACTGAGGGAAAATCCAGTACACAGAGGAGCATGTGACTAACTCTCTCCAGTACGTTAGATTACATAAATGTCTACTCCATTTGAGAATGATATTTTCGCTGAATTCAAACTCTTTTCTGGCCCACTTTAAGTGCCTGTATTGTAAGGTATTTGGTAATGGTAACATAGAGGGTCGAATAAAACCTTTAATAGGTTCAGCAACTTCCTAAGCCTTCCTGAAAGTTAAGTGAAGTATCACATAAGGAATTGCAATATCCCGAGTTATTTTCCTAATTAGAACAAAGCTTTTATTACCATTTTGAGTATTGTTATTTCCTCTGTGATCTTGAAGTAGCTACTGCCTGATGACTCTGGTAGAGGATAAAGGTCATGGCTAACTTGGTAATTAGCATTTTGCCTTTTGTCTAGTCACAGCAGGAGCTTGCTCTCTGTGCTCTCTGGCATGTTTAAAGACAAAGAAGAAATCTGTGGCTTTTATATGATTGAGAAAACTGTACAATGCTGGGTAGGGGGTTAATTAGGAATGAAAAAAGCTTAACTCTCTCTCAAGCAGATCTCTTGGGGAGGTCATTTTCACAGGGATGCAGATGTATTCATCTCTACAGTGCTTCTTAAAAAGTATATTATTTTAGAAAATGAAAGAAACATCAATAATCATAAGAATCAGAAGTAGAAAGGATGCATTAATGAATAAGAGTAATTTTAAAGTATACTAGAAAATACGGATATTCTGTCGGTTGAAAATCATGCAGTTGATGTACTTCAAAACAGATAGAGGTAAAAATACATTTCTTATAGATTTTAATAAATAATTAGATAGTTATGTTAAATGATGTATTACTAAGTTTTTAATTGATTATTTCAGCATTGTTTTTCGTAGCTTACTTCAAATTGAAAGAATTGTCGCGTCGCATTTTTGTGTGTGGTTAAATTATGTCCAGAGTAATGAAAGAGAATTATTTATCAGAGTCCAGTTAATGTGTTCCCACTCACATCATAAAACACACAAGACATTGTGGTGACTATAAAAGGAAAGTTTATTTATTGTAAGAAGTATAGGTACAGAATCTTTTTGTGGTTGACCCTATACATATGGACAAGTATACATTGGTATAAGTATACATAAGAACAGTGCTTTATGCTGGACACAGTACAAATGCCTATAATCCCAGTGGCTTAGGAGACTGAGGCAAGAGGATTGAAGAGTTTAAAACAACTTCAGCAAAAGTGAGGCACCAAGCAACTCAGTGAGACCCTGTCTCTAAATCAATAACAAATAGGGCTGGGGATGTGGCGTAGTGGTCACGTGCCCCTGAGTTCAATCCCTGTTTTTTTAAAAAAAAAAAAAGTACTTTATGATAAACTGAAAAGTAAATATTTACATACACAATATTTATATATTATGGTGGCTCATAATCTACTAGAAGATAAGTGACAGTTTTAAAATTAGCAAGTGATAATAATTATTTTCTGGGAGCTCCCCAAAGGCACCATTAAGATTGCATATGGTAGAGCAAAGTCAAGTCTATTCCTACTGTAGTACCAGAAGGTGCAACTTTGACAAAAAGTGCTTCCTGACACAGTAATATCTTAGATGGAAGACCGCAGGGGTAGAATAATCAATGTGAATGCAAGGTCACAGTTAAGATACATTTTGTAAGAAAATCCACGAAAAACCATGCCGGACACAGGAAATCACATAAGGGAGTTTATTAAGGAAACAGAATGTCTCCCTGCAGGGTAAGAGAGAAAATGAGAGGAAAAGAGAAAGGGCGCACACAAGAAAGAGTGTGGAAAGCGAGGAGGAGAAGAAAGTGAGTAGGAGAGAGAAAGCATGAGAAAAGATGTCCGGGGTGCTATCCTTAAGCAGTTGAATTCTGCGGGCTAACAGGGGACCAATAATGGAGAAGGATACTTGCAAGCTGACTGATGAACCAATAGTTAGCTAGATGTTCACGGACTGACAAGTAGTAGGGAGGCGGGAAATGGCTGAAGTGGAAAGGGCGGGGAGAGCAGCTTTCAGACTGATAGCTAGGTTGTGATGCAACAGAAAGGATGGGGGGAGCAGCTTTGTATTATACTTTTTCTTTTTTTTTTTTGCGGTGCTGGGAATCGAACCCAGGGTGTTGTGCTTGCAAGGCAAGCACTCTACCAACTGAGCTATCTCCCCAGCCCTTCTTTTTTTCTTTTTAATGTACTTTTCTTTTTGCCCTTTTTGATTATTTTTATTAGTTCATTATAGATATACATAATATTGGGGTTCATTTGACATAATTATACAAGCACAGAATATACTTTGCTCCAATTCAATCCCCAATACTTTTTTCTCTCTTCTTTCCTCCCTGTTGCTCTTTTCCTACTAGTCTTCCTTCTTTTTTCTTTTAATTTTTATTGGTTTGTTTTAATGATACATGGCAATAGAATCTATTTGGACATGATTATAAAAGCAAGGAATATATCTTGTTCTAATTCAGTCTTTCGAACACCAAATTGACATTTTGTAAACTTTATGGACTTTTTATCACTTTCTCAAAGACTAGTTGTCATCCCTGAAATATGAACACGGAAGGAAATAGAACCCATTCTCCCAACTGCTGTGGGAAGTTTGGAGACCGACTTTGGTGGGCACCTTGCTTCAATTTAAAAATTATTTGCTATCCTAATGTGATGATGGTCCACTATATGCTGTGAATAAAGCCCTTGCTGCTCTGCCACTGCAACTTAGTTTTAAAAGGACATGCTCCTTCTTTTCCTCTTTCCCTCCCCGTCCCTGACCTTTTCCCCTCCCTAATCTTGGGGAAACAGGATAACCTTTCTTCCTTCCTATCCTAGCCAGAGTTATCTGTCCTTGAGCACCCGCCCACCACAGGAACCAGGTGATCCAGATTTAAGGATGGCACCAGAAGACATCAGAAATGACTATCTCCCAAATTAAAAAATGAATCGTAACTCCCAATAGAGAACACATGGAATGTAGCCTTTGACTGACCTTTTTAAAACCCCCCTGTTCCCTCCGATGAACCTAATCCCAGTCTCTGGGACAGGAGTCCCCTGTTTTTCTCATTTGCTAGTAAATCAATAAAACTATATTTTTTCCTCAAAATTATGTCTTCCTTATTGGATTCACATTGGGAACAAGGATTGAGCTTTAAGTAACACTGAAGCCAGAGAAAATTTGTTTTTTCTCTTTCAAAGGCTTATTAACTAATAGCGAATGTCTCCCCAATTACCAGATAAAGTTAAGATCTAAGTGTGACAAATTGTGTTTTTAGATCCTCTAGTTATTGTTTATGTAGTGAATGTATATGTAATTGATTATATATTCTTTGCTAAAAATAAGTATATTGTATCTTTGCAATCTTTTAATGGATTGGTATACAAATTCCATTCTAGTATAGTGTTTTTTCAATTATGAACATGCTCTATAGCTCTACTAATTTTGTGGAAATGATTTCTGGGTCAGAAGATGATTTTGTTTATAAGAGTATTTTCCTCTTCTGGAACAAGCCAATCCCTGTGTATGAGAACTAACCATGTGGTGCCACAAAACCAAAGAAAAAGAGGCAGATTCAAAATTGCCAAGTGAACTTTATCAGGGACCTTCTAGCAGAATCATGGTCCTGATTCTAGCAGCAAGATGAGATAGTGCCCTGTGCTTTGGATCAGAAGTTTGTACTTACATAATTGTCAGGACACAATTGACCTACTTCCAACCTAAACGTGTGCGGATTATCTAAAGGTACTGAGTGGTTTGTTCCATTGTAAAGCTGAACTTATTACTCTAAGGTTTGGTTTATTCATAGTAGGCTAGGAAACTATATGGGGAAACTGACCAGGGTTGCTCAGGGATTATTAGGATTCAAGGTGCTTGCAGTTAAGTCAAGCGGAATCTTTACATGTCTAATGTACAGTCCCTGATAGGGTCTGGATAACGTTTGTGATGTAATTAGAAAGGAAAAGCTGAGACAGTGAAAGTTTGAAAGTAAATCTAGATAATAAAGATTTGTTATTCAGATGAATTAAGCATATATTGTTCTGAGAAAAGGTTATTTACCAAAAGGGTAAGTAGTGTACTGTTGAGAAAAGTGAATATGTTGGAAGTTTTTAAAGCAAACAAAGTTATTATAGCTTCACCTTCTTTGGTAAGAAGCTGCTGGACAATTAAATTTCTGCAAACAGTGGAATAGTAAATTCTTGTTAGTGTGGACAACAAGCTGTGTGGAGGTAAATGGTTTCAATACTCGTGTGTAAAAATTGCCATTTGAATGAAATAAGCTAAATGTTGTTGGTGTTCAGGGTAAAGAGCTATTTCAATTATGATGAAAGAAAACTTTTCATACATTATTTTAATACATGATTGTCCTTAAGTTTCAAAGATAAATTGAATATAAAAGTATGGGTAGGAAGAATGTTTTAGCTAGAAACGATGGATCTAAAAATAATGCTACAATCTGGGGATTAGAGTTGTATCTGGATATGCAACTCCACCAATAAACAGTCATAAATGATTTGGGAAACAAATAAGGAGAAAATCTCAACTCTAAAGCTAATATAAGGTCTTGATACTTTCTTGGTAGGAATTGGGAAGAAATTAAAATTAATAAAGACATTCCAGTACAATAAATCAGTAAACACTAAATCTAGGGCACTATTTTATACTGAATATGTTAATGTTGGCCTTGATTATCTAATATTGAATGATTTCTAGAGTAGGTGGTTCAAAGTTTGGATAATGCAGCTTCTCAAAATGCCAGGATTCTGGATCAGCTTTATACTAACACCTTGTTCACAGGATAGTAGTCCTACACTTCTGGTGTCACACATTCATATCAAAAAATCGAATTCAGGTTTTGAGAAGGTAGGTGTCCACCTCCATTCATCTTTGTCTACTTTTTTTTTTTTAATTTGCAATTATTTTTTAGTCAGGAAAGTTAATATTGCTAAAATCTTTAGAATATTTCACTTGCAGTTATAAGGTGTAGAGGATTGGAACACATGCCTGTGTTCTTGCTTCAAGTGAGGAAATATGAAAGGAAATGGGAAAATAAATAAGAAAGATAAACCCTCAACTCTAGATGTCAAATTGTATTTACAAAAAGCCTCAATAATGTAAAAATATAATTTTTCTTCCAGAAGTGAGGTTGAATTGAGACAGTCGAATTTGTTATCAAATGTTTGGTACTTGACCCCAATGCCAATCCAATAATGAGGATACTGTTTTAAGGCAAAGGAAAACAAAGTTTTATTGCTTTGCTAGCAAAGGAGAAACACAGGGAACTCCTGTCCCAGAGGGTGAGAGGGAACAGAAGTATTTTGAAGTGGTCAAAGACCACATTCCATGTGTTCTCTGTTGAGAGTTATAATTCACTAGTTAATTTGGGAGATAGTAATTTCTGATATCTTCAGGTGCCATCCCCAAGTCCTGGTGGGGATAAATTACTTAGTTCCTGTGGTGGGTATATATTCAAGGACAGATAGTTCTGCTAGAATGGAGAAGAAGGGTAATTTTGTTTTCCTAAGAATAGAAAGGAAAAGACACTAGAGAGGAAGAAGAGAGAGAGAGAGAAACACACATCCTTTTTAAAAATAAGTTGCAGTGGCAGAGAAGCAAGGGCTATATTCAAAGCATCAAGTGGACCGCTGTTACATTTCCTCATTGTCAATTTCTGCAATTCATTTCTATGAAAATATGGGTGACAAAATCTCAAAGCTGCTTCTGGCTGACAAAAGGCAAAGTTGGGGTAAGTGACCTGAAGCCCTTGTTCTCTACCAGGTGGGTTATGGACAAATAAGAATATTCTTCATCAGGACATTTCAGAGATTCATGGTGGTAGTTGGTACATGACTGAACAATGCATACATACGACAGGGATTATGCTAGGACAATAATAAGCAAGACTGAAAATCATTACTTCTGCAAACAATTAGCATGAAAGAAATTAGTATTTTAGCCAGTCTCTGAAAACCATGAAGACAGTAACTCATCATCATATCAGTAAAAATAGATCTAGTCTACTTATGAAAGATATTAGGAAGATCAGATTCAAATTGAATCAGGACAAACTTGTGACTCTAAAGTCCTTTGTGATCATTATTAAGCAATCCCACGCAAGGACACTTCTTTTATAGCCTCTGGTTTTACTTACTTTTGGTAGGGCTGACCCAAGTGTACATCTTAAGTCACATTTAAAAAAAAAATGACACTTTTTTTTTTTTTTTTAATATTCATGTATGACTGTGCTTTGATCATACTCTCTTGTGAGATGGTTAAGACCAAGGTGGTCAAAATAGACCTTGTTCTTATCTATACTTGGGATCAGGTGAGATTGCTCAGAGATCACTCTTGGGAACGTTTGAGAAGCCTGTTGGCTCCTTTATCCTCTTCTACCAGTGATGCCATTTTCAGGCTGGCTGGTCTTGCTGACCATAAGTACCTTCCTTGGAAGCATCAGGGACATTTCCCTTTTTTCTTTGCAAAATGTGCACTTGATGGATTCCTCTTCTCTAGGGTCCTCTCAATCCCCCTGATCAGGAAGGAGGTCAGGGGACTCATCAGAGTTGTGGGGCCCTCCTATTGTCCTCTGGCTCCTGACTTACCTTAGAGGGAAAGAGCCAAAATATTAGCTTCCTTTTCTTTGGCACTTTTACTTCCTTGACTTTGGTCTCCAAGTTTTTGGTTTTAAATATCCAGCAGGCCAGTTTCACCAGTCTTAAAAGGAGAGTGTTTATAATTTTACAGTTACCCTTTTTATTTAATTAGACTCAGTGTTAGTACTGAATTCAGCATTGTATCTTATCTGTCCTGTAGGTGATAATTTATTATCTTAAGTTAACTTAACATTTTCAGTTAGAAGTAGTGTTTCTGCAGAACATGAACAGGCAACAGTTATAAAATTTTACAAGGAAATAACAAAATGAACACTAAAGAATTTTTGGTATCTATTTAACCTGTACAATGACTCATGTATTTATCAACTCAATTACATACGTTTTGTTTTCTCTTAAAACTCTTTTGCAATCCTAAATAACTTTTATAATTTGCCCAAACCTCTACTGAAGTTTTGTATTCTATACCCTGTTTATGTTGAAATCATACTAATTTTTACAACAAAAATATCTATTTTTTTATCAAAACATTAAATAAGCTTAATTCCAGCCTATTTTGGAGTATTCTAACATGGAGAAGTGTGAGAGGCAGGACTTTAACTCAGGTGAGGTTGGCCTCTTAGCAAATCTTAATTGTTTTATTCTGAAGCTGATCTTTTTTTAAAAAAAGTGTATTTCTACAAAGTTTTCATGTACTATTTCCTGAATCCCTCTTAATATCTTATAATACAACATTACACCTGAAACGTGAATCAAACAGACTAAGAGAGTTCTTAACTTCCTTTTTGTGGGAAAAGTGGTAAAATGTTTTCATATTCCACATTGTCAACCTTTGAAAAAAAATCAAGCTCTCCTTAATACCTTCCAAAAATACATTTAAATTTCCACCCTGGGTAAAGAGTAACATAAAATTTGCATGTAACTTATTGACAACAGGTTGCCTTTATTCAGTTAAAAATATTAAATAGCATAAATACCAACCAAATTTGTTATTTATATATAAATATGAAGGAGACTGTTGCTCAAGACAGTTTTAATTCAGAGAACACCATCTTGGTAATCTTCCAAGCTTTACATTCTAAAAGGCTTGTACACTTGAAGAACATGTATGTATCTAATATATAAAGAAGCCAGTAATGGTTAGCATACCAATTACACATATTCTTACATTATCTAAGCTTTTAAAGTAACTTTCAAAGCAAAATTTAGAGTTCATAGTGTACAGTAACAATAATCACAGGTCTACATGGGTTAGTAGTACTAGAAAAAATCAAAGGATAGCCTTAAATCTCTTATACATTTAGGACACAGTGTTAATGATTATAAGTAGATTTATTCAAGCAAACAGATATAATAAGGTCTTCAAATGGCAGTGGGGCCCTTCTATGTCAGGTACTATGTATAAAAGAGAGTACTTATTGAGTTCCTTGCCAGAAAACTTACATAAATTTTCATTTTACAAACTTTTAAGTAACACTCAAGGCTCATACAAACAGTTCTCAATGTATGCATATGTCTAGTCATATATGTTTAGGGTGTGAACTGTATTGTAATAATTTAAAATAACAGTTGTTTATTCAACCAGTTAGCAAAAAATGTAATCATTTTAAAGACTTTCAAATAGGTACAAACACTAATTTATTTAAGACTTAGTTTCCCTAAGTAATAAAACCTCATGGTTGCAAGAAAACTATCTTGAAAGATAAGAGCTAATCAATGTTTCAGACTTGGCTTCATATCAGTACAGTAAAATTCAAATAACTGATTGTGCTAATTATAGCCAGTGTAGTCACCAACAAAATCTTTTTGAGATTGACCCTCCATGAACCTTCTGCAACTTATTTAGACATCCTTCAACTTGTTTACATCCTTAGTTTTGTCCTTTCTTTCATTTTGGACATTAGCACAAGAATATTACTTGACCTTACAAAAATATATTCTCATCCAGAAACATTTTTTACCTTCTAATTTTCCATACTAGGATATATTTTCATATCTATAACCTTTTTATATCTCTTTTCTGGTTTCAGACCCTCTCTTAAATTTATATTCTGAAACAATTCTCATAAATATTATTTGTGCATTTTATTTAAATAAGAATTTTCATCCCAGGAGAAGGTTGGAAAATCTGACATACACACAAAATCTATGCCTTGATCTTTTTATTTTTTCCTCCCAGGTTGCATCCAAGGGGTTTGACCACAGGATATTTTTGAACCTGACCAGTCTCCCTTATCATTATTACAATGTCATCAACTTTGAGTTCCCCACTTACACACCCGAGTCTCCTTTTGGGCCTTTTTTCTTACAATATGCATATTGATATTGAATAGAGGAGGTCCTTTCTATTCTTTTATGTAGGCTTCCTTGAAGATCCCTTTGTAGAGGCTGCCAACAAAACACGGCCTGGACTTAATTTCTGTTCTTTTCTGGGTGCTGTTTTTGTTTCCTCCCATTAGCCTCATGCATTTAGTTTGATGTGATACTGTCATTGCAAGAATTTCTCTGCCCCAGTGATGGATATCCCTGGCCAAATGGGGTGACCTGATAGATATTTAAAGGGGATACTACTCCTATCCTCAGGACATAAATTAATAGTGCTAAAACCTACTGCTTGTCTTTTGTGGCAGAGGTCAGGTCCTCTTTGCCCATTTTCCTACACCTCAAGCAGCTTTCTTTGAATTTTTCCCCCCAGCCAGGGTTGGTGTCCCTGGTCCACAAGAAGATCATCTGTGACTTCCTGGGGTCAGACTGAGAAAGTGTTGAATGGAAATGCCAGCACAGGGTTGAAAGGATTTATTTATTTATTTATTGGTATTGGGGATTGAACCCAGGGGCACTTAACCACTGTAATGTTGGAGTTACATCTCCAACCTTTTTTTGTATTTCATTTAGACACAGGTCTTGGTGAGTTGCTTAGAACCTCACTAAGTTGCTGAGACTGACTTTGAACTTGTGATCTTCCTGCCTCAGACTTCTGAGCTGCTGGGGTTATAGGCATGTGACACCCCCCCACACACACACACCACCACCAGCCAATTTAAATCTTTTTTAACCATTTCTTCTGGTGTCCTGCTATTCTTGCACACAGAAAGCAGTGTCTTGTTGTTCCCTCAACTTAGTTTCTGACGATTCGAATCCTATCATGCATCTGCCACTTTATGCTTGAAGTTTCAATAAATTTCAAGTGACACATGAGACTAGATAGGAGACACCATTAAGTAATGTTCAAGTCTCAGTTCTTAATGGGGACTTTGTTCTTCTTTAGATCTTGTAAATGGCATTTCCTTCTTACTAGTCCCCCAGTGATGGCTCTAAATCCTTTGAAAGATGCTCTACCTATCACTCTTGTCCTGCTTAGCACTGAATAGATCTGCACTTCCCAGGAAGGAAGAAGCCAAATGTGTAGTGGCATCAACCTAGAGGCATATGTCAAAATAGATATATACAAAGCCACCAAGATTTATTAAAGTCATTGTCAAATTTCTGCCTTAAAATTTTAGAATTAACCACATCAGAATATAGTCTTTTAATGCCTTTTACTTATTCTTCTATATCCTCTGCCTCTCTTTTTCTCTCAAAAAACAAAAACAAGCAAAATCCATAATTCAGATGTAATAAAACATTCTCTTTAGACTGATAACATTGTCATTACTGCAAGTGAAGTCTATAATTTCACTTAAAATAGACAAATTATAAATGGCTTATGAACACCATATATTACCAATCTTAATTCTTTCTTAAACAATCAGTATTCATAGGAAAACTAAGCATACAATTCTACCAAAGAATGAGAATGACCAGATACTTTTCCAATTGAGGGACTTTAAGTTTGTCATTAATTGTTTTGTATAACCAATATGAACAAAAAAATCTTAAAATTGTTAACAATGAAGTGATTAAGTTCCTTGTACTCACATTTATTGTTGTCTCTATTCTTGGATTATTTACCTTTTGAATATTTAAAACAAGTTTCAAGTTAAAGTACTGCGATCATGCAGTACTCTTTCAATCTGTCTTGGCAATCATCAGCTACAGATTCAACAAGACTTGTGTCCAAAATATCCACTTTTGCCTGTCTGGCCATGAATGCCCTAAAAAAAAAATCTCACATTATCTTTTTACTTGGGCCATCTCTGAATGGTTCTGTCTCTAATTGACCCCTTAAATGAATTTCCATGAAACCTCAAGGATGAAAAATAGAAAAAGGAAATGTGGCCATCCAAAACACAGATTTGAACTCTTCACAGTCATTCTGGCACACAGTGTGGTGATTCATATCCAGAAAGACAGCTGGAGAAATTTTTCAACACATGAGTTCCCAACCTACTCCATTTCCTTCTGCATTATTATATAGCATAAGCTTAGTAGCTATTCTTCTCCAAGTCCTTCTAGGCAATTTTGCTTCAAACAACATCCTTATAACCCTTTACCATCCGTCCTCACTCTGAATTACTGACAAAAGGCAGAACTAAAAGTGACAAGTGAAGTCCTCATTCTGTTCTTACATCTCTCCACATCTCCTATTTTAATGCTCATCACCCTCAAACTTTGATTTTACATACCCATATATGCCCAATTCTTTCTTGATTCCTCTGAAACCACATTTATCTGCTCTTGGGTGCTAATGTCTTCCCTAGAACAGAGGTCAGACCTCTGCCTATCTGAGTGGTTTCATTGGAACATAACACATCCACTCCCTGATTTGTTGCTTATTTCTACTTTCTCACTACAATGGTAGAGTTGAGTATATGCGATAGACACCATATGGCTTTAAAGCCCAAAATATTTTGTATCTGGCCCAAAAAGTCTGCTAACTCCTGAGTTAGAATATATTTTTGTTCTTTCAACTCTCTAATCTCTGCTTATGTTCCAGTTTCATATATGCATTAGTTTTACAGGAAATAGAAGATAATATTCATGCTGAATGCTCAAATTAGATTATTCCTCTTTTCTAAGTCTCTCTTTGAATAACCACACTACATAGGCAGCCACCTATTCTACTGAAACTTCCTTTTTATTTGCCTGTTGTTTTATTCCTATACTTGACTTTCAAACAGACTCTTTCCCATTTGATTTTGCTCTACAAATACATAGAACATACAAAGCGAACTATGTGGTTTACACTTTTTAACTGCTAGGGATGTTGCTAGGAAGTGGAAATTCCAAGATGATTAAGCTACTGTGCACATAGTCAAAAGGATAGCAGAGTAGTAGGAAAAATATTTTGATTACTAAATAATATAATACAGAAAATAACCATAATCGTTGAGATAATAAGAAAAGACCAATGGGAAATACTGAAGAGAGAGAAGACCTGATTTTAAGAAAGGAAGTATGTCAGGAATGTTTTACCCAAAGAAAGAGATAAAAATAAATTTAGGACATCAACCAAGTGCCAAATGTCACTTGGTAGGATAAGGTTAACAGTCCAACTTTCCTTTATAACTGAAATTCTAACAAAGAAAATAATAAGACTAAGTCCCAAAGCAAGGAAATGGAAGGGTGTTGAGTTCCATTATTTCCTAAAACTAATTCCCATCTGACTAGAAGAGACTCAGTTGCCCTCATACCCTTTCTTTTAAGCAGTATTGTAGGAACCAGTGTTTTAAAATAATTTCACTTAAGTAGCATACTCATATAAAATGTTTTCAATTTTATCCTTTTTCTGCTCACAAATGAATAGTTTCAAGTTTTCTTTCCCTGATGAAAGGCAGACTCTTTAATGATACTTAGGATAATATCAACTCTTATTTTTCACTTCCATGTTTTAAGGATTTGACCCAGTCTAAATAAAAATAACCTCATCAATGCTTATTCAAATTGCATCTGCTCTCATTTCTGCACAGTGCTGGATTGTGCTTAGGAACATAGAGTGGTGGAATAAAAATCGCTTTATACTCGGTTTGAAACAATAGACCCTTAGCTTGGAGAAAGGGGGGTCTCCAAGCTTGGAGGGTATAGTGTGGTTCTAGGACTACCTCTTCTCTGTCAACTTCTGATATCCAATTTTCTTCTCTCTCCATATATAGCAATGTTAGTCTATTTTTCATCTTTGTGATCAAAATGTACAACAACAAGTTAGAGATGGAAAAGTTTGTTTTGGCTCTCAGTTTCAGAGGTTTAGTTCATGTGGTCAACTCCATCCCTCTGTATCCAAGGTGAGTCAGAACATCATGGCATGGCAAAGGGCATGGTGGAAGAGCACTGTTCATGATGAAGCAGAGAGAAGAAAGAAATGTACACAAAAAAGATGAACATGAACACTTTCAGGGTGACCCATCCTCTGTATGGAACATCATTCAGTTACCACCCAGTTATTCCATCCAATCTAAGATGGACTGATTAGATTACAGGTCTCATAATCTAACCATTTATCTCTGAATATTCCTGCATTGACACAGAAGCTTTTGGGGAACACTTCATATTCAAATTCTAATAGCAGTATTTAAGTATTGTCAACTTTTCTTTATCCTAGTTCTTTGTTCCTACATCAAAATAAAAAGAATGTATACAAATAATAATAATAATAATAATAATAATATATCCATCATAAATATCTAGCTCAATAAACATCATTTACTATAAATTCAATACTCATTTAATTAGTATGTTATTATAATATAGGAAATATTTTGAGTGTATTCATTGACAATGTAATTTGAATATATTAACTGAACACATAGTAATGTTTTCAGGAAAAGATTAAAGAGTCGATTTAGGAAAATATGTTTTTGAAACTTTCTTGCGTATATATCTTCAATAGAGAAAGCATTTATGAACAATAATACATACACAAGAATTCTTGGGTCTTTTCTTGAAGAACAGTCCAGAGGAACTTCAAATTCCTCTCTTCCTTCTTCTTGAAACCTATTAATAATTCAAGATTTGGATGTATTCTATTTTTCTTTTCAAACCCACTTTTATCATTTCTCATTCTCAGACGTTGGCTCCTTTCACCCTCAAATATCTCCATCAAAGAAGAAGAAGACAATTGTGATCAAACTTGGCTCCAGCAAACATGTCAAGCTCTCCTCTGAATCCTGTCCCCAAACCACCAAAGTCTGACTACACTTGTTTGTTCCACAATACAACAAACTTCTTGCGAGAGATTAAGATTTAATTTCTCCTATATATAGACACTTCCATATCTATGGCTGAGTATCTCAAAAGAGTGCCCCCTCTTTCTTGGCTCAGGTGTGGGAAAGGGAACATCTCAGAAGTCCCCAGGTATGATTCTCTATTCATTCTTCTCTGCTATCTACATAGATGGAGGAAAATAGGAAGCTGAAGTGATACTTGTAGGGTGACAGCTGGTATGATAATTTAATCAATTCTCAAAAAATGTTTCCGAGTAGTCTTTATAATACTTTCCTGGTTCTGACTTTGAAATGTGGAGTATTAAAGGTCTCTTTATTTATCCTTGAGTCCTAGTTGCAAAATCCAGAGCATTTAGAAAAGATCAATTCAGTAATACATCTCATAAGTATGATTAGATGATTGAGAAGGGGGCATTCAAGTCACAGAGGTAATCACAGTAAGATATATGTAGACAAAATGACAAGTCATGCTAAATGACACCAATGCTAGAATTTTGCAATGTGAAGGCAATAAAAAAGGAAGAAGGTGAAGAGAGAAATGTTGCTCAGGAAAACAAGAAGTATCTTATATTACGTATTTAAACTTTTGGGGCTAGTCCAGAAATTTTATTTGTTAAAGCCTACTTTGATATACATATGAGGAACTTTCAGAAAATAAATCTTATTTTGTTAAAGCAATTCTACTAGCATCGAGTCCTTTACCTTTCTCCAAGGGAAAAAATCCTTCACTTGTGTGAAAGGTAAAAATCGTGTGTGTGTATGTGGGTGTAATTGTCTACAAACATTCTCTACATGATTGTTGTATACTTTAAATGTTAGCAACAGAATTTGATAAAGTATGAAACACAGTTCAGTTTTCAACTCTTGGGGCTAACTCCTAAGGACTACTTGAAGTAAACATAAATGAGGAAAATTTTAAAGACGGCTTAACATTGGCTATTAGGCAGACTATCTGGACATCTGTTCGTAAACACACACACACACTGTAATATTGCTGGGTATTTTTGAAACTATAAATTACCCTGAGTTACACACCTACTTAAAAAATATGAACTTTGTGGGGTTTTAAATGGGTATTAAAGGAAGTCTCATTATGCAAAGAGCAGATTTTTATAACTCTGGAAAGAAAATGCCAAATAGTCTAAAAATCTGGAAGCATGGTTGAATAACATTATCAGTTTCCAAAGATAAAGTGGGAAATTCTAAGAATAAAAGTGTTGTCCATTTTTATTCTGCATTTTCCAGTAAAAATATCCAATGTCTCAACTGATGACAAAAAGTAGGGACTTGGAAGTGCAAACTTATTACATAATTAAATGACATTACATTGTCAGAGCTAGGAATTCATATTCAAAGGAAATGTACAAATATGTATAAGCATGCAATAAAATATCCAAATACAGCTCAAAATTTGAAATCTGATTAAATAGACTAGTCATTAATATGATTCTTTTTTAAATCTACATGTTCTCAAATGAGCAGAAACTTTTTATCATTTGTGATCTTCTAAAACTTTCTATTTATTCCTAAAGAATAAATATTATATAAGCATAAATATTTAAAGTATTACATTAAAAAATAAAGACTTTATGTGGCTCAATGGTACATGCACAAATGATGCTAAAATAATCTATTGGTAAGACAATTATCAAGGATCAATTCTTATTTTATAATTTAAAATGAGCAGCTTAGTAAAATGTAAGGAATTTTAATGTACAGGGAAGTTTCTCAAGAAAGTGAGTGAGTCTAAATATGTGTTCTAATAACATCATCTACTCTGATTGGATCAATTTTATTTTTTAATATCCATAAGAAAACCTTTTTTCCCTCATGAGGAAGAGATTTAGTCAAAGGCTACATAGTATAAAAATTATCTTCAAAAATATCATATAGAAAACTAGCCTTTATAAGATTATGCTATGTGTTATGGTTTGGATGTGAGATGTTCCCCAAGAACTCATGTGTGAGACGATGCAAGAAGATTTAGAGGAGAAATGATTGGGTTGTGAGAGTCTTAACCTAATCAGTGGATTAATCCCCGATGGGATTAACTGAATGATAACTGGAGGCACGTGGGGTGTGGCTGGAAGAAGTGGTTCATTGGGGCCCTGGCTATGGGGTATATATTTTGTATCTGCAGAATGGAGTCTCTCTTTCACTCTGCTTCCTCATCAATATGATGTGAGCTGCTTCCCTGTGCCACCCTCTCCCACCATGATGTTCAACCTCACCTTGAGCCCCAAGGAATGGAGCCAGCCTTCTATGGACTAAGACATCTGAAACCGGGAGCCCCTGAATAAAACTTTTCTCTAAAATTGTTCTGTTCAGATCTTTTAGTCACAGCAGTGAAATAGCTGACTAAAACACTATAAAAAGTGTGATTTTCTGGATTTTGTATCTGAGTGTAAGATCATTTCTCAGTAAAAAAGAACAAGCATGAATAGTCAAGGTGAGAGAGGAATACTACATTTTTAAAAAATTTTTAAAAAGAGGAAAATCCCATATCTAATATATCACTTGGAAGTCATACTTTGTAGATATCATAATCCCTAGTGAAGGCACTCATCATTTAATATTCCTAACTTCTCTGCTTCTACTTTAAGTTTGTAACAAGTCTATATGACAATCATTTTCAAAATTTGGGTACTGAAAATAACTTTACATGTTCAAAGTAAACATAGTCTCTGATCATCAAAAATTGCTAATCTTCATTGTGTCCTGTGAGCCTCTGCTAATTTTTAGTTCTTTGTCAGCTCTAAGTTTATTCCTATGGTACTTTGTACAAAACCACTTCATATAACAATCTGCATATGTAAGAAAGAAAAAAGGTTACAACTATGATAAGCTATATATCTGAAACCTTTAATTATCCATTCTTTTACTAGTGGCCTCCTGAATTCCTATATTTTCCAATTCAGTATGTACTCTAAGTTCACATGATAATGTTTCATTGAGTCATGCTCCACAAAGCTTCTCATTCCTGTTAATTTAGTTATGATCTAATGTAACTACCTTTAATGAATTATCTAGGATGTTGATGTAGAATTCTTTAGAGTTTATCATCTTGGGATAACCATAATAAGGACAAAATAAAGGAGGCATGTTCAAGACATGAGCATCCCAAATGAATGCAAGAGTGGAGTTGCAATCCACAGTGCCACAGTCTTATGGGGAAAACAGGCACATAACAGATCATTAAAACAACTTAACTGAGATTTACATAGTGTTGTGGGTTTCAAGTGATATTGCTTAGACTTGGGAACTAAATACTATGACTGCTAAATTGATCTAAAAGAATGAAGTAGGACAGTTCTCTATTATGACACTGGTGAGAAGGAAGAGGTGTTTCAAATTAAGAAAATTATAAGAAAATATTAGTGCACTGAAAGTGTTCCAGGAATTAAAAAGCAGTATCAGAAGTTAAATTCTAGAGTCAGAAGACAAGATAAGGGTAAAGTGTGTGGTTGTGAACATTCCTTTCAACTAACTGGTTTTTGTACAAAGAAGGAAGAATATGGATCGGAATATAGCAATATGTTTAATGTCAAGAATTGTGGAAAGCTGCCAAACAATAATCAGAATTTGCACCCTGCGTGACTGGGTGGATCATAAGAGAATCAGAAGATACAGAAATACAGGAAGAGTAATGCTAAGGTAGTTTATCAGCTAGAGTTGTAGGGATGGAAGCAATGGAAGACAATCCTGGCTGTATTATGTAGAAAGGCAATGGGCTGCAATATCTAATAATAGGCAGCTACTAATATATTACCTGATGATTTGTGTCCCCCTAGAGTCACAGTCTTGTATATTCCTCTACATCTATGTATGGGCTGAATTTATTGACTCACTTTTAAGGAAAAACAGAGCAGAAGGGATGATATATCACCTCAGAAGTTAGGTTATAAAGATCGATTTTAACCATGATTCATTCATTTTCCTCTCCTCTCCACTCCCTCACCTCTCCTCCTCTCCCTTCCTCTCCTCTCCTCTCTTCTCTGCTCTCCTCTCCTATTCTCTTCTCTCTCATTGCCTCCCACCCCACTCGGCCTTTGGGATCATTGATACTGGTGAATATCTATCGCCTTGTGGTGAGAAATCATTGTGGAGAAGACCACACAGGAGCTTGGAAACCTATTCTGAGACCTGCCAACAGTGATGCAGTTGGGCTTGGATTTGGGTTCACCTACACTTGTTCATTCTGGCAATGACTGCAGTCCCACCAACAGCATAATCACAGTCCTGTTAAAAACCTTCAACCAAAGGCACCCAATAAGACATTCGTAGATCCTCTATACATAGAACTGTAGGATACAATCAATGATGGTCATTAAAGGACTTAATTTGAAGGCAATGTGTTACACAGCAGCAAATAATTAATACAAGAAAATATCAGATGGGTGTAATTGGAATAATAGTCAGAAAATAAGACGGAGATCAGGGAAGGAACTAAGGGAGCAAGAACCACACAATTATGCAAGAAAGATACACCACTGAAATAAATGGATCAAATGGACTTCAACTGTTCAGTTCTTGTGTCACAGCATGAACAATGGAAGGTTTCTAGAGAGGTATCTAGTTATCCTATTTTAGAAAGGTGTTTGTTCATAGATTTTACAATATAATAAAAGACCTAGCAAAATCAGCCTTTTATGTTCTCCAAAAACTGCATTGGCATCTGTAGTGAGAGGGAAAAGAATGCACACAAATGAGAAAGATTTTTCTCAAAACTTAAACTGAGGAGGGGTTAAGAAGGACAAATAATATGGGGTGGAGGATGCACAAAGAATTTCCACTAATGAGAAAGGAACTTAATATTGAGCATCGTAACCATTTTCTGACATTTAAATGAAATACACATGCACAGTTTGATATGGGAGTCTAGGTTTAAAAGAGAAAGGCCAGGGACAAAGTTGAGAAGAAACAGCATTTGGCTAATATTGGAATTTGGATAAATTTGATCACCAGGGAAATCAGATTGAGTGAGAAAAATCTTTAATTGAGGACAGAATGCTATGAAATACTAATATTATAAAGAAATATTGAAAAAATTGAACACTTTAAAGAAAAATATAAGCTCATGAAGAATGATAATGAAAGATATTTTAGGAAAATCAGCAGAATTCTAGTCATCAAAGTCAAGAGAGGAGAGGATTTCAAAGAGGAAACGATGTGGAGTGTCGAATATATTATAATATTTCAACAAAATCTGAAATAGTAAAATGACCTTCATAATGTAAGTCAGTGGTGATAGATTCATTTTCCTAAAATAATATCAATATCAAAATCCTCTTCATAAAAATTGGTCGCTCTCTTGTATGCTCAAATTCAAGTTCAAATTTTGAAGTGTCTTTTTCAAGATTGCTATATAATCTCTTTCTTTACTTCAGAACCTATAAATAAAATTTACCACCC
This sequence comes from Sciurus vulgaris, assembly GCF_902686455.1. Lineage (NCBI taxonomy): Eukaryota > Metazoa > Chordata > Mammalia > Rodentia > Sciuridae > Sciurus > Sciurus vulgaris. Next base: position 23,299,783 of record NC_136470.1, on the reverse strand, counting down.
AGATAAAATTATATTCCCTTGAAGACAGAGACTATATTATACTTTTCAATCTACTATAATATCTGCCCTATGATGAAGAATATGATATGTTGCCAACGCATCAATTTTAGGTAAAATGTGATTATATCGTCCACTCTTTCTATATCTGTTTACCAATTTCAGATAAAGCAATAAAACAGATTGCTATAATACTCTATATTTATTCTTTTCTCCTTTTGTCTTCTAATTAGCAAAGAGAACAGAGACTAGTCACTGAGTTAAGATGTTCATAGTTAAACTGCTTGACACCTTATTTTTTCATTATTGAAACAAATTTTAAAAAATCTAAATGCCAATGTGTGGTTTATGATATGGTTTGTATGTGAGGTGTCCCCCAAAAGCTCACATGTGAACATGCAGGCAGGTTCAGAGGAGAAATGATTGGGTTGTAAGACCTTAACCCAATCAGTGAATTAATCCCCGATGGGGATTCCTGATCACCGTATAAAAGCTACTTCCCTCCACCACCCTCTCCTGCCATGATGTTCAGCCTCACCTTGAGCCCCAAGGAAAGGAGCCAGATTCTATGGACTAAGACTTCTGAAACTGTGAGCCCTCAAATAAACTTTACCTCCTCTACAGTTGTGCTGGTCAGATCATTTAGTCACAGCAGTGAAAAAGCTAACTGACAGTTTATTCTCTAATTTTTCTTAAATATAACTTGTACTTTCATCAAAAGGACAATTATTTCTACAAGTACCATTGAGGAATGTGTTCAAAAGCAACTTCAATTCTCAAAGAAATAGGAACAGTAGGCCTAAAATAGAAGTGCAGAAGTCCCATGTGCAAATTATGACATGACCTATTTCCTCTGTAAAAAACAAATAATAAAAATAAAATAAAAAACTGCTACATTATATATTCCTTATTCAGGATCACTTATCTTCATACTCCCTTTCAACAGTGCATGTGTGTTGATATGTGTTTACGCATTATTTTTTCTATAGCTGCAGTCTTTTCATGATTTAGACTTGTATTTTATTTAGAAACCATCTGACAGGAAAAACATGTGTCCTGGAAGAATTATGTATGTATTTATTTAAAACTATCATCATCAACAACAACAAAATCTTCTTCAGGGAAATGTGGTTTCCACAGGGCATTAACCTTGTACAAGGAATTATGTTGCATGGTAAATTTTGTCCCTTTGCTGAAATGAACTGCTATTGAAATACCATTTTCATGATTCTCAATTTTTCAAATCTATGCAGGTGCTGTACTGCATGAGAATATCTGTATTAGTATGCAAACTGGAATTGGCAAAAGATGATGGCTGTTTTCCTGCTAACTTTAAATAAGTCATGTCACAAATTGCATGTAAGATTTATAAATTATTAACATCAAGCAACATTGAAGTAAATCAGTATTACTATTAACCTATTCTAGATATATATTCTAGATATATCTAGATATTCTAGATATATATCCAAACTACATAAAACAAATACTGAAAATGTTAACTTTTAAACCAGGTTTATGAAATATTTCTACCAATTTTGTGTGATTATTAGGAAAGTGGCCTCAGAATCTTGTTTTCCTCACCAGGTCTTCTAACACTTTTTTCCCTGTCACTGTGGACTAGCAAATCTCCAGACATGGCAAAATACATAAAAAGAGGAAAAGTATAGATAATGCATATAATAAACTTTTATTTCAGGTTTATTTCTCCCTTTTGCTTTGTTTGAGAATGAAACTTATTATTGAACACATCCATTGTCAAATTCAAAGTAATGACAATCATGATAAAAAAGGAATGTGAAAAATAGTTACCCTAAATTACACAATCTATTGTCATTTTGCATTTTTTCTTTTAACCAGAGAAAATGATCCTGTTTCAGCACAAACACATACATATATATACACAGTGAGACAGACAGAAAAAGAGAGAGAGGATGACAATTTGTTGCCTACTAGCAATTTAAGAATCATTACTGGGAATTTGGTCTAGCTTGAATTGTCTAAAATTTGGATACTTTGTAGAACTTGAAAATATGTGATAAGTAAAAAAAAAAAAAAAAAAAAGTGTGAACTATATACACAGGTTCTTGAACTGCGCTTCTCCCATCCCCTCAAATGTACACACACAAACACACACGCATACACATATATACACACCAATATAGGCACAGAATTTCTCTCAACAAACATTCAAAGCAAATCGTTAATCATTAATTTTTATTAAAAAATAAGATTTTGGCAGAAAAGCTTAACAGGCAACACTAGACATCAAATAAATAAAGTATACCTAATTCTGTAAAGATTTAAAATGTTTTTATTTTGTTTTCTTGAGATGAAGCTGTTCATATTACGTAACTGGCCCACAAGTTTAATTTTGCATACATATAATCTGAGAGTCTTCAAGTAATTGATGTAATACTTTGTAATTCTTATTTTCACAATTTGGTTTTAAGATGTAGGTTAAGAAACCAGCCCAAAGCAGCTATTTTCAAGGGAAAAATAAAAATTATTTAAGAGGACATAATACCACAGTTGCCCGGTAACTGACAAGAGCATCTTCCTCTTCAACTTGGTAACCACTAGAAAGATGACAAAGGAAGAGTCTTACAGACTTCCTGTCACTCTTAGGCTTGATTTGATGGAATAGTTATTTCAGTCTCCATAGATACATTTGGAAATACCTTAAGAAATTTTACTTGAACTTTGAATCTATTTAGTCTGCAAGAATTTATCCTTCATAATATATGTATACGTATGTGTTCATTACACATGTGTGTAAATATCTGCATTATATTTACATGGGGGACACTGAGGCTGCGTGAATGCACATAAACATACATACTTTGGTACATGCTTTTATCCAGGGTGTTTCACACACTAAAGCAGTATGAATTTTCTTTAAAATATTCTCTTTAGACACTGGGGGTAATATGAGAAGATGGTGAAATATCTCCTACATTCAGTTAAGTAAGTCATGTATATTCTTATTAATATTGCAAAATTTAATATCTATGACAGGCTAATACATAAATGTAATTTCCATAAAAGTGTCTTATACTTGCCTGTGTATTTCTTATTCATTGACTATATATAAAGAATATGAAATAAAAACTTAAGATTATGGTTTGTTAGATGGTGGGAAAAGTGTTTTGGCTTGAAAGTTTTAAAGTCGTGAAAGTCAATAGTATTTTCTTTGACTATATTTGGATAGTATTTTGAATACTTTAATTATTAGTTTATCTTTGACTATTTCCTCTACCATAGTATTCGTATAGAATTATGTCCAAGATATATCCCTTCTTTCAAAACATTAAGAATTTCTTTATGCTCACTATGTGCAATTCTTCCCTCCAAAGCATATTTTACTTACATATCAACATCTTTACTTTGTTTTCTGGAGAAATACACAAACACATTCATACAGGTGATATTATTTCTGTAAGTATGATGGACTGGATCAAACCTGTCAGTGTCAATACTTCCAGGGTAGTCATTTACATTCTATATATTCTGTAGTGAAAGGTAATTCATTTGTAAGAATAAGAAAATCCTTATAACCCAATATGTTTTTTTTTTTTTTCTGATTGAGAGCTTAAACATAGTTTGTTTCAGGAATTGATTTATCTACTAGTGCCTGTATTCACTTCAGAAACTTCTGTAGATTATCTTAAATATGTCACAGACTCTACTATGATTTCGAAATCAAAGGAACAGAGTGTTTAAAATAAACATTTATCTGAAAAAGTAAAATACAAAGAGAAAAGGGAACAGAAAATAATTGAAAACAAAAGACAGTGTATGTAAACCATTTACCCATTGTTACAAGAAAATTTCTATGACAAGAGACAAGGAGAGTTAAGGGGTAGGTATTATAGGAATCTAGGGCTTACAGACAAGAGATGTTGCTAAACATATAACACAGGATAACCCCCAAAAGCAAAGAGTTGCTTAATACAAAATGTGAATAGTGTCAGTACTGAGAAATTATATAAATTATAGCTGATGTTCAAAAGGAAAACAGTAGCATGTTCTGTGAAAATATAACATACTAAAATGAACATGCATGACTATAATAGGGATAAAAATTTTAAAGATGTATTACAAGTATAGATTTATAAGTTTCTTACATTAAAGGTGAAATGGCATATCATTTGAAGAAAGAGAGCAATATATTAAGAATGATATTGTAAACACTAAAGTATCTAATAATTTTTGACAAAAGTGTGTATATATACACAAATAATAAGGAAATAATAAAGATAAAATTAAATTAGAAAAATAAGCAGAGAAGTAATACACAATTAATCTTTTTTTTTTAATGCACATAAAGAAAACAACAGAAATTAGTAAGGCAGTGGATTTGAATCCAACAGCATAAAAAATTTCATTAAATGTAAATGGTCTAAGTATAACAATTAAAAGAAAGAGGTCAGATAAAGAAATCAACTATATAAAATAAATATATGATTAAAACCAAATAAATACCATGCAAACATCAAGAAAAGAAGACTAAAGAGAAAATTAGCAACTGACAAACTTTATATCGAAATAAAGAACGTTAGACTGGTATCGTGTGGTACATACTTATAATCTCAGCTACTCAAAAGGGCAAGGCATAGGATATCAAGTTTGAGGCTAGCATGGGCAACTAAGTGAGAACTTACCTGAGAAAAGGGCCGGGATGTAGTTTAATGGTAGAGCAGTAGCTTGGCATTTGCAAGGTTTGGATTGGATCCAATACATGCATGCGCACGCACACACACACACACACACACACACCCCAAATAACAAAATAAATTAATAAATAAACAAATAAAAAAGCAAGAGAATGAGATAAAGAATATCACTAGTGATAAATATGGATATTAAATAAAGAGGACTTTGAACAATTCAGACAAGAAAAAAATTAACTTTAACTTTGTAGTTGACAAAAAACCCTTTACATTAACTCAGAATTAAATTACAATTAGAAAAATGTACATTTATAGGTACATTCCTCAGTATATGATGTAGCAAGTACACAGAAAATCAGTAAGCATTAGAATAAATCTAAGATAATTTTCTTAGGTACACATATAAAAATATCCAAGTGAATCCCACTATAGTGCCCACCCACAAGAATGAGCTCCTAATTAGAATATGATATATCCCATGCTTGCATAATTTTATCAAAATGGATTCTACTGTCACGTATAACTAAGAAGCAATTAAATTAAATTAAATTAAATTAAATTAAATTAAATTAAAAGAATAGAGAAGACCTGAACGACACTCTCAACCACCTTGATCTAATTAAATTTTTTACCCCATTCATCATTAAATATCAGAGTATATATTATTTTGTAATTCACAGATAATATTCACCAAGATTGTTGATGTTATCTAAACAAAACAAACCTTGAAATTTGAAGATAATAAAATTACAGCTAGTGGTGTTTTAATTAGTACAAAATTAAACTAGAATCAATCACAGAAAGATCTGAAAAAATTCCCCATTAAGTAGAAATTAAGTAATTTATTTTAAAATTTCTTTTCCAGAAAGACACCAGAGACATTGAAAAAAAAAAAAAAAAAAAATCCTTTCCTTTGAATGAGAATGAAAACAGTGTTAACAGTGTTATCAATCTCTTTACCAAATTAGTGCTTAGAGAAAATTTTATAGCACTAATTATGTGTAGTAGAAAACAAAAGTGATCTCGATGAAAGGCATTAATTGTCCACCTTAAAAGAAGACAAAATAAGAAAAGTAAAAATAAATAATAAAGATGAGAGAAGAAATAAATTAACTTTGCATAAGTAAAATAATACAGAGAATGAATGAACCCAAAATCTGATAGGATCAGAAAAATAATAATCCTCTAAGCCAAAGGAGAAAGAAAACACAAGTTACCAATATCAGAAATTAAAGAGTGGTTAGTATACAGATAATAAGACATTAAAAGGATAACAATAGAGTATCAGAGTATCATATTTCACAACTTATTTGGAATGAAAAATTAATCAAATTCATCAAAAGACACAAATTCTAAACATCAGTAAAAAAGAAATATGTATGTTAATAGCAAATGGAAAAGAACCCAGGTAACACTATTTTGTTCTGTCCTGACTCCATTGTATACTTGCTTAAAATGTTTTCTTTTCCACCTCCTGGAAGCTGTATATCTATGTTGACAGTACAGTAGGACCATCCCCTGTCCCTGACTATGGGACTCTGAAATGTACAATCAAAACAATTCTCTCGATGTAATCAAAATATCTGTCTCAATAGGGTCTTGGTGACCTACATGTGCCTCGATTGTTCTTGTGACCTTGGTGACTTTTGGCTTTATAAACTCTGTAGGTCCAAAATTCAGGTGCTGGGAGTTCTTTGAGACGTTAGTCTGCTCCCAGTCACTTGCCTGGCATGCTCATTAAAGTACCTTCTTTTCCCTTTCACTTTGGCTCAATATGCCTCGTGGTTTATAATTCTCATGCACTCTGTAACACTCCTAATTTTACTAAAGAGATTTAATCATCAAAATATTTTGCACAAAGAAAATCCAGACTCAAATGATTTCTCTTCCATGTTATAGCAAAATTTGAGGAAGAAATAATATAAATTCTATAAAAAGGTTTCTAGAAAAAGAAAACAGAGGAACAAAATTCAATTTGCTTTATGAAGCTACAATTACCTAACAAAAAGTGTAGGGTCTCTATCAAAAATATTTAATTATCATTATTTGTAATGATTAAGACTAAATCCCTCCCTGCAAAGATCAGGAACAGAGCCAAAAGTCCATTCTTACCACTGCAAAACACAGATGAGAGAATCAAGGAACATCTGAATGAGACATTTGTGAACTGGAAGATTTAATATTATTATGGTGGCAGTTCTCCCACAAATTATCTACAGATTCAATGCAAACACAAAAATTACAATACATGTTTTTATTTATGCATTTTTTTTGCATTTAAAAATTAATAAGCCAACTCCAAATTCTATCTGGAAAAGGGAAGGAATTAGAATAATCAAAAATAGTTTGAAAAAATATACAATAATCACTTTAAATGATTTTTTAATAAATAAAATGATAAGCCACCAATTTAAGGAAAATTTTAACAAAACATTTTGTCATGGGTCTGTATACAAAATATGTAAAATGAACTTGAAAATTAATAATAAGATGTAAAATTGTCCAATTATTAATGGACCAATGATTTGAACTGAGAATTAAAGAAGATAAATGAATGTCAGATAATTTGATGAAAAGATGCTCAACATCCTCAACCTATAGACAATTACAATATGACATCACTAAGCATTCAAGTTTACAAAGATTTTGCCTTGTTTTCTATATCAAACATTATAGTGTTACCTTTTATATTTAAGGTTATGATCCATTTTGAATCATTTTATATGATTAGAAATATGGATCAATGTTTGTTTGTTTCTTTCTTTGTTTTTGGTGCATGGATGTCAATTTCTCCCAGCATCATCTTTTGAACAGACTATTGTGCCTCCATTTGAAAACCTTTGGCATTTGTTGAAAATCAATTTGTTATATATGCCTGCTCTATTTTTGGAATTTCTATTCTGTTCCATTGATTTAATATTTAATCTTTTCATCAGTATCACACTGTATCAATTATTGCTGCTCTACAGTAAGTATTGGTATCAAGTAATATGAGTTCTTTAACTTTATTATAGTACCTACTTTAATTATTGACATTTTTGTTGATATACTAAAATACAAAGGGGCAAAGGTAAATACTGTACTCAGAAAACTTCAAAATTCTTAAAATTAAAAATTAAGAATAAAATATAAAATGAATACATTAAAATACACGTATAAATACTTTTTAAAATTGTACAATATACTCTTATGATTGCCTCGTTTTTAAAGATATTACATTGTATAAGGAGGAGTTTAATGGTTGAAATTGCAAAACAGTAATGCCTGTAAAATTGAACACATATACCATATTTCTAAAGGGATAGGGAAAGGAAAATATGTATCACTTCCATACATGTATATTTAACAAAGTACTTCAAATACTTTGGTGAATGTCATTCTCACTTACTATTGAAAAAAATGTTAAATTTCAAATGAAGGCTAGATATAGCAGGTATGTAAGTTTTCTCCCCACCTGTATTCACTGAATCCTGTTCTGTACATGAAACTCCTGAGAGAAAACAGAAGATTAAGAACCTCTGTTTAGCAGAAACATACATTCTTTCAAATGCCACTAACATGTAATAGTAGTTTGTTGTTAAAAAATCATGCAACAATAACTAATATTATACAAGTATATATGCACATATATATTTACATACGTAGACACATACCTAGATCCATAGACATTTTTTAAAAACAAGCAAATTGAAATTGAAAGCAAATGCAAATAATATTTATAAGGAATTTTCTTATCATGAATGAATCCAAGAGTCTTTCCTCTTTTACAAAAATAGGATTTGCTTTGAAAATGGGTATCCTGGGATCCTCAGCTATTTCACAGAAAAACAGATCTGAAACAGTCTGGTGCTTAAGTTCCCAGAGTTGGCTGGAGAACAGTTCTCTTGAAAGCTTCTGATACAATCCAGAGATAAAGAGCCAAAGGTAACAGGGAGGTCTGCCAGAAGAGTCTATAGAATTGCAGGTATTTGCAGAGAAGTGCCCCTAAGGTAATTGATAAAAACTGGAGGCAATGTCCACAGAGATAAGAAACTACTGAACATAAGAGAGTGAAATAATTCTGCTGGGAAATACTGAGCTAATCCATCAATTTTATTTTATTTTATTTTTTTAGTCCTTTTCTATTTCACAGTCCTTCAATAAAAATCTTTATTTTGACAATCTAGAAAGGTTTACACAAACAGCCAGTAATGGAAAAATATAATAACCCTCAATTCACTTTCTAGAAAAAGTCTACTTGCTATAAAAGAAGTCGAAGGCTGACAATTTTTATCATATTTGAGCTAACCATAAGGAAGCATAATTTACAAAAACATTGTGAAAATTTAACTAGTTTGGTTAGTTGAATGGATTTTAGTTGAATGGAGAGAAAAACAGTAAAGCTTACATTAAACAGCTAAAATTTGTTTTTGATTCTCACTCAAAAAAAAAGTGGCTCAATACAAGAGAGTAACTCTTGTTTTCATAAACATGTAAACATTAAATCCATAATATTACTTACAGAAAATGGCATATAGAATTGTGTGGAGAGAAACTAATATTTCTTGATCACTAATATTTACTATACTTTTTACTTGGTATAAATGTGCCCTAAGCTTAAAGATCATAATAAAGCAGAAGCAGTTCACTTCCAATTTTCTTAAACCGCCGGTAACCACCCACCCAAAATAAAAACCACGGTCTATTAAGTTGCAGAAGCTTTAGGCGGCCCCAAGGAAGGAGAGTCATAGAAAGACCACTACCTCCTGGCCAACGGGGCAGGCAATATCCTAATGGTTCTTTTGCCGTGCCACTGACTTTTTGTGGTTGCGCCTCTTCTATGGCAGTCCTCCTGCAGCACTTTTCTCTGTGACAGCTGCTTTTCTTGAGCAGACTCTTCAGAGTTACCATACTGTACCGGATCTCTGACAATCTTGGGGAAATTAATCCCTCGGCAGTGGCTACTTGGAGCACATAATCATCTTTGTCTGCCTCTGTATCCTCGAGTTCCACTTCTCTCTCTGGCACAAAAGAAAATAGATCCCTTTATCGTGCCTGATTCTTGTAGAAAAAAAGATTATAAGGCAGAATTTCTTGGCTATCTAGTGATACACCTTCCTACCACACTGTAATACAGTTTTAATAGATCTTGGCACAAGATGTGGCCAGAGATGAGAATGTTGGCAGCTAACGGAACAACCTTACATTGTATACAAATGTCAGCTACATTATAGCAGGTGGGCTATGCTATATGTTCCACCACACCAGGGTCTTTTCTCATTAACAAGCATATATATGTATTTTTTTTTTTCTCAAGCACTTCATTGTCTTTTCTTGCAATCTGCATTTTGTGACCTTTGGTGCCCACCTCCAAGATGGATTTTGAATATTTCTTTGCTATGTCTAATGGGGATTTATAACTGTATATCTGAGGCAATGGCTAGATACAAGCTTAAAAGAATCTTACACATTGGATAATAATTAAGGCAACTGTGATTGCTCAGAAACATATTTGATGATCCTGAGCAAGCTAACTAATCATATGGGCCATCTTAAGTAGTATATGCCAAATTCAGACAAAGGCCAGAAATCTCAGCCTATTACACCAACACTGATACATCCATCATTCCATTGTTTCCCAGTATTGTTTACAATTCCTATCTTATACTTTTTAAAAATTAATTAATCATTTTTTTTTATTTTTACAGACTGCATTTTGATTCATTGTACACTAATGGGGCACATCATTTCGTTTCTATGGTTGTACATGATGTAGATTCATACCATTTGTGTAATCAAACATGTACATAAGGTAATGATTAAAAAAGTCTTAAAAATTGGCAAGTTTGAATCAAAACAAATTATATCTAAATACTAAGATAGAGATATTATTATTCAATATGGCACTGGAGTTATCATAACAAGTAATTAACTCCATAGAATAACATAGTACAGTAAAGCTATTTTTAGTGTGGCTTCAGCACATGGACTAACATTATCAAATGAACTCAGGTCTAAGAATCTTCCTTCCAGGGTGGAAATCAGCACAAAAGCTCTTATTTTTGCAACATCAGAAGGCAATATAACCTTCCTTTTTCCTCACAGTTTTTAATCATACTGTTTACACTACTTCTAATAGTTGGAAGGCAGCACCTGGATCTCTGAAATCTAGAATAAACCCTTTTTCAAATCCCACATCAACTACTAGCTGAGCGTGTGATCTGAGGTATAGTATTTAAAATCCCTCTCTTCACTTTCTTCACTGAAAAGGGAAATAATAGTGACACACAATAGCACTGCTTGGGACATTAAATGAGATTTAAATGAGATATTACCAACATATATAATATTGCCTGGCACTCAGCAGGCACTCAACAAACTATTTAAAATTTGAAAAAAAAAAAAAAAATACAAAATATAAAAGTTATGACAGAAAATTTTAAAAAGGGACTGAGGATTATGTGTTTTAATGTCCCGTTTCTGCATCCCAAACATTTTAATAAATCATTGTAGAAAAATTATCATAAAGTATGGTTAACATCTAATTTAAGTGGATTGGGTATTATTTTTAATACTTATTATAAAGTATACAAGATGTTCAAAAATAGATTCAAATTTGCCTATAAAGGGACAAGTTAAATTGACTAGAAAAATTCAGCTGAATTGCAGGACAAGACTTAAGGTGCCACATGCTATTAGCAAGTACTGAGTTTAAAGTTCTACCAATAGGCAAAGCTGTTTATTCTTTTCAGCTATATTCAGCTGCATAGTTAAAGCTATGAGAGAAAATAGGATTTAACCAGGCTTGGCTTTTTACTATGAGGATGCCAAGATTGGAGAGAGCAGATGTTTCAGTTAAGAGAAGATAGGAGAGTGCTGGCAGTAGGTTTATAGAAGAACCCTTGCCTAGAATGAACGAGAAAGGTTTTGGGTTCTAAATCCAGCACCACAAAAAATGAAAATGAAAATAAAGAAGATATTTTATGTGACAGAAAATAAATAATACTCGTTAGATTTAAACAATCCAAGAGAATTTCTTGCTCATTCTAAATGCACATTGTGGTGAGAAGGGGTAGAAGATTGTTAGTTTGTAGTCAGTCTTTGGAAGGTCTGAACTTGAAATTTTAAGCTCCAAATTCAAGACATACTTAAATCATTTCTACTCACAACTTATAGGTCAGAGAAAGGCACACGGTTACTATCTAACAAAGAGACCAGGAAATAAATTCCTACTTGATTGGTAAGCAAACAGAATATTTAGAATCAAAATTGAAGCTTGCTACATCTTAGAAGTGGAAAGATCATTTGTGTGTGTACTAATATCCATTATAGGTATGTATTATCCAAGTTGGAAAGTATTTTGGTGAATGAAGAGTTAAAATCGTAAAGAAATAAAAGGCAGACAACCAGGGAATCTATGAATAAACGTGAAAAACAAGAAGAGTAGGGTTTAAGATATGGTTAGAATAGTTTTAGGAGAGTGATGGGAAAAGGGAAACTCAAGGAAGTAGAATAATAGTCTGAGGAAATGTGAACAAGGAAAATAATTGTCCACTTTGGGTTTCAGTTTTTTCCAAAGGCTACAACACATGCATGCACTCAGACACACAGACACACACACACACACATCTCAGGTGAAAGATTATCATCTGGAGCAAAAGAGTGAAAACTGTGTGGAACAACTCAAGGTTAGAAGAGTTTTTATCGATAAAGCCTCATGTGATATAGAGAACACTTGGGAAGGATTTCAGAAGCTGGCATGAATGGCAGGTGGAGTCAGTAAGCAAGGTACAGATTCACATAGAGATTTGTTTTAGGAAATGAAGCATGACCCTGATTTTCTCAGGAGGCTTATGACAATGGGAACACAAAGACAAAGGGCATAAGATTCGCCTTCCTGCTCTCAAAGGCTGCATATTGTGGTGGCTGAATGGGGAGAAGACAGAGGTTCATGCCAGGACCATAGAGAATATAGCACTTCCACCAAATCAGCACCATCTTTACTTAAAATGTTGCAGAAGTCAAAGCAGGGAAGTCGTTTTAGCATAATACTGACAACTGTTTAAAAAATTTGTGCTACGGCTGCAACAAATTCAAACAATACAATCTCAGAATGCATTTAGTGTACTTCCCAATTTACTAGAAAATGTGACCACAGTCTATTTTCAATGTGGATGAAGAACCTAATAAAAGTCCTAATTAGCTTGACATTCACTTCTGTGAAATAAGTAATGGGTATGTACATAATTAGATGTTGGGCTAAAGAAATTGCTGGAATTGTGTATATGATTTCATTGCTAAAAATTTGTTATAGTGATGAGGCTTTTGCCTTTGTATTTTATCTAGGAGAATTGTTGAGTAGGTAATTATTTTAAAAAATAGATCTATTCAACTAAGGGATTAGAATAAAAAGCTATTAAAAAGATAGTGATACAATTGCTTTCTGACCCACTAAATGGTAACTTAAGGAAATAAAAAAATTTAATCACTTAATTTATCACATACCTTTTTTAGTTTCCTGTAATTTAAAGGCATAATCTCCCCCTTTTTGCTTTTAATGAACTTCTCTACTGATTAGATCAATATGACTATTCCTCTAAATTCAAATTATTAGATGTTTGTAGAATTAAGCATATGATATACTTTACATGATCAATTAGAAACTCTGCTCTAAACATAAAAGCTTTTGATTAAGTAATTTTTGAAAGAAGAACATCACTGGGGCCTTTGGAACAGAAATGGTATATTACCTTAAAATTAAAAGTTTGAAAGTTCCCCTGAAGTTATATAAAAATGGATATGTTTTATTAAAATGTAAAGTGACTCTCAAGAAAGCATTTCTAAAACTTAATGGCATGAGAACAAAGCATTGAATAACAATTATGCTGGTTTTATAGAGAACTGACATTTTCAAATCCCTTTCTATTTACCTCTAAAAATCAACCCACAGTGAGGATTTTGCCATCAGAAAAAAAAAAAAAAAAAAAAGAAAAAACTTACTGGGGATCTTTGTTACTGGTGATCTCTTACATTTTTAAGTACAAGATAACGTCATCTAATAGGGAACTCTTGAAAAATTAACTATGATTGCTACTACATTCAAGTTGCTTCCAACTTCAATAAACTGCCTCTCAAACTGTGATCCTACATCTAGAAAGAGTTCAGCTGGGGTATCTAAAGTATATAAAAATAGAAAGTTTATGTCCAGAAGGCAAATTACCAAGTTTCTATTTTATTCTTTGTTATGGAAGTTAATGCAGCAAGTTTGTAAATTATATTCAATGCTACATGTGAAGAAGATTCAAAGAAATATGTGGGTCAGAGGTAGTTCAGTGGTAGAGTGCTTATATCTAATGCTCCAGGTTCAATATCCAGCACTGTGAAATAATAAATAAAACAAATAGACATTTTGTTGTTTAAAATCAGTTTAAAGAAGTGTATTTGTTTATTTTCTGTTGCTATACCAAAATAACTTAAAATGCAAAGAGGTTTATTTAGCTCACAGTTTTCGAGGCTGAAATTTCAAGATCACTGGGTATCCTCTCATACTTACTTATTGAACTTCCCTCTCTGACCTGCTGAATCACAGCATGGTGAAAAAATAGAAAGGGAACTGTCCACATGTGTGAGGGACCAAGAGTGTGTGATGTCCTTACTCTATAATAATCTGTTTTTATTAGAAAATAAACACTCTGACAGGTCAGTGCATGTTGTGGTTTGAATGAAAAGTTTTCCCCAAAAGCTCACAGGTGAAACACCAAGAAGGTTTGGAGGAAAAATGATCAGGTTACAGCCTTATACTAATCAGTGAATAGATCCCTGATTGGATTTACTAAGAGGTAGCTGGAGGCAGGTGGAGTGTTACTGGAGGAAGTAGTTCATTGAGGGTGTGACTATGGGTATATATTCTGTGCTAGAGAGTGGAGTCTCTGTCTGCTTTCTGATCATTAAGAAAGTTGCTTCCCTCTGCCGCACACTCCGCCATTTTGTTCTGTCTCACCTGGAAACCTGAGGAATAGCGCTTGCTGTCCATGAACTGAGACCTCTAAAACCATGAACCTCCAAATAAACCTTTCTTCCTCTAAAATTGTGCTGATTGGGTCTTTTAGTCACAGCTACAAAAATGCTGACTAAAACAGTGTTTTCCTTTCACAGGCCTTGTCCTGATGACCTTGCACTAGTCTCTCCCCGCTAAAGATTCACCATCTCAGTACTACCACCTGAGGACCAAACACATGAAGCTTTAAGGGACCCACAAACCATACCCAAACCACAGCAGGTAGAATTTGAAGATGCTTGTGGAGATTTTATTTAATTTAATAAACATTATTGAAATTTTACTGAGATTGTATCTTAGATTAATTTATTTGTTAGTTAAATTAGTATGCAAAGTAGGATTAGGAAAATTTTGACTTCTTCTAGAACAAGAAATATGAAAGAGGGCTGGGGATATAGCTCAGTTCATAAAGTGCCTGTCTGTCAAGCACAAGGTCCTAGATTTAATTCCCAGCACCCACCACTAAAAAAAAAAAAAAAGAAAAGAAATGAAACAAATGTAAAAACAAACCAAAAAAACTACAATGATAATTTTTAAAATAGATTGGATGTCTTTAGCTTTAGACTTGACTGAGGTATAAGCATATTCTTTATGTATCACTTCTTCAGAGCTGAAATGCTGTCAACTCAATAAAAACATGCTTTCCAGAACTGCAGAGTCATTTGTAGATAATTCAGTCACAATATCCAAAGTGTACACTGATTTAAATGTGTAAATTGCAAAGCTTCTTTCATATATGTGTGGTTCAAATTCAAGTAAAGTTGATTGAACTAACATAAAACATTTATCTCAAATTTGAGAATACATTGCTAAGATTTAAGGAACAATCTCATCAATTGAACTATTTGGCTTTTTTTTTTCTTTAATTCTGATCTGATTTGAAACCCCTTCAATCTCTTTGACCATCGATGATATAAACATGTGAGAAATATAGATTACTGATTTAATATTTTCCAACTTTTAAATACCAGATTCTTAAGTATGTTAAAATTACCATGTTCTTAAATACTCATATTCTTCAATTAAGGTAATGATATGTACATTTATTCTCATTTGTTTAATAAGAAATCTATCAAATATTAACATTAGAACTAAAACTGAATCATGGGTTAAATAGTATACATTTGAAGAGGGGACACTATATTTAACTTTGAACCTCACATGGTTTATTTTCAATTCTACCACATGGTATTCCAACCCATAATGATTTGTGACTTTCTTTGCTAAATTTATTTCTTCTATATCCCACTTTATTCTTTATATTACAGCAATTCAAATTTACTATAGTGCATAGAATCAAACCTCCATATTTTATAATTTGTTTCCTGAATTTATAGGTATGTTTCTTCTTCCTTGAAATACCTATCCTCTTTTTACTGTTTAACTTTCATTTACCTTGCAAAATATACCTTAGCAACAATTTCCACAACTAAACCTTTTCTTATACCCTCATGCAGATAGATAACATCAATCCAAGTCTCCAGGATCCTACATATTATTCCATTATAGTTCTAATCATATGTTTATCAAACTCCTCTATAATGTACATATGTTATAGATAAGTATATAATTTCAGCTCAGTATGCTATTCCTTTTTTGGGTACCGGGGATTGAACTCAGGGGCACTCCACCCTTGAGCTTCATCTCCAGCCCTATTTTGTATTTTATTTAGAGACAAGGTCTCATTGAGTTGCCTAGCGCCTTGCTTTTGCTTAAGTGTTCTTTTAACTCGAGATCCTCCCGCCTCAGCCTCCTTAACTGCTGGGATTATAGGTGTGCACCACTGTACTCACTTCAGTACACTATTCTTTATCCATTTGTGACCAAAATATTTTCTACATGAAACTGAGCATATTAATAATTTATTACTTGAATGAATAAAGTAATGTTCACTAATACCAAATCATGCATGACAAATCCATAACCATATGAAGTTGGAATATGGTCATGTCATTGAAAAAATAATTTGTGCAAGTCTCCAAACTCTGAAACTTAACAAGTATTAAAATATTACTAGGGACTTAGAGTTGCTCAGAAAATCATTTATGAATTCACAAACTGTCTTCTAAATATTTTTCAGCTCAAATTTTTTGAGTAATTCCAAACTACTTGATACTACCTTGTATCAGGAATACAAACAGTTGATATTGTGGGCAAATTACTTTGGTATGGAAGGAATTTTTTTTTTTTTAATTTTCTTTCCATGAATTTTTGCCAATATGTTCCTTACAATTTACACTTCCTAATATTTTACTAAATACTGTTTAGGTTATTTAAAACAAAACTAGAGTTGGATTGAAACTTATAAAACTTCATGGTCAGTAAATAAGTATGAATTCAGAAATGAACTGAGAGTTGTGGATGACATATTTAGCCTCAAAATTGTTACAATCTTTTGGGAAAACTATTATGGTTTGGATGTGAGGGGTCCCTCAAAAGCTTACGTGTGAAATAATGCAAGAAGGTTTAGAAGTGATATGATTGGCTTATGGGAGCCTTAACCCAATCAGTGAATTAATACCCTGTTAGGGTAACTGCAGACTGATAAGGTGTGGCTGGAAGAGGTGGGTCACTGGGGACATGTCTTTGGAGTATATGTTTTGTATATAGTGAGTGGAGTTTCTCTCTCTGCTTTCTGATCATTATGTGAGTTGCTTTGCTGTGCCATACTTTTCCACCATGATGTTTTGCCTTACTTTGAGCCCTGAGGAATCTCAGGGCTGACTATCTATGGACCGAGACCTCTGAAACTGTGTACCCCAAAATGAACTTTTCCTCATCTAAAATTGTTTTTGTGGTGTTTTCTAGTAACAACAGTGAAAAAGCTAAGAGAGAAAACTAATATTTACAAAACTAAAATAAAACATATTAGAAAAGAGTATAAAATTTAGTGTGTGAAAAGAACAATCATTAAAACAAACAATAGTAGAGTAGATTACTGCCCCAACTCTTGGTTCCTTATCAAGCTCACTCACTATCCTATGACTTTCTCAAGCAATCTATGGGTGGAAATTGTACCTTCAATAACTTTTAGATTTGTATTATGCAGTGTATTTTGATCAATGGAATTTGAATGAATGTAAAATTTAGATCACAACCGAACGTTATGTATGAATGAGTGGTCTATCATTATCCCTGTTATTCCTACTCTAGAGAGCACACCATGTGCCAGATAGGGGCTGCTCCTTTCAGTCTCAGAATGAGAAGACATGTGGAACAGAACTCAGTAGAATAGCAACCAACTTCTCCTTATCCTCCCTGTAGCATGTGTGAGAAATAAATTATGTTACAAAGTAATGACAACTTGAGACATGTTATTGCAGGACTCTCATACAAAACCAACACAAGAATGGGTGTGCTACCACGGAATGCAGAAAAGCAGAGGATGTGCTACTGACTCTGGACTAAGTGGCCAGAAGTATAGAAATTGTTTATCTAAGCCATGCTTAGGTAAACAGCAATCTAGATTTTTAAATCTAAAATATTTGGTAAATTTGTAGTCTATCATAAATGTAGGCAATGTATCTAAAGCATTGTGTGCCTAGCTTTATTATCAATTGTATTTGGTATAGTAGCACAGGAAAGAGATGAGCTCAGGACAAAAGAACTTGGGCTGTTGGAATTAAAAGAAGAAAGAGACAATAAGTGAACTCCCCAAATTCTGGATATGCATGTTTGAAAGATGTGCACAACTCCAATCTGTAAAAGATGAATGTGAAAAAAGGCAGAATCATGAGTCACATAGGCAAAGGAAGACAAGCGCTTAGGATGAACATCATCACATCCAGAGGAGGCAGGAGATGTCATCAACATCTTTGAAAAACTATCATCAAATTATTATCAGAGAAATAGATCAGCGTAAGTTCCAAGGAAGTCTGATACGATCACCAATCCTATCACAGCATACAGACAAAAGATATGTCTCAAAAATATGTGTTTGTTGTATGAGGAGCTAACACCAAGTCAAAATGCATTTTTCAAGTTTTACAAGTTGGACAATCTTGATATAAAAGAGAATGTAACTCTAAGACAAAATAATTTTAAGCCCACATTTTCTCTAGACAGCCAGCTGGCAAAGTTGCTTAGCTGCCATGTGGGACATCTGCTTCCATAGACCTTCCTAACACAGCCAAAAGGTTAGGGGAAAGCAAGAGCCTCCCAGAGGACAGAGCTAAATTTATTAGAAACAAGCATTGGCAATTCAGTCAGGGGGTGGAACTGACATCTAATCATGGAATAGTTTTCTACATTTGGACATGGCAGACTTTCAGTATTGTCACACAGGAATTAAATGCCATGGAGCAGTGACCCTGAATGTCATCTCTTACTTCTCTGACTAGATATATTGATTTGTTATGGTATCCCTATTTCGCCATTGAACACGGGGTGTGAATATGGATTATACTTATATTATTAGTTTGTATGTTTCCAGTTCAAAAGGAGCTGCATCTGGACCTGAATTCATGAGGTATAGGACTTTGCATATTATCCTTTAATTAGAAGAATCATTTGCTTTATTCCAAAGGGAAATATTGAGCTCATGTTTTTTGAAGGAGGAAAGTCAATTATGTGTCATCAAGAGCACAGATTTGGGTAATTGGAATTATTGTTTGAATATTGGCTCTTTCCCTCTAAGGTTATTATGAAATACTTTCTCTCAGAAAGTGAAGCATGCTTTCTGCTCCAAGGTCAGGCTTAAGTAAGTGAATTGTATTTGCAAATGGAATAAAGGTAGACATGACATTTGACATAACAGTTTGAGTAGAATCTTTGAATTCATCTATATAATTATTTCAGATTCTTTCCTTAATAAAAATATATCCCAGGTGGTGAATACCTAGTCTGTGTTCTGAAATTGAAAAAGTGCATGGATTCAATCCAAGCATAGTCCTAATCCAGCCTAATCCAACAAAGTTCAGTTAACTGAGCTGATCTATATTCTATATTCAGGTAACATATAGAATTTCTTTATTGTAATAAAAATAATTCTTTTTTTATTACACTAAAGAGTAGTCAGAAAAGAATTTTTGTAGAGCATGAATGACTTAAGCCATATTGTTAAATTTGGCACCTGGATAAGGAAGGGGTGATGCAAGATATCTTTGAAGCAAAAGTTAAGAGTATGTGAAAAATCAAGTTACTGAGCATAAAATTGGTTTGTTGGAGAGAATTCTGATTATTGAACAGACTGTATTTTGGAGAACAAAAGAAAATGGACTGAAAATCTAAACAACTAGGAAAGTCAATTACGAGACAGCAAGAGCACAGATTGGGATAATTGGAATTATTGCTTGAATATTGTTTAAGTATTGAGCTAATAGTAATATTGAATAGCAGTAAGATTCACTATCTTTGTGGCTTTAGGCATGGCACATTAAAACAAACAGACCCCACTTATGATGGTAAAAGTTGATACAAATTCAGTAGAAGCTGTACTTCAAGCTTTGAAATTTGATCTTTGTGCAGGCAAGTGACATGCAGTAAGATGATCTGAACAGTGGCAGTCACTTGCAGTTCCTGTCAGCCACACCCTCACAAGGGTGAGTAATCCATACTCTATAGTTTAGTAAGATGACAGGCTCATGGCATATGATATCTTCAGTTTCTAATGGGTTTATCAGGATTAATGGTGTTATGCTTTGGATGTGAGGTGTCCCCCAGAAGCTCACATGTGAGGCAGTACAAGAAGGTTAAGGAGAAATGATTGGATTGTGGGAGTCTTGACATAATCAGTGAATTAATTCTTGATGGGATTAACTGAGTGACAACTGGAGGCAGGTGTGGGTGTGGCTGGAGGGAGCGGTTCATTGGGAGCATGGCTATGGGGTATACATTTTGTATCTTCAGAGTAGAGTCCCTCTGTCTCTCTCTGTCTCTCTCTGTCTCTCTCTCTCTCTCTCTCTTTCTCTCCCCCCCCGCCCCCCGCTACTTCTATCTGCCACGCTCTTCCACCACCACAATGTTCTGCCTCACCTCTAGCCCCAAAGGAATGGAGCAAACCTTCAAT
This sequence comes from Sciurus vulgaris, assembly GCF_902686455.1. Classification (NCBI taxonomy): domain Eukaryota; kingdom Metazoa; phylum Chordata; class Mammalia; order Rodentia; family Sciuridae; genus Sciurus; species Sciurus vulgaris. Next base: position 23,279,070 of record NC_136470.1, on the reverse strand, counting down.
GGACTAAGAACTCTGAAACCATAAACCCTCAAATAAACCATTCCTCCTCTATAATTGTGCTGGTTGGTTCCTTTTAGTCACAGCAGTGAAAAAACTGACAAAAACAAATGGCATCATAAGTCACAGACCATCTAAGTAGCACAGCCTGTTTTATGGTGACATGTTTGTGGCCCCTCTAGTCTTATGACTTGTGTATATCTAAAATGGATCTTGTCTTAGAGAGCTTATAATCATCATGGAGGTTGTAGAAAATTTCCAGAGTTTTCACTTTCATTTTGCGATTTCTTGGAACATATTTACATCTTAATGCATTAATGTGAAATCCTTTAAATTTTAATTAACTCTGAGTTCACATCCTTAAAAATCAGTCTCAATATTAATCTGAACATAATAAAGAAAATAAAGTGGCAAAACTTACCATTTATCATTACATGTATTCCCATTATTGAGCAGATTTTTACTCCTAAACATAAGCATGTATTAGTTTGTGTAACTGTAGTAGTAGTGTCTTATTCTGTAAGAGATAAGCATTGTCAGCTACTGAAAAAGGCTGTATTTGAACTAGGTGACCTAAGACCTGTGGTAGGCCCATCAGTGACATTTATTTCAATCTTAATGTCATCAAAGCCAAAGCTTGAGGGACAAGAGTTTACTTCAAAATGACAGGTGAACACTGTAGTAATTTTTCTCCCTTTTGAAGAAATGATGACTTTCAGTGTAGTTAAAGATTTTTCTTATTAAATCATTTATAGATGGTAAGTAGTTTGCAAAGGAGAACTTTGTTTTCTTTTATTTAACCTATGATTCCCTACGTCATGAAGCATTTAACTCATCCTCTAAAAACTACAACTTTATCAACATCAAATCTTAACATGAGGAGACCTATGTCTCAGTTCAATAATTCAAACTCAATTTATTTTATAATTTAATCCCAACTGAAAGGCATCAGTTTCCTTAATTAAAATGTTAGTCTACAGAAAAATTAGTGCTTCATGTTTTCCTTTTCTGTGCAATGATAAACTTGAGCTTAGCTCTGCAAACTACATTTGAAAGTTAATCACACCACTTTAACATTATGTCTCATATAAACATTTCCATAGATATGAACCCAAAGTAATTTTTTTCATATTTATCCAGGAATTGAATGTCAAAAATATAATCACGTTGTTTTAATGGACTTAGCAATATAATTTAAGATTCTCATTCCATGATAGCATGATAGACCAAGAGGTTTCAGGAACCTCTGCCCAATACTGGTCCCGGTTCAACATTGATGATTCTAGAAAACTCCCTATAAATGAAAGAGAATTCCTCCCTATATTCCTGGATACCTGCCTACTTCTCTTCATATCTACCCTGCTTCTGTTTCCTGGAAATACATATATGGAATTCTAGTATTACTATTATTTCTATTTAGTGTCTGGATGCTTGTAAATCGTTAAATTAAATCCATTTTAAATATATATCAGATAGTGACAAAGACTTTCTCTCCTTGACCAGAATCTGACTGGGCTCCTCTAAACCTTCTCTACCTCAACATGGGTGCTTATCCTTGTTGGGACTGCAGTGTTCCATTGTAGCAAGAATCCCACTAAGTTGGTTTAATGAGAATCCCCCACCCTTGATATCCAATTACTCTTGATATCTGATTAAATTCTTCATCTCCCCTCATATGTCAGCTGATATCTCACGACCCTGGCCTGCCTTCAGCAAGAAATTGTCAAGTTGGCCGAGCCAGAATCACACTTACCTGAGATGTTTCTGCTTAGAAATTTTTCATATATCAACCTCTATCTCCTTGGCCATAAATTCTCACTCTTTACATTCAGAATCGCCCTGTTTTATGCTGAGATCTCTTTCCCACATTGCAGTAGTTTCTGAATGTATCTGTTTTTACTGCATTTATTACCTCCCAGTTAGAATGTACCCATCAAGTGCGATTTGGAATTTTTAGGCCTTTACTATGCTTGGAGCATGGACCATATTCCACACATGACATTGAAGGCTTTGTATGAACTGGTTCTCATAAAGTCCCATATGCATTCTAAGCTGCACATCTGCATCCTTATCCTCTGATATGTTTTCTTCTAAGTTTCACCCATCACAGACCCTCCAGCTGTGGGGACACCATATCCACATGCCTCTTAGTTCAGTTAATGTTTCCTCAATCTTTATTTCTCAGGACCTAAGTCACTTCTCTATGAAATATTTTCTGAATTCCTAGACCAAGATGATCTTATAGTATTTTTTCTCAGTAAAATATACATCATTCTAATGTTTATGTGCTAATCTTAATTTAATTTGTTTCTCTTTAAAACTATAATATAGAATAGGGTGTAAACTTAAATTCTCTGAAGAAACTGCATCTATATTAACTTTCCTGCATGTTGCTTGACCTTGGCTGATTAGAACATTATAATTATGGAAAGATGGAATGTCATAGGTCAAGACCCTAAATTAGCTTGGGCTATCTTAAGTCCTTTTATTTAATAGTTATTTACCTTAACTTCTGTATCTGATGTAACATTCTTATATTTATTGGGTAAACTTCTCAAAATATATTATGGAGCTTAGCAGATTCCTAATCTTCCACAAACTTTAATGTTAACAATGCTAAAACATCTGAAACCTATAGAAAAGTTTCACCTGCTTTGCTGAAGCCTGCCTACCTGATACTTCCACTTTTTGTGTATGGTAAATATATTGATTCATTATTTCCTTTCTGTGACTATAAAAGTTCATGTAACTGTCAGCCACTGGACAAGGCAGGCACTCTTTGGAGTAATCTCTTATTCTTTTGGAGGAAAATTGCTGCCCCTTCAAAAGATTTAGCATGCCTTCAAAGTTGTTTCCTTACCAGAATTAGGGCAAAAGCCCCTATTCCTGGGATCCCAACAGACCAGATTTGGCCATTCATCCCAAAAATACAATTGAAGACAACAGAACTGGCAGGAAAGTAGTTTTATCTTCAGAGTATCCTCACTGGGAAGAACAGAGTGGTCTACTTACCTAAGATTTGTTTTTGAAGAGTTGACATGAGCTTCCTTTTTTTTTAGGGGACATAAATACAATGATTGGGGCTTTGCATTGCTGGGGAGCTTGCATAGCTAACCAGCTTGGTGGTCTGGTTGATCATTATCCCAGGATTGACCATGCAGAGCTTTGTCGTGGATAACAGAGTTTTGTCGTGGATAAGAAAGTTGCTGTTGCTGGTAGTCAATTCATTTCGCAAGATGTTTATCCATCAGAACCATTGTTTCTGGAATTCAAGATGACCACAGAAAAGAATGACTCAGGAAAACTCAAAAGGAAAGAGAAAACAAGTCAAAGAGACCACTGGAGTCAAAGAGGCAAAATGGAGTTTGTTAGATAAGTGACTTTTGGTTCTTTTGTTTGGGCTAAGGCTTTATGAAGAAACTTAAAAAGACTGATAGCTATGCTCAGTTATATGTACTTATTCATTTATGTATTTGTAACATGTGATTATGAATTTGAAATGAGTGTGCTTAAGAATATGCCCACTTGTGATGATGGGTCTTCCCTCTGTAAGTTTCCCAATAAATGTCTAATCGCTTGCTTTGTTTGTTTAGAGAGAACACTAATCAGCAAATGAACTCCATTGCTCTCCTCACTTGTGCCAAGTACTAAACCTTTCTCTACTCTTACCGTAAGACCCCCCAAAAAGGAGACCCTAACTCTGTCCCATGGATCGACGGCAACCCCAATCAACCGCAGGAGGCGTCACTTGATGCAAACTGCAAGAGGCTTTTATTCCTGCGCACTGGGACCCAAATCGTGACTCACACAGGAGTCGCAGGAGTCGAGGAGTCGGGTCCCTAGCAGAAAATCTTACAAGTTTATAAAGGCAGAAACCACACATCGGGAGGGGTCACACACGGAAGGGAAAAGGGGAACAAAGCCGCCGGGAAATTCCAAAGGGAGTCTGGATTTGCTGATAACATACAACATTCACAATGTTTTACAACAGGGCGTAGATTCTGGTCAACAGTTTCTGGTAATCTTATATCCTATATATCTTAACTGTCTGAGCACTATCTTGCTCAATTTACCCTTTTACTCTCTTTTTGGGGCTGTTTCCTGGAACAGCTTTAAGGGCTTTGTTCCCATCACTGGGAGGGAGACCTTAGGGAGTTGAGATAAAACAGACAGCTTAAAAAAATGTCCATTCTTTCATTACCACCTGGTTATTCTTATCAGTTTGTAATTTGCAATTTGCATTCACCAAGAGGAAAACTCGTTTCTTTTGATCACAATAATCTCTTCTACAGTGGAACGTGTCATTCAGAGGAACTTGAATTCATGTTCCAGGGCCACCCACACTCTATTTGGCTAAGAATATATGATTTTCTCATTTCCTTTGGGGCAATACTGTTATTTTGCACCAGAAATAGCATAATATGTTTGCCAATTCCTTCTTATTTCTTTATATCTTGGGAAGATAGTAAATATCATTAATTCATCTTACAGACATTACCTAAATTGGAAAAAAGATATCTGGCTGAAATGCAATAGTTGCTAAATTGTCTACTGTGTACTCACAACATTAAACCTGACTGAGGGAAAATCCAGTACACAGAGGAAGCATGTGACTAACTCTCTCCAGTACGTTTAGAATTACATAAATGTCTACTCCATTTGAGAATGATATTTTCGCTGAATTCAAACTCTTTTCTGGCCCACTTTAAGTGCCTGTATTGTAAGGTATTTGGTAATGGTAACATAGAGGTCGAATAAAACCTTTAATAGGTTCAGCAACTTCCTAAGCCTTCCTGAAAGTTAAGTGAAAGTATCACATAAGGAATTGCAATATCCCGAGTTATTTTCCTAATTAGAACAAAGCTTTTATTACCATTTTGAGTATTGTTATTTCCTCTGTGATCTTGAAGTAGCTACTGCCTGATGACTCTGGTAGAGGATAAAGGTCATGGCTAACTTGGTATTAGCATTTTGCTTTTGTCTAGTCACAGCAGGAGCCTTGCTCTCTGTGCTCTCTGGCATGTTTAAAGAAAAGAAGAAATCTGTGGCTTTTATGATGATTGAGAAACTGTACAATGCCTGGGTAGGGGGTTAATTAGGAATGAAAAAAGCTTAACATCTCTCTCAAAGCAGATCTCTTGGGGAGGTCATTTTCACAGGGATGCAGATGTATTCATCTCTAAAGTGCTTCTTAAAAAGTATATTATTTTAGAAAATGAAGAAACAGCCAATAATCATAAGAATCAGAAGTAGAAAGGATGCATTAATGAATAAGAAGTAATTTTAAAGTATACTAGAAAATCCAGGATATTCTGTCTGTTGAAAATCATGCAGTTTGAATGTACTTCAAAACAGATAGAGTAAAAAATACATTTCTTATAGATTTTAATAAATAATTAGATATTATGTTAAATGAATGTATTACTAAGTTTTTAATTGATTATTTCAGCCATTGTTTTTCTTAGCTTACTTCAAATGAAAGAATTGTCGCGTCGCATTTTTGTTGTGGTTAAATTATGTCCAGAGTAATGAAAGAGAATTATTTATCAGAGTCAGTTAATGTGTTCCCACTCACATCATAAAACACACAAGACATTGTGGTGACTATAAAAGAAAGTTTATTTATTGTAAGAAGTATAGGTACAGAAATCTTTTGTGGTTGACCCTATACATATGTACAAGTATACATTGGTATAAAGTATACATAAGAACAGTGCTTTATGCTGGACACAGTAGCAAATGCCTATAATCCCAGTGGCTTAGGAGACTGAGGCAAGAGGATTGAGAGTTTAAAACCAACTTCAGCAAAAGTGAGGCACCAAGCAACTCAGTGAGACCCTGTCTCTAAATCAAATACAAAATAGGGCTGGGGATGTGGCTTAGTGGTCACGTGCCCCTGAGTTCAATCCCTGTTTTTTTAAAAAAAAAAAAAGTACTTTATGATAAACTGAAAAGTAAATATTTACATACACAATATTTATATATTATGGTGGCTCATAATCTACTAGAAGATAAGTGACAGTTTTAAAAATTAGCAAGTGATAATAATTATTTTCTGGGAGCTCCCCAAAGGCACCATTAAGATTGCATATGGGTAGAGCAAAGTCAAGTCTATTCCTACTGTAGTACCAGAAGGTGCAACTTTGACAAAAAGTGCTTCCTGACACAGTAATATCTTAGATGGAAGACCGCAGGGGTAGAATAATCAATGTGAATGCAAGGTCACAGTTAAGATACATTTTGTAAGAAAATCCACGAAAACCATGCCGGACACAGGAAATCACATAAGGGAGTTTATTAAGGAAACAGAATGTCTCCCTGCAGGGTAAGAGAGAAAATGAGAGGAAAAGAGAAAGGGCGCACACAAGAAAGAGTGTGGAAAGCGAGGAGGAGAAAGAAAGTGAGTAGGAGAGAGAAAGCATGAGAAAAGATGTCCGGGGTGCTATCCTTAAGCAGTTGAATTCTGCGGGCTAACAGGGGACCAATAATGGAGAAGGATACTTGCAAGCTGACTGATGAACCAATAGTTAGCTAGGATGTTCACGGACTGACAAGTAGTAGGGAGGCGGGGAAAATGGCTGAAGTGGAAAGGGCGGGGAGAGCAGCTTTCAGACTGATAAGCTAGGTTGTGATGCAACAGAAAGGATGGGGGAGCAGCTTTGTATTATACTTTTTCTTTTTTTTTTTGCGGTGCTGGGGAATCGAACCCAGGGTGTTGTGCTTGCAAGGCAAGCACTCTACCAACTGAGCTATCTCCCCAGCCCTTCTTTTTTCTTTTTAATGTACTTTTCTTTTTGCCCTTTTTGATTTATTTTTATTAGTTCATTATAGATATACATAATATTGGGGTTCATTTTGACATAATTATACAAGCACAGAATATACTTTGCTCCAATTCAATCCCCAATACTTTTTTCTCTCTTCTTTCCTCCCTGTTGCTCTTTTCCTACTAGTCTTCCTTCTTTTTTCTTTTAATTTTTATTGGTTTGTTTTAATGATACATGGCAATAGAATCTATTTGGACATGATTATAAAAGCAAGGAATATATCTTGTTCTAATTCAGTCTTTCGAACACCAAATTGACATTTTGTAAACTTTATGGACTTTTTATCACTTTCTCAAAGACTAGTTGTCATCCCTGAAATATGAACACGGAAGGAAATAGAACCCATTCTCCCAACTGCTGTGGGAAGTTTGGAGACCGACTTTGGTGGGCACCTTGCTTCAATTTACAAAATTATTTGCTATCCTAATGTGATGATGGTCCACTATATGCTGTGAATAAAGCCCTTGCTGCTCTGCCACTGCAACTTAGTTTTAAAAGGACATGCTCCTTCTTTTCCTCTTTCCCTCCCCGTCCCTGACCTTTTCCCCTCCCTAATCTTGGGGAAACAGGATAACCTTTCTTCCTTCCTATCCTAGCCAGAGTTATCTGTCCTTGAGCACCCGCCCACCACAGGAACCAGGTGATCCAGATTTAAGGATGGCACCAGAAGACATCAGAAATGACTATCTCCCAAATTAAAAAATGAATCGTAACTCCCAATAGAGAACACATGGAATGTAGCCTTTGACTGACCTTTTTAAAACCCCCCTGTTCCCTCCGATGAACCTAATCCCAGTCTCTGGGACAGGAGTCCCCTGTTTTTCTCATTTGCTAGTAAATCAATAAAACTATATTTTTTTCCTCAAAATTATGTCTTCCTTATTGGATTCACATTGGGAACAAGGATTGAGCTTTAAGTAACACTGAAGCCAGAGAAAATTTGTTTTTTCTCTTTCAAAGGCTTATTAACTAATAGCGAATGTCTCCCCAATTACCAGATAAAGTTAAGATCTAAGTGTGACAAATTGTGTTTTTAGATCCTCTAGTTATTGTTTATGTAGTGAATGTATATGTAATTGATTATATATTCTTTGCTAAAAATAAGTATATTGTATCTTTGCAATCTTTTAATGGATTGGTATACAAATTCCATTCTAGTATAGTGTTTTTTCAATTATGAACATGCTCTATAGCTCTACTAATTTTGTGGAAATGATTTCTGGGTCAGAAGATGATTTTGTTTATAAGAGTATTTTCCTCTTCTGGAACAAGCCAATCCCTGTGTATGAGAACTAACCATGTGGTGCCACAAAACCAAAGAAAAAGAGGCAGATTCAAAATTGCCAAGTGAACTTTATCAGGGACCTTCTAGCAGAATCATGGTCCTGATTCTAGCAGCAAGATGAGATAGTGCCCTGTGCTTTGGATCAGAAGTTTGTACTTACATAATTGTCAGGACACAATTGACCTACTTCCAACCTAAACGTGTGCGGATTATCTAAAGGTACTGAGTGGTTTGTTCCATTGTAAAGCTGAACTTATTACTCTAAGGTTTGGTTTATTCATAGTAGGCTAGGAAACTATATGGGGAAACTGACCAGGGTTGCTCAGGGATTATTAGGATTCAAGGTGCTTGCAGTTAAGTCAAGCGGAATCTTTACATGTCTAATGTACAGTCCCTGATAGGGTCTGGATAACGTTTGTGATGTAATTAGAAAGGAAAAGCTGAGACAGTGAAAGTTTGAAAGTAAATCTAGATAATAAAGATTTGTTATTCAGATGAATTAAGCATATATTGTTCTGAGAAAAGGTTATTTACCAAAAGGGTAAGTAGTGTACTGTTGAGAAAAGTGAATATGTTGGAAGTTTTTAAAGCAAACAAAGTTATTATAGCTTCACCTTCTTTGGTAAGAAGCTGCTGGACAATTAAATTTCTGCAAACAGTGGAATAGTAAATTCTTGTTAGTGTGGACAACAAGCTGTGTGGAGGTAAATGGTTTCAATACTCGTGTGTAAAAATTGCCATTTGAATGAAATAAGCTAAATGTTGTTGGTGTTCAGGGTAAAGAGCTATTTCAATTATGATGAAAGAAAACTTTTCATACATTATTTTAATACATGATTGTCCTTAAGTTTCAAAGATAAATTGAATATAAAAGTATGGGTAGGAAGAATGTTTTAGCTAGAAACGATGGATCTAAAAATAATGCTACAATCTGGGGATTAGAGTTGTATCTGGATATGCAACTCCACCAATAAACAGTCATAAATGATTTGGGAAACAAATAAGGAGAAAATCTCAACTCTAAAGCTAATATAAGGTCTTGATACTTTCTTGGTAGGAATTGGGAAGAAATTAAAATTAATAAAGACATTCCAGTACAATAAATCAGTAAACACTAAATCTAGGGCACTATTTTATACTGAATATGTTAATGTTGGCCTTGATTATCTAATATTGAATGATTTCTAGAGTAGGTGGTTCAAAGTTTGGATAATGCAGCTTCTCAAAATGCCAGGATTCTGGATCAGCTTTATACTAACACCTTGTTCACAGGATAGTAGTCCTACACTTCTGGTGTCACACATTCATATCAAAAAATCGAATTCAGGTTTTGAGAAGGTAGGTGTCCACCTCCATTCATCTTTGTCTACTTTTTTTTTTTTAATTTGCAATTATTTTTTAGTCAGGAAAGTTAATATTGCTAGAAAATCTTTAGAATATTTCACTTGCAGTTATAAGGTGTAGAGGATTGGAACACATGCCTGTGTTCTTGCTTCAAGTGAGGAAATATGAAAGGAAATGGGAAAATAAATAAGAAAGATAAACCCTCAACTCTAGATGTCAAATTGTATTTACAAAAAGCCTCAATAATGTAAAAATATAATTTTTCTTCCAGAAGTGAGGTTGAATTGAGACAGTCGAATTTGTTATCAAATGTTTGGTACTTGACCCCAATGCCAATCCAATAATGAGGATACTGTTTTAAGGCAAAGGAAAACAAAGTTTTATTGCTTTGCTAGCAAAGGAGAAACACAGGGAACTCCTGTCCCAGAGGGTGAGAGGGAACAGAAGTATTTTGAAGTGGTCAAAGACCACATTCCATGTGTTCTCTGTTGAGAGTTATAATTCACTAGTTAATTTGGGAGATAGTAATTTCTGATATCTTCAGGTGCCATCCCCAAGTCCTGGTGGGGATAAATTACTTAGTTCCTGTGGTGGGTATATATTCAAGGACAGATAGTTCTGCTAGAATGGAGAAGAAGGGTAATTTTGTTTTCCTAAGAATAGAAAGGAAAAGACACTAGAGAGGAAGAAGAGAGAGAGAGAGAAACACACATCCTTTTTAAAAATAAGTTGCAGTGGCAGAGAAGCAAGGGCTATATTCAAAGCATCAAGTGGACCGCTGTTACATTTCCTCATTGTCAATTTCTGCAATTCATTTCTATGAAAATATGGGTGACAAAATCTCAAAGCTGCTTCTGGCTGACAAAAGGCAAAGTTGGGGTAAGTGACCTGAAGCCCTTGTTCTCTACCAGGTGGGTTATGGACAAATAAGAATATTCTTCATCAGGACATTTCAGAGATTCATGGTGGTAGTTGGTACATGACTGAACAATGCATACATACGACAGGGATTATGCTAGGACAATAATAAGCAAGACTGAAAATCATTACTTCTGCAAACAATTAGCATGAAAGAAATTAGTATTTTAGCCAGTCTCTGAAAACCATGAAGACAGTAACTCATCATCATATCAGTAAAAATAGATCTAGTCTACTTATGAAAGATATTAGGAAGATCAGATTCAAATTGAATCAGGACAAACTTGTGACTCTAAAGTCCTTTGTGATCATTATTATTAAGCAATCCCACGCAAGGACACTTCTTTTATAGCCTCTGGTTTTACTTACTTTTGGTAGGGCTGACCCAAGTGTACATCTTAAGTCACATTTAAAAAAAAAATGACACTTTATTTTTTTTTTTAAATATTCATGTATGACTGTGCTTTGATCATACTCTCTTGTGAGATGGTTAAGACCAAGGTGGTCAAAATAGACCTTGTTCTTATCTATACTTGGGATCAGGTGAGATTGCTCAGAGATCACTCTTGGGAACGTTTGAGAAGCCTGTTGGCTCCTTTATCCTTCTTCTACCAGTGATGCCATTTTCAGGCTGGCTGGTCTTGCTGACCATAAGTACCTTCCTTGGAAGCATCAGGGACATTTCCCTTTTTTCTTTGCAAAATGTGCACTTGATGGATTCCTCTTCTCTAGGGTCCTCTCAATCCCCCTGATCAGGAAGGAGGTCAGGGGACTCATCAGAGTTGTGGGGCCCTCCTATTGTCCTCTGGCTCCTGACTTACCTTAGAGGGAAAGAGCCAAAATATTAGCTTCCTTTTCTTTGGCACTTTTACTTCCTTGACTTTGGTCTCCAAGTTTTTGGTTTTAAATATCCAGCAGGCCAGTTTCACCAGTCTTAAAAGGAGAGTGTTTATAATTTTACAGTTACCCTTTTTATTTAATTAGACTCAGTGTTAGTACTGAATTCAGCATTGTATCTTATCTGTCCTGTAGGTGATAATTTATTATCTTAAGTTAACTTAACATTTTCAGTTAGAAGTAGTGTTTCTGCAGAACATGAACAGGCAACAGTTATAAAATTTTACAAGGAAATAACAAAATGAACACTAAAGAATTTTTGGTATCTATTTAACCTGTACAATGACTCATGTATTTATCAACTCAATTACATACGTTTTGTTTTCTCTTAAAACTCTTTTGCAATCCTAAATAACTTTTATAATTTGCCCAAACCTCTACTGAAGTTTTGTATTCTATACCCTGTTTATGTTGAAATCATACTAATTTTTACAACAAAAATATCTATTTTTTTATCAAAACATTAAATAAGCTTAATTCCAGCCTATTTTGGAGTATTCTAACATGGAGAAGTGTGAGAGGCAGGACTTTAACTCAGGTGAGGTTGGCCTCTTAGCAAATCTTAATTGTTTTATTCTGAAGCTGATCTTTTTTTAAAAAAAAGTGTATTTCTACAAAGTTTTCATGTACTATTTCCTGAATCCCTCTTAATATCTTATAATACAACATTACACCTGAAACGTGAATCAAACAGACTAAGAGAGTTCTTAACTTCCTTTTTGTGGGAAAAGTGGTAAAATGTTTTCATATTCCACATTGTCAACCTTTGAAAAAAAATCAAGCTCTCCTTAATACCTTCCAAAAATACATTTAAATTTCCACCCTGGGTAAAGAGTAACATAAAATTTGCATGTAACTTATTGACAACAGGTTGCCTTTATTCAGTTATAAAATATTAAATAGCATAAATACCAACCAAATTTGTTATTTATATATAAATATGAAGGAGACTGTTGCTCAAGACAGTTTTAATTCAGAGAACACCATCTTGGTAATCTTCCAAGCTTTACATTCTAAAAGGCTTGTACACTTGAAGAACATGTATGTATCTAATATATAAAGAAGCCAGTAATGGTTAGCATACCAATTACACATATTCTTACATTATCTAAGCTTTTAAAGTAACTTTCAAAGCAAAATTTAGAGTTCATAGTGTACAGTAACAATAATCACAGGTCTACATGGGTTAGTAGTACTAGAAAAAATCAAAGGATAGCCTTAAATCTCTTATACATTTAGGACACAGTGTTAATGATTATAAGTAGATTTATTCAAGCAAACAGATATAATAAGGTCTTCAAATGGCAGTGGGGCCCTTCTATGTCAGGTACTATGTATAAAAGAGAGTACTTATTGAGTTCCTTGCCAGAAAACTTACATAAATTTTCATTTTACAAACTTTTAAGTAACACTCAAGGCTCATACAAACAGTTCTCAATGTATGCATATGTCTAGTCATATATGTTTAGGGTGTGAACTGTATTGTAATAATTTAAAATAACAGTTGTTTATTCAACCAGTTAGCAAAAAATGTAATCATTTTAAAGACTTTCAAATAGGTACAAACACTAATTTATTTAAGACTTAGTTTCCCTAAGTAATAAAACCTCATGGTTGCAAGAAAACTATCTTGAAAGATAAGAGCTAATCAATGTTTCAGACTTGGCTTCATATCAGTACAGTAAAATTCAAATAACTGATTGTGCTAATTATAGCCAGTGTAGTCACCAACAAAATCTTTTTGAGATTGACCCTCCATGAACCTTCTGCAACTTATTTAGACATCCTTCAACTTGTTTACATCCTTAGTTTTGTCCTTTCTTTCATTTTGGACATTAGCACAAGAATATTACTTGACCTTACAAAAATATATTCTCATCCAGAAACATTTTTTACCTTCTAATTTTCCATACTAGGATATATTTTCATATCTATAACCTTTTTATATCTCTTTTCTGGTTTCAGACCCTCTCTTAAATTTATATTCTGAAACAATTCTCATAAATATTATTTGTGCATTTTATTTAAATAAGAATTTTCATCCCAGGAGAAGGTTGGAAAATCTGACATACACACAAAATCTATGCCTTGATCTTTTTATTTTTTCCTCCCAGGTTGCATCCAAGGGGTTTGACCACAGGATATTTTTGAACCTGACCAGTCTCCCTTATCATTATTACAATGTCATCAACTTTGAGTTCCCCACTTACACACCCGAGTCTCCTTTTGGGCCTTTTTTCTTACAATATGCATATTGATATTGAATAGAGGAGGTCCTTTCTATTCTTTTATGTAGGCTTCCTTGAAGATCCCTTTGTAGAGGCTGCCAACAAAACACGGCCTGGACTTAATTTCTGTTCTTTTCTGGGTGCTGTTTTTGTTTCCTCCCATTAGCCTCATGCATTTAGTTTGATGTGATACTGTCATTGCAAGAATTTCTCTGCCCCAGTGATGGATATCCCTGGCCAAATGGGGTGACCTGATAGATATTTAAAGGGGATACTACTCCTATCCTCAGGACATAAATTAATAGTGCTAAAACCTACTGCTTGTCTTTTGTGGCAGAGGTCAGGTCCTCTTTGCCCATTTTCCTACACCTCAAGCAGCTTTCTTTGAATTTTTCCCCCCAGCCAGGGTTGGTGTCCCTGGTCCACAAGAAGATCATCTGTGACTTCCTGGGGTCAGACTGAGAAAGTGTTGAATGGAAATGCCAGCACAGGGTTGAAAGGATTTATTTATTTATTTATTGGTATTGGGGATTGAACCCAGGGGCACTTAACCACTGTAATGTTGGAGTTACATCTCCAACCTTTTTTTGTATTTCATTTAGACACAGGTCTTGGTGAGTTGCTTAGAACCTCACTAAGTTGCTGAGACTGACTTTGAACTTGTGATCTTCCTGCCTCAGACTTCTGAGCTGCTGGGGTTATAGGCATGTGACACCCCCCCCACACACACACACCACCACCAGCCAATTTAAATCTTTTTTAACCATTTCTTCTGGTGTCCTGCTATTCTTGCACACAAGAAAGCAGTGTCTTGTTTGTTCCCTCAACTTAGTTTCTGACGATTCAGAATCCTTATCATGCATCTGCATAAATGTTAGTGTATACAGAATCTCTTCTATTTACTTTACCTCTAACATATTAACTCTAACTGCAAGATTGGATAATCATCCAGAAGACCATTCAAATCAAATTGTGGTTACAGTAAAACATCCATCTCTTAGGCTTAGACTGATAGGTGATCCATTCAGCCAAGATCTTTCCCAAAAAACTATCTATAGGATCAACACAGCATTGCTCATGTCTTAAAGGTCTAGCAATAGATATGAAAAATGAAACAGAGATAGACAACCAGAGAGGATACCCAAAATCATGGCCAACAAATGGGAACATTTAAAACAGACAGATCTGTATATACAAAATTTCTTCCACTTACTTTAAAACCTCTGACAGACCAACTCCAACTGTGAGATTGTATAATAATTCAGAAAGACATTCAAAGTCCAGATCATTACAGTAAATCATCATCTTTTTCTTAGACAGGCTTATGCCATAGGTGGCCTTTTTAGTCAATGTATCTCCTAAGAGGTAGGCTTTTGGGAAAGATATTGGCTGAAAGAGCTGCCTTTTGATATAAGCCTGTCTTATACCACTGCAGTAACATTAATCCTATAAGTAGTCTCTTGGGAAAGATATTGGCTGAAAGGGCCATCCCTTTCATTCTTTAAAAGGAGCAGTAACAGATACAGTCAAAAACACCAACAGACAAGGGAATTCCCAATCCAAGTGTGATGGGCTGACAGATGTGGCTCCATTAGAATGTTATAGGCCAGACTATAAGGGAAATGACTAAACAGACTCCATTTTGCTCTGAGACTCCATATTAGGTAGGAAATAAGCTTCTTCCATGGGAACACCCCGCCTCTGTACCCATTCTCAGTTACTTAGTGGGACATGTTTAACAATACAAAATGACAATTCTTATGCAATAAAAAATCATTCTCTTTTGATCCCTATTGCTTCTAACCAATTTACCAAATAAATGATAATTGTGTGGTTGTTAGTAACCATACTTTAGTTTGTACCTAGATGACCCACTTCCCCTCTGTTGATGATCTCATGATGTTAGTTTGTAATTTCAAATCATAGCAACTGACACTAATCATTGATGTGATTTTTGATACAAAAATACCCCTACAACCCTGTGGTCAGGGCTGTTCTCCAAATAGTCATTTTTGGGGGGCATCGTGTGAGACAGTCAGCCAGCTGACTTAAGAAAGACTCTCAAATTTGGACTTCTCAGTGGTGATTGGTCTGTTCTTAAGTTGCGACCCATAACACAAGGTCAACAAATAGATGAGTACCTAGAAAGACCAAAAGGGAGTACATACATCCTTAGGTTCTCAACTCCTGTTTAGCTGTGACTCCTACACCAGGGGCACCACAGATATTCCCACAAAGAGGAACCATATGTTCCTATGAAGAGGAACCAGATATGTAGAATCGAGGGTCTCAGCAAACACACCAGAAGACTTACCAGATGGTCAAGTGTGTCATGACTTTTTCATGTTCAGTTGCCTTTTTTCTCAATGTGGACCAAGATGGACCAACCAGTACCATTCAGGGAGAGAAGATGGGAGTTCCCCAAAACAAGAGCTTGAGCAGCCCCTGGGACAGTCCCTCAGTCCCTCCCTTTATTCATATCAATAGTTCTCTGGTTTGACCTGAGGCAAACTCACCCATCCCCTAACTCTCCGACCTTGGGCTCTCAACAAATTCACCAGTCACTTTGCAACTTCAGCATGGAAGTGGGGTTGTTTGGAGTGCCAGATCTGCGCAAGAAAGCTGGAGTTAGGGCAGATCTAGAGCCCATCTGGGTCACCAGCTTGTTACCAAAATTCCTGTTCTTGTCTCCAATACCAATCCAATAGTAAGGACAGGAAAACAAGTTTTATTCCTTTCCTAGCAAAGAAAAACACAGGACTCCTGCCCCAGAGGCTGGGATTCTGTCCATTAGTGGGGCTTTTTAAAGAAGGAAGTCATGGGTTACCTTGTACATGTTATCTGAAGAGAGTGGTAATTCACTTGTTAATTTGGGAGTTAGTCATTTCTGGGATTTTCTGGTTCCATCCCCATATCTGAATTATTTGAGATGGGTGCTTTCTCAAAGACAGATAACTCTGCCTAGGCAGAGTTGGGGAAGAAAGGTAATTCTGTTTCCCTAAGATTAGGGTGGGAGATGGGAGGGGTGGGCAGTGCCACATACCTGTAATCCCAGAGGCTCAGGAGGCTGAGGCAGGAGGATAGCAAGTTTTCAAAAACAGCCTCAGCAAAAGCAAGATGCTAAGCAGCTCAGTGAGACCCTGTCTCTAAATAAAATACAAAATAGGGCTGAAATAGGGCTGGGGATATGGCTCAATGTTTGAGCGTCCCGAATTCAATCCCTGTCCAAAAAAAAAAAAAAAAAAAAAAAAGATTAGGGGGGAGGGGGAGGGAGAGAGGAAGAGGAAGAAACATGTCCATTTCAAAAGTAAGTCCTAGTGGCAGAGCAGGAAGGGTTACATTTGAAGCATAATGTGGACCACTGTTACAGATTGACAGACAATGAAACAGGGAAGATAAAACAGAAACAAGTAATGATTACATAAAATATCAAAGGGGTTGTAACTACAAAACAATTAAGGTATACTCAAATCTCATATCATCAAGGTATAAATTCCAGAGGGAGTAGCATAATTAACAATAAAATTAAAGCTATAAAATAGATTCTAATGAATATATTTAATTTGAAATCAGTATGTCTAATCATGAAAATGAAATCACAAGAAGGTATATCAATCACAAAAGAAAAAAAATATGGACTTTTGATGACATCATCAAATAAATCCTGAGCTAAAATTATTTTTAAAAACTCATAAAGGCTTTTATTATTTTGTGATGATTACTTACATATTATTGCTAATATTAAAGAATTTTTGGAGTATGACCTTTTTAAACCTACGTATTCCCCCATAAATAAGCAAAGAGCAGAAGGAGAAAATATATAAAGAACAAAATTTGAAAGAAAATCTAACAACAAAAAATTGTAAAGATGCACGTAATATTGTCTCCCATAGTGCAATAGAAGAGGAATGAATATATGATGATTATCAGAAATTAGCCTTTCATGTCTTGATTATTGAAATAAAAAGTAACTCCTTTGTGGAAGATGATTTGATAGTGTTACCAGTGGATCCGGTTCATGCTCCTTGGAGCGTAAGAATGAACACAGCCAATGCAGCCAAGGTGAGCAAGTGAGCAGAAAGGTGATAGAAAGACTCAGAACTCCTGGTGCCCTGCACCTGGGAGAAGCAGGAGGGCAGTTTAAGTCTTGCAGCATTTCTTTTTTGTTTGTTTGTTTGTTACCAAGAACTGAACCCAGAAACACTTAACCACTGAGCCACATCTCCAACACTTTTTAGTTTTTGAGACAGGATCTCACTAGGTTACTTAGGGTCTCACTAAATTACTGTGTCTGGCTTTGAACCTGGGATCCTCCTGCCTCAGCCTCCAGAACCACTGGGATTACAGGCATGTGCCACCATACCCAGCTAGCAGTATTCCTTCTTTTAAAGTCACAGAGGGAGAAGTTGATAAGCTCCACTTGATTGTTTCTTGATATTTCAGTTATGCTGGGGTGGGTGCAGGGGGATTACAATATCATTCTCTTCAGGTGGAAATTTATGTTGTTTCTGAGAAACAGAAACTGTCATATAACATGTCTGGTCATGTTCAAATGGCTATTCTCCTGCTTGCCCACTTGTTGACCTTTACTGTCCTTTCCCTACTCTTCACTGCCTAGTCTTTTTTAAATCTCAACTGCATAAATAGAGATATTAAAATATGGTTCTGATTGAAGAACTTTACTACATGCTTTGGGTATGTATCTAAATGTGTAATCTTATAAGTCTATGAAGTGTTACCATTATTCCTCTTTTACAAGTGAGCAAACTAAAGTATGAGAGGTAACATAAACTCAGGACCCACAGCTGATAAGTATCAGAGCCAGGTTCAAATTCAGAATGCCTGTCTTAAGAGCTCATATACATAAATATCACAATTAATTTACCTCTCTGTGTTTAATAATCCTACTTACAGAAATAAGTAGGAGGAAGTATAAAAGTGTATGTAGAAGATATTTGCATAAGGGATTTTTTTAAGTAGCTATAACTTTGATATGAAGTTAGATATCCAAACACAGAAGAGATTTTTTAAAACATTTACCTTAATCAAAATTGGCAACAGTAATCATTGCTTCAGGCTGGTGATTAATCCCACTCATATCCTTCACTTTATAGATCTTAGGTAAATGACAAAACTTTAATACATCTGATTGAAGCTCTTTTAGCAAGCTCGTCAAATTCTTAGCAGTACCTAGAGAAGCAGGGATTTCAGGGAAACAGGAAGCAGGCCATAGGAAGGATGCAGTGTTGAAATTGTACAATTACTTGCCAGATACTCTCCTTTCAATATTCTTTCTCATTCTTCCTTGTCAGCCTAAATGTTCCTTTGCAAAGTTCTATTTCTGCCTTGTCATCTATTTATAAAAGATTTTGTCATTTCAAGTAGAGATAAAAGGCTGAGTCTGTGTGTCTGCCTAGTCTCTGTATTAACTCTAACCTCTTTCTAGGGATTTGACAGATAAAGAGATAATGAACATAACAGAGATGGATGGATAGATTGATAGATGATAAGATAGATGATAGATAATATATGCACACATATGTATATACCTATCTCTAATAATAAATAGGTAGGTACATGGAATGATGGATAGATGATAGATGATAAACAGATGATGATAGATGAATAGACAGACAGATTGACCCTTATACTAGACTGACTTTCTGAATATGCTTTACAGTCTAAAGTTTAGGGGAAAAAAATCTCTTTCTCAGTTTATGTTGAATCTTTTGATCTCATGACTTATATCAGGTGGTAGCTCTTGTGTACCAGACAATAACCAACATTTCAGTTTTATTTTGATGACCCCTTGAATACTGTATCCTGAATCATCTAAGAAAAGATCTAGAAAAAACAATCCATGAACTAAAAGGAAAATTATATGTTGGAAATGACAAGGTTCATAAATGTCAGATAATTTGAATTGATCTCTTCATATGTGGAGTGTCAGAAACATTAATAAGTACCTAGAAAATAAAACAGAAAAGATGAATAAAGACAGACAATGACAGAAAAACAAAGGGAAGTAATCATAGGTACCTCTAAAAAAACAAAGCCTCTGCAATGAATATAATGTCTTGAAAGAAATATCGACTTTTCCTTTCCCCTGTGACACTATCTGTATCATTCAGGTTATGACAAGTCCAAATAAATATAATCTATGAAATTCAGACTGATTTAACAATGAGGCAGTCAATGAATACTCAGAATTGAAAAGCGTTTCATTTCTCTATTAACTTGATTATATAATTTACAGGCTAGAAGAGATTTGTGCTCCTATGAAGAATTTGGGGTGTTAAAGTATTTAGATGTGTAAAACTGTCAAATTTAAATGCTGGTCATGGACATAAGGATCTGAGTCTTGGAATGGAGACCCTTCAGAAAATATTTACTGTATTGAGGGTTAAATCATTAAGCTACATGAAAAAACTTCAGAGTATTAAAAGAATAAATAAAAAGATCTTAATCCTTATCCAGTTATACCTTTAAATAAAAATAACCCTCCTTAAAAGAAAGATAATTTTTTTTTATTGTAAACAAATGGGATACATGTTGTTTCTCTGTTTGTACATGGAGTCAAGGCATACCATTTGTGTAATCATAAATTTACATAGGGTAATGTTGTTTGAATCATTCTGCTATTTTTTTTCCTTCCCCTCCCACACCTCCCACCCCTCTTTTCCCTCTATACACTCCTTCCTTCCTCCATTCTTGCCACCCTCCTTAACCCCAACCCTAAACCTAACCCTAACCCTAATGCTAATCCCTCCCTCCCCCCATTATATGTCATCATCCACTTATCAGAGAGATCATTCGTCCTTTAGGTTTTTGAGATTGGCTTATCTCACTTAGCATGATATTCTCCAATTTCATCCATTTGCCTGCAAATGCCATCATTTTATCATTATTCATGGCAGAGTAATATTCCATTATATATATATATGCCACAGTTTCTTTATCCACTCATCAATTGAAGGACATCTACGTTGGTTCCACAATCTGGCAATTGTGAATTGAGCAGCTATGAACATTGATGTGGCTGTATCTCTGTAGTATGCTGATTTTAAGTCCTTTAGGTATAGGCCAAGGAGTGGGATAGCTAGGTCAAATGGTAGTTCCATTCCAACATTTCTCAGGAATCTCCATACTGCTTTCCAGAGTGGCTGCACTAATTTGAAACCCCACCAGCAATGTATGAGTGTACCTTTTTCCCCACATCCTCGCCAACACCTATTGTTGCTTGTGTTCTTGATAATCGCCATTCTAATTGGGGTGAGATGAAATCTTAGGGTAGTTTTGATTTGCATTTCTCTTATTACTAGAGATGTTGAACATTTTTTCATATATCTGTTGATTGCTTGTACATCTTCTTCTCTGAAGTGTCTGTTCATTTTCTTAGCCCATTTGTTGATTGGATTATTTATATTCTTGGTGTAGAGTTTTTTGAGTTCTTTATAGATTCTGGATATTAGCGCTCTATTTGAAGTATGAGTGGCAAAGATATTCTCCCACTCTGTAGGCTCTCTCTTCACACTACTGATAGTTTCCTTTGCTGAGAGAAAGCTTTTTAGTTTGAATCTATCCCAGTTGTTGATTCTTGCTTTTATTTCTTGGGCTATGGGAGTCCTGTTAAGGAAGTCTGCTCCTAAGCCAACAAGTTGAAGGTTTGGACCTACTTTTTCTTCTATAAGATGCAGGGTCTCTGGTCTGATTCTGAGGTCCTTGATCCATTTTGAGTTGAGTTTTGTGCAGGGTGAGAGATAGGGATTTAGTTTCATTCTGTTGCATATGGATTTTCAGTTTTTCCAGCACCATTTGTTGAAGAGGTTATCTTTTCTCCATTGCATATTTTTGGCACCTTTGTCTAGTATGAGAAAATTGCATTTATTTGGGTTTGTGTCCATGTGCTCTATTCTGTACCATTGATCTACCTTTCTATTTTGGTACCAATACCATGCCGTTTTTGTTACTATTGCATTGTAGTAGAGTTGAAGATCTGGTATTGCTATACCCCCTGCTTCGCTCTTTCTACTGAGGATTGCTTTAGCTATTCTGGATTTCTTATTCTTCCAGATGAATTTCATAATTGCTCGCTCTATTTCTGTAAGGTACATCATTGGGATTTTTATTGGAATTGCATTGAATCTGTATAGCACTTTAGGTAGTATGGCCATTTTGACAATACTAATTCTGCCTATCCAAGAACATAGGAGATCTTTCCATCTTCTAAGGTTTTCTTTAATTTCTTTCTTTAGTGTTCTATAGTTCTCATTGTAGATGTCTTTCACCTCTTTTGTGAGATTGATTCCCAAGTATTTTATTTTTTTCGATGCTATTGTGAATGGGGTAGTTTACATAATTTCTCTTTCTGAAAATTCATCACTTATGTATAAAAATGCATTGGATTTATGAGCATTGATCTTGTAACCTGCTACTTTACTGAATTCACTTATGAGTTCTAAAAGTTTTCTGGTGGAATTTCCAGGTTCCTCTAAATATATAATCATGTCATCAGCGAACAGGGATAGTTTGAGTTCTTCTTTTCCAATTCGTATCCCTTTAATTTCTTTGGTTTGTCTAATTGCTCTGGCTAGAGTTTCAAGGACAATTTTGAATAGAAGTGGTGAAAGAGGGCATCTCTGCCTTCTTCCAGTTTTTAGGGGGAATGCTTTCAGTTTTTCAACATTTAGAATGATATTGGCCATGGGCTTAGCATAGATGGCCTTTACAATGTTAAGGAATATTCCTACTATCCCAATTTTTTCTAGTGCCTTTGAGCATGAAGGGATGCTGTATTTTATCGAATGCTTTTTCTGCATCTATCAAAATAATCATGTGATTCTTAACTTTAAGTCTGTTGATATGGTGAATGACATTTATTGATTTCTGGATGTTGAACCAACCTGCATCCCTGGGATAAAACCCACTTGATCGTGGTGCACTACCTTTTTTAATATATTTTTGTATGCAATTTGCTAAAATTTTGTTGAGAATTTTTGTGTCGATGTTCATTAAGGATATTGGTCTGAAATTATCTTTCCTCGATGTGTCTCTGTCTGGTTTAGGTATCAGCGTGATATTGGCTTCATAGAATGAGTTTGGGAGGGTTCCCTCCTCTTCTATTTCATGGAATACTTTGAGGAGTGTTGGAATGAGCTCTTCTTTAAAGGTTTTGTAGAACTCGGCTGAGAACCCATATGGTCCTGGACTTTTCTTTGTTGTTAGGCTTTTGATGATTTCTTCTATTTCATTACTTGAAATTGATCTATTTAAATTGTGTATGTCCTGGTTCAGTTTAGGTAATTCATATGTCTCTATAAACTTGTTGATATCCTCGAGGTTTTCTGTTTTTTTGGAATATAGATTTTCAAAATAGCTTCTAATTATGTTTTATATTTCACTCTTGTCTGTTCTGATATTTCCTTGTTCATTCCGAATTTTAGTAATTTGAGTTTTCTCCCTCTTTCTCTTTCTTAGTGTGGCTAAGGGTTTATCAATTTTGTTTATTTTTTCAAAGAACCAACTCTTTATTTTGTTAAATTTTTTGATTGTTTCTTTTGTTTCAATTTTGTTGATTTTGTCTGTGATTTTAACTATTTCCTGTCTTCTACTACTTTTGGTGTTGGTCTGCTCTTCTTTTTCTAGGGCTTTGAGCTGTAGTGTTAAGTCGTTTATTTGTTGATTTCTACGTCTTTTGTTGAATGCGCCCCAGTAAATAAATCCTCCTCTAAGTACTGCTTTCATAGTGTCCCAGAGATTTTGATATGATGTGTCTTTGTTCTCGTTTACTTCTAAGATTTTTTTTTTTATTTCCCTCCTGATGTCTTCTGTTATCCATTCATCATATAATAGTGTATTATTTAATCTCCAGGTATTGGAGAAGTTTCTGTTTTTTATTCTGCCATTTATTTCTAATTTCAATCCATTATGATCTGATAGAATACAAGGTAGTATCTCTATTTTCTTGTATTTGCTAACAGTAGCTTTGTGGCATAAAATATGGTCTATTTTAGAGAAGGATCCATGTGCTGCTGAGAAGAAAGTGTATTCCTTCTTTGTTGGGTGGTATATTCTATACATGTCTGTAAAGTCTAAATTGTTGATTGTGTTATTGAGATCTATGGTTTTTTTATTCAATTTTTGTTTGAAAGATCTATCCAGTGGTGAGAGAGGTGTGTTAAAATCACCTAGTATTATTGTGTTGTGGTCTATTTGATTTCTGAAATTAAGAAGGATTTGTTTGACATACATGGATGAGCCAATGTTCGGGGAATAGATACTTATGATTGTTATGTCTTGCTGATTTATGCTTCCCTTAAGCAGTATGTAATGTCCTTCTTTATCCCTTCTGACTAGTTTTGGCTTGAAGTCCACATTATCTGAAATGAGTATGGACACTACAGCTTTTTTGCTGAGTCCATGTGCATGGTATGTTTTTCCCCATCCTTTCACCTTTAGTCTATGGGCATCTCTTTCTATGAGATGAGTCTCTTGCAGGCAGCATATTGTTGGATTTTTCTTTTTAATCCAATCTGCCAGTCTATGTCTTTTGATTGATGAGTTCAGGCCATTAACATTCAGGGTTATTATTGTGATACATGATTTGTATTCCCAGTCATTTGACTCATTTTTGTCTTTTGACATGATTTGATTTCTCCTTTATTTGGCTATTCCTTTAGGCTAGTTCCTCCCATTGCTGATTTGCATTGTTGTTTTTCATCTCTTTCTCATGGAATATTTTGCTGTAATGCTGGCTTTCTTTTTGTAAATTCCTTTAGCTTTTGTTTATCATGGAAGGATCTTATTTCATCGTCAAATCTGAAAGTAAGTTTTGCTGGGTATAAGATTCTTGGTTGGCATCTGTTTTCTTTCAGGGCTTGATAAATGTTGTTCCAGGCCCTTCTAGCTTTTAGGGTCTGGACTGAAAAATCTGCTGATATTCTTATTGGTTTCCCCCTGAATGTAATTTGATTCTTTTCTCTTGCAGCCTTTAAAATTCTGTCTTTATTTTGTATGTTAGGTATTGTCATAATAATGTGTCTTGGTGTGGGTCTGTTGTAATTTTGTATATTTGGAGTCCTATAGGCCTCATGTACTTGGTTTTCCATTTCTTTCTTCAGATTTGCGAAATTTTCTGATATTATTTCATTGAATAGATTGTTCATTCCTTTGGTCTGTTTCTCTAAGCCTTCCTCAATCCCAATAATTCTTAAAGTTGGCCTTTTCATGATATCCCATAATACTTGTAGATTCTGTTCATGATTTCTTACCATCTTCTCTGTTTGTTCAACTTTGTTTTCAAGGTTAAATATTTTGTCTTCAATGTCTGAGGGTCTGTCTTCCAGGTGTTCTATCCTATTGGTTATGCTTTCTATGGAGTTTTTAACTTGGTTTATTGTTTCCTTCATTTCAAGGATTTTTGTTTGTTTTTTTTTTTCAGTA
Organism: Sciurus vulgaris; assembly: GCF_902686455.1. Classification (NCBI taxonomy): domain Eukaryota; kingdom Metazoa; phylum Chordata; class Mammalia; order Rodentia; family Sciuridae; genus Sciurus; species Sciurus vulgaris. The sequence goes on along the minus strand of NC_136470.1, from coordinate 23,254,132 downwards.
TCTCTAACTCTTTATTGAAATGATCTCTTGCTTCCCGTATTTGCTCCTTTAACTGTTGATTGGTGTGATCATTTAATGCCTGCATTTGCTGTTTCTTCTCCTCCTTCAATGCCAGCATTTGCTCTTTCATCTCCTTATTTGCCTCCCTGATTGTTTTAATTATGTACATTCTGAATTCCCTTTCCGAATTTCTTTTGCTGTGCTGTCATTGGGTTTTATTGATATAGTATCTAGGTTTGTTTGGGACATTTTCTTCCCTTGTTTTTTCATGTTGGTCAGATATCAGTGAGACTCTGAGATATTGCAGATTTCCTCTATTGGCTTATAGTGTCCCTGTAGATTTCCAGTATATCACCTCCCAGCCTTCAGTAGCCTGAAGTCTTGGAGGAACTTGATAATGCAGTGTTTCTGAAGAAAGCTGCCCCTAGCCGCCTCTGGTTCCAGGGCTTGGAGCTGGCTCTGTGTGGAAAGGCTCTCACTGGGCTGTCTGCTCCGAAAAGCTGGCCTTGGAAGGAGCCTGCTGCCAGAGGGAGCAGGGCTGCTTGGAGAAGTCTCTGGCTGCCCTTCCCTGGTCCCAGAGGCTGCCTGCAGGCCAGAGCTCTCAGCTGGCTCCGGGACTTGAGCTGGCTCTGTGCAGAAAGGCTCTCACTGGGCGGCCTGCTCCGAGAAGCTGGCTGTGGAAGGAGCCCGCTGCCGGAGGGAGCAGGGCTGCTTCAAGAAAAATGATCTTAAGCAAAATCTCAAATACAGATTTGCATGCATTTTCTGTACAAATTTTATGGGATTCTGAAGTACATTAAATATCTCCTTGAATCAACAAGAAGTTTTTGTGAAGATAACATAATGGAAATGTTATTATAAATATACATAGCTTGATGATTAGGTTTGTGTGTGAAAATTATATGTAATAATGAGGAACATACAGGTTTGACTTGGGAACTTGTATAAATTTAAGTTAAGATTTTAAGAAGAGAAAACAGAAATTTAAAAATGTATGTGTGCGAACATCTTGATTTCAAAATTAAGAGTTTAGAATAAACTGCTTTATTAAGCATATACCAGTATATATGTAAACTGTGTACTTGAAACAATGAGTTAGGTGATTACAGACAAATAAGTGTTTAGAATTTTGGAGAATGAGTCATTAGTTTTTCTCATCATCTGTACGGCTGATAATCTCCACCAAGACGAGCTTGTAATTGAAAATGAACTATTTCTAACACTTTATTTACACTTGTAAAGATTTTAAAGAATTCCAATGTCCTCTGACTCTGAATAAGCAAAAAATTTGAACTAATATTCTTCATTTGTGATGTGGAACTGTAATGAGGAAATCTTCTCCTTCATAATGAAAAGGACTTTAGTCATATATTTTCTTTTTTAAATTTGTGATGCATGACAGTAGAATATATTTTGATATATAATATGTACTTAGAGCATAACTTCCCATTCCTGTGGTTGTACATGACCTGGAGTTACGCTGGTCCTGTATTCATATGTTTTAAAATATAGTGTTGAGAACAGGGTGATCTCTGTACAGCTAACTGTCTTAATCACCAGGATGCAGGCAGTTGTGACTGCACCCTCAAGAGCCAATACAGCACAAACAGGACTGCTGGGCCCCCGTGCTTATCGAGGTTGTTAAGAGATATTTGTCTGAGGAATGTGCAGCTGCCTAGAAACCTTATCTATCCAGGACAGGGGGGCCTAACCCCGACTCATCTCCTGCATAGTTCACCCCTTCCCTCCACCCTTCTTCCTCTAGGACTATTCAGTTCTGACAGGACCCAATGAGAATCAAATATATTGGCAGGACCCAACCAGAGGAGGACTAATGTTTAGCTGTTCAAATGTTAACCAATAACGTACAGGTCTTTGTGTGTGAATGCTTGGAAATCTCTGAAATAGAGGGCTTTCTTGCCCCTCGGGGCCACTCCCCACTCAGTCATTGCAGTGGTCTGAGAGGCTGGTTGTGGTCCAGGCTCGAGCTTGCAATAAAACCTCGTTGTGTGTCTTGCATTACTGTGTGTGCACTCTGACTCTCTGGGGATCAGTTGATATCGGGGACCAGTCAATATTGGACCTTAACAATAGTAAACCAACTGGAATCTCCTCTTTGTTCTCCTGATTAATCCCTTTATTTTTTTCCAGGTGCATGTCCTAGTTGTCTTTTAGATGTTTGCTTTACTTGCTCTATCCCTTGTACATAAACATTTGTCAAATATACCTTCTTCATTATGAACTTACTCTCCTTGTTTTCAAAATGTACATTTTGAGTCTTTCAAATGTATATCATTAGTCACTTTGTCCACATATGACTATGGGACTTTTCTTTCCAAAGGAATCATAAAAGCCTAGGAAGTGCATGTGTGCACATTTTTGTGTATTGGAAGGTGAGATTTATATTAATACATTATATTAATTGTATAGAAAAGCTATATGATTAATGCATTACAAGTTAAGGTGGTAAAGTCCCCACTTCTGGGTGGTGACTAATCCTCCTCATTTTTTTGGTATTAATGTCTTAAGAAATTGAGGGAAAAGTTCTTGGTAAAAAAAATAAAGAAGTAAAAGAAAAAGTAAAATATATGGATTCATTTTCTTATTCACTTTTAAATGACGTTTTATTATTAGAAACAATATTTGTACTTAAGCTTTAAGAATGACACGTGCATTTAAATAGTATTCCTTATTTAGTAAAGTGAGTGCATATACATATATATATATAGATACACATTTTGAAATTTTCTTACCCTAAAACTCCCATAAGTAGAAATACATTTGTCAACTGATTTGATTTGTCTTAAGAGATTCATTTCAGGATAACAGAAACACATCAATATGTGAATGACTCATTATATGAATCAATGACTTTTGAACACATTCATTTAAAAAATAACTGTTAGGATAATAAAACCAAAGGTAGTTCTCTGTTTCTTAATAAGCATGCTCAGTTCCCTGGATTTCTATCATTCCTTCTAGCATTTACCTAAGAAGAGTTAGATGTGAGTGAACTTTTATAACCTTAGATACTGACACTGACCTCTGAGATGTCAATTTTCTTAGAGGAGGTATAGGTATGCTGTGATTATAATGTTTAAAAATTGACTCTCTGAAAATACCTAAATAAATTAAAGCCCTAAATTGTTGCATGTGCCAATTTCCATTGTGTAAATACTTGGAGACTCACGTTTTAACCTTTAAATATGTAGAAGTTAAGAAGAAATTTGCATAACTCGCCTTAGGCAGCTGACAGATGTCCTTTCCATACTTCATTGCTTGTGAGACACTCTTTGACCCAGGGACACTGCTCCCACAGCTAGGATTCCTTGGAGGCAGTTGTAATTTCTGACCTGTAATCTTTGAGTTCACTCAGCACCAATTTATTTGACCTCAACTTGTTTCCTATTACAACTCTAGGACAACGGTGGAGATTTTTTTTTTTTTTTTTTTCTTTTTAAGGGCAAGAGAATAAATATTTAGACTTAAGGGACAAGTATTTTCTGTTGCAAAAAAATTTAACTTTGCCCTTGAAGTGTAAAAGCAGTCACACACGACAGGTGAAATGATGGATGTGACTGTGTTCCAATAAAACTTTATATGTAAAAAAAGCAAAGGGTCTGCAGACCTGAGATGGCTGTCTCCTACTCGTACACCCTGGAGTCTGCTATTGACAGCTAGCCTATTCTCAGACTAAATGATGCGTGTGACCATAGACCTCCGCCTTCTCAACTCAACTATCTCATGCCAAACCAAGACACCAGAGAAGTGAACTAAAAATCTTAGTTACTTTTGCTCTGCTTTCTTCTGTTATCTTTTCTCTTAATCTATGCACAAAGAGGAAGGCAGAATTATTTCTAACATGTCATGTTAACCTTTTACTAAGGAACAAAAGTGACATAGTCCAGCTGGCTCATACCGTGGTGGAATTCTGTGTTCCTGGTCCTTTAGAATGGCTCTTTAGGAATTTGAACTATCTTTTTGTCTAAAACTGGATTTCAAAACTACTGACTTGCTAATGGAGTCTAGTACCCCAACTGTTCTGAGGTAACATTCTCATTCCAACATCACTGGCATAGAATGTGAAAGGGAATTAGAAAGTACTTGTTAGTAATTCCTATTATGTATCCATATTAACATTAGGAAATACCAAAATAACGATTCTCATTTTTTCTCTTGTGTTGAGTAATTTTTTAAAATTACATGATTTGTTTTATTTAATTTAATTTTATTTATTTATTTATTTATTTATTTATTTATTTATTTTTGTACTGAGGATGGAATCCAGAGTCTCTTTACCACTGAGCTACAACCTCAGCCTCTTTTATTTTTTATTTTGAGACAGGGTCTCACTAAGTTTCTGAGCCTCCTATCTTAGCCTCCCTGGAGTTGTAGGCATGTATCATTGTGCCTTGCCTGTAAGACTTATTTTTAAATAAAAACAACTAAATTATTAAAATATTTGAAAATGAAAATAACATGGAGAGTTTATACAAACATTCTACTAGACATGCAATAATGTTTTCACAAAAACTGAGAGGAAATTTAGAAAAATAGACTAATTAGCAAATAAAGAGTTAAAAACACGGTTACAGCAAAATGAACTAGATTCCTATGCCAAAACTTGTCTAAGAGTTTTAGCTGCAGACAAACGGGAATAGCTGTGTAATAGGAATGCTGTGCCAGATGTTCTGATTACCCTGAACCCAAATTAATCATTGGTCCTGCTTTGGTCTAGAAGGAAAAAAACTATTCTTTCAAAAGCATGAGTATTTGTGTTACATAAACTCTCAGTTCTTTCTCATTCTTTTTCTTAGTCCTATCACTTAAAATCTAAATAGGTTATAAATAACCTATTTGAATTTTTATATTTAAACATGAGACAAAGTGATATCCTCATTTGAATTTTCTTGAAGGAATATTGAAGAAAAATAAAGATCTTGAGGATAACCTGCCCAATACAGTTTGAGAATTTAATTTTGAATCAAAGGATCTCTTGAATCTGTCTTTATTTATCTGTGTTTTGGTAAGGGGAATTATATTTTTTTTTCCATTTGGAGTGTATTTTAGAGCATATTCATCTCTAAAATTTGAAGAGCTGGGTATTATTTGCATCATATGTATAAACACAAAGAAATCAAAATGCCCAAGCCTAAATAATTCTTTAAAGTGTGCCATTAGAAAAATCAGAATATGTCATGTTGTAATTATGACCCTTTGTGAAATGTCATTATATTTAGAAAAATACACTATTGTGAAATAGCTGTTAGCTCCACAAAAAGAAAGAAATCTAATGTGAATAAAACACATTTGCAGATTGTTTTCTAACAATATTTTCTTCAATAGTTTCAATTGATAAAAAGTTTAAGTAAATACTTATTTCCCTTGAACTTCCATGCATTTTTAAAACTAGCTATAGAGTGACATCTTTAAAATCATAAATATCAATACATATATTTTGTGGCTTATTAGCATAGAAATAACTGAAATAGGAAACAAAGTTAAATAGGAATTTAAAAATTCAAAGCTATCACCCAACTCATCTATACACATTTTCTTAATTTATAATTAAGGAAACTCATACCTACTTTCCCTCAACTCACACATTCTGGCAAAAAATTGATTGCACCTGAATTTAAACTGTGTGTATAGGGGAGCTGAAGTGCAGAAGAAAGAAACAAGACTAGGAGAGTCAGACACAAAATTGAATCCAATGGTGCTCATCTGTTGCCATCGTTCAATGACAAGGCGATGGAAGGATGCAAAGTCAGTTAATTATTTGCTTGAGTGATAAATGTAACCAGTAAATATGTTTGATTTTGAGATTCTTAATTTATTTAAGATAAAAAGCAATCACTTGTTCATGGGAAGCAAAGCTTGTTTATTTGGAGTTTTGCCTGATGACTGGCTTATTTCCTTTCCTGATACTAACACCTGAGAGAAATAGCCATGGAGTCCTGAAGATGTGGACACATTTTTCCTCTGGAATCTTCTTTTAAAATTTCCAAGTGAGGAAGAAATGTCGACGGTTTCAAGATGGCGGCCTAGAGGGTGGCTGCATTTCATGTTGCTCCAGGACTCAGGATTCAAAAGAGGAGATATTGAGACACTTGGGACCAACTCAAAGCAGCCGGGTGAGTCTCTCCCACTGGGGAGGCGTCCCGGATGGGACAGTGGTCCCGGAACGCAGGAAACTTTGTGAAGTAGAGCTGCCGGCGAGACGCCCCTCCCCCCGCTGGAGCAGTGAACTCGGACAACTAGGAGCGCCGAAAAGGAGGCCGCTAGGCACAGCACTGGGACTCGGAGCAACCACTGGGGCTCCGGTGGCTGCCCAGGGGAAGAGTGGCGAGGAGAGCTGTGTGGACTCAGGACACCAGGGCCTGCCCTGAGGAGGAGGAGGAGGAGCATGGCCACTTGGATTCGGAGTGACTGCACCAGAGCTACAGGCGGTTGCCAGAGGAGAAGCTGCCCGGAGAACTGTTTGGACTCAGAACGACGCTTCTGAACACCGGGGCCTGCCCTGAGGACGAGGAGGAGGAAGAGGAGCGCGGCCGCTTGGATTCGGGTGACTACACCAGAGCTACAGGCGGTTGCCAGAGGAGGGGCTGTGCGGCGAGCTGTTTGGACTCAGACCACTTCTGAACACCGGGGCCTGCCCGGAGGAGTAGGAGGAGAAGGAGGAGGAGCGCGGCGGGTCGTTTGGACTCGCAGTGACTGCATTAGCGCTCCAGGCGGCTGCTCAGAGGAGAAGGCGAGTGGTGAGTTGTTTGGACTTAAAGTGACAGCGCCTGAACACAGGGGGGCTGCCTGGAGGGGAAGCGTGGTGGGTCGCTTGGTCTTGAATGGCCGCACCAAGAGCACAGGGCGGTTGCCCATAGGACCCGTGCAGCGGGTCACGTGGATTCAGAGCCACTCAGAGCGACCACTCCTGAACACTCGGGGGGTTATCTGGAGAAGGAGGAGGAACGGGGAGGGTCACTTCGACTCGGAGTGATTGATTGCCCAGGGATACGGGTGGTTGGTGGGAGGTGGAGGCACGCAGTGAGTTTCTTGGACTCCTAGTGACCGCACCGGAATACTGGGCGGCTGTCTGGAGGAAGAGGCGTGTGGTGGGTCTCTGGGACTCAGAGAGATTGTACGGGGCCCCAGGTGGCTGCTCAGAGGAGGGGGCGCATAGTCAGGCAATTAGGGGCAGAGCAGGGTCCCAGGATCTAGGAGGCTTCTGGGTGGAAGAGCCGCACAGAGACAGGCTTAGGGCGGAGCGAAGGTTCCAGGCCTGCGGGCAGATTCTCTGAGGAGGGGCAGCCTAAGGAGATTCATCTGCGAAGGGTGAGGCTCCCAGGCCCAGGAGGTAGGGCCGGGCCCCTGAGAACTTTGCAGAGGAAGGCAGCCCAGCCCAGGCAGTAGCTGTAATTGAGGGGAACCTCTAGGAGGGTACTGACCAGCGAGACCTCCCCACCGGGTGAGTCTTCCCTGCCGGGTGAGGTTTCCCCACAAGGACGGTAAAACTAGAGACTCAGGCCCAAACAGGCCTTGCCTCAGCCCGCAGCCTAGGTCCCCTTTGGATGACCATTGGTCAACAAGTGGAGGCACCTCTGCCCACTAGCAGGGATTATACCCCACCTGAAGGCCACCACTCCTAGAGAGGCAGCTTCCTTGTGGAGCACCACATTATCAACTTCCTCCAAGACTTCAGCCTACTGAAGGCTAAGGGGAGATATATATAGAAATCTTCAGGGACATTGTAAGTCAATAGAGGAAATCTGAAATATCTCAGCGGTCCACTGATACCTGAACAATATGAGAAAACAAGGAAAGAAAATGGTGCAAAGAAATCTAGTTGTTACATCAATAAAACCCAATGACAGCATGGCAGAAGAAATGATAGAAAAGGAGTTCAGAATGTACATAATTAAAATGATCAGAGAAGCAAACGATGAGATGAAAGAGCAAATGCAAGCATTGAATGATCGCACCAATCGACAGTTAAAAGAGCAAATACAGGAAGCAAAAGATCATTTCAATAAAGAGTTAGAGATATTGAAAAAAAAACAAACAGAAATCCTTGACATGAAAGAAACAATAAACCAAATTAAGAACTCCATAGAAAGCATATCCAATAGGATAGAACACCTGGAAGACAGAACCTCAGACATTGAAGACAAAATATTTCACCTTGAAAACAAAGTTGAACAAACAGAGAAGATGGTAAGAAATCATGAACAGAATCTACAAGAACTATGGGATATCATGAAAAGGCCAAATTTAAGAATTATTGGGATTGAGGAAGGCCTAGAGAAACAAGCCAAAGGAATGAACAACCTATTCAATGAAATAATATCAGAAAATTTCCCAAATCTGAAGAATGAAATGGAAAATCAAGTTCAAGAGGCTTACAGGACTCCAAATACACAAAATTACAACAGACCCACACCAAGGCACATTATAATGAAAATACCTAACATACAAAATAAAGACAGAATTTTAAAGGCTGTGAGAGAAAAGAACCAAATTACATTCAGGGGAAAACCAATACGGATATCAGCAGACTTTTCAATCCAGACCCTAAAAGCTAGAAGGGCCTGGAACAACATTTTTCAAGCCCTGAAAGAAAATGGATGCCAACCAAGAATCTTATACCCAGCAAAACTTACCTTCAAATTTGACAATGAAATAAAATCCTTCCATGATAAACAAAAGCTAAAAGAATTTACAAAAAGAAAGCCAGCATTACAGAACATTCTCAGCAAAATATTCCATGAGGAAGAGATGAAAAACAAAGCAGCAAATCAGCAAAGGGAGGAATTATCCTAAAGGAATTGTCAAATAAAGGAGGAAACAAGTTGTGTCAAACAAATAAATAAATAAAATTTAAAAAATGAACCAAATGACCGGGAAACCAAATCATATCTCTATAATAACCCTGAATGTTAATGGCCTGAATTCATCAATCAAAAGACATAGACTGGCAGATTGGATTAAAAAGAAAGATCCAACAATATGTTGCCTGCAAGAGACTCACCTCATAGAAAAAGATACCCATAGACTAAAGGTGAAAGGATGGGGAAAAACATACCATGCGCATGGACTCAGCAAAAAAGCTGGAGTATCCATCCTCATTTCCGATAGTGTGGACTTCAAGCCAAAGTTAGTCAGAAGGGATAAAGAAGGTCATTTCATACTGCTTAAGGGAAGCATGAATCAGCAAGATATAACAATCATAAACATCTATGCCCCAAACAGTGGCTCATCCATGTATGTCAAACAAATCCTTCTCAATTTCAGAAACCAAATAGACCATAACACAATAATACTAGGTGATTTTAACACGCCTCTCTCACCACTGGACAGATCTTCCAGACAAAAATTGAACAAAGAAACCATAGATCTCAATAACACAATCAATAATTTAGACTTAACAGACATTTATAGAATATACCATCCAACCAAGAGCGAATACACTTTCTTCTCAGCAGCACATGGATCCTTCTCTAAAATAGACCATATATTATGCCACAAAGCTAATGTTAGCAAATACAAGAAGACAGAGACACTACCATGTATTCTATCAGATCATAATGGATTGAAGTTAGAAATAAATGAAAGAGTAAAACACAGAAACTATTCCAACATCTGGAGATTAAACAATATGCTATTATATGATGAATGGATAACAGAAGATATTAGGAAGGAAATTAAAAAATTCTTAGAGGTAAATGAGAACAAAGAAACATCATATCAAAATCTCTGGGACACTATGAAAGCAGTACTTAGAGGGAAATTTATTTCATGGAGCGCATTTAATAAAAGAAGTAAAACTCAACAAATAAACGATCTAACACTACAGCTCAAAGCCCTAGAAAAAGAAGAACAGAACAGCACCAAAAGTAGTAGAAGACAGGAAATAGTTAAACTCAGAGCTGAAATCAATGAAATTGAAACAAAAGAAACAATACAAAAAATTGACAAAATAAATAGTTGGTTCTTTGAAAAAATAAACAAAATTGATAAACCTTTAGCCACACTAACAAAGAGAAGAGGAGAGAAAACCCAAATCACTAAAATTCGGAATGAACAAGGAAATATCACAACAGACAGGATTGAAATACAAAACATAATTAGAAGCTATTTTGAAAATCTATACTCCAACAAAATAGAAAATTTCGAAGACATCAACAGGTTTCTAGAGACATATGAATTGCCTAAACTGAACGAGGAGGACATACACAATTTAAATAGACCAATTTCAAGTACTGAAATAGAAGAAGTCAGCAAAAGCCTTCCAACAAAGAAAAGTCCGGGACCAGATGGGTTCTCAGCCGAGTTCTACAAAACCTTTAAAGAAGAGCTCATTCCAATACTTCTCAAAGTATTCCATAAAATAGAAGAGGAGGGAACCCTCCCAAACTCATTCTATGAAGCCAATATCACACTGATGCCTAAACCAGACAGAGACTCATCGAGGAAAGAAAATTTCAGACCAATATCCTTAATGAACATCAACGCGAAAATTCTCAACAAAATTTTAGCAAATCGCATACAAAAACATATTAAAAAGATAGTGCACCATGATCAAGTGGGCTTCATCCCAGGTATGCAAGGTTGGTTCAACATCAGGAAATCAATAAACGTAATTCACCATATTAATAGACTTAAAGTCAAGAATCACATGATTATTTCAATAGATGCAGAAAAAGCATTTGATAAAATACAGCACCCCTTCATGCTCAAAACACTAGAAAAAATAGGGATAGTGGGAACATTCCTTAACATTGTAAAGGCCATTTATGCTAAGCCCATGGCTAATATCATTCTAAATGGTGAAAAACTGAAAGCATTCCCCCTAAAAACGGGAACAAGGCAGGGATGCCCTCTTTCACCACTTCTATTCAACATCGTTCTTGAGACTCTGGCCAGAGCAATTAGACAAACCAAAGAAATTAAAGGGATACGAATTGGAAAAGAAGAACTCAAACTATCCCTGTTCGCTGATGACATGATTATGTATTTAGAGGAACCTGGAAATTCCACCAGAAAACTCTTAGAACTCATAAGTGAATTCAGTAAAGTAGCAGGTTACAAGATCAATGCCCATAAATCCAACGCATTTTTATACATAAGTGATGAATCTTCGGAAAGAGAAATTACGAAAACTACCCCATTCACTATAGCCTCGAAAAAAATAAAATACTTGGGAATCAATCTCACAAAAGAGGTGAAAGACCTCTACAATGAGAACTATACAACACTAAAGAAAGAAATTAAAGAACACCTTAGAAGATGGAAAGATCTTCCATGTTCTTGGATAGGAAGAATTAGTATTGTCAAAATGGCCATACTACCTAAAGTGCTATACAAATTCAATGCAATTCCAATTAAAATCCCAATGACGTACCTTACAGAAATAGAGCAAGCAATCATGAAATTCATCTGGAAGAATAAGAAACCCAGAATAGCTAAAGCAATCCTTAGCAGGAAGAGTGAAACAGGGGGTATTGCAATACCAGATCTTCAACTCTACTACAAAGCAATAGTAACAAAAACGGCATGGTATTGGTACCAAAATAGAAAGGTAGATCAATGGTACAGAATAGAGGACACGGACACAAACCCAAATAAATACAATTTTCTCATTCCAGACAAAGGTGCCAAAAATATGTAATGGAGAAAAGATAGCCTCTTCAACAAATGGTGCTGGGAGAATTGGAAATCCATATGCAACAGAATGAAACTAAACCCATATCTCTCACCATGCACGAAACTAAACTCAAAATGGATTAAGGACCTCGGAATCAGACCAGAGACCCTGCAGATTATAGAAGAAAAAATAGGTCCAAATCTTCACCTTGTTGGTCTAGGCTCAGACTTCCTTAACAGGACTCCCATAGCACAAGAAATAAAAGCTAGAATCAACCACTGGGATAGATTCAAACTAAAAAGCTTTCTCTCAGCAAAGGAAACTATCAGCAATGCGAAGAAAGAGCCTACAGAGTGGGAGAATATCTTTGCCAATCATACTTCAGATAGAGCACTAATCTCCAGAATCTATAAAGAACTCAAAAAACTCTACACGAAGAATACAAATAACCCAATCAACAAATGGGCTAAGGAAATGAATAGACAGTTCACAGAAGAAGATCTACAGGCAATCAACAAACATATGGAAAAATGTTCAACATCTCTAGTAATAAGAGAAATGCAAATCAAAACTACCCTAAGATTCCATCTCACCCCAATTAGAATGGCGATTATCAAGAATACGAGCAACAACAGGTGTTGGCGAGGATGTGGGGAGAAAGGTACACTCATACACTGCTGGTGGGGCTTCAAATTAGTGCAGCCACTCTGGAAAGCAGTGTGGAGATTCCTTAGAAAACTCGGAATGGACCCTCCATTTGACCCAGCTATCCCACTCCTTGGCCTATACCCAAAGGACTTAAAATCAGCATACTACAGAGACACAGCCACATCAATGTTCATAGCTGCTCAATTCACAATAGCCAGACTGTGGAACCAACCTAGATGCCCTTCAATTGATGAGTGGATAAAGAAACTGTGGTATATATATACAATGGAATATTACTCAGCCATAAAGAATGATAAAATTATGGCATTTGCAGGCAAATGGATGAAATTGGAGAATATCATGCTAAGTGAGATAAGCCAATCTCAAAAAGCCAAAGGACGAATGATATCGCTAATAAGTGGAGGATGACACATAATGGGGGGGAGGGAAGGGTTAGTGTTAGGGTTAGAGTTAGGGTTAGGGAGGGGGACAAGTATGGAGGAAGGAAGGACTGTATAGAGGGTAAAGAGGGGTGGGAGGGGTGGGAGGAAGAGAAAAAATAACAGAATGAATCAAACAACATTACTCTATGTAAATTTATGATTACACAAATGGTATGCCTTTGTGCCATGTACAAACAGAGAAACAACATGTATCCCATTTGTTTACAATAAAAAAAAAATAATAAAAAAAAAAATTTCCAAGTGAGTCCTATTTAACACTGTGTACTGCTTTATTCAATGGAACCCAATTTTCCTTTTCTTATTTTATTTTTTAAGACTTGCATTTTGATTCATTGTAGACAAATGGGGTACATCATTTCATTTCTATGGTTGTGCATGATGTAGATTCATACCTTCATACCATTTGTGTAATCACACATGTACATAGGGTAATGATGTCTGTCTCATTTTACCATTTTTCATACCCCCTCCCTCTCATTTCACTCTATGTAATCTAAAGTTCCTCCATTCTTCCTTCAATCCCCTCTGCCCCCAATATATATCATCATCCACTTATCAGGAAAAACATTTGGCCTTTGGTTTTTTTGGGATTGGCTTATTTCACTTAGCATGATATTCCCAATTCCATCCATTTATCTGCAAATGCCATAATATTATTCTTCTTTATAACTGAATAATATTCCATTGTGTATATATACCACAGTTTCTTTATCCATTCATCTGTTGAAGGGAATCTAGGTTGGCTCCTTTACACCGAAAATACAAAGAACCCAATCAATAAATGGACCAAGGAACTGGATAGACACTTTACAGAAGAAGACATACAGGCAATTAATAAATATATGAAAAAGTGTTCAGCATCTCTAGTAATTAAAGAAATGCAAATTAAAACAACTCTAAGATTGCATTTTAGTCCAATTATAATGGCTATTATCAAGAACACAAACAATAATAGATGTTAGCGTGAATGTGGGGAAAAAGACACACTTTTACATTGCTGGTAGAGTTGCAATTGGTGCAGCCGCTCTGGAAAACAGTGTGGAGAATCCTCAGAAAACTTGTTATGGACCCACCTTTTGATCCAGTTATCCCACTCCTCGGTTTATACCCAAAGAACTCAAAATCAGCATACTACAGTAACACAGCCACATCAATGTTTATAGCAGCTCAATTCACAATAGCTAGATTGTAGAAAGCCAATTTTCTGAGTGATCATGTTACTAATCAGGAATATGATTGTCTAATTTGATTCCATATTAAAATTAAGACTATTTGGAGAAGGGATTATTTCATGAAGGCCACAAGGATGCTTCAAGACTAAGCCAGATCTCTTGAGTCATAGGTAAGAGTATCTCCCATATCAAATTTTATTGTATTGATTGTTTTCTGGACAACTGTGTGAATTCACTATAATTTTTTCTTCCATTTTTATTTGTACATATATTTATCAGTGTAGCCTCTGACAGGTGTTTTTTTTGTTGTTGTTTGTTTTAGCTGAAATGTTTATTCTTTGTTATTCTTAAAAACTCCTTATAGATTTCCCAAGTTCCAGGTGAGGAATAGATACAATTTGAAAGATATGTTGACACAATAGTCAATTCAGACAAACAGTTGCTTGTAGACAGAGCTTGAAAAGAATACATTTGCAAAGAATAAATGCAGAAGTCTCCAGACCAAACTTACCCATGGCTCAAATATTTCTTAGGTATAATTTTACAAATTAAGTTTATCATGCTTTAGGGTAGACATAAATTTTTAATCCTTTGTTGTTTACTGTATTTCAAATAGTGTGTAACACATTATTTAATGGGTCGAATGGGTTTTACATGAATGCACAAATGCCAAATAAAAATCTTAATCCAATCATTCTGTTTTACTTTGCGATTTGATCCATTCATTAATAAATTGTTAACAAGTCCCAGTCACATAGTCACATAAAGTTTCAGTAATGGGAATAATAAGTTTTCTTAATGTGTGTGCTTAATCAGTAAGGACCATTTCAGAAATAAGCTAGAGAATAAAATAGTTGCACGAAACAGTAAGGAGACTTATCTCAAGTAATAAGCGTGATTCATGGAAGGGTGGCTTTTCCATTGGTTAATTCACTAGCTCAATGATATTTTTAAGACTCTGGGTCCAGTTCATTTTTCTGCTCTGTCACTCCTACAGTGTTTCTAGCTTGCCTCATGAATATGAGGACAGCTGCCTCTCCAGACAACATATACTTGCTTTCTAATGTACCATGTCATGAAATGTCCAATCACTAGCAAGAGAAATGGATCCATCATTCACAATTCACCCCTGGACCTAGGAAAAGCAAAGAATAGTGGGGTTAAAATTCACTTACTGGAGACATGACTAAAACAGTCTAGTGTGTATTATATTGCATTAGAGTTGTTTTACTTTTCAAAGAATGATTCAGGTCAGAAGCACTGAATATTTTAACTATGAGTTAAAAATCTTGTTTTTTGGAAATTTATTTACAATTGTTGTACATGCCTACTTCATTTGGAATTATGTAAACTTGTTTGATTGCTACAAATAAATATTGGGAGTAAATTTTTCAATTTTTAGCCTAGATATATGTATCTAGATTGTGGAGACAAATTCCTAGCTTTTGTGAATTAAACCCTAATGTGTTATTTTCTTTCCAGTGGGGCTTAAAGCTAACCATTACAAAAGTCAAAAAGAAAAAAGAAGGAAGGAAAGGAGGATGGAAGGAAGGAAAGAAGAAAGGAGGGAGGGAAGGAGGGGGGAGGAGGGGAAAATGTAAGTGTACATTTTAAATTGCAGGGAAATCTGTCTTCACTTTTTATTAAGATATAAATATTTCAAAGAAAATGTTCAAATTATAGAAAAACTATATAAATATTTTTGTTTTTCTCTTAAGACATTTTGCAACTATGGCTGAGTACTCATGTGTGTTTCCCCTGTTATAAGTTACTGTATTGGTGAAAAGATGATTAAGATAAATTTCTTTCCCAAATCCCATAGCTATATTAACTTGTATTTCAGTGGGAAAAATAGTTTGTTTAAAATAGGAATCTTTTTGAAGCATCTTCAAAGTCATTGCTTTCATAACCCAGGAAGATAAAAGTTGATTGATAAAGATAACAGGAAAATCTTGCTTTGGACAGAATCCACCAGCTACAGATTATCCAAAAAGCAATACACAAATTTAGAAGACCTATGTTCTGTTTAAGAAGAAAGCAAGAATATTGTCTCATTTTCATAAGAAACATTTTGCAAGTGGAATAATTAAAAAGCACAAAAAAGCTTCTGGCATATATTAGCCACATGTGTATCCTTGTTATCATCACAAAGGGTCCCAAAGATTCTACCTAGTCTTCCTCTGCCATTCACCCCACTCAAAATGAAGTATAACTTAGGGTTGGGACAAGATCATCCATTGATGCAAAATCTAAATTTATGTGAATTTGTGAAACTTCATGAGAAATAAATGACTAACATACTGATATAGTGCACAATAATTAGTTACAGTATGATTGAGATGTGGGGATCATGATGGTTTCCCATAATCTTAAAGGAATATAAAATTCATTTAGAATTACTAAAAGCTAAATTATGTGTTGCTCTCTTAGTGAGCACTACTAAAAACAATGTCATAAATTATTTCAGATTGTATTTTTTAAACAAAATTGAAGTAGGAATTAGAAAACTGATTTGAGTGCATCTACTCATTCATTTACTCATTTTATCAAGTTATCAACTTATTTTATTGTAATTAAGCAATGATCTGAACACATTTTTGTTGTTGTTGTTGTTGTTACCAGGTATTGAACTCAGGGGTACTCAACCACTGAGCTATATCCCCAGCCCTATTTTGTATTTTATTTAGAGACAGGGTCTCACTGAGTTGCTTAGTGCCTCATTTTTGCTGAGGCTGACTTTGAACTTGCAATCCTCCTGCCTCAGCCTCCTGAGCCACTAGGATTACAGGTGTGCGCCTGGCAATCTTAACATAATTTTTAATGGAATATATTTAATCTAATGGTGAGGATTCTTGCAGGTAGTTTTCTTTATTAGTTATTTATCTTAACAATAACAAATATTCAGGTGATAGATAAACTGTAATGAGAGGAAAAAATAACCAAGATTCCTTTCAGAATCTTGTTTGAAGCTTTCTCTTCTAACCACAAGACATCTTTCTTGAGAAGGAAGAATGTTGTTGGACTAATTTTAAGTGACTCTCAATCACAGGAGGAATTACTTGTCGCCCACCAGTAACCCTGGTGTTTGAGTTGCATGTGTGAGTTGCCACCTATCCCTCTTGCAATTAATGTGCTGCCTCTGAATATACTATAGAAAGCACTTACTGGTGTGTGTCCCACTACTGTAACTGAGCAAAGTTCATCCATCCCACCGCAGGCTCTTTGAATCTGTCAGGCCTTCCCTGAGGGATGACCATGCCATGCCTAAATTCTATGGGGCTTTCAGATTTTTTGTTCCACAATGCAAGGTGGTCTTTCAAGAAATGTATATGTCTTGCCTCCAATCAATGTGATGTCGTACTTTCACAAGTAGTTCATAAACTGAACTAGAATAGGTGTGAACAATACTTGGGTAAATGCAACCATTCTAGTTCTACTTCAGGCCCCTCATCTACTCCCCGTCTCCCCTCTTCCAGGATGGTTTGTAGAGAAGAAGTGTCAAGGTCAGCATTGAAAGAGTTAGTTCTTCAAATGCATTGATTAGTGCCTAAAGAATCCAGAAGAAGATATGTGTGAAGATGTTATTCTTCTACATTTACACAATAAAATCCCAACAGTAAGCACAGCATGACCATAAAATTACATGTGATTCAATTTCCTTGCCTACCCTAGATCTTATTATACTTAAGGTCATCAGTAAAGCACAGTCGCAACTTATGTGGAAGGTATTTAAAGTCAACATTCATGTGGACCACAAAGGATGGTGCAGATAGCATTCTATAAATGGTTTTAGAGAACTGTGCAGGCAAAAGATTTACATTGTTTTCATTCAAACAGGCTGAGCCAGGTCATGATGTATAATAGCAGTATTGCTCTTTTCTCATGTTACAAGGAGTTATGAAATTAGCAAGAAATGGTACATATGATAATAAAGAATATTATCAGGTCCTGTGCCTGAAGAATAAAAGACCACTATGAAGAAGTATAAGAAATATTATGTATACTTATGGACAATAAACAAATACCTAAAACGTCTTTCCTATCCATTATTTTATGTCTTCATTTGTAAGTCATTATATTTCATATGTATCCATGCCTTTAATGCATTAAAGGGTGAAATTATATGTGTGTATATATACTCAATATTTATATATAATATATATTCAATATCTAAACATAATATGCATTATATATTTATATATACACACATGTATATATACACATATGTATATACATAACAATATGTGTACATATATACATATATCTTTATATATAAGCAAAAACTAAATTGCTCACATCTCTATATATTCTTGGGCCAGTCCTGGCCAGTATTATGGCAATGGTACAGCAAGGTTCATATAATTGCATGATCTGGAATCTGTTCTCTAATTTCCACTTGGCCTATGATGTGAGTAGTTTTACTCTGCCACATGTTCCTGCCATGATGTGCTGGCTGTTCACAAGTCCATAGGAGCAGGATCAATTGATCATAAACTAGAACATCCAAAACAGTAAGTCATAACGTACCTTTTCTCATTTTAAGTTAATTATCTCAGTTATTTTGTTATGTAAAGAGGAAGGTGACTAAAATAATGTATTTTAGGATTATGAGGTCTTTAATAATTAGAAAAAACATTTTTGGCACATTTCACTGTAGAGGTGATAAATATAATAACTAAGTAATCTAATAAACACTATGAAAAATATTTTTCATTTGAAATATAAATTGACCAAAATATTTGTGGTCACTTAAGATATGCACAGCTTTGAGCTTAGAATTTAGGTCTGTTTTTGATTATTTCATGTTTCTCAAACATAAATATGAGTAATATTATTTTTATTTTTACAGACTGCACTTTGATTCATTATACACAAATGGGGTACAACTTTTTGTTTCTATGGTTGTGCATGATGTAGATTCATACCATTCGTGTAATCATACATGTACATAGGATAACAATGTCTGTCTCATTTCACCATCTTTCATACCCCTGCTTTTGACAGAAATATTTTTCCATATTTTCTGGGTTTCTGTACAATGAAAAAAGGGCAGTAAGATATAGGATAAGTAGAAATTTTAATTAATATTTTCTTCAACATATAAATCAAATTTTAACATCAAGTGAAGTCAAAATTTCTCTGAAAGAGATTTATGCTATGGAGAAATAATTATGAAATCAGAATTTTTTTAAAATAGTATTTTGGGGACACTACATCACTTACAAAATTTCTCATTTGTGAAAAGTAAACATTTAAGAGCCATATATTTTAGACTACTGAAAATTCTAACATTTGAAGAGCTGCAATGTATTTTGATGTATTTATGAAACAGAATTATAGACATAAAATATGCATATGAAAAATTTTAAAAAACAGTACAATTAACTAAACTAACATTGTACAATTTAAAAAGTGGAAATTTCATAATTAGCTATAACTAAAACCTTTGCTAATTATTGAGTATTTTACAGATACAGCTGAATGGTAATTTTTCAAGAATTGACCTTTTCTTTCATGTCTACATCTTTGATCATGATGGTGTTAACTCTATCAAGTTCATTGTTCTTAGAATTTAATGGAAATATACTGTTTGAATTATGTGGTATTGATTCAATGATTCTATTCAGTAATTTTAAGAAATAAAAATGCAATGCTTTGGCTATACATATTGTTTTCAATATCTCATATTGAAATAAAACCAAAATCCCTGCCTGGACTTAATTGGCATCAAAAATAACTCAATTATTACATTTATCCATGATTCTGTGGGTGTGGTCCTCCGTCAGTAGCATGAGGTCATAACTATGATAAAGTCAGGGTATATTGATCTATGCAAAAAAGAAGAAATCAGGCGGAAATCACAGTGGATCACAGATTACATATTGATATTGGTAAAATTGAAAGTAGAACAATATGCGATGCTTCAATTTAAGTAATATTGTTTTATCACTTATCATTTATCATTTTGCTTCAAGTAATAGAAAACTCAAAATTAAATGATCTTAATAAAAAGAGTTACCCTTAGCATAATAAATAGTCACAGCATCACGCCCTTGGAATGTACGTGATCCTAGGATAATACTTTTGGTAAGGACAATGTCTATTTGAATAATTTGATGTTTTAAAGTGTTGGAATTGAATCGCCCATGTAAAGGGTAACGATTTCTCAATGAGCATTTATACTGACTGGTAGAGATGAGGTCTATAGGTATTTGTTTGTTTTCCCAAGAGTGCACTGAAGATTTGTTACAATGTCCGGACACAGCCTCTTATTATGCTGGTCTGTGTACTTCATTGCATCTCCTCTCCTGTACTCTACTGTCATTTGCACTGTTCTTAGCTGTATCCGTTTTCTATTGCTACATAATAAATTGCTATAAACTTACTAGCTAAAACAAAACAAACTTATCTCTCCATTTTTAAAGTACAGAAGTTCAGACATGATACAAATGAATGTTGTGTTGAAGGTCTGGCTAAACTGAAATTAAAGCGTAGAGACTAGTTCTCATCTCTGCTTATGTGTCTTTACTAAGTTCATGAATGATGTTTAAGTTGATTTCCTCATTGTTGCTGAATTGAGACCCTCTGTTTCTGGAAGCTCTTGTTGGCAGAGTACAAGTCAACATCCAAAGCCCTCTGGAGTCCACTACCAAACTTTCACAGACAGGTCCAAAATGTGTGCAGCCAAAGCCCATTCTCTCCACCTTCTCTTCAGCCACCACCAAGAGGAGAAGCTCATCTTTAAATGAGCTCACATGTGTATGCCCCACCCCTTGGGTCAGTCTCCCTTTTACTCCACTCTAAGGCAACATAATTAAGAATTAAGGCTCCTCATAGTCATAGATTCCACCTTCACTCAAAGAGGAGAGAATAATTCAACAGCAAGAGACGCTGCAATTCATCTTAGAATTCTGCCTAACGTTATCTCCAACACAATGAGAAAAAAAGTTGCAATGCATCATGACAACTCTCACTGTTCTCATTCTTGTGACTCCTTCAAAGTGATTTGTATTGAAACAATATAGATCTCCTTGCCTGTACAGCCCCATTAATCCATTTATTTAACATTTGATCTCATTATCAGGCGAGATTTTGCACTATCTCTTATGCTGTCCAAAGACTCCTTCAAAGGTTGCTACTGTACTTTCCTAATAGTGGCCATGAAGAGAAGTCTCACCAAGATTGTGCAGAAAAGTGTGAATTGGTTCATTTTTTTGTCCAGTTATATATGCCAATCTGAATTTTATCATTAAACAGTTTAAGGAGCACATTTTTCATTTCACCTCTCTGGAACTCCTTGACAAAATAGGGGGCGATTTTCTGACAGTTATCCATATCTTTCGTGTGTTATAGCCCCTTAGTATTGAGCAATAGTCTAAACAAAAGAGGAGGTAAGTGCAGCCTCTCAGGGTAGACTGGTGGACTATAGCCAGGAGCCTGCAGTGCTAGTGGGGTGGCTGTCCTGGGTGCCAGCAGAGGGTAGTTCATAGGCTAAATCTGCATCTACCACTGCAGCTCTCTATTGCCATACATGGAGACACTGCCGTAGTGAACACAGTAAGCACATTCTCATTTGCTGCCAAAATCTATGCTCAAATTCAATGTCAGTGGCCTACAGCCTGCTCTTTATGAGTCTCTCCCCTAAATGAGCAATTAGCTTTACCATAGTGGAGTTTATCTTTGAAAAAACAGAGTGGTGGCCAGTGGAGCAGACTGGCTCTCTCTGTCATCCTCTTTAAACTCAGTGACCCAAAGAACCTCACATGACCTTGTAAAGGTCGACCCTGAGCTTGTCTGACCATCTGGTTGACCTAACAAAGCATTTTGTAAGAATGTTAGGGATCACTGAACTGCACTGAGCAGACCAGAAACCATAGCAGCTTCTAGACTCTGGAGAAGGCCTTTGAAAGTTTCAAGGAAGGACAAGGAAGACTGGAGCTAGGACCAGGGTAGATTTCACATGTGGCCTGGTCCTGGGGCTATGTAAGATTCCAGGCCACCTTTCTTCAGCTTGGGTGCCTCTATGCTGTCCCTTGCTCATATGCAGTCCATCCACAAATTTCTTCCTTGTCTTATTCCTAGCCCCTCAGTAATATAATATAGGTTAACTTTGTACCACCAAAATGGGCCATTGATATATTTTACTGAATCCAGATTGATTTTCTCCATAAGAAAATTCTATTGCCACCTCCTGCATTTTTCTCCTGGTTGCATACTACACATGAAACTCCACGATATTTCACAAATGTTATTGGGATGTTAAGCTCTTTCATTTTGTATACAGTAGAGACTACTGCATTAACATGAAATGGACAGTAGTTTCCTCTCATTTTTCTTGTTCAAAAATATCTCAAAATCAAATTTGTTCTCCAGTTGGATTTTATAATGAGGTATGACTTTTAAATCTGATTTTATCATATCCAACAAAATAAATCTTTAACCCTCAGGGTTAGAAAATTCCATTTGTATTCATCAGGTCTATTATTTTGCCTTTAGTCATAATCTCATCCAAATCATCACATGTAGTAGAGATAGGAGAGTGTTTTATTTTTCTAAAGTCCTCCAGTTCTACAAATTCCTTTAGGAACTTGTTCACATATTTAACAATCTCTCCTGTCAAAAAATTCATTTTTTTATCTCTCACTTTTCAACCTAGTTATTTCTACCTTTAAAAATTTCTGTAAAACTCTAGGTCACTTTTTTTAACCCTTTTATTAGAACTATACATATATTAAATGTAATTAAACAAAAGAAGGAATTATAAATTTTGAATTCCTTAGAATTTGGGTGAATTACACATACCCAAACAAGGATGAAAATATAAATCTGGAGTATATGATGCATTTTAGGAAAGTTTCTGCCCTCCTTAATTATCCTTTCTGAAAACCACATCATACAAAACAACTGCAAAAAATCTTTTATTAAAGTTGTATTGCATTTTTATATCACAAAATTATTAGTCTATAACTAATTTTAAGGCTTGTATATACTTAAGGTAAGTCTAAATCTATAATTATTTTGCTTACCATGAGAGTAAACATTTTTATTTCTCTAATGTATATGTCTAAGTTCTGAAATACTAATTTTCCCAATTTCCTTTGATTAGAAAGGACAGAACCTGTTTCAAATAAATAAAAACTTAACTGTATATGTGGTCCAAGCTTAGATTTGCCTCCTACTAAAGCTGAATGAGAAGGAAGTTTCCAAACATATTGGTCTTATTTTATAGAAAAAATAAATTAAAATCCTGATATGTTGGGACTAATGACACGTTAACTAACTCAGGCTGACTCCTTACTCCCTGGCGAATGAGCAAAATCATGGCTCAAAGGCGGTTTCAAAGGTTCATGATGATAAACCGGACCACCGGCAGGGATTGGTTAACAACAGTTCTGCGAATGTGACCAGCTCTTGCTTGCCATATAGTCCTGTGGGACTCTCACCTGCGTGAATCCCCATGCCTTGCTGACCTTTAAGCTGATTGGTTCCCGCCTAGCCCCCACCCTACATAAAAGCTGTGCGATTTCCTCAATAAACGAGTTCCTGCTGAGACGGGTCTCCCTGACAGGTCTGATTGTCCTCCACAGGGAGGGCTGGGGGCGGGTGGTCAGTCAGCCCTACCTATCCTGGTCTGACCTTGTTGGGGAGTGTCCCCTTCCCTTGTAGCTGGTGGAGAAGAGCAAGGGGGCTTAAGACCCCCACACTGATATGTGATTTTTTCTATTTAAATTTATATGCAATTCAAATCAGGCAAAAAATAAATAAGCAAATATCCAATGCTTCTGTGCTAACACAGAAAATCCAATTATTTTGTAAATATGTTAACTACATAATATATTAACTTGTTTTTTTCTGATATATTGACAAAACTGACCATTGCTTGAGTTAATCTGAAAAACATGGCATTCTTAGCTCCCTTTGTTTCCAAACATTATTTGCCTTATAACTATAAGGACCTTGTAATTTTGCTTAATTCCTAAAAGGACAGATATTAGATTTGCATATTTTGGTAAAGGGTAGAAAAATTTGAGTTCTTGAGTTCAAGAAGACAGGACTAGAAAGCAGCAAGGGAAAGTGCCAGAAGGAAGAGCAGAGGAATAGTTCAGTGATCAGGGACATAGGTGGAAAAGCTGCAGCAAGATCTGCACCCCATACAGCTGCCCAGCCAGCATACAAGTTCACCCTGAGGAAGACTGGCAATAAATGCTCCATCTACCAACTTGGACTTGTCCACTACCAACTTATTAAAACCAATTAATCAGAACACTATATATTATTTATAGTATTTCCTGATATGAAGAAAGAATGTCCTTCATTATAATATACTTGTTTCATTCTAGGTGTTAAGAATAAATATTTTATTTTATTATTCTTACTTACTTTATATTTATTATGGTGACTTTTCATTCTATCCAATTTCTACTCCTAACTATGCCAGTAACGTCTATGTACATAAGAAAAAGAAAAGCAAAACAACATAAATTCTGTTAAGCTTATGGGAAGCTAGAACATCATAAGGGTGCTCTCAATTTCCTGGAGCAAAATAATTATACCATCAGGAATTCCTATTTTGCTGTAAAATGTAATGTTTGCTGTGAGAGAAAGGGAAGACATGCAGCCTGAAAGAATATTTAACTGGAATACCTCTGAGTCAAGTGGCCAGGGGTTGTGCATCTGAAGTCACATGTAGGGGACGCTTTGTTAAGACAGAATTGGGCCATATTGGATATGCTTCCTCTGTCCTTGTGGTACAAGCCTGTACTTTTGGTCATTGCTGTTGTCATCTTCATGACTTACATAATTTCCCCCTCTTCTCTCTTTCCTGTGAAGTTCAGGAGAATGGAGAGAGATTGTAACCTGAAACCAGCATTTGGGGAGAAGTGTTATCTTATTCTACTCGGGTTCTGTACCAGAATATGAACAGAAATTTAATCTAACAGTTCTGTAGGCTGGGAAGTCCAAGATGAAGGTGCCAGTAGATTCCATGTCTGGTGAGGGCTACTTCCTGTGTCACAGATAGTTTTATCTTTAAACTTTGTCCTTGTCTGGTGGAAGGGGAAAGGGGGCTCTCCAGGGCATTAATCCCACATGAGGGTTCCATGCTCAAGACCTAATCACCTTTCAAGGGCACCACCCCAAATTCCATTTCATGGAGGATTAGGAATTCAACAATTGAGTTTGTGGGTACACAAGCATTTGGTCTGTAGCAAGGAGGGGGGGGCAAAAGTAGGCCAGAGACAGAACCATATCTAAAAGAGTTTATAAGGAACATGATAAATAAATAGATATTTGAAATTATCATGATTAGTACTGTGTGACACCAAGATATAACAATAAATAATAGTAACAGTAATAATAATACAATGGATGAGATCAGCAATAAGGAAAAAAAGACCAAACAAACCAGGACTCTGTCTCTAAAGAAATGTCTTGCTAATTGGAGTAAGATGAAATCTTAGAGTTGTTTTAATTTGCATTTCTCTAATTACTAGAGGTGTTGAACACATTTTCATAAATTTATTAATTGCCTGTGTGTTTTCTTCTGTAAAGTGTCTGCCAGTTCCTTGGCCCATTTATTGATTGGGTTCTTTGTATTTTTGGTGTAAAGTTTGAGACAGACATCATTACCCTATGTACATGTATGATTACACGAATGGTATGAATCTACATCATGCACAACCATAGAAAGGAAATGATGTACCCCATTTGTGTACAATGAATCCAAATGCAGTCTGTAAAAAATTAAAAGCTAAATAAAAAAATAATAAAAATAATTTTAAAAAATGTCTTGCCGGAGCGGAAGAAGAAAGGACCGGGGTGGAGAAGCAGAGGACATGCTTATATCTGGTGCCCTGGGGAGGTGCAATGCCAGAACTCAAGACATTAGAAAGCATGTTGGGTTGCCTTTTGATCTAAGAAGTCAAATGGATAAATGCTGAGAAGCAAAACAAAGAAGTACAGCATCAGGTCAGCTAGGAAGGAATTCGTTTTTAAAAACAAAGTGAAAGACAATTTTTGAGGGCAATATTTCAAGTAGTTTCATAGGAAAATGATCATATAATTCATTATTTAAACAAGCACACTTCTGAAAGTAAAGGGAGTGCTGTAAGATGGCACAAGAATAACAAGCATTTAACTTTGGAAGGTATTTAAGATTCAATCTATGGTAGGAGGTAAACAGCAGGGCAGTTTCCTATGACTAGGATTTGGGATAGTACACACCATGTGGCTGTCAACTTAAGACGTTGGTTAACATGTCATGTAAACTCATTCTAGTTTGGCAGGCAGCTGAAACACTTTTACAAATACCTTCAGAGTGGGTCAGTTTGAGTCTAATTCTCCTACATTAAGATTTCAAGGAGACCACACTTTTTTTATTCTTTTTGGTCACATATACCAATTAGCTTTAACAGAGAGTGCAAGAGTTTGCTTAATAGGGCTATTTAGGGACCCATAATTCCTCCATCTTGTGTTTTGTTTTTGTTTCACTTTCCTAGAAGTCTTTAATTTAATTTAATTTAACTTTTGTACCAGGAATTGAACCCAAGGGCACTTAACCCTGACCCACATCCCTAGCCATTTGTTTATTTACTTACTTTTAATTATTTTATTTTGAGACAGGGTCTCAGCTGGTTAGTGCCTTGCTAAATTGCTGAGGTTGGCCTCAGACTTGTCATCATCCTGCCTCAGCCTCCCAAACTGCTGAGAGTACAGGCATGAGCCACAAAGCAAGCTTTTTAATTACTTTTAATTACATCTATAAATTAGAATAAGAATTGGATGAGGGAGGTATTTGTTATCTAGACTCAAAAGTGTAATACTTGAGTACATATTTCATTTCCCATGTCTATTTTTTTTTTTAATAGTAAAATAAGTAGTTTAGTGATATGTCTATTTCTACCATGGCTCCTTGGAGTCATGTTATTTCTGGTCAGCACCATTTCAACAGCCTCCTCAGTATCCTCCCCACCTCTTGTCTGGCCCCTCCCCGTTCATCTTCTGCAGAGGATTTAGTCATGGTAACCTTAATGCTATTCAGGATTCTTTGTTCTCTCTCTTTGGAACTCATTTCTGGTAAAACTTCCCTCCTCTACAGACCTTTCGGGCTCTGTTCTCTTCCTACACATTCCTTTCTCCCACCTCTGGTCCCTTTTTTGTTAGCTAAGCTTTACCAACCTATAAATCTACCAATTATAGAGAAAATATATTTATAGGGCACATACTACATGCCAGTGTATTTTATAAATTTAACCCATCTGATCCTCACAACAACAATATGGATGTGGACTATAATTCCTATTTGATGAAAAAGAGACCTGAGAATCAGTAAAATGAAAAAAACTCCTCATATCACTAGGATAATTTGTGGCATAATTATTACTCTTCTGTCCAACCAGTTTGCTTCTGATTCCAAACTTGTAATAATAATTATGCTACTTGCTCCATAGGACATTTTCCAGGGCAAGTCTTCTTAATACCCTATTTAGGGAATATTTCCATGGCATATATCTTCTGGATGCTATATACTTTTGTAGCACCAAAAGAAGTTAAAATTATTCATTACATATTTGAGTATTTGCTTTATTATCTTCCTTTCCTCCTGCATAATAATTTCCATGAAAGTTAAAAGCATAAACATTTTGGCTTATTGATATTTTCCTGACATAGTAGCACAGTATCTCGCAAAAAAAAAAAAAAAAAAAATTATCTATAGAAAAACAGGAGCTCCATTTCCCCAAGTTTTGGATGGGTGTGGTTTCACTGACTTCCAATTTTCAGAGGTACTTTTCTTTTTTCTTTTCTTTCTTTTCTCTTTTCTCTCTCTCTCTCTCTCTCTCTCTCTCTCTCTCTCTCTCTCTCTCTCTCTCTCTCTCCTTTCTTTCAAGTTACATATCAACAATAATAGGTAAAGATGGATCATTTGAAATTTACATCTGGTTAAACTTTTGTGAAAATGCCTAAATATTTTGCTCTTGTTTTAAGAACTGTTACAGTTTCTGTGTTTCATGTCCCCCAAGGTCCATATGCTAAAGTATTGGTGGCCAACCTATGTCACTATTGGAAGGTTGTGGATCATTTACAAGGTGGGGCTGACTAAGTAAAGGTTAGGTTATTGTGAACATGTCCTTAGAGGGCATATTGGGGCTCTTTTAATCCCTTTTCTTCTCTAGATCTTTGCTTTCTGGCCACCATGAACTGAGCAAGTTTGCTCCACCACATGATCCCTGTCATGATGTGCTGCCTCATCACACTCCCAATGACACTGAAGCAAAGCAATCTTGAGCTGAAACCTCTGAAACCCTGAGTCAAAATTTTTGTCTTTCTTTAAGTTGTTTATCTCAGGTATTTTGTTGTAGCAACAGAAAGCTGACTAACACAAGGACATGAGAACAATTTTATTGATAACTTTTATTATATCACAGGCACTTTGTTACATGGATTTTGCTTAACTTTCATAACAGACTACATATAGTTACATTTTCTTATTAACCCCTTCTCACTGATGAAGAAATATGGTTGATTTGGGTAATTGAAATTTTCAGGTTCACTTAGAAACTAAGGTAAGACAGGAAATTTAACCCAAATAACTTAAATGTATTTGTTCTGTACCTCACCTGTGCCTTTCTCATGCAAAAATCCTAGGAAAGAAGATTGTGGTTTTGGGATTTGTAAGAGTGAAGGGCTGGAAAGAAATAGGATCCATGTCATTTGGAACTTAAGCAGATTCCATTTGGAACCCTTTACCCAAGCAGGCCTTCTTTCTTACCCCATCTCCTGCCTATAGCATATTCTGACTAGGAAAGAGGTAGATATTTGCTAAAACTAGGGTAGGAACAGATTTCCCTTCTGATGAAATTTGGGAAACTCTTTTAAGCTTCCTATCAATCATATTGACAGATGTTCAAGGCATGACCAAATATAAGTCTAAACAGAAGAGCCGTTTTCCAGCCTACAAGGCATAAGAAATCCATAAATACGTTCCTCATCCTCCCATTGTATTCCACTAACATCTAAGTGGAGAGACCTTTTAGAGGTCTCTTTTAGAGGAACTAACAGCTCAGAGACACTAGACAGGCTTAGAACATGGAGTACATCCATGGACAGACAGTCTGTCTCAGGAACAAAGATCTCTTCTGAAACACATTTCTCTCCAAATACTCTGAAGTTTCTGATTCTATTTCCTACATATTGTCAACTTTATCATCACTACAACCACTCCAGACTCACAGACATCCCTAGTACACTGAGTTTATCCTCCATCCCAGGAATCTACAAGATAGGGTGAATGGATAAAATCCACAAGGATAGCTTATTAACATTGAGTTAGATTAACAGCCCTAATTAAGAGAAGAATAGCCTAAGATCACAAAGCATGTTCTATTTACAAAGTCCATTTCTTCTTCATCAGTGGCAGTACTAGACTATTTACAGGTTTTGCTATCCAGAGAACCATGGAGACTGCCTATGATAAACTAGGCTGAACAAATTATGTAGAGATATGCACTGTGAATCTACAGCACCTTGTTTTCCTGTCTTACATGGATTTATCTTACACACCAAAAAAAGAAAGAAGGAAGGAAGGAAGGCAGTCAGGAGACAAAAATCAACCAAGATTTCTACCTAGGATTTTTAAAATATTTGGTTTAATATTTCTTAATTTTTGCTTCTTTAATAAGAATATTTATTTTTTATCTCTGTTTATTTTTTAATCCAGATAGTTACATAGTTTGGTTATTGACAGATATGTGTAATCAACACACTTCATCAGAATAGGTACTTTGCCATCATTTTACAAGAAAATTTCTTACATTTTTAAGTGACATATTTTGACACAGAAAAAATTTTGATTTCTTTTATTAAAGAATTTTTAAAACACGTGTCATTTAAAAATAAGGTCAGTTCTTAAAATATCCACAACTATAACTCATCAGGTGCACAGTTAATAGTCCTTCATGAATCTCATAAAAGACTGAAATTGCATGGATTTTCCTAATCTTTAATGATACTCACTGAGTAGTTTTGAGATATGCATAACATCTCAGCTGAAAGTTTTATAAGTTTTAAATCTTTAATGCGATGTTAAACCTATCTACTTAAATATATGTATTTATGTAAATTTATATAAGAACAGCAATTCATTTAGAGTTAAAAAATTAAATGCAAAAATTAAGTCTTATTTGAGAACTGATTTGAAAAGTTTATAGAAAAAGTTCAATATTATGTCCTCTTTCCTGTGCACATCACAGAAGGGTGAAAATCCCAGAGGCTCGTACTAGATAATGTGCATTGTGTGTGAAAATAAACAGGCAGGTATTGTGAATGCTTCTCTCAAAGCTCTGCTTTTTCGGGGGTTAAGAACTGGAGCATAATTTAGTCCATCAGCAGTAATTATTTTCTCTGAATTATACAATGACTTTTTTTTTGTCTTTGTTCTTTTGCCAAAATAAAGTTGACTTATGACAAGGCTTCTTTAAAAGAAAATAGTCTAAGTAACTGAATGACATTACTTTGGGTCGAAGGGCATAGGAACAGCATATCTGTGAAAGAGTGTTACTTTTAAATTCTATTCACTATCACACAGAGATCTTATATACCATGATCACATTACTACACTACCATCTATTTTCCTCAATCATCAATTTTCCCAAGTGTTTCCTGAATCCTTTCTATCCAGGGTAGTTTATGCAAGGTTTCCTAAACATTTCCACATACTTTCTTTTTCTATTTTCCTATATACAATGTTCCTTCTGCCATCTCTCATACTATCACTTCCTTTTTATCCTTTTTAATACCTGTGTCTTCCTTTCCTGGTCTTTCCTGATTGTCTTATTCTTTTATGTTCTAAAAATCTTTGTAATTATGATGATAACTATAATGTCACCTAACCATGTTGTATTTCCTATACTCTTTTCCATTCCAGATCTATAGTCTACATTTTTGGTATTTATTTAAATATACTGTTATAGGCCTAGGAATATTTTATGCCTATTTCTACACCCACTCAACCCTCTCTTTGCCCACTGTATCCTAAACATGTAGGGCACATGGTAGACATCCAGCAAACATTATTTGTCCATTTATGGAATAAAATATCAATTCCTTCATACTAGTTTTTCTACACTATGTGCTTTTGCTTCTTCTGTTTCATTGCTGTAATTAATTCTTTTTCTTTATAAATGCCATATTTAAGCAATGCAAATGAATTCAGGACCCTAAGGAGTGTACTATTAATGTGAAATTTTTAGAAACAGAGAAGTGATAGGAGTACACTACCTTGATCAAACGGGGCTGAATTTACAACTAGGAATTTTCAACTCATCTCTGTCAGATTTGCATTTTCATTACATGATACTGCGGATTTGATAAGAATAAATTACTATTCACTTCTTTCCCTTCCTCCATGTTTCCGTTTAATACCACCATGCATGTATCACGATTAAGCTCTGTATTTGAAACCAACAATTGCTCCATGTAAAAGCTCAAGTGGACAGATATTCCCCAACAAATACTTTTCATGAAAAGATCAATGTCATATTATACTGTTCAGAGAAGAAGGATCTAAGTACATTCTGGTTTTTAACAAGCAGTGGGAAAATTACAAACTGAATCAATATGTCCAACAGAACGACTGTTCCTTTGCTACTGACTCAGGCTATTCCTGGAGATTCTTGTGCAGCTGCCTTTTTTCTACATTTTGTTTTCGGAACTGACACATGGGAACTCGAGGACTGAAATACTAAACTTCAAAGCTCCCACTCTGTGTGGGCAGCATCCTTTACTGGCATCAGGGAGACACAATCACTTTCATCATTGGGCTGAATAATAAGCCCTCCTCCAGGGGGCAGCTCCTTGGAGGAAGCTCCCTGCACCCGTTATGTCAGACTACAATTTAGCAACTTGAGGAATTTTGGCTCACTAGCACATATGGCATTTGTATTTTGTACAGGCTTTTGTCCAAGTGATAATCGTAAGGCTCTGTTTTAAAGTTTTAAAAAAAGATCTCACTGCAATTTCTGTTCTGGACATTTTAAAAATGTTCTGAGCCCCACAAAGTGATATTATTATTTTAGTGCTAAAATATTACTTTTAAGATAGATTTTCTTACAGGGAATATTACAAGCATAGAAAAATCAAAATTGTCTCTAGTTTTTAAAACTGCAACAATTAACTATTTTTTTCTCTTTTACACAATACAAAGCAAAAAATGATACAGTACTGCTCTTAAACATTCATATTTACATAAAAAATAGTGGGGCAATAAGATAATTTTCTAGGTATTATATTGTGTTCACATTAAAAGCTGTACAAATATAGTTACTGCTTTTAAATAATTTTTCTAAATCCACTATTAGCAAAAATTCTCAATTATTCAGCCTTTTATAGACATAACAGTAAATTCTTAACATTTAAATGTTTCTCAGAGTATTGCCAATCCTACAATCTTTTATTCTAGCCTAAATTCTTAAGAGGATGGTTTGGGCTTCTTTCCAGTCACATAAGCCTATTGCCTACAAACCGATCATATCTTTGACTCAGGATTGAATGTATAACCTTGAATTACTGGACAAAGACAATCTCACTATGGCACGTGGAGGCTTAGCCCCTTTTTCACAAGTCAACCTAAAAGTTCCCTTATGGATTCAACTGCTTAGCATTTTCCTGCATGAAAGCCAATTCTCAATAGTTATGGAAGCTCTGGGATGTCTTCCCGTAAACAAATGCAAAACTTATGTAAGAAGACAAAGAGATAAAAGGAGTATTTGTAATTCTAGTGTCATAGCAGCATTTGATATATTAAAGAATTTCCATTTGAAGAACCAAAGGACAGTTCCAGTACTTTGTCCAATTGGAAAGTCTGACAGAAAGAGTAATTGTAGTAAAATAATACAACAATTAAAATTACCCAAGTTTAGTATATGTGTATGTAAGAATGCTAATACAAGGCATAAAACACAAGAATTTATACAGATTTGGGTATTGAATTTGACTTTAATGTGACACAATTTGGGTTAAGTTGGATCATAATAGATTTGAATTTGAGGCCGCCATTAGTGGTGGTAGTAGTAGAAGTAATAATAGTAATGATAATATCATAGTAATAACAACAAGAAAATATTTATAGTTATATCACTATTAACATTGCCAAAATCATATTAGTGTATTTACAACCAAATTAAATTAAATTCTCAAAGCAAATCACAGCATTTATTCAACAAACGTAACACTTTTTAAATATTTTTAAGAGGGGCTCTGCTCACAAGGGACTTCATATCTTCTGCTAAGTATATACTATGTAAACTTTGCATTAAGTATTTTTAAGTACAAGGTAGCTGGTTTTGACTGGATGACCTGAGGGATTGTAATGGCCATAAAGGAAGGAACCATGAATACATTAAAACCTTGCCTCAGGTTTTAGACGAAAATTAAATTGGATTAAAATTTAGATCTAATACCTGTTTCCCTCAGTTGTCCTTACCCTTAAATTATTTTGTAGACTTCCATTTTCCTGTTTGGAATGTTTTCAGATTAGGCAAACTTGTAAGATTGTTTGTTTTAGCCAGCTTTTTCATAAATGTGACCAGAAGACCTGACAAGTCAATTTAAAGTAGGTAAAGTTTATTTTTTGGCTCATAACTTCAGAGTATCAGTCCATGGTCAGCCCATTCCATAGCTCTGGGCTCAAGGTAAGAGAGAACATCATGACCGAAGGGCATGATGGAGAAAGGCAGGGCTGAAATGGCAACCAGGAAGCAAAGAGTGCTCTGCTCACAAGGGACACCCCCAGTGACCTACCTCTACCGTACTGCCTATAGTTAATACTCAGGAAATCCATATCAACAGATTAATTCACTAATTCAGTTATACTCCCATGATATAATCATTTGAGCTCTGAAAATTCTTACATTTCCTCACACATGAGTTTTTGGGGACACATCATATCTAAATTATAACACCAGTACAAATAATAGCTTTACATCTGTGCATACATACATCATATATACAAATGCATGAAAATATATCCATATAAATATCACAAAATGAGAAACAAAAAATCTTGAAGGTTCTTCTCAATTAAATAATCTTGTTGAAATGAACTGTATGAAAATGGAAATTGCAAAATTTGACACAATGAGAGGTATCTTGGAACAATTTTTAAAATGGTACTTCTTGTTATACCATCCATATTATCAATGAAACATAAGAACATGTTTTTTTATAGTTTTTTACCAACTGCTTTATGAGTAATACCTACAGCATAACCTGACATAAAAGGCACTTAATGTATAGCTATTTAATTACATGCATGTATTCACTTCTTCTTAATTTGATAAAAATGTATATAGTATTTTCAGTCATAACTGTAAGTATTTTACATATTTCATATATATGTATATATATATGTGTGTGTGTGTGTGTGTGTGTGTGTATTTTTTTAAATAAAACCCAGGATTGAACCCAGGAACCCAGGGACACTTAGCCACTTAACCACTTTCTACCTGTTTTTATGTTTTTATTTTGAGACAGGTCTCGCTAAGTTGCTTAAGGCCTTGTTAAATTGCTGAGGCTGGCTTTAAATTCGTAATACTCCTGCTTCAGCCTCTGGAGCCAAGCTGCTAGGATTACAGGTGTGTGCCACCACACCTGGCCCTATATAATTCTTATAACAGACTTGGGTGAAATACCAATAATGTTAATATTTGCATTTTCATATTTGTTTCTGTATTTAGAAAAAGTGAATTTGTATTTACAATCTTGTAGGAAGATATTGTTTTAAATTTAGGTGACCTGCAGTGCTAGATATGATGAAGTCTATTTTGGGGATGTGCATCTAATTCTTTATTTTCTCTATGTAAATTTGCACAAGAGAGGGAAATGCATGTCCAATTGGAAGAATTAACTAATGTTTTATGAATAAAGTATTCCGAAATTCTTTATAATTCAGAAAAACAAATCAAGTCTCATTATTCAACATTTCCAAGTTAATTCCCTTTACATTTTTCTCATCAGAATGGAGTTTAGAAAAGTAATTTCAGTATTCCAGTTTGAAATACTATTACTTGATTATCTTTTCTATGTTCCTAAAGCTGTAGCTGCTTTTAACTGCCATAATATGTGTCTTAGTATTTATGTCCTCTTCCTTCCACCTCTGTTCATTCCTTTCTGCATTTACCTTTACTAAACATATCACAAAATAAAGAGAGCCCCGACACCAGTGATTCCCACTTATCAGAATTTGTTCACATCATTTTTGAAAGGTTAGTAACCTTTCATACTAACCATTATCATTCAATACTTTGGAGCTCAAACTTTATGTTTAATTAATGTACAAACCATATGTTTATTTATGTTAGTACCTAAACTATAGACTGTGTTTGCTTTGGGGGAAGATTTCTGAAACCGTTATAAATTTTTATACTGATCTTTTAGAGAAAGAAGTGCCCTGTGGCTTCCTGTATATATTATACTGTGCATAAACACTGCTTAGCGTTTATTCACTTAAGTGCATGAGATATGATGATGACTGGATACAAAGATTTATGAATTTTTAACACATAAGAGTCGAGCGAACTTATCTTTTGTAAAGTTGATATGTTTCTAGTGAATAACACATGAATGCCATTTTTGCCACATTCCAATGGTTTTGTTTTCCTTTGTTTTTATATCACTTCTAAAGGTCAGCAAGAGCAAGGACCCAGAATTCATTGGTGAGTAGAATCAGTCCTCATTTGTAAAAATAAGAAAGAGACACAAATAAATTTTAAGATCTCTTTTATCACCTGGGTTGGCTAGATTATTGGGCAAGTCGATCATTGGCAAAAATACCCTAAAGTAAAATCTTTCTGCTTCGGTCCCCTACAATCTTCAAAATATTATAAGGTTAGGAACTGTAAGAAAAAGCAATGGAATAGGGGATTTCCAAAGAAAGCTCCTCTGCCCAGGATAAAGAAAAGTTGCACTTCTCATGCCATTGCTTTTACTTGGATCTAAATAAAGTCTTGAACATATCTAGCAATGAAAATTTCACTGAGAACAAATTTAATTTTAAAAACAAAGGAAAAACAATTAAAGTCTGAAAGTATAGAGCTAAAAGTGAAAATCCATTGACTTTATATTTGTAAGGCTTTTAAAAATATTTGTAAGGAATTTAAAAATATTCTTGGAAAAACATTTTTTGAGTATGAGTTAAAGTGACATTTATATAATAATTTAATAATATTTGTATATAAATCAATAAATCAATATAAAGAAGAAATATTTAAAGTAGGTTGATAGCTATCTTCTTAAAGGTATTTTAAAATAGAACAAAGTGTTTCATTTAATTACAAATAAATACAGTGCAAGTGAATTTGCATGATATGCAGTATATATATTTTCACAAATCTCAAATAAAGCAATGATGTTATCTGAGATTATTCTAAAGAAATTCATGTACCTATTCATGAGGAATAAATTTTATCACACAAGACTAATTTTTTACTTTGAAATATTTTGGTTTTTTTTAATAAAGATATACAAAATATTTATGAAATTCTAATTTTAAAATACCTTAGGCAAGAAAATTTTTCTTTCCAAATTCAGAAATTCCCTAAGTGTGCCTTTATTTAAAATGTTCATTCTCTTTCTACTTTCTTAAATATGCAGAATACAAATATTACAACTTCTTAATGTTAAAACATTTGTCATTTCTGGGTTGGTTTCACCTCATTGATTTTTTTTCTCCTCATTATAGAAATATTTTCCTTCATTTACATACCTGGTAAAAATTTATTTGTTGCCACATTTGTCATTTTTCATACTATTTGATGCTGCATTTCTTTTCTGTATTACTTAAGATATTTAATAACACCTTTTATATTAAAGATCTAAATGAAAAGTTAGATTTGATATTTTACTGCATACATACATTCCAGTTAATTGAATAGAACCCCCAAATCCATATCCACCTCAACCCCAAAATGCCTACTGATCTGCCTTTCCTTTCAGATGCAATTAGTCAAGGATCTCAGGATAATTTCATAGGAGATTTAGTGTGTACCTTGGAGTGAAGCATTGCTGGCAACCATGAGAAGCTAGGAAATAGCTTTAGGATGATTTCTCTTCCCAAGCCCCAAAAGGGAACAATCTCACCACCAACTTCATTTTAGACTTTTGTCCTTCTAAGAGGACAGAAGAATGCATGTCTTTTATTTTCAGACACCTAGTTTGTGGATACTTTTTGATGATAATCCTAGGAAACTAACAGAGCATGAAAACAAGGTTAAATACAATAATAGTAAACCTAAGAATGAGTTACCCACAAACAAGTAAATTTAAATATTAAAAAATACAGCTGCCTATGGTAATCTCCAAAATCTATGTTTCAGTAATTTTTTTTTTCTTTCGTTCTCTTTTAACACTGAACATTTGGAATATTTTTTTCTTAAATAATATTTTAAGTATAATATTTATTCCCTTTATAACCATGGTGCTTGTTGGTTGTTATATTTTCACAAGCTCATTGAATATTTGGTTTATTAAGGAAATGGTTGGCTTATCAATTCCAAATCCCTGATTTTGGAGAAAATTCAGTGATATGTTTAAAAATCACACCTCTTAATAGTTACAATTTTGATATCTTATGAATTCACATTCCTCAATTCCAGACCAAT
Organism: Sciurus vulgaris; assembly: GCF_902686455.1. NCBI lineage: Eukaryota > Metazoa > Chordata > Mammalia > Rodentia > Sciuridae > Sciurus > Sciurus vulgaris. The sequence continues at coordinate 23,216,559 of NC_136470.1, read as the reverse complement.
AACCATATCATTAAAAAATAAAAATGAAAAATCACTAAATTTTGCTTACTAAAGTGACTCTGGATCTACTTATATTTGAGAAAACCACTTTTGGAAAAATAAGCTTCCTTAGTCATTTTTTAAATTTATTCTTTAATTGTTTTCATTCCCTTTTCTTTCTCCCTCACCTTCTTTCTCTTCCTTATTTCAGTTTTCTTTTTCTACTCCTTGGAAACTATGACTCAATACTATAGAGAGTATCAGTTTGCCTGCTCAGGGTCCCCGTATAGCAGAGATTTAAGCGGAATAAGACAACAGCAGAAAACCAGGAGGAGCATAGGTCTTAGATTTATCACAAGTGGAAACGGATGAGTCCAAGGTCTTCAGTATCACCCTTTATTTTGGTACCTGATAGATGCCCTTCAACAGATGAATAGATAAAGAAACTGTGGTACAGATACACAATGGATTATTATTCAGCCATAAGGAAGAATAATATTGATACCGCTCTTTACCGGTGACGAGTCCTGCTTCCTCAGGTGTTGAAGTATAACGCCGGAGAAGCACGCGGAGGCAAATGTAGAGTGGAAAATGCAGCTTTATTAAAGAAAAGTAAAAGCAGACTTCTCCCGGGTGGAAGAAGGGGACCCAAAGGCGGAATCCGTGGGATGAGCAAATCCTGTCCTTTTTATGGGTTTTGTTCTCCCATTCTCTCCCCTTATCTCTTTCCTTCCTGCCTACAGGTTAGGCCTGGTTTTGCAGGTGAGATGTGAAAAAGTGAGAAGCGGATGGGGCAGGGGAGGGCCAAAGTGACTCAGGCAGGTAAAGGCCCAGGGGGCATTAATCAGCATCTTCCTGCCTGCAGTCTCTGACAAGGGCAGGTAAATTTGGTTATCAATGGGTTCTGCAGGTCCTTGACATTCCATTCTCCCACAGCAGTCTCCAACTTCCAGAGGCAGATGGTTTTATGGCCTCCATTTTCTCGATCTGACCCGATTCCCTATTTCTACACTAACTGCCTGTCCCCAATTCTGGCTTCAATATTATGGCATTTGCAGATAAACAGATGGAATTGGAGAATATCATGCTAAATGAAATAAGCCAGTCCCCAAAAAACCAAAGGTTGACTGTTTTCCCCGATAAGTATATGATGATATATAATGGGGGTCGAGGACTGGGGGGTGAGAGAAGAATGGAGAAACTTTATGTAGAGGGAAATGAGGGGGGGGTATGAAAAATGGTGGAATGAGACAGACATCACTACCCTATGTACATGTATGATTACACAAATGATACGAATCCACATCATGCACAACCATAGAAATAAAATGATGTACCCCGTTTGTGTACAATGAATCAAAATGCAGTCTGTAAAAAATAAAAATAATAAAAATAAATAAAAAAGAATGTATTCTGAACAGATATAACTTCTGAATTCTACAGACATGATTACAAATTTCCAGTATCCATTAATCATATGTATACACTAATATCTTGTGAATTGGTTATTTTAATGGTAATTCAAAATGAACTCTGTAGTTGAGTTTAAATAGTCACCAAAGAGTGATGCTTCTCTCCTCCCTCAGGCCCATCAATAAAGTAAAGAAAGAAATACTTCTGATCTTAATTGATATGAAATTTTTGTCTATTTTGTCTATGAAAATATTTATTTTAATTTATCAGTAATAAATAAATATGTGTAGTTAAAGGTGACAAGTTTCTATGAAAGTTTTATGTATTAAAAAATGGAAACAAAGTAAAGTCAGTAGCTTTCATTTTTAAGGTTTTCTGGTCACCATATTTTTCTGCTTTCAGCTATGATTTGTAGCTGCTTTATTCATATGCAGAAAATACAGTGCTATTTTGAATTAATCACTAACATTTTAAAAAACAGATTATTGTATGAACAATATTCACATTTAATATTTTAGATAAGCCTCATTTTGTCTAAAAGCTGATAACTAGGAAAGTTATAATTAGAATATTAGGAAAAAACTCTTATAATTAAGGTTGAGCTGTCCTTTAAATGCATCTCCACAATATTCACATACATTCATTAACTTCAGATGTAATTGGAAGACACATAATTAATGCAATGGTTCTGTTTATCAAATTGCCACCAATCATCACAGTTTCTAGATGATACTCAGCAACATGATGCATGGACATCAATAAAATACTAATTATAAATTACTAATTGTAATGACTCCACAAAGCTTAAAAAACAGCATCAATGTTTAAATTAAATTAAGTTAGTTTTATTGACTTAATTATTGAAGGATGAGCTGTTTCAAGCTATAAAATTTTGCACTGACATTTTAAATTACTTCTACTGTTATAATTAATGCCAATTCTTTGTAAAGTAGGAACCACAAACAGAAAGATGCCAAGGATAATAGGTCACACAAATTACACATGCTTGCTTACTAGATGCCACCAAGTGAAAGAAGTATTACAACATAGTCATACATTTTTATTCTACCTATTAATTTAAAAACCATAGAAATACAGAAGCAGTGACCTTTCAAGAATTTCTACGCAAATCTTTCTTAGCATTCCATGAGTGGAAAAGTCCCTGAGATTTATAAAAACAACAATAAACATCACCACTGATTTTCCAGAGTTATTACATACAACACAGTTAGAATAAATCTGATTTTCCTCAAGCTTGAAGTCCCCTGCTATTCATCAGCAAGATGATCATTTTCTAATAAATCTTTTCATATTATAAACGCCAGGAGAGTAATCTTTTAATCAATTAAATTAGGTATTTAAGGAACAAATCAAGATTAATTAACTTAGAACTCGTCAGATTCAAACTTGGTTCAGAAACACAGGCAAAATCAAATTATTTCCAATTCTGAAACATTACTTTCATTTGGAAACACATGTTAAGTATTTAGGCATATCAAAATTAATATCTTAATTATTATTTTTTTTTTCTCATTCGCACTGCCAAGCAGACTACATTTTTAAATGAAGACGTCAGCTATGTTACAGGACAGCATCTGGTGGACGTTCACATACTCAACTCACCTCAGGGCTGATGAACTTCTGAGATCTCCAGCTCTGAGTCCTTGAAAGACAAATAGGGGATAAACAAAAGCAAAAAAATAGCCAAACAAAACAGCAACTTCAGAATTCTTCGCCCTCTGCAGTTTTACTACTATCAAATTTAAGTAAATATGTTCTAGACCTTTAAAGCAAAAAGGATACTCCCAGTTAATTTGAAAAGTGCTAATGCCCTTCTTTATTATCTACAAGTTCTCACTTTGTAACAAAACTGCCTTATTTATTGCCTGTTTGTTAAGAAATCAAAGAATATTAGCATCTTATATTTCAGAATGAAGTAAACTAGTTCCCAAAACGAACCCCTTAAAATTCTGGTTCATAATCTTAGTGACTACTTGAAGCTTCACTGTCAATTTTCCAAGGTGACTATTACAGCCACATCAATGTTCATAGCTGCTCAATTCACAATAGCCAGACTGTGGAACCAACCTAGATGCCCTTCAATTGATGAGTGGATAAAGAAACTGTGGTATATATATACAATGGAATATTACTCAGCCATAAAGAATGATAAAATTATGGCATTTGCAGGCAAATGGATGAAATTGGAGAATATCATGCTAAGTGAGATAAGCCAATCTCAAAAAGCCAAAGGACGAATGATATCGCTAATAAGTGGAGGATGACACATAATGGGGGGGAGGGAAGGGTTAGTGTTAGGGTTAGAGTTAGGGTTAGGGAGGGGGGCAAGTATGGAGGAAGGAAGGACTGTATAGAGGGTAAAGAGGGGTGGGAGGGGTGGGGGGAAGGGAAAAAATAACAGAATGAATCAAACAACATTACTCTATGTAAATTTATGATTACACAAATGGTATGCCTTTGTGCCATGTACAAACAGAGAAACAACATGTATCCCATTTGTTTACAATAAAAAAAATAAAATAAAATAAATACCAACTGGTATCACCTTAAAAGGACAAAAAAAAAAAAAAAGCTTCAGTTTCTCACATCGCATACATTATTTTAAATCTATTTTGCCCTATTTACTACTTTGCTACCTCTCTTTTCTTAAATCTGCTTAGGAAAGAAATGGAGTTTTATTCCATGAAAATATCCCCAGGATGATAGATACTATCATCTTCCCTTACTTTTCTCTTCTTGATTCTGGAAAGGCAACAGGACAAACTCATGCTGTACATAGACCATTTCCAAAGTTCACTATCAAGCACTGGCTTTCATAGTTCTTTTAACATGTGTCTTTCCTTATCAATCCTTGAGTTGTTAGACTTCTAGCTATAGTTTCTTCTTCAAAAATTGAAGCTAGAGTAGTTATAGTTTCTTTTAGCTATATTTTTACTTCAATTTTCTTACTAAACTGGTTTAGGCTTTAACTGGATATGATTGCATTCATATAAATGCTACTTTATGAAAAAAAAAAAAAAAAAAAGAACCTGGTTCAAGTGCTAAAAGTCCTTAAATCCATCTTGTGGTGGTCACATAGTACCCAATAATTTTCATGTTCATTAAGACAAAAGAACACATGCAAACAGTATTGATAGATTTTCATCAAATGTAGCTGCTAGAAACTTTTAGCATATCTCATCCTACATAGAAAATTTAGGTTTTCTAAAAATTGATTGTGAGCTTCTAGAACAGTACTTTCTGAGGATTCGTAGATGTATCTCTATTTTATTACAGAATGACTTTGCTACTCTCTGCCAGGACATCTTAGGAAGAATGGCATTGGCTAAGACAGTCATGATTCTCTTCACCTTGACTAATCTTTAAACATTCTTCTTCCTCTCTAGATACCTGACTTTCCTGTCATTCTGAAACAGATGAGCTAATCATTAAGATTAGTGAACTCTCTCCTACCAGGTCTTACAGTACACAGGTAGCCCAATAACAGCAAACATATTCCAAACATCTGACCCTACCCACAAACCCAACATATAATTTAATGTGCTGGACAATCCCATTGATCAACCTCCCCACAATATCCTTTGGTACTTTTCCATAAGCTTGACCCAGCCCTTAAAAAACCTACTGTGCGAGTAACTTTTTATTGCTATAATAAATACCTGAGAAAATCAACATAGAGGAGGAAGGATTTATATTGGCTCACAATTTCAGAGGTTTGAATCCATAATCAACTGGCTCCATTGCACCACTGCAAAAACATCATGATGGAAGGGTGTGGAGGACAAAAGCTGTTCACTCTGTGGTGGCCAGGAAGGGAGTGGCAGGAAGAAAAGATTGGGGATCAGATATACCCTTCCACAGCATGTCCTCAGTGACCTACTTCCTTCAACCTGGCCTGACATCCTATTATTTCCATTACCTCCTAAAAATGGATCAATCCATTGGTGAGGTCAGAGTCTTCATAATCCAGTTATTCCCGAAAGACCTACCTCTGAACATTGGCTCTGGAGACAAGACTTCAACACATGAATCTTTAGGGGATGATCCAGACCTAAATTGCAACACCTATCATTCTTTGTTTCAGCAGAGTTGAGTTCAAGCTTAGTTTTACCCTGTTGTGATTTGGATCTAGAACATTCTTCAAAAGCTTCTGTGTTAAATGTTTATTCTCCAATGCAGCAGTGTTCTGAGTTGGGATTTTGGGACGTGATTGAAATACAAGAATTAACTGACTAATGAATTTATAATCTGAAGTGACTATTGGGAGGTGGTTGAACCTGTGCGACGTGGAACCTTGTTTGAGGGAGCGAGTCTTTGGGTATGGACCCTTGGGGACCACATCTCGCTCCTGGTACCTGCCTCTCTCTGCTTCCTGGCTGCCAGGAACTGAGCAGCTTTCCTCTGCAATGCCCTTTTGGGCCTACTCTCTCTCCTCTACCATCTCAGATGTTTGTAAAATGACATATCTATAAGATTTCCTTCACTCTTTCCAACTGTGAGATATGTTATTGTCTGATAATAATAATAATAAAAAAGTTAGCTCCATTTTGTCTTCAAATGTCATAGAGATGCTCAAGGCAAGAAACGGAAGAAATTTCAATGATATTTCTACATTTTTTGAGTATTTATTGGTCTGATTGTTTTACTTTTACTGACACCCAAAACTCCTGGTTGGTTAGAACATTGTTATAATTTTTCCCAAAATTCTATAAAATATTTTCTCTTAAGTACATTATCTCTTTGAGTATATACATTATTTTTTCCAGAATAACTGAATTTATTACACACATTATTTACCAAAATAGTTTTTGAGTCAATTGCAAGTTGATACACAATTTCTAAAGAAATATGATTTTTTTTCTGATCTAATTATAAAATATCTCCCATAGATACCCAGCAAAGTATTGGAATAAAATGTTAATCGGGAAATTTCAAGGAAAGTACACCATAAAATAGTGAAATAAATAAAATAGTATAATTAAAATATCAAACTGGTCAAGTCCAAAGCCCTTTCTCTTAACAATTTTGTTTAGAAGATGTGAATGAGAGTGGACCATCCCTCTAAAAGTTCACATAATAGTAGGAGCTAAAAATAATACCTGTTTACAATGCATGGAGGTAAGTGATTAGGAGCCATCTAAAGTTTAGTAAGTATAATTGCAAACTAACAACAAAAGTAGCATCAAGGCCAATAATAATTCTAGGAGTAGTGAAAGCCAACATGTGCTTAGCACTTATCATATACTAGGACTTTGTCTAAAGAGTTTTCCTTCATTATTTTACTCAGTTTTTGTGTAATACCTATCAAAAGCTTAACTGTTTACCCATTTAAAAAAATCATCCTACTACAAATGAAGAAAAGATACAGTTTGCCACAGTCATACCTGTAGCAGGTGACAAGACTGTTCATGAATGTTTGCCCTTTTTTTTTTTAACAGAAGACTGATTTTATATAGGGGATATTGTGGATTAGATATGAGTTGTCCCCCAAAAGTTTATATGTGAGACAATGCAAGAAAGTTTAAAGATGAAATGACTGGGTTATGAAAACTTAACCTAATCAGGAGGTTAATGCACTGATAGGGATTAACTGGGTGGCAACTCAGGCAGGTAGGGAATGACTGGAGGAGGTGATCCCAGGGGTGTGCCTTTGGGTTGTATGGTTCTGTTCTAGTTGAGTGGATCTCTCTCTATGCTTCCTGGTACCATACTCCCAGCTGCTTTTCTTCATCACACTCCTCCTCCTTGGTGTTCTGCTTCACTTCAGACCCTCAGGAATGGATTCAGCCACGTATAGACTGAGACCTCTGAAACCAGAGCCTTCAAATAAATTTTTCCTCTCTAAAATTGTTATTTTCAAGTCTTTTGGTCACAGTAGTGCAAAAACTGGCTAAAAGAGGGGGGGATTTCTATCCCTCTTTTTTTTTTTTTTTTTTTTTTTTTTTTTGCTGCTGTTGTTTCCCATGAGTTCATATTTTAGTGGACAATAACTGTTAAAAGTATCTGAAATAAAAATTAATATTATTTTCCAGTGGGGAAAACAATTAATATAGACTCGTTGAATTCTATGGAAAAAAAGCTATTGTTCAAGTTGAAGAGAATTCTTCCTAACACTTCTCGTGTGAACACAAGCACACACCCCATAGCACACAAGTATGCACACTTGGAATTTCACATCTCTTCACTTAAAAAATGAAGTATTTTTTAAAACATTTTAATCATTTGTAATATGTACACTAAACTGTGACACATGTTACATGTTCAAGTTGCAAACACTGAACTAAAGATTAAGCATATTTAAATCAAACTATTTTTAGTGACTCTGTAGATTTTGTGTTTGCAATGATAGTCACTTGCCATTTTCCCCTAAAGGTTTTGGGTTTTACTGAAAACATATAGATAGTGTATACTATAATAATTTCTTCAGCAGGTAAGTTTTTAACTTAATCCAACACATTACAGTTTCTATGTTAGTTTTAGTTGTTGCTGTCTTCTGTAAAGGTGTTACCATGAAAACATATTACAGATTTTTTTAAACTGTCAAATCAGTGCAGCTGAGGCATTTTCAATCTGGTTCATGTTACATTAGATGAGATCCATAACAGTTGTGTTTTGAACTGCATCTTCCCAACTGCCTAGAAATGCTTTTATATCTTAAAGAGGAGTCATAGCTTCTCCTTTTATGTTGTCTATTACATCTCTTTTCTGGATGTTACAGGTATTCTGAAGGTGTAGTCTTTGATGCACTGTCTTTGGGCCAACCTCTCAGAAGTGGAGCTTTCTTTTGAATAAGCACAGTTTGAAGAAACGCAGCAATGAATCTTTAGTTAAAATGGTTGGATATGGAGTTAGTGGTTTTCCTTCTAAAGGTACAGTTCTGCAATTCACAAAAAATGATTTTCTGAATGTCTGACTGATTATGTTGTCTTCTATTTAGTTTACTCTAATTCAATGGAAAGAATATTTACTATCTCCTCTACCAGGTTAATCAAACAGATTTCATTAGCTACACAAATCTAGAAAAATACTAATCACATTCATAACAATTTAAAACTAAACATATATTAAAGGAAAGTAAATAGTTACCGACACCAAAATATGAATAGACCTCAAAGGAATCTTTATGTAATTTTGTATGTGCTTTAATTTTCAGTCGTCACTTTAAACATAATGGTTGTTCCCCATACTATCTCATTCAAATAATATCACTTTTTCTTCTGTGCTACAGAACGACACATAGGAATTTACTGTATGACAAGATGTGTTACCACATGCCAAGTCCTCAGTACCATACCCTATCATCATCTTCGTAAAGTGAGAGAGATGTTAGCAGTGGCCTAAGAAATGCTGACTGCAATTAAATTTCATTTTCAATTACATTTTACATTTGTGGTGACAAGTTTTTTCCTTTTAATCAGACTAATCAAAATGGTAAGACTTTTCTTCTTTCTTTTAACTTTTGGGGGGAAAAAGTTCTTAATGATTGAATAAGGGAAACAACACACAGAAAGTTATGGCAAAAACTGGGAGGGCAAGCAAGTTAAGAATTCTGTATAGAAGAATCTAATGTTAGCATTACTTAGGAAGCCCTAAGGTCAGGCCTAGGTATTTCAAGTAAGGAATAATTTTATTACAATGACTTTTTGCTTACAATAATTGTTTGGCTTTTTTTTTTTCTCGCTCATTGGAAAACATGATTACAATTATCTAATAAACAAGAACTCATGAGAAAACACTACTATTTCATAGGTAAGTTTTAGATCCTTTTACATACAGGAACGCACACACACACACACACACACACATAGCTCACATACACACATATACAGGATTTATGGCTATATTAAATACAAGCTAATCTTACCTTTCTAGCTTCTTTTTGGATATTTTTCATATTCTTGACCTATTTGTGTCCCATTGTGGGAAAATATGTCTCAAAATCTTTCAAGGTTGCTGTGTATATTCATAATATGTATAGACCTATGTTAGAAAGTCAGTTCTTTTGTTTATTTGTTTGATCTGTCTTATTTTGTTGTTTGATTTTTTTCATGGTCACTCATGCATAGTACCCATATATGAAATACATCTGACAGATTGAGGCTTACTAAGGAATAATGGAATCTTGGCACAATAGACTTGGAATAAATAGTACTTTTCTATCAAGGTTATTCTCTCAAGGCCTCACTAACTGGTGAGATTCAACCTACAATTGCATAGAAAGAAAGTTGTCTACCCTATTTTTTGAAATTCTATTGTGCAATATTTGAACAGGTACAAATGCACACAGAATAATAATCAAAATGTACTAGAAAGACAATATATAGGACCCCATTCTTCTGTATCCAATAGACTCTAAATTCTAATATCAGAGATAATATTTGTAATCAATTTCTTCCTATTTTTCCTGAAATTTATTTTGCTTATATAAATATTACATTTTTGTTTTATGCCTTCTTTAAAGTAGCATGGCATGGAAATAATGTATTATTGGTGTATAGAAGAATCTATCATTTGTTTTACAAGAAACCAACAATCTTATCAAGAGGGTGCATTCGAACATGTTATGTCAATCTTTATAAATAAACATTTCCATATTTCCACTTATCTTCTCCTATTACAGATAAAGTTGCAATGGGTATCTACCTCAGTTTGGGTATCATCAGAAGCAGGATCTGATAAAATGAATAAAGCACAAATAATTTATTTGGTAGTCATTTCAGAAATGCATGAAAAGGATTGAAGAAAGAGACACAGGGACTGGAAAATAATTTAATACAATTGGCAGTTCTAAGACCCTCAACACTGTGGGCAGTTGGAGCGCAAACTGAGAAACTCTGGCAGAGAATATGGTACACACCTTAGAATTCTTCCAATTCTGGGCCAGGAAATCAAGTCACTCATAGAAGAAATCCCCATTCAACCCATCACTGATTAAGGGCTATCTCCAAGAATTTAGCTCTATCATAATTTTGGATTTCTCTGTTCATGTCCTAACAGTCTTTTAGAGCCCCCCAAAAATCCCCAATCATAAAATGATTGTTAAACATGTAAATAAAATATTAATAAAATATGAAACTATCTTCTAACATTAGCCTTCTACATTATACAAATCCATGTATTTTGTACAAGGCTAAATTGTGTCAATTTTTAAATTTGTAAATGACTCTCTTTTCTCCCACCAATGTATTCTTCTTTCCCACACATTTTACCATCTACAATATTTAAATACCCTTCCTGACATTTGCTAAGATTATAGTTGAAAAAAATGTTTTTTTTTACTTTACTTTTAGTTTTCAATAATTTCATCAAGGTAGAGAGTAAGCTCCCAAAAAATATCTGAGTGAATTTATTTGCTTTACTTTGAACTGTCTGCTCAGATATTTGCCAATTTTAAAATCAGATGGTTTATTGGCTTTTACAACTTTCTATGAGCTCCTTACTGAAGAATATAATGTTCATTATATAAGATGATTTATACTTAACTAGCTTCAAATGTTTTGAGTTTTAAGAGTCCAATAATATGCAAAAATTACCATGGATTTTCAGAAATGGATTGGTTCATGGATAGTATTCAGTTCAGCAGAGAAATTACCAAATTTTTACTACACAAAGTTCAAGATACTCAAATTATATCCAATAGCTTGAATGGTTTTTAAAATCATACTATAAAATTTTCTATACTCTAATTTTTAAATTTAAAACATTTGACAATTTAACTAGTGCCTCCTAGTATATGAAGTTCCCAAGAGTGGCACCAAAGTATAAAAATCATTGAAGAACAACTCAACATAATTGAAGCAAAGAGGGTGAATGCAAAGTTGTGATCAATAGATGCCTTGGAAGACCCCATGGAACCTGTAAGAATTCAACCAAGATTTTGGAGGAATAGAATATAAATGGTCAGAGAAAGTGATTAAGATGTTCCTTTTTCTAAGAATGGCAAGAGCAGAAGGATGAGTATATTATGCTTGTGGGGGAACCACTCCAAACATTTGTTAAGTCTACTGATAAATGATCATGAATTCAGAAGCCTTTAATATATTAATGCACTGGGCAGGAAGAGGTCATTGGAGATTCTTGAATAGGCCAAGAGAAGGGCATTAAAGAAATGTTTCCAACAGCTAGCCTGGGAAATGTATGTAATTAGCATTGGAAGGGAGTGAATTTAAAACAGACACCAAATAAAATAATCAAAAATGTATGGTAGGAAATCTACTTGAAGAAATTGCTGGAGTTCAAGTGACCCTAATATACACATAAAATAATCAACTAAACTTCTGAGAAACAAAATCCTATAGTCATCAGAAAGAACCACACCCTGAGATTATCATGTATAATTATTATATTTGTATTTTTCTGTCAAACTCCAAGGGGTAAGCTAAGTGTAAAATTATAAAGAGAAGTATCACATATGTTTTTGTCAGCCTTCAATTATTTCAACATCTCAACATCTCATTGTAAGGCTTTAGAACTCTCAAAAATTGAATACCTAAAATGAGATTTGGTATCTTCGTGCTTTTTTGTTTTTTTGTTTTTTTTGCTTTTTTGGCAGATTAAAAAACGTTTTTCTGCAAACCTTTTAATGAAAATTTTGTGAAGTATTGTTTTTTCATTAATTTTACCCCTACCACATTCAAACTGTAATGAGATTTTATGATAATTTTAGTACCTTCTTTCTCATTGGAAGATAAACTATTCAGCCAACTAGAATGTTAAAGAAACTACTATACTTTTCCTCTAATGAGATGAAGCAGTTCAATAATAGTGATCCAAGTTAGATGAGTAACTGGATTCCTTTTTTCTCTCTCTTAACTGAAGTAGCTGTGACTGATCCTAACTCTTCTTACTTTAATGAAAAATGATGAAGATGTGATTTTTTATGCCACCTCATTTTACCATTTCATTAATTCTCATCTTTATTTAATGGGGTTCTAGGCTCTAGTGCCTCTGCTTCTTCTTTGTTTTGGGAGACAGGGGTATTGGGGGTTGAACTCAGGAGCACTCAACCACTAAACCACATCCCCAGTCCTATTTTGTATTTTATTTAGAGTCAGGGTCTCACTGAGTTGCTTAGTGCCTCGCTTTTGCTGAGGCTGGCTTTGAACTCGAGATCCTCCTGCTAGGATTACACAGCACCTGGCCTTCTTCTTGACAATATCACTCTCTTTGCGCAATCCCACAGCGCTGGGGACTCGAACCCGGGCCTTGAGCATGCGAGGCAAGCACTCTACGTGATGGGCTATATCGCCAGCACAATATATCACTCTTTGCCACTGGTGTTTGCCGCTTGAAACTTTATGCCAAATGAGTGTTGATGAAAACTCATGAAAATAAATCTGTTCACCAGAACTGTATCAACTAGATGCTCATCATCAATTTTCCCTGTGTGAAAACTATGAGTTTGGTAACAAAGTAGCTCTGAAGGCAATGGAATAAGATTTACCATTTATTTGTCTGATTGTCTCAGTGCTTTCCATAAAAATATGTGTCACAGGACTGAAAGATAAGTGTTTAATATAAAATTGACTTCATCATAACTTCGAATGTGTCCTCAGTCTATTGATAATGTACTCATTGATTTTGATCTTTATGTTTGAGAAAAATTGTAATAAAGATTTCTTTTTTTCTAGATAATTACACTTCATTGACTTGAATCAAGAAATATCATAGCTAGCATACATCACTGAAAATTGAGCAGTTGTAGGGGATTAGTATGGTATCAAATAAAATCCAAGAATTTTGTGGCAAACAACGCTCACTAAACCATCAAAAGTATTTTCTCTTTATTCTGTACACATAATGAGAAAAATATTTTCCTTTTTTTTTTTTTTTTCAGATTAAAGGATCCATATTGTTAAGTTTCAGTCAATGGGATGAAATTGAATGTTCTCCACACCAATACATTTTCCACAAACAATTACCTACACCTTCCCCACATCTGATCTTGGAAGCCTGGCTTTAAGGATGATAGTGGAGCCAAAAACACATACAAGCTCTAAGTTGCTGCTTACAGTGAATATGTCCATCAGTGAAGAACATCCATTTTGAAATTTCCATGAAGAAGCATTTACATCCTCATAAATCAGTGAGATTGTGCAATTTATCTTATAGCTGTTAAGTTAACCTTAATAAAACATCCAGGAGGAGGAGATGGAAAATGCCTTTCTCAGTCTGTTTGTGTTGCTATAAAAATGCCTTAGAATTGATCTTTTATAAATAATAGAAAATTTTTTCCACAATTCTGGAATTTAAGAAGTCCTTTAGTGAGGGCCCAGCAGATTTGTTGTCTGATATGCCTTATGCTTTCTACTTCATGGATGGCACTTCCTGCCAGGTCCTACCACTAGTCACAGGCAAACGGCTCCCTAGTTTCTGTTCTATAAGGTCACTAAACTCTGTTCTATAAGGTCATAGTCTTCCTCGTGACTTAATCACCTCCTAAAGGCACTTCCTCTTATAAATATCTTATGGGCAATTCAGTTTTAGCATACGAATTTTGGGAGACACATTCAGGCCACAGTAAGTCCTAAAGACTGCAGGAACTACTAGGGCTATGGTTTCCATCAGCACTGGAAATAGGAGAGCCTCAAAATGGAAATTGACTTGAATTTTAGAAACAACACAAAATATGACTTATTGTACTTATGAATTTAAGGATACAGATTTATTGAAGTTTATTTTCTAGAGCAATGTACTTCGTTAATATTAAGTGTTTCTTCCTCTGGTCAATATCTATGAACAATACAAAAAGAGAGACAGAGACAGAAATAGTAAGTGGATGGGAGAGGAAAGGAGGTGACATTAAGAGAAAATGGAACTTCATATTTCCTTTTCATTGTTTTGATCACATTTTTATCATGCATTTACATAGAAATTAAGTAAATCGATTAATGAAAGTCTCTGTTGTCAATTGTCTGTTGTCAAATTGCTGTAATCAAAACTTCAGAATTAAAAAAAATTTCAAATATAAAATTTAATAGATTGTACTTTTTATGCTATTATATTTGAAATCACAACTCGAGAGTTTCAACTGAACTGAAGAACAGTAAGCCATTCATTACATTAGGTAGACACATTCCAAAATTTAGAAAAAGATGGCATAGTAAACAGATACATCTATTGTTTTAGTATAGTTTTAATTTTTTTATTTAGCTTTTAATTTTTTACAGACTGTATTTTGATTCATTGTACACAAATGGGGTACATCATTTTGTTTCTATGGTTGTACACAATGTAGATTCGTACCATTCATGTAATCATACATGTATCTTCTGGGCTCCCAAGAAATCACAAAGTATAGGGAAATCCTTTTTAAAAAATATCTGTTATGACAAGGAAAGGTAATATCTGAAAAAATAGCAAGAAATCTTGAACTCTGAAAGCAATGGAGGATTAGTATTTTAGTCAGATTTTTTTTTCCTATTAACAAAATACTCACCAAGAAAATCTTAGGAGAGAAAAAGTTTATTTTGCTGCATGTTTTCAGAGATTGATATGGGATTGGCCTGTTCCATAGCTCTGGACCCACAAGGTGAGGCAGAACATCGTGGCAGAAGGGCATGGCAGAGGAAATCAGCACAAGATATGGCACCCAGGAAGCAAAAAGATCTACTCACCTAACTATGAACCCCAAAGGCAGGCCCCCAGTGACCTACTTCCTCCAGTCACACCCTACCCCCGTAAAGTTACTGCTCCGTTACTCATATCCGTGGATTAAGCCATGGATTAGGTCATTTCTCTCATCATCATTTCACCTCTGAAAATTCTTGCATTTTCACTCAGGAGCTTTCTGGGGATACCTCACATCTGAACCATAACAACAAGTAAGGCAAGGTGAGCTTCATGATTGTGTACCTGGAGCAGCCACACAGTCCGACCCACAAAGGAGCAGGTGGATTCATGGACTTCTATTGCTGTTTCGAAATTCTTCCTGAGTTTTGATCAAGACATTTCACATTCTCATTCAACCTGTGACCTGAAAGTCATGAAACTGGACATGAGGGTCTGATTCAGCAGATCTAAGAAAATACAGACATAAATCAAAAGTGTGGGAAGATGGGAAACAGATTTCTGTTGTATACTTTAGGACGACTGAAGAATTAAAATGAACAGAGATAAACAGTTGGTACTAGAGTGTTCTGAAATAACCAAATTGCGTAAGAAGCACTTAAAAACACAACCAGATCCCTAGATGTCTTCTTCACTCAATACAGAGAGCCAGTCCCATTGCTTACTCCTTGGTAACATGCCTGTGATTTTAGTTTCCCAAGGAGTTAAAAAAAAATCCAGGGGATCTTTCTACTGAGGAAACCAGCAAGGACATAGGTAGTAGAAAGGAAATACTTCCCTGCCAGGAATCAGCAGAGTGTCTCTAGCTGTAATAGGCACTTCCAGACCTGGTCTGTAATGATGGAGCTCAGTCTTGCATGGCTTAAACTACCTCAGCAGAGGTTACTCGAGGTTATGCTGACACTGAGGATTTCCTTTCCATTTCTGTCTGCCCTGTCCTCTGCCTTCTTTTTAATTAACCCCACCCCTCTTTCTCACTGTGCAGCGCAGGTGTTCTCAGGAGTTCATGAGGGAGGTACCCAGTGATGCTCAATTTCCATCAAATTTTAGCAACATTTCTGGAATAAGCTTCCTAGTAAGTTTCTGTACCACCTTGTGAGTGGATTCCTAGTGAATCCCCCCAGTGATCACCACAGTGAATGTTAGACCTCCCAGGGTTATTTCCCCCTTGCATGTTCAGGCCTCCATTTCCATCTCTGCCCTGAACGGGTATTTCTTTCTTGTCAGTGTTGCTGGGCTTCTCCACCCACCTATACCCCATCGGTGTGTGGCTGTGTTTTCTGTTTGTCCAGCAACCGTGAACTAGCCTTGGCCTGAGGCTCCATTCTCCAGTGGAGCTGTGACACTTGTTCAGTGGTGTCTGAACTTCAGCCTTGAGGAAGTGTCTCCCTTTCACATTTATTCCCTTCTTGGGGGCTCTCCTTCTACCAAGAGAAATTCTTCTTCTTCTGAATTTTCATTTTTATTCAATTAGATAGTGTTTTCCTAAGAAAGAGACAATTATTACAGCGCTTTTCAGGAGTTAAGTCACTTTTTTGCCTTCTAAAGGCAGAGATCTCTAGATTCTTTATATAACTCTGTTAGTACTTGTCCCCGGCATAGATGCCATTTCTTTCTTTTTTTCTTTTTTTGATTCATTGTACATAAATGGGGTACAACTTTTCATTTCCCTGTTTGTACACATAGTGTACTCACACTGTTTGTGTAATCATACATGTACATAGGGTTATGATGTTTGTCTCATTCAATTATCTTTCCTTTCCCCCACACCCTCCCTACCATTCATATACCTCTACACAATTTATCCTTCCTCCATTCTTCCCTCCCCCCCCCACACTATGTATCATCATCCACTTATCAGAGAAAACATTTGGCCTTTGATTTTTTGGGATTGGCTTATCTCACTTAGCATAATATTCTTCAACTCCATCCATTTACCTGCAGATACCATAATTTTAGTCTTCTTCATGGCTGAATAATATTCCACTCTGTATATATACCACAGTTTCTTTAGCTATTCATCTATTAAAGTGCATCTACATTGGTTAGACAATCTAGCTATTGTGAATTAAGCAGCTATAAACATTGATGTGACTACATCACAGTAGTGGGTTGAACTTGAGACAACCCACTTGACTTATACCAAGTCAACTTGGGTATAGGCAAGGAGTGGGATAGCTGGTTCAAATGGTGATCCCATTCCAAATTTTCTAAGGAAACCCCATACTGCTTTCCAGAATGGCTACACAAATTTGCAATCCTACCAGGAATGTATAAGTGTACCTTTTCTCCCACATCCTTGCCAACATTTATTGTTGCTTGTATTCTTCATAATTGACATTCTGAGAGCAGTGACATGAAATCTTAGTTTTGATTTGCATTTCTCTAATTACTAGAGCTATTGAACATTTTTTCATGTGTTTGTTGATCAATTATATGTCTTCATTTGTGAACTATCTGCCCAGTTCCTTAGCCCATTTACTGACTGGGTTTTTTGTATTTTGGTGCAAAGTTTTTTAAATTCTTTATAAATTTTGGAGACTAGTATTCTATGTGAAGTGCATGTGGAAAGGATTTTCTCCTACTCTGTAGTCTCTCTTCATATTATTGATTGTTTCCTTTGCTGAGAAAAAGTTTTTATTTCTTGTGCTTTGGGAGTCAAGTTGAGGAAGTCTGGTCCTATGTTGATATGATGAAGATTTGGACCTATTTTTTCTTCTATTTGGTGCAGGGTCTCTTGTCTATTTCTTAAGTCCTGGTCCATTTTGAGTTGAGTTTTGTGTAGGGTGAGAAACAGGGATTTAAATTCATTCTAGTGCATATGGATTTCCAGTTTTGTCAGCACCATTTGTTGAAGAGTCTATCTTTTCTCCATTGTATGTTTTTGGCAACTTTGTGTAGTATGAGATAACTGCATTTATGTGGGTTTCTCTGTGTATCTTCTATTCTGTACCATTGGTCTATTTGTCTATTTTGGTGTCAATACCATGCTGTTTTTGTTACTATTGCTCTGTGGTATAGTTTAAGAACTGGTATTGTGATACCTTCTGCTTTACTCTTCCTGATAAGAATTGCTTTGGCTATTCTGGGTCTCTTATTCTTCCAGACAAATTTCATCATTGCTTTCTCTGTTTCTTTGAGAAATGTCATTGGGATTTTAATTGAAATTGATTGAATCTGTATAGCGATTTTGGCAGTATGACCATTTTGGCAATATTAATTCTGCCTATCAAAGAACATGGAAGATATTTCCATCTTCTAAGGTTTTCTTTTATTTATTTTTTCATGTTCTGGAGTTTTCATTGTAAAGTATTTTCACCTCTTTTGGTAGATTGTTTTGGTAGATCTGTTTCATAGATCTGTTGATTGCTTGTAGATCTTCTTCTGTGAAGTGTCTGTTCATATTGTCAGAGATTGTGATATGTTGTATCATTGTTCACAATTACATCTAAGATTTTTTTTATGTCCTCTCTGATGTCTTCTACTATCCCTGCATCATTCAGTAGCATATTATTTAGTCTTCAGGTGTTGGAGTAGTTTTTGTTTTTTATTTTATTATTGATTTCTAATTTCATTCCATTATGATCTGATAGAATAAAAAGTAGTATCTCTAATTTTTGTATTTACTAAGAATAGCCTTTTGGCATAACATATGATCTATTTTAGAGAAGGATCCACGTGCTGCTGAGAAGATAGTTTATTAGCTCACTGATGGATAGAATATTCTATATATGTCTGTTAAGTCTAAATTTTTGATTGCGTTATTGAGTTCTATGGTTTCTTCTTCCAGTTTTTGTTTGGAAGATCTAGCTAGTGGTGAGAAACTTGTGTTAAATTCATCCAGTATTATTGTGTTGTTTTGATTCCTGAAATTGAGAAGGGTTTGTTTGACATATATAGGTGCTCCATTGTTGGGGTAGAAGTATTTATGATTGTTATATCTTGTTAATACATGAGTCCCTTAAGCAGCATGAAAGCACTTCTTTATCCCTTCTGACTAACTTTGGATTGAAGTTCACTTTATCTGATATTAGGATGCAAGACCCTGCTTTTTTTTGCTGTCCATGTGAGTGATATGTTTTCTCCCATTCTTTCACATTAAATCTGTCGATGTCTTTTGCTATGGGATGAGTCTCTTGAAGGCAGCATATTGTTGTGTCTTTTCTTTTTAATCCAATCTGAATCCTATGTCTTTTGATTGATGAGTTTAGGGCATTAACATTCAAGGTTATTATTGAGATATGATTTGTGTTCCCAGTCACTTTGGCTTATTTTGGGTTTTTAACTTGAGTTGTTTTCTTCTTTTATTGGCTTTTCCTTTAGTGTAGTTCCTCCCTTTGCTGACTTTCATTGTTGTTTTTCATTTCCTCCTCATGGAATATTTTGCTGAGAATGTTCTATACTGCAAGCTTTCTATTTGTAAATGCTTTTAAGTTTTATTTATCCTGTTATGTTTTTATTTCATCAACTCTGAAGGTTAGTTTTGGTGGATATAAGATTCTTGGTTGGCATCCATTTTCTTTCAGAGTTTGGTAGATGTTGTTCCAGGATTTTTAGCTTTTATGGTCTGGGTTGAGAAATCTACTCATATCTGAATTGGATTCCCTCTATATGTAAGCTGATACTTCGCTCTTGTGACCTTTAAAAATCAATCCTCATTTTTTATGCTGGGCATTTTCTTTATAATGTACCTGTGTGTGAATCTGTTGTAATTTTGTACATTTGGTGTCTTGTAAGACTCTTCTATTTAATTTTCCTTTTCATTCTTCAGGTTTGGGAAATTTTCTGATATTATTCCATTGAATAGATTGTTCATTCCTTTGGTTTGTATCTCTGTGCATTTCTCTATCCTGATGATTCTTAAATTCAGTCTTTTCATGATATCCCATAATTCTTGGAGGTTCAGCTCATGATTTCTTACCATCTTATCTGTGTGGTCAACTTTATTTTCAAGATTAAATATTTTGTTTTCACTGTCCAGGGTTCTGACTTCCAAGTGATACAGTCTGTTGGTGATGCTTTCTATTGAGTTTTTAATTTGGTTTGTTGTTTCCTTCATTTCAAGAATTTCTGTTTGGTTTTTCTTCAGAATCTCTATCTCTTTTCTTGAAATAATCTTTTGCTTCCTGAATTTTCTCTTTTAACTCTTTATTGAAATGATCTTTTCTTGCCTGCAATTGCTCTCTTATATCATCCTTTACTTTGCAGTTAATTTTAATTATGTATATTCTAAACTCCTTTTATGAAATTTCTTCTTCTACGCTGTCAATGGATTCCATTAATATAGCATCTTGGTTTGTTTGGGGCACTTTCTTCCCTTGTCTTTTCATGTTAATTGTGTGTCTTCCCCTCTAGCAATGCAGATTTGAGGTATTACAGTTTCCACCCTATAGATTTACAGTGTCCTTGCATGTTTCCAATACCACAACTTTAAGTAGGAGATCAATATTAACAGTACTCAATGCAAGCAAAATGCAACCTTAAACCAATATCCCCTGTTAAGATGTTAACAGGTTTGTCTTAATAAACAGAGATGATGTATTCTATTATTTTCTACAACATAAACAATAGGTTTGAAATGAAGTCTACAATTTCTAATGATGGACAAAGAGGATGGGGGAGGGATGTAGGATGTTTTGTTAATGAGATAAGAGGTAAGAATATAGATGTACTAGAGCATAGGAAGAGTGAAAGAGGAATCAAAAGCAGTTGGTTGTTAGCAGGAGAAAAGAGGAAGAGCTGAGGGAACAGGTAAATAGAGGAAAATAGAGTGGTTAAAAAAAGAAAAAACAAGTTAAAAAAAGAAAAGAATCTAGAACAAAACTATAATATACTACTCAAACTTCTCAGTCCTCAGTAGCCTAATGCATGAAAAGTACTCGATTTCAAATACGTTGGGGATGTGAAAGTGGGAAATGAAAAACAAACAAAAAAAATAGAGGGGAAAAAAAAGTCTTGAATGAAGATTACATAACTATTTCTGTTGGAGTTCAACATCTTCTCTGCTCCCCTTCTCATCTAATAAGCGGGTTGTCTGGAGTTTGTTGGTAACTCCACCTTCAGGATGGTGAAAGTTACTTAGGTGGGAGCATTAGACTGGGAGGCAGGATTCCTGGAGGCAGGGTATAGCAATCGCCAGTCCCTCTGGAAGACTGCATCTCAGGACTCTCCTTTGGGTTCCACTCATGTGATTCAGGAGCCTGGTCTTAGCTCCTTCCCTCTCCTGTGGATCTCACAATTCCTGGTCTCTAATTTAGACTCTAAATTGTATCTTTCCTACTCTTGCCCTTTTGACTTCCCTATCAGGAAGCTCTCTCCCTGGAGGTCCTAAAGGCTGAGTGCTGGGATCTGTGTGCCCATCTTGGAAAACTGTTCTGTGGTGGGCAAATCAGGACCAGGTGTTGAGAAATGCGCGCCAGTCATATAGCTGTAAGTACTAGGCCTGGTTGGTGGCTGGAGGGTGGTTGCAAAACTAGGGATTGAGGGGCCAGAGGGCCCTGTTGATTGCCAAACTGGCTGGACCAGGTGATCAGTTGGTGCCATATAAGGGAGGGAGTCATGGGCCAAGTTGATGTCAGGTCCCAACAAGAGCTATCCCAGTTGTCTCTGGGATCCCAGTGGGTGCCAGACTGGTTAGGTGAACAAGCTAGGATCAAGATGCCCTCACATCCTTTCCCCATCTACTGATCCCTTGCAAGACTCTCTTCTACCTCTTTAGCAAGATGGTAGCTATTAGTACACAGGGATACCACAGATGTAACCAAGCCTGCAGGGCCCTTGATGATGATCTTTCAGGTCCTGGCTGTTATCTCTAGATGGAAGAGGCCAAATCCCTAGTTGGTGGAGGTAGCAGCAGCTAACCTATAGGTACTTTAATAATGAGTATCTACTCTCCAGCAGGAGTCCCAAGATGGAAGCTGCCCCAATTAAAGATGGCAGCAGTGGCAATGGAGCTGACCCAAAATGGTGGCAGAGGGCAAGACAGAGGCTGCCATGCATTGTAGATGAGGAGTCACGGTGTGACGTTACTGTGTGCAACATGGCATTTCCGTCAGGGCACTGCGCTAGATCCTGTCTTTACCTCTTTATACTTAAAATATTATATAGTTAGTCATTTTTTAATATGATACACTTCCTGCTGAAATCAATGTGTAGCTTCTGTCTTCAAATTAGGCCTTTGTTGATGAGATTAAGTGGCTATGTTTTGAGAAACTCTGATTTAGTTCTACAGTTTCTGGAACTGCCAGTAACATAACTTTCCTCTTATAGAAAATATCTATATTCTTTGGGATATCTAATTAACTACAAAAGCAATACTATGTTTTCCCAACTATGTAGGCAAATCACATTACCTACAAAGAAGCCCAAAGAGGCAAGGTACATCTAGAAGCCCAAAATTTAAACTCAGATTCTTTCTCCTCCTTTTCAATTCAAGCAGACAATGAAGGATTATCAGACATTTGAGAAAACCTTTTAAAATAATGATAAGAAAAAAAAAGAAAACAATTTGAATGAAATTAGAAATTATGTAAGGAGAAAAGTTAACATTTAAAAAATCCCTAGAATTAATATCAAGAGAGTTAAGAAAAGGTATTACATTGCAATCATGAAAAAAGTGAGACTATATAAAACATAAAAGCATATTTTAGTGATTGAACCAGAGTAAATTAAAGCAAGGATGAGAGAATTAATACAACTAGTGGACATATTGTAACATATAGATGGAGAAAATCTCTTGAAAGAAAGCAGAACTACAAACATAAGAAAAACAAGGAGGAGGTGATATGATTATTGTCCGCTCCAGGCTATCTAATGTCTGAATAGCTGCTATTACAAAAAAGAATAGATTGGGGAGATGTTACACGTAAAATCAATCAAACAAAATGTCCCTCTAACACAAAAACATAATTTGACAAGTCCAGCATGATGTTTGAAAATAGAACCACATCTAGGTTCCATGTGTGAACACAGAATGTGTGAACACAGGAAAAAATTCCATAAAACTTGAAGAGAAAATAATCATATACAAATCATAAAGAAATACAATGGCTTCAGAGTTTTCAAAGGTGACACAAGAAGCCACAAGCAATGAGCCAAGGCTTCCAAATATTGAATCAAAATTGTTTTCACTTTTCAATGTTACTATTATTTAATACTACTATTTAATATTTTAACAAGTTTAATTAAAACTATGGTTTAATTTTTTGTAGTGAACTGCTTTATTATTTTAGTCACATAAAAGTTTTGATAGAAGTACACTTCACTGATTTATAGTATATTATGGTGATTTATGTTATGAATCACAATAACAATGTAATTCTTCTAAATGGAAAATAGGAAGAAGCAATAATTATAAAAGGCAGGGTATTTTCAATTAGTTAGGTCAGTCAGATTTTATTCCCCAATTATGTATGTATGAAAAGATTGAGTAAGAAAGGTTAGTTTTCTTTCTCACCTTTTCATTTGCACAAATCATAAGGAAACAGCAAGGAAAAAAAAAAAAGGCCTAAAGTGTACAAGACTTGATAAAAAATAGACACAAAATTGTGTTCAGTTAATCACCTGGCAAGCTTGCATCTTTCCTTCAAAACATTTTTATCTGATAATCTCAAACATTTTTCCCACATTTGCCTTGGTGGATGCGCTCCAGTAAAACAAGAAACAAAAGAAAAAAGAGAAAGCCTTGGTATATATATATACTGAAGTCCCCAGAGCAACTGTTAATAGCAATTTCAAGATGAGGGATGTGCAGCTGGCATATCAGAATAGATCACCCTCAAGTGCTAGGATCCGTTGAAAGATGAAACTGATGGAAGAGCCATATACTGTGGGTTTGAATGTTTTAGGAAGAAATTGAAATGTGAATAAGTGCAAAACATATACATTAAAAATTAAACAAATCAACACTATCAACAAAAATAGAAATTATCAATTATAAGGAATAAAAGGAAAACATTGGAGACAAATGAAAGCAATCATAATTTACTGTGCAGCCAGCTATGAATCACATTTGCACTGTTTTCATAAACTTTGATCTAGACAAAATTACCATATACCTGAATTGGGATGAAGAGTGCATTCAAGCATAACATTATATATTATATATCAAATCTATGTTATGTATTAAAATGCACATAAATATACATTAAAATATTATGATATCTTTTCTATTTGCTGTAAACACATTTTCTCTGAAGTTCAAATATAGCTTAGTCATCATATAAGTTTCCCTAAAATGCTACCTGCGATTGTAGATGAACAGCATGTTCTTCTGTAGAACATGTTCATCTTCACTAGAGTTTCATCTGCTTTTAAATGACATTCATTTTATTACTAATAAAATTCTAATTTGTTGATAAAAGATTTATGCTGTTTTCAGGGGATATTCTTTTTACTATGGATTTCAATCCGGTCCCTTGAATTTTGTTAGAATCAAATGTTGACAGCTTTTCATAAATGGACATGTAAAGATTCCTTAAGAGTTGGACTTAATGAATTTTCATGCCCATTATTTAAGCCCATACATAGTTAATAGATTGAGGGATTAATGAACATAGTGGGTATAACAGAACACCATTTGTGAAGCTCCTGAAACTAAACATCTATAGAGTTTTATTGATAAATTGACTCCAAACCCACAGCTATTTGTATTTGTAGTTTTTAGAATTTGTATTTATCTTATTTATGAATTAGTAGGTTGTAGTTAAAAAAAGGTATACTTTATTTATTTAGGTATTGGGGACCATGTCAGGCAGTATGCATTTCTATATACATCACAAACATAAATGCGTGTGATGCATCTTTTTCTTCTCTTTTTTTTTTTTTTTTTTTTTTTAATATATAGGTCTTGCTAAATTGAAGAGGCTGTTCTGTTCTTGAACTTGTGACCTTCCTGCCTCAGCCTCCTGAGTAGCTGAAAGTGCCACCATGCCCAGGTTCATTTTCTTTTTAAAAGTGAACAAAAAACAAAAACAAAAAAATGAAAAACCCCAAACCTAGGTCAATATGTTGCTTCAAATTAAATTGGTTATTGACTAAAAAGTTTGGAAGTTTTCGAGCCACACAAATAGCTTTTGATTTTCTATTTTCCAGTGGGGGAAATAAAGGACAATTTTGTTGCTTTCAGCTTATCTTATGTTTAACCTGTGAGATGGATTTGATCAGAGACACCTCTAGGAAGAGGGGTGTTGCCAATCATTCCCTGAGTAGTGGTTCCTAACCTAAAGTTATTGTATCTCCTCCATGGCCATATATTTTCTATCCCACTTCTACTCCCAATTTTTAAATTAATTAAACAAAAAGTATTTTAGCAATTTGAGATCATGAGCAATTTGAGATGACTTCAATATTTCTAATCTCCTTTCTGTTAGACTTATTAGAGACTGAATATATGCTTGTCAGCAATTAGAAAGGAAACCAAACCAGAGTAACACTAATGTTCCTTTTAATTCCTCAATTGTTATAGTTGTGAAGGCAGCAACATTCTTAAAGATATTTTCATGTTAGATATACCCAGCATCAAGTATGATGCTGCAGAGTGGCTACAAAGTCTGAAAAAGACATTTATATAAATGGCTACACTACAAAATGCATATTATGAAATGGTTACATTATAATAAAAGATAAACAAACATGCTCTTTGTCTCCAGACTTTAAGTCTGTGTTATACAATTTAAATAAAAATACAATTTTTATTTTATCCATCAATATTATCCAGGATATAGAATAATTTAAAATTCTTAGTCATTATACTTTGGAGTTCATCTTACATGAATTTCAGATAATTACAATTTTTAGCTAATTGCATTGTGGTGATTAAATTTTGAACCACATTATGTTGTCTTTTAACAATATAACTAATTTTGAAATGACTCTACCAAGAAAGCTGTTGGGAGTATGGATAAAGAAGATATTTGAATATGACTGACTTCCTGTTATTCACTATAGGCAACTGTTTATTTCCTAAATTTCACTGTCAAAAGCAATAACCTACTTTCTCTGTTTATGGAAGTGTTATTCTGCCTGAATGCCATGGTATATTGTTTTGCTTTCTTGTTTGTTTGTTTCTCCTTTTTCAAGATTAAAAAAAGTATGTGAGCTGTTCAGTTTGTATTTCTTCTCTCTCTCTCTCCCTCCCTCTCCCCCCCCCCCCCCCCTTTCTCTTTTCTTTCTTTATCTTTAAATCCCCAAAACAAGTCTCTCATCTTTGGTATTTGGTATTTATCAGTTCATGATTTATTTTTCTTTCCCTACTTCAGGTCATTTTTGTTTTTCCATAACATTTCTGTTTTGGTTTGTTTTTTTCCCGTTTCACTCATTTTTACTCCTACAACCATCTTATTGATCCTTGACTGTTCTCAAAGGTAAATCATCTGAAATCTTAAACTTCTTGGCAGCAGAGACAGCATTTTTTAAATCTACACAACCAGCACTTTAAATTTTAGAGGCTTTTCCCCCTTGTTTCTGAGTAGCAGTAAATCTGGTTGATGTCAGTTTTAGACTTCTGGTGTTAAAGGAACTTGGAAGACTGCATTCATTACATACATTTGATAAAATTGGAGTTTTCTTAAATCCATTTTCAAAATAGAAATCTTGTATTTAAATACCAGAAATTAATTTTTATTCTCTAGAGAAAATAAATTATTTAGGTTGGGAGAACATGTAAAATATTGGAGTGAATTTGGTAAAAAATGAGAAAATCGTGCATTAAAATCTTAAATGAGTCTAAAATAGAGTTTAGATTTGGAAAATTTTCTTGAATTCGCTAATCTTACTATATCTATCTATAGAACTTTAGAATCAGATATGATCATTAGAAAAACTTCTTCCTATTCAGAAAGTATTAAACTCCAAGAAATTGTCCCATCTAGCAAGACTTGCGCTGATATTGACTCGTCATTAGGAATGATGAAAACTGTTAACTTGCCTGTCAGAGAGAAATTCATTATGCTAGTGATAACAAAAAAATTAACAGTTAAAGAGAGTTAAATTCATCTGTGTATTAGAATTTTGGATTTATGTGTATCTTCAGACAGTTATAGAAAAGTAGCCAGCCCCCACAAGAATTCATAAATAAAGAGAAGAGACAGAAGAGAATTTAAATGGTCTGGTTATGTAGCTTAGTGTAAAGCACTTGCCTTGCATGCAATAAGGGTTGGGTTAAATCCCCAGCATCACCAAAAAAAAAAAAAAAAAAAAATATATATATATATATAGATATATATATATATAGAGAGAGAGAGAGAGAGAAAGACTCACATATGTATGTGTATTTATAAGCATATAAGATATTGCTTACATAACTATCACCTATTTATAAATATTTATTATTATATTATTCATAAATATAACATATAAACTATATATTACATATAAATATATATATCACACACATACTACAAGACACTAACATTTTTTGCAATAGTACTAAACAATGAATAGTCCAAAGATCATATTTTAGGGCACAAAGTAAATCATAACAAATGTGAAAAAAATTAGAGATAAATTTTTGCACCTTATCAGAAAATAATAAAATGAAACTAGAAATCAAAAACCATAATCAAAATCTAAAATCCTGTTAACACCTGAAGATTAAATAATACCCTTTTGAATGAAGAATGGATAGCAGAAGAAGTAAGGAGAGAAATAAAAAAATATAAAAATTTTAGAAACAAATGAGAATAGTGATACAACATCAAAATCTGTGATAGTACAAACGCAATTATAAGAGGAGAGCTTATAGCACTGAGTTGCTATATTTAAAAAATAGAAATATAGAAAAAAATCAGAGCCAAATCAATGAAATGGAGAAGAAAAAAGCAAAATTAGGGATCAATGAAAGAAAGAGTTGGTTCTTTGAAAGAATAAACAAGATTGATAAACCCTCAGAAAACCTAATCAAAAAAGAGAAAAGACTCAAATTAACAAAATTAGAGATGAAAAAAGGAACCTCATTATAGGCACTACTGAAATCCAGAAGATCACTAGAATCTAATTTGAAAATTTATATTCTGATTAAATAGAAAATCTCAATGATACTGACAAATTCTTAGAGACATATGACCTAACAAAATTGAACCAGGAGGACACGGACAATCTACAATAATCAATTAATGAAATCGAAGTACCTCTTAAAAGCTTTCCAACAAAGAAAAGCCTATGTTTCTATTTAAAAGTGGAATATTTGCTCAATTAAACTGAAGAAATTATCTTGAGATACAAATATTACCTCTGTGATCCTAAGTAATTTCTTGGAAGCAGTGAAGCTTTTACATTATCATAAGAAGGAATGGAACACAGGCACCTGTCCTTATGTTCCTACCTTTAATCACTAAACTGTATTATCCTGATGCATGGACATTAGAAAAGGAAAATCAAAGATTTCATAATTATAACTCAATACTAAAGGATAGTTTCATAATAGAAATCTTATAAAATATAAATATGCATCTGTCAGTGATTATTTTATGGTAGAAAACTCAAAAACTCAGAAAATATAAGAAGTATTACAAAAACAATTTAAAATGAAAATTGAATACAAATCAAGTATATTTTCTGTTTTCTTCTTAATGTAATATTAAAAGTCCGCAAACTGTTAAGTGAATTGAAAGGAGTCACAGATCAGTGATATTCATATGATCCAATCAGTGGTTATCACCATAGCCCAAGACATTACTCTGAATTTTATAAATATTGTTGGAAGCATGTACCTTGAGAAAGATATAAAGACATAAAGTTATGTTGTTCTTCATTTAGAATACATAATGGAATTAAACATATAAAAAAGGAAGAGGTTAACTGATAACAGAATTTTCAACAGTAGGCAAAACTATGAAGAACTTAGACTTCTGGATTATATTACCAAAAGAACAATATGGAAGGAAGGAAGAATAAATTTGAATTGATCATAATGGAGAGCAGTTTCTGAATTGTTCACCCTTGATTTGATGATACACATTTAGTTAAAAGTCACGTCTTTCTGTGAAATTGTCGTGACAGTGAATTGAGTAAGCCTCCAAAAATGAAGAAAAACCTCCTAATGAATATTTAATGTTTCCCTTGAAAAATGCAAAATCCTTCTGATGTTCATTGATATGATTAAACAAAAATGTAAGAACAAAAAAAACGGAACATCAAATTTCCATTTGATGTTTGCTTTTTGAAATGTTCGGGTGTGAACTAGCAAATAATAGATCTACTGGCAAAAACATTACTTTGTTTTCTTGATTATGATGAGAACATTAACTAAGATCTTCACTTATTTGATAATTGCCAGCAGTAGAAATGACATAATTATTAAAGTCAGGAGGGTCATGAATTGAATTCGACATCCTTGTGGAATGCTAAAAGTATTTTCACCCTATTTTTATAGTTCATTTATCTTTCATAAAAAAGTTAGAAAATGCACTGCTGAATCATGTTTAAATGACAAATAATACATGCTACACACCAGAATTAAATCGTTCTCATTTCTCTTTGATGTAAGAATGCAAGTATTCTTGCACCCTGAATCAGTGGTGGAGGGCAACGCACTAACAATCTGATCACAGTGAAGTGAGGTGTTCTCATCCTGAAAACTGCTGTTTGCAGAGCCAGTGGACCGTAGGGTTTTCACTGCAGTGTAGTGGTCCTCATTAGAGTTCTACTAGAACTAAAATTCTAATAAAGATGCCATTGATTGCCTGAGCCACAGTGTCTTGGGGACTGGGAATAAACCAGAGGTGATAGGGTCTGGCCTAGGCACCACCACATTAATGCTCTCTCACATTACTACTAAGAGAATACAGAGCTCTTAATAACCAGTACCAGTTAAATGTCACCAGATATTCTCCCCATAGCAAACAAGGGTAAGAAAAGAAGGTGTGGCCAGTCAGCCTAGGTTTTTGTCACACACAATGCTGAGGTATTTCCATGCTGCTTTGTGAAGGCTCTTCTTGTCCAGGAGTTAAGTACTGTGAGGTTTATACTGATGAAGCCTTGCAAACTTCTGTCTTATTTCCTGTTTCCTTGTTTGAAATGGATACAAGTAGCTTAACAGATCTTTTTCTCTTGGTCCTGAGAAATCAAACCAATTTTACCAAAATTATTTAAAATGCTGAATGAGGAGTGGGAAGATATGGCATATAATCCCTTCTCTTCAAAAAAGAAAGTAGCATGAGGTAAAGGATTAAAACCTTTTTGTCTCAATTTCTCATCTGTAAAGTAGGACTAATCCTAGGTATATTTCTTACTACTTCTAGATATTATGAAAATAAAATCCTTTATGCAAGATTATTTTTAAATTTAACAAATTATGAAGACATTAAGTAAATAATCTATGAAACTAGAAAAAGAATCTAATCTTAATAGCACAGATTTAGATACTGTTTTGTGTAGGGAAAGAAAAAAAGTTGTTTATTTTGTTTTCTATTTAAAACGAATGTGATCTGTTTGTATTGCTGTTGTTATTTTTTTAAAAAAACAAAGCATAATATAAAATTTTAAAAGGAAACAATTCTACAAAGTAACATTTAATTAGCCACAATTTTAAGTAAAGGTGTTAAGAGTCTACATATTGGAACTTAATATTGTCTACATATTGAACTTAATATTTGGGATTAGGAACCCAACATTATTGACAGTAGATTTCTGCAATAAATGTAGGCTCTGATTAGGTGTACCCTACAATGCTAAGCTATATAAAGGCACTCAATTTCCCCACAGAAGAATTTTATTTCCATATATATGAAAAGTGGGCTTAATATACTTTGGAACAATTTTTTTTTTCAGTCTTGGAATACTTAGGGCTATTATATCAAGTAGGGCAGGATCATATATCTAACTGTTCCTGCATGCAGATTATTGATATTTATGAGAAACCATCATGAAATGTATTAATAATGAGACATTGTTTAAAACAATGCTATGATTTACAGACATACAGTATATTATGGATTATAAAAGTCAACACATTGATACTTGCCATATAACACATTTTTTAAAAATATCGTACATGCATCAACACAAGTAATCCTCATAGCAACCATATGAGATAATGTATTAATTTTTGTTGCTCCTATAACAATTAACCGTCATCAAAATGGTTTAAAAATACCACAAAGTTAATTTTCCGACAGTGAGAAGTCTGAAGTGATTCCTATGAAGCTAAAATTAAGTGATGGGGAAGTTGGAGTATTGGAGATTCCAGGAAAGAATCCATTTCACCCCAATTCTGGTCTCTGAAGACAGCAGACATTTGGTTTCTGGCCACATCACTCTAATGTCTCCCCCTTGAACCTCCTCTTGTGTAGTCCAGTCTCGCTCTGCCTATGTCTTGTAAGGACATTCATGATTTCACTAAGCCCACTCAGATAATCCAGTATAACCGTGCTTTTGAAAATCCTTCATTTAATCATGTTTGCAAAGTTCCTTCCACCACTGAAGGTAACATATTTACACATTGTAAGGACTTACACATATTGTAAGGATTCAGAGGTCAACATTCTTGTGGTGCCATTATTGTGTCTACCAAAGGTAACTATTATTATCCTCACTTTATAAATAAGAAAACTGCAGTAAAAAAGAGATAAAGTAACTTTCTCAAGATTATACCGCTACTGAGCAATGAAGCCTGAAATCAAATACAGTGAGTCTCATGCTCTTAGCTACTATGTCATTCTGACTTTATGTTAATAGATGGGGAATAAAACTCCCAAATGGGAAATCCTGACTGATCTGTCATAACCTCTCCACCCAGTCAAGTATTCTCTGTCAAAATACGAGGTTCAGTCTGAAACGGACTTACTGAGAGTGAATAATCTAGCAGGATATCCCCTCAGCCCTCATTAGTGTATGCATCAATAAGATATATGTCAATAGTATATATTTCACTCAACCCCATATCCCTTTGTGAGAAGAAAAGTATCTCCTGGCTCATGGATCCTTGACAATATGGAACAATTGAGCCAGACTTCCTGTGATACATTTGTATATTCCTCTATTAGCAGAGTTGCAACACTCCTGCTGTCTGTGGTGGCATTTTTTTTTTTTTTTTTTTTTTTTTTTTTTGTCTTTTTGTGGGTGACCACCTGGGAATTTAGTATAAAAGTGATTACCTGCACCCACAGCACACCTACTCCATCAGAATCTTCTTGTGTGGGGCTCCCATAGGAGTGTGTTAACAATTTTATTTTCTCATTATTCTTATTCTCAAAAACTTTTATAGCTATTCTAGGATTACGTCTTGATTCATAATGTAAAACAGTCATTCACATTGTTTATCAGGGAATACTTGCCAATAGTTTTTGGAGACATTTTTTTCTGTCACAAATGAAAAGAAAAATGAAGAGGTGCTATTGTCACTTAGTGGGCAGAGGACAGGGAACTTTTTGAACTTCCTACACTGCACTGAACAGCCCTCAAGAAAAAAATAGTTATCTTGCTCAAAAGGCACTTTCCAAAAGGATGTGAGGAGATAATATATTTTGTTATTTAACCTAAAACCAGTTTTATTTGCAAAAATATTTCTTCAGAGCAATTACTGCATATAACTTTGACTTTGAAGTGCCAGAGAGAAAGTGGTGTGGGAGAAGATAATTGAGAAATGTTCTGTATAGTAAGGATTGGGAGATAACAAACTTCCCATGTTAATATTTTAACCACAGTTTTTAAGGAGTTACCCTACATTCTATCCCCCCCACCAAAAGACTCTAGGAAATAGTTGAGCAAGCTGAGCAATCCTTAACTGTGGTTCATCGCCATTATTTGAATGGCTTCAGATGTGTGATTGAGAATGAGTATTTTTGATCTTTTACAATCATTAATCATTGCCAGATTATCTGACCCTAATTTTCTGCTTTGAATCTATCCCTTCAGGTTGTGTCTTCATGGACAAGTTATCCAACATCTTCAATTTCAGTTCCCTCGTTTATAAAGCAAGGGCCAGTTTCATTAATTCAAATATGTTGATTCTTGTATCTCTAACTAATAAAAGAGGTCAGCACATATATGAAATCCCATCTTGTTGTGGAAAATCTTTATTGAGAACTTACTATGCTCCTGACAGTGTGTTTAGCCTTTTATAAAATCCACCCTGCTCTTTTCATAACTAACATAAGACAATATGTTTTTATTCCCAAATTCCTACACATATCTTGTGTTCTTCCCTACACATATCTTGTGTTCTAAGAGGTGGGGGTAATACAAACTGAAATAGTAAAAAAGCAACTACCTGCATTGCTGACTCTCTGATGGCAGGAGGACAGGAAAAGACACTGATTTTATTACATTCTTAAAACATGAGATCCTTGGTGATAATTTTGTTCATTTTGAATAACAGAAAGATCGCAGAATCTACATATAGAGGGAATGTCCATTAATTACATCATTTGATAAAAGCTTTATGGTTGATTGATGGTGTTCTAGCATTGGAAATGCAGCAGCCAATTGGGAAGGAAAAGCCAGTGCTTTCTGAAGGCAACATAAGGAGCATGTTCTGGTGAAAAGGGACACAGATGTCCCTGCAACAGAAGCTAAGATTCACCTCAGGTTGTGGAAATCTGTAGAAAGCTGGGGTAATGCCTTGGCCTTTAAAAAATGTAGATAAATTTTTATGGAGTCCACTATTTCTAAGTGCAAAGTTCTGGGTCGCTTCAATGGATTCTAGTTGAGTTTGGGATAACCATACTATAAGCATGAGGAAATTGAGGTCTGGTGGTGGCAAATTAAGAAATGGATACACAGTTATTAAGGGCTAGATGGAAGAATGGAGTTCAATTTTTTCTCACAGTAAATGAGAATCCTAATCACCTTTCTATATTATATTCAGCTGTGGTGAAAGACACAGGGAAGTTAAATCAATCATCTCAGTATTAATTTGTAAATCAAAAGATGGGTTATACTTAAAAATCTTAGTATATTCTATGATCATAAAGGCCATATTAACTAAATAATATTATAGACATGTTTTATTCTGGTTCCCCTTACATGTTGCTATTCCCTTTTTACTTTGGCTTAATCAACCACTGTGAATTAAAAGAAAATCAAATGAATAATCTGCAGAAGTGATTATAATTCCCAAGTTATGTACCATCTGCCAAATCTCAGCTATCATTTTAGAAAATGTATGTATATTTTTACTAGTTCTCACAGGAGCCCTGCAAGGCAGTATTATTGGTTCAATTTTTCATAAGAGTTAACTAATTTTCTCTGAATTCCCCACAAATAGTACTGCAATTAAGATTCAAACCTAGGTTGTGAAAGATAAGAACATATAGTATTGGGGTTGTGAATTTAAAAAAAAAGTATATGTTGGCCAGTGTTGCTATCATTAATCAGAAAGAACCAAATGCGATAGAATCTTGTTATTCAAGATTTACAAACTAAGTGAATTATCAAAAAAATTAAGTACCAAAATATCAGTTTTTTTAAGGTTATAGTGCATACTTCTAAAATTATTAAAGCCTGAAGCTACTCTAAAACTTTTGGGACATGGGTGTTACTAACTCTCCTTAGACTATAGTAATTTTTTAATATTTTTAGTTGTAGATAGATACAATACCTTTATTTTATTTATTGATTTTTATGTGGTGCTGAGGATCAAACCCAGTGCCTTATACATACCAGGCAAGCACTTTCCCACTGAGCCACAACCACAGTCCCTTAGAATATAGTATTAATTGAAAATCAAGTATCACTCATGACAAAAGTGTGAAAAAAAGTGGCAGAATGCACAACTTAATATCCAAGCACTCTAGTTACTTGACATCCCAGAAAATTCCTTTCTACATATATTGACATTATTTTGGCATTTGATATCAAATCAATTCATTTTTTATCATAGCATTGGTCACTATGGCATTAATGAATGTCTTAATACAATAATCTTATGACTATCGTTTTGTGTGTGAGTGGACTACCAAAAACCAAGCTACCTGCAATATCTTTTTCGAAATTAGGAAATAGTTCTAATTTGTCATTTGCAAAATGATGCCACAGACAAAACTATTAAAAATCGCTATAACTGTACACACTAGACCGATTTGTAAGATAGATCATTTAAAGGCAATTTGCTACATGCATGTTGAATTGCAAGATACATAATATTTACAAATATGAGAAGCTAAGTAGAAAACTCACTTCAATTATAATACTCTACAGTATGACATCCAATCTATAAATATAAAACAAATTGTATTTAAAGTACAACCAAATTTTTATGATGAAGGAGGAATTCCTGGAATAAAATTTGAAAGCTTAATTTAGAAAATTGAAAAGAAAAACAGACTGAAACAAACTATTTCTTAAGAAAATTACTATCACCCTGGATTTGATCCCTAGCAACACACACACACACACACACACACACACACACACATTCTACTTTAAAGGGGAACTTATATGTATAATTTGCAGTGTGGACTTCAGTATTTATGTAAATTTCAAATACTCAGCGTAAACATGGAAGTCATGTCTTTATGTTTTAAACACTAGATATTCTATTTGAATTAAAATATATATTCTAACTATTCTCTGGTCACCATTAATCAATAGTTATTATGCATTCAATAAGTGAAATATCTATTCAGAACAATAGAATTTTTTTATTAAAAACTTTATCCCATTATCTCATCCCATCCTCAACCAAATTATCAATTTCAAGTGCTTTTTGTTCATGTTTTTATTTTCATTTTAATAAAATAATTCTTTGTTGAGATGGTTTTTGTAATAAATAAAGAATAAAAATCACATGATCATCTCAAAGGATGTAGAAAAAGTCTTCAAAAAAAAAAATAAATATCACTTCATGATAAAATCCTTGAAGAATCTAGGGACAGAAGGATCTTACCTCAACATAATAAAGGTTATATGTGGCAAATCCAAAGCCAATGTCATACTGAATATTAAAAAAATGAAAGCATCTTCTCTGAGATCAGGAATGAGACAAGGGAATTCTAGGTAGGAGACACAAATAAAAGGGATTGAAATAGCAAGAAAAAGGAGTTCAATTATACCTATTTGCAGATGATATGATCCCATAAAGGAAGACTCCAAACACTGCACCTAAAGACTTTTAGATATGCAAAGTAGTAGTATAAAAAGTAGATTTACAAAAAATCAAGTCATTCTATGCACAAATAACAAAAATGCTGAGAAAGAAATCAGTAAAATAATTCCATTAATAATAGCTTCAAAAAAGTAAAATACCTAGGAATAAACCTAATTAAGAAGATGAAAGACCTCTACAATAAAAATTAACAGAATACTGAAGAAAGTTATTTAAGAAGACACTGGAAGAAGGAAAGACTTCCTATGTTCTTGGGTTGGCAGAATTAATATTGTTAAAATGGCCAAAAGCAACCTACAGATTCATTGCAATTCCCATGAAAATACCAATGATACTCTTCAGGAGCTAGAATAAACAATCCTGGAACTCCTACTGAGGTAAAAAACAAAAATAACTAAAACAATCCTAATTGCAAAATATACTATAGAGCCAGAGTAACAAAAACAGCATTATAACAGCAGAAAAACCGACAAGTAGACCAATAATATAGAATAGAGGGCACAAAGACAATACCGTGCAATCACAGCCAACCTGTTCTCAACAAAGGTGTGAAAAACATTCTCTGGAGAAAACATAGCCTTTTCACAAATGATGCTGAGAAAACTGATATCCATATGTCAAAGGTTGAAAATAGATTCCTTTCTTTCACCCTGTACAAAAACCAACTCAAAATAGAACAAAGCTCTAAATATAAGACTGAAACTCTACAATTACTAGAATAAGACATAATGGAAACACATGCACAGGCAATAACCTCCCAAAGAGGACTTCAGTATCCTAGCAAATAATGGCAAAAATTAAAAAACCAGACTGCATCAAATTAAGCTCCTGCACAGCATAGGAAACAACAGTGATGCCTGCAAAATGGAAGAAAAGTTTTGCCAGTTGCTATTCCAACATAGGATTAAAATTCAAAATATATACAGAACTCAAAACACTTAAAACCAAATAAACAAATAACCCCATCAACTAGTGGGCCAATAAGCTGAAAGACCATATCTCAAAAGAAGTACAAATGCCAATAATATGTGAAAAATGTTCAACATCCTTAGCCACCAAGATAATGTAAATCAAAACTACACTGAGATTTCATCTCACTCCAGTTAGAATGACTATCATCAAGAATACTACTACTAATAAATGCTGGTAAGGATGTGGGGAAAAGTGAGTATGTACTGTTGATAAGGATGTAAATTAGAACAACCACTATGGAAATCTGTATGGAAGTTCTTAAAAAAAAAAAAAAATGAAAAATAGAACTACTATGATCTAGCTATACCATTACTGGGTATATATTCAAAGGAATTAAAGTCAGCATA
Organism: Sciurus vulgaris; assembly: GCF_902686455.1. NCBI lineage: Eukaryota > Metazoa > Chordata > Mammalia > Rodentia > Sciuridae > Sciurus > Sciurus vulgaris. The sequence goes on along the minus strand of NC_136470.1, from coordinate 23,179,215 downwards.
CTATAGAGCTACCTGATACCCATGTTTATGGTAGCCCAGTTCACCATAGCCAAGTTATGGAATTCACCCTAGTTGCCTGTCAATAGATGAATGGATAAAGAAAATGTGTTACTTACACACAAAGAGATTTTATTAAGTGAGAATTAAGTGAGAAAGAAGAATGACATCATGATATTTACAGAAAAATGGATTAAACCATAGATCAATAATGCTAAGTAAAATAGACTAGGCTCAGAAAAACAAATATCATACGATTTTCCTCATTCGTGAGATTTAAGAGGAAAGAAGAGATGATATGAAAGTAAGAGATACTATTAGAGAAAAGGAAGCAGGGTCAGGGAGTAAAGGAAGTTAATGTGGCAGTGGATATGACCAAAATATGCAATGTGCATGTATGTAGATTCCACAAGGAAACCCAGTGTCTGTATAATTAAAGTGCACATTTTTTTTTTTTTTTTTAAAGATGGTTGATGTGTTATCAAGGTTGTTTTGGGGAGGACAGAAACTGACAGATGCTAGAGATGGTGTGGTGATGTGTTTATAAGCATGACCATTATCTTATTTGAACAGTACTCTCCAGACTTATCAATCTACAGGCAGCTCTCAGATTGCTCTGTCTTTACACAAACACTTCTTTTATATGTTGAAATTTCTGGTGTGCATGCTTATCTATCTTCTCTTTGCAATTCAAGACAGTCTCAACATTCAGAACCAGTTAAATATCATTTACTGGCAATTTCCTAACACATAGTACATACCTGTATGATTACTGTAATCACATTATAAACATTTTTTATTTTATTAATTAAAATTAAGAGCCCCATAAAAAGGCTTTTTGAAGATAAAGATTTACTTAATTTTAATCAGAATCCTTAGCAGCCCATCACAAAAGCTGTCATTTGTAGGATGTTTGGTATTTAAAGGTTAATAATTACATTTTTTTTCTGCCTTAAATGCTATTTCTTTCCCCATGCATTTGGTTAGCAGTTTTATGGGCAATGCATATATGGTGTGCATATGCATACACATGTATATAGGTATAATTGCACATAACAATGTGTATACATGTGCATATGTGTATTTGTGTTTATACAAAATCAAATGTTAAATAGACTTTATTCCAGGTTCAAAATCTCTTATTTGTTCTCTGTAAAGCAGAACACCTAGCCTATACTTTCTCTTTGGATTTTACTTCACAAAAGAAATTAAAGGTCTGTTTGAAACATATTTTTGAAATATTAGCTAAATGTTTAAAATGCACCATGACTGCCCATAAAATTTTAGTATTCACCTAGATGAGCATTGCATGAATTATTATTTTTGTGCTAATGAACAAATTTATTCAGCAGGATGAGATATGTGGGAAATTGCCATCCACTATAAAATTAATGAAATAGAAAAAATTTCCCCTTACAATCTAATGCTTTTTTAACTCAACCCAGATATTGAGATTCATGTTTTTATTAAGTACAGCTTGATCAAGTTTCTGCATGCATGCATCACTGTTGTCCATCAATAATTGAAGAAGATTTTGTAGCCTATACTATTACCAGAAATTCAGTGTGAACATGAAACTAGAGAAAATGAATAGGAAGTTTGATACAGTACCTCTGGAGGGTGCCAAACTTTTCATTCTCATGACTACTTATTTTTAGATGTTTCATGAAGGTTAAATTATTTCCAAAACTTCATTACAATTTGGATTTCAGAACGACGCTTGGAAATACATGCATAAATTAGATCTTCATTGTTTGGCAGGGTCAGAATTGAACTCAGGGGCACTTGACCACTGAGCCACAGCCCCAACCCTATTTTGTATTTTATTTAGAAACAAGGTCTCACTAAGTTGCTTATTGCCTCACTTTTGCTGACACTGGCTTTGAACTGGCAATCCTGCCTCAGCCTCCCAAGCTGCTGGGATTACAGGCATGCTTCACTGCACATAGTTAAATTAGATCTTCTTAAACCCTATGGCAAAGTGTTTAAGGTCATGTGCTTTAGGATTATAGGAACTAAAATAGTCTTTCAGTTAAGCTCTGAGAAGAAAATTATCATTAGTTATATTCAGTGAAATGGGATTTTTCTTACATGAATAAAAATAGTTAAGGTATATTTATTTGTTGTATATTTTTCATATGTGTGGGAGTGGGTTTCATGTATGCATGTGTCTCCTAAAACTTAGTTTTAAAAATTAATATATTTACAAAGTGTTATGTTTCAGATAGGATGTGTATGCCAAAAGCTCATGTGTGAGACAAAGCAAGAAAATTTAGAGGTGAAACAATTGTGTTTTGAGTGTTTTAATTTAATCAATGTGATCAATGCCTTAATTTCCTGACAAAGATTAAGTGGGTAGTAACTCTAGGCAAGGAGGGTGTGACTGGAGTCAGTGAGTCATTGGGAGTGTGCATTTGGAATTTATATTTTTGTCCATGAAAAAGTAAGCTCTCTCTCTCTCTCTCTCTCTCTCTCTCTCTCTCTCTCTCTCTTTCTGATTCCTGGCGCAATGTTCCCACTGCTTCTCTCTGCCACACTCTTCCATCATGATGTTCTGCCTCACTCTGGCCCCAAAGAATGGAGTCTGCCATCTATGGACTGAGACCTCTGAAACCATGAGCCTACAAATAAAATTTTCCTTCTCTAATTGTTCTTGTCAGATCTTTTGTTCACAGCACCAAAACAGCTGATGAAAACACAAAGAAAGCTGCATTTTGTTTTTTGTTGGATTCACCACAAAATCAAAGCACAAAGATAGAGGCATGCTTTGTTACTCTATGTAAACATTTGGATCTTTGCACTAAAATTGCAATTAACTTTGTTGCATATATAAGGCAGAGGAAAAGCTAAGTTGATGCCAAAAATTATTCTAGTGGCTTTTAAAATATGGTGGTTATTTCAGAAGTGCTCCAGAAAGTGAGAGGCCCAGTTTGTTCCTTCACCATCATGGAGAACATGGCTCTTTTCTGACTCTGAGAGGAAGAACAGACCTCCTTGTATATCTGCTGAGGATTTCTTGCAGAATCATCATATCAAAATGAGGATGGTTTCAATATCAAAATCCAAGGATGCTCAAGTCCCTTATACAAAATGGCACAGTGTTTGCTTGTTACTTTTCACCCTTTTAAACATTTCTAGATTAGTTATAACATCTAATAAAATGAAAGTATAATATAACCAGTTGTTATATGGTATTTTTTAGTGACAAGAAAAATAAGTTCACTATGAATGAATTTTTTTGCCAAATATTTCTGATCCATAATTAGTTGAATGTGCACGTGCATAATTCATGGATATGGAGGGCCAATTACATAGCCAAACTTTAATAATATAATAACAGCTCACAACAACAATACAAGAGAGAATGGAGGACATCACATATAATGCTTTAAAGCAAAGTCCAAAGTGGGACATATCATTTCTGTCCATTCCCATTTGCTCTGAAATCATTCATATGAATATTCAAAACCTTAAGGAAATTTGTGAAGTGCAGTCACAGGCCATTGTCTCAGTATAAAATCTGAGTGGGAGATTGATTAGAAAGAAAGAAATGACAATATATGCTAAAAGAGGTAGAAGTGTCTCTCACTGATGTCATCAAAGATTTCATATGTTTAGAAGAGATTAAAGAATAACACTACGGATTGAATTCAGAGTGTTGTAACTTATGCTACAGTCATGATCTAACAACCACGTTTCTAACTATGATATGTATTTTATGATTTAAATATTGGAGACCAACCACATTTATCTTTATAAGTGTTATCAAATTACAATATTTGTCATATTTTCTAAAGATCCCATTATACTTATTATGCTTGGGTAGTTAATATTCTATTGAGAATTTGCAGAAGAGACAAACTGAAGTAATGTATATGTATATATGTATATTATACACCATTTTATATACTTGTGTGTGTGTGTGTGTGTGTGTGTAGAGACAGAGACAGAAAGAGACACAGAGGATATCAGAATGAAATCAATGTTCTTGATGTACTCAACTGTGCTCTACAGTGAATCTTTTTATGATGTTATGGATTTAGCTGTGTCTCTCCCAATTACACAGGTTAAAGCTGTGATCCACAAAATGACAGGAAAAGCCATGTCTGAGAAACAGTAAACAGGTTAAAATATTTCAAATGGCCTAAAATACCTTTTAGAAATACCTATGTAAACATTCTGTTTAAAGGGTCTTGTTTACTCAAATGCAGCCAACAAATTAGGAGCACTGCTTAAATCTTACAGAAACTCATACTTGTATATTCCAAAATCTCCAAGGATTTGTCTGTCTGTGTTCTGTCTTTGCAAAAGACATCTTGATTATTTTTAGCTAAAAGCATCCAGTTTCCCAGGGAGAGTAAAGAGTCTCAGAATTAGAGAAGAGCAGGGAGAGATAGAGACACTGAGCACTGCAGAGTTCGAGAAGCACTTGTGAATGGTCAGGAGAGCAAGATGCATGTCCTAAGAAAGGCAGAGGACACAGAACCAAAATGGAACTACCTGAGCCAAGCCAAAGAGGAACAATTATAATGACAAAGTAGCCAGTGGGGGTGGAGAAAGAAGAATCCAAAGAGTGGTGTTCAGAGAAAGTAGGATTCTGCAAATGACCACAAAAAATAGAACATTTTTTTAACTGTTTAAAGAAAATACAAACCATTTATAATGCTCTTTACTACAATGGAAACCCTTCTCAAACTAACTTAAAATGTATAAAACCTTTGCTTTATGTAGACCTATTTGCCAGGATAATTTTGAGAGTGAGATGGATTTATTTCAGCTCCTCCAACTCTATTTTTCCTAAGATTCTCTCCATATGGCCACTTTATCTTCTGACGGTAACAAAATAATAGTAGCAATTGAAATTTTCATATGGTAATGTGAAAGGAGGATAATGAGAAAGGAATTCCCCAAAGTCCTCAGGTAATACCTTTATAACACACTGTTACAAATTGAACTGTAGGCCCATTCCTGATCTAAACTTGACGAATGGTGACCTTGTATCCTAGCTTAACCAAAAGTGTTATTTGTTATTCTTACATAATTAAAAAGCTATGTCTTTCACTCCCCAAACTGCCCCAGTTCAGATAATAAATGACATTGCTACTCTATCTAAAGCCAATATGGTCAAACCCTGAGGTTTGGGAAGGGTCAGTTTTTGTTGGAGCGTAAATGCAAGATGAAGAAGGCAGGATATCAGAATGAAATCAAGGTTCTTGATGTACTCAACCGTGCTCTGCAGTGAATCTTTTTATGATGTTATGGATTTAGTTGTGTCTCTCCTAATTACACAGGTTGAAGTTGTGACCCACAACATGACTGTGTAAGAGGATAAAGAAAGGGCAAATGAGATCAGGGAAGCTCTTAGTCTGATGAGAATGCTATCCTTATTAGAAGAGAAAGCAACGCCAAAACTGTTCTTTCTCCCCACATGCAGTCAGAGAACACACAGGGGAGGACATAGAGGACATACAAAAAGGGTGGCCACCTACAACCCAGGAAAAGAGACCTCACAGAAATCAATCCTGCAGGCTCCCAGATCATGTATTTCTAACATACATACTGAGAAAATAAGTGTCTGTTAATTAAGCCTCTCAGTCTACGGTGTTTCATTATGGCATGTTGTTATGCCAATTTGAGCAGACTAATGAACCTTATAAATAAATGTGTGTATGTATGTATGCACATATATGTGTATGTAAACATGTATGCATGTTTGTATATTCCCTCCAATAATTACATAGGAATTCAGCTGTAATACTGTGTACTTTTAATGGTAAGTACTTGGGAGGAATATGGAATTTTCTATTTTCTTTCCACTCCATCTGCCTCTGCTTTTGGGATTCTCTGGTTCTCTAATTATGGAGCTAAACCCTCAACTTCTTGCATGAAGAGGCTGAGTGCCACATAGTCCCCCGTCTTTTAAAATGCCATATGTTATGTGTATATTCTTGGATAATTATGAACCATTTTAGACTTCCCCTATGCCCCACTTATGAGTTGACTGATATGTGGTAACTTGGATGGGCTCAATATAAATTCTGTTTGAATTGTATGAGAAAAACACAAAGAACCTTTAACATTAGATGTAAGAATATAGAGAAAGGCTTAAAAAGGAAGGTTCAATGAGGATTGTACTGAACTTCAGGGTCCAGATTTGAGAGGAAGATCATCTTTACACCTAACCCCAGCTTGGATCTTCCTCATGTCTGTTCTAATAGATCTACTTCTACTCACTTTCTTTTTTCCTCCTGGTTAAAAAGTCTTTTTGATGGAGAACATTATTTCCTATGTGCTATACATCCTTAAAGAAATAGAATCTAAGGTTAAATTCCCTTATAGTTATGTTAGGTTTGCTTTCCCTCAAATTTGAATTAAAGGTATATTTTGAATGATACTAACTACCTAATCTGGATGCTCATTTCTATTTTATGTACATGTTTGGAAAATGAAAGACAGAAGGATACATAGGTGCTATATCATATGTACGCACATAGGCTGAATAGGACATGTTACCACCTCATTGTTAGGGATGCAGTTCATTGGACCTAAGCATTTGTTGACACATCATTATAAAATGCAAAAGTATATTTCCATCATGTTTAGGAGGATCTGGAAAAATATCTAGTCATTAAATACATGAATATTTCTTCAATAAAGCATGAACAGTAACATTACATATAAAAAGATCATTAAGATCAGTTCAAATCAGTTTTTTCAGCTTTTTCTCCCTGAAAAAACTTAGGCAAGTCTAGATTGGTAGACATTTACATTCCAAAAGGAAGTTTCATTTTCCAGAGATTTTTGAATTGTGGAATTGGATAATGGAATACAGACTTGCAGTATCATCTCAACCTATATCTATGGAGAAGAAACTAAAGTCCTATGCTCAGTGTATGCTAGTATGTGATGAAGGTGTGATGCAGATCCTTGCAGTGCAGATTCATTACAATATCTCAGTGTAACGAATAAGGAAGCAAAGGAAGGTCTGCTGTTTTTGACGGAGTGAGAAAGTTTTTTTTGAAAAGGGTGGCATTTGAGCATTACTCTGCTGTATTTTTAGTTGTTCTATGCTTTTTCTCACCATATACATGAAACACAGTTAGCAAAGACATGAAGGAAGATAACAACACAGTTAGTAAGGACATGAAGGAAGATAACAAACATGACCTTCCAATACATTTTCACTGGGCTAGTTTTAAATAAGAGTGAATAAGAGGAAAGAGGGGTCAGATTGAGGATTCTAAGTTTGATTCATACTTAGAAGTTTAGGCATTATCCTGGAAGAAGAAAATGATTAAATAATGAAATCTTATGGTCAGAGTTGCAGGAGGTTAATGAGATAACAATACATAGATATAGAGAAAGGTAGGGATTAATTGAAATGCCCTCCCAATGTGTAACTTCCATAACTGAGGCAAAACGGTTACTTGCAGTCCCCATCAAACTCTGTCCCCTAGGTCATTGCATACATTCACATGAACTCTAGTGTTCCTAATTTTCTTTTAAAAAAACAAATTTTCACAAGGTTCATGAGTATTAAAATACAACATGGCCGTGTACGCATCAAGGTAGGCACAACCCGTGGTGTAGATTTTGGTACAAACAGCATACACTTCTTGAAATTGGTTTATACTAAGTTAAGATATTTTTAAAATGCTATTTTACATTGATATTTAAGTAATACTTTGTTCAGTTTAAATGGTCACTCTTAAGCACTTTAGAAATGACAATATTGATCTTGAGATATGTAATTATTTCCCTATCTTCCAAATTGTAACCATGTGTCACAAACACGATCAATTAGATTTGCAGTCAAATCTGAAGACATCACTCATTAGTAAACACAGTGCCAATATTAACTAAAAATGCAGTGCCTGTATAGGGAAAGAAGGGATAAGATAATAAAATGAATTAAATAGAAATATCATTTCTCAATGTATTAAAGTATATCAGGATTGGGGACAGAAAAGGAAGCAGGCAAAATAAGGTGTCAAAATCTATAATGAAACATCAAAACTATATAAAGAGTAAATAAAAACATTTTGGCTGCAGGTTGCAAATTACTTTTGTTTTTGTTATCACTGTATGAGAGAATTAACTATGATAGCACTGAAATAACATCAGAATAATTAAAGTTCTGTCAAGTTTGATATTATAAAGTCTTCCTTCCATAACTGTTTCATGATTTGCTTTAGAGCTGAAAATTAGGGTTCAACGAACAGGTAAGAAATTTTAGCCTTTAAATGGATACCTTGGATAGAAATGTCCACACTCACTATGAATTTAAGTGAGTTTATTTTTCTATGCATGTTTGTGTGTATATTTCTGTACATACACACACATATATATACTTGAATATATATTACTAAAGTGAAAAACAATAATTTTTAGTAGAAGTTTTTAAAATAAATTTCATGAAAATTTCAAGTTTTGTATGTTAATCTGAGACCAACCCTTTGCCTATGAGCAATTAATTTAAATTAATTTTAAAAACTTTAAAAATTAATTTAAAAATTAAAAAATTTTAAAAACTTTAAAATTAATTTAAAAAACTTTTCCAACAGGGATATTTTTGTGACATCACTTCCTTTAAACATGAAGTTAATTTGTAGACATTCATCTTCCATACTTTATGTTCAAGCTTTTATCACATTTTCAATTTGTTTTTTTTTTTTTACTTATCACATTTTCAATTTGTTTTTTTTTTTTTACTTATTGTTCACTTTCCCTACTACTGTTAAGGGTTTTGTTTTTTTTTTTTTTTTTTTTTTTTTTTTTTTTTGAGGTTCAACATCAATCCTAAATGTTGATCAATATTTTAAAGGAGTGGATAATATGCCCATCATTCACAAATGCTGGTTACTTGACAGACCCTGAGCTGAACCCATTCATCAGTCATGCTTATGAGTAATTCATTAAAGGAATTTTTCTCAAGCTCAGTTTTATTTTTATGTTTCTACTTTTCATTATGCTTTATTTTACCGATTTAAAAATAACTACATCATTAAAATACAAAAATTAGTCATAGAATTGAAACTAACAAAGTAAGAAAGAGGAAGAACAACATACTGATCATTTTCTCTTGGACACTTCATGTTTATCTTATGTTCCAGTCCCTACAAGAGAGATGTTGGAAAGGCTATACTTTTTATCCTACGCAACCTCCTTAAAGATATCATGACTTTTGTGAAGTTAAAATGCTTGATTATTGAAATTTAGGCATTAGCTAAATATAATTCCCAGATGAGCATGTTTATGCATATCATCCATTATTAACGTCTGTACAATATTAAATATAAACCATTTCCAGGCAGCATGGCATGAATTAAAAATATGAATGCCACCATACTATTGATTATTGTTCTACATGGTTACACTTTAATATGCATGGTAATGAAAAATAAATATGCTAAGAATAAATGCCATTCCTCTGAAAATGCTAAGATATATACTGTATGGAATTCATACACTATGTACACTCTTAAGTGAAAATGCTTGTAAAATAGTCTACTATTATGAAATATAGTTGATTCTCATAATATTCTTAAAGTTACTGGCTGTTTTCTGTGGATAATTTTTAATCTTTTAATATGTTGGGATGATTGCAAGAATTCTATAATATAGAAATCAGCCTATCATTATTAATAGAAGTCATCTGTGCTACAAATCTCATCAGTCACTGTGTGGACATTTAGCACATATTATCTCCCATTCTCACAGAGAGATCCTGTTTGTTAAACAAGCTCAGTAATCTCAATCAAGACATTATTGTTGCAAACCCATCAATATGCAAGCTATTGTGCCATACACGGGAGAAATCAAGCAGTAGTCAAGTAATTTAAGAGTCATCGACTTTAAAGAGTCTCTCATTTAAGTAGGGAGGTAGATTTCAAACAGGAAGGTTGTCTACCAACTTAAGGCTTCTTTCCTTATGATGATGTAAGTAGTTTGACAGCTTCCTACCTAATCGTTTCATTTTTAATTCTCAAAAAAACAGTTTACAAGATGTTGACATGTATATGTGATTTTGTATATGATATGTAAATTATTTTTGCTACTTTTAATAGAATCAATAGATGGATTTATAATTAAAAGAAAAATGGAACTCAATTAGATTCAACAACAAAATAAAAAATTTCTATGTAACTTTATTGTAGAAAACAAGGCACCCCACTTAGAGCCTACAATTGAAGTTGCAAGGATAAAGAATCATCATTAGGAAGAAATCATTTCTAAATACAATCACCCTTATTTCCAGGCAGAAAGTAATCACTATTTCCAAGCTACATTGGGCTGAATTTCCTGGTAACAAATGTGATAATATAGAACTCTATGAAAATTAATGTTCCAGTGAGAGCTCCTAAAATGATGTTCTCAAAAAATAATATTGGTGCATTAAAATAAAGAATTACACATTAAATTCAAACTTAAAACCGTCACAGCATTACCAAAAACAGGCTATGATGTATTTACTTAATTTTTCCTTTTGAACACTTTCTTAAAGGTGTTGGAGATGTTTAGAGAAATGTATCTAAGCAAAGATTTATAGCATATTAAGGCTCTGTTTCTTTGAAACCCTCAGGTGTATCTCAAGAAAACAAAATAGAAAATTTCAGAAATGGTACAAAATTTCCATTACAGATACACGACAACCCATTTCACAGATATTCATTCTTTCACACTTTTTGCTCAGAGCTTCATATTATCATGATATTCAGTTTGATGGTACCTGGACCATCATGTGTTAACTTAGATTTAGAATTCTGTTTCTGGAACCATTGTTTCTTTTCTTCTTCTTTTGTTTTGTTTTGTTTTGTTCTTTTTTTAGAAATATATTTCTATATTTAGACTTTAAGAATTCACTAGATTTGGTTCAGAGCATTCTGTGCAGTTTGTAAATGAGCCAGAGAGATAATAACTCTGAAAAGCAGGCATCTTTCTAGGATCTTCACTGGATTTCTTCCAACCTGAATACACATATATCTGAACAGGTTGACCCTGCTTTTAGATAATTTCCTGAATCAGAAGAAAATGAATATGAAATACTTAATGTCTCATGTTAAAGGTACAAGTATGATAAATAGAACCAGAAAGACTGGCAGAGGGGAAACATAATTTGCATCACCATAGAGCTGCAGATCTATGGTCCCATCTCTATTGAAGTGCCTGTATTTAGTTTATGCACTAAAATTACTCTGCTCCATTGATCAGTGCTCACTTGCAGTGGGTGATGTGCCATTTTAATTGTAGATGCCAAACTGTACACATTATTAATTGTTTTCTGTATCACTACTCCACTCTCTGCTGCTTGGTAACCTTGGAAGAACTAATCTTTTCTAGACCTCAGTTATTCAATTGTGAAATAAGAGGTTTGAACTGTACAGTCTTGTGAAGTCTCTTTCATTCATGACAGTCTCTCTTTTGAGGTTTAACTATACATGCAATGAATAGGAGTCAATATGCAAAATGAGAAGGATAGTGAGCAGTTTCCAGAATATGCAACATAACCACAGGGTTAGAAGAAATTATATCAACAATTAAAATACAATTTGAGAACAGATACTATATGGTCTTTTGCAGATGATTTTCTCAGTTAAAAACTTTAGACCTACAGGGATCTGGAACATAGTTGCTTTTGTAAAAACAAGCCTGGAAAACATAAAGACTAATGCTTAATATGCTCTTCAAAAAGCTTGCCAAGCAACCTTAGCTTTATCGAACAGAGCTACAGAGCCCAAAATTCCCAAAATGTTAAATTTTTGTTTTGTTTTGTGGCTTATTAGTTTTGTTTTTCTAAAAGGGTAGAAATTGATTCCAACTGCCTTACTTAATATGGTATATATAAAACAATTCAATAATAGAAAAACATTAAGAAAACATCAGTAAAGTACATTTTGTCATCATATGCTATTGTTCTTTGGTTTATAAATACACCGTCTTCTGCTTCTACACCATCACAAGCATTGTTGGTACTTTTTGGGGACAGAAATAAGCTACTTGCACCCATATCTTTTTCTCAGGGTCTGTTTCTGGGAAAACAACATGAAACAACTTTTGTTTGCATGAGTATGTGCATGTTCATATACATACACACACATGTACATGTTAATGTTTTCGGCAAGATGGAGATGAGGTTAGGGTAACATGAATGTCAAGAACACCATATTGAAAGCTTGAAGGTGGCAGAGTAGTGAATTCTTCAAATAGCTAATAATTCAAGAATGACTACATATGTGTGTGTGTGTTTGTATACATAAGTAAGAGAACAGTCTATCGTGAATGATAAGCAGAAGCTTAAACAGCCTTCTACAAGCGTTTATACTTTTACTCAGAAAGAAAATTAGGAAAATATTAAGACATTATTTTACAATAAAAGGAACAGGATTGGCACAAGTCCAATGGCTTAAAGATGTTTTGCATACTCTGTTAAAATATCAGATAAGTCAAAATGGGTTACTGGAAACATGCTCCATGAGCAAGATATGAGTACCAAAGCTAATCGAATTGTTTAATGTTCATTTATTTTATACTAATCAAAGCACATAGATTCCCATTATGGAGAAAACTGAACTTCTTGTCCATTTACTTTTCCAATCCTTCTACCCCGACACCACTGTCCCAAATCTCCAGCCCCCACCAATGGCATCATGCCATTCTCATCGCAGTCTATGGCAACCGTGTGCATCCTTGTGCTAAGGTCACAAAACCCAGGGTCATCTTGGTGGCTCCCTTTCATACCTTGCATTTCATCTTCCAGATTGTTCTACAGTTATACCTTCAAAATAGAACAAGAATGTGATTGTTTTTGCCACCTGCACTGACTCCACCTTCCCTGTCTCTGGACTGCAATTGCTTTTTGACAAGACCCCAGCTGCTCCCCATGTCTCCCAGACACTTGTCAACACAGTGGCTGAAGTGAACCCTTTAAATCTTAAATCACACTCACATCAGATTAGATTAAATCTGTTTTTATGAGAGCAGGACAATTTCTGTTTCCAATTTTACTGCCCTTTAACCCAGCTCGAACTTTCTTAAGTTGTTCAATTTCTCTTAAACACCTAGCATATTAGATCTTGTTTAAAAGTTAATGTTATATGTTCCTCTGCTCAAAACCCATGGGTTATTCCCCAGCTTTACTCAGTAAAATCCAGAATCGGTTCAACAACCACAGGACTCCCTTCTCCTTTAAAGCCTCATCCTTTCCTTCATTCCATCCACATTGCCTTCCTCATTGCTCTTCGAACAGACATCTTCTAGCCTCAGAGTCCCCCAAGGTTGTTTTCCTAGTGTCCTCTTAGCTAAGTCGCAGGCCCTCCTCAGGGTTTTGTTCAAAGATCAAGAGTTTCTGATTCGCAATTAAACTTTGAAAACTACTCTCATACTTCCTTTGGAATCAATGTTTTTTGATTATGTTTTTATATTCTTTTAAAATTTTCTACTGAGACTCATATCTACTGAGACTCCTTTTCTTCATAAACCTGCTACATTTTCATCCACTATTTCAGAGATTTTTGAATACAATTGGCATTATTAGAAGTATATACTGAGATATGAAAGAACTGTGGAAAGATCAGAATAACACTGACTTCCAACTTCAAAGAAGTAAACTTTCCTTTTTCTTTTAAAACTACGCATTATATTTTTCAGATTAAAATAAATGCATCTTAATGCCTTTTTATTAAGGGGTCACTAAAAATGTATAGCCAAGTTTGTATTTAGGGGATAAGCAGGATATATATTGAGATACAAATAAGATCAAGCATTAAACTCTACTCAATGTTTTTAAAAAGTTTAACAAGCATGTTCAAAATTCATTATTTTCCCAACTAGTTAGGATTATAATTTCTTTATTACGAGTCATACTAGCATTTAATCTATGCCAAACCCTGAACTGACTTGAGCAATAGATTAATATTTATTGACCAAACCTCACATTGCACTTTCATTAATTTAGGCTTATTCCAATAAACCATAAATTTGAACAATATGATTTAATTTCTGAACATCTTTTACTTTGATAAGTCAGTGCCCTCTCACTAATGTGAATTAATTAGCAATTCACTGGCATACTACTTTGGTAAATTAATTGCTTCTTTCAACGTAGTAACTATTAGGTAATTTCTGTGAAAATTCCCCTCTTTCCTCAAACCCAATCGGAAAAAATGTGGAATTACCTTTATTCACACAGATCTTCCAGAGCAATATGGAGGAAATTGGAAGGAAACTATAACCCTGATTGTCAATCCTTTGAGTAAAAGCCTTGCATTACATAGTATGATTACTGTTCATAACTCCCCATTGCATCATGGAGACAGTTCTTGTCAATTGATACTTACTTTGACCTCCAGACTCCACTTTCTCATCACACCATAAACTCCCATAAGTTAGAAATACTTTTCTCTGTCTCTGTGTTTGTCAGCATTTTTTTTTCCCTCTGAGATGAAAATATCCCTAGAAGTACTTAAAGGAAGAAAAAGGGATTTTTTTTTTTTTTTTTTAGCTTATGGCTTCAGAAGTTTATTCATGGTGGGCCAACCCCATTGTTTTAGGACCAAGTGAGGGAGGACATGGTGATCTGGAGCATGTGGTGGAGGAATGCTGCTCACCTCATGACAGCTAAGAAGCAGAGAGAGGGAAGGGGAAGAGATCTCAAGGAAGATGAACCTTTCCATGGCCTGCCCCCCGTGACCCACCTCCCCCAGACACTCCCCTTGCCTGCAGTACCACTCAGTCAGTGCATTCACTCTAGGATAGACTAAATAGGTTATAGTCGTCATAATCCAATCACTTCCTCTTTGAATTCCTTGCATTAACACAGGAGCTTTTGGGGAAACCTCATATCCAAACCATAACTCTGTCTCTGTCTCTGTCTCTGTCTCTCTCTCTCTCTCTCTCTCTCTTTCTCTCTCTCACACACACACACACACACACACACACACACATACAGAGAGACTGCCAATATAAACATGTATATGAACACAGATTTCCTCTAGAATTCAAAGAATAATATCCATTATTCCCACTAGTTCTACTGTACCATTTGTAAGCAATTGCTTTTCTCCTTCTAATTATAACTCATCAAAGAATATGAAAAACTATGGATTTCAAATGTCTGGCCCAAATTCCGGTATCTACTTAGTACTGAAAAATTACTCAGAGCAGACAATTAAATTTTCTTCAACAATAACATACCATTAAGATGTTCTTAGGATGATTTTTTTTCCTTAATGAGATAATAAGCAAAAATTTCAGTGTACACGTAAAAAGGAACAAATTTTAACATGATCCTTTGAATCTATTCTAAATATTATATCTATTTATAAATGAGCTGCTGAGCTGATGAGGAAAAAAATAAAGACCTCCCAGGCATTCAGAGATGGAACAAAGAATGAACTTCAGCAGCCTTAGTTAACAGCGTAAGATGTAGTCCCTCAAAAATAAATTACAGAATTTATTGTGAAAAAAAATTTTGTTGGTTGGTTTTGGTACCAGGGATTGAATCCAGGGGCTCTTTTCCACTGAACCACATTCGCAGTTCTTTTTATTTCTTATTCTGAGACAGGGTATCACTAAGTTGCTGACGGCCTAAATTGCTGAGGCCGGTTTGGAACTTGCAATCCTCCTGCCTCAGCCTCCTGAGCTTCTGGAATTGCTGGCGTGTGCCACTACGCAGGATCAAAAAATTGTTTTAGAGATTTTGAATCACATATATGCAATTGTTCTTTAGAGTTCTTATGAATCTATTCTTTGAGAAAACTTAAAGTTTTAGCAGATATACTGTGACCTGATTTGTTTTTCTCTACATTCTCAGTATCACACCCTTGAAGGTGTGAGGCTTTTGGAGAGAGATTACACTAATTCCTTCCAGCAGCAAGGATTCAGAAGAGTCCATTTTCAACATAACACCACTGCTTGCTCACCCCCAGGCACATCTATTCCCAAATCCCCTGCTCATAAAGTCTTTTAAAAATACTTTACTCCTCTTAATTAACAAATATTAATTGCACATATTTATCTGGTGAAATGTGATGTTTTACTACACATATACAACATGGAATGAGCAAATCAGGTGAATAAGTTCTGGTGTTCTATTGCACAGCATAGTGACAATGATTAATAATAATATAACAAATTATACTGCTGTATGCATTTCCATTTCAATACAGTATTTAAAACTACATGAATTATTTTTTATATTTTACTTTTTCATTATTTACTTTCATATATAAAAATAAATTCCCTGCAAAACAAAGCTCATTTGCTTTCTTCATTATTAAATCCCTATTACATACAATTCTTAGAACACAGTAGGTATTCAAAAATGGGAATCAAATGGACTGGTAAATAGATGACTCATTAGTACTAAATGATCTTAGGGAACAGGTACATAGTATAAACCCCCTTTTGGATATATTATACTGAGGCACAAGAGATAAATTAATTATTTTAAGCTCTTTAAGTATTTTATAGCAGGGTTTGTATTGAACTGCAGATCAGTTAACTTATTCTAGTGCTTATTACTTTTACAACACACAACCTCTGCTTTGATAACTAGGACCTGCATAAACTCAGTTAAATATGATATTTATAATTAGACATGATTCCACTTACTATTGTATGCAGCCTGGAATTAATAATTTTTTATCAATACAATATTTTTAGTGTAGTCTCCTAGAATCATATCAGTTTTTCTTTAGCAATTTATGTTCTTGTTGCTGCATACATAGACCTTGTAAACACTCCTAAATTTTTAACATCATTTGGAGTTTGCACGTTTTCACACTTCATTTATCCTATTAAAAAGATAGTCATTTCTCTCATGTTTCCAGAGTATTGAGATAATTCTAAATCTTGATTCTGACATCTATAATATTAAGTAGTAATTTCAGATTTGTGTTAACAACAAATTTGACTCAAATGCATCTGTGCTTAAGGATGCAAATCAAAGTCTCAAGGGCTAATTGTAATCCACACAAGCATTTTCATTAGTTATTACTGGTATCTTTTTGTTTAATTCCTAGGAAGATACATTCATTTCTTAGGGCTGCTGTAACAAAACACCAAAACCCACAACAGAAAGTTATTCTTTCACAGTTCAGAGTCCAGAAGCCTGAAACGAAGGTTCATAGGGTCATCGACACCCAATCCGACTGCTCTAGGGAAGAATTCCTCCCTGCCATTTCTAGCTTCTGCTCTTCCTTGGCAGTTCTTGTCCAATTTTGCCTTATTAGAAGCACTTGTCCAATCTCAAGTGTGTTTTCTCTCTGTGTGGCTTCACGCTATCTTCACTCTATATACTTGTTTCTGTGTCCTAGCTTACTCTTGTACAAGGAGACCAGCTATTGTACTGGAATCCACCATAGTAAGGACCTCATTTTCATGTGATTACCTCTGTAAAGGCTCTGTTTCCAAATCAGGTCACATCCGAGATATTCAGGGTTAGGGCATCAAGATATTGGGGGCAGGCACAGTTCACTGCATAAACAAAAGCACTAGGATTTGTGATTCTTAGTTGAATTTCTGCTGTTGTATGTTCTAAATATCATCTCAGAGAATGGTATTTAGTTGGATTACATGGGGAGATGTAATAGATAAACAATAAACTTGGAAGCATATTTACTTAATAGTTAGATTTCAATTTGGTAACTTAAAGAGATCTTTCCATCCATGATTTCTACAGACTCACTACATGTTGCACACCCTGAGTCCAGTTTATAGATCGTTGTACACCAGCACCATCTATAAGAAAAACAGTTGTCATCATTGCCTCAGATAGCTACTGTATTTAGTTATGCATAAAGTTGTACATAGAAAAAATAACATTCTACAGAAATAATCAGAAAGAAAAAAATTCACCGCAAGGATTAGAATTTAAGGGATATGCTTTAAAAATTAAAAATGGTTATTGAAGAAAGAGTAAAAAAATAATTGGGGGAATTAACATTATAAGATAACTTTATTCTTTTTCTTATTTCAACATATTAACTTTGCATTTCAAAGATCAAATATGCTACCTAAAAACATAAAGGACTTGATATAGCACCACTCAACATAAACAATAACTGTAAAGTCCTCTGATTTTGACTTTTTGCTGACATCTTACATAGTCAAGATATTTTTTTCTTTTTTCAATTGGAATATTTGCATTCTTTCATTTCAGCCTTTTGCTTCATTAACAGTTTTCTATAACAAACTTGCTCTTGTGATTCTATTCAGTCTTATATATTGTTTTATTCATTACGGATAACATGGCATGTATACCATGCATGTCAAAATCCATAACATTTCATTTATTTATTTATTTTAACTTTATTTGGTTTATTTATTTTTACGTGGTACTGAGGATTGAACCCTGTGCCTCACACATGCTAGGTTAAGTGTGCCACCACTGAACTACAACCTCAGCCCCAATCTATAACATTTTAAATGCAAAAATCCAAATGTATATGTACATATATGATTCACTGTTTTATGTCTGTTTATGCATGTGTGCACATCTATATGAAGAGTAAAGTAAATAAGTTTTCTAGTCTCCACAACAGTTTTTCTGCTTTGATAAAAGCTATAAGTATTCATTTAAGATAGTTATTCAGTACACAGCATCTTACCTGTGTATGTTATTTTTCAAATCAGTATATAAGATTTCATTTAATACACAATGATATCAAAAGTCTTCATGATTCTTTTCAGCTATGTAGCAGATTTTAAAATGGATCACAATGCTGGAACAATGAAGTGACATAATGTCTAGTAATGTTTTTATAGATCCAATAACATTCAAAAGAAAAGACAAATTTCATTTAAATGATTTTGAGGTTGAGAGAAAATAATTCATATGTGAATGTGCCTGAATCCAGACATATTCCAGTTAAGCAAGTTATTTTATATTTTATTTATTTATAGCTTAATATTGACAAAAGCAAAGGTCATCAACTTGCATAATTGTCTCAGTTAAAAATATAAAAGTAAAGCAGCATATTCAGTTAGGTTTCTATTTCTTTTGCCAATGAAAAAATTTGAAAAGAAAGTAAATTGGATCATCAACAATACAATTCTTTTATGGAAACTGAGGTGAACTTTCAGTATAATTTTAGCTTTAAGAATTTGTATTTAAGAAAACTAAATTTAAGTATTTAGTACTCAGGAGAGTTTTCTGTAACCACAGTTTATTTTTCTTATCACAAACAGATAATGTTTTTCTTTTCTAGATCTATTAGTTTATTATCTGGTTATTAAGATCTCATTATTGAAGAAAAATTATAGCAGTAGATTCACAACTACTTTAATACCAGTAACATATATTACTGGAGATATTATTTGATTTCACAAATGATTACCGATTTATTTATTTACGTTATTTTTATTTATCAAATCCTTGGATTATGTATGTTTTGGTCTAGTTGCTTACCTGTGTAAATAAAGCTTTGTTTAATCATTATACACCTCCAGAAATCTCTGGCATAATTTAGATTAATTTTGCTCAGCAATTATCCTCTCCTTCTTCTCTCATTGTGAGTAAACATATTATCTACCCGTTCTACTGAGGCTGAGCTTGATCTTGCTGGTAGGAGTGGGATCTTCATTGTGCTTGCCTATATTAGCTTACCCTCCTCCTTTAGCTTGGGTTCCAGAATGAACAAATTAAGGTCTGAACCCAGGTTCCAACCTCAAAGCCTACCACACACAGCCACTCAGTCAAGTCCATTCTAGGTCAACTGAATCTTGCACAGAGTTTTATAAAATCTAACTTTAATGGTACTGCCTGTGTCATTTGGCCTCAATGTGGTAATGAAACAGTCAACACCAAAAGGATTTGCCATTCTTACAGGGATAATTAACTCAAGCTACAATGAAACAAGTGAGTTGCTATGACACAGTTGAGACACAAAAATTCTTGTTAGATTTGAAGTTATTCATTGTGTAACTACTTGGCAATAATTGAATAATCAAGTAATCATAGTTACAAGGGCATGGTAATCAAGTTCTCAATTCCTTGAGAATGAAGGTCTCAGTTACCTCAACAGGTGAACTACCAAATATGACTAAATGGTAAAGGAAAAATGTGATGTGTTTTATTTGTAGCCTCAGAACCAATTGCAGCAGCAGTTACTATAGATCTACTCTACACCTTGTATTTTTTTCCTTTCACTTCAGAAATTATGGCTTGCCGCCATTACAAAGAATTGTCAGCACAAAGAGAATGGATTGTGAGAAATAAATGGGTCTGAGTGGTAAGAAGGATGAGCCTGCCTGCCCCCAATATTAGAAGGGTACATCATTTCAACTTATGAACAAGTATCTATACCTTATTATTAATTAAAGTTCACATTGGAGTCCACTCTCTGTGTTGTATGCATATTCTCTGCATTTTGATAAATGCATTACCATATGTATCTACCATGTATTATGTTGTGTTGCTTCAATTGCTATTTTTGTTATTGCATTATCTTCAGGTTTCAAAAAATATAATCAACCCATTATACTCCACTGTCTGGGCTTCTTTCTGTTCATATTATAACTAACTACAAGCAAAACAAGCAGATATTTATATCACAAATGCAATATTGAAAATACACATTTTGAAAATATGCAAGATCAAACAAACAAAAAAAAAACTACCATAAATGCAATGTGCAATTAAAACCATTCTCTTCATCTACTAAAAGTACTTATTCAAGAAGGGACCTATTTAGGCTATTCTTGTACTCTTAGGGCTGATTGAAAACTTACTGTTAAAAAATTATTTTCTCTTTTGGCTTTCTAAAATTACAAAACGCATGGATCTTTTTTTATCAAGAACTGACATTCACACATAATGGGGGGTGGGAGGGGAGCAAGAATTGAGGAAGGAGGGACTGTATAGAAGGATAAGAGGGGTGGGAGGGGTGCGGGGAAGAAAAAAAAATAACAGAATGAATTAAAAACTATTACCCTAGGTAAATAGTATGATTACACAAATGGTATGCCCCTACTTCATGTACAAACAGAGAAACAAGATGTATCCCATTTGTTTACAATAAAAATGAATTAAAAAAAGAACTGATATTCTGTAATATATATATAAAGCTTTTCTATCAATAAAAATATTTAACATTTCCTAATCAAATTGATAATACCTAATTTCTGAAATGGGTTGAATTTAAAACAATAATCCCCAACACAGTTTCCTAGAAAACTGTGAATAAGCCACAAATAATACAAACTATATACACTATGATCTTGCTAGAAGAAAAGTTTTGTCTCATTTTTATTGCTTTTGAATAACACTTTTATAATATCAGATCTAAGGTTAACAAGATAAAAATCATTGATAAATATATTATGAAGTAATAATTTTCATAAAATTTAAAGTATTTTGGATCCAAATTTAAAGCCATTTGGATGCATTATGAATTTCTCTATTTAAATAAATTCTACATACAACATGTCTAAGGCATTTATACAGTGTACCAACCTATAATCTGTTGACAGTTACTCTGTTTATGATTGTCACTAATTTTTTAAAAACTAAACCCCTTTTAGATTATATTACAAGTTTGTATTATAAAATACACAATATTTTATTGGAAAAATCATATCAATAAAGTTATGAACCAAACTTTGAATATATATTTAAATATTACATTCACATATTGAAAACTCTCTTCATGAAACTATTACAATTGAAAACTTTTTATAGGTCTAAGAGATTCTGATTCCTCAAAAAACATAAGGATGTTTAGCATTTAGCATTATTATTCTTTGGTCTGATGTGGAGTTAAGTGATAACATATTTCACATTCAGTTAAATTGTATTTTCTTTTATAAGTAGTTGGGCTCACATACTTTGTATATGATTCTATCTATCCATCCATCCATCCATTTATCTATCTAGTCTTCATTGCAAACTGCATGTTCATACTCTCTGCCCACTTGTATACTGAAGCATATTCTTTATTTATTTTCACTGTTGATTAAATTAACCCCTTTAGAACTAGAGTTCTGTGTGTCATAAATTCTGTTCAGTCTCAATTTTATTTACTTTTCAATTTTACTCATTCCTCATTATTTAATGCACAAAAACTGACATGTTCCCATGACCCAATCAGCCAAACTTCTCCTTTACATTTTCTGCCTGTGGTAGCAAAGAGTGGTTTTGAAGCAAGAGTTTTCATTTCCAATAAACTTTTATTGAGCACTTGTCCTAGCTAAGGGGCACAGAGTCAATTAAGTGCTTGTCCTGCATGCAATTTCAATCCAGTTGTGGAGATAGAAAAATAAATGTACATTCACACAACATTAAGAAATGTTTTACCAACAGCAATCTACAAATAAATGCAAATTGATACAGTGCAAATTGAGAACATATGTGCTAAGAATAAAGGAATGGGTAATTGAATGGAACTTCTGAAAGGGGAGAAATCGGAGATAATAAAACAGAAGGCTTTCAAAATTTTCATGACATCTTTTCTCAGTGGTTCTCCTATGCATCTGTGAATTATTCCACTTTGTATATATCGGAATGAGTCAGACCTTGCTGAACAAATTTTATGTACTTTATTCTAGGACATGAAAAGTTGGAGTTGCTAGGTTATAAATGCTTAAACACAAATGCTATTTTCAATATCTTTCTATAAGAAATTGAAAGTGAGAGTTAGGTATGGTCAGGAAAGGAAAATTATTTCCCTTACCAACCATGAATGCACTCCACATCTTCACATCCAACTATGCCTTCCCCCTCATTTGCCTCACACTACTTAGAAGTTTGATTTCAGAAGTACAGGTATAATAAGGGTGAAAATTGTGGGAGTCGTAATAGTATTATGAAGTCATCAAAAGATAAAAACTGCAAAATCAGAAAGCAGAAGAGCTTATTTTCACTTCCAAAAATGTGCATACTAATTTAGTTGTTATATTTGGTGCCTGATGTTCATTTTGAATGAGAAAAAATTGATTTTGTTTGAAAATGTTAGTGAAATTTTTCTCAGTATTTTGTAGTTGGAACTTAATTTATTATAATGTCTTCCTTTCTCTTTCCCTCTTATAATCCCCAGCCCTCACCACTGATGTGCAGCGAAGCAGGAAGAGGTGATGACATTATGACAGTGATTCATTTACAGTTCCTCTGTTGTGTACTTCAGCTTTTAATGTTCCTATACTTGTGTTTAAATGATCCAGTTCTGAAGTACAATGCTAATTCCCACTTGGCCTATGTCTCTTGAATACTTACCTTCCACATTTGTCTGGTGAATGGGACAGGGCACTTTAGGTTTAAAAAATGTTTAAAATATCAAGAGAGTACAGAGTAAATTCATATTATTTCCCTTAAAACAAAAACAATTTAAAATTGTGCTCCTCCTCCTTGGAAACTAACATAACTCCTCTATATTTAGATACCCACTAAGCAAATCTTTCCAAGATAAAATTTCTCCTGAAGCCAAAGAACTAACTTTTTGGATACTCATATTCTCCTTTCCAAATTCAATGATCTATGGTTTTGTGGCCTCCTTCACAAGTGCAGAATGGGAATGTGAAAAAGTCCATTTGTAACTATCAGGTGACAAATTTGTTGAAAGAGTACCAAGTTCTTGCTCTTTCCAACATTTCTGTCTTGTGAAGATCAATTTATTTTGTTCTCTCATTACCCATAAACATTGGTTTCATCTTGAATTTTAGTCTCTTGTAATAGTAAAAAAAAATAGATACTTGTAGTTAAGGAAACAGAAAACTAACTTTTCAAGTAATAAACATGAATAAATTTTAAGAAAGAAGTTCCAAATTTTGAAAGTGGTGTAGTGCAGGATATATGCTGCATCAAGTTACAGAATCAAATCTAACTAAACTGTTACATACTATAGTACACAAATACAGCTCTTGGAAAATTTAAATACTCTTATACTTGGCTTTCAATGAGTATATGTCACTTGCCAGTTTAGTGTTATTTCTAGTAACTAAACTCTTCAAATCAATGGTCCATTTAAATTGAGCTTCCTGTATATCTCGATACCTGTCCACCCTTTTCCTATACTGTGTTTTCTGCCTAGAACACTTTCTTTGACTCCCTTCAACTATTCGGCTCCTTCTTAACCTGTCAGTTTGTCATTTCAGGATCAGTTTCTTGATCCTCCAAATCTGGTCCTGTTCCCATTCCCATTGCACCCTCTGGTGGTCATTTCCATATACACCTTAATTGACAACTGATTCTGGTAAATTGCTCTTATGCTTGTGGCAGATTTAGATAAAGGCAAGTAATCCAGTTCTACCCTGTAGAACCAGAAGCAAATTCCACTAGTAATCTTTCAAAAAATATTTTCGTATTCAGAAAATAAATCCACTAGGAGACAGTGTCTTTTATTTAAAAAATACATTATTTTTGCTGCTATGGTGGATGATGATGCTGTCATTTTGTTTCACATGATTCTGAGTCTGTTATTACTGTACTTTTAATAGTTCAAGGTTGGAAGACAGGAGACATGGGAAGAAAGTTCATTTCTGTTGACTTTGTGGAATCAATGAGTCAAGCCAGAGATAGAGTTTAATTTTAGCAGTCATTTTGCATTCATCTTGTTCATTCAGCATCTGATTTGCATTCTAAGTTTGCAGAATCTTCTACCTTTTGAAGAGCCTGAAATTCACTACCAAATCTGAAAGTGCCTTATATTCACATCCCTGACTTTCTTCATGTTGCAAGACTTCCCCACAGATTTCTTGAATTTCTTCATAGTTTGAAGTATTCTGAACAAAAGCACTTTCAGCCACGGTTTGTATATGGAGACATTCTAAGATGGTAAAATCTTTTCCCTTTACTTGGAGGATGTGTGTTCACATCACTATGTAATAAACATAGAGACATCTTTTGCTTTGCAACCCAAAGTAAAGATAATATTCTTGTCTTTCTTTGGAGGGGCATTCAGGGAGGTCATCAACAGATCTACCTAAAATCAGGGTTTTCTAAATATGAAGTTTCCTGTGATGTATCCTTCTACATGGACAGCTAACATCAGGCTTTTAACCTGTTACCTTGTGTGAACTGATGTACAAGGAACCAAACTAAGAAGTAGAAGTATACACTGTATTTGTCTTTGAACAAGGAGGAATGTCTAATATTAGCCAGTGGAAGAGGTATTTTCCACATGGCAGCATCCTCACAACTATGAACAAAATAGATTCAGCATGGCAGCCTGTTCCTTAGTTTTCTGCAACTGCTAATTTGTTGTTTGTAGTTAGGTTAAATGTCACAAACCCTTCAAAGCTTGAAATTCAATACTTGATGACTAGAGTATTGTCATATGACTTTGAATTTAACAACTGGGAACACTTGCCCTATATTTTTAACTGGAAATATTGATATGAAAAGTAAGGAACCATGCAGAGTTTATGAACTCAGTGGTTGAATTTTCCAGCTTTCCTTGGTTATGATGTCTGGTGCAAAATGCCTGAAGCATGCGATGGCATACTCAGTCATGGTGTTCCACATGAAAATAAGTTAATTTGTGACATTCCCAAGCTCTCCCTTTCCACCAGAAAAGATTCACTCTTCTTCATACACTTATCACATTTCAATTTACTTTCTTTTTATTTCCTATCACAAACACTGGAATGCATTTGACATAAAGGAAGGAATCATATTGTTATTTCCTCTGACTACACATCATAAATGCTACAAAATATTTCTGAGGGGACCAACATCAGGAATTTGGAAAAATATCATTGGTTTTACTATTTATCTTTTGCAAAGAATATTCATTTTGTGTGGTTAATAAATAGACTTTCTTAAAAATCTATAAATTAATCTTTTATTCTTGACAACCTGGAGGACAAAGGTGGAAATATAATCACAAATCTAAAATATACCAGGAGAGAATTTATTAAAATTTTAGTACTAAACTGTCAATTTGATTAGCAGTCACACTTGTTATCTGCTCCACAATCAATTCTCCAGAACTTAGTGGCTTAAAACAGTAAATATCTTTTACCTTACAGAAAATTTTTTAAGGTAGGAATTCTGGACATAATAGAAACTCCACATCAAAGTGTCTTTTATGACTTCACCTTGAGGATACATTATGTAATTTCCACATCCTACTGTATACACCATTTAGCTCCACTGCGCACTGGAAGGACTTAACTGGGACCTGACCACCAGTGGTGAGAAGCTGGGGCCACAATGTTGGAAGCTTTCTACCCCACCAGTAATGGCATGTAGCAAGGCCTACCTTCCAAGAGGAGAGCATAATATTAAAAACTCTGTAAAGCATTTTTATTGATAGAAGAAAACGATTAGACAAGACAAGTAAAGAAAACAGTGCATAACTCTTTAAATATTACATGAGATGATTTCTCCAGGCATCAGTTTTCTTTCATAGCTACTTGAAAAGGCTGTCATGATAGTCAAATTGAATATGTGTCAGAAGATTTGACAACTCTAACATAGTCATAGTGTGTAATAGTAATTATTGTATTCATCATTAGTAATATCTCTCCTTTTGACAGAATTCCCAATAAAGATAATTTAACCCACAGAGTGATTGAATTAGTGATAAATTCACACCCATTTTTTTGGATGTTGGCAGGTTATATCATAAACTCACAAATCAACACTTCCTCACATACTGTAATTGCTGTGTTACTTATTTGTTAACTTTAAATCCTGGCAGATGTTTTCATTGAAGAACAATAAGCTCTAGGGAAACCTAAATATATAACCATTTATTAGATATTACCTGCCTTATATTTATATTTTGATCAATGAATGTAAAAAAAAAATTACCAAGACTCTCAAAATACATGCTGAAAAGAGCATTTAAAGATCACCCCCATAGAGGAGAAAAAGCCTTCAACAAAATTAAGCACCCATGCATGATAAAAACACTGATGAAACTAGGGTTTGAAGAAACTAAACTCTATTTGCAGATAATATGATCCCATAGTTAGAAGATCAAAAGCTCCACCGGAAGACCTCTAGAGTTCATAAACAAATTAAGCAAAGTGGCAGGACACAAAATCAACATTAAAAAATCAACGGTATTTTTCCGTATATCAATAATGCATACACTAAAAAATAAATCTGGAAAACCATTTAATTCACAATACCCTCAAAAATCAAATCAAATACCCAGGAATAAATAACTGAAGAAGTGAAAGACCTCTACAACAAAAATTAGAGAGCACTGGAAAAAGAAATAGAAAACACTAGAAGATGGGAAGACTTCCCATGTTCATACATAAGTAAGATTAGTATTATTTAAATGAGCATATTACCAAAAGCAATCTACAGATTTAAGGCAATACCACAAAAAATACCAACCATGGGCTTCACAGGTTTAGAAACAAAATTAGCCCTAACATTCATATGGAATAAAAAAAAAGATCCAAAATAGTAGAAAGTGATTCTGAGAAAAAAAGAACAATGCTTGAGGCATCACAGTGCCTAATTTCAAGTTCAGGACCAAGCTATAGTAACAAAAACATATATACAGACCAGTGAAATATGACAGAAAACACAGAGGAAAAACTCACACAGATTCAGTCATCTGATCCTTGACAAAAGCATCAAAATCATACCTTGAAGAAAAGACAGACTTTTAAACAGATGAAGCTCAGAAAACTATATATAAGTGTAGAAGAATGAGACTAGATCCCTGTATTTCAACCTGTAGAGAAGTTAACTCAGTATAGATCAAAGACCTGGGAATTAGAAAATAAACCTGGAAACCAATAGAAGAAAATATAGGATCAACATTCCAATGTGTAGACAAAGGCAATGACTTCTTCCATAGGGTTCCTAAAGCTCACAAAATAATACCAAAAATTAATAAACAAGATATAACCAAATTGAAAAGCTTCTGCAGAGCAAAGAATAAAATTAAGAGCAAGAAGAGCCTATGGAATGGGAGAAATCTTTGCTGGTACTCTTCTGATGGAGGATTAATATTCAGAATACATATAGAATTCAAAAAACTTAATACGTAGTATGTGCATGCACAAGAGATAGGGGGACTCCAAATAGGATGACCAATAAGTAGGAAAACAAACTAAACACATTTCTCAAAAAAAAGAAGAAACACAAATGACCAACAAATATATGAAAAAAATGTTCAACAGCCTTAGAAATCAGGGAAATACAAATCAAAACTACACTGAGATTTCATCTCACACCAGTTAGAATGTAAATCATCAATACAAATAATACTAATGCTGGTGAGGATCCAGGAGAAAAAGAAAACTTATACAAATTATCAAAAAACTAAATGTCCATCAACAGATGATTGGATAAAGAAATGTGATATATATTCACAATGGAATTTTACTCAGCCATAAAGGAAAACAAAATTATGTTTTTTGCAGGAAAATTGATGGAAGTGGACAATATCATATGAAGTAAAATAAGCAAGATTCAGTAAGTCAAGGGTCATATTTTTCTATCATTATGTAGAAACTGGAAAGAAAAAAATGGGGAAAAAGTCATCTCATAAAAATAGAAGAAAGACCAGTAGAGTGGAGGGAAGAGGAAAGAATGGAAAGAGGAATTGGAGGATGAAATGATCAAATTATGTTATGCATAAGTATGAATATATCACAATGAATTCCATTGTTGTGTATGATTATAATGCACCCATAATTTGTGCATTTGTAGTGATTTGTAATATGCTTTGAAGATATTTTTCTTCTTGATATGTGGACAGTTTTTGTAAAAAAGTATTTGGATAGAGAAGCATTTGTTCTGGCTAACCCTCTATCTGTTAGTATTATTCTGCCCTTTTGCTTTCTTTTATAGAGCCCTTGTAACAGGCTCTATTTTTTCTGCTCTACAGAGACAACTGAATCTATCACAAAAGTCCCTGAAAATTTCCTTCTCATTTTGTTGTCTAAAGTTTGGATACCTCAATTCATTAATAGCATTTTGAATTTTTAGCAAGAATATTGCTCTACATAGTTTGTGAAAATGTAAAATTGTTCCCAAACATATACCTAATATATTTATAAAGCTATTTTCACTTAGGTCTTAAGATGCTTAAAAATAAATGTTCTAAAATATTGCAAATATTTTAAAGCTAGTAGAGTGTCTTTATTTTCTACCACTAAAAGTAGTTATTGCATTTCTAATAAAAATATTTTAAGGTTAGTTAAAAGGAACTAGATAATCTCAATTTTTGTGTTGCTTTTTCTGTATTTGAAAGGGTAGTTCAAATGGCTTTTGTGAATTGCCAATTTTATGTAGAAGGGGCTTTTTGGTGAAATTAGTCAAGCCTATATAAGTTATATAGCTGAACTTAAAATTTTTGCATGCTTAACAAGAAACATGAAAATTTAAACCACAAATGTATAAACCTTTATTTTTTTAAACTTTCAAATTATGTCCAATGTCTAATTCACTGTCTGTAACTATTAGGTATCTTCTGGCAC
This sequence comes from Sciurus vulgaris, assembly GCF_902686455.1. Classification (NCBI taxonomy): domain Eukaryota; kingdom Metazoa; phylum Chordata; class Mammalia; order Rodentia; family Sciuridae; genus Sciurus; species Sciurus vulgaris. Next base: position 23,149,833 of record NC_136470.1, on the reverse strand, counting down.
TATGATACTCCAGGTTGCTCCCTCCCACTGAAAATCTGTTCTCACATTATTTTCCCCAGATAACAACTATATTGCAATTTTCAAAGTTTAATCTTGTTTTTTTTTCTCACAGTAATTTTTAATGAACTTTATTCATGATATAAAACTACTTAACAGTTTACCTCTATTCTCATATTTAACATTTATGGTACCTATCTCAAATGTGATTAGTTTAAAAGACACAAGAATCCCCCCTAAAAAAATACTATTTAAATTATGTGAATGAAAGCAACAAAAAATGGAAAGAAATGCTTCCATTTTCTCTGAGACAATTCAAGGTGTTAACTTTGTGATTTTTCTACTTATTTATGAAATACTACCCTATACAAATAATTAAGAATTTAACATGACCATCCTTTATCTGTTGAAATCATACACTTAGAGATTAAATTAGATATTGGATCAAGCATAACAATATATGGAAAAACATGTTGTTTTGTGCCAATTGCCCACACAAACAAAGAAATTTATGAAATCTAACGAATCTCTTATATAGACACTTGATGTTAGAAAACTACTTTCTCAGTTTTAAGTAATAGGTATTTATTTTCAAAGTTAGGATAACCTTGAGGTTTTACATATTCTGAGCATTATTCTAGTTTTAATGATATGTTTGGATATGAAGTGTCCAGCAAAAGCTCCTGTGTTAATGTAGGACTATTCAGGGGTGAAATGATTAGATCTTGAGGACTGTGATGTAATCAGTCCATTCTAATTTGAACAGACTGACAGGGTGAAAACTGTAGGCTGTTGGGCTGGTCACTGGGAACATGCCCTGAAAGGATTCATCTTCTCTGGGACCCCTTCATCCTTTCCTCTCTTTATTTCCCAGTCATCATAAGCTGAACTGCTTTCTGCCACCCTGCCCTTCAATCATAATGTGCTCTATCATCTTGAACACAGAACAATGGACTCAGCGATCTATGAACTGAGACCTCTGAAACTATAACCCCCCAAAATCTTTCCATCCTCTGATTTGTTCTTGTCAGGAATTTTGGTCACAACAATGAAAAGCTGACTTATTCACAAATTGGTACTGAAAAGTGAAATCATTTCTGTGAATAACATGACCAAATGGTTCAGAAGTCTTTGGAACTGGTTTGCAGGAGGAACTTGGAAAATTTGAGATGCAAGTTAGAAAAACTTTAAAATGTTGTAAGCAGAACTTAATGGGAGATTCTGGTAGGAGTTCAGAAGACCACAAAGTAGATGGCAAAGTCCAGGCTCATGAAGTTTCTGAAGGAAATGAGAACTGCATTGGAAATTGGACTAGAGGACATATGTATTAAATTCTGGCAAAGAATGTCTATACATTTTGCCCAGGTCCTGACACTTTGTGTGGGGCTTAATTTAAAAGTGTTGGATTAATTAATCTGATGGAGAAAATTTCAAAGCAACACAGCATTCAGTCTGTGGCATGGATAGTCCTGGCAGATTTTAGACTAGCTTACTGTGAGAATCAGGAGAAAGCAGGGGTGAACAATTTTTTAAATTTGCAGGTTGACCAGAAAAAATGCTTATTAAACTGAGGCCAAGGAAGATGTGGTTATTGAAGAAATTACAGCAACTAAAGAGTTTCCAAGTACTTCCATATAGACAATAGGAAAGGTAGCTCAAGGGCAACTCAAGAAGTGCAAGACCACACCCATAACAGTCTCCAGTATAGAAAGGAAAATTGTATAGAAGGTCATAGGGGCTCTTCTTTTGCACAGGGAGGCCTAGGAAGTTGTTTTATCTTATTCAGCCACCTCAGCACTCAGAAGCCACTGCAGTACTTTGTTATCGGGCAAGCTGCAGCAGACTTTGCCATCGTCCACATGGTCCTGGATCTTCAGGATTGCAGAATTCATGAGATAAGTGTTCATGGAGTCTTCCACAGAGAAGTCAAACAATGCATGGAAGACCAGGCAAAGTGTAGTAGGGTCAGAGTTCTTACAGATTGCCCCTGACAGCACAATCCATGAAGTTGTGAAGGTAAAACTGAAGCTGAATTGGAATTAAGGGATGCCAATAACATGGGATGTATGCAAAGAAAACTTGGGTCCCACCCCATCTTTCTTTGCCCCTATTGTTCCCTTTGGGGATGAGAATGTTTACTCTGTTCCACTGTATATTGGATATATGTAAAAAGTTTTTTGATCCTCACAGAGACTCACAGTTCAGATTTTGCCTTGAGTCTCAGAGGAGACTTTGGACTTGTACTTTTGGGCAATGTTGAAACTGTTAAGACTATGAAACACTTGGAGATGAACTAAATTCATTGCAATGTGATGGGGCATGAGTTTTGAGGGGCCAGGAGCAGAATGTTGTAATTTGGATAAGTGGTGTCACCCAAAATTTTCTGTGTTAACAGGAATATTCAGAGGTGAAATGACTAAATTGTGAAAGCTGCAACCTAATCGCTCCATTCTAGTTTAAATGGACGAACTGGGTGATAAATTTAGGCAGTTAACTACAGAGGGAAGGTCATTGTGGGCATGCCCTGGAAGAGTTTATCTCCCCTGGGAACCCTTCCCACTTTTCTATCTCTGCTTCCTGGCCATCTTGAGTGGAGCAGCATTCTGTTATGTCCTTCTACCACCATGTTCTGTCTCACCTCGGAACCAGATAAATGGACTCAGCCATCTATGGACTGAGACCTTTCAAATTGTAAGCCCCAAATAAATTTCCCTATTCTAAGATATCCTTGTCAGGTATTTTGGCCACAGGAATAAAAAAATCGACTAATACCAGATTATTCATAAAAAGAATTAACTTATTTTTAAAGGGTTTAAATGTGTCACATATGACATTCTAAGATCTTTTATACTCTATCATTACACTTTAAAAATATATAGTAATTATCCATTGTGTTTCTCCTCCTAAATATTCTACTGTAAATACCTATTCATTTAGTGTATGCTATATTAAAAAATGCAAGAAAGTTTTTATTTGGGAGATTAAAACACTTTACACTTTCTGGAGGGTGATTTCCAAGCAAATAAAATTACTAAAGCATAGTAAGCATTTAGGGTTGGAAATGGGCTATAACATCCAGGAGAATTTCTTACTTTTGCACTTGATGCCAATTTTATCAGATTTGTTCAGGTTGCAGAGCTTATTAATAGAAGACAAGGTAAAAAAGTAGCACACTAGTTCAATAAATGTGCAGTAAGTACTAAGCAATGAGTATGTTGAATTTCTGGTATTCATGGGGTATAATCATAAAATTAACTTTACTTTTTGTCTTTCATCTCTCAATATAGATATTCCTACCCTTTACCCTGTTTGAAAAGCTAGAATGATCTCAGGGCAATTTTGATGACCACCGAATAACAGAAAGTGCAATGGTCGTTTCATAATGAAAACTTAGTTTCAATTCAGTAATTAAAAACATTCAGTATATGATTAATATACTACAACACTACAATCATCATTTCTGTAAGATATCTTCCTTTTTTTTTCCAGCTGTAATGAGTTTCTGGCTGCCTTAGAATCATTATGGTTGGTCCTCTGACTCTTCATTTTCCTCTCTTTTTCTACTTGAACCCTGCCAGGAACCAAGAGACTAGAATGATGAGAGATGCAAAGTGAGGAAATCAAGAGGAGTTTCATTCATTTGTTCTGTATAAGATGACTTTGCAGTCTCTCATGTTATTCTGTTTTCCAGTGCTAGGGATCAAACTCAGGGCCTCGCCTGAGATACAAGTCAAGTGTTCTACCATCTAGCTGTACCCCTAGCTACATGCACTTTTGATTAGCAAATGCTTAAAGCTTTTTTTTTTCCTATAGATGATTTCATAGATTTCCATATATTTTTCATGGATGATTTCTGCTGGGTACATCAGTTTTTGAGACAGAGTTTCTGTTTTTCTCTAGCCGGACACTTCAGATTTCTACTCCTTAACATCTGCTTCCTGTGACGCCAAACACAACCTCTTGTTGTTGGGTCCTAAAGCCCTGACCAACTGTCTCCTGGACTGACGTTCCTATGGGGGTTGTCACACATGTGCCCAGGAATCATCTGTCTTTAACTGTTTGAAAATAGTGCAGTTACTTTCAACTTTCAGCACGCTTTCTGATATCATTGGTCACTATTTTCCTCAAGTGTGAATTTAGGATCTCATTCTCTGTGCTTTCCTAAACATGTAAAGTAAATATAATTCTAGAAGGCGTTACGGGTCTGGGGCCTGCTGCAAAACTAAGACAGCCATGAAGATCCTTTCTTCAAACCCTAAGTCTTGCAATTAATGTCGGAAAGATTTCAGACACATCACTGAGTGTAGTGGTCATGAATTTATTAGGAGTAGGAAAGGAGGAAAAGGGACCTCTTGAGGCAAAGAGTGGGCCCTCCCAGAGAGAAGAGGAATGGTATGAGCCTCCTGCTCTCCAGTTTTACTAGGGATCTCAGGGAAGTTTCCAGAGAATCCCACCTATGTCCATTGATGAATTTTGACTGACAGTGTATTAACTTAATGGACTGCGTCCAAGAGAGGATGGTGTGGTGCTCACAAAGGAAATTAAGTCCCTGTGTTTTTGCCCCAGTTTCTGGCCCCTTAATCAGTTTATTACCCTTTGAATAGTTCTCAGCAAGCTTTCTTTGTGAAGGTCTTGCTGTTTTAAGTTGCTTGGTGAGTAGTTGGTGTGATAATTTAGTGATAAGAGAGGGTTGAGGCCACCTAGTGGGTGTGATATGAATTTATAGTCTTTTCTTAGGGAATGTATTCATGTTTGGGAGAGGTTTTGACACACCAAGCTCCCTTCTTCCAGACACTTATCTGTCAGATAAGGATCCCTGTGGTTTTCCTTTGCCCTTCATTGCCATTTGTCTGCTTGCCCATTCATAGCTGACAGCTACCTAACAGAGCTGACTATTTGAAACTTGTCAAGATAGAACATTTGTGTCACTCCAAAAGTCATGTTGAAATCTAATCACTGATGTGATGGTGATAGGAGGTGGGACCTTTCCAGAGTTAATTAGCTTGAATAGGATTAATGCCCTTATAAAGTAGGCCTAAGGGACCTCTTTCACTTCTACTATGTCAGGACACACCTAGAAGATTCCATCGAAGTCAAAAAGCCATCCTTCATCAGACACTCAATTTTCTGGGGGTAGCTCTCAAACTTCCCAGTTTCTAGAACTGTGAGAAATTATTTTCTGTGGTTTATAAGCCTCTAAGTTTGTGGTATTTTGTGATAGCAACCTAAATCAGTCAAGATAACACCCTACTATTTCAGCTTGAGTTTAGAGAAAGAAATCCAAACATCACTACTTTCAATGTAAAATAGATTAAGATAAAAAAAAAACTCTTTCTAAAACTTAGTCCCAGATATCACCCTCTATATTCACACACCCCCTCAAACATTTATATAATATAGATCAAAGAAACTACTTATCAACTTTATAGCTCCATATGGACCATGAAATCTCCTGAGTTAAAACAAATTTTGTGCTTTGATGGTGGGGAAAATAATGAGTTGTGGTGTCCTTACTCATGGGCTTAGTATTTAAAGTATTTAAAGGAGAATTAGGTATAATTCAAATAATAACAACAATAATAACAATGTGGAGAATTATAATAAGCATTTGGAATGGATGCTGAATGTTTCTATGAAAATTACTGTAAAGATGGTTGGACTATTAAAGAGGTCTGTTGAGGGTTCTCTAGGTGATACGCCATTTAGTTGAGATTTGAATGTTCAGTACGAGTTAACCCCATGAAAGGAAAATTGCTTCGGGAGAGTTAAGAAGGACATCTTAGTCAGGGATAACCTCTCCTGAGGTATTTCAAGGTGTGACAATCACAGGGCTCATCAGCCAGTTTGAAGTAATAAGGGGCTACTGAGGTTTGAGATTTTCAGAGAGAACAAGAGAATAGCAAGGCAAGATTGACCTGTTAGGGATTTTATTATTTATTTATTTATTTGTCTTTTATTTATTTTGTTAATGGGGATTGAACCCAGGGTGCTTTACCATTAAGCTTCATACCCAGATCTTTCAATTTTTTACTTTGAGACAGGGTCTCAGTTGCTTAGGTTCACACTAAGTTGCTGAGACTGGCTTCTAACTTGTGATCCACCCTCCGAACCTCCAGATTCCCTGGAATTTTACCCATAAGCTCCACTATGCCAGGCAAGAATCTGATTTTAAATGTTAATAGAGTAAAAGGTTCTAAAATATGGATAGAAGTTGAGAATGAAATGAATGTTTTGAAAAATATATTTTGGAAAAATAGATTTTAGGGGGAAAAGCATACACAAATGGATGAGAAGAGACAAATTAGAGAGGTGATTGTAATATTTGTGTGAAATGTGTTTCTTTCAACTACAGTGAATTGCAAAGATCTTGAAACATAATCTTAAAACTTGTAGCCTTTATTTTCCAACTTTAGGTTTTCAAGTGCTTAGTAGGCTGATTGCTAGATCGGATACATCTTTGAAAATGTTCAGAACAATTCATAATATAAAATGATAGGATACACGTGAAGCCCACCATGGAATTCTGCCCCATGGCTACATGCAGAAAGTTCTACTGACTCCACACATTTCAGGTTTCAAGTATTAACAATGTGCTCTACCAAAAGCAATATTATCTAAAGATTAAAAGTGTTTATATTAGCTACTTAAAGGCTGATTAAATGGGTGCTGGCTAGCTCTTTGTTCATATCTCTATTGCTGTATACTTGCATAACTTATAAGGCAAAGGCATGCATAGGACATATCTTTTGTGCAAAACATTTTGTTTGCTGGGATATTTGGGGAAGCTTCCACGCCCTCTCCTTTTCCTTAGAAAAGGGCTTGCATGACAAAAATGCTTTCTATTACTGGAGAAAGATAATATTCTTGTCACATGTGACTAGAATTTTTTTTGTAAATATCTAATTTTTCTACTGTAAACTCCTGGATGGCTTTATTTTTAATTCACTTTAATTCATGTAAATGATATACACTCAGGAAATATTTGTTGGAGTAAACTAAGCTGGTGTCCCATAAAAATATTTCCAGAGTTCTCTCTGTGAAAACACTTATTGAAAAATGTGTCTCATTACATGTACCTTGGCTCTAATGGCTATTGTTGAGTGCAATCATTCATTGAGGACATGCACCTTGCCTTTGACACTAATTAGATTGAATCAGTTAATAAGATTGCTATGGCATATTTATGATACAATAGTGGAAATAAGTTATTATCCCTGTAGAGATATTTCAAATTAATCTTATATTTTCTTTAGTTTTTTTATGTTTAGATATGCCAAATAAGGGAATTGAGTATTCACATTTTTTTCAAAGTGCATTTGAGAAACAATTTTAAAATGTGAACTGTTGAAATAATATGCATTTATCTTTTTCCCCTTATCTCAGAGCTCAAAATGATAATTTATTATGTTGAGTTCCTAGGAGCTAGCACTATGGAAATGTATTAAAAATAAAGGACACAAAATTTTATAATAACTTTTTCTTTGGCAGTCGAAATTCAGATTATTTTAAAACCTGCAAATATAATTTGAACAACAAACTTCATAATATTAATATTTTATATAAGCATGTACTTTGCAATTGATAGATTCCCTTATAATATATCGTTATTTTATTCAGAATAATATTTTTGGTATTTTGGAATCTTTCTGTGCTAATAACTGAGGCTATGAAAATAAAAGTGATACAGTTTCCACTCTTCTAGAGCATTCATCCTAATTAGGGAGACATAACATGCCATAACCTATAAGGCATGATTAGAACTAAGGAGAGGAAGCGCTTGAATTGGGATGAGGGAGATGACACTGAACCTGTTCATAAGAAATATGAAGGTAAACAATATCGGCTTTTGAGTGATAAAACATTTACAAAGAAACAATGGTCCCAAAGCCTGAGGATATAACTAGCATTCAACTGAATGTGGGTATCAAGTCTCAAGGAGAAAGGGGCTTCTAAGAAGAGAGACTGGTGAATGGGAAAGGGGATCCTAGAAATGAAAGTCGACATTTTCATCAAGGAGCTATCCAGGGGAGTGCTCAATCTTATTTAACTCATTCTAGTTCCATGGATCAGATTAATTATATCACTTAGAATTCCGTGCAGAGGGAAAGCCAAAAATTTCCAGGAAACAACTCCTATATTCAAGACCACACCCCTTTGGGGGATGGAGATCATTACACATTTTATGTTTTCAATTCTTTTTATTGCTTCATGTAGAAAAAAAAAAAAAAACATTAATTATGACATGACTTCCCTCTTATATTTCCTACAGAACCCAAAAAAGATTGCTGGTGATATGAAGATAAACATTACCATTTCTGTGGGAATTATACCTCTGTGTTAATAGATGACATTCGTATGTGGACTCCTTTAATGTAAAGCTATCCCTAGGAGTGGAAAGGGTCAAAATAGTCTATAGAAATCAAGTTTTACTGTCTGTAAGAATGAGATTATAGCAAATTTGACAACATAAAGGAGATTCAAGAAGGCAGAGATTCAGAGGCAGAATGTTGAATAGTGCTTGAATTCATTTTGCTGGGGGGAGTTAAAGCTATTTCTCCGCATAATTTTGAAAGATTGTTCTTTAGTTTCTTTATCTATGAAAAGCAGACAATCATGATATTTTCCTTATGGGATTGTGAAAGATATTCACCTATTTTTAGCGGAATAGGATTTAAGAAGGAAAATACTGTTTATACGAGCACTGGTAAACCTTGGGCGGCATATTTAAGATCTAGTAATGAGTTCCAGAAAACAAATTACAAGAATTGATCGCTCTGTACCACAATCAGGAAGCTGGGGAATCAGTAAGCCATTGCTGCTGCTGCTGTTGCTAGCTCCAGAAATACACCACTATCAGTTCTGTCCCTAGGTCAGGAAAGGGTCAATATTTCAATATTTGGTTCTAGAACTATACCCTCTCTGTTGGAGTAATTGTAAACACAGGGAGGGGGGGCATGTAGTGCAATGTGTTGACATTCTCTCTTTTTTAAAAATAGACTCCAAGTTCAGATCTCAGGAAATTACATCTAAGTAGCAGAATCTCAATAAATCTGTAAGTTCAGACATGAAGGAGTCTAGTGTTGAAATTCAGCTTTCCAGACTTTGTCACATAATAAGAAAGAAAAGGATCACCTTAAGGGTTGAGGATGTCAATCTCCTGTGGTAGGTAGCACACTTCTATATTTTAATCTTTAATGTTTATATAGATTGAATAATCAAAGAAGACTCAACAGTGGATGCATTTGAAATAATTAAAAAAAGAAAACAAAAATTCTATTTGGAGTTACAGGAGCAAGGAAAAAGTATAAGGTGTCCCCAGATAGATAGGAAAAAGTTGAGTTACCAAATGAAAATCTAATGGCATATTTATTTATTTCTAATTTGGCTGTGTTTATATAGCTCAAAAGCAAAATCATAAACATGAAGGTATAAACCAAGCTTGATACTACATAGAGAAACCAAAACCTACTGGGCTTGATAGCCACAGAAAGAACACACATTTAATACCTTAATCACTGGAGAGCTATTGGAATCATTTTAAGTAGAGAGCAGCTAATTATATTTAAATTCAAAGTTATATTTGAATTGGAAGAAAACTCCACAACCATAGGAAATGCACTTTCAGGAAGAATGGACTGTTCTGGGCAGATTGTGGGAAAGACAGGGGGAGGGAGATGGGGTGGATATACAAATCACTAAACAAAACATGATGAAACCATAGGAAAAGGTTTTAAAAATGGTAATGGGAAGAGAGTTTGTGTATTTAGTGGACTATAATTATATATCAATAAATAGTTGAATGGGAGGTGTTTTAGTGAACTTTTTCATTGCTGTGTTTCAAAGACCTGACAAAAACAATTCTAGAGGAGGAAAAATTCATTTGCAGCTGATGGTTTCAGAGGTCTCAATCTTTAGATGGTCCATTGCTCTAGGCCAGAAGTGAGCCAGAACACCACAGTGGAAGGGTGTGGAGGAAGAAAGCAGAGAAAGTGCTCCCTTCCTCACAGAGAAAATGTAAACCCCAAGGGCAGGCTCCCAGTGACCCACCTCCTCCAGTCACACCCTATCTGTCTGTAGTTACCACCCAGTTAATCCATATCAGTGGATTATTGCACTGATTAGGTTAAGTCTCCCATAACCCAGTCATTTCACCTCAATGCTTTCTTGCATTGTCTCACACATGAGATTTTGGGAAATTCTGCGTATCTAAACCATAATAGAAGGTAATGAAAGTAGATTATTTGGAGTTTAAAAAATATTTTGATGGTAGAGCACTCATAGGGAGAGGTTTAGGGAGAACAAAATGGGTTCTATTCCACATATTTAAAATGTTGACCTGCCTGATGGTCTTCCACGAAAAAATATTTTATTATCTGTGTGAGTCTTTTAAATATAGTAGTATATAATGCCATGATCAGAAGCAAGGTATTTTCTGAGGGAGCAAGTCAGGGAATGGAGCTCTTCAGAAATCCAGTCTTTAGTCCAATAAATTGTTCTCCAAAAGGACTGGGAAAAAACGTGGCTGCAAATTCCAGAAAAAGCACTAGTGCAATAGTTGAGAATGCTAAATGTTATAGAAAGGCAAAAGAAGGTAATATCGTAAATCACTAGAAACACTGGCAAGAACATTTAGAATACAATACCAAAGAAACGAAAGTCATGGAAGTGAGGATGAAAAAATTGATAAAGGAAAACAAAGAGTAGAAATTAAGCATTTTCCCCCCAAAACTGGGTAACAATGCAAAAATTATTTCTGGATGGGTGAGTAAAGGTGCAGAATAACAGAATCAAAAATTTAAGGGCTGTTTTATTTTACATGTGCTTTCTGTTTTTTTCTTGTTTGTGGATTAGTGTGCTTGTTATGTGAGAGAACATACAGGTGTATATGGAAGGAATGAAAACATCAGGGTGCTATACAGTCACAGTTCATCTCCATGACTGTATTTTAATTCATACTGATCATGCATTAAGAAGGGAAAAATTAAAAAGAAGAGTAAAATCTGAATAGTTGATTTTCATCAATGGACGAGGAGAGAAAGATAATAAAAACATCAGGAAGGGGCTGGGATCATGGCTCAGCAGTATAGCACTTGCCTAGCACATGTGAGGCAGTGGGTTCGATCCTCAGCACCACATAAAATGAATAAAGTAAAGGTATTGTGTCCATTTAAAAAAAAAATCAGGAAGATCAAACGGAAGGGACCCCGCAGTTTTGAGAATTGGGGAGGGGGCAGCAACCAATTTGCACAGCAGAAATTGTGAGGCATTGAAAGGGGTAATAAAATGGAAATTGAGAAATTGTTGCATAAACACCATCCTTTCCCAAATTTGTAAATATCAGAAGGTAAGATATTATTTGCATTTTAGAAGCATGGTGTCATGAGATTATGCCAAGGGCAGGGAAGTCCATTCAAGTCACAGTAACCTGACCACGGGAAAAGGGAAGGAATGAGGTTGAATAAGCTACGCTGCCATTTAATTTTCCCAAAATTTCAGGTGTATCTGGCTATCATTGAACAATAGCTGAGAAAATGGCAATTAGCATAGTCACTAAAGGGCACATGATTAGAACACATATTGTAAGAAAATAAATTGAAATTGTCTTCCTCATGTGAACTTATTCTCACTATAAAATCAACTATTTTTCGAAATTACTGAACTTTAGCTTTTGCCACATTTTGAAATGTAAAACAAATTTTTCCACTATCTGCTAAAACTCCCAAGTTTTATAGCAAAACTTTACTTTTCAAAAAGAGTGGATTTTAGAAACAGAAAAGTCACACAGAGCTTTATTAAAGCAACTTTGAAGCTGTCTGTGATTTCCTCTGAGGCAAAGAAGTTGTTCAGAGTATATTCACCGAACAAAAAAATGTTTATTTATTTAAACAGATACAGGGTGTTTTGAATGCTTTGTTCTCCTGATTTTGCAAGCATTGATTCATTCATTCATTTATTTATTTTCTGTATCTATATTTGTTTCCTCTTTCTTTTACAAGAAAAGGCACTCAATTCTTTGTTTCAAACAAACAAACCAACAACAAAAAAATAATTTAGTCCAGGAAATTGGTTACAAACGCAGTGAAACTAAACAAGGGAGGGTTTAGGCATTTCAGTTAGCAATAGTAGAAACTGCACTAGCTTTTGAGTGAAGACAAAAAGGAAGAGGAGTAGGGGGGTCAAGGCCAGAGTCAAAGGCCAGATCTCCAAAAAGGATTTGGGCCTGTCCAACAATAGTTTGAGAAATGGTCCCTGGAGAGCCTCAGTCCCTGTCCAACAGGATTTGCATCCATGGAGGGGCCACCAGAGACAGCATTTTAAGGTCTGAGTTGTGTCTCCCCAAACTCATATACTGAAGTTCTTACATCCCATACCTCAGAATGTGACTGTGTTTGGAGAGAAGGCCTTTAAGTAATTAAGATAAGATGAGGTCATTTGGACAGGCCTCTATCAAATATGTCCGTTATCATTGCTAGAAGGAGAAATTCAGAACTAGAAAATGTACAGAGCTGGGGGCATCTCTTTGAAAGTTGAGAAGTGACAATTTAGAAAAAAATAAACCTACTGACACCTTGACCTTAAACTTCTAGCCTCTGAAACTGTGAGGAAACGAATCTGTTACGTAAGCCACCCATTTGTGGTATTTTGTTATGGCAGCCTTAGCAAACTAACACAAACTACTGCTCAGTTCCCCTAGCTTCTGTTCAGTAAAATTTTTAGTTGACCAGGAAACTGGAAATGTAGCTTCTAGTATACCCCACCTCACACACCTATTACATGAATTATAACAAAGCACGGAGAGCACACATGGTAGCAATCCACACCTCATGGTATCATGACATGCTGCATTTCCATATTATCCTTGTTTTAAAGAGAAAGCAAATATAAGTCTCAGGTCAAGGTACTCACCTGAGAGAATGACTAGCTATGCCTCAGAATCATTAAAGGTTGGTGGAGTAATAGCCACTCTTTCCTGTCTCCTTCACATGAAAATGCTAAACTTGAACATGAATATGGCGACCTCATAATTCTGATACGATCAAGCTTCTCTCTGCCTGTGTATATAAGTAAATTCTCCAGAAAGCATTCACAGAGTTTAAACCAAGTATTACTCAATGTTTGAAATAACAGCATCACATTTAATGTTATGCTTTGTTTCTAAACTGCAAGTGTGCTATGGTAAACATCTTTTTCAAATTGAAATTCTGCAAGTGTGTGTGGAGTAGGGGAGAGGGATTTAATGATAGCTCCAAATAAGGTGATTAAAGTTAGATGTTCTAAGGAGTAAAAATTACGTTGTTTATATAGTGCCAAAGGACATTTTAAAATTCCTTTCATTGACAAACCAGATTATCAAATTTTAGATTTTTTCTCACTTCTGTAGACATGTCTAACTGAAATTTATCAGTCTTAGTTTTGCTAAAGCAATTGGTCATTAAGGAGGAAAGTATTGAACAGGTAAAGAGTGTATAGGGAAAGCAACTAGCTGACTATGCAGCTCTTAAATCTGATCCCAGCATTTCAGTGGTTTTCAGACAGGCCAACACTCAAATGTTCAATACATAATGGTGCCAATCACAGATTATTTGAACCCGATTTGTGATTTTTTTTTTTTTTTTTTTTTTTTGGCATTGATCAGAATTTTCTACCCAATGCTTGGAGGGGGCTGGGGCTATGTTATTACCAATAGTTGCAATGATTTGGCACTCATATTTTAAAGCAGTGATGAAGCATATAAAAAATACACTGCATCCTGCCAGGCAAGTAAATATAAATTCCTATGAGGTTATATGCTGTGCATATTAATGGGAATTTTTTCAAGTTCATGCTTTTACCAATGACTACAGTGGGGCAGTGAGGCTATTGCCTTATAAAATGTGCTGGTGAACAAATGAGTAGCCTACTAAATAAATGATTTTGATTACTTCATCAAAAATTTTTTTTTTCCTGTGGCACTTGTCTTCCACCCACATCCAATTTGCAATATATCCTCCCTATTCTTCTTCCTTTTAAAACTTTCAGACTCCTAGGAATTCTGATAACTCTGTAATAACCTTGAGAGGTATGTTCAAATGGTCTTTCCTGTCTTAGGATCCTGAAGATGTATCACCTTTTTAATAGGATCCCTTGGTTGGTTTGCATAATTCATGGCTCACATAAGAATTTAACAAGGAAAAATGCATAGTTTATATGATGTTTTGCTGGCATTCTGCATATTGATTGTCTATTATATTTTATGTCTCGATTGCAATATTTTCTGAAATAATTCACTTTTAAGTGGTAGGACTATAATACCAAGAGTGACTCAGAAATCTATATGCTAGTGGCTTCTCATATTTGCATATCTAATCCTTTTTCATTTCAGATTTCAAAGCAGAGGTATTTCTAGATGCTATACAGGTATAAGACATTAAGAGAGTCCCCATTTCGACATACCTTCATGATCTTCTTTTAACCGTTCTAGAAAATCAGGGCTTTTACAAATCTTATTCCAACCCATCTTTGAATATAAAGATTATTTTAGAGCATAACTGTGATGATGCTTATTAAACTACTATTGTTACCTCCCTGAAAATTGTAATTATTATATGAAAGCAAATGGTCATGGAATAATCATTGAAAGAGACAATAATATTTTCATTGATATTTTAAACATGCCTTACTTTTTATTTTCAGTTCAGGGGAGACTACAACTATGAAGCAATCATTTTATAATCCCAAGTAGAAGGATTTTCAAGATAATTGATTCTTTAAAAGTGAACTTCAAGTTTTCCAAAATCAGACCTTACTGGTTGAGTACCCTAAGCCTATTCGTCTGTGTTTGAAACAACTATTCTTTCCTACTCATTTTTTAGTTCTCATTAATGAGCAATGTGTGGACATAGTATGAAATCCATAATCACTTATACTCTACCAGCCTGCATTTTTCAGAAAAAATGTATTTGATTTTGAGTTTTCTGAAATTTATTTCACAGTGAATTTATCTTCAATGACAGAAAATAAGGAGATATTAAATACAGGCTAATTTTAAGAAGATTTTTTAAAAGTAGAGAACATAACTCTATTTGTAAGAGATATATGTAATTCAGTCTTCACAGAAATATATGTAAGCACATTTTCTAGGTCAGCCAGTTGGATTGAATCCATCCAAATGACCAGTCAATTCATTCTTTATATGATTTGAGTACAATAGTATGATTGCTTCCATTTGAAAGTAAAGACAATTAAAAACATAAGGATTTCAGATCCTGTTTAAGTAGACAGTAAAAAACAATCACGTGAATATAGTTAAGTTTTATATTTTATTTTTTTTTGTAGCCGTGTTTTTTCTTTGTTCAAATAGTTGTGTTAAGTAGACAGAGACTGAGATGGCATGAGTATGTGAATATGTGTGAGAAGTGAACAAAAATTCAGTTCTAAAAACAATGACTGCTTAACACATTTTGCTATATAATAGTACATTTCAACTTTAGTAAAATTTACAATATGACATGACAATAGATTTGATATTCAAGCTTAAAATGTGAAGGAAATACTCCAGGCAACATCATTTTCAAACTAACTCCTTTTAAATTTAATATAAATAATAAACACATCCATAGTACTAGGAACATTTGCTGTTACATCAATGAGATAGAATCTCTACTTCGTGTGTCTAATGTGTCTCGTTGGGGTAACTCTCTAGGTCATTGCATTAATATTCATCAAGCTCCTTTGGGAAATATATAGAAAAATTCAACCTGAGTATATGATATATTTGATTAAGATTCGTTTTAAAGCAACTGTTTTCAACTAAGGATGATTTTTCCCTCCGGGGACATTTTTGATGTCTGGGAAGATTTTTGGTTTCAGAAATTGGGAAGATAGTACTCTCATCTAATGGCTGGTGGCCTAGAATCCTGGTCAACATACTATAATGTACATAGAAGCCCTCTCATCATTATTCAGTCCACAATGTTAATAACCCAGAGGTTGAAGAGCCCTATTTAAAGGAATTTGAAATGGAGTTGCTTTCAGAATGAATAGTTACTGTGTGGGATATGAAAACTGTTACAGTTGTGCTCAGATGTCTGTATATCTCTAAAGCAAAACTGCACCTCTATCAAACTTTGTGGATCAGTGCCAAGAAAAAACAATTGATTATATGTGATCAAATAGTGATTTATTAGTAAGATTTAAAATGTTCTGAAAGATTGCTTCCAGCCAAATGCAATGAAATTGTATTTGTAAAAAGCCTACCATTTGTGATTAGATAAGATGGGTAGAATGTAATCTGGAGCAGGAAAAATACAGGACAAAACAGTAAGTTTGAGAGAAGCATCCTTAATATTTTGACATGGATGATAATGATGGCAGGCAGGTCTCTAACAATGTTCTTTCTGGAAACACTGTGAAGATGAATTAAACTGAAGGGATCATGATTCAACCTTGGAAGACTGGATATCTAAAGTAGTTAAAAGATTCCAATCTACTGGCTGATATAGATATGCTTTGTGATGTAAAGGGGAATGAAGAGATCAACTATTTCTTATTATCAGTATTCTAACCACTGTCTGTGGAGTACTAGCGTAAAACATGCCAAAGGATTTGATGAAATATCTCTGCGAGGTCTTCTAACCTTGATGGACAAGATGAGGTCATGAAACAATGTCCCTTTGTATATTAGGTATTTTTAAAGCTAAGTACTATTATGTTTTTTTTTTTTTCTTTTTAAAAGTAAAAGGAAAGCTCACATTAATGCTTATAGTTTAGAGATGTTTTGGCTTTTGCAAATCAATAGATAATATAAATGGTTGTATTGACTCAGTCGGCCGCATGTTTTAAAGCAACAACATTTTCTTTTCAAATAACAATACTATTGTGGAATCAATGATAATTCAGTATTCAATCTTCTGACTGAATGTTCATAAAATTAACTCATTATAAATTAACCTTCCACTGCTTATGGACCATCAGTGCTCAATTCATGGATGTGCAACCTGTGCAATCACATAGTATTTTATATTTGATTTAATATTATGCTATCATTGTCTTGAAATTATTAATGCTTATTAAACAAGGAGCCCTGCATTTTCATTTTCCACCAGGCCTATACATTTCTGTAGCCAATCCTAAGGGACATACTAAGGAAAAAGGAGCCAATGGAAAGTTTTCTTTGCTCTAATGGATGCACACTGGTAAGAAGCACCTTTAAGGAGAGGTCCTGGAAAGAGGAGCCACCACAGAGCATTATATATTTCTTTAAAACAGGAATATTAACCTTAGTAGTACAGATGAGTTGAGGGGATTTTTCTGAGCCTTATAGACTCTTTAGAAACATTCCTGATTTTCTTCCACCCAATGCAAGTAGCAACATCTTACTCTCTTTCCTCATCCATAATTAATTTGTAGCAACCAAATTTTTTTTCCTGACATCATCAAATGTTCCTTGGGGAACAAAATTGCTGCTGGTTGAGAAGTTCTCTCTCTCTCTCTCTTTCTTTTTATCTGCCTTAGAACAATACACTGAAAGCTTTCTATTCTTTGCCTATCAACAAACAAGCAAGAAGCCCAGGCACAGAGCAGATTCCATATTCCCTAATTAGGTGTACTTTGCATATTATTATCCAGTCCAAGCCAATTCATAGATTTGAAAGAGAAACTATTAATAATAATTCTTAGAGATCAAACTTAAACTGATTGTGCTGATCTGGAGGGAAAATTGGTCAGATTATCTATAAGCCACATACAACCAAAGATGAATTAAGAAAGTTTATAACTAGGAACAGATTGCCAAATTGTGCACTGAGTGAAAAAAAAATGCATTTTAAAATTTTGCCTTTATGCCTGCACATTAAGTAACTGGGTCTACCTTCAACTTCAAACAGTTAAGTCCTTAATTGTAATGTGTAGGCAAGTAGAGAGATAATCTTCAAATTCCTCTGGTTAGCTTGAAGAAGCCACTCTCCTACACTAAGATCTGAACTTTCATAAGACGCCTTGAACTCAAATGCCCTGGTTTTGCACATAGGTGCCATGTTTTTCTGGCGGCACATCTGCCTTGAATGATCTTAGTCCATTGGCAATGCTGGTAAGCAACTGTGAACAGCGTTTTCTTATAATTCCATCTAGTGTGACAAGCAATTTTATGTGTCAATTTAAATATACCACGGACTGCCCAGATTAAACTTTCTTGGTGTGTGGTTAAGGGTATCTGGAAGAGACATGAGTAGGTTGACTCAATAAAGTAGATCGCCCTTCCCAGTGAGAGGGGTCATCACCCAATCTTCTGAAGTGCCTGAGAGAACACAAAGGCAGAAGAGGGAGGAATTTACCATCACTTCTTCCTATCTGCCCACTGGAGTGAGGCTACTGTCTTCTCATGCCCTTAGACCAGGTTTCACACCACCCCTCCTCCTATCATCAGGTGTTTGCATTTAGACTGGAATTATACTACTTCCTTTCCTGTGTTTCCAATTTGCAAATAGAAGATGGTGGGACTATTCAATCTCCATATGCATGTGAAACAATTTCAAATCTATCTATCTATCTATCTATCTATCTATCTATCCATCCATCCATCCATCATCCATATCTATCTATCTGCTTTTGGTTCTGATTCTCTGGAAAACACTGACTAATGTACCTATCTATTGCCAAATGTATTTATGATTGACTTTCCTGCAGAATCTAAGTTCTAGGGCTTGTCACTTTTCCACCTCCCAAATGTGTGAGGACTAAATAGCATTCAGAGCAGAAGGTACCTCTGGGTTCAATCCTTGGTACCAAAAAAAAAAAAAATAGAGAAAAAAAATGTAACTTTTGCTTGTAAAAAAATGTTGTGATTGCTATTTTTGATAAAATATTTTAATATTTTATATTTATTGTAGTGAAAGAACATTTGTAAAAGAACTGTGATTTTTTTTACTAATAGAATTCTGAGATTTTATCATAAAATTATTTTTGATTTAGTAAAATCTGAACATATTTTTTTCTGTTCTATGTTCCTCATATACTACTAGTGTAACTTGTTCTAAGTGCAATTACTTTCTTTTTTCAGAGCAATGGGATTTTTACATATTTTGAAGCATTGGCAATACAATTAAGTCTTAAACAATATGAGTTTTTATTTTTGTCTTTTTATCTAACCACAAGTGATCAAATGGTTTAAAAATGTGACTTTGCTGTCACATGCAAACATGATTTTTTTAACAGAAACAGTTACAGGAACAAATATTCAATATTTTCAATGTCATTGGACTTGTAAAAGTAATGAATTTCCTACACATGACAGGCAAACTCATCTCACTTCTAACTAATAATTGTCATGAAATTTCGATGGATCCTTCTTTTTACTGTTTAATTTATTCTAGTCTAGTCTGATTCCTACTCAATCGAAAATTTCATTACTGTCACAAGTTCCACTTCAACATTTTCAAACTCATCTTTACCTACATCCACATCTTCTGTCTGCTCTTTTTTTATTTTGTTTTTATCGTTTCACTTGTGACAAAATTTAGCTGCTCCTCACCCTTAATTTCTGTAGTACCTTTATATGAATGATGTGTTTTCAGATTCCATGTTCAAAGTCCTTGGATTTTCCTTGTCCTACTATTTGTAATATGTTTGGAAATGTAGAGATTGAAAGGATCCAGGTTGACTTCTGGATTTGAAAATGGCTGACTGTCTCTGCAGGTGCATCAAGGGAGTGTTTCAACACAGTGTCTGCATGTGGTTTCATTTCTCCTCTTGCTCTATACCTCACTCACTAGGTGAAGGATGGCTTCTGTATCCAGCCCTGATTTACCTGGTGACCTCACCAGCTTCTCACACCCAGGCACAGGCCATGCCTATCTTTCACTATGGACAGATTTTCTAGTACATTCTGTGATTTTCCACTTCCAGACTCCCTGGCTTCCTTAATGGGCCTTCTTGACTGCCTTGCTCAGGGTTCCCTTTCTGATTGCTTTTAGCACTATTCCCAGTGGTTCCCATTTCAGTGAGGCACTTTCCTTCTGTGAACATACAGTTACTGGCTTTTGCTGAGATTGGCCACAGTTAAGAACACATGGCCCTTCCTGTTGCTCCTCAATGCTTTGTCACAACTTCTGAATTTCTCACAGAGCTCTGCTACACTGATCTGATGTGTCATAACATATTGGTAACATAAATTATGAGCATATTCTCAGCCTTCTAATTCTGCTCAAAATGAAGCTTGTAAGACTTGGATTTTCTGTTTCTACAAATTAATTATGAGGAAAAGTGAAAAGAATCAGAAACAAATTATTTCCACATCCTCACAAGAAGTCCCTCATTGCCTTTTTAAACTCAATCATATTTCTATTTTTATATCAATAGCATGCTGAGTGAAATAAGCCAAACCCAAAAAATCAGAAGCTGAATATTTTTTGTTATGTGAATGCTAATTCACAATAGGGAAGAGTAGAGTTACTTTATATTAGGTAGAGGGGAGTGAAGGGAGGGAAAGCTGTAGGGGGGGTAGGAAGGATAATAGTGTGAAACAGACATTATTACCTCATGTACATATATGACTACATGATGGATGTGATCCTACAATATGTATAATCAGAAAAATGAGAAATTATAATCCATTTATGTACGATCTATCAAAATGTATAAATACATTCTACTGCCATGTTCAATTAATTAGAACAAATAAAACACAATAAAAATAATAAATGGAAAAAACTTTGTTCATTATGTGAGTGGATGATATATTCTCTAGTCCCGTCTCTGTGTCTCTCTTACTTTTTCTCTCTCTCCATCACTCCTTCCTTTTTTATTAAGGATGGGGTGTATGTGGCCAAGAATAATGAAGAGAATATTAATGATGAGAAATAAATATTAAAAATTTGAATACACTGCTAAGTTAAAAATTCAATGAATTCTAATGTCATGGGCAAAAGTTATTCAACCTGAAGAACCTAAACTTTTATGTATTTGTTTTGGAGGAAGAATATGTTTAAATATTCTATGTTTAATAAGCATATAAAAGATTTCTATTGTGTATTCCTTTTAAGGCTTTCTAGTTTGTTTCAATTTGAAAACTCATTTAAATTTACTCCTCAAACATGTACTTCTTTCAAGGCAATGTGCAAAACACTGAAAAAGTTTCACTAAATATTAATAAAGGGTGCTAAATCTCAAAATGAATTACCAGCATGAGAACATGCAGTGGGTGTAGGAAATATTGTATGGATTATTTCTTCACTGTATATATTTTCTCTGCACTACCGAAACAGAATTTAGATAATCTGAATTATTTAGAAGAATGCTTTTATTGTTAGAATTCTTATTGAATCTGAAAAAATATTATTTTCTGTTTTCTGTATAGGAGGTTCAGATTTCTCATGTTAAGAATTGTTTTGTTCTAACATTGTACAGATTTTATTAGTTTTATTTTTTATCAATTTTTTGTATACGTACATTTTTGAGAAGGCATATCACAAAACATGCACTCAATAAATGGTGCATGTTCTCAGTTTCTTACTAAAATCTTTAGAGCCAACTGTGTCACAATTTAGATTATCCATATTTTAGAAGGATAAATTGGAACACACACTGTATGTATCACTTACTTCAGGAGGGTCTTTGTAATATACACTAATGTTTCTGAAATAAAATGCCTGAAATATTCTTATATTAATTGGAATTACAAGCAATAGCACCAACAAAGAAAAATCCTTTAAATCATTTCAAGATCATTAGGAATGAGTTTTGTCAACCAAATGAGTTATAAAAAAAATAAAACACTTGTTTCTACATTTCTGAATTTTAAAGTGATTTCATAGTGGCAGATACAAATTTAGCAAGGGGGAGGGGACATCAAGACAGTGTACTAACTTGTCCAAAGCAATTTTCCAAAACAAGGCTAGATAGTTAATGAAGCATTATAGGTGTATTCACCTATCAGCAGAAGGTACATACATAGTTTATTGGAGATGTGATGAAAATTTGAGTAATTTCCTTGTGTTGTATTTCTAAACCTTTTCAGCAATCAAAATTATGTACCTACTAAGTATACAATGGTGATTCATTCCTAGCAATTGGGTTCATTTCTCCTCTTAGTAGAAGTATAGCTAATAGAAATAAAACAATTTATATCAATATAAAACGTACATAATTGAAATGTCATATGAATAGTAAAAGCGATGAATTCTAGAAGAATTTAGAGATTTAGAAATGGAGTGACAACAGTACTTCTAGTTGTCCCACTTGACTTTATCAGACTCCTCAAGAAATGATTGAATCCTAGGGAAAGAGGCATTTGGATAAGTGATTATTCTTCAAGTTCCGTGGTCAAAACTATATTTTTTCTACCAAAGCTTATATAAGGCTGTGGCTAGGGTGCGTGGGGGTTTGCACCACATGTTTATGGGGGAAAGGAAAAAAAGAGAGAAACAAAATTCTTTTAATCATCTCCCATTGGATCTAAGAAATAATGCTACATCAAAGATTATGATATACATTATGGACATATTGAATATTTCTCTTATCCACTCATTCATTAATGTTTGTACCCATTTATAATTTAATTATCTATTAATGTATCAAATATGGTTCTAATTATACAATGAATAGTGGTATAAATGTGCCAGCTTTTCTGGAAAGTCTCACATGCCCTTCAGATTAAACTGCTATGTAACAGAAATGACATTTGATTAGTATACCCAGAAAGAGTCAAATTAAGTTCAGTTTATGGCAGAAGAAATATTCAATATAAGAAAATTATTTGTCATTTTTATGCTTTCCAATTTTCTCATAAGACATAAGTTCAAGGATTCTATATCCATTAATATTGCAATTCCTAATTATCTACTCTTTTTAGCAAGAAAATGAAAAAAAACCTTTTTCTTATAAAATCTACTTGTCAGTTAGCAAGTTACGTGTTTACATTGAAAAATAGTATCTGTTCTTTTGCCAAAATAAAGTTAAAGTTCTCCTTGGATGTCCTTATACACTGTGGTTTTATGTGTGTTGTGTGTGTATATACACACACACACACACACACACACACACACATACACAAAACATATTATACTATATAGATATATAGATATTTACAAACATATGTAATAGCTATATAAAGATATATTATTATAAAATAAATTTGCTTAAATAAAAAGTTTCTCTTTGAAAAATATATTCCACACCCAATATTTATTAGGAGTCCATATATCATATTCTAGGGATTTCCATACATTGTACCATAAATTAACAACATATGTAAGGTTATATATGAATATAAAATGCCAGGGCTATTTTATATACAAGTCTATGGTTTTCAACAAAGTACAAGAAAACTCAGAGAACACATCGAAATTTCCTCAAGTCTTGGTTTGAAGGGAGTGCACTATTAGGTTTTACAAAAGTTTCTAAATATGTCTAATAATGTAAAATTCTCTAAAATCAAGTATATCTGTGCTTTAAATATGATTTTACTATTTATAATTAATGAGTGAATCAAATGTTTAATGAACATTTTTCATATTTCTTCAAATATATGTTGCAATTATTATTTATCATTATGTATATTCCAATAATCTTTTAGAGTTGCCATAGAAGAAACCCTAAAATTCCTCCTGTGGAAGATGAAATGGTTTGCTCTGCATTCTCCAATTCCACCTTTCAATTTGCTCCATTTCTATATGGCCTACACAAATACATATATCTAACTTTTGGGTAAAAATTACATATGTTAATAAAGATTTGAATAGATTTTGATAGGATCTCTATAAGCTGAAGAGCTTGAGATGCTGATAGCTTAGCTTAGTCCATATCTGAAGGTCTGAGGACCTGGGTGACAACTGGTATAAATTCTGGAGTCCAAAGGTTAGAGATCCCAGAATTCTAACGTCTACGGCAAGAAGAATGTTCCCTAACTTTACTAGGGAGAGCCAGACCAATTAGATGTTGCTCTGTTTTGTTTGTTTGTTTGTTTGTTTGTGTACTCCATGGGATAGCAGGACATCTGAATGGAAGGTGTCCACTCACATGAAGGCAGATCTTCACAATTCAGTTCATGGACTTACACGTCTTTGACTTCTTGAAATGCATCACAGATACCCTCTGAAGCAATGCTTCACCAGTTTTCTAAGTATTCCTTAATCCAGTTAAATTAACATCTAAAATAAATAATCACAGTGTCCAACATGGTGTCCAGTGTTAAAAACATCTTCATGCATTGAGTTTTCATAATGGTTGTAGGAGGCTGACACATACCACCATTGACATCTACTTAGGCAGACAATGGGAGTGGAACTGGGATCTCCTACAATCAACTAAATAAGTAAGTTCTTTTTTTTTTTTTTTTTTTCTGTAAAGGTTTATTCATATACCCACAAAAAAAATCAAGCATCACACACACACACACACACACACACACACACACATGTCCACCTGTCAAATAGCATAGATAGGCCTCCTTAACAATTATAAGGGAGGAAAAGAAAAAAAACAGAAAGGAAGGGCAGGGGAAAATTAACGTTGTAAGGAATACAAAGTAATATCAAGAAGGATAGAAAGACTTAACAGAAAATTAGATTTAATTCTAATATATAATAGTTTCCATTCCTTTATTCTAAGTCCTTCAGCAGATGGCCAAAATTGCAAATAGAACTAAACCCTATATACATTATGATTTTTTTCCTATACCACATACATACTTATGAAGAGTTTAATTTATAAATTAAACACAGTAAGAGATTAATAGTAATAACTAATAGTAAAATAGAACAATTATAATATGCTATAATAAAAGTTATGAGAATGTGATTTTTCTCTCTCAAAATATTGCATTACACTCTACTCACATAGCAAACAAAATCTTACATAAGGAAGACTAAAATTTTGTATTTTACATATTGAATACAGAGATTGCATATTCTTTTCACACATACATAAATAATGATTATATAATTCCTAACATAAAATTACAAAAAGAAGATATTGTACAATAAAAATTCTCCATTCTCAGTGGAATAAGACTAGGTACGGAGAGAAAATCAGAAATAAAAAAACCATCACACATGAAAATTTAAAAACAAAAAGAAAACTTTTCAAACAACTCAGGACAAAAAGAGGTAAAATTGCAGTTTCAGCTGACATACAACCAAAACAAATATCACAAGGAGAATTGATAATTTTGATTTTACATTAGATTTTTAAAAATTAACATATTTGGCATATTCCTAAAAATGGGGGAAAAACACAACATGAAGATGG
Organism: Sciurus vulgaris; assembly: GCF_902686455.1. NCBI lineage: Eukaryota > Metazoa > Chordata > Mammalia > Rodentia > Sciuridae > Sciurus > Sciurus vulgaris. The sequence goes on along the minus strand of NC_136470.1, from coordinate 23,124,615 downwards.
AAGAGAAAGAGAAATTAGTACTTTGGCATCAAAACACTGTTACATTTAATAATTCATTCCTAAAGCCTGTTCTCTAAAACAATAAAATTAATAGAGTTATTTATAGTCATCATAAATAAGAAGAAAAACATGCCCTTAAAATTATAATAAGAAAATAACTACCATGACTTTGGATGCTTAAATAATCTTAGCAACAGCTTTGCTCCAGATTATGAAAATAAGTTGACATACTGATGGAATAGACCATTTACTTTAATCCAAACATTATTCTAAACAATTCTAGTGCAGATAAAAACACTAACAAGCTAAACTGTTCATGGACAAAAGTGAGAAACTTGTTTAAACATCTTCAAAATAGTATAGGTAGCATTAACAGGGAATTCGAAGTTTAAGAAAAGTAATTTCTACAGATATTCAAATTGTTGTAGAGAATAAACAGAAAGATGTCCTTTTTATTTTTATTTTTTTGAAGATTGTATAACATTGATATCCAAACACTTCAAAGTTCTTGTACAAAAGGAAAACAATGAACTAATAAAATTTACTACATGAGGAAAAAAATACCAAGTATTAGAAAATTGAAAACACTAAAATAATAATAAAATTTGAGAAGGAGCAGTGTTTTCCTCCTCATAAATGCAAAGTAATTTGATAATAGTCCTAGACAATATGCAAATCAATTTATCTAGCCAGATGCTATGGCTCCTGCCTATAATAACAGCAGCTGAGGAGCCTGAGATAGGAGGATGACAAGTTCAAGGCCAGCCTTGCTAATTAATGAGAACCTGTTTCAAAATAAAAAATAAAAAGAACTGGGGATATAGCTCAGAGGTAAATTGTTTCCAAGTTAAATCCCCAGTACTCTTCCCTCCCAAAAAGGAACAGAAATGTAATCAATTCCTCTGATTCTCATCTAATTAAAAAAATGTAGTGTGCATTCTCAATTAAATTAATCATTAATAAAATACTAGAAGACAAACATTTGTAATTAAATTATTCAAAAATATAATAATAATGTATAAGAAACAGGTCAATGGAAGACAATGGAAAGTTCAGAAATGCAGCTAGACATTTATCAGAATTTTGTATATTGCAGAGTTTAGGAAGTTGATTATTTAGAAATCAAGTATAATTTTCTGGGAAAACGATTGAACAAACAAATTTGAATCTCCATTCATCCTAAATGGAGAAAATCTTTCAAAGTAGAAAATAGACACCAAAATTTGAAAGAAGAAACCATGTGATAATTTTTGTAATCACACAGTGGATGAGACCTTTCTAGCTATGACCAAAGGGTGAAATGGTGTGAAGTGGAAAAAGATATGCATTTCCTAGCTACAAATCAAATATGTGGGGCATCAAGAGAATAAAAGTCTTCCACATGAGATTGCAAACCATAAGGAAGATAATTTGTCAAATGTGAAAAACTAAGTCTAACACATGACTGTGACAATTATGTGATCCCATAGCCTCCTTCAAATTACTAAGGAAAAGAACCACCCAACTACAAAATACAAAGAAGAAACGATTTGTTCACTGAAATGCAGATACAGGTGGTTCTTAAAAGTAAGAAAAGATGTTGAACTTCATAATAAACAAATGAAAAAAACTACACTACAAGGAATACCTATCTATCAGATGGGCAAAGACATAAAAAGTGAATAGCAATATGTTGGCAAAATATAGTATGAGAGGCATTCCTGATAATGATGATAGAATTGCAGAGGATTACAAACACATCATGGTCAAATAGCTTTCAAAATAACAAATACACTCTCTGATTCAGCAAAAAAAGTCATGTGGAGTGTATAGTTCAAGTATATTTTCAAATGTTGAAATCATGTATGACCACACCAATGAAGGTCAAATAAAGTAATTTGAATTTAGGTTATGCTGCATATATAATCCTAGAATGAACCAAGGAATAAAGATAAAATTAAAAGAAATGAGCTCAGAAATATTGCTAAAGGAAAATGGCAAATATAATGACTATTGTGTAGACAATAGTATATTTTTATATACAAAATATATATTTATCTATACACTTATCTATGTGTCATCTATCCATCTTTCCATCCATTCTTAAACATACATAAAATATCTCTGACATAAATACAAGAGGAATAAGATTGTTTTGTTGGTGTGGGGAAACTGAGTGACTGGGAATCAGAACAGGAAGGAAGTGTTATTATAGTACAATTATGTTTTAACTTTTGTAAGTATTAAGCACAAACAAAACGTGACATCATTAAAATCAGGAAAAGGTTAGGACTGGTTATGGTGGATGGGAACTGTCCCCTGTAGTCTCTCCAGTGTCTGCATAAATGAATCCTACTCTAGGACAGTTCAGCATTAAGTTTCCTCTGGCCAATCGAGTGGGGAATAGGTCACCAGCCAGGATGCTGAATATCCTGTCCTATCTATTCATGGTGCCTTCAGTCATGGCCCAAAATCTGATTTGGAATTTGCTCTGGCAGCCTGGAATTGCCCCAGATTGTGGTGGTGACTGGGGTGAACAACAGGGGGGAATCCCTAGTCTATGTGTGGTTTTACTGCATGAAAGTAGTGGTGGTATATAGGAGACCCAGTTGTTCTTTCCTACTGAGTTTTTGAGATGTCTGGGAAGGAGGATCTCAAATTCAGGATGCTGTTCTCTTGGTTTAGTTTTTTAAAGGTCTGAGAATCTAGCCTTAGACAGTCCATCTTCTTCCAAACAGCCTCCCTTCCCAGTCTCAAGATGTAAACTGCAAACTCCCTATTTCCTGTCTCCCAGGATGCATGCTCCATGTAAAGTTTCCAGCATCTGTGTGGCAAAGCAACCACACATAGGAGAGGGAGGCTATAAATGGATCCCAAGAATGGCAAACTCCAGAGAAAAATTGAACCACATAGTCGAAACTACAACTTCCTTACCTGCCATGTGTGGATTGAACAACTCTCACCCTAGAGTATCTGACTGAACAGGGCTTCAGGTACTGCCCTCTTGGTCTGTACCTACTGAGCCTCCTGTCCAAACGGCAGTAAATGGTATCAAACCCAAGGACAGAATGGTATCAAAGAGGCCAGAATGACAGGTTCTTGGCTTTTTTAAAAGTGATTAGAATTGAGCACAGAGTATTTTTAAAGACAAGTATTCTCTAAAGTACTGTAATATAGCCTGGCCAGCACGATATTTGCATTTAGCCTTGGATATTGAGTAATATCAATTTAAGAAGTATATGTGCATATGTTTTTCATTAACAGAAATAATATAATGGAATTTAAAATTTTTCATTTAAAAAATCAGGAAAAGGGAAAATGAAGCTGCGAAAAGATTTTTTCCCTACCATTTTTTTCCAGATTGATTGGTATTGAAATGTAACAGATTATTCCTATTGCAATGACGTTAAAAGTTATTGTTCAACAATAAATGATGCATTCAGTTTTGACAAGAATATGTTCTTAATGTTTCACATGCTTAATTTAACATGTGAATTGGAGAACAGGGAAAAACAGCAACTGCAGATGTTGGATCAGAGATAAGGACATCCAGAATCAATGTGAGACAGGAGACTAAGAGTTAAGTGTTGACCTCCAGAACTCAGAACTGACTCACCAAATGCAAGATGCAACCAAGCAGACCAAGCAGTACCTCTGGGACTTCTAGCAATCAGAGGCCCGGGGAGGAAAGACAGAGCAGAGCAGGTAACAACTGGATCTGAAAGCTCAGGAATCCATTAGGCAGTGCAGATTGAAGCAAAAGAAATTAGAGTAACATTTGGAGAAATAATCTGAAACTCCTGACCAACTAACAGACAAGAATAATGTCATAAAAGTCATAAAATCTGTCATAAAAGTCAAATTCAAAAGGAATGATTTTGGCAGTGACCAGCAATTTTTTCATCCATCCTTTAAGCAAACGTTTGAGTGCCAAAGAATTTTTGTTTTGACTCTTTCAAGGTTAAATATTATATATATTTTGTATATACATATATTATATATATAATGTATACATATTACACATATATTATATAGTATATGTATATGTAGAATATGATTTAATTATAAATACTTTAATAAATATTAGTAAATTAGTAAATTATTTATACGCACATTAATACATAATAATCTTTACACCTTGTTTGTGTGTTTGTGTGTTTGTTTGTGTGTGTGTATGTATGTATGTTAGGGCTCGAACTTAGGGCCTCATGCAAGCCAGGCAAGAATCCTACCATTGAGTTATATCTGTAACCCTTACAATCTTTTCAGTAGCCTAACATTCTTTATCATTTTAGAGTTGACCCTCAAAATAGACATTACCCATTTTTTACTAAAAGTTTATTACAATGATATTATTTTTAATACTAAAATGGAATTAAAAATCAGTGAATCTTTACATCACATTATTTTTCTTTCAATTCATGTGTTTTTCTATTCCTTAAATAAATGTATTGTTGTACAGTAAACTATTAATTATTTGGGGGAATGTGTTTAGAGGCTGTGTTTTCTGCTCACTAGACCATGTGAATTAATATAAAGTGCACCAGTATGGGATGTGATATGTTAGGAAAATTTTATTTATTATTCACATAAGAAATATTTTGTAAACACGTGCATGTGTGAGCCCAGTATTTTGTATACTAAGAAACAAGTGTTAATTACCGAAAGGCAGACAGCTGTGAAAATATTTTTCTCCTATGATCGAGTCTCTTCACATAGCTAATTTACTTGTATGGTACAGATAGAGGAACTCAAAAAACTGTATCAAATGAAATCAAATGGATCTTGTTAAAGCAAAAAACTGAAAAATACTCCATAAGTACATTGTTTTAAGAACATACTTGAAAAAAGTGTGAGGAAACTTCCTTAAGATTTTGCTCCTTGATTCACTTTATAAACTGAGTTCTGAGGTTCTTGGCATATATTCCACATTCTTCTCTTAGAAAACTGTTGTTTGGTTTTTAACATATGAACTTCTTTGGCATTTAAACTTCAATGTAATAAATTCTCTTTTAGGGTCTTATTTCCATTAACATACTTTAGCAGCATTAAAGATCCAAGGATACCCAGTGAATTCTTGTTTCACTGAGATGTTCTTCTAGTGGGGAATCTTACATCAGGACATAAATATTGTGAAAAGAATTGTGAAGTGATGACAGATATGTAAGTTTTGCATCTACATAATTTTTCCAACTCAGTGACTTAGCCCAAATCCAACTATCTAGCAACTTCAATCCTTCATAGTAATACAGAATTTACATATTCTATATATATGTAAATATAATTTAAAAACTACAAATATTTAAATCAATGCCAAATACTCAAGCAACTAGAAGTGGAAGATAAGAAATTGGAAGAAAATCTAGAAAACTGATAGGTATTTATTATGGAATATCAATTCTAGATCAGGCATATTAATATAATGATCACAATTTTTTTAATAAATTAACACTTTATATAAATTTCAGTATCAGTGATAATTTTCCTTTGGACAACCAGGGTATTTATTTTGTTGAAGACTCTTAGAAACATCAATTGTTTCCAAGCAAATAAAATTGTTCTAAGGCATCAGAATCAAGATAAAGTGCTAAAAATTGAAGAATTATTTCACTACAGAAGATATGATGTACAGAAAGGGCAAACTATAGTAAATATGGTGTTGTTGAAAAAATAAGTACAAGTGTACCTGGACAGAAATGTCTTAAAGCACAGGTGATAGAAAATATTGCATAAAACTATCCATTTCTCCAAAGAATCATGAGTAAATTTCAGTATTCTTCAGGGAATCACACATTGGATAGTTATAATATATGTGCAAATTTAAAAATAATGAGTTAGTAAACTACTAACCACATACACAGATTTTGGGGATGGGGTTTAGGATTTATAACTGCCTCAAAGAAGATTGTGAAGTAAATTATGAACAACTTTGTTCACCACAACATTAAACATAATAATAGAATATTTTTAAGGAATTAAATCAGTAATTTTGCATCAACAATATTCATAAAAATAATGAATAATAGATAAATACATTAAAATTTATCTTTTAGAAACTTTTACACTACTTGAAATAGTGAAAATTATAGAAAATTAAAACACACGCACACACACATATATATGTAGGTATTCATGTACGTATAAACCATTTTCTAGGTCTATTAAATGATAACGAATATTTTATCGATCCACATGATGGATAGATAACATGATGATCCATGAATAAGCATTTTATCTTTATAAAGTTTCCATTTCTGAAGTATTGGTAGAAAGTTATCAGGATGTAAATTTGAGCAGAAATGGTCCGTCAGCTTGAGCTCCTGGATATTTTCCTTCAGCAGTTATAATTAAGGAAATATATTCTCCAACCAGAGAATATATAACCAACACCTACATGTGGAGTGAAATAAATGGTTGATTAGCATTTCTGAATCTTTACTTAAGCGTGTAGTCACTGCTGTAAATTTTACACTTCAAAACCCACTGAGTTATTTTCAAACATAACTTCTGAGAAAGAGATGAAAACAAAAATATTCTAAATAGTGAACTTATTCTAGAACAAGGAAGAGGTTGTCTCTGTTTGCTTATCTGTCCCTCAAATTCTGCAGCCTTTCCCAAGTTCCTTTACATTTCCCAAACTGGTTGCTTTTGTGTGAGATGATCTTTATGGTAAGTAATCAATAGACTATCTAGCTTGCACCATTTGCAATCTTGCTGTTTCTTTTCTCCTCTGAAGAAATGAAACCATGAGAAAATGAGTTCTTTGGTACAAAACTTTCTAATCTAGTTAATTATAACAATAACATGAATCAAAGTAAACACTTCCAATTCACCTAGAGTTTTGATTATAAAAATATCTAATAACAGAATAACTTAGTGTTCACTTTAAAAGGTCAAAATTATACAATTTAGAAATAAACCATTTTCCAGTTTTATTGAGTTCATTTTTTTAACTTAAATTATCCTCTAAAATCTCTGTGATTCAGAGATGCTGAGTAATAAATTTTAGCTTGAAAAAATTTAGAAGTGTTTAAGAAAATCTTCTTAAAGAAATACAGTAAGTTCAATTGCCAAAATTAAGAAGGCTGTGAAATAAAGAGCTTTAATGCTTAAAGTCCTATGGCTAACTTTAGCTTTTTCTGGAAAGCTACATTTTAAGTATATTTCATGGCTACTCAACAATTCATGTTGAGTAGTCACATATAGGTAATTATCTCTTGATTCATCAAAGTGGAAATCCAGATTGGTTCTACGGAGCATCCAGTTTATGTAGAATTTGTTCAAGTCAAAAGGAATCATTCTTGCACTATGGTTGTAATCAACTATATTAACCACATGATGAAAATGATTTGTTTCATGTCTAAAATTTTCAAAAGCAATTATACTCATAGGAAAATTGCTATGAAATATAAAATGGTATGGGAGCTTGCTAGTGGATTGTGGTATCTACTACATGGATGTTATCTATTTCCGTTAGCCTCCAACTATTTATCAGTGTACTTAAGCAAGTTTTGTAGACATATCCCATGTGGTAGGAGTTTTCCTCTAGGGTATTCACGAATTTTGATTTTTGGATTTTTAGTCTCAAGTTTTCTTGAATAAGATAACCCTGAAGTTAGCAACAAAGAAACAACATAGAAAGTAGAGCACTGTCAAAAATCTTTGAAAATTATTATTTGAGATGCTATTCAGGAAAATATTATTCTCCTGAAATATAGCATAATCTATATTGAAAAGCCCCCTGACATCATCATTGCGATGGTCTCCTCATCATACTCACTTCCAAAAGGCATGTGCTTGGAGATAATGTGATCAACACCGTATATTATGATAATATCAAATTATATCCTGTTTAAAATTACTGGAGTCTACACTCATATAAATATACGAGCTAACTACAAATAGATAGGAAAGTTCTTCCTCACATTGGAATGATAAGTAGTAAGAGCAGAAGGAATGACCGAAATAGGACATCTCCATTTGACAATCATCACAGCAATAATTAATTCAAATGGATGCTCAAACTAGTGTGTAAAAGTTGGATGAGCATTGGGAAATTTGCCTAATTTCAAAGTACTTCCCTGAAGAATCGTGTCAATTACAAAGAGGGAAACAGTGACATTAGAGTACGAAAGCTAGCTGCACTTAACATAGTGATCCATGTCAGTATGCCCAGACATGTGATAAACTGACATGTGATAGGAAGCACACAGTGTCCCTTCTGTGATATTCCTGCCAAAAATGCATAATGTGAATCTCGTCATGAGAAAATATCAGGCAAACTAAATTTGAGGAATGTTTTACAAAATAACTGACACACCTTCTTTAAAACTGTGAGGTCAAGCTCATCACAGAAGCAGTGGGAAGCTGTTCCAGAATGAAGTCTGAAAAGACATGATGATAAGCACAAGGAATGATCCAAGAATAGGGTTTTTTTTAAAGACATCATAGGGACAATTAGCAAATTTGAAGGGGGTGTTGTGAAAAAGACATTCATGGGACCACTTCGCATTGTTCTTGCAATTTTTCATTAAATTTAGATTACATCAAGACAGGAAATGTTGTACTGATGCTGCTACTTATATGAAAAGTGACTCCTAGCTTATTGGAGAACATAATATTAAAATAAAATTATGATGAAGATTAAGATTGAGAGTTACTCATTGTTCCATCCTTTGTTAGGCGTACTTCTAACGTAAAGTATTTCCATTTTTTTTACTAGGTTAACAGACATATTAATTGGAGAAAATTGGAATTTTTCTGAGAATAGCAACAGAGCTGACAATACAAGGAAAATGCATTAAATTCATCCCTGCCAAGAAGTCTTTAATGAATTACTCCTCTGTACAATGTTATCACAATATATGTCTATTACACATGAAACACGCTTGATTATTTTTCACTTAAAATTATTGGAGACTTAAGCATCATCAGCCAAACAATTATCTATCATGATCAAATCCTTTTTAAATCATGGAGACTTTACTGTGTCACTTTCAAGATTTTGTTATTCATTAATTCTATTTTTAAGATAAAAAGGATTATCTAACACAAACTTAAAACCATCTCTTATCACAACAATGCACAACTCTTAAAATGATTTTTCAGTATTACTTTTCCAATTGTCATCTCAGGCATAAAGACATACAGCAACTTAAAATGAACTTAACAAAATTAAGGTGTGTGTATTAAGTGTACAATCAGCTTCAACACTTTAAATTTTACTCAAATCACAGTTAAATATATATTATTTACCATGTCAGGAGAAAAAAAAATCACCCCTGAACAACTCTAATGTTATCTTCATTAAAATTTGTTATAACTGGAAAGAAAAGGAAACAGGTTTCTTTTACAGTTCTATTTCATCAATTTCAGTAGAACAAAATGATATTACGTTAGTTATATGAAAACACCTGGGTTCTGATATATGTCATATTTTCAAGATTAAGTATAGGTGAAAAGTTATTTGTAAACTATCATTACCTTGTTCACTCTACCAAAAATTTTGAATAAAGAGATAGAGATCAATTTATTTTTGGTAATCTAAACTGCCTGATTCTTGTGAAAGCCACAGATTAACATCAGACAAAGGAATTTCGTAATCACCATTCTAGTTATCCCTTATATTACTTTTTATAAATGCATTGCCAGCAAATGAGTAGTATTTTTAAAGATTTCAGTTATTTATAGTGATAAATAAGCTGTACTTTCTAAGAATCTAAATATAGTTATAATAATGGACTTCCAAGATAGAAACAATGCTGTAACTTGTTAGAGTATTTCATTTTTCCCGTGGACACAGGAAAAATTCCATTTATTTAGGTCACTTTGACCTAGGCGTGGCCAGGGGCCTCATTTTGAGTGCGGGACATTCTTTTATTTTTCTTCCTTCCATTTTTAATGGCAGGAGGCAGATGACTAAGTGGAAGATGGAGGGGCCCAAAGTCAATAAATAGAAGGTACGTCCTTTCCTAATTCACTTCTTTGAGGAGAGTGGCCTCACTCATGCACTGAGGAAAAAACTAACTTTCATGGTATTAATTCACTGAGACTTGGCCTTGCTTGTTATAGCTACCCATCCATCTGGATAAAATATCTTTCAATTAGAATCATAGGTTATCTGGAAATATGATATGTAATTTGGGGATGTAAAAATGTGGGTAAATTGCCTATTAATTGTCAAACAGACTAACTTCACTTTCTGTCCCATCGTTGCAAGTTTATTTTGTAACAACATTATGCATTAAAGCAAAAAATCCTGATGGTGATTTATTCTTAAACTTAAATCAATGCAGATTTGGACAGCTTATCTCACTATTTTTCTCTATAGGACTATCCTACCAATGTTCACCAATGTTCATAAACCATACAGCCCTAAAAGGGTGTAAGATGCTTAACCCTCTGGTTAAGACATTATCTTAGACTCAATTGATGAAAATTATAATTCTAATGAGCCAAATACTATTCTTAGATATTAATAACTACATAAATTGTAAATAACCTAATGTGTAGTCAGTAAATGTGGGCAAGTCCCTCACTCATTGATCTTCCGGAGAACCATTTAAGGTCCTTTATCTCACTAACAGAATAAACACCTGATATTTACATAGTGCTTGGCAGTACATATAACAATTTATGTGAATTATATTATTTAATCTTTACAATCAATCTAGGAACTAAGAATTTGATGATTTCTGTTTTATAGGTTGGAAAATAAAGCCAAGTGGCCATTGTTCTTACTGTACTATGGAGAGCAGCTTTAATTTACTCATCAAGGTATCTTCAGTCTTTCATCCAGTCTGCTAAAGAATAAACATCTGAAAGATGTTTGCTGCAGAAATAATGAGCAGGATTTCTCCCATGTCCTCCATCCAGAAACCCATCCTGTGTTCAGTTACCATTGTGGCCTCCATGTGAGGAAATCTTGTGGTATTTTAGTTCTCTCTCCTGGCCTCTCACCATACTCACTGTATTTTACCTCCAGTTAATTCTAATAGAATATATGCCTTATATGTATGAATGAATAACCTACTTCTCCTAATATGAGGAAATTGTAATCCAAATGCATTCTTATGAACTTCCTTTAAGTTCATATTGACAAAAACATCTGAAACCTTGGATTTCAGAAGGTACATCTTGTGTCTTGTGCCCTACCTGACTTCAATCCCTTGATGCTGTAGGTTATATTCTAATACTAAGAGACCACAATAAGAAAAATTAAAAGCTGACCAGAACTACTAGTTCCTAAAATCAATATTCACACCCACCTAATTGCAAAACACTGCTTCATTCTGGCTAGAAAAAGAAAAAAAATGGTGATATCAGTAGAACTTTCAAGATTAAAAGAACACTACATTGTCTGAGTTTATCAATAACTTTCTAGGGGAGTGTAAGACATTCAATTGAGGTCTAAGAATCATCTCCTGACTAATGTTTTAAGAAAGAAATGTGAGGTTTATGAATAAAGGTGATATTTTTAATTCAGCGTTTTAAGAGTTTTGGCAGTAGAGGGGAGCTATGAAATACACGCCTTTCCCAGCTCTTTCATTTAGGAAATTGAGGAAAGGAATGAAGGAAGGAAGGTAGGAAGGAAGGAAGTAATGAATGAAAGAAGGATCCATCTTGAGAAATTAGAGAACATCAAAAAGAAGGGATATTGAAATTAAATCCAATAGTTATTTTATATGACTATCATAAGGGGAATTATGTCTTTCAGATCAAGAATAATTTCATTTGACACATCAAAATGATTAATTAATGTTCGTTTTGGTTTCAGGGTTAGCATTACCTTTATATTGAAACCTTTCCTAAATTTACAATATGCACAAGGGTCTGTGACCCACTTCTCATACAGTTGATTGAACATCAGGTGTTACAATGGCTTATTTCCCACACACCACAGATGGACAGGGATCTACTCCCTATTTTTAAAATGTTGAATTGCACCAGAAGATAATTTGTTCAACTTAAATTGGAAGAAACTACATCATTGGTTTGTTTCTGTGTTAACGAAGAATTTAAAAAAGAAATAACTTACAATTTATTTTGATTTTTTAAAATCTACAAATGTTGCCTAATTTGAAACCTAGTGCCATATGACATAGATTTGGGTTCTATTTCTCTTTCACTCTTTTCTGATTTTTCAAATGTTGTTTGAATGAGGGAGAGATGCTCAAGAGTCATGAAGTAAATTTAGGCATTTCTTTTAAAACTTCATGCATATTGAATTACTCATTTTGGAATTTTGTAATTGATACTGAAATCTTATCTGAATCTTAGATTTCAAGGATTAAATTTAAATTCTATTACAAACATTTGATGATTTTTCCATTTTCTGAGCTATTATAGCTAGCTAGCCATGGAAACCTAGCTCATAAATAGGAAAAACAGGCAGTGAAATGATGTGAGAATTCTCTGAAAACTGCTCCATGTTGATATGAAACATAATTAGATACTGGATCTCAATCCCATATTTAAGCATTAAAACACAGTGTGGAAGTCAGGAAAACAAAGAACACTCTGGGCATATTTAATAGGAGGAAATATAATATAGGGAATTAGAAACTTACATAGTATTTTGGAAGAGCTAGTCATTCTAGAATTTGAAAAATATTTTGGCATATTACCTCAATTGTCTATTGAGTCAAAATAAATAAGTCACTCAAAGTTCCTATCTAATGTTTGCAGATTTCCATGTGCTTACTTGCAGAACTCATTAAGGAATAATGGCTTTCAATGACTTTCATTAATAGAGCCTAACCAAGACCCCAGGTCCTTACTATATTCTTGCTCTATATTCTCCAGGAAAAGGATGTAAAGGGGCAGAAGAGAAGATGACTAAGAAACAAACATTCCCACACAAAGATACACATGAGATTTCAGTTGCTAGATCTAACAATGATAAACTGGGATACTTATTTTTAAAACTAAGGTGGCAGTAGAGGTGAAAAAATTATAAATCAGGTCAAAAAAATACTTGTGTCTTCAAATAAACATATGAACCTGTACAAAGTCTGGTTAAATAATGCCTTGCTGTGTTTTAAAAATGTAGAATTAAGTTCAAAGAAAGCCTATGTATGGATGACTCTGTGAAGGATACTAGGTAATGTCAAATCATTGTTTTCCAAAATATGTGCAGTAAATTGATCAATGACCAAAGTATTTATTTATTTTCTAGTAAAAGCGACTACAAATCTAATGTTTTATAGACCTGAGATATGATAAAGAAGGAGGCTTTGTGACAGACCTCAACTCATGTCTTTTGATATTTTTTAGACTCACCAAACACTTCAGCAAGCACCTCAAGTAATTGTCAATAACAACTCTTAGTAGAAAATGACATATAACCTTGTCCCCTGATTCTCTTGTGGGTATAATGGGTGTCTCTCTGAGAACTAGCAACAGATATCAAGTATTCTTTAAAAAGCACCAGCGCAACAATTAGTGCAGCAAAGGGACATTGTATAATTTCACACAGTGCACACTTCATTACCTGAACCAGAAGGGGAAGGCAAAGCAGTCAGCAAATTACTTCAGGTTACAATCCCAAAGTGTTTCTTTTATGCACAAGCAAACCACATAACAAATGGCATTAAGAGTTGAGATATCCTGATTTTTAAAAGCTATATTTCTGAAAGGTATAACATTTAGTATTCTTATACTCATTAAACACAGACATTTGAATTGGCAACTATAGAGCCAAGTATAACATTATTTATTGCTCTCTTCAGAACTGTGTAAGGACTTAGAGCTCACTCAAGATTCTAATAGTACTGTTTTTCAAAGCAAGTAAAATGAGCTTTCAAGTGAACTATGTGTTTTTCTTGGAATATTGCTGTCTTTCTTTTTTTAAACCATGGAAATATATCTGCATTTGATAAAAAAAAAACTTTGATTCTGACAGATTGTAAACAAATTTGCCAAGAGCTATATTTTGTAACAATGTGTATGCTGAAAAACAAATAGTATCAGAATGAAAATAATAGGTATTCTTTGCTGCTATGGTTTTTAACTGATGGCAATTTCAATTAGATAGACAAAAAAAGTTTCTAAGTACCATATATTCTTTCATTTTGTTCTCTCAATTTGCTAGTTTTTTTTCTGTTTATGATTAGTGTTCATAATTTAATTTCAGCTTTCCTTTTTTAATAGTGAGGCATTAAACCCAGGAGTCTTTCATCACTGAGTTACATCTCCAGGCCTATTTTTAAAAATTTTTTATTTGAGACACGGTCTCACTAAGTTGCTTAGGGCTCTGCTAAATTTCTGATGCTGGTCTTAAACTTGCTACCCTCCCTCCTTAGCCTCCCCAGGAAGGACAATTAGGAGTATGAGCCTACAGACCCAGTGCTTATTTCTTTTCTGTGTGAGATAATCCTCTGTAAAAGAGGTCCATTAGTCAGGGTTCTCCAGAGGAACAGATTACATAGTGGATATACACACACACACACACACTATCCATGCACCCTGGGATGCAACTTGACATATAATATTAAGCATCATATTTACCCATCTGATGAGACTTGCATTTACCTGGAAGAACACTGAATATTAAACTTCAAGTAGTAAAGGGAGTGCCGCCAGGCTCAGTTGATTACATAGTATTTGTAAACTCAAACACTTGGTTCTTCTTTTGGTGGAAACATTGAGGAACAGTATCACCTATGACAAGATTAAGCATGATATTGTCATTTGGGTTTATTTACATTTTTTATATTAATTTTTATATGTTTAAATATACATGTATTTAAAAATTTCAACTCTTACAGCATTCCAAATATTAAATTCCCTCCTTTCTCTTCCAAACTGGGAGATGATAAATGCAATGTTCTTCATTGCAGGACCTGTCTCAAGCATATGTGTGTGTATTATTAATTAATATATATTGTTATTATATATATTTATATATATATACTAACACATATAAATTATCCCACAAGAATAATTAATATCTAAGGACACATTATTCAGTAAATAGCTAGTGAAGGCCTAATCTGTTCCAGAAATAGTGCTAGGATATTGACATAAGGTGACTTGAATAAAAACAGCTTTGAAGAATTTGAGATCTTGTCACAAATTTTCTCTAAAGAAATAAGTTTAATAGAAATGACAAATACCACAATTTTCATCATATTCTAATAAGTTGGCAGTTCTGCATAAGGCACCGATTCATTCATTGTTTTGATGAATACTATCTTTTACAATTTTCAAGTTTTAGAATAACCCTAATTCAAGTAGTCTTCTCTTTCATATTGTGTGAGAGGCAGTGAATCATCTGTCCTTTCTAGCCCTTTGAACTTGATCACTGTACTTTAGTCTACCACTTAGAAGTCACTTAATTCTAAACACCAAGGGCCTTTTCTGTCACCAATACATCACCCAAACCCTGGCATTGGGAGTTCAGTATCCATCATCTTTCCATCTTGTGACTCAAACCTATTTAACGATACATGAGAAAGTTTGGCCCTGTGCTAAATCAACACTTCCTGACAAGGGAATAAATAAATTCTGGGGTTGGAAAGCTTTGTCAGCTCCTACACAACTTGTATTGCAGCAGGGAGTGGGAAAGCATTGTCAGCAATTTGTCTGACCTCGCCCACTCAGATGTGACTATACTTTCTCAGCTTAACTACTAGAAGGGAACAATCGTACCAGGTAAGGTTACAGTTGCACCCAGAAATTAAATTACCAAATATTGCATCGAACCCAGGAAGGGAGAAATGTCATTTATGGAACAGTGTT
This sequence comes from Sciurus vulgaris, assembly GCF_902686455.1. Classification (NCBI taxonomy): domain Eukaryota; kingdom Metazoa; phylum Chordata; class Mammalia; order Rodentia; family Sciuridae; genus Sciurus; species Sciurus vulgaris. The sequence goes on along the minus strand of NC_136470.1, from coordinate 23,108,895 downwards.
GTTGGTGTGAAATGAAGAACAGGTCAGTGAAGGCTACAGGTGATGAGGCCCTCTATTATTACACTGAAGAGGTGATAGCCGGACTCTTGAGGCTATCAGAACAGCAAATAACTGCCACTCCGGAAGATTTCAGCAGCACAAAGACACTTAAGAACTATTCTCAGAGGAAGAGTTCCAACTGGCACAAACATCTCCCTAAAGTGGTTTGAAGTTTATGTATGCTAGTGATTGAAATGAGAAAGGAATCAACTACAGTTCTACATAACAATATCAAGGGCTAATATGTAGACCATTGCTTAGGTTATATCATTTATATTCCAGGTTAAGATGAAATGTTGCTTGGACTTTTTTTTTAATAGATTGACATACATACACACACATACAAACACATTCACCTTCACATGTATCAGTTCACATGCTTAAATATTATGTTACTAGCAACGATAGTCCCAAATAACAATGATTTAATTTATTGATGATATGTTTAATCCTATATGAACAATTATAGTTTCATTTCAAAGATTGTGACATTGTTTTCTCAGCTGATGGCACTTTTATTTTATTATGCACCATAGTTTATACTGTTATGAATCACTACATTGTTTCTGCAGTTCAAAATCAAGCACTATTTTTAAAAATATATATTCAGAGCTCTTCTCCAGTGCCCTTGATATTCCTGAGGGTTTTTTTTGTTTTCTTTTGTTTTGTTTTCTATTGTATTTTCTAACTGACTTACTTATCCAGCCTTATGAAGAAAGCCTCTGTAATATTATTCTATACTATACACAGCTGAGCAATGACAAAACTGATGAAAATATTTTAAATATTCACCAGAACATGTTTTCAAATATTGACAGAGATAAGAAATGGAGAAACCATAGCATATACAGCATTCTGTGGCTCAGAAGTCTGAAACTCTTTTTCCTGATAAGAAGGCAAAGAATAAGAGAGCTTTTCAGAGTCTTTATTCAATAAAAAGAATCATGACCTAAATCAAACAGTGCCTTGTATTTTCAACAAAGCTGTTTGACTTTTGAAATGTTAGCATTAAATACATTTATTGGTAATGTCTAATGATTATAATTTTCTGGTCATGCTCTGTATATGAACTCACATGCCTGATTCTAAGAGGAATAGCCTACATTTTCAAAAGGAGCAGAGTCTCAACTGTCACTCACAATTATTTTATCAACTGATTTATTTGTTCCCTGACAGTTCTATTTTCTCAAACTTCCTCAGACTATTTTAACTTGAAGTCAAGGTTGAGAACCAATGGGCTAGGTCAGTGCTTCCAAAATTTTAATGGTCATGCAAATCACCTTGGTATCTTCATAAAAAGCAGATTCTTATTTAGTAGGTATTGGTTAAATCATGAAAGTATGTATTTTTACAAAGCTCCTAGGTGACACCAATACAAGTGTTCCAGAACAACTGGGACCAGAATATAGTGCAGTAATAATTGCAAGCTTAGCAAATGTCATTGTTTTATATTATAGCTATAATTCTCAGACTCCTTTTTAACAATTTAACACAGAAAAATTAATTTCCAATTGCAAATAGATATATACTTTAATTGTTTTTACTAATGGAGATAAATGATGCTTTAAAAAATTGGTTTAAAATTGTTTATCTTATCCATATACCTTTTTCTAGGATCCAATTGTGAACAATTATGCTTTTCCAATAATAGTCATATGTCTACTTATAAATTTTGAAATATATTGCCTCAGTATACTGAATATGCTATAAGGTGATAATATAATGGAGTGTATGATAATGATAGCACAGTCATTGGACACAGATTAAAGGTCATCTCCATGAGCAATCACTACATTAAATTATTATATGAAGTGTCAAAGATTGTGTCACTAATAATTATTTTATCTATTGTTTTATTTTTGTCTTTTATAATTTCTAACTGGCATATATTTCTAACTGAATTCAGAAGCATTTCAATCACTTTATGAATGAAGAAATATTGGATTTCCTATTTTTTTGCAGAATTTTCCCTCACAATGATAACATCAAAGTCACAATCATACTGGGCGCAGTGGTGCACGCTTGTAATCCCAGCAGCTAGGGAGGCTGAGGCAGGAGGATCGAGAGTTCAAAGACAGGGTCAGCAAAGGCAAGGTGCTAAGCAACTCAATGAGACCCTGTCTCTAGATAAAATACAAAATAGGGCTGGGGATGTGGCTCAGTGTTTGAGTACTCCTGAGTTCAATCCCAGGTACCAAAAAAGGGGAAAATCATTCAGATACATCAATCACTTCCTATGGTTACAGAATGTGATATTATCTGTTTGATGTAATATAAGAAAGTAATGGTAGGAGTCTTCCCTCATTTGTTTCTCGAGATATTTTACCCTATGCTATTGGTTTTCTAGATGCAAGGTTCTCATTTGTTGCATTTTGGCAAGTTCCTTTTATTGCTTGGTTATGACAAGATGTATACAAAAAAATGGCGACGTTTCATGCTATCAGTGCAGAATTCCTTCTTTGTTACTGGTGTGTGCAAAGCCATCTGTTCTCTTTAGAGCAGCAGGGATGACTTGTGGGGACAGTGAACGCTTGTCAGCACCTGGAAGATTGTCCTCTGCATACATCACCATCTTGTCTTTACTCTCACAGGCATTGAACTCTTTTAGGCTGCATTTCTGGCTAAGCTTGGCATACACTGTGGGAAGAGTATCAGAATCAAGGAGAATTGTTTATTAAATTAGTCATCTCACATTTAGAGAACAGCTGCTAAACCAAACAGGCTAAAATATCTTACTAGTTATCCACAGCATATGTTTGAATACAGATGCTCACACTAAGCATTTCAGAAGCTTTATAATTTGATAAATGCTCGACTTTTAAACACAAAGCAGTAGTTAAATGAACATGTCAGGATACTTAGCTTGCCTTACTACTACTAGCTGAAGAATAAGTGATGGTAAACTTGCACTGGGCTATTGTCTAATTCTAGCATGTGAAAAAAGAAATGAAAATATCCACTTATTGCTTTTAATAATTCATTGACTTCATTTTGCTTGATTAGTTTTTTAGAAATAAAATCCCTTTAAATATGATTAAAAATCAAGACAAACGGTTGTGATATGTTTATTCATGCAATAAGATGTGCAAGTGCATAGATCCCTCCCTAATATAATTTCTTGTGAAGCTTACCTTATTAAAGGTAGACTCCAAAAGACTATTTATTAAAGTTTGATTTCTTAAATTATCAATTGTCGCAAACATGGGTTTGAAAGCTGTTTGCCTTCAGGACTCAAAATCAAACCACAAGCAAATTCTCGTGGGTCAGTGAATATCCACCAAATTATAGCAAACTTTAGTTATAACTAATCTTTATGGTGTGTATATTACTGACCTAGAGACAAAAGGTTTTATAACTCATTGTAAATCCCTACTCAAGTGATTCTGATTGAGGAAAAAAACTATTTTAGGGGGGGATGGAAGGAGGGCCCAAGGTAATTTCTGAGTTGAGTTAGTTGCAAAATAAAAGTAAAGGTTTCTCTTTGAATGGTATCTTCCTTCAAATAGAATTGACTCAATTAAAGTCTTTATTATTTTTAGCAAATTAGGAAAACATTGAAGATTATGCTGGCATAGGCTGTTTTACTTTGAGTTTGAATTTTATTTCCTGATACATCTTTATTAAATGCATTTGCTAGAAGATCCTTATTTTTAATATTTAGACATGCAAAAGTATTCAAAGCTACAGCAATTCCCTAGGCAAATATAAGCATATGCAGTCTTAATATATTCTTTGATTAGATAGATACTTCATCACTCAGTAACATGTTTACTGTGCAATCCATAATATCACTACTGATTTTAAAAAATATTCTACATGTGATTTCTTTTTAACGTATTCAGGTTCCATTTGTTCTTAATTCTTGGTATCAAGATAAAGGAGAATAAAATAAAGCTCAAGGAAAGTTAAAAATAGTCCATGACTGCATTATTCTTCAAAGGAATTCTTAAGCCCGCCTCTTAAATATTGTGAGAAATGCTTTTGTGAGAGTGGATTCATCATATATGTAGGTTACTGGTATTACAGGATAATGGGGGAATGTTACCTTAATATTAGTAATAAAGATCAATATATGAAATTAGAGTGGAAATGATCTATTCTTCTGTTACAATATTAAAAACTAGGTAACTTCCAAGAAATCGTTAAATGAAACAAATTGCTGCCAAACAGGCAACATGTGAAGGATTAAGATGCGTTAAACTTTGTAGGTTTCTTTAATTCTCTGTGTAGTTTGGAAAACATTACCCAGAGACATGGATTTTCTCTATGATTCTTTCACGCTCCTCAGGTTTTAGGGAGAGTGTGAGTAGATCAGACATTGGTGAAAAAATCACTTTTGAAAATTTCTCCTAATGGGAAGAATTTTACCTTGTCTACCTGCATCTATTTCTAAATTGAAAATAGACACATCTCAATGGTTCAATGGAAGATATGGGTCTCTACAGCTTCTGTTATTTTCTAGAGATGGAGAAATTTCCTCATTGGCTATTGACACATTAGTCCAGAATGGTCTCTGAATTACTTTTGTAATTTACTCTTTTCTCAGTTCCTAAAGGCTAGCTCCACTCATGATTATAATTTTACATCTTATACTGTTATTTATTTCCCCCTTAAGCCTTACTTACTTATTAGTTTATAACATTTTTTAAAAGACAGAAAATAAAAATGTTTATTCATATTCTATGCAATTTATTGTTTTTTATGATTAAATTTCTTAAATTTATGAATGATCAAGGAAAATATCCACTTTTTTCAAAATAATTATATGATTAGAAAAATAATATTTCTAGTATTTAAAAATAATAATTCTGAAACTATATAATGTTCACATTTAGAAGTATATTCACATTTGGAGTTAATCACTTCTCTTTGTTGGAGGTATTTTTCCCTTTTTTAAAAAAATCTTTGCCTTTTTTTAAGTAGTGGAATTGTGAATGATCATCTAAGTATTCAAATCTCCCATGCCTTTCCAAACATAACCTATAGAGTTCCTTTTAAATTAATTTATTCTTTCATCACTTCATTGACTTTTTTTTTTTTTTTTTTAGTACCAGGGATTAAACTCAGGGGTACTCAACTACTGAGCCACATCCCCAGCCAGATTTTGTATTTTATTTAGAGACAAGGTCTCATTGAGATGCTCAGTGCCTCACTTTTGCTGAGCTGGCTTTGAACTTGAGATTCTCCTGCCTCAATCTCCCAAGTTCCTGGGATTACATGCTTGCACCAATGCACTTGGCCTTCATTGACTCTTTTACAGCAAAGCTTATTGGTTTAATTTAGACAAAATATATATAATTTCTTGAAACCCCACCTTCACTGGCTTCTCTGAAGAACAGATTTCACTAACTAATTTTGCCCTCTTGACTCTCTCCACTCTTCATGTTTCTATGAGAACACTCAATGGTTAACATCTGAGCTAGGCATACATACTCCATTTAAGCTCATGCATAGCCTACTGTGTCCTCTCAAATAAAACTCTAGAATTGCTGTCTATTTCAAAGGAAAACAAACAGTATGATTCTGACTGTAAAAAATACTACCTTGAACTTTGACTATGCTAGTCTTTCTTTCCTAATAATCCACCTCCTCATATTCTAAATGCTCATTGTTAAATGTTACATCTGCTTTGGTTCTTGCCTTTTTTGTTTTTAGTCCACTTATTTTCTTTTTTGTTAGGTTAATAATATGGGCAGAAATATGAATAAATCATAAAGATAAAGCTTGATGAATTTTCAAAAATTTAGCAGTCTTGTGGCAGGCAAAGTGAACATTGACCCCCAGGATCCTCCCCTCTACCTAGTTTGGATAACCCACGTCCCTTCAGTGTGAGCAAGACTTGTGAATTTGATGAGATTCACTCCTGTGATCAGGTTACTTTAATTGGCAAAGTCAATGTTATGAAGTTTCAAAGTCAAAAAAGGATATTATCCTGGGTGAGATAATCTAACCAAAGGAACTTGTGGAGTCCTGGTGTTCTATGAAGGGAGAAGTTTGAATCAGAGCAGTTCTGCCATCTTTTTTAGGGCCTTCAGGAATTGCTTCCAGCAGCTGAGACCAACTCCCAGATGACCCTCAACAAGAAAGCAAGAATCTGAGCGCAACATCTGGGAGGAGCTGATTGCTGCCAATAATCATGTGACCTGGAAAGAGGACCATGAAGGACTGCAGCCCAGCCACCACCTTAACTGCAAACAATGACCCAGCCGGGACTCCTGAACTTCAGAAACCGTGTGATCAGTTTAAGACACTCTTTGTTGTTGTTGTTGTTGTTGTTTCTTTTCTTTTCTTTTTTTTCTTTTGTTTCTTCTGTGCTGGAGATTGAATCCAGGGTCTCGCAGCTGCTGGACAAGTCCTTTACCACTGAGCTATATCCCAAGCCTAAACTACTGGATTTTAAGTCAACTTGGTTTGTGAGATTTTGTTACAGAGGAAGTGAAAACTAATATAACACCCAGGTAACAAGCACAACAGGCAAATGAAAATGACAGTTTTAGAACTGCAGGAACCCTTCATAAAGCCTCCAGTTGTCACACCCTGAGACCTATTAATGATCCTGATTAACACCAGAGAGGAGCTATTCCAGTTTGTAAACTTCATATGATTACAATCATATATTCTAATTTTTAGGTTAAGCTATCTTCACTCAGCATTATATTTGTAAAATTTATTTATTTTCTGTACAGCACTAGTTTATTTACTCTCACTGCAGTATACACTATTTCGTTTTATGAATACAATGCAATTTACACACTCAGAAGTTGAGTAAAATTTTAGATTTTTTTAATTTGAAGGATTTTTTTTTTAACGTCTGCTTTGTGAGCATTATGTGTCTTTATTTGTTGCATTATCCAAGGGGGAATTGGGTGGATGATGGGGTTTACACTTGTTCAGATTTACTAGACAATGCTAAACATTTTTTATAGGTAGGACAGAGTTACAGTCTTAAGACCTTTGTTCCTATTGAATTGTAAGAGGAGTTGTTGAAAGAACATTCTGTACTTGTATTCCTCTCTTTAGCTTATCACTTAATATGATGTCCTCCACTTCCATCCACTTACCTGCAAATGACAAGATTTCATTCCTCTTTATAGCTGAATAGCTCTCCATTGTGCATATAAACATTACTTTCTTTATCCGTTCATCTGTGGTTAAGCAACTGGGCTGATTCTATTTCTTTACTATTGTAAATAGTGTCACAATGGAGATCAGTATTCAGGTTTCTCCTTTTAATATTCTCCTTACTTCCCTCAGGTATGTAACCAGGAGTAGCTAAGCTGCTTTAGTGTTTTGAGGAACCCCATACTATTTTCCATCTATGGCTATACAAATTTACATTCCCATCAAAACATATGAGGGTTCTGTTTCTTCATCAACCTTTATTATTTATTGATAACAGTCCTCTAATTGGAGTGAGATGCTACCTCAGTGTAGTTTTAATAGGCATTTCTGCTATGTCTAATGATATTAAGCAGTTTTTTACATATTTGTTGGGCATTTGTATTTCTTATTTTGAGAGGTGTCTACTCGCATCGTTTGGCCATTTTTAAATTAGACTACTTGTTTTTTCATTGTTAACAATTTTGGGCTCTTTATATATTCTGAATACTAACCATCTGCCTAATGACAGATGCTACCTTTCAAAGTAACTTGGCATTTTTCACTTGCACATTTTAAATTCCTTTCTTGGTCTTGAGGCTCTGACAATTTCATTATAGTATGCAAAGGTAAGAATCTTTTCTGATCATATCTCTTTGTTCCTGGTTGTCTATATCTTTCCCAAGTTTCAGGAATTTGTCTGCTATTAGTTCATAGAAAAGTTTCGCCATGCCCTTAACCTTTCTTTCTTCCCCTGGAGGTATGCCAACAAGGTGAATGTTTGACCTTTAAATGGTGTCCCAACAATCTTAAATTCTATCTTCATTCTCTTTTTTTTTTTTTAATTTGTCTGAATGTGGTATTTCAAATGAGCTGTCCTTAAATTCTGATATCATTTCTTTCACATGATTTGGTTTATTACTGAAGCTTTGAAGTGAATATTTTATCTTACTTATAGATCTCTTAATTTTCAAGATGTACGATTAGTTCTTTTTACAAAACTCTCTTTGCTGTTTCTCATTCACACCCTGCATTGTCCTTCAATTTCAATTAACTTTCTTATTCTCTTGAATTTAATTGAGCTATTTAAAAATAATTCTTTTGAATTCTTTATCAGGCATTGTATGCACTCTGATATTTTTGAAATCTCTAACTGTAGAACTATGAGCTTCAGGAGGTATCATATTACCTTGTTGTTTCATATTTCTTTTGTTCCTATATTAATATTTGCAAATTTAATAAAGTTGACTTTGGATGAGAAATTTAAATATTTTCTTTATTTCTAACTGATATGTCAAAAAATAAATATTTTACATATTAATGGAGTACAATATAATGTTTCAATACATGTATAAAAATGCAAAATTTTAAAAGTCACATTAAACTTATTTAGTCCTCAAAAATTTATCTCTCTTGTTTTTTTTTTTTGCACCAGATATTGAACCCAAAGGCACTGAATCACTGAGTCACATTCCTAGCCCTTCTTTAATTTTTAATTTGAGGAGGCAGAGCCTCACTAAGTTACTGAGGCTGGCTTTGAACTTTCCATCCTCCTACCTCAGGCACCTGAAGCACTGAGATTATAGGTGTGCACCACTGCATACAGTTCATTTATTTTCCCCTTATGATGAAAACTTTGTAAATGTTTTCTTCTAGCTTTTTAAACAATACAGTTCATTATTATTATCTCTAGTCATCCTCCATGCAATAGCATGACAGAACTTTACTCCCATCTGTCACTGATTATCAGTTGATGAAACTTTTTCCCTGCTCTCCCTTTTCTCCCATTTCCCTGGCTTCAGATAACCACCATTCTATTCTCTACTTTCATGAGATCAACGTTCTTAGATTCTACTAATCAGTGAGATCATGGAGTACCGTCTTCCTGTGCCTGCCTTGTTCCACTTGATGTAAGTCACATGGATGTCCGTTCTTTTTCATGGCTGAGTAGTGTTTCATTGTGCATATCTACCATATTTGTTTCTTTATTGCTGTGCTGATGGACACACAGGTTGTTTCCATTTCTTGGTTATTGTGAATAGTGCTACAAAGAACACGAGAGTCCAAATGTGTGTTCAACATCCTGGTTTCTTTTTCATGTGTGTATGTACCCATTAGTGCAAATATCAGAGCATATGATATTTCCATTTCTAACTTTTTCAGAAATCTCTACAATGATTTTTCCATAATGATTTTACTAAATTATATTCCTGCCAGCAATGTACAAATATTCCATTTTCTCTATAATATTGCCAGCACTTGTAATCAGATCTTTTTGATAATACACATTCTCACTGGTATGAGGTAATTTTACATTGTGATTTTGGTTTGCATTTCCCTGATAACTAATCATGTTAAGCATATTTTCACATACCTATTGGTCATTTGCATGTCTTCTTTGGAGAATGTCTTCTAATCAATTTTAAATTAAGTCATTTGGATTTTTTTTTTTTTTTTTTGCTATTAGGCTTTTGGAGTTACATACATATTCAGAATATCAACCTCTTTTCATATGTTAGTTTTGCACATATTTTCTTAAATTCTAAGGTTCTATGTTCACTCTGTTGATTATTTCCTTTGCTATTCGGAACTATTTAGTTTGATGTAATCTGATTTGTCTATTTTCATTTTTTTCTGTGTATTAAGAGTCTTATAAAAATATGTGATCATTCCTATGTCCTGCAGTATTCTAGTTTCAGAATTCCAGGTCTTGCATTTAAGACTTTAATCCATTTTTAGTTGATTTTTATAACTGATAAGGATTAAAGGTCTAGTTTCATTCCACTGTCCAATTTTCCCAGCAACATTTGTTATAAACACTGTCCTTTTCCCATATGTGTTCTTAGAAACTTTGTTAAAAATTGAGTATAGATACATGTTTTTAATTCTTGTCTCTCTATTCTGTTCTATTGGTCTATGTGTCTGTTTTTATATCAATAACTTGATTACCACAACCATGCAAGATGTTTTGTAATCAGGTTTGTTAACACTTTCTACTTCATTCTTTTTTCTCCAGATGGTTTGAAATATTTGGAGTTTTTGTGCTTTCATATAAATTTTAGGATTTTTTTCACAGTTCTGTGAAGAATGTCATTGGTATTTTGATAAAGATGGCCTTGAATTTGTAGATCACTTTGAGTAATGTGAACATTAGAACAATACTGATCCTTCTAAAACTTGACCATGGGAAGACTTTCCACTTGTTTTTTTTGTGTGTGTGAAATTTTTGGTTTTAATTTTTATTACTTTATTTTTTCATTCAAATATAGCTTTTTTGAATCATATGTGAATATCCTTTGACTATTCAAGGTCTGAAAGCTGTTCTTAACAGAACTGTGGCAACATGCATGACGGTTCAGGAAACTGGATGAGGGGGTGATGGGGGATTAGAAAAAATGAACAGACACACAAATTGAAAAAACTGGGACCCAGAGGCACTCTGCTTGGATTGAGTGAAATGAGAAGAGTCATCTCAGCATGTTTATTATATAGGTTATATCATGAAAAGGATTTATTGTGAGAAAGTGTCTTCAAAGTACTCAAAGTGAAGGACAAATTTCTGTGCAAGCTAATTATAATTGTCAGCTTGCTCCCATATCTCTCTACCCACAAGCAGCTGGCATTTGAACCCAAGGTTAAGAACTGATGAATTCTGTGGCTGGCACAGAACCCTCTTTTGAATAGGACAGCACCAGAGCAACTGAGCTATCTTTGATCAGTACCTTCGCATGGAGAAATTCCCAAGAGAGGTATGACCTCTCTCTCTGGTCAGTTCAAGGACAATAATTCATCTGCCCCTTATGACACATAACTTTTTTTTCAAAATTATTGCAATCCTACCATGCCATTTCATATAAGGACTGAGCAATCAAGAGTTTTGTACCCACAAAGATCTCAGAACTCATCTGTAGATACTGAAAGACAATAGTGGATATTCGTACAGAAAATGAAATTTTCCTGAGCACCATTCCCTCCATACTACTTCCAAGAAATATTTTTTAAATTTAAGACAAAATGTAAACAAAACTTATCAATAATTTTGAAATTATGAAATAATTCTGAAATTATGAAATAATTATAATAATAATTAAATAATTATATAATATAACTGTGATTATAATTATAATTATTCATAATTATAAAATTATGAATAATTGAAAAAATTATGTTTTTTGTCTCATACCTAATTTTCAAGGAGTGCTAATTAATTTTTCATTAATTTTGTGTTGATATTCTCTTATTATATGTGCTCTCTGAAAAATTCAGGGAGATTCCTTCTATATCAGATGGCCAAGAATTAATTTCATAAATAAATGTTAAATTTTGTCATATGTATTTTTCTGTATTTATTCAGAGGAAAACATTTTTTCTATCTTTTGGTTAATAGTGGGAAGTTTAACTTGAAACATTAAAACATTTTTCACAACTGAAATAAAGTCCCATTTGGCCTTTATATTATCTTCTTACATGAAGGTAGATAAAAACTTTTTAAAATAAAACTGAATAGTATATATATTTTTCTATCTTTTTATTTGGTACCATCTCCTATACATGAAATGCATAACTGATAAGTAAAATTGGTTATGTATATTTTTAATCAAAGATGCCCATTTTGAATATTTATTCTAAGTACTTAGTTCACATGTACATGATGAATTAATGATGCATTTGGTATTAATATAAAATAGTTTTGCTATTTTGCTCACAGCTTTTTAATTCTCTTACTCCATTCTTTTGTACTAATAAAAGATTTTAAATTTTAAAAAGTGAAAACTAATTAGTTCTAGAGATATTTAAAAATGTTAATGGTTTAACAGGATTACATCATGCAATCTTGATGTAATGATGCTTTTATAAGATAATTTTCATTCTAAATATGAATCAAACACTATGATATTAATCTTTTCATCATTGGTCTTTCAAAAATATTTTATTTGTTCCTTTAGTTATACCTGACAGTAGAATGTATTTTGACATATCAAACATACATGGAATATAACTTCTCATTTTTGTGGTTGTACATGATGTGGAGTCACAGTGATCACGTATCTATATATAAACATAGGAAAGCTGCATCTGATTCATTCTACTGTCTTTCTTATTCCCATCCCCGCTCCCTTCAGTCCCCTTTGTCTAATTCACTGAACTTCTATTCTTCTGTCCCCTCTGGTTATTGTGAGTTAGCATTCTCATATCAGAGAGAACATTTGGCCTTTAGTTTCTGAGGGGATTGGCTTCTTTTACTTAGCATGATAGTCTCCAGTTCCATCCACTTAACAGCAAATGCCATAATTTCATTCTTCTTTATGACTGAGTAATATTCCATTGAGTATATGTACTACATTTTCTTTATCCATTTTTCTGTCATAAGGCACCTAGGTTGGTTCCATAGCTTAGCTTTTGTAAATTGAGCTTTTATAAATGTTGATGTGGTCATGCCACAATAGTATGCTGATTTTAAGACCTTTGGGTATAAACTCAGGAGTGGGACAACTGGTTAAAATTGTGGTTATATTCCACGTTTTCTGAGCAATCTCTGTACTGCTATCCAGAGTGGTTGCAACAATTTTCAGTCCCAGCAGCAATATATGAGAGGATCATTTTTCCCAGATCCTCACCAGCATTTCTTGTTACTTTTATTCTTGATAATTGTCATTCTGAATGGTGCAAGATAAAATCTCAGTATACTTTTAATTTGTATTCTTCAAACTGCTAGAGATGTTGAACAATTTTCCATGTATTTGTTGATAGATAGTATTTCTTCTTCAATGAAGTGCCTGTTCAGTGCTTTATCCATTTATTGATTGGGTTATTTATTTATTTATTGATGTACCATTTCTTTAGTTCTTTATATATCCTGGAGATTGACACTCTGAGGTGAAGGTGGCAAAGATTTTCTCCCATTCTGTAGGTTCTCTCTTCATGTTCTTGATTGTTTCCTTTGCTGTGAAGAAGTTTTTTGCTTGATACCACCCCATTTATTGATTCTTGATTTTAATTCTTGAGCTTTAGGAGTCTTTTAAGGAATTATTTTCCTAAGCCAACATGATGGAAAGATGGGCCTTCATTTTCATCTAGTTGTCACAAAATCTCTGGTCTAATGCTGAGGTCCTTGGTTCACTTTGAGTTGATTTTTGTGCAGTGTGAGAGATTGGGATCTAATTCCATTTTACTACATATGGATTTCCGGTTTTCCCAGCACCATTTCTTGAAGAGGTTATCTTTCTTCAGTGTATCTTTATGGCACCTTTGTCTAATAAGAAATAACTGTATTTATGTGGGTTTGTCACCATGTCTTCTATTCTGTACCATTGGTCTTTATGTCTGTTTTGGTGTAAATACCATGCCATTTTTTCTTGTTACTACAGCTCTGAAGTATAATGTAAAGTCTCATATTATGATGCCTCCTGCTTTACTTTTCTTGCTGAGGAATGTTTTGGCTATTTTTGGTCTCTTATTTCCAAAGGAATTTCATGACTGCTTTTTCTATCTCTATGAAAATTGTTATTGGGATTTTAATAGGAATTGCATTAAATATGTATAGTACTTTTGTAAGTATGACCATTTTGACAATATTAATTCTGCCTATCCAAGATATGGGAGATCTTTCATCTTCTAAGTTCTTCTTCGATTTCCTTCTTTAGTGTTCTGTAGTTTTCATTGTAGAGGTCTTTCACTTATTTTGTTACATTCACCCCCAAATATATTTTTTTTGGTGAGGATATTGTAAATAGGATCTTTTTTCTAATTTATTTTTTAGTTTATTCTTCATCGATGTATAGGAACTCAATTGATTTATGGGTGTTAATTTTATATCCTGCAACTTTGCTGAATTCATTTATGAGTCCAAAAAGCTTTTTGGTGCAGTTTTTTGGGTCTTCTAAATTAGAATCATGTTGACAGGCAAATAAGGATAGTTTGATTCTTATTTTCCTATTCATATCTCTTTAGTTTCTTTCTTCTAATTGCTCTGGCCTGAGTTTCCAGGATTAATTTGAATAGAAGTGATGAAAGAAAGAATCCCTGGCTCATTCCAGGTTTTAGAGGGAATGCTTTCAATTTTTCTCCATTGAGAATGATGTTGGCTCTGGATTTAGCATATATAGCTTTTACAAAGACACATTTTCTTGTCTTCCTCATTCAATTTGGGTAGGTCCTATGTCCTATAAATCTGTTGATATGCTCAAGATTTTCGATTCTTCTAGTATAGTTTCTTCCTTTGCTGTTTTTCATTTTTATTTTTCATTTCTTCTTTATATATTCCTACTATCCATAGCTTTTCTAGTATTTTGAAGATGAATAGATGTATTTTTTCAAATGCTTTTTTTGCATCTATTGAGATAATTATGTGATTCTTGTCTTTAATTCTACGGATGTGATGCATTATATTTACGATTTCTGTGTGTTGAACCAATGTTGCTTCCCTGTGGGATGAACCCCAGTTATCATAGTTCATTGAACTATCTTTTCAATAGGTTTTTGAATGCAATTTGCCAGTACTTTATTAATAATTTCTGCATCTATATTCATCAGGATATCAATCTGAAGTTTTCTTTCCTTGATGTGTTTTCGGTTGTTTTTGGTATCAGGGTGAAATTAGTTTCATAGAATGAGTTTGTAAGGATTCCCTCCTTTACAATTTTATGAAATAATTTGAGGAGAATTGATATTCTTCTTTGAATGTCTGGTAGAACTCAGCTGAGAATCTGTCTGGTCCTAGACTTTTCTTTGTTGGTAGGTTTTTGATGGTGCCTTCAATTTCATTTCTTGAAATTGATTTGTTTATATTTTCTATGTCCTCCTGATTTAATATGGGTAGGTCCTATGTCTCTAGAAATTTGTTGATGTCTTCAAGATTTTCTATTCTTCTAGTATGTTTTCACCCTTTGCTGTTTTTCACTTTTATTTTTCTTTTCTCCTTTATAAAATATTTTATTTAGTGTGTTTTGTAAAGCAGTCTTTCTAGTTGTGCAGTCTATCTACTTTTGTTTTTCATGGAAGGTTTTTATTTCATTGCCAGTTCTGAAACTTAATTTTCTGTGTAGAGATTCTTGGCTGGCATCCATTTTCTTTCAAAACTTGGTATATATTATTCCAAGACCTAGCTTTGAGGGTCTGGGTTGAGAAATCAGCTGAGGTCCAGATTGGTTTTCCTCTAAACATGACCTTTTGTTTTTCTCTGTCAGTTTTTAAATTACATCCTCATTCTGTATGAAAACATCTTCATAATACTGTGCCTTGGTGTAGGTCTGTGGTAACTTTTTATATTTGGTGTCCTGTAAGCTTCCTGTATCTGATTTTCCATTTCATTCTTTATGTTTAGAAAATTTTCCCATATTATTTTCATTGAATATTTTGTGCATTCCTTTGGTCTATATCTCTGAGCGTTAATCTATCACAATAAGTCTTAAATTTGGTCTTTTTAGGTTAGTGCATATTTCTTGAAAGTTACATTTATGGTCTCTTAACATCTTTTCTCCATAGTCAACTTTATTTTCAAGATCATATATTTTGTCTTCCTTGCCTGAAATTCTGTCTTCCAAGTGTCTAGTCTGTTTGTGATGCTTTCCATTAAATTTTTAACTTGGTTTATTGATTTCTTCCTTTTGAGGATTTCTGCTTTTTTTTTTTTTTTTCAGAATATCTCTCTCTATTGAAGTGATTTTTCACTTCTTGTATGTTCTCTCTGAGTTCAATTGTAACAGCATCCTTTACCTCACAGATCAGTTTAACAATGTACATACTAAACACCTTCTCTGATAATTCTTCCACTATCATGTAAATAGATTCTTTTATTGGAGTATCTTGATTTGTTTGGGGTGATTCGTTCCCTTGCTTTTTTTATGTGGTTTGAGTGTCTACCCATCTGAAAGCATGAATCTAAAGCAATAGAGTTTCTACCCTCTTTACTGATAGCATCCCTGAAGGTTTACAGTACTTCATCATTTCACTGACAACAAATAATAACAACCAGTGCAAACAGTATACAGCATTAAATTAAATACATTCTGCTATGATGTGTGCAATATTAATTGTCATATTAAACAGAAGTTATGTGATCAGTTATTGTCTACAACAAAAGACTGTGTGTTTGCAAAAGGGTTTACAATTTCAAATGGTGAACAGGAAGAGAATTGATATAGAATGTGATGTTTATGAGAAAGTATCAGAGAAAAGCAAAGTAGAAAATTAAAGGAAGAGTGAAACAGAACAATAAAGATTGTTGTTAACTGAAGAAAAGAGAGAAAGAGAATCAAGTGAAACAAGTGAAGGCAAATATATATAATATATTTTTTAATTAAAAATAACAATAAAAATAATACAAAACAAAACTGAATTATAATAATCAAACATCCTAGTCCTCAAAAAACTGATCAATGAAAAATAACTGGCTTCAAAAATGCTAGAAATGAGATAAAACAAATATGTACATATATAAATATTCATGAACAATTAAGGTCACAATTAAACACAGAAAAGAAAAAAGAAAAAAAAAAGAGAAAGAGAAAAAATATTGATAAAAAGTTAAAGAATTGTTTTCCTTGGAGTTTTAAAGATTCTCAGCTACTCTTAGCAGTGATAGGTGGGGTTGTCTGCAACTTAATCTTCCACCCTCTAGGCAGACTGCTGAAGTGAGAGAGGTAATCGTGTAGCAGAACTCCTGGAGGCAGGGCAGGGCTTAGGCTTAGGTATGTTCCAGGCTCTTCCCTGAATGCCAGTTATTCTGGAGATTTTAAATGAGTGCAATTCCAAGGTCCAGCAATTTTCTAGTCCACCCTGTGTTCCACTTCTGGCCACCTGGGTTCCACTTGTGTGGTTGAAGGAGTCAATTCTTAGTCTACTGTATAACCTTTGAACCCCACATTCTGTTTGGGTTCAGTCTTCATACTCAATCTCTTCTGCCACCACCCTTTTGAATTCCTGGCCAGACACATCTCTACCAGCTGGTCCTATAAGCAGCCAGATTGGAGGGGGAGGAGGAGAATTGGGTGGGTTTCTATGACCAGTTGTTCCCTATGTAAACCTCTCTCCACGTTTGATTCTCTCCTGATCACTTCAGGAACACTTTATGTTGTGCGGTGTGGGTTTTCAGGCCCGTATTTGGGGTCAGACATGGGTTTCATCAGGAATTGGCTCAACTAGCTGCAGGTTTCCATGTCATGACTGTAAAATGGTTCTTCTGTCCTCCACATTCATTCAGGAGAGATGGGGCATTTTTCCCACAAAAGGATATTATGGCAGTGAACTCTCATACCCAGATATACTCATTCCCCCTAAAAAAGCAGGTTCATTTAATTTCCTTTTCCTTCCAATTTCCTGGTTGAGAAACCACTCTAGATGGTGGCTCCAGTCATGGCAGTGGCTATGGTACTGGGGATTTCTTCTTTATTTCATTTTATCCAAACTCCAGAGTCCCTGATCTTCTTTAAATGTACAGTATTATATTCCAGTAAAGTCCCTCTGCCTTTTCTTTGTTGTTGTTGTTGTCCATCCACCTTTTAAGAAGCCACCTATCTGCTTTCTTTTTTTTTATGCCACAGAGCTACCAGGAAAGTGACCTTCTGAATTCCACCGTCTTGAAAACTCATCATTTACTTTCAAAACAGTTTTGGTTCCAGAACATTTTTCACTTCACTGTAATGATTTAATTATTATTTTTCAAAACCAATGGTCACCAGTGATTAGAGATCAAACACCCCTGTGATCTTTCTTTCAGAAACTTTAGTGAGAAATAATTGTTGTACTAGAAATTGATCCTCTCAATACAACCTTAGGAAAGAAGGACTAAGAGGGACAAAGATGAAGACCAAAGAAAGTTATTTGTTTTGAAATGCAGACATAGCTATTTTCTCATTCACTTTTGGAAGTTCTACATCATATAAGCAAAGACTCAGAAAAGAAGTCAGAATATTTCAAAATATTCTTAACCATTCTTATTATTGATAAATTCAGAGCTTCCCAAGACAATTTCTCTTTTCCTCTTTCAAGTTATTCTTCTCAACACTTGGCAAATATTGGCATGCTATGAGTCCAATGAGGTCTTTACATTTCTGCTGATTAATCCAATTATATTTTCTAAAGTAGTCATTTTTGATTCTCCTAAAATTATTACTTCGTATGTGTTATTTGCTTGACTAAAATAATGTAAATCTTTTACACACATTATTGTTCCTCCATACATTGTATTAAGTATAAATTACTTGACTGAAATAGAAATTCCTGAACTTACTTGGAATAGAAATTCCTAATGTTTTCTATTCGAATACTAGCAAAAGGGATATTTCACCTAGTTATTGTGGTTGATGCTTGTTTTTTTCATAATGAATGCTGAAAACTTGTTTCTTATAATTGTTTAGATATTTTGTGTTTAGTAAAATTTAAAGGATTTCCTTTAAAATATCAACATGATTGGAGACCAAGAACTGGTTAACAAATTTAGGATCTCACAAAATCAACCAAACTAATGTAATGTGTTGACTTTGCTAGCAAGTTGAGACAAAAAAATGACTCAATATTCTAAATGGTTTCTTAGATTAAAACTAGATAATATCTGGATTTTTATTAGGTACTAATTTTATGAATTTTATGTCTCAATTCTATACCCTCACCATGGATAATTATCCCTGTAATAATTATGGCTCTATAGAAAATTTATTACAACTTCCAAATAATATAAAATTCCTTTAAAAGTTTTCTTTTAATAAAATTGTGCACATTTTGAATTTTTAATAAGGTAAGGTAAAAGTATAGTTTATTTATAATTGGTATAAAAAAGCAATTTAACTCATACATTTATTTCTTATCCTATTATAAATTAAATGTGGCTTCCCCTAGCAATTATAAACTCTTTCTCATAGCAAACAAATAGAATATTCCTTTGACAAGGGAAAAGCATTCAATTTGTTTTTACATAGCATTTATGTAAAATAATTAACAATATTAAATTTGAAAGAAACCACAAAGAAAATAAAGTTTTTCACATTTATACATAAAGTCTTGGTTTATCTCAACTATAATTGATTTCAAGTTTCAAAAATTTAATTCTCTGCAGAACATACTTCAAGTTTTTCTAGTCCTACCAAGATGTAAGCATGAGTTATTATTTAAATGGTAATTAAAATCCATACCATATCACTGACATGATCAAATATCATATTTTATGACAGTGATTATTTAAACTGATAGTAATTAGCATAATATATTGGTGAAGATTCTCACACTATACATGTTTTCATTGTGTCCTACTACCATATTCTCCCATATATGAACAATGTAAATATCAGCAGGTGAATGCTTTAGCAATATCATCCAAAAAAGCAAGAACAAGAAAAGATTCTACTTCCATGCTTTGGGTATAGCTTGAAAGATAGGATTTGATTTCTATATATTTTTGCAAAAAATATGACATTTGAACAGACAATGTATTATTGAAATAAATTATTCCTGTTACACGAATCAGTGACATAAACATTAGAGCATGTAGCAAGTTCTGCAAATTTATTTTTATAAAATATGGTACCAATTTACTAATGGCCTCAAATTTTGACCTAGATCAATTCTCTCTAGTTTTTCTAACTTTAATTCAATTTCAGATAAGAAAACTTAATCCTCTAGAAAAATGAAAGTTGAAAAATAATAAATATCAGCAGGTGAATGTTGTTTCTTATAATACAGTTCCAATTTTCACAATTTCAATAAATCTCTGATTGGAATCCCAAGGTAGAACTTGCATCCAATTCTAGATATATTTGTTTTCTATGCAAAATGAGATCTTTATTTTTTATCATTTTGAAGAAAGAAAAGAAAACCCCAGACTGCCTAAATTTTTACAATTGATAAAAAAAATGCGAGCTGGCATCTTTTGAAATAAAAGTTTTCCCTTTCCTTCAGCCTTTAGAGGCTTCTAAACTTATCACAAGGAAACTAATTCATAATAGATGAAGAGATAGGATGTTATCCTAAGTCCGCATTTCAAAGTTAGATTTCCTTTATATTTTAGATGCAAAGTTGTCTGAGGAAATACGTGTGCTTCCCATCTTCCCATCTAGCTTAACTGTAATAATATAGACATAAGATGAAAGATGTTGTATGTTATTATTGAGGATATTATGCTTAACATTTTTAAGTAGATTTTTAGCCATACATAATTATATAATTTTTCTCATGATGTCCTTGTTTTGTTTACTTGTTTGTTCGGCAGAAGAATAATGAAGGATGGTTATTGTCTACCTGTAGTATATATATTTTGTGACTTAGGACTTTTTACAATGTTGACTTAAGGAAATATAATTTTTGTAACAGTGACTTGAGAACCATAAATTAAGTTGCTGCTTTTATTGTGAAATGACACAGAAGTTCAGAGTAAATTGTGAGGACAAAGTGTTAATTTCTTCATTCTAGGGTTATCATGTACTTTTCTCCATTCTTAGATGCTGGGATGACTTACTCCAAAAGAAGATGACTTTAACAAGTATATCTTTCCTATGTCACTCCCAAAGGGACCTACTAGCATACGTTTTACCTATCTTTCAGAATTCACCATATATGATTACTAATGTTTATTCTAATTTCTTCCCACCCCTGATTCATCTCTTCTTGTTTTCCAGTGTGATATAAAATTCCGTTTTTAAAGTATGTGAACTCCAAAGAACTTTGAATCCTGATTCCTAATACTATTCAATAAGTATTCTAGAGAAAGATCTGGCCCTTTGTTTTCTTATCTGTGATAAAAGAGTACAGGTCACAGCCTGTAAGATTGTTGTGAGGGGGACCTATCAGAGAGGGTTCAATGAAACAAAGACTGTTTAACAAATTATGGATTAATCCCTTACCTCCCCAATTTGTACTCCACTCACGTATATATATTTTTTTATCTTCTCATACTTGTTGTATGGTGTCAAAATTTTAGTGAAGTGGTGTAAAATATTGTAACAAGAAGATGTTTCATTTTTAGACAGTTATTTTGTGGTAAAATTTTCATATTCCAATTCAGCCTGTAGGATTATTCTTAAGATGGATGACAGAACTGTCAATTCATTTGAGGAAATGGCAATTTAAGCCTCTTAGTACCAAGACCTTTTTTTTTTAACTTGTTAGAAAAGCGCTTTGAAATAAAAAATCAGTTTGTTGCTAGAATATCATTTGCCTAATTTTTAAAAAGATGAGATCAGCAATATAAGAAGAATTCAAATATTTGATAATTCTATCCTGATAGAGTGCAGAGAAAACTACAAAAAAGCTATACAGATAAGGAAGAAGAATTAAGAAAAGTTAATAGGAATACTCTTCCAAGCAATATCAGGTATTATGCCTCCGTCAAATAAAAATTTTAAAAGCAGGTAAAACAGGGTCAGATACAAGACTCTGGAGAAAATAGAATGACTATCCACATATTTCACAGTTGATAAAACTGATGATTAGAGAGTTTCAATTGTTTGCACAGGGTAATGACATTAGATAATATCAGCGCTAGATCTATAACTCAGATCTCTTAATACGTAGTCCTTTCTTTCTTTCTTGTCCCATTATGACACTAACATCAAAAACTACTAAACCATCCAGTCATTGTCATTGGTGCTAAAACTTAAGAACCTGAGTCTAAGACATAGAGACTAAAATGATCTTATATCAATCATTTCCCAAAGAATGTTCAACATGACAGTAGGTTGTATGAAAGTTTTAATGGAAAGCAACAACAATGACTTTGACTTCTAAAGAGGTCAGGGAAGCACAAGTTCTCTCTAATTTGTTCATTTAGTGTGTTAAGCATTCAGAGATATCTTAAAGTCAATACAACCATTAAAATTGATAACTCTCTTAGGTTATTTTAATCAATAGATTGTATTTATTTGCCTGAAAATTTTGAATGAATAACCTGAAATTAATTGTATTAAAGAATATCCTTTGAGCACTCAGTTCTATGTTGATCTCTTAATGATTTATGAGAGTCTAACTAGAGCTCAGATTCAGAGACCATTACCACTTCTCTAATTTCCTGGTATGATTTCTTCCACATAGCTGGAGCTATCCTTGAACCCATGAACTGGAGAATTAGAGTCTTAGAGTTTTAATTTACCGAAATAATTTTATTGAAAACATTCATGTGATTTATTCATGTGTATGAATAAAATACTCTATCTTGAAATCATTTAACAAGTCAATCTTAAATCATATGTGTGACCATTTATATTTACATCTATTTTATCATATATACAAATCATTTAAGGAGGTCTATGGGACTTACAAATATGTAGAGTTTCAAGACTGACCCACAAAACAAACCTCCACTGATTTCAAAATGTATTTTCCATTTGAACCATTAATACATTGAGTTTATATTCACATAGCACAGTTGATATGAATAATTTTCTAGTGTCTCTCAGATCGCTAAATAATTCAACATCACTTAAATGCAGGTCCTTTAGTGTAATGAAGATGACACCATTTTTGGTTTTATAATATTTTTGGTATAGTGAAATGAATCCTAGATTTAAAATCAGGACATGGATATTCATGACTTTGCTTAATCAATCATCAATTAATGACGGTGTCTAAGTTTTTCCACTGATTAATGCTTTATATGATGTACTAAGTTACAAGTACTAAAATAGACTGAATATTTAAAGTTCTTTCTACTTCAGACATACTCTACAAATGCTGTGAGTTGGCAGTTAGTTCCATATGGACATGATCATTCTTTGTTTCGTGAATATCTTAAGAAAACTTCTAACATTTCGATCAACATGTATGCCATATTTATTAACAGTTGCTGTAGGGATATTAAAAAAAATGAGTTAAAAATGAAACAGGAGGAGTGATTACAGTATTTTTCCCAGGACACAAGAACTATCTTCCTGCAATATTTGTATCTCTACCTGGTGCCAAAAATAACAGCATCCATTAGAACTGCTCAATGAATTTCAATTGAACTGACTTGTGGAGGGAATACAGATAACAAACTTTAGAAACTGTGTTATTAGCAACTTTAGTTATAGCCCTTTCCTACCTGATATTTCCTACATTTTAAAAAATTTCAGGTCACCTACATTTTTCTGTTTTATAAAAAAAAACATAAAACATTATAAAAATTAAATGCTTTCTCATTTTTAAGAGATTAATATGTATGCAATATAATACAGTACATGGGAAGTAAGACTGTTGATGAGAACATAGATATTTAGGATCTGATCACTTCTTGGGTGTCATAAAAGTATCCAGATTACTTATCTTCATTTCGATATATTTTTCAAAAGACATATATAGTGGAACATACAATTGTGTAAATATATATTGTTTAGTATGAAAACTAATCCCTTGTGGTTATTTGCATTTAGATTATTACAAATGGAATAAAATATAAAACTCAATTTCTCATTTACAATAGTCACATTTAAAATGCTCAATAGCCACAAGTGGCCAGTGAAGACTTCACTGCACAGCACCAACTGTAGGACATTTTTATCACTGAAGAAAGGCCTACCAGTGTTGGTCTAGTTAGAAAACTATGCATATCATTTCCATTCAGTAATTTGGTGACAAAGTTTGTGGTGCTCTAAATCTAATAGTATTAATTTTAAAATCTCAATTATTTAAATTTCTAATTATTAATACTAAAAATTGTGGACTATGCTGGAAAAACGGAAGATAGAATGTGGAACACATCTATTTTATCATATATACAAATTATAAACTCCATTTATCTGTGTGGATGAAATAAGGTATGTGTGCATACTTTGATTACCAATAAAATTTTCTAAAAACTGATATGGGTTACATTTAAAAATGCCTAAATAAGTGATTATTACAAAGCTGTCATTTAACACTCTTGTCTCAATAATTTTTAAAACCAACCAACAAAAACCTCTTGAAACTTACACTACATACTTGGAAGATTAAGAATGAAAAATCCACACTTTAAGTTTTTTCTTCTACATTCTTTGATAAATTCAGGATATTCATGCATTAAACTTATTTAGAAAAATATACTAATTGAGGTAAGCTTAAAATGATTTTGTAATATTTTCCCTCCAATTTTTCTCTGTCCCAACACTACACAGTGGAGACTTTTATTTATTAGTTGTTATGGTTTTGATGTGAGGTGTTCCCCAAAAGTTCACATGTGAGACAATGCAAGAAGGTTCAGAGGAGAAGTGATTGGGTTGTGAGAATCTTAACCCAATCAGTAAATTAATCCCCTGATAGGAGTGGTAACTGAAGTGGTAGGGTGTGGCTGGAGGTGGGAATTGAGGTTGTGGCTTTGGGGTGTATATTTTGTTATCTGGAGAGTCTCTATCTGCTTCTGATCACCATGTGAGCTGCTTTCCCTGCCATAGGCTTCCATCATGATGTTCAGCCTCACCTTGAGCTTTGAGGAATGGAACCTGCTATCTATGAATGGAGACCTCTGAAACCTCCAGCCCCTAAACAAGCTTTTTCTCTTCTCCAATTGTTCAGGTTGGTCTTTTAGTCCCATCAGGAAAATAGCTGACTAAAACATTTGTTATAATATTTTTCTTTAACTAGTGTCTGCTAGATTATCAAACTTCTGGAAGGAGCATTATAATCAGCTAAGTAAAGACAATTTAATATTCAGAAATTCTTTCTTCCAAATCCAAGACATTAAGTCAGACAATTTCAATTTGGCTGTTTATTGCTACATTTATTTCAGTCCGATCTTTTATTAATATGTTCTGATTTGATAAAATGAATAAGAAAGGTTTTTCTTGAGATTTGAGATGATGAAATAATGTAAGCTTTTCTGTGTTATGTGAAAAAGTTAAGGTCACTAGAAAAGTCATAGAGATTATTCTGTTGCACATATGTGCATAAATTGCACACATATACTACATATGCAAAATATATTTGATTTTTAAAATACATTATAACCTTGGAGAACTTAACACATCCTTTTATCCACCGTCAGTGGCTAAGTTTTTCTAATGTTATTAGAATGAATAATATTTGTCACTAGTCTACTGATATGATTGACCAAGTTAGGTTTACTGAATCTTTAAACAGTAGTTACTTATTCTCTGAATGAATTGCTGACTTCGGAGGGTTAGTTTTTTCTGTAAACTCTTGTTCATCTAGAGTATTCTGCTGTTCACATAACTAGTGTCCAAAATCTTTCTATACTTGGAACTAACGTGGGTTGTGATGCATCAAATGTGTCACCTCTATCCATTTGTCTTCATTCTTCAAGACAGTTCTTTATCCAAGGAGCTGTCTCCCACATCCCTCTGTAATAGTTGACCTTGTAGATTTAGTTTTCTATCTGGCCATTTAGGGAACAAGCTATACTGTAGAAAATTATGTTCCCAATTTTCTTTGACGGCTGTATTATTTTATCAAGCAAAATACTATCAGGTTTGCCACATGTGCTTCTCTTCCTGTGATCTGGGTTGATTTTTTAAAGCAATTCATCACTCTTGGAATGATCTGTTTTCTCAACTCTGATCAACACGTCTTGTTATCTTCCAGTGTACCTGAATTCACTGACAGGAAAATATAAGATTCAATTTTATTTTTAGTGAAAATACCAGATTTTCTCCCAATAGGTATATCTTCTTTATATAGATATATTTGTGTGTGTGTGTGTGTGTGTGTGTGTGTGTGTGTGTGTGCGCGCGCGCGCACGCTGTATGTATATTGCTTGGGATTGAACCCAAGACATTTTACTTGCTAAATGGACACTCTACAACTGAGTTATATCCCCAGCCCTGGAATTTCCTAAATCTCTTGAATTTGTTATTGTAATAATTCTATTTTGTTTTTGCAAAGAATTTCAGCATTTCAGAGCATATTTCCTGTATTATCTCATTTATATGTATACTTGTTTTACACATTTGAAGAGTGGTAATGGAGGCCCTCAGTTTTGTTAAAAGTTGATTTTGCTTAGAAAAGTGCAGAACAATTTTTAGCAAAAATACATAAAAAAGAACAGGCTAGCAATTTCATTAACTAATATAAAGGAAGATGTTAGATATGATTCAAAAGATAAAAAAAGCAAACAAATTTATAGATCAGGCATATTGAAATGAATATGTATGTAGATGCAAACTTGGATTTTTTCATAGGGTGAAACAGGAAAAGTCAGTTAAATCTTTAGGTTTAACCTGCTTGTTGTAGGAAGAATTTGGTAATAGACCTAATTTGCTTATTAATCAGTTACCTACAAATTACAGTTATAAAATAATTTAAAGACAGCAGAAAAGTGGTATGAAATAACTCTTAGGGACATGATATAGACAATTGAAGTGCAACTTGTAAGTAATGCTTGATAATAATGGTGATTTTCAATTAAGAGTATGTATGTATAAAAACAATTGATACTACATAAGGAATTAAATGTTATTCCAAGTGTTTAGATCCAAATCAGGCATTCAGTAACCCATATGTTTGATTTTATTTTTTGTTAAAATAATTCTAAGAATGGGAGTCCAGAAAAAGTTCAAGAAAATCACTTTATAATTAATACAATATGGTGTTCTAATGTTTTCCAAGTGGGTAATAGGTGAACTATAAGGAATTAGTGCTCTGCATCTGCAGGGCAAACTGATAGTGACTGGTGGGCAGCCAGGGTAATGGACTAGTTATTGCTAATCACAGACAGCCTCCTTTGAGACTCAGAGGGTTACTCAAAAGGAATAAGATCTGAGTTTGCACTTTGAAAGCTCTGAAAGCAAGGCATATGGCAGGATTGTCCAAAACTTTATATGATGTGCACCTATGGCTAAGAACTTGCTCAATCCTGACGTATTTCTCACGAACCACCAGTTGCACAACTTGACTCTCCTCTTCATAAATAAGGTTGTGGGCCTGTGCTGAGATTCTGGGGTGCGGATGACTAAATAGCACAGTATACAGCAAAAAGTGAGAAGTGTCAGAATGGAGGTGAGGAGACAGGAAAGCTGATAATAGTGGTGGTCTCTGGTTTGTGCCTTCTTGTATGAAATACTTCTCTGCATC
Organism: Sciurus vulgaris; assembly: GCF_902686455.1. Lineage (NCBI taxonomy): Eukaryota > Metazoa > Chordata > Mammalia > Rodentia > Sciuridae > Sciurus > Sciurus vulgaris. Next base: position 23,081,790 of record NC_136470.1, on the reverse strand, counting down.
TGCATCTTTGATATTATAAGTTATATACAATTCAAACTTGTGGTGACTTTTTAATACTAGATGCTTGTTGCTCCCTGTTAAAGTTTTTGATTTGCAAATGAACTATTGAACTATTTTAATGTGTCTTTGGTTCAGGAAAAAAAAAAAACTGTAACTTGTGTGAATAGAGCTACAAGAATTTTGTAGTGTTTTTAAAAATGCTTCTTGCCAATGGGGATTATTAAGGAACTTCATTAATCAGCATTCTTTTAGCATGAAGATAATAGTTCTTATGCTTGAATTGATGAGATTATAATGTGGATATTTACCTGTCATGAAAATCCAACTTCTATTTATTTTATTATTATATACTATGGAGTTGCAATAAGAATTATAGTTCATAGTAACTTGTGTCTACCATTTATTGTCTGTGTGAACCTGGCTGAGTCATTTAAAATTTAGAAAACTAAGATTTCTCATATATAAAATAATAATTAAAAAAATAGTTGCTTTATGGATTTGTTATGACAGCTGATGAAATTAATCCATATAAAGAACTAGAACTACCACAAAGTCAAGCTTGTATAAACCTTTGCTCTTAAGTATAGCAAGTAAGATTTAATCCACTTATTTCCTAAATACAATCAGCTTTGAAGACACTAATGAAAAGTTGGCATTTTAAAGATTCCCATGAAAGGACACTGTGTTTAATTTTACTCTATTTTTTTAATAATTTATTTTTATTGTAAACAAATGGGATACATCTTGTTTCTCTATACATGAAGTAGAGGCATGCGATTTGTGTAATCATAATTTATAGAGGGTAATAGTTTTTGATTTATTCTGTTATTTTTTTCCTTCTCCCCACCCGTCCCACCCCTCTTTTCCCTCTATACAGTCCCTCCTTCCTCCATTCTTGCCCCCCTCCCACCCCCATTATGTGTCATCATTGCTTATCAGCGAGATCATTTGTCCTTTGGCTTTTTGAGATTGGCTTATCTCACTTAGCATGATATTCTCCAATTTTTCATCCATTTGCTTGCAAGTGCCATAATTGTATTCTTCTTTATGGCTGAGTAATATTCCACTGCGTGTGTATATATATGTGTGTGTGTGTGTGTGTGTGTGTGTGTGTGTGTGTGTGTGTATGTGTGTGTGTGTGTGTGTGTGTGTATGTGTGTATATATGTATATATATAATATATGGAGTGGCAAAGATTTTTTCCCACTCTCTAGACTCTCTCTTCACATTGCTGATAGTATCCCTTTACTGAGAGAAAGCTTTTTAGTTTCAATCTATCCCAGTTATTGATTCTTGCTTTTATTTCTTGTGCTATGGGAGTCCTGTTAAGGAAGTCTGCTCCTAAGTCGACATGATGAAGATTTGGACCTAAATTTTCTTCTATAAGATGCAGGGTCTCTGGTCTGATTCCAAGGTCCTTGATCCATTTTGAGTTGAATTTTGTGCAGGGTGAGAGATAGGGGTGTAGTTTCATTCTGCTGCATATGGATTTCCAGCTTTCCCAGCACCATTTGTTGAAGAGGCTATGTTTTCTCCATTGCACATTTTTGGCACCTTTGTCTAGTATGAGAAAATTGTATTTATTTGGGTTTGTGTCCGTGTCCTCTATTCTGTATCATTGATCTACCTGTCTATTTCAGTACCAATACCATGCCGTTTTTGTTACTATTGCTTTGTAGTAGAGTTGAAGATCTGGTATTGTGATACCCCCTGCTTCGCTCTTTCTACTGAGGATTGCTTTAGCTATTCTGGGTTTCTTATTCTTCCAGATGAATTTCATGATTGCTTGCTCTATTTCTGTAAGGTATGCCATTGGGATTTTAATTGGAATTGCATTGAATCTGTATAGCACTTTTGGTAGTAAGGCCATTTTGACAATATTAATTCTGCCTATCCATGAACATGGGAGATCTTTCCATCTTCTGAAGTTTTCTTTAATTTCTTTCTTCAGTGTTCTGTAGTTCTCATTGTAGAGGTCTTTCACCTGTTTTGTTAGATTGATTTTTTCGAGGCTATTGTGAATGGTGTAGCTTTCCTAATTTCTCTTTCTAAAGATTCATCACTTAAGTATAAAAATGCATTAGATTTATGAGCATTGATCTTATATCCTGCTACTTTACTGAATTCACTTATGAGTTCTAAAAGTTTCTGGTGGAATTTCCCGTTTCTCTAAATATATAATCATGTCATCAGCAAATAGGGATAGTTTGAGTTCTTCTTTTCCTATTCATATCTCTTTAATTTCTTTGGTCTGTCTAATTGCTCTGGCTAGAGTTTCAAGGACAATGTTGAATAGAAGTGATGAAAGAGGGCATCCCCGCCTTGTTCCAGTTTTTAGGGGGAATGCTTTCAGTTTTTCACCATTTAGAATGATATTGGCCATGGGCTTAGCATAGATGGCTTTTACAATGTTAAGGAATATTCCCACTATTTCTATTTTTTCTAGTGTTTTGAGCATGAAGGGATGCTCTATTTTATCAAATGCTTTTTCTGCATCTATTAAATTAATCATGTGATTCTTGACTTTAAATCTGTTGATATGGTGAATGACATTTATTGATTTCCAGATGTTGAACCAACCTTGCATCCCTGGGATAAAACTTAATTTTACTCTTGATCAGTCTATTACAAGCAGACAATTAGTTCATATGAAGAGTGACAAAATTAAATTCTAAGATTCTAAAGTCTTTGGCAGTTATTTGATAGTTTTAGATATACAATACATTCATCATGATTGCCAAAGAAACTCTGGAATAATGAGTCAAAATGTAATGTTACTTTTCTTTTTCAATTGTGTTTCCTTCTCTCTCTCTCTCTCTCTCTCTCTCTCTCTCTCTCTCTCTATCTCTCAATAGAGATTGAACCTAGGGGTGTTCTATCAGAGAGCTATATACCCAGGCCTTTTTATTTTTGATTTTGAGACAGGATTGGTGAGGCATACTTTGAGCTTTTGATCTTCCTGCCTCCTGAGGTTACATGCATTCATCAGTACGCCTAGACAAAATGTTTCTTATAAATTAAGAAGGAAATTGACACCAAGTCTTTATGAACAGGAAAATGATGGATATCTGAAATTCTCTTAACTTCTAATCTTTTTCCTCTAAAAGTCAGCTTTATTGATATATAACTCATATACAAAGAACCACAAACATTCATATATACAATTTGATGAATTTGGACTTATGCTCACCCGTGACACTATCACCACAATGAAGATGTTAGACACTTCTCAAAGTGTTCCTATGTCCCTTTGCCTTATGTGTGTATGTATGTATGTATGTGTTAAGAATATTTAACATGAGATTTAACATCTTAACATATTCTGACATGCCCAATGTTGTACTGTTAGCTACAAAGCACACTTTCAAATATTATTCATCTAGTGTGAGAATTTACATGCTTCAAATAATAACTGTCCATTTTCCCCACTTTCTAGGGTCTTTCAAAAACTACTGTTTTTTCTAGTTCTATGAGTTTCACTATTTAGATATTTCAAATAAATGGAATTTTGTAACATTAATTATTGATGAGGTGAATTTGTGGAGAATTTTGAACGCTTATGCACTGTTGGTGAGAATGTCAAATGATGAAACATCTGTGGAAATCAATATGAATATTCCTCAAAAACTTTGAAATAAGACTACCATGTGACACAGTAATCATACTTTTGGTACCTATCCAAAATAATGGAAATCAGTTTCTTAAAGGCACTTTAGCTCCCATTTTCACTGCAGTGTTATCCACAATAGTCCACAATAGTCAAGATATGGAATAAATCCAAGTGGTCATTAATGGAATAATGGATAAAGAAAATGTGCTATTATAAATAACAGGATATTATTAGGCTTAAAAAAAAAGAAAACCCTATTTGCAGCAGCATGAATGAGACTGGAGGATATTATAATGAGTAAATCAGGGGTTAAGATCATAAATTTCTCCTGTTGAAACAATGATGGAACAGTAGAACCTCTAAATTATCTAAGAAAATCAGTCCAATTCTCATCTTCAATCTTTATACAAGACGGTGAACTAGAACTTATTTGACAGTCAGACTGGAGAATTGTTCTGCCTTATTATCTGTCTTTGATGCATTCAAGGATTCTCAAAATCATGGTCAAGAGCTAGAACAGAAAGACAGATTTGCTGTTTTATATAGTGTAAAAACATTTTCCAAATAAAATATAAAGTGTATGGGTAGCACCACAGATTAATCTTTATTAACATTTCTGAGCACTGTGATTACCTGGAATGAATTCTTAATGGCATGATCTTGTGAGTCCCTCACAAGCATGGGACTTCTGAGATTCACATAAAATTAATGACCAGAAAAATGACTGCAGGGGGGTCTACTGAAACACTCATTACAGAAAATAGGATTTGGTGGTACCCAGTGCAATGATGCATCTTTGACACCTAATATGTAGTATATTTTGTATTTTGTGTAAGATCTGGGTGCAGAAGTAAGAAGTAGACTTTAACACCACAAGTGACCTAACAGTCTTTAAATTTACAGTCTTTTTTATCTATAGAAAATCTATGAAGACATTTTTTAACATGGGGAAATATACTTTTGCATAATCCTTTAATCTTATTTGACTTTCATTAAAAAGTCTTCATTTCTGCCATTAATGATTTTCATTATTCTATATGCTTTCTTTTGTGTTTTCAAATTTGATATTTTAATGAATCTCAACTGTTCTTAAAAGTGTGAGTCATTATGTAAATTCTTTGCTTTTATATTTACTTATATGCTACTGTGCTTTAAATTTAGTCTCTTTCCTAGATGGCAGTCCTAACTCATGGTCACATGCTTGCTAGTTAATGATATGTTTTCACTTCTTCTCTGTTTCCTGCAGCCCACATAATCTTTTTTTTTCCTTTCAACTTACTCACCATTTTTTCCTATGATTTGCTATATTGCTGATAAAATTTAATTTCTTCATTTCATTAGTTTTGCTGTTAATTTCCCCGCTTAATTCAAATATATTACAAGAAGTTGTAGATCACAGAAAGACTAATATACTTAATATGCCCTGCAACATTATTTTTTTCCTTCTGGAGCCTGTGCAGTTAAAACAAACTAAGATTTCCTTGTGTCCATGAGAAGCAAATACTTCAGAAACCTGTAAAATTATCTCCATGGTTGTTCATAGATTAAAAAAAAAAAAGCTAGAGCTTTAAGAATAAGAGGTATAATCATGAAAAGATATAGAACATATATTATGGAATATATAAGTTCCTTTTTCAGATTTAGAGATTAGCATAGTTCATTTGGACAGTTTTATATATCAGATTATTAAATTCAATTTTATGTAAACTTTCATTATTTATATATTTTATCACCTTTTTTGTTGTTTTCTAGGCTAGTGACACATACATGTCACACAGGCACATATAATAAATATTTCACTCAATTCATCAACATTATTCTGCTCCTATCCCGAATCTTTCATTATTTCCATATAAACATATCTTTTTCTATAATTCTGTACTTTTCAGATTTATCAAATGTCCACTCATAATTAGCCTCCATCTCTGGATTTTATGGAGAAGTACCTCAAAAGAAAAATCATATATAGTTAAGTTATATATTTGTGATTGGTATCATCATTTCAGTGCAGGACAAATACTCAAATGGAATGCAGATCAACTTCAGTAACTACTATTGAAACATTTTAGATTTTTTTTTTACTACTATTCAACAATTCTAAATATGCCTATAATGGATTAAACTTGGAGATGAATATTTAATATAATTTCAAACTCCCATGAAAGCTACTAGATCATTATACAAGCAAAGTACTGTCTTTCTCTAATTGCTCCAGGATATATTTGGCATGCCTTTCTTATTCTTTTTCATAGTTTTATTTGCATGTGTATATGTATTTTTTCCTTCTGAATTAGAAATGTCACTTCCTGAGATTTTGGAGGTAATTTAAAAACCAACCAAATAAGATTTCTTGTTGAGGTGGGTGGGAGAGAAAGTTATTGAAGAAATTTTTATTTTGTAGGAGAATGTATTAGAAAGATTGAAATAAGTGTATATGTGTGCATTATCCCTGTCAAAATATAAAATGTTTCCTATATAATTTCATAATATCCAGAAAATTTAGAATAGCCTTTGGCAATACCTCCATTTTATAAAGTATAAATAAGAGGGAAAATCATGCTAGATTAATATATTCACATTGCAGATGTGAAGTATTTTTTAAGAAATAAATATTTTTTATGTTATTAATGACTTTGATTATCTATGTTATATCTACACTCTGTCCTCTGATAAAATTTTACTGAATACTAAAATTTTGAGTAATTGCTTATCAGTTCAAAAATTGAAAAAGAATTTAATTGATTATAAGAGGAGGTAAATTAGCTATTTCTTGGCAAACCATTTCTTATATAAGTATATTGGAAAGCACATTAAAACCCACAAAATAAATGAAAGAGAAAGAAAAATAATATTTTGTTTTTATATGATAACTTCACAGTATCAATGCATCAACTAGTTAGTGCTGACATTTTCTGAATGATTTTTTGTATGTGTATTTTTCCTTCTCCATGGGTGGGAGAAGTTGACTAAATTTTTCCAAGGAGGAGGACGGGGGAGATTTATTTCAAAATCAGGTTCTCTCCAGTTGTCCAGGCATTAATGGTTTTAGGATTTTAATTCTGCAAGAAACACAGAAACTCAAAAGCCCTCCTGGACTTTATACCATCATCAGTGACTAAGAGAGCATGCATTCCCTAATGTCTGCTGCCCACGGACAAGTGGGAGACTAGGAGCTTTAAGGGAAAGCTTCCTGGAACAGCTCATGCACGGGAATCAGACTAACAGCTCCCTTCACGGCAATGGAAAGCCATATTACTAAAGCAGGTATGCCATAAGTACCATTGGAATGCTAGGAAGACAGAAAAGTCTCTTCACGTCGAGTCTTTTTTTTTTTTTTTCTTACATTTTGAAAAATAGTTAGAATACCACCCAAATATGATTTTCAACAGATTTTAAAAATAGGCTATTATCATAATAATATTTGAATTATGAATGCACTATGTTACTGCTTGATGTAGGCAGCACACAGTCTTTTGAAATTTTCTGTCTCCTTAAGTATGTACCACGGTTAATATCAGAGGTGGCTGATGCATATTTAAAACTAAAAGACATAGCTTTTTTGTGGGATTGAATATTGAACTCAGGGCCTTGCACATGTTAGGCAAGCACTCTACAACTGAGTGGAATGCTACAACCCTAGCCTTTTCATGTTTTTTTTAATTTTTATTTATTTTTTTTATTTTGAGAGAGGTTCTCACTAAGTTGCCAGGCAGGAATGAAACTTGAGATCCTCCTGCCTTAGTCTCTGGAGTAGATCAGATTGAAAGATACATTTTTTTATTTCTGCTTTTTTATATCCAAATGATGGTGAATATGATTTTTCAATAAATTACAACTATCATTAATGTTTTGTACTAATTTCATACCCACTATGTGCCTAGGAATTTTTTCCAGATGAAACTACAGTATTATTTTTGGGCTATATTTCCAACATTTGTGATTCTTAAATGAAATACAAACATCAATTATTTTAACTACATCAAGACACATGCTGTCAACAGAAACTAGTAATCTGTTTATAACAATTCTGTGACATGTTTTTGAGTATTAACAATATTTTTATGGATGCAATTTTAATTTCCAAATAAGTAATCAGAGAATGCTTTTGAATTTAGACTGAGTATAGTAGTAAAGATGCGTTGAGCAAAAACGAAACAGAAGGTTCAGAAAACAATGTCCAGTGCAAGTCCCAAATTCCAGTTTTGTCTTTGTGGTTTGCTAATTCTCAAATCCTGGGAAGGCTTTTCTTTCCTACAGAAAGTAGGTAGATTACAGAGGGAAACACTTTTGATGCTTTTATTTTATAGCAATATAAAGCTTCAGTATAACGAATGAATGACTGATGTGTAATCCCTTAGTATAACTATGACTTGAATTCACTGTTCTGTTTCCTGATCATCTGTTCTTGTAAAAGTTCAATAAAATATACCTGAGAGAATTCTTGTGAATGCGAAAATTTATTGTGAATGCAATTACAGTATTTATCTGGAGAAAAATTTAAAGATACATTTATTTAGTGAGCATTATGAAATTCAGAATGTCATGTGTTTCATTTAGATTTTCCATTATATTTTGACAACAGTTTCATGAGACATTCAGATTTTTATATACAAGGAAATTGGGAACACAAGATTTCAAGAAATGCAATGGAAAATACATAGATGATAAATAGTAACAGTTTATGTAATGACCTCTTATTCTTCACAAATCTGCACCCCTATTCTTTTTTGATTTTTTTTTAGAGCACCAGTCTGCTTGCCTGGAGACTAATGAAACTTCAAGATAATTGTACATTTTTATATCTTGTTGGGAAAAATGTACTCATTTCTTGAAAACTTGCAGGTAAATATTCCCAGATGAATGATTCTACCAAGAACATACTAATTTTTATATACACTAGTTCTCTTTAGAGTGAGTGTACTTTTAATAAAAATATTGTTCCTTCTGAATGGACACATACAGATCCATGATAAAAGTATTATAGGTAATTCAGCCATATGACTGGTTTGATTTTACATGCACAGTCTAGAATTAACATCTTAACTCTAAAGATATTTTCATATATGAATACATGGCCAGTGAAACTCCACATCATGCACAACCACAAGAATGGGATCCTAATTAGAATAAGTTATACTCCATGTAAGTATAATATGTCAAAATACACTCTACCATCATGTATATCTAAAAAGAACAAAGAAAGGAAATGTAGCCATTAGAGAAATGTAAAGATGCCTTAAACTGTAAACATGGATTGAATGTGCTATTGATTGTAATAACTGATACATAGTCCTTTTCTTAAAGTGGGTTTTTTAGGAGAAAGGGAGAGAACTAATGATGCAGAGGAAGTGGGGAGAGGTTGGTACTAACATTACTGAGGGAAAGCTGCAATAGTAAACAGTCTTTCAGAAGTGAAGAAAGATTTTTATCAGTGGACAGAATGGCTAGAAGGAAAAATGCATTAAAAGTCAGAGTAATATGTGCTCAATATAGAACATCATGACAAAATTAATTTTTAAAAAGTGTATTCAAACAATATCAAATGTAAAAATCACTTGCAATATTGTTTTTAAGGTGAAAATTTAACAGCAGTAATTAAAGCTAATTTAGAAATTTGTAATAATGATTTCCAAATAAGGAAGTGGTAGTTTGTTTCATGGATAGATTAGTTAAAAAGAGAATTGCCTTAACTCTACTTATTATTTTTTTACATGCATCAGTTTTAGAGAGAAGCAAATTCTGAGTAGTGAGGAAGAAGAAACCGAAAAGTCTTATAGAGGGGTTTCATCAATTATACAGCAAAAAAGCAAATCAATTGAGGTGAACACTACAAATATTTATGTCCTTAAAACATGAGAGGGAAATAGAGTCTAAGTACCAAGAACACTGAAGTTCAATTCTTATAGGACTCTTCACTATCCCTTATATTCATTTTTTCCTCTCAAGATTCCAAGTTGTTTTATAAATCGCTGATGCCTTTGCATACTATTACAAACTCTCAAGGTAATTTTAAGATATAGCTTTGTTAGATAGTGAAAATCTATGTTGCAGCTTGTTTTTTGTAAGCTTGGCTAAATTAAGCTATCCTTTGTTCTTCTATTCTTAGGTGTGTTGGACTGAGTGTTAGATCTGCTTATGTATGATGACTGATGATGTCACTTCAGCTCTTGAGATCAGGGTTAGGTAACTTGGGCTCCCTCTGGTGTCTGTCTAGTCCCTTTTAAAGTAGTTAGAAGAAAAAATAATAACGTTTAGAAAACCAACTTCTATAATAAACACTACCATAAAAATAGCAAGGATAGTTTACATTTTTAATGCTGCAGGCTGCAGTCTATAAGAAGTCAACATGACTGTAAGTTAATTTAAAAGAAAGAAATGGGAATTCTCATGATAGATGTTTAATAGTCATATTTTTATTGGAAATAAGAACATAAGATAAATGTAATGTATGAATGACAGTAATTTTGTCAGAAAGTCTCTAAGTTCTGTAGAATAGGTTTTCATTACTTAAAAAAGTCTTAACTTTAATAGGTTAACTAATTTCAAACACTATTCGCCACATTAAATAAAAAAATATTTGTACAAAAACATACCAAGTTTAAACATCAACATTTGGGTCTTAAACAATATTTCACTTATATAGAGAGGTAATTTTAATAAAAGAGAAAAAATCACAAGTTTTTGCAAGCCTTATAAAAAGTTAGGAAAGACTATTATGTGATTTAAATGATACCAAAGAGGTAACAACTTATAATTTTGTGGAAGACACTTTATTTCTGATATTTTACTTTGTTTTCTTCATTAAACTTTGTGGCTTAAATATATCTCCTAAATTTACTTGACTGTGTTATGCTTATGCTGTGGGAGTAGTTCTGAACAGTTCAGCAGAATGTGTTATTTTAAGCTTTAAACATAGAACTAACTTGTAAAAATGTTACTTTTATTAATTTTTGTATTGCCTGGTATTAGAATGTGAAGCTTTATTACTTCCATTATTTTAATAAAACCATAATCTCATGCAATTAATATCTAAGAAATGCTTTTCCATTATCTGTTATCTGTGTGTTTGTATTACATAGTTCTATAATTACATACATTATATATTATACACTTATATAAATTATAAATGTTTATATAAATTGTATATAGTATATGTATAAAATATAACTAGTCACTGATATTTTCTCACATCATTATTTCATGCAATGCTATTTTAAAAGAAACGATTTAAAATAATGTTAGATATGCACGAAACAAAATATAGTTCTCCAGAATTAAATGTAACTCTCTTGTTAGAATCAGGCCATAATTATTAATCAGGCCATAAATAGCTTACTTAAGCTCCAACGTCAGATTAGAAGATAAATTTATAACAGAAAAAAAGAAATAAAACACACAAAGAAAATAATGATTATATGACAACAAAGTCATTGATGAAATCTAGAAAATAAAGGGGAATATTTAACCTAGAGACAAGACAAGCTAAGCTAGCATAAGGAACATTTAATAATATTAATTTATTTATTCATTCATTTATTCCTCACATTAAACACACATATTGTACACTTGTTAGGCAATACACTTTTTATTTGATAGGGAATTTTATAATTTTATCTAATTTATTGCATATAGATATAAATGCAGAATGGAACATTAATTTTATTTTTCAAGGTAGAGAAGAAAACTGAAAGTAGATATAATTTGAAAAAAATTCAAACATGTTTGTTGGCATAGATGTGTACCCAGTAATGTAGGACTGTCTGATATAATGAAGGTTGGGAAGCTTAGTTAGGTTGAAAACAGATTTGGAAGCAAATTCAGGATCAGCTCAGAAATAGGAAGAAGTTCAGAATAAGGTAGGAATGGGAAGGTAGCAGTTGGTAATGATGATAGAAGTGGTGACAGGAAGTCAGCATCAGGGAGTCAGTCACCAGGCAAGAATTCTGCCAGAAAGAGGAAAGAGCGATTGCAGATCATAATAAACCCAGGCTTCCAAATACATTTGGTTGAGACAGAATTCTAGGCTGTAGGTCAAGATTCCAGTAATCATGAAGAATCATGTTTTTTGATTCACAGATATTAAAATTCAGAAGCAAGAAATCAGTAGGATGAAGTACAGTAGCACACAACTTTTCTCATGGGGAAAAAATAAATACACACAGTTACTGAGACTAGACCCCAAGATCAATGTAGAGAAAGCAGCCAACTAACTTGGAATTTGACAATGCTCCTGTCTTAGTATCAACTAAGAGCTTATTGTCTTCCTCTAGATTAGGAACACAGACTGGTCAGACAGGCCTAGATCCAAAGGGAGGAAGGAATCTAAGAATGATGGACACAGGGAACTAGACATACATTGTAAATATCATTTTTTTAATTAAGATATAATGGGAAGATTTCTCAATATTTTAGTAGTATACAAAATATTGTCAAATATCAGTATCTGAGACCAGTAGGGACATATATATCCTAAACAGTTGAGGACAAATTCTACCAAGAACCTCAAAAATAATTGAAGTAGTACTCCATGATTTTTCCAGTCTTTCAACTATTTATACAAAAGGAATACTTCCTAAGCACAGGGACAGGAAATCTCTGGAATTTCCACAGGACAAATATCCAGCAAATAGAACTTCATCCTGGAAATGTATACGGCTCTGAGAATGAGAATGTCTACTCATTTTTGCTTTGTGTCCAAATAAAACTTTATTTCATGAAACACCTTTCAGTCATCTCTGTAGCTTATGAATTTTATGAATTGCATTATCAGATACATTCTGGAATAAAGTACTCCCAATAAATTCTATACTGAACCTAAGTGACCATGAGAATGACAGTGTATAAATTTTACTTTCTGTCCTCTTTATCTGTCAGGGACTTAGAGCAAATTTAAAAGTCACTTCTAATTATTTAAGGTCTATATATGAATATTCTTTATTATCCTGATCATGATTTTTATATATGTATGTGATGATTCATGTGGCCTGATTTCCAATTTGTATTTTTTAACAATTTTTAAATGTTCAGTTTTAGGAAAAATAGTTCCCTTCAATAAGAAATTGAATATAAATATAATTTTTTTCAGTATTAAGATCAACCTTTGATTAAATACAAAGATTTTTGAAAAAAGAAGAAAAGAAAAGAAACTGCTACATTGAATATACAAATTTGGTGATGTAATACAAATCTCTTTTCCAGGAACCAGAAGATGTACAGTAATATGAATCTTGTTATTGAGGACACATTATATTTTAAACAATGTAACTCAGTAGAACTGATTTTTAAAAAGGCAATTTGCAGTAATCTTTAGTCTAGTTTGAGCTTGTGTGTTTATTTTGGAAGAAAAAAAATCCTGACTTGCCCTTTGCAAGTATGCAAATATTTTTCCCCATACCTCAGAGTAGATTAAATGTCTTTCTCCAAAACTGTAGTTAACTCACTAGAGAGTTAGCTAGCAAGACACACACACATATACACACACACATAATCAGAGGCAATATATTCATATGCATATGTATATATAGACTTATAAGTGCATAGCTTCTATTAATATAATTGTATCACATGATGTGGGAAAACATTTGATTGTCATGTTAAAAATACGGGAAATCTTCTTTAAAGAAGGGTCAAACATATATGCAAAGGGTATTTAGTAAAGTAAAAATAACCCACAATTTATCTAATCAAGTTTAGAAAGAATTTGAAATTAAATTATCCAAAACAAAACAAAACAAAAAGCAGCATTTGTACTTTAATCTATCCTTGCAAAGCATGTCTGGCCAATATTGAAATATAAAGTTCTTGAAACAATGCCATTATTGTAGTTTATTATTGCCATTGAAACCTAGTTTGCAAAAAGAGAAGGGACGTCTTTTTCTCCTTTGAGAGTGTATTCACTCTGAAAGGAAAATCAGTTTTCCTCAGTAAAATTTTTGCTCTTAGGTAAGCCAGTGAGAAAATTTCTATAGATGTCTTGTGTCAAGTAGATTCGGATATCTACCTTGATTCTCCCTCTTCCTATGACTTTGGCTGCCATCTTTCTTGAGGGACAGCAACACATATCCAACAAACAGGAACTATGTTACCATCAGGAGAAACTATGAAGTACTAACTTAGACAGGGAGGTTGTTCTGAGAGATCTGAAAAGCAAGAGTGTTGGAAAGAAGTTGAGACCCAGAGGTGAAACAATCTTTTTATGATTCTAGCTCTGAAAACTTGAGCCTTTGATGGCAGAGAAACTTCTTAGAACTGAAACTCAAATTCCTACATGCTCTTCCGTTCATTTGAAAGGTACCTGACACTTCAGCAAACAACTTCATGTAACTTAATTCAAGTTTTACATGTTTTTGGCCTAGAGAAATTATGTAGAATATTGGGTTCTCAGTTAAGGAATAGTTTAGTAAAGATAATAGAGTCATCTTTTAGAAATTATAGATAGACCTTTTTGCCTCCATTCTCACTGTCATGCTGAATCACCACAGACATTATGACATAGGAAAGACGAGGATTGAGGAGATGGACTTCTTGGTACTCCGTCTCCAGGAGGGAGAGACAATACAGAATAATATGTTTCCCGAAGTGTTAGTAAGAAACTATTATGTAGGCAAAAAATGGAAGACGCTACCATGCTCTACTCTATTCAGATTTTGACATAAATATGAGGCTTAATTTTTGCTGCCCTGAAAGAACGTATATTACGAAATTAAAATATACCAACCGTGGTTGTATTATTTTTAGTAGTTCTCTCTGTCATGATAATATTGTCATGCATTTATAGCTTAAATTTTTGTGTTTTTACATTATATTTAGCAAAAAACTGGATATTTGCCGGTATGAATAAGAATTTAATACAAACACAGCATTTTAAGTATAAATGTCCAATATGAAGTAATATACGGTGTTAAGCTCAAGAAATCCTTTAGTATTATTCAAATGATGTATATCTATTCATAGAAGGATCTGCACAATTCCAATATGTGGATATGGTGTAGAGACAAATATATAGGCATTGTTATTATCATAATTATTTCTCATTTCAAAGGGACATAAGAAAAGTTGTATAAGGAAATGAATGGTAAAGCATAATGCATTATTACTTCTAAATGAATACAACTTTTTCATACCATCCTAAAATGTCATATTTTATACCAATCTGAAGTACAAAATTGTTTAGTCATTTATTTATAAATCGTTACCTATAATTCAGTAATTAGTACAGCTTGTAAAGGGACTTTATCTTACACAACAAATAACACATAATATATAGCTTTCAGTGTGTTTGATTGCCAAGATTGTACAATTATATTATTTCACTTGTTTTGTGATTTTATTCTTAAAAAGTCCATTGGCCATTATAACATTATAGTATAGATTCATGTACCATCTTCTGAAACCATCATTCTAAGATAGAAGTATTGAAATTTTGTTGGTAATATATCTAACACTACAGTTATTCTGATATTTCTTATATCAAAGTAATGAGTATAGGGGAACAGACCAATTGTGAGTCTTAGAAATTCAAAACCTCACCAGGAAGAATTTAGCAGAAATTGCTTCAATTAAGTGTCCAAAATAAGGAAAGAGAAAGGAGAGGTGCATGAAAATTATAACAAAGTAATTGATTTTATAAAACTAATTTCTGTGTGTGAAAATGGTATGGTAGTTTGAAAATGGTATTTGTTTGACCTATGTCCTAAATAAGTGTAATTATGGATACAAAGTTTTGCTTTTTATTTTAAAATTTTTTTAAAAATATATTTTCATTGCCAATGGACCTTCGTTTTCTTTCTTTGTTTATATGTGGTGATGAGAATCGAACCCAGTGTCTCATGCATGCTAGGCAAGCACTCTACCACTGAGCCACAACTCTTAAAAATGTTCATAAAATATATATTTAAGCACAGAGTTTTCTGTTGATGCCATGGATGAAAAAAATATGTTTTATTATTTTCTTTTTAGGAGAGGATAGCTCAAAGAAGTACCAATCAATCTATGTTTGACTCTGGAAATGTCTCTTATTATCTCTGGGCTTCAGTTTGAAGCTTAAGGGCTTGAATCAACTCTACTGAAAACATCATGCAGCTCTAGAATCCTGTGATCTCCTATGATCCTAGAGTATGCTCTTTATATACCCTCATTGGCTGCATAATTTCAGAGACCAGTGTATGGCACACAAATTGCCTAGAGGGCTCCATCTGCTTGCAAATATCCTTGCCAACCTTTTCACAGAATACTCCAAAAAATATGTCATGTGGATCATGCTCTTTCCCTCTTTGATTTGTACTTCATTCATTTCAGAGTTTTTTTCTTCATTCTTTTCTGTTATGCAAAGAAAATGTATCAGCAGACATATGGAATTGTCCGGTAGGACAGATGACCCCCCCTAAGTTTAGCATATTCTTTGTTGAACTGGTATGTTTTCCAATATTTGCCACAGATAAAATATTTTACTCCAAAAAAAGCCATTTTGGTATTATTAAACTGATATCTGCAGATTATTATTCAATACCTACTGAAAATTCAATTGTGCATCAGGAGCTATCAAAACACAAAGTTAGCCACATTGCCCAGAGTACATGATTATGATTAGATAAATCAATCCAGCACAAACACCTGACAGTTTTCATAAACAGTGTTCATCTTCTAGAGTGAGTGAAGTTGTAAAGTGATGGAAAGTTGCAACACAGCTTCTGTCAGTTTATTACCACACCAAAATTGCCTTAATTGTAACTGCTTTTACAGATGATAAAATTAAAATAATGCCGATAATATATTTGGTGGACATATTGAAGTTCTTGTTACCACCTGAACATCGGATGTAATATAGTGGTTCATTACAGCATGATCTATGGCTAGTGTCTCTTTGTGTTTGTGATATTCAAAGGGATGTAAGCCATTGGTTTAATTACTAATTTTGGTGAAGAGCAGTAATTTGGCTTATGAGTACTTCAGAAAATTACTCAAAATGTTGCAAGAAGAATATTTCCTATACGAACTCAGCTCTACCCAGTATAAATAAGTGCTGCTTTCATACCCTTTTCATCAGACTCTTTTAAGAAATTCTCCTAAGCATTTTTCAGGTTTTAAGTTGTTCCTGCAAATGTCTTTTTTGTTAAGGAAAGAGGGAATTATTCATTTTTTTCTGTGTAAAATTTATTATGCCATACACTTCAAAATTATGAATGTTATGACTTAGGGGAAATTAAACAGGTGCTAAGGTACTTATTAGTGATAAATATATCCACTATACATAATAAATAAAATTAATAAATGTCATATCTTAACACGTCTAAAAATATAACATCATTAGTATTTGTTTAACAGTATACTGGGTATTATTATAGATTTATAAATTATTTTAATTATTTCTAATTGTTGACACCAAAAAAGTAATAGTTTCTAAAATTATGAATTATATCAGTTAACCTATCATAACTTGGTAATCTTATTGAATCCACGTGGTTATAAATGTCAACATGAAGAATTAGAACAGAAATAGTGGCTTTGTTTTTCCCAGGGAATCTATAAGCTACCTATGTGTGTGAGTTTGAATGTGAATAAACTATGTCATAAGCAATGTTTCTTAAATACAATCCCACAATAGAATTGAGAAACTTTTTAATTTTAAATCATCAACTTAGAATTTTTGTTGATTTAGTGGATTTTTTTTCCTTCTCATTTTGGGTATTTAAGTACTTTGCATTTGACTCTGTGTATAAAACTTTCAAATTCTCTCATTTATTTTCCTTTAAAATATATTTTTTCTTTAAGAATATAGAGTAAGTAGCCTTATATTTAAAAGAGATGTTTTACACTGATTGAAACATAGGTTTTTGGCATCAGGGAAGCCTGAGTGCAAATCATAGCTGAGACTTTATGTTTGTGTGATCATGCTAAATTGCTAGAACTTTCTGTCACTAGCTTTTTCATTGGCAAATAGAAAAAACAAAAAACAAAAAAAAAGAGAAAAAAATGTTATTCATTTGGGTTCTCCAAAAAATAAACTAATTTTCACAGATAAAGTACTTAAATCAGTACCTAGTACATCTTAACTATTTAAAATTTACAAAAATGATTTTGAATGTGAATGTAAGTTCTCTAGCTTTGGATATTGCATACAAATTATATTGTACTATAAAATATGAATATATTTAACATGTGCTTTTTTTCCTATAAGTATCTTTTAGTCATGATCTTTTTTTCTTATTTTATTATATCCATCCTAAGAATTTAGTCATTTTATTTGTAGACCATTCAAATTTAATTTGCCTTTCAATATATGCCTGGTGAGCACCCACAATCAATAAAGCAATTTTATGTTACAAACAACAGAAAAAGAAGTCTATTTTAAAGAACCAATGATATAATGCTTCCTGAACTACTTAATTGAATTAATCATAACTTTAACTTCTCTTTCTTCTCTTCATGTTGTCCTTAAGCAACTGATTGGAACTAGTTACCTATTATTTATTGAGCATCTATTTGTTTATTACACTCTTTAGAAAAAACCCAAACAAATTTTTTGGAGTTTTTAACCAATAAACTTTTAGCCTATGATGGTTTGACTTAGATTTACAGTCAGATTTTGGCATTGGTATCTATAGACACTCTAGTAATTAGAGATGAAAGCTGAAATTAAGAAGATAGGAATCTATTAATATAGAATAATGGCATCAGAGTCACCAATAAATAAAACTGCTCTTCTGAAATGATTAGAATAGAATTTACCTTTTAAAAAATGTCTTAACAGGCAAAACTATTACACTTCATTTAGGAAATAAATCATAGAATTATGTTATGCAGTGATTAGGAAATTGATCTTGCATTTTTCCATTCTTAAGCATTCTGTAGCAGAAAAATCATTACCCTGGATTCAAGTCATAATTATGCTTTTGAAGCTTTGTGAAATTGGGCAGGCCATTTAATCTTTCTTGGTGTCAATTTCTTTCATTTGTAAATTTAGAGAATCAGACTCGTGTTATATGAAAATTCTTAGATAATACACCTAAGAATAAATGACTATGGATAAGAATGAGAGAACAAAATACTTAGCTTACCACTTTACATCTGATTCCTGGTAAAGAAAATTCCACATATAAATGACTGTATTCATATAATGTATTTATATAAATCTACTAAATGATGAACTCAAGTAATTGGACTAAAGACAGAAAGATTGATATGGACAATACTTTGGCATTTCTAATACTGAATGAACCTAATTTTATTGCACTTAGGAGTTACCATGATAATGTCTTGAGATATCACCTGTAATTTGAAGAAGATATACAAAGTTAAAATTTTCTGAATGTTGATTTTCTTTCTTGTATGAACAATGAATTTTGAAGTCACATTTTATGGGCTCTTTATTATCACCGTTTGCTAATTTCAAGGTGCATTAGGTATAATTATTCTTTTAATAAGGGCAGCAATAAAAAGTATACTCAAGTAGCAGGCTTCAATGAAGCTGCCATATTCTTGGTCTCTCTCTACAGCATTTCATTCTTATTCAGTAAATAGTATCAGTACCAGTTTCTCAGCATGACCATATTCTTAAATACAACTGCCCTATTTTAGGGTTATATAAAGAATAGATCCTCAAGTGTTTTAAGGCAATGATGCCTTTTCTCTGATGAACCAAATAATTCTATAATTTATTTCAGAATGACCCTAGTCCTACATTAGAAGTGCCATAGTGTGGGTAGGAACATTGCTATGTTCTCACTTCTAAGGATCTGGTTCTGATTGCTATATATTAGTACTATTGTGCAAATAACTTGTAGAAAAAGAAAAGAATCAAGCCCTAACCTAGAATGGGGAATAGGGAAGGGTAAGTTAACATAAAAGGAGATTTGAGGTTCTTATAAAATATCAGAAGAATTGAATCAAAGTGGAAAGAAAAGGATGGGGACAAAATCAAAGACAGAAAGTAGTCTAAAATTGGCCAGGGAATATGATGTGCAAAATAAGAAAGGACCAGCCAAGATGCAAACAAAGCCAAAAATGGAGTCAAGAATCAAAAAACGTGAATGAGGTTTTAGGTAGTCTAAAGAATGTTCCCAGATGCATCAGAGGTACCTATGGATGCATCCATTCTAGTTTATCTGATGCTATGGTTGGAATTTCTGTGTTCTCTCAAAAAGCAATATGTTGAAATCTAACTAACAGTAAGATGGCTTCAGAAGGTGCAGAATTTGAAAAGGCTCATGGTCATGAATACAGAATCCATACAAAAGAGGACTTACAAAGTTATCTTGCTCTTTCCACCATGTGAAGACCTGGCTTATAGGAGCATCTGTCAATTAGAATGTGAGACCCCCACTAGACACCATATCTGCTCATGCCTTAGCCTTGGACTTTCAAGACTTTCATTAGAATGAAAAATACATTTCCATTGTTGCAATTTTCCAAGTGCATGGTGTTTTGTTATAGCCAACTCAAATGGATGAAGACACCTAAATACAATTTTTAAAGGAATAAAGCACCTACATTGCTAATGTTACTTGATTGGTCGCAAGTCAATATGTGTGTCACAAAGTTTTAAGAATACTGAATCATTTAATGATAAAATACTACTGACAAAGTTTTGTTAAACAATAAAATTCTCCAGAGGATAATTATATTGAACTTTTAATTCTGGGTTGATTCTAAATTTGGGTTTCAGTCAAAAGGCAGCAAATGATATAAGCAGAATCCATCTTCATTGTCTTTCTTTAATCAGACATCTTTCATTGCTTGTAATTTCACACATTAATTCAACAAGCATTTATTGCATCCCCATCATTCTGTAGGCATTGTTTCAGGCACTGAAAATACAGCAGTGAACAAAATAAACTTTCTTTCTTTTTTTTTTTTTTTGTCCATGGAAATGCCTTTAATGGGTCCTGGGCAGGAGATCAAGTTTTGACTCTTTCTTGATGCTTTGATGCTTTTTCTTAACTGTGAACTATTCCTATAATAAATGACTAGTTGGAGTAAAATAAATTGACAAAGTTATTGTGGCACTCTGGAGCATATTTTTACTGAGTGGAACCTGTTTCTTAACATTTTGTAAGAAGCCATTTCCAGAAAATTTTAGCCATTTCTGCATTTTTGAACTTGAATCAGTTTTCTTTCTTGGAGGATTCCTTTGATGAGTCCATTTCAACATAAAGATCAAAAGCATGTACACATCCATTTTCCTGGAACAGGAAAATGAAGGTATCATTTATTTTCTGACCTAATGAAGACATCCCTGTAGCTGTTGCCACCTTAAATATAATGTTATTACTTTGAACCATGAACTGTGTGAATGATTAGCAACACAGGTCTTTCTAGAAATATGCTTATCTTTTTGTCTTTATTTTAATAAAGTGTGACTAGACTGTCAAGTTTTGCTCTGAAGGATGGGATTATATAATTAAAATCATTTATAAGAAGAAAATGGGACAGACTTTTGGTTTCCGTTAAACAAACTCATTTTTTCCTTTTCTTGGGATTCAGGGAATTGTTCCTGGGTTCAGCCCAGGAAAGAGAGCTTAGAGTAGGGTTCTGCCATTAACATTTTGGAATGGATAATTATTTGTTGTCCAGGACTTCCTTGTGCATGTAAATTTTTTATTAGTATCCCTGGACTCCCCACTGAATGTCTATAGCACCAACTCCCAGTCCTGGCAATCCAAAAATGTCTCCAAACATTGCCAAAACAGTCCTCAGTGGTAAACTCTTCTTGAGCTGGTAATTGGTGTCCAAAACTTTCATGGCACCAAGAAAGAGAATCCGCTAAGAAATTCTGTGTGGGAAACAAAGAAATGGACACTGGTCTCTTCAAGAAAAGATAGGTATCTCTTATTCAAAGTCAGGTTTCTCTTTTATGCTTTATTATGTTTTGGTTATTCTCATACATTCAATATGCTTTATTAAACATCTCTGCTTGAGCCCTGAGGACTCAAAGCATGTGGCTGTGTTCAGACATCCAGTGAAGTGATACAGAAAGATAGAGCCTTGGGAAGTCTGTCACAAGATAGCAAAAAGTATGCTCAGGAGGAGAGCAGAAATGCAACCAGTGATAAAATCCTACCTGACTTTATAGGTGTAATGTCCCTGTGGCGCTCAGCCATCTTCAGATATCGTAGTGGCAAATGAATTTAGGATGCTTAAACTTCATTTGTAGTGGGTGTTATATACAAGTAAAAAAAAGTAAGTATTTTTCTGGTTAACTAAAGTAATTGTAAATATGTGGTCACCCATATTCACTGAGGTTTTTAACATCTTATCCTAATAAATATAGTGGAATTCCTGGATCTAGGAGCAAAAGAGTAGGGTTAAAAGGATATTGATATTAAGGAGTAGAAGACCTTTAGTGTACCCCAAATTTGACAAATATGGATATAAAAATTTATATAGACATTTAAAATTCAGTTGAAGAGAATTAAAGGAAGAAACTATGGATATTCTCAGGAATTTCACACACAAAATATAAAATAAATAAATAGCAAGTATTGATGGGAGTGATGTGCAGTTACATCTTCTCTGTAAGTCAGAAAATTATGAATTGGAAAATAATACAAGTAATATGACTCGAGTGCCTACAAAGAGTCACACATTTTTTTGGCCAAGTTGTTTAACTCCTAGTTGTCTAAAACACCGTAATTCATAATGTGTTTTCAAAGCTCTGTAGACAAAGATTCACATTGCATTGTTATTCATTATTCATTATAAGAATTGTAGAGAAACTCTAATGTCTTGGTGGTATGAAATTGTTAAGAGTACTAGGGCAATGTCCATATGATCAAATGAAGTTTTCAGTTTGTATTTATAAAATTTAATGACAATGTAAAATGTTTCAGTACAAAACAAGGTAAAAAAGATGTCAAATAGTATTATCATAAGCTATATAAAGAAAACATATGAAATATTAGGATAAAATATTCAAGGGATGCACTCTGATTGATAAGAATAAGCATTTATGTTTTTTCACATGTATTATGTAGGGATTTGTGAAAATTAAGTATTGATTTATAATATAACATTTACAACATTTAGCTTTGCTTTTCTGTTCTAATTCTTTTTACATAGCCATGCTGTTTATTCTCAGGTCACTTTCTTAACTGGGTGTTGAATTCCTCAGTTTTAAGAAGGTAGTCATATCCAGTAATAGTTGTTAAATATGTATTTATTTAAACCTGAGGATTCATGACAAAGAAAAGTGGCAGGGGGAAAGTGTCATTGTCCTTGAAAATGAGTAAAGATCGTCTTATGTAAAAGTAAAATATTTTTTTTTCTTAAACATTTCACACTGAAATAAAAGTATACATGTGTTCTAACAATGGATATGGGTTGATTATTAGGTGGAATACTGAAGGTTTATTGTTATATAGGAAGAAATTCTATTATTGTCACTAGTACCTGCAATGGATGGAAGTGTTTGTCTAACTTAAAAATTAACAGAAACATAATTTCACAAAGGGAAGAACTAAATGATTCTGTGCAATAAGACATTTTCAAATGTAATTCATTTTCAACTTTATTGCTGCTCAAGAATACATTAATATCCTGTGTCCTATCAAATCTATAGTTCTGTGGGATCAGTTGCCAAGTATGAAGGATTTGTTATCTAGTATGTGATAACTGCCCTTCACATGATAGGATTTGTGCAGACTTCACCTTGGTCAATATTACCCATGGACAAAATGTGACTTCTGAGTGCCGTAATCAATATTTGGGCAACCTGCATTTCACGTCATGATCCTTGTCATATCAGAAAGGTTCATTGCTACCACTGCTTGATTCCTTTTTTCCTTCTTACTTTGTCCTGAATATATTCTTGAAATCATGTCAATCACTGGTTTGTCAATGTGTTGCAGGTTTGTTACATTTTTTACTCTGTCCATCATTATATTTGGCAGGGATGATGTGGTGAAGAAAAATATAATATCCCCTTAGAGTTAAGAAAATATTATTCTGGCAAGTGGCAAATTATAGGAAGTTATTGCATAATTTCAGAGTGAAGTGAGCAGTTATTTGCCCAGAGGGAGCGTGAAGTAGCCATGAAGGAAAATGACCCCATGTATCTTGAAAGAAATTAAAAAGTAAGAATCAGTGACAATCAGTACCATAAATCTGCCTCTTTTATTTCTTAATTTTAAATAGAACAGTTAAGAAAGTAAGGCATTTATAAGAGAAGGTGTTAAAACCGAAATTCTACCACTAAAGGACCTACTGTCATATACTCACAAGTAGCTTGGTAAAACAGCTAACATGTCGTTATTTCAAGAAAGAAGATAATATTTTCAAAGACATGGTCATTAGAAAAAGTGGCATTAATGGAGAAGAGAAGGCAGTAGCAGGATCATCTATTTATAGAGGTTTCCAGCTATCTGTCTATATACACAGTGGATATTTTTCTTCCTTTGTGGTAATAAAAAAAAAAAAAAAGCCAAAACAGGCAATTTTCTAGACAAGTAAATGAATAGGTATAATGGTTTGTGACATTTTAAAAATATAAATGAACACATGGAATGTCCTGTTTCCTAATAGTGTGATCTTAACGCACATGAATTCTGTCAACACGCAGAGTAAACAAAAATAACACTGGAATAGGGAAATAAAAACAATGTTTAAATGCTGCCCACAGCACACTATTCCTCCTAGGCTCCACGTGCAGATTATATACCTGCGTGATTTCTGTGGGAACAGATTGCGGATGTAAGAGGCAGAATCTCTTCGAGAAGATAATTTCCACATATAATGCACCTTATCGTTTTCTATCTCTCTGCTACTCCTTCATGTTCATTTTATTGATTCTTCTAAATCAAATTTATCTGCTTTCATTTAACCATGCATTCAGTCCTGTTGGTATTTCTTACTACTCAGCTTTTCATAGATTCCTGAGTTCTGTTCAACTTGATTTTATTTTTATAAATGAAATAACTAAAGCACCAACTAAAGCTCAAAAATATTTCCTCAGGTAGATGAAGAAGTGGATAAATTGTCTTAAATGCAAGTTATGAGTCACATGAAGGAGGGAGGATGGTTTCTATGCTTTTGATTTCATACACAGTGTACATGGCTTAGTCATATTCACAGATCTGGTACATTTCATATTAGGATGCAATGTCTGTTGTGGAAAGCAGGCTGCCTGAGTGAGGAAACAGCCAGTGAGTAGAGATAATTTTTCTATATGTTGCCCTTACACTGTCAATCTAATAAGAAGAGAAACTGACCTAGGCAAATGAAGGCAAATCACTTTGTTACTGCAATGGTAAATGAATGTGCTTGTCATATGAGCTCTGGAGAGGCACTTCCACCTTTGGCTAAAAAGCAGTTGATGCATTTTTTTTTTTTTTTTTTTTTTTTTTTTTGAGTATGTGACACCCTGCTCTTGAGACCACTCAGCAAACTAAATTTAGGCTAATGATGCAGAAGTCATGAAAGGCTTGTTTGATAAAATTGGCTTACAACTTGCAATCTGGCCTCTAGCCCTGGGGATGGAGACAGTCACTTCTTTATTTATCTTCTGTGGCACTAGGGATCAAACCCAGACCTTGCACATGCCAGGGCTAGGCCAGTGGTCTCCCACTGAGTTAAACAGCTACCCCTGCACAACTACTTCGTGACCATCTATGTCTGGATGAGAAGTTTCAAATATCAGGCTTCTAAGCCTAACAGGGTGATAAACCCTCTTTCCAATTCAATCCCACCTTTGTGTTTTAAACTCTGTACTTTTTCCAAGTTAGGCTGCTCTCTGTTTTGCACATGCCATGTGTTCCCCTGGCAGGCAGGCTTTGTTTAAGCTCCTCTCTATCTTACCCATGTTACTAATTTCTCCCTTATATTCAAGGATTCCTGGAGTCTTTTCTCATTTCTTTTATCACGATAGCAGTTCACCTTTGGTTATGACATTTTACAATCTGATTCTTATGATAAAATTCTGTATCTTTTGTTGATGTCTCATCTCCTCAACAAGACCATTAGCCAGCTGAGGGCAGGATCAAATCCTATGTCACCTTTGTTATATTCCTGAGTAATAAGATTCTGTTCATTTGCCTTTTCCATATACATGGATATTTTCTTTCCGTCACTTCTCCACACACATGTGCATGCACAGATACAAACACACAAGTACAAACACACAATGGACTTTGTATCTTATGATAAAAATATCTAGCCAGAAATTTTACTAATGCCTGAAAAATCATTGCTCCCCTCTCTCCTCTAAGTCCCCTCACTCTAAGATGACTCATTGTCTGAATCTTATTCTCCTCTTGCAGAATAAGTTCAGCTCTTGGCATGAGATAAAAGTAACTTGACTTCTAATAACAATTTTCAGAACTATATTTCCCTGATAGCCTGATATATGTATGTGTGTGTGTGTGTGTGTATGAATCTTCCATTCAGTCACTCCCTGTGTCAGGGTGAAAAATTGCAAGCTTTCTGGTGAAGAGGTTATTTGGCACAAGTAGTATTCTTTCAGCTGTTTTCTGTGATTTTACATGTGATCCCCTAGAGAAATCAAGAAATGGTAAAAATGTGAGTCATTTGTTTCTCACACTTAAAAAAAAAAAACTGATATTTTAATCTTTTCCTGCGAAAAGGCTGACCATGAACTTAAGTACAGTTCATGTGACCCAGAACCAGTGAAGGGTGCACAGGGGCTCTCTTGGCAAAAGAACTTCCTAAATATATTGCCTGGCATAAAATCAAGAGGGAAGGGGAGGTTCTCAAGCTGTGGGTGCAGAGAGGGCTTCTGGTTAGGCCACAGTGTACATTGAGAACATCCTTTTCCTTTGTCTCTTCTCAATAACTCCATACCAGGGTGCAAAGAAAGTGAATCTTCTGTATAAACCCTTCTGCCTGGGGAGAACTAATCATCACCAGTATCTCCCCAATCCATGCTGGCTTGTGTCTATGCTAACCAATTCCCTTGGCTTCCCTGAAGTCAATGACACAACCATCTGGGCAATGAATCCCCCGGCAGGGCTAGATTCTGAGTTCTTCCATATTTCTATCCCATCCTATTTTTATGTCATCATAAATAAGAAGAGAACCTGGGTGCTCCCTGAGGCAATTAATTATACTTTAAGAAGCCAGAACAAAAGTGCAGACTAGAGGAACTGTTGTCGGTTCCAGCTGGTCGCCCTGACCCAGGGGCAGGGAGACAAGGGCCCTGGGGCCAGTGATTGTGCCTCTTACTTCGCGTGTTCCACAGGTTTGACATTCAATTGACAAATCTTTTCCTACCCCTCCAGAAGAAATAATGACGTGTCTCAACCTTTAGGTGAGGAGAGTTAGTTCTGGGTGCTTACCACCGCTCCATCACTTAAATTTACACTTGCACATGCACGCAGTGTACGGGTGGGTGGGAGGTGACGGGCCTCGGGTAGGATCTCTGCACAATTCATCATTATACATTTACAGGACCTCCGTCGTTGCATTCCTGCGGGGACCTGGTCAAAGCTGTGCTCTAGGGACCACAGGCAGAGTCAAATATGTGGCGAGGAGAGACTGCAGAGTTCTCTAAGGACGCAGTTAACACTCAGCCTAGTTGAAGCAGCCCCTCCCATGTCTCATCCGCCTCGATGTCCCTAAAGATACCTGTTCTCAACAGGAACATGTAAAGAAACACCTGCACATCTTTCCGCCTACCCTCTAGCGCCAGAGGAGACCGACATTGTAGATACTAGAGGACAATTGCTTTCCCTCTGCCGTGGCGGAGTGGAGAGCACGGGAAGGGGACCGTCGCTGAAGGTGCCAATCTGCTCCAGGTCTGAGTAAAAGGAACGATCTGGGAGAGACGAAGAACTCTCTCCCGACACCCCGCACGAGCTTGAGGAGAAATGCGAGCCAAGGAATTTATCGCTTGCCCCATGGTCTCCCCCAGCCGTTGAGCACGGGTGCGACTGAGGTTCAGGACCAGGAGGCCATCTGCAGCATCAGCAGCGGTATCAGCTCAGCTTCCCCCAAGTGGCCAGCGGGTGAGGAAGCTGGGAGGCTGCTTGTCACCTCCTTTCTTGGCCCAGGGACTTCCGCCCGCGTGAGGGTGGCTGGCAGATTGAGTGTGGGACCATCACTCGCCGATGTACTCCTGCCAGCCCGATCGCAGCAGCACCTCTATCTGGAGACACCGGGGAGCGAACCTGCAGCTCCGAGCTCCACTGCGGACGAATCCCGGGGCTGCGCGCCTCCGGGTGCAGCGTCCGCCGTGCAGCGCGGAGGGATACGCCTCGGCCGCGCCTCCTCGCTCGCGTCCCCGCCCCCGCCTCCCTCCCGCCCGGCTCTGCTGCCGCCGCGGCGGCCGCTGCTGCTGCTGCCGCTGCCGCCGCTGCTGCCTGGATATAGTGCGGCAAGGAGCGGAGCTTGCAGTCACTTTGCGAGGAGGAGCGCGCGGGCTGCGGGCGGCTGGGGCACCCCGGGAGCGGCGGCGGTCTAGCAGAGGTGGCCGTGGCAGCGGAAGGTTCTCTCTCCAGGGCTGGACTTAATAACTTTGGAACTGTCCACCAGTGTCACGTCCTGAACATGAGCCTCCTCCTCTCCTTCTACCTGCTCGGGTTGCTTGTCAGTAGCGGGCAAGGTAGGAGTGTGGTGCTTTATTGCATTTACTTTCCCTCCCCCTTCCACCCAACCAAGAGAGGCAAAGAGGGAGGCACAGGAAGAATTAAATGAAAGAACTAAAGTTACAGTTATTGTTGTTGTTGTTATTATTTTAGCTCCTTCTTTTAGCTGCCCCTCAAATTGTGTCTGTTTTGTTGAGACCCTTAAATAAGGAAAAGAAAATA
Organism: Sciurus vulgaris; assembly: GCF_902686455.1. NCBI lineage: Eukaryota > Metazoa > Chordata > Mammalia > Rodentia > Sciuridae > Sciurus > Sciurus vulgaris. Next base: position 23,053,425 of record NC_136470.1, on the reverse strand, counting down.
CAGAATTGGAGATGGGCATCAGTGAGCAGGAGATCGAGGCAAACTGCGTCTTTTTCTGGGATTTTAGCTTTCTGATTTTCATTTTCAAAAACTGGATGAGTATGTCGGTGTGTATTCATAGTTAAATATCTGAGGTTGCGAAAGGAATGGGTACAATGATGTTTTACAGAAGCAGCAAAAACTATCAGCATTAAACTAATTTGTAAAATATCTGTTGTATGCAAGAAATTAGAGACTCTTTTCCCCAAACCAATTCCTGACTATGAAGTGAACGATGATGGCTTATTTATGTAGGAAACTAAGAGAGGGGCCATAGATGTTGTGTGTAAGAAAGCAAATGGATAAAACTAGGGATGTGTTGCAGTCATTCATTTTGACCCCCACTCCTCCCCCTTGTTAATACAGCAAAATTGAAGAATTTTATAACATCAGATTGCAATTACACTGTAGGGGATTGGGGAGGTTGTGGAGAACTGGTGGGAGCTTTTATATATATTAAAAAAAAAAATAGCCTTGTAGAATAACCTAAGGGAGAAATTGTGGAAGCTACCTCTGTTAATCTGTATAAAAATAGATATCAATTTATCTTACTTCTTTTGATAGTGCACATTCACATGAAATATATTTATAAAAAATAGAAACATTTTCAACTGTCCAGACAAGTTTGGACATTTAATTGAGGAAACAAAATGCTAAAACATGTATTGGTTGAAGTCTTCACAGGAAAAGAAATTATCAGTAATTTTGTGATGTGTAATAATAGAAGATAATATATTATCAGTGTTGCATGAAATTCTTTTTTTAATAAAATAATAAATTGCGAGATAACTTAAAATATCTTCACTATGTTCAATTCTGAGCATTTTTAGCCTCTTCTGTGTTGCTCATTTGGTCCAGCAGGGGGTGGTAGAACTCCATTTTATGTCCTGAAATGGTTGCTTCTGCTCTTGCACACAGAGTCCTATCATTCTTCAGCCGGGCTTGACATTTTGGATGTGAAAACCTTCCTTTCTCTCTGCCCTTCTCTTCCCCAAAGCTTTAGTGTCAGTGACTGAGGAAACACAATTGAATGCAGATTTTATGTTTAGAAATAAGAATGCAAATGCTGGATATTTTTATAGTTTGTGAAGTGTCTCAGTAAGATCCTGCTCATTTTCCCATAACATGGAGTATATAATATTTCAGTCTTAGAAAAATTGCAGATATGTTCATCTGACACCAGTATTATCTCAATCTGTTAGTTCCACCACTCTCATACACTTATTCCCTGCAGATAATGCTGCTTTAATTTTTTGGAGAGCTGCTGATTTTGTTTAACTGTTCATTCATAATATAGACTGGATATTTCTTAATATTAAGAAACAGAACTTGAAATTGCAGTTAAAATACAATTGTAATTAGGTAAATGTAGATATTATGGCAAAATATGGAGCATAATAGGAAGTAAGTTTATGGAGACTTATGATTACATTGTGAGTGGTTTGGAGAAGAAAAAAATGTCTCGGTTGTGGAGACTGTACATTTATCATTGCAGTTATTAACTGTGCTGGAATTTGGGAATACAAGGAAATCTAAGAACGTTTAAATATCTAGATTTAAATGGTACACCCAGACGTACATAATTTGGTTCATCCATGTAACCTATATTTGAAATTGTGATTTTGCTAATTTATAATCAGAATGCAAGGTGGTTATAAAGAAGGGCTCTGAAACGGAAGCATGCCTGTAGGGGAGCCCATATTCACTGTAATGAAACAGGGTAGAAGGAGAGCATCGTTGTAAAGAAGATCTCTCTATTTGGTACAGTTTCAAAATACATAAGACTTATAGAGCCATAGATGCATATCAGAGGAACCTGGCTTTTGTGAGGACGAACATGTAGTGCTTCTGTGCCATGTGTCTTAATGAAGTCAGAGATGCTTAGAAATAGAATTCCTCATCTTGGAGTCTAATTCCTCTGTGCTAGTGTTTTGTTCTGCAATTAAGGATGCAAGAGCAAGTATCAGACACGCCACTGGGAGCTGTTTAAAAAAAATGGGTCTAGTGTAACTCATAATTTTGTTTATTCTTTTGTAAATAGGGCCATGGAAAAGCCACCAGTCAGTGATCCCTGGGCTTGCCTTAGAAATACTAAAACCCCAGCTTGCTGATTTATGTTTCCAACAATATACTTGCAGGGGATTTTATGAAGCATGATTGAAGCTATTGCTTTGGAAAGTGGTGTGCAGTTAGACTGGGGAAAGGCAACGATGATGTATTCCCTTTTAAGTAGTCAAAACGTTTTGAACCGCAGCAGTTGAATTGGAGAAAATGACACAAGTGAAAAACTGACTAACTTAAGTGGATGCCAATACCATAATTAGCTAATGAGACCTAATAGTCCTTCCTACTTCTAACTTTCAACGCAACCTTATTGTTCTGTAGTGAGAGCTTTTTTACTGTAGCAGAAATGCTCCTTTAAAAGCCACTCATTTCCACTGCAAGATTAATATCTAATGAAGTAAGGTTATAATTTAAAATTGTCAGGTTTGATTTTGATTGTCCATGTATGGGAGATTTTATAATTCTGTAACTTTTGCAATTATTTTTGCTTTGTATTCAAAACTTGGTCATCACCTTGGTGGTTATAATTCTCAAGTGATAACCTGCATCTTGGGTGAACAACAGTGGATTTGATGCTGGAATATTTGTAAATTCAAATTCACAAACATTTTAAACATTCCCAGTGTCATTTGCTTCTTTTAAAAATTGCCCAAGCATGACTAATAAATATCTCTCTGTAAGTGGTTGTTCACATGTATGAAATAGAAGCAGGGTTGTACTGAAATCTAAGGTAAAAACAGTGCTGTTCACATGTCTTGCAGTCCAGTTCAGCCACACATAGTTAGAACACTTATTTAAGCCAAACTCATATGATAAGTGTGTTTTTGTATGAATTGCCAATTTAATTGGTTAAACCAGGCATCAGCTTACATTTATTCTTTTGGGGGAAGTGCTAATAAACCATTGTAGAGCACAGGTGTGTGAGTCTACTAGTTTCAGGTCTATAGGAAATATTTCTCCAAACTTATCCTCTGTCCAAGTTGTTATACAGTTTCAGCCTCTTTTATATCCTTTTAATGTCTATCCTGCTCTAACTCTTTGATGCCAATGTCTTTGTCAAAACTTTCTATTGCTTTCTATTGAATCAACTGCATATTCATTTGCATTTAGAGAAGATAGGCCATGTAAATTAATTAACTTTTTTTTTTTTTTTTTTTTGTCAATGAACATCTCCTTTATGTCCAAGGAGTTAAGCAAACCATTTTCTCGCTTTGGTTTCTCATGCTAACTCTGAGGCTACAGAACAAGAAGAGAAGTTGGTGTGTCCCCAGTGTCAGATGAGCTTCTTCAATGACTCAAGGGGGCTTATGGTCTCCCAGAGGTGAGATCCTGCTAGAGAAGCAATTAATGGAACAAAAGAACCTCCTGTAATATAAGAAGATAGTCAAACTTTATATAATTTTGTAAATGAAATGGACTTATTTCCAAAATAGAGCAATGAGACTGAGACATGAGCTGTAGATTGAGGGTAGTAACCAAACTGAATAGTGTAATTTGCTTTTGCCTGTTTCCTGGTGCTGATCTGGGCTCAAAGGAACAGGATCCACAATCTGAAGATTCTGGAACTGGTCCTGCTGCACCATTGGCTTTTTTGACATTTGGAAAATCATTTTAACTTATCTGTTTTCAGGGTCATCTCTCACAGCAGTGAACTTTAGAGAACATGAAGAAAAGTGCTCAATAAGTGGTAGAACAATTCTGAATTGCTTGTTTTTTGGCTTTTTTTTTTTGTTCAAAATAAAATTAATCCTCTGGGTGTTGGTGTAAGCAAAATTTGTTTAATAAGTTTAATATTCCTATAAAGGCAGTATGATTGTTTTTCAAGTTATGTTGACCTAAATTCTAAATTCCTTGAACCTTTTCTACTATCCCAATTATATTGAGGATAGACCTATTTAAGAGATTATAAATTAGAACTAATTTTCAAAATTATATGACTTTAAGATGCAAGCATGCTTTTATGATTTTATTAATTCTAATATTCCTACACTTCATAGAGCAAAACTATCTTTAATGTTCAGCAAATAAAAGCACTTTTTTATGGTAAACTTTAATTTTGTAATAACTCGTAACTAATTAGTCATGATAGTGCTGATTGCAAATAGTGAACAACGCTGAGTGTCTTAGTTGCAGATGATAGTGTCTTAGTTGCATGTTCACTCATACCACTGACACTTTATCAAACTCCAGAAAACGTTTAAAAGGCTCTGATGTAATGAAACATACTTGTCTGAATTTAAATAATTAAGAGGCATGGTGAAGGTGTTTGATAATGTTTATGAGCATAGCAATCAAAAAAAGATGAGAGCTTAAAGACTTTTCTTGGTTCTTTTTTGTGTATTATAAAACAAAAAAGGGAGGGGGAAGAACAGTGGGTCTGGAATCATAAGAGCCAGAGTACTAAGAGTCTTGACTTTGAAGAGAGAATTTGAACTTAGAATCACTCTTTGCTCATTTGAAAATGTGATATGATAATGTTAACCTTGATATTCAGCCATGAGAAGTCATTGTGATAATAGGTAAATGTAGACACCTTGTAAAATGCCAAACTCCACTACTCCAGATATTTATACATTTTAATAATAGGTTTAAAGATAAACTTACCTACTGTTCACAAAATATCTCATTTATCCAATTGTTAAAAATCAGCAAAAGCTGCTCTATAACTAAAGGTACATATTGAGGGGGTGAGGTTTATCAAATTCATAGTTGACCATGACTCATTCATCACTTACTCATTTATATAGAATGTATCAAACACCTGCTTTGCGCCTGGCACCTCATTATGCAGCCCTGCTAAAACAATTTCATAGGTTGTATAGTGAACAACTCCAGGGGGCGCCACTTGGAGTCATAGCTATAGAACTCATTTATTTTCACAATTTTCCAGCAGATGGCAGTAAAAGGTCTTGAGGACTGGGTTGCTCTTTTGTATCATGAATCCTTATGGCTGGTATTAGGCACCGGATGCTTAGGATGAGCACACAATTAGAATAAGTGACATACTGATGATCAAGTAGAAAATAAATGGTCACTAACTAGAGCTCTGGTCTCCAAACAATTTAGTTCTCCTAACACCAATCTTTTGCATAGATTAAAACATTTAATCTAGGGGACATCTTCAGGTCAAAGTAACAGATGTATAAATTTTATGTCATATTGTCAATTAATACAGACTTGGTGAGACCTTAATGGTGAGCACCTTATAATGCTACAAACCACTTTTCCCAAGTGTTTTGGATTGCCTTAGAACTTGATATTCATCAAGAATTCAATGGACTTTTATATGGATGAAGAAATTTTATCCATATGTATATGAATGAAGAAATTTAGGTACAGAGAAACTATCTGATTTGTCTCTATCAGATAGTAGTTATTTGGAATTAGATTTTTTTTTTTTTTACTTCTATTTCAATGACTATTTTAAAAACGTATTTTATGCTTTTGTTTGAAAATTTGCATGCATGTAGAGAAGTGAGTGGTGCAGATAATTCCATGCTTATTGTTGAGAAGACAAAAAATACAAATTTAAAAAGCCAAATAAGTATTTGGGAAACCAATAAGCTGTTTGACAAAATGTTGTTAAGATGACAAAAGACATCAGATAATTAATTAAAAATAAAACGGTCTGAATCCGTGGAAGTTTAACACCTAGAATGAACAAAAAATCATTGAGTATTCACTAACTCTTAGGCCCAGTTGTAGCAATCCTCTAAAATTGTTAGCTTATTTGTATGTATGTGCTCTTTATATGTGACCATGATGGGCATAAAAATACAAATACTTTTTTTTTTTTTTTTTTTGTACAGACAGGGAATGAGGATTTGAATTTGAGGCATTTCCAAGTCTAGCCTCTAATGAGAGGCTCTCCAACAGGGAGGTTCAGAGTAGAAAAGGTAAATGGAGAAAAGCATACAAGGAAGGAAAAAAATGAGTGAACCTATTGTAGGAAAGGAGACAAATGTTTAAAAGACAAATAATCCAGTTTAATGTCTCTGGATTAGGGATTTATTAAAGTGTTTGCTTTCATTAAATAGGTTGGAAAGGTGAATTGCTGGAGTCATAATGAGATATTGGAAATGGGAGGTAGAAATGCTTTGAGGCCAAGCTAAGTTTGACTTTTGTGTAAATCTTTGGGAGCTGGTGTTTGGCAGGAATAGCATGATTTAAATTGCTTTGTTTTTAAGTCTACTGGCCAAACATAAGATGAACCAAAGGAAAATGAAAGAGGAGTGAACACAACACATTTCTGTGGAAGAAATAATGGGTCTTAGTAATGCTTTCAATTTAGAAGGTTGATAGGAAGGAGAAACTGGAAAATGGTTGTATCTTAATATAAACAAGTAAATATATAGGGAAACCACTCATTTATAGCAATTTTCATATCTGTTATCTTTTTTTTAAAGTTCAGTTTGAAGTATCTATGGGACAACTTGGCATAAACATCAGTGAAAATTTTGGAAATGCAAACTACTGGTTTATTGTAATTTCTTTTCAGAATCACCTCTCCAATCTTATTTATCATCTGTCTTTATTTCATTGTTTCATCACCATTTGTACTTTAAATATTGTTTAGTATATATCTGACATTTGAGGTAAAATTTCAGAAGTATGTGGGTAATTTTAGATTTTTATTACAAATTTTCCATTTAAGTCACTTTCTCTGTTTAATTCATTTGTTTTTATTTGTATATCTGGGCAACTAGAACAAAACAAAGCAGAACAAATTGAAAGAAAATTAAAGTACTAGACTGAAAACTAAAATAACACATACAAAAAGATTTTTGGTACCAAACATGTATAGTTGAACAATTTTTTTATTAGTGTTTTATTAGTGTTGAAAGGAAGAGAAAGGAACTAAGACTTTTTGAGCACCTATTTCATGCCTGGGAATTATGCAGGAGCATACTCACTCATTATCTCATTTAATCTTGACTAAATAATCATTTCCTACACTATGCTCCTGAGATTGTGACTGGTTTGCCTGGAGCTTTTAAATATGTCATGCAGGCTGACACCCCAAGTGTACAGTACTTTTAAGATATATTTCAGTATATTTTTGTTGTTGAAAGAAATACAGTGTGTGTCTCTTTGAAACATCTTAAAAGCCACCAGTAAATATGGGAAATGCATAATAATGCAGGAATTGTGTTGATCCTTACATGATTTTTTAAAGCTCATTATTTTTTAAGTGGTTAAGACCAAGCTTTCTCACAGTTAAAGAGAATACCTTAGCAACATGTGAAGACATTGAGAAAAATATGAAAAGTCAGTCTGGCTGCCTTCCTTTAATATGGGTGTTAGTTTGTTGAGTGGCTTTAAGGACAGCTTGATTTCTACTACGTTATGTACCTGGCAGTGCAGAAGTAACTCAGAAGAAGCCAGGAAGTCACTCTACCCTGCGATGATTGTTTGTTCACTTTGTTGTTTTTATTTTTTAAAGGCTTCACCGTGGTCGGTAGTTTTCATTTTAAACTGCATGCTCTTCTGGACTTGCATCTTAATAGGAGTTGCAAAGCTAGTTGCAAAGCTAGGTGCAAACACTAGCAGAGGCTCTACTACAATAGCATTCCAACTAAGATCCTGATGGTTTTTGTTAGTGCTTGGTTACAAATTTATGCAGGTTTTGTAGGTTTGGCTTCCTAGTCCTGTCTTTTCCCATAAACCATGGCACTTTTCATTGCATGATTTTAAAGACACCAGAGTTTTCTGGAGATGTAAATATTTAGCTGTGGCACCATCTGCTTGCCTCTACTTATAAAATAAGACCATTTAATATGACTGAGACCTGTAGTATGAGTACATCCCCACTTAGGAAAATAAGCACATTTTTACTTTGTTCTGAGTAATAAGGACAGGGTTTGTGGATCTTTATTCTATTATTGAAACTTGTCTATTCCCATGGGGTCTTTTAGTACCTCTAATACTGAGCTTCCAGAATATTTTTATGTTTACTGTTCTACTTAATTTCTCTCTGATCTCTGATTATTTTCTACCAATCACATACATTGAACATATGGCCTGAGAAAAGCAGCTGCATTTTTATATTCTAACCATAACTTTGCATCATGTATGAGGAAACTGCTAAACACAGATTAGATAAAGATTAAAATATAGCCTGAAGAATATGGCATTTAATTGATTAAAATTTTGATTTATGATATTTACATGCTTTTTATTTTTAATATTTGTTAACCTAGATAAACCTTTTATAACTTTCTATCACCCACTGAAATTAAGCACATTTTCAATTGTCTGAAAATAGACTCCTTTTCATAGTTTTTAGTCATAGAATAATTATTTGCAGTATAACTTTTTGATGCTAATGAGAATAAAATTATATGGCAGTTTACACCAGGTAAAACTCTTGAATTAACAAAAGGTTTGAGTTACATCATATAATTTAATAATTTCAAATATACATACCATATTATGTAAAGTGGATAAGTTGATCAAAGCTATGATAGTCAACTTTAATTCAACTATTTGTTGTCCTACAGTTATAAATTGAAAGATAGTGTTTCTGAATTTAAACAGAAGAAAATGAATGACAAAGAGGTGAAGTTATGTATCCAAGAAGAAAATCTTAAGAATGGCTAGGATTTGATATAAATATTTTACTCTAGATACATTATGTTTTTCTATTATAATTTCTCTGCTTTTATCTAGCTGCTTCTTGTACTCATATGAATGAAGTAGCAATTAAAAATGATTTCTTAGTAGAGCACATATTTTCTATTGTGATGCTCTTCCAAGTTACTTTTGGACTGAGTTTATTGGATGTTACTAATTATAATTAGAGTTCTATTTCTCATTTCAGCTACTTGGGATGTCCTTACTGAGACTGATACTTTTGCCTTTTATTCATTTACATAACCTGTTTTCTCAGCTTCATTGGTTGTTTTTATGCACACCCAATAAACTTGTCCCATTTCTGGAATTCCCAGGTTTGAACCCTTGTTTATAAAGCCTGTGTCTTTCACACTTTCCCTGCCTTTCTTTGTCTGGGAAATTCCTCTTGATTTCCTTTAAGTCTCAGCTTGAGCCATCTCATCACTGAAGACAACTTTCATTCTTCTAAGAAATACAAATTAATTGCTTACTTCAGACTATTCATTGTTCAAGGCATTGGAGAGCCAAAGTTGATAGTGCCCTTGAATTCTGCATATCAGACTTGTTCTCTATTATGACCTTCCAAGTGGACACTTGAGAGCAAGATGGCCGTTCCATGCTGGTTCTGCATTAAGTGAAGTGTATCCCTGGATTATAGTGGTTGCTTACCAAATATGCAAATATGTGCTGATTGAATATTTAAATATTACCCAGCAAAAGTAAACCAAAAATGGTTTTAAAATGTATTTATTCTTGAGTTTAGAGAGGTCTGAATGTTTATTTCAAATATTTAATTTTTATCACTGCCATGCTTATAGCTGACATTCTATAAATATGTGAATGTCTATAACAAAGTAACAATGATTATTTAATTTAGGAGGAATAGCAAAGATGACCTACTTTATCCCTTTTGTTATCTCCTCACTAAAAATTAATTCAGCTCTAAATAACACAAACTGAAAGCTTAGCTGGGGATGTAACTCAGTGGTAGAGTGCTTGCCTAGCATCTGTGAGGCCCTGGGTTTTAATCCCTACCACCACAAAAATAAAACAAACACAATTTGTCTAGAAGATTTATTTTATTGAAGTCATACCTGAAGCACAGGAGAAGGCTATATAGTTGAGGTTTTAAAAGTATATATATAGTAATAGAAATAAGACAGGGGGATAGAGGATATTGATAGTGGTATAATTAACCAGATAAGATATTGTCAATAGTAAATGTCTGATGTGTCAATACAGCAAGTAATTAAAGTCCTCAACATCAAGATAATCCCATGTGGTTAATTAAAAGTTGATTATTCATTCAATGCTTATTGGAAACCAATTCTAAACTGTATATATAGAAAAAAAGAGAAGCAAGAAAAGAATGAGTTTTTAACCTTATTTTTTCACGTCACAGGCACTTGGATTTTCAATTTTTTAAAACTGAAATTTCATTTAACCTCAAAAATAGTCTTTTATCTGCTACCCATAATTTCTTTCATGTTATTTCAGTGTTTCCTAGGTCTGAATTTAGTGAAAAAAACATTTAGATTAATTGGGCTGAATATATTTGAATACATTTTTGAATGCTCTAGAATGTCTTTATTACCTGTTTATTTAACTGCTTACCATTTATTCACTTATATCACCATTATTATGTATGCCACTTCTAACTTGAAAAAATTTGCAATGAGAGGCATTACTGTTGCTTCTGATTTATTCATTTTTTGCTTTTATTTCATCCCTCAAATTTCACGTAATTTATAATTGCTTTAATTAGTTATCTAGATGAGTCATTTTACTTCAAAGCACCCTCAAAAGCCCCATGCTAATGCATTGTACCTCTGGAGGAACTGCAGGTGGTTTGCAATTTAAAACAAAATTCAACATAGGTTATTAAATGGCACTTCGCCATCCTGTATGGTTCATGAAAATCTTTACAACCATATCCAAATGGATATGCAATGTTCAATTTTAATATTCTCATGTTCCCAAAATAACATTTCTTAGTATGAATTTCTGACTGTTATTCAGTACTTTAAGTTGCTATTCTATGTTGTCTTTCAAGTCCCTGTTTCATTTCTATTCTAATGAAACATTTCATTAAAACTATCCTCCTTCCTACACTGTGCATTTATACAGTGGTTAATAAACAGTGATTTCTTTAAGCAGAGCCTATCTCTCTCTTGCTCGGAAAATCAAGAGATTAAGTCATTGAGTATGATTGGAAAGGGAACTTTTTATTGTTCAACTTTTGCTTGGCTCTTCCTGCTCAACTGTCTCTCAGCCTTCTACCCTGCCCTTTATTTGAAAGGTTCCATTTCTTAGGCCATGTGCATGGATATGCAGTTATAATGGGAAGAGTAAATTTTTACAATCTAATTATGACTTCTGCTGTCTAAGCTCCAAGCAGAGGTGCAGGAAGCTGAGGTTGAGTGATAAAGGAAAGCAACTAATCTTTGTAAAAATCAATCCCTGTTTTGTTTCAGGGAGGAGGAAGCACAGGTAAAAGAGAATGGTGATGTGGTTGTGCCAGATGTTTGAAGAGCTTGGGTAAAAAGTGAGATGGTTATCTGCATAAAAGGGGAGAAGTAGATGTTCCCTAACACTTAGAGTGATTATTAAGTCACTTTGCTTCCTCTGGGAACAGTGTCTTTTAATGAGTATTTGGTGAATGAATTGAAAAAAAAAAAAAAAAGGAAGAAATTCTGTCAGGTATTGTGCAGAGTCTTTTCAATGGGGTTACTTCAGTTTTTATTCAAAACACATGTGGAGTTGTTAACTAATATTTTACATGTGAGAGAATTGAATTCAAACTTTAAAAGAAAAAGGTATGTGGCATCTAATAAATGAAAAAAAAATTATACTCATTCCACTGACTAAAACATTGTCCCTTAAAGTAGCAATGAATTGCTGAAGAGAAAGGAAGCTTTTGGAGTGTCTCCAGTTTCAGGCTTTTACCATTCATTCTAATGATTCCCTCCCATTCCAGTACTAAAAAGGGTAAAATTGACAAAAATTATATGCATTTACAATGATGAAAGTGATGTTTTAATGAATGTATGTATTATGGTATTAACTGAGCAAATGAACATGTTCACACACTTATCTTTTTGTGTACTGAGAATATTTAGCATTTTAACTCTTTGCAATTTTAAATTAAATAATACATTATTATTAACTAGAGTCACCATACTGTGCAATAGATTTCCAAAACTTATTGACCCTACTTAACTGAGGCTTTGTACACTTTAACCATCTCCTCTTTTGTCCCAACCCTTAGCTCTTGGCAACGATAGTTCTACTCTCTGCTTCTATAGTTTTGGCATTTTTAGATTCCACATGTGCCCATAAAGTATCTCTCTGAGCCTGGCTAATCTTACTAAGCATGATGTCCTCTAAGGTCATGTACATTGCTGCAAATGATAGGATTTCATTCATTTTATAAGGCTGAATATTGTTCCCTTGTGTGTATTATACTGAATATTTTCTTTAACCATTTATCCATAGATGAATACTCAGTTTGATTTCATATATTGGATATTTTGAATCATGCTATAATCAACATAGGAATGCAGATATGTCTCTGGCATACAGTTGTCATTCCCTTTGTATATATACCCCAAAGTGGGGTGATTGGTGGATTACATGATTTCACTGGCACAAATTTCAAAAGCAAAGTGGACAGATAGCATTCTCTCAAACTAAAAAAACTGTATAACAAAGGAAACAATCAAGAGAGTGAAGTCACAACCTACGAATTGTAGGAAAGTTTAGCAGTCATACCTCTAGTAAGGGGTTTATATCTGAACTATAGGAGAAAATTAATTCAAATGCAAATAAAAGCAAAAACCCCATTTAAAATTGGACAGAGAACCTGAATATGTATTTCCCAAAAGAAGACATAGAAATGCCAAGGCGTACATGAAAAAATGTTCAATATGATTACCAGGGAAATGCAGATTCATTACTACCTTGAAATATCACCTAACAGCAATTGGAATGACTACTACCAAAAAAAAAAAAAAAAAAAAAAAACAAGTACCACAAGTGTCAGCGAGGATGTGGGGAACAGGAGAAGCTTTGCACACTGTTGGGGGGATGCGAATTAGTACAGCCATTATAGAAAACATTATGGAGGCTCCTCAAAAAATGGAGATGATAACTGCCACAGCACTTATTCATTTTATTTTAAGAAGCAATTCTTAGCCTACTGATTGCCAATTAGTAAACGAGTAAATCTTCTAGTGACATGCCCGATTAATGGCATAGAGAACCAGCAGCATTTAGAGATATCAGAATAGGGTTCAAGGTGGGGAAGCTCGATTATTTAGGTTAGTATAATTCATTAAGGACTACATGACATTAATATTTAAATATAAGTTGTATCTTTAAATGGCTTCTCTTATTATGAAACTATAATTATTAATAATTTAGTAAGTCATCAGTTTGTGGTTGACTTTCAGAATACTTTCATAATGAAATTGTATCAGTTTAAGATGCTTTTAGAGGCAAGGAAGAGAAGAACAATCTAAAATGGTTTAAAAATAAAAATCCTCTATACCACATAAACGGCCATCTGGAGGTAGATTTGGATTTCATGTGTCTACCCTTGACTTCATGGAAGAAACTTGACTTCAGTTCCATGTGACACATTATTATACAATAATATCTGAAGTTAGAAAAGAAGTACATATGTTTTCCCCACTGGATTTGTTTGAAGGAAAAATCCCCATGTGTCATCTGGCAGACTTCCCTCCGTTCTCCTTGACAAGAATTGTTTCATATGAACACTCCTAAAGCAATGACTGTTGAGGAGAATAGCATCAAGATAATTTTCCTTTATTCATTCCTGTTGTGAATAGGGAGATCTGCCCACTCTGAGCTATACAATTGACTAATCAAATTCAGCTTCCAGTGAGTAGAGGAGAGAAAGAGGGACAAATGATGGTGGTAGTGGTCAAGTATGTCTGACAGGAATGTTGAAAGGAACTTTTTGGCAAAATATTTAAACAATGTGAATGTCGAAAACCAACATTTATAAAATAGTGACACTGTACCATTTTTATGTTGTTTACATGTGTGATTACATATAATCCTCCAAATATACTTTGGAAGTGGATTCTGTTTTATAGATGAGGAAATGAGGAGATTGTGAGATTAAATGACCTGCCAAACTCATGAAATTGCTTAGTGGCAAAGGGGGAGTTTGAACCCAGGCTGACTGGTATGGGATTGTCTTCATGCTAGGAGAAGGAAGCCATTAACATGGCTTTAGTTTACCTTGCTAAGTTTAAGATTGGTAAAGGAAGAGCTGGGTGTGGTGGTATGTGCATTTACTTGTATTCAGAGGATCACTTGAGTCTAAGAGTTTGGGCAACATAATGAGATCCAGTCTCCAAAAGGAAAAAAAAAAAAATAGTAAGGTAAAATACTAATTTCTTTTGTGAACAGGCTGTGACTTAATCTCTCATCTAAGAAAGCTATTATTATTGAACTCATATAATACCTGTAGCTACTTGCCACTTTTAGTATTTTCTTAAAAACCTGACAACTGAGGAAACGAAGAGGTGATGTGATAAAGTAATTTCCTTGTGGTTGCATAGCTGTTAAGTGGATAATAGCATTTGAATCAAGGCAGTGACACTGTAGACTTGACTGTCTCCCACCATTCAACATTTGGGGCCTGTGTAGTCAATGGATCACAAGGGTAGGGTAACAGATTTGGCATAAACTAAATCGCATAAACCTAAATAGCCCACCGGAAGCTTATAAATAAAAGGATTTAAAATATTTAAAGAAAATATATTTAATTGCTTTTTTGTAGACTTGTCAGAGGATAATGTTCTCATGTTTAGGAAGGCTAATGAAAAATATTCTTTTGGTTTCTGGAAGAGAAAGAGTTAGGTTAAAAATATTAATGGAAACCACGATCATCTTTAGAGGGGTAAGTTGAAACTGAAACCGAGTATTGATTTCAAATTGACTGCTGAAACAGGCTAAATATTGAAATGTGGGTGATCATGCAGACTCACTAATCAGGATTCTAGCCCAATGCATGCCTGAAACAGCCGAGAGCTGCAGCAGTTCCTGGCCTCTGGACAGCTTAGCACTGAGATTGCATAGTGAATAAAAGAACTTGGTAGTTCAAAATCAGGAACTTGGTGTATGAAACTATGCACACACTGAAATTTCTCTTTTTTAGATAGCCATTCTTTATTATTTATTTATTTATCCAGGTAATCTCACCAAAACTCTTATTCTTCCAAATGGCCAAATATGTAAAATTTTCTGTAAAAAATATATAAAGATGTTATGTAACAAATGTATTTGTAGATGTAAATGTGTGATGTGTGTATACTTGTGTACGGGCATATATGTGTGTATATAGCTCTGTGTGTATGTATGTATATATGCATATATATATATATGTATGTGTATAAATAACTTTGGAAAACCATTCTATCATTCAGTGGTGTATCAACAAACTTGCTATATTTGTTTCTTTTTTTTTTTTTTCATTAGCCCTGGAATTCATGAATATTCTAAATGATTTTCTCTTGGTGATTTTTGTCTCTAAGACAATATAACCCATGATAAAACACTCAACTTATATTCACACTTTATAACTGTATGACTAATTAGCCAGTGTTTAATTTCTCAAGACTGCAAAACAAAATTTCTCTACTACACAAAAAGAACAACTAAACAGTTCTCCCACCTTAGTTTTTAAAAGACACTCCCAGCACTCAGGTATTCATAACTGATGATGTTTTCCATCAAAACATATTCAGTGACTATAGATAAAATTGGCATTTGTAGCAGGAGTGCTTTGGCACCTGCTCAGGGGCTGTGATTGAACTGCATGCACAGGCTTGAATCCTTTATTTAGTTTTCCCCAAATTGTAACTGGAGAGATGAAGGCAGCTAACTTTCTAACAGTGTTTTACTGACTTTTACATCACACTGAACAACCGAATTATAATATTGCTTATTACAAAGCTGCTGAACAAATTGTTTGACACATTTGTAATATCACAATAAGGATTCTGTCATACAAGTGTAGGTACAAATTCTCCTGTATCTCAGTGGTTGATTGCCAAGTCCCTTTTGAGGATTACTAAGTAGATAATCTGCTTCTATTTCAAATGGCAGAGAACAAATTCATTTGTGTTAATAGCTTTCGTGAGATATGTTGATTATGTTTTTCATATAAAGCATTTCCAAGTTTGCAGGTATCCAAGACAAATAAGTGCACTTACTTGTAACAAAGACTATTCAAATTTGCCGATTCCTATAAGCTTTATGATTGGCTGGTTCATTTTCATGAAAATAAACATAATATTTGAGAGGAGCTTTCCTTTTTCTATAACCAGTATTGAATGGACACATTATGAAACATTTCTTTGATTTTCTTTTACTCCTTATGGTTTGGTGACACCAGTCAAAATTGTTTCTGAGGTGCTCAGAATTCACATCACGTGGCTGGTCATTGAAGCATTCTGGCTGAATGGCTGGCTACTAGGTGGATTCCTGCCAGCACATGGCAGTTCCAGACACTGAATCCAATGGCTGCTTAGTGCTAGGGTAAAACATTTTCTCACACACAAGATCATAGTGGTTTGCTGTGAAGATTTTGGAGGCTGTGGTCCAACTGATGGCTTCAGAAAATAATTCAATGTCTGCTCTGTGGAGCCTAAACTTCTTTTCATACTTAAATATATTTTCTTTTTTATTCCCTTAAATATCAAAGCAAAACTTTGAGTGATTATACTTGAACACTATTTTATTTTGCCTTGAAGATATTTTTCTATGTCAGATTCTGTGTGCTGGTTCAGAGCAGCAGCTGAAGTTTGGGAGACTGGCATTCAAATCAATAAGTGAATCAAAAAGTGTCTGACTTCTTATTAAGAAATATTGTTAAAGGAGGTTTCTTTATAGTCACATATGTAAAGTGGGGATAATAGTGACAAATAGTAAGTGTTCAGTTAATGTTATTTCATTGTTATTTATTATGCTGGAGTCGTTATTGTGTTTGATATTTTATTCACCTACCTTCCTTGAAAGATTATCAAAGAATATTTGGATCTGTGCAAAAAAGTATTCTGGTAAGATGGTAGGATATTTATTTTTAGATGATTATTGGCTTTGGAAAGCTGTTTACCACTTTCCTTTTGAATGCATTCTATTTAGTTTTCCCATGCTTTGCTAAGAGATTATAACTAGTAAGTTTAGCATTTAGGAACCTTACAGAATCTAGGTGCTATTTGCATGTTTGCTCTCATGGTGTAGGGCTTGATAGCTGATGTAGAACATGGAATTGAGGGTCATTATTCAGTTCATTACTTGAATAGCTCAGCACTGTCTATTCCGAATCTCCTATATTGATCATCTCCCTCCTACAGCTGCTTTCTACTCTCAAGGACTCTCCCTTCTCTTCCTTTACCCTACTCAAACTGTGGTCTAGATTATTCTGGAAAGTTACTGTCCTTGCTTAGTGTTTTTCCACATTTCTGTATTCTTAACTCAAGGGTAGGTATGGTTTTCACCTGGACTTGGGTTGAGTCAGTATTGTTGGCATTTTGTAAGGTTATTTATACAGCATAATCAACGTACAGTGGCTTTCACAGTAGTAGATAAGGGTCTACTTCAGCTCCGACTGTCCTGGTCATTATTGGAAGCTTAGCATCCTGACCTGGTTGGTTGTGATTCCCCAGGTGCTTATGAGAATGCTTATATTGGTTTCCTGGTTTGAGCATTAGTGATCCCAGTAGCTGGTTCTAAACAAGTTATCCTTCTCTAATATATTCATTGCAGTAGAGTCAGAAAAGACTAAGGGAGCAAGGCAACTTGGGTGCTCTGTTGCCAAAGGTAATTCTTTATCTTAGTACCCTACTCTAGCCAGTCACCATAGGGCACCTTCCCTGCTTGCATTTAGGAAACAAAGACAAAGCCCAGTTTTCTGTCATAATATTCAGTGATGATTGTAGTAAAAACTTCGGGTAATATAGATAATAGGATGAGCTGGTCAGTTCATTTCTGGATCCCACCAAGAATAGCAACACAAAAGATATGGTAGCATACAAAGATGCACTTGGAAAACTGTTTTCATTCTTTCTAGCAAATGGTTACATTCTTCTTTCTTTTTTTATTTTAAGAAATAGAAAATTATTCTTATAGCAAGTACATTGTTCCTTTCATTTGGAACATTTTTGAAAGTCAGTGTTTCCTCCTCTGTGAAATCTAGATATAAAAAGGAATGAAAAAGGGATCTCAAGAAATTAAAAGACAACAGTCAAGGAAAGGCATCAAGGGGGAAAGGGAGGGAGAGAAAGGGAATGTAATGGGGTGCAAAATCAACCAAATTTTGCTATGTGCATATATGAACATAGCACAATGAATTCCACTTTTATGTATAATTATATGTACCAATTTAAAATAAATAAATCCAAGAAAATCCAATAGAGACAAGCAAGGTGATCAATACTAGGGAATTAAATGGAGCAAATTATGGTATGTGCATGTATGAATATATCACAAAGAATCCAAACATTATGTATAAGGATAATGTCCTAATAAAAAGGACATTTAAAAAGGAAAAGAAGAAAAGAAATAGAAAGCTATTCTTATAGCAGGTTCATTCTTTTTATATGGGTCAGTTTTTAATAAACTCTTTGCTCTGAATCTTTAATTATTGACATTTAAAAGGACTTATTAGGAAAACACTCTTTCCTCTTGAGTGTGTGGATTTTGACTTTAAAAGCTTAACATTAAAGATCATCCATTCTGCCATGCTCTATTTAAAAGTGCTGTCTGAAAATCAAAGCTGATGATAATTTCTTGGCTCTGACCTTTTGAAGTCCCCATCAAGCAATGGATAGCCAACTTCTCTGGGTGCAAAGTTGTGAGAAAAGAGCTTGAGAGAACTGCAGGGTGCAAAAGACTCAATGCATACAGTAAGAAAGGATGGAAATAAAAAAAGGGAAGTCAACAGTGAGGTATTGTGTTTACAAAAACTAGAAGCATTACTCTGTTCCTTACTTGAAGTTCCAGGATATTTTCCTAGAGGTTCTTTTTAGATCTTTTACGCATTGGCATTTTTGAGCTCCCTCCATTTATCTCTTAGTTTACCATCTAATACCAAGCTCAAACCCATATTCATTTATAAAAATTCCTTCTTACTCATCTCAAACCATCTTTCTCTGTCTCTTATAAACCATTTTAATAATAGATTGACACTGCTTATTTTGACACATATTGTTCTGGGTTATTTAAACAGTTTTAATTCATTAATCTTGTCTTCCAAATTAAAATGTAGCCTTCTTATACAGGTTTTATGTTATGTGATATACATAGCAGATGCTCAGTAAATAGTTGTTTAAAAAATAGAATGATGCTCCAATGTTGCTATTTCTTTTTGGAATAAAGAAAGGATTTAAAATTGTAATGAAAGGAAGTGGGTTTAAGTAAAATCAATAACTCCACTCAGTAATCCTTCAAGTAAATCATCAGAGAACAAAGCAAATTAATGCAATCATCAAAATTCTAGAAGATTATTTTTGCATATAATGTTTTAGTTATATTCATTTCTTCTTTACCTAAATTAGTTTAATATATGCCGGGCTCTAAATGTCACATAGTAAGATTGAACTTATTTATAAAAAATATAACATGAACTTCACAATCCAAGTGAACATTACTTAATTATTTTATTATAGAAACTACTATGGTACTAATATTTACACCCATAGTAATTCTTTCTGAACAGTTTCTTTATTTATTGAATCACATTATAATATATATGACATTTTTGAAAGCAATTGCAAATATTTTGCATAATTCTTTAAAATAATGCTATTGTTTGAATATTACAGAATATTATATTCAATCTATTGTTAATGTTTCACCTTGATAAAACAAATGTTTAACCTCTATAATGTTTTATTAATTTTCAAATTTAAGAATGTCAGAAATTAATTTTTTATTCAAGTATATCTGACAATACTGAAATAACCAAAATATCAACAACAGAAGCATAATAAAAGTTCGAGAAGTCAATACTTGTAAAATCCCTTTGATTTTACATAAAATATTACTGCCTCTGCAATTTACTTTAATATGGGTTAAGATTCATAGTCTACAGATGTGAAAATATATCTGTGGTCACACTCTGAAAGACAAAAATACAACAGTGTTCTTTAAAAACTAAGTACCAACATGAGAAGTGAAAGAAAATGGTATAAAAATCTAAATTAACTTTGGCACTTCATTAAAAATGACATTTAATTCTCAGTTTTCTGGGAAACATGCAATAAAATGGGATATAAACTTTCATATTTGAGGAAACTATATTATTTATCCAGAAGAAATGTTAAAATAATTTATTGTGTGATTCCTCAAGTTAGATAATGTTCAACAACTTCATCAAAGATGACTTTCTATATATGGATTTTGGAAAAAATTCAGAACGTTTTTAAGTTTTGTTTCATATAATTATCTTTGGACGGTGTACAGCATAGCAGATTGCGTTTATCCATAACACAGTCTACTTACACACATGCACACATGTACACAGGCACACATGTATATGTAAATATGTATGCCACAACGACACAAGCATTGTTTATTGTTTGGTTTTGATATTTTAGTTATTTCAGTTATTTTAGATTGTTTACATTAAAGCAAGGTGTTAAAACAGAATGTAATTGATGAATAATTTTTAAGAGTTCACAAATGTTTTCTTTGAAGATTTTAACTTCTGTTCCCTTCCCTCATTCCTACATATCAAAACCTTGCTCTGTGCAGCCACTGATCCCTAAGTATAATCAAAAGATGTATATACAATGGATCATTTTCTCGAGAATTTTATCACCTAGTATCAATAATAATTACATTTAGTCCCAAAGCCATAATTCAAGGAATAAATAATTCCATATAAGTAACAATGTGATATGGGTCTGAGAACAGTGTTTGATTGTAGATATGAGCATGAAGGACTGAGAATGTGATTGAAATGACAAGTAAGAATGAGTCTCTGCCTGAGGAAGACCTAGAAAATTAACCAGTTTTGACCTGCCACCTATAACATAGCAGGACTTTTATGATACCACTATTGCATTGGACAGGCACCTTGCTTTTGATCATGTAGTTCTTCCTTGGACTAAAATGATGGTTAGCTTTTGTTTTCTAAGATAATCCTGGTAATATCATAGTAAACCAAAATATTAAACATGTGCTTGCAAACTGTTTGAATGAAATATCCTGATTTTTACAAATAGAAAAAAAAAAAAAAAAACCCTTAAAGGAATAAGTGACTTGTTCATTTATTCATAGCTAGCAGTTATCATTTCTTAGTCCTTAATCAACTTTTTGACTTAAGTACAAAAAGCATACAGCAATTATGTTTTAGGGAAAAAAAGTTTTATAGACCCCAAATTCATGTGTACTTAAAACTGTTTTAAAGATACCACATTACTATTGTATTTGAATACTCATTATAATCTTTTGTTCCAAATACAAATGTCTTAGAAATTAGACTAAAATTGTTTTTAAATATGCTCTATCACCCCAAGAATGGCAGTCCCTGTCTATACAGAGCAGAACATTTGCAAAGTACTGGGTGTTCACTGTTCTTTAATATTTTGCGATTAATTGTAGGAATTTTCTTTTTATCTTTTTAAATGCTGCAATCAGTGTTATTAAAGATAAGAGTCTTCACTGCATCTGCAATTAAGTGTATTACTTTTACTTGGAATCAAAACAGTATTTTTGATTATCCAGCAATTTATTCTATTATATTAATGTTTGTTTTCTTACAAATGGGAGATATTTTAAAAAATGTTGGAAAGAATTGTTGATGTCTCCTGGGTAAGGAATGCAGTACCATTGGTATGATGGAGGTAATGAGTTGGTCATACTGGAGATGTGAGCTATTGTGTATCAGAGAGAGATGTTGGACCCAGACTAAAATGATTTGCAAAGTATGTCCAAAGGTATATGTGTAGTCTGACTGAAAGTGTTGAATAAATTAATAATGCCTTTGGGCAACATATGTGACCATAGAGTTGGATGAGTTCAAGGATGGTCAATACTTGTTAAACTGTGAATATTAGAAGTCAAGTAAACTATAACCAAAGCCTTGTTCTATCTAGAGTCATTTAAAAAATTAGTCAGGAAATTGGTGTAATGAGACTGTTGAGATCATAGGTAGTGTTGGTGTAACATGGACTTATTTTAGAGTCCTGGCGACAGTAATGAACAAAGGGACTGACTTAACCCTTGGGAATAATCAGTGGTGGAGTTGACCATCTTCTCTACTTGGTTAGAGCAAATGGAAGAATAGCTCTCTGGCAATAGTTAGGTTCGTTTGAGAGAAGAAAGAGATTGGAGAAGGTGAATTAGATTTTTAGAGTTTAAATGTTTGGAATGGAAAATAGATTAGGTGTTAAATAGATTAGGTGTTAAATTATCATAGGGCAAGAATATTTAAGATTATAATTAAAAATACTTATATGAAAATTAAATTCAGTATCTCCTTTGTTCACCACATAGTATCACAAGTCCTAAGGAGGTTCCTCCTGCAAAATGACCTGCATACATGTTTCTTTGCACTGGACTCCTCTGATATTTTTGTATTCACAATTTTTTATGTTCACAGTTTTCCCAATTTTATATTTTTATTTTAAAAAATATTTTAGTTGTTAATGGGCCTTTATTTTACTTATTAATATATGGTGCTGAGAATTGAACCCAGTGCCTCACAAATGCTAGTTAAGTATTCTACCACTGAACCACAACCCCAGCCCAGATTTCTCAATTTTTAATAAGGTTTTATGACAACTTTCTCATTTTCTTACTGAGTTATAATTTTTTTAGATGATTACAGGCATTCTGGGTTACTTCTAGTTTTTATCATTGCTGGATAAGGTGGATTCATTTATGTATTTATTCATCTTAATACATCTTGGGAGAATCAACTGTTTATCAGTCCATATGATAAGCATCATGATTTAAATTAGATTTGTAGAAATGAATATTCTTTTTCCCCCCAAGGAATTATGTTTCCTTCAGAGAAGACACTTCAGCAGATTGTTCCAATAAAATGTTCTAATTATAGCCAAACTCTGATACATGAAATAATTTGCAATCATGAAATAATATTGATACACCATTTCATCATATTATTCACCTAATCTATTTTCAATTCATAATAATTTCTTCAGTTCTCAAATATAAGGATGTAGTATAATTCTAAACTTTGTAACTTAATTCTAAGCTTGTTTTATTGAAGGAAGAACTATGAATAAAAAATAATAGTTTAACAAAGCAAGTTCATATTACAGATGTTTAACATGGACACATTATTTGAGCCCTCTATACTTCCTTTTAACTAAATGGAGAGTCCACTCTATGTTACATACATTACTTCCTTTCTTATTTCACTAGATTAGCACAACAAAGGAAGTTCTGAATATATAATATATAATTTTGCTACAGTTTTTTTCCCACTTAATATGTATTTCTTAAGCCTTAGGAATGAGCAAAGTCTTTGCTAAAATATCTCATGCTCACTGACTTGTTGATTGCTTTACAATTTTGACATTTTTCACATACACTGAATTTCTTGTTTTGGTTCTCATTAGAAATGATACACATCTCCCTATTGTAACCAGCTTTTTATTGAACAAATAATGTTAAAATCATAATCCGATGCAAAAATTTATGTTGGGTGAAACATATTTACTTATAAGATTCTTTAATGAGGCCTGACCAGCTCTTTTGGGAGAAAACCAAACAGAGTGATTCACATTTCACAAACAGACCTTCAATCCAAATGATTTTTAGGTCATATTTGAGGTCACATTTTTGTTGTTGTTGTACTTAATCTTCCCAGCATCTCATCGTTATTGCCAGAAAACTTTGGTGTGCAGCCTGCATATAATCAGGGACAGAAAACTGCAGCATAGGCTACCTTAACTGAATTAAAATGAGACAGTACACAATGCAATATGCAGAATTGTGTGAGACAGAAATATTAAACTGGCAAACAAATGCTCATATAGTGTTCTATTTTTAAAAATATATGATTTATCTATAATATTCTAATATTGTTAAATGAAAATCTACGCTTTCATATGAGTCTACCTGATTGTACTTAACATTCTGTTGGAGTTCAAAGAAACAAAACAAGTGTGCGGGTAGTGTAGTGTGTGCTTAATATTATGATACAATTTTGAAAATTATACGAGTTGCCATCATAGATATATAACATGTTTTTCATAAGTATTGACATTTCAAGTTGCTTTTAGTATTTAAGTTCAATTGTGAAAAAAACTAATTTGTGAGACCATTCATATGAATGAAAATATAGCTGATTTTTGGCTATGTTGAAACATGGACTTAACAAATACAGTGAAATTACTGAAATGATTTAGCTTATGTATCAATGTCAGGTTGTAACTCATGGATGGAAATCCACAATGTCTGATTTAACAAGTAAATATGTAAACTGTTAATTAATAGAGATGTGCTTTTATGCAAATATTTACAAAATTCTTTCTTCTGTTTGACTTCCTCCATTGCCCTGGACCTTAATTGTTCCATTTTTCAGATGAGATCTGTGACAGTGGTCAAGGTGTACTCTGACTTAATCACAACCATTTTATGCAATTCAGAGAACAATAGATTCTTTCTGATGTAAAATTCTTGGTTGTCATGTTGCTAGTGTGCAGTTTGTGACTAGAATGCAAAGTAGTTTTAATCCATACATCCTTTTTTCTGTGCTGGGATGCCTGCCAAATCTATGTCTGCTATTAACTTTTGAGGTTGTCAGTTTGAGATAAATGTTGGGGCAGGAGAACTTGGGACATTGAATTTGTAGTTAATGTATATTTAACAAGAGTGTTGACTTTATGAATTAGGAAACAAATAATTATCTTCATAAACTAATTCTTTGCTTAACATTAAATTTGTAATTTTAAACTGCCCAATGCTTTTAATGTAAATGTCAATAAATTTCATTTAATGCTGGTATAATTAAAATATTATCTGTTAAAATTGTACTTTATAATTATTCATGGTATTTCAATGTCTAATACTTCTGGCTCTCCTCCCCACTCCCTTCTCCTCTTCTTCCTCCTCTTCCTTCTGCAACATTAAAAAGTGCTAATAACATGGTTTGCTTTAATCTTTTGGAATGATAGATTAATATTCTAGCCAAATGTGGCTTGATGTAAGAACAGAATTTCTGGGTTCACATCTAGAATTGATAATTTCTCTGGGCTTCCGTGTCTTCACTATATAAATGTACTTTACTTTTGCTCCATTCCCCAGGGTATGCAAAGCCTTATGACTGAGTTTGGGAGGTAAGAAAATTTACATTTTCAGAACAGAACCCTTTTCCTCCACATTATGTTAGACACCTTGAATAAACCCTCATAAAAAAATCTATGAGTAATATTCATTTTATATAAATTACCAAGTAACAAACTAAATTTCATAGAAGGTGAATTGGTTGTTCAAGGATGTTCTTTTGATACATGAAGAATCTAGAATTCAAAAACAATGTTTATTTGCTTTCCAAATCCATTTCCCATGACTCCACATATCCTTGCTCAGTACACATGGCTGCAGCTTCCATTCCCATTTCCTGTCCTTAGTGATGGAAGGGAAGGAATTGAAAAGAGAACTTAGGAAATGATTCATGAAAATACAGCCATGTCTCTTGAACATACACTATGGCAGAAATTGTGCTACACGCTATACATATATTATCTCACTTGAGTTTTGGTGTATTTTATCAGGTAAATACTATTATTGACATATTTTAAAGATCTTGAAAGCAATGCTCAGGAACTTTGTCACTTTTGTTTATAGAAAAAGTAACCTGACTCTAAAGGGCATGTTTGAGCACTGTTGTATTAGCTTCCTATTGCTACTGCAACAAATGACCACAAATTTAGTGGCTCACATAATACACATTTATTATCTTAAAATCTGAAGGTCAGAAGTCTCTGAAGTTTAAAATCAAGGAGTCAGCAAGTCAGTGTTCCTTCTTGAGACTCTAGCTTAGAATTCATCTTCTGACATTTTCTAGCTCCTAAAGGCCCCTTGCATTTATTTGGCCTCTTACTTCATTTTCAAAGTCTGCTTATCAGCTCAGAATCTTCAAATAAATCCTTGCTCCTTTATTTCTTTGTCTCCTCTTATGTCATCACATCTCCATCTGGATCACCTTCTTCCCTCTTTGTATAAAGACCCTTGTGATTATATTGAACTAAACTAGATGATTCAAAATAATCTCCTCATCTGAAAAGTTCTCTTTTAGTTAGTTCTGCAAAGACTCCTTTGTTATGTAAGGCAACATGTATAGGTTCTAGGGATTTGGAAAGGGACATCTTGCACGGGAGGCATCCTTCTGCCAACCACAAGTACCCTCTCCTAACCACTTCTTGCCAATGTGCTTCCATTCAGAACTAGTAATTAGGGGGGATACATTTAAGAATGTATTACTCCCCTGTGTGAACCAGTCTAAGAGAACAGTTCCATATTACTTGATTAATCCAAGAGTAACATTATTTAAATTCAGCAACTAACATTGTTTACAATTATATAAATGCAAAAATAAAAGACATAGTGAAATCTACGGAAAGAATGGCAAGGAATTCATTACAACATTTTAGTTGACAAATGTTAATATACTTGAGAATATAACAAGATGAAGAAAATGACAAAGATGACGGTGAACAGAGGAGGTTTTTCATTTTTTGTCTCTTTTTCTATGGAATGAGAGAATACCTCCATTAAGAAATACTTCAACTATGTACATCTTTATCTTTTTGGAAAATTTGCCAAAATTTATTCCTTTTTACTTTTATAATAATCTTGAAAGTAGTAGAACTAAAACTTTTAAAGCCAATTTAAAATAATTAGAGCTGTTGAGGCCTGGTAACTAACATGTATTGTTAATTTTGATATTTACTTTTTCTGCCATCATAAATTAGGATTTGCCATGATATATATTGAATTTATTATAACCTGTTGGAATAATTTTAGTGATTAGACTGCATATCAATCCTAATAAATGAAATGTCATCCACTGAGACAACTAATTAGCGGCAGAGCTTTGCCTAGCACCTTGTGACTGAACTCCAGCATGAAACCACTCCCATGCCCAAGCACCTCCCACAGCTAAGATTTCTGGACCTTCTGATTTTACTCCCTGTGCAGGTCCATTTTTGTCACAGAGTGCCACTCAGTAAATACTTGTTAATTGGTGTGATCTAGATAGTTTTGATTTTGGAAGCAGGAATCTATCTTAAAAGCTTTAATACTGGTCTTGGGTATGTAAGATGGCAGTGATGGCATTGAATTTGGCAAGCAAATTACAGCCACATTTAGTGTTCTTATATAAACTTCAAGTCATCTGGAAGTTTCTTCCCTTAAACTTCCTTAAAAAATTTCTCTCCCCTCTTTCTTTCTTTAAAAAGAAACATACACACACACACATACATATATACAATTTCTTTATTTGTAAAATGTCAAGCTGAATGTTGTCTTATAACCTGTCTCTGGTTCAAGTAGATTTTCTTTCTTTCTTTTTAAAATTTTTACACAGACATATTAACACAGAGCAAACTTCATAGAAGAACATTAAGGTGAATGCCCTTTGGTCTTAATTTTTTTTTTTTTTTTTTTTTTTTTTTTTTTTTGCAGTACTGGGGGGATCGAACCCAGGGCCTTGAGCTTGCAAGGCAAGCACTCTACCAACTGAGCTTTCTCCCCAGCCCTCTTAATGTTGTTTCAATAGAGTTTTGATATAATCAATAATTGTCAGGTACTGTCTTTGATGTCATATCAGTACAATGGTGAACATACTCAAGAATATGTTCATATTCATGATGAATATGTATGAACATATTCAAGAGTAGTATTTAGCATTTGTTGATTCTGTTCTGAAAAACTTCAGGGATAATGTTTCCCTAGGAATTGATCTCCATCTGGTGGCAGCACGCAATACACCAGTGTTGATGAAAGTAGAAATGAAACTACAGAGGTAAAAATATTTCAATTTATTATTTAGTAAGAAAATTAAGTTCCCAGTATGTTTTCCTGAAGAATAATGTGTAAAATGACTATTTAAAAATTTTAACATTAATTTGCCATAAGATTTCCTTTGTGATGTAGACTAACAATTGCCTTCCCTAAAACCACTGGCATTCGTTGGTAAATTACAGGGTGGCTCTACATGCTCTTGAAATGTTATTATAATTGTCAGATGCTCCATCAGCAAAGTAATACTAATGTCTGCATTACTTCAATTGGAATAGAAAAAATATGTTTTGACTATTGCAAATCAAAATAAATCTCAGTATTTTATGTCTCTATTCTTCATTTGCCTTGATTCTAAAATATGGCTTATCTCCTATTTTTTTTTTTCAGAACAGGAATATAATTACAGTTCAGCGAGAAACTATGAGAAAATATTATCTTATGCATTGATTTACCCAAACAATAGAATAGCCAGATTGAGAATTATCACTCTAATAAGGCAAAATGATTATTGGTAGCTGGGAACAAGCTCATTAGTACTTCTGTGTGATCCAAATCTCCCTTTTTCATAAAATGTATTTAGAAATGTATCCACTCACCTTGGCAAGAGGCTGTTCTGCTTTGTTTCTGGAAGTTTAATTCCTAGAAGCATACGTTTTATTGTTTTTCTACAAGATTTATAATATACAAAACATTGTTTCTAGGCACTTGGGACAGTAAGATGGAGAGAGACTAAAGGTCATGTTATCAGAAAAATGTTCATATCTGTCTTATATATGGAATGATATTTGTTAGGAGATATAAGTGAATCCTGGTGGCTCATGTTTTCCAGTTAAATTGTATGCTGTTATTCTACTAAAAGCTATTGAGCCAGTTAAGGATATCCAAGAAGACAAATGACTTTATGAATGATATTTAAACTCTTCAAAATGAGAGAGTGAGACTGAATGATTTAGAATTGATTATTCACAGTTGTTTCTGTTCTATATAATTCTTAATAATAAAAATTGTCGGGCATTCTTAGTATTTATAATTTCTATGTTAGGCTACATGTTCCATAAGACACTACAGCTAAGCACTAGTTTGCTAATTTGTAGACTAAGACTAATTGTTAAGGCTCCATGATTTCCACAAATTAAAGCCTAACAGCAAACTATGGAGATATTATTGGAATTTAGATTTTGTTAATTGACTATTCAAATCTAAACCTGGGAAGGATAGAAGAGAATGATGTTGACTTGACAGAATTAATTTATTTTGACATAAAGTCTTTGTATATCACACACTTGAATTTGATATTTTATGTTTACTTGTTTAATATTGGAAAATATATAGCAAACTAATCCAATGTTCTGAACATTTCAATATTTTTATGGCATAATCTTTTATTGTAGACAAGTAGAATAACCATTTTGAAGACATATTAATGTAGATGGTATCACTATTTTATCTTACAATACCTTATTAAATAAATATTGTGCTTGCTCATGAGATTATGAAAAATGGAATGAAGAGATGTTAGAGATAATCTTCCTGTTTCCTAGCCATAATTTACAATTTCTTTTGAGTTGTTTCTTTTCCATGTTCTTTTGAGAAATTTTCTGCTTTTATAGCTAGATTACCACATGGTGTAACCCACATCCGAATTTGTTTTAATAGCTGTGAAGACTGACTTCTCAGAATACAGAGATTACGAAGTCCAATAAGAATGCTAAACATTATTTTCAGTCAATCATTTATCCCCCAAATAGTTACTGCTCGACATAAAAATTGTTTCAGCTAAAAATGTTTATATAAGAAAATTCATACATTGATTAGATATTTTCAATGTTTGGTTCTATGAAAGAAATAAAAACCCAAATTATTTCTAAGAAATGTAGATCCTGATTTTTCTACTATCACTTCTGAAAATTTCCTCATTTACTTGATCCTATTTCCACAGAACACTGAATGCACAGTTCATTCTCACCAGGTTTCAATCAGGATGACTCTGCAGAAGGAACACTCTGACCTGGTAGAATCTTTTTCTTTTGCTGGAAGGCCTTCTTTCAATAAGTATCATCTTGGGATCTTAACCAGAGCAATCACCTTTCCAACAACATCACTGATGGATTCATTTCTTGGTCAGAGAAACTGAGACCTCATAAATATAAGACTTATTTCTTCTATTAATCATCTCCATGGTGCAATATGTTTCTGTCACTTGTTCTTTAGAGTTCATGATGCTGCAGTTAATTAAGAAGTAGATGCAGGTGGTACATTGTTAAAAACATTCTCTTTGACAACAGTGGATTAATAGGGCTATCTTTTTCAGATGGAACCCCAAGCTTTGCTAAAAAAATAATGCGATATCAGGGGGAAAAAACAGGGCTACATTCAAATGTATGCATATGCAAATGAATATTTGAGTAATCATTTGGATTTTTGAGGTGTGAAAACATTAAAAATTAAAATGAGAATATTTTCCCAGCTCTCCCATAACTTTTGTGCCATAGACATATGCAAATCACTGAAGTTGCCAGAGGGTCACTAATGTGATTCCCTCTCAAGTGCAGCACTAAATGTTAGGATTGCTTGTTGATACCTAATCCTCAGTTAACATCATAAATCAGCACTTGTCAGATCAGGGAAGCATATTAACTAGAGTTATTATATTTCAAAACAGTTAGGAGTGTTTTTTATTCTGACAGCTTCCCAGAGAGGGGACTCTGTGATGAGTAGCTGCAGATATTTCATACGGGTGAGGAGGATACACATTGCCAGTTATTACAGTTAAGGGCAACCTTTGCTAGCATGTCATAATTCTCTCTACAGCCCTCCATTTTAATTCCTGTCATACCACAAAGTTATTTACTCCTCTTACCCAGCTAACAGCTGCCAGCCACGTACATTTTTATAGAGTTATAGAATTTTAGAAAGAAGGAAAAAAAAAAAACTATAGCAGATATCCTCTCTGAATCTTCATTTTCCTGTTGAAGAGACTGATGTCTTTTCATTATTAAGTGCCCACTAAGCTCTGGCCCACAGAAAGTGTTTAACTCACTTGCTTACATAGTAGACTCCCTGCTGACAGTTTCAGTGGTACCATCCTATTTCCTTCTCCCTCTCTGTCTCTCTGAATGCACTATTACTTAAATATATGATTTTTGATGATCGTATATCAAAATCATATATTTCAGTCATCCCTCAGAATTCAAGCATGACTGATTCCAGGACACTCTGAGGATACAAAAATCTGAGGATGTACAAATCTCTCACATACAGTGGCCTAGTATTTGCATAAAACCTACCTACATACTCCTGTATAATTCAAATAATCTCTGGACTGCTTATAATACTACAATGCAAATGCTATGTAAATAGTTATACTGTATTGTTTGAGGAATACTGAGAAGAAAATTTCTCTCTATATTATAGTACATATATAATTTTTTAAAAAATATTTTAGAATCTGAATTTGGTTGAATCTGTGGTGGTAGGAGCCTGTGGATAGAGGACCATTTCTATATTTTCCTTTCTTTGCAGCACTGTTTTGCATTACAATATTAAACTAAAGGACTAGTCCAAAATAGAAATATTACAGTATTCTATGTGCTTCTTAGCGTCCTTATTTCACTAAATAAAATCTCAGAGTAATACTAGAAACTAGGTGAAAACATTTTATTATAAAGTTCTTGAAATAGCTAAAACAGAATGACGTTGTGTAAAGATGTGAGCTTTTTTAGTTTTTCACAAAGTATATACAGTAAACCATAGCTTTGTGACCTTGACTTTGTGCCTGAGAAAGACTTCAGAACATGAAATAAAGGACCTCCCTATCCAAAGATCTTAAAACTAGAAATGTTTCAGATTTCAGATTTTTTTTGTTTGTTTTTTGGATTTGGGAATATTTGCATATACATAGTTTGATATCTTGGAGTGAAACTAAAAACTAAACATGAAATTCATCTATGTTTCACATGTACCTTATACACAAGAGCCTGAAGGTAATTTTATACAGTATTTTAAGTGCACATGTGTTTTTATGAGATCTGTCATAGGAGGTCAGGTGTAGACTTTTCCCCTTGTAATTGTGCTCAAAATCTTTCCAAGTATTTCAGAATTTGGATTTTCAGGTAAAGGATGCTCAGCCTCGAGGGTATGGCATTAGTATGTGTATGTCATAAAGGTGGACCAGAAGAGAGGGAAGAGATAGTAGTTGACATTTTGTTACTCATAAAATGGTAAGTAAGGAAATTCTAAGGACCTGGTACATCATGATTGTGCTCAGCATTGAACAGAAGCTTATATTGTAAGTATAGAAATGTGGACAAAGAATTTTCCTTCACCTGTATCTTAAATTCCTTGAACTTGAATTTTGCCATATACTTATGAGGAATATTGTCAACTAAAAATGAGGTATAAAATATGATTTTTAGACCTTTCATTTCCCATAGCATCTATTTATACAGCTTGATGTTAGAGTTTCTAAACTAGATCAGAGTTTCTGAAATGATGAATTTGGTAGTTACATGAATGGAATGCAAACTTTGTATAAATATTATTTTCTACAATAGATGTCCTTGATCAATAGGTTTAAATAATAGAGTATCCTATGTTTCTTAGAAGACACAATACAGTATTTTGTCTGTTTCACATCTTCATAAGAAGGCAAAAGAAACAAAAGAAAATAGCTGAAATCTTAATGACTTTATTCATTTATATTGTAACATGTATGATCGACATGTTTTACTCAGGCATTTATGTTTCTTAAATTATTAGACTAATGAAATGGGAGGCATTTTCTTAAATGCCTGTTTTTACCTAATATATGAGTGTAAATTATGTCTGAATAAATATTTGCTTATCGGGACACCTTAAGATTTAGCAAAATGGAAAATTTCTTTTCTAGCATCATAACCTAAATAAAGGCTTTTCCTTTAAAATTCAAGCCATTTTTGCACACACAGTGATTGGTTTTATATATGAAATAAAGCTCAGAGGCTAAGAACAGTGACTCTGGACAGAGTAAAACTGAAGAATTCCAGTAATATAGGGTAAAATCTCTGATGACTAATGAATTCATTTGAAAAATAAGAGTAATTATACTAAACTCTATGTTCTATCTCATGGGTTTATTTAGAGAATTAAATGAGATAATGTGTATGTGTATGTATTTGGATATTCTGTCAAACAGCATGTCTGGCACCTGTTTTTTGTTTTAAAGGCAAAAATATTTTTAGAAAAACTATAATATTAGCAATTGTGTTTTTATTAAATGTTCTCATTTTAGTGTAAAATATAAAATAAACATGAATCTTTGAGGAGATTGAAACAATGCAAATATGTCAATTATGGAATTTAAAATAGGCTTTACTGAACACCCCAAATCAAATATATTGACAGTCTTTAAGCAGCTGCAGCCACTTGGTCTGGGTTCAGATCTTGGAAGCAGCATTACTGGACGGTCTGGCTTTGAGCAAGTTACTTATCTTCTCTGGGATTCAGTTTTTCTTGCCTACAAAGTCAGTATTACCATAATAGTATCTGATTCCTAGGAAGGGCATATGGACTAACTGTAATGACATGTAAAGCACCCAGGAAATCCCAGGTCTCAGATATCCCACTTAGTTTCTACATAGTGATATCTTATGGCAGTAGTTTATGCTTTCAGGAGGATATGGTGAACTCCATGACGGTAAGGAACATGTTATTTATTTTCTATATTTAAAGTCTATTTCAGTGTCAAGCAAACGACAGGAGATTAATATTTTGGTTCTTATACTTAATTTTAAGACTTTCATGTAGTTTAGCATGTATTCAGATTTAGTTAAGTTTTTACATAGATGATCAGGACAATTTTTTTTTTTTCAAAATGTTATTGGAGTATCTTTTCACAAATTGGAACATTTAAATTTCTTATTTTACCCCTGTAAATCATACACATATGAAACAGATTTTAAAATGAACCCTTTATTTACCTCATACTCCAAACTGTTTATATGCAGATTTTCCTTTGCAACTGTTTCTGCTTCATCTCTTAGTGTGGGATTATTGTCAGCATTAAAAAGTCTTTGTAGCTCAATTCTCAGTTACATATTTGCCTTCATATTGTTGTTCAGGAATCTTTTTTCTAATTGATTTTTTTCATTTTAACAAAAGGATAAATGAGAAGAAACTAAACTCTGATTTCTGCTGATTTACGAGAGAGAGAGAGAGAGAGAGAGAGAGAGAGAGAGAGAGAGAGAGAGAGAATATGAGGAAACCAGATAGAAAAACCCAGCACAATAATAATAAAATGTTTAAGAAAACTAATAAATATTTTATTAGAAATAAAAATTTCCCTGTAATTGGTATTTAAAAAATTTTTCTTCTATGTCTGCGTCTTCTTCATTGAATTAAGTTTATCTCTAAGAGAATAAAGATAATATTTGCTGCTAAGACACGTACATCTTCCTCCACACAATTTAAATAGAAGAATCTGCCCACACAGCTACAGCTTCTTTATGAAAGAGCTTATATCATT
Source organism: Sciurus vulgaris (assembly GCF_902686455.1). Lineage (NCBI taxonomy): Eukaryota > Metazoa > Chordata > Mammalia > Rodentia > Sciuridae > Sciurus > Sciurus vulgaris. The sequence goes on along the minus strand of NC_136470.1, from coordinate 23,019,170 downwards.
TCTCACAAAGGGCTGTGGTATCACCTGATTTGTATAAAGAAGCAATGTAATTATTAATGAAATATTTTTATTAGTTTTGCTTTAAATGAAAAAGTAATAGTGAAAATGCATTATAGAAACTGATATTTTTACTGGGTTATTTAAGACAATATTGGAAATTCTTCTGTCATTTCTTCCACATAATTAAGTGATTTTGATTTTCCTTGAAAATGGAATTTATTCAAAAAATAGAAAATATGCTTTTAAACAAAACTAGTTTTGCTAATGGGTTGCCATTTAGATTATAAGTACTCATTAACCAGGAGGTGGCTAATGAGCAGATGTCTAATGAGCAACAGAAATGAATCGACAGGTTTTATTTATTTATTTCTTGCTTGTTTACTTCATACTGACTAAAGGTATAGATGTATTGGTGAAATAAAAAAAAAAAACTTTAAAAGGTATTCACCTTTATGGGACTTAATGTAAAGAAATTCTATTAATAGACTTGAATATAGAGAGGAAACTTGCATTAAAATTTCAAAAAAAATATTAACACAATTTTAGAGAAAAATTCAATTAATACATAAAGGGCACTAATGTTTACAGTTATTGAATGAAATGCAATCAACTCATATTCAATATATTATACAATGATTTTTGGCTTCCGTTGTGTTCATTACATTGCTAGTGGCAATTTTTCTACTCATTTCCATGAATAGGAAGTTCTGTGGATTTTTCTTGTTCTTTTGTTTTTCCAAACTTATATATTTATGTATTCTTTCATCCTGGGTTAAAGTATGCTGACCTGAAGTTTCTTATGCACTATGCAGCCCATAAAATAATCACAAAGAATTTTAAAAAGGCATTAGAAAATTTTATGTATTTTATATTTACTATTAACATTTACTATTCAAAATTTTAATAATAAATCATTTTTAAAAATATATTCAATGAGTTCAACTCACAGGAAAAGAGAAAATTCCAACATTTAGATGCCTTTTCCATTTCAAATTACTGTTTCTTCCTTTTCTTCTGTTGCTCTATCATTTAAAACTAATTTTCAGGTGCAGAACTCTAAATTTTGGTCTCCTCTGTGATCATTTTCAAAGAAGTGAGTCATTAGGCCACTGCCTTAATACCCTTTACTGGCCCATCTGTTCAGTAACTTCCTTTTATGGGACCTTAAGCACTACATTTTTAGAATGAAAAGTTAATATTACTATATTTTTTGCCTTCCTATATTTTTCATGAAAGCCCAAATCACAGCTTTTCTCCAAATTTTACCTCATTCCTGCTGATGAAATTGAATTTAGTATTAACCTCCACTTCTCCATTCAAGTATGGCAAATATTTTGGGATTAGTGGAGTTGAGTTAATCATAATTCTTTCCATAATTTATCTTCATAGTTGTGAGGGTATTATATCGATTTATTTCCTTTATTTTAATATTTAATTTATAAGCTGATATTCCTAATCTATACAGATTAAATACCCTATAATGATCATAATCTAATTTTCATATCCATTAAACATTACTACTCAAGACTTTAATTACATATTTGATTCCTTTTAATGGGGATTAATAATTGGTGGCACAGACTTCTTAATTGCCCAATAAAAGCATGAAAATTATATTAAGCCAGTGACTACTTACTCTGTTACTATAAGGAACTTATAAAAAGTATTATATTTTCATTTGACATTATTGTTAGTATTACATATTACCAAGAATATAAATTGGTATTTGAAAAGGTAATCAGTATGCACATGGAAATATTATTACTGGAGAAAGAGCATTTGAAAACTACTGATTCATGTTCCTTAGACACAGTTTTCCTAGAGTGTGCCTCAGATCAAGTGACTGATCAAATGACTCCACAAGTTGACTGACTGGGCCTCGCAATAGTTGGATGTTTGACTCAGTTCATTGTGAGTATTATAAAAAGCAAAGACATTTTGTTCTTCAGAGTCCATTTGAACCTGATCTACTCCTTAATTTGTATTTCATGCGTTCTTCCCATTTGTACCAGACAGAAATCACAAAAAGAGTAAAGTTTCGTGAGTCTGCTGCACTGGAGAAACCAGTTTTGCACCATGTAGTTTATTGATTCTAAAACCTGCTCATACCAGTAGTTAAATCAGAGATTAAGAACCACTCACTTGACTAGTTTTTATGAGGAATGGTCCTGATGAGTATTAACAGAACTCTAATTTTCAAAACCAACATTTTGGTTGAAATGATGAAGATGCATTGATTTATATTGCTGTGTTCCTGGTTGACCCCTTTTGGTTCCTTCTCTTTTAATACAACTTTATATTATGCTAACCTCGTTAGGCCTGGTTTTTGATATGTTACATTTTTAATTTGTTCCGCTAGAATGAAAGATCTCAACATCAGGGCCTGTGTCTCATTCATCTTTGGATTCCCCACAAGGTCTATCTTTGTTCTAACAAAGAACCCGGAAAGATTTTCACTATTGGGGCCATTAAGTTCTCAGTATCTGACTCTCTAGATTGAGGGAATAAAAATGAACTCCAAACCACACACCTATGCAGTTCTGAGTTAAATGAGTCAGTGCTGGCACCTAAATATTGTTGGTTATTATTGGTGTTCTTTTTATGAATTTGTCCAAAATTTGGTAACACTATTAAAAATGATCCTATCTATGGAAACTCTTAAGTATTTGATGACAGGATAAGTATCTTGATTTCTGTCCATAAAGCCATTTTTCAGACCAGGTAATCAGGACCAAATCCCATTTGGTGTCTACTGGAAGGTGTTGTACAAAAACCCCTTCCATGAAACAGATATTGGTTCTACCTTTAGCAAGACTTGTCAGCAGCAGATTCCATTCTCCTCATGAATTGATTTAGCTCTAGCTTGTCCTATGCCTAAGGTCACATCTTTTCTCTTCTTTGTCCACAGCCAGTGGTGCAGAATAGAAAGGTCTGACCATCTCAGTAAAATTCTAAAGAATCTTTCTAGCTTCAGAGTTCCCCAAGTAATTAGCAAAGATTGTCATGGGATCTCTATCGCAGCTGACTTCTGTCTCTTCCCGATCCTGCAACTTGCCCTCCCCTTTTGCATGAGTTGATCTCAAAAGCACCCCTTTTAGCATCTTCCGTGTTTACTACCTCAGAGGCTATTTTCAGGAAACCCAGTGTGAGATAATTATGCAATACTATAACTTTTCCCATAGTAAGTGCTTGACAAATGAACATCAAATTGAGCTGAAGAACAGAAAACAATGATCTTAATTTTTAGAATCCAAATTATTTACCACTCAGATTTTCTAGGCTAGATTAGGCTGGAGATAAAATCATTCATAATTAATGTTTTGACTTAACATTGTAGCTTCTGTAACTAGCACAGTTTCTCCTGCCATTAAAGAACATGGCTCAAGTGAAAGAACAAGCAGATATTTATGTGAACTCTGCTATGCACTGGCTATTTCACAATTTTTATAGCCCACTCCTCTTTCAATGCATTTTTTTTTTTCACATTCTCTTAAATATGCTGTAGGTCCCTCATGTCCTTAACTGCAAGACAGTTACTAATTTCCTGCTTTGCTCTTCTCTGTGGCTAAGGTTTCTATGGCACAGAATCAGTGATTCCACCATGATTATTGTTGGTGTCAGGCTGTGTTCTCTAATGGAAGAACAAGATCTTTAATTGCCATCTTTGTAAGCTGTATGATGGGGACTCAAACTCATGTAATTTTCTGTAGTGTTTTTCAGAGATTTTATTCCCCAATTTCAAGTGTGACTTGTGCAATCTTCCTCTCTAGCATATAGTAAAGATTCTAGGAAACCTAGACTGGACAAGAATCAAAGAAATTTTCCATAATATATAGCATTTAGAATAATTCCTCCCTCAATCCCAGAGGCTCCATTTTCCTTGGAATAGTTCTTTTCCCAGAATCATAACAGCCCTGAGCAAATTCACCTCCAGTGACATGCAGCAGTCCTGCCAACCAGACAAGTTCAGACAGATTAGAAAACCCTATAATGAACCCAATGTAGGCTCCATCTGGGGGTTTCCACTTCAATGAAAAGATAAATCATTGTGTAGTATCCTGTTTACTCTTTCAAAAACTATAAGTAGACACTTAGCCAAAACACTCATGGCTAAGGATATTAAAAAAGAATGGGGGTTGGTTCATAAGCCTCTCATAGTAAATTTTAAGGATTTATTTTATTTATTTGATTTTTCTATTTCGCTTTGCGTTAGCATTGAACTTACCATATCTCATCATTTGCTGACTTTTTAAGGTGGTGTGTATCTGATTTCTTTTACTTGCAATCCTTTCATTGAATAGTTACCAAAAAAAGTATAAAAAAGATGTGGTTGCTTGTATTCCATTAAGATATTGATAAGTAGTTATTATCATTATATAGAATTAAAATTGTTAATAGACTTTAATTAGAATTTGATTTTTCTTCTGAATAGATACTTGTATGATGATTATGCATTTAAATGTTGAAAGGGCAAATGAGTTTGCATTTCAAAATTTGAAGGGGTTTCAGAACATGGTTAGTAATTTCTGATTCCTTTATTTTACCTTCATTTCCAGTAAAATTTTTTTTTGGAAATTTGCATCCACATTCTTGAATCAATATGGCATTTTATTCTGTACTTGTTTAAATTATAAAATGTTTATCTTTTATTAAAATTTTAATGAGACACTTTGTGAAGCATGTTGACCAGGTGCCACTTAATTTCCAGTTCTTTTAATGTTTCCCTATTTAGATTTTCTGAACTCTGGATGTCAACTTTGTAAATAATTTTATATTAAGGGTAGTTTTTAAAAACAATTTGCCTTTTATTTGCATTCGTTATTATTTCATATAATTATTAATTTTCCATACATATATTCAAAACTCCTTATATAAATCCAAAAGCTCTATACTTCTTTTTCATTTTCCTTTCATGAATATCTTCATTGTAAGGAAAAATATTTTTTAATCAATTCCCTTTATATCATTTATGCTTTGTTTTTCTGTTAAGCTAAATTCATGTTTTACCTTTTAACTTCTTTACTAAACTTATCTTGGTTAATTTTTCTGTACTTATTCTACTTATTATATATGTTACTTGTATTTTTAATCCTAAAATTTTATTTTGAACATCCCTCTGAGTACAGCTTTAATTATTCCCATAGGTTTGGGTTTAAACTATTTTTTTAATCCCATAATTCTTTGTAATTTGAAATCTCAGTTTTTATTTTCATGTGAATTTGGGAGGTAATTTTTAAAAACACTCATTACTCCAAATCAACATCTAAAAGTATGTGACATTTTACTGGTTTGACACAAGTTAGAAACTATAATTTCAATAAAAATAATCATGATAAGCATAGGTCATTCCTGTTTAATGAATAGTCTTTACTGAAGATTTACAAATATTTTACCTATTTCATAATCTGAATTGCAAACATTTTCAACTCTATTTTGTAGTAGGAGTCTAGGAATAAGTATACATTCATTGTTGACTATACTTTGGCCGATTTCAACTTCCTGTTCAAGATGTCAGGTTTTCAAACTTATGATTTTTAAAAATTCATTTTAACTCTTTTACTTTAGGTTTTAAATGTTATTGCCAATATACCCCTGTGGTCTATGAATCAATATAAAATATTGAGGCTGTATCTAGGACTTAATACATGAAGATATGCTCATATACTAGCTCCTGAATGGCTAGAAGAGAATTCAGAGGTATAGTTTCTAATCATATATTAGATGGAGCAATTACTTAAATAATAACTTGTAAGTAGAGAAGTAGTATGAATATCTTTAATTTTATGATAAAATTTGGACAATAGATTATGAGATATATTTGAAACTTATACCTGCAAATATGTACATAAGTTGAAATATATGGCAAAATAAAGATTCAAAGTATGAGAGGCAACAGTATTTTCAGAGAATTCTATAGTTCTCCATATTGATATACATATGCAATGTAGTATATAATATAGTTCTCCATATTGATATACATATATAATTCTTCATATTGATGATTCAAAAACAAGTCAGTTGGTTCCAAAAGACTTGAAATATATATATGTATATATCAATCTAGTTCTCCATATATATATATCAATATAGTTCTCAATATAGTTCTTGATATATATATATATATCAATCTAGTTCTCCAAATTGATATACATATATAATTCTCCATATTGATGATTCAGAAACAAGTCAGTTGGTTCCAAAAGACTTGATATTCACATTCCATTTTAAGATGTTAGAAGAAAAAAATAGAAAATTTGATTTAAGAAATATATTGTTGTCAAGGTTAAATCAATTGTGCTTGTTATATTTTGATTGTGATTATTTTTCTTGAGGAGCTCCATGAGTATGGGAAAAGATGGCAAAATCTGTACAATATACTACTTAAGACTAATTTTTAAATTTTTGAATTCTTGACATAAGTAAATAATTCATGGTCTTGTTTGCGCCTCATAAATCTTTACTGTCAAACACTTTGTTATAATTATTTTAATTTGGAAATACAGAAATTATTACTTTACACTCTAAGGACCCATTTCTTTCTTCCTTCCTTCCTTCCTTCCTTCCTTCCTTCCTTCCTTCCTTTCTTTCTTTCTTTCTTTCTTGATCCATAGAAAAAGTATCTGTCACAAGCACCTAAAGGAAATGAAGCATAAATGCATCAGCTAGAGCACAAAAATACAAGTGTGGTATTACTTTTTTTTATCATCTCTTACTTTTTAGACAATGCTTCTTTACATATTTGATATTCCCAGAGAAACTGAGAAAGGAGGTTAAAACAGAGAAGCCATCAAAGTCACTGTACTTGCTCTAAAATACTAGTACATTTACTATGTGACCATCCTTTGAACCCATTCAAATTATTTTTGCATATGTGTACTGTTCATGTGTGATTATGTCCACTGTCATCTTAGAAGGATGGTTTAAAAATCATTTTACTATCCCTCTTGATCCAGCAAGTTACTATCTAGTATACCATAAACTGAAAACTACATTGATAATTTCCTTCATTAAAATAATAGTAGTTTTAATGTATAAATAAGATACTTTTAGCTAGAGAGTACTGATGAGTACCCTGAATGGTTTTGAGAACAGTCCTGCTTCTACCCCTGAGTTCTAAGTCTAACTTAATAATTTGTCTGAAGTATAATGAATCCAAGGAGATGAACAATTCCTTAGTCATGTATAAGAACTCATCAAAAACTGGAAAGTACTGGAGGAAGGTGGTCACACTTGTAGTTCGGAAGAAAGCTCGGTGGACATGATATGGGATTATAGTAATTCCCTCATCACTTAGTAGTTGTTATTTCCACTTTCTACCCTATAATTTTCTCATTTGTAAAATCATCGTAATAATTAAGCCTAACTCACAGACATGATGTAAGAATTAGGAGAAAATCCATAGGAATACAATACTGGCACAACCCGTGTTCCATATTAGGAGTCCTTAACCTCATTATTATTACACTTATATCTCCCTAAATGCATATTATACATTCTAAGGGAATGGAAATGCATTTGGAGGAATAAAAGATAAAATAGTACACCTGTTCTTGAAGTACCTAATTTTAGCAATATCTTTATGGCCAATAAACAGTTTTCTCTTTAGAGAGAGAAATTCTGGCTTAAACATTTTTATTTGCACTGAATTAACTGCTGTCCTCACATAATGTGAAAAACAACTAAAGGACAACAGCCTGTATTTGTACATTTAAAATGCTGTAAGCACTGATGAGATTCACTTTCAGATCTAAACATGGAGTCAGGGAGGTTCATTTACTCATGAAAAATTTACTCATTGCAGTAGCTTGCAATTTGATCAGCAGCATATACTGAAAGTAATTTTGAGGGAAAGGGTCAGAGATGTTGCGGAACTACAATCGGAATTAATGAGGGAATAGATTTTATTAAACTTTTTTTTTTGCATAGGGTGATTTTATTTTATATATGTAAGGTTATGTTGCCAATTCATCTGACTCCTTTGTGAAGTTGCAAGAAATTCCTGCAGAGGGCACTCTAAATAAATGGGATAATTGCCAGTGGAGAACAAGTAACAGAGGTATTTGTTGTTTCTGATCACAAAAGGTCTATTGTTACTTCTTCTACAGAAAAAAAAAAAAAAAAAAAGAAAAGTAAGTGCGGCCTGGATCTCTGGAAGTTGTAAAATGATCTGAAAGACAGAAATGGTCTCAATTCTTCAGCCACAGAAATGAACCATGGGATTGTTGCTGCTCATAGAAACTCATGGTGAAATTTTGTGACTTTAAACACTTTAAAACTGAGAATAAACAGAGATAGATAAAGATATCATGATGAGAAGGTCAGGGATGTCCTAGGGATTTAAGAATAGTACCCTCTCATAATTAAGAGTTGGAATCATGTAACAGTAAAGAAACCAAACTCATTACTCTAAACTTTTATTCCTCTCTTGATTTCTCTGGCAATATGTAGACTCTATAATAATAGGATAAAATGAAATATTTCCAGCCATTTGCCCCCAAATCTTAAAGGGCTAAACCACTGTAATATTGAAAAAAAGATGCAGGATGTCCTAAATCAGATTTAAATGCTCATTTCTAAAAGAAGTTAAGGTGCTGTCTTTGTAATCACTTCAAACTTCACCATTTATATATTGATGAAAATATTATAAAAATTCACAAAAATAGTTACATGGAGGGGGTGGGAAAGATCTAGGAAGAAGAGTGAGTGCAAGAAGTACAAATAAATTATTGAGATGTAACAAAGAGATACGATTATATGGGAAAACCCAGCCATTTCACAGCTGGAGATGATTTTTTTACCTCAAAATGGTTTACCATATAATGGTGGTTCCTTTTTGATAATATTATGCATGCATTTTCAAGGTTTCTAGACTTCAGAGGAGTAATCCCTACTTTTATTGTCCCAATAAGCACTTATGTTCCACAAATAATGGTGATCCCTGCCCAGAGTGCTCACGCATTCTATAAATTCTTCTTGACAGTTATTATTATCCTTCATCTGACCTGTTTATCTCTCCCCTTGAACAAAAGTAGTCTTCTCAGGACCTTCTCCATGCAATTGTCATTCTTAAATTCAACCCAAACATTGTGAAAGCTGTTACATTTTAAAAGACTTTCCTAAGGACTGAAGATAATACAATATAGTTATAACTGACTAGTTAGAACTGGCTATCAATTACGCTGCTCCTAAAGGCTTCAGGTCTCCCCTTTCTCTAGGAGAACTTTAACAGTTATTTCCTCAGATTCTGACTTCTCAGTGGATGCTTCTCAAGAGTTAATCTTACTATGCCATTTAGAGAGTTCAGTTTGTGTATTCTTCAGGCCTTTTCATTTGGCAATAGAGGAACATGAAATAATTTCTGGAAAGAATTTCCAACTTCCAATTAAAATAACTTCTATGTAGAGACTCCCATTTACCAAAGGATTTTATTTTCTGTAGTTTAGATACTGTTATAGTTTATATATTACGTGTTCCCCAAAAGCTGATGTGTGAGATAACACAAGAAAGTTTAGAGGTGAAATGATTGGCTTATAGGAGCCTTAACCTGATTGGTGCATTAATCCCCTCATAGGGATTAACTGGGTGGTAACTATAGGCAGGAAGAGTGAGGCCAGAGGAGCTGGGTTGATGAGCTCATAACTTGGGGTTTATATTTTGTCCATTGTGGGTAGCGCTCTCTCTCTCTCTCTCTCTCTCTCTCTCTCTCTCTCTCTCTCTCTCTCCCCCTCCCATCTCCTCTCTGCTCAGTCTCTCCTCTCTCTCTCTCTCTCTCTCTCTCCTTCTTGGTGAACGTGCTCTGACCTGCTATCCTCTACCACACTCTTTGACAGTGATGTTCTGCCATGTGTTGGTCTCTGAGGGATGGAGTTGGCCATCTATGAACTGAGACCTCTGAAACTGTGAGCCCTCAAATAAACTTTCCCTCCTCTAATTGTTCTCACATCTTTTCATCACAACAGCAAAAAGCTGACTAAAACAGATACCTCCTGTCAATTGCAGACTGAAAATATAGAAATAAAAGTGATACAGAAATAAAGGTGATACCTTTTAAATTGCACACTGTTCCAAATGGCACAATGAAATCTCATGGTATCATGTTTCATCCCACTCAGGACAGCAGATTTGCCCTTCAGTCACCTAGTAACCATTGTGGATATCATATGGACTGTCACAGAATCTCAGTGCTTGTGTTGATATAATCCTTGTTTTATTAAACGATGCTAAAGAGCAAGAGTAGTGATGCTGGCTATTCAGACATGATGAAAAGAAACTGTAAAGTGTTTATTTTAACTGAAAAGGGGAAAGTTCTTAACATCAAGAGGAAAGGAAAAAGTTGCATGTTGAAGGCGCTAAAATGTACAAATGGTACAATGATGTCTTGAGAGGGAGAGGCCAAGTGCACATAAATTTTATTACATCACATGGTTATAATTATTCTTTTGTCATTATTAGTTGTTCATTTCTTACTCTTCCTAATTTATAAATTCCTCACGGGTATATATGAATAGAAAAAACAGTATATATAGAGTTTGGTGCTATCAGTGGTTTCAGGCATCCAGAGGGGGTCTTGGAATACATCTTCCCTGGATAAGAAGATGATTGCTGCAGCTAAACATAATGCCTTATACTTCCTCAGAAGCCACTTGCTCCAGTGATCACTAATGCCCAGGCGGATTGAAAGAGAATGCACTAAATGTTCCCCAGGAAACTTAATAATTAAAAATAGGAAACAAACTTGTAGACTTCAGCACATATAACCAAAGGAATAAGCAAAAAATTATTAAAAACAGCATTTTGTTCCCACTCTCAGTTGTGTGAAATTCAGAAATACTGAGACCTAGTTTCTGTGTGTACATGTGTTGTACTCCTGTCATTGTAGTGACTGTTTTAGTCAGCTCTTTTTTGCTGTTGTAACTTAAAGATTTGGCAAACACAATTGTATAAGAGGGGCTTTATTTGGGGGCTTATGGTATCAGAGGTCTCAATCTATAGACAGCTGGCTCCATGTCTCCACTCAAGGTGAGGCAGAACATCATGGAAGAAGAGTATGGTGGAGGGCAGCAGCTTGCGTGATGATCAGGCAGAAGAGAGACTCCACTCATCAGATACAAAATATATAACCCAAAGCAAGCCACCAAAGACCCACCTCTCCCTGTCACACCCTATCCAACTTCAGTTACCACTCAGTTAATCTCATCAGGGGATTAATTCATTGACTAGGCTAAGTCTGTCATAACCCAGTCATCTTTTCTCTGAATCTTCTTGCATTTGTCTCTCACTTGAGCACAGGGGGACACTGCACATCCAAACCATAACAGTCATGGATACCTAGAAATAGTTTCTCATTGAATATTAGAGAAATTTTAAATGCCTGTTTACTTAATAATACGGCAAATAATATTTCACTTTATATGTATTAATGCAATTTAAAGACATCACTGCACATGTATTAGTCAAAGCACTCAAAGAAAAAAAAGAATATAACTCGACTTTAGAGTCAAAAGGATGTTATTTCATGCATAAGATTTACATAGGTATTGAAACATATTCTTTTAGCCATATTTTCAGGTATTTGTAGAAGTAGACTTACATTTAAATTTATAGTTTATTTATTTACTTTTTATTTCACTTCTTCATTGATACATTGGGTCATGTATTTTCATGTGGAGCAACAAGTTAAAAATTTAAATGGTTTTCTTTTAAACCATTGTTTCATTCTTCACTGATTTTTTTCTATTCTGATCTTCATTGCGTTTCTTACAATAAGTAACCAAATATCTCATGTTAATTTGTATTAGACTGTATTCATGCTCTGTGTGCAATCTTTCAAGCATGCTTGTCAGCTTCCCATATTTGTTTAAAATATAGCACTCAGGACTGAATTTAATATCCCAAACATTTTATGTCAATGGATTAATCTCTCTCTTTTATTTGGTGCAAAATAGACATTATTTCTCATAAAGAAATTTCAGTTTTATAATTCATTCATCTGCTATATCATGTTTAAACCATCTTTATTTGAAATGATCTGCCCTTTATTTGATAAGTCTTATATATGTCAATTTCTTTGCATTTTTTATTTTTAATCCAATGTTCAGTATTTGCAATATAAAGAGAAATACCTATGAAGCCAAGAGAGGGTTGAATTCAAGCCAGAAAAGTAGCTTTACACTGTAACGTCACTTGATCCAGAAGAGAATGAGTAAAGCCATGTTTTGAAGCTAAATAAGCTAGTTGTGGGGACATTAATATGGAAGAATGTTGGAAAAAAATAGTGCAAAAGAGTGTTTCAGAACTTTGGTTACCATTATTTAAATGAAATTAATATTTAGCTCTAAACTTTGTAAATACTGGTTGTTTATGCCGAGAGTGTTTTATAAATAGGAACAATGGACTAAATGACCAAAACTATTTAAGGAACATCTTAACATAAGGTTCCTTTTATATTTAGAATATAGTAGCTTCTTGTATCAAAGTATAGTTATCTTTTACAAAGCATTTGTTTAGAAAGCCACATTTTATTGACAATTTAAAAATGGTTTTCCATAATATCCTCTTTAATTTTAGATTAACAGGCATCTTTATTCTCTACAATAGCGGTTCTCAGTGGCAATTTTTTTTTTCCTGCAAAAGATGATAGGCAGTGTCTGGAGACATCTTAGTTATTGCACTACATGTAGGTATCACTACAGTGCTAACAGTATCCAGTATATAAAGACTACAAAGTTAAATATCTTACATGCACAGTACCACCTGTTTAAATAAAGACTTACGCAGTGCAGAATGTTAATAGTACTGAGCTAGAGAAATTTTGCTGTAGAAGTTAGTCATATTGGAATAATTGCTTTAGGCAATGTGTTTTTTCAGATAGAGAAATGCCCAATGTAGATTAAATGTAATTATAATTAATTATGTAAAATATGCCATTCAAATGTCTGAACTAATCTTATAATAAGGTGAGGCTTCTGTTTGGACACACTTGACATAAAATTTGTAAATGAGTGTGTTACAGCTGCACCAACAAAAGCATATTTTATCCGTTTTTACTAAATTTAATTCAATTTCTTATGCATAATGGTCCATTTAAAACATATTTTGATGCGCTTTTACTTAGAACATCACTGAAAAACAATAAAGTATCATACCATTATGAAAAGAGCCACCAACAAAGTATGTTAATTTCAATTCTAGCATTCAATCACATATAAATGTATTATTTTATAAATACATAAGCATATTTATGAATCTGCTTTTATGTATTTTAATCATTTAAATCTTTTACACTTGGATAATTTAAAAAATTATTTTTTTCTAAAGGGAAATGAGTCAGTCAATTATTCATTTTTTTTGTTGCTTTTAATTTTCTGTACTGCTATTGAAAATTTTGTGGTTAAAAGACAATTTAAGAAATCAAAACACTAACAGAAACAGTTATTTTAAGAGGTAGTATTAATGGTGTTTAACATCTATTAAAATTATCTATTGTGATGAGGTATAATTCTACCATACCCTATTAAGTCAGAAGAGAAATTGACAAAACTGGGATATTGAAATATATTTCCTTTTGTGTAGTGTAATAGAAAAATTGGAAAAATACACATGCAAGCACACACACACACACACACACACACACAGTATTTTTGGTAGGGGGAAGCTTTCTAACCTGTTTGTTGGTGTATTTTAATGTGAAAAAACTGAGTTTAGAGCAAATGGAAGGGAAGAAGTGGGAGATGTAAAATGGAGAAAAACTGGTTGTTGAAAAATGCTCATGAACAGTGGGCAGGTCATCCAGGGCCCATCTAGAGCTCCTATTTGGATACCAGGAATGCAACTCGAAGTCTTAATGGGAAAGTGAAGAAGACAGGGCAGCTGGGTGGGACTTAAGTTCATACTTAAGGGAGTTTCCTGGGTGATATCTTTTCTCACTAAGGAAAGGGTGCTAAGTGGAAAGAGAGTAAGAGTAACAGCAGGTTAGAAAGGATGGGAAGTTTCAGAGTACCTATTCACAGCAAAGATTCTACCCACAGATATTAGCTGGGTCTGAAGAGTTCAGTTGAATAGATCAGTCTACATCTTCTGCATTTATGTTGATAATACTATTCTAAAAATAGTTACAGTGCATATTAAAAAATTGTCCCTTTTAAAGTGTTCTTGAAAATTGAGTCTTAGTGTCATTTCAAGCTGTTGCTGGGTTTACTGGGATGACTAGTTGACCACTGCAAACAACCACAATTACAGGTACTAAACATACTATTTTTATTCTAGTGTAAGGTGTTATGCTATTCAACCATGTAGATTTAGATGTATTTTAAACTCCTAGCCTGGATTAACATCCTTGATGTCTTTCTTATCTGAGTTTAAGACCACAGAACTTTCATATTAAAAAAAAAAAAAAGTTGAATCTATCAATCAATATTACACCAACCCTTAAGGACATGTTAAGAATTGTGCCTTTAATCCAAGGACTGAATACTTTTAATTTATAAGAAGATAAAAGGAGACTCAAGTCTGTCTTGATAAACAATGTTAATATTTATTGTGAATATTCTCAAAAGAACCAGCCTAGGAGTTTTATGGAAGGTACTTTGTAGAAAGCCTCTTACATATTTTTTGCTTTAAAGTGTCTCAGTCTCAGCACTCTGAGAATTGTACTATTATCCCTGATATTGATGTCTTGATGAGTTCCTTGATATGTTTTTGTCATTTATTTCCTTTTTCTCTACCAAAAGTGTCCTGCCTTCCACTTGCAAGTGGTTACCAGCATGCCAGTCATTCTAAGAATCACTGTAGGACCAAGAGTTTCCATGTCATGTTAGGCTCATCACTTTCTGAGAAGTGTAGATTTTCTATTACTTTGCTTCTTGTACTAGAAATTCATATGAAACTTTTTTGGTATCAAAATCCTGCATGACGCCACACAAAACTGAGAAAACATCAATGTCATGTCTCAGGAAATATATACAAATATATATATATGCATATAAATAAAACTATATTTTATATATAAATATAAATATACAAGCTTATCATAACTTTGTTTAGTTGTGGATTGGCTTCCTTTTTCCATTGTTAATTCTTTTCTGAGGCCTAGACTCACATTCCTGAATAATAGAAAATTACAGACATTGTAGACCAGTGATGCCTCTTTTCCTTGAGTTCCATTTAATATGAAATTATGAAAAATGCAAGTCATATGACCGTGACTTTTTTTTTTTTTTTGATCAGGTGAACACCAGCCTTAAAGAACTCAAACGTTTTGTTTATGTTTATCTCTGATCTGTGAATCAAGAAAACTACCTAAAACAATCACAAAACATTTATGTGGCATTCCATGAACACATTTTATTCTCCCAAGTTTTGAGTAGGTGAGCCCTCTTTGCAAAGTGTGTCTTCTCACATAAATATCTCTCCTTATCAGTAATGACTGCTCAAAAGGTTATTCCTATAATCAATATACAGCAGGGTTTCCAGAGTCCCAAATCACTGAGGATGGCTATTACTAGGCAATTCAATATCTGTAGTTTAAAATCTGTTGAATTCTAATTACTTTTCAAGGTCACAAAAGTGCTTAGTTATTTTGATGGGACTGCATCATTCAGTTAATCTATATATTCTTAAGTATTTACAGAATGGTTTATATGTAAGAGTTTATGTCAATAAATTTGAGCAAATTAGACAAAGAAATGCTCTATTTAAATTCAAAGATAATTTTAATTCACTAACTCTTAGCTAGATTAATAGTCCTACTAAAAATTAAGCACTCCCCAAAGCATGGTATATGTACCAAATGACCTCATTAAATAGGTATATGGAGAACAGATGCCTCTATGACCTGTCTCCAGATTTACTGAGCAGGGAGTGTCCTTGTTTTAGTGTCCCTATAATCAGTGAATGAATTTCAAATGAGGGACACAAGGACGGTATTTCCTCATGGGATATTCTCTTGTAATATGGATATTTCTTTATGCGGTTTTTATGTATTTTGTCAGAGATCAAAATGTTAAACAAGATTCATCTTTTGGTGATGAATTTGTTATTGTAAAATATGAATACATATCCATACTCTTACAAAATTTAAATAGATCATTTTTTACAAGTCAATACATACTTGATTTTATACTCAGACTTTAGTCTTTGAATATAATTTTCGTTTGCATACCTTTGTCAGTTTTGGGGGATTGATTTTTAAGATATTTTTTGTTAAGTATTAACATTTAAAAATGATACCTGACTAGATGCAATGGCATGCACCTGTAGTCCCAGCTATTGGGAAGGCTGAGGCAAGAGAATTTTAAGTTCAAGGCCAGTCTGGGCAACTTGGTGAGACCCTATCTTAAAATAAAAAAAGTAAAAAATAAAAAAGGGCTGGGTATAGCTCAGTGTTAGAGCACTGCTTGGTTGAATTTCAAGTACTGTCAAAAAATAAAAATAAAAAAGACACCTGTTTATTACATATATGTTATTCATGAGTATGAATGTGTTATTTTCCATAACATGTATTTGTCTTCAAGGCATTTAATGTGAACAATTGTTTGGTGTTGCCATGGTAGTTGTTTCTGATGTTATTATTTGTATTATAAAGCATAGTTGGCTTAAAAATAATGTAGCCATTAAATGAATGCTTGATTTTTTTGCCATGGTATTGATAGTACCTCTCTATACAGAAAGATTTAATGTAACTGTGAAGTAAAATCATAAAAATATGATGGCATATTTTATGTTTCTGACTTTTTTATTGTTCTGTTTTATTTTTCTTCTTAAAGTTACAAAAAATCTTGAGATTATTTTGGAATCAGAATTACAAATTAAAAGTATATTTATGTTTAAAACTTTATCAAATGTAGAAAATGTATGTTTGGATTCGATGACAGTTGTTTAATATACTCAGCATTGTTAAGCAATTTGAGGAAAGTTTTCTGAATGTTTCTGTGAAAATAGAAAATTACTCTTTTACTGATTGAAAGTACTAATTTTAGAGAACCACAATGTAACTGTAGCAAATATTACATATACCCATTTGGTTGAGGATATTATATTAATGTACAAATGTTAGCTTAGTACTGGAAATTTTTAAAGCCTTATGCATCTACTCAAACATGTTTTTACACATCTGGAGTGTGAATTATTAAGAAAGAACCTATCTTCATAGCAACTTACTTTTACAGTATATTATCAGCTCAAAATTATTTAAACATGATAAAATTTTACTACAGGCAGGTCATGTAAATGTAATATTTAATTATCTGATATAATTATTTATCTTGAAAATGGGCATGAGTGGAAGAATAATCCTTCAATTAAAATGTATTACTAAAAATGCTCTTTAATAGGAAATGATTAGATTTTCATAATCATACATTAAGAAGTATATTTTGCACAGTGATTCCATACAAAATATGTTAACAGCATTAGTGAACATGATAAGTACACATTTTACAATATGCTTGTGCTTTATGTAGACAAAGAATAATGAAATATTGAAATAAAATGTGGAATATCTCTTTTAAGTGGATTTAATGAATTATCTTAGGAATGGGTATTTTCCAATAGTTCACTCAGTATTTTCTATATGTATGGAACTTTTAGAAAATTAATATCCTGATGTTATTTCTCACAACTTGCAATTCATTTTCCATACAATCCTGATATTATCACAACTTGAAATCTAAGACCTTTTATATATTCCTTTGCATCATATCTCTTTCCCATAGGTTACTCCTCAAATACTGATCTAACCATTCTCGTTTGCATCTAACTTACTTTTCTTATTGATTGTAATTATATAAATTAAATTATTATGAAGGACAAAAGTATATCTGTATAAATTGTTTCAAGAATATGATTTTCATATAAGATAAATACTTTGATTTTTCTGTAAAGTAATTCTCTTTTCATGAACATATAATTAGTAAATAGGTTGGTATATGTTTATATATCTTTGTGTAATAAATGGATTTATGCAATGTAGCACATTGACTTAAGGTTATATTATAGAGGTAGGATTATGTATATTGGGGCAGAAGATGAACTAGTTCAAAATACTGTGAGCTTTTTGTGACTGTGACTAAAATACCTGAGAAGAACAATTTACTTAGAGGAGAATGTTTATTCGGGGCTCACAATTTAAGAGATCAGAGGAGGGTGGGAGCTATGGACTGGTGTATTACCATAGCATGCTCCCAGTGACCTGTTTCCTCCAGTCAAATACCACTTGCCTATAGTTACCACCCAATTATCCATTCAAATTATTAATCCATCAAGTGGATTAACTCATTGATGAGGTTACATCTTTCTTAATCTAATCACCTCTGAACATTCTTGCACTGCCAGGTGTGAACTTTTGGGGCGACATCTCATATCCTAATTACAACAGATGTGTTAAGAAAAAAATCAGATTTTTTGGTATGAAAAAAGCATTACATTTGTAAAGCTCACTTTATTGATGAACAAAATGACTTTCAAATGGAGGAATTTAGTTTTCATAATCATAATATCATTTTCTTTAACTTTCAAAGATGTAAGAAGTTTTCACAAATGTCTACGGATATTCATATTCAGAAACCCCTTACCACCATCATCATCCTGTTAAAAAAATAATTCCAACATAAGCTTCTTGAGTAAATTATAACAATATAAAAATGGGTATTTTTGTCAACCACATATTGTGCTTCTCTTTCAGGATTTAGGTGAAATATGCATTTGAGATCAGATTATAAGGTATTGAAATGAGATGACTTTCCCAAAAGTCATAGTTTAATTTTCTCTTACTTCCTGCATACACTTATATATAATAACTTTCCTATGAGGTCATAAATCATCTGATATTTTAAAATCAATGTAAAAATTATACAATCTCTCTTGGTAAATTTATCAGCACAATTACCTTACTTCCCATAGAAGGCATCATTGATTAGTCCATGAGGTATCTATTAATCATATGGTAACTATATAAACACCTAGATGAATAGTGAGATTCACTTTCAGTCATTACTGTGAAGAAGAGGACATAATAAACTTTTGACATACTACAAGAAATATGGGAAAATCTTTTTTCCCATTTTACTTCAGTTAAATTGTATTAATGATGTATTTATGAATTGTATTTATAATTTTATTTTATTAGCACCTTGTTGGAGTATTTGTACTGGTACAAAAACATTTAAACCTCTAACTCAGTTCAGATAGCTTGAACCAAGAATCACCAATATTGAATAAAAGTTGGGAAGACAGGAAAGGAAGGAGCTGGAAATTTATTAGACAATGCTTTCACTATTGGTAGGTATAATTTAGATATCTGACTGCTTATTTCAAAACACTTCCTTGTTGAAAATAAGTGAAAATTACTAGTTATAACAAAAAATGATTTATTTTCCTTCAAGTTTTAAATTGACCTTTTTTGAAGGTAATTAGGATGATTGCTACCTGCTCTATAATGAAAGGACCTGATCAAATAGATTACTTAACAAAGGCATATATTTCACTCCATGCTCCTGGATTATTTGTTAGACATAATATATGCTGAAAAATAAGCATTAAGTTCTCTGGCGAATGAAAGAAAAAGTGATGCCAAATTAGAATATGGGTATGAGAAATATCTAAAGAGATATATAAAACTTATTTTTTTCTGCATGCCTATCTATTTTCACTTTAAATGATCTCTTCTATAACTTCAAGCTATTTGAATCAGAATTAGAACCCATATTACAAAATTATAGATTTAAAAGCTATTGTTATATGTATTCTATACTCAATTTAATTTTTGTCATGGAAAAACATAGTGGTGGATTTGTTCTAAAGATAAATACAAAGATAAAGATATTGGAAAGAGAACGTGATTGATTCAATTATTATTTAAAGACCAGTCATCCAAAACATTCTTGCCATTTGAGATGTTTCACCTTGACATCAAGAATATGGATTTATTACATTTTTCATTCAACAAAATGCAGTGATCATGAGCCAAGGTGGGATGCAAGGAGGAAGAGGACACAGTTTGCAATGCAAAGGCTCACAAACCAGGAAAAAAATAAAATAACCAAATAATGATTGGATAATTATTTAATTGCAAAATAATAACTGAAGTAAATCATGTGATATTCATAGGATCATAGTCCAATAAAATGACCAATGATTTTGCCTGTGCGTGTGTGTGTGTATGTGTGTGTGTGTGTGTGTGTGTGGTGCTGGCCATTGAACCCATGGTCTCTCACATCCTGGACCAAGCACTCTACCACTGAGCCACATCCTTAGTCCTGAGCAATGACATTTTAATTGCACTCTTCTGTTGTATCATTATTTAGGAGATGAGTGCTATGAAGATTTTCCATAAAGTTGTTAATACTTAAGTGTGGGATGTAACTTTATGATTTCTAAAACATTTCTCATTTTATATACTCATCAGCAGTTTCCTCACAACTAATTTAACCCTGTAGCTCATCATAAAATACAAAAATACTATCATATTTCCATGGCCAAAAGCCATCTGAGAATCACTCTGCTAAATCAATATTTGTCATTTCAAAAGGAATGTGATTTTATCTGACTTCAGAAACTGATTTCACTAGATGACATGTATTTTAAATAGTTTTCACATGATTATAATATAATTTTTATGTATGTATGATTATATTCAGTATAGAGAATACTTAGAAACTCATTGAATCTCGAGAGTGGTTTTTACTTTATATGCTGTGTCCCCATGTTCAGATTTCAACCTGAAGCCACTTGAATTCCCTAATTCATGTCTAAAAAGAAATTTAAAAGATTTATTAATATTTAATCAATACTCATGTCTCATAGGGTGTGTTGTGTCAGACCACTTTCTAGGAGCAGAGAGAATATAAATTATTTATGAATAAAGTACTTATTCAACTCTGAAAATTATAGAAAGACACTCAAGTTTGAAATATTTTATCAATGTTTTCTCCTTTTTAACTTAGATATTTACCAACTTTAAATTTATTTAACTTATTTAAAAACCAAAAAAAAAAATTATTCTCTTCCTTAATAAAGGAAAGAGAATATTTCCATTCTTGCAGGACATAACATAGTGTTGCCACTTTGATACAAGTAATCTCTATTATTTGATGAGACTCCTAAACTATCTTTTAGGGACTTTCTCTGATATCACAGTACTCAGTTCACCACCTCTTTTTTATGGTGTCTTGTACCTTTCTAATCTTTCTGTTGTTCTTAAAACATATCAGTCTGAGCTGGGTGTGGTGGTGCTTGCCTGCAGTCCCAGTGGCTCAGGAGGCTGAGGCTGGAAGAGCACAAATTCAAAGCCAGCTTCAGCAACATAACAAGGCCCTAAGCAATTTAGCAAGACCCTTTCTCAAAAAAAAAAAAAAAAGAGAGAGAAAAAAAAAAAGGGCTGGAGATGTGACTCAGTGGTTAAGTGACCCTGTGTTCATTCCCTGTCCCCCTGCCCCATATCAATATGCAGTTACCTTCACAAAACTATAAATTGGCAACTGAGATGCAGGTGGGGAGAGATGGAGAGAGTGTGTGCATGTGAGAGAGAATGTATGTGTATATTAAGGAGCAAAATAGGCTCTTTGCATGCTCAGGTAATTTTCAAAATCCAAATGACAACATGAAAGGCAATATTATTGGCTGGTAGGTATGAGAAAATATGGTGACATTCAATTTCATTGAACCTGGGAGAATTATAAAAATCAAGTCCCATACATATTTGTAAGAAGGCCAGATATAAACAAAACAGAAAATGAACAAATGGCTTATACAATTTTGGTATTTAATTGTCTGAGTGAAGTAAAACCGGTATGGTAGGGAAAGCACCTTTTTTTAACTGTAAGGTTTTTACTAGTACTAAAACTGGAGAATTATTTTACCTCTTGATACAGTATGGATTTAAATTTCTGTCTCTATTTACTTCAGAAACAATTTTACCAATTCTACAGGTTAACTCATCTTTTCAAATTGCACTCTACTTGCAATTCATAGTACTACTAGTAATAAACAATTGTCACATAAAATATTCTGTGATACAAACTACCAGGAGTATGAGAAAATTGAGATTACATACAATATACTGCATATGATATGTATCATCTGATATATATTCATATATATGTAAAATCAATTTTTGAAAATTCTGAATAGGATAGAATATAAGCTAATGAAGTGTTCAACAGAACAAAAAGCCTTTAATAACTATCAAAATGCCATAAATAAATATGAATAAGAGTAACTCAAAAGAAGTGGTAGTTTACAGGGATAGGGAATGGCAAAGGGAAGTGGGATTGAGTAGAGGAAGAAAATGGTAAAATGAGGGCCAAAACTTAGAAGAGAGCAATTATGTACAGTGATTGTTCCAAAGAGATGGAGGATGACATCTGGGTCTAAATTGTTGTGGTAATAACCATGGTCTTCGTGTTGTGGATAAAGAAGCCCTCAACTATTTTTAAATATATAGGTTGTATGGTCAAGGTGGTATTGTCAGAAGAGAAGAATACAGCAGTATGCCAGATGAGCTAAAAAGGGGGATGACTGAAGTAATTCCTATAAACCTTCCCACTACTATTGATAAATTGGCAGGAACCTATACACAGCTCATTGTGGTGTGTCTAGATAACAATGGAACATTCAATAAATACTTGTGGGGAAAATGGAAAAAGTAATTTATTAATTGGAATGACAGAGAATCTGAAATGCCTCTGATGTTTTGAGCTTAGAAAATAGGAAGGATGATGCTATCATTAAAAGTCAGAAAAGGAGCAAGTAGAAAATAAAGTTTTGAGATACCATTTTTAAAATTAGTGAATGAAGGACCTGAAGTTGTAGCTCAGTGGTAGAGCACTTGCCTAGCATGTGTGAGATACTGGGTTACTTTAAAAATAAAGTAAAAAAAAAATTTAGTGAATGAATATGAAGATTATTGAAGAAGAAATGACAGTTTGCTGCTTACAACTACATAACATTTTTCATACATGTAAAGTATATGTATATAAAGTATCTGTATATAAATTATCTGAGATAGACATTTCAACATTTGCCCAACAAAAGATGGTATATGAATTCATGCAAGTAAATGAGATTTTGAAGAAAGACAATGTAAATAGTAAATAACAAGGCATGGTACTCAATTTTAAGGAACACATATTTAAGTGGACATAAGAATATAAGGAATGAAAAGGGGAAAGAGAGATATGGTAGATGTCAATTTAGAGCCAATGAAGCAAATGGGTAAAAAGTAGTGAGTTTGAGTTTTGTGGTTGTGTTCATGAAATTATCTCTAAACTTCTTTGAAAATTGGGACTATTTTGAAGTAAAACATAAACCCATTCTTTGAAATGGGTTTATGGAGCTGTATGTTGTGGAATTGCATGATACATTTAGAAATGAAAATAGTTTATAACCAAGAGTTGTAATTTGAACTTGCTTTTAATATTTTATCTTTCCCTCTGTCTTTTCAAAAAGTTGAGGAACTTGACAAAATTACTCTAAGATGGAATAATTAAAATAGCATTACAATCAGTAAGAAATGTTAGCTGCATAATGGAAAAGAGAGTACTATGCCATTATTTGTCCCATTTTTGAAACCAAGAACTTGAGGATACCAAATATGATGATTTTACATGGAAGTAGAATCACCAGACACCAAATAACCCACTTTGGCTTCTTTCACAATAATGTGTTGTAAAGGAAACAACAGATATATAAATACGGATCTAAAATTGTTCTTGTATCAAAAATACAAAACCTCTCAGGAATAAATCCCAGGATTGTATTTAGAAACAAATTCAAAAACTACTTATTGAAGCTTTATAAAATCACAACAGCTAAATAAATCACTCTCTCTGTCTCTCTCTAATATAACTTAAGAGTAACTTAAGTGGGAACATTCATAGACACTGTGATAATATAAAATACCATTAAAAAGTTGTATGGAGAGCCAGGGAAGGCGGTTCAGTTGTGTAATCCCAGCAACACTGGAGGCTGAAGCAGGGGAAGGGCTGAAGGGCTGGTTTGAGACCAGCCTTAGCAATTTAGTAAGACTCTGTCTCAAAATAAAAAATAAAAAGGGCAGACAATATAGCTCAGTGGTAGAACATCCCTGGGTTCATTTGTCAGAACTGCAAAAGTTTACGAAGGACCAGATTGATAAATGATAAGACCTTCTGATGGTGTGAACATTACCATCATCAAAGGAAAATGGATATGAAAATATTGCACTAGAACTACTGAATGTGGAAATTCTGTTTACATTATTAAAAGAATTCAAAATTGTTGAATACCCGTTATTATAAGTTTAAGTTATATGAAACTTACTATTGTTTTATTTATTTTGGTATTCTGATTTTTATTTCATTTTATTGGATGTAAAAACATTTATAAGGTATCTGTAGATTTATTTATAATTTTTTATTGTGACAAAATGTATATAACATAGTATTTATCATTTTGACTGTAACTGTGTCATTTTAACTGTATCTCATTCTGTGGCATTAATTACATTCATTTGTTATATGATCATCACCCTATACTTTTCCAGATCATTTTCAGTTTTTCAAAATTAAAACTTCGTATCCACTAAAAAGTAACTTCCAAGTCCCTTCTGCTTCCAATTCCTGGAAAGCATCATAGCACTTTGGGTTCCCATGAACTGGACCACTTTATGTACCTCATATAAGTGGAATCAAACAGTATTGGTACTTTTTGTTGGATTATTTCACCCCATGTCTTCAGGGTCCATCCTTGTTATAGCATGTGTCAATGCTTCCTTTGTCCCCGTCTGGGGGATCTTCCATTGCGGGTACATACTGCATTTTGTTTGTCCATTCATCTTTTGATGGATACATTCATAGATGTCATTCCCTAAGCTTTCCTTTTTAAATCCCAGACAGTTTTAATATCTATCACTGTAAATACCATAGTGATTAAGATTTTTAGGTAATTAGATTTTATAATCAATGGTAAAATGTTATAAGTCCGTATCTAAAACATAATGCAAATTTAAGATACTGACAAAAATATTTAATTATTTCTCTTTAGTATATTAGCTGGAGAGGGCTCTTCATAAAGTTACAAAATGGCTATAAAATTTCAAGGTCATTGACATTACATTGCAGCATGTGTAGTATCCACTGTCTTGTTCTTCAATTAATTCATCATTTAGTATGTCTGGAGAAATTGTAATGAAAATGGCCCATTAATTAATCCAGTGTTTCCATAGATCCTGCATGTGCTATGTTATCTGCTACAGGATTGTGTCTCTGGTTTTCACTGCACTGTGTATACCTTCTTTAATAGAATAATTAAGGAGTTCAAGCCTGGAAGCTTGAGGCTCACTCCATAGAACCACATGGTCCATTCAAGTTTCAGAAATGACTATTTAACAATTCCCTCACAACTCTGACAATAAGGAGTGATGAGTCACTTTATTGTAACTTTGTTTTGCTGTCAAGTGCAGAAAATTTATAGGTCACTTAACCAAAAATTCAAATACAGGTCTGTCTGTACTTGTTATAACCACAGTATTGGTTAGGCAAGTTTTATTGCCCATATTTTACAGATGAGGAACCAAGATTTGACTAAGGACTTATGCAACTAGCTGATGGTCAAAAATTTCTATTAGAACCAAGAATAAAACTAAGATTTTCTGATTCCTTTACCATATTTTTCTGTGATACATTGCTCTTGGTAGATTTAGTATAGTATTTTTTCTTGTAAGTTTATTCCCTTAACCATTATTTGATATAATTAACTTCCACAGTTTTGTATTGAAAGTATCACATGAAAACCACATTTATTTTTACTTGCTTTAAAAAATGTCTAAATATTCTATATTCCTGTCTATGATAAAGTTGTATGAAGAAACAATTTTCATCAAATCGATTGTTATGGGAAATGTAACATGTTATTTTAAGTGTTGTATTGAATTAAATAAAATGAGTAAATTTTATGAAATAAAATGAATTTATAAGAAAAGGATAAGTACAGCAGAAGATCTACTTCAATATTCAGTATCAGGTAGAAAGTGGTCTCATCTGACTTAATCTTAGAATGCAGGTCAACAGGATGGACTGTTCCAGATGAAACAAGGATCAGGGTCTGGTAGGTGAAGAGGTAAAAACTGGAGTCTCCATTTTGCTTCTGGAGAATGTGGAACAATCCCCAAGATTGTTATATAGACAGCTAACACTTGATCTTTCTTGTTTCTTTTCTCTTTTATTCCTGTCCATTTTGATATTAAAAAAATCAGATTAGAGAGATTTTTGTGACAGATTCAATGCAGGGAAACTACTAGCATCACATCTCTGTTAATGGTGGTGATGCTTGTTTTATATGTGAACAGTAACATGAGGCTTAGTTCTCTTTTTAACAGTTGCCAGTCAGTCCACATTTTCTTAACCTGAGTGCCAATACTGGAGACAGATTTATCATCCACTAAGACAGGCTGTGTGCTATAATCACAAATTCAAATGTGTCAGTGCTTGTTGAGGTGGGCAGAGCCATAAGTATTGGTGGCAGCAATATGTTATAGATATTATCCATTTAGCAGAGGTAGGCACTCCACAGGATTATGTGGATAGGTAAAAAGCCCAGGAGACATAATGATTGTGTAGCAGCCATCTTTCGCAAGAACAATAAATCAAGGTCTGACTGAAGTGCCGTTTTCTTTAAATTATAATTGGCTTTGAGTTTGAGGCTTTTATATTGACTTACATTTGCTAATTCCTAAGTAACATCAGAGACTTACAGATAAGCCTTTCCTTCCTGTAGGATACAGAAGTTTGGGCAGCTATATGACTATTTTATGAATGTACAGCTTGGGATTCAAGTGAACTTTTACTTTGTTCCAAGGACATAATATCTGTCGATTTTTATTTTATTAGGTTATTCAACTTTTAAATCTCATTTGAATATTATCTTAATGAACTGCTATAACAATGCTATTAAACCTGAGTGACTTAATAACAGAAATAATTTTCTCTCAGTTCTGGGGCCTTCCAGTTGAGAACAGGTGGCCAGCATGGTGGGGTTCTGGTGAAGGCTGTCTTCCTGGCTTGCAGACGATCACCTCCTTATTGAGTGTTCCATGGAGGAGCAGGGAGAAAGAGCAAGCTTTCTCATGTCTTCTTATGAGGCACTAATCCCATTCATGAAATCTCCACCTTCATGGCATAATTATCTCCCAGGGGTCCCATCCTAATACTATCAATTGGGACTTATGATTTCAATATGTGAAACCCAAACCTGTTATGACCCAAATACTCCATAGCAAACATAATTCAATATAGTACTATAAAATGAAATAAACAATTTTTGAGAAAATGAAAACCTCTTTAAAGAGAAACTGAGAAACTTATGTTAAGAAGTAAAAAAAATCTTTGTGATGATGCAGTTTTAGAATATGACCATGAAGATCAGCATTTTCAAAAGAAGTTTGATAGAAGTATAATTTGTATTACAAGAAAAATGAACTGAGAACATTCCTTTATAGTACTTTTATGGGATTTGTTTAAGCTGACTATGCATCTAATGCAAAACATAATGAAACTTGGACCCTTATAATTTACTAAAACAAAAACTTAAACAAAAAGTTTCTTTTCTCATCCTTTTGAATGCTTTCCTAAGCAATTATTTTAGGCTTTAACTTGCAAAAATTGTTAGAAAATTAGAGCCATTTAATTTTATTTCTTTTACTATTTTCTTTTGTGCACATTTTGCTTTGTCTACTTTCCTCTTTTAAAGATCTTTATTGCTTTGTCAGTTAAGTTGGAAACATGTCATTCGCATCTATTTGTTTCTTCTGTAAACATCATTTGTTTTAAAATTGGGTCAGTCTACTTTGTTAATGCTTTCAGGTGTATGACTTCTTTCTCCTTTAGTAGTCTTTACTTACACCATGGTCTTTTTCAAAACATATTGTCTCTGTAAACTTGGGTGTATTTCTGCGGATGCATTCACTGAGGTCTGGAACCTATTATATTTAGTAGCTGTAATAGTACCTGTGGCAGGAATAGCAGTAAAGGTGGCTGTACTAGCCATGGTGACTGTAAGACAAGTAATGTTTGAATTCCCTGCTTTTTAGCATGGTACATGATACACATTCCATGTCTGATATAGGACTGATGAGTGAGTGAAAGCATAAAGAAGTACCTTTGTGATAATTATTTTCTATCTCCATGTAACAGAGGAGAAAACCGAACTTAAAATCTAGGACCCAGTTGTACCCCAAAATCCATCTCCATGTTTTAATTCAATTTTTATTTTGTACCCCAAAATCCATCTCCATGTTTTAATTCAATTTTTATTGAGGTTATTATAGATTTGTATTATATTGAGGTTACTACAGATTTGTATAGATTTGTACATAGAGATATTCCTCACACCCTATGCCTGTTTCCCTTAGTGATAACATGAAAAACTGTAACATAACATCATAATTAGAATATAGATATTGACACATTACACTGATTCAAATTTTCCCAATTTCTTTTGCACTCATTTGTATATCTGCTGGGAAGGGTAGATGATGAGTTCATTTGGGCTGCTGTAACAAAATTACTGCAGACTGTGGTTTATACAACAAAAATTTATTTGTCATGTTTCTGGAAGCTGATCAAGGAGTCTCCACATTTTATGTTACATGGAAAGGGTTGAGAATCCTTCAGAAAAAAATATTATATCCTATTTGGTTTGGACAGAGTTACCTCATTTTCCTACACCACTTCATTTGTATACCATAAGGCTTGCTACACCCATAGTGTCGCTTTTAGGTGCTGCAGGGATCAGACCATGAAGAGAAATGAAGTTTGCTTCAGTGTAGCAAAATGTAACATCAGAAACTGTAATTATAATTTCAAAAAAAATTAATAACAGTGACTGTGGTGGTACCGAAATGTCAGTTCTAAAGGAAATGAATGATTAATTTAACCAGAATGTGAACGAAGCAGGTTTATTTGTGTTCGAACCTGCTTAGTTTGTTTCAAGAAGTTCCCAATTTAAAGTGTGCATTTGCCTCTCTCTGTATGTGTGTGTGTGTGTGTGTGTGTGTGTGTGTGTGTGTGTGTGTGTGTGATTTTCTTCCAGTTCTTTGTGTTTACAATTTAATTCAGTGTAGGTAAGCCATGTTTTTTTTAGTTGCAATTAAATTATTTCATCCTTTATAGTCAATGCAAAAATTAGTATATACTTTTGATAATGGTATTTGTCATTTTGTGGACATATCTGACATTGTAATGTGCCTTCCCCGAAAAGTGGCAAGAATTACATGAGAATTGATATTGTCTCTAAGATTATGCATGTGTGAATTTCTTAAGTCCTTTCCAGATAATAACTAGCAGTAGAAAGGAAATGTCAGTTTGTGAAAAGAATCAAACAGAATTTCTATATTCTGCTGAGGATTTATGTTATTTTCCATTTGACCCTTTGAATCTGCTCTACACTTTTCTGTACTCTTCTTCTGTTCTAGGCAACCAATTTGTATTTTAGCCAAGTGGGATTGCCCAATGAGGAGCCAAATTAAGACACTGAAGAGAAGAAAGAAATCTGAGTATTTATTATTGTCTGTTTTTGAGGCTGTGTCTTCACCTGATGACACCTCCCCTGTCACGGTTCAGTTGACACCACTCTTTCCTCCTGGGTTCCCTTAATTTCTCCTTGCAATGTTCCTTTAGACCAAGGAGCAGCCACAGGTTTTCTGAAGCTAGCCCTGTTGTCTCTCCTCTTCTGTTGATTCCCCTGTATCTCTCCCAAATCTTTGTAATTAGTCCCTTTGTAAATAAGGTGTTATCTCAATTTGAATGTGCCATCTGTTTCCTGTTGGGACCTTGGGTATATTGGGCACTCTGGGTCACAGACAGGACTAGGCATGCAATGAGACAAGAAATTATACGATTATAGCATAAGGCACTAAGGATGCATCCCACTAGGATCATTCCTTGAAATTCAGACCAGAATCTTCTGTGTGGCTTTGTCTTTGACCACTGGAAGATTAATATGACAAACTTCTAATTAGTATTATCTCTGGAAATCTGATATGGTATGTGATTAACAATTGTGTTATCACATAGAGAATCAGTCTAAATAAGTAAATGTCAATGAATTTGCACATACTACCTGAATATCAGCATTCAAATAAATATAAGCTCTCTGAATTTACCTTGAAATAATTATTTCCTCATGTTTTGCATGTTTAAATTCTGAAAAGTGATAACTGTAATTATATGGCAAGTACATGATACTATATTAAATAATAATAAGGTACTGGTAAGTGTGTGTAAAATGAATAGCTTTCAACTAGTAAAATATGAATTAGATTATCAATCAATATGAATATAAATGAAGTACATTACCTAGATCACCTTAAAGGAGATTTACATCATCTTCAAGCTTAGAATGTGTTAATAAAAATTTAAATAATACAAAGGGAAGTAATAGATATTAGTTTATGCTATAATTATAGTTCATATTGAATTGTTTAATGTACTAGTACTACATATAACATCAAATAAAATAATCAAGAACTGTGTTTCAATGATATGGAATTAGATTACTGGGGTACAAGGTTTCAAGAAAAAGTCTTTAAATTTGTCTTTAGTTGTAGATGGACACAATACCTTTATTTAATTAATTTATTTTTTCATGAAGTGTTAAGGATGGAACCCAGCTCCTCACACATGCTAGGCAAACACTGTACCACCTGAGCTACAACCCAAGAGCCAAGAAAAAGTTTTGTTTTGAAATACTTCACATATTATGAGAATGAATTGAAACCAGCATGTCAATATTTTTACCTGAAACTTTTTCCAAATTACACGTACCAACAAGCATAATCGATCATGTGTCCATACTTTTAGGTAGTGTTGTACTCCCAAAGATCATTTTGTGATTATTATTATTATTATTATTATCTTTTGCTCCATGACCAACTTTGATGGGGGGTTGTCTTTGACAGTATTTGGCAGTGTTAATTGAGCATATTTCATCATAGAAACAGGCAGTGTTGGGTAGTGCTTTTCAGGTTTCAGGGATCAGAAGTTGTCTTCATAGCTTTATTTTGGCAATATTTTTCACATTTTTATTTGTCTGTTTATTTGCTTTGTGGCACAAAACTGACTATTCTAAACATTTCGCTCAATACAAGAATTTTAGAAATAGAGAAGTATATGTTTCAATAAAATTGATCCTAGTTTAAAAACACAAGTATAAAATTATCCCAAAAGTATTTAGCAACAATGACTGTAACAAACAAATCACTCCTGGGCGTCAATGCTCCTGCGGTGTCCATGGAGAGAGGTTGAGGTGGCCGAGCTCCAGCCCCATGCACCCAGGCACCGGGACAGTGAGATGTTGGCCTCATGTAGTCCGGGCCACTGTCAAAGCTGTGAGCAAGAGGAAGCTGCAGTCCATCCAAGCTGTCCTCACCTTCAGCGGTAAACAAGATGAAACGGCTTCTTAAAGATAAGCCTGAGCATGTAGGTGTGGAAGTCGGTGTGTGAAGTAGGGGCTGTTATGGCCTTTCTTACATGCTGGAATATACAGAGACAAAGGAGATTCTGATGAAGAAGTTGTTCAGGATGCAGCCAGAGTGTTCATGGAAAAGAAAGCACAGCTGACACTTTTAGGAATGGAAATGGACTATGCTGAAACCTTGGAGCTTGCTAAAGAAATCATGTGACTGTCACATGCCTAAGGTTTATAATGTGTGGCCACCTTGTGGGAAACATAAAGTGATGCATTTTGAAAATGAAGCCAGTATGTTAGAGTCCAGAAGAAATGATTTTTGTATTGTCTATATAGAACGTAAAATGAGAAGACATTGCTCTTTTTGGATGATTGTTATGTAAAGAAAAAAATCCTACCCAACACTAACTCTCATGCATTCCTTCTGTTAGAACCAGTTTCATTAATGCTGCTTCCCTGACAGTAATTCTCAAAACAGGTTAATAGGTGTGTGCTTGCTAGATTTCTGTCAAATGGCTTGAATGTGCATTTCTGTCCATCTTTTCTCAACAAGATTAGTGGTTCCCAAAATTCAGAGGTGAGAAGACCTGACTACTGATAGTAACAAGGCAGTGCATTGTTTTTCTACTCAAATTGGCATGGCCTTTTTTACGTTTGTATTAAAAATTTCATTGTCAAATGCCTTGTTTGTGTACCCTTCCAACAGTACTGGGGAAAGATTTCCTTGAACTGTATGGAGTACAGAATAGTTCTAAGTGATAGGATCAAAAAGTGAGGAATATGTTATCCACCTGTTTTATGACCTATTTTTTGGCTACCCTAAAAATCTGCTCAAAGCTGACTTAGATTCTTTTAGTTGGAAGGTCTCTTAAGAGCCATCTAGCTCACCCCTCTTAATTCTGTGTGGGAAGAGACAAACCCCAGGGAAGCTGAAGGACATTTGTCCACATTGATCTGGGAACTACAAGAGCGCTGGGGCCATACTCCATCACCTCTTCCTCATGGGAACACTTGTGCTCAGCATTCTTAGGCAGTGAAAGACAATGGTAGTGTGGCTTAATCTGGTCAACATTTGGATTGCATTTCTATGTAAGTTGATGAGATTCTATTAGTTTTATTTTATTTTGAGAGGGGACAAATCTTATTTTAAAACTCTTATGTGAATCACCATCTTGTTTCTTTAAAACTTTGAAATAATGGTCTACACTAGCAAAGAAGGTATTATAGTAGCCCAGCCCCCTCCATTCTTTTGGGATGCAGTAGTGATTATAAAACATAACATGGGGGTCTTTTCTTAAAATTCTCATTATGGGTACACTTTCTGGTTCCTAAGTCCAAGTACTAAAATTTTTAAATAGTATTATAACCTAATATTTTGATCAACTTTTCTTTTAAAGTAGTCCTTTTGTCACTTAGTTCACTGATTTCCCTGGGTTTGACATATTAAATATTCTCAAAGATGATATGCATATACTTTTTTTGAAAACTGATTCTCATGAATTAAAGTAGCTGAGTTCCTTTGTGTTTGTCCCACTTACTAAAGTACCTGGCACAAAATGCACCAAAACCTAGAGCAGCAGTTCTATGTAAATGTTCATGAGTTTGGATTGTTAATATAATTGTTGATCTACTTATAATTTGTGCAATATTGAGTTATCAGTTAAAAAAAGTGGCCTCCATATATGATCATAAAAAAAAATCACTCTTTAATAACAATTTTATTTTACTGAACAATTTCTTCTAGGGAACTTTGTTCTTCTCAAAGCAATTTAGAGTATAACTGCTCCTTTTGGCCAGAAAATTTTTGTGAGTTGTTTTATCTTCCTAATGTGTCTATCCCATCTGCTGGCCATTAGGGGCAATTGAATGTACACTAAGGACTCATATTAAAATACTGTTTTGTTTTGTTTTGTTTTCTGTTAGATCTCTAAGCTTCTCTCACCACAGATATTGACACAGTAAGGCTGAGTATTTCTCTGAACTTGCATTTCAAATGGAAACTAAATGCTAGGCCAGAATGACTGTCCGAACCTGGGTTTGAAGCTGACTGTGGCTGACATCTAGAGAAACTGCCCTTTCTGTTTATATGGTTCCGTTATTGAGCCACATTGTCCTCCTTCTCACCTTTTATGAGATCTACCATTGGTCTTTATAGTGTGAATTTAACCTTTTGGGCTATATATTTCTGAAAGGTATCCGACTATATTTAAACAATTATGTATGATAATATTATTCCATCTGCATTTATAAGTATATACATGGTGTGCATTGAGTAGCAATTCCTAGTTTAAAAATGGTCACCTTATTCCCTTATTTTAATCAAGAGACCATATTCTGAAATGCAATACAAACTCAAAGTCTAACAAATATCAGTGGTACAATACCACCACCATTTACAACAAATGGGTAAGGATATGAGGGCTGGGGAAGGGAGTTAGAAACTGCTACAGCCCTCCAGCAGCTTTCTGTTCAGTGTGTCATCTAGGGACCTGCAGCATCAGCAGCTGGAGAATTGTTGGAAATGCAGAATCTCAGGTCTCACCCCCAAATTCAATAATTGGCAAGTGTATTCAAGAGTTTGCAAATTTCTCTCTTTTTTCCTGACCCACTTGTTTTAACAGCTTCAGTGAAAATATGCATTCTCATGAATAAAGATGGATCTACCACAATTAGAAAAGGAATATGCCTTTCAAAATTTCTCCAAGTGATGTGTGTGTAAATTAAAGATTTACAAACATGGTGTTTCTCTTCCTTTTTTCATTTTTTGTATCTTCCTATCTAATGTGTCAGAGATGGTACTTTTTTAAATACTGAAGATATATGGATTTTTAGTGCAAAAGTTCTTAATTTTAAAAGCTTCCTCTAATTCAGTTTTTATAATTTAGAAATATTTTATGGGGAAAAACATACTGAAGATGTCATTAGTTACAGGGGAGAACCAATTTACAAACTCTTCTAAAATATGTGATGTCTAAGTGTGAATATAGGCAGATTGATTTCCTGGAAATAGTGACATCTAAATATCTAAGCTAAACTGTTTAGAGTAAAAAACAAAACAAACAAACAAAAGCAAGCATTCATTGCAATCAGTAGCTCCACCAAGCCTTTTTTAGTTCTTAATTAATTCTACTTATCTGTTTACCTATAATGCTGCCTGCCCTCAACACTTTGCATGGAGTATGACTCCTAAAACATAATTCAAAACTATCGGCCCCTCTAATTGCTTCTATTTTACTCGGGAAAAGCCAGTGCCTTGTAAGGTTTTTGAATATCTCACTCCAGTTTTTCTTTGTAAAATTTGTGTCCAACAACCACAGAACACTTGCTATTCTTTTAGCCTGTTAGCCAAACTCTGCCCCGGGGCCCTGTCCTCACGCGGTGCCTGGCTTGCTCTCTCACCTATTTCTGTTCATTTCTCAAATATAATGTTTGCAGTGAGGCCTTTCCTGATGAAAATTGTAAATCAATAGCTCCTTATCCATCCTCACAGCCACTTTCTAATGAATTTTCTCCAGAGCATTCACCACCATTGAATGTGTGTGTGTTCTTTCATTTAATAGTTTTGTGCTGTCTCACCACTAGAATATTAGTTCTTAGACAGAGGGAACCTTGAATCTTTTGTTCAAAATCCATTTCTAATCCAAGCACCATGCTTGGCCTATACACAGTAGGTTTATAATGCTAGATGTAACATGGTGGCTTATGTCCTGGCTTTAAAAAATTGCATGTTACTAATTAATTTTGCTTTCTGAGCTTTAATAAAATTTTGTGGTAATACATAGTTCAAGTTTATTTTGTAATGGAAGTATGCAGTCAGCTATAATTGATGGTAAGTTGTATTTTGTTCAGAATTTTGATATACTACACATCTGTGGATTATTTACTTATTTGTGATGCTGGAAAATTTAATGCTACATTACTTTTAATTGGCCTATAATATATCTTTATCAAGGGTAAACATAAAATCTTTAATATAATTATTTTAAAATGTAATTGTTAACTATGAATTATCAACTTTATTCTATATTGAAAAATTGAGCCATACATTTTTACTTGGTTTGAACAAAATGCAACTAAAACTAAAACTTTAAATCCAGTGTAATTAATCAAATATTGCTATTCTTAGCAAAACTTTTTCCCTTAAATCAGAATTGGCAATAAAAATGATTTTGCATCTTACTGAGAATAATGAATAAAAATCCAAGTACTATTCAGTTATCCTCAGAAAGAGATTTGAATTACTTTTCTCAAGTGTAGTAGTTAGCCTGACAATAATTAGACATTGAAGTATCTGTGTAGATGGAATATCTTAAGATATAAAGTGCCTAAAATTAAGTCTCAATGTTTGAGAAATATTAAAAAATAATCTCTTTTAATTCCTTTTTTTCTTCCTTTCATGAAATGCTATGAAAATGAGAACAGGAGCATTTGAAAGTTAATATTCATATGCATGCTCTCCATTGATTACGGAATTGGTTTAGACACCTCTGTTTTTAGTATTTAAACCAAATCCAAACAAATTAAGTATTCAATAAATATTTGATAATGAAGTAATGAATGAATAAATAAATGAAGATAGGTTAGGCATAATTTATGTATAGAATGGGTAAGTCCTTGCCCTGAATTCTCAGTGATAGGTGAGGAAATTGCTTCTGATCAGAAGCATCTCTTTACTGATTGTCTCTATATGAACTGGTATAGGTGGTTGACAAGGAGAACTGTTAACTAAGAATTACTTAAATATACTGTCTGCAGCACTGTTAAGATTCCATTGTTGTAGACACGAAACATTAAAGGGAAGAATATTTTGAAACATTTAATCTACTTTAATACTTAGGAGATTTAGGGGATTTCTTATAATAACATCATTTGGTTTGGATTTTAATTAAAATATTAAAAATAATTTCAGATTTTGACCCTGTATACTACAAACTACATCACTAACCAAGAATAATTTATTCCACAAATAGCATAACTAATTTTATTTTCAAATTATTGCAGAAATATCCATTGGCATGTATAATTATTTTCATTTTGAACATAATGGTGATTCATAATAGCCACTTGTTTTGATGGTAGAAGCCACACAAGTGAGTAACACTCTTTAGAATATTAATGGAGATATGTCAATTGAATATCAAGTCAGTTGGCATAATATTGCCATTTTAAAATAGAAAACAAAATATGAAGGCAAAGTAGTGAAATAAATTGAGATATCTGGGATAAGAACTTGAGTCTCTTGATTCCTAGCCAGCAGGTACATATATGTAATATATATTCATATATGATATGCATGTTCCAAAGCTACTTAATTGATACATGATTAAATTAGTATACAAAGAAAAAATGTATTTTCCCTTTATAAGTAGGTGATTATGATAGTGATTTATTAAATAACATTCGTTATACTTTAACATTAAAACAAAAATAACAATCTGAATTATCAAATCTTTCTTAGATTTTTTTTGTAGCAGTAAGTAGAATTTCAATGTCTTGTCATTATCTTTAGCTCTCATAATTTTCTCCTAACTTTTCATAACCTTGGAAAGTTCAAAGAGATCAATAATATGTAGAGATCAGAGGAAGATCAGTAAGACAATGAATTATGACCAGGAAAATCAATTAAAAGGGTTTAATAAATTGGATCAAGGTTTTAAAGAAATGTTGCTAAAGACCAGACACAAAGGCGAACTGACAAGATGGCAGGCTGGGATTCTGCCTTTCTACCTTTACTACATTCATCATTCAATAATGAAAGCTATGGTACATTGCCATCAATCCCAAAGTTGACATGTGTTATCAACTCACTGAAATATTGTTAAGGATATTTTGAAGGGAAACTGGCAGGGAAGGGCCTGTTCATTTTTGAGTCATGGTCTCCTAAATTGTGAACCTGAAGAGTTCTGTACATGGCTAGAGGTACCTTAACTTTGGAAGGAAACTAAGAAAAAGGGCAATAAAATTTCTAAGGGCTTGCAAATCCCTTTCTGATTACTCCACAGCTTCTCAATGCCTTTCCCATAATGTTTATATGAGCCAGTAATTTGTGCTTAGAAACTAGGTACATTCTTTAATTCCCAGCTGGACTTCTAAAATAACTTCTATGGCAAGAACAGCTTTTACAAGTGCTGTTTGAGGCCAGAGTATATATTAAGGTGGGCTATACAGAGTCCACCACTTAAGACTAAACACAATACAGGAGGTTAGAACGTGAAGAAAGCTGAGTATCATCAAAGGTGATTGCCAAAGATCACCAGGTCAACTGTCTGTTATTGTGGATAATGAAATAAAAATATCCACCCTATTTTATTTTAAATGAGATACTCTAATTTATTCAAATCATCATGTTGCCTCTGAATTCCAGATTCCCACAACTTTTTGTGGAAAATTAATCATTGCAAAACCTTTCTTAGTCTAATCTTTTCTTAGTAGCAAAGTTGAAAGGAGTCCCAGGCATGATTAAGATTTGTCCTCTGTGGGTCTCAAACCATTAATGTCTGCCATGCGCATTTTCACATGGGTCTTCTATAACTTATAACCATGATTCAGAAAGTGATTTTTTCATAGTCTCAGGCTCATATTGTATCTTCTTCCTTCCAGCATGATATTCAAACTTTTATCAGCACAAGAATCTTTGGTGTTGCTCTGTATCCTATTTATGGAACTTTCTCTTGATCATAGACGGCTCCAGTGGTCTTCTTGGCTATAGAACTGCCTAAAATTAGGTGGATATGGCAGATGTTTTGTAGTGCTCTTGTCTGTGTGAATAGTTTGAATCAACCAAAATCAGCACATTAATACAATTCTGGTGAAATCGTCTCATACCATTTTACAAAAGAAATCCCAGACTGGCAATCAAGATTGGTCTGCTCTCCAGAGCAGCCTCCTGAAACCAGCTCTACCATTTTGTCCCTGCAAGATGTAAGTTTGAGAACTCTTAATGGCATTTAATTGACCCCTCAAATAAGGAGAAAAAAATTGCTATGAATGAAAATGAGACCCATATCCATACTGTTGGTAGCTCACAGCACCATGTCTAAACTATGTTCCAAATCTTGGTTAATCTGATGTATCAGATGGAAACAAAATTTCCAGGAGAGCACCAGGGTTTTTGGGCCCCTCCTGTATGCAGGATCACATCAGACACCGCACTTTTTTGGCTTGTTCATGTCATGTTCTTTGACTTCAGTACGGTTTTTGTTGGTCAGAGAGCTCTGAGTCCAGAACTCAAATACTTCCCTCCCCAATATCCTGTCTTCTAATACTGTCTGTGTATAACATTACCATTCACTCATTATCTAAACAGACATCTTGGCATAGTCCTTGACATCAACCACTCATAAATAATCCATTAACAAATCATGCAGATTGGATGTTTTAAGTAAAATTATCATTGGCTTTCATCTACTTGTTTTCATCTTTAAAACCTCTGTCATGGTCCAAGACACCTTGTTATAATAGCCTCATAATTCTTCACATCCATTCTGTCCCTGTTCCAGAAAGAGTATCCTTTTTGGATCGCAGGTGTAATTATACCCACTTTTTTTCTCCTTAAAAATAAATTAATGTCTTCTAATTAATCATGTGGTGAAGTCTAAACACTTTAGTGATGATTCTCTTGATGACCTACATTTACATTGCTTCATCTCCACCTCCAACTTGGCAGCATCTTTCCCTGTGTGATGAACATTGAATTCTAGACTCCAGACTGCTGTCTTTATTTCAGTCCTTGGTACTTCCATCTCTGTACTTCCTTTGTCAAGAATGCACTTACCTCTTTCTTTATATTTTCAATGGTGCATAATGATTAGACAATATTATGTTTCATGAAGGCGTATTCATATAAGGACATAACAATTAGATCATTTTCAATTCCCAGTATCTCTCTGTCTTTTCCTCTTCCCTTCCTATAACCTACTGGCCTCCTCTATTTTCAGAAGTTCTTACCCCCACCCATTTATTTTCTTTCTTTCACAGTGAAAAAATATAGGACCCTTGATTTTATGATTCTGACTTATTTAGCTTAACATAATGTGTTCTTGTTCCATCCATTTAACTACCAATGATATAATTTCATTCTTTTTGGTCCCATGGTGCATATGCACCATGTTGTCTTTATCCATTTATTGTTGATGGGCACCAAGCTGCTTCCATGACTTGACTGTTGTGAATTGTGCTAGTATAAAAATGGATATACATGTATCTCTATAGTATGCTGACCTTAATTCTTGTGGATAAATATGGTATATAAATGGGTCATTTGGCATTTCCATGTCTAGTCTTTTGAAGAACTTCAGTACTGATTTTCATAGTTGCTATATTAATTTTAATTCCAACCAACAGTGTATAAGAGTTCCTTTTACCTCTATTCTCACCAACTTTATTGTTATTTATATTCTTGGTGATTGCCATTCTAACTGAAGTGAGATCAAAACTGGTGGTTTTGCTTTGCATTCCCTTGATGGTAGAGATGTCAAATGTTGTTTTTTTTTTTTTTTTTTTTTTTTCATATAAGTGTTGGCCACTTGTATTTCTTCTTTCTTCTTTTGAGTAATGTCTGCTTAGTTCATTTATGATTATTTATTGGGTTATATGTTTTTGATGCATGTTTTGAGTGCTTTATATATTGAGATGTTAATGCTGTCTTGGAAGAGTAGCTGGCAAAGATTTTGTCCCATTTTGTAGGTTCTCGCTTCATGTTGTTAATTGTTTCCTTAACTGTGCAGAAACTTTTAAATTTTAGGCCATCTGTTGATTCTTGGTATTATTTTCTGATCTATGAGAGTCCTGTTGGGAAAATCTCTTCCTTTGCTATGGAGCCCTCATGTCATCTTCTAGCATTTGCAAATTTTCTGGTCTTATTCCTGTGTCTTAGATCCATTTTGAGTTGAAGTTAGTACACAGTGAGAGACTGAGATCTAGTTTTAATCCTTTACATATCTTTCAATTTTTTTGATGTTTCAATCTTTTACCATTTGGTGGAGAGGATATTATTCTCTAAAATGAGTTTTTGGCACCTTTGTCAAGAATCAGATAAATGCAGCTGTGTGGGTTGGTCTCTGTCTTCTATTCTGTCCCATTGGTCTACATGTCTATTTTTATGCCAGTTCCAAACGGTTTTTGTTATAGTGGCTTTGTATTGTAATTTGAATTTGGGTATTGTGATGCCTCCAGCTTTACTCTTTTTGCTCAGAATTGCTTTGGTTATTCTGGGTCTTTTGTTCTTCCATATACATTTTAGGATTTTTTTTTCTAGTGCTGAGAAGAATGTTACTGGTGTTTTGATGGGTATTGCATTGAATCTATAGATTGCTTTTTGTTATATAGCCATTGTAACAACATTAATTTTGACTGTCTTTGAACTTGGGCTCTCTTTCCATTTCTGGTGTGTTCTTCAGTTTCTTTTTTCAGCAGTCTATAATTCTTCCTGTAGAGGTCTTTCATCTCTTTATTCCTAAGCATTTTTTCTTCTTCTTTTTTTTTTTTTTTTTTTTTTTTTTTTTGCTTTTAAGCTATTCTGAATGGAATTGCTTTCCTTAATTTCTCAGCATATTAATTATTGGTGTATAAAAGAACATTAATTTTTGTGTATTTTTATCTTGCTACTTGATTTTTTATCAGATGTAAATGTCTTTTGGTCATGATTTTTAGGATCTTCTAATACAGGGTCATTTCCTCTGCAAACAGGGACAATTGACTTCTTCATTAGTTATTTGTACCCCTTTTATTTCCTTTGGTTGGCTAATTGCTCTGGCTAGTTTCAAGGACCATTTTAAATAGGAGTAGTGAAAGTGGACATTTTCATTTTGTTCCCAATTTTAGAGATAGTGTTTTCAAGTTTTCTCCATTCAGTATGATGTGAGCTTTGTATTTGTCATATATTGTCTTTATGATGTTAAGTTCCTTCTATTCATTTCCTCAAGGAAAACTTTACCTCAAATTTCTTAGCGAGTCAAATGCCTCTTTTCTAAGCATCCTTTATATCTCTCACCAAAGTTGCAAATTCATTTTTATTTTGCTTTTAGACTTGTTTGTATTCCCTAAGTTACCTCCATGAAATAAGATCTAGATCCTCATGTTGCAATGTGTTATATAATTGATCTTGATTGTATATTTGATACACTTTAAGCTGTAGTGTTAGAACTAAATCTTTCTTTTTTTTTTGAGGGGTGGTGCACTGGGAATTAAATCTAGGGGCTTTACCCCTGAACCACATCCCTAGCCCTCTTTATATTTTTATTTTGAGACAGGGTCTCCTTAAGTTGCTCAGGGCCTCACTGATTTGCTGTGGCTGCCCTCAAACTTGTGATCCTCCTGTCTCAACTTCTTGAGTTGCTGAGATTACTGGCATATACCACAATACCAAGTATGGCTACGTATTTTGAATATAGGATAGCATCAGAATTTGAAGGCTGAAACTTGTTGAGACAGTAAAATTCAAATGTTCATTGTCAGTCTTATATGCACAAATATATATGTGAAGGTAAAGTATAGCAAAACTGAATTTAAAAAAGAAAGAATGAAGAAAATAAATCCTACATGAGATAGTACAACAACAAAATGTACTAGGAAAAAGATGGAAATATGCCCTGAAATAAGCTTTCAGAAATGGTAATAACAGATAAACCCAATCCTTTGTATTTTTTGTTGCCTGGAACATAAAGAATATACCTGGGCATTAAGTATAACTTTTCTAGGTGAACTATTATTAAGAAATTCAACTGTAAATCAAGAACTTGAGATTTGCTTGTTTGAACATATTTAATGTGGTTTTGTGAATTTTATTTCTTTGAAGGTTTCTAAAGGTGTCCTCAAACTGCCTTAATATATAATTTTTTGGTTTGAACTTAAAAATCACGTATATTACAAGGTGGCTTTTTTGTGAGCATTTTAAATACAACGTTGTTGGAAGACTTATGTACAGATATAAATGGGTCACGTTTAAAGACTTAATTCTCAAAAGGTAAATTACCTCTAAAGATTTAAGAAAATTCAAATTAAATACTTCTAATTAGAGAAATTTCCATAGGGACATTAATCACAATCAGTGCATAATGAAGAATATTGGTGTATATTAGAGGCTTAATTGTTGACTTTTAAGAGTTCTAGGTTACTCTGAATATTGATATTCACCATCAAATGGAATTAGTTCATTAGCTTTCTTTGTAGAGATTTACTAATTAGTAGTTGATTAGTTCTATAGAATCACTTTCTCAGAAGTAGTTCTTTTATCTTTCAGTGACTTGAGAAATGTAAAGTCAATTCAAATTATGTCTTACATTTTTATCAAGTAAAGTGGGGTTTGGGGCTAAAATGAGGGTATAGTTTGTTAATAGATCAGCAAATTCATTTGTTCAAAGCCCATCTCTTCCAATTTAATCTTCTTATTTGAGGGACACATTTTCTGTACAAATCAAATAAGTGACATTGATCACAGAAATAACACACACACATACAAGAAGTGTTGATAATAAAATGAAAGCACTAGTGTAATCGATAATTATCCATCATGTTAAATGTACAAAAGGTTATAAAGTCTTTACAGTCATGTCTTGATGGACTATCTATCAATCAACCATTTATGTATTTAAAGAACAGGTAATGTTACTTTTTAAAAAAGAAAATAATAGAAAGTGCGAAAAATATAGCCCAGCAAAAACACAATCTGGAAAAGAATGACTAAGTGAAGCTCAGAAAGATCTTCAGGGAAGAAAGGTGATAAGAAGCAGACTGCACCTCCATTCTGCTTTCAGGATATCCTAGTTTTTGTTTTTTTCCTTTTTTCTTTTTCTTACTCTTCCTTCTTCTTATTTAAAGGGAGACTATTAGAACAGAGAAAGAGGGACAGGAGGAGGGAGGAGGGGAGGGTAAGAGTAGGTTTGGGGGATGAAATAGATCAAATTATATGATATGCCTGTATGATTTTGCCACAATGACACTTACTCTTTTGTAAAATTATGTACCACTTTAAAAAAGAAAGCATGTCAAAAACAAAATAAGACAAAAGAAACAGACTATGGCTAATTCTACAAAGAATGAAGATGGTG
Source organism: Sciurus vulgaris (assembly GCF_902686455.1). Taxonomy (NCBI): domain Eukaryota; kingdom Metazoa; phylum Chordata; class Mammalia; order Rodentia; family Sciuridae; genus Sciurus; species Sciurus vulgaris. Next base: position 22,975,686 of record NC_136470.1, on the reverse strand, counting down.
AATACCTGAAAAGATAACTGAAAGCAATGCCACATGGATATTATGAAAAAAAAAATATAAAAATGATCATATTTGAGTATCATCTACTATAGAAAAGCAGCATGTTAATTTTAACTTTTGTTGCAGATTTGCTGCAGGTAATAGCTTTTCTAAAATAGTGTTCAGAAGACTATGGTTTTATTTACCTTTGTTTGTATATTGCTAATCCTGCCTAGTAGCTGGCCTGCAGGCGAACTTACTAAGGTTTGGATATTAAACAGTCCTTGTCAAAAGAGACAAATGTGCTAATGAATTGAAAGTGAGAGAGGGGTAAGAGAGAAGAGAAGAGATCAGAATGGCACGTCTATATCTATATCTATGTCTATATCTATATCTATATCTGTATCTATATCTATATATCTCAAAGGGAATAAGAGCAAAACATCTCTTTATAAGAAACAGAAAAATCCTTAATTATTCAATGGGAGGGAGCACCCATGGAAAGTCTCATTTCCTCTTGTACTTTGTCTTTGTCTTTACAGAAAACCCCTTAACTATTGCTGTTAATTTTTGTTAATGCATTAGATAATATTAGAAATTCGCATCAGAAAGGGTAACCTTGACATGTTGTTCCAATTGTCTTTATCTCAAAATAGATAAAAATGTTGGCTTTATGTAATTCCTTCTTACATTCCTAAGTGTGCTTAAAGTGAATTTCTCTTTTTTTAATCTTCACTGGATCCATTATCAATGATTTCTTAAAGTGCATGTAGACAGCTCTCACTTTGCATGGTAGTGGAGGGTCATTATAATGATAGTACAAGTTGAAATTGCAAACAAGTCAGTGGAAAAATTATGAGTGTTCTGTGATATTTAAATTTGTTGTCAAAAAATAAAATACTTCTTATTCTTGGTTTTAAGTATACAGAGAAAAGGAACTAGTAAACTAATGTTTACTTAGTATATTATAGTTTAAATATTAGACATTGAGAAATAACAGGTTTTGGTTTTCTGGTAATATTTTTATCAAAATTAGGTAAAGGAGTGCATCAGTTGTTCTTGTATAATTTATTATTAGTATAGTATTGGAAGAAAGTATCCTTCCCAGATGGTATTAATGTCATATTTCTTTCATAAGTTTGTATCAGTTTTCAGATTTTTATTCTTTTCTTTCAACATGGTGAAATAGCTCCTAGAGTTCCTTTAATGTGAAGCTTTTGTTTTGTTTTGTTGGTGTCTTTTCTTCTGGAATAACTTCACCCTCTTTTTTCCAACCAATTTCCTCATTTAAGTCAATGTCTGTGGTAACTAAGTCCCTCTGGCTTCCCATGGTGTCAGCATCCCCAAATCAGTTATTTCTGCTACAAGTCCATTTGCCTTCAATGTGAATTTCACTCACTATGTTGTCACTTCTAGTTTTTTCACTGAACTTCCACTTTTTCAGCCAAGTCCCTCTTTCTTATCCCCTTTTGTTTATTTATCACCATGTGGATGTATCATGGGAGACAGAGGCAATACAAGCATAGTCTTTGCTTTTGTCTTGATCATATGCTGAAATTATATTATTTGTTATATTGGTTTAAAATAGATAACAACAATTAATTTCATCTTTTTACTTTTTAAATTATAGCTGTAAAAATGTTAAAATTGCATACGCGGCTCACATTGTTTTATCAAGCAGCATTGCTTACGGCCATAGTGTTTGGTACAAATTCCAGCTTCACTCCTTGCTGTATGACATTGGGCCTAGGATTTAACTGCTTACTTTGCTTATCGGTCAAATAGGAGAGATAATGGTTTAAATTTTAGTCAATAATAAATATAAATTTTAGATATTTGCCTGACATTTAGTCAATCACTGTGTGTTAATCATTGTTGCTGAGTGTTGACCAACACAAGACATGCCCTAATCATATACTTTCCCTTTAGCTCTTAAATAAATATTATATTTTCTTTCAACCAGCATCATTTGCTCTTTTCAGACATTGCTGTATAATTGGGCCAGGTTACACTTTCTTTGCATCACCCAAATTGAGGCATGTTCTCCTAGGAGTGCACCAGGACTGCTGATCAAATGTTGCACCAGCCGTTTCATCACCAGCTTGTTGAACCTCCACCATAAACAAGTTTACACACTACTTCTATGTTTGGTTAACTTCCATAATGATGGCTGATATTTAAATTATATGTGTGCAGGCACACATGTATGGGAAACCATGCACTTTGGCATTTTAATTATTCTTAGGTTCATATTCAAAGGGTGGCTGTTTTGATTATGGCCAAATTAAGGAAGCTGCTTCCTTAGCCAACTAAGAAAATTAACATATAATTAACTCAAAAATTAACATATAATTTACATATAATTTACATTTAAATTATAACATATAACTATTAACTGAAATTTTATGAGACTTTAGGTTTAATATAAGTATTTTTCTAACATTTCTAATGAAGTACCAAGTATAGGATAGGACCTCTATAAACCATTATGAGTTAATTGACTAAGATATATAACTTTAAGATATACATTTAAATATATTTTGACATAGTAACTGATTTTAAAATCATTTACTAATCATTAACTAGATTAACTAGACTGCTATTAATGAATTACATTGATTTATGCTTTATGTTAGTACTTCTCTAAGTAGCTTGAAAAACAACTATTTAGTTATGTGTAATGCAAATTTGCATTTCTTCAGCATAAATGATCTGTGTATCAATATTTTTTCTTTGGGTTTTATTTAATATACATTTTTCTTACAACTTGAAATAAATCATAATCAAAATAACTTTCTCAAAATACATAGGCTTTAAGTTACTTAATACTAGACTTTTGCTTTTCTATCTTTATGCTTTCCTCCGCATTGTGGACTTATAATCTTAATATATTATTTCATAGCTAAACACACTATATTTTTACTGTGGTTAATAAGAACATGAGGTTGGTTAATTGTTTTTAATCTCTTACGAACTTTTCTGTTTGAAATATTTTCATAATGCTTTTGCCTTCTTCTTGTAAGATATTCTATCTTTATTCATGTTATTTCCTATTACATGGCTGTTTAATTTATCTATTAACATTAAATGATAATTATTATCAGATCTTTCCTAATGTCTAACTATACTATATAAATTGAAATTCAATGTTTTGTTTCAGTAATAACTTCAAAATATTGTAGTAGGTTTGTTAAGCATGACCTCTCCTGCCTAAATTCATGCTAGCTATAATTAATCAAATTATGCTTTACCAGGTGTGCATTTACCATGCTTCCTAAATATGTTTCCGTGGATATAATTCTACAGCAAATATTAACCTTGTCATACTTGATTCTTCTTCTATTGTTCATTTTATAGCACATTCTGTGGTTTAAGTATCCATTTAATTAACTAATAATGTTGTATCAAATAATAGGACAATACATTTTTATTTCAGTGGAAGTCATTAATTGTTATAACTGAATTTTTCAAAAGGATTTAATCTTAGCTATATCTTTAAACACTAAGTTATTATCAACAAATATGTGGGAAATGATTGTTAAAGACATTATTTTTCAATTCAACATTTGCAATTCAACATTTTATTTTCAGAATCTTTTACATTTTTAATCATTTGAACAAGGAAATGAGAGTGTCTGTATTAGCATTTATCCAGATTCATCCAAATAGGGGAGTAATGTAATCATCACAAGAACAAGGCATTTCATCCTGATTTGTTATATTATTCTCCCTTTTTAAAAATAATTGTAGATGGAATCAGTACCTTTATTTTATTTTTATGTGGTGCTGAGTATTGAACCCAGTGCCTCACACATGCTAGGGAAGTGCTCTACCACTGAGCCACAACCCTGGCCCTCATCCTTGAATTTAATATTAGGTCTAGAAGGAATGAGAATTAATGTAATTTTAGAAAATCTTAATATGTGCCTAATCCAAAAGTTAAGAAAATAACTAAAGGCATTTATCATTTTTTAGGAAAATGACACATGACATAAGAAATTTTTCTTAATATTATTTTTATGTGAACATTATTTATCTTTGAAACAAGGAAAGAATTAAGAGCACAGAAAATACTATCTTCCTTTAAATAAGATTCAAAATATCTATTAAAAACTGCCAATGTGATTTTAAAAAGGTATGACCTTAGAAATAAAAAGGGCATACAAGTGTATTTTGGAGACTATCACATATGAATTCTAACTGCCATTTTTATTTATTTTCATTGAGAACACAATTTTGTATAATTGTTCTATTTTTTAAATATAAATTAAAGAGTTCATAATGAAATATGATATATACAATATCAATATTTCTTTTCCCTGACAATACTGAAATCTTCAAATTTTCCATTTTTTGTAGGTGGCAATAAATATGTAAATGATACAAGGCATTTTAATGAATATGAATAAAATATATTTCTCTTGATTGGGATCATAACCATTACTTTTTTCCTAATCCAAGTGTAAATCTTCTTGCCTATAATAGTTGGTCCACATAAAACTATATCACATAAACAAAGTCATAGTAAAAATGTAATTTAAACAAATTTATATGCATATTTTTATATTTATCAGAATTGTAACATGTTGACATCTAATTTTTTTATAATGATAAAACAAGTCAACATTATGTAAGCATTTTGTTTGACTGACTGTGACAAAATACCCTACAAGAACAACTTAATGGAGGAAAGGCTTAATTTGGTTCATAGGTCCAGAGGTTCAGTCCATAAATAGGCTGACTTCATTGCTCTGGGCCCAAGATGAGGCACAACATCATGGCAGAAGAGTGTGGTGGAAGAATGCTGCTCACCACTTGGTGGCAGGGAGGCCGAAAGAGAGGAAGGTGGTCTTAATAAGATGAACCCTTCCCTATCAACTCATCCCCTTGAGCTAATTTAAACCTGCTTACAGTTACCATTCCGTTCATTTAAATTAGGATGGACTTATAAGGTTGCAGCTTTCATAATAACAATAATGTCACTTCTAAACATTCCTGCTTTCACATAGAAGATTTTGGGGCTACTTATGTCTCAACCATAGCAATGATATGATAATAAGCCACTGTAGGTTTTCTTAATATGATGGCAAAATGCAATGGAAAGATTGAATACAGTTATCTATCTCTTTCAGATGGGTAAAACTAAGTGATTTATGACTGTAGCAAAAAATGGCTTGATTTCTTTACTATGAAGTTTCTAAAGTTAATTGTTAATTTTTAGAAACCATGTCTTTGTATGCGTGCGTGTGTAATTTGTTTTGGGAGTGGATAATAGGGACTGAACTCAGAGATTTTTTTTTTACCATTTTGCTACATCTTCATTCTTCTTTTGTAAGTTGCTGAGGCTGAACTTGAACTTATGATCTTTCTGCCTTAGCCTCCTGAATTGCTAGATTTCGAGTGTGTGCATCCATGCTCAGTGGAAACCTTATAGCTTTAAAGACCTGCATTAGTTATATTATGTAATTGTGATATTTAAAGATATATTATCACATAATTTCAATTGTGATCTCACTGTATTTCCCAGCTATATAAAAGCTTCCTAGTTCTTTCAGTATCGATCTTCAGAGTAAACACAATTTGTAATGTGATGCACTTTTGTGTGAATCTTTAGAGAACTAGTCCTACAATTTTTTTACTCACACCTTAGTATTATAATAGTGACACCCAAATAGATTCCAAAACAGAAGGGACTTGGTACATTTGTAATGTGTTTCTCTATATCAGGTGTTGGACCAGACATGCCATATTTATTGTTCATATTAACTCTATTAGGGAGATACTGTTATCCACATTTTAAACACAAGTAAATTAAGGTTCAGTATATTAAGCTGTGAAATTAGTTCCATTTAATTTCATCCATAGCAGGAATACTTTTTATGATGTGCATTGAAATATGAAGGAATGCGTTTCATAAATTTTTTTGAATGTTCATTAACTGTTATAGGCTGAAACATAAAGATGAGCACAAAAAGAATTTCTTTTGAAATTTCCCATTGAATATTGAAGCAAATTTTTGAAGCAATTGTTGAAACAAAGTCCTCAGATATCAACCAGGGCATTAATTTTAAGAAAGCAATTATCAGAGGCTGATTAAGAAAAACATTCTGCCTAAAATGGCTAAGCATAAGAAGAGCTAGGGATGAGTTTGGTCGAAAGCACTTGAGAAAGCTAAGTATCAAATTGGGTCCCAAGGTGATGTGAACATCAGAGTCCATTCATTCACTCATGTCAGTGGGTATTTATTGATGAGCTGCTGTACATCTAAAAATGTGTTAGACACTGTCCAGAGAACCAAGGTGAAGGAAAAGATGAAATGAAACAGAATGAGCAAGAAAATCAAAGCTGAGCATCAATAATCTAGAACATATCAAGATAAATTCTGGGTGATACACATGGTTCCAAAATATGTTTATTTTGCCTTTTAAAATCATCATTTAGGGATAACGTGACTCAGACAAGCTACACCAAAGGTACAAAGGAGTAATGAGACTGGCTTTAAGAAAAGATGAAAGTTGCCAACTGTAGCAGGTTTTCAAATGCCAGAAATAGTGTTAGCAATATTCCTCCATATGTCTTCTTTCTTTGACCAAAAATTTCTAATAACTATCCAAAATCACCACGTCACCCTGCTCTACTGTCTTTACTTCAGCTATAACTGACCATAGCTTAGTAGTGATACCTTTTCTTATCTGTTTATGCTTTGTTTTCTTTCTCTTACCTTTATCCTTTCTGCCGATGAGCACAGATTAAGAATTGCTTTTGTTGTTTATCATAGTTTTAATTATTAGTCTTACTTCCCTCCTTTCTTTTGTCCATCCTGTATTTTCTTCCTCTTTCCTTTTTAACACTTAAGGCTTTTCAACATCAAAACTGGCCATGGTTTTTGCTTGTATAGGGCCTGCATAGTCAAAGACAAAAATCAAGATCTCAAATTGTTTTCTTTCAAGTTTAAGATAGAATTTAAAAAATATTTTATGGTTGAAATGAAAGCTTTAGAAGATTTTTGAATAATGAGACTATCCTTTTTAGAGAAGGAAAGTTTATTTATTATTATATATTTAATCAGCAAAAGGGAAGTCCTGTAGAAATTTGTGCATAAATGTATCAGAGGAATCGAGGTTTTGCAGAATCCATTCACTCACAAACTGTACTGAGCTTGACCTGTCAGTAGAGCCAACAGGGACATATATCAGTGACCTCCCGGTCCACATCAAGGCTTATCTGGGTGGATGGAGTCTTGAGAAACAAAGCCAGGAAAGCCAGAAGAACAAGAAGCTTACAAAAAACTATAGGATGTCATGTAGAAACAGAATGAAAAATTCTGATATGATCTGAATACAGGAATTTATAAGGGACTGGCTTTACCTATGTGAACCAATATCAAGTTTCTTGTTCTGATGCAGAATGGCTTGCCCATGAGAATCAGTAGCAGATATGTTTGCATTTTTTCATGAGTCTAGTTCCCTTGAATACTGCTTTTTGATATATCTGGGCTTTTCTTCTTCTTAAACTGACCTTATTCCCCCTTTCTATTTAATTTCCCTGACCTATGACTTTCCCTAATATTTATGCTCTCTGCTTTTGTCCTCTTCCTCATAGGTAATTATCGAACTGAAATTACATTTCATTTCTTTTGTGTATTTCAGGTTATGTTTGCTGGGATGCTACCGAAGCATCCCATTTTTCTTTATCCATTTTTCTGACTCTGGAGTTAGACTTCTTGTCTATGAATGACTTCTTCACTATTTATAAGCTTTTTGATGTCATTGGAGAATTGAATGGCATATTGAGAAAGAACTAGTAACATTTAAGTAATTGTCGCTTTCTTCTTTTTTAATTTTTTATTTGTTCTTTTTAGATATACATGACAGTAGAGTATATTTTGACATGTACCATATATATGGAATATATGTTATTCTAATTAGGATTCCATTCTTGTTGTCGTACTGCAGTATATTCATATATGAACATAGAAAAATTATGTTCAATTACAGATCATCCTAGTACATTTATAGCTTTCATGTCAAGTCCATAATTCTGATTTAGCAGAATAAACATGTCATAGTTGTTGGACAGTTTAAAGCAACAAGTTATCTGCAGTTCTCTAATATTGATACATTACATATTGAAATATAATCATTTTTCAAAAAATTCACAATAGTGTGTTATTTTCTAATTTTTGAGGTAATGGGAACAGAAGCAAGAGGAAGCAAAAGTACATATAGATTTTTGCAAAAAAAATTAAATGAAAAAGTAATGGCAATTTAAATTCTGTATGTCTTACAGAATTATGGTTTTACTTTTGATAATATTTACAAAAGGCTACTGCTATTCAAAACCATGCTTTTCATATTTCTTAATGGTGCTTATGAAACATTTCCAACTCTCACAGCATAGTGGTATAGGCTATGATTGCATTTGTTTGTCTTTGAAATTAGATATGGCACATGACAAGCTTCATCCAATGGGATGTGAGGTGCAGTGGTAGGTGGCACTGCTTGACTGAAGCCATTTGCTGAGCTCCCTTGATTGTGGAAGTGTGAGATGAGGTGAGATAAAGGGTCCATATTTCTGAGACTGTGTCACCATGACAAGAGTGCCCCCTGCTGAATTTATCAGGAAATGCAGCAAAAAGCAAAGCACACAATAATGATACATGACCCTTTGAGGTTGTAGTAACGGCACCATAATCTAAACTGTCCATCACAAGGTGTGTTTAGATTTTGGATCATTGTTTATGTTTGCCTTTTATTTTCCAAATTATAAAATATAGGTTAAAACATAGGTGAAATATAGTATATAAGGAACCTTTTATTAGATACACTGTAATTCTTGATCTAAATAGTCATTGAGGACCATTTAATTGTTTAATTCCTCAAAATATAGTACTTCTCAGGTTATTTCACATTAATAGTGTAGCTTTTTATTAAGTTTCAGGATCCTACATAAAACTTTAAGAATAATGGTATATTTGGGAGAGGCAAATAGGACATTTAATGAGAATTTTTGGAATTTAACTATTAACTTATGAATATAAACCAAAAATTTACAGTACAAATCAGTGAAATGGAGACATTTTTAAATCATCAAGTATGTCAAAACACTGTGATAAGTATTTTGAGGGAAGAAAAATGAACGAAAATACTTGGAATGACATCATTCACAGAAAATGTTATTTTTTTTTTAACTTGATGATACTCAGTTATACATTGCCCAATGAAAGATACTACTAAAGTGTTATTAAACAGATTGAAACATCTTTTCTGTGAATCATCTTGTCTTTGGAATTATTTAATTAATTAATCAATTTGCATAGGAAGAAAGAATGAAAAATAAGGGGGAAAGGGAGGAAAGAAAAAGAAGTAGACACCATTCTCTGTATGTTTTTATTTTTTCCTGAAAGGTTTTTACTAAAATGAGTTAAACAATTCTCACATATAATTATGTAATATAACCTAATGCTTTATCATACTTTTGGGATTTTAAGTTCTCTCTAAAGTCTGTCATAAGTAGTTTTAAGTTCCATCATCCAATGCAAGCATTCTTGTCTAGTCTTTTTATCAAAGGATTCATTCTTGTGAATCAACAAGGCTTAGACACAGACTAAAGAGAGCTTTCATCGTTTTTAAGAAAGTGACGCTAGCTTACAGTCTCCTAGGAAACTCAAAAATTCAACAGCTGTAGAAAGTCCAAGTTTTACAAAACAGCTATTATTAGGGATAAAATTTTCCAGGGAATTTTTCCCTGCAATCTCACCTCATTTTAAAATTTAGCCTAAGGAATACTTTCACAGTATTTATGGTAGTTACTTGTAACAAGCAGAAAACAGAAAACGAACACTACCAGATCTGGATGCTTTCCATTTCTTGATCTGTGAGAAACTGGAATTAAACTCAGGAAACTTAACAAAAGGCTGCTTATTTGAAGGGAATGGTCATAAAACAAACACTGAAGAAATAAAAATCTAGAAAATACAAATGGAGTAATTAATGAGGCAGTATAATTGTGGTTAATTAGGATAAACATACATAATAGAAAAATATGTATTCCAAAATATAAAATGTAAAAATTAACATTACTTGACATAGCCAGTTTCTTTCTATGAAATTAAAAGCGTGCACTAAATGAGGTTCAGAATTGATTTGAAGATAAAAAAAATTCTATGACGTTTCTATGCTTTTATGAGTGCCTACTGTGCTTAGTTTGTGGGTTGTGTTTCTTTTAGATGCTAATAGTACTGTAATGGAATAATGTTTTAGAAATATGTACATAAGTTTTATCCTGCCAGGCTTCTGTGGAGTGGCTATGTATTTGATTGAGATGAGAAATTGAATTTTGATAATTAGAAGAGCCATGACCAATATTAGTCATCTCATCTATGTGTGTTTATAATGCCTTTTTATTGATGTTCTCGATGGAAACATGCTCGCTTTCAGAATGAAAAATGAAATGTTTTAGGACCATTTATCTGGCAACAAAAAAGTGACAACGGAGTAAACAAATATGCTTGAGGGATTTTCAGCATGTTGGCTCAGGATTGCTGAGATGGAATGTAACAACAAAGAGGAATGTCTTTTCCATCCAGTGTATTTAAGTCTACAATGGTTGCTTTTTCAGTATTACTGCTGTGATTTTGGAGAAGTTAATTAATCTCTCTGAAACTCAATTTCCTTTTTTTTATCATTTTTTTAGTTGTTGATGGACCTTTATTTTATTTATTAATATGTGGTGCTGAGAATCAAACCCAATGCCTCACACATGCTAGGCAAGTGCTCCACCAGAGCTACAACCCTAGCCCCAAACTCAATTTCTTCATGTGAAAAAATACATATAGAATGATTAACCCAGAATGGTTTGAAAAGTTTCTTCTTGAGAAAAATTATCTTTAGTAAATAAACATTAGCTTCCTCTCCTCTCCCTTTTCATTGATATAATTGCTTTTCAAATAGTAGTAATAATCTGAACATACTGCATGCACACACACACATGTGTGTAATATATTGTATACATGCCCATGTTAAAATGGAAAATAAATAGAATATAAGAACAAGGAGACATTAGCTATATGTTACATTAAAATATTTTCCACTATCATATTTTTGCATTGATAGATGCTACCATCTTTAACTTTTAAAGATATCTATTGGTTGACATGCATTAGTTTTATGCATGAGATGAACAAAGTAGAGATAATCTTTGCTCTTGTGGAGCATATATTAGAGTGAAGAAGATGGAATGAGAGAGTTAAGTAAAAATAATTAGAGTGGTTAGTTTTGCAAGGAGTTTGCATTTGAACTGAGAACTGAACGGTGCATTAGAATCAATCATAGTATGATCTGGGAGAAAGTGTTGCAAGCAAAGAGAACAGCTAATGCACAGCTTTGTGGAAGAAAATGAACTTCATACATATAAGAAATACAAAGAAGGGTGTGACTGGAGTATAGTAAGCAAGGTGTGATGCAGCCTGCTAAGGGGTCATGGATGATCTCTGCCTTCTGTAGTCTGTTCCTTCATTGTGCTGGGATTGGTTTGTATGACTAGTAGAATACAACCAAAATAAATGGTATGTTACTTCTGAGATTAAGTTATAAAAGCCATTGTAGTGCTCTCTTGGATTTCTTCTTTCTCTTGAGTCACTTGCTGTGGGGCAAAAAGCCATGTTGTGAACAACATAATGGGGAGGCTCACAAGATTTACTAAAGACTAATACCAGCGACTATGTCAGTGTTCTTGAAGTGGAACCCTAGCCCTAAACTAGTCTTCAGAGTTCTCTGAAGAAAAAGTTGTAGTAATGATTAGAAAAGGAAAATAGTATGATTGATGTAAAAAAAAAATTAAAAATCCTCAAGAGTGTGGATTTATTAGAGATATCAAATCCTCTGGTTTTTATAGCAGAGACCATTCATATCATTAGCAGATATTTTAGGTATTGATAAAATGATGCTTTTGTTCTGAGTCAAATATAGGAAAACAGTTAATTTTTTTAAAATTCTTCCTTAAAAATATCCTTTCATTTAATCTTACTTATTGAAAGTATGAGGTATAATGATAATTTTTTATTTGTTCTAATTAGTTATACATGACAGTAAAATACTCTTTAACACATCATACATAAATGGAGTATAATTTCTCATTCTTCTGGTTGTACATGATGCAGAATCACTGAAATTTTATTCATTCAAATGCTGCCTTATGGTTTGCTACTTTGAGACAAATCTAATATCAAATACAAAATCATTATGAAATTTCTGTTTTTTGTATTTTTAATACAAACCTACCTATTTAGGGTTTATTGGAGGACTCAAAACATGACAATAATGGCCATAATAGTGTATTACTTATATAATTATTAGGCTTATTTTTGTTTCACATGCATTATTTCATATTTGCCCTTATCACATGAAATATCTTTGTTTAATATCTTCCACTCGAAATATAAACAAATAAGTCTTAGAGGAATTAAATACCCTGTCAAATATTACAAAGTAAGTACCTGGTATGGCAAGAAAATGAGTCTAGAACTACCATAATGAAATCAGTTCTTCAAAAACTGAGCCAGATTTTTTTTTTCCTGCAAGGTATATTAACTGATTCATTCAACTTAGAAAATGTACCATTTTGATTCACTATTGAGTAGGGACAGGAAATTTTGCAGGGTGAAAGTTTCATACCAAGCCAGTTTTCCAGCCTACCTTCCCCCAACCCAGGCCCACTACATAGTGTCCATCTTACTGGGCATATCTTCTTTTTGATTTCTAATTTGAGTACAGTCCTGTCATTAAGTCCTTTTCAAGGTAACTTTTGGATATCGTTCCTGTATCATCTTTACTGCATGTAAGCATTTAAAGGAAGACAGTAGTCACAATGTAACTCTCTAAGGTAATTCAGGGTGTATAGAATTTTGTAGAAAATGTTGAACACTATGATAGACCAACTGGTAATAAAGTGCATTCATTATTAACAATTTGAGTCTTAGCTCTTCATCACTGTTAGTGCATGTCACATGAACTGACTGACTTTACTTCAACATTGATGTCATTGCTAAGATATAAAATGTAATTTGTGGAAGAAAAGTTTTTTATATTTTTTCTTTACTCCTGGCAACTTCAGGAGTTTATTCATATTGTGCCACTGGGATATTATCTGGTAATTTATATAGTTTATTAATATTTTAACAAGCATTTGAATATTCTTAGTATATATTGCAGGCATTAGAATAACAAAATTTCAGATGATAAGTAGAAATATATTTCCCTTAAGGTAAAAACAGCTAGAATATATGAATAACTCTGTAGATAAATTGTTTAAATCCTATACCTTAATTTTGTTGTGTGTGTCTGTGCATATGTATATCAGTAAAAATCTCATATTTGATAAGCCAACTTGTTCAATCCAATCATCATAAAATATTTAAAAATGTAATTTGGCTCATGAATTCTTGAGTTTTTAATAAAAAGTTCTTAAAACATATTGTGTGGCAGGCTTAAATTCATCCAAAATTCCTACAGAGGGAGGCCATATTTTCATGTAACTAAATCTCCTTTAAAATTTAATTTCTGTTGTAAAAGTTGAAAAATAGCAATCTAGAATATGCTTGGCTGTTGACTGCACTTTCAGTTTTGAAACTGTACTGAAGCTGTCACAGTACCATCCAGACTGCTGTCAAAATGTGTTTACTAATTGGAAAGTTTTCACTATGAAATTGAGTACTGCAATTTATCAGACATATGTAAGAACTCTATTTAAAATATGGATTTTAAGTTGCATTAAATTATTTAATTGTGAGAGTGAGTCACAGTTTCAAAATCCTACAGTAATAGATGGATTTTTAAATTTCCAATTTGTTATGAATAATTACATCCAGGAGAAGAGACTCTGTTTTCTTACTATCCTTACTTTAGTAATTCAGGAATAAGGACTATTCCCCTGCTGGCATAGCTCATAAATCTCCCCCTTTCTCTGTTGTATTATGACAATATTCCAGCATCTAAAATATTGGAATGTGAGGAATTTTCAATCCAACTTATAAATCATATAAATGTGCTTCCAAGTCAGATCATATGTAGAAAAACAGGATAATCAGTCTCACTATTTACTGCATGTCAGGTATAACCAGAGGCTATGCAAACCCATATTTGTCTTCCACTATAGTTATGTCCAAACAGGGAAGTACCACTTCCTGCAACTAGGTATCAAGTTGCATAGATATTTTTTCTTATGTCTAAATTATTATAAAAATTGCCTGTCACATACAAACATTATTTAGCTGCTAGGGTCATTGCTACTATGTAAAGATTGTTATTATTTTTTTGTACTGGCTTGAAAATACTTCTAAATTTTATTGGGAAGAAAGCATCTTGTCTTTAAAATGCCTTTCTAAGAATAAGCCTGTTGTAAGTAAGGTGTTGTTTAAGAAGGATAACATGAATGGCCAGTTGGTTACTAAGTTTCAAATAATGGTTGTTGAAGATACAGATACCTTTTTTATTGAAATTTTTCTTTCATTTCACTTTTTATGTTGCTGTAAGATTATGAAAATGTATTGAATTTATTCTGTATTTCTCTTGCAAATATATAATGATATTGTTAGTTCAATTGGAATATTGTTTTATCTTTGTTTACTATTAACTTTTTAAGTGCATAGTTTCTAATTCTTCTTACTCCCTGTTAAGACATGGTTGTCCTATGGTAGACGTTCATTTAGTTCCAAGAGAAGATAACTTAAACACAAAATGTCAGTTAGGTTACGTGAAGGATACATGGTGTGTGTCTCTATCTTTTATCTCTACAATTCAAAGTATTGAGCTTCAGCATTCTTATGGCAGAGGGTAGCAAGAAGAGTTCTACCCAGACATGTCTTTAACAAGAGACTTGGGTTATGGAATATTTATGAGGGTTTTGGGAACTTGGCTTAAGGCCCAGACTGAGATTTTAGCAACATGCTTGATCCTCTAAGGACTGGGTCAACAAAACAACTTCATTCTGGCCTTGAACTGTTCCTTCCTAGGCTTGGATCCAAGCCTGTAGGGCAAGCATGTAGCTGGTCATAGAATGGGCAAAGAACTCATTTCCAGACCAGGATAAAAAATAAAGCCTAGGAAAATGGTGGACTTTATACAATCAAGGTACAGTTTCCTCTATGATTTATAAACTTGATGATACATCAAGTTAATGCACCAAAATACTATGAATTGGGATTTTTGTCATGAAAGTACCAAAGAATGCCTTACATGAATTCCTTTTTTGAAAATATTCTGTCTTATGATTTTGATGAAGCATTTATTTGGATACTGCATTTTTCTTTACCATAAAACTGTCATTATACATTATGCTTTATGAGAAGGCAAAGACCATGTGACTAACAGCTCAACCACTTACTGGAAAAAACAAACTTTGTCCCTTAAACTAGGAGTTTTAGCTTCTCAGTTAAATGCAGATAATGATCACAGAATTGATAGTTTATCAAAAACTTTATGAATGGAAAAAATACCTGGAAAAATTATGTGTTTAAGAACAATAGTAGACTACAGGGATACATCAACTGCTGCACAGAAACAAAATCACCAAATATTATTTCAGAATAAGTGCATTTGTTGTTAACTATTCTTTATGTAAAAGGCAGTAATATTAATTCTTGATGGAATATAGTTCCAAGAAAAAGATTTTTGTTTTCAAAAAAATAGTATGCTTACTTTTCTTTGGAAAAAACATGTGATCCATTTTTTTCTAACGAATCTATCTATGTTTTCAAGAAATTCCAATTAATAAATTACATTGGATAATTTTTGTTTTTGTTTTTCTACTTTATTTGCCCCTTCATCCCCTGCTGTTCTTTTTAAATATTAATCCATAATTCAATGTAGAGAGAGATCTTGACTATAATTGTGCATTGAGGTTTGAAAGCATAGAATACTATTCAATGCTGTGTTTCACTCTTCGGTATTTATCCAGTAAAACTAAAACAAGCATACCATGGTGATACATGCACACAGATGTTTACAGCAGGGCAATTCACAATAGCCAGTTATAGAACCAGCCTAGGTGTCTGCCAACCGACAAATGAGCAAAGAAAATGTGGTGTGTAAACACGATGGAATTTTACTGAACCATAATGAAGAATGAAATTATGTGCTTTTCTGATAAATGAATGGAACTGGAGAACATCATGCTATGTGAAATAAGCCTTAAAAGGTCAAGACTACAAAAGTCAAGAGTTGAATGTTCTCCCTCATATGTGGACTTTGGGGGGTGGTGGGCAGAGAAAGAGAGAGATAAAAATGCAATCTAATGAAAATCCAACAGAGACTAATAGAGTAAAGGAAAGGAATAAAGACGGAGGTTGCAGGGTAAGGCATGGGGAAGCACAAGGGAGCAAAATTGATCAAATGCATGTATATGCTATATCCATGTATGAATAGACCACAAAAAATCCCACTTGCATAAATACACACATTTGTGTATGTATGTGTGTGTGTATGTATATTATAATGCACTAATTAAAAAAGTATTAATAGAAGGGAGACCAATAGAATAGAGGAAGGCATTCATGAGGAGGGAAGAAAGGATCCAGATTGATCAAATTATGTGTAGTACAGAAATGTCACAATGAATTGCACTATTATATATAATTATTATGTACTCATAAAACCCATATGAATATATTTTATATGCTCTTTTAGGGAAGGAAAGTGGCGGGTAGAAGGATCCCAAGCTAAGCTCTGGGATATCTATTATTGGAAGTCTGGCTGATGAGGTTATTCCACAAGAAGACTGAGATGAAGAGGACAATAAAAGAAAACTGCTCCAGAATCCCAAAGTAGAAAGTTCAAGGATAAACAAGTCTACTCTGTCACATGCTACAGATCAGAAAAGTTCAGCTAGAGAGCAGGGGTAGTCCATTCACTATAATATGAAGAAAGCAAAGTAAACGTTTACAGAGGCAAGATGCTTGGAAGCTTTGCTGAAGAAGGAAGCTTAAAGGTCCTTTAAATTTTTCCTATTTCTTTTTTCAACAAAATTAGAAGCATTTCTGTTTTCCAAATGGGAGAATATGGGAAACCATGTTTGGGGTTTGAAGAACATAAAGCAGGCACATAGAACTCCACTAAGGTGACTGGGACCTCAAGTCAACTAGAGAAATTTTCTGTTCATTCATTGACTTCAGTGTTTTTCAAAATGAACACTGATTCTATGTTCCTTCAATTATAAAATGCCATACTTGGTATGTGGCATAATTGATAAATGTTTATGGTGTAAATTGAGCCATTCATATAATGAATCACTTAATAGTTGCATTGAAGCCAGTTTTATTAATATTTTGAATAGTTGCATAGTTTTAACTAAGTATAGATGTTCATTTGTTTTATTTATAGTTGTCTTTCATATAAAGTAGTTGTTTTCTTCTTATCTTCACTGTTAAAACAAACACTGTAGTTTTAGTATTTGAAATTGTTTTAAATTTCTTTTCTATCCCTTTAAAGTCATAATATTCTATAGTGACTCATTTGTTTTTACCTCCTCCCGCCTTTACCTCTTTTCTTTTTCTCTAAACCATATTTTGCTTTTTATATTTCTGCTGAGTTTTGGATTTTGCATTTCAAAATACTGTTTGTCTATGGAGAACAGAGAAACCAGTAGACAAAAGTGGCTATTTTTCTAGATCTCACCTATCCTCATTGTTTTCATTTGCTTACCTGTTTCTGTTGTACCTTCAATCCACAGTGTTGATTTCTTACTTGAAATAAAGTTGAACTATATCTGGTGGCCTCAGTGTACTTTAAATACACCTCAAAATGAATCGAAAGGTCTCAGTTCCTTCTTATACTTCAAGGGCTGCAGTCTCTGCTCTCTGGAAGTCATTTTATGACACACTGATTGCTAGATGGTATCAGTCCTGATAACTCCATTTAAGAAATATAAGAAGAGAAAGCTTTTATCAGTCTTTCACCATCAGGTCTTATCACCCACAAGCAAGTGGTCAAGCTAAAGGAACAGTGCGGATCATAAAGAATGCCCCAAAGCAGATCAGCGCAGGAGATTGGCTGCTGAGATAGAACAGGTTGCACAGGATTCCTCTCTTTTCACTCTTGAATCAATAGCAGGTTTTAGCAAAGGCATATCTTGAGGCCCCTTTAAATCACTTAGGTTTCAAGTTGGTTTCGTAGGATTAACAAGAATGTAGTGCAGTCTGTTCCTTTCCTCGTACATGATCCTGGATATGAGGTACATGTGTTACTTTTCTGCACTTGAATATTTTTTACCAAAATTTCATCCTTCAAGTGCTATCATAAATTCCATTATAATTAGAAGTATTGGGTCTTTTAGAATTTAAGGCATATTTCTCTAGCTTTCAAAGTGAAAATATTAGAGTTGGGGAGATAGCTGAGTCGGTAGAGTGCTTGCCTTGCAAGCACAAGGCCCTGGGTTCAATCCCCAGCACCACAAAAAAAAAAAAAAAAAAAAAAAGTGAAAATATTATCCAGATCCATGGAAACTAACTGTCAGGTGATCTCTAAGGTTAAAGACATATAAAACCCCAAATTCTTTTCAAAATAATACTAAGACAGGAATTGGGATTTTTTAGTGTGTTGATATTTTCATTAGTGATCAAAAGTGATTTCATGTAAGAATGTCTTTCAAGAAGCACAGAAACATAATGTTGATTTCCACCTCAACAATTACATATATATCTTTTCATTATTCACTTTGACAAAATTGATACCATATAAAAATATAAGCTGAAAAGATATGATAGTTACCTTGAGGAAGTAGCAATTATGGATTATTTTAGTGGCATGCAAACCAACAGCTAGCGCTCTCTCTCTCTCTCTCTCTCTCTCTCTCTCTCTCTCTCTCTATATATATATATATATATATATATATATATATATCATTATTCTTATTGGGAAAAAATTGAGACATCATGATTATTTAGACTTTGTAATAGAGCACATTTTTTTAAATGCATTGCATGGTCTTGTCTCCTTCATGGAAATACTGACAGTACTCATTGTCATTGAAAAAAAAATTGTGTGTTAAATAATTGATCCTAAACAGAACTCTTCTGCCCTATGAATGTTTGATATGTATTTTTTCCTCAAGCTTTTTGCCTAAAATTTTAGGGTGAAATTAACACCTTCTTTCTTTAATTTGCCTTATGATAATTCAGTATAAATTGCAGGGATTATTTTGTAACATTGTTGGTTTTCATTCCAACTGGTGTGGCATCAACTTCATACTAATTGCCTTACTGTAGTGTTAAGACGGTCCAGAAGTTCTGTGTCATTTTGACTTTACCATTGAGTTATAACAGTCACGTGAGTTAGATAATTTTGCTATGGATTGCTTAGCCCTCATCTCTCATCCTCTTCCAATCTATGCCTCTATAATTTTTTTCTTAATCAACTATTTATACCTTTGAACCAAGAAAAAAAGAACCTCCAATTTGTTTTTTGTAGTCTTATGAAAAATGATAATAAGCATTTTGAGTATGACTTTTGAAATATACTTAAGTCACTAGAATCCTAATAGCCATCCAGGTTTTGGTGGAAGAGCGTGACAAGTTTGGCAAGTTTCCCATGAGAATCTCCAGGCACATACATAAGTGAAAGCAACGTAAATGATCTGATATGTTATTCTCATTCTGATCTTATTTTCTATAGTTCTTTATTCTATTGCAAAAGGCAATTTTTCAAGCTGGAGTGTGAACTATTATAAACAATAATTTATTTTCCTATGACCAATGATCTATTGAAAATACCATTTGTGAATTGCAATGGGTTTTATATGAATGTGTTTCTAAAATTGTTTGGGAATACACACGTAATTATGGCTAATGGGCCTCCTGGGATATAACCCTTAGTTTACAAGGGTCAGTATTAATGCTCTGCCATAGGAACCACTTAGTAACAAGAGTGCAGAGGTGATCTGTGCCAGAACCTGTTTGTTAAATTTGAAGAGTGTGGAAGAAGATATAGTTTAGGCTCCTCGGATGATGCCAAGAGTACTTGAAAAGTAGTTTATTTGAAGCTTATTACAATGAACCTCTGAGTAGTGTCTTCTCAGGCTGAGGTGGGGCTAAAATGAAAGATTGAAAGAGCCCAGGATTTCCTCCCCTTTATCCTGGATAGCTCTGCTTACCTACTTCCACCCCACATACATGGTTTACTCATTTTATCTATCATTGACATTTGAATACAGTTTTTTCTATATGAAACAATGTAAAACTACATACATAAGCTCACTTGCTCTCTCTTTCAGACTCCTCAATTTCTAATGTGAAAAGATAACCCTCATTCTCCCCAGTGTTTCTATATGACTATATTAACAAGGATAAAAGAAAAAAAATATGTTTAACACCAAGGTTTTTAATTTTATGTCCATGATTCATTTTGATACCAATGAACATTAATAGAAAGTTATCTATATTCATCTCATCATCCTCCCATTTTGTTTATAGCTTGTGTTTGTTTGATTTACAGTTTATTTTACTTTTATATACGTTTTGCATTGTTTTTCAAAAGTTCAACTATAATTCTTCATTTGGCATATCATGGTATTACATTTGAACTCCAGAGTCTAGATAATTGAGCAATTTCTTTCAGTTCTAATTCTCTTTTATATGTTCATCTTAGCATGATGATTACTTCACAGTAATATTATAGTCCTTTCCTTACTTTAATTAATGTCACATCTCAATTCTAAGTGCTTGTTTTCAGCCCCAGGGTACTAATTTCATAATCTTGTTTCTTAAATTAGCCGACTATAAGTTCAGATTTCTGGTGGTTATGATAGTCATACAGCTACACTCTGCCCTCATCAATGAGAAAAAAATTAGTGTTTTAATGAAGGATTTTCTTCTTATTCCATTAGGTAGTTGATTTTAAAAGAATTGTAGTATTGCTTTAAGGGTTTAAGTTGTACATTAAGCAATAATTGCTCTGAAGCTAATATATTTTTATAATTGCTAGAATCATTCATAGTATATAAAATGGCAGAAAATATATAAAAACTAATCAGATATAACTATTTTATTATCATTTTATTTGAGAAAGCAATATAGGAAGTAATGCAATTTTCTTAGAAGCCTTAAGAATATTTATGAACTCAGTTTTTTTCTTTGATAATATTATCCAAGAACAAAAGAAAGCAATTCTCTAGAGACATGTTAACACTACATCTAAACTTTTAGAAAAAAATGTGTTCCAAATATAAATATAGAATCAGTATTTTTTACACTTATTCTCTGAAATTTTGAATCTCAATACATTACTATTTAATTGAAGGTGAAAGTAAGCTCTATTATTTGTGTTCAAGTATAACTTATCTACTTTGTTTTAAAATTTGCAAAATCCCACTGTGATCTTAGTTCAAGTATAACTTATCTACTTTGTTTTAAAATTTGCAAAATCCCACTGTGATCTTAGAATTCAGCTGTCCTTAAGCACCTCAGTGTTTGACTTATTGCCCTTTAGTAATTAGGATCATGTGAAAGATTCATCATTGTTTGACAATTTGCTTTATCTATTGCCTTGTGTAGTTGGAAGACATTTTTTCAATTTAATTTGTTCTTTGTATGTGGTATAGGAGGACAATTACTTTCTCAGGTTTCATAGTTTATTAGATAGAAAGATCATATATTTTCCAAATATAGGGTTTGTTATAATAAACAATTTTATCTGTGGTTTGCAAGGATAATGAC
Organism: Sciurus vulgaris; assembly: GCF_902686455.1. Classification (NCBI taxonomy): domain Eukaryota; kingdom Metazoa; phylum Chordata; class Mammalia; order Rodentia; family Sciuridae; genus Sciurus; species Sciurus vulgaris. The sequence continues at coordinate 22,954,004 of NC_136470.1, read as the reverse complement.
ACGTAAATTTGGGAAATCACAGAATTTTATTTAAAATGTAGTTGGAACAGAAAATGATATTACTTGACTACTGGCTGTCATTTTATCATGACTAAAACTTGAAGTGATTTTTAATGAGGAAGGAAATAACATTAATGTAGAGATGGAAAATGGATTTCTGAAGTGACATTTTGTGTGACTGTGTGTATGTGTGTTTCTTCCTAAAACATGATTTTAAACTGAGACTTGAAGCAGAAGACATAAGTAGGAGACAGTAGGAGATGCCTTTTCACAGGTGTATGAAGCTGCTTATGCAGAGTGCTTGTGATTACAAAGGATCTTACATTTGCCTGAATGGGGATAAGCCTTGCTTGATCCAAAGAAAGAAGAAAATTACCGAGACATTTTTAAAGACAATGATAGTTTTAAAAGAAACTGTTTATTTGTACAATGTGAAAGACTTTACTGAGTTTATTCTTTATATCCCAGTTGGATTTCTCTATAGTTCATTGATATTTCATGAGATCATTGTTTTATTATTTTTAATATTGTGGATTTTTCTATCAAATATGTCAAAAGTTTCTTTTCATAAAAGGGTGAATGATAGTGCTCTGAAATGTTAATCCAACATCTTCTAAGAAGTACAATGAATACCACAGATTCTTCCTTGGTTTCATTGTCCTGCATCCTTTTATGTCTCAATGTTCTTCATTATGAACTATTCTTTAAAGTTTATTTAAGATAGTGCTATAGTCTTTGAGTATATTAATTGATGTCAAAAACAGAGTGGATGAAATCATTAGTTCTGTTTAATTTTTGCTATTTGACATATACTCCAAATAATGAAATACTTATTTTATGTCATAACTTTACTTTTATATGCATTTCATATTGAAAAACTAACTTCGAATTTGTTTATGATTATGAATTGTAAAGCTATGAGATTTTATTTATCCTGCCATACTTATTAAGCAATTACTGTTTGTCAACCTGTGATCAAGGATATGAAGTATTCATGTTCCTTCTTTAAGTTCATAGCTCTTAATAAAGGAATAGGGAATTCATTTTTAGCCAGTTTAAGCAAATAGGTATACACCATGGATATCATCTTGTTCACAATGAGGTATGCAGGGCTAATGGAAAGGCTAAATATAGGCTGAACTTTCAGAAATTCCTGCCAAAATCATGTTGTTCAAGTGACCCATGGATGGATCTGCTGCCTGTGCCATATTGGGTTTATGATAAAGGCAGAAGCTAATACTATAGCTGCAGAATCCAAACCTTCATTTCTTCAGAAGTGATGAGACAGGTTGAAGTCAAAAGGACAGTTTGTTGATCTGAATCCAAAAGAGTTGTCTTCAAGAACAACTGTGAAATGTGAGAGTTTGGGCTTTAGAGACATGATTAGCAGTGTGTTATGATGAGCATTTGTCTCACATGGGTTTTAGATGAGACTAAAATCAATTAATGTTATTTCTGGAAGTCTGGAAATGCTTAGAAATTATGAATATAGATGCAAATGCTGTCAATCTAGGAGTAGAAGCTAGAGTCAATCTTTAAGCCTGAATTTTCTTCTGTGATTGTCCATGCATAATTTAATAATTCAATGCATGTTGCTGTATTTTATTATTTATTAATTTAACCTCTTAACATGACCTGATAAGTTGATTACATGGAATGACACATGGTTCAATATGGCAAAAAGCTTCAGGAACTCTACGTACCAAATGTAGCCTGAGTTTCATGAAAATATTTGATTTTGAGCCCAGGAAAGAGAATTTTGAATTCATTTTCTCATAATTCATTATTTCTCTTTATATTAAATATGTATTTCTGCAATAATGCTGTGTGAAAAGCTGTCCTAATAATTACTGGCATAAAGCAACAGCTATTTAAATAATTCTGTAGCTTAACTAGGTAGTTATTTTGATCTGGGACCATGCTAACTTACCTGAACTTGACTTGCTCAGGCATTTGTAGTTGGTTAATAGGTTGAATACAAGCCACCTGGGTCATGGCTAAGTTCATACAGTATTCCTTCATATGGTTTCAAATCTTCCAGCAAGGTAGCCTTGTATTAATTTTTTAAAATTGTTATTAAGGCATAATAGTTATACATAATATTGATGTTCATTTTGATATAAACATACATGCATGGGATATAATTTCCTCTACTTCTGCCCCTAGGACTTCCTTTATATCAGAGGCATTCAAGAGTTTTTCAAAGTATGAAATACCTATTGAGTCTTGAGATCAGAATAGGCATACTGATTTCAACTCAATTCATGCTAGCTTAAAATAAGAGATAAATAGGCGATAGTTCTATAGAAGACTCACAAAATAGCATTGTAAACATTTAATGCACTCTTTTGTTTACCTGTGAACAGCAAATGAAGGAAGGTCCTGAGTGAATTTTCCTTAAGTGACTTCTTTGTAAGTGAAACAAAAATCAATTTCAAAAAAGCACATTTCTAACCAGGCTGTATATGGTCCTTGTCAGCACAATTATCCAAATATCATAAAGTGGGAGAATGTTTATTGAGGACATATTATTTTAAAATTCTGCAATGTACAATGCAAAAATATTTTAAAAGTAAATGCTACCTACAGTTGTTCTCCTTGAATACCACTTCCTATGTCCTACATTTCTTTTGTCTAAATGACATCTCCATGGTATGCCATAGTAACACTGATTGATAAGGTCATCATGCAATGATGTGGGATGCCACAAATGTCTTATAATATTTCCCTTCTATTATCTTATTCCTTCAACAAATATCTAAGGATAGGCACTTCAGCTAATGCATTTTGTTGTGAATATTTCATGAAACAAGTGATTAGAAGAGTTATTATACATTAGGCATTTGTATTAATAACCTAGACTACTCTTCACAACTGAATGATCTAGGCATTATTTTAATTCCCATTTTACAGATGATGAAGTGGAAATAGAGGGAAATAGATCATATTTAAATTAATTTTGAATCTTTCTTAGTGACACTTTAGTTGCTTGTCTTTTTCAAAAGCAAGGGCCATTTCAAAAGGTTAATCAACATGGGGGTAGACCAAGTGATGTTGCCCATACTATTGTTGTTTTACACAAAAACAAACATTCACAATGAAATTGTAATGCATCCTTGTAATTTACTGTAACTCTATTTACAAATGTCCATGTGTATTTCACTGATTGGACAACTTGAATTTTGTGTGATTTGCATAATAATGTCAGAGTAGCTTTTGTTAATCACATGAAATATTTTAAGGTTTTCAGTAATTAGTAGTTACTTAAAATATTAGCCAATATTATATCTTCAGGAATACCTTTGCTAATTAAATAAGCAAAAATAGGGAGAAATATGGGAAAGATATAGAATGAGGGGAATAATTTATGCTCAGAAAAAATTTGAAACATAAACAAAACCCATTATCCTGAATTTTTGAACCAGGGACAAACCTGTGAAGCATTTTACAGCTTGAATCACAGTTTAATTGACTCTAAAGATGCATAGTTCTTTTCCCCAGATTCTCCTTCTTTATCCTATGATGCCATTCCCTTCTGCACTTTTCTAGATTCCAACCCAGTGAGACTACAATCCTGAAATGACCAAGAATAATCCTCATACCAGCTTCTCTTAAGCATGGTCCTAATATGTAACATTTATGTCACCATTTTTGCCCACAGAAAAATAGTGAAATATGTAAAACTTGAAAGTGGGGCTGTGCTGGAGCAGTTTGTAAACAAGTTATAAGAATTGATTTTTTAATTTTTAGGAAGTTTGTGAACTAGTGTTAAATACAGACATTATTATGTATTAGATTATATGGTTAATTATTAGATTACTATATTAAAAGAAAAAAATAATCACTACTAAAAACCCAACACTCTCTAATTATTTTTTCTATTATCCATATTCTTCAGGTTTTTAACATATATATATATATATATATATATGCATAATAATACTATGTAAATCTGCATTACTCCACATCTCTTTTGAATACCACATTCAGTAATGTCATGGTAGTGGCTACTTCATAAGTTCTGTGGTGAAATATCATGCAATTTTTTTGTACACAAATTCTCAGTATTTTTCTTAGTGTAACATTTTTTTTAACTGTGTCATAACTTTGATTTGGGATTTACTTCCTCCAACTGCTTCCTGGATATGTGTTTTAAAATTTCTGTCTGAAAATTATACTGTATTTCAAAATTATAAAAAACGATTAAAGATTTCCAGGAAAATTGAAACCATATGTTTACTTTTTGGTGAAGCACTTGATCTTCAAATATAAATTGGTCAGAAAAATTGTTCAACTGGAATGAAATCAACACAGTAAAATCGTCACTAAATTGAGCTTAAATGAACTTCATTTTCCATTCATTTTCAGATTTGATGGGAAAAATGATGGAATGAAGGTTAAGCAAATATCTCACTCCTTTCTTCACCAGTGTATTAAATTTACTTAAAAGTTATTTGCAATGTTTTTTTATAGTATTCTGTTTATGCCAGAGTATTCTTCAGTCTCTATTAATCTTGTAAAATTTATCGAACAGGATTTCAAAAATTGACTGCACTCAATTATGTTTCCTAATGAAGATTCCCTATTAATTTCACTTAGAAACATTGTTTTCCTTAGCAAAACTTAAGCAAATAATTGTTTTTGATAAAGTTTGAGGAGGGATCTTTTATTGGGTAGGTTGTGTAAGAAGATGAGAGCAGATTTGGCTTTCACTTCTGATTGTATTATGGAACACAGAAGTCAAATTATCACTGTTTGCAGATGATATAATTCTGTGCCTAGAAGATCCAAAAAATTCCACCAAAATATTGCTAAAACTAATGAACAAATTTGGCAAAGCAGCAGGTTACAAAATCAACATACAAAAATCAATAGCTTTCCTATATACTAACAATGAATCTGCTGAGAAATCAGAAAAACAATTCTGTTCAGAACGTACTCAATAAAATGAAATAAAATAAAATGCCTAGGAATAGGTTTAACCGAGGAGGTGAAAGACCTCTGCAATGAAAACTGTGGAAAATTGAAGAAAGAAATTTAAAAAGACCTCAGAAGATGGAAAGACTTCCCATGTTCATGGATACTGTTAAAATGACAATACTACCAGGATGGGTGCAGTGGCACGTACCCAGCGGCTTGGGAGGCTGAGACAGGAGGATAGAGAGTTCAAAGCCAGCCTCAGCAAAATTGAGGCAATAAGCAACTCAGTGAGACCCTGTCTCTGAATAAAACTAAATAGGACTGGGGATGTGGCTCAGTGGTCCAGTAACCCCAAGTTCAATTCCAGTACAATACTACCCAAAATGACAATACTACCAAAAACAATATACAGATGCAACACAATTCCCCTCAAAATACTAAAGCCATTCTTCACAGAACAAGAAATATTAGTCCTAAAATTCATTTGGAAGAATTGAAGACTCAGAATAGATAAAGCAATTTTCATCCAAAAAAGCAATGCTGGAGGCACCACAATATCTGACTTCATATTATACTATAGAGATATAGTAACAAAAACTACATGGCATTGGTATAAAAATAGACACATAGACTTCAGGGTACAGAATGGAAAATACAGAGACAAACCCATACATCAATAGTCATCTGATCCTTGACCAAGGTGCCAAAAACATACATTGCAGAAAAGACAACCTTTTTAACAAATGGTACTGGGACAACTGGTCTTTCATTATGCAGAAGAAAGAAACTAGACCCTTATTTCTCATCTTGCACTAAAATCAACTCAAAATGGATCAACTCAAAATGAGACCTCAGAATTAAACTAGAAAGTATGCAACTCCTAAAAGAAATCATAGGGTCAACACTTCTGCTTTTAGGCACAGGCAATAACTTTGTCTACATGATTCCTGTAGGTCAGGAAAGAATGCCAAGAGTTAATAAACGACAGCATCAAATTAAAAAGCATCTGTGTGGCAAAGGAAACATTAGGAATATGAAGAGAGAAGACACAGAATGGGAGAAATCTTTGCTAGCTACTCTTCTGACAGTGGATTCATATCTAGAATATATAAAGAGCTCAAAAACCTTTACACCAAAAAATCAAATAACCCAATTATTAAATGGGCAAATGAATAACACAGATACTTCTTAAAAGAAGAAATAAAAATAGCTAACAATGCATGAAAGAATGTTCAATATAATTAGCAATTAGGAAAAATGCAAATCAAAACTACACAGATTTCATCTCACGCTTGTCAGAATGGCAATCATCAATAATACAAATAATGATAAGTGCTGGAGAGGATGTGGAGAAAAAGGAACGCTTTTACATTGTTATGGAACTATAAATTAGTACAACTACTATGAAAGTCAGTATGGAGGCTTCTCAAAAGACTAGACCTGGAACCACCATGTGACCCAGGTATACTACTTCTTAGTATTTATCCAAAGGAATGAAGTCATCTTATTAGAGTGATGCATGCATACTCATGTTTATAGCAGCACAATTCACAATAGCCAAACTATGGAACCAGCCTACATGTACATCAATAGATGAATGAATAAAGAAAATGTGGTAAATATATACAATGGAGTTTTGTTCACCCATAAAGAAAAATGAAATGTTAGCATTTGCAGGAAAATGAATGAAACTAGAGACCATCATGTTAAGCAAAATAAGTCAAACTCAGAAGTTTAAAATCAGATGTTTTCTCTCATGCTGAAGCTGGAGAGGAGAAAGGAAAACAAAGATGGTGGTGGATCTCCTAAAAATCAAAGGGTGATCAGTAGCAGAAAGGGACCAAGTGTTGGGAGATGGAAAGGCAAGGGAAGTGGGGAAGTGTTAGGATGTAATATTGGCCAAATTATATTGTTATATTGTGTGCAAGTGTGAATATGTAATAACAAATCCCATTATTGTGTACTACTATAATGCACTAATAAAAATACGCAAAAAACAAAACAAAACAAAACAAATTACAGAGAAAAATTTCTTTGGGCCTACTGCAACCTAGTGTTTCTTTCTTTTTTTTTTTTTTTTTTTCTTTTCCAGTACTGAGGATTGAACCCAGATGTGCTTTAACACTGAGTCACACCCCCAGCCTTTTTTATTTTTTATTTTGAGGCAGGGTCTCACTAAGTTGCATAGGGCCTTACTAAATTACTGAGGCAGTTCTTGAGTTTACAGTTCTCCTGCCTCAGCCTCCTGAGTTATTTGGATTCCAGGTATGCATCACTGTGCCTGGCAACCTAGTGAAACTATGCTTTTAAATTATTGTGTCCCAATTCTCAGATTGTACAGAAGGGTGAAGTGCTTCCAAATAAGTTTGCTTGTTTGGTGGGATAAATGTGCATATGCGCAAATATATATGTATAGTTTAGATAAAGTAAAGAAGATGTTGTCCAGTCTTGAGCTGTATACATATAGTTCTGTTACAATAACATAATAAACAAACTGTCAACATATTATTATTGATGTTATATTTTGCTGTGTTTATGATCAAACCCATGACCTTGTGCATCCTAACAAATGCTGTACTACTGAGCAACACCCCAACTCATCAACATATTATAAAATATCTTGAGTATCAACCCCATTTGCATGCCTGTTTGTATGCTTGTGTATGTTGTATGTGTACTGTGGTTGTGTATAAGATTGGTGAAAAACTATATATTTGATATACTTATTTAAACACATTATATAATTTATAATGAAAGTGAAATTTCAGTGGAAGTTTCTTTGGAAAGAAAAGCTAATTTTAACCTACGAAAAAGGAAGTGTATGCTATATTCTTTCATTAAAAGTAATTGCCTGTAATAGAAATATTAGCAATCAAATGAAATATTAGTTGGCTTAATAATAATATTGAAAAACAAAATATATTTTCATGTATAATATTGCTTCTTTTAATATATAAATGTGAAATTTCAAAGTCTTTTGTAATTTTTATGAGTTATAAAAATGTTAACACTAACTATGTAAAGCTAAACAGGAAAGTGGTGCTTTTGGCTTCTACACACATATGCACATGAAAATAGAAAAAAAAATCATCTAAAGTTTGCTCTTTTGAGTGTTCCTATCATAAGAACTTTCAAAAATAAATGAAAGTTATAGTTATGCTTGTTATGGTTAGGATGTGAAGTGTCCCCCAAAAGCTCAGACATAAGACAATGCAGGAAGGCTCAGAAGAGAAATGATTGGGTGGTAAGAGTCTTAACCCAATGGGTGAATTAATCCCTTATGGGATTAACTGAAGTTGTAGGTGTGACTGGGGGAGGTGGGAATTGGGGTGTGACTATGGAGTATATATTTCGTATCTGGAGAATGCAGTCTCTCTCTCTCTCTCTGCCTCCTGATCACTGTAATGTAAGCAGCTTCCCTTCACCAACCTTTCCCACCATGATGTTCAGCCTCACCTTGAGTCCTGAGGAATGGAGTTGGCCTATGAAGTAAGACTTCTGAAACCGTGAGCCCTCAAGTAAACCTTCCCTCCTTTACAGTTATGCTGATCGGGTCATTTAATCACAGCAGCAAAATAGGTAACTTACATACATATGTATATATATATATATATACATATATATGTATATATAGGTATTTTATATATATATAAACTATTCATATATAATTTATATATAATTTATAATTATATATAGAATTTATAATTTATATATTATATATTTATATATTATATCATTATATATTTTTTCATTATTAAAAAAGAGAAAGAATATCTTATAAATCTCAGTTTTCTAATACTTTCAGAACCTATTTATGAGTAGTTTTTAGATAATCATTGAGAAATTTGTATGAATAGATATTACAAAGGTATAAAATGAATACTGTAATATATATATTTAAACTTTATATCAGGAAATATTTTCTTGAAGAAAAAATGCTGGAATGAAACATTTGTAAGCATAGACCAAAATTTTACTACATTTTATTTAAACATATTTTAATAGAAACATATTTTTACCTGTCTCTCTAAACATAGCCATTTCATAGACCAAGCAGCCCAGTCTCCCTGTAAAAAACCTGTCATACAAGATGGGGCCTCTGCTGTCACCCTCTTGCTGGTAGGACTGATTTGTGAAGGCCTATTTGATGCATTTACGCCCCACATTACTACTATCACATTCCCTTCATTTAAAAGAAAGAACTGAATTCCAAGAGGGAAAATCCTGCATATTACCTCTGGAATGTGAGTCTTAAGATGAAATCAAAGAGAAAATACACTGTGAGTGGTGAACTAGCATCAGTACTATATGGGTTCTCTTGTTTGTAGCTGTTTGCTGGTCACAGAGCAGATATCAGAGTAAATCAGATTAGTACAGTGATAACTTTTTTCCTTATATTTCAAGAAAAATACCAAAAGAGTTTACAGAGAATATTTTCTTTGCTTCTTCTGTAACCCAGTGAATTCTCTTTACTTCAGTATTAAAATACACGAATTCCTGATATTCACAGGAAATTTGTCTAAAGGTTGCACATGTCCCATTGACTTCCATCTTCACATATGATAGGGAGCTTGATCAGCATGTAAATGGTCAGAAAGAGTAATTTATATAATGGATTCCTCATATAATATGCAACAACAAGGTTAAGATCTCTTATTTAAGAGTTAAATGAAAACGTCTGAGCAAAATCAAAATTGAACATTTTATACTACTATGTAAATTTTAGATCTGTAGATTCTGTTGAAATGAGCAAAAGTAGCATGAAATAATGATTTATTGATCTTTTTGAATGATATTTGCTTTGATTCTGAGAGAATTATAAGGTAAAATGTACATGTAAAATAGAAAAGATTTGAACTTTATAGGGCCAGTAAAAATTTGAAAAACATGTTGAGATAAAAAATTAATTTGAGGTAACAGGATAATTATAAAAATAAATAACTAAGATTAAATCTACATTTAAATCATAAAGAATATTATATAAAATCAAATCATACTTTTACAAGAAACAGTAGAAGAAATCAAAAGATATTCTCAAATGAAGACACATTATTCAAAAATACTTGTGAAATGTAAAAATTTACAAAAAATTTGAATAGAATGTGGATAGAATGAATTCAAACAAATGCAAACAAATGCCACAGACAAGTGCAACAAATATCATTAAATTCTAAATTGTGTTTAAAAATGATTGTTAAAAAGCTGTCATCTACTTTGCAGGCAAACAAATTTTAAAACCTATATGAATTTACATGTGCATAATGTGACAATTTGTCATATTAATGTGCCATATCACATTTTTAACAATATTCTAAAATAAAATGGATTAAAAAGAAGAGTTAATATATAGATTTCCCCAACCACATTTTTTGCTTTTTAAGAACATATTTGACACTTTAAGATTGTGTTTATTCATGTGTAAGATTTGATGATTTATTACACCTGTACATTTTCGAAATAATCACCACAGTGAAATTAATTAGCACATCTAACACCTTACTAATTTAATAAGCACAAACAAAAAATAATTTTCAAATAGCAATTCAACTAGAAATTCTGTTTTTTTTTGGTTTCTTGCAAATTTTCAAGCTCTAAATATTATCTTATTTCATTTGGGCTAATGTAACAAAAATACAATAAACAGGTGCCTTATAAAGAATGAAAATTAATTTGTCATTTTTTGGAGACTGAGAGGACCATGATCAAGGCATAGTAGATTCAGTGTCTGATGAAGACTAACTGTCTGGCTCATAAAGAGTCTTATTTTGTCTTCCCATGATGGATGGGATTGGCTAGCTGTATGAGACCTCTTGTGTAAGGGTGCTAATCTCAACAGGAAGACTTTCCCTCATGTGCTAATCTCCTCCAAAAGGCTTCAGCTTGTAATATTAACACATTGGAGATGAGGTTCTATTAGAAGGACATGAACGTTCAGTCCATAGCAAAAGTTCAACGTAGAAAATGATATTAACTATGGTAAGTTCAGTGAATGATGAATCTATGTATTTTTATAAGCATCTGGTTGTTCAAGCTTTACTGCTAGTGAGTTGGGAAAACATAAGGTGGAATTTGGATTGAACCAGAATAAATGGCCTGTGCCTTGGATAAGAACTGAAGGAGCACCTGGATTTAAATAAGAATATGAAACCAGTGTCCTGAGAAGAATTAATAAGTTATGCTAGATATGTATTTTTATTCTTATTCTAAATCATATTGTTGGATTACAACTTATAAATCTTTACATGTGGAAAAATCATAAAATAAATACACAAAATAAAATTAAGCATAAAATTAAAATAAAATTAAAATAAAATTAAGTTAGGTGTGGCCTAACACATTTTAAGTGAAATCATTCATGAAATCTTTTTGGATAGTATGTTGTAATTTTCTGCTCTATGGAGCAGTGTTAACATTATAATTGGACCTTTTTTTGGCAGTTTGTAATTAAAGGCTTTGTACAAATATAAATTTGGAAAAATTATCCTGCTCTTCTCAGGAAATAAATACTGTCAATAGCATTTTAATAATGATGCTTAATAAAATATTTATTGGAAACTTCTTTTTTGAAGGAGTATTAGTCAATATTTTCAGTCTTCAAAGATGTTGAGTAATGCTTTACTTCATGTGCCTCAGTGTAACAAACTCTTAGACTATGTAATATCCTTTTACAATATTTAACTAATACAAAAGTTTAAACATAATAAAAAAGAAACATGTGTAATTATATGTATTGTGGTAATATTATATATATTTGATGTTTTTAAACATTCTTGCCATTGAATTCTATTCATTTATTTGTAAATTTATTTTTCTACTATTATAAAGTTTCTATCTCTGTAAACTACTAAATTGATTTTGTAATTAAAAATATTAACTTATTAAATCAAACTAATTTAGCTTATGTTTTAGCTGAATGTTAAAAATGGCAAGACATATTTCTAAAAATACAAGGAAATTTATTAACATTCAATACATATTGATGAAAATTGTGCAGAAAAGGATGTTTTGTCAAATTGGATTTAACATGATTATTTTTCATATTAGACAAAAACAGATCAATATTTTAAAAATTGTGTTCTGAAACTTTTAAAATATATTCAGATGCCTCTAAATTCTGTACACAGAAAAAGTTACATCACAATGAAAACTAATAGAAAATGAATTTAAATAAGTTTGAAATCCTCATATAAAGATTTCAAGATTGATTAAAACCTATGAAAATGGAGCAAATATAGACACTTAATTGATCATTGATGTAAATTGTGGAGGTCATGGGACAGGTATCATCATTCAATAACATGACCAGAAGCAATAACTTTTTAATAACTTTGTTTTGGATCATGATTCATTTAACCAAATTCGTCTTTTTGCTTAACTCTTTTAAAAACCATGTATTGACATATACAGATAGTATAATATCCTATTTTTCTAAATAGAAATGTCTCATTTACTACAATTATAGATAAATACATATGTGACAATATCTACATTACAGTGGTGTATGAGAAGTGTACATCTATTAAATTTTATGGTTATACTTCATTCAAATGGTGTTTTGAAATAAAATTAAATTTAATAGTATCACTGAAAATATTATCAAGGATTGTTTTAAATTATTTAAAAATACACTTCCTGCAGTAATTTTACATATATTTTACTCTTTTTTCTGGTCTTGTTATATATTTTATTTTTTTATTTTTTATTTCTCTGACAAAGATTTTGTATATGTAGAAGTGATTGATACAAAATATGAATTTATGCAAATAGCTAAGAAGATATCTTATCTTGCTATTTATATTGTAATAATATACATTTTATGCATCACAGTGGCTTAAAGTAACACATATTTATCATGTTATAATTCTGGAGGTTAGATATTTTAAATGAACCATGAAAGACTACAATCTAGGTGTTGATATACTTCTCAGTGCTTGCTTTTTTCAGTTATTTCTGAGCAAAACCACAAATTACCTACTTGGCATCCATTACATACTTTCTGTTGGATTAAATGTCACAAAACCCCTATCTCTCACCCTGCACAAAACTCAACTCAAAATGGATCAAGGACCTCGGAATCAGACCAGAGACCCTGCATCTTATAGAAGAAAAAGTAGGTCCAAACCTTCAACTTGTTGGCTTAGGATCAGACTTCCTTAACAGGACTCCCATAGCCCAAGAAATAAAAGCAAGAATCAACAACTGGGATACATTCAAACTTAAAAGCTTTCTCTCAGCAAAGGAAACTATCAGTAATGTGAAGAGAGAACCTACAGAGTGGGAGAATATCTTTGCCACTCATACTTCAGATAGAGCACTAATTTCCAGAATCTATAAAGAACTCAAAAAACTCTACACCAAGAATACAAATAATCCAATCAACAAATGGGCTAAGGAAATGAACAGACACTTCACAGAAGAAAATGTACAAGCAATCAACAGATATATGAAAAAATGTTCAACATCTCTAGAATAAGAGAAATGCAAATCAAAACTACCCTAAGATTTCATCTCACCCCAATTAGAATGGCGATTATCAAGAATACAAGCAACAATAGGTGTGGGCGAGGATGTGGGGAAAAAGGTACACTCATACATTGCTGGTGGGGTTGCAAATTAGTGCAGCCACTCTGGAAAGCAGTATGGAGATTCTTCAGAAGGCTTGGAATGGAACCACCATTTGACCCAGCTATCCCACTCCTTGACCTATACCCAAAGGACTTAAAATCAGCATACTACAGAGATACAGCCACATCAATGTTCATAGCTGCTCAATTCACCATAGCCAGATTGTGGAACCAACCTAGATGCCCTTCAGTTGATGAATGGATAAAGAAACCGTGGCATATATATATATATAATGGAATATTACTCTGCCATGAAAAGTGATAAAATGATGGCATTTGCAGGCAAATGGATGAAATTGGAGAATATCATGCTAAGTGAGATAAGCCAATCTCAAAAAACTAAAGGATGAATGATCTCGCTGATAAGCAGATGAGGACATAATGGGGGGTATGAGGGGTTAGCGTTAGGGTTAGGGTTAGGTTTAGGGTTAGGGATAAGGAGGGTGGTAAGAATGGAGGAAGGAAGGATTGTATAGAGGGAAAAGAGGGGTGGGAGGGGTGGAGGGGTAGGGAAAAAATAACAGAATGAATCAAACACATTGCCCTATGTAAATTTATGATTTTTAATTTAAAAAAAAGGAAAAAAATCTTCAGAGAGAAAAAAAAAAAAGAAAATCATAAACAAGAATCTACTTATTTACACAAAGTAAAATGTCACAATTTACTGCTGGTGACCCAACTCTGTCATCTCACTAGTGGTATGCAAAGCATGTCACTTCTTGAGTTATTGCCAGCTAACTTTAACTTCATGATATATGAATATCGCCAGGGAAATTCAGAACCCTTCAGCTACTTATGCATCACGTTAATATTCCCAAGTGGTTTTATTAAAGGTGCCAGCACTACTCCCCCCTCAATAAAAAAAAAAGTCACAAAGGAAAAGTGACTAAAATTGTCATCAAAACTGTAAGTTGTAAAACATAGAATAAAAGATGAAAAGCAAGAAATATAGAAAATTTAAACACAACATATCACTTTCCACTAACACATGAAAAAAAAAAAAAAACTGGAATAAAGCAATGAAAAGAATACTGAATTGTGTGATACTTGACAAAAGTGTTCAAGTTTGAATATACTGTGGTAACAATTCCAAAGTTTTTCACTTAAAACAACATGTGACTTTCCTGTCTCTCTATACATTCATTATTAATCTGTTCAGAATGGTCATTACCACCTTCTGAAGCAGCCACCATAACTGAGATATTGACCCTTTCTCTGGCAAAGGTAATTAGTAAATGATTCTGTTCTGTCCATTAAAGCTTCTGCCCAGAACAGACATGGTTCACTTCTGTTCCTAATCCATCAGCCACAGAAAGTTTCAATGCCCATATCTAATTTCAAGGAGTGAGAATTATAATCATACGGTGTGTCTGGAGAGAAAAGATCTGCAAATATATAGCAAACTGTACTAATCAGTTTGACAACTGGAATATTAGTCATCAAATATTCAATTCATTCTGCTTTCCGCCCACAAAATTCACTCAGCCTACCTGACGGAGCCAATCCAAAGAAGCGCTTCAGTCATAGAATTATGCTTAAAGTCTAAGATGCCAGAATGAAAGGTAATATTTGTATCATTAGTTCATAATGCATGGTTGTTGCCACCTCAATACCCGATCTGGAAATTTATGAAATAAAAGTTATGTGAACTACCCTGAACCTGTTAGCCAACATGCAGTGATAGAAAAAGGGTCAGGATAACCACAGGAATAATACTGCCCCAGAACGTATGAGAAGTTCAGTTTATACTGGTGCACATTAATTTCAAAGTAGTGCTAAACAGAAGACTCCTTAATGCTGGAGAATGTACTGTGATTAATCAATTACTGTGATGTTCTTCCTCTTTTAAGTTCTTCGTGTCTCTTATTTTCAGTCTTTTAGTGTTCCTTCTATTTTTATTTGCTTTCCAACTACATCTAAGTAAACTCCAGAGAGAGAGAGTGTAGGTTGGGCAGCTTTGTCAGACTGGTCTTTGCCTGGAGGAGGTCGAGAGCCCAATCACCAATTAAACCTTGAATGGCCACAGGTTTTGTAGTCCTGGATAAAGTTTTATTTGATTGTCAAATTTTGTAGTCTCTTCATTATTTTTATTCTAGTCTTTTTTATTTGCTAATGAAATATTGTCTTTGAATTTATTTGCTTTCTTTTTATATTTCCACTTCCTGCAATTTAGTCATAGTTTTTTGTTACATTTAGGGGGAGGCTTCAGTCAGAGAATCAATTTTAGTCACTTTTTCCTTGTAACATTTAATCCAGGGATAAAATTTTAATAGGTGTCATATAGGTTATTTGTATTTTCGCTCTGAAAAAACTCCGTAAAGTTGTAGTTAACTATGGTGGATGTTACAGCCTTACCCTTCATCCTAGCCTTATTGCAAGTCTAAGATCAATTGACTGTAACTTGAGGCCCATCTCAATTTTCTGTATTTTATCTGGATTTCCTCTTTTAACCATACTATTGCCTGCAGTGCTTACACTCTCATTATTCTCTACTTTTTCTGAATGCTAACTTGCTAATTATTTTCTGATCTTGTTCGTTGTGATATCTTGCCAGAATCAGTAGGTAGGAACCAACTGATTTTTTTTTCCATCTTTTTTCACTGGGACACCAAGTTCACTAGGTACATGCATTTTCTTCAATATTATTACAAGTGACAGTTGTACCTAATAGTTCACAATTTGTATCTTGGATTATATTTTCCTACAAGTTTCCTTGACAAACTACACATAACCCCTAAGTCAGTATCCCATGTATAGAAATATTGTTATGGTAGCATTTGATTTCTGTGTGGTAATTTCTGATGTGATGGGCTTGGTTATGCTGTAGTTACAAGGAACTTTCAAGTCCTATTAACCTATCAACAATTACTTATTACTCTTGATAAGATTGGCGAGATAGATTATTTATTTCTGTTCATACTGGGGCCTAGACTATTCAAACAGAGATTTTCTGTGCAGTATAGGTTGATATGGCAGAGGATAATAAAGAATGTGGAAAATCTTTACTGCTTTTTAACATTTCCTTCTGACACAGGCTGCTTCCATTTGCAAGTAGGAAATCATACAGTCATGACTAACTTTAAGGGTGGAGAGCATGCACTGCAATCAGGTATCAGTTGGAAAACCTGGTGAACAATGCTATAGAATCCCACAGACAATAACAGGATTTAAAAATTCCTCACATAAATTTATCTACATGTGGCATCTGAATTAACACCTTACTCATTTTCTTTCTCTTTATTATATCCCTTCCAGGAAAGGAGCTACAGTGTAATCCTTTTTCCTGTTATAGATGCCAATGTAAAGCAAAGGAAAAGTTAAGCAGTTGTTCTTCAAATAGCTTGTTGAATGGAAGTCAGTAGATGATGATTGATTTCTCTTGTGTGTTTGAAGGCATAGTGCAGATTTGTGAAAGGAAAAAAAAAAATGTGGTAAGCAGTGGCAAAAAAAACATATACTTTTCAGAATTTATCCTACCACCAAGAATGGTGATGAGTGCCATTTCACAGAGGGTTGCTCTCTGGTGACAATCTGAGATTCAGTGGCCTCTGGTGACAAGGTGAGATTCAATAGTAGATTCTTTTCGATTCCACCTTCGATTAGTGATTTCAGTTGAAGTTCTGGTAACTCCCTTCCTCTTACTGTTCTATTTTTGTTCAGGGAGTTGTGTCTGAGACAGCCATTATTGATTGTGTTAGTGTCCAAAACACTGTGTCATTGTTCAAAATATTATGTTGGGAACACATGGTGTTTTTCTACATATTCCCTATTAATTTTGCTGGCTTTGAAAATCTTCTTGTCATCTTTATAAAAACCATTGTTTAGTATAGTCATTCTCATAAGCCATTTCTGAATATTTCTAGAAATTAAATATGTTAAAACATTTAGATTTGGAAGAAGGTTGAAATTTTCTACAGTCTGACAGTTCTTTATTTACTTCTGTGGACTAAACTATTAAAAAGTACTCTGAATTACCCATATTCAAATTCACTTCAGCATGATCATCTGTTGTAGCTGATAGAATATCAGTATTTTCAGAAAATATATAGCACCTTAGGGCAACATAGTAAATTATCATTCTTTTTAGATATTATTTCCTTCCTCTCATCATGGTTTGCTCTTTTTTAACACTACTTTTTAAAGTAATATCTGAAAGCACAAATATACTTTGTACTTCATAGTCATTTCTAAAATATGTTGGCAATAGTTAAGATAAATAATATTTTTTTATATAGTGACTTATTTTAGTGCCTGAAGTAATGGAAGAAATTCCTCAGGTTTCACATTTGTGCACACCTTTTCTTCTGAGCACTTGGTTTTCAGTGTTTGAAAAGGTGTGAGTGATGTGTGCAATGGCACTTTGGAGGATTTCTTTGTCTTAAAATATAACTAAAATTGTCATCAATTTTCATAAGTTATTCTCAAGTCCAAAGTTATAGTATTAAAAATACATTATTAAATAGATACCAATAATATTGAAAAATGCAATTAACAAGTTAAAACATCTGTGAAGACATAAAACCTGTTTAGCACATTTCATATAACATTTAAAAGACGGGAAAAATTCATGTGTTACTAATATTTTGAAAAAGAGCTAATTGCTTATTCCAGAATATCATATAAACTTTTTTATTTAACATAATTTATTTACAAATTAGAAATTAACAATAAAACACATTTGTATGTTGTGGCATTTCACAATACAGCACATGTTTTCAAATGCAGTGTTTATTAAAAGATCTATAAATCATTCTTAATCAGGTGAGACCTTGGGGCATTTAAGATAGTTCAGAAAAATGTTGACAGTGTAAATGTGAATTTTAGTTTCTTCTAAACCCAGAGGATATGCTTTCAAGACAGTTATTAGTTTTTTCTTGATGCTGTGACTCCATAATACTCTCTGTGATGGCTTCTTTCTTTTCTTTTAACAGGAGAGTGGCATTTTGAATTTGGTGATAGGGTACTTGGCCAGAGCATTTGTAACAGCATTTCATTAAGTAAAGCTCACTCCAGATGCTAGCTTATTGACATCTCTTGTATCATCCATAGTCTACAATAACGAAACTCACAGCTTTATTAGCTCATTTTGGTTATATGTAAAATTGATGTTCATTTTGACATAATTATACAAGTATTAGTTGATGCATTATGGATATACACAAAGGTGAAATTCACTGTGTCTACATAGGAAAGTTTGGTCAGATTCATTCCACTATTCCTCCCTTTTCCCAACCTTCCTCTATTCCCCTAATCTCTTTGCTGTGTTCATGGACTCCATCCCTTTTTCTTTTTTCATTACTTTTGTCTAAATTCCACATACGAGAGACAACTTTCTACTTTTGACTTTCTGGGCCTGGCTTATTTCGCTTAGCATGTTTTTCATTTCTATCCATTTATCAGCAAATGCCATAATTTCATTCTTCCTTAGGAATGAGTGAAACTCCATTGTGTTTATATACCACAATTTCTTTATTCATCAGTTGAAAGAAACTTAGGGTAGTTTGATAGTCTGGCTATTGTGAATTTTTCTGCTATGATTATTGGTGCGGCTACATCCTACAGTGTGCTAATTTTAGATATCTTGGACATATACCAAGGAGTGGGAAAACTGGGTCATATGGTGGTTCCATTCCCAGTATTTTAAGGAATCTCCATACTGCTTTCCAGAGTGATTTTACTAATCACCGAGTAACTGTATCTTTAACTTTCCCCTACATCCACATCATTTATTTTTATTTGTATGCTTGATAATTGCCCTTCTGATGAGTAAAATTAAATCTCAATGTAGTTCTGATTTTCATCTTCCTGATTACTAAAGATGGTGATCAATTTTTGTATAATTATTGGCTATTTGTATTTCTTCCTTTGAGAAGTATCTCTTCAGTTCTTTGGCCTATTGTTTAATTTAATTATTTGTTTGATGATGTTAAGTTTTGTGAGTTCTTTCTATATCTGGAGATTAATTACCTGTCTGAAGAGTTGGAAAAAAGCTCTTCTTTTATTCTGTAGGCTCTCCATGTTCTTAACTGATTCAGGCCAGGGAAGAGAAATTAAAGGGATACTAGTGGGAAAAGAAAAAGTCAAATTAACTGTCTTCTGATGACATGATCCTATATTAGAAGACTCAAAAAAAATCTCTACCAGAAGATTTCTAGAGCTGATAAGTTTTAGTAAAGTAGCAGGATACAATATTAAGATACCTGAATCAGTAACTTTCAATACTTCAATAATGAATCTTCTTAAAAATAAATTAGGAAAACTATCCCATTCACAATAAACTAAAATAATACTTAGGAATAAATCTAACCAAGGAGGTGAAAGACCTGTACAATGAACACTACAGAACAATGAAGTAAGAAATTGAAGAAGACCTTAGGAGATGGAAAGAACTCCCGTGTTCTTGGATAGAATTAATAGTATCAAAACAGCCATACTTCCAAAAGCATTATACAAATTCAATGCAATTCCCATTCAAATGCCAATGACATTCTTCACAGAACTAGACAAAACAGTTCTAAAGCTCATTTGGAAGAATAAGAAGCTCGGAATAAGACTAACCAAAGAAATCCTGCACAATAAAAGCAATGCAGGAGGCATCAAGATTACAGACCTCAAATTATACTACAGAGATAGAGTAACGAAAACAACATAATATTGGCACCAAAACATACATGATGATCAGTGGAATATAATAGAAGACACTGAGGCAAATCCACATAGATACAGTCTCCTCTGATGCTTCGCAAAGGTGCCAGCCAATATAAATATACATTGGAGAAAAGATAGTGTTTTAAACAAATGCTACTGGGGAAACTGGATATTCATATGTAGAAGAATAAAACTTGATACCTATTTCTCACCCTGTACAAAAATCAACATAAAGTGGATCAGAGACCCAAGACTTAAACCAAATATTGCAATCACTAGAAAAAAATGTAGTCTCAGCACTTCAATGTTGTGGCACAGGTGTTGACTTCCTTAACAAGACTCCTAAAGTGCAAGAAATAAAACCAAAAATCAATAAGTGAGAAGCTCACATATATTGTGCTGCTGTCAAGCTCTGATCAGGATCTTTCAAAATCCAAGTTCTGCATTGTCCTAATGCCTTACCTTGGAAACAGCTGCATTTCACATTTCCTAAGTGTCAGCAAACACAATCTCTTCATTAATTGTTGAGCTAAAACACAGAAGCAAAATTTCCTCTCGTGGTATGCACTGAGCTGACCCAGGCATTCTAATTCTCTCAGCAAAATGCCACTGTGGCACTTTTCAAACATTGGTGAGAAAATGGGGAAGACAAATACAAAAATAGGGATTTAAAGCCAGACTGATGTGTTTTAACTTTTTGTATTTATGCTTCATTTTTGTATACATAATATATAGTAATAATTATAAGCAGAGTTCAAAAATATTTAGTATCCTTATTTGCCTGCTACATATCAGGAATTGATTAACGATACTGTGTATGTTGACTGGTGTCACCTCTTCCATTTTATGAACTACATGATACTAAGTGTTGCATCTGTCTTATAATTAACCTCCCAAATCTCCAGCAATATTATAAACAAAAAGTATTCTGAATACAATTGGCTCTCCTTGGATGGCAATTTTAAAAAAATGCATTTCTACTAAGTGTGGGGAAATTTTATTCTTGTCATTATTCCCTAAATAATTATTAAAACTATTACATCTATCTATATTCCTGTAGGAAGCAAGAAAGAGATTCTTCCCTTGAGCTCTACACGGAGTATGGTCTTGCCAAATGTCAGAGTACTAGTCTTGGGAACTCTGAGAAATATACTTTTGTTGTTTTAAGCCCCCAAATTGGAGGTAATTTAGCATGCAGGTGTCAGAAAACTGTATTAATAACCCTGATTCTTGGAAACTATTCCTGAAAATATAGCATGATTTTTCACAAACATCCTTAATGCATTTATTTTCTTTGTAGAATACAGGAAGGAAATTGAATATACACAGTAAAAAAAATATCTATTTGAACCTATCTATGGGTATTTTATTCCACTTCAATTATCTTATTTGTGTTATAAATATTCAGGTAGATTTATAACATTCTTGATTTCAGTATTCCTTGTTACTAAAAAAATGAAGAAATTATTTAAAAATATGTATATTTTCAAGAGAAGACTAGCCTGCAAGTATAAAAAACATAGACAATAAGCACATATGTGCTTGTGTGTGTTTGGAAAATGCTAGGTACACTTGTTTACTAACCTCAATTTGCTAAATAGTTAATTATCAAAATGCACACCTATTATAATTAAATCAAAACTTTCTTTATAAATGCATATATCATAAATACTTAATTTGTTAGAAATATTTGGGTAACTTCTGTGATTAAGAAAAATTATGAACAATTGTATAATTTCCGTAATGATGAAGACCACATCTCCAAAAATTGAGGAAACAAAACAGTAGTATGGTTTCTAAGATTCATCCAGAGTTTCTTTTTCAAGAGTATTTTCCTATGGCTATATTGATATTCAGGTTCTCCTCTAGAAAGTGGGAAAATAATATTGAAATGTATTTTTAAATCATTATAATTAAAATGTTATTGCTTTGCTTTACTTTTAGGAGGCAAACAGTGATAAGCATAAGGAAGGAACAGTATTGAAAAATAAATGTTATTGGAAATTTAAACACAGTTTTGAAGAATATAAAAACAAGTTATTCCATCCTCTTGGGCACTGAGAATAAACATTTCAATTTCAGTAATGTTGGAAAGAACATCTAAAATTTCACACTGAGCCCTTTAGGCATAGTAGATTTGTCCAGTAAGCCATACCATCAATAAATGATTCTTGATAATAATAACATAATTAACATAAACCTGATATTTTCCTTTGGTGCTGCTTCAGTAAAATATACCACTAAAGTTAACAAATGAGGTGTCTTATGATAAAATTAGAAATAAAAAATAAATTGAAAATTTCACCAGACATGGCAGATTTTTTTCCTTTCATCTTCACCTCATCAGTTACTTCTTAGTAGGATCAGAATTTTTTACCACAATTTACAAGTGTTATTTTACACAGAGCCTGGATGACAGTATATATATATATATTTTTTTTTTGCCTGCCACAATATTATATATATATATATATTATTATTTAAACAAATGGGATACATGTTGTTTTTCTATTTGTACATGGAGTCAAGGCATACCATTTTGTAATCATAAATTTACATAGGGCAATGTGTTTGATTCATTCTGTTATTTTTTTTCCCGTCCCCGCCACACCTCTCACCCCTCTTTTCCCTCTATACAGTCCTTCCTTCCTCCATTCTTACCACCCTCCTTATCCCTAACACTAAACCTAACCCTAACCCTAACGCTAACCCCTCATACCCTCCATTATGTCCTCATCTGCTTATCAGCGAGATCATTCATCCTTTAGTTTTTTGAGATTGGCTTATCTCACTTAGCATGATATCCTCCAGTTTCATCCATTTGCCTGCAAATGCCATTATTTTATCATTTTTCATGGCAGAGTAATATTCCATTGTATATATATGCCACAGTTTCTTCATCCATTCATCAACTGAAGGGCATCTAGGTTGGTTCCACAATCTGGCTATGGTGAGTTGAGCAGCTATGAACATTGATGTGGCTGTATCTCTGTAGTATGCTGATTTTAAGTCCTTTGGGTATAGGCCAAGGAGTGAGATAGCTGGGTCAAATGGTGGCTCCATTCCAAGCTTTCTGAAGAATCTCCATACTGCTTTCCAGAGTGGCTGCACTAATTTGCAACCCCACCAGCAATGTATGAGTGTACCTTTTCCCCCACATCCTCGCCAACACCTGTTGTTGCTTGTGTTCTTGATAATTGCCATTCTAATTGGGGTGAGATGAAATCTTAGGGTAATTTTGATTTGCATTTCTCTTATTATTAGAGATGTTGAACATTTTTTCATATATCTGTTGATTGCTTGTACATCTTCTTCTGTGAAATGTCTGTTCATTTCCTTAGCCCATTTGTTGATTGGATTATTTGTGTTCCTGGTGTAGAGTTTTTGAGTTCTTTATAGATTCAGGAAATTAGCGCTCTATCTGAAGTATGAGTGGCAAAGATATTCTCCCACTCTGAATGCTCTCTCTTCACATTACTGATAGTTTCCTTTGCTGAGAGAAAGCTTTTTAGTTTGAATCTATCCCAGTTGTTGATTCTTGCTTTTATTTCTTGTGCTATGGGAGTCCTGTTAAGGAAGTCTGATCCTAAGCCAACAGTTGAAGTTGAAGGTTTGGACCTACTTCTTCTTCTATAAGATGCAGGGTCTCTGGTCTGATTCCGAGGTCCTTGATCCATTTTGAGTTGAGTTTTGTGCAGGGTGAGAGATAGGTCTTTAATTTCATTCTGTTGCATATGGTTTTCCAGTTTTCCCAGCACCATTTGTTGAAAAGGCTATCTTTTCTCCATTGCATATTTTTGGCCCCTTTGTCTAGTATGAGAAAATTGTATTTATTTGGGTTTGTGTCCATGTCCTCTATTCTGTACCATTGATCTACCTGTCTATTTTCGTAAAATGCCATGCCGTTTTTGTTACTATTGCTTTGTAGTAGAGTTGAAGATCTAGTATTTCGATACCCCCTGCTTCGCTCTTTCTACTGAGGATTGCTTTAGCTATTCTGGGTTTCTATTCTTCCAGATGAATTTCATAATTGCTTGCTCTATTTCTGTAAGGTACATCATTGGGATTTTAATTGGAATTGCATTGAATCTGTATAGCACTTTTGGTAGTATGGCCATTTTGACAGTATTAATTCTGCCTATCCAAGAACATGGGAGATCTTTCCATCTTCTAAGGTTTTCTTTAATTTCTTTCTTTAGGGTTCTGTAGTTCTCATTATAGAGGTCTTTTACCTCTTTCGTGAGATTGATTCCCAAGTATTTTATTTTTTTCAATGCTATTGTGAATGGGGTAGTTTTCCTAATTTCTCTTTCTGAAGATTCATCACTTATGTATAAAAATGCATTGGATTTATGAGCATTGATCTTGTAACCTGCTACTTTACTGAATTCACTTATGAGTTCTAAGAGTTTTCTGGTGGAATTTCCAGGTTCCTCTAAATATATAATCATGTCATCAGCGAACAGGGATAGTTTGAGTTCTTCTTTTCCAATTTGTATCCTTTTATTTCTTTGGTTTGTCTAATTGCTCTGGCTAGAGTCTCAAGAATGATGTTGAATATAATGGTGAAAGAGGGCATCCCTACCTTGTTCCAGTTTTTAGGGAGAATGCTTTCAGTTTTTCAACATTTAGAATGATATCGGCCATGGGCTTAGCCTAGATGGCCTTTACAATGTTAAGGAATGTTCCCACTACCCCAATTTTTTCTTGTGTTTTGAGCATGAAGGGATGCTGTATTTTATCGAATGCTTTTTCTGCATCTATTGAAATAATCAAGTGATTCTTAACTTTTAGTCTGTTGATATGGTGAATGACATTTATTGATTTCCGGATGTTGAACCAAACTTGCATCCCTGGGATTAAACCCACTTGATCGTGGTGCACTATCTTTTTATGTATCTTTGTATGTGATTTGCTAAAATTTTGCTGAGAATTTTTGCATCAATGTTCATTAAGGATATTGGTCTTAAATTTTCTATCCTCAATGTGTCTCTGTCTGGTTTAGGTATCAGGGTGATATTGGCTTCATAGAATGAGTTTGGAAGGGTTCCCTCCTCTTCTATTTTATGGAATACTTTGAGAAGTATTGGAATGAGCTCTTTAAAGGTTTTGTAGAACTGGGCTGAGAATCCATCTGGTCCCGGACTTTTCTTTGTTGGTAGTCTTTTGATGACCTCTTCTATTTCATTGCTTGAAATTGATTTATTTAAGTTGTGTATGTCCTCCTTGTTCAGTTTAGGTAATTCATATGTCTCTAGAAACTTGTTGATGTCTTCAAGGTTTTCTGTTTTGTTGGAGTATAGATTTTCAAAATAGCTTATAATTCTGTTTTGTATTTCACTCGTGTCTGTTGTGACATAGACTGGCAGATTGGATTGAAAAGAAAAATCCAACAATATGCTGCCTGCAAGAGACTCATCTCATAGAAAGAGATACCCATAGACTAAAGGTGAAAGGATAGGAAAAAACATACCATGCACATGGACACAGCATAAAAGCTGGAGTATCCATCCTCATTTCAGGACTTCAAGCCAAACTAGTCAGAAGGGATAAAAAGGACATTACATACTGCTTAAGGGAAGTATAAATCAGCAAGACATAACAATCATAAATATCTATGCCCCGAACATTGCCTCATCCATGTACGTCAAACAAATCCTTCTCAATTCCAGAAATCAAATAGACCACAACACAATAATACTAGGCGATTTTAACACATCTCTCTCACTGCTGGATAGATCGTCCAAACAAAAATTGAATAAAGAAACCATAGATCTCAATAACACAATCAACAATTTAGACTTAACCGACTTATATAGAATATACCATCCAACAAAGAATGAATACACTTTCTTCTCAGCAGCACATGGATCCTTCTCTAAAATAGACAATGTTTTATTCCACAAAGCTACTGTTAGCAAATACAAGAAGATAGAGATACTACCTTGTACTCTATCCGATCATAATGGATTGGAATTAGAAATAAATGACAGAATAAAAAACAGCAACTTCTCCAATACTTGGAGATTAAATAATACACTATTATATGATTGATGGATAACAGAAGACATCAGGAGGGAAATTAAAAAATTCTTAGAAGTAAATGAGAACAAACCACACATCATATCAAAATCTCTGGGACACTATGAAAGCATTACTCAGAGGAAGATTTATTTCATGGGGCGCATTCAACAGAAGAAGTAGAAATCAACAAATAAACAACTTAACACTACAGCTCAAAGCCCTAGAAAAAGAAGAGCAGACCAACACCAAAAGTAGTAGAAGACAGGAAATAGTTAAAATCACAGCTGAAATCAATGAAATTGAAACAAAAGAAACAATGGGAAAAATTAACAAAATAAATAGTTGGTTCTTTGAAAAAATAAACAAAATTGATAAACCCTTAGCCACACTAACAAAGAGAAAGAGGGAGAAAACTCAAATTACTAAAATATAGAATGATCAAGGGCATAGATATTTATGATTGTTATCTCTTGCTGATTTGTGCTTTTCTTAAGCAGTATGTAATGTCCTTCTTTATCCCTTCTGACTAGTTTTGGCTTGAAGTCCACATTATCTGAATTGAGGATGGATACTCCAGCTTTTTGCTGTGTCCATGTGCATGGTATGTTTTTTCCCATCCTTTAACCTTTAGTCTATGGGTATCTCTTTCTATGAGATGAGTCTCTTGCAGGCAGCATATTGTTGGATTTTTCTTTTCAATCCAACCTGCCAGTCTATGTCTTTGGATTGATGAGTTCAGGCCATTAACATTCAGGGTTATTATTGTGATATGATTTGTATTCTCTGTCATTTGACTCATTTTTGTTTTTTGACATGATTTGGTTTCTCCTTTATTTGGCTATTCCTTTAGGCTAGTTCCTCCCATTGCTGATTTGCATCATTGTTTTTCATCTCTTCCTCATGGAATATTTTGCTGAGAATGTTCTGTAATGCCATCTTTCTTTTTGTAAATTCCTTTAGCTTTTGTTTATCATGGAAGGATCTTATTTCATTGTCAAATCTGAAAGTTAGTTTTGCTGGGTATAAGATTCTTGGTTGGCATCCGTTTTCTTTCAGGGCTTGGTAAATGTTGTTCCAGGCCCTTCTAGCTTTTAGAGTCTGGATGGAAAAATCTGCTGATATTCTTACTGGTTTCCCCCTGAAGGTAATTTGATTCTTTTCTCATGCAGCCTTTAAAAATCTGTCTTTATTTTGTATGTTAGGTATTTTCATAATAATGTGCCTTGGTGTGGGTCTGTTGTAATTTTGTATATTTGGAGTCCTATAAGCCTCTTTTACTTGGTTTTCCATTTCATTCTTTAGATTTGGGAAATTTTCTGATACTATTTTATTGAATAGATTGTTCATTCCTTTGGTTTGTTTCTCTAAGCCTTCCTCAATCCCAATAATTCTTAAATTTGGCCTTTTCATGCTATCCCATAATTCTTGTAGATTCTGTTCATCATTTCTTACCATCTTTTCTGTTTGGTCAACTTTGTTTTCAAGATTAAATATTTTGTCCTCAGTGTCTGAGGTTCTGTCTTCCAGGTGTTCTATCCTATTGGTTATGCTTTATATGGAGTTTTTAACTTGGTTTATTGTTTCCTTCATTTCAAGGATTTCTGTTTGTTTGTTTTTTTTTTTCAGTATCTCTAACTCTTTATTAAAATGATCTCTTGCTTCCCGTATTTGGTCTTTTAACTGTTGATTGGTGCGATCATTTAATGCCTGCATTTGCTCTTTCATCTCCTCCTTCAATGCCTGCATTCGCTCTTTCATCTCCTCGTTTGCTTCCCTGATTGTTTTAATTATGTACATTCTGAACTCCCTTTCTGACATTTCTTCTGCTGTGCTGTCATTGGGTTTTATTGATATAGTATCTAGGTTTGTTTGGGACATTTTCTTCCCTTGTTTTCTCATATTGGTCAGATGTCAGTGGGACTCTGAGATATTACAGATTTCCTCTGTTGGCTTATAGTGTCCCTGTAGATTTCCAGTGTATCACCTCCCAGCCTTCAGTAGCCTGAAGTCTTGGAGTAACTTGATAATGCAGTGCTTCCAAAGAAAGCTGCCCCTAGCCCACTACTGGTTCTAGGGCTTGGAGTTCGCTCTGTGTGGAAAGGTTCTCACTGGGGGGGCCTGGCTCTGAGAAGCTGGCCATGTGGGAGGAGCCCACCACCGCAGTATGCAGGGCTGCCTGGGGAAGACTCTAGCTGCCCTGCCCTACTCTGATAAGCCGCCCCTATACGGGTCTGCTTCCCAGGTCAAGATTCACCAGGTGGGGGAGACTCACCCCGTGGCTGTATTTTAGTCTGAGTCTCTCAATGCCTCCCCTTCTTGATTTGTGGGTTCTGGAGCAACTGGAGATGCAGTCACCCTCTAATCCGCCATCTTGGATTGCCCTGTGGAAAGAGCCTGCGGCCGGAGAGGGCAGGGCTGCCTGGAGAAGTCTCTGGCTGCCCTGCCCTGGTCCTAGAGGCTGCTTGTGGGTAGGAGCTCTCCGCTGGTTCGGGGACTTGGGGCTGGCTCTGTGTAGAAAGGCTCTCACTGGGGGGTGTGCTCCAAGAAGCTAGCCTTGAAAGGTGCTTCCCGCCGGAGGGAGCCAGTCTGCTTGGGGAAGTCCCTGGCTGCCCTGTCCTGGTCCCTGAAGCTACCTGCGGGCCAGAGCTCGCTGCGCTGGCTCAGGGACTTAGAGCTGGTTCTGTGCCGAAAGGTTCTCACTGTGGGGGCTGCTCTGAGAAGCTGGAGCAGTTGGCCATGTGGGAGGAGCCTACCTCCAGAGTGAGAGGGCTGCCTGGGGAAGACTCTAGCTGCCCAGTTCTACTCTTATAAGCCGCTCCTATCCGGGCCTGCTGCCTAGGCCGAGCTTCACCTGGTGGGGGAGACTCACCCCGTGGCTCTATTTTAGTCTGAGTCTCTCAATGCCTCCCCTTCTTGAATCCTGGGTTCTGGAGCGACTGGAGATGCAGTCACCCTCTAGTCCGCCATCTTGGATCGCCGACAGTATATTTTTCTTTGGTGTTCTCTTTTCTCACATTTGTTTGAACCATCATGAAAAAAATTTTGAATGATTATTTGTATTATTTCTTAATAATTTTATCAGGTTAAAATTCCTAAATCCAGCAGTTAATTTTCAAGAATCATCTCTAATTAAATTTAAGAAGTTACATTAATTCATTGAGAAAACTCTGCATATTGCAATGAGGCTGGGTATAGGAGTTGTTTCGAGAAAGCTTATGGTGAGTAGCAAGAAGAGAGAAAAGCAGATTTCTTAATTTGTCCCTGATTTGAGAGACCTCTCTAATTCTTAAAATGGACTGTTTATTCATCCTCCATGAGGTAAAGATTTTCTTCATTGAGGGAGAAGTAGTATCTTACGTGATAAATATGTTCACTGTACATTTTGTAAACTTGATTTTTTTGAATTTGAAAAAACATAAAAGTCAAAATATTTCATAATTTACAAACTGAAATACTTCTGTAAATATGTTTTTCAAGTGTTTTCCTAGGACATTTTAGAGTGTTGCATGTGTTGAATATGATCTTAATATGATGCACTTTAACCCATTACTATTTCCTGTCCACTTTTTATTCCATCCAGAGGTACATATTATCTGATGATTTTGTTTTTTAATGATGTTCACAGCTCTTGATGACCTTTGCCTAGATCCAGTAGTTCACCAACAGGTGGAAATAGCTGTATTTTAATTCTATGATCTTTCTCACTTATTAGCAAAAAAATTTATAATGAAAACATTCTGCTTATTAACTGTTTGTTTACCTGTGCTATATGAAAGATGGGGTAAATGTTTGAGTCATTCCTATCAGTTGTTAGCTTCCAAAATAAAATTTTGTACCTCTAGCACTTTCATTGGTGAGTAATTGGTCATTTTTATTAATGTAATTATTAAAAGTTAAATATAAGTATATTTGATGGATTTAATTTTGATGCTCATATTTTACCCACTTTAATTCATGCCAGCCTCTGCAATTATTCTAAGTCCTTTTGATGAAATTCTTTCTAGTCACATTTGGTAGCTTCTATGCCATCTGGCATGTTAAAGTGTTCAAGGCCTAAGTCATGTTGCTCATGCCCTAGACCAAGAGTTAGAAATTTCTCCAAAGTGAACTGATTGCATTTACTGAATCATCATATTTGGATATCATAATCTCAGACTAGGTAGGAACATTGATCCTTTTTTCTAGACATTTCTGAGAGCAGAGACAGGAAAATAATAAATGAAAGAAAGACTTACATATATATCATAAATATATACATATATATATATTATAAATAGAGTTGATAGGCAGCTTGGTAGGTAGGTAGATAGAGATGGATGTATGTTCAATGAAGAGTTCATATGAGTGTTCCAATTCAAATGAAGTCTTTAAGGGATTTTATAAAATCTGTTTATTTGTTATCTACTTTTCGTTTGTTTTTTTAATAATATTGGAAATTATTGAATTAGGTTAATATTTTCTTTGTTTCATGATGCCCATCAAACATCCCCAGACAGCAATATCAAACAACAGCTAAAAATGTGAATAAACAGTTTAAGATATATTTCAGAGTTCGTTCTGTCCTTATATACTGCTATAAGCACATAGTCGAATTACTTTGAC
Source organism: Sciurus vulgaris (assembly GCF_902686455.1). NCBI lineage: Eukaryota > Metazoa > Chordata > Mammalia > Rodentia > Sciuridae > Sciurus > Sciurus vulgaris. The sequence continues at coordinate 22,923,186 of NC_136470.1, read as the reverse complement.
TTAAAGTCACTAGTAATATTTTCTGTGTGTGTTTACTAAATGAATATATTACTTCTCATTTCCATTTAAATTTTTTCATGTAGTTACATAAAATGGTTTGCTTAGTTCTGGGTTAAAAACAACAAAGTAGAGAAAGTCTGTGTAATATAGATGTATATCTACACACCACTTTTCTCTACTTTGCACTTTCCTCATAGTGTACGTGAGAATCAAAACATAGTTGTATAAAAAGTAATCCTCACTACTTTTTAGAGTAAATGTAGCATGCTTTATTCAAGTAGGTTGTATTGAGGGATTGTTTGTGTTGTCTGTGTTTATAGGAATTTTGGGTCACCTTTCCTTTACATAGAGTTTTGCAATTATTAGCCTTGGCAGATATTTTATCAAAATATTTTTCAGTATATGTTTAAGATATACTCCAAGAAGTTATATTGCAAGGTCAAAGGGTAATTTCTTTATTAAGTAATGTGATCACATATGCCAGATAACTCTTCATGGAGAGTTAGCATTTTTTCATCCCACTAGCAATTTATGAAGTTCAAGTTTTGCTACTCCTTCATTAGCCAAGTATGTTGTTAAACTTTTGAATTTTTGCCAGTGTAATAGGTGAGAATGTGACATGTTAATTTCTGGATTATTTTATTTTTCTTTGAAGTGTACGCTCATTTCTCTATTTTTGTAGAATTGCTGAAAAGTTTTGTCTAATTTCAGATGCTCCTTAATAAGTGTATTAACCTTTCCATATTCCAGATTTCAATTATTTTTCTTAGTTTGACCTATATCTGTTTACTTTATTTGTGGTCTCTTTTTGCCATGCATCTTTTTTAGTATAATAAATTATATCTATTTTTATACTGCTCCTGAATTTTGAGTTTTAAGTTTTAAACAGTTTTTTCTCTCTCACTTCTTGAAAAGGAAGCCAAGTTCCCTTCCATCATGTGTATTGTTTTATCCATTTATATTTTAATCTCTGGTCATTTGGGAATATATCCAGATGCATTTTATAATGAGTTGATCAGTTTTTAGCTCTTTTTCATATGGTCTCTTATGATCCCAACATCATATATTTATTTAAAAGTAATTTCTTCAACAATTCCTAATCATTGTTCTATGCTGGTTTTCTAGGACCTTCTTTTGGTAATGTTTAAAATGTGCTTTTTATCTTGTATGTCTTTTCTCCTATTAGTTCATTTTGTTTTTCTTTAGGTCCTTTTTTTTTTTTTTTTTTTTTTTTTTTTGGTGGGGCGCACTAGTAATTACTTGTACTTATTTATTGCTTCAAAAATTTAAAAAAATGCATATTCATATCCAGAGGAAAAGAGAATTATGAATTCTTTTTTACCATTACTTAAAATACTTAATTTTTAATGAACTCACATCTTTATTATGCAGTCTTCCTCTCCAGAGACATTTGTTTTATAATTCTTCAAGTATAGTTCTGTTCCTGTGCCTCTATATGGTATTTTATTCACTATTTCAAATTCAAAATGCTTTCGCATTACTAGCATTGAAAAATTAAACATCAAAGTCAAGTATGAATTTAAAAATCAAAATAAAAAGGGTATTTAAAATAACTTAAAATGATATACATAAGTGATGAATTCAAGACTTGTATACTGCATCCTCATAACATTTCTGAGAGAAATGAAATCTAAACACATGGAAATGCAAACAGTGATCCCAGATTAGAATTTTGCATATCTTCCCAAATTGATGTACACATGTCATTCAATCACAACTTATCTTTATTTTTTTTAAATTTAAGATTTGCATTTAGGAGACATCTTTGAATTCCCTTTGCCATAAAAAGAGAAATCTACCTAGTTCAGATTCAATAATTCTCCCAAATGCCCAACACATGCCTCTATCCCTTCTTTCCTTTACTAGCATTCATAGATTTAACTACAGACAAGAGACAAGACTAGGAAGATTAGAAAGTTTGCTAGATGAAATACTTAACCAATAGATGAGATATAGGAAATCAGAAATAAACACAAGCAGGAAAGCATGCCAACATTATGGAATTTAGCTTGGAAAAGTAAGGGATCAGCATGCATGTGATAAAGCAAACCAGTATATGGTGTTGAAAGAAAGAATGACCATGGATAATTGAATAATTTTATTGCCACTTATGTTACTCTCCTTTAAGCAGAATTACTTTCTGCACAGATGAATTCCTAGTAGAGATTCAAGTTGATACCCTGATAGGAATTGCTATATCAAAAATCAAATTATTTTATAATAACTAAAAAACTGTTGATTTTTAACAATGAAAGTAAATAGAACCTTTGATAATGATGAAGCAAAATGAATGGAAATCTTTGAGACTCCTCCTAACATGATTCACAAATTGATTTTAAATGGATACATTCAACATGAGAATGGAAATAACATAAAAAATAAATTATATGCACTTTCGTGGTTTTGGTTATGTGTAATATTTTTGAATGCCATCAGTTTTTATGTTTACTCATGTTCAATGGTTTAAAAAAATCATAAATAATCAAATAAGTAGGGCATTTTAACTTGGCTCTTGCTTGTGAAAGTGAGTGTCAGAGGGGGCAATAGCTTGGGTGTTGTTGTGAAGGGGTGGAAGGAGGGTTGCTTGCAACCTGATGAGAAATTATAACACCACATGAGAATAGAGGTAACTCCCAGCCCGGGGTTAACTGAGGTAACTGTGGCTATTTGAATTGCGCACGTGTATGCGTTTTGCGTGTTCCCTACAGACTCAGTTCAAATGGGTGTGATTTTCTATTTGTTTCCTTTGTGTTTCTTACATGTGAAAGTAGCATAAGTAAACATGAAAGCCAACCACTTGATCATGATTTAGATGTTTAAAAATTTAATAGTTAACTTGAAATGTACTATATATTTTTAAGGACTTATTGAAGTATGTATTTGTAGTCACAATGATGGAAATAATCTTCATGTATTTTATTTTCTCCACAAAACTGTCTTATACAGAATTAAGTGTTTATACAAATATTAGCTACTCATGACAAATGAATATGTACATGCTTTTTTCTACTTAATATAAATTGTCGTCCTTTGTTGTTCTTCAGAATTTTAGGATAGTTGAAAAATTTATATGCTACAAACAAGATAAAGATAAAATACAAGCAGGTAAGAGAATTATTGAAAAAAGAAAATATGTATAGGATAATACAGCCAACACAATAGAAACTATAGATTAAAGATATATCCAGAAGAGAGAGGTTCACAATCTCCAATTTGTATGGTGAAGTGTTTTTTTTTTTTTTTTTTTAAAACCAGGGTTTTGACAGTCTTGTGGGAAAAATAGGAAATAACTCAAGTGCCATGTGCTACATTTAACTATAGCACTGTGCATGATGCGCTTGATGAAAGAGTGAAAAATGTGATTTCATTGGCTTGAGGGAGGCAGGAGGGCAAGTAGGACTTCACAGAGTTGCTGGCAAATACAATAAAAAGGACAGTATCTTTAAATAACAGCTCTTCCTGGAAACTTTTGCAATACCTAATAACAGTTTCCTATAGTGTTCAAAAGCAATAATGGATAAGGTATGAGTATGGATTGCATAATTTTTATTAAAATATAGTATACAGTATTTCAAAATATGAGATTTTAGAATATCTGATTATATAAAATATGAGTTTTTACTGAATAAAATAATTTTTTAAAAATTATACTTTAAGAAGATAAACTTTTTAAGGACATTTATCACAGGCTTACATTTTTGTTAGTTCATAATGAGGTTTTGCTTTGTTTTAATTTCCACTGTTTATGAAACATTAAAAAGCAAAAATTGTCTTTCTGACATGAATTTTTGATCTGATTTTTCTAAGTAAATATTTACACCCTCTGTAGTGATACTTAAATACCCTATATGTTCTGAAATTTATTGGAGTTTGAATTAGTCAGGGTTTCCTAAAGAAATATATTTAAATAAAACACTCAATAGGATATATATCTGTGTAAGAGTTTAGATATGAGATATCCCCAAAAGCTATGTGCAAGACAATGCAATAAAGTTCAGAGGTGAAATTATTGGGCTTTGAGAGCTTCAACCTAATCATTGCATTAACCCACTTATATGGATTAACTGGGCAGTAACTGTAGGCAGATGATGTGTGACTGAAAAGGTGGATCACAGAGGGCATGACTTTAGGGTTTATATTTTTTCCTGGTGAGCAGAGCACTCTCTTTGCTTCCTGGTTGCCATTTCCTGAGCTGCTGTCCTCCTCCATGTCCTCTGTCATGATGTTCTGCCTCACCTTGGGCACAAGCAGTGGAGTCAGCCATCTTGAAACCAAGAGCACTAAATGTTGTCTCCTCTGTTATTTTGCCAGGTCTTTTGGTCACAGCAGTAAAAAATCTGACTAAAATGGTACATGAAATAATATGCATATATATATATATAATGGGATATATATGCACATATATAACAAAATACATGTAATATATAATAATATAAAAATATATAATATGGAGAATATTTGATTACATAGCTATATATCAATAGGATATATATGTATATATGTATGCGTGCATATGTATGTATACCAAGTTTATGAAGTTGCTGTCCTCTGGACAATACAGATAAGGAGATAAAAGTATATATATGTATAAATATTAATTATTCTTATATATCTTTATGTTGTTATATATATGCACGTGTGTGTGTGTGTGTTTAAAGACATGGAAGATTGTTATTAGGTATCAACTCACTTGGTTATAAAGGCTAAAAATTCCTATGATCCTCCATATAATTTGAAGACCTAGGGAAGTTTGTCATATAATTAGAAGGTTGGACAGGCCATGGTGTAGATTTCAATATGAATTTGAAGATCTCTGAACCAGGAATACAGGAGGCAAATATGTGATCCATGTTCTAGGTCAGACAGATGAAGAGAGCATAAATCCTCTCTTTCTGTCATTCTCTCCTCTTCACCCCTCAATGGATTGAAAAATGCTCAAATACATTGGGGAGTGTCATGTGACTTAATAAATACAGCAGTGGAAATGCAAAACTCTTCCAGACACACCTTCACAAACATACTCAGAAATAATACTTGATGCATCAGGGTATCATACTCCCAGTCAAGTTGGCACATAAAAATTAACCGTCATAGGCAGTCTGTGTTTAGGTTATAGAACTTCAGGAATTAAGGCCTTGTCTATTGTCACCATTGTGTAGGAAGCACTGATGTGCGTCCTGGCTTTGCAAGAAAGCAGATAACTGAATAGCTGCCACTGAGAGATGCTTCATAAGTTAGTCTTAGTTTCCCTGTTCTTTGATTGCTATTTAACCAGAAAACCTTTCTGGAAATTTTTATGTTCCCTCAAGTACAGGAAGATATAGCTGAAATGTGAATTTTAAGGCACATCTAAAAGAGGGAAATACACAACATTTCACAACTACAACCTTAGGAATGGACATCTTAGTCATTAATTTTCCTGTAGAATCTTTAAAAGTAGAGAAGAATCTTCAATGTGGGGTTTTCTTTGTGGGAAACTGTTCTAGTAACTGCAGTAAAAGGTATTCACATGTGCTTAAGTTGTCATAGTTATTAATAGTTCTGAGAACTTCCCTTAGATTTCCTAGTATATTCAGTAGATATTTAAATCTTTGCTTCAGAGTTGACCTGAACTTATTTTCTAATCTGTAAATAATTCTTTTTTTTTTTTTTTTTTTTTTTTTTTTTTTGCGGTGCTGGGGATTGAACCCAGGGCCTTGAGCTTTCAAGGCAAGCACTCTACCAACTGAGCCATATCCCCAGCCCCTGTAAATAATTCTTAGAAATAAAGTATGATTCTAAAGCTGTGTATCTTATACGATATTTATTATAATTATTTATTTTGCTGCTAATATTTGCATACCTATATTTGTCCTCAAAAGGATATCTAGTTCTTCCAGCCACATTTACTGAAGTCTATCTTTCTATATTTAATGATCATAGGATCAACTGACAAATATATGGGCTATATTATGTTTCATTAATCTATAATTCTCTGAATTCTAAGCTCTGACTTTCTGATTAATGAAGGTTTATATAGAGTTTTGTAAATCAGGAAACACATGGTTTCTAAGTTTGTTTCTTCATTGGAATTGTTTTGGCTATTCTGGGTCTTTGTTTTCCATGTAAATTTTTTAAATTTCTGGAAATTTTCTTAAAAGATCTGAAGGGAATTTGGGGGTATTCTATTAAATTTATAGAACAATTTGGATAGAATTAATATATCAATATAATTATTCTTCCAGTGTAGGTAATAGGAAATTTCTCAATTTATTGAGATTAAGGATATTCTCTCTAATTCTAAAGTGCTTAAGTGACGTGTATTTCATAAAATTCTACTCTAAATATTTCATGTATTTTATTACTGTATGTATTCTTCTTCTAGCAAAGATTATTTTCTTTGTTGACAAGTAAAAATACACAAAAATTTGCATATTGATCTAGACCCCACTAATATATGTATTCTTACAGATTTTTTAATGTTATTTTCTGTAAGTCATATGTTAATTAGGTAGTGTTACTTCTTACCCAACTTTATAGTTTGCTTCTTTTTTGTTTTCTTGCCTACTCTAGTGGGATCCCAGGACAATACTGAATAGAGGTGGTGAGAACAGATATCCTTTCTTTTTCCTGTTTTGGGGAAAATAATTCAGATTTTCACCATTAGATGTAATATTAAGTGTAGATACTTTATAGATATCATTCATCACATTGAGGGAGTGTTCACCTATGATTAATTTGCTGAGATACTTTATAATTATATGTTGAATTTGTCATATTTACTTTGGCATCCATACCAATGAGGATATTGTTTTTAACTTCTAATTTATAAGAGTGATAACTGACATTGTGTAATTTCCATTCCTAGAACAAATCCAACATAATCATGTATTTTCTGTTTCATATACTGTTAAGCTCAATTAGTTTGTGTTTTCTTGTTGAGTACTTTATGTTTATAACAGTATTATTGGTTTCCTAGTAATATATTTTTTGCATTCTGTATAATACTTTTATGAAATTATTAGGAATTTCTTTATATTGGTTTTCTGAAAGACATAGAAATTTGGTGTTATATGTTTCTTTCATGATCAATAAATTTTTCTAGCAAAGTTGTCTTTGGTTTTCTGTGTAGGAAAGATTTTAGGCATGTGGTATCTATTTCTTCAATAGTCGTATGTTTATTTAGTTCATGCTATTTGTCAGATTTGTAGGTTTTGTCTTTCAATAAAAGTACGATCATTAAGTTTTGTAGTTTTATTTTCCAGTATTATCATTTAAGCTGACTTTTTTCAAAACACTTATGCATTCAACAGATTTTTATATAATTTTATCAAACAATATTTTTGTGACCTTTCTGGATCTATGTATTACTTATAAGTGCATGTTCAGTTTTAAAATATCTGGAAATATCCAAAAATCATATTATTTATTTTTATTTGATTCCTTTAGACTTAGAGAACACATTCAGTGTAATTTTATTATGTTAAACTTAGTAAAGCTTGTTTTATAGCTCCAGATGTCATGTATCTTGGATAATAGTCAACACGTGTTTATAAAGGACATCTAATTATGAAAAACACTATGGACATTCCTCAAAAATTAGAAATAGAATTACAGTATGTTCCAACAATCTCACTACTGGGATTGAGATCCAAAGGGACTGAGATCAGTATGTCACAGAGACATCTGTGCTCCCTTTTTGTGGCAGCATTAGTCACAGTAGCCAACACATGGAATTGACCCATGCATCGACTGACAGATCAAAGTATGAATAAAAGTGACATATATACAGAATGGAATTTTGCCTGTTGTAGCAAAATGTAGAAAAAGGGAGAACATTATACTAAGAGAACTAAGAAGCAGAATGATAGGTATTGCATGTTCTCACATCTATGTGGAGGCTACAATGTTGGTGTCACTGAGGTAGAGAATGGAAGAGTGATTATTGGACTCTGTGTAGGATATGAGGGAGGGGACACAGAGAGATATGCCAGCAAACTTGATCTGATCATTAATCATTCTATATGTGTATTGAAATGTTGTGCTGTACATGCTATACTCTATAGGAATATACAATTACTATGTGTCAGTTAAAAACATATTTCTAAAAGAATATTTATTCAGTAATTGCCATGTAGTAGTTTATTTATGTTCATTAGGTCAAGTCTGTTAATAATGTCATTCATGTCCTCTACATTCTTAACCTGTTTTGACTTATTTAATTGCTCAGTGTATTAATAAAATTTCTAACAATTACTGATTTGCTCCTTTCTATTACATTTACTTTCAGTTTTTCATGTATTTTGAAGCTCTATCATTAGTCGCATATGCATAATTTTTATGCCTTCCTTGTTCAATTTATCCTTTAGTTTTTGAAACTACTCTCTTTCTTTCTAGTTGTGTTGTGATGTACTTGGCTCCTGATATTAATACAGATTCCCTGATGTCTTATGATTAAAGTTTATGCAGTATATTTTTCCATGCTTAGGTTTTTAAATATGTGTTTCCCTCTTCTCTGATTTTTCTTGTTTCTGATGCAGTATCAATATTGTTCTCATATTGAATCCTTTGAGTAATAAGAGTCTTTTCTTTCTCCAGCTGCTCCCAAGGTCTTTAGAAAACACTGATTCTCAGTAATGTCATTTTGCCCCTTGGTGTGATCATTTTATGTCCATTTTAATTAGAATTTATTGAGCTCTTGGAATTAATTGTTTTGATTTTATTCATAGCATTTGGAAAGTTTTCAATTTGTCTTCTTCAAGTACTTTATGCCCCCTTTCCTGAGACTCTAATCCCATGATCCTCATACTGATCGATGCCTCACAACAACCTGTACTTTCCTTATTTATTTACTTTTCTTCTCTTGGTGATTCAATTTGAATACTTTTCATCACCATGTTTTAAAATTCACTAATCTTTTTTTAATCTGTTTTAGCACAGCCTCTGAACATATAATTTTAGTTATTATGATTGTAGCACTATAGTTCCATGTTCTTTCCTTTTCCTATGTCATTTTTCTCTGCCTTGATTAATATTTTCCTTAAAATTCTTGAGTATATCTGCTAATTCCATGTGTTCGTCATATGCATCTAGTTCTATTGATACATTCCTCTTCTGCTTATGGGCCACATTTCGTGACCCTTCCCAATCTGCTTTTGTTGTTATCATATGCTGGCCATTGTGATCATCACACTGATGAGACAGTTTTTCCTTTCAAGAAGGTTGTTTTTTATTGGAAAAGCCAGTGATATATAGAAGATTAAGTATTTAATCCATGTATTTTAGCATTTTAGGGTAGATTTTAAAGAGCAGGTACTTCAGACCTAGCCTCACTTCTAAGTATTGGTGTTTTAGGGTTCCTACAAATTGTGCCAGTTACTCAAAATATAATTCTTTTTACCCTAATGGAACTCAGAAATTTCTCAGACTTGGAGTTCTGGTGACTTAAACTCCAACCCCAGTAATTATTCTTTTCCTCTCTAAAATTAGTCTAGGATTCAACAAAAGAGTCAAAGGAACCCTTGTGCTGATTTATAGAGTCTTCGCTCCTTCTCCAAGCGTCTCTTCAGCTGTACTTCTACACAGATTTTAGCTCCTCTATATCTGGTTTATAGAAACCACTGTACTCTTATCTGTGTGTGTAGTAAATGACCCTGGGCAGAAACTTGGGCTGATCTTAGGTCTCATCTAATTTTCCCTTTCCCTCAGAATCAATGTTCTGTACTACCTGTTTCCCAGATGTGAAAATAGTTTTCCAAAAAATACATTATTTCCCGTTTTTTGTTTGTTTGTTTTTAGCTATTCAGAGGAGAAAGGATATGTGGAATGATTTAGGCTACCATTTTTACCAGTGGAAATCTACTTCATGTTTTCTTTACAATAATATATACTTCATTAGAAGACTTTGCAAGACCTTATGTTTCTATATGGAACCAAATTCCCTTATTAAATTGACTTCTGTTGATCTTTGCTAGATATCACCTTTTAGCTCTCAGAAAACTGTGATCTATATTTGCCAATGACCTTTCAGTTTGCTATCATATTGTTCTGTGCTTTCTATATATCTTCTTTTTAATTTTTTTTTTTTTTTTGTTCCCAGGATTGAATTCAGGGGCACTTGACCTCTGAACCCCATCACCATCCCTATTTTGTATTTTATTTATAGACAGTATTTCAGTGAGTTTCTAAGTGCCTCACTTTTGCTGAGCCTGGCTTTGAACTCATGATCCTCCTGTCTCAACCTCCAGAGCCTCCAGAGCCACTGGGATTACACACGTGTGCCACTGCACTGGGCTCTATATAACTTCCTATACTATTTTCCACCATGCTCATTTTCCAATTGACTTATTATTATCATAACTGTATCATACACAAAAGAAGTATGCATATACATAAAAGAATTTTGATAGGAAAGTATGAAATGTTTAGTACCATGAGTGTGAATAATTAAATCCAAGTTTGAAGGAAAAATAAATTAATTTTAGGTTTGATCCAGAACATCATGGCTATCATAAGACATGGCCAAATATAGCCACATTGTAGTCAAATTGGACCAAAGCACATGAATTTGAAAATTTTAAAATACGGAAGTGAATGTTCAAATATAAATACTAACACATGAAAGTCTGAAGACAATGAATGATAAAAGTATGATTGAAAAATTGTATTAAGTTATTCACAAGTTTTCTCATGAGTTCAGATAATTCAGATGTTAGTATATGGCAGAGGAGACAGACCACATTTTTATACTTCTGCAGCTGTTTGATATTTCTATGACATTAAAGAATAGAGTTCACTATCCATAAGAAACAACTTAGAGATACATGTATGAATGTATATTCATCTATATGATACTTTGAGTTACAAATTGTATAAAATTACTATCAAATGAGTATGGAATTAGAAGGTCAAAAGCAGACTTCTTGGGGCTGCTATTAATTTTTTCAGAAAAAGATTTGATGCTGAGGAAGTCATACAATCATCTAGCAAAGGAACAGAAAGGATGGAAGGAGGACTTCGATTATAATAGTGAGTATTAAAATTATGAAATAAGGAGAGATTCTAGACATCATAGTTTTGAGTAAAAAAAACTTGTCGACTTGACCAGGTTGGGAACAGAGAGGGAATAAATTCAATTTTGAAGTCAAGATTTTGGACATGGACAACAGGAAGGGTGAATGGTATTACCATCATCCAAATGACAGAAAAAAAAAGGTGCAGCCTTAGGAGAAAATATAATTTCTGGTTCATAATTATAAAGCAGTATGTCAAAGAATATGCACTTTAGAAAATCTGTGCCGCATGAGATCTTACAAAAGTGAGTGGCATCTCATTATCTCTTTATGCACCATGAATTTGGAGTTTGCCTAATGCCACTATTGAGATGTTTTAACTTACATAAGTTTAAAATTATATTTATGTAAATAGTCATATTTTAATGGAACTTAACAATGTTGAACTTACTTGTATGTGTCTCTGTTTATAGATCATTCATCTGTTCTTTTTCTTTTTAAAAACTTAATATATGCCAGTCTGGAATTGTTTTAATTACTTATAATTATTCTTCACATCGCTTTGATTATTATAGGGCATTTTATTCTCTTTTTCAATGTTTTAAATTATTGGTTAAATAGATGATTTTATAGTGTTAATCTTGATGTTAATGTCAGTTTTAATATATAATATGAAATTTTTGAAATAAGGTTTATAATTAAAAAATTAAGCTGGGTGCAGTGGCACATCCTGTGATCCCAGCGATTCAGGAGTCTGAGGCAGTATGATCGAGAGTTCAAACCCAGCCTCAGCAACCTAGCAAGGCCCTAAACAATTCAGCAAGACCCTGACTTTAATAAAATACAACAGAGGACTGGGAATGTGGGCCCGTGTTTAAGTGCCCCTGGGTTCAATCCCTGGTACAAAAAAAAAAAAAAAAAAATTAACAGAATGTATGATAACAAAATATACAGAGCAATTGCAGATTCTTTAAATGAGTCTTGTAATTTAAAAACAATTTAGTTCTAGTCTTTCCAAATTAAATCAAGTATTACTTTCATATAAGCATGGAAACATTTTCATATGACTTTTTAAGATGTTTTCATTGCTTGTGAAGATGGATAAATTGCTGGCAAATATTTAGGTTGGACTCTAAAAATATTTCAAAGCAGTTAATAATTAGTCTGATTTAATTTGGCCCGAAATCAAGTGCATACAAATGCATTGTCTTACACTGTTTTACTTCTGTGTTTGTTTCATATTCCTGTGACATTAAAATAGTCTGCCATTCATAAGACATATCTTAGGGAAGCATACATACATATATATGTGTGTGTTTATTTTCATAATCCTGTGTGCATCTGTACAGAGGTCCTTCTTGCTTTAGTTAAGTCCTCATTATTTGCAAACTCTAACAATTATTTCAAGAACTTATATACAAGAATACTTAAATGAAAATGGAATTGTTACTGTGAAATTTTTTTTTCTGTAATATTTCTTATCTTATTATGAAGAATAAAATGTTTGCCTTCTGATGAACAGCAGAAGCAAACAAAAACAAGGCAAATTTCAAATTTTTGACGTTTGAATTCCATATGAGTAAATTCATTCTGGACACACTGAAACACCATTTATAGTAAAATAAAAATAATTCAGCAAGACAAAGACTATTTTTGACATTAAATCATTTCATAATAAATGTTTGCCCTACATATTTAGCCTAGATATGTGGAATGTACATCACAAAACAATTGGAGGGTACCTAGTCAGGAAAATGTCTGCTTGGTCATTCTATGAAACTGATATAAGTTTTTAATGTATTTCTCTACTTAGAGAGAGAATCAAAATGATAACTATGGAAGTCAATTGCAGATAGATGGATATATAGATTATTGCTGGTACAACCATTGTTATAGATACATTTTGTTATAGATACATTTTGTTAATATATTGTTATAGATACTAGAATGCTAAGTGGTATTCTTAAATTGATGTTTTCTGGAAACTATTGAAATGATAACAACTGAAGTTATGTACAAAAGGAAGAATTTCTACTGGAGAACAATTTGAAATGGATACAGAGCTATGAACATGATGCAGTTTCATCTATTTCATAATGAAGATACCTGGGGAATATCTGACCCAGGGTTGTCTAAAAATGATGTCATGTATTCCAAGAAGAGCTTAAGATCTCCTTATTCATTGTATCAATCCTCTCTTCTCCTACAGTGGCCTAATAGGTCTTCATTTTACAAACAACCTATATTATTGGTAGAAATTTCCTGCACCCACAGGCTTTCCATTCAACACAGAGGAGAAAACTTCATTCCTATAGATTTTTTTATTTTTCACTTTTCTCTAATAGACTCTGTAAGATACCTGCCATACGTTCCTTATTCCTAGGGAATGGCTTCTCTATTCATCTGTGGACTCATGGCTCTATCTTTTACTAACTGATATGTTACTCACTGCTGCATTAATAGAAAGGAATTATATCCTGCCCTGAATTGTGGCAGAAAGAGTAATTCACTGCTTGAAACTCAGCTAAAATTAGCTTCTGCATTGGGGAGAAATATGAACAAGTTGTTCTGTCATAGGCAATAGTATTGAACATTTTTCTTTGGCTTCTGCACTTTGGGTTTTGGTCTTAACAACATCTTGCACACAATGTTATAGATTGCAGTAGCTTTACAGAGTGGAGAAAATTCTGGTCTTGTACCTTCACGGATTATTTTGGAAGCAAGATAGTGGGAAGTTTTGAAGATGGCATGTATTGTAGATCAATTACACATTTAAAGTTATAGAAAGTAATCATATATTACCATATTTGTGTATTGTAAAATAAATCAAGGGGTGAATTAAGTGAATTATGCTTTATAATGTGTTCCCTATTATAAAATGTCTGGAGTAAGAACTTCTTTTAATGGAATCATCTGTGTTTTTAAGAAGGATCTTCATAAAACATGCAAAGAACAGCTGCCTGTACTTGCAGCTGCAAGATGACAGAAATATTTTAGTATACAGTTTCTATTTGTACCCAGGCAGGTGAAGTTGAGAAGGAACTGCTTTAGGCAAAATGGGGACATCTTTGAAACTCTCGTGTTGTTCTTATTGTTTTACTTTAGCCAGACTGAACCTTCTTTCTGAAAACTTCAGTTGCCACACACTCCTCATTCTCTCTGATATAGAAGATGTCTGTACTTCATGGCATCTAAATGAAATGCTTCCTTTGACCTATGAACTCAGCTATGAATTTCATGTCTGAAATTTATCCGTGTAATTTTTTTGAAATTTAACTGAAGTTAAACTTTCCCATGTTTGCTACTCTCAAATATTTACTCAGCTATCCTAGACATATGGATAAAATATGTGAAACAATCTTCTTGGTTTATAAGAATTAAACATAATAATTTAAGACAATGAGCAGTCTATATAGAATATAATTTAGATATAATTTAAATTTTCTCCTTTTCCACATTCATCCACAATGAGTTACATTTTAAAACAACTCATTCTCAGTGTTTTACATCCACTAAAATATGTGCATGCATATATACAATGAATATATATTTGTATGTGTTGTGTATATGTATGCTATTACATTTCATTTTCACAATGTAAATATTTGTATAATGATGTAAAAATATTATACACATAAATATATATGAATACATTCAACTCTAGCATTGACTAGTTAAGTGTTATATACAAGGAAGGAAAGAGCCCCTAAAAGATAGAAATTTGTTATTGACTGAAGTAGGGAACAATTGAGAAAAGTTCCTTTGTGCTTACACTGTTCTCAAATGTGTTTTCATAATTTTTTTCACTGTTGTGACTAAAAGACCTGATGAGAATACATTTTAGCGGAGGAAAAATTTATTTTGGGGCTAACAGTTTTACAGGTTTGAGTCCACAGTCAGCTATAATGTGAGGCTGAACATCATGGCGGAAGAATGTGGTTGAGGGAAATAGCTCACATGATGATCAGGAAGCAGAGCGAGACTCAGCTCAGCTCATCAAAGATACACTCCCAATAACCCATCTCTTCAGCTACACCCTACTTGCCTTCAGTTACCACTCAGTTAATTCCTTTCAGGTGACTAATTTGCTGATTGGGTTAAGGCTTTCATAACCCAATTATTTCACCTGTGAATGTTCTTGCATTGTCTCACACATGAACTTTTGGGGGAAACTTCACATCCAAACAATTACAAATGGATTGACTCTTATTGGAGGTTTGCTTTACAATTTCTCATTAGTTAGACCTTTAAATATATGTACAGTGTAAATTTTCTGAAAGATTCAATGGTTATTATATTAAATTTAAATTTTTTTTTAATTTTTTTTATTGTAAACAAATGGGATACATGTTGTTTCTCTGTTTGTTCATGGCGTAAAGGCATACCATTTGTGTAATCATAAATTTACATAGAGTAATGTATTTTACAGTGTTAATATTTTTGTGTCATCATGGGAAAAAGGAAAAGAAAGGTAGTGCCTGCATGTTTAAAATAAACTTAGAAAAACAATAGTTTACTTAGTAATGTCATTGATTCATATACTTATGTGATGTAAGCTTAATATAAACATTATATTCTTATAGCATAAGTTATTTATTTTCAAATGTTCATTGTAAGCAAAAGTTTCACCCAATTAGATTTCTAGCAACTGTCTGTTATACAGTGACTGAAACAGTTGACTGCTATTTTATTAAAGAAAAGCATTTTATTTCCTACAAATTAAAGTCTGACAAATTTTGTAAGATTCTTATACTTGAGTTTGAAAAATGTAAAATTAATTGAACAAAATATAAAGATGAAAGATTTAGGGAATGTGCCCTATGCTTTTATCAGTGAAACTGGACAAATCTTATCTTTGAAATAATTTCTTACAATGTTCTTTTTAAATTTAAATTCTATTTTATGATATTATATATAAACAATACTAAATAAGGTAAAATTTCTTGGGAATTGTGGCAAACTTGAAGGTAAAATGTAATGGTACTGTATTATCTTTTATATTGTGAAGTGTTGAAAACAAGGGCATATCATATTTTAAATTTTTATTTGCAATATTAGTTTACTTCCATTCTTCATTTAATTGTTTTTAACATATATTTGAATGTTCGATGAAGCACTGAAAATATATTGCAAAAGTTTTAATTCATTTAAGGTTATTGAATACAGAATTTGCTTTTTCTCTCTTTTTTTTTTTTTTTTTTTGTTGTTGTTGTTGTGCTGGGTATTGAACCCAGGGACCCGCACATGCTAGACAAAAGCTATACCACTGAGCTACATCCCCAGCCCTGAGTACAAAGTTTTCAGTATGCATGAGGTCACGTCCCCCTATAACAATGAACTCTCTGAAATACTGATATACTAATTGAGAACTTATAACTATCATCATATGTTTGGATTTTTCCATTGCTATCTATAACATCTCTATTGCAAAGGAATTTTCTTATGAATTAATTTAAACCCGAAGAGTTTATATTATAAAATATGGTAACATATGTCTATTATTCAACAATCTTTAGATAGGAAAAAAAAGTAGCAATCTTGACAGAAAAACAATGAAGGGTTGGGCATGATTGCTCAAGCCTATAATTGCAGTGGCTCGGGAGGCTGAGGCATGAGGGTTCGCCTGTTCAAAGCCAGCATAAGCAATTTAATGAAATCCTATCTCTAAATAAAAAATAAAAAAGGGTATGATCATGGTGGAGGCAGAAGATCCAGCATCAGAACACAGAAAGAACTATATTAGGAATTCAATGTCTACAAGGCATTTACCGCATTTATTTATGTAGTTTTCATTTATTTATTTGACAATTAAAATCTAAGTGCATACTGTGTGCCAAATTTGAAGTAACTTATTAGGAGTTACAGCTGTCTTTATTATGTTTACTGTATGATTACTAAAATGATTATTTCAGTTGATAGTCCACTGTGGGGCTTAAAAATAGTCCCATAGTCAAGAAATGTTGAGTAATTTGAGTGATTGCAGTAATCTTGATTATATGCAGTACGTGTGATTATCATCTCTACAAGATACATTTACATGAGATATATATCTACACATATATGTCATGTATGTTTGTATTATATATTAATGCATGGGAATATATCATATACTAAAGTCTAGTATAATATTAAAGAGATTATAAATATTAATGTATATATTGTGCCAGTTAATATAGAATCATGGTTGTCATATGCATGTGTGTGTGTATCCATGTGTGTGGACATATTTAGATACAGATATATACAGATAGATAGATTCCCAGCTGCTTGGAAGCCTGTAGAAGGAAGATCATGAGTTCAAAGCCTGCCTCAGCAATAACACATAAAGTACATAGATTAATCAGAAAAATCAGACAGCTAGAGGAGCACCCAGTGAATAATTGGTAACTGGTGTACTTAGTCTAAGGGAAGGTCAAATGAATAGAAATTTTGCAATAGTTAAACTGACCAATATTATGGTTCTAAATGTTAAACAAAAAGTGGTTTTTCCAATAATATCTTCAGTCATATTAGTTTTGTACTTTAAAAAAATATTGTTATATATTATTATTGGTTAATATCTTCTTGAGAAATTTCTACCCAGTTAGTGAGCTTTGGGTACACACAAGAATGTTCTTTTTTCTTTAATATATGTATGTTTACCTGATTTAAACAATACAATGTATACCTGTGTCAAAACATTACATGGTACCCCTTAATAACATAATTTAAAAAATATTTTATATATTAGTTAAATAATTTATATTAAAACAATAAACAACAATGTATGTAATTTTTTTGTAAGTTTTGGAATAAATTTAAATTACTTACTGAAATGTATGTTTAATATATATGATTTGAAATCACTGACCACATTATTTGTTTCAATACCAGCTGGTGTACTGCAATTTAATTCTGAAACTATTCACCTGGAATTAGGGCAGACCTCACAGATGGTCAGAAGACTGCCTTCACTTCAGATACCTGCTGCATGTACGACTCCCAGGCCACCTACTTCTTATCAACTAGATACAAATTCAGGGTCCCCATGACCCTCGGATTCAATAACTCAGTAACATAACTCTCAAAATTCAGGAAAGCACTATACTTACGGTTGCAGACTCATGCTGAAAGACTCAACTCAGGATAAGCTCAGTGAAGAGACTCATTGCACATTGCAGATGTTTTAGGAGGACACAATATTTTGGTGTCCTCACCTTGGGGAATCAGTATACGTCACTGACTTGGCATATCCACATGTCCAACAACACTAAGCCCAAGGTTCAGAGTCTTTGCTAGGGTTCTTTTACATAGGCATGGTTGATCAAACTTTTAGCCACATGACTGTACTTGATCTTTGGATCCCATTTCTCCCTGGAGATTGGGCTAGTTCAAAGTTCTAGTTCTCTAATCACATGGTTGATCTTCTTGGTGTGACTTTCCCATCCTGAAGCTCTCTGGGAGCCCACCGTGAGCCACTTTGTAGCATGAACTAAGAGATAGTCATTGGAGGAGCTCATGAGTAACAGAGAGGCTGTTATTACTTGGGAAATTGAAGGATTCAAGGTTTTCCTTCCAAGAACTAGGACAAAAGGATAGTCAATTTCTTTACTACATAGCAACCATCACTTCTACCACATTGGACTTCAAAGTCATATTTATAAGAGTTGATAGTACATTACTGGCATAGAATAAACCATTTTGGAATAATTTGATTCACAAGAAATGAGGAATAAAAAGGAATTTTAAATATATATCATTTTTTCTCACTTATTCTGATTATATTTCAAAAATGATGATGGTAGTAGAAAGCATTCTATTACTAGGATGTTATGATGTGTCTTATTAATAGTTTGAAATTATATTTAGATATACACTTAAAGTTTGGATATGAAATGTCCCCACCAAAGCCCCTGTATTGATGCAGGAGGTTAAATGATTAGAATATGAGAATCGTAACTGAATGAATGGATTAATCCATTTAATGGATTAATAATTCAAAGGACCTAACTGGATGGTAACCATAGGTAGGTTGGGTGTGACTGGAGAAAGTTAGGTCACTGGGTGTGTGCATATGGGGGTTTGCAGTCTCTCCACTTCCTTGCCATCATGACCCGAGCAGCTTTCATGTACCATACCCTTAATTCATGAAGTTCTGCTGCATCTTGGGCCCGGAGTAATGGAGTAGGCCCGTTAGGGACTAAAGCTCTGAAACCATGAGCCAAAATAAACTTTTCCTCCTTGAAGTTGTTCCTGTCAGGTATTTTGCTCACAGCAATGAAAGGCTAACACGGGTACATAATATAGGATTAGTTTGTACATATTCAGATGTACCTTAAGCCATTCTAAGAAAACTCTATCCTGCTCTATTATACCAATCTCATTGCAGAAACAAATTCAAAGAATTGTTTACTTTATAAAATTTTAAACTGTAATATAGTATAAATGTAATTTATATTTCCACAAATGAATTCTAACATGATTTCAGAACCATTTCATAGAATTAAAGACAACTCTATGTATAAGAAAATGTTGTTCTTATGAAATAGAAAAATAAAATGTGTCATAAGTCTGAAAAATATACATAAAATGTGGAGATGAATGTTTGCTGATTCACCAGATTGTAAATTTTCATGAGCAGTTGTGCTTAAAACTTTGAGTAAATACCAGTTAAGCAAATTACTAGCATAAAATACCACAATTTACATAGGACTATGGGCTGTTAAGGGAATAGGAATATATTTAAATCAGCAGAAATTCTGTTTGAAAAATAAAGGTCCTCTCAAGTGCATACTCTTTTTCTCTTCACACTTGGAGAAAAAGTCCAAATTTTGCATTATTTTATATTCCGATCTTACATTTGATATATGCACATATGTGCTTAAATGATTGCAGGCCTTAAAAAAAGACCCAATAAGGTTCTTGGTAATGATTGTCACATACTGAGATACAAATGTCTTTAAAAATAAAACCTGGTGGATTCTCAAAACCTTACAAAGCAAATATATATATATATATATATATATATATATGTATATATATATATATTTTTTTAATATCCTATATCAGTGAATATATATCCTTTATCAGTGAAGAAACTACATAGACATTTAATCTGTCAGAAAACATGAACAGTAGTTTAAGTTTGTCTTTTGGAAGAAATTTGGCAGCTCCTATGAGGAGACTAAACTGCTTTCATGAATAGATTAAAAAGGGAAGTCCCAGTTGCTTACTCAGTCCCTGTGCTTAAAATAATGAAGTGTCCAATTAGCATATTCTTTCATCCCTTTGCTAAATAGTAATATTGAAGCAAAAAGGGATGTTCATCTAATCATATATTTCTGTCCTTGATGCATGGCATTGAATTAATGATGTCAGGGATACAGACGAAGAAATAAACTCATCAATTTCCCTGAAGGAGCTTACACTCCAGTTAAAATAAAGATAAATGCATTGCTTTCAGTGGTGACAGCCAAAATAGAGGTCAGTGGTTACCTGTAGGAGAGAGGATGATTGAAGTACTTCAAAGGCAGTTTACTAAAGGAGAAAAGACTCGAGAGGGATACAGGAAGAGGAAAGGAGATTAAAAGCTCTGTTACTGTCAGGAGTGCAGCTAGTCTATCTGCCTCTCTTCTTTGCTATGCTCAATGTTTTTTGATTAATCAGCACTGTTTCCTCTTGAAGGCATTTTGTTCTGAAAGTGATATTTTAAAGGGTCTATTCCTTTCTCTTGCACACACAGAATTCTCAAAAATATGATAAACATACACACCTGTATATAATAAAATATGCAAGTCACAAACCCAACATCATCACATACTTTAGTATATTTTATTTTTCTTTTCTTAGACTATTATTCATTGTTACATTGAAAACATTTAATCATTGTGCTGTTTTTCTTTGATATTCTTGAGTTGTGTGACATACATGTATAAGCTTGAATGCATTTAGTTTTTAGAGAGTAACTTTTTATATTGCTGCCAATATGACATGATATTAGTACATTTTTGTTTGCTTGGTTTTGTTTATTTACTGAATTCAGGAAAACTACTAAAATCTTACAGGTATTGTTCATATAATTATCGTAAAAAATGTGAGGAGAAATTATTATTATTATTATTATTAATTTTCAGATAAACAAATTGAGAAAAGAGAAATTAAGTAAATATAAAGCTTTTACTTCTAAAAAGAGGTGGGACTATAATATGAACATTATATTCTGCTCTCAGGTTCTTTGATTCTGGTTCTTATTTATTGCAGTGGGACGAGATTGAGTTCTCATGGCCCCAATTTTCTCCTGGCTCAACACTGGATTGGACCAATGCAATGAATGAAAACTAATAAGGATTCCTGCAATTACTGCTGATATATTGAAAGTCTCAGCCAATAACCCAGGACCCAGAAATATCTCCATTTATATTTAAGCCACAGTGGTCAGCTGCCACCAGGTGGCACCAAATGCAATTAAAAAACAAAAAAAGATGGATGTAGCTGTTATCCTGGAGTGTTCTTGGCTTGGCATGCTCAATGTTTCATTTTGCATTTCTGTAATTTACAGTATTGAACTTCTTTTGGAATCCATTTATCTTATCCTAATGGAGCTTTGGTATTTTGATTTGAAATTGAAAAGAAAATTCTAAAAGACGAATATTAAAATTTTATGGATGATTACACATACCTTTAGGGAAAGTTATGAATTTTAGCCTTTGGAAACAATCTGAGGTTAGTAAGGAAATTGAAAATCCATTAATTTTAAATTCATGGAATAACTGAATTTCCTTCTCAGTATCTCAGCAAAGAGATAAGATTTTGTCTGAACTTCTCTGCTAAATACCAATGTCCCTGAGAGACTTCCTGTGCCATCTTGGATAGATTATAATTAGAAAGTGATCAGTAATTATATTGAACCAACATTTATAATTTTTGGTGGGGGAGGTTGACTTAACCACTGAGATAGATACATCCCTAGATTTCTTTTTTTCTTTTCTTTTCTTTTCTTTTTTTTTCTTTTGAGAATGAGTGTCACTAAGTTGCTTAGCGCCTTGCTAAGTTGCTGAGGCTGGCCTTGAATTTGTAATTTTCCTGTCTCGACCTCTGGAGTTGTGTGATTACAGGCGTGAGACACCAGGCCAGGCCAACATTTGTATTTTAGTGACATTTTCATTACTGTTATTAGATCTAATCTTGGAAACATTATAATGGCAAATGAGACCTTTGAAACTTAACTTCTCTTCAGATATTTTTAAAAAACTATGATGATTGTTTTTGAGTGCTATTTTTTAAACTAATTCATTGCAGCTCCTCAGGTTTCTATTCACATTTATATTTATTAATTCGTTCATTGAAGAAATATTTATTTGGTGATTATTCCCTGCATGGGTGTTAGACATCAAATAGTGAGCTAGATAGATAAAAGCCCACAATATGGGATTTAGTTTCTATTGTGAAGGACAGAAAATTCACAGATAAATAAATTCCATTACAATTGATTTAGTTAATTCTCTCGATTCACCAGATGAGGAATGAAATTAAGAATAATAACAGTAAAATTACTGAATATCATGTGCCAGACACGGCCTTAAGAACTCTTTAGGCACCATTTTATTTCATTCTTATAATGACTTAGTTCATTTAAAAATAATAGGACATAATGGGGGGGAGGGAAGGGTTAGAGTTAGGGTTAGGGAGGGGGGCAAGTATAGAGGAAGGAACTACTGTATAGAGGGTAAAGAGGGGTGGGAGGGGTGGGGGGAAGGGAAAAAAATAACACAATGAATCAAACAACATTGCTCTATGTAAATTTATGATTACACAAATGGTATGCCTTTACGCCATGTACAAACAGAGAAACAACATGTATCCCATTTGTTTACAATAAAAAAAAAAAAAAAAAAAAACATCAAAAAAAAAACAAAACAAAAAAAAAAAAAAAAAAAAAAAATAGGACCACCTATCTACCTTCAGTTTGAATAATTCACTAGAAAGACTTTGAGGACTCAGAAAAGCTATAATATCTATGGTTACTATACAGTATAGGGAAATAATACAAAATCAGCAAAAGGAGATGCCTGAGCAGTTAAGTCCAGGGAAAAATCAGGCATAAGCATTGGTGTCTCCTGTTGTGAAATTATCACAGGACTCTCTTACTTTCTCTAGCAATGATGCTTGACTACACATGCATGCAAATGCTGTCAAGCAGGGAAGTCCAACTGAGGATTGTTATCTGGTATTTTTAGAGGGGTCATTTTCATAGGCATTCACCACACTCTTTAACTTAACAACTCAGAATTCAGCCCCCTCCTACAGCAAAAACAGACATTCACTGCTATCCCCATGGTTCCATGAAACTAGTTAGTTGACCTGTGACCAAAAGCCTCAGGCATAAAAGGACTGGTGTTCACTGTAAATTCAGTGTGGCTGAAGACCTTAAGCATACAAAAACACTTACCAGGCAGAATATTCCAAGGGTTATAAGGTTATTTCCCTATAACCAACCAAGTTCTTTCTTTGTAGTGTTCCTAGTTGGAGCTACCTAGGCCCGATGGCATATCTTTTTCCTTCTCAGTTCATCTGTCGGCTTCCCAACCTGATTTCTCTTGTAGTAAAACAGTCTCTTTTTCAGCATCTACATTTAGAGTAGCATTTTTCTTTTCATCACAGAAGAAAAAAATCAAAAAGGATTACACATGTATGTGCTATACCTTCCCAACAAAACTGATCCTTTTACATGCTGCCGTATTGTGAACAGGAATCATTAATACAGGAAATAAACCAGGTGTTTCTGGGTCCCAAGTCAGTTGCAGACAAAGCCAGGAACTGCCTTTCTTGGTCACAGGCCTAACCTAAGGCTGGGCAGTGAAATCTAACTTCAATGCAATTTAGTTTGACCATGCCATAAGACCTCTCAAAACCTTCTTTTTCTAAAGTTCTGGTCATTCTCTAAGGGAATTTGAATCCATTTGATGATGCCTATTGTTTTATTCCTATGAGAAAGCCATTATCTTTTTCTCTCCTCTAAAACAAGGCAATATGTATTTGTGCAAAATGCAGTTTGACGTGTAAAGTATGCAGCTGTCTGTGTTGTCCATGATAACCACAGACTCTTCTAAGCATTTGATAATTAAGTTTATGTAGGTATGTAGTGATAAACCTCCCAGGAGTTATATACAACCACATTGTTTGATGACCCAGTTGGGAATAGTTCATGGAAATACTTATTGAATGACAGCCTTTGTAGTAGATATGAACAGAAGAATAAGAGTCAAGAGACCTACATATTACTACATTTTCACTCATGCATCAATAGTTAATTCAGACCATCATCATATTTTATGACCACACTGTTAACAAACATGATTCCACTAAAGTACGCAAGGTCTTATTTGAACATTTCAGGTTCAAATAAAACAATTCTCATACAACTTCATCTAATTCCACGCACTATTTGACCCTTTATTATACTGCATTTCTTCCTGAAAATTTTGCTTAGTACAATAGAATCTTTCTTGTCAGTCATAGTATTCAGACTTGAATTCATCAAATTTTATCAATAATGCGTAAAAATATTTATGTATTTTGCCATAACCTTAACTACCTTGCTCAAATCTGTAAATCAAACTGTTTTTTTTGTTTGTTTGTTTTTTATTTTGTTTTATCTTTCTCATTTGTGACTAACCTTCATAGGAATGTTTTCCAATATTTTGTTTATTTGCTTGTTAGGAGTAGAGAAAGGTGATCACTAGTGAATGAGTGGGTAGAAATTAAAGTGAACATTCTTATGCAGTTTCCAAAGAAGCCCGCAAATTTTACGTGAAAGAGAAATAGCTTTTTTTTCCTTCTGCAATTGAAAGATTATCAGATCATCAAAAGTTCAACCATATTTAGGTAATGATTTTGAAAATAAAACAAAGGGTATATAGTCCAATGCAAATATAATTTA
Organism: Sciurus vulgaris; assembly: GCF_902686455.1. NCBI lineage: Eukaryota > Metazoa > Chordata > Mammalia > Rodentia > Sciuridae > Sciurus > Sciurus vulgaris. The sequence goes on along the minus strand of NC_136470.1, from coordinate 22,898,256 downwards.
ATTTCACATAATAATCAAATCTTGATTATAGTTTGAATACTATAAAAGAAAGATGCCATGTTTATACAATGTTGTTCTAAAAATTGTATGAGGCTGAACAATGTACTAAGACCCTCAGCAATTTAGCAAGAAATGGGGATAGAGGTCATTGGTAAAGCATCCCTGGGTTCAATCCCCAGTACCATGGTGAAAAAAGATAAATTTTCCCAAACTGACCTGTAGATTCAGCATAGTCCCAATCAAATCCCAGCATATTATTTAATGGATATTGACAAACTAACATTTGATGTTCAAACGAATTGTAACATTTATATAAGATGTGAAAGACCTAGAATGGCTATCCCAGTGTGAAAGGAGAACATAGTTAGAGAAATGTTTATTTTTATTTTTCTCACCATGAAAAACTACTTGGGAGAACTACAGGGAAAAAGAATTATTTTTGCTCTCATATCAGAGAACTGATCTTTGATAAAGAAACAACAGCATCATAATGGAATACAGGTAGTACGTTCAACATGTGGTTTTGAAGCAACTAGAAACACACATGTGAAATACTGAATCTAGACCCAGAATTTCTACTCTCCACAGAAACTAATTCAAAATGGATCATAGATAGGATTAGGCTTAGTGGTTAAGTGCCCTTGGGTCCAATCCCCAGTACAAATAATAATAATAATAATAATACATTTACAAGAAAAATGCAACAATATAACATTTTTAGACAATAACATGGTATACACTAAAAATGACTTTGGATATGGTGATGATTTTTAGATACAACCCTGAAAGCATGTTCTATGAAAGAAGAAGATTAATGACCTATAGTTAATTAAAACTAAAAAGCTTATGCTCTGTAAAACATAATGTCAAGAGTGTAAGAAGATAAGACTGGCAGAAAAACTTGCAAAAGATACCTGTTAAAAGTATGAGTATCTGAAATATGCTATTATCTCTTAAAATTCAAAAATAACAAAAAGGACAATCTGATTACAACATGGGGGAAAAACAAAAACAAAAACAACTCTAAACAGACACCTCAACAAATAAAATATACAGGTGGTAAGTGAACATATGGAAAGATGTTCAACATCATATGTCTCCAGGGAATTGCAAATTAAAACAAGTAAACACCACTCCAAACATATTAGAATGATGATAATTTAAAACACTGAAAAAAAAAATACTGGTGAGGATTTGAAATATTAGAAGCTCTTACTCATTTCTGGTGGGAATGAAAAATGGTACTGCCACTTTGAAAGAATTTGGCACTTTCTCACAAAACTAAACATTCTTACCAAAAATCATATTTCTTGGTGTTCACAGGTGAGTTCAAATCTATATCTACATAAAATTCTGCCCAAAGATGTTTATGGCAGCTTTACTCATAGTGGTCAAAACTTGATCATGACCATATTCTTCAGGGGGTGAACAGATACATAACATTTGGTACATTCAGACAATTAATAATAAGTACTCATTAAAAAATGAGGTATGAAGCAATATACCAAATATGATGAAAATGTAAATGCATATTACTTAGTGAAAGAAGTCAATCTGGAAATGGCCAAACTGTGGGGATATTAGAGATTGCCATTGGTATGAGGGAGGAAAGATGAATTGGCAGAGCACAGGGATTTTTAGGGCAGTGAAATTATTCTGAATGAATCTTCACTGGTGGATATGTATCATCATATGTTTGTCAAAATCCTTGGAATGCACAGCACCAAGAGTCATCCCAAATGTAAACTATGTATCTAGGGTTATAGTGATGAGTCAGTATTGATTAGCTGGGTTTTAAGAAACCTACCATTCTGTTGAATGATGTTGATAATTGGGAGACTGCATACTTGAAGATAGGGCATATATGGGAACTCACTATTTTCTGGTCATTTTTTGTGTGAACTTAAAATCATTCAGAAAATTAAATTTATTGTATTAAAAATTGTAACAGACTGGTTGCACACTTCAAATTTTCATTTTGAGGGCATTTGGAAACACATTTGAGCTTTAGACTTTGATGTAGTAATAGATTATATGGTCACTTAGACAAGGGTCTGGTAATACATTTATAATGTGACACTTGCAGCCACTGGTATGATTAATTACCATGCATTACATGTTGGCTGAGAAACCACACTTGGAAATGATTATGGAATTATTACTATTTAAATAGATTCTAAACTGAGGAATGACAAAGACTTGCAGCATGTTTTCTTAAGGAAATATTACAAATTACAAATACCTGTACAGTAAATCTCAGTAAAAGATGACACACTTGGAATTTAGGAAAATTGTAAGAAAACTTCACGTGTACCCTACACTTCCAGTAAGAGACATTGCATGCATAATCTTAATTTAATCCTTTAATTTCTTCTATGTGAAAGGATAGAATTTCACTTGTTTGGGCATTCATAAAACTCAGGTACCCCGAGGTAAAGCAAATTGCTCAAAGTAACAAGATAGAAAGTACTGGAGCCAGGTGTCAAATAATCTTGGCCCTTGAGTGTACGTGTACTTTGTAGCAGTTTTGCGGTACTGTCTCCAACCTTGCCCTGTTCTATCCTTTAGCCACCCTTGGTGGCTGCTCACCAGAATGGTAGGAGCACTGAGTTCTGTGAAAATATTTGATGTTCCTATTTTCTAGGTGAATAGCCATCTGAGATTGATGGGGAAATAGAAACAAAACAAGTAGTATCTCAGATATTTTGTGTAGCTTAAAGACAGTGGAGTAAAGTTGATTAAGTGAAAACACATCATAAATTATTTGATTGGAGAATGCTTATGTAAGTAGACACAAAGGTTTACATGAAATCCAGAGATTTTATTCTCTTCATAGGTATAGAGTTAATGGAAGGGATTATATTAATCATACCATGTCTTATACATTGTTTATGTTTCCAAATTGCAAAAACTGTAATTCTTATATTTAAAAAAAATTTAACCTCTATAAGCAAACCAAGAACTTTGTTTTTATTTCCCAACAGTGTTGAAAATCAATGTCTCACACATAGAAGGTGTATTTTCTGCAGTTTGATTTTTTTTCCTTTCACCAAATATAGATGATTTTTCCCAGTGTGTGCCCCATTTAAACTTTTTAGCAAGCTTGCATTGTTTCCAATTGTTTTCTGATAGAATAATGACAAAGTCATCAGTTTGGTAAATTAGGAGGAAAAAATAACAGATTTCCACATGCTGGCGCCTCAGGCTAGAATATAAAAAAGAACTCTTTAGATACAAATATCACACTTTATTAAGAATAATATCTAGCATCACCTTACAAACCACAAATAGTAAAATAACTTTCTTCTTAGACATACCCTTGTCATTTTGATCTAACATAGTTTTACTCTTTAGGAGATTTTTAAAAATACGTTTGTCTACTTTTTTAGTGCTTTGTGTTCACCTCCTAAGTGTAAAAAGTTCTTTAAAAGTACACATTAAAATATTCCTTTTAATATATACTTTATATATACCTTGCTTATTACACAGTCTTAGTCATATATAAATATATAATCACTTGGATGCCATTTATGAAGTCTGGCATAATTACATAGGAGAAGCAAATGCATCGATTTAAAAGTATTCCCACATGGACGTGGGTGAAGTGTTTGCTCTCACATACTCAGTGGCAACATCAATTCTCTCTAGAGTTGCAAGCAATTCATTAATACTTTAGCAGATGAATATATTGCATTTAAAATATTTATCCAACTGAAAATTGGATATTTCATAAATTGCATCACATTTGCTATTGGCTATAATTCTTCCTAAATTTTACAGAAATTGAGGTCTTTTTTCACATATATTTCAAAACTTGGACCCAAATACATATTTAATAAAGAAGAACTATGAAAGAAATGAAATAATAAATTTTATTTACTTAATTTGATTCTATTTGATTCTTCTGCTTTTGATTTTTACTTGGTAATATTATTCATGAAACTCATTAATACTGAGCTTAACTAATGGTTACAGTATCAAATGTATCTTCACTTTGCTTTCTTGGAAGGGGAATTGAAATCATAGAACAATGTAAATAATTAATGTAATGCAATACCTGGAACATAGAGGATACTCAAATGTACAAAGAATTATAAAAAATTAAGGAATTTTTGTATATGTTGTAACATACAAAAAGTTTTCTCTATTGATGTAGAAATACATCCCGGGGAGCTATTTTAGCTGAGTCACTAAGTTTTTTGCCATTCATTGAATAGAAGAAAGTAGATAGTATTCAATTGAAGTAAATATGACAAAAATGAATTATATGTAGTATTCTTTTTCAGCATAGCTACAATTCGAAGCAATATAAACTTGCTTACAGAGATATTAAAAGACTTTTCTTTTTTTAAATGTCTGAGGTTGTTAATAGCAATGAGCTTTGTATTCAGTTGGAAGCATGTCATGAAAGTGAGGTTGGAAACTATTATTGTCTCTATCTTTATTACTGAATATTGAGAGACGAAGTACAGAATGAACTTAAGGGCATCTCTGAAACATGTTGAATTGGGCTTATTTTTTTTCTTTAGAGTTTTTCAAAGTAAGTGAGAAGCATAATTCCAAAGCTAAAGCCATGAAATCTCTTTTGTGAGAGGTATACTCTGTTGGACATAAAAACATCAAATTCTGAATCTTGTTTTTTCTTTGGAATGATTAGTATGCCAAGATAAATGGGCATCCCAGATACCCTTCTAACTATTTCCATATGTATCATTTTTACCAATGAGACTTATGATGTAAATTGAAGTGGAGCATAAATATCCCATGTGGCTGATAGGTAGTGTATCCCTGGGCTTTAAGAATTGCCAACCAGAGTTAGCATACAAGTTGAAAGTTAGAGATTTAAACAAAACTTTTCATTGATTAGAGAGCCACTCACCTCCTTAATGAGAGTATGTTCTATGGTGGGCAGGATGCCCAGTTACCCTTGGATTTCAGATAAACAGTGAAAAACCTCATATTATAAGTATCTTCCATGAAATATTTCGAAACATATTTCAGTTTTTTTTACCTGAAAGCCAAATTTATTTGGATGCCCTGTATTTTATCTGGCAAGTATATCCTGAGACATCAAGGGACCAACCACAATGGGTGTCCTTTCTGTCACAAAAGTGCTGTCTCAGGGATAATGAATTTCCCACAGACTCTTTATTTCTGGAAGACAATAAATATAAATCTCATTTTAAATTCAATTCTTGTAAATATAGATTGAGTGTCCACTTGAAAGAAATCCTGCTAAGAACTTGGTAGTGAACAAACAGCTTCCTTCAGGGAGAGGACAGTTTAACTAGAAGACAGATAATAACAACATCAGCAATATAATTACAAATAAAGAGTAGTGTTATGAAGAAGGATATGAGAGAAGAGTTCCGTCTTTAGATAGAGGCCAGGGAAAGTCTGGTTGAGGAGATACATTTTGAACTGAGGACTGATGTTTGAGAATGATCTGATGCAGTTTACACTGAAGATTGAGACAGCTTTCTAGAAAACAGAAGAGCATTCATCATACTACTCTAAAAGAAACACTTGATGGCATGCAAGGCAAAATTATTTCTGAAACAGTGAAAATTTTTAGAGTAAATTTACATAGGTCCTTGCAATTTATGACTAGAAATTAAATTTTCTGTTGTTTTTCTCTTCCTCTCCTTTTCCCTCTCTCCTTCTTCTCTTTCTCTTCTACTGTTTTCCGATTAGAAAACAATTGGATAGCTTCAAGCAGAAAAATTATGTTTTGGTTAATACTTTTTAAAATGATGAACCTGGTTAACAAAGGATAGAGAGTAGAAGTACAACATTATAAATTGAGAAATAAGATAGAAGTGAAAGAGCAAGGTGATCACGCTAGAATGGCAAGAAGTAGGTAATCTGTTGTTTGCTTTGACATCTGTGAGGAGGGCATGTAGGACCTACTAAGGCTTAGATGTTAGGTCTGACAGAAAACTAGAATGAGGTATGACCCAGTATTTTGGCTGGGAGTAACAATAGTTTGTCTGCTCAGAGAAGTGAGCCATGGAGAAAGGGCATTGTGAAGTGCAATCCAGGGATAATGATCAATACTGACAAATGGATATGTACTCTGGGAGGTATTCTTGTTATTTCTAAGTTGATTCCTAAAATAGAGTAGCCTAATATTTCCATCTTAGACTTAAAACAATTTATTCTATTTATTTAAACTTTTCTTTTGTTTTTTTTTTTTTCCCCCCTCGGGTTTCCAAAGAACTAATTCTCTTTCAAAAATCTGCTCTAAAACCAAAATATCTAAGAGTGAACTTTCTGTTAAATTTTAGAAACATGTAATATGTTTAGGTAGTATATTGTTTTCTAAAACTGAAACATCGAGTAGCTATGGATTCATTGTGAAAATCTAGTTTCTCTCAGCTAAAGAGAACACTTGGGAATTATTTCATTTTGAAGAATGAGGTTATATTTATTACTCTTTTACTTTTTCTGAATAATTCGATTTGAACTTTTAGATAAAATCAATCATATATGATTGTATTGAAATAACTGGTGCCATTTCCAACTGATTAGAACATATTTGAGAAATAAATTATATATATTTTATATATATATATATATAAAATTGTGTTTATGAAGTCTGACTTTGTGGCCCAGGTTGGTCTTAAACTCCTAGGTTCAAAAATTCTCCTCCCTCAGCCTCCTGAGTTTTTGTGACTACAGGCACATACCACCATATTTCATGTTGTTACTATGAATATTGAGAAGTGAGAATGTCATTGCAAACATATTTATAATTTAAATATCCTTTTAATGGCAATGGATAATCATGATTAATTTTATTATTAACCATCTGTCTTCCACATAGATTTGCTAAGTTAGATTTCTAATAAATTCTTGCCTAATATAAATCCAGTTTTTAGAAAAAATATTGAATCCAGAGTTTCTCTATGAAAATATAAAGGACCAATGGTACATTTTTTTCATGATATACAAGAATATTAAGACTGAATGATCTCTCTGATATGCAGATGCTAATTCACAATAAGGGGGGTGATAGGAAAGAAGAGGTACTTTGAATTAGGCAAAGAGGACTGAAGGAGGGGGTAAGAAGGATAGTAGAATGAATCAGACATTATTACCCTATGTACATATATGATTACATGACCTTTGTGATACATCATGTACAACCAGAAGAATGAGAAATTATATTCCTTTTATGTAGGATGTGTCAAAATGTATTCTACTGTCATGTATAACTAATTAGAACAAATTAAAAAATAAAAACAATGGTGACATGAACAAAAATAAATAAAAATGTTTAGATGAGGAAAACAATGATATAATAGTATATTTAAGACAATTTCCATGTAAGAACATTTAAAAATATTTTTTTCATATAAAATTTTACTTTCCATGAGAAAACTTGAAAATTTTATAAAAATATCCTTATTTTTTATGTCTTTGTTAAATGAAGATATTATGTATTTTATCATTATTTTCCATGTTCCAATCATGAAATTATAACAAATCAGTTTTTCAAAATAGTGTACTTTTATTACATAATGAATATATATATTCATAATATAATAATATAATATATATATAAGATAATTTTATAATGGGTACTTGTACCTGAAGATTACAAAGGAGTTTGTTGATGGAATTATAAAAATAAATACAAACAAAAGAGAACCACAACAAACACTAGAAATTAAAATCTCCACATATAATTATGTCTTACAGCCAAAAAATACATCCAAATGTAAAAGTCCAGCCCTGTATTCACTTCAATGCCTGTATTGTGAAAGTTATCTCCCACACATTTTTTTTAAGGAAATCACCTTTAGTACCAGCAGCAACTTACACGAATATCATGTGCAGAGCCCTGAATTTACTAATTTAGTAATTGAGTTACATCCCACAAATAAAACAATGGTAAGTCCTAGTTATTTATTTCTCTTTGTACCTACTATAACTACTTCATAAATACTGGTGATGTGTTTACTTGAAGTTTCACCTATCATATATCTCTGACTAAAAATCCATATTTATTCATTATATTTCTAAATAGCCTTACAGAATGACTAGAAACTATTATGTACTTTATTGAGTTACCATAAATAATTTTAGAAATATTTATAAATTAGGATTAATAAATGCCCCTGAAATCATTACCATTTCACATGAGCAGCACAGATAATAAGTTAATCATGGAACTCTTTTTCATTTCATATTTTTCTTCCATATTATTATATATTACATATATCTAAAGTTGATAAAATATAAGGAACCATTTTTTACATTAGATCTTTATGAAAAACTTTTAAGTAAGGCTGCGTTAACATATATTCCTTTTCCTTTCTTTCTCTCAATTTTTTCTTCCCTCTCTTTCCGCCTCCCTTCCTCCTTCCTTCCTTCTTGCCACCCTTCCAACAATTCATGAATGGGGCTCTGGGATGAAATCTACCTTGGTCTTGTGACCATCACTACGTTTGCTCTGGGATAATATTAATGATAGGTGAGTTCATGAAACAAAAAGAGAAATATATTGCTTGAAAAATACCTGGCATATATTTTGTGAAAAAAATTTAATATGTTTATATTTGATTTAGACCAGGTAAGAAATAAGCTCTAATGATTTTAATGTCATTATTTTGAAATTAATAGATTAAGTTGAAAATCAGTCCTTTGTACCTGATTAATATAAGCCTAAGAATATTACCAAATCAGTTATATAACAGGAGACAGGTCATTGTTATTTTATTCTTATAATGATGAGCATTCACCTAATTGTTTTTCTCATCAAAGCAATTAGGATGGATTCTATCTCTACTTTAGTTTCTGATACACCTTTATAACCTTGAGTTTGTTTAGTACCCTTGATACTTTTTCTTGTGGTAGAAAAAGAAAGAAAACTAATTCAGTTTGTGAATACGTTTATGTATTTAGCACGCATTCTTTCAATTTTGATTTAAATATTTAGAATTGCTAAATTAATTAATTTATGATTATTTTTTCTCTGCACAGTTTTCAGTTATTCTACAAGTTATTCTTTTAGTTTAGCAAATATTTGATTTCCTGAGCTTCTGCCTGAGAGATAAACATGTTTTATGAACGGAATTTTAGAAAAGACGACAATATACATTGAATTCATATTATGAGTCAAATACTAAGGTTGAAAGAGATGACATGGACATGTGTGCTAACTTCCTATTCTGGGATTTTCAAATCTGCATTTTAATTAATGTTAGAATTTATAACTACCTTTACTTGCATTTGATTATTTGAAGTTTTATCCTATTGTTATTTGACACAGGTAGAAATCACTGAAAAGAATAATAGTAGAATTACATTTTTTCAAATAATATGTTTTTATATTTAAATTTTTTAAAGGCTTAGCTACTGTCACTACCTATAAAATATTGTTCTTGGATTTGGGCCCAGGCTTAAGAGACCACACATTTGCCCATGGATCATCATCTGCTATTTGCATAGAGCAGAGTAAAATTCTGTCACAAAGGGAGTATCTTCCTTACAAATATTTACAATTTATCCTAGAACTGGTGAGGACAGGTTCAGAGCGGAAGGGATGTTGAATGTTGTTCAAGCCAGATGTATTCTCAGATTCTGATAATTGTGGCTGCTTTCAGAGCTGCCTCTGAGATTTTATGGAATAGTTTTATGAAATTAATTCTTAACATTATCTTTTCCTTCTAGTGAATTCAATATTAAGTGCTTTTATTATGTTAAGTAAAAGTTATAATTACCAGCTTTAATTTGAGTTTTATGTAGCAGTACTTGAAAAGCAATACTAAGTGTACTTCATGGTTCTGTTATTAAAATTTCTGAGTTTATCTGAAATTTTTTCAGACTGTATATTTGAAAGCAGTGAAAAATCATTTATGCCTAAAACCACTTGAATTTCTCTTCTTATTAAATGTTTGGCCTTAATTTTTTTTTTTTTTACATTAAAATACCTATCAGAAATTCCAGTCAAAACTAAAATGACGTTCTTCCAAAATGCTGTTGCTCTTAACTATAATTAATCCCAATAGCTGTTGTCTTTTTTTCTGTGTGATTTGTGGAAAATCCATCTTTATAGTTCAAGCTCATTATTGTGTTTCTGGCTGGGGTTATTCAAGTTAGAAAGTGTATTTACTTCTTTATGTAAATAACTATATCTACTTATTGTACATGTCACTTTCACGAGGAATACACAGTTGTTGACTGTCGATTTTGTATGTGCAGATGGAGGATATCATCGATTAACAAAAAATAAATTTCATTGTATTCAGACATTTCCCCATGAAGTAGCCCTGCGTCTCCTGGGGTGGGGGGAACACTCATCTGTTGTTTCATTTTCCTACTGATGTGAAATGAAATGGATCCAAAGTTTGTAGCTGAAAATTATTCCTCATAATTCTGCTGAATGATTAGGAATTCTTTTCCTTCCTTATTGTCTGGGCAGTAGAATATTTAGAATTTCCCAAAGGGCCCCACATAAATATCCCACAGTTGGTGACACTGCCATTTGAGAGATCAGCTGGAGCTTTTCATTTGTCCTTCACATTGACTTCTCTTCATCAATACTTGACCTTTCTCTTCTAATAAAGATGGCTACCTCCCTGCAAGGAATATTCCAGTGGTGCATGGGAAAAGCTTTGTGACTCATACATCTCAGACCTTGAAGTTACACATTGTCACTCTGACCACATTTAGTGTGTTAAGAGTTTGTTAGATTATATCACAGTTGAAGAGGTAAATCTATTTTACCTCCTCTTGACTATGAATAAGTGATTTATGATTTATTCAACAAATATTAATATCTTGTTATACTGAAGATCTCCTAGATAGTGTATACTTATATTGAGTTTTTATCTATTCAAACATTCAATCTCATTAATTCTTTGTCTTGTTTCACAAAACTTTATTGTGATCTATCATAAAACATTCCTAAATAGTATTATAAACAAAACAGCCCCAAACAGCAAGCAATTATCAGGAAAGAGGAAGAGGACCTTGCAGAGAAATGCATGCATTGTATTGGTGTTACAAGCCTCAAAGTAATGACATTGCTGTGAATGTAGGAATAAAGTTCTCTTGTATAGATTTATCAATGTGATACTTATCAGAAGTGTGTGGATTTTGCGTGCTTTTGTGTTTTAGAAGAATATTATGACATTCTGCAATCATGCCAAGAAAATGAAAGGATCATTTTCTTATGTCTTCCAAAGTTGATGTAAACAAGCTGAGTAATCTGGATAACTCTACATATCCACATTAGAAAAAAGCTTAGTTGAATTACATTATGGAAAAGAAACTGTTTTGCATGACTTTCCCTAGATATTTTTCTCCAGGATTTTGTTTCAGTGATGTAAGGGAATATTTTAATAGAAGGAAAATACTCTTTATTTGCATTCTGATTTTATATATTTTACAATGTTACATCACTAGTTTCATCTATAAATAGATAGTAGTTGATTGTCTCTTCACAGAATTGCCACTTTTTAGTACATCATCTTAATATTTTATGAAAGCAAGAACCAACATTTTTCACATCTTTAGGTTTGATTTCATATGAGAAGCTGAATAAACAAAATTGAGGAAGAATTACATAATATGCAGTAACTAATGTTGTTAGCACCTTCTCCAAAAACGTACTGTGTTGTACTGCATACATTATAATAAATAAGCATAAAATATTTTCTTGAAAATATAAATTTTATGAATATGCTAATATCTGATGACCACACATCCCATGTAAGTCGTCAATTAGTCCCATTCCTATATAAGATCTTGATAGTTTGTGAGACTCTGTCACTACAACTTCTTTTTCTGGGTACTTTCAGGAATATTCTTCTCCAGACCTCACTTAGGTCTTTATTGAAATGATTTTTTTTCTTAGTGACAATACCTTTTATCCTTCAGTGCTTCTTATTCTCTTCCTGTTCTTTTTTCCTGCAGAATATTTATTGTCATCAGAGAGATCATCTAGTGAGTTAATTTATCAGTTTCCTATCTCCCTGCCACCTGAGATTTAATCTCTGACTATAGGAAATCATCTTAATTTAATGTTGTTCAATGCTGTATCTACAGCACCTAAAATAGCTACTGATACATAGTAGTCACTTAGTAATATTTTTGAATAAATAAATGGATCATTATTGAGGAAATGTAATCCAACATTAATATTAATGAAATATATATAAAATATACTTGATACTGATATATACCTTCGCATGTTAATTTTTGTAGAGGATTATTTACTAACTTTATGGCAATGTTAAGTTCCTATCAACAACAGGCAATATAAACAAGCATACCTTGGAGATATTGCAGGGTTCTAGACTACTGAAATAAAATGAGGCATGTAATTATTTTTTGGTTTTCCTTTGCACATTATATTAAACGTGCAATACCATTTATGTCTAAAATGTAAATACCTAATTAAAATTTATATATTGCCTAAAAATGTTAAGCAATACCTTATAATCTTTTTGCTGGTAGAGGGACTTGCCTTGATGTTAATGGTTGCTAATTAATCAGGGTGATGGTTGCTGAGATTTTAAGCAGCTGGGCAATTTATTCAAGTAAAACAACACTGAATTTTGCTGCATTGGTTGACTCCTTTGTGAAAGGTTCATGAAAGATTTCACGAAAGATTTCACTGTATCTTGCAGTACAGTAGAACTTATTTCATAATTGGAATCAATCCTCCCAATTCATGCTGCTGCTTTATCAACTAAGTTCATGCAATATTTTAAGTCCTTTGTTGTCATTGCAATAATGTTCACAGCATCTTCACCAAAAGTAAATTCCATCTCAAAAAAAAAATTCGCTTATTCACAAGAAGCAGCACCTCATCTTTTAAAGATCTACTGTGAAATTGCAGGCATCCAGTCACATCTTCAAGCTCCATTTCTAAATTGTAGTTCTCCATTTTCACCACATCTGCAGGTCCTTCCTCCACTGAAGTCTTTGACCCTTCAGGATTACCCATGAGGGCTAGAATCAACTTCTTCCAAACTCCTGTTAATATTGAGATTTTGACCTCCTCCTATGAATCGCAATTTTCTTAATGGCATTTTGAATGGTGAATCCATTCCAGAATGTTTCAATTTGCTTTGTCCTGATCCATCAGAGGAATCACTCTCTATAGCATAACTTTTATGAAATGTATTTCTTAAATAATAAGACTTGACAGTCAAAATTATACCTTGATCCAGGAAATACAGAATGGATATTGTGCTCCCAGGCATGAAACCGTCATTAATCTCTTTGTATATCTCTGACAGATCTCTTGGGAAACCAGGTGCATTGCTAATGAACTGTAATATTTTAAAGGGGACTTTTTTTCAACAATAGGCTTAAAATATCCAGTAAACCATTTTGTAAACAAATTACTGTCATCCAAAGTTTGTAATTCCATTCATAGAGCACAGCAAGTGTAGGCTTAGTATAATTCGTAATAGTCCTAGGAGTTAGAGAGTGGTAAATGAGCAATGTCTTCAACTTAAAGTAACTAACTAGTTGAATTAGCCTCTTTCAAGAGAGACAAGCTGTCTTTTGAAGCTTTGAGGCCAGACACTGACTTCTCTCTAGCTATTAAATTGTAGATGGCATCTTCTTCCAGTGTTAGGCTCTTTCCCGCATTGAAGACCTGTTGTTTACTGTAACCACATTCACTGATGATCTTAGCAAGATCTTTAAATAACTTGCTGCAGCTTCTACATCAGGCTGTTTCACCTTGCATTTTTTTTTGTGGAGATGGGTTCTTTCCAAAACTCTCTGCTATTTTCAAGCTTCTGCAGCTTCCTCACCTCTTTGAATCTACATCAAACTGAAAAGAATTAGGTCCTCACTCAAGATTAGGCTTTGGCTTCAGGCAATGCTGTGGCTAGTTTGATCTTCTATCTAGACCTCTAAAACTTTCTCCTTATCAGCACCAAACTCACTTATCATGTTTTCACTGGAGCAGCACTTTGAATTTCCCTCAAGAATTGTTTGCATTCACAGCTTCACTAACTCTTTGGTACAAGAGGCCTCGCTATTGGTCATGTCTTTCTCACTGAGCTTAATCATTTCTACCTTTTGATTTAAAGTGAGAGGTATGACTTTTCATACCATTGGAACACTTAAAGGTTGCCATAGGGTTATTAATTGGCCTAATTTCAATATTTTTTGTCTTCGGAAATAGAGAGGCCCAAGCAGAGGGACAGAGTAGGCAAGTGGCTCATAAGTAGAGTGGTTAGAACATATACAACCTTGAGTAATTGAGTTCATTGTTTTGTATGGGTGCAATTTATGATGCCCTTCCCCAAATTACAATAATAATGTCAAAGCAATTATAATATCAAATACAATGGTGGTATCACCGATCACAGATCACCTAACATATACAACAATAGTGAAAATGTTTGAAATATTACGTTACCAAAATGTGATATGGAGGCTTGAAATTAGCATATGCTTTTAAAAAACAGTGGCAATAGACTTTGCATATACCAGGGTTGCCACAGATCTTCAGTTTGCGAAAAAAAAAAAAAATACAGTTATCTGCAAAGCACAATAAAGTGAGGCATATTAAATGAGGTATGTCTGCATTAGTTTCCACATTGGCACATCTTATTAAATGTAGGAAGCAAATGAATTTTATATATATGAATTCTCTGAACAGCATAAAATGTTTTTAAGTCTCTGTTAAAATTGAGTGTGGTTACTATCCTCACAATAAACTCAGAGTACATATTTTCTGATGAAATGAATTTCTATGGTTTTACTCTAGTTTGGGGTTGAAGACGGTTGCTTCAACTTTGATATTCATCTCCATTATACCAGCTATTAATGTGTTTTGTGGTTCTGAATAACATCTATAAATTTTGTTCTGTGTCTGTTTTATCATTTTCATTAGTGTTTTCCTCTAGTTGAATTGGCTTTGATAAAATTTATATTAGCCATCTTCGCTAACCCAATTTTATTTTAGCTGTTCAATTTAGACTGTTACTTCACACACAATTGCTATCATACCCTGATGCACTAGAAAGTCAATATCTTTGCAAAATATACTTTAGTTATGATCTTGACAGTGATTAACACTTGGCAACTTGACAGGTTTGGGCAATATTGTGCCTACGTTCGTATATATGACTTATCCAAATCACTTTAGACACTTACTCAAAATGTACTATGGAACATTTACTCTTTGGAATAAAATGAAAAGTAAGATGTTTTTATTATAATCTTTTGAGCCAAATTTTGAAAGCATGCTTTCATAATGTTTGAACTAAACAATATAACTCAAATGATGCATCATTCAGTTAGCATGACTTAGGTATAGATTTTCCATTACACCTTGGTGTCAAAAATAGGCCAGTGGTTCTTGAGAAGTTACTGTATTTTAGACACTGTGCTAAGGGTATTACGCAACTTACTTTATGTACTCTGTATACTGCCTTATTAAGTAGGCATGAATTTATTATTTCCTTTCTACAGAAGAGGAAACTCAGGGACAGATAGGTTAAAAAACTTGCCTGGGTCACTCAACTGATACATTAGGAAGCCAGAATTAAAATGTTTGTGGTTTTACTTGAGAAACCAGTCTTTGAATCCCAGTGCATTTCTGCCTCCCACATAACTGTGAATAACAGAGCCATTGCAGAGAGCATCTCTGAGAGGCAAACAGAGCTGTCTGCACTGTCCTGGGAATCTTATGGGAATGGTAAGTAAGAAATATCATAAGATTTGGAAGGGACATCTAAAGCAGCTTTGGGTAGTAAGGAAATGAGGAAGGAGAAGAACTGAGTTGTTTAACCTGGGTGTGACATTACTTAGCAGGAAGATACACTTAACAAATATGACTAAACTTGTAAATTAATCAAATGTGACATCTGAGCAGAGTCTTAAAAATACCAAAGTGTGAAATCCTGAGAACTCTCCTTGAGAAATTCATCCTGTTCAAATGCAGATGAGTCTAAGAATACTTGTTTTAATCCACCTTAAATATTTAATCTCCTCTATCTAAAAAAAATACCAGAATCTTACTGACCATGGAGATTTAGTTGATAAAGTCTAGTTTGCTACAGTGAAATTAAACTGGAAAAGCAAAATCCAAACAACTCCATATGCCCATATTTGCTTTTTTATGATATAGCAGTTGATACATGTAGAACAGTGGAATTGAATGTTGATATTCTAATCAGTATAATCATAATAGGAATTTACCATAATTTTACTAACTAAACATTGAAATATGATAAAGGATAAAAATGTTTCCTGCCTAATAAATACATATCCTTGATAATATTACATCGGTGAGATATATTTAGTCTTTGGAAGAATTTTACTATTACTGTACACTTTTTGTTTGTTTTATGTAAAATTTTTTTAAGAAAACAATTTTGTTAGGTGAACCATACTCATAACAAAATCATACATTTAAGGTTAGGGAATATGTGGAGAAATGATTGAAAAAAAAAACAAAATCAATTTCTGTGAGAACATGGGAAATATTAATGAATTCAAATGATAAAGGAATGCTTTAAAGTTGGGATTTGTAAAAGAAGAAAAAAGGGAAAAAGTAGCATGCTAACTTCAAAGAGCACTTAAAACAGCTGTCCTTTTTGTAAAAGGATATCTTTATTAGTTGTTGACGGACCTTTTTTTATTTATTTATACACATTGCTAAGTACTGAACCCAGTACCTCACACATGCTAGGCAAGTGCGCTACCACTGAGCCACAGCCCTAGTCCCGCTCCTCTGCTTTAACTGCGGGGTAGATATTGGCACTTTAAAAGTTGATGGCTTCACATGGTGGTTCTCAAAATGGGCTCCTTCTTAGAATCACCCTGGGAATGCTTAAAAATCTGATGCCTGAGCTCCCCCTGCTGATTAAGATTTAATTGGTACTGAACACAGACCTGGAAAATAATGTATTTTTTGAAACTCCCCAGATGATTCTAAGGCACAGCCATTGATGATTACAACTAATCCAGGACTTTATAGCAAATTAAGATCAGGATGGTTATTTGTGGGTTAGTGTTAATATCCAGATAACCATATCCCTCCATCACATCTCAGGTTGTTGACAATTTTCCATTCTAGTAAATACTTAGAATTAATACCTTTTGGAAGAAATCACTCTGTTCCCAATGAACTTCGAATGAAATGGATGAACATCAAAAAGTCTCTTTATAGGAGGAGAAAACAAAGTCTATTATTTTGAAAACTGTTTATTCCATACTGTGCTGGTTGCACTTCAATAGCCCATTTTTACAAAAGAAGAAAGGAGTCGGGGGAGATACCTGAAAATAGACTGCATTTACAGATGAATTTATCAGAGGTGATAGAAGAGTAAGCACTAATCTAGTCAAATGGCACCACATTCTCAGGAAGAGGAGACCAATGTGCATATGCAAAATATTAACTCATTTTCCAGAAATTTGATATTAACTCAAAGCAAGTTAAAATGAAAATTTAATCTACTGTAGTTCTGAAATGAATCCCAACATTTCATATATACTTACAGAGATGTTCACCACAAGTGTTTAAGTCAGTAAAGAATTCCTGTCTAAATATCATGTTTATCCAATGTGCTATTGATGTGGTTTTTATTCCATGCTTTCTTATTTTTGAGAGGCAGTTAGCTAGAGATTCACCTTGGAGGGTCTTCAATCTCATGTAGCAAGTGGTTAGGAGCCAGTTTCTATTCAGGAACACATCAACTTCATCTTTAGCTAACTTGCTCGTGATGCTCAATTTCAAGCCTATCTCTCTGGACTTTTAAATTTGCACTTTCTTTTAGAATTACTTTTACTTGTGAAATAACTTTTCTTTTATATTAATTAACCCTTTATGAAAAACAATTATAAAAACTTATTATTTGCTTTCAAATTTACCTCATGGCCACTTTGGAAAACTAACAGCATTTCCAATGCTTTTTTGTGTTGTGATATCCCTTCTTAAAATAGAAAAAAAAAAAAAAAAAAGAATGTTTTCTCAATAGAAAAAAAAAAAAGGATACCTTCATAAGTAGCATTAGTGCAATTAACTTCAAATTGGAAAGTTTGTGATTATCAATCAATATTAAAATGATTAAATACATTGTGGTAAATTCACACACATGTGCTTATATAGAAGTGAGAATTAATGTCTAAGGTTGCATGAATACTAATGAATAATTTTCAATAAATCACGTTAAGGAAAAGTGTGAGAATTAAAAAAGCACGTAATATATAGTTCCACCGATATGCAGTAAAAATGGAGCCACGGGTAATATATTATTTTAGAGAGCAGGATAGTGGGACCAGGCAGGGTGAGGAGCTGGTTGCAATGATTAAAATCTATGAGACCTTAGAGGTAATTTTAGATGCTGATACTATTCTATTTTTTGACATAGATGCTAGTTATTTTCCATTTGGGAAATTTTTTTATAGGGGTACCTTAGGTATGCATGCATTTTCTCCATGACTATTATTCTTAAATAAATTATAAGAAAAATTTAAAATGTTATTGGAAAGTGAGTTGAAACTCAAAACATAACAAATGTAAAGATATCTTTTTTCTTTTCTAGAATTTTCTAAAAAGTAACTAATAGTCACACAAAAAGGTATAATTTGTAATTACTGAAAAGGGCAGGATGTTTAAGCATCTCTTAAGTCCAAAATCATGGGGTACTTTATTTTTATGTTTATATTATTTGAACTAATATTTGTCAGTGGAAATTTTATTCATTATGTGTCCCAGCAAGAGACCCAAGATTTATTTTGGAACTGCCATTATCCTATTTTTTCTATCTACTAGGTTTCATAAACTTTTGAACTTGTGTGTTTATGTACATAATGAATGAGTTTTGAAATACCTCTAGGTGAAACACGTGTTTTTTAAAAGGTGGAAAAGTGAAAATTCAGGTGCTTGGTAATGAGAAATCTAACTCTTCTTTGAATTTATTAGGAGTTATAGAAAACAAGCTTTCTTTGGGGAAAATGTAATGCTTAATATCATTGTCTACTTAGTAACCTATTTAGATCATTTATGTACTATATGATAAAGAGATAATAAAAATTACTAAGTGGAAATTGATATTATTACAATTTAGAAATCATTCTTGTGAGAAAATAAGCTTGTTCCTGATTTTATAAAGGTTGTTTTTAATGCCCTTAAAAGCAAAAATAGCTGGATGCTATGGTGCATGCCTATAATCCCAGCGGCTCTGGAGGCTGAGGCAAGAGGATCCCAGTTGAAAGCCAGCCTCAGCAAAAATGAGGTGCTAAGCAACTCAGTGAAACCATGTCTCTAAATAAAATACAAAAAATTGAGTTGGGGATGTGGCTCAGTGGTCCAGTGCCCCTGAGTTCAATCTTTGGGACCCCCAAAATATAAAAAGCAAAAATAATTCTAATTAATTCAAGTAGTAGTGATCACTTGCTTTGCATGTGAGTCACATAATAGACTATTTTTATTTATATATATTGGCTGGAGATTAGTGCAGAAAAAGTAATCCTAAAAATATGTCTTTTTAAGAGGCATATGAAAACTGTGTGAAGACATAACACCATATAAATGTACTTTTTAAGAACAAATAAGAAAGAGATCTTAAAGTATGATAAGCACATTATCACTAGAAACTTAAGTTTTCAAAGTATTTTCTGGACATTCACCTGTTTCTATCATCTTAAAAATGTGCAATAGTTTCTATCTCAGTCTGATTTCAGGATTTATCAACATAATGCTCTTAGAAGTGTTTTTGTATATGTGTGGCTATGAATTAAATGACATTTTAAAATATATTTTGAATGCCATTAAAATATATACATTTAAGATACATCTCCTTACTTAAAATCTTCAAATGTTTGGAACATTTTTTTCAAGTCATTATGATGAAAGAAAATTGAACTCAGTTAACGTTTATTCATCCTATTTTCTACACTCTATTTCTGTTTAGAAGTTTTGTAAGAAGAATTTACATTTTACATTGAATGCTTATTAAAAAATAATGAAATCTGTTCTAGCTTATACTCTTAAAAGCTATTTCTAACAATCTTTTTTAAAAATCATAACTTCAAAAATGTTTGTGAGCATTAACTATTTTAAATACACTAACAGCATTTTTAAAAATTAGCACACTTATATGCGTAATATCTGCATAATATTTCCTTAACATTAACCCAAGTTTCTAGAACAGATTGGGATGAATAAGTAAGTATAATCGGGGTGGGAAGGACATGGTTTATTGTTAATTGCCTTGAAAAGGAGGAAACACTGCTATTAGATTTAACTTTTGAAATGAATAATATGCATTTGTGCAGATTAGTCAAGCCTGATAACATATCTGTAAAATTTAAATGCTGTCCCCTTAAAGGACAGTTCCATAAATAGTGCATGATATATGGTGTGAGTTTAATAATTTTAAGATTGCTATGATTTTTCCTCTTATGACCTTAAATGTCATTGTTTTTGGTATCCTGAAGCAGTTGCAAAACAAATCATTATATTATTATTAACAATTATTATTATAGTATAATATAAATAGAAGTGGCTTATAACTCCTTTGGGTTAAGTGACTTTCTGAAGGTCACAAGGGTAATAGTTGTTTGGAAAAGGACCAGAATCTGTGTCTTTTTTTTCCTCCTCTACTGTCTCTTTCTCTTCTTCTTTTGTGTCTCCTCTTCTCTAATGAACTTATAATTTGTGCCCCAATTTGGACAGTTTATAAAACATGATAGCTATTGAAAAAACATATGAAGTATATAATATAAAAAGAATTATTATGGAGTACACAAATATTTATTTATCTGAACAAATGCTATACTTAAATTTCCCTTCTGCTTTCATCCTTTTACATATAAAAAGTGTACGTTAGTGGTGATGATAAGACATTTGATTTAGTATATCTTCTAAAGTAACTTCTAAAAGAGAGCAGAAGTTTAATTTTCTGTGAAATGTTTGCCCAGAAACAAAAATGCTGGTAAGGGAATTGTTTTAATGCTAAAAATGCAAATTGACTTTCTTTTGAAAAATAATAAAAATAAAATTTGGGAAATGAAATGACATTGAAAGCAAGTATCTGTTTTACAGATCTGAGTCTATTATTACTACGAGTTTGTATAGCCAGAATTTATTAAGAATATTTTAATCAGGACTACTTAATTTTTCCACTTAAGATTATTTTTAAATTATACCGATCACCTTTAATGGTCACACTCCATCACATATGTCTATGGCATTTATTTTCCTGATTAGATATAACATCTGACTCATAGTATACTCCTCTGACAAAACAAAACAATATGAAACAAACAGTAAATTCCGTGTTAATCAATCCAACTACATGTGCCCGATTCCCATTCCATTCACAGTAATATGGATAATGGAGGGCTTTTAAAGGAGAAAGCTGTGGGTAATGTAGGGCTTTCAAAGGAGAAATCATCCTTTTCTCTCTCTTTTTTAATGATGTCATTTTAAGGAAAAGATTAAATAAATTATTTTGATCCAAATGTAACTATTCCATGATGTGAACCAACCAAATGGGGGGTGATGACCCAGTGGTGCAAGTTACAAAGATTTCACAACTTCCTTGGGATTACACAGCATCAGTCTGCATAATTGTTGTGTCTTGAGTATTCATTAAACCTGACTCATTATTGAATGAGCACATTAGTGAAATAACACATCAAATCGTCTTGAGACTTGAGCTCTATAGGGAAATTTGTTCCAGGAAGGGTCAGATCAATAATATTTCTGAACTTCTTCATTGGAAATTTTATGTAAAATACATATATATCTAGACTACCTGAACATAATTTAAAATAAATGAATTTATACATGTGTCAACAATAACTACTTCTGCAAAATTGGAAAATATTCACTTATTTGATTACCTCTAAAATTATTTTAAGGTAAAATGAATATTATAACTTTATGCAGTCTAATTACAAGTGATTTTAATAGCCCTCCATTTTTTCTGCAAATGTACACATCATAGGTTTGAAGAAATATAAACACATTTTCCATAAGAAAGTACAAGTAAGATAATAACTGATAATGTAACTGAAAATAAAAAGCAACACAACATATAAAAAATAAATATTCAAATATATATTGATAGCTAGTAACAGCATTTAATAGAAAATAAATACATGTGGGTTTTGTAAGTATTTACTACTATGTGTAAATCAGATAAATTCTGTAGCTAATTGTTCTTCATAATCAATGATAGTATGGCAGTGCTATTACTATCCATAAAATGTTATTTAATTAATATATTTAAAATCAAAAGGATTATTTAATATAGAAGACCTTAAAAGGTCATAGCTGGTTATGGTTTAAAATAACCCCAATATTCTCATTTAATTGTATTTATCTAAAGAAGTTCATATTTTAAAAGTAGGATTAATTCTTAATAGAAATGCCCATTGACATTCATCAGGACTCTGGATTAAAACAAGTGTTTCACAAATAAGGTCCTTGGATTTTCAAGTCATGAAGTTATGTGCTCATGCACATTGCCAGTGGTAAAAGTAAATAAATCCTGTAAATTGTAGGACATAACAGATTACATTATATAAATTGGAGGAGATAACCAATTACAGCAGACGGATCCTGTGGATCACAGGAGACTCATGACAAGAGATATAAATGATCAGTCTATTTACAAAAGAAAATACATCTCTAGTATATATAATATTAGATAAATTCCATGTGCCTTGAGCAGTAATTTAAAAATAGAAATTGTAATTAGTCAATCATACTACAAACTACAAATCATACTTCAAATTATAGAACTTTTTCTTTAAGTGCACTTTGATGTAGGTCCTCTTCATGTACAAAGTATAAGAGCAGGACTGATTAAAAGAGGGCAGCTGTTATGAAAACCAGCCCAGAAACATATGAGAACTCTCCAGGGATCCTAAGCATTCAGCTGAACACACATGCATTTTAGATTATATAATGTTAGGACAAAGAAAATTGTAGTATTTTTTCCAATCTTACTAACTTTGAAGTTAATAGTAACTGAAAAGTTGAAACTACCTAGCTCTAGGAAAAATTTAACAATTGTGTGAAAGAGTTTGTCAGGATTAGTCATAAAATATTAAAATTTTGAGACTTGAATGAAACAACATTTAGAATAATCCAGGATTAATCCAATGTTAGGCAAGATTCCCATTTTCAAACTAGGTAAACTAAACCTGAATAATTTTGGATTGCTTTTGAATCATCACTCACTGCAGATTGTAAAAGTGATGAATTGTGAAGTATTATGTTATAGAAGGTTATTTTTGAAGTGGATTTCTTTGGAGGAAACTGCAAGGAGTTTATTCCATTTTGACCCAAAGGTAATGATGTGGGTTTGTGCTCTTGTTTTCTCTGGTCAACCTTTAACCATACCAGCTAGAGATCTCAAAATGTATCCCCTTTATCCAGAGAGACAGAGAAAAACATTGAAATGGTGTCTGTCTAGACCTTGATTAGTCTATAGGAAGAGAGCTGAGTAGTTTGTATTAGTTTTGGATCTAACTAAAATAGATGCTATTTTCTTGAAAATTTGGGGATGTAGCTCAGTGATAGATCCCTTAGTTAGCCTGCCTGAGACCCTGGGATCGATCCCCAGGACCCTTGTAGAGATGTTGTTAGTTAGCTTTACATTACTATAATGGCATACTTGAGGCAGCTGACTTACAAAGAGAAAAAGTCTATTTAATTTATAGTTTTGGATGTTCATGTTGAAGATCTACCAGTTCCCATGGTTTTGCATTGGTGAGCACAGTGGATCATAACATATTTTGACAGGATCACATGTAGGAGCAAACAATTCCATCAACTGGATTAGAGAAGGCGAGGACGAGTGGTTTCTTTCAGTCACTTTTTAGGACACACTACCAATCATCTAAGCACATCCTTTAAGTCTTCACCTCTTAAAAGTTCATAGCATCTCCCAGTACTGCTGCCTTAAAAACAACAACAACAACAACAACAAAACAAAAACAAAACAAACAAACAAAAAAACCTAAAAACCTTTACACATATCTTTGTGGATTACTCAATATTCTAACTATAGTAAATGCAGATGGGAGGAGATTGGTTTTGATTGTACCCAATTGTGCAATAAAAATGGACCAGTTAGAAGTTGGAGAGACCATTGGAATCTTGGGTGTTAAAACATGAGTAAACAACAGCTAGAAATTTACTGCATGTGAGGAGATGTCTCCAAATACTAGCAAAAGTGTGTTATGAACAGATGAGTTAGTTCTAAATATCTCTCAGTTTCAGGAAGCACCAGGCCATCTTTGGAAGTAACAATTAAATAAGATTTAGGTGATTTTACCTCTCTTACCTATACCCATCCATTTCAAAACCCCAAGCTTTGGTTCAGAAAAAAAAGAAATTTTCCCAGGGAAAAAAATTGAAAAGAAGCAATGGGAGAAAAATTAATTTGCCCAGATTAGATTTTGAGTCTTGTTTCTTCTGTGTTTTGTTTAATGATATGAGAATTTACAGCTGGTTCTAGCAATGCATTTGAAACTGAATTAAGTTCGCACTCCTAGTTAAATTATATATATATTCCAGCAACAGAATTTGGTGCATTTGTTTGTGACAACATAGTGCAGGAAATTAAGAGAATGGATTCTAGAATGAACATGCCTCAATCAAGTTTCAGCTCTAACATTTATGAATGATGTAACCTCAGGCAATTTACTTAATTTCTTAGTGCCTTAATTTGCTTAGCTGTGAAATGAACTTTGTAATAATACCTACCTGATAAGGCTCTAGTGAGGAATGATAATGTTACACATTTCTCAGCATTTATTCCATGAATTATTTATTATTACTATTATTATAAATGAGAATTCTAGTGAGCTGAGTATCTTGATATTGAAAACATTAGATCAAAATTATACATATTTACATATTTATTAAATACTGCCAAAATGCCCTCTAAAAGCTCTTACAAATAACTAGATTTAGAAGAAAAAGCTGCTTGTAAATGGATGCCATGTGAAGGGAAACATCAGGAGGTCCCTTTAGCAATGAATAATAGTTTAGAGAAAGTCAGCCAGTTTGAAAGTTATTTGGGAGAAATATACAGAACAGGTGGACTGCCTGACCTGTTTGCCCTGTGTAAATTGGTATTAGGAATGACCTGATTTTCAACCTGAGAATTTTCAAAGTGACAAATTATGCTCATTTGGCTTGTAATGATATTCTGATTATAGGTTATAAGACCAATGATGGATTTCCTTGACTTCTTAATGTTCTCAAATCCTGTTGTGACCTTTCATATGCATGCATGAAAGAACATTTTCAGAAACAACTAAGTTTCATAATTATATCTTTGAATATGTAGTATATATTATATATTATATATTATATATTATATTTACATATATTAATCATGTATCTTAGTCATTAATTCACTCTGTATTCTCAGTATCCATTGAGTTCCTACTGTACAATGGGCATAAAAAGCCCGACACTGTAAATACAACTGTGAACAAGACAAACCAGGTCATTGTCCTCATGACAATAGTTCTACATTTCAAAACTTATTAGCATATAGAGGTAATGGATTAAATTACTTGGGGGAAATTGAGAAAATGACTGATAGACCAAAGCAAAGGATAGGAGAAGAAGCCAATGAGAGAAAGAGATGCAACTGAGGTGGGTGAAAATTTTGAGTGTTCTAAAACAAATATCAGAGAATTTTGTTTCCAAAAGGATGTGGCAATAAAATCCATAAGTGATAAAGAAAAAAGGAGGTTGTTGGAACTATACAAGATGCTGTTCATTAAAATGGTGAGGTAAAAACAAAATTGAGTAAGATTTGGGAGTTAGTCAGAAAAATGAAGCAGAAGCAGTACACATAAAGATTCCTTTTAACAAGTGTTTCGCCTGAACAGAATGAAGAACATTAGCATATTCAGCTTTAAATGAAAACACCAAAACAACAAAAATTACCAGAAATAAAAACAAAATTAGTTCATGTTTAATTTTATAAATTCAAATAGTTTCTTAATGTATCATTTAGACCTATAATAGGAAAAATTATGACATTAGTGAATAATTTTTATTTCTATTTAAAAATAAAATTGCAATTAGTATATGGTTTATCATTTGTATGTATTTTTTCTTATCACATGAGTACTAATTTCTCTATAAGAAAAACATTCCAAGGTAGAATGGCTTTGAAATATGGGAATATATCACTATGCATGACACCATATATAATCAGAATTGCTGAGTTCTGATTTAAGCTCTTTACAACTATTAACTCATTTAGTTCTCATAATGGGTAG
The DNA here is from genome assembly GCF_902686455.1 of Sciurus vulgaris. Lineage (NCBI taxonomy): Eukaryota > Metazoa > Chordata > Mammalia > Rodentia > Sciuridae > Sciurus > Sciurus vulgaris. Next base: position 22,872,006 of record NC_136470.1, on the reverse strand, counting down.
GTATATTTCTTACTTTGGAGATTAGAAAATTAAGACAGAGAGACAGTTAAACTAGTTCAAGGTGGATTAACTGAGAAAGGGGCAAAGACAATGTGACCCTAATTAATCTACTCTACATTTAACTGCTTCTGCAGAAACCAAAAGTTGTAGTAACTCTTACTGGTAGCTACAGTATTAAGAATTTATGATATTTTATATATGGTAAATTTTAAGTATTTTATTTCCTACTTGAAGATATTTAATTGACAATAATCATTGTATATATTCAAGGTGTACCATGTGATTTTCTTAATATACATGTACATTGTTTAATAATTACCACAATCAAATTAACACATCCATCACCATTTTTAATACATTAGATTCACCTGTTCTTTATCTTCTATCAGAATGTTTCTATCCTTGGACCAACATCCTTTCCTTTCCTCTAAACTTACTACCTGGTAATGACTATTGTTCTCCCTGCTTCTATGAGTTCAACCTTTTTAGATTCCACATACAAGTGAAATCACACAGAATTTGTCTTTCTGAGTCTCCATTTTAATGTATCTAATTTATGAAAAGGAAAGGATAGAGGTGATATTGCGAATTTTGGATGAGTTGTACAGAATCACTGAGACATTAAAGGAATATAGACCACTAACAAACCTTACTCAATCATTTGCATTGCTATATATCAGTGGGGGGAAAAAGGAACTTGAAGAAAATAAATAATTTCATGTGTAAAACCATTAAGATGTAGAAGATACAGGCTTCAATTTAGTGTTCTAATCTATGGGGAAAAGAAAGAAAAAAAAATTAAAAAGTGCTCTATGCTCAGGCTTATTAGTAAAATTGTTCTCCAGAAAAAAAAAAAAAAAAAAAAAAGCTTTAGGTATTTATCTTATTCTTAAAGATCTATATCAAATTCCATATATAAGAACAAAAAGATTTGATTAAAATTGAGTTTTAAAAAAGCAGAATAATTAGGGGAATGTACATTTTTGGTTTTCAAAATCATTTTATTTTTGCTTTTATTATGCCTAAGATTCTATCATATTCCCTCAAAGGCATAATACTCTAAAAATTGATGATCTGTTCAGCTTTATCATCTCTGTGACCAAAAGATCTGATAAGAGCAACATAAAGGGGCTCACAGTTTCAGAAGTTTCTTTGGGGCTCACAGTTTCAGAAGTTTCAGTCCAAAGACAACTGACTCTATTGCCCTGGGCCCAAGGTGATGCAGAACATCATGATGGAAGGATATGGATGAGGAAAGGAGCTCAGGACGTGACAGTCAGGAAACAGAGAGTCCTCCGATCACCAGGGACAAAATATAAACCCCAAAGGCATGCCACAAGCAACGCACATCCTCCAACCATTCCCAAACTACCTGTAGTTACCGCCCAGTTAACCTATTATCAGTGGATTAAGCACTGATTTTGTAAAAAATCTCATAATCCCAGTTAATTCACCTCTAAATTTTCTACCATTGTCTTATGTATGAGTTTTTTGGGGAACACTTCATATCCTCCATTCCTACCTTTTTTTACAAGAACTTGACTCCTGAACTTTATGTACTTCTTAGACTCTTACAGAGAATAAAAATTGTAAGATACATAAAACTCATAATACTTTATCATTTAGACCCTAGAGTCACAAGATCAACCATGTGAGTAACTTCTTGAGTGGATGGTTTAAATATTAAATAATATTGAATATGATGGTGATATGGTAGAGGCTTGATAGCACAAACTCCTGTAAGAAAATCAAATATAGTAAAAACAAAAATAGAGACAAAAATAGATATTTTTAGAGCCAAAAGGGAGGACACTTCCTTGATAAAATCTTCAGAGTATAAAGTCATGGTGTGTGGAAGAACCATGGAAATGAAATAAGTCTCCGGGGTTTTGAAACTTAAATGCTTGTTACCAGGTTACATTTTTTAACTCAAATTGGTCTGCACATGATCAAATGCATCCCATTCCTATGAGGGAAATTTTTGCCAAGTCCTTTCCAATTTCATGGCTAAAGAATTTGCAGTATTTAAATGACTGAGATCATAAGAAACTTACTGTAGACAGAGCTGAGGAATTTGAAAATATTGAGGAGGGTGGAAGTGAAACTCCTGAACTCTGTTAACATGGAACTAACGTAGGAATGGTGAAGGGGAAAGTAGGGCACGTGTCACAAAAGGCTCAGTGTAGTGCTGCCTCTGCAGTAACTGCGACTAGGCCTGATACACACTGCACTCATGGTCTGCTAGTGTTGCACTGTCTTAGTCTGCAACTTTGAAGGGTCATGGCCTGTTGTACTCTCCTACTCTGCAACACCCAAGCAACAATGAGAAAAGGAACACAGTCTCTGCACAAAGATCTGAGGAAAAGAGCTTTCTTCGGGGGAGATGGAGCACTTGTCACAAGGAGGCTGCTTCTGTCTATACTGCGTATAACACTGTCCTTTATGTCCTTGCAGTTAAGGTAGCCATACATCTTAAAGGCCAAGCCTTACATAAGCAGTTACTAACCTATTTGGCAGATTATCGGTCAGTAGCAGAAAGTAACAAGCAATTCTGCAAACCCAAGAGGTGACAGGGTCGCAAGCCACAGAAAAACTGTTTTACTGACCACAGGAGAACATCCTGTTCACAGAACACAGGACACAGGGATGGGGACCTAGTCCCTGAGGATCCTGGCTGGTGCATCCTTCTTGTGACAGAATCCCATGTAGGCCTCCTTCTAGGGGACAGGGTCCACATGCTAAGCCATGTTAATGTCAATATTTACTATTTAATCCAGTTCATAATACTCTTATGAGGGTCACAAGAGTTAATGTGTGTGCAAACCCTTTGTTACTTATAAATATTTATTCTTCACAGCTTTTCAACTGCTTCCTATGTACTAAAACACACACACACACACACACACACACATATATATCATATATATATATATATATATATATCTCCCCATCCATCCATTTGATCATCTGTCCTTTCTCAAATTTTAATAAGCTTAGCTATATTCTATTTGCTTTTTAATGCAAAGGTTGTAAAAATTTTTATTTTTAAAAATTTATTATGAGTAGAATAACTATACAGAAGATAACCAAAAAATAATATCTTTCTTCACTTTCTCCTGAATGTATTTTTTGGGAAAAAATAACATTAAAAATGCATTGAAGCAGCACCTTTTTGAGTATGAAGCAGCACTAGAGTATGACCTTATGGAGACATGAATTATACTTTGGAAGTTCTATGGAAACATGTTAATTTCCTTAATAAAATCAAACATTGGCAAACAAAGTCTAGCTAGCAATAGAGGAGAAATAATTTTTACCATTCTGATAGTTGTTCTTAAGATTCACTCTACTCAGGTCTTTTAATAATACCTGTGAGTATAAAGATGTGGGTGCAGAAAACAAGGCATTACATGTTCATTAAGACTCCTATCCAATATAGATATAAACTTCCCAATCTTCCTCCCTATATTCTGTACAATGTACCCCTCAAATGAACAGCATAAATATGGAATAAAACAGGCATTTAATACATAATATCCTGATGAATATAAATGTTGGAGTTCTCAATGAAGCATCAAATTTAAAAGTTTTACTCACATCTGAGGGATAAAACAAATGGAATGCAAACAAATTTAACTTTGTACTGTGTATTTGGGTGGCAAAGTCTGACCCAGTCTTGGGATCCCATAAGTAGTATGATCTTAAGTCCTATTTGCTGAAGCAGTCCCATTTGGTCTGTTGTCCCAGCATAAAAAATACCTTCCCTTTTTAAGTCTCAAATGCAGTCCAGCTTGGACATGTATGATCACCTTATGTAATAAGGGTCAGCCCTTCCTCATTTGTTGCTCATGGAAAAGATCAGCCATTTTTCACCAACAAGAAACTGTTAATGGGTCTGTTATTTTCATCCCACATAAGACAGCAATACTGAAGGGAGGGAGGAAGGTGTTCATATCTCCACCTACACCCTGCTTCTAATTCTATTTAAAACACACTTACTCTGGAAATGACTAACCTTGAGAATATTGAGCTCATTCAGAAATCAAACCTGACCAACTTCAGTAGATTTCAGTAGAGAACAGGGAAATAATAAATTAATATCTATAGAACATTCTATAGCTTATTTCAGGTATGATGAGTTAATGTCTCTCGTAGTTTGTGAAATATTTATTATACAAGTTTGTGGTCCTTTTATATTACTGCCTGAAATTCCTGTAAAATACTTCTGTTGTAATCTGTTAAGGTTGTGTCTCTTGTGTTATGTTAGGCAAAATTCTTCAGGGTTCATGGTCTTTTGCACATATTAATGTAAAAAATTCAAAAATTTTGCCACTACTTCGACTGCCCCCCTATTGGGAGGGGTTCCATATATATTAGTATATACATATTAGTGTATATATATATATATCACACTATGTATATTAGTGTATATATGTAATATGTATATTAATATACATATTAGTGTGTGTATATATATATACACACTAATATATATTATATATATATATACACTATATATATAATATATATATATATATTATATTATATATATATATATACACTAATTCACAGGGAGGTAGACCTAAAAAGAGAGGAAAGAGAATAAGAAACTAAGTTGAGACTGGACTAACCCAGCTGACAGATCCAGTAACTCTCCACAGGTAATCTTGGTTTGACCTCAAATAATAGTGCCATGAAAGGGGAAAGAGAAAGTGCATTTTGAAAGGGGCACTTTACTTTGAATAACAATGAAATGGACTTGCCTTGATGTCAACACTTACCTCATACCCGGAAACACTGTGTGCTGCTTCTCAGAAGTCCCATGACTCATGTAGTCGATAGACCCTCAGGAGTGGATTCTGAGAATTCCAAACTAGAAAAGGCCATACCAGAAAGAAAATTGAAATGTCTTTTGTCTTTCATTAGTTGTTTTTCTAACCATTATATTTTCAGTTTTAAGAAATACAGAACACACAAACAAATAGGTGACCGATAAAATCATCAGTTACACTTTGCAAGACCTTAGAACTTCCTGGTCACTATGACAACATGGTTTAGGATTATCAGAAAAATGAAATCGTATTTTAAAAATGCTTTTTAGCTTACTATGATGCTATCTTCTATTTTTCAGGACTAATTTGGCTCAATTAAAAAGAGTCAAAACATGAGTACTTTAAATACATATTGCTAAATTTGAGAATGACAATCTAGAAGGCACCCTGTGCATTAGCATTCTTTAAAAATTCCTTGGGAGTCCAATAGAAATGAGAGTTGGGGACCACAAGTTTTATAGAATCATCTTTAAGAGAAGTGGCATTAGCACATAGTAGTTTTTAGATCAGTATAAAGGGATAGGCTGGACTTTAGAGCTAGCTTCTTTTGGTTAAAATTCATTCTAGATCACTTACCAGTTTTATGAATGTGTACTGCTATGTAAATCTAGTGGTAATGATTCTATGTTTTTCATAGCACAGCTGTGAGTATTAAATGGCTTACTCAGTGCAAAGAAGTTTGAATTGTGCATGGCACATAAAAAATTCTCAATAAAAGTAAGCTATTATTATTAGAATATTTAAAATTACATGTTTTAGACTATATGACCGATGTGTATACAATCAGAAAAATGAGAGTTGTACTCCATTTATGTATGATTTATCAAAATGTGTAAATGCATTCTTATGTTTTGTATAACTAATTAGAACAAGTTAAAAAATAAATTAAAAAATAAATTACATGCTTTAAGTATAGTTTCTATGCCTCATATTATCATATATTAAAGGCAATTTAGTTATTATAGTTTAAATTTTTAAAAAATTCAAAACTTTTAACTTAACATCTTTCAAATGGATTTTAAAAATATAGCTATATATTTAATTGTATCAGTGTAGGAAAAGTAATTCTAAGATTTCGTTTCCCCACATTTTAATCAGACTACTTCAGATATAATTATTTGCTTCTCTGGTAACTAATACTAGTTATTTATTTTAACTCACAGAGGCTACTAAAATCTACAGTTTTTCACCTTGAGTCTGAGGATACCACTTACACAGATTGAATTTAATATATTACTAATAATACCACTTAAACATAACTAATATTTTTATAACTTTTTAATGTGTAGATTTAAATTGTAATTCAGATTCACAGTTGTCAGTCAAGCGAGTCCTAAGCACAAAAACTTTTTTAAAAAATTAAAAATTAAAATATTACATATCCTGCAGATAAGAAATTTGACATTTAAATTAACTGGCTTCTTATACATACAGTCTATTGCTTCCTTCTCTCTCTTTTTCTTAACTACATGTATAGCCTCCTTATTATTTATGTGTATTTACCTATTTTTACCTAGGAAATCTGAAAAAAATAATATTCATACTTTAGAATAAGAATGCCGTAGAGATTATGAGATTTCATAAAAGTACACTGCAGAACTTAGAATTACTCATAAAGTACCCCAGTAGTAATAAAATAAAAAGTGAATATTTTGATTTGTGGTCATATTTTATCTTTGAGATTTTCATTGCCTTTATTATACCTAATACTAAACATACTCTCTTATGTTGCATAATTTATATGTATCAACTGTGACAAAGTGATTTCTTTAGAGAAAGACAACTTTGGTTTGTTCTTTACTATTTTTTTTTTTTTTTTTGAAATAACATTTTCAAACTTGGATTACTTTTCAAAGCTGGAATGAGGACCATGTTGGAAATTGGTTCTGGGTTCCAGCCAATATTCTCACAAACAGTCATATCGCCTTGGCATTCAGGTTAACATAGACCCTTTAAGTTCTGCTCTGAATATTTACATAGACTGAATTGAAACTATTCACTTTATTTGAATAAACCTTTATCAGACTGGTGACTTTACTGCTGTCTAATATATAGTGAAATATTTTAGAAAATTGGATTGTTGCCAACTTATTCATATCATTGCCTACAACCATCTGGCAAATATTTTTCTTAATTGCCTTTTGGGGTGTTATGCAGGGCCAGGAACTGCTGTAGTTTCTCAAATTATATTTCTACATAAGTATGGAATTTAGCCTATGTTAGTATTTATTTCTACATTCCATCTACCCTTTGCCTCCTTTAGGTTCTAACTTTTCTTTTTGTAGGCATATATATCATTCTTTTTAATGATAAACATGATATATTTGGTAGAAATTTTTATAAAAATTATACATATATATTATATATGTATATATACACATATACATGAGCATTCATATATGTATGTGTTACACATACATAAATTAGAATCTTTTAGTAAAACTTATCCATTGTTATTATCCTAATCTATCATTAAAAATGTGGATTTTATAGTTTTTTTTGCTGAAATAATGAAATATATGTAACAACTCAAACAGAATATGAATTTTTACATATACTTTCACATACAAACAACACACACACACAATTCCACATGCATCAAATGTTTCTCATAGACCTGTATTCAGTGCTTTACACTGATCACATATCAGGATGTCATAATTAACCATGTCACTTTAAAAATGTATTTTCAATCATATTATTGCCTGGATATTACTACAGTCTAATTGAGTCAAAATCTGCTGGAATATATCTTGTTCATTCTGATGTACACTATCTTCTTGATTTACTGTTCTTAATGTAAATTATCTCCAGTTTAATCATTGTTTCAATTTGGAGAATTTTCAATAACTAGTCTACACTTCTTTCATTTAAAATGAAAAGCAAGGACTTATGACCAATATTTTATATAACCTACATAAATAACCTCAGAAGGAATTTCTGAAATTTTTAACTTTTTAAGATATTTTTAAAATATTTATTTCCTCTATCTGGGCTGCTTTAAAAATATCATAGGTTATTTCTTGCAGTTCTGGAGGGAAGTCCAAGATCGAGATACTGGCATATTACATGTCCTGTGAAAGTCCATTTCTTGTTTCTTATATGTCACATTCTAACTGTGTCCTTATTTCATGGAATGGACAAGGTAACCTCCAGATTCTCTTATAAGGACACTGACCCTATTCATGACTGCTCTGTCCTCATGATCTCATTAGTTCCCAAATGTCCTACCTCCTAAAACCATTACATTATTAGATTCCAGCATATGAATTTTGGTGGAGGTACACATTCAGAACACAGCAGTCCTCTTCAATTCGCCCAATTTTATGTTTCAAAAATTATTTAGTGTGCCTCTGTAGACATTGTAGGTGATTAAGCAAATGTTGGTTGAATGAAGGAAGGGTATTCAGGGAAGTAAGTGAGCGACATAATGATGGTTCACTTGGGTTTTATTGTCTTAATTAGTAATTCTTTAACGACCACACCAGAGTTTTCAATTCTTATTTATGTAAAAGTAAACTCATTGCATCTTTCATGACATAAAGTTGTGAAAGGTCTTGGAAACGTCTATTATTACTTAACTATGAAGAAATATTGAACAACATATTTACATTTAATTATAAATGGAAAAAATTAAAAGTGGATTCATCTATTGTAGTTGATTCACCTAATTATTTTAAGGTAAGCTCTCAGTGATGCTCTAGCCTTGTGAACAGTCTCTTTAATAAGGTGAAATATCACATAATCCTGCTGATTTGAACACACAGTGACATTAGAAACCTCATCCATTAAAAATTTTTGTAACACAAAAACAATTTAAGAATCTATTACTAAAGAACTGATATCCTATTTATGACTTCATGTTGTAGGAGTTTCTAATGTGTTTCTACAACATAAAATGACATGCTTAATAACTTTTTTATTATGTTACAATTTGTAATTTGGGATATCTTAAATTGAAATTTAACTCTTCAGTACATAAGTTGGACATAATGCACATAATTTTGCAATGTTTACTTAATACAAGGATGAACACACTGATTCAATCAATGGGAATCAAATGGAATAATATGTATTGTTGCTTGGTTTGGGACCTATAAAATTTACTATTAAGGGACTGCAACACAAGAAAACAAAACCAGAGCCTGACCATTTGAATTAAGTTGTTGGTGCAGCTTACCCAGAGGGTACTGAACAAGAACCTGATTTCTAGGAAGAGTCATGGAGCATCCCAATGGCCTGAAAGTGTATACTTAAGATATGGAGTGGTAAAGTAGTAAACTGGAGGCTTATTTGGATCCCATTCCAGGTACCTGTTGAGGCATAGCATAAGGACTGGCCAACATAAGGAGACTGACAGCATGTGAAGAGAGGAAACAAAGCCTTCAGATATGAGAGGACCATCCCCAAATGGTAAAATGTCAAATAGCTCATGCCCTTAGCAATTGGATTGCTGCTGAATTATGACAGTTAAGGGTAAACTGCATATTATCAAGGAAATACAAATGCTCAAGTCTCTTCTTTTTCATGTGCCTTGTCAAGAAGAATTAAAAAAGTATAAGACACCATGTTAATGATTTTATTTAATGCTTAAAAAGTTTGATTGTCATTCTTCCAAGTTAAATAACAGAAGCATGCTATGAATTATGAAATAACTGTTTCATACATTATTGAATTTTTGTGACTCTGAACTTGAATAATAAAATTAATGGAAATGCTTTATTAGATCATAAGTCCCTTTGAAGTTAATTACAATTAGTTGCCAGAGAAAAATTTCCAAGATATGTTGAAAATAAACCAAAGTAAAAATATTTCCAAGGTACAATTGGAGTAGAAAAAAGAATGTTTAAAATGTGGAATGTGACACTGGACATTTGTATATGACCTTGAATCAATTGACAATGAATAAATTAGAACATATTAAAGGAACATTTTAATTATTACTTCAAACCATTTAAATGTCTTCAGTCTAATAAAATGTAATCTGTATGAGGCAGCAGGGGAGGATGTATTTGATGTCTCTGTTGTAATATTAATACCAATTAGAAGATTTTGCAATATTAAGAGCCCAGGAGAGCATACATGTACCAAATATCAGTTTTATTCCTAGTTCATTTTGAAAATGTTAGTGTGACCTTGGATAAAATGCTTGGCATCTTTTATTTTTAGTTTCTTCATTATAAAATATACATGATTATTAATATCAGCACTCATCTATTGGAAGTACTTCATGATAGATCAGATTCTGTTTATAAGCTAATATAAATGCTTAAAAGTGGTAGGTACCACCTAGATTCCAGTTATTACAGAGGAGATCTTAAGAAAAAAATATCTTAGTTTCTTCTTGTACCTTCTTAGTTTATGGACAAAATAAGTATAGGAAAATAAGTGATTACTCAAATTTTTAAAATTCCCAGCATAATGTCTCTCATTGTATCATTTCATCCCATACTTATTTTGGATTCAACCCGAAATTATCTTCTTAAATTGATAAACATGATTTCTTTTCTTGTTTTATGTTTAGTAAGGTGAACAATGTTGAGATTGGACTATAACATTTTTATCCTTAAGCAGGAAGGATTGAACCAGATAATTTGTTTTAATCTGGACTGGCACATTAAAGTCTTATTGCTGTTGTCAAAGTAAATATAATCCTGACTCTGAAATATAGTTGTATTTCCATGTAACTGCCTTCTTAAACACTTCACATATCCATTCTCAGAATACTATTGAAGAGAGGTGTTTTGAGAAGAAAACCTGTACACAAAAGTCCCTAGAAGCTTTATTTGGAATAAATAATAACTAGAAACATCCCAGATGTCATTCAATAAATGAATGATTAAATAAATTGTAGTATATAAATGCCATGGAATTTCACTTAGTAATGAAAAGAAGTGAATCAAACTTGTAACAGTTTGGATGGACCTTCATGGAATTTTGCCAAGTGAAAGAAGTTAATACAAGAAAGATGAATACTATATTATGTTACTTATCTAAAATATTTGATACAAGAGAATTTAGAAACAGTGTGGAGTCCCACAATAAAAACAACACTACCATGTGATTCAGTAATTCCACTACTCAGCATATGATCAAGATATTAAATCAGTATTTAAAAAGGAGATATCTGTACTCCCCTATTCACTGCACCATTCTTACCAACAGCTAAAAATTAGAATCAACCTAAGTGTCCGTCTACTCATGAATAGCCAAAGTATGATACATATGCACAATGAAAGGCTCTTCAGTTATAAAATCTTATCATTTGCAAAAACATGGATGGAAATGGAGACCATTGTGTGTAGTGAAATGAACTAGGCACAGAAAGACAAGTTCTGCATGATCCTACTCATATGTGGGATCTAAAAAATTTCACCTCATGGAAGTTGAGTGTATAATGGGGTTGTCAGAAGGAGGATAACAGGGTGAAAATGATAAGGAAAAGGTCATCAATGGGTACTTGGCTATCATTAGACTGAAGTAAGATGTTCTGGCATGCAATTGCACAATAAGGTGGCTATAAATAATGAAATACCATATATTTCAAAATGATAGATGAAAGGATTTTGAATATTTTCTACCACCAATAAGTGACAAATTTTAGAGGAGATAGAAATGTTTACTCTGAAGCAAACATTACATGTTGTATATGCATATCAAAATAATCCCATTGGTATATACAAATTTTTTGTTTTTAATTATGAGTGAAAGTAAATTTAAAAAAGGAAACAGAGAACCCTTGTTGGATATCAGCTGGGCAAACAAAAATGAGATGGGTATCTTAAGTATACAGTGGCAAGAAGAGAGACCCTGTGTCGGAGCTGTTCAGTAGAGTGACCATGCTGTGGAGGAGGTACTGGAATGGCAAGGCAGCAGTGCTGATCATGATCTCCAACGTCACAATCCTGAATGCCATCACCTCAAATGTTGAAATCCTGAAAGACTGAAATTCTAATTTCTAAAATCTTCCATTTCACAATCTATAAGATTTAAATCCCAAATGTTAAAATCCTAAAAGTTGAAGTACCCAAAATCAGAGTTCCCTTTCAAATAAAAAGCAGCAGGTGGGGGTGTTTTGGATTATACACAGCATAGTTGCATAATGCTAGGAAGCATTATTGGGGGTACGAGAAGAGTGTTTTTAGAGGCCTGAATGTATGAGGCTGAGTCTCACACTCAGGGGAAGATCTGCCATGTAGACATGAACATGAGCATATTCTCTGATGAAAGTTATGCCCTAAATGCAAAAGAAGTTTATTGCTGTGAGAGACTTAAACATATAGTTAATGATCATGAAAATGGTAGATTTTATGGGCCACTACTAGGCAATTGACCATAATCTATCTCTGTAAAACACTTTTTCATATGTTGAATTTTTATTTTTCTTATTAACTTAGTTTTCAAAAACTTTTTTTTTCCCACTATTTTGTTAGCATTTTTTTTTCTTTTTTACAATTTACTATGCATGTCTTTAATTTTTGTATTACTTTCAGTTCTATGGGAATCAATTGTCTACCTATTTGAGAGTTATAGTTCTAGTTTGTTTTGTGACTCTACAAAAGTGCATTATCACACTGTAACTTTGTATAACTACTGTGTGTTAACATAAAATATTGTATCTTTTTCAATAAATGAAAACATATCTTTCTGTTCATGCCTTTGTGTAAGATAAAATTTCTAACATCTTGAATATGTGGGTGACTGCAGATAAGATGGTGACCCATTCTGGTTTTTTATTGATCTCACCAAAACCTAGGAATTTCAGATGACTTTAGTTATAATTTTTAATATGATATGTAGTTCATGACCTGTCACAATGTACTAGAATGCCATATATTTTTAAATTCAAGAAATGCATGCTTTTTCAAAATAAAAGTATTCATTTGCTCTTGATGTATGCTTCCATTATAGCATAGTTGTACTTTTTATCCAAGAAAAATCTTATTCTGTCTACAGATGTCCATATAGGCTCATTCCTAGTTGGAAAACATCTGTTGAAACTTCAGGTTTTATTTGAACATGCCTGCCCCTGAGAATAAACTGATATATGAATGTATAGACAGAACCTAAATTGACAAAGAGTACTCCAAGTTCTTCAGTTTTGTATATACCCTGTTCTTTGATATCTCTTGCTTAAAAACACAACAGGATAAAACAAAAGCCTGCCTAATACACAAAATGTACACACTCAATATTTAGGGGTCATTGATTAGGGATTTCAGATATTCTATCAGAAGACCTTTTGGTCTACTCAGATCAACCTAATTGACAACTGCATGTTGATTACTGACAATTTGCATATCTGCTTGAAATCTTTGTTTCAGTTTTGAGGAAAATATCTGAAAATTAATTTCTGCTTTAAGCTGAACCTACTAAGATATACCACAGCTAAATTTTAAACATTTATTTTCTTTGATTCTATGAATGGATTTCACTTATACTAAAATGTGTAGGAAGTGGAGGTCATGGTGCTGAATGGGTGTATTTTTTTTTTTTTTTTTTGAGTACATGTGCTTTTCATTTATTTTTGTGTAGTTTTCCAGTTTTTGATAATTACAGTATTCCCAAGTATTCTCTGAAACATTTGTGTAAATAAGTATGACAATTACTTATACACTGTGTTCCTTAATAATGTATTTCTAAATATCCAGATCAATTTTATTTCCATGATATCTCATTTCTGTTAAGTACTTATTAAATTATTCGAAGCTTAGGGAAGAGTTAATTTCGTGAAGTTCTCATGTTTAATATGGATACTATGATGATTGACTACTTTACCACAATGCTTTAAGCTTATAGTTTCTTCTTTTGAATTCAAGTAACTATTGTTAACTCAACAGAAACTGTAACAAAGTGTTATTTCCTAAGGAAATAAAGGATGTTTATTCAGCCAAATAATTATTAAGTAGGAGAAATATTTGCTATCAAGTTGTAGACATGAAATACATTTGGATATACACATTATAGGACATTAACAACACTACCACTGCCTCAAATACTCCAAAGAATTCTGTAAAGAAATTAAAAATGAAATTAAGTTTGGCTTATTAGAAGAACTTAGTTTTAACTTGAAATAGCATGAAAAGTAACTCTTGACAGGAGGAGTGATGTCATCCTGGACTATGCTGATTTCAGATATCTTGTGTATTTAAGGATATGAGACACTGAAGGTGAAGCGCTGGTACTGATGCTTTATTGATCATTATACTTGTGATAATCAAAGCCTTTGCAAAATCTATGGGGATGGTGAAGTTATATAGAAACAAACTAAACACTCCATGAATTTAAGGAAGTTATGTGCATGAGAGTCTCTTTATGTGCTTGTGTTCATTATTATGCAAAGAGTAACACATGATGGATCAAAAAGACTTTCAGGAAAAATTATTTTGGCCACACTGTATGAAAAGGAGCCATACAAGTATACTCATGTTAGAGAAGCAACACGGTTAAGAAGCATTAGAAGAATACACATAAGGATCATCTTCACCACAGTTCACTAATCTTATGTATTGTATTAAATGTTTTTCTAATAACTAAATGAAAGAGAGAACATATAGTTATTCAGTCTCTGCAGGAGTGTGTGAGGGTTTCTTCAGAATCTGCTCTATTATGTGCATTTAGGAAAATACTGGATACAATATATATATATACAGTATTCATATATATTTGGGTATGTATGTGTGTGTATATATACTGTATGTTTGTATGTATGTATGTATGCATATATGTTCAAGATTGTAAGATGTTTGATAAAATTTGTTTTTGTGGAGGAAAATAAAAATTTTAAATTTGTTTTTCTGATTCTTCATACTTTTGTAGGAGAAATATTAATGCATGACCAAAAAGAGTAAAAATTCAAAACCAAGAGAAGAAGATATCTGATATAATAATTGTTTTTCTAAATACCACAGGTACTAGCTTTTTGATTGATTTGGCCTACTATGCCCAAGACAACAGTTGCCTGTAATTTTAGCAGAGGTAGTCAATAAATAAAGGGATATTGGCTATGCATCAGGCACTGTGCTAGGCACCAGGAACATAGCAGATAGTTAAAATCAGAAACAGTAATCAGGCATCAGAGCCTATGATGTAAAATAAAGGAAAATAAAGAACAAAAGAAGTAGGAAAAGCATAACCTGAATCAATGGATTACTTACAAGATTAATGGATAAAATATCAGAGCATATGTAAGGTGCTGCTGGGTTTTGAGAGGTCATAATTAATCAGTTTTTCTTCCCCTGTGAGTTACAAACCAGCTGAGAAATAGATATGGATTTGGACAGATGGAGTACAAAATTTTAGCATTATTACTACTTATACTGATTTGAAGGACATGACCTAGATGTGTGCAACAATCTGGCTTTCTAATACTTGCTTTCAAGATGAACTCGAACACCCAAAACTACAGACTTGACCCATAATATTACAGTAGAAATGGAGAACATAGTCGAATGCACTGTTACATTTAATCAGGCATCAAGCTAAACGTGCCCAGATCCTCCTTTCTAGCTTACCAGCTGTATCACATCATTAATTTATTGGTTATAGTGAGTAATGGGATGTTTTAGGCCACTTTTTGTTGCTTTAAGTGAACACCAGAGTGGGTAATTTATGAAAAATAGAATTTTCTTTAGTTTACCATGATGTATACTGGACTTCCTGTGGCGTGGCAACAGAATCTATTCAGCATCTGGTGAGGGTCTCCTAGCTGCATCATAGAATGGCAGAGGGCATCCCAGGTGAGACAAAGCCTGCTCCCTCGAGTTTCTCTTCATCTTATAGAGACATCATGAGGATCCTATTCTCATGAATACCTTTCAAATTCCCTTGCTAAGACCCTGCCTCCAGATATCACTAGTATATGAGTTTGGGCATTATGTTTCCAGTCCAAGAACTTCTGGGGATACATTTAAACCAAAAATACAGCTTAAGCATACATAGGCTTATTCTTTCAATACAGTCATACTCAGAATTGAAATGGGAATTATTTTCTTCTAGGAATGTGAAGGAGGGTTGCTTCAGGACCTGCTCTATTTGGTGCATTTAGGAAAACACTGGATACAATAAATTAGAGCCAAGTCAAATTAAAAATAAAATTTTTAAAATTTAAAAAGTTTTAGCAAGGCTCTACTTATAGAAAGAGTTGATTTGGAAACCTTGGCTGAAATTTTACCTATAAGCAAAAGCAAATGGTAATCTTTAGCAAGAAGAAACTTTCCTAAAATATGAAAACTATTTTTTTCTAATTTTTTTAAATTGATTTTTATTGGTACATTCTCATATACATAATAGGATTCATTGTGACATATTCATATACGCATATAACATAATTTGGTCACTTTCATTCCTCAGTATTTTTCCTTTCCCTTCTCTCCTACTCCCTCGTCCTTTTCCTCTACTAAAAAAAAAAAAAAAAAAAAAAAAAAAAAAAAAAAAAAAAAAAAAAAATCAAACCCATTATTTTAAATCTAGAAGAAATACTAATGTGAAGTTTGAGGGCTTACAGTGTGCATAGAGCATAGAGGAAATGCTAGGGGTGCCCAGCAGTTTTCCTCTGCTTTCAGGAGATGAGAGTACAGATGGACAAGAATTAATGGAGTGGAGAAGAATATATCTGACATCCAGTGACAATCATCCTAACATAACATGCCACCAGGGCATTGAAGATAGCACAGTACATGCAGCATTTGGCAAAAATCAGTGCTCAGATAAATTTTGTATAGTGGCCTAATTCTGCATACAAATGCTAGAGATCAAAATATGAAAACAAGACTATGGAAGGCCACACTTCTGATACCTAAGCTATGTCTGGGTATACATTTTCATTTCTCCAATTTAGTATGTCTCTGCTGCAAAAGTGAAACTTTGTAATGTCTTACTTACAGTCAAAACCCTTCTATTTATTGATTGTCTCTGCTAAGATTATAAGCAAAAATATCTTGATTATAGTAGGTCTAATACTCAAAAAATCTAAAAAATGGACAGTGCCTGTTTTATTTAGCAAAACTATTAAATTACATTTCTCCAAAAAATTGTGCTACAAAGTATCCATAGTACTGATGTAAAAAATAAAGACTTTGGGTACTTTTATGAATTGCTTATAAAATAAATCTCATAATAATTAATGATTAGTCTTTAGGGTTGTGTAATAGGACATGACCATTTCTCTTCCATTTTGTTTTAGTTGGTGTGTTCTACAGAATTCATTACAGAGTACCAAAATTAAATGAGTACTTTGCAAACTACAACTAAGAAAAGATCACCACTTCCTTTGAAAGTCAGAAAGTTGAGTTCTTCACCATAGTCATTATTACCAAGGATTTTCACAATTAGCATTGAAAGAAATGGTGATTTCCCAGTAATTCCAAGAGATGGTCTAAATAGGCCAGAGTACATCATTCCATTCTCCCTCTGTAGTATGCATACCTTTTCCAGGTAATTTCCAGTATTTTCTGGGTCTCAGTCCAAGATTTTCCTAGTTTACAGTCACCAAGGAGGTATTTAAAAACCAGTATTTAAGCATTATTCCTTACCAACTGAAGAAGAATCTCTTTCGTAGGCCTTAACACATTGGTATATCTTTTAAAACTCTTCAGATAAGTCTCCCAGCTCAGGGTTAACATTCATTGGTCTGGAACTGCACATTCAAAACAGTAACCAGTATCCGTATGTGAACAATGAGTACCTAATATATTCATAGGTTAGACCCTGGTGTTCTCTAAATTCAAAAATGCACTAAATTTGGAAGGCTTTGTATAAAAAACCAATGTAAAATATCTCATTAGCATTTTTTGTTTATCACATGTTTAATTGATAATAATTTGGATTACTGGATTAAATAAAATATGTTTTTAAAATTAGTTTATCCTATTTATTTTATTAAAAGAGCTACTAGAAATTTGAAAATTATATGTGCAGCTCACATTTGTCTCCAGTCAGTACTGGTGTAGAAAGCATACACTCTTTTTAACTCATTGAAAGCTTCTCTTTTCTGTTTTTTCCACAATTCATTTTAATGCATTTCACTATGAGATGTTCAGACTTTCTTCCTGCTACTTTAATGCACATTTCAGTGATGCACATTGGCTATCACAGATTTCTCCAGACTTTTCTCTACAGACCTTTTCTTCCTATTTCTCAAGTAATTGATAGGCTCCAAAGATGATGAGCATATTTATTTTATTGTTTATATTCACTAGAGTTTCACTGCATACCTGAACATAATATACACCAATGTCCTATGAAGAAATTGTTTCAGGAAAAAATCTTCTTTGAAAATAATAATTGGAGAAGCATATTTTTAAATATTGGTGAATGGAAAATGAAAAAATATAATTTTATTTTAGAAACTGTTCACAATTTCACGTTTTGGAGTAATAAGGTGATCTGTGTTTATGTGTATGGTACCTATATTTGTTTTTAGTATTCTTTACATCTACCTTTTGATTTCCTCTCTATTCTTGATTTTATTTATATTTGTACAGGAGTAAGACAATCTAAGCCTTAAAATGTATTTTGTCTGATAAACTGGAGAACTAATAGTATCCCTTTTCTTTGGAAAGACATTTCCATTTCAGCTAGTTCCCTTTGATTTTTATGAGAAAATTCAAAGGAAAACATTATGAACTCCATAATTCTTTTTTCATTATTCTATATTCTTTCCTTTAGGAAAGATTTTTTTTTTTACCATCTGTGTGACTCTTAACCTATTCTTCTGTGAACTGTGTTGGAGGTTTATTCAGATTTCTACTCAGAACCCAAGTTATGCATATTTTGGGAGAATTTGTGCATATATGTGCATGTGAAATGTCTTTTATGTTATGTATTATATATATGGCATCATATGACTAATTATATACATGACCCATATGTAGTCACAGATCTCGAGGGAAGCACAATACACAGGATGTATGGATATATACATACATATATGTAAATGTACACACATATAAAACATATGCAAACAGATACAGATGAATAATATATGGATAGATAGGTAGATGATAGATAGTATTTAAGGAAAAAACTCAAGTGACTGCGTGGAGTTGACATCTGAAAGCTGTAAGGTAAGCTAGCAATCTAGCCACTCAGACAGGATTTCTATGCTATAATCTTGAGGCAAATTTCTTTCTTTACTGAGAAACCTCAATATTGGCTCTTGAGATTTTCAAATGATTCGATAAGTCCCCCGAGACTATTGAGAGTAATCTGCTTTGCTTACAATTAAATGATTTTAATTTCTTTTTCACAATTGCTAATTTTTCATGTTTTATTATTGTGTATGTGTGTTTGTGTGATTTGTCAAATTGGGAATCAAACCTAGGGTCTTGCTTATGCTAGGCAAGTGCTCTTGCACTGAGCTACATCCCCAAGTTCTTTTTAAATTTATTTTTGAGACAGGGTCTCAATGAATTACCCAAGCTGACATTGAACTTGCAATCATCCTGCCTCAGCTTACTTGGTAGCTAGAATTGAAAGCATATACCTCTTCATCTGACTCTGATTGTAATTATAAATCACATTTACAGAATACCTGCAAAACACCATCTGACTTGTGGACTTTGACTAAAATGGCACTAACCTAGCCAAAGGTATACTTAAAATTTAGCTACATTGTGTGTGTGTGTGTGTGTGTGTGTGTGTGTGTGTGTGAACAACTTGATTCATTATAAAGATTTCCATGTTATATATGTATATATATACACATGCACATATATAGTGTTTCAGCATTTAATAATTTCAGTAATTATCAGTACCCTGAAATGATTATTAAAAGCCACACATGATAATGTTAGTGATGATTTTAAACCTTTAAGAAGTCATTGAAGTTCAGAAACACGAAAACACAATCCCTACAAGGAGAATACATAATACAATGTTCTCATTGTTTAAATTATAGAGTAGGGATAGTAATCAAATTAAACTCAGCCATAATGGAAACTTATTCTAATAAATTAATATGATACTGTTAGAAGATAGTCCGTTTGATATAACATAAAATGTGAGTTATTTTATTAAATTAAGGCAAATTTAAAATTTGGGTTAAATGAAATACAGTAGCATAATTATTAGTCAAATTACATATTTTGTGAATTCATTAGTGAAGAAGCATAGAATAAGGGCAACTACAAAAGATGCCATTTAAAATACACAATTGGTATGGAAGTGAACATAATCAAGTTGAAGGATGACCTGCCAGTATGGAAGAAAAGCACTATTGTGAATTTTGGTTTATTTAGTCTGAAAATTAGCATTTTTTTTAAATTTTATTTTATTGGTTCTTCTTAGTTATACATGACAGTAGAATCCATTTTGATTATGTAAGCATGGAATATATCTTATACTAATTAGGACCCCATTCTTATGGGTGGGCACAAGGGTAGGATTCACTTACCTGTTTTCATATGTGTATATAGGAAAATTATGTTAGTTCATTGTACTATATTTCCTATTATATCCCCCATCCATCCCTTTCTTTCCTCTTTCTCTAATCTACTGAAGGTCTCTTTTACCCCTTCCCCACCTTTATTATGGCTTAGTGTCACATATCAGCAAAAATATTGGACCTTTGGTTTTGGGGGATTGGCTTCTTTTGCTTAGTATGATAGTCTCCAGATTCTTTCATTTATTGGCAAATGTCATAAAGTCATTCTCTTTATGGCTGAGTAATACTCCATTGTGTATGCAAACCACAATTTCTTTATCCATTCATCTGTTAATAGCCATTGAAGTTAGAAAATGTTCACAGTTTAGCTTTGCTATTGTGAATTTTGTGGTCACTAAACATTGATGTGACTGTATCATGGTAGTATGCTGAGTGTAAATTCTTTGGACATATACCAAAGAGTGGGATAGCTGGGTGAAATTTAGCTTTGAATCCATTGTTGTTTCTTCATTTAAATAGTGTGATTACGTTATGCAGTATTCATTGGACTACAGGCTAACTTCAATGTACTTATTTTTGACATAATCCAATCAAAATGAAATGTCAACTAATTCTTCATTATTTTATTCCTTTTATGTATTTACTATACATATTGTTTTGAACTTTTTATTGTTGTTCCACTATGTTTGGCTGCTTTTATGCAGTTTGGTTTATTTTTTGAGGATCATTCACATTTTTTAACCTTTGGTTTTACTGAAGTTAGTTTTTCTTTTTTTTTTGTAGCAAAGAACAAGTTATTAAGTATGTCAACACTTATGTAATTTTACTCACTAAAACATTAAATTTCCTCATGTCATTGCAATGCCTATTTGAAAACATATTAAAATCCTTTCCATTAATGACAATTGCATGAAAACTAATTGAGTGGATACAGTGGAAGGAAAATATAATAAACTAATTGGTTTGTGAATCATTAGCAAAATTAAGCTAAAAAAATAAAAATCAGAACAGCTTCACAATTCTCTTCAAGGAAAACTTCATATTATACAAATCCAGCCAGGATCTGGTGCATTGCCCATATCATCATGAAAAATGGGAGACACTGTTAGACTTTTAAATTCATGACTACTTTATTTTTTCCCTGTCCCTCTTGACTGCAATCTATCTACATTTGGCAATAAGCTCTTTATATTGATTAAGTTTTGATGCTCTTGTTGCAATGCTGATTAAGCAAGAAGAAAGAAAAAAGCCTGGTGAATGTGAATTTAAAGTTCTTCTACTGATGGTAACTGGCTCTGAGGTTACAGGCCATTCACTTAATCTCCTTGATTTAAGAATACTAATCTTTTAAATGAGGAAAATAATGTCTTTTATACAGTTGTGATGCATCAATGTATAACTTTTTAATGTGAAAATATCCTATGATATTTGCATTACATCATTGATTATACATGTCTTTTTTCAGACTATTAAAGAATATTCCTTATGTTCTAGTATATAAAATGAATTATAATTATCTTTGCTTAGTAATATATATGTATATTCAAATACATATATATTATGTATATCTTTATAATATAACAATTATAATGATTACAATTATAACAATAACAATTATAATGATTACTGGCATTATTGGTAAATAACTGATGTTCAGAGATGCTAAGAAACTCCAATCCCTGCAAGTGGAAATCAGTATTCACAGGTATATTGAATGTGTATATTCCTCCACAGTGAGTTGGATGCTTCTGCTACACTCTTGAGCTACACTCAAGTCTTATTCAAGACTTGCCAAGATTTGAAAGATTCCAAAATCCAAAGCTCTAAAAGAAAACATAACTATTTTCTGTCAGAAAGCTAGTGAATAATACTATGAAAGGCAACCAGTCTTCCCCTCCTTTCTTCTCTTTTTATTTCTTCTCTCTCTCCTCCTCTCGCTTGCTTGCTTGCTTTTTTCTTCACATCTGCTATTCTGCACCTCTTTGCTCTCTCCCTTTCTCCCTAGCCATCTCATGCTGCCATAGTCAGAGAAAGATTATGGAAATAGCAGTGAGACATATTTTTCAGGAATATCATGAGTCTTAAATGGTTAATATCTGCAAAGCACTTAAAATGTTTCTGACCACATTTCCAAATTTGGTATTATTACATCATACTTTCTTTTTTTCTTTTTCTTTTTTTTTTTTTTTTGAGATTGTAGCCACAAGATTCAAGAGTTTTCCAAAGTTTTGCCGCAGAAGCCTATTCTCCTTCTATTTTTATTTCTGGTGTAAATTTTATCCACACTCATGTTTATGTTTTTTGAAACTTTTACCTACTTGGAATCAATCTGCTTTTAGGCTTTGAGTGCATCTCTTCCTTTCTCTCTATGTAGAATCTTCTCTGTTCCATCCTATCGGTATTAACTCTCTACTCTGTTCTTAAAATAGCTTATTCATGCATTCAGTTTATCTTAACACATGGATTCCAAAATGGTCAGTGACTCTCCATTACTATCCATAAAAATAAAAATCAGTATTTGCATTGATTTGAGAATGCCTCTGGAGTCAGTCCTCCTAATTTATAATCGTAGGTATCTCTCCTGCCGAGAAAGAGAATTATTTGTTATTTTGAAAACATTTTTCACAAAACCTCAAAGATTATGTCAAATGCTTCCCTATACCTAAAGTTATTAAAGATCCTTGCAAAGAGAGTGTGTCTTCCTTCATTAATTTTTATTTATTAATTGTTCTGATTATCCTGCTGAACTTTTCTAAACACTTATCTTCATTTTCCTTTTATTTTACTTAGCACTTTTGTGCCTGGACACCTGCACACATAAATCCCTCACTGTTCAGTAAACTGCCTTGATTAGATTTCATATTGCATTCAATCACCTTTATATAATTTCATGTAGGATTTTTGTTTCTGTAAATGTGAACTTAAACTGCAATTTTCTACAATTGGAAAGGTACCATAGCACTAAAGATGGATTACATAGCTTTCTGATATCACAAATTTGCACGCTAAATTTCACATTTATTGTTTTAGAAAATACACTCTTGTTTTCCTGATGTTTTTCATATCCTTTCTTTGGGAATCATTAGATATGATCAATATATCTTTTAAAATCACAATCATCCTGGTGTATTCTTTAAATTTTTGCATTTCTTTTTTAATCTGTTATAAGCTTACAACTTTAGTTACATGAGGAAAATGGAGAACTGGGGATGAAAATATTGCCATTCTTTCTTTCAAACCAACTATGCCTGTCTTCAGATCAGTAACAGCCAGCCTAGACTGCACTAGTATTAGATTTTTTGTGAGCCATGCAATGCCCTTAGGATTTATAAAACAGGAAAACGTAAAGCTTGAATGAGTGTGCCATGCAATCTTATATGATATACAGCAAATTTTGTCAGTACTCTGGAAACAGGCTTGCTTTGAAAATTTCTTTCAGATTAGAGTTTGAATGAGACACAAGATTGAAAAGAAAACAGTTATATTAATGAGATTCTGAAGCCAATGCTTTATCTCAAAACACTGCCAGACTAAATACAATGTAAACAGAGATAAAGTGACATGCGTAAGAAGAATAAAGCATCATCTAGAAGAAGAAAATGAAGCAGAAAAAGTATTTGCAATCATCACATTTCAAACACAATTTGAGAAGTATATTTCATACAAAGGCGGAAGCAGTAACTGAACACAGTGGGTAATGGGGGAGGGGTGGGAGGTCCAGACTCTCTGGAATATGTGCAACTGTGGTAGAATGCTGGAACTATACGTTTTAAAGAAGCTGCTGCCATTCCGTTTTCAATCCAGTCATACAAATGTGCAGCAATTTGGGAGTCAGCGTCGAACGTCAAAAGCACAGTTCCCCTCAAGGGTGTTGAAAACTACTGTGAAGTTTTAAAGACTTGAAGGCTTTTACATTGTATGCCTCTGTGATTAAAAAATGAATGTATACCAATAAGAAAACCAGTATAATTTACTATAGAGGCATAGAAGGGCCCTTCCATTTTGCTTCAGATATTACTACAGTTTAGCTATTCTCCAGATGGCCTTCTTACACACTAAACATATAGAATACTTAAAGGCAATCCAGGCAGAACATAATCAAATACTAAAATACCGTTCTTTTTCCTGCAACTCATATTTTCAAATAGATGTCCTTTAGTGAGGATTTTTTTAAAGCATCATTTTCTTAGGTAAAATATTTGTAATACTTTCAGAAATACATAAACATAGAATTTAACTTTTTCAGATGCACTGAACAATTGTACACCAGAAACACTTTTAACAGCCTATATTTTTACTTTGAATTTTCATTAAATCCACAAGAAAATTAGCATGAATAGAAGAGGTTTTATACCCAGTGTCAGCATGGGAGAACTGGGCATCCTTTGCTTACTCTGGATCTTATAGGAAAAGTTTTCAGATTTTCTCTGTTGAGTATGATGTTGGCTGTGGATTTATCATATGTACCATTTTTTGTTGAGATATGTTCCTTCTAGTCTTCAATTATTGATAATTTTTATTATGAAAGGATAATTAATTTTATCAAATTGTTTTTCTGAATCTGTTGAAATAATTCTATGGGATTTATCCTTGTATCTGTTGACATTATGTATCATACTTAGTCTTGGTAGTAATATAAGGAGCACAAAGGAAAATTGAGAAAAAAATTATCTGTTAGAATTATTAATAAATACTGTTCCGTACTTAAATATAAGCAAATATAATTCAGAATAGCACTTAGAACTTTCAGGTACAGTATTATTTACAAAGATCAAGAGAAGATAGTGTGTGAAATGTAGCACAGGCAGTTCTGTTGGACTCAATGCTGCCATGTCTGTCATACATATTCTAGAGGTAAAGATGCACAGCACAGCTGCCTCAGGACAGTAAGAGGGCAGCAGACCCTGCTGCCATCACTTTATAGAGTTTCCTAAGACAAGGGGAGTTCTTTATGCTATGAATGTTAATCATAAAGAACAGACTGCTTATTAACAAGCCAGATCACTCTATGAGAAAAATAATCAGTAAACCATTTGGAACTCTGTAAAAGTATGATCAAATCACTTAAGAGAGTTCTTTTAAAGGAAAACATTTAACCTAGGAAAGCAGGGGTACTTTAATAGTAGAAAGCCTAGTAGTACAATTTATTGCTTTAACAGATCAAAGAGGAAAAATATATATATACACACACACATATACATGCATATATATGAGAATTCAGTTACTATAATAAATGGAAGAATTTAAAACTCATTTAAAATGAGTTTAAATTTTAAATTCATTTAAGAGAAAATCTATTAGCAAGCTGGAAAGAAAAGGTAACACCTTTTTAAATTTTGTTCTAATTAGTTATACATGACAGTAGAATGCATTTTGACACAATGGAGTATAACTTCTCATGCTTCTTCTTGTATATGATATAGTATCACACCGATCATGTAATCATATATTCACATAGGGTTACAATGTCCAGTTCATTCTACTAGCCTTCCTACTCTCATCCCATACCCCTCCCCTTTCTTCACTCCCTTGTGTCTAATCCAAGGTACCTCTATTCTTCCCTAGCAGTCCACCATCTTATTGCCAATTAGCATCCACGTACCAGAGAAAACATTCAGCTTTTGGATTTTTGGTATTGACTTATTTCGCTTAGCTTGATAGCCTCCAGTTTTATCCTTTTACCTGCAAATGCCATGATTTTATTCTTTAAGGCTGAGTAATATTCCACTGTGTATATATACCACATTTTCTGTATCCGTTCATCTGTTGAAGGGAAAGTAGAGGGGTTCTATAGTTGGCTATTGTGAATTGAGCTGCTATAAACATTGATGTGACTGCATCACATAGTATGCTGATTTTAAGTCTAAAATGTAACACTCAATCTGATGAAGTGGATCTGTCAGTAACCTATGGCAAATATAATTAACGGAGAAACTTGGGTCATGTCCTTTTAAAGAATTAAGACACTTTTTGTATGTCTGCAGTGTTTCCATTGGATCTGATTACTGATTAGTAAGATAACTGAATTAACATAAGTAAATAAAGATTTGAAAGAACTGGAAAGGAAAAACATGCTCTTATGCAGATGATATGATTGATGAAAGAAAATCTAAACAAATCCACAGACAAATTATTAAGGCCCATTTCAGATCTCACCTGTTTCACTGAAACGACATTTCAATAAATTTAATGTAGAAAACATAGTTACTTTACAACTACAAAATAAAATATAATTTCAAAGAGAAAACTAATAGTAGAATAACTAAATGAGTAAATCACCTAAAAAAAAGAAAAATAGTGTAAAATGACTTCATAGATTGAATCTTCAAAGGCCTTAAATAATGGAAGCTTATGTTCATTGATAGAAAAATTCTATAAGGATGAATTATTTCATAAATTAATAAATCCAATGCAATGCCAAACACAATTACAGAAGAATTGTTTCCATGAATATGAACTTGTGAATCTAAAATTAATTTGAAATGTAAACTTCCATGAATAACAAATAGTGTTTTGAAAAAGACAGCAAGTTAGGTGAATGCTTTTAGTAGATACTTAGTCTAATGGAAAGCTTTATTATTTGGGGAATTCAGAAAATAATTTAGTTCATAATTCTAAGACCATTGTTTACTTGAATGGAAAAATAAACAATTTTAATTATATTTAGGTAAGGGAAAAGTAAGCCAGATAAATAATAGAACCAATGACTATTAATAAATTTTATTCCATAAAATTAAAAAGTGTCTGTAAGGTGAGAAAATAATAAAAGTCTAGGGTAAAGATGAATTTTAGTCAGAGAAAGGACTAACATAATCTATGACACTGATTAAAGATAGAGAGGTACAAAATATGTAAAAGCTACATCTCAATAACCAAAGGACAAAAATCTAATAGAAAATCATCAAAGACAGTCAACAGAGAAGTCATAGAAAAATAAAAGTAATTAGTGATTGTATCATTAGTAATCAGACAAATGTACATTTTAACAATGATCCCATTTATACTAAGAAGTTTGGCAAAAAGATGTTTTTCTAATAACACTAAATGCTGGAGGGGTTGGCACACAACAGGACCTGCTATGGGCGACTAATGCTAACAAGAGCCCTACAAATTATTCAACCTAAGAAACTGAAAATTCACATTCAGCAATTTCCTGGTTAAAATCTACTCTGCAGGATTTCTTCAGTGTTTAAATGTGCATTGTTTATTGTTGCACTATCTGTAATAACAGAGAAGTGGAGTCCATTTAAGTATCCTTCAGTGAGAGAACAGGTCAGCTGTGATTTAGTCCCACAGTCAATGTGTATACCAGCGAGAAGGACTGAAGTACATCTTCAAACTCATGAACACAGATTTGAAATTCTAATGTTGAGTGACATAATAAGATACTGAATATTTCAAAGGCATAGTTTTATATAGCATAAAACTTGTGCAAAATTATAAAACACACAAAGTAATATCTTATATTTGTTTATATTAATAGACGTAGCCCAAAGACAAAACTTTTATGGAAACCATGAACACTTGTTTCAGAGATAGTTTTTACTCCTAGGAAGACTCTTTCTTATTATTTTATTTGTTTGTTTGCTTATTTTCAAAAGTAGAATTTAACATATGTATCTCCTCCTATATTTATAATTTATTTATGGTGAAACATTCAAGATGTTTTTGTCCAGCTTTGGGGAAAACATAGTACCTGATTGTGAGCTACAATGATCCTGCTGTGTAATAGAACACTAGAACTTCTTACTGCTACTGAAGTGTAATTTAGTACTCATTGATCAATTTCTCCCCACCCCTACATTCCCTTGCCTCTCAACTTCTATGAGATCAGTGTTTTTTAGATTCCACCTGTGACAAGAATGTGTGGTGCCTTCTTTTCTGTGCCTTGGTTGTTTCACTAAACATAGTGATCTCCAGTTCCATCCACATTACTGTAAATGAAAGAAGTTTTACTTTTTATTACTAAATAATATTCCATGATGTATAATGTAATCCACTTTTTTTATACATTCTTCAGCTGACTGATTTTTAGGAGGTTTCCTTCCATTTGGGTATTGGGAATAGTGATGAAATAAACATGGTAATACAAATAGATTTTCTACACACTGATTTCATTTCCTATATATATATCTTCAGCATTGGAATTGCTGATCATATAGTAGTTTTATTTTTTTTTAATTTTTTTGAGGATCCTTTAGACTTTTTCCACAATTTCCCTAATGTCTATAATAATTTACATTCCCACCAACAAGGTTTACTGTTGATTCATCCTCAAAAACACTTGCTATCTCTAGATTTTTGATAACTCATCCTTAAGAGGGTGAGGTGATATCTCTTTGTGCTTTTGATTTGCATTTCCTTGATGATTAGTGATGTTGAGCATTTTTATTGTTGATCATTTTTACATCTTCTTTGGGGAACTGTCTATTTAGATCTCTTACCCATTTTTTATTATGTTCTTTGGTTTATGGTTTTTGTTGTTGCTGTTGATCATTTGCTGTTTGCTTTGCTACTGAGTTTCTTATATATTCTGCATATTACCTTCTTGTCAGGTGTACGGTTTACAAATATTTAAATATTTCCTCATTGTGTAGGTTGTCTCTTTACTCTAGTTCCTTTGTTTCACAGAAGACTTTTATGTAATTCTATTTGTCTATATTTTCTCCTTTAAAACATTCAGCATGTTTTGTTTCTACAAGAGGCTCAGGTGCCAGAAGACATTTCATTAAATGACCTCAGAGATAGAGGATTGAGGAGAAATACATGCACACACACACACACACACACACACACACACACACAAGCTGGGACAGGGAAGAAAAACAGACACATTTTGATCAGGGATTGGTGCCTCTGAACAGTAACAATAGATCCCTTCCTTCAACCCTAGAGGGGAGAGAGGGAAAAAAACAAAAACAAAAACAAAAGACTTGCTTTTGCCCTCCCGAGTCTCAGGAAATAGCCATAACCAGGTGTTTCAACAGCATGATTTATGGAAAGGGGATAAGGTGCTTTATAGGGTACAGATTGTTTGCAAAGCTATTAGCTTTCATATGGTGCTGTATGTGATCTTTGAACTGGATTCCCTCCTCCGTGGTGGTGGTAGGGGTTCAGACCACAGTTGCTCAAATTGAGGTCTCCAGGGTTGTGGCTTGCTTTTGGCCAGTGGTTGCTGCAACAGCCTCTGGAAGTGGGGACAATTTCCTGGGACTGGAGCTCAGGCATAGACCCATCAGCATTCCTTGACTGGGGGATCTTCTCACCATCCTCACACTCCATCTTGGGCTTCTGGGATGTCCTGAGGCAGGAAGGCCTTTGATATCTAGGCCAGAATCTCTGTAGGGCACCCTCTCATTTCCCAACTATTGTCCCCACCAGATGGGGCTGTCTCTTTGGGTTCTAACTTGTCAATGCCCTCTATCAGCTGCTGCTGGTCATCTGTGATGGTGCTTGGACTCCTCAATTCTACTCACCTTCATCACTTGGATCTGTTCCATCTGAGGGAGTTTCTGCCACCACGCATCTCAATTGGCATAGCAGCTGCCATTGACTGGCACATCCAACCACCTCCATGTTACATTAGTAGCTTCTGATGTTTTTTTAAGAAACAAATGAGAGAAAATATGGCAAAATATTTTATCCTAATATTGAGTTACAATTTTTTGCTAGATTTTATTCTACACTTTTCTTTGTATTTGAATAGCTTTATTGTCTTTAATTTTTTAATTGATGCATAATACTTGTATATATTTATAGTCTGTAGTGTGACATTTACTGCATGTGTGTAATGTGTAATGATTACTTCAGGGTAATTAGCATGTCTATCACCTAAAATATTTTTTGATTCCTTATGCTATTTCAAATGAACAAGCAGTTATTCATCAAAAGTTATGTTTAAAATTATTTTGTGTGAATGCTCAATGTGATTTAAATTATACTTTTATATATTTCACTATGTTTTTGTGATTGCATATGTGTGTTCTCTTGAGGTGGTTTGTATTAATAATGATAGTGATCATTTGCTTCTTTAAATACTTTTCCTGCCCTTTGCAGTGCAAAATATACATTGAACTTCCTTAGAGACCTTAGTATGGCATTTGAGCAGATTTTAATACATTGAGATTGAAAAAGTAACGAAGTATACTTTATTGCATTCTGAAATGCTTATCCTTTTACTACCTTAATAATCTATGTCTTATTTGCTTAGTTCCTGTAGAAACTAATAATTATAAAGTTACAGACACGTTTTCAATATAAGTTACTGACTTTGTGCATGTCAAAATTTCATTTGAAATTCCTTGGGTAAAATCAATAAAACATGAAAGTATCTTAAGAAGATATCATTTTTAAAATAAGTGATCATATTTGCCCAATATCTTAAGCAATATGATATTAATAAATACTGTTTTCTTGGTTTCTCCATGCTGTGGACATTTCTAAGTACTGTAAATACATGTATTTACAGAATTCTCATAATGCTCTATGGTTCCGCTTTTACACATGAGAAAATACACAGTTAAGGTTGTCAAGTAACTTGTCCAAGTTTGTACAGGCACTCTTTTCATCTTCAGAGATTAGCCCTTTATCTTGTTATCTCATTCATTCTGAATGAATTCCTTTATATTTTTTCTCCATGCTGTATATGTATCTGTTCCCTATTTAGTTCAAGAATCATCAAGGATGCACTCTTATAGTTCATTGTTCTTGGGTGGGAAATATGGAAATAATGATTTTAACTGCCCAAAATTAAATGATGCTCCTCAGATATGTTTACAAACTCAGGTTTTCAACTCATTAGCACTTAGGGTTTTAGAGATCATATTCACATTTACATATCATAAATAAAATTGTATAATGTTAACGACAAATTTTATATGCTCTGGAACTGTTCTAAAAGCTTTAAGTATACTAGTTTATTTGAGAAATATACATGTATGAGTAATTATGATTATCTTCATTTTAATAATGAATAAGGGGTAGAAATTGTAAGTAAATTGTTTAAAGCTTCACATCTATTTTGTGCTAAATTTGTATAATTGAGTTCTCTCATCATTCAAAAATACTTTATATTTGTAAAAAGTAAAAGAAAAAAAGGTTTTTTAAAATTAAGACATAATTCATAAATTTACATTAATAGCTTTTATTCATTCTTTATTCTGTAAACTTATCACATTTATTAAATGATCATCTTTTACTTTTTCTTTATAATTTTATTAATAGAATGTAATTTTAGATGTGCTTGATTTTAATGTTCTTCCTGAAAAACATAAGACTTAGCAAACCCTATGTATATTCCTCACATATTTATTTTGCTTCTCTTATATGATTTTACTAGACCATGAAATCCAAGCCCAAGGTCCAAAGATATTCAAGCACTCTCTTCCCATCACAATGTACTTTGATCTTAAAAGTACAAGTATAATACTGTAATATTTCTTCTGTCTCCTTCACCCCTTCTCTTTGTTGTTCTCATCCCACCATGATGAAAAATGCCATCTATCCTGTTCACCTTTGTAAATTGTTTTGCTGTCAGTGGGTTGCTTAGCTATTATTTATTTTAACAATTTTGTCAAAATTGAATCATGTTGCCCTCAAATATGTTCCCAGGTGATGTTGCAAATAGGAAATTGGAAAGTAAGAACTTTCATGAAAGTTTTGTGTGGGAGTTTGTAATTTAAGCACCTGAATAGTTCATAAACTACACTTACATGGTTCAGGAAAATTATTTCTGAAAATACCCATGAAGTTCAAAGCCTGAGCATATAGTATGCTTTTCTGCTTTATCCTCTTAGTTCTAGGTGAGTGGAATATCTCAAACAGCAAGAGATATAGGAGATGTGCAATAATAATTAGTATATTCATAAAATGTCTGAAGATATTCAATGTGTACTGCATGCCAGCATTTTGATATCTCTACAAAATTGCCTAGCAATTAAGAATGATGACAAGCTCTGTGATTAGGAATTAATCATTGCTAAAATCCTAGAAGTGGTATATTGATTTGTACTATGAAAAATTTTTAAAGTGCAATGCCAAAAATACCTGATGGCCTAAGTTTTGAAGCCATAGAACTGATTTAGTAGGAGAGAGGGCAGTAAATTTAACAGAACTTTTCATAAAACAGAAATGTGCATGGAACATCCAAAATATTACCTAATAAATTGAAGTACTGTAGAATTTATATGGCAGTTCTCCCTTTTATAATTTAATAGGTAAAGTTCTGACAAAAAACTTACAGGAATATATGTATCATTATCATATACTTCCTGGGAAAACAGCATGAGATATGCACTTTGGGAGAAAGTAACAGACTATAAAATTAAATCTAAGTGCCAGGAGACTTGGCTTATTTTAACTATAATTTTAGACCATAACATTAATGCATATTATTATGGACTATTGCTAGTTAATGACACCATGTATTTCACTATGTTACAGAGATAGTTTGCATAGTTTAATCATTGTTACAAATTACTGAAGGAGCAAAAATTTGGAAAAGTGTATTTAAGACATGAACTTTTATATGAAACTGGAAGAAATGAATCAAATAATGTTTATATTAGGCAGAATTTTTTAATCTAATGTGAGGGACAATAATAGTAAAATGTTCCTATGGATGCTAAGTAGTTTATACTGTTTCCAAAGAAACACATCTTATCTTAATTTGTCAGTACCCCATCTATTGAGGGATAATATTTCCAAATAACTGATGCCTCTTTGTAGCAAATTTTATTTGGAAAAAAAACTGCTTATTTTAACAAAATTAGGTTCTCTTTGTAGTGAAATCTGTTTCCTTCAGTGATGTTTTAGCATCTTAATTGGCAATACCCCCTTGAATATCTACCTCACTGTCATCATATGCATAATTTTAAAGATGATTTTATGTATTTTCTCCCCATTTACCGGGCAACAAATGTAATCTTTATGATGATACTTGATTCATAGAGATAATCAAAAGTAGTTTTCAGATGGTCAAGCATTCTAGATTTTCTTCCATTCAAGTAATACTCTTGGTATGACTTAATACTCTTAAATCCTACTCTTAAGTATGACTTAAATGTAAACCACTCATACATTCTATGTATGAGTATTATACTCCTACTATGTATGTTTATTATACTCAAATAATATTCAGTAAATGATGAAAAATAATTTAAAAATATCTATAGACACATTAACATTTGAATTATTAATGGAAAACAAAATGTGATTAAGCACATGACAAAGAAATGTATTAAATTTATTAAAAGAAGGTTAATATTAACAGTCCTAATTGTGAAATCTCTGTACTATATTCTCTTGTATCCCTTGTTTTGAGAAATCAGTTGATATTTGATATTTGATTGTGCAAGGAGGTTGTATGTTTTAGTTGCCACTTGATGGCAGTCATGTTTTTGGTATCAGGACAAGAGTTTGTCTCTTTTCTGGTAAATGGAATTTAGATGGTTTAAAGATATAGTCAGTGATCTTAGGAAAATTAAACTTTCTACAGTGAAAATAACATCCATTAAAAGGACTAATTTTTCCATTATATGAAAACCTATGTCCATAATTATTAGTGAAGTGAAATTTTATTAAGGAAAAGAGTTAACTTTAACATTCTTTCCATGGCAAAATACTAAAATTGTTTCAATTTTTATGTAAAGATCTTAGGTAAAATTGAGAGTAACCTGTAGGATCAACTCATCCTCATGCTGCATTTGACCCAGACTTAAAACAATCCAGATGTATTTTGGCATCATTGAAGATAAAATTTTTTCCATATTTTGGCTCTTGGAGGCCTAAAACCTTCCATACTCTTGGGACTTCTGGCATTTTCCTGAAAATTACTGAATTTCTACCTGAAAGGAAATTTAGGTATTAATACTTATTTAGGTCCTCATCCTAAAATACTAGCCTGTTTTCTTATTTTTTGTCTTGGTACATTTGAGAGCCAGTTGTGGATTTTGTCAGTGACTTCATCCTAGATTGGGTTTTACTTTTTTACTCATGACAGAAGAAGATGGATAAAATCTGGAAAGTTTTTGTTTCTTTCTTTGATTTCATTTTAATTCTCCCTTACCATTTGTGTAATCTCCAGGATGCATTCTGCACAGTACAAATAAAAGCTGTGGAAATATCCTGCTACATCTATGCTAAAAGGTGCTCTGCCATTCTCTGATTCCCACCAGAGTTCAATTTTACATTCCTTCTCCCTCAGTCTCATTTCAACTGTAGTTCTCGTATTAATTTCCATTCCATATGGTTTCAATTTGTGAATTTATCAGTCAAAACATAGTTTTCTAAACTCCTTAGAATTAACAAAAAGGAATTTTAATTGAAAGGTCATTTTCCCTATATGTAGAAATTTTAATCAAATTAATTCTTGAAATGATTAATTCATATAGGTTAATACAACATTTATGTGGTTTAGATAAAAATAATCATACAAATTATTGCTATCTAGATAACTGTATTGTTATTTTTAATGTATATTGTGAATACATATTAAATTTTCACATCCCTAACTTTAGATTAAAAATAACATGTAAAATCACAAGAAATTATATATCACTAAACTCTAAAGTGAATGCTGAAACTCAGTATATTTTTCTTTCTCCAAGAAAATAGTAATTTGGTTCATAATATACTCTCACTTTGATATTGAAAAGTTTCAAACAAAAATAACAACTGTAGCTTTTATTTTTTTATATTAGCATAAAATAGTATAACTCAATCTGATGATTTTACCAAGTACCATTTTCAACATACGTCTAAAATAACATATCATTTTTTTATATTATGTGATGGAAAGTCTATTTTTAAGTAAGTACATACTGGATTTGAGAGGATTGTTCATAATTTCCATATCTATTAATGCATGATTATTGAACACCTTCAGTTTTTAAAAACAAATTAAAAGCGGTATTTAAAATACTTAGAGAGTGTTTTGCTGATATTTGCCTCAAGAAAACTCATTAATGTTGGGCATTGTTTCAATAAAATTTATGTTGGATATTTTTGAAATAGTAAATCCATTTATCAACAATTCAGTAGGTGCCAGAGAAATACTTTGCCCTGAAGTTTTCATAATTAGAAGTAAGATAGTACTACAGTACTCAGGAAACTTTTAGTTTATGAGGGATGACAAACAATAAAAATGAGCAAATATGTGCAGTGCTAGAAAAAATACAGGAAAATGTTGGAGCATATAATAGAAGTGTCTAACTTAGTTTCCAGATAGGTTCAGGAAGACTATGTGTAAGAAAAAATAATAAATTGTATGCACTTACTTATCTTTTAAATGGAAGTGTGCATATTATAGAAACTTAAAAATTTAAGTAAACTTTTTCCCCCACCAGGCATTGATAAAGTTGATTTATTTCCTTCCCTTATTCCATGTCTTAAAATACTGTTAAAAATAAGATGCTGATTTTCAATTTTATAATAAATATATTTAGTGATGACTAAATGACACATTTCATTTGCACATCATTCTGTGAATCATATGTGCACTTTTCTTCTCAGCATCAATGATCTCTTGACCCAAGCACCCCTAAGAGTTAATGAGTGTCTGGAGAAGCAGGAATTTTTATCGGAGTGGAAGACCCTTGATCTATATGGTCATTACCTTACAGGAAATGCCTGATCAAAAGGTTATTGTTGCTGTTACTTTGCTGAGAATTTAAATGCATGATGAATAAATTGCTCATACATACTTTTCCAATTCAAATAGATATTTTTAATAAGAAGATTAAAGCTAAGAATATTTTAATTTCGCCCTTTACTTTTATGGTGTCTATGTTTATGATGGCATAATGCCTCTGTAACATTTTCTAACTTTAAAATTAAAACATTGTAGGAAAAGTGTTTACAAGTAATTTCTGCTTATCTGGCAAGTCAAAACAGGGCATAAAATTTAATTATTAAATTTAATTATTCAAATACCTTTACTTTTAACATTGTGCTAGGTACACAGGTCAAAATAAATGAACAAAACAAAAATAAACATACACATATGGAAAATTTAACATGAATTTTTAACATGCTTTTGTAATAAAGGGATGAAAGATTTTACTTTTGCTTTTTTATCAATTTAATTTTTATAAGAACTTAATGAAATATATTTCTAAATTATATATTTTAGACAAGAAAGAAATAAATGAGATTCAACCATTTCAAGAAATTTGCAAGGAAATTCAGTCATTAACTTCATATTTTTATTTTCTGGTAATATCAAAAGTATTATATTTTATTTGTAAATTAACTGCACTAATTTGAAAACTCATACATCAATAAACTTTTAAAATTTCTGTTCTATTAATTTCATTTATTTTAAATCTCTTAA
Organism: Sciurus vulgaris; assembly: GCF_902686455.1. NCBI lineage: Eukaryota > Metazoa > Chordata > Mammalia > Rodentia > Sciuridae > Sciurus > Sciurus vulgaris. The sequence goes on along the minus strand of NC_136470.1, from coordinate 22,835,459 downwards.
AAATATCTGCGTTAGTCTCCTTTTTGTTACTTTGCCAAAATATCTGAGAAAACCAGGTCACAGGGAGGAAAGATTTTTTTTAGTTCACCATTTTGGAGGTTTCAGTCCGTAGTCACTTGACAGCATTGCTTTGTGCCTATGGTGAGGCAGAACATTATGGTGGAAAGCCTGTGGTGGAACAAAGCTGCTCACCTAATGGTGGCTGGAAGGAGAAGAAAGGAAGCAAGGAGCTACAGTTCTAATGTCCTCTTCAAAGCCTCCTAAGGTAAATTCCTTCCACTATGCCCCATCTCTTAAAGTTTCCACCACCTCACAACAGTGCCGCAGGCTGGTCACCAAGCCTCCAACACATATAGACTTTGGGAAACATTTACGATCCAAACCATAACAACATCTAAAATTATCAAGTGAAAATTCCATGAATGCAAGAAATCTATTCCCCAAGTAATTAGGACCCACTATCTTGAATGTAACAGAAAATTGAAATAAAATTAGCACACATATGAATGACTTGATTTACTGAACTAAGAAGAAAAAGAGGCTAGACACAGCTTTTTCCAACAGTTCAAACCTGGGAGAAAATTTGCCCCATATCCTGCCACTGTGGTTTGCTTGGTTATTTTCCACTATATCCACTTGTTGTATGTTCTCACAGAACCAACTGTTGTTTCTTCACTTAATTGAATATTATGATTATTAGTAGTAGTACAATTAAGATTTATAACCATTTACTTCCTTTCCTATCATATTATTGGTCTATAGTCCATACTTAATGATTTAATGAAGTCTGGAATGATGTTTAACATATATCCCCATTCTTGACACATGAAATTATCATGAACATAAATCCTCTAAATTTTACTTTCTTTTGGCCTTTGTTCAGTATTTGTTATTACATGTCTCTACTGAAATTTTACCTTCTATGAACTTCAGTGATCATGCTAGCATATAAGTAAATAAATAAATAGATAATGAATAAATAGTATTTCCACCTGGGAAACCACAAAAGACAGTCTTTCTCTCTTTTGGTACTGATCATAGCCATGAATGTGATTTAGTAATTTCAACTCAATTATAAAGTTTGAAAACCAAAAATTTTGTCATTTGTCTTTTAGTTTTCTGTAAGGGAGAACTCATTGGTATACCACCATCAATAAAAATTTCAAGTTAATAAATAAATTTAAGAGACATTATTTCTATTGGGAGATTTGGAAGTGCATCTTATTCTTTAACTGTTTACTTACAAATATGAAAAGAATTTATAACATGATTTGTGCCGAAAGTGGTGTATAAAATTCTATTTAATCAAATTGGTACAAATGAAACCCAAAAAAGACTACCTGCTTTTAAAAGAATTGTACCGTAACAAAGAACAAATTGATTCTTGTTATGTAATGATCTCCAACTATCTATTTGTGAGTAAAATAGGCTCAGTTCTTTTAGATGAGGTCTATTATTTCATAAACATGTAGATAACTTGTTAGGCAACTTTTTAGGTTTTGTTTACACATAAGATCTAAATGAAATTAGTAGACATACAAGATTCAAAAAATTAAGGTTTAACCTTATAAATAATGCAACATAAGCAGTTATTAAATCCAATAAGATAATGAAAATTATTCATTATGACTTTAAACCTGTTCTTTTTTTACTTTGATATTTTGTGGGAGATTTTTTTACATAATAAGTGAAAGGACTTATTTTGATGAGTGAGAAAACTACATTCAAAGTAATCCTTATTATAACTTTGTATATATTTATAGTTTCACCTTTTTAATGGACCTTAGTAATTTCTTTTTAACTGTTAAATTATAAGTGCAATGTTCTTATAAACTAATCATTACTGCCACTTCTCAAAGATAATTGCTTCCTACTGTTAAAGGCATTTTAAAAATAAAATTTATTAAGCTTGTGGGATTTGGATTTAAACTGTTGTTACCTTAGCATTTACAAAAATCTTTATTCAAGACTATTATTGTCCTTAACATATCAAGGAATATATACATTAATTAATAGATTAATAGTAAATTCTCATGTTTGAGCAATATCCTTGGTGGTCTCCTTGCATGTGTGTGTGTGTGTGTGTGTGTGTGTGTGTGTATGTGTGTGTGTGTGAGCACATCACACATTTTACAAAATAAATAAAAATTTTCCCTATTACAAATATCACTAAGAATAACAGAATCTAAAACCTAGGTACTTTGGCAGAATGGAGGTTTAGGATAGAGATTCTCTTTTAGCTTAATTCCTCTATTATGTTTATCTATTTTAGATGTTTCTGCCTTCTTCTTTTCCTCCTCCTCTTCTTCCTTCCCCTCCCTCTCCTCCTCCTCCTCCTCCTCCTTCTCCTTCTTTCCTTAAGGCCAATTTTGTTGGCTTAAGAATTCTACTCATTATTTATGTTTCTATCTATGCTGTCTCTACTTTTCAGATCATTAGTTGCTGATTGATATTTAATCCTATTTCTAGAGGCACATCTTTGGTGTTTTCAAGAGAATGAACAGAAATGATAAAGCTTATAATGGGCATGACTACCTAATTCCTTAATTCTTTCATTAGTCAGGTATTCCGTTTAGTAGTATATTTCATCTTGCAGAGAGTCTGAGAGATCAGTTCATAAAGTGCTATGGTTTTGAAAATTTTAAGATTTTATATCATTTCATTACCTGAGGAAAAATTCTAACTACTTCCACAATTAGCTATGGAAATAGATAAGATGAATGTAAAATTCTTGGCATATTCAAAGATTTCACAACACATGATGGCAAAATAATGAATATGAGTACCATTTTCTCTAATCCACATTTCAACTGGTAGGCAAAATTTTTATTTCTTTATGAATTAGAATCCAGATGTCCTAAATTCTGCTAAAGTTTTATTATCTTAGTGTCTTAAGTTTATTTTAATTAAATGATTTCTCTCCTAGATTAGAATATTTTATATTCTTTTATTCCCATGTTGAAAACACATATTCTGTTGGACAGTTGAGGATTCACTGATCTTCCATTGATTTGAGATTTCTTTTTAAGAAGTTTTAATTACAGGTAAATTAAATTTGCTCTACAGTTGTATTTCTTAGTAAAGGGCATCAATGCTAAAAATAGTTAAAATGCAATCTTCAAATCATGCAATAAAATTATGGCTTCTGTGGAGCTTCTTAATCAATATTTATACTTTGTATTGGTTAAGTTTTAGACATTATTAAATGTTGAATTTCAGACACTACAGAAACAGAAGAGATTTTCAAAAGATTTTCCATTCCTTTGTTGAATGTTATCTAGTCCATTTAAGCCTTATAACTAATACTCTAATCTTCATAATAAATTTATAAAATAGATAATGCTTGTCATCCTTTGCTGTTGAATTTTTTGTAAGAATTCATGATACGAACAAAAATAAGAAAGCTATTTTTACTTGAACTGTTTTCTTTCAAAATGATACATAATTAAATTTTTCTTCTAACTAAATAATATTTATTTGACACTACTATTGGAAGTTTGGCAGTTTGCCTTACTTGACTTTGAAATTATACAGTAGAATATATTTTTGAATATAGTATTAAAGAACATCAAATACATTATTATACTTGAAACTAAGAAAGCATATCATGGTGAAATCATAGGCAAGAAACATGAAAATTTTAGCTGTGAGTGATAGATTTTAAAAATATTTTCATTCAGAACTAAATATAATGGTGTATTGCAGTATTGCTTTTCCTTTTAACATTTGTGTTTTTTAACTCAGGCATACAACGAAACACTTTCCATGAGGGTAAAACATGCAAAAATTGAATCTTTAGTCATTTTGGTAACACACATTAGGACGATGATCTTTTTTGTAAAGAGTAGTAATAAGTGGGCATTTTCTGCCAACATCATCAACTGGAAGTTCAGAGAGTTGTTTACCTCAATTTCCTGGGGTTGCAATGTAGCAACTCAAATATGTATTAAAATACTGATAAAGGCTTCAATCGCAGGGTATAATCTTCTCAGAGCTTTTCCCCTCAGTGGGTTATTACAGTGGATAATGGAAACATTTGTAATCTCTAGATAAAATTGGACTAAATGAAATTAGATTCCCAATTTCCTTCATATGAGAATATTTCATAATGTTGTCAGCATTTATTGAGCAATAAACTGGGGGGTTTGACATTGTACAAAAGAGAGAGATACATGCAGTTCTCTCATCTCCTTTAGCCTGTCCCTAGAATGTTTATTTTTTAAATTAAATATTTATGCAAACTATAAATTCAGATGATAGGCCTGCTCAATGTTAAAAGGGTCAGTGAGGAATTTTTCCCTGAGCCATCTGCAACCTATATTAAAGAAATATAAAATGATTCTGGGTGGAAGGGGAGAGAGTGCCTGCCACTGCAACCATCTTCAGGCAATGCTTGTCCCAGGAGATATCTGGAGCAGAAAATTATAAGAGGAAAAATTGTAGTTAAAGGAGGAAACAGTAGGCAAGTGTTACCAATAATCTATATATAGGGTTTGACACTTTCCAACCGGCCAAATGTTAATAAAAACATTTCCTTCGAAAGATATTATTAGATATTTTTGATAATTTTTCAATATTAAAGTGCTATTAGTGAGATCTAAAGTTTTCCATTTTTATTATTTTAATTTATTTTTAACTGATACATAAAACTGTACATGTTAACTGGGTACCATGTGATGTTTCAAAACATGCAAGCATTGAGTAATATTTAAATCAGATTTAACATACTTTTCAACATTTAGCTTTTCTTTGTTTTGAAAATATTTAAAATTTTTTTAGATTTTTGAAATACACTGTACATTGCTGTTATCCATAGCCACCCCCCTGTGCAACTCCACAGCATAACTTCTTCCTCCTCTCTGACTTAACATGGCACCCATTGATCAATGTCTATCAGCCCCCTGCACCCCACCTCACTCTTCCTTGGCTTCTGGTCACAAGTATGCTGCTCTCCACTCCCATGCAATCAACAATTTTAGATTCTATATGTGAATGAGGACACAGGTATTTGTCTTTCTGTACCTGGATAATTTTACTTAACCTAATTATTTCCATTTTCAACAATTATCCTATTATTCATATTGTCACAAATGATAGGGTTTCATTCTTTTCTTTGGCCAAATAGTAATATCCTACTGTATAAAATAATGTGATGTAATTTAAATGCCAGTGGAATATCATTTAGAAAATTAAAGTCAGAGATACTTTTAATCCTGTGTGTCTGTGTGTGTGCATGTGTAAAATATATTATGTAATAGTGAATGTTTTTTTTTTCTTTCAAACTGCAATTGCTTTCAGAAAATTCTTTCCCTCCCTCTCTCTTATGTACACACAGGCACACGCATGCACATGAGTATGCGCACACATACAATGACACCATAACCTAAACAATAATAGCATCAACTACATTGTTTCTTCTCGATAAAATAGTCTTTAAATTTATTTTAATGCTCTTACATGCCTCTATGGATAAGTATTTAAAGGATGATTAAAATTAAAATTGCTTTAAAAAGAACAATGTCAAGTGCCCAACAGATATGTTTTAGCCCTTAATAGACTGTCAACTCTTCCTATCCAGTGGTGGCATATCTACTTTAAAAGCAATGTGCAAAAGCATAAATATTTTCCCACAAATTTTAGGGGGTTTCTGTCACTAAACTAATATTTTCATGTAAAACGTGAAATTATTTTGTTAATGATTAAGAAAGACAAATATGCATATTATATGAATCCTTCCCTAAAATAAAATTGATTCCCATATAATACTATAGAATATCCAGTCAATTCGAAGGCTACTACAGATTTACATTTCATTATCTGAGGACAAAATTGGAGTTGAGCTAAGTTTAGATAATCAACATTCCAGTTCTGGTTTTGCCACCCTTATTTTTATTTTTAGTGTTTTATTTTTTATTTTTACATACTGCATTGTGATTCATTGTACACAAATGGGGTACAACTTTTCATTTCTCTGGTTGTGCACAATGTAGAGCCACACCTTTCCTGTAATCATACATGTACATTGAATAATGACATTTATCTCATTCTACCATCTTTCTTTCCCCCACCCCCACTCCCTTCCCATCATGCTAAGTGAAATAAGCCAATCCCCAAAAACCAAAGGCCGAATGATTTCTCTGATAAGTGAATGCTGATACATAATGACATGGGGATGGGGTAAGGGAGGAATGAAGGGACATTTGTCACCCTTTATAGTAACAATTTATTTTTCTGGAAAATTATGATATTTATAATTTGTAAATGTATATTTTTGTATCAACCATCCTATATTTTTTCTGGTATCAACCCAGTGAGGTATTTAGCAAAATCCCCAAGATACTTAAAATGAAAGGGCAACCCAGTAAAACATCATGATATTTTACGGGTGTGTAGTGAACTTGGGCAGGTTATCATTCATCTATGTTTTAATTCTCATCTGAAAAATGTAACAAAATACATCTACATCACAGCATTTTGAGGATTAATAAAGTTAATATGGTAATATGATCTAAAATGTTTAGAACAGTCTTCAGCACAAATAAGTGTTCAGAAAAATGTCATGATTTTTATGGTTGTCATAAACAGCATCACTAATTGATAATAAAAGCATTATTATGATATAGTCAAACTTGTTAGGATGAGTTTTCTTTATGACTAAATTATACTGATTTAATGAAAATAGACTATACACATGATTTGTTTTAAAAATCTACTACTCCCAATTTATAAAATCTTATCAATAAAAATGTATTCAAAATGCACTTTGGATCATTATGTGTCTAAAATACATTGAATTTTTTTAAAAAGAAGTCATCTAACTCTTAGAATTTCAGAAGTGGAATGACTGAAACAATATAAAATGCTTTTTGAAAAGTATATTTTCAAAAATAATTTCTGTTGACCTGAAAATTAATCAAATGTTCTTGATAACTTTTTTGAGAAAATAAATTGTCTACATGATTCTAAATAATGATAAAAATATTGTATAGTGTTTATACAGTATAGCTTTTACTTTCTTTATTTAATAAACATGGAATTAAATATATATGTACTAATTAACTTGGCTAAGCTCACAATTAATGTGTGGTGTATTTCAAGCTATCACCCAGATTTACTGAATCCAAATCACATGTGCTTTACCCAACTGCAGTAGGGCAGATGGTAGAAAGGGGTCTAATGGCAAGCTGTGTGGGAAATCTAGCCAACTCTGTTCATAAGAAGCATTTGCCAAGTTGTAAAGGGTTTATTCCAGGTAATTTGGAGGAATGAAATCAAGGCTATGATTTATTTATTTATTTATTTATTTATTTATTATATACTCTAGAGTTTGGTACACAAAGCTGCATGTCTCTGAGCACGCTGTTGCTCAAAGTCTACTTAGTGTTGTGTTGGTGACTAATAAAATTTGGCCATTTGGCTATCTTCTACACTAATTGATGCTCCAAGGAAGAAGAAAAAAATATGACTAATTATATAATAAGTTTAAGCTAGAAATTGAGGTCGAGAGTTTACAGACTAATTTTATCGAATAAAGATTGAAAATGATTAAGATAATTGAGCTCAGAAAAAGACAGTGGAAATTAACTCATTCATCTGGTCTGCCATGAAGTACCATAATTCTGGAATATCTATCAAATTTCTGGAACTGCATTACATGGAATTACATAGACTGAATATATGTGAACTACATGGCAAATGTTTCTCATAGTGATTTTTTTCTTAATATGTAAGTAGGAAGTAAGAATTTTAGAATCATAATGAAAAGAAAGAAGCAGAGAATTGAGTGAAATCAGAGTAGAAATTAAAGTAGCAGAAGAATAATTGAAGAAAAGGTACATAGAAAGATAATTGCTCCCTGTGTATTTTAGACCTTATTATTTGAAAGAATAAACCAGATGAACTATCAGCAAAGGTATCATAAATACCTAAATTAATACTTTATACATATAAGTAATTGAGAAATGAAGCAGGGAATCTTAAAAGTGATAGAGAAAACCCATAGGGCAGATACTTTCAAGGTTTTAAGAAGGAAAGGAACAATGTAATATGAGCGCAGACAGTGATTGCATAAAACTCCATATCCCAGAGGTTCGATATTTCTATTAATAAAGATCAAGAGTCTTAGAACTGCAGGAAGAAATAATTTAGAATGCATAGATATATTCCAGGCCATCTGAGAGTCACACCTTGAAAAAATTATAAAGTAGTTTAAGTTTTTTGTAGGGCGGAATGTAATAGCTTGTAAAGTTTAGCAGAGGTTTAATTATTAATGACTGAAATGTGTTTGGTGCTGTATTACCCTTTTTCAGGTTTTAAGAAGTAAAGACATCCTCTGAATAACTAGCCGATGAAACTTTATTTTATTGAGACATATTTGTAAGTAAGCCTTCAAAGTTGTTCTCCTTATTGGAGTTGGCTGGCTTTGGCCTTGGTCCCAGTGCCTGTTCATGCATGACATGGACACCCGGTGTCATATCATTACATAACTACCTCAGTTAAGGAATACCTGAGACCATTCTGAAAAGAAGGTAATTCTACTTTCTAGTTCTTAAATACTGCATGGAAAATGGAAATATAAATGGCTTATAAATCTATAGCTTGTCTACTAGAACAAGACATAGTGATGCATGTAGTCTAGGAGACATGACAGAGAGATAATGAAGTAGAGATGAATAATATACAAGGAAAGTAAGGTAGAGTTTGTCTGACACATAATAACAGTATAGGGACTGGGGCTGTGTAGTTCAATGATAGAGTACTTGCCTAGCATAATGTACATCCCTGGATTCAATCCCTGGTACCAAAACAAGCAAATAATATGCCATGGAGAAAGATAGAGAACACTGGTTGTAGTTCTACTATGTATATAAGAATCACCAGGGGGGCTCTGGATGAAGCTTAGTGATAGATTGCTCTTTTAGGATACCACAGGCCCTTTCCTCAACCCCCAGTGATTAGGAATCACTGGAGAAATGCTTTCTAATGTCTACATCTCTTCCCTTAAATGCTAATACAATTGATCTGGGATGGAACCCAAGAATTACTTAATTTGAAAACCTTTCAGTTTGATCAATGAGAACTAACAATGATTATTGATAGCCATTGTTTTTAATTAATGATCATCGATAACCATTGTTTTTATTTGTCAGATGACATACACTGAGGTGAGACATATTTAGGTTGGTAAAGAGTCCAAGTAAAAGGTACATGACTGTCTTCCATATCTCCTAAAAGCCTCGGTTACCCATTCAAAACAGTAAAATCTCTTCAGTGTGAAGTGAAAGCTTTATTGCTCCCTAGAAGAAAAAAGGATGGAATAGGAATAGTAAAGTCATCAGTGACTGGAAATGTTTAGTTAATTAAAGTTTGATGAATTGAAGACAATTATACAATCTATGCAGATTCTATTACCCCACTAAAACTCCCACTTTGCTGCTTTTCCTTCTAAGTGTTACAAACTAACTGAAGCTTGTAGAAAAATCTCCTTTTAAATTTTAGTATTAAATTGAATTTAGCCCATATCCCATTTGTTAAATGTCAAAAATATATATAGAAAAATTTTAAAAAGCTTTATTAAAACACTTCATTGGAGATCCATGAACTCCATTGAGTAGTTGCTTTCCCAGCTAATCCCATGAATCGAATCTATGGCAAATCATATGCTCTTCAATGGCAGGCAAAACCAAAAGAAATCAAAATTGTTCAAATCAACATTTAAAATGGGGTGAAAATAAGCAGTACCCAGATAGAATACATCCTGCAAAGACTATGGAAAGTGTGTTGAGAGACAGCTGAGGCCGCTCCTCATATGCTTTCCCACTTTCCTATATGGTAACCATATTATGCAACTGTCAGATTGCAGGTGCACACATTCCTCTAAGCTTTTGCTATTTCCCCTGCTTACGTACCTTCTCTCTCGCAGATCACTCATTCTTCACTCCAGAGTCAACTGTTATTCACCCTGAGAACGTTTCAGTGAATATTGCACTCACCATTCCATGCCTGAGATGATTAATTGACTCCTTCATGCTTTCATGATTTTTTGCATCTTTATCACATTGTTTGTTAGAGTGGTTCACTGTATCTTACCCTTCTTGTATTTTGTAAGTTATTTGAAAACGTGAGCTTGCCTTTTCCCTTTGGCACAAGTTTTCCTTTTTTGGATGAACATGGGAAGCTATTTAATCATCCAGCTAGACACATAGTGACATACATCTCAAGTGGCCAGATGTGACAGTTCTTAAGAGCGTCAAGAAGACATGAAGATAATGCGGGTCAGGTCTTTTTGTGTGAACTCAGATTACCAGAAGTTGCCTCTTTAAGCATGTCTGAATGTTGTCCCTTGCCCAGAAGCATATTAGAAATGCCAGAACTCACAATTTATTTTATAGTTGCATTTCTCAAATCCTTTTTTATGAAATCTTAATTTACATTCTTTCTTTTCTTTTTCCTTGTTTCTTTCCAAAGGGAGTGGGAAGAGGGAGAGGGGAGAAGTTAGGTTGATGAGATGTGAAAATAAATGGCAGATGGCTTGTGAGAGATTTGGAAGGAAGGAAGATAAGTAGGTAGATAGGTTAGATATAAATTTTACATGATGTGGTTTAAAAATACCTGAATAAATTGTTTGATATCTCTCTTTCAAGGGATGGAGACTTACTTTCTCCACTTTGGTATGGATTATACTTCATGATTCAATTTTGCCCAATAGATTAGATCTAAATGACACTGTTCTGTTTGGATAAAAGGCACTGAGCCAGCCATGGGGGCAAATACCCATAATCCAAGCTCCTTAGGATACTGAGGCAGAAGAATCACAAGTTCAAAGCCAGTCTGCACAACTTAGAGCAGCTTGTCACAAAATAAAACAATAAAAATATCTAGGGATATAGCTAAATAGTAAAGCTCTCTGGGTTCAATTCACAGCACAGGAAAAAAAAAAAAAAAAAAAAAAAAAAAAAACCCTAAGCCTTCCTCCTCACTTACTCTCTCTTGAATCTTTCATTCAAGATGAAAATTAATTTCATGGAATTAGCTTTCATGGCATGCCATAGGACCCTCAATCTCCCCATGGGAATTGAAATTTCTTGCCAGCATTTCATGCAAGTGAATTTTCTTGCAAATGAACCATGCAGGTAGCTTCCTGATTTAAAACATACAAAAGACCTTGGCTCAAAATACCCAGTCTTGGCTCAAAATACCCAGTTAAGCTTCTCTTGAATTCTTGATCTAATCTACAGAAGCTGTGAGATAAATATATATTGTGGTAAGCCACTATGTTTGGGTAATTTATATGAAGCAATAGATGCTATGGGCAATGAGAAATACATAGGGGGATGAGAAGAGAAGTTGAAATATTGAAAAATAGAAGAAGCTTGCACATACAGAGATATGTTCTTATAGCAGTCTATAAATTCATAAATACATGTAATAATAGAAACATAGTTGTTATTTTATATATTAATTTTACCACAAGTGGCCTAATTGATAATTATTAATTTCAAACCAAACTGTAAACTTTTCTTTTTCTTACCTATGCCATATTTTCTGCACTAGTCACAATAATCACACAATATAAAGAAGCAAAATAAATCAAGGAATGGTTATTAGTTCAATGTGATTTCCTTACTCTAAATATTTGCTTCAAATTTTTAAATTTCAAAAATTAACATTTCAAATTTATAGCAAAGGTATATGTCACAACTTTAGTCCACTTTTTATAGTACAATGATTGCAGATTTTCTTGATGGAAATGCTAAGAACTCTAAGGCAACACAGTTAGTGTGTGAATAGTATGTGAATTACCTACCCTCTTTCTCTTATACTATCCCTATAGAAGAGTTGTGTTAAAGAATGGTGAAATATAGAGAGATATTGGATATTATTGTGACTATTAAAAACAAGAAAAAAAATTTTCAAATTAAATCTTCAAAATAAATTTAAAAGTTTAAATAAATTTTATTCTGGAACATCTGTGTTTCATGATTTTTGGTGATGAATATCTATCCATTTCTAAAATTGTTACTATGAAAGTGACATATAGCTAACCTATAATTACTGTTTCTATCCTCAGATGAACTATTTATTGAATGCAGTGTGTCAACATATAATCATATTTTCTGTCTTAACCAGTTCCTGTTTTAGGTCGATTTACCTTGCCATGTAATTACTGTTGTGAAATTATAGAAGAATGAAAAATACATGTTCATTTCTATTCACAGTAGCTCTACTTCCATTGTCCAGTACATACTACCATATTGTAGAATTTGGTCATACACTGTGGGAATCAATTCACTAACCTAGAAAAAAAAATCTACGACTGCTTTTACCACTGGAAAGAGGACAGTGACTGGTCTTCTGTCTTTCCTTGCATCCTTCTTGCCTTCCTTCCATTCCTGTCTACTTCTTTCTTTCTTTCCTCATACCCATCTCTTTTTTCCTTCCCTGCCTGCTTTTAATATAAGGGTTCGAACTGACTTTAAATGCACACACACACACACACACACACACACACATACACACACACACACACACACACACACACCCATAAAGGCAGTTGGAATTCTTCCCCGAGGTGAAAAATGACACTATTATTTCCATTTTATATGTATACATTCTCAGGAAGAGTCTAACCGATTTTTTTTGGTTCATATGACTAGTTGTTCATTGAACTTTTTTTAAAATACAGTCTAATATAGAAAAGTAACCAGAAGTTTGATTTCTGACTTTTCCTTCTGTCCATTGACTGTATAAGTTGTTCATATTATTTCAACATTTAAAGAATTTCATTTTCATTATCATTAGACAATTGAGTAACTGCACTTCTTTTCCCCTTGCAATCTTTTGGTGTTCTGATAAATGTTCCTTGGCTCTCAAGACAAAATTGTCATGCTCTGGAGGACTTGCTCCATTATTAATAGAATTCAGGAAGATTTATGACTTCCTTCATTTACCGGTGTGCTTTGCTCCCAAATTAGGAACATAAGACTGGATGAAATTTCATTATATCTTAAATAATAGCATTTAGCCTACTAGGGAAAATTTGGCGGGTGCAAAATAAATGTCCAGGTATCTGCTGGGTTGATTGACTGACTATATTGGTTATAAAAATATCTTGAAGCTCATGTTATGCCAATTTCTGAGCAGACTTTTATTATTTCCTGATTCTGTGGTCCCATATCCAATTATGTTGTAAAGAATAGTATAATAGCTCATTGATAAACCATTGTTACCTAAATGGTAAATCAAAAAAGATGTTGATTTTTTCTCTTTCCACAATCGATTCATCATCAATAGATCTGTATTCCAGTCTGTTCCACTTGGATTCTACAAGAGAATTAAGTTTTACAGAAAATAAATTAATTGTTTAATTTTTCTTAAACATAGGCTATAACTAATATAATTCTTGATGGATGTGAATGAAGTTAATATATTACATACACTATTTTGGAGTACCAGAGGTTAATTTTCATAGAGGACAGTTTTTCAAGAAATGCATCACCCTCAAGATACTGAAACAGTACCCACATCCCCCTTTACCAAATCAAGTCAAATAATTGGAGCTCCTTATTACAAACTGCGTCTTCAGTTCAATGATAAACAGATTTCCACATATTTGAGATTTGAATGTTTCTTACAGGAAATCTGTACATTCAGTATTTTTTTTGTCTCAGTACATTTTTACCAAATTGATGACTGAGCTTATAGTGATTGGTTTATTAGAATCAAGAAAATTGAATCTCTTCTTTAGCAATCAACACTGCTTAGTAATTTACACTTGTTTTTCTTTAGGACTAAAGTATAGGGTCTACAAAAAGAAAGATGTTTCTGAAGAAAAATATTATAACAATTGCTAAAATATAATTTATTTTTTCTTGTATAAAATTTGTGAAGTCTGTGACTTCTTATACTATACTAGATTGCAGTAAAATGGCATCTGACTTAATACCACAAAATACATTTAACTATTTTAAGAGTAGTGGATGAATATAGCAAGGTATTCCACCAACTGGTCTGTGGTCTGGCATTTGAATGATTTCAGGAATCACTGTTCTATGGCCCTCTTTTGTGCTGGTTGACAATGTGCCGTAATAGGTTCAGATAGACTAATTTGTGCCTAAGTGATAGCTAATATATCTTCCTCCTAGGTAGTATTTAACTTGATTAAAATGGACAGGTCAACATAAGGCATTTCAAGTGGGAATTTCAAGCACCATTGAAAGCTAATTGGGCAAGACAAAGCTTCTAAAGAAGAAAGTACATGGGGAGTCGCCAACATTCTAAACTGATGTTATGAAAAATTTGTATTTGCTTCAGATCTGATGCAGGCACTTTTGTCCTGCTGAGTGATGCTGCCTAGAGAGTCGCTTCCTCAGCCTGTAGTTTCTCCCATTCCTCATTAGCAAATTGGAAAAAAATTTCCAGTTGGCACCTCACATAATGTGATCATGTGCACCATGTGTTTCTAACGTTTGCCGTCGATAGAGTGTTTAAAACAAAGCATGTGAAAATATAATAAGTCTTTTCCTTTCTAACATTTTTCCTATAAAAGAAAAATAAGTAAGCAAACCAATTACAAATATACATAACAAAGGGTCATAAGTTTGATGATTGATTACAGAGACCCTGCTGTTATTAATGTGTATTAGTGAAGAAATAAGACAGAATAGCTTAAAAATCTGAGTGTGAATGACTTCTCAGAAGGCATTCAAAGTCATATTTTAAAATAATGTTACAAAATATCCCTACCCTATGTACTATAATAACAGAGGGCCAGTTTGTAATTGCTGAACTTTGCCTTAATTTTGAGTATGTTTTAAATTATTTTAAAACTCATCTCGTGGAATTGTGAGAACATATATGAGTAACTATGTAATAAATTCCCTTTCTGTTCTCGTTATGTTTATGACAATTTTGATCATAAATTTGTCTCTCTAGCTATCCTAATATGATCACAATTTCTTATTATTTATGAGATATGTCCTCCAATAGTACAGAACTAAATTAAACTTAAGTGCATGGTTCATCTGTTCTCTCTCCAGGGGAAAGGATTAAATGTGCTGTGGTTTATTTTTCTTTTTGATTATATGTTATTAGAGAACGTTAAGTGCTCTCTTATCTAACACACATAAAATAGGATTATTCTTAACAAGGTAACTTCTACCAATGAATTAGATTATCTTTGCCTTAAAGCTACCCAAATATGTCCTTTAAAGAAAAAGAAAACTATTATAGAAAAATGGTTATAAAGATTACAGAAGATACCAACATAAAAATAGTTACCTAGGAAAGGTTTTCAAAAAAGAAATAAAAATTATGAGTAACAATATAGTTGCTGGACATTTTAAGTAATGAAGCAATATTCTTTATCAAGCAATAAAAAATTAAGCTATTCTTGCATTCATACACTTTTACCATATTCTTTACCACTTGAGAAATTATATTTGCTAAACTAGTAAACTGTTAAAGTAAACAATGAAATAATCTTTTCATGCATCCAAGTTTTGTTTTCTTTTTCTTCCTTTCCCACTCTCCTCTCCTTTCTTTCCCTATTTCTGAAGGGACATCATTATCCTCCACTGGCAAGGTCTAACCTTTTCATTTTCTCCCCCCATATGTGTTGCTGCTTACCAATTTTCAAGTCATCAGAAGCACTGACACAGTTTGGCTCCAAAATGATCAACCTCACCTTAGCAATAACCATTGGTGAACTGATTTTTTTTCTGCTTGTGTTCTTGATTAGTGGGATGTTTTTCCCCTTTTCTCCTGTACTTATTGCTCAATAATTAGAAAGCGAAAGCTCAATAATTAGAAGCTACTCAGCTTTTCCTAATTCTTTTGCACAATGCTTGATCAGTATTAGTGTTACTCTTCTCATCACTATCACACTTGGCTCCTGCTCTCTTATACTCCTTCATTCTTAATGTGGGCGAGGGTATCTAATGTTTCCTACTACATTAGATCAAGCAACGTGAACAGAAGCTAGTTTGTTTTAGCATACCTATCCACGCATAGACCAATTCCTCCTTTACATGGTAAGTCATCAATAACTCTTATTTGTTCTACTCTAAATGTTTGTATACCCCAAGTTGATATGTTGATTCTTAATTATTACCATTATAGTATTAGGAAATGGGTCCTTCGGATGTGATTAGGTCATGAAAGTAGAGCCCTCATGAATAAGATTAGTGGTGTTATAACTCTGCAGGGTTGACTCACCCCTTCTGCCATGTAGGGACACAAGAAAGTATCTACCATTTATGAGCAAATAGGCCTCATTGCTAGACTCCATATTTGTCAGCAACTTGATTTTGGACTTTTTGGTCACTATGCCTACGAGAAATAAGTATTTGTTCTTATAAACCACCCAGTTGTGGTATTTTGTTATAGCATCCTTCACGAAGATATTAAAATATCAAGCAGTATTTAGAAAACTAAGTGCTTCTATACCAGAAATCTATTCCGTTAAAACACCTACTGTTTGGCTTTGATACTGGGTTTTCAGGCTTTGAAATTGGCTTTGATATTGGTGTTTATTCTAATTGGTATTTGGCCTAGAATTCCAAGACAGGGTTAATAATGATTATAAGTGCAGGTTTTGACATTGAACATCACTAAGTTATGGAATACAAAAAATTTTAAAATGCAGAGTAATTATAAATTACAAGACTCTTGTATGATGCTGGAAAATAAAAATAAGAATATAAAGAGTTTTCCAATAAAAAGCATAGATCAGAAGCAATTTTCAAAATATGGGTTGGGCTAAAAATATCACAAAAATTCATATCTTCATTATGATTTTAGTTTTCCTTTGTCTTTCTTATTTTTGCTTTTTTAAGCACTACACTAAACTAGATATGTTGTTATTAGTTTTGCTTTTCTTAAAGACTATGAAATAGGCCTACTCATATGATACTAGGCAGATAAAGCATATGAAACTGAGAAATCAAGAAAACTGAAGTTGCACAGCTAATTCATGGTAAAGCGAGGATATCTTACTTAAGTCTCATGCCCAAACTCAACTTTCTAGACCCTCATAAACTTGCTTCAGAAAATCTAGGCCAATTTCCCATAAGAAAGGTGTTTTCTGTGTCTCCATTTTTTATCTGACAGCTAGGTGAGCTTTGTGGATGAACAGAAAATGGAATGTTGATCACTTGACATGCTTTCTCCTCAGCATCCTCCTC
Organism: Sciurus vulgaris; assembly: GCF_902686455.1. Taxonomy (NCBI): domain Eukaryota; kingdom Metazoa; phylum Chordata; class Mammalia; order Rodentia; family Sciuridae; genus Sciurus; species Sciurus vulgaris. The sequence goes on along the minus strand of NC_136470.1, from coordinate 22,818,276 downwards.
TGAAGCATTCTGGTGGGAAAATATTGGCTTTAAATATTGTAGTAGAATGAGTCATCTGGAGTATAACCTTCTTACCATGATAATTGTTGAAGTTGTCCTTATTTCATTGTGCAACACATTTCACACCTTTATTTTCCTAGTTTAGATATGACATAAAGAGATTAATGAGGCAGGATGTGTCTAAGGAAGGATCAACATGCATGAAATGTGTATTATGCTTTTAGAATGAAAGAAACCTCTTAGTTCATGTGACTCAGGGTGATAGGGTCTCTGGATCTACATGTTGTAAAGAGAGGTATTATTCCCCAAAATGTATGTCCTCACTTATTTACTTGGAAAATAACTTCTGGATATGTCTGTATATGCATGAATGTGTGGATGCATGCACATATATCATTATCCTTTGGTATCCAGGGGTATTTAGTTCTAGGACTCCTGTGGAAAACATAACACACTGATGCTCACAGCCCTTATATAAAATGGCATGATATTCATATATAACCAAAATACATCCTCTCATATATTTTAAGTTATCTGAGGACTACTTGTAATACCCAATGCATTGCAAATACTATGTAAATGTTTGTTATTTGTAAATATTGTTTGTCAATATTTGTATTATTTGGGGAACAATGAAAAGAAAAATGTCTGTGCATGTTAAATACACAAGATCATTCTACACAGTCCATGGAGGACTTGAGTTGAACAAAGCTCAGAGTGCTGTAGACTGAGCTTCTATGAGATGGACAGAGGATCCACAGGGTAAGCCTATACATCACTTCATTTGTGTGGATTTAGTGCACTACTCAGTGCATGCCAGATTCAAGCTTGTAATTTGGAACTTTTTGAATGTTTTTCTTAATATTTTTGATCCATGGAGCAAAACCCATGAATATGGATGGCAAAGTCTATATAAGACTTTGTGTAATGTATATGCATATATTTGTTGCATGAATATCTCTGGTATAGGCTTAGATATTCCTTAACTACTCTATATCAGGATGATTAATCCTAAGAGGATCATGGTGCTAGACTCCCTCAACAATTTCCTTTGTCTATAATATAGCTTCATTGAAATGTTTTCCTTCATAGGCACCTGTTATTACCAAGATAGTACACATAAAATCATTTTGGCAACTGCCTCCTTCATATAAATAAACAACTCTGACTATGTCCACCTTTAAAGCCAAATATTCAATAATTTAGTAAAGACTGATTAAGGTAGGCTGAGATGGTGGCAGACATTTTATTTTCAAGTACTAAAATACCATAGAATTTGCTGTATAAATGTCTAGTCCTCATTGCATATAGAGATCAATTATTTTTTGGGATAGTGTAAAGATGAATAATGAACTGCTCATATTTTCTTGCAAACAGTGAATTGTTGTACACCCTTGATTATTAAAGGGTCTATAACATTTGAAGTCTGGGGTAGAGTTCAATTATTGATTACATAAAGTCCCACTTCTACAACCACATGAATTTTAAAGTATGCCACAGATCAAAATGATGGAACCAGAAACTCACATAAAGTCCAGTGTGAAGGACAATTTACAAAATGTTTCAAATATATTATAGTTGCTCAGACTAGGAATTAAACTACTACCTTATTAATGGAATTCTAGGGCAACAAGAGTCATTTCTATGTGTTGGAACCACCTGTTATCAGCATCCAGAGGAGGCCTGAGGACATTCTATAGATACTGGAAGTTCAGCTTTAGAAAACATTACTGAAATAGTTGTGACTTATAATAGTGTGTACTCAGTAGCACTGGAAAAGTAAGAATCCTCTGTTCTTTCCTAAGAGCACAGGGACAGCTTTGAAGAAGTCATTATGAGCTCTGTTCTTTGACTTTTCTAATTAGACCTGCAAACACTCATCTTTTTAATCAAGCTGCTAAAGTGGATGAATGTCTGAAGTGTCTTAGGGTGCCCAGTTGTGATAAGCTCTTCATCACTGTGACCAAAGTACCCGATGTGTTGGTCAGCGTTTCATTACTGCCACCAAAATACCTAGCAAGAACATCCTAGAGTAGTAGAAGTTTATTTTTGGCTCACAGTATCAGAGTTTCAGTCCTTGGTAAGCTAACTCCTTTGATCTGGGCCTGAAGTGAGGCAGAATATCATGGACAAAGGACAAGGCAGAGGAGGGCTTCTCAACTCATGGCAGCCAGGAAGCAGAGAGAAAGAAGGCAGGGACAAGAATAATCCTAACTGCAAACCACCAGTGACTACTTCCTCCAGCCACACCCACCAACCTGCAGTTACCAACCAGTATTTTATTTAAATTAATAACACATCAAATGGATCAATCCACTGGTGAAATTAAAACTTTCATAATCCATTTTTTTTAATCTTTGAATATCAGCATATTGTCTAACACATGAGATTTTGTGTTGGTATTCCAGATTCAAATCATAACACCAGTCCTGGGAGACATTACTATGAACTTCCTTTATACAGGAGGAGATACATGTACTATTCTAGTCTCCTGATGAACATGTGGAAAAATAAAAACCTCATCTCTGGAATTGCCATCAAACTGCAGATGCATTGGTTTGTAAAATAAAGTGATGGATTGAGTTAGAATAGTACCAAATTTTTCTGAAGGTTAGAAATAAAAGTCAATCAATAGAACACTCACACAATAGACAGCAGACCATCAGTTAAGTGGAGAATGGGAGTAAATCACGTGATTGTATTCCTTATTCTGGTCGGCAGGTGGAGCTTTTGGATACTTTGAAGCCAGATAGTTTGCACTATGGAGTCTTTCTGGTTATAATTACAGCAGTGTGCTTGTCATCAGAGACCATAGGAGTATAAGAAATCTACCAGTGCATTGTATACTTTTGCCAGAAAAAAATTTGTACTAAACAGGAAATTAAGAATTGAGATACCGGGGTCATAAGAAAACGAGCACAGAATGTCAGATTTACATGAGGCAGCTGTATTTACACAGGTATGGGGGTTGAAGGGACCTACCTATGTAAACTTGCATCTATTGGAGGAAATGTTAGATAAATGCTTCAAATCCTTTTCGTGGTTTTAGTTTCTTGTTAGTTTCTTGACACTTGAAGGGGTCTAAAAGGACTAATAGATGAAAGTTTAAAAGGCCAAGTTCATGACAAATTTTCACATATATATATAATGCATATATATATAATTATATTGAAAAGCAATTTGGGTAGAGTTAAACATTATTTGCAAGTTACAGAATGTGCATTTTTGCTTTCAGTATTCTATTTTAAAATGTGTCTATTTGACATTCATTTTAAATATTTTCCTCACTTGTATTTAGGTACCAGCTAACTCATAAAATATTAAGGTATAAAATATTTTCAGAATTCATATAACCAGAGGTTGTGTGAGTTGTGAAGTATTTGATTTAAAAGGACTAGTAATTATGTGAAGGTGTTAGTTTTGTTTTTAAACCTATCAGAGAATTCACTTACTCAGTAATGATCAACTTTTCTTGCATTCAGTCAATTAATTTACACTCAGATTATTTGTTTTGAGAAACCCTTTCAAAAATGTAAGTAAAATAATTACCCACTTCTTCCTGGGGATGAAATTGAGGAGTGGAATTACAAATATACATTTAGGAAATTTAGACTTCATTATGTAGATTTTTTAAGTGTATTAAACTTCATTATGTAAGAAGTATAATGGAAGCTCCCAGTATTCCAGGTTCTGAGAAAGACAGTATTTTCTACAAGAACAGTAGACAAACATTCAAACACACACATTCTCTCTTACACATATACACATATGCAGATGAGAGAAAGAGAAAGATAAACTGAAAGGATGACAAATAATTCTGGAAGATGAAAGCAAAAGTAGAGTACAGGGAGAGAATGTTGGAGTAGAAGCCATGAGGTTTCTAATATATAAAGTACAACTTTCTTTGGGGAAAAAGCAATGCTTACACATGACAGAATTTAAAGCACACAGAGGACTTTAATATTTAATTTTTGTGCTTATTGCCATACAGGTTTGGGCATACATGAATCACTTTTTATACTACCATTATTGTTCTTAGAATCAATTTAGAAATCTGTTCATTCCAAGTGTACATATAATATTATACTAGGCATAGATTAGTTCATAATTTTCTTCAAATGAGTACAAATCAGTAATGTTGCTTTTGTCCATAAGAGTAAAACTTTAAATTTTGTACTACATTTCTTACCCTTCACCAAGGTAACAGAATATCATGGAATTGATCTCTTGGGGTTTTGGTAATATTTATGAACTATCAACAAATTCTGCAGCTTGATGCACAACTGTGTCAAGCTGGAAATCTTAAACTTGTCAATCAACATTACTGAATGCAGGTGAACTAATTTTAATTGCAATACTTTTTTAATACTTGGATTCAATACTTGGATTCAATAAAGAATTCCACAGTTTATTTGGAAAGGTAAACCATAGATATAGTTGTAATTGATAATCCCAACTCAGTACTGTACAAATAAGGAACAGTTCTCTTAACATAAGCAAACGACAACAAGCAAGAAGAGAATATGAAATGTGTTTGTGAGCTCCTCTTGAGCTAAATGAGAAAGAGGTTACCATTTCAGCAGCTGATATTTATTGAGTAGTTACAATGTACTAGATACTAAGTAAATGCTTTATACTAACTTTGCAAATATAATGGAGCTAATGTTATTATATGCACATTATATAAAATAAAATACCAAAGACAGAACCTTGTTTGTTGCGGTTTATACAGTTAACTCAATAGCTTTCAAACAGACTCTTAGCTTAATACACTTTCCCAAGATAATCTTTGTGTGTCTGGAAAAGGGGCAATATCTGCTTCTATAAGTCTAAGGCTATGGGAGAACCCATAGGTACATGTGCATCCTCTGGGCTTTGGTTCAGCTGCAGGTTTTTGTTTTGGATTTTTTTCTTTTGTTTCATTTTGTTGGCTCCTGTGGGTTTCCTAACTTTCTGAACTAAAGACATTACAGAAATTGCTGGTGAATATATAGTTTGTGCCCATTCTTTGTCCAGGGACAAGGAGCGCTCTTAAGCATACTCTGCCCCTACTCAGTTCTTTTTGGGGCTGATGACTTCTCACAGTTAAGCTACATTTTCTATTCTACTTCTGGCTAGTAGGTGCCTTAAGGCCACTCACTTATCTCTCATCAGGGAACTCCCCACAGTAAACCTCGCAAATGAAGTAATTTTCCCTACATGCGACATGTTTGGTCTTTGGGACATTGCATCTTCCATATCACAGATGCATCAAGGATGACAAAATGACACGATGCCGGTTCTTATTTGCACCAACTGTGTCACAGTGAATATTTTCTTTGCTGCTTCAGGTTGATACTGGATCACCACGGATGTGATTGCTTCACCCTGTTCTCTCTCACACATGTGCACAGGCACACAATGCCCTCACACATCACCCAAAAATTTCACTTTTGCAGCTTTCTCAATCTGAGGAAACTTCTAATTTTCAATTACTTTCGCAAAAGATGGGGAGACAGTACAATACAAGACCAGCTCCTGGCAATTCATAACTTTCTTCAGTTCACTCTTCTTCCTGTGATTAATTCAAATTTGGAAGGAATCCCCTCTAGTCACGTTTTTCCATTCTGAGAAGGAACCTTAATGGGTCTTTCTCTAAAATTCCTGAGAAGTATTAACAAAATAGCACCAAGTGTTTTGAAGATTCAAAGTCAGGTCAGCTGGACTTCTTTAAGCACACTTCACTGAGGCTTTCACAGAAAGATGAACATTCTGGACTCAGTTCCCTTCTGTAACCTAAGTTACCAGTCTGAGATCCATCAGCTCCTTTCACCTATGACCATCTAAAATTCCAAGGTGACTAAAATGCTTTTGTTGAAAAACAAAGACAAAAATAATTTCTGTATTGTTTAATCATCCAGGTTTATTTGTCCTTTCAAAAGTTCTCTAGCTTTCCCTCCATACTTCTATGAAACCATTTGAATAAATCCTTTGGAAGATTTTTTGGTCTCTTTTGTAATATTTTACCTTGCTAGTAAACATAAATGTCTCTGGTGATAAGATAAAGTTCTCCTGCAACTGAGTTGGAGGCCTTAAAAACAGAAATACTGCCTGATTCTTAAATATATAAATGATTTATGAAAAGTAAAACATTTTCAGACTGGTGAAATATTTCTCCAGTGTAAACACAACAGTACACTTATCTAGGGGCTTTAGAACATCTCCTTATTGATTCCATGTGTGGTTATTAAATGACTCAATTAATGAGTATATAGTTACATATATTTGATGATAAATGCCAATTTTATTATATTAATTAGTTACCTGTGCAATGGATAACATTATGAAACATGCTTTGTAATGTTCTTTTCAAAATATTTATTTTGAAGGATCATATTCCTACAGAAATGTTTTGGAACCTATAGTGTAAAATGTTCATTAGGTTGTAGTAATTTTATGATATACACTGTCATATATGGTTTACAATGTCAGAGGACATTGGTATACATTCATAATAAGGGTGGCTTCTTTTATTGATTTCTCTTTTTAGTGCTTCTTATTGCAAATACATTCGTTGCTAAAACCAAAGAGGATGTTTTACATTTTTTAAACTTGTCTGTTGAAGTAACATATTCTTTACTCTGATGGACTTCACAGTCTCTGGTCATGTATATCAAAGCATTCTGAAAGCAGTGTGAGAGTTCAGTAGCTAGTTCTGTAATACCATGCAGCAGGGTAAGGGAGGTGACATGTTCTGACTGAGTACTGTGTAACAGATGTTTGATTTCTGATTTGTCAGGCTTATAACTAAGGTTCATACTGATCTTAATCTGGAGAGAAATTTCACATGTGACTTTAAATGGAGCACTTACATAGGCATCCAGAGACTTGAGAATTGGGCTAGTGCAAACGCTCTTCCATAATTTAATTTATTACCACACAGTCTGAGCAGTGATGAAAAATTTTTACACAATGCCCTACGCCAACTTCATCAAGGCGGCTAATAACTTACATGTCTAAGTGGCGCCTGTTGAAATAAACTTGGATTGAGTGTAGAACTTGGACTATCTGCCTCCTCAAGATTTGTTTTAGTTTTAATTAAATGTCACATTCAAAATAAGTGATGAGTGACCTATTTCTGATGTCCTAATGGACTCAGGGCCTCGCTAGCATGTCAGCACAGATTGTTCCACTCATCCCTCCAACAACACTCCACAGCCTGCTCAGCATGAAAGTATCATTTCTACTTTTATTTACATTAATATCAAAATATGGGACAGATGGTCTTAATTCTACCTGCTTTATAAACAGTAATATATCACATGAAATAATTTTGCCCTAAAAATGAAGTTTTCCTTTATTGTTCTGCAGTGAATTTTATTGCTCTGCAATGAGCTGTGTGTACATTCTCCTCTTAAATTTACTTAATTCTATTAAATTAAAAAAGTGGATTTTAGAAAAAGACATTCTATTAGTTTCAAAACAAAAACATGTTCCAGTCAGCATAGACTTCATTTCACAAATACCTCCTCTTTAGTGTGATACTTTAATTACTTAGAAAGTCCAGGTATTTACAGGCACAACATATGGGGGATTCTCAATAAATGTGTACTGGATTGATTATGCTGGAGGCTGTGGTTCAATGACTGATGACAGGTAATGACCCTTCACTATTTAGCCTGACATTGTTGTCTTCTCAAACTTGTCATTTCTTGGCATTCCCTTACAGATTTTCTCATCTTTATTTTAGTTCTTTCTTTCCTTTGGTTAAACCTATTTACCCATTCTTTTCACTTACATGACCTCTTTGAACATCAATTAATTCCTGATTACCAATCATTTAGATGACATTTTCGTATGTGACATATATGTCAAAATGGAAACATATATACAAATACACACAGGCATTACCAAAGAATCAAACAATTCTCACAATATTTGTAGGTTACATGAGGAAATATATAATAAACAAAATAAAAATAAATTCAAATTTAATTTTTATTGATTTGAATTTTTTTAATTTCAAGATTTATGGATAGGATTAGAGTTTGTTGTTTTCCTTTTATTATAGCATCAATTCATTTCTACACAAATATTTAGAATGGATTTTCCTCCATAAAATGTGCTAAATGAATAAACTAAAGTAAACTAAAGTAAATAAAGCATAGTCTCTATTCTCTAAGTATTTGGAGTCCAGCAAAGAAATATATGGTGAAGGAAAGTATGTGTTAAGTGCTATTGAAGACTAGCATTTAAACTAAAACACCCTTCTTTCAATCAGGTTTTACTTAAATACTACTTTGTAAATTTGCATAAGAGAATGTATGCCTTTAAGATAAAATACACATATGAATGTATTTGCCTATTAAAATTATAAAATTCTTATTAGCATACATTTGTGCAGTGTGTTAAATGATATAAAAAAGTAGTACTGCAGGATTTTAGATTCTATAACAGTTATATCTTTAGTGAGAAGAAGCAAGGAGTTCAGATGAATACGGTATATAATGTAAAAAGCAAGAAATAAGGAAGTGGGAGTATTTCCAGAATTTTCTGATAGGTTAACTATTGTGTATATTGTATTTTGATTTGGTAGAAAATAAGGTCTCATGAAATCAGATCATGGTTGAATTGTTAACAATCTTATGTGTCAAATGTGAAGGAGGTTGGGCTTTATCTACATACAATGGGTAATATTTTTGTACTAGAGATTGATAAACAGATTAGACCACTACACTCCAACCAGATGCTGATTATATTCCATTGTGCCTATGTCCAAGTGGAGGAAGTTGTTAAACTGTGGATTGTGATTCTGTCAGTTAGAACTGAGATTTGAGAATCTGTCATGAAAAGCAGCTCCTTGTTGAGATTAATGGCATTGGATTGGGGACCACTTTCCGAGTAGCAATCTTTAGAGCAATCTTTAGCGCCAAGAAGCTACTTAAAAAAGGAGAATGCTACTTGCTACCTCAGATATATTGGATCTGATTTCCAGAAATGGGACCAGATCAAAGAGAAATACAAACTGGGTATAGATACACAATACAAATAAACACATATATACCAGAAAAAATACAAATGAGTATTCATATATGTGCACACATGATTATACACTCAAACACATGCATACAAAATTTCCCTAGATGTTTCTGATAAACCCAATGCACACCATTTGTTGGACCAGGCTAGCAACGGTGAGCAATAAAACTAAGGCAGTGTAGGTGAAAATGGGCTTTTGTGAAAGACATTTAAAGGGAGAATAGGTGGGAGTCAATGAGCGTTTAATTTGAGAAAAGGGAAGGAGAGATAATCTTGGCTATTCCTTAGGTTTTATGGCGAAAGAGACTTGGTGGGGCAATAAAAGCATCACCTAACAGAGAGAACACATAGTGATATAAGAGGGTCTACAGGTGTAGCCAAGTGGTAGGGCTCCTGACTAGTATATACAAGGAACCGAGTTCAGCTGCTAGCATTGAAAAAAAAATGAATTTTGATATGATTGCTCTAAAACTATCATATTTTCTGAGTCAAGTTGTATATTTCATGTGAGCAAATATGTTTCACAACTTCCCAATTGATAGTATGATCCCTCTCTTTCTCTTTCTCTCTCCGTAGTTACAATATAGAAATGGAGATAGTGAACACCTGTCAGCTTTTGAATGCTTCAATGAGAGAAATTACACTGGACACATTTATACATGAGAAACACTTAGTAAAGTGGTGAAAGACACAAAAATTGGGTGCAAGTATCTGAGTTCAAGTCTGGTTTTGCCATGTGTTGCCTGAGTGGCCATTAGCAAGTCACACCACCATCCTTTGTCTCATCTTTCTCACCTCAAATTTAAGGATGACCATTAATAGGAATAATGAAAACAACAAATGAGTTGCAATAGGTATGCTGCTTTAAAGAGTTTCTAGCACATAAAAAAATGTAATGTATTTGCAGAAGAAGGTACCTAGAACTCCAGGAAAAGAAATAAACAGGTTGCTAAAAACACACATGTAAAGGATATGTCAAAGAAGAGGTGTAACCCAAATCACCTCTATAGGAACACTCATGAAAGCAAAGCAAAGAATAAATGCACTTGTGTCAAAGAAGGGAATGATTAAAGAACAAAGCAGGTCAGGCACAGTGGTGCACATCTGTGTTCTCGGCTACTCAGGAGGCTAAGTCAGGAGGATGACAGTTTTGAGGCCAGCCTGGATAACTTAGCATGCCTCTGTCTCAATAGAAGGGCTGGGGATGTAGCTCAGTGATAGAGGACCCCTGTGTTCAGTTCAGTTGTCAGTACTGCAACATATAAAAGAAGGAAGTAGGTAATAGCTCATATGTTATTAAATTGAATAAAAATTAAAGATGAAAGTTATTATAGATTAAAATTAGAAGATTTTGGTTTAAGAATGCTAAGCTTCTTAGTAGAATGCAGAGAAGAGAATTAAGAATTAATGGATACCTGGGGATGTAGCTCAGTTGGCAAAGTGCCTAGCATGTGCAAGGCCCTGAGTTCAATTTTCAGTACCACCAAAAAGGAAAAGAAAAAAGAAAAACAAACAATATGATCAATGGAGGCCTACAGCTTTTATATTTTTAAGATAATAATATGATGAACATGAGTAAAAAGTGCCATATCAATTTGAGATAAAAACAAAGAAAGGATTGTTTCTCCTGATATTATTTGTTTACTTATTTTTGTTTTAATTATTTGCCTCTTATTATTATGTACTGCTTAGGATGAAACTGACTAAACAGTGTTTATAGCATTACAGGAATGATCAACAGAAACTAGAATTAAGAAAGAGACCAATTTGTCTTAAAGTAATTCAGATTATCTATCAACTGAGACATTTATTTTCCTAACTTTGGATGAGTCCAAAGAACTTGGTAGGTAAAAGGCATGAAGATAGAAAAGAATTACACTAAAATGCTTTGCTTTGTTTTGGCAAAATTAGATGTAACAACTGAAAATAATTTTAAGAAAGTGTTTAAGTCAATAGTTTTCTCAAAATGGGTCATGAGTGTTTCTCCCTTAAATGCTCCAAATGTACTGAATTTTCATGAAAATTGGGGCATCTAATAACCCACATGATCTACTGTAATACATTGCCAAGAACATTAAATAATAAATGACAGAGGATGACTAAAAATATGCATCATTCTGTGAGAATAAATACAAAAAATTTAACAATGTTTTCAATGAAAAAATCATGTTTATTTGGTACAATCAATAATTTTTGAGGATTTCTTAGATGCAATATTTTTGGAAAATTTCTATAATTACTAATAAACATCTTGATCTTCTAGCTTTCTTGATGTGGAGGTCTAGGGCAAAAAGGTATTTGCCTGCAAAATGTTACAAGTCATTGTAGCAAGACAAACTGTACCCTAAAGTTATCTCTGTGTCTGTTGAATTCTAAGTGAATTCAAGTCTGTTTTGTGTCAGGAAGGTAGAAGACTGATTAAGATGTCAGTTTTTATATCTCTGCAGGTGAAAAACTGACCATTTTAAATGCCACTGCTAAATATGTCAAATTGTACAGGGTTCTTGGTCTCCTGATGAAATTTAGAAATGCCAATGACTTAATTATGTTTTATTCCTGGAAATTAAGAAATTGTCCTTATAGCTACCATTTTGTCTAAATGCCTACTTAAATTATAAATACGAAATATTTTTAAACAAGTTATTAGTATAATACTGCCTCTGTTCCATTTTGAGGAATGATTTTCATTATGAAATAAACTTTTGCTTCATATTTCCCTCAACATTGACTGAATCGAATTGTCCAAGATTCTGTCTTCCATTGTTCTGTCACATATAAACATTTGTACTTAAATTCTTTCTTCTGTTGGTGACCCTGGTTTCACAGAAGTAGAAGATCATAACATCCTTAATTTCCTCTTTATTATTAAGCTAAGTCATTCCAAACATAACTTATTTTGAATTGTTACATCCATTCCTACTTCTCCATATTTTTTGCCCCCAGTCAATACCAGTCAACCCAGCTATTGATCACAACATACCCCACAGTGCTGATTATCATTTATCAGTCATCCTACCCTTAGACCAATATTTACTAAATGCCAGTTTTTCTATTTATAAATCATTAGTGGACAAAAATTTAAATCCAAACATTTTACAATAACTTTTGATATCCTCCATAATCTTTTCCAATCTATTTCTCAAATAATATCTCAGTAATAGTGTATATGAGATAAATTTCATTTCTATTATTCCACTAATGTCCTCAAAAACTGAATGGCCCTCAAAAATTTCTTCCTTACTTGATGTGAAATGTAGTCACTCTTTCTGTCCTTTATAATATCTACCACATTTTCTTGGCCTTTTTTAAGTTTTATGGCCCTCTGCAAAGACATCTTGATCACAAATCTCATAGTGATCACTCTTTGTACATACCACCTTATTTCTCATAAATTTGTGTACTTTATTTTTCTCACAAATAAACTGGAAATCAATTGACATTGGGAATTGTTACTTTTTTTTCCATATCATACCATCTAGAAGAGTTATTTTTTAAGATACATGTTGTCCATAAACACTTAATCATAGTCATATGCCCAAGATTACTTTTAAGATTGTTATTATATGCATTTCTTTGAGAATCATTCACAGAGCACTTTTCAGTCTTTGGGATTAAATCTCTATCTTATGGTAAATACATATTTTCTTATGTGAAAATATTTACTAATATTTATGATTTCTTACCCCAACTCTGATAAAAAAATGACATTGATTTATGTTGAATGAAATCATTTAAAAAAATTTTTTTATTTGTTCTTCTTAGATATACATGACAGTAGAGTGTACTTTGACATATTATACATATATGTAGTGTAACTTCTTCTAATTATGGTCTCCTTCTAGTGGTTATACATGATGTGGTCTTACCCTGGTCATGTATTGAGAGTCTCACTAAGTTGTTGATGCTAGCCTTGAACTTTCTATCCTCTTGCCTCCTCAGTAGCTGGGATTATAGGCAGGCATACACCACCACTCCTACCTATTTTTTAAACTGGGGTCGTCGCTGGCTCTTTGCGGTTCCAAAATCCATGGATATTTGTCACCGCCTGCAGCAACAACTTGCACGGGTCTTATGGGTGGTGGAGTGGAAACTGAGGCACTTCTATCTTTCTCTTTAGTGCACTGCTTTCTTGCTTGTTTACTTATAGAGGAAATGAGGTTTACTTGCTTTGAGAGGAGAGAGAGAGAGAGACTTTGCTTAAGAGAGAAACTTGCTATGCCTTAAAGTCCTGCATCCTGTGAACTAAGGGTACGTCCACCCAAGGTGCCCTAGTGATGCATCTCAGTTCTTCGTTCCCGATCTGCCTTCCGCCGGTGCCCCTACTCGCTGCTGTGTTCTTTCTTCTGGCTTTTTTGCTAATGGCTGCTGTGGCGTGTCTTCTGCTACTGCTTTTCTTCTGCTAATGGCTGCTGTCTGTGTTTTTCCCTCTGGCTGCTTCTAATGGCTTCTGTGGCGTGTCTTCTTCTGCTGTTTTTCTGCTGCTTCTATCTCGGTCCGCCTACACTTATATCACCTCCAAGAGGCGGAGAGCAGGGCCACGCCTCTTACGCAAAGATTAGGCGAGATGCTGGAGCAGGCAATTAGTGCTCGAGAACACATGCACATACATTGTGTGCGTGGACGAGAAAATCATCTGAGTGTGCTTATGTCAATTAACCTCCTCGCTGCCAATGTGATCAGGCACCATCCCGGTGCCGCCAACATGGCACAGCCCCCAACAGGGGTCACAAGAGCCAAGCTATGGAAACAACCTAGGTGTCCTTCAAAAGATGAATGGATAAAGAAAATGTGATATATATACATAGTGAAATATTACTCAGCCATAAGGAAGGATTAATGTGATCATTTAATCATTCATGGTAATTACATGCTGCTAATTCATGTACTACTACACCCTTCATACTTTTCTTCAAAGGTATCATATCTATGTCAAAATTAGGAAATTTACAATCAGTATACAAGGTTTTATTTTCAAACCATAATTTGTTCTAAATTAAGTAAAGACCATATAATTTTATCTCCTTTCACTTCTTCTTACCTAACTTGTAGTGCTAAAAATAGAGAAGACATAAACCAGATAGATGTCAAATGTCTCATGTCTTTCTAGCTTTTTCCAATCACAGCTTTTTGACTTGGTAAATGATTTAGTTTTGTTCTGACATTTGGGTCCAAAACTAGTCATTTGGAATCAGACACAGGTCAAGACTAATCACAAGAAATTCTGGAAGTTAAATCATTAGAATAATGATGAAGGCATGACTTCTTACTTTAAAACTCTAGGTTTTAAATAAGATCCACATGTTTAATATATTTGCAGAGGTCAAGTAGAACAAATTTGGCCTTCAGGAAATATAGTAAAGTAGAAAATTGTTTCTTTTTCTTTATATAGTTTTAACATACATAGTAATAAAATACAACAATGTATTCAGTTATATAATGTCCATAAAAATATGGTCTTGATTAATGGGTAAATTGATAATTTGTACTGAGTGAAAAATTAGCCAAATTTTTAATATAAATTAGCTAATTATTTCATGCTCAATTTGATTTTAGTACAATGAATGTATGTCATTTATTGCACCCATCAACAAATCAATATTAAAATTGTCTAGAACTTTATTTGACTTTTAAAGGGCTTATATCTTTCAAGTTCTGTCTTTTTAAATAAATCTTCCATGGAAAACCAAATTTAACCTAAAGGTCAGAGATAGGAATTGTTTAAGTAATAATTGGCAGATGTTGCTTGTTTTCTAATAACCTTAAATTCATTAAAGGCATTGAAGTCACTGACACTGTTCTACACCTAGCATACATTAAGCTACTAGTATGTATTTGTCCAGTATTCTGTCATCTCTGTATTATATTTAGAAGAAATAAAAGTGTGATTGATGAGCCCTGGCATCCACACTTTATATTTAAATAAGGTAGAGAAGGGAATATAATTATCAAGAATGTCTCATTGTTTAGGAAACATTAGTACTGATCACAGATATTTGTTGCTGAGTCTATCAGAAGCTGTTTTATAATGATACGATGGTTTAGTTTTATTTTGAAGGTAGGAAATAGCTAGCCACGTGGACACATGAAAAAGGGAGACAAAGGCAAGAAAAACAGTTTGAGCAAATGCAAAGTGATAGGACCTGTGAGTCAGAGCAGAGAGGGTGAGAACCCTTCCTAGTGTCAATAGCTGCAGAAAAAAAATGGAAAGAAGCAATTGGAAATAAACTTGAAAAGGTAAGTTTTTACCAATTAAAATTTGAATAATAATTGATTCATTGGATGAAATAAATCCACTTTTGAAGATTTTTCAGTAAGAGAGCCCCACCAGAGACTGCATTCTTGTTTAGCTTCTTTTCTTGGGTTTTCTGGCACTAAAAATAGTTTTAGATATAAGAGCATGTATCAACCAGGGACCTTTTTATAGAGAAAGGAGATTTAGATAAAAGTCAGAAAAAATATGGTGACTGGTGAAATATTTTTTAACTGGTGAAATATTTTTGCACCAAGAATTCTCTCAGCTCTGAGAAATTATGAATTAAATTAGAACTCCAGGTGGAGAGGAGAGAAGAAAGCCAATTTACCTCAGCCTAAATTTCCCAGAAAGGTTTCTGGACAAGGGAAAGGAATTTAACAACTGAAGTTGAAGTGTGTGAGGAAACATTTTATATTATTTTAGGAAACATCTTGACCTAAAACAAGATACAAGCCAGGCCTTTCTTGAAAAGTATTTTGTACTTTTCGCATATTTTCTTTAAAATTAAATCTATTTTAACTGATATATGAAAACAAAATTATATGTATTTGTGGTATGCCATGTGATGTTTCAATGCATGTATACATTGTGTAATATTTAGATTACATTTAACTTTCCTGTAGTCTCAAACACTCATCATTTCTTTATGATGAGAATATTTAAAGTACCTTCTTGCTGTTATTATGTTTTTGATTCTGTGTTTGTTTCTTTAAACATTTTCAACATAGTTATATTAGATTCCTAGTCTAAATTTTCTATTCTTTGAAATTTCAATGGGTCTGTTTCACCCATTCCTAGTTTCAGTGTACTCTTGCTCACAGTGCCTTATTTGGCCATTTGTGTTTCACATCAGAATGTGAGTTTAGAGGGAACCTTGTTTATAAAATTATTGTGCAACATAGATTGATAATGTGATTCTCTTCAGATGGATTTATTTCTGCCACATTGCTTTGAGCCTCACCAGAGACTGCATTCTTGTTTAGCTTCCTTGCTTGAGGTTTTCTGGAGAACATGTTTATAATTAAAATCCTAAACCAGGAGAGTGATACCATTTACAGGTGTCAAGTTCTGCTTCCTCAGGTGTTGAAGTATAACCTCAGAGAAGCACGCCAAGGCAAGCATATTAAGCAGGTTTCATTTAAAGGTAATAATACAGACTTCTCCAGGGAGGAAGAAAGGGGCCATGGCTGATGTTCTAGAGTCCCAAGAAGTGAGCATGCCCTACATCTTTTATAGGTTAAGGTCTCTCTTGTTCTCAGTTCTCTCCCCTCTTATCTCTCCTTCCTACCTACGTGACTAGGCCCGGTTTTGTAGGTGAGGTGCATAATGTGAAAAGTGGATGTGCAGGGGGAGGGCCAAAGTAATTCAGCCAGGTAAGGGACCAGGGGGCATTACTTAGCAGCTCACTGTCAATTTACCTTGATAAGTGCAGGTAAATTTGGTAACAATGGGCTCCGGAGATCCTTGACATTCCATTCTCCCAGGGGCAGTCTACAACTCCAGAGGCAGATGGCTTTCATGGCCTCTGTGTCCTCAATTTGACCCGATCCCCTATTTCTACACTAACTGCCTGTCCCCAATCCTGGCTTCCATAAGACAGAACTGTGACTAATCTAAGGGGCAATGGCTTCCTCTGACCCAGGCCAGGGGAGACAAGTCTCCTTGTCATGGTTCTTAGTCAGCAGTGATTGATTCTCTTCTCTCTGAATACTGGGTAAATTTTATCACAGCTCAGTATCATCTGTTTTTCTGAAGCACCTCATTGTACTGGACGAACCTGGGTTCTATATCTTTGCAGTCTGTGTTGAGCTTAATAAGCTTTTGGTTATTTGATTTGCTGATTCACAGCATAGGCTTATACTCTAGTTTCATATTTTCCTCCATTTATCCTCTGCACATCCATTGCCTTACTAAAAGCTCCTTTCTTTCTGAGAAAAAGGAATGGAGAGGCCGAGTCTGGAGAGTGAACACACTTCTTGTTCTGTGGTATCATTAGCAATGATATCAATTTGTATGAGAACAGAATTTTGATTATTGTCTAAAACTCTAGAATATCCAGTTATCTTACATTTGGCAACATTTGATTGTGCTGAGTATCCTCTCTGATTTATTTCTGTTGTCCTGGTTCCTATTCATCTTGTGACTACAGATGCTCATCCACATTTCCTAGATCAGTGCTCCCTTTCCTGTGTATGCCTCTTCTTCCTGGAAGTACTTTTCTAGGTAGTCTAAATGTAGGTTAATTTTTATATTGGTCAATATTGTTATGACAGTATAGGATTTGCTCTTTCCAATAAGGTTTTAACTATTAGGCAAAATTTTCTTTAGCTATCACCCCATCTGGTTATATATAGCTAGCGTGTGAATAACAAATAGCTTTCTGAATATGAATTTGGTCCTTTATTTAATTAATGGAATTTTGATATATCAGGTTGAGTATGTATTATATTTGTTATGGTATGAAATATGTAATAATGTAGCACATAGTCTGTCATTGGATTATATTTTCCAAAATTTCCATTTCTCATAATCTGTAATAAAAAGCTAAGGGAAAGAATTAGTATTTTTGGACCTGTGGTTTACACATCATTTATTAAAATTAATATTTAAAACCACAATTAATTGTTACTCAAATATGTTTTTCAGCTCTTCTTCAAGTGACAATTTCACTTAGCAAAGTAGAGCTTAGTGTGGGCGAATCTAAATTCTTCACATGCACAGGTATGTATTCCTATAAATAATTTCAAATAACTTGTTTTGTGCTTTAACTGTTGGTAAAACATGTAGGCCAAGTTTAAATGTTGAAAACCTCAATTTTCAAAAGTAACATCTTATCATTGTTTATAATGATTAGAAAATATTAATAATCACATTTTGAACATTAAATATTTTATTTTCAGCTTTTTAATTTTGACATTAATTCCAGATCATTTATTGTTTTAAAAACTTTTTAGATAAAATGTTTGCATAACTTTTCAATTTAAGTAGTTTAAGCAGAAATACTAGAATTAGTATAAAAATTATAATTGAGTCATTTGTGTAACCAAGCAATAAATAAATTAGATATAGCATGGTGTATTATACTTACACACTAATGAAAATTACATGACACACAAAAACTATCCTTTTGAAAGGTAAATATTCATTTCAATATCAAATATTTAATCAGGAAAAGTTCTGAAAGATTTTGGGGGCTATTAAACAAATATATCATCTATCATGATGCCTATAGAAAATAATGTGAGCCCCATTCAGTTTATTCATGAAGATTTCAGAATTCTTTCAAAGACATTTAAGTACTTGAGCATCAAATTCTAATTCAACGCATAATAGAACTCACAAATGCACATATTCCTTTATTTAGATTCATCATATTCATATTTATTCATGTGAGCCTGAAGTATTAAATATTCATGTAATGACAAAATCATAAGAATGTTTTAGAGGTCTGGGGATGTAGCTCAGTGGTAGAATATTTGCCTAGCATGTGAAAGAGGGTTCAATCTTCAGCACCACATAAAAATAAATAAAAATAAAAGGTCTATGAACAACTAAAAAGCAACACAATGTTTTAGAATTGTTTCAGTTTCTGATTGTACAAAAAGCAATTCACAACCAGATTACAATAAGTATTCTTGATATAAAAAGCATTGAAAAGGTTATCTTGAGAACTATGAACTTGCCTAAATTATTATTAAATTTATAAAAAGTAAAAACATAATGAAAATAAGACCCATAGAACCATACCTAGAGAGTGCGTATATAAATTGCCACAACTTACTAAATCTAATAGAGCCTGCTTATCTTCATTTATCTACATTCCTAGGTGTCTAAATAAATTGATAGGTCTGTTAATACATATTTTGTTTACTGATGAATGAAAAATCAAAGAGTAGGGGAATGATTATTCCAGTTCACATAGTATCAGAAGAACTTTGGCGTAAAAGTACAGGTCAGTGCTTATACAGCTCATTTGTCTTTTGTCTACACAGATATAAACAAATGTATACACACTCAATTGTATCATATAGTGGCAGAATAATACAATTGTTAAAAAAGAACAGTGAAAATAAAGTATAATTTTATTGTTTTATATTTAACATATCACCATGTAACATAATTGACTCTATGTATAAGATGAAATTAAGATTTTGTTATACTATTAATATTACTCAGTGATACTGAGTTTCTTAATAGGAAGACAAACTAAGTAAATATGTTTTTCTTTTATATAAAGGCTTATTACCAAGCATGGTACCATAATCATGGAAGCAGTATTATTTAAATTAATTTTACTAGTAAAACAAGAACCTCAAAAAATGATATGGAAAACTATGCAAGTCAAAATGCTTGCATATATTTTTTCTATTGTGACTATGTAAATATGAGTTCGCAGGCACCTTAAAAAACCTTGATGTCTCAAATTCAGTAAAATAATTTTACCTTCAATTTAACCTAGAAGTTAGACATAGATTGTGATCTAAGTAGAATGTGTCATATACAGCAAATGAATTTTATCACTACATATTCAAGAATACAAAAACATTTAATTATATTTGTTAATACCCTAATAGGTCAGTCTTATGAATATAGAATATTTTAGTCAAAATTAATATGTATTAGAGATTTTATATGAAATTTATGACTATCCTCCAAAAACCCATAATAAACTTTCCATGATAATGAGATTTCATACCATACTGTTTCAAAATAAAATATTCAAAATGTTTTTCAACAGAGTATGTTGAATTTATAGTATAAAATGAGATTGTGTATTGTTTAACATTAAAATGATGTTAATTTTAATTATCCTTTTTAGTTTCTTATGAAGGAAGGAATTAAAACAAATACTAACCCATAAATGCATTCTTCTATAACTATTATGGTTTTATATTTCTGTTCAGAAAAAAGTGAAGATGACAAAACTAAGATCCATTTAAAATTCTACCTCAATTTTCATATTTTTGCTAAATCCTACATAGTTTGTAATGAAAAAAAAGATGCTGTTTTTAAAAATCATTTTGTGGGATGGGGGAAAGAAAAATTTTCCTGTTTGATCAGGTCCTAAAGATGTTAGTTAGTTATACTCATTTTCTCCCAATGCTTTTGAGTTAATAGTGTATATTGCGCCTCCAAATTATTTCTTAAGTAATTAGGCAAAATACATCCTTTTGGTGACTAAAAGAAAATGCAGGAATCTTTAACTATTACAAAGTGGTTAATAACCTAGATTCTGAATTGGAAAACTTAAATCAATATTTACACATTAATGATTTGGTTGTAATTGCCTAGTAGGATAAGTATCACTTCAATACATTCTAATTATCATGATTTAATGGTTCATAATTTCAGATTAAAATGATAAAACTACTCATATCGGTTGGGGAAAGAGATTAGGGCATCATTTTTAAAATGTTCATTGGCCTTATCTGTACCAGTTTAACAACTTGAGAAATTCAAAATTAAAAATTATCAGCGGTGAAAATTTGTTTTGTAAATGACTTATATTTTCCTAATCTGTGCTTTATTAGGAAAAATAGTGCTATCTCCTGACCCTAAGCAAAAAGAATAGAGCATGTAAAATCTTATTAGTATTCATATATCTGACCAAATAATATCTATCACATGGAGTTTATGTCTTGCTCATGCAATTTTAGTATTCAAGTGAAGTGGTAATCCACAGATCATTAATGTAAAATTTCAAGTCTTGCTGCTTCAATACTACATAGTAAATTTCCTTCAACACTTTAAGGAATCTTTAAGGTTGGAGAAACAAAACGAACATGTGTGTTAACATTTGTGTTTACTTTCAATTTTGTACAATTTTCAGATTTCCAGTTTTCTATTTACATTTTTTTAAATTGTTAAAATTAATGCAGAATTGTAAATGCCACTGCCAAAACAAACATTTAAAACATATTTTCAGACTCTTCTTCTTGGCTTTTTGCAGCAATTGGTGAACCTGAGAGTATAGATTGGTATAACCCTCAAGGAGAGAAGATCATTTCAACCCAGAGGGTAGTGGTCCAGAAGGAAGGTGTTAGGTCAAGATTAACCATCTACAATGCAAACATAGAAGATGCAGGGATATATCGCTGTCAAGCAGCAGATGCCAAAGGACAGACACAGGAAGCTACAGTAGTTTTGGAAATTTACCGTAAGTCATGTTATTTGTAAGTTTTAGTTGAAAGAAAATTTATAAGGAATTCAAGCAAAATAAAATGTTTAATAATATAAACTAACACTCAAGAGCAAACTGTGTACTGTACAATGTTCTATAACCTATGTAGACATCAGCTTATTAGGGTTTTACTTCAGTGCATCTTAGAATTGATAATGGCTCCTAGGTAGTTATAAATGGAGCCAATTATCTTGGTTAAATGCTATTTTTAAATGTGCTTCAACTTTCTCAGTCCAGTAGGAAATAATTGGGTAAATAAAATACAGTGGTGTATTTGGTAATATGAAATATGTTTGTTGAACATTTTCAGTTTAAAGGCCACAGTTACAACTAAGGACATTGCAGATGTTATAGCACTGATCATTCTAGAATGAGAACTGGGATGACAATCAATGAACAGAAGTAGACAGAGAGCTGACAAATCATCTACAAGAAAATAATACATTGTCAGGACTCTTGACCAATAGGTGTTTTCCTTAATAGAATTTTCTATATTTACACTTCATTTTATGCTTGAGATGGATTTTGTCCTCTTTCTCGTATATATATATATATACTTGGAAATCATTAAACTGTTTAGGATCACTGTGAAGCCTGTTAACTCCCTGAATTTGAAATCAGGATCTATCAAATACTTTTATGAACTTGAACAAATTGCCAAACCTTGCTGCCTTCAGTGTCCTCTACTTTAAAATGTATGTTATTGTATCTACATTATATTCAGAGTTATTCTGAGGACTACATTAACTGACATTACATGAAATATTTAGAAAAATTTCACAACTAGTATGTGGCACTTAGCATTTTTACCAGTGAAAACCTATATTAAATAGTTAAAGTCTCATAAGCTCTCACTTCATTTTACCTTCTTAAATTATTGTTATTCTAGAAATAGGATATGGAAAAGAAAATCAGATCATTCTCATTTGTTAATATGTTATTGGTTTCATTTATCCTGATTAGGTTCCCTGAATCCCTTTTGCATTATGCATTTCCAGAAAAGTTATCTTCCTTATTTATGTGACTTACTATAGTGACTATTTAACAAATAGCAAACAATTAAATTGAAATGATCATTTCACTATTTTAAATAATGCACTAGCAGATCCCTAGTGTTTTATTTTTGAACTGAAAAAAATTCAATTGTGATGTTAAAAAAAACATTGCTTTTGTAAAAAACATCTTCCATAATCAAAAATATTCAGTTTACCTCTTTTATTACACATATCTATTGAAGTCTATCCAGTACTATTCTAAATCTATTCTATTATTTACATAATAAAACATCTAAAAATTTACAGGTGGTATATGTATCTGCTATGGAATTTTATGGAAAATAAATTAGGTAGAGATGGCAGAATTTTAAGTGGGAAGGCATATTGTTGTTTTCCTAAAGAGTTTTGGTAGAGATCTAAATGAATTTGGGGGAGTGCAAATAAATGCCCTGTTCAAAAATGAACCTGGTATGTTAAAAGAAGACATTCTGACTGGAGCACAATATTGGAAAGAGGAGAAACTAGGATCAGAATTGTGGATTGGACTCCAGGCCACATAGAATCTTCTATGGCATTGGCAGGACTTTGGAATTCTCAGTGGGATGGAAGGTTATTATGAGAGTAATCTGTTAATCTGAATTAATGTTTTAAAAGACCTAGGCTTACCTATGTATCCTACTATATGGTATCAATTAACATCAATTCTAGAATATGCTTTTTGAGATAAATAAGTGCTAATTCTTTTATGATCTGTGTTATTTTCTTGATTCAGAAAAACTCACTTTCAGAGAAGTGGTATCTCCTCAAGAATTCAAGCAAGGGGAGGATGCAGAAGTCGTCTGCCGAGTTAGCAGTTCACCTGCACCTGCTGTCACCTGGTTGTATCATAATGAGGAAGTCACCGCTATTTCCGACAGTTAGTATTTTGGTAACTCCCTAAGTTATATGTTCTAAAACTATCTCAAGTTTTTGAAATTACTAAATATATGTGACTGATTAAAACACGTAATTTTTGACCCTAAATGTCAAACAACTTTTTAGAACCTTAAAGTTCTGCACTAGAATTTGGGGAACTATGAACCTTAGGTCAAATTAAGCACTTTTGTTGTTTCTGTAACATGTTATAAGCACACAGCCATGACCAACAGTTACATATTGCTATGACTGCTTTGGTTCCAGAGTTGAATAGTTCTGGCAAATGGTTTGCCTTATGAAGCCTTCTGTAGTTACTATCTGAAGATCTATAAAAAGTTTATGTACACTTTTTCTACTTTCAGGGATAAATTAATGTGTTTTTAAGCAATACTAAATAAATGAAGATTAGATACAGCTAAATACAAATTCTACTTTTTTAATTCAAACAGCATCCCTTGCGATCACAATAGGTAAACTTAAAATAATTTCAATATGGAGACTGAGTTCAAAACCACCCTCAGCAGCGAGGCCCTAAGTGACTCATTGAGACCATGTTGCTAAATAAAATATAAAAAAGGGCTGGGGATGTGACTTGATAGTTAAGCACCTCTGAGTTCAATCTCTGGTGCCAAAAAAAGAAAAATAATAATAATTTATATACAAATTATGTTTACTATTCTGCAGCTGTTTTTCAAAGACATATACAAACTGGTGTGACTAAGCACCACATACAGCCAAAGGAATGAGAGGTTATGCTCTATTTGTGTACAATGTGTCAAAATGAATTCTACTGTCATGTATAAATAATTAGAACAAATAAAAAATGACACAAGTTCTACATGTTATGATTAAGTCATACACAGATAATAGAAAGAAATATACATTCACTCAAATTGTCTTCATGATTTTGATTCAGATTGAGCTAAAATTCCAGAATGATATGACATCTGTAATTGAAAGCATAATTTGCTTACATTATGCACCTTTACAATTGTGCATAGGGAGCATTTTCAATTTAGAATATTTTTCAATGCACCTGCATTGAAGAGAGGAAAAAATAATTGAATCTTTTTAAGTATCTTTCATCTTGCATGATTCTATTTTGTGTTTCCAAGAGTTGAAATTTCTATATCATAAAAAACAGTAGGTAGACAGTTTCTATTTTTGAATATGTAAAGAGAACATATCATATTTGATAGTCATTTTTTACAATTTCAAGATAATTTTTTAGACTTTGATAGAGTCAATGCTAGTCAGTTATTAATGGGAACTCATTGTTTCTAATATGTTAGTGAGGAATATTACTTAATTAGTTTTTATTTTACTTAGTGTAACTGCTTTAGATTTTATTAACAAATTATATGAGTAAATTGTGTGATGTATTTTCAGGTTTTTCTGTCTCTCAATCATAGAGAAAAGGAAGTAATTTTTTACAGTTAAATGACAAGGTCTAAACATTTTCACATTATTATTGTCTCACATGTACATCAAGTTCATTATTTCAGTTATAAGAAGGTTTTTAAATAAATTATATTTTTAAAGAGGACACTTGAAACAAAACATCAAAACAATGCTTGATAGCAAAGTGTAGTAGTGATGGAGGAGTAATATTTCTATGATCTAACTTACATTTTTTTTTTTCCGGGGAATCCAACACTGAATGATGTAAATTTGGAATTCCATGTTGGTTCTACTCCTTCTCTTGGCCCTGAAATACTGGAAATACTGGAAAACTTTTCTAATTTTTGTTTTCTGAAATCATATTCTTCATCTATCAGAAACAGAGTATTATATCCATTTCAAACAGTGGTTGTAATTTGTAACTAACATATTAGGCATACTTAAATGAATAAACTTTTGAGGAAGATATCAGCCTCTCAATAGATTAAATTTAAGCATTTATCTTTCCTATTCCTTTTAATCAAGTTTTTAAATTTTCAATCATTTTCACCAAAATTATATGCAGTTGGATTATATCTAGAAATAGAAATTTCAATGTAGGGAGTGACTAAAGTTAAGCGTGAAATGATGCTGAGGTGCATGGCAGGCAACTAAAAATAGTACACATAATTTTTCTACATTATTTAAAGAATTAAAGGAAATTGTGAGGAAGGTTGAACTTTTTTAACCTTGTTATATTGAAATATCTTGACATATACTTCATTGCTGAACAATTTATACATTTATATTAATTTTACAAGAGGTACCTGTTATGGTTTACCTATGAAGTGTCCCCCAGAAGCTCATGTGTGAAACAGTACAAGAAGATTTAAAAGTGGAATGACTGGGTTATAAGAGTGTTATGTTTTGGATGTGAGGTGGCCTCCAAAAGCTCACATGTGAGACAATGCAAGAAGGTTCAGAGGAGAAATAATTGGGTTATAAGAGTCTTAACCCAATTAGTGAATTAATCCCCTGACAGGGATTAACTGAGTGGTAACTGAAGTGGTAAGGTGTGGCCAGAGGAGGTGGGAATTGGGACATGGCTTTGGGGTATATATATTTGTATCTGGCAAGTGGAGACCTCTCTTTCTGCTTCTCTATCATCATGTGAGCTGCTTCCCTCTGCCACATTGTTCTGCCATGATGTTCTGCCTCACCTCAAGCCCACCATAATGGAGCCAGCCTTCTATGGACTAAGACCTCTGAAATTGTGAGCCTCAAATAAACTTTTTCTCCTTTACAATTATTCTGGCCAGGTCCTTAAGTCACAAAGGTGAAAAACCAGTCTAAAAAACAGAGTCTTAACCTAATCAGTACATTAATCCACTGATAGGGATTAACAGGGTGTAACTATAGGCATGTGGGGTGTGGCTCTAGGGTATTGGGGATGTGCTTTGGGTTATGTATTTTGCCCATGGTGAAGGGAAGCTCTCTTTGCTTCCTGGTGTCATTTCCTGAGCCACTTTCCTCCACCACACTCTTCCACCATGTTCTGCCACTCCTTGGACCCAAAGTAATGGAGCTGGACATCTGTGGACTGAGACCTCTGAAACCATGAACCTCCAAATACATGTTTCCTCCTTGTTTAAGTCAGAATTTTACCAGAACAATATTAGAGGAAGAAGAGTTTATGTGAGGGCTCACGGTTTCAGAAGTCTTAGTCCATAGAAGGCCAGCTCCGTTCCTCAAGACTCTAAGTAAGGTAGAACATTATGGCAGAAGACTGTGGTAGAGGAAAGCGGCTTGCATCATCAGGAAGCAGAGAGAGAGAAAGTCTCCACTCTCCAGATACAAAATATATACCCTAAAGTCACGCCTCAATTCCAATCTCCTCCAGCCACACCCTACTACTTCTGTTACCACTCAGTTAATCCTTGTCAGGGGATTAATTCACTGATTGGGTTAAGACTCTTACACCCAATTATTTCTCCTCTGAACCTTCTTGCATTGTATCATGAACTTTTTGGGGACACCTCACATCCAAACCACAACACTCCTCTAAAATTGTTCTTGTCTTTTGGTCATAGCAGCCATAAAGCTGCCTAAAACTATCTTATGTAGTCCCTTTTCTTTTACAGCTACTGGGGTATGATTAGGTTTATAACACTGAACACAATTTATCTAGATTTTTAAAAATAGAATACATAGGGGTTTTTCATCTCCTAATATGATAGGAAAGTAAAGTTTAGATGTAACAGATCAGACAATAAGGTTTGAAAATGTTCAATTTATCCCTCATGTTTTTAATAGTATCTGTGTGGTAGATAATCAGAATTTTAACTTTTGCAGAGTAATTTGATTGGAGTTTGTCTATGTTGCTCATTAAAAGGAGATCCATACACTAAAGAAGCAAAGAATATAAGAATTAAGGGTGATATTTTATTATAAAAGTTTCAATCCTGACTTTTATTGTCACCCAGAAAGAAAGAGATACATATACTCATACTCATTCAGCACTGGCTAGTGTGAAAATTATCTTATGAAGTTTGCAAAGTCTTTGGTTAAAGTATTCTTTCTATATCAAAAATAATTGATAGATTCATCTTCTTCAATAAAATATTAATCTAATTCTGGCATAAATGATTCATTTAATAGTTATTAATTACCTGATGTATTCCTGCTTGAGTTCCAGATGATTTGATTCATAGTAAACAAGATTTTTAAAAAGTTCACTGCCTTTAAAACACTAATAGTCTCTAAAGGGGTAAACAAATAGATAAATCAATGAAAAATAGTACATCCCATCTATGGGAAGAAAAGTAGTAATAGAGTATAAAAAAGAAAGAATACCTAAGATACTTAGGGAAAAGAATGGTGTCAGAGATACTTGACAGGGAGAAAAATATTTACCTTTAAATGTGAGTAACATTGATCCATGAAGTGGTGGCAAGAACTGGATGAACAGAGTACACCACATGCAGTGGCCCAGAGGCGAAAACAGCAAGGAGGGAACATTCCAGACACTGGAATACGTTTATTATAACTAGAACTTTTGAAAAAGTATGAATTGAATATTAGCACATGTCGATAAACAGAATTAGGGTTTGTTAATCAAGGACTAATGGGAAAGAAAGGTAGAGAGGGATGCCAATTTTGGTCAACATGGTTTTGACATCATTCCTAAGGAATTTGGAATTTGTCCAAATGGGACATCACTGAAGGGTTTAATGAAGACTATGACATAATCTAATGTGTGCTTGAAAGGATATTAGTATTTCAGTAAAGAGAGCAAGTTGAATGGAATTCAAGGAAAAAATTACAGTCCCAGAAATCATCTCAGAATTAAATGAAATAATTGCTAAGGGAGAACAAGATTTTGGACTAAAGATAAAAATAATAGAATATGGAGTATGTTGGTTATGCAGACTTAAGGAGGTGTCAAGGGTAACTTGGAATTTGCCTTGAACAAAGATTTTATGTAACTTATAGTATTTACCTTGAGTAACTAGGTCTACCAAAAGGCATTGCAAAGACATGTGAAGACAGACAGTAGAAAAGCAGGCAGAGATATCAAGCTGCATTTCAGATACACTGATCGTTGTACTTAAACCATTCCAAGTGGGTACATCTGGATGATTATTAAAAAGACAATTATGGCTGGCAGAGTTTGTAAAGGCCTGTAATCTGAGCAGCTGGGGAGGCTGAGAAAGGAGGATCACAAGTTTGAGGCCAGCTTCAGCAACTAAGCAAGGCCCTATGGAGCTTAGTGAGACTCTGTCTCAAAATAAAAGATAAAAAGAGCTAGGGATGTAGCTCAGTGGTTAATCACCCCAGGGTGCAATTTCTGGTACCAAAAAAAAGACAGTTACAGAAGACAGGAGCATTCTGATCTGAAGAAAATCTGTAAGTTCTCAAAATAGACATGATTAAAGTCATAAGGATAGATGAGACTAATCATTAAGTAGGTGTAGAATAAGATTTAAAAAGAGAGGAAGGCTTTAGAAAAACTTGTATTAAGAAGTATAAAGCAGAAAATTTGTTGGGTGTTGTCTGATTCAATTTATCTAACTTTGATAATTAAAATCAGGTTTCTGTGTAACTGATAACATAATCTACAATAATAAAATATTTCTAAAACCTTTAGTTAGGAATAACTGAAACGTTGCTTTCTTCACATGTCTTCTGGAAACTCATGACAACAATGTGTTGTTTCTCTAGTTTACTGGTCATGAGCCTTTGGAAATATATTTGGAATTTGACATATAATTTTCACAAAATTTGTTTTCAATGTGGAAAAAAATTGTAGACATAAACATGTATAATAGTGTTTAGATTAATATGTTTTATTAATTTTGTTTTCCTAAAATTCTTAGTCTTATCTAAGTTAGTAAAAATAATGGATTAAAAAGACCATTTGGGACTAAACTTTTCCAATTAGAAGAAACATTTTCCCATTAAAGTATTATGCGATTCTAATTCCTTTTTATATAAAACACTGCCTTCCTTATTAAAATAATGCTCCCCCATACTCTCTTTTATTAATTCAAATGACATATAATAACTACAGAGCATAAGAGGTAAAAGATGATACATATTTCAGCAAGTTAGAAAATAAAATACATATGATCTGTGTATAATTAAGAACATTCTTCCTTATTCTGAACATTTTTTAAAAACAGTTCATTTTCTAATTTCTAACCACAACATTTAATAGAAAAATATTTCAATTGATTTAGAAACTGCATAATTTTTGAATTCTGAGTTACTCCAGAACTTCTTGTGTATTATTATACTTTGAAATTTCTTATAGATTAACTTTCTTTCTTCCCAGTCTTTCCTTTTGTGTCAAAAGTTCAAGTCTATATTTTTATTTACCAGGGAAAGATCTACATAAACATTTTTCTCTCTCTTCTTAGGGTCAACCTAAAGAAGAAATGGACATTAGGGAAAAGCTTATATATCCCGGGGGTGAAAGTCATGTGTCTGGGCTTTGTAATCAGTATTTTCTTTCTGTGGTAGCCTCTGAATCTGCAAAGTTCCATTCCCTATCAGAGAGTCACCCCTTGCCTGCCTCCTTTAAGGCTGTCTATTGCCTGATGAATCTCTTAGTCCTAGGTCAGACTTCCTCTCATCTTACCAAGGAATTTCTCTGGCAAACTAACCCCATAATCTGAAAGGTCTACTATGATAAGAGATTGTTTCTTACTCATAGCACATCCAGTTGGAAGCAGACACAGCTGCAAGATTCTACTCAGTGAATCTAACTAGCAGTCCAGGTGCTGGAAGCTCTCTACCATCTTCACAAATGGCTTTTGAGATTTACCTACCATCTCTATCAAACCAGCAGATAAAGGAAGAGCAGTAAAATTGAAAAGCATTAAAAAAAGCAATCCCTAGACTATAAATATTCTAGGAACTGGGTACCCTAAAATAATGGCAATTCTATTTGACCAAAATGTTCAAAGTAGATAAAGACTGAATCTCTTAGTAACCAATGTATCTTTAATACTATGTTTGTGATATCCAGGCCAAAGGAAACAATGTTTAATAATATATATGGATACATTAATTAAAATTTATATTCCTGTAGAACATGTTTCTAAATAGGACTAGATGTGAGAAAATTCTTTACAAGATAGGAAGAGAATAGGTTTTAGCACTGCAACAAAATCATGATGATTATAAATGAGACTAGTCTTGGAAAATAATGTCAAGCTGTGATACTGTTTAGGCATCTCAGATTGCTGTTTTATTTTAAGCTATCAGTGAATGCATGCTGTATGTCAGATTATTTTTGTATGTATGCATATGCACACACACAAAATAGAATCTAGAAAAAAATTAATAAAAACAAATCTATTAATTCCTAAAGAAGATTATCTTGTGTTTTGTTAAAAACCAATCCCTTAAATAAATTCATGTTACAAACATTTTTATATCCTTTATGTGATTTGAACATTATTGTATCATTTAGCTGCCTCCTCAGGGTATGTAAAATTATTGGTTTAATTATTGTTGAGGAAGGATGTTCAATAAATTTCCCACCCTTTTCCATGCACAAGTTGCTAGATATTTGCAGTCAAAAGTTTTCATGACTGCAATATCTAATCTCCCTGCATTGTTCTTTTTTGTGTCATTTCTGCATTCAAAGTGCCAATGAGAAAATAATAACCTAACCATTTTATGTGGATATAAAGTCTTGAATGTATTACAGGAAAAAAAGGTGTAACAAGTCAGTGTAGAGTGGTAAAATTGAAGTCATGAAATTACATTTTACTTTCAAATTTGAATTTGTTTGTTGATGAAAAGTTTGATAGTGTCAGACAAGGGCCATATTTTAACTCTTAGCAATTTTGAGCACACTGGACGAAGCCTTCAATTACTGATGTCATTTCCTCTCCTTTGCTTACTTTCCAGGTCGGTTTGCTATGTTAGCTAACAATAATCTGCAGATTCTCAACATCAATAAAAGTGATGAAGGTATATATAGATGTGAAGGAAGAGTGGAAGCTAGGGGAGAAATTGACTTCCGTGATATCATCGTTATTGTTAATGGTAAGCAGTAAACAATTTGTGCTTATTCTGTTGTTCATTTTAACAATATGCTCATTAAAAAGGCAACTATGCAAACTCAAAACCCACCTGTCCATTGGTAAATATCTTCCAAGTCTAGAAGAAATTCCCCCACCTCTCTGGTAACGCCTATTCCATGATATAACAGTGTTAAGGACAGTGTCTCTGAGTTATTTAATGCTGTCACCCTCACATCACTTTTCAGAGTATGTAATTGCCTTTTGTCAAGGTTTGAGTTTTTCAAAGAATGTCAAATGAAACAAAGTATCAGATTATACTTTGAAATTACATGAATTGCTTATTGCTGATATTAGCTTATTTGAATTTAATTGAATTCATAAGGTTACTTTTCAAGCAGTAATGGACAATAAAGCTAGTTTATGAAATCAGGAAGATATCTCCTCATTTAAACATGCTTCTCCTACTGTATTCCTTTCAACCATAGTAATTTTTCAGTGCTTCCCAATACCTTTAAGACAAAATCAAAATGACTTCCAGGTGTAGAAAATCTTATGTGATTGTCCCCTTTCTTTAATACTCTGTCATGAACAACCTATACTTCAGCCATATGAAACCAGGGTTTAGAAAAGACTTGCTTTTCAGAGGCTTTTTAGGAGTGTGGCCTCCAGTAAATATTAAGATTGTCATAGTAGAGAATTTGGTGGATGTTTCAGGAAAAGATTTTAGTGTACACAGAATACATTTTAAAATGAATGCATCTGTCTGTATCTGCATTTGTTTCTATATACTTTTTCTATGTGCATTTCTTATCTATTTATTATAATTAATAAACAAAGGTAACATACAGTAGCTATTTAGCTTTTCAATTATCCATTCAATTATGTGGCATACTTTGGTTCCTAAAGGATGTCAGGAAGCTTATGTTAGTGTATTTCATCATGGACAAGTCTTTGTACTCAGTATTCTCCTGTCAGCTTGAAAATTCTGATATAAATCAATATATGTGAAGTTCTTTAAAAATGTCAACTTCGTAGGAAGTAGTATGTATTTACCATTACAGGATTATTATGTTAGTACATACACACATGTATTTGTAACTCTGTGTGTGATATTTTCCACTAAAACATTATTAGAGTATGATATTTAAAAAGAAATATCATCTGATAGGCATAGTATACTAATCCCTTATTATTCTTTCAGATATATTAATTTCTAGAATTCTTTAATATATTAATAGTGTGTTCTCACATGTTTCCCTACTATAATCTGTGTTTGTGTACTTGTGATTGCATCCATTTTCATGGAATGGGTGTGCATCTGAATAGCACAAAGTCTGAATCTTCCAGTCCATCATAGTCTGCATTCAAACTGGAATATTTAGTTCTATATTTTGCATTTATGTACTTCAGAACCTATAAGAAGATAAATGAATCTTCATCTGATTTTAACAGAATCAGTCACAGATTCTAATCTAACCTTTTTTGATGGAACAGTACCAATTAGTCACATTTTCTCTTGGTCAAAACTTGTTGTATCATAGAACCCTTGTAACCTGCTTTCTTCAAAACAACAGTCTTCACAAAATCCACGATTAACTGTTCCCCTCTGAATGATGCACTGGAATCCTGTCAAGTGCACATCAATGAATTCCCAGAGACAGCTGTACTTTTCTCTCTTATTTCATCTTGATTCAGCCAGGAAAATCATTGTATTCCAGTCTTAGGGACTTTTGTACTGATTAGTAGCTCCTTTTAAATATTGAGCTCCTCAGAAAGTTGTTCCTTATTATTCTCTCATCAAACCTCTTGATTTTCCAGTGTAAAGTTTGAGACTACAAAATACATAAATGAGTAAACTGTACTGCTTTTTTCACATTAGTTAATCTTTCTTTAGTTACAAAATTTGACTCTTGTTCTGTGCCTTTCCCCTCAATTCATATTCCAAGCTTTTCCACTAAATTGATACTAATTTTATCTTTACTAATTTGGTGTTCCTCTTCCATTAGTCTCCTTTCCCCTCAGGTATACTGAAGTCTTGACCAAATGCTCTAAACAACTGTGTCCATATACACTGCTTTTTTTGTCAAAACCTTGACTCTGCAAGAAGCTTTGATCCTTTTTCGTTTGTCTGGTTTTTTTTTTTTTTTTTCACATTTTCCTCTCATGTTCCATCCTTTCGATTCAGAATCTTTTGTGAACCACACTTAGCTAAATGATATCCTTGCTATATCTAATAGACTTAACATAGCATTTGCCGTACCAGCATCACTAAATGTTATGGGTCTTATTTCTTTCTCAACTCCATAATTTTCGAGCTGTATTTCCAATTGCTATGTTAGGTTTTTCACCAAAAAAAAAAAAAAAAAAAAAAAAATTCTCTCTCTCCCTTGAAGAAGATTGTATATCACTGCCCACTGCCATGTAAGTACAGTGCTTCTAACGGGAGGTCCAGTCTTTCCCACCTAACTGATTGTGTGACTTGGTCTAGCCAATGGCAGTTAAGCAACCATAATATGCACAGTGGCTGGATTCAGACTTCATGAAACTTCATGTGTTTCTTTTGACTCTCTTGCTCTTCTCTTCTTCCATAAAACTACATGACTTAAGTAGGGACTATTTCATCCTTGACACCAGTTTGTATACATAAGAAACAGAGATACAGCTGATCTGCAGATGTAGACATAAGTATGAAAAAAATCTATTTTTAGGTACTGTGATCTTAAAGTAGTTTGTAATATTATAAAGTTATACATAATGCAATGCCAGTGGTTTGTGTCTTCCTTATTCAATTAACTTAAACATAGTCTCCCCTGAAATTATTTCACTAAGTGTTCCTAGACAAATTCTACTTCCTTTCTTCTGATGGTGAACATTTATCATGCATTTTGTATCACCTTACTAAAATTTTAGAAATTAACTTAAGATTGTTAACTGAAGTTTCAAAATTGTTTAATATTGGATTCATAAGTTTATTCAAGAGGTACATGCAACATATTGACTGTATTTCATACTATGTTTTTTTTTTAATACTAATAGACCTAACATAGTATCAGTTCTATCTAGTTGTTTAGAACATAATCTCAACAGCTTAAAATAATCACCTTCACTGAAGACCCTTATTATTGATGGAACAAATGGATAAATATGAATATAATGTGTATAGTTTTAGTGGACATATACTAAGTACTTACAGTGAATCAAGGATATCTCCTATACTTTTAGAGAGGAGGGTTCCTTGGAATTTGGAAGAAATATAATAATGAAATTATTTAATGTAATAGGAAGAGAAGAAACATGTTGCAGACAGTTGTAAAAATCATCAACAAAAGCCAAAAACAAAAAAAGTAGGTGTATGTTGTGAAAAAGTCCAATAAGTTTTACTAGAATATAACATTTGGGGGTGTGGGTATAATTGTGGTGTTGGGTAGATTGATAATTTGGTGCAGATGTGACTGCAAAACAGGTAAGAACACAGCATGGAGCTCTATGGATGTGTCATTGAAAACCTGGTTTGTGGAACAAATTTAAGCTAACATTGAAAAGTAAGCAGGCTGGCAAGAGGGTGAGAAAGTTGACAGAAGGATGGAGACAGGGAAGTAAAGTGAGTAATGGGGACCTACACTGAAGGACAAGGAAAGGAAAAGGAAGGTATATAATTAGGTTAGGTTTGAGCAAAACCATCCTATCATACTTGTGACACACAGGTAAGAGGAACTAAGGATAATTTCAAGACTTCTAATGTGATTTTAGGCTTTCAGTGTAGCAAATACTAGCAGAAATCTAACATGGTGTGAACCTTGCTATATTCTGAATTTGGTAATTATGAGCAAACAAGAAACATTAGCATTGAACAGCATCACTTAAGTAACCTAGATAAAATTCAGATTATAACAATTTGATTTATAAAATATACACTAACATTTATTGAAAATGTAGGACACCTTTTCTTTCGAGTCTGGAAGAAATAAGTAGAAAATGGATGAGGATGTATATAGAGTCACAGGTGGGTTTGGTCAATAATTTAGAGAGATCTTGCTCCATGACTTTATCATTCCATTTATAATCAGCTGGCTTCTTTCATCTGGCAAAATGTTTATTTGCCAATGATACTTACCAAATAATTCCCTATGTTTTTATGTGACTATATCAGCTTTTTATTGGATCATCAATTAAACTTTCAACTCTGCCTAAGACTTTCTCTAGCCTCTCAGTAACTGCCTTCATTTTACTATCATGTCAGGTTTGACTCTTGAACTACTATGTAAAATCTTTCAAAAGCAGATTAACAGCGAGATTTGCCCAATTGTCTGGCTAACTTTAGTATGAATTCCTGATCTCTTTTAAGTATATTTAGTAAACTATATATACACAAACATGCCCACTTATGCACAAATCATGGATACTCTTTTAAGTATATTTGGTAAACTATATGTACACAAACATGCACACTTATGCACAAATCATGGATACACTATTTTAAAAACGGTCAATATCATCTCTCTTCCTGTACATCATCCTTCATGTGATTTCTAGACCCCATAGCTACTCAGAAAAGCTTTATATACATGAAAAAACTGGAAATAACTTAAATTTCAAATAAAGTCAATATGGGTTATTTTTGTAAAATGTTCTTCTCAGGCATCGTGATTCATTACTTCCTAAATCTTTTGTAAATTTCTAAAGAATGTTCCAGTAGCCTCCAGTTCAAATTTGGGTTCATACAGGCAAGAATATTGAATTTGAGTGAAAAAAAAAAACCTACTTGTATAATTTTAAAGCAGTTGTGTCGTTAGCCTTCCCTTGAACATTAAAAATCAACGATGGATGATAATGGGCAGTGATATTTGTGCAAGTGTGTATCTGAATACATATTGGACTTTTTGATATTTCAGTGATCCCTGGAAGTGATTTTTATATTCCTTCCCATTTTTAATCATTTCAATATCAATATAGTGAAGAAAAGTATTTTTCTTGTTACAGTCAATGAAAAGGTTACTTTGTAAATTTTCTTTTAAGTTGTGCATGTCATATAACATAAAGAATGGTAAACATAAAAGACAGCTCACCCTGTGCATATTAATAATATAATTGACCCCAACATGCAGACAACTAGATATGAGTAATTTTAATGACTTTAACTTATGAGGATAATCCACAATGAGAATATGTAAAATACAAAATATAATTTACACAAAGATAAAAAAATAAGCATTCAGGAAAACCATTCTTAAAATTTTATTAAATATGTTTCTGCTGTGATGCCGGTAACATATGAAAGTGATTCCATTAAATTTGAAGTAGTAGTCTGGGAATAAGGAAACAAAAAAAAAAATATTCAGCTTAACTCTAATCCTCATTTTGGCAATTGTCATATTATATAAATTAGATGGGGAGAGAATGGGAGCGGGAGAGAGATATCCTTTACACGGATTTAAGCTGACCTTTCTTGGCTTTTCTCCTCTGCATAAATGATTGATATGAGGAGATAACATATAGTCCTTCATTTTTTCTCTGCCTCTCCTTTTATTCAGATTTTTAATACATTTTAAAGTGGCATAATATGTTTGAATGGATATAGAAATGCATGTATTCATTTTCAACATAATATTTTTATTCCCTAATGAAAAGAGAAGGTAGCATTGTCTCACGCTGTCAGTTTCCCACTCTAAATTCAGCTCTCTTCCATGGCATTCTTCTGCTGGTCGTATAGGGATTAGTGTTTGTTGTTTTCTTGTCAAATATTTGGTTGATAATTACAAAATTGAATCCTGTCATCTATGTGAAAAACAACAATGCTAACAACAACAGAGACTTCAAGAAGTCTAAAGGGACCACAAGATACTGCAATAAAGCAAATTTTCATCATTCTGTACAATCAATCAGTAAAGTAAAGGGACCATCAAGATAGGATCTGACATTGTGGAGATGAATGACATTCAGGACAATCAATGTCTAAATTACTCTGGAGAGACATTCATGAGTCCTATTCCTGAAAATGTGCTGCAGTAAAGGACAACTTGGGAGGCAGCATCAGTAATATTCACATTCAAAGTTGTTATGATGAGTATCTGTTGCCTTTATTTTTTGTTTTGTCACATTTTATAGCTTTTAGTAAACACGGTATGTGTTTTCATCAGCTTTTGCATTGCCATGACCAAAATACTCAAAAAAAACAACTTAGGTGAGGGAAAGTTTTTTGGGGGGGTTCATGGTTTCAGACGTCTCAGTGAATAGGCAGACGACTCCACTGCTGTGGGAGTGACATGAGGTGGCACGTCATGGGGCAAGGGTCCAGCGGAAATAAGCTTCTCAGTTCATTGTGGGGTCAGGAAGCTGGATGGTGTTTGGGGAGTGGCAGGGAACACAGGGAAAATGCACCCTTCTAGGGCACGCTGCCAGTGACCCACCTCCTCTGGCCACACTTCACCTGCCTATGGTTACCACCTTGTCAGTCTATTCAAAGGAGGATGAAGTGATTAGATTTCGGCTCTCGTAATCTAATCATGTTAGCTCTGAACATTTCTGTATTAACACAGGAGCTTTGGGGGAACACCTCATATCCAAATTATAATAGTGTGAGCATTCAGAAGAGTGAAAATAGTTAATACTCAGACAGGGTTTGAATCAAATCAGATAAAATTTTATAACCATCAAATTGTACCTAATACTTGTTTCTGGTACTAGATGGTCTTCTTAAATATTTGTATCCTTCGTGTAGACACATTTTTATTCTCTCTCTCTCTTTCTCTCTCTCTCTCCCCCACTGCGTGTATGTGTGCGTGTGTGTGTCTCTCTCTCCCTCCTCCTCTTTGCCTCTCTCTTTCTTTCACTCATTCTCCTTGTCCTCTTCTCTTTTCTTTCTTCCTTTTTCTTTGTGAACTTCCTTTTTCTATTTGCCTTATAGTAGTTAATAAAAGCATCATTTTCAGCAAGGAATTATTAATTTTACCTGCCTTATTTCAAAATTTCCCCTTGTGAGATCTCATAGTACAAGGTTGACATCTGTAATTTTTTTTTTTTTTTTTTTTTAAAGTTCAGGTATTTCAAGACTTGCCAGACTCCACAGGGTATATTTATTTAAAGGCTTCCTTTTGAAGGAACAAATGTGGTATAGCCAGAAGAAAACAATGTAGGCCACTCTCAGGCACTCCATAGACAATTCCACAAGCAAAGTTTCCCAGGGCCCAATTTACACACATTATGGTGATGTATCTTCACCTTTGGCCACCAAGATGTGGGTGAGGCATCTCAGGGAACCTCACAGTGGGGACCCTTAAGTAATCAAGTCAGGCTTTACACATTGTTTACGACAGGTACAAACTATCAGTGCAGAAAATGACTTCAGGGGTTACTAGGGGAATTTCTCCATAGATCATAAATTTCAATGCCCTTATCTTGGTCAAAAGTCACATAACAGCCATCCTAATGTCTCTGAGATATTGATAGACTTTTTTTCAAGCTGAACTCTTAATCAACTCCATCTCCAAAATCTCTAACAGTGTACCTTTCACACCAATTTGAAATGACCCATTTATGTGTCAAATTATTTCACAGATTACATGATTTATCCTTCAAGAACAGAGGTTATGTAGCCTCAGGGTATATCATAAATACAGACATAGAGTAGAAAAGGCACTATAATTTCTGGAATGATACTTTAGCTTTTAATTATTTTGGGCAAAAATGAAAGCACACCAGAGATATTTTGATTGATTATTATTACTACCTAAATTGTTTTCTCTTTAATTGAAATAATCCATATTATTTTACTATTACCTGAAAGATATTTTCCCTTTTAATAACAGTGTGCATACCTAATTCCAGTTATCTTCCATGTAATTTTAACAAATGTGAAGTGTATGTGTATATGATGCACAACACAATTCACACATTAAAAATTGGATAAATTTTCATTCACTTACATACATCTATGAACGTGTGTATATGTATAAACATATATATACAAAACTACCACCATTGTAAAATTATAAAGATAATAAATATATTACCCACAGAAATTCCTATAGTTTATAAATGTAACTTAAGTACACAGTACATACACTCTTTTCTTACACTTTTCTCTCATTTTAGATGATTTTAAGATTTAAATGATTTTAAGCTGTTATCATGTGCAGCAAAATATAGTTCTTTCTATTGCTTGAAAATATTCAATTTAGGAATATCTTGCTATTTTCTTGTCCATTCACCCAAATTGTTTTTAGAATGTTTCAGCTTTTGAATTAAAATTTAAGCTGCTATACCCATTTATCTATTAGTCTTTGTGCAGACATATGCCTTCAATTCTCTTGAATAAAATGCCTGTGAGAGGTGTGACCAAATCTTATGATAGGTGCATGAGAAACTTGTAAAATGTTTTCCAAAATGTTTTGTAAAGGCTTTGTAGAATCCCTTTGAAAGGGTTTGTAGAATCAATGTATAGGCATACCAGTTGCTCCAAGTTCTCACCAAAATTTCATGTATTCAAAAATTGTATATTTATACTAATAAATATTTAGTAGTTTCATATAATATTTCCCTAATGAGCAAGTATATTGATCATCTTTTCATATACATGTTTACCACTGATCATTTATAGCTTTTGCATTTTTTTTCTGAGGTGCTGGGGATCAAAGCTTCAAGCATGGTAGGCAAGTGCTGTAACACTAAGCTAACCTCCAAACCATGGTAAAGTGCCTTTTTAAATATTTAAACCATTTTTAATTGGCTTATTTTCTTACATATAAGTTCCTAGAATTTCTTTTATATTTTTTATTTTGTATATAATTCTTTATCAAATATATTATTTGGGAACATTTTTATCCAATCCATGCCTTATCTTTTTCAATTTCTTATAACTGACTTTCAAGGGAGAAAAATCTATCTTGATGAAATCTATTTTTAATGAATTGTGTCTGTTTTAAATCTGAGAATTCACTATCTAAACCAAATTTGATTAAAAATATGATAAAACTCCCAAGTGCTTTCTTCTTGAAGTTTTATAGTTTTTGGTTTGGAATTTAGGTCTACACAATTTTTTACTTTGTTTTTTGGCATGTGGATGTCCAATTTTCATCACATCTGCTGAAAAGATTATACTGTCACAATCAGAACCTTTCCTTGATTTGAAATAACTTGATAATATATGTGTTTTAGGGACTGTATTCTGTTCATCTATTTGTCTGTTTGCATCCACACCAAACTGTCTTGGTTTCTTCAGTTTTTTAATAAGGAAATGATTTGTTATAATCCCTTGAATTTCATTCTTGTTTTTCAGAAGAGTTCTAAAATACAATTGAATATTCTAGGTTCATTTCATTTTCAGGTTCATTTTGGAGTCAACCTATCAATTTTTACAGCACACACACATGCACAAACTTTCACTGCTAAATATCTTGTAGAGTGGTTTTGAAGCTACATATCACTTTTGGGAGAATTATCTTCTTGAAAATAAGGATGCCTCTTTTTGACAAATACAGTGTATTTAGGTCTTCAATTTCTCTCAGCAGTGCTTCTTAAAATTCTGTATACAGCCCTAACACATTTTTTGCCAGATTTATCTCTAAATACCCTGTTTATTTTGGGTCTTGGGATGTAGCTCAGTGATTGTACAGTTATCAAACCTGTGCTTGATTTGATCCCTTGATTTTATCCTCAGCATTGCAAAAGAAAAATCACGTGTGTGTATATGTTAGACATTTCAATTTTTAATTGTTTCCATATTAGAAAAATAAATGGAGATCTATATAGAGGAGTTAGTAAAATTACAGTCTAAAAACATTATTAAATTTATTTATTAATTATATTACATTATAGTTGGCTTATAGTTAGGTTCCAAAAGAATTTCATGATCATACAATGTCACTGTGAATAAAGATAGTTTACTTTTGTGTTTCCATACTAGATGACTTTTCTTCCCTCTTTTCACTGGAACCTCTACTACCATGTTGAACAAAAGTTATATAAGTGACCATCCTTGCTTGGTCCCTAAACTTTGGAGGGAAGAAACATTTCTTCTTAAAATATCTTATATGTCCTTTGTTGTAGACTAGAAGTGTTTTTGTTTGTTTTGTTTTGTTTTGTTTTACAATCAGGTTGAGAAAGTAAACTGTTCCTCTATTATTAAGAGATTTTATCAAAAATGGGTTTCGGATTTTACCAATTATTTTTTTCTGAATCTACTGAGATGACATCATGACTTGCATTTTTAGATACCTTGATTTGGTGAATGCGTTTCTCGGATTTTGAATGTTATTAGCCTTCTATTCCCACGAGATCACAGAGTGTTACTCTTTTATATACTGTTGGATTTAATTCCCAAGAATTTTGCTATGAATTGTATTTTTTTTTTTCTTATAGGATGTTTTAGTCAACTTTTTTGCTGCTGTCACTAAATGATCTGACCAGCACGATTTTAGAGGATAAGTTTATTTGAGGGCTCACGGTTTTAGAGGTCTTAGTCCATAGAAAGCCGGCTCCATTCCTCAGGGCTCAAGATGAGGCTGAACACCATTGTGGGAGAGGGTGATAGAAGAAAGCAGCTCATATCATGGTGATCAGAAAATGGAGAGAGACTCCACTCACCACATAGAAATACATATATCCCAAAGCCACGCCCTGATTGCTACCTCTTCCAGTTATGCCCTACCACTTCAGTTACCACTCAGTTAATCCCTATCAGGGGATTAACTCACTAATTGGGTTAAGACTCTCACAACCCAATCATTTCTCCTTCAAACCTTCTCCTATTGTCTCACATGTGAATTTTTGGGGGATGCCACATCTAAACCACAACATAGGATATCCATCATCAGCTGACTTTGCTTACCATACCTTTGTCTGAGTTTCGTTTCAAAGTAAAATTGGCCTCATAGAGTGAGTTAGAAAAACCTTCTTCTTTCTATTGGGAGAGTTTGTGCTTAATTTAAATTATATTTCCTTTAAATAATTAGAATTCATCAGTAAAGCTATTTGGATCTAAATTTTACACTGTGTTAATATAGAAAAACACTATTTAACACTTAATTTTTTTAAAAAAAAGGTTATTCAGGCTATTTCTTAAGTGAAATTTGGTAGTTTATGTCTTTCAAGGATTTGTCAACTGTATCTAAGCTGCTGGAAATTGTTGACATTAATTTAATCTAGTATCTTCATATTATCTTGTCTGTATCGTTAGAATCTGTAGTTAAGCTAATATTCTCATTCTGTTACTGTTATTATTTTTTTTTTGTTATTATTTTTAGTCTCATTTATTTTTTCTCTCCCTTCCTTCTTCTCTCCCTCTTTTCTGATCAGTCTGGTTAGAATTTTATCAGTTATAGTTGATCTCTCTCAAAAAAGAAAAGTAAAACAGTTTTTGATTTTCTTGATACTGTTTTCTTTTTCTCTTTTACTTATTTAAATATTATCTTTATTCTTCTATCGCTACTGATTAAAGAAAGGAGTAATTTGAACTTCTTTTCATGTTTTCTTAGGGTTAAAACTGATAACATTAGTTTAAAATCTCTCTCTTAACTAATGTATGCATGTAGTGAAAGAATTTCCTATATGTATTGCATTAACTTCTTTCCACAGCTCTTGCTATTTTATGTATTTTGCCATTGATTTGAAAATATCTTGTAATTTTTTTCATTTTCCTATTTTTATAGTGTAATATTTATAATTTTATTATTTAACTTGCAAATATTTAGAGATTTTTAGCTATCATTCTGTCATTGATTTCTAATTTCATTTTAATAGATTTGAAGAATACATTTTCTTTCATTTATATATTTTCAAATATATTTCTGTGTGCTTAAAAAGAACACAAACTGTGCTTACGTTAGTTGGCGTTTTGTTAATCATCAGGTTAGGGGCCAACTGATAACTCATTTGGAATTATGCCTTTTTGTTGTATTGATATTTTTATTGTTAGGAAATGTATGTATTTATTCCTGATAAAATTCTTTGCTCTGAAATCTTTGTACAATACTATTATAGTTCACCTATTCATTATTGCTATTAGAGTTCTCATGGAATGACTAGTCCCTTCCATTTAATTTTAACCTAAATGTTTCTTTTTCTTTAAAGTGAAATTTTATAAGAAGCATAGAGTTGAGTCTTATTTTTAAATCTATACTGACATTTTCTGCCTTTGAATTAGAATATTTGTATAAGTTACACTAAATGTGTTAATAGTTCTTATTACATTGATTCGGGTGAGTTTAAATCTATCATTGCTATTTGTTTTCTCTTGTCTCGTGTGTTCCTTTTTTTCCTATTTTTTTCT
This sequence comes from Sciurus vulgaris, assembly GCF_902686455.1. Taxonomy (NCBI): domain Eukaryota; kingdom Metazoa; phylum Chordata; class Mammalia; order Rodentia; family Sciuridae; genus Sciurus; species Sciurus vulgaris. Next base: position 22,774,733 of record NC_136470.1, on the reverse strand, counting down.
GACTTCATCTATTCTAGGCTGAGAAAGTCAGTATTTAGCTTTCATATAAAAATTAATCTTTTTCTGGTTTTAGAATTCTAAATTAAGAAGATTTTATCCTTTGTTACTTTAAAAATTGTCTAAAAATAAATGCCATCTTTTTGAACTAAGTGACCAACTGGCTGCTATCTGTGTTTGCTCCTCTTACATCCAGTATCCCCTGATACGCAGTACCCCCAGGTTCTGGAAAATTGTCTCTTTGTAATTTATTTCAAACAGTGTGGATATATCCTGGTGAAGTTTTCCTTATCACTCATGCTTCACTGCTGTTGACAACCTTGGGTGACAAATTTTTTCACATTTGGAAAATTTTTCAGCCATTACTTCTTCATATATTGATCTTTGTTTCATATTCTTTTTGGGACTCCGGTTTCACATATTAGAGCACATGTAGTCACCCAGCGACTCTCAAATGTTCTGCTCATTAATTCTTGGTCTTTTTTTCCTTGCCCCATTAATTTTTGAAATCTCTCTTATTATATGTTCAAGTTCACTAATCGTTTCTTCTCCAATGTTTAATGCATTGTTAATCCTATCTAGTGTACTTTTCTTTTCAGGTACTGTAGTTTTAATATACAGAATTTGATTTTTAAAATGTTTTCCATTTTGTCTGTGATCAGTATTGCCTCTAGATTCTCAATCATGTGAAATTTAGTAATAAAAATCCTCATCGTATTTATCTGATATTTTTCATGGAATTTTATACTGAATGCCCAATGTTGTCAATTTTACCTCTTTATGAACTGAATAATTTTCATGTTACATATATTATGATATTGTCCAGGAATACAGAGAAGTTATTTGTAAAAAGTTTGATCTTTTCAGTCCATGACATTAAGCTTTGTTAGATTTGGTCAGAATGGTTCAAGGTTCATTTTGTACCACTCCTGAAGTGAAAAAAATATAATAAAAATATAAAAATCTTTTTGAATATTCTATTTGTCATACATTTTGAAGATTTAAAAAAATATGTCTCATGGGAATAAGACATATTCTTCACTTTTTTTGGACTTTGGGCTCTCTTTTTTGTTTCACTGAGCTAATGTCTATCCCTTCAATACTAGCACACTGTCACAATTACTATAGTTTTATAGGAATTCTTAAAATCAGGTAGTAATAGTACTCAATTGTTCTCTTACAAAGAATTTTGAAAATTATAACCTATTTAATTATCATTTAAACTTTAGTATCATTTTGCCCATAAAATATCCTACTGAGATTTTAATTACAATTGTGTAGACTTTATATTAATTTTGAAAAATTATGAATTTTTCTATCAGTACCTGTATGTGATATTTTTACAGTCATATTACATGCTTTCCTTTCTTAAATTTTGATTTCCAATTCTTTACTGATAGTACATACATAAAACATGATTTTTACAGATTTTCCTTAAATTCTTTGTATTGAATCAGTAGTAAGTTCTGGCAATATTGCCGTTCATTCCTTTTGTTTTGAAGATAGACAATAGAACATTTCCAATTTCTGAAAATTGTAAAGATTCATTTCCTCTTTCTGATTATATGAATCTAATGTACATTTTTTCCCCAAGTACTGTGTTGTTGACTACAAGTGCTAAGCAAAGGCCTCCTTGCTTCATCCCAATCTGATTCGTAAATTTCATTTCTTGACCCTATGCCTGTTTTGTGTGTAAATTTTTGGCAGGTGTTTTTCAAGAAGTTAAGTTAGTCTCCTTCGTAGTTTCCTGATAATTTTTATCTTGAATGCATTTTTAAGTTTGGTGAATACTTTTCAATGTTAATTCATATTATTAAATGATATTCTTTATTTATTCTTAATTTATTTATTATTTATTTATTTATGCCAGGGATTGGACTCAGGATTGCCTAACCAATGAGGCACATCCTTAGCCCTTTTTTATATTTTATTTAGAAACAGGGTCTCACTGAGTTGCTTAAGGCTTCTCTGAGGTGTTAAGGGTAGCTTGAACTCTCAGTCTTACTGCCTAAGCCTCTTGGGCTGCTGGCAATGTCGACATGGGCCACTATGCCTAACTGATTTTGATTTCTTTTTTTTTTTTTAGAAAGCAAGTTTTATTTAAAAGATAGAACAGAGATAGACCTCTCCTGGGAGAAAGAAGGATTTCAGAACTGGTATCCAATGAAGTTGAAGTGTCCTGCCCTTTTTATACATTTTAGATATCCTTTATTCTCACACTCACATTTTTCCCTTACCTTGCCTACATGACTGAAGATTGGCCAAAAGGTGGTGATCCTGGACAAGAAGGCAGCAGCCCAGGAGGCATTAATTAACAACTTTTATAACTCCCTGCCTCCTTGCTGGGGCAGGTTACCTTGGCAACAGATTGGAGGAGGAGGGGGAAGTTCTCTGGAGGTATTAGCAATTGATTTCCTTTCCTTTGGGACCAGCTCCCATCTCCCCAGTTGGACCCAATTATTTATTATCTATACTGACTGCCCTTTTGTCCCTAGCCTGAGTCCTTCCTGAGAACTGCTTCAAACTGAGAGGGAGTGACTTGGAGCAAGCAGTTTTGGTTTCCCTCTTAGGAATATTTTGGGTCAGAAAGAACAGGTTAAAAAGTCATCTGGGAGTGGGTACTTCTATAAAAGCAACAAAAAAGCATGAGTAGTTACTGGAATGTGATTGATAAAATATAAATATTGTGGCAACTGGAGCATATCAATGAATATCATGATGATGAGAGAAACCAGTAATCTCTAACCAGGAGGTACAAGAGCTAAGAAGTTGGGGGGAGGGAAGGGTTAGTGTTAGGGGTAGAGTTAGGGTTAGGGAGGGGAGCAAGTATGGAGGAAGGAAGCACTGTATAGAGGGAAAAGAGGGGTGGGAGGGGTGGGGTGAAGGGAAAATAACAGAATGAATCAAACAACATTACTCTATGTAAATTTATGATTACACAAATGGTATGCCTTTACGCCATGTACAAACAGAAAAGCAACATGTATCCCATTTGTTTACAATAAAAAAATAAAAAAGTTGTTCCCAAAACAAGGCTGATGGGAACAAGACCTTTATTTGGGAATGTAAATCTTTAACATTGCCAGAGTTATCAGTAATGTAAACACAAAACTTCTTTTTCATAATATCAGAGAACCCAGTTCTCTTACTTTTGGACTGGTAAAACTGGCTTTCTGAATGTTTAAGACCAAAGCTTAAAGATTAAAGTTAAATAATAAAAGGACAAAGGAAAAAAAAAAAAAAAAACAGCCAGTATTTGGCTCCTGCCCACTGAGTCAGCTTGAACCCAGGGCATAAAGGGACGTCTCTAAGGACTTTGCCACTCTGGGCCATGTGACAACCTGACCAAGGTAATCACGGAGACGTGCATGACAAAAAGCCAACCAGTGCACCTGCTGCAAAAGAGGAGGGTCATTGGAGAAGGGAGACATCTCTGATGCTTCCAAGGGAAGCCAACTGGTCAGCAAGGTCTTAATCTATCCTGTAAGATGGAACTAAAGGAACTAAGAGGCTGTTCTCAAGTTCCCCAAGAGGGACCCCTTAAAGGCACTCAGATGACTCTTGATAACGGAGAGGAACAAGGTCAATTCAACCACCTTGATCTTAAACACCTAGCAAAACAAGTTATAACCAAATCACGCCCATTCCTTGGGCATTTAAAAGGAAAGACAATAGTTCTTTTAATGTAAATTAAGATGTACCCACCAAAAGTAAAACTGGAGGCTACAAAAGAGGGATTCCTTGCCAGGAGTGTCTGATAACTATCAAAAGAGACTACCAGAGTCAGAGTGTTTTTTAGTCAATTTTAGGTCAATTATAAATCTTCCAAACCTCCTACACTGGTGGGCTTGATCTTGTGTTTGTTAGTATGATTATCTAGCCCTAAGTAACAGTAATATAGGGATCTCTATTTAGCACAGAGGTTATGCCAATAAACAGGTATACTGATTCTTTATATATCAGTAAGTTGGGGTATAATGATTGATTTTTTAGTATTATATAAACCTTTCTGTCACACACACCAAAACATTTGGTAGTGGTATATAGTGGTATTTTTATATTTTGATGGATTTTATTTTGTATTATTTGGTTTAAAATGTTTTTCTGTTTTCATGAGATACTGGTTTCTATCTTTTGACTAGTTAAATTATCAGTATAATGCTAACTTCATAAAATGACTTGAGATGTTTTCCCTCTTCATATTTTTGGGAGAGATTGCATAGAAATTGTTATATCTTATTACAATATTTCATAAAAGTCACCAGATAAGCTATTAGATTGTAGAGCTATCCTTTCAGGAGGCTTTTAATTTATTAATTTTTTTAATAGTTACAAGGCTATTTGATTCATCTGTTTTATCTTGAGTCATTTCAAGTAACTTCTCTGTTTTTAAGAAGTGGTGTATATCATAAGTATTGATGAATTTATGTTGCATACAGTTTTCAGAAATCCTTTCTTTCAGGTCCAATATTGGAAATAATGTATCATCTCCCCTTTTCCCTGTGAATCTTGCTGGATGTATTCATTGAATTGGTTTATTAAAGAAGCTTTATCAATTTTCTTTATTTTCTCTGTGTTTTTTCCTATTTCATTGATATCTTATTTCTGTTGTTTTCTTCTTTCTGGTATATTTGGCCTTATTTCATTTTTATTTTTCTAGTTTCTTAAGCAATTCACAAAGAAATCATGAATTTGTTTAGGTCTTTCTTCTTTCTGTCCATTTTTATTCTGAAGCTCTTTTCTATGGTGAATGCCTAGGCTTGTCCTATCTTCTTTGTGAATTGGATCTTTTATCATTAAGTAATAATCCCCAATGCATCTTGTACTTTTCCTTCTTCTGAAATCGCCTTTCCTGTTATTAACATAGTCACATCAACCTTCTTTGATTAGTGTTTAAATAGTATCCACTTTCCTTTTGTCTGCTTTTACTCTGTTTGAATAACTAGATTTTAAGTGACTTTACAGTAGACAGAGTATCCTTGGTTTGTATTTTATTGATTTGAATAGCTTACTGTATCATTTATGAGATTAGACTACTAATACTTAATTTCAATCTACAATATTTAAAAATATTGCTTTAGTTTTTTGTTTCATTTGAAAATATGATTGTATTCTACCTTATAAACTTATAGAGGAGAAAATAAAATAGGTTGTAAAACTTTCCTTTTGGCAGCAAGTCACAGGTGGAGACAATGTTTGTCTTGCAATTAAAAAAAAACATGAAATAATAACATCCTGAAATTACGATTTACCTGATCATTTGGTGACTTCCTCATACTGTTTTGTTAATATGCTAGAAAGAACAGTTTTTACCTTTCTTCCTATCATCTTCATTAGCATCCAACTTTTACTTTGTTACCATTATGTAAATAAATCAAAGATAGGCTCTGCTAGCTATGGATGGATCTGCCTCCCGAGCTATATAAGATTCCAACCTTGCAGCAGTCCTATGGTGTCTGAGGGGCTCTCCTCAGTCCTGAACTGCTCAAACTCGCTGTGCTTTCTCACACAGATTCTATTCTACAGAACTTGGAGAAAAGAAATTCTGCAGTGATTCACTAAATAATTAGTAATCATTAGTAACTCTCTATGAAAAAGTTCTGGCATCTTACATATTGAGATTACTTCTAAACGGACAATATGATTTTTGTTGTAGTTTATTTATTGTCTGCAGTTTTCCATGAATTCTTTTTAAATGTTGTTAAAATTTTTTTTTCATGATTCTTTGCCCTAGGAACTTCCTCTACTAGTGAAATTATTGAAGGGCACAAAAAGTTTCGTTTGTGTGAGTCATACCTATTAATATACATATAAATTAAAATTACAAATAAAACAGATAATATAAATATATCTCAGGATTTTATGTAAAGTTTGAACTTACTAATTTGGGGGAGTAATAAGCTTGCTTGTCTAAATAACATTTTTAGGAAAAATGTTCATGTTTGAAAACAAAAGTAACAGAGGATTTTTGAAAACATTTTAACATACTTTATTGGTTTTCTTTGAGTGTCTCTGATCAATATTTGGGAGCACTTTCTGAGTCCTGCTGGTCTTCTTGTTTGGGGCTTGTTTTGGGCCTTAAAATCTGCAGCTTTTAAGGTCCTTTTTTGCTTCTTCAGCTTTCGTGTTTCCTGGAGAATCTCAAAGGCACAGAGCCCTCTTGGCCATGAAGCATCTGCGAACAGTTTTGTAATACAGAGAGGGAGAGGTGGACTCAATCCCTGTTCCCTGTGTGCTCTGGACAGTGATCCTCAGAAGATAGTGTTTGTGCACTTTATCTTTTCACTGTTTCTGCATGTGTTCTTCCTAATTAGGGATCTTGATGGTCAAGGCAACAATTGGAGCCAGGGATCTGATGTCCTCAGGGTTTATTACGATGTTTTTACTTGATTTTCAGCTTCTTTTTCTGCGTGATTATTTTCAAAGACAAGAATCTTTTCGAGACGTCAACCTTCTCAATTCCAGGAATGTTCTGTTGGCCTTTGAGCAGTGTGGAAGGGGGTGAGTCCTCTTACTTGGGCTGGACTGCTTTGCCATGTCATATTCACCAGGGTCCTGTAGGAGGAGACTTTGAGGCTACAGGCCCCAGTGGTCTGTGGGTAGCCTGGTGCTCCCACTCCCTGGCAGGCCAAACACTGGAGCCTGATCAGAGCCTGGGTTGGAATGGACTCTGTACCCTCTAAGGTCCTGGGCATGACTGACCTCCATGGGCAGGTGTTGACCACCATCCCTTTCAGGATACAGACCAGGCTATATATCCGCACTGGCAAGATGGCTCAGATCTGACCTTTTATAAATATTTTTTGAATACTCATTGTGTTATATTTAGCAGAAAACAAGTGGACATTTTGATGTGCAACCAAATTCAGTATTTGGTGATATACTCTTGAACCTGAGAAAAACGCTCTTTCAGATAGAGGTTATTTAAATTTTCCTCCATTGGCACAGTACATAATTGACTTTTGCAGAAGAAAATTTGTCTGCCCGTAGATATCTGACTGGAAAAGGGAGGACCCCAGAGGCCCTCTGAAAGGGTATTGAGGACCTCAGGGTTTCTTTAAATATACATTGAGAATTTCTGCTGTAGATGATCTCCAAATTTCACTTCTGGATAGGTAAAGTCAGGAATTACTACAGTAGATAAATGTTGTAATAGATATGTATTTGGCTGTGTTTCGCAAGGTGACTTAACACATGCCAAACAATGTATCCAGATGGTATAGAACACTGCACTGTTTGAACAAAAGTGAGGAAGTTTTCTATATGTCCTCTCTCATCTTACATAGATTATTAATCTGGGAAAAGAAGCACAGTACGGAAAAGGTATATTTTGAAGAAGGAAGAAGGAAGAATAAAACGTGGTTAATATTTGCATAAAGAAATACAAGTAATAGATGTAACTCAATTCGGTCTTCGTTACCCTGTAATCTGGTGATATCAAGTAAAGCTCATACTGTTTTCTTCAGATAGATTTGGTTTTAAAACTCGGTGCTCAACATATCATCATCATTATATCACTGCTTTATTGTTTTCACAAATTTAGCAATTAATATTTGGAAAATGCCAAAGTCTTTGTTACCAGTTCTCATATGTAAGGAAATATTGAATAGGTTCTATAGCAAGATTAAAGTATTAAGTGTGCTGATACTCAAGATTGGAGGCAACTCATCTGCAGGTTTTATAAAAAATATAACATAAAACCGATATGTGTTTAGTTTAATCACAGAGAAGCATTTTTCTTCAAACTGAAGTTGTACAGTTATTTTTATCCATCATTTGATACTTCATTTTCCTTTAATTGTGGTTTTTGATTTCAAAGAATGTTCCTTATAAACAGCAGTTTAAATTAATCAATTCTATAAAGGAGAAATGATTATTTCAAGTAGCCAGAACTATTATGAATGAAAATTTAAAGGTGTTAGATCATATTATAGCATTTTAGGAAGTAGAAAAAAGTAAAGCAGAAAAAACTGAGAGACAAAAAAATGCATATAAAATAATAAAATTAATGCCTAATATGGCCATCAGAAAGTACCAATTATTTGATCAAAATAATGATAATGCATTTTCCGTAATGGAAATATCTCATTGCATAGAAAGCATCTACATAATATTAAAATAATAATCATTCTTTACTCCATGAAATGATAAAAAACTGTGTATATGAAAAATGCCAAAGATATAAATTACAAAATGTGAAAACTTGCTCTCTTATTAAAGGGAGTTCTTGGAATTAAGAACTTTGAGTGATCCTTGAATAATATAAATTAGCTTTACAAATGTGGTTTCTGAATTATTTTACTTTTTTTATATTCAATATTGAAATGCAATGGAAGGAATCATGTGATCATGAACTCATGGAAAGACCTAGGAAAGAAATCAATTTTCTTTGCATGTAGACTGAAAATGGCAAAACAGAAAATAAAAGCATCGAGGTACTTTATTGTTAACCTGGTCCATATCTCCTCTTGGTAAAGGACTGAGTTGTTTTTGTGGCTTTCTACTAGCTACAAAGTCTGAAGATTTTAAAAAGTAAGTATTGATGCAAAAAAATAGGGAGATGACTTTTAAGTTTAGTAGTCCTCTGATAGATGAAATATCTATGTGTGAATTTAGTTATTGAGATATACTTAGACCTGAAAAGAAACGAATTACAAAATAATACCTTTCTATCTATGGTAGAATGGGATTTGTTATCACTAGTGGAATAAATTTGTAGGAATTCGTGAATACTGGTTAATCTGAATTATAAAAGCCATGACGTAAATAGGTATTCCTAGGGTAGAGTGACATACATGTTCTGAGAAATATTTAAGGGGAAGTAGGTAGAGAAATTCTTGCAAGACTTAGAAGACATTTAAAATATCTGGAGCCATTATTGAAGAAAGGGAAATGAAACTGTTAAATTAGTGGTTTCTTTGGAACCTAATCAACCAGGGAGGTTAATGGTAACTTGAAGGTAGACCAAAGCCTTCATATTGTTGAGAATTATGAAAGTACTTAAACACCTGACCTATTTCTTGTGACTAACAAATAAAAATAGACAGTTTCTGGAAAGTTTTGACAACACAGATAGAATCAGTATATTAAAACAATGTTTCTGATACAATCAAATGTGAAATAAGTATTTTTTAAAAATGTAAAAATAGAGGGACATATGATTTATGAGAAAACAAGAAATCTGAATTAAATACAACTGCAATTCCTTTTAATTTTACTAAATCTCAATAGAGAATTCAAAAACAATAAAATAATGGTATACATAAAAATGATTCTTATAGTTCAAAACAGTGGGTATTAGACTCTCTGAATGTCTTGGCTCTGACCTAGGAAAAATCTCCTAAGATTTTGATATTATTAGTCTTCAGGAGAGTTTGAGAATTTCTCTTCAGAAAACTATATGAATATAAAATAGTAATAGTGTTCTGTTAACCTACTCTGTGAGTTAAGAGCAGAAATTTTATTAGCTGATTTAAGGTAACATAAGCTAAAATTATTGAGAGTGGTCAGTTTTTATAGACCCTAACTTAGTTTACTTTATACAAAAGAAAATGATGATAAAAAATAAATAATTTTTTCCAGATAGTGGCACCTTCAGAACAAGAACTGAAGCACTTTGTTATCAATTTGGAAGTGTCTATTTATATTTGATAATAGAGAGAATTTCTGTTAAAAGTTTATTTTCATTGTAATTCCTAATGTGTTAAAAATCTTTATTGTTATAACAAAAATAGTGCTCTTTCAACTACCTTTATAGATAAGAAAAGGTAAAGCAATGTATTTTGATTAAAACATGTTTTTTATTATTACCAGGAAGAAAAAAATAACATACAGAAAGTCAAATGACAAAAATTAAGAATTAATATGTGAAAAATTAATCTTTTTAGTATCATTCGTCATTATTATTTTAGAGATAACATGTCAGTTCATGCTCCTTATGTCTACATCATAAATACAGAAACTTGATTTGTTTGGTTTAATGACTGAGATACATTTAAGTTTTTATTCTATTACTGGGCAAACAAAACATAATTGCTGACCTGAAAATAATATAATGTTATTATACAGACATTTAATTATAATCACACTATAAGTACCTGTCTGACCATGTTGTTTGGATATGTAAAAAATAAATTTATTAAGAGAATTAATTTGTAATATGACTCTCTTGCTTTCAATTTCATAGCTAAAACTGTGTACTGAGTTACAATTTATGCTTTACTTTGAAATTTAGCTTCTGTTATGGATGTTAGTGGCTTGTTTATTGCAAGCAGTGCATTTCAGTAACAGTTTCAACCTGTCTAAAAGTTGCAGTGTATGCAGCTTTTGCATTGTAATTAGTTTGAAATTGGGGATGGTTAATTTTAAAATTGAATTGTTCATGAAAATCTATTTTCATCCTCTCTATGGTTTAAGCAGTTTCTCTTCATAAAATGTTTTATAGTTGTTTGAAGAAATTAAGTGTAGTTAATCAGAAAGAACATTATGCTTTGACACCTAATTTGAAAGCCCTGTCTTAAAGCCATGAATGATTGCCTATAGCCTTACATATACCAATGAGAACCCAAATAGGAAATCCATTTATGCTTAAATTAGATATCCCTATTGATTAAGTCAGGGTGGTATTGTCTTCCTGTGATACATAGTCTATAAAAGTGTATATGTTTGCTAAAATATATAGTTCATTGTTTAATAGATTAAGAAAAAATAGCATTACAAATATTTTTCTAAGAAGAATATGTAAGAAAGCATATCAGTGACCTTAATATTCTTTTATTATGAAAATAGAATTTAACATCAATTTTTAATGGTTAGCAGTTATAAAAAAGAGGATATACAAATTCTAAGAATGGTGTTGATGTAAATGTTTTTGTCTCTATTCTATGTCTATCTCTCTTTCAGTGCCACCAGCAATCACAATGCCTCAGAAATCATTTAATGCCACAGCAGAGAGAGGAGAAGAGATGACATTGTCCTGCAGAGCTTCAGGCTCCCCAGAACCCACCATCTCCTGGTCCAGGTAGGTTAAGTCCACTGTCACTCTGGTTCATGGAATAGTATTTGGAATCTTAAATCATCTTGTAAGAAGTAAAGCCTTGTTTTTAGTTTCATTCAAAAATTAATGAAGCTGCTGTTCAGAGTTCAATTCATGAGATTAAATTACTAAAGAGATCAGCAGTTTGATCTTTCTCTTATTTTGAGTCCAAGGCTGCCCTTACAATGCTTCTTCTGTCTTTAAGGGCATGTTTCTGGCCAGACTAGGCCCAGGAATCTTGTGACTCATTCTACCTTTTAATGTTACCACTAGATGTCTTGAATAGATATCTCAGTGTTGTAGGCCACATGGTTTTAGGTGTAGAAAGGCATTGTCATTATAATGTAATTACTTGTATATTTTACTGGTGTATAGACAAAAAGTAATTATGCAAAGTGAAAACTTCATGAATTTAATTTGGCATTCTAAAACTGTTCTCTCCTGCATGTCCCGTGTGGACGAGGGAAAGTTTCCTATATAGGAGGGATGGGCTGGCAGTAAAATCGCTAAGAAATTTATTCAATAGAAAAAAACACAGGAGATAATTATCTTTTGAATCAGTGGGCATGACAGATTGAGCCATGCTGAAGGGTCTGGCTCTAACAAAATGGAGGAGCCCACATTTTCTTTATTTATAGTCTTACAGGTAAAAGGAGGACTGGGAGGAGCTTCTCCTGGGAGAAACAGGATGGGGTGGAGTTGAGCAAGCCATTTGGCTCTGGTGGGTTGTTCCAGCAGGGTCTACAAATTGTGGCAGTGAACCAACACCCCGTACTCTAGACAATCCGGATCAATCTCTCATAGTTGTCAGCTCCTGAGACCCAGATTTCCATGTCTGATAGCTAGACCAAGCCTTGTTTTATTTCCTGGCCGTGGAGGGCACCTGCACTGTTTAACTTATCAAATGAGTAAACTTTGTATTCTAAATCTATTCTTTGATGGCTTATTTTAGAATATTAAAATTTACTTCGATTTTCATTAAATTTAAGCATGTTTATTGACATATTCTATTCTTTTAGGTTGTGGCTCAAACTTTTGAATTGGAAACAATAAAATTTAAAATTGGAGAACTTTTTATTTTACATTAGAAATGCAGTTGACTATATAAGCATGGACTACAAATACATCTTCAAATCACTTCTGTACTTCATAACTCATATAATACAAGAAATATCACATCAAAACTATTAATAAATTAGACACAGTGATGCATATATGTAATCCCACTGATTTGGGGGGCTGAGGCAGGAGGATCACAAGTTCAAGTCCAGCCTCAGCAATTTAGAACAACAAAAAGGAAAAGGGCTGGAAGTGGAGCCTGGTGGTAGAGCACTCCTGGGTAATAAAATCTACTTTCAAATGAACAAATGTATTCCTAGTAATATTAAACTTAAAAAAAGTTTTAATGAAAATAACTAAAATTCAAAACTGTTTTATTTTCTGTTGAAATATTTGCTGATAGCGTCTTTGTTGTTCAACTATGTATATTGTATACTCAATTAATATAGCAATTAGTAATTAATGAGCTATTTCATTAACCCAATGTATTTTTAGTTGTTCTGTACAGACAGTAATGCTTTTTATTGGTATTTTGTAATGGGAGTACACATCAAACATTAATTTATTAATCCCAGACAATCACCTCACACCACTGAGATTGCTGGTTTACAACTATAGATCCATAACAGTCAAGATCAGATCTAACTGCATCACAGAAGAACTCTCAGTTCATGCATTACAGTGAACAGATATTGTCATATTATTTTAATAATTTTATAATTCCAGATAAACTTTTTTCTTAGATTTAAAAAAGTTTAATATATATTAAAAATTGTTTTCTTATGTTTAATTGGAAAAATGATGATCATAAGAACCAGAAAAAGTCAGATTCAGAGGGAATAAGAGTAATTTATGTCTATAAGTTTTCATCTCATTATCTTCAAATGTCATTATTTTCATCACTTTGGTGGGATGGAATAATCATTATTTTAAGTGCAAATAGTCATTTTAGCCTCTGGACATAAACAAGTATGTATTGAGAGGAATGGAGTATGTGGTTACAATGCCTACAGAGATAAAATTAATTTTAGAGGGAAGTTTTTATTTTTGTCCTATTCCTCTGTAGATGTAGACATTTCATATTTGTTAGACATCCAAGGCCAAGGCCCCAGCAGGGTTGATTTCTGATGAGGCCTCTCTTATTGTCAGTGGTCTCTCCTCTGTGTGAAAAGACAGAGAAAGAGATCTCTGGTCTCTCTTCCTCTTCTTTTAAGTATACCTTTCCATCATTGATACATGTGGCCCTATTGAACCTTACTCATGTCCTTAAAGCTCCTATCTTCAGATAAAATCCCATTGAGGGCTAAGGAATCAATGTTTGAATTTGGGAGAGGGGAACCATTTATTATATAGCAGAGGTAAATAAGATAGCTAAGGAACAAAAATTGGGGAATTGTAAGAATATTTCACAAAGATAATCAGAAACAAATAGTGACATTTAAATCAAAGTGGCAGGAAAAGCAGTGACTGTACATCTCTCCCACTTAAGATACATTATATTTTTATGTATGGATATCATACATATGATAATAATGTTAAAAATTGTTGCATTCTTGATTATGGGAAACACAATATTATTATGTTCTCATTCATGAATTTTTATGCATCAGGGCAATGTTGGCCTCACAGACTGAACCTTGAAGTATTTCCTCCTCTTCTATTTTATAATAAACTTCATATATAATATTGATTATTTCTCACTTAAACATTTGTAAAATTACAAATAAAATTATAGAACACTATATATATTACTATTAATTTTTAGAGTTATATAGGGTTATAAACTTTAACTTTGAGCATTTATACTTCTTTTAGAAAAGTTTTACACACTTTAAGTATATATAGAGAGATGTCATAAGAAACTGGGAAAAATGATGCTTTTGAGTCACAGAAGAATAAGAATTTTATTAGAATATATGTCAGTGCTTTCTGGAAAATGTAACCAGAAACCACTTGAAATATTTATGATATATCATAGAAATGTTTTATTTAATTCTAGGAAATATTTTTAATAAAATTTTTAGTTTATTTATTTTTTAGTTTTCAATTTATATGAAAGGGTAAATATTCCCAACTGACAGATACAAATCCTAAACACTTTATGTTAGTGGGTGCTAAAATCAATTCAGACATTCCAACCACTATTATATTTTTATATTAGCAAAGATGAAAAAGAAAGAGTGAATTAAGGGAAAGGAGAACGAGGATAATAAAATAGAATTGAAGAAAGTACATAAAAACTTTTCACAACTAATATGGGCAATTGTAGAGATGTTTCAGATTTTTAATATTTTTGAAATATTTCTTATTGTCCAGTTGAAAAAAATTGAAAGATTATATATACTACACTTAGAGCAGAATGAGATCTATTTCATTGTATAAAGAATTGGGAAAATATGTATAATTATTTTTGTCTAATAGAAAACATAAAACTTCCTCATTTCCTTCATCAATTAAATTGTATCCAACATAATATCTCTGATTAGTTGTGCTTTCACTTAATTCTTTTATCTTATTAATGTATTAGTAATACTTACATGCAATATAAATTTATGATATATTTATATTTTATTTACTTTGGATTTTAAATAAATTTTCCATAGAAATTATTAAAAATATGTCCCACACTAGAAAATAAACATATTTCACAAATATGTGTTGGTCACCAACATATAATGTGTCAAGGGAATAAAAGTAACCAAAGAAAAGTGAGTTTTTGTGAATAATCAAAGTTCAATTTGAACCAACATGCTTTTGTATACTGACTAATGTCAAGATTTCAGCATTGCCTAATGGTTTTCTTGTCTCTAAAGTCAAAACAAATTTCAAGTGTAATTTTATTATTTATAGATTATATTACAGGACTACTAAAATCATACTTTTGATTGGTTTATAGCACTTGTCTATCAATGACAATAGCCATGAAATAACTGATACCTATAGGTCAAAAAGTTGATTATGATCTCCTGAATTATGAGGACAAATCTATGATGATCAGCCTTCCTTTTTTCTTCTTTAGGAATGGCAAGCTCATTGAAGAAAATGAAAAGTACCTTTTGAAAGGAAGCAATACAGAACTCACTGTCAGGAACATAATCAATAGTGATGGAGGACCTTATGTCTGCCGGGCCACAAATAAGGCAGGAGAAGATGAAAAGCAAGCATTCCTCCAAGTCTTTGGTAAGTATTATAGCACAGTACCTAAGTCTGAGATGTCTAGAGGAGAGTCTGAATAAACTTCTATTCTGCTGTTAATGGAAACCATTTAACTTTCCATGATATACTGTAATTTGCTCCTTTCTGAAATATATTTTCAATTTTCAGTTATCAAAAAGAATTGTCTTCAGTATTACATCTAATCACACATTTAAATTTTTATAGAATGTTAGCTGAATCTGAACAGAATCTGAACAGGAAATATTTAAATTACCCTGATGGATTCTGTAAAATTTTAATCTCTATCAGAGTAGATATTCATAAATCTTAACACATGTTGGGATCTGTTTTATATTCAATGTACTTAAAAAGTTCACATCACTTGCCTATAATCCCAGCAGCTCCATAGACTGAGGCAAAAGGATAACACATTCAAAGTCATTCTCAGCAAGTTAGTGAGACCCTAAGCAATTTAGAGAGCCCTGTCTCAAAACAGAAAATAAATAGGGCTGGGGATGTGACTAAGAAGTTAAGCATTCCTAGGCTCAATCCCTGGTACCAAAACACAAACAAATAAAAATTACATCTTTAAGGCTATGATTTAGAAACATTGAGCTAAACATTGATTGAACTATAATTAAATATCTATTTTCCTTTTTCTGAAATAAGATATGTAAATATCCTCCATATTAACCAAGAGATATATTATTTACCTAGAAAATGGATAGAACATAGAGAATTAGTACTATTTTAGAAAACTTTTGATTTACCTTGTATTATATTTGCAATAAGAAGACGATTTTCTGTTTGATAGTTATAATTTTTTTAACTTTAAATAGTGAAAATAATTATATTCTCTACTATCATTTAGTATGTCTTCTCAATCTTTCACAACACTTATCAAAATGCTTTCACAACAAAGAAAGGGAAAGGGGAAACGGATGAAATCTCTAAGATTAAGAATGACTAATGTTAGCAGGTGACAGGTATAAGGGTCCTTCTTACATTAATCCAAAAATAAATGGTAATAGCTGGTGGACCACCCTCTTGCTGGTTGTGCCTATTGCCATCATAATGATGAAAGCATTTTCCAAACCAGAGAAATTTTCACAATGCTTGTATTCTATTGGAAATAAATTAACAACTATAAAAACTATTAAAATAAAAAATAAAATTTGAATAATAAGATGCTTTAAGTAGACTAGGAAACTGGAAGAATTGGATAACATCGTTTAAAAAGGACTATAAATTTGGATAGCAGAGTGTTGGAAAGTTAGCATGAAGGTCAATGGTAAGGTGATGTTAAACAAAAGTCTTTAAAGAGGAGAAAGAGAAAACACTAATTCTGCAGATTGTTCATATAGAGGAAAGAGCAAATAAATAGAAAACTATTCAAAATCATATGAAGTCCTTCAATCATGGGAAATTCCCAACTTTTTCCCTCTTAAAAAATTGCTGGAGTATAAATTTTCAAAATAATTTCTGATTATTATCTATATCAGTAGTGTCTGTGGTGATATTTCCTTTTTCAACAGAAATTTTAGTGATTTGTGTCTTCTCTTTCTCTTTTTTAGTTTGGCTAAAGGTTTATCAATTTTATTATTTTCTTTAAAATCTGTACTACATAAATATTACTCAGTATGAAAATAATCAGAAATGGCACTATATGACAGAATTCCAAAGGATGATATTCTCAGTGTACACTTATGAGTTCATCTGAAATACTATTTTATTGCTTCTTTTTTATTAGGATACCAGTGAGAATAAAGAGATAAAAACGTTTCTAATATTTTCCTTTTTTCAGATAGAAAATAATACAATGTTACGTCATGGTTGTAATTACTTTTTGTAGTAACACTGAACGCGTTTGTGTTCCTTTAACACAAAGTAATCCATAAAGAGTAGCTAACCAAATCCATTAAAGGCAATAGAAGTCTTGAAAGTACTATAGGCTGTACTTCTGGAATCACGAATGTTATTTTCTGAGATTAAGAACAACTTTTTTTTTTTTTTTACTTTGGTAATGGTCAAATACATAAGAATGTTTCTTATACTAAACATCAAGCTTTGACTTTTAGACTTTTATCCATTTTGTGTCTAAACAAAAAAATTTAAGAAATACATATTTCAAAAAAATAAATTTCTGTGTGATACTATGTATACTTATAGAGAAGCATATTTTAAATATTAATATTATACAGAAGGTTCTTTTGTAGTAGATATAAGTAATTAATGATTAAGATGTTGTTAAGATAACACCTCTATGCCCATATTGCTTCAAAAGAGGAAATTTAATTTTGTGACTCTAAAAGAGGAATAAAGTAGGTCCATTTTTAGTAAGCAAGGTTTTGAAGGGAATCATTATTTTTATGTTGGTTTCTAAGATACCTCAAACTTTTCAATGATAATAGATGAGCTTTATTTTCTTTAGTTCCTTTTTCTCTGCTCTTTGCAACTCTATTGGTTCTGTAGCTGCTACAGTTAGTCACCTTGTATAATATTAACATAGACTAAAGAGCCCACTGCCCATGTTAAGTTCAAACAGTAATTGTCTTAATCCAATATCAATTGAGTAATATATACATTTTTTACAGTACAGCCTCACATAATACAGCTTAAAAATGAGACTACATATGAGAATGGTCATGTCACACTCATCTGTGAAGCAGAAGGGGAGCCTGTCCCAGAAATTACGTGGAAAAGGGCTGTGGATGGCATCACATTTTCTGAAGGCGATAAGGTAACCTTGACTCAATATATAGTGGTGTTCAATATCATTGCAATGTCCAGAGTTTTGAATATTAACAAATCTCACATTAGTCTCCAGCTTACCAAGGAACTTGTACAAGTCAAATAAAGGGTTTAACTTTTTAAAAGGTAACTCTAACAAAAAGTTAGCCTATACCTTACTTTAGCATACCAAAATGTCAATTAATATCATTTAAAGATTTTTTTCATTAAATTAGAGAATTATAGGTTATTGGTTTTATTCCTAAGATTGCTTCCCAAGGCTACTTGTATACATTGAATCTCTAAAATATTCTGTGGTAATTTTCACCTCTACCTGTGGCTCTTAACATAAAATCAATTCAAATATATAAAATTCAGGCTATCATTCAATTATTTACTCTTTAGTAATGTCACTGTACATGTCAAGAGTGGGTTTCTGCTTTCATATAATTTATACACTGAAAAAGAAAAGTCAATATAAACAATTGACTTTTACAGCAATGAAGGTGTTGCAATTTGGCTTTTAGATGACTTTTCTCAGTGTTAAAATTCATTAGTTTCTACAAAACCTCTGGTTTCTGAAATATACATACACCTAAAAGTACTTTGACTTACTGATGTAAGAGTGGAAAGGTTTGAAACCATTTTTTCTACAATACACTTTCTATTCCTCCAATTATATTTAATAATCTATTAACCTCATACATTGACAAAAATTGCATCTCCCTTGTTCGTTTATTAACTTTTGAAAGGATGCTTTTCTATCACCTTTTTTTTTTTTGGTTCCATTTTTATCATCATGACAGCATTTTTATGAGTGTACATCTCGTCTTTTATGAGTGTATATCTTTTCTGAGTGTATAGTAGTAGCACTGTTTTGTCACTCTTATTTTATATACTCAAATTGAAAACCAAAATTATAAATAGGAAAATGTAACCACAGTTTTACAGAGTTTGTTTTAATATTTTCTTAACAGAAAATCACAGATATTGCTATAGCAAAGTTTCTAATTCTGAAATGAGTTAAATATCAATAAAATTAGTAAAATACAACCAGATATCAAAAACTATAGAGGATTCTTTCATATTTCAATTTAGCACATTTCTATGGATTAGATTCACACATGCATTTTGCCCTTAACTGTATGAACTTTCCAATTGTCTTCCGGTATACTAAAAAATTACTAAATGTTCTCTTCTCAAAATCAGATTTTATTTTTCATATAATTGATATTTCCATATGTATATGCTGAGAATGAAGCAGATTATATTCAGATATTTTATCAATGTGATAAAATGTGGTTTTTATCACCCCAAAGTACACATAAGAATTTCTTCAATAGTAACTGAAAGCAATGTTTCAGTTTGTATGCTAAGGACTATCTCTATTAAATAATACATATTTGTACAAATTTTTTTTGATTTGGGTTATTTTTCGCAAAGAATTTATAGGAACCCAAATATGATTTTTGTGCTAAGATTATACAGTGAATGAAGAGATTAAAATTATTTACTTTTTATCTTCACCATTCTCCCCAAATACTCTAATATCTGAACACCAGTAAGTCCCCTTTCTTTTAATAGTCCTAGTATCTTAAGCAGTAAAGTTCACAAATTGACTAGTTGAGCTGAGTTTAGAAGAAAGACAAATCTAGTTTTGAATTTCAGCTTTGCCATTTATGGTGGCTTAACCGTCACAATATTATTTGAACTCTTTGATTTCCTTCACCTTCAAAATGTTGAAAATTCTTATTTCCTTTTTATTATAAGGAAGATGAAGAGTATATTGTAAAACACATATCCAAGTTAAGCATTCAATATACATTTTTCATCTTTGTCATATTACATAGTTTTCAGGCCCAGACTATCTTGCTCCTCTTATTCTGAGTGGATTCTGTTTGCAGATAGTCCATATAAATTCTGATACCTAAGGTTTGATTGAATAATACTGTCATAGATTACATTTGTATATTATTCTTGTGATAAAAAGTGGCAAGAATGCAAATGAATAAAAATAATGCATTGCATAAATTGTATCAAGGGTAAGAATCACATGAACATTTCAATAGATACAGAAAAAGTTTTTGATAAAATGCAACATCTCTTCATTCTAAAATCACTGAATACATTGGTTGTAGAAGGATCGTAGCTCAACAGGATAAAGACTGTCTTTGACAAACTCATAGGCAAAATCATACTCTATGGGGGAAAAGTGAAAGCATTTCCTCTGAAATCAGAAACAAGTCAAGGATTTCTGCTCTTATCCCTCTTATGAAATACAGGATTGGAAATTTTAACCAGAGCTGTTAGGCAATGGGAAGAAATAAAATGCAAGTGCACAGGAAATGAGGAAATCAAATTAACCCTGTTTGCATATAAGGATTCTATAGTTAGAAAACCCGAAAGTCCCCACCAAAAGTATCTTAGAATTGATTAATTCATCAAAGTAGAAAGGAATAAAATCACCATACAAAAATCAGTGGATTTTTGAGGCCTATAGGTCTCAAAAAAAAAAAAAAAAAGAAAAGAAAAGAAAAAAAAAAGTGAGAAAAGGAAGAAAGGGAAGGAAAGCAAGAAATAAAGGAAGGGAGGAAAGAAATTCCTAGGGATCCAACTAACCAACAAAGTGAAAGACCTCTGCAATGCAGATTGCAAAATACTAGAGAAAGAATTGAAGAGGACTTTACAACATGGAGAGCCCTCCCTTGTTCATTGATTGAGAGAATCAACATTGTTGACACAGTCATACTAATGAAAGTGATCTATGGATTCATCACAGTTTCCATCAGAATACCAATGACATTCTTCACAAAACTAGAAAAAACAATGATAAATTCATATGGAATCACAAAACGAAACCCTGAATAGCCAACATAGTCCTTGGCAAAAACAACAATGCTAGAAGTATCCCAATACCCAATTTCAAAAGTAAACTATGCAGCCATTATAAGAAAAACATCATGATAGTGGCATAAAATTAACAATGGAAGAGAAAATAAACCATGCATCTACAGACAACTGATTTTCAACAAAAGTTCCAAATGCATATGTTGGAGAAAAGATAGCATCTTCAACAAATGATTCTGTAAAACTGAATATCCATCTGCAGAAAACTGAAAGAAAATCCCTATCTCTCAACCTGTGCAAAAGGTAACTTTAAGTGGATCCCTGACCTTAATGAGACTTGGAAATTTGAAACTAGTATAAGAAATCATATGGAAAACACTTTAAATAGTGATATAGGCAACAATTTCTTGAACAAGACTTCAGTAGCTCAAGAAATAATAGTTGACAATAGGAATTACATCAAATTAAAAAAAAAAAAAACTTCTGCACAGCAAAAAAACGGAATGGAGAGACTGCCTATGGAATGGTAAAATGTATTTGCTAGCTATTCATCTGGAAAAGGAATAATATTCAGCATATATAAAGAACTGAAAACACTTAACAAGAAAAGAACAAGTAATTCAATCAATAATAATATAAACAGTCACTTTGCAAGAAAAGTGCAAATGATTTATAAATATATAAAATCATGCTCAAATATTTAGCCTTCATGGAAATGCAAATCAAAACTGCATTTAGATTATATCTAACCCCAGACTGGTTATTATTTATGAATAAAAAGTAACAAATGCTCACCAGAATCCAATAAAAGTGGAACCCTTAACCTTGTGGATGGAAATGTAAATTAGTAAAGTCATGATGGAAAACAGTTTAGAGATTCCCCATAAACCTAAAAATAGAACTACCAATATGATCTAGCTATACCACTCCTGGGTACATACCCAAGTGATTTAAATTAAGCATACTATGAAAATACCTGCATTCCCATGTTTATCATGACACAATTTTTATTAGCCAAATTACACAAACAGCCTCGATGCCGATGTATAGATAGGTGTGCACGCACACACACACACACACACACACACACACACACACACACCACAAACATTGGAGAATTCTTCCATCATAAAGAAGAATGAACTCATATCATTTACAGGAAAATTGAGGAAACTGCAGAGCATCATGTTAAAGAAGCCAGACTAAGAAAGGTAAGTATGGAATATTTTCTCATGAATGTGGAACCTTGAAAAAATTAAAGATGACCTGAAAGTGAAAAAGGAACCACTAGAGAAGGGAAAGTTACCGGGATGAGGAGTGGAGGATAAGAGGTGGCTATAGGGAAGGTGGATATGATCAAAGCTTGTTTTATATATGTATAAAATGTCACTATGAAACCCATTATCTTGTTCAATTAACATTTGCTAATAATTACAATAATCAGGGAAAGAAAGTGACATGAAATAATACTTTCATACCAAACATGAGGAGATCCTGTCATGCTCTGTCATCCTCAAAGTTAATTCATGTTTCTAGCTCAAGGCCTACTAATGACACTTAATGAGTGGTGTCATTTGATATCATGTGGATGGTTTCCAGGCTATACTTTGGCAAGCAGCTCTTTATTGTAAGCTAATGTGAAATTTAACAAATAATCCTTTCAACAGGAAAATATTCTTAATAATCAGTCATGCCTCAAATAGAGACTTGGAAAATACAACATGAAATAAAAGTTACCATTGTGAATACACCAGTCAAAAGCTTTGATGAAACAGCAAAAATAAAATATCTTCACTAGGCATGGTGGCATGTGCCAATAATTCCAATGGCTAGGAAGACTGAGGCAGGAGGATTTCAAATTTAAAGCTAACCTCAGCAACTAAGTGAGAGCCTGTCTCAAAATAAAATATTTTTAAAAGGACTGGGGATGTGGCTAAGTGGTTAAGCACCTTTGGGTTTAATCCCCAGTACCAAAAAAAATAAATAAATGAAATAAAAATAAAACATCTTCAGTGTTATGGGGCTCAACCTAACAATTTTATCCAACAACATGACATTGTACTTATCAAATATGCTCCTCATAGATTTTTAAAGGGGATCTCAGTTAATAGAATGCTTTTTCTTGTATAAGTTTATAATTAATCTTATACTGAACTCAAGAATTAGATAAACATACTAAACATAGTCTCCAGTATATTAGAACTTACAGAGAAAATAAGGTTAACTCCATGGATGAGAACAACTGAGACCTACTGATCTTTGTCAGAAGTTCCTTTCTGAAGAGAGAAAAAGTAGTGGTAGAAAAGTGTTTCCAATCTGCATGTCCACATTTACTCATCAGACATCCCTTTATTTCTCAATGGAAGAAATAAAGCAGTGTGAAAACTCCATATGGTACAATAGAGCTTTCTTCCTTGGGAAAAAAAAAAAATTACTCGTCCATTAGAAGTGTTAACTCTCCCAAAAGATGTCATGTTAATAATGGTTTCATAATCACAGAACACCTTATCTAAATTTATTTTCCAATATCCTTATTTCATAAAAAGTTTTTATGTCCAAAACATTGTGGCATAAACCAATCATTTTTCACTCATGCTTTTGTGGATTGGGAATTTGAGTAAGACTAGCTTCAGTATCTCTTGGACTCTCTAACATGCTTGCACTTAAATGTTGTCTATAGTTGTAGTTCTGAGAAGGTTCAATGGAACTGAAAAGTCCAGAAGGCACACCTAAGTGGTTAGCCACCAGTGCTGCCTGTGGACAGTAAGCTCACTGGGAGCTGGTCTGTTGGAACACCTACATGGAGCTTAGCCAGCATGACTGCATTAACATAGTCTGTCCTCCCATAATGTAGCCAGCTCCCTCCAGAGGAAACATTGCAAGAAAACCACAACAGACTAACACTACATGGTCTTTTCTGAACTAAACTTGGAAATCATGCATTACCACTATTTCCTTATTATAATGGTTGCAAACAAATTATAAGACTAGCCCAAATCCAAGTTCAGAACAATTAGGCTCCTCCTCTTGATGAGGAAGAACTCAAGTTCACATTGTTGACAGATACATGAAACAGGAGATATTGTTGAGTCTCTCTTTTGAGTATACATCATGAACAGTTTATCTCCAAAATACCCCCATGAGTTAAGTCAACTTACCATCCCAGACTTGTAAAAGAGGAAACTCAAGGAAGTGATTTTTCCAAGGATACAAAGTGAGAAAGTGCAGTGTCAGGACTTGAACTGTGGTCCTGTCTCCATATGACATAAGTGTAAGTACTTTGGAATCCTGTTAAAATAAATGGCTAATTTCTGTGAGTCTAAATTTTAGTTTCATGGAATCAAATACGAATTAAAAGTTAGAAGAAACTGTTTTGTTTTAAAAACTTGTTTAAAATATGAACTTTTTATTCTATTCAATGGTGAACAGTAAACACTGAAATGATCTCATAATTTATAAAATATACATAAGAATCACTTCTGTGAATGTCACCATTATGTATATCCACAAGACACTAATTTAAAGACACATAAATGAACAGAAAGATCAGTAGGGTAGAGGAAGGGAAACAGAGTGAGTTAGGAACAGGTGGGAAAGGGTAAGTACTGGGGACTTTGGAG
This sequence comes from Sciurus vulgaris, assembly GCF_902686455.1. Classification (NCBI taxonomy): domain Eukaryota; kingdom Metazoa; phylum Chordata; class Mammalia; order Rodentia; family Sciuridae; genus Sciurus; species Sciurus vulgaris. Next base: position 22,750,289 of record NC_136470.1, on the reverse strand, counting down.
CAAACTACATTCCATGCATTTATAATTATGTCAAAGTAAATCCAAATGTTATATATAATTATTAAAAATAATAAAAGATAGACCATAAAAATTCAAGACAAAAAAAAAAAAAAAAAAGAATCACTTCTGGTAATGAGTTCTCCTCCAAAATGTTAGAAAGCCCATATTTTAAGTGACATTTTAAGTGACTATACAGAATCATAACAGTATTATCTTTGTAAAATAAATAGCTCATTTGATATTTTCAGATTCCATATTCAACAAATAAGGGTTAAAGTTTTAATGATAGTAACTTGCTGACTACTATGTGCTAGTAATTGATTTTATGCCAGCATTAATTAGTGATAGAATATTATTAATTGCACACAAATAGTACTGAAAGAAAAGTGTTTTAATGTTTATATGATTTTTGCCATTTTTTTCTGGTTTCTGGTGCTAATAATCCTCCATTGCTTTGTGGAAGCATTAGAATAGTTGAGCTATGCATATTATTGTTCTCGTATAATATGAAAATATCTTTTAAAAATACCATGAAAATGGTACTTAGAAGCAGATCACTTTTATTTTTTAATTTTTAAAATGTTTAAATTTTTATTTATTCATTTATTCTTTGGTACCAAGGTCTCTAAACCACTGAGCCACATCCCGAGCCCATTTTTTTAAATTTTAATTTTGAGACAGGGTTTCACTAAGTTGCTCAAGGCCTTGCTAAGTTTCTGAGGCTGGCTTTGAACTTGCAATCCTACTGTTTCAGTCTGCCAAACCACTGGGATTACAATTATGTACTACCACGTCCTAACAAACAAAGATCCTTTGAATTAAGTACTCCTTTATTTATGATCCAAAGCATCTTACCTACCTTAAAGAAATATAATATCAAGAGCTCTTCAGATAAACTTCAAATACACAAAAAAAATCCATTTCTTTACAAGTATTTCCCAAAATCCAAAGTTATTTCAGGATAATATTTTCACCCTGTTTTATTAAATCAACTGTCCCTAATTTATAATTATCAGTTTATTTTAAATTTCATGGAAATTTATTTTAGTGGTAATGAATATTACTGATGATATTTACATTAAAATACCATTTATATACTATGGTTATCTAAAAGTTCATTATATTAACAGTCCCATTTTAAAATACATGAAGTATTCTTTAGGTGTACATTCATATAAAATCAGAAACCCTATCCTTTTTATTAACTGAATGTTATACATTTCACTGTAGTATTGAAATGTATACAATTAAGCTTAAAAGCTAACTGAAAATACTGTTCTGATATGTAAAAGAGACATGCACTGAAGTTCTAAATAACATACATAATAATTTTTAAAATTTTTGCATTAAAAACCTTTTTTTAAATTAAATAAAACCCTGGTTTTTTTCAAAGAAATGTGTGAGTTTGCATGCCCAAAGTTTTTGTTATAATCCCTGGCATAGAAAAACACTCAATGGATATTTCCTCTGATATTAATACCTTTTAACTAATTATGAACCAAAGTTTCTTTAAATCATCCCTTCTATGATTCTTATTGATCGATGCATATAATTATAAGTGAAAACACAGATGTTGATGAATTATTAAATTCATGGAAAGTTTCACAGAAATCAAAGTTTAATTCTGAATTTTTTTTTTTTCAGTACTTCATTCACCATGTCACTTATCAGGTCTGACTTTAGTTTCTGTGTATATAAAGATGGTTAATTATAAGACATTCCTGGAAAAGGTTTCTAAAGATGAAACGAGATCATACATAAAAAATACCTCAAACACAAATTGAACTTCTTAAAAGTTTTATTTCCTGTTGTCTTTGGAGGTATCTAGGGTTTTTTTTAGTAATATCTTTATTGTATTGAATTGAATTTGTATTTTTACAAAGGACTAAAAATATGATCGTGCTAATTCTGTGTCAATGATTGTTGCCAAAAGAGACCAGGTAAATGCTTTCATGAGCATGATTATAGCTCCTCTGGAAAGGAATGACACAAGAATAATAGTGTTCTTCCTATTTAGTTAGTAGATTTTGTTCCCTTAACAAATTTATAAACTTCCATCTAAAACTATCTATAGCAACATTAAATTGGTTTGCAAGTATGAAGTTATCCCACAAAATTTTAGATCTTGCTCTTTTTGTTAATTTTGTATATTTATTGTTTAAAATATTTTAAATGACTATAGAGTATATTTACAACTATTATACATATATAGAATACATATATACATATATAGAATAAGTATAACTTATTCCATTATTGTGGTTGTATATGATGTGCAGTTATATTGGTTGTGTATTCATATATGTGGACAGGAAAAATATGTCCAAATCATTATACTCTCTTTACTATTCCCATTCTCCCTCCCTTCCCGACAGTCCCCTTTTTCTAGTCCAATGAACTTCTAATGTTCCCCTTCCTTGTTGTGGATTAGTTATCCACACATCAGAGAGAATATTCTGCCTTTGGTTTTTTGAGACTGGCTTATTTCACTTAGCATGGTATTCTTCAGTGCCATCCATTTACTGGCAAATACCATAATTTCATTCTTCTTTATGACTGAGTAATATTCCATTGTGTATATATACCACATTTCTTTATCCATTCATCTGTTGCAGGGCACCTAGTTTGGCTATTGTGAATTAAACTGCTATAAACATTGAATGATTGTGTCACTATAGTATGCTTATTTTAAGTTCTTTGTGTATAAAGTGTGTATAAAGTATATATATGTATATATATATATATATATAGAGAGAGAGAGAGAGAGAGAGAGAGAGAATATTTCATCCATCAATAACTGAATACACTTTATTCTCAGGGGTACATGTTTTCTTCTCTAAAGCAGACCATATCCTAGGTCAAAAAGAAACCCTTAGCAAATACAAATAGAGAGAGAGAATACTTTGCATTTTTTCAGAACATAATGATATCAAATTAGAAATCAATTATGAAACAAAAAATGGAAGCTACTCTAACACCTGGAGACTAAATAATACACTATTGAATCACCAGTGGATAGCTGAAGAAATCAGGGATGAAATAAAAAATAATTAGAGTTAAATGAGAATAACAACAAAACTTATCAAAATCTCTGGGACACGATAAAGGCCTATCTAAAAGTTCATTGCACTGAGAGCATTCTTTAAAAGAATAAAAAGTAACCAATTAAATAACCTAACTTTACATCTCAAAGCTCTAGGAAAATAATAACAAATCAATACCAAAAGCAATAGAAGACAGAAAATAATTAAAACCAGAGGTGAAATTAATGGAATTGAAATGAAAAATATCAAAAATTAACAAAATATAAAGTTGGTTCTTGGAAAAATACATAAAATTGATGAACACTTAGCCAAGCTAATGAAGAAAAAGAGAGAGTAATGTCAAACTATTAAATTCAAGATGAAAAAAAGGAAATATCACCATGGACACCACTGACATATGGAAGATACTCAGAAACTACTTTGAAAATCTATACCTCCAATAAAATAGAAAATCTCAAGCACATCAATAATTTTCTAGTGACATATTATCTACTCAAACTGAACCCAGATGACAGAAAATTTAAGCAGATCTATTTTAAGCAATGAAATTGAAAATGTCCTCAAAAGCTGACCAACAAAGAAAAATCCAGGACCACCTGGATTCTCAGCCAAGTTCTACCATATCTTCAAAGAAGTTACAACAATCCTCTTCAAATTATTCCATGAAATAGAAATGGAAAGAAACCTTCCAAACTTATTCTATGAATCTAATATCACCCTGAGAAGAAAACCAGACAAACACATCAAGGAAACAAAACTTCAGATCAAGATCCCTGATGAACATAGATACAACAATTCTCAATAAAATTCTGAACAACTCACATACAAAAACATATTTAAAAAGATAGTGAACCAAGATCAAGTGGGATTTATCCCAGGGATACAAGGTTGTTTCAACATATGGAAATCAGTAAAAGTAATTCATCACATCAGTAGACTTAAGAACAAGAATTCATATGATTATTTCAGCAGATGCAGAAAAAAGAATTTGACAAAATTCAGCATACCTTCTTGTTCAAAACACTAGATAAACTAGGGATAGTGGGAATATACCTCAACATTGTAAAAGCTACGCATATTAAACCCAAGACCAACATCATTCTACATGGAGAAAAATTGAAAGTATTGCCTTTATAAAACTGGAGCTGGGTGCAGTGGCACACACCTGTATTCCCTGCAGCTTGGGAGTCTGAGACACAGGATCCCAAGTTCAAATCCAGCCTCAGCAAAAGTTAGGTACTAAGCAATTCAGTGAGACCCTGTCTCTAAATAAAATTCAACATAGAGTTAGGGATGTGACTCATTGGTTGAGTTTCCCTGAGTTCAATCCCTGGTATAAAAAACAAAACAAAACAAACAAACAATAAAACAATGGAACAAGATAGAGATACCGTCTTTCATCACTCCTATTCATCCTAGTCCTGGAAATTCTAGCCAGAGCAATTAGCCAAAAGAAAGAAATTAATGGTTTAGGGATAGGAAAAGAAAGAAGAGGTCAAACTATTCCAATTTGCCATTGACATGATTCTATATTTAGGAGACCCATAAAACTCCACCAGAAAGTTTCAAGAACTCATAAAAGAATTCAGCAAAGTAACAGGACATAAAATTAACTCTGATAAATCAGTTGTGTTTCTATACACCAATGATGAGTCAGTTGAAAACGAAATCAGGAAAACTATCCCATTCACAATAGCTTAAAAAAAATGGGGGATCAATCTAAAAGAGACGAAAGACCTTTACAGTGAAAACTACAGAACACTAAAAAATGAAATTGAAGAAGACCTTAGAAGATGGAAAGAATCCCATGTTCTTGGATAGGCAGAATTAATATTGTCAAAATGGCTATACTTACAAAAGCATTAAACAGATTTAATGCAATTCCTATCTAAATTCTGATGACATCCTTCATCTAAATAGAAAAAGCATTCATGAAATTAATTTGGAAAAATAAGAGACCCAGAACAGCCAAAGCAATCCTTAGCTAGAAAAGAGAGACAGGAGGCATCACAACCCCAGACTTTAAATTATACTATAGTAACAAAAACAACATGATATTGGCACAAAAACAGACATGAAGACGAATGGAACAGAACAGAAGACACAAAGTCATACCCACTGTTATCTCATAGGAGACAAAGAAGCAACTTCTTTTAAAAGCTGGCTCTATTGGAAGACTGTATTTGGGTCTCCTGTTTTCCTCTTTGTGATTGACTTCCATCTCCACATTTTCAGTGAAGTTCTGATGAGGACTTTAACTTCCTAACTCAGAGGAGGATAGAGTTTCAGACCACTCAGTGATAAAGGCTGATCTTTTCTTTCCTATAAGACACAAAATCAAAATCAAAATATAGAATTTCTTATATGATCCTCTTTCCTTTCACATTTTCACTCAGTCTTTCAAATTTTCCTCTCTAGGAAGTGTCACTTTTTCCCCCGCTTTTGGTCCCTCCATATTACACAGTGATAAATTCTGATTTGGAATAGACAATTCCACATTCTGGGAAGAACCCAAACAGGCCATTAAGTTAGAAAGAAAAAGAATATGCTATGCTTCCTCAAAGCAAGTTTGCTTAAAAATGCTTTTTTCTTTATACATTTTTCAAAATATGATTTTATATCCACAATATAAAAATGATCTCTTTAAACACATTTCTGGAAATATTTTTACTTGTCAATTTTAGTGTTAAATGGAAATAAAAATTTCTACTGGAGTGATTTTTGTTCTAGAATGCTTGTACACTTGTAAACATAACAGTAAGCAATTGTATGCATGTGAATAGTGTGTTTTATATAACAATTATAAAGTGCTTATTATATTGTCTAATGGATGACATCTCCTTTGTGTCATTTATCTACTCTCAGTATATAGAATCTATAATTATTTTATTTCTGTTATACTTGTCCTACTAGTAAATTATAGGCCTACTTCCACTAGGAATTAATCTCACTCTACATTAAATAAGAACTATTTGAAATGTACAGCGATAAATTATAACTCTCTTAAGGTGGCATTTCTCCAACCTCAGTCATCTAAGAACTAGATTAATCTCTCTTCTATATCCACGAATTGCCTGTACCATTGTATGTTCAATTTTTAAATTTAAATGGAATTATTTTTTAATTTATTCTTATCCTAACAAATCAGTGAACTCAAAATATGATCTGTGCCAAGCGTGGTGGCATCTGCCTTTAATTCTAGCGACTCAGGAGGCTGATGCAGGAGGATTCCAAGTTCAAAGCCAGCCTTACCAATGGTGAGGCACTAAGCAACTCAGTGAGACCCTGTCTCTAAGTAAAATACCAAAAATAGGGCTGTGGATGTGTCTCAGTGGTTGAGTGCCCCTGAGTTCAATCCCTGGTGCCAAAAATAAAAAATAAAAAAATATATATGATGTGCATGTCAGTTATATGCAAATGTGTGTGTGTGTGTATACACACACTATACATCTATATATATATATTATATATATACACTATATTATATATAGACACACACATATATACTATACTATGTACTACATATATATATGAAAACTAGTACAAAACTATAAAATAAAATGATGTTTTTCAAAGTATTACCCAAACTTGGTGTGTGTACCCTTAGTGGTACAAAGACACACTTTTAGAAGAACTACTTTCAGGTTAAACATATACTGAATCAACATGATGTAGAATTCAGCTATGACATTTTCAGCGGAGCATATTTAAAGATACTTCCATAGGGATAAAACTCATTCTCCATCCTCCAATTGTGGGGACCAACATTTCACTCCAGTAAATAAATGTGCTTTACTTCATTAAGGGGCACACACTTTATTCATAAATCATTTTGATTGAAACTCATTTCATTTCAGTCCTTAACATGAAATGGCCCTTTCAAAATGACACCAGTAAACTATATTAATAAAGCAGAGTCAACAAACTTCAAAAGCAACTTTTTCCATTGTTTTCTAAAGTAAAAACTGAAATACTAGACTTCATCTGATCACCTCAAAAATTTCTAAGCCATAGAATTTTTCTGTTCCTTTACATTCTTTTGAAAAATGTGTCCTTCTCTACTAAAGAAAACAGCTGTACTGACTCAACATTAACTTTAGTACTGAATATGTTTTATTATTTCTTCAAATAAAGTGATATATTTAAATTGAAACTTAAGATTATTTTTTACAGTAGGAATAGTCATCTATAACACTTAGTGTTGCATTTAAATACTGAAGTCTTAGTTAAACTAAAGTGTTTCCATTTTTATAATATAGATAGGGTGAGCAAAAATTTTCTCTGTGAATTTAGAGACTGTGATCTATAGGATATGTACTTAAAGTACTTTTACAGGCTAAAATTCAAAAGGGATTTCTATCTATAACAAAAAAGGCAATTACTTAGGTAAAATTACCTGAACAAAATATAATACTTTAAAATTTATAAGTATAAACCTCTCAGCATTTAAATATATAACACTGCATTCATTATCATAATATAGTTTTATGCTCCAGGACATTAAAATACATTATATATATATGTATGTACAAATATTTATTGCAATTTAATATTGCTCTTTGTGGAAGTGGGCTATAGATCTGGACTTAAAGAAATCTCATATTTTAAAAATTATTTAGTCAAACTAATTTTATTTGAATACAGAAGACAGTAGAATGAACTTTTCACCTCACAAGAAAGATTCTACTGGAAAAAAAGTCTTAGTTTTTTACTACCAAACACATGAAAGTTATATTAGTCTTTTTTCTGTTTCTCTTTTGTTCATTCTTAAGCAAATGAAACTACTTTAGATAAGTTTCATAAAATGTAAGCAATAAAACAAATCTTAAAAAGATAGGAATTAATGTGACAAATATTTCCTTTATTACTTGCCCCAAATCACTTAACAATGCCCAACAAATTATTAAAGGCTGCTTCGTTGAATGTACTAGTCTAGGCACCATGAATATAGTAGTGAAAAATAAAAATTTTCTGAATCATGGTAAATTCAATTTAGGTAATGCATTGGAATCAAAACATTCAAAATTAGCAAGCTTTTCTTGATGAATGTGCAATTTTGAAATATACAATTTTCATGTAAAAATATAAATTTTGAGTATGGAAATATACTTTCACATGGCAAATTATAGCTTTGGCATATTTTTTCAGGCTTTCATAGACCTAATTCAATTTGCTTGACTAATAGACTTCTGTGTTGGTGCATATTGGAAGCTGTCTACTCTTACCAGAATACCTCCTCTTAATTTGTTTCATGCTTCAGAAAGTTGCTTACATTCTGATTTAAAAAAAAAAAAAAAGCTTAAAAGTGGTAGTATAATTAATGACAATGTCCTTATGAGATAGGGGAATATTTTTAATCTTCTTCCCTCCTTTATGTCATTATAACCAAAATGAGACAAAATGTTCACAATGATTGATTTAATAAAATCTGTAAAGATTTAGATATCTGCACACATTTTAAAGGTTCAAGTAAAATTGGTAATTTGGTAGTTAAGATATGAAAATTATGTTGGCATATTTGTATCAGTTTCTTTAATAATGAAGGACAGTTAAGCAAAATAAGTCAGACTCAGAATGTTAAGAGCCCTGTGTGTTCTCTCATACGCGGAAGCTGGAGAGGAAAAAGGAAAAGTTGAGGTGGACTTCCTAAAACTCAAAGGGAGATCAGTAGAGGAAAGAGACAAGGGGTAGGAGGAAGGGAGGGAATGCTGGGGAACTGATGCTGGCCAAATTATATTCTTTATATATTGTGTGCATGTGTGAATATGTAACAAAAAAAATCTATCAATATGTACAACTATAGCGCACCAATAGAAAGTGAAGAAATAGAAAAAATGAAAAATAGTTTCAGGAAAGAAAGAATAGAGGACAGTATATGTTTTATTTATCATTATTAATACTCTCTACTTCTAGACATATATCATACACATGTGTTTTATTATATTCTTGAGGAGTATTATTTGTTATCTTTTTACTGAATGCTGAAGTGTCTCTTGGGATTCAGTTATTGATAATTCTTAGAGGCCGATTTTAAGAATAATAAAAAAGAGATTAAAATGGAAATAAACAAGAAAGTCAAAAAAGTTAATGAGAGAATCTTAATGCAAAAAAGAAAATAAATAAAATATTTCACAATCTATAGATTCAGTGCAACCCCAGTCAAAATACCAATGACATTCTTCACAGAACTAGAAAAAAATGGTCCTAAAATTTGTAAGGAAGAATAACATCTAGAAGATCCAAAGTAATCCTGAGCAACAAGAGCAAACCTGGAGACATGAAAACACCTGATCTCAAGTTATACTACAGAGTTATAATAACAAATTTAGCATGGTGTTAGCATAAAAACAAACATAAAGACCGATGGAATGGAATAGATGACACAGAGATAAATCTACATGGATACACTCAGTTGATCCTTGACAAAGATGCCAAAAACCTGCAGAGAAAAGAGAACCTTATTAAAAAAAGGTGCTGGGAAAACTGGATATGCATATGTAGGAGAATGAAATTAGATTCCTATGCCTCATCCTGAACAAAAATCAACTCCAAGTGCTTCAAAGACCCAGGAATTAGACCAGAATCACTGTTAACTATCAGAAGAAAACATACTGATGCAGGCACCTACTTCTTTTATAAAACTCCTAAAGCCCAAGAAATAAAACCAAGAATCAATGAATGGATGACATCAAATTAAAGATCTTCTATATAGTAAAGGAAAACATTAAAAATGTGAGAAAAGAGCATACATGAAGGGAAAAAATCTTTGTCAGACAATTTTCGGAGGATTAATGACCAGGATATATAAAGTTCTCAAATCACACCAAAAAAAGAAAGAAAACCCAAATACCCAGTCAATAATAAACAAGTAAGTGATCTAAACATACGTTTCTCAAAAGAAAAAATACAAATGGCCACGGAATATATAAAAAGTGTTCAATAACCCCTTCCATCAGGGAAATGAAAATCAAACTTCACTGAGATTTTGTCTTACTCCAGTTGGAATGGCATTCATCAAGAATACAAATAACAATAATTGTTTGTAAGAGGGTAGGGGAAAATGTACACTTCTAGATTTTTGAAGAGACTGAAACTTAGTACAACCATTTTCAAAAGTAATATGAAACTTCCTCAAAAATTGGGAATGTAGCGATCATACTACCTAGCTATCCCTTTCCTTGGTATTAATCCAAAAGAACTAAAAGCAGCATAATATAGTGATGTATGCATACCAATGTGAGTAGCAGGGAAAAACACAATTGCCAAATAATGGAACTAGTCTAGGTGCTCCTCAATAGAAGAAGGGATAAATAAAATGTGGGATATATAGACAATGGAGTTTTACTCAGTCTTAAAGGAGAATGAAATTATAGCATTTATTGGTAAATAGATAGAGCTGGAGAATATCATGCTAAATGACATAAGATTCAAAGAGACAAGTGCAATGTTTACTCTCATGTGTGGTTGTACTATGTCTGTATATCACAATTGTATAAGGAGCTGTATATACATAGACATGAGTGAGCCTTACTCCCTAAGATCTGAGAGCTGACTGAATCTCACACTTTAGATCTTCTAATATGCTAAATTTTTGATAGGGATTAAAGAATATTTGGGGATGAGTTCTCAATGAATAACCAGAAGAGAGGTACTCAATGTTTCCAAACACAAAGTAATAAAGAAATATAAATATTAATTACCCTGATTTGAGCAGTACATATTACACATATGTATTGCATTATCACACTGTAACACATAAATGCATATAATTATTCCATGCTAATCAAACTTTAAAACAATTTAAGGAGAAAAAAGAGCTATATTTTCAAAATAATGAGAGATGGTACTTGTGTGTATGCCCTGTAGAGATCATCTGTGTTGAGAGATTACTATATAAATGTCTAATATTATACAAAGGAATTTAATTCATGTAACCCATGGCTTTCTAATCATGTTATCTTTGGCATTCCAAGTTTATATAGTAGGAATTAATAAATTACTTGTACATTTCAATTGCAACATCAATTTATCTAATCCATGACCTGTAAGTAAATTGAGGCTCATGGTTTACAAACCCTCTACAATTTCTCATTTTTTCCTTATACAGTCTCTCAGTTTTTTCAGCATATATAAGTTGAAAGATATCATTTTTATTCCCATGCCACACTGGATAAAATTTAAATATTTACTAGTTTTTTAGCTCATGGTTTTCTAATCACTTATTGTATAATGAGACCATGTTCTTCTAGTTCCCTTATTCTACTTAGCTTTTCTTTATAACTCAACAAATATGAACAGCAAGATTACTTTAGTACTTCTATAAATTGGAGAAAAAAGAATCAATTTCTTACTGTAGAGAAGAATGCTAAAGAGCATACCAACAACTCCTGGCACCTGTAGATTTTAACACGTGTATTTTTTTTTTTTTTTCTTTCCAGAGATAATGGGCTTTTCTGAAGGATTTTTTATTTCAATGACATTTTTAAGATCTACCTAATGCATTTTTTTTTCATGCTACTGCTCTGAGAGCAATAATATAGGTCCCTGCTGGGCAATAGGCAAAATGGATACCTCTGTTCCCCATCTGATGTAGGTGGTAGAATATAATTAGCTGTGCTGGAAATCTTCCTTGATGCTTCTGAGCTTGCTGAGAGCTGGGGTTTCGATCATTTTCAACTTCTAGAAATCTTTTCCAGCCCACAGCTTGAATAAAGATTATCAAAGAAGTCTAGTCATACGTTAAACACATCCTATTTTTGAGAGAATTCTGTGAAATATTTTTAAAATGAAAATGGCATTGTTCTTTTCTGAAAACATCATTCACTAATGCATTATTTTGAAATCTATCATAAGAATACTCATTTTTAAAGAACTGTCATCTAGCTTATAAGACAGTATGATAGTACTTCAGAATTATATAATAATTGCTTTGAGGAAAATGTTATTGATATAAAGAAAGCAATTTTAATGTGGATACATAGCAGAAAATACATTATTTTCTTTTTTATATACAAAATATCCTACATACAGAATTATTCTTCTTATGAAGCAATCTACTCCTAATCTTTAAGAAAATATAAAATATTCCAGCTAAAATGAATATTAGGAGAATTAACAAAATTAGCAATTTATCCCGTAAAAATAATTTTGGATTATGTATGTGTGATTTTAGTGAGTAATATAAACTAAATTTAAACATTAAGATGAAATAAATTTAAATGAATGCATATACAACAATGTAGATACTTGGGTACAAATTCTAAAATATATGTAAGAAAAATAAATTTGAATAAGTAAACACATAATAACTATGAAAATATTTGAGTAAATATTCTAAAAAAATTCTTGCAGCAAAACAATGCATTCGATGAACTCCATTGTCAAGGTTAAGCATGCCACAAAAATATATACATGGAATTAATATGACAACATGACAATTAAGGAATAAAATTGAAATTATGGCAGTGACAATTACCTTAATACAGTTATTACAATACATTCATTGCTCTTGACTCATGGCTTCTCATACAGGAAACAAATAAGATATACTAAGCAAGATCTTCAGTTATCAGCGATTAGCTATTTATTTTGTAGCTTGTCCTCATTTAGGAAAAAAGAAAATGTCTTACATGAGAATCTTTGTTGGCTGTGATGTTATATTATTGTGATCGATGTCATGAGATCATCATTGCTTCTTTTTTGTGTCATGCTTTGTAGATTTTTCATTATTGGGTATCATGTTTTCATATGAATATTTCAGAATACATCGATATGTAAGATATACATTTTATAGTCTTTCAAACAGAAAGAAATAATATAATTCTAATATTTATTGATTCTACTATTTTTTCCCCTGATCCATATCATCCACCTTGCTCACTTCTTTTAATCCTTGGGTTAAATTTCATTGTCTTATTATAACAATAAGTGCCTTTTATACACTCTTTAATTTGTTCTTGTTTCCCAAAACATTTTTGATGAGATGGCAGTTATGGTTAAATTTAGCTTCATGCCTGTTCTTTAGGTAAAGTAGCACAGCTGAATTTACCAGGATAAAAGCCCACCATCATTTTCAATGGTCTCTTTAACATTGTGACCCATAACTTACTGTTCTATGTACTTACTGGAATTCTACCCTTATTTTCTTTTTTTTAATTAAATTTTATTATTTTACTAGCATATATTAATTATATTTCTTAATGTAATACAGTGTGATACTTCAACAGATGTCTATAGTAGACACTTATCAAATCAGGATTATTAGCAATTCCTTCCTAATCATTTACTTATATTTGGAGCATTTGAACTCCTCTCTTCTAGATGATCATAATTACATATAGTTAATTATATATATATTATATATAGATCATAATTAAATATACAGTTAATTTATTATAACTATATTTAATATAGAGTTAATTTATTATATATTTAATAAATTATAGTTAATTTATTATATAGTTAATATAGTTATATAGTTAATTTTATATAGTTAATTTATTATAACTATAGTTGAACACAAAAACTTATTCTTTCTATGTAATTCAAGTTTGTACCTGTTATCTAACCTGCTTCCTCCCTCTTCCTTTCCTCTACCCTTTTTGTCCTCTAGTACACACTATCCCATTCTAACTGATATGTCCCCAAAACATAGGAAATAAAAGCAAAGATAGATAAATAGGATAATATCAAACTAAAAAGCTTCTACAAAGGAAACAATCAATAGAGTAAAGTGGTGACCTACAGAATTGGAGAAAAAACTTACCAAGTACTTATCTGCGCAAGATTAATATCCAGAATACATGACAAACTAAAAAATCTTAGTAACAAAAAAGTTATGTAATTAAATATGGGCAAATTGTTTGAATAGGCCTATATCAAAAGAACTATGAATTGCCAACAAGTATGTGTAATATTGCTCAAGACCATTAACTGCTTAAGTTAGCTTTTGCATTGTTGGGACAAATATTACTGACAAGACTAACACCAAGGAGGAAAAGTTTATTTTGGCTCATGGGTCCAGAGGTTCAGTCCATGGTCAGCTGACTCCATAATTCTGGACCCAATGTGAGGTAAACTATCATGACAGAGGAGCATGATGGAGGAAAACTGCTCAGAACATAGCAACCAGGAAGTAGAGAAAGAAAGAACTCCATTCACCAGGGACATAATATAAACCCCAAAGTCACAATCCCAGTGACCTACTGCTTCCAACCACATTCTACCTGCCTATGGTTAACATCAAGTCAATCTATATCAGTGGTTTAACCCACCAATTAAGTCATACTTCTTACAAGCTAATCATTTCATCTCTGAATGTTCTTACATTGTCTCACACATGAGATTTTTGTGGGACACTTCATATCTAAACTGTAATGTTAGCTATCAGGGAACTGCAAATCCTGGTCCAGTTTTTAAGCCACAGTTTTAGAATACTACTTAATACAATTTCCTCTATGCTTAAATTTACAAACTTCCTCTATTCCCCAAGGTTCAGCTAATAACTCACTTCCTCTTTTACTAATTAACTAGAAAGCAATCAAAAGAAAGCTTGACTAAACCGAGACTTGTACATCTGTACTTATACATTGGCTGAACCTAAATATTACAATAAATGAAATCTCTGGAGTATTTTGTGGATGTTACAAGTCATCTTCTGATAAATATCATCATAAATATCATCAGTCCAGAAATTCATCTCTGAATCCCCAACCCTTTTTGTACCACATACCTCATTATTTATTCCCATGAACATTGGAAAATGTTATTTCTCTCAGTAAACATACAACGTCCTTCACACATATGTGCATTTGTAGGTGCGAATAGACATAGATGCCAAAAAACAGATGCTGAAGTCGTATATTACTCTTCAATTCACAGCAAAATCCCTTGAAAATGTTGAATCTTACTCTCTTCAGGTTTCTTCCAATTATTTCTCAAATGTACTCCAATTAGACTTTGACCCCATTACTCCACAGAAACTCTCTGGCAAGTTTACAATGTTGACTTTCTTAAACTTAATGATAAATTATTGGGACTTGTCTTTTTTTTGTCTAGCAGCAGTAATGATGCAGTTAAACAATGTCTTCTATGAAGCATGTTATTTGGTTTCTAGTACACACACCTGGATTTTCTATTACCATGCTGTTCACTCCTACAAATCTCTTTTTTGTCCTTGTTCTCTTATTAAACTCTAAATAACTAAAGGACCAAGTTTGGAGTCCATTCTTGAATTTTTCTAACTGTACTTACTCCCTTGGTCTTCTTGTCTAGTGTCATGACTTTAATTGATTTTGAAATCTACTAATTTTAGTACCATTGAACTCTATGTCCAACCAAACAACTTCATTTGGACAATAAGTAAATGTCTCAAATTTAAAACCTCCAATAGAACTTTGTACAGTTTCTCATCCACTTACTTATCCTTTAGTCATCCTAATCTCATTGTATGATGACTATAAATAAAGAATGTAATTCATAAAATATATTAAGAATGTAATTCATAGACTGTATTCTATCTAGAAGGTTTCTATATTCTCATATATGATTCAGAATTAGCTGTTGTTACCTACATGGCACTCCTCTTATCCCTGTTACTTCTTGTATGCACTTACATCTTACCATAAAAATCAACTCATGGCTTGGGGCTGTGGCTCAGTGGTAGAGCACTTGCCCAATATGTGTGAGGCACTGGGTTTGATTCTTAGCACTGCACATAAATAAATAAACGTCCATCAACAACTAAAAATATTTTTAAAATCCTTAAAAAAATCAATTCATTTTAACTAAATGAAAGTTAATGCCTCCTCCATGAATCCATTCACATAGCAGTCTTTTGAATGTCATATATACTTTTCTCATCCAGAACACTGAGTACACATTTAGTCATAAGGGCAATGAAAATGCTCTCAAAACTTAGATGTAATTACTATAGTTTCTAATTATGTTTTGAGTGGCCAAGATTCTTTGAAATGTGAAAGTGAAATCAATATGAAAAGCAAGTGATTTTTAACCAGTGTGAGTTCTGAGCATCTTCAGATCGATTGATGGGTTCTTTAAATTAAGGATAATATGTGGCCCAGTTATTTAACTTCTAAAGTGAGAGAATATTTTAAAATATTAATTGTACATGAAATTCCATAATTGTTTAGAAATACATTTGCATTTTCAAAGTTCACCATACCCAGGAATGTATTATGAACTCTGATAATATTGAAGTTATAGCAGCATGTCTATATAGATATAATCCCTATGCTTTGCAAATTAATAATTTGTTTATCTACAAATTAAAATCTCCTTTAGGGACAAATGTTAATATTTATGCAAAATTTGATAAAAGCACAAGATTAGCAGACACTAGAACTACAGAATTTTGTTGTGTATGATAGAGGAGATGATGTTGGGAGTTCATTATATCTTTACCCATAGCTTCCTGAATTGTAGGAAATATGACTAGCTGGTTGTTTTAACCAGCACTGAGATAGCACATGACATACTTTTACCACCAAGTAGTATACTTTTAATATCTTCTTACAAAATTTTCAGCAATTTGCCCTGTCATATAATTAACTCAAACACTTCTTATGTCTGCATAAACCAACACACAATTAGAAGCTTGATGAGGGCTGTTTCTCGTGATTTTATGTTTTGTAGCAAAAATACCAGTAACTTCCCAGATTATCTATGCTTCATGGGTCTCTAGAGCTCATTTCATCAGACTTTTCTGTAATAATAATGCTCATAATTCATTTTTATCATCTAGTGATTGATAAATATTCCTATAAAAGTTCATCACAAAACTCTCTGGTCCATAATTGTTTTAAAATTATGTTAGAGAAAGGGATGTAATATAGAATGCTTTATATGATCTTAGTGTATTTTACAAAGTCCATTCTGTATCTTGTCCTGTGTTAGGGTCAAATTATGGATTCATTTATCCCACACAGGGGAAGTATCTTAATAAATCTTTTGTTTAAAAATATGTAGCTCATAGCTCGTCAATGTTTCAAAACCTGCTTCTCCTACACATTTTTATTTTAATAACTTCTATTATATGCTAACTGAAGTATTCCTTCTCCTTTAATTAATTTTTAACAATTTTAAGAAGTTTGGTTAGCATATTTTGTTTTAATTTTCTTGTTTTCAAATAATCTTTATTATGTTTGTTTCTGTTAACTCATATAAAAGCGAAAATTGTTGTCATATTTCAAATTGTCTCATAGTATGAGATACCATATGACTTTTTATACATATGTACATTGTGTTATATTTAAATCAGGATAAACATATTTATCTCTTCAAGCATTTATCAATTCTTTATGGTGCAATGATTCAAAATCTTCCCTTCTGATTTTTGAAATATACAGTGTGTTATCATTACTTGCAGCCATGCAACTGTATAATTGTACACGAGAACTTCTTATTCCTATCTAATTTTATATGCATTTATCAACTCTTCTTGATTCTCTCTTGACCCTACTTTTCCAGCCTGTTAACCACCATTCTATTTCCAACCTCCATGAGATCAACTTTCTTTTTTAAATTCAATATATAAGTGAGATCATGTAGTGCCTACCTTTTACTGACTTGTTTATTTCACTTAACATAATTATTAATAATTCCATGCATATGTAACAAATGATTGGATTTCCTTCTCTTTGTGCCTGAATAATATTCTTTTGTGTGCGCTCATGCGCATACACACGTGTGTGTGTGTGTGTGTGTGTGTGTGTGTTATAGTTTAGATATTAGGTACCCCAAAAAAACTCATGTGTGAGACAATGTAAGAAAGTTCAGTGGTAAAATGATTGGGTTAGCAGAACCTTAACCTAATAAGTGCATTTATGCGCTAATAGGGATTAACTGGTTGTTAACTGTAGGCAGGTAGGGTGTGCCTGGAGGAGGTGGGTTATTGGGGGCATGTCTTTGGGTTATATTTTGTACATAGTGAGTGGAGTTCTCTCTGTTCTTCCTGGTGCCATGTTCTGAGCTGCTTTCTTCTGTACCTTTCTGCCCTGATCTTCTTCCTCACCTCTGACCTAGATGAATAAAGTTGTCCATCTGTGGACAGAAACCCCTGAAACCCTGAGCACCAAATAAGCTTTTCCTCCTCTCCATTATTCTTGTCAGGTGTTTTGTTCATGGCAGTGAAAATGCTGTGTGTTTCTCTCTCTCTCTCTCTCTCTCTCTCTCTCTCTCTCTCTCTCTCTCTCTGTGTGTGTGTGTGTGTGTGTGTGTGTGTGTGTGTGTGTGATATTTTCTTTATCCATTAATCAGTTGATGGACTTGTGGATTGTTTCCGTTTATTGGCTAATTTCAAGAGTGATGCAGTCAACATGGGAGTATAGGTGTCTCTTCACCGTAATGATTTCTCTTACTTTGTATGTATATCCAGTTTGGGGATTGTTGGTTGAAAGGGTAATTCTAGTTTTAATTTTTGAAGAGCTTCCATATGCTTTCCATTTTTCATTGTGGCTCTACTAATTTACATTTCCGCTAATAAAATGCAAATGTTCCCTTTTCTACACATCTTCACCAACAGTTGCTCTTTAGTAATTTGATAATAGCCATGCTTACTAGAATGGGGTGATAATGTGTAATTTTGATTTGCATTTACCTAACGCTTCATGATGTTGAGAATTTTTCTTAAATGGGCTTGCCTTTTGCATGTCTTCTTTTCAAAATTGTATATTTGGTCCTAGTACCTATTTTTAAATTGGGTCATTTGTTCTTTTCCTATTGAACATTTTGAGTGAAATGACAATCTATAGAATATAAGAAGATATTTGCAAACTAACAACTTTTTTATGGAGAATTAATTTATTTACTTCAAAAGAAGTCAAACTGAAATCAAACTCATGCATCTCAATGCAGTTCATCTATTTGTCATCTGCAGTTTTAATTTTTAAGCACTCACCTTCTTGATACAGGTTGTAATCATGTGTGAATAACAAAAAATGATTTGATAAAATTGTGATGTTCTAATATTGGTGGTTGGTGGGTAATTTTTGTTTCCACTCATGTCCTGTGAAAATATTTCCTAAATTATAGACCATAGGACAAATTGAGAAAGAGTTCAAAGCATAGTTATATGGGTATGTTTTTCAGCTTCTTGGCTTACCACCCCAAATATATTTATTTATAAGGCACCAAAATACAGTACATGAAACCATTGCAAACTTTATATTAAAAAATGTATTACTATAATATACATAATACAGTTCTATCAGATACATAAAATGTTTTATGATTTCAATTATATAGATATTTAATCACATAAGTTAGCATAATATGATAGTTACAAGGAAAGGAATTTTATATGTCTTGCTGTGTAGTTTCAATCTGGTGGCATCAGTTCAATGAAACAAATAATGATTTTTTTGTACAATGTAAGAATTCTGATATCTGTGACAAAATGTGGTCACTAGATGGCAAATGCATTACATTTTCTGACATTAACTGTGACTTTGCAACTAGTGACAATTTAAAATACCTGTTAGATCTTATCTTTATAGTCACAATGGATTTAGAGGTGCCTGATTTATTCTCTGAATTTAAACAATCATGGCAACAGGATAAAATTTACAATGTGTTGGACCTCACATTGATCATTAAGAGAAACAAATGAAGCCATTCTCACTGAATTATTTATGGGGAGTTATATAAAAACAGACTAGAGGACAAGTGTAATGATGAC
This sequence comes from Sciurus vulgaris, assembly GCF_902686455.1. Lineage (NCBI taxonomy): Eukaryota > Metazoa > Chordata > Mammalia > Rodentia > Sciuridae > Sciurus > Sciurus vulgaris. Next base: position 22,730,549 of record NC_136470.1, on the reverse strand, counting down.
CATATTAACCTTTACTTAAGATAGTCTGTACATCATGCATTTTGAAAGTGCATCACATGACATTATTGATCTACTTCTGGTGGGTATTTGTGTTTCCTTAATTTCATGTTTAAATAACATTTGTCTATAATTTTAATTATATGACCTATAATTACAATATTACTGAGTATCAAAATAGTTACTATATACCTAGTACTGAGCCTCATTTACTTTTTACTACCATGGGTAAAAGAAACAAGTATTAAATTCTCTGCATTACTCAATCTGTACTATGGCAACTCTGTAGTACAAATGTCACCCAAATCTTAGGGTTTTTCAATACAAAAACTTCTGGGTTTGTAGCAGCAAGCTCTGGAATAGAATCTGGATTCTGGTATGCTGCACATGTTCTGTTGATTCAGGAAAAAGCCTGCAGGAATAGATTTCATCTGTTGTGTGCTATTTGAAAATTTCCATGGTAAAATGCAAAATGCAATTTTAAAACAAGACACCACAGAGAATAGCACAAGAAATCCCATATGTATATATCACCCAGCTTTAATAATTACCAATACTTTGCCATTTTAATTCTAGCAGTTTTAATATGTATCTTCTTTCCAAAAAGAAACATTGATAATTGGGTTAGATAGTAAAAATTTTTAAATTTTGGATTAAACAATGTTGAAGCATATGACCTGTGGCTTCCTCAAGACCTTGAAATAATGCTGTTCTTATGGGTTCTTGCATTACTTCAAATACAGTATGACATAATAAAATGCTATCTGTGTCTTTGTGCTAAATTCAAATGTATGTCATAAATCATCACAGTATGTCTGACCATGCTATAATGTTGAATAGGAAGAGTTTTAGAATACAATTTCTATATTCCTTCAGATCTCTGTTTTAATATTTTCATTGTGGTGTGACATGAAACTTAATTTCACCTCACAATAGATGTAATTTTGAGATCTCAGTATTTTCTTGACCTCTTTCTTTATCCCTTATTGATGCCCATTCATACTTTCTTTCCAATTATAAACAATACGCCACAACATTGGAAGTCCAAAATCATCGTATTTTTCTCTACTTCTTAACATTTGTAAAAACAAAATGTTGCATAGATAGATATCTGGACTCAGTTGGATTTTCTAAGTGCTGGATTTCTATTCCAGTACCATACTTTTATCTCCTATTCACATGTACTGAATTTTCTAAATAATGACAGTATCAAATATTTATTTTCTCATTCAGTTAAAATTATTCATGGAAGATACAACATAAAAATATTAGTTAAAAAATATTTTCTCAGAGAAACCAATATGTATGCCAAAATTATGATACACACTGTATGTTCACATTTTCCTTTTTCTAATTTACTTCTTTAGAATTCCAATAATAATTAATGATCATAAATAATTGTGATAACAAACAAATGGGATTGTGTGATGTGTTTTATCATTTACTAGTAGTGATTGTTTTGGTCAGTATTTTGCTGCTGTGATCAAGATACCTGACAAGAACAATTGAAGGAGGAAAGGTTTATTTGAGGGTTTTTGGTTTCAGAATTCTTTGTCCATAGATAGCCAACTCCATTCCTCAGGGCCCAAGCTAACACAGGACATTATGGCAGAAAGGTATAGCAGAGGAAAACAGATCAAGACAGGGCAACAGAAAGCAGAGAACTCTGCTCACCAATAACAAAATACATAACCCAAATGTAACCCCTCATGACCCACCTCCACCAGCCACACCTGCCAGCCTATAGTTACCACCTAGCTAATCCCTATTAGGGAATTTAATGCATTGATTAAGTCAAACCTCTCATAATTCAATCATTTTGCCTCTAAACATTTTTGCATTGTCTTATACATGAGCTTTTAGGGGACACTTCATGTCTAAACCATGACAGTGATTTTCTTGCCCTCAAGTAGTCCTTTACACTGATTATGACTTTACTCTTTACTGAATATCTCACATTTTTCCAATGGAATATATTGTGTAAAAATAATTTGCATGCCATTCCTGGGATCAAGAAACATGTCCGGCAGCAATAATGCATTGTTAATTAAGTGGATGATGGGAGAATCATTATTTCTTTTTGGGATAGAATATACGTAGAATAATTTTGGAAAACAAAATAAAATAACTAGTTACATAAGACCCATATATTTATTGCTTAAGTTGAGATCAGATTTTTGTACCAGTTTATAAAGGACTCAACGGATGCTGAACTCTTTATGAATATTCACTGATTTAATCTGCATAGCAACCCCATGAAATCTATACTCTTATTAATGAATTATACAGAAAGAGAGATTGAGGTACAGTTAAGTACAGTAGTTATCTCCAGGATTGTAGTCTAAGTACTTATTTCATGCAGTATACTTTCAAGAGATACACCCAGTATGTTACTGTGTCCAATTTGGTCTTGCAGTGTATACCCATAACTAATATATTAAAATAGCACATCCAGGAAGTCATATGAAATATTCAGGTGACATGGAAATCAGCATTTTGATAATTGTTAGTTGGAATGCACCTAGTCTAATAAACCATCTTTGAATGGTTTATTCTAATTTTTACACTTAATTTTACCATATTTAATTTTAGGTATTAATTTTAAAATACCAGATTCATAATATGGGATGAAATATATGCAGAGTATGAAAATATAGCAGATTATGTTAAAATATGCATATATGCATACATATGTATCTTTTGCTATACATATAACAATCTACTAAGATATTTTCCATCTAGAGGTCTTTGACAGAAACCTCTATTTATTTCTTTTTTCCTTTCTTTTCTAATCATTTACAAAACACTGCCAGTTTCTCCTCCATCTATTTCTGGAATCCACTCACTTCTCTCCATGTCCACTAACACTACTTTTCCCCAGGACATTAACACTGAAGTTTTCCAATGGATCTCATTGCCACTCTGTTTTAGTATATTTAAACTGCCATATCAAAGGACTACAAATTAAGTTACTTAAACAGCAGAAATTTATTTCTATAGATCTGGAGACCTGGAAATCCAGTCTCAAAGGGCTGGCAGGAAAGATTTGATGTTGATTGAGGACACTGTTACTAACACCAGTCAAGAATACTTTGCCATGAACTGTTTAACTACCAAAGGTGTCATGTCCTAATGGCATCATCTTGGAATTTAGGATTTCAGCACATGGATTTGGGGGTAATACAAACACTCAAATCATAATACCCTCTCTAATTTATCCTTCACCTTGCAGCAAGAGAGATCTTTTCAAATTACAAATGCTTACATCTTATTCATCTTCCTGAATTTTTTCTTATCCTTTTCCAATTATTGATAAATCATCCAAACTCCTCCCCTTGTCTTCAAGCAGTGTGATTTCAACATAATTTACATTGTTTAGATTGCATACAATTGACCCATTAAGTTAACAATTAATAATCTTTAGTGTATTCATAGAGCTGTGGAATCATCAGACAAATCAACTTTAGAACATTTCTGTCTCTCATTCCCAATTAACTTACCACCACCTCCCATTTTCCTGCCAGTCCGGGTCAACCATTACAGCATCTTATTTGTAAAGCTTTACCTATCCTGGAGAATTCAAATACATGGAGTCATTCAATATTTAGCCTTTATTAATGACATTTTCCACTTAGAAAACTATTTTCAAGTTTCATCCAAGTTGAAGCAAATGTAAACACTTAACATCATTTTTTTTTTTTTTTTTGCCAAATATTTCCTTATGTGGATTTTTAAACCATGCATCAGTGGATGGACATTTGGTTATGTTTTAACTTTCAGATTTTATGTATAATTTTATTATAAATACTCATGCACAAGTTTTTGTGTGGATATACATCTTCTTTTCTCTTGGGAATATAATTGTTAATTCATTTGGTAACTCTAGGTCTACCATTTTGAAGCACTATCAGACTTTTCTCAAAAAACCTGTACTATTTTGCAGGCCCACATGGTGTGTATGAGATTTCTAACTTCTCTGCATCCACTCAAACATTTGTTATTAGGTTTTTGTATTAAGATCACTCCAGTTTGAAGAAAGGAGTATAAGGTTATGGTCTCCATTTCTCTAAGGACTAATGATGTCGCATCTCTTTTCATGTTCTTTTTAGTTTTCCCTTCACTTTTGAGTTTTTTTTTTTTTTTAATCAGAATCTATTTTATTTCTCTAACTTCTTCAACTTTAACTTTCTTCATATCATGTTGAATATGGCAGCTTCAGTGAAGTTCTTTCAACTCTTTGAACCTAACTTTTTTCTCTCAAGTCTAGGCTTACATAGTTTCCATTTCCTTTCTACTTTGTCCTGATTCGCTTGGCCAGAGCTGACTTTACGGACATCCAACAGGTGTGACTGCACAGAGGTCCACACTCAGGAGCACCCAATGCTGACTTTATTATGCTGCCCTTGTCATCTTGAAATTTTAATACATTTTGAATAAGAAATCACATTTAATTTTTTTCTGTGGGCCTAAAAATTTGTTGTCAAACTCTTGGCGGATTATTATTGTTATTGGTCCTTCTGTTTAGAAATACATGCAAGAAACTCTTCTTAACTTCTGTAGATCATGCTAGATTTTCTTGCTGAATCACATCTATACAAGCATGAATCATAATTTGTCATTTCCATTCTAAGCATGTTTACTTGAGGTGCCAATAGCTGTGCCTTCGTTACCAAGTTTTCTAACCCCAGTATTTAGTCCAGTTCCTGTGTACCACTAGCTGTGCTACCACGTGCAGTTTAACTTCGTTACAATTTTGCCTTATGTGGTGAGGCATACAGAAAAAGTATTCCAGATCAAAAACTCTAGGGCAAGGCAGGCTGGGCAGGAAGTTGCTATCACTTATATCCTATAGATTATAGGACTTGCATAGGTAATTTAATGTTTTGTGCCTTAAAGTCTTCTGAAAATGAGGCTACTAGTCCCAATGCCATGGTAGAATCATAGGGAATAATATAACTAATGAGTGGAAAACACTTAAAATTCTGAATAACAGTTACCATTTATCCAACATATTACCTGTTATAATTATCACATTAAATCTTATTTGTTTAATGAATTTTGATTGTGAAAGAGAAAGAAAATAGCACTAGGACCTTGTGAAAAACAACCAGAACTTTTATTGCACATATTAATCTTCATTGCACTGACTTATACTGCTTGGAGAAAGGGTAATTGTACAAAAGTTCAGTTCATGAAGTCAAGATAGAGAATTAGGAACCTGGGAACAAGCCCAGAAGAAAGAAAATTGATAGTAATAGCAAATATAGGAATCTTATAAGGAGGGAAGAAAAGCTTTCCATTAAAATTATTTGATGACTGAAGGAATTGTTCAATGCAGTACTCACATAATTTGGAGAAATTTAGATAAATAATGGTAATTTGGAGATTATTTTTCTTTTTGCTACACTTTAGCAGGTTTTCTTGGTGGTTTAAATATGTGAAGTTGGGTTTAATTGACTTTCTAGAGAAATAATGCCATTAGGAATGAAGCATATGATATACAATTCAGGGGTACAAAATTAGATGCAGGTGTTTTGTGTCTGCATTTGTCTTGGGTTCTGCATGCAGTCTCTATTCACCTGATGCACATCATGAGACCCTACATCTCTTTAGCTCCTCCTGTTTGTCTGCTGGCATATTTCTGTTCTTTCATTAGTCTCCTGGAAGAGTCTGCTTAGAATTCTGTCCTTATCACCAGCCCTCTCAACATTTTCAGATTCAATCACACTTCAGTATTTCAGGGAACATACCCCTCCTCTACTAACCCCCAAGAAGGAATAGCAGTGCTCCTGCATGATGCTTTTCACAATTTGTGGACTATTTTACAATTAATATCTGTCTTCACAGTTAGACCTTAATGCCACTAAGAGTAAGAACTATTCCATTTTGCTTGATGTCGCCTCCTCAGTGCCCGCTTTGTGTAGAGCAAGTGCACAGAATACCCACACGATTGTTAAGTGTCTCAGCAACATGATCCAGATCTCTCTCAAAAGGCCAAAGGCATCAATGACTCCAAATATTTTCAATGACAGTGTAGAAGGAGAAGGAATGCAGGGCTCCTCAAATGTGCTCTCTATTACAATTAAATTCTAAATTTGGCAATAAATACCTGTTTGGTAAGATCACAGAAAAAGCCTATGTACATGGCACTATGTATAATTTTAATTTTGCTACAACTAAAATTGCCAACAGAATTTTAAGATGCAACTGAATTCAAGATATTTGATTAGGTAATACGTAAAAGGACAGTAAACTTTAAGCTTATAATCAATTTATAAAATATTGAAGTACTATTCAGATAAGAAGTTTTTAAACTGACCTTCTAGAAAGGCAAAGAATATAATAGCAAATCAAATTTCAGAGTGTGCATTTCTATGAAAGGTAGGAATAATAATGTACAGTCAGACAATTTGCTTTCTAATCACCTTACTTAATTCAGTGATAGAACCTGGAAATACTAGGTAGATGGCTAAAATGTCCATTAACCTGTCTCAATCAAATATCAGATGTCTTAAGTGAATCTTCTCTAGGTATTGAATCAAAGCCAAGATATAAATGAATTTTCTTTCAGATATGTGCAATGTCTCTTTATAGCACAAAGAAAGAGATGTCCTTTAGAATGTCAGATATGTGAAGGAATGACTTTAGTCTTCCAGTGCAAGTATTTGAGTTAAAAGCACATAGCATATCTCTATGAATGCACTGTTAAATCTGAAAATAATAATTTTCCAATGAATCACACATTTTCTTAAAATTTCTGTTTTTTCAGAATTTCTATTAATAATTTATACATATGGATAATAACTTTGAAGTAGCAATTTTTTTTACTAATATCATACTGATTTTTATATACAATATTTACAATTATAGAGACCAGGGAAAAGAAATATTCTTGAAATTGCCTTGAGAATTAAAAGAAGATTGGTTGCTTTTTAAAATTATTCACACACAGCTACACAAGAAATACTACCTGTAGCTGGAATGGCTTTGTGTCAAAGAACATAGGCAATATCTTTTCAGTGGCTTTTACAGGGTTTGGGAGTCCTTCTGGGTCATGTTCAACCTGAAAGTATAATTGTTCTCTCTGAAATCCAGAGACATCTGTCATTATGCTCAAAGCAGTGCAACAAAAGACTGTGAACAGGTGAGGTGGAAAGCAGAAAGGTTGAAGGAAATATTGTTTCTGAAAACAGAAAAGGATAAAGTTGAGAATGTTGGCAGACTCACACTTTTCAGCCTTGGAAAATAAATAAATAAATAAATAAATAAATAAATAAATAAAATTTCAGAGACTTATCTAAGAATGAGCACATAGTATATAGATTGGGTCTTAGAAAATAGTTACTATCATTCCCTGAAAAAAAGAACACATTGTGCTATGTAAGGGAGCTGATGATTTTAGACCTGTGCATTCTGATTTGAGGTAGATCTCAAAGGATCATGCCCTGGAAGTGAGATGTCTGACTCTACATCTCCAAGGAAAGACGACAGTTTCTGACTGGAGGAAGATCCATCAAAGGGCTTCAGTTTAGCTGCATGCAGGCAAGACAGGGCCTAAATGAAGTGTGTGCATTGAAAAGAGAATAAAATCCAGGATAGAATCCAGGGTTCCTCCACAGTGAGAGGAATCTGCAGCAGAGACTAAGGGGTAGTTAGTAAAGTGAAATTGAGAGAACACTGGGCAAATGTGAACCAGAGAAGTCAGTGCTTAAAGAAAGAAGGCTGGCTCAGAGGCATGAGACTATGAAAATCCTGTATTTCTCTTGTGTAAGAAATTGGTAAATTTGGCTTTTGGATTTACTCATTCCAATTTTAGACTTCTGTTGATTTTTCATTTTCTGTCCTTTCAGCTAATTAAATATATTTGACAACTGAACATCTTGAAAATTAGATATAATTTGGCAATATTTAGATTTTGGTAGATACATTTTTAGTATAGAAATTCTAATCTAAGTTGTTTGGTTTTGAACACCATCTTTCTGATAGTAAACAAAATAGGAGTAACTAGATAATTTAATTATTAAATTACCAATTTAAATTAGATTTAAAATCACCTAATAACTATATTAATAAATTAAATTAAGACAAGAAAGTGATTCTACTGTGCCCCTAATCAATATTATGATGGAAAAATATCTTTGAAATAGTCTTTGATATGAATAAAAAATTATTTGATAATAATCACAGATCAGGTTTTTATGAAACAATTTTCACACATGTACTGAAATTTATGTGAATCTCAGTCACATAGAAAACTAATAATTTTGTAAGATAAAGACGTTTTTCAAACCATATGTATAGTATATAATAATTTGTTGAGGCACTAACACTTCAAACACTGAAAAAATCAATCAAAAATAGTAAAGTATATTTTCTAATGAATTATAAAATGTTAAAAGTCTGCTATATTTCCTATTTGAAGTAAAATTCAATCACTATATTAGCTGTGTTTATGTATTAGTGTTATAAAGGTGTTTAAATGATTGAAGAAAACAATTCTATACAACATGCTAGTTAAGTTGCAACAAGAATTCCCACTGGAAATATAATCTATACAATATTCAATTGTAAGCAATTCCTTGATTTGAATCAATATCCCTGAAATAAATGATTAATCATTTCCATATTGTTTCCAGTGTCTTCCTAAGAACACCTTAGATTGTGATGACTATGTGTTTAATCATTTATCTCTGATGAATATGGTGTAAATTTTGTTTATGTGCAATGCAGTTTTACTCATTCAAAAACGAAGAATAAGACAAAATATGTAACCAAAGTGTAGCCGAAGTATGATTTTCATTGGTAGTTTTCAGACAGCATTGAATAAACCGTGTGAGCACTTTATATTCACAAGAAATATAATTGGAAACCAACAAAATCCTTCCAAGAAGAATAAGAAAACTTTTTAAAAAGGAAAGAGCATACTAAATATCAGTGTTTGATAAAATATGTATCCAAGTGTTTACTACATATCAGTGTCCCTGTAAGCAAGTCAGCAGATGAAGTGGATAAGCTAAAGAACAATAGATACAAATGCTGAAACAGTACTTGTGCAATTTTTAAAAATTGCAGTGTGAGTTTATTTTCATTTATATGCAATATTTAATAAGCGTCATGAGTGTGACCATTTTAGACAAACAAGCATAAAATCTTTCTTTTTCCTGAATCAATGTAAACAGAGCCCAGACGGCCGCATCGAAGTCAAAGGGCATCACGGAAGCTCATCACTGCATATTAAAGATGTAAAGCTGTCAGATTCAGGGAGGTACGACTGTGAAGCAGCCAGTAGAATTGGAGGACATCAAAAGAGCATGTACCTTGATATTGAATGTAAGTTACTTTCAATTTGTGTGTTTATTAAAGCAACTTTGTCTGCCTTGAAAAATATGATTTCTGTGAGAAAACCAAAATGCACGTGCAGTTCCTGTTTCAGTCTTTAATGAAAAGCATTTAGAAGGAATGTAGACATGCAAAGTCAGTTATTAGAGACATCTAGTGGAGGTAAAGGAACATTTCACAGGGCTGCATATTTAATGGTCCATCCTGAAATGATTACTTTCTTTTCTTTTCTTTTCTTTTTTTTTTTTTTTTTAATTTAACCCCAAACTGAGCATCGACCAAACCATATCAGTTATCGGTAATGGTCAGTAACTCCTTTGACTTTTATGTGTGCCTTTTTAAGTATAACATGGCTCTCAGATATGCAGAGACCATTTTCATTCCTTATTCAAGTTCTTTTTTTGAATTATTTTGCATCTTCTTAAGATATGAAACACTACCATAAATAAAGTGAAATATATCAGTACTTATATTTTATCCAAATTGTGTTTGTTATCTGTCTTGAAAATAGGACTATTACTGGGCATGTTGTTAAAGTAAATTTGAATGAATGTGTTCATGACTATGAGATTGAGAAGCAAGAAGGTTAATGCAAGCTGGGCTTTCACAGTTCACTTTAAGTCATTGCATAGAATTTTAAAATAAGTTACTATATATGTTGTTTTAAAAGGAAGAAATTTAGCATCATTCTCAATAAATATTTATGAACCATCAGTGTTGGAAACTCTCTGATGCTTGAAGGAACATAGCTGTGTTAGTAGAAATGTTAGAGATAACTCTTGTTGACAAAACATTTCTATCGGCGTATTTCTGGTACATTAATATTGATAGAAAGCAATAGTAACTGTGAAAAAAAGGATACATTTTCTACTGAGAGTCCCTTTAGAAAGAAAATACTTTATTAAGAATTGACCTAAGTTAACTATATTATTTTACATAATTATAAACTGTGCTAATATCAGGCCACTTCCAAAATAGTCATTTGATTGTCATCACAGGTCTTAAAAAACAGATCAACAAATAGCCCTTGATATTATTAAGAATGAACAAAGGAGGAAGTAATGCTAACAAATTACTTAACATATTTTTCCTCCCTAATATTCTTTGCTGCTGTTTTTTCATCATTGTAGGTATATTTATTTTTCAGGTCAGCATTGGGGAAAAAAATGAAAGTATTTCTCTAACTTCACCTGTTTATATTTTATAATTTGAAATATGTATATTTAGAACAAAATTTTCTTTATGACTTGTTTCTTTGTTTAATGTTAATATAAATGAACAGAAACTTAAGGTTTTAATATATGATTAACATTAGAAAACATTCAATAATTTTTTAAGATAAATTCTTAGTACTGGCCTCTTCCAACTGTCCAAAAAAAAAAAAAAAAAAAAGCTGAACAACTTACTCTGTTAATAAAATAATATTTAGGATTTATTTCCCTTTGCATTTAAAAAATAAATTTAAAGTTATTTGACATATAAGACTATTGCTAAATCCCTGTTGCAAGTACTCAAAAAAGTGGAGCTAATGAAACATGGGCATTATTGATATTTCCAAGACAGGGTAAGGTAGAATGACTCATAACACTAGACTCTTAAAACTAGCTAATATGCTAGTCCTAAAATTGGCTGCTATTCAGTAGAATAACTTGCATTCTTGGGATGTCAAATTTTTTCTTTAGGGAATAAAGGGGTTCCTTTTTATGGTATCCTTATACGTGACCATTAAAAAGTGTTTTTCCTCAAGCATAACCATATCAATAAAAGATACACTGAGACTTCTGTATTATCCTCCATGCATGACTGCATAGGTGTCTGTATGAAATAAATAAAAACCTAAACTATAATAAAGATAATAAACTATTCTAAAGATCACTGAAAATAAATGTAAAAGCCAACTGAATCTACCTTACAATTCAGGTTTGTGGTGAGTGAAAACAGACACAAAGAAGAATAAATCATAGTTTCTGCTTTATTGGAATGCTAGAACAAACAGATTTAAATCAATAATGCATATTCAGATTTGAAAGTGATAGGTAGAGAAAAATTTGAAGATAATGTGAAATTCTAATATATAATGTTTTATTTTTAGTTATCACTGATTTTAATATATAGAAAATAATAATAAAAATGATAGTATATTTTAGTATGAATTGCTTGCTATTGTAATCTTTTAATAAAATGAATAATTTCATATAAAAATACTTAGGGTATCTATTTTTCAAGGGCTGATTTCTAACAAAGTACAAGTTTCTTTTGATCACAAATTCATTCTTCCTTTATAGGTTTAAATAGTTATTTTCAGCTTAAGTGTTCTGAGATAATGGTTATCCTAAAGTTCAACATAAAATTATAGTTTCCTTGTACATTTTATGATTTATATATAAATAATCATATGATATTAATTTATTTCATACTTTAAAATGTTTTGGTTTATATTTATTAGGACAGATTGCTAAAATTTGTATGCATTTATGGTATACAAGGTGATTTTAAAAACTTTATTATTATTACTTTGGCAAATCATAATTATATATATTTATTGGGTATAACATGATGTTTGGATGTATGTATATAGTATGCAATGATTAAATTAAGATGATCAATATATCTGCTTCTCTTGCCAATTGATTTTACAATGAGGCATTTGAAATTTACTCTCTTGTTATTGTGACTATACAATACATTATTGATGATAGTCATCTGGCTGTGCAATCTACCCCAAAACCTGTATCTCCTGTCTATTGGAAAATTTGCACCCTGTGATCACCAGCTTCCCTTCTCCTCCCTTCTCCCCACTCCAGCCTTTGGTAACTATCATTCAACTCTACAAATTATGAACTCAATTTTATTAAATTTCACATATAAGTGAGATCATACAATATTTTGTCTTTCTGTGCCTGACTTATTTCACTTTCTATAATGCCCTCCAGATTCATCCATGTTGTTGAGAATAACAGGATTTCCCCATTATTATAACTGAAGAGTAAGTCGTGTGTAAATACCACATTTTCTCTATACTTGTATCCTTGATGGACGTTAATATTTGTTGCATATCTTGACTGTTGTGAATAATAGTGAACATGGGTGAACAGATTATCTAGAGGGTGCTAATTCTATTTCCATTTAGATATGTACCCCAAGGATTACTGGGTCATGTGGTGGTTCTGTTTTCTCTTGCTGAATCTCTACATAGATTTCCATAGTGGCAACACTAATTTACATTCCTACTGACAGTATACTGTAAAAAATTGTTCCCTTTACTCTGAATCCTCTTCAAAGTAAAAAGATTGTTCCCCTTACTCTGAATCCTCTCTCATCCCCTTAATTTAACTATTCTAACAGGTGTGAGTGATGTCTCATGACGGTTTCAGTTTGAATTTCCCTAATTATTAGTGAAGATGAGTATTTTTCCATGTATTGGCCTGTTGACTCTCTTCTTTGGAGAAATGTAGGTTCAGGTCATTTGCCTATTTTAAAATCACATAATTCCTTTTATTGCTGTTGAATTCAGTTCCTTATATGTTTTGAATAATAATACCTTGGTAAATGTATTTTTATAAATATGTTCTCCCGGTCCATGATTTATCTTCTCTGAGCTTTTTCAGTTAATATATTCATTTGCAAACATATGTGTAAATCAATAATTTATTATATTTCTTCCTTATAACTTATTATATAGCTATAATAGAAGTATTCTAGGACATGTTAATGGACATTTTTCATTTTCAGATATTGGATATTATGTAAATCACCTTTATGAATATTTTTAAAAATCATGTGGGTATATATTTCCTTCTGGATGAGATAAATATTTTAAACATTTTTTCTATTTTTTTAAATTTATTTATCTATTTTCTCCCTAGTGAAAATAAACTGCATCTGCAGGCATTTGTGATTTTTTGTTTGTTTGTTTTGCTTTTTACTTATTTGTTCATTTAAGACAGGGTCTTGTTTAATTGCTCAGACTGCCCTTGAGCTTGAGAGATCCTCCTGCCTCAGCCTTTCAAGTGGTAACAGGGTTTGAACCCAGGGGTACTTAACCACTAAGTAACATCCCCAGTCCTTTTTAAATATTTTAGGTAGAGAAAAAGTCTCTCTAAGTTGCTTAGGGCCTCACTAAATTGTTGAGACTGGCTTTGAATTTGTGGTCCTCCTGCCTCAGCCCCCTGAGCTGCTGGGGTTATAGGCATGTGCCACCATGCCCAGTTTCTTTGGCTTTTTAACATAGAGTTTGTGTACACACACACACACACACACACACACACACACACGTATATATTTATTTATTTATTTATTTTGACTAGTCAATACCAATTTATCAAATACATAAATTTGAACTTTTCAGGTCATACTGTTTGTATTCAATTTGAGAAACCATTACCTGTAGAAGGTCAGGGAGACTTCTATCTATGCTTTCTTTTTAAAGATTTGTGGACTTAGGTTTTACATTAAGATCTACAGTCAATTTTTTGCCCATTTGTTGAATTTTTCATTACTTTTCCATTTATTTATCTATTAGATATTATACAACTTATTGATAAAGTACTTTTATTTATCTAGCTATGCATTTGCTGAGATTGTTGATCTGTTCCAAGTTTTAACTTTTACTTTTTTAAAATTTATAATTTCCAGCACTTATCTCTATTCTAGTTTGACAATTTCTGTTTTGTTTTCATTATTTCCTTTCTCTTTAATTTTTATGTTCACTTTGCTCTTCGAGTATAAATTTTTAAAGTGAACTTTTAGGGAATTTATTTGGGATATTTTGAATTTCTTTAAAAAGTCATGCAAAACTCAACTCTTCTGCTGAACTTTGCTTTATTTGCAATCCCCAAATTATATTGGGTTGCATTCTTATCACATGGGTTACTTTACACTCGCCCTTATCAGCTGACCTTTTTATTATTAATGTTGTATATATTACATCCAAATCCATCAACAGTCTCCCCCAAATTATAATATTAATTTTAAATAGTTACAAAAATTTTTAAAAACTGAAAAGAAAAAAATATTTCGTATTTACTTATATAAATACCATTTTTTGGGGGGGTCTTTCATTTTCTTTGAAAGTCTAAATTTTCCATCCACCTAAACAAATTTCTTCTCTATTTCTTGTACAGCAGATGTTCTCAGAATAAAGTCTATTAGATTTTTTTTTTTTTTTAACATGTAGAAAGATCAACTCCTGCACTATCCTATTTCCAAAAATTTTTGTTGGTAAGAATTCTGGGTTTAAATTACTTTAAGACATCGTTTCCATTTTCTTCTAACCTTCTCTTTTCTTCCCTAAGATGATCCGAGTAATTTGCATTGTTTTTTATGTCTGCCATGTATCATTTTTATGTAGCTGTTTCAAGCTATTTTATTTATGGCTGTCATTTGTCCATACAATTAAAATATGTCTAGGTATTCTTTTCTTTAAATTTTCCTGTTCAAGGTGTGCTGAACTTCTTCAATCTGTAGATTTATATTTGCAAAAATACTTGAGCAGTTTTGGGTCATTACTTCAAATATTTTTTTCTCTAATCTCCTCCTCACATTATGACTTTACTTGCACATCAGACCTTTCAAAATTACTTCAGAGTCCAAGAGACACCTCATAGACCTACCTCTGTTCCAGGACTTTTCACATCACATTTTTATTTTTTCCCTAGAACTCTTTACTCCATCATCTGTTTTCTGCAATTGAGCCTATAGAATGAGTGTTTTATTACAGAAATTATTAGTGTTGTAAAGTTTTCATTTTGTTCTGTTTTGTATCTTGTCTCTTTGCTCACAGTTTATACTTTTCATTCATTTTAAGTGAGTTTTTCTTTACTCCATGAACCATGGTAAGCATTCTAAAATCTCTGTTTGAAATCTACTGTGTGATAAATTCTACCTTTGAGTCATTTTGGGATTTGCTTCTGCTAATTAATTTAGTTGTATGTTACAACCAAACAACCATGATATGTATGGAAGTTATCTAGTAAGTTTACTTTTTGGTAATTGAAACCTAGTTGGCATTAAATAGGCTATTTAGAAACAAATGTGTAATAGTAATACACTTCTTAGTACATTATGTGAAAAGCAATGAGAAGCTATTATTGTAATTAAACACATATTAGATATGCCTAAAATACTTTTATTATGCACCTTTCTTATCAAAAACACTTACAGACACTATGAAAATTAAAGAGACATTACACAGTGTCACAAAAATCTTACACTAAGAATCTTTATCACCTAAACTAAGCACCTACAGTATAATGTTGCTAAGACTTACTGGAAAAGAATCAAGTCATTTATAACTTGATACCAGCATCATTTATTATAATAGCACTAAACTTAAGGTGTTAAAGATTAGGCCTTTTTTTTGCTCAAAACTTCTTTTGTTGTTCAGCTTAAGCAGATTCCTTGGCATACTGCCAGTTCATTTTCACTGTTTCAAAGGTGTTACCTTACTAAGAAGCAGGAGTTGAACTAAAGTTCCAATTCAGAAAACAAAGAGATAACAGGCGTGTGTTATGTGGTTTAATGCAATAAGCACCAATTACACAGTACGTTTGATTATAATTAGAATATCATTAAGTTTTGTGACTAGGTAGTCATTACATATTAACTATTAATTAGACTTAATTATTTTATGTGATAAATTTAATTTAACAGTAACATGGAAACAATGCATGTTAAGAAATATTGAATTTTTCATTTACTTTTTTTCTAATTGAGTTTGCTGCAGCTGATTTTTAATTAATGTTAGACATAATAGCAATTTGTAAATGTGCTTTTTCTGTATTGTAAAAGAAGTAGTTAGCAATATCAGATACATAGTAAGGTTATGGGAATACTAGCTAATCTTGTAATTCTGATTCATGTTACTTACATATTTATTAGCATTCCATGGAATTAACAGATGTGTGCCTTACCCAATAATTCTTTATGCAAGTTTTAAAGTTTCTCAATATAATAGTGATTCTAGCTTATAAGGTAGATAAGATATGAACATGAATTTAACATTAAAAGAAATTACTTCAGGAAACTCTTAGAAATTGCAAAAATTCCTTGGTCATAGCAGGCACACATTTTATATCTATGCCTAAAATCTTGTCTTATGACCCTTTTACACACACCATAATATATTTAGACTGTTTGAAACTTTAAAGATGTCTCATTTGCAGATAAAATTTGGTTCTTCTGCCTGCAACTATTTAGATTTTATACCATGTATGGTAATTTCAAGGACAGAAGAGAACGTAAAACTTATCTCTTCGTGCAGATAGATGATTAAAAGAGAACATTTGAAAAGAAACGTGAAAAGTCTTTTATTACTCAGCTGTATTTTTTAACCCAATCATTACATGAACTTCCTGGGAAAGTATCAAATTTCAAATTTCTGTGCAAAGATTCTATTGCTTATTCTACTTTTATTACAATTTTGCCTGTCTCTGACAGATATTAATTCAAATAAAATCTTGTTAAAATGTATTTCAGAGATTAGGTAATGAGATGTTCTAAGGTATTTTAATACATATCTAGTCCCTGAGAGGCTAAACATTAGAAATGAATGAACAAACAAATGGAAACATGATTTTGTATGACTTCTGGACTCATCACTATTTTGACACCTCTTCAGCTCTAACAAAAACCCTGAACCTTAACCCCACCTTGCCATAGCTTTCCGTTTTCACTCTGGAATGAAGGCCTTGCCACAGGAATTCCAGTTGTCCCTAGGAAAGTCAGGGTACATTTCAGTTTGGGGTTCTATAGTAAAGTGTCATTGACTGAGTGGTTTAAACAACAGACATTTCATCTCACAGTTCTGGGTTCTGGAAGTGTGGGATCAGTATGGGAGTATGGTTGGTTCTTGGTGAGGGTGCAGTTCCTGGTTACATCCTCACATGGCCTTCCCTTCGTGCATGCACAACAACAGATTTGACATCTCTTTTTACAAGAGCATTAATCCCATTTTAGCATTTCCACCCTTGTGATCTCAACAAAAAAATCTTATTATATCCCAATGCTTCATTCCAAATTCCATCACAGTAAGAATTGCAGTTTCAACATACAAATTTTGGACTTCAGCATGTTTAGCCTCTTGACACGGTAAGAGCATTTGTAGCACATGGTTTGTTGCCCCACTCTTCTTCCTCTTCAGGATGTTTTTGGATTTACGACTAGAGCAGATCCACCTTAGTCCAGAGTAGCATATTGGTTTAAAATGCATTATCACAATTAAAAGGACCTATTCATTTTTAATATGGCTCTTTGAAAAATATGCATTGGATGTCTTATCTGTGGTTGTGCATGCATCATGGAAAATTACATTTCCATTGGCCAGCACTGATGCAGGGGCTCATAACTTAAAGAGGTGTTTAGAAATGATGGGAAGCCACCTAAGGGTTTTAAGCAGAGAATAAACTGCCCATGCTTATATTTGCAGAAATGACCCTGGCTGTAGTATTAAGAATAGGTCAAAAGGGGTATAAAAGTGGAAACAAGGGGACCAGTGTTGCAATAAATGAAGTGAATTTCATGGTGTGATTTTAATTGTTGACATCACTTCAACATACACTTATGTGAGTATCAGGACACATCCTTTATAAGAAAGAATAAATAGCATATTCAACATTCATTAATTTTAATAGATTATGTTAAAACCAGGAATTGAGTTTAGTATCAAATTATATATATCTATGTGTGTGTGTGTCTTAGATTATTTCAAATGATATTCATGAATTTGTATTAATGTGCTAGCCATATTTATCAGAAATATGTGAAGTTAGTTTTAAAATTCTATTAAGGTTTGTGAAAATATGCATATTTACATTTTCTGTAAGTGGATTCAAGTTACTTGAATAATCATCACATATTGAATAAGAAAAAAAATGATTTTCAATAAGTTGTTTTAATTTAATTAGAATAAATGGTATTTCTATATCTTCATTTAAAAACCTTCAATTATAATTATTTGGTTTAATATTTTTATTGTATAACTAAAACTAGAGTAGCATTAGTACTTTTCAAACATATAAATGATTGAAAGCAAATATTTCAACAAGTCTAGGAAGCCAGAGTCTACTTACTAGATCAGCTTTGGAAGTATTATAAAATAACATATAATTTAATGTACTTATAATTACATGTCTCATAGAGTACAAAAATGAGCAGCAAGGGTAAAAAAAAAAACTTAAAGAAGTAAGATCTTCACAGTATTTTAAAGCTGTAGAAACTAAGAAACATAATATGAAATCTGTATATTGAAAACACAGTGACTGCTAAGACACTATGTATTTACATTAATTCCTTTATTTCATATTGTTGCTTACCTAGAGTGAAATGTCCTTTCTATGTTCCAATATTATGTACACAATATACTGTCTATGTCTTTGGGATGAATATGAAGTTTTGATGAGAGAAATTCACTTGTCCATAGGACTACTTTTAATACTCTTAAATCTTAAAGTGCTTAATATGCAGCAATAATTAAATCATTATTTATGAACTTGTTAACAAACTCAGCAGTGGAATGTTTGCTCAACATGAGTGAGGCTTTGGTTCAGTCCTCAGCACTGTAGTAAATAAATAATATAAATACTGTTTATTAGATACAAGGCATTTGAAAGATATTCTTTTTGTTTAGGTAATCTGTTTTTTTGCCTGCTAGCTAAAATTTTTCTAAGAATAAAAAAGCAATTATTGGTGTGGTCAGCATAATGGCATAAAAGACTTTTATAAAACTTTCTCTTTTCCATTCTTTCTATGATTGTTTTTCAGACAAAAATAAAATGATTGATTTTTGTCCCAATTATTCTTCATTCATTAATGCTGAATCAGGTGTTGTATGCAATTTTTTCTTACACTGACCAATATTTAATTTTATGACTGCTTATTTGAATTATTTTAAAAACTGCATTTAAATGATAAGCATTGTCTATATAAACATTTCAGGTCAGGTATTAATAAACAGAGATATAGTTTCATTTGAATAAATGTGTATCTATTTTAAAACTCAGTGTCTAAAGAAACTGGCATTTTTTATTTATAAAAGAACTTTAACACCTCTATATTATACAAAAACAATCTTTCTTCCTTTGGTAACTTACAAAGAAATTTTATGGAGATTAATATGTAAAATCTAGATATATACATGAAATTATACCTAATAATAACACTTGTTTATGGAAAAATTATATATATGTAAAAAATTAGCCATCAAACAATATTTTTGTACTTTATGCATGATATGAGGAAAGATATATTTGACTAAAAGAAAGATTAATATTAGTAAGATGAATAATTCACCTTAGTTATAACCAATCTTCTCTTATGGTCAGAATGATTATATCATTAATAAATGTTAAATAAAAGGGAAACCTGGTATGTGCTAAGAAGTCATACACAGGCATTCCTTAATATAAATGACTTGTGATTTGACTTGAGGGTCATAAAATATGCCAAGATTTATGCATACCTTGGTGGTTGAAATTTAATAGAAAAATGCACTTCAAGTGTCATGGCTAATTGGCAATAAGCACACATCTAATTTAGTATTCCACATAGCCATTTGAATTCCCATGGTACATGGACTGAATCCAGTTAATTGCCATAGCTGATTCTGCATATGACTGAACATACAGAACTAGATCTATGAAATCATTAATTGAATTATCCTCTAAATGTGCCAAAGGATATATTAGCTTTTGCTCCCTTGGTAGTTTCCCTCTGAGTAAAGCAAATGAGAAAATTCAAATGCCTGAAAAAGAATGTTAAGGTGTTTCAATTTTTTTACTGCAATTAATTCTCAGTTAATTTAAGGGACTAAAGTATTCACAAGATAGGCAGAGTTTAAGAAAGAAAATGCATTACAATAGAAAACATAAATAAATAAAAACCTAGACCAGAGTTCAAAATTATGTAACTTTTGAACCATAAAACAAATGTAGGTATATTTTCCCTCTTCTCTTAAATAAGTGACACCAGTTAGAATATACACTTATCCTTCAATCATTCTTTTTACATTTATATATAGAGCATATATTGTGTGTCAAGTATAAATTCAGGTGCTGTATAGAACTACAAGGGAAGTACCTTGGTCCTTCCTCTTATGGAACTCACCCTTTAATTAAGGAGACAAAACATGAAACTATCTGATTAATTATATAATACTTCTGATAAATGCCTCATTAGGTGATTCCATCATTATGTGAACATCACAGAGTGTCTATACATCAACTAAAGAGGCTACAATGTCACTAGGCATAAAATCCTTTGAGATCACCATTATATAAAAGGTCTGTATTTAACCAAAATACCATTATGTGGTGCTGTATGCTGTGCAGGACAATATGTTTGTTATTATTGTGATTTTTAAAATATTTAAATTTATTTTTCACTTATTTTAAATCATTTCCCAAATAATGTCCTTTCAGTTAGATTCCCTAAGTAGATAGTACAATTTTCTCAAAATGAGACAGAGCAAATGACTAAAAGCAGGTAAGTCTTATGGATTGCTAGGATTTAAGGAACACGGTTAAGCTAACTGAAGAAAAGGTCACAAAGAGAGGCATAGGTCAATTTATATTATTCTCTAAAACCTTGATAAAAGCTGGATATTAGCATTACCTTAAACTAGAAACAGGTAGATCTATAAGCAACTAAGGAGCTTCTAAAATAGACCAGGTGGTGACCATGACCCTAGATAGGAGAGGTAAGAGTGGATATTGAGAAAAGGGGAAGGTGTTCCTTTAGATTGTGCTTTAGTGATGAGAAATAAATGGCAAAACTTTTAAAATATAATACCTGTTACACATTAAAAACCTATTACAATTATTGGTGATAGTTAAAATAAAATTCTAAAGAAACAGATTAGAAAACTGTACTTCACAGAGCATGAAGCCTGGCAAGAGCCTTGCTCTCAACCTCAGTGTTGTTTACCAGGACAAAACACACGATATCATCAATGTGATTTTAAAGGACTTAAATTTATTGCTCATTGGTTTTCATTCATTTTTCAAATAATGTCTTTTTCTATTTGATTCAGTAAGTGGAGAGTCTAAGTTTGTGTGGTGAGTTTCCTGATAATATTATTCATGACCTATGGCAGATTTAGGTCAAAGATTTTGTATTTCAATTCCCAGAGCCCGTGATGTGCTTTGTTATCAACTTTAGCTTGCTTTTGTTCAGGCAGAATTAAGGTACAGGTCAGAATTCAGGAAGCACTAAGACTGTGTTTAGGTCACACATACCAACTGCAAATAAATCATTTCCAGAAGAAAGATTTCAGAACCTGAGCAGAAATGACAAGAGAAAAAGTGTGGTTTGCATTAAGCAAGTAATCAAGTCAGAAAATGTCATACAATGACATAATGAATAGCAGCTGTAAGTTCAGTGCTTCATCTCAGCAAAAGGAATTAAAAAAAAAAAAAAGAAAGGAGACATTTATTGAAACAGGTGCAATTAGGTACCAAGTATGAGGTGAGGATTGTAAGACTCTTTGTTATTTCCAGGTATTACCAAAGTTGGGCCCCAAAAAAGTTTGTTCTGAACAAAACATTGAAGAAGGTGACAGATTAGACACAGGCATAGCTCACTGTCTCTTATATTCTGGTAACTCTAAATCAGAAATTCAGTCAAGGTCATGGACATAAGATTGTTTAAATGTTCTAGCTCAGCCTTCTGCTTGTACAGCTGCCATTTAATTAAATCTAAATAATTTCTCCTTAGGGAACACTTCACTGCAATAGTAGGTAAAAGAAACATAGTTCCTTGATTTTTTTTGAAGTCTGCATTTGTATGACTTCCTCTTTGAAATATTCCGGGTCTTACAGTATATGTTGAAACTCACTCAATTTATTAACATATAATCCTGAAGAAGATTTGGTACTAAAGATAAATCAACATTTTTACCACCAAGAAATGCTATAGTATTTTTCTTATACTTGGTTTGGAAAGAGGCTTTCCAGTACATGGAATAGTTAACACTATCCCAAAAAGGCTATACAATTTTTGCCAAAAACAAATGTTATGCTTTATATGGTCTGATGCTTCTTCATATATGGTAGAAATTATACGTAAGTATATTAAAAAAAATTCAAATTCTTGTGTCCTTTCCTAAAGGACTCCTAGAGTTTAAGGAATTTGCAAATCACTTATGATGTTCAACTTAATTCTTTAAAAAAAAAAAAAAAAGAAAAGAAAACAACAGAGCAGAGAATATCCAAACTGATATAGAAACTCAAGGTTCTGTCAACTGCAAAATTCTCTTTTCCATTGTGTTCATCTGCTAATGTGTGTGTGTGTGTATGTATGTAAGTGTATGCATATGGCCAGAATTATTTTTTATTTCTGTATTCATGTGTGAGGTACAATGTGATGTTTTGATATGTG
The DNA here is from genome assembly GCF_902686455.1 of Sciurus vulgaris. Taxonomy (NCBI): domain Eukaryota; kingdom Metazoa; phylum Chordata; class Mammalia; order Rodentia; family Sciuridae; genus Sciurus; species Sciurus vulgaris. Next base: position 22,707,842 of record NC_136470.1, on the reverse strand, counting down.
CAAATAGTGTGATATAATTTAATCAACAAATTAACATATGTGATATATATTTATCAGCTTTTTGATGAGAACATTTGAAATGTGCTTCTATAGCAATTTAGACATACATATGATACATGATTATTAACTATATTCACCATGCTGTGTCACAGACCACAAAAATTTATTATGTTGCCTAAGTGAATCTTTGAACCCTTTTACTCTTTGAACCCCATTAGTTTTCTGTTCCCTTACTACAGTCTTGGGTAGCATTCTTTTGCTGACTTTTCCTTGATTTTCACTTGTATATAGATTTATGTATAAGTTAGATCATACAGTGTTTGTCTTTCTGTGCATTGCTTATTTCACTTATAAAGTACTCCAGTCCACACAGATGATGGAATTTTCTTTTCAAGGACTAAATGATATACCATTGTGTATATATGTCACATTTTTTTATCCATTCCTCCTCCTATGGACATTTAGGTTGATTCTATATTTTAGCTTATGAATCATGCTGCAATAAACTTGGAAATGCCAGTAAATTTTAATACACTCATTTCATTTTCTTTGGATTACATATCTAAGAGTAGGATTGCTAGATCATACATTATTTATCTTTTAATTTTATATTCTCACCTACAGTGTATAAGATTTCACATTTTTCCATACACTTACCTTGTTTGTCTTGATAACAGCCATTAACAGGTTTCAGGTGATAGCTCATTGTGGTATTAATTTGCATTATTCCAATAATTAGGGATATTAAGGATTTTTAAATTTATCTATTGACTATTCGCTTGCTTTGAGATATATTTATTTAGATCATTTGTCCATTTTTTTAAAACCAGGCTATTCATTTTCTTGCTCTTAAATTGTTGCCAGATTCTTATTATAAAGACTTATTATAATAATAATCCATGGGAAGAACTTAGCACTCTGTAACATATTTTAAGTCATCAAAAAGTGTTAGAGCTTGAAGTAGGTGTTTTTGTGGGATGCTTTTTTATTCAGCTAGTTAGGTAATAATAAACTTATTCCACTGGAATATATTTTCTGTTCACATGAATCCTTTAAATTAAAATAGGACTTAGCATGAAATAGATGAAATAGCATGAAATTGACAATTTCAGACAATGAATTGAGAGTAAGTGCCCTCCCCAGAGTTGCAAAATCAGAATATTTAAGAATTTGGTTTAAACATCTAATTTTTTTCTCTTCAAGCATATTTCACCTCTTTTACTGTTTTACAATTAGATAACAATTTAACGTCTTCATAAATGTCCTTACTTTGGTGAATTCCTTATGTACGCTCACATATGCAACTTTAAAAATTGTTTAAAATTAATTATTGTATTTTAAGATGTTAGTGTATATGTTTATGCTTTCTTACATATCAAATGGTAACTTTCAAGTTTTTGGACAATTTTTTAAATGCAGAAATTACTCATCATGATCATGAGCAAAATTTCTGAGCTTAATTCACAATTAATCACAAGAGGATTGGAGAATACATTTTTCAATTACCTTAGAAATCTAAATCTTTTACATAAGCAATAGCAAAGAAGTTTTCTAAACTAGTCTAATATTTTCTATTAATTCAAAAGCACAGAGTATTATATATTCTTACACTGAATCTAGAGAATCGTCTTTGACTTTCTAAAAATGACAAAAGCAGATTCACTGATCTGATCACATTCTTAAATAACACTTTAGGTTACTATTTTAAGTCTTGCATTTCAAATTTATAAATTTATAGGAAATGATCCAGCATTTCTTATCATTTCCATATTTGACTTAGGTCTATTTCTCTAAGAAAGTGATAAAAAGGTTTTCATTTAATTCCCTTTCTTGGGGAAATAAATCATCTTTTACAAAATAGAAATTATGCTGACACAATAAAATTGTAAGGAAGACATTACTTAAGAAAACGTAACTTCAATGATAAATTTATTTCTTTCATCTTTATTTATGGTCTATTTTTGTCTTTTTTGCCTTCCTTCTGATTTTTTAAAATAATCGATGTTTATATAATTCCTCTGTATAATATTTGGAGACTTTCAAGATATAAAGACATATTTTCTGAAAATTGCAATTGCTGTTTTATCTCTATAAAATATAACATACCTTTGAGCCTCCTTGCATGTTGCTCTCCCAGAGTCATATCCTTCTTTCCATCATGGCCCAAACCCAATTCTTCAGTTTCATTAGCATGCTAATATTGTGTCAATGAGTATGGCTGCCTTGCTATGATTTTGATGTTTCAAAAAATATTCTATTTTATTGCATACAGGAGTTTTCAATGCCTTTTTCCTCACACCATAACTACATTTTCAGTGTGGTTTTCAGTAGAGCATGTATTGCCTATGGCACATACTGCACTCAACAGCAGTGGTTTTGAATTCAGTTCCCACTGAGATCATCAGGCAGGGAGTTAGTGGCAATTGCTCTACTTCATACAAAAAAGCAAATTTACCATTAAATTACAGTTAAATTACAATAGTATGATATATATACACATAACCATATCACAGAATATGACAGCTTTCAATAGTTTCATTAGCATATGTAATTTTTCTGGATATATTTGCTTAAAAACATATTATTAATAAATCTTTTCCTAAAATAATATAATGCTAAACACAATAGTTCATATATATATATGCAGTAATAAAATATTTTAGAGTTATACATAGAAGCTTCACAATTGACTTCTAATCTAATGTCAAAAATCATAGCTTTTATTGTTAACTAATAACTAATATAGTTATTAGTTATATGTTAGAGTCTTTACTTCTGGCCCTTGAAAATGATTTTGACTTCTTTTTACTTTTGGAAATGTCTTGTTTTCAATTTAACTGAATTGCTGGATTGAAATATATAATTTACTTTAAATTCCAATTGGTTCAATGTATAGTTTTTGACTTTTAAAAATACCATGTGTATATACCACAATTTCTTTATCCATTCATCTGTTGGAGGACATCTAGGTTGGTTCCACAATCTAGCTATTGTGAATTGAATTGCTATAAACATTTTTTGTGGCTGATTACTGGAGTATGCTAATTTTAAGTCCTTCCAGTACAAACTGAGGAGTGGGATAACTGGGTCAAAAGGTGGATCCTTTCCAAGTACTATTCAGCCGTAAAGAAGAAGTATATTATGGCATTTACAGATAAATGGATGGAATTGGAGAATATCATGCTAAGTGAAATAAGCCAATCCCCAAAATCAAAGGCTGAATATTTTCCCTGATAAGTGGATGATGATATATAATAGGGGTGGGGGATGAGCGTGGGAGGAGAATGGAGGGACTTCAGATTACATAGAGGGAAATGAGAGGGGAGTTATGAAAAATGGTGGAATGAAGCAGATATCATTATCCTATGTACATGTATGATTACACAAATGGTATGAATATATATCATGTACAACCATAGAAACAAAATGATATACCCCATTTGTGTACAATGAATCAAAAAGCAGTCTGTAAAAAATTAAAAAAAATAAAAATGTAAAAAATATTATGTAATTCATTATATAAATGTTTCACTGAGACACTTAGTAATCTGCAAATGTGGATCATTTAGTGAAGAAACAACCTAAGAGATCCTTCCAATGTGTTATGACCACAATTAGGGAAATTAAAAAAAAAAGAGAGAGAATCTCACCTGATGTATGTGGAAAGAGTGTTATCAGAATGTATAGAGATAAGTATCAAAGGCAGTGATGAAAAGGGAAGGACAATACTTGCCACACTGATGGAAAATCATAGGCAAATATGTGTGTGTGATATTTAGGACACATAATTAAAGATACATACCATTATGTTTTCACCCATGCAATATTATTGAAATAAAATGCATGTGTTCTTTATATAAAAATTGGATAATGTTTTTCATTATTTCTACTGGATAAGGAAGACGTGATTGCAGAGTCAAGATTATTAAGCTTTTAAAGACACTTTATCTTCCTGAAGTATCATCCCGATTATATTTCCATCAATGTTGTATGATAGTGTCCTAATCACCAAATGTTCCTAGACTTGAATGCTAAAATTTTATTTTGAGGTTCAATTGGGAATATGTGAATGTTGGTTAAAATACTCCTAAATTATTATCTATCCCTACAACATAGTAATAGAATGAACTAGACATCTCTTAACAGAATTCCTCACCTATAAAGCAAAGATTACCTTGTCCAAAAGATTTTCAAAATATTAAATATAATAAAATATATAAAATTGCTGTCACATAGAAACCATTCAATAAGTATTTTATGCCTGCAAGTAAGTTTGACATTAAAAATAGGTAATAATCTTGTTACACATTATTGATCAATTCAAGTTTTCTATTTCCTGAAAATTCCATCTTAGGGTGTGTGGTCCATTTCTTTCAGGTCATCAAATTTGTTGGTGTGCAGTGGTTCCAAATAATCTCTAAATCAAAAAAAAAAAAAAAAAAAAACCTCTAAATCCTTTGTATTTCTGTGGTGTCATCATTTGTAATATCTTCTTTTTTATTTTTAATTACATTTACTTTAATATTCTCTTTCATTTTCTTAGTTAGACTATCACAGGTTGTATTTATTTTATTCTACTCATTTTGGGTTTTTGTCTTGTTTATCTAGTTACTTAAGGTATAGTTACAGGTAATTTGAGATTTCTCCACTTTTTTGATATAGACATTGAATGCTATAAACTTCCTTCTAATACTGTTTTTGCTGTGTGCTGTAGGTTTTGGTATGTTCTGCTTCCATTTTCATTTATTTCAAAAAATTTCCAAAAAAAAAAAAAACAGTCAAAATATTTTTTATTCATTTTAATGGACTCTTTTGGTGATGCGTAGAGTACTGGGGGATGAACTCAGAGCTGCTTTACCACTGAGTTACATCTCCATTACTTTTTAAATTTTATTGTGAGACAGAGTCTCACTAAGTTACTTAGAGTCTGGCTATGTTGCTGAGACTGGGAACATATGTTACTTGTGATCCTTCTGCCTCAGCCTTCTAAATCACTGGAATTACAGGTTTGTGCCACGTACTGGCTGACACTAGTTTTGTGATATTTTTGTAATCTGTCCCAGAGAATATTCATGTGTGTTTGACTGGAATGTGGGATTCTGCAATCATTGCATAGAAGGTTCTACAGATGTATGTTAGGTCCGTTCAGTCTAGGGTAAAATTTAAGTCTGCTGGGCTTTTTAATGCTTCTATTAGTGCATTACAGTTATACATAATAGTGGGATTCATTTTTACACAATCATACATGCAAGGGATATAGTTTGCTTCATTTCAGTCCCAAATACTTCCTCTTTCCTTCCCCTCCTCACTGTTCCTACTCCCCTTCCACTATCCTACCGGTCTTCTTTCTATTTATTTATTCATTTTTTAAATTCTTTATTTGCAGGTATGTATAAATGTGGAATCTACTGTGATATATTCACATACATTCACAGTATAATTTGGTCGCATTCCACGGTTCCTCCCTTTTCCTATCCTCTTTCTTTCCCCTTAGTCCTCTTCCTTTACTCCATTACTTTCCCTTTTATTTTCATGGTGCCCCGCTCCTTCTTTTTTCCCTTTATAATACTCTAGCTTTCACACATAAGAGAAAACATTTGACCTTTTTTTTCTGAGTCTAGATTTTTCACTTAGTATGATCTTCCTCAGTTCCATCCATTAACTAGCAAATGCCATTATTTCATTATTCGTTATGGCTGAGTAAAACTCCAGTGTGTATCTATGCACATTTTCAAATGATTACAGACACCTGTACTGATTCCATTACCTGGCTACTGTGAATTGCACTGCTATAAACATTGAAGTGACTATATCACAATATTACGCTAATTTTAGGGTGTTTGTGGATAAATTCCAGGGAGTAGGATAGCTAGGTCATGAGGTGGTTCCATTCCTAGTCTTTGGACGAATCGCCATATTGCTTTCTGAAGTGATTCTTATAATCAGCAGTCCCACCAACAAGTGCACCCTGTTCCACACAGCCTGGCCAACATTAATATTTGTGTTCTTGATGATTGCCATTCTGACTGCAGTAAGATGAAATCTCAATGTGATTTTGATTTTCATTTCCCTGATTGGTATGGATGTTGGTCATTTGTATTTTTTATTTTGAGAAAAAAAGGTGTTTAGATCTTTTGCCCATTTATTGATTGGGGGTTCTTGTGGGGTGTTAAGTTTTTTGAGTTCTTTATATAGTCTGAATATTAGTTACCTATCAAAGAAGTAGCTGGGAATTATTTTCTCCCATTTTGTAAGATCTCTCTTCATGATTTGGTTTTCTTTGCTGTGCAGAAGCTTTTTGATTTTTTGTCATCCCAGTTATTGATTCTTGGTTTTATTTCTTATGCTTCAGAAGTCTTCTCAAATGAGGAAGTTGATGCCTCTACCAATATGTTGGGGTGTTGAGCCTACACTTTCTTGTAGTAGTTGAGAATTTTTGGTCTAATTCCTAGGTCATTGATCCACTTTGAGATGACTTTTTTGCAGGGTGAAATATAGGAATATAGTATCATTCTTCTAAATGTGGATACCCAGTTTTCTTAGTACCTTTGTTAGTAGGGCTAATTTTACACCAGTATTTGCTTTTGGTGCCTTTGTTGAGTGTCAGGTGACTGGGTCTATGTGGGTTTTTTGTTGTGCCCTCTATTCTATTCCATTCATCTTCATGTCTGTTTTGATTCCCATAACATACTTTTTGTTAAGATAACTCTATAGTTTATTTTGAGGTCTGGTGTTGTGATGTCTCCAGCATCACTTTTTTTGTGCAAGATCTCTTTGGCTATTCTTGGTTCTTATTTTTTTCAAATGATCATATGACTACTTTGACATTAATTCTGCCTATCCATGCATGTCTTTGATCTTTTGAGATATTCTTTAATTTCTTTCTTCAGTGTTACATACTTTTCATTGTAGAGGTCTTTAACCACCATAGTGATGTTTATTTCCAAGTATTTTATTTCATTTTTCTGAAATTTTAATGAATGGAGTTATCTACCTGATTTCTTTCTCAGCACATTCATTATTGAAGTATAGTAATGCTATTAATTTTTATATGTGGATCTTTTATTCTGCTACTTTACTAAGTTTGTTTATCACTGTATGAGTTTTTCAATACAGTTTTTTTTGGGGGGGTTTCTAGTTATAGGATTCTGTTATCAGCAGAGATAATTGGACTTATTCTTTCTCTATTTGTGTCCTTTTACTTTTCTTCTCTTTCCTGATTGCTCTGGCTAATTTCAAGAACTATTTTGAATAGAAGTGGTTAGAGTGAATATCCTTGTCTTGTTCCTGTTTTAAAATAAATGCTTTCAATTATTCTCTATTCAGTATGATGTCCTTGTGTTTGTAGTGCATAGCATAACGTTGAGGTAAGTTCCTTCTATCCTTAATTTCTCCAATGTTTTAAACTTGACTGGATCCTGGCCTTTGCCAATCTTTTTCTGTTTCAATTGGGATAATCATGTGACTCTTGTCTTTAACAATATGTGCTGGACTATGTTTAATGATTTGCATATCTGAACCAAACTTGCATCCTAGGATGAAACCTACTTTTTTCCTGGTGCACTATCTTACTAATATGGTTTTGAATGTTATTTGTCAATATTTTAGTAAAGATTTTTTCATCTATGTTCATCAGGGATATTGTTCTAAAGTTGTATTTCTTTAGGTGTCTTTTTCTGGTTTTGGTGTCAGGGTTATTCTGACTTCATAAATGAATTTGGCCGTGTTATCTCCTTTTCTACTCCTTGGAATAATTTGAGGAATATTTGCAGTAGTTCTTCTTTAAATGTCAGGTAGAATTCAGTTGAGAATCTTTCTGGTCTGGAATTTTCTTTTTGGAAGAATGTCAATAGATGCTTTAATTTTTTAGATAGTGGTACATAATTTTTCTTTGTCCTTATGGATCAATTTGGGTACATCATATATATCTAAAAATTTGTCAATATCTTTAGGATTTTTTAGCTTAATAGAGTATAAATTTTTAAATCATTTCTTATTTGTTCTTTTTAGTCACACAGGACAGTAGAGTATATTTTGACACATTTGTACAAACATGGAGTACATCTTATTTTAATTAGGATCCCAGTCTTGTGGTTGTACATGATATGGAGATTCACTGTGGTATATTTATATATGTACATAGAGAAGTTATGTCAGAATCATTCCACTTTTCTTTCCCTATCCACCCTCCCTTCCCTTCATTCTCCTTTGTTTAAATTTTCAAAAGTTTCTAATAATTCTTTTTATTTCAGTAGGGTTTTTGGTGATATTTCCTTTTTCATTACTAATTTTGTTTATTATGTCTTTCTTTGGATTAGTTTATCTAAGGGTTTATCAATCTGGTTTATCTTTTTAAAGAACCAACACTGTTTCATTGGTCCTTTTTATTATTAATTTTATTCTCAATTTCATTAATTGCAGTTATGATCTTAATTATTTCCTGTCTTCTGCTTCTCTTGGTATTAGTTTGTTCTTTTTTCTAGAGCCTTATGTTGTAATGTTAGATTTATCTCCTACATTTTTATTTTTAATCTATGAACTCAGTGATATGAACTTTTCTCTTAGATATACCTTCATACTTCCTCAGAGATTTAATGTTAACTCTATACTTACTTGTTTTTTAAGAATATTTTTACCACTCCCCTGATTTCTTCTGTGATGCATTCCCCATTTAGAAATGTGTTATTTAATCTCCAGATGTTAGTAAGGTTTCTCTTTTTTTTTATCTTCTCATTGTTTTCTAATTTCATTCCATTATGATCTGACAAGAAGCAAAGAATTATTTCTACTTTTTGTATTTGTTAAGATTTGCTTTGTGCCCTAAGCTCTGTCTATTCAGAGAAACTTCTGTGTGCCACTGGAAGGATGAAAATTCAGTTATCAATGGATGAAATTTTCTGTAGTTGTCTCTTAGGTACATTTGGTTCTGAAAAGTTTTTACTTAATCTCCAGACCGATCTGTTGGTGAGAAAGGTATGTTGAAATCATTCAGCATTATAATATTTGTGTCTATTTGATTCTTTATGTTGAGTTGGATTTGTTTTATGCACACAGTGTACCAATGTTAGAAACATAAATATTTTCAGTGATTATATCTTGTTGTTGGATGATTCCTCTAACCAATAATAAGTGGACTTCTTTGCCTGTTCTGATGAATTTTGGCTGGAAGTCTACTGTGTCAGATAGAGTAGCTACAACTGATTGATTTACATCTCCTTTGCAATGGTTTGGAAAGTGAAAGAATTGATTTACACCATGTAAGCAACACATGGTGGGCTTTTTGTTTGATCCATTCTGCTAATCTGTGTATTTTGATTGGTAAGTTTTGACCTTTGACATTCAGTGTTAATGTAGAGATATAATATTTATTCCTGTCTGTTGGGGTTTTTAGCCCCCTTGCTCTTCTTGACCATTGACAAGGGAAGGGAGCACTCCCCAACAAGGTCAGACCAGGAGAGGTAGGACCAACTGACTGCCTGCACCCAGCCCTCCGGGCAGAGGACAATCAGACATGTCAGGGAGACCAGTCACAGCAGGAACTGTGTATTGAGGAAGCCACATAGCTTTTATGTAGGGTGGAGGCTAGGTGGGAACCAATCAGGTTAAAGGTCAGCAAATGGGGGGAGCGGGGGGTGCGCAGTTCACACAGGTGAGAGTCCCATAGGACTTTATGGCAAGCACGAGCTGATGAAGTTCCCGGAACTGTTGTTAACTAATCCCTGATGGTGGTCTGATTTATCATCATTAACTTTTGAAACCGCCTTTAAGGCCTTGATCTTGCTCACCCGCCAGGAAGTAAGGAGTCAGCCTGAGTTAGTTAACGTGTCATTAGTCCCAACACCTGTCATTTTATTTGTTTCTGATGCTTAATTCTAACTTGATTCTCCTTTAATTGACCATTTTTCTGGTTATGTTTATCCATGCATTAGTTCTGATATTTATTTTCCATTTCTTCTGTGAAATATCTTGTTGAGTATGTTTTGTAGTGCTGGTTTATCCTAGAAATTTTTAAATCTTACCTCCAATTATGAAGGATAGTTTTGTTGGATAAACCAATTTTGGTTGGAACCCATTATCTTTTTTTTTTTTTTAATTTATTCTGGTTCATTGTACACAAATGGGGTACAACTGTTGTTTCTCTGGTTGTACATGAAGTAGAGTCACACCATTTGTGTAATCATACATGTACATAGGTTAATGATGCTTGTCTCATTCTGTTATTTTTCCTTCACCCTACCCCCTATCCATCCCTCTTTTTCCCTCTATACAATCCATCCTTCCTCCATTCTTGCCTCCCTCCCACCCTCTGTTATGTATCATCATCCACTTATCAGAGAGATCATTCAGCCTTTGTTTTTTTGGGATTGGCTTATCTCACTTACCATGATATTCTCCAACTGCATCCATTTACCTGCAAATGCCCTAATTTTATTCTTCTTTATGACTGAGTAATATTCCAGTGTGTGTGTGTGTGTCTGTGTGTGTGTGTGTGTGTGTGTGTGTGTGTGTATCACAGTTTTTTAACCATTCATCTATTGAAGAGCTTCTAGGTTGGTTCCACAATCTAGCTATTGGGAATTGATGAACTATGAATATTGATGTGGCTGCATCACTGTAGTATACTAATTTTAAGTTCTTTGGGTATAGGTGAAATGGTTGTTCCATTCCAAGTTTTCTAAGGAATTTCCACACTGCTTTCCAGAATGGCTGCACTAATTTGCAACCCCACCAACAATGTATGAATGTACCTTTTCCCCCACATCATCACCGTACCTATTGTTGCTTGTATACTTGGTAATAGTCATTCTAATTGGGGTGAGATGGAATCTTAGGGTAGTTTTGATTTGCATTTCTCTTATTACTAGAGATGTTAAACATTTTTTTCAATATATGTTGATTGCTTATAGATCTTCTTCTGTGAAGTGTCTACTCATTTACTTAGCCCATTTATTGATTGGATTATTTGTATTCTTGGTGTAAAGTTTTTTGAGTTCTTTATAGATTCTGGAGATTAGTGCTGTATCTAAAGTGTCTGTGGCAAATATTTTCTCACACTCTGCAGGCTCTCCCTTCACATTGTTGATAGTTTCCTTTGCTGAGAGAAAGCTTTTTAGTTTAAATCTATTCCAATTATTGATTCCTGCTTTTATTTCTTGTGCTTTGGGAGTCATGTTAAGAAGTCTGGTCCTAAGCCGACTTGATAAAGATTTGAACCTACTTTTCCTCTATAAGTTGCAGGATCTTTGGCCTGATTCCGAGGTCCTTGATCCATTTTGAGTTGACATACCTCATAGAAATAGAGCAAGCAATCATGAAATTCATTTGGAAGAATATGAGACCCAGAATAGTCAAAGCAATCCTTAGCAGGAAGAGTGAGGCAGGGGGTATCACAATACCAGACCTTCAACTATACTAAAGAGCAATAATAACAAAAGCAGCATGGTACTGGCACTAAAGTAGACAGGTAGGTCAATGGTATAGAACAGAGGACACAGAGACAAACTCACATAAATACAGTTTTCCCATACTAGACAAAGGTGCCAAAAACGTACAATGGAGAAAAGATACCCTCTTAAATAAATGGTGCTGGGAAAACTGGAAATCCATATGCAGCAAAATGAAACTAAACCCTTATCTGTCACTTTGCATGGAACCCATTATCTTTCAGGAACTGAGATATATTATTTTATACTATTCTGGATGTTGGGGTATGAAATAAGAAATCAGTAGTAATTTTAATTGGCTTACCTTTAAATGTGACCTGTTGATTTTCTCTTACAGCTTTTAGAATTCTATTCTTGTTCTGTATATTAGGCATTTTTTCCATAATGTGTCTTGGAGAAGCTCTTTTTCAGTCTTGTTTATTTGAGGTTCGAGATGCCTCTTGTATTTGGATTTTCATTTCATCCTTCAAGTTCGGAAATTTTTCTGATATTTTATTGAAAATTATTCATTCCTTTAATTTTTATTTCAGTGCCTTCTTCTAAACCAATGAGTCTTAAATTTAGTACCATAATGTCACCCAGATTTATTGAATAGTCTGGTCATAGTCTCTAATTATGTTTTCTTTATTCTTGACTCTATTTGGAAGATTATATACTTTGATTTGAGACCTGAAAAATCTATCTTCAAAGTGATATAAACTACTGGTGATGTTTTAAACTTATTTCTTAAATTTATTGAGTCCTTCATTTTAAGAATTTCTGTGTGGTTCTTTTTCATAATCTCCATGTTTTTCTTCAAGTGTTCTTTCATTTTCTTACATTCACTCTCAGTTCATTCCTTAGATCTTCTTTTAATTCATTTACTGTCTAATTATTAACTTTCTAAGTTCTTTTTCCTCCATCATAGTATAATGGGGGTAAGTTGTGTTGTGAGATATTTGGGGCGACTTAGTCCAATTTTTCACGTTGTTAGCAATTTTATAGTAGTTGTTGTTACTGAGGAATGAACTCAAGGTTGCTTACCCACTGAACCACATCCGCAGCCCTTGTTTGTATTTTATTTAGAGATAGGATTGCTCTTAGTTGCTTAGGGCCTTGATAAGTTGCTGAGGCTGACTTTGAACATGTGATCCTCCTGTCTCAGCCTCTCAAACCATTGGGATTACAGATGTGCACCACCATGCCCAGTTCATATTATTAGTATTCTAGCCTTCTTCTCTAATCTCTTCTGCTTTTATGTAAGGAAAATTTGTAATGAGCTGCTTTTTTCTTTACTTTATGCCCTGGGTTGGGCGATGTCTTGGTGTCAATATTTTTCACTTAGTTTGAAAATTTTACCATGTCTATTATCTAACAACACATGAAGAGGTGAAATTCATGTGCCCAGCAATTACAGACACTTCATAGAAATGCCTCATATTAATAAAAAATTATTTTTAATAATTTATTATTAATAAAAATCATTTTAAAATTAATAAAAAATTTGAGCAACCCTCTAATCTATTTTTCTTGGCCAGGATTTTGAAGTAGCATTTCTTTGGAGGGTTGTACAATTCATTTATCCTCAACTCTGATCCAAAGTGGTCAAACTTTTAGAGAGTCTGTAAGCATCCTTTCATTGTCAGGTTTCACTCCATTCTTGTTTGGATATCTGTGATGCGTCCTCTTTCCAGAGTTTCAAATCATGTGCCAAGGTGTGGAGAGAGGAATGCCTATCCTCCTGTCTTTTATAGGCTTGGAAGAAATGTCTCAGGATACACCAGATATGGTCTAAATTTAATTTGTCTCAGTGCACTACCTCCAGTGACAGCCAGAAACCAGGCCTAGAACTCAGATCACCTTTGTTTATCTCAGTTTTGTAGACTCTATTTGCTGGTACTGAATTTCTTTTTTGATTAAGTATTTTGAAGCTACCATGATAGTGTGGTTCTCTCTGAACAGCCATATTTCATTCCTCAAAGGATGGATTGAGAAGTAGATCCATGGCCAGGTTGAGCAAGAAGTATCCTAAACAGTGCTGTGCCTTCCATTCCATTATCCCAGTTCATGGTTGGAGGCCTCAATATATAGCCCAGCCCTGGAGGTAAGGGGTGAGGCATATTGGGGTCTGTCTGTCCTTTTGCCACTTTCTGTGCTTGGTGCTTGAACATTCTGGGAGTTGTGCAAGTCTACTCTTTGTTTATGATTTTCTATTTGGCTATTCTTCCCATTCCTAAAAGTTGATCTTAAATTATCCCTTTATTATACTAAAGTTTTTCTGTCCCTTTATGTCCTTATTATTGCTGTATATATTTTAGTGTTCTAATATTGGATACATACATGTTTAGAATTATCTCTCCAACTGAATTGACCCTTTGTCCTTATATAATGACCCTCCCTCTCTCTTTTACTGCTTTTATTTACAGGCTATTTTTATCAAGGTATAGCTACCACTGCTTTCATTTTCATTCCATTGACATGGAATATCTTATTTTCATATGGTATCCATAGAAATGAAAAGCTTTTCTTGTAAGAAACATTCAGTTAATACTAGTGATTTTTTTAACTCAACAATCATTTTATGCCTTTTATGTGGATAATTTAACCAATTTACTTTGAAGGTAATATATCAATATTTAAGAATTTACTATAAGCATTTTGAAACCTATTTTATTATTCTATTATATTCCTTTTCTGTCTTTTTCCTTCCTTGGCAATTATCTTTATGCTTACGTGATTTAGAGTGTTTTCATCCTTTTTTAACTAATTTTTTATATGTTTATCACAGATTTTTGCATTGAAGTTACCATGAATCTTTAAGACAATCTTTTTATTTATGTTTAAATAATGGGAAATCCCAAAGACTGCATCAAAAAGCTTATGAATTAATAGATCAATTGAGAAAAATTTCAGAATACAAATCTGCATACAAAATTCAGTAGTGTTGCTATATACCAACAATTACTTAGCTGATTTTAAAATTGAGAAAGCAATCTCATTTATGATAGCTATTAAGCTACCTAGAAATTAATTTAACCAAAAAGTGAAAGATCTTTACAGTGAAAAATGAAACTGAAGAGAATATAAAAATATGGGAAAAATCCCATGTTCATAATTTGGAAGAATCAATGTTGTTAAATGTTTACACTACACTAAATTATTTATAGGTTCAGTGTAATCACCATTAAAATATGAATGGCATTATTCACAGAAATAAATAAAATCATAGTTTTTACAGACTCACAAAAAGATCACAGAAAGCCAAAACAATTTTAAGAAAACAAAGAAAATAACAGACATTACATAACCTTACTTCAAAGTACTACATTGCTGCAGTAATCAAAGCAACATGGCATTGGGTAAAAACACATTGCTAAATGTTACAGAATAAGGAGCCTAGAAATCCACCCATACATGACAGCCAACTGATTTTTTTTATAAGGATGTTAGGTATACTCATTGAAGAATACAGTGTTTTCAATTATGTATACTGGTAAAATTTGATATACATATGCCAAATAATTAAACTAAATATGTCTCAATTATTTTTTACAAAAGTCAACCTAAATGAACTAAATACCAATATTTAAGACCTAAACCTATGAAATTACTAGAGGAAAATGTAGAAAAGTACTTCAAGATACTAAAATGGGAACATTTGGTTTCTGGTACAGAATTCTAAACCAAAGCAAAAGGAGACAAATGGGATTATATCAAACTATAAAGTTCCTGAACAGCCTGGAAAACAACCAAGAGAGTAAAGAAAAACCTATGGAATGGGAGAAAATATTTGAAAATTTTGCATCTGACAAGAGGATGATATCTAGGTTATATTCTCAATAACAAAATATTCAAGTAACTCTATTAAAAATGGGCAATAGACCTAAAAATTTTAAACAAATAAACAATATTCAAATGGCCAACAGGTATGTTGTGGAAACCTTCTGCATATCACTAATCCATCAGGGAAATTCATATCAAGACCAGAATAAGATATCACCTCATCTCATTAAGAATGACTGTTATAAAACATACAGAAGTGCTTTTGAGAATATGGAGAAATTGGAATCCTTAACACAATTTTTGACTGGAATGTAAAATTAGTAAAACCATTATGGAAAATAGTAAGGATTGTCCACAAAAAAATTTAAACAAGAACTACCATATAATCCAGCAGTCCTACTACTTAATGAAAATTGAATTAGTAAAGAGACACTTACACTCTCATGTTTATTGTAGCACTATTCACAACAGACAGGGAAAGGGAGCAACCAAGCTGTATATGAACTCATGAGAAGATAAAGAAAACATGGTGAATATATTTACACAGTAAATCGTCTTAGGCCTAAAAATAGATGAAATCTTGTCATTTTCTACAACAGGGATGGAACTGATGAGCACTTTGTTAAGTGAAATGGGCTAGGAACCGAGAAGTAAAACATAATCTCACTCATATGAGGACTCTAAAGCAGTTGCTATCATAAAATTTGATAGTAGAATGGGGGTTACGAGAAGTGAGAGAGAATGTTTGAAGGGAAAGATTTGAATACCTTGATCATTTGGTGTTGAGTTACAATTAAATAGGATAAAGAGATTCCAGTGTGTTATTATACACTAGGATGATTATTGGTAACAATTAATGTAGTGTTCATTTCAAAATCTAGAAGAAAAATTTGACTGTTTTTACCACATATATATGTATATATGTGTATACACACATATATATAAAACATGATTTAAACATCACACAATATTTACAATTATTAAAGCATTTTATAGTACTACATTCATACAAACTTTTATGTTTTTGATCATCAATTTTAATATGATTTAATTTAAATTAATTAAAAATGAATGCATTTCAAAAACATATGTCTGAAAAAGACATGCTGTATATCATATAAAAACATCATATATATGTGAAACAGACTCTAAAAGTGGACTTGTACCAAGGATTATAATCCTTATATTACACATCTAATGCACAATGAGCAGATTTAACAAAAAAATGTAGATCATATTAAAGTAACTGGGGGCAGTAAACAAAATGTTCAAAGGTAGGAAAATGAAAATGTGTATTTTATGATTGAGTGTTAAGTTCTAAGCAGTTATTTCAGCAACAGTAATCAGAATTTACACTGATTATTTATCAGTACTTAAGCTTCAACTTAAATTGGATTTATGTTTTTATTTTGAAATAATAATTATTCCTCTCAAATAATTACACAGTCAGGAAATTGAGACTCAAATAGGTTACTCTGTTTGTGTGTCTTCAAAATTAGGATTTTGCAATAAAATGATGTAAACTTACAGGGGAAAAGAGAGAGTCCCTCTCTCTCCCTTAAATCTTTTGTAGACTTTTTGGTTAAATCCAGGAACTCAATTTATAGAATAACTGATTAATGTGATAAAAATGTAATAGTTTCATTAATTTATATGTATATGGGGGATCTTCACAAAATAATAAAATTTTAAATATGAAGTTCTAAAGCATGATACTTTCATATATTCTAGTCTAAGCACAATAAATTTGTGAAGGAATGGCAGGATGAATGATTCTCTGGACTAATCTGCTAAGTTCCAGAATGTTACTGAGGTATATATGGACACTATAGAAACTAGTGGAATATAGCGCTATTTCACAGTTTGATTATTTAAGTTAACTTCGGCCCAGTCATCACACTGGTGGTTTAGGTTTTTATCCAACCTTGGTATGCAGAGGATATCCCTCCTGAAAGGATCTTGGTGGCTTGCTTCTTGAATCTGATGATCCTTCCTCCAGTGACAGTTGCTCATGTGATTTCAGTAAAGCAATTGTGAATATTTTGAGATGGCTTTTCTTAAATTTTCCAATGTAGCATCTGTTTTCCCTTAACTCCCATAATAGAAGACTGCTGCGAGAACTGAGAAAAGATGAGGAATCATAGGGAATGATTGGTTTTTAATTAATTATTATAAACTGATTTAGAATATTCATTTCAATAAAAAATTAAATATGTAGATACTTTAATATTTGTTTACTTGTGATGTAATCAAAGGAATTCATACCTCCTTCACATGTATAAAAAATTTGTTATGACAAGGGTCTGATTAAATGACACAGTAACCACTGGTTTTATTAAATTTATCCTAAAATCACTCTTTATAATGTGAATATTTCCAGAAACACTTTCTATATGTGTAGCTAGACATTAATTACATTCATAAATATTCTTAGCAAATTGTTAAGAGCAAATTTAACTGAATATTGTTTAATGTTTTAATAATGACCAGGATTTTATTCACATTCAAAATATTAAAATTGTGTGGTGAAATATTCAAATATATGTTTTCATGAGTTTCAATGTTAAATATTAGTATATAAAATTAGCATTATAGCTTTTTTGAAGTTGAATAAAACTTACTAATATTCATATTAAATTATTATATTAATGTTTTTAAAAATATTTTTTGTTGTTGATGGACCTTTATTTAATTAACTTATTTATTCATATACAGTGCTGAGAATCGAACCCAGTGGCACACACATGCTAAGCATGTGCTCTGCCACTGAGCTACAACCCCAGCCCCATTTTTAATGTTTTGTTACATTATTTTACAGATGCTCCGAAGTTTATATCAAACCAAACGATTTATTACTCTTGGGAAGGAAATCCAATCAATATAAGTTGTGATGTGAACTCAAATCCACCAGCCTCAATCCATTGGCGGAAAGAGAAGTTAGTCTTACCGGCTAGAAATACTACTAATTTAAAGACCTATAGTGCAGGAAGAAAGATGATCTTAGAGGTAAGTCTTCATGTGAATATCAATAATATATGTTGTTTTAGCATGTATCTACTGTTTTAAATATATTTGAATAAGTTTATGTGTATTATAATGACATCATTTGTATGTTTCACATTTTATTTATTAAAGGTATTTAGATAATGATGTGTTTATTTTGAATATTTAAGTGTTTACTTGTATAGAAATATTGGCATCAGGCAAATACCTAATTTTCATGGATTTACTTCTGCAGAGAAAAACATGATCAGGGAAAATATCAGGAAAAAAATTAATAATTTGACAATTTCCAAGGGCCTGAAGTTCATCATCAGTTTTGATGCTTTCACTGATTCAGTTTTGGTAATTTTGCTCTTTTCTGACTGGTATATGTACAATCTGATAGCTACATATTTATAATTCTAGTGTAGGTTCCTAAATAAGCCAAGTTTACTTATTTCACTTCATTGTATATTTCTGATGGGAGAGAACTGTTTTATACTGAAATGTGACTATTTGAATAGGATTCTTTTTTATTTAGTAATTGCAGATTTGTGTCTGTGTGCATGTTAATACCCAGTTCTCATACTAGTCTATGACAATGATTATTGTCCTTTGTAATTTATGATGCTATTGGAAAAATTGGTAATCTTGTTATAGACTTATTCAGATGAAAAGTGATAACATTTTCCAGTAATTCAAGTTTACATAAATCTAAAAAATACACCTCTTTAGTGTATATTTTAATACCTGATATTCATACTATTGTAACTTTTGATGTTCTCTTTGGTGCCACAATATCTCTTCTACCTGGTAGCTGGGTTTAATAAAATGTTTGGTTGGTAGAATAATTTGATCATCATATCTCTGTATATTTGGAAAGGTAACTAATAATAAATCTTTTTGTCTAAGTCTATTTCAATTTAAATCAGTTTCTTTAAAATTGTATTAGAAGAACTAGCTTTGGGTGAATTGACATGGATATCAATTTCACAAATACTTCTTTACTTCTAAGAAGCTAGATTTAACTTCAGTTTTGATTAGTATATTGGCTTCCTCCTCTGTCATAATACAATATCAAAGGCTGGATGACTTAAACAACAAAAACGTATATTCTTATATCTGGAACCTGGAGGTTCAGCATCAATGTGCTGGCAAGATTGGTGTCTGGAGAGGACTTTCTCCTTAACCTCTCCTTAACCTCTAGCTGGCGATTTTTCAGCTGTGTCCTCACTTGGCCTTTCTTCTGGACATACAAACAGAAAGAGGAAGGCAGACAAACAGACCCAGAGCTCTGTTGCCTATTCCTCTCATCAAAATATAAGTCTTATTAGATTAAGCCCCAACCTTATGCCCATATTAACCTAAATTATCTCCTTGCAGTTATTTTCTCCAAATATATTTACACTGGAAATGAGGGATTCAGTACTCATGAAGTTGAGGGGAGCACTCTGTAGGGTCTCTTTACTTGCAACTCTTAGTTCCTATGTGGGCTCTTTGGCTGAATCTCAGAAGCCAACCAATACAAGAGTGGATTAGCAAGAGATATGTATAAAAGTTTTATTAATTTTACATGTACATGTGGATCTTCACAAATTACTGAAGCATGATACTACTTGTATACTATTAGAGAAAGAACAATAATTTTGTGAAGGAATGACAGGAGCAATGGGTATGTGGACTAGGTAGTTAATTCTAGCAATGTAACTGAAGATACATAGAGGAATAGAAGCTATTAAAAGATAAAGATTACATAGGTTATATATTCAGGTTCATTGCACCCTAGTTACCAGACTCTGGTGATTAAGGCTATATTCCATTCTTCGTATTAAAAGACATCTCTCCCCAAAAAATCTTTATGGCTTCCTGCTTGTAGAAAAATACAGGCATATGGTTGTTCCTCAAGTGATTTCAGCTTGAAACAATCAATATACCAATTTGGCATATTTTGTGATAGTATCTTTTAACTCCTTCAAGTCCATATCAGGTAGATTTCAGTTCCTTCTTAATGACAGGCTTTTGTTTAATTTCTGCTTTAGTCATTTTAACACATTTGAATTCTGAGGCATCTCATAAATTTTCATTGTTAATGCCAAGAAACATTTTATAAATACAAGATTTAACTACTTTATTTATATACAGATCTTATGATGTTTCAAATTCTGCCTGAATGGTTTTTCTCTCCATCACAAAGTGAGAAAATAAGTAATTTTTGTTTACATGAAGCCAGGTGATCTTTTGGGTAAAGCACTGACTTTGAACAAACACTTTTTTGTATATAAACTGTTTACACAAATTAAATAAATCTTGAATAAAAATATATAATTTGCGATTATCAAAGTTTAAAAGCAAAATATAACAATAACTCAAAATAAAGAGGTACAAAAAAGATTATTAATTTTTAGTTGTTAGCATACATATTACCTTTCATCATCTTTACATAATAATTATTATAATAGCCACATAAGTGCTGATTTTTAAAAAATATCTAATAAAATATAGAAAAATAAATTGATTTTAAAATTAATGATTGGTCAATTATAGATTTCTTGAGTTTTTGAATTTTTCCTTTTCTTCTAATTTGTTGCATATATTTAACCTCTTAAATGGGTGAATTTTAATATATAACCAAATATTCTGGGAGTCATTTAGGTGCATGCCAAAAAATTCATCTGTAAGGGCCAGCAATACTTTTTTTCTAAGTTCTTCCTTTTTCTCTGAACATATCCTGAGACACTCACACCAATTTTTAATATGTGGGCCAAAATCGATGGCAGGAAATTTCTAATCAGTTATTTGGAATAATATTCACTTTTGGATCATCTGTATCATGTCCTAAGTAAAGATTCTGACTATCGTATGTAAGATTTTATCACCATAGAATACATGGAAAGAAGAAATCAGTTTCATTCAGACTTAGGAAAAATAAGCCAACCCCCTATATTAATATTGGGTTATCAACTTTTATTTTGATGTTCAAAAGTAATTTTTAACTCACTGTGTTGTGTCAAAGCCTAACTTCACAAATTAAATTTATTTGAACTGGATATTTAAAAGTAAAAATTATTTTGTGAGTAGATATTCTTAATATTTTCTGAGTAAATATTATCAGGACTTTGCACATCTTAAATATTTAAATATATACTGAGTGCTTTATAATAAATGCTATTTTTTGTGAATTATATTTTGATAATTTAAAAAATATTTTAGTATGCAAAGTGAAACATATTTGCATATTGAAACACTGGACTTTATCTTCATATTGCACTCCTCAGAATACATCAAAAACACTCCAGGTTAAATCTTGAGCTATGCTTTGCTATGATGGGTATTTTCTCTATTTGTTAACCATATATCAGGATAACAAAATTACTTATGTAAGGTTTAATTGTAAAGCTTTTGCCTATTGACAACTGAACTCCTTAGAGGAAGTGAATTGAGCCTTTTAAAAATGTTTCCAATGTAAAAGGGAATATTTAAATCGTTGATCTTAAGGATCTATGCAGGTGTAACAATTATTTGTTGTGGCTATCCCGCCTCTGCATTGTATTGATTCAATAAATAACATTCTTCTCTATGCATATTCAAAATCTTTCCCACATGCCTGGAGAAGATGAAAGATTATAAAATTGTTTTAGAGTTTAATTAGCCTGTTTTATTTAATGCTGCATATGAGAAAAATGCATATTCAAATCACTTAGGAGTACTTATATAAGAGCTGTTAAAACTTCTGAGCCTTTAGCCTATGATTTGATCCTAGATGGACAGCTGACTAGAAAATGAATGACACAGCTTTTTTGTACTTGCTCAGAATTTTCATCTTCAATGGACCTCAAAATTGCTCTCTTAGTTAATAGCCTCCCATTAGCACCAAATCATTTTTCTCTCTTTTGGGATAAAGTTGAAATTAACAGCTACTCTTATTGTAAGCATATTCCATCTTAAAAATAGTTGCTGAAATTGAAAATTATATCTATTATCATCATCAAATCTCTTTTCTGAATTGATACTTGAGAATTTCTGTACATTAGAATTACAGGGTTGGTCCCACTGTTCACTAATTGAATCCCCAAAGGTTAAATTAATTTTGGATTTCAAATGCATAAAGATCAAGGTCAGCAATTTCTCACCTAAACTGAAAGAGAATGATAGAAATTGAATGGAAACGGAAGCAAGATTCTGTTATTAGATATGAAGAAAAAAATGCCTGTATAACTGTCCACAAGGACAATACTTTCCTGCAAAATAATTTCCTGGAATGATTTTTTAAAGAATTATTCCTCAGCTTATGGCAGTATTTTTGTTCAAGAAATGGGAAGAAATCTTACATATTTTGAGCTTTTCTTGAACTTTAAATCAGTCCCTCTCAGGTTAAAATATAAAGCAAAGTTAACACTGGTTTGGGTACAAGCTTCATATTTTCAAGTTCACACCCGCATTGGTTAAGCCTTTATTTTCATCATTTTTAAAAAATATTTTACCTATAGTAAGGTCTAATAATTTTTCTATTCATAGATGCATCCAAACGGTAACATTAATCCAGTTAATGAATTAATAGAGAAATTGTGATTTTCCTAGTCCTATGGATAATTCAGATTTGTAGATTACATTTAAAAGAATTTGTAATATGTATTGGTACTTGATTAAGAAAAGTGCAAGGAAGTAAATAATTGAGCATATGTGCAAAGGGTAGGCACTAGAGTGTCTTTTAACTTCTTTGTTGTTTCAGCATTTTAACTTTTACTATTTATTATTTTAGATTGCACCTACATCAGATAATGACTTTGGAAGATACAACTGCACAGCCACTAACCGTATAGGAACCAGATTTCAAGAATATATTCTTGCTTTAGCTGGTAAGTCTGGCACAATAATTTTTTGAGATCTCATAAAATATTCTCTGAGAAATAAACATTTAAATTGATAAAATGGCCTCATTTAATTCTACATGTCAACAAAGATTATGTTTACCATTGTCACAAGTCATGGTACAGGCTGCTTGTTACCTGAAAGTCTGAACCAGTGATAAACAGTGAAGACCTTAATGATGTTTACTGACCAAGGTTGTTTTTAATTTTTTATTCTAATTGGCCCACATGTGTAAATGAGACCCTTGTGAATGAAGTATACAGCATGCTTTAAGAAATCAAATTACACCTCAAATAAAGTAAAAATCTAGTCAAAATAATTTAAAAAAATAAAAACACCAAGAGAAAATGAGGTATGATTTATCTATTTTAAACTTTTTATCTTTAAAGTAAAAATTAGAATCTTATTTTTAAAGAAAAATAGAAAATACAAAGTTAAATAATTTTCTTGAAAATATTCTAGTTACAGTACATACACTATGCCTGTTTTGCTTCTAAATCTTAAAGATATAGAAACAATAACACAAAGAGTAAAAATTAATTTTAATTGGCAATTAGGCTATGATTTTAGTGGGATGTATATTTATAGAAGTTATCATTAGGTTTGACAAGACTGATAAAAATAAATCTGAAAATACCCTTATGAAATTGTTAAGAGTTCTGATGGAAAAATGTCTTTCAAAATAAGATAGGAAAATATCAGCAAATAACTTTAGTTTTATGTTTTAATAGAATTGTACCGTCTGTGAAGAAATTTTAAAATCATTTTCTAAGTAAAGTTCTTATACAAGTGTAACTTACTTTAGTAATTTTTTTATCACCCTCTCACGCTTTCTTAGGTTTTAGTCATGGTAGCCTGGCTTCATTGTTTCATGGTAAGAGGGTTTGGCAGAATGGCAGAGCAAAAGTGTTCATCTCACGGCTGGTAAAGTAGAACCCAGGCAGGGCAGAGAGGCTTGCTGGAGCCTGATCAGGGTTGGGAGAGGTCCACATAAGCTGCCAGTTGGTTGGGGAAACCAATAATAAAGAATGACTGATTTTTTCCAGAGGTATTGGTTAAATTAGCATATATATGTATATGTATAATTAGTATATTCCTTATTAGTGTGTGTGTATGTGTGTGTGTGTGTGTGTGTGTGTGTGTGTATGTCTTATTAGTGTTTCTGTGTGTACATATAAAAAGAGAAAAAGAGAAAAAACTAAAATGTTCCTGTGCTAACAAATTGGTATAGAAGGTACAGGTATGAACTCTAATTTTCATGCACATGGATGAATACAGATATGAAAAAATAAGTAAAAGAGTATATATGCATATCTGTGTATTGTTTTCAGACATTTTTACAAAGAGCTTCTCTGTTCTGGGATTGCCATTTAGAAAGCAATTTCTGAGGTAGTTCTATCCAGAGAGAACACAGAAGATTTAATACTCCTACAAGTCATATCTTTTTCCTAAATATCATTACTCAGAGTAACTAGGGCTCCTTGTATGAATGGCTGTTCCCACACTGGAACAGAGATATAAAAGATAAGTTTGGAAGACCTTGTAGTATCATAAAGCAAAACCAAACAAAAGCAAATTAAACACATAACATCCATGATAAACAATATAATATTTTTCATTAACTCATCCAAGAATCTTCAATGGTTCCTAAAGTAACTTTGTGAACATCAAATGGAAAAAAAAAAAACATAAGTAGAAATAGTTCAAAGTACATATCTTCAAATTATGAATTTATTATAAAAAGAAATATGGTAACATTACAGTTGATTAATCTAACTTCTCAGGTGAGATCTTCATGGGGAGGGATTAAGTAACCCTCTGAGGTGTGTGCTGGCTGGAAATAAAAGTCTGAAAAAGTAATATCAAGAAATAAAGCAAAAGACACTGAAAATATTTTTTAAAGCAGGGACTTGATGGGTGGCAAAGACCTGATGGGTCTGATCCTAACGAAGGGAAAAAGTCCATGAATACTTTATTTATAGGGAAACATAGTAAAGGAATTTATTGTGAGGAAGGCTTCCTCAAGGTAAATAAGAAACAGGAGGCTTTGTGAAAGATGGCCTGATTGGGGACTTACCACTTGGACAGTAATTCTTCCTCCTACAGGCAGCTGGCACCTCAAGGCTGTTTAGCTGCACTGGTATTTCTTTTACCCAAGGCTGGCAGGTGTCTAAATTCAAAGCTATTGAACCCATAAATTCCACACCAGTCATGGAATCTGCCCCATTAACAGCAAGTACCTGCAATTGGGTGTGTCTTTCTACACCTTGTCCTGGAAAGATTCCTAGATGAGGCAATCAGCTGTACAAGTCTATGGAATTCAAAACAATAGTTTATTTGTTGCTCCCAACAGTAACAGGTAAAAAATTATCAAAAGGACCAAAGTTAGCATCACCAATAATGAGAAAATTATACTTTTGTACTAACAGAAAGAGGCAACCAAATAACTGATAATAATGTCTGTGATGCTTCTTACAAAACACTTAATTAGAATCTAGTGTAGGATATTTAGTGTAGTAATCTAGTATAGTAATCTAGTGTAATCTAGTGTAGGATATTTAGGATATAGTGTAACAAATCCAAACAAATATCCTACATTAGATTCTAATCCAAATTGAGGTTAGTTACTAAATAACCTACCTTCAAAATATCAGACATGAAAAATAAGGAAAGGTTAGAGACTCATCAAATAAAGGATTGTAGAGACCTGACAAATAAATGCTGACCAAGGTTCTAAACTGTGTCATTTTGCTTTAAAAGATGTTATTGGTATGGTGAATAAACTTTGATTGTGGTCTATGGAATGGATGACAACTTAATAATTTTATGACATTTGTATAGTGGTATGTATTTTGTAATAAATGTGCACAGAAGTTGGTATTATGCCAACTTACTCTAAATGGTTCAGAGTTTTTTTTAAAAAATATTGCTGTGTACTTCTTTGAAAATTTTCTATAAAATTATATTATTACGAAATCAAACTAAAGCCAGATGTTGTGGTGCATTCTTGCATTCCCAGTGGCTTGGGAGACTGAGGCAGGATGATCTCAATTTCAAAGCCAGCCTCAGCAATTTAGTGAGATGCTAAGCAACTCAGTGAGACCCTGTCTCTAAATAAAATACAAAAAAGGGCTGGTGAATGTAGCTCAGTGATTAAGTGCCCCTGAGTTCAATCCCTGGTACCAACACACAGGAAAAAAACAAACTAAAAATTAAAAGAATCTAAATCAATAATCAAACATGTATAAACAGAGCAGCTTTACAAAAGGAAAATAATTGTGATAATAGGTAGCATTCTTACATTTTATTTGTTCTTTCAATTATATAAGATGACAGAGTATACTTCAACATACCTATACAAACAAGAAGTATGTCTTCCTCTAATTATGATCCAGGGTTTTAAGTTGTATATGATGTGGAAATTCACTGTGATGTACTGTCTACATAGTGTCATTTTAGATTCATTCTACCATTTTTCCTATTCCTATCCCCCTTTGTTTCCTTCATTCCCTTTGTCTAACTTACTGAACTTCTATTCTTCCTCTAATCCCATTCCTTATAGTAGTGTAGCATCCACATATCAGAGAGAACATTTTACCTTTGTTTTTGGATATGGGCTTATTTCACTTAACATGATAGTCTCCAGATTCTTCCATTTACCTGAAAATATCATAAAGTCATTCTTTTCTATTTCTGAGTAATATTCCATTGGTTATATGTACCATATTTTCTTTATCCACAGAAGGGCACCTAGGTTGGTTCCATTGCTCAGTTATTGTGAATTGAGCTTCTATAAACATTGATGTGACTATGTCACTGTAGTATGCTGATTTTAAATTCCTTGGATGTATACATAGGAGTGGTATAAAAAGGTCAAATGATGTTCCATTCCTAGTGTTTTGAGGAATCTCCATATTGCTTTCCAGAGTGGTTGCACCAATTTTCAGTGCCACCAACAATGCATGAGTGCACCTCTAGCCTCACATCCTGGCCAACATTTGTTGATGCTTGTATTCTTGATAATTTCCTTTCTGACTGGAGTGAGATGAAATATCAGTGTAGTTTTAATTTGCATTTCTCTAACTGCTAGTGGTTTTTCACACTTTTTCAACTATTTGTTGATCTTTCATATTTCTTCTTCTGTGAATTGTCTGTTCAATTCCTTTGCCCATTTATTTTTTGAGTTATTTGTTTTCTTGATGTGGTTTTTGAGTTCTTTATATATCCTGGAAATTAATGCAGTATCTGAGATTCAGGTGATAAAGATTTTGTCCTATTCTGTGGGCTCTCTCTTTACCTTCTTTATTGTGGAAAAGCTTTTTAGTTTGTTACCACCCCATTTAGTGATTTTTGATTTTTCCTCTTTTGTATTAGGAATCTTGGTAATGAATTTGGTTCCTAAGCTGACATGTTGGAGTGTTGAGCCCTACATTTTCTTCTAGTAATTGCAGGGTTTCTGGTCTGCTGTCTTGGTCTTTTATCCACTTTGTGTTGAATTTTATGCATGGAGAGAGATGGAGTACAATTGTATTTGGCTACATATGGATTTCCAGTTTTCAATCACCATTTGTTGAAAAGTCTAGAATTCTTTTTTTTTGGGGGGGGCAGGGGATTGAACACTCAGGGGCACTGAACCATTGAATCACTTCCCCCCTTTTTTTGTATTTTATCTAGAGACACGGTCTCACTGAGTTACTTAGCACCTCACTAAGTTGCTGAGGCTGGCTTTGAACTCAGGGTCCTCCTGCCTCAGCCTCCCAAGCCACTGGGATTATAAGCATGTGCCACCATACCTGTCATTATAATAGCATTCTTTTTTTTTAAGTTTTAAAATTTGTTCTAACTAGTTATACATGACAGTAGAATACATTTGTGCACTTTGATATATATATATAGTAGCATTCTTGATAAAACTAATCTACATCTTTTTGTGTATACACATAGATTGTTATGTGACTTTACAGATGATAACAATTTATCAGAAGGGATATTTTATATTATATAATAATTTAGACAAAGCACATGTTCTCCAATATATGGATATAAGTTTAGTCTAAAATTTAACAATTTTTAGGTGAAATCTTGGAATAAATATACTGACAACATTGCCTTTGATAATTAAGAGACAATCTTTATCTCATATCAGTACAATTTATAATATATTGTGGAAATTAGATATACAAACTTTGGCCTCCTATACTCATGAGCTGAATATTTCATGCCTCACTCCACTTTGCCATTATCTCTACTGGGGTAGAGCTGCTTGATAAAGTGTAGTAAGTTTGCAAGGCATTATTAGCTAAATTGAATCATGAATAGTTATCAAAGTTCTAATAGCTCAATGAAACACATGAAGTATTTATACCAATCTAAAAGATAGAAAATAGGTTTATAAATTAGGACTAACATATATAATTGTTATTACACCTACTGTTATTATTTAAACAATAGGCATAATGAAATATTGACTACCTAAGGGACTTCCTTGAGCAGAGTCATCCTGAAGGCCTATAATTTTGTTATACCATTTCTCCCATGTGATCTTAATGGTTTCTATTTTTAAAATAAATTTGTTTAATTTCAATTGGCCACAAATGTTCATATGTATGTGGTTATGTTGTAATAATTACACATATGTGTACAATGTGCCATGGTCACATAAGGATAATTAGCATTTCCATCTCTTTAAATGTTTATCATTTCTTTCTATTCAGAAACTTTGAAATGCTCTTCTAGTTCTTCCTAAAATATAAATATAAATTATTATGAAAATACTAACATACAAAATAAGGATAGAATTTTAAAGGCCCCCATAGGAAAATAACTGGTAATATTTAAAGGGAAACCAATCCAGACCTCAGGTGATCTCCCAACCCATACCCTCAAAAGTAGGAAGTCTTAGAATAATGTATACCAAACTCTGAAAGAAAATGGATTCCAACCAAGAATACCATGCTCAGCAAAATTAAGGTTCAGAATTGATGATGAAATAAAATCCTTCCATGATAAACAAAAGTTAAAAGAATTCACAACTGGAAAGTCTGCACTATAAAACATACTCAATAAGATATTTCATGAAGAAGAAATGAAAAATAAAAGTGAAAACCAATGGAGAAACTATACTAACTAAAACAACAGTATATCAGTGGAGAACAAATTCAAATTAAAACCCTGAAATAAATCAAAAATAACAGGGAATAAAATAGTATGTCAATAATAACATTGAATGTATATGGCCTAAACTCACAATCAAAGACAGACTGGCAGATGGGATTAAAAATAAGACCCAACAATATACTGTCTCCTAGAGATTCACCTTATAGGCAAAGACATCTACAGATTGAAAGTAAAAGGATGTGAAAAACATTCCATACATACACATGAATCTCATAAACAAACAGGGGTTTCTATCTTCATATCAGATGAAGTTAACTTCAAGTCAAATATACTAATAAAGGATAAAGAAAGACATTTCATACTAATTAAGGGAATTATATATCAACAAGACATAACAATAATAAATATTTATGCCCTGAACAATAAAACATCTATGTACATGAAACAAACACTTTTAAATTTTAAGAACCATATAGACCACAATACAATAATACTGGGTGTCTTTAACACACCTCTCTCATGACTGGATGGATATTCCAAACAAAAACTAAATAAAGAAACTATAGAACTCAAAATCATAATTAATAATTTAGTCTTTAGAGACATATATAGAATATTTCATCCATCAATGACTAAATACAGTTTCTTTTCAACAGCACATGGATTCTTCTCAAAACCAAACCACATCTTAGGCCACAAAAGAACTCGCAAATGCAAAACATACAGGTAATACCTCATAACCTATCAGATCATAATGAAATTAAATTAGATATCAATGATGAAATAAAAAACAGAATCTTCTAACACCAGGAGACTAAATAATACACTTTTGAGTGTGACAAATGGATTGAAGAAGAAATCAAGAATAAAATTTTAAAAAATACTTATAGATAAATGAGAATCTATCTAAATCTCTGGGACACTATGAAGGCTGTGCTAAAAGCAAAGGTCATTGCATCAAGTTCATTTATTAAAATAATAGAAAGTCAGCAAATAAATGACCTAAAATTACATTTCAAAGCTCTAGAAAAACAAATCAATACCAAAAGCAGTAGAAGACAGGAAATAATCAAACTCAGAGCTGAAATCGATGAAATTGAAACAAAAGAAACAATTCGAAAAACTGACTAAACAAAAGTTTGTTCTTTAAAAAAAATCAGTGCAATTGTTAAGCCCTTAACCAAGCTAACAAAGAGAAACAACAATCTCAAATTACTAAAATTCACTATGAAAAGGAAATATCATAACATACACTACTGAAATACAGACAATAACTTATTTTGAAAATGTATACTCTAAAAGTCTTAAAGACATTGACAGATTTCTAGAGACATATGACCTACCCAAATTGAATCAGGAGGATATGGGAAATTTAAACAGATAAATTTTAAGCAATGAAATTGTAGATGCCATCAAAAGCTTACCAACAAAGAAAAACACAGGACCAGAGAGTTGCACCAATCTTCCTCAAATTATTCCATGAAATACAAAAGGAGGGGACCCTTCCTGACTAATTGTATGAAGCTAGTATCACCCTGATAACAAAATCAGAGAAAGAAACATCAAGGAAAGAAAATTTCAGACCAATATCCCCAATGAACATAGATGGAAAAATTCTTAATAAAATAATAGCAAATCACATACAAAACCTTATTAAAAAGATAGTGCAGGGCTGGGGGTTGTGACTCAGTGGTAGAGTGCTTGTCTAGCATGTGTGAGGCACTGGGTTCTTTTCTCAACACCACATGTAAATAAATGAATAAATGTCCATTGACAAATAAAATATAGTTAAAAAAAAAGAAAAGAAAAGATAGTGAATTGTGATGTAGGGGAGTTCATACCAGGGATTTACATTTGGTTCAACAAACAGAAAATAATAAATGTAATTCATCACATTAATGGATTTAAAGACAAGAATTACATAATTATCTCAATAGATACACAAAAAGCATTTGACAAAATACAGCACCCATTCATTTCAAAACACTAGAAAAACTAGGAATAGTAGGAACCTATTTCAAAATTGTATAAGCTATATGTACTAAACCCAAAGCCAACATATTTTAGATAGAGAAAAATTGAAAGCATTCCCTCTATAAAACTGCAACAAGACAAGAATGCCCTCTTTAACACTTCTATTCAACATAGTCTTGTAAACTCTTGCCAGAGCAATTAGACAAAAGAAAGAAATTAAAAGGATACAAATAGGAAAAGAAAAACCAAAACTATCACTATTTGCCAATGACATGATTGTATATTTAGAAGACCCAAAAAAATCTACTAGAAAACTTTTAGAACTAATAAATGAATTCAGCAAAGTAACAGGATATGAAATTAACACCCATTAATCAATTGTGTTTTGATGCATTAATGATGAATCAATTGAAAAAGAAATTAGGAAAACTATCCCAGTCACAATACCCTCAAATAATTTTACTAATTTGAATATTTGGGAGTCAATTTAACAAAAGTGCCGAAAGACTTCTACAATGAAAACTGCAGAAAACTAAAGAAAGAAACTGAAGAAGACCTTAGAAGATGGAAAGATCTCACATGTTCTTGGATAGGGAGAATTAGTATTGTCAAAATGGCAATACTAGCAAAAGCGCTACACATTTAATGCCATTCCTGTTAAGGTTCTGATGTTGTTCTTTATAGAAATAGAAAAAGGAGTCATGAAATTCACTTGGAAAAATAAGAGGCTCAGAATATCCAAAGCAATCCTCAGTAAGAAAAGTGAAGCAGGAGGCATTGCAATACCAAACCTTAAATTATACTACAGAACTATGATAACAAAAGCAGCATGATATTGGTACCAAATCAGACATGAAGACAGTGGTGCAGAATAGAAGAAACAGAGACAAAAATCACATAAATACAGTTATCTCATACCAGACAAAGACACCATGAATATACATTGGAGAAAAGAGAGCCTCTTTAACAAATGGTGCTGGGAAAACTGGAAATTCATATGTAAATAAATGAAATTATACTTGTCTCTCACCCTGCAAAAAACTCAACTCTACGTGGATCAACAACCTAGGCATTAGACCACAGACCATGCACCTACTAGGGGAAAAAAAAAAATAGACTCAAATCTCCATCATGTTGTCTTAAGAACCAAATTGCTCAATAAGACTCATAAAGCATAAGAAATAAAATCAAGAATCAATAAATGGGATTGCATCAAAATAAAAAGCTTCTTCACGGTAAAGGAAACAATCAAGAACATGAAAAGAGAGCCTACAGAATGGGAGAAAATCTTTGCACCTGCACCTTGGATAGAGCATTAATCTCCAGCATAAAGAACTCAAAAAACTTAACACCAAAAAAACAAATAACTCAATTAATAAATGGGCAAATGAACTGAACAAATATTTCACAGAAGAATAAATACAAATGGTCAACAAATACATGAAAAAATGTTCAAAATCGCTAGCAATTAGAGAAATATAAATAAAAACTGCACTAAGATTTCATCTCACTCCAATGAGAATGACAGTTGTCAAGAATACAAGTAACAATAGATGTTGATCAGTATGTGGGAAAAAAGATACACTTCTACATTGCTGGCAGGACTGCAAGTTGGTGAAGCCACTATGGAAAGCAGTATGGAGATTCCTCAGAAAACTTTGAAGGTAACCACTATTTGACCCAGTCATCCCACACCTGGGCATATACCCAAAGGACTTACAATAAGCATACTATAGTGACACAGACACATCAATGTTCATAGCAGTTCAATTCATTATAGCTAAGCTATGGAATCAACCTAGGTGCCCGTCAATAGATAAATGGATAAAGAAAATGTGTTACATATAGACACTGGAATATTTGTCATAAAAAAAGAATGAAATTGTAGCATCTGATGGTAAATGGATGGAACTGGAGGCTATCATGCTAAGTGAAACAAGCACATACCAGAAAAACCAAAGGCCAAATATTCTCTCTGATATGCAGATGCTGACTCACAATAGGTAGGGGGGTGGGGGTGGGGATTGAAGTTTCACCCAACTGGACAAGAGGGGAATGGGGAAAAGAATTGGGGTATGGGTATGGGAAAGAGAGTAAATTGAATTGACATAACTTTCCAATGTTCATGTATGAATACAACACCACTGTAACTCCACATCTTGTACAACCACAAGAATGGGAAGTAATACTCCATCTATGTATGATATATTAAAATACATTTTATAGTCATATGTAACTAAAAAGAACAACAAAAGAAGACAAAAATAATAAAACATTAGAAATAAAGAAATAAAATATATAATAAATTAATGTGAACTACTAAACACCTGACTGGGTTGGGGAATAGTAGAAAAATTATTTTACTTTTTCATTCTATTTCTTTTACTTTTTCACAACTAATTCCAACAATTATTGTTTTGCTAAACTGAATTTTTAAAAATAAAATGTATATATCTATGCTGTACTTAATATCAGAAAATCCTTAAACAACATCTTTCTATTAAACCCTGGCTTTATGTTTTTGAGCAATCATTGATTCAGACTTCTTTGATTTTTGTCCTGTCATTTGAAAATTGAAAAATTAAATTTCTATGATTTTATGGGAAGATGATTAGGTATACTTGATAATTTTGTTTTGACTTTTTAACAACTTATTAAAATACAATAAGAGAAATACAGACATATATTTTCTAAAGATTTTCCCATGAAATTATTTCTTTTCTAGGTAATAATCCCATTTTCTAACTGGAAGATGTATTTTCTTATAATGCTTGTTACAAGCATATTATGTATGTATATTTATATCCATAATCATGGATTATGGTTGTAGGTCACATAAGAAATATAATTTTACCTACCTAGTGTATTATTTCTTCCTTACAGGTTTATACCTACTAAGGATTGTGATCCTTTGACAAAGCATGCTGCATATTTTTGGTTTTAATTATTTTAAAATACTCTAGCTTTTAAAATTTATTATAATATAATTTCATTCATTTATTTAAAAATCTTTTATCATTTTTCTGCTATATTTCAATTGAAATATTAAAATATTCCTACCTTAACCTTAAAACAATGATACCATTTTTGCTTAATTAACACACTTTTATGATAATGTCATCTTCTCCTGGGCAATTTTAGGGAAGTGCCTCATCTATGAACTGCCATTGGGTATTACATGCTGCAGCTGGGAGTGGGTGCCTCGGTTCTGGGTGGGTTTGGGGGCCATGTTCCATAGTAGACTCTGAGATCTATCTGATGAAACTGTTGTAAGAGCTGTGTAAGTTAATGATACATTCAAAGCATCCAGTATATGGCAAATACCCACAAAGATATTAATTGGCTGTTGTTATGGCCAAATTTTAGTTTGCATTGTTTGCTTTTATGTAGATGTAATGTGTTGATGTCTTTTTAGTTATACAAAGATGTAGACATCTTGGACCAATTAGTAATAAAATGAAATAATGATCTTGCTTATTCTGGGCAGCGTGTTTCTATTAAGTAATATAATATGTTTGATTTCACCACTATTTTTTTCCTTATAGTAGTTTGTTCTACATCTTTTTCCCACTCTTAAGGGTGCTTCAGAATTGATTCTGTTAACCTCAACTCAGTATGTAATACTTACCCCTATTAAATCTCAGCTTGTCAGTTTTGACTCATCTTTTTAACCTACTGAGACCTTGTCAAATCCAATATTTTAACTTTCTTTTCAAGATTGATTTAATTCACAAATATCATGAAGCAGTTATCCATACTTTCAGTCAAGTCATGGAAAGGGCTATAAAAGTCACTTTTGAGAACAGAAGCCTGCTTATAGGTTAAGCTGGATCAATTGACCGAACTTCTGTAGATAGGGAATTATAGTAGATCTACTGGTCCTTGTGCTCAGATGGTATCTTATCCAGAAGTAGGTTAACAATAGATCTTTTGAAAAAACACTCTCTTCAGCTGAATATAAAGCCAGGTTTTCTGAAATGATTTACCCTGGAAAACTCTATATCTTGCTCTTTTTAAAAAATTTTCTCAGAAAACATGAGATAAGCAGTGATACTCAGAAGCTATTCACAGCACTGTCTTGATTTTCTCATTCTTGTATTGCAGTGAAAAAAGGAAATTAGGTGACATTATTTTCAGGGAATCTGTGCTTGCATGGATTCCTAATCTCTGGGAAACTTACTAATACAATGAATGTATTAGTGTGTTTCTATTAAGCCCCAGACACTTCTAGATCTTGGGAATCTGAAGATGAATAATATATAAAGCAGCTGCAGTTCAAAAGTAAGGATTGTAGTAAAAGTGTAAATCAAAGTCCTGAGAACCCAAAATTGAGTTCTGACTGGAAGCTTCAGATATAGATTAGCTTTACAATTAGGCAATAACAAGTCAGTAGAAACAGGTGCAAAAAGAAGACAAGAAAGACTGAAAGGATCTAAGTGACACTTGTACAAAGGCATGATGCTAAGGGCGGGAGATTCTAAGAAATGAGGCACTTAGTGGATAGCTGGAGTGTGTTGTGTGAGGGGTGCGTGGTGGGTGCCATGAATGGAGAGGCAGTGAGAGATCAAATTATAGATATTCTTAAAAGCATGCTTCTGTTTTCCTGGTATGTGGAAAGGGAAGTTAAGAAGTTAAGATTTTTTTTCTTTCTTTTTTTTCTTTTTTTTTTAATCCATAAAGCTGCATAATCCATTGAAGTTTCCTGGTAGCATTCCAGAGACTAGTTTTAATATAGCATTAGGTATGGGGAAATTGTCACTTCCTATGCTTCTCCAAGTAGCCCAGTTATATAAATATACATTCACACTTCCAAAAAAGTGTCTGCTATTGCAAAAAGGAAATGTATACAAAATTATATATTATTTTATACTATTATTTATTATATTATTTTTATTTAATTATATTATAATTCATTGCAACAGTGTATATTACTTTAGGATGTTTGAGTTTACATTTACATATTTCAGATATATATATGTACATATATATAGATAAATGACTGTGTCATAGTAGTTTTAGATGCATTTCTTGAATGCATGCAGGGTTTGCTGTGTTATGTTTTTAGTTTATGAGAGGTTTGTTGAAATGTCCAATTAATAATGTGATCTAGGTTTCTGGGAATTGTGAAAAGTATCATGAGCTATGTACGTTTGGAGGAAATATTTTCCATTGATATTTTAGAAGTGAATAAACACTTCTTTGGTGAATAGTAAAAGTAGAAATGAGATAATCAAGAAAAAATCCCTGAACTACCTAAGTTTGATCAGTAGGTTTAAAAGTATATGAATAAATAAAGATAAAAATAATTACTCAAAGTTAGTGTAAATACTTGTGAGGAGAAAACATACACATAAATGGTCAAATGCTATGAAAATATCAATATAAGAATAATCTGGATTTGGCAATTGGGAAAAACCAGAAGAATAGTGAAATGAAAAATAATTTACATGGTTCCAGATGTGTCGTCAATTGACTAAACATTAGAGAAAGTTGACAACTTGCCTTAAACCATTCTGACTGCTATAAAAATCGCCGTGGATTCTGAAATTAATAATTAACAGAAACTTTCCCCACATAGTCTGAAGACTGGAAAGTCTAAGGACAAGGCATTGGTAAAATTTGGTGTCTGATGAAACTTTTCTCACAGATATCCTTTTCTATGTCCTCACAATGAGAAGGGGACAAATATGCACCCTTTAGCTCTTTTCATAAGGGTTGATGCCACTCATGAGACCTTTACTCACATTCCAAAACACCCCACTTGCTGAAAATATCCCCTTGGTGATTAAATATTAACATATAAATTTTGAGGGGTGTCAATATTCAGAGCATAGAACTTTTGAAATGGTGAAATATATAAATCTGATTGGAACTACAGTGGTCACTCAGAACAGAAGCAGATGGAACCCAAATTAGTGTAGACTTCTTGAAACACAAATAGGTGGTAGTGACATATTGTGTGATACAGTCTTATTGGATCTAGAAAATTCAATTCTTTCTGGGTCAACACAAATGTTTTGGATTTTTGTTAGATTGAAGAATAAGGAAAGCAGAAAATAATTTATTGTAATAGAATTAGGTGGTTACAAAATCACTGGAAAGGCAGAGAAGAGGGAAGAAAACAGGCATTTATGAATCTTCTAGCTTTTTAGGTCAGAACATAGTACAAACAAGGTCAAGAGGTCAAATCTTCAACTCTACCTAGTGGTTAGCAATCCTTGCTGCCAACCAACCCTCTGCTGATGTCACACCCATCCATACCAGGAACTTGTGAATAAACATGGAGTGTAGCTGTAAATTGAGGGGAACCTCTAGGACGGAACTGACTAGCGAGACCTCCCCACTGGGTGAGTCTTCCCTGCCGGGTGAGGTTTCCCCACAAGGACGGTAAAACCAGAGACTCAGGCCCAAACAGGCCTTGCCTCAGCCCGCAGCCTAGGTCCCCTTTGGATGACCATTGGTCAACAAGTGGAGGCACCTCTGCCCCCTAGCAGGGATTATACCCCACCTGAAGGCCACCACTCCTAGAGAGGCAGCTTCCTTGTGGAGCACCGTATTATCAACTTCCTCCAAGACTTCAGCCTACTGAAGGCTAAGGGGGGATATATATAGAAATCTTCAGGGACATTGTAAGTCAATAGAGGAAATCTGCAATATCTCAGTGGTCCACTGATACCTGAACAATATGAGAAAACAAGGAAAGAAAATGCTGCAAACAAATCTAAATGTTACATCAATAAAACCCAATGACAGCATGGCAGAAGAAATGACAGAAAAGGAGTTCAGAATGTACATAATTAAAATGATCAGAGAAGCAAACGATGAGATGAAAGAGCAAATGCAAGCATTGAATGATCGCACCAATTGACAGTTAAAAGAGCAAATACAGGAAGCAAAAGAGCATTTCAATAAAGAGTTAGAGATATTGAAAAAAACCAAACAGAAATCCTTGAAATGAAGGAAACAATAAACCAAATTAAGAACTCCATAGAAAGCATATCCAGTAGGATAGAACACCTGGAAGACAGAACCTCAGACATTGAAGACAAAATATTTAACCTTGAAAACAAAGTTGAACAAACAGAGAAGATGGTAAGAAATCATGAACAGAATCTACAAGAACTATGGAATATCATGAAAAGGCCAAATTTAAGAATTATTGGGATTGAAGAAGGCCTAGAGAAACAAGCCAAAGGAATGAACAATTTATTCAATGAAATAATATCAGAAAATTTCCCAAATCTGAAGAATGAAATGGAAAATCAAGTTCAAGAGGCTTATAGGACTCCAAATACACAAAATTACAACAGACCCACACCAAGGCACATTATAATGAAATTACCTAACATACAAAATAAAGACAGAATTTTAAAGGCTGTGAGAGAAAAGAACCAAATTACATTCAGGGGGAAACCAATACAGATATCAGCAGATTTTTCAATCCAGACCCTAAAAGCTAGAAGGTCCTGGAACAACATTTTTCAAGCCCTGAAAGAAAATGGATGCCAACCAAGAATCTTATACCCAGCAAAACTTACCTTCAAATTTGACGATGAAATAAAATCCTTCCATGATAAACAAAAGCTAAAAGAATTTACAAAAAGAAAGCCAGCATTACAGAACATTCTCAGCAAAATATTCCATGAGGAAGAGATGAAAAACAAAGAAGCAAATCAGCAAAGGGAGGAATTATCCTAAAGGAATTGTCAAAGAAAGGAGGAAACAAGTTGTGTCAAACAAATAAATAAATAAAATTTAAAAAATGAACCAAATGACTGGGAAACCAAATCATATCTCTATAATAACCCTGAATGTTAATGGCCTGAATTCATCAATCAAAAGACATAGACTGGCAGATTGGATTAAAAAGAAAGTTCCAACAATATGTTGCCTGCAAGAGACTCACCTCATAGAAAAAGACACCCATAGACTAAAGGTGAAAGGATGGGGAAAAACATACCATGCACATGGACTCAGCAAAAAAGCTGGAGTATCCATCCTCATTTCCGATAATGTGGACTTCAAGCCAAAGTTAGTCAGAAAGGTTAAAGAAGGTCATTTCATACTGCTTAAGGGAAGCATAAATCAGCAAGATATAACAATCATAAACATCTATGCCCCAAACAGTGGTTCATCCATGTATGTCAAACAAATCCTTCTCAATTTCAGAAACCAAATAGACCATAACACAATAATACTAGGTGATTTTAACACGCCTCTCTCACCACTGGACAGATCTTACAGACAAAAATTGAACAAAGAAACCATAGATCTCAATAACACAATCAATAATTTAGACTTAGTGGACATTTATAGAATATACCATCCAACCAAGAGCGAATACACTTTCTTCTCAGCAGCACATGGATCCTTCTCTAAAATAGACCATATATTATGCCACAAAGCTAATGTTAACAAATACAAGAAGATAGAGACACTAGCATGTATTCTATCAGATCATAATGGAATGAAGTTAGAAATAAATGAAAGAGTAAAACACAGAAACTATTCCAACATCTGGAGATTAAACAATATGCTATTATATGATGAATGGATAACAGAAGATATTAGGAAGGAAATTAAAAAATTCTTAGAGGTAAATGAGAACAAAGAAACATCATATCAAAATCTCTGGGACACTATGAAAGCAGTACTTAGAGGGAAATTTATTTCATGGAGCGCATTTAATAAAAGAAGTAAAACTCAACAAATAAACGACCTAACACTACAGCTCAAAGCCCTAGAAAAAGAAGAACAGAACAGCACCAAAAGTAGTAGAAGACAGGAAATAGTTAAACTCAGAGCTGAAATCAATGAAATTGAAACAAAAGAAACAATACAAAAAATTGACAAAATAAAGAGTTGGTTCTTTGAAAAAATAAACAAAATTGATAAACCTTTAGCCACACTAACAAAGAGAAGACGAGAGAAAACCCAAATCACTAAAATTCGGAATGAACAAGGAAATATCACAACAGACAGGATTGAAATACAAAACATAATTAGAAGCTATTTTGAAAATCTATACTCCAACAAAATAGAAAATTTCGAAGACATCAACAGGTTTCTAGAGACATATGAATTGCCTAAACTGAACGAGGAGGACATACACAATTTAAATAGACCAATTTCAAGTACTGAAATAGAAGACGTCATCAAAAGCCTACCAACAAAGAAAAGTCCCGGACCAGATGGGTTCTCAGCCCAGTTCTACAAAACCTTTAAAGAAGAGCTCATCCAATACTTCTCAAAGTATTCCATAAAATAGAAGAGGAGGGAACCCTCCCAAACTCATTCTATGAAGCCAATATCACACTGATACCTAAACCAGACAGAGACTCATCAAGGAAAGAAAATTTCAGAGCCAATATCCTTAATGAACATCGACGCAAAAATTCTCAACAAAATTTTAGCAAATCGCATACAAAAACATATTAAAAAGATAGTGCACCATGATCAAGTGGGTTTCATCCCAGGGATGCAAGGTTGGTTCAACATCAGGAAATCAATAAACGTAATTCACCATATTAATAGACTTAAAGTCAAGAATCACATGATTATTTCAATAGATGCAGAAAAAGCATTTGATAAAATACAGCACCCCTTCATGCTCAAAACACTAGAAAAAATAGGGATAGTGGGAACATTCCTTAACATTGTAAAGGCCATTTATGCTAAGCCCATGGCTAATATCATTCTAAATGGTGAAAAACTGAAAGCATTCCCCCTAAAAACTGGAACAAGGCAGGGATGCCCTCTTTCACCACTTCTATTCAACATTATTCTTGAGACTCTAGCCAGAGCAATTAGACAAACCAAAGAAATTAAAGGGATACGAATTGGAAAAGAGGAACTCAAACTATCCCTGTTCGCTGATGACATGATTATATATTTAGAGGAACCTGGAAATTCCACCAGAAAACTCTTAGAACTCATAAGTGAATTCAGTAAAGTAGCAGGTTACAAGATCAATGCCCATAAATCCAACACATTTTTATACATAAGTGATGAATCTTCAGAAAGAGAAATTAGGAAAACTACCCCATTCACGATAGCCTCGAAAAAAATAAAATACTTGGGAATCAATCTCACAAAAGAGGTGAAAGACCTCTACAATGAGAACTATACAACACTAAAGAAAGAAATTAAAGAACACCTTAGAAGATGGAAAGATCTTCCATGTTCTTGGATAGGAAGAATTAATATTGTCAAAATGGCCATACTACCTAAAGTGCTATACAAATTCAATGCAATTCCAATTAAAATCCCAATGACGTACCTTACAGAAATAGAGCAAGCAATTATGAAATTCATCTGGAGGAATAAAAAACACAGAATAGCTAAAGCAATCCTTAGCAGGAAGAGTGAAACAGGGAGTATTGCAATACCAGATCTTCAGCTCTATTATTACAAAGCAATAGTAACAAAAACGGCATGGTATTGGTACCAAAATAGAAAGGTAGATCAATGGTACAGAATAGAGGACACGGACACAAACCCAAATAAATACAATTTTCTCATACTAGACAAAGGTGCCAAAAATATGCAATGGAGAAAAGATAGCCTCTTCAATAAATGGTGCTGGGAGAATTGGAAATCCATATGCAACAGAATGAAACTAAACCCATATCTCTCACCATGCAAGAAACTAAACTCAAAATGGATTAAGGACCTCGGAATCAGACCAGAGACCCTGCAGATTATAGAAGAAAAAGTAGGTCCAAATCTTCACTTTGTTGGTCTAGGATCAGACTTCCTTAACAGGACTCCCATAGCACGAGAAATAAAAGCTAGAATCAACCACTGGGATAGATTCAAACTAAAAAGCTTTCTCTCAGCAAAGGAAACTATCAGCAATGCGAAGAAAGAGCCTACAGAGTGGGAGAATATCTTTGCCAATCATACTTCAGATAGAGCACTAATCTCCAGAATCTATAAAGAACTCAAAAAACTCTACTCCAAGAATTCAAATAATCCAGTCGACAAATGGGCTAAGGAAATGAATAGACACTTCACAGAAGAAGATCTACAAGCAATCAACAAACATATGGAAAAATGTTCAACATCTCTAGTAATAAGAGAAATGCAAATCAAAACCACCCTAAGATTCTATCTCACTCCAATTAGAATGGCGATTATCAAGAATACGAGCAGCAACAGATGTTGACGAGGATGTGGGGAGAAAGGTACACTCATACATTGCTGGTGGGGCTGCAAATTAGTGCAGCCACTCTGGAAAGCAGTGTGGAGATTCCTTAGAAAACTTGGAATGGACCCTCCATTTGACCCAGCTATACCACTCCTTGGCCTATACCCAAAGGACTTAAAATCAGCCTACTACAGAGATACAGCCACATCAATGTTCATAGCTGCTCAATTCACAATAGCCAGATTGTGGAACCAACCTAGATGCCCTTCAATTGATGAGTGGATAAAGAAACTGTGGTATATATATATATATAATGGAATATTACTCAGCCATAAAGAATGATAAAATTATGTCATTTGCAGGCAAATGGATGAAATTGGAGAATATCATGCTAAGTGAGATAAGCCAATCTCAAAAAGCCAAAGGACGAATGATATCGCTAATAAGTGGAGGAAGACACATAATGGGGGGGAGGGAAGGGTTAGTGTTAGGGTTAGAGTTAGGGTTAGGGAGGGGGGCAAGTATGGAGGAAGGAAGTACTGTATAGAGGGTAAAGAGGGGTGGGAGGGGTGGGGGGAAGGGAAAAAATAACAGAATGAATCAAACAACATTACCCTATGTAAATTTATGATTACACAAATGGTATGCCTTTACGCCATGTACAAACAGAGAAACAACATGTATCCCATTTGTTTACAATAAAAAATAAATAAATAAATAAATATGGGAGAGCAGATGTCTCTTGCAGAAATTCATTTAATTTCTTTCAGACATATACTCAGTAGTGATATTACTGGATCATTTGGTCATCCTCTTTTTTAATCATTTGGCTGAACTGCCATAATGTTTTCTATAATGGTTGTACTAATTTGCATTCCTTGTTATGTTTGTTCTTTGTATTAGTGATGTTCTAGCCCATTGTGGTATTGATTTGCATTTCTCTGATAATTATTGACATCGACCATATTTCCATATGCCCATTGGCTAATCGTATGTCATCTTTTCTAATGCATCTAGTTGTGTATTTTGTCCAGTTTTTAATTTGGTATTTTAATTTTTTTATTTGTTTGTTTGCTTTTGAGATTCTGGAGTTTCTTATATATCCTCCATATTAATTTCATATGATGTCTTAATTTAAAATTTTTTTCACACTTTGTTCATTGTGTCTTCCCTTTTATGATTATTTCCTTGATGTACAGAAGCTTTTAACT
The DNA here is from genome assembly GCF_902686455.1 of Sciurus vulgaris. Lineage (NCBI taxonomy): Eukaryota > Metazoa > Chordata > Mammalia > Rodentia > Sciuridae > Sciurus > Sciurus vulgaris. The sequence continues at coordinate 22,664,334 of NC_136470.1, read as the reverse complement.
TTTACATAGTATCACCCATCTATTTTGCTTTTTTTTCCTATGGTTTGAGTTCTTATTTTAAAAAATAGTCTTTGCCTAATACAATATTGTGAAACATCTCCCCTTTTTTATTATATTAGTTTCCAAGTTTCAAGTATTACATTTAACTCTTTAATCTATTTTGAGTTGCTTTTTGTATTTGGTGAGAGAGAAGAGTCTAATGTGCACATTTATTTTTGCTGTTCCACTGGTACATCTTCTTTTCTGCCATTGCCATGTGGTTTTGGACATCAGAGCTTTGTATTATATTTTGAAGTCAGGTAATACTTTATTTATGACTTTTATGTAAAGTCTTTCAACACAGGAAAGACTATCTGTAGCAAACCCAAAACTACCATCGCATTGAATGGGAATCAGTTGAAAGTTTTTCCTCTAAAATAAGACAAGCATGCCCCTTCCACTGCTTTTCTTCAACATAATGTTGAAACTCTAATTCAAGCAATTAGGAAACATTAAAAATAAAGAAAATTTCCAAATTTGAAAAGCGGGAGTCAAACTGTTTTTCTTCGTAGGTGGCATGATCTTGTGTACAGATAACTGTGAAGATTCTAGCAAAATATTCCCAGTGATAATAAATGAATTCAGCAAAGTTACTTTACACAAAATCAACATGCAAAATTGAATAGCATTTCTATATAAAAATGGTAGATATCTAAAAAACTAATCAAGATAGCAGTCCTATCTATAATAGCTACAAATATAAAATGACTTCCCCAGTAATCATTTAACCAAGAAGTTTAAATATCTGTTATCATGTAAAGTGTGAAACGTTGATGAAAGACATTGAAGAAGACACAAATAAGTGGAAAGATATTCCCTGTTCATGAACTGAAAGAAATAATACCTTTAAAATATTCATAATACCTAACATATTGTACAGATGTGTTATAATCTGTCAAAATAAAATATCATTGATGCACCCTACATGATAGAAAAAAATTCTAAAATTCATATAAAAGTACAAAAGGCTGTAAGTAGAACGAAAGAAGCAGTCATGAGCAAAACAGAAGTGTCATTTTAAAAATGTTCTTATCCAGTTTTCCTCTGCAGCCCTTTGCTGCCTGCTTCTTTATCCACACTGGTAGCATATTCAAATATATCATTTTAAGATTTTGACTTATTTTGGGTATCATCATTTTGAGATGCTTTCTTGTTGACGAGGGGAACATATATTCAATGTGCTCTTTTGAATCTGTTTCCAGACATTATTGCCCTGCATATATGTCCATTTAACCTATTAGTTTCTCTTTCTTTTTTGAATTCCTTTATTTTATCAGTATGAGGAACAATGTCCCTGACTTTTTCTCTATATCTTATTAAGTTACATTATCTCCAAGGCATATTTTTTGTATTGTCACATTTATATTTCAATCAATATGATACCAAATATCAAAATGTTTACCAATATTATTTATATATAGACAACTTTTTTAAGAGGTGAGAGATTATGATATTTGGAATGCAGAATGATTTATATCCATTAACTTATTCTCGCAGCTTTAATATTTATATTATTGTTACTATTTTGCTCATTAGGAAATAAATACACAATATGTGTCATGTGCCTAGGTCCCACAGCACCTTCAGAGATTGTTTTTTTCCTGAAATCTAAGTCATGACACCAGCTCTCTGCTATTACACACACACACCACAAAAAATTTCTATGATGAACGTTGGTATTGTAACCGTTACCTATAATTTCATGGAAATGTTGATGGGTGTAAATTGATGAGAAGGATGTAATAGAAGACAGATAGTTACTAGGAGAGAGAGCAGAAATTACAGTGAGTGATATTTATCAAATGTTTAGTGTGTTCCAGTTTCTGTTTTAAGTGTTCTGTGTTACTTGACACCCCCCAACCCTAGTAATGGATATTATTCAAACTTCTATTTTAAAAAGAACAATGCTAGTATATGACAAGATTAAAGAATTAGTCAAAGATTGCCATTGAGAAGGTGGAAAGGCCACATTTTTGGATCTACATAGTCTGATCCCCTAGCTAATCTCTTAGTCCAGTGCTATACCAACAGCAGTAGAGTTGAAAATAAAGGGTTATCATTCATTCAGTAGAGTGGCATTCATTAACTATTGAGATGAAAGATACTAGAAAGTAGTTTAAAAATATATGCTAACAATGAGGGGAGTACTGGGTGTGGTTTTGAACATCCATAAGCTACATTTGAATGCTAGACTGTGTTGATAGCCTTTTCACAATAGTCTTCTGTTTGCATATACTCAGTGTGTTAGATGATCTAGGTTGAGAGGAAGATAGAAAAGGCTAAGATGGATACTATAAAGACAATGAAATTCTTGAATGCCTTCTTCCAGGAAGCAATTGGCATGATTCTTTGGAAAGCCTGATATTGAGTTCGCATGCCATGTATATTGAAATTTTTGTATTGAGTCCAATAGAAAAGGAAGCTAATGGCATTATAGACAGAAACAGGTGGGTCCAAAGTTTGGGAGTTAATGTTGAAATAAGGACAAGATAGACACAAGAATTATAATGCAGAAATTATTAAAATAATGTGGTAAAAATTTTTAGGTGTATGAGATAGGATGAGGATGATCACCAAATAATTGAGTAAAGATAAAAATTAGAAATGTTGTTTCCAGGCACATCAGAAATTGTTTACTTGGACATATTCTGTATCTGTGTATTTTTTTCTTTACTTTTATAGTTTACAGTCAAATTTTATGCACTTATCATGTAAAACATGAGGTCTTGAAGTATGAACACAATTGAAATGGTTCAATTTAGCCAAGTAACAAATGTAGTGCCTCACATAGTTTATATACTATTTTTAATTTCTGAAACATTTATCAAATGTTTTCTGAGGACTTAGTTTATTTTGCTCAATGTTATATATATGTAGATGTCTATAAATCTATGTATATATATATGTATACAAAAGATTTGTCACTTTCTGGAAGAAACATAATTCATTAGTCAATGTGTAATAGGACATATATACTCAGAATGTAAAAAGAAAAAGTTAAAAGAAACTACATCTGTATGTCATAAGAATTATTTCATTTTTAATCTGATAATAGGAGAGCACAAAGGAGATAGTGTACACTTAAAAAAATCCAGTTGAAGATTCAACAGGTCTGAAAATAGACTTCACAACTAGAAAAGGAAAGCCAATGGTCTATGTTGAGTGATGCTCACTTTGTGCTTTTAAAATGTGGAGGTTTTTATTTTTCTCCAGTTGCACCACATCAGGGTGCACCTCTTCTTAAGTGGTGCATACAAAGGATCATGTTATGCCACCAAATGTCAGAGTTCAGGAGGAAAGCATATCCCCCATCATCCCCCAGAGTATATATATATGTACTACCTTCACTTGTGATACATGTCTCAGAACAGAAAATCATGCTAATTGCTATGATGTCCAATTTAGACCTAGTGGACATAAGAAAGTTATCCTCATTGTGGTTTGAAGTATTGTTCATTTCCGGGGGCAGTCCATGTTTGTTTGATTTCCTTCTCTGTTTTGGATCAAAGCTAAAGATGCAAAAGTTAGCAGATTAACCTAGAGATTAAAGAACATAAAAACTGAGAAAATATTTATGTATGCCAGCCTAATACATTATGATCTAGATGATTTGAATTTTGTATTTCTAGACAAAATTGTAATAACATGGGAGACATCATCATTTGACACATTGATATTTGAATGATGTAGTTATGACACAATGTACTTCACAGCATCTCTAAGTAATTTTCATTTACTAATTAGAGCTAAGCTGTAATGTTATATTTCTTTGTAAAATTCAGGTCCAAAAGGCCACAATCTTGCACTCCTGGCTTCTGCCTAGAACCATGATAAGACATAATGGTATGTGCTCTGGTGTGTACTTTCCAAATTCTTGCAATCACGATGCATTTGACTTTTGGCCACCTTAGCAAGTTTTACATGAATACCTAATTGATATCAGGATAGAAATGTACATTTTCCAAATGTATGCATGTACTGTCTCTCTCAGAAAATATCCATATTGCTCCTTCTTCCAATGTTTATTTCAAGCATAATATAGAAAAGAGGCAAAAGGATTGAGAAAGAGAGAAAGCCCTTTAGAGTTTGAAGTTACTCTAAGTTACTCTAAATTTTGAGGTTTCTAGAGCATAACTTTCAGTAATGTCCTTATTGAGACTTTTTTTTTTCTTTCTCATTTTCTTTTTCTTGTTTTGCCTTTGAGAGAACTCTTTCCAAGGAAGTTTTATACATTAGAAACTAAAATAAGTATCCACCTACTATATTTTATTGAATGTGAAATAATGTAATTAATAAAATCATACATCCAAGAAAGATTATGTAGAATTTTTAAAAAGAGATTAAGAACTCAGTAACTCAACTTGGGAGTGGTGGCGTACACCTGCACCACTCAGCTCAGGAGACAGGCTGGATGATCTCAAGTTCAAAGCCAACCTCAACAATGTAGCTAGGCTCCAAGCAGCTCAGGGAGACCCTGTCTCTAAGTAAAATATTAAAAACTACCAAAATGTGGCTTGGTAGTTCAGTCCCTGGTACCAAAAAAGAACCCAAAAAACAAACAAACAAAAAAAAACCCTCAATAACTCAACTTAAGGGTTCCCTTAATTAAGTTTTAATTAAGTCAAATATAAATGATGATATAACTGATAATCTGTAACTCAGGAAGTCAAAGGTCATGTTTTCTCTCATATGGAAACAAGAGAGGAAAAAGAAAAACAAAGGTAACGGAGATCTCATGAAAATGGAAGCGCTAACAGTAGAGAAGAAGAAAGGGACCAAGGGGAGGGAGAAAAGGAGGAAAAGTGGTAATACCAGGGAAAAATGATATTGGTCAAATTCTATTGTTATATTGTGTACATGTATGAATACACAACAAATCCCACCATTATGTACAACTGTAATGCACCAATAAAACATAAAAAACTAACATTTTCTCTAAAATTAAAACGCATTTCACAAAATTTATGGTAATGATCAAATAATAAATTTACTTATTTTTACATTTTACTTATTCCCTTTTCTCTCAGATCTGTCTCTGTCTCTCAAACCTACACATACACACACAGTAACACACAACCTTGTTTTCCTTGACATCAGAAAATGTTATTATTATATAAAAATGTGGAAATAAAATATTTTCTCAATAAGTGAATATTTTAGTTAATTTGCTGACTGTTTTATTGTTATTCACTGTGGTAATACAAATGGACTTGTGTACTTTTCTTGCTATTTGAAGAGCCTATTGGGGTGCGTAAGTAGACTTTGTAATTTAAACAGACATATGCAGCCATTTTCCTTTATTCCTAACTCTCATGACACTGTGAGTCTTAATAATGGCCATCTGCATTACCTAGGTTATGTGTACTTTGTGTTCCTTCACAGACGTGCCATCCAGTCCCTATGGAGTGAAGATTATAGAGCTGTCACAGACCACAGCCAAACTTTCCTTCAGCAAGCCGGACTCCCATGGAGGTGTGCCTATTCATCACTATCAAGTGGATATCAAGGAAGTGGCATCAGAAACCTGGAAAATAGTACGCTCCCATGGAGTTCAAAGTGAGTCAATGATATCAAAGTGTGTTGTTTAATTCATGCAGATATTCCATATATCCATGTGATTGATCTTTTATTTTCCAACATTTTTTTATTACAATGCAGTGGGTGGGGCTGGGAGAACACTTCAGTGACGTGTTCTCCTTAAGAATAACAGAGTGGAAATAACAGAATTAATACGGCAGAGTGGAAAGGTTTTCATAATTTATTTATTTTCCCTCTTTTTCTTTGAAGTACTATGTATGAAACCCAGGTCCTCGCACATGCTAGGCACCTGTTCCACCTCTGAGCTACAACCCCAGGCCTCCATTACTAAAGATGGAAGGGTTTAATAAAATCACCAAAGTTTTATTCTTGGGAAAATTATCTTTTTTAAAACTTGGCCTGTGGAAAGACAATTGCTAACATGTGAGATTTAATGAGTGAATATTCCAAAATATATGCTTTTTATTACCAATGATTTTTTTCATAACTAGATGTAAAATCATAATACGAAATATAGGTATGCATTCATGAAGTCATCTACAAAAATTCATCTACAAAAATTTATATCAAAAATGTTTTGAAAATTTTATAAAATTAAAATTTTTATGACAACTCATAACATTTTTGAATGATAGAATTAACTGGTTCTGAAATGTCAAAATAATTTATATCACATCTATTCAATTATGTAGAATTTCATCATGTTAGGAAAATGTGATCTGTCTGCTCATTATTAGAAGAAACTGTACTAAGAAATTATAAGAAATTGCCAGTGTTGCATTCTGTTGGTTAGGACACAGAAGTACGTGAATCATCCAAAAGAATAGCATAAAATAGTGAGGAAATTAATGCTCCAAAGTGTCCTTCCTCTGAGAACTCTGGCTTGCCTCTAACATGTGTGGTGTAGGATTTCAGTATAGGCCTGAGACCTTCTGAGAAGAATAGAGGGAACTATGTTAGTGAACATAGAGAGGAGTAAATGTAATTGCTCAACAGCCACCAGTATTGACTTTAGGGTTTTTGAAAAAATATGAGAAATATTAATGAATCAATCATCACTCATTTACCACACTCTTCAAATAATACCCCCAAACAGGTGAGTACTTATGATTTTTTTTAATGATGAAAGTTTTGGGACACATTGGGCATACCCAATGAGTCTCAGGAGAGAAGATTTGTAAAAATACAATAATAGTATTATGCACAAAATGGAAGGTGTGAGTGGAATCAAGGACTTTAGTAAAAGAAAAAAAAATATTAACTTGTATTCAAGAATAATATATTTTTAAAATATTTTTAATTTTTCAAGGAGAGAAAACATAGCAGATGTTAGGTGAGTGACAGAAAGTGAAAATAAATTACTTACTTAGTAGAGCTCTCAACACAACCATGAAGAAAGGGAATATTAACTCTGAATATTCTAGGAATTAAACATTGTTGGATAGAAGGTGAATTCACTTTCTCAGAAATTCTTACGAAGTGGCAACCTCATGGAGAATCTATATGGTTTTAGTCTAGCCAATATCACCAAGTTCAAAACATGACTTTGAACCCCAGGTAACTATCTGTGGGAAACAGATTTCTGTGTTTATGAGACTGATATATATATATATATATATATATATATATATATATATATATATAAAATAACAAAGCCTATTTGATAATTTGTAATGAGAAATCATTATACCAAAAATGTATAAGTACATTCATTTCCTTTTCCTGTAATATGTAGGAAATAGAATATGAGTCAAAACTTGCTTGATGCATCTAGAACATGAGCAATGGAAATTACAGGAATAGGATGTTTAACTGTGTAGGATTAAGACTGCTTAAAGCTCCCCAGTGAGACCTTAAAACTCTGGCCTTTGGGCTTTTTAACTTTCATTTGAGGAACATATTTGCATTGATATTTTTCTTTTCATTTTTTCTTTTCTTTTCTTCTTTTCTCTGTTTTCATGATCAGCCCTTCTTTCATCCATATGTTATCCAGTAACTTAAACCATGTTAAGATCATAAAAACAATATACTCAAACCATCGCATAATCTCAACTCAGTGTAGCTCAAACATCTTTAATCCAATTACTGCGTTAAGCCTTGTTTTTGGACTCTGTCATTTCATTATTTACCAATATCATTGACAGATATTATAGGTTTATGGTTGTCTCTAAGTATAAAAATAATTCATTTGAGTCCTGCAGGCCACAAACTTAAAATATACAACTTAGCACTCATATCTTCTCTCACATCCATTCAATTTCCTATATAGCTTCCTACTGCTGAGCAGATGCTTTCTACCTAAGTTGGATTAAGTGTACTTTTGCAATTTTATTTATTTATTTAATGCCAAATTTACATGTTATAATAGCATTGTGATCTCATTTTATATATAAAACCCCATGTTTTTAAGAGAACCATGTTTTTAAGGTTTTTTGTGAGAGTTCTCCTATTTGGATATTAGGCATAGATATAAATATATGACCCAAAGGAAACACAAATTTAATGGATAGGACACAAACTTGATAACTAGCTCATTTGAACCATTCCTAACATTGAAGGATGTGTGATATTACTCTTCCTTCAATAAAAGGATGTATCATCTCTTTAAATGTATAGTAAATATATGCATCAGAATAATAAATTATTTATGCTTATACAAATATGAAATGTGATGTAAATATTCATAATTATGTTTACTATAAATTGACAGCAATGCTTTGATTGTTAGAATGTGTAACATAGTTTTGACTTAAACTTTCTCTTTCAAGCATACATATTTTCATTGAGTGACTGTGATTTCATTGGGTCAGTAAGTCTTTTAAAGAGACAATTTAATCGTCCTCATGAATATCTCATCAGGCAGGCCTATGGCCATTCAACACTGCACAGAATTGCTGTTTTATTCAGAGCCACCCACAATGTGTTTTTACTTCCATTCCTTCTTGGAAATACTCTTACACAAAAATTCCCTCTTCCTCTAGGATGAGTGACAGGAAAGCAATACCATATTTCTTGCATTACATTGCACATTATATATATTTATTTTCATGTCATGTCTCTTCAATATTGCACCTATTAGAATTTTCTGATCTAGCTTCACTGTTAGCATATGAAATCCATGAGTACAATCAGGATGCCCTGCTAATCTCAATATTTCAAGTGTCAAAATTATATTAGTGTGGAGGGAATATTGGAATTTAGTGGAGATGGGAGGATAAAAAATATTATTTTAGTACCTGATTGAGTTTTCATGAGGTGAATTAATAATGCATTCTCTTTCAAAAATGTGTCTACAAAAATAAACATGAAGAGTAAGATTCAATGTGTATATTAGGGGTCAATATTTATGAAAAGAGTGGGGAGGAAGTTGAAGTGAGCAAATGAAATAGTTAAGCTGAGTTGCAGGCTCTAGAAATCCTCACCCAACTGCATGCAGAACTGTAGAGAGAACATTATCCATCGTAGATGTACCACTTCATTTGGTAGGTTGTTATTGAGCAGCAAGGCATTTTGATTTAGTTGGTCAGGAGCCAGATCATGATGGATAGTTATGATCACATAGCTACATTGTCCAATCATGATCCCTTGGTGAAGTCATTCCTTCCTTACAAATGCTCAGTAGCATACCAAGACTTTGTTTTTTGTGTTGTTGTTGTTGTTGTTGTTTTCAGCCTACAGTCCTGCACCACATATGGCATTACCTTTGACCAAGAAAATAAGGAACTACATTGTAATTCTCTCATTGAGGATTGCACAAATGTCACATATTTCTTCCCATTCTAATATATCAAAAAGTAGCAGTCTCACCAAATCCATCATATGGCCCAAATGGCAGGACTGCTGATTCACAACTTATTCTTATTTCAGGGCCCTTTCCTTCAGCTCTCCTATTTCAAAGCTAATGTGATAAAATTGTGTACCACTTAATAAATGAGCTACTCTTTACTCCATACGTGACAGAAGTCTTATGTATTACCTTCACTAGTGCATAATTTATCTTATCACCTGCTTACTTAGGCATTCCTGATATATACTCTTTCTATTATCAACTGCTCTGTGTATTACATACTATAGTAGCAGAAAAAGTAGTATATACACAATGAAATATTATTTAGCCTTAAAGAAGAATGAAATTATGGCATTTGCAGGTAAATGGATTGAGTTAGAAATATGCTTAGTGAAATAAGTCAATCCCAAAAAAACAAAGGCCACATGTTTTCTCTGATATGTGGATGCAGACTCACAATGGGCTGGGAAGGGGCAAGGGAAGAATGGAAGAACTTTAGATAGGGCAGAGGGAAGCAAGGGGAGGGCAGGAGATATGAGATGAACATCATCATCCTATATACACATAAGATTGCACAAATGGTGTGGCTGCATCGTGTGCAACAGAGAAATGAAAAGTTATGCTCCATTTGTGTACTCTGAGTTGAAATGCATTGTGGTGTCATGTATAACTAATTGGAACAAATTTAAAAAAACAGAAACAAAATTTTCATGAATATTTTCCAAACCATTCATTTCGCTGATCCAAAAAACCCAAAATGGGCACATATTAATAAGCGAGCAAATTTCTCATTTAACATATGAAATTCACTCCCCAGGTGTTACGTTCTGATGTAAATTACTTTTTTTTTCAATTGCTTTTTTAAAAACAATACCTATTTATTAGTTTACAATTATTTGAGTAGGTTTTTCATCAGATTTTACATGATAAAAATGAAGATATTGACTAGAATGTGTTAATTTTTGGAGTTTCTTTTGAAAAATACTTCCAAGATCTCTTCCTTATTGCTTATATTTAGTTTCTTGCTGCTGTGAAACTGAGGTTCATGTTCTTACCAGGACTGCTCTCAGCAACTAGAGTCCACCAATATGTCTTGAGAGTGAAATTATTCTTAAAGGTTTTCACTCCATTCGTAGTTATATTGATAATCTTCTAAAATTCCCATGTTCTTCCTTGCTGAGGCAAAATAACAGTGATCAGCCTATTAGCATTGTTAATTATTACTAACATTCTGTAAATATTTATTATATTTTGTCACAGTGTTAAGCATTAAAAGTAGATTAAAATAATAGATCTTGACTACAAAATTGAGTGTAATCTATATTAAATGATGTACCCCATTTGTGCACAATGAATCAAAATGCAGTTTGTAAAAACTTAAGAGCTAAATTAAAAAAAATAATAAAATTAGAAAAAAAAATTGAGACTATGATGTTTAGAAATTTCTCCACAGGTTATATAGACAAATAATAGTGACATTGAAGATGAAACCAAGGCAAGAAGTCTGATTCTAAAGCCTGTTCTACTGTATTCCACAATTTAAATCCTTTATTCAATTAAAAATTGAACAAATTGAATGCAAGTTATTTTTATTTAGAGAACATGCATGACAAATATTGTAGGGATGTATTTATGTATGTATGTTGTCTTTACTTGGTATTTTCTAAGAGATCACAATTAGGAGGAAAATAATTTCATGGTTGCTTGTTTTCATTGTGTTTGATATCAGACAAAGCTTTGAGAATTAGGGTAACTTAATAATAGCATTACTATAAAGGGTCTCAAGAAGTTTGCCCAAGTACACATCTCTTTGATGAACCTTGCTTCGGGGGTGAAATTTTGATTATTTACATCAGATAATAGGTTTTTGCTACTGTGAGAAACTTAAAAGTTGAAAGCTAATTTGTAGTTGTAAATTTTTTGGAGAAAGAGGTCCATGACTCTCATTAATTTCTCAAAAAAGATTTATCTTAATAATGATTTAATTTTAACTGTGTAATAAAGTTTGATATTTGTTTTCACTGAGCAATCTGAATTTAATATTTTACTCTCTTCTGGCTTCCATCTTTACTAGTTTAGAGTGGTCATTTCTTTGTAGATATTGTAACTTTTTATTTTTGCCTGCTTTTACAACATTGATTTTAAACTCTGATGTTGAGGTTTAATCACATGTCTTAGTATACCTGTTTATTATATTTTCTGCTTAAGAGTCAGCGTGATTTCCACATCTAAGGATTTACATCTTGAATTAATTCTGGACAATGTTACAACATTATTTTTTTAATTATTTATTTTTTAATTTTTCACAGACTGCATTTCGATTCATTGTACACAAACGGGGTACATCATTTTGTTTCTATGGTTGTACATGACATAGATTCATACCATTTGTGTAATCATATGTGTATATAGAATAATGACGTCTGTCTCATTCCACCATTTTTCATACGCCCCTCCCTTTCATTTCCTTCTACATAATCTAAAGTTCCCTCATTCTTCTCTCACTCTCCACACCCCCAACCCCATTATATATCATTCTCCACTTATCAGGGAAATCATTTGGCCTTTGGTTTTTTGGGATTGGCTTATTTAATTTAGCATGATATTCTTCAATTCCATCCATTTATTTGCAAATGCCATAACATTATTCTTCTTTATGGCTGAATAATATTCCACTGTGTATACATATCACAGTTTCTTTATCCATTCATCTGTTGAAGGGCATCTAGGTTGGTTCCACAATCTAACTATTGTGAACTGAGCTGCTATAAACATTGATGTGGCTGTGTTACTGTAGTATGCTGATTTTAAGTCATTTGGGTATAAAGTGAGGAGTGGATAACTGGATCAAAATATGGGTCCATTCCAAGTTTTCTGAGGATTCTGCATACTGCTTTCCAGAGTGGCTGCACCAATTTGCAACTCCACCAGCAATGTAAAAGCTTATCTCCAAAATTTATAAAGAACTTACAAAACTTTACACCAAAAATACAAAGAACCCGATCAATAAATGGGCCAAGGAACTGGACAGACACTTTACAGAAGAGATGTACAGGCAATTACTAAATATATGAAAAAGTGTTCAACATCTCTAGTAATTAGAGAAATGCAAATTAAATCATTTTTATGAATATTGTTTCCTCCCCCATTCTTGTAAAACTTTCATTCTGAAACCCAAGATATATGCTGAAATGTTTTATTTGAGAACTTAGATTATCCTATTTCCAAACATTTTATTATGTTTCATTATGCTCCATCTTTGTTCTGAGTGTATGGGAATTTATTCAGCTCAACATCCCATACTACTCTATCTTTTTTCACTTATCAGCTGTTTCTATTCAGTTTTTTCATTCAATGAGCATCTTTTTATTTTTGGAGGGTGGTACTGGGGATTGAACTCTGCGGAAATGGACCACTGAGTCACATCCCCGGCCCTATTTTGTATTTTATTAAAAGACAATGTCTCACTGAGTTGCTTAGTGCCTCACTTTTGCTGAGCCTGACTTTGAACTCACAATTCTCCTGTTTCAGCCTCTGGAGCTGCTGGAATTACAGGCAACCACACCCAGTTCCTAATGAACATATTTTTAATTTACCTGATTTCAATTTCTTTTCCAAGTTAGCCAGGTATTTTGTAAACTTTACCTATGTTTTTTGTTGTTTCTTTTGATTTTTTTAAAAATGTTTTAAACACTCTAAGCATGGATTTTGATTATTGAAATTTCTAAAGTTGTAGATGCTTAAAAATATTAGTTTGTTTGTTTTTTGAATTTGTTGGTCTATTTCAGCAGAATCTAATAATTACTAGTTTTCTTGCACATGTTATGATTGTTATAATGAGATCTTGTATTGTGCTTGTCTATTTGCTAGAAATAATGCAAGGCCTGAGTTTTGGGCACATTACTATACACGAAGACATTCTGTTGTTTCTGACAGTTGTCCTGGAACATTAAAACAGAGGTAATCATGCCCACTTAACTAATTTCTGTATTTGGCACTTTTATGAAAATATGTGGATGGTTATTAATTTCCAAATAAGTATTTACTCAACCTCCATGTCTATCAAGGACTGAGTTCATGGCAAAACCAGATGAATTTTTATTATCAGCAGTCAGTTGTGTATGTCTCTGTGTTTCTTATAGTCTACCCTTTTATTTATTTCCAATAATTTTGATGCTCCTGGCCTAATGCAGTAGTACCAACTTCAACTCCCCAACTCGACTCCTCTCTCCCCACTGAGGTCACTGAACTGCAATCTCAATCTTAATGATCAAGATTCTGTGCAAACCGAATGTGGTGGTGCACACCTGTAATCCCAGAGACAGGAGGCTGAGACAGGAGGATCAAGAGTTCAAAGCCAGCCTCAGCAAAAATGAGGTGTTAGGCAAATCAGTGAGACCCTATCTCTTTAAAAAAAAAAAAAAAAAAAAAAAAAAAAAAAAAAAAAAAAGATTCTGTGCAAAATTCTGAGTGTCCAAGTGATATTTTCATTAGAAAAACATTTGCATGGTAACCCTTCTAGCTTCAGGTTTCTCTTCCACTCAGCTTCATTTTTGATGCTTCAGAATATATCTTCCTTTTATTTGAGGTAATCTGTGCATTTAAAAATATTGTGAAATGGTATCTTTTATTTGGTGGTGTACTTACATAGAAGGCTTCTTTTTCTGGCGACCTACATGAACAGATTGCCGACGATCTGAAGCCATGTTTCAAAGCACATATGTATTTTCAAATAGTGGAGAAATCCTTATTTTATAAAATTTGGGTTATGTTAATATTTATTATAAAGTTCAAGAGGTCTATATAAATAGAATTATTCTCATCAACTTTGAGGCATTTTTTAAAAGGTAAAATTCAAGTTTATATATGAAAATACAGGTGTTTATATTCATGAACATTTCAGCTGCTTTCCTTTGCCCTCAGAGTGGCTATATTTATTCATTTTAATTCATGTGAGGTTAGTTGACAGTTACTTTTTTTGCATCCTTATTACTATTCAGGTTTCTACTTCTAATTGCTGACTTCACCCAGAAAAAACATCAGCTCTTCCTTGACTGTAATGCTACTTAACAGGAAAGTTTTTGTAAAATTTCCTTTTAGTAGCTTTCAATTCAGTATAACTTGTTAATTGAGTACCTGTGAATTGCACCTGCTCACTGTCTCCTAGTCCTAGTTTCAGGGTACAGTAGAGACCTGTCTTCTTATTATGTTCTTCTTCAAAGTTTAGCTGACACCCTACTGATGTTCTCAAACTCCAATATGACATCCAACTAGTTTCAAAATAAATCATGAACAAATCAAGTATCAACATCTTGAACTATTCAGATATGGAACATACATCAACTTGGCATTTAATGTCAAGTGAGAAACATGTAGCACAGATGTAACTGGATTTTTTTTTTTTTTTTTTTGGTTGGAGAAGCTACATGACATATTCATTACCATAGTGCTTTGTGTGTTCTGTATACCTCATTGGGTACTTAATGAAGAGAAAATAATGATCTCGCAAAACAGATACTCTTTTTTTCAGTTTCCAAAATAAAAAAGAATGAAAAAATATCATTGTAAAATGTCATTTTTAGGGAACATAAAACGATTCTCTCAAATAGTATGATCTATTTTTTTTTATTTGTGAAACACTTAGGCAACTAGAATTGTATATACAAATCCTTTTGATTCAACTAGAATTTTATGTGTTCTACTTTCTTTAGAACTAAGTTTATGAAAGAAATTCTCTTTGCTCCTAAAAATAAAAATAGTTTTCATTTGAAAATAATTTCATTTCTAAGTAGAATTTTCACTGAAAACTTTTCGGCTTTCAAATTCTTACCATTTTCCTAGTTGTAGAATGCAATTGAGAAATAAGTGCAGTGTTGGATTTTTCATTTCTTTTAGCATGTATGTCCACTAAACTTTCCATGGGATTTTACAGGAAGTAATTGCAGTATGTAGATTTTAATTAAAACACAGTAAATTTAATGTTATTTCATATAAGTTTATAAACTGTAATTAAATTATGTACATGTTGCATTATTATAATTCCAAAATTTTGTCAGATTTTAGTTTCAACAAAAATTCCTACTCTAGAAAAATCAATTTATGTGGTAAAGTCATTTTAAGTTTTTTGGATAAGTAGTGCTTCCTCATTTTAAATATACATTTTTTTCTGAGGTTATTTTGAAGTGTAGAATGAGATGTGTGAAGTTCAACCTGTGCCTGGTGAGTCACCAAATCAATTTTGAAGAGAACTCTGAATTGAAATAAAGAATAATGGATCAAATACTGAGACCATACATACACATTGCAAAATACAAGCAATTAATACAACGAACATTCAAGGAAATAAATTTGCCCTATTTCTTTAAATTAAAAAATGTAAAATGTTTGAAAAATATCTATCAAAAGAGATATTTTTATATCAAAGAGAAGGACTTTCATCCACATTAAAAGCAAGTAATGAATAAAATGTAGTTGTGTAGTCAAATAGAGCAAATATTCATGTTCGTCTACTCAGTCATTGGTTTATTAGTGAAAAGTAAGAATGAATGAACAAAACTTCCAACATTCTCTTAAAACAGAATAACTGAACCATAAAATATCTGTAACTCCTGCTCTCATAGTTGTGTGGTAACAATACCAAGCTTTAGTCAAGGCTGAGGTAAAAAGAATTCTCTGAGTATATCTGGCTCAACACAATTCACCTTGATGTAGAGGTTTGGACTTAAACATTTCTTATAGCTTGGCATTTAAAATACTGTCATTATCATGAATGCTTTTATTTACCAGTAATTTTAGTTTTACAAAAGACTTCAAAGATGGTCTGTGTGTATAAACACACACACACACACACACACACACACACACACACATACATTCTTCACTCAGTTCTCTCCCCTCTTGGTAACATGCCATGGTAACTTTATTAAAGTTAATAAATCATCATGGGTATGTCAATATTAATTAAACTACATATTCTGACAAAATTTTATTTCAAAAGAGCTTTTCTTTAAAGTAGCATTCTTTCATTGAAAATAAATAGATTAATTAGAATGCAAATATAAGGGATGTTTCTGTAATAATTTGTACATGTTAAAAATGTCCATATTTGTATTCAAGGTGTGAAACCTTGTTCACTCATTTAAATAAATAAATAAACACTTTCATTTTCTGCTTGTTTAAAATTTTATTTAGGTGGAAATATAAATCATTATTAATAATAAAATTTGTTTAAATGACATGAATGAATTAGCAGGGTTTAAATTCAAAATTAATGAAATTCATTGTGATTTGGTGCCCTCCAAATAAAAAATTCCAAACATGATTCTCCTTCTCATTCATGGAGCTATATTCTCAATTTATGGCTCTATTAAATTCCAGAGTTGTTTTTCCTCATCAGGAGTTATTATTTACATAGCTATCAGGTAAACTTAATGCAATAAATCTGGACTGGGCTTGTAGCTCAGTGGTAGAGCACTTGCCTTGCATGTATGAGGCACTGGGTTCGATCCTCAGCAACATATAAAAATAAATAAATGAAAATAAAAGTATTGTGTCCATCTACAACTAAAGTAGTGTGCTTATTACCACATCCCAAACAACTAGTATAGAATCTGGCACAAAGTGATTACTCAGTATCTATTTTGTGGATGTATGGATGCTTGCATGCACATGTGTTACACAAATTAGTCACTAAATCTTCAAAAATTTTATAATTTTAATTACTTATGAGTCACTTTAAATAACAAATGTGTCATAACTTCTAAATTGTGATTCTATTTTAGAACTACTTTAGTTCTGTAGAATAAAATACACTGCTTTAAAATAAACTAGTAGCTTACTTTCTAATGGATGGATTCAGGTAATAAAAATGCTCATTGTGAATTATTAAATGATGTAATGTTTTATAAGTTTGGAAGAAAATTGGAGATGAAAAGTATTGAAAATATCAAAAAATTTAAAAGATATTATCAATGTTAAATAATTGATCATGGTAAGGTTTTATGGGAAAGATAGTTAACTTTTCGGCAAATTTTTGACAGAGATGAGGGTGGTTACCTGGGAGAAAAGTCTGAACTGGAGTAGATATATTTGTTTAAGAAACAAGGATATTAGCATAATTGGATTGGAGACAAAACAAATTAGATTGAATGAGAAGATGCAATCAGAAAGGTAGAAGTAGAGGGAGGCAGTATATCATATAGTGATGTGAACTAGCAGCATTGATATGACCTCAGATATTAATAATGCAGACTCTTGGATCTTTTTCCAAATCTATTAAAGTAACATGCTTATTTTAACAAGATTCAGTTATTCACATATGCATTAAATTTTCTTGTACATATTTAAGTTTTAATGATTAAATCAGGTTGAAGGCATATCTCAAACTTTTTTATTTCTAATGCAAAAACATTCACTATCCTTTTTTCTAATTTTTAAAGATATTGTTCATCATTATCTATAGCAACTTTACTGTGCCATAGGCCACCAGAAATTCTTACTCTTCTCTCATTATAATTTAGAAGCTTATGGGTTTTCAAATATTTTGTTATTTTTTTCATTAGGTCTTTTTGTTTATATATGACTATAGATGCATTAAATTTTGAAAAATTCTAATAAAACATTGGAGACTAGCATAGGACTTCAACATTTTCTTAGGTAAAAGGGGGATTCATTTCCGTGTTTTGTGCAGTATAGGACTTGAAATATTTTAGGATAATTTTAGCTTTTTGGGTTACAAATAGGGAGACGAGATCAAAGGCAATGATGGTATTCTAAACAAAAGATACAAAGCACTTAGTTCAGGAGAGGTAGGGAGAAGTGGTGTGATTTTAAAGATAGCACCAAGAAAATTCCCTTATATGGGTAGGAACACAGAATATAGAACATGTGGGGGGAATTAAAAAAAAAAAATAAGATGAAGTTAACTCTAATATTTTAGACCTGAGCAACTAAAAGGATTGTGAGATGAGGAAAAACACAGCTGGATCTAGTTTGTTGAAGAAAACTGAGTTTTGTGATTTAAGACTTTAGATGTCTCAGTTCAATTAGAAGTACCACATAGGCAGAGAAAGAATGGCTAAAGAGAGGTGCAGAATGTAAGTGTGTATCACTGGCATTTAAATATTTTGCATCATGATATTGGGAAGTCAACAAAGGAATAGATGTGGAGAGGAAAATGAAAAGGCTCATGAATGAGACTGGAACTCTTTTCAGTTATAAATTAATTAGAATACTTAGGACTGGGGACATAGCTCAGTTGGTAGAGGTCCTGGGTTCAATTCCCAGCACCGCAAAAAAAAAAAAAAAAAATTAAATATGCCGTCTTTTAAGACATAGATTCTTAAAACTTGGTCCAAATCAGAAGTATTAGGACAAACCTCACGGAAACTAATAGTTTCTCAACTTGGAAACACATGAGTAAGGAAAAAGACACTTCTGTTAGAACCAGGAAGACCTTTGGCCAAGAATTAGTAGTTGTAGGAAAACAAAGATAAACCATATTAAAGATGATTATATAAATATCATTCACTGCTCTGATGGTATATTTATTAAATTTTCCCCTTATAACTGCACAATCTTTTGTTTGATTCATTTCTACATTTTTAAAATATTGGCACAAATTCTTAGGAAATACTCAAAACATTACATCTTGATTTTCTTTTTGCCTTAGGCCCATGCATTTTATATTTAGGGTAACTTTTATTGTAATGTAATATCTCTTTCAGAGATTTCCTCAAAAGAAAAGGAAGGAATGAAATGTATGTGTTAATGTTAATGTGTAAGATGTTGAATACTTTCCTCTCTTTAAATTCTGCTCATTTAGAAAGACACAAAAGTATGGTATAAAAACCATTTTCCCTTGTATTCTAATGGTTTCTGATATGGTTGAGAAGTCTGTCATCTTGATTCCCAGGTCTTCTAATATAAGTGGCATCTGTTCTCTGGGAAATCAAACACAGTTTTAAGTCTGTATCTCTTGTGTTTTGATATATAACAAAGATGAGCCTTGGCATAGGTCAGAAAAAGTCAGTTTGAGAGACTAGTTCAGGTATAATAATTGGCAAAACTAATGCCTAAGGCATAGCTGAGGTTACTGCTACGTGTTTTGAGTTACCTCTTTTAGGCAGCAACGTCCATCATGAACCTCAGATACAGGAAATGTTTGGTGCGAACTAGGAGATGCTTCTTCTTAGTGCTTCAATT
The DNA here is from genome assembly GCF_902686455.1 of Sciurus vulgaris. Classification (NCBI taxonomy): domain Eukaryota; kingdom Metazoa; phylum Chordata; class Mammalia; order Rodentia; family Sciuridae; genus Sciurus; species Sciurus vulgaris. Next base: position 22,644,767 of record NC_136470.1, on the reverse strand, counting down.
CATCCAAAATATTGTCCCAAAACTTGGTGTCCTTAGGAGCCCTCATGAAATTAAAAAACCTTTAATTTATATTCCCCAATGTTCAAGCTAGCAATCTTTAGGCTGAGGGTGCTACAATGGAAAGATTATTTTATTACTATGTATGGAATTTCCTGCCACACACCACTGTTACAAAACCCAGCTACTTCCATGTTTTGTTTTGTATTGTTTTGATTTGATTTGTTTTCCTTTCACTCACTCAGAATCATGACAGTGTTCTCCCAGGGTCCCAAACACCACTCACTTGATTTTTCTAGGATTTTCCTCAGTGCAATCCACACTGAAATCATTTACTATAAATGAATAAGAGACTTTTTTAGCTAATTGTTAGGGAAATGTAACTGAAAACCACAATAAACTCTCATTTCACATCTGTGATACAGGCTATTATCAAATCCAGAATATATAAATAAATAAATAACTCAAAAAAAAAAACATAATAACAAACAACCTCCCAAATAACCTAATTTATAAATGGGCAATAGGCTTACATAGACATTTATTACGAAGACATACACATGGACAAGAGGTACATAAAAGAATATTTAACATCAGGAATGACCAGGGAAAAGCAAATTAAAACCACAATGATATGTTACCTCACCCCAGGAAGAATGATTGCTATCAAAAACACAGAAGACAACAAATGCTAATGAAGACCCAGAAAAGGGGGAATTCTTGCACATTATAAGTTAGAATATAAATTACTGAAGCCATTAGGAGAAAGTGAGGAAATTCTTCCAATAATTAAAAACAGAACTATCATATGAACCATAAATCACTTCTGATATAATAATATTAATATTATTTTATATTAATATATAATATAAAAGCAGCATCTTGAAGAGATTCTTGTACTCCCATGTTCATTGCAGCATTATTTTCAGTATTCAAGATATGGAAACAATTTGAGTGTCCATCGATGGATGCATAAAATAACACTGTGCATACATATAATACAATATTGTTCAGCCATAGGAAAGAGCAATTTTGAGATTTTCAAAAACATGGAAGACATTATGCTAAGTGAAATGAGCCAGACAGAGAGACAAATACTTCTTGGCTCTACTTGTAGGAATCCTCTTTCTCTTACCACCTTCCACGGACACTAAATCATTTTATTTAATGACTCAAATTTCCTCTTTTCTTTATTTTTTGTGTTGTAGAAACAATATATTACCATGCATATTCTTTTAATAATGTATTAGGAAGCAAATTTTTTAATGAGTAAAGGATTCATATGGTCAAATGAAATCAATCTTTGATGGCTATTACATTTTTTAAAATTTTTAAATTTGTTCTAATTAGTTATACATAACAGTAGATGACATTGTACACAAATGGAGCACAACTTCTCATTCCTCTGGCTGTACATGGTGCAGAGTCACACTGGTCATGTAATCATACAAGTATATAGGGTAATAAGGTCTGTGTCTTCCACTGTCCTTCCCATCCCCACAGCCCCATCCCTCCCCTCACTCCTTTCTGCACAATTTGAAGTCTCTTCATTCTTCCTTCTTCCTCCCCACCAATTACGGATCAACATCCACATATCAGAGAAAACACTGAGATTGGATTATTTCACTCAGCATGATTTTCTCTAGTTTCATCCGTGTACCTGCAAATGGTATAAATTTCATTCTTCTTTAAGGCTGAGTAATAATCCACAGTGTATATATACCATATTTTTTTACCCTTTCATCAGTTGAAGGTCATCTAGATTGGTTCCATAATTTACTATTGTGAATTGAGCTGTTATAAACATTGATGTGGCTGCATAACTGTAGTGTGCTGATTTTAAGTCCACTGAGTAGAAACCTAGGAATAAGATAGCTGGGTCAAATGGTGGTTCCAATCCAAGTTTTTTTAGGAATCTCCATACTGCTTTTTATAGTTGTTGTACCAATTTGCAGTCCTGCAAGCAATGTATGAGTGTACCTTTTCCCCAGAATTCTTGCCAACTCTTATTATTGCTTGTATTCTTAATCATTGCCATTCTGACTGAAGTGAGATGAAATCTTGAGTAGTTTTGATTTGCATTTCTCTAATTGCTAGAGATGATGAACATTTTCTCATATTTGTTGATTCATTGTATTTCTTCTGTGAAGTGACTGTTCAATTCCTTAGCCCATTTACTGATTGGATTATTTGTATTTTTTGTGTTAAGTTTTTTGAGTTCTTTATATATCCTGGAGATTAGTGCTCTATCTTAGGTACATGTGGTAAAGATTTTCTCCCATTCTGTACAGTCTCTCTTCACATTATTGATTGTTTCCTTTGCTGAGAAGAAGCTTTTTAGTTTGAATCTATCCCATTTATTGATTCATAATTTTACTTTTTGCACTTGAGGATTCATGCTAAGGAAGTCAGGTCCTAAGCTGACATGATGAAGCTTTGGGTCTACTTTTCCTTCTATTAGGTGCAGGACCTCTGTTCTAGTGTCTATGTCTTTGATTCACTTTGAATTGATTTGATACAGGGTGAGAGATAGAAGTTTAATTTCATTTTGCTGAATATGGCTTTCCACTCTTTTCCCAGCACCATTTGTTGAAGAGGCTGTCTTTTCTCCAATGTATGGTTTTGGTGTGTTTATCTAGTATGAGATTACAGTATTTATGTGGGCTTGTCTCTGTGTCTTCTATTCTGGACCATTGGTCTAAATGTCATTTTTTGGTACCAATACCATGCTGTTTTTGTTACTGTTGCTCTGTAGTATAGTTTAAGGTTTGGTATTGTGATACCTCTTCCTTCACTCTTCACTAAGGATTGCTTTGGCTATTCTGGGTGTCTTATTTTTCCAAATGAATTTCACGATTGCTTTTTCGAGTTGTATGAAGAATTTCATTGCAACTTTAATAGGAATTGCATATAATCTGTATATAGCTTTTGGTAGTATGGACTTTTTGACAATTTTAATTCTGCCTCTCCAAGACCATGAGAGATCTTTCCATCTTCTAAGTTCCTCTTCAATTTAATTTTTAGTGTTCTGTAGTTTTCATTGTAGAGGTCTTTCAACTTTTTTGTTAGGTTGATTTCCAAGCATTTTATTATTATTTTTTTTTTTTTAGGCTATTGTGAATTGGGTAGTTTTCCTAATTTCTCTTGAAGTGGATTCATTACTTATGTACAGAAATGCATTCAATTTATGGGTACTGATTTTATATCCTGCTACTTTGCTGAATTTGTTTATTAGTTCTAGAAGTTTTCTGGTGGAGTTTTCTGGATCTTCTAGATATACAAACATGTCCTCATCAAAAAGTGGTAGTTCGAGTTAGTTCTTCATTTTCTATTCATTCCCTTTAATTTATTTTGTCTGTCTAATTGCTCTGGTTAGAGTTTCAAGGACTACATTGAATAGAAGTGGTGAAGAGAGTATCCCTGTCTTGTTCTAGTTTTTAGAGATAATGCTTTTGGTTTTTCTCCATTTAGAATGATGTTGTCCTTGGGCTTAGCATAGATAGCTTTTACAATGTTCAGCTATGTTGCTACTATTGCTATTACATTTTTTAAATGCTGTAACACACAATTTCATAGCATAACTCTTTGGCTCTATATTGTCATGAGGTTTGTCTAGATTTTTATTTCTGAATAATCAGTGAGAGTAACCTTTTTACATGATACTTGGGGTGTTTGTTCTATAGAAAAACTATGGATTTCCCTTCATTTCAAAATAGCTAAGAGTTATTGAAGCATCATTACAAGTTATGGTTCAAGGTGTACCTTGCAGTTTTTCTTTTAATCCAGGTTGTTTACAGTTGCTTCAGTTAAAATGAATTTCCTTCTATCATACTGTTCAATTTCACTACTATAGAAACAATTTAAAATAATCAGTGTTTAGTGTTAAACCACTGCAAATTTAAAAATCTTAATGAGTTTCACTGCTTTTAAAAATTTTCTATAAGGAATATCTTCTATGATTACTATTTCTCACATGAATGTGCCTGAAGAAAAATGGCTATCACTTCCAAATGACTATATTTCATATAGTAAAGGAGAAATTGACTGTAAAATATCATCTGCATATATTAAATGCAAGTGCAACAAACACTGATGAATTCCAAAGAAAAGGAAAAAACATAATCCACACTAATTCTATATTTTCAGTGAAAGAAAATTTGTTTTGATTTGCATGTAGTGGAAAGGTTTCTGTATGTTAACATCCTAAACAAGAATATTTTGGGCTGGTTTCATTGGGCACATAAAAAGAAACTCAGCTGAATTAGAATATTTTATATAATTGCACACTTAATGAATTTAAACTATGTAGATCAAAATATACATGCACTGACCTAAGAAGAAATTTAAGATAAATAACAGTTTCAAGTAAAATTACTTGTTTGTTAGATACTTCCCCACCACATCTCAAAATGAAACCAAATATTTATACATAATTCTATATGCAGCTTATAATTTTATTGGTCAGAAAATTATTAGGTAGAAATTATATAATTTATGTAGGAAAGATGTTCATAAGTAGTGAGAGAAGAGATTTTCATGAGTGTTTGAGAGAAATTTAATCAACAAGAAGATAAAAGTATTCGAAGTTCTCAAAACTTAAAAAAAAATGTTCATCTCATACACAGGTTTCTGAACACTAAGATTGAGCATACCTGTATTTGATAGAATTTAGCATGCACTTTCTTAACTGCAGTAAAGAATCCCTTGGGTTGAATATGATGGTTATTTCAAGTGAATTTTATTGCTAGGGCACTTTAGAAGACACATTTAAATTTTATAAATGTAAAGTTTTGAAATCATGGCCTACATACTTTAAACACTATTTGATACTTGATTTTTAGAATTACTATGAACATTAATTATTTCCTCTATTTTAGTATGTAAATATACTCAGAAGCTAAGAAGGCATATAGAACCTTTCCACTATTTACTGAGTACTGGGAAGGTTCTAGTGTCTTTTTCAATACAGTACCATCACAGGGAAGGATGGACACCATGAACCTTCAGGATCAGAAATGGTGTAACTGACCCCTTGCTGGTTCTCAGCACTCTAATTAGAAAGTGCCAGTTTTGAAAAACTGAGTGGAAAGTCAGAGAAAATATTACCAAAAAGGTGAGGCTCATTGTATTTGAGGATCTGCAACAAGGTCACAGTGCGGAGAGATGCTGACTTTGGAAGAGTGTGGTAGGAGTTGAAGAAACATCATACTGGGTCCTGTGACCCTTGAGAAGTTTATATCACCTTTACTTCATGTGTGTATCTTAAAGATAATATCTTTTTCCTTTCTTACTGTTGCCATATCATGAATTCTTTATTTATACACCTATTAATGTCTGGTAACTGTATTATTGATTTCTTACAACTGATTTGGTTTTGTCTCTGCCTTGTTAGAAAGCCACCTAGAAGAGCAATACCTAAAGTAGGATATATGTATTCCAAGGTGTGTGCAAGAACAAACCATTGGGGTACATAAAGATTATCTAGAAAATACTTTCCATTTCTTTAATCAAATTATCTTACTTGCAATGAGAAAATGGTTGATGGCATTGTGTATATATGCATACCTATGGATGTGCTATTTCCATATACATATGCATTCAGATATATGTATCCATGTGGCTCATGTGTCTTCATATCTTAGCCTTTGTTTTCTGTCCTATCTCAAACCACTCTACACTATCACTTGACACATCCAAGCTGGTCCACTTAAGATGCCAAATACAATTTACTTTCTTAACAGCTGTGCTTGAGTTTATGCCATTCCTATTCCCATGCTACTTAAATCCACCTTTCAATGTCCAACATAAATTCTAGCTTTTATGTTATGTGATTGAATTATTTTTAGTAGTGTACCTCTGCCCTTCTTTGCAACTTTTTAGTACGTATTGCTTATGCTACTATTTGATCAGCTCCTTGCCTCTTAATATAATAAGAGGAGTCACATCTCTACATCTTAACTACACACCAGAGAGCTGTGTTGTGCTGATCTTTGAATCTTCTACATTACTTGATATGCATGAATGAATAACTTAATTTTGATTTCAAATAGAATTAAACAGCTATTAACTATTTCTAAATACCTATAGATTTTTACCATGTCTAGGTCAAATTTAATGAAACCATCCAAACAGCTTTATGATTTTATTTTTTGAAATTTTATTTTACTTTCTAGAAAGGAATTCCACAAACTTTTCTGGGAATTTATATTTTGTAGTTAGTAGCTCTTTAAAACCAACTCCAATGCATATGAATAAAACTTCATTACACCTATCCAAGTTAAAGAAAATCCAGTCTACACATAAGTATGCTCAGTAGTGACACAGAGATAGCAGTTTGTATTCCTATAAAGGCAATCTTTATCCCACTCTTCAGTCCAAAAGAATTAGCAGCCATTGTGTGGCATGTCTACTGCTATTGGTTTACCTAGCATTAAAGAAAGGAAGAAATTTTCTTTGGTGATAGGACGAGTTTTGAGTGATCAGCATAGTTTTGACAACCTAGATATGTAAATGGAAAGAGTATTTCTCACATCACACATAATGGTTATGTTCTGTGAAGCTGTTTCAACTTGAAACTCTTGGATAGAGGTCTTCATTCCCAACTGGTTATTGTTATGACATAGGAACACATAGTAAGAACTTTGGATTTTGGTCTAGAGGCATGTGATCTGCTAAGGGTAGTACTGTCCTGTGCCCCAATCTTTTGGTGGAGTTATTCATCCTTTAGTCTATATCTTCACCTGCCTGCTTTAACTAGTGGTTCCCACTTAATTCTACAAATATATGTTGTGTTTCTTCCATTTCGTCATGCTCAAATTAAGAATAGATTAATGAATGTTTCTCTTTCTTCATCTTAGGAAATAGTTTAGTAGGGACTTTATCTCTTATGGTATGTAATTTGGACTATTTATCCCTTTGCTTTATCTGCTTTATAGATATGAATTGAACTGATATGATATGAATATATATCTATATGGATATGATATATATAGAGAGAGATGTGATATGAATATCTGTCTCTCTCTCTCACAGGGAAGGATGGACACCATGAACCTTCAGGATCAGAAATGGTGTAACTGACCCCTTGCTGGTTCTCAGCACTCTAATTAGAGAGAGAGAGAGAGAGAGAGAATGATCTGCCAAAACATGTTGGCATTTATCCCCATTTAAATTATTAAGAGTTGGGAACCTAATCTGATAATGATAATAGAAGAAGGGACCTTTGAGGCATAACTAAAATTAAATGAGACCATAAGGGTCAGCCCTGAATACAATGAACTTGTGGATTTTATTTTTTTATTTTGTTTTTTCTTTCTGCTGCAAGTTATTAAAACCAGAGACTTACGGCTTTATAAGAAGAGTTGAGACCTGAACTAAGTTTTCTCTGTCTTACCATGTGATACCCTAGACTGCATAGTGATTTTGTAGAGTCTCCATTAGCAAAAACAAAATAAAAAATAAAAATTTGCCAAATGAAGCTTTTTACTTTTAGAACCATCATTCTTTAAAATTTCACAATCTCTGGCATTCAATTATAGGAACTGCAAAAGAACTAAGAAACCCTGCGTGTGTCATATATATAATCATGTATATCATTATATATAGCAATGTAATATATGTAGTAGCTATGTATATATAGATAGTAGTACATATATGGCACATTTGTGTATGTATATATACTTGCATCTATGCAGATGTGTGTATACTTATATATGAGAAAAAATGACTCGCTACTTGATTATTTAAAATGAAATTATATATACTGATTTGTTTAACAAAAATTCTGAAATTATCCATCATGTCAAGGTAGATTCTAAGAGTTTTAATACTACGGAGATAATGAAGAGAAGAAGACATATTTATAAATGACAGATAAAGTCATTTAATATGTATAACAATAATATTTAATATATCAAATGTCTTTTTAAAAATCAACTAGTAATATGTAGTATTAAGGGAAATCAAGCAGAGCAAGAAGACGGTGGGTAAACAGAGGTGGGAGTGGGAAGCAATTTAGTAAGTAGTAGTCAGGGTGGAGTCTCTGAGGAGGTCACACTTGAGCCGAACCATTAAAGAAGTTAGGGCATGATCACACGACTGTGGAGAAACCTGGCCTGGATAGAGGTCAGCAGGAAGGCAACTCAGGGTGTAATGGCATGATCAAGGGGTAGAACTGAATGAAGCATGAATAGAGCAATGGCCAAAACACAGGTCCAGCAGTCCTTGTAGACCATGGAGATAACTTTACGTCCTACTGATTTCCTGGACAGGTATTGCCAGTCTTAGAAGTAATCCTTTCCGGCATACTCAGTAAGGTTATTTTCAAGTACTGGTATTAATAAAAGGTGATCTTGTGACTCAGATAGACATTGTCAAATTCTTTATTACATGAAGCAAAATTATGATGTTATAAAAGCAAATGGAGCTAGTAGAGATTAAAAACTCTTAGTTTACTGTGGCATTTAATATAAATTGCCTTTCTTATTGTAACTACATGAATGCTTCCATGGTATCTGTGAAATTCCCTTTTTTGCTAGTTATTGAAATACTGAAATTGGCTTTTGTGTTCTTATATTCTAAAATTAATCTTTATAAAGCAATATTTATGGTTATTGCTTTTTTGTTTGCTTGTTTACTGAGAGAATGTTCTGATTCTTGAAATATGGACAGTGACAATAAGCCAACATCCTGTGGATGGTCTTTTTGAATAGCTGTATTGTAAAGGCAGGTTATGATTTCCCATGCCTAGGATTCCTTTTCACACATTGTAGAAATTTATTGGTTTCACTTTATGAAAACATACACACATACACTCAGACGCATGCACAAAAACTACACATTATCATTGCTAATCAGTAAACTTATGTGATGGCATTTTTTCATTGTTTTTCATGCACTTTCATTCATTAAACAACTCATGTCTGCCATACACTGTGGCAGAGAGAGCATGAGAAAAATAATCCTTCTCCATCATTTGTTTTTGTTAACTTGCTTTAGTGTAATCTGTATGTGTATATAAATATTAGAAAATTATTTTCTCTGATTTTGTGATAGTTAATTTAAATCACATAAATATTCCATAGGGTTTTTTTTTTTTAATTTTCTTCTTGATGAGTTTGAAATATGGTTTCATTCTTTCAGGTGTTACTATCCCCACCTTACATACAGGTGCAGCTATTAACTAAGAACATCTGCCATGAAGTTCATGTATGATTGTGTTCAAAAGAATAAGTATTACATTTTAAAATTGTATTTTAAACTCTCTTGATTTGTTATTGTTTCAAACGACAAAAAATTCATTAAATTTATTCTTTATGATCTTTAGTTACAGAATTTTCAAAATAGTCTCAAAAGTTTTGTTATAGAAATCAATCTGATTACTATAAGTTTTAGCCTCTTCAATCACTTAAATGTTAGCAGCCTTAAAAACAGCAAATGATTAAAGAGAAAACACCTTCTCTGTGGTTTTGTAGCAGATATAGCAGATATCAAGTATTCAAATTTCTTAATAAATAGGAAAGGAATTATATAACAAACCAGGTTGCACTTGTCCTTCTAATAAAGCAGGTGGTTAGTACCATAATTTGCATTTTTATAGACCGAATGCACATTTTGCTTCTCTAGATACATGGAAAAATTATCACAAATTTGCCTAAGGATAGCAATTAGGATTAGTAATTCATTCTCCTTTGCATTTTATTAAAATTTACTAAACACAAGTGGATTTCAAAAGAGAAGATTTTAATTCTTTTTACACATAGCATTATAAATTTGTACAACCAATTAAATCGCATGATTTCCTGAACCAAATTTCACATAGTTTTCTACTCATTCAATGTATCTTTAAAGAGAATATAATTTCCTTTCAAGAAAAATTCTTATTTTATTTTTACTATTTGATAACTGAATATAGCCAGGCTCTTCCAAACCAAAAGTTACTGAAATTGGATTGTTTCACTATTTCCCATTTTTGGTCACAAATTTTTGTATCCAATCCATTGGAACTCTAATTTATGGACATTAATTATCTGAGCATTAAAGCATAAGGTTCAGGTGACATTTCAAACTTCAGGAGGAGTCTCAGTGTCATTATTCAAACAAGTGTCTTCAGTTTGTGTGAAGGGTTCAAAAAAAAAAACAAACTATGCCCACAGATGTTTAATACTGAATTATCATCCTCATATCTTGAATTCTCTGGACATATCTTAAAATGTTCATTGTCCAAATCAATTATAACCTTTCAAAATAACCATTTGAACATACAGTATAATATATTCATAAAATGTTTGAACTATTATTTGCAAATATTTTTTCAATTTTTAGGGGTTTGTAAATCTTGGTAACCATTTATATTAATTCAGTTGAAACAATTGAATTTAGACTGAAAATTAAATAAACCTGTATTAAGCAACAGGAAGTAGAAGAGAACTTACATATTTCTAAATATCTAGAAAGAGTAATGTATTTATGTGTACAGATTTTTATTTAAAAATAACAAGAAATTTATTAGAACTATTGGAGATGTCTTCACTAGTTATAGAGATATATGATTTATAGAAAGAAACATAAGTATTATATTTTCTAAAGTAATATTCTTCTTTCATTAAAATTAAAGATGAATGCTTTTTTATAAATACTAAAATACACACACACACACACACACACAAAACACACCCATGCCCAATTTTGCATTGATGCACTGATTCTGAACCTTATATTCTAACAATATTTGTAAGGGGAGTTCTTGTGTGATTTGATAAGTTCTACAGTAATGAATATAAATTATAGAGCAAGAATGGTTCATTCTTCATTCTTTGGAAATATGATTGAGAATTTTCAATGGAATATATGAAACTGATTTATTCAACACTTTAAAATGACAGAATAAATTTTCCAAAATGTACAATGGGCAGAATAGCTGATAAGTGCGTCTTTTCAACAAGAGGCCTAAGATTCAGGTCTCTTATTAATCAGTCTGATCTGACATTGTTCTGAGTCTCCCATCTTGCATTTTAACTATGCTTATAGTGTGCTCCTATGAACTATAAGGAAAATCACTGAATTGCTTCCATTATAGAATTCTAGTTAAGATCATCAGCATGCATTTACATTGTTTAGTCTAATGAGAATTCATAAAAACAAAATTAAATAAAATATTCCAAGGAGGACATTGTATTCCCTGAGAACTTGAATACTTTTTTTTAAATATACCTCACATTTTGTGTAAATATAAATGCAAAGTCCATTAAAGACTTAAATCCATAAAACCATAAAACTACTAGAAGAAAATTGACACATTGAAATTTTGTGTTCCCCCAAAATTATTATGTTGAAATTTAATACTCAAAATTATAATATTTGTAGGTGGGGTATTTGGGCTATGATTAGGTGATGAGGTCAGAGCCTTCATGAATGGAAATAGCACATTTATAGAAGAGAAAGAAGAGAGTTGCATTGCTCCTTTCAACATAAGAGGACAAAAGCTATCACAATGTAGCATATCTCCTTGCACATTAATCTTTGGCTCTGCAGTTTGAATTCCCATTTAATTTTTAACTTTTCCTTTGAGATGGAATCTCACAAAACAGTAAAAGAGGTAGACATCCTATCAGATAAAAATGTCAACATGGAGTTGTAGGAAATGTGAGTAATATGGTAATAAGAAACCTCCAAAAATAAATAACTCCCAGAAACTGAATCCATGAATATTGAAGAGAAGGAAATGCTAGAAAAATAATTATAACTGCTGGCTGTTAAAATGATCCATGAATTAAAAAAGAACTAAGGAAGGAAACTAAAGAGTAAATGTAGGATATAAACATTTCAATAAAGAGAGATTCTGAAATAAACAACAACAACAACAACAAAAAAAAAAAAACACAAATTTTGGAAATAAAGGGCACAGTAAGTCAAATAAAAATTTTGTTGGTAGTCTCTCCAGTAGACTAGCTCAAGTAGAAAATAAAATTTCCCTAACGAAGGAAAAAACTAATAAACTGTGATTGATAAAAATATATGAATACTCTGGCACAAAATTTAATGATCAAATTAAGGCTCATAGAAATTAAGGAAGGAGCAGACATACAGGCTGATAGTAATAATAACCATTTCCCCTATAAAGGAATAGGAGAAACTTAACTAAACCTTGGTAATGCGATGAATATTCAAGTACTGGAGACATTTCAAACCCCAAATAGACAAGACCAAAAGAATTATGTTCACCACACATTATAGTTAAAATGCCAAAAATACCAAACATGGAAAAAATTTGAAAATCTGCACGAGAGAAAACCCAAGTCACTTAGAAATTCAGAATAATAGCACTTATTAGTAGAAATCCTAAAGACCCAGAGGGCTTGGAGGATTTATTTTAAGTTCTGGAAGAAAATTGCTGCAAACATAGATTACTACATCCAGCAAATGTCCTTCAGAAATGAAGGAAAAATAAAAACCTTCCAAAATAAACATAAACTAAATTACAAAGTCATGACCCTTATGCCAGCACTGCAGAAGATACTTGAAGGAATTAAACAAAGAGAAGAAGATGAAAACAATAAAGAAAACTCTGGAAATAATAAAACTCATTTGAAAAGTAGGTAAGTAAATGAGATTTAGTATGGAATCATATTTTAGAAATAAAGCAAATGACAGTAATGTAATGACAGTGTAAAGAGTCTCAATTCTCCAAATAAAAGGTACAGATTAGCATATTGAACTTTTGAAAAATATAAAATTCTATGTTTCCTGAAAGAAACAGCATCATTGAAAAAGACATTAATAAAATGAAAATTACAGTATAAAAAATAATATTACATGCAAATGAAATATAAAAGCAAGTGAGAGCAGCTACTGTCAAAATGAAACAGACATTATTACCTTATGTACATATATGATTGCATAAACGATGTAATTCTACAACATGTACAATCAGAAAAATGAGAAATTATAACCCATTTATGTATGACATATCAAAGTGCATAAATACATTCTGTTGTCATAGATAACTAATTAGAACAACAAAAAAAAAAAAAACAAGAGTAGCTAATGTTACATCCTAAAAAGCAGACTTCAAGAAAAATTAGTCAGAAGAGACTCAGAAGGTCACCCCATTCTGGAAAAGGCAAAATACAAGATACAAAATTGTAAATACTTTTGCCCTGAACTTTGATATACCTCATTTCATAAAATAAATAATGCTACACAAAGGCTTCAGATTGACCCCAATAAAATAGCAACAGGTAATTTCAATATACCTCTCTCCCTACCAAGTCCTCCAGATACCAAATCAACAAGTATTACAGAGTTAAAAATATATTGACCAAATGAACTCAAGAGACATCTACAGACTATTTCATCTAAAAAGAGTTGAATTTATTTTCTTTTTAGTTGCTCATGGGACTTTCTCCAAAATAGATCACATATCAGGCCCCAAAGCAAGTCCTAGCAAAAACAAAAAGTTGAAATAATTTTTTGTCTCATTAGATCATAATGGGATAAATTTACAAGTAAAGAACATGAGAAATGTACAAAAACTATCTAAAAACCTTGGAATTGAACAATATTCTTTTGAATGATGAGTAGTCAATCAGAGAAATCAGAGGGAAATTGAGTAATTATTGTCATCAAATGAGAATATAAATATGACATGTTTGAATTTCTTGGACAAAGTAAAAACATTTTTAAAGACAAGTTTATATCCATGAGAACCTACATTTAAAAAAAAATGAGGAAGATCCCAAATAAATAACCTTACTATGCATCTCAAACCAGGACAAGGAAAGAAAAGTAAAAGAAGAGAGCTGAACCTAATACAATACAGAATAAAAGAACAATACTAAGAATTCATGAAACAGAGTTAATTACTTTAAAAGATAAACAAAGTTGATAAACACAACTAAGTAATAAAAGGCAAAAAAGCCCAAATTAATAAAATTGAATCTGAAAAGGGGTGTATTACAATAGTCATCACTGAAATCCAGGTGATCGTTAGAGACTGTTTTGAAAAATAAGTAAAAGAAATTAAAGACACCCAAAACTGAAAAGTCTTCTCTTGTTCATGAATAGACAGAATTGATCATCTTTAAAATCCACTTTCTTTCAAAAGTGATCTACAGATTTAATGCTATTCTCCTCAAAACACCAATGATATTCTTCTCAGAACTAGAAGGAAAAAAAAATCTAAAATTTATGTGGAAGAAAAGAACCAGAATAGCCAAAGTTATCTTAAGAGGCATCACATTATACTAGAGTCATAATAACAAAAACAGCATGCTACTGGCATGTAAACAAACACATAGAAGACACATGGAATAGGAGACACAGAGACAAGGCCAAATACTTCAGATGATCAGATTCTTGACAAAGGTTTTGAAAACATACGTCATAGAAAAAAAAAGAGACAACCTCTTTAACAAGTGATCTTAGGCAAACTGGATATTTAAATGAAGAAGAATAAAACTACATCCCTATCTCACATACTGCACAAAAATCAACTCAAAATGAATCAAAGACCTAAGTATAAGATGAGATACTTGCAATCACTGAAGAAAAAATAAGGCGTGCACTTCAATACAGAGATCCAAAGAAAGACCTCCTGAGTAGGATCTGTGGAGGTATGGAAATTAGAGAATCAATAAATAAGATGGTGCAAAATTTAAATGACTCTTTACAGCAAAGGGAAAAGTTAACAGAGTAAAGAAACAATTTATGGAATGAGAGAAAATCTTTGCCAGCTACCATTCCAACAAAGAATTAATATCTAGAACATATAAATAACTCAAAATCAGCCTTATTAAAACAACCCAATCAATGAATAGACAAATGGACTTAACAGAAACATCTCAAAAGAAGTATAAGTGCCCAACAATTATATAAAATATATTCTATATATGTGACTGTCAAGAAAATGCAAATCAAAACTATATTGAGATTTCATCTTAACTCCAATTAGAATGACTATCATGAAGAATGCAAATAACAATGAATACTGGGTAGGATTCAGAAAATAAGAATTCATACACTGTTCCTGGGATTGTGCATTTGTACAACCAATATGGAACTGAGTATGGAGGAACCTCAGAAGACTAGGAATGAAACTACCATATGATCTAGCTCTACTACTCCTTAGTATTTATCCTTAAGAATTCAAGGCAGCATATTTTAAAGATACATGAATACCTATTTTTATAGCAGCACAATTCACAATAACCAAGTTATGGAATTAGCTTAAGTGTCCATCAGCAGATGAATATATAAAGAAAATGTGGTACATAACTCATGGGAGGTTTGTTTGGCCACAAAGGAGAATGAAATTATGTCCTTTGCTGGAAAAATGGATGGAACTGGAAACTATAATTTTGAGTGAAAGCCAAACTTAGAGAATATTTTTATGTGTTCTATCATATGTGGAAATATAGAAGGAGTTAAAAAAAATGGACACTATGAAAACAGAAGAGAGACCATCAGGTAGTAGAAGGGAATCAGGGAAAGGGAGGGAAATAGGGTGTAAAAGGTACTGAAGGATGAAATTGATCAAATTATCATTTTGTGTATGTATGAATATGCCACAATGGAATTGAACGTTCTACATAATTAATATACTTCAATAAAAAGAAGCACTTTGAAATGAGATTTAAATGGTGGGTTTTCTTCCCCCCAAGTTAGTTTTACTTAAAGAAGTAAAATGTGCTTGAAAATGTTCAGCAGCAAAATAGTAAAGTGAATGAGTGATAATAGTTAACAGTTTTAACAAATGTGCCCTTTGGCCAGTTTCTTTAAGATCAGGGTTTCACTTGGCAGATTCAAAAAATCTTTATTGAATTAATATTTTACATTTAAAGTGCATAGACTACATGAAAGCTGGCAACAGTATTCACATACAATTCATATCTTCATATGATCTTTATACTAAAAAGCTTCTCAATGAATAGCCTAATGCAATCATAGGATATGATCAATAACTGAGAAAAAGTGATGCATAGAAGTTTTTAGGAAGTTTAACAGCTAAAAGTATGTTCAGAACTTTTATAGGCACAAAAGAGAAAAGGAACATTGTATTATGAATGCTTAAATTAGATGTGCCCATCTGCCAAACAAGAAGTCAACTTGTCACTGAAAAAGGGTTTCATGATACGTGAGTGAAAAGTCATTTTCTAGTTGTAGTCAATCATCAACAAATGTCTAAGCAATTTTAAGAACCTACTGTTTTAGACTATGAAAGGAAATGTTTAGTAAGTATTCGACCATATACTACATACATACAAGAGCCTGAAAAAATTTATCAACTTAACTGTTCCTGATTAAACACAATGTTATATACACTAAGAAATATCCCATGAGAAATGAAAAAAGTCTCAATGTATGATCTTTACAAAACATATTTGGCTTGATTAAAGTGTTTTTAAGTCATACTTTTCATAGACATGATTTCAACGAGAGGTATTCTACTTCAAGAAATAATATGTGCTTCATATAAAAATGTCACCTTAATTAAAACCCAGTTGTTAAATTATTTATTTTACGCATACTTGTAATAGAAAAGAATCATAAAAAGCAGTACAGTAAGTACTGGAAATTTAGAAGTGCTAAACCATCATTTTAGTGTCATCAGCAAATTTTTTATAAAAGCCTCACAAAAATAGCAAAGTTATTAATTTATTTCTATTATTTATCAACATATATACTTACATAATTTATTTATAATGAAGGATATATCAAGAAAGGCTATTTATATCAATAGTTTTTAACCATAAACATTATATATTATGATTCATACAAGTCTCAAAATTGCTTTTAAAAAGGAAGAATCATATTCTTATGTATAAAACCACTGGAAATTTGAAATGCAGTATAATTTGTGCAAAAATGAAAATTTACATCCCTAAAGTAAATGAAAAATTATTGAACAGAGACAATTACATACATAAAACCTTAAAGAAATCTTAAACATTTTCTGTACGAATGGATTATTCCTGAAGTCATTTTTTTTCATGTGTAACTGGAATCAAAGTATTAAAACATTCAACACTATGGATAGAAACAGTAAAAAGTACTTTTATTATTATTTAAGACTGTTGCACTTTCTTTCAGAAAGTGACATTTTCTTCAAATTAAGAATAAAAAATTAAAAACTGTATTTCCTTGATTTTATTGGAGAAAAGACTGAGTCTTCCCTGGGAAACTTTACTTCACTGAGTTTTCAGATCTGTCTGAAATTTCCAGCAATTGTAATTTCAAATGATCATTTCTATCCTACTTATGCTTTGTGATTTCTCATAGCTCAGAATTGTTTCATAGTTTCCAGCAACAGGAACAGTTCCATTTTAGGTGAATGATATAGCAGTTTGACCTTGAGGGAGACCTTATCTGCTTACATTGAATGGTGTGAAATCCCCATGGAGTGATCCAGGATTTAAGACTTGGAAAAGAAAAGTAATAAATTTAATATCACTTTAGAATTTTGCTCAGCCTAATTAGTTACCATATAAGTAATTTCTTTTGCTCCAAGGTTTGTAAATAAATGTTTATTAGACTCTGCTTCACTTCACAAAGGGAAGATATTTATAACATATTATCTAAACAAACAGAAACTTATTTTGATTAGCTCCCTGTTATAAAGTCCAAATTCCTTTTAAAAGAATAGCATTTCTTTTTAGCTCTCCTGTGTCATTTCCATGCCTGGAAAAACAGTGTAATAGTTTATGTTTTGCTGTCATTTCCCAGTTTAAATATCATTACTTATATACATTTTTTACTTACCCCCAAAGGTTATTTATGAAACTCAGTTATATATAAATCAAAGAAAAATATTAAATTAGTGTGAAAAACTAGGTTCTTTGTAGAGTTCAGTCCTGTGCCATAACAATGAAATCTAGTGATTGTTTATAAATTTCAGAAGATTTGCATTATGATTTCTAAATCATGCTAACTTAATATAGCTATAATGTGTATTATAGTTTGTCCTTAAAGAACTTTTACTATTTTATAATCTAGTTCTACTTCTACCTAATTTCTGAGTTTGAATTTCTAATAAATTATAGGGAACGAGCCCATCCCACACCTCACCTCAGTTTGTAGTTCTGTTGTGCTGTTGTATGGAAAAGAAAGTGTTCCCTTAACAAGCTTGGTAATTTGAGGCAAGAATCTATTATAGAGTACATGGTCTTTTGTATTTCAAGTGGTGGTTTGCTTTCAGGCCCTAGCTTGGTGTTCAGAAAGCCTATGTTTGGTAATACGCCAATAAATTAGGGATGATTTAATGTATATATCCTCTTAT
Source organism: Sciurus vulgaris (assembly GCF_902686455.1). Taxonomy (NCBI): domain Eukaryota; kingdom Metazoa; phylum Chordata; class Mammalia; order Rodentia; family Sciuridae; genus Sciurus; species Sciurus vulgaris. The sequence continues at coordinate 22,626,496 of NC_136470.1, read as the reverse complement.
TTAAGAAAGTCAAGTCAAATTGCAGTTCCAGGTTGGCCTCCCTGGAATCTTTTCCTTGTCTTCTCTTTAATTTAGACCATTTATGGAGTTCTTTTTATTTCACACAATAATCTTTATTTTCACAGACTGTTAATAAGCGTCAGATAAGGGCTTTTATATCAACATCTTTATACTCAGAAGTCAAAAACAAACTGACTCCTTGCCCATGATCTTTGTAAAATTTGCATCAAGAGGTTTACTTTCAAACCTCTCTCCTATAATCATCTGTAGGTCCTCCCCTCCTTCAGCTTAACGTTAAGTGTTTTACCCCACTGCTGTAATAACAGGTTTGTTCTGCTCTCCTGCAAATTGCTTTGATATGAAACTTAGTAACAGGGGAACCTTGTTGTGGAGAACAGAATGTGAGGAAAAGTTCAAATTCACTCTGCTATGATTATGAGAGTAAATAAGTAGTTTCCCTGGAAGCCGTAGTGGGACACTCAAGGCTGTCATAGCCACTGTGAAATGTTTGAGAAAGGAGAATGTGACCAGTCAGCCAGCCAGAAAGAACTTTTGCCAGAAATAGACAGATAATTCAATTAAAATGTGAAATTGCTTTTTTGGGGGGTGGGTGTTTTTATCATTGAAGGAAATACCAAAGTTGAATATTCTCAGACTAAATCTATCCTGATACTTTGATGAATCTGTTATTTTCAATTTTTAGCTTAAAGTGATGAAAAGACCACACCTAGTATGTGATATCCACACTTCTGATTTATAAGGAATTTTATTTGCAATTAAAATTGTTTGCTTCAAATTCTGTTATTTTCTAGTTGAATTGCTTTCAAGGCAAATCATTGAATATGAACATCTCTAATTGCCCTGATCAATATAGCCATGAAATGATTGATTACATGCCCTTACAATGATGATTACAACTACAACTTCACATTATGGAAATCTGGAGAAACTTGACATATCGATATTGTTATATCTATAGTAATCTCTCATATATTCTTATGTAGCAAAGACTCTGTAGATCGTACATGTAAATGTTGATTAATACTTTAAGTGAATACTACTAGGACCATATTTACCAGTTATACATAGTTTTTAGTCATTAGACATATAGTCAAACATTAGTAACTTTGGTACTACCTATTATGTTATATTATCTCACAGACTACAGATATTCCCATTTTCATAGGTAATTGATACATGGTGGTGGATATTTCATAATTTGTAAATCACTTTTTCTATACTTTTTTAAAAAAATTTGGTTTTATTCCCTTGTTTCTATGACACTTAATATAAGTTTATTTAAATATTGACAGACCAACCTGGCCATGAGTTGATTGAATTCAGTCACTAATGAGACCAGGCCCAAAGCCCCATGACTTCTTTCAAGAGGTCAAAACATGCATCACTATTGTGTTTTACTTCAAAAGTCCCTGCAGTCAGAGAGATCCTGGAGTCTTCTCTTTAATATGTCCATGCTACATCAAGTCATGCTTCTCTGGATCAAAGATGAGTACCATTGAACACTGACAGCTCGGTGATGTCACACCGATTATCCAGAGGAATATTTTTTGTTTTATGCCTTGAGGAATAAACATATTCTTGTAAAATTTTGATCTTTGCAGAATAGCATGTTATTCAACTTACTTTTAATTTTATTTATACTTATTTATTAATTATATTGATAAAATAAAATTTACCTTTTTTATTTTGCTCTAATTAGTTATATATGACAGTAGAATGCATTTTATACATCCTACGTAAATGGAGTATAACTGCTCATTCTTCTGGATATACAGGAGTTACACTGATCATGTAGTCATATATGAACATAGGGTAATAATGTCCAATTCATCCTCCTATCTTTCCTACCCCATATCCCTCCCCTCCCTTCTTTCCCCTATGCATAATTCCAAGTTCCTCTATTCTTCCTTACCACCCCAATTAACATCTGCATATTAGAGAAAACTTTAGGCCTTTGGTTTTGAGGGGATTGGATTATTTAACTTAGCATAATATTCTACAGCTCCATCCATGTACTTGCAAATGCCATAATTTCATTCTTCTTTATGACTGAATAATAGTTCATTGTGTATATGTACCACGTTTTCTTTATTCATTCTTTTGTTGAAGGACATTTAGGTTGGTTCCATAGTTTGGTTATTGTGAATTGAGTTGCTATAAACATTGATGTGACTGTGTCACTGTAGTATGCTGATTATAAGTCCGTTGAGTATAAACCGATGAGTGGGATAGCTCTGCTACTTGTGCATTCCTTGTTATGCTGACATTGAGCAGAAACTTTCCCTATAAATGTCAGAATTCCAACTTCATAGCATTTAGGATACAAAATCTGACTTAGATTCTTTCTTGTTTTTCATAATTTATATAACAAGATCCATGCATGCAATCACCTTCTCTCCACTATAACTACATTTTATTTTTCTGGAACTCATATTATATATTAATTGATTCCTGATCACAAACTGGAGTTGGGTTTCCTGAAAGAGTTTATAAGAATCATTGTGTTCAAGCCATTATTTTCCCATTTATCCTTGCAGCTTCCACCCACCTGAACATCTGGGATAATCAGATTTTTCCAATTGCTCTTCCTTCAGTGATATTTTGTGTTATAATCTGCGGCTTTCTCAGGTGGTTCAATCTCAAGAGAAGTTTCAGTTTCCTTGTAAGTTAAAGACATTGAGAAACACAGACCTGAATTTTTCAGTGGGAAATTTATCCTTCCTGCCAATTTTAGATCATCTGTATGTGATTAAATAAAATTTGGTTAAAACTGGAAGAAGGGAGTTCAAATATTTTTGCCACAAATAATGTTTAATATTTGAGGCTATAGATATTCTTATCTATATTGAACACTAACCAGTGTAGACACGTGTCAAAATAAAATACAGTGCTCCTTAAATATGTATATTGTTTAATATGAAACAAATTAAAAATCATTTACGGTTGAAACATAGACTCTGCTTTTAGTAATATTTAACTGAATATAAAATAATTTACATATTTCAATTCTGTATTTTAGATGAAGAAAAGATCTCCACTGTACATTCAGCAAATTATCTTTTCTAGATTTTAATGAATACTTCAGTAAAGATTTAGTAATTATGAATACGAAAAACTAAACAGACACAGTGATAAGGAATATTGGGGGAAATAATGCAACAGAAAGAAGTATCAAAACAAATTTATTAAATGTCCTCATACATTGTAAAACGAAATGTCTTCTAGTGAATATAAATGATAATGTAATCATCAGAAAAATATATTATTATTTTGGTATTTTGTGAAATGTAAATCATCTTCACCCAAAGTTTAAAAAAAAACAATAGCCTTGAAATTACAGTACTGATTAATTATAATTCAATATTTTATTTTGTGATGAATCATATCTTCTATTATGAATTGATCATTTGACAATTCTATTGTGTAAAGCAGACATGACTTCCTTTTGATTGTCAACAAGACATGTCCACTTACACTCATAAAATTTTTGCTCCCTAGCAAAAACTATTAAAGATACGGACATCTATATAATTTTGTGAGCTCCATCAGAGGAACCTGTGAAGGTGTAATATTTTGAAATCCACAGTTGCATTCAACATTATCTATTAAATCACCTTTACTTCACTTGGTCTTTGCAGATTCTTCCTCTTTATTTGTGTCATGTTGAATCTAGGGCTGGTGGGGTAGTGTGGCAGCTCTATTTTTTATTTTCTGAGAGTATATATCACAAAAAGGAACTTAATTTTTTCTTCTAATGTTAATTGCTTGGGATCAGAAAGCTAAAATAGAAGTGAAGAGGAGAACTTTGTGAATTATTGTCTTCTAATATGACTTTCTTATTTTTTCAGGTAGTTCATAGAAAGCTCTACAGTGAAATTATTCATTCAGCATTGTAATAAGCTGATCTGTTTTCCTTATTGAAATGCATTGAACATAGGTATATATATATTTGTATATATATATATATTTTTTTTTTTTTTTTTTTTCCTTTTCTTCCAGCAATGGTTGTTTTGAGCAACCTGGAACCAAATACAACTTATGAAATCAGGGTTGCAGCTGTAAATGGAAAAGGTCAAGGGGATTACAGTAAAATAGAAATCTTCCAGACATTGCCAGTTCGTAAGTAATCATCTCTCTTTTGCCCTCTGTTGCCATTTTCCTCATTTGCAATTTCAGCGGGCTCTTTAAATACAGGAAGATGTTTTAACACTTTGGGAAAAAAATTATGCCTCTGTTTAAGTCATTTCTAAAGATGGTGGCATCTCTGTGTTATAAATATAACTTTGTTTAAATGTAGGCAAAAAGAAAAGGAGCAATGAAATACACAACCTAAAATTCATTATCAGGAAATTTTCTATTCATAGACTGACTAATTGGATTTTAGAATTCAGACTTTATTATGTGAGATAGTGGGAAATGTTGATTTAACATATCCAATATTCTGTTCTTTTGTTGAGGCATGACTACTGCTTTTATCCCACAAATTATGTAGATCTTAAGTGTTAGAAAAAGGAAGCATTAAGTTAATCAGTTACCAAAGTAACAAGAGAAAAATAACTACTGAAACCTTTTCATCATAACTATCCTGTTTTGAAGTATTATAGATCAATTTAGTTTATGTGAAGTTATATGAGAAACCTTATTAAACATGGCAAAACAAACGCTTTTATAAAATAAATGCATACACCTCCTTATTTTAGACGTATATTAGGACAGCCAAATTGGCCTAAATAAATTTTTACCCTTAATTTTTTTTGATATATTCTTATCTTAACTTTGAATAAGAATTTTCTATTGATTCTCATAAAATCTATCAGGTGAATTTCCTTCCCTCCATCCACAGTGCTATTTTCTTCCTTCCTTCCTTTCTTCCTTCCTTCCTTCTTTCCTTCCTTCCTTCCTTCCTTCCTTCCTTCCTTCCTTCCTTCCTTCCTTCCTTCCTTCCTTCCTTCCTTCTTTCCTTTCATCCTTCATTTCTTTCTTCCTTCCTTTTTTTCATGAATGTCACATTATGTTTTAACAGTTTGGAAAATAAGTGTAATAAAATATTTTATATGTAAATGTAATAAAATATTTTGAAAAATTTTTAATTGTTCTAATTTGTTATACTTGTCATTAAAATGCACTTTGACACATCATACATAAATGGAGTACAACTTCTCATTCTTCTTGTTGTATATTTTGTAGAGTCACACGGGTCTTGTAATCATTTCTTTTTAATAGCTTATTGTTTTCTCACTAAAATGACTCCCAGCACATACATCTCTACTCCTAATCCTACCTCCTATCTATTACCCGAATCCATCTGTTATTTTTCTTTTTAAATTGGTTCAACGTCCCACCTTCCTACCTTCCCTGCAGACAAAGCTTTCCCTGCCCCCTCCCTCATCCCTCCTCCACTGGTGCCCCAAAGCCCTCTCCATCTGAAGGTTAAAGGATAGTTTCCTTTCTCTATAAAACTCTGCAGTCTGTTTTGATTTCTTTACTTCTAGTGAAACCCAGGGTCACTGTAAATCAGTCCACAATCAAGACATGATCTCTTCCAATGAACTCCGGATAACCTCTCCAATTTTAATTTTTCCTCCTACATTCAGGCAGGTACATTTTGTTTGGCCGTAAAACACTTGCCTGAATGTTAAAACCATGAATCACTACCTTCCAAATATTTTTGTATTTTTCTCTCTCCCTTTTAAATTATAAAACTTGTATTTTGTTGTTGAATTGCCAATCTCTCCCAAATACTATGAATAATTTGAAAGTTAGAACATTGGATTTTTTAAAAATCAATACATATTTAACTGCTTCTCAGAAACTTTTGAAGTTCAAATGAAAAAATAAATGAAAATACTTAAATATGCCAAAGCTATATACTGTTACTGATTGATATTATTTTTGCATGAATATTCTATTATAATCACAAACAAAAAACAAATTAGTGTATTTGTTTCCAATACAACCAATATTACATTTGTTCTGAATTTTATTTTTCAAAGGAAGTATCAATTGAAATGAAATCACAAATTTGCTCTATTTAAAAGGTTAAATGTATGCATCAATTTTTAAAATAATATCTAAAATAGTCACTTCTGAAAAGGTAGTTTCTGCTTTGTAACTATTCCAGATGCTATTATTAAAATTATTATAATAATTCTATTAAATGAATTTATACTATACAAAGTGAAAATTCTTAATTCCAATTTAGAAATTATACTAAACAACCTGAAATTTAAAATTCATTTCATAAAATTTTGATTTCCCCACAAAACTACTTTTAATAAATTATTGCACTTGTCTTTACAGGTCTTTCAATTCATTTAGTCAAAATATTCTATTTCTTGCATATAAATTATGTTGTGTCATTATTCCTACCTGCTAATTTAGTTAACTTTTGGGAAATTTATTCTGAAATTCCTCAATTCTATTGCAATATACCTATAATACACGTAGGTATTTTACTACTTATTTCCAGGCCAACATGCCAACATATCTGGTTGTGATATTTCTTTAATGACCTATCTTTTTTCCTTCTATTTTTGTTGTTGTTGTTTATTTTTGGCACTGGGGATTGAACCCAGGGTACTGAGCTGATTCTCGGCCCTTTGTATTTTTTATTTTGAGGCAGAGCATTGCTAAATTGCTAGTTGCTTAAACCTCGCTAAGTTGCTGAGGATGGCCTTGAACTTGCTATCCACTCTCAGCCTCCCAAATTGCTGGGATTACAGTTGTGAGTAACCATGCCCAGCTATGACCTAACCTTTTCTAAAAGAAGTCACTTATTTGCTAAAGGTTAGAAACATCACATTAGAAATAAAGGTAACTTGTTATGCCAAGTGTATGCAAAGAGTAGTATCAAAGGCAAGTATATTGATGAAGCTAGAAAAAGTACAATACTGAAAAAGATACTCCAAAAAATTGGAAACCACAAACTTGGTTCAAATTTACATTTAGGAATTACAATGCTGATGAAAGTAGATAACTAATTTTATAATGTAAATTTACATTAACGAATTACATAGTATTGCATAGTATTAATAAGAAGAGAAATAAAGTTGTACATTTAAATAATGCAATACTGTCCTCCAGCATTTGCACATCAATATAAATAATATGTTCTGTCAAGATTTTGTCATGCTAATTCCAGATTTCTGAATGTTGAAGGTTCTTGGATAAGTAAATCAGACCAAAGGTCACATCACAACCAAGAGCAAATATTAAGTGCAAAATCCAGTATATATTTGAAAATATGACTGCATTCGTTTTATTAAAATGCAGTTTCTCTAGGTATGTGGCATGTGTGCAAATGAAGAAATGTTGTATTGTGTATCTAGGTGAACCAAGTCCTCCATCCATACATGGCCAGCCAAGCAGTGGGAAGAGTTTTAAACTCAGCATCACCAAGCAGGATGATGGAGGGGCCCCTATTTTGGAATACATTGTGAAATACAGAAGTGTAAGTACCTTATTATTATTTTGTATCAGATGTTTCAAATTGTACTGAGTCACACTAACGTCATAGATCAGGAAAGAATGTATATTAAATTACAATGATAAGTGCTAATTTTTCATTCCTGAACATCATCATTATAAATTGTTACTTTTCCCTCCTTGGTGAAATATAAACATGGAGCTCCAAAGTAATCTCCTAGATTGCATATTCTAATTCTTGTTGTGAAATACGAACTGACAACATGTCAGAAAGAAAGTACCATTTTCCTTATTTTTCTGACAAGTTTTGTAGTATATTTTAACTTCCAATTCCACTTGATAGTTGCAACTTTGGGTGGTGTCCTCTTGTCCATTATTTATATTTTAGGTAGAATTATTAGCAAATCCCACCTCAGAATAAGTTATTGTAATCAGACAATCAGATTCCTTTGTCCTTAACATTTAGCACGGTAAACTTTAGGAAAAGGGAATTGTTTTCCTCAAATTTAATTAACACTCGCTAGTAAGTGAAGGTCAGAGCGGCTTGAGTTCTATTGACAGACATGGGAGACCTAGAGTGATGTCTGCTGACTGTGGAGTGCTGAAAAACAAGCTTTACTGTGAACTTTTCCTCTTTGACTGAAAATGGTACCAAAGGCCACTTATGGGTTATAAAGTGTGCTTCTTAATGGCATCTGGAAAAAATGTCAATATTTTCCTATGATCCACAATATTCTAAATTATAATATTGCTCTTCTAAATTTAAACATGTAGATTTTTTTTTTTAATTTTTACAGACTGCATTTTGATTCATTGTACACAAATTGGGTACATCATTTCTTTTCTATGGTTTTGTACAATATAGTCATACCATTTGTGTAATCATACATGTACATAGGGTAATGATGTCTTTTCGAAAAGTGATAAAGGTGGAATTTGAAGTGAATGCCATACTTCAATATCTACTTTTACATTTCATTTCAGTCTTTTCAATTTAATATCAATATTCCCTTCACATGACAGTTCTTCGTCTAAATTTCCTGCTGGCAGTGATGGGCAGCCAAGTGTTTGTTGTGTACTCTGCTATGAAGGTTTCATCCCTCAACACTGAGACAGCTTTTTTAAAGCACCATTGGTATCTCAGAGTGTCTTGCTACTTAGGCCAGGTCCCTTGAACATTCTTATTTGTTCATTTGGAAGTTATATGGAAGGCAGAGATTCTCTCTCTAAGGAACATTGGCTTGCACTAAGTTAATGAATTGTACTGGAAGAAGAGGCCTTCCATGCACATTATAGCCAACTTACAATTGCACCCAGAAGAACTGATGATGTAATATAGAGGTGTATTCTGAAGTGTGTAAAGAGCTCCAGTCACATCTACCGGAGAACATTAAAATGCAGTAACTAGTTGTGAGAATATGTCATATATATTTATGTATATAATTTTTACTTAAAATTAAAGTTATATTTGATTATCTTTTCTGATAGGTTGATCATGGAAAACAGCACAAATGTGACATTCAGTGAAAACAGACTTCTTATTTTCAATTAAGCGTAGAAAATATTTACTGTTTTACACCGTATCTTTTCTTTATCTCTTGTGTTAGTGCTTTTTATTAAAACATCAGGTATAATTTAGGAATGTCGTGATGTTTTTCACCTTTGTTCACATTTCCAGCTATCTAAAAGTATAGTTCAGAAACTAAGAACACCACTTTCCATAGTATATATCTTTCTCCATGCATTTAATACAAATTCAAGAAATAGTATTACATATTTGCCCCAAAACTTATTGATATCTTATTCCTCAAAAGTGAATTTTATGTAAACTTTACTCTTCAAGTTCATATAGACTATTTATTTGTTATAATGTACATTTGAATTCTAGGCAATAGAAAACAAATCTGAAGGTAATAATTTAAGAAGATTTTGTTTTTCTGGAATTAAATAAGTTTATTTGTTAGATAATCCAGGGTTAGGATAGTATCCTAGAAATACAATCAGAATCCAAGAATTTTTTTCTTCATACTCCTTTATTCTTAGTATATTGGCCTTCTCCAATAGATGATGTTTCTAAAAAGGTGGCTTTACATCCACATTCACAAATGTGAAGAGACTTGCAACAATAAAAGTAGCAATACGCCAATCAGCTGAATCTGTCTCCTGTTTTAGCAATATGGTAAATCTTTTAATAAAATACCACCAAGCAAAATGAAAAATTTGCCTCATCATTTAGAAATCTATCCAATGACCTCTTTTAAGGAAGGGTTGCTAATCTGAGGATAGAGTTAACTAAACAATGTGTTTCTTGAACTGTTGGTGTGATCATTTTTATCATTTGCACGTTTGTCACTGGCAATGTGTATCTGAAAGGCACAGTATTGCATCTTGGGAGGTGTCATATTGAGGATCTGAAGTTTATCAACCAATACAGAATATTTCACACTACTGCCTCCGATTCACTGTACTGCTGGTAATAGCCGCAGGTAGCATCAAAACAAAAATGTTTCCCTGAGTGACACTACATTGATTTGGAGCCAATTATGGTCTGAAAATGTAAGTAACATTTCAGACATTCAGGGATATGTGTGTGTGTGTGTGTGTGTGTGTGTGAGAGTGTATATGTGTATATATGTATTTATATATACATAGTTTATTTTAAAACAAATTAATATTTAAAGTTGACTTTGCATTTATTTGATTTCTGTAAATGTGGGTTAGAATATGGCTTTTCTGAGAAGTATGTTTGAAAGTCATATAAATCCAAATAATTAAGTTGTTAATCATGAGATTAGTGAAAAAAGCAAGACTCAAGTTCACATAATCGTTATCAGTAAATTTTAACTTTCACATAGTTGATATGACATCGTCCACTTGATATGGCTGAGTCTTAGATTAAAATTTAACAGTTATCAATTTTATCTTTGGTAAATCTCTGTCTTCCAATAGGGTCTTATTTTTCTTCCCATTTATCCAACAGTTTTGTTTCTCCCCCAAATATTTATCCCTACCCAATACCTTTTTTCCTGTTTCCCACCTCTTCATTGCCAGTTTCTACCCTTTTAACTCCAATAATAACTGGTTTCTGTTTTCTGTGTCATAATGGAAGTGATTGATTGCATTAACTAAAAAATAATTATAATTGACTGATAAACTATTGCTATACTATTTGAGAGTTACTAGAATTTTCATAGTAAACACTGTTTTAATAACATAATTTTTAAAACCAAAAGAACTTTTATAATGGTAATTTTTCTGTTCTGAGTTATAAGAAAAGCATTGCTCATTCTTGGAATTGTTTTTATAATTAATCAAATATATAATGATACCTTTTCACATTTTTGAAGGACAACCTGAAGCAGATAATTTGGGTGACTTGATGAAGAGAAGGAGCAGATATCAGAAGATAAGACTATAGAAACTTAACACAGTTTGCATCCATACTATCCAAATAAACATTGCCTGTGAAAATTATAAAGATACGTAAACCACCACCTCAACTGCTCAGGTTCTGTGCTTCCCAATATAGCCATTCTGACACTCTTTCCTCTGAGCATATCATTTAGTAGTATGCCTTCCACTTCAATGTGGCAAACATTTCTACATATTCTTATATTTTGTTCCACCCTTGTACACTTTTCTGATCTGCAAACTTCTTGCTCCGAAGGTCCCACTCAAGGTACTGTTATTTAAATAAGAAGTTGTGTGAATGTAGTTAAGTAATAGCTAATCTTATAAAGGAACAATTTTATTCACATTTTTCTTGATATTTAAAAATGTGTGTTTTTTTTTTCCCAAGAGCATTTGGCACTAAGTGTTTAAAATGGCATTTAACTTGATATTCTTCACTTGCATTGAAATGATTACTTTTTCAGAAGAGATCTTGAGCATCTGTTTTCTTGGTATGTTCTAAACCACTTCACCTATTGGTTTCTAAACTTGCATAAATTTCACAGTGAGCAAAATCCAATTTAATAAGTTGAAAAATGATTGAGAGATAGGAAATTCATTTTTTTAATTAGATAACCTCTGTGGGAAAAAAAGCAGATAAAGAGTATGGAAAATAATTAATACCCCTAATATTTTCACAAGATTTCTTCTTTCAAATTCACTGTACATAGGAGTATGTGTTTTGTATACTAAGAGATACAACAGAGACAATATGTTACTTATATGATTCTTGAATTCTAGCAGATACTAAATATAAGGATTTAATATGTTAATGGCAAATTTATTAGAATGGAACCAGAGTAGTAAGATCCAAATGAGATGTCTCTGTGGACTCTTCCTGAAAATTAATACCTCTAACTATAGAGCAGTATGATTAAATCATGTATTTGGAGAATAAAGACAAGCAGATTAATCTAATGGAGTATTTAGAAATATGAAGAAGTCATTTTAAATACAGAATATTCATGTCAATTTTGTGCTTGCATTATCAATATAACTTCACATAACTTAATAAATAGTGTTTTAAATGCTTCCATGAGTTTTTCACAGTTTTCTTTCTAATTTGATGATAGCTATGGGATCATAACCATCACTTAGCGTTGGCACGTTAAATAGGTTTCTTGAGCTAAGAAAGGCTAAAGAAAATTGGTAGCTCAACATCAATTGTTAAGAATGTGCCTTAGGGACCAGCAACAATGGTTATAGCATACATTTTAAGTCTTAATTGACCTTCTTAAGTCGTTTCAATTCTGGGAGGTTGTATAATTTCTCAAATGGAACAGAAAAAAAGAGAGAATTTTAAAAAGGGCATTAAAATAATAAAGTTCAGATTTTGTTGTGAGAATTTATTTCTTAGTTAATAATATTTTTATGTGTACATTTAAATATATTCAAAGCTATCATCTTAAGTTTCGAAATATTTTTAAATAATGAATAGCTTTGAGAATTAAAAAAGTTGAAGTGCTTTAGTGGAGGTTCTTTGTTAAAAGGGATGAGTTTTATTCATCTTTGTATTGATAGTATAAAATAGAGTATTTGTTGCCAGAATGAACACATGAATCCATGAATTAATAAACTCATGTTATGAATTATATATAGTCCGATAATTAATAAATACTTGAAATCGTGAACACAAGAAAGTATAGTAATTTAAAATCAGTTCTCATAAAGGTACTTTGCTATGTGCTAGTTTTTTGTTTTTTTTTTTTTTTTTTTGCGGTGCTGGGGATTGAACCCAGGGACTGTGCTTGCAAGGCAAGCACTCTACCAACTGAGCTATATCCCCAGCCCCTATGTGCAAGTTTTAATGAATGTGAGAACACAGTAGGTAAAGAGCAGAAAAAAATTAGATTCACATTTTCTTGAGTAGTATGTGGGTGATAGAGGTTTAAAGACATATTATATAGGGCTCAGTTTACAAAATTTTATCAAATTTCAGGATATGGAACAAAAGTAATTTGAAATTACTTATCATAATAAAAAAAGGTACAATTTAAAAGTTTTGTGCTAATATCTTCCAGACTTTACATATTTTCAAATCTCAAGGAAAATTATATTTTCATATACATCTCTCTCTCTCTCTCCCCCCCTCTCTCTCTATATATATAGTAATACATATATATATATATATATATAGTAAGTTATCCAGATTGCTAAATCACCTGTCTTATAGTCACAGTAGCAATACCAATTTGCAGAATCCTGTATCCTTTTATGAAGTCATACAAGTATCAACTGAATCATGACGTTAGGTAATCCAGAAACCCAGAAAATGCTTTATGTCCACACAAAATCTTAAAACATACATCAAGAGTCAGATGAATCTAAAATTAATGTAGTTATTATGAGCTCATTTCCTCTATTGACCTTTACTTTTATAATTATCTTTATTAAGAGATTTTTTTGTACATTCCTTTAAACCTTATAAAGAAAGTTAATGGACTATGGACTACTTCTTGTTATGAATAAAAACATTGAGAAACCTTCTACAAATTAAAAATGTTATGACTCCTTCTTCCTTTCCTCTGACGCCCTCCCTGTATGGAGGATAGCAAATATCTCTCTATATTCTGATATTATAATTTCAGAATCACTATTAAGAAGTGTCCTTAATTGTCATAAGGCCCTACTATCTATTTTCTGACAAAAAGGATTGCTTAATAAGAGTTATATCAAAGTAAAATGACCATTTTTTCAGTAGCTGCCCTTCAACATGTAATTGGCTTATTAATAATAGCCCTATTCAGCAAATCATCTCATTAAATTACCTAGGGGAACGTTTTGCAACTAGTTATCTTAAATCGTTCCCTGGGCATTTTCTGTAAATTAGGCACTCTGCAAATGCCTAATTGAGATTTTCATGCCTAGGGGAGTATTTGGTAACACCCACTTTAATTTTTTTCTATTCCCTAGGAATAGCAATTAGGGGATTAAAATTCCTCGTTGTCTACTGTTGAATAGAAAATGAAATTGATTTATATTGAAGAAATATTAGAACTCCCTTTGGTTCCTTTTACCATCAGTCTAAAATAAATGAGAGGATTTAAATTTACCATGTCAAGAGCTACAACAATTAAGAGTTAAATGACTGTTAAATCAGAGGAGACTACCTGTGTGTCTTGTACTTGTCAAGAAGTTTCATCTCAAATGCTCAATTCTCAGAAATGATATTTTTGGAGAATTACTTGAAGAACATGAAACCTATTCATTCCTCTGAAGAACAAATGTTATCCTGGGATAATCCAGACCTGCTATTGATTTATTTTCTGACTCATCCAAATCTACACTTAAATCCTAAAGAAAATCTGACTATGAGGGTTCTCACAGATTATACCAAATACTTCCTGATTACAAAGAATTTACAGAAATTATTGGGGTAATGCCAAAACCACAGGAACATGAACAGCTCTGCTGTATTGGGTAGTACTTGTTTTTATAGTCCTTAGTAATTTTTAAATTTACTTGAAAAATTTAGTCTACAGTGTATTGTATATCCCCCAGTGGTTATGAATTTTATGACATGTAAAATCTTGTGTTTATGCACTGTGAAGGACTCACACCTTTTTTATTAGATTAGGAAAAATGAAAAGAAAATGGTACAGGAGTTTATTGTTGCTGCTAGGAGTGACATTATGCTCATAGGAGACCTGTTTTCTCCCTAGTCTCTGTTAGATCTTCCTGTTATAAGCCCTCACCTATCTCTATTCTTATTCAAAAAAATTTTCAACTTTCTTCTGTGTTGGTTTATAAACACCTACATAAGGGTGTTTCACACCTCTTGTTCACAGTTGTGTTCATGGCTACTAGAACAGCATCAGCATAAAGGTTGAATGAGTAATTGATGAATGAGCTGATAGAGACAGAGGGTGTTGGGGAAACCATGACTGTTTAGCAAAGGCAGTTAGATGGCTGAAGAAATTCTCAAAGTTTGGGCATCTCTGAAAAACAGTTCATGCAAATGGATGTTTTGTTTGTTTGACATATAGGTTTTTTTTTTTTTTTTTTTTCTTGGCTTTCTGTTTTGTTAAAACAGTCTGATAATATTGTTTGTTTTATTTTGCTCTCCTGTCATATCATGACAAATAGCTTAAAGATATGGTATCACTTAGCATGTAACATTTCTAACAATTTTAGAATCCTGGATAACTGTGGGGATCTTATATTTTTGGCAAATAAGATGTTTTTATGCGTCCAGAAAAATGTGAATAACATAATTTACATCTTTGAAATTCACATTTAACCCTTTGTCATTAAATGATTACTACTAGTGATAATAAGTGAATTGTCATCCTCCATAGTCAGTATTATCAGCAATATTTACCTACCTAAAAGTCACAAAGACAGTTGTATATCAGTTTACATTACAATTAATATTTAAAGACCTCAAAACACAGTTAGAATAAAACAATGCCTTGGAAAAATAATCATAAAGCAGATAAGTGTCAACAATTCTTGGTCAAAAAAATTCATCTTCCTAACACACAAGATTATATTCTAATTTAGATAGTCTGGCTGAATTTTTTCCATCTAAGGTTTAAGGCCCCCAGTGTAGAGTCCAGTTCCAAGTATTAACACTTTTAGATTTTTCATTTTAAGAAACTGTGACAAAGAAAAGTTAACTTCTACATAATTTGTTGTTGGCTATAAGAAAACCCATTTCAGGAACTATAGATCCTGGGAAAATAATACTATATTGTATTCATTACACAAGAGATTGACCTTTGCCATCTAAAAAAAATAATTTAAATGATTTATAGTAAGGGAGAAAAATGGGAAAAATTTCAAAGAATTGACTGATAAATTTAAAATGAAAACATTGTTAACAATTTTTTTTTTATTGTAAACAAATGGGATACATGTTGTTTCTCTGTTTGTACATGGTGTAAAGGCATACCCTTTGTGTAATCATAAATTTACATAGAGCAATGTTGTTTGATTCATTCTGTTATTTTTTTCCCTTCCCCCCACCCCTCCCACCCCTCTTTACCCTCTATACAGTAGTTCCTTCCTCCATACTTGCCCCCCTCCCTAACCCTAACTCTAACCCTTCCCTCCCCCCCATTATGTGTCAACCTCCACTTATTAGCGATATCATTCGTCCTTTGGCTTTTTGAGATTGGCTTATCTCACTTAGCATGATATTCTCCAATTTCATCCATTTGCCTGCAAATGTCATAATTTTATCATTTTTTATGGCTGAGTAATATTCCATAGTATATATATACCACAACTTGAATCAACTAGGTAAAGTAATTGTGATTAGGCTGTAAAATAATCCTTAAGGTATTCAACCCCTCCAGTAAATACTTTTCTAAAGTGTTTACACTCTAATTTACCAATTTCCATGTAGTAGTTCAAAAATGATTTGAATATTAAATTGGATTTTTCATAATTTGAGAATAAAAAATTCTCAAAGTTTTACCTGACTGACTCAATGTAATAATAATGTTCTATGGAAAATTCCAATACAAACTGGAATATGCCATGTGCATTGCCCTATGCTCCATTTGGGTCATAGTTATTTTGGAAGTAGGTGATCTCTTACCATTGGCTACTATTTTTAATGGTTTGATTCCTAAGACCATAGAATGCCCAATTCATTGGGTTTTCCTCATGTTCTCTGAAGAAATAGAATAGAAGCAGCTGCTAAAACACTTCTGTTATAAATGAGAAGGGAACAAGACAGGAAGGTTAAGGAAATTGCCTATTTTCCATCTTTAATATATGGTACAAAATGATCACATTCTTTTTTGCTATTTTAATTGATAAAATTATATCAAAGTACCAATTAATTTTTCTGTTAATTGTAGTACTCATGGTATTTTTTTCTATTTGAAAAATGTAAGTAACAATTCAAATACTGTATGATCCCAAACATTTTTTGGGGGGATAGGGTACTGGGGATTGAACTCAGGGGCACTTGACCACCGAGCCACATCCCCAGCCCTATTTTTTGTATTTATTTACAGACAAGGTCTCACTGAGTTGCTTAGAGCCTCACTTTTGCTGAGGCTGGCTTTGAACTCAGGATTCTCCTGCCTCAGCCTCCTGAGATACTAGGTATTGCAGGCATGTGCTGCACCTTGCCAAAAACTCTTATTTTAGAAAATGAATTTTAGAAAAAAAATCAAATAGTATATATAGATTTCTTTAAAAGTAGAATAATCTTCTTAAATTTTCCTATGCTAATGTTTCCTTCTAAGCTGTCTCATTCTGAGTCATAAAATATCATAGCATTATAAAAACAGCGATAATTTAAATCTGTAATAATATCCAGACTTTAATTCCAAGAAACCTCTCCCAAAACTTTGTCTCTGACAATTATTTTAATGATCCTGTTAGATTTTTTTCTATGTATTTTATTTCAATTGTTCAGTTCACATTACTCTTAATAATCATCTGAGTGATCCAAAACTCAACTGATACATAAAAAATATAAATAAAATCAATGTAGATGAATGAAAACTTCTGAATTATTAAATTTTAATCATAAAATTATTCTTTGGTTAATATAGACATAACATTTTTTGTAGACAAATGTTAAAAATAACACTGACTTCACTGACATACCAACTTGGTGTATCCATCTGTCTAAGGAAATGTGTCCACTCGTTTCGAATTAAAATTGTTTTTAAAAGTGACAACTTTATTGATATTTACAAAATATATTTTTATTTCCTTTGCAGAAAGATAAGGAAGACCAGTGGCTAGAGAAGAAAGTGCAAGGAAATAAAGATCACATTATTTTGGAGCATCTACAGTGGACAATGGGGTATGAAGTTCAAATTACAGCTGCCAACAGATTAGGATATTCTGAACCAACAGTTTATGAGTTCAGTATGCCACCAAAGCCCAACATTATTAAAGGTAAGCAAAACTGTATTTTTTCTTAATGTAAGTATGGTATCACCTTTTAATGATCCATCTGGTTTTTCTCAATAAATAAAATATAATTTTATAAATGACAATATAAATTCTGGATTCTAATTATTCTTATTATGGTATGTCACATTCAAGTCTTTTTAATTACTCTTGCCATAGGATATTGGTTATTCTGTAAAACTGTTTTCCCAGCTTTAGCACTTGAATGAAAACAAGCAGAGGAAGAAGGTGGACAGTGAGAAAGAATGATGAAAGTCATTAAGAAAAAATTTGTTGATTCAGAGAGGGGAAAAAAAAGCTTTTCTAAGAAGAATCTCTCCTGTCTTGTGAGAGATATGCTCATTCTGGTTCTATTTTGCCAGAGATAAGGATGAGCTCACTTCTTCTGTCCAATGAAGTTGATTTTAGAAATATAAAGAAAGTCACACGTAGATACAGAAATAGGCAAAAATGTACATAGCTAGAGTTTCAAGGTGGTAGATTCTACCGTTGATAGGTAGCAATGCTTACATAATTACATATTTATATTTTTAGTGCTATTATCAAAATCCACAGGAAGAATATTAAAATTCTTTTCAGTTACATACTACAGAGGTCATGTTACAAGAATATATCCTGCTTCAAAATAATATTTAATTTTTAGTTGCCATATTGACAATATGTTAAAAATTTTCCCGTAAGTATCACCTTTGGCATTTAATTTTATGGGGATTGTGTATGTGAGTGTGCATGTATGTCTATACTCTTTATGTATACATATAAATATGAGAGCAGCATATTTATTCATGGAATCGTGATTACTTAAGTCTAATTTCATAGTGGCCCTATTTGTCCATAATAGTTTTGAAAATAGAAAATGAGTAAAATTTGGCAGAACATTCATATTATTTCTCTTGTAATTTCAAATTGATTTTAATCTCATTTATTATGAATATGTTATATCATACATCAATTTTGTAAAATGTCAAGTAGTTTTATACAATTAATTTTTGATTAAAAGTAATTACTATTGATTATAAATTTTACAAGTAATTGACCTTGTGGTTTTGTATTGCTAATATTAATTAATAAATGCCACAAATCATAATATGAAATGGGAAACTGAGAAGCCTCTAGAAATAATGCAGTTATCTTACATTCTGATGACAATTTCTTTTTAACTTACAGAGGATTTCTGCATTCATTATCTCAGTTCATTCTTATTTATGAATTAGACAAGGAAGAGACACTCATTTTACAAATAAGATTTTAAGAGGTTAAATATTCTATTTATGCTAAGGGATACTTTAGTTCCTATGACAAATTTAATGACCTTATAAGATGCTACACCCTAACAACAGTAGTTGAATGTGCTAGCATTTATCAATATATTTTCCCTCATGACTTTTAAATATAATAACTGTGTCTATAATTAAAATACATTATGTTTGTAATAGTTATACTCTATGTAGGTGTCAGGATATAAATGTGTTTTTCAAGTAAAGTATCAAAAAGAGGATGGCAAAAGTGTACTCCCTTCTCCTGAGTCTTTACCTTCGTTAATACTTGGAGGAAATTATGAATTTTTATTAACAGATATAAAAATAGAGTTATATTGAAGAAATTAGTTCTAATATTCTATGGCACAGTAGAGTGACTGTAGTCCATAACAATTTTTTATCTATTTTATAGAGAACTCTAACAGGATTTTGCATGTTCTCACAGAAAGAAATAATTGTTTTGGAAATAGAAATGTTACTTAAACTGATAGCTCATCCTGCATTGTATACATGTACCCACATATTACACAGTACTCCATAAATGTATATCAATATTATATAAAAAATGAAAATTGATATTCTATGAATTAGAGGACAGAATTTTAATGACAATTCATAGATAAAACACAAAAACAGATTTTAGGTATCTTATAAACCTAGAATCCCTGATATTTTTATAAGAAATTATTGAAAACAAAAGCCACTTACACACATAAGTGATATAGATCCTGCATATACATGCATATACATGCATATACTTATGTACATATATACATATATGTCAACACACGACTGGACAGGATGTATTGTGATGCATTTACTGTAAAAACATGATTTGTATCAGTTCAAGAAAATTGTGGGGCAAGAGCTCATAAGGGAAGACCTAGGAGGAGAATGTAAATAATTATGGTTTATTTACTTATGGCTCTGTAGTGTCAAAATCCATTCATTTATTCATTACAGTTACTTAATGAAGTCCTGTTTTATGACAAGTGCTGAGATGAATAGAAAGGATTAATTTATGAAAAGAATACAACTAGAACGTGTCCCTGGCATCAATATTTGCACACACTAGAAGAAAAGAATTAAATACCATCATGAATTAAAATACCAGCAAAGGCTTACAACCCTTAGATGTGCCCATGTAGTATACTGCCATGAGAGCATAGCATTTGGCAAGGTTTCTGAATTTTGGGGTAGAGTTAGGATTAAGCCAGTTTGCCTCCCCAAATATGTTTTTTCTAAAGGAAACGGGGGTGCATGGTGTATAAATAAATCTCTAATCAAGAAAGGACTTGATCTCCTTCAACAACTAGAGAAAGTATATTTGGGAGAAAATGTGGAGTTTTGTTGTTTAAAAGTGATCTACATCTCAAGGCAATCCAAGGACTTCTAAAATTCATGTAAATAGGTTTACTACAAATCCTAAAAGAAGTAAGAAATATGTTTAAGCAATGAAGTTACATAAACAGACAGGCATTATAAAGTGTATTCTTATTCATATGAGTAAATGCAAGTGATGGATGAACAGGAATGCTTGAAGAAAGATGAATAAATTCCAGACATTATAGATGAAGACTGATACTGCCTCTGTAGTAGCTTGGATAATGATAACTTATAGGTTTCTTGCTTGAGCAACTGGAATACTATTGATGTCATTACTTAAAGTGAAGAACTGAATAGGGGGAACAATCTTTTATGAAGACCAACCATAAGAACAGAATGGTATTAACTTCACATTTAAAATAATTGGTTAGATGGGTGGGTTACAGAGATGAAAAGATGGTTATGTCTTGGAAACACACTGTGAGGCTGTGAGTTTTAACATGTGAGTGGTGTATGTAGCCTGGGTAAAGATAAGTCCACTCAACAGTCAGAGCCTAAGCTCTGAACAATGGTTGCTGTCTATTCACTCATATTTCCTCAATACTAAAGAGTGACTGGAATGGTATAGATGTTCAAAGGGTTCTTCTTGATTTACTGACATAGAAGATCAAGGGACTGTAACACTGGCAGAAGAAAATACTCCCCTGTTAAAGATACTACAATGTTATAGAGCTATTGGGGGGAAAAAAGAGCGTAGTATCTTGGATGTGAAAACAGGGACATATTTCAAGATAAAAATGGTGTCCCATGTGAAATGTTGCTCATAGGAACTGAACCAAAGAGATGTGAAATGTCCTCTTTGCTTGCAGCTTTGCTGAAGAGGTTTAGTGATACATTTGTTAGAAATAGGTTGAGGATTGAATATGAGTTGAGAAGGTTTAGATACTTTGTTACTTGATGCTTTCAAGAAGGTTTTCCATGAAGGTGATCAGAGGAAAACAACAGAGCCAACATTACAAAGGCTATTTGATGACGGTAGAGTGTGGTTCATATCTGATGAAATTAGTCAAGTAGTCAGGGGAAGTCACACCTGCACACAGATAAAGCAATCCTGGAAATTAGCAGATGGTATCTATCCTCTCTGAACCTGCCCTGATCAAATGTCCATACAACCTTTTGGAAGGGGAGGAATAATATATTTTATCTATTAAAATGCTACAAAATACTATCTAATTTACTAACTGAATCCATTAGTTGTAAAGGCTTCATGTAATGACATCAAAGATATGCCCTAGTAGGTGAAGAATTGTTCAATATAGATATAGTTTCCTTGAGGCAACTGTTAAGTCAGTAACAGGGAAGTTGGATCCTTTAAATCAACAGAATACTATAGAGTTAACATTATATATTTATGTATAATATTAAAAATGATCTCCATATGTTTTCATCAAAGCTACTCTGCTAGTCATATGACTTATTTTTCCATTTTTAAATAAAACATGTGTTTAAAGTCCTATCTGAAATAAGTTATCTATGGTAAACCAGAAGATCTTTGTCTTTTCATTTAAATTAGAAAAAATACAATGTTAGTTTTATTTTAATTTATTTTCATATAGCATACTTTGTAGACTGTCCAAATGAATTTTATGCATATCTTAAATTTAAAAAGCTAGTAGTTATATGCATTAATACATATTTAACTTCTGGCAAACATTAGGCTGAATCCAGAATGCATTAATTTATTGGACTAAAGTACCATTTTTTAGGTCTTCACATTACATTTATAAATTATACATTCTACTGAACACATTTTTATCCATGTGTACATCTTAGTGGATACCAAATTTCCCCTTAGTTTATGAATTTCAAAATTATTTTCCATTGGGAATATATTTACATTTTTACTTCTTATTAAAGATGTATATATTTTGAAATGTGTGTCTTTATTAACATAGAATTAAGAGTGTGCAACATCAGTCATATTGTGTTTTGGTAAATTCATATAGCATAACTTTTTTTTTGTATTTTATAAATACTGGGAATATTGGGTGGTTGCGGCAAACTATTATACAAATGATTCAAATTTATCTATAGAACTAAAGGTTGAAAAGTGGCATCTATTTATTAGTTTTACAATTTTAATGACTAAAATTACTATTAAATTGCTAGATTAGGGGCTGGGTTGTAGCTCAGTGGCAGAGTTCTTGCCTAGCATGTGTGGGGCACTGGATTATCAACAGCACATATAAATAAATATAATAAAGGTCCATCAACAACTAAAACAATAACTTTTAGAAAATTAATAGATTGGGCTTAATGCTTTTAATTTATTTTGAAATAATATCCTGCCATTAATTTGGGATTACAATGTTTGATAGTATTTGTATTTAACCAAGGAAAGCCCTCAGTGTCTTTTAGTAATTGCTTCCTTCTACTGTTGCCTTTACTGTGAAGATGTGTAATTTAGACTATCCATATAATTTGGGGACAGTTCACTTCATACATTATCAATATCTGATGGAAATATAATTCTCTCATCTGGAGACATGTAATAAATATATATGAGTTCTTCAAATTTGACAAGCTGAAAAAGAAATGATATGAAGCACCACTAAGAAATCCACTGGTAATAAATGTAGTTAATTGGTATTTTCATGGAAATTTTTAATTGTATTTCTAATGAAATATAAAGCAAAACTATTTTGGTGACCTTCATTAGTTCACAACAACACTAAATTTTGTGACTGAATAAGTCAACAGGATCAGAAAATACAATATTCAAGTACATGACAAATGTAACAATGTGTTCCTTATATGAAATTTATGTTTTAGTATAAAATATTCAATAACAATATTGAAATGGAAGTCCAATAAATCATGGAGAAATTTAACTCTGTGGAATTCTCCATCAAATCTATATATTGATATCACATCCATAATAATATTTCTTTGCTTTAATACATAGTGAAAAGATAAATCTATAAATTATTTTCATGATCATTGATTTCAAAATTATTTTAGAAGAGATTCAATGAGATCTGTTCACATTGTGTACATGGTCAATTGAATGAATACTCCTAGATTCTATTTATCTTGCAGATAAATATTCATTATGTGAATTGGTATTTTTCACTTATAATCATTGGTAGTTAATATATTATTTAACTACCTTTATTTAAAATGTGTTCTAATAAATTATGGTATAAAAATCACATCAAAACCTGTGAAATGTAGTGAATACCTATTTGGGATAGTGCTGTGAATTTTCCAGGAGCACAAGGAATAACTTAGTGACTTGTCCCATATAATTTGTGTTTTCAATGTATAAATGTGAGTTTTCATTTAAAGAATCAATGATAGAACTAATGTCTTGGTAACCTGAAACAGACCTTAGTGATACTGACCCTCAACTAAGTTTTTAATAGGTTACAACAATTTAGAAATGTTTTATAAAGTATTGTGATCATTTTTGTCTCATATCAAAGTTATTTATTCTTAGTAATTGTTGATGGCTATGTGTTAATGTTGCATTAATTATTTTCTCTTTTTTTTCTTTCCTACTGTCACGTTTTTCTTCTCCTTTGTTTTCATGTTTGTAACTCAATTCCTTTCCTTTTCCTTAATTATTTTATTCTTGTTTTATCTTGAAACACAAATCTCATCATGCAGATAAATGCTGTGAAGCGAATAAAGGTGAAAATGGGAGCCAGTCCTGGCAGCTGAATGCTGCTGGGTTTTCTTTCATTATAGCCATAAGTTTGTCTTGCATGTTTTAATGTTGTTATGTTACATGATATTTCTTTTTATGCCCTTTAAAGTAAAAAGGAGATAGTACTAACAAGCCTAGTGGAAAAAATCAGGATTTTCTAAACTCCAGTTAATTATGCATGCATGTTCTCACATGAGCAATTAGAACTTTTCCTCTTCAACAAATTGTCAACCTTTTGTGATGGTAATTTGTCAGAAATCACTGAAAAAATTTTAATCAGAATTGTTTCTTCCAGTACCAGTTCAATGAATAACATGCTTTACTCTAAAGATCTCTTTAATTTCTAAAGTTGACCTTGTTAAATATCATGTCACTTGTAGTTGAAACTTAAACTTTATTCATTGTATCTAGACTTTTTTCATTTGATTATTTTGCAAATGCAACTCAATATACATGGCCATATGTCATCTAAATTATAATTTTTTGATCAATGTAATTGTGAATCATTTCTACTGTCTTTTGTTACTGTTAAATATAAATTTCTAACTAAACAAACATTTCTAAAATTTCATGGTGTCCACCATTTATAGGAAAGATAAACATGGCATTTTGTTATATTATACATTTATCTTTATTTTGCTACTAATTTTATCTTTATGGATATAAAATATCAGAAGGAATTAATATAGTTTTTTTAAAAAAATTTGAACACCAATTAATGTTTTCATTAAGTGAAAATATTTCTTTGCAGTTGCCCCAGAGTAATAAACTAAGTTTTAATATGTTTAAAAGGTTGACCTCAATTCAATGGATTCAGATTATATGTTCAGCCGGCATCAAATCCTTATGTTTTAACAACATATGTAGTTAGTTATTGCATTTCCCTGGACACCTGTGAGTCAGCAGGTATCCTTGTAAGAATCAGGGAGAGAGAAATAAATGCTTTAGTCACTACTTTCAAGAAGATGAAATTGAGATGAGAATATGATTATATTAGATTCTAATTTTCAAATGGAACACAATTGAAGTACCATAAAAATTATTTTCAATTTTTTGTTTTCATAATTTTAAAATGAGAATTTTTTTTAAAAATCTTTTTACTTGCAACCCCATCACAGCAAGTGATTTTTACTACTTATTTAGGTCAATTAGAAGGAATCAGATTTACAGCTATACATGAAAAAAACTTCCTTGGTAAATCAAATGATTAGGATCTGGCCTTTGAAATTCATTCATCAAGGGCAGTATTTTTAACACAAATGCATTCTTTCTGATTTCAAATATTATATATATGTATATAATACACACACACACACACACACACACACACACACACACACGGAAAGAGAGAGAGAAAGTGGCATTTTTTTTTTCTGTCCAAAAGGATTTCCAATGTATGGAGAACAGAAATGTAACCATTCTATGAGAAAAGTTTTGTGTTTCAAATCAGCACAGCTTATGTTCTTTTTAATAGATAACCAGTTATAGTTGTATCATATTCCCTGATATTTGAGATTGGAGAAGATATATTTATTACTAATATGGAGAAAATGTTGCAAAGGAAAGAAATTTGAGTAATACTTCCAAGAATGATTTTTCCCTTATTCATTATAACCTAACTTGAAATTTCCAATAACTTACAGATATTTTCATGAGAAAGTTATGTAGAAATAATATTCAATTATGATCTTAAAACATAATTTTTGAAGTACATGGAATATGTATTTAATAATTTAACACAAAATGATTTATTTTTAAATTTGATGTTTTACCAATTTAGGTCACCAATAGTGATATAATGAAAACTCAAGGTCAGATTTGCATAGAAATGCAGTGTAACATTTTGACAGTTGGAGAAGAATATTAAATGAAAATTTTATTATCTTAAAATAATTTACTTAAAGAGTATGTGAATTTTGATTTTTTAAGAGCTAAGTATAAATCATTTTAAATTTGTCAATTGGTGAAATGTGTAGTGTAAGTGAATGTTGATTTTTCATATCTGAAATGCATAAATTCTTTGAAAAATATTTCAAAATCTGAAAATAACAGACTTTTTGCTTTGTTTTGTTTCTACAAGAAATCAGAGCACGTAAAACTGTAAATAATGAAGCTATTGCATTTCAGTAAATTAGACCTAGATATTATAAGGTGTATGATTATTTCAAAATATTAATAATCTGTGTTCCTGGATAATCTCCTTTACTACATTAACTAATTCCTAAATGCAGCCATGATATTTGACAGTTTATTTTATGTGTATCTAACTAAATTGTGATTATTCATAAACAAGACATAAAAATTCAAAGTGATTTTAAGTATATCCATAGTATCCACCAATTTTTTTCCATTCACTGGATTTTTGAATAAAATTTAGTGCCTAAACATGTATAAATATAAACTAGTATATTAAGGTAAGTGTAGAGTTAATTATATGTAATCAGAAGTATGTATCTATATCTAATGATGTTTGTATCATATCTCCCAATATTAAATATTTAAAATTATTTCTCTTATACACCAGTTATAGAGTTAAACTAATTTATTTATGCATGAGTAAGTAATTGCCATTATTAGTATGTGGAATATATGGATATCTTTTACAAATTTCAGAATATCTCCTTTTCTTGCCTCCCCAACTGCTTCTATACTACCCTTTTCTCTGTCTTAATGCTTCCTCTGTCCCAATCAAAACTCTAAAATTATTTATTAGATCGTTAGAAGATGCAAATGTTTACCACCATGCTTAGATTGTACTAATGCAGCGTGCCAAGTAGGTAACTGTATATTTTCCTTCCTTATGAATTTTTTTCTTACATGAAAAGACCTTAAATAAACTGCCAGTTTCAGTACTTTCTATCCCAATACTACTGGTCATTAGGAGTAAGTATAATTTTAGAAATCCATATTCATAGTCCTTTCAAAAGCATCATGCAGGTGCACATATATGTGTTACTTGTAGACGTGAACAAGGTTGAAATATCCAAAGGATTAATCCACTTATTCTTTTCTTTCCTTTTATTCTCACTTTTCCTAACATATCTCAAATATTTAAAGAATTTAAATATAAATAAATGCACTTGAAACATTGGATTACCTTTTCACAAATGCATAATTTCAATTTTATATATGAATGCAATGAATATGTACAAAAACATTTTATTGCATATAAATTAGTTTTTAAATATTCAGAATATCTTCTTAAATTAATATTTAAAGTGAATAATATGCATAATACTATACAAGTTACACAGTTTGATTTCATTGGGAAAATATAATAATTTAATTCAGATGTATTTCATATAAGAATGCCCATTTGTTAGGTTTGATTTAAGTTAAATCTTAAATAAGAAAAATTCCAACTAGTTCAATTATGTATAATCAGATCTATGACTATTCATTTCTACTCAGAAAGATATATTGTGCACAAAGAATTTAGCCACATAGGTTTGAATCTGGATGATTTAGATCAATAAAAAGTATTTTAATTATTAATGTGATACACTTACTCTAAGAAGAGAAAATAGCATTTTAAATAACATTATTTTAGCAATTTGAGACAGATATTTATGACACCAATATAATCAGTATGTTTGGGTCCAGTTTTCAAGCATAACAGCCAATATTATATATGGAATTACTTCAAGTTTGTAGTAAATTTAAACTATTTCTGGTAATGTAAGATTATTGCCAAATTTTGAAATTCGTTACAAAAACTTTTGGAAAAAGAAAAATTGTTTGTTAGGGTTATACTATTAGTAGCATTAGAAGTTTTAAATAAATCAACTATGAAATTACCTAAATTAAACATTATTGTTTGTTATCTTATAATATCATAATTCCCTTGAATGAATAAAGACATAGGATGATAAAAGACATAACAGTGGAATTTTGTGTGTTTTATTATGGTTTATATTTGTTAGGTGTAATATAACATCCTTTACAAAATCTTTAAATTAGTCCTAGTGAAGTGAACTTTCTTTTTAAATTTTTTTCTTTTCTATGTTTTTCTATTTCTCTTTTGTCTGTTTCTTCTATCTCTTCTCTTCCTGTCATTCTCTGTATATCTCTCTTTCTTCTGATCAGGAATAAATAATATTTAGTTCTTCTATCATTTTTTTCTGTTAATCATTAGTAAAATTTAAAGTTTTGGTCCAATAGTGGTCGGGAAATACATTCTAAAATCTTCAACAAGTTCATTATATTTTGCAAGTAGCTCAAGTTTACATATTTCAAGTAAACCAATATATAAATAGTATACAAGTAGCTCTTGAAAGAATTACAAAATTGATTGAAATTGGTTGCAAGTCTATTTCCAAATCTGTTGTCACAGACCAATTACTTAAGCATTAAAACTTTATAGTTAATCTTACTTTTCATAAAACACTACTACAGTAAAATATTAGTGTTAAATAAAGAAAAAATAATCTTTCTAACATGTTAATAAATTCTTTTCCAAATTACCATCAAAATTAGAGTATTTTCTGGAGGTCATATTTCTTAATTTTTAAATACAAAATTATGATAATCTTCTTGCTTACACTTACTTAAAAACTTGATGAACACATCAAATAATCTGAATTTTTAATCTAAGGAAAAGATACATTTAGTTTAATCTAATTATTCTGAAATGGCACTAAATGTGTTTGACAATAGTACCTTGTTTTCCAAATACTTTTAGTTTTGTCATTTTGTCTAAGATTATGACTGCGATGAGGATGGTAACAAGGTTGTATTTCTCCATCTCTCCTGGCTCTTAACTAATTTTTTAAGTCAAAACTTTCTGTCGGTAAATGTTCCAAATAAAGTGGAATCGTTTTATAATATAAATTTACTAATTACAAAATACCATTATCCAAGGAATATAAGAAGTGCATGCTTTGTATGTTCTTTCAGTATATCTGAGACAGTCCAAACTGCATCTGATGTCCTTTGTTGGTAGACTTTTACGTACTTTGTAAATACATAATCATTCACGTAGAATTAAATTTCATTTTAAGTGTGAATCAGCGTCACATTGGTTGTATCAAATCTAGGTATATTGCTAACTTTCTGAAAAACTGTATATGTTCAAATTAAATTCACTTAATCTTTTTTATTTGACTTAGGCAATAGATTATAAAGTTACCCATTGCAGAGATTGAATAATATAAAACAGCATCATTTTAATGATAATTATGCTGAGTTCACTTTCATTTCATGTATGTATTAAGTGGTCACTATGAAATAACTCTCTTAGTCTTTTTTTCTCTAAAATTAATACATTAAAAACTACTGTTTGAAATAACATCCACAATTCATAATCTTATTTTAAGATTTTTATCATATGTTGATTTTATGTATAATACTTCTGTTTAAAAATGACTGTTTTTGATCACTTTAATTGCATTTGTTTTTGTCATAGATTATTTTGAAAAAATATGTACATGTTATAAGTGCATTGTCCTCAGTATCATCTCTTATTTAAAACCCCCAACATAATATCCAGCACTACGTGTAATCCTATGCATGTGTTTCATGGTATATTAAATGTCATTTTATTTTCTGTACCTCTGTGTCTCCATGTTGTAATAAAGAAAACTGAGGAAAAACTTTGTAATATGTGTTTTCTTTATTACTGGTACAACCTTTTTAGTCTTTGTGTGTTTTCATTTCTAACTTGATCAAAATCAACAGCTCAACAATTATTTACCTTGTCAGGAAAGAGTAATAAACATATACTCACTGAATGATTTCAATTTTTAGATAACAAATATGACATCTTTCACAATTATTATTTCTTGAAAAATTTTAGAAATAAGTCCCAATATTGTTTATAGGATCCTGTTTCTAGGGTATCTTCAAAAAACATTGTCACACTGGGAAGCCAAAATGAGTAGATGACATTTTTATATAAAGCTCATGGACATAGTCAATAAATGCTGTAAAGATTGTTGAGTTATTCCCACTGTGGGCAAAAGTTCATAAAAGCAGATAGAAATGCGTAAAGTAATTTTTCTCCAGTTCCTTTGGTTCATGCATAATGATAATTTATTTCAGTTTGGGCAGCATGAGAGCATAGTTGTACATAATCACTTTAAGATTCTCTACTTATCTACTCTAAGGTATAAAACAAAAATAATGACTTTGGAAATTTATGAATAAAAATGGTAATTAGAAAATCAAGATCTTCTTATATTTTGAACACCAACTATATCAGACACTATGAAAATGCCTTAAATGAAACATTTCATTCACTCCTCATAAGATCCATCTGAAGTAGTATTTCTCTCGTGTTTCAGATGAGAATAGTGAGGCGTAGAAAAATGAACAATTCACATGTTACAGATGTATCATATAAATCTGTTTCTAATATTTTCTTGGTAAGAGTACTGATCTAGGTACTAATTCTTACTTTTCATTACAGAAATTCTTCAAATAGTTTTAGAAGTGAAAAAGTAATTATTTCTGTCATAGACAGGAATTGAAAACTAATATATTTTTATGAAAACACAAGTGTTTCATTGCTAGAGAAAGAATGACAAATTAGTGCAAAAATTGCAAAGGAAAATGTTCATTCACAGGATTTGAATTATTCTAGAACATACTTCTACAATGTGCTTCATCTCTCTTATTCCAAAAATGCCCACTCCTGTCTATCATCTATCATCTATCTACCACCTGTTTAAAAATATTTGTATATATTTTATACTGAAATTTTAATACATCATCTGTATTTGTTATTAAGATGTGTTATTTTGAGTGATACAGTACTGACCAAAGTTTACTGCACCTAGAGAGAACATTTGTTTCTCTTTCTTCTTATTTTTATTTTTACTGAAGGTAATGTCAAATGGGAATTATTTGGCAACTGTGGGGCATTTTATAGTTGCTGTCATAGAAACTTTTTCTTCCTTTATTAAATTTTTGTAACTATTATTTTGAGCTATATGTGAGGAAATGAGATTGGAGGAAAGCTAGAAGTATTGTAAATAAACTCTATCAAAAATTGAGAATAGGAGAAGTCAAATAACTAGTCACTGATATAGGATATAGTTAAGTAACTTGTGATACTTCCTCATATATTTGATTTATCAGATTAGATAATTTAAAGTTGCCATATCTGTATCTCTAGTCTGTAAGTTATATGCTCTTGTCTGTTTGATCTGTTTTTTTTTTTTTTTATCTTCTTAATTGGCCTGTGCAAAAAAACCATGTTACAAAGGAAAAATGATGTATAATCAATTTGCTTCTATTAGTTAAATATTATGTTTTCACTCAAGATTTAAATACATTTATTTCCATGGTAAATGTGATATTTATGGCATCCAATAAATTTTCTAATTTTTTTACATTGTATGATGAATTTACATTACTGGTAGAAATTGTTAATTTTATACTAGTATAAATGATATTTTTACTTAGTGTCAACTAAAAATAAAATAAATGTTTCTAATTCAATATCTATTCTTTCCATTTTAAGAAGTCAAAATATATAGCCTGAACACATAATTTTCATAAAAGTTATATGTTTACTTCTTTACTCATTTCTTATTTAGTATTGCAAAGAGAAAATGTTTATAAAAATATTCAAAATGGAAGAATATTTTTGTCTCTGTATGGTTAATGTAGAAATAAAAATAGTTTATCAAATTGGCATTTGCTTTAAAGAATCCATAAACTAAAAATCTTAAAAGGGTTCTTATTTCTCTTTTATTTTACAAAAGCTGAATTAGATATATATGCTATATGAAATGTCAAATGCAAAATTACCTGAGTTTCTTGAATAATGACAAGAAAACTTTTCTGCTTCTCTGTCCTTATTGGTAGAAAACAGAAAAACATTGTTTAGGATTTCAATATACTGATCTGTGACTTAATCTACTGAACAGCTTAATCATGAACAATAGTTTATTTGAGGGAATAGAGAAATACTTCTCTAAAGAAAGGTGTGGTATAGTTCCATCACATAAAATTCCAAGACTAAAAGCATTTAAGACATATGTGTTTATTATTAACTTGTAGCTGCTTTTAGTTACTAGAGGACATGAAAGAGTGAACATTGTTTTGATGGAATTCTCAGTCGATACATGCATGTTAGTCATTGCCTTGAAGTCATCCAAGCATCACTGTATTTTTATCCATTTAAATAGACTTTAATTTTTGGATCTGTTTTAGTGTCACAGAAAAAGATTGAAAGGAAGGTGGTTTCCAAAGACCTCATGCCTCCATTCATACTTTACTGTATTTTCTGTATCAAACACCACATAGGCACCTTTGTGACAATTGAACCTGTCACCCAGAATTCACAATTTACATTAAGGATTACTCTTGATATTTTATATTTATGAGCAGGCAAACATATAATGACCCTGTCTCAAAATAAAAAATAAAAAGAAATGGGGATGTAGCTCAGTGGTAAAGCCTCTCTGGGTTAGATCACTAGTAGCCCCCTCTCACTATGAGAGAGAGAGAGAAAGAGAGAGAGAGAGAAAATAAAATATTTTCTCTGTTCTTCCTCTTTTTTTAAGTAGAAGTTTTGTCACATACATAATGTGATATTCAATGTAGATAAGATAATAAATATTTCATTGTAGATAAGATAATAAATATTTTGGAATTTACATATTCCAAAATTCCTCATGGTTTATAATTGCTCCAGATTTGTTAAAATGATATCTAAAAATATTGATTTCTGAAGTTTTAAATAATTTGAAATGTTTATCACAAGAGAGCTGTATTCTACTCCTTTGTCTTTAGCCATGTTTTTTTCTTTTTCAAAATTAGTTTAATTTTGATTCTTAAGTTCAAATCTCTCACTTCAAAAATTTGAAGTTTTACATACAAATTTCTAGGAAGTATATATATTTATATTTTAGGTTGTTTGCTTTCTATTTAGAATTATTTAAAACAGACACTAAAACCTTAAAGCAGATTGGGAAGATATTTAAATAGCAGTGTTAAATTAACATGGTGGATCACTTAAAATGTTATTCCAGTCAAAGGTATGCAAAACAGTTACACGTAATCATACACATATATAATTTTATATTATACATATTTATATTATATATTTATATTTACATTATATATAATATATTTTTATAATATTAGGCTCTGGTGTTCTAGTATATTTTAATGGAAATTATTATTGTTTGTTCAGTCACTAATCACTTATAAGACTGGGTCTAACTGCTTCCTCACCTCTCCATCCATACATGCATCAGGGAATTGGCATGCTTGTTTAGACTATGGAAAGAAATGGGCGGGCAATAGGAGAGAGGCAAGGCTGGCATAGTTCCACAGCCACTACTGTAGCACAGACTTCTAACTATTCTTACAATAGCAGCAGATTCTGCTTCCTCAGCTGAGGACATTTAAAGAAATTTTTTGGAAAAGGATCACACTTTCCAAATTTTGTTGTTGTTGGCATTGCTAGTTTGTTGATTTTATTTTGCTTGGTTTATTTGATTACGTATTAAATTTCAATACCCATTCTCCTTAACCTCCTCTTTCATCAGTTAATGAAGCCCAGTTCCCACCATTCATCTCCCACATCCCCTCTTTAGCATCTGTATATACTTGTTAATTTCAAGGGTAGCATATATTTTTGTACCTCATTTTTGTTTTATCCACGTTCTGCTAGAAATCGAATCCTCCTATAAAATGGAAGGTTGCTTCTCACTCTTCAAAACTTTCTCAATTGTATTCTCTATCTTGCTTTCTTCACTAGCCATGAACTTTATGCTTCTCCCATATTTCTGTTCTGATTTTTGCTTTGTTTGTTTATGTTGTTGTTTGTGCCAATAAGAAAGCGAACACATGAAATTCTAAACTGTATGTCTTATACCTTCCAATATATTATGATCCTCCAGAGAAGAGAGTCATCAGCCTTGTCCTTATTTGAGTTTTTGAATAACATTGTGATACATTAAATGATGAGGATATACTTTTTAACCAATTTATCCCTGGGTAGGAAAATGTGATTTCTTGTAGCATTAGACTGCTAGAATATGCATTGAAAATATATTTAATTTATAATTCTCCTTTGTATGTAAACATTTATAGGAAAACAATGTTAGGAAAATATATATAATTTTAAAAATAAATACTATTTAAACAGTATACAGGCTTATAATCTGTTTCCATAACTAAATCAAATGTCCTGTGTAAGTTTTTTCTTGCCCTGCAGCAGATATTAAAGGGAATAAAAATAGTTTGGTTGACCATTGTTTCCTTTTATCCTTACTCCTCCAAAATACTATCTCCAAGTAGTGCAAAGTGATTTTAAATAAAGGTTTGGACTGCCACTTATCTTATATGTAAAACAATTAGCTATACATGTGACAGAACATTATGAAGAGCCATCATGAATTACTGGAGAACAGAGAAACAGTAGTGAAGAATAAGTGATGGGAATATAGTCTTTATGCTCCCCAATAGGAGAGGTGTGTGAAAATAAATTTTGGTAATAAGCAATTGGTTGTCTGTATCAAGAGCTTACAGACAATTTATGATTCTGCTCATTTGAGTGTGCATAAATTGGTACATATAAAAGATAAGAACACTTTATAAAATTGTACTGAAAGCAACCTGAGTATTTAAAATATACATGGATAACCACATTAGACTTTACCCATACATATAATAATGTTAATGGTGGCTTCCCGCAGCGTCTCCTTGGCCACACTTAGGAACTCCAGCTCTTGATGCAGGCTGCTCTTGGCCTATAGGGCCTCCCTTAGCTTCTCCCCCTGCTTCACATGTTTCCTGACCACCTCTTGCAGTTCTGAGATACGCCCTCCTCCAACATAAGTTAGATCAAATTCCTGACCCACCTATCTTTAAATATAAAATAAGATGCTATAACTCTTGAGTCCTCTCCTACCACTCAACTCACCCTATGTGTACGTGACACTTCCCCCGGCAGTTATCTCCTCACTGTCCTCCAGAAATACCGCCTCACTCCCTTTACCTTTGCATACACCACTTGCTTCTCCTAGAAGGGCCTTTATTCTCTTCTCTGACCAGAACTTCAGACCAGTGCAGGTTTCACGTGCTTAATGAAACCTCCCTATGTCTTCTAGGCCGTCAGTCTTTCCAATAGCTGGTCTCCATAGTGTTTAAAACTGCTTGCACCTGAATGAGAGTCACCAGATTGTTCCTTTATTTGTTTATTCATTGTCCTATCTCCTCCTTTGGTACTGAGCACCACTAGGGCAAAGATTCTGCATTAATTAACTTTATATATTTTTAATTATCTACTGTTCTCATACATAGTAATTGCTTAGTAAACAATTTGATAATGTTCTGCAATAATCAATTCTTAATATACATTGGTAAATTAAATTTAAAACTTGTATTCTTTTAGAAAAATGTATTTAATAAATTCATTATGAAAATATATTAAAAAACATATATTGGTAGATTTTGCTCACAATATTTAAAAACTGAAGTTTTCAAATTCCTCAAATAATACGTGGATGCTACTAATACTATTATCAAAGAATTTAAAAAATGTAAAAACTTATATGAAATAAATTTCAACTTAAGTGTATTAATGTTTAACCTGAACTTTACAATTTATTTTTGGACTCATTAATGAAACTCTAATAAATTCAATATATGACTATTTGAAAGCAGAACAAATTATTTTGCAAGATACTAAAAACTAAAAATTCCTCAGACTAAGCTGGTGTGATTTCAAACAAATATGTACTGTACTCATGATTATAATGCAAATTTTATTTTTAACATTTTATTTTTAAATTTTCATACTTAAAGACTTCTCACAATGTTATCTATTAAGAAGGATTTTTGTAGTTTTCTCCTTATGATAACAACACTTTCACAACTATTACAGATTTTACTACCATTGCATATTTTGCCTTTAAAACATTCTTTAAAAATTGCGCAAAACATGATCTGCCCACAGTTCTCAGTGAATTCTCTGTGTCATTTTATATCTGAATAGCATAAACTTGAGTGAACTTTAAAAATTGCTAGTAGGTTTATTTCATGAGGAAACTGAAAGACGTAAATACTTCTTAAAAAAATTTAGTGAATGATATGAGCATTTCAAGATATGGCAAATTAAAAAGATGAGGATGCAAAAGCAACATAATCTTTATTTTAGGGAGGCAATTTTGATTCATTTTGTATTACTATTTTGAGAGCTTTCATCTTATTTTCTATTTTATGAAGAGGAATTTGTCTGAAATAACAATAAAGTAAACATAACAGTAAAAATAATGAAAAATTAATGATTCACAAAGAAGACAAAATATATTATAATTAGA
Organism: Sciurus vulgaris; assembly: GCF_902686455.1. Lineage (NCBI taxonomy): Eukaryota > Metazoa > Chordata > Mammalia > Rodentia > Sciuridae > Sciurus > Sciurus vulgaris. The sequence goes on along the minus strand of NC_136470.1, from coordinate 22,590,146 downwards.
GTATACCAAACAAAACAAAGCAAAAAACAAATGATAGGATTCATTTTGACATAACTATAGAAGCATGGAAGCATGTTTTGATTTAGTCCCCAGTACTTCCTGTTACCCTGTCTTTTTCCCTCCCCCTATTCACTTCCCTCTTGCAATTTACTTATAGGTTTTTTTTTTTTTTTTAGTTAGTGTCTTGTGGATGTGAAATGAAGCTGAGATTCACTCTGGTATATTCATATATGTACATAAGAAATTAGGTTGGATTGATTTCACTGCCTTTCCCTATCCCATCTCTCCTTCCTTCATTTCATTCCCCCATGTCTACTCACTGGTCACAGTTAAATATCTACGTAAAACTGGAAGAATGGAAATGATCATAAGATGTAGACCTTAAGAAGATAGTTCATAAAAAATAGTCGTATTTCAAAAAGTTTTGAGGGCTGGGGATATAGTCTAGAGTAGAGCATGCACTTAAAATGTGCAGCACCCAGCAGTGCAAATAATAATAATAATAATAATAATAATAATAATAAAATTAGGTTTAATTAAAAGTTGTAAAATGTACATATGCACTTCATGATTGTTTTGACACATCATAATTAGTGAATATTAGGAATGTTTGAATGTTTATAGTTACTAACATTTACAAAGAGTTTAGGTAAAAATCGAGAAAGTCTTTAAAAATACTATAAACAAAGAATGAATAAGAACTTACTTCCAACAAAATTTCTGTAAAGTAATAGGTATGGCAAATAGAATAATAACATATTTATGTAATGCTTTCATACAACATTTGAAAGGAGCATTTTATTTAGAATGCATAGGCATTGGTATTCACATTTTATCAATGATAAAATCGAAAAAAGTATTCAGATATTTTCAATGAAAATGTATGGATTGAAAATGGGTGCAACAATCTACTGTGTAAAAGAAGTTATTAGAAATATAGTTATATATATCAACTTTCTAAATTAATTTTGATGTTTTATAAAGTGCATTGCATAATTAGGTGTGTAAATATATTATGTTACTGTTTAAATTTAAAATTAAAATTTATTTGGGAGGGTACATTTAATCTATCTCTGAATGTGTGGAAGAAATATTTTTTAAAATAACCTAGAGGGGATCCAAATATAAAATCTGATCATCATTGCTATAGAGTTTCTAGCTTAATTTTAATTTTTGAATAAAATGAACATTATATTTTAAATCATCCTTGCTCATGCAATTTGCCATGATTTTCTTCTTTCTAATTGATACAGTAATGGGTGTTGATGGGACATTGGAAACTTCAGTTCTTCAAACATTTGTTTTACACAGAAATTAAATTTCAATCAAAGTTTAATATTTCCATCGATTCAGGGATACACATTGGATAGTGTAAATGCTGGAGGAGTCTCCTCATGAAACAGAAATGTGGTGTTCAGAGAAATGAAAAAGATGTCACATCAATCACAGATTACTAATGTCAGTGATTTCACATGAAATTCAGTGAATTTTAAAACCCCTGTGAATCAAAACTTTTTTTTTTTTTTTTTCTGTATGCGATTACAATCTCTGCACATGGGATCTGAATCTCCTGCTGTTTCAAATATATAGAAATGGGTGTTGGGAGATGAAATTGATCAAATTGTGTTTTACATATGTGTAATAGGTCATAATGAAACCCACCATCTTGTATAATTGAAATGCACCGATAAAAGTAGATATTTTGGAAAGAATTTTCCCCAAATTCTTAAAATATACTACAATAATGTGTGTATATATGTGGATTTATGGACATTTATCATACTCCATTTGTTTAATTAAGAAAATGACTGAAGTCCAAACATACATAATTTTTAACTAATTAAAATTATGCAGAAGTATATTTTTAGTAGGTGTGATCATCCCTGAAAGGAACATATCATAAACGTATAAAACATCCCTCTACATACTTCCTAAGGATTAGAAAATATGTTAGGTATCACTATGAAGTTCAACAATGACAATAACATTCCTAGATATTCACAAATGAAAGTATTTAGGCCTTTTCCAAATTGTAAAATGAATATCCCCACTCAAGAAAAATATTTCCGGTACTTTTTAAGTATTTAAGAGGAAAAAAATTACCTAGTCATTATGTTATTATTTTCAGTACATTTAATGTTTTCAATCAACATTTTAACTTTTTATATATTTCCTGATATCTTAAACTGAAGTTATTGAACCTGGATTTTTCACATTTTTCATATGCATCTCAAAGAAGATGCTTTTATTCCTGGGGGTGAGTACTCAACCACTGAGCCATATCCCCAGTCCTATTTTATATTTTATTTAGAGACAGGGTCTCACTGAGTTGCTTAGCACCTCGCTTTTCTTGAGGCTGGCTTTGAACTCCAGATCCACCTTGCCTCAGCCTCCTGAGCCACTGGGATTTCAGGCATGTGCCTCTGCGCTCAGCAAAAAAAAGGCTTTTGTATATGTTTTGTAACATAATTCCTAAAAATATTTTAAGACCTCTCAAAAACAGTTATGTATTATCTTTATTATGTTCTTTCAAAGCATCAAGTTTATTCAATTGCAAAATGAACTCTGCACTCTTTAAATGATTCAAGTTCTAAGAATAATTTGTCATGTTCACTGAATCTAAATTCCCTTTACAAGATTGTTCAACAATATTATTGAATATATTTGTGTTGCTCTTTATAAACAAACCAAAACATTCTATGAGATTATAATTCATTAGATTCAATTGCAGTGATATGCAAATTTTTGCATCTTATTTATTTGGTCTTTCCACATACATCACACACATTTTTATGTAGACTTATACATTTTTTTTTATCTGATGCTTTGAAGTTATCCCTTAGAAGGATGAACCATGAACAGATATGTAAGAGACAAATGGACTCTTCTCTATCTTCCTGTATACTAATATAGTCTATGTTTCCATATTAAAGGTTATATAGTTTGTAATGTCATGATGAATAATTGAGGCTTTTTAAAAATGTTCTCTTTGCCTTTCATAATTTCAATCTACTTGCTTACTCTATTGAATAATATTGCTCATCCAAATAGCTACCACATTTATGGGAGCGACAACCAATCTTCATCTCAAATCTCTTTAAGTTTTTCTCCATGTCTTATCACAACTCCATATTCTGAAATCCATCTTCAATCTACTTAGAGAAGATTATATGTACAAAAAAAGAAACATAGTTAAACAAAATGGTAGTTATTTAAGGAGTCAAAATGGAAGGAAGGCTGATTTGTTTTTATTTTTATTTACTTATTTTTGTTGTGGTGCTGGGGCTTGAACCCAGGGCCTTGTGCTTCCAAAGCAAGCACTACACCAACTGAGGTATATCCCCAGCCTGTGTTTTTTCTTTTCTTTTCTTTGCTTTTTTTTTTTTTTCCCTCCCCGCCAAGGGACCAGGGATTTGAACCTGGGTCCTTGCACCTGCTAGGCAAGCACTTTCCAACAGGAGCTACTCCTTCAGCTCTTGTTTGTGTTTTTGTACTGGAACCCAGGGTGCTTTATCACTGAGCTACACACATCCATAGCCCTCAGCCCTTTTTAAACTTTGAGACACAGTCTCATTAGGTTGTTTAGGGCCTTGCTAAGATGCTGAGGTTTGCCTTTAACTTGCCATCCTCCTGCCGCAGCCTTCTGAATTATAGGAAGGCACAGTTGCATCTGGTTAAGGCTGAATTTTTTTTTTTTTTAATTTCTTTTTTTTTACTATTTATTTATTTTTTTTATTGTAAACAAATGGGATACATGTTGTTTCTCTGTTTGTACATGGCGTAAAGGCATACCATTTGTGTAATCATAAATTTACATAGAGCAATGTTGTTTGATTCATTCTGTTATTTTTTCCCTTCCCCCCACCCCTCCCACCCCTCTTTACCCTCTATACAGTAGTTCCTTCCTCCATATACTTGCCCCCCTCCCTAATGAATCTATTAGTAAATTGGTTTTTGAAATGGTCAGACAGGTATGGTCACATACATTTAATTTCATGAGAAGTTCATTGAGTAACTCAGTAGAGAATGTTATAAGAGAAATAAAATATATATTTAACAAATTTCAATTTAACTTTTTTTTTTTTTCTGAATTTAATACTTATTTTCTGATAGAAACTAAAGTACAATGACATAAACACCTGGGGAAATAGATCTATTGAGGTAGTAACTGCGAAATGTCACGGAGTTGGAATGATGCCGTGAGCAAGAAGTTACATAAACTCAGTCAGACTGGTTCTCCTGTTTGCTGTCTTTTTATATTTGTATTTGTTCTTTTTATTTGAAACTTTGATTTTTCAAAGGACCCCAGTACATGTAGATGTACATGATGCTGAGATTCTCGGAGGAGTATTCACATATACATAGGAAAGTTAGGTTGGATTCATTCCATTGTCTTCTTATTCCTATCCTCCCTCCCTTCCCTTCTTTCCCCTCTGTCATGTTTTCTTTAAATAACAAAATATGAGGCGAATATAGATGTTTAAGCTGTTTGATTCCCAAATTATTTATTCATATTTTAATGTAAAGTCCATTTTTCACGAGAATGATACTAAATGAATGCAAAAAGAGAAGCTGGAAAAAGAAATACAAGTTATATAATTTCTATTCTGGAATTTCATTTAATAGCTATTAAGTAATTATTACTTGATTAATATGAAAGGTAAATGGATACTGAAATTTGTATAGTAATATTACAAATTTCAATATATCTACCATATTGTATTCCTATATTTTTAATATTTTTATGGTGACTACCCAATATATAATATTGACTAAAACAGACACATAAAAATCAAGGACCTGGAATTAAATAGTTTTTTCATTTCTAAAGTTCTAATATTTTATTGTATGTTTTTGACCACTGACTTCCCTGGACCTCAGTGTTCCCATCTGTAAAGAAGACCTGATGATACTGTTATGTCTAAGTAATGGTGTGTCAATGATATTATGGTATTAACACATGTGTAAATATTCTGAAAACTTGAAAAAGGAAAAAATAAATTTAAAGTTCTTTAAAAGTTTACTTATACTCAATTCCAATTTGTTGAACAATTAAGCCACAATTAAATTGCACAATTAAGACACAACTACATTACAAATTAAGAAATTATTTCTCAAAAAAATAATTTATAGCTAGTCCTCACATCCTAGTACTATCATTTTATAGGTGACTATAATTTTATTTTTAAAAAATTAAAGTGTCAAATAAAATTTCCATAACAGAGTAAATTGGTGGTAAAAAAATAAAATATATGGCTTTTATAGATATTATAGTCTATCTTATAGGATACAAGCAATATAAGAATCTGAATATATTTTAAGCTAATTTTTTAAAATAGAAAAAATTCTTTTTTATATATATAAAAATATTTCTTTTTTATTAGAGCATTTAATTAAACATAGCATTTTGCCTTCAATTTGACAAAATTGTATGTGCAATGAATTTGATTTTAATTCCAAATTGCCCCCTACACACAATTCCTCTCCTCCTCACTCCCCCTATTTTCCCTCCCCTACTCAACTTCCTTTCTTGTACATATTCATAAATGTGAAATTTTCTTTGGTACCTTTATATATGAACATAACATAATTTTGTTAAATTAATTCCATATTTCTTCTCCTTTTCCTTTCTTCCTCACTCCCTTTACTAATCCATTAGTAATTAGTAATTAGTAATCCTCACTCCCTCCTACTTCTAATCCATTGGTCTTTCTTATATAGCTTCATGGTTTCCAAACCCTTTTCTAGCACTCTTATTTCTCTTATTTTTTTCTAGCTTCCACACTGAGAGAAAATACTGAACCCTTGATTTTTTGAGTCTGGCTTATTTCACTTAGCATGATTTTCTCCATTTCCCTACAAAGGAATTGCTTCATTTAGCATGATATTCACAATTCTATCCATTTATCAGAAAATGCTATAATTTTATTCTTTGTGGCTGAGTAAAACTCCATTTTGTGTATATATACCACATTTTCTTAATTCATCCATCTCTTGTCAGGCATCTGGTTGATTCCATAAGTTGGGTACTGTGAATTGTGCTGCTACAAACATTGAAGTGACTGTATTGCCATCATAGGCTGATTTTAGATCTTTTGGATAAATACCTAGGAGTGGGATACCTGGTTCACATGGTGGTTCCACTACTAGATTTTTGAGGAGTATCCACACTGCTTTCTAGAGTGGTTGTAATAATTTGTAGTTCTCCCCACAATGTAAGGGTGTAGCTTTTTCACCACATCCTAGTCACCATTTATTATTATTCTTGTTCTTGAAAATTGCCATTCTGAATGGAGTGAGATGAGATCTTAGGGCAGTTTTGGTTTGCATTTTTGTAATTGCTAGAGATACTTAACATCTTTTTCATTTATTTCTTGATTATTTTTGCTTCTTCTTTTGAGAGGATTCTGTTAGTTACTTTACCCATTTACTAAATTGGACTATTTTTTTTTTCACAGTCAGTTTTTTGCATTCTTTATATATTCTGCATAGTAATCCCCTGTCAGAGGAGTATCTGGCAAAGATTTCCTCCCGTTCCTTAAGCTCTGTCTCCACTCTTAATTGTATCCTTTATCCTAAAATGCTGTGCAGAAGCATTTTACTTTGATGCCATTCCATTTATTTTTCTTGGTTTTATTTCTTGAGCTTAGGGGGTGTTGTTAAGGAAGTTTGAATTTGTCTCTATTCTTTTCCATTGGTCTTCATGTCTGTTTTGATGACAATCCCATGCTGTTTTGTTATTGTACCTTTGTAATATAATTTGAGAGAGGATATAACATTGCCTCCTTTATCACTTTTCTTGTTCAGAATTGCTTTGACTATTCTGAGTCTCTAATTCTTCCATATTAATTATAGGACTGAAGACATATTTTTTCAAAGATGAATATTTATCATATAGACTTATTTGATGTTTACTCCTATCCTCTGCAATGACAAAAATATATTTATTTTGACATAAAAATAAATTTAAGGGCTGTGGTTGTAACTCAGTAGTAAAGCAATTGCCTAGTGTGCATGACACACTGGGTTCAATTCTCAGCACCACATATAAAGGTCCATTGACAACTAAAAATATTTTTAAGAAATAATAATAAAATAAATAAGTAATTAAATTTAAGTAAACTTCAAATTTTATTCCCAATTTAAAAACACTGTTTCTCTAGAAAAGAATAAAGCATTTTTAGCATCACTATTCCTTCGCCATAAGATGCTTTACAAATTCAGTTTTTCTAAAGATAAAAATGAAGCAGATCAATATACGTATTTATTATAAAAAGTCACAAATGAAATATTTATCATTTGAAAACCAACCAGTCAAACCTACATTATTTTTAAAAAAGTATATCAAGAGAAGAATCTTTATTTAAAAGAAATATTCTCCTTTAAGTTGCTGATGAAAAGAGTCATGTTTACAGGTTATTTTCACATTTAACTTTAGATGGTCTATTTTCTCTCCAAACATAATTTCTGTAGAATTTTTTAATAGCCTAGCATAATAATTATGATAATGGTTAATACTTGTTAAATTTTTACTTTGTGCAGGGCAATAAGTACTGGGGGTTGGTAAGCATATTACCACACTCACAAAAAAAATACCTTCCTAACACCTTTCGAACTAGTTTGTGCTTCTTGTTGTTTTCATAACTTTTCCCATTTCAATAAAGTATCATCTCAGTCTTGGGAAAATTAGATGACTCACCACATGAACTTACAACAGTGATTGAACCAGGGTTTTCTAAGCCCTGATGGGCAGTGCATTTCAGTACAAAGGGAGACTTTACACATAGAAAAGGTAAGTGTGAATTTCTGTAATAAATCAGATATACTTTCATTGACCTATGGAATTTATTGCCATTAACTTTGTAAGAGGAATATATATGGGGTACCAGAGATGTAACTAGTTCAAATCAATAGGATCAAGTCAGAGTAGCCACAGAGGCCTAAGCCTAACCTGAGATGTCCTTTACCACTCCTCATTTCTGAGTTTTATGGTTGTTGAATCATGTTCAGCATATTCAAAAAGATGATCTATTAATTTTGATGAAAATATTTTAGCTTTACAGTAATCAAACATATTTCATAGTTATTTATATTCATTATTAAAGAATAGATTCAGAAGAAAATAATTTCAATTTGGAAATGGGTATTAAGAACATATTAACACTTTTAAATTAACAGAAATTGTAATTTTGTTGATATTTTATCATAAGGCATTAGTTTTTTTGTAATTTAAATTTATCATTTAATTTTTAACTAAATTTATTTTGACTGATACATGCAAATATAATAGTTGTACACATTAGGGGGATTTATGTGATGTTTTGATACATGTACATATTATAAAATATTTATTTGGTACATTTTTAGCTGCATATTATTTATACAGAATGAAGATTTTCATTGTGACATATTCATATGTTCACAAAACCTTAGCTTGGTGAGTTCACCCCCCAATTCCTCCCCCACCTTCCTGACCTCTCTCCCCATAATTCCCTTCTTCTATCCTGGTGGTCTTTCTTCTACTTCATGGTGTCCATTTTTACCCTGTATTTTCACCTCTAGCTTCCACATTTGTAATAAAATATACTTTTTTCTGTTAGTCTTTTTTGTTCAATATTATGATCTTCAGTTCCATACATTTCTGTGAAATTACATATTTTTTTCATTTTTATGACTAAGTAAAACTCTATTAGTTGTTTTTAAAAATATTGCTTGCAGATATATCTTTGGAGATTTAATAGCTTCTGTTGGAATCTCATTCTTTACATATTGAGATTTTGAACAACAACCAAAAAATGTTTTTAAAAGATAATAAGTTTCCATGGTGAAAATATTGCTTTTTTTCACCAGTTATTCTTCAAAGTAGGTTCTTATAAGAGCATAATTATATGGAAATCAGTAATTTTTCTGAATATTAGCAAAGCATTTCTCCCAAATTTTCACCAAAATAGGTAGCATGTAACGATTTGGTAGGGGGATTTTGAAAGTGCCATGAAAAATATTATATTTTCTCCAAAGCTGCTGTATAATGATGACCTGTTTCTCTTATCAGAAAGAAAAGCTTATAAAGCAAATTATACTCTAATTGCATAAGTTCTGAGTTTGTATAATCAGTGCTTAAAGTATTCTCCTTTGCTCTTGTGTAGATGCTGTAGAAGTGCATTTGCGTTCTACTGCGGGTGAACCAAGAAATGGACTGTATGTAGTGCCAGGCCAGCAAATCACAAACACAATGATTATTTTTTAATCTAGCTGCAAACTCCAAGAATGTTAAAAATCGTAATGAGTTATACTGATAAAAAGTAAAATTAATGTGGATATGAAACTCATTCTGCAAGGAAAATATTCAGGGTAAACCTGCAATGGTAGATTAAGAATAAAAACATTTCTTCTGATTTCTGTGAATCGCTATTTCTTCAGTCATTATTAAAATTAGCAATATAAATTTCAGGATAAGACAGAAAAAATTTGTTATATATATTTTTTACAAATCATTTTCTTAAAACCCAAATTTATGTCTCCACCTGTATTTCTGTTCCATATCAGTAATGTAAAGAGCTTGCCATTTTCATGCTTGGTAATGAATACATTTCATTACTAAAAGGAATAATAACAATTTTATAATGTGTAATCAAATTGTTAATGTATATATGCTAATCATTTCAAGTGTTTATAAAATTATCTTACATTATCATCTTTTTTAGATAGCACACTGTCAAGTGTTTATATTGTTATAGCTGTGTGGTCTTCCCTTGTACAGATACATAACAATTTACTTACCTACTTGCTTCCTTCTTAAAATTTCTATTTTATCATTCAGCATATTCCTTTTTATTCTCAATCATCTCTTCTGTGAATATTTTCTGCATGTCATTGGGAAATTCCTGCAGCCATATGTCTTAGAAAATTGAAGCTCCTTACCTATGTTTTCGTGATATGACCTTTCATGGGCCTCAAGTATCATGACTTGGTAAAAATAGCCTCTAATCGATTCCATTTGTTAAAATACTAACTGAAAAATGAAAGCAAACCATTTATTCTAAAATGATGATTTTTAAAATATTCATCAGTATTTTAAAATGCATTCTCTGTCAAAGCAAACTGCTTGGAGACATCCATCTGTAAGTTTAAGTCCTAAAACTAAAATATTTCCGTAAAGAACATTTATGTAACATCTCTCTTACAGGATCTTTGGCTGTATTTTCCTTTTAACATTGTAATGATCCATAATGACAGTGACTTTCTGATAAATTTCAGTTTGGGATATGATCATATTCATGATCTTCCCCACAGGGAATCAAGAAGTATATTCAAAAGAGTTAGACATTTTTAAGAAAAGAAAGTTTTTTAAAAATTAAGTCATTAACTTGTCAGCTGCTTAAAATATGGTTTGAAAGCCAGATAATAGGTCCCAACATTCATGAAGTTGAAGTATGCCAGTTACTGTCACTTTTTTCCTCTTTATTTGAATATATACCTTGGTTAGGATTAATTTTTAAACTGATTGTTTAGATTTTCTAATTAGGATATTTAAATGAATTTTTTTTTTATTTTTTATTTTTAAGACACACTGTTTAATGGTCTTGGACTTGGAGCGGTCATTGGTCTGGGAGTTGCGGCTCTTTTGCTAATACTTGTGGTAACAGACGTCAGCTGCTTCTTTATTCGACAATGTGGGTTACTGATGTGCATCACCAGGAGAATGTGTGGGAAGAAAAGTGGCTCCAGTGGCAAAAGTAAAGAATTGGAAGAAGGAAAAGCTGCATATCTGTGAGTATTACGCATCTGTACCAAATACCATAGTTAAACTTGAGTGCTTTAGCTGGGGACTTTGTCTTCCAAGGGGAGATTAACTGTAAAGGCTCACTGCCTGGTCTAGGAACCTCAGTCTATATAGCCTTCAGTATAACACCCTGAAGAGCCAAATGGCTTTACACACCCTCTACTCAAATATCAGTCTCAAAATGGGATCCTCACTGAAAAGAATCAGTCGTGATTTAATGATAACAAATGAGTGGATATATAAATAGTCATACAAATGTGTTTGTTTATGATTTCTCCCATTTTCAGTTAATGTTGAATAAAAGAAAAGCATCAAAAGTAATTGGAATTGATAAAAACATAAAATCATATGGCACCTCCTGTAAGTGTAACACGTGACTACATATAGATGACAAGATTTGATTTTGTATAGATCAAGTTGTATCTAATACATACTATTAAAGACTGAATTTACACTTCCAAATTTTGATTAAAATATGACTACATGTTAGAATTTTGAGATCTTTGTGGAACTTCCTTTAATTAAATGGAATATGACTTCTAAGAAAATATATAGAGCTGAATATTTTAGAAAATACCTTTTGCTATGATTTAATATGTTATGCATATATCATATCTTTAATAGATTTGTATCTAATCTCAAAATGTTTGATATAGAAAGTTCAGAAAGCACATAAAAGCATCATATATACACATAATGTACGCCTGAATAAACATATGAGTCTGATACACGTATGTGTGTATCAAACCCTAGGACCAAAAATGAAATTCTTAAGGGTGCAGGGCATCTAAATTATTAATCTTAAAAATCTTCCTATTGTATACATTTGTAACATTTCAGTATGAATCTTTTCAACCAAACAGAAGTGAATTTTACAATGAACACTTATTTACCAACCATTTATTTTTATAATTAACATTTTATTTTATTTCCTTTATAACACATTATGCTCATCGAACCACATTATATATTAATTTTGAAAAGTCAGTATAGATAGCGATCACATAAGGTCTGCATGTTGTTACATGAAATTCAAGATATTTAATATTGTCTTTCAAATAAAGCTAAAATACACAAAATGTTCTGTTTGATGAGTCTTGGCAGATGCTTACTTCTGTGTAATGCAAAACCTTTCAAAATTCATAGACTTTTAAAATGTTTTTATTAATGCATTATATTATACATATTATTAATGCATAACCTCAGCATCATTTGTTAAATGTTCTTTTGTGTTACTATCCAGTAAATCCACCCCAACCTCCCTAAATCCCAGTCTACCACTATTCTTTTTTTACCACAAATAATTTTTGCCTGATACTAAACTTCATGTGCAAGAACTCACTTCAATGTGTACTAGTATTTTTAATCTACCATCCTTCATTCATCATGTTTTTGGATTTATTCATTTTTTTCTGACCACCAGTAGTTAACTCCTTTTTATTACGGAATAATTACTATTCTTTTTTCTTATGTATGTTTAACTATGAGAGGAATCCTACTATTTTACAGCCTCACTTTTCTTGCTTTTGTTTTTGTTTTTGTTTTTGGTGGTGGGGATTGACCAATCCAGGGAATTTATCACAGAGCTAAACCCCCAGCTGAACAACTCAGGGGTTTTATCACTGAGCTACATCCCAGCACTACCCGCTCCTCCTTTTTAATGTGGCAGGGTCTCACTAATTTACTAAGGATCTCTCTAAGTGGCTGAGGCTGAACTCAAACTTGGGATTCTTCTGCCCCATCCTCTGGAGTCTTTGGGATTAATGGTATACATGACTGTACCTGCCTAAAACTTAGTTTTTGATTAAATGTAGTTTTATTTAACAAATTAAATGGACATAAGACAATAGATATTTTATATAGCACATTTGTATAAAACTACAACATGCTGAATGCAAGAAGTTCAGAGAGCACATGGTCTGCTGATTGTTCTCATTTGAATGTTTTCATTCTTGTGAAAGCAAATTATTATTTAAAGTATAGTCATCATAAGCACAGAGCTTAAAGAGTATTAAACTGAACATGCACGTTTTCAAGGATCATATCAAAAAATGAAATTTACTACTTAAAACTCCTTTCCATTCCCTCTTTAATCTCAAACTAAACAATATTCTGATGTTTAACACTATAGATTAGTTTGACTTGTATTTGTGTATTATAAAAACAAGTGCACTGTTGATGTATCTTTTTCCTATTTCCTTACTGTACTTAATATTTTTTTCTGGAATTGATCCATGATATTTGAATTGATAAGTAATCTTTAATCTAGTCTCTGTGTAATAACTCTGAAATTAATATCCTAATACTTCTTTCCACATTCTACATTCAGTCTTAAATAGGTATTTTGGTAGTTTCCAATCTGTAATTTTAGAATTTAATCTGGTGTGGAAATGCTGGGATATACACCATGTGTCTTTTGCTTTTGTAGAGCAAGCTAAATTATGTTCTAAGGTATTGTCAGTTCAAACTACTCCAGAGTGAGAATTTTAATTGATCCTCATTATAGCAGACTTCCATGTTTTTTTATTTCTTTTATTCTCCTGGGTGTGTAGTAGTTGGTCATATTGATTGAAATTGATAATATGTATGCACTAGTAAAACTGACTTTTCTCTTTTTTTAATAATTGGATATGCTCTTTTATTGAGGTCTTCATTCAAATATTTCAGTCATTTTATAACAGGTTGTCTTCTTTCCTATCTGCTAGGTGGCTGTTCTTCAATACAATACACTTTGCATACATGACCCTGGGTGTGTGCCTGTGTGTGTGTGTGTGTGTGTGTGTTTGTGTGTGTATATATACACATGTGTGTCTGTGTACGGTTATTTTAAATACATTAACATATATTGCTCCATGTCCTATATGAATATCATAATTCTCATATTATAAATATTTGTATAGTTAATATAATTATATATGATCTCTTAATCCAATTCTCTGATACCTTTGGACTCTCAAAATGTTGTCTCTGGTGAAAAGAAGTGTTTAATTTCAGTGTAATACAATATTTAATTTCCACTTTTGGGTCCTGTTGTACAAATCGTTGACTATAGTCACTAAGGCATTCCTCTATATTTTCTATGGGAATCTTCACGATTTCATTTTACATTTAGAACTACAGTCTGCCTGAGGCTGGAGTTCAGGCACTCTTCAGTTGGCTTTTTTAAAACCTGTGTTTAGACAATAACGCATTGATTGAAAATGGCAAGCTTTATTCACTGTCAGCTGTGTCATTTTTGTCACATCTCAGATGGGCCACAAAAGATTGAATTGTTCTGTTTCTGTGTTTGCTTTTCTGTTGCTTTGCTCAATTTATCCTTCCACCAATACCAGACTATTAAACACTATAGCTTTAAAATACTTCCTGATAGCTAATAACATACATCCTCTGCCTTTGTTGGACTTTAAGATGGTTTTGCTATTCTCAACTCTTGCCTTTAAATCATTTTGTAATTCCTGCACACACACACACACACACACACAAACACATATATAAAAATCTGCTAAGATTTTGATTGGAGCTTTAGTGAATTTACAGATTAATTGGAGCATGATCAATTTTGTTGCAATATAAAATATTTCAACCTGCAAATCAATAAAATAGATGACCTTTTTAAAAAGCTAGGTTTCTTAGGCAGTGAATTTCACAAATAAAGAATAACTATTTCTTTATTCATGCAGGCCTTTCACACAGCTGCAAATATCTAGGTAAATGGTGTTCTGAACAAATCCAAACACAGTAATCCTTGTGAATTGCACTGCCAAGGTGACCCTTAGCTTGTGCAGTAACTCTACGCAAAACTCAAAGCCAACCCCTTACTCCAGTGAAGAGTTATTCATCAGAATTCTATCATGACTGAATGACTAACTTAGAATATATTTCTACCTATAACTGCTTGTCTCAAAACACATAAATACTTAGAAGATGCCTGAAATCATGAAAATGTTGGTTAGATTTTACATGAAATTGGTTTTCATCTTTTGCTAGAACCAAAGCAAATTATTTAACTGATTTAAGTGATATTTTCTATAAACTTTGTAAATTTGAGAAGACGACTGCATTGTTTTACTAAATAGTCTATTTAAAACTTGAGTGTCTATGACTATTTCTTTGGATACTTTTTTATGAAGAATGTTTTCATTTCATGAGATAGCACATTAGATAGCATATATTTTCATTGAAAAATTAGTTTCAGTTATTCTCAAATTGTCACAGATTATAAAAATCAAACAAAAATTAGTTTCCACTGTACTCAAGATTTTTTTAACTTAATTCAGTTTTAAACAAATGGGATACATCTTGTTTCCCTGTACATGAAGTAGAGACATGCCATTTGTGTAATCAAACATTTACATAGGGTAATAGTTTTTGATTCATTCTTTTTTTTTTTCCTTCCCCCCACCACTTCCACCCCTCTTTTCCCTCTGTACAGTCCCTCCTTCCTCCATTCTTGCCCCCCTCCGGCCCCCCATTATGTGTCATCATCTGCTTATCAGCGAGATCATTCGTCCTTTGGATTTTTGAAATTGGCTTATCTCACTTAGCATGATATTTTCAATTTCATCCATTTGCCTGCAAATGCCATAATTTTATTATTCTTTATGGCTGAGTAATATTCCATTGTATATATATATATATATATATATATATATATACATACCAGGGTTTCTTAATCCATTCTTCAATTGAAGGGCATCTAGGTTGGTTCCACAATCTGTCTATTGTGAATTGAGCAGCTATGAACATTGATGTGGCTGCATCTCTGTAGTATGCTAATTTTAAGTCCTTTGGGTATAGGCCGAGGAGTGGGAAACCTGGGTCAAATGGTGGTTCCATTCCAAGTTTTCTAAGAAATCTCCACACTGCTTTCCAGAGTGGCTGCACTAATTAGCAACCTCACCAGCAATATATGAGTGTACCTTTCCCCCCCATCCTTGCCAAAACCTATTGTTGCTTGTATTCTTGACAACTGCCATTCTAATTGGGTTGAGACGGAATCTTAGGGTAGTTTTGATTTGCATTTCTCTTATTACTAGAGATGTTGAACATTTTTTCATGTATCTGTTGATTGCTTGTAGATCTTCTGTGAAGTGTCTGTTCATTTCCTTAGCCCATTTGTTGATTGGGTTATTTGTATTCTTGGTGTAGAGTTTTTTGAGTTCTTTATATATTTTGGAAATTAGTGCTCTCTCTGAAGTGTAAGTGGTAAACATTTTCGCCCACTCTGTAGGTTGTCTCTTCACATTGCTGATAGTTTCCTTTGCTGAGAGAAAGCTTTTTAGTTTGAATCTATCCCAGTTATTGATTCTTGTTTTTATTTCTTGTGCTATGGTAGACCTGTTAAGGAAGTCTAATCCTAAGCTGACATATTGAAGATTTGGACCTACTTTTTCTTCTATAAGATGCAGGGTCTCTGGTCTGATTCCAAGCTCCTTTTGAGTTGAGTTTTGTGCAGGGTGAGTGATAGGGGTTTAATTTCATTCTGCTGCTTATGGATTTCCAGCTTTCCCAGCACCATTTGTTAAAGAGGTTATCTATACTCCATTGCATATTTTTGGCCCCTTTGTCTAGTATAAGAAAATTGTATTTATTTGGGTTTGTGTCTGTGTCCTCAATTCTGTACCATTGATTGATCTACCTGTCTATTTGGGTGCCAATACCATGCCATTTTTGTTACTATTGCTTTGTAGTATAGTTGAAGATCTGGTATTGTGATACCCCTGCTTCACTCTTCTTGCTAAGGATTGTTTTAGCTATTCTGGGTTTCTTATTCTTCCACATGAATTTCATAGTTGCTTGCTCTATTTCTGTAAGGTACATCATTGGGATTTTAATTGGAATTGCATTGAATCTATATAGCACTTTTGGTAGTATGGCCATTTTGACAATATTAATTCTTCCTATCCAAGAACATGGGAGATCTTTCCATCTTCTAGGGTTTTCTTTAATTTCTTTCTTTAGTGTTCTCTAGTTCTCATTGTAGAAGACTTTCACCTCTTTTGTTAGATCAATTCCCAAGTATTTTATTTTTTTCAAGGCTATTGTGAATGGGGTAGTATTTCTAAATTCTCTTTCTTGAAGATTCATCACTTATGTATAAAAATGCATTAGATTTATGAGCATTGATCTTATAACCTGATACTTTACTTAATTCACTTATGAGTTCTGGTGGAATTTCCCAGTTCCTCTAAATATATAATCATGTCATCAGCAAATAGGGATAGTTTGAGTTCTTCTTTTCCTGTTTGTGTCTCTTTAATTTCTTTGGTCTGCATAATTGCTCTGGCTAGAGTTTCAAGGACAACGTTGAATAGAAGTGGTGAAAGAGGGCATCCCTGCCTTGTTCCAGTTTTTAGGGGGAATGCTTTCAGTTTTTCACCATTTAGAATGATATTGGCCGTGGACTTAGCATAGATGGCTTTTGCAATGATAAGGAATGTTCCCAGTATCCCCATTTTTTCTAGTGTTTTGAGCATGAAGGAATGCTGTATTTTATCAAATGCTTTTTCTGCATCTATCGAAATAATCATGTGATTCTTGACTTTAAGTCTCTTGATTCGGTGAATTACATTAATTGATTTCTGAATTTTGAACCAACCTTGTACACCTGGGATAAAACCCACTTGATCATGGTGCACTATCTTTTTAATATATATTTGTATGCGATTTGCTAAGATTTTGTTGAGAATTTTTGCATCAATTTTCATTAAGGATATTGGCCTGAAATTTTCTTTCCTTGATGTGTCTCTGTCTGGTTTAGGTACAGGGTGATATTGGCTTCATAGAATGAGTTTGGGAGGGTTTCCTCCTCTTCTATTTCATGGAATACTTTGGGGAGTGTTGGAATGAGCTCTTCTTTAAAGGTTTTGTAGAACTCGGCTGAGAGCCTATCTCTTCCCAGACTTTTCTTTGTTGGTAGGCTTTTGATGACTTCTTCTATTTCATTACTTGAAATTGATCTATTTAAATTATATATGTCCTCCTGGTTCAGTTTAGGTAATTCATATGTCTCTAGAAACTTGTTGATGTCTTCGAGATTTTCTATTTTGTTGGAGTATAGATTTTCAAAATAGCTTCTAATTATATTTTGTATTTCACTCATGTCTGTTGTGATATTTCCTTGTTCATTCCGAATTTTAGTGATTTGGGTTTTCTCTTGCCTTCTTTTTGTTAGTGTGGCTAAGGGTTTCTCAATTTTGTTTATTTTTTCAAAGAACCAACTATTTATTTTGACAATTTTTTCAATTTTTTCTTTTGTTTCAATTTTGTTGATTTCATCTCTGATTTGAACTATTCCCTGTATTCTACTATTTTTGGTATTGCTCTGTTCTTCTTCTAGGGTTTTGAGCTGTATTGTTAGGTTGTTTATTTTTGGATTTTTTTCTTCTTTTATTGAATGTGCTCCATGAAATAAATTTTCCTATAAGTACTGCTTACATAGTGTACCACAGATTTTGATATGGTGTATCTTTGTTCTCATTTATCTCTAAGATTTTTTTTTATTTCCTTCCTGATTTCTTCTGTTATCCATTCATCATAAAATATCATATTATTTAATCTCCAGGTGTTGGAGTAGTTTCTGTTTTTTATTCTGTCATTTATTTCTAATTTCAATCCATTATGATCTGATAGAATACAAGGTAGTATCTCTATGTTCTTGTATTTGCTAACATTGGCTTTGTGGCATAGAATATGGTCTATTTTAGAGAAGGATCCATGTGTTGCTGAGAAGAAAGTATTCGCTCTTTGTTGGATGTTATATTCTATATATGTCTGTTAAGTCTAAATTATTGATTGTATTATTGAGATCTATGGTTTCTTTGTTCAATTTTTATTTGGAAGATCTGTCCAGTGGTGAGAGAGGTGTGTTAAAATCACTTAGTATTATTGTGTTATGGTCTATTTGATTTCTGGAATTAAGAAGGATTTGTTTGACTTACATGGATGAGCCACTGTTTGGGGCATAGATATTTATGATTTTTATGTCTTGCTGATTTATGCTTCCCTTGAGCAGTATGAAATGTTCTTCTTTTTCCTTCTGAGTAACTTTGGCTTGAAGTCCACATTATCTGAAATGAGGATGGATACTCCGGATTTTTTTGCTGAGTCCATGTGCATGGTATGTTTTTTCTCATCCTTTCACCTTTAGTCTGTGGGTATCTCTTTCTATAAGATGAGTCTCTTGCAGGCGGCAAATTGTTGGATCTTTCTTTTTAATCCAATCTGCCCATCTATGTCTTTTGATTGATGAGTTCAGGCCATTAACATTCAGGATTATTATTATGATGTGATATGATTTGTAGTCCCAGTCATTTGGCTCATTGTTTTTTTTTTTAACATGGCTTGGTTTCGCGTTTATTTGGCTGTTCCTTTAGGGTAGTTCCTCCCTTTGCTGATTTATCATTGTATTTCATCTCTTCCTCATGGAATATTTTGCTGAGTATGTTCTGTAGTGCCACTTTCTTTTTGTAAATTCTTTTACCTTTTGTTTATCATGGAAGGATTTTACTTTGTTGTCAAATCTGAAGGTAAGTTTTGCTGGGTATAAGATTCTTGGTTGGCATCTGTTTTCTTTCAGAGCTTGAAATATGTTGTTCCAGGCCCTTCTAGCTTTTAGGGTCTGGGTTGAAAAATCTGCTGATATCCTTATTGGTTTCCCCTGAATGTAATTTGATTCTTTTCTCTTGCAGCCTTTAAAATTCTGTCTTTATTTTTTATGTTAGGTATTTTCATAATAATGTGCCTTGGTTTGGGTCTGTTGTAATTTTGTTTATTTGGAATCCTATAAGCCTCTTGTACCTGATTTTCCATTTCATTCTTCAGATTTGGGAAATTTTCTGATATTATTTCATTGAATAGATTGTTCATTCCTTTGATTTGTTTCTCTAAGCCTTCCTCAATCCCAATAATTCTTAAATTTGGCCTTTTCATGCTATCCCATAATTCTTGTAGATTCTGTTCATGAGTTCTTAACATCTTCTCTGTTTGGCCAATTTTCTTTTCAAGATTAAATATTTTTTCTTTAATTTCTGAGGTTCTGTCTTCTAGGTGTTCTATCCTATTTGTTATGCTTTCTATGGAGTTTTTAATTTGATTTATTGTTTCCTTCATTTCAAGGATTTCTGTCTGGTTTTTTTTCAGTATCTCTAACTCTTCATTGAAATGATCTTTTGCTTCCCACATTTGTTCTTTTAAATATTGAGTGGTGCTATCATTCAAAGACTGCATTTGTTCTTTCATCTCATTTGCTTCTCTGACCATTTTAATTATGTACATTCTGCAGTCCCTTTCTGACATTTCTTGTGTCATGCTGTCATTGAATTTTATTGATGTAGCATCTAGATTTGTTTGGGACATTTTCTTCCCTTGTTTCCTCATATTAGTCAGGTATCTACTCCTCTAATAGTGAAACTCTGAGATATTGCAGATTTCCTCTATTGACTTATAGTGTCCCTGTAGATTTCCAATAACTCACCTCCTAGCCTTCAGTAGCCTGAAGTTTTGGAGGAACTTTGATAATGCGGTGTTGCACAAGGAAGTTGCCCCTCTAGAGGTGGTGGCCTTCAGTTGGGGTGTATTTCCTGCTGGTGGGAAGAGGCACCTCCTCTTGTTGACTGATGGTCAGTCAAAAGGCAGACTAGACTACAGGCTGGGGTGTGGCTGGTCTGGGCCTGTGTCTCTGGGTCTACCACCTTGGTGGGAAAGCCTTGCCCAGTGGGGAAGACTCACCCAGTGGAGACATCTCACTGGGCAGCTATCCTCCGAGAAGTTCCCTTCAGTCCACAACTACCACCTGGCCTGGGCAGCCCTCCTCTGTGATGTTCCCTGGGGCCCAGAACTACCACCTGGTCTGGGGGGGCCTGGCCCTGCGAGGGACACTCTCTCTCTAAGTGGCCCTGCTCTATGACATTCCCTGGGGACTGGACCTACTGCCCAGGCCTGGGATCCTCACTCTGCACTGAAGCCTCTTGCTGGGCAGTCCTCTACAATGCTTCCGGTTATCTGGGTTCACAGCTCCAGCGGGGGAGTCTCACTGGGCAACTGTACTCCATGAAGTTCCCTGCATTCTGGGACTACTGACCTGTCCAGAGAGGCTTGCCCAGTGGGAGAGACTCACCCAGTGGCTCTGAGTTGATAGATTAATTCTCTATCCAGTATCTCTTGCTTTCTTCTCTAAATACCTCCTCTTCTTGAATCCTGAGTCCTGTCAAAGGGCCTCCAGTCTCCTGTAGGTGTCTCAGGAAGGGAGCTGCCCTTCCAATAATGATGGCCATGCCCTCAGGAATAATTCAAAATGCCTGCACCAGCCTTCAAAGAAGCTGGGGAGCCCCAGCGAGGGTGCACTGAGTCAGCACAGAGGCAAATGCAGTGTCCCTCCGTAGTAGGGGGGCAGGCAGCAGGCTCAGCAATGGCGTTCGACCTTGCCGTGGGGGTCAGGCAGGCTGGCTAGCTCAACCAGATCTCAAGTAAGATATCAATGAGAGATATGATAAAGACAGTAGGATTAATTCTCTATCCAGTATCTCTTGCTTTCTTCAACATAGCATTCTATCTCCTAATAAAATTGTTACTGTCTTTTTAAAGGACACCAAGCTTATTATTAGTTGTTTTGTTAATAAAGGCGTGATAAAACACATTGAGAAATAATGTTACCAGTATAATTACAAGCAGGGGTTTATATACATATAATTACACAAATAATTATGCAATTATATATATGCATATATGTATTATATATTTTTGAAGGTTGGTTTTTCTGTATTTTCATTCTTTCTCATCTGCTGAGAAAATATTTATGAAATAGTTGTCAGGTAACAAGCATGGTTACAGAACCCAGAAACATGTCAGTGAACAAAATAACCAGAAATTTTTTCATAAGGCTCACCTTCTAATGCAGAAAGGTTGTTCATGAACATTAACTCAAATTGTACATATCAAGTAATGACAAAATGTAAGAAAAAGGAAAAACAGAAGGTTTCATTAAATATTCTTAAGAGGTTAAAGACCTCTTAAGAGAGGTTAAAGGTACATTGAAGGGCAGAGTATAAGAAAACAACAATATAACAATCAGGGGGAAACATTCATTCAGGTGCTATGGTAGTATGTAGGTCTTGAAGTGCAAAGAAGTTTGTTCTGTTCAAGGACAAATGAGCATGAGTGATATACAGATGAGAAAGATTGGTACAAATGTCAGATGGAGAATTATTTAAGAGCCCAAGTTGTCTTCAGTTCAAGTAATAATCTGATTTTTGTTTGAACTAGAAAACTGTTAGGAGGTTTATATGAAAATTATTTTAGCTATTGTAGAAGAATGGATTACTCAGTATTGGAAGGTTTAGAGAAAATACTTGGGATAGGGATATTGTGCAATACTACAGAAGAAAAATGAGGCATTTTTTCTGGTTTGAGGTAACATTATTACAGAAATAAATCAGTATATAGGTAAATAGATTCTAGACACAATGCAAGTACTGTCAAGTACTTGTTGATTGATTCTAACTTAAGGCAAAGGGAAGAAAGAAGTCAAAAATGTTTTCATGTTTTTGTTTTGAATAACTGGAGGGATGATGGTAACCATATACGAAATAACAAGGTGAAATGGGAATTCTGTTGTTTATTTTTGTTTGACTTTACAACATGTTAATTTGTCCATGAACACTTCTGTTTATAAATCCTGCTGAGTTTGGTTAACCTTAAAGAATTGGGAAAACGAAAACATATGGTTAATCCTATGCTTATTATTGATCATACAATTTTGGGTAACAATTTCCTCTTCCTTGGAAAAACAATTTTCAACTCTTTTTAAAAATGCAGTAAGTGAGGAATGATGTTGGCCAAATTATATTGTTATGTTGTGTGCATGTAGGAATATGTAAAAACAAATCCCACCAATATGAACAACTATCATGCACCAATTAAAATGTGGGACAAAATAAAACTGTAGTAATAAGCATAAAAGAGATATAAAATATCCATGGGAAATAGACTATGACTGGTTTGATTAAGAGTGTTTATATTAACTTGTAAACATGATCCCAAGCATTCAGATATTAACCACTTCATATTATTAAATGGTATAAGACAATATCAATTTAATACACAACAGATTACGTTGGGTCATTAGTGACATTAGAACATCATGTAACAGAATAGCATTACTGTAAAATTCCAGAGAATCTCATTGTTGTGTTCTCATTAGTTTAATCCTTTATCATGCATTATTATAATTATCTTAAAATGGCTGACAATTCTATTTTATCAAATTATTCTTTTATTTATCCAAGCATTTATTTAACTTAACAAAATATTTGGTTAAGAGCTACATAATATTCTCAGTCCTAGGAATACAACTGGGATGGAAAGCAGACTTAGTCTCTGCCACCAGCAAACTTTTATTCAGGCAGGAGATGTCTTAGTTAAAAAAACTGAATGAATTAAGAATTTTAAATGTTACATAGGAGTGAACAAAAAAGAAATGAATTCTCTGGTCAGGTTTACCCTGAGCAGTTATAAAAATGCCAAAATACAAAAGAAGAGAACAAGCTGAGCATGTGTGTGTGCGTGCATGTGTGTGTGTGTGTGTGCATGTGTTTGCAGGGAAAGGTAAAAAGTGGCTTTCAGATAGGATATAAGCTGTTCAGGGGGTTTGTTATAAAATCATGTCTTGATCAAATAACTGAGAAAATACATATCAAATATAAAAAATGTATATTCTGGGTAACACTGATGGATAAAACCCAATTGATACTTCAGTTTCCAGCCCAACATGTAAGAAGCTTGCAAGTTGCCAGTCTTTCCTAAGAAGTCAAAAACTGAACAAACTAAAAATAAAATAAACAGCCATTATTATATCAGTAAGAAAGGTAAGAAAGGTGAGGTTGCAGTATAAACTACTGTCCCTCCATGTTGAAATGACGTACAGACACATACAAAGAATTACAACATGATAGAGAAAATACCTACCAGCAGAACACTCTCTGGGAAACACTGCTGTAGTAGGAAAACTTAAACTGTAATTGATAAATTTCTATAGGTTTGGAGGGCCGGAGATAGTAGTTCAGTGAGTAGAGTGCTTGCCTTACATGCACAAAGCCCTGAAAAAAAATTTTTTTTTTCTTCAGGGTTGAAATGGACCAATCTGAAAGATAAAAATTCCAGGGGAGGATCTGATTATATGGAGTCTCAAAGTCTTAAAAATTTTACCTCTAGGAGCTTAATCTTCCTTTTTTTTTGGGGGGGGGGTGAGTTATCAGGCCTTCCATATTTCTGGGAGGGAGAGAGGAATTTTAAGTATTTTGAAATGCACCAACCATTCTGTTCTTAAATATGTCTTCATTTGGAAGAAACTATTTCAACAGAGCCTAATCTCTTGAAGTTTATCAGAATCTGACTGAATGGAGGAACAATGAATACACAATTACATCTTATTCTACTTTCAACCTGGGAGAGAGGAAATATTCAATTCTTATCATCTCTGACCATCTTGTCCCACTAAATGGGGTGAAATCTTGAGAAGCACTTGTGATATTCAGACAGAAAGACTCATTGTAAACAGACATGTTAAGACTATAATCACTTTTGATCCCCACATATTACTTCCCACTACTTCATTGTTATAGGCTAATTTATAACATCTAACTTTAATCATTACATCATAGCTGACTAGGTGAAATTACAAGGCCTATTAAAAGGTAAATGGTAGTGTATGAAGAAAGACAGCAAATGTCAAACCAGAATTAGAAATGGCATGGATGCTGGAATTAACAGACCGAGAATTTAAGACAATTATGGTTAAGATGTTAAGAACTCGAATGGATAAAGTAAACAACATGTAACTACAGATTGACAAAACAAGAAGAGAATTGGATCTATTAAAGAATTGGAAAAAGGTACTAAAGTGAAAAACAGTAACAAAAATAAAAAAACTGTATTTGATGTGCTTATTAGTAGACTAGACAGAGCTGAAGAAAGAATCTCTGAGTCACAGCATATCTCAAAGGACCAGATACTCCATAAATCTAGAATTCTCTTCCTTGGTAAATTACCCTTTCAAAATAAAGAAGAAATAAAGACTGTTGTACAAACAAAAATGCCAATGAAACCATTTTGGAAGAAATGCAAAAACAAATTCTTTAGAAAAAGGGAAAATGGTCAGAAATTCAAATCCACATAATGAAAGGAAGAGAGTCAGAGAAGAAATAAGTGAATGTAAATTTATTTTTTTTTCTTTTTCATAATTGAACAGATAACAATTGATTGAAAATAATATTGGAATATTTTCTTAAGTTTATATTCATGTAATTTACTTACATGTGAAATGAATGGTGACAATAATACAAAGAATGAGAGCAAAGAAGTAAAAGTAACTTATTATTATAAGGTATTTTTCTACTACTCATGAGGCAGCATAGTGTTATGTGAGGGTAGAATTTTATTACTTGTAAACTCTAGAACAACAACTTAGAAAAGTAAAAACAAAAGAAGGAAAAAAGGAAATACAACTAATATGCTCAGAAATGAGAGAAAAAAATTATATAAAATGATCAATTCAAACTATGAAAGAATAAATATAATAAGACAAAAATAGCCACAAAGAACAAGGGCAAATTATAGAAAATAGTTACAAATATAGTAGATAATAATTCAGCTGCATCAATAAATCTGTACAAATATCAATGGTCTAAGTAGATAATTAAAAGTGTCAGAATAGAAAAAAATCAAAAGTACACTGTGTAATGGTATTTCAGTCAACAACAGACTGTAAGAGGGTGGTTCAACAATATTATGTTAGAGCCAAAAAAGTAGTGACAAAAGAGTCTTCATAATGTCAGAGCACAATGCATTATCACGTTCTTGTGGTTCTGCCGGTGTAAATAAACAAATGCACTGTGGGGAGCCATCCTTGTTAGCAGAATCAGATGAGGATGACCCTATGGGACACCAAGACCTGGCTTCCAGGAGCTAGCAGCCCCGGAGGTCTGTCCCAGATTGCAGGGAAGTATGTGGCACTGTGGGAGTAGTTCCCTGTCTAGTTTCCCTGAGAAAATGGCTTCCCTAACTCCACCTCATCCTGTTCATCACAGAAGAAGCCCCTCCTGTTCTTGGCCCCTTTACCTGTGTGACTATAAAATAAAGGTGAGTTGGGCTACTCCATGTTGTTAGAGGCCAGAGCTGGTATGGCCAGACCCATCACGCCCCTCTGATTTAAAAAGGGTATTGGTTCTTGTGTGTTTATTGATTAGATAAGTTTATGGGTAATTAACCCTTTTCTCATCCATGAGGGACATGGCTGCTCTCAGCCATGTGGTCTCTACCCCCACACTGCACCACCAGTTGTATAAAATTATAGCACATACAGGTATGTAGTATAAATAATAATGTAATCATGATGTATTACTTTATTACTAGCTTACATGCTTTCTATACAATACCTTTGTCATTATTCATGAGTATATACCTTCTATTTGTATCAAAAATGTTTACATTAAAGCTGCATGTTTTGTGACTATAGTCTTAAACATCTCTTATTTTACTGCACCTTCTGAGTGCCTTATGAGGCCATGTTGAATATTTGATCTAATCCATCTGTTTGTGTGAGTATACTTCAAGATTCAAGATTCAAGATTCTCCACAATGACAGAAATGCCTAATGATGCATTTCTTAGAACATAATCCCATGATTACATGATACATGACAATATGCTGTTTTTACAAGAAATCTACTTTATGTACAAAATACATAAAGATTCAACGTAAATGGATAAAGAAATGCACAGTATGTTAACACTAATCAAAAGAATGCATGTCTGGACATACTTATCTCAGTGAGAGCTGGCTTCACAGCACGGAGAGTCATTGGAAATAAAAAGTAGGATTAAACAATCATAAATGATTCAACTCATAAGGAAATCTGTGCATCAAAAGGTGAGGCAAAAATTAATAGGGTTTAGGACTTAGAGAGAAATATGTGAATCCACTGCTAAAAAAATTGGCAACTTTTACATCCCTCTATCAGAAATGGAGAGATCCATCAAAAGGGAAAAAAAAAGAGAGTGAAGAAGAAGAGATAAGAAAAAAAAGAAACAAAAAAAATCAGAAAAAATTTCAAGAAAAAAAGAATATTTAAAAAAATATTTTTAGTTGTAGATTAACACAATACCTTTATTAATATATTTTTATTTTTATGTGGTACTAAGGATTGAACCCAGTGCCTCACACATGCTAAACAAATGCTCTATCACTGAGCTACAGTCCCAGTCCTTAAAATAATATTGATGAGAATGTATAAAATATAAATTGCAAAATCTGCTCAGAGACCATAATGGGATTAAACTATAGATCAATAAAAGAAATATAGCTAAAAATACCCCATGTGCTTCAATATTCAACATAATACTTCCAAATAAAGGAATAAATAAATAAATAAATAAATAAATAAAATATTTAAAGTTATTTTGAGATAAATGAAAGTAAATCACAGCTTATCAAAATTGGGAAATGAGGTGAAAGTAGTTATTACAGAGAATTCTGTAGTATTGATGCATACATTAGAAGCTAAAAATGACCTAAAATGAATTACTTAAATTTAGAAAAACAAGAGCAAATTAGAAAACAAGAGCTAATTAGAAAAACGAGCAAATTAACAGAGTAAGCTTAATAAAATAAACCATATATATTAGAGCACAAATAAATGAATTTGAAAGATGAAATCACAGAAACAATTGACAAAACTAAAATGTGATTCTTTGAAAAGATCAGTAGTATTGCTAAGCTCCTACCCAGGGTAAGATAGAGATAGGACACAAATTAATGTCAGCAATGAACCAGACACATCCACAAAAGACTGCAATGATTGACAGGATGATGAAGATCTAGGTGAACAACTTGATAACTACATATCTATAACCTCAATGAAATAGAGAAATTTCAATGAAAACAGCAACAAAAGAATATCTGAATTGACCTATATCTAATGAACAGATTTGATCTATAATTAATAACCTTTCTAAGCAGAAAGTTCCAGGCCCAAATGCCATATGGTGGATTCTACCAAACCCTTCAGGAAGAAATTGTGTCAATCCCCCACATCTGTCTTAGAAGCAGATAGAATACTTCCTAGCTGATTCAGTGAGGCCAGCATTACCCAAATACCAGGCAGAAAATCATTGATGCAGAAGGTAGAACAGAATAAAATTTATGTTCCATGTGGAGGGGCTCTTCAGTTATCTTCACTATTGGGTAGATCTTACTTACTCTGGAGCCCCTGGTCAAACAATGTTGTTAAACATATACACATTGCTTCTCACAGGTATTTGATTTTAAGAAGTGAAAAGTGTTTTTAACAGTGTGTGAGAACAAATGTCTATAATTACAACTACTCAGGAGGATAAGGCAGGAGGATCACAAGTTGAAGAACAACCTGGACAATTTAGTAAAACCATGACTCATAATAAACAAAGAAAAAGACTTCAGATGCAGATGACCAATAGATGGCTTGCACAGCTTGTGTATAACCCTGGGTTTTATCCCCAACACTGAACAAAAACAAAAAAATCAAAAGGTTCTTTGTTACTAACATCTATGATTTTCTTTTATTTTTACCAACACCTATTCTTCAAATTTCCATGCATGTGTATGTGACATGCCCACACTAGAGTGACAATATCAAACCTGCCACTGATTAAGGGTTTTATTATCATGAAAATCTCAGCATTTGTGTGGCCTGTTGATCTTTGAGTCATTGTAGCTTTTCTGTTTGTTCAGTTTTGTTCATAATCTACTTTATATGCCTTTTAAGCATTAATTACAATGTCATTTATCCATCATTACAGTATCAAAGTATCATTAAGCTGCCCTTAATATTTCCTGTGCTTTTTGTATTCATTTCTTCTTCCCCTTGACCCCCACCCCCACTGACCTTGTTTTTGGCTCTATATTTTACTTCTTCTGGAATGACACATAGTTGCAATGACATAATTACACAGGCTTTTCAAGCTGGCTTACTTTCTCTAGCTATATGCATTTAAAGTTCTTCCCTATCTTTCCATGCTTTGATAGTTAAATTATTTTTATGATTAATATCCAACTATGTAGATGTCACCCAGATTGTTCATCTACTTATTAGAAGATTTTTTTGTTTGTTTCCAAATTTGGGTGATGATGAATACAGATGGGATGTAAATTTTCAACTAGTATTGTTTTATTTATTTACTTATTTTTTAATTTTTTTCAGATTTTTTTTATTGTAAACAAAAGGGATACATGTTGTTTCTTTGTACATGAAGTAAGGTATCCCATTTGTGTAATCATAAATTTACATAGGGTAATGTTGTTTGATTCATTCTGTTATTTTTTCCTTCCTCCCACCCCTCCCACCTATCTTTTCCCTCTATACAGTCCTTCCTTCCTCCATTCTTGCCACCCTCCTTAACCCTAACCCTAAACCTAACCCTTACCCTAACAGTAACCCCTCCCACCCCACATTATATGTCATCATCCGCTTATCAGTGAAATCATTCATCCTTTGGTTTTTTGAGATTGGCTTATCTCACTTAGCATGATATTCTCCAGTTTCATCCATTTGCCTGCAAATGCCATAATTTTATCATTCTTCATGACTGAGTAATATTCCATTGTATATATATATACCAGGGTTTCTTTATCCATTCTTCAATTGAAGGGCATCTAGGTTGGTT
Source organism: Sciurus vulgaris (assembly GCF_902686455.1). Lineage (NCBI taxonomy): Eukaryota > Metazoa > Chordata > Mammalia > Rodentia > Sciuridae > Sciurus > Sciurus vulgaris. The sequence goes on along the minus strand of NC_136470.1, from coordinate 22,560,668 downwards.
CCACAATCTGTCTATTGTGAATTGAGCAGCTATGAACATTGATGTGGCTGCATCTCTGTAGTATGCTAATTTTAAGTCCTTTGGGTATAGGCCAAGGAGTAGGATAGCTGGGTCAAATGGTGGTTCCATTCCAAGCTTTCTAAGGAATCTCCATACTGCTTTCCAGAGTGGCTGCATTAATTTGCAACACCACCAGCAATGTATCAGTGTACCTTTTTCCCCACATCCTTGCCAACACCTATTGTTGCTTGTATTCTTGACAACTGCCATTCTAATTGGGTTGAGATGGAATCTTAGGGTAGTTTTGATTTGCATTTCTCTTATTACTAGAGATGTTGAACATTTTTTCATGTATCTGTTGATTGCTTGTACATCTTCTTCTGTGAAGTGTCTGTTCATTTCCTTAGCCCATTTGTTGATTGGGTTATTTGTATTCTTGGTATAGAGTTTTTTGGGTTCTTTATATATTCTGGAAATTAGTGCTCTCTCTGAAGTGTAAGTGGTAAACGTTTTCTCCCACTCTGTAGGTTCCTTTTTCACATTACTGATAGTTTCCTTTGCTGAGAGAAAGCTTTTTAGTTTGAATCTATCCCAGTTGTTGATTCTTGCTTTTATTTCTTGTGCTATGGGAGTCCTGTTAAGGAAGTCTAATCCTAAGCCAACATGTTGAAGATTTGGACCTACTTTTTCTTCTATAAGATGCAGGGTCTCTGGTGTGATTCCGAGGTCCTTGATCCATTTTGAGTTGAGTTTTGTGCAGGGTGAGAGAAAGGGGTTTAATTTCATTCTGCTGCTTATGGATTTCCAGTTTTCCCTGCACCATTTGTTGAAGAGGTTACCTTTCCTCCATTGCATATTTTTGGCACCTTTGTCTAGTATGAGAAAATTTTATTTATTTGGGTTTTTGTCTGTGTCATCTATTCTGTACTATTGATCTACCTGTCTATTTTGGTACCAATACCATGCTGTTTTTGTTACTATTGCTTTGTAGTATAGTTGAAGATCTGGTATTGGGATACCCCCTGCTTCACTCTTTCTGCTAAGGATTGCTTTAGCTATTCTGGGTTTCTTATTCTTCCAGATGAATTTCATAATTACTTGCTCTATTTCTGTAAGTTATGTCATTGGGATTAAAATTGGAATTGCATTGAATCTGTATAGCACTTTTGGTAGTATGGCCATTTTGACAATATTAATACCTATCCAAGAACATGGGAGATCTTTCCATCTTCTACGGTTTTCTGTAATTTTTTCTTTAGTGTTCTCTAGTTCTCATTGTAAACGTCTTTCATCTCTTTTGTGAGATTGATTCCCAAGTATTTTATTTTTTTGAGGCTATTGTGAATGGGGTAGTATTTCTAACTTGTCTTTCTGAAGATTCATCACTTTTGTATAAAAATGCATTGCATTTATGAGCATTGATCTTGTAACCTGCTACTTTACTGAATTCACTTATGAGTTCTAAACGTTTTCTGGTGGAATTTCCGGGTTTCTCTAAATATACAATCATGTCATCAGCGAACAGGGATAGTTTGAGTTCTTCTTTTCCTGTTTGTATCCCTTTAATTTCTTTGGTTTGTCTAATTGCTCTGGCTAGAGTTTCAAGGACGATGTTGAATAGAAGTGGTGAAAGAGGGCATTCCTGCCCTGTTCGAGGTTTTAGGGGGAATGCTTTCAGTTTTTCACCCTTTAGAATGATATTGGTCATGGACTTAGCGTAGATGGCCTTTACAATGTTAAGGAATGTTCCCACTATCCCTATTTTTTCTAGTGTTTTCAGCATGAAGGGGTGCTGTATTTTATCAAATGCTTTTTCTGCATTTATTGAAATAATCACATATTCTTAACTTTAAGTCTGTTGATATGGTGAATGACATTTATTGATTTCTGGATGTTGCACCAACCTTGCATCCCTGAGATAAAACCCATTTGATCGTGGTGCACTCTCTTTTTATATATTTTTGTATGCAATTTGCTAAAATTTTGTTGAGAATTTTTGGGTCAATGTTCATTAAGGATATTGGTCTGAAATTTTCTTTCCTCAATGTGTCTCTGTCTGGTTTAGGTATCAGGGTGATATTGGCTTCATAGAATGAGTTTGGGAGGGTTCCCTCTTCTTCTGTCTTCTGTTTCATGGAATACTTTGAGGAGTATTGGAATGAGCTCTTTTCTAAAGGTTTTGTAGAACTTGGCTGAGAACTCATCTGGTCCTGGACTTTTCTTTGTTGATAGGCTTTTGATGACCTCTTCTATTTCATTGCTTGAAATTGATTTATTTAAGTTGTGTATGTCCTCCTCGTTCAGTTTAGGTAATTCATTTGTCTCTAGAAACTTGTTGATGTCTTCGAGGTTTTCTGTTTTGTTGGAGTATAGATTTTCAAAATAGCTTCTAATTATGTTTTGTATTTCACTCGTGTCTGTTGTGATATTTCCTTGTTCATTCCGAATTTTAGTAATTTGAGTTTTCTCTTGCCTTCTCTTTGTTAGTGTGGCTAGGGGTTTATCAATTTTGTTTATTTTTTCAAAGAACCAACTATTGATTTAGTTAATTTTTCAGATTGTTTCTTTTGTTTCAATTTCGTTGATTTCAGCTGTGATTTTAACTATTTCCTGTCTTCTACTATTTTGGTGTTGGTCTGCTCTTCTTTTTCTAGGGCTTTGAGCTGTAGTGTTAAGTCGTTTATTTGTTGATTTTTACTTCTTTTGTTGAATGCACACAATGAAATAAATCTTCCTCTAAGTACTGCTTTCATAGTGTCACAGAGGTTTTGATATGATGTGTCTTTCCTCTCGTTTACTTCTAAGAATTTTTTAAATTTCCCTCCTGATGTCTTCTGTTATTCATTCATCATATAATAGCTTATTATTTAATCTCTAGGTATTGGAGAAATTTCTGTTTTTTATTGTGTAATTTATTTCTAATTTCAATCCATTTTTTATCTGATAGAATACAAGGTAGTATCTATCTTCTTGTATTGTTAACAGTAGCTTTGTGGCATAAAATAGGGTCTATTTTAGAGAAGGATCCATGTGCTGTTGAGAAGAAAGTGTATTTGTTCTTTGTTGGATGGTATATTCTATATATGTCCGTTAAGTCTAAAATGTTGATTGTGTTACTGAGATCAATGGTTTCTTTATTCAATTTTTGTTTGGAAGATCTATCCAGTGGTGAGAGAGGTGTGTTAATATAGCCTAGTATTATTGTGTTGTGGTCTATTTGATTTCTGGAATTGAGAAGGATTTGTTTGACATACATGGATGAGCCAATATCCGGGGCATAGATATCTAAGATTGTTATGTCTTGCTGATTTATGCTTCCCTTAAGCAGTATGTAATGTCCTTCTTTATCCCTTCTGACTAGTTTTGGCTTGAAGTCCACATAATCTGAAATGAGGATGGATACTGCAGCTTTTTGCTGTGTCCATGTGCATGGTATATTTTCTCCCATCCTTTCACCTTTAGTCTGTGGGTATCTCTTTCTATGAGATGCGTCTCTTGCAGGCAGCATATTGTTAGATTGTTCTTTTTAATCAAATCTGCCAGTCTATGTCTTTTGACTGATGAGTTCAGGCCATTAACATTCAGGGTTATTATTGTGATATGATTTGTATTCCCAGTCATTTGACTCATGTTTGTTTTTGGACATGATTTGGTTTCTCCTTTCTTTGGCTATTCCTTTAGGCTAGTTACTCCTGTTGCTGATTTGCATCATTGTTTTTCATCTCTTCCTCATGAAATATTTCCTGAGAATGTTCTGTAATGCCAGCTTTCTTTTTGTAAATTCTTTTAGCTTTTGTTTATCATGGAAGGATTTTATTTCGTCGTCAAATCTGAAAGTAAGTTTTGCTGGGTATAAGATTTTTGGTTGGCATCCATTTTCTTTCAGGGCTTGGTAAATGTTGTTCCAGGCCCTTCTAGCTTTTAGGGTCTGGGTTGAAAAATCTGGTGATATTCTTATTGGTTTCCCCCTGAATGTAATTTGATTCTTTTCGCTCGTGGCCTTTAAAATTCTGTCTTTATTTTGTATGTTAGGTATTTTCATTATAATGTGCCTTGGTGTGGATCTGTTGTAATTTTGTATATTTGGAATCCTATAAGCCTCTTGTACCTGGTTTTTCATTTCATTCTTCAGATTTGGGAAAATTTCTGATATTATTTCGTTGAATAGATTGTTCATTCCTTTGGTTTGTTTCTCTAAGCCTTCCTCAATCCCAATAATTCCTAAATTTGGCCTTTTCATGCTATCCCATAATTCTTGTATGTTCTTTTCATGATTTCTTCCCATCTTCTCCTTTGGTCAACTCTGTTTTCAAGATTAAATATTTTGTCTTCAATATCTGAGGTTCTGTTTTCCAGGTATTCTATCCTGTTGTTTATGCTTTCTATGGAGTTTTTAACTTGGTTTATTGTTTCCTTCATTTCAAGGATTTCTGTTTGTATGTTTTCAGTATCTCTAACTCTTTATTGAAATGATCTTTTGCTTCCCATATTTGCTCTTTTAACTGTTGATTGGTGCAATCATTTAATGCCTGCATTTGCTCTTTCATCTCCTCCTTCAGTGCCTGCATTTGCTCTTTCATCTCCTTGTTTGCTTCCCTAATTGTTTTAATTATGTACATTCTGAACTCCCTTTCTGACATTTCTTCTGCTGTGCTGTCATTGGGTTTTATTGATATAGTATCTAGGTTTGTTTGGTATATTTTCTTCCCTTCTTTTCTCATATTGGTCAGATATCAGTGGGACTCTGAGATATTGCAGATTTAATCTATTGGCTTATAGTGTCCCTGTAGATTTCCAGTATATCACCTCCCAGCCTTCAGTAGCCTGAAGTCTTGGAGTAACTTGATAATGCAGTGCTTCCGAAGAAAGCTGCCCTTGACCCGCTACTGGGTCTAAGGCTGGGGTCTAGCTCTGTGCAGAAAAGCTCTTAATGGGCGGGTCAGCTCCAAGAAGCTGGCTCTGGAAGGGGCCTGTCACTGGAGGGAGCAGGGCTGCTTGGGGAAGACTCTAACTGCCCTGCCCTGCTCCTAGAAGCTGCCTCTGTCTGGGCCTGCCGCCCAGGCCAAGCTTCACCTGTTGGGAGAGACTCACCCTGCGGCTCTATGTTAGTCTGAGTCTCTCAATGCCTCCCTTTCTTGAATCCTGGGTTCTGGAGCAAAGGAAGATGCAGTCACCCTCTAGTCCACCATCTTGGATCACTCCTAGTATTGTTTTATAGAATCATAATTGATTGTGCAATAAGACTGTGTCCTAAGTAGTTGAAATTTCCTTTCCTCTTTTCCCTTCCTTCCTTCCTTCCCTCCCTCCCTCCCTCTTTCCCTCCCTCTTTTCTTTTCTTTCTTTCTTTCTTTCTTTCTTTCTTTCTTTCTTTCTTTCTTTCTTTCTTTCTTTCTTTCTTTCTCCTGTAATATATTTGAAATCTGTATTGAGTGATTAATTTCCAAACCTATGGCATTTCTTTTTATATCATCACCAAATGACTACCTCTTTATTCTTTTTTTTTTTTTTTTGTTCATTATGTGAGGCATGGAAACATGCAGTAGGCTTTCTAAGTTTCCACCAATTATTAAAAACTCTGTTCATTTTAAATATATGATAAATATTTGAATAGTGAAAATGCATCTTTTTCTATGTATACATCATTTAAAGATTGTTTTAAAATTATTATATTGAAACATATCAATATAGTAATCAGTGATCACATATGTAAAATCTTTCATATAAAATAATAGAGATATTTTAAAAATAAAGTATACATGTTTCATTTTCCATATTTTAAAATATATGCAATATTTCTGATGTTTTATTTCAAGAGTTAACCAATATTTCTTAAACATTTAAAATACTTTTATATTTCAAAATATGTGTGGGGGAGAAATGCCTCATGTTATACATTTTATTTAAGAAATACATTAATTTCCAAAAAGTTATTATATAATAGATTTTAAAATACTTCTGCAAAAAAATCCATAATTTCTTGATGAAAAGACATTTGGACAAATTGGGATTTCTTTTTATTTATTCTGTGTGAAAATACATGATGAATTGAATTGTAATGGAAAAAAATCTTACTGGTATTCTCAACCCAAACATTTTGGACTTATTCAAAGTGAGGTAGGATTAAGTATAGATTTTAAATTGTGTTCTACAGTGCATCTGTTTTCACATTCTAACATTAAGATATTTTTTGTTGTTGTTTTATTTTGCTCTTTCTAGGAAAGATGGATCAAAAGAACCAATAGTGGAGATGAGAACAGAAGATGAAAGAATTACCAACCATGAAGATGGGAGCCCAGTAAATGAGCCAAATGAAACCACACCACTAACAGAACCTGAGTATGTAGATTAAATGGTTACTTGTTTTGGAATAAATATTAGCAAAATGATGGACATTTTCATCATTTGTTATATGTATTTACAAATATCATTATTTATGAGGAAAATTGTATCATTTCCTTTATAATGAAAATATTTGTGTATATCAAACGCTGATTTCCTCTTGAGACATTTTCCATGAAATCTTGGCCTCACAGTCAGAAAAATTCCACTATTAAATAACATAATTATGACTTATAATTTATAGCCCTTATTTATTTATGTTTGCCACCCTCATAGCTCCATTACAACTATAATAGGTCCTCTAATTAAACTTGCAAAGGTGAACATATGCATTCATTCATGCATATAACATTGAAATGATTCAAATCAAAGAACTTTTTAAGTAATAGTAGTATTCTATTGAATGCAGCTGTTAACAATAGCACAGTATCATACTGTACTACGTATGAAACTGACTTTTAAATTTTATTTTTCCAAATTAGTTTCTTTATTTTTCTACCAGCTACCATTCCCTTACAGTATAATTTGATTTCACTTTCTTATCTCCAATCATAGGCTGTTTTCACAGCTGAAGAAAGTGATTTTTCTCCTTCTTATTCAAAACCATGAATTACAAATAGCAACTAGCTTAGAACATTAACTCCTCCACAAAAAGATGAAATTAAAGGCAGAGGTGAATTGGAATGGGATTTGTAAACATACTTGATTCTCTTAATGCAGAAAATAATCTTTTGTCAAGGAAAGAAATTTCACCCCAAAAAGTCTCATGTAAAAGATATAATTATAAACTAGTGAATGCTAAAACACTGGAAAACCAGGAAACCTTGATTCAATACTACAATGGCTTGATCAAAATGGCAAAGAATATTTAGATTGCAGTGATCCATGGACCTTACTTGGAACCACTTGTACACATATGCATAAGATCATATAAAAATTTGTGAAATTATCAGTATTAAGAAATAAAGGCTGTTATTATTTTCTAGGTTATTATTGGAAACAACTCTCAAAAATTGACAAGGAAAACATAATAGTGAAAAGAGGCCAAAGAAACACATAATAAACACAAAAAGTTCTAAAATATGTTCATCTGCATTAAGTTCCAAAGAACATTGCTATTTCATACAGTTTTTGAATTGTATGCAACAGAATATTCCAGCAAATGTTAATTGTTTTACTTGAAAAATTTGAGATAATAAATTATATACTTAATATATATAAAAAGCTCATTTAACCTTTAAAACAGTTATATTTTAGTGTCAAATAGTTACTAAATCTAAGCTATCCTATATTGAACAATTTTCATTCAATTTGATAAATAAGTTTTTTCCTAGATGTTTTTTTAATACACATTACATTTTTACAATAGACAATATTGTTTTATTCATTTTTAGGTTATTTTACTAATAACCTAATTTGATGGTTCTTTTAACAATTTGATTTTTCTCACCTTATAACTGTGGCATATTACCTCTATAGAGCATTCACTGAAATGTTAAGGAGTATCTCTTAAAATGCTTTAACAATTGAAGTTTATATTTCTATTTCCTACCAGAAAATTACCATTAAAAGAAGAAAATGGGAAAGAAGTCCTAAATCCAGAAACTATAGAAATTAAAGTTTCTAATGACATCATCCAATCAAAAGAAGATGACAGCAAAGCGTAACCATATTACCGCGACTTGATGCACACTACAAAGAGCATTTGGATTGCAGTGACCCTATGACCAAAACTATTCCATTGACCTTAATTTCTTGGGAATATTCTAGCTTGGAATAGCTTGTACACATATACATATGATCAGATACTCCTGCCCATGGTCCATTTCCTTCTGTTGTTGTTGTCGTGATTGTTCATTTTGTTAAGAATTTCAGTATAGAGACTTGATTGACACCAACTCTTGGGTATCAATTTGATTCTATGATTGAAATACTGCAATTTATTATATGGCTAAAGTGCTCTATTTCTTAAGAACTTTGTCTTACCTACACCAACAAACATATTCCAAACTCTCTTACAAATGAGGGTGTAATGAAAATCAAAAGAAAAGAAAAGCTTTGTGAGCTAAATGTGTAAGAAAGCCCTGCATGTTTATGAAAATTTTCTTGGGCAAATGGATTTATGAAGTGGTTTTCAGCTGAAGATGAAGGCACATAATAGAGATTACACTTTTTATCAGGGGAACTTCATGGAAGCCAGGCTTAAAGGAGCCAATAATCTTTAGCAGATATTAAAAGTAGAGGAAACTTTGGAGAAACCTTTCAATTTATGATTACAGTACATTTTCAACACTGATTTTTGATAGATTGAAGTATCAAATCAAAATTGTTACCCATTTGAACGAGTATTAGTTGTCTGCAAAATTAGATTAAAAAGACTCCCTGAATCCGTGTCTTTATATGCCATATTCACTCACAATGGATTACACAAAAAGTAAATGTATTACAAGTGAAAATAATATTGACTTTTGCCCTCAGCTTCAAATAAAATAAATTGAAATGGGAACAATATAAATATGTTGTCTTTCTTAAAGTTTTAGGTCCTTCAATGAATGAAATTGGGTAATGGAAATTAAACTAAGTTTAGTTGAAGAGAAGTTATTTAACATTTAAATGTTCCATAAAGTGTCAGTGATCAACAGTTGAATTGCCACTGTGTTTTTATGCTGAATGTTGTAGCTAGAGTTCATCTTAAGATTTTGATAAAAAATTTTGGTTGACAAACTCCCTTAATTATTCACCATTAACTTTCTAATATCACTTGGTAGTACCAGAATAAAATACTAATTAACTTCCAAGCTATGCAAGCTCCCAGAGGTAAAAGTCTAAAACATGATTTAACTTATATATAAGGAAAAATGTATTACTATAAATATACATAACCATTGGGAGCAGGTTTTAGATGATATCTTAAGTTAATCAACCAAAGGTTTTTGGGGCCCCATCACATTCATTACCTTTGGTTTTTCAGGTGTGAACTGAATAGCTCAGCTATTGCCTGATATGAGAACATATTCCAATTGAACATTGGAGAAAATTTTAACAATGAAGAGGGACCCACATTAAGAATATCTCTTTATAGAGATAATTTCATGAATATTAAATATAATATTAGTGCCACTCACGAATATTTTTATTTACAAAGTGCTTGAAACTGTCAACCAAGGAGAGACAAGTAAGTAATTTTATACTATTCCTCACTTTGCTGGCTGATAGCAGGACAGAATATGCCCATCTGCATGTTAAGGCATTGCCATAAAATGTGGGGTTATTATGCAGGAATCTCTCCTTGATACCTGTTCTGACATAAACTGATAAAACAGAGATTATCCAACCAGTTTTTGACAGATTGATGGTTGGTGTTTACCTTTGTCTGATCATTGATTTTGTTTATTTTGCTGTGTTTTATTTTATACCAATGTGCTGAAACTAGTCAAAATACTTGAATTAGTTTGTTTGTGCAAAATGACAAGCTTAGTAAAATGTTTATGAAGCAATAGCCATGAGTGCTGATTTTTCATGGATAGGGCCACACAATTTTACACTAAGGATACAGAAAGAATTCCATGATGGAGAAAACAATTTTGCATGTTCACTGTTATGTTTGTGCTACACTGCAAGAACAGAGAAATCATAATAAAGAGCAAAATATTTTTGTGTTTTCTCAATTTGAAAGTTCTGTTTTCTCATTTCTTTGGACTTTCCATGTAAAGCCATTGACTTACATATTTCTTTCTTGTTGTTAAATTTCTTGCCACTTGTGTGGAAAAATTATCTGAAATTAATTCATAGATAATTTGGAAATAATTGTAAACAGACTGTTTCAAGTGCACAATCAGTTGTCTGAATGATCCTTACCTCTTGTCCTTGAAATCCATGCCATGCAGAAATAAGGTATTACTGTGAAAAAGTTTTACTTTTTTGACATTTCAATGGAATGCTCTGAGTTACGTTAATTGTAAGTTTCCAAGTAAGAAATGGCTTGTAGTAAATTGCAAAATAGGAGTAGAACTGAAATAACCTATTTCTTATTTTTCATTCTTATTCTATACTAAATACATTCATATAACTGTGCATATGTTATTTTTATTGTCTGAAGTACTCTTAAATGTTCGTATAAAATGTTGAGTTGATTGAATATACATACTGTTAAGATATCTGAATCCTATGCTATTTTAAACCAAGAAGCAAAAATATAACTGAAAACACTGATATTTCTAAATAGGTTATATTCATTTAAATAATGACAACCTATAGAAGGAAACAGTAATATCAGAATTTTAATAAATATTTTGTTTAAAAATTGACACAGGTTAGTGTGTCAACTTGTTTAACAATGATTTGCAAAGGAATTTAATTAGAAATTGTGATTTTTACAGATTTATTTATTATTTTTGTGAGATAAGACATATTGCCATCCTATTAATACTAATATCTAACAATGTACTGTCTGTGTTTTCTTTTATTTTTATGATTAATACCTACAAAAGCATTTTTTTCAAAGGCTATTTAATCCAGAAAAATTCATATGTGTTAGTATTTGAATTAAACATTTATAGAAATAGATGTTATTAATAAAATTATTTATTTTAGTGCCAATAATTAATTATAAATTTATAATCATATCTTCATTTTATTCTTTGTATTTTAAATAATTAAGATGTATTTGTGCCTTTGAATTAGCATGACATCCTTTATCAAAAGAACAACTTAAACTGCCATCCTCACAGATATATTTTGCTTATACGTAGGACACTGGAATTATACTATCTTAGTTACATTCAATGAATTATCTCAATTGAAACTTATTTACCTTGGATATAAAATCTAAATCATACTCTTTTCATTCATTTGCCTTTGTGACATTTCATTTTGTGTGTACACAAAATATTTTTAATTTGTTCTGTACTATCCTTTTAGATAATAATTACATTTTAGCTATTGTTGGAACTGAGTCATTAGACAGTTGTAAGACAAAGGCAGCAAATGATGCAGATGATTTTTTTAAATAGGGGAAATTACTGTGGTGTCACTTGGGTCTTCATTATTCCTGTTGATATATATTTGATTTGAGATCAAAAATCATCCTTGTGATGATAAGATAATCACTGATGAAAATATCTACAACTGAAGTGGTAGGAATATTCTTTCATTTATTAATTTAGGAAATATTGGCATAACATTATAATTATTTATGAAATCAGTAGTGTTATTTTTCTTGAAGAACAAAGTAAATGTTCAATTTGAATTCCTCATGGACATCTTTTACAAAATTATATCCAGAATGCTTATTCAACAAACTTTAAGAGCAAGTGAAAATATTTTTAAAATGAGATTGTTAGCATTATTTATGCCTAGAAAGAAATATTTGCATCTTCTTTTTAACCCTTTGGAGCATTCTTACATAGCCTCTCAAATTGAAATTACATATAGATAAATTGACACAATAAATTTAAATTGTGGAAAGTCAAAAAAATGAAATGCTCTAATTCCCAAATTTAAATATTTCAAGAATGTGGTCTATGCATGGGCTTAATGATATTCCAAGCTGATATTTCAGTGAGAAAGTGATAAAAGGGCCTAGTCAGAGTAGTTGCTGAGTTGATGTAATTTTCTTCCAGGTTCCACCTTTTCATTTTCAAAAATTGCATTTACCCATGTAGATGCAGCTATTTGAAAATGTTATACAAGAATGCTAAAAGATTATTTCCCTTCTTATAAAAGTCAGAGACTTTTATATTATATATAATGGTAAATATTTATTTAATAAAAGTATTCTTAGATAAAGTTCATTATTCTCTGGGATTTCACCAATAAACTATTAATTGATATCACCTCTTTAAATTTTCTTTTTTGGCAATTTTCAGGTTTCTGGCCACACAATGTTTCTAATTATTATTATAAAAATTGTCCATATGCATTTAATCATTACAGCTCTACTTTCTTCTCTGATATGAAAACACTTTTCCTTTGACATATAGTTTTAGCTTTCCATGGAAGAGAATAAGCAAAGCAATGACTATTGGAGCATTTCAGTCACAGCCAGACAGGAGAGTAAAGGAAAAATGAAATGAAAGGATCCAGAAAGGCAAACTGAACTTCTACTTTTGGAATAGTAAGAAGGACCTAGCTGGGAGAAATGCTGGGGCAGAGAGTAGGGACATTGCATATATGAAAGTTAAGGCCAATAATACTGATAGCAAGGAAAAAAACCTAGTGACATCCATAAGAGAAAGTTAGCAGAAATAGAACCTATGATTCAATTTACAATTTTTTTTGGAAAATAATATGCATACTATGAAATAAATGATATTGCTAAGAGCAAACGTAGTTGTTCCAGCTCTTAAAGAAATGTTCATGGTTTAGCATTTGCTTCTAACCCCTGTTAGAAATAGGTGAACTTCTTAGACACAATTTTTTTTGTTATGTGAATTCTATAGTGTGTTCAGTATGCATTAAAACATACTACACTTTATTTTCTTTAACTTATATACCCCATTCAAATTCTATATTCTTACGTTAGCTACCATGAGGTTTTCTTATTGTTTCAGTATAGTATGTCATTATGAAATGCTGTATATATATGTTTAAACTGTAAAAATTATACTGCAAATGTTGAAGTTTTGTATTTATGAGAGACATTGAAAGTATGGCTTATGGTATATCAAAATTGTCACTCTTCACCATTTGTATATTAATAGTAAAGATACTTTTACTTTAATAAAGTGTTGAATTTTATGTTTATTTCAAATAATGCCTTTACAAAGAATGAACTTGTGGCTTGACAAATACTTTCAGGTTTAAAAATTTTTTCAAACGTATCTCTAGATATTCATAAGAATGCTTTTTGCCATCTTACATCATTCTGAATCACAATCTTTTGACTTCTCTGTCCCCAGCTCTGAGAAGTTAATGAACTGTTTAAGGCATGATCCCTTAAGATGTTTAGGATGCTCATAGAATAGCAGCATACAGCATCATCTAGGAAGTTGGCAGACATCTAAATTTCTGGACCTCACCAGAGATTGGATAAATCAAGACTCAAAGTCTTTCTTGTTATTCTGATGCACATTAAATTTGAAATTCACTGGCTTTGAGGCACATTTTTTTTTTTCAATCGCCAAATATTTATTTGTCAACTTATAAATGCCAGGCATCCTGCTAAGTGTAGGAGCTGATGCTTTAACACACCCCCCAAACACCTTGTTCTGAAAAACCGTGCACTTTAAAAACAGGATTGGAGAAAATATAAGGTTAGAAGATGCTACTCAAAACTTAATTTTGGAGCAAGAACACTAATAAAAATATGCCTACTCCCAAATTATGGCTTAAAAAGAAATATTAAAATAGTTAAAAAACATATTAAGCAAATTTTGAATAATAACCAATATTAATTTCTACTTCATGTTCAAATTTAAGTTCTCATTATTATACACTTTATCATCTTATAAATGTGAGTTTTAAAAGGAGACAAGTTAATCATTCTTCATATCGCTTGATAAGGTATTTTTGTTTTTTAAGAAGCCAGTGTAAAATGTGATTCATTCTTTACATTTAATAATAATATGTGTCAGTTTTTAACAAAGGGATGATTTCTAATATAATCTTTACAAATTCTCCAAAGTAGCTATACATATTAAATAAAAATAACATTAAACATGCTTTGTAGAATGAACAAGAGGACATTTACATGTTCTTTCAGTATCCAATATTTATTCAAAGGTAATTATAATGAAATGAAAGAAGTGTACCACAAGATAGAGGCTAAAACTAAGTATCTAATATATTTTTTAATTTATTTATACCATGTTGATATTTTAGTGAATTCTGTTTGTTTCCAAAATATTGCATAATATATTTTTTACTTGTAATACAGGCAACACACATGTGTCCTAAGATTCATGTTATGTATGTCCTCAGCATTCTAAATATCTATTTTTTCTTCATAAGTTTTAAATACATGAGGAAGAACATTATCCAAATATAAATAATATTTCTGTTTTAAATGATATTTTGTTTACATGCTAATTTTTGGCATGAATCTGATAGCCAAGAAAGAAGACATTTGTGCATTTTAGCTTTTCTGAATTTAACTCTTTCTGAATAATTTAAATCATATTCAAGAGACAGTGTTTTCTTTATCTTTTTGACAGGGTAAAGGCACTATACTATAATAATAAATTCAAAAAAAATTAATATGCTCTGTCTTTTTATGAATAAAGTATGCTGTAAAACAGATATTACTAGTATTTAGATGTCTCAATATTTGAAAAAAATTAACCTGATGATTTAATTCATTCTAATGCCTTCTGTTTCATCTCTCCTTTCTACTTCATACTTCCCTCATCTTCCTGTCTCCTGTCACTCAGGATCAAGTCTGAAACTGATTTGAAAAGATTGTTATACAAAAGAAAGAATAATTAACAAAACAAGCCTAAAACTTTTGTATAGTGTCACATCTATATATCATGCAATTACGATTATCTTCAGAGAGTAATTTTAAAATGGAGTGTTCTGAAAGAAAATTGCAATTTTCTTTGCAATTGGAGGCATTGTCTGCAGAGAAGGCAAAAGGCATTTTATTTGTAAGCAAAAGACTCAAAGAGAACATGCAGGAAAGGATGAAACATACATAGGATTACTCAAATGGAGGTGGGAAAGTTTGTGTGAAGACATACTACAGGTTTTAAGGGAAAATACCCTCTGAGATGTATCCATGAAATTCTTGTCAACTCCAAATCTAAAGTATTTATGCCTTTATTTACCAGAAAAAAAAAAAATTGAGGGAAGAATTTTCCACACTTTAGCAATGAGGATTAAAAGGGGATAGAACTGAGATTCTTAAAGTAATATTGGAAAACACATAAACCAGATGTGCAACTAGAATAAACCTAGGTTCACACACCAATTCTATCACCTATTTGCTAAAGAGCATTTGAGTATTTACATAAAAATATATACCTTATTCCTTATCTATGAAACTAACATAAGGCAACTACATTTTTTTTTTTCATGATTGTGAGCATTCACTTGTCTCAATTTTATGCCTTCTTCTTCCCTCCTGGTATGTTAGAGACAGTCAATGTATTGGTGTATTAATTAAAGTTCTCCAGAGGAAACAGAAATGTGCGTGCGTGCCCGTGCGCACCTGCACACACACACACGCTTGTATTCCATAAAATTATTCATATACATATTTTATATATATATTCAATCTTTATGCATCCCTTCTTTGAAATTATGGAGTCTTCAAATCTCATGAATTTTCAGGTTCAGGAAGCAAAATGGTGCAATTAAGTCAGTGAATGAACATGGTAAGATAAATAAATTCCACAAATATGGGTACACTGCTATACTTTTTGCTGTGAAATAAATCCCTTTGTTAGAAGCAATGCTGTATGGAATCCCTTAATGGTGAATAAGGCATTCTATAATTTCATGAGATGGTAGTTTTGAGGGAAGCATTATATGTAGGGAAAGAAAATCTAGGTATGGAGTAAGCATCTATTTCAGTAAGAATATTCTGATTCCATGATGGAAACTGTCCAACATAATCAATCTACATGCCAGGGAGCAGTTGATTCTTTTAGGCAACCTGGCATATCAGAAACTCAGCATTGGTCTCTGCTATTGACAAGTTGGTCACTCAGTTGTGGCCATAGTCAAGTTGGTTTTGGTAAGTGGCAGTCCATATTGTTAACCATACGCACTACCTCCTTCCATTTTGCCCTAGATTAGATTCTTTGTTCGTGAGACCACCGGTTGACAACAGGGATACTTAGAATCAGAGCCTCCCTGGGATCCATAAAATGAGTCATCCTGACCACCTGATTATTAAAATCCTCTTTTGTCGAGATTACTTTTTTATTGAACATTCATATCAAACACAAATAACTTTATATTGTTGCCAGCTCCGAGAATTGTATTCACATATTTTTATCACAAATTGCTTTGTCATCAGTATGCCAATCATGTTTCTTCCAAGTTCATAATAATCAGTTTTGGCGATAACCAAGAATCAAAATATAGTACCATGTTTGGCTAGTTCTCCTTCTCAGGAAAGTGAGTAATCAGGTATGCTGCTGGAAGTCCTGTCCCACTTGGAGAATTTCCTTCATTAACATTGGTGGATGTCCTAGAGAGGGACTATAGTGCTGTATGTGTACCTGTGAACCATGCAAAACCTCTATAACCCAGGTTTGAATCTTCTTGTCCTGTCAAATGATTTTAGGGAATTTCGCATGAGGCCATACGAGCAGTTTGGGAAAGAGAAGTAGTGAATCAAGAGCAGAAACATGGATATTTTGGATTATTCTTTAGTTAATTTACTTGCGCACTCTTAAGCCTGATCATGTATATACCATTCCCCTTTGATGCTGTAGTGTTACTGTGGATGCCCAACCCAAAGGCATGATGAATGAATGTCCATTATGATTGGCAACTTAATTATCATGGTAATTTCACGGCTCTTGGTTGATTATTTTGGTTCTACTAATACAGAAAGGTATTTCTCACAAGGAGAAAAGTTATCTTCAAGTGATTGTGGGGCCTTACTCTAAAATACTGAAGCCTCTTGCTGGAATTCTCCTACAAATTCCATCCGAAGTTTCTAAAAGTATCCTTTTCTGACATTGACACTTCAAACACCCTTATATTTTTGACTCAAGTATAAATGACTCAAGTAGCAGAACAGTTTCAACAGTAGCCTAGTCTTTCTGTAGCAACTTCTTTTGTTCTGAACCCTATTCAAAATTGGCAGCTTTTGGGGTAAATTGAGTAACCATAATGAATAACTTGTTTCCAAATTTCAAGAAAACCTACAAAGTATTATGCCTCTTTCTTGGTTATATGAGGGGCCAGAGCAATTTTTCTTACATGTTAGAAGACATACCTTGATACACTTCCTACACTTGATTCCTACACATTTAACTTAGGTAGACAATCCCTGAATTTTAGTAAGATACGTCTCCTACATTCTAACATGCAAATGCTTTACTTGTAAGTCTATAGTAGCTGCTATTTCTTGCTCATTGGGTCAATCAGTATAATGTCATGAGACTAATGGACCAGAGTGATATCTTATGTAAAGGAAATATTTATCAATATCCCTTTAAACTAAATTATAACATAACATTGGAGGGTTGATGTAGTATTGAAGTAGGATGAGGTAGGTACTAATGATGGTGTATTTCTGGCTTTCCCATCTAAAACCAAACGACTTTTGGGGGACTCTAAGGACAGTTATGGAGAAAAGGGCATTTGCCAGGTTGATAACTACAGACCAGTTATCAGGGGTAGTTAATTTGCTCTAGCATGGATCAACATCTGGTATAGAGCAGCAATTGAAATGTCAACTTGTTATGCTTATTGTATTCCACTCTCATTTTCCAAGGTCAAGGAGGTGAGTCGAATGGTAATGCCCCAAATTCTTCACAACCTTGGTGGTGGCACTGATCTCTGGGATTTTTCCAATCCTTTTGATTTTTTATTTTCCAAAAAAGAGGTAGCATTAATGGTTTTCACTTAGTCTTTTATAGAATAGTAGTTCTCATTTTAGCAGTAGACATCCTGCAACATTGTGTGTTCAAACTGCTCTGTAAATCGACAAATCACATGTTCAGGTTATGAGTTTGATTTTTGATAAATTTATCCCTGTGCCTGTGATAAGTTAACTTAGATAAGTTTTTCTAAGGGGTAAACCAAGAAGCCCTGTGAAAGCATGCATGATGTTTGAGTTGAGAATTCATGTGCCTAATTTCATCTTTGTCTTCTTACACTTTTCCAGTGTGTTTGGGACCAACTAAGCATTCATTATATCCATTTGTTTCCAAAACTATTTGAAGTTATGATATAGAATCATCTACTCCTTACTTCTGGTACTTGATTCATTATCAGTTTCCAATCCAGATATTTTACATATTTTTGTAAATAATCCACAACATGTACTATCAGTGCTTTCTTTATTGTTGGAAATAGAGAATTTAGTATCTTTAAAACTAATCATAAAGTCAGCCAGTTTCAGAAACCAGAGAACCAATTCAAACATCTAATTCTTAAAATATTATTCCATTAGAACTAGTCTTGGCACCAAAAACCATATTAGTATTTTCTAACAGGACAGAAACATTATAAATAGAAATAGATGGATGATAGATAAATCTTTAGTTATACTATTTGTATTTTAGACTGCAATAAATTAACATCATAATCAGGTACATCATTTTAAAAGTATGCTTTATTATTGTTTACTGAAGTATAAGAAAAATTTGTATAGTCCAGAAAAAGATAAGGAACAACTTTACAGAATATGTTTTAAATCATTGCTATACAATATTCAAGGAAAAATGCATCTACCTCAAAAACTTAATTTGGATGATTGCCTACTTTTTCCACCCCAGCATGTTCAGCAACTTGAGTCAAACAATGTGTTGCAAACTCATTCCTTTGAAGTAGAAAATCAGTCATTTCTATGAAGAGAGAAATGGGCACTTTATTTCCCATCTGTGTTCTATCTCCTGCTACTGACAAGAAGTTATATGCACATTTATAATATGTTTCCTGGGGATTCCAAATTAGTCTTTTTACAGATAATTCAGACCTTAAAACATTCTTACAAATTAAGAAATATTTGTGATTTTCAGTTGCTCATTAATAGGTGAATTAACTAACAAATCATTTCCAGAGAGCACACTTTATCTATCTTGAGTATATTTAAATTATATGAAACTTACTTTATGTCTAAGAATGCCCTTTATGTTGGTGAGAGTTCCGTGGTAAATTGGCAAGAATGTGTTTCTGTTGCAGTTGGGTTAAGTGTTCTGTGAATGTCAATTATGTCAATGTGATGAATAATGCTGTTCAGAGTGTTCTGTACCCTGATTGATTTTCTGTCTTATGGTCCCATCACATATTCAGAGAATGTTATAAAAATCTGGATCTATAGCTGTTAATTTTTTTTCTCCTTGCAGACTTATCACTTCTTGCTTCTTTTACTTTGAAATAAAATTTATATTTTATTTATATTAGGGCTATTTATATTAGGATTGTTATATTCTCTGGATGAATTGGTGCCTTTAATATTATTTTTAAAATCCTATTTATTCCTAATTGTATGCTTTCTTCTGAAACAAACTTTATTTGGATAATTAAAATGGCCATGATACTAGCTACCAATGAAAGAAATGTTGATACAAAAAAAAAATAGACAATTCTCAAAATTATTTGGCTGAGTAAAGGCAGAAACAATAACAACAACAACAACAAATGCTATATAATACTATTTATTGCCATGAAAAATCCAAAGTGACATAAAGAAGATTAGTGATTTTCTGGGGAAAATTGGGTAGGATAGAGAAGGTTACAAAGTGTTCCACAAAAACTTGTGGAGGTAAAAGATGCATTCATTATCTTTATTGTTTTTATCCTTTCACAGGTATGTATATTTCAAAAAACTGGTCATATTTTGTACAATAGCATTCAGTTTATTGTTTATCAGCTGTGCCATGAAACAATTTAATTGCAATATGCATTCTTATGACTCTCATCAAAATATAACAAAATAACTTCTGTGAACAATTGATAAGGTCATATTGTCATCTCTCCTCAAAAGAAAACGGCATTTAAATTTAAGATATTTTTAAAAGCTAAGCAAAGACTTTTCATTTGTTTATGGAAGAATCCAAACAACAGAAGGATAATGAATGAAATACACTTTAAAAAATTTGCTTGATTTAGTCTAAGTTCTCTTGTTTTCATATTCTATTTTTCAAAGGTTAGGTTATTGATAATATTGATAATAAATTACAATATTTCTTCTGCATTTTTGAAAAGAATTTCTTGAACTCCCAACAGTCCAAATACACATTTTTAAGTTATTTAAAATCATTTTGGAAACGTAATATTTCAATAATGGATAGAATACGGTGAAAAAAGCAAGCAGGAATTCAGATAACAAATCTATGGCACTAAAATAAAATTGGGCTTTTTTTTAAAGTGTAAAATAGACCATGCTTCAAATTCAAAATTTTCTCAATGTATATCAGAGATAAGTTACAAAGAACTGAAGCACAATTATTAGAATTGCCTGATCATAAACAGAACAGTCATTTTTTTTTAATATAATGAGATACTTAAAGTGAAGAAAATTGAATTTCTTTCTAAATGATGTGGGACATTTGTTTTACCTGTTAGAAATATTTTAATGTATTTCACTAGAAAATTGAACATTAAAATTAACAGGAGTTGTAACAAAATTTATACTTAAAATTATGGTTATAAATTTTTGCATCATATCTTAAAATTTCAAGTGCAGAAAAAAAGAAGCAAAATAAATTACTTTTGTCACATTCTTAAGGATGTATGAAGGGAGGAAAGAAAAAAATTGCAGGGAAAGAAGAGGGAGGGAAAAGAATTTAACCCAAGGGAAAAAGTACCAAAAGCAGCATTTAATAAATTCTCATTAAGTATTTGATAATTGCTGAGTATGAATAGAATTGGTAGCTCAATGCAGAACTGAGGTGATCTAGGCAAACATTGACCAAAAATACTTTACATTTCACTATAATTGTTTAGATAATTTTATTTTTAAGGTTCATTTTAATGCTACAGTTTAACTTAAAACCATGAACTGAGTGGATTTTATGTAACAGAAAGGCATTTTCATGGTTCTATATACACAGAAGCACAATATCAAGGTGCTACCGTATGGTGGGGGTCAACTTTTGATTCAGAGAAGGCCAGCTTCTGTGTCCTCCTGGTGGAAGAGGTCAAAGAGCTCTCTGTGACCCCACTTCTGTAAACCATCATACAAAGGATTCAGTTTTATCATGTGAATTTGGAGAAGACAAACATTCAGAGCATAGCAGTCTGCTTGGTTTATCCTTGGAGCTGACACTCTGCTTTCCTCTGCTGGTGCAACTTGAGGGGCAAGGAAAGTTTCCCCAGAATGAGGGTCTTCAGAGAGGTGTGTTGATATCCTACAAGTAACCACTACTCCTTCTACATTATACTTTTGAATATCTCTCTGAAAAGTAAAAGGGAGTGTCAGAATCAGGTTGAGAAGGAGGCACGGCTATTTTTGACAGGAAGTTTTTGGGCCTTCTTATCAATGTCCCTCCTCCCGGTGTTCGAAAGAACTTTGGATTCATTGGAGGAAAGAACTTTCCTAGGCTAATTTCTGTTGCTGGGTTGGAGAGTGAAAAACTCTGTGTGTGTGTGTCTGTGTGTGTGTGTGTGTGTGTGTATTTGTGTGTGTGTGCGTGTGTGTGTGTGTGTGTGTGTGTGCATTTGTGTGTGCGTGCCTCTCTGTTTTCCTCCCCTCTCGGCTTCTACCCATTCTCCTCACTACCATTTTGAGTACTTCTTTGTTATCTCAACAGTTAGTTCTAGAGTATACAGTTTCACTTAGTGCAGAGGAGCAGGGACCAACAAAGAGAAACAGCTCTATACCATTTTTCTAGAAAAGGAGTTTTTCAGTGTTTTAAAGGAATAAAATAGAGATCTAAGAATAAGTACCTTATGCATTTTAGGAAGTGAAGACAACCTGTAACACTATGCTCTATGAGTGTCTAAAAAATTCACTGTATGCACAGATGTGGGAAACACTACTTTAAGACTGGCAGAAAATCTGTCAAAAAGAATTGTGAAATCAGATTATTTTGCCAATATTTTAAAATTCATACTCTATATTTAAAAAGTGAAAATGCAGAAAGAATATGTATTGTGGGTGTGCTTTAAGTAATAAAAACAATGATTTGCACCATGGTCTAAGATAAGAGTTGCCTTGGGTTTGCACAAAATGATTGATATAAAATAGAGACACTAATAAGTTTTAATTTCAAAATACATAAATATATACAATTTTATATATATAAATAAGTAAATTTATGTTTACTGCATTATGCATTATCTTTAACTGCCTTTGGCTAAGCCATTCACCACTAAGGTCAATCATCAATTTTTTCAAACTGTGTTTTATTATTCTGACAATTTTTTACTACTAGCTTCATTGCAAAACTCTGGATCTGTTCTCCATCTTCTCACCTTTTAAACAAACATGCTCTGCTGTTGGCCGTGAATAAAATAATCAGTGTTCACAATACCTAAAATACTGCTGTACGTTCAGCACTGGACATAAAATGTAATCCAACTCAAAGCAAAGCACAGATTTCAACAGTGACTGCCAGGGTGAATCTCCTACAAATGTAGGTGTAATCCTTAAAGTTGGACAGTGATCTTGCAAAACCACACAGTTTCCTGTGTAAAAATGTAGTAATATAGAGTCACTAAGTGAAAAGATGGAGAGAAACCAAATTTCATATTACTTGGGCTTCAAAAATATACTATGCCAAGAGTCACCCCTTTCTTTGGAATATTCAATTATAGACTGATACACTGCCTACATTGAGAAGTATCTATAAGATATCATTTTTATTATTTGTATCCTAAGTATTCCTAAGCAATAGAAAAATTGTAATGTGCTTTCATGTATATTTAATTCATATTTATTTACATTTTTTGTTGGATTAAAATTTGAGAAGTCTGTGTCCAATGTACTGCACCATTTTTTTAGTGCATATGAATTGGTGATGACTTTTCAAATATGATTTCTCCATTTCTAAGTAGCTACTTACTTACAGATAGGGTATCCTAGAAGGACCCATGAAAATAAAAATTACCCTTCATTAAGAAGATGAGAAGAAAACTGGGCCATCTGTGATGTTCCCATTGGTAAATATTAAGAGGATGTCAAGCAAATAACAATGAGAGGCCCCAGCAGAGTCTTTAATGGTTGAAAATAACAGAAGCTGTGAGTGACCTATGCTATAATGACCATAAGTGATTATGAACATGAATGAGTCATTAAGATTTCACTATTAAAATTTTACTCTAAGTATAGGATATCCTAAGATGAGAATATACTTGTATTATGATACGTAAAAACATTGTTTCAACAACATAAATTATATAAAAATTGAAGCATTTAAAAGATAATCATGCTGCTTAAATTCTTAGCCTTTCCAGATTTGCAATTCTAAAATAATTAAGTGATGGTTTTAAAAACTATCCTATAGCTGTATTCTGGCCCCAATTAAATAATTTCAAATGGCTGTTACTTGTAGATTCCAGGGTATGTCCTCAATAATACCTAATACCTGATTTATTCTTAAAATTTATGTATCTTTGTATTGTCACACTGTCATAGGAATGTCACATTCAGTGGCAAGATTTTATTCCATGGAGTAACTAAATGATTCCACTCACATTTTCCGTAGTGGTTATCTTGCAGATGTGCTCAGTAGAAAACCAAGTACATTATCTTTATTGCCAACAGAGAGCTCATTTGGAAAAGATTCAACTCCATGCCAAGGACAATAACTTCCTTTGTTCTGTCCCATTCCGTAGAGGTTTACATGACTAGTTTCATACACCAAAGACTGATGCATGCAAACTTGTTACAACTGCCCAGCCTTTTCCCATTCACTAACTCTGTCTATATATAACCCCCTGATAAGGGAATCCCTATTCATAGTGCCTTCACCACAGACTCCGTCATGACCTTCCCATGATATCTCATATGCCCCAGATGTCCTTCACTTTTCTGTCATGTTGCTTTCCATTCTTTAGGTTTAGGTTCATCAATTTAGTTTCTATTCACTTCCTTTTCCTGTCTCAGTCACATCTTTCTACTCCTGTAGCAACCCATCCATAATTATATTTATTTTCTTCTGATTGCTTAAAGAGAGATGGACAAAAAGTGATGTCTTTTTTCATTTGGCATGACCTAGTTTTTTTTGCTCATGTTTTTCATTAGAAATCTTTCTTTAATAATGCAGTGAAGTAAAAATGATTCTAAGATTATTGTACTGGGCAGATCCCTATTAAGTCTCAAAAAAGAAACTAAACAGCATTTGTGGAGCTAATGAAATTTTTAAAAATATTATGAATTTGAACTTATGTAGATATACAAAAAAATCACTTTATCAGCCAGATTCTTAAATGTGCACCATATACAATAAAATTGAGGACACTACTCAAAGGAAAGCTGGAGATTCAGGCATAGAAGGGGACTCTGTTTTCCACACTTTAGAATTTGTTTGAATAACATTTTCACAAAGATCAAACTGCATCATAATACTGTATCTAATTTGATAAGATCATGGCCATGATACTTAAAATATCTATGGTTCCAAATATATTGAGTATTGCTGGCATGAAGTAGCAATGGCAAAGAAAAATATAAATGATAATTTCACTGTACACTTTGTGACATTCTAAAATAAAAGCCAATAATCGACATTGAAACCTTCCCTTTGAATTTAATGAATGATTGGAAGGATGACCTAAAGAACATGAGATAGTTTATATCTAATAAATTCATTTGATTTTTTCCCCCGTATATATATATATATTACAACTTCAGTTGTGAGTGTAAAGAATAATCAGCTACTGTATTTCGATGGGTATAGAATAAACTCAGAGGCACTATAAAGAAAAGTTTTCTAAATATTTTTTCCTAACAGTGTAATCTTATCTTTAGAATTTGCTAAAAAGTAGGCTTTCTCCATTTTCTTTGGTAATATGTGTAAAATTACTAATATGCGCAGATATTAATCATTCAATTGATTAATATCTCTTCCATAGATTATAAGCAAATGTATCCCCTACTAAATACTTAGCATCTAACACAGAGCTGGGCACAAAACCACATCTCAATGTTTTTTGGTAAATCTAGGCATACTTTGCTACTTGAGGGAGTTACTGAGTGCCTAACCCCAAGTGGCTTGCTCCCTTCCATTGGTCTTGCTGCTCCTCTTTCTTCTTAGCACATCTTGACTCATCCTTTATTCTTGGTACTTTTTCTGTTTCCAATGTCTTTCTTTTATCCTCACACAATCTTCTCTTCTTCCTATCCATGTGTAGCTTTCCTAAATTGTGTTTCATAATACAATTGTCAAAAACGCCCTACTGCTTTCTCTCATTTTCTTTCACAAGCAAGATATGCAATAAACATCATTATGCCATATTATTTTAACCTATAAATGATTCCAAGTTGAGAGGAATATTGAAAGAGTGTATTTTTTACTTTTAAAAAGTGAAAGATATTTTCTTTTTTTATTCTTTATTTTATTTAACTCCAGATTATCTATCCTGTGGAGTTTGAAATTCTTTATATAAAGAAAGGCCTATATGCTGAAAAAACTTAGGATGGCAAAAACATTGCTGAAAAAACAAAAAAAAAGGTGTCTCTTACCAACCTAAGAAAACAGATACTTAAAAGGCTCACATGGTTGCACAGTTTTCATAATTTTTCAATGTGCTAAAGATCAATTATTAGACTGTTAGTTTGCTTTAATTATTGGTTATAGGAAAGTGAATTATCTGTAAACTGAAATCAGGACATTATCCTTAATATTGTATAGAATGCTATTTATATAATCACAAAGTAAAAGAAAAACAAAAATTTCTTAGGTATAAGACTTTCATTCACATATAAAACTAAATAAATGTGTTATTAAAATAAAAACTACAAGTCAATAAAACTTGAAACAGAAATATTATATCAACATACTGGACTATGCTATTTTATTCAAACTGTTAAATGAATGGGTAGATTTTGGAAATAAAGTGCAGGTTTTACATTTTATTTTTGTCCTTGATCTAAGTTATTGAAAACAAAATACATTTTCATCCAATATGTCTTCATTATAGCTATGATGTATATTCTTTAAAACATTTTTATGGTGTTCCCATCATTTTAAAGAATGAATCCATTCAATAATGCTCCCATCAAATACAGAGATTTATAGCACTTATTACATCTTAAGGAAGTTAGAAGATAGTAAGTGGAGCACAGTCAGATAGCATTCTAATTGAAATGTAAATATACTGTCTACTGCTCCATATGTTTTGTCTCATTTTAGTTCAGTGTGCCTATACTAATTTGCACTTTGGATAGTTAGGTCTTCTACCTCTTCCACTTTTTTCTGAATTCAAACCACAATGCAATCTCTGAACCACAGCACAATTTTTTACTTGGTTACACACAGGCTTGTAACCACAAAAGTAAATACATTAAATAATCAAATGGCCATGTTTGTTGATGAAGTTTATACCTAGTTGATTGAGAATGTGTTAAAATTGATTGTTCTCAAGATTAATACAGAATTTAGAACTCATAACTAAAAATATACTAGGAATTTGTAGAACAGTAAAATGTTCTATAGAAACCTATAAGTGGCACTTTATGTATCTTATGAATTAAGTCCTCAGTAGAGTTCTATGAGACATTTAGTGACATCCTCACTTTAGAGATAATGAAATAAATGTTTAGATAAGTTGAATATGTAATAACAAATGCAGTAATAATCTGCAAAGTTAAATTTAAATTTTGTTCTGTTGAATTCCAATGCCCTCATTTCTTCACTGTTTTACTGAACATTTTCTCCCGTCATGTAATAGATATTAATTAAATTTGATATCAATACTTTAATAAAGCAGCAAATAGCTATGCACACACCATGAAACTTTATTTTTTTATTTTTTAATCAATGTTTGAACTTTTTAAAATTTATTTTTATTGTAAACAAATGGGATACATCTTGTTTCTCTGTACATGAAGTAGAAGCATACCATTTGTGTAATCATACATTTACCTAGGGTAATGGTGTTTGATTCATTGTTATTTTTTTGCTTCCTCCCCGCCCCTCCCTCCCCTCTTTTCCCTCTATACAGTCCCTCCTTCCTCCATTCTTGCCCCCTCCCACTCCCCAAGTGAAACATTATTATGATATAGTACTACTACATAAAGAAATACTATTAAATTCCTGAGATAAAACTGATCAAAATTTTTCCAAATGTTACTATATGTTTGTAGTAACCTCCCCACATTAAAGAAAATGTATTTTTTATTTAATTCAATGTTGTTGTCTCAATCATTTTCTTCTCTTGGAGACTCACAGTACTCATAGCATTCCTTAATTTCCTTTAAATTGAGCCCTAAAGTAAGGACTGAGATAAAGAAAAAGAAATGGACATTGAAATCTATATTTGGAGATAGGCAATTAGCAAAGTTGTGAATTCCTCACAAAGCAGAAAGAGAGGGGAAAAAGAGTTTGAAAATGGAAAGAAAATGATTTCTTTTCAAAAACTTTTGAGTATTCATCTTGCCATGTTGATTTCCTTGAGGCCAATCATTGAACCCATATTTTTCATTTTTAAAGAGTACAATGGAATATTCTTTGAGTTATTCTGTATTGTTCAATAAGTTTATAAAACAATCCAGAATGGATTGTCTCTTTGTTTAGTCTGCAATTTTCTCAGTGTTTAGTCCATTAGTTTGGGAGATACTATGGAGAATCTGAAGTGATAGGAATGTAATACAAAGAGTATAGCAAAGGTAGAAGAAAATTAAAAGATATTTCTTGACCTCAATGGTAATTAATTAAAGAGCAAAGAAAAACTATTACAGGTTAATTGTACATTTTACCTCTGACAATTTTACTGTGAAGTGAATCACTGCTGTTCATTTTGCATCATTTTATTCTTTTATAATCTATTTTTTCCTATAGAAAAGAATTTGACTTGCATAAAGTTCCATCATTTCTTAGTTCTGATGTATATTCTGTTGGAATGTGGGTTTTATCAACTATTTTTCCATAGCCATATTTAAAATCATGCTTTTTAAATGAACTGAGGAATAAATTATTGTTTCAAATATGTTAATTTAGTAATGTTTTTATGTCATGCTCCTTGAGCTATATTTTCCATAGTTAGAAAATCTGGTAATTGATACTGAATTATAAAATGATTTATTGTTCGTTTGCTGGCAGGTGTATAAAAATTGTGCCCTCAAGAATATTAGAAAGTTTCTAAGCTACAAAACAAACACCTAAAGAATTATTGAATAGAGCAAATAAATGAAGACATCTCCCAGGGTAAACGAAACTAAATCAAGAGTCAGTTAAAATGGAAATCTATATTAGAGGGTATAACCTGATGTAAGATAATCATAATATACTAGTATAAAGCTGCTGAATTTTCATAGAAATCATTGATTTGTTACAGAAGATATTTGATTTCCTCCATACTGTAGATGAGCCAGTCTCAGGACACATGTCATGAGCAGGCCCATGTGACTAATGTGAGAAGTCACCAAGATGTGGCTAGATGTTTAAAAATGATTCAGGGAAGTAGGAAATACATTTTAAATAGAAAATAAAGGAAGACCACAAGACAACCAAAATTTGTTCTATTTATTCTACTGTCAGTCTATACAGACAATTCCAGATACTATCAATGATGCAATGTCCCTCCAATACAGGACAGACTTCTTTTTTTATTTTTTATTCATTTTACACAAATGGGGTACAACTTTCATTTCTCTGGTTGCACACAAAGTAGAGTCACACCATTTGTGTAATCATACATATACATCAGGTAATGATGTTTGTCTCATTCTATTATCTTTCTTTCCCCCCACCCCCTCCACATCCCTCATTTTCCTTTATACAATCCATCCTTCCTCCATTCTTGCCTGCCCCCCACTTCCTGTTATGTATCATCATCCACTTATCAGAGAAATCAGTCGGCCTTTGGTTTTTTTGGGATTGGCTTATTTCACTTAGCATGATATTCTCCAACTCCATCCATTTACCTGCAAATGACATAATGTTATTCTTTTTTATGGCTGAATAATATTCAAACGTGTATATATATATACCACAATTTCTTTATCCATCCATCTATTGGAAGGCATCTAGGCCACTCTGGAAAACAGTATGGAGATTCCTTAAAACAGCATACTACAGTGACACAGCTACATCAATTTTTATGGCAGCTCAATTCACAATAGCTAGATATTGGAACAAACCTAGATATCCTTCTATGGATGAGGGACTTTTTCTAATAGCCTCATTCCTTGCTATGGTACAGATTAAGAGTCAAGAATGGAGCCTTCACATGTGGTACCAGTAATGCATTATTTGATCATAGGAGAAGGTTGAAACAAGGGGCTAATATGGTCCACTTACCTTTTCCATTAAAGTGGGTATTAATTGGAGGGAGGAACTGCTCTTTTCTCCTCAGGTATTTTTTAAATAGATTTCATAATAGTCTTTCTATTAAGAATGAACAATAGTAGAATCTAAAGCAACACTAGAACACTAAGAAATTCAATAAATGTGTTTCAGATAATTTGTAAGGTATTTATTTCTAAAAAATTATTTTTAATTTGTTAATTGATATGAAGAGTTGGTTTGAGAAGAAAAAGAAATGTTAAATCTTTGCTGAGAGAGTTTCAAAAGATGCTAAACAGTGCTTAAAAGGACACAAACTATTTCTACCTTAGTTGGTTTTTATTTTGGCTCAGAAAATTTCCTATTTTCCATTTATTTAATTCTTTTGAACATTCAATTTATTTCCTCCACCTTTTTCATATGAGAATACAGTCACACACACAGATTTAAAAATAATAACAATAAATCAATCTTTTGAGATTTTACTTTAGTTAAAAAAGATACCTCTGCTTCTAATTGTTTCTTTCTATATGCAATGAACTTCTATTAGCATGGTTGCTAATAAAAAGGGAAGTAGAATGTGTGTGACTTTTGAATGTTTGCACATAACAAAGAACAAATATTAACTTGGTAGTTTTGTATGATTTGGGAAATTATTTAAATTCTAAAGTTTTCCATAAAATGATATGACATGTGATATTTGATAATATATATGTACATATATGTGTATATGCATTCATATTTTTTCCAAAAGGCAAAGGAATATTTGAAGAGTAAACCCATGACTTTTTTCTCATTTGTTTCCCTAAATAACTATATATTTTTCACAACTTCACGGTCTTTTCACAATATATTTTATGATGCAAGTGAATTTTGGAAGCTATCTATTTCAATGTCCTCTTAACACTGGTGTGATACCAGTACTTTGAATACAAAAAGAGAAGATCAGGAATAATTCTCTAGTTATACTCTCATCATCTCTGTTCAAGAAAGGATGTGATATTAAAAATCTTCTGAGTGTTTAATTTTGTAGTCACTAGCAAAATTTGTCTATTGAGCAATTGTGATTTGACTAATGGGGTAATTTGTTAGATTTTTAATTTCATAATTCTAATTAACTTGAAATTGACACATGGGATTAGTTGCTACCATATTGTCCAGTTCAGTAGGTTGTATTTAAAATATACTCACTCTACTCTGTTAGATGCAATTTCTTCTTGCTATATAATAATACCATGAAAGTAAAATATTTTTCTTTTTATATTTTACCCAAGATAGTCAGATCTGTTTAATTAACCAGCATAACCTAAAATCCCATTTACACACTAGCACAAACAGTTTTGGTCTCTATCATTCTAAGTTGAATAATATTTTGTGGATGTGCTCAGAAAGCAATTATGATTCAGTGTTTTTGTTTCCTTGGAATACTATAGCAAAATATTGGGTAGATTAAAAGCAATAGAATTGTTTTTCGCATTTCTGGAGGCTAGAAATTCCAATAACAAGGTTGAAAAGTTCATATTCAAATATAGTCAGGATCAGGATCCATTTCCTGCTTTGTAGGTGAAACCTCACTGTGTTTTTATGGGGCACAAGGTGAGGGATCTCTTTTGAGCTTCTTTTATAAGGGCACTAATACCATTCATGAGCAGTCATCCTCATGAACTAATCATCTCCCAAAGGTTCTATCATCTAAAACCATCATTTTGAGATTAGAATATGTGAATTTTGAGACAGCACAATTATTTATTCCAAATCACAGAGACAGAGACTTCTTCTATCTCACTCCCACACTAAATCATTTTATGGCCTCAATGACAAACAGCCTCAATGAAAAAGATGTGGAAAACAGTCTCCCAACAGACAGAAAGTGTTGTGTCACTTTCCTCATAGTCTGTTAATCAGAATATCCACAATACACTCCCAATCTTCAGGAAGGTTTAGAGGTTTTCCCAGAAAAAGAGATAGCTGATATGGTTAACAGAGGTTATCATAATAACTCTGTGTATTAGTTATGTGATCATGGACACCTCAGGTTCTCTGAGTTCCGGTTGCTTCAACATGCATTTTAAAGTTGATTGCATAGAAATATGGAGGCATTAAAAGGGATAATCCCATGTTAATTCCTTCCTCCACAATCTTGCTTTTCATAAATGCTCAAGAGATGCTAATTTGATTGCTCCTTTGGATCATTGTTCATTCTTGATGCTGAGTTTTCTACTTTGGTAATCAGTTTAAATGTACCGTAATGTTAAATACTTTCTATTTCACTTGGTGCTAACTTTGCAATTCTTTCCTAATATCCTGGGGAGATTATTCAGTGTTAAAATTATATGAAATATGAAATATAATAAATATTTTAGTATATCTGTTGACACAATGAACTTATTATCTAGTCCTAGGTAACCAAATTAATGTGGAAATACATATGAAATTTTAAAATATAAAAAACAAAAACTATTGATAAAATAATTGTCTTTTTCTCTCAGCTGTAAAAATTGAGTAAATCCAAAACACCATGAAAAACAGAACCATGCAATGTTTTCAGTATAAGTGACGTAAGGTGCGAGTAGTCAGTGGAGAGTAACATGTAACATGAATATTTGACTCAACCCTAGATTCAAATATCAAAACATGTTCATGTTACTACAGGGCAAATTCCAGCTGCTCAACATGAAGATTTAAACTGTGCACTTTTGTTTTAGAAGATCTGTGACCTTAAACTTGCATTTCTAAAGAAATGACTTCTTTCCATGATTTTGAAAATAAAATACTAAGTCTGCTTTTGTTTAATTGGGTATAATCATTTTCATAATAGTAGTCAATATAATGAAGTTGCTTGTTTAGTATTATTTATATTAAAGATGGTTCAACTCAGGTGCATTCCTTCATATGAATGTCCTAGAAGAAAAGACGCTCCTCCTAACTCACCAATGCTTTCTCTTATAGACACAATAGAAGCAGGGATATGTTTTCGTGTCCTCACGTGGCAGATATGCCAGTAATTTCTGGTAATCATTCGAGTCCAAGAACAGAATGTAGAGTGTCAATCACCAGCCCAAGTCTCACACCCATTGTTTCTTTATAAACACACACACACACACACACACACACGCGCACACATGGTAAGTCCTTATTTCTGTATATGTAACAACAAATCTCAACATTATATACAACTGTAATGTACCAATTAAAAAAATGTAGAAAAAATAAACAGTCTAATTTAGAAATATCACCATTTAACTGAAGTATCCTGTCATTAGCTAACCTGTTTCAGACAAGCAGCTATGTATTCTCATGATACCCAACTTGAGAAAGAAATAAATTTTAAAATTTGTATATGTGCTCCAGGTATGACACAGATCTTACAATGTCTTCACCTAATAACTTTTATATCACCTTGGATATAAGTATTCTTTTTGAACCAATGTTTCCAACATATCACTGAAAATTGGAATCTCATTCAATTTAGTAAAGGCAATTTTAATATAAAGCACTTAATTTTATTCAGATGGAAACTTGAGCCTCCTATGTGCCACAATAGTGTGTGTGTGTGTGTGTGTGTGTGTGTGTGTGTGTGTGTGTGTGTACGCGCGCGCGCGCGCGCATATGCATGTGTTTGGGGTTTTCATTAGCTTGTCAATCCTATAAAATCACTCTGTTATCTTAAACCTTACATCTGAAGCACTGAGCATAAGAGACAATCATTTAAAATAATTAACTAGTATTTCAAGTTTTTATAAAATCAAATATTATATCTATAGTTTTCTTGTTAGTACTTAGAAAACATGTTGGTGCCTCTCTCTCAAAATGACTACTAACTCTGAAGTGAGATACAATCCAAGAAATTCTAAGGTCTTTCCTTCTTAAGTGGCAGAATTTTCAGATCAGTTTCTCTTCTTTGATCCTGAGTTTCATGTTTGCAAAATCAATCAATCAAATCAATCTATATCTATATCTATATACACACACACACACATAATAAGTGTGAAACATTCATAAGAATGACATTTACAGTATCCAATGAACCATCCAGAAAAGTATGCCTTTCAAAGCAGTCTATTCTGACCTAAGTTTCAAGGCAAAAATTGCTCATTAGCATATAATCAAGACACTCCAGGGCCATACATATGCCGCCAGCAACTGTCAAGATATTGCATTTAAATGATGAGCAAATGGCAATGAAAACATACTCTTCATAATTAGAAGTGTCAAATTTAGAAAGAAGTGTAAGCCATTAGTCCCAGAGAATGTGTTTATGAGGCTAATATTTTCCTTTCAAATTCTAGCAAAATTCAATACCTATTTTATATAGAGAGAAGTACACAAAACATAGACTAAAATAGGAAATATGTAAGTCCATGTAATGCAAAGAATTCGGGAAGACAAGGTATATTTATTCATTCTGATAGGTTTACTTTGGTTTGTATATGTTCGATATTTATTGATAAAATGAATCAGACATTTGATGATATGAGTAAATGTGAAACTCAGTGAAATATTTGCTTACTGTCTGACTGTCTCATTTAAATCAATTTCTAAAATTCAATAGAGATGACTTCCTAAAATATTAATACTAAGAATAACAGTTTTATAAAATAAGGGATGTGTGTTAAACAAAGGTTATTTTCAGGTAACAAAAATCATGCTAAACAACTTACAGAAAAGGATTTAGCAGAGGGAATTTGGTTATCATGAAGAAGTAGGAAAATATACAAAAGCAGACTTTAGTTGGATATCCAGTATGACTCCTAAAACTGTAATTGAATCCATCAAGGCAACTGTTGCCTTCAAACCACAAGAACCCAGCTTCTTTCACAACTCAAGAATAGGAAACCACCCCAGAACAGCAGGTTTCAACCAAGGACTCTAAGCTATGATTCTCATGAGCAAAATCAATAGCTCTGGCATCTGGCTGATCTTGTCTGCTTCCATTCAGTGTTCTAGAATGTAAGCAGAAAGAAAAGTTAGACAATGTAGGGTTTTGTTTTGTTTTTAACTTTCTAGTCTCTCCAGCAAGTTGGAGTTCAATAGAGAAGTACTGGTTTCTATGTTTAGTGGGCAAATCTTTCAAATGTGCCACAGGGTGCTGAACTAGATATTTAAACTATTTGGTCAATGACAATGAACAGGGACAAGATTGATACATCAACTGCTATACAGAACTCCAAAGAAAGAGCAATTATTTTAAGGTAGAAACAGAAAATATAAATGAATAGTAAATATTTAAAAAGCAGTAGTATGACATGAGAAAATAATAAAAGCAACTAATTAAAAATTGTATTGAGGAGGCTGAGGCAGAAGGATTGCAATTCAAAGCTAGCCTCAGCAACTTAAGTCCTAAGCAACTCAGAGAGACCCTGTCTCTAAATAAAATATATAAAGGTCTGGGAATGTGGCTCAGTGGTTAAGTACCCCTGGGTTCATTCCCCAGTACCAAAAAAACAAATAAAAAAAAAAAAAAAGAAAAAAATTTTATTGAGGATTCTAGTTTCAACCACCCCTTTCTTAATTCATAAAAAAGGTTTCAGCTCAATGCCTGTTTAAAAATGTATTTAATGTTTAAGTGATAGATACAGATGTAAATTAAAAGATGACTTTCTTTTACTATGGGTTCAATCCTACAGTTTGATTCTGAACTAATAAGTACTTAATTACTGTATTATTAATGCCAGTGGTACATTTTAATGATAGAAGAAGTTAAGAATAGAAGCTTAATTAACTGCCATTTTAAACTGGGCATTGTGGCGCAAGCCTGTAATCCCAGAGGCTCAGGAGACTAAGACAGGAGGATCACAAGTTCAAAGCCAATCTCAGCAAATAAACGAGGCACTATGCAATCCACTGAGACCCTGGTCTCTAAATAAAAGACAAAATAGGGCTGGGATGTGGCTCAGTGGTTGGGTGTCCATGAGTTCAATACTAATACTCCCCTGCCCACAAAAAATTGCTGTTTTGGAAAGAATATAAACATAAAAGTTAGAAATATATAAAAGATTAAAAAATAAGATCAGGGTGCAAATTAATTTACCTTTTATAGGGAAGAGTTAATGCATCCCAACTAGAAGTTATGTAGTGAGAAAAAGAAAAAATAGCTGTCAAACTATGCGTAAGGAGTAATGAAAATCAATACTGTTAACACAGGCCACTTCTGGAATTGGGTTTAATGATAGAATGACGGATGAAGGACTCTTGATTCACATGTGTATGCTATACATACTTTTATAAACTTAGATGATTCTAAATCTTGTTTGACCACTCAGTTATTCCATGCTTTTTCATCAGAAGTTTGAGATATGGCTTTTCCCTTTATATTACTATCCAAAAGGTGAAACAGCATGGATATGTCTCTAACTTCTTGGACCATGACTGTTTTTGTCTGTTCGTTAACACTGAGTAACTAGCCATTGCTTGAATTTATTAACTGTTTATATGTGAATGGGACCCAAATTTCCGTGGCTAGCTCTGTGGTTTCCCCTTCACTTCAGACTCAGATACAGTGCCTCCTGCCATTCATTTCATTTCTACATGGGTAAATCACAGGCATCTTAACTTTGCCAAGTCCAATACTGGCTATCTCAGTTGGAAGTGCCAGTGACTTAATAGAACAGGTACTATTAATTGGTACTTTTCCTACACAATCAATCTTTCATTGTGTTCTTCTGATTTTATATTTTCCATGCAAATGTTTAATATTTCCTCCTCTGTGTCTATTATTCTCTGTGTTATTTTTGGCTTTCATTCACTCTAACCTAGTCCCCTTTCATATCCCCTGATTTGTTTTTCTTGTCTCAGTCATTTGTGACATGGAGACTAGAAAGACCTCTGCAAAAATCACAAATGCAACTCTTTCTTCGATGCTGCAGTTTTAAGTGGCTCTATTTTGCCTACAAATACAGGCAAAGAGCCACAATATGATTGCCACTCATCACATTATCTATATCTTCAAGCACCTTTCTAAACTTCCTCCTATATATTTCTGTTTCCACAATCCCTGTGACTTCTAATGTTACACATATGCCCATGCTTCAAATTGTTTCTCTTCACACTTGCCAGCCTTCTTATTGTCCTGTTCCTTAGGCTCCTACTTAGCTCTAAGCAGTTCGCCATTGCTTGTTTTCTCCACACTTGGTAAAATACACCTTGCAAATAGCCACACACGCATACCCCCATGTGTACTTACTGCTCGTTACACCTTCCTGTCTGTTTTAGAATAATCTTCTCTTGTGGGTCATTGTGCCATTCAGATTTCTAAACACTTGTAGTTAGCATATGTGTCTTAACTACTCTTATCCTGTTAGCATATCATATCAAAACTTGTCAAATAACAAATGAATGAATGGAAAAATGACCAATTGATGAATCTCTTATCAATAGCAAAACACACCTATTACATGGCAGAACAAAACTCCCTAAATTTCCAGGACAGCTAAGCACTTAAGTGAACAACTTTTAAAAAAATCATATTTAGAGTATTCCAATGAAATAATTTCTTAAAAATTGAAAATGACAACTGATAGATTTTATGCAGGGGAGGGTTACACAGAACTTTTTAAAAAAATTTTTGTGTGTTGCTTCAGCCCTAAGAAAGATGTTTTTTGAGCAGGTGCCTCCAGGTGTCAGCCTGCAGGAAGTCATTTTAAACTGGGGCACACCAGGGTAGTTTCCATGGAAGCAGAAATTAACCCCCAGGAACCTCATGTGTTGTAAGAACCATCAAGAGTACATCTGGTAAAGCCTCCATCAGAGACAACAATTGAGCCAATTCCCATTATAAAACACAAGTGGAAGAAAAAGCGTTCACCTTCATGTTAATTTCTCGTGCTACTGTAAATCTTCCCTTAAAGTAATATATATTTTCTATGAATAGTCAGTGTAAATAGACACAGTTTAATTTTTCTCAAGTGTTGTCTTCCCAAATCATAAAGTATCTTAATTTAAAATATAATATTCTAGTCATTCATACTTAAGATTGAACTTTTTGTCAAATATTTTATCTGTACTTTGGTTTTTGCACATGATTTTCTTTTTTAAAAACTCATACATGATTTTAGTCATTTTTTTTTTAGAAAAGGCTTACATAACTCAAGAACAGATTTGATAATGATTGTACAACCATGAAGAAAAACAGCGATGTAGTAATTCTTATTATTAGGAAGATGTCTGTAATGATGATAATGAATTTATTTGACAATCTATGCCAGATACAGTTGAGTTTTATAAATACTAATTCATTGAATACTATGAATTTGTAACACATACATTCTCAAAACAGCACTCTGAAATTGGAGCTATCATCATTAGTTCCCTTTCACAATTGAAGAAAGTGGCCAAGAATGTTGACATATTTCCCCAAATCACGTAGTTCAAAGGTGACAAAGCCTCAATTTGACCTTGGTCCATCCGGAACCAGAGAGCAGGCACCTGCACCTTCCTCTTGCTTCTACTAGAAACAGAAAAGAATGGGGTTCCAAAACGTGAAGTCTGAAGGAGGCCTCTGTGTATTTCGATTCATGCAGAGAAGAACATGAATTCTTATCAAAATTCATCCTTATTCTTTTGTGCCTTTCCTCATTCTCATAAGGAATCTGCCACTTCTCAAGATCCTCACTTCCTCTATTTCTGTGACTTTCACTGGAATAAGACTCCAGAGTGAGTCTCAACATCACAAAGAAATGATTTTGCTTAATAAACATCCATAGCAAAAGCTGTCGTTTGCTTTCCCACATCTATTTTTAAAATTGACTTGGAGAAGAAATACAATGAAAAAAAAATCAGGAATTTAAGCAAAACACTTCCCTATTGCCTACAGTGTAAATGTCAATATGATATCACAAAATAAAATTAAATTCGATATTTTTCTAGCTATATCCATTGAAATTTCCCAGGAGTAATTTCAACCCCATGATTCATACAGGCATCTAAATTCTTGTCTTCAAAGCTGTTTTCCACTAAATGGAATCTCAGGTCCTTGGAGAAGCAGTTGATGTTTGAAGTTGAAATGTTTAAGGTAAGCCTGGAATACATTGCTCTGTCAAAAGCAAAAC
Organism: Sciurus vulgaris; assembly: GCF_902686455.1. Classification (NCBI taxonomy): domain Eukaryota; kingdom Metazoa; phylum Chordata; class Mammalia; order Rodentia; family Sciuridae; genus Sciurus; species Sciurus vulgaris. The sequence goes on along the minus strand of NC_136470.1, from coordinate 22,522,267 downwards.
ATCTTTCAAATTCAGTTGGTTCATGTTAAAAACCCAGAAACTAAGTTAATAGTGTAATCCTAGCCAAGTAAAGAAAATTTTAGGTAAAAAAAATAATATTAAGTTAATTTGTCCAATTCATAGTGAATATGAAAAATTGGGAGTACATAATGAAAGACACAAAAGTATTGACCAAGAGTATTAATAAATATGAGCAGTAATGGTTTTTCTATCACTAACAACTTTTAGACTAAGAAAGAATGTGAAGATTAGTAAGTGTAAATAAAAGAGTTAGAAAGTATTGTCTAACTCTATTGATAAAAAGAAGACATGTAACATCTTGAATTCAATTGAGTATAATTTCAAGTATCTTTTAAGAGTTTCAATTACCTAATAATGTGGAGACTTCGTTTGGTTCAAAGGAATTTTAAATTACATTTTTAAGAAGCAAATTTTCAGAATGGAAGTATGAAGAGCTTGGTAAACATTCTCCAGCTAAACAACCATGAACAGAGAGAATTGAAAGCAATTATTTGAAGTCTCAGGAAATCTTGCTAGGCATAAATCAAAAGGAGAAAATTTTCTCAAATATGTGTGGACACATAAAACAGTGTCCACAGCAATGGATCATAACTTGCCTATTCCTTCTTCAGAGTAATATGATGGAGATCTACCCCACTTTAGTTTGACCAAGAACATGGACTCCTACTCCCCATATATTTCTTGTCCTCTGGGACTACAATTTCAACCAAGGACACCAGAATCTCTTATAACACCTGACTTTTTCCATTAATGCATTCAAGAAGACTGAGGCTTACCAACCCCACAATGCCCTCAATGGATAGGACATTGGAACAAAGACACCAGAGGAACACCATGTGAAGAAACAGCGAGAAGATGGCCATCTACAAGTCAAAGAGAGAAGTCGCATGATAAAATAATGCTTCCAAAACCTTGATCTCATATTTATAGCCAGTAGCATTGTAAAAAAATAAAAATAAGTATCTTTTGTGTAAGTGACTCAGTCCATGGTACTTTGATAATACAACACTAGCAAATCAATTCCACAAGTGAAGTAAAATAATTAAAACTATCTGGGAAAAGAATAAAAAGTTGGAAGGGTCAAATTTCCACATTTAATTAGGTACTGCAAATCTATAATAATCCAGATAATGTGATATTGTAATAGAATAGACATGTAACTCAATGGAACAGAATTAAAAGTATGAAAATAAACCATCATATTTATGGTCCATTACATTTTTACAAGGGTGCCTGAATCAGTTCAATTTGAGAACTCCCTTTTCAACAAATGATGTTGGGATGACTGGACATACACATTGAAAAGTATGATTTCTGAAGTCCTCCTTCAGACTATTACACCAACATTAACTATCTGTATGTTGCACATTTAAATGGAAGAACTTAAATTATAAAACTTTTAGAAAATAACTTAGGAAGGTATAGTTTTGAGTTAAGCAATGATTTTTCAGATACGAAACCAAAAGTATAAATGACAAGAAAAATGAGATAAACTGTCTTTCATCATAATTATACACTTTGTACTGCAGATTATAGCATCAAGTTACTGAAAAGGCAACAAGCAAATTGAGAGGAAATATTTGAAAATCATCTATCTAATAAGGGATTTGTGTTAAGAACATGTAACAAGTACTTACATAAACAATCCCATTAAATGGGCAAAGTGCCTGAATAAAACTTTTCCAAAGAAGATTCATAAATGAACAACAAACACTTGAAGAACTGCTCACCATTGTTAGCCAGTAGAGAAATGAAAGTTAAAGTCACAAAGAAATGACCCTTTGTGCCTCCTAAGATAGCTATAATCCAAAAATAGCAAATGCAAGCATAGATCTGGGAAAGTTGTTATTTCTGGTAGGAATGTAAGAGAGCTTAGGAAAACATCTAAGTTTCTTGAAATTTTAAACAGTTATCCTATAACCTAGCAATTCCACTCCTAAGTAAACCCAAGAAACCTGAAAGCATAAATCCACATAGCAACCTAGACATGAATGTTTATAGTAACATTATTCATAATAACCTGAAAGTTGAAATAGCCCAAATCTCCATTAATTTAAAAATGTATAAATCAAATATATTATATCTATACAATATTATATCTATACAATAGGATCTCATTTCCATCAAAAACAGAACTGATATGGGCAGAATGTGAATGAAGTTTAAACATTATGTTAAGTGAAAAACACAATCACAAAATACCATATTACATAATTCCATTTATCTGAAATGTCCAATATAGGCAACTGTACAAGACAAGAATTTGATCGTGATTGCCCAGGACATGGGATTGGGAATGAGAGTGGAGAGTGTGAAAAACTGCTACTGAAAATGCTTCATGTTGAGGCAGCAAATTTTCCTTAAATAAGATTTTCATTACAGATATACAGTTCTGTGACTAAGAAAACATTGAATCATATTCTCTGAGTGGATGAATTATATATTATGTGACATAAATCTCAATAAAATTGTAGGGAAAATTACACGTTTTAGGATTTTTTCGAGATAAAAGTGTTCATCTTAAAAGTAGAAACACTGAATTATTAACTTGGTTTAGAACTTCTTCTAGAAGAGCTATATGGAATATCTTAGTTAAATAGAGGTGTCACATTGAATCTTTCTGTCTTGGAGTTATGAATGAAGTCACCGAATGACTAAATAGAATTTAGCATATTCCATAAGGGTCCCAAACAAGGATCCAGGATGCTGCAGGCATAAAGCATGTATGATTATTAAAAATAAATAAGGGAGGGTTGGCGCTGTAGCTCAGTGGCAGAGGGCTTGCCTAGCATGTGTGGGGCACTGGTTCAATCCTTAGCCCCACATACAAAAATTAAAACAAATGAAATCCATTTACAACTGCAAAAACTAATTTAAAAAATAAGGAGTGATGAACATTTTTTCATACATTTGTTGATCGATTGTATTTCTTCTGTGATTTGTCTGTTCAGTTCTTTAGCCATTTATTGATTGGGTTATTTGTTATTTTGGTGTTAAGTTTTTTGAGTTCTTTATATGACCTGGAGATCAGTGCTCTATTTGAGGTGCATGTGGTAAAGATTTACTTGCATTCTGTAGGCTCTCTCTTGATGTTATTGATTATTTCCATTGCTGAGAAAAAGCTATTTAGTTTGAATCCATCCCACTTGTTGACTCTTGATTTTACTTTTTAGTGGTCTTGTTAAGGAAGTCAGGTTCTAAGCTGACGTAATGAAGATTTGGGCCTATTTTTTTTCTATTAGGTACAGAGTCTCTGTTTTAGTGCCTATGAAAAAAATGTTCATTTTCTCTAGCAATTAGAGAAATGCAAATCAAAACTACTTTAAGATTTTATTTCACTCCAGTCAGAATGGCAATTATCAAGAATACAAGCAATAGTAAGTGTTGGCAAGGATGTGGGGAAAAAGGTACACTCATTCATTGCTGGCAGGACTTCAAATTGGTGGAATCACTCTGGAAAGCAGAATGAAAATTCCTTAGAAAACTTGGAGTGGAACCACCATTTGACCCAGCTATCCCACTCCTTGTTCTATACCCAAAGGCCATAAAACCAGCATACTACAGTGATGCAGCCACGTCAATGTTTATAACAACTCAATTCACAATAGCTAAACTAAGGAACCAACCAAGATGCCCTTCAGCAAATGAATGGATAAAGAAACTGTGATATATATATACAATGGAATATTACTCAGTCTTAAAGAAGAATGAAATTATGGGACTTGCAGGTAAATGGATGGAGTTGGAGAATATCATGCTAAATGAAGTAAGCCAATCCCCCAAAACCAAAGGTCAAATGCAAATGCTGGTCCATAATGGGGCATGCCTAGGGAAGAATGGAGGAACTTTGAAAAGGGTAGGGTGAGTGAGGAGAGGGTAGTCGGTGTTGGGGTGGGAAAGATGGTGAAATGAGATGGACATTATTACCCTCTGTAGATGTATGATTACAGGAATGGTGTAACTCTGCATCGTGTTCAACCAGAGAAATGAAAGGTTGTGCTCCATTTGTATATAATGAGTTGAAATGCATTCTGCTGTCATGTATAATTAATTAGAACAACAACAAAAAAATTAGCAAAATAATCCAGCAACATATTAAAAGATTACATCATCATAACTGTATCAGCCAGGGTCCAATCAGGGCCCAAAAACTATACATTAATTTGAAAAAGTAAAGATTAATATAAATTTTTTAAAAAATATTATATACTCTAAAGAATATATGCTATAAATATGTGCCTTGAAATATCTGCAGGGGAAAGAAAGTAAATAATTTTGTATTCTCCAACAATAAATGTAAGTTTATGTCATATATACAGTTTAAATTTCTATTAAACAGAAGGTTCTAAATGATTTTCTCTCTAATTTTCAGCATTTCCTCTATTTTTCTGAACAAATCTAATTCTCCTTGTTTTAACACATATCTTTACTTCTTGTTTAACAGATACAAGATATACCATATTTATTTCAACAGTCTATTTCTGAAAAGATAAATTCAAGTATATTTTCAAGTGTATATTTGACCTTTTTGCACTGTCTACATGTCTTAAAATACATATAAAATCTTTTACAAAGTCATACAGATTTACTTCATTTCCATATACTCCTCTTGTTCTCAAGCTAAACATATCAATTACTTTGAAATGTATATTATTAGCTAATCCTTTTTAAGTTTTGTGTATTTATGACTCAAAGAGTCTTCTTCTCATGTGGATCCTAAAATTACTTGAGCAGGCAGGAGGTGCTTGAAAGAATCTTGACTTTTATTTATGTGTAAAAAAGATCTTTAAGACTGGAGTGTTAAGAAAAAATGTAAAGTAATCTATTGCCATCTACCCTTTTAGCTACTTAGGGTCTATTTTTACTTTTTTGTTTTCCTACCTATAGGCTATGTTTTGTTTTGTTTTTGAATAGTTGTTGGCAAAGTCATATGTATGCATGCATACATAGAGAAAACTATTTATGTTATATAAATACTACATGTACATGTGTTTGTACTTTTCTCATTTACTTCTTTGGGGAATTTTTAAGTAATTTGCTTTTAAAACTAGGAATGTATTTTCCCAGAGGATCCATCAGTTTCTTTAGTGCTGCAACTCAAGAATGAACAGGCGAGTCAACTTTTAGAACAAAATCAATAAAGAGTTTGAATAGTCAAGGTGGTAATTTGGAAATGGTACCAAGGATATCACAAGGCATCGACAGGTCAGCAGATCATGAATGAAGCTGCAAGGAATAAGTAAAGAGCAGTGCCACCAACAACAATTACAAAAGTAAAAAAACTGACCTACACAATGTTTTTTAAAAAAGCATTGTCTTATGACATTCAGAGGTAGAGTGAAAGTGAGATCAATTACTTAGTGAAATCACAAAGGATCAGGTCATTTCCATTCCTATCTTTTTCCTATAATGGGCAATTTTCTCTACCTGCTATCCTTTTCTTTTGTAGCTAGATGCTTGTGTTGTAACTGCATATCCCATTGTCCTAAATGACAAAGTTACGAAAGTTATTGTCTTCATTAAGTCTGTTCAATTTACATTAGATGCCTGCTCTTGGACTAAGGAGATCTGCCATCAGAATATCATACATTAGTTGACTTCCAGTAAGCAGGATACTCTTCTGCAGTTAAGGATAGATGTCCTGAGTCATATAGGTTGTGGTGTCAGTAAGAGAAAATGTTAGTATCCATTCTACAAGAAAAAGGGAAAAAATGATTCTAGGGAAGCAACTGACATATTTTCCTTTTCAATGAACATATCCCTTGCAAAAATAATAGACAAGTATATGAAACATGTGAAGAAAACACAACTAACCAACATGAATAAATGATTAAAAATAAAAAGGAAATTAGTAAAAGAGCACAAATGGTTTAGAACAAACTATTTGAGACATATTATATGTATCCTGGGAGATTTCCTGTATTGTTTGTAAACAGATGGTGCAATAAAATTTAAACTGTATCATTTCAAAGTCAAAACAACTAGGACCAATTTATTACTTACCACTTACTATCTCTTCAGTTTCTCTGGAGTAACTTATTCTGAAACTGTGTTTCAGTTTTTCTAATGATAAATTTTAATTTTATATAAATAGTGGCGGTGTGAGGGTTAAATGAAAGCATTTATTAAATACCTTTAGTTCAGAGTCATCCTTTTTCTTACGTGATTTTATTGAAAAATGCCCTTCTCTCCTCTAATTATTGGCAAACTTCCACAAAGAGATCACAACCATTTTTTCCCCACCATTCTAGAACATTTACAAAAAATGGCCACAGTTACTCCCTTTCCTTTATCACTGCCCCATTCACAACATTCTTTGCTGCTTTTCCCATCAAGAAAGCAAGCCAACTTTTCTACCTCCTGAATCTGAGCAGAACCTATAACTTGCTTTGAATAATAGGATGCTGTAGACCTGACATAATGCCAGTTCCGTGTCTAGGTTTCACCAGCCCTTTCCCATCTTTGTATTCTTTCCTTGTCCTCTGTGCCTGCCATGGGAACAAGTCTGGGCCAACATGCTGATGGATGGATGATCACAGAGGACCAAAACCAAGTCAGCTTAATTTCTTAGCTGAGGACAGACACATCACCACCCAGTCAGATTCAGCATATCCAACTGTAGGCACATAAGCAAGACTGGTTTTCTAGCTGTGCTGCAGTTTTCAGAGTTAACAAAATGCTTGTTAAGCCACTACATTTTTAGAGTCCTAACTAGTATACGTAACCTAATTCCCTAAGGAAGATTCCTTCCTCCTGATATGCCAACAGCCATGCATTCTAAATTTACTACTTACTACAATTTTCTAAGACTTGATATTGCCTCTTGTCCTCTGTGAATCTTATATTCAATGGAGCTGGAAGCCATTTCTTGCTCATCTTTGTAACCTTATAACCAGGTTAAATGCCTCACACATAATAGATAAATGTAGTGGATTGCTATTCACTGGTGAATTTATTCAAACTTTTCAGGCTGCTTGTAGCATGGTGGCACAATTTAAGTTTTCTCTTGTTTCCTTTGCTCATTCAGATAATGTAGTGGTGATTGCTTTGTGTTTTCTCATAGCTGCAGAGGCTTCAAACATCCTGAGAGATTCAATGACATTTGCTATTCAAACCTTTTTGTTCCAATTAATAGTGGCACTTCTCAAGGGGAAGTGAGCACAAATGAATGGTCTCAGAGACGTTCTCTCTGTAGGAAAACTTTAGGGGAAAATCAAAATATGCCATAGTTTTAATGAAAAAACAGCCTGCATAAGTCTCAGTAGAAGAGGAAAACTGGGAATTATGTTGTGAAATAGAGCATGTCAAACAGAATGAGGCTGTTGCTCTCAGCTACTATCTCTGGAATAATTCAACAGCAAAATCAATGAATTGACCTATTTCTCCCTTTAACAAACCTGTTAGAATTCCATTATTTTACAATGTTACTCTTAAAAATCATAGTGTACTCATTCTTTCTTTAACTTTTATATTAGTCATAAAGCAATTATTATTTAAGTTTATTTTGAATTAAACTCAAGATCCTACAAAACCTCAGCACTTAACCATATCCACAGACATATTAACATAACATATTTGGAAAGTACTCTAAATAGTACAAAATACTACTTTAAGAAAATATCTGTGATCCAAGAAGATAGCTCCAGCAAGAATTGCTAATTTTATTCAATATTGGAATTAGCAAAATCTCAAACAATTAATATATTACATTTCACAAAGAAGTGAAGACACAGTATTGGAACCAAATCTTCCTTCCAAATCATTGCACTTTTCTGTGAAAGACAAATTCGATTTAACTGATTTAAAAAAAATGAATCTTTATGTATCTACTTCTTTCTCATTTTCTCCTACCATTAAACACTGGATTAGTTATTTGACTCATGTTTTTATTTCAAGGCAGCAAATTCAAAGGAACTTCTAATCCTGATTTGTAGAGATAGCAACATCATGGACAGTAAGGAAGGTGTTACACGTGATTGTAAAAGACTTCTTTAAGGCAAAGATCATGAGGTGTGCACATCCTGGGGTTGTAGCCTGACTTGACTCTGGACTTCTCTGTTTGAGATTTTACTCACTCACAGGTGATACATGTGTTAGAGCATAATTATTCTTCCACTGCATAGCAAAACATCATTCATTCATCCATTAAATCTACATTTAAGGAATATCTTCTTTCTTCTAATTCTCACTATATGATTGCATTAGAAATATTGGGGTGCCACAGGAAATCAAGCACATGCTCAAAAGTTACTTGGCAAGGCAAACTACTTCTGCAGAAGGGTGTGCTACTGAGCAAAGTCTGGAAGCAAGCACACTTGGGAGCAGTCAGCCTGTTTTTATACCTAAGGCAGCATTGCCCCTTGCTCTGACAGGAGGAGCTTAGAGTTATAATCCACACAATTGGCTAGTTTTAAAATTATGGTTGTGACTGTATAGAAGTTGCAAAGTTCAAAATGGCTCTGATTGGATTTTCACGATTTTACATTTAAGGCCAAATATTCTATCTTGAAAACGGACCACTGGACTTGCTATTTCACACAATGGCAAACAAATTCACATTGTGTCTGGTCTCATAGGACTTATAATCTAGTACAGCCTTAACAAATAAATACACAAGTATAAAATTGAAATTTGTGATAAATGCCATTGTGGAAAATAAGTCAGTAATCTATAGGAAAACAAAAAGCGCATAGATTTCTATAGAACTGAAGACCAAGCACTCCAAGGAAATGAAAGATCAAAAGCCTCAAGCTGAATGAGGGTTTGGAATGCTGCTAGAGGGTAGTAATTGAGTCTAAGACTACCAAGAGATAAATTCAGGAAGGGTGGGTGAATCCATACTAAGGAAATACTTGAAGATCCAGGTGAAGAACTCAGATTTATTCTAAAGGAGTGGGAATCACTCAGACAGCTTTTAAGCTGAGGAACAAAATGCAATTTATTTTTAAAAGATTACTATGGCTGTTATATGGTGCAGTTGAGGGAGTGGAAATAAGCACATGAAGTAGGAAAGTTATTATGGGAGCATAGCAAATACTTCACTGACTTGTGTGTGTGCTAGTTTGGGATCACATGGTTTGGAAGTAGAATGATAAAAGGCAACTGATCATGTTGTGGTAGTACCATAAACAGAGATGTCCAGGATGGGTTGTAGCGTTTGATATTGAATGTAAAACATGTATTTTATTGTGAATATTTCCCAGATGACTAAGAAGAGTAGAGTGGAAGGATATAGTAACAATTCAACTCAGAACCCATGCTACAACATGGATCACACTAAAGACATTACGCTAAGTGAAAAAAAGCCAGTGACCAAAACACAATTGTTTGATGTCATTTGCATGAGATACAGGAAATTAGGAAATAGAGTGGTGGTTGCCAGGAGCTGCAGGAAGAGGTAACGAGGAATTACTGTCTAATGAAGGTAGGGTTTCAGTTGAGGAAGATGAACAAATTCTTTAGATGTGGTAATTGCACAAAAACATAAATATAGCAAAACTTCTGAACTTTATATTTGAAAATAGTCAAAAAAGGCAATTTTATGTTAAATATATTTGACTACAGTAGAAAATCAGAAAAAAAATATTGATCTTGGCAACATATAATGAAAATTTTACCTGAATGAATTCATGAAACCTGCCATGGCTATTTAGGAATGTTTTCTATATCAATTTCATATATAACACATCAATGTGAGCTCAAATATGATGTAAGAAACCATGCATTGCTGCTGTAGCTGCATTTTGAATTTTATTCAGAAAAGCATTGAGAATGTTTTGCATGCTCTGTGTGTCAGGGTTTAGGCATTTTCATGTCCTTGTTAAGATCTGGTATTCCACTTTTCTCATTTTAAATAACTTTCACCTGACTTTCATTTCCATACCAATAAGTTCATTCTAGTAATAAAATTTTATTGTCAGTCTCTTCAAGTTTTTATTTTCACCTTTTTATGAATACTATCAGGAGACGAGAAAGAGCTTTACCCTATATACCAATGTGCCACTCAAATTTATTTCCTAAAGCTAATCAAAAAGTTTTGGAGGATTTATTTTCTCTTATGATTATCCAAATGTGTCAATTCAGTAACATACAGGTGTTCTAAAAATTTAGCTCCACCGAGACCATATAAAAACCATTGTAATTATTAGACTGAGTGGATCCTAAGCTTTTGAAATGAAAAGAGAATCCCTTGCTCAAAGCACAAACTAGATGACTCAATGTATTGCACATAAGAGGTGCAGAAAAATATTTAACTGGAATACTTGATGTGTCATCTGCCCAACATCATCTACTTGACTTTCTTCATGTGTTTGTGCTTCCATGTCATTCAACATAGAAGAGAAAAAACTAAATTCTGTCTTCCTTACAGACAGTAAATGGTCATACAACCTACGTTCCCAGGATCAGCTGTGCCTGTGTGAAACTTGAATTTAAATAAACAACATGAGATCACAAATCTGCATTAAGCCATCTGTTTCCTGGAACAAGCATGCAGAGGTATCTGATGCAGGGGACAGTAGTAGTTCAAGGTCAAGTTTCCTGACCAGCCCTGTGGGGCAGTAGTGGTTGTCCAGCAGCAAAGTTCTTGACATTGAGTGTTGGGTGGGAGCAGTAACAACTAAAAAGTATATGTATCCAAAGTTCAGCATTTTTTACTTCTTTGGCATTTCTTTACTTCATTTTGATAGACCAGAGCCTCAATCCTGTGTTTATGGGTCTCCTGATGAGTCTCTGTGCTATCTAATGTACTTTTTATTAGCTATATTTCTGATTCAAGCAGTAAGAATTGATTCTATTGTTAAAAATGAAAAATCTGATTGATGAAATTAATTAAAAAAAAAAAAAACCTTCAGTCAGTCAACTTCTTTATGGATGGCATTTACCCATGGGATTTATCATTCAAACAGTAAGACTGTGATTCAAACACTTACTCAACTCCACTATATATCTAGAACTGAGTTTGGTGTAGGGAAAGACTGATAATGTAACTTTGTCTCAGAAATACCTAAATCAAGTCAAGGGGCTTGCTGAGCAAGTAGACCATTGCAACAACAGTGTGGTTAAAATTATAAATAAATACTCAAGACAGCAATTGTGTGAAAACAGAAGGCACAACTTCGTCAGGATTGAGAACAATCAAATGATGCTTCTCACCAATAGCTTTGTTTTCCAATGTGGGACTTCTAGGTTACCAGCATTGCTGTCACTTACCAGTCCTGATATGCCAAATTGCTCTAGTATCTACTAAAGAAAAAGTCTGGTGCTTCACTCAGTAATCTTCGTATATAACAAACATTTCTGGAATGTAATTTGGGAAAGTGAAGGGGATGTACCTTTCCAAAATTTTAGAAATGGGAACAATTGAATGATTGCTATTCTGGGACCAAAGAATTCAGGAGGAGCAAATAGATTCAAGTATCTCTGGACTAATATTTTTTTTAACATTTATATATGGCATCAGAATTTTGGGGCAAAGTGACATGGATTTGAATCCTCCACTAACTATAGTTGCCAAGTTGTCACAGTCTTGCAAACTATAGCTTACAATTTTTAAAAAGAGCAGAGGGATATCAAAATCATAGGAAGACAATGAGGTTTAAATTGAATTAACCGTGAAGTCGCTCTCTTTCAATAATGTTTGTTTTAATCACTCTTATGTATTTTCTGCCAAAAAGAGTTGCCCTTTTTGTTTTCTTTTTGGTTGTTGTTGTTCTTTCTTTTTTTAAAAAATGGGACAGATATGTGTCTTCTGTTGTTAAATATCTGTTGTGAAAGGACTGTATCTGCTAAATATCTTTATGCAGAAAACAGGAAAACACTATGCAGATAAAAATTTAATAAATGATTTTTAACAATAGTCTTGGCAGTGGCTTATACCTTCTTAAGTTGTTGTTAATATTATTTATCTTATATTCTACTAAAGAAATACATCCCTTTGCAAAGCACATGAGAATGTATTCATTCATTTTATGAATATTGGCTCTTATCCAGCTTGCAAAAAATAGCAAAAAACAGAAAGACATATTTGGTCAAATGTCAAAGAAAATATTTTAAAATGTACTGGGAATATCTTAACAGATGTTTCTCAGTGTTTAATATTGCTTTGGTGAAACTTAATGGTGATATAATATTTTTATTCAAATTTAATTGCTTTTCTCCTAAGTATTTAAAACTTTTATCTACCTCTCTGATTTTGACCCTTTTGTTAATGATTTGAGAAAAAGAAAGAATATGATAACAATTATGCTAAAGTCACTATGCAGATAAAAATTTAATAAATGCTAAAATCACTCTTTATTAAAGATTTACATTTTGGTATTTCATGCTGCCCTTGTTTTCCTGATTTCCCATGAAATCAGATATTATTTTCTAATTATGCAATGCAAGAACAGCTGAGGATGGCATGATTTTCCTGTTATTGGTTTTCGGAAACAAGGTGTTTATGATTTCAGCAGCTGTCTTTTATTTCTGAGTCTTTACTTCTTCTAAGCAGGATGATCAAGCCACAGAGACAAGAGCACTGTATTAGGAATATTGTGCTAATCTTATAGTCAGCAACTTCACAATTTTACCTGATACTCTCAGAAACCTTATAGGCTTAGCAATGAGACTGACCATATGCTCTTCTACAACTATTTTCATTTATTCTGGGTTATGTATCACTGCATAACATTTTCAATGCAACTTAGTTGTTACTTATTTTTATGATATCTATTGCTTTTGATGTGTCTTTATAGTACAAATGTACAAAGTACACAATTGTACTAACATTTGTTATTACTCTATTTTAAAATGCATTTAGAAATGTATTTTATTAAAATGCACTCATATAGTCACATTTTTAAAAACATATATACACATAGGTTTATATAATACATATATATATACATACATATATACATATATATATATGTACACACACAAACACATATATATCTTGTGATTGTGATTTTTTTAGGGGAACCAAAACATTTAATTATTCTCTGTCCATAAGTGTACAGTTAATATTTCTTTTCGTGTTATGCAAGTCTTCCCATAATTTGATGTGAACCAGTGTTTTTATTTACTACCTATTTTATTCTTTACAAATCAGATATTCTAGCTGAACTGGATTTTTTCTAAAGTATGCCTGTAGTTTGACAGTTCTATGCATTTGCTTACTCTGTCTTCACTCATAAGAAATCCCTCTTGTTGCTTTTTCTATAACTTTCAACTATGTAAGATTGTAATGATATCCTCTGTCAATATTCTTTGGAAGAGTACTAATATATTGCTATTTAAAAAACTGCAGGGTATAGTCTTGTCTATGTCTTCATGTGGTATAAGCAATGGTTCCATTAGGAACACATACGCATGTGCACACTTCACCCAACAGTAATGTTAATTCCCAAACTCAATATCCAACATTTGAAATTGTCATATTTTAATTATTGCTAATTTCTTTCAACATTTATATTCTAAAACATTTTACAACATGCTATATGTACTCCAGGTTTTCAGGACTTCAGAATTTGACAGGAATCTACACCATCAACTCAATAACAATCAGACCCTCAGATTTCTGAGACTTTTCAGGCATGACAATCTTGTGTCCCAAGCCAGTACCTTGCAATACATGTCTTCATAGTAGAGAGATAGATAGATGAGTAGATAGATATGTAGATAGATAGGCAGAGTCTTGTTTCCTCTGGAAAACCCTGAACAAAAAACTGGCACTTTTCGTGGTTTTAATTTTCATTTCCCTAAATATGATAATATTTCCAAAATATCCATGATCACAAGAGTGGATAATTTTTACTCATACAAAGGAATAAAACTATAATTAAAATAAATGAACTAGATATATTATCAACATGGATAAATCTCACTTCAATCCCCATGAAAGACAAGAAAGATGAAAGAAAGAAAGAACAAACACATGGGGTGTGCCTACCTCTGACTCATTGCTACTTTCTTTTTTTGGGAGGGCAGGGGTACCAGGGATTGAACTCCAGGGCTCTCAAACACTGAGCCGCTTCCACAGCCCTTTTTTTTTTTTGTATTTTATTTAGAGACAGGGTCTCACTGAGTTGCTTAGTGTCTCAGTTTGGCTGAGGCTGACTTTGAACTCTTGATCCTCCTGCCTCAGCCTCCTGAGCTGCTGGGATTAAAGGTGTGGGCCACCACACCCTGGCTCACTGCCACTTTCTTAAACCACCACAAACGCTTTTCTATAGTACTGCAATTGCATGCTAAATGGCATGCCTGCTTTCTTTTCTTCCTTACATAGTCTATTTTATTTTGAAAATTGCCATCAGTTCTTCAAAAATTTAGATCAGATTCTGTCTCTATTTTTCTTGAAAACTTGGAATTAATTCCCATTTCAGTCCCAGAAAAACTAAATTTCACACAATGGTTGCGAGAGCATCAGTACATTTCTGACATTAGGTTCTAGTAATCTACTGATCCAAAATGTCAGAAAATACCTTTGGATATATGTTACCTTTGTCAAAAAATACCTTTGGGTATTTATCCATTGTGTTTGGGAGACGACATCCAAGGAAGTGTTGCTCAGCGAATCCCTTTATCTACTTTGTGTCTTCTTTCTCGGGGACCTCTACCTAAGACACTGAATGGGATGCTGTAACTTGCTCTCCAACCAATCTCTCTGCACTTGATTCCTCCTTATTCTGCTGTACTTTTTTCCTGTTTTTGATAGCAATTGTCAATTTTAACATGCCACATAATTTACTGATTAAGGCTTATTATTTACAATGCATCTCCCTCCACTAGAACATAAACTTCCTGAGACAGGGAATCTTCATTGGGATCAGCAGTTATCCCAAGTGTTTTTTGACATGTGGCACTCAGTCATTATTCATGGAATAAAGTCACAAATAACTGAGAGGAGATTAAATTTCCAAATACTATCTTGTTCTCACTCTAGGAAATTTCTTATGGAGAACTTTAGCTCCATATAAGTATTTTTTCTTTGTGGTTTTTCTGAATTCATATAGTTGAATTTTCCCAGTCATGCATGCATTAACATGCAAATCCACTATAGAATTACCAGATAGAGACCAAAGATCAGAAACACAATACTTTTGAAATTACACAATAAATTCCCTGTTCTAGGGAAGCACACGATCATTTCATCTAGTAAGAGAAACAGAAATGTTAGTCAAAGCATAGGTACCTTGTTTCTGCTAAAAATTAAAAAAAAATCATCTTAAATTCTCAGCCCAGAAGGCACATAAACGTTTGATTCCATCTTTGTGTAAAGTAATTCCTATTGTTCTGCCTAATTTCAATGAGACAGAATAGTGCAGTTCTGCCATGTTCCAGAAGAATCAAATATTTGAAATAAAGACCACCTAACTGACCTCACATAATTCCAGGTATTCTTTTCTTCTCCCCAGACTCCTTACATATGTCTTCTATAAACTGCAGAGGAGGGAAAATGTCATCCTTATGGTGTTAGTTTAGCTGTTGAAATGCTTGCTAATCTCTGAGAGTTTCATTATTCTTTACTAAATACCACTGCCTTATAAATCATTGATACCACCAGTGATGAGAGTCAATCAGGGCACAGTTCTGTTTCCCCAGATGTGAATACTGAACAGCCCAGAAACACTGAGGCAAGTGTAGAAAGCAAATTTTATTTAAGGAATAGAATAGAGATAGACTTCTCCATAGAGAAGGGGATTCCAGAGTTGGGTGTCTGAGGAAGAGGGGGTGTCCTGCCCCTTTTTATACATTTTAGAATTATTTTCTTCTTATGGGCCTCCCCGCCACACCCTGTATTCTTGACTCAGAAGGGCTAAGGGAAGTGAACAAATCCATTCCCATTCAGAGGGTCAGGCAGGAAGGGAGTGGCCCAAGAGGCATTAATTAAAAGCCCCTTGTATCATCAGCCACTTATCAAAGAAATCATTCAGCTTTTGGTTTTTGGGGATTGGCTTATTTCACTTAGAGTGATATTCTCCAACTCTATCCATTTACCTGCAAATGTCATAATTTTATTCTTCTTTATGGCTGAATAATATTCCATTGTGTGTATATACCACAGTTTCTTTATCCATTCATCTATTGAAGGACATCTAGGCTGGTTGTATGGAAATGAGAGGTGGGGAGGGGGCAGGGGAAGGAAAGATAATAGAATGAGACAAACATCATTACCCTATGTACATGTATGAATACGCAAATTGTATGACTGTACTTCCTGTACAACCAGAGAAATGATAGTTATACTCCATTTGTGTACAATGAATCAAAATTTAAAACAAAAAAAATTTTAAAAAATCTTAAAAAAAAAGTTCCTTGTAAGGAGGAACAAATTCCTGGAGGCAAGTCACCTTGACAACAGGTTGCGTCACCAGGGAGGGGTTCTGGTATTAACACTTCATTACCTTTCGAATATGCGCCCATCTTTCTTACCCATTTTTTACCTACACTGACCGTCTTTTTGTCCCTTAGCCTCATCATCACAGTATTAAATATTCTAGAAATTACTTTTTGGCCTGATGGGATGATATCCATCCCAGGTTTCCATATCAGTTTTTCTTGGAATTTCCTGGAATACTTGGAAAAGATTGATTTGGTTTCCCTTCAGGATCAATATTGCATAGACAGAGGACAACATCAGGTAGCTGTTTAAAAGGTAGCATTCTGATGTAGCTGTTTAAGAAATATGATTTATATCTAAATAAAAACTTGAAGGTCCCCAGCTTCTCTGGATTCAAGAACACTCAGACACATAGTGGACTCAAGGAATCCAGATTGCTAACTAGGACCTTAAATGATTCTGGAGATCCCCAAGTTTTGATCTATATGCCATTATCACAGAGGAGTAAATGAACATGTGAAGTGTGTAAATACCTTATCTATAACTAGACAGCAGCTAGATATGGACTAGAATTGAAGGAAGACAATGGTCAAATTGTAAAAATCCTAGAGATAATGTTGTCAACTTCATTTTTTAAAAAATGAGGCTATAATTTTTGCCTCTCTCTCTCTCTCTTGCTTTCTCCTTCCTTTATCTTTCATTCCTTTGGGAGTTTTCTATTTAATGACACTCTACTCAATCATCTTCTTGCTAGATAGGAAGAGGGAGGTTTTGTGTGTCAGCATGTCAAATGAATCTGTCATGAATGGCAGGGACAGTTCACAGGATTCTCTGATCCTCAGGACCAGACTCTTAGGCTAAAGCTCTTGCCTGTATATTCACTGTTCTTTGCATGAGGATCCTAAAACTCATTTTTTTTTTTCATTTCCCTTCAATATTTACTATTGCCCACTTCTCAATGTCCTTTTAGGCTCAAGACTTCTAACTAATTTTTTCTGCTATCAAAGAATACAAGCCTCCAGAATGATTCCCTTTAAAGCAGTTCTGTCAATCATTATGGAAAGATAAGGCAATACTTGACATAATAAAATTTAAAGCATGAGAAATTTTACAAACTTGTTAAAGAGTCATCTCTTTTCTGGTCTATAATCGCTGTTCATGTCCTAAAAAGGTAAGTTGAAACTCCTGAAGCTTTATTCCCCAATTTTTTATTCCTAATAAAGAGTCTCACAAGCTCTACCACCACATGTTTCATTAGCAACACTAGAAGGCTAGATAATGAGTATTTTTTTCTTCTGTCACTGTCCTTATATAAAGAGGTATATTTTAGGTTGCATTTATCTCAATTACTTACTTTTGTCACATTCCAACATGTACCCATTGTTTTACAAGATAGTAGGTACATGTCAAGAACACTAACTTCTTGTTCAAAGCTCTGTTTTATACCATAAATCCACACAAAGGTATAACTCTGATTACTAATTGTTTCTCAAAAGTTAAAATACAGAAAAAGGAAGAATATATTTGAAAAGTTAATACATTTCCTTAGTTATAGTTCAATTTTTTATTAATATTTCTCACATAATTTTTTATAGAATAAGCAAAAAATAAGTGGAACCAAATTTCTAGATGACTCAATCTTTCCTGACAGATGGGATCACGAAGTAATCTTAGATACTTTGCCTGAGTTCCACTGGCTTTTTTTTTACACGTTTCACTGCCAGCCTTATTCTGTTCCAGAATCTTATGGTTTAGATGTGAGACAATGTGTGAGACATTGCAAGAAAGTTTAGAGGTGAAATAATTAGTTTCTGAGAACCTTAACCTAATCAGTGCATTGATCTTCTAATGGGTATTAACTGGGTGGTAACACTAGGCAGATAGGGTGTGGCTGGAGGATCTGAATAGATGGTGTGACCTCAGGCTTTGTATTTTGTCCAATGAGAGGAGCTTTCTGCTTCCTGGAAGCACACCCTAAGCTGTATTCTTCTGCCATGATGTTCTGCCTCATTTGGGGCCGAGAACAATGGGGTCAGCTATTTGTGAACTGAGACCTCTGAAATCGTGAGCCCAAATAAAGTTTTCTACCTCTAAATTTTTTCTCATCAGCTCTTTTGGTCACGGCAGTGAAAAAACTAATTACTACACAGAATATCTATAGATTCAACCTTGGGAGAAGAGGTTAAGTGAAGAGAGAAGGCAATTACTCAGGAGGGATGAGAGGAAATATTGATTCATATGTCTATCTGAAAGTATGAGAGTAGGCTTTATAATGTTTAAAATAGAATTCAGTGATGGTTACAATGGATATTCTGAATTTTTGGTTATAAATATTTATTTGGCATTTCTAATAAGTGATTCAAGCCTGAATACACAATGGCATTAGTATTCTAAAAATTACACATCTGACATTTATTAAAGACTTTCTGAAAATAATTTTTGCTATTGGAAGTGGAAAAGAAAATAAGAAGGGGACTGTGAGGAAAGAGTTACTCCTTTATTTTTTTCTGAAGAGATGGTAAAAGCAAAGAATGGAGGTCATGGTTCACTGCAATTATCCTTACAGCAGAAACCATCATTTATAGTTGACCCTAAGACTATTCTGTAGGTTAGGCACTTATTTTAAAATTTTTCTTATGCAATTGTTCTTAATTATTTTGCTACTACTATGGAAATGACTGATCTGTTATAAATTAAAAGTTTCAGTATTTGTCTAAATAAAAAGACAATATTTATTTTTCCTTGCATGTTATTTATTCTTTGTATCCTGACCAAAGTGAGATTAGATACAGTAAAATAAAATAAAATTATTTCTGAATGACGGACAGAACATGAAGTCCCATCATTAGAATATCCAGCACAACAGGTAAGGAAAGAGACAGGCATCTACACTTTTAACCAATGTCTCAACCTGATGTTATTGCAAATTGCATTGAGAAACATTCTTATTAAATCTGGTGACTATAAATGAAAACTTTATTTTTCAAAACCCAAAGAAGCATCTCTTCCATCACTTAAAATGTATACCCATGTTTTCCAAGCAACTTTGTTACCTCCAGCTTATTGCTTGGCACTTTTCAACTAAAAGATTGAATTTCATAGACTTTCCAAAAATTACTAATTTTTGAAGAGCACATATGTAAATAAAGTGCTTTAATACATCAAACATGGAATTTTAAAATAACAAACATCTAAAATATAAAGATCTTCTCCCCTGTTCCTAGGCAGAAAAAAAAAAAAAAAAAAAAAACCAGTGTCAAAAAGGCTGTATTACCAATAGTAGTATAGAGATTCAAGTCCATCTCTGTTAAAATAACAATGACATTAGTTATAGAACTAGAATAATTTAGTTCAAAATTAGAAGGGAAGAATAAAAGAACCAGAATAACCAAAGCAATCCTGATCAAGAAGAGTGATGCTGAAGGCACCAGAGTTGCACTACACAACATGACATTGGTGTCAAAACAGACATGAAGACCAATGGAATATAAAAACAGACACAGAACCAAGTCCTCTGATTCTTGAAAAGGTGCAAAAACATACTTTGGAGAGATGACAGACCTTTTTAACAAAGAGAGCTGGGGAAGCTGGATATCCATATACAGGAAAACAAAGTTATATCCTATGTCTCACCCTGCACAAAAATCGACTCAAAATGAATCAAAGATTGAGGAATTAGACCAGAAACACTGCAACTGGCCATAAACAGTTGCAAACACTGCAACTAAACAGGGATTGTAGAAGATACACAACAGGTCAGCAAATATTTGAAAAAAATGTTCAGCATCTTTAGCAAACAAGGAAATGCAAAACAAAACTGAGATTTAATCTCACTTCTGTTAGAATGGCAATGATGCAGATAATAATAAATGCTAGATAGGTTGTGGGGGAAAAGGTACACTCAAGCATTATTGGTGGAACTGCAAATTAGTGGCTCTACTTTGGAAAGCAGTATGGAGATTCCTCAAGAGCTTAGTAATGGACCCACCATTTGACCCAGTTATCCCACTCCTGGGCATTTATCCAAAAGACCTAAAATCAGCATATTATAGCGATACATGCATATCAATGTTTATGGCAGGCAATTCATAACAACCAAGTTATGGAATCAACCTAGGTATCCTTCGATAGATAAATGGATAAATAAAATGTATATATACACAATGGAGTTTTACTCAGCTATAAAGAAGAACACAGTCATGTACTTTGTGGGTAAATGGATGGAACTGGACAACATCATGATAAGTGAAATAAGACAGACTCATCGTCAGTGGTTGAATGTTTTCTCTCATGTGGAAATTAGAGAGAAATAAAACTTAAGAAAAGATCTCATTAAAATAGAAAGAAGGGGCTGGGGAGATAGCTCAGCTGGTAGAGTACTTGCCTCGCAAGCACAAAGTCCTGAGTTCGATCCCCAGTACCATTAAAAAAAAAAAAAAAAAAAAAAAAAAAAAAACAGAAGGAAGAACAGTGGAATAGAGGAAGGGGACTAAGCTGGAGGGAGGAGGAAGGGGAAATGAGAGGAACAAAGTAAAATAAAATTGACCAAAGTATGCTGTGTGAATGTATAAATATAGCACAATAAATTCCACTTTCATGTACAACTATAATGCACCAATTAAAAAATAAAGAGTAGAAGGAATACCAATAGGGTAGCACTAGGAACAGGGGAAGGAAGGGTGGAAAGGATTGAAATAGAGCATATTAGGTTATACGCACCCATGAATATGTCAAAATGAATATCACAATTATGTAAAATTTTAATGAATATTAAAAATAAAATAGGTCTTTTTCAACTATAAAATGACTCTATTCTTACATCAATTTTTTTCTTTATAATATACAAATTTGACTCTCAAAACATGATCAATAAAGAATTCCCCCTTGGAAATATTTTAATAAAAATGCATTTCGAGTATGTTATCTTGAGGGTCATGCATGCAAGTATCATTTTGGGAAATATTTTTAGATAGTACAAATCTCTTTATTTTTTCATTTTCAAAAGGGAGATTGGTTATAATAAAATATGATCATTTATTCCTTAGGTTTTTATTTATGTTCCAATTTTCAGTGTTCAAATTCCCATCACAAGTGTTCGTACAGACTATTATGAGATATAATGATAGAGGGGAGGGGAAACTAGCAAGAAACACTGTATTTTAAAGATCTATCAGATACAGCCATTACCTCCCATCACTTTTATTTCCTCCCTACTCCCACTTCTATTCCCCTAGCTTAATAGTAAATCTTTGCTCCTTTGCACTTGTGTGTCACCATAGAAACAGCATGGTCTAGTTAACTTGCTTTTGGGAAGAAGAGAGACTTGGAAACTGAGCATCCCCATCTACTGCTGCTGGAATCTGTGCTACCTTAGCTTCCCACCCTGCTGCTGTGACAGACCAGTCCATGACCACTGAGCGCCAAGTGAACTTGCAGATGTATGAATGATGATAAATTGTTCCTGATTTAAACCCCTGAGTTTTGCAGAGTTACCCTACATAGATAGAGGACAGGATGTACACCATAAGCAGAGTTGATTTGGGGGAGAATATCATTGGGGATACAAAGGAAGTTCAATCTAAAATGAAGAAAGTAACAGAGGATAATGGGTTATTAACGTAAGCATTTATAGAGGTAAAGTGATAAGGAATAACCAATGTAATTTTTATTCAAAACACTTAGAGGCAGATATGGTAGGGATATAGAATTTTTCAGATGTTATAAAGGTATTAGTGTGTATATTTTGTAGCCTTCATTGATAGGTTCCAGGATAATGGCTTATAATAGATTATTCTGAAATAAAGCAAATGGATAGTCACAGTAAGTACAACAAATAAAAACTGTAAAATTCATGTCAGGTTAAGTCTGGTCAGGTTTTGCTTCTAAATGACTTAGACAAAATATTTTAGTCTTCAGAGCTTTCTGGTTTTTAGAACTATACGAGAAAGAGTTTTACACTGCTGTCGACACTATAGAACTCACTGGATTATGGGAGAGTAGAAGAATGAGCTGGATGCTGAGTCTAACACTTTGTTGGACTAACTGAGGCAAAGAATAAATAAATGAATAAGTAAATACATCTAAGAAACATATATCCAGTGAAAACTTTTAAGTTCTTAAAAAAAAAAATATATATATATATATATGTAATTGATCATAGACTGTTGTCCTAGGGATTTACACTGGCCCTAATTCACACTTCTTGTGTTGTTATATTTTAAAATATTTAGATAAAAAAGATAACTTATCACATTTTCTTTGCATATAACAGGGCTCTGTAAAACCTGAGCAGTGTGCATTGTGGAATCAAGAGGCAGCATGAAGGGCCAGCAAGAATAATTGCACTTCAAACTCAACTGTGTGGCTATAGTCCCTGAGTGGCTTTTCAGCATGTGTTTTAGAGTAGTCTGCACTTCATGAAAGACACAAAGTGTCATAATTTCCAGAAAGGTAACCAGAACTGGAAGAAAACATAGAATTTTGTGGAAAATCACAGGCTCAAAATAAAGAAATTTATTCCAGTCCAGTTCAGATACATCTGATAATTTAATTGCATGTTATGGTCTTAATTCACATCTTCTCTGGTGACTTGTGTGCCAAAGACAAGAAGGGTTTAGAACTAGTGACCAGGCTTATATTTCATGATCACTAAAATTGTGCTTTTAAATACTATGCATTTAATTCACATTGCATCATAAAATACATTATCATTTTTATTATGATTATTACTAGTAATTACATTAGAGTTTTATATTAAAATGTTATAGAATTATTTTGTAATTCTATTAAATCAGATGGCATTTTCCTGTCATAGGAATGATGTGCTATATGTAGTAACTGTATTTCAAATAAATGCATGTCTGTGGGAAATTATGAGTCTCATTTGATGTTTTCATTTACTTGTTCATTAATCACATTTTTGACTAGACAAATGAATGAACAATGCTTTTAACCACACACCAAAACAGGATACCTCTTAAGTGTTTTCTTTATTATTTAAACAAGCCATTTAAATTTGAATGCCAATATATTTCTGTTCTTTATTTTCATTATGGTTTGTCAATGTTTTTGTCAATATAAATTAAATTGAATAACTATATTTTCCATTCTTTATGAATCAATAAAAAATCATATAGAAGCTAAAAGAATTTTTTCAGTCCATGTTTTGTGTTTATTATTATTTTCATCAAGGTCATTTTAGTACTTAAAACTGTCATATTATTATTTGTTCTGCTTAAATATAATGTTTCCAATAATTTACTTCTACACACAATATTTTGTAAATCACTGTATATTTAGAGGTTTGACTATATTATAATCTATAATCAATGTAACAGGTGGTAAAATACATATTAAAGCACTCAAATGCATTTTATATATTAAAATGTAGATATTGCATGTTTTTTTTCATAAGTTTAGCTTGTTTTCCATATCACCATCTCTTTCAGCCATATTAATAAATAAAAAGTCACCCTAGTGTTCTTTTTGGTAAAAACTTTAGAGTATCATTGGAATTTATTCAAAATATGAAGCTCTTTCACCAGCTATCCTGATTCAGTATTATGAATGTCATTATTTTGAAGGAATGAATATATTCTAGAAGTTTGTTAAAATGAATCTAGTTCAGAAAAACAAGGGACATAACAAAAGATAATTTTCCTCATGTCATAAAATAGTAACAGAATATGTGATGCTTGTAGAGAACTACATATATGAAAAATAAGTCAATCATGGCAAGAAGGTTAGAATAAAGAAAATACAGTTTTTAAAATTCAAAGATAGACTTTAGAATAGATAGAAGATAAAAATTTAGATAAACAAAGAAAAAAATAATTAAGCCTTAATTAGTTCTGCAGCTTCTTAAACATATAAAGCATTGAATAGATAAAACTGCTAATATCTCTGATAACATAATCTTTTTTAACTTGAAAATTGTAGCTTATAAGAAAATCAAAACGTTTTCCATGGATGTTTTCAGTGGATATTTTCTTTAAAGATGTAAAAACAAACTTCTTTTGATGGAAGAACTTGTCCAAGGGATACCAAAATTGAGCTTTACATTTTATTGTGTCTGATATCACCAGTTGAAACTCATAAAGTACCATTCAATTTTCATAAATGACTCAGGTTCCAAGTCTCTGAGAGGACAGAATTGGAAGTTCCTTCCTCAACAAAGAACACTAGGAAAGACAAAGAGTTACTTGTGATTTCCCTGCTTCTGTGGCAAGTATAGCTCTAATGCAGTTCCCACTGGAACAACTGCATGTGTAGACACCACAATTCAGTTCCAGTAGTCAACTAAAATTCTATCTTGTGACCAAAGCTTACCTTCTGAATCGCTTTCAGAGCCTGTGAAAGCAAGATCAAGAAATCTCTTATCTCTGACTTGTGATTTATTAATGCTGGTAAATTATAATTATGCAAAAAATAAAATATGGTACTCATACAAATATAAGATTAAGATGTGTCAAAAGTTTTCACTCATTAATGTAGAAACTAATAAAATGTCAAAACCATTAAAAGAAAATTTTGAAGAACTGTGTGTGTGTGTGTGTGTATGTGTGTGTGTGACATGTTTGTGTACAGATATGTTGAAGAATTCTGAAGCAAATTTTCTAATAGATGAAAAATTGTTTAATAACTTTGATGGGAAAAATTCAGTACAGACATATATTCTCCAGAGCAGGAATCTCTTGTATTTCCCTGAGAAAGAAATAATTTCCATTGCCACTGATAAGAATGATTTGCAATTATGTCCAATTTTTATAACTCAGTTTCTAAAGCAATGGATTTTTAAAATGATCTAATAATATAAAAAATGAAAAGGGAAAACATACATAAAATCATATAACCTTTCAAGGTATACTAGTCTGTTTTGAACTGCAATGGAAAAAAAAAAAAAATACCAGTAATATTACTTGCCCATTTAAATGTCTTGGAAAGATTTTCCTGAGAACCACTGGTTGTGTTCAAGATTGAGATTTTCCACATTTGAAAATTCAGTTTGGCTATCTGCATGCTTTTTTAATTTTCCAAAGTCACATATCATATTATTCTGACATTATTCTAGAGTTTTCCTCCAAAAAGATGTCATTGCAAAAAACCAGAAAACTAATTGTCCAGAATATGAGTTTATAAGTTTGCTTTTATGATGAAATAAACAATCACACATACATACTATACTTTAATTTGAATATGAATTTTGAGAAAGATATAATTTAAAAAATTAAAAATCGTTTAGTTTTTTTTTGTGTGTGTGTGCTGGGAATTGAACCCAGGGCCTTGTGCATGTGAGGCAAGCACAAGAAATTGTTTACTAATAACCTTTCATGGAGCCACAGATTCTCAAATATTGAACTTGAATTAACAATTGTAGATTTTAGCAGTCTTTATATTTTTAAACACTCACTAGATAATCCCAAAATACATGGACATGACTAATTCACAAAACAATGGCTAGAATTAAGAGAAAATAAAAAACATGCATTCCAAACAACAAACATTTTTACATAGACATTGCTTGGCAAAAATTGTATCTTGATAAATATTTGGGGAAATAAGGCATGAATGTTCTTGGAGGATATAAATATGTAAATGTGAAAATCCTTAACTCCTAAGAAAATCTCATAACTGACAGGTTTCTTGAGGAAATAGTCAAAGGTTATTTCTGTCCTAGGTGTCATGAATTAAAAATCTAAAGACCCTTAGTGATACAAGTTGCCATGAAAGACCTGGCAGCTGTTGTTTCATGAAAAGTGGAAAATTAAGGAGAGAGACAGTTTGAGGGGCAAGTGTGTATTTCAGCCATGTAAACAGAGAGTGGAGAGATAAGAATAAAATACCAGTGACTAACAAACAAAAAACAGTCAGCATCAATTTCAAAGAGAAGGAAAAAAAAATCTGCAGTATGAATAGAACAGAATAAGTTCTCAAAGCTGTGGCTTATATCTATGTATGCTGATAATTCCCATAACCTCTGTAACTTGGGAGAATTCTGTATTCTAGACATTTCCCAGGTTTTTGTGTTATCCATAGTCTATTTAGATGCAGGATTCACAAGAAAACCCTGTATTTTAATGCAAATAGGAAGAGAAATCCTTCTCTTTATTGGTCCTTGGGTTGGAAATATGGTGGGGCATTGAGAAGAGGAATTTTGAGACAGAAGAAGAGGAAAGAGAGAAAAAAAAAAAAAAAAAAAAGGAGGAGAAGGAGGAGGGGGAGAGTTGGAGGTGGACGAAAAGGAAGAAGACCGAGAAACTTAAGGAGAGAGGACAAAGGAATGGGGTGGTAACCAGACTTGGCTTAAATCAAAACCTGACATTTGAGAAAAGCCAGGGCACTTCTTTGGGTGATGATGAATTTAAGGTACATGCATTATACTTAAGAACTTAGTACCTCAGGCAAACCTGAAGAGACTGAAGAGGGTAGAAAAGTAGAAAAAGAAGGCCCTCTGGGTCATGGGTTTAGGTTATAAGAATCATTAAAATGTTCACAGTATTACGAGTGTACTACTGACAAATTTATGGCTTAAAATCTCAGTTGAATAAGTAATATGTTGTCCTCTTTTTTTTTCTTCTGTTTGGTTCTAATTCATATGAAGTTAATTTCAAATTGCTTTTAAGTTCTCTAAAACCACTTTCTATACTCCCAGCCTGTCACAGATGATAAACCTGGAGATATCTTCAACAGAAAATAAAAACTGAGTTATAAACTACCTCAATTCCAAGGATCCCACCACTACTGGTTTCAAAAATACCTAAATATTTCAGCACTGTTTAGATCCAAAAGAAATAGTGGAAAATAAATTTGTAGTAGCAAAATATTTAAAATTACTAATAACTTTCCATGTTACTACTTAATTATTAATATGTTTTTAAATTTTATATAATCAAATGAGGTCCATGGTTCCCACTTGGCCACTGTTGTAACCTTAAAAATAAAGAAGTGTTTACACAATTAGCATAATTTGATTCTACTTGATATTGCTACTATTATTTGCATTTATAGTAAGAATTAGGTTTCGATTTTTAGGGACATATTTCTAAAATTTGAAAATAGGCAAAATATTAAACCTGTCAAATTTATACATAGGATAATATTTCTAGATTGAACTTAAGAGACTGGAATGAACTGAGTTTTTCTGCTCTCAAAATTAATGAATATTAATTTGTAAAGCTAATGGGTAACATTGGAATACCATTTCAAACATTGAATAGCATACTTTGAACTGGGCTTGGTGGCTCATGTCTGTAATCCCAGTGGCTTGGGAGGCAGAGGCAAGAGGATCGTGAGTTCAAAGCCAGCCTCAGCAAAAAACGAGGTACTAAGCAACTCAGTGAGACCGTGTTTCTAAAAAAATTACAAAATAGTTCTGGGGATGTGGCTTAGTGGTTCAGTGCCCCTGATTTCAATCCCCAGTACCTCCCCCACAAAAAATGCACTACACTTTGATATTATTAAAATAGAATAAAACTGATGTTCATACACTCACTTATCTCTTTTTCCCTAACAGCATATCATAGGAAATGCTGAACTCATTTTCAGTAGAAAAAACTAGTATCTATTGAATGATTGGCAGATCTTTTTATTTTTTCTGATTATTGATAGGGTCACAAGACTAAGACTACAGTATTGTGTGAAAGAGCAATGATACTTTAAAAGAAAAAGTATGCCAGACAGACTATTCAAAATATTGTCATAAAATAGACATAACAGAAAATTTACCATTCTAATCATCATCAAGTAGTCTATTCAGTCTCATTAAGTACAATTGTATTACTCTATAGCATTCACCACTCTCTCTCCAGAATTTCTCCATCATCCCAAATTGAGACTGTAGCCAGTAAAAGAAAAAGAAAAATAAATTCTACAAACAAAAAAAATACCTCTTCTTCCCTTCTCCCTGCAACCTCCAGAAACCCCTATTGCATTTCAGTCTCTATGAATTTGATTATTCTTTGTATGTCATACAGATGGAACCATACGATATTTGTCACTTTGTGTCTGTTTTATTACACATAGTAACTTTTCAAGTTTCATCCGTTCTGTAACATGTAAGAGAATTTCATTTCTTTCAAAGGTTAAATTATATTTTATTGTAAGTATAACCTTCACTTTCATCCATTGATAGACATTAGAGCTGTGTCTTCATTCTTGCTGCTATTACAGAATAACACAGGCTGCGTAATTTATAATGAACAGAGATGTATTGACTCAAGATTCTGGAGGCTGGAAAATCTAAGTTGGAGGGGTCAGTATTTGATAAGGATTTTTTTGTTGCATCATACCATGGTGGAGCAAAAAGAGAATGAGAGAGAGAGAGAGAGAGAGAGAAAGAAGAAGGAGAAGAAGGAGGAAGAGGAGGAGGAGAAGAAAAGAGAAAGGGAAAGAATTGAAGGATGCATCCTCAACTACTTCTGTACTTGGCATAATCCATTCATGATGGATTAACCCCCATCACCCGAACACCTCTTATGGGCTCCAACTCCCAACATGGTTGAACTTGGAATTAAGCTGTGCATACATGAACTTGGAGGAGACATTCAAACTATAGCAGATTTTTCCCACTTTTGCTACTGTGAATAATGCTGCTATGAGCATTGGTGTACACATATCACTGAAGCAAGAACAAATAAATACACCAAGAAATTTCTCAGCATTTTAAAAACTGCCTTTTTCTTCAGTAAACATTGGCTTGTATGTTATAGATCTTTAACTGTTTTCCAGAATTCTTATGAAGTTAGTCCAGTTTCTGTTTATTTTAAAATATTTCATTGGAGAAATGAGGGTTTGGAACTTGGTTATTTTGCTCTGCACATGAAACTTTCAAGCCGAGTGGTCTAAATATTTTTATTTATTTGGCCTAAAACATAAGGTTTGAATATTGTGATATGGAAAATAACTTACTTTGTATTTTACAAATAAATTAAATTTTAATGATATTCAGTGTATACAGATTTAAATTTAGCAGGCTGATTGTATACGAGAGGATTTTCCAGTATACTGAAATAATGCCACACATTTTATTTTTCAGCAATAAGAGCCACACTATCATTACTGTGTCTTATAACAGGGAGTTTAGGCTTAGAGACAAGTAATCTACATAACTCTAAAATGATGAAATGAAAACTTGAATGTATATATTGTGTGGTTTCTCAGTGTCTGCACATT
The DNA here is from genome assembly GCF_902686455.1 of Sciurus vulgaris. Lineage (NCBI taxonomy): Eukaryota > Metazoa > Chordata > Mammalia > Rodentia > Sciuridae > Sciurus > Sciurus vulgaris. The sequence continues at coordinate 22,492,752 of NC_136470.1, read as the reverse complement.
TTCCAACAGCTTTTTCTAATTGGATTGCATGTTTCAAGTTATAGACTCAAACATTGAGTCAAAACTTTTCTAACAGTTCTCATGACAGCAGGCATAGAATATATTCAAGGGCTATAACCATTTATTACACAATCTTCTCAGGCTTCCTGGACCCTTAATAGGGTATGGAAGCATGAATATGGTTATGATAGTTTAAAATTAAGTTCTGGCTGCCTACATCCACTCAAAGTTAAGCACTATAAATTCCCCAATGGCCCTGCTCAATTCTCTCTAAGAGTCAGCTTTTAGATTTGAACCAGGGCCGACACACAGGCAACTGGAATAATGGGCTTTCCTGGTTTGGACAAAGGTGGAGGAGGATGAAGATATAATTAGAACAAACCTAATAAAAACTTTGAAACTCGAAAGACACATACTTTTATGTTTCCACATAAGTATGAATCCCTCCATATAAAATGATCATTTTTCTCAATATTCCAATACTAAGATACATGTATTTAACAAAGATTATGCTTAGTGACCTTTTTTTTATATTCCTATTTTATTTGATGTCCCTTGGCTTCTGAACCACTCTGAACCTGTCTTTCTTATTTTGTGGCTATTTGTTTTCAAAATTGATTGCTGATTCTTCTTTCTCTCACTAACTAAAATCTGCTCATATTCTTCAGGTCCATCTCTGTTGGTCTTCTTTTTTCTTATGATCCACCTAATTAGATAGTCCTACAGTCAAAGAAGATCACTATTGAATTTTATAAACTCTACTTTGAGATAAAAAGCTATAGTTATTCATTTACTCATTCATTGATATTTTTACCCTCATTGAGAAATACTCACTGAAAATCCAATTCAACTGAATCTCTTTTGTATTTCCAATTTGATGATCCCAAGAAAGTAAATTCAATGTGGTCATTGTAACCTCATTCTCTGCATATCCAGTCCACTCCCCTTTCATTTTCCTTATCTATATTACTGATATTCTCATGAGTTTCTCAAGCTAGAATTCTAATATTTTTTCTGTGTTATACATACTAAATTAAATTGATGTTGAAATAACTCAAGTCCCCATATCAGGGAATTGCAGTCCTAATGGATCTTATTGATTAAAGGCAAAAGATGTAATGTGCTTATTTTATAGAAAAGATCTACTTATCATAAATAAATATTAATCTGAATTGCTAAGGCACAAGCAAGCTGAATAATGAGATGTTACTAAAAATGTGTAAAAATTGAGTCCAAAATTCATACCTGAATAATTAAAAGATGATTAGTGTTTAAAACTTCCAGCAACATTTTGAATTTCTTAGCTATTAGTCCCTGCCCATAGAAAACAATTAGAAGAATAAAACAAATAAACAACAACAAAAAAAGCCATTCACAGGCAGTGTGTTTGAAGTTCTGGAACCAATTCTTAAGTTATTCATCCTAAAGTTTGTTTTCCGTTATATTGTTTTAAAATTACATTGACAGTGAATATGGAGACAACAAGAAAGCATTTACGAAACCATATAACTACCAAAGAACTGATTTTAAAGCATCTTAAATAGTCCAATTAATGAATAATTTAAAATTTCATTGTAGCTAACTACTCTATGTTAAATGACCTTTACCCACTAGATGTCTGATAAAGGGAGACTCAGGTATAAAAAATGTAAGCTGATTTAGAAATTCACATGCTCATCCCAAAGCCATCTGTTTTAGGAACTGATGGATGACATTTATTTTTGCACTTTCCATTCCTTTTTATCTTTTCATACAGAATGAAGCATATGATGACTATGAGAAATTAAGAAAGGAGTAAGGGAGAAGGAATCTGTTGCAAAAGTGACTGAGTTCTTGAAACTGTATAATTTGTATAGATGTCAAACATTTTTTTCATGGCCTATGGCTTTGTTCAGCTGTTCTCTATATTTAGAACTTATTTTCCTCATTTGGTGTCTAATTTCTGCTAATTTTTTAACACCTACATGATAGGTCACCAACATTGTTGATCTTACATTGATTCTCCTATTCATAACTAATAATTCATTGCTTCCATATTTTCCCAAAAATATTAGGCACTTAACATTGATTGCATTATAGATTGCAATATACAATGATATAAATCCCATAGATTGACTAATATACCCTTACTAACCTAAAAAAAGTATTAACTCCTGAAGGTCACAGACCACATTGTTAGCAGTTTTGTATCTCCTTGGAAATTTGAAACTTCCTTGAAGATAAAATAAGACACTTTTGTATAAAAACATTGTTAATTGAATAGAATATTTCACAATATTAATTAACTGCTAATGAAAAAGTGGCTTGGATTTTAATCCAGCTTCATCATAACTGTATTTTGACATTAGTTCATATAGATAAGATTTAATTTAATAATAAAGATGTATTAAGTATATCGTGTTTTATATTTTTTTCTTAATACAATATATGTATGTGGAATTACTTTTTTATTATGACCACTATATAGAAAATAAATGTACAAAATATACCAATGCAGAAAAAACCAAATGCTTCCTATACTCTTCCCTGGTATTAAATGTATTTGGAGTCATTTCTGTGATGGTCATTTCTCCTGCTGGACATCTACTGAAATAGAAATAACATGAACTTAATTAAAGCTCCTATTGACACAACTGCTTTCAAAATATAAGCTGATCCTGTGGAACAAGAAGTGACCATTGCCCTTATTTCAGTGGCTGGGCTTTTTAAATTTTTTCCCTGGTAGGAATATCTATTGTTCACCTTACTTTCAACAGGAAATCACCTCCAGTGGACTACAACTCTCTTTTACAGGTCTAGAGATTGGAAACTTGGATATTTATTGCAGTTAAGGAACTAAGAATTTTAAAGAGGCAATTTGCCAAAGCTGGCTGATAAATTACCTCATTCCCCTTCAAGTTTATTGTCAACACAGTGCTGTGCTGGCACTCCAAGATGCATGATGTGGTTCATGTCTTTCTGCATGAGTTTCAGGGGTATAGCTCTCAATAAAGAATTGTAATTGAATGGCTTATTTTATTTGTTTACTAAAGACTATCTCTTTTATAATTCATCAAAGTAGGAAAAGACTCTTTTAAAGAGTTTCAAATAACTATAATTTAGAATACCAATATATAGACTTTCTTCCTGTGGTCAGTGTAGGCAGGCTTCTTAGACCTGCAACACATGCAGCTGCTCAAGTCCCTATGCTTAGAAATGCATGATTTTATATTCTTCTGTCACTCTCTCAAACTTCTAGTAATTTTGAATAAGGGACCCTACATTATCATTATGTATTCTCTGATTTCATGGCATAGAGTCATGAAGTTTAGTATTCTAAAAGTGACCAATACAAACCGATTTGGTAAAGTTTCTATTTTTCCAAGTACTTGAATTAGACTTTCATAGACTATGATCTTTATCTAGAAAATTGTATTGCAAACTTTCGTATTAGTAACAGAAACCAACCTCTTTTTATTTTTTGTTACAATGAAAGTGATACTGATGTCCAACCTTTGAAACCATTAAAAGTAGAGCTGATCTGTCTCAAGGGTGGTTGAGAAAGAATAAAACTGCACTTTTCTCTTGGCCTAGACATCGGAGAGTCATTGGGGAATAGTGGACAACATTAAAGATCACTCATATGAGAGAAAATGCAGTTTTCAAAGTCACAATGGAGGGTAAGGATAACAGAATAATTGCAATTAAGTACAAGCTTATCAATATTTACTTACAAACATTTCATTTAAACCTGGATGACACAAGACTTAGAAACTGGACTGTTCTTGGGTGCTTAATATACAAAAGATAAGTAAAACAGCAGATATTTCAGAGGCTAACAATCAAGTGAATATTAGAAGGTTAAATTTCAGGTACCTTTATATTTTCATCAAAGCATATAGTAGAATAGATTATAAAAGCTACAATTATTTGATGTATAGACTCTAAAACATTGTTATGGTAGCTTTGAATTTACTGAGGAAATATGAGACTTATCTTAATAACAGATTTCAGAATATTGGTTGGTTATTGGTCTCTTGCTTGATTGTGTAAACAAGTTTGATTAGTTCTAGGTGCATAATAGAAATCTGTTTCATTGATCAGAATTAGAAATGGCTCAGACACAAGGCAGTTAAAGGGGCTCAATGGACTATTCCATCATGAATAATCTTAGAATACTAGTAAACATTGCTCAGTATCCTATTGAGCTGAAGGTCCACCATCTCGTTACATAAATGCAAAGTATGAATTTTATGTGCTGAATTCAGTCATGTGAAGCACAACTAAACTGACAAGAATATAGAGAAGGAACAATACATATCTCTTGGAAGCTCTCATTACTGCTTCCAGTCAGGAAACTAGAGTCCTAGTTCCAAAAGAGAGAGGTGTAGAGAAACTTTCATAATGTCATTAATCAATATTTTAAATGCACATCTTTTAGCAAAACAAACACAATGATCCTTTTCCAATATGGTTATCAGCTTGGTTATCAAAGTCATATATAACATTACCTGTGTTCATTAATTTTGTACTTGAATATAAATGTTTTAAATGAATTTCTATATAGCAAAACCCCCAAACAAAATGAAAATAAAGTGGATCCAAGGACACATTTTACAGTTGATGATTTACTAACTACAGGTTTGACATTTTGATGCTTCCTCAAATCTATTTCCCAGGAGACTCATTGTCCTTTTCAAGTTATGATGTTTTTAAAGTTGTATCCCAAGACTCAGCCATGCCTGAGTCTACTGGATGCATTTCGTGAATAACATAAATGATAGCAACTGTATCAGTTTCCCTAAAACCAATTCTGGGATTTTCAATGCTTTCATATTTTTGACTGTATGAGCAATCGCTGACCAACAAGATATTGTCTTCTAAATAAAAACTATACCTGAAAGAGCATTCAGAAGAACTCTACTTGACTGAAAATGGATGAGTCTCATCTAGCTCAGGGAATTAGTGGTTGCTCATTTTTGTTATGCTAGTAGCTCTTTTTTTCCACTTTATGTTTACAAAAGCATGTAATGTTCAATATTTTTAAAATATAACTAAGAATTAGGAAGGAAAGTGTATCTGTTTAGACAAAAGTGATTGAGATGAACCTGAGGCCCCAATGAAGAAAAATAAACAGAAAGGATAGATTATCTATCCTACAAACACACTCAAAGCCAGAGTGAAGTTACCAGGAGGCACAGTTTGGTATCTAGGTGTGTATTTGATTCCATCTCTCTTTCCTGTTGCAACACTCTTGAATAGTCTTCTTTCCTACTTAACTCTGTCCGGTACAATTTTCTTAGATAATTTATACATGAGTGCAGAGCCTGCCACTTTAAAAAAGAGGCCTCAGGTATGTTGCATGGGAAAGTGCCGAGAAAATGGAGACCGGCTATTATGAGATTTAACTACCTATTATCTTTCCTCATTATGAATGTCACTAGCAGACTTTGCTGGAGCTTTAAAATTAGTTCTATCCAAATTTCTATGGCTTATTTTCTTGCAAACACTAATAAGACCACTTTACCCAAAGTGAAAAACTCAGAATAAAGGCAAGGGCAGAAAGTATGAACCAGAAGCACCTCAGACATACCACACAGGGTAGGAGAGAAATGGAGGGGATAACCTTTACCTTCTAACTCTTACAGAGTGGAGCGGTGGCATGGAACTCAATTACCACAGAGCATATAGATATTTCTGAGAGGAGAAGCCTGTGAAAAAGGCAAATGTCATTTTAGTATTATTATAAAAACAGAAAAGTTTTACTTTTCAGATGCTATGGAATAGTCTTGAAGCACACAGAGGTCCCAAGAACACATTTTGAGAACAACTGCAACATACCACACACTCAACCCAGTTCTATTCTGGAACAGCAGAATCTCAAAGCCTAAAATGAAAAGAAGCAGCTGAGGTCTCAGCTAGGTAAGAGTCAGAGAACTTTAACTACAGAAGTTCCAGAGGTTGGCCCAGGCCAAGCTGGAGGATAAAGTGGATGCTTTAAATATGATTGGGTGAGTAGAGGCCACAGAGCAGGGTACAGAGTTGAACCAGGCAGGGCAGTATAGAAGCCAGCTGAGACCCATCCAGATGCTTTATGAATAATCAACAATGTGAAGAAACAGAGTTTGGCTACAAAATGCAATTTATAGAATGTAATTTCCTTTGTTTTTAGAACATCATGAATGTCGATGAAATGCCCTTTCATTTCACATTTAAGCTATAAAATGTCACCACTATTTCCAGTTTATTAGATGATATGTTTCTTTAAAACTTTTGGTTTCATAAATACCATGCTCTGTTGTTGCATAAGGTCAGAATTATTTTCTGCCTGTTTATATGCAACTTTACCAACTAAATCAATTTTTGGTCTTTAGGAAAATAGCAATACAGTTAATAGACTGGACTTTCCTGTACATAACAGTTTTTCATAATGAATCCTTTTATTGAGTGATGTGATATTTACTAAAACACCTCCCTATCATAGGATTTCATGGACAAGATAGCATAAGATATAATTGATTAATTACTGAATATCCTTCCTCACAATCTACATTATCACCATTTATCGAAACCTTACTAGGCACAGATCACTGGAATGGTTGCTAGGTATAAAAGGAACTATAAAATGTAGACTCCTAAAAGAACTTATGACCTAGATGGAAAAACAGCACATGCATCCGTAAATATACATTGACAGATAATTTGTAACTGCAGTGATATTAAATAAATACTAAATGTCAGTTGATATAAACCAGTGATACAGGAAAGTAGGAGGGAATCTATGGTGAAAATTTGCCTGTTTTCAACACAGTTTTACTTTGTTAATATACCTCTCCCTGCCTAGACCATCTGATAAGAGCAAACTGAATTCCCCAGGCTAGTTGTGTGTGTGAATCCTACCAGGATAATTAGCATACCCCCTCCTCTATCCATACTGTTTGAAAGCTGGGCCAATGAAACTACCTGCAGATTTTTTAGAACAATATAGAAGAAATTGTTTCTGTGTAGCTAAGTCTGGTAAGATGAAGTCATCTAAATTCTCCTGGTAGTCCTTGCTACTCAAGTGCAAGAACATTCTAAAAAGCAGCCAAAACCAAAGAAAGCAGGATTGAAAGATGGAGAGGGAGGAATTCCTGATCTTGCTATCCCTAGAGTTTTGTCTACTTTGACCTTTTGCAGGTATGTGACTGGATAAATCCCTATTATTCTTAAGCAGGTTGAAATTGGGTCAGTGGCACTAGCCACTTATAAAGGGTTTTCGTTCACATAGGAACTGGAGGATTACACTGGTCCAAGATGGCTTCTAGGAATTCTTTGAGCAGAATTCAGAGTGCTATTTAAGACTCTGCAAAGAAAACCTTTAGACAAATTAAATTTAACAGAGTTTATTTGAGCAAAGAACAAGTCAGTAATAGGGTAGCCCTCAAAACTGGAAAAGGTTCAGAGAGCTCCTCTCTGCAAGGTGCTAAGGCAGCATTAATGCACAGAAAATGGAAGTGAAGTACAGAACAGCTTGATTGGTTACATCTCAGTGATTTCTTTATTTGAACATGGTCTAATCAGTTGGCCACCTGTAATTGACTGAAGCGTGGTGACTGTGATTGGCTGAGGCTCAGCTGTTTGTAACCTTACTTCTTAGTAAGGCTTACAGTTAATTTATGTACAGAGTTAGGTTGTAGTTCATTATATAAGGACTCAACATATGGAGGTATCCTCAGGCCAAATATCCAAATATATTATAAAACAAAACTCAAGAAGGAGGAATGAAAAAGGGTTTTCAATAAAGAACTAATGCAGAGAGAAATACAAGTAGGAAATTTAAAGCCCTATCTAATACAATATAGGCTTCATATATGGAAATAGATATAAAGTTGTACAAAAAGGAAGTGAACTTGATTTTACAAAAATGAGAGTTCAGAGATGGCTATAGATATTCTCATGTACAAGCAATGAGATATAGAAAAGAAATTAATGAAAAGACCCTACAAAGAAACCAAATAACTAATATTAATTAAAAATGATCTATCTTATCTATGTCTATCTATCTATGCATCTTTTCATTTATGTAGCTATGTATCTCAAAGATATGAATTTTTGTCATTCATATCACTGGACTAAAAGATTGATAAGCAATTGCCCAACCTCTGTCAACATTACTTTCTGTTTTTTGGGTATCTATTATACAAAAGTTACACATTCAAGTAAATTTATTTTTACAAATTGGACATTTGCTGCTCAGCAGTTTCTTTTATTTTTAAATGTATTTTAAATGTACACATAATATTATATGTGGTTATAGGGTATAGTGTGATAATTTGATTCATGTATATGATGTAGCATGATGAAATATGATAATTAACCTTACCTCTAAGTGAACATTTTTCACTTCTTTGTGTTGAGAATTGTTGAACTTCTAATTTTTTATAAAATATGATTTCACAAAAAAATAGAAGTCTTTCTCATGTGCTATAGATCATTAAAGCTTATTCTTCCAATATAAGAGGATTTTTGTACCCATTATCCAATCTCTTTATCACCCCTCTCCACAACCTTCCTTGCCTATAGTAATGACTGTGTGCTGCCTACTTCTAAAAAATTAACATCTGTAGCATTCACAGATGAGTGAGAACATGCAAGATTTGCTTTTGTATCTTGCTTATTTCAGTTAACATAATGTGCCCCAGTTTCCCCTAAAGACAAGATCTCAATCATTTTATGGATTGATAATTTTCCATAGAGGGCATGTATCATATTTTCTTCATCCATTTGCCCGGTGATTCTGTATCTTGTACTCCTTAGGTTGATTCCTTATCCTCGTTGTTGTGAATATTGCTGCACTAGACATGGTACCACACATGTGTGTTCTACACACTAATTTCATTTCCTTTAGATATATACTTGGCAGTCAGATTACTGGATTATATGTTAGCTTAATTGTTAATTTTCTTTGAGGAAACTTTGTACTGTTCTCTGAATTAGCTATACTAGTAGACACTTCCACAAGAGTGTATAAGAAGTGTCCTTTTCCTTGTACCTGCTAGCATTTGCCATTTTTTTTTTGTCATTTTGATATAGTCACTAGAATTTGAGTGAGATCATATCTCATTCTGTTTTTCTTTTTATTAATCTGATAATCAGTGAGGTTGAGCATTTCCATACACTTGTTGTTTTCCATTTCTCTATCTTTTATTGACAAATGTTTATTGAAAGAATTTGCCCATTTTAAAATCAGATCGTTTGCTTTTTTTGCTGATGAATTGCTTGAGTTTTTTGTATATTATGAATATTAATCTTTCGTCAGTTGAAGAGTTTGGAAATACTTTCTCTTAGTCTTCAGGTTAATTCATCACTCTTATGTAGCTTTTTTTTTTTTTTTTTTTTTTTTTGCTGTGTCAAAACATCTCACAGTTCTACTTGTCTATTCTTGTTCAGTTACCCATGTTTTAGTGGTATTATGGAAAACACCATTGCATATAATGATGTCCTTAAGAGTTTCCCTGTGTTTTCATTTATTAATTTCAAAATATCAGATCATGCATTTAGGTCTCAAATTCCATTTTATTTCAATTTTGTATATAGTGAGAAATAGAAGGCTAGTATAATCCTTCTGTGTACAGATATCAAGTTTTCCCAGAGCCATTTTTGATGCTTTTATTAGTACATATGTGATAGTGAAGTTCATTATGGTCAATTCGTGCATGCATGGATAATTTGTTCATTTCAATCCCAAATACTTACAATTTCCCTCCCTCCCACTTCCTAATGTTCCCTTTCTTCTATTCTGGTCTTCCTTCTATTTATTATTATTACTAATATCATTTATCTATTTTTGGTACTGAGGATTGAATCCAGGGCAATTTACACTGAGCTACATCCCCAGCTCTTTTTCTAAATTTTTATTTTGGTATAGGGTCTTGCTAAATTGAGTAGAGCCTAAGTTGCTGAGGCTGGCTTTGAACTTGCAAATCCTCAGCCTCCCAAGTTGCTGGAATTACAGGCACCAACTAGTTTATCCAGATGATTTATTATTATTTTATTGTTATTATTATTATTTTTTGCAGTGCTGGAGATTGAACCCAGGGCCTTGTGCTTGTGAGGCAATCACTCTACCAACTGAGCTATATCCCCAGCCCTTGATTTATTATTTTTAATTGATGCTCTATAGATACACACAAAGGTGGAAAATTTTAATTACTCTACTTTTTATTCCTTTATCCACTCATTATTCAAGAGCATATTGCTTAATTTCTATGTATCTGTATAATTTCTAAATTTCTTCTTGTTGTTTATTTAGTTTTTATTCTGTTGTCATCAGAGAAGATAGGTACTATAACTTCAACATATTTTAATTCTTTGAGACTTGATTTCTGACTACCAGACAGTTCATCCTGGAGAATTTCCCACGGACTGATAAGAAGAATGTGTATTCTGAAGCTGTTGGGGAAAATAAATTTCTGTCAGGTCCATTTGGTCTGTAGTTAAGTTTAAATCAAATGTTTACTTGTTAAATTTTTATTTGGATGATCTCTCCACTAACACAAGTAGGGTATTTAAGTTGATGGATATTATGATATTATAAACTATCCCTTTATATCTAACAAAGTTTGCATTCTGTAATTAAGTGGGTAGTTTAGTACTGGGTGCATATATATTTATGAAACTTATTTCTTCTTGTTGGATTAATTTTTAACCATTATATAGTAATCTTCTTTGCCATTTTTGACAGTTTTTGAGTTAAAAGTTTGTCATGTCTGATGTGAGTACAGCTACGCTGGATCACCTTTGGTTTCCATTTGCATGGAATTTCTCTTTCCATCTCTTTATTTTTGGTCCATGTATGTCTTTACTGTACAAGTATGTTTCTCATAAGCAGCACCTTTGTTCGTTTTTTCCTATCCATTGAGCCAGGCTACATCTGTTAATTCGGGAACTTATTCCATTGACATTCAAGGTCATTACTAATGAAAAAAGGACATAATCCTATGGTTTGTTAATGTTTTTCTGGTTGTCATATATATCCTCTTTTTCGCTCTTCCTCTGTTGATGTTCATCTCTGTGGTTTGGTGGTTTTCTGTATTGATACAATTAGATTATTTTCTCTTTGTCTTTTATGTATATGGTTTCCTAGTCAGTTTTATATGTTGCATATTTCCATGAAGGTAGCTCTTGCCCTTTCACATTTAGTATTAAAATTCTTTAATGATGTCTTGAAGAGTCAGTCTGATAGTGATGGATTCTCTGAACCTCTGCTTGTTTTTTCCTTAGCTTGTATAGTATTCTTGGTTGTCATGGTTTTTTGTTTGTTTCTTTGTTTTATTTTTTCAGGACTTTGAATGTATTATCCCATACTTTCCTGGCCTATAAATTTTCTACTGAGAAATATTTACTGTGAGTTTAATGGAGGCTCCCTCACATGTGGCCAACAGTTTCTCTATTTGTTTTTAAAATTCTTCCACATATTTTAGACAATGTTATTATAATATGTCTCATCAGAGGACTTGTTTTGTTGGAATATATTCAGGTCCTTGGAGCTTTCTGGAACTAAATTCCCATATTTTTTCCCTTAATCTGGACATTTTTCAGAATTGCTTTTGCCAAATTGGTTTTTATGTCTTTTACTCTCTTTTTTTCTGAAAAGTCTGTAACGTAAATAAAATTTTTTGACTTTATTGTGCACACGTATCTTTTAAGCTTTCCTTGTTTTTTTTTTTTTTTTTTTTTAATTCTTTTTTCTTTTGGTATGGCTGTTTGATCTCAAAATATCTGTTTTTAAGCTCATAAATTCTTTCTTCTGCTTGATCTAGTCTGCCATCAATGCTATGAAGTATGTCTCTTCATTTATTGAGGTCTTCAGATTAAATATTTATTTGCTTCTCTTTTAGGGTCTTTATCTTTTTTTAAAAAAAATTCTCATACATGTAACAAATTGCTTTTCTAATTTCTTTGAATTCCTATTTATATCCTCTTTTGTATTGTTGAGAGATTGTAGTATTGTTTTTATTTTTAATTTTTTTTTCACATAGTTCATTAATTTCCTTTTTCATTTAGTAGTCTGTTTCTATGAGTTATATTCCTTGGGGACCATATATTATCTTGCATTTTCAAGCTTTTTATGTTCCTTTATTGAGATTTGCTCAGTTGGAATATTCCTTGCCTTTGTTAACTTTATAGGGTGGACTTCACATGAAAGGAATTATCTCCATAGGCTACATGAACTTTAGCTTCAGTTAAGTGTAGTAATGTACTGTGTTTAATTTCTTGAAATGTAGTCAATTTTAGCTATGGCTGCTAATACCTCAGTGTCTTAGGCTACAGGGGTTTATGGGATTTCTCTGATAGATGGATGCCGCTGGGATACACCTGTTTTAGGTGGGTGAGTTTGCTGCTGTCCCTGGTCATGGACCATCTGGATGTGGGTATAAGGCACCCCTGTTTCCATGAGCCGTGTGTGATGGGGCTATTATACTATGCCTGAGCATGAAAACCTGGCTGATATGGCACTGAGGCTGTTGTGCCTATCAAGTTCCCAAGGGCCATGCATAGGTGGAATCACTACTGAGGACCCAATAGATATGATAAGAGGTGCCCAGCAGTGGATGTAGGGCATCTTTTAGTGTCTGAGGGCTGCCCTGGGGCCAGGCCACATCAGGGACACAAGTAGTGTCATCACTGTCCAAGGACTCAGTGAGTTGCTTCATAAGGCTTTTGAGACCAAGCTGTTAAAAGTGGGCTCTCCAAAAGGTCTCAAGGCTAAGGATGGGTGAACATGCTATGGATTCTTCTTGGAAGCATGAGCAGACCAATGCACTTGGAGTGGACTGCTAAGCTGCTTTTCAGAGCTGTAGATTGGTGAGTATGGACACCCAGATGCTTCCCATAGCTTTGGCAAACTGAATCACTGAACTCAGGTTGCCTGACTCTTTTTAGACTAAAGATGACTGAGCAGAGTGCAACCTAGGACAATGTGATCAAATCCCCTGATAGTTTTCAGAGATGTGGTGAACAGACAGGGCCACCCAGCTGTTTTGCAAGACTGGACAGGCAGAGCAGCTGGGGGCAACTACCCTGCTACTTCACAGGACCCTGGGTAGGCCAAAGCTTAAGATGACAGCAGGCACAAAGAACCTGGATGAGAGTGGGTACAATGGGAACTAGGCTATTTTATCAGTGCAACATAGTAGTGTGGATTCTTGATGTCTCCCCAAACTGGAGTAAGGAAGTGAAAAATTCGGGTTTTTCTAGCAGCAAATATTTCAGGTGTCCATGGCATTAGTATGAATTTCCTCTTGATTCATGGTTAATTCTAACTAGAGAAACAACATGCAAAGTACTTAGTTCCCTTTCTTATAAGTCCACTGTGTGTCTCAGTATTCTGATTTCTGCTACATCCCCACTGCAGTTTGGGGCTGTCCCTCAGATACTCCAGGGGAATAACTATTGGCCTTTCATTGTTTGGGTTCTCTTTTTGAGGGTCGAAGCATTCCCACCATGTCTGGTAAACCGTTTTACTGATGTCATTCTTCTGTATTTACGACAAAAAAACCTAAATGATACAAAAGTTTATGGTAAAAACAAGCTATTTTTCTTCCTGGTTCCCTTTCACCTCTCTTCATTCCCCACTTGCATTACAAGTGAAGAAGCATTTTGAGCCTCTTATCTCCTCCTTTGTATATTAACTACATATTTCTCAATAACATATTTATATGACTATAGTTTAAATTTTTAATTCCAGACATCTATTCTTTTCCTATCAAGTTAATTGGAGATATTAAACACCTACTTCTGTTTCCCCTTAAATAGAACCTTGATTTTGGTCAAATTATGAGTTAGTATTTATTTGGATGAGTAAATATTTAGACTGTTAATAATTTCCCACTAATTCATGCAGGACTATAAAAAGGAGGGGGCATGATTATGACTCATTTTGTAATCAAATAGGTTTTACTAGTTTGCATCAAACTGGTCAAATAAGTTTTAGAAATATTGTTTTCAAAATGCTCAAATGAATGTGTCAATTTTAGCATTATTTCTTGATCTTTCTAAAGCTCACCATCTCAATTTTAAGCTTCCATCTTCAGTCCTGTTTTCAGGTTATATAACCCTTCATATTCTGAACCATACTGGAATTCTATGGTGTGAGTTCTCCTTGGGTTGTTGCTTTCTTTCTTTACTAAGTCAGTTGATGAATCTCTACCTATTGACATTTTTCTTGAAAACCCATTGAGGTCACATTAAGGTTTGTATATATTGCTTTCATTTTCTTAAATTTTTTTGCATTTTAATTTTGAATAGGAGAAAAGACGGTAATATGTGATCTAGCCACCAAGATTGTCTGAAAATTTCTGCTACTCACTATAATCTCTTGTGTTTTCAGAAACCCTATTTTTATCTCTGAATTTCTTGTCATATATTCTCCTTGGTATATAAAAAATGTTTTAATTTATTAAAGTATTCTATTTTTAACACTTTTCTTGGTACTTAGTATTGTCCCTAAAGTAACTTATTTTTTTTTTTTTTGGTCCTTAAATTCACCATTTACTATTCCCAGAGTTCTTGCATTCCCAATTTTTATTAAAGATTATAAATAACTTTGTATGATTTTTAGGTTCCCAAGTTTCTGTTAACAGCATTTAGTAATATCGCTGACATTCTTAAGAGTCAAGGATACATCAATCACTTTCAAAACTGATTTTAGAATGATGCCTATACTTTAAGAATCTCCTTAAAATCAGTGGTCTGCCAGCATACACAGGAATCCTGATAAGTTAATCAGCATTTGCTCTTAGGAAACACTCAACCCAAAAGACTGTGGCACATTGTAAGTTTATCAGTTAGCAGTATGGAACATAAAATCTTGAAGAACAATGGATTCCAAAGCTTTCTACAGTCCTCCTGATGTTCCCACTTCACCAAATAAATCTATTGGCAATCAACAAGAGATGACTGACCAGATTCCATACAACAGCAGTTAATTTTACCCATACACTTGGACTGAGCTAGGTATGCAATGTTTAGTTCAATGTTTTTACACACTTTCCCCAATTTCCCTTTAAATTCTGTATGTTACACACACACACACACACACACACACACACACACATAAGACGACAAAAAAATGCTCAGGCCTAATTGAACTGTAGAAGAAAGTTTATAGATGTGCATATGATTTTTTAATTCTTAACTGTGGTACTTATGTCTTTAATAAATTAAAGTGGCATGATTCATTTAGTCTAAATTTTTATTTCTTTTGCTTTTCTTTTTTGACTCTTTCCAGTGTTTTTATAAATTCTAGCTGGCCATGCTCATTGGAGATTTATCTTCAGGGATTAGTGTCATATGGAGTATATATTCAATATTTGCAAATTTACCAACTTGTTGCAGTTTATGCCTTATCTCCCAATAAATATTCCCAGAGCTTTCATGATCATTCACATATGTAGCTAGAGCAGGAAAAAAAAAAAAAATTGACCTAACCAAATATCCCTCCCTCATTTCCAACAGTATTACTCTCAGTCTTCTCTTTTCAGTTCACATAATAGAAACTTTTTGTCTTTTAGTTGACTCTTTAATGCTATATTTCCAGCATTCTTATGCTTTTTGCTGTTGAATTCTCTCTTTAAAATGTCACCTACGTACAGGCCTGAAGCCCTGTTGGTGTTCCTGAGCTCAAGAAGGATGTAATGTGCCTTGTAGAGGAAATATATGTATAAGAAAAGCTTCTTTCAGGCACAAGTTGGCTGTGAGGTCAAGGTTATTGAATTAGCAACATATATTTAATAAACTTCCTTTAAGCAAAAATATACATAAAATGAGGCTATGTACCAGATTGACAATGTTATGACCAGAGTCGCACAACAAAGTAAAACTGCATCTTGCTTAGAAGTAATAGGTCAGTATTACCTACCTTAGTGTCCCTCGTGACTTTATAAAGTAAAACTAGTGTGAGTATTAAGAATAGACTGCATTTACATATTTACTCAGTGTTTGCCTGCTCCAGTTTGAAAGCTTTGGAATGTAAGCCATGATGTAGATTTACCATTTCAAGTTGGAGTTGGATTAATGGATTGTCAGCAGTGAATTTTTATTGCTATTCCATGATTCAACATACCAAAGTTAATTGTTTTATTTTCATTTATGTTTGTTCTCTTTCATGGACCACGAGAAGGAATGCTTCAATATTTTGTTGTTGTTAAAGTGAAGATGTGTTTTATTCTTACTGACAATGCTACTGTTTACATGGACTTAAGTCATATTTATCAGATTATTTTAAAACTTTGTCCTATTCTCTTGATATTTGTAATTATGGTGATACAAAAACTCCTAAACCACAAGTAATAAGCTGTTTATTTGCTTCAATGAGAAATTACGAGTTATTTAACTGGTAAAAGTAATTGAACATTTATAACATTTCTATTTTTTCAATAATTCCAAAGTCTTCATTTTAAGTGTTTTAGAATTAAATATTGATTGCTACTTACAAAATACAACATTATTAATTAACGGATTCTTCACAAACCCAGTGCCTTTCACTATCATAATTCATCTGCAATAATCAAGTGATAATTTCAGTGAACTAATACAAGCTATAAATAATATTTTCAAATTATTGTGCCAAGCTCTGAATTCCCCCCCCACCCCACTAAGAATAAACTTGCTGATGCATGGAGAGTAAGTTAATGATTTAAATAGTCTTTTGGATTTTCTTATATTTAACTTGACATATTTATATATTTGGCAACATTCAAATCACAATCTCTTTTAACTTCTTATGCAAAGGTTTCATTAAATGACTCTTGCCAACTATAAGTCTTTGAGAGCTAACCTCATTGGTCCTTTTATCAATAATTGATAAGACTGGTCCTATATTGCTTTCCTCACTTCTATTTTGGTTGCAAAAATGATTCTTCTCCCATTTCCCAGTTGCTGAGGCAGAACAATTACTTTATTCCCACTTCAGTGGAGTTTCATTTTTGGAGGTTGAAACACCTGCTATGCATACATTATGCAAAGAACATACCAATCATTTAGAATGAAAGCTTGAATACAAATGTCAGGCATTACTGAAACCTGTTTCATAATGTGTTTATGTATCACTTTACTCTTTTACTGCTTTGGAAGAAGGCATCTATAAAGATATAGATAGATAATGATAGATAGCTATATAGCTAGATAGATTATAGATATGTGTGCACACATATATGGAGTTAATAGATGAGTTTAAGAACTAGTATGTAACATAGATAAATATTCTCAATAATTAATCCTTTAATTCCACATGACCACAATTCTACAGAAATGATACATCTTTATAGAGAACGCTTTGCTACATTCAATTTGTTTTAGAATATTTGTATTTATTCAGCAGTGCTTTCACAATTGTTTCTTCAAGTTTTCCTACACATCAGAAAAGCAAGCAGATATACCATATAATGTTCAAAAGATAGGGCTAGAAAGAGGTAAAATGAAAAAAGTTAAATTTGAACTATATCGCAAAGCTTATTAGGTATTTTTCTTTTAGTTCTCTAATTTCTTATTTTATCATGAGGTATTGAGCAACTTATCCACCATAGATAGCTCTTGGCAATTAGTAATAAAATATTTATGCTGTGGTCTTTTCATCTTCTTTCTTTCCTATTTCTAAATCCAAGAGTTGAGAAGATATCACAAATGTGATACTGTCTCCATTCCATATGTTGAGTTTAGGTATGGTTTACACCCAACTCCCTGCTGTGTAAATAGGATTGACAAACTTGTCAGCAAACTTAGAAATAGTATCCCATTTCTGATCCTCAAAAAAAGACTTCTTTGAAATGATGCTTTTCCCTTGGCTTTTCTGAGAACACATTTTCCCAGTCTTCCTTTTGCTTCTCTAATTTCTCTTGCTTGGTCTCATCCATCTCTACTGGAACATCAAATTTTCATGTTGCTTAAAGATTGACTCATTCTGCCATATTTCCAAGGTCATTTCTACATATCCACTGCTTCCTTTTCTTTCATTACACCTGGGACTCCAAGCACTGACTTCTTTACTATTCACAGATATTTGCTCAGATTCTCACTTCATACCTCCATATTTTTTTTCCAGAGACACCTTGAATTAAACTCATCCAAAGGGAACCCCGTGAATTGTCATCTACAGATTTCATTGCAAATGTTACTTTCCATTAATAACATGTCAACTTTTCAATGATCAAATTTTTAAGATAGATTTTTCTGGTGTTCTTCCTTAGTTTCTTTATAAAATTGATTACCAAGTTCTATTTGGTTTGCTCATGAAATATTTTTAGAATATGTTAACTACTTTCTGTATGTTTTACTACTTTCTTGATTCATGCTATTATTCTTCTGACCTAGACTACTGTAGTAACCCACTAAATAGCTTTTTTAGACTGATAATTACTTCCTTCCTTCAAGTTAATTTTCCTTACACTCACATGCTGTTAATATGTTAATATGTGTTAATATGTCCTCACAAAATGTGAGGACAAAGGCACTGAGAGTCAGTTAATAATATAAAGTTGAATTTAGTTATCACATCTGTGTTCGAAAGATAGCTGAAACATCTCTGTTGAAGGAAAACTCTCAGAGAGATTTAGCTGATGGTAAGGGCCTGAGATTAGCAAATGGTAATAGAAGTAAAAAGGAAAGCTAGACAAATAAGTAATTTTCAGTACTCTGCTTGGTTGCCAATAGGATATTGTGGTAGGTGATAGGCCAGGCAATGAGAGGAAAATGAAAGAGCAGTTTTTCTGAACTAAAATCTATTCCAGATTTTATTTATTGTAATATTTTTTCAGAGATGTCTAAGATAATTAAAGAACTCTTTTTGCTCTCCTTTAACCATTATATGTATATGCACATGTGTGTACACACGTGAATGTATACATAGGTATATCTGTAGAAACACGTATATAGCTGCATACATGCATGCACAAGCACACATACACCTATGTATTAGGTAATATCCTAGGTTGTGCAGTAAAGATCTTCTCTTAGTTTTCCTCAGTGATCTAGTGCTTTCAAAGAATATAATGCACCTGGTAAAGGTATTCTAGAGACAAATCAACTGATAATTTCTGAACAGCTCAAATATCATCCCTTTAAATCCATTCTCTTAACAGACTATGAACTTTTATACCCAATGAAGGTTTATAAATTTCCTCATAAAGTTTTGTGTGTGATGATAACTGAAGTTGTAGACTACAAGTCAAAGACTTTGAGTTTAATTCATTTTCTTGGGACAAAAAAATGCCAAGTCAGTTTTCATAAGTCATTTGACTGTAATTTGACCACCAACATCTCTAAAAAAGAATACTATTTTCAGATCTAACATTAATAAAGCAAAATGGGAGTTAATTACAGTCTTATGACAGAGTAATTAAGCGAAAATCTGAAAATCACACACATTTTGACTCTTTGTTCCCCCTTTTTAATAATATTACCTGTGTTATATTCTAGAGTGCTAAAATCTATGTAAATTCTAATTTACATAACCTTCCATTATTGCATGTGTCTCTGGAAAACAATTTTGTGTAAAATAATATCTTTTAAATGTTATATAAATTTCATATAAATTTAATAAATTGTTCCATTCTGATAATTATTTTGATTATTCTTGAGATAAGTTTAAATGATAAAAAGAACAAACAAATTTCTTATTTAACGTGTATTTCTACTTGTTTTTCACTCTAAACCTTTTTTTGTTCCCTATATTATCTCTATGGACTAAAGATAAGGTAATTTATAATAGCAAATGGGAATGTATTTATGTGAGAGTATATTTACATTAAATTATTTAGAAAATAATAATTTGCCCTTCTATAAAGGTACAAAATTATCGAGCATAATTTTCACTTCTCCTAAACATATGGGAAAGTTGGGTTATTGTAACACTATGGAAGTGTGGCCACTACTGACTTTTACTTGTTGAATCTTTCTATTATATATTATAGGTAGGTAAAACCAAATCAGATGGAGAGCCAGTTCCAGTTCCAGTTCCAGTCCAAAGGCTTAAGAACTAAGACACTCAATGGTATCAATTCCCATCTTTATCTGAATCTGAAGATAAGAAGAAACTTATGTTCCAGTTTGAAGATAGGCAAAGACAGAGAATTTTCTTTTGCTCTTTTGATTCTTGTTGACACGGACAAGTGGTGGGAAACTGAGGTTAAGTGAATAACTCTATAAAATGGGCTCACAGTGCTGACCTCCACTTGCTTTTTATTTCCAAGAAGCAACTTAACCTATAGCGCTGCCTGATTTAAGTAGACAGGTATGTTACATGTTACTTTCCTCAGCAAACTATCTGTCATCAGCAGGAAAAATGCAGGCTGGAAATAACATTGATAAGAGTATTCCCAAGTTACCCTGAAGAGGGAGACTTTTGTAAGCCTTTCATAGACCAGATTCTGAAACTCAGGGAGATAAGGAAAATTCCTTTTGACATAGATAGACTTTATGGTTACTTCAGACTTTTTGGTTACTTCAACCTGGACCAAAGTGACTTAGAGTTGTCATGGCAGTGGGGACTTAAATGTCTGATGTCACCCTGCTGTCAGTAAAAGGCAAGAGGTAGACTTGGATGTGACTCTCTGGAAACTTCTCTGGGATCCCCAGTAAAACTATAGTGCAAGAGTGGCACATTGTCCCTCTTCTAAGAGGACTCACCAGCTCCTTTGAAAGTCTCTCCTTTCCCTTTTCCTACACCTTCAGTAAACTCAGGCCTGTTACTCTGAGTGACATATCTGAAATCTTTCTCACTTGACTGCAAGAATCAGAGTTTGGGAGTAGGTGGGAGTGTGGTTTTCCAGTTTCTTGAAAGTCCCCCGCTCTTTAACATCTTCAGATCATCAACCAATTAGATGAGACCTAGTCGTACTGGGAATGACTATCTGCTTCACAAGGTTCACAAAATCAAAGGCAAATCTCTTCTAAAAATACCCTTACAAATGATATTTTAGAAATGATATTTTATCATTTATTTGAGCATATTGTGGCCCAGTTAATTTGAGACATAAAATTAATCCTCCCAAATTGGCATTTTTTTTCTGTTTCTGTCTCAGAAATTGGCAAACATCAAGACGCAAAGTAATAATGGGTGAGAACACACTTTGTGGAGACAGACTGAATTTTGTCTCAACCCCTCCACTTGAAGGTAGATAATCAGAGAAAATTCCACTACCCATTCTAAGTGTTAGTGTCTCCATCTCAATCCCAGTGATGACCGTACTGCTATCAAGGGCTACTGTGAGTTTGCATAAGCTAATCCATGAAAAGCAGGTGGTACTCAAAAATTTTTTTAAAAAAAGTAGAATAGTATATGCATATATTATATATAATTTTTAAAGACTACTGGAAGATATAGTATAAATAAAGATATTATGCATACAGAATTCTACTTCATGGTGGGGAAACGGCGATGTCCAATGTTCACTTCTTACTAGGCTTCAAATTTCTCTAGACATGTTTGAACCACCACGAATCAGCATTTAATTTGATTAGTTTACATAAGACTAGAGTAAGTTATATATACCACAAATCCTTAACTACAATTTTATCATGAGTTCTAATAGTTAAAATATTCAATTTTTAGCATAATGTAGATATTATTTTAAATTAAAGTTGCTTCATCACTTTTTAGAACATTTGAAATGTAATAAAAATATAATAACGACTTGCTATCTGTTACCATCTATTTTAAAACAGTATCAACAATGTTTGATTCAAGTCAGAAATTTTATATATTTTATATTTTTATTTTTTCTTCTCTAATTTTACTCAACTCTCCAAACTAAATTTTTATCATGTTATATGCCTTAATATATAAATATTTTCATTAATATAGCTTATTTTTGTAGACATAAGCCTTCTAAATTTTGAAAAATTATTTCAGTAGTCAGTTATTATTATAGTAATTGTTATTACCTACAATTATTATTATAGTCATTGAAAGCTAATTGATGTAGACAATGTAAATTTATCAGTCTCATAAATATAACTATTTTTAAAAATATCGATGACTAATTATATCAAATCTATTACTTATGAATGAACCAAGTATTATTCGATTAAGACAAATTTTGCAATACATTCTCTTCTTATTACTTGTTAGCTTATCTTTATAACTGCAAGTATTAAAAAACCTTTTACATGTAAATAACTAGTATGCTATATATTCTATTCTATTCTATTCTGTTCTATTTTCAATTATTTGGACTCTTTTCATGATTTATGTTGTCTTGTTCTAATTTTACAAAATAATTATGCTTTGTAAATAACCTATCTGTTGATAATTCAAACAGGTAAACCCATTAGATTTGTTTAAAACTGACAGTTAAAAACAAGTTGGTTTTTAAAATTTATTCATTTTTTTAATCCTGCCACCAGAATTATTTATTTTTTCAAAGTCAATTAAAAATATTTTGATTGGTCTTTCATGATGCCTTGGATGTGTTGAACTTTCTGGGACCATTTCCCCTAGGAAGTTTAGAACTGAGTAAGAAGTATTATATTTTGAAATGTGAGATTTTTCCTATAGACCTGAAGCTCCATCAAAGATTTTAGGAAATATTTAGCATAAACTAAAACTCTAAATTAAAAACTCTTTATTCTAAGGTACCCCTGAGTGCATCTAGATACTGTAATGGCCACCCAAAACCCAGGTGGCAGACCCCTGAACTGAGGAAGAATGAGACACTGGATGGGCAAACCACTTCATAATAGTTCTCTTGACTGTCCGCTCTAGGTTTCTATTTCCAGACTCCTTATATAGAAATTCTAGAAACTCACTGGGGGAAAGTTTTTTAAAAAGAAAAAAATAAAAAGTAGCGTCTTTGAAAGGAGCTGATATATAATATTTTAAAAATCTAATCTAAAATTTGTTAGGACTGTTCCTTATCAAGTCTAGATATTCTCTTGGGGCATAATCTCTTTTGTGTACAGAACAGTTTCTTATTTTAATTTCCTACATAATTTAAAACTTGATGAATTGATTTCATTAGCACATTAAATCTGCATAGCACTTACATTGCCCATTTCTCTTAACACAAACTAAAGTAAAAAAAAAAAAAATTATCCTCTGTTGTTGTTTGAGACTTCATTTGGGTAGATTGGGTTCTGACTGATTGCCTGCTCTTCATTACCTCATCACAAGTTGCATTGATTAAGATTAAAGTAGCTATACTTACATCTTTTCAAGATCTTATTTAAAGCTTATTTCAAACTTTTATTCATTTTAGAAATTGTGCATTATACATACTTGGAAATAGTTTCCAAAAATTCTTTCAGGCTGTAATGTATTCACAACTCTTGATTTTCACCTTGCCCAGCCTAACTCCTTTCATCTAGGGCAATTTCTAAACATCAGCTATAATATTTACCATCAAGTGATAGCTGCACAGAGATGATAAAAGCTAAGATTCATGGCCCATCTCCTAAAGAATGAGGTAGCTTCCCTGTCTCATGACCTGCACTGCACTTTAAGGCAGATTAGGTCTCCATTTAAATGGGTATCTGTCAAAGGTGGAAGTTAGTGATTGAATTTAATTAAATTACATACTGATTTGAAGGATCAGATTCTGATGCTTTGCACATAACATGCTGTCTTTCTTGGCAGTGCTGTGGGTACTGAGGATTGAAACCAGGGGCACTCTACCTCTGAGCTGCTTCCTTAACCCTTTATTATTTTGTTTTGAGTCAGGGTCTTCCTAAATTTCCCAGGCTGACCTTGAACTTCTATCCTACTGCATCAATCTACTGAGTTGCTGGAATTATAGGCATGTGCCCTCACACCTGGCTATATGAGTCTTAAAATCTCAAGTTATACATTGAAATATATAAATGTAATTTTTAACATTGTAATTACAATGAAAAGAAAAATCCTTCAGCAATCTTTATAGTAAACTTAAAATTATGATTCATTTATCATGAAAAATATGAGTCAATCTTTCATATCACAAAGAAAAAGACTCATTATTGGCAACCTGAATAATTGAATTTTCAATTTTTATTTGTGTTATGGAATGATTATTAATAGTAAGTAGGATTTGCCTAACATATACTATTTGTTACATATGGGGTTCTGAGCTAAGAATTTTACCTAGGTTATACCATTTAATCATCATAGCTCCCTGAGATACGTGTTTCTTTGCATTTGACTAAAGTCTAAACTGATGCTTAGAAGATGGTGATAAACGCAGGATTGATACTTCTTGGACTCCCTATCTCGAGTATGTACTGAAACACGTAACTATCTGTCTAAAAAGGAGACAGGGCTTGTTCTCTACAGACACCTTGTATTCAAAAGAAAGGTATGTGGAATGGAGGAGAATTTAAATAGCACAAACAATCAAAATAAGCATGCTCATATTTTTTCTTGCCTTAAAAAAAAAAAAAAAAGAGAGAGCCAAAAGTGCTTTCCTTGGTTGCTAATTTTGTTCCTAGTAGCAAAAGTCTGGAAGCAATTCCTTCCTAGCAAGTTTAATGTTTTAGTGATTCAATAAAATCGTACAATTTTGCAAGTTTAGATCAGCCCTAATGAAAAGGAGAAACAAATTACATTGTATTTGAAAACAAAAAATCATAGAGTGAATGAGAGCCAGCTTCCCCTAGATTTGTTGATTTGCAGGTCACAGTTCGTTTAGATATTTTCCTGAAAGTCGATCATTATAGAACTGTCCACCTGGTTGGATTACAACCTGGGGCAGCAAGTCTTATATTCAAGAAACCACAATCTTACCTGATTGGAGTGATATTGCTGCCTCAATAGAACCATGAGGAGGAGTTCTAGTGAGAGTGAGAGGAGTTCTAGTTACAAGAAGAAACATTTGCTCACTAGACTTAAAATAGGTCCTGTGTCTGATAATGGAAAGAAAATAAAAAGAATAACATACTGATGGAGGAGACTGGGAATTCATTGACACTGAAAACTCAATCAGAAAACCACATGCTAGTATGCCAGAACCCCTCCCTCACCAAAAGCATCTGTTTTGATTTAATTCTTGAGTCAGGGAAGTCAACCATATCATCAGTGTTTTCTGAGCATCGTCTAAGGCAAAGCTATAACAAGCAAAGCCTTTGTTCTCTTAAATGTATAAACCAAGGTAGACCGTATTCACACAGATGATCTTATTACACAAATCTATATTTTTGTCCTTCAGAGTCCTTAAAATGAACTTCTTTGTGTAATAAGATTGCACAAGTAGTAAGATAAGGTTCAGTGAAAATGTACCCATTATTTCAGTCCCAAAGCACCTTGCTCTTAACTCATTAATCCATTTCATAGATAGTCTGACAACAAAACATGAACAGGTGTTTCACTGTTTCTGGTGCCAAAGATTAGATCATGTTCAAATATAATTTAAGAATAGACACACAGTAGGGAATGCTGATTTCTAGGATCCAAGCACACTCACATATAATTAAAGACTAAATACTCAGGATTCTGTGGTTGATTTTTTGAATGAATCATCAGCCAGCTGCTTGGTAATTGACAATTGTCATTCATCAAATGAAGACTTTGTAAGAAATGTACATAAATTACACTAAAAACCTGCCCTATTATCCAAGACACATTTGAATTATGTTTTAGCTCTTTCTTTTAACAGTTGGGTTCAAAGATGCTTAAGAATTTACACAAAAAGGAAGTATTGATGCATCCTGTAATCACATCAATGTTTAACTTCACAACTCATTATCTTCCAGGGAACTATAAATTTATTGACTTATTAATTCATCTCTAATAGAAAAACATAGGAAATTGGAAACAGTATTATATAAACATTTTTTCTGTGTTCTGATGAAAGCGACTTTTAACTATGAAAGTTTGCTTCTACCTGATTCATATGTTTAATACTGTCACTGTGCAACCATCAAAACTCTACATTCATTCATTTATCTTACCCTCCAAATTTTTGTGAAATAAGCATGAATATGTCAAGAAACTACTGAAAAAGAAAAAAATAATTTTAATTCAGAAATCTATAGTAATGCACTTTGCCATTATGTCCCCTGTAATAATATTTTTTGTACACCCATATATCTTTTCTGAACTTTGAGTATCTCTTGGAGTTAAAGGGTCTTTCATGCATAGATGAGATGGATAGCTCTGTGGAAAAGTTACAAATTAGGGTCATTATTAATTTTGGCCCAACTTCTCACACTGTATTTCAAGAGAAATCTGAGCCGATATTATAATTCTCATAAGGTGGAAGTTCAGTCAGAGCAAGAAATCGATCATATATATATATTCCATCACTAAACCTACATTTTGACAGAATAATGAGCTACATTTCACGTTTCAAAAATGGTATTGCATACCAAGTATAATTCTAAGTTTATTCCAGAAAACTTGAGCTCAATGATCTAATAGCAGTGTTATCTAATAATTAGAACTAAAAGATTTAGCACTGCTGTATTTTAGTTTTATTTACACAGGGCAAATTATTTATATTACTCGCCCCCATTATGTAGGTGGGCTTGGAAGGGTAGAGTGGCTTTTCAGGTGCTGCCTCAGGAAAAAGAATAAACTAAAGATAAACTTGGACTCAAAACTCTGTTTTGGAACCACACCAGATCATACCAGAAAATAAATCAGATCTTAACAAACATTTGATGTTTTCAAGAACAACAAGTATTCTGTGAAGTCAACCCTTTTATTCAGACATAAAAATTGTGTATTTCATACTCCATTGTCAACTTGAATTTGTAGGAAGCCAAAGATTAAAACTATCTTACAGAGCTGTGAAACAAACAGCATTCTTCAGGGTTGTTCTTCAATCCTTGAAGTCAGAGGCTGGTATTTCAAAGGGTGGTCGGAAGAAATTAAACATGACCCTAAGCCTGGAAGAACAACACTACAGAGATAAACAATATGTCTTGTGCTGTGGCAATTTGGTATGAGAAACTCAGAGGAGAAAAGTTACAGAGTAAATCATGACTGCTATGAAACACAATCACATCAGCAAGGGGAAATGCTGAGAGTTTAGAATTGCATTTAAACTGATTTTGCTTAATTTCTCCAGAGCTTTTAAAATTGGTATATATATATATATATATATATATATATATATATATATATATATATAAATTGGTATATATATAAAAATTGGTGTATATATTATATATTTATATAAATATATATTTATATATATCTTTACATAATTTAGATTAATGATGATGCAAACATTCTTTTGTAAAGTTAACAATATAGGTAAATTGTTAGGCATTAACTAATTTTTTAGAAAACAGATTCTTTTTAGTGTTAGATTATTGAAGTATGGTTTTTCTGCACATTTGACATATTTACACAATAACTGTTTTTGTTCAGTTGGTGTAGTTGTTGATGTAGTAACCACAATTGGATTAAGAAAAAAAAAAGAAATAGAATGAAACAAAAATTGCTGGAATATACATTTTTTGGTAAGATACATTATAAAAATAAAACGAGATTTATGTAGGATTTGTGAAAAGATTTTCTTTTTTACACAATTACAAGTAAATGTAAAATATGTGCTCTCCACAGTGCAAAATGTTTTGTTGCCTATAATGATGGAATTCAATTGTGAAAAAATTTCCACATCCATTTCTGTAATTATATAAAATTATTTATGTAAAGATTCTTGCTAAATTCTTAAATAATTCTACCTTCCCTAAGATGTTAGAATCTATTTGAAGTCGTTTTCCTGTATATTTTTCTATTTCCTGTGTATGTGTGTCATGGGGAAAGTGTTAGTCTGACTGGAGCTTACTAGACAGTAGCAAAGAATATGTTAGTCTAACTACAGTGGAGATTGTATATTGACACCTACCCAGAACTATTTGGAAACTGAATGTATGGGAGACAACATGAATACGTAATGAATGAAATGTTACATTAAGATCAACATAGGGAGTTAGTAGACTGTGAAAGGCAAGTGACTTACACTGTATTTCCAAGCTCCATTTCCCTTACTGGCTTGTTTTGGGGAACATTAGTCAATACCTTTGTCTTGATAGGTTCAGTAATTTGTACAGTACCGTGCTGTCTGTATTGGATATGATACATGAAAGCCCTATCATATATGTAGACCTTTACTAATAGGAAAATAAAGGAAGCATAATTTGCGGATGCCAATAGACATGGTGGTCCACTTTAGCTTAATAATTACTCTGTCATCAAACTGTAATTAACTCATTGAGAAGAAAGGGGAGATGTAAAGCCAAAACTGGCAAAATATTCTGAATTGCTGAAGCTGGGTAAGGGGACATGGGATTTTATTGTACAATGAATTATGCTCTTTTTCCCACTAGTGTGCACCTGTAATTGTTTCCATAATATATTTTAGTTTAAATGAGAGTCTGAAGAAAGCATTATTGAGGGGGAAAAGAGACAGGTATAAAAAATATCCAAGTCCTATTTCTCTGATTTTAATTATATGCCCCAGTTTGAAGTAAGCAATGAAAATGGGAAAATAAAATTGGGTGAAGGAAGAAGTGGTACAGATGTGGAACTGGGGCAAATAGTCAAAAAATCAAGTTGCACACAGAAAAGTTTGTGTTGTCTCCTGGGCCAAGAATGCAGAGAAATAAACAGAAGAGCAGGAATTGAATTGTGGAGTTTAAGATTTATCATGTATTTCCTTACTAAATGTAAATTTCCAAAGTTCACCTTTTTTTCCTACTTTTCATGAAAACAGTCTAAACTGGGTCTACATCAAAATTTTCCACACTCTGCGAATAAATTGTTAGATATGAAATAAAACTTTGAAGAAGTTTGAGGAAAAACAAAAGGAAGATCCTTGAAGCCAAATTGTCACTTTTTCTAAAAACTACAGCTCATCTAGCATCTAATATTATTCTGGAAGATGAAGAGAAAAAGGCCTGGATTTTATGCATTCATTAGTTTTTAGTATTTAGCATTTCATATTACACTTATTAACAGCAAACAGCACTTTGAAGATAATTCTCCTTGGTGCATATGTAATGCAGACTTCACAGATGTGATTCCAAAACTATGACACATATAAATGGGTAGCCTGAACTAGGGGCTTAATAACAATTGTGGGGGTTCAGAGAAAGGATATTTATTGCATACTGAATTAATTGAGATTCCATGGTGGGTGCAGGGGGTTAAATAGGGCCTGAAATAATAAGTTTTGTAAAAGATATTATAAGGAGAACAAAGAAAGAATGTATGAAAATCAAAGTTTCAGATTTCAAGATAAGCTTGAGATTTGATAAGGCATCAGGTAGTCTTGGACTAAGACACTGAGAGGAAAATTGAGCCTGGTATCCACATCCCATATTCTACATAAACACTTTCCCCAACATCGCCTCCATCTGACCTTCTTTTCTCCTTCCTTCCTTTGTACTTCTCTTTTGATTTTCACTCAAATTTTAGGGTTAAAGGACCACATGGGACCGGGTTTTCAAAATCATTGCATTGCTATTTCCAAGATTTTCAAAAGACTCTTGAGTGTTTCAAAACTGCTAAGATGGCAGCTCACTGCTGGCTTGGCCTTTGGTGAAGTCCCACAGACGTGAAGACGCAGCTCTTTCCGAGCCACTCTGATATCGGGCAATTAAGTCAGAGGGCTCATGGATTACCTGTGAATTTAAGATGTGGTTTGTAAATGTCAGTTACTTAACCAGAAAATCTACGAGAAATTCAAGGAGACTGAATTTTAAATGACTTTCCTATATCAATAATTAAAGTTTATCCTGAATTTGGCAACTACCACCACATTGGAGGATGGTCACTTATAAGAAATGCTCCAAGAAAGATTGAAATGCAAGCAAGGACAGCAGGCTGTTAGATGAGCCTTACCGTTTCTTAACTAGAAGCAGCAAGCGGGCTGACTCTTCCACTCAGTTTTGATCACGGCACCCTGAAAAAGAGGGCGGCAGAAATGGGAACACCCCAGCTTTCAGCAAAGCTGTTTTACTTTGGCTTGAGATTTAGAACTCTAGAAAAGCATCCACACACCAAATAATGGAGAACCCTGCATGGAGTATGACTGAATATGCTTAGGCATGATTTTTTTCAGTAGATAAGATAAAAGGAATTCTTGTACTGAGTGAGTTTCAAGATTGGGAATTGTTACTTGAGAATGTTTTAACTCAACACTCACTTAGGATCCTCTCTCTGGGAATTGTGGTGTGCCCTCTCTCAGGTGGCACAGTTAAAGCAGGAAGAAGCCATACACGTTGTAGGGATTTTGCAGGTATTTGTGACCGGACACCACTTTTCATACTGAGCAACTCTAGGGTATCAAATTTTGGAATTCTGGATCCAAATAAAAATGTCAGTAGTGAGTAGTGAAGGCCCCAAACATACAGGTTAATGGAAAAAATGCAAATAGAATTTTTAACTTTTTTTGTTAACGGACTTTCATCAAAGTCTGTGCAGACTTCCAGAAGAAAAGAAAAAAGTTTCTCAACAAAATGATTATATCTCTATCCACTCTAAATTGTCACCGAAGTAGCATTGACATACTTATCTTCTATACTATTATTTTACAAAGTAAATTGACAGACAAAAGGTCACATAATATAAAACACAAAAGAAAAAGACTGGAAAGAACAAAGAGTAGAAATTTATCTTAGTGGTATTAAAGGGCATTGAGAGACAAAACAGAAGTGAGGAGGTATTTTGATGCTGAGCAAGATTGAAGGAGGTATTTCATCTACTAAGCAAAACCAGAAACTCTTCAAAGTGAGACAAGCAGCAGTAAGAACAGGCCAGTACAGTGGTGCACATTGTCATTCCAGCTACTAGGGGAGCTGAGGCAGGAGGATGACAAGTTCCAGACGAACCTGGACAACTCAGGGAAACCTAGTCTCATTTTTTTTTTTTTTTAATAAACCAGGAATGTAGTTCAGAGGTCAAACAGGAATGGGTTAAATCCCCAGTACCACAGATCAATCAATCAGTCAATCAATGTGCAATAGCAACAAAGGTCGCTTTGAATTCCCAAACTTCACATTGTGAAATGTCTGGTTACTTAAAATCAAGAGACTAAGCATGGCATACAAACAATAAACAGAAACTGTAAATAATGACAATAAACAAACTGGTATCAGATATCTCTTCAATAATACCAGAGGCTAGGAGAGAGTAGAGTAAAAACTCCAAAGACCAGTGGAGAAAATAACTATCTTAGATTGCATGTACTTCCAATCAATCAGTCCACTGTAATTATAGAAACAATCCTCAGGTGAGAACTAAACATTTTATGAGGAAAATAGAAACAATAATGGGGTAAGTTTCTGGGGGTGACAATTAGAATTGGTGAGCAGGGAGTGCCTATTGACAAAAATGGTGCATTGTTTATGGCTGAATAACATCCATTGTGTATATATACCACACTATGATACATAACAGGGGGTGAGGTGGTAAGGGAAGAATAAAGGAAGGATAGATTTTATAGAGGGAAATGAGGGTGTGGAGGAGATGGGGGAAGGAAAGATAGTGGAATGAGGCAAACATCATTACCCTTATACATGTATGATTACACAAAGAGCATGACTCTACATCACGTACAACCAGAGAAATGAAAAATTGTACCCCATTTGGGTACAATGAACCAGAAAAAAAAAAAAAAAAGGCACACTAGTGGAAATGGTGTATGGTTCCTTCCTCTGGGAATGCCAAGGGTAAGTTAAAGGTAGGAGGGGGCATAGGAAGCAGAGAGGTAACTTAAACTTAGTGTCCAGAATCTTCTGCACACATCACAGGAACCATGGCTTGGAACCTAAAGGATAACAAGTAAATTCCTCGCCTACCCTCTGCCCAATTCTGAAGAAATATTCATAGTTGTTACAAAGTGAGTGTTTTCTTTGCTGTGTTATGAAACCACATCATGGCTCAATCTAGAAAACATAATGATGGTTTTAGTATAGAATATAAATCTTATCACACTTAATGGGGTAAAAGTGAAAGTACAGTGAGTTGAATGAAACCTGAGATTAGGGGCAGGGTGTCAGGAGACAGGTGGAAATGAAAATGTCTCCTTTTAAGAAAAACAGAACTGGGGATGCTACCTGTAGTGAAATTGTGAAATTTTCAATTACTTAAGACCAAAAGTCATGAAGTCTTTCTTTTTATGGCTGAGTAATATCTCATTGTGCATATACACCACATTGTCTTTGTTCCAAGATGGTTGTTCTGAATTCTGTGTACTTTCAATTACCAGATAATTTCATTACCAATACCATTCATATACATTAAACAATGAAGATAATATTTCAACAAAGACACATAAGAATGGATTAATCATGATATCATTATGCACGATTAATCATGAAAAACAAGAAGACAAACACTATTTCATGCCAGATATCTTATAAAGTAACAATAACTCGATAAAAGCAGATGTTACAGAAACAAAGCTTAATAGTTTACATATAGATGTGAAAGTTCTGTGTAATGTAATACTATATTAAGTGATAAATAACCAATTATTTCAAATAATATCAGTGTATAAATGATACAAATATTTTAAAAAATGAAACATTTAAGGATCTATTATAAAAAAAAAAGTAAAAGACAAACTTTGTAGAGAACTATGGTTATTCCAGACAATGCACAAAATCAAAATTCAGTGTGGATGGCACGTCTAAATGTTTGATCCAGTTGGAGATCCAAGGAATGCAAATGAGAACTCAATGAAATCAAACAACAAAGCAAATGTGTCATGTTTGTTTTAGAAATAGATGATCCTTTAAACTAAGGCTTAAAGTTTAAAGTGGTCCAAAATATCAGGTGGACAATTAACTGCAAAAAGCTCACACTGTATTGAATCCTCACATTCAATATGTCTTAAAGGTCAACTACTAGTGTAACAATAGGAAGTTGTAGAAAATGGCAAAACTTAGAAAACATACTGTTAAGTAGAAAGTGATTAAGTAATCTATTAAGTGGAATACTAATATTCCATTAAGATAATATTACAGATATAGTGGACATCTGTTGTAGTTGTTAGAATTACATCATTTCTATTTCTCTACTCATTAATTAGTCTTTGTTAACTACCAGTCTACACACACACACACACACACACACACACACACACACAATGGACCAAGTTCTTCTATGGAGTGTCAAAGTGACATCATTTCTTCCATATCTTGAGTGGAAGAACTCACGTGCTTTCAACAGAATTGACTAATCCTAACAGAGATGTCTGGAATTCACTGTCCCATGGTTTTTGTCAATTATATTCTTGGAGATCACTCAGTTTCAGAATATGACAAGATTCTTAAGCTTCTTTGTGAGCTCCATGATTATTCATGGAGCTAGATTACTAATAATCTCAAAAGAAAAATGAAGAACTGTTGAATAAAATTTGTGGAAAAAATATGTAACTATTGAAAATACTTATATCTAGAATTGGGACTGACGGAGAGAGAATTCAAGATTAATGTTATACATATTTGTTTTATGTATTTTTTTTTTTAAAGAATTATTGAAATTACAAATTGGTATCACAAATTCCTTTTTAGTTGTTGTTTTTTTTGCAGTCCTGTGGATGGAATTCAGGGACTCACCTCACATTCCCAGCCCACAAATTATATTTTTATGAAACTATTTGTAAAGAGAAAAATGAAAAGGAAATATATAAAAAATGCCAAAATTATTATCTTTACCTAGTTTCAATAAAAGTTATTTTTATTTTATTCAACTGCTAGAATTCTATGGAGTGTCAAAGTGACAACATTTTCATATGTTAAAATGCATGTGATTATATACAAAGAAAGTAAATAATTAGTTAAAATGTAAGAAGATATAAGCATTGTGTGAAAATACATTTCTTTGATAGGATCTGACCTGAAACTTCTGTAATAGGTGTTTATGCTCGGAGTTATTTTGGACATCTGAATTCTAAGTTAACCTACCCAAATTTCCTGGATGACATAGTTGTCCATCTTTTCAAGGAGATCAATACCCTTCCCAATATAAAGGAAAGGTACCTTATTACTACTGTTCTTCCCTCTCACTGTAGAGAACGACATAATTAGGTATCTCACCGGAAAATAGAAATAGCCTCAGCCTGCTGTTGGCTCTATACTCTCAGTTAGGGATGATGTCCTTATGGCCAGCTGTGGTTGTTACCATTCACTCATTTGACCATTGCTGAGCATCCCATCTCTACTTCATCCTTATTCTATTCTTTTGGTACAAGTAGTGATTATGTGGATTTTTAAAAGATAACCTCTTTTTTTATTTCTTGTTGAGGATCCAATTATAGTCAAAGCATCAGTAACAGCTGCATGCACAGCAACTCAAACATTTCATGTAAAATCACTTTCAAATAAACTGTACAAGACCATGGCAGTCATCGATATTGTTGTGTTTGCTCTTTATCAATGAATTATTTTATTATCATTTGAAGCTGCTCTACATAGTTATCCTTAAGACTGATAGATTGAAAATATTATATATTAAAGAAAAACAGAGGAAACTTTTAAATATCCTTTGGAAATAAACTTTACATTACATAAAGCATAGTATAGTGAAGTTCTAAGATATTATGAAAAAAACATACAACTATTTTAATAAACTAAAGCATGCATGCATGTATTGGGCATCTCTTGCTTTGGGATACCACACACTGGGAGGTTTGGAAAAGTGTACATTTACGATCTCACAGTTTCTGTGTGAGGATTCCAGGTATGTCATAGCTTGTTCTTCTGCTCAGGGTCTCACAAGGTTGCAATCAAGGAGTCAGTGTGGCTGCATTGCTTTCTGAAGCTTAGGATCCTATTCCAAGGACAAAAGATTATCGGTAGAATCCCCCTACTGCTTCTGTAGGAGTGTGTTCTCCCTCTCCTCTCTGGCTGTCAGCTGGGAGCTGCTTTTAGCTCTCAGAGACCACCCAAAGTTTATTGCCATGTAGCCTTTCCTCAGGTTCTCTCACAGACCTCTAAAAGCATGACAGCGGACTTCAAGGCTAGCAGAAGTCCCTGTGACTCTATTCTGCTGAGACAAAATCTTACATTACATAAGAATCACAGAGGTGACTATCCCATCACTTTTATTATAGTCTGTAGGCAGAACCAAGTCAATCAAGGGAAGATTTTTCAACTTCATGGCACAAAGGGGTCACCTTCTGTGTGTTCACCATGATGCCTTACTCTTTAATTCTTTATTTAAACATCTTATTAGCCCAGATTTTGAGATAACTAAGGAAGTAGGGTTAACAAAGACTAATTTATTCCCATTAGATTCTTTCATGTGATTTGACCAAGCCTATCACAATGGAAAAATTAAATGCTTTCAGGTTATTTGAACACGTCCTTGTGGAAAGATGCATGGGAGAATCCAATTTAATGTAAAGTACCAAATTTAGAGAGTGGTCAAAAGTGCGAAGTATCTTGATCAGATAATATACACTTGACATGATTCTCCCTAAGGAGGAAAAAAACCTTGAATTGGTCAGAAAATACTTGACTTGAGTGTATCATAAATAAATGTCCTTCAAAAGATGAATTTGAAAGTATTTTTGGAAGTAGTTTTTAAAAGATAAGAGTCAATCAATCTAAATTGAGGCTAGAGGGAGATTTTGGTTAAAATAATACAGGATATTCATATGCATTCTATATTTATTCTTTGAGCTAAAAATCAATTGAACCAAAATGATCATGTTTATTTATACATGAAGAAGGATATGACATAAAGATAAATATAATTTCTAACCTCTTTTACTTTTTCAAACAGTAAGCATAAAATACACAAATGGAACATGAATTTGGAGAAGTTAATATTTAATATGAATTATAACAATTTTTGAAGTAGATAATCTTTCTCAAAGACTTTTTGTGCAAAATATAAACCTAATGTCTCAGTAGTCTTCAGCTGGAGAAAGTAATCAAGCAAAGATAAGTAAAGATACATCAAAAGAAAAACGAGGGTTTAGTTGTTAATTTCAGTGCCTATAGCTCCTCTGACCAAATGTCGTATCTTATGACTTTTGCAAAAGCAACTACAACAACTGACTTTATGTTTTTATTTTGTTCTTTGTTGTTAATATATGGAAACATTCTGTTACTTGCTTAAAGACTTTTTGCATGTGATATATATGTATGTGATATATGTATAAATCACATACGTGCAAAAAATCTTTAAGCAAGTACCGTGTGTGTGTGAATATATATATATATACATATATGAAAGTTAGTAATCTCACACTAATTATGCTGCTTTTTATTTTTTCCTAAATTTATCCTAATATGTAAACATGTAAGCTGTATTTATTGATTTAATGAATATACTTTTCCTTACCAGGTTAAAGATATATTATAAGTACCAACTAATTTTGCCATATGCTTTTAAATACTTTTTAGTCAGAAAGTTTTAGTAGAAAATGTAAATAATGAGTCAAGTATGTGGAGGGGCATTCATGGTAGGGATAGGTAGAAATAGCTGCTTTTATGATACTAAGTTGTTCATAATAAATGATACCTTGATAACAAACAGTTTGAATACAAATAAATGAATACTTATATTTGAGAAACAACACTTGCTTAGTCACCAAGAAATGAAAAAGACAATTATATTCACACTGTACTTTATAGACATTGGATGTATAAGTACAGTAAGACTGAATACAAATCATAAATATGTGAAAGAGGATTCAATGTAGTCTGAAGTGGTATGACTTCTTAGCTTAAGATGTTATATGTGGAAATACTTAGCATAGTACGCATATAAATAGTAAATTTCTGTAGGTGTTCCAGGCCATAATAACTAATAAAAGTAGACAAAAATGGACTTCCTACATGGAAACAAGTGCAACAGGTGACAATTTTAGTTATATTTCAGCCATCTACAAAAGTACATGAAAGTGCTTCCAAAAATGTGCACAACTCCAGGGGCAAGTGGCCATTGTGGATAGGGCAAGAATTGCATGACAGTTCTGAAAGAAACAATTTGCAAAAGAATTTTAGATGTATTTAATGGAATTATCAAGGTACAATTCCAGAAGCATCACATATATTCCATAGAGTATCAGCCTCACTTGGGGCAGTAAAGAGAGTGCTAAAAGTCTCAGTGTGTGCAGGACTGAGGGCTTACCCAGAATTTGTGATTTAGAGTGCCAAGACCAAGAAAATCCGTGGCCAAAATTGGAAAACCCCATTAATTTTTCTCACCACTTATCCAGATTTCCTGGGGACTTTTTTTTTTTTTTTTTTTTTGGTTTGCTTGTTTCAAAGAAAAGAAAGTCAAGTCCAAGCAACGACTAACAGGTTTATTTCAACTGATGTGGGATCAACCCAGTTATTGTTTATTCATCTAATACTTTAAGATTTATATGCAGTTTATTAAAACTTTAGAGATTAAAAAACAGTAATCTTCTTGTGGTTCTGTATATCAGATCAGGTACAGGGTGACTCTGCTAGTTTCTCTAGTTAGACTCACAAGGCCTCAAAGAAGGTGTCAGCTAGTATGACTCTAGAGGCTCTGGAGACAAATCCATTTCCTTGCTCATTCAGGTCATTGACAGAAGTGAATTCCAGGAAGTGGCAGGAATGAAGTACTTGTGACCTTGGCTGATTGTAAGCAACAGACTGTCCTGGACCTAAGTATCTACCTCATTCCTGGAGTGGCGGCCTCCCACTCCATCTTCAAAACTCATTTTGGTTGGTCCAGACCTGTACATCAAATCTCTGTGTTCTGTGTCACTTCTCTATGACTCTTGCCCTCTCTCTTCTGTTTTTTTAATGTCCACATGATTACATGGAGCCTTCCTGGATAATCTAAATCAATTTCCTCATTTTAAGGAGAGCTGATCAGTAATTTTACTTTCACCTGAAAAGTCCCTTGACATCTGGAACATTCTGCCTACTACAGATTTTAGGGCTCTAAGAAATCTTAACATACAAGCAGGCTTGAAAAATATTTCTATATGCTTCCTGTCACACCTACATCCAATCCCTTATAAGCCCCCGACTTTCTCATTGTGAAAAGACATAAGAACTCTTTTTAGGTTTTCAAATTCTAGCTAAAATGTAAGAACCTTAATTTGAATTATTTTCTGTCATTGCTGTACCATCTTTCAAAAAATACAGTCTTAAAAATAATGCAAGATTATATATTAAATTTCTGGAGGCAGAAAGTTCAAAATCAATCTCCTTAAGCTAAAAGCGGAATAGATTCCTACTTGAAGCACTGAGAGAAGAATCTATTCCCTTGCTCTTTCATCTCCTAGTGGCTGCCTGCCTTCCTTGGCTTTAGGCACCTTCCTCCACATCATTCCAACCTCTGACTGCCGTCATCACATCTCCAGTTCTAGATTCTGACATCCTGCCTCCTCCTATAATGCCAATTACCAGTATATCCTACCCATATGAAAAATTCAGGATGATCTCTGCATCTCAAGATCCTTAACTTAATCATATCTTCAAAGTATGTCTGTCATGTAAGATAACATTCAGTAGTTCCAGGGTG
This sequence comes from Sciurus vulgaris, assembly GCF_902686455.1. NCBI lineage: Eukaryota > Metazoa > Chordata > Mammalia > Rodentia > Sciuridae > Sciurus > Sciurus vulgaris. The sequence goes on along the minus strand of NC_136470.1, from coordinate 22,454,348 downwards.
GAGGATGTAGACATCTTTGCGGGGGGACCGTTTTCATTCTGCCACAGATGTGGTCACACCCATCCTTGCAAAGAGAAAAGGTAGACAATTTGAAAATCAACAACTTTTTAGAGCATCAAAGAATTGAGGTTGTAGATCAAAACAGCAAAAGTCCACACCAAATTTCCAGACACAAGTAATTATAGAGTTATAGTTGAGATTCTCTTACTAATGCAAAAGCCATGAGTCATAATTAGATAGAAGTATTCTGTGTTAATTTCTATGAATTGCTGGAAACTCAATGGAAACCATTGTGAGGGTAAATAATTTCTGGAGACCAGAATAAAGAGGCCCATTCTTTTGTGGACTTTCTCTGTAGGAAACTTATCAGGTTCTTATCCCTAGTTCTGTGAAAGATGCCCTGTGACTCTAGTTAGAAAGGATTGTGAAACATTCCTAAAGCCTTCTCTATAACAAGCACCTACTCTCCATGGGAAAACATTCTTCATTATCCTTTTCAAGCTGAAGGTAAAGGATTACTACATTCCAGTTCTCTCTAGGCTTCTTGTCTCACTTAGGGTGAAAATGAGAGGCAAAAAATATCATCATCTAGAGGAGTCAGAGAAGGAAGTAGGAAGAAAGAAAATTCAAAAACAATAACAAAGATAAAAATCCCCAGACACAGATCCACTCAAAGACTAAATATTTGAGGTTGTAGTAGTCCCCACTTTCCCCTACAGTCTATATCTACAACAATAGGGATTCTGAATAAAAACAGTGGATTAAAGATAAAAGAACTGCAAGGACATATAAGCCTTGAGGAGCAATACTTAAGGAAGTCCATGGTCAACAGAAGAGACAAAAATAACAGCATTAGAAAAATCTAAGCTTCTTGTACCTACAGCCACAGAAAACCAAAACTCACTATTCTAACAGGATGCCTATCAGTGCATTAAGACCTCTTTACTCAATTCCAGTTACACAAAGAAACAATGCCAGCTTTCAAAAGAAACTACAAAGGAGGATGCTGAAGGTAAAAAAAAATATTCTCTAAAGCGAACACAATAATCAGAATGGGACTATAATAGGTTACAGACGTTAGAACTATCAGTCAGGAGATTGAAATAATAATAATTAATGTTAAAAGCTTTAATGAAAAGCAAAAAATGTGTATGAATGGAAGGGAAATGGAAACAAAAGAAAATACAAGGAAATCAAAATGCTATATTAGAAATTTTTTACAATTCTGTTAAAATGGAAGAATGCCTTCTGTGTTCAATGACAGACTCCATAAAACTGAAGAATGAGTCAGTGAGTTTGAAATTCCCATAGAAATTTCCTAAAGTGAAATGGTAACAAAAAGTAATAATAATAATTTAAAAGATAAAACCAAATGAAACATCTCAGACCTGTGGGATTATTTTTAAAAAGAAGGGCATAAACAGAATTGCAATGTTAGAACTAGAAAAGGAGATAACAAAGTAGAAGAAATATTCCAAATAATGTTTGAGAACTTTCCAAAATTAATGACATCCCAAATTTAGGTGCAAGTCAAAGGAACTTAGCAAACAAAAAGCATATTAAACACTAGATATTTGACCTCTAATTGTTATTACCATTATTCTAGAAAACATTCGTTGGATTCTTTCTATGGATTGCACATTGTTTTAAGAACTTTTTCTTAATTTATTGCAATGTTCCAACAATAATCTAATAAAGCAGGTACTATTTTTACAGCCATTTTATTGATTTAAAAAAGTGATTCAAACAGAGTTTAAATAGAATAACTTGCATGATAGAGCTAAAAGCTTGATCCTGGTAGTCTTGACTGAAAAATAACATGCTAAAGCTATATAATCAGTTGGTGATCCATTTGATATCCTTCACAAATGATGCATTTTTTCAGCTTTTCATTGCTGTGGCCACTGACAAGAACAACTTTGAGGAGGAAAAGTTTATCTGGGGTTCAAAGTTTCAGAGGTCACAGACCATGTTCTTCTTCTGGTCTGAGGTGAAGCAGAAGATCATGACAGAGATATGTTGCTCAAAACATGGCAGCCAGGAACTGGGAAGTGAAGGGACCAGGGACAAAATATAATCCCCAAGGGTACACCTTCAGTGACTTTTTTCTGTCATGTTCTATCTACCTATTATTACCACTCAGTGGTCACAATGGATTAATCCACTGATAATTCTCAGAATCTGATCATTTCACCTCTGAACAATCCTGCATTCCCTAACACTTGAGCTTTTCAGAGGACATTAAAGATCCAAACAATAACAAATATGCACTACTGAATATGTGAGACATTGAAGGATTACCAAACTGGAAGTTTACCTTGCTTCTACTTCGAACATCCATGAAATAATATAATTTCTCCTAAATGCTAAAATGAAATTTTTACCTTGGTTAGGAAAAGCAAATTAAAAAAATAATTATATTGCTTACAATAGAAATAAATATCTCACCAAAAAAATTAATTACATGTGTATTGTGTAAATTAAAAATTCTATCTGTGAAAATTGAGTCTTTCTCCTTCCATATTCCTGAGAACCAACTAAAGATTAAGAATTAAGACCAGCTGTGTTGGTATGATTTATGTTTGCCCAAATGATCTTGCAGGGATATAAACCTCTTTCTAAATCAATAAAATTATTTTTACATTTCTATTCAGAAAATTCTTGTAAGTCATTTTTTTTTTTTTCCCAAGAAAAGATTTAGTTCTTTTTGGTGAATAAGTCTTTCCTCAGAAAATAGATTGCCATCCTATTCAAAAACTTCTTATTGGACAACTTCTCAAAGCCCTCATTTCATCATGTCCACTGATGCCACAATGTTTGCCCAAATCCAAATTCTTGTCTTCTTTGAAAGATTTGGTATAATCTGCTTCATTTCAGATCCCAATGTCCTTTATAAATCTCCTCTGATATTTCCCTTCTGAGGCACCCAAAAGAATCCAAGATTCTCATTTTCCAGTATGACCAATAAACTTAATTTGCTCGATAAACAGATGACTCTTCTGATCTTTGTAAGACATCGACTATCAACCCCTCTTGTATACCTGGAGAGTTTTTACCTACATTATACAACATAGAAGTATTGAAATTTCATTGCACCACTTAATGAGAAACAGAATATCAGTGAAAGAAGGTGATTTGTACCATAGCACACAGGAAGGAGATATACCACCAGGTTCCTTGACATGGTTTGAGTCACAGTTCTCAAAGGTTCAGTCATCTTAATACTCCACTCTAATGTTTTTTTTTTCTGTATATAAATTTGCTTCCTTTAAAAACCCACTCATTTCTATGCAACAGAATGCTTCATATTAATCTTTAGTTTTCACCATTCTCTGTGCTTCGGTCCTTCATTTTCAACTGCCTACAGGACTTTTCCACTTGAGCACATTTCTGTCATCTGACACCATTTAACTGACACCATTTAAACTAAACTCTTCTATGCCAAAAATGTAATTCTCTAGACTTCATTATTAGGCTGAAATTTGACAGTCATTTTAAAAATCTTATGCATACATTTCTTGTCTCCCTATTAACATTGTAAATGTCCCGAGGAAAAGGATCTTGAATGATACTTCTCAATATTGTCCTCCTCCTCTGGAAAGCCAGTGTGGTTCATGAGGGGCTCAGGAAAAGGGAGAGCAAGGGAGGGTATCCGAATTAAAATGTGAAACTGATTGAGCTATAAGTCATTTTAATTACTACTTTAAATTAGGTTCAGTGTGACATTTAAAATTCAATTCAATTTGATTCAATGATCATGAACTAGTATCATTAAAGGTGCTCAAGAAAAAAACCCAGGGATACATATAGAGGATAATTATTATACCCTGACCCCTAGGCAAGCTGCTTTTAGGTTTCTGGTACCATAAAATGATCCCTGGAGGTGAAAATAGAGAGGAGAGGGGAAAAAAAGGAGACAGGTGGGGGCTTCTCTTTGATCTTTTTTGCTTTCTCTCAACTGGAACAGTTGACTGCAGAGAGACTTTTCCATTTCAAAGAAGATAAGAGAGAAAGCATTATTTAAAACTTAAATGTAATTTATATTTCAAGTTTGACCTTATTTTTAAATGTTACATAGCAATTTACATATTTATGGGGTAGAATTTAATGTTTTGATATATGAGTTGTAAAATGTTCAAATTAAGGCAATCAACTTATCCACGTCTCAAACACATATTACTTCTTTGTGGTGAAACCATTCAAAAATCCTTTCTTTTAACCATTTTGAAGCATCCAAACCATAAGTGTTAAATATACTTTTCTTTGCAGTGTAACATAGGAAGTATTCCTTCTGTAGCTTTGTATCCTTTGGCTATGAAGTGTAAATAAAAATTGCAGTGAGATTTCGCCTTACTCCTGTTAGGATGCCTATCAAAAATGAAAGAAAGAAGTGTTCAAGAGGGTGTGGAGGAAAGGGAACCTGAGCACAATCTTCATGGGAATGTAAATGAATACAGTCATTGTTGGCATCAGATCTGCTATTATTCTCCCTCCCCCAGACCATTTCCAACCCGGATTGTCAGTCTGTGAACATCCCAGACAGCCATTGGTCCACTCGTCAGCCTGTGAACATTCTCGGCAGTCTTTGGTCCAGATTGTCAGCCTGTGAACATCCTAGCCAGACATTGGTCCACTCATCAGCCTCTGAACATTCTCGGCAGTCATTGGTCCAAATTGTCAGCCTGTGAACATTCTCATCAGTCATTGATCTGTTACTAGCCTGCAAACTACTTAATAGCTCCCGGCCATTTTCTCTCTCTCTCCTCCTCGCTTTCATGCTCTCTCCTCCTGGCTTTCACTCTCTCTCTCTCTCTCACCCATGTATGTTCTCTCTCTCTCTCTCTCTCTCTCTCTCTCTCTCTCTGCCTTTCATTTTCTCTCTCCCTGCAGGGAGACACTCTGCCTGTTTGCTTAATAAAATCTCTTGCATGAGTTTTTGTGTCTGAAGTGGTTTCTGGGTGCTTTCAGTCATGGAAAAAAGTACTGGATGTTCTTAAAAAATAAGGGAAGACAAAGGAGAATAATAAAGAGCAGGAGAAAGTGAGCCCAGCATTGTAATCATAGAAAGAAGCTCAGAAAGGAAACCTTTGATACATTATTGATCTTTCTTTCCTAGAACCACTTAAGTCGGTAACTGAACAGGTGGTAAAAGTGAAGATGATCCTACAACATACAGGTTTTGACATGCCTCCCTGAGATGAGAGTAGCAGAAACAAATATGAAAATGTCATATGCAAAAGAGGCAGAGACAGCAGCATTAGCAAACACCAGTGTTTCTGATCTATGTCCCAACAATAATCATGGAAGGAATTCAAGGAAGCAAAGAATAACTTTCTTTTTCCAGTAACAGAAACAGATAAGAATGAGAAACCACAAGCTAAGTCAGGAATTAGACGTAATAATATAGCAACTATTTTCATACAATTTAATTCAACAGCTATTTCATAAATATTAAGTGGTAGATACTCTATTGATGTTTTGAATACAAAATAGGGAGCTCATATACAACATATATGCCCAAAGAGCTGCATTTATTTGCAATTAATTAAGTCTCCAGTGCTGTTTATCAATTCTATAGTTCTCTATTCCAGTCCCTATCCACTCTTTTGGATAAAGTCATATTTTCTCCACTCTTCTCAGCTATCTCCCAACTTTTTCATCATCCTTATTCACAGAAAATGACCTTACTTCCTATTTTGAGAGAATAAAACAATCTAAAAATAACCATTGAGAACTGAACATCAAGTCACCCAATTGCTTGCAGAGGAGTGTCCCTTTAGTAATGCCACCTGCCCATCAAACACTTTCAAATTCATAACCCTGATCCTGATCTTCCCCCTGAATCCCAGGTTAATAAATCTAGAAGCCTACTAAAAATAGTCGTTTGAATGTTTCACCATCTTCAATACATTAATTTGTGCCCCCCAAGTTTCTAACACCTATCCCCCAAATAAAAATGCTTCAGTCAATCTTCCCCATCACATAGTGAGTGTTTTCTTCTTCCAGTTTCTCATATTGCAAGTCTTATATCCATCCACAACTTATTGTTTTGTCTTATGTCACACATCTATCTATCAGCATATCCAGTCTTCTTTACCTTTGGAACACATCCAGAATCATTATCACCTCCTTCCACTCACCAGCATAACCTTGGCCTGAAACACCATTATTTGTGGGAATTATTTTAGTCAATCCTAATTTATCTCCTAAGGTAGCTTTTTCTGTGTCATTGTAATTTGGTGATATCACTAAAGAATCTGAGATTTCTAAAGTCAAATACACCTCTAGGTTGTTAGGAAAGTAATCCTGTCTCTAAGTAGGAGGTACTTATTTCAGAGCTGGTTCAATTGACTTACACATCTTACATTTTTAGGGTGGAGTTTCCTGAACGCTTTCTTCATTACTACATCATACTGTTATATATTTGAGGGAAGGCCAAATCCTATCATCCCAACTTACCCACTTGGCTCTTTGGCCTCTGCTTTTTCTCAAGATGCCAAACATTTTGCTACCTCAGATCTTTATATTTGTTTTTTCCTCTGCCTTGACTGGACTTACCCAAACATTAGATTGAAACTTCTTCACCATTAAACTGTCACCTTATTAAAAATACTTTCTCTAACACTTATATAAAAGGAAGCTTATACCCAAAGGACTTAAAATTGGCACACTACAGTGAGCAGCCACATTCATGTTTATAGCAGCTCAATTCATAATAGCTAGATTGTGGAACCAACTTAGATGTCCTCAAAAGATGAATAGACAAAGAAGTTGTGTATATACACAATGGAATATTATTCAGTCACAAAGAAGAATAATATTATGACATTCACAGATAAATGGTTGGAATTGGAGAATATTATGCTAAGTGAAAGAAGCCAATCCCAAAAAACCAAAGTCTGAATGTTTTCCCTGATAAGTGGATAATGATACATAATGGAAGTGAGGGAGAAGAATGGAGGAACTTTAACTTCTGTAGAGGGAAATAAGAAGGAGGAGGGGGTAGGGGTATGAAAAATGGCGGAATGAGACAGATTATGCTATGTACGGGTATGATTACATGAATGGTATGAATCTACATCATGCACAACCATAGAAATTAAAAGTTGTAACCTATTTGTGTACAATGAATCAAAATGCAGTCTATAAAAATAAAAAAAATATTAAAAAATAAAGAGCAATGCACCCTCTCTCTCCATTCTTGACTTTCTTTGCATTTATACCATTTTTTAAATTCTCTATATAAATATCACCAGCTAGCTAGCATTCTACTGATTTAGCCCATGTTGTCATCTGTTCCATCCTGTTTGAATGTGAGCTCTAGGAGAGCAGAGATTGATCTGATTTCCATTGAGAACCTGGAATAGTGCCCACCACATTGAAGTACCTCACAAGATACATGGTGAATAAATAAAGATTATTTCAAAACTGCCTACTTCTCCCCGCCTCTGGAATTTCTTCTTCCTTATTATAGATCTTCCCTGCCTGCAATTGATCACAAAATAGTTGGTTTTTCTTGAGTTAAAAAGATATTTTCTTAAGGACTAGGAAGTAGTAAAAGAAAAGAGTGAAAATTTATGATGTTATATTGTTTAAAATTCATTTGAGGATCTCAGATTCTATGCTGTGTGACTTTTAGCATCAAAACTGTGTGCAGTATACATGCACACTCATGTCCATAATACTCAGCCTCACTCCACACATTCTTTTACCTCTATTTTTTAAAATATTTTTGTGGTAGATTGACACAATACTTTCATTATTTATTTTTATTTGGTGCTAAGGATTGAACCCAGAGCCTCACATGTGCTAGGCAAGTGCTCTACCACTGAACCTGACTCCTAGGTGAACATAAAATGCTGCCTCTGCTGGTTTTCTTTTCTTTCATTATACAAAAATTGGGCACACCCCCTACTCAGTGCAGTAGAAGGAATACCATGTAAAGAGCCCTAAGTCACAGTCCTCTGAAGTGTCTAAAGTGTTGTGACCACCAGTCTCTCCTCTCTTCTCACTTGTAGAGAACATGTGATTTTAAAACTCTTAAAACAACTTTCATTATACTATAAATATTAATGTTCAGCTATTTTAAATATAAAATATTTTATTGTCTTTTGGTTTACATTGCAAATGGAATGATTTAATTCATTTAAAAGTATCACTTATAAGCACAAATCAATTTTAAAATACATCTCGTGTTATGGGAAAGCATTTTCAAGTATTAGATAGCATTTTGTCTCGTATATATTTTTGTTTCCTTGTCCTTAATCCTAATTCATTCAACATCATTCAGTCACTTTTCTTGCAAACTTAAAATAGAACACTTATACTAATGTATATTGTGTTTGAAAACTGTTTCACTCTACAATGTGGAACAAATGTTTCGATAATACTAGAATTGTTTTGTCATTTGAAACGTTGCACCTTCAATTAATATTTGGCATTTATACAGCTAGAAAAAACAGCTTTATTCTTAGGAATGTAACAGAGTAAGATTCATTTTAATTTTCTCGATGAATGCCTGATGTTCTTTCCTCAGTAAAGCTAACAGTGAAGGTTCATTGGTATTATAACATTATTGACATACTTACATATTTTCAAACACTAATCTTGTAAAAATTATTCCAGAGCTTTCCTTAATGGTATCTTCAAATACCTAATTTTTCTTCCTCTTTTCATATTTAATAAAAACTAGATCTGATGCTCCAGTTTGACTTAATTCAGCTTCTATTCTGGAGTTCATGTGGGTCATCTCCTCTCATACTGAATACTTCCAAGTAACTTTAATACAATTCTTATTATGTGTTTGTTCATGTGTATGCATTTTCCCAAGCTTACTATAATATTTAATATAATTTTTAGTTAAAAGATATGTTAGTATCATCATTTTAGTTTACAAGTATTTCTTGTTTTTAAATATTATGTGGAATGCCATCTTAGCTTCTTTTCCATTGTAAGCCCTAGTACTTGTATCATGATTGTCACATATAAAAATAGGACAAGATATTCCCTGATAGCAGGTCATGACTTTTTCCCCCTGCAATTTGCGTGGTTGGCATGAAATCATTCACATTATATGGCCCAACCTCAAAGGACAAAATAACACTTATCTTTAAAACGTCTGATCAGTGTTTGTATTTCAGTAAGGGGACAGGAGTGATGCCCACTGTCCCATATGAGGAATGGACTCATGAACTTAGTGGCAGTAACATTGAGATGTCACTTATTGGGTTGACTAGCTATCCTGGCAATGTTGCTAAGATCTTATGCATATCACATCTCAAATGCTCCTCACTTACCTTAGACTTCAGAAAGGAAATGTACTCAGAAACTTTTTTAGGCTCTTTCCATAACATGCACTAAATAAATAAGTATGAAATTATAAACATCTTTAAATAAATTACCTCAAAACTGTGAAATGCAATTTCTAAGAGATCATTTATATGGGGAAATTCCCAGAATAATACAAATTTCTAGAGCATCTTTCATTTGATATACGTTGACATGAGTCTTAATCCATTAAAATCATCAGTTTTTTTAAGAGGCTGCTGAGGCTCATGGGACACTGTACCCGGACATGTTGAGGCCAACTGTCAATGGCTTGGAATCCTAGAAGACAATGATACTCAAGACCTTCCTGCAATACCTGCAACTGTGTATAAAATTTAAAAGGAATCTTTCCACTTTTTGACCCTCCATCTTGTCACCTTACAGAAGAAAGCATTAGGTGAAGAATGTTTACAAAAACTAGTGGAGAATTATGATACAATATTAAGGAATACAGTTGGAATACTTTTTATCTGGTCTGCAAAGATAACTCCTAATAAGTTGCTTAGGAGAGAATATGTAATGAAATAAAATAACTGCAATATTTGTGGGTAACTTAAAAAAATCACAAGAACAAACTTCTTTGTATTTGACATTTTTTTGGTTAAATAACTGTTATCCTCAGTGCTCATTCATTTTTTTTCAGATGTATTATCATCATTTTAGTTGCTTTTTCATACCATTATTGCACATAGATAAATGAAAAAGTATTTCTAATAAGCAAAATGAATGTCTAAATGTAATGCATTTTAATGTAACACTATTTTCTAATATTTGGCTTCCACAAGAGGGTCTTACTGTTGATCAGACATAATTGTTTATAGGTAATTACATGCATATAAAAATTTATGTGATAGAAATTTAATGAAATACAAATGAAAATAAAACTAAATACAAATAAACATTGTTAAAAATGCATTATTAATAAAACTGACAAAGAATCCCTGGGACAATACCAGTATAAGCAAAAGTAATTAGAATGAAAATATTTACTGACAATCTAGTTAATTATGCTTTAACTTCCTTTTGCTGGTTAAACCTTAGCTGTAGACATTTTATTCAAATGTTTTTCTTGTGAAGTCTCACTGGGCATAAATTCCAACACTTTTCTTTCCTTTAATTTTAGATTAATTTAATAGTCATTTAAAAAAAAAAACTAATATTTGTCTCAATTACTCTCAACAACTTAGCTCCTTTTGTAGTTATGTTTCTTGAAAATGAATTTAAGTTATATTTATAAAATTTAAAAGTAATTTTTAAAGTGAAAACAATGATTTGGAGACTACCAACTAAATTTTGTCATCTTTCCCTTTATCGGTAGTAGGGATATCTAATTTTCCTTCTCTTTCTCTTTAATTAGAAAGATATCATTTGTATTACAGACACAAGATTAGTTCAAATTTTCCCTGACTCCCTTTACTTTATGGTCAAGCGCTTACTCTATCAAATGCAATATTTTGTGTCAGACAGGCTGATTTAGAAAATGTTGCTGTGGTCAGCTTTGGTGACTATGCATGCTATAGTGGTTAAGTCAATGATAGCTCTAAACCAAAATTTGAACTGCTCATATAAATGCATTTGAGTGTTCAATCATGCAACAGCCAAAGTTATTCATGGAGGATTGGTAATTGGGGTTCCAATATTTATTGTGGTATAGCAAACCATCAAGATCTTAGTGGCTTAAAACAACAACTCTGGCACATGACTGCCCATTCTCTGCCTCAGGAATTTGAGTTAGGCACAGAATGATGAATGGTTTATTTCTAATGGAAAGACACTAATGGGTAGAAATAATCTGAATTTTTGGAGTTTATTTTATTTTGAAATTATTTTTATTGTGTATATATTTAAGGTGTGGTACATTGTGAAATGATTACTATAGTCAAATAAATTAACTGTGTGAGTTAATGGATGTACCTCACATGCATGGTTACTCTGTGTGTGTGTGTGTGTGTGTGTGTGTATGTGTAAGAGCAAATCTACAGCAAATTTCTGGCATACCATATGTTATTGTTAACTATGGATTTTATGTTGTATATTAGATTTCTGGACTTCTCCATCCATTATGAGTACAATATTACACCCATTTCCTCTGCCCTCAGGTCTTGGTAACAACTGTTCTGTTTCTATATAGTGGTCTTTTTAAAAAAGATGTTCCTCTTGAGCTTTCTGGGTAGACTTGGTGACTGAGGTGACCTCCAGTAGCCTTCTTGTCCACTGTGTTGATGACACCCCATGCCAACTGTCTGCCTCGTATCACAAACCCAGAGGAGGATAGTCAGAGAAGCTCTCAATACACGTGGGCTTTCCTGGAACCATATCAACGATGGCAGCATCACCAGATATCAAGAATTTAGGCTATCTTCCAGCTACCTACCAGAATGGTCATCAATCTTTTCTTTCAGCTCAGCAAACGTGCAAGCAAAGTGAGCTGTGTGGCAATCCAGTATGGGGCATAGCCAGCACTGATTTGTCCTGGATGGTTCAGGAAGCCAGTGATAAAAAATCATCAAGTGGAAGTTGCCTGACATGTCATACACTAGCCTCCAAAGCGTTAGAACACAAACCAATTAAGAAAGGGTATTTAAAAACTAATCTTGATAGATCCAAGATGGTGGACTAGAGGGTGATTGCATCTCCCCTCGCTCCAGAACCCAGGATTCAAGAAGGGGAGGCATTGAGAGACTCAGACTAACATAGAGCAGTGAAGTGAGTCTCTCCCACCGGGAGAAGCTTGGCCCGGGGGGCCAGGCATGGACAGAGGCAGCTTCTTGGAGCAGGGCAGGGCAGCTAGAGTCTTCCCCAAGCAGCCCTGCTCCCTCTGGCGGCAGGCTTGTTCCACAGCCAGCTTCTTGGAGCAGGCCGCCCAGTGAGAGCCATTCCACACAGAGCCAGCTCCAAGCCCCATCTCCAGCGGCAAGCCCCAGCCCACAGGTGGCTTCTGGGACCAGGGCAGGGCAGCCAGAGACTTCCCCAAGCAGCTCTGCTCCCTCTGGTGGCAAGCTTGATCTACAGCCAGCTTTTCGGAGCAGACACGCCCAGTAAGAGATTTGTTGCAGAGAATCAGCCCCTAGCCCTGGAAACAGTAGTGGGCTAGGGGCAGCTTTCTTTCGAAGCACTGCATTATCAAGTTCCTCTAAGACTTCAAGCTACTGAAGGCTGGGAAGTGATATACTGGAAATCTACAGTTACACTATAACCCAAAGAGGAAATCTGCAATATCTCAGAGTCCTACTGATATCTGACCAATACGAGAAAACAAGGGACGAAAATGTCCCAAAAAAACCCAGATACTATATCAATAAAACCCAATGACAGCACAGCAGAAGAAATGTCAGAAAGGGAGTTCAGAATGTACATAATTAAAACAATCAGGGAAGCAAGCGAGGAGATGAAAGAGCAAATGCAGGCATTGAAGGAGAAGATGAAAGAGTAAATGCAGGCATTAAATGATTGCACCAATCAACAGTTAAAAGAGCAAATACGGGAAGCAAGAGATCATTTCAATAAAGAGTTAGAGATACTGAAAAAAAAAACCCAGAAATCCTTGAAAAGAAGGAAACAATAAACCAAGTTAAAAACTCCATAGAAAGCATAACTAATAGGATAAAACACCTGGAAGACAGAACCTCAGACACTGAAGACAAAATATTTAATCTTGAAAACAAAGTTGACCAAACAGAGAAGATGGTAAGAAATCATGAACAGAATCTACAAGAATTATAGGATATCATGAAAAGGCCAAATTTAAGAATTATTGGGATTGAGGAAGGCTTAGAGAAACAAATCAAAGGAATGAGCAATTTATTCAATGAAATAATATCAGAAAATTACCCAATCTGAAGAATGAAATGGAAAGCCAGGTACAAGAGGCTTATAGGACTCCAAATATACAAAATTACAACAGACCCACACCAAGGCACATTATTATGAAAATACCTAACATACATAATAAAGACAAAAATTTAAAGTCCGCAAGAGAAAAGAATCAAATTACATTCAGGGGGAAACCAATAAGAATATCAGATTTTTCAATCCAGATCCTAAAAGAAAGAAGGGCTTGGAAGAACATTTACCAAGCCCTGAAATAAAATGGATGCCAACCAAGAATCTTATAACCAGCAAAACTTACTTTCAGATTTCACGACAAAATAAAATCCTTCTAAGGTAAACAAAAGCTAAAAGAATTTACAAAAAGAAAGCCGGCATTGCAGAACATTCTCAGCAAAATATTCCATGAGGAAGAGATGAAAAACAACGATGCAAATCACCAACGGGAGGAACTAGCCTAAAGGAATAGCCAAATAAAGGAGAAACCAAATCATGGCAAAAAAAAAAATGAGTCAAATGACTGGGAATACAAATCATATCACAATAATAACCCTGAATGTTAATGGCCTGAACTCATCAATCAAAAGACATAGACTGGCAGATTGGATTAAAGAGAAAATTCCAACAATATGCTGCCTGCAAGAGACTCATCTCATAGAAAGAGATACCCACAGACTAAAGGTGAAAGGATGGGAGAAAACATACCATGCACATGGACACAGCAAAAAAGATGGAGTAGTATCCATCCTCATTTCAAATAATGTGGACTTCAAGCCAAAACTAGTCAGAAAGGATAAAAAAGGACATTACATACTGCTTAAGGGGAGCATAAATCAGCAAGACATAACAATCATAAATATCTATGTCCCAAACATTGGCTTATCCATGTATGTCAAACAAATCCTTCTCAATTCCAGAAATCAAATAGAACACACACACAAAAAAATAATACTAGGCGATTTTAACACACCTCTCTCAACACTGGATAGATGTTCCAAACAAAAATTGAATAAAGAAACCATAGATCTCAGTAACACAATCAACAATTTAGACTTAATGGACATATATAGAATATACCATCCAACAAAGAACGAATACACTTTCTTCTCAGCAGCACATGGATTCTTCTCTAAAATAGACCATATTTTATGCCACAAAGCTACTATTAGGAAATACAAGAAGATAAAGATACTACTTTGTATTCTATCAGATCATAATGGATTGAAATTAGAAATAAATGACAGAATAAAAAACAGAAACTTCTTCAATACCTGGAGATTAAATAATACACTATTATATGAGGAATGGATAACGGAAGACATCAGGAGGGAAATAAAAAATTCTTAGAAGTAAATGAGAATAAAGACACATCATAACAAAATATCTGGGACACTATGAAAGCAGTAGAGGAAGATTTATTTCAATTGGTGCAATCAACAAAAGAAGTAAAAATCAACAAATAAATGACTTAACACTACAGCTCAAAGTCCTAGAAAAAGAAGAGCAGACCAACACCAAAAGTAGTAGAAGATAGGAAATAGTTAAAATCAGAGCTGAAATCAACAAAATTGAAACAAAAGAAAGAATCAGAAAAATTAACAAAATAAATAGTTGGTTCTTTGAAAAAATAAACAAAATTGATAAAACCTTAGCCACATTAACAAAGAGAAAGAGGGAGAAAATTTAAATTACTAAAATTCAGAATGAACAAGGAAATATCACAACAGACATGAGTGAAATACAAAACATAATTAGAAGCTACTTTGAAAATCTATACTCCAACAAAACAGAAAACCTTGAAGACATCAAGTTTCTAGAGATATATGAATTACCTAAACTGAACGAGGAGGACATACACAACTTAAATCAATCAATTTAAAGCAATGAAATAAAAGAGGTCATCAAAAGCCTACCAACAAAGAGAAGTCCGGGACGAGATGGGTTCTCAGCCGAGTTCTACAAAACCTTTGAAGAAGAGCTCATTCCAATCCTCCTCAAAGTATTCCATGAAATAGAAGAGGAGGAAACCTTCCCAAACTCATTCTATGCAGCCAATATCATCCTGATACCTAAACCAGACAGAGACACATAGAGGAAAGAAAATTTCAGACCAATATCCTTAATGAATATCGACACAAAAATTCTCAACAAAATTTTAGCAAATCACATACAAAAATATATTAAAAAGATAGAGCACCATGATCAAGTGGGTTTTATCCCAGGATTGCAAGGTTGGTTCAACATCTGGAAATCAATAAATATCATTCACCATATCAACAGACTTAAAGTTAAGAATCACATGATTATTTCAATAGATGCAGAAAAAGCATTCAATAAAATACAGCATCCCTTCATGCTCAAAACAATAGAAAAAATAGTGATAGTGGGAACATTCCTTAACATTGTCAAGGCCATCCATGTTAAGCCCATGGCCAATATCATTCTAAATGCTGAAAAACTGAAAGCATTCCCCCTAAAAACAGGAACAAGGCAGGGATGCCCTCTTTCACCACTTCTATTCAACATCGTCCTTGAAACTCTAGCCAGAGCAATTAGAAAAAACAAAGAAATTAAAGGGATATGAATAGGAAGAGAAGAACTCAAACTATCCCTGTTCACAGACGACATGATTATATATTTAGAGGAACCTGGAAATTCTACCAGGAACTTTTAGAATTCACAAATGAATTCAGTAAAGTAGCAGGTTACAAGATCAATGCTCATAAATGCAATGCATTTTCATACATAAGTGATGAATCTTCAGAAAGAGAAGTTAGGAGAACTACCCCATTCACAATAGCCTCAAAAAAAAAAATAAAATAAAATAAAATACTTGGGAATCAATCTCACAAAAGAGGTGAAATACCTCTACAATGAGAACTAGAGAACACTAAAGAAAGAAATTAAAAAAACCTTAGAAGATGGAAAGATCTTCCATGTTCTTGGATAGGCAGAATTAATATTGTCAAAATGGCCATACTACCAAAAGTGCAATACAGATTCAGTGCAATTCCAATTAAAATCCCAATGATGTACCTTACAGAAATAGAGCAAGCAATTATGAAATTCATCTGGAAAAATAAGAAACCCAGAATAGCTAAAGCAATCCTTAGCAGAAAGAGCAAAGCAGGGGTATCACAACACCAGATCTTCAACTCTACTACAAAGCAATAGTAACTAAAATGGCATGGTATTGGTACCAAAATAGAAAGGTAGATCAATGGTACAGAATTGAGGACATGGACACAAACCCAAATAAATACAATTTTCTCATACTAGACAAAGGGGCCAAACATATGCAATGGAGAAAAGATAGCCTCTTCAACAAATAGTGCTGGGAAAACTGGAAATCCATATGTAACAGAATGAAATTAAACCCCTAACTCTCACCCTGCACAAAAATCAACTCAAAATGGATCAAGGACCTTGGAGTCAGACCAGGGACCGTGCATCTTTTAAAAGAAAAAGTAGGTCCAAATCTTCAACGTGTCAGCTTCGAATCAGACTTCCTTAACAGGACTCCCATGGCACAAGAAATAAAAGCAAGAATCAACAACTGGGATAGATTCAAACTAAAAAGCTTTCTCTCAGCAACAGAAACTATCAGTAATGTGAAGAGAGAGCCTACAGAGTGGGAGAATATCTTTGCACTCATACTTCAGATAGAGCACTAATTTCCAGAATATATAATGAACTCAAAAAAACTCTACACCAAGAATACAAATAACCCAATCAACAAATGGGCTAAGGAAATGAACAGACACTTCACAGAAGAAGATGTACAAGCAATCAAGAGATATATGAAAAAATGTTCAACATCTCTAGTAATAAGAGAAATGCAAATCAAAACTACCCTAAGATTCCATCTCACCCCAATTAGAATGGCGATTATCAAGAACACAAGCAACAATAGGTGTTGACAAGGATGTGAGAGAAAAGGTACACTCATACATTGCTGGTGGGGTTGCAAATTAGTGCAGCCACCCTGGAAAGCAGTATGGAGATTCCTCAGAAATCTTGGAATGGAACCACCATTGGACCCAGCTATCCCACTCCTTGGCCTATACCCAAAGTACTTAAAATCAGCATACTACAGAGATACAGCCACATCAATCTTCATTGCTTCTCAATTCACAATAGCCAGATTGTGGAACCAATCCAGAAGTCCTTCAATTGATGAAGGAATAAAGAAACTGTGGCATATATATACAATGGAATATTACTCCGCCATAAAGAATGATAAAATTATGTCATTCGCAGGCAAATGGATGAAATTGGAGAATATCATGCTAAGTGAGATAAGCCAGTCTCAAAAAAACCAAAGGATGAATGATCTCACTGATAAGAGGATGATGACATATAATTGGGGGTTGAAGGGGTTAGCATTACGGTTAGGGTTAGGTTTAGGGTTAGGGTTAAGGAGGGTGGCAAGAATGGAGGAAGGAAGGACTGTATAGAGGGTAAAGAGGGGTGGCAGTGGTGGGGGGGAGGACAAAAATAACAGAATGAATCAAACAACATTACCCTATGTAAATTTATGATTACACAAATGGTATGCCTTTACTCTATGTACAAACAGAGAAACAACATGCATCCCATTTGTTTACAATAAAAAAATAAAAATAAAAATGGAAAAAAAACTAATCTTGGTGAAATACGTGTTAAAAAATGTGGGAACCATGCTTGAAGTCTGCCATCTATATTTTGTGAGGGATAGGAGAGAATTGAAGAATTTTAGTCAGAGGAAACTTCTTATTTAGACCAGAGAGAAGAGTCTGAAATCTTATTACAACAAAATATTACTTAACAAATATTAGTTAACAACGTATCTAATTTTGATACCATATATCCAGAAACTAGTCACATCCTAGGGTTGGAATAGAAGAAATAGACTGTATAAGAGAAAGGTAAGAAAGATAAACTATTCACTTGTTTTTTAATTTTGTTCCAAAGAGCATATTGGAAAAATAATAGAATAAATTTACTACTTTTGATAGCTTTATTGAGATTCAGATTTTACTAACAGGCATAAACTCTTCTAGAAATTTGTTTAATAACTGTTTTTATCCTAAAGCTTTTCACACAAATGCTAAGTGAACATAGAATTAATTAAAGTACACATCTTCACTTTTAATGTGAAAAATAGATGAATAAATGAATAAATAAGTACAGTGAGCCTTTTAAAACCTTAATTATGTGATGCTTTCAGAAAATAAGTTTATTCTAAGTAAATCAGGGAATTTTTAGTTTCTTATATTACCTAGAATGATTCAAAACCATCAACATAAATTTACTCAAAATCATTCATTATAGAAATAAAAGGAGTATAGAATTCCCCTTGTGTTGTGGAAAAAATAAAAATCTGCAACATAGATATTAATTAGTTAACATACTGGGGAAAGAAAAAGTTCAAAATGCTTACTTGTATATATCACACTGAATCCCAGCATCAAGTATATGTACAAGACACTAATTTGAAAAACAAACAAACAAACAAACAAACTATAAATAAATTGCAGAAAGATCAGTAAAGTAGAGGGAGAGAAGCAGGGGGAGGGAGGTTGAGGAAGGGAGAAATGCTGGAACTGAATTAGAGCAAATTATATCCATGCTTTTGTGATTAGGTCAAAAAGTATCCCAATTGTACGTATACCTAAAAAGAGTAAAAAAAGTAAGTTTTTAAATAGAATAGCCTACTATGGTGGTATTATTTCCAAAAGTTTAGAAATTGAAAACTATGAGCAATAAAAACAATAACATTGATTTTTATGTTGAGTAATATTAAATAGGTTTGTCATTGTAATTGTACTTACAGTCTCTGAGAGATACCTTTACTGCATATGAATCCTCATTATTGATACAAGGGACGTCAAAAAATTTTTGAATATGATATTCTTCACCTCAAGTATTGGTCATCAGAGATCCTGACTATGCTAAATTATTTTCTATAAATGCATATACAGAAATATATTTATAAATGCATATACTTATTTTCTGTAAGTGCATATACATAAATGAGAGAGTTTGTTTACTATATCAAATATTACAGAAAATTATACATAATATAAAAAATGAATAAATATTTCTTGGGGATTTATTCAGTTACTTTGGTTAATTTTCTGTATGTAATGGGTAACACCACAGAATTTCCTGATGGATTAGAAAAGAGATGAAGGACAAAGGAAAGGGTCACTAAAATGCCCAAATTTTGGACTAATTATTTGAAGTATAGTGTCCCCATCTGTTGGACTTGCAGAAGTCTGAAGTGGAGCAGGCTACAAAGGGAGGAGAAAGAGCTGTTACAATTAACTATAAAACTTTTCCGCTTATCTGAAATTTTTGGTCCTTAAAAAAGAACTGTTTCCTTTACTTTTGGTGGCTAATATTATATTTTTTTTAAATAATGATTTTGTTCAATAGTCACAGTACTAAGTCAGTTTCTGTCACTGCATTTCACCAAGGGCAGAAGTGGCTCTGTGACTTGTTTTCTAATGGAAGCTAAGGGGAAGGAGACCAAGTCTTGAAAATTTGCACTCTCCCAGTGAGACTTCCCCCCTCTTATGCCTGGAAGCTCTCTTGCCTTCATGTGAACTGGCTTAGGATGATGTTTTAGAGCATGAGAGGCCATCCAGAGAGAAAGTCAGAGCATCTCACCACGCTGTTCCAGACACCGGATTGGTACCATTCTATACCCACCACCCTGCATCAAACAAAGCACCCAGGCAATGAGCAACAACAAAACCCGTTTGTTTGAGCCATGATTTTTTTTTTTTTTTTTTTTTTCTGGCTAGAACACATTGTGACGTAGGCAAGGTTAACTGATACAGATTTCAGTGAGGTTATTTAGTTAACTATGTTGATGACACCATCTGGGTGATTAAAGATTTTTGCTTAATTTAGAAAAGAGAATGCTTTGAGACTAGATAGGCCTGACTTTGAATCCAGTCTCTGCCACTTCCTACTCATTTGACTTTTGTCTGTGACTCAACTTTATTTGCACTTCAGTTGGGCTATAACTTTGGACAAATTTGAGGATGTTAAACTTCATAAAATATTCACAGCATGTAGTACATGTTCAACAAATGATTATTTTTTTCACTACCTGCCATTATTGAGATATCATGTAATTTTCTTATCCTTTTTCTTATATGTATATTATTATAATTTTTAATATTCTGCCATCAAAGCTATATTTTGTAACTGACCTTCTCTACTATCATTATTCTGTTTTTGTACATTCTTATTAACCTTCTATGAAATTCAAATCACCATTACAATTTTTTGACAAAATTTTATTTTCTTGCTTTTATGTTTACTCATAATTGATCTTTCTTTCTTGACAGCATTGTGGGGACCCTGAGTGGCATTTGAAGGCACTCATGACAGTGTCTGTTGGAGATTTACAGCACTTAATCTGTCAGAAATTTATCCTTAGAATTAAAGAGAAGTAGGATATCTTTAGACCTCAGGTCTCATGCTTAGTTACATTCAAAATATCTTGTAAAATGAGTTTCAATGTCAGCATACTAATGCCTGTGTCAGCTTTTTAGAAGAGTGGCAATGATATACAGCCACCTAACTTTGACTGGAGACTATAAAATAGATGGAGTGGTCAGGTTTAGTCCTAAGTAACCTTTTATCCAATGACAGTAATTACTTATTTGAACCTTTAATTCATTTAAATTTGCTTGAACTTTCAAGTGACTACCCACATATTTTCCATTTTGACAGATAAATTAAATGACTAATATGTAGAACAACCTTCCTGATGCTTTGATGTGATTGACAGTTTAAAAAAAATCACAGAGCACTTTTTACCTCGCCACATTTGAAAAGCTCATTTTTAAAAAATACAATTTATATTTGTTACTTCATTACACTATTTTCACAGAAATATTCTCTAAAGTAAAAATTCAGTTCCCCAAAAATGAGATTCCATAAGATTCTGGAAAATGTGGAAATTTCTTGCATACATGTATATATGTGAGAATTCCAAAGTTTTCTTTACAGTTCTGGCTTATCTACATCTCTAGTAAATATTCACTACTTTAAATGACATTTAAAACATTTATGAGACATAACAAGTGACCTACCAAAAGCATATGTCAAATTTATTGCTCCAATGAAAGGATTGAATAGAAATATTCCTCATACTTTTATCTTCAAACAATATCCTTCTCTAACTCAATTTTATTTCCTAAAATATTTGATACACTGTATTTCCTTCCAGTGCTAAGGCTGAGAAATCACACAGCATAAGGAGCTTTCAGCCAGGCTGTTATGGCAGTGATTATAAGGAGCGAAGCTTCTTTTGTGGTCCCAGTGAATTATTTGAACACACTCCCTCCAACCTTACCTGCCATCAGTGTGTTTCCATTCCCTAAGTGTAGCACTGTATTAAGCTGTAAGTCACTCAATAACTATATTACCGCTACATTCTCTTAAAACTTATCAATTCAAATTCCTATAAGTTGAAATCATTGTACATCCAGATACAGAATAGATGACTCATGGCAGGCTTATTTAGGAAAAAGAAAATTAGATTACATATGATTTAATGACACCTATAATTAACCTGTTACTTCTATTTTGTAGTTATTATTGATTAACCTTTTTTTTCCCTAGTTTTAATTCCAGGTAGTTCTTGGATGTTATCAGTAGATCTTGAGCAGCTCATTATACAGGATGATTATTGCGATCCGTTTCAAATTTCTACTTTGGTAGAATATGGATGCAGCCAGGGGATCTGAATGTATAATTAACATCCCCTACATTCTCCTTCTGGTTTTTAAAGATTGTAGTTTGAGAAAACTTTGAGAATTTGAGTTGGGTCCCTTACTTGAAAGTGTCTCTTTTCCCTATCCTTCATGTGAATTGCAATCAGCAGATATATCCAGCAAATCTTGTGCAATCATAGAGAAAATTGAAGCCATAATTTTAAATCTGAGGATCTTTATTTCTGTATATAAACATTAGAAAATGACCATTATGCCATCATGTTGTGTTGCCATCCTCCCTACTTTCCATATTTTCCCCTTGTGTTTATTCAGATTTATTAGTATTTAAAATCGGAGGACTTTAGAACTGGAAGGAACGTTTATAGTGATGTAAAAAAAGCCTCATTTATATATGAGGAATATGAGTCGTGAAAAAGAGATGGAAGACTTTATCTTTAAAAGTAATGCCTGTTTTAGATTACTTAAAAAGTTATTTGCATGTAATACTACTATATGGTACAGGTAGATTTACCAACACTTATGTTAGCTATATCTAATGGATTTTCAAAGGAACTTGTTGCTAAATTAGAACTTTGCTCAATGTTAACATTTAATTTATTTTTGATTATTCAGTACATGTTTACTCTAAAAGTACAAATATTCCAAATATTCTACAGTAAATGAACAATAAAAATACTGCCCATGTGCAAATGTTATTGCTCAGAAATGAAGGATATTTTCCTATAGAAGGCCTTTCTCCTCTCTCTCTCTATTCATATATATATATTATATATATATAAACATTATATATATAAAACATTTTTTCTCTCTATATATACAACATTCATACAATAAAAACATAGCCATGTGTACAAATACGTATGTAAAACTATAGCATTTATATTTACTTATGTTTCTAAATGTTTTATTAACAATATAGCTTTGATCCTATGCCAATGTAAAGGTTCTGGAATCAAAACTATGTTGTCTTCAAAACTGTGTGCCCAGCAATTATCACTGTACATGACACATAGCAATCATTACTAAATATACATTTAATAAATAAATTAACAATAGAACATGTTATATCTGTCAGGGTTTTTTAGTCTTATAACACTTATTCTTGATTTTAATTATAAAGTATTAAATTATATATAGTGTACATTAAATTTCACATATAAAATAGTATATATTTGGGGCTGGGGAGATAGCTCAGTCGGTAGAGTCCTTACCTTGCAAGCACAAGGCCCTGGGTTCAATCCTCAGCACCGCAAAAAAAAAAAAAAAAAAAAAAAAAAAAAATAGTATATATTTGATATCTATAAATAGTAACACTTAAATCTAGGTAAGAAATAATTAGAACAAATATTTAGTGAACACTCCGCTTAAAGGTAAATTTAAAAAATTCTTTCAATTTTACTAATTACAAAATTAATTGGAAATAGAGTATGATTTCATGTTATCAGAATGAGTCTACATAACCATATTGTCTCCTAAATATCACAAAGTGGTATAGTAAACTGCAATATATTTACTATTATAAAATAGGTGCATAAGACAACTAAAATAGTGAAGAATTATCAATGTATAAAACTATAGCATAGCATTTTTTCTTTCTTTCTTTCTTTTTTTGTTTTCTCACATGGTAGAGGGCTGAAGGAGCTCCTGGGATGCTCCTTGTAAGGATCCAAATCCTATTCTTGGCTCTTCCCCAATGACCTCTGAAAAGACCCACCTCCTAATAACATGACTGTAAAGTTGAGATTTCAACGTATGAATTTTGGAGAACAAAGACATTCAGTTCACAGCAAGAACATATTAAACAGAAACTAAGAGTTTGATATAATGATATGTAAGATAATATGATCCTTGATTTTTTTTAGTATTTAAAAGCACACATTTTTAAATAAGTTAGTATTGGATTCTAATACAAATTTTGTCACTTTTTAAGTGTATAACAGGGGTAATTTAAACAATTAAGATGTTTTCTACAAACCAAACATTTCAAGTATTGGACTAATCCACCGATTTTAGTGATAACACAATTCACAATTTGGGAATTATTTATTACTTTTTTCTAATTTTCATCCCTTTCAAAACTCAGATTCCTGGTATTTTCCCTCCTTTTTATTGACCAAAAACCCTGAGTTTATTTTTTCTTCTAGGAGTGAAAGAAAATTATTCCTAGAAATCCTTTGATTATTTAATAAGATTTACACATTTTTATCCTTAGTAGAAACATGTCTTATTACTAATGACCCTATTATTTCTGTCAATCTTCCTTTTTCTCAGACAGTACTTTAACTGTCAGATGGATGTTCTTCCTTATTTTAACTGTAATAAACTCAGTTTGGTTCATCTGCAAGTTATTTTCATGATCCTTGGGAAGTCAGAAATCTATATTGCTTATGGTATAGGTGTATTATATAAAAATACTAACTATTAAAAGATAACTCTTTATAAGTTTTATAGTAAGCAGTGTAATATTAAAATTTCCCCTGATTGTGATCAAATCTTTTTTCACTTATTGTATTTTCCTTTTTATTAAGTAAGATTTCTTCTTTTGGTTTCCTTTTATAACACAAATTATTTTGCAGCCAATTATCATTCATAATAGTTCACAATTAGGTAATAATTTATTTGCATGAGTATTGCAATCATAATTACAAAGAATTTTCTGTAGATGTCTTCTAAAAATTTTAGGCCTTATTTTATAAACAATCTTTATCCCTCTACATCATAGATTAAATTTTTTCATGGTATATATAGTTCCTCTGTTGTGCATTTCAAATTAAACAATCCATATAAATTGTTGAAGTTCAAATCTTCCAAATTATGTTATTTTAATGCTTTAAGAATGTTGATGTCTTAAAAATTGCTTTGGTTAACTATAAATACCTTTCATAGCTTTCAACACAAGGACTCACTTCTAAGCTATTTTTTGTCTTAATATAACAAAGATCATCTTTAGGGTAATTAATGTCTACCTGTCTTAGGCCGAATATAAGATGGACCCCAATTCCTTCTTCCAGATACTCATAGATTTGTGTAATATCTCCTTTATGAGCTATTTGTTTCTAGCCAGTAGTACAGCAAATTTAAGGAGCTGTCACTTCCCAGATTAGGTTACAAAAGTTTCTGACTCCTATATTGCCAGCACATTCTCAAAATCACCTTCTTTGCATGCTTTAATGAAGAAAACTGCCAGGTAAGAGAGGTCCTACTGGTAAAAAACTTCAAACAGACTTAGGCTAATAGCCAAGAAATGATTGAGGGTCTCAGTCCAACAGTGTGCAAGAAACCAAGTGCTGCCACCAGCATCAAGCAAAGTCACAGCTGGTTTCTTTCGTTTGTGTTTGGGTGAGACCACAGACACTGGACCTGCATCTTCATCACAGTTTCATAGAGCACTGTGGCACAGAGGACCTGTATGCAATGCACTGTTAACCCACAGGAACTGCAATATAAAAAGTTTTGTTTTTATTATAAATTTTAGGATAATTTTTTGTACAGTCATCAAGAACTAAAACACTAATATATCAATTAGAACATGTTTCTGATGCCTCTCGTGATTCTCCCAGGGCAAGGATAGTTTCTAAAAAATGTTTTCTAAGTCGCAATGTTTTCACTTAGTCATTTGGAAGTCCTAGCCATCAGTTTTGTTTAGAAAAGATACGATTCTTACTGATTAAGTGGGAAGAGAGGTTTTCTTTTTTTCTTTTGCTTTTGCTTGTTTTTTGATAGTTCATGGACATCTTCAAAGGACAGGAGAGCTAGGTTTCAAACAAAGTTCCTTAAAATACAGATCAGAATTTTAAAGTATATGCCCCGCTCCTGCTAGCCTAAGTTCTTGAGAAAATTATGAAGCTAAGACAGAAGCTAATACAGGAAAAGAGTTCACCCATACAATTACTATTATGTCTGAAAACTGGACAGGTACTTTCCCACAAAAAATGTTCCCAATGGAATTGAAATATCCTGTGAGTATATCACAGACAATACAATGCTATACCTCTGAATCTTGACTCCAACACAAGCTAGTATTTTTAGGTTTTTTAAGCTCTGTCTTAGGTTGATGAGAACTATAAGGTTGAAATTCCTTCAATATAGATTTTTTTAAATAAAAGGAAAAATGAAGACATGAGACCACATGTGTTGAAGGCTTTTTTCAAAAATTAATTTCTCCTATGGGGAGAAAGTAGGTGGTTGTCCACTAGCTAGAAAAAGGATATTATCAATCCAGTTGTAAATATAATATGTATGAGTACATTTTCAAATTGTCCTATACTTCCATTTATTATTTTGAGATTGCAGAAATAATAAAAAATGCTTGCTGTCAAAAGTGAACAAAATTCCCATACTTCTTCCCATTTCCACTTGGAAAGATATACAAGTATATATTTTGATTAGAGGAAAGGAAGTCAATATGTCAAAGCTACATCTACCATAATATTTAAATATTCATTTAAAAAGGAAAAGCTCAGTAAATAATGTGAATTATAAACTTGAAATTCAAAATTGAAAATGAAATGAGTCATAGTATTTGTATAAAAAGCATATACTATGAAAGAAGTAAAAATTATTGAGATATGTCCTAACAGCTTAGTTACAGGTATCATAATATTATGTTGATTATGGATGGGAGGTTCCACCTCATTACTAGGTGTTATGGGGCGTGACTTAAGAACAGACCAATCACCACTGAGAAGTCCAAATCTGAGAGTCTTTTTTAAGCTGGCCAGCTGACTGTCTCACACAATGCCCCCAAAAATGGCTATTGGGAGAACAGCCCCAACCATAGGGTTATAGGGGTTCTTATACCAAAAATCACATCAATCATAAGTGTCTGTTGCTATGATTCGAAATTACAAACTAACATCATGAGATCATCAACAGAGGGGGAGGTGGGTCAAAACGACCCTTACCTAGGTACAAACTAAAGAATGATTAGTAATATCTACACAATCACCATTCACATGGTACATTGTTTAGGAGCAATAGGAATAAAAAGACAGCAACTTTTCATTACATAAGAATTGTCATTTTGTATTGCTAAGCATGTCATGCTAAGCAACCGATGATGATGGGCACAGAGGTGGGGTGCTCCTGTGGGAGAAGCTAAGCAATTGTTGATGGGTACAGAGGCGGGGTGTTCCCATGGGAGAAGATTATTTCCTACATAAGATGGAGTCTCAGAGCAAAAGGAGTCTGTCCAGTCATTTCCTTTATAGTCTGGCCTATAACATTCTCCTGGAGCCAGATCTGTCAGCCCATCACACTAGGAAGCCATAAACATGCTTTTTTCAGCAACGAAAACTCTCATATAATGCATAATATTCACACCATATCTCTCTTTCTAGAAATATTTAAATAAATGTTTTTCTCCAAGGCTGGGAAAGGATTTGTTTCTATGATCACTTTAATTATTAAACAGAACACACTTATTATAATTCTCTGCTTACTTCCCTGAAATTCCATTTAAGTATAAATTACTTTAGGGAATAGAATGTGTCTCATCATCCATGTATCAGCATTGGCTGACAAAACTGGAAGCAAAAAAAAAAAAAAAAAAAAAAAAATTACAGGTGCTACATAACTTTCTATGGAACAAGGTGTGATTTTGTGACTTTTGATTAACGCATGTCAATCTATAAAACAAGAATACTAATTTTTTTAAATTAGAAAACTGCTGGAGAAAAAAATTTCATATTAAATAAGCAATATTTTGACAGCCCTAGATTTGAAGTTGATAATTAACATCATTTTAAAATAGAAAGATGAACCTCAGAAATCAATTCTTATAATACTTCCAAAGTAAGGTGATCAGTAATTGAAATTATTCAGTATACAAAAAATGGATTTTTTTTATTGCATAATAAGTAGTTTTTAAACCCTCAAGAAACATATGTTGTGTAAAACTGACTTTCTGTGGTTATCGATACACTAGTTTGGAGTGCCCTCTTGCACTGTTACTTTTACATGCAGGTCATGAACATAAAACACACAAGATAACTGTGCTATCTTACAAATGCAATACTTGGAAATGCAAAAACTCTTTATTAGTTCATTTATGGCTATCAATATCTAATACACATTGTAAAGTACACTTTAAAATATATCGTTATTGTGGATTGCACTTCCTTGGTAACTTATGAAAGCCTGTCTCAAAAAAAAGAAAATTAAAAAATTAAAAGGACTGGGAATGTAGCTCAGTACTAAAGCACCAAAATAAATAATAAATAAAGAAAAAATAGGAATAAAGCTAGATGTAAATGTTGGGGTTATGTCTTGGTTCTTCATTTGGTTTCAATGGGCTTGTATACCTGTTTTAAATCAATATCCTGCTCTAGATACTATAACTTTGACTTTGTGAAGTCATGTACTGTGATATCTTCAACATAGTTCTTCTAGCTCAAGGTGGTATGTATATTCGGGATATTTTATGGGTTTCATGTGGACTTATGAAATTTTTTCTATTTTTCTTTTAGTTAAGAAATATGTAATTACCTTCTTTATTTTTTCAGTATTTTCATATATCAGAATTGTATAAATTTCATAAGTACTAGTCAGAAAGCATTACTTGAAAATTCTAAAAGAAAATCAATTATAAAATGTTTCTGCTGCACTGACGCAGGGGTAAGAATTATCTTCAAAGTTCTCCCATTTCACTTGAGGAGGTCAGGTATTTGTCAGTTGTATTATCATAACCTGAATTAAGTGATCTGGATGTTTTTCTTTCATCAAAACCTCTCTTTGTTTAAAAGGCATTAGATGATGAGAATGATATGTGCCTTAGGTCATCTGCCCCAAAATCATATACTAAGACAGGTCACATTGTGCAATTGATTTATTACTGAAGGAATTCCAAGGGAAATCTGTGAGTGAATGGGAAGATTGGCAAAGGCATGATTTCCTGAAAAGTTTTACAAGGAATTGCTCCATTTATCCCAAGAGTGAGCATGAGGTGTGGATTCAAGGAATCAGTCATTAGCTTAGGGGAAAGAAATCGCCAGCTCCTGATATATAAATAGTTCAGTGAAAAAAGAACTGTATATGCAGGATCTCAAGAGCAAAATCTCTTTAGAACTCTGGGGGCCTCAAAATAAAATGAACATCTGGGTGGAGTACTGTAATGGCTAATTTGAATTGTCAACTTGACTGGATGAAGATGTGGACGTGTGTTCATGCAGGCATGTTTAGGAATGATTGGAATGTGGGATAGTGAACTGAAGTGGAGACCCTCCCTAAGCCTGGGCAGCACCACCCAATAGCATGGTGGCTTGGATGGATTAAAAGTTGCAAGAACAAGGAAGCTGACACAGATGTAAATGTGACTCATCTTGAGCAGGTTCTTGATTGCTGTTTTGATCATCTGAGGATATTGGACTCTCACTTCTTCACTCTTCACAAGCAGACTCTGCCAGTGATTCTCCAGGTAGTTTCCAGAAGCCTTGTCTCAGACTAGGGTAGCACTGTTCATCGTTCTGGGGCTTCTGCCTCTTGGATTGTGCAGCTGCTGGTTCTTCCAACTCTCCAATTGCAGATGGCCATTGTAAACCACCCAGTTTCTGGTCATGTAAGCCAATCTAATAAATCCCTGTTTTATAATTATACTTCCTGTTGATTTTGTTCCCCTAGAGAACCCTGACTAATACAAGTACCAATCCAATAAACATTGGATTTTCCTGTGACTTCAACTTCTATTTTAGATTCTGGTACACATACTGGAAGTTCTGAAGAATTGGAAATTTCAGAGCTTCAAGAACTTTGGTCTCAGCATCATGAAGTCCAAACATACCTATGAACTTAAGGAAATTTGTTTATTTTTTTGTAAAGAATGATACTGGAATTTTGATGGCTAGCATTTGGTAAGAGAATACTGTGTTAATAAAAAAATAATCTAAAATTTGAAAATAAGACAAAATTGATTATAACTTACTATAACCGCTTCTACTCAACATATTAATAGAAGTCCTAGCTAGAGCAATTTGGTAACAGAGGAAAAATGGCATGAAAATTGGAAAAGAGAAAGCTAAGTTATCCCTGTTCTCAGATGACATGATCATGTATATATAATTCTAAAGTCTCCACCAAAGAATCTAAGTCCACACTTTTATGGACATGTACTTATTATTCAGAAAAAGTATATTATTTATCTTTATGCCTGGTGGATATATTCTTATTCTCAAATGAATTATATAATTTTGAGGTTATTTTTGAAAAACATGGTAAATTTTAGTATATAATTGAAAAAAATAAAAACTCATATGTCTTAATTTTTATATAGTTTTGTCAATAATTGTTAATAACCATATCATTTGACTCTGATATTTACATATACACTGTGAGACTGCATAGTTACATATTTTTGTGTGGGAGAAAAAATTACTCAAGAGATACCATTCAATTTCCTTTCATGACCCACCAAGATAGTAACTGTATTTGCATCCAATGTAATTTCTGACCAATAGTCATTTCACCACTCTTGGAAATAATGCCATCTTATGAGTTTCCTCATTTATAAATTAATCAGTTTTAATGTATGTCAATTCTATATTTGGATGATAATTACATTTAAAACTTCTTAAAAACATGGTTTGACAACAGAATAATTGGATTTACATTCTATGTGAAAGAGAATATTCTTACACATACTCATACTCATATAAACCCCTAATTTTGGTATATCAAGCAAATTAAAACCTAAGGAAACTGGCATTCAAAACTAATAGTTCTCTGGGAGTAAACTAGAAAATAAAAAGTGTTTTTTTGATATTTAGGTTATATTTTGCAGAATAAAACGTTTTTCAGGAACTGAAATAAAAAATAATAAAATCCTACATATCTTAACTTCTATCTGAATTTACTGGACAGAATTTCTGGAACCATATTAGTTGAAAGTATTAATATACACATAGGGTAATACTGTATCAAAAACATATTGCAAATCAAGGAATCATTAACAAATAGAATGAAGAATGCTGCAGATTTATATTTTGTCTTTTAGTGACATTGAACTAGCTAGGCACACACAAAACACATAAATACTAATTAGTCCTGAAAAATACTACTATAACAGGAAAATTTTTAGCATTTTACCATTCATAATTGTTCAACTATTTTTCCAGCTTTTGCAAAATCTATGTTGCTTCATATAGATGCTACAAATTTTGAAAACAAAACAAACTCAGAAAATCTGTGGAACAGTAGGAAGATATCAGATTTTCTTTAAATATTCAATCATTTAATGAACAGAAACTAGGTGCTAGAGGCTAAAGGTAGAGTATATCATCTAAGATATTTAAATAATTTCTGAACTTGAAAATGCTTTGAAAATTTTCAATACTTTTATACTCATAATTGGTCAAACTGTTATTCTATTTATGTCAGGATAAATTTATTGATGTCTCCCAGCAGATTTTTTAATTTTTTTAGATTTTTAAAATACTTAGCTTGCTAAACACTAAATAAATTTTATTTAAAAATAATCAGAAGAGTTTCCTTAATTTTTAAATCTCTCTACTGTTCATTGAGCATGGAAAATGTCATTTATCCCATGCAGTTCACCCATAAGTTGAAAAACAGACATCTGAGAACTATTTCTGCTTTTAACTGATTTGATGTAAGGTTTGGGGTAAAATGACATGTGTTAAATGATATTTCAATGTGCTGTATATCTGGATGAGAACTTACAACATTGCCATTTCTGCTTTCTCATTTTATGATTGAGAAAACTAAAGTCCAGAAACTCTAAATGACTGACCTCCAGGCATGTGTAAATATTTTTAGTGAAAAAACGAGAATAAAGCTCAATTTTTGTGACTCCAAGTAAAGTTCTTAGTTTACTACCCAATGTTTTGCTATAGAAATTAAAATAAGAAAATTAGGTTAAATATCAGCGTCATCAAAATATGCTATTAGCAATAATATCTAGAAAAATAACCCCTTTTCAGAAATAAACTGATTTATAAAAGACATTAAGCATGTTTCTGTGCTGTGCTAGATGGATTAAGACAATCTGAGATTCAACCTTCATTTGTCAATATAGAGTCAAGAAATAATGAGTTGAAGAATAATTATATGAGGAGAAGAAATGAAAATTTGAAAGCAAATTAAGAATAAAATATTAATTTAAAGAAAATACAAGGATATATACCACACGATCTAGGGAACTTTTATCTCTGTGTGAGATAAGAGCAGTCAGCAAATTTGATATAGCATAGGGACACCACAGGTAAGAGGGTGGCAGAATCAGTGACTGATGGTAAATGCATATATTGAAAAGATTGATTGCAAAATTAGGAATATTAGTATGTTCAATTTTACTGTCAGTTCCCATTAAAATAGAAAATCCATATAAGGAGAAATGAAAATGCCGAAGGTACCAGAAATTTAATACACTGTAGCAACTAAAAATATTTTTCATTTGTCTTTGCTAAATGAAAACCACTGTTTTAAAATAGATCTTAGATGTCCAAATATCATCTGAGGAGAAGCCATGTGTGATAGAGCCCTCTGAGGAATCTGGAAGCTCTAGAAATAGTGTCTGAAAGATCTCTGCAGAAGCCATTGGTTCAATAGCATGCTCAGCTAGACAGTTAATCAAAAGATAAGTGCTTATTTTTAAGATATTAATGTCTCATCTCCAAGGGGATAGTTGATAGAGTTGGGTACATGACACTGAAAAAATAAGAACGGACAATAAAAGCAGGACTGAGGTATAGATGTGTTTGTTTTGAGTTTCAAAGTCATTGCTGATATTGTCAAAGACTCTTCTTGGTCAAACTCTAGAAAGGCTCTCCTGACCTCTTTATCTACCAGGCTTTATCTTGGGGCCTTGTCCCTTCCAGCCCAGTTATAAAGCAAATCTTGTTAAGTCAGTTTAGGCAGAACTGTCACCTTTGTTTTCACATGATTTAAGTATTTGCTCAAATTCCTCACCCCCATTCTTCCATCTTCCCCTATGTGATTTCTGATTGCCTGACCTACCTTTAGCAAAAGTCCTGTTAGACCTCTTCATATAGAATGCACGGCATCTGAGATGTTTTCTCTTAGTACACTTCTACCCACGGACCCCTCCCCGCTCTCTGGCTGTAAATCCCCACGTATCCATGCTGTTTTCTGACTTAAGTATAATAGCTCCCTCTCACTGAACCCCATTGCAGTAATCTTTTGAATAATTTTTTTCTGCCCTCTTTAACAGGTGTCACAATAATTTTTTTCTGTACAATATCAGTGGAAATATGATGCACCTGAGGGAGCTAATATATATGTATGTATGACAAAATGACCTAAAATTAATCTCAAGCTGTTAAACACTAGAATTTTTAAAGGAAATGGGCTATTAGTGTCTACATGTCTACATGTCTAAAAAGACACTCATGGGCTGGGGAGATAGCTCAGTTGGTAGAGTGCTTGCCTTGCAAGCACAGGCCCTGGGTTTGATCCCCAGTACCGTGAAAAAAATAAATAAGTAAAATAAGAAGACACTCATGTTTAGTGAGGCTAGACTTCAAACATTGCATAAAAAGGCTATATTGCAAAGAAACGTGGAATTGGAGCCAATGGTTATAGGTTGAAATTCTTTTTCTACCTATCCAATTGCTGCTTCTTAAGCATGAATAATAATCTCTTTTTATATTTAAATATCCTTATGTATAGGGAATATAATAATATCTGTCCTTGCTATACTAATAATTAACTTAAACATTTGGATTGTACTTTATATTAGCAGTTAATTTGGAGTTCGCAAACATAGATTTTGGATAGTAAATCGACCAAAATCACATTTCCTCTGATTTTGGACCTTTTAAGACAGTATAGATAGGTTAGGGTTGGGTCTCTAGTGAACACTTGCCTTCCTAGGTTACTTCTGTAGGAAATGATGTGTGTTGAAACAGGGAAGAAAATGTCAGAGTGTTCATGTTCCTTGATTGAGGCATAGTAAAATTCTTTTAAACTATTGAACCAATGGCTTCTGAGGAGATCTTTGAGACACTGTTTCCAGATCTTCCAGATTCCTCAGACATACCATACATCTGGAAATAACATCCACAAAAAATAAAAAAATAAAAACATGACCCATCTGAAGAAGTGAAATACAAGACTGATAAATGCAAAATACTCAGTCTTAAAATAACAGTCCACCAAATTCAGAACCCAAATCTCCATATCTGAAAAATAAGTGAACATTTCTGAAGGAATCTCTAGACAACTTGAATTTGGAAAAAATAATCTATCATCCTCATTTATATGTAGAGTTGCCCGACAATGAAATGTAATACCCGTAAATGGAAATTTAGATTAGAGTCTATCTCTTATGAACTGAATCTTTATTCCAAAATGAAAGTGTTGCATTTTTCAATGAAATGTGGTTTTTTTCAATATTTAGAATTCAATATCTGCAAGAGCTGAATGAAAAGGAGCTTAATTGCTAGAAGGGCAAAGTTAAAAGCAGGAATTGAAAAGGAATAAGATACTTGGCTCATGAATTTTTCCCCAATTTCAATGGATCTCTTTTGTCATGATTATCTTTAAGCCTTGAGGTATTTTTTTCCCTCTACTGAATCATAAAATCATTATTCCTTTTCCAGGGCCTATGAAATGATTTGAATTAGATGCAGTCTGAATTCTCCACAGAAATGGGAGAAAATCATCACATAATTTAAAAATCATAATGTGGTGAAGTAAGTAAATACTTTCTGCAACACAGTATGATACAGAGATTCTGTCCAACACACAATTGCTTACCTTATTCATATACTTTTAGCTAATCATTTCTCTTCTTTCCTACATGACTCCCAGTTGCCTTGGACCTCACTCATCTGAGTGAATTCCCCAAAATCAACTAGTTAAAAAATTAGTTGATTAGTACCTGCACAGCACCCAGCTCCTCATTTCTTCAAGGCAGTTCAAAATAGGATATTGCAGGGACTTTTTAATTAAATATTTCAAAATTCAACGTATAATGGCAGAACCCATGTACCAGCCATCTAGAGCAATAATTGTTGATATATTACTATTTGTGTTAACAAAGTTTTTTTGATAAAAATTGGTAAATTAAAAAGAAATTTGTTGATGATGTATACTGGCCAGGAAGAGGCACACCTCTGAAGTCCGATGAGTTTATGGATATTTTCCAAAGCATCTTCATCATCATTTGTGTTATCCTTCTGCCCCATTAAACATACTAATGCTACATGGCCATGGCTTATGGGAGGTAATATGTTCACCTGTAATTGAATCTTACAATACTTCCTACCGATCAATATTAGTTACACCTAGAGCTGAATTTCTTGCATCTCCTATTTTCTTTCTTTCTTTTTTTTTTTTTTAGTAATATTATCTTTTTTGATATTTCAGTGCCTGAAATATTTTGATGACATCTACTCTTTGTTTCATGCCTGTGCCATGCCAGGCTGTTTGGTGAGAGTTTTTCTTTATTTTTAACTAAGTGTATTTTTCATATTTTGAGTACTAAAATATAAAGTGGAGATGGAGTTGACTTAGTAGGTGTTTATTTTAGAAATAAAGATAATGATAAACCATTTGATGTTACATGTATGAAAAAGATCAGTCTACTATTCACATTCTCAAAATGAGTTTTTAAAAGAGATCGTAGACGTCTTAAAATATCTTTTTTTTGGATAAAGCATGCACACTCAAAATTCCCAGATGTGTATTCAAGGCAATGTGACAATTATAATTCCTGTTTGTTTTAAGGCATGTAAGCTTCTACTGAAGAGGGCAAGTATAAACACCTGACAAAAACCCTCTGATTGGAGCAAATCACATACTACCTCAGCTATCAACATCTTTTCTCTTTTCTAAATTTAGAAGTGAAGACAAATGAAAAGGATTAAAAACTTGTTCTTTGGTAATTAGCCATGACTGGAGCAATTCAAGTCACTACTTAATTCTGAATTGGTTTACATTACTTAAAGCAAAATCTTCAAACTTGGATTTATCATCCATAAAATGAGACATATTAATAAATACAATTTTAACAGAGAAAGCTTACCTGAGAGATCTATGTCCTCTTCCTTAGAATTGGCATCTGAGAGATTGCTTTTGTTCAAAACAATATCCAAATTAAAAAATGCAAAATTAGTAAAGGACTGTGAAGATTTCCCTTCATATGGAAAAAGTAAATTCTCATTTAAATGTCTATAGAGCTGTTATCTTATAAATTCTAGAATAATAAAAGAAAGATGTAGGGCTAGGGATATAGCTTAGTTGGTAGAATGCTGGCCTTGCAAGCACAAGGCCCTGGGTTCAATCCCCAGCATCAAAAAAAAAAATCATGTCTCACTATTTTGTCCTATAAAATATTAACTTTTGCTAAAATATTTTTAATTAAAAAGTAATAACATTTCATGTCTTTATAATAATATGAAGTCATGTGTAGTATGGTGTAGTTTAGCTAAGTAACAGAGATTGCAAAGTTATCTGCTTATATTGAAGAAAATATGAAGTAATATTCGAGTAAGTTAAAAAGCCTACCTATTATGTTAGAAATAAAAGCAGGCTCTGATAAAAAAAAAAAAAAAAAAAAAAAAAAAAAGCAACAGCAAAAGCTTAAGCTTCTTTTAATAGTTCTTGTTTTATAAATTTTATTGTAAAACCTTGGAAATATTGCAAAAAATTTTTAAGGTTAAACATCCAAATAATAAAATCAAAAGTAACATGCAACAAACTTATAAAATAAAGAGACAATTTGTCATATTCATATATTTTCAAATTATGAAAATAGGTTAAAAGCAGAGTAATTTAACTATGAACTGTAGAAAGACAAAAATAGATATTGAAAAATATTTTTAAAAAGCAAGTATACTGCCATGGTAGTATTGGTATTTTTATTCTGAGAATGTCTTGTATGTCATTATAATGTATGAAAATTGAGCAATTATGTTTTTATATTGCATCTTTACAAATAACCTAGGAAAATGATCCCTGGGTAAGTAAATACAAGGTAAACTAGGTTAAATAACAATTGTGTAGTTGGCATTTTAAATTAGAAGTATTTTTGTGAAAACATTTTATATTGTAACTTATAAACTGGGAATAAAACAAATACGACAACAAAAGTGTTTTACATTCTTTTCAGTAAGGATCTAGAAAGAATGGGTTATCTCCTAGCAATAACATAACACTTCTACTCAGTGCTGGTGTAATGAGGAGAAATATCTCCTACCAGCTGTGGGCAAGACTATATAAAAAAATGAATTTTCAGTGTCCTAATACAGCAGATAAAAAGAAGTTCTTAATGACCGTTACCACAGTAACCAAATGACACAGGACCTATCAGAAGATTCTACCAACCAAGATGATCCATACTTGGCATCAAAGACATAAATGTTATGTTCATTATGCATAAAAATTAATTTTATTTTTTTAAAAGTTAATGTACTATTTAAAATTCGAGGACAAATATTTTGAAACATGATAAATAAAAAAAGCATTATTTTTACTTTTCTTTAGAAATTATACCACAGGGTGATCAATTAGGAAATGATGGTGAATTTCTTTTGGTAAAAAATTTTCAAATAGTAAGGAATAAACAAATGGATTTGAAACTTTCTCTTTGCAATCCTCAATGACATAATAGATCTATGCGTGAATCACTATTAGCTACTAACATAATACAAAGATGACAATCATACAATACAGATTTTCCTGATGAAAATTATATATTTCTTAGTGAAAATAAAAACAATGGCACACATATGGTATACAGTATTTATTTTTGTCTAAAAATGTATCTAGATTCATCTACTAATGTATACAGGATATAGGACAGAGAACATTGTGTTATTAATAAAAAGAAATAAACAAAATTCAGAGTATAAGAAATGCTTTAGAAACTTTTTAAAAAATGAAAACAAACAACTTTCTCCCCCCTGTTTATTCAGTGAATAATCAGGAAGGGGCTGGGGGCAAGGAGAGAAAAAGGCAGGATAAGAGAGGCAAACATAAGACAGAATGAGAATTTATAGAGTAAAAAAGTTTTTAAAAATTAGCAACATAAATATTTTCTAAATTACTGCAAACAATCTGATATTTCTGAAATGGTTAGAAATGTGAAAAATGACATTGTATGCATTTACAGACCTAAGGTGTTTTGTTGACATTGGGCATGTTTTCTCAAAGGCTTACCTTTTAGAGATCTTTACTTAACAATCCAAGAATGAAACGTTATGATGTCTGAAATTTACTTTATAATAAAAAGAGAAAATGGGGTGGAAATACAGAAAGCACAAAGTGATGGGCAAACCACCCTAAGTTAACTCCAGAAGCTGAGGATCAGCACAGGGATCTATTACTCTCGTGAGTCTACTTTTGAAGTGTTTAGAAATTTTCAATTTTCAAAGTTGCAAAGCATACTAACATTTAGAGAAAGTGATAGTATTCCAACAATTAATTTATTAATCAACTTTTATGAACTTTGGATAGAGCAATTTAAGGAAATTACTTCTGATTTATAAAACTACACTGTGCAATATGGTATCAACAAATGACTTGTGAATATTGAGCCCTTTAAAATTAAAAATAAAACTACCACATGACCCAGGAATTCCCACTCCTGGGTAGATATGCAGAGGAAATAAAATCAGAATGTTGAAGAGGCACCAACACTCCCATGTTTATTGAAGCACTATTCATAATATTCCATTTCCAAAAATGTTAATGACCTGGCCCATCAACTAATGAATGGATAAAGAATATGTGGTGCATATATATCATGGGGTACTATTCAGTCATAAAAATGCATGAAATCCTGTCACATATGACATCATGGATGGAACCAGAGATCATTATGTTAAGTGCAATAAGTCAGGCACAGAAAGTCAAGTACTGCACAATCTCTCACAATTGTGGAATCTAAAAGAGATTGATCCAATAGAGGTTGAAAATAAAATGGTGGAAACCAGGGGCCAGGCAGGGTGGTAGGGTAGGTGGATTATGGAAAAATATTGATCAATGTGTACTAAGTTACAGTTAGGAGCAAGAAGGTCTCTTTTGCTATTGCACACAGTTGATAGTGATGTTGATAGATTACACTAATGTACTGTATATATCAAAAAGCTAGAAGAAAGGATTTTGGATGTTTTCACCAAAAAGAAATGATAAATGTTTTAAGAGCTAAATATGTCTAGCCTAATTTAAACATTACTCAATGTATACCTGTATCAAAACATTATCTAGTCCCCTAATATTCTTTGAGGTTTCTCAAAAATTAAAAAATAGAACAACTTTTATGGTTAGATTGCAATAAATCTCCAAGTTGATCTTAAAGCAGGAGATGGAAACATCTTTATTCAACAGCTGGCAGGCCCCCAGCTGGCCGGACAACATCACACTGCAAGTCCACATTCCTTGACACCCTCCAAGGGTTAGAGTACACCTTTATAGTCCAAAACCACATTAATCATTACTGACTGTTGCTATGATTCAAAACCAGAGACAAACATCATGGAATCTAAAAGCATAAGCAGAAGGGGAAGCGGGTCAAAACGACCCTAGGAGAGTACAAGTTAAAGAATGTTTATTAACATCTAGATAATCATTCTCTGACAGCATACATTGTCCAAGAAAAAATGAGAACCAAAAATAGAAAACTTTTACATTGTGTAAGAAGTACAGAAACATTTGCATTTCTAAGCAAGGTGTGCTAAACAGAATCAGGATAGCAGAGGAGGAATTTTCTCATGGGAGAAGAATTTCTTACATGACATGGAGTCTTAAGGTAAAACAGAGTCTATTTGGTCATTGCCAGTATAGCCTGGCCCATAACACAACCATGTGATCCAGGAATTCCAGTACTGGGTAGATATCCAGAGGACATTAAACCACCCTGATCTAGCTCACAGCTCTAGTGCAAACACAGCCCCAGAGATAGGAGTAACTCAACAAGAACCAAATGCCAAATAACCTGTTTACTGCAAGACCCCTGCCACACTGACAAGCAAGCACCTAAACAAGACTTCTCCCGCACTGAAATCTTGTACCTGCTGAGCCCCTTCGATTTGTACCACAATGCATAAAGCAAGCTTGGGCTTCTTCTTTGTTATATAGTCAGACCCTTCAGGACAGCTCAACAGGTCACACCCCTGCTTTAAAAATATTCTTGCCTTTTTGTTTTATTTTCTCATGTATTACTTTCATAGTTATTATTTTGTAGCCAGCCCATCCCTCTGACGGTTACCCATTCCCTTGCCAACTCAGAATGTGAGTGAGAATATATACCATGCAACTGGAGATCTACTATATGTATGTTTTTATTCACTGAACATCACAAATAAAACATAAATAAGTGAACAAACAAAAAAGTTAATTATGAAAAATTTCATAAAATTTTTGTTATTTTTGTTTCTACTTACCTATTTATATGTTACATTCAATGTGGTTTTCACTGAGCCTGCATCTTAACTCCATTTTGTGTGTGTGTGTGTGTGTGTGTGTGTGTGTGTGTGTGTGTACTCTATGAAAGATTTTTGATGCTCTGGGACCAAGTTTTGAGCAGCTTTAAAACAATGGGGTAATACCTCTTGTCTTTCATTGGAAAGACATGAATATTTGAGATGGAATGTTTTGTCAAATATGATATCTGACTGCATACAAAACAGGTTTTTAAGGACTACCATGTACTTTAACCCTTAAGACCTTGACTTTTTCCAAAATGTCAGAAGGTTTATCTCTGAGTCATAAATTTCTTCAGGAAGCAAAGGTCACTGATAAAAGTCTTGACATGTAGCAATTACTCCAGTATCTGAACTAGGCTCACCACACAATATGGAGAAAATCTTGGCTAAAGAATGTAAAGGAATAAGCAGAATCTTCAAATAGATATTTTGTGGCAAAGTGTGGTGACATCATTTTATGTAGCAAAAGAAAAATTCTTCAGGGATTTACAGTGACAGCTTCAGCAAGCCCTGCTGTTTGGATTATGGACTAGGGGATAATGCAAGTGGAGACTGGTATTCTCTGCCAGAGGCTGAGAATCTCCACTTTTACAATGTTTCAAACCCATAAGGGAGAGTTTACTATTCAAACAAAAGCTCAAGTGTCTCTAATGAACAATATCCCAATTCTTAAGGGATAAACACTGGCCAGTGTGGAGTTAGCTCTGAAAATGAATACCATCAATATCAGTATGCATGCCCATATCTTTATTTGAAAATTTCAAAGCTGGATAATTAGC
The DNA here is from genome assembly GCF_902686455.1 of Sciurus vulgaris. Lineage (NCBI taxonomy): Eukaryota > Metazoa > Chordata > Mammalia > Rodentia > Sciuridae > Sciurus > Sciurus vulgaris. Next base: position 22,413,275 of record NC_136470.1, on the reverse strand, counting down.
ACAGGAATGGAATGTCACACATCTCTGCATTTACTACAACACAGACAGTAAAGACCTTTTGTTTCATTGAGTGGACGTAAACCTTTACTGGTTAAAGGATTAAGAGTAGTATTAAAGTCTTAAGAAAAAAATGTCACACAATTACAGATGTTTGGATACAGCATTTTAAAAGGGAAACAAATTATAAATGTAGATTTATGTAACCTCCAACTTTATAAAGGAAATAAATAAAGGAAATAAAGGAAAACAAGAATATCTCTGTGTTACAAAATAAAAAGGAAAATTATATGGGCTAAGCTACTTCAGAAAGCTTATTGCCTTCCTTCTATTTTACTCATGTTCGACAAGACTACATCTTTTAACAGAATGACTGATTAAACAATCAAGCATAGCTAGATAGAAAAACTAGGATCACGTCTTCATTGTCCAAGGAATAGTAGCATATTGTTCTACATACTTCATATGGCTATAGTAAAAATTTCCACCAAATATTTAAGTATGTGCATTACTGAAGTACACAGGAAATATACTTACTACTAATTCCATTTTCAATTCATTTCAAAGACAACAAACTCAAAATCCATCACTCTTGTATCTTCTAGAAAAACCCTTTTTCTAAGAAATGAAACTATAAAAAAACACTTCAACTTCATTTATATCAGGTTTTCACATCCTTCCACTTTGGCACAATTGATGTACATGTACTTCATTCTTATTTTAGTTTCCACTGGCATCAAAAAGGAATAGAAGTTATTCTCTGGAAGCCAGCAAAACAGAACACACAGCAAATCAGTTATTAAAATTTAAAGTGCTCTTTCTTTTCTTGGCAATTGTAACTGTGAATGAATCACAGTTCAGGAAAATGGTAAAATGTAGGTGTGACATATCAAACTAAGGCTACTTGCTTAAGACCATCAACAGCTGCACATACTTAATATCTGCTTATAAATTACTATAGGAAGTCCATTTCCTTTATAAATATTTTTTCTAGTGTCTGATAATATCTTCATGTATAATGAGAAATAACAGTATAGAACTTGTTTCTTTAAAATATGACATTTAGAAAAGAATTTTATTTGGGAGTAAAATTATGCAAAAGACAGCCTGCCTCCTATTTCAAAATTCAATATGATTTCCTAGATTTTAAATTATAAACATCAATTTGAGGAGGAACAAAAAGAAACTTCAGTGCCAAATCAGACTATTGGAAAGCAAATATCCTCCCAGGATGGATAATCTATAATTAATGTCAATCATTGGAGAAAGATTATAAACTACACAGAGCAGCCCACAGGAAAAGCTTAGTGATTTCCTCCCACTACTCTGATGGAGAGAAATCATGATTGGATTCTGTGAAAGAGCATGTTTTTGGATGATGAGGATGAGGATGAGGACAGTGACTCATCCTCCAGAACACAGTTTGAGTAAAATGATGAAAAAAAAAGGCAAAAACTACATTTCATTCAAAGTTAAAATAATAATTTAAATAATTCTCAATCATTATCCTCCATTCTCTTAACTGATTTTTCATTTTCTTGTATGACCCAGGCCAATAATTACTGTCAGGGTAAGCCCCAGTAATTTTCTTCCATCTCAGTGTTCACGTACAGCTGATGATTAATGCAGGATGGATTTACTCAATTGTGCATAAAGTTTACCAACAAAAATTAAAGTAGATACCTTACTCAGACATTTTACAGTACTTCGTATATTCTACTGTATTTCCATTTTTAACTTACTACACAGTACCATCCAAAAAAAAACAAAATCAATATCATTTCTAATTATTTATTATTGTAAAAAATGCACCCAAAATGTAGTAGTGTTTAAAATGCACAATTTATAATGAACAGGTTTCATGGATCTATGAATTGCCACTGCTCACCTGAGTTTTTCTGTCTTTTGGTTGCTGATTCAAGGTCCTGGGAATAGAGTCCTTTGAATTCTTTAAGATGGTAGGCACTCAAGGTGACTTTCTTACTTATTGAGAACCTGGTGTCCCTTTCTCTCTCTCTATGTCTCTTGTCCCCCAACACCATTTTCTTAGCTTTGGCTTTTTATATCATGGTGCATTCAGGAAAAACACCTTTTTATATGGACCTGGCTTCCAAGAAGATTAAGAAACCATATGTCCAGTTAAAGGCTACTGCTAGAATTCACAATATCTTTGTTTTATTGACTGGGTACAGTAGTCACTGGAACTGCCTAGAATCAGGAAGGTTGTGAAATAGACTTCACTTCTTGATTAGAAAATAGGAATGTTACAGTGCTGAAGAGCCTGTGAGATGGAAGACATTGTTGTGCCTTTGTAAAATAATTCTGGCTGCTTAGTCACTGTTCTTCCTATTTCTGAACTTCAACTTCACCCCTACTTTCTTTCTCATTTATAAACTCGGTGACTGTTAGGAATGATCTCAATTACAGTACAGTGAAACTTGTTGTCAAAAGGTAGATGGAAACTCAAATCACCATAGCCAAATCTGTATGGATTTCCACATCTTTCGTTATGTCTTATTCTTTCCTATCACTATGGAGGGTGCATGTGCTCCTAGCAAAATTTTTGCACTTTGTGTTTTAGTTAACTTTGCTGCTGTGACTAAAATACATGACAAGAACATTATAGAGGAGGAAAAGTTTATTTAAGGATTTAAGGGATCATGGTTTCAGAGGTCTCAGTTCATGGACAGCAGGCTCCATTTCTTGGGGCTTTACATGCAGCAGGACATTGTGACAGAAGAGTGTTGGAGAGAAGCAGCTCCCACTATGATCAGGCAGCAGAAAGATACTCCACTTGCCAAATACAAAATATATACCCCAGAGGCACACCCCCAATGAGTTGCCTCTTCCAGCCACACCCTAACTGCCTTCATTTGCCACTCAGTTACTCCCATCAGGGGACTAACTCACTGATTGGCTTAAGGCTTTCAATTATTTCTCCTCTAAATCTTGCATTGTCTCATACATGAGTTTTTGGGGGACACCTCACGTCCAAACCATTACACTTTATCATGTTTTACTATTTAGGTTTCTGCTTATACAACAAGGCTTTAATTTTATCTCATAATTATAAGAAACAGAAGTTCAACAAAATAGTTACTCTCCATTCAATATATCCATTTATTACACAGTAGAATATAGCCCTACTTATCTCCTGTGTTTCACAAAAAATATTTTAGAGTGAGTTGTCACCATTTGCTTTATCCATATATTGGACTCTATTTTAAGGAGTTTCTCCCAGGGTCAAAAATAGTGTCTGGTTTCTAAATTCAAAGAGTACTCTTTAGCCTTTATCATATTAGAAATCTCTTATATCTTTAAGAGAAAATACTGTTTATTCTGGCTTAAAATACAGTCAAGCATTTCTACTTCTGCCTTAAAACCTTATGCTGGCCCTAGAGAAATAGTTCTTTTTGATTGTAGTTAAATTTGTCCCAAAGCCCAGAGAAGAATCAGCAGACAGATTGATGACCTTTTTCTCTGTTGTAGAGGGCTCAGTTAGGTCAGGTTCTTTGTGTATGGCTCCCTTACCCTTTAAGATGAACTCGGTTCCAGGAGTTTCCTCAGTCTCTTACCAGCACATTACACAGTTTTGAGGCACAGTTTATTTAGGCTAAGCTTGTACCAGCAATATACTTTGGGAGCAAACAGTATTTCTTTCTTGAAAACATTGGAAAGCAGAATCAACATAATCATCTTAATATTAAAGTTTTAATTTCTGAAGACATAAAACAATCCCTTTTAAACAGGTGTAGTTATCCTGGTAAAGAACAATAAGGAGCAAAGTCAAATATGTTAAGCCTTGAATGGGAAAATAAAAATTAAAAATACTCAAATAACATGATCTCTTTTTCATGAGTTGCTTAACATTTAGCTATCGAAAAAAATTCATGAGTCATTAAAAAAGCTATGATTATGAGGAGTGAAAAATTAAAAAGTGAATTTAATCATTTTTTCTTATATAATTAACTAGACTTAATTGTGACACACAGATTTTACTCTGACCTGAATCAACTTTGATTTAATGCTTTACTGAAATTCCAGCAGGTGGTCATAGAAATCAAAACTGAAGTTAGTTACATTTTGTGCTCAGAAATAGACTGTGATTATAAGTCCTTTTATAGAATTGAGAAAATAAGAGAGAGAGGGGAAAAAGGATTCCAGTTGGCTGGTTATTTAGAAATATCAGAAAGATCAAACATTTAGAATCTTGATTAGGATTCAGAATTCTGAATAAACTAAGTTCTCTGCTGAATTATCTTAGACATATAAAGAATATTTATGGAACCCCACTTGCAAAGGATCTCAACTGTTGATTCATTATTACTTATATTCAAAGATCAATGATGATATTGTGACACATAAATAGTCATTCTAAAATATATTTGGTTTGGGTTATATTATATCCCTAAGATGCCACAAATATGAACTTATAATAGGCTATACATCAAAACATTTTATGATAAAGAGCTGAAGAAGTAGCACAGTTGTAAGGCTCTGGACTCAATCCCTAGAAACACACACTTACAAAATATCATGATAAAATTTGTCCAATTCTATAGTTGTATTATCATAAATTAGCATATTTTAGTTCATTTTTGTATGATCCATGCATATTTTCTCTTTGAAATATAAAAAATTTGTTAAATTTACTGTTGTGCGTATATAAACATAATGCCTAGAGAAAAATAAATAATTGAACAATATAAAAATCATACTAATGATAAAGTTATAAATTTTTTGGAAGAAAAATTTGGGAAATGAAGAAGAAAATGCTGTAAAATATGGGAAATAATCATTTATGTACACTATTTTTGTGTTTTTAAATAACTAAAAACTGCTCCTTTCAGGATTGCAGTGATAGCTCTCTATAAATATATTCAAAATACTGAGTATCTAAACATATTCTTTTTTGAGGGAAGAGTTTACTGTGGATTGAACTCAGAATCACTTTACCACTGAGCCAGATCCCCAACTCTTTTTATGTTTGGACAGGGTGTTTCTAAGTTGATGAGACGGGCCTAGAAATTGCAATTCTTCTGATTCAAACTTCCCAGTTACTGTGATTATAAGCATATGCAATTGCTCCCGGCTCTCTATGGTTTTACCAATCCTAAAAGTCTTCAAAACTTGTGAAGACCTTAAATATTTTCTCTAAAATCCTTCTAACAATGTTTAACATTATATAATTACATATGTACCTCTGTCTCCATGTCTCATATAGCATGTATATACATAAAATTTATATATGTGTGTGTGTGTGTGTGTGTGCATGTGTGCTTATACATGTACATATATATGTTGTAATGCTTTAGATATGAAGTATTTTGGTTTGCTCTTTTTTGTTGTTGTTGTTTTGGTTCCAGGATTGAACTCAAGGACACTCAATCACTGAGCCAACCTATTTTGTACTTTATTTAGAGATGGGGTCTCACTGAGTTGCTTGGTACCTTTCTGTTGCTGAGGTTGGTTTTGAACTCATTATCCTCCTGTCCCAAGTTCATGTGTGAAACAATGCAAGAAAATTTAGAAGTGAAATGGTTCGGTTATGAGAGCCTTAAACTAATCATTGCATTAATCTGATAGGGATTAACTGGGTGGTACCTGTTGGCAGGTAGGATATAGCTGGAGGAGGTGGATCAGTGAGGCATGTCCTTGGGTTTATATTTTGTCCCAGGTGAGAGGAGCTATCTCTCTCTGCTTTTTGGTGTCAAATCCTAACTGCTTTCCTCTGCCAAACCTTTCTGCCATGATGTTCTGCCTCATCTCAGACCCTGAGGAATGAAGTTGGCTATCTATGTACTGTGACTTCTGAAACTATGAGCCCCAAATTAATCTTTTCCTTCTTAAAATTTTTCTTGTGACTAATATCTGTGTAAGAAGAAGAGACTCTAGAGATTCTTAAGCACAGAGACCAGCCATATGAGGTTGCTAGTATAAGGCCACCATCTGCCAGGTAAGAAGAGAAACCTCAGGCAAAACCAGCCATCCTGACCTTGATCTTGACAGTCTTCAAAACTGGAGAAAATAATATTTTGTGGTTTCAGACACTCAGTTTGTGGTATTTTGTTATAGTATCCCTCCAAAACTGAAACAACTTCTAATAACACAGGACAGCACCATTTCTGAACTCCATACTTTAAAACTGTTGTCTGTAGTATAGCCCATCATTCTTCTTCATTGTATCTTCATTTTTCTGATTTTTTTCTTCATTGTGACCATGTATTTTAGTCAGGTTTTTCTTCACTGTGACCAAAATATCTGACAACAGCAATTTAGAGGAGGAAAAGATTATTTTGGCTCACAATTTTAGCGGTTCAGTCCCTGCTTGACTGAGTTCATTGCTCTGGGTCCTAATAGAAGAACATCATGGCAGAAGGGTGTGGCAAAGGAAAGCCCCTCAAGACATATCGATCAGGTTGCAGAGAGATGTCTCTGCTACCTTTTTTGTTCCACTCACCAGGAACAAAATATACAACCCAAAGTCACATCCCAAGGTTTCCTCTAGCCACATCCTATATGGTCACAGTTACCACCTAGTTATTCAGTGGATTCCACTGATTAAGTCACACCTCTCATAATCCTATCCTTTCACCTCTGAAAATTCTTGCTTTGTCTCACACATGAGCTTTTGAGGGACACCTCATGTGTAAACAATAACACCAAGTATTCTTCAAAACAGTCCATCTATCAGAGTTCATTAGTGTCATGAGACAAGGAGATAGTAGGAATTGCTATAGTTGTGTGTTATGTAGTAATAATAAGCTGTATTTGGCATTTGCCTGGACTTGTAAAACTAAAATAAAGGTGCTTGGTGACAAACTTGCTGTGTGGCAGGATGACACTCCTGAAAAATGCCAATAAGAACTTTATGTATGATTTGAGTGGTGGCTCCTAGTACAATCATGTTATGGTCTTTATCAATGAAGATCAGAGCATGACTGGGCTGAAAATCACTACTTAAACCCTTGGACTTTCGGAGCAAACTGTCAGCACACTGTGACCAGAGGACTCCACGTCGGTCTATCTCTTTACTGCCCCGGCTGCTGTCCACTCTATCACTGATTGCTGATCGACCGCTGTCACCGAGGCCAGACAACTGACCACCTCTTCCGCAGCGACGATTGCCACGCAGCCTCTGGCTTATCAGACACCCGAGGTCATCCAAGACATTGGAGGAGCTGAGAGAGGCTACCCTGAGAAAAATCCCCTCAGTCTTGATGACTGACTTCTTGGCTAAGAGACATTGCATTGAGTAAGTCCATGGGGATTGGACTCTAGGTGAATAAGGGAGTGAATCTTCAATGTATTTGTGACTTGCTATCATTAGGAATGTTGAGTGTGCATTGCATGAATAAAATCCACTCGTTGGAACCAAAATTGATTCCTCTCTTACTGCTCACGACAATTAGTCTCTTTTAAATCTTAATTTTACATTTTGTTTTGTGATTTTATCTTTTTATTTTATTTTTCTTATTCAGTCCATATTGAACAATCTCTATTAGCCTACCCAAACACCCTTAATTTTTCTCTGAACTTTAATTCTATCAATCCTAAAAATAGCTATGTTTGGGTAACCCTGTCTTTAGGTATCACTCTGTAGCTACTAGTGGTTGCAAGAGAAATAAATGAAAAGGGTTGATGGTCTACTTAAATTCCTGACATCCAAACTTAGATGATTCTTCCTGGTTCATCTCAACTTATTCAAATTATTTTCCATTTTATGTTTGTCTTAATATATAATGTAGTGTAGTTTTAAAAATAATTTTCTACTTTCCTTAAACTCTCTTGAGAGATTGGAGTTTGTATTTTTCATACCAACCTCTGCACATTGCATGAGGTAAAAGTTTCACTATTTAAAGAGATATGAGTTCTCATATGCATGCAAATACGCACATACACATAAATTTTTATCTGTATTCATGAAACTTCTGTGAGCTTATTATTCTACCCACTACATTAATTTTTTTTCCCCAAGACTCTATTTGATCACTTTCCACAAATTAACTCACCTTTATAGAGGGTTGCTCTTTTAGAAAGTATCTCTGACTTTGAATGTCAACTTTTCTGAAAAAACATTTTCTCCTGATGTTCTTTCAACTCCTCATACAGAAGCCCAGAGCATTTCCTTCTCACTTCTGCACCCAGGCCAGATAAATGGAGAAACTTACTTTACTTCTCTGAGCCCAAAGGAAGAGGATTACACTTTGCTCTTTTGGTGAACTTGTTTACCCACTTCCTCATTTTATCTTCTAACCTTTTGAAGGTGGTCTAAATTTCTAATTAATTTAAAATGTGAAAATATTTTCAATATGAACTTTCATACCTTATTTTCCTTATGCATTAAAAATCCCCTTTATTTTCATCCATCTTATCTTCATTCTATTGTATATTTGAGTGTGAAGTGCCCTTCATTTCCACCAAAGCCAATTTTTTCATTTGTGTCCTCATTTCAATTGGTTTCTATCTTTGGGGATTTTGTTCCATTATTTCCTTATTTTGCTGTGCTTCTCAAAACGATTTCCATGGAAACCTTTTTAACAATAAAAACAGTTATGATTTTCTAGCCTTCAAAACACTTTTCCCTTGCCACCATTCTAATATACACTCTTCTCTCTTTCATTATAATAGACATCAAATTTCCCCGCCTCTCCTTTAACTCTTGGCTGCTTTTTGATCTCATTATCCTGTTAACTTTATAGCAGTGAATTCACAATGACAATTTTCATGGCATTTCCAGAAACCTCTTCCTCTTCAAGAGCTCAGTAGCTTTTTGTAAATGTCTATACTTTATAGACCAAGAGACTCATATTATGTAGATTGGGACTCTAGAACTTAAAGTAGATTTACACTAGAATGCATACAGATGTGTATATATCTGGAGATCTTAAGAGTCTCAGTTGAGAAACTTGGGGAAATGCTACCAGGAGTTACTTTCCAAAAATTCTTCTGACAATTGGCAATTGACAAACTGGATTCAGAATGTCCACCTAAGCCCCATTTAGTAAATAATTAGTTCCCTGTCTATAACACTACTGAGGTGGTAGAAATTTTGAGAAGTGGGGGATGGTTGGAGATCTTCAGGTCATTGGGGAGAATCTTTGAAGGAGATAGTGGAATATGGCCCCTTCTTCTATTTTTCTTTCTTTCTTTCTTTCTTTTTTTTTTTTTTTAAGTCCTGTCCCTGAATGCACTTGTCTTCATTGTGTGCTCTTGCCATGCTTCCTCACAATAGACCCAAAAGCAACAGGGCCAAACAAACCTAGATTGAAATCCCCCAAACCATGAGCCAAAATAAGCAACTTAATTTTATAAATTGATGATCTCAGATTTTCTTTATGGTAACAGAAAGTTAACACTTTCTTAGAAATGTTTAACTTAAGGAAAGAGAGAATTTAAGTCCTCTAACTTCAAGAATGGGTGAAGATTCAGAGTTTAAATCAGGGATGATTCCAAGACAGTATATTCTGCATATGAGTTTGGTCTCAGGTGATCTCATAGAAGTCATTTAAAATGGCTAAGGCTTAAGAAGATGATGATGATGACAACAACAATAACAAGAGTTATTTCACTGATATCCCCATGAAACACTAAAGCAAAAGTAAAATTCTGTTGGCTGTGTGATAACAGAAAAAGAATAAGGAATAATGAGCAAACTTCCCATTTCACAAACTACTAGAAAATGTACTTTGGATATAATTTACATAATGATATTAATTTATCAGAGTCTCATTCTGTAAGCTAAAATATGTCCACATACAATTTCAGACTTTTTTTCAGGAACATTTCTTAAAATTTTTAAAATGCACATGTTTTTAAATAGAGTAATCTAACTAATCTGAAAAATCAACAAAAAAGAGAAAAATAAGAAAAAATACATATTTTAGTCAACTTTTTCATTGCTGTGACTAAAAGCCCCAATGGGAACAACCTAGAGAAGCAAAGTTTATTTTGGCTCACAGTTTCAAAGATTCTGCTTTGGTCAGTTGACTCCATAGCTCTTTGCCTGAATGAAGTAGAACATCATGGTGGAAGGATAGGGCAGAGGAAAGCAGCTCAGGACATGGCCACCAGGAAGCAGAGAGGGAGAAAACACCCAACAGGGACAAAATATAAACCCCAAGCCACACCCCAGTGATTTAAGTCTTTCCACACACTACATGCCCAGAGGTACCTCCTAGTTAATCTATATCAGTGGATTCCACTGCTCAAGTCATACCTCTCATAATCCTATCCCTTCACCTCTGAAAATTCTTGCCTTGTCTCACACACAAGTTTTTGAGGGTCACTTCATATATATCTAAACCATAACAGTATATATAAACGCATATGTTCAAAGTTGTTCGGACTCTAGTTATTTTTTAAATAGCAAAACTTGATATTTCTTGTCATCAATAAAAGATATTTAGGCAAAACATGGTATGTGATTACTATGCAAGTTCAACCTTAGAAAATTATCTTTCCATTAGGCATAATAAATATCATAAGTGTCCCAGCATGATCCAGCTGAGTTGAGAATTATTTTAAGTAAAATAAAGACAGGTTGGGGCAGAGTTGTACAACTCTTGTCAATTCTTTCTTTTTTTAAAGGACAATGTATACTAAACGTGATGGTTAATTTTATGAGTCATTTTTACTGGTCCTCAGTGTTCCGAGTCACTTAGCCAAACATAATTCTGGGTGTGTCTCTGAGTGTATTTCTGGATGAAATTAACATTTGAATTATATAAAGCTTTTTTCCTTTCTGAAGGTGAATTGACCTCATCCAAACATTTGAAGACTTGAGTAAAACAAAAAAGCCTGACCTCCCACATGTAAGAAAGAGAGATCCAAGATGGCAGACTAGACGGAGGCTTTGTTCCTTGTTGCTCTGTAACTGGGGTTTCAAGCAGAGGATATCTGTTTCTCTGTGAAGCAGTCTTTGCTGCTTATCAATTCCCTGCTGTTTACCCCATTTGTCCACTGCAATCACCTGCAGTCTACCAGCAAATCGAATACTTTTTGAGTGCAGATTGCTCACTGAGTGGTGCCTATCATGTGCCATTTACCTGTTTGCCTGCCTCTTGCTTGCCCATCACCTGCCTTTCACTTACTGATTACCCACTGACTGAGGTCCACCTGCTAATCATCCATGGGTAGCTTACAGAACGATCTCAGACTGCCAGTGGATCGCCAGTTGCCTGCTGTTGCCTGGAAATCCTCTGTCACAGTAGCTGCAGGTTTGGTTACACATAGCTGTCACCATTTTGAGACAACAACCAGAACCTACAGGACACCCAGCCAGACTGACAGAGCCCTGTCCCAGGACCCCTCAGCTCAACTGAATTCACCTTGCCTCCAGAACCCCCTGAGGAACTGACTGCGCCCAGCTGCCAGGACCTGTGGCCAACCATGCCCACACCCTGAGCTGCAGCTCCCCATTTGCCAAAACGTATGGAAGCCAGCGTGGCCATCTTGAATTGTCCTGAAAGCGGAATCTCCCATCTTTAGGGGGAGCAAGTCCCACCCTGAGATACCTGCTGGAGGCTGGAAGCTCATTGTCAGGTATCCTTCATGCATCAAACTACTAAAGACTGGGAAGTCTGAATACTGTATGACTGTTACAGTGTAGATTTTCTTTTTTCTCCATTTTGAAATTTTTTAAAGTTTTTATTTCCTTACTTTTCTTGGTCTCTCTATTTTCCTTTAGTTTACCTGTTTCCTCAGTCTCTTTCTCCCTTTTCTCATGCTTACAAACAACTTCTTTTGATTACACTTTCACTCTTTCTATGATGTAGAACTTCTATATCTCTTTTCTAATCCCATTAACAATTACATCCTACACCTCTCCCCATCCTCTTTGTCTTCCATTAGAAACTGCAGACCTTATTGCAAATCTATTTGTTATACTGTAGATAATAATTGAACTCATCCTGTCTGTTTGACATGTTATGTTAAAAAATTTTGCCTTCCTGATGGAACAACTGAGTCATAGTTTAGTGAAATAACTCAACATGGATAGAATACTTTACATGACAGACTGCCTCTGGCCTCAAGATTATATAGTATATGACAATCATGCTAAACTTCTTGCAAATGTAATTATTTCTTGGAAATAACATGCTCAGACTCCATATTGCTGATGTGATTTATAATATGCCAGCCTAAGGACTTATGTATCACAGCAATTTTTAAAAATATTTCATTATTGACAATATAGATTTGTTTCTCTTTCATCTAACTTCTTAGAAAATTCTCATTACATAAATTATTTTACCTTCACTGTTGATCAAGTGTCAGTCAGATGGTGATACTATTGTTGCTCTCACCAGAGCAGTGGATGAGCATGCTTTGGCCAAGCAGCTATGGTTCATTTGGGCATATCACTGAACCAACCTAGGTTACAGTTAAGCATTGAATTTGATACACTCCTTGGGAATAATTAAAAATTAAATGGAGGTGCAAATTATCATAAATATTTATGACCTAGACACTCAATGTGCTTACTTATAGGGGAATAAATACAATATGCTTTTATTGAGTAAAACAGTTTCTCATGACTTTGCTAGTGTGTGAGTATTCATTGTATATTTACTACCCAGTAATCCCTAGCTGTTGCAAAATATAAGATCTGAGAGTCAACTCCAGAAGATGGAATCTCCTAAGAAAGCTGTTCCCAATATATCTTGACCGTAATGATTCCTCTTTGACTGGAATAGTGCCTGGATGTGGTTATTCTTCAGTAAATTAATGCATTAGTAAATTCATGTGTATATATTAAATAACAAATAGATATTTGCATGAGTAACTGTGAATATATATACAGATGAATAAATAAATGAATGTACTTAGAATTTTATAAGATGTATGTGTAAGAACAAAAAGAACATAGAAAACACACTTGATATATCATTTATAGAAATGCTAAATTGACATGTTATAAAATACTAAGTATTCAATTTTCTGTGATTATTTTTCATTCATATGGTCCATTTATGTGTCTCATCACATCATGTCTTGGCACAGCTAAGACTTCTGCACAGCTGTGGTGGAACATTCTGGTAGGCAGACTTGTATCCTAAGTGAAAAATGTGTGATGCTTCTCTGTTTTTCTCTCTGAAATCTTTTTCTAAAGTTGAATAGGATCACTAAGCCCACCTGTAAGTGACCTACAAAAGTTTAGGGTCATGCAGTCCACTGGTAATAACTTTGTCCACATAGAATGAAAATCAATAAACTAATGCCTCAATCTCTGATCCTTTGCAGGAAAAACTGAATGTCTATTCTGCATAGACATTTAGAAAGTCTCCAGAAAAATTGAGTCACAGATGATGCTTATACTGCAACATTATCAACAACTCCTTCTTCACTATATTTTCCTTCCTATCATCTTTATATATAACTTTACTCTTTTCTTATCTCACTCTTCCTGTGTTCCTCTAAATTTTGCTTTGGGGTCATCACCAGCTCTTACTTACACTTAAGTCATCACCTCATGCATTGATCTTAAGAACCCAAACTAAGGTGCATAAAAAAAAAAGTCATGCAGACATGTCGAAGTTTTGCTATTTTCATGATATAAAAAATTGTTTGGATACATTATAGCAGCCATTTTTATTGTTATGTTATGGGACATTCTATGGGTAGTCAAAGTTTAGCTCATTTCAGCACATATTTTTTGGGTTTCTATCAAGTGTGTCTGGTTGTTGTAGAAGGAGCAAAGGTAAGAGAGAATCTGTTTCTCAAAGACTGAAGAAGCACAAGAGGATGAAGTGATTTTTAAACAGAGATGCTGAAAACATTGAAGGGTAATAAAATTAAGTGAAGAGAATCTGAGTAAAACACTTTTACTTATATCTATAGGTCCCAGGGAAATATAGCTTCATAGAGATAAACACTGCTCGTTGTACTGTAGGTTATAGTAACATTTAAATTAAGAAGTAAATTGCTGATATTTTAGAATAGAAAAGAGATTGAATTCTGTGGTCATTTTTAAATGATATATTTTATTTGATAAATAATTAAGTCTGGTGAAGGGTACCAAGACTGGTTCCATAGCTTAGCTATTGTGAGTTTAGCTGCCATAAACACTGACATGGCTGCATCACTATAATGTGCTGATTTTAAGTCCTTTGATTATAAACCAAGGAGTGGAAGAGCTGGGTCAAATGGTGGTTCCATTTCACGTTTTCTGAGGAATCTCCATACAGCGTTCCATAAAAGTTGTACCAATTTGCATTTCCACCAGCAATATATGAGTGTATCTTTTTCTCCACATCGTCACCAACATTTATTTTTCTTTGTATTCTTGATTACTGCTATTTTGACGAGAGTGAGATGAAATCTTTGATTTGCATTTCTCTAATTGCTAAAGATATTGAACATTTTTTCATATATTTGTTGATCGATTGTATTTCTTCTGTGAGGTATCTGTTCATTTCCTTAACCCATTTATTGTTTGGGCTATTTGTGTGTGTGTGTGTGTCAAGTTTTTTGAGTTCTTTATATAATTAATGCTTTGTTTGAGGTGCATGCGGTAAAGATTTTCTCCAATTCTGTAGACTCTCTCTTCATGTTCTTGCTCTTTCCTTCGCTGAGAAGAAGCTTTTTTGTTTGAATCCATCCCATTTATTGATTCTTGATTTTATTTCTGGATAAAGAAAATGTGGTATATACATACAATGTAATATTACTCAGCCTTAAAGAATAATGAAATTATGGCATTTGTTGGTAAATGGATGGAGCTAGATAATATCATGCTACGTGAAATAAGTCAATCTCAAAAAACAAAATGCTGGATGTTTTCTCTGATATGCAGATGTTAATTCCCAAAAGAGGGGTGGCTTGGGAAGTTACTTTAAATTAGGTAGAAGGGAGTGAAGGGAGGGGAGCGAGCAGTATGGGGGTATGAAGGGTGGTAGAATGAATAAAAAACAATTACCCTATGTACATATATGATGTATCAAAGTGCATTCTACTGTCAGGTATAACTAATAAGAACAAATAAACAAAAAAATAAGTCTGAAATGGAGATTTCCTGACACTGAATGCATTGTATTTCAAGAGTAATTACTTCTCATGAGAAAAATGTCTTAGGCCATTTTTCTACCTTACTGTGTAGCAATGAACTCTTATAGCTGTCACATATGACAGACACCTTCAAACAGCTCCCTGCTTAACCTTTACTGGCTTCTCAGATCCCCCACACCTAATTTTGCTTCCCTTGTTTTGATTCCTAGTTCAAGTCTCAAAAGCAGACATTTTGCTTGATGTTTTTCATCACCTACTAATCTCTGCAGTTTTTATATTACAAGTACTTTTCTCTACTGATTGTTTTAACCATAAGATAAATATTGTTAGCACAAAACCACAAATTCTGAATCATGTTACTCCTGATTATGATACTTTGACAAGTCCAATTAATTTTGAAAAGGATACAGCGCTCAGAGTAAAATAATCTTCAACTTTTTAAGAGTATAATTAATTTTTGGCACATGAAATTCAATTTATTTTTCAAGTTCATAGTGAAAATACAAATTAATGTACATTGTTTATTTTTGAAAATTGGACCCGCAACATTTTCAGAACTATATAGCACATGGACTAATTTTTGGCAATATATCTTTTTGGACAAATAATTTATTCTTATCCAAACAAAATTTCTGAAATCTTAGGTCATCTTTTATTTTCCAAAGTTCATTATTCATTTCCAAATACAGATGCCTTTCGAGGACCCCCAAGATTAGGAAAGAATTTCAGAGGCATGGTACACTTCCTTCCAAAGTGGACTTTCAACAGCTCCATGAGGATCATTTCTCTTTATGCTTAGTAGAATGTGATCCATCACTAGCTTTTACATAATTGCTGGCCCCTGTTTGTATATGTATATCATGGGAGAGTTGGCAATGTCAGTCAGATTTGTTTTAGTCCCAGAATGCCTTCCCCTGACTTCATAAACATATCATCTGAATATTTAAAATGATGCACCTAGAGATTTTCATCTTTACATACATTCATGAATTTAAAAATTGCTATATTTTCATTCCTTACTATATACATGCATTGCAAATATTCATAATTTGGTTGTTAGGCTTTTCTATTTTTTATAGGAAATAATAGAAGCTTATATAATAGAAGGATGGAAAGTGAAAAGAATGGAAAAAAATTAAACAAACTACATCTACATGTAATTGTGACTAATTATATCATGAAGCTCATATTAAGTAACTTGTCTACTGTTAATAAAGTCAATTCCGAAAAAAGAGCAATAATCAGAATCTCAAATCCCCTAATTCTTCATACAGTGATTTTCTCCAATAATCCAACAATTTGTAAATTCAGATGAATTAAGTGAATATCTTTATGATTATTGTCATCATCCATTTACTTATAAGTATGTAGTAGATGCCCAGTGCATGACAAAAATTATTTATGAAATTAATATAATACCTCATAATCATTGCAACTTTTAAATAAATGTACTGTATGGTATGTTTTTGATGTACTGAACAAAAAAGAATATTAACAGATTGAGGAAGACTGAGTGCCGAGAATAGGCTTGGGTACCCCCTAAATTTGTAAAGAGTAGTCAATAAACGTCACTTAGGAGAAGATATTTTAACCAGAAGTTAAAGGAGGTGAGGAAGTTAAGTGGGAGGGCATTTTTGAAACAATACCTCAGTGAGTATAAAAAGCCAGTATGAAGTCCTTAAATTGTGCGAAGAACTACTCAGGAAGTCAAGGAAGGAAGATTGCAAGTCCAAAAGCAGCCTGGGCAACTTAGCAAGAGACTGTTTCAAAATAAAAAATTAAGAAGGGAATGGGGATATAACTTAATGATAGAGTGCTTATCTAGCCCTTGCAAGGCCCTGGGTTCCATCTCAAGTAACACACATGCACATGCACACACAAAGATGAGATTGAGGAACTAGGACAAAAAAGCATTGGGTCATCTGAAGGAATTTATATTTTACTGTGGCTAAAATAGAGAAACACTGCAACCTTTTCAGCAGAGAAATTACATGTCTTACACCAACTGCTTTATCGAGAAGAGAATGTAAAGGCACAGTGATTGAAGTTTGATCAATCTAGTGACTCCCGTAATCTAAGTTTAGCCAGGGCTGTCAGGTCAGAGTGCTACATGTTTTAACAAGTTCTGACTATGTATGCCAGAAAATACTTTCTTCCGTAAAGATTATAGCACAGGAACACGTCTAGGTGGTACCCCGTTCCAAATTTGGATAATGTGCTTTCCAAAAAAGTCAAGTAATGGGTACAATGGAGGATTAGTCTCTTCACTGTGATAAATACCTGCGACAAACAGTTCAGAGGAGGAAAGATTTGTTTTGGCTTATGGTTTTAGACGTTTAAGAGTTCATTGCTTTGGGTCTAAGGTTAGACAGAATATCCTGGTGCAAAGAGGAAAGCTGCTTACCTACCTCATGGTTAACAGGAAACAGGGTTGAGAGGTGGGGAGGAAAAAGCCAGGGAGAAGAAATATCGTTCCAGAATATGCATCCAATTACCTACCTCCTACAAACATTCACCACCATCTGCAGTTTCCACTAGATTGATCAGATTCCTCATGATTTGATCAAATCCTCATGATTTGATTAATCGCTTCTCAAAGGCCTGGCCTTTGAACATTGCTACATTACTAACCAAGACTTTAATACTTGAGACTTATGCAAATAGTCCAGATCCAGTAATAACAAATGGCATCTGGGTGGATGTAACTTCAGGAGAGTACCTTAAACATTTAAGTCCAAGGACAGCATGGTTCTTCCTAGTTCTGATCTTGCTACAGACAGCTTAGAAAGGAGGACTATAAGAAAACTTCCCTCTTTTCATCTACTTACTCAAGAATATTGTCCTTAAATCCTTATACATATCTCTTTTCTGAAACTCATGAAACCAGATGTGTTTTAGAATTTAGAACTTTGGGGGTGCTTTAGAGAGAAATATGCTGTGCATCTACCATGGATTACATAACACTCCTAGTGGGGTCTGTAATCAAGCACAGCTTTATGTTCACAGCACACCATATGAATATTCACATTAAGAGGGAAGGAAAAGCTATAAATAATCTCAAATCTATTCATTCACTAAGTGAATACTGAGAAGAACAAATTTTACTGCCCATAGAGTTATGAAAACATTTTCAGTTTTCAGAGGATTTTGGATTTTGTAATCACATAAGTGATTAGACACCTGTATTTTATCTTAGTTCTTATAATTATAGAGATTGATTAAAGAATACAAATGTATATTGTGGCTTAAGTCCTTAAATTAATGTTCAATACAATGTACTGTCTCAGCATTTGGTGAAATCAGTCAGAGGTATATAATCCAAAAACAATTTTAAGTTTCTTCAAACAGAAATATTTTGAGGAGACTGAAGCTTTTGTCAAGTCCAAAACAAGACTAAATATACACAAAAGCTTAAGTGCTCAGAATTTTATCTGATCTAAATTTTAATATTGACTGAGTTGGGAAGAATATACTGACTATCCTTAATTTGCATCTGAGCATGAGTTGAAAAATAATACATAAAGTATAAGGCATGCTTAATTGAAATTTGTTTACCCTTTGGTAGTTTATGGAAGGATGTGTTACTGACAGAATGAGAAACATGTAACATATACAAACACTTTTATTGATGTCCAGAGAATAATTCACAATGTACTTTATATTGGAATAATTTTATAATAATGGAGAAACTTGTTGTCCATCACTTTTCTGATGTTTTATTCCAAGTCCCTGAAACAGAGAAACTTCAGTTGCTTTCACAAAATCATAAGTCTCATGTCATTAGATTTATTGAGAGAAGGAAGCTGCCTATCACTATGTTCAATATTTTATGTTCTGCATTACATGGCCATTAAATTTAAGTATTTGAAGGGTAGGCCCATAAAATATGAGTGTGATAAAATATTTATTCTATGAGTTGTTTTTACCAGTTTAATTTGGTAAATATTAAGAACTACTTCATTTAAAATACTATTTTTATTAATATTGTGAGCAGTTAAAACAATCGAGATTTTTTTGTTTTTATTTTTATAAAAATATAAAAAACGGTATTTTTCTTGCACAACTGGAACATTAACAGATTTTTTCCCCTATCTGAGTCCTTGTAGGATATTTCCCAGTGCACTTCCATTTTCACAAGTAAATGGTCTTTAATGTGTGATGTTTAAATTCTTGATAGCTTCCTGATATTAACTCCTTGGGAAGAAATGGTAATAAAAACTTTATTAAAGGTATGTATTAGTGCCTATTTTAAATCTTTCTTTGCCTGCATTTGTGTTAAAATTTTCTTTAATCTTTAAACAGATATGGGGTTTATTTTCTGATTGCTTGGAAAACATATTGGCTTTAATCTGACTGGTAGGTGTGACTTCTTACCTTTCCTTGGATTTTTCCAAGGATTTTTCTTTTATATTCTAACCTTTTGTCCTTCCCATTGATATTAGTCTTAGAAAATTTCACATGAGAATATCAAGAGCCTTATTGTACAAGTTCTGCCAACTTCATTTTGTAGTCCAGAAGTTATAGATCTCATATTCAAAAGTGCTTAGAAACAGCTGATGCATCTTTTTTTCAAGATGATGTTAAAAGTCCCATCTAATTTAATGGATGGAACAGTCCTTTACAAGTTATGTTGTAAAAATACTCATTAACATTGATGAAGAATGCTACTCAAACAGCAAAAATGTGTCTGTAGAAGCTTATCAAAATGCAGAAGTTCAAATAATGCAACATAAGAATTCAAAACCAGTGAAATTCAACTGCAGAAATTCTATCAGATGCACATTTCAAAAACGGAATTTGTTATAAATGTGATTAATTTCTGCGTAACAATATGTTGTATTTTTAAGTGTAAAAAGTGTTTTATTGCCTTTGAATACCACATTTGCAAAATAGTCCTCAATTTTCATACATTACATAGCTAGTGTGAAATTAAGATGATTTTGTTTACTTGATATACACAGCATAATGTGTTATTTACAATTATTTTAGGGTGAGATATTTTACTCGGGCAGTAAAAATAATAGTTGAGACTTCATATTTGTCTAATATGCATTTGGTAAACTATGGAGTATCCTTATAATCCTTCAATCTAAAATGTTATTTTCAGAAATTTTGGAATCCTGTTTCTAAGACATAGTATGAATTTTCTAAATAAACATACTTTCAGTTATGCTCCAATTTTTACATATACACTTAATTGTATATGCACAAACCTTTTTAAGTCAAGTTAGTTGAAATAATGTTATACATAGGTCTAAAATGGTTGATAATTTATAAGTACTGGAGAAAGTATAAATATTTTATTGCTGTATACTAACTTTTTTAATGAATTAAAGTATGTTCTTTTAATAATGTGTTTATGCATTTGGAAGTAAGAGAACTGTTCATCTTATTTTTTTCCTGCCAAATTGCATCAAATTTTCTTTTCAAAATAAAGATGAGAAAAATGGGTTCAAAGAAACTTAATACTTAAACAAAAAACATTTCAAATTTTCAATATTATGTAATAACTAATTATATAACTAAATTAGAATTATATATTGTAGCAATTGCAACATTTTACAAAACCAGTTTTGCTGTAGTTGAAATTTTAGGAATGTCAATGTTTCTAAGGATAATTTGATAATCGATGGTTTTGTCCTTATTTCAGTAGAAAATGGTGAAGAACACTTTAAAATTTTGAATAGAGATGTTGACAGTATAATAAAAATTCTCAAAAAATAAATTATTCATAAAAGAACACAAAAACCAAACTGTGGTTTATAATGAACACCCAAATCACCATCAACAAATTTGTATTTTGAAAACAATAAGATCTTTATCTATATATTCAATTATCACATGTTTATCTCCAATCCTTTCTAACCCTCCAGTGCCTTTTTCAAACAACTTCACTGTGTATTTTATTTGTTAAACTTTCATGTCAACATTTTTAGCTGAAAGTAGCCAACTCCAAAGATTAAAAAAATTACATTAGATTGGACCTGTGTTTTCCAAAGTTTTTAGCTCATTGCACAATTTTAAGTGAACAAAAAAATTCATTAATTATTAATAAGCTTCCTGTTCGAAGATAAAAGACACAGAAGATGAGCTCCCTTGTGTCACTTCCAATGCCTGTTGTAACACAGACTGAATGGTTTGAACAACAAAAATGTGTGTTTTTATGGTTTGGGAAGTCAGAAGTCCAAGATTCCGGTGCCATCAGGGATGGATTTTGGTGACGGCTCTCCTGACTGGTAGACTGCTGCCTTCCTGTATTCTCACCTGGCCTTGCCTCTGTGGGACATCATTCCTATCAGATTGGAGCTCCACTTTATTCATTTAACTTTAATCATGTTGCCAAATGTATTCACGTTGCAAGTTAGAATTTCAACATATGTGTGGGAGTAGACTCGATTCAGTACCTAATACCAGCCAATTTAAAGTCAGTAAGACACATTATTTTATTCTTTATATTTTTTAACATCTTCCATCTTATTTAATTTTCTAAATTCTGCAATTTTTAATGTTTCTACAAATACTTAAGTGAATCATATGTTTTTGAAAATGGGAATGTAGTGGAAAAAATAAATAAAAAGAACTCCTGGTTTTTTTTTTTTGAGACTTCAAATAGTGATTTTTAAATCAGTTAATCAGACAGATATTCAAAATGATAGGTTCAAAATGTTTATAAGGGGGAAGAGTGACAAAGAATGCTTTCTCTTCATTTGCTTTCTATAGCATTTCAATAGTATTATTCTTCAATACTATTTTATTAAATTATTCAAAGTAAACAATAACCAATTTTTAGTTTTGTTTCTATAACATCTCATGCTGGTATTCAGTTTTAAACTTCAGACAATCCTTAAGCCTGACTATGATAGTATTTCTTGACCTTATTTGTTTCTAGGGTTGATAGGGAGGGCCTGAATATTTTCCTTGGCCGAGGAGCCTTCCATATGCTGACCATAAGTCTTAGTCCCCTCTGTGTGGTCACCTCTTACTTGTTCTTCTTTTATTGAAGAAATTAATTATCACTATATTCCTTCCTCTTAATTTTCTCCTTATTTTTCTCAAAATTTCTTAATCACACAATGCTGAAAAAAAGAAAAAAAAAAGATCACTCTTACTGGTGGGAAAGTAAAATTATATAGTCACTTTGGAAGATAAGTTGAGAGTTTCTTACAAAATGAAATATATTTGTACCATTTGATCCAGAAAACTTACTCTTTCTTATCTACCCAGAGAAACTGAAAATATATTTATACTAAACTCTATAAACAGATAATTATAGATTTATAGATAAATGACAAAGTGCAGTTGAAGCAACAAAGATGTTCTTCAGCAGGTAAGTGGACAAGTATACTATGGTACAGTTCAGACAATGGAATATTCTTCAGCACTAAAATAAGTTATCAAGATGTGCAAAGACATGGAGGATACATTAATACATGTTACTGAGTAAAAAGGGTAATCTGAAAAGAATCCACACTATATGATTTTAATTAACATCCTGGCAAAGGCAAAATATTGAGTCAGTAAAAAGGTCAATGGTTGCCAGGAATTAAGGAGTGAGAAGGAAGAAAGATGACAAAGCAGAGCACAGAGTGTTTTTATGGCAGTGAATCTACTTTCCAACACATCATCATGGTAAATACATGGTAGATACATGGTAGATATATGATGATGTGAGTCCAAACTCAAAAAGTATAATAGCAACAGTAAACAGTAATGTAAGCTATGGATTCTGGGTGATCATAATTTGTCATGCAGATTCTTGAATCATTGTGACAAGCGTACCACTCTGGTGCAGAGACAATGGGAGAAGTTACTCACACATGAGGACATGGGTTATGTGGGACATCCCAGACCTTCCCCTCAATTTTGATGTGAACTTAAACATGCTTTAAAAGTAGAATCTTAAATAACCAAAGCATCATGAACACAATCTGACGGTCATACATCATCTCTGGGTGCACTGTTCCTATTTAGAATTCAGGACTCATTTCCTTTCCATGGAGCTGCATCACTGATCACAACCAGTTTGTTATCTACTGCAGCACTTGGCTATGTTTTCATCACATTTGCATGTCTTGTATTTTCACATTTTACAAATTATTACTTTTACCTCCAGGTATGTTTTCCTCATCTTATCTTTATGCATCATGTTATGGGTTGTTCTTCTCTTTGTTTGAAGCTTCTCCTTCACCTCCCTGCTGTTTAATGTTATCTGAAGAGTTGACAGAGTTGATATTCTATTTTCTTGATTTCAGAATTTCTTCTGCTAAATAATTCACAATTTAGCACTGACCACACACTTCTAGTAAGAATTCAATTAATGCAGTAATCATTCTGGTTAACTTTATTTAGCTAGAGTGAGGAAGTTTAACTTGTGATGTGGTCTGAAGACTTTTAAAAATGGAAAAGAAGAAAAGAAAAAGAAAAGAGAAAAAACCTGAAATATAGGGAACCGAGGATTTCTTTCATTCATTCATGTGTTCGCTTATCCACTCAATATTTATTAATCATGAGCTATGGGCCAGATCCTGCAGACAAAATAGTGTAATGACATGATAAAGTTATGTTTGAAAGATAAATAGTTACAAAAGTTGGTGTGGCATATATACTTATATGACCAATCACTAATTTATATATATTACCTTTGCTTTACCAATTTCAAAGTTCTTTATTAATTTTTTTCAATCATTATTCTCCTAGCATTTTGGATCCACCTAGTTCTTAATTTTGGTTTATCTCATGATGTTCTGGTTTTATTATATTTCTACTTTGTTCTCCACACTAGCTAAATAGTGTCCTTGACAGAAAAAGGCTATAAATTGGAGGTGCTCACAGTTACCAGTTCTTTGAGGTTTGTGATCAGGGTAGCAATAGCTTCTTATGGTCAGAATTCAACCTATTTTACATGGATTTATGGAAACATGATTTTCTGAACACTATTATGTTCCTTTCAGTGTGCAAATTCTCCATCATCAAGATTTTTCCTGAAATTTTCCTTTATAAACACCAGTTAAAGGAAAAAACACATCAGATACAAAGTTAAAGA
Organism: Sciurus vulgaris; assembly: GCF_902686455.1. Classification (NCBI taxonomy): domain Eukaryota; kingdom Metazoa; phylum Chordata; class Mammalia; order Rodentia; family Sciuridae; genus Sciurus; species Sciurus vulgaris. Next base: position 22,389,226 of record NC_136470.1, on the reverse strand, counting down.
TTTTTGTGTGCATTAACAATGACCCCCCAAATATATCTACATCCTAATCCATGGATTTTGTGGATATTATCATATGTGACAAAGAACTTTGTAGATAAGACTAAATTAAATATCTTGAAATAGGGAGATTATTAAGAAATATTGAGGTGGACACCAAATACACTCTCATGTATTGTTATATGATCTGAGAAACCACAGAATTAGAGACTACAGAAGAAGAAACCTGTGTGAAGGAAACAGAGGGATACAGAGGCAGAGAGAAAAGATATGATTGCACTATTTTTAAAGATAGAGGAAGAGTCTTCAAGTTTAGGAATACAATTCTAGAAATTAGAAAAGACCAGGAAACAAATTCTGCCTTTGCCTCCAGAGGGAATGTGGCCCAGTTATACCTTAGTTTCAGCCCAGTGAAACTGATTTGGATTTCTGGCCTTTGGAACTGTAAGAGAACAAATTGGTATTTAAGCCATGTAGTTTATGACATTTTGTTGTAGAGGCCATAAGAAACTAATACACATGCTAAATAACAAATGAACACTGTGAACTTTGTCCTAATGGGGCCTAGAATAAAGGAGAATTAATTTTCATTTTGAATTAAAAGATTTTTTTAAATTGTTCATATCCTTAGTTTTTCAGACAATAAACTTCTAATACAGAATTATAATATATACTACAGATATAAATTCACTATGTAGAATAATTCTAAATGGAAACAATAACTGATATTATCATTTTACACAGGACAATATATCTGTGATCCTGGAACAGACAATTTAGGTACTGTTTTTCTTCATGTCATTATTCAGATTATTGGATGTGATTTGGGTGTGGATTTTCTTACAACTCCTTAAGAAATTACATTAACATGCTTTTTTCTACAATCCTATAGTAAGTTTAGATTGTATAGAAATGTTAAAAAAATCATGTACCTATATTTTTTAGTTCTTTTATGAAACACATATTTCATAAGAGAAAATATCTGTTTTTTTCTCTCACTTTAATATTATTCTATTTTATTTTTTGTGAACAAAGTAACAGAATTTATTTAAGAAACAGAAAAGAAGTGAAACTCCTACAAAGGAGGGGTGCCAAGGGAAGGTTGACCTCTTTTCCTCTTTTTACAAATAATTCTCTAATTTTCTTTTCCCATCAATCATATTCTGGATATCCAAATACATAGAAAATGGCCTCACAATTTGAAGATTAAATTAATCAAAAGTATAATAATTTGATAAAATAAGATTTCTGAGAATTATTCTGTTATACATATAACTGTTAATGTGGGAAAGAATAACAGTGGGATCCTTGTGGACATGGAAACATTAACTGATGGTAAATGATGTCATGCTTGATTCTTGCCTTCTCACAAGTCCAATTACTATTAAAATCATTTTCTATTTAACATATGCCAACAGAAATCTTTTATTGGCCCATTTGAGAATCCATTCAGTCTTTCTTAGATTGTACCATTAACTGCCTACTTAGCACAATTAATGGAACTGCTAATATTTATATTGATAGTGAAATACTAGCCTCTTTTTAATTTTAGAAGATTGAAGTGATTAAAATGGTATTCTTACTTTGTATAGAAAACTGACCAATAAATGCATGATCTTTATTGAAACTGCTTCTCTTCTTGATACTTTAGTACACTTCCCTACAATGCCTGTGCTATCTTTTCTTCTCCGTATTCCTCCCTCATTCTTTATTCCCAACAGATAAATTTATGTCACACCTGTCTAAAATCATTGAGCTCACAGTGCTTGATACTTATTCCTTATTTTCTACTGTTATTTCCTGTAGCCCAGATCTTCCATGATCTCTCCTAGGAAGATGATGGAGGTGTCTAATCTTATTTACTCATGTTTCAAGAAACCCAGTTGGTTTACCATCCCCTCCCCAACTTCTGTGATTTAATTTTGATTTATCCATTGTTTTCTTTCTTTGTCTTAAATACGTTTCAGTTTGTGAAAGCTTTCCTTTATTTAGATCTTTTAATACCCTTTACCTTTTTCTTTTCTTTCTCTGAAAACATGTTGTGTGTAGACATATCTTGTCAATTTCACTGACTCATCAACCACTCACTATTCAAACTCATGAAATCTGTTTTATGTTAGTTAATTATTCTTAATGTCTTCCTTCAATAAGTTAGTGTCTTTGTCCTTCGGGCAAATGCAAACAAGTTGACAATTTATATCTTCTTGAAATTCTTCTCCCCTTCTTTGTGGCTCTGGATCATTTCTCAGGTCTCTAGCTAAATTTGGATCTTTGATTGACCATGCTTCCTGTGCTGTTTTGGAATTATTCTATTCTACACGGGATTTATTTAGAAGATTTAGTGAAACAGTATATATGGGTAAGTGACCTAATACATGTGAAAAGAACTCTACACCAAAATATCTAGAGACAAATATGAATTGTTATAGTACTTGTGATATTTTTAATAATAATAATTTCACTCTGTTAGTTGAAATGGTCCCTTCAGTAGATGAATTCCAAATTTCTGTTCCAAATTCTGTGCTGGTATTTAGTTCTTTCTCTTCTCTCTCTTTCTCTTTTTAATTCTCAAATTACTTCCATCTGATTATCACTGAATTTAACATTTGAAACATAGCATATGTAAAACTTCCACTTTTCTTCTACATTTCTTGGAAGGAATATTATAAAATGTATCTGTTTCTCATGCCTTCCGTATTTCTACTAATATGATTTCTCCCAGTCATAAAAACCTGAATTGTCACAAATTCCTTGGACATAAAAGAGACAATAATATTAACTGTGGAACCAAACTCTATGAACATGGCTAGTTACTAGTTGTTTATTAGTTTTGTGACATTGAAAACTTTATTTATTCCTCTGCAACTTAATTTCTGCTTCTCAAAATTGGGGATAATAGTAAAAACTTATTTCACATGATTGTGGTGATCATTTAAAATATATCCAAAACTTAGGTAGCTAGCATACAGTAAACACTGAATATGGGTTTGTATTATTACATCTTCTCTCCCCTATTAACTAGTCACTATTTTGTTCATTTTTATTAGTTATCTTATTGCTCCTAAAAAAATAAATTTGGACTTAATTTCAGAAAATCCATATCTGATTCCCATTCTACCCTTCATATTTATATTTTTATATATTTGTTTATATATGTATATGCTTACATATACATATATACTTTTTTGACAAATTATTTAATTTTTAGAGAAAGTTATTTTTTACTGTATAAAATTGTGAAGGAAAACCATTCAGGTGGCTAAGATCATGCTTCTTGTTTGGACGACAAACAAATTCTTTAGGTTAAATATGAGGAAAATTAAACATCCCTTTCATATGAATGAAATGCAAAATTGTCGTTTTTATATTTCTTCTCCCTTTTTATTCATGTTGTTTGAACCTGTTTTTTGAGGTATATTATTACATGATTTAGGATAAAAAATAAGTGTAAAACACTGCCTGGTATAGAGCCTCAGTTTTTTCAGCCAAAGTTAAGCTACTGAAGATGAATTACCTAATTTATCTGAAATGCAGTTTCCTCATCTGTGAAGTATCACTAGTAATGATTTCCCTCTTGAAGCATCATCAGGAAGATTGATCACTGAGTCAAGTACTTAAAACTGGGTCAAGTACACAGTGAAAGGGTGATGTGATTTTTCTTATGATTATTATTTTATGCTTACATCCATATTTCTGCTCCTAATCCATTTTCAACATATGTTAAGTAAAATTTTGTTTCATGATTGAGCATGCCAGAAAGAAATAAAACGTATCTGAAGGGACTTTTTGCTTTTTCTCTTGGCCAGTTTGAGGTTCATCTATATAATCTGATTTTATATTTTAATTTCTACAGACTTTCAGTAACCTTTCCAGTGAGTTTTGGGTTGACCAAAAAAAAAAAAAAAAAGTATGTATTTAATTTTAAGAGAGAGTTACATTTTGATGGGAGCCCTTAAAAACTTTCAATGTTTTGAGAGATTTCCTTTTTTAAAAGGAAACATAAAAAGTGAGAATGAGAAAGCTGTCAAAATTATTCTATATGCAAATGACAATATATCTGCTTCAACCTATTGCAGTTATTATAAATTCATTTTATAGCAATGCAGTAATATATTACTTTAGCAATAATTATTTTCTGTTTAGAAGCGATATTAAAGTCATATGCTAGAAATATGATTATTTTGACAAGACAAAAAGGCATGTTTAACCTGTATACAATTTTAATGAATAGTTCAACTTACTGTTAATTTCTGAACTTGCTTCTTAATCTTACTGTTTTCTCTCATAAAACTTTTGTATTGTTTAACATTAAAATTTATCCATTTATCATATATTAATAAGGGTACAAACTAATCCATTATCTATATAAGCCTATATAATTATTATACAGAGTGAGATAATAATCTAATTAGTTTTTATTCTTGCCCTAATATGAAAACTTTCAAACTTTTTATTAACTTTTTAAATTATTTTCCTAAAATGACTACTATATTTCTAAATATTTTCTCTACCTGTAACAGCTAGATTTTTCTATATAAAATATTTTTATTTACTTTTTATTTCTTTCCCTACAGTTGTTTTTTCTCCTCACTCATAAATTTGAAAGAAAACTTGGTATTTTTATTTTATTTGATACCACATTGAGAAAAGAATGTTCCTGTCAAAACACTTAACATAATTTGACAACTGTGTGACTTAACTATTTTTACTTTACTAGTCATTCAAGGAATATTCATAGATATTTATACATGCAAAAGGAACTACAAAGATAACTATTGGTAGATAAACCATTGACTGCTTAGCAGACTCTTTAGTAATTTAGAGACTTACATGATATTGGAAATTTTTATGTGGTCATTACAGAATTATTGTTAAATACAGAATTTTTCACTAGCATGGTGAGAAATCTTATTTTTGTTTTCTCTAAATGAAAAAGAAAGTGCTAATGTGATCCCAGTAGAACTCCTCAGATACATGGCTGATTCCATTTTTGAGGCAGGCAAAGTAGAACTTAGGTATGTAGCCTCTTGTTTCAAATAATTATCCTCAATAAGTCTAAAGAATTAGGTAAAATTCTGTTGGAGAACAGTTTGAGTATACTTAAAAGATTTCACAGATTCACCTTATAATATATATTTATCAATTGCAAAGAGAGGAAATAAACAAAAATCATGTCTCCTGGAGAAATCCGGTGGACACCATCTTAACCAATTGTTTACATAAATAATGGAACACATTAACTCTTATGTAATGCAGGCAACAGAGACACCACTTGTATAATATATTTGCCAAGGAAGTTAATACTTGAGGCAAGGCCATACATATCCAGATGTATATGTGTTTCCTATTAAAGACTGAACATACTATGAACAGATAAAGAAACTGTGGTATATGTACACAATGGAATATTATTCAGTCCTAAAGAAGAATAATATGGCATTTACAGATAAATGGATGGAATTGGAGAATATCATGCTAAGTGAAATAAGCCAATCCCAAAAAACCAAAGGCCGAATGTTTTCCCTGATAAGTATTTTTGATTAAAGGAGAAAATATGAAGCTTATTTTATAGAGGATACATAAAGTATTCTGGGAGTAAATTGTGCACATTACTTTCAAATATATCAGTGAGAGCATGTGCCTGTGTGTGTGCATGTGCATGTTTTGTTTGAAGGAGATAAAGTAACGTGCAACAAAAAGTAAAATAATAATAATAATGATAATGAAATTAGGTAGGTGATATACACTTGTACATTTATTTTATATTCTTTTATTTTCCTTTTAAGTTTTACTTTTTTTCAAATAAAGATATGTAGGGAAGGAGACTATAATGCTGTGAAAAGATGAGAAATCATTATTATTCTATTCCATCTTTATTGCAGGATTAAAAAGAACAAGAATTTATGCTTATAAACAAGTTAACTCTTTTATAGTTTTTATTTTCAGATTTTGTTTTGATTCTAGCTGAGGTATGTCTTTAATGAGTAAGTCTTTTATGAGTTTAAATTAGGTCATTGTATTTTTTTTTTTTTAGTGCCAGCGATTCAACCCAGGGTACTTAACCACTGAGCCACATCCTCAGGTCTTTTTATTTTTTAATTTCAGATAGGGTCTCACCAAGTTACTGAGGCCTTACTAAGTTGCTGAGGCTGGCTTTGAACTTACAATCCTCCTTCCTCAGACTTTCAAGCTGCTGGAATTACAGGTCTGTACCACAGCACTCAGCAGATCATTAGATTTTAATGAAAAATTACCATATATATACACACAACAAGGTGTATTCATAACATAGTAATCAGGGCAATATTGTAATTATCTTAATTTGACAATTTAAAAGACTGAGGCCCAACAAGTTACTTAACAACTGTAGCTGTGATTAGTGTGAAGGTGAGCCAAAGAATGATATGGACTGGGCTAGTTAGGAAAAGCTTACAAGAGAACTGGAAATGAATACATTCAGGGTCAGGAGTAAGATTCATAGAGTGGAGGTGTTCCATTGGAGGACTGCAAAAATAGATGACAAGGTAACAATATGAATGAAATATTGAGTGGTTATCCTAGGAGGACATAAGGGTTTTTATGCCCAAGAATAGTCAAAAATAAGTTTGGAAATATTAGTGAGGAATATATTGAGAATCATTCCACGGTACAAACTTGGACATGATTTTGAAGAAAATAGAGAACTGTTCAAAGTAGTAATGATAAGAAAGCAGTGTTTATGGAAAAAATCTGATATATTTTATTTATGCCTTTTGGGTACATGCACTTGGCGATCTCATGCCTAAGAATCATTGAAGTGGTGATTTTAACAATCTATGGGTAGTGCAAGCAGATGTTTACAAGAAGCATAGATGTTATAAAAGGTATTTTCAATGGTTCGTGAGACACTATTGAAGTATGTGTCAAAGGAAAGAAGTTTTAAAAACAGCTTCTGGGATTAAACAAAATGACTAGAGTAATACAGTACTATGGAAAGAAACAGGATTGTCTACTCTATTGTAGAGATTTGGCTTTTCCTGTATTGCAAGGTTATGTTTAAGATGAAAGAAGGAATACCTAATGGTAATAGAATACTATCTAGAAGAAAAATGTATGTTTATTACTGCAGCTTCTAAAATTTTTTAAAAATTCTTTTTCATTTTTTCCATATTTTCCTTCTCTCTTCTTTCATCCTTTCTCATTTCCATTTCCTCTCCTTCTCCCTTACATGCCTTTTGTTTGTTTTTAAAATAAATATCAAGATCTATTCTGTGAGTAACTATTTTTGTCATTTTCTTTTATGACTCAGTTTTCAGTCTTTTTATGTTAGTTTATCACTGGGATTAGATATTTGAGTTTCAGATCATGAAGTGAGCTAGCTTGATTTGATAAATTGCATTTCATTTACATAGATGATCAAAATATCAATTCCATTATTAAGGTAAATTAGAAATAAATGAATGAAATATTGGATGCAATAAATAAACCCACATAATCTAAACTATGTCCTAGGGCTTATCATTTATTTATTTATTTATTTATTTATTTACTTACTTACTTACTTACTTATTGGTACTGTGGATCCACATCCCCAGGCCTTCTTCATTATTTTATTACAGACAGAGTCTCACTGAGTTGCTAAGTTCCTGTCTACATTGCTGAAACTGGCTTTGAACTTGTGATCCTGCTGCCTTACCATTCTGAGCTGTTGGGATTACAGGCAGGCATGCACCACCATGCCCAGCTCCTAAGTTTTCTTTTGATAGTACATCAAAAGCAAAGCATGTGTCAGTGAGTGTGGGCTCATGTGGGTGTGTTTGGGGAGTGTGCAGATATCTAAAACAATTATTTTATTCTCAGTCAATTCTTATAAAAGCTGCTATTTGGACTTGATGGCATTTTGAACTTTTTTCTGCCATGTGTAATAAATCTATTAATTTCAATTCACATTTTCTTGATAAACCTAAGTTTTCTTTCCTTGCTTCCCCACTAATATATGAACCTTTATTGATGTTTGCTCATTATGCTTTGCAGGATCTTAATGTTCTTTTTCTTTTAATGCTTTTTGAGATTTAATCACTAGCATTGTGAATACCATATGTTTTTCCTCGTCTTTCTCCAGGGTAGAAATTTAATATCTTTGTGAGTACATGGAAACTTTTGGCATTGTCACCAAGCACATTATAAATATAAGGATTGTGTGTAGCTCATGGTCTATTGAATTGAATTAGATTATCAGCTGAGTTGTTACTTATTCATTTGTTTTGTGAAGCAAAGCTAAAGGGCTTAGGATACTGCAGATTGAAGGCAAATTTAAGAACATATGATTTAAGCTTGGAAATGTGACAGAGAGTGTACCTTATATACAAATGTGACTGATTTGTTTTCACTGTAAATCTATATCACTTTTATTTGCTCAATCCTTCATTCTCTGTTAATAAGAAAGCTCTTGGCTATTCTGTGTCCACCATATGTTGTATTTGGATTTTTTAAAAAAGTAGTATTAATAGTAGAATTTGAAATTCACAGCAAAGGAAGTGTTTCATTGACAAGTTGAATGGATTGGTGATAAAGATCAGATGGGATGAAAAATTCTCAGCATAATCCCACATTTACAGGTTAGTTAAGGACTAAGTGATTCTGACACCTCAGTAATGGGGAAACACCCCTGCCTAAGTGAGTATTAAGTTTTTGATCTCAGTACTATAGCTACTAAAAATACAAATTAAATTAAATAATTTTGGGGAAAAAACTGTGTATATATATACATATATATGCATATTTATGCATTTTTGCACACTTTCATTTTAATTAAAAGTCACACCAAATTTCAAAAGAAAAAAGTAATAGGCCTATAAGGACCTTAGTCTTAATGTCATATTTGAACAGTGTTTCTTCTTCGACATGTTGAGTTACTGCATTTTTGAAATAACAATACTTTGAATTACTCAATACTATCTTGGTTTTTATCAATAAGAAAACTTCCTTTTATTTAGACACTAAATATTATTAAAGTATTTTTTCTTGGTTTTTAGTATAGAGTAAGTGATAATACTAACTATGAAAATTGTATTCTCAGGTAACAGAAATAATAAGAGTAGATAGAAGAAGTGTAAAAATAAAAATGGCAGCAATAGTACCAAAAGGAAAGGAACAAATACACAAAAAATTATGCGAAGAATTGTGCTGAACATTTTCTTCCTAAATTTTGCTGAGCAATTTTTATGGATTAATTTATTTTATATTCTCAGCCACTGTTGGAGAAGGCAATATAAAAATGAAATCCAGGTGATCAGTGTGAGATCAGAGGTTGGTCTTCCAATCTTCATACTGTACTGTAGTATAAAAGGAGGGAAAATTAGGTAAGCAGCAAATGTTAGCTCTTCCCTAACCTGAAGAATGTTTCTCATATTTTAGCATATCACAAATATTTGAAGGACTTCCTGAAACCCAGAGTTTTTGATTAAGCAGAACTGGGTTAAGACAAAAAAAAAAAAAAAAAAAAAAAAAATGTACTCTTTTAACAATGTCCCAAGTGATGATGCTGCTACTGGCCTAGTGAACACACTTTGAGAACTAATGTTCTAGATCAGATACACAAAGAATATCCAAGGAGGCAATGAGGTGACTTTATTGAAGAAAGTGTAGGTGCTATTTATACTTGGATAAATATAGACTACCATCCAATTTGAGGATCTCATTCAAAATGTATTTCCAGATATCTGAAATGTCAACACTAATAAACCATTCCTTTTGCCATTATAATTAATAGATATTAATTGGATAATATCTGTTCATCTAGTGGATACAAATTATTATAAAGATGAACAACATGTTTTACTTTGTTTTAAGGAATTTAAAATCTAGATAATGAAAACAAACCTATAAGCAAATAAGGTCAAAAATTTACATGCATGAAGTTAAAAGGTGTATTTGTTCCATAAAAGCAGAGCAGTAGGTAGTGGAATACAGTCATCAGACCAAGGAGTTGATGATTTAACTAAATTTTGAAATCCAAGATTTATACCAATCACAGGACTTAGGCTGATAAAATATGGATGGAGGTAAAGTGCTAAAATAGGTAAGAGTGAAGAACCTGGAAGGGACCAGATTAAGCATAGTTTTATATATCCAACTAAAGCATTCGTACTTCACTGATCATAAGAGTGAGCCTTCAAATAATCTTTGAGAGGTGTAAAATATTATCCAACTTTTGACTTACAAAGTGCAGTCTGATGACAGTTTGCAGGGTTTACTGACCAAAAGGCAGATCAAGGTCAATATGATTAATTTTCTTAATAAAATAGTTATAAGGAAAGATGAGTTCCTCAAATAGAGAGATGGTAATGTATATGTAAAGAGGGATTGAATTTGACAGATAGTTAAAAATGAGTTTGACAGGACTTTTTCTTTTTTTAATTGGATATGGCTGGTGTTGACAGGAACTAAATAAAAGATGAATTGGGTTCTGGCTAAGCAGTTCTATAGACTGGCAGTACTCAAACTTCTGCATATAAGAATCATATGGAAATTCAATATGCAGACCATAGTCCTTACAACTAACTCACCATTTCTTTGATTTTCAGCAATCCCCCAGTAATTCCAATATGCAATCCAGTTGGGTTAACACTAATATTATAAGTAATAGTGCAATTTATTAAACAGATATGAAATAGAGCAGACTTGTGAAAAAGAGTGCAGAGATAAGAAGAGTTGGAAAGTATAAGATAAAAAATGAGGCAAACAAGAAAGAAATGGATAGCTTGGTAGGTAACAAAGGCGTATATGGAATAGGAAGATGGAGAATATTACATAGATTGAAATACTCAACTAAAAATTTGAAAAGATACGGCTCATTTTCTGAGACAAAACTAAAATAGATAATGGATGATATATGCATAAATAAATTTAATTTCAGGTAAAATAGTGCATCTAGCCTGGGATGCTCCTACTTAACAGCCTCAATTCTTTCAGGGGAGGAATGAATGTGTTATTCATCATGACAGGACAATAGTTTGGGATAAGAGAATCAGGATAGAAAGACTGAGGAAAACATTCTCCAGTATGGAACTGCACAGCTGTGAGTGTTTCATAAGGAGCATCTCAGAGATTAGGCTTTTTCTTAGGGGGACCAAAAGGGGAAATAAATAATCAGTTTAAGAAAGTATCTATTTACATCATTTGTTCTGACATATGTTTTCTCTTTCCTTCCATAGTCAGTCCTATTTTTTAAGCAATAAGATTGAAAAGATAATCATAAGACAGCTCTTATCTTCTTACACTTTTTGGTCTTCTGGTGAAATTGTGTAATCCAGATTTGTATGCTTAAAATTTTCCATAATTAAAGGTAGTCTTTTAGGGTCTCAAAAAATCCAAACATAATTTTACAAACATCTGCCTCAGCTGATTAGCAATAAAACCAAGTTCATTAAAAATGGTTGATGAGAAATTTACATGGGGGCTTTTAACTTGAGATATATTTGGTATAATAGATATTGTTCTGGGGTTTAGGCAATTTAGTCAAATTTTAGTGGACTGAAAATGACACAGTCTTTTTTAGTGTTTCCTAAAAATTTTATCCAAACATCTTAACTAAGATTCTGGCACATCTATTATAATTTTTCTTAGGTAGAGTTGCACTGTGTTGTAGTCTTTGCAGGTAGGTGCCCTTCCAATTATAGTGGTTAGTGTTACTCAGGTAGCTAGAACAAAATTAATGGGAGACTTTCTCTTTATGAGCAGAGGTCTTGGATGTTTGGTCTTGATGCCTCTAGGGCTAGAGTACACCTAGGAAAATTTTGTTTTCTGTAGAAACTTGACTAGTGATACAAGTGAGTATGGAGATTAATGTAAGATACTGCATGACAGAAGTGTCAATGGGTGACAGGATCGGACATGCAAGGAACATCTGAATTGGTATTTGCTTTTCTGAAAAAAGCTATGAATTTAACAGTTTAAAAAACACTAATAACATATTTTACAGGTACAAAGTGCATGATATTCTTGGGTTTATTTCTGGTTTGGGGTTCTATTTTTTTTTTTCTGGGGGGTGGTGGTACCTGGGATTGAACTTGGGGCACTTGACCCCTGAGCCACATCCCCAACCCTATTTTGTATTTTATACAAGGTCTCACTGAATTGCTTAGGGCATTGCTTTTGCTGAGGTTGGCTTTGAACTTGAGATCCTCCTGCCTCCACCTTCTGAGCCACTGGGATTATAGGCATGCCCCACTGTTACTATCATTGCTTAGAAACATTGTTTTTAAGTTTTGCTTTTTTTTTTTTTTTTTCTTTTTCCAATCAGGAAGGTTTGTCCAAAAAGAATTCTATAAAAATTTAAGGTAACAAATAAGAATAAACTATAATGGTTCCAATGAAGTTCTAAAAAGTAGGCAGTGCTCATATATGCTCACACTTCCACCACAAATTTATAGTTACTGGGAAAAAGTTTTCTGAAAAATAAAGTGGATAAAACTTGGACTGAAACAACTTGTTTTACCAAGCATGATACAAGCATTAAATTTAGAGCATTCTTTTCAATGGTAGCTACTAGCTACATGTGTTTATTAAGCTTTTGAAAATGAGGCTAGTCTAAAACATAAAATATATACATGATTTTAAGATCATTTAAAAAGTTAAAAATACTAATAATAAATTTAATGACTAAATTTCATTTTTTTATGGATGAATAAAACTTCGTTGTGTATACTGTAAAGGCATAAAAACATAACCGGTCCATGTAACAACCAACAACCTTTTAAAAAGCAATTTATCTCAAGATGACCTCCTCATGTCAGATAATTGTCCTTTGAAACCAAGATTTAACTTTCTATTTTAACATAGATCAGAAAAGCTAGTAAAGAAGTAAGATTTATTCTTACATTATTTTATTCTCCTTTTATATGACAAATTTTATAAACATGACATGTTCATTGACAAAAATAACTAAAAATCTAAATATAAATTTTTATTAAGATTTAAATGATGGTATTAGGAAAATGTCTTTAGATCTTCTTTTGGTTCCATCATCTTTAGGACACAGTAACTATTATGCCATTATCAATTAAAATTTTTTCACTCTGTGAGTCAGTTTCCTCTAGAGGAACAGAGCCAAAAGGAGGTAACTGTGTGTCTGCCTGTCTATCTATCTATCTATCTATCTACCTATCATATTTTTGGATATTTGTTTTTAGAAATCAGCTCTCACACTATGGAGAATGGTAAATTCAAACATTTTAGCTATTAGGCTGAAAATTCACCTAAAAGTTGTTTGCATTAGTAAATCTAAAATAATCCATAGGTAAATCAAGAATCTGGGAACTCAAGAAGAGTTTCTGTGACTCAGTCTTGAGGGACTATTAATTGTTCTTTGGAAATCAGATTTCTTCTGATGACTTTGACAAAGTGGATGAGGCCCATTCACATTAGAGAGAGGCATCCACTTTTTACTTTAAATCGTCTATGTTAATGTATACATTAATACCTTCTGTTGTCATTTGGATCTGGATTATTCCCCAAAGGCCATGGATTAAAGATGGTCATCAACCTGTGACATTGTTAGAAGGTGTGGAACGTCTTCAAAGTGGGACCTGTTGGAGGAAGTTAAATCATTGATGATGTGCTCTTCAGGTGGATATCAAGACCTGTTATGGTTTAGATATGGGATGTCCATCAAAAGTTCATTGTGAGACAATGCAAGAAAATTTAGAGAAAAAATGATTGAGTTATTAGAGATTTAACCTAGTCAGTGAATTAATCCCCTGATAGGGATTCACTGCACTGTAACTGAACTGTAACTGTAACTGACCTATGAAACTGTGACCCTAAAATAAACTTTTCCTCCTCTAACTCTTCTTGTCAGATATTTTAATCACAGCAGTGGAAAAGCTTACTAAAACAGGTCCCTTCCCCTTCTTTCTCTCTTTGCTTCCTAGTTGCCATGAGGTGAGGGCTTCCTGTACCATGTGCTCCCACCATGACATACAGTGCCACCATAGGCCCAAAGCAATGGGTCAACTGGTCTTGGTCTTAAGCCTCTGTAACCAACTGTAAGTTTAACAAATTGCTTATCTCAGATATTTTCTCACAGTAATGAAAAGTTAACAAAACCTTACAACAACATCTAGACTAGTATGTGATCAAATGAATGGGCACCAGAACCTAGTCAAGTTAACATGAAGTTAAAATATAAAGAAATTATTGTGGAATAAAAGCTGTCAATGAAGAACACATTAAGTTTGTAAGAAACTTTTCTATGTTTTCTTACATTGATTGATTCAATAAATATGTGGTATTTACTATATATTATGTAAAATTTACTATGTCTACATCTTGCATGTCCAAGTAGGAACTGCTAAATTTACCTCCGGAGTGTTTGTTGTGTGTTAGTTACTGCGTTTTACTAAGCTCCAGTCATATAAAGATGAAAGGCACACTGTCACCGATATTCATAATTACATCCTAACTAAACGATAGATATGTTTACAAATAATCACAGCACAACAGTAATTCCTTAAAAGTAGTGAGAATGCAGTAGCATGGCTGAAGTGTGAAAGGAGTACCCACTGACTCATGCCTGGAGAGTAGTGCTTCGAGGAAATGAAGAAAATATGTAGAGAACAAAGTAAGAAGCCACATTACTGCTGGATCATAAAAGCATTAAATTTCATTGACTGTTTAGAGAACTGACTATTGTGGCATATGTTGAATGCAGGACTGGATATTAAGAAGGTAAGTGGGGTCATATTGGATGTCCTTGCACATTTGACCTTAAAGGAACTAGAGGGCATCATAGCACTTGCATTTATCAGTAAAATTCCAACCTTACCTTTGCAGTCTTTAAAAATGACTACTCCCATTTGCAGAAAGACACTCAACTCTTATTTACTCCCTCCTTATCTTCATTTGTGCTGTTATAATAAACAATCTTTGGGTACTTTATAAGTAGTAGAAATTTATTCTTAGAGTTCTGAAGTCTGGGGAGTTCAAGATTAAGGCACCAGTAGCTTTGGTGTCTGGTGCAGTCAGCTATCTGTATCCAAGACAGTGCCCTTTTGCTCCAAGAAATTCCTTGTTCTTGCAAGGGGATGAACACTGTGTCTCACATGGTGGAAGGAGGAAGGAAAAATCAAAGGACCAAATACTATGAATACAGGAAGAAACTGCTTTTATAAAGGTCTTAATCTTATTCAGGAGATACTGTCTTCACCACTTAAAGGTCCCACCTCCTGGTAATATTACCACAATGAACACTGCATTCCAGTACATAACATTTGGGGGGCATACTCAGACCATAGCAATCCCAAGGGTATTTAAAGTTAGAGAAAATGGAGATTCTCATTTAGAAGTTCCAAATATTGAATAGTTATGAGTGATTTTTAATTATTATCATGACTTTTTAATAAGATTCACAGATGATTCCAAATTACAATGCTGCTAAGAACCACAATAGTTAAGAATTGTAAATCATGGGAAAAGAATAGCTTGCTTTCTTTGTTTAGTTTGATGCTCATCCTAATGAATTCAGGGCACAAGATGCAGAAATAAAATAAAACTTCATTAAATATCTCTCCATAAAATGTTAAATGCTTATTAAAGATGAAAGGTTTTTTTTTTTTTTTTTTTTTTCTTTTTAATCATGGCTAGTTTTATAAGGTTCAGATATATCGAGGTGCTCTACTTTGGCTACAGGCATATTAACGCATGAGTATATTAATCTCCATGCTGCATAACAAATTACCACAAACTTAGCATCTTAAAAACAATACATGTTTAGTATCTCAGTTTCTGTCTGTCAGAAATCCAACTGCAGCTTAATTAGGTTTTCTGTATCCAGGTCTCATCAGAGGTTCTACTAGGATAACAGTCCCTTCCAAGCCATCTTAGCTGTGGGAAGCATTGGTTTTCTCATGTAGCCTGGGATTAGATTCACAGTTTCTATATGACCCCCACCTGGAAGTCATTCCAAGCTGCTAGAGACTGCCTGCATCTTCTTGCTATGTGTCCCTCACAAGCCCTTTCAGAAATGGCAGTTTGCTTCCAAATATAGGAAGGGAGCATCACTCTGTTCATCCTGCTAAAATGAAGACTTTTGTAGTCTAATTTTAAGAGCTGTCCCATCACCTTTGCCATTTTATGTAACCTAAACACAAAAGTAACTGACAGTGGAATAATTTTAAACTGGACTATAGCCGATATCATCTTTAAGATATTATAGTTGTGCAGCTTCATTTTACATATGTGCATACATGCATGTGCATATTGTTACAATATTTTTCAGTGCCTGAAAATACTGAGATGAAAACTATATTAGAAAATAGTTATTTCTGTTGAATTTTTTTTGTTTTATTTTATTACTTATTTCTTTTTATTTCTTACAGACTGCATTTTGATACATTGTACACAATTGGGGTACATCATTTCATTTCTATGGTTATGCACAATATAGATTCATACCATTCATGTAAGCATACATGTACATAGGGTAATGATGTCTCTCTCATTCCAACATTTTTCATACTCCCCTCCCTCTCATTTCCCTCTACATAATAAGTTTTTCCATTCTTCTCTCATCCCCACCACTCTATCCCTATTATATATCATCATGCACTTATCAGGGAAAACATTAGGCCTTTGGTTTTGGGGGATGGATTATTTCACTTAGCAAGATACTCTCCAATTCCATTGTTTACATATTTTCCTTAACAATATGAACATCCAAGCAAGGTATAGACTGAAACCACATATTGTGATTTCTTACATTAAGCCTAACTGGTCACTCTCAAACTCCCTGCAGTGTTTCCCCCTCTACAAGTCTTTCCAGAAAAGACTTAATTTGGGTATAATGAACACATTGCTATGCACAGTTGGCAATGAGGGTATATGTGCTATAGCTATAAAACCATAATATACCATTTCACCAAGAGAGAAGTATAGAAGTGATGTCTGGTGCTCGGTCAAGCTTCAGGATGGACTGCAGTTAGAAGTAGAATGGGATGATCCTGGTACTTGTCAATGCTTTGCATTGATAGAAGCATTGTATTGCTAAAATTAACTACCACGTCTGCAAAACTATAACTGAGTTAAAACTGTATACGCCCTCTCCCAGATGCAAAAGGTATTGTATCTGGCTCCTGATTAGGTATTAAGTTTGAAATATTGCCCTTTAATAGCAGATTAGAGCACATATATCTCCTGATAATATATTGAATAGAATAGATTTAAATAATTAACTATCCATTAAAGCAAATTGCTTCACAGGCCATTTATTTTCCATTGGGTAGAAAGTACCTGGCTCAAAGCTTGAAAATTGTCTTGACTCTTCATCATATACAGCATAATATGGTTTCATATTATTGTAAATAAGAGTCAATATGAATTCTATTTGCAATAATTTTTCAATGTTGTAATATCTGTGCCAAAGAATATAACCCTTTGATTTCTTTATCCTGAGTTTTATTAATGTATGTAACATCAGAGGAGAATTATCTTATGCTACCATCAATCATAGAATATGAATCAAACATGTACCCTGAATGAAAAAAAAGATACCATATCATATGGAACCACAACTTGAGAACACAAAGTCATTTTTTCATTCTGGATATGTTTTGTTTCGTTGGGGCTCTCCTAAATGCTTTCGCAATGGAAACTTCCTGTTCCTGCTTAGTTCAGTGGTCAAACTTCATACTACCTGGACTCTTTACTTCATGATCTTGGCAATTCAATCAGGAATTTGATACACCACCAAATTATTCCATTCATAATTCCATTCATAGGCACTTAGTCTGTAAAATGGGCTTAAAAGGTGATAACACCTAAGCGTACTTTTCTTTTATAGAAATTTGGGTTGAGATATATAATATTTTTTCCTTTGAGTGTATTATGAAAGTTTCTGTAAAGTTGTTTGATTGTGTCAGATGAGAAAAGCCTTGTTTCTCTGATGTTTGAAGAAAATATGGAGTAGCTCCATTCCAACTAAAGACCATATTTTCCAGTTGTACAAGAATCATAGGAACAGATGTACACAGAGTTTTATACATGTCAAAGTTATAAGGAACTTGATAAAAGAAAAGAAATTTTAGAGCAAATAGAGGGATAGTGAGAGAGCTTCAGAATGTGAATAGTCATGCCAAGCGAATGTTTCATACCAAGCAAGGAAATTAAATAAACATGGGTCATGTGTCAAGCTTGCCATGGGGCATCATACACAGAACTAGGGTAGAGTTAATTTCCATGATGGTCGTATCTCTGTGAAACTTATTTTTAAACATTGAGAACTAACTCTTCTTTTTTGAACCATATGTATGGGTGACAGCACTCACCTCTGTCACCCATTGACTACAATTCTTTTGCAGTCAAAAGAGTTGAAAAACAAACAAAACAAAACAAAAAACTAGAGCATTATATAATCAATAAGGGACAGGCAGGTGAAAATCGTTAAAATAATGCCATTGAAACAAGTCTTCAAAAGTGAACATATCTAATAGTGGAAGAGAATAATCAAGGAAAAAAGGACAGACAAAATTATGAAACTTTCATATTTAGATGCCATAACTCTTTAGCCATAAAAGGTATCCTAGACAGGACATAGTAAAACATGAGGTCGAAGGTGGAGACAGAAACTTTATGACTGAAAAACATATTCTCCCATTCTGCTAAGTAAATTTAGATTTGGTTTTAAAGATAAAAAATGATCCCTAAACATGGTTTTTGTTAGTATTTTGGAAGGAATGTTTATTAAAAACACGGAGATCAGTGAAAATGTAGTTGGTGCTATTAGCACAGATGACTAATAGGGAAATCAGACACAAAAATAAGGCCACATAATCAAATAGAGCTGAGGAATGATTCAATGGGAGGAGTAAAGATAACAGAGTCTGAGGGGAAAAATGTACTACAAATGAAGGATTGGCCCCAAATGAAGGAGAATTGGGAAACTAGGTGGTGTCACAGGAACAATAATAAATTCAGCATTGCTATGGTGTATCTGGTTATGTTATTACTGTAGTTTCTCAGACCAAAAACCTTGGATATGTCTTTGATTTTTCTTTATCTATTGCAACAACTTTATAGAATATCAAGTACTATGATTTTACAAATATAGTGTATGTCCTGATGCCTTTATCTTAGTCCTCAAAGTTTATTAACTGCAAGTGATAAATTGAGATAAATCAATATGTATTTTAACATCCCACCCATCACCTTAAAGTAGGTATGATTAGAGCTTGTCAAGTGAGAAAGAATCCTGATGGTAGATGATGTCAGAGAGAGAGGAAGGAGCATCATTTGACTTTACAGACTATGAAAAACCTTTGAAACGTATTTAATATCATTCATTAGCCAAGTGAGGCCTCTAATGAGGTTTTTAAACTAATACTCCTGTCTGGAGAACTAAATGTAGGGTGATCAGGTCAAAAATAGCTAGAAAGTTCTTCCCATAATGCAGAACGAAGTATGCAAATTTCTTAGCAGAATCAAACTTTTCTCAGTCTCAAGACATTATCCTTACAGTTTCTTTTACTTGGATTGTCTCCCTCAGACTCTCTCGTAGCTCATCAAGATGCAGGGCACATCACTATCAAAGGTTTCTCAGTCAATGACCGCAGCTTTGCCTCTTGTCACACATTGACCAATAAGTCTGCTTTGGGTTTTCAAAGTGTGTAGTACTCTCTGAACTTACATCATTGATTTATTTGTTTCTATTTTTCATTCCCCCATTAGAATATAAGGCCTATGGGGACAGGGAAGGTGTGTTTCTTGTTGCCACTGTATTCTTCATGCCCAGCATAGTGCTCAGAATGAAATATATATTCAATGCATGATTGTGACTAGATCAATAAATGAAGATAAAATAAGATATACTTGAAGATTGAGAGTTATTTGCTTAGAAATGACAATTGAATGAGATTATTGAAGAATGAGGATTTATTTTAGCCTTAAGGATGAAGGGGACAATTTTGGCAATTTATGTATTGACAGTAAATGAAATTTTTAATTATTTGGGAATTCAAAATTTAAAATTAATAAAGAAGGAAAATGAATGAAACAAACGTCTACTGAGTATCAGGCACTGTGCTAGGTATTTTTTATATCAACCTCACGTAAGCCTCAGAAAGCCATGACACATTCTCTTTGATTAATTTAGTGTTGTTTAAATAAACTCTATATCTTTCAAGCATAAGGAATTACCTTTGTCTAAATCTATGGAGTTACATAATAGTGAAAAAAAATCATATAAAATACACATTATTCACTAAACTCAATACTGACAAATATTTATCTTTTAGCATAACAAATAGAAAAGTTATTTCCATTTGTGAAAAAATGTATTTTTTGGATATATTGGTCACTGAACAATGGAGTGATACGTCATGGTTGTTTTATGTTACCTGCCTTGCATGAAACTAGATTTGACTAACAATAAAATTTCCAGTGTTAAAATGCCTGCAGAAACAACGTTCATGTTAAATTACAACCAGATACTCATGCTTGCATTGCCAGGTCATCAATAAAACACTTCAAAGTTCACAGCACAGAGGTGCCTTGTACCCAGTGTTGTTACTGTGACATATTGCACTACCTTGTGCTATATCATGCTGCAGTTCATACCTTAACTTATGTGATTGCTATTCTTTATCTAAAAAAGATGCTGTTCTCATTTCCTCCAAGAACTGCAATACGCATATTTCAGAATACAAAATATATCTGTTTTCAGAGTAGCATCAATTATTTATTGAGATTCTTTGTAATATACTAGTAAACATTTTAAATCAAACTGTAAAAATAAATAAATAAAATAAACAAAGAACTGCAAGCTACTGAGATTTTGGGGCACATGAATATGTTCTTTTAATAAATCCCCAACTGCACAGTAGTGCCACAGTCCTTTGACATTTCTGTGTCTAAGAGTTATTTTTTTTCATCCTAAATCTTAAAAAATGCATTTCTTAGAGATAAACTATTAGGAAATATAATGGGAAAATAAGGGACTGCAGGAACTGAAAATAATTTTATTTTTCTTTATTTTTTCTTTCTTTGGTACCAAGTATTTAACCCAGGGTGATTTACCACTAAGTTACATCTCCAGCTCTTTCTATTTTTAATTTTGAGACAGGGTCTCAGTATAAGTTGCTTAAAGCCTTCGTTGAGTTGCTGAAGCTGGCCTCAAACTTGCAATCCTCCTGTCTTAGCCTCCCAAACTACTGGGATTAAAGTCCATGAGACAGGTGCCTCTGTGCCTGGCAAGGGATTTTATCTTTAAAGATCAATACTATCATTCAACAATGGTAAGGTTGAGAGGAATGCAGTTCAGGAATATACTGTCAGACATATAATTTATCTTAAAATATTAAAATATTATAGAAAATAAAAGCTGTAGTTATCTAATTAATAACTTTCCAACTGGCTGATTTTTATAAACTCTCTGGATGACTACAATGTTGGTAGGGAGTTGGGGGGGATGTAAGTAAGAAGATGAAATGCTGCATGATCAAGTCATGATGAGAAGGGAGCAGGACTGATTTTTATTTGTTTTTCCTTTTGGTCATCAGTGTTGCCTCTTGAACCAAATGTTTCTTTGCTAAATAAGAGTGAGAAACACTAAGTTATTTGTGGAATTCAACAAAAACATCACATAAATTCTAAAACACCCATCAATGTAGAATGCATATAAATGTTAAAACAAATCTAATCTCAATATTGCTTTTCCATTTGGCACAAATTACTAACCTGAAATGAGGATGCTAACGTATATTTCAATGACACATTGAGTTTTAAAGAACCACAATTTTCTGGGAAAGTACTAGAAAATTCAGTTCGTTCTTTCTAATGCCCTAATATATTTAAACAAAAAAATCTTTATTATTACCTCAACTTAAGAATAAAATGGTAACTCAGAGAAGTAAAATAGAATGTCCAATATTACACAATTTATTTTTGGGGAGAGGATTTCAAAGCAGTTTATAAAGAGTCTATCACTTACTCTCTTTACACCACATTGTTATTAAATTTCATGAAAATTTTCAAAACTTCTTTTAAAACATTTTCAGGTATCTAATTCAATTACATGGATACTTGTCATGTTCCTTCAACTTTGCAGGGACCAAAGTAATTACATATGTGAAAAATGTAGTGGAGTAAAGAATAAATAGAAAAAGTTTCAGGAAATGCATGTATTACTATAGTATTTACCACATTTTCTATTTGTAGCTATCTAACATAAAAATGCATTGGGAAGGCTTGGAGACCTTGATACAAAATACAATACGTAAAGAAAGAGTAGAAGAACTGAGAATATCTTGCCTGAAAGGCTTGGAGAGATTTAATAACTATCCCTAAGCGTATAAAAGGTTATGCTTATTATACTAGTTCCAGGCACTTTACAGAGGAAGCAACAGAGTATAACAGCTGTAAGAGCTTAAAGAACAGGAAAAACATCCATGGTCTTTCAGTATAACCATAAATAAATCATTAGATTGCAAGTGTGTATTTTGTATTTTTTTTTCCTCTAGAATTCATCGGAGAATCATAAAGATATGTAGTAGAAAATACATTAAAAAGAATAGTATGGTAGATAAGAAAATGTATGTTCTGGTTGTAATTTTGTACCTAACAACCTGTACAACTGTATAAGACATTTCACTGGTCTAAATTCATATACCTCTTTTGAAAAAAAAAAATAAAACTGAACTGTAACAGTGGCTTTTGATCTTTTTGAATCATGGACATTTTGAAAACTTGAAGAAAGTTATAAGTCCTCTTTCCCAAAAAATTGCTCCCACTTAGCATTTTTCTTTTAATTTCAGAAATTCAGTAACTCTCTACCTCTTACTTATGAATATTTTCCAAAGATTATTACTAGGTAAATAATTTCAAAATCAGAATCTACAATTGTATAACATCCTAGACTCTCCCTTTCATTTCTGTTTCCATTATTTTGAAATTATTTTTGATAATATCTCTTTTATATGGTAATCATACAACAAAACTTCCTGCCTATATGAAGAATTCCCTAAGGTGTTAAAATTTTCCTTGTTACAAGATGGGAGATACACACACTTATTTTACTTACATTGGCTTCCTTTGTCTCTGACACAACTTCACATAAAACAACCAACAAGAAATATTCCAAAAATGTGTTGCTCAAGTATCCATGATAGTTTACCTTAATTAAAGTTATCATTGCATTTTTAAGAGTTAAATAAAATGACTTTAATCCTTTAATCTTCTATGTTAATTTCTCCACATTTCTCTTAAATTGAAAATGATGTTGAATAAAATGTCTTTTGTATCTGCAAGTTTTATGATAAACTAAAATTTAAATTTCAAAATCTCTGTCATGTAAATATTTAATCACTGTTGTCCTATGTCTTATTTAATCAGTAGGGCTCCTCATTTAGGAAAAGAAATATACTCCTTCATTTTAAATGACATTATGTTATTATATTTTTCCATAATCAGATTGTGTTTGCATTTTGCTACTTATCCTCCTTTTTTCCCCTTTTATTTAGGTATTCCCAAGTTTCTGTCTTTGAACATTCAAGTTTTTTTTTTCTTTAAATAAGTTATTCATTTCCATTTTGTTGCTATATCCTATTCTATTTCGTTGTTATATTCCTAGTCTTGTCTATTTTTAATTTAGCTTATCATTACCCAGTAAACTGCCAAAATAAATAATCAAAGATCTCCATGGACTCACACAATAAATGTATGTATCTTGCTCTTGTAAATCCAGTGTAAATTTCTCAAACATGCAGCTTCCTTAAATGGCCTTTCTTGATGAACTGAGGTACAGGATACAGAATTTTTCCATTGAGCAGTTCCAATATCTTCCAGCATCTACCAAGAACATAGAGTTCCCTACAGAGTCATTTGGACAGAATTTTTAAAGAAAACAAAAAAAAAGTAAGACCCCTGGAAGAGAGGTGTGTCATTTCTGCCTACCTTCTTTCTACCATAATCTGATACCATGAGGTCATCCTCCTAAAAGATGGGGGTGGTTCAGAAAGTGGGCATAGTTTAGTTTTGTGTTTAGAGATTAATGGAAGTTTTGGTGAGCCCTTCAGAGACTCTTCACTGCCTTGAATTAATCTTTCATTAGCCCATTACTTTCGCATTTAGGGGGCTCTGATCTAGTACATCTCTTTCATTGTTTTACATTCTGTGTTATGCTGAAATATTTCCTGCTATCTTTGAATGTTCTCTTCAAAACACATATTTGAAATTCAAATACCATCACAAAAGGTATGACCTTCAGAAAGAGATTAGATTATGAGGGCTCTGTTTCCTTTTTCACTATTATTGGGTTAGTCATTCTAGTAGTGGGTTCCCTGTAAAAGAGATGAGTTCAGTCCCATTACCTCTCTGTCTTGTGTCCTTGAATTAGTGGATTGGATTCAGCTCATTGCAGGTCCCTCTCTTTTTTCCTAAGTCCCACCCATACTTACTGAGAATGTCTTCTACTTAGAGAGAACATTTGCTTGAAATACCTTTCTACCATATTGTGATACATCATGTAACTCTTTCCAGAAGCATCTCCATGCTCTTGGATTTTCTAAACTCAGTGAGCAAAACAGATGTCCATTTGTATTATTCAATTACAGTAGCATAAAGTGAACTGACACATTTCTTTTGGCTTTCCTCCATTTGTATCATATTAACTGGTCTCATTGGTCAATTACAGATTGGAAATATGAAGGAGGAACCTGAAGAATTTTCCTCAACTGATGAGATGTTCTAACATAATAACCACATGCATGTGTCTGCCCCTTACATTTTCATGCCCTCTCAGTTAAGAAAAATCTTCGAGGTTTATTAAAATCCTTGATAGAGACCATTTGAGACTTTTATCTAAATATTACAAGGTAATGTGGCTTGGTAAAAGAAGTGTCAAAATGAAGAAGAACATCCTTTTTATGGTAAATAAAGCCAATCTTTACAATTGGAAACCTTTGAAATACAAAAGAATCTACTTTCAGGAAATTTGAAAGCTACTTAGTAGATATAATTCTGTTCTTCAGTTCTCCATTTTAATAACAAATTGCTGTTGAAGATGGTCTCAGTATTCCCTTGAGCTTAACAAAAACTTAGACGGCTTCTTTCTACCTTTAGGCCCCTGAACTCCCTTTTTCTAGAGAATAGAGTCTGGGAAATGGGAATAGCAAATTCCTTTTCTGCTCCTTTGAGATGCAGATCTTTTGTAAAAGTCTCTGGTCAAAGTTATAGTCTAGGACTTCCTTTCTCAAAGACCTAGGAAACCCCCTTTAGAAATAGAATCATTAACGAAGATGTAATGTCAATATCCCTGTCTCTACTTGAGCCTAGGAGCCAGATGCCAATGTGAATCCCTTTCCTTATGAACAAGAATGGCTGCTCAGCCAATGTGAGTGGCCTAGTACTGTTCTCCACAGCATTTCTTAAAGATTGCTTCTGTTTTCTTAAAAACCACTCCCTATTTTCTCTTTCCTGTTGCAAATAGTGTAGAATAAAGACTTCCTTATCTTTTTAACTTTGTCAGGTTCAATTTTCACTTGTCATTACCTGGGAACATTCCTAATTCTCCTTCCTTCAGACTTCCTGATTATAGATTCTACTCTTGCCTCTGCAGAACTGGTGTTTTCTCATTCCTTCTACCTTTCCAGAAACTGATCAGTTCTTGAGTAATTATAGGAAATTAAGTCCTCCTACCTTGTTTGCTCCCTTTCCTGTGGGAATTGTCACTGTAAGACTTTAACTGATTGCTTTGTTAACCTTAACTCTACATGTCTTCTATTTTGGGTACATTGCCCCACATAGCCTGGTGCTTCCGTGGGGAACAGATCAGGAGCTTGGGCTCAGCTTCATTATTGCAGTTCGCTTAGATCTTTTCTAAGTCTTTCACCAAACTTACTATGAATGTTTTCCCTGTTTTTATGTTTTCTTTCATCCTTATTTCCTTAGGTTATTTATTTGAATATTTTTTTCATAAGCTAGAGTTAGAAATGTGCAAAACTACTTGTGGAGATCCCTGTACGTGCAAGTAACATCCTGAGCATATTAATATTATTTATTGAACTGGATTCTTCTCTTATTCCCACTAGTTCTCTGAATCTCTGAACTAGTGAATAAATTAATTCAAAATTCCTTGTTACAAGATGCCTTGTAACAAGAGTTCTCTTCATCTTTTATTTTTACTTTGGTTTTACTTCCAGACCTACTTATTTCTCCAGTTGTAATTTCTGAATGGAAGAAATGTACCAAAGAGATAAGAGGGTAAAAAAGAGAGAGGATGAAGACAAATAGACTGAACATCCACTTAACAGGGAAAACATTTGGCCTTTGATTTTTTGGGGATTGGCTTATTTCTCTTAGCATGATTTTCTCTAATTCCATCCATTTATCTGCAAATGCCACAGTATTATTCTTGTTTATGGCTGAATAATATTCCATTATATATATATATATATAATATATAAATAAAATATATATAAATAAAAATTTCATTATATATATATCACAGTTTCTTTATCCATTCATCTGGGGTAGGGGGGTGGGGGGTGAGAGAAGAATGGAGGAACTTTAGATTACGTAGAGGGAAATGAGAGGGGGGTATGAAAAATGGTGGAATGAGACAGACATCATTAACCCATGTACATGTATGCTTACACAAGTGGTATGAATCTACATTGTGCACAACCATAGAAATGAAATGATGTACCCCATTTGTGTACAATGGATCAAAATGCAGTCTGTAAAAAATAAAAAAAAATAAAAAATAGACGGAAGAGAGTATTATATCTTTCCTAAAAAATAAGTCTGCCTTGTGGAAGAATAAATATACAGTTTTGATTAGGCTTTGGTTCCTTGAGACAATTATAAGAAAGTTTTTTTTTTTTCTTTCTTTTTTCCCAGTACTAATGTGTTCAGCATTTCTCAGAAAGTATAATGAAGTTTGTGTCAGTCCAGGTCCACAGGTCAAGAGGAGATCCTTCCTGATTATTTTTAAATAGAAAAACTTCAGTCATCCACCAAATGCAAAGAAAGGAATAATAAACTATGAAATATTCATCATTCAAATAAAAAATGGTCGACATTTTCTTAAACTTGTCCATATCTTTCCACATCTTCCTTGTTCCCACCATTTCATTTATTTTTTGGTGATGAAATACTTCAAAGCAAATCTCAGACTTCATAGCCTTTCATTGTGTGACTAAAACTTGGGCATGTTTTAATGTAATTTCAGTGACATTATAATTCCTTAAAATTATAATATTTGCTTAGCATCCAATTTTTACAGTGACTTTCTGGTGGAAATTTAATTTTTTTTTCTAGATTTTGGAAAAATGTGATTTAAATCAAAATTTTTGGGAGGCTTAATGAGAGCGTGTCTGGCTTCTTTGACTGAAAGGGTGGATCATGTTTTAGCACCAACCTTGACTGTATGATGCAAGTGCTAATAATGTTCAGAGAAATTCAGCAAGAATTTTATTTTACTAAACTTCACATATGTAAACTCATTGCAGAAAAATTAAAATGTAATTATAAAATAATGAATTAATACTATTTAAATTTATTATATACAATTTTTGAAAACAAACAAAATCTGTATGCCTATATAATGATCTGTGCATTAACTAATATTAAAACTTTTGTTTTTGAGCATTAACTTACATAAATCTGTCAAAAAATGTTTGACTTGGCCAAAATTTATCTACCCTTTATGTTCAGTAGCTATTATAGGCAGATTTATCAGTCTAATCTCTATCCTATTGTTTCAAAAATACTTATTTTTAATTTTCATTTTGAAAAATTTCACAAGAAAAAAAACAAATATTTTATTATCAGTAAAAATTTTAGTATAAGAATAAGGTTTTTGAAGATGTGTAAATATCCTATTTGCAAATCTAATTATAGTCTTTTCTTTTTGCTCTCACAAAATTTCCTTTAACTTGTCTTCAGTAAAATATATCATGAATGTCAATTATATTTATTAATATCTAAAGTTATTTTTGTTCTATAAAATTGCAGAAAATGACTAAATAAAAACATTGACATTATTGATTTATTAATTTAAAATAAACATCCAGTTCTCGATTTTAAAAAACCATCAGTGCAATAGACTTTGACTTTTGATGTCTTTGGCAGTATAATAGGAGCGTCTTCTGTCAGCTCTGCAGGGCTTCTTCTTTGAAATTTGATTCTACTTTTCTTTAAAAGGATTTATTTCCTTGCTATGGTGGTTGCATAATTAATGGCCTACTCTAGGATTTCTATGCACTGATTTTCAAAGAATGATTTGAAAGCTGAGCATTTCCCTTTACATTGTTCAAGGCTAATTTTGGTTGTTTGCAAATATATTTTGCTTCTGATTAACCTTATTTAAAAGTTCACGTTAGGGAAAAAATAACCTATAAAAGAAAATTTTATACAGCCTTTGCATATAGAATCATGTGATGTTTTAAAATTAAAACAGAATGTAGTGAAAGAAGGTCAAAGAATTATGTATTCTTATCAACTTCCTCTCAAGATGAACATGTGTAAGTCTCAGTGGCTTGGACACTGACCATATACACAGGAATTTTCCATCTTAACTACTACATAGGAGGTAATGTTTTTAAAGTTTTAGTGATAGAAATGTAACAAGTTTTAACTTATAAATGTATTACTGAAATTAGACATTGCTGCAATTGTTTAGAATTTAGACTGAACAAAGAATCCATTTTTTACACTGACCTCAGACTTTGGAAAAAACAAGTATGTTCACAAATCTTACAGTCACTCTCCTACAGCAGAAAACTTTGGGTTCTTAACCTCTTGCATAAGGCCCCTCTGCCCAAATCCTCACCTCGTTACCTGAAATTCCCACTTTCCCAATCTTATCTGAAGAACGATCCTTCCCTCTGTCTGAGTACACCTTGTTTGTCCATACTCATGAGCCCTTGCACATGTTGGTTCACTTTCTGTTTGTTTGTTTTTTTTAACTAAGTACCTCAGTAATTTTGTGATGTGATTTTACTTCTTAAATTTAACAGTCAGAAAAAAAAAAAAAATACTTGTTCATCTGAGAATACTAGTGACATAATATCATAGAGACATTATTTTTCTGAGACCACAGATTTAGAGCCATTTCCTATTCTCTCTAATCTCTATTGTGAAGAATGTGTCACCACATGTTCAGTATATTGCATCTGTTTTTTATTGTTGGATCAAAATAATTGAAATTGAGCTTTTTCCTCAGTAATGGAGGTTTATTTAGCTCACACTTCTGGAGATCTGAGTGCAAGATGTCAATGTTATCTTGGCTCTGACAAAAACCTCAGGGTGGATGGCATCATTTTCAGGGGGGGCACTTGGAAAAAGAGAAAATA
Organism: Sciurus vulgaris; assembly: GCF_902686455.1. Classification (NCBI taxonomy): domain Eukaryota; kingdom Metazoa; phylum Chordata; class Mammalia; order Rodentia; family Sciuridae; genus Sciurus; species Sciurus vulgaris. The sequence goes on along the minus strand of NC_136470.1, from coordinate 22,359,905 downwards.
TGTCAAAATGGAAGCCAGACAGTGATTTGGGATTCAGGCTCACTCTTATAAATACCTGCTCTGGCAAGAACTCTGGAGAGATCCCATAAAATCTGACTTAATCCCTTCTGAGGGCAACAAAGCCCATCACAGAAGGACCTCCCACAGGTGTTATCTCTTTTTTTTTTTTTTTTTAATGCAATTTTTATTAAAATCACAATGATATTTTTCATAGAAGTAGAAAAGGCAGTAATCAAATTCATTGGAAAAACCAGAGACCCAGAACAGACAAAACAACTCCCACCGAGAAAAGTGAAGCAGGAGGCATCACAATACATGACCTTAAATTAGACTAAAAACTTGTAGTAACAAAAGCAGCCTGGTATTCACAGAAGAATAGACATGAAGTCCAACTAAACAGAACAGAAGACACAGAAACAAACCCACAAAAACACAGTTATCTCACACTAGACAAAGGTGCCAAACATATTGTGGTTATTAGTTAACCAGGGGGACCAAGAGAACAGATTTCAGTACCAATGTTTATCAGGTTTTTAACTTTTTTTTACTGTTTTTGAGTCTTTTTAAAATCAGAGATAAACTATCATGAATGGCATCTGAGTGGTTAGTATAGAAACAACAGGTCTCCCCTAAGGCCATACATAATTTTTTTTTTTTTAATTTTAAAAACAGCAAGTTTAACCTCTTTTATTTTATTGAACTACTTCATCAAGTGAATCAAGGGAATTTTCTAAGCGACTTACAGAGTTTTCTAACTCACAGTGGTTCTACAGCTGTGGAACCAGCTATACATATTCCCATTAGGAGGGGAACTAAGACAGGGGCTGCTTGTTTAGATATTAGTCCCATATGTTTTCTTCTTCTTCCCTCTTTATCATAATAGTACACCTGGGAAATGATGTGAACAGTAACACAGAATTTACCCCATTAGGTAATCTCAAAGTTGAAGGGCTAAGCATGGAGATATTCCTGACATAGTCCAAGCAAGAGAAAAAAAACATGATTATCATTTTTTCCGTCTTATCTTTAGGCAGTGGTTGGGGTCTCTGAGGGCTGTCCACTTTTCTGTTGTCTTAACTCAGATGTGATGAGTCCATGTTGTAAGGTCCCTACATTTCAGCCAGGCAGTAGTCCTTTTTGGCACCATTTGATGTAGACGTAGTCTTCTGACTGAAATGGGTGTTGGAAATCAGTGGTCTCTTGGGGCTGGTTCTCTCACAAGTTGAACCATTACAACTTTAGGTTGGAGAACTCCAGCTTGATAAAATTTTCTTTTAAACCTTTTAAAAACTTGTATACCAGAGAGGCTATCATTTCTTCCTCTTCTTCCTGGTGCTCTGGGTTTCCTCCTCAAGCAAGATTACCTTCACCCAGGTGTTATCTCTTAATGATCCCTTTAGCTTCCACATCAACACTCAGGGAACAAAGTTTGCAACACATGAAACCTTGGGGTACGAGCTCAACTCGTATCCAAGCCACAGCAAATTCTTTTCTTAAAACAAGTATAAGAAATGCGATTCCTTTATGGCAAAACACATTTAGAATTATTATGAAAAATTTAGAAGATATCATTTAAATATGAAAACCAGTAACTTTTCAAAAATGTCTCAGGAAATGTTTTAAATATGTAAGACTCATTGCAATAGACTTGAAAAGGTTATTTACTATGTTCTGGTTACAGCAAATAATAAGACCCCTTTCACCATTCTGTGCTGCTCATATATTTTTATTGCCTATTTCCTCATCACTTTCTCCATATCTATATTTATGGGTATATTAAAGATTAGTTTCTCAAAAAGAAAATATTCCTTATGTTTTTGAGTAATACACTAAAATATTTAGAGATGAAATGACATAATGCAAGGGATTTGTTTCAAAAAACCTGCTAGTACATAAGTATATAAAAATATAAGTGAGACAAGATTAACAATGTGTTTATAATGATTAAAGCTAAGAGATCGATGGTGATTCATTATATGTACTTTCTACTTTTTGTATGTTTGAAATGCTCCATGATACAAAATTTTCTTTAAAATTACATGTATATATGTGTGTACATTTATCTATACAATTATGTGTATATATGTGTGTGTCTATATGTATATATATAATTCTGGAAAATTACCTTAATGTAAAAAGTATATATATAAAAAGAAAAGAGACTTTCATGCCTAGAATTATGCTTGCTACTGTAGAATTCTTTAGGTTTAGAACTATTCCAATAGACAATCTCTTAGACATTCTCAAAATGGAGCTTCTTCAAAAAATAGAAGGGGAGGAGTGAATAGAGGAAAGGGATTGAGGATCCAGGAGGAGGAATGGGAACGGAACTATCAAATGAAATTGTCCAAACTACATTATGTGTATGTGTGGGTACATCACAATGAAGTCCACTGTTAGACAAAACCATGATGCACCAATTTAAAAAAAAAATGATTGAATAGAAGGAAGACTAACAGATTTGAGGAGAGAGATGGGGCGATGGGATAGTACTGGGGACTGAAATGAAACACATTGTTATACACATTTATGAATACATCAAAATGAACCGCACAGTTATGTATAACTATAATGCACTAAGAAAGTAAAATAAAGGACTTTCTTTTTAATGTTTTACTACTGTCCTCATACCCTGTTTCAATAAATTTAGGTTTAGGAAAATGTCTTATGCTTAATTTGCATAATGAATAGGTAACTTAAACTGCATTCACCATGAAGTATTTATAAGACTTTATGTATGCAATGTACTTCTGTTACGTGCTGTGTGTTATGTTCAGTGTAGGAGATAAGTCACAAAATTCACAGAATAATGGTTTGAGACATTGGCAGTCCTAAAGCAACTGTCTTCAAGAAAAGAGGAGCACATCACTAGAACTGTTCTGGGTGTATCTTCATACCTGCAGTTTCCTTGTTATGTTACATGTGTACAATCATGAGCCATATGATGGATGACGTTTTGGTCAAGAATGGACCACATACACATTGGAGATCTCTTCTCTTAGTGATTCTGCAGAATTCACACAAAGATTAGATCACCTAACTGATTCACCACAATGTAACCCCATCCAGTGATGCATGATTGAATTATAATTACATATTCATCAGACTGAGTTCCTTAAAATTGGAGATAATAAACAGATACCGTTTGCTATCACTGATGCTTGGAATCTGTTACAAAGTATATTTGTCCTGTGACTGTTGAACGCATTTGTCAATATATGGTAAGTAACCTATTACATAAATTATCTTAGAAAACAATATTTAATATGAAAAGGAAATTGTGTGTGGGGTGGAGTAAATTTCTTTAAGTACTCCTGTTATTAGTACTTACAGAAATTCTGAAAAAAAATCATAATGTAGTGTATAACATTTTCCAAGAGAAGGGAAAAAAATACCCTTCTTAATTAGTTAAAACTAGACTCTGGGTTCCTAGGATTTTGAGAAACATCAGTGCAGCTTTCTAACCTGCGCAAGAAAGATTGTTTTCCCTCATATTGAACAGCATGGTTCCTATCAAGTTAAGGCAAATCACTTTATTTTACCTGTATCTAAACTTTTTTTCCAAAGTTATTGATGTGGGCACAAATAGGAGTGATTATTCACAGTGAACTGTACTTCATTATTATTGTTATTATTATTTTGCTCCACAATTAAGATAGAGATTAGAGAAAATTCAATTGCCCACATATTCTATGTTTTAAAAATTCAAAGTTCCACCACCTACAAACTACAATAGACAAATACGGTTCATTATAATAGCAATTATTAGACTTTTGTAAACACAAAATGTAATTTATAACCACAAATAAATAAATTATAGTAAGAGCATAAAAATTCCTTTTAAGCCAAAGGGTATGTATTATACAAATACGTGTGTGTTTGTGTGTGTGTGTGTGTGTGTGTGTGTATCTATATATATACATTTATTTCAACTTCTTACATGAAATATGTGTGTGATTTGCCTAAGAGCTTCTGATTCTCCACCTTTGGACTGTAGATATATTTTGTTTTCTCTTTTATTTTTATGTTGAACCATTATTCAAGGGTTACTTTGAAAATATTGAGTGTAAACCAAGTAAAATATACCACATTTTTGTTTTCATCAAATTGGTTCTTGAAATTATTCTCTAAATTAAACAAGATGTTTTCTAGTTACCCTTAATATATTTTAATAATTGATGGATCATGGACTATTCTGAAAAACTGTTGGAAATTGCTGATCTTTTTAACCAATTAGCAGAAATTAGATGTAATTTTTGCCGTTTACTGTTAAAGAATCCATGCACACATTGAAATCCATGAATGAATTCCTGGAAGTCTTTGGAAATAAAAGTAAGGAAAGACCCTGATTTGATATTCCAAACTGTCTTAAGCCTATCTTCAGGAAAATGGCCTTAACTACTTTGTAAGTTATATCATTTCTTTATTAAATTTTTAGTTTGGGGGACAATAGGTAAGAGGATTAAATACTATTCAGAAATTCCTAATTGATTCAGCATGTATGGCAAGGCAGACATTATTACATAGTATTTTCACGTTCTGATAGATATTATCATATTTTACACTCATGTTTAGCTATAAAAATAAACATTCGCACACCACATGACAAACTATTTTAAGTAGCAACGGTTATTCTCCAATCTAAAGTTATTTCGACCTCCATTCTTCGTGACAGGAAACAACAGATGCTAACAGGAAACAATGGAATTTTCCTGATGAGATAGTTTGGTCTTAGAAGTGTTTTAGAAAACAAGTAAAGTGCAAAGTTTCACTAGGTCCCTCAAATAAAAATGATGTAAACCCATGGATGACAGTTTAATGGGCTTAGCAGGAGGATGGGGCAATATAATATAAAGATAGATGGTGTTGAATCCCATGGATAGATTCGGTTACTGACTCTACAGATCAATAATGGCAATCATGATGATGATTTACTGTTAGGGAAACATATTTTGGTGGTATCTAGGGCTTGTCTGACAATGCATATTCAAAAGACAGATTGAATGCCCTGGAATGTTAACCTTGTCACTGATGATTTTAGTATTTTTTTTGAGATGCACTAAAAAAGACTATTTTTTTCCTTTAAAATTATTGAGTTGAATAAAAATATTTAGTTATATATTTCTAGCTGAAGATTTAGTATGTTTTAAAATATGACACTAAGGTTAAATTGCATTTCATTCCAAAGGTCTAATATTAATTTTATACTTTCAAATGAAAATTCAGTATAGAGTAGAAAATAAAATAGTTTCACCTCTATTTAGTATATCACAAAGAGAAAAAGTGACATTGAAGGATATTCATTGTAATAAAATTGCAAAATGATATATTGTGTTACATTCAGAGGTGTTGGGATTGCATGAAGTTGGACACCATTGCATCTGTTAGGAAAACAATCATTGACATGTTTTTTATAAGAAAAATTGCACTTATTACACTGGAGATAGACAAAAGTGCAATTAATGAAAGGTCAGATTCAAGGTCTTTGAGAATAGCTGCACTCCTACCTACAAAATAACAAAGCAAAGGGTATTCCGAATTTTCTCAATTCTCTCAAATTGTCAGTTTTCTAAGTATGTTTTATTCATTTATTTTTTGGAATGGGGATTGAACACAGGAGTGGTTAACCACTGAGTCACATCCCCAGTCCTTTTTAATTTTTATTTTGAGAAGGGTCTAGCTAAGTTGCTTAGGGCCTTGCTAAATTTCTGAGGCTGAATTTGAACTTGCCATCCTCCTGCCTCAGACTCCTCAGTCAATGGGATTAAAGGCATGCACCACTGCACCCAGCCTGTTTATTTTTATGTCACTTTTAAATATTACATATCATTATCATAATATCATATAATATTATAAATCATAGTTTGAATAATCACCATAGGAAAACTCCTCTCATTTGACATTGCTAATCATATTTTCTTGCATCTGTTGCTCTACTCGCAGAATGATACCAAGATGGGAGTGAACATGTCTCCCAGGGAGAATGTGTGCCTTTTACTGGAACATACAAGTGAGAATCAATCTCTTCATCAGAGACTTAGAACTGCTGTCTACCAATAAGCCACTTCATTTCTCTATTCCTTCATTTCCTTATCTGCAAAATACAGACCAAGCTACCTATTTGGCAGTTTTCCCATGACAAGCAAGAGAGACAATAAAAGAAGGGGAAAAAAATGCAAGCTTCCAGTGTCATCTCAGTGATGGGTATTAAATTTCAAATAAAATATAAAATACCTACATCATTCTCTTCATTCAATTTTACAATATTGAGATGGTTTAATTATTGCTTTATAGAGAAGCCAATAATTTTAATTTTTCTAGGATAAAGAAAGAAACTTGATTACTCTGTATATCATCAATATCTACAACCTCTGCATACTTATTATTTCATGCAACCCATTCAGGTCTGTGTAAGCATGCAAGTATGAAATGAATGTATTCCCTCATTTAAGCCATTGCTTGGTCTACCAAAAACATATTAAATTAATCTTACATATTATTTTTCCAGCTGTTCTTTACCACTGTTATAAAGTTTCTATTGTTTACTAATTTTACTATTATAGCTAATCACAATAATTGTTCCATTGTGTATACCCTTATATCTGCATTTCCTCTATTGTTTTGAAAAATCTAGTTAAATTCATTTCTCTATCTCATGGTTGTATTACATGAGGCTTAACATGAATAGAAAGCCGTTTACAAAATAGATACTCTCATTTTCCCTTATCTACCTATCTTTTTTTCCTTTTCTATTTCCCAATCATTTTTTTGCTTTCAACATATTATTTATGTAGTGTTTCTCCTATTGAATAAAATGTATGTCCTTACATGGCCTGAAATATTTTTTTTTCACTGATATAACTCAAATATCTGACACATTAGACTCTCAAAATGTATTGCTTGAGAAAGTGTTCATGATGTGGTCTTGAAAATTTAGGTTCTTATCTTCAGATTCTCTGTCAAATCATTTCCAAAAAAATTGTTTACTTTGCATCTGCTGACCACATCGTCATCCTATATGTCCTCTGTGTGTGTCTACATGTGTGTGTGTCTGGGTGTGTGTGTGTGTGTTTGTGTGTGTGTTGCAGATAAAATGGTGATTTTTTTTTTCTTTCTCTCTTTCTCATATCCACTCTCGTGACTCTGGATAACTTTCTAGGGACTTTTTGTTTCTCCTTTACTTTACTTCTGAGTCACATTCTTTCCCAGGAATACATGGTTTCCGAAGTAGTCAAAAGAATTACTGGAAGCATGTGTGGATTAAATATCAGTTTACTGAATTGCAGTTTTTACCTTTTTCCTACAAATCTCCTTTCAATTAAGTTTTTATGTTTCAATGTCAATCTAATATAATTGCTACAGTCCTATTAAAATTCTAAATCTTACTGAACTCTTTTCTTAAAATAATTGATTGTTTTCTGGATAAGTCCCTTGGTTATTGTAATAATGAGGAGATAATTTGGCTCCTGATTCTCACTTTAGGGACAAGGAAACTGAGGTCATGAAAATTACAAAATTTGTTCACGGTCACAAATCTGAGGTACTTTGTACTTTAAAATGATTTTTGAGATTTTAGTTTTAGAAGCTTAATATTAAACATTTCAAACATACAGGAAATTATACCTTCATGTCCCTTTGAGAAAGAAAAAAAAATACAATTGAAAATATTTCTCATTCAGACAGCTTTGATTCTATTTGACATTTTAACTGTGCTATCTTTATCCCATGTAATGAATGGATTAGGTAATTACATTACTCCATAGATTCTATTACATAGACTGATATTAAAATTTGGGAAACCAATTTGGCTGGTAAATTAGAAGAAGAAGTTAGGTGGAATAGCCTGAGGAAAATGAAAAATAGACTTCTTTTTATATTAAGTCACAGGTTACCAAATTAGAAGTCTACATTGTTAACTCTTAAAATATTATCACACTCATATTCTACACACATTATATTTTACACAAATTCACTGCAGAATGCCGTATTTTTCCTTTTTTTTTTTTTTTTTTTTTTTTTTACCTGATATGACAATTCTCTGCCTTTAGTGTAGTTAATAAAATGGTTGAGATTTGACGGTTCCTTTCCGTGGTTTTTATTATAATATACTGCCTCTTGAGAATAGGAACTAAATGAACTCCACCTTTTGAATATTTTTCACCTACGTACATCTGCTAGTAACAGAGCCACCCACTGGGTTGTTGGCTCAGTGGCCACAGCTGTGAAGATCAGAGTCACATCATGCTTGGGAAAGCTGTCAATTATTTGATAAGCCATTCATTTTTAAATGGAACCTAAAACAGAAGTAGGATGTTTTCAAGTTCTTTTAAAATACATGAATAATTCTAAATGAAAGTTTAATTCAAATGATATATATCAACCATGGTGTCCTTTAAAAACTTGCAGGTTTCAGGCTTATGCAAGGCTTTCTTCCATGTTTGAGAAGATCCCAGTAACTCATTGATTTTAGTTTATTTTTATATCAAAAAAGGGAGCATAGCCAATGAAATTTAAGCTCTGGTTTGTGTCAAGTCACACAATGTCAGACCCAGAAGGGTCTATGGTGAAAAAATACATTTTGCAACATTTTAATATGTGAAGAACATGACTAGAAAAATATAGGCTTTAGTGATAGGTATCATTTTAGTGAGCATTAATAACTTCTTATACTAATAACTCATTTCATCCTCAAACCCAGTTTCAGAACTCATTGGTAACTGTATGTGATCTTTGGTTTTAGACTAAAAACCATAATAGGGGCTAATAATTTGAATTTTTAAGGTTCAATAAGCATTCTCATAATGGTCCTAATGTTAAGTTTTCTCAAGGCCTTTGTCTGCCTTTCCCATGTTAAGGCAACTCCAGAAATAAAACGGTGCTTAATATCAATTTTTCAGAGTTCTGAATGCACATATCCATTCTCAATTGATATAAAAATTAATATTTGTACTATCAATATATTTTAATTAGCAGCAGCTTGAAAAATGTCTTGGCTTAGACTATTTTTTTTAATTAGGCAAGCATAAAATATTCAAACTGGGATTAACTGAAGTTTTTTTTTTTTTTCTTTAGTGTATTGGCTATTTAAAATCCATGCTTATCTAGAAATAATGTAAAAATGCATTTTAAAATATTAATCATTTAGTAATCTCCATAGATCAATTAACTTAATTAATTTAAGAAAGTGAATACTTGTTTAACTACATAGGGGTTACTTCAGACACTTGCTTGTTCTGAACAAGTTTATGAATTAATATCTCTCTCTACAATATGAAGTCCTGGGAAGTAAGCCAAGGTCAGGGTCCTGCAGCTAACCAAGTAGGCTAATCATAGCTCTCATATTAGCTGAGCTGAATTATTCAGGTGTAATCAATAGTGTCTAAAATTTCCAAATTTCTTGGAACAATTGCAATATAATATTATGTTGAAATGTCTGGTTCACTTCCGGAGGATGATGACAATTTTGTTCTCTCTGGTCTTTGTATTCTTGACAGTGGAGAATGTTGTTTGTTAACCCAGGTGATTGGTTCACCTTGGAGAAGAGATAGAGTTGGATTATTTGTAAAACATAAAAATATTAAGTTCAAGTAAAATTTTAGTAGATTAGTTGTATCATGTAAACCTATTTCAGCTTTTGCTGTTATGTACATTTTACATTATTTTTTAATAAATTCATTTTTCAAGTGAATTTTTTTCTTCCATGTGATCTAGTTATATTTGCTAACTAGATCTGAATGTGAAATAGGAGTTCATAGTTTTAGCAAGCATCCAGAAATCCAGGTGATTCTGTTGCTGGTGACTTTCTTTTTCTTTCTGTCTTTCTTTCTTTTTTTTTTTTTTTTTTTTTGTGTGTGTGTGTGTGTGTGTCCTCTGAGAAACACCCACAGTATCTCTGCTTTCCAATGCACCAAACTACAGTAAGTCCCCAGAAAACGTAGTGTTGAAGGACATTTAGTTAGAATGTTTAATATGCTGAGATAAACCTGTACTAATATTTGGAGTGGTTAAATTGATTTAGAATTAGTTTATTGACAAAAGTTCTTTGATTTGACCTTGATTAATACCTTTGATATGTACATATAGGTTATTAATAAGCATGTTTATTGATTTGAATCCAATTGTGCATGTTTACAAAGCCTTAGGAGATGAGAAAATTGTGTCTTGCCCCTGGACTAGAGGAAGAAAACAGGTGTTGTTGTAAAAATTAAACTGTTACCCAAGAAAGCTTCATGCTAAGCAGAACTTACCCATGAGACTGAATTTGGAAGAGAATACCAGAACATCAGAATTTAAAGAAAATTGAATCTGGTAGCAGACTTGTGCTCAGGATAATGGCATGGTATTAGCAATTTTGCTTGTAGAAACATACCTCAGATGTCTAGATAAGAAGTTGATATGGGTCTCTATAAAATAGGATGGTCTTAAATAATTTCACACAATTTCTACATCAGTGTGGCCTTATGAGGAGGACAACAGCAAGACAGTGGAAGTGTGAGACCAAGACAACTCCTCTGAATTTACTATAGCCCTAGACTGTCTCACAACTGGAATGAGGACTGAGTTTTAATTTCAGATCTTAAATAGGTTCTCAGAAATGATATTGACATATACCCAATGATCTGATGAGAATAAAACTTCTCAGTAGATGCTGGAAAAAAAATTTTAGTAATAAAACACTGGTAGAAAATATCACCTTAATGTTTGTATTGCTTAAGTTTCTTTAGTCTTATTCACAACACGGAAGTCTGGGGTACTATAAATTGATAGAAATGTAGTTTTTACTACTTTGTGGAGTTTGGATTCAAAACAAAATAAACTATGTAAAAAAAAGAAGAAAATAATATTTATTGAACAACTGAAATTGTATCTGGCAAAAGTTCAAACATATTTCTGAGAGAATCCATAAGGAAAGAGTAAGCACATTAAAGAGTGGTATTGACAGTACATTTATGATTACAAATGCATGCTTCATTTACTTTTTCATTCTTTCATAAACTACTTATTGAATCCCTATTCTTAGTCAAAAACTTTTCTAGTCTCTAGGAAAATATGAGTAGTGAGAAGTCAGGTAAGAACATGGTTTATTAGAGCAGCATAGGCAACAGAGATAGAAAAGTGATTTACCTATGGTCACAAATTATAACTATGTATATAGCTTAAAATCCAATGCTACATTAAGGAATAATGGAAAAGATTTTCTAGTTGGCATAATAAGCAAATGACTTTCTGATGTTATTAGTAGCTTTTGTCACATAACAACCTACTCCGAAACTCAGTGGATTAAAACAATATAACCATTTCTTTATCTTTGAACAATATGGAATGTTTGATTTTTATCGTCTGCTATTTCCCATGTGTTGCCTGGGAAATGGGGAACCCTGGTTGTTCTCTCTCACTTATTTGGAAATTGATAGGATATTGGTCAAGAAATCAAAGTGACATGACTCTCATTATCCAATAAGTTAGACTTATCTGGTTTACACATGAGTGGACTAGTTCTAATAACTATGTAAGAAAGTGAGTTGCAATGAACAATTGGAAACCTCTTTTTGGATCCCATTTGTTGTTATCTCACTGGCCAAAGCAAGTCATTTGACCATACCCAAAGTCAGCATGGAATGGCACTACCAAAGAGTATGTACAAACTGGGAAAACAGTGCTTTGGGGAAGTTGAAGGAGATAGTAATTTACCTCAGATGTCATTTAATCCAAGTCCTAAAGAAATAAAGAAATTAGATTTATGAAAACAGGAGGCAAGATCATTCCAAACAGTGAAAATAGATGATATACAGACCTACAAAGAAAACAGTGACAAGGAGAATAATTAAAGTGATTGGCTAATTAGTCAAGAACCAAATGATATAGAACAATTTTTTAAAGGAAAATTAGATAGCTTTACTCTATGTGTGAACAATTTCTTTGTAAATTGTTAGTCAAGATGTTTATAATTCCAGATCTCCATGGTAGTATGCAAATGAAAAATCTTATTTCTTACCAAATTATACATCAGCTGGATATCCATTGTGGTTTGCTACCTGTCTTCCTCAGTTTCAATTGGAGTTGGAAGAAACATTTCTGCCTGAGAGAAAACATTCTCATGGCAAATGAGAAAAAAAAGAAAAAGAAAGTAGAAATGCAGAAGCATACAATGCCCTGAAACTTCTACTTGGACCACTCTGACATGGACTATGTCACTTCTCATTGCCTTTCCTTGGATAAAGTTGTGTGGGAGGGCCAGAATCCTCATACAGGAAGTCAGTAAATAAATGGGGAAAATATTTCCTTCTACCAGGAACAGAAAAAATAATATTATATTTGAAACTGTAGAAATAAATGAAGTAACTTAAAAAGAAAGAAGCTGGCAATTAGAGAAATACCTAAAAAGAGATGGTAGTTCTCATCTACATGTAGAGATAGAGTAGTGGGATATGTTTATTGTATGATGCAACCTTTTTATCCACCAAAATCTCATATTTTATATAGGATGAAGAAACATAGGAACAGAAGGTGAGTGTATTGGTTTGTTTTGCATTACTGCAACAAAATACCTAAGATAAGCTGCTTATGAATTTAAGCAGATTTATGACTCTCACAGTTTTAGAAATTGAAAGTCCAAGATTGGGCAGGCCACACTGGCTCAGTCTCTGAGGATGGCCTAACTGCACATCAGTTCAGTTGAGAGTTAATCATCACATGTCGAAATGGAAGTCAGAGAAAGTTATTCACACTCTATGACAACTCATTCTTGAGAGAACCCATCCCATGAGAGGTAGCATTTCTTTAGGAGGTCAACCCATGCCACTGATCTGAGGATCACTCCCCAGAACCCACCTCTTAAGGTGATGCACTATTGCAATACTGCTGCTCTGGTGACCAATTCTCTAAGGTAGGAACCTGAAGGGGGCATCCCATCTCTAAACCATAGCAATAAGGGTTGGTTAGGAAGTAGACAGTAGAAAGGAAGCAATCTGGTCCATGAGTGACAGCATTAGCCTTAGGTTCAGTTATTGAATAAGTGGCTTAGGCTGTGGAAGAAGTAAATGAGATTTTAGAACCTGCAATATTTCATGTGATAATCAAATTTAAGCTTTGTAAAGCTTAGATGTTGATATAAAATTAAGGCTTCAATACTGAAAGGATAGCCCACAGGAAGCTTCATATAAACCAGAATAATGACAATAGTTGAAATAGGACTATCCTCATATTCTCATTCAGTGTCTTTTTCTCAGTGAATTAAGAGGAACAAAATTTGACAACTGGTGATATCATGTTGTGTGTTCATACTTGTGTGCCTATGGGTGCCCTTGCCATTTCTCCAGCTGATGGTATATTTATGTTAAATAGGTGCCTTGGCAGTTAGAACTGGTTTATGAGATTTCTTCATTGACAAAAGTTTAAGATAGAATTCAGAATGCTAGAAATATTTATAATGGTAATCCTTCCACATTTCTAATACCTACGATATGAATTTTTCCATTTCATTAAGTCATGTGCAATAAAATCTTGCACAGCTCTTTAATAGCAATTTGCATCATAAAGAAAGAATGGGAATATGTTAATTGGCTTGAGAATTATTTTTCTAAGTAACCACATTCATTTCCATTTTGAAGCGAAGCTCCTAAACTAAAACTCAAGCTCACTATATTCGGTTTTGTCCTAGGTGACCTTGTTGCAATACACGGTTATAATTATACAGAATAATCAATGGAAAAACAGGAAACTTCAAAGGCTAATGAATAGAATACAGTATTTAAGATAAAAAAATGACTAGCTTTTAATTTTTTATCTTATGCTTTTTTCAAAGCTAAATCACACCTTTCACTCACACAAACTCTAAATGAGACACCGTATCTCCTGATCATATAATCTATTTGCAATATCATCTCTATTGCTCACAAGTGTTTAGATTTCCACTTTTTACCCATCACTTACCACTACTGATTTTTAAAATAACTATATAACATAGGTCATTTTATGCTTTATCAAGACTGAAATCCTGGACAAAGTAATATTTCATATAGGTTACTATAATAATCTAATTCTAAAACTAAACTTTAAAAATTACCAGTTTAATTTGTACTTAATAGTCTCCCTAGATAAACTGTAATACTTTTCTCATTCATAAAAAGTTTCTTTTAAAGAAATATGGTTTTAATAATTCATTCAAATTTACTCAAAAATATACTTTTTTCTATTAAACAAGAACTCTAGCAAGACAGTGGAGAACATTCCATTTACAAACTGTAAATATTTTAATTGATGGAAAAATTTGAGTAGATCATAAATCTGTGCATGTTAATGATGACAGAAAATGAAAACCCTCATTTTCTTACTCATAATACAGAAAATACTAAATCCACAGAACACTTTGTAAAGGCTCTTTTTAATGCAAAGGTTTAAAACCAAAGTTAAAATAACCAAAGTAGAATATATGTGTACTAGTTCATGGGCAGCATATAAATGTGTGAGTCAGTAGGGTTTAAGCTATGACTCTAGAAGATCTGGTGTTCAAGTATCCTTTGGGTCCTCAGGCCCATTTGCTCTCTGGCACCCTGCATCCTGCTTTCACACTTCTTATGACTTGCTTTTCTTCTCTTTCCACTTTCATCAATCTGAGTGTCCATTTGATATATACTTGATGAATATCTCTTTTTTGTATGAATTAGTCAAATTTCTCCATCAATTGAAATTCTTATATTTGGCAAAGCACAAAGCCAGGCCCTGCTAATTCTGGTTAGATATCATTTCTCTGAGAATGCATTGCTCTCCATTGCTTGGGCCTGGGCAGGCTCTACTTCACTACCCTCAGAAACCATGAAGAACTCTCTCAAATATGCCAAGGTTAGGTAACCCAGTGGTGGAGTTAAGAACCCGGATTTTAAAAATAGAAAACTTTAATATTAAATCCTTTGTCACATATCAGTTTAGCTATACTGAAATGCATTTTCAATTTTTTCATTGACGGTATGTTTACAACTGGAGAACTGCAGGAGAAACCGGTGTGAGAGATTTAAAGGGTGAAAGTGAAGCATTGGCCATTTTGTTGCTCTCAGATATTTGACTGATTTTTTAACTTGTGTACTCAATATGAAGTAGTGGCCGAGCCTGCAATTGCTCCACCTTCATTTTTCTATGTCAGGTATATGATGAAGGACAAAGCTTCTGCAGGGTGCTCAACTCCACTGACCTAGATTTGACCCTGTCCTCAGGGACTCTAACCTGGGCTTGCGTTAGCTTTGATCCACCAACCATTCTTCCTTGCTTCCCTGCTGCCTAGCCCCTTTATACTTCAAGATCCAGCATCAGACAAAAAGACAACAGAATGAACAGTTGCTGTGTAGCCTGTTGTACATAAGATCAAACATCTGCAATTACTATATGAAGTCAAATCTCCATCTAGTTTGGGTTCTCTGATTGAACACTAAGTGATAACACCTGATATCACCAATAGCTACCCTGGAGATTTAGGGGTGATTTTTAATCATTAAATCTCAGTTTTGTTTGTTGAAAAGGGCGAGTTTTGTGAGAAATAAAGATTATAATTTTATGTACTACACTTGGCATGAGATTAAATATTTTATAAACATATGGTAAATCATAACACCTATCATTATCATAACAAAACAAACCTTTCTACTACCACTGAAAACAAATCAACATTTTTGTGTTGGTATAGAATTAATAATTTCAAAACTGCTTTTCATGTAATCTAACACTGACAATGGATAGTATATATTGTGAACAATGGCAGCAAAATATTTCACTGTTGGGAAAGGGAGGATCTAAGCGGAAAGGGGTCAAAGAATAAAGCAGCTTCAAGTACAGAACTGAAGTGGGAAAGATCAGCATTGATAGACACAATATACATATGTGCATAAATACATGCATATAGATATGCCTAAGTTTCTGAACATATTATATATTCCTGCATTACCTATCCTAATTCCCTAAATACTCCTCCTCAGCGATATCATGAGGCATTCAATACTTCTTTCACACATATGGTCTATTTCACTTGGATCTCAAAGTACAGCAAAAGTTCCCTCAGTTGATATTTACTAAAATTGCAGGCCACATCCACACATACATTTTTTATGCTTTTATATTTCTGTCCTTTGAATTCACTTGTTTGATAGCACTTTTTAAAACTTCTTAAAATGAGAATTTGCAGTGAAAATTGTTATAAGGCATTTTAAAGATTGATTTGATCACAGAAAATGACAGACTAAGCATCTTCTTCCAAGATCTTACAGTTAATTAGAGAACAATGTTTCTTGACTTCTATCCAACAAATGTAATTCATTTTAGCCTCATTTTTTTAAACACTGCTGATAAAAAGTATTGATCAAGTTTCTGAACATACAACTATTAGCAATTTTTTTTTATTTCCAACATTTCTATTTTCTGAAGTAATACTTATTAAAAGTTATATCAACAACTAGTTAAGCTTTATCAAATCATGTATGCTTTCACACACAAAAAAAAACTTTGAGCTTATTATCCTTTTATTTTTCACAGTGACATAAACTGTTAGGGTGATTTTTCAATTGTAATCATCCTGGTACACTGACAATCTGGGATGCTGTTGGAACTTTAGTTTTGAGGGTTAATATTAAATCACCATTCTATATTCCTCTTCCTCATTAGATCAATAATGCAAAAGGTCTAATGTAATGTCAAATGACTTGCATTTATCAAACTGGAAATATCTTGTGGTGATTCACCAGGGTTACCCCACCCTTTTAAAAAATTACTGAAGGATGTTTATTAAATCAATGAATACCGATAGGAGATTTTATGAGCTAAGTTAGAGAATAACTGGAGAAATGTATGAGTAATTGGCAAATAGGAAAAAAAAAGCAGTGAACATAAGATTATGTTACATTAGTTCCTTCCAGTACTACATTAATAATTGCACAGATATAGATACTGGGAGTGTAGCATAGTGGTATCAAGTGTGCTTAGCATACACAAGACCTTGGGTTTAATCCCCCAGCACACCCCCTACCCACAAAGAGTTGCATAAATATGGGTTGAGGATCACATAATTTAACGTTAGTTCACCTGCTTAGCATGTGGAAGCCCTGGGTTCAGTTCCATTAGCATGGAAGTAAAAATATGACACAAATATAATATCGCTCAAAACACATATGTATTATAGATTTGAAACCAGTTTGTTAGATAGAACATCGATATTTAATATGAACTTAGTAATTTAATAAAACTATAGTCATTTATTTTACAGTTAATTTTCATTTATAAGTTAAAGGATATTTAGTGTAGTGCCTCCAATCTGACACAATTGTTTAAAAACTGTGTTGAAAATATGTAAAAAATATTCAGTAGACCTCACATCATTCTCCACCTTGCCATTTTTTCCCCAATATACTTAATTTCTTACAAATATCTTTTCTGGTGCTATGAAAATAAAATAATTACTATTTCCTAAAAAGTCATTTTCTTTAATTAGGATTCTGCCACATTAATCACTCTATATAACTTAAATAACTAAATACATGTTGCTGATTTACTAAGATGTTGAGTCAGAAGATTCTTGTTAAAAGAGAGAACTGAAGAAGTTCCTTCAATTATAGCTGTTATGTTGTATAAGCAAGTAACAGACAGACAATGAGTCACCTGAAGTCGTGAGAACTGAAAAATTTCTGCAATTTAAAAATTTAGTCGTAGGCAAATCGTCCATATACACATCCAAAGAAACTCGACATCATTAATTAAATGCGAATTAAAACCACAATGAGATGCCATGAAATGCTTATTAAAATGACTAGTATTAAAAAGCATGATACAGTTTGGGTGGAACGAGAAGTCTAAGGCACAGCTGGTGTGAGTAAAAATGGAATCAACCACTTTAGGAAAATAGGAGAGTGGTGTTTTGTCATAGTTGTTGTCACAGGTCATTGTGAAGCATATTTCAACAATATGGTACAATCATTTTACTGTTATGTATTTACCCAAAAGAAAATAAAAAGAAATGTGTGTTCATATACTGTATATAAATGTTTGCAGTGGTGAGATTTGTAATTGTTCAAACCAAAACAAATACTCATTAAGAATAAATAAAGGGAAGCTGGAGTTGTGGCTCAGTGGTCAAGTACTTTCCTGGCATGTGGGAGACCCTGGGTTCAATTTGTAGTACCACATACAAATAAATAAATAAAAAAAAATAAACAAATAAAAATCCTTTGAGGGCTGGGGATATAGCTCAGCTGGGGATATATCTCAACCTCGCAAGCACATAGGCCCTGGGTTCAATTTCCAGCACAGCAAAAAAAAAAAAAAAAAAAAAAAAAAAAAAAAAAAAAAAAAAAAAAAAAAAAAAAGAAGAAAAAAATCCATTGACATAAAAAAATTAAAAAAAAAATACATTATAGTGTTCTTAACAAATGCCATATTGTCAATTAAAAAATGGATGAATTATTGATTAAGTCATCGCCATGGATGAACCTTAAAATACTCATGATAAGTAAAAGAAGTCAGGATCCCCTACCCCAATAACATACTATATGATTCCAGTGTAAATGCAAATTAATATGAAGTGATGGGAAGCAGACAGTGGTTTGGGCATGGGTGTAAGGAAGATGTGTACAGGTGGAGGGGATTTGAAGGGTGATGACATGTTATTATCTTGATTGTGGTGATATTTTCAAAGATGTGTGCATGTGTCAAAATTATTTAAATTTTACACTTTAAATTTGTGCAGTTTACTGTGTGTCAATTATACCTTAAGAAAAATCTTTTTAAAAATAACTGTTAAGTTATATTACCTCCTATTGGGACCTGCTGCAGGTAAACGCTTGCAGTTTTAGAAGTAGAATATAGACCCTTCTCTCTCATATTTTTTGATATTTTTCTTCTACCTTGAGGTTTATGGCCCTACCAGGATTGTTCTGAGAATGTAGAGAAAAAGTGAGACAAAAAATGCTTCAGTGAACAGGTTTTACCTTGAAGTTCCTTGTCCTTTCATTGTTTGTGATCATGTACCAATGTTGGACTCCTTCAACTGCAGCTCTCTGCATATAAACCAGGACTATCCTTCCTCTTCTCACTCCGCTTCTTAGCTACCACCACCTGCTCTGTTCAGATCTTATTTTTTGTTCGGCATGGGTCAGACATCAGTGCTATGAATCTCCAACTACAAGTGACAAATACTGTTTTTCCAAAGGAGTTTGACACACCTGACCCTTGCCTGTGTTACATGCAGGCAAATTTGGTAACTGATTCTTAACCACTCTTTATAGAATGTCTTCCTGGAGTTATATGTCATAAGCTACTTGGTAATATAATATCTGTCAGTTTGGTCTCCTTTGTGCAAGACACTGTACCAGGTTCTGTAGAAAACAAAAACAAAAACTTGAGAAATAAATCCTAAAATACCTTTATGGGACTATAATATGGAAAACTAGATATGCAAGTGCATGATTACAATTTAACATATGGTATAAGATGAAAGGATGAAAATAAAATACAATGGGAATTTATAAGCACAGAGGAAGTCTTTATTCTAAATTTGAGAATTTGGGCCAGTAGGAAGAAAAAGAGCATACTTAGGAAAAGTCTATATGAGTATAAAATGAAAAAAATATGGACTATGAAACTTTACAAGCAAATAAGCCTTTGCTACTTGTTAGCTTCATTTAGCCTAATAATCCAATTTTGGAACTTCAGACCTCATGAGTTTGGTGTAATCAAAATATCTCTTAGTACATTTCTGAATATTTTTGAAATGAACAAATTGAAATATTTATGTGCACATTAAATTCTAATACTATAATAAATCACAGAAATTCATTTAAAGTTTATTAGTTAATAGATCACCTCCTGTTTCCTGGCTACTTTAATATTGATCTAAGATATAATAGCCAGAGAGAAATGATACTTATACTTTGCAATTGCCCTTAATAATGATTTTTTTCACTGTTTGCATCTTATGAAAAGCATATAATATTTTATTTTCATTAGAAAATAGGCCAGGTCATGAAAACTGGACAGTGAATCATCTCTCTGAGTTCTTAATTTAAGCACAATGGAATATATATTAATATAAAGAATATATCTTGCTTATAATAAAAAGAGGAAACTGAAATATGTGTGCATGAATATAGATGTACATATTAGCATGTATCTGTTTACACACATCAGTTCAGTTTGCAAACAGGTGTCAGGAGTTATTTACCTGGCTCTTCATTATTGCCTTGTATCATTCAAAACTATGTCTCATGCAGCTGTAGGTCATGCTATTTAAACTTAACTTTGCTCTCATTGATATTATCCAATACCTGTAACATCTTTTCTTCATCTTATTAAGTTATTTTATTTCAAAGGAAAACATACAGAGGTAGTAAAATTAAATCCTCAGATTGGAGGCAACAAAGAAGTGACTAAGATAAACTGACTGATCTGTGTAAGCGAAATGAGTATGTTATTACCTATCCAGCAAACTCGCCTTTCATAATAATTGTTTAAGCTGGGCATGGTGGCACTATAATCTCAGTGGCTCAGGAGTCTGAGGCAGGAGGATCACAAGTTCAAGACAAGCCTCAGCAACTTAGCAACTTTCTTTGTCTCAAAAAAAAAAAAAAAATCATAAACAGAGGGGAATGTGGCTCAATAGCTAAATGCCTGTGGGTTCAATCCTTGGAATAATAATAATAGTAATAATAGTAATTGTTTAAAAAGTATCATTTGACTTGCTATACTAATACAGGCACTTGAAAGTCCAATTATATTTTATTCAAATAACAAAATGAGAAATCAATATGATAAATCATTTATGTTCAACAGTATACAAAATATAACACAGCATTTTGTTTTAAATTGTTTAGAAATCATTTCTAAATGCAAAATGACCCTGACTTTTGATGGTTCAATTTAAGATATTTTTGAAGATAAACACCACTGTGGGCTGTCTTCCCTGGGCAGGGAGCTTTGCTGATGCATGTGAAAGTCCAGCCTGTAGAACATGCAAGTCTCAGCTGCCTCTGGGGGCCAGCCATCTATATGGACAAGTACACTTCAGAATCATCTCAGCTACCAATAAGCCAGGAGGGCTTCATGACTGAGGAATCCCTGTAATAACCAAGATCAATTTCTGAGATAATCAGGAGTCCTCCAAGGACCAGCTCATATTCCAAGTTAATAATCTGGCAGTGTAGTACTGTATCCTCCAACCTGAGCAGGGACATGTGGGACCTGGGAAGGGATCTCACAGGATATAAGTCCCAGTAAGGATTCTGCAGCCTGGCAAAGGTAGCAAGCAGGGAGGGAATGTTGCTCACAAGAAGTGCCCAGGTCCAGAGGGCCATGACAGCTGCAGTGTACTAAATCACCCAGTTGAACAAACTTTTGTGCTCCTCCACTGAACCTCCCAGAAAGGAGAAAAAAATCTCAGAGCCATACAATTTAGCTCTTCATTAAACCTATACTGCTCACTAATAAAAGTTAGTAATGTTACTGCATCTAACAATTAAGCTTTGAATTTCTTATGAAAGGTATATAATGTTTATACATATTAAATTAATCCTATTATACCCAGCAGAAAGTTTGATTATTGAGTACATTATTTAAGCTCATAGTCAGTGATGACATTTGTAGGCCTACTTTGCAAGAATTTTGTGCAGTCTTTACATTATCCCACATTTTAATTGTACAGTAAAAATTAATTTCCTTTCCAAATGTACTTTCCATTCTTGATTTTATACCTAGTGTATTTATTTAGGCAAATATATATTTTTAGTTAGCATATTTTTTTTTGTTGTTTTAAAATTTCTCTGTGGCCACGTATTCAAAAAGACTACATCTTGTATTTTTGAAAATCATCTTATCATGTCTCAAATAATATATAATAAAATAACATAAAAGAGGAGGCATAGAGTGAGAAGACCACTGAATAAGTCTTTTTACTTTCCTTAAAATATAAAAAATTTTAAAATACTAAAACTCCATCATCTTCTTTGTTCTAAAGAACAAATAGAAAAGTATATGAGAGTGATTTTTGTTTTGTTTCTGCATTTCTGTTTGGTATTTTTAAAAATGTTTACTGCTGCTTTCAGCATTTCATAATTCTTTAATAACCTCTATTGAGCTAAAGTAATAATAATAATAATAATAATAATAATAATAATAATAATAATTCCTTGAGGTACTGCAGAAAATGGGAATAGTAATAAATGTTAAAACATGAACCCTTAAAAGCAACAGTGTAAGACCATTCAAGAAATGACCTCCTTTGACTTCCTTAAATTTGCTTAAGAGATTATTGATGGTAAAATCAAGTGTAATTTTCTTTTTGAGTGCTAGCGATCAACCCCAAGGCTTCATGCTAGGTAGGCCAGCACTCTAGCACTGACCCTTCACTGAGTCTGTAAGTGCAACATTTTAGTGAATTAGTATCTGTTTATAATCTAAGCTCCTTGGATGAAAACAAAAAGGTTGCCTTTTTTATGCCTTGGAACAGAATTTCTGATCTGGGTCTCTAAAAATCTGCCAAGACTGGGCATATGTGTTAGATATTTGAGGGCATTATAGCTTGTAACTATACTCAAAAAGGACACCCCAAATGTTTATCTCTGTTTTCTTAATTTACAGCAAAGTTTCCCAACCTGATTTCCTGTTTTCATTCTATTAAGATGCTGACTTGGGTCTTAAAGATCAGTTGGGGTGGGATTATAAAAAATGGAGGGAAACATGATGTAATTTGTGAAAAAATAAATAAATAAAGAGCAAAGACGGAACATTACGCCAATGTGACTGCAGAGAACTTATTTAGGAAGGATGTAGGTCTTAAGGCCAAACATGTGAAAGGGGGAAGGACATTTGATCTGGATTTTCTGGAAAGGTTTTACATTCTGAATGCAGCTTTTATATAGACAGATAAGAGTTTGTGAAGGGACAAACATTTCCTCTAGTGACATTTCCTCTAGTGACAGTAGACAACCTGGTTCTTTCACTTCTCTGTTGCTGAATTAAAAAATAAGCACCCCTTTGGTGTACTAGAAGACATGTTAATATTAATTCTTATGAATATTCTCACTGGGCTCATAAATTTGCTCCTCTGTTAAGGGCAGTGTAACTTTGAGAAATTATGGTGAAAAGTAATACACTTTGTTTTCATTTTAAAAAATATCCTTTGGTAGAATGCTCAGTCTTCCAGGCAGTTTCCTGCTCATCATTGTGGCTGATGTGAAGACGATTGCTTATGAATCCTTATAGTGATGAGAGAATGGACCTCGGCTCTGAATTCCATCCTTGTGCTCTCCTCTGGGCTTCCCCATTAATGCTCCTTAGTACCAGGTGTCCCCTGCATCTAACTGCCAGTTGTGACTGGGCAAGTTCATCTGAGCTCTTGTCATAATGGGAGCTTTGTAGGCTCCCAATGGATCCATCCCCACAACAGCTCTTGGTACTGTTTAATCTGGGGTCCTCATTAAATGCCCTTTGTTCTGTGTTTGCACTAGGTGAAAATCCACCCTCCATTTGACAGAGTTGGGGGCTCTACACTGTCTCTGGACAGCACTCAAGTCTTGATGGGTCTGCAGGAGGAATATTATCAAGCTGTTCTTTGAGTCTGAACAAACCAAACACCATTTCTCCTCTTCCAAAATTGTGTACATGAAGAAGTATCTTCCAGGTGGGTGGTCCAGAATCCCTAATGGAACAGTGATTCAAACTCCTGAAGCATCCAGAGTTCTCCTTTATCTGGGGACAATTTGTAGTGCTGTGGCCCTTTTTCCTATGAAGTTATAACCTTGAAGATAGTTCAGAATCTCAAATCTGACTTCTCTTCCTTCTTTCCCCTCTGTGAATAGACAGTTTCTTTTCACAGCACCTAGACCTATATTATGTTCTCCTTGCAAGGCAATATTTACCCTTCCCTCTTTTATGAGAGCACATAACTGCCTGTAGACAGCTCACTCTCCTGTTCAGGCATGGAATAAAAACAACCTGCAAGGGGTCATAGGAGCTGTGACATGATGCTCCTATTAACAGGAGCTGAGTTCTCATGGGATGGAATTAAGTGATGCTACTTCAGGAAGATTAGTGCTATGGTGGGAGACAGTGGGATTGGAGAAGAGTAGGACCAGGACAAATGTTAGTATCAGAGTCACAGAATTGGTGAGGTATGAATAAATTGATAAAATAATTTCTGTGGTAAATGTTAAACATATAAGGTCAAAAATTGCTGAACATTAGATTTATTGCTATAGTGAAATCTACATTGAAATGCCATGATAAAATATAATCCAATGAGACACAGAGAAGTATTAAATAAAATAATTATGAGAGAAATGGAGAGCAATCTTTCTGTTGTTCTACATCAATCAGGTTTTTATAATTGTGTCTAGTTTTAGAAACTGACCTTAAAAAAGAAATGACAGAAGAACAGGAGATGGTCAGAGAAGAGAAATGGAGATAATTAACCTTCTGGCAAACAGAGATATTAAATGAATTAGATTTGTTTGGCTTAGAGAAAGGAAGGACAAGGATGATCTGATTATAGAAATGAGTCATAGATAGAGTAATTAGGAGGGAAATGCAGTTTTCCATGTCCATGGAGGATTACACAAAAGGAAATGGACTTCATAAAGCAGTAATTTTATTTCCAGATATAAGTGGAAAAAAAGCCTCCTTAAAATATACCACTAATAAGCTACTATATGCTCACCACATTTCAAAGGTTCCCACAGGACTTTCTTTTGGTCTCCATTAGCATCTGTCTGTGCTGACTGGTTACTTAGGAAGTGAGGAATTAGGATCTTTCACCATGACTCTGTAATTTAAACGAATTTGCAACTGTTTATTAACTTGATTTCAGAGATTTGCTTTGAAAAGTAATCGCAAACAATGTAACTGCTTTTAAAGTCAATATTCCTTCCTTAGGGTAATTTGGAGAGGAGCAGGTCTGTAAATTGCTGTAGCCTTTATCTTATTACCAAAAAAAAAAAAAAAAAAAAAAAAAAATTTAAATGTAGCCCTTAAGAGTTCATTAATCAAGAGAATTTTTGAAAACTTTTGAGTATTTTTAAAACTATTTTAGACATTTTATGTTTTTAATTATACAAAAATCTAAAGTTATTCAGATAAAATAGACATTTTTAGGAAACTAGAAAGTACAAGATTTGACTTATTTATCAAGCTTTTTAAATACATTGAAGTTTCCTACACATAACCCTAAACTCTTGAGGGAAAAGTAGCAACACATTTGAGAACATAAGTACACAATGGTAATATAAATACAAATTTTAATGAAAATATTTTAATCCTAGAAAATACTGTTACTTGCCGGATTCTTCAACTTTTTAATTCATAACAGGTCTTGACAGATCAATCTCCTGCAGAAACAATAAAATAGTTTATAGTACTAGGAACTTAGGATGCTCTAAATAAGATGTTAAGCTTTGAGTTTAATGAAACTTTAACTATTAGGCTGGAGGAAGGTTGGGTAATACAGTGCAAGAAAAAATTAAAAGCTGAAATGACAAACAGAAAATTCGGAGGATAACAAATAGCAAACAGAATGTTAATAAGATTGGTTGTTGGCTTGCCTTACTGGTCTTCATTTATGTATCTTTCCTTTTTTCTTTCTTTCTTTCTTTTTGAGTTGGTGGCATGGCAGCTGGAGTGAAAATAGAATAAAAAATTTGAGTGATACTGTATTGGGACTGGGAGCATTGCTCATTGGGGCTGTGGGGCTAGCTCAGTGGTAGAACATTTGCCTAGCATGTGCAGGGTCCTGGGTTCCATCCTCAGCACTGCCAAAAGATTTAAAAAATTAAAATATTATAATACTAATGGAGATAGTTTAATAGAGAAGTTGGGGTCCTATCATTAGATCTAAATAGAACTAGAGTTTATGGCTGACTATAAAGACAACATTATGGATACAAATAATATAGAGGTGAAATTGATTGGTTTAGTTGATCATTACATGTGGAAGTGCCAAGTTCTAATACCCAACTCACAGCACGGTCCTTATGCTTAGAAGTTTCACTTAAGGGTCAAATGCTTACAGTCATGTGAAGTTTAATCACTCATGATTATTAGATAATGCAAACATTTTTACAGAAAAGCAATTTGTGCCTCTAAGGTATTAAAAAATTTCACTCTACTTTGTGTTAGTTCAATTGTTGAACTTCCCTTGAATGTGATAAATATTAATGCCTGGACTGCTTTGCATTTGGGTTTGCCATGAGTGAGCTCACTTTATTATCTGCACTCTAAATTGAGGATGATTATATTAAGAGCTCTTCATCTTTTCATTATCTTACATTTATTTGACTAACCTACTTGACTACCTCATATTTAATTGAAATACCAATTGAGCCTGGAAGTGGGAAGTAGAAATGTTGTATACTTCTATTTCAAACATTTTTTAGTTTGACAGTTTCTTTCTTTCTTTTCATTTGCTTTTTAGTTTCTATCAAACTTGGAAAAGCAGTGGGTTTGGTGAGATTGCCCAAATACATAGGCAATCCTTTACAAACCTCTTCATCTACCAAAATCAAGTCTCATATTCCAAACAAAATGTAAGTTTCTATTTATGAAAACTTAAAATCATACTTTGAATACATTATATGTTAGAATGTCGTAAGAATTCTTCTAATACTTCTGAAATGTTTGATATTTCTAAAGTATAATCTCACTTGTTTCATTTTCCTGATTTTAAAATGAAATTTAAAAATTTTATTTAACATTTAGAAATAATTTTATGTAACTAAAAAATAACTTTAACTGTAATTGGGAAGTTTAAGGGTTTGTCATGGCAATTATGAATTACAACACTTGACAGCACAATTTGCAGTTTTTATCGCTCTTTTTGGGGGTTTCTTTCAATGCACCATTAATTTTAAATAATAAAGATATAGGAACAGATTTGTTTTCAAAAACGCATCTTTAATTTTCAATATAGAACTTTCATAAAAATATAAAACTTAACTTTTATTTAACTTAAAAAGAATTTTATATATAAAACCACAAAGGTGAATGTTTAGCATTTGCATATATCTTAGATACATGTACACTACTTTTAACTATAGGTAATGCATACTGTGTCTGTAAAAATTTTTATATTTTCTATTAATCAGGAAACATTGTAACTCTCATTAATGTATTTTTACACAAAATATTTAATGTTTAATGATGTATAGTTTGATTATACAGTGTTTTTGTTACATACACCAATTTATTTTAGATAAAATAAGCTTTCTGACTTGAAAATTAGTGTAAGTTCATTCATACTGGAACATGATCTTTAAACATATATTCAAAATAATGCTTGTTTTCCATTTGTGGTTTTGTTTTTCTTTTAAGCGGCTTATTCCTATGTTCACATAACATGATGAATTAGTCTAATTACACCACATGTTGCACAAAAACCTAGCTAAAACATTCTCAAAATTCTCATTTTTTAATATCAGCTTCTTTTGCATCAATGCACTCATTCTCTTTTCCTGTGTGGTACCAGTCTATTTGATTAGATTTAAAATATTTATTAAATTAGTCAATAGTTTAAAAAAATTTCACTAGTTATTTGGCATGTGTGTGAACACCACATGTAGATTAGGAGCCATTCTTATATTTCACAATTATCATTAGTGTACTTATTTTAATTTTGTTTTGCTTTATTTAATTCTATTTGCAGTGTTGGAGATAGAGCCCCAAGATTCACACAAGCAAGGCAAGCACTCTACCAACTGAGCTGCATCCCCTGAACTGCCAACCCACTTTAATCATTCACATGCCTTCTTAAAATTTTGAGTACACATCTCCAATATGTACATTATTTCTAGTTTCTATACTGAAATCTGTAAATAATTTAAGATAACCACAAAATAGAAATAAAAATAAAAGATAAAAGATAGAATAAAGATAAGCAGTAATGAAGCATATTTTGATATACAGTATTTTATATCAGACATTAGTGCCATAACATACTCCTAATAGCATAATTATGATACTTATCAGTACTTAGTTCTCATCAGTTTTGTGAACCTTGACATCATAACACCATTATTAACTGGTATCTCAAGGCAAAACACACTCAGTTGAAATTAATGTGTTTTGATTTCCTATCTGATCACTTCAAATTTTGTGATCTTCCCTTCAAATCTTTTTATTCTGGCATATTTTAATTGGGTAGTTATTGACTAAGAAAAGTTTATGTTCTGCATTTCTCATTTTCTTATAAATATAGTCAATCTGTTGTTCTTTGAAGGTAAATTTTTCAGCTGCTTGTCGATTTTATAAGGCTTGGTTATGATTAAATGAGATAATGCTATTCAGAAATTCACTGATCCTGGAAGGACATATTTAAATTCATGAGAACTTGTTAAGAAAGAAAAAAGCATAATTTGCACTTATTTTGTTTGAACTCAAGGGAGTTTTACATGAAATAGAACAATCCCCCTCTGTCAATAGTGAGAACATCAGTGTTTAGGTTCAAATATTATCTATTATGTTTTTCTTATTATACAAAAATGGAGATATATATATATATATGTGTGATATATGTGTGTGTGTGTGTGTGTGTGTGTGTGTGTGTACTTCAATTTGAAGATAATTCCTGTACTTACTACAGAAGAAAAATTTACCCTAATCAACTAAGGCTATAGTTGAAGACTTTGCAGTGTTGTCTGAAGTCTCCAAAACCATCTCAGCAATTTAGAGAGTAAGTGGACTTTCTATGTCCAGATTTGTGTTGGATGTGAGATACTTAGCTATTCTGTTCTCCCTCTGTCTGTGGGTAGAATACGGCAATTTTTCCAGATATCATTACATCAAATTAAATAATATTTGATGACAATATTTATTATATAAGCAAACAATTTTGTCACTTTGGTTTGAAAAAAAGAAAATGCCCAACATGATTTTGGCTTCATTTAACTTAAGGTTAACTACAAACAATCCAGACAACTAATAGTACTTTTAGTGTATGCATGAGCTACTCATCTGTTCAGGAACCATTTACTAAGTATTTACTAATGATCTGGTTTGGATATGAGGTATCCTTCAAAAGCTTCTTTGTTAATGCAGGAATATTTAGAGGTAAAATGATCAAATTATGAGAACTATAACTGAATCAGCCCATCCTACTTTTTTTCAGATGAACTCAGTAGTAACTGAAGGTAGGTGAGATGTGGCTGATGAAGGTATGGCCATTGGAGAGATTACAGCCAATAAAGAGGTTAAGTACTTTGTACAGAGACAATAGGAAACATGGCTTGAGGACATCTCAGGAATTTGCTAGACATATCCATTGAATGCTCAGGGTATAAAAGTGAAAATTTATTTAAGAGACTTTAGAAGCATCCTGTTTGCACAGGGGCATCTAGGATTCATTTCCTAGGGCTTAGCTACCTGAGCATTCAGAGGCCATGGCTACCATGATCCCAGGTGGCCTGGCTAATGTTCAAGTTGGCAATAGACCTTGATGTCACACTTGTGGCATTTGTTCTGCATGAATGTAAACTGCTGGAGTTATGGGATAATGGAGGATTGCATCAAGTTTCAAAGGAAGGCCTGGGAGGCCAGACAAAGTTCAGTGGGATTAGAATTCCTGTGAGCTGTTCCTGAAAGGATAATGTGTGAAACTGCATAAGTGAAACCAAAGCTAAAATGTAGATCCTAGGAACTGTGTTGTGCCAGTAATGTGCACTGGCCATGGAGGAAAACTGCTAAATGCAAGAAGGACAGACTAAAGGAGAGGCTACTTGAGCTATAATAGGCAAGGCTTTGTTTCCATCCTTTCTCTCTATGCCTCTAGTCCTCCCTTTTAGGATGGGAATATTTATTTTGTACCATTATATATTGGATATATTAAATGTGCTCTTTTTATAGGGACTGACAGTCAAGAATTTGCCTTGAGTCTCAGATGAGACTTTAAATTTAGATTTTGGAGCAATACTGCAACTGTCAAGAATATGGGAGCTCTTAGAGATGAACCAAATGAATTTCACATTGTGAAATAGACATGAGCTTTTGGGGATCAAGGGAAGAATGTTGTGGTTTGTATATGAAGTGTCCTCCAAAAGTACCGATGTTAATGCAAGAATATTTTCAAGTAACATAATTGAATTATGATAACTATAACTTAATCAGCCCATACTAGTGTGAATAGACAAAGTGGGTGGTAGCCATAAGCAGGTAAGGTGTGGATACAAGAAGTAGGTCACTAGCACATGCCCTCAAAGGGTTCATGTTTTGCAGCACCCCCATACCCCTGCTTTCTGGCTTTTATAAGCGCAGCAGAACTCTGTTATCATAACCTTCCATTATGATTGATGTTCTGCCTCACTTTGAACCCAGAGTAATGGAGTCAGCTCACCACAACTAAATATTTGAAAACATGAACCAAAATAAATATTTCCTTCTCTTAAGTTGTACTTGTCAGGTATTTTGATCACAATGACACAATGCTAACTAACACAATCAATACCAGTTTCTCTTCTAAGATTAAAGCAATGGGTGAGGAAAGAAATGTATACTGACCTAACAGCGCATTAAGCAATGAAGACAATAGATCATGTAAGAGGGAAAAGAGATTGATGCTATGTTCTATGGGATGATCAAGTACAGTGTGTTTAACAAGGAGACTTTGGGTGCACCTGAAAGTAAGGAAGGAGTAGAATGGGCAGGTATTTTTGGAAGGCTTGAGGCAAGGACAGTGTATCTCCAATGCAACTGTAGTTAAGTGGCAATGTGTCTTCCAGCAAATCAGTAACTGTGAAACCTGTGAGAATTGATTGAATTCAGATTCTATTTTCAAATTAGAATAGTTAAGAGTATGTAATCTAGAGCCAGACTATTTTGGTTTACATTTTCAAATCACCTGCTTCTTGCTGTATTTCCAGGTGCCACTTCAAAGTTCTATTATAATTCATCTGCAAAGAATGGATGACTGTTTTACCTTCCTTAGAGAGTTGTAAAAATTCCTGGTGTGTATGTGTATGGACTACAGCTAAAACTGTTTGACGCTCTTAGTTTTTGCTAATAATATGGAAAAAAAAAGATATAGATTGGTCCAGGAAGGCTCCAAAGTTTTGTTATGATCTACAGGAAGAATGAGGGCTCTTTTTAACTAAAATAGGCACAAATAAATGAAAGTTCAGGTGATAGAGAAAAATAGCCCTATTCAAACATGCAAAGTTCATGATAACCCAGAGACATGCAACTGATTGCTTTGAGAAGGTATAATTTAGATGAGAGACCCACACAGATGGATATAATAATTTTGAAACTTACATTATTTCTAAAGGTATGACACTAGATATGTTCACCAAGAAATGATTATAGTTTAGAGGAAAGAAGAGAGCTTAAGACTGAGCTCTGTGAATGACAAATATAGAAGATGAAATAGATAAAGTGAAAGAAAGATGTGGTGTCAGAATTAGGAATTCATAGGTCTACAGAAGTGATTCGTCACCTGTTACACTTGCCTCTGATAAGCTATTTAAGATGAGAGCATATAATTATCCAATAGATTCAACCATCAAAATTCATTGGGGACTTTAACTGTAATTGTTGTATTACCTAACAGAACTGAGCTCAAGAAGGAGTGGGAGGAGAAAAATTGTATTCAATTATTGATGATTATTGAGAGAATTATATCCTAAACTGTGGAGGGAGTCCATAAAATATATGATAGTGAAGAAATGTTTAGTGAAAAAACTTAATTACATTATGCATTTGAATATTTTAAACTGCTAATAAATTCACTTGGAAAGAATCTACCAAAAATGGCTACAACAAAATAGTTTGAGAGTAGATAATTCCATTGTACAGGCATATAATTCACTCTGCATTCTAGAATGTAATGCACATAAGACAATCTTTATAACAGGTGGGAAAATAGAATGTAAGTAGAAATGCAGGTTTGAAGATAGGTCCTTTTCCATTTATATCCTACTTCTGGTTCATGCTTTCTAACTTAAAAATTGATGCTTGAACAAAAATTACTCAGAAACAGTCCTTGAGATTAGAACTGAAGTAAAAAGGCAGGAGCATATAATAGAATCTCAGAGGAGGAAGTAAATCACTGTTATTTGTCATCATTACAAGTGAAATCAAACTGTATGGAGGTGTCTGTTTTTCTTCAGCTAATCGGAGTTGCTCTGGTACAGGAATAGAAAAGGTAGTGAATTCAACTTAATTAAGTATGGGTTTTCCCAAAGTAGCTGTATTCAGAATGAAAAGTAAGAAGGGAATTGCAATTTCATTGAAAACAGTAACTATTATGATGACCATGGAAATCCTAGCAGGTGATATGGAGATTGAAGACATGATTGAACTGAAAAAGAGTGATAGGTCATTGGATTGGAGGAGGTTCAGGGAAAAAGTAATGTTTTTGGAACTGTGAGGTAGTGATTGAAAAGATGAAGTTAGACAGTGTTAAGATTCAAGCTAATGAAGCCAGCCTCAGCAACTTAGTGAGGCTATATGTATCCTAGAGACCCTGTCTCAAAATAAAATAAATAAATAAATAAATAAATAAATAAATAAATAAATAAATAAATAAAATGGGCTGGGGTTAGGACCCAGTGACTATATGCACTCCTGGGTTCAATTCCAGGTATCAAAATAAAAATAAAAATAAAACATAAATTTTAAAAAGATTCAAGTTGGTATTAAGGAAGGAATGTGGTTGCTGGAAATAATAAGAACCAGGGAACAACCACAAGAGAATGAGTGAAGGAAAATCTTAAAGAAGTTGAAGCAGTTTCAGAAAACTTCCAAGATTAGGGTACTGAAAGAATCTTTTAAGATAATACTAAAATTATCAAAAATTGTAATGTGAATCCTATGTGATAGAAAATCTAAAAAGTGAAATAGCTTCACACATCAAATATCTGAGAACTAAATCAGGGTCAGTCTGATGACCATTTTCGTATAATTTCAATAAGATGATGATTAGGTATTTTATCACATGGCATCAAAAAGTCTAGATGGTAAAGGTTATCTATGGTGGACATAGTTTAAGTGGCTAAGGAAAAACATTCCCTCAGAAAAACGTTAGTGGATAATATAAATTCCTGTAAGTGGTTACTTTATTAACAATAATATCTTAATTATTTTTTCTCTATATAACAGTTGACAGTTTCTAAAGCATTTTACCCTATTGTCATTTGACCCTTAAAACAACTCTATAAAGAATCTGGAGACAGTGAAATGTTCAAGAAGGAAGAAAAAGACCTTGAGATGTTAAAAATGTCTAGACCAAAGACTTAAGAAACATTATGTGGATTTGCTGAGTACATCTAATGTTCTTTTCCCTGAAACATTATGCCTTTATATTTTAAAACATATTTGCTTATATTTTATAGGGCTTCCACTGCATATTACAGAATTTATTCAAATAAAACAAGGTGTTAACAAACATTTGTGACATTACAAAAAAGTTATCAGTTTTAATCATGAAGATTCAATTAAGAAATATAATAAATTCTTGGCATATATATGAAACACACACACATGCACAATCACATCTACATTCTAGATTAAGAGGGATGTTTATGAAGCAATGAAAACTATCTTTTTAGAAATTTTATAACATTGTTCAAAAATTTAAAGGCAGATACTTTTAAAATCATGATATTTTTATTGTAGCATATGATATAAAGCAATAAGCTGCAGAACATGTTAAAATTAGAAATTAAGAACTTCAATTTTTTGTACTTTTTGCCTCAGGATAATAGTTTCAACTTCATCCTTCCTCCAACAGACTTAAATTTTCCTTGTATTTGGTCATGTAGATCAGAATAACTTGGGCACTTCCTATTGTGCAGTCAACTTTCTGAATTTATCAAAACTTCAGATTCCTCATCTGTGAAATAGAGATAAGAGTGTCTCTCCCCAGGGCTATGATGGAGAGTAAAGGAGGGAATGTGTGGAATGTTCTGAGCCCTATAACTTGGTTGGGGTATGTACTCGATAACTGATAATTGCTGTTGTTGCAGTAATACTTTGATTTTTTAAATTTATTGCATTTTCAAATTTGCAAAATAAATATTTCCATACTTTAGCCTTTCAATAATTAAAGCACATGCATGAGCATAAAATATTCCTCAGAAATTGACTATTATATCTGGTCTTTTGAGTAAATAATTTAAAATCTGCCTCAAGCTATAACATTGTCTTTTTAAAAAATTTTAAATTTGATTTGTTCTAATTAGTTGTACATGACAGTAGAATGCATTTATAGATTTGGATAGATCATACACAAATGGAGTGTAATCTTTCATTTTTTTCTGATTATACATATTGTAGGATCACATCAGTCATGCAGTGTTGTCTTTTTTTAAAGCTTATTCTGGTTTATTTAACATAAATTTCTTGCTGGGCATGTGGGCTCATGCCTGTAATCCCAGGAAGTCGTATATTTTAAACTGTGGCATTTCTTCACCCACAAACAGATTGTGGGACAAGGATTTCAACATATATAATATGTTTGGTGTTTGCATGAACACAACCTGGAAGCAGTTAATAAAAAATATGCATTCACTTGTTATAGAAGTCAAGTAAAATTTAACCTGAAAGAAAAATGGGAAACTAAAGTACACACATATCAGAATTTTATTTCTTAGTCTGAGGAAGCTATCTCATGTAAATATAGCAGATATAGATAGATGTATAGATATAGAAAATATGTATATCTACTCTGGAAAGTGAATCATTAAGGGCTGTTGTTGAGTTGCATTTGGAGAATGGAAAATTTCCTCCCTCTATCTATCTAAAAAGAAAAATTCAGTTTGTTTTTAAATGTTATATTATTGGCGATTCAAAATTTTCTGATGCTAAATCTACCACATTAACAATTGTGTCTGATGGTGCATGTGTGGGTGAGGGTAATGGTGAAGCTATGTGCTATATGTCATACTGGTAAATAATTCACCCAGCAAATAATAACACAATAATTTTAAAAAACGAAACAGAGAAAATAAACTCACAAAAAGAAAATAGTCAAGTAGTAACAGTACCTTAACAGGAAAAACAGAAAACCCTGAGTGATAACTGAGTGATAAAGAGGATTAAACATCGAACTGAAAATTCAACATGCTAAATTTTAGAAACAGTCCAAATTTTGTGCACCTAATACTAAGGTTTTAATATATTTATGTAAAGCAAAAGATAAGAATACAAGGAGATATTGATAAATTTATCATCTTATTGTGTAACATTAGCATAACTTTCACAATGATTGAAAGAAAAAGTAGACAAAATTAGTGAAGATATAGAAGAGATACAAATACTATAAAGTTTATTTAATAAGAACAGTTACTCCATTTCTACTTTAAATATATTATGTTTACATACCTTCTCCAGTCAAAATTCTCATCCTCAAATAAAGCTATTTAATGGAATTATAGTGTTGAGAAGAAGATAAAATTGAATCAATGTTAGGGTGATGCCATAAGTAGGGAATCTATAGAATTTGGGATCAAAAGTAAATACTGACTAAGAATTTAAAATATATAAAGCCACAAAAATTAAAATTAATAGGTAAGATCCTTGTCTTGTAAAATTTTTAAGATCCAAGCTAACAGAAAACACTTTTTTTTTCCAAAAGTGGATGAAATGTTTGAATTAATGAGAACACATGATATTTAGACTCAGTTTATTATACTTGAGTATTATATTAAGCAGTTAAATTATATCTAATGAAATTACAGGAAAAATAGAACATTGAACTGAAAGAAAATGGATCTGATTCAATAAGGAAATCACCAGGTTTTTACCAGCAAAATTGTCTTTTGATCTAGAAAAGAAGTATATTTAATTTCATTCATTAGTATCTCTGAAATGGCTTCGTCAGAATGATTATGCAAACCTGTTCAAGGCCCAAATTGTAGAATGAGCAGGACTTTGTTTCAATAAAAAGACGGTCTCATATTTTACAGAATTTTGTAGACTGAACCCTATTAATAGCAAAACAAATTAATAAATAATATTTTTTGAAGTGAGCTCTTGATATTATTCGTGACTTGAAATACAAAATATTTAACAAGATGCAAAATTATTTGAGATATCTGGACTTAATAGCAATGAAGCAGTTGTTAAACAGCAGAGAAAAGAAAAGAGAGAAAGCAGTGTTTACACCTGAAGGAAGGAAATTATAGAAGGGAACCTACTATGAAATAAACAAGGACATTCAATTAGGTACACAGAAAAATTACAGTTACCAAATAGAGAAAAAAGTGTAGAAATGAATATCGTATCAGTCTTCTGCTGTAATAGAATACTTGTGACTGGGTCATTTATTAAAAGTAGAAATTTGTTTCTTACAGTTACAGAGGCACGGAAGCCCAAATCAAAGTGCTGGCAAAATCAGTCTCTTTTAAGATTTCAGTCTCAGCTTCTAAGGGTACATTGGATACTGCCTCCACTTGAGGGAATGAACTCGATGTTCTCCTGTGAAGAAAGATGGAAGGGCAGAAAATTGAGATAATTCCTCTCAGCCTCTAAATAAAGTAGTTAATTCTATTCATGTGAGCTGTCTTATGACTTAATCTCTTCTTAAGTACTTGGCGCTTAATAATATCACATTGGATCTTTGTTTCCAATATATCAATTTGGAATGGGACATATACTTTGAAACCATTAGAGATACTGTGATCTACTTCCTTTTTTTTTTTTTTTTTATTACTTTGAATCAGGGGACCTTATTGACTTGGTCTAACTAGCTAGAACACCAGAACATAAGGAAGCTCATTAATATACATAATGTGGGTTTCTTAGTCAATTTTTCATCATTGAGACCAATAGACATGACAAGACCAAGTTAGAGGAAGAAAAGTTCATTTTGTCTCATGGTTTCAAAGGTTCAGTTCATGACTGATCACCTCCATAGCTCTGGTGCTAAGACAAAAGAGAATATCATGATAAAAGGGCATGTTGGGATAAAATTCCTCAGTTCATGACAGCTGGAGAGAAAAGAAATTCAATAAAAGAGGCACGGATGATATAATCCCCAGGGGACACCCCAAATGACCTACTTCCTCTAACCATGCCCCACCTTTCTACAATTACCATCCATTAATCCATTCACATCATTAACCCATCTAATGAATTAATCCCCTGATTAAGTTTCATCTCACATAATCTAATGATTTCACCTTTGTATATTACTGTATTGTGTTACACATGAGCTTTTCAGGACAGTTCACATTCCAATTGTAACTTTCTTCTCCTGGCCCCCAAAAGTTCATGTCCATCTCACAAGGAAAAAAATATATTAGTCCATTTTAAGGAATTTTTATAGTCTTAACAATTTCAGCATTACCTAAAAGTCATAAGTCCAAGCCTCATCTGAAACTCAAAGCAAACTCTTAGCTGTAAACCCAAGCTGTACATCTGATAAAATATAAAATATAAACATAAATATATCTATACACACACACACACACACATATACATACACACTAGATATACATATACAATGTAAAATGACACAGGGTAAACATTTCTATGCCAAAAGGGAGAAACAGCAGCATAGAAAGAAAGGATAAAAACAAAACAAGACTGAAACTGAAATACAGTTAGCAAACAAAGTCCCGTAGCTCCACATTCAGCATCTGAGGAACATTACATCATGATATTCTCTCCAAAGGCTTATGTAGCTCTTCCCCTATGGACTTGCTGATTGCAGTCCACAAGGCCTCTCTCTCCATTTGTTTCTGCTTGATTTCTACTGATTTCCTTGGCAGACATTACACAGTACTGGTATCTCAAGGTCCTTTACCGAAGCTTCGGCTTCCTCTTCATGTCTCCACACATTGCTCTCTCAGGGGCTATCTGCATGGATTTTAACCCTGCTATCTTTTATCTGTTCTCCTATGTCTTCCTTTAAAATTTCAGTGGAAGATGCTATGATGTCATAACTCTGGCATCCTACATTCTAGCAGAATCAGCACCATGTACCTGATGTCAAAGCCAATCACCATCTTGAGGAGTAGCCAGGTTTACTGGGATGATGGCTACAGTGGCCTCTGAATGCCTGGGCATCAGAGCACAGGGAAAAAAAAAAAAAACAAAAAAAAAAAAAACAAAAAACAAAAACACACACACACACACACACAAAGTGTGCCCCTATAATGTCTTGTAAAGGAATTTTTATTTTTACACCCATGGGATTGTGATGGGTGTGGTTTTGCTAATTCCTGATATGACCTCAAGCCATCTTTCATATTGTATCTGTGTAGATAAAGCACTTAGCACTTCCTTAGTGGTTGTAATCTCTTCAATAATCATACCATCCTTGGTCCCAGTTTTACAAACTCTTTTTTGACCAAATTGCAAATTTTTCAAATATTTCTACTCTGTTTTCTGCTTCTGATTACCACAGTAAACACAGCTAAAAGCATCTAGCAATATCTATGCCTTCACCTGAATGCTGTGCTCCCTTGACATTCCTCTGCCAGATCAGTTAATCCATCAAATTTAAATTCAGCCTCACAGGACATCTTAGAACATGGGAAAAATGTAGACAAGTTTTTGCCAGAATGTAACAAGTGACCTCTAGTCCAATTCCCAATAAAATTCTTATTCCGCTCTGGAACTTCATGAGCACAATCTTTACTGTCTTCATTCTGATCTCATCTCCTACCAGAAACACTCATTAAGCTCTACTTAAAACATTCTCAAATATTTGCAGCTGGCATCTCAAACTTTTCCAAACTCCACACTCAAACCAACCTCAAAGTCTTCTCAGTCATATCTTCAGGTTAGTCACAATAATGAGCTCACTCCTGATTCCTTGCTGTGTTAGATTTGTATCTCTGTGACAAAAAATACCTGAAAAGAACAACTGAGAGGAGGAAGAGTTTATTTTGACTCAGCAGTCTTAGAAATTTCATCTATGGTCATCTGACTCCATGGCTCAAGGTGAGGCAGAACATCATGACTTGGTGGAGGATTTCTGCTCTGCTCATGGTGGTCAGAAAGCAGATTGTATTTTCTTCCCTCAAAATCTCACAAATGAGTACAATATTTTGTACACCAGCATACAATTAGTCTCATAGAAACCAGCCTTAGAACCAGCAGTTTTTCCCTTCCATATTTCTTACATCCTTCATGAAACATCTCCAGTAAGTGATAATCTAACTGTAAGCTCAAGAGCAGGGCTAGTGGCCAAACAAAAGTGGAAAGAAAGCAGGGGAAGCAAGCTTCATTGGAATTTGGCTCTCAGGCGAAATTCCCGGCCCCTGGGGTACAGGTCAGGGTGGAGAGCCTGAGAAAATTGCACGTGGTCCCAGCTGCCCAGGGTCAGAAGAGGTGGGACTCCTGCTGAGTGATAGGTGAACGTAAGGGTTGGTGGAGTTTATCTGTCCCTGTTTGGTGTGCTGCCCACTGCCTAAGTCGTTTTACTCTCGCAAGTAGCCACTCAAGTCCCAACCTAACATTAACCTCATAATTCCCATTTAAAAAAAAAATTGATATCACAGGAGGAAATTTTCTCATCCTTCAGGGAAGAGAGAATAATCAGTGGCAAGCTGCCTATAATACTACCATTTACTGGTGAGGAGTTCTATTTCCTCAGGTGTTGAAGTATAACCTCAGAGAAGCATGCCAAGGCAAGCATATTAAGCAGGTTTTATTTAAAGGTAATAATACAGACTTCTCCCGGGAGGGAGAAGGGGGCCATGGTTGATGTTCTAGAATCCCCAGAGGTGAGCATACCCTACATCTTTTATAGGTTAGGGTCTCTTTTGTTCTCCAGTTCTTTCCCCTCTTATCTCTCCTTCCTGCCTGCATGACTAGGCCAGGTTTTGCAGGTGAGATGCAAAAAGTGAGAAGCAGATGGGCAGGTGGAGGGTCAAAGTGATTCAGCCAGGTAAGAGCCCAGGGGGCATTAATTAGCAGCTCCCTGCCTGTAGTCCCTGAGAAGCACAGGTAAATTTGGTAAACATGGGCTCTGGGGATCCTTGACATTCCATTCTCCCAGGGGCAGTCTACAACTCCAGAGGCAGATGGCTTTCATGGCCTCCATGTCCTGGATTTGACTGGATCCCCTATTTCTGCACTAACTGCCTTTCCCTAATCCTGGCTTTACCTACAGTTACAACACTTGAATCCATTCAAATTATTACCCCATCAAATGGATTACTCTTCCCATTACCATAAAGCGAATATACCCTAATCATCTCACTTCAGAACATTCCTTAATTTTCTCACACATGAACTTTTTGTGGACACCTCATGTCAAAATAAAAACAAGGTATCAGTTTCAGATAGGAGGTAACAGGGTAGAAATGTTTGGAGGGTGAATTTAAAGAAACAAAGGTAAGATACACTGCACAAGAAGTAAAACAATTATATGGTCAAGAATTCAAAGGGGGAAATATACATGTTCTGACCCACATGTGGTATTTCACTTCAATGATTTAGTTGTGGTCACGGTTAACATTGTTTTTATTCTGACATACAAATATAAAAGACTTGCCATACAGATTTATGTTTTGAAAGTGTTAAGATTGAATTTTTTCAAGAACTAGGTGACCCAGATGGTTCATGAAATTATGAACCATGTTGATTTCAGATATATCAAAATATTGGAGTTGGCGGGAGTATGTTAGTCAGATTTTCATACTTGTGGGCAGGTGGGTATGTCTAAAAGAAGTACGTCACTAGGTGCATGCCCTTGGGAATTATATTTTTCTTGACTCCTTGCACTCAAACTCACACTCTAATTTAACTTATATAGCTAAGTCAGAATTTTATAACTATTGCCTCTAGCCTCTGGTTGTTAAAGACAATGCCCTTAACAAATTTTAACCACTTAGGAAAGAAGTCACCTTTCAAATTGTACTTATTTCCAGAAAGTAATTTTTGATGTTTTAAGGTTGAACACTGGTCATCACTATTGTTTTCATTCACAATATAATGGCTGAACTACTAAATACATGTTGTATTTGAAATATGTTTGTTTTTCCTTTTCATTATGAGGGATAGGGCATTTTGAAGGAGAATTCTTGGTTGATAGCAATATTTCAACATAAATTTACAAATTTTATTTCACCAAATTTGCTACATATTAGTGATATAAAACAAAACAAACAAAAAACCAAAAAAAAAAAAAAAACAAACAAACAAAATAAACAACAAACATTACTGCCAACTGCCAATCTGCCAATCTAATTATTTCTTTTCTTGGATTTTTTTTTTTCATTTTTATTTGGCAGTTATTATAACTTTTCATTTAATTGTTAATGGGACATCTTTTTACTCCAAATGTTCTCAGTGTGTTTTTATTTGCATTTAGGATTCCTGGTACTCAGTTGCAACAACAACAACAACAAAACCCTCATATTATAAAAAAGGATAAGATTGCGAATGAAAAGAGAACAAAGGTAAAGAAATATAAATAAAAATAAAAACTGCCACCGAGTCTGAACTTTCAAATCAGAATTTGGAAACAAGCAATAGTGTTTAGAATGCTAGCAAGCTAAATCAATTAGGTGATGAATATAGACTGGATTAAGTGAGAATAATAGAGGAATATCATAGTCCATTCAAGCTGCTAAAATAACATACAAAAATAAAATGGTTGGCCCATAAACAAAAGAAAGGTATTTCTCACATTCTGAGGACAAGAAAGTTTAAAAGCAACATACCAGCAGGTTTGGTTTCAAATGACAGCCCTATACTTAGAAGTATCTTCTTGTAGCAGAACTATCATCCAGCTATGTCCTCACACTCATCCAATTATATTTCTCCCGAACAGAACCGGAAAGATTTTATATCATTAGATCAGAGTCTATCCTCTGGAGATAGTGACATACAGCCTAACCAAAATGAGTGAATGCACGGCTGTATCTTCATCATTCCAATTCACTGAGTGTCAACTTTAAGTCATAACATCAAACAGAATATTCATCACTGCTTATTTTTCAGTCTTCTGTCAGTGTGGAAAGCAATCTTCATGTCTTGATTTTAAAAAAACCATAAGGTTTTGCATGTCAGTAAATCCTTTTAGTTCTTATAGCTCCCAAATAGACCTAGTTGTCTTTTTTTTCCCTGCTAATTTCTGAATATTTGAGCCCACTTATTACTTTGTGTTTTTATTTTATCTGGTCTAAGATGTTTGATATGAATTTATTTTTTTCATTAAGCTAGTATCTTCATAATTTTTATATCATTAGGTGCTTAGGGTGGAATAAACTACTGGTGGAGCTCAATTTATAAAATTATAACCTTATTAACTATTTATTGACTAGTATCTTCTTTCTAAATGAGTAACATGTTAATTAATTTAATATAAACATTTTGGTCCAATTACTAAGAGAAAAAAAAGTTTTATAAGTGAAAATGTGCAATGCTCTGTTTTCTTCTATAGATAAATAAAGTATGACTCTGGTCAATTCTATTTAATCTTGTGAATTGGATGATACATGAGATACAAGTTTTTATAAAAAATATGTTGTTTGTAGAGATTATGGATTAAATGGGACAGAATGTATTGCATTTGACAACACAATGAATGCAATAGATATTTAGAGTAATGCACTTCATATTTTAATTATAGCAGGTATTTTTCTATAATGCTGAAGAAATTGTAGATGCAGGTAGGTAAGTCTTATTAGGTCATCTGAGTTATCACCTTTACATGAAGGGTGTGCTTTATAATATATCTTAAAGACCTTTTCCAGTTTTAAAGGACATAAGCTACAGTTCTTCACAAGTGGCTCCATAGTCAGAGGAGATTTTTTAATGATGATAATCATAAATCAAGTAATGCAGAAATAGGCAGATTATATTTTCTTCTATCAAAATTGCATAGATGAACCCAATATTTTGTTTATTGATATACAATAAATCCATCTCAAAGCATCAGATTTGGAAGAAAGTTTTAGAGTCTTAAAGCCAGCAGTTCTCCCTCTTCCATATCTCTTGCATCTTTCATGAAATACCTCCAGAAAATGATAATCCAGCCTCATCCCTGACATTTTCAAGACAGATGACATCACAAGGAGAGAAATCTCATTTTCAGGGAAGAGAGGATAATTAATGGCAAGCTTTTTGTGGGGTGTAACTTCTGATTGGTTGGTTGGTTGGTCTTCATAAGTATAGAGGATAACTTTAAGTCCTTGTCCAATGTCATCTTTTCAAATATGCAAATATTGCTCTGAAGTATCTTTTCTCCTTATTAACTGTCTTCCATGCCCCCAATTTCTTGAATTGTATAGATTTAATTATCCTCATCATGATTCTTCTGCCTCTAGAGGTGATTTGTGTAAAAATACCAGTATTTTTCTCCTAGCACATGTCTGTTGACCCATACATTGCAATCTACTAAGCTCAAACCATTTGCTTTCCAAATATTTTCTACTTTTGAGCTTTCAGAATTTTCATTACTTCTTTTTCCTGGGAGCCCTACATTCAAGTAGGTGATGCTGAGCCCTGCAATCTGGGACATGATCAATATCAACCTCTGTCTAGTCTGGAATCTGGACTTAACCTTCTTCCTCTCTTAAACATTCAGTCTACTGTTTTTCCATTTTTACTTGGCTTCCCATCATTTCTCACAGATATTTGACATAAGTTTAATGAACTCGTCTTGAAGTTCATTCAGTGCCCTGAGATATAATTTGTCTGAGCCAAAAGTCTTAAATGCATTTAGTAAGCTGGTTGCACTCCTACAATTTTTCTCAATACATTTGATTTATTGTGTTAATCAATTTTTTCTCACCGACTGACTTTAATCTCCTTCTTAAATTACAAAGAAAACAGAAGCTAAACAACAACTGAGGACTTTATCTTATTATGTTTCCATTGAATTTTTGACCATCTCTTCTAAGCATCAGACCTATGGCCTCTATGGCCTCACTTCATTTTCTCCTTCCAGATCTAGCCAGGATATTCTCTCTATCTCTGAACTTTTATAAGTAGTAATTGTATTCTAAAGTTTAGGTCTCTATATGTCACAGGGTTCTCCATAGAAACAGGACCAATAGGCTGTTGTTTGTGCACATGCGAGTGTGTATATAGAACTTGAGAAGAGGAAAGGGAGGGGGAAGAGAGAGAGAGGAAAGGAAGAGATTTATTAGAAGGAACTGGCTCAAACCATTATAGAGGCTGATAAGTCCCAAGATCTACAGTGGAAGCCAGTAAGTTGGAGACCCAGGAGAGAACATAATACAATTTTTCAGTCCAAAGGCCAGCAGTCTCAAGAAGAAGATCTGATGTTTCAGTTCCAGTCCAAAGGTAGGAAACGATAATATCTCAGCTTAAAGGATGGGGAAGGATGAATTTCTTCTTATCCCAGGAAAGCCAGCACTTTTATCCTATTCAGATCTTTGATTTTTTAGGAGGGCCACTCACATTATGGATGACAATTTGCTTTGTTTAGTCTACTGATTTTAAATGTTAGTGTCATCATGAAGTGTCTCCACAGAAACACAGAATGTTTAAGCAAATATCCAGGCATATTGTACCCAGTCAGGGTGATGTATAAAATTAGTATCACAGTCTCCTTACATTAATTTTTTAGATTTCTGACTTATGTGCTTTTTATTCATGATGAAGTATCTGTTCATTTTTTCTAAACATTTAGTCATGTCAACTGTGGACTAGTGAGTGAGATACATATTACTATCATTAAATCATTTCACATTTCATTGTTTAATCTCTTCAAAGTGATGTTTACAGAGAATAATTTTAAATGATCTTTTGGAAAGAAATGTGAGAGGTGTCAGAGTCAAAATAGAGTGACTTGCATCAACCAAAAGAAAAAAGTAAATAGAGCTAGGAGGGTATGAAGGAAGGGTTCTTATTTATGATTGCCTAACAGCAATTATCATAGGAGGCTCTGCAGAAT
Source organism: Sciurus vulgaris (assembly GCF_902686455.1). NCBI lineage: Eukaryota > Metazoa > Chordata > Mammalia > Rodentia > Sciuridae > Sciurus > Sciurus vulgaris. The sequence goes on along the minus strand of NC_136470.1, from coordinate 22,315,081 downwards.
GGCACCATGCACAGGAGCCACTCCAACCTCGCATTAAAAAAATTACTTCTGTAAGGGCATCTGCACAGCAACTGCTCTGATACCACTCTTGATATTAATTATTATGACCAAAGGTTATCATTTTAAAATATCTGAGGTACATTTTCTCATTTTTTTGTCTTTAAAATCTTCCCTTGCCTCAATGTCTTTGAAAATACCTATAGATTTTTATGGCATAAATGTTCCCATTACAGTGTTGTGCTGTTTTTCAGTGGGATGCAATCTATTCCCCAATAAATACTGTCATTCTTTGGAAAAATCTCCCTTGTTTTTTCATTTAGTTTGACATCTTTAAAATATTCTTATGAGTTTTAAAAATGTGAACATTGATTTCATAGCTGTATTTCCTCTGGTCTGTGATACTTGCTCCAATAATAATAAATTTTTTCTCAAAGGTCACTAATTTCAGGGTTTTGTACCTTCATTTTCATTATATTTCTACCAGAGAATTCATCATTGTTTTTCAAAATTAGCCTAATGCAATAATAGCCCTCATTGCTTTTATAATATTCTGGGAAATAAAACACACAAGGCAGGTCGTAAGTACACTGCATAGATCATTTTATCAGTTTGCTGTTTCATCACTGTCATTTCCTGTCACTGTTCTAATTTGAGGATCTTTATTGAGGGCACATCACTCATCTTGTTCCATTTTGCATGTTTGTGATATTTGCCTGTTACATTATGCTATTGCAGCCAATTCTATTTCTTTCATTTTCTTTTCTTTTTTTTATGTTAACAAAGATTTCCTTCTTAAATCATCGATTGTGATGAGCACATAGGTGCTTTCTCTTGGGGAGGAGAAGGAGAGACAAATCTGGAAATAACTGAAGGAACATCCTTGGATTTTCTATTTTCAAGTAATTGTATTCCACTCTTTGTGTCACTTGTAGTTTCTGTATTGCATATAGTGTGTTTGCATTTTTTTGTTTGTTTGTTTGTTTGATGTGTGTTTATTTTTGGTTTTCTTACACTACAGCCAACACTTCACTTTAAGCCTGTTCAATAGCATATACTCTTTTCATTTCACTGATGTCCCCTGGTTCCAAAATGCAGAAGCATAGTAAGTAGTCTACATAAAAAACATGATGAAATTTCCCCGCTTACTTGTAGTGCCCATAACTTTATATTTGTCTCTGAAATTCATCTTATTATGCATATGAATGATACTTTATGCATTGATTAGAACTCATATATGTTGATCTTTATTATAATTCCTTTTCTTTTATGATATAGTCCAGGTTTATATTTTCGTTCACACACACACACACACACACACACACACACACACACACACACACACACACAGTGTTTATTTCCCTACTGTAAACAAATATGCCCTAGGAGGAGAAGATCACTACTCTACAATCTTTTGAAGATCCAAGCATACATTCAAACACAGGCCTGCAAGTTTCCTTTCCAATTGAAATGTAAATCTATCTCTGCAGGGAGATAACTCTTTGGAAGTCTTAACCATCCTTTAACATCCAACTCTGCTTGTCTATTCCTTTCATTTGTTTGTCTGTTTGTTTTTTCCACATTTTTATTGGTGTATTATAGTTGTACATAATGGTGGCATTTATTGTTCATATCTGTACATGCATGCAATATAACAATACAGTTTAACCAATACCATTCTCCTATACATTCCCCCTCTCTCTCCTCCTACTGCCTCCAGGTCCCTTTCCTCTCTTCTACTGATCTCCCTTTGATTTTATGTATATATATTTTTTTTTTCTTATTTGTTATACATAATCTCCCTTTGATTTTAATGAGATTCATCTCTATCACCTTTCTTTTTTCTCTCTAAATTTCATATATGATAAAAAACATAGGACACTTGACCTTCTGAGTTTGATTATTTGCAGATTCCAAATAAATATTAGAATGACTTTGATAAATTCTGTAAAACCACTCAACTACAGTTTTCTGTTTTATAATATGCTTATGTGATTTTAGTGTTAAGGAAATATCTTCATAGAATGATTATTTCATTCTCTTCAATTTCCTGAATTTGTGTTGAACTGCTGTTTTTTTTATTTTTTTATTTTAATGTTTAGTATACTTCTCAAGTGGACACATTAACTGTAGTTTTCTTTTTTGAAAAAAAAAAAAAGAGTAAAATTCCAGTTTTTAGTTGGTATCCAACATTCAGCCTCTTTCTACTTTTTTTTTTTTTTTCCATATCAGAGATTGAACCCAGGGACAGTTAACTGCTGAGCCACATTCCCAATTTCTTTATTTTTTATTTCAAGACAGAGTCTCTCTAAGTTACTTAGGGCCCTTACTAAATTGCTAAGGCTGGCTTTGAACTGGAGATCCTCCTGCCTCAACCTTCTGAGCCACTGGGATTATAAGCATACACCACCCCACCTGCCTCCTTCTACTTAAATAAAATTTAATAGTGTGGATCATTCAAAAGATTGAAATTTTGAACTTGTCATTGAATGTGCTTGAAAAAAGTTGCTCATGATACTCTGTATCTCTAAGCAGCTGGAGGTTTTTTAAATTTTAAAAAATTTAAAAATTTGAATTTTTTCCTTTCTGAGTCCTTGTATTGATGATTTGTGAATCTTGTCTTTTTTCCTGAGAAATTTGGCTAGAGATTTTAGATTGTCAGTTTTGTCAATTTTTCTCATGAATATTTTTCTCCATTAATTTTGTTTTTATTTAAGTGATTTCTGTTCTGATCACGATGTTCTCCTTTTTATTGCTTTATTATGGGGTTTTAACTCTTATTATTCTTTTGTTTTGTGGTAAAAATTAAGAGCACTGATTTGAGATTTTTTATTCTTAGTACTGTGACTTTTCTCCAAAGACAAAATTTTACAAATTCTGGATGTGATCTGCTCTTAGTTTTATCCTGTTTAAAATACTTCCTAATTTCACTTTTTGCATTCTTTGACATAGGGACTACTTAGAAATGTGTTATTTTGTTTTCACATATTGGGGATTTTTGCAGATCTTTCTGCTATTTATGTTTAAGTAAACTCTTAGAAGTCATATAGAATACTTCTTATGACTCCAGTAATCTTTAATTTGTTGAGACTTGGTTTATGGTCCAATGTAGTAAATGTTATATACATACATATAAAAACGTGAAAATGTTCTTAACACTTAGAAAATATGTGTCAGTCTTATTAGCTGGAGACCGCTACAATTGTTAATTAGGTCAAAATGGTTGGTAGAGAATTTCAAGTCTTCTGCATCCTAATAAATTTTAGATCTATTTGTTCTTTCAATAGTCAGAAGAATAGAAATTAAATTTCTAATGATAATTGGAGTTTTTCTAATATTAATTTTACTTTATGTAATTGAAATATGTGTCCTCTGGCTAAATTGACCCATTAATCAAGAAATTAATGTCTTTATACACAATAATATTCTTTTCTCTGGATTTCATATTGTTTGATATTAATGTAATCATTCCATCTTTCTTTAACTGGCATTTGTATGGTTAGCTTTTTCAATGACTTTATTTTTAGTCTACTTATGGTTTATATTTACAATTCTTTATTTTTATAGACAACACATAATTATAGCTTGCTTTTTAATGCAATTTAAAAATATTGGCTAGTCACTAAAATATTTAGACCCATAAATATAATGTTATTGATATAATCAGCCTTATGACTTTTGTGAGACCATTCTATTTACTTCATATTTTGTGACCTTCTTTTATATTAGCTGAGTGTTATTTTTATCCACTTTTCATTCTATTTTATTTAGTTATGTCTTTTTGTTTTTTTAATTAATGCTTTAAATTATCAAATTCTAGATTTCAGACAAATAGCACTTTAGTTTATACAAATTATAAAATACTGTGATCATTTCATTTCTTCTTTTCTGATCTTTATGTAAATGTTGTTATACACACACACACACACACACACACACACACACACACGTATATAAAGGTAAGGTGAAATATCGTTATTGTTTTACACTGTCAGTCTTGCTCTGTTCGTATTTTCAGTTACTCCAGAGTGTGATATACCCAGTTTTACGTTTGACATCTTTTCTCAAATATGTATATTTCACCTTACCTTTATGTTTTTTGTTTCCAAACCCCTAATCCCAGCCCCACCATGAGAACATTTTCATGCAAAACTAAATTTATTGACAGCTCAACAAAATACCAGATATTTTGGTATTGTTTGGCAGTGCTCAAAACTGCCAAGATCAATAAAAGCAAGGAAAATCTGGGAAACAGGAAGAGGAGACTAAGGACATAATTATAATGTGTTGTCTTGGATAGGATCCTGGATTAGAAAAAAAAAAAAAAAGAATGTCAGGTAAAAACTAAGTAGCCTAACATATGACCTTTTTTTACGAGAAATCATTCATGCTGGTTCATTAATCATGACAAAGATACCAAGTTAAAATAAAGTGTCAACAATGACGTGTTTAGGGTGCAGGGTATATAAGAAATCTGTACTCTTTATGATTTTAAAAAGTTTTCTAAAAATTAAAATGTATTATTTTTGTGAGTTGGGGAGTATTTAATTCTCATTTATGTAAAGAGAATGTATCAATCTTTGTATTAAGTAATGCTTTGAAAAGAAAAAGAGAAAAACTATCAAGACATTTATTTAAATAAGAAATAGGTTTACAAATAGTAACTCAGAATTCTTCCAAACTTAGGGTACCATTTCAAGATTAGATTAATATTGATATCAGAAAAATGTGTCTCACTTTCTTTTATTATTTTAAGGCTTGTACATGGTAAGTATTTTAGAAGAAATAGGGGGACATATTCTACTTGTTGAAACGGGACCAGTTTAGAACTGTTACCAATCAACAATCTTGTTTTATATATGCAACTGTTGGTTATGTTTTTATAGATAATTTAACCTGAGGTCTAATTGTGTTATTCAGAAAAAAGCAACAAACAAAAAAAGAAGCAGACAAATCAGAAAACTAAATAAAGCATAGTAGCTCTAACTTAAAATACTATGCAAAATTAAGACTGTTTTTGCTGTCAGAGAGAAAAATCAACACCTTATAGAAATTTATCAAAAATGGAATGCCCTAAAAAATACCATAGATTATATAATAAACTATAATATTGAGGCCAATATTTGAATATTCTTATTAATAAAGTAAGGCAAGTCACTTACCTCTATAATATATAATGTTGATGCTTTCTGAGTTTTTACACATGTAATTAGAATGGAGAAATGATCTTAAACCAGGCACTTATCAATAAATGGTTGATATATGCAAATAGTCAATTTTTAATTTTATGACAGTTTTCTTAGAAATGATCTGAAAGAAGATTATTCTGTTTCTAGATTATGATATTAGACATAGTTCATTTGATTTTAAGAAATTTTATTGAAATAAAATCTTACAAATAACATCTTTGATACCACTGGTACGTAGAAACAAAATTAAATTACAACATAGTTTAAACTTACAAATTGTAAAATATGCTGAAGCTTTTACAAAACTGTCTCTTTTGTTATAGCTATTGATATTTCATATAATATTTTCAGAAATTAATATTGACTACTTGAATCATCTAGAATTTTATTTTAATGAGTTTCAATAAATCTACAGCTACGCTCTATATTGTTTTGAGCAAAGATTCTATAACTAATTTCATATCATGTGCCTGAAGTTATATATGAAATACATTATTTCTACTAATTATTACTAATTTTATGATGACTGGCTTTAAGATAAGAGGCTAAATACATGTTTCACACTATTGTATTTTCCCATTATATAAAAATTAAATCACCAATAACATAATATTAATTTTATTAATATTAATTTGAATTTAGGTTGTGAAAGTTGAACATATCAAATTGTGGTAATGTTATATGTTGTTTCCTCTAATTTGTGTAATGGACATTAATTATAATATAAGAGAGATATTGACAATCTTTTTGTTCCTACAATCTCTACTGTGATTACAGAAATTATTGAAGTAGTTTCAACGTAAGACCTGTTGAGTTTATCAGGCTACTACGTTGCAATACTCAGCATTCTTCACACAAGGCATCCCTCTCCAAAGATCAGTCCTCCTTGTTTGACTGATTTATTAAGTCAAATATCTATCAAAATATTTTTCAAGTCCCTATTCTTCACCCTGACCCATTATGATAGAGAGTAGCAATTGTCCATGTAAGCTCTTAGCATTGTATCAAGGTCTCTCTGTGCTCCACCAATTCCACAGGCAAAAAAAAAGTACCTAGTGAAGCTTACTTATAGCTTGTTTATACATGCTCCCCAGACACTCTTTTGCCCCAAAGTACATCCTTCTCCTAGTTTCCTATAACCAGCACTACCAAGTTACCAAAGATAGAAACTTGGATATTATCAGTACCACTTCATCTATCCTGTCCATGAATTGGGAGTATTACATAAAAAGTCTATTCAATACTCTTTGAAAAATGAATAAGTATATCCCTGATTTCATATATTATCCTGATTTTCTGTTTGGCAACACTGCACTATGAAATAATTTGGGTTTACAACCCTTAATGTTTACTGTTTTACACTGGCCGTCTTGCTCTGTTCATATCAAGTTTCAGTTACTCCAGAGTGTGATATACCCAGTTTTAAGTATGACATCTTTTCCCAAATTATATTGTGATATGATATTCCAATGTTCTTCTTGACTCCTTGGAGGTACTCCACATAGTTTTCATTTGAGGTCAATAGGATTTTAGTCACACTGTTTCCACCTGATTTTGTTATATTCTATCACACGCTGGACAAGATGGTCAGGACAACAAGAAGACTGTCTGCAGCAGGACTGAGATTTTATCTGGATAACAGGAAGCCGCCTTGGAAGCACTGACCTGGAGACTCTTCCATGAGGTCTGCCACAAGGCTGATCCATTGTGTCTGTCCTCATCACTGCTTACCTAGAGGAGGTGACTCTAGGTAAGAGGACTTTCCCTAGCATGTGGTGTACAATACACATCTCCCACATCCCATCATTTTATAAGTTCCTACCTTAAATTTTAAAATGGTATTCATTCACTTAATTCAGAAGAAAACCTACTTACTGTTAGATAGGCCACCAAAAGGTAAACTACATAAAGATATGAACTTTCACATCTTTAGTGTCTATACTACTGTCCAGGCAAGGTCAAACTTCCTTAAAATATGAATTGACCTTGAATCAATGTAAATGACTTCCAATTTCAGATAATGATACAAACCCAAAATACGATTATCTGACCATAAGTCCATTTGAATTATTTGGGTCACATGGGTAATTTATTTGACTGAAAAAATAACTGAATATTTGTGCTGCCTCTTGTTAGTCAAAAGTTCATCAAAAACAAATTTTATAAAAATACAGAACCAAATCTATCTCTTAAAATACTAATTTTTCTTTAAAGTGAAGAAATTTCAACTCTAGCTCCTGCCAAGTTCACACAAGAAACAAGAGCAAAAGAAGGGAGAACGCAGGGCCATGAAAAAGAACTTGTGTCTCCATGGAAGAGGTGGCAATTGAGCAGTAGCGCCTGCTCGCTAGGCAGGAATGAAGCTAGGCGCTGTCAACCTTCAGTTTCTGGAATTAAGTTAGAAATATGAGTATCACTTTAAAGTCTCTGTAGAGACGATTTTCGGAGGTTAATGCTAAACTCATTAAATAGGACAAACAAACACTGTTTGAGGAGGACTATAATCCACATGTCATCAGTTTCTGGAGACATAACTATAAGCTCTCATTATACTTAAGGTCATTTTAGTATAATTTTTACTCAGGCATATGTGATTTGGAGAAGCAGCCTAAGAAAATCATATATGAAAATCAATTTTGTGTTTAGTATTTGAATAATTAAGTGGCATTGCTTATAGTCTTAAAATATACCCTTTGAAAGATTTAACTCAGTGCTCAGCAATTTTCTCCTCAGAAAAGAATGTGTTTTGATCTTAAAATACACTATGAATTAAGTACTAAAGAATGTTTCATTTTGTGAGGGCTGCAGAGAAGTCATCTTTATTCATATCAAAGACATATATGGATATAATGTCATGGATCTTGGATGACTTCAATTTATTGCATGATTAAATTCTAATTCAGCTTGCGATGTGCTCTAAATAATCTTCTAAAATGTCATTCTGTTTTTAGTTGCAACACATCTATGTGTATAAAGTGTGAAATCCAACTGTGAGGATTAGGCATTGTTGGTTTTGTTCATATTGCATGCTTTTGGTAAACAGAGAAGGGTCCGACACATAGTAAGTGCTCAATAAGTATTTTTGAACATATGAATGAATTCATAAAGTTGTACATCATATGCCTCCTAAGTGTTGCATAATGTACTAAATAACTTACATGAGATAAATATTAGATAAAAAAATTATTTGAATTTTGAATATGTGTACCTTACTTTTTATTTTATAATGATACTAAGACTCAAAAACCTCCAAAATCTGTCCATTGTCACACAACTAGGAAAATGATGTGCCTCTCAAAGCCTGTGATAATTTGATTATTCCATCATTTTAAAAAATGACTTTAAATGATATTGATTAGGTATTTGTAGAAGTTATCAGGAGTTTCTGAATTCTTGTTTAAATAGCTATGTCTAAAATACAAAGAGAAGAAAATATGTCTTTGGAACAATGATTCTTAAAGAAAAATTACATCATTAGGTTAAAACAGAAAGAATCATCAACTTGGATGTTAAGATTCATGGTAGTAATAAGATACTGCACAAATGGGAAGCACAATTATAACTGTGCATTTAATATTTCAGCAACTCTTGTATTTTTAATAGCAATCAAATTTTTCAATTTATAAGACTAAGAAAGAAGATTATTTATTGTACTGCTTTCATCTGGCCAATGTTCATTATGCTTATAAAATTTCAAGTTACAAAGTTTTCATATAATCGCATTATAATAAGTTCTAAGTTGCCAATATAAATAACAATGATAAATTCTAATTAAATTGTGAAGAAGGTCTTGAACTACAGTGATAGACACAAATAATTGTTTTTTAGGGAGTGTCAAAATGATAGCAGACAAGTTCAGAGAGGGAAGCCCTGATTAAGTTAGTGGATCACTCCTAAATCTCAACTCTGAAGATTTACTACAATGAAGAAAAATAATCTGAAACAGAGAGGTCTGAAAGCACTTACCAGAAATCTGATAGTGACCTGGACATTATTTTTACTTTTCTATTTTAAGTGGTATTTCAGGGCTTTAGGTATCTTCATTATTGGGGAATCAGAGTTTTTAAAAAAAGTTATGAATTTATTTTCTAATACTAAAATTAACAGTAGATATAGAATATTTTCTTGTTGAGATAATAGGACAAATGAAGTTAATGTTTAATTTTACCATCATGATATTCATTTCTAAGGTAGGTTTATATTGCAAACATTTGAAAATTGTAAGTTTTGTATATTTTAAGGAAAGAGATGATATTTCTTTTAATTTCTATCTTAATAAGCACTTGTGATATTTGATGCTTGATCTTGAGACTATACCTATTTCTCTAAGTAGAAAACAAATCATTAACTTTTAAATTAATTGAATATATGGGAACATTTTAACATGTGTAGTATAATAATATATCTATATATTTAGAAATATTAAGAATTTAAAAAATTAGATGTGTAATTTTAAATGTTCATTCTTACTTGGGGAAAATAAAAAAAAAACTATAAATATATGACTCCACAGTCCAATTCCTAAATTTAAATTTGGCTATGCTAACTGAAGGCTGTATGAATTGGTAAAGTAATAGAACTCTTCTTGGGACTAGATCTTATCTTTTAAACATTAAAAAATAACACAACCTCCATGAAGGGTTTCTATGAAAATGAGCGAAGACTGTGGGAACTACCCACAAAGCTTTTAGAATCCGGCCTGTCATATAGTAACCATTCAATGAATATTCCTATTACTTTAAACCTACTCTTTCATATAAGCTCCCTTCATGACCTACAGCAAATTCCACTTGATTTCAGAGACACCAGGACTCTAAAGTGGGAGTCTAGAGTAGATTACTCACTCTCTATTTCTCTTTAAAAAAATTAGTTGATCAGTATATTGTATATGTTTATGGTATAAACATAAATTTTTCATATATCTATATGCATGGTGGAATTACTAAATCAAGATTTTTCTGTGTGTTTTGTATGAAATGCTTATATTTTTGTGCTGTGAATATGTAAAATCTAGTGAATATGTGAATATGTAAAATCTTTCAGTAATTTTCAAGTATGCAATGTATTATTATTATTATTATTAACTATAGTTACTCTGCTGTACAATGGATCTCTTTTTTTATAATTTTTTATGATTTTTAATTTTTTTTAATTTTTACAGACTGCATTTTGATTCATTGTACACAAATGAGGTACATCTTTTCATTCGTGTGTACATCTTTTCATTATGTTTTCCATAATGACTATATTAGTTTATATTCTCCATCAATAATTTGCAAAGTTTCCCTTCTCTATATATTCTTTTTAACATGTATCCTTCATTTTTTTTTTTTTGATGGTAGCCATTCTCACATATGTGGCAATGTTTGATTATAGTTTTTATTTGCATTTCCTTATCCTTAGCAATGCTGAATTTTTTTTTTCTTCAGATATCTGTTGGGCATTTGTATTCTTTTGAGAAATGCCTATTCAGGTCATTTGTCTATTTGCTAATTAGGCTAATTTTTACCATTGATTCATTTGGTATTAACCTCTTACTAGATGTATGGTTTTTAATATATGCTCCTATTTCATACACTGTTCCCTCATCTATTCATTGTTTCCTTCAGGGCACAGAAGCACATTGGTTTGATACCACCTAATTTGCTTAGTTGTGATTTTTGTCACCTGTTCTTTGGTGGTTATATAAAAATATCACTGCTAAACTCAGTGTCATAGAGCTTGTTCTTTATGGCTTTTGTTTGCTTGCTTGTTTGTTTTGTTTTCCTGTTTGTGCTTTGGTCTTTCTGCTCCAGTGTGCTTTGGTTATGTATGGTCTTTTGTGTTTCCATGCCAACTTTAGAATTTTTTTCTATTGGTGAAAAGGTCAAGAGAATTTTGATAGGAATTGCACAGCATGAGGAGAGCACTTTGAGTAGTATAGGTATTTTAATAATATTAATTTTTCTAATCCATGAACACAAAAATATCTTCTCATTTAATTTTGTCTTTAAATTTTTCACTAGTGTTATATACTTTCACTATACAGATCTTCATTTTCCTTATTTTTAAGTATTTTAGTATTTGTAGCTGTTACAAATAGGATTATTTTATTGATTGTTTTTTTGTATGGTTCATTGTTAGCGTTCAGAGACACTGAATGTTTTATGTTGAGATTGTGTACTTCATTGATGCTAAATTTATTAGTTACTAAAGTTTTTTGTTATTATTGAAGTCTTTATGATGTTCTGAATAAGATCTTGTGGTCTACAGAGATAATTCAACTTCTTACTTTCTAATTTTTCACTTATTGTCTACATTAAATTTGTTTATTTATTGTTTGCCAGATATTTTCTTACTTTTTCACTTATTGTCTACATTAAATTTGTTTATTTATTGTTTGCCAGATATTTTTGACTTATTTCAATTTTCTCAAAGTTTGCTGACCTTCCTTTAAAAACTATTTTGGATTCTACATCAAGTCACTCATATTTATCTTTTTCTTTTGGATAAGCTAGTAAGACATTATTTTGTTCTTTTCGTGCTTATATGTTTTCTTGATTTTTAATGTTCTTTGCTGAATTTTTTTGGTATCTGCCCATTTGGTGGGTCATTTGCCTTTCAGACTTTATGATTAATTTCAGTGTGCAAAGACCTTCTTTTCCATGGGATTATGAGAAGATTGTTGTTTGGGGTACAATGTCACAATACCAGTGACAACGCAGCTATATATACTCACTCCATCAGCTGAGATTGGTGTTGATGATAATTGCAGAGACCCTCAGTAGGAAATCCTGTAATGTTCTCAGTAAGGGTTCTTGGGCTCTTCAGTGACCACCACTACTAAAGTTTCTCTAATTTTATCACCCTGGCAACCAAACCAGGGGTGCTCCACTCTGGATCCACCTCCAGTCCCGCCCCTGATACAGCTCTTCTATAAATATTAGACCCCTAGACCAGGTCAGTTCTACTGACTCTTGAGACAGCCACATTCTCCCTAGAATGTGTATCTACTGTCCTAAATAACCTCTGTCTATGCCTTTGTCTGACTCATGCTGAAATTCTTTTCTCACAGGTATGCCAAGAATCCCACTGGTCTTGAGTTGAGTTCCCTGTCTCCTCTGGGAACTCCTAAGACCTTTCTTCTCTGAAGACATCTCTTCTCCCTTGACAAAAGCAGTTAGCAGCCCATCAAATATTATCAACTAGGAAGAAGTAGAACCAGGATTAAACAGAATATTCCCAAAATAAAAATATATTTTTAAATCATTTCATTATGATAATGCTTGTTAGGTAGCTAGTTAACCATGTATGGGAAAAATAGGTAAACAACAATGAAGGGTGACTGGAAACCACAGAAAGACTTATCTTCCAGATAAGCCCTGAAAAGGGGGACCAGGTATATGCTAAACTCTCCCAGACATATTTATGTCCCATCATGAAAGATTACTGTTTGAGGATCAGGTCACACCCTACCAGCTGACCTGGCTCTCCCTTATCACTACACTATCACAACCTTCATCACCCTGACAACCAAAACATCAAGAAACCCACAAAGAAAGTTTGCTAAGGACTATTCAGAAGGTTAATAAACTGATCAAGGGAAAGGAAATTGGGACAGAACCCGAGTGAATAAATTTCCTGTGAGCACCAAACCATCTCTTTGAGGTGGTCCATGCAGTTCCTATGATGCAATCAAAAGTCAAGAGGTTGACCTGTGTAGCAGTCTCTGGAAACTCCCCTGGGATCCCCAGTAAAACTGCAGCGCAGGAGAGGAGTGCCATTCCATTTCCTCTCCTCTGTGGGAGGATTCACTCTCTACCTTGAGAATGTCCCCCTTTTCCTTTACTACCCCTTCTAATAAATTCATGCCTGTTACTCTGAGCTACAGTATTAAGGTTACCACTTGTACTCTTTTCACACTAAATTTATTAAGACATGAAACCTATTGGTTTTCCATCTTCTTCATCAATAAGAGTACTCAATTGTTATTGGATTGACATTTTTTTTCCTTTTTTTTTTTTGAATGCTGGGGATTGAACCCAGGGCATTGTGCATGTGAGGCAAGCACTCTACCAACTGAGCTATATCCCCAGCCCTAGCTGTTATTGAATTTGTTGATGCATCACTTGCCTTAACTCTCTTAGACAATGACATGATGTTTCTTCTCCCTTTTCTCTTACTATATAAAGCTTCATGGAACGCGATAGGTATTTAGTAAATATTGCTATTTGTTTATGTGACAATGACAGGATGTTTCTTCTCCCTTTGCTCTTACTATATAAAGTTTCATGGAACATGATAGGTCTTTAGTAAATATTGCTATTTGTTTATGTGAGTCTTCATCTGGCAACTTGCAATTATTGTTTCATTCTAAAAATACTCCATCTGTAGTTGAATTTTTTTTTATCCACCTTTCTCTGCCACTATTTCCTCTCTGTCAGAAATTAAAATTTTTAATGCACACTCTTTTATTAGCATGAATTCTAATGTCAAGTTTTCAAATTGGTCATGTGGAAGCAAGTCCTCTCTTTAAGACAAACTGACATAATTACAGTCCTCCTAGATCACTTTTGCACGATAATCATTCACATTTTTCTTCACAATTTCAGTTGTGCATTTTTAAGTGCACAAATGTTCACTATTAGTTTTCTGAGATCAAAGAAATTCCATTTTATATAAATTTATTTTAGATTAGTGAACATGATAGCAAGTAGAATGATGAACATTTTATGATTCCTAATTCTATTTTTTCACACATATGTTCATCACATGCTCACGACTATCACAGAGACTCCATGTTAAGGTTTGGATGTGAGGTGTCCCCCAAAATTGCACATGTGAGTCAATGCAAGGTTCAGAGGATAAATGATTGGGTTTGAGAACCTTAACCCAATCAGTATATTAATATCCTGATAAGGATTAATTGAGTGGTAGCTGAAGGCAGTAGGGTGGGGCTGGAGGAGTTGGGGCATTGGGGGCGTGGCTTCAGGGTATATATTTTGTATCTGGTGAGTGGAGTTTGCTCTCTGAATGTCACTGAGCTGCTTTCCTTCTGCCACACTCTTCCACCACGATGTCCTGCCTCACCTTGAGCCCTGAGGAAGGAAGTCTGCTGTCTTTGGCCTGAGACCTCCTAAACTCTGAGCCCTCAAATAAACTTTTCCTCTTCTAAAATTGCGCTGGTTGTGTCTTTTAGTCACAGTGGTTAAAAAGTTGACTAAAACACTCCAAACACCAATCTGATCTTTTAAAGTAATAAACCTTCTTCAGCCAAAAAATAATAAGGCTTAGAAGCATGTTCTTTACCTTTTTGCTTCACAGATATAGCAAACACAATTAACATCAGATTATAGTTCAGTTAGACAAAAGACATGTCTGTGAAAGATGTAAGCTGCCCTTCTATGGTTTTAGGAAACAAAAAATATAAACAACAGAATGTGTATAATCATTAACTATAGAAGCTCATATTATAATTATAATATATCATAGAAATTCTTTGTTCAGCAAAATTTATAGAATGCTGAAGATAAAATTAGATAACATGATCAATTTATCCTAGCTGCCAAACTATCCTTTGGCCTGTGTGATCCTCAAGAAGTAGTGTTAAATATTTTAGGAGCATAGATGCTGATCACATGCTCAGATTCACAGAGTGCTAAATCACAATCATTATGGTCCCTTTAAAATATATACTTTTAATTGTCAAATGAAAAATAAACTATTTAATTACTTTTTCCCTCTAATATATTTCAGATCGGAATAGAAACAGAACCCTAAGAATTTTATAAAAACCCCTACCACTTGAACTGTTCTTCAACGATACATAACTTAAATTTGTAATTGTTGTCAATTTCATCAAATTACTAATAAATGTATTATTTCATAAACAATAATGTTTTATGTGTGTTCATCTATAAATAACAAGGTTCTAGAGAAACAGTTTTAAAAGCATTAAATTACTTTGAGATGTAAAATAGACCATGTAAGCTTTTTAGTTTTGTGGATAAATTCTTTGTTTACCATGATTCAATCAATTGCATTCATTGTTTCTTGCAAAATAAACAAGCTAGTAAAGAGTAAATAGCTAATTTTAACATCAAAAAGTTTACAAAAGCCACCATGCTGTGCTATAAAGAAACATTTAATTTAGTAAAAAAGCAAAACAAATAATTTTTACCAACAATTACTGCAATTACCTTACAATATTGGAGAGTTTTCTTTTTTATAACTTTTCAAATTATAATTACTAACTCATATTAATTGTACAGATAATGGGGGTCTCTGTGACATTTCTATACATGCACATATTCTGCTTTGTTTAAATCCACCCTTTCTAATACCATCTCTTGCCTGGAGAGGTTAGTCAGTGCAGTGGAGTGTTATACAGAAAAAAAAAAATTATTGATATTTTAGTTGTGGAAATGGACTCTATATTCCTGAGAAATGCAGCTGTAAAATTCTAAACATAAATTGAGCTAAAGGACTTTTCTTCCCACTACCCATGTCAAACAAGTTAAAGGCATATTCAATTGCTGTCTGAATCATTTATAACTGGCTATTGTCATGATGTAATGTACCCTTTGCAATTGCAGTCAGCTTTTTCATTAGGTTTTCAGACTTAATTTCAGAAAATGAATTCATATTTAAAGCTCAGAGCACCTGGTCTATGACTAAGCCTAGCATCAGTATAAACAATTGGACTGTTTGATGAGAAGAGCATGCTTCTGGATTTAGTTGGCATTTTGTGACTATAACTGCTAATTGCTAAATCACTTGGCTGGTTTGAAACACTGACAATACTTCCTTGTATACATATGCTTTCTTTTTGACTATACATGTCTTACTCTTCATTGCGTGTGAATTTTCAAAGTTGTTTCAAAGGCTAAATATCATAGAAGTTCAACATAACTTATAGTACTTTAGGAACAAATCATGTTTTCCAAGTTGTTTTAAAGCTTAATTGAGATAGGATTTTATCGAGTAATTTAGAATCAGTTTTAAAATAGGGTCTAAAGTCTACAGTCCTAAACAGATATTTTAAATGCCAAATATTAGATCAAAAGGACCACATGAAAAAATCATCAAGTCCTAAAAATAAAAGTAAGATATTGTTGGTAACAATATCTTATGTATGACTTATCAGCTTCCATGTTTACTTTTTCAACATAGATAATTTTGAGACTGGGACAAAGGACAGATAATATAGATAATAAAAGATTGGTTGGGAAGATGCAGAGCTAATTCAAAGAAAAGGAAATGAAATGCTAATACCTCCAGGGCATTTCCTCCTCCACAGGTTACACCAGGGAATTGCTCCTCCTGACACAAGGAGTTGCTAATGAGTGCCCCCTCACTGCTCTTTCCCTGGCTTTTGGGTTTTTAGGAAAGATAAGAAGAGAAGGGAGCATGAGAAGAAAGGAAACCTGAAATCTATAAAGGGGCAGGAAACACCCTCTCCTGTGGGTACCAGCTCTGGGTTCTCATCTCTTCTCTCAAGGAGTCTACTAAGATCCTGATTTCCAAGACTGGTATCAATTTCAGTTCCCTAAAGAAATTTTCTTAGTTTCCCAGATGTGTTGATTACACAGTGTAAGGAATCACACAATGGTGTTTCTAAAACAATTTCTTTGTCATAGTGTAACTAAATTTTTATAATAATAGCAAGAGGTAGATATTGATATTAATGTGCCATTTACATTTGGAGACAGAAAATAAATCTGTCCAATGTCCTTTTCCTGAACTGCTCCTTTGTTCATTTCCCTCCTGATCAAAGTGCAGTCAGAAGGTCAGTGGTGTTAGCATCACCAAGAAGCTTGTAGGAAATGCAGAGCCTCAGGCCCACAAAACTACTGAAATAGAACCAATATTTTAAATTGTATTCCTAAGTGATTCATATTAAAGTAAAGGTAAATTTTATATAGTCTGTAAAAAAATGCCCATCACTGATCTTGAACATGGATCCTTTGTACAATGACACAAAACTGATTCACTGTCTACAAATTCCCATGTTACTTTTCTGGGCATAGAAGTGTATCACATTTTTATATTATGATTAGCATATCAGTAGACCCATTAAACAGTAGTACTCCCTGGATTATTCAACCCAGAGAAACTGTAAAACTGTATTCAGTCATAAGAATAAGAGGGATACTAAGCTGAATGCCTCAGAAGAGGTAAACAAATTAAGTGTGATACTACCAAGTGTGAGGAGACACATGGCTTAGCCATTTGAAATTCCACCACTTTCATGAGAACAATGAATACAAAACTCACATAACCTGTTAAGAACTTCAGAACTTCATTACTCAAAGACAAGCGTCCAGGGACAACAAAAGCCTAGGGTTTAGGGTGAGCAGGTCCCCCAAGACTCACAATAGCTGCCAGGGGTGAAATAATCTTGTCTAGTGTGCTCCATGATGCACCACAGTGAAGGGATCCCAGAAGCAGTGTGCCTTGGTTTTGTTCCCCAGGTTATGCTGGGGGACCACTGGGCTGAAGCAATACAGGACATCCTGTTGGAGGAGGAACTGGAACAGAGCACTCTTGCCACTCCCTCCCTGTCTCAGGACTCTTAGTACACACATGTACATTCTTAGTACAAACATGTTGCATTCTTAGTACACAGCACAGTTACATTGAGATCTGCAAGTGAGAAAGGAGTCAGAGTTCATCTGGTCAAAGCCACCCCGGGATTTACACTAAGATGAAAAAGAAAAATTTCAATCAACCGAATAAGAAAAAAGTGTTATAAAGAAAATTTAACTTGAATTTGCAACTGCATTTCAATAATATAAAGCTGAATTCCCTGCAAAAAGAGTTATACTCTGAGCAGAAGTCCAGACATAAGGGAAAGTTTTAATGTTAAATAAACAGTGCTGTTAGCTGGAATGTATTGCAAAACAGAAGGGTAACAATTAAGACTGGAAGATTAAATTGGGGAAATATTTTGAAGATGATAGAAAGCTATCTTATCGTGTTTTCACTTATTAGGTATTATGATTTCTGAACAAGTTTTTTGAGGTTCATGTGACAGTAACAAGGTTTTGGAAAGGTCTCGCCATTGCTTGTAGGAAGGATTATACAGAGGAGAGAGGAAAAGGTGCAGAAAATTGCCCTTTGAATAATTCAGGATAAGAATTGGAATAGTGGCACCAAAAATACATGAAAAGTTTATTGAAATTAAGTTTTGGAGATGTGATCTACAGACTGGAAGCTAACAATATACAATAAATGAAGGAGGATACAGAATAAAATTTAACTGAAGGGTTTCAGTCCTATTTGAGAGAAAATAATCAGACCCTTTAACAGAAATTTAAAAATAAAAAAAAAAAAGATTCATTTGGAACCTATCAATATAAATTATTCCACATTGAAGTATTTGGTTATATATGTCCATAAGATAATGGATGAGGAGAAAATAAGATTTTATATATGTATGTGAAATTTATAAATATGGAAAAAAAATCCATCAACTGTGGGGTAAATGAGAGTCTAGTGGGGTTATGCTAGTGGGGTGGGGTGGGGAGGTTAGGACATGTGTACTTTCCTTTGCTTTTACTGGCTATGGTTTCATCAGAATCACAAAGATATTCCTGATTTTGAGCCTCATTTCATCTATTTTTGTCATCCTTACCATTGTTATTTTTCGATTGTTTTTGTGTTTTTTTTCTTTTTCTTTTTTCTTTTTTGGCAGAGAAACAGTTAGGTGAACTCCAATATCTGTCAACTCCCATCTCCTAAGTATAGAACTTGTCTTATTTACAGAATCAGTAAGCCCAGCTCTTCTCTGCTTCCTGCCAAAACATGTTTCTTCACCTCCCTTTGCAACTGCTATTGTCACCTAACACAGTATTTACCAATAAGTTAAAGGCAGATGTTACTACAGTAAACCTTTAAAAGAATTCATCAATTTGACATGAACTTCATTTGTGTTTTGTCTTCTTACTAATGAAATATCAAATTAATGGCTGGATCCCTGACAGCCTTCTTACAAGTATGAAAAAAAGGATAATACCAAAAGAATGGAAATAAATGATGTCAGATGAGATGTGCTCACAAAGTATGTGGAAGCCACAGTTGCCATTCTAGATTTTCTTCCTTAAAATTCCTATAAATAAAACAATTTTTAAAAATCTGCTGAAATGATTCTTTTTTAGCTCAATGCACTTTCTAGCTGATAAAAATCAATTTAGTAATTATTTAGCTCAATTCTGTTCAATCTAAATATGCAAACTTAATACCATCATGGACATTTTAAGGAGAAAACATTTTAATGTGTCATGCTGAGTTGCATAATTGGTGTGATTTAACAATGTGTGTAAACTATGTGTAGATTTTAAAGCAAGGTGTGTGGTTTTTAGATGACAGACGTATTTATCACTTTAATATTACTTCAGGCTTCTGTTCTAATTGTCTTATGCTAATAGGAGCAAGCATGTATTCCATGTTAACAATCATAGCATCAATCATGGGTACCAGATGAGAAAATGTAGCATCCTTAATTCCCTTAATTCTGTATTCCTACCATGCTGGACTAGTGCAGTGTGAAATGCATGCTGATCTATTAGAGGGTGATAAGAAGCAACATGATTAAGTAGTGATTTATATCCTTTGAGATCGACAGCACATAGAAAATTGTAACAAATGGAAGATCTAGTGGGACTGAGAAACATTATATTAAAACTAGAAAGCCTGATTACTTATCTTGGGTAATTTATCATTCTTGCCTTCATCCCTTATCTCCTTCTTTCTGCACAATAATCAATGATGGTCACTCCCCCAAAAAAGTGCATGGTTCATTTACATGGCTTATAGTATTAGGGCAAAAATTCAAGGTTTACTCTCAGGGAACATCCAAAACTCTCAAAGTACCTTTTAAAAGTTAGGATATAAAACTAATGAAATTAAATGGAAAAATTAAAGAAGTCCAACTCACATCATGGGTGTTTGCCTTATCCATTCAAATGTCCAAGCAAAAAGAAAAAAAAAAAAAAAAGCTGGTTTATTGTCATTTATATGATCCTGGTGAAAAAAATGTATGTAACTTTTATATTATAGTTGAAGAAACATTTAAAACTACTAGCAGAAAATTGAGGTTTCCAAACAATAGATATTGTTCTTTTCTGAAAAAAAATCAAATTTTTGTTCTTATTTTCCACCACATCAGTGAATAGTTACTTATCTCCAACTCTAGTTTTCATATCTCATAAATTTCAACCAATTATTTGAACATCCTTCTCATTTTTATGGATGGATTTAGGCATCAACTTGTAAAGCCAGTCTAGTCAATTAAAGGACAAAGGATCAGGAACTTTTGGGAATGACTCCCATTATGTCTTTGAAGAAAAATCTTCCCTTCAAGTTTGGTGACCTTTTCCATGTCTGATTGTGTTGACTGGAACTCATAGAGGTTCTACGTGACCTTGTGAATTTCTAGACTACAAAACAGTCAACATGCTAAGGATGGCAACACAGACTTTTAAAGGTACGTTGGTCCTTAATGAAATAATTCAGCTGTGGGATTTCAATCCTGGAGGCATCTATCTCTAGCTCTATTGCCTCATAGGGGATCATTTATTTCTTATTTTTAAAATGGAGATTTTTTGTTACTTGCAGCTAAATACATGCTGAAAAAAAGTAAGAAAGTTTCTATTGATATTTTTACTAGTGCAAATATCAATGCCTTGTTTATTTTTCCTAGACTTTTAAATGCAAATAAATATATCTCCCATTTGCTATTAATTTAAGAGAAATAGTGTGGTCTAAATTGTAATCTTGCTGGTATTTTTGTTATCACTTGAGTGCTTATTACCTGAAGTTAAAACTTTAGATTTCTAAACACTATGCTAGAACTAATGAATTAGCATTAAAGGCAGTGAGTACGATTTTTAAAGCAAAATAAAGCAAAAATGCCTTGGTTGTTTTAGAAAGAATGATAAGTACACAACGAACTTTCAGTTTTTCAAAATTTGGGCACCCTTGAATCTTCTCCATTAAATAAAAAGGTTTTGGCTTAATATTGTCAGGATAGTTATTCCAAATATTTCAAAATTTTATTTTAAAACTAACATGATTTTGTAAGACATGTTTTAGTTCAAAGATATTTATCTTTTACACTAAAACATATGAACATAATTAGAATCAGCACCAACAATTTCAGAGAATTCATTGAAATTACATTCAACTGCCTTAACCCATTCAATATATTCTATTTAAAAATCCAAACAAATTGAATTTGTAACACCTTCCTAATCGATAAACAGAACTCAGATCTTAAATTGTATATTTAGATTATTAGAAGAGATTAACAATGCAGTTCCCAAAGACTATAGAATCCCATGTTACAAACATGTAAGAATCAATTTTGATGATGGTTAATACACATATGGAGGCTTCATATGACTGCAATTCTGTTCTTACCTCTCTGTCCCCAGGATTTAAGAGAAGAAGGAAATCTATTGTGTTAAACTAAGGAAGGAAGGAAGGATGGAAGGAAGGAAGGAAGGAAAGAAGGAAGGAAGGAAGGAAGGAAGGAAGGAAGGAAAGAAGGAAGGAAGGAAGGAAGGAAGGAAGGAAGGAAGGAAGGAAGGAAGGAAGGAAGGAAGGAAGGAAAGAAGGAAGGAAGGGAGGAACTTTTCAGTCTCAGAAATGACTAAAGGAATGTTACTTTCTGATTGGAATTTGGGTCCCACGACTGAGATAAATCCTGAAAACTGTTAGGAGTTAAGTACAGAAAATTAGTTACTCACCTTAAGATAAACATAAAAATCTATGCATTTCTCAAAGATATAACTGTAGGCTGTGTTTGAACATTACTGTTCCAAACATGCTACCGGTTCCACTGGCAATCAAACCAGCATAGTTTCTGAGGAAAAAGACCACCAAGATTGTTAATGAGAATGTAAATAAACAGAAATTTAAAATGACACCATATAATTGGCTGTAATAGAGCAACTGGAGTATCACATTCTGTGATGTCTTTGTGAACAATTCTAAGAAGAATTTAATATTCAAATATGTCAGTGGAGTTAAGAATAAAACATATATCTAGTGCTTAATATTAAATATGCATGAAACATAATGTGTTCATGTAAAATTCTATTATCATTTGGTGGTTATATTGCACATTCGATTTTATATTTCTATCTTTTACTATAAACCTACAGATGCAAAAACAATTTCTGCAGCTGTAATAACTTACTTAGACTTTCAAAGTTTCTTCTGTGACAAGGATAAAGTTGTTATTTGAGGACATGACTACATTAGCCATCTTTCTTTTGAATCCCTAGCAGAAAATGTGATTTTCTCTTCAAGTTTTTATTGATATCATTTATGCACAATATATGCTAAAATACAATACCCATAGTGCTAATTAAAACTATGACAGTATATTTTACAATAAACATACAAAGGTGTTCAATTTTTATAGTATATTATTAATATATTTAAGGAACTGTTCATAAATTTAAGACAACAGTTTTTCTACTTTGTTCATCAAAGTGAGATATATAATTATTACCATTGGCTGGGGGAGAGGCACAAAAGGATAGTCAGTGTAGGTAATAAATGATTGGGTAGGATTGGGAAGATGGGGGTTCATTGGAAAGGAAGGAAATAAAATGTTAATACCTTCAGGACACTTCCCCCTCCCCCTCAACCTGTTGCCAAGACTACCAGCCTCCAGGGAATTGTTCCTCCCTGCAAGCAGTTTTTACTTTACAAGCAGCAGTTCCTTCCTGTACCCCTGGGTGGTTTCATTCTTGCCCTTCACTCTACCTTTTGGCCCACCTTTCGGTCACTAGTCATGTAGGGTGTCATAAGGGGAGAGGGGGAGCATGAGAACAAAGGAAATCTAAAATGTATCAAAGGGGCAGGACACCTCACTTCCCTGAACACCCAACTCTAGGGCCCCTTCTCTTCAGAGTTATCTATCTCTGTTCTATCCTTTAAATAAAATGCTCTCTATGCTTGCTGCAGCCTTCTCAGGTGTTCAATCTTCTCACCAGGGAAATGGAACTTGGTCTTGATTCTCATCACCAATATCAATATTGTAAGGTTATTAATGGAAATATAAAACTGGAAGGTTCAATTTATTTTTAATTAATGTGCTTAGTTTTATTATGTTTTAAAACAGAGATTAGTCTTATTCTTTGTGTATACCTGGTTTAGGTCTCCTGAGAAAACTTAAAGACAGTAGTCATATTCTGGCACACATTGCCACAAAGGGTCATAAATTTGATTTGATCACTCAATTATTTGTGAATGATCACAAATAGGAATTAAGTTTAGTAACTAAGTCTAGGTTAACAATCCTCAGACTTTTTTTTTTTTACAGTTTTCATTTAAAGTCTGTTATTATAAGAAAAGACTTTTAAAATAAAGTAGGACATTAAAAAAAAAAAAAACAAGTTCGAGCTTGTTGGTGATGAAATTGACATTAAATTCACTATTTACACATCAACAGCCTGATTAATGTAGGTTGCGTATGCCATTCAGCAGCACCAGTATGCAGAGCAACTAATAAATCAACTTAAACTTGTTTTACCTGAACCCCTAACATTATTAGAGTTGTGAATTTAGCATTGATTTACTTTAAAAATTTCCAAATATGACAACCTCAAACCCTTGAGTTTCCTGATTTACAGTGTAATTTAACATAATCACTAGAAATTCACATGGAATACGTTAAAAGTTCTCAGGCCACAGATATAACTTTACTTCTGTCTGTGCCTGCACTCTTTAGGGTTGCCATTGTAATCTTAATTCCTGGATGTTTTAACATAGGATCTCTTGATAAGGAATCTGTTTATCCCAAGGCAACTATTTCCAGTACTCTCCCTACAAAGATGCACTCACTTGCCCTTTCCCTACTCCCCTCACCTCTTATTTCTTATGCACTTTTGCTTAAGTGGTGGGATAAGGGTATTGCAGAGAGGTTTACTACTTCTTGCAAGTTTTGCATACATTTTCAAAGTGTTATCAATATGATTTACTGAAAACAGATGCAGGAGAAAGAGGATAGGGATGCCAAGGTTCATGACTTTAGGACACAGAATAATTGAGTAACTTTTTCAGGAATGGAGGAGATATTGAGACTGTAGGAGCAGGACTGGTGGGAAGTGGGGAGGAGAATGAATTTTGAGAAGCAGATTACATGTGTATCTACAGGTATTGGGTAAGGTTTTAAGAACATGAGTTTGAAAGTGAGAGCATTATTCAGCTCAGATGCTTTCCACCAAAAACTGAGTTCCAGCCTTGGAACTACAAACCCAACTGGAGAGAAGCTTCCATTCTACAGGTTCCATTCTTCAACCTTGTTCCAAGTTGATTTTCTCATTTGATCTTGGCCCAAAGAATTCTAAGGCTATTATTTCCCAATTTAACAGTATGGGAGAAGGAGACTATAAAATTGGGTAGTTATTTTGTCCTTTCAGATAACAGACAAATTGATTACAGTACATCTTTTATTGTGAGAGTAAGTGGTTCAAATCAAGGTACTTGTTAGGACAAGTTACTGCCAGTTTGAGGATAAAAAACCTTTTGAAGAGCAAACTTATTTTTTCTAATTTTTCTCTTTACTGAGTTTTTCTTTTTTCTTTATCTGGGTCATAAGACACTCTACATTTCAATGAAATTTTATTTTTATGTGCATAGAAACAATGATACAGCAGCTCTCACAATTGCCACGACTCTATTATACGTTTGCTTATGTTATGTTTTTCTGTGAGTTATATTTTTTTTCTTTTTATCTACTATAAATATCCAAGAATATCCTCACTAATTCAAATTTTCTATTGACACATTTTGAACTCTATAAAACACAAAAAAATGTTCAAAACAGTATATTTAAGTCTAAGTACATTCTTCTGTTAAGTGCAGAAAATACCTATTCTACAGCTAAATTGTAATTTAGGATGAAGAAACAGCTGTCATATTAAGAATGTTCTCCCAATAGAAGGGAAAAGTTGGATGGGAAGGGAGAGGATAGATCATACAGTGCATTTAAAGCTGAAATTTAACTGAGGAAATCAAATCCCTTGAACAAACCCAAAGTCAGGTGGGTAGAGAAATTATACCCCCAATGAAGTATGACAAGGGTGTAGAGAAAGTCAATAATGTGAACCTTTAATCTACAAAATCTTACTTTTATAATCTACTTATTCCTTTTTTTCTATACATAAAATCACCCCAGGAAGGAAAAATCTTCAACACTGATTTTTCACGTTGCATATACTGTCCATTTCATGTTTACTTCTTGGTTTAATAACCAAATAATATATTTAAATCAATTATATTTTGATTACCTATTACATTTACTATGAACAAACAACTGGAATATTACCTGTTTTTCACGGTATTTTCTTTTTGCTGGCTGTATGCTGTTGTCCCATTGGACAGCATCTTCTTGCAGATGGGAAGATCCTTGGTGCATTGTCTCTCCAGGGACATTGTCAAGTATCCATGGTTATCAAGAGATTTTTCATAAAAAAAAAAAATGACTTAAGACTCCAACAAAGTAAATAAACTATTGAAATTTATAAAATAAAATAACCTAAGTATGTTAGATGTGACCTTCTCACCAGAGGAATCTCTTGATGTGTTTATGTGCTGTTGTAGAATAGCTTATCTTTCTGACAGAGAATTCTAAAAATTTCCATCTTTGAAGTAAGGAAAAAGTCAAGATCATGTGAAGGGATGAAATCCTTCTTTGTGTTCAGCACAATTACATCATTTTAGGTAATATTGAGAAGGGAAAAAGTCATTGGAATAAGAAGCAGAACTTGATTCTTTGGGTTTGGTAGGAAGGTTATTTCTCTTTATTACTTACATAAAAAAGATTTATTGAGAATGTTCCATTTTGTTTTGTATGTTAGGAATATCCAGATATAGTAAAACATGAGATGGAAGATTTTTTAGAAGAGCAATGAAAACGTTACCTTTACTTTAATCAGTACTATCTAATCCTATATTGCTTCATCTTGAAATTCTTTAAAAAGTGGTTTACACCTCCCTAAATCTCTTTCCCAAATATACTTAGACCTGAACTAACATCTCCTCCTCAAGTTCAAGAAAAAGTGTGTTTTTCTTGAAATACAGCACATATAAATTGATATGTGTGTGTACACAAATACATGCATCTATTAATATATGTTCAATCACATATACTCAGAGACACATATACTCATATATGTATATATATATATATACACATGCATAAAACATTTCATGAAACTGTAGTATGACTCAATATGTTTGACTGTTTTTAAATTTTTCACTAAAAAATAAATTGCCATGACTTTCTAAAATTTTATTTGTTTTTTTTGAATTTGTTCTAATTAGTTATACATGACAGTGGAATGCATTTTGACACATTGAAATTGTCATGACTTAATGAACTGATTTCATGACTTACCTATATGTAAAAGGTTGTTTTAAATCTCTTGTTTCACTTTTAGCTAATAAATTAAAAAGTAAAAAAAAAAGAGAAGAAGAAAATCAGGAATATAAGTATAAATTAATTAATGTCTGGTATATCAAGAAGGGTCAGAGAATCAGTTTGGGAATTTAAACAGATGTCAGATTCAAACCATGTCGCAGGACTGTCCTTCAGACTCACCACTGTTGCTGCTGAGCATAAATAGCTCAAATTGTATCACAATATGATATACCAAGGTATCATTTCTTGTTATCTAAAGTTTCTGAATAAAAAATCTCAAGCAAGATGTCTCACAATCATTGCATATTTTAGTTTGCTTAGGCTGTGGTAACAAAATACTCAAGATTGGGGACCTAAAACAACATATATTTAATTGTCTCACTGATGTAGAGACTAGAAGTTCAAGATCAAGGAGTTTGAAGAGTTGGTTTCCAGACCTCTGTTCATGGCTTACAGATCAACCCCTTATCATTTTGCCCTCACATGACCTTTCTTCTTTGCACTTATGGAACAGGAAAAGAGAACTGATGACTTTGCCCTTTTTTAAGGATACCCCTCTTACAGAATTAAGGCTCCATCTCTACAACCTATTTTACTTTCCCTCTTTTAGGGCCCTGCATCCAGGTATAGTCTCATTGGGTATTAGGGAGGCAGTATATACATGTTAGTAAATATAGTTAAGTCCATAACACAACTCAAGTGAAATGGCTAAATACTGCCCAGTAGAAGTCTCGGAGAATGATTTTCAGATGAGTTTCCACATCGGAGACTAATATTCTTTCAATATAGTCAATTTCATAAGCATAGAAGACAATTTCAAAACTTTTCAGACAACCAAGTGAAGTGTGTGACAAATGATGTCTCTACTCTATAACACAGAAAATCTGCCTTGTATGCATAACTCTTCCCAGGATGAGATATTTCCAATGCAGAAAGTGACAACTAAGAAAACCACAAAATTAGAAACAAAAATAAAATAAACTTAGTATATCAATTTGGATAAAAGATTTAACCCTTTGTACATTACTACATGTTTTCCATAGATATTTTCAGTAATTTGGACTAGTCAAAGCTTTACTTAAAACTATGGGAAATATTCTAAATTAACCTGTGATAAATACAATATATTTTCCTAATGATGATTATTATGTCATCCTAAATTACATAGTACATTTGCTAAATAAATAATAATTTAACTTAGCTGAGAACTTTAAAATAATCCAAAGCAATTATATACTTGAAAATCGTATTTATTCCTTTTCTTTTTTATAAATAACAATCTCATAGACATCTGTTATCTAATCTTGATTGTTTTAATAGAGATTTTTTAGAGATAAGATTGTAATCATTGTAAATAATTGTGAAACTACACAAGTAATTACATATTAGATTATTATAGAGCCTCAAAATCACTTTGTAGTGTATTAAATAGATCTTGAGTTATATGTTATAAACTTACAGCAATCTTTATCATCCTGATATTCAGATCCCACCACATGCTATGTGGGCCTAATCAAAGAAGTAGATTTGATCACTCAATTCCAAAGAGTATCTTCCTGTAGTAGATAAATAACATCAGTTTCAGTCCTGACTTGTGAACTCATTGCTAGGAAAGGACATTTTTAGAGCTAGAGGTCAAGTGCTATTAGAATTCCTTGCTAAAAATGCATAAGAATAAGGATAAAAATCACTTGGACATATTTTCTCATATATCTGTCCTGTGTCTGGAGTCTCACAAGGTGCCGCTTTCATTTGATTCATGTGCTGCGTGTAATCAGCAGAAGCTATTTAGCTAGCACTGTTTTTCCAGGTTTCATGTGTGATGAGAGAGTTTCATAATCTTGAAGTTAAGTTTTATGCCATTATTTATACAACTGTTACTTGGTTTTTCACCATCAACTATGTGAAAAACTGAGCAACTATTAATGACCTTGCTTTGATTTAGCTGGGACTTAGTCATTTGCAAAATCTAAGGGTGTCTACACCATAAACAGACACCCAATATTCATAGCACTTATCCTAGCACTTATATCCAGATCCTGGTTTGTACTGGATCACCAGAGCTAATTGTCAAATTTTCAAGAATTCTGTAATGTCTTTGATATCACTTTGACAACAATTCTTCATTATAGGAGTGATTACTTGATGGAAATTAGCAAATACCACAAATGGGAGCTCTTTTGTTTTTCAGAGAGTCAATTCTATTACACCACTAAATATGGCATGTCCATGTTTGATTGCCTGGAACAATTTTTATTTTTTAAGTTCTAATAAATTTTATTGAGGTCATATTTAGCTGGCAGGTCGTAATTTTCCATACCCAGATATACATCCACAATAAATTGATGTATTTTTTAGATAGTCATATATCTTTTAGAGTGATTATAAATGAGTATAGAATGTAATTTATATTTATCTTCCTTTTAACCTCATACATAGATCTCTATGTGGATTCAGGTTTCTGTCTGTTTGCACATCTCTTTTATCTGAGGAATTTCCTTTAACATTTCCTTTAGTGTGATTCTACTGGGAATAAATTCTCTCATTTTTTTTGTTGTAAGAGGATTTAAGTTATGAACATTTTAAAAAATATATTTTGTCTGCTTAAAAACTCTGGCTTAACTTCATTTTTCTTTTAAAACTTTCTTATCTTCTGACTTGCATAGTTTCTTTTCCTAATTTGCTTTTTATCTGATACATAAAAACATAAAAAACGTATGTGTTGGATACTACATGATGTTCTGAGACATTTTGCATCATGTAATCTTTAAATCAGATTAAATGTATCTGTCATCTCTAATAATTGTCATTTCATTATTGTGAAATAATTCAAAAGTTTTCTTCTAGCTTTTTTGAAACATAAAGTACCTTATTGTTATATTTAGCTACCCTACTGTGCAATAATAGCACACCAGAAATTCTCACTCCTCACTATAACCTAATACCCATTGATCGACCCTTCCCATCCCTTACCTGCTTACTCTCCCCAGATTCTAATAACCTCTGTTGTACTGTCAAGTTCTTTGATACCATTTTTTTTTTTATTTCACACATGAGTGAGGTCAGGTGGTACTTGTCCTTCTGTGCCAAACTTATTTCACTTAATGACCTCCAGTTCCATCTACTTAGTTGTAAATGACAGGATTTCATTCTTTTTATGGCCAAATGGTATTCCATTGTGGATATTTCACATATTTCTTCTGTGTGTTCATAAGCTGATAGGCACTTCAGTTATTTCCATTTCTTGGCTATTGTGAATAGTGCTGCAATGAGCACTATTGGGGCTGCAGATATCTCTTTGACATTGTGATTTCATTTCCTTTGGATCTATACCCAGTAGTGGGATTGTTGGATCATATGTTAGTTATATTTTTAATGCCTTGGGGAACCTCCAGACTGTTTTCCATAATGGCTACACTAATTTACATTCATACCACCAGTTTCCAAGGGCTCCCTTTCCTTCACATCCTCTCCAGCACCTGTTATCTTAAGTATTTTTGGTTATAGCAGTTCTCACTCCTGTGAGGTGGTATCTCATAGTGGTTTTGATTTGCATTTCCCTGGGGAATCAGGGAACCCTTTTCACACTTGACAGAAAACTCCAAATGTTTGTTCTTGGTTCAAAATCATTGCCCATTTCATGCTTGTTTAGCAGGCACAGATGTAGTTCTCTGCATCTGTTGACAACTAAAGATCCCTTCTTTTGATGGGAAAACACTTGGTGATTCCAATTTTAGTTTTGAAAATGGGGATCAGAATGAATGGTCTGAAAAGGGATGAGTAAATAAGAACATTACTAAACTGCTAGTCTTATGATAGTGTGGCAGTTACTGAAAGTAGGGACTGGAATAGTGATGTGGGAGCAAAAGAAGTAATTATGAGGAGAAAGGGGTCACAAAAATATTTGTGAGATGGCATTTTTGAAAAGTGGATGTTTTTTAGAATATCGTAAGTTTAATACTATTTTGGAAATGAAAAATGCCAATCCTGACTTTTTCTTCTTTCATCGTTTCATCACATTAGTTAGCAGATCTTTCTTTTTTCTAGACCAAACAAAAATGCCCCAGTTTTAGTAAGGATATATAAGAAATCAAAACAAATCAATATGAACACATTTATGTTTGTGCACTTCAGAACTTCACACAGTAAAATTTTGTTTGGGTAGTATTGGTAGTATTTGGGTAGTATTGTTTGGGTAGTATTAGAATTGGCAGACAGATGAGGATGGTGGGTACATGAGGTTAAGAAAATAATTTTACAAAATGTGTCCACTGTGCTGACCCCCACGTGCTTTCTTTTCCAAGAAGCAATTTACCCACAGCCATGCCTGGAACAAGTAGACAGGATATGTCCACTGCAGGAGAAATGCACACTACCTCTATAGTGCAGGAGAAATGCAGGCCCAAAATAATGTTGATAGGAGTAATTCAAGTGACCCTAAATGGGGAGACTTTGTGACCACATTCTGAAATTCTAGGAGATAAGGATAGTTCCTCCTAACCATAAACTCTCTAAGAATGTGTGATTAAGAATCCAATTAGAACCAGTCAGCATGGGCCAAGGTGTACTAGAGTTGTCATGGCAGTGGATACCAAAAATCTGATGTCTTCTGTCAATCAAAAGTCAAGAAGAAAACTTCGACAGGACTCTCTAGAAACTAGCCTGGGACCCCCAATAAAATTGGAATGCAGGAGAGGCACATTGTCCTCTCCTCTCTGACAGGACTCACTCTTTTCCTTGAGAGTGTCCCCTTTCCCTTTTTCTAAGCATTCAGTAAACTCATTGCTGTTACTCTGAGTGACATGTCTGAAATCTTTCTGACGTGGTTTCAAAAACCCTGGTTTGAGGCGGGTGCATCTTTGTATTGCCGGAGTTTTCCTGGAAGGCCCCAGCTCTGTAACAATATTTACTGACACATAGTGTTTAGGATTTTTCATTCCCTTTTGACTATTCAATGGTTATTTTACCCTTTATAAATATTTATTTATTTTATAGACTTTGTTAAGTAATATTATAAGTGTATATTTAAATTTTCATCTAAAAAGTAAAAGTAACTAAAAGAATATGCTGAGTTTACACAGACATACAAATTATATGGGAAGCTACTCTGAAGGGGACTGTAGGTACGTTACAGTTTTTTCCTCTAAGAAATTTTGGCCCTGAAGAAATTGGCATTTATAGATTTTCTCCAAGACCACATTTTCATAGCTTGCTTTCCTTACATTTTTGTGACCATAGAGGGGTCACATATTATGACTTTAGCTAACTGCTAATGAGCAAAAATCTTAATATATTAAGGTGTATCTATAGAGAAGAAGAAAGAAAATGACCCAACAAAATTTCCTTCTGAGCAAAGAGTAAGGTTTTAGAAGAGTGGAGTAGAAGAAGTTATTGTGTGAATGACATGATTTTATTATTCACTGAATTGTCTATACATTCCCTTCTCTTTCCTTTGGCTTAAGTTATTGTTCACATAAAAATAGCAGATGACTATGAAAGAAGAAGACTTGTGTTCCTGGGATTTGAGATATTTTCAAAGTGAGAAGATACTGGGAAATTTAACTTTTATTTATAGAACTGTTTCTCTGCTGCATAAAGTTAATTTTTCAACTGACTACCTAAAAACACAAAAATCATATATATTGCTGCTGTATTCCACATGATGTTTTGATATAATGTATACATTGTTCATCAGATTAAACATTGATTTGCTCAACTATCTATCATTTCTTCATAGCAAAATCTTCAAAATTATTTCTTCTTGCTTTTTAGATTTTCAGGACATCATGACTGCCTGTAGTTGTCCTATTGTGTAATAGCAGTGAAACTCCTTGCCCCTTTCACTTACGTACTTAATGATTAAACTTTCTCCATTCCTACCTCTTCTCTATACTCCCCAGACTCTAGTAGCCACCACTCTAAAATTCTCCCTTCATTTTCAATGAGTCCTTATTTTTTTGTACTTTTTATGAGATGATGCAATACTTTTCTATCTGTGCCTGGTTTATTGCACTCAATATAAGGGCCTCCAGTTTTATCCTTGTTGTTGCAAATAACAGATTTTCATTCTTTTTTATGGCCAGATTGCATTCCATTGAGTATATATCCTACATTTTTTATCCATTCATCAATTATTATTTTATAATATATGAATTTATTACTTTTGGCTATTGTGAATCTTCCTTCAATGAACATGGTGATACAGAGCTCTCTTTAACACAGTGATTTTATTTCCATTGGATATATCCCCAGCAGTGGGATAACTGGATTATATGTTAGTTGTAGTTTTAATTTTTTGAGGAAGTTCTAGACTATCTTCCATAATGCTTGTACTAGTTTACATTCTCACAGTTTGCAAGTGTTCCCATTTGTCCACATACTTATGATCTGTTATCTCTTGTTATTTTTAAAATAGCCATTCTTACTAGAGTGAAATGAGATATCTTTGTTTTTTGATTGGCATGTGTTGGGGGCTATGCCATGCAGACTATGCCAAGATGGCGCCCGGCAGCCAGCAAGAAGTTGTTTTGATCACGTCATTGAGGAAGTCGGTTAGCAAACACACTCAGGTGCTTTATCATTGGGCATATTCAAATGAGTCCTCACACAATGCGTGCACGGGTGTTCCCGAGTGCTCCCCCATGGGCCTGCTCGTTTTGACCTTGCTGTGATTGGGCAGCTGGCTCTTCGCCTGATCTTCATTTAACTGGTGTGGCCCTGCCCTCCGCCTGCTGAATTGAATATAAGTGGGCAGTAGGTGGAAGGCAAGAAGAAGCAGCAGCAAGCAGAAAGCAGCAGCAGTAAGCAGCAAGCAGGAGGCAACAGGCAGAAGGCAGATGGCAGATCGCAGGGCAGAGAACTGAGAACACACATCTAGGTTGCAGATCACAGATTGCAGTATGCAGGATGCATCACTAAGAAACATCTCAGATAGACAGCACCTTTAGCACGCACCTCTAGTATGCACCTTTAGTTCAGAGGATGCAGGACGCACCTCTAAGAAGAAGCAGCAGAACTCTAAGAAGAAACAGATCTCTGATAAGCGTAGAAGCCTGTCTTTCTCTAAAACTTCCTCTATAAGCAAAGCCTACCTTCTTCTCAAAGCCTCTCTTCCTCTAAAATCAAGCAAGCTTTTCTTCCTCTATAAGCTAGAGAATAAGCAAGCAAGAAAGCAGCACAGGAATAGAAGTAGTTAATTTCCAGTCCACTTCGATAAATACCCGCGCAATTGTTGCTGCAGGTGGTAACAAATATCCGCGGGATTGTTGCTGCAGGTGGCAACAGGCATGTGTTTGATGATTAATAATTTTGAATACTTTTTTTTTAATGTATGTGTTGGCTATTTGTAGATATTCTCTTGAAAAATGTCTATTTAGATTTGTAACCCATTTTGCAATTGGGTTTATTACTATGGAAGTTTGGGAATTCTGAATATGTTGGGATATTAGCACTTCATCTGATGTATGGTTTGCCTATGGTTTCTCCCATTCTGTAGGTTGTCTCTTCACCAGGATGATTGTTTCCTCTGCTGTGCAGAAGCTTCTGAGTTTGATGTAACTTTATTTGTCTTTTTGTTCCCTTGTTCCTTTTTATTATTTTTATAGACTATTTTGATTCATTGTACACAAATGGGGTACATCATTTCATTTCTAAGGTTGTGCATGAAGTAGATTCAGATCATTCGTGTGTAATCATACATGTGCATAGTGTAATGATGTCTGTCTCATTCCACCATTTTTCATACTCCCCATTTCCCTTTATGTAATCTAAAGTTCCTCCATTTTGATTCATATTTTTAAAATGCTTGCCCATTTCAATATCCTGCAGCATTCCTCTCTCTCTCTCTCTTTTTTTTTTTTCCTATTCATTGTTTTGGGTCTCACATTTAAGTATCTAATCCATTTTGATCTGATTTTGTAACTGGTGGGAATTAGAGTTCTGTATCTGTTTTTATGCTAATACCATACTGCTTGGTTACTACAGCTTTGTAGTATATTTTGAAGTATAATCTTATAATGCTTTCCGCCTTTTTAAGAAATTTTGTTGAGGATAATTTTGGATATATGAGATTTTTTATGGTTTCACACAAATTTTAAGACTGCATTTTCAAGATCTGTGAAGAATGTCACTGGCTTTTTGACAGAAATTGTAAGGTTTCTGTAGATTACTTTGAATTGTGTCAACATTTTAAGAATATGAACACAGAATTTCTGTTCATTTTTTATCATGTCTTCTGCAACATCTTTCATCAGTATTACATAGTTTCATTCTAGATAGTTTTTATGCATTTGATTAAATTAATTCCTGTGTATTTTATTTTGTTTTGTGTAGCTATTTTAAATGAGATATTTTTATTGGTTTCTGTTTTGGATTATTCAGTATTGATATATAGTAACACTACTGATTTCTGTATACTAACTTTGTATCCTGCAACTTTGCTGACATTATGTCACATTTTTTAATGGAGTCTTTAGAGTTTTCTATATAGAAGATATGTCTTCTGCCAACAATTCTTCTTTTCCTATTTGGATGCCTTTTATTTTCTCTTGCTTCATTCGTCTGCCTAAGTCTTTGAGAACAATTTTGAATAAATGTCATAATATTGGGCTTTGTTTTCTTTTTCCCTGCATTCAGAGAGTCCTTTTAACTTTTCACCATGCAATGTAATGTTACCTATTGGCTTCTTATATACAGTCTTCATTATGTTTAAGAACATTCCTTTTACATCGAATTTTCTTAACATTTTTATCATAATATGATGTTGAATTATTTCAAATGCCTTTTCTGCATCTATTGAATTGATCATAGGTTTTTGTCCTTCATTTTGTTTAAATGGTATATAAAGTCTATTAATTTGCATATGTTGAACCATTCATCCCAGGGATGAATCCCACTTACTCATGATGAATCCAGTTTACTAGCATGTTACTGAGAAATTTTTTGAGTCTGTTTTCATCAATGATATTTGTCTGTAGTTTTTCTTTATTATTTTTTTATAATGTATGTGTCTGATTTTGTTACCAAGGTAATGCTGACTTAGTAGAAAGTTGTAAGAAATCCCTCCCTTTAATTTTTCTGTTTTTGGAATAACTTTATGATAATTAGCATTAGTTCTTCTTTAAATGTTTGATAGAACTTGGCAATGTAACCTTATGGTCCTGAGCTTTTTATTTGATGGGATACTGTTTTGTATTGATTCAGTCTCATTGTTCATTATTGGGATGTTCAGTTTTTCTGCTTCTACATGATTCAATCAGTAGGGTGTATCTGCCTAGTAATTTGTCCAATTCTTACAGGTATTGAATTTGTCAGTGCAGAGTTTTACTTTATCTCTAGAGTCTTTGTATTTCTGTTATGTCAATTGTAATGTCTGCTTTTTGATCTCCAATTTTATTTATTTGATTCTTCTTTATTTTTCTTAGTTAATATGGATCAGGTTTTATCAATTTCATTTATCTTTTTGAAGAACTAGTTCTTTCATCAATCATGCATATAATATATATTATACACACATATCTATAGGTAAGTAGATAGATATGTATGTATATATACATATATATTTATTTATTTATTTCTACTTCAATATTTTAAATTCATTCTTTCTGTTAATTTTGAGTCTGTTTCTTGTTTTTCCACTTCTGTGAGATGCCATGATAAGTTTTTTATTTGAAATATTTTTGCGTTTTGATTTCTTCTTTAATCTTTTGGTTTTTTAAAAGTCGTAAAAGTTCAATATATTTATGTAGATTTCAAAATCTTTCTTGTTTATTTCTATTTTTATCATGTGTGTTTGGAAAGACACTCAATATGATTTTAATTTTTAGAATTTTGTTTAGACTTGATTGGTTACCTATCACATCTATTCTAGAAAATATTCCACATCCTGATGAGAAGAATGTGAATTCTGTAGCAGCTGGATGAAATGCTCTGTACATGTCTCTTATGTGCGTTCAGTTTACAGTTCAATTTAACTATAATGATTTTCTGTTGGCTGTCTGAATAATCTACCGATTGCTTAAAGTGGAGTATCGGGATCCATAGCTATTACTGTATTGGAGACTACCTCTTCCTTTTGTTCTCTTAATTTTGTTTTTAATATTTGGTATTCCATTATTGGGTGTACATATGCTTGTAATTTCTATTTCTTCTTGTTATCATTATATGACTGTTATGATTTAGTAAGTTGTCCCCTAAAAACTGATGTTGAGAGCATTCAAGAATGTTCAGAGGAAATTAGATAAGGATAGGTGTAATCTAATCTATGACTTAATCCAGTCATATGGATTAACTGGGTGATAACTGTAGGCAGGTAAGGTGTGGCGGGAGGAGGAAGGTCACTGAAGGTGTGCCTTCGGGGTACATGTTTTTGGAGTCTGTATTTTTCCTTGGTAAGCAGAGTTCTCTCCCTGCTTCCTGATGGCCATGCCCTTACTTACTTCCCTCCTGAACACCTCCCTGCCATGATGTTCTGCCTCACTTTTGGCCCAGAACAAAGGAGTTGGCCACTATAGACTGAGACCTCTGAAATATAATCCAAATAACCTTTCTCCTCTAATTGTTCTTGTCGGGTCCCAGTGACAAAATGTTGACTGAAACAATGACCTCCCTTGCCTCTTTTGACTGCCTCTTATTTAAAATGCCTTTATCTGACTTATGTGCAGACTTTCTGCCTTTTATTTTATTTTAATTTTTGATTTCTATTGGTATGAAATATCTAATTCTGTTTCACATTTTAAATTTTTGATGTACTAGTTTACTTCTTTATATATTATCTGAACATGTGAATGTAGTTATTATCATTATTAATTCTTTCGATTTTTAGTCTTCATACTAAAATTTTGGTGGCTTATATATGATGTTCACAATATTAGAGCATTCTGAATTCCTCTTCCAGTTTCTTTTTCTAATTTTCTATCTTCCAGTGTGTTCATCTTATTCATTAATGTCCGTCCATCTGTGTGTCTTTCTTTAATGCTTTTAATTCAAATAACTTTACCAACAGTCTGGGGAAGATATATTCTCTCAGTTTTTGAGTGTCTGGGCATGTTTTTATATCTCTTTCATTTGTAGAGAACAGTTTTGAGCTCTTATGAGCTTACTATATCATTAACATAGACAAAATACATGTGTGTCTTTTCACAATGTCAGAATTTATTGAACAATAATTCTTCAGGTTATACCACTTTCTTCAGTGGCAGTTCACAGAATACTTATGGGTCATTTGGGAGTCATACGTTGGGCAATCACAAGTTCTTTTTTTCAACCTTAATTTCTAATATCTATGATACTCAAGTGACACATGCCCCATATATATACCTATGTCAGGAAAGCTAAGAAAGGGTAAAGGCAGCCACAGGGGTTCAGAATGCTGAACTGAGCAAAGAAAGAGAGATCTGAATGCATGAATGCAAAGAATTACTGTAGGTGGTCAGATAAGACTGTCAACCAGCCAAAAATATGTTCAGGGCACAGATCTGTCGAAGAGCAGGAATTTATTCTAGAAAGCTCTGGATGACAGCATTTCAGTGTCAGCATGGAGTGTCAGCTTGAGATGTCAGCTTGGAGTTGGACTTACATATTTGTCCTGGTTAGGAGAAACAGCACTCTACTAAAGCCAAGGACAGAGATTCCGAGGTTCATCACTGTGGCCATGTTCCTGAGAAAGACTCATGATCAGTGACCAGGTGATGGGGGCAAGTTTTGGAAGCTGTGTATGGATTATGGGTTTGTTGGAACCAACATAAGGCAGGGAGGCTGCTTTTCTTGGAACTCCTGGATGAAATCCCCTGGTTTGAGACATCCCAGAGCATGCTGGTGCCCTGCCTTAGCTCACAGCCCTAGGATCAAACACCGCTTATGCTGGAAGATGGGCATAACCTGCCAAGCACCAAACAACCTGTTAACTGCAACATCCTGCCACATAAGAGCCTCACACACCGAAAGCTTATCCCTGTCTTTGATGTAAATCCCTTAAATAAAGAATTGGGGCCTTTTTTTGAGTCGTTCAGTTTTAGTTCTTCTTAGGGCTCAAAGACTCATGAGGTGTCTCACTTCCTAAATCTAGCCTCTGGCTTTGCCTTTATTTCTTACTGATTATTTCAGACTTTTTATCTTCCCAGGCAGCTCACCACTCCTAGTGGGAACCTGCTTTGCTGTTCACCCCACAGTCAAGGAGTCACCATCCAGTCTTAAGGATTTTCCTCCTTTTATATGTCTTGAGTGAGGGGTTTCCATCATTTGGTAATATAGTATTTTTCCTGGTGTCTTCATTAAGCTTCTGGGCCTATTTTTTCCAATATAAGTTTGATACGCACATGCATCTTTGTATTCCTGATTAGTTAAATATAAGTTCACGGGTGATCATTCTTATCAGCACAAGTAATTTATTTATTAGTTTATGCTTTATGGTTGTGCCAAGATGATAGTGGTTGTTTACTTGTACAGACAAGGTGTAGAGTCATTCCACCTCAGTCCTTAAAGTCAGAACGAAGTACTTATGGCAAACAACTTCTTTAAAAACTGGAGTCACAAATGTTTAGCACAGCCTGAGAAATGTTGATCTATACATCCTGGAGAAGTTCAGAGCAGGGCAAAACCTCCTATCCACAGGTACAGTATTCTCAGTTGGCCATATTTCTTCTTACTACTTTGAGAAATCTCACGGCACTCTCTCCTGGTATAAAAGATTTCTGCTGAGAGGACTGCTGTCAGGCAAATTGGAACTACCTTCTCTGTTGTTTCTTTGCCCTTGTTGCCCTGAGAATCATCTCTTTATGTTTCAATTTTGAGAGGTTGATTAAAATATATTTGGGGTAGACTTTACTAAATTATATCTGACTAACAGCCTTTCATTTTCTCATGCTGGGAATATTTTTATTTCTCTCTACTTTGGAAACTTTGTTACAATTTATAAAAAAAAAAAAAAAAAGATTTCTACCCCCTTGAAATTCTCAAGTCCCCTTTGAGTCCCAATCGCCCAAATCTTTGCTGTTTTAATACTGACCAAATTTCCTGTAGGCTTACTCATTCCTTCTCTTTTTTTCCTTCTTTTTAAACAGCCTGTTTTAGAGCTTAAAAATTCTACTCTTTTATCTATTCTATTATTGATAGCTCCTATCATGTGTTGTTAGTGTACTTTTATTTTAAGGATTTCCATTTTTTTTAAATTGCTTCTATCTCTCTCTTGAGTTTCTCTGTTAGAGAATTGGAACATTTATCTGTGTTTTCTTGAATCTCATTAGTTTTCCTTAAAACTCTTCTTTTAAATTCTCCGTCTGAAAGCTCTCCCAAACTACTTATTATCTGGTTGATTTCTGATATCTTATTTTGACCAATAGGTAAAGTCCTCATTTCTTGTAAGTTCTTGGTACTTGTACAGTGTCGTATAGATTTTCAGCACCAGATGTTTCCTTAAGTCCAGGCTCACTGCAAGTCTGCTGTTGGTGTGTTGTCACTGCTTTAGCACTAGAGGACTACACAGGTCCAAGTTTATCCCAAATCCATGGTTGATGTGTTATATAGCATGAATCAGAGCTGCACTCCAAAATTGTAGTATATGCCTGCAAGCCCTTCCCTGGGGGCTGGAGTAGTCCCAAAAGTCTATTCTATAGTTAGCCACTGCAAAGATTCTGCTCAGCTCTAGGTAGCATCACCTTAGAATAATGAGCTCTAGTCTCCTATTGCATACATTTTGCCATCAATTCTGCCAAGCTATGTCAATACTCTAGGCTCACTACCTGTGAATACCAGTAGCACTGGGGAAAGGCCAAGGCCTTCACTACTATGGTATGTCTACTCATGTACTTATGGCCTAAAATCATTTTATCCACCAATGGTAATTCTGGGCTGAATAGAAATCTGAAAAACTGGGAGCACACGGCACCAAGACTGTCTCAGAAACTCTGCCAAAAGGCTCTGACCTGGGGATAGAAGTCATTAAGATCTGCTCATTAGCTTAGCAATGAATTCCAAGGTGAAGACTTAAGTCTTCACCCTAAACCCTAAGCAAACTGAGCTTTGATCCATATTTTGCCACCTAAGGTATTGATTAAGGTAGTTCTTGACCACTGAGGCTAATGCTAAGCTTGGTTATGTCTGAGTCTCACAGCCACAAGCATCTGCAGAGTCTCAAAGATACACTCAGACCCATGCCAAACAGAACTGGCAGTGGTATAGGCTGAAACACCAGTCCATCCCACCTGCCAGATGTCTTTCTCATGCCAAAGCAGTCTACATGCTGCATCTACGGGAACTGACTTGCAACTGTGTTGCATAAGGTATTGGAACAGGTTATAGAGATAGTCCCGGGACCAAAGAGGCTACCACTAAGTGATACCACACCTCAGTTTTCTGGCCCCAGAGTTCTGTACAGTATAGGATCAGGGCGCATCCTAACCCTGGACACAGTGTAGGCTAAAATTTATCTGGTTTGTTGGCTGATAGGTTATGACTCAATGTCAGGACAGGCCTAGAATTCTGTTTAAGAGATTTGGCACAAGAAGAGACCGATCTCACTATGGAAATTGTGAGCCTTGTTTTGAGCTCCAGAAGAAAAATTTGTGCCAATTTTCATGTCTTACTCCACGGTGGGTGCAGTCTTTCTCCCATGTCTGTTGCCTGAGTTTGAGGGACAGGTGGTGGAGGAAGCAAACACTTGGATATTGCACTTCCAGTGACTCAGTCTACAGGTATTGATTTGGGGAGGTAGGGATTTGGGTGCTCTGTCCTGTACCTGGTTTCATCTTGGTGGGTCTGGTACCGGATTTAAAATCTAAAAGTGTCATTTATTTCC
Organism: Sciurus vulgaris; assembly: GCF_902686455.1. Taxonomy (NCBI): domain Eukaryota; kingdom Metazoa; phylum Chordata; class Mammalia; order Rodentia; family Sciuridae; genus Sciurus; species Sciurus vulgaris. The sequence goes on along the minus strand of NC_136470.1, from coordinate 22,273,686 downwards.
CTCTCCCTCTCCCAAGTGAGAGGTATCCCTATATATACTCTCCTTCCTACCTTCTTCAATGTATCTTTTCCATTTTCTTTCCAAGAATTATAGTCTCTCATCTGGCTTTCTTAGCTATTGTGCAGGTAATTTAATCTACAAAAACAGTTCGAACTGGTATATTTTTGGGGAGATGATCACTGGAGGATTTTACTCTTGGACACCTCTTGGAAAGACTTTTGGATTTCATTATACAAATATAAGTTTTTGTTTTGGTTTTTCCAATCAAAAGTCAATTTGGGCTGGGCATGGTAGCGTACAACTGTAATCCCAGTGGTTTGGGAGGTAGAGGCATGAGGATCACAAGTTCAAAGCCAGTCTCAGCAATTTAGTGAGGCCCTAAGAAACTTAGCAAGAACCTGTCTCAGTATTAAAAAAAAAAAAAAAAAAAAAAAGTGGATGGGAATGTGACTCAGTGGCAAAGTACCTTTGGGTTAAATCCCTGGTTAAAATAAACAACTAAATAAATTTTATATTTGATTAAACTCCATATTTTCTTCCATAGTGGCTGTAGGAGGCAATTTTTTCCACCATTTCTCCATGTTCTTTCTTATTATTAATTATTAGCAGTGGTGCTTTTTTTTTTTTTACTACTACTACTACTATACTGCTTCTATTACTACTATTGTTTATATCTTTAAATAGTCATCCTAATAGGCATGAGGTGCTATCTCATTATGTTTTTGATTTGCTTTAACTGATGTTTAGTGATTTTGAGTATCTTGTTATCCACCTGTTGAAAATTTGTATGTCTTCTTTGAAGTGTTGACATAAAACAAGTTTGTTTTATAGGAAATAAGAAAGTAATTTATTCTAAGCCAGATATGAGTGGAGATGGTAAGGGAACATGGATTCAATGATCTTGGATGATGTGTTCTGAATTGAAATAACATACATTTTTATATCCAGAGAATAAAAAAAGTCTTAAATCAATATATCCTACAAATACTTTGGTGAAGACATTAGATAGGCTTAAGTTAAGCAGAAAAAACTTTTCAATAGATTTCAGAAGTTAAAGAATTTTTAGTTTTTAGGATTTACAGAGGTAAGATGTCTACTAAGTTTAGTAACACAATTCAAGAAGTTTACTTAATAGTCACAAGAATATTAAGTTGATATAAAAGTTAAATGTAAATGGTTATTTTCCTACATGGTCTAAGATAGTTCAAGATAATCTTGACTTAAAGCATGTAAAATTCCATATCTCCATAAGCACAATGTTCTATTCAGCTGAAGTCAAACAGTGTGTAGGATCTTTAATATGGAATTAAAGACATCTTACTTCTCAGTATTATCCAGAAGAATTGAAATCAGGATCTCAAAGACATTTCTGTAGTTCCATGTTCATTATGTTCATTACATTATGACTCACATTATATAAGTCATGGAAACTACCAACAGATGAGTCTTTCAACAGATGAATGAATTAATGAAGCATGATATACACATACTTTTTGGAGGCATTAAGTAGGCAAGCTACAGCTAAGCATGGTACCTCTTCTATATATTTCAGAAGTTATATGATATTTAGCTTTAGAAGTGGTGGAAACTAGAGGTCTGCTGAGCTTAATTAAAGAAAAAAAAACCCTGCAGCCTTAAAAATAAAAAAATAAAAAAAGAAATCCTGGCATATGCTATACATCAGTGAACCTGGGGGACATCATGCTAAGTGAAATGAGTCAGTCACAGAAAATAAAAATTGTGTGATTCCACTTACAGGAGTTATCTGAGGTAGTCAAACTTATGAAAACTCAAAAAAGAATCATTACCAAGAGTTGGGAGGAGGAGGAAATAGGAGTTACTATTCAATAGATAAAATTTCATTCACATGAGACGAATAAGTACTAGGGATGTGCTATATGACATAGCATCCATAGTTAACATTGCTGCTTTTTGTTTTTAAAGTAGGAAGTAGGGAAGTCTCATGTTAAGCATTCTTATCACAACAAAAAAGCTAATTAACATTCACTATAGCATTAAGAAAAATTATTTATTTCTTTTCATGAAGCTTCATGTAACATTAACTAACTTCTTAAGAAAATTTAAGTGTGCCAGTTATCTGGTCTGTCACTTTTAAAAATGTTTTATTTGGGGGTTTTACACCAACTACTACAATATGGAAGTATTATTTTCATATTTTTTTAATAATCATGTTTTACATTTATATATATATAACTTTAAAATATCCCTTACATGCCAAAAGTTGTATTGATGGAATCCAGTGATTAAAAAATCAAGTTGAAAAAAACTTACAGTAGTTTTAGTAAAATTATTCCAGTGTGCTTAATTTGCTCTCTAACATGGCAGCAAAAGAATCAGAGTAATAACAGGAGTTATCCAAAGCAACAAAAATAAATGTACAGTAGTTGTTGGCAATTTAAGTAGAAGAACAAGACTAAGACTCTTAAATTTAAAGGCAAAAGACTTTTTTCTTTAAAACAAGGAGAATTTATTATATTCTATTAATAATTTTGCCTTTAAAATTGTCTACTGTCATTATTATTAACTAATTGAAATGGTTCTTTTATGATATTGTTTGATATTGATAATATTTGCATTGTTCTTTTCAAGTAGATATTTAGACAATGTACATACAATAACTTATACACAGCTCAAAACATTATATCTTAATAGAAAATCATGTTAATATTGTCTTTGATATTAGTCTTAAATACATTTTTTTTACTTATTCAAAATATTAAGCAAATAAACATAATGTTGACAAGCTCACAAATAAAGAGAAATTTTCTCGGGTTATTTTCCATCACTTTGAATAAATCAAGGCTATCTCTTAAATTCTGCTTTAGAAGATTTAGCCATAATTTTTATGAAAGTCTAATTAATATAATGCAGCCAACAGAGCAGACTATCTATAGTAAGTAGCGATAAATACAAAAATATTTCTATATTAATTATCCTATGGTAGGGACAAATATATTTCTAAAATAATTTTATACATCTTAGATTAATCTCTGATCATATTTTAGAATTTTCCAGGTCTCACTTTAGCATTTACATTTTAGTCTCAATCTATATGAATTTTGGTCAGAAAATATTCCCTATTTCTGTCCTTGAGAATATCTGTTACTGTCCAAGGTTCTTTGGTTTTCTCTTGGGAGGAAAAACACTCCCTGTTATTCTTCCTTTACCTTGGATTTTGGTGTATTTAGGCCAAAGTGAGGTAATTTAGGTCTCTGCACATTTTTCTAACCAGCTTTTATCCTGATGGAGTTGTGGCCCAAGTCTGACCCACTTCTTGCTACTTATGACTTCTAAGGATATTTCTAGCCCAATCCAGATTAATGAAGTTCCTAAGGCCCATACCTCTATAAACTACTCCATTCTAATTCTCTTCAATTACGTGGCCATTTCTAGGAGTCACACACAACTTCTTGGTCTTTTAGTGGGGCTAAAAAGACAAAGTGCTATACAAATTCAATGCAATTCCAATTAAAATCCCAATGACGTACCTTACAGAAATAGAGCAAGCAATTATGAAATTCATCTGGAAGAATAAGAAACCCAGAATAGCTAAAGCAATCCTTAGCAGGAAGAGTGAAACAGGGGGTATTGCAATACCAGATCTTCAAGTCTACTACAAAGCAATAGTAACAAAAACGGCATGGTATTGGTACCAAAATAGAAAGGTAGATCAATGGTACAAAATAGAGGACACGGACACAAACCCAAATAAATACAATTTTCTCATACTAGACAAAGGTGCCAAAAATATGCAATGGAGAAAAGATAGCCTCTTCAACAAATGGTGCTGGGAGAATTGGAAATCCATATGCAACAGAATGAAACTAAACCCATATCTCTCACCATGCACGAAACTAAACTCAAAATGGATTAAGGACCTCGGAATCAGACCAGAGACACTGCAGATTATAGAAGAAAAAGTAGGTCCAGATCTTCAACATGTCGGCTTAGGACCAGACTTCCTTAACAGGACTCCCATAGCACAAGAAATAAAAACAAGAATCAATAACTGGGATAGATTCAAACTAAAAAGCTTTCTCTCAGCAAAGGAAACTATCAGCAATGTGAAGAAAGAGCCTACAGAGTGGGAGAATATCTTTGCCAATCATACTTCAGATAGAGCACTAATCTCCAGAATCTATAAAGAACTCAAAAAACTCTACTCCAAGAATTCAAATAATCCAGTCGACAAATGGGCTAAGGAAATGAATAGACACTTCACAGAAGAAGATCTACAAGCAATCAGCAAACATATGGAAAAATGTTCAACATCTCTAGTAATAAGAGAAATGCAAATCAAAACCACCCTAAGATTCCATCTCACCCCAATTAGAATGGCGATTATCAAGAATACGAACAACAACAGGTGTTGGCGAGGATGTGGGGAGAAAGGTACACTCATACATTGCTGGTGGGGCTGCAAATTAGTGCAGCCACTCTGGAAAGCAGTGTGGAGATTCCTTAGAAAACTTGGAATGGACCCTCCATTTGACCCAGCTATCCCACTCCTTGGCCTATACCCAAAGGACTTAAAATCAGCATACTACAGAGATACAGCCACATCAATGTTCATAGCTGCTCAATTCACAATAGCCAGACTGTGGAACCAACCTAGATGCCCTTCAATTGATGAGTGGATAAAGAAACTGTGGTATATATATATACAATGGAATATTACTCAGCCATAAAGAATGATAAAATTATGGCATTTGCAGGCAAATGGATGAAATTGGAGAATATCATGCTAAGTGAGATAAGCCAATCTCAAAAAGCCAAAGGACGAATGATATCGCTAATAAGTGGAGGATGACACATAATGGGGGGGAGGGAAGGGTTAGTGTTAGGGTTAGAGTTAGGGTTAGGGAGGGGGGCAAGTATGGAGGAAGGAAGTACTGTATAGAGGGAAAAGAGGGGTGGGAGGGGTGGGGGGAAGGGAAAAAATAACAGAATGAATCAAACAACATTGTTCTATGTAAATTTATGATTACACAAATGGTATGCCTTTACGCCATGTACAGAGAAATAACGTGTATCTCATTTGTTTACAATAATAAAAAAAAATTAAATAAAAAAAAATAAAGGTCCCAATTGGAAAAAAAAAAAAAAAAAAAAAAAGACAAATGCTTACCACTGCTACTAGATCTTATTCTGGTTCCAGACCCTCTCTGTTCATATCCCTGGTGTGCTAATGTCAACAGTTCTGACGCAACCCTTAAATCTGACACGGACTCAGAGTCTTGAACCCCTTATTCTAACACAAATTATAGTGGATCTCTGGCCTGATTATCTGGGCTGCTTTTCAATGATAACAGCCTCCATTCATTTGATAGTAATCACTCCTGATGGTGAATTTTATGCTAATTAAATTAGTTTTGCTTTCCAAATATTGTTAAGCATTCAGAACGTAGCTGGTTATGTTGTTAAGTGTAAGTGGGAAAGGAACAAGTAGGATATCACCCATGTCCTCAAGGAACTATTAATTTGGGAGGAAGAACAGAATGCAAACCAACTTGGGTTAATCAACTGTGCTCTCGATTTCACTATTGCTTTTACTCCAGTCAACTTTAGCACTGCTGTAATTTGAATATGATTTGAAAGCACTACACAAGGGCTCATGTGTCAAAATTCAATCCTCATTTTGAGGAATTAAAGAGCAGAAATCTGACTATGGTGCTTAGAAGTGGGCTTTTGGGAGGTGATTTGGATTATATAAGGTCAATAGGGTACAGCCCCCATGATTGAAGGAGAGAGATCAGAAGACAGATAAACAAAAAGGCACACTCATACATTGCTGGTGGAGTTGCAAATTGGTCCAGTCACTTTGGAAAGCAGTATGGAGATTTCTCAGAAAACTTGGAATGGACCCACCTTTTGACCCAGCTATCCCATTCCTCGGTTTATACCCAAAGGACTTAAAATCAGCATACTACAGTGATGAAGCCACATCAATGTCATAGAAGCTCAATTCACAATAGCTATATTGTGGAACCAACCTAGATGCCATTCAACTGATGAATGGTAAAGAAACTATGGTATATATACACAATGGAATATTAGCCATAAAGAAGAATAAAATTATGGCATTTGCTGGTAAATGGATGAAGTTGGAAAATATCATGCTAAGTGAAATAGGCTAAGCCCCAAAAACCAAAGGCTCTAAGTTTTCTCTGATAAGTGCATGACAATATATAATGAGCAGGGGTGGCGGGGGAAAGAGAAGAATGAAGGAACTTTGGATGGTGTAGAGGAAAATGGGGTGGAAGGGGGTGGAGGACAGATAGTAGAATGAAACAGGCAGTATTACCCTATGTATATGTATGATTACATGAATGGTGTAAATCTGCATTGTGCACAACCATAGAAATGAAAAGTTGTACCCCATTTGTGTAAAATGAATCAAAATGCAGTCTGTAAAAAAAAAAAAAAAAAAAAAGCAAGACCAATAAACAGGCCTGTAATCCCTGTCAGTTGCCATGTAATGCTCTGAGCTGCCTTGGGACTATGGCAGCAAGATCATTACCTGGTGTAGTCCTCAACCTTGCATTTCCAGAACTGAATTAAAATAAATCTCTTTTCTTTATAGAGTTACTCCACCATGGGTGCTCCATTACAATAATGACGAACAGACTAATACAAGCACCCGCCTTTATTATCATGCAATTTACAGAGAGTCATTGTGCATAATCTTGACTACCAGAATTTTTTTATGTGTTAAAAAAAATAAGCTCTTTTTTTTTCTAGTCTCTCAACAGATAATCAGTGTTTCATCTTGTACTCCATTTTTGTAAATCCTACACAGTTATTTATAGCTTGCCTAAAATAGAAGTCATTAGACTCTACATGGTAAAGCTGATATACATTTTTGCATTTGTCCCTTTAAGAAATTACCTTTTAAAAAATGCTTTCCTCTTATGATAAATCAAAAATTTTATCTGGCTATTTGTAAACAGTAAAATTCATGAGAAGAATCTTATTTTTATATATGTAATGCTTCCATGAAATTCTAAACCATTCCATTTATTTGTAGATATTAAAGAATAACACTTCTTACCATGTATGTCTGTGATCATTCTAAATATTTTCCTCACATCTAAAATGAAAAGTGAAATCACGAAATAAAACAAGTGACAGACTTTATACTTACAATTTGTATCCATAGTATATAGCATACTTAAGTTTCTTGAGCACAGTAATAGCATCAGCTGAATTCTTCATTATCTCTAATTTACCCTCAAATACCAAACTTGTATTCAAGTCAGGAAATTTACTCAGTTCTTGGCCATGAGTTTCTCTATTATACTTACAATTATTGCTCATGAATATTTATGAAGGAAACTTTATAATATATCATAACTGAGACTTTGTGCACATAGTGAATTGGGGAAGTGTCCCACAGAGAGAAAATACAAATCACATAACACTTCCACCTAAGATTCCTGTCAATTTCATGTCAATAATTGTGAAGAATTTTCCAGAACTCTGTTTGGCATATATAGGCATTTCTTAATCAGCCTTATTGTATCTGGTTTAAAAATGCCAGTACTTTTAGGCACTTAATTATTAAATATGGATGATAAACATTCCCTGGCATTAAAGTGGTACATTGGACTATAAAATTCACATTAAAGATACTAAAAATTAAGGTAGCAGTCAGTAGCCAGATGGCTTCTCTTATGTTTTAAAATACACAGGAAAGATTTTATTAATTTAGTGACCATATGGGATAGAGTTGAAATTAGCATCCGTGGCCAGTTAACCCAGATATAATCCTGATGGAACAGGGTGTCCTACTCCAACGTCCATTGTTTTCTCTCTGGTGACACTACATGGAATCACTTTAGTTTTTCCCCATGTCCATGCATTCCCCTTCAGAATGATATTTTTAAAAGTACTTGAAACTGAAACCGGAAAACATGTATACATTCACAAGGCAGTAATTGATTATTAGACAAATCCTAGATCACTGACTTGTGAAACTTATTCAGTTACTTGCTTTTAACAATTAATTTTATTTCATCTTCATTGGCCCCTGAAATTATGTATATCAAATATAATTTTCAAATAAACATGTAAGGAATTGTTTTAAAAAATGAGTATGTATCCACAGAAGTAGATTAGACCTGGTCTTTTAATGCCAATTTGCCATTTGGTAAGCAAGGGAGCTTTCCCCAAGTATAATCCAATTTCTCACTTGTTAATTTAACAAGATGCAGTTGTAGATGATGTCAGACCAGGGATAGGTAAACACCATGATGCAGGGGCCCAATTCAGCTAACAACTTGTTTTATATTAGTCTGCTCATTAAAAAAAAAAAAAAAAAAAAAAAAAATTAAAATTAAAGGGCTCTGAAAATGTGAACAACTAAGCAAGTGAAAAAAAAAAAAAAAAAAAGGCCTGGCCTGGCTGCATCAATAGGCTAACAATACCTAAGACTTCCTACGTGATGGAATGGAGAATTTGCCAAACTCTGTATTAGACTGCAAACTTTCATAGGATATGAACCTATCAGCCTCAACATAGACACTGGATGACAATAATTTCATAAATGTAAGAAATAGACACTATAAATTATCCTATACAAATGTGGCAGTCTTAAGTGAATACTACTAAAACCATAGTTTAATTGGTGACTACATATAAGCAGTGACAATATTAATTAGGGCCAAATGCTATAAAACCCAGGGCAGTAAATTTGTTAGGAACTTAAATTAATTGATAAGATTAAGGTAATTTAATAACTTTAGATATTTTTCATAATACATTCATTTATGTATTCTCATTTAATATTTGGAAATATCAAATGTGTTTGATTTACAAGGCATATAAAATTGCCCTGATACTTAGTAATAAAACTTGAGATTAATTATTCCAGTTTTCAGCCTCAAGCCCTTACATAAGATTCCCCCACCTTAGGTAAAAAGAAAGAGACAAATAAAAGAAGTTGCAGGATAACTAAATTAATTTTATCAGGGAAAAATAGAGTTTCACATACATACAAAAATAAGTGGAATTAATAGGATATCAACGTAGAATAAACAAGTTGATTGTAAGTTAAAATAAATAATTTAATTCATTATTGTTTTCTATTTAGTTAGAATTTATTTTTCCAGTTAATATAATCAATATTGGAGAAAAATGATTAAAAATTCATAACCACTATTATAAAATAACTGTCCATTTTAAGAATAATTTAAAATAGCTATTGCAAAAAGGTGTCATATAGATTTATTTCACAGAATGTATCAAAATCATTAAATTCTCTCATATTAAGATATTTGCTTAGTTCTAATATATTGCAGAACAAAAAATAAAAACAATAATGGCATAACAGTCAAATTTTGCCTTCAATTTTGTTATTGGTAATCATCTTTCAGGTAAATAAAATATAAATATATGATTTAGTTCAGAATTACAAGTACCATATGTTTCAGTAAAATGTGAAGATCTTATTATGCTATTGATATTCATTACCTTAATATAAAGTAAAAGTTACGGTATTTCTGAGTTGTGTGGACATCCCTTTTACCACAAGCATTAGTGTTGGTTTGTAAAACTATAGCTTTATTACTCTCCTAAAATCTTTTATACAGCATTATATAATATGGAGCACTCTAGTTTTCCCTGTGGTATATAATCTTCCACACTTAAGTTTTAATAACCTCACTGAGTAAAACACTCTCCAAGTTACCGATTTTTTTAATATAAAATTTTAAGTCTCAATAGCAAATACTCTTGATGATGTATTGGGGCTTGTTAATAGACAATTATGGATGCAGAACATTGCATCAGTTCTGAATCACCATTTATGAAATTGAAGGTAAGGTCTTTGTCTTAGACCTACAACTAAGAAGGTCAGATCTCTGATTAGGCTTGTTTTTATTTGTGGTCTGAAGTTCTACATTATGAATTTCCTACCAGGGGAATTTATGATTTTGTTTCAACTTTAAAGAAAAATTAAACCTACATTTCAAAAGCCTGAAATTGTTTACATGGCCCAATCTTCATGCAGTATTTTCCATATAATCAAATATCTCATGTATTACAACCTAAGTACAGATTTCAAGTGTTAATTTTGTAACCAGAGAGTTTTATCAATTCCTAAAGAAGTTAGTGTATCTATTAGTTTCTGTGACTTATGTGACCCACAAAGATGTTTCTGCTAATTCAGAATCATTACTATAATTTTCTTCCCAACTTTAGTAGAAAATTAGATGAAGACATGGTTCTGTCTTTGTGATTAACAATAACAGAAAGTCAGCTCTTTTGTGTGTTTATTTTATTGTGGTTTTTGTTTTTATAATAACTGTTTGATCCTTCTGATAATAACACTTCTGCCACTGCACATGGTATTGGCATACTTTTCTTACTTGTAAACAGAAAGAAAAAAGTTATGGCCTAAATAATTAGGTAATATCCCTAAAGGACTTAGCTCCTCAGGGAACACACAAAGCAGAATAAATGTGTTTAATTATAATTTGGTCATGCCTGATTATCGTGGTCTGCTTTTTTTTTCAATTTAACTTTAATTTGCACAAAATTATAGCAAAAGACTCAAAACAATGAAAATTCCAAATCATCCTAATACGTGATCTAAAGAAGTTAGCAATTTCACAACTTGGAAAGATGTATCTGTATTGAAAGAGACAATAAGTTCCGTTACAATACATGCTTACATTTATTTAGACAGAGTATCAAGGGAGTGTTTCCAGAAACTTCAATGTGTTTTTTCCTCTAGAACAAAGTGACCTTCTTTCTGACATTCAGAGGCAAGTCAACATCTCCAGCATTTGAACATCTGGAAAGACTGGTCTTCTCCAGGTCATTATCCTTGAGACTGGAGCACTAGTAGTGGGACAGTTTGTTCAAAGCATAGTTCTGCCATTTATCAACCATTCACGGGGCATACAATACAGGTATACAATACCTCAGATTCCTCAGGTAGAAAATGAGTTTGAAATTATCACACTCAGGTGTTGTGGGATTAAATGAGATAATTCATGTGAAATATTTAGGGTAGTACTTGGTACAGAACGTGCACTTAATATATATGTATATATATTATATATTATACTGTCTAATATTATTAACTTTCTGTCATTTATGAGCTTATGTTTCTCTACATGTGGATGTGTGAACATTTAAACTATTCTAAGCATGTTCTAGACTAATGATGAATTATCTACAATTAACAACTCTAACCCTATTTCTGAGGTTTTTTTCTCTTGCTGTCAATTCCAAGTGTTTGAAGTTATGGTATGATATATTTATAATTCACATCAAATTTATTCTTTAGGAAGGGCTACTTTAGATAAGTGCATATCTCTCATGCCAATCTGAAGAGCAGTAATTAGCATTTAACCATCTATACTTATTAGCTGAGTTTTTAAAATTGCTTTTGTTCCTAAATCTGTTTGGAATATCACTGGATTCATAATAGACTCTCAATAAATATGTATTGGATGAATAAAAAGGTGGTTTCTTCGTTTTTGGTCTATCCTCAGTCTATATCAACAATAGAAGTGATGGACAGACTTGTTGGTGAATGTGCCTTTATAAATAACACACATGAACTGGTTAATCGACACTATATTTAAACTAAAGTAAATGGAGTCTCTTTTAATTAGAGTGGCATGAGTACTGAAAACTGAAAAAAATTACTTTAGTGCTAGACTACTACTCTGTATCTTATGGGAATTCAGTTAAATTTCATTAAATTAAAATTCAATGTATTATCTTCTAACTTAGATGTAAAATATTTCTCCCAGCTTTGTTTTTAAACTTGAAAAAATATATTTTTAATTTTTTATTTGCTTAATTTTGTCTTTTCTTGATTTTTGTTAATTGTATATTTGCTTTTAGCTTATGTGTGTTTCTCCCACACATACTATTTGTCCTAAGTGCATACTGTTAAACATGATAATTAAAAATAATATTGGTTTTCCAAGCATTAATTATGTCAAATGTAATAAAACACTATAACTGTGTCCACTCCAGGGCTTTATAAGATTTTAAAAGTAGGTTTTTGAACAACAAATTATGTGATGTAAACTTGCAAGTTTGGAAAAATAAATTATAATAAAAATATTAAAAGGTCTACTACCCTAGTAATTATAGTCTAGAAATTTTATCCTAAGGAAATTTTGAGATAGTAAATATTACATGTACAAAGTTGCTTATTACTATAGTGCCCAAAATACATACTGGAAAGAATGCTTTTATGAGATAAATATTTATAAATTTGATGCAATATTCAGTAGCATTTGTAATTATAAGTTAAAGCAAACATGAAAAGTGCTTATGAGTTTAAGAAAAAAAATTTCAAGTGAAAACTCACATACCCTTTCTGATTAAAAATGTTCATCTAATGTTTTATTGAATAAATTTGAGAATATATTCATTTTCTGAATTTCCAAAACAGTGCTAATTTTCCCACTTGGAGGTTGTCTGGGCTCTTGACTCTACTAACATTGATGATGTGTAAAAGAAGAACTTGACACATTCTTCTTCCTGGGAGTGAGAGTTGTAAAGGGATGATTCTAATTTCTCTTACAAGGAGAGTAAGCAATGAAAATTCCTTTGCATGCAATCAGCTGAAAATCCACTTGCCTAAAGGGTGTATATCTTCCCATTATGTCAGAGGATTTACATTTTTCCTGAGTTGTTTATTTCTTTCCCCAAAGGAAATTAAATTATGATGGTGAGATGACAAAAATCAGAGATATTATCATTGTTCAATCTAAATAATATTTATTTTGGGATGATCTAAAATTCATGATTAATAAATAACCCAAATTAGACCAAAGAGCTGTTGTAAGTGATGGGTCTTTATAAACACAGATATTGGTTATAAATATGGTATTTTCAGAAGAAGCTCATTTCTTGGTTTTAGTACATCATTTAAAAGTATTACGGACAAACAAATGTTCTTTAAAAGGGGTTTCACTATGGTTTTTGTAACTTTAATTATTCAATTTTTTTTATAGGGAAAGTAGAACTCATGTACAATGGCAGCTAAACTTTCTTAAGCCCTTGCTTTTAATCACAAGCTAAGTACTTTCATTTAATCCTCCCAAAATTTGCCTCACCCATTAATATTTTGATCTCTGTTTTACTTACATAGATTCTAAGACTTAGAAAGAAGAAATAACTTACCTAATGTCACAGTTTCAGAAGGCTGATTTCCTTTGCTGGAGGATAGATTTTTCACTAAAACATTCTGTTTAGTAGTTATTGCTATTGTTTGTAAATTATCTTTTTAATCAAGAAAGGCATTCGGAGCTAGTTTCCTGTAAATTAAGCAATAATGTATTTAGGCTGAGTAATAGGACTTATAGTGGTATGCTTATTTTCTTAAAATTCCTAAGAAAAGTTGTAGATCAGGATATGAAACCTCTAATGCCACATTTTATTTAAAAATGTATTCTCCAAAAACATAGTCTTTAGACTACCAGAAATGTGAAAATAAATTTAAAATGTCTAAGTTTTTCATCACATTGATCATTTTTTTTTCTTAAAAATATCTAAATTTGTACAAATGATAATATTTTGTATATGTGAGGGAAAATGTCAACAAAAACATAGCATAAATTATATCTTCATAGAGTGGAAATGTTCATTAATAATTCTAGATTAATCTGTTCTTATAGTGTTAGTACCTTCCTTCAATAGATAAGGAAAATAAACAACTTTCCATGTGACTGTGTCTAATAAGTATAAGAAATGGAATTTGAGCCCATGACTACATTTCATTTTAAGCCTGTGCTTTACCTACTGACAAAGTAAAAGGAAAAATCCTAAAAGGTATATAGACCAATTTTTCATGGAACTAATTGAAAGGGTGGAATAATAGCATTGGTCCCAGAGACTGCCAATTTTAGGAGCAGGTGACAAAATAATTCACTTTTATATTTAGATGGCAGTGGAGATACCAATTTTAACCAAAGTATTAATAGCCTACCATGGCAACATTTTAAATAGGCCAAGTGATATGGTTTTGTAATTCTGGTTTCTTAATGTGGTGAGAACCTGTATTACATCTAACAGAGCTATCAATAAGGTTTTAGGCAACCTCATGCATTTATGTATGAATTATAATGGAATCCACAGAAAGATAACATCTTCCAGATAGAAAGAAAAAAAATGAACTCAAGAAAATCCAGTTTTACACACTGCATGTGTTCTCTCTCAAGGAAAATATAATATCTTGTTAAGCTGTAAGGTTCGTTCAGATAAGCTCGAATATATTGCCTTTTCTACTATAGTGCAAAGATCTTTTTATGTACTTAAGACAAAGAAATCTAAGGACTCACAGCTTATTTTAATACATTACTTTGAAAAGAATTTTGCACCCTCAAGAGTTAGAGATCTTCATCCCGCTATTAGAGTAGATAAATGAGAATGTTTTTCTGAGAAAATCAATGTTTCAAACACATTCTCTTGTGTGATGGTCATGACATTTTTACAGTAATGCATGTCCATAAAATTTGTTTTCAAAGGAATAATTTTAAGGAATAACCTTACAAACTAAGTGAAAGCGCACTCTTTCCTTGTTTTCACCTAACATTTGTAAGTAGAATTGAAGGCTCTTAAAACAGCATAGGCTATAATTCCATGTATATAGAAATGAGACTTGAGGGATTCTACCAGGTGGTACAGAAACAAAGAGGTTGATTTAAATATAAAACTTCTAAAGTTTTCATTCGAAGTACCTGTATTTCCCCAAGCTTATATTCACTGACTTTCTAATAAAGCCTGAAGAAAATCATGTGACATCTGCACTTGTTCTGTTCTTTAGGGTCTTTAAGACCAGGAAATAACCGTCAACTAAATGTCTCTGTTCTTAGTTATTTGGGACCTAGAGCAACTAAACAAATGAATAGCCAAGGAACTGGACAGACACTTTACACAAGAAGATATGCAGGCAATTAATAAATATATGAAAAAGTGTTCAACATCTCTAGTAATTAGAGAAATGCAAATTAAAACAACTCTAAGATTTCCTCTTACTCCAATTAGAATGGCTATTATCAAGATCACAAATAGTAATAGATGTTGGCGTGGATGTGGGGAAAAAGGCACACTTTTACATTGCTGATGGAGTTGCAAATTGGTGCAGCCACTCTGGAAAGCAGCATGGAGATTCCTCAGAAAACCTGGAATGGACCCACCTTTTGACCCAACTATCCCACTCCTCGGTTATACCCAAAGGACTTAAAAATCAGCATATTACAATAACACAGCCACATCAATGTTTATAGCAGCTCAAATCACAATAGCTATATTGTGGAACCAATCTAGATGCCCTTCAACAGATGAATGGATAAAGAAACTGTGGTATCTATACACAGTGGAATATTATTCAGCCATGAAGAAGAATAATATAATGACATTTGCAGATAAATGAATGGAATTGGAGAATATCATGATAAGTGAAATAAGTCAAGCCAAAAAAAGCAAAGGCCAAATGTTTTCTCTGATAAGTGGATGATGATACATAATGAGGATGGGGGTGGGGGGTAAGGGAAGAATGGATGAACTTTAGATTACGTAGAGGGAAATGAGAGGGAGGAGGGGTGAGGTATGAAAGATGGTGGAATGAGACAGACATCATGACGCAATGTACATGTATGATTACACAAATGGCATGAATCTACATTGTGCACAACCATAGAAATGAAAAGATGTACCCTATTTGTGTACACTGAGTCAAAATGTAGTCTGTAAAAAAATAAATAAATAAATAAATTTTAAAAATAAACAATACTTTCAATACCTAAAAAAAGGTCTCTACATGTCTCTCAAGTTAAAGAAGCATGTCTGAATTCCATTGTATACTTATTTCATCTTTGCACTTAATATGTTAATATTTTGATAATATAATCATGAAATTTAACATTTCCTGTGCATTCTATATGTGAATGCTACTTCAAATGCTTTCAGTATATTGATTCATATTGATAGACAATACTGTGGTTTTTGATTTTAAAAATAAAAAAACTGAAGCCCAGATGATTTAAGTTAGTTGCCTAAAGTTCTACAGATAATTTATACAAATAATAAGTGAAATAATTACAATTCAAATTCATAATGATGCTAGTTATATATATATATACGTACAAACATGTATATGTAAAAACAGTGAAAAATTTATTTTACTTCATATATACTTACATGTATATATATTTATATCATGTAGTGTATCTATTTTTCTTATTTGCATCTCAATGCTTTGTTTACTTTTTTGAAGTATGTATATTTATGTGTACACATGAATGTATACATTACTTTGTAGTGGTAGACTGGCACATAATCCAACGTTCTCCAGAGAAACAGAACCAAATGGATATGTGTGTGTATGTGTGTGTGTGTGTGTGTGTACTTACACAAAGATTGTCAGGTCAAAAATCTGTAGACCCGTGAGTTGTAAACTCATTGAGAACCCTGGCAGGAGGTAATGCTTCAATATTGAGAATTTCTTCTTCCTCAGGGAAAACAGCTTTGTTATTAAGATGTTTTAAATAATTGATTGAGATCCACCAACTTAATCCAATCTCTTTTACTTATGGTAACCTGATAACAGGTTTTAACCATATCTAAAAATGCCTTCATGACAATTCCTAGATTGACTTTTGATTGAATATCTGGGTATAATAGGCTAGTCAAATGAACTATCACAAACGCCATTTATGTGCATACAGGAGAATAGAAAGAACTGGAAATTGTAGACCTGGAGCAAAAGTCAAGTACAAAATGGCAAGTGTTTTGCATTAAGTATATTACTCTATTATGAATCACATAAGTTTTGTTTTGACTAGAACACTGTTATAGTTTGGATATACAACATCCTCCAAAGCTCCTATTAATGCAGGGATATTCAGTGGTGAAATGATAAGTTTTGAGAGATGTAGCCTAATCAGTCCATCTGAGTTTGAATGGACTCACTGGATCCTTCCTCCATGATGTGCTGCCTCATCTTGGGCCTAAAGCAAATGGATTTGGTCATCTATGGACTGAGACCTCTGAAACCCTGAGCTCTAAATAAACTTTTCTCATCTAAGTTGTTCTTGTCAGGTATTTTGGTCACAGTAAATGCAATAGCTGATTAAACAGATACTATGTTCAATTTTAATCAATATTGGAGATTTCTAACTTTCCTTGGTGTAATAGGAGAGCACAATGAAAACAGTGGAGTGGTCTGTATTTTTGGGGAACAGCTAGCTCTGGCTTTAATTGATGATATTTTGGTAGAAACCAAAATATTCAGACATTTTCTTCACTTTCTTTGTGATGAAGTCCTAACAAAATGAGAATAAGGAAGAACTCAAAATTGATGATGAATGACATGGAAAAGATGATTAATATTAAGAATCCAAATAGGGAAGCAAAAAGTAAATTCAAAAAGTGGAGAAATGAAGGAAAGAAGTGAGAGTAGGAAGAATAGTTAAGTAAAAATAAAATGGAAGACGATAAAATACATTTGATGCTTTGGGACAGATATGCATAAAAAGAAAAATATTTTCAAAGAGAAGTTGATTGTCTTAAACTTTGCACATTTCTTTAAAAAGGAAATAAACATTCAGAATTGAAAATATGTATTAGACAAGGAAGTAGGAAATCTGCTGTTATACTATTAACTTGATCAATACCCATAACCAGATAGACAATTTAGTACCACCTTCACCCTCAATTCACTTTAGTGCTCATAATCTCCTATTGATTGTCAGCTAACCAAGCAATTATAAAAGCTCCACTTTTCTACCTATTGAGTAAACATGATATTAGTGGCAACCTTGACAACATTCTGAAGATGGATAAAATCTATATCCAATAAATTGCAAGCATGCAGAGTGTGATAGGATTAAAAATTCAGATAATGCCTTTGATTATTTAAATAGATCTACGTTATAAGCACAAGTATCAAAATAATGCAATCAGTGAAATCTTCACAATAGCATTATTGACTGCTCTGCTCTATTCACATTACAATGATACTGTAGAGTTAAATGAAATAAAAATTATTTCTGCTCTTTAAATTTTTAGCAATACCCTTTAAGATACTCTAAAACTATAAAGTTTAAAATGTGGAGCTTGGGCTGGGGCATACCTCAGATGTAGAGTGCTTACTTAGCATACAAGAAACTCTGGGCCCAATCCCTGGCACACTATCCAAACACACACACACACACACGCGCAAACACACACACTCGCACCCATATGTATATGTACATATATTCGTACATATATATTTATAATACATATTGAGGTTGAATATCTATTTTAAAATTAAAATGTATTGTTATACTTTAAAAACTAAAGTACATAAAATGTTTATTCGAGCAAAAAAAAAATAAAATGTAAGATTTTCAGGGAATATGTAGTAGAGGCAGCTATTGCCCATATTTTAGGGTGAAAATCCAGGAGAAACAAGCCAGAATCAATCTCTAGTTTGTCACCCTTGTTCCAAAAAACTAGATAAAAAAGAATCTAG
Organism: Sciurus vulgaris; assembly: GCF_902686455.1. NCBI lineage: Eukaryota > Metazoa > Chordata > Mammalia > Rodentia > Sciuridae > Sciurus > Sciurus vulgaris. The sequence goes on along the minus strand of NC_136470.1, from coordinate 22,255,178 downwards.
GCAGAATTGCCTAGCTCAGAAGGCAATTAGCTTAGAAAGTGTTATTTATTGAATTAATGTGTGAGGAAAACATATATAATTTTCCTTTAGTCTCAAGACTCAGGACATTTTTCTTCTAATTTATGAAAGATGTTTTGTAAGATTAGAATTAACTATTCTATGAATACTAAGCAAAACTCAATTGCAAACCCATCTGATTCTGGTGTCTTGTTCCAAGGGATTATTTGAAATTACAGATTCAGTGCCTTTCTAAGCTATTAGAAATGTTGAGGTTATCTCTTTCATACTGAGACCAGATTTGGTGTGTCTTAATTTTTTAAGTATCTATAAATTTCAACTCTGAAGGAACTTGTAGTGATTCAGTTCTGCCCCATTTCTCTGGCATTTCTCAAAATTAGTAGTAGAATATGCTAGAAATGTCACATCTTGAGGAGGGACTACTCAGACTGTTTGAATCTTCCCCTAGAAGCAGGATCTCCTTCATGCTCCTTCTAGTGTGTTGTACCATGTTTCCCTGTGATAATGAGGTCATGCTGGGTGCTTCCCAGGGTCCATCAGTTGCAGTACACATTACAGATGAGCCCTTGAGATCCCATCTCCTTAGGCAGGTTTCCTGAGCCTTGGAAGACTGCCTCACCATAAAGCCTAGGCCTTCTGTCCTATCTGCAAGTAATAAACCGTCTTCATGTGTCTTGTGTATGAATGTGTTCCCTCTAACCAGACTCAGATAAGTTACTGAAGCTGAAGGTGAGATTGCTTCCCAGTGGAAGGAGACCTCATTGGTGTTTTGACGTGTTTCCTGTTAGTGACCTTGAACATCTTTTTCATGTATCTGTTGGCCATCTATAGGTCTTCCTTGGAAAAATGTTTATTCAGGTCCTTTACCTGTTTTGTGTGTAATTTCATTTTGTTATTTTGCAGTGCTAGGGATTGAACCTAGCACCAAGGTTTGAACCCAGCATCTTGCACATCCTGGGCAAGTACTCTAGCATTGAGCTATACCGCCAGTGCTTACTCATTTTTTAATCATGTTGTTTCACTTTGTGTTATTGAATTGTAGGAGTTTATAATTTTATTCTGGATATTATCATCTTATCAGATACATGGTTTGCAAGTGTTTTTTCACATTCCATCATTGTCTTTCCACTCTTTTGATATCTCAAAACATTTGGTATAGATTGGTATATGTATATTTGGTACCTGGGATTGAACTCAGGGGTACTTGATCACTGAGCCACATCTCCAGTCCTATTTTGTATTCGATTTAGAGACAGAATCTCATTGAGTTGCTAAGTGCCTTTCTAAGTTGCTGAGGCTGACTTTGAACTTGGTCTTGAACAGGAACAAATCTTCCTGCTTCAGCCTTGCAAACCGCTGGGATTATAGGCATGCATCACAGTGTTCAGCTAGATCAATATATTTTTTAAAAATTTTAGTTTATTTCATTATAGACAGAGAATGATACCAATTATTTGAACTTTGTTCAGACTTATTTCACAGCCTCATATATGTGATTTATTGGCAAATATTCCACATTTTCTGGGAAAATTGTTAGTGCTTCTGTTTTATACAGATTTCCAACCATATTAATGTATTATTCAGATATTTCATTTCTTAATGTTTTCCTGCTACATCTATCAGTTACTAAAATAAGTATATTAAACTACCCATACATAATAGAGGATTTATTGTTTTTTTTTTTTTTTTCTTACAGTTATTCAATTCAGCTCTATGTAATTATGGGAGACTCTGTGTATTAGTAACCTTGATTCTTCACTTCTCCCTGAATCCACATCCTTTGTTTAAATATAAATGCTTCCCTATTTGCCTCTAGTCTTTGTCTTCTTTATCCATTGGAATTTTGGTAAACATTCAAGAACTTGAACTGAGCTTGGAAAATTATGCTTGTTTCTTACCATCTGTTGATTACAATGAGTTCATGCCCTGGCCAGTCTTTTGCAGACATCACAGCCAAGAGCATCCAGACTAGCAGGCAATTAGCTAATGAGCAGTTATGTAAGTAATGCTATTTGATACCCAAAACACCACACATTCAGTCCAAGCTTAATCAGATGACCTGCAATCTCATGAGAAAATGTGCTTTAAAAAATATGCTCCTAATTTTGTGTGTGTGTTTTTTGTTGTTCATCTTTTAAATATTTTATTGCAATGGAGAAATGACAAGTGTTTTATGTTCTTTTAGGTGAACACATATGTTCTATTATATGACTGGGGACTGACGACATTTTATCCTATAAAGCCTCTCCAAGACAAGTAGTATTTGTCACATTTTTCACATTTTTTCTGCTAGCTTGATTTTTCCTTGGTAAAATCTTTTATTAATTATATTTAACATTTTTTCACTTCCATGTTGTGGGACTCACATAATGTAGGAATGGCTCCTCTTAGGGTTTAGGATCCCTTACTTGTGCTAAGTGTAATATGGAGAAGATGACAAAAACAGAATAAAACAAAATTTGGAGACCTGTTACCCACCTGCAACTTAACTTTATATCTTCCTATTCACAAAATTTCTGTATATCAATATTTGCAAAATATCAAGACACTTTTAGCCTATTTCCTGTTTGATATTTGTAATGGCTAATTTTAAATGTCAATTATTTCAGTGTATATTCATCAGGGTGTTTTTAGGGGAAAATGATATTAAAAACTTGGACTCAGCAACATACATTTTAATAATCTTTCAAGTCAAGAAAGTGAATAAAGCAAACCTGTGCTGGTATCACATATTAATGTAGCCAAAAATTCTACCTTTTACAAAAAAGTTATGTATGGAATTCATGGTACATGAACCCTGTCCCTCTCCATTTATCAAAGTCTAGTTGTTCTCCAGGTACAAACAGATAACTCTGCTCTTTCCCAAGGGTATAGGTATGTAAGCAGAGCACTATCTATACCAGATGAAAAATAAATGTACCTATTCAAGTGCAAAAGTACAGCAAGTATACCTGTTATTTATGACACCTATTCTTTCATGAATTTGAAGCTTTGCTTTCAATAAAAAATGACAAAAAGGCTATAATACACGTCAGTATAGGCCATGTTTACATATGTAAGTCCTAATGAAAATTTAAGAGATTCATGTGGATTATTCGGGTAAAACTGTAATTTCCCCAAAATCAGGGTAAATCAAAGGGAAGAAAACAGAATTAAATTAACATAGGAACTTATTTGTCTCTGAATTTGTAAGTTACACAGCAAACTGAAGACATTCTGTTCTATGAGCTTTCTGAAATATCATTTAAGTTAATCTCCACATTCAAACATAGGCACAGAATTTGATATCTGTATGCCAACACAGAGCCTCAGAAAATAAAATTGCACAGAGTAACACCACTAAAATGCAACCCTAAAATTGAGTATTTCTGCTGTATCACAAGAATACACTTCTCTTAAGATAACATGTTATAAAATTTTAAAAAATTCTACACTGGAATATAATATGTCATACTATGAAGCATGGAATCCTCAAAATGAAATGCACTTAAAGGTGCAAAAATAATCATTTCATTAAAAATCTTTTTTATGCACTTTTTGATTTTCAGACATTATAATATTTTAATAATGCTAAACTATAGTTTAAAAGTTTAAATATTTCATGTTATCTATTACATTTAATAAACCTTCAGGTACATAAAATTTATTTTCATTATGTTGATTAACAGTATCTCACTGTGATAGAGAAGTTTTATTTTTGTGTATTTAGGGCTAAATTAGTAAAGCATTTTTAAAATTTTTTACACAGAACATCTTGTCTGCAAAAATGTTTTCTAGATGTGTGTTATTATATGTAAAATGATTTAAAATACTGAATGTGCAAAAATGTTCATACTGGTAAAGTATGAAAATGTGATGACTTATATCAAATAATAATCCAATTATTTTTTAAGTTGGTGAAGAATTTTCCACAATATAAGATGTTATTTGTGTACATTAAGAAATATGATAGGAGCAAGAAAAAGTACATAGATGGATTTAGTATACAGATAATAATGTAATACATAAAATAGATTAATATTATATTCAGTTAGCCCTTTTTCTCAAACATATTTAAAATGAAACTAATTTTCTGTCCTACCATTCCCAATCCTCAAAATCAACAGGGCTTTATCTCACCCTTACAGTTGCAAGTTACCTTTAGTATGTATTCTCTCCACAAGGTACATGGACTGTCCTGGATGGCAGTGTTTATTTTAATAATGAAGGTCAGTGCTTCTAAGGTAAAGGCATGGGCTTATATTTGAAAAATTCTGGTTAAAAAGAAAAATATTATCATGACTACTTTTTGATTATAAAACTTTTGGCTTAAATGAGCACAGAAGGACTAAATACTGTCTAGATTTTGTGATTTTCATAGCCTTGGAAACATCAAAGTGTAATTATGAGGAAAGTGAGAATTTAGTTAGAATTCCTGGCAAATATATACAATTACAAGACCAAGACTACAATTACCTGTACATAACTCATATTGCTTGTACAAAGGTACAAGTATTCAAAAAGGCTGAGAATTAATTTTTAATAGAATAATTTTAATCGCATGAGTTTTTCAATTAAAGAATTGAGAAAAGCCGTGTGATATACACATGACGGTATATTTTTTATATATATGACTTTGGGGAATGCTATTCCCTTAGGGCCTGTAAAATCTTAATATAAAGATAAGAAATCACAAAAATGAATTGAGGTCCCCACATAGGAAGAAAGTAATAGTTTCTCACTAGGAAAACAAAGATGTGAAAGGTAAGTGAGGTTGGTTGGTTGCTGACTCCCTGGGTTCATGTTTTTTCAATGATTTATCGCATTTGGGGTAGCTATCTTTCAGGGTTTTGCTTTCTCAAGCAGACATCTTTGTACAGATGGTTGTATTGTACATATTTCTTTTTACGTAGCCTTGGTAGTCAATTTCCTTCTCTAGTTTCTCTTCAGCATACTGTTGTTTTAAAGCACCAGTGAGAAGCTGGTATGTGACTTGAATTCTTAGCAAGAGATTAAAACAAATGTGGTTCTTCAGAGCCTTTGAATCTGCAGTGGGGTGATGTGTTTTTGTAATATCAGTTTCTTCTTGGTCAGTACTTGGGGATAACCCCCTTTACTTGTCAGCCTGTTTGGTATATCCCTCTGCTGTTACAGAAATAACCCCTAGATACCATTTCCATTTCAGTGGAGATAATGATGCACTGAAATCGCTCTCAGGTGTACTGAAAGTATGACATTTCAAGGAAGTTTATATTTTAAAGCAAAGTAGTTACATTCCATTAGGTGTTAGTATCTAATAAATATGCAGTTCACTAAGAGACTTCCAAGAAAGACAGAGAGTAGGTACATATTTCCAAAATTGTTTGACAGACATAAAATGTGATATAAATCACAATAAAATAGACATGAAAACTTCATCTATAGTAAAACTAGACAAGTTCCCATCATCATCCCACACATTCTGAAATATCTACCTGATTCAATGAAATTTAGATGAAGCTGAAAGAAGATGCAGGAGCTAATACTCAATTTTCTGGCAAAGTGGGGACAGTGAAATTGCAAAACTGCACACAAGATTTTTTTTTAAAGGACAATAAAAATTTTTATGCTGAAGTTGTGAGAGCAGATACCCTGGTTAGAATATCAAGAGCATTAGGAAAAAACTATTTGGAAATCAGACCTGCAGGGAGACCTGAAGCAGAATTCCATCATTGAAGGCAGGGTTCCTGAGACTTTAGTGTGCATTGGAATTGCCAGAACAACTCTGATTCCACAGATTATTGGGTGATGCCTGAAAATTCGCTTTCCTAAAATGTTCCCAAGTGATACTGAAATTCTTGTCTGGAACAATTTGATACTTAATGACACCTTTAAATGTTATATTTTTTGTTGTTGACCTAACTTCTCGGGGAGAAAGAAAATGGTTTTGTGGGCAAGGCACACTCATTCAAACACCTGCGGGAGGGAGGGAGGTGGAAGACCTGTGAACAGCATGCTGAAAACATTCATTGCTTTCACAAAGCACAAGTCTATTATTATGCTATGATAGTTCATGCTGTGTCAACGTGGCTGGACTAAATTTCCTTCCCCAGAGATCCCTTTCTAGTCTACTTCCAGATGAGATGGGCTATTCCCCAAATATATATGCATTGATAGAACGACTTAAAATTTAACCTAAATATTTTCAAGTAAAATTAACTTAGATAATAGAGTTTCAATTGTTAAGGGAAAGAAATGTGCTAAAGAACTGTAACTCTTTATTCAAATTATGCACTACAATTTTATCCTTTTAGAGGAGTTTTCATAGGAAAAAAAGGAAATAGAAAAAAGTTACTAAAGTTTTCTCATACATACTCCTATGTAGAATAGAAAGGGCATCAAGGTGGGTTTATTTATTTATTTATTTATTGAAAGCTTGCTCTCGAGACTAGTGTTATGGTTTGTATATGATGTGTTCTCCAAAGACTCTTCTGTTATAGATTTGATCCCCAGTGGAACAATATTTAGAAGTGGGAATTTTCTGAAAAGATTGGATCATGAACACTCTGAACTTGTCAATGGATTAATCCATTGAGGGATTTATAGCTGAATGGACATTTGGGGGGTAGTGGAATGGTAGGAGATGGAACATAGTTGGAAGGGATGGATGCTTGAGGGTGTGCCATTAGAGATTGTATCATTTCTTGCTTCCTTCCTCCCTCTCTGCATCCTGGCTGCAATGAACTGGGAAGCATTCTTCTGCCACACCATTCAGTTCAGTTATAATGTTTCTACTTCACTGAAACCTGAAAAGCAATAGAGCTAGCTGACCTTGGACTGCAATCTCTGAAACACTGAATCAAAATAAATCCTTCCACCTTTACATTGCTTTCCTCAGATATTTTGTCACAGCAACCAAAAGCTGACCAATAAAACTATTAAGAGATGATTTATTTAATAACTTTCAGGTAGTAAGTTCTGTTGCATACACCTAAGCAATTAATACTTAACAATCAGGGGATGAAATTGTAAGGACTTCATAAAGACATCACAAGAATCAAACCCTTATCATAATAAGGACACCATTAAAGACAACAAAGCAAAATAAGACTTTGTCACAATATTAGAGAAGAATAAGTTTTAGCCAAAATTTAAAATATTGCTTTTACAGAGAAAAAGAGCATCAGAGAAAGAAGAATTAAGTCAACAATTCACATCATTTGGGGGCAAATCAATTTCATAATCTGTTATTAAATTACTTGAGTTTTTAAGAATTATTACTTTATGACGGAGATGAAGAAGGAAAATTGTGTTTTTTAATCATACTTTGCATTTTTCTTGATATTGCCCTCTTGATATGAACTAAAATTTATAGTAGAAATGAGGTAAAAAAATATTCTTCATAGGTTAACAAAAAAATACATCAATGTTTAGGATAAAATATTGTTGAAAAATGGTGACGATAGGATAACGAATAAGACTGATTATGGTTCTACACACTTAAAACAATTTCAGAGCCAAATTGCTAGAATGATGATGAGTTTGAAAATCCAAACATTTGCAAAAAAGCAAAATTATGGCTGGTGTCCTAGATATGCATACAGACATATACTTCAATTAGGTAATCTTAAAGAAATGCTGTCTTTTTCATAAATTCTGTCATTTTGGCAATGATTTCTGAGATGCCACATGAACTAAAAAGATGAAAAAAGCCATCGCATTTATGACCTTTATATTTTCAGATAATACACACTGTTGATGTAGCTGATAATGATTTTTCTGCCCTAAACCTCGCTAACAAATGAAGAGACAGATGATGGGGCATATTTGATTATATGTTTGTAAGGTTCTGGTTACCACTTTTCAATCTTTGTCACATTATAATACAATAGTAATACTAGAATTATTCCTCTTAGGCCACTGAGGTGAGGAAGGCCTGGTTGTAGGAGAAATGTTTTCAGAACAAAGGAAGAAAAGGCAGATCGTTTCAACATGTATTTCAGTCAACTGAAAAAAAAAAAAAAAAAACTGATTTATGGTCCTTCATATTCTCATTTGCAGGTCTTCTCAAGTTTTACCTATTCTCACTGAGATTCTCTGACAACTTAAATTACTTTGAGAATGAAGATTACTTAAAGTAAAATAATAGCAAGACTGATTTTACTGAGGTAAGTAAATGTGACAGGAACATCAATAGAAATGAGTGGCTTACCTAAGAAGTTAGGTCTCACATTCTAAATTGAGAACAGTTATTGAGAGCAGTCTCATTTGGTTGAAACTTAGGTAGAATTGTAAATGTAAAACACATGTTCACATCTTTGTAAGTACAGAATAAAGTTTTCAGTATGGTTAGAGCAACTTATCTATTTCTGTACTGATAATTGAAATGAATCCTTCAGTGAAATACTATTAACCAAGGCACTCCGTATGCTATACCTTAGTTATGTTTCTGGTTTGAAGAAGTAGTTCATGGCCATCAAGTCGATGCTATCCAATAAAAGTCTGGAAAGTCTCCTGAAAAAAAAAAAACAAAAAAAAACAAAAAACATACAAATGCTCACATGCATAAGAAAAGAGAACAGATAGTGTTCATTCTCCAGTACATGTGACATTCCTGCATTGAAACAATGATTATCTCAACCTGGGACAGGCAGTGTTCCAAACTCTGATGTCCACAACAAATCCAAATACACTGACAGCTTCATTTGCTTCCCTTTACACAATTGATCTAGGGACATAGCATTGAAATATATGATAGCAGTCATCCTAGATAAGAGATCTCGATTTAAACATCTACTCTACACACACCAAAGAAATTTGGCTTGGCAAAACTTTAATCAACCTTCTGAATTTTATCCTAGGTACATCTATGAATTTCCTTTTGGTATCTTGTTTTAGCAAGAACAGGGTTACATCATTTTTAAAAGGACCCTCATTCCCTAAGATCTGATAACTCTGGACATCTGGTGAGGTTTCATGTCTCCCACTGTTCTCCATATGAGTTCTGATCATCTTGGTCTGTCTACAGCAAGAATCCCCCTTGTTTGGCTAGAATCTCCCTTATTCCTGATGATTGCTCTTAGTAATTTTCCATCCATTGAGTCCTACCACTTGCCCGTGCTATTTGGAGTTGAGCCTAGCTTCTTTTCCTTATAGCAAAATCTTTTTACAGTAGTCACTCTTTCTAGTGCCATGGTTCTGAATAAAGTCTTCCTTTCCTTGCTTCAACAAACATCAATGAATAATTATTTTTTGATATGCAACTTTGATAATAAGTACACTTATCTAGATATATACATGATTTGAAGAGTAGGGTCTGCATCACAATATAGGCTTTTCATATGTCATTTTTTATAGCACTAACTATAAGTTAGAAAAAATTCTATTAGATAATGAAATAGATACTACTTGCACTGTGTTTTCCTTTTTTAATTTATTTTTTCATCTTAAACATGACCCACATATATTTTGGAGACTTCTAAAATAACTAATCTCAATCATTGGTGGTGGTGATTAAAAGCACCACATCCCTACATGTCCTGCAATGCTTTTTTAGGAGGAATTTTACACATGAATTCCTTTAATACAGTCTCTAAACAAGTGTGCATTTAGAACCTACCATGAATTAGGGACTCTTCTGGCTACTTTGTCTAGTGATTTACATGGGTGTGATCCTTTCTTTTATTTCTCTACTTAGTAATACAGTTGGAAGTATAAAAAATTCCATGATGAACTTCAGTATGTAAGGCAAAGGATGCATTCCTGACCCCTCTAAAACATGTGTCAATTTGAGGGTTTTTTAAAGGAGGAAACTTCTTTAAATCTTCATGAGTCAGAGAGGAGTTGAGTAAAGCTGATCTCTGCCTCTTTTCACCTTTGTGACATTGGGTAACTATTTTAATTTTGTGTTTCCTCCATGTGAAATGGAGATAAGAGTAACTATAATTTCTCCCTACCTCATAGACTTGTTCAAAATATGAAGTATTTTTGCTGTTGTTATTGTTAGTAGCATTAGCAACATTATTTGTGAGCAAGGTATGTTTTAAATTTTTCCAATCTTTTAAACAACTTAATCCACTTCTTAAACCACCTTGACCTCAGACGTATCAGTGAAAAGAGACTGGGCAAAAGGTTAAGAGAAAAAGAAGGGAAAGAAACAACACACAGAAGAGAGTGAGCAGGCTAGTTCTGAAAAGAACGACAGAGCAGGGGTCTGGAGAGGTGACAAAATTCACTGGTGCTGCTCTGATTTTTCTATGATTAGCTTCTTTATTTCTAGTTCATCTAATTGGGATATTGTTAGCAGGAATAATTTTTACTGGGTTTTTATGATGCTTGCAGTGTACCTTGCTATGAATAATGCTTTTTCTCCAAGTGGATATGTACCAGAGCCAAAAAGCAGAGTTCAGCATTTATAAACCACTCATCATGTGGGGAAGCCGCACACCCTGGAAGACAGAACAATTGCATTTGACCCTGATAACTGAATGGGTTATGTGCACCCAAACCTTGCTCTTTAAAACAAAATAATAAAAATGTGCTTCAAAGGAGATAAATAACTCCCCAGACAGGAAGCAAAAGACATGCTTCTGTATGGGTTCCGAATGTTAGTTATAAAAGGGAGAGATTCTTACCCCTATAATTCCCTGAGGAAGGAAGGGTGGAGGAATAAAGAAGATAGGCACAGCAAGAATGCAGGGACCATTTTCATCTCAGTGAGCTTCAGCTAATGGGTAGTAAATCTGGTGATCATTGTCACATAGTGAGGGTGCCTTTCTTCCTTGTAAGCCTGGGGAGAGGACTTTATCCCTCCTGGCATAACTGCTCTTGTTCCATTTGAGAATAATGGGATTTAAAAACCATAAGAAAAGCTAAAAGACAACATTAAATAGATAAACCATTCTCGTCAACCTAAATTCCTTTGGTACAACTCACTCTTACCATGTCATAATGTAATGCAGAATATTTTGGAATTATGCTGAAATTCGTTATGAATCTAATTGGAGATGCTTACTATTTTCCAAAGGGAGAACGGAAGAGCTTAAGAAGCAATAGTGACAATAATGATGTTGCTTTGGCTGCCAAGGACTTGATGGACAAGAATTGCTTGGAGACAAATGTAATTGCTTGCTTCAAACCTGTGTGTGTAAAAAGAGGTCACAGACTTTTTTTTTTTTTTAGAATTATAGTTACATTGAGGCTGTTTTGAAGAACCAAGTAAGAGAACATTTCTCCTTCAAATGTATTTATTATGTTTGTTCAATGAAGTGAACAGAATTTTTTGTCCCATAAAACATTTATTTACATTGAATACAATGGATTATGTTAAATAATATATTATATTGCATGTAATGAATTTATATTGACAATATTGATAACAACAATTAATTACTAAGATAATCCTTTATAGTTGGGACATTTATAACATAACCTTCCTATGCAAGAAGAGTAACAAAATTTAATACTGGATTACGGGCTTTTCTATAACTAGGAAATTAACCCAAATTTGATTTCTGGGTGTTTTCTTGAATGTCATCAAAACTGCATCCTCCTAACAAGTGAAAATTAGCACACAGTTCTTCTCTCTCAAGCATGGCTATAACTGCAATTTGGTCCTGGGACATTTCTGAGGGAAGTCTCTGTATCTCAGCCCTAGCCTCACCTAATTCCCCCTTCTGGTAGAAGTAGTTCCAGCTTATTGATTCTAGCAATTGAAATGTGTGGCTTCACAAAAGCTGGAATTAGAAAGGGTTGTCAAGGTCAAGAAGTATTTTATCAGTGGAGATTGCATGTATACCACAGAGATTTGCTGTCAGAGTTAATTTTTCTCACTGAATAGCCACAAGAAATCATTTAAATATTTTACTTTGTCATTACCATGCTGCACAGCATCATAGAGAAACTGCAACTGCTCTATGTTGGGGCATTTCCCAGAACTTGACTACTGACACTCGTCATTGACAAATAACACTTGTTAACTAATCACACACTGTCAGGTCATGTGTTTGAATAATTTGCTGTGTAATTTTCTCATATTAGTCAAATTAAAATGTGGAAATGCATATACTATTCTAGCCAGTTAACTTAATGATAGGTGATATGTTAAAATTAATTATCTGCCATGTCATATTATTTCAAATTTGAATGAGTTTCCCATTTGACCCAAAGATTTGCAAACATTCTACAAATATGAGTGACTAATTTATTCTATATGTGTTCATATACATTAAATGGAAAGGGATGTCTTTCAAACTTAGACAAATTCCTGCCCACCTTGGTGTTCCATGTCTGTAGGTTAGAGGGGCAATAGAACACTTAGTTTCTTTAAGTGACAAGAAACCCATATAAAGGAACAACTTTGCCAACCAGGAAAAATGACATGAGTCAAAGAATTTACTGTTTGTAGACTGTTCAGTCCAGATGAGTTAGCTTTGAGCAAAACAACAGGAAGCAAGCATCCAGGACCATCCAGATTTATCATTTAATCATTGATTCCTTCACTCTTGGAGGATGATTAAATATAAGCATCATGATTAATTTTGATTGGTGCCCCATCATCATGGGTTCCATGGTGCTATCTGGAAACAGTGTACTGTTCTCAGTGTAGTCTGATATACTCAATAGCCATGAATAACTTTTGAACAATATGAAGGAGGTTGGTTTCAAAGAGCTACATTATATTGGACATGAAATCCAACTTTCTGAGGAAATTATCTTGTGAATCATTGCCAAGATTGGTGGCTGTTGGATATCTGAAGGTTTTTATTCCTATTAATAATAGAAAATGAGATAATTATTCGCTCTTAACACCCGTCCCACTCTTTATTCCTCAGAGATGGGAACCCATATGCCCAAATAACTTAAGTTGGCAATTATCTCTTGAGAATGAAACTGACTATGAGTTCTCTGAATTAATTTCTTTGTTGAGTTTTCATTATGTCATTATAAGTGACCACTGATAGCTGATGAGAGAGGTCTGTTAACCAGTTTAAGTAAAATCAATGTTCTAGTTCGTGTTACTACAATACTCTTGATCTGAGCATGAGCTGCCCATCCATCTACTCAGATTAAAGCAGGCAATGTATATACTGTCTATCCATTTTCACAGGTCACAAATGGGACAAAAAAGAATAAGGGACTATATTATTCTGAAAGTAAAGAAATCACACAATTCCTTCTTTAAAAATGAAGGGAAAGGAACTATCTGTGAAGGAGAGAAGTATAGCAGAAACTCAGCTGAGCAGAAGAGTTGAATGACCAGGTATAGGAATAACTGACTAAGGCAACAAGACCAAAGGAATGTAATTGTCAAGACTTCTGTCACTTATTGCAATAATACAGGAGGAAAAACTGGGGGAAGGATCAAGTTTCTGTTCCATTTCATCTTTAGGAATGGCACTTAGTTGAGGATAAAGTGAAATTGTACAGATGTGAGGATTTCTCTGCCAAGTGAAAACTCTAGAAGTCAGCACACAATGGCCCATTCAATCCTGTGCACTAAAGGGTGACCAATTTTAGCATGACTTTTAGCAACCTAAGAACACATCTCTAGAATGATGCTAACCATTTCCTCCACAACTTCTCCATATCTCTCAGCGCCCTTGGAAATATCTGTCTGAGAAAGCTGAATGTTGAAGGGAGAATTTACTTTGTTCTAGCTGAAACGTGATAGGCAAATAGGCTACCATAGACCTTTCTAGAGTAATTACTTTAGAAGGCTGTGTCTTAGTTAATTCAGTTTACTCTAACAAAATACCATGAACTGGGTACCCCCTAAATCATAAAACTTATTTCTCATAATTCTGGAGATTGGGAGTGCCAAATTCTCAGGTTCTGGTGGGAGCCTTCTTCAGGGTTGCAGATGACTTTCTTCTGGTATCTTCTTATGGTGGAAGGGACAAAAGTGCTCTTGAGGGCCTCTGTGAACTCTAATCCTACTCATGAGGGTCTTTTAATCTCATGACCTAATAATCACCTTCCAAATGTTTACAGCTTTTCATGCTGGATCATGTAGATGACTCAAAGGTATTGACTCTGCAGAATGCCTAGTTCAGTGGAGTTGTATCTCTGCTCCACTACAGACATAGGAAAGGAATTATTTTCCACGGATATTAAGATTGATTTCTCAGTCATGTGCATTGATGCTCCTCTATAATCCCAGCAACTTGTTGGACTGACGCAGGATGATCGTGTGATCAACACCAGTCTGAGCAACAGGCAATTGAGCAAGACCCTGTCTTGAAATAAAAACAAACAAACAAACAAACAAAAGGTCTGGGCATGTAGCTTAGTTGTAGGATAACTATGTGTTTAATACCCAGTACCGAAAAAACTGTGTATGTGTGTATGTATGTGTGTGTGTGTGTGTGTGTGGGTGTGTGTGTATTCTCATATGTCCATCTTCCCATATTTCTTATATCTAATAACAAAATGATTGTTTATAAAATATTTTCACTTGAGTTTTGATCCACTTCTAGTAGATGACAAAAATGTTTTATACTGTACTTGATCTCAATATTATTTTATTTACTACGAACAGGGCTCTTTCCATATTTCTTTATTCCTTTCTCAGGTCCAGGTGTTCTGCTATGTGTTAGGTCATTTTGAAAAGTTTTGGGGACATAAGAATAAATAAAACCAAGTTCTAGATTTTGAGAATTTAGAATAATGTGGGAATTTGTTCATATAGAGTCAGGAATCAAACAGTCAACAGGGAAATTGGGACATATAGTATAAACATGTAGCTTAGTTGTAGGGTAACTTAGTTGTGATTATTGTCACAAGTGGGACATTGATTCTACACATTTCACAGCAGAAATGTCTGCAGAATATGCTTAAGAATGGAAACAGAATGGTACACTGCTCGAGGGAGAAGGGGATGTCAATAAAGTTTTAAAAAGAAAAGGTGACACTTGGAGAGGATAAATGTAGGCACTTTACTGATGCAGATTCCAGGTAGAAGTTTAAGCTAAGGATCAGTACAAAGTAAGTCATGGAGTTTTGAAAAAACAATTCATTGTAAATTTAGCTCATTTCTTAGAATGCCTGGCACACAGGATGTGTCAAGAAGAGAGGGCTAGAGATAAGAATAATGGATACATGGGGGCTCCATCTGTGCCTTGCCAAGAAACTCCTCTTTGAATTTTGTGTCATGGTCAGACACTGAGAGATTTGATGGGAGGAAGAAACTTAGGATTGTATTTAGAAAGAACACATGGGATAAGTATGTAGTATGGATGAAAGGGTGGTGAAATTGTCCTTGGGGAGAAGTTATTAGTCATTAGGAGATATCTGGAGGAGACAGAATGAGATACTATTCTCTTTACATAGTCTTACATTTTTATCAACATTTTCTACTCTGTGTTCAGTTTGTAACCATTTGCTATTTAATTTATATCCATAATCAAATTCAACTTGAATGGAGAGAACTCGATAGTCAGAGTTTGGTAAAAAAAGAAAAAAAGAAACAAATATAAATAAATATATAAATGAGAGTGGCAGTGTCAAAAAGAAAATATGAGAAGTGACTTGGAGTTTTAAAAAAATCAGAAAGAAGTTCAGCCAATATAAATAAGTAAGCCCAAAAGAATTACCAACAAATATTATAAACTTAAAGAAATGGGCCTGCATAAAATATGCATTCCCTATATTTACAATCTGCTTATGCTTCTATTATAGCAAATACTCAAGTGCAACTAGTAAATCCCTTGGCACACCTTGAGTACAATACTTATTAAATAATGTATTTTCCACAGCTTATCTTCAAGACATAACATTCCTTCTACAGCCTGAAACATTAAATCTGGAGTTATGGATTATTGTTACAACTGGGACATTGATTAGATGGTCAACTTTATGAAAATACCTTCCTTTAACTAGAATGTGTCCTGCTTAATGTTGAGATATCCACTGTGATTAAAATGGAGAGAAACAAGAACAATAACAAAAAGAATATTCAAGACATTTCTTGGTAAGATCTTATCTGAAGTCTCTTCATGGTCAGGGGAACATCAGATCCAGAAGCACCACACCGACAGATTAATGTTTTGGCTCCCCCTGGAGGACACTAAGATATCACAGAACTTAATAAAAGTTGGTCAAAGCCAGTTTCTTCAAAACATAAAATTGAAAAACTAAACAGTCGCATAACAGCAAAAACCAGGGAGTTCTGCTTCTATGATAGAATAGCTGGTGCTGGACTTGCTGAGTCACAGGAAGCATAGGAAGCATTAGAACTAAATAAAACATGTGAGACAACAGTCTACAGTCAAAGGAAAACAAGCAGACTAATCACCTAGGGCAGGGGAAACTCCTGAGGTGAAGCTCAAGATCATCCTGGTTTCTCGCCTGATGAAAAGTTCCCCATAAGGAGCCCAGCAAGCTGGACTCTTAGCACAGCACGATGCCACTACAGAGCACAAAAGGCAGAGATCAGAGTTGAGATCACAACCTGTAATCTGCAGGTCAGGGCACCAGAAGGGACACAACTGTAAAGTGGTGGGAAGGACTCTCCATGATTGAGTGCCTCGACTTAGAATGTGCAAGAAAAGACTGTGGGAAGAAAACAAAGCGAACAATTCACTAGAAAGACACAAATTTCAAATATCTACACCTATAATAATAGAACTTCAAAATGCATGAACCAAAAAGTGGTAGAATTAAAAAGAAATAAATCCTTAAATTTGAGAATTTAACACATTACTCTCAGTAATTGAAAGTAATTAATAAAATTAATTATTAATTAATAGACTGAGTAGACAATATACTATGAATAGATGTAGTATGAATAGAGACTATCAGAACAATTCTATCCATCAACTTGACCGATTGACATTTACAGAACATTACACCTAACAATTGCAGCTGCACATGCTTTAGAAATATGCTTAGAAAACACATATCTTGGTCCATAAAACAAAGTTCAATAAATTTTAAGACATAAAAATTATGCACAGTATTTTACCTGAACTAAATTGTATTAAAATAGAATATAATAAAAACAAAGTAGGAAATTTCCAAATATTTTGGAACTATATTCCCCATTTTTCTCATTTCTGAGTAACCAAAGAGTCAAAACCAATATTTCAGAAAATATTAAAAATATTACAAAACATATAAGAAAATCCCCAAATGTTTAAATTGATAGTACATAGCATACTCAGTGCTTAAAAGCAACATGATAGCATTAAAGGTCTATATTTTAAAAAAAAGTAAATTCTGAAGACAGCTATACAAGTTTCTACCCAGTAAGCTCAAGCAAAATAAGAGCAATTTAAATTCAAAATAGAAAGCAAGAAAAATAAGAGACAAAAAATACCAAAACAACAACAGCTTGCAGCTCAGTAGTAGAGCCCCTATCTAGTATGTGAGTTCCAGAGTTCGATTAGTGCAAAAACAAAAAAGCGTGAAACACACAGCAGAAAAACTTAATCTTTCAAAGATTTAATAAACTTGAAAAACCACTAACAAGATTAATCAAAGAATAAAATAAATACAATAAATATAAATTACTAACATAAATAATAAAATAAGGGACATCACTACTGTTAACTCAAATATTCAAGCTATAGGGAAAAACTTTAAAATAATTTTGATTATTTAGATGAAATGAAAATTTCCTTGAAAACTCCAATATTCTAAACTAATTTAAAAAGACAGGCTGGGTATGGTGACACACGCCTGTAATCCCAGTAGCTCAAGAGGCTGAGGTAGAAGGAAGAGTTCAAAGTCAGCCTCAGCAATTTAGTGAGGCCTAAGCAACTTAGGAAGACCCTGTTTCAAAATTTAAAAAAAAAAAAAAATTTTTTTAAAAGGACTGGGAATGTGGCTTAGTCGTAAAGCACCCCTGGTTTCAATCCCTGGTACAAAAAGAAAAACTTCTTAACATGACCATTTATCTGTTAATGAATTTGAACTTATTGTCAAATCTTTTTCACAAAAATATATTAAAGATCCAGATGGAATTGAAAATTAATTTTTTTGTGATATTTAAAACTTGGAGTATGACATAGAAATCATTCTTCTGTTTGGTTTCCTTTCCCTTTACTTCTTTTGTATAAAATTTTCTTGGGTATAAGATGGTGTTTTGCTTTTTTGTTTAAATCATCAAATATGATTAAGAAAATGTATGAGAGTGTGTCCCAGAAACACAACCATAGAATGTGGCCATGTTTGGAAATTGTGTTTTTAACAATGTAAGGAATATTAAGGTAAAATGAAGTCCTTCTGATTAGCGTGAGTCTTAATCAGTGATTTGTGTCTTTATTAGAGGAGAAAACAGAGACACTAGAACAAGAATACCATGTGACTATGGGGGCAGAGATTGGAGAGAGACCCCTATTGCTGAGGAAAACTAAGTTTTGCCAGCAGCCCTCTAGAAGCTATGAAGCAAAGGCTAAAAGAAAGCCATAGCCTTGCCAATATCTTAATTTAGAATTTCTAACATCCAGAAACGGCAGAGAAAACATTCCTTTTTTTTTTTTTTCTCTCAAAGCCACTGCTCATTCTATAGTACTTTGTTACATAACAGCCCTAAAATTGTATTACAGATTTTTTTTTTTAAATTTACAAAGCCTTGGTGTGTTGCTATAATAAAGACCTCAGAATATGAATTAAGGTAGAGAGCAGAACAGTTTGAGGTACTTAATACAAAAAGCCTAGTTTCCCTTTAACAAATAGTTGGCAGAAATCTAGATGTTACAAGTGATTCCAGTGAGAGCTGAAAAACAGTAGAAGGGGATCTACTTCTTTCACCTTACAGGTATTTATATTGTGAAGATAATGTTGGTAGAAGTATGAACACTAATGCTGCTCCTGGAGATGCCTTAGAAGGCAATGAGGAACATATTGGCTATGGTAGGAATCCATATTGTAAAGTGGCAGGAAAGTGACTGAATTGTGTTTTGCTGTTGGTTGGAAAGTAGAGTTTGTAAATGATGAACTTGGCTGTTAAGCTGATGTTTTCAGGCAAGATGTGAAAGGTACAGAGTGGTTTCTTCTCACTGCTTATAGTAAGATATCAGAGAAAACAAGGATGTTTCAAAAGGACCTGCTAAGCAAAAAGGAGCACAGAGACTTCTGAAAATTCTCCACTTATCCAGATAGCCTGTTCTGGATACCAGGCAAAAGATAACTACTTGCTATTAGCTGTGTGACTTTTGTGTCCAAGCACCGTGAAAACATCTACTAGTGGGATTTGCAAAATAAAAATACTGAATCTTGATTTCTTTCACATAGATCTGTGATTTTTTAAAATTAATGTTTTATTGGTGCTTTATAGGTATACATAATAATCAGGTTCATTGTGACACAATCATGCACACGTTGTAAAGTATAATTTGCCCCATTTCAATCCCTAGTATTCTCCTTTTCCTTCCTCATACCTTTTCCTGTTCCCCTTTCTCTACTAGTCTTCCTTCTTTTTATTTATCTTTTTAAACTGCTGTCTTATAAATAATATATATTATATATTATAATATTTATAGTAGATATACACATAAAGGAGAAATTCACAGTATTATGTTCACATATGTACAGAGCATAAATTTCATTATGTGGTTCCTCCCTTTTCCTGTCCCTTCTCCCCCCCCCGCCCCAAACACTTTCCTGTTCTCTACTGTTCTTTTCTTCTTCAAACCTTTCTTTTGTCTATTATTCAAGTTAAATTCTCTTGGTTTCTTTTCAAGTTTGATTATTTGATCTTCTATTATCTATTCTGTGCTACAGAACCTTTCCAAAAAGTTATTTTTCTCCCTCTGTTATTGTAATTTCAGTTTCTATAGTTTGTTTTTGTTTTTCTCTCTCTTATACCTTCTTTTTGCATGTCCCTATTTTGTTTTAATTTATTTCAAAGAATTTGAAAGTGATTGCTGATTCTGTTCTATTATTTCTTCTTTAAAATCCTTAGCAGATAATGCTAACATTTGACTCATCAAGATATTGTGTCAGGTTAAAAACTTTTTTTTTTTTTTTTTCTTTCAGGCTGTGACTTTCCTGAATCTTGACACAATGGGAGAATTTTTACTGCCCGCTGGACATTTTGAATACATTTTTGGGAATTCACTTTTATTTTGTAAAATGGTCACCCAATTTGACTTTATCTCAAAGGTTCTGTCCTACAATCGCAGACTGGATCTAATGACCATTTAACTTTTAAACACTTCCTGAATGAGACCACTCGCTGCAGGAATGTCCCCTTTACTGGAGTCCACTGGCCACCCATATCTCTAGATGATGGAGGGGAGATAGGCCCATGAATACAAATAAACATGCAGGGTTTTTCCCCTTTTTGTAGGGAGATCCTCCTTACCTTAGGGGCCAGAGAATTCTTCCCTGTCCGGGTACTTGTTTTGATGAGATCCTCCTTCCTAGTGACACCAGATAACTGGTGCTTCTTTGGGGAGGTGAGACGAGACTTAGTCCCTGTGGAGAAGGATAACATTTCTCTGATTTTTGCTCGTGGGTTCTCATTCATCCCTTTGCCAGTGCTGGCAGGCTCACTTAATATTTTGACTGGAGTACATTTGATCTAGGCAGGTGATGAGCATAACTGGCTCATAACTTGGGACTTGGAAACACCAGAACTCTGCTTCATTCTTCTGCTGATTGGTGGCGGGTGCTTCACCAGACTTCCTAGCTATGTTATTCCTTTAGCCCTGGAGACTAAATAGTCCATGCTTCCCTTCCCACTTCTCAGAATTTTCCTTTTGTTGTATATGGAGTACTAGTGGAACTTAGTTGGGAAGAGAAAGGAAACATGAGTTCTGCCATCTTTAATAAGCTATCATTTTATACTTAGATTTTGTAATATTCAGAAATAAATTAATACCATTTTCATATATTCTTTCATAAAATAGAAGAAAAAAACACATTTCATTATTGCAAAGCTAGCAAAATCCTAATAACATGTATAACAAAGAGATTTTGAAAAATTAAAAAAATTTAAAAAGTCCTTTAAACAAAATGGTGACCTCTTCAACAAAACACTGATATATCAAATCCAGTAACATATAAAAATTAATAAATTATCACCAATACATTTCAATTTCATTTGTAAATTCTCCATAATAAATATCCCACTCCTCACAGGATTTTTGTAAGTAACAATGCAAAATTCACCCACAGGTCTTAGTATTTAAAAAACACTTGCTCAATAGTTCAGTGTTGCTCTTTGCTATTTTTATAATTAATGCTACATTTATTATGTGATTAGTCACATTCATATCATGATTACATTTACAGATTATTGATTAAAATACATTTTTCTATCAATTGAAACCATTCCTTTTTAGTTACTCAACCTGTATACAAATGTTTCACAATGTGTTTACTACCTGAAGATTTTCCTCAGGTTAAAGACTGCTCTGAATGCCTACCTTGTAGTAGGCCTTGTACTGCAGGCTAGGGATCCTGATGCATACCCTGCCTTCCTTCTAAAACACAAGTGTCTACCAATAAACATTAATGCTTAAACAGAAAATGTCAATATCTAATAAATTCAGCAGTAGAGTAGGGCATCACAACTAGTCTGCGGATTCTTGAAATCATTTCTGAAGGTGATCTAAAGATGAAATCTGAAGTAGAAAATCAGAAAGCTGATGGGCAGGAAGACTGCTCCAAAAGCTGACAGTCTTCTGGGTTTCTGTGCATGTGCAAACACTCTGAGCCAAAACAACAAAGAGCAAATGCCAGAACTGAATGATGGGTCATCAGTGGCAAGAGGACAGAAAGAGATTTCCAAATAGATTAAGTGCCAGGGAAAATTTGCAAAATCGCCAAAAATTGAACATAAGAAAAAAGACATAAATTTGGAACACAAACACCAAAAGAGAATTCATCAATTATTATGAAAGTTAATCAAAACCAAATCACTTAGGTGGAAATGTATGTGTGTAATAGTTAAGAATGAGACTTGATAATGATAAGTGTTGTCAAGGATGCAATTAAACAGTCTCTTTTCTTGGAGTACTGATGGTATTTCAAATTACAATGAACCTTTACAGGAGAATTTATAGATATCTATCAAAATGTAAAATATAGTCAATGATGCTGAAATTCTACATCTAGAAAGAAATATACTATAGAGTTATATTGCATCTAAATAACTCACTGGTGGGTCAGTGGGTAAGCAATCAGTATATACAATGTTTTAAATACAGTGGAATAGCATGCTATTGTTAGCGTAACAGAAGATTATAAGGGCCAAATGAAAAGATAATTTTTATGTGATTATGTGAATAAAAAGTATATATATATGTATATAACATACATATACATATGTATATATGTGTGTTTGTGCACACACTCATATTTCTCTGTACTTAAGTATAAAAATACAATCAATTTTTAGAAGTAGTCACTTATGGAGGAGTGTATATGATACTTCTTTAGTAATGAGAAAACTTTACGTTTTCTTTTAGAATATAGGTTTTTTAATTATGTTTAAGAATTTATTACTATGAGAAACTGTTTTAATGATGAAAAAGAAAAGTGAAATAATTAGGAAATGAGAATATACTTCTGAATAATTCTACTAAAAATGTATTGAACATAACCTCTCATTTGCAATTTGACTTGACTAGGTTATAGCAGCTTTCTGGATAAGTATTGAAGAACTTGATTATATTCAAATGATTCCTGGAATTAATATTCAGAAAAGATTTCACTATCACTATATTTTGTGGCAAACAAAACACAAGATCCTGAATACCACTATACCTTTGAGAATTTATTGGACTCCAAAATTGCTTACTTATTCCTTAGTGATTATAGAAAATGGTGCAACTTCTATGCTTTTTCAATTGCTTATATGTAAAATAGGAACAATAACCCTAAGTACTCAAAGTGTTGAGAGGTTGATATTATACTCTATTGAATTTTAAAAAATAGACAACACAGTTCAACTAAACTGAGAAAGTCTGTCGGACACTGCCTAAGAGTGTTTTGAGCTATCAGGTTTGGCATAAAGAATACTATTGATACTAATATCACCTAAAGTAAATATAACTCCAAATGTATTTTTGTTTCAGTTTTACCGTGTTCTTAAAATTAAAAATAAACTTCAATTTAAATTTATGCAAAGATGTGCCATCTTCATAACTAAACCTAGTAATGTGTTAAACAATTAGCTTATTAACCAATTGCATAAAAATTAGTTACAAAAATTTGCACCTCCAATATTTCATTCAACTACTATTAGTAAGCACTGATTTTATGCGAAAGGGAATTATGGGATTTTCCTGCAGGAGGACATGTTTCTTACTTCCTTTGCAGGATTAAAATTCTCCCAGCACAATGGCCCTCCTTCCTATGCGCCATACATCACTGCAGACTTCTCAGCCAGATTACTCTGGAAACTGTAGATCTTTACCGCCTCATTGAGCAGAACTGATTTTGAATGGCACTATATATAGTACTAGCTGATTCAGACAGAGGTGACAAACTATTGCTGAAGGGGCACATGTAAACATTAAGGAGGAAGGAAACAACATTTTTGGACAGGAGGTCAAAATAAAACTTCAAACAAATGTCTGTTCAATTTATTCTTTAAAAAAATAATAATCCAAAGACTGTTATGCAAAAATTGCATTGTTTGTTTAAAGGGATTTAAGAAAAGTTAATGCCCTATCCTAAAACTCATAAGTGATAAGAACTCCAGAAGAATCAGGTAAGATTAGAGCCAATTTTCTACAACATTTTTCATATTTTGTTTTATAAACAAAACATATCAATAAATAAAGACTATAAGTAATGTAATCTATTGAAAATGTTGTAAGACATTTGCAGTTATTTAGAAGTACCTGCCTTTCCTATCTGATATTACAAAAGTCTACAAGCTTCAACAAGGTTGTTATGACTTTGTTTTGAGCCCTGGACTTGCTGACCTGAAACAGAACAAAGATGTAGAAATGACATTCACACCTCTTAATTGGTATCATTAAGAGAATTTTTTTTTCATGCCAGAGGACAAGTGAGAGACCTTCTTGAGATTACTATGCACTTGGGAAAAGTGAAACTGTCTTCTAATGAGAACACAATGCTTGTAGCTCTTAAAAAGGCACCAATTAGCATTTGCTGTGCTTTAAAACAGATATTTTGCTCTAAAAGTATTCTAAGTACTTCTGGTATCCCAGAAGGGGAAAGGGGAGAGCTGTGAGAAGTTAAAATATTGTATGCTAATTGAAGAAGTTATAGACATTTGAAGGGGAAATTGAGATCTTGTGTGTGTGTGCATGTGTGTATACATATCTGTGCCTGGGAATTGGAGAAGTGTTTGACAAAACTCATTGATTCATTATAATGCACATCACATGAGAAACTGCTATACTTCCTGCAAACTTGGCATGAGACTGTTGTGATGGTAAAGGTCAGAAATCTAAAATATTTTTTAAAGCAATTGTAATTTTTTAAAGAATGTGCTCAAGTAAAATGGTCTACCATAAATGCATTTATCTTTTTTTGTATTTTTTATTTTTTTGGTATCAGGGATTGAATCCAAGGGTGCTTAACCACTGAACCACATCTCCAGACCTTTTTTATTTCTTATTTAGAGAGAATATCTTGGTAAGTTGTTTAGGGCCTTGCTAAGCTGCTGAGGCTGGCTTCGAACTTGCAATCCTGCCTCAGCCTCCCAAGCTGCTGGGATTACAGGCATGCTCCATCGCCCCCAACCATAAGTGTGACTAACTTACCAAAAGATTTTTAAAGGAATTTTCTGTTTTGATTGAATATTATCTCCGGCCACTGATTGTCCTATGTATGTGTGTTCGTGTGTGTGTGTGTGTGTGTGTGTGTGTGTGTATGTGTGGTGTGTACCCATGTATGTGTTTGTTTAAAAGCTAGAGTATGTCTAATTACCTTCCTGTAAGCAATTATATTGTGTTAGAGGTATCTATGACATCCTTATCCAAAGAATCAGTAAGTATTGTGTTTAATATGTAACTGAAGAGCTTCCACTACAGGACTATAATGATTGTCCAATTAAGTTTAGGGAGTTGGTGGAATTCTGGAGAAGTAAGCCCAAATGGTCCCCACTGACTTTCCTCCTCTAAATTTTCAATAACTGAAGGTTCATTAAATGCTTTATCTTAGATTTAATTTTCTTCATCTGTAAAATGCTCCAGCACTTTAGGTACATGTCTCCAACCTAGCAGCTTATAATCATTTCCAGACTAGGATTTAAGATAGAGTACATGAAAGAAAATGTTTCCCAATCTAAGATTGATTATTTTCTTAGCAGCTGGCAAGGCAGATAAATGAGAGCTTTTTCTATCCATTTCCTCACATTTCCAATCCAAGTAGATTTTATTTTATAGGAGACAGAAAAGAAATTATCCTATTAAGTTCAAAGCATTAACTCATCCAAGTTAAATCCTTTGCAGACACTGAGTAGCCTCTTTAAAATGACAATATTACATTCTCTTTCCCGTTTCCTGAAATCCTGTGCTATTCACATACTGTATGAAATTGAACCGTTTCAAATCCAGAGCTGGCCATGGTGTTCCTACTGCCAAAGGCTTGAATGAAACCTGCAATAGAGAAGGACCTATTGTCCCCATCATCATGATATTATGATAGTATAGGAAGTACATCCCAGTTTTATTTCAGATTGTCTTTGTCATGGATCAGAGGATTAAATAGATGAAACCCTATAATTACTCCAATCAATTCTAGTCTCGAGCACAGATTTTTTGAACATTATGGATGCTTTTATAGTTTGGAATTTTTTGATGTTCAGATATAGTTCATCCCCCTGGAATTCCATGTGCTGGAATCTTGTTTCCTATTATGGCAATGTTCAGAGGTGATTGACTCTTTGAGAGAGGGAGCCCAGTGGGAAAGGACTGGGCCATGACCAAGCTCACAAGAGATTGATACTGGTTTTGTGAAATGTGTTCAGTCGTGGAAGAGTGAGTTAGTCTCCAAGACAGTAAATGAATGTGGACCTGTCTTGTTGCTCTCATTCTCTTGCTTGCACACAAACCCCTGTGCATGCAGCCAGTTGCCTTTCCACTTCATTATATTATGATGCAGACAGATGCAGGGAAGATGGTGTTTGGAATTTCCATCCTCCAGGATCATGAGCCAAATAAAACTTTCTTTGTAAAGTTTCAGCCTCAGACATTTTGTTACTGAACTACAAAATGGACTAAGAATTGAGTCCCAAATTTGAAATCAAATTTTGGTTTCATTTTATCAGTAGTAAAATGCTCAAAATATAGGGTACCTCACAATCGATGTGTTATATAAAACAGGGACTTTTCATGAGAGCATAAGACATAGATCTTTGCCTCAACTCTTTACTGGTCTATCAGGAGAGAATGATGTGTGAACTGACCTTTGAAATATAGTAGGTGAACCTATATAGAGATGTATGGGAGCAGAGGCTGCACATATTTCTGCCTAGAGAGACCACTGGAGAAAGGGTCACTCCATGAGCACATCTTGACCTGAGTTTTGAAGGAAGAGTGTGAATTAGGTAAATAAATGGAGGAAGAGGATTCACTCTTTTAGAGAATGACAGGTGATTTTAAATAGGAAAAGGTAAAATTACTTTTGGGTTTTAAAAAAGTTTTTTAAACTGTGTGGATAAGGGCAATACTGGAAACAGGAAAGTGATTTCAGCAGTCTGATGACAGATGATGAGAACTAAACTGAAGTTGGTGGACCTGTGGATGGATGCAGCAACACTGAAAAAAAATTGTTTGGAAGTCAAATCAAATGGATGAGTGGATAATGAGTAGAATAATTTGAAGGAAACAAAAGAATATGACAACTCTGATATTCCTGATTTAGAAATCAGTTTATATTTATATTAAGCATTGTTTATTTTTGGATCTCTGAAGGATAGACAAATCTTCTTTTCCTTATTGAACAAGTTTAGAATCTATTGAGATAATGACTAAAGAATCATGAAGATGGAAATCAAAATGTCATTTTTATTAGAAATTAAAATGCAAAGTTAAATATGGGCCAAGTGAGTTGCTGATTAGTATCTCCTTGATTTGGACAGGTTCACTCATGCCTCTGGTAATAGACACAACTAGAAAGACTTCCTCTGCCTCCCCTCAAGCAGGTATCTTAACTGCTTAGGGAGATAATACCCCTTCCGTATAAACAAGCAGCCTTCTTAAAGAAAGAAGCCCAAGGTTTATTTAAAATATGCACACACATACACACATGCTAACAGTCGTACACACACAAACACACACTCACATACACACACATACACATATACATTCATATGCCACATAATGATATCTTGGTCAATGTCAGACCACATATAAACCTGTGATCTCATAAGATTACACCACTAGTGACATTGTAGTTACCTTTATGTAAATAAACTAAATTTGCATACTAACGAAATCATCCAATGATGCATTTCTCAGAACGTTTTTGAGAAATGACGTTCTATACACAATACATAAAATCTGAAATAAAAATGTTGAACTATTAATGCATATGTTTCTAAATAGTCACTGCTATTTTCCTTTATTGTCATTAGGGTATATAGAAATTCCCATTTTAAGAATTTGATGTTAGTGCTCTGCTGGATGAGAAAAGTTTAGTAAAATGTTACACTTAGAGTTCAGCAAACATAAGTATATAAAAGACACGCTGTGGTAGAGCAAATGAGAAATTTAGTAGTTTAAGAGCTGACAGGCTGTGGTTTTGCATGCTGAAACACAGCAGCTCTGCTTACTGACATTTAACCATAGAGGCATGCGGGGTGGAACAGATACCTGTAAAAGATAACTGCAGTAGCAGAAATAGGAAACAAAGCAACGGGGACAGAACCATCCCCCTTTAGGCTTAGTATAATAAAGTTCCTAAGCTGTATGAGCTAAGAATCCCTTGGTTGTTGACAGACTTGTACCCACGTAAGGAATGTAGAATGCATGCTCCAATAGAATTGCTCAAACTCCCTTGCCTTGATATACCTCCAACTTGCTAATGTATAAAAGTAAGAGCCCTGATGCACTCTGGGCTCAGGATTTGGGAATTATCCCTCTGGGCCACGGCTGCACTAATAAAGTGTTGTTTCCAGATCTCCATGTCCTGATCCTCATTTCCTGCTATAATATTTGTCTTCAGAAATTTGAAAGGAATTTTGATAATTGTTTTCAAGTATTAGTAAAACCCCACAAGTTGAATATTAATAAGTGCTGTGGTCTGAATGTTCATATTTCCCAAAATTTACTTGTTGAAATCAAACTTCCTGTGTGCTGGCATTAGAAGGTAGTCCTTCTACCTTATAAAACAGACCCAACCAAGCTGCCTCACCTCTTTCAAAGTCAAAGGCACAGCAAGAAGTCACTATTACTGAACCAAAAGATGGGCCCTCATTAAACATCAAGCTTGCCAGCGCCTTAATCTGGAACTTCATAGCCTCAAGAACAATGACAAATAAATGTCTGTTTATAAGCCATTCACTTTACAGTACTTTGTTATGGCAAACTGAACTGACACCATTCAGCCTGTGGCTATATATCAGTATATTAAAGTAGTACAGTGTATTTTTCATATGTCACATTGATAGCAAATTTGAAGCCTTTCTCTGAATAAAATCTGCTTAATATTTTGTGTAGAATTTTTGCAAGCTTATATACTTCCACTTATGTTTGAACTTAAACTTGTGACTGGGTGTTCATTTGTTCTCTGAATGAGATCGACACAAAATAAGCAAAAGAGTGAAGGATTCATCATATACAAACATCACTGTCTTTTTATTAGCTGTTTTATACTAGACTAACAGTGGAGTTAAATTAATGAAATTGGGTGAAAAAATTATGGGGCATGATTGCATACATGGTCTCTGACAAATTTTAAGTAAAGAGGCATGGTTAAGTTGACAACAAAATCTCCCAGTGTATTTTGGCCTTTTTAAATTAATCAAATGGATGTTAAAAATGAAAAGCACGGGTCTCTGGTTTTCATTAGTAAGAGTCAGGCTTCTAAGATTTCCAGTAACTAGTAATGGGAGCATAAATCTAGACAAAGGCTCAGACAGAGGTGCTATTCTATAATTCATTTATTTCAATTGTTGGCTTCAAATAAAAATGGACTTTAAATATTCGCATATTACTACTGATTTTGTTTTTGTCATACATAAGAAATACATGAATCATATGGTTCTCATCTTCTTCACCTTACACATTTCATTTTATTTAGTGTCTCTCAAGCGCGACCATTTTTTCCTACCTTTTCACTCTCTTCCTTTGTAGACTCTCAGGTCTTCCTTCCATGTATGGATTAATGTTCTGTTTGACTCCTCTTTTTTGTCTTTCTTATCACTTGTTCTGGGTATATTTATAACTCTTTGAAAATATATTCAAGTCCTAAATCCTGATATCAGTGAATGTCTTCTTATTTGAAAACATAATTGAGGACATACCAGATTAGAGTGAGCTCTAATTCAATGACCAGCAACCTTATAAGAAGAGGAAATTTGCACATAGGAAGACCAAGAGGTAAGGTCAGGTGAGCTGGAAATAGAGATTTTAGTGGTATTCCTTTACAACTCAAGGAATGCCAACAATTGCCAGCAACTCCAGAAGCTGGGAAAAAGCAAGAAAGGATTCACACTTAGAATTTTCAAGGATAACTTTAAAGGTGTTGACACGGCCAACACCTTGCTTTCAGATTACTGCCTCTAGAATGTGATGGAATAAAGTATATTCCTTTGAGTCTCCTAATTCATAGTATTTTTATGGCAATCCTAGAAAATAATGCCTTTCAAAACAATCATATTTATAAAGTCTTTTTTTGCAGTTATGCTAAAGAAATCACATTATACTGTAGGAAAAGTTAATGTCACTTTACTATTACTTATTTTTCATTCATAAAACAACACTATGTTCATATTAAGGTACATAGGCACACCTAAATTTATGAAGATAAAAAGTTTTTTCCATTGATCAAGTTCAATATTGATAAGAAGAATGTTAGATATATATCTATCAAGCTAGAGCAACTATTGCTCAATGTGTATGCATGCATACATGAATAAAATAGAGGCTTTTATTCCTAATTTTATTCTGATTTAGGTTATTATTCCTGAATTTATCCTCACTCAATATTCATCTAATAATGCTGCAGTGCCCAGCATGTCTTTTGTGTGTGCTAAGTAGGACAAACACTATTGAGTAATTCATTTTCCCACTGCCTTTAGAATATATGTCTGAATCAGCTAGTTTTACTTTTTCTCCCCTGCCTATGGTGACATCTTTTTGTATATAACTTCATCTTACCAAAAATTGAAATGAATTTTGACAGAGAATGAGAGTTTCTTCTTAATGATGAGTTCTGTCATCTTTCAGATTGCAAAGAATTTTAATGGCTTGGAATTTAGACTTTTTAAAGCCTGTTTTGTAGCCAGGAGAGAATATTAATAGA
Source organism: Sciurus vulgaris (assembly GCF_902686455.1). Lineage (NCBI taxonomy): Eukaryota > Metazoa > Chordata > Mammalia > Rodentia > Sciuridae > Sciurus > Sciurus vulgaris. The sequence goes on along the minus strand of NC_136470.1, from coordinate 22,224,806 downwards.
GGAATGGATTAAGACTAGGAATGGCAGGACTTGAAGGCCAGAAGAGAGCAGAGGTCTCTTAAGACATCCAGATGGAGGTAACCAGAAAATCCTCTGTAACTAAGAGAGTTTGAATAAAACTTTCATCCCTGCATGTGAGTACTGACCTGAAGTGACTGTCCAAGGATGTCCGATCATTGAGCTCCAATCCAGAGGATAATTCCATTCTCCTCATCAGAATCTGGAGTCATAGACTCTTCCTATTCTAAGACCTCTTTGTAACTGACCAATTTCATTGTGTTTAGACACATTTGTATTATCACAGGATGATATTTTATCCTGCTCTCTAACATTTTGGGTAATTGATAAATTTGAAAATATTATATCTATATCCCTATAAATTAATGTATAATTTTTACATTTACCCCTGCATACTTATGAAACACATTAACATAATGCTCCACTGTTACAGGCAAAATAGGGAAAGCTGGGCCACCATTGAACTGAGAACTTTCTTAACACTCCCCTTTTTGCAGTACAATGTTAGAATTTTTTCATTCAGTTAAATATATCCTCAAGTTCTCTATTTTTATCAGTATAATTAATTCATGGTTATATTATAGGTGAATAAAATATTTAATACTTACTTCATTTTAAATTTCTTCATACCCCAGGAATTGCCTAGGCACTAGAAAAAAAAAATTTAGGTAAAACATACTTCTACAACTTTTTATGTATCAGCACGCTCAAATCCTCTAACAGATTATATTTAATCTTGAGTAAATTTTTTTTTAATTGACAAAAAACTGCTAGGTGAACTTTTCCAGTATCCTATTTCTTCTGTAACTTCATTGTTATTTTAAACCATACAGAAGGGTATTCTACCTCCTGCAACAAATTATAATAAAAGCCAATGAAACATTAAGTGGAATACATTAAGGTAGCTAAGATTTTCCCCTTAATAATGACAAAACAATGATATTTTTTGCTCATGTTCATGAATCTTCATGTAATGAGGAAGTCACATACAAGCATTTAATATATTTAAATGTTTTCTGAATTATAATTTAATGGATAGGACAAATAATTGCATCCAGCCATACATAAATTAAATAGACTAAAAGTATTTAGAAAATTTAGTCTTAAAACTCAATTCTAAAGTCTTTGACAAACAATAGAAACTTCTGAAATTATTTAAATCTTCTATTCTCTTCCTACCACCACACATATTCACTTATTGTGGTTTTTGTTTTCCTCCTCTTCTTTTTTTTTCCTTCCTATGTTATTAATCAGTAGAAAGTAAAAATTCTGGATAAACTTTTATTTTGAACTCCTTATGCTTCCTCGATTCTACTTCTGATTTTTATATTCTATGAAATTTCTCTATTGCTGAATGATATATCCCAATCTTTCTTTAAGGTGTTACTAAAATATAACAAAAACAGCAGCACAGTTAGAGAATCTTGAATTATCTCAGAATGTCCATGGTACATACTATAATTTTTATCAAACAGGAAGTATTTTTTACTCTGCTTTTGAATTATTATGATTTTTAAGCATATTGAAGAACAGCAAAACTTTTGGATACCGATTGGGTACTAGATATACTAATCCCAAATAGGGCACCTGTATGCATTATTGGATGCAACTAATTGTCCTAGACACAATTTAGAAAACATTTAATTCTCTGAAGATCTGAGTCATAGATCAGACATTGTTGTACATGCATGGGACTTCTCAGTGAAGAATAAACATTGTCCTACACCTGAAGCATTCTAGAAGATAAGGGAGAGCATAAGCCTTAACATAATAAGTAAGTAAATCATATGGCAAACTGCAGGATGCAAATAATAATAGAAAACGTAGGTAGGGAAAGCCGTAATTTCTTTGGCCTGAGGAAGGACAATTGGCAGGCGGTATGTGTTTGTGTTTGTGTGCACCTGTGTGTGTATTTTGGGAGTTGGTAGAAGTCCCTGAATGGGTGAGGTTTCAATCAAGACATGAAGGATATGAAGAATTCATCTGGCAGGTTTGTGGAGGAATAATAGCTGGAACAAAGCCCCTGTATTATAGAAGGTAAGTATCACACCTGAGTGATACTGGTAAGATTGGCATGACCAAAATTCAGTAAGCTATCTGTAGCTAGACTGCTGCAGAATGAGTCCAAGAGTTAACATGGAGTTCTTGTAGGGACTTGAAAATCATACTGAATTTTGGCTATTTATTGTGGGTAAACTAAGGAATATGTGTATACTTTTGAACATGTTTATATTTAAAAAGTCCTACTGTGGTTGTTATATGAAGAATAGATTTTGGAGGGACAAAGGTAAATAAAGGAAGATGTGTTAGGAGACTACTAATCTGATCAAGCCAAAAGAGTAGTATGATTTAGGGATGAATGGGAACAACAGAGATGAACAGTAGTGTATTAGTCAACTTTTCTTCACTATGACCAAATTATCAGAAAAGGACAACTTAAAGGAAGAAGCTTATTTTGGCTTATGTTTTGAAAGACTCAGTCCATGTTGGGCCAACTCCATTGCTTTGGGCCCAAAAGGCAGAACGTTTTAGAACATTATCATGGAAAGCATTGATAGAGGAAAGCTGCTCCATTCATAGCAATTAGGAAACGAGAGAGAGAGAGAGAGAGAGAGAGAGAGAGAGAGAGAGAGAGAGAGAGAGCGCGCAAAGAGAAGATGAATTCTTCCAGGGCTTGACACCAGGGACCTACCTGCTCCAGTCATGGCCTACAGTTATAGCAAGTTAGATGATTCAAATTAGGATGGAATGATTATGTTACAGCTCTTATAATCTAATAATTTCACCTCTGAATATTCTTGAATTAACACAGGACCTTTGGGGGCACATCATGTCCAAACCATAACACTAAGATTTGAGCCAATATGATTTCTTTATGCAGAACCTTCCTAACTTTGAATGTTATGCAGATGCATAAATCATATTTTTTTCTACACTGGAAAAAATTTTGAGAGAACAGGATGACAAAATAATTAAAATAGTACATTAAAATATTTATTGAATAAGAACCTTCTTTGTATGCCAGTGAGCCTATATTATGTTTGCATTTTTTAAAAGTCAAACAAAATTCCTTTGAAAAAATCAAATAAAATATATATAAGCACACACACACATATATATACATAAATCTAAAATTAAAAAGAAATTTATATTCATTATCTGAACTCTGAAATATAACAAGATTATTCCAAATATATCATTGCAAATTTAATCAGTCCTTTAAGCTATATTTGTCAATTATATATTGTCAATTATATATATATATATATATATATTTTAAGAATAGTCTTGTTTTAAAAATTAAGTAGTTTCACAGAATTATTTTTTAACATTTGGCCCAAAGTTGCATTTTTATGGTTAATATATTCAAATTATTATGCCTAATTGATTCCATTCTCTGTATCATAGCAAATTCAATTGAGAAATTATTATCTATAGAATTTGAGACATCTGGTAAACTCTGAGAAAATTCTGCCAGAGGACATTGTCCGTCCCACTTTTTAAAACTTTACAATATTAACATTTCAGTCAAAATTGTATGTTGCCAGCCATTTTGCCTTTATTTATGGTATCATTTTTCCCTAAACAATTTTAACACAAAATTTCTCAAATAATTTACTTCTATTATTTAAATACACTGCCCATTAAAGAGGTTGTTCATTGACTTTACATTTCTATAGTATATAAATTAATCCAGAAAAAATCATTCATACAATGATTTCTATAGTATATGAATTAATCCTATATACTCTATATAGAATATATTCTATATATACATATATATATTCTATATATAGAATCCCATTCTATAGTATATGAATTAATCCAGTTAAAAATCATTCATACAATGATTGCCAATACAAAGATATTCCCTTTTACTTTGTTTTTGTCAAAATATATTTGTGCATTATTTTCAATAACTGAAATCTTTTAGCTGTTTCTAACGTGGAAATTTTATGATATAGCACTTACTAAATGCTTTGGTTAAATATTAACTAACTATTTGGGAAATAAAATGAAATTTAAATTATAGAACTCATTTACAGTCATGTTCAAAACCATTAATGGGAATTTAATTCAATTTACAAAGTAATTCTTCAATACTTCTAATGTCTAGTTTTTAATGAACAGAAAAGAAAGGCTGCATGTTTATAATGCTAGAGTTCTTTTGCACTCATAATACACTTTATCCCCCCACAATTACGTAGCTCAGTACTTTGTATGCATACTTTTACATGCTAACACAAAATTTCACCATTAAAACTTTTAAAATTAGTACGACTCTTCTTCAGTTCTGATAATTGAACTGAGACTCCACTCACGTTAGGCAAGTGCTCTACCACTAGCTATATCCCTAGTACTACAACTTTTATTTTGATTGAAAAAGTACTGATATTGGTGTGGAAACAACATAAATGGTACACCCATAGCATTAAAATCTATGTGTATATATATATATATATATATCTTACCTCAATTTCTTAATCTAAAATCAATTTTTTAAATTCAAGAACTAATAATTTTGTCCTCCAACCTAAAATTCTAATATCATTTGTAATTTGTGGTAGCATTCAATATGAGGTCAAGAGAATTAACCTTTGATAGATACATTCTAAAATTTTGATTCACTCAGTTGAATGAAAGGTATCCATCTATTATTGGAGTTTATTTACTTGATTTCTATTTGAAACACCTAATAATACTAAGGGTTCCATTCAATCATTTGTAAAATACTTTTGGCTAATGAAGTTACCACACTAACAGCAATCATTTAATTTCCATACAATCAAAAGAACATTAGAATAAAAACATTTATCTTAGAAGATCAGTTATTTGATCTAAATAAAAATTATTTCTTCACAGATGATATGCAAATGTAGCTTCTATGGCTAGAATTTTTTTTAATGCTTCCTTTCAACCATAAACTTTTTTAAAAAATACTTTTGAAGTAGAAGCTGATACATCTTGTTCCTTGTTGCTTTCATGTCATTTGTGATATTAGCATTGTACCCAAGATAGATGATAAACATCAGATAAATGTATTATGCAGGTTACATGCTCAACATCAAGAAATTTTCAAGAAATAAATTTAGTATTTAACTTTCCACTTAGCAAGCAACTTTACTTTTATTTGGTCAATTTCTGCCTAAGAATTTTTTGGAAAAAATTTTGGGGGCATTTCTAACAATACAATAATGAAGTTTTAGACCACGTAAAGGCAGAAAGAATAATGTGTGGAGGGTTTAGACTATTTACTTTGCATTCTACAAGAGCAGGACTTGTATTTTATTTCTTGGGGGTATATTTTGGTTACATAGTAGATGATTTTTCCATTCCTCACTGTTAATTGCCATCTGACAACTTGGATAACACTAGACAAACTTGGCACACTGGGTCTTATAAGTGACTTGCAAAGGCAGTAATAGCACATAATCCTCCAGGAAATACTGGAAGCTGGAAGGCCACAGCCATCTTCTGCCATTTGTGTGTCAGAGTTGCTTGTTTTGTCAGTAAGCATCTTGCCTGATAGACTTAAATGAGAAGTTTTCATTACATTGAGTTATTTTTAAGGAAAAAGAGGTAGTCATTACACACAATTCTCAGATATAACATATTCAGTTGATAAAACTGCTCTGTGCCCATGCATCTCAGTTGCTAGTAGATGAAAGATGGGAGAATCTGGAGTTCAACGAAGTACATTTTTGATTGTTTTAATGCAACTGTTAGGAAAATTGCATTGCTGAAAATGAAAAAGTACTGTTCAATATTTAAACTGGAAAAGACACTGGGGATACAAGAACAAACCAAGAATAGGCAAACAGTTTGCATGGTAATGCTAGGTATACATATATATTAAAAAAAAAAAAAAAAAAAAAAAAAAAAACTAAACCAAGGGTGATTTAAAGGGTGATATTAAAAAAAAATACAGAGAGTAAAAATGGATACTAAGAATACATGAGACCATAATTCTGTCAATCAAACAGCCTGAGTTGATTAACTCACTTGAGAAAGAAACAATACTGAAACCAAATAGTCCAACATCTGTGATGCAAAGATAGAGATGCTGGATGTCCTCTGGCCTAGAACATTGAGCACTTTGAATTTGTATTTTTAGTGGAGTTATAAAATAGATTTCCATAATTCCTTGCACAATGGGAAGGAGGGGGGAGCCAAAAACAAAGACTCTGATATGCAGCAGATGTCCTGAGAAATATCCACAAGGCAGATGGCAGCAATGTGAGAACAACAAACAGACCTATGGGATAGAACCAACATGATGAGTATTATTTGAAGAAGTTGCTGAAATATTTCACATTATATTATGTGCGTGTATGAATATGGCATAATGAATCCCACCATCATGTGAAATTAAAATGCATGAATAAAAGAAGAACTTAGTAAAATTAAAGAGAATTCATGACTGCAATGACCTGGAACAGTGTAACAATTAGAGAAAGGAATTTGAAAGAGAGATAAAGAAAAAGCATAGAAAGGAGATGGGGAGATAGAAATGAGGGTGGGGAGAAGAAAAAAGAAGAGAGAATTCCATCATTGGAATTAATATAAAAGAAGAATTCCAAACTAGATGTTGTAATGCTCAACAAATAACTAGCTTTAAAATTAGAGCTATGATCCCTATAAAGATGAAGCGAAATGTCTGTCAATGTCACACAGTGCTGCAAAAGCTTATATCAACGGACCAGTATATTTAAGCAAGACAAACATCACTCTTTACTTTTTAACAAAATCCATTGTGTATAAACATTTCTATGACTCATGCTTTTTAAAATCACCTCCTCCCTCCACCATATCCACATGTGTACAGTATCTCAATCTTTTTGAATTTAATTTAAAAACTTTTTAGCTTGTAAGATGAAATTTATAATGAGACATCTATTTTTTTTTTTGTTCTTCTCTCTCTTTTTTTTTCTTTATTGTAAACAAATGGGATACATGTTGTTTCTCTGTTTGTACATGGCGTAAAGGCATACCATTTGTGTAATCATAAATCCACATACAGTAATGTTGTTTGATTCATTCTGTTATTTTTTCCCCTTCCCCCCACCCCTCCCACCCCTCTTTACCCTCTATACAGTGCTTTCTTCCTCCATTCTTGCCCCCCTCCCTAACCCTAACTCTAACCCTAACACTAACCCTTCCCTCCCCCCCATTATGTGTCATCCTCCACTTATTAGCGATATCATTCGTCCTTTGGCTTTTTGAGATTGGCTTATCTCATCTATTTTAACTCATAAATTCAAAGTCTTTCTGAAGGGTGTTTGAAGAAAGCCACCTACTTGAAAAAGTAAGCAGAAATGTTTTAAATATCAAAAATTGATTAGGTCATGAACAGCTTGCTGGCCAATAGAACTGTAATAAGTAAAGTAGAATATTTAATATAGTTGATTCACCATTTACCTCCATAAATGGAATCACAGCACATTTTGATTGTCTTAACAAAAGTAGATTTGCTTTTAAGTGGTTTCATCAGTTAGTTTTCATGTGGACACCCTGGGAATATGTTGTTTAACGATCATAGTTTCTTTTTTATTCATTTTAATATCTTTTACATGGTTCACATATAAATAGCATCACAATTATATAAAGTTGCAACTTAATCCAAAATACAAATCACTTCACTATGTAAAACTGAGAAGGAATGTAATATCTACATTACAAATGGAATGATGGTGCTTTATATTAAAATGCCACTGTACCAGTAGTATAAAGACTGAATTGTTCAGCATAAAGATTGAATCTTCATTGTATTGTGGCAAGCGGCGATGAACTGGTAATCTATCTGCACTTGCTGTCTTCAAATATTAGAATTTATTACCACAGAAAATAGGACCTTCTAATTTTCAAACCAACCACCTGTAAAGTACAATTCATTGAACAGATACAGTGATGTTTTTTTCTTGCATTACTTCTTTAGCTATCTTCATTACCTCTATTTGAAAAAAGCATATTTCAAGAGCAGGACGATCACATTCTTCTATTATTACATAACTTGTTAAAACAATAATTTGCTGACTTTTTCTCTTCAGTTTATAGATGCAAACTATTAGAATGAATTTATATTTTCAATGACTTTAAAAATTTGGATATTTCTTTGAATAGTTTATAGGCTATATATCCACTTTATTTTCACATGACAGAATATTTTGTACCATATTTATCAGTAAGCATTATTCTAATGAGCTGTCCTGAGAAATAGAATTAGTATCACTTTGGAAATGTTTTATATCCAAATATTTCTATTAAATATGAACTTTAATTTAAATAATGATTAATACCCCAGAATTTCAGAAATAATAAGAACTTGGTTACAGAAATTTCAGTATAGTAGGATTTATCTTCCTTTGAAAGTTTCAATAATTATTTTAAAGTTTAGCCAGAATATAATCTAGTTTACCCAAACCTTGGTGCGTGATGACAAGGTACTATCTATACAATTTTTAATAATTATTATCAATTTATGTTGTAAATAAGAAGCAACAGTCCATGAGGATAAGAACAGGCCTGACAGTTATTTCTTTTCATTTTATTATATCATTGTGAATTGGTTTGGCTTTGAGTAGGAGAGAAGTCCTCGATAATAATGCCTTAAACAAAATTAAAGTTGATTTCTGTCACAAGTAAGTCAGGTATGCTACAGTAATTCCATGAACCCTGGGCACTCTGATTCTTATTTTCTGTCTAGTGTGTTATCCACAGAATAAGGTTTCACTTCCTGACCCAAGATGCTTTTTCTAACCAGAGCTGTCATTACAGTGTTCCAACTAGCAAGGGAGAAAAGGGGTGTGCCTGTGCCCTCTCTTCTATTCAGACATTTCATAAAATTCATGTACCGTACAATATTTTCACTGACATCTCACAAGTCAGAAATGGTTCAAAGGCCACGGCTAGTTTTGCAGAAGGCTGGGAAATGTAATATTTACTTTGGCACTCAAGTACCAGGCAAAAAAATCAAAAGTTGTTTCTAGGCTGGGAATATTATAAAGGTTAGTCATTTCTGAATAATTATGTGTGCACTCCTAGTGTTTAAAATCATACCGATAGCATTGGATATATAAAAGCAGAAACTACATTAGACCACCTTTGTTGAAATTAAAATCCCTAATGTTCTCAGTAATCTTATTACTTGATTTGAGTTTAATAAATATGCTCATGAAAATTGACTGCTTAACCAAAACTTTAGTTTATATTTCCTCAAAATATTTTAAAATTTTATTTTCTGATAAATTTAAAAATAGATCAATCTTTACTTAAAATGGTCAGATCAGTACAGTGTAGTGATTAAAGGAGTAGAGTCTAGAGTTAGATTGCCTCACTTGTGTGCATGCCTGTGTGTGTGTGTGTGTGTGTGTGTGTGTGTGTGTGTGTGTGTGTAGTACTTGGAACTGAACCCAGGGGCCCTCTTCCACTAAGCTACATCTCTGGACCCCTTATTATTTTTCATTTTGAGAACAGTTTTGCTGAGGTTGGTCTTGAACTTGTGATCCTTTTGCTTCAGCCTTAATTCTAATACAGCTAGCAGTAACAGCATTGGAATAGTTGTTTCGAATCTTTTTGACTTTGTTTTTGCATTTTAAAATGGTATAAAAATCTACGGTTAATATAATTAAGTTTCTTAGAATAATACTTCTGCAGATAGACTCCTAGAAGAACCCATATTCCAAACTTCTGATATTCAAATTATCTTATGTTTGTGACTAGCATCTGACCACTAAAATAGAATAGAGTTGAGAAGATGTATATGATTATAGATTTGTTATCTGATGACCCTATTTCCTCATATAAACTGCATTATTCCTCTTGCACAAACTTTCTCTCCCTTGCTGACTTTTGGGAAGCAGTAGGGAATGTTAGGCAGGCATGATGGGCAAGAAACTAATGATGGCCATTTTGCTGACAGACAGCAAATAACTAAAGTCCTCAGTTTGACAGTCTATAAGGGCCTTAATGCTGTCAATGATTATGCAATACTAGAAGCAGATTCTTTCCCAGCCAAGCTTCAGATGAGATCCATGGCCAGGTTAACACTTTGATTGCAGATTTGTAATATGAATCTCGTAAACCTGTCTCCTAACTGCTAACCCACAGAAACTGAAGTAACTTTTATGTTGTTTTAAGCTTTGAATTTGTGGTGACTTGTTAAGCATTAAGAGATAGCTCAGTCAATAACCTAATGAACATAAAATGCTGTTACAGTGCTACCTATTATAGTGACAGGTGACAAGATCATAAGCTTTGAAATCACACAGATGTGAATTCAAAGTGCAGTGAGTACTTCTGTGTTTTTCCTCTAGCTGTGTACAGCACTGGAAGTGTGGTGTGTATTAGGGGTGAAATCATGTTAAGTCCTGTTTGGGTTTCTTCCAGGTAAATATAATAAAATGAATGGAAGCAAAGAAGTTGGCATTTTATACAGTTCTAATTGACCATGAAAATCAAGCTGGGGAAGAAGCAATTGAACACATGATGAGGATGATGGATGGTGACAAGAAGGTGGCCTCAGTGGAATGCAGGTCCAAAAGATTGTGAAGACACATGCATTAGTGGAAAGGAGCTGGAAAAATATGAGGTCTTGATCAGAAAGGGTAAAATTGGGATAATGGAGATGTTGCAGTTATTGCTAATGACATTTTGTGTGTGTGCATGTATCTGTGTAGTATAATACAAATGAAAGTTTTGGGAAAAATGAGGGGAAAATAAAACATAAACTAAACTTTTGCAATTTTATGAGCTCTAAGACAAGAACTAAGTAGTTATTGAAATTATTCAGAATTTTATCCAGCATTTTGGGGGCATTATGAGTGATCCAGGAACTAAAACCCTTAGGAAATGAAGAAAGGCCTAAAGGTTTGTAAATGCTATCACACTGAGTGATTTTACATCCTATATGGAAGCAGTTTGGTCAAGTGTGATGTGCAATAATAATATCATTGGAATCATGTTAGAATACAAATTTCCAGACTGATCTCAGACTAGTGACCAAAAACTCTGGGTATGATATAGCAGTGTCTATATTAACAAGTCTTCTAGGTTATCATGATATGCACTAAAGTTTGAAAAGTATTGGCATAGTGTAATGACATGAGAGCCAAAGCTGGGGACTTTCAATATACTGAGGTAGAAGAATCTGGAAGTAGCAAGAAGGAGCAAAATTGTCAAAGTTGACAACTACCCATATGGGAGCCTGGTGGACAGAGAAGTGGGACATCCCTCATTTATAATAGGCCTAGTTATTAGCCTGTTTTGACCAATTACTACACAATAGGAAATATCCTAAGTATTTCAAATGGATTATTTAATTTAATCAAAACCTGCTTTCTTTGGTAATTACTATTGCAATTGCCATTTTAGAAGAGGAAACTGACATGATACCAGGTTAAGTGGTGTGCCAGAGGCCATGTAGAAAATTAATTTCCTCTCCTCCTTATTTTATGTATTTTAAAATCAAATCAAACATTTATTTCATGAATCCTGCTGGAATGGCACCAACCACTCACTATAAATTTTCTTGCCATTCCAGACTCACTCTGCCTGATTTGCATCAAATGGACAATGTTAGAACTGCCCTGATGCATCGTGTATGTTACTTCAGAAGACACACTAGAAGAATATAATTGGAAAGGAATTCTGAACTTGCCTGCTCCAAATTTTCTCATCTGTAGTGTTCAGTAAATTAGTTCTTGACACAAAATGTCAGCAACATAGTTTGATGAGAATCTCTGGCCACCACTGAAATTATTTTTCAACTCTACATTCCACTTCTTCAATTGAAGCATATTAAGTTAAGAACACTCATGCTATGCTTAATTTCTCTTTGCTCAAGTTTGCTGTTAATCCATGGTTGAAACTGTAATTTTCCAGAAATGTGCCACCCCCAATTCTTCCCACACACAGGTGCCAGAGTTATCTAACTAAAATGCACAACTGATCATGTTACTTCTCTGATTAAAGTGCTTTTAAAATCCCCTATTGCTTACAGCTGTATGGTTTAAATTTTTTAAATATAAATATATATATTTTTTAGTTTTAGAACAGAGAAAAGTGATAGAGAATGTTGCAAATTTTCTAAAAGTGAACTCCCCCGCCCCCTGTCTCTTTTTCTCTGATCTGAACTAGATGCTACTTTTCAGCCCGTCTTGCAGTTAGGGATAGCCAAGTAAATTGATCTTAAAACCAAGGAATGCAAACTGAAAGGAGATTGTCATTTGCAGTTCCGGTTTGATAGTGGAGTAGTGGAGTAGGTATGCTTTGTTCATCCACTCCCCACACTTTTGCTGACTTGAAATCATCGTTTGGCCAGGTGTGGTGGCACATGCCTGTAATCCCAGCGGTTTGGGAGACTGAGGCAGGAGTATCACAAGTTCAAAGCCAGTCTCAGCAAAAGCAAGGTGCTAAGCACTCAGTTAGACCGTGTCTCTAAATAAATTACAAATAGGACTGGGGATGTAGCTCAGTGGTCAAGTGCCCCTGAGTTCATTTCTTGGTATCCACCCCACCATAAAAGATCATGATCTGGATGACCTCAGAAGCAGCGTTGAAGTCTTTGATTTCTTAGTGACTCAGTGAAATGTAGCATTCCTGACTCCACATGGCACTGATCAGAAACATCATTTTCACTCTATGTGAATGAAATGTAAATTTTCATTATGTGACCACATAAATATTTTTGAATTTATCTTTAATAGACACTCATACTTGTTCATCATATATGGTCTTCTAATGTATAACTCCATGATGACCTATTAACATTTCACATATTGTTTTCAAATTACCTGTTTATGAGTCTGTTCCAGCCCTTAGACTATGAGATCTTGATTAAAGGGATGGTGTCCAGATTCATCTGAGAGCATTCATTGATCAAGAAAGGATAATTGTGATGCAATGTCCCAGGTTGAGTCTGCATGCTAAAGTATTTTGCCTGTTTGTATCAAACAAGATTAGTGAACACAATCATACTACACAGTATAAGCAGCTTTAGACTTATGAAATGGAAATAACCTACACACCTATGAAGAAAACACCATTTTTAAAAATTTGTGTAAAGCATTTGGAAATACTACTAGAATGTAACTTCCTATTTAGAAAGCACCATTGCTTTAAAAGCTATAGGAAATTACATGTTTTATTTTGTTATCTTAAAGGAAGCTTGGGATGATGCAGAAGGTTATACTTATATCTTTAAGGTGCAATTATGTCCTCCACATCTCTTGGTTTCTTTTGGTGGTTAAGAGTGTAACTGTGTGAAATGAATTAACCAAGGTAGCAATTAGTGTGCTGCAAGATATCATTTGCTAAATGGGTGAGCAATCACATGGACAAACACTTTACACTCAAAAACTAATTTACTTTCAGAAATCAATACCTATATCTTTTTGGATCTAAGTGGTTTATGGAATATAACCTCAACGAATTGCAAAAATACAATCACCATTGTACATTGTAGCTGTGTTTAATAAAAGCAATGCATAGGAAGTGAAAACAAGATTTAGCTGAATGACATTCATATGTAAATTTTAAGCATAAGAATTTGGAAATCACTATGAGGTAGTTATAATTTTTTTATTTTTATCTTTTTTATTTTTATAGTTTGTTGATACCCTGATTTCATGAACTGGACATAATCAAAAATCATAATTTTTACTTTGAACATGTCCCTTAAGAGATTAACTGAGACACATATCACTACTTAATAGAATCTAGGAACCAGAACCCAGGTACTTTGATTTTCATTAGCATGCCCACTACCAGTGCTTTTCAGTGGATGTAGTGACTGCTGAGAAATAGCTTGCACATTTTTGCACTTTTTCTAGTTGTCACAAAGATAGAAGAACACTGCTGTCCTTTAGTGTGTAGAGATAGGAAGGATAAAACCTGAGAACTATTCTATCATTCCACATATGGTGATAAATGAATAATTGAAATAAGTGAAACATGTTTATAGTTATCTTAGAATCCATTTAAAACAAATATTAGAATAAAGTAGTTTTTGTAGTTCTGTCATATACAAAATTTCCTCAAAATTAAAATTCCCTTTAAGATATGAGAATATTCAAAATTGTATCCCGTGGTGTCTCATCTTGGAAAGTCTTATTCTCAATAACAATATTCAAGCCACACCTCACACCCTATTGGTCTTAGGTAACTGACATTCCTGCCACTTCTACATATAAACATGTAGTTTGATACCTTTATCATATCTTGTAGTCGTGTGTTCCTTTTTCCTTACAGACAAAATTAAGTCTTAGTTTATTTCAAATCACTCTCTATTAATTTCCTCTTTGTATTATAATTAGAATATTATACTGATTTTTAAAATGTGTTTTTAGATAGGTTTATAAGGGGACATTATTACTGTTTCAATCAGGGTTTAGTATTTTAATGTGAAATAAGTGTGCTTCAAATTGAAGCAATTCATTTGAACCATTTCTAATATTTGTTTTCTCATCACAAAATGTCTTAAATAGAAATACAAATAAAAATCTTTCAGAATATGTGTTTAGGAGGTATTGTTATGAATGCAGACCAAAGAGCTACATAGATATAATCCAGGCTGGAGAGACTGAATATATATTTCACCATTACTCTCAAGACACTATGCATTTCTACTGCATACTTGGTCTCCATTTCATATTTTTCTTTTACAACACATGCTAAATACTATCAGTTTTTTTTTTTTTTTTTTTTAAATCTGGTCAATGTATTATGGTTGAAACATACATTTTATTATAATTCAATAAAACTAATTTTATCATCTGGGTAAAATGTGTTTCTCTACATTAACATGTGAATGTAAATATAGTGCACGTGTGTTTGTGTATTCTTTCCATCATTGTCTTCAACCATAAGCTGGGAGATATTCTTTTTTTGTCCTATGACTACATATTAGACAGATTCCCTAGGTTTTCATACAAATAAGCCATAATATGGTCTATGAAGTTCACCTTCATCTATTTTCAAACTTTGGATTCACATTGTTATATATCATTCATCACTAGTCTGATCTGAAAAATCTGGGCAATGATACAGCCTGTACTCTCTGTTCCCTTCTCTCTTTTTATGAGTAGTCCTCTCTCTTTTATTGTGTTGGAGTCTGTGAGGGAAGATAAGGAAATGCAAATGGCCTTTGTCTTGCCTAGTCAGAGTTATAATCATCTTCTGAGAGTTGGTGAATATGTGAGATTATTTATATGCTCAAAGTGGAAGGGATTGTAGAAAGCCAGAGATATGCCAAGAAGGGGATGCAGGCAAATTAATTTTGTGTTTTGTGATAAATGGATAATTGAAATAAGTGAAACATATGTTTATAGTTATCTTAACATCAACTTCTAAAAACATCTGATTGGTTTATCTCACATATTTGTTAATCCAAGAGAAAAAGAAAATGAGCATGAGATACCAGATTGCATAGTAACTACTATCCTATGTAATTAGGTCTACACTTCTTAACATTGATCTTCAATTCCTGGGTGTTCTGTTTTTTTCCTGATGTATTATTAGTAAATGGTAGTTTGATTAGGTAGCAGGGAATGTTTGGCAAATGTTTATAATTTATTGAGGTATGTATCTTGTGATTTTCTTTAAAAAGTGGAAATACTATGCTGTGATTAGTTTCACCTTTGTGGATTTATCCACAAATCCAGGACAAGAGGAATAGTTCTTTCTATATTTTATCACATACATGCACTTTGTGGATATTAGTTTCTAAAGGTCTTGACATTTCATTCTGGTTAGGAATAGTTTGTTTCTATGTTGCCTAGATGCAGTGTATAAACTGGTTCATTAAGGCTTACATCCAATCTGAATTTTCACCCTGTTTAAAAAAGTCCAAGCCATATATGCTTGTGTTTGGCACCTTTCCCAGGTCATTCTCCCTTTCATTAAAAAGTCTTTTTAACATTGAATGTTATTGGATTTAGATGGCCTATAGACAGAGCTGTTGATTATTAAGTGGTTAGAAATTTTGCAAACTGTTGTTAAAAACAGTACTGTTAAACATTAAGTCAAACTTACAAGTGAATGCATAATAAATCAAATTATTACATTTTGATTATTTATCATATTTTATTATTATCTAAATTCATGTAGTATTTATAGTGTTTCTTGGTGGCAAAATCTATATTGAAATCTATGTACTGAAAATATTATAGAATGTGCTACTGAACATCTCTTCTCAACTCCACATTTTGTGACATCAAATTGGTAATTTGAAATTGGCTATAGTGTGAGATTTGTATTGTGGAATTGGAAAATGTACAAAGAGTAGCCCAACTACCTCCCTTCCCTGACAATCACTATCATATCACTTTCAGAAACTGCTTCTGTCCATTACAGATGATTGCAGTATATTATTCCTATGTAATGTGCTTGTCACTGACTAGGAGATAATACAGTTAACTATGAGTTAACTTAACTCATAGCTACAAAATCATGCTGAAAGTCATTATTAACTATACAATGGTGATATTACTTTTTTCAGTGCTTTTTGCATTAAGTCAGTATAAAGCTGTTCAAACATTGCATTTCCTTTTCTGGTGTTCTTTATAATGAATTTTTTCTAGGAATCATTAAGATGCAATTTCATAAAATTAAATTTCCATGCAGAAATTATTGATTTATTTCACTAATATTCATTGTAAACAACTGATAATGGCATAATTCATATAAATCATCAGACTAAAATGATCCTGAATATACTTTATGGTTTATAATTTTAATCAATCCTTCATGAGCTAGATCCACATTTTTTTTGTGAGAAACAATGTTGTTGATTTTCTTCACCAAACCCATCTGAGCCTTTGGGCTAGCTCACCCTCTCCCAGTTCTGAGCCAATACCTTAATTTAACAAGTTTGTCTCCCATCACTTGAACATTATGGCCTCACCTAGAAGCTCAGAGTATCTCCTCTAGGTTCTTAGTAGAGAACACTATCTAAAAACATCATCTAAGTGGCTTTTTAAAAGTATAGATGGAAATACCAGTATGGCACTACTCTGAAAAAAATTTGAAGTATAAGAACTTTCCCTTTTCCCTAAAATTTTCTGTAAGAATTTTTTCACATGGAAAATTAATTTAGTAGAATATTATCATATTCTCTCCCCACGTAACTTTGTAGAGTCTTTTTATGGAATCCAAAATCATATTAAGAAAGAGTGATGCAAAATCCTTTTTTGAATTTGTCACAACAATTATTTTGATGACATTGTTCAACATACTTTTCATGGTCAACACGGAATGCATAGCAATATTGTTTGAGATTCCTATGACAGGTTAATTATTTGGTTTTCCTAAGTCATCTCTAATTCTCACCTTTCACTATGACCAATGAAATAACGATGTCTCCTTTGGCTTTTAGGAAACCAAGTCAAAGTAAATGTTAGTTTAATCCATTCTTTAATTTTCATTCTCACAATTGTATTGTTCCTTAACTGTCTTTCCTCATCTCTATTTTTCTTTGCCCTAATGATTTATTTCAATTTAAAAGATTAACTTTTTATTTTTTTCATCTTTTTGGTTAATGCTTTTGTCTTTGTGTACTCAAAATCTTGTTCATTGAGATGGCCAATAAATAGGTATACATTATACCAACATGAAATTTTATTTTCATATTCCTGTATTTTATCCCTATACAAAATAGTATTAAGCAAGAAATAAAATTAAATCAAAGGAAAGTTGAATGACCATTAACACTTATTTTAGTTCACTAGTATTAGGTCTTCCTATATTTTGTGAACTGAAAAAAATCATGTGTGGTAGTATAATTAATAACACCATTTATTTTAACTTTGGTACATTGTGTTTAAAGAAACAAATAAAAAGATGTATAAAGAAGAATTACTGTGTCAAAAATGTATATGATTTTATGATTAGGAATAGTGCTCTCTGAGGCATATTTCATAGGTTTTAAAACAAGCATGTACAAATGGTGCTTTTCCTGACTTGCATTATCTAGACAATAAACCTACATGAGGAAAACATATTGTCCTTGATATTCGTACAAGCACATTTTGAATTCATGTTATGGATTTTGAGAAGTGACTGGCCTTTTCTTTTTTTATCATCTAAGATGTCCTTTGGGAATACTCACTTAGCTATTTTTCCAACTGGACAGTTAATGTCATTGTTGTTCTTTAGCAGAAGTAGGACTTTATTTATGGCCCTAACTAATGCTACTCTAGACTATAGTGGTACTATGATATATTAGGGCAGTTTGTCATCGCTATATAAAAATATTCCTTTCATGTGATAACATCTTCATCAGAATAGGGACTTCAGCCACACTAGGAAAATAAGAAGCAGCAATTAAAGTTGCTGGGGTGAAGAAAGAATCCAATGTGTGCTATATTCACACTGCATCAGTCCAGCAGCAAGTGTTGCTACAAACACATCTGATAATGTAATTTCCTTTCAAATGATAGTTTAAAAAGATTAATGACTCCCTGACATTCATTCATCTTGCAGTCAGTACCAAAGATTTTGATTTGCTATTGTCTCTTCCCTTTATTCTGAAATTTTGTTGTTTTTCTTTATTTTAAAAAAAGTCACATTAATGTTATTTCCAATTTAGAAGATCGTCATTTCAAATCATTATTTTTCAGAAGACTAAGATAACAGGACAGCTGCTACTTTCCTGAGTTATCATTTTCTTAAAATGATATTTTCTTTTGGGTAAATACGATTTATGAACCCACTCCACACTCCTGAAAGGTTTTATTTGGTGAGTAGAATGTTCTCCTGATGGACCTTGTTTACAAAGGAAGTTTCTAACTGAAGTGACATTTTCTTCCACAAGGATTCAATAACTTGTGTTGTATTGGTAAATGGCTTGATTTATTTTGCCACTTACATAGTAAAAGCTTTGATTTAGAAAGTACATCTTTGCTATGTTGCGGTATAGAAGATAGGAAATTTATTGAGGCCCTCTAGATTTATAAAATACACAATCTAACCATGATTATACTTTGGCAGTTAAATGAGGCACTGGGAAGTCATAACTTCTTTGTTTTAGAGAATTAAAAACTGCTTAAGACAGTGATTACATTTTTCACAAACATTTAAAAATAATTAAAGTAATATAAAATTATGTTG
Organism: Sciurus vulgaris; assembly: GCF_902686455.1. Taxonomy (NCBI): domain Eukaryota; kingdom Metazoa; phylum Chordata; class Mammalia; order Rodentia; family Sciuridae; genus Sciurus; species Sciurus vulgaris. The sequence continues at coordinate 22,205,684 of NC_136470.1, read as the reverse complement.
GGCTCTCATTTTGAACAAAGAAAAATAATTAGATATCAGGAATAGTATTGTAAAATATGTTAATTTCATTCGTTTCATAGATATTAAGATCCTCTTATGTCAGAAACTGTTTTAAGCATTGGAAAAATACAGGATATTCAAAATAATAACAGGACTTCATATTATTTATATCTCAGTAGATGAGACAAATGCAAAAAGAAATGAGTACATTAGATATAGATGTGCAAAACGATGATCCAAATAAAAAGACAAAGAGCTGATTAATGACAATTTTGATGGGTCAGAAAGGAGATCTAATTTAGATAGGTTGTCAGACAGGATCTCACTGAAAATGAGGTTTAAGCACAAAACTGAAAGAGGTAGAGAAATAATGCAAAGATATCACACAGCAAAGTCTTCCATGGAAAAAAGAAAAAACGGTATTATGGGCAAAGACCCTGAGCTGGTATAGACCTGGAGGAAAGCCAGGGTGGATGAAGCAGAGTGAGAAAGAGAGACTTTAGGGATGAGTTACAATCTGAGTGAAATGGAAGCTGATGAGTAGATGTGAGGCTATTGAGCACTTTTCTAATATCCTTTTTTCTTAGAAATGGTACTTTTGTGTTAGATATTTCAGATGAAATATATTTCACTTTGCATATATGTCTCAGCTCATTAAATTGTTTATGTGAATTAAAAAAAATCAAAGCACATTAAAATGTTTTATCAGATGATATTGAAAATTTAAAAAAATTTACTTTTAATGGAATACATAAAAAACATGCAAATTATATATTTTAAGTTTTTATTTTCAGCATGATATTTTTATTGCCTTGTAGTTCTACAATCCATTTTGCATGATTATAAAAGCATGGACTACAGATAGAAAGAAGGGGATGGAGTGGGGGGGGAAGCAGAAGAAGAGGAAATTGGGTATGAATTAGAAAAAAAATCCATATGTTAATGGGATAACTTGATGTTTTTATATACATACACATCTTGCAATGTTTAATTCAGGTTAAACATATCTATCTCCTCAAATATTTATTAGCCCTTTATGATGAAACTTTCAGAATATTTCTTCTAGCTTTTCAAAATATAAGTTACATATCTATAGTCACCCTACTATGCATAGCACCTCAGAACTTCTTACTGCTATTAATTGTAGCTTAGTACTCATTGAGATTTTTTTAATGTTAATATGAAAGTCATATCCTACACAGTGAAATGCTTAAGAATAATAAGCAATAAATTCTCCTTAGAAATTGTGAGAAAATAATTTATGCTAAGATAAAGCCATATTTTTAATTAATTAATTAATTAATTTTTATAGACTGTATTTTGATTCATTGTACACTAATGGGGTACATCATTTCATTTCTATGATTGTGCATGATGTAGATCATACCATTTATGTAATCACACAGGTACATAAGGTAATGACATCTGTCTCATTCCACGAATTTTCAGACCCCTCTCCCTCTCATTTCCTTCTACATAATCTAAAGTTCCTCCATTCTTCTCTCACTCACCACACCCCTACCCCCATTATATATCATCATCTACTTATCAGGGAAAACATTGCCCATCTCCAAAACTTATCCTAAGAACATAGGGAAAAGAAGAATATTAAGAAAAAAGAAAAATTATTTTCAAATAAGCAATGTAAATAAGTAAGGCAAGAACAATTAGGAGAGCTATCAAGAATTGTAATTTCAGAGATAACAGAAACTATATTTGGAACAAGGAATATCTACACTTAAAACCAAGTATTAAAATTAAAAGTGGATGTGGAAAGAAAAGCCACAATATTTGTGTTATAATTTTCAACCATTAAAAATAAAAATGACTACAAATATTCAGACAAAAAATTTTGAATCAGGACAAAGGAAGAAAATTAAATTGCTCTGAAATTAATTTTTGTGACATAAATCTAGGAGACAATGGGATGCTCATAGGAATCTGAAGAAAAAATAATCACAGGTTGTGAAACAAAAATGCTGTATACAGCTAAGTACATATTGCCCAGTGAAAGTAACATAAGGGTTTTTAAAGGTCAGAACAACTCAAGTAGCTGATAGAAGTTTCCAAAATGAACTATTTGAAGTTCTGGGCTAAAATAATTTGGGCATATCAGAGTAAAAATACAGTACAGAAAATATTGTTTGAGCTTTTAAACTAATAAATATATAGATTTAAACCTTATAATTGAATTAGACATACCTAGAGAATTTCATTCTTTGACTTTGAAAATTTTTGAATTAGTTATTCAAAATTAAAGTTATGGATGTTGTAGTCCCAGTTTGTTTTAATCAATTTAAAATAAATTAAGAAATGCCCTATATATTATTTTTTAAAGGGTTATCATTTTTCCCCCATTTTTTTTTTTTTTTTTTTAGGTACCAGGAATTAATCCCAGGTTCTCACATGTCTGGTGAGCACTTCACCACTGAGTTCTAATCACAACCCCAAAATGTTATGTTTTTCTATTCTTAATATATTAATAAAGCATGTTTATTTTAAGTTATGCTCTAGTGTAACACAAGGATTAAGAGATAATTTCAGATATACTATTTTGACATTCATACTAAATAGGAAAAAGCATTCACAAAAATGTTTTGATGGTTTAATGAAAATAAATGTGAAAACTTAAGAAATAAAATGCTGGTGTTTGAAACCTACTGACTTGTGCATCTAGAATAAATTTAGGTAGATAATTCATTCTATCAGTGAACATTTATAAACCACATACTATAAAAGTTTTTTAGACCTTAGAGAAATACTATTTTTGAGAAGTTTATAACACAGGTATGAAAATGTGTTCATTCCATACAAAAATTCTTGGAATTATAGGATTAAGTGTAGGGTAACAGATGCCGGGCAGATGTCAAAAATATGTTTTTTGCTTCACATGGGTATTATTTTGAGTTTCTTGTATGGTGTGGGAGTGAAAATTATAGTTTTAGCTTCCATAAACTATAAGGTTGTAAATTAAGGATTAGGTCGTTTTATTTCTGATTACCCCGCGATCTCTAAAACATTGAGAACTATTTCTAATGTATATTTAATCTCCTGAATACTTTGACACATGGATAGTATGTATCTATAAGGTTAACAAGTAAGTAGATATTACATGCAAATGTGAAAGAAAGTAAGTAAAAGTGAATGACTTTTATATCATCTCTGAAAATTGAACAGTGCAGATGTTTTGTAACACTAAGAAATGTTTTCCTTCTTTGACAGATCTTCCATACAAATTTCCTTTTACAATTGTAAAAGGGAAAATTTGATTATAAAAGTTGAAAGATTCATCTTAACTCTAAATAATTTTTGCCTTCATTCTAAAACACCATTTCATTTCCATATAACATAAGTGCCATATACATTTTCCATAAAAATATCATGATGCTTTCTGAATAAAGACATAGCAAATCAAGAGATTCTATCCCACTCTTATTCCCTCATATATGCATTTCTGTGGTCAGTTCTGGATCCAGTTCTTTGACTTTCCTCTTCATTAACTTCATCTGACAAATTGCTCCTTCCTTCTCTCTGCTTGAAACACTGAGGCATGTATTGTAGGTCACCAGTGTCAGGCTCCTTCTCAGAATGAGACTCCTGACTTGACCATTCTGGACCCCTTTCCATCTTCTCCTCCTAACCAGTTCTCAAGTTACCTTCACAACGTTGTAGGCATCTCCTCCTCTGGGAAGTTGTCAAGGACTCACAAAGCTTGGGTCTGATTTCTCTTGTATGAGAAAACAGAGGTACATTGATTTTTCTGTTTTGGCCCCTGTTATCCAGGCTAGCTCTCCAGATCTTCATATTTGTCCTCAGTGGATAGGATGTGTGACACAAAGCAAGCACTTAATGCCAGTTTGTTAAAAATTTATGAACAAAAGAATGAGCCAGGCAAGAATGTATCCACTTGGCATTCTTTTGTTATATCAAAAGTGTATAACTGGATGAATATGTATGTAACTTTTATTGTTTTCAAAACATTATCTTAAATAGTTCTGACTTAATTTTGACTGTACACTATGAAATGTTTACTTTTCTTTGTTGGAACTTTTCACTAATTGTCATTTCAAAGTCAGGAAGACTTTCATTTCAGTGTTTTGACATCCAGAGAAATATGGACAAAGCATTCTTTGCTTGCCCTCAAATAAGAGTTTTGACATTTCTAAAAAAGAGAACAAAAGTCATTGAATTGATAATCTTATTAATATCTTGATTCATTTTTTCCAACTTTATACAATTCAAATTTCTTCAATTGTCAAATATATATTAATTTCAATATGAAGATACTGCTTTTTTAAAAACAAAAACCTATTTGAAACTAAAATAAAAAAAAAAACTAGTGTTCTTTTTCAAGTAATACCTTTAAATAATTTGACAATTTGGATAGATAATGGGCAATATTGTTTTTTGTTTGTTGGTTTGTTTTTGCAATATTGGTTTTAGTGAGTGACCTTTTTATCAGGATGATTCAGCAGACATGGAAATAAGTAAACATGATAATGGGAAAGTAATAGAATCATATGAATATGCTCATGGAAAATTAAGTTCTACCTTAAGCTGATATATCTTGTATTCTGTTATAATTTTCTTGAAGCTCCTGTTGTGAGAGTCTCATATTAAACATTTTAAAAGGCAAGAAACAGATTTTGGTTCTGAAAAGATAGAGTACAATGAAGAGGAACAAAACCTTTAATTTAGATTACATTTATTTCTGGGGAATTTCAATACTTCGTGATAAATAATGGCAGTGTGGTAGGCAGAATAATGTGTAACTCAAAGATCTAGCTTTTAATCCTGGAAACTGAGTGTATACCTTGCCTAATAACAGGGACTTTGTATGTATGATTAGTTTAATATTGGGATGAAATTATCCTGGATTTTCCTTAGTTTAAGGATCCTTATAAGTGAGAAAGAGAGAGAGAGAGAGAGAGAGAGAGACATCAGAACAGGAGATTGCAGATGCCACACTGCTGGCTTTGAAGAAGAATGTAGGAGTATGAGCCAAGCAATGCATAGAACATCTGGAAGGTGGAAAAGACAAGGTAACCAAGTGTCTCTAGGAAGCTCCTGAAAGACACTGTCCTGATCCAAAACCTTGATTTTATTCCAACATAACCTATATGGAAATTTTCCAAAATATTAAACAATAAATTTCTATTATTTTTTGCCACCAAGTTTGTGGCAAATTTTTATAGAAAGAATAGGTAGCTAACACAGTTACCAAATTAATGTGTCTGTCTTTTGAGGGAATGAAACTACAGGATTGTTTCTTAGGAAAAAAATAACATTCTACCTTAATTTATTGATTTCATTTCAACTAACACAATACAATTTAAGTTTCCTTTTTTCTTTGAGAAATTACCACAGAAACTTCTAAACGAACACGTTCTCCTCTTTACAACTGCAATTAATTTGCAGTAGTCAGCAAGGAGTTTACTCTTAAATTCCTTTCCTTTTATTCCTGAATCAGTATTTTATGGCTCATTTATTTATTAAGCATAGTATTACTTCCTATACATAGAATTGTATTATTTATTGTTTTCTCTTTTCTGTCAGACATGTACCACTGCTGACATTTCAGAATTCAAGTTCAATGTACATACTAACATTTATCCTGATCATAAGTGATGTGTAATATAAGTAAGTGAAACCACACATCAAAATAAGAAGCACCCAATAAGAAAAAAATTTCTCTGTGCAGTATCTTGAAATAATATTAACTTGACTTAATAACATTCTAGGAATGGAAAACTCATTTAAATTGTTAAAAGGAAACCTAGTAATTCATCCTTTGCCTATTAGCTTTAGCATATTTGGTAGATGAAATTTAAAAAGAGGAAAGGATCAGAGACTGTAAGAATTTGTGCTGCCCAATGCAGTGCACATTCCAGTCATTAATGCCAAGCACTGGTGACAGAGTATTCTATCTGCCTATTATTGGTATTAGGATTGAATTCGAGAAGGTGAGAGATTATAATTCTCACCTGTGAGAAGAGAAATGCAGTAGGCTTCAGAGACATTTCTTATATGGTTTTCACAGTCCCCAGGACTGCTTAACCTGGGTATCACTTTTTCTCATTAATAGTGGAATCTCTTAAAACCTATTTATGTTTACTTATTTTAATTTCATACTCTGAAACTTATTTTTCTCCATATTTTTATATCTTTCTTTGTAAATCATAGCAAAACAGAAGTTATATAAATAAATTTCATTAACTTTTCTATCTGTTATAACACAGAAATTTATAGACAGCACTATTTCTTTTGATGTTTGTATTACAATTTTTTTTTATTTCAGTACTGAGGGATTTCCATTAAAACACCAAAATGTCTAATGTTATAAATGTCAGAGAAATAAAAATGGATAATTATACACTATTCCTTTCAGTTTTCTGAAGTCGCTTTTTGTTTTTGGTACCAGGGGATTGAAACCAGGGGTGCTTAACCACTGAGCAACATCCCCAGCCATTTTTATACTTTATTTAAAGATAGGGTCTCACTAAGTTGCTTAGGAATTCACTAAATTGCTGAGGCTGGCTTTGAACTCCTGATCCTCCTGACTTGGCCTCCCAAGCCGCTGGGATTATAGGCATGCACCACCACGCCCAGTCTGTACTCACTTTTTAATCCAAATATCTTCAATGAACCCTCATTAATACTTCATTCAGATTCAAATTCTTCACCATGCTATTCGTTTTCCTTCTTCCTATATCTCCAGTCTTTTTGAACATGTTACTCTTTATCTTAGTCTCTCTTCATGGAATTTACCATAGACATTGAGATAGTAGCTAACTCTACAAGACTGTTCAGACTGATTCTATCACCCACCTCATAAATTTTTATTTATATTGTCATATGCTTTGTAAATTATTTAATAATTCATTGATTTATTTAATAAAATTTTATTGATCAAACCTAGTAAAATATATGGTATATAAACACAAATGTGCTACTATATAGTCTTGAAAAGGAAGGCCATTTTATCATTTCCAACAACATAGATGAACCTGCAGGATAGTATGTTAAGTGAAATAAAGCAGACTCAGAAAGACGTGTAGCACATACTCTCACTTACATGTGGAATCTAAAAAGAAAAAATCAAACTCTTACAAGTAGATGTGACATAGGCTCCCTATCACTGGTTACCAATTTGTCTGGGTGTGAAGATACCAAACACTCACATACACATTAAATGAAGTGTGCTGATTACCTTCAGATAGGCAGCAAGGGACACCATAAACCTAGGATGTCTTGTGAGTCTTTCCCCTGAGACTCATGAAACCTGACCAGGCAGGCTGATCCTCAACTGCTCATTTCCCACTTGCATCTCAGCTGAGTAATCCTGAAAGATAACTTTCCCGGGTTATGTATCTCAGTGATCATGTAACTAACTGGGTAAATCATTAAAGAACATCTTATTTCCAGGGGAGGGAAGAACTGTGCTAGGTTCTCATCACTGTGACCAAAATAGCTAATAAGAACAACTTAAAGGATGAAAAGTTTATTTGGTTCCCAGTTTCAGAGGTTTAGTTCATGGTCAGCCAAATTCATTGCTCTGGGCCTAAGGTGAGGCAGAACATCATGGCAGAAGTGCATTCCTGAGAAGTGCTATTTATGTCACAATGGCTGGGAAGCAGAGAGAGGAGAAGGGGTTCAGGATGATGAATCCATCCAGGGCACAGCCCCAACGACTTATTCCATCCAGTCACACCCAATCTACCTATAGTTATCACCCAGTTAGTCCACTTGAACAAGGATGGATTGACTAGGTTACAGCACAGACAATCAAATCATTTCACCTCCAAACATTCCTGCATAAACACAAGAGATTTTGGGGGCACCTCCCTTCCAAACCATAATGGGAACAAAATCTGGGCTATCCTGTGTAATTCTTCCTTAACTGATAATTAATTGTCCTTTCTGAAAGGCAATAATTTCTTTTTTCTCTAATGTTCCATTTGTGGGCTCAGTCAGTTCAGGAAACATCTTTGAAGTACATCCTGAGGTAAATAAGCAGATATTGAAGTTGAAATATTTTAGCAGGCACTGTAATTCTCAAAAACAGCAGAGATTCCTAAAGACATATGCAAAAGTTATGTTATCAAGACACTAAAAAATACTGCTATTGTCCACCACATGGAACACTCACATTAAATCAACTCTATTACTGACTTCCTCTTCCTGTCAAGATAAAATAATTAAGACACTGCTAATCATTCAAATAGAAACAACTGAAAAAATGGACAAAATATGAAAGAAAATCAAAGACATCAAGGGGAGCGATCCGTGAGAGATGAGGTGAGACCTACAACTGTTATGGTTTACTGATTAGAGAAAATATTCAGGCCATAGCACCGGAAGAGGGAAAGCCAGGTACAGTGTTGAACAGTTCTTGAATAAGTATGTGGAATTGTGAGCTTAGGACTTGTTATGGTTTGGATGTGAAGTGTCCCTCAAAAGCTCCCATGTGAGATAATGCAAGAAGGTACAGAGAAGAACTGATTGGGTTATGAAAGTCTTAGCTCAATCTGTGAATTGATCACCTGATGGGATTAATTGATTGCTAACTGATGGCAGGTAGGATGTGGCTGGAGGAGGTGGGGCATTGAGGGTGTGACTTTGGGGATATATGTTTTGTATCTGGTCAGTGGAGTTACTAATCATCATATGAGCTGCCTACCTCTGACACACTCTTCCACCATGGTGTTCAGTCTCACCTTGATCCCCGAGAAATAGAGTCTGGTATTTATGAATTGAGACCTCTGAAACCATGAGCCCCTAAATAAATTTTTCCTCCCCTAAAATTTTTCTGGTCAGGTCTTTTAGTCCTAGTAGTGAAAAAGCTGACTAAAACAGAGGTGTGAAGACAGGTAGCATTTTGGGGGAGGAGTATTGAAAAAGGAAGACTTGCACACATAGAGAACTCCTGAGATCTACAGAGTCTTAAACACATTCAGTTAAGTAGTGATTAGCACATGAATGTGAAGAAACTCCCTGAGACCAAGAAATTAATGTTGATATAATGGGGACAATCATTATAACTTTTTCACAGTACCTCTGATCTCTGAATCCCTCTGTGGGTTTAGTAGTGATTCATATTTATGTTTCTGTCTGGGGATTAAAATGCCAGGTACTCACTTGGCCCTTCTGATCATTGATAGAGATCAAAAGTCTTTGTGATGTTTTAGTTAATGTTAAATAAATTGATACAAGTTATGCATCTAGTCAGAAAAGGCTACAGAGGTAGGAACATCATATTTCCAGGGGAGGGAAGAACTGTGGTAACGTTTCATCACTGTGACCAAAATGGCTGATAAGAACAACTTAAAGGCTGAAAAGTTTATTTGGCTCCCAGTTTCACTGAAATGTACTAGGACCAGGAATATGTTTATCACTTGGTCTCCTTAAATTCTAAATCTAACTGAGGAAAGGGAAGGGCATAGTGGAAACTTGGAGATTCTAGTATCTTTGTCAAGTCACCCTAAAGACTAGGTATTGCTCATACCCCAGTGTACAGTAGTTAGGTAAACAAACATCATTTCGTAGTAAATATTATAGGAATATTTATAGAGAGGGTGTCCTAGGAAAATAGTTCTTTTCAAGTTAACGCTACTAATTCTGAGAGTGAATTGAATCTGGAATCTGCTGAAAGACCAGGATTTTAGAGGTTGATAGTCATAAAACTCCTTGAGTTTCTTCTGCTTTGCATTAAACAATGAGCTGTCATACAAACATGTCTTACCCACAGGAGCACAATAGTGTTCTAGTAGTCACTACAGACCATGTGGAGTAAGGCGTCTTTGTGGTCATCCTGGCATTGTTTCCCATTAAAGTTTTATTTTCTTCCTTCTTAGGTAGGTAATTGAAGCCACCTAGTTTTTATCTTTCTGGAATCCCACATTGCCATTGCAATATAGAAATCCAGTCCCAAAACAACTTTCCCTATAGTCATGCTGACCTTACTGATGCCAGGCTCTCCCTACCAGTGCAATCTTTATTGAAGAGTATTTCTGTCTTTTGTAAAAACAGAAATAAATTCACTTAAGATTTTTTCCTGAGTTTTCTTACCTCTTTCCCAATACTTTGGCAAGTATGAAATTCCTATAGTTTCATTTAGTACGGATCATCATTTTTTCCAAGCTTCCAGATCTTCCTAGTCCTATACTAAATACTCTTATCAAGATATTAAAAGTTTACTCAAGAGAAAGTGATCAAATATCCATGAGCTCAATTGTATTCATATTCCACACCCTGCAGTCCAAAAGCCTATGTTGCACACTTGCAAATATTTGTATTTTTGCTGGTACATAGATTTTAGGTTCTGTAGTAATTTTTTTTTCTGTAAGTTAAATATATTTTTCTATTTGATATGCACTGAGATATAAACCCAGCTATTTTTTTCTGGAAACAAAGGTCTGGGCAGGGTGAATGAATGGTGAGTTTTACAAGAGAGGTTTCAGGGAAAACTTTTCTCTCTTCCCCTGTGCTATTTTAGACATAAGGGAGCCAAGAGAGGCTAACAGTTGAGTGCTGTTAATGTCAGCTCTGAGTGATTAAAATGATCTTGCGTTTTAACATCTACATAGAGCAATTCAAATGTCTCTCTTATTCTCTTTCAAGCCCTGGTTTTATTATAAGAAATCTGTCAAATCTCTCTCTTCTTTTCTTTACGAATCTTCATTTTTTCTGGTTAAATCTAAGGCCTGATTTGTGGTACTCTTGCCTATGGCATCAAAAGTTGAGTGTCTCATTAAACTCTATCATGATGGCCTCTAGGTTTGACTGCATGCCTTGAGTCACTATTTGGCTCACCGTAAGTCTTTCTATTTAAGGTTTCCAACACACAAAGAGACATGCTAACCTTTGAAACTTCATAATTGCTATTGCTTTCCTTCAATTCAAGTGCTGGAACTAGAATATAAAATGATCATTTCCTTTCTACTTGTGTTGCATTGAAATCCTTCAAATGGATCATCTCTGGCTGGTGATGCTGTGGTATACCCCGAGTTAATACACCCTTCTTTTTGTGTCAATGACGTCTTCATTGCCAACTTGAAGGTGAGTATTCCAGACTGAGGGGCTGCTTCGTAGGGCCGCTTTACTATAACTGACTATGTTTATGAACTTTCTGAAAACAGAAACTGTCAGTTCCTTCTGAAGAATATGGTTCTGACAACTGATTCCTTGAACTAGAAGTGTGTTACTGGGTGAGAGAAGGATTCATGATGATGTTTATTAGTTCAATGTTTTGTTGTCTTTCAAATTCATTTGTTTATCTTTTCTCTTTATTTTGGAAAGTTATCAACCTGCTTACTGTCCTTAACTGCAACATAATGTAATCATCTTATTTATATTATTTTTTCCTTTTAGGTATGTCCCAAATTTCATTTATATTCTTTTTAAAAAGTTTCAGAATATGCCATTTTCTGGATAAATTCAATCATCAATTATAGTCTTATTAATATAAAATCACATTACAGATCATTTGTCTGAGTATTAATACTAACAGAATTATAGTAAACCACAAGTTTATATATATTTATTCTTTGTTCGTGACATTCCACATTAAGAATCATCAGTGTTTTTGAAGAAGGGTAAATATGCCTATATTTCATGTTGTGAAGCAGTCATATCTTTTAGTATCTAAATTTTTGCTTATTATAATTAAACAGAGGCTCCAAATAACTTTTAAATTACTAATGATATGAAATAGCTATCTTTCATTATTTCTGAATATCTTAACTAAAAATTAAGATTTTTTTGTTAAATAAACTTATGTTTGCTCTATAACAAGAGAGAGATATCCAAAAAAAAAAAAAAGTCATTTATTTATCAATAGCAAGTACCACAAATATCTGCATGATGAGTATTGAATGAGATGATACATATTTTGCTAAAATCACTTATTTATTTTTATCACATGAATAAGAAAACATCTCTTAAAAATACTACTGTCTTGAATTCTATAATTCATAATTTGTAAGAAATCATATTTTCATGACCATAAATATATTATATTTTAAAATAAATCTATGTTAGACTTTGAACTTAAGTAAAATTCAATATATTTTCCCAAAATTATTTCTGACATCTAAAGCATCTAGATGTAAATTGAATCAAATTAACAAGTAAAATGAAATGAATCTAACCTGGGCCTGAGATTCTACAAACCAGTGAAAATCCAAAACCCCTTTGAATGAAATTAGCAGTATTGTAGAATCCTTCTTTATCAGACTTATGATTCCTGCTCATATTTAACTTGATGTATCTTAATTAGAGTTGAGGTAGTGGGTGAACCATTATCTTAGAATAATGCCAAAGTCAATCCATCCCAAGTGTGTGAGCACTCATTAATGTAGTGTCTGCTGTCTCACTCCATCAGAAGGCACCATTTAGCTTCCCCTGGCCTGATCTGGCTTTTTTTTTTTTTTTGGTAGGGGACACTTTATCCATTATCTCATATAGAATCTGATCTATTCATCAGAAGAATAGTGAGGGAGTGTATGATGTTTCAAAGGTCATCAGATATCATTAGAGGCTCCAACAAGTCATAATTAACATTGTGTTTAAAGAAGAGAACAACAGGGTCACCAATAACACATTCTGGGAAGGCGGCCAGGATACTACCACGGGAGTCATGATGCCTAGACGCAAATTGAGTAGGCTGGACCTGCAGCTATACTGATCAGAAGTGCGGCAACCATTAACATGGCAAGGGAGAGATAAATTCCTAATAAGGTGAGCAGATGTCTTGGAAAGACTGGAACATTAGCCTTCAGCTTAACCGCTTCAGCAGGTATGCTCTCAAATTGACCTGCCTCTCTTCTAGAAGCACATGCCAAGAAGTGCTTTAAACCTGAGGGTGACTAGGTCGGCCAGGTTGCTTGCAGTTGGCATGAAACAGGCAGTTTAGTGAGCATAGAGACTATAAAGATAAAATGAAATTCTTATTCTTAGAGCACATTTCTTTAGGATGTTTTGGGTTCAAATTTTTAAAATATCTTTCCTAAGCAGTAGGTGCTTAATTTCAGTTTAAATCTTATTAGAAAGAAATATTGTATTTTAAAAGTGGAATAGTATGTCTTCACAGTATTCTACACAGATAATTCGAGCTCCGTTTACTCATCTTTCCACAATGCTACTCTGTAATAGTTCAACAGACCTATTTTGAGTCTTCAGAACAGGCAGAATGGAGCCAGTGTACACTATCTGTAAAGAAAAGAAAAGCTGTAGTTCCTTCAGTCTTACTTTCCCTGCTGATTTTTACATTTTAAAAGAGTTTTCCCCCTTTTTCTGTATGTCCATGGCTTCCCTTTTGTCTCTTCTCTCTGCCTGGCTGTATGGATACTGCTCCATGCTCCTGATCTCTTAGAGACCAGCTGGTGTGTTATTATCAAGGATAGGTGTCTTTTAAGACACAGATTTCTGTCCTTTAACAAGATTACCCCACTGGACAGCATCATTTAAAGGCCAAGTGACTTATTTTTCACATAATTTTGCATATTATTCATTGTCAGTAAAAACAAAATCCTTGACTCAGAAATTGGTGTCAAAATTTCAAGGGTGCTTCACAGTTTTTCACTAAAGATAAGACCTGGTCTCTGATCTGGAGTTCTTAAGCTACTTCCAGGTTATAGTAAACTGATTCAGAACATCTTTTCTCATTTTCAAACCATTTATTTTAAAATAGAAAATTTCGAACATATGCAAAAGTAGGAAAACAAGATGTGAATCCTTGTGTACCCGCTACGCAGCATCAACAATCATAACCCACCAGTTTAATTTCTGCCACCATCTTCTCTCTCTCCATTTACATTTTAAACTTTCAGGTTAACAGTCTCTTCACTAAGTCTTTGGGCAAAATATATTTTGTTAATATTAAGATAGCATATAATATTTAACCAAAGATTACTCTTATACTTGCTACTACTATATAAAATAATTACATTCTGTTATCTGCAAAAACATAAAGCATTTATAATCCTGAATTAATAGCATGTAGTTTATTTAAAATAGTCAAGTAGGTGAACAGGTTAAATGACAGGCCAGCCTAGAAAAGACAATCTTCATTGTTTTGTGCTAGAGGAGCTCTTCACCTATCCACTTGCTTGTGTGCTCTTTCCTGCTGCTCACACCAGGACACATCCTGCAATTCAGATTGGCAGTTGGGGTGTCATTCACTGAAAACAGAGATTTTAACATTGTACAGCAAACTATCTTCAATTTTGACTTAGCACAGAATCTGCAATTCAAATGATGGGAAAATAGAGTTTACAGCTAAGTTTACATAAAGTATGTGTAGAAAACTCAAAAACCCTATTAAAAAGTTAACGTTATTGTGAACTATTTCGCCCCCTCTGGAGAACTATAATATCATTATGTTTATTCTTCTTATGACAAATTGTTCACATGAATTTTCATTAGAGGATTCAAATTTGTTTTTACTCTCTGGAACATTAGTTTGAAATCAGAACAAAAATAAGAAAGATTCTTATATGCAAATATAAAACAATTATGAAGAAACAAAATGACTGATACGTCTTGAAAAAATGCTAATAAAAACATAATGAAAACAAAGCCTACCATAGATACAGTAGTTTCACTCCAAGAAGCCCTAAATTCTCCTGTTTTATCATATAAAAATCAGAGATTATCAGAAAATGAAAAAGAATCCCATTTTCTTTCAAAAGAATAGAGCTGATGCCATTTGAAATGGTATATAATTCTAAGGGTGCCAAGATAAAAATAACTACATGACTGCATTTTATGATGATTTAATATTGAGGGTATTGAATTATTATTGTTTCTCAGTTATTTTTAAGACATATTAAAATTCATAAAAAATATGGAATGCTTATTCAGTTCTCACTGTATTCACAGTGCATCTTTGGCTTCTCACCTTCTCTGAAGTTTCTGTACCTGAGGGACCTGCAGAATGCAGAAAGAACATGTACCATGGCCTAGGATCCATTTGACATCAAGAACTCAAGTAATACAAAAGGGCTAACTCAATGGCTGCCACATTGGTGAAAGAAGTCAATTATAAGGAAATCTCACTGATCTTAGGGACATTAAAGATCACTTTTCAGTGGTGTGCTTTTCTCCTAAGGAGTAAAGGATTATTGGATTTTTAAATGATGACTCTTTCTTAGACAAAACAAGTTGAATTTCAGAAGGTATTGTATTTGTTTTGTCTTGTTTTATTTTCATTACATGCATTAAAATACAAAGTGTAAAAAGCAGCAATTAAATCTGAGAGTGTTCAGGATTACAGGGACTTAAATGTCAACTTTTAAATGTTAGGTAGTATCTGCAACAGGATATCTATCTCACAGAAGAATGAGAAGGAGGGGGAGGAGAAGAAGGAGCAGAAAACTGCAGCAGTAGCAACAAAAATTAAAGGACAAATGATAATACTGAATAACTTGAGAAATTTAAATATGGAATTTTTATTTGATGAAAGCTCTATAATATCTTTAACATCAAGTATATAATAATTCAATTGCTATTAGGTGGAAGAATTTATCCACCCAGAGCCTAGGAGAAACATGCTAAATTATGTGGGGTCAAAGAATAATAAAATGACTGACATTAAAATGGTTTAGCAAAATAAAACTAAAACAAAGCAGAATATGTGACAAATTCTCTTTCATATTTTGTATTAGTTAAAAATTCTTAAAATAAAATTTAAGGAAAATAAAAGTTTGGCAACATTAATAAAAGTGTTTATTTCTATCAGTTAATAGAACTAATAAATATAATAAAATTAATCATTCATTCTCATAAATGCAGTCTATAAACATAGATGGATGAGAATGTGAAACTCTGCTGCATGAAAACACACACACACACACACACACACACAGACACAGGGATAAATAACTTTCTTACAACTCAAGTTGAGCAAGAAAAGTCACCTAGTGATATTTCATGACTACATGATATCAAACAGCATACATGTCTAAAATATATATAACTTTTATGTCAGTAGAGATCAAAATACTGATAACTTTGGGTGGTACAAACTGGAATAAGTAAATAATATGTTAACTATTCATGGAAAATGAATTCTATCACTGTGACATTAAAACTGTGTTGTGAGTAAAAGTCTCTAAGAGGAATTTTAATTAATTAAATTTATCAAGGTCCAGGTAGAAATAAAGTGAATGAGAAATATATAAATTTAGCTTATCCACTGACCTCAATTATGAGCATATGAAAGAAATATCAGATAACACTCATAGAGTTTTGTTAAAAGAGATCACCAAATTTGGAGAAGACGCTTAACAGAACAAAGAAGTTTAATGAGATGTAGTAGAATTCATAAAGTTACTCAACTAAAATTTACCTCAGACTTAAAAATATTCCCTTCAGTGTTATTTTCCAATTTGCTTCTGCTCTTAACTATTTAAATATCTTAAACAGGGTGTCCTGTTTTTCAACACATGGTAATTACTTCATTGCTTTTTGAATGTCTGTTTATGCTCTTTTAAGAGATACTTAAAAAAATTATGTAGGGGAAGAGAATAGAATGTTCATAAATTCCATAACATGATTTATAAATATGAAATGCTTACAGACTGCAATCCTGCTAGACCATTATGGCCTCTTATGTTATAAAACTTAGAAAAAATGAACCACCATTATAAAAATGCACCATTCAAACATATCCTGAGAAAATTAAACTTTAAGTGTCAAAATTGAATTACTGTCTACTCTACATACATACCTCTATAAACTGTAGGAGTTTGAAACATTATCAGTATATAAAAGGGTGCTTCTGTTTAATATTACATGGTACTTTTCTTTGATTAACACTTCCCCACACATTTGATGGAGAACATAGGGAGTCTCTATTACTTAGATGCCTTTCATTTGTCCTGTTCTAGAGGGTTATTCCTGCTAGGAAGATTAGCTTTGCATGGTTTGGTTCACTTCCATAGTGGGAGCCATAAATCCATCAAAACATATAAAAGAGACTGATGGTCTCCTAATTAAAGCCTGAATTTATGTTAGAGACATTCTTCTCAGGGAAATTTTTCATGGAGCCACAGAATAAGAAATCCTTATTTCTATCTATTTAGCAGTTGTAACATTTGTTTTGAAGGCATAAAATGAAGATACAGGGGTCACATATGTAGTTACTATATTAAGTCTGTTACAAACTAGTAGCAAAGACATGACACTTGGCATCAAAGAATAGACCATCAAGCAACTATACAAATAGTTGTGTAGTTGTGTGTAAAGAAGTCCCTTCAAATGTGATCCAAAATGACAAACAGTAGTGTCATTATTGACAGAATAACTTAGACTCACATGGAGGGTCCCAATCAGGGATACTCTGTGTCAAAAATGAAATATTCATTTGTTTTAAGCAGAGATGAGAGAAATTATCTATAGCAAAATTTTGCTTCTTGTTTCACCATTATTTTTACCAGACATATTCTCACAAAGTCTCATTTCAATTTCAATCTTTCAGGAAATCTACTATAACAATCCACACAGCAAGAAATCTAAATCTTATATAAATAAAGACTGGTTGTAGCATCACATATCCAAGAGTAAATATCAGATGATAGATGTGTGGTTTACTAAGACTGCAGCATGTGAGATGTTATTCAATGAAAACCTGCAAGTTAAAAATGTATATATTATTAGAGTTCTAGAATAGAAGAATGAAAGGTCCACGGACTAGATTTAAAAATGTGACTTTTATTTTTTCTTCAAATTATTTGTTGTATCATCATCAAATACTTTACTCCCCCACTGAAAAGGAAAAAAAAAATATATATATATAGACAATATATACATATATATATACAATATATATATATAGACAATATATATATATCTATATATATATAGACTATATATATATATATATATATATATATATATAGACAAGAAAAGAAAATAGAGTTTAATTGATAGGGGACAGACACATGGGGTGAGAATTTCAGGTTAAAGGAATAATTCTATTAAATGGGCCAACTGTGCTGACTCCCATATGTTTTATTTTCCAAGAAGCAATTTACCTGTAGCTCTGCCTGGCTTAAATGGACAGAATATGTCACACCCCTCCACAATCTCCCTGTTATCCGCAAGAGAATTGTAGGCTGTAAATAATGTTTATAAGAGGAACCCAAGTTACCCTGAAGAGGGAGACTTCAGTGATTTACTTTGCACAGACCAGATCCCAGAACTCAGGGAGATAAGGGTAATTCCTCCTAACCATAAACTATGTAAGAATTTATAGTTAAGAATCCAATTAAAACCAGTCAGCATGGACCAATGTGACCTATAGTTGTCAGGGAAGTGGGGACTTGAAAATCTGATGTCATCTTGCTGTCAGTTAAAAGTCAAGAGGTAGACCTGGGTGGGACTCTGGAAACTTCTCTGGGATCCGCAGTAAAAGCGGAGTGCAGCAGGGGCATGCTGTCCCTCTCCTCTGTGAGAGGAGTCACTCTTTCCCTTGAGAGTGTCCCCTTTTCCCCTTTCCCATCCCTTCTAATAAACTCATTGCCTGTTAAGTCTGAGCAACGTGTCTGAAATCTTTCTGACTAATTTCAAAAAAGGGCATTGGAAGGGGACTCTTCATGCTGCCTCAGTTCCCTGGAAGGCCTCAGCTCAGTAATATAATCAGCATTGAAAAATATTTAAATCACTCTCCAAGGTAAACTATTTATAAAAATATTTGACAGTAAATGTCAGTTGCACTAATCCAAAATGACCCAGGACAAAGCACTACTGTAGTCTATTCAGGACTACATAACAAAGTACTACAAACTGGGTAGTTTAAAGAACAGAAATTTGCTTCTCACATTTCTGAAAGTGGGGATAAGGGAGAGCAAGGTGTTGGCAGATTCAGTGTCTGGTGGGGCTCTCTTTCCCTGTTCATAGATGGCTTCTTCCTCCATCTTCACTGCTGTAGACAGGGCAAGGCAACTCATTGGGGTCACTTGCCTCATGATAATTGGCTCACAAATGTCCCATCTCCTTGTACGACCACATTAAAAGCACTGGGATTCAGTATATGAACACTGAGAAGACACAAACATTCACACCATTGTATTCTGTCCTTGCTTTGTCAAATTTATTCTCTCCTTATATGCAAAATACATTCATTCCATCCCAACAATTCCAAAATTGTTGAGTTCTGACATCATAAGTCTAAATTCCAATGTCTCAAATAAACTTCACCTAAAACAGATTCAGGCAAGACTCAAGGTATCACCTGAGGTAAATTCCTGCCCACCTTTGAGACTGGGAAATCAAACAAATTATTAATCTCCAAGACACAATGGTGAAACAGGGTTAAGATAGTCATTTCTACTTCAAAATGGAGAAATAGGAAAGAAGGGAGCGTAACAATTCCTGATCAAGTAAAAAATTCATTAAGGCAAATAGCATTGGACCTTAAGGCTGAAGAAAAATTTTCTTTTGCCTTAATTACCAGCCTTCCATAATGAATGGGGCAGAGGTCCTTCCTTCTGGAACCATTAGAGTAGTAGCCTGCTCTGAAGCTTTGCCGGAAAATGGTTAAGTCCCCATCTTCTGGACATCTCTCTTCCCATAGACGTAAGTGGTGTCACCTTTGAGGCAGTTCTTTCCCTAGTCCTGGAAAGTCTTACGGCTGGGATCTTGAGCCCATAGCCCAGTCTGGAGGCATCATCCTTTGAAATCTAACTCAAGGCATCTGTGACCATAAAGCTCTGCCGAGTGTGACCTGAGCCAGAGACTGATAAAACTATGTCTGGGACAATCTGATCGAGTGGCACCAGTG
This sequence comes from Sciurus vulgaris, assembly GCF_902686455.1. Classification (NCBI taxonomy): domain Eukaryota; kingdom Metazoa; phylum Chordata; class Mammalia; order Rodentia; family Sciuridae; genus Sciurus; species Sciurus vulgaris. The sequence goes on along the minus strand of NC_136470.1, from coordinate 22,185,901 downwards.
TAGAGAGTGGAACCCAAATGTGTGATATTGCTAAAGAGCACACACTGGGGTTCCAACAGGCATTGGCATATCTCCTTTGAACTTATTCTGTTCCCAGGACTCCTATACTCTGGGCTTAGTGGGGAAGAGATTTCTGAATTGCCTTCAGGATTGTTCTTTCATTATTTGGAATAACTCCTGGCTTGTGTTGTCTGGCTAACTAATAACATTAGTTTTCTTTTTTTGCATGTATCTGCTGAGAATTTTTAAAATCTTTAATTTGTACTTTCCTTCACAATAACCATTCCTTATTTTCCATCTGTGTTCTCTCATTTCACTTCAAGCCCGAAGGAGAGTTCAGGCTACACTGTGAACACTTTTCTTAGAAACTTCCTCAGCAGAATATCTCATTTTATTACTCACACATTCTAACTTGAACAAAACGCTATAACACAAACACAGATTCAGCTAAGTTCTATGTTATATCCAGGATTTTCTTTTCTCCATATATTCCTAAGTTCCATTTGAGACCTTGTCATAATGAACTTTGCCATCCATATTCTTATCGATATTCTGTTTAGGATGAGTTATGTATTTTCTAAAACAATTAAAGCCTTTTTTTTTTTTTTTTTTTTTAAGATAGCTCTCTTTTCTTTGCTTCCTCATTAGAATCAACATTGCCTGTTGAAAAACCATTTTCACCTTTTTAGGTAATTATTATGGCAACAATTTCACTTTTTAGTAACAATTTTTCAGTTAGAGATTGTATAACAAAATACCATAGACTGGGTAGACCAAGTTTATTTTTCTCAGTTCTGGATATTTTGGAGTTCAAGAACAAGGTGATAAAAAATTGAGGTGAGGACCAGTGCCTGGTTAAAAGACAGCTGGGTCCTCACAATGTAGAAAGGGAAAAAGAGCTACTAGGCCTCTTGTGTAAGACCATGGATCCCACTCATGGAGGCTCCATCCTCATGACCTACCAAATTGTCACCTCCAAATACTGTCACAATAATGATTATGTTCTAACATAAAAACATTATGGAAACCATAATTACATACCATAATTACAAACCATAATTACATTAATATGTAATGTCATAAAGATATGGATTTTCTAAAACTAGTAAAATGAACAAGAACACAGACATATGAAATCATTACAGAGGTATTTTCCAACTTGTCTACAGTTTCCCATGTTATATTTGCAGTGTTTATTCTATTATGCAGTATTCTTCTATGTTATAGTATTTTTATACAACTTGAAAAGATACTATTCATATACATTTGCATGTTTGCTGTAATGTTTTTTATTTATTTTAAAGAAATCTGTTTTGAATATTTTTGAAATTACTTTTGTAACAGTTACTCATATGGTAATGACTTTAAAACAAATGTCAACTTATTTAGGAAATAATAAAGTAACAAGGTTAAAGGAAATTGAATGTGCTTCTCTGTGAATTCAAGCAAATAGTAAAAAAGAGAATTCATACAAATATGTACGACATGATTTATTTTGTGCTTTATTTTTGCTGCCATGCAAGATAAATCTGGTTGCTTATTTTTATTTTTCCTTAATCAAACCAGAAAAGATTTGACTAATTTGAAAAAAAATCAGTGTCAATTTTGAATAAATATAAGTTAATGTGAGTTTCAATTAAAAGATGTCTAAATCCCAAATGCCCAATTAAAGTGGTTAACTGCTTATCTATGTTTCTGATGTGTGGTAGTTTATAGTGTCTTCTGTTAATTAAAGGGCATTATACCCTATATAAAACATTTTTCTACATTTTATTGTGCTCTAAGCTATAAAGGAAAGACATATGTTTGAAGCCAGTTATATACTGCATGCCTAAGAAAGGCCATGCAACCTAATTGCTCCCATGAGAGAGGATTGAGTATTTGAGAGTGATGCACTTGATTAAAAAAATGCCTTAAAAATGAGGGTATATTTGTCAAGTTCAGCACATTTGTAAAAAAAAAAAAAAAAAAAAAATGGAAATAACATAAATTAAAACAGACCAGTTAAACATGCTAGTGGCAAAATCATCAATACACTACTGTAAATCTGACCAATACAGCTTGTTGTAAAATGGATTATTACTGTTATATTATGGATATAAGGGTAACCTTTGAACATCTAATTTTAAAAATGAGCTAAAGGAAATTTTTATTTTCATAATTTCAATGTAAGACATGGTCCAGAAACATTTCACAATTCAGAAGGATCTTTTTTTCTTTTTTTGTCAAGTGAATTGTTTAAACATTCTGTACTTACCCATACTAACAGTTCTCATAATGATAAATCCCATTTGGTGTTTTGGTTCACATTTGTTTTGAATATGTTCTTAGTATTAACTGGTATTGAGTGTATAGGTGTGTCTGTGGTCCATATATATGTGTATGTTAGGTATTCAGAGAAAGAAATTATCACCTCTAATACAAAACATACTCTGATCATCTATCTATGCATAATATGCTTCTCTGTTAGCTATTTTAATAATGTAATAAGACATAAAACTATTGTGTTACACATGCACACATATACAAGCAAAGGTCCTGGGTCCTTAGGAGTAAGAGGGGAATATAAATATATCTACTATATGTTTCCTCACCCCACCCAAATTTTAATAAAGCCATTATCCACAAGGTAATAAGAGTAATTTTTCTTATTTTGCTTTTCTTTAAAAAACGACAACTTATGGCATTCGCATATATACTTAAAAAGTATATGGTTTACATTTAAATTAGTTTAGCCTTTAAATAAAAAGGACAATATATGTGAACCACAATAATACAATTTTAAGATTTATTTTGCTTATTCATTCATAATAATTGACAAATATGTAGAATACATCATAGTTATGCATCCACTCTCCTTTAGTAGGTATTTGAATGTTTTTCACTTTTTTCCTAATCGAAACATAGTTCCCTTCAACATTCTTATGTCTGTTTCCTGTCAAACAGGAATGAATTTCTATTACAGGTATTTTTTAGATATCTTTTAAAAATATGCTAAACTGTGTCATAAATTATTTTTTCATATTAAAAGCTTCGCCAATCCAAAGTAAGTATATTAAAAGGCAAATAGGTAGATGACTGACAGGTAAATAGACAAATAAGTAAAAAAGGATGAGTGTATAACTTGTTGTTTAAATATGCATAATTCTGTGAGTGTTATTTAGTGTTTCAGGCAAATGAGTGTATACTTGGGATGTCCAAACAAACAAAAACCCCCAAAACCCACAATAAAATGAATAAATGATCACAAAAACTGAGTTTGTGATTAACATTGGAATTGTCATAAGATTTATATGCCTTGAACATAAGGTTTATATTATATGTGTTTTCAATATTATGACAATGACAATAACCCAAATTTTAAGAAAAGATATTCAGATTATGTTAATGAATAACTGCATAAAAACTCTAATAATTCATTGTTTCATAAACATTAAATACTAGTTTGATAATCTTTTTTATCATTCAACTCTTGGAAATTTATTCTCTATTGGACTATTGCAGAATATTACACTTCAATATGGGAAACATAAATGAAAACCTAAATAAAATTTCATTCTTGTTCATGCCTATTAATGTAATATCATCCTAAAATCATCAATTGGAACAGAAATCATTTTTTATTCTGATAGAGTAAAATTCTTTAACTGAAGTGATAATGCCATTTTTTAATACCAAGGGAGTTATACAGTTTCTTTTCATATTTTCTCCTACAGATCTTACACAATTCTTAGCTTTTAATTCCTGGTGTTAGATATTTAGAATCACGTCCTTAGAGGAAGGACATTTGTATTAATCTACAGCAACTGTCACAGTAATTTAATGGTGATATCAGTGCTTTCTAGTTACTCTTAGCCAAATAACCAAAGTCGTCACTATGAACTATAAAGGAAGGAAAATAAAATTGTTAGGGCTACAAATGGAAAATACAGCACTCTCTAATTTTTTGCAGTTTGAAAATATGCTTTTGTAAGTAAGATCTTTAAATTCATGGGGGGAGACTGTTAGTTGCAGGAGGAGTGTGAATTCCACAATACTGTTTTTCTTTTCTCAAACTTCCTTATTCTCTAAACTGTTTTGCCCCTGTATGCCTGTCTGTTGGTCTATCGATCAATCTATCTCTCCATGCATCCATTATCTATTCTTTATAGTTCTCAAAATAACAAGTAGTATGATGAAATGTTTAAATCTAAACATACAAATATATTGAGTCAAGATGTGAGTTCAAATCCTAGCTTTGACACTTTTTAGCTGTACGATTTGAACAAGTCACATGAATATACTTTGACTCACTTTTTGGTATTTCTGTAATTTCAGTGGATATTATAATGGTGCTTAGCCTACATAATTTAAAATAGTATAGTATTAACTGTTTTATATAAAATTACTTTTATAATGGTGAGTAAATTTAGCTATACAGTATATGGACAAAAAGCATTCAGTATTTATGATGTGTCAAGTAACACTTTAAGCAGTTTATATGATTTATTTAATTTTCACATTTGCACTGGAATTTAAGAGGAACGAAGTAGATAAATGACCTTGTAAGAACACCCAGCTTGATGGAACTGAGTTTCAAAACCTGACACATCCAACTTGAAAGTCATACTCTTAATACTTGTTTCTATACAGAGCTATAATAGATTGTTTTGTTAGCAATTCCCATGTACGTCTAACTAACATAGTAATAAGAATGTTAAAATAAGTAACTCTGTACTCTTTCCCTAATATGGTTTATATTATGGTTCTGACTTGGTGTGAGTGTCCCATCTGATCTCAACTGTCATAAAGTATTCTCAGATTGCTCACTATGGTAATTATTCCCTGAAACTGGTGTTATCTGTCTTCCTTATCCTGAGACTCTATGAAGCTCCATAAAGAGGGAATGCCAATATCTTTGTTCAGCAAGAAAATATTTCCTGAAATCTGACTACACTCTTTTTAGTGTCATTTTAGTTTTGATTAAGCCTTTTTAACTTTGTCCTTGGAAGTACATTGGGAAAGGCACTCTAGTTCATTGCCTTCCTGAGCTACTTAAAACCACCTTGGCTACACTGTAAATGCCCTAAGTTATTCTGTTTAAAAGTAATATGATCCAGCTATAACACTCCTTGTTATTTATTCTGAAGAATTAAGTCAGAATACTTAATGTTTGTTTGTAGCTCAGTTCACAAAAGTCAAATTATGAAATCAGTTTAAATATTTGCAAACAGATGAATGAATAAAGAAAAATGTGAAACACAAATGTCATAAAGAAGAATGAAATTATATCATTTGCAGGAAAATGAATGGAACTGGGGAGCATCACCTTTAGCAAAATAAGACAGACACAAAAAAACCAAGTACCATGTATTTTCTCTTTCATGTGGATGCTAGATGAAAAAAAAGAAAACAGAAAAAATAAATGTCATAAAAGTCAAAGAGCAACAATTAGGGTAGAAGAAGAGAACCAAGAAGGGGAGAAAAAATCAGGAGGTATTGGACAGTAATATTCATCAAATCTTGTTACAAGAATGTGTGAATATGCCACAGTGAAAACCACTATTCTGTATAATTAATATGCACCAATAAATAAATATAGAACAACTATGTTAACTATACTAATTTGCCTATGATGCTTTTCAATTTGATTATTATTTTTAAGTGAAGATGTTACAAAGAGAAAATATCACCATTGTAGAGCTAGTTACAGAATATTACATTTTAACATTTTGATTCATCAAACTTATCTCCATTCAAGCCTTGCCCACCCCCTTCTTGCCCCTTTTATCTTGCACGTGTGTGAACACCTGCACACACACGTGCACCGCTCTAAAGAACTACACAATTCCTTTTCAGTTCAATAACCCTGTGTAAATCAGAAACTGAGGAACAGTAGATAACCTTATCATCTTCTCATGATTTTGTTTAGAAATCAAATAAGAATTTTTATTACTTAAAATTTGTAAATAATTGGAATCTTAATAGCAGAAACAAAAAAGAATTAATTCCCTGAAACTATTAAAGTGGGAAGATTTGTATTATTTCATAAATTCACAGAAACTTAAGTAAAATGCCTATTTACATATGATGAGTCGTTAGCCTCCAGTACACACATTGCTGCTTTCAGAAAACAGAAAAAATGAGGAATTCTGTGGATTTTAAAAATATTCAGTAATCAACTATTTCAAGGAATTCAATATTTTATTTTTACTTTTCAGAAATAGGATAACCAACAAATATTTTAATGAAAGTTTTTATGAAATGTCCATAATGTCAAGAGAAATTACATTCTAGGTTCATAAATAAGTGATGAAAATATGGTTTATTTTATACATATAATGAAAGTCACCAACACATTGATATCTCAGCCTGTTTTTACAGAAGTGTTGGTGCTAGAAGAAAGAAAACATGAGGAGAGAATATCAGAAAACATATTCATGAAACATGTTTTAAAATATCCTTTCTACTATGAAAAATCAGCTCACAAATATGGGTCATGACACGTTTGATAATGACAGTTATCATTAATGACCAATAAGTTAACAGTCACAAAACTTGTTAGACAAAGCAGCAGGAAGAATAATGTGGTTGGTAACAAGCATAATTAATAGCTGGACTTTCATAAAATTCCCAGATGTGTAACATATCTGAATTCTTTACCAGCTTAATCAGAAACATAAGACTATACTCTATGAAATTCTACATCTCAGTATTTATACTACTTCTTTCACCATAGAATCATGCATTTTGACAAGGAAAACAAGTATTAGTGATATGCATATGCAATATATTTTCTTAGTTTTCTTGCTTCCTTAGTAAGTTATAATCTCCACTTTATAGCTGTTTGAAATAACAAACTTATCACAAATGTAGTGCATTTTGCATTTTAGTCTTTTCTGCTTTCATATATGCATTGTATATTTGGAAAAAAATTCTCTTACATGTTTAAGATTGATATACAAAATTTATACTTAATATATGAATGACACATACACAAACATAAACAATATATTCATAACAAGATACAAGACTATCGCTATTTTCTAAAATAATTGTTTCAAAGTGGTCATAGTCTTTAAAGTTATATTTAGTTAATTCTATCTTCTATTTAAACTACCATTAATTGTCAGTAATGTGTTCTTGATTTTAGTTATATTTTTCCTTTCAAGTAGTTAAAATTATTATCTATAAAATCCTTTTGGTATTAATTCTTAAAGATATTTCCTATATTATTTTTATTTATTTGCAATTCGTAAACATAATTCTTCAAAATTTTGTGTATGATATTTCCAAATTGGAAACCAAGGCAGGACTACTTCTGTTCAGTCTCATAGATGTGGATTTTCTTTTATTATGTCTATGCTTATCTTTGGTCTCATACCAATCTCTTACTTGAGAAATCATTTGTAGAAATAGTTGAAATCAAATCTATGTTCATCTTTTTCTGAAGATAATATATTTTGGTTGTTGTCCAGAAGCCCATATCTTGCCAGCCCAGAAGCTTCCCCAGATTGTGCAGTACTAACCTAGACTAAAAACCCACAGGAGTACTCACTCCTTTCCATTTATTTAGAATGGAGCGCTTAGAGTACTGGACTCACATTTTTCAGTGTGTGCACTTGTGGAGACAATGAAGACTTCCACATAAGAGCGAAACAGGTAAAAGTTAGGCAGCTTAGCACATCAAGAGGGATAGAAATTTAAATCAAGTTTATGCAAATTGTTAAATAAACATTGATGTTAAATATTTTTATATGTGTTGCAAATATGCCTGTATGTGTTTTACTCATTTATATCTTCATTTTTTATTTAATACACTGGGGTTCATTTTGCTAAATCACAATTAAGAGTGACATTGTTTTCATATATATTTTATAAATGTGATACAGGAACATGAAAAAATATTAAATTCTAAATATTTGCCATAGATATAATTGTAGTTATTTGAAAATGTTTTGTATTTTCGGTGGTAATATTTTTCAATATACTTAGATATTATATGAGATCAATTTCTAAATGTTTTATATAAAATGTAAATTTTTTCTATTTTTTTGTTTAATTGTCAACTAAAGTCCCATGTCAATATTTTCATTATGTTTTGAATGCCACCCTTCCATATTTTTATAGTACATTCTAAGCTTAACTTTAAATTTTTTCCATTTAAATTGTATTTATTGAATTAAAAATGAAAGTAACCAGTGGAGAGCAAGCAGTTAATAATAATGATACTTTGTAATCATTTATGGCTAAGTACTGATTTTAAAATAGTTTACGTTATTGTTACATGTATTCCTATTGTAAGGAAATATTCTTCCTGTTTATGTATCATTTAAAATTGAGATATAAGGAACTAATTGAATTGCTTCAAATCTATGAGGGTCTATGTTCTTCTTTTCAACTATTAGTTTTATATGAAAGTATTCATTTTGTTTTTTGTATAAATAATCTTAATTTTGTATGTATTTCAAATTTATACAAAGAATTATATTTCACAAAAAATAAGTAATAAGCATTTTTACATTTTTCTAGTAAAGTTTCAAGATTATGTATAAAGTTGAGCATCAGTTTTACTATTATCAATGTACAGATTTTCAAATTCATGGAATAAAATATTTGTGAAAACACTGCATCATCTTTAATCTAAAATATTACATATTTTTCACATTTAAATTATTTCTGAAAAACAGCACTTCAAGAAAAAAAATCTCAGAACATCTTTTACAGAATGCTGGTTACTACTAAAGACTGAAGAAAGTATTATTTAAGTTAAGAAATCATAATATTTAAAATATTATTTTTTGTCATTGCGTATACACCCATTTGGAAATGAAATATCCCTAACTTATGTGTAACCATAGTAATATTGCTCTTTTAGTTGCATTCAACTTTGTTCTTTTTGCACACAGTTCATTAATTGTCCCTTTCATAATGGTTAGAATTGCATATGAAGAATTTAAATGGTATTTTCTATGATCACCTAATCAGTGAGTTTCCTGTAACACTTCTGTGATGTGTGTCTCCTTGTGAAGGAAATATGTATTAGTTCATTCCATTTCAAAGGCATTTACTTTTAGAATATTTTTCTTCCATAGTTAACTTTTCTCTATTATTCCATAGTGATATTCCTAAACTTTAAAAATCCCTAAATTTTCTGAGTTCAATACAAGAACTGGAAGATTTCTGATGAATATATTGTTACCTTTTAATAACTTTATACGGAAGCAGCCCCGCTCCCTAGCAGCAGTCTCCTTTCACGGCCAGCTTCTCGGAGCAGACCGCCCAGTGAGAGCCTTTCTACACAGAGCCAGCCCACAAGTCCCAGAGCCAGTGGAGAGCAAGATGGCAAACTAGAGGGTGGACTGCATCTCCTGTCACTCCAGAACCCAGGATTCAAGAAGGGGAGGCATTGAGAGACTCAGACTAAAATAAAGCCACGGGGTGAGTCTCCCCCACAGGGTGAAGCTTGGCCCAGGTGGCACGCCCTGACAGGCAGCTTCTCAGAGCAGGGCAGGGCAGCTAGAGTCTTCCCCAGGTAGCCCTGCTCCCTCTGGTGGTGGGCTCCTTCCAACAGGGCCAGCTTCTCGGAGCAGGCACCCCAGTGAGAGCCTTTCAGCACAGAACCACCTCCAAGTCCTGGAGCCAGCGGCGAGCTCCAGCCTGCAGGCAGCTTCAGGGACCAGGACTGGGCAGCCAGGGACTTCCCCAAGCAGCCCTGCTCCCTCCAGCAGCAGGCTCCTTTCACAGCCAGCTTCTCAGAGCAGACTGCCCAGTGAAAGCCTTTCCACACAGAGCCAGCTCCAAGCCCTGGAACCAGTAGCGGGCTAGGGGCAGCTTTCTTCAGAAGCACAGCATTATCAAGTTCCTCCAAGACATTCAGGCTACTGAAGGCTGGGATGGTGATACACTGGAAATCTACAGGGACACTATAAGCCAATAAAGGAAATCTGCAATATCTCAGAGTCCCACCGACATCTGACCAACATGAGAAAACAAGGGAAGAAAATGTCCCAAAAAAACCCAGATACTATATCAATAAAACCCAATGACAGCACAGCAGAAGAAATGTCAGAAAGGGAGTTCAGAATGTACATAATTAAAATAATTAGGGAAGCAAACGAGGAGATGAAAGAGAAAATGCAGGCATTGAAGGAGGAGATGAAAGAGCAAATGTAGGCATTAAATGATCGCACCAATCAACAGTTAAAAGAGCAAATATGGGAAGCAAGAGATCATTTCAATAAAGAGTTAGAGATACTGAAAAAAAGACAAACAGAAATCCTTGAAATGAAGGAAACAATAAACCAAGTTAAAACTCTATAGAAAGCATAACCAATAGGATAGAACACCTGGAAGACAGAACCTCAGACATTAAAGACAAATATTAATCTTGAAAACAAAGTTAACCAAACAGAGAAGATGGTATAGACACTCATGAACGGAATCTACAAGAATTATGGGGTATCATGAACAGGCCCAAATTTAGGAATTATTGGGATTGAGGAAGGCTTAGAGAAATAAACCAAAGGAATGAACAATCTATTCAATGAAATAATATCAGAAAATGTCCCAAATCTGAAGAATGAAATGGAAAACCAAGTACAAGAGGCTTATAGAACTCCAAATATACAAAATTACAACAGATCCACACCAAGGCACATTATTATGAAAATGCCTAACATACAAAATAAAGACAGAATTTTAAAGGCCATGAGAGAAAAGAATCAAGTTACATTCAGGGGGAAACCAATAAGAATATCAGCAGAATTTCAATCCAGAAACTAAAAGCTAGAAAGGCCTGGAACAACATTTACCAAGCCCCGAAAGAAAATGGATGCCAACCAAGAATCTTATATCCAGCAAAACTTACTTTCAGATTTGATGACAAAATAAGATCCTTCCATGATAAACAAAAGCTAAAGGAATTTACAAAAAGAAAGCTGGCATTACAGAACATTTTCAGCAAAATATTCCATGAGGAAAGAGATGAAAACAAAGATGCAATCAGCAACCAGAGGAACTAGCCTAAAGGAATAGCCAAATAAAGGAGAAGAAACCCAAATCATGTCCAAAACCAAAAATGAGTCAAATGACTGGAATACAAATCATATCACAATAATAACCCTGAATGTAATGGCCCTGAACTCATCAATCAAAAGACATAGACTGGCAGATTGGATTAAAAAGAAAAATTCAACAATATGCTGCCTGCAAGAGACTCATCTCATAGAAAGAGATACCCATAGACTAAAGGTGAAAGGATGGGAAAAAACATATCATACACATGGACACAGCAAAAAAGCTGGAGTATCCATCCTCATTTCAGATAATGTGGACTTCAAGCCAAAACTAGTCAAAAGGGATAAAGAAGGACATTACATACTGCTTAAGGGAACCATAAATCAGCAAGACCTAACAATCATAAATATTTATGCCCTAAACATTGGCTGATCCATGTACGTCAAACAAATCCTTCTTAATTCCAGAAATCAAATAGACCACAACACAATAATACTAGGCGATTTTAACACACCTCTCTCACCACTGGATAGATCCTCCAAACAAAAATTGAATAAAGAAACCATAGATCTCAATAACACAATCAACAATTTAGACTTAACAGACATATATAGAATATACCATCCAACAAAGAACGAATACACTTTCTTCTCAGCAGCACATGGATCCTTCTCTAAAACAGACCATGTTTTATGCCACAAAGCTACTCTTAGCAAATACAAGAAGATAGAGATACTACCTTGTACTCTATCAGCTCATAATGGATTGAAATTAGAAATAAATGACAGAATAAAAAACAGAATCTTCTCCAATACTTGGAGATTAAATAATACACTATTATATGATGAATGGATAACAGAAGACATCAGGAGGGAAATAAAAAAAAATTCTTAGAAGTAAACGAGAAGAAAGACACATCATATCAAAATCTCTGGGGCACTATGAAAGCAGTACTTACAGGAAGATTTATTTCATGCGGCGCATTCACAAAAGAAGTAGAAATCAACAAATAAATGACATAACACTACAGCTCAAAGCCCTAGAAAAAGAAGAGCAGACCAACACCAAAAGTAGTAGAAGACAGGAAATAGTTAAAATCAGAGCCAAAATCAAGGAAATTGAAACAAAAGAAACAATCGGAAGAATTAACAAAATAAATAGTTGGTTCTTTGAAAAAATAAACAAAATTGATAAACCCTTAGCCACACTAACAAAGAGAAAGAGGGAGAAAACTCAAATTACTAAAATTTGGAATGAACAAGGAAATATTACAACAGACACGAGTGAAATACAAAACATAATTAGAAGCTATTCTGAAAATCTGTACTCCAACAAAACAGAAAACCTGGAAGACATCAACATGATTCTAGAGACATATGAATTACCTAAACTGAACGAGGAGGACATACACAACTTAAATAAATCAATTTCAAGCAATGAAATAGAAGAGGTCATCAAAAGCCTACCAACAAATAAAAGTCCAGGACCAGATGGGTGCTCAGCCGAGTTCTACAAAACCTTTAAAGAAGAGCTCATTCCAATACTCCTCAAAGTATTCCATGAAATAGAAGAGGAGGGAACCCTCCCAAACTCATTCTATGAAGTCAATATCACCCTGATACCTAAACCAGACAGAGACACATCGAGGAAAGAAAATTTCAGACCAATATCCTTAATGAACATCGATGCAAAAATTCTCAACAAAATTTTCGCAAATCGCATACAAAAATATATTAAAAATATATATTTTTATATATATATAAAAATACAAACCCCACCCAAACATCTCACCTGACCCTTGCTGGTGTGACTGGCCAAGGTGGACATGGGGAAGCCAGGCCCACTGGCTCCGGAGGACATGGCTGCCCTGGGAAGGCCGCCCCTGTGGTAGACAGGCTCCTGAGCTGCTCCTGTCCCGGGGACGTAGACCATTCCTGAGGGGCAGCCGCCCTCTGGAGCCGTGTGTGAGAGTGGCAGGGAGGCTTAGGTAGGAGAGGGGAGGGAAGACGGGAGCTTCTAGAAACGAGGTGGAACGTCACCAGCACCACAGGCCTGGGCTTCGGGTGCCCCAGAGCTGGTGGCAGCCTGGGGCCTGTCATTCCCAGCTGTGACACGATGGCAAATTAGTAAACTGTGCAACTTCCAGGCTTCCCTTCCCCAACCGGGTGTCATCGTGAGGACCACTCGTCAGGACGTCCTTCCTAAAGCCGGTGTCCCTCCTGTACCCGGCCCTCACAGAGCACACAGGACCATGCGTGCGGGGCCAGCGAAGATTGCGGGGGCAGATGTGCAGAAGCAGTGTCCCTGCTGAAGGTCTCTCCTGCCAGGACCGCCCTCCCCGCCTTGTGGCACGCCAGCACAAAGGATTCACCAGTCAGTGTTGCTGGCTGAGGGGAGCTCTGCTCTCCTCCCCTGTCCCCCTGCATGCTGAATGCTGTGTGCAGATCCTCCTAAGCCCTCATGCTGTGCACGTCCAGCTGCACCGTGCTTCCTCCCACCTATGTGGGACATTTTCCCAAATAACACTGTGTGATGACGATTCACTGGTCACAGGATCAGAGACTGGTGCCTCTACTGACAAGAAAGAACCCAGAATCCTAAATGTGCAGGCCTTTGATCATCAGACTGCAGCACACACAAAGCAAAACAGATAAACCGGATGAAGAAATGGACAAATTCACAGCCACACTGGACACGTCTGCTCTGCTGCCAGTAGCTGAGAGGACAAGAAGACAGAAGGTCAGTGCTGATGTAGACACCTGACACCCCAGCCCCAGCCGAGACTCAGGACACCCACCAAGCAGAGCACGTGCTATTGCCGTCAGATGATTCTTAATGAATCTAGGGCATTGGAGTCCTGGACAATATGTTTCCTGATCACAACAGAAGTCAATCAGAAACCCCTAGAGATGTCTAAAAATAGATATCTATCTATAATAGAAATATATCTAATACTTTCCAAACATTTGAGAATTAAATAATATACTTCTAAATAACTAGGTGTGAAAGAACTCACAAGGAGATTAGAGAAGTCCTTTAGCTGACCGGTGGCGACACACAGGAACACTGGCAGCAGGAGGGCAGGGGAGCCCCGGTGCTCACAGGGAAGCCAACCGCCATACTGAGAAAGAACCGAAATCCATGATCCAAACCTTCACCCTGATGCTAGGGGGATGTCAGAAAAAGAGGCAGAAATTCAAGCCAAAGGAAGAAGGAAGGGAGGAATAGACACACAGTCTAAATCAAGAGTACATGGAACAGCCATGCAGTGACTCAGGAGACTCAGGAGGCTGAGGCAGGAGGATCACAAGTTCAACACCAGTGATCCTCCCTCAAGTGATTCCCTGACTCAAAAATAAAAATAGAAAAGACTGGGAATCCATCTCAGTGACAGAGCACCCCTGAATTCAATCCCCAGTAATATGCACGTGCATGTGTGCACACACGTGCACCCACACACTTACACACACAAGCCCAGAACAAGTGGTGGAAGATGAGAGACCATCAACAGGGGGACGATGAAGTCTATGGACCCAGAAGTCACGTCCCTGAAGAGGACAGAGAGTTTGACGGATTCCTCGTAGACTAGTCAATGAAGGAAGGAGAAGGCAGCTCAGAGGAGTGAGAGGGACCCCTGGACATTGTTGAAGATCCTGTGGACAGTAAGGGAGCAACAGGAGGAGGGCAAGGACACCGGACCAGACATGACAACTCAGACCCTCACCTGCAAGCTGGCAGGCAAGAGCAAGTCTGAAGAGCCTTCATCTCCCCCGGCAGCCAGCCGACTGCCAAGAACCTCCGTCCAGGAAGGCAGCAGCCTCAGTCCATTCCCAGGGAAACACCACCAGCCGCACGCAGATTTTCCAGAAAACAGAAAGGAGAAGCTCCAAACTCATTTTGAGACCCAAACCCACACAATAAGAAGAGTGCCAGCCGACGACCTTCAGGAACACAGATGCACAACCTAGGAAAACAACACAGATGTACAACCTGGGAACACAACACAGATGCACAACCTGGGAACACAACATAGATGCACAACCTGGGAACACAGATGCACAACCTAGGAACACAACACAGATCCACAACCTGGGAACACAACACAGATGCACAGCCAAGGAACACAGAAAAACAACCTGGGAACACAGATGCACAACCTAGGAATACAGCACAGATGTACAACCTGGGAACACAACACAGATGTACTGAGAATCGAACCCAGTGCCTCACATACGCTAGGCAAGCACTCAACCACTGAGCCACAACCCCAGCCCAAGATGGGGTTTTAACCCTACGCCAAAACATTCAGTGGTTTGGGAGAGTGAAGGATGTATTTGTAACTTTACTACATTATAGCAATAAATCACATGCCCCGTTTCCAAAAAAAAAAAAAAATATATATATATATATATATATATATATATATATATATATACATATATTAAAAAGATAGTGCACCATGATCAAGTGGATTTTATCCCAGGGATGCAAGGTTGGTTCAACATCTGGAAATCAATAAATGTCAGTCACCATATCAACAGACTTAAAGTTAAGAATCACATGATTATTTCAATAGATGTAGAAAAAGCATTCAATAAAATACAGTATCCCTTCATGCTCAAAACACTAGAAAAAATTGGGGTAGTGGGAACATTCCATAACGTTGTAAAGGCCATCTACGCTAAGCCCATGGCCAATATCATTCTAAATTGTGAAAAACTGAAAGCATTCCCCCTTTCAGCGGAATGCCCTCTTTCACCACTTCTATTCAACATCATCCTTGAAACTCTAGCCAGAGCAATTAGACAAACCAAAGAAATTAAAGAGATACGAATTGGAAAAGAAGAACTCACACTATCCCTGTTCACTGATGACATGATTATAAATATAGAGGAACCTGGAAATTCCACCAGAAAACTTTTAGAACTCTTAAGTGAATTCAGTAAAGTAGCAGGTTACAAGATCAATGCTCATAAATCCAATTCATTTTTATACATAAGTGATGAATCTTCAGAAAGAGAAGCTAGGAAAACTATCCCATTCACAATAGCATCGAAAAAAATAAAATACTTGGGAATCAATCTCACAAACGAGGTGAAAAACCTCTACAATGAGAACTACAGAACACTAAAGAAAGAAATTAAAGAAAACCTTAGAAGATGGAAAGATCTCCCATGTTCTTGGATAGGCAGAATTAATATTGTCAAAATGGCCATACTACCAAAAGTGCTATACAGATTCAATGCAATTCCAATTAAAATCCCAATGATGTACCTTACAGAAATAGAGCTAGCAATTATGAAATTCATCTGGAAGAATAAAAACCCAGAATAGCTAAAGCAATCCTCAGCAGAAAGAGCGAAGCAGGGGATATTACAATACCAGAACTTCAACTCTACTACAAAGCAATAGTAACAAAAATGGCTTGGTATTGGTACCAAAATAGACAGGTAGATCAATGGTACAGAATAGAGGACATGGACACAAACCCAAATAAATACAATTTTCTCATACTAGACAAAGGTGCCAAAAATATCTAATGGAGAAAAGATAGCCTCTTCAACAAATGGTGCTGGGAAAACTGGAAATCCATATGCAACAGAATGAAAATAAACCCCTATCTCTCACCCTGCACAAAACTCAACTCAAAATGGATCAAGGACCTTGGAATCAGACTAGAGACCCTGCATCTTATAGAAGAAAAAGTAGGTCCAATTCTTCAACATGTCGGCTTAGAATCAGACTTCCTTAACAGGACTGCCATAGTACAAGAAATAAAAGCAAGAGTCAACAACTGGGATAGATTCAAACTAAAAAGCTTTCTCTCAGCAAAGGAAACTATCAGTAATGTGAAGAGTGAGCCTACAGAGTGGGAGTATATCTTGCCACTCATACTTTAGAGAGAGCGCTAATTTCCAGAATCTATAAAGAACTCAAAAAACTGTACACCAAGAATACAAATAATCCAATCAACAAATGGGCTAAGGAAATGAACAGACACTTCACAGAAGAAGATGTACAAGCAATCAACAGATATATGAAAAAATGTTCAACATCTCTAGTAATAAGAAAAATGCAAATCAAAACTACCCTAACATTCCATCTCACCCCAATTAGAATGGCGATTATCAAGAACACAAGCAACAATAGGTGTTGGTGAGGATGTGGGGAAAAAGGTACACTCATACATTGCTGGTGGGGTTGCAAATTAGTGCAGCCACCCTGGAAAGCAGTATGGAGATTCCTCAGAAAGCTTGGAATGGAGCCACCATTTGACCCAGCTATCCAATTCCTTGGCCTAAACCCAAAGGACTTAAAATCAGCATACTACAGAGATACAGCCACATCAATGTTCATTGCTGCTCAATTCACCGTAGCCAGATTGTGGAACCAACCTAGATGTCCTTCAATTGATGAATGGATAAAGAAACTGTGGCATATATATACAATGGAATATTACTCCGCCATAAAGAGTGATAAAATTATGGCATTTGCAGGCAAATGGATGAAATTGGAGAATATCTTTCTAAGTGAGATAAGCCAATCTCAAAAAACTAAAGGACGAATGATCTCGCTGATAAGCGAATGAGGACACATAACGCAGGGTGGGAGGGTTTAGCGTTAGGATTAGGTTTAGGTTTAGGGTTAGGGTTAAGGAGGGTGACAAGAATGGAGGAAGGAAGGAGTGTATAGAGGGAAAAAGAGGGCTGGGAGGGGTGGGGGGGGAAGGAAAAAATAACAGAATGAATCAAACAACATTACCCTATGTAAATTTATGATTAACAAATGGTATGTCTTGACTCCATGTACAAACAGAGAAACAACATGTATCCCATTTGTTTACAATAAAAAAAGAAAAAGAAAAAAATAATGTCACCTGAGAAAAAACAAATTTATTTTTTGGCAAGGTACAATTACTTTTGTTTTAAATTAAATTTCCAGCCTCCATGTGAGGTCAAGGATTAAAAAAAATAACTTTATATGTATAAAAAAGAAGTTGGAATAATTATCTTTATGTATATCTATAAAACATCAATTAAAAATGAATAACAAATTGCAGGAAGACCAGTGTAGCACAGAAAGGAGAACAGGATGAGGGAGGAGGATAGGGAAAGAGGAAGCAATGGAGACTGGAATGGAGCAAATTACATTCCATATATATGATTATATGAAATGAATCTCACTATTACATATAATTATAATGCACTAATGAAAGCATTAACAAAGAATAAACTTGCTGTGATACCCAGAGCTTTCCCTTTTGCAGACTAAATAGTACTGTTATTTTTACTAATAGAATCTTAATTTTATTGTTCATCAAGTGACACATTCCAAAGCCCATTTGGAATATTGCAACGAAAATGCACTAGAGCTTTGTAATTTGGAAGTCCTTTTTTTTTTTTTTTTTTTTTTTAAAGCAGAATTTTGAATCTAGAAATGGTGTAGCAAATGTGAGAAATACAATGGTGGTCCATTTTCAGAATATAGTATTTAGCCTTAATTGGGATATAAGATTCAATGGGAGCCATTTTAACTATAGCCCTTCTCTTTGCCCTCCCAAATTTTAAAATTAGCCAATTGCATAGATTGTAATCCATAGCTCCTCCTATCAGAGCTGGGCAGTTTGCTTTAGGGCTAAAAATGAGCAGACTCTCTCCCAAGTGTGGTTGCTTGCTGGATTTTCTAGAATTGCACGCCTTTCTGCAAGAATAAAGTTTGCTTTGCAAGGTTACTTCTGAGCACATTTTGATTCCTTGTATTTTGGCACCCCAGTATTTCTAACACAAATATAAATTATTAAACCTTATTCCTTCAGTTTTCAACACCACCCAAAAAAATTCTATCAGACTGAATTACAGATTAGTTTAAAAGTTTGACCTCAGACAGTACCTCTGTTGGTCTTATTAGAAACATATATCTTACAAATCTCAAACATATTTTGGTTAAATTTCAAATGTACCTCCCAGCTTGAACTATAGATAGTAGGTTTCTGCTCAATTTTACATTTCTAGTAACACTGTCCAGATTTTATACTGATGGATGATAAGGAGAAAAGAAAATGTGAAACAGAAGACTTTTATATTGTAGAAAAGCATTTTAAATTATAAATATCAAATAAACAGACCTTCAGGTTAAAAGCTGAAATAATTTCCTGCCTGCCTATCTACACCAGAAAAACTGAGGGAAGGTCTCCAAATTAAGGAAAAGTTATGCTAGATAGTCCAGGATAGAATGAATACCAGGAAGGGTTAATTGTGTGGGAACACAGAAATACTTATTACAAAATAATAGATTCATATACTTTTATTTTATTTATTATATATTGATTTATATTATACTTATTTACTATATTTATTATGTATTAATGTACTTTTATTTAAAGGATTACTGGTGGTTTAAAGCAAGACAGCAATGTATTGTGAAGTTTATAATATTAAACTAAAATATATGACAGCATAAAGAGAGGGTAGTATCTCCCTTGTTCAAGAATTACTATAATATTTAGAATTGAATATTGGTTTGTTAAACGTTAATATAGTAATTTCAAGATAATTTGCCAAAACTCTCAACAAATACAAAAATATTTAACCATCAAGTTGATAGAATCACTTTCTCTTTCCATCTTTTCCTTCTATTAATTAATAATTCAGAATTAAGCCATTAGGTGTGCCAGAGGCAGTCAGTTATTCATGTCTGGGCCTAAGGAAGCTGCAGAGGCAGCGAGCAGCTTGCCAAAATCCATGCAGAGTGTAGATGGCACCTGCATGGCTCCCAAGATGAGCTAGAGGCCTGAATGTGCAAGGGTGATTTTGAATATGATCAAAGGGCTCTGGAATGTAGAGAGTGGTGACAGAGGAAGGGACAGCAGTGACTGAGATTGGGGTCACTGACGACCTCATGACTGTGGCACACCCGTGCCTTGGAATGCTTCTGTGCAAGGACACAGGATGCTTAACTGCTGTGGCAATGCCCTGCATGAGGAGGCTCTGTGCAAGAGTTCTATCAGTTCTGACCTGATCTTCATGCACATAGCGCCTGGGAAGGAAGGAATCTTATGCTAGACAACCACAAGGTTTCACCAGCCTCTGCTTCTCCAGTTCTTGCACTGCCTTACAGTAACTGTAAACAATGGCCTTTCTTGAGACCTACACAAAGCTCCTAACCATTGCACTTCCAACTGTGGAACTGCACCTACAGAAAAGCTACATAGGATGTCCTAGTTCTGTAACATTCCTGAATACAAAGAATAATGGTGCGTAGACTTTAACCTGACGACCATTGCTGGCGTAACTCTTTAGATCTGCATCTCCATCAGAGAGCAGAGCTCCACCTGATCCCAGCTTCATCTCCAAATCTGTGTTGTGAATCTTTATTTTCCAACCCGCTTTACCCTCACTGACCTAAGAGTTGGTCATGCTGGTCGTGACACTGGAAGGGGTTTCCATTGCAGGGAGACAACTCTCATAGGAAGCAGAAGTCTAGGCAGAATGTTCCAAAATGAGAGCCGACTCATGCAAAATTTCACAGATAAAATTGTGGGGAGGTCTTCATTCAGAGAAGGAATCAGCATGAAGGGGCAGTTTCCAAGTTTTGTGACATTGACTGCTTATGGACACCAAGCAGCAGCCTGCACCCTTGGGATTCTGACTCACTCCTGAGCTTCTTCTGTTCCTGACAATTTTCCCTGGATTTCAAGGGTCATTAGCCAGCCTCCAAAATCACATAAGCACTCTGTCATAGAAGATCTCTTTATATCTGTATCCCTCTACCTGGGGGTTCTGCTCCTCTGCCTTGAACTCTAAGTGGTATACTATTGACTCAAGTGATTTAAGAAAGAAATGTATTTCAATAAGCTTGGAAATTTCCTGTAAAAATTCAAAATATTTTTACTTCAAATAACATTATGATAAACCAATAGGAAAAGTAAATGGAATAAAAATTAAACTTAAAACATGAGATAGTTGTTAGATGAAGAAAGGAGAAATCCCACTTCAGGCAAAGGAAGACATGTAAAAAACAATCATAAAACAAATTATGCAATTGATGATGAGTGAGGAGTTTATTAGGACCATAATGTTTGAGTATGGGTGTTAAGGCAGAAAAAGATAAATAAGAACCTGATTGGAACCATATTTGATAATTTTTTGGGGGGTCAGCAAAAGTATTTGCATAGTAACATAGGGGCAGAGGTAAGTTAGAGAGGAAAGATTGTAAACTATGTGGCACAGTTCCAATTTGCAGAAAATATATGCATGGATGTGGAAGGAAAGTAGTGGTGAGGTGTAAGATATTTAAGTATGTGTTATAGAAATTTAAATTCACTGTTAACAGGATAGTACAAAATTCTAACCAGGAAATGAAAAGAGTGTACTTAGTGGTAGAGTATTAAAGAAGAAAATGAGTATTTCAGATGGAATCTACAGATTGGTTACACAAGAAGTGATCGAAATAACTGAAGGAATGATGACTTCAAGGCCCTCAGTTAAAAAGTAACTGATTATGTCACCAACAGACCCCTGACTCAAAAGAAGAGTGAGAAGTAAGCAGCAGAAATTAAAAGTTCATCATGGGCCATTGATATATATGTTACATGTGACATGATAATTAAACAAGTGTCTAGCAGTGTGATGTTTCTGGATACTAGATGGCCTTAAAATCTGGATATCATCAAAAAAGTTGCATGACTCTATTGGGAAGGATGAGAACAGCTGGATCACTGGAAAAAAATGGTATTTCTCAGTAAGAAGAAGAAAGGTAAAAAAGTTTTCCCAAGAATTCCATCTGCTAATTTTAGGGTTATATCTGTTTTTATGATCTGTCTTAATAGATAGGACAGAAGGATAGAGAAGCAAGAATTAGAAACAATTTTAATTCTAACTATGTTTTCATTCAGAAAATATTTCTAAATGTTTATGGTCATACAAATCTTAAGTATGATATGTGCACATAGGTAATCAAGAGTGTTTTCTATTTAATATATGCATAAATGAGAGTCATGCTTATTTTAGATACAAACACTTGAAAAACCTTGAGAATACTTTTTCTGCTGTCTCTTTGGTAATTAAATATGTAAAACTTGTTTCTCTTGTTCTCCCAGGATTCTTTACCTCTCTGCCATTTTGTGACATTTTGAAAATACTATACCAAATAGAAAAGGCATGATCTGCCCTTTAGAAAACATGGCACAAAATGCTTATATTTCCAAGGCTGAACAAATGACTTGAAATGGATGAAATCTGTCCTAAAAGAAGCCAATATATTATAAGTCACAAAACACTAATCCAATTGATTTGGGGGTGGTTCATTTTTACAGAAGTCCTTTCCCCTCAATATTAATGTTTTTTCTAGAATATGTCGTTTTTAAATTCAGAGTCCTTATGTCATGGGTGCATTAGCTGGAGCTAATGCAGAATCCTGTTTCAAAACAGTGAAGGCACATTGCAGCCTGTGGAAAAGGAATTTAATTTACTTTCTCATTATATTCAAAAGGATCTATCAATAGTATATGACACTAGGAAACAGAAATTCACAAGAGGGTTATTCAGGTTTAGATTACTACTGAGCTCATTTTGATCTTATTTCTCTTCCTTATTTCTGGGAGGTATTTCATCAGCTTACAAACTGCAACACAGCATTGCTCTAGTAGGATAAAATGAGAGATGATATATGTAAAACACTCAGATGTTGGAAGTTATTTTTATTATTGTCACAGCTTCCATATTTTGGAAACAATCAGACTGCTTGATGTCAATACCAATATAGTGCTATTGATATAATTTCTTTCCTGTTCATTGTAATGGTCAGACCATAACTGATTTACTTCATAATGTTGTTATAACGATAAATTGTTTTACAGATATGGAACTACTTGGAATGTATTCAGTGCTTGAATCATACAGTTTTGTTCATTTCCAAGTGCCTTAACTTATTTTGTATGTGCCTGTGGTGCTAGAGAAAAAGAAACCTTATATTTTTTAAATAATTTTGGTCATTTATACAATGCTATCAAAGAAATAAATAAATGTACAAAAGTAATCCTATATATTACAATCCAGACACTATGATAAGTTTATTTGTCAACAGTGTCATACAGATAGGTTGGTAAAGAATTATTGTAGACCTTGAAACACCAAGTTGTTGGATTATTTGGATAAAAAAATTAAAAATGACAGATGAAAAATGCAAGCTATATTTTCCTGATTAAATGAAATTCAAGAAGTAATTCTATAAGAAGCATATAGATATTTATAGACTAGATTCTACTGCTCTTAAAATATACATTTTTGTGAAAAACTATTAATTTTTAAATATGTCAAATATAACAATTTAAAATGCAGTGTGAGCACTATTACTGATTTTTTTCACAGTAAAAACCAAATAGCTTATTACTCTTAACATTCTTAATTTATACTGATCAAAAGATGTGATCTATGATTATAATTGTGCACTTGAAACCAGAAGACTTGAGATTATGATTTGATAAAAATGTATTCAAAAAAATTTTTTTGTAAGATGTAACATTCATTTTACAAAGAGAATCCATGAGTACTTCTTATTAGAAGCAAGAACTTCTCCTTTAGCCCACACACATCTTCAGGATTGTTACATCCTAATTTAGCAATAGGCTTGAATATTTCTTCTTAAAGTTTCACATCAGCACATATAATAGATAAGGATGCATCAGATTTACATCTCCATTGTTTCCTGCCCATCTCCAAATTTATATTTACTTAATTATATGTGGTTATTCTGCTTCAATACTTTATTACATTTATGAGTTTTACATAATATATATTTATTCACAAATGTTGATAATTACTTTTTCTAGGAAAGGTAAAGATGTTAGTGTGTGTTCTCAAATGAGTCCTTTTCTATAGACTTTTTATGATATATCTTCATATTAATTAATAGATTCTGTTTTACAGCACTAACAACTGAGTTTTGCCTTATAATTAGGTGTAAAACCTGAAACATTAAAATTTATTCATATTTCCCAACAAAGTGCATGATATTCATTACATAGCTAAACATATATCAGTTGAGTACTAAAAATAGAGGAACACTGAAAAGAAGATATTCTTAGTATCATAAATAATGCTAGTCATTTCCAGTCTTCTAAATGACAGTTTTTTATTCTCTTTTTCTAAAAATATTTTTTGTAACTTAATGTTCTAAAATTATACAAAGCTATGTCTAGGTACAACTTTAAATGATTTATCCATTTCAGTGCATTTTGGACAACTTATAAT
Organism: Sciurus vulgaris; assembly: GCF_902686455.1. NCBI lineage: Eukaryota > Metazoa > Chordata > Mammalia > Rodentia > Sciuridae > Sciurus > Sciurus vulgaris. Next base: position 22,161,653 of record NC_136470.1, on the reverse strand, counting down.
TGTTGAATCTAGGAAGTTGTCTTCAGTGTTTATTTTTTCATGATTTCTTCTATTTTTTAAATTTCACAGGACTCATTATTTAGATAATGTGCTATGTCTACATAATACATAATTATAATATATTCCCTATATTCATTTAGAGTTCATATATCCAACTAATAATAAAGTATTTCTTCATTTGTAGAGGTTTCAGGTCAGTCAGTGAACAGAGGAGCAAAAGTCCTTTGAGTAAGCAAACTCCTCAGGAAGATAAGGCCTTCTATTTGAATGGTTTAGAAACACTTTGCAACTCCTCTGTCCTTGAGGCTGGAGATATTATCTTATTATAAAAACATTTAGTACTAGTGGACTCTGAGAAGCAAATAAGTTATATGATCTGCACATGCACAAAGTTAATTGCACTATGTAACCTAATGTAACTTGATATAACCCTGGAATAGACAATAAAACTGAACTGGCTTTCCCACAGAAGCCACTTTTGCTGTATGCCATCCCATATACTTGCCTCTTTATCTGCTGTCCCCTTAACCTTTATATCTGGACACCAATTAACCTTTGCAAGCATTTATAACTTTTAATATACATACATACATGTATATGTGTGTATATCAGAAAACAAGTATATGTGTGTATGTATGTGTGTGTTTGTACAGATAGATGTTTTTCTTTTTATTGAGCATTCCTGTTCTGCATGGTATTGTCCAGAACAATAAAGTATTCTATAAATAAATGGTGGTTGAATTATAATTATATGTATTCCATTGAAGCAAATGACTAAGGATATGTAAGGGTATAGCACTGGTATTCATATGAATTAATAAATAGTGCTTACAAAGGAGTAAAATGGACAAGTATGTGCTCTTGATTCTAAGAAGAGTCAAAAGACAACATCATCAAATATGAATGCTAAAAATATTATTTTATATGAATACACGTGAGTTTTCTTTAATAGGTTTGTGACAGTGAAATGACAAATTCCACCTTTACCACAAAAGTAACTTGCTTCCTTTTCATGCTTTGAGATTGACAAGAGGGAGAAGAACAATATACTAATAACACATTCCACAATTATTATTAATGGATGTCAGAAAACATTGTCATTGGATAAAATAGTTAAAAAGTCAAAGTTGATCTTCAGTGCACCAGCATTTTAGTTCCTTTACTATTATTGCAAATTTTCAGCTCATAATCAACACTTTCCACCCTACTCCCCTAGTTTCCTATTCCTTCATAAAAGTTCTGCTTTGAAATGATTTTGATAACTATGAATTGTTGTTGCTGTTTAAAAAGTTACAGTTCTAAGGTTGTAGAATTTGAGTAGGCATTAAAAATTATTGGCAAAATGGAAACTCTAAAACTACAGAAATGAAGCAACAATTGTAGAAATTCTTGTCATGAAACTACTTACATGAAATAGAGAGGAAAATGAAGAGACAGTCATCTCTTCTATCATAAAATCAGTTTAGATACATAATCATATATTTCACCTACAACAAATGTAATCTTTCTGATTAAAAATATCCATTGTTCACAATGTAGCTTCATACCATTTGTGTAATCATACATGTACATAGGGTAATGATGTCTGTCTCATTCCATCATTTTCCATATTTCCCCTCTCACTTCCCTCTACGTAATCTAAAGTTCCTTCATTCTTCTCTCACTCCCCACCCTCTCCACCCTCATTATATATCATCATTCATTTATCAGGGAAAACATTTGGACTTTGGTTTTTTGGGATTGGCTTATTTCACTTAGCATTATATTCTCCAATTCCAACCATAGAAACGAAATGATGTATCCCTTTTGTGTACAATGAATCAACATGCAGTCTGTAAAAAATTAAAAAATAAAACAATAATTAAAAAAACAATCAAACTTGCAGTGTAGATATTTTTAACATATCTGTCAAAGAAGAGTTTAACTAGATAATGAAAAGCAAGTTTTTATTGTGATAGATAATGTTAACAGCTATGTTGGGTAAATAATCTGGATTTGACATTTCAAACAAAAGACTTTTCTTTATTGTTTTATTCCACTGTGTGATATATGTTGAAAACATTTGTGCTCAGTCTTCTAAAGTTGATTGCAAAAAGTTTCATAAAGTCACAGACACTATTTAGGGTGTGTGCATAAATTCTGAGACACCACAGAAGTGGTGAAAAAATTGCAAACAATTTAATGTAATGATTCTTTGTTCTTTGCCAATGCTAGTTAACTGAATTGTACAAGAATTTTTATGAAGACATGCTGTATTTTAACTCCAATTCAAGATTTTCTTAAAACAAAAGGAATGCATGTTTAATATTCAATAATCAAAGACAAAAAATCCATTGTTTTCTGCATATGTTCACATAATTGGTATGTCTGTATAGTAGGTTGAACTACCGCTTGCTGGGGTTTTGACTAGAATTGCGTTGAATCTTAAGATCTATTGAAGGACATCTGGAATCACTATAAAACAAGCTTTCATTATATGAATGTGACATGTGACATAGTACTCAATTTATTTAGATCTTACTAAACTTCTAGTAATATGTGTAGTTTTCATGTTTGTGCACATACATGCACATACTTTGTGAGTACTTTGTAGATATCTTTGTAGATATTCAATGTTAGTTACCAAGAATTTTTTTTCAATTTATATTGTTTTCGTTGCCAGTATATAACTGTAGAACTTGCATTGATATGTAATATATCAAGAAAATGAGCCAGGCACTGTGGTGCACACCTGTAATCCAAGAGGCTCAGGAAGTTGAGGTAGGAGAATCACAAATTCAAAGATAGCCTCAGCAACTTAGCAAGGCCCTAAGCAACTCAATGAGACTCTGTCTCTAAATAAAATGCAAAAAGGACTGGGCATGTGGTTCAGTGACTAAGCACCCTTGAGTTCAATCCGTCGTACTAGAAGAAAAATGAAAAAGAAAAAAAAAAAAAAAAAAAAAGAAAGAAAATGAGTGAACAATTCATAAGCTCAGTGGATTTTTGCAAAGTGTTCCCTTTGTCTCTCCAGCTTGCATTTTCTGGCATATTATTTTGATTATCTACATAAGTGAATAATTCCATACTGCTCATGTAAGAACAAACTGTGCTTTTGTGTTGTTCAAGTAGATGTGAAATACCCAACCATTTAGAAATAATAAATAACCTTTTTTATTTTAACCTTAGAAATAAATGTCTAGAATTTATTTAAAAGTAGATGATACTAGTAACAGGAAAAGCCCTGTACAGACTGAGGAATAGGCGGAGTGGAGAGGTTCAGCTTCAAGGTAATCTCTTTCCTCTTTGTCATCATCTATACTTGATCTTCCTGTAAAGGCAGCAGTTGTTTAGCAGTGGTATTTTCTAAGTGTTTTCAATGAATAAATATGTTCTTTATGAGTTTCATTAAGTTATAGCATAGCTAATTATGGTCTAAACAATACAAATATTTTAGATTTTGCCTGTCTCTAGAAGTAAAAATGTTCTTCATTTTGAGACTGGACTTTGACGAATTAGAAATGGTGCATCTCTAAAATTGTGGCAAGGTAGAAGCTTAAAGTTATAAAGTCAATTATTTGAACAGAATAAAGGAAATTATTACTTAAGTAACTTCTGGATATAATTTCAACACAGGTTTAGTTTTAAGAAATTACTTCCATTTATCCACCAGTAGATTGACTATGCTATCCTCTAGAAGGACAAGGCAGATGCTTACAGGTTGATATCACACTATCTATAGAACAATCAAAACTCATGAAACAATAATGAATCACAAAACCCAAACCTAGATAATATATTGTATAGAGACATTCTGCACATTATTAGATACAGGTTCGTTGGACCACCCATTCACAACAAAACAATTATGCAATAGAAAAACAACATTATCTGACTATTCTGCACTTGGCAAAGTACAATAAAAAGAGTAAGTTTCTTTAATGTGTTAGTGGCAGATTGTAACCCTAAAGATCCATGGAGTATTGATCAAATTATTAGGTTGCGTGTTCCATTAAAAGACTCCAAAGGAGAGTCCTTCCCTCAACCTCATTCCCCTCACTATGCAACCATGTAATGAGATAGGGGGAAATGTGCCCAATTAGTCAAATTAATCATAAAAAAACTTCTGAACCATCTCCTTTGCCATAAGAAGTGTTACCTAATTGTCAACCAACCCTGAGTTAATGCTGACCTGACAAGAAAATTCAGGTTACACTTGATTGTAGTTAAAATGTACATGCAACTTAGGTTGAATAGGGTGAGATCAGCTTACCATTTTTCTAGAAAATATGAATTGCCAAGTATGAGCCCTTTGTTCAAAGGCAGTGTAAAAGCTTTACAAGGCATGTGTTACATTGATGACAGTTTTTTAAAAATGCACATTTTTATTTGTTCTAATTAGTTATACATGACAGTAGAATGCATTTAGATATACATAAATGTGGGAGCTTAACTTTTCCTTCCTCTGACTGACATGGTGCAGAGTAACACCTGTAGTGTAATCATACATGTATATTGGGTAATATTTTCCATATCATTCCACTTTTCTTCCCATTGTCACACCTCCTCCCCTCCACTCACTCTCCTCTGCATAATCCAAAATTCCTTCATTCTTTACCACCATCACCATTGTGGATTAGCATCTGCTTATCAGGAAAAACATTCAGCCTTTTTTTTTTTTTTTTTTTTTTTTTTACAATACAAATCACTTTAACTAAACAGGGGATAATAAATTTAGTTGAATACTCATTCATCAGTCAGTACACATTAGAATACTAAAGCAGGACATGTCATTTTGCTTAAAGGGACAAATTTTAAGTACCACAGAATATGGGTTCCTAGATGTAACTGGATGACCATGGCCACACTCACTCTGGGATTTCAGTGGAGAAGAAGCAGGGACTCCCTCCCCATTCCACTCATGACACCATGATGTCCTGCTAAGCTGTCTGACCTGCCAAGAGCAGGGGAAACTGACAACAAGGACAGGTTTGACAGGTAAGAGAGGGAACAGAAAAGAAAGCAAGAGGAACAAAGAGAAAGAGGAGAGGGGGAAGAATTTGTTTTTTTGCATTTGAATTATTTCAGCATGATATTCTCCAGCTCCATCCATTTACCTGCAAATGCCATAATTTAATTCTTCTTTAATGCTGAGTGATATTCCATTGGGTATGTACCATGTTTTCTTTAACCATTCATCTGTTGAAGGGCATCTAGATTGGTTCCACAATCTAGCTATTGTGAATTGAGCTGCTTTAAACATTGATGTGGCTGCATCACTGTAGTATGTTGAATATAAGTCCTTTGGGTGTAAATTGAGGAGTAGGATATCTGGGTCAAATGGTGGGTCCATTCCAAGTTTTCTGAGGAATCTCCATACTGCTTTCCATAATGGTTTCACCAATTTGTAGTCCCACCAGCAATGTTTGAGTGTTTATTTTCTCCCAAATCCTTGCCAACAGTTATTGTTGCTTGCATTCTTTTGATTGCCATTCTTACTGGAGTGAGATGATATCTTAGAGTAGTTTTGATTTGCTTTTCTTTAATTACTAGAGAGATTGAACATTTTTTCATGTTTGTTGATTGATTGTATTTCCTCTTCTGTGAAGTGCCTATTCAGTTCCTTGACCCATTTACCAATTGGGTTAATATTATTTATATATTTTTTGGTGTTGAGTTTTTTTGAGTTCTTTATATACTCTGGAGATTAATGCTCCATCTGAGGTGTGTGTGGTAAAGATTTTCTCCCATTCTTTAGGCTTTCTTTTCACATTCTTGATTGTTTCCTTTGCTGAGAAAAAGTTTTTTAGTTTGATTGCATCCCTTTTATGGATTCTTGATTTTACTTCTTGAACTTTAGGAATATGGTTATGGAAGTCAGGTCCTTAAGCTGACATGTGGAGATTTGGTTCTACTTTTTCTTCTACTAGTCATACGGTCTCTGTTGTAATACCTACATCTTTGACCCACTGTGAGTTGAACTTCATGCAGGGTGAGAGATAAAGTTTTAATTTCATTTTGTTACATTTAGCTTTCCATTTTCCCCAGCATCATTTGTTGAATAGACTATCTTTTCTCCAGTGAATGTTTTTGGCACTTTTGTCTAGTATGAGATAACTGCATTTATGTAGGTTCTATTTGGTACCATTGTCTACATATCTGTTTTCTACAAGTCTGTTTTGGTATCAGTACTATGCTATTGTTATTACTATAACTCCATAGTATATTTTAAGGTCTTGTTTTGTGATGCTTCCTCCTTCAGTTTTCTTACTAAGGATTGCTTTGGGTATTCTGGGTCTCTTAATTTTCCAAGTGAATTTCATGATTGCTTTTTCTAGTTCTATGAAGAATGTCTTTGGGATTTTAATAAGAATTGCATTAAATCTGTATAATACTTTTGGTAGTATGGATTACTAAAATTCATGATGAAAAATGAAATATCATGATAGACACTACTGAAACACAAAGATAACTAGAAACTATTTTGAAAATTTATACTACTATAAATTAGAAAAGCTTGAAGACATCTACAAATTTCTAGATACATATGAACTACCCAAACTAAATCAAGAGGACATACACAACGTAAACAGATCAATTTCAAGCAATGAAATAGAAGACACCATCAGAAGCCTACCAACCAAGAAAAGCCCAGGACCAGACTGTAGAACTCAGTGAATTCTACAAGACTGTCAAAGAAGAATTAATATCAATACTCCTCAAATTATTCTATGAAATAGAAAAGCAGTAAACACTTCCAAATTCATTTTATGAGGTTAGGATCCCCCTCATACCAAAACCAGACAAAGACACAACAAGGAAAGAAAACTTCAGGCAAATTCTCTGATGAACATAGATGCAAAACATCTCAATAAAATTCTGACAAATCACATACAAAAGCATATTAAAAAAATAGTCCACTCTTGCTGCTTATCCTGCATGGGTGAGAGAAAGGTTTCCTGTTAGAGGGATGGACTGACTGTGAAATAAATGCTGTGAAATTTATTTATTAGAAATAACAAGTGAAGTCAGAATTATCTTAAGAGTAGAGGCATGACCTATTGAGCCATCCAGGAGGGTCTGACTGTAACAAAAGAAGGAGCCAATGTTTGCTTTATTTATATTGGTACAGAGCAAAAGGGACCAGTAGGAACTTCGGATGGGGGTAGAGGTGAGCAAGCTATTTGTCTCTAACCAGTCACTCCCACATCCAATCCTTGTATTTGAACTTCAGCGAGGAACTAACACAGGATAACCACTTGACTCAAGGAGTCCCAATCAGTTATTGAAAACTAAGAGTTCCTAAGACCAGATTTTCCTAGTTAATGGGCCAGCTACACTTGGTTCTCATAAAAGTCATGGGTGACTTCCTGAAATGCACCATAATCAAGTGGGGTTCATCCCAGGAATCCAAGGTTGGTTCAACATATGGAAATCTATAAATCACATCAATAGACTATAGACAAGAATCATATGATCATCTCAATAGATGCAGAAAAAGCATTTGACATAGTACATGTTATGTTCAAAACACTAGAAAAGCTAGGGATAGTAAGAATATACCTCAACATTGTAAAAGCTATCTGTGCTAAGCTCAAGGCCAACATCATTTTAAATGAAGAAAAATTGAAAGTATTCCTAACAACTGGAACAATACAGGGATGCCCTCTTTCACCACTTCTATTTAACATAGTCCTTGAAACTCTAGCCAGAACAATCAGACAGATGAAAGAAATTAAAGGGATACAGATAGAAAAAGAAAAACTCACACTATTACTATTTGCTGATGACATGATTCTATATTTAGATGATCTGGAAAAGTTCAACAGAAAATTTTTAGAACTAATGATTTCAGCATAGTAGCAGGATATCAAATCAATACCCATAAATCAAATGTATTTTTATACATCAGTGATAAATTCCCTGCAAGAGAAATCAGGAAAACTACTTCATTCACAATAGCCTAAAAAATAAACAATCAAACAAACAAACAAACAAAAATACCTGGGAATCAACCTAATGAAAAAGGTGAAAGACCTCTATAATGAAAACTATATAACATTAAAATAAGGAACTGAAGACGACCTTAGAAGGTGGAAAGAGCTCCCATGCTCTTGGAGATGCAGAATTAGTATTGTGGAAATGGCCATAATACTAAAAATATGCACATTTTGCAACTGGATAAACACTAGTTTGAATGAGGCAAAATTAGGCCTTCAATCCCATAGAGGACACCTGTAGTGGTACCATACGAAAACACTGTCACCATGCTACATGTCATATTAACTATTGCACAAGTGCATAACTTCAGTCACCATATTGCCAGTGAGAAAGGAGCAGGATAAAAATTTGATACCTTAAAGTCTTTACCTTGTTGGTTAGATTATAAAAATCTCAAAATAAAACACCAGTAATAAAACTAACAGCAAGTGACAAAACAAAAATCTGTTTATTTTTATCAACAAAAACCTGTTCTTTGAATTATAATAATTTGTTAAATAGATTCTTTAATCTTTACCTGTAGTTCCTGCCCATCATATAGCCCTGAGTTTTTTGGCTGACTGAGTCAATTCTCATTTTGATGATCAATTCATGACAAAATAAGTCAGATATCACCAATGAAGAGTTAGTACATTCTAGCACTACCCTAATGCATGTTTATGGCTATAGAATCCAATTTAAAAATTGAGGACTGGGATACAAAAGTTTTTTAATTTCATTTTTTTCTAGGCACATATTTTATTTAATGCAATAATAGCTCATATGGAATTAGAAATTAGGAATATTTGCTCTTCAGCACAGATAGTTTGAGAAATCTTTCTGTAGTTACATTTTTAAAAAGTAACTGACTAGATCATTACTTCAAAGTTAGCAGGACACCAACCTAACTGAAGATAGGAAAGTTGTTCAGGAAAATAATGCCCTTGCCTAAATTTAGGCCTCCAATTTGGTACAAATGATTGAAACCAGAAATACATTATCACTGAGTCACATCCCCATCCTTATTTATTTATTTATGACAGGTCTCTTTAAGTTGTTTAGGGCCTTACTAAATTCCTGGGGCTGGCCTTGAACTTGTGGTGCTCCTGCCTCAGTCTTCCCACATTACTGGAATTATAGGCATGCACTAATGAACCCGGCCATTTATTAATTCTTTAATGTTCTTTCTTCATTTTGTCCCCAGATAGATTTTATGTTTTCCTCAAGATTAATCATATCTTTTAATCACCTATTACTTAAGTCTGTCTGAGGATGATCTTAAAATTAAGTTTATATGCATAAGTTTGAAGATTTCCCTTTCATGGTCTCTACCTACTTCATAAGGATAATTCACATTATTTTAGTCATATATTTTAATGCTGAGGAAGTACTACTAAGGATATAACCATTCTTAACTTCATAGCTAATGTGCAGATGTACACACTGTCATTTGTAGCCATATAGTTAAAAAAAAAAGATATGTATGTTTTATCCAGAAACAATCAATGCATTAAGAAATAGTTTCTGAGTGTGCTGTCACCTTTGTCAACTGCTAACTCAGAAATTACTTGCTTTTAAGAAAAGTGGATGATGAAGATATTCCTTATTTTTAAATATTGATTAATTTCTCAAAATGAATCATTTTTAAAAATGTAGTTCTTTCATGTATTGTGGTTCCTTTAATAACATGCTTCAAAATGTTAGGCATATATTTATCTGAAAAATGTTTATTAGGCATATGTGTGTGAAACAATATGCTGAAACTTAGGGATGCTATGCAAATAAATATTTATGACCACATGCATACTGAAGTTTATATTCCAAAGAAGAATTTATACTTCATTTCACAGTAATACAGTAAAATGAGAGTAATCTCAACAGAGATGTACAGATTAATATCTAACCCCCTTTTTCAGAAAAAGCATATTTTGTATAGTAAAAGTTGTATGATTATTTATTTTTTTCATCATCATTATAATTAGCATCATTGTTTGTAATATAGAGTAAAAATATACAAGTAATTTTATTCTAAAATAAGTTTTCTCCTTAGGAACTATTACATTAGTAATTTACTTACTTTGTTTACATTTCACTTTTAAAATCAGTTATTTTATTCTTAACATGGTACATATGTTTGTTTCCTGATTCTTCTATACTAGCCTGTGTTATATTTTGAATATTCATAATAGTCAAGAGATTTTTCTAATTAATTAGACCTGTCTTTATCATCAGTCATTGATAATTTTATGAGCTTTTAAAATTCAAAATAATGACCTACATCCCTTGATACAGTTTTCATGAACTGTTATATATTTGTTATGAAAGTAAAATAATACAAATTATTTAAAATTCAAGCATAATAGTTTAAAAATTCCCCAAAATTGTCAAAAAATTTTAAATACTAAAATTTTTGAAACTGTAAATCAGAAAACACATTTATCTGCATTTATTTGCAAACTAAATATGTTTGTATGTAGTATATTGGGGATCCAACCAAAATAGAATTCTGTACTTTCCATTTTAGTTTTCTTGCTAGAAGTTTTTCTTAGTTAGACAGAAACCCTCACCCCAGGAAAACTGTGTAGGATACTTTGGTGGAGGTGAAAGTCAGTGCAAAGAAATTCCCCTCCTATCCTTTAACATATCCTCTAACAAAGAGCATGACAGGGTTTCTTCCGAAGTTCCAACTTATAAGTTCTTCTAACTACCTTGTGAGGATTAGAGTTAAAAGGCAAAATGTTTGGTTTCTGTTGAAATTTAAACCAAGTAGAATATTTACATTAGAAAACATTTATATTAATTACTTTTGAGTCTCATAGTTCAAGTTTCTCAGCAGCGTCATCAATACCACATCAACACAAGACTTCACAGTGGTGAGAGTCCAACAGGGGAACTGGAGGCAATGGCTCATGTCTGTAATCCCAGTGACTCAGGGGACTGAGGAAGGAGGTTTGCAGGTTCGAAGCCAGCCTCAGCAACTTAGTGAGGCCTCAGCAACTTAGTGAGACTCTGTCTCAAAATAAAAAATAAAATGCGCTGGAGATGTAGCTCAATGATAAAGGGCCCTTGGGTCCAATCCCTATTTTAATAAAGTGTAGAATGGTGGAATGATAGCCATAGTGGGGATGCAAACAGGGCCTCTCCAGCAGAATTGTAAAGATGACGTGTGCTCACTGATAATATATGTTTGAAAGCCTGACGCATAGTTGGCATTCAGTAATGCTTGCTATCATTTCCTAAGACCAAGACTTTTCATTGTGAAGGTGGTAAAGTTTAAATGGGCTTAATAGTTTATCTCATTGTCTGGCTTATTTGGCAGTTTCTTTTTCCTTATTAGTCACATCATTATATTTTTCTAGACAAAATATTCTAAGACTTTCATCTCCAGATGGAAGGAATAAAGATGCAATCAATTCATTATAATGCTGCTAGCAGGTAAAGGTGAAAAACAAGTAAAGCCATAAAATGATAGGGCTAGATATTTATGGGACTTTCTTCTATCCAGATGTGAATGTGGGATTTTAGTAGCATATCCATTGCCTAATACAAGTAATTCTACTAAAAGTAGTCATTAATACCTGTCAAATTATCAGTTTTTAATGTGCAAAATAAAAGATCCAGGAGAATGAAAGGGTTTTCAGGAAAAAAGATTTGTTAGCCTTAGTATGAGCTTTTACTACCCAAAGTGAATGTGTTTCTACTGTCTAGAATATAGCGTTACACATCAGTAAATGAAAATGTGATGCTATAATGGGGCAGTGGTTTGCATCACTAATACAGCTGTCCAAAATAAATATTTTTAAATACATTTGTGTAGATGTGATCTTCAGGGAAAGTAATCACATAATCTTCTTTACATCTGAGAATAAAAAATCTGAGAACTGAGGCTCTGTTTTTAGAAAAGAGCAATTGGGGAACTGGGGTGCAGTGCAGTGGCCTAGTAAGCATGAGGTCTGGGTTTTGACCCAGTACTACAAAAACAAAAACCCTGAAAAACAAAAGTCAAAAACAGAAAAGAAAGAAAGAGTAAAAGGAAAAAAAGAAAAAGAAATTGGGAAATTTACTGCAATATTCTACATAGTTTTAGTAAAGTCCATCCACAATTTAAGGTACTTAATGTTTTAGTCATACTGAAGTTCAGAATGTGACCACACTTTGAGATATAGCCTTCCAGAGGTAATAAAGTTAAAATGAGAACTTTATATTGGACCATAATCTAATATGATCTACTATGACCTATATTAGTATAAAAAGAGGAATTTTTGACAAAGATATACAGAGAAAAGCCAATAAAACTCACAGAAAAGATAGCCCTCTACAAGATAAAGGAAAAAGCCTGAAACAAACTTTTCCCCTATGGCTCTCAAAAGGAACTAACACTGCAGATGCTCTGGTATCTTGTTTTATTTGTGGTACTGTACAAAATTCCTGAGACCCTGTAATTTAGAAACAATGTAAAGTTATTTCTCACAATTCAGGAGACCAGGAATCGAAGAGGGAGATGTTGGCTGCTTTGATGTCTGGTAAGGGCCCTTTCTCTGCTTCCAAGATGGCACTTTGTTGGGGCATCCTCCATAGTGAGATGCTGTGTCCTCCATAGTGGAATGAGTAGAAGGATCAACATACTCCTTAAGCCCTTTTATAAAAACCTTACTGTCCTCTATGAATTATTTAGTCTGCTCTCATGAATTAATTACCATTTAAAGGCATCTACTCTTCTCATTGATGATTAGGTTTCAACATATAACTTTTGGGAGAAATATTCCACAACATTCTACCACTGGTCTCCTACATTCATGTCCTTGTCACATGCCAAATACATTAATTACATCCCAAAGTCCCTGATGTTTTAAGTAGTTTCTGTTATCAGCACAAAATTCTAGAGTCTCATGTAAGTCAAATTTGTTTGAGACTCAAAGTAAACTTTCAGTCTGAGACAAATTGCTCTCCAGCTGAAAGGATGTAAATTCAAACAAATTATGTGCTTCTAAAATTCAATAGTGAGACAGAAACAAGGCAGATATTTTTCTTCCAAGAGGGAAAAATAGGAAAGAAGGAAGGGGTAATAAGTTTTACTATAATTCAAAATCCAGAATGGCTCTGGTGTCTATCAGAGGCATGCTTCAATTATAGATGGAGGTTGCCCTAGGTCAATAGTTCAGGCACTTGGTGCACCTGCATAGGTTTATCACTGTGCTTTTCAGAGCAGTCGTTGGAGCAGCATATGGACCATATTAAGCCACATCTGGACTGAAATGTGTGGAGCAAAACTTGAGATAGCTCTGGACAATGAATCTTGAGGTCACAGAACTACTTGGGGGCTTATCCTTCGAACCAGTTCTGCCCTCAAGGACAAGGTGCTCAGGGTCTGAATGGGGATAACAGCCCCATAACCTCTGGCATGCTTTCAGAGTGTTTATTCCTTTGATTTCACAAATAGCACCTGGTTTCTTTTTATTCCTAGTAATATTATATAACGGTTACTTGGACATGAGGTTGGTATTCTCTCCTGAACATGCTTTTTTTTTTTTTTTTTTTTGTATTTACAGTCTTGCCAACCAAAGAATTTTCCTTAATAGTTAAGTTCTGCTTCCCTTTGATTATCAATGCCTACTTAATTCTTTTCTTTCTTCTCATATTTTACTATCACTAATCAAGAGAACCAATTAGCACCTATCTCACTCTGGATAGCTCTTCCACAAAGTATTTCATTCATGAGTAGCAAGTCCGTTCTTCGACAAGGCACTAGGGAAAGGGCAAAATTCAGCCAAGTTCTTCTCCACTTTATGACAAGGATGAATTTTCCTTTTTCCTCATTTCCACTTAATGCTTAATCAGAATCACCTTTACCATCTATATTTCTACTAATATACTTACTGATCTCAAGGAAGATTGGAGCTTTATGTATAGCTCTCCTCTTTGTGTGAGCTCTTGCTAGCATAACCCTTAACACTCCATTCAGAGCAAACCATGCCTTTATATATATTTATATATATATATATATATATTCTTCAAGTCTAACCATTAACCACTTTGAAAGCTGCTTCTTCATTTTTAATATTTGTGATAGCAACATCCTACTTACATCAAAATTTTGTCTTACATGTTTGTACTAGTGACTGAGTATTTTATACAAAATAGAAGTTACTTCTCACATTTCTGGAAGCTGGGAAGTCCAGCATCAAGGCACTGGCAAGATGAAGGTGGGGTGAAGTTCCAGCGCCACCTTCTTTTTTAAAGTTTTTTTTTTTTTTATTTGTTCCAATTTGTTGTACATGACAATATAATACATTTATACATTTTGATAGAGCATACATAAATGGAGTGCAATCTCATTTTTCTGATAATATATTGTAGGACCATATCAGTCATGAGTCATATGTGTACTTGAGGTAATAATAATGTCTGCCTTACTCTATTATCCTTCCACTTTCAGTGTGGAACCTCATTATGCATCAGCACATGTTAGAAGGTGGAGGACGAAAAAAGGCATACACCAGTGCCCACCAGTCATTTTGAAAATCACTGATCTTTTATGAAGGCAGAGCTCTCATTACTTAACCACTTGTCAAAGACCCACCTCTTAAAAACACCACAGTGGAATGTTTCAGAGGGAACACATCAAAATCATAAAACTTAGTCTTACAATGCTAGCCTCTATAACTGCCAAGAAAAAAAAATTCTGTTGTTTAAGACACCCAGTGCGTGAGAATTCTTACAATGACCCCAGCAAACTAACACAGGCATATTAAACTTTAACTGACATTTAGTTGACAAGTTTTCATCTTGCTTTCCAGTTGAGCTTTTTATATTTCCTTTATAGAAAGAAAATAACTTTTGTTTCAACATTTTAAGGTATTAACTGTGGTCTTTGAATTTCAGTAGAGGAGACTGACATAGTAGCTAAAAGTCAAACTCAATACTGATAATTCACTTTCACAAAGGAAAGAGTAGAAAAGCTATTTGAATAACATCTTTACCACCTTTTATTTTATGCTTTCCAAAAAATTGTGGATCTGGAAATGTGAACAAAAGCTCTGCTAGATAGATATTTTGAGGGGATGTTACTATAGAAATGGCTGGGGGCAAAACTGGGATAAGGAGACTTGTGGCTCTGCTGCTAATTTCAATTTTTTTTTCCTTTGATGGTATTTCAGGGTCCAAATGTCAGCTATGTTTTGTTTCTTCAAATACATCTCCCTTTACCATTCTCAAACTGAGTTGTGCAGGACATCTTCCTCTTCCCAAAATGGCCCAGATGCAAGAAAATGTGGATAAACTGGGGTAGAGTGGATTCCCCTACCTTAAATAATTTGTCATCTAGTTGAGATGATAAGTACATAATCAAATATATTGCAATACATCATGATGGGTGCAAATACCAGGAGGGCAGGACAGAATGGTAGTGTCACTGAGGAAGATGGAGAGTGAGAAGTTAGAACTGAGAAACGAGAAAGCATTGTCTGCTGCTGTTTTTTGAAACAATTGCTATGATTAAAATACAGGTGTAGAAGAAACTGCTTATTTGTCTTCTCTGACTTCCACAAAATAACTTTTACCTTTGCTCCAATTTAATTTGGACACCTCAGATAAGTCATTATTTCCTGCGCTACCAAGTGGAATGGTGTTGAAAGCAATTTATTGCATTCCACTTTTGTACAGGATACAGCCTTCTGTTCTACAGTCTGAATTGTTATAACTCAAATATGGATGACTGATTAATTATATATAACAAATTATATATTTCAAACTACTGTTGGTTTGAATGCCTCACAAAAGGACAGGACACCTTGCAAGTCAGAAAAGTCAGAGAAATTCACAACTCCATCATCAACCCTGTCATTCTCTATTATTTTGGTCATTGTAAGCTCAGCTGCAACAAAAATAGAGTAAAAACCTTACTCTATTTTTCTATCGAAGGTGATAGACATATGCTTGCAGAAGAAAAGAAGAATATTATTTATTTTAATATTTTGTAGTTTTGAACTTTGTAATTTGGATTTTCTTGTAATGAAAAAATAGTTTTTACTGAAATTCCTGGATAAAATTGGTTATTATGTATCAGGTCCCTCGGCTTCTCATTGAAAGAAAAATTTTAAAGCTCTTTATAGATCATTTCAGTGTTCTCAGAAATGCAGCGGCAATATTATCAGAAGAAATGTTTTTTCACTTCTGTAAACAAAAACTCAGACATAGGACTTGTTTTGAAATATATAAAGATAGATGACACAGGCAATCAATTTTTAACATATCAATTTATGAATAATGTGAAATTATTAAGAAGAATTAAAAATATATTGCATTTATTTATTCATTTATTTACTTATGATATCTGTTATCAATCACTACAGATCCCTTGTCCAAAATTCTTGAGGCCAGAAGTTTTTCAACTTTTGGAATATTACTGTGGCAGGCGAAACCTGAGGCCCAGGGTTACACCAAGTGCATCTAAAGATGGCGACTGGCAGAGAGCAAACGGTGTCCTGATTATGCTTGGAGAATGGCAGAATGGGTTTACAATTGGCTGTATGATAATCAGTTCAGCTGCCTAGCATGTGGACAGATATACTTTACATGTATGCTTGAGCAAGTGATTGCTTGACCTTTAACAGGATTGGATGGACATATCTGGTTACAATTGCTTATGCATGAGGCTGCTTATATATTGAGGGTGTTATTTGAATAAAAGGGAAGCTGCTTCATGAACCTCTGAAGTGTATGTGTCTTTTGTCCCGCAGGCCAGGCTGAAGGAGCAAGCAGCCCAGCCGAGCCGCTTGGAGCAGCTGGGCAAAGAAGCCGCAGTTTTCCGTAAGAGAAGCGGTGGGAGCCACTTGAAGGAGCCCCAGTGGCAAGCAGCGATTGTCGGTATATTACAGATTTTGGAATAGATATGTAGACTTTACCATTTGAGCATTTTTAACCTAAAATTTCAAAATCTGAAATGCTCCAAAATCTGAAATTTTTTAAGTATTATGTCGTTGCACAAAAACGTTTCATTTTTTGAAGACTACCAGATTTCAGATTTTTATATTAGCTGTACTCAATCAATATTATCACTTTGAAAAAATTGGTTTTAATAAGAAAATATATGCATGTATTTATAAATGTGCATTAATATTTATATGCATTTTAATATTAAATTTTATTACTTATACTCTGGAAAAAAACTGTCATTAATTTTTAAGATTTAAGATAATGTGGTCTGTGTAATTTTACAAAAATACATTGAGTTTGTGGATACACATTACAGCAATATATTCATTGTATTTTAGATTTGCATCTACTGGTTTCTTAAAACACAAACATCTAAAGATAGATAAAAACTCTTCATGGAAAAATCTACTGTACTGTACTATAATGTTTATTATAAAATTAGAACGCTTTCTCAAAATCCATATCAATGCCACACTTTTTTCTTATTGTTATTTATTTTAAATAATTCATGCCCAAATAAAATATCTTAGGTTTTGGTTTGATAAACTATTATAATGATTGCAGCCAGAATATCACATTATTTATGTTACTTGAAATTTGTCCATTTGTATTTTATTGACCAGTAACAGGCAATAAATTGATTAAAGAAATGTGTTTTATATACATTTTTATGGCAATACAAAATAAACTATTTTATGTATTTATATCTTTACATCTATGTCTAGTTCATTTTAATAAATAAATATGTCAGCGTATTTTACTTGCCTTTTGTTCACTTTAGATGGTCAAGGTTTTACATCTTTAACATTTTTGGAGAGCAGCAGTATGAGGAGTCTCTGCACTGAAGTACACCACTCTGAATGTCCATGGGCCATCCAGCTGCCAGCGTGACTCTCCATTTTATGAGGAGAGAATGAGACATATTCTGTTGATGTTTGTTGCACATGATGAAAACCAATTTTGTTCTGAGTAGTGATGCACAAGAGGAAGCCCACACACAAAACCACCTTGGATGACTTATGAAGTAGACATATTATCAATATATATAGAATTGCTTTGCAAACATGTATTAATCAAGATTGTAACCCTGTATTTAATAAAAAACAATATTCTAACTATTCTGTTAGAAGTTAACCAGTGAACTCAGAGAATACATAATCACTACTGAGATGAATGTAAAAATAAAACAAAAAAATCAAAATTAATAACTTCATGTTGTGTTCAATTTTGATACTGCTTGCACATGCTTTCCACTTGGTTCAAACTGACTTGCTCTAACTTGTTCTGAGAACTGAAAAACTGCTGAGTAGGGGACTCTGCAAATACCACATAACATGAGAAAATTCAGACAATATCCCTGATCATGAGAGAGAGAAAAAACGGATTTCGAAAGTGAGCATCTGCATATTGCATATCACATTTAATCATTTGCATTTAAACATCACCTCAGGCTTTATTTACTAGCTATGACCTCGTTTTTATGGAGAAGACTTTTATCACTTTTAAAAAAATAGCAGGTTTCAACTTTTCTTGGTAGATTTGGGATATGACTTATAAAATTTACTTTGATAAACATTTATTTCATTTACATATATATTACAAGGGTAATTTCTCAAAGGTAAGACTTTTTTTAAAGTTTCTATTGTTCTGTTCAACTATATTTAAACGTTAACAAGTCTAAAGGAAAAAAGTCAATTTTGTGGTAGACTATTTTCTCATTTAAGTAGAGTCTCTGTGTCTATTTTTAAGCTATTCTATGAAGATTTTTTCTTATTGATATTCCTATTGACCCTCATTTTCTCTAGCATATTTATACAAACCACTTGCTTGTCACATGAATTAGTCTTCCTGTGTGTGTGTGTGTGTGTGTGTGTGTGTGTGTGTGTGTGTTTGTGCGTGTGTGTCTATATGTGTGTATGTGAAAAAGACTTTGGAAAGTTTTTATATTACAGTTAGATTAAGTACTAAATGATTACCACAATTGTATCTGAAAATTATAGAATATATTTTCTATAAAATATTTCTGACTGAAGAATGGGATGCTAGAAAAATATTGAAAAAATCATATATAACAATCCCTGAGAGTAGTACTGCAAGCATTACTTTAGGAAATTAACTGATTTTATATTCCTGAATTCAAAACAAACTAATGTCTCTACTGTAGGATGATATGATAGAAAGAACTGAGGATGGGATGGTAATGACAACTTCTATATCTCTATAACAGTGTAAGGGTTTTGAGACTATGCCTTCATTTTAAAATTTCTTTATCTCATTATCTTAACAATAAGAAATTTGGAGAAGATATTCTCTAGGGTCTCCTCTGCTTGAAAACTTTTATAATTTTAATGCAAAACAATTTTTTTAAAAACTCAAAGATCCTTTCTAATGAATATTGTTTCAAAATTCACTCAATAATTTAGGTGAATAATATTGTAGTAACAGGATACCAGAATGTTTTAATGAAAGAAGGGAACAGTGAAAATACCATTGTGAAAGAATAAAACAATCTTAATCTCTCAGTTTTTTCTTAGTCTTTATTTTCTACTTCTCCACTGATCAGACTTTATATATGTCATAATAAATGTCTCTTTGTTTTATTGTTTTAATTTCCCAGTTATGTAAAAAAAAAGTAGCAAATAACTAAATAAATGGAATTATCCTATGTGATAATTATGCATCTAGCTACTTGCATAGCTGCTCTGATAAGGAATATTCTTAGGTTGGAATGACTGAAAGTACAATTGCCCTAAAGAGTGTTTGATCTGATTTAACTTAGTTTTGCAGTTCCTTTTATAAATTGTTACAAGAGACATTGAGTCTTTGTACTCCAATTCAAGCCAATTCAAAAACTAGATCTATCACTTTCATTGCTGCATCACAATTATACATAATAGCAGGATTCATTATGCCATATATATATCTCTATATATATCTATATATATATATACATGTACATTAGATAATTTGATCTTTCTCATTTCTCAGTTACCCTCCCTTACATTCCTTTCATCTTTTCCCTGATCCAATTGCTATAGTCTACTTATTTCCCTTCTACTATTATTATTATTATTACCATCATCATCATCACTATTATTTTAATTTGGAATCATAATTATATATAAGTGGGATTCACTGTGGTATATTCACATATGTATGGATGTAGCATAGTTCGGTAGATTTCATTCCCCAGTACTTCCCAATGCCCTCCTCTCTCATTCCATTTTGATGGCTTTCTTCTACTCCTTTTGTCTTCCTTCTGCTTTTGTGAGATCCCTTTTTTATTCCTATTTTTTTTTTTCACTCTAGCTTCCTATGTAAACCCCTATCCAACCCCTGATTGTTGAAGTCTGGCTTGTTTTGCTTAGAACAATGTCCTCCAGTTCCATACACTGACTCTATGCCGTATTTTCTTTGTTCACTCTTCTGTTGACAGACACTTGTTTGCTGTACACATTGGTATGCATGTATCACTATAGTATGCTCATTTTAGTTGTTTGAGTAAATACCAAGGAATGGAATAGTTGAGTCATTTGGCAATTCCATTTCTAGTCTTGAGGAATCGCCATATCACAGTCCAAAATGGTTGTACCATACTTGCAGTCCCACCAACAATGTTCAAGTGTCTCCTTTTCCTCAAACCCTTATTTGCAATTAACTTTGTTTGTATTCTTTTGTTGTTGTTACCAGGGATTGAAACTACTGGAGCTTAACCACTTAGCAATACTAACCAGTCCTTTAATTTTTTTTTTTTTTTTTATTCCTTACAGGGTCTTACTAACTTGACTAAGACCTCATTATAGTGATGAGTCTGCCTACAAACTTGATATCTTCCTGCCTCAGCCTCCTAAGTTGCTGGGATTGTCAGGTGTGTGTCACTGTACCTGGTTGTTATTTGTATTTTTGATGGTTATCATTCTAACTGGAGTGAGAAGAAATTTCAGTGTAGTTTGGATTTGCATGTCCTTATTTACTAATGATGTTGAACATTTTTTATATGTTTGACAACCATTTGTATTTCTTATTTAAAAAATGCTGATGTATCAATGCAATATATATGGGGGGATTCACTTTGACATATTCAAGCATTCATGAAATATAATTGGTTCCATCAGTTCCCATTACTTCCTCTTTCCATCTGTCCTTCCCTCTTCCTACTCCCCTTCTTATACTCTTCTGGTTTTCCTGCTATTTATTTATTGTTTCTCAATTGGTGCTTTCTAGATATACACAGATACCCTATTATGTTGCTGAATTTGTTTGTCAGATCTAGAATTTTTCTGGTAGAGTTGTTTGGGTCTTATAGATATAAATCACACCATCAATGAGCAGAAATAAATTGACTTCTTATTTTTCTGTTTGCAGCCCTTTAACTTTCTTCTTTTGCTTTATTACTCTGGACATAGTTTTAATAATTACATTGAATAGGAGTGGTGAGAGTGAATATCTTTATCTTTTTTTTTTGGAGGAGGAGATGTACCAGGGGTTGAACTCAGGAACACTTGACCACTGAGCCACATCCCCAGTCCTATTTTGCATTTTATTTAGTGATAGAGCCTCACTAAGTTACTTAGCACATTGATTTTGCTGGGGCAGGCTTTGAACACGTGATCCTCCTGCCTCAGCCTCCCGAGTCACTGGGATTACAGGTGAGCACCACCATGCCTGGGGATATCCTTGTTTAATTCTGACTTTAAAAGAAAGGTTTTCAGTTTCTAGTCAACATTATGTTGAGCTAACTTTGTTGTAGGTATCTTCTACAATATTAAGGTAATTTCCTTATGCCTGGTTTTTCCAATGTTTTCAACATGAATCTGTGTTGGATTTTGTCAAAGGTTTTGTCTGCATCTATTGAGATCATCATGTGATTCTTGACTTAATTCTACTTCTGTGGAGAGTAACATTTATTAACTCATGTATTTTGAACCAGACTTCATTCCCTGAAGAAAACTAACTTGAAAGTGGTGTACTATTTTCTTAATGTGTTTTGAATGCAGTTTGATAATATTTTAGTAAGGAATTTTTCGTCTATGTTATCAGGGATATTGATCTGTAATGGTCTTTCATGTGTCTTTGGTTTTGGTGTTAGGATGATACTGTTGCCAAAGTGCACCAAACACTTTTGTAGTGTTTTCACTCCGTTTCTTTTATGGAATAACTTGAGAAAAATTGCCATTTCTCTTCAAAGTTCTGGGTGAACTCCACTAAAAGTCCATTTGATAACGGGATTTTTTTCAATGAAGGCTTTTAATTGCTGCTTCAATTTAATTGATTGATATTTGCCTATATAGGTTCAATTTGGGTAGGTCATGTGTGTCTAGGAACTTGGCACTATTGTGTGAAATTTTCTATTTTATTGAGGTATAAGTTTTCAAAATAGATTCTAATGATTGTCTGGATTTAAGATGTGTCCATGGTAATGTATCCTTTTTCAGCTTTAATTTTGTTGATTCAAGTCTTCTTTCCCTTTCCTTTGGTGAGTTTGGCTAAGTGTTTATGAATCTTGTTTATATTTTCAAAGATCCAACTCTTTGTTCCAATAATGTTATACTTTTTTAATCAATTTCATTAATTTCAGCTCTAATCTTAAGTTCTTATCTTCTAATAATTTTTTATTTAGCTTTTTCTTTATTTTCAGGAGCCTTCATTTATAGCGTTATTTATTTTTGTGATTTTTTAAAAAATGTAAGCATTCAATTATACAAACTTTCCTCTTAGAACTGCCTTCAAACTGTCACAGATATCTTGATATATCTGTGTTCTTATTTGTTTTTAAGAATTTGTTTTACTATTTCCCTTGGTTTTTTTTATCATTTCCTCATTCAAAATTATATTATTTAATTTTCAAGTGTTAAGATAGTTTCTGTAATTTATTCATTTATTTCAAATATTATTCTAGTATGATTTGTTAGGATAAAGGACTTTATTTCTGTCCAAAAAATAGAAGTAGTTCCATGTGCAGCCACGAAGAAAGTGATTTTAATGCTGATGGATGAAATACTTACAGATGTCTGTTAGGCCCATTTTGTTGATAGTATTTGTAAGCTCTACTGAGGTCTTAGTTTATGGCTAGATGACCTACAAATTCATGAGAGAAGTGTGATGCCTCAGATGCCTCACTTTGGGTCTAAAATATTTTATATTTTGAGTAAGTTCAATAACCTACTGAAAAGAAAGTGATTTCAGCCATTGTATGATGAAATGGGTAAGATTATGAAAAACAGAAACTGAGAAAATATGTAAAGGATTCTTCTTAATGAAAAATTAAACTGAATTCCCCCAGAAAAACATTAAAATCAATGTCAGAAACCACAGATCTCTACTCTCAGTTAGGAATGGGCATTTATTTTGAAGGAATAAGTCTCTACATATTGTTACATTGTTGGTACTGAATTAGTAAAACAGATATCAACTCTATAATTTTGCCTTTTAAATTTTACATAAGATGAATTTAGGCTATTTTCTCCTTGTTTCTGAGAACATTTTATTAGACTGTCAATATTTCTATCAATTCATTGAGGTTTACGTTTTCATGTACACTTCAGGTCTCTAGATCTTTTGCAGAATTCTAGAGATGCATTTTATCATGCCACTTTGGCTCAGTCATTGTACTTCCTGGATCTTCTAATTATTTCCACCAAAAATAGGAACACAAAAAAAAAGAAAAAAAAAAAAAAAAAAAAAACCAGGTGGAGGAGAAAGATTAAAAAAGTATGAAGGAAGGAGAGAAGGGAAAAAGATAAGTGCAAATCAAATTCAGTGAGGAATTTGGGGTTTATAATTTATTACAGAAGTGAAAAGACTTTCTAAGAGAATTCTATCTTAAGAATTATGAAGAATTGTGTTTTTGACTAACTTTAGTGTTTATATTTAGTTTGCCAAAATGCTGGTGGAAGACAAGAACTTACTGGATCACTGAAAATAATTTTATTGCCCATGGCAGAGAAGGCAGCTTGAAACTTGTGTTGGTGTTGCCTCCTCTTTACATACATGATTCTCTGGGGTGATGCAGGGGGACTTTCCAATTTAATGCTGAACATCTAGTGGCATTGGACCCCAACTGAAGAAGCCCAAGATTAAGAAATGTCATTTAATGTCCAGGGGTTCCAAGCAAATCTGCCCAATTTTTGTAACACAGGGCAAAATTACCTTTCTTATCCTGAACAGCAAATAGATTCTCTGCTCTGGACTGTTATATTATCTCTAATTTTCCAAGGTATTCTCTTATACAAACATTCTTTAAAAGATAGGACAAAACAATAGTTATCAGTGATAGCTCACAGGAGAGAAATGAGAGACAACCATGAAGAATTGTCTCCCAATTGTCTCATTTTATAAGAGTTGTGTAAAAATATCTGGGGATTTTGTTTTCTGTACCTTATTTCCCTCTTTTTCTTTATGAGTTTGCTTTATTTTATCCCCCAAATCCTTTTCATTTCTAATTCTAAGTAAATCAAATAATATTCTATTCAATGGTTCATATTTAATATTATTCTCAAGATCTCAGATTATACTCCAAGGGATAAGTTAATATATATTTTTATTAAAATAAATGTACTGTCTCAGGATGGAATTAAATTCCCAGTTAATAAGAAACTATTTTTAACAAACTACTTCAATAATATATTTTGCCATTGACAAATTTTATATTATTTCTGCATCATTTCAAGGAAAAGTAACTGTATCCATAGGGACTATTTTCACTATAGGGTTGAAATAATTTTGTATGTAAATTAATGATGGAGATTCAGAAAATGATGGATGTGGATTGTAATCTGCAGATTCAAGTTAGTGTCTAATTTACAAAAATCATTCACCTGTACTGGTAAGATTAATAAATAAGGGAAAAATGCAGGAGTCTGGATATTTTATATATATTGGGCACATCCCCAAATTGCCTACACTAGAATGAAAAGTGGCTCCTCTAAGAAATTATGGTAAATGGAGCTAGCAAGAAGACATCTGAACATGGAAAGAAAAATCTGAAATAAAACCAATATGTAAGTTGTTGTGGTCACTATCATTTTAAATCTTATTTAGTAATTGTTTTGATAGAAACAATAGAAAAGCGTGGTTCTGTAGTAATAATGTACAAATTTCAATTGGAATTTGATATAATATGTGCACATTCCTAAGTGTCATACCTTTATAGAATGTTTTAAAAATATGAATATATTTTTGAGCCAAATATATGAAAGGTCTGAATCATCTATGCATAAATTATAATTTATTTCATCTATTTACGGAATCAATAGATATCAATGCTTAAAGATCCTTTTAATACATCGTGATTAGATAGATAATTGGTACAATGGCTATACCCTAAAGTGTTTATCTGATTCTTATTTTTGTTTAGCTTTAATAATATCTATATGTCACTCAAAACCCTAACAGCACTAATTGATAAATCAGAATTTCTGTATTCATAATCTGCCCATGGTAAGGGCAAGTTTGATCTTGGGGAAGATAATTTGTTTGTTTACTTCCAAAGTGAGCATGTTAGTAAAGATGAGGAAAAACTGATATTTGAGTTTAAAATTTCATGTCACTAACAGAATCAGTAAGCACCATCTGCTTTCTAAAGCAAACCTTAATTGACAGTCCATTTCTGTCTTATTTTCATGTGAACCATCTATTTCTGCATCATCAAGTTGAAGCCTCCCATTCTTAACTATTGATTTGATGTGTAAGTCACATTTGACCAATAAAACCAAAGGAGACAGAGTTGTGTATGTTAAGGCTACAGGCAAAGGTCTATTTTGACAAACTGGAAAGAAGAAGAATAAGGAGGAGGAGGAGGAGGAGGAGGAGGAGGAGGGGGAGGAGGAGGAATAGGAGAAACAAAGAAAGGGAATCAGATGATTTTAATGAAGTAATTTAGCCAGGTAATCACAGGAAAGAACAGAATAAAGGAGAATGTAGAAATAGATATAGATATAGATATAGATATATAGATATAGATATAGTTATAATTTTATTCTGGATTTTGTAGGAACTTTAACACTTGGTTTCAGTTTCAAAGTAAAACTGTTGCATGATTTTTTCTTCACTATTTTTATATGCCATTTTATTTGTTTTCCATTGATAATTTCTTAAACATTAAAGAGATTCCTAAAATTAAGGAGTCTTAACATATTTCTAAAAATTTTAAATATTTTTACTAAACTTTTAAAGAAAACTTTTTATAGAAAGACATTTGTATAGTAACACTGCTTAATGCCTTATTCTTCAATATATCTTGATAGATAAGATGATCAGAAATTAGAGAATTACATAGTAAAGAAATTAAATGAAGCTAAATGATACACAAATTATATCAGATAGTTTAAGCAAAAAGCAGGAAATAGATTAAAAAATCAATCTTCACAGAGATGAAAGAAGACAAATCATGCATACATTTGCATCAGTATGGCACTGGAAATTAAACAAAGGAATAAAAACAGCTGATTTAGTCAGAAAGGTTAAATAAGATGCTTTCAAAAGCAGATATCTGAAATGGTAATTTTTTTTTTATCCAAAAACATAAGAATTATCAGGAGTCTTAATAACTTAATCTTATTTATCAAAAAAATCAGTAAGATGATATAGATTATACCTAACATGTTTTAATGAATTACATTCTAGCAAAGTCATTTGCTCACTATTCTTACCAAGACATGTCAGCTTTCTACTGTGAATTAAATTAAGATAATTCTTCTTTTGGAACTAGCATAATGTTTACTTAGGCATACAACTCCAACAAATAAGTAGTCAAAATTAGAACCCGGATAAAAAGAAGAAGTAATATTTTTTAGGTAGTAAAGTACTTAAAATATTAGATTATTTTAGTTTTGTATATTGAATAAGTAAGTATGCTTATATATGTATGTGTATTTAATCATGTATATGCCAAACCAGCTACTCTAAAATTCAGAATAAATTTTAGAAGAAGTTTAAACTTTTAGAATTATATGTACTTTAGGTTCCTAAAAGTCTTGCATTTTAGTCTAATTGAGTAAACTAGATCTCTACAAGCTCAATGTTTTAGTCAACTTTTTCACCGCTGTGACTAAAAGGATCTGATCAGCACAATTATAGAGGAGGAGGTTTATTTGAGGGCTCACGGTTTTAGTGGTCTTAGTCCCTAGGGCTCCATTCCTCAGGGCTCAAGAGAGGCTGAAGAGTGGAAGAGTGTAGCAGAGGGAAGCAGCTCACATTAGGAAGGAGAGGGACTGCACTCTCCAGACACAAAGTATACACACCCAAAGCCACGCCCCAATTCCCACCTCCTCCAGCCACACCCTACCACTTCTGTTGCCACTCAGTTAATCCCTAACAGGGGATTAAATCACTTATTGGGTTAAGACTCTTGCAATTCAATTATTTCTCCTCTGAATCTTCTTGGACTGTATCACATGTGAGCATTTGGGGTACAGTTCACATCTATACCATAACATTCAATAATTAAAAAAAAAAAAAAAAGGACAAGAAATCAAATAATCACAATATTTCTATGAGATACACAAGTAAAAAGGTCTAACTGAAGGGATAGAGATTCAAGTAGACTGGTTGAAATCACCAAAAAAAGAAAAGGAAAAAAAAAAAAAAACATAAAGGAAACTCTAAGTCATTTATTTATTTAATTTCTTCTGTACTCAAAGCATAACGAAAGTACATACCATAAACTATTAGAAAAATTTCCAGGTTTCTGTACTCCTACTTTATACATTTTATAGTTCAATTTAGTAAGGAAATTTTAGCTATATTAGTAAACAATAAAACCAGTTCACATTTATGCAAGTAACTTTTCTTTTTTGAGAAGTAGTGTAAAATTTTCCTTTGGGAAAAAAACCATACAATTTAATTATTATTGAGCAGAGTCAGAAGGGTTAGTTGGTAGAGAATATAAATCAGAAATTTTATTAGAGCATGAAATTAAGTAGCTCATATAGGAAATAGAAACCCCAAGAGTTTAAAGATGATACTATTGACATATCAGTTCATTCTAATATAAATGATTAGTGGGTTCATTTATATAAATGGATGGAGGGTCTGGAGATATTAAGTGCATACACCAAATAATTCCATTAAAAAATTTAAATATCCTGAACTTACATTAATTTAACAACTCAATTGCATATTCTCATTCATATAAAGCACACAAATTGAGTCTTCATAGCCAAGTGGAATGAAGAATTGAGTTGATCATCCCAATGATTTAGACTAAAAGTCACACTTGGGATTCCAAGGAACAAGAAAGTAGAAGTAATTGATATTTTGAATCAGAGATAGAATATTCTTTGATAGTTTCTTAATTAATATGTTGAACTCTTCTGGCTCAGATATTTCTTCAGAAACATGAACAGAGTAAAGACATAAAGGCATCTTTGGTACAATCATGGACAAGGAATTGGCAACAATTTAAATATTATCTTTAGTTCTTGTTGTATTGAACAACATTAGAACATTTTGTTCTATTGAGAAGGTTTTCTATGAAAAGAAAAAAAAAGAAAAACAAAGCATAAAAAAATTCTAGAAAATTAAGAAATAATGAAGGGCCTCTCTATGAATCTGAACAAATCTGAAAAAGACCTGCATTGGAGTATTGGTATCTAAAAGTGTTTTCTTTTGTATGAGGATCACAAGAAAATGTTTCATGTTGCATGCTTGAGAGTAACTTCAAACTTCTGCAACCTTCTTTAGTATCATTGTGTTGGCATAAATAAACATAACGCTTCGCTGATGCTGAAGCGTTATGGGAGGAGGGAGGGCAGAAGCGTTGGGGGAGGGAGGGCAGAAGAAGCTAGAGAAGTAGAGGAAAATGGGGAGGGCAAAGGAAAATAACTGAAAATGTAAGAAACAGAGCCTTTTATACCCTTTGATAATTTACTGCTAAACAATATAAATTTTCAGTTTTATTTGAATAAATCTGCAGTCATTGCAATATGAATGCAGAGATCCTCAACTTGGTATAATTGAACATTATGCTTTTTATTATCTAATTGAATCAACATTTTAAATACAGAAAATAAATTTAAGAGTCTTTTATTTGTGTGTGTGTGTCTAAATGTGTTAGCAAGTTTCTCAAATATGGAGAATTTACTTAAGTTACAAAAGCAACAGTTAAAGAAGTTACTTTAAATTCCACAAACTTAATAACAGTAATCCTAAGTCCCAACCTAATTCTTTGGAAAATACCAAAATACAGAAAGAAATATGTGACATTTAGAGTGGGCTTTGAT
Organism: Sciurus vulgaris; assembly: GCF_902686455.1. Taxonomy (NCBI): domain Eukaryota; kingdom Metazoa; phylum Chordata; class Mammalia; order Rodentia; family Sciuridae; genus Sciurus; species Sciurus vulgaris. The sequence goes on along the minus strand of NC_136470.1, from coordinate 22,132,539 downwards.
GATCAAATTTTCAAGTTTTAGAGAAAAAATAAAATACCAGTTACTAGTTAAGAACTAAATGCTTATGTCCCCACCAAAATTCACATGTTGCAATCTAAATTGAGTGTGAAGGCAATCTACCCTTCCGTCTTTGAAAGTTAATTAGGTCATAAGGGTGCAGCCATCATAAATACGGTCAATATCCTTATAAGAAGATATACAGCCAGCTCTACCTTTCTTGCATGTGAAAGTACAATGAGAAGCTAGCAGTCTACAACCCTGAAGAGGGCCTTTCCAGAATCTGGCTATGCTACCACCATGATCTCGGACTTGCAGCCTCCAAACTGTAAGAAATACATTTTTATTGTTTATAAGTCACCAAATTTGTGGTACTTTGTTAGACTTAGGGAATTTTATATTTCAATAAAATTAAAAAATCCATTTGTTATGCTAAATATCTTTCTCAGATACATAAGTCAATTATCTGACTCAAGATGGGTGTAACCTGACATTACACTCAATAAGTAATGTTATTATCTTTTTCTAATTTTTTATTTCTTCTAATTAGTTTTACATGACCATAGAATGCGTTTGTGCATTTTGATAAATCATAAATAAATGGAGTATGATTTCTCATTTTTCTGTTTTTACGTATTGTAGGATCACATCGGTCATTCAGTCATAAATGCACATGAGGTAATAATGTCTGTTTCACTCTATTATCCTTCCTACCTTCATACCCTTTTCCCTCCCTTCACTCCACTCTACCTAATCTAGAGTAACTATCCTTCCCTAGATCCCCACCTCCTTTTTGTGAATTAGCATCTGCATATCAGAAAAAACAGTAGGCCTTTGGTTTTGGGATTTTGGCTTATTTCCCTTAGCATAATATTCTCCAACTCCATTCACTTACCAGCAAATGCCATAATTTCATTTTTCTCTAAAGCTGAGTAATATTCTATTATATATTTATACCATATTTTATTTATCTATTCATCTGTTGAAAGACAACTAGGTTGGTTCCATAGTTTAGCTATTGTGAATTGAGCTGCTGTAAACATTTATGTGGCTGCATCACTGTAGTATGCTGATTTTAAGTCCTTTGAGTGTAACACAAAGAGTGGGTTAGCTGGGTCAAATGGTGGTTCCATTTCAGGTAATGTTATTCAATTTGTAGACATGTTATGAATATAGTCTTTTAACCTCCTGAATAAAATTTAACCCTAATTTAAACTTGCTTTATTTATTGGTTTAATTGTGATTTATATATTTAAGGTAGGAAAAAAATTGGAATATTGGTCAATTTTGAATATCACAGATTTTGGTGACAATGAGAAAGTTTGACAAGTCTCAGTTAAAAGGAATACAGGAAATTGAACATACTTTTGTCAAAATTATTTCTGTTGTAATTGTCTCAACTTTTCAGATTCTGCGGAGCAATTTGAATATTCATAATATAGCATGAAGAATGTTAATTGGCTTGTTGTGCTCTCATTTATACACAGTTTGATCTTTTTCATGAATTTATTTATGCCTTTTTTAAGTGGAATAACAAAGCAAAGTAAAAATGTAACCATTTGTAGTGGTGTCAATAAATCAAATTTCTTCGACCTAAAATGATAGTAGAAATATTTGACTAAACAAATAAAAACAAATAAAACATCAGAGAAACTTTTAAATTCACAGCATAGTCCTAAACCACATTGCCCGCCTCCTCTTCAGGAATGACTAGTCAAGGCTTTACTCTCTACACAAAGTGTGGATTATTTTCTTGCTTTTCTTTGTGGTATTGCTCATTTTTTTAGCATATTTGTCTTCATTTTGTGGACTTTGTGAGTGGAAATATTTGTAAATTGTATGATTTAGAGTCTTTCCAAATATTAGAATTTTCCACCATGATGTATGTAGCTATACTTTTTCTCATTATAGCACAGAAATTTACTGTATAAATACAAGATAATTTGATGAATATTCTATCACAAGTAAATATTGGGTTTATTTACTTTGATTTGTTTTGCATTTTTGTAACTAAAAATCTGTTGCTTTGACACAATAACCTTACATACATGCACAAAATTGTTCTAGGGCTAACATTTAAGATTTGAAAATTTGTGATTGTTATGTGTATGCATAGTTTCAGCTTTATAGCAGGAAAAACCTTTTTGTTTTGATGTTACGTCATATACTTACTTTAAAAACGATAGCATTAGAACATCAGCATTATACTGTTAAAAATCATCTAGAGAAGATAATGTCTGGTTATTTATAAATTATCCCAATACCGAGTCTTGAAATGTTATATGATTTTGTTTTTCATTTTACCTGGTTTTAGACCAATACATACAATTGCACATTTTAATTAATGAGATAGCATGTGCCATTTGATTCACATATCCATTGTGTATTGTTAAACATCCCTCCTCAAATATTTATTTCTTCTTAATAATACAACCTTTCAAAATCATTTCTTCTAACTTTTTGAGATATACCTTTTTCTTGTCTATACTTACCCTACTGTGCACACCAGAACCTCTTGCTCCTAACTGAAATTTTGAAACCATTGATCAAATCTTTCCCACCCTCCTCTTTATTCTCTCCTGTTTCTGTTAACCACTGGTCTACTCTCAACTTCTTATGAGATCAACATTTTATATTCCACATATGAGATATCATGTGGTTCATATCTTCTTTTGTCTGGCTTATTTGATTTAATGCAATGATCACCTGTTCTGTCCATGTTGTCCCAAGTGACAGGATTTCATTCATTTTTACTGCTGAATAGTATTGCTTTGTGTATATATGCTACACATTTATTCCACCTTATGTATCCATTCATCAGTTGAGGGACATGTAGATTATTTCTATTTCTTGGGTATTGTGAATAGGACTACAGTAAACATAGGAGTGCAGAGTGGTTTGGATGGAGATCAATCAATCTATCTATCATCTATCTATTATCTATTATTATCTCCAGGAATGGGATTGTTCAGCCATGTGGTAGTTACATTTTTAATATCTTTGAAGACCTCCATACTGTTTCCTGTGATGGCCATACTAGTTTAGATTCCTACCAACAGTGTGCAGGTGTTTCTTTCTCTCTACATCCATGCTGGCACTTGTTATCTTTTACCTTTTTGCTAATCACCTTTCTTACCAGGGTGAGGTGGTGTTGTGGTTTTGATATGCACATCCCTGGTGATTTTGATATTTTGAACATGTTTTTCATATACCTGTTTACTCTCTGTGTGTCTTCAGCTGAGAGATGTCTATTTCAATATATTGCCCATTTTAAAACTTGGGTTATTTGCTATTGTTTATTTATGTATTTATTTTTGCTGTTGAAATTTTGGAGTTGTCTATATACTCTCACTATCAACCACTCATTAGATGTATCATTTGTAAATATTTTCTTCCAAATTTATGTTGTCTCTTTCCACACTAGGGTTTCCTTTAACATGTAGCAGCTTTTTAGTTTTATGTGATGCCACATATCTATTTTTATTTTGCTTTCTGTATTTTGGGGGTTGTGTAAAAAAAATTCTTTGCCCATTCCAATGTCCTGAAACATTTCCCTGTGTTCTCTTATATTAGTTTCATGCCTCACCTTTAAGACTTTAATCTATTTTGAATTGACTTTTGTAACTGATGGGAAGTAGGGCTCTAGTTACATTCCTCTTCATGTTTACATATAATTCCTCAGGCATTTTTAATTGAAAAGACTTTCCTTTCTCCAGTGCGTGTTCTGAGCTCCTTTGTTGAAAATCAGTTGCTGTAGACAGATGAGCTTGCTTCCAGTCTCTTTATTCTGTTCAGTTGGTCACATGTTTTACATGTCTCTTTTTATGCTTTTACCAGACTGTTTTGATAACTGATGCTTTGGAGTATGTTTCAAATTCAAGTACTGTGAGTCCTCTTGCTGATGACTTTGGCTATTCAGTTGGTTTTAAATATTAATTCCTATATTTTTTTCTGTTTCTTTTGCATATTAATATTTTTACCATTTATTATCAAATAGTTTGTGTTTCAATACAAAAAAGCATGTATACTTTGCATGGTTCCTTTAGGTATTCTATATATCAACTATTTTCTATTCAGGAGTTTGACTAATGTCTTCTGCAACCTGTGACCTGCACTTCCCGTCCCCATACGGTAAGTGATGATATGTCCTGTAATGTATTTATATTTATCTCTTTTTTTTTAACTTTTACTTTTTTTGCTTTTGTTGTCTTTTTCTTTCATTCCCTATTCAGGGAATCCTTTACAAATGATAAGAAAAAATAAACTACATGATTGAGTTTCAGGAAATATCATTTATAGAAATATAGATAATACTTATTGTAGGGTTACATTTTATGTTGTAATACATAAATACACATATAAATATATACACATATTTATGTTTATGTATATATTATGTATATTCACAAAGTTTTAAAATACAGAAATGTAAAAAAAAAAAAAGAATGATCAAAATGTAATTTCAGTAACAATATCATTCCCTGCTGGAAAACAAATAAAAATATTAGTTTTATTGTATGTTTTTAAATTTTGGGATGTATTCATGAAATACATTAGAAAAATACTAAGAGAAGTAATTATAAGTGTGAAAGTACTAGAAAAATACTGAAAGAAAGAATTACAGAGGTATAACTGACTACATAATAAAAAGAATAATGTTGCCGGAAGCAGTGGGTACACACCTGCAATCCCAGCAGCTCGGAGACTGAAGCAGGAGGATCTCAAGTTCAAAGTCAGCATCAGCAAAAGTGAGGTGCTGAGTAACTCACTGAGATCCTGACTGTAAATAAAATACAAAATAGGGCTGGAATGTGACTCAGTTGGTTGAATTGCCCCCGAGTTCAATCCCCAATACTCAAATAAAAAAGAAAAATGTTAGTATTGAAAAGTGTTTAGTTGTAATCCTTTACATCTTTCAGTTCACACTGGTATATATGAGATATTTGATTTAATTTTACCTGCTTTCTTGGTTTAGGGAGAGAGAATCAACGTTATTGGTGAACAGAAATATTTAGAATAAAATGGTCAGAGATTTTTTTTTTTTTTAATTTTGCCTCACTAGTAAATGACATTGTCCTGAAACTCAGAATAAAACCAACAACAACAACAAAATATTGGGGATAAATTATCTCTATCTATTTAAAACCACTTACATAAAGTAACATTTTTTTCTCTTATACACCTATTCAAAATGTAATAAATTATACTGAAATTACCTAAGACACAACTTGATTAAATCTGGCATTCAAATTTGTCTCTTCATAACCAGAAATTCTATATCCTTGTGTGAATAAATAGAATGGAGGGAGAATATTAACAAAAACAATACATTTTCACTTTTTTAAATAAGTGTCAGTGTTGTTGGGGTACTGAATGTATCACATATAGATATACTGTTGAATGTATCAAAGCTGTTAAAAAATCTTTCCAAGACACTTTATTTTTCTGAGTTGTGTTGAAAGTGAATGTTGTATTTGCTAAATGAGAAAATTTGCATATGTATCTTATTTATTTAAAAAATTGTTTGTTACTCTTGGTTTATACTTTAGAAACTCAAAAATATCTGATGCTTTCTTGAACTGACCTTTGCCTAAGAATTCAGAACAAAAGTAAAGACTATTGTCTTTTGCAGCAAGTTGGTTATAGAAATGTCTTTTTTTTTTTTTTTCCTTATTGTTCCTTCCAGTGAATGGCTCATGATAGTTACTCCATGAGCTGAAAATAAGACAGGACATGGAACTCAAGATATTTAATAGGATTCACATTTGTATTTAGAATGGAAAAAAGAATGATTGAAAGGAAGGATTTGAGCTGTAACACATGAACAGACAACTCAGAGCATGGATTGAACTTTGCAGATGATAATTTACCTTTCAAAAAACCTAATCTGACTTGCCTCTCAATCCTAATTAGATCATATCCTAAAATAATTGTGATCTGGGGTGGACAGATTCTTGCATTCTTGGAAGATCCTAAGATGTCTGATGGGTTGAGCGAACTTCCTAGACCTAGGGATATGTGTTCCACAAAAGGGTGATTGTAGGCTTTTCACTTACAGGTCTACTATAGCCTCACCATTGGACCATCTTCCTCCAGTTGTGCATAAAATTGTTAAGAATCTGAGGGCCTTTCTTGCAGAGTAAAGTTTAGAATAAGGAAGTTAGGAAGGTGAACTTCAACTTAACACAGATACTGGTCTCAGTCTACAAATTTATCTATTAATCTTCCTTTTTGACTTTTTGCTATAGATTCTTTTCAATTAAAACTACTCGTTTGAAATCTCAGTGGCTTACAGGTAGGACCTATACCCCTGAATCAGAGGATTCTGAGACTCTGGTCACCATATCTCCAATGGTTGTTTTAGATGCACATTTGCATTTGTGTCTGCACAAAGAAGTACTCAATAGATCATCTGGTTTCTTTATGTTCCTACATACAGTCCCCTCTGTGCAAGAGCAATTCCCTGCCTGCCTTATGATCAATGAATATACCTGCTAAGTCCATGATTCTTCTTTTAATCTTTTTTTTTAATTCTTTTAATCTTCTTTTATCTATACCCAAGCCCAAATATATCTTGTACTTAAATAAAGCTTTTCTTGCATCTCCTGAGGAAACTGCACCCTTTTTAGAGACTAGGATCACTAACCTTACACAACCCTGAGATGTAGAAGTAGGAATCACAAACCTAGTAGACCATTGTGAGCTTTGATAATTGGAAACACTAGTGCTTCTACTACTTGATTCCAGACCCATGAGTGCTTCATAATGGAAACATAGTATCCTTGATTCAATATCAATTCTGCATCTGGTAAGTTCATATTCCATCCTTGCTTGATATTACCTTCAAATTATACTTCACCTGTGCTCTCAAAATAAAAATAAAACATATAACCATCATTACCCACAGACTGCTTGGTATAGAATATGCAAAGACCATGTAACAGAATATTTATAATTAAAAGTTGAATTTTGAAATGTCGAATGTAAGTTCAAATTAACTTGATGTAAAAAATCAAGTTTATTTATATATATCAGCCATACTATTCAGACCTAAAACTTTAGAAGAAAAAAATACTAGTTACCAATACCAATGTAAAAGGTTAGTAGAGAGCCAAGCCCAAAAAACCAAAGGCTGAATGTTTTCCCTGATAAGTGGAGGATGATATATAATGGGGGTGGGGGTGGGGGATGAGAGGATAATGGGGGAACTTTAGAATATGTAGAAGAAAATGAGAGGGAGGGGAGTATTAAAAATGGTGGAATGAGACAGACATCATTGCCCTATGTACATGTATGATTACACGAATGGTATGAATCTGCATTGTGTACAACCATAGATACAAAATTATGTACCCCATTTGTGTACAATGAATCAAAATGCAGTCTGTAAAAAATTAAAAACAATAAAAAAGTAAAAAAAGATACATGTCTATAGGGTAAACTCTAAATCCTATAAATTCAACAAATAAATGTATAGAGTTGTATGGTATTAATGGACTGAAGACATTTTAAAGACATCAATGATTTTGTGTGGAATCATGGATGCAATGAAATCACATCAAAATTACAGCAGGATTTATTGTCAACATTGATAAACTCTAAAATTTATAAGGCATGAAAGGGGGTAAAGAAAAGTCAGGGCTGCCATTTTAGGAAGAACAGGATGGGGAAGTTATTCCACTAAGCAATCAAGTGTATAATAAAAAAATGCATACAGATAAATAATGTAGCATTAGTACAAGTGCAGATAAATTAAACAATGAAACAGGAATAGATTCTCTAGAAACAGACATAGGAATATATGGCACTAACTTAAAGCTAAGCAGAAGGGTAGGTACAGGACAATTTTATAAATAAAGGGCCATGGGTCAATAGGGTAACAGCAGCCCTACTTCCCCTTGATGATCAGGGTTAATTAATCTTGACCATGTGCTGTCTCCTTTTATTGCCTGTTCATCTGTGGTAGTTCAGTATATAATAGGATTTATGGATCCCATGGATACCCTTACTGCCATATTGCCTTTGCTGCAAAATGGTTCTTTTGCTCTAAAGTTGGATTTTCCAGGATAACTAGATCATGGGTTCAAAATTCAGTAAACTCTTTGCTGGTCAAGAGCTTGTAAAGAGGAAAGAAAGAGCCGCTTTATAATATGTAATGGCCATATAGTTCTGCTTTCCACTTGGGAATGTTCAGTGTAACAAATTTTATTGACTAACTGCAAATTATCCTGAAAAAAATTGCTATACAAACATACAAAGTAGTCTTAATACCTCAGAAATTTGTAGAAGCATTACCTGATTAGTTTGTTAGTTGGAGTTTATGCTGTTGCATCTTCAATAGCCCCCTATCTGTGATATTTTATCTACTCATACGTACACTGGATGCCACCTATGGGGTGACAGGACAGGGCCGACTAGAGACAGCTTGGCAAGTCATCTCTATGTGATTGCTTAGGAACTAACTCTTCTGTGATAGACTATCCCCAGCAGACTTAAAATGCAATATAAAGCATTTTTCACAACTTGCTCTGATACACCTAGGACTACCCACATTTTACTCCACGATCTAGACATAGAGTCTCCAGAATTAACTTTGAATGCTCTATACCATCCTCTAAATTGTCATTGTTCCTAGATGCATTTATTCTTACCTTGATATTCTTGTATTTCTGCACAAATGGAATCATCAGATGTGCTGCTCGATGCTGTGCTCTTTAGGATTTGTACAGATAGACTGTGAAGCAGGGATGCAGAAGGTTTTTTGGAGACATCTCTTCATAACAACTGTTAGATATAGCAGAAAGCTGAATTGGAAGAAAAGAAATTTTAATTAAACCTCAGTTATAAAGAAGACTCAGGTAATTTACAGAATTAATTGGAATTAGAATACAATGCCAAAATTTTCTCAACTGAGGAAATGACATGGATCATTAAATGGGGGCACATAGCCTCCACCAGGGGGCATAACACAGGAGGCTGTTCCTTGTGCAGAGACTATTTTCTGTGCTCTATTAGATAAACACTCCCCTTACCTGGGAAAACAGATCCTCTAGCCTGAAGGAAGGAAATAAGAAGCACTGCACACCATCCTTTTTGGAAAAGACATTACCATAAATAGGGATAATCCAAAAGGCCACTACGTAAACAGGAATACTTTTGAAGACTGCTGACTTTTTGAAATATTCTTTTTCTAATTATATCAAGAAAGGAATGCAAAAGCACTTTAGATGTTATACACATTCACCAACACAGAGTGCTACCATTATTAAAGAAAATCTTAGGGTAGTGTTTATCTTTATTTAACTTAGATACTATTGAAAGAAGCTATTGTCAAAAGCCACATGGACTGAAAAGTAATATAAAACTTTGTGCAACTGGCTAGTAAAAATGTAAGAAAGGAAGTATCTATTTTGTAAGCTTAAAATGTATCAATACTCCTTTAAGATTTTACTAAACTAGGTATAAGAAAACTTCAGGTTCATGATAAAACCTGATAACAAAAAAGACAGACTTCTCCTTGCATTTTTATGACTTTTTATATTGTTATGGTACATTATTTTATATACACATAATTGTACACATACATATATATAATGCATAAGAATATATTACTAATGATGGTTAGAGGTTACAATTAATCATATAATTAATGACCTAATATTGATGCATCATTAACTAAGTCCCTTCTTTATTCTGATTTTTTTTGTTTTCACACAATATTGGTTTTCCATGTTTCAGTCAGCTTTTTGCTGCTGTGACTAAAAAGACCTGACCAGAACAATTATAGGACAGGAAAAGTTTATTTGCAGGTTCAAGTTTTCACAGGTCTTTTAGACAGCCAGTTATATTTTTCCAGCTCGAGGTGAGGCAGAACATCATGGCGGAAGAGTGTGGTGGAGGGAAGCAGCTCACATGATGATCAGAAAGCAGAGAGAGACTCCACTTGCCAGATACAAAATATATACCTCAAGGCACACCCGTAATGACCTACCTCCTCCAGCCACTCACTACTCCCCTTCAGTTACCACTCAGTTACTTGCATCAGGGAATTCTTTCACTAATGAAGTGAGACTTCATAACTCGATGATTTCTCCTCTAAGCCTTGCATTGTCTCAATGAGCTTTTTGGGGGCAACTCATTTCCAAGTGATAACATCTATTTAAGGATTCCCTTAGAAACACCACATTGCATTTAATCATCATGTCCTTAACCTGCTCTTGGTCACGAACATTTCTCAGTTTTAAAGTCCTTGACAATTTTAAAGAGTGCTGGTCACTTATCTCACAGAATATCTTTTAATTTTGAAATTTTATAGGCTTTAAATAATTTCTAATATTTTTACAATCATGATGAAAATGTGTTTCCAGTAAAAAGATGACAAGGGACAAGTGCTGTTTTTCATGGTTTTGAGAACATATGTTACCAATCTGCCTCAGCACTGTTGATAATAATATCTCCTGTTTGTCAGTGGTTGTGTTAATCAGTCTTTGTCACTGAGAGGCTGATCTCCATGCTTTCCCTTACCATTGGTGTGGATTTGGAAGGAAGTCGTTGTATGCATCTAAACTTAATTGGTAGGAGTTCTGTTTCCCCTTCTTAAAGGCAGATTATTCACTTTAATTATTTAACACTACCACACCAGGTATTTTCTGTTTTATTTTATTTATTTGATCATTTGTTTCTATCATTATGAAATCATTGCTATTTACTTTTTACTTAGGTCTACCCAATTCAATACTACTTTACTCATTTTTGCTCAAATTGTTACAGGTTTGTTCAGAGAATTATGCTTCTTGGCCCCCTCAGCTGACTGCCATGCCTCTAAATGCAGTCATTTAATGTACTAGGGGTTAGAACTTTACCATATGAACTTTGATGGGCACTTTTAGCACATGACAGATCATTTCCTCTTGTTGAATATAATTTATTTTATGAAGTCGTTTCCACTGATGTACGTAAGAAATATTATTCTGTAATTTCTTTTGTGTAATATGTTTATTTTTTTACTTAATGTAACTTTCATAAAAGGAATTAGATTGATTCCTCTCTGATTCTATTTTATGAAGAGACTCTGAAGAATTGGTAAGTCTTCCTCAATCATTTTGTAGATTTTACCACGAAACCAGCTGGGTTTAAATATTTCATCTTGAAAGCATACTAATTATTTGCAAATATGTATGTAACAAATACAATTATCTTTAACCATTTCAGTATATAAACTTCTATATGATTTCATAAAAATTTGTCTTAATAGTAATTCATTATTTTGTAAATTATTCTAGTGTTCTCCCCTTAATTATCAGTAAAGTACTCCAACTTAGAGATCTTATCAACTGCCATTCATTTAATTAATTGTTCAACTATAATCTACATATACAGCAGTGTCAAGGTTGCTAACTCATATCATTAAGGATATAGCTTTGTCAACTACAAGAACACAGTGCTTATTTATAATTACTTTGATCTTTATAATCCAACAGATTGCTCACTTTCAAAATCCCTTCCATCAATCTTCCTCTCCACTTTCAGTGAAGTTTACACATTTGTAATACAGTTAGATAGTTTTATGAAAATTTTATTCCATGTCAAGATTCCATGTTATCAAAAATTATTTTTTCAACAATTTAGATATTGAAGTCATGTGTGTTCATTCTTTGAGTTGTGAAGTTAGGAGTTTTGACAAAAGCATAATATCATGTATGCACCAGTCTAGTTAATATAGATTAACTTCACTACCCTAAAAACAATCTTCTGAACTTCTTCTATTAACCTACCTTCCACATCTTCACCTCAAACTCTAGCAACCATAAATCTCTATATCATCCCTATAGCCGTCTTTTTCAGAATTCATAAAATTACAATCATACAAAATGCAACCTTTTCACAAACTAGCTTCTTCCACTTAGAAATGTGCATTAAAGTTTCAGTCATATATTTTGTGGCTTAATAATTCTTTAATTTTGCTGTTGAATAATATGTCCACTGTCTAATGTGCCAAAATTTCTTTATTCACTTACCTGTTAAAGGGCATCTCGATCATTTCCAAATTTTGGTTCTTATGAATAAAGCTATTATAAACATTCATGTGAAAAATTTTATGCGACGGTAAGTTTCATATCATTTAGGTAATTTTTAACTGGTTAACTAACTGGCAAATTTGATGTATAGTAAGGAAAGACTATTTTAGCTTATTACAAAATGCCAAATATCTTCCATGGTGGCCTGATGTTTTCATTCCCATCAGCAGTGAATGAGAGTTTCTCTTGATCTACATTCTTGGCAGCAATTGGCATTGGTAGGTTTTGGGATTTTGTCACTTTGATTGTTGTATCATCATTTCACATTGTTATTTTAGTTTGCAATTACATAATGACATATGACATATAATATTTTATTTTTATTTTGGTACTAGGGATTGAACCCAGGGGCACTGTACCATTGAGCTACATCCCCAGATATTTTTGTATTTTATTTTGATTAGGACCTCTCTAGTCTGTGGAGATTAGTCTTGAAAATGTGATCTTCCTCCCTCAGCCTCCCGACTTGCTGGAATACAAGTGTGCACTCCCACACTCAGTCTAATATATATATTTTTTGAGGACCATAAACATTCAGACCATAGCATTTTCTAATGTGGACAAGTAGTTCACTGATTTTGATACTTTTATAATATCTGCATTTAAAATTATAAAGTAATCTAAGATTTGGTACATTTCAAAAAAATTATTTATTTTTGTTTTTTATTAGTTAAAAGTAAGTTTAGAGAAACAAGATGTATCCCATTTTTTTACAATAAAAATAAATTTTAAAAAAGTAATTTTAATTTCTCTTGATACTTTTTGTTGACCAATTTGTTATATAATAGTGGTTATTTATTTTCCAAATATTTTGGTCAATTCTGCATATCTTTCTGTTGTTGAATTCTAGATTTTTATTTTTAAAAGCATATGAGTGATGACTTCTCATCTTGCTATATATTAGAAGTTCAGCAAGAAGTTTAGATACCAACCACAGAGGAATCAACATAAAAGAATCCCTAAAATTGGCAAGCAAAGGTTAACAATGGCACATGTATTTTCATGTAATCTAGTTTGAAAATATCTGTAAAAAAACCAAAAATCTTGAAACAAGATAAAACATTCTATTTTAGTATAATTCACTAAGATAAATTAACACATATTTGTAACATTTTCAACTCAGTCTTAAATAGTAAGCTTATGGAAGCTTTTCTATATGTGTGTATAAATGTACCCTTTGAAGTTTTCTTGTGGATTTTCAAATTACAGCATCATATTGCCACCATAATTCAATATGTTTTAAGACAATGCAATGTTGATAATCTCATTTTCAATGTTCATCTTCTGTATCCCAGAATTCCTGAATATGATGACATTATAGACATGATCTAAAGCAAAATATTACTATCTCAGCAGCATGAAATAAAGGGTAAATCAAAAATGAATAAAAGTAACTTTATATTTGAGGAATAAGAAAAAATGGTATACTTAGGTTATGAAAAATTCATTATCAAAATGATACATATATTAATTTATTACAGAATGGGAAATTTGGGGAGAGTTCAATTTTATCCATTCTACATCTCTCTGTTGACCAACTCTACGTTAATTCCTTCTACAAACACTTCATGTGAAATAGTAAATCCATCAAGTAAAGACACTAATTTCACAGGATAAGCTATTGAAATTCATTACCATGTGACCCATTACAGAATAATGTAACATATGAACTACAGATAATAATATGACTACAACATATTTTATCCATGGGATATAGTTTAAGACAGTATATGATACCTTGTTTTTATTAAAATAATTTCTTATGAATCATGTATAATATAAAAAATGGTATAAAATTTTTCTAAATTTTCAAGCATTATTTGCATACTATCATATTGTCTTGTTAAGTGTATCACTTAATCTTTGAAAGCCTTGCTTATTTACCTGTGAAATGGAAAGAAATATTTTTAAACCAGCATTTCATGTGATAATCATCATAAATGATAAATTTGCAATTATTTGATATCTGTAAATCTTTCACAAATGTAACACACACAAATGTAACATTCACAAATATACATTTATTGAGTACTTTGTGGGTGAAACACTGTCTTATTAGATTTGAGAAGTTATGCATATAAAATAGACATGTTGCCTAGCCTTATGATTACATATCTATAGGGGAAGATAATGCATGCACATAAATATCTATATAGCAACAAAAGGAAAAAATCTATCATATTTATTAACTTCTCTCCAAATCACAAATCGGGAATAATATAATATATTAGGTAGCAAAAGGTACAGTGTCTTATTTAATCAACTCAAAAACCTTATGTGAAAGAAGCTCTTTAAAAAAAATTTTTTTTTAGATGAAAAAGCATAAGCCTTGAGAAAAATGTCTTAGCTTCAGGGGTGTGGGAATATACATCTAAAATCATGACACACTTTAATATGCTTCTCCAATTTCAATTTGACTTTGAAAAGTATTTCTTATTACATGATCACCATGAGGTGAAATTTCAATTTATTTTTTAGAGAACAGTTGGAGGAAACTGTCTGAAAAGCAAAATGTTTTCAAAGGTCATGAAAAGGGGATTGCTGACAATAGATAACAGGACATTCTTCTAGGTAGCACCTCACATAATAATGTAATTTCTTAAAATACTCAGTCGAGAAGGAGATTTTTAAACTTTATTTTTAACTGGAAGGAATAGTAGAGCCTAGCACTTCCAGTAAACAGCCAAAAACGGGAAACGATCACACACCTTCAAACCTACAGCTTTATGCCAAGTATTAGCACCTTTATTCCAATTTAATTTACTAAATCTTTATATCTCATCACCTTGGCACCCTATCTCATGCACAGTAGTAATATAAACATTCTATTTTTCTTAGAAGTTTGACTACCAGAAAGGAAATAGAAGATATTTTTATGAATACATAAATAAATAAAAAAAATACTGAAACAAAAAGGAAGATTACAAACTATACTTGTATCTACTGTTTTCAAACTGATTCTTTAAGAAATTGACTGCAATTAATAAGGGTATCTTTGGATTGGAAATATTATTTAGTTCAAAGATACATGAATGGATACATTTTTTAAAAATTATAGGCTTATGTTCCCTATTATTATTATTATTTATTTTGAGATAGTGCCTTACTAAGTTGCTTGGGGACTTGCTAATTACTGAGGCTGATTTGAACTCACAATCCTCCTGCCTCAGCCTCCCAAGCCACTGGGATTACAGTCTAATGTTACTGCACCTGGCTCTAAGTTGTTCTTATTAGGTATTTTGGTCACTATGATGCAAAAGGTGACTAAGTTGTCCCTCATTGATTTATGCAAGCAGTCGATGCCTAATGAACAGAAATGGAGCAATATAATGAGAGAAAAATCAGTTAAATAAAGCACACCCCCATTTATTCTTTTACATTATTCATTTAATATTTATAAGTATACACCATAAATAATCCCTGGTAAATGTTTATACAAGCAATATAATTTTAGAAAAAAATGTAATGTTCATTATACTGCATCCATTATGATGAGACTTAAACAGAGATAAAACAATAAATATTTGATCAAACTATTAGCTATCACAGTTGAGAAAGTGTCAGAGAATCATAGAACAATAAGGTAAATATTAGATCTGCTTTTTCAATAATTTGAACTGATATTTGAATATAATTTTTTGTACATGATGATGGTTAAAATCATGCTATTTTGAAGATAGCATATAGTTAGAATCTGTTTTTGCTTTTGTTTCTTAGTTTATCTCCTTGTTCTAGAACTTGTCTTTTAATATATATGTAATATTATATCACATACATTTACTATGATTATATATAGTTGGTTTTCAAGTTTACCATAATGTTATTAGTTTTAGATTTTTACCTAAAGGAAACACTATGTGCTTTTCTATAGATCCTATTCTTCCTAGCTGTTTCGAAAAATATGCCTTTCTGTTTCCTGTAGTTTCAGACTCCTTGAACTCTGATTTTTCTATTTTACTGTGAAGGATTTTAATCAACTTGAGTTTTTCTTTCTTGAGTCAGTATTCTGGAAAATAACTCCAAGCAGACAAAAAGGGCATGAGAAGAGCTCATGTAATCTATTTTCTTCTTCTCAGAGATGGGTCTTATGGAAATTATTCTCTAATGTCTAAAATATTTATTATATGTGCTTCCTATTTTTCTAGTTGTGATTTAAAGGAGGAGAGTTATGACTCAAATGATAAGCACTGAGCTATCTTCTTTCAATATCTGTTTAGGCTACAAAACTCAACACATGAAAAAAAAAATTAGAAATTAGGTGACTGAGTCAAAAGCAAATTAAACATGAGTTGGACTGATTGTTCTGAACCCATCTTGCATATGATAAAAAAAATCCCAAATCAAAAAGATAATATGAAAGTTAAACAGGCTACATAATTATTCCTGTGATTATGGTAGTGTTTGAGGGGTTAATTGGCATCATTACTGTGATGTAACAGAAGAGAAAATGGACATTGAATTCTACTTACTTTGACAATGTTGATTTGTGTCAATGTATTTACCTCTTGTCTGTAATGCTCTTACCCTCTTTATACAGTTTCTGGCTGATGAAATGATTTCCACCATCCTAATTGCCTATTTAATAGATCCAGGAGATTAAATTTTCAGTATCTACAAAATATGTGAACTGCCATAGAAGTATATTTTCATATAAAAAAGAAAGAAGTTTTCACAACACAATATTCCCAAGGACCAGTACGAAATCCAGTTATTCAAAATATCAAAAACCAGGAAAAGTTAACTCTATCTCAAGTGAAAACACAATCGGTAATGACCAAACACAAGCTAGATCATTTTCTAAAATTATCCAATGAACACTTTCAGGCAACTGTCATTACTATGATGAAGAAAACACAATTTCAATGAATGAAGTGATTAAAAAATCCAAGTAGATAAAAATATATTTTAAAAAGAACCAAAAGGAAATTCTAAGTAAAAACTTGAAAAAGAAATATAAATTCACTGGGCATTTTTAATAGTTAATAGAAACAGTAGTTTGCACATTTTAAACAGTTGAAATAAATTTGATGAAATAAGTGCAAGACTTGAGTGCTGGAAACCACATTAATTTAGAGACAGAAATTTAAAGGGTACTTAGGTTAATGAAGAGAAAGTCCTTCTTCATAGTTTGGAAGACTCATGTAGTTATTGATGCTCCTTAAATTGATCAATAGGTTCAACCAAATTCAAATGAAAATTTATGGAGATTTAAAACCCAGTTTTTAAACTAACCAATATTGATTATAAATTTCATATGAAATTACAAATAATTTGAAATATTTAAGTGCTTTTTTAAAAAAGGAGAATTTACATTTCACAGTTATAATAATAGTTACAAAACTTTATTATGTATAATTGTACATATGAAACACAAAATACATGTTGTAAATAAACTTACACATATGTGATCAAATGATTTTTCAAAATAATACCAACACATCTAAAAGGAGAAAGGATGTGTTTTCAAAAATTGGTGCAGTGGATACAGATAACTAAATTAAAATCTAAACAAAACATGAATACTACATTTCAACATTTGTTAACTTGAATGGGTCAAAACTTTGAATGTCAAACTAAAAATCATATAATCATGTAATAAAACATTTATGAAGTTGTGCCAATTGAACATTGGAATATTTCCTATCTAAAACACAAGAAGACACTATAGAGTAAAAGTAATCAACACATTATTCTAACCCAGTTTTTTTTCTGACAAAAGAAGATTTAAAGTTAGATGTGAAAAGTCAAGCAAGACAATTTCGTTTTGAGTGAAAGTAAAATGCAATGCTCAGGCAAAGAACACTCTCAAGAGTGAGTGGGTCATTTCTCAGCACAGAATGACTGAAACAGTACTACTTTCAAATTTATTACTGTTTGATTTTTGCCAGGAGAAGTGGGTTCCACCTTCTTGTGGTCTTTTGTATCAATTGATTGTTTAACTCCACCTTCTCATTGAGCTGGGAGTTTTTGACATTAGTAGCTCCTTTCTGCAACTATCATGGTGACCATCTTATTCAGGGGGACTTCATCTACAAGTCAATCCTATGTTAATGGGATGACTGGAGTCAATGACTGGACCAAATTCATGTAAGTGTGCATGTGCTATAATAAAATATCCCTTCTGAACTACACTGGAAATATATCATGATATACAGTAACATTACAATGACTCAGTAGACTTGATCAGAAATTAGACCCATTAATCTGTCCTTCCTGATGTATTTCTTAACCAACTCCCTTCATTTCCACATTTTTATTCTCAGGGTTAGTACACTTGCTGTTGTTCTATAAGATACTTGATTGTTTATTAAAAACAATTTAGAGAAACCCTCTGACCCTGCTATGCTATTGGTTCACAATAGAGCTTTTATTCATAAGTAACAACAAACTGGAACCCACTCACATATTCATCAACGTATTTATAAATAAATCTATTGGGGCATATTCATAAAATGAAAAAAAAAAAACAAAACAAAACATTAGTGACTGTCTTTTTTTTTCTAACTCATTGAGAGGAACCAGCTACCAAGGAGCAGAAAGAATCTTTTGTAGATAGTAACAATGTTCTGTATTTTAATCATATAACTGACTTTATGGTCATATGTACATGACAAAACTCATCCAAGTATATGATTTAAGAGAATGAAAAAAATTTGTTAAATTTGATTTAATAAAAGAATGTATGAGAAATAATATCCAGATTACCTTAAACTGATATCTGTTCTATTACTTGAATCCAGAAATTATTTATTTATTACAACTCATTATTGAACCCTATGAATGGGACTTTTCCATGCCATAGTGAGTTTAAGTTACTTTTTCTTTCTTGAGCTTCATGCTCATAAAAGTGAGGGAAATTGTGTATAGATGACCCCAGACAAAAAAATCAAACTGATTTTTTTTTTTTTTTTTGCTTTATGATAGTATGATAGTTTAATACATTGAACTTTGAATTTTGAGATTTTTCCAGACTAGCAGTATGTGTAAGATAATGGGCAGCAGCAGTGAGCTGCAGTTCCCAGGGAAACATGCAGTCACCAGGGTGAGCAACCCACAGTTGACAGGATACTGTGCTGCTAAGATATGGTGTTCGTAGCCTAGGTGTAGTAAATACAGTTTTGACTTTTCATAAATTTTCAATTTATCATGGGTTTATCAGGATGTAAGTTGAGGATCATTTGTACTTGTTCCTTTAAATGCTCCTTCAAGGTTTGAAAGTTCGGAATAAATTAGGAGTTATAACCTATTCAGTGGATTATTACACTTATAGGAATTAACTAGACAGTAAGTACAGAGAGATACTGTATGGCAGGACAAGGTGGATCATTGGGGGCATGCCTTTGGGGTTTATGTTTTATCCCTGATGAGCAGAATTTTGTCTGGTTCTTGCTTGCCATGTCCTGAGCTGCTTTTCTCCCTTACACCCTGCTGCCATGATGTTCTGTCTCATCTTAGGCCCAGAGGAATGGAGTTGGCCAACTATGGACTGACACCTTTGATACTGTAAGCCCCAAATAAACTTTCCTTCTCAAAAAAAAAAAAAAAAAAAAAAAAAAAAAAAAAAGAAAGAAAGAAAAAAGAAAAAAATCTGAAATTTTGTATTAGGAATACAAATCCAATGTGTACCCTAAATCCAATCATGAATAAATGTTAAGCAAAATTTGAAATTTGGTAGCAACTTGTTTTTAAGTATTTCATGGACAAGAAGGCTTTGTATTAAGAATACATAAGACTTCATAGTTGAACAGAAAAGAAGTACACTAAGTTGGTACATTATTGTTATGAAGAGTGTCTCATTGACTTGGATGGGAAATGTCAGGATATAGGATACCAGGGAGCAGACTGGATCAACATTTGAAAATTAACATTCAGAGAAAATTGGACAAATTGCTTAATTTCATTCAACCTTTATCTCCCTATCCTGTCAAATATGTATAATAGCAAATTTTAAATCTTCTGATGGGTACTAAAGAAAATACATGCAATATTGAGTTGATAAACCATAATTTTCATCATTTAGATTACTAAAAGTGAACAGTAAAAGATTCCAACCTCTTTCATCCTTTGATTATTTCATGATTTTAGTCTTAATTAGAGGATCACTGCAGTTGTGCCCCAAGCTGTGTAAAGGTCAATGATACTCACTAACAGTTTTGCATTTGTCTGGACCAACAAGCTAAGAGAGCTGCCTGTAAACCACAGGCTCTGAATGGACTGACACCCTCTGTTCTGGAATTACTTTCAGCCTTCCCATGACCTATTCCCATTTATGTTTCTTACAATAGAATACAGCAGCTCAACCACCTTGAAAGTATCTTTGACATCATCACAGACTGGACATGTGAACTGAAAACAAAACCACTGTAACAATGAGAAGAAAATTGAATCTTGCATTATCAGTAAGAAAGTTAAAGAACAATGATGCTACAAATGATACAGGAAAAATTCTAAGACCGAAATTCTTAGTAAGTCCTAATTGTCATTGAGGTTTATTGATCCATAATATTCAACTTACTTAAAATTTGTTTAAAAATTTAAATTAAGAGACAAATTTGCTATTTCTAATGACTAAAATTCTAATTGACTATTGATAAAACATTTTTTATTTAGGCAGGGGCATAAGAAGAATTATGAATACGACAATAAAAAGTAGTAAAAAATTATTTTCTAGTGCTAAAGATTAAACTCAGGGCTTCACAAATGGGAGTGCTCTACCCCTGAGATACACCCCCAGACAAAACAGAATTTTTAAAATTTGAAACATTAAATCTATAATTTTCCAATTTGACAGTTTTAAGTGCTTTTTTAATTATCGTGCAGCATATTTGAGGATCTTGGCATGAGAAATATTTTAGCACAACAAAATGAAATTTAGTTCTTTAAAACAATACTGAGAATTATCTCCTTGGCACTTAGAACTAAGATTCTGGATCTCCAGCTGATTAGGTCTAATGCAAAATGCATTAGTGTTTAGTGGCAGGCATTTCAGAATGCTTTTATCAACAGTTCCAACAAACAGCATGGGTCATGATGTCAAACCAGTGGAATAATTCATGAATCTACTCATCCTCTGGCTTATTTTTACTTGTCAACAATTGGCCCTAACCTCCAGTATGCCTATCTTAAAAATTACAGATTTACAAATAATACACATATGTATGCCTTAGTTGACATATATCTAGAAAAAGAAAAAAATTCTTATATGTATTTTGTCTCTTATTAATTTTATGTTTCTTTCCCCATTCATAAGTATGTTATGATAGGATGTGTGTGTATACATACAAAATTTTTCTTTTTGTGTATTTTTATTTCTATATATTACTTCTATATAAAATTTTGCATATAATTTATTCCAAATTCTTAATTATATATAGTAAATATTCATTTGATAAATATATATTTAATATACTTCAGATTAAACTCAGGGCTTCACAAGTCTGTGTATCTCATATATTTTATAATATTTAAGTTGTGATAAATTATTTTGCTGCAGGCATTTTTGCTTTGTTTTGATTTTATTAAAGAACATACTTTTGAAGTTATTAATGGCTGTATTTTTTTCTTTTTGTTTTTTTAATTTTGACCACCAAATGTTTTAGGACGCTTCTCACTCCCTTCCCCTAAATATAAATGTTTATTTTCCTTGCTTAAGGTCTCATGGTAAACTAACATATGAACATATTAGGAAAGGAAAACAATAAACTGTGCTTATACTGTGCAGTGCAAACAACTTGAGTTCAGTTGTTATAATAATGAAAGTCAAGTTTCTCTTTAATACCAGTTTATTGATTGTATACTTATCTGATCCTGACACACAGATTACAAAGATTTAGCTTTTTAATTGATTTAATTATTTTGCTCAATTTATTAACAAATAAAGGCCAAGATGTTGAATTATTTCACTATCGAGACTATAAGTTCAGCATACATAAAATAGGCACAGAAGTACCTGAAATTCTATTTTGTTTATTAGGGACAGTGTTGTATTTTGCTATAATGACAGCATCAGATGTTTGGCAACAGAATTGATGACTTAGTGGATAAAATTAGAAGGGATTAAAAACAAACTCTACAGTTTGCTAAATCATGGTATTGCCAGAGATTTTTAGGACAAAAGTCAAAATGACACATTTTTTCCAGGTCTCAAATTAAAAATAGATTCTTTTATGTGTATTAGTGAAAAAAGATTCAGACCTTTAGAGAAGAAGCAGTAGTTGCTTGCACATTTTTACATGATTAATTTATCTATCAATTCAGATGACAAAAATTAAATAGTATTTTAATAAAGTAAAACTTTTGTAGGTAAAGCAGCCTTAAAAACCTACTTTATTTAGGTAGATTTGGCACATCAAACATATAAAACTAATGCATGCAATCAATAATTTTGGAAATAAGTATATGCCCATAAAACCATTACCACGAGACTATAAATGTCCAATATCTCCTACACCTTCATGGTTTTTATTGTAGCTTGTGTCTGTGTGCACTGAAAATACTTAATAAAAAATCAACTCTTTTACCAAATTTTAAGAATCCAAAGCAGTATTGTTATCTCTAGTCACAATGCTATATAGTGGAGCTTCATAGGCAGTCTTGTGTAACCAAATCACTATTAAAATGGACAATCACATTCTCATTTCCTCATTCCCCAGTCCCTGGAAACCACCATTCTGTCTACTTCTATAAGTTTGATATTGTTAACTTCTACATTTGAGTGACTCTGTGTTATTTCTCTTAGCATAGTCCCATCCTGGTACATTCATGCTTCTGCACATGGCAAGTTTTCCTTTTAAAAGCTGGATAATATTCCAAAGTATATAAATATCACATTTTTAAAACCCATTCATTCTTCTCTGGGCATTTAGTTTGTTTTCCACATCTCGTATATTATGAATAATTCTATGATAAAAATGGAATAATAGCTATCTCTTTAAAAGTCTGATCTTAGTTCTTTTTGATTTTTTTCCAAGAGGAATTGATAAATATAATGGTATCTTTATTATAATTTTTTTTTTGAGGAAAATATTGTTTTACTTAGTGGCTCCACTTTTTACCCACCAACAGTGTACAAACATTCCCTTTTCTCCACACCCTCATGAACATGTGTTCTCTTTCTCCCTCTCTCTCTCTTTCTCTCTCTCTTTTGAGTAATATTCATCTTTATATGTGTGAGGTGATAATCTCATTGCAGGTTTGATTTGAATTTTCCTAGTGATTAATGATGTTGACCTCCATGCACTGGTCTAACTCATGTAACTCTAACATAATACCTTATAATAGGATGACTTTTTAAAAATTAAGTTTATTTAACTCACAGTTTTGGAAGATGAAATTTCAACATAAGGGTCCTCTGGTGAGGATGCCACACCTACATCAAAACATGGCCACATCTTCACAAGGAGCAAGGAATATATCTATCAGCAGAAATATCAAATATGTGCAACCACACAGTGTAACAACCCACTTTAGAAAGCACTCGCTCGCTCCAGCATTAATCATTTTTAGGATGAGATCTGCATGATCTACATACTTTCAGTTATGTCCTGTATCTTGAAGTTTCCATCCCTTAGCACTGCCACAGGAGGGCCAAATTTACTGTGCATGCAACTGGATTAGGGAACAAACCATTATCCAAATCCTGGCACTATATTCTCACATAGCTGTTGTCTATTTTTATGTTGTCTCTGGAGAAATGTATATTCAGATTCTTTAATGGTTTTTCAGCTGAGATATTTATCTGTTTTGATTTTTCTAATTAATTAAATATGTACCTTGTATATTTTGAATGTTAATCTTTTATCACATGTATAGTTTGCAAATATTTTTTTACTGTTCCATAGTTTGCCTTTTCATTTTATTGATTATTTCCTTCACTGTCCAGAAGCTTTTTAAACTGATGTAATCTCATTTTACTTTTGTTCCTGTGCTTTTGCTGTCATATCCAAAAAGCAAATAATGATGTCAATGAGCTTTTTCTTTTTCTTTTCTAAAAGTATCATGGTTTGGGGTCTTATCTTCGGATTTTTAATCCACCTTTAGTTGATCTTTTTGTATGGTGTAAGATAGACCTATTTCTAACAACACTGTTTATATGATTACTTGCACTTTCTCTAAGTAGAAGGAAGCTTTCTCAAGATAGTCCCACTCTTTCCTTGTAGATCCCTGTCAAGAATAATCTTTTAAAGGCCCTCCTGATAATTTCAGTTTCTTTTAGTGTGCACTCAAAACTCTTCCAACCTCAGTATATTCATTACTCAGTTCCAAATAGCTTCCACACACTGTACAGAACTTTGTCTTAACCTGATTATTAAATGAACACAATTTAAAATGTTGTGATACATAGACTTATAGATGTTTTAAAATTTTCTGTAATATAAATGAGATAATAAATCAGTTCAAATATTCAACTATGTCAAATATTTAAAACTTGAATATAAAAATAATTTTTGGGGGGTGTATTTCACTATGATCAATAACAAGAATTCAAGTTATGAGGAAAATAATCTAAAAGTCCCTACAAATCATAACCTTCAGATCTAAGTTATCATTAACATCAATGAGGGTCATTCCCAATGTTTTCTACATCTGTTTAAGGATAGAAGCTTAGGTAGGACAAGAAAAAGAAAAGGGAATTTTATTTACATGAGGTTATTATTATTTGTTTTGTTTCCAGTATAGTTATAATATCCTTTTCATTTTAACAGGAGAAATTGAATGAAAATAAAATAAATACCTATTAATATTCAATTAATATAAGTTATTAATTGCATAATAAACTCCAAATACCGTAGAGTGAAAAATTATGAAAAATTTTATAGGTTAAGCAAAATAAATTCAAGTACTTTCATCCATTGTCATTTTCATAAGGGCTTACATTTTCTGTGTTTCCAACTATCAATATTCTTGAAACCTTAAAATTGATAATTATATTGACTATAGAGTTGGTTAAGGTCAAAAGGAACATTAACTTTAGTCAGATAATTAGTAGCTTTGAAGCTATTTTTAACATTTCCTGTATTATACATGGAATATTTTCAATACTTAAACCATAATTTGCTTTGATCTTTACATAAAGGAATAAATTAAAAACACATGTCTTTCTGTTTCGGGCAACAACAACAGCAATCTTTTTGTTACTGTTTTGGAGTAAGGATAACTGAATGGATATCTCACTGGAGGGCTGATATTTTTCTAAGTATTGATAGAAGAGGATTCACCTGATTCCAAATATCATAAATTTATGCTGATTTCCTTAATGACTGTTGAGAAATACAATGAATATATTGTACATTTTGTGAAATATATATATTATTAATTTATTTAACCACTTATTAAAGCTATTACTTTTGGAAGAGTGGAGTTATTTTTAAATATTGAACAACCAAATTTCAATTCAGTTCAAACACCAACAATTTATAGTAAGAAAATGATAAGAAAACAAAACTTTTTAGCATATATTCAATGAATATGGAACAAACCTTCTTAGATAAGACCTTATGTAAACTTTCTAAAATAAGGACAGAGAATCATCATTTGACAAGGAATCACTACTTACAGGTGAGTGGTAGCCCTCACTTGTAATCCCAGCAACTTAGGAGGCTGAGCCAGGAGGATTGCAATTTTGAGGTCAGCCTCAGCAACTTAGTGAGGTCGTATGCAAGTTATTGAGACACTGTCTCAAAATTTAAAAAAAAATTAACAATAACACAAGTTTTGGGGTTGTGGCTCAGGGGTTAAGCACTGCTGAGTCCAATCCATGGTACAAAAAAAATTTTATAACATTGATAACTTCCTCAGTAACTTGAGGCTACTTGGTGATATATATACCAAAATTACATGTGGAGTAAAAATGGCAAGCAATAAAAAAAACTGATTTTTTGATGATAAAATATATTTTATAATTATCCTTTATCCATGAAAGATAAATTGAAAAATTCCATGATGAATCACTATAATATATAGTATCAGGCTCAAAACTGAGTAAGAATTTTATTTCCTGAATAGAAAATTTTTAATAGATTGCAGTAGCTTGTATTTTATGTGTTGGTTTTGATAAATTAAAAATATATGGTTTTTGATATTAACAAAACATATTGCCAAGGTCAGGGCATGCAAGTATCAGCTTAGCAGATACTGAAGCATGAAAACCATTTGATTTATAGTTTTACATTCAAAAAGGAGTATTTTATATATTGATTTTTATTGATTTCCTTTTATGAAATGAACATAACTCTTCCTTTAAGACATGATGAGCAAAATCCCCTCCATGCAAAATGATATTTATGACAGACTGAGTCCTCTTGGTGAATTATGGTTAAGGTAAAATGCATTTATTTCAGCTCAGAAAGGAGAAGCTCTCTGATCACATATTCTGAAATGTGTGATGTCTAATTCTCCCTTTGCAATTCCTATGGCTCTCCAACCATTCCAAAACTCAGGAATAAATACCTGATTATTAGAATTGCAAATTCCATACTGGAGTTCAATTCAATATATTTTGCCAACTACTTTTGTGAAATCATGAAATGCCAAACACCTGGGATAACAACAAATAAAAACATTAAAAAGCATTGTCCCATTTTATAAACTACACAGATGAGCAGGATAGAACATCACCGGGAAGCAGCACTTGAGCAAGCATTTGAGGAAAGTTTAGACACTGAGAAGTCAACTGCGGGTGTGGTATGAGGAGGACAGTGTGGAAGGGCGAAGGTCAAGATAGGATCTGGGAAGGGCAAACATTGCCCTCTCATGTGCATGAGGTGTTTTTCTGAAAACGAATAAGAAGCAAGAATGGGAGGAAGGAAGCTGGTTGTGTAAGTCATGGAAAGAACAGCTATGCCAGCAGAATGGTGATCAGGATAGAGACTATGAAGTGGATAACAGAGGCCCTGGTCCCTTTATGAGGTGGACATTTAAGCATGTCTGCAGGACTGTTTCTGAACTTCATTACCAGTCGTGGTGCAAGGGAGTAACACCAGTTATGAGATGTATTTGTACTACTTGTTGATTCTGAATAAATTCCAATTAGTTCCTATTGTGTTATACAATTATATTTATCCTGATATCTCACCAGATATATGTAATATATTCTGTCATTACTATGTACGGAAATTTCATAAAAAACTATTTCCTACACCCTCTACCTATAAAATGAATTCAGCAATGCTACCAAATGCATCCTGAAAGATAATTAACACTTTTCTTGGAAAAAATCATTTTTACTTAAAAATAATTGAGATTATTCTTATGTTTATGATAATATAGACTCTTTATTATAATATTTTAAATAGGAAATGATATAATAATACAGTGAAATAATGTTTTATAGCAACATAGTCAATGCATAAAATTAAAATTCAAATCATATCTACGTCTGCATGAGAGCTATGCATTAGAATATTAAATAATGCATTATAATAAAAATGTTATTTTGATTGTTCTAGAATATATTATTGGCAAACTTTATTCATTTTCCATCCCTTACAATTATGTAATAGAAAACTTAATGCTTTGAGAAGTATCAAATAAAATAAAAATTAAACCAATCCAGACCTACCTGACACTTGGGAAGAATGCCATTATTAGACTAATGCCCTTATTAGATTAGCTACAGATGTTTTGTATATTAGTGAATTTATATATATAAAAATACACTATATATGTATACACACACACACACACACACACACATATATATATATGTATAGTTACTAGAAATTAACTTCCCAAAAGGAGGACATGTCTATTTATTTTATTCACTGCTGCCTTCCTAGTGCCTAGAAGTAGGCTTGGCACAAAATGTGTTCAATGAATAAGTGGATAGATAGAAAGATGTGCAGAGGAAGACTAATGGCGATGGGACACAAAAGAAAAAAAAAAAATCTCCCTAAATACAGAATGTCTGATCATGAATGGAAAATGCTAGAACAAATTCCTAATATAATCAATCAGTGTCACATATTTTGAAAACAAACCAATCCCCAAACACTATCAATGAATGATCTCAGACTTCAACCAAGTAAACAAGAAAAGTGGACTCTCATATGCGTTCTCAGAATCTCATATAATAGTTATACATGTATGCATATATGGAAATATATGTATAAATATATATGTATTTGTACATAAAACACGGAAATTAAAATATTTTAAAATGAATGTTTTTAGCAATTAGAAAAGCAATATAAGAAAATTAAAAAGCTGGAGGATACTGAGATAGTATTATACTCAAATTCTTATATTTTTCCAACATAAAATTGAAACTTGAATTTTATGCTACTGGACTATAGCCACAGAGCCAGTTTAATGACTGAATTGAAGTCTCATTTCTTGTATATTCTTTCTATGTTACAGTGATGATTCAAAATTTAAACTGAAGAGATATGAGAGTATTAGAATATTAAGGACCGAGAACTTTATTTACAGAATTAGTTTTACTGTCATTAAATTTCTCTGAAGTCATACTGATCTATAATTGTTAATGAATTCTATTTCTATATATGTGACTGGAAGTTTTCTTCATTTTTAAGATGCAGAGATAGGATATTGCACTCCAACAGAACACAGTGAAAGTCATTCCTAAGAAAAACATAAAGAAATAGAATGGAAGTATTGCCTTACTGCACCAAAAAGACTGGTTTTAAACAAGTATTTTGATGAGAGGCTTTGTAGAGCAAGTTGCATTATTCTTTTTTAAAAAAACGCCTATTCATGGTTTCATGTACTAACTTATTCCTTTCAGAATTGTTAATTTGGCATTGTGATGAGCCAAGCTGTGATATTCAACACATTTAAAATTAAATGCCGAAAAAAGGAGGGGAGGGTGATGATTGTGTGGTGCATTTGAAACTGAAGAACATGAGAATTAAATACAAATGTTGAAGTTTTCACTGCACATTTTGTTGGGTACATTGCACTTCCTAAATGTAGAGACTACAGAAATCTACTTTCTCTCTGAAGTCTAAAGGCACGTCTTGTATAATTATTATTTGTTTTATTTTAAACTTAAGTATATATTTATTCAGTTGTGTTAAAGATCATGTGATTATTAAGGGAAAGGAAATCGACTGTCACAAATCAGATTATGAATGGGGCCTATTCACCCAAATCTATCTACCTATCATTTTTTCTTTCTATCTATCTATCTATCTATCTATCTATCTATCTATCTATCTATCTACTTTAAAAGTAAACAACAGGAAAAAAAAAAAAAAACCTTGCCAACCCATATCAATTTATGGTACTTTTCATGCTGAACTCGAATAGATCTTTGTATGACTTCATAGGTATAAAGAGGAAGGAAGAGAGAATTGTCTTCAAAAAAGGATGGGTTATTAATTTAGACTTTACAAAAAAGCAAATTTGCTTGGATGATGAAGCACAAGGCACTCATGGGGCTGTTGGAAGAAGGTGCTAACATTTTCATCTAAATTTAAACTCTCCCTGAAACCAGTTTGAATTTAACTTGAAGCCTGCTCCACTCCACTCTATTTTTTTCTGCCAGTATACCACATGAAGTTTACTTCAGTGCTTAATAAATGCCTGATTTTTTATTTCAGTAGGTAATTATTGAAGGCTTTACTAAAACACTGGATAAACATATAACATAAGGTTATATTTGAATAAGGTTCAAATAAGATTATATTTGAAACTTTTAGAAAAAGATCTTTGGAGATTTCAAAGTAATTGTTCAGTTAATACTATAATCATAACATATAAATTTCCAGACCAGTTTAAGGTCAAGAAGATAACCAAAAGTCTGTTAACTCATTTTCCACTATGCTATA
Source organism: Sciurus vulgaris (assembly GCF_902686455.1). NCBI lineage: Eukaryota > Metazoa > Chordata > Mammalia > Rodentia > Sciuridae > Sciurus > Sciurus vulgaris. Next base: position 22,102,676 of record NC_136470.1, on the reverse strand, counting down.
AAAGTCATAGACCAGGAAGGGAAGTGAAATTCAACTGAAATCTAGGAACAAGGGATTCTTCTCTTTTTAAAGATTACTTATCCTCTCTTTACTTTCATAATATAAAACCTTAAATATTTGTACTGAATTCTCTGGTGTACAATTACTTCTTTTTGACATGTCCTTCTGTGTTACATTTGAATGTTGGAATTTCATCAGTCTTCTTTCCCTCTCTCTCTTTGATGATGAGTATATTCCCATGCCCTTAAGTGCTCTGTAAATACTGAATATTAACATATTTACATATAACGATTTTAGAGCTGCCTCAGATTTAGCAGTTTTAAAACAAACTTCATCCATCTCCAAAACTGGTGCTTCCTAGGCCTTCGAAACTGGTACCACATTCCTCCAGTAACAGCATCAAATAGTATCTTTACAGGAGAACTTGAAATAAAATGTTAGTTCCCTCCTGGCCTCTCTTATCTGTTCTCCATATGCCATCTACAGATATCTTTAAAAACTGATTAACTGGTGCTAATCATTGTGTAGCATAAAATACTTTAAAGCTTTCAATTGTCTTCCCATAAAACCCACCCTTGTTACTGTGGTCTGGAAGTTGTGTCTGAGCTGAACCCTTCATCAATTTCCCAACATAAATTGTTCCACTTTCACTGGTCACAACACGTTTCAAACCCCATACTCTGCTTTCATTTCCTAAAACACTCTGAGTACTATACTGGTGTAGGGTTTTTATCTGTGTCTTTTCCCTTATGTGGAATATTTTGCAAGAAGTCTTCACTGTTCTGACCTAGTTATCATATATAAAAACCAATAAATATTACCTTGTCAGAAAAATCTCCTTTTGAACTGCACTTATTAAAAAGTAATTAATATTCTCTATATCCATAGTATATTTGTATGTTTATGGGATTAACTGTAATTTATGACCTGTTTTCCTGACTATAAGCTCCATGAGAATAAGGTATAGAACAGGTGATACCCCAGTATAATTTTAGTGTCTAGAAAATTTCCTCACACATTGCCATTTGCGTAATAAATGTCAGAGACATTCTTTAATTTTGGTTGTACAATATCCATTTCACAATAGTTAACAATATTTTGTATTTATTTATATATGACTATTTTAGCAACTACCACCAATACATTGGTACGCTCTCAAGGAAACATTGACCAGATAACTTTTCACTCTTATAATCAAGGGGTAGACACGGAGCTGAGGCTGGAGTTATTACATGTGCTCTTTCTGGCATTTACATCCACAACAAAATGACAAATCGGAAATAAATATATTCCACTTCACACAGAATCATCTCATAAAATTACTTAATACCTCCTCTTTCTTAGGTTACCCTCTCTTTTCTTCATGCTATAGGGTTTTCTTCTTGAGATTTGTGATCATTAGATATCCTGCATTTATCTTCTTTTGTAAATTTTATTAACAGGGTTAGTGGAGATGACTTTACTTACACAGAAAACCCAACTGCAGTGGAATTTCCAGAAAGAAATATTTATTCTTTCACTCTAAATAAGTGTCTGAGATAATGAATGTACATAATTGGTTAGTTTAGCGGCTCAGTGCTACCACCATAGACCAAAGTATTTTCTTTCAGTCATCCTCCTGTTACTCAGCTCTCAAGGTAGAAAGACATCTGCTAGCAAAACAAATATTATATGTATCCGTTTTTCTGTCACATTTCATTGTCCATCACTGGATCACACATTCATTCGTAAGGCAATTAGTTCATGAGAAAATAAATGCTTTGATTGACTTAATCAAATTATAGTGCCATAAAATTTTTCATTAGGCTTATGGAAGAATGTGAAGAGATGAAAAAATAAGCCTCTTGAAATGGAATTTCTCCATGGATTTCACTATATACCTTCTTTCAACAGTTTTATATCCCAATCAAAATAAATGAAACTTCTCAGCTTACTGGGCATCTGCGCATTGGATGGTGTTATATGGTGTTGAAACCCCAGGGATAAACCAGTTGAAATAATTTCTAGTTCTATTTTTTTTCATAAGTGTGTGATATTGAATGGGTTATTTAATCCTTTGGTGGTCTCAGTTTTCTGATTTGGAAAATGAGATGGCACAAGCAATTTTGTAAGTATCCTTTCAGTTACAACATTCTCTAAATCCGGAGCTCAATCCCTATACTGAAGTAGAAGTTCTATTTTTTATTTCTTTATTCATCTTCCTATTCCTTTTATCTTGCCTTTCAGCATTGCCTAAAATTAAAATTTGAAAATACTCCTATTCATTCTGAACCATAGTTTATATGATAACTTACTAACATATTCCAACCTTTTTATAGATTAAGAAACTATATATGGAAAAACAAAAAATAAACCCTTGTTCAGCATACAGTTGCTACAAAATTGATGTTTATAAAGCAGGAGATCCAAAATCAACTGTCATACTAAACCCAAAGCAGTTTCCTCTATTCTGAAAGCCAAAATATGTTACTCTTATTTATTTCAGATGTGTCCTGAGGTTCAACTTAGAATCAAAGTATTAACCTTCATAGTTTTGAAAATGAAGTTAAAAGTGTATAAAGACAAAGAGACCATAGTCTCTCAGATTTTCAATCAACTAAGGAAGGAATTAAAAAATGGAATTTAAAATGTCATCTGCTGATTAATCAACAAACTATGTATGGTAAACTGTATCAGGTTAGGGTTAGAAAGTTTTGAGGATGCTGGTTTTTAAGGTGAATAGAGTTATCAAGTTGATTATGAAATGCTATTATGGAAACAATGAAAAACAGAAGAGTTAAGAGATGAATTTATAACAATCCACTTAGACTTATCAGCATAATTTGACTTATACATCACAACAGTCTTATGAGTTCAAAAGGATAAGTTGGTTTTCCAGTTACTATTTCGAGAAATGGGAATTTGCACTCAGTTTTTCCTGTTTAATAATGCCCATGTGTCCTTTAAGTGACCACCAAACTATTGCATGGAGCATTAATAAGTCAAAGGAGAAAGGCATTTTTAAAAATACTTGTGCTGTACAAGACAGTTAATTCTTCAGTTTTCATGATATTTGATTTCAAATTGTCACCATTATCAGGACAAGACTCACATGGTTTACTGTGGTTGGATATGATTAGAGTTTTTTTCTACAAACATTTACATGTTGAAATTTAATCATTTTGTGAGGTATTAAGAGGATGAAAATAACTAATCTGTATTTTCTATTCATAAGGGGATTCTTTAGGAAGTGTTTACGATTAGATAACACTCTTAAGGAGGTGCCCCATGCTTGAATAATAGAGGTTATTAAGAAGGGAGCAGGGAGTGGGAGAGAGAGAAGGAGGAGGAGGAGGAGGAGGAGGAGGAAGAGGAGGAGAGGAAGGGGAAGGAGGAGGAGAAGGGGAGGGAAAGGGGAAGGGGAAGAGGAAAAGAAGGAGGAGGAAGAGGAAAAGGAGGAGGAAAGAAGGAAAGAAAGAAAGAAGAGCATACTCTCTTGCCACATAATACAATACATTGCCTTGTAACTGCCAGCAAGAGGGCCATCAGCAGATCTGCAGATATGGGCCCTTGTAACTCCAGAACTGTGAACTAAATTAATCAATTTTCTCTGTGACACTTCCTATATTCAGGTACTTTGTTATAGTAACAAAAATGGACTAATTCAGAAATTTGGTAATAAGAAATCAGGTTGTACTAACAATGCATACCTGAAAATGTGAGAGAAACTATAAATAGAAAAGGAACAGACACTGGAAGAGTATGGAAGAACTTTACAGAGAAAACAACAGGATGCTGAAAACAGTATTACAGGCAATTCTGGTGAGACGTCATAAGACAAGGAGATAAGCTTACAAGTCATAGATGGTAATCAGAATTCTGTTAGAAATTGCACCACAGGTCACCTTTGTTGCTGAGGAACCCTTAGAAAAGGGATTAGTGTGGATTAATGGGAGCCAGTTGCTCGGTGTTGGAAGATTTCAAATATTCTCCAAGATATCTTAAAATTATTCATGACTATCCCTCCTGTTAGAGGCTCAAAGACTCTATAGGACAGAACTATTTTAGAAGAGAGATCCAGGTGCCCTCAGTTACTTGCTGCTTAGGCCACTCTGGATTCACCTCCCTGCTTTCAGTGTCAACACTCCATGGCTGAACCCATGGATCAAGCAGGCCATGGGCAGACCTTGCTGGTGGCAGACTCTGTCATCCATGTTGGACTGGGTTTACAGGCATGTAGAAGACAAAATTGATAGGGTCATGGAGGCTGACACTGAGAATTAAAGAAAAGGCTGGTAGGTTGGGCAGAAGTTAGCACCTGCAGAAAACCCTGAGTGAAGTGATGTCAACTTTACTCATAATTGCGGAGCTATAAAGGGAACCCAGAAAGGTACAGCTACCAGCAGTTTGCAAAGTTTGTCAGGGAAAACACCAGACAGTAGGTAAAACCAGTCTATGAAAATAACCACAAATTCCATGGCCAGAAAGGCCACAGGGGCAGAGTTGCTCAAGACCATGGAGGGCTACTTCTCAATCCAGTGTGCTTGGGATGCTGTAATGGAAATTTAAGATTTAAGGTCTGGGTTTTTTATTTGCTTTGGGCTGATTTATGCCTTTCTACTTTTCGATTTCCTCCTCTGGGAAAAAAAATGTTTATCCTGTCTTTTCTTATTATCTTTGTTATCTTGAAAGTATATAATTGATTTTTTTTAGTTTTACAGAAACTCACATTGAAAATAAAATTACCTTTATCCAATTATGTGATTTTCTAATTTGTACTCTTGAATTAAGACTAGGAATTTGATGAAGTCTAGAAGTTATCTGGAGGAGTTTTTTGGATCCTCTAAATATAGAATCATGTCATCTGCAAATAGTGACAGCTTAAGTTCCTCTTTTCCTATTCGTATCCCTTTAATTTCTTTAGTCTGCCTAATTGCTCTGGCTAGAGTTTCGAGGACAATGTTAAATAGAAGTGGTGAAAGAGGACATCCCTGTCTTGTTCCCATTTTTAAAAGGAATGGTTTCAGTTTTTCTCCAGTAAGAATGATGTTGGCCATGGGCTTAGCATAAATAGCCTGTACAATGTTCAGGTATGTTCCTACTATCCCTATTCCTTCTAGTGTTTTGAGCATGAAGGGGTGTTGTATTTGGCCAAACACTTTTTCTGCGTCAATTGAAATAACCATATGATTCTTATCCTTAAGTCTATTGACATGACGGATTCATTCATCAATGAATTCGGCAAAATAGCAGGCTATAAAATCAACACGCATAAATCTAAAGCATTTTTATACACAAGCGACAAAACAGCTGAAAGGGAAATGAGGAAAACAACCCCATTTGCAATAGCCTCAAAAAAAAAAAAAAAATACTTGGGAATCAATCTAACCAAAGAGGTAAAAGATCTCTACAATGAAAACTACAAAACATTGAAAAAAGAAATTAAGGAAGACCTTAGAAGATGGAAAGATCTTCCATGTTCTTGGATATGCAAAATTAATATTGTCAAAATGGCCATACTACCAAAAGTGCTATACAGATTCAATGCAATTCCAATTAAAATCCCAATGAGTACCTTACAGAAACAGAGCAAGCAATCATGAAATTCATCTGGAAGAATAAGAAACACAGAATAGCTAAAGCAATGCTTAGCAGGAAAAATGAAACAGGGGGTATCCCAATACCAGAACTTCAACTATACTACAAAGCAATAGTAACAAAAACAGTATGGTATTGGCACCAAAATAGACAGGTAGATCAATGGTACAGAATAGAGGATATGGACACAGACCCAAATAAATACAATTTTCTAATACTAGACAAAGGGGCCAAAAATATGCAATGGAGAAAAGATAGCCTCTTCAAAAAATGGTGCTAGGAAAACTGGAAATCCATATGTAACAGAATGAAACCAAACCTCTATCTCTCACCCTGCACAAAACTCAACTCAAAATGGATCAAGGACCTTGGAATCAGACCAGAGACCCTGCATCTTATAGAAGAAAAAGTAGGTCCAAATCTTCAACTTGTTGGCTTAGGATCAGACTTCCTTAATAGGACTCCCATAGCACAAGAAATAAAAGCAAGAATCAATAACTGGGATAGATTCAAACTAAATAGCTTTCTCTCAGCAAAGGAAACTATCAGCAATGCAAAGAGAGAGCCTTCAGAGTGGGAGAATATCTTTGCCACTCATACTTCAGACAGAGCACTAATTTCCAGAATATATAAAGAACTCAAAAAACTCTACCCAAAGAATACAAATAACCCAATCAACAAATGGGCTAAGGATATGAACAGACACTTCACACAAGAAGATGTACAAGCAATCAACAAACATATGAAAAAATGTTCACCATCTTTAGTAATAAGAGAAATGCAAATCAAAACTACACTAAGATTCCATTTCACCCCAATTAGAATGGTGATTATCAAGAATACAAGCAACAATAGGTGTTGGAGAGGATGTGGGGAAAAAGGTACACTCATACATTGCTGGTGGGGCTGCAAATTAGTGCAGCCACTCTTGAAAGCAGTGTGGAGATTCCTTAGAAAACTTGGAATGGACCTACCATTTGACCCAGCTATCCCACTCCTCTACCTATACCCAAAGGACTTAAAATCAGCATACTACAGAAATACAGTCACATCAATGTTCATAGCTGCTGCTCAATTCACAATAGCCAGACTGTGGAACCACCCTAGATGCCCTTGAATTGATGAATGGATAAAGAAACTGTGATATATATATACAATGGAATATTACTGCACCATAAAGAATGATAAAATTATGGCACTTGCAGGCAAATGGATGAAATTGGAGAATATCATGTTAAGTGAGATAAGCCAATCTCGAAAATCCAAAAGGCAAATGATCACACTGATAAGCGGATGATGACACATAGTGGGGGGTGAGAGGGGGGCAAGAATGGAGGAAGGAGGGACTGTGTAGAGGGAAAAGAGAGGTGGGAGGGGTGGGGGAGAAGGAAAAAATAACGGAATGAATCAAACATCATTACCCTATGTAAATGTATGATTATGCAAATAGTATGCTGTTACTCCATGTACAAACAGAAATAACCTGTATCCCATTTGTTTACGATAAAAATAAATTTAAAAAAAAGACTAGGAATTTGGAGATGAAGTGATCGTATGGTGCATTGTGAGAAGGACATGGAAATTGGGGGCCAGGGGTGCAGTTTTCTAGTTGGATATGGCTTAAATATATTCCCCATGTGTCCATGTGTTGAATTTTAATCCCCATCGTGAAGTATTACAAGGGTGAAAACTCATTCCAACTCTTTGGTTTAGTGTTATGGTTATGGGGAAGCAAATATGATTTGATAAAATATCATGTTGGATCCCGTTGGCTAAACTGGTGACTTTATAAGAAAAGATAGAGAAATAAGCAGAGACAAATATATTCATTTCTTTTAACTCTTGTCATATGATTCCTCTTTTACCTCATGACTTCACCAACAAGAAGGTCACCATAACATTTGTGACCTTCAATTTTCAGAGGATGAACTACAAGAAACTCTTTTCCTCATAAAGTTCTCCAGTTTCTTGTATTTTATAAATGTTAAAACAAAACAGACTAATACCTCATCAGAATTATGTTGGAAAGTAAGGATTCATAAATTGATAAACAGGAAAAATATAGCCTGCTGAAAGTCAACCAAAAAGTCAAATATTATAATTGACATAAAGATTGGACAAAAATTCAATGAAAGTGATTATTATTTATTGATTAGGAATTTGTTAGTTACTTTCAACACATCTTTATAGATTATATTAGATTAGCCAAAAACTCAACTGCTCAACTTAAAGGTTTTTTTTTAACATTTTTTCAATTTGTTCTAATTAGTTATATATGACAGTAGGATGCATTTTGACATATCATACATTAATGAAGTGAAACTTCTCATTCTTCCAGTTGTACATGATGTAGAGCTATACCTATTGTATAATCATATATGCATACATAGGGTAATAATGTCCAATTCATTCTACTACACTCCCTAACCCCTACCCCTCCAGTCCCTTCATTGCCATCTGCCCAATCCAAAGAACCTCTGTTCTTCCCTAGTCCCACCCCCATCTATTGTGAATGAGCATCAACATATCAGAGAAAACATTTGACCTTTGGTTTTTGGGGATTGGCTTATTTCACTTAGCTTAATATTCTCCAGCTCCATCCATTTACCTGCAAATGCCATAATTTCATTCTTCTTTAAAGCTGAGTAATATTTCATTTATTTATCCATTCATCTGTTGAAGGACATCTAGGTTGTTTCCATAGTTTAGCTATTGTGAATTGATGTAGCTGCCTCACAGTTATATACTGATTTTAAGTTCTTTGGGTATAAAATAAGAAGTGGAATAACTGAGTCAAATGATGGTTCCATTTCAAGTTTTCTGAGGAATCTACTTATTGCTTTTCATATTGGTTTCACTAATTTGCAGTACCACCAGCGATGTATGAGTATACCTTTTTCCCACATCCTCACCAACGTTTATTGTTGCTTACGTTATTGATAATTGCCATTCTGACTAGAGTGAGATGGACTCTCATTATAGTTTTGATTTGTATTTTCCTAATTGCTATAGATGTTGAAGATATTTTTCATATGTTTGTTGATCGATTCTATTTCTTCTTCTGTGAAGTGTTTGTTCAATTCCTCAGACCACTGATTGATTGTGTTATGTGTATTTTTGGTGTTGTTTTTAAGGTCTTTATATATCCTGGAGATTAATGCTCCATCTGAGGTACAAAAGATTTTCTCCTATTCTCTAGGCTCTTTCCTCAAGTTATTGATGTTTTCCTTTGCTGAGAAAAAGTTTTTTGTTTTGATTCCACTCCATTTATTGGGTCTTGATTTTATTTCTTGCATTTTAGGGGTCTTGTTAAGAAAGTCAGTTCCTAAGCTGACATGGTGAAGATTTGGGTCTACTTTTTTTTCTATTAGGTTCAGGGTCTCTGTTGTAATGCCAAAGTCTTTGATCCAAATTGAGTTGAGTTTCCTGCAGGGTGAGAGATAAGGGTTTAATTTCATGTTACTACATATGGATTTCCAGTTCTTCCAGCACCATTTGTTGAATAGGCTACCTTTTCCCCAATGCATGTTTTTGGTGCCTTTGTCTAACATGAGATAACCAGATTTATGTGGGTTTGTTCCTGTGTTTTCTGGTCTGTACCCTGGTCTACATGTCTATCTTGGTGCCAATACCGTGCTGTTTTTGTACTATGGCTCTGTAGAATAATTTAAAGTCTGTTTTTGGGATGCATACTGCTTTAGTTTTCTTGCTGAGTATTGCTTTGCCTATTCTGAGTTTCTTATCTTTTCCAAATGAATTTCCTGATTGCTTTTTCTATTCCTATGAAGAATGTCATAGGAATTTTAATAGGAATTGCACTAAATCTGTATAATGCTTTTTGTAGTATGGCCATTTTGACAATCTTAATTTTGCCTATCCACGAGCATGAAAGATCTTCTTTTTCTAAAGTCTTCATCAATTTCTTTCTTTTGTGTTTCTAGTTTTCATTGTATAGGACTTTCGTCTTGTTTATTTGATTGATTCCCCAATTTTTTTTTGAGACTATTGTGAATGGGGTAGTTTTTCTAATCTCTCTTTCAGTGGATTTGTCACTGATGCATAGGAATGCATTTGATTTATGGGTGTTAATTTTATATCCTGCTACTTTTGTTGAATTCATTTATTAATTCTAGAAGCTTTTTGGTAGGATTTTTTTTTTTTTTTGGTCTTCTAAATATAAAATCATGCAATAGGCATATAGTAACATTTTGAGTTCTTTTCCTGTTCAGATCGCTTTAATTTCTTTCTTCTGCCTAATTGCTCTGGCGAGAGTTTCAAGGACCATGTTGAATAAAATAGGTGAAAGAGAGCATGTTCCAAATCTTAGAAGAAGTGTACTCAATTTTTCTCCATTTAGAATGATGTTGGACTTCGGTTTAACATACAAAAATTTAACATGTTGAGGTTGTTCCTACTATCCCTACTTATTTTAATGTTTTGAACAAGAAAGAGTGCTGAATTTCTGCATCTATTGAGATGATTATATGATTTTTGTCTTTAAGTCTATTGATGTGATGAATTACATTTGATATCTGTACATTGAACCAACTTGCATCACTGTTATGAACCCCACTTAATTGTGGTACACTATCATTTTAATGTCTTTTTGTATGCAATTTTCCAGAATTTTATTCAGAATTTTTGTATGAATCTTCATCAGGGTTATTGCTGAAGTTTTGTTTCCTTGATGTGTCTTTGTTTGTCTTTGGTATCAGAGTGATACTAACCTCTTGAATGAGTTTTAAGGGATTACCTTATTTTCTATTTCATGGAATAATTTGAGGAACATTATTGTTAATTCTTCATTGAGGGTCTTGTTGAACTTGGCTGAGAATCTGTTTGGTCCTGGGCTTTTCTTAATTGGTAAGTTTTTGATGGCATCTTCTATTTCATTGCTTGAAATTGATCTGTTTAAATTGTGTATGTCCTGATTCAATTTGGGTAGGTCATATGTCTCTAGAAATTTGTCAAAGTTCTCATGATTTTTTTATTTTGTTGGAGTATAAATTTTCAAAATAGTTTCTGTTTATCTTCTGTATTTCAGTAGTGTCCACCTTGATATTTTCCTCTTCAAATTGAGTTTTAGTAATTAGATTTTTCTCTCTCTCTTTGTAGCATGGTTAAGTTTATCAGTTTTATTTACTTTTTCAAAGAAACAACTTTTCGTTTTGTCATTTCTTTCAATTGTTTCTTTTGCTTCGATTTCACTGATTTAATCTCTGATAATAATTATTTCCTGAGATCTTCTGCTTTCGGTGTTGATTTTTCTTCCTTTTCTAGGACTTTGAAATGTAATGTTAGTTTATTTATTTAACATTTTATTCTTTTGAAGAATGATATCAATGCAATGATCTTTCCTCTTAGCACTGCCTTCATAGTGTCCCAGATATTTGATATCTTGTATCACAATTCTCATATATCTCTAAGTATTTTTTTAATTTCTTCCCTGATTTCTTTTGTTGTCTATTCATCATTCAATAGCATGTTATTTAGTCTCCAGTTGTTAGAGTAACTTCTATTTTTTTAATTTTATCATCAATTTCAAATTTTAATCCATTATAATCTGATAGAATGCAGGGTATAATCTCTATTTTTTTGTGTTTGCTAAGAGTGGCTTTGTGGCATATCACATGGTTTATTTTAGTGTAGGATCCATGTGGTGCTGAGAAGAAAGTGTATTTGCTCATTGATGAATGAAATATTCTATACATGTCTGTTAAATCTAAATTATTGATTGTATTATTTAATTCTATAGTTTCTTTGTTTAGTTTTTATTTGGAGGATCTAAAGTCACTCACTATCAGTGTGTTGTGATCTATTTAATTCTTGAGTTTGAGTAGGGTTTGTTTTATGTATATAGATGGTCCCTTGTTTGGGGCATAAATAGTTAAAATTTTTATATCTTGTTGATGTATAAATTCTCTTAAGCAGTATGAAGTAGTGTCCTTCTTTTCCCTTCTGATGAACTTTGACATGAAGTCCATTTTGTCTGATATGAGGGGCTTCTCTCCTCATTTGTTTATGTGATCCATGTGAGTGATATGTTTTCTCCCATCCTTTTACCTTCAATCTGTTTAGGGCTTTGCCTATGAGTCTCTTGGAGATAGGAGCTTGGTGTATATTATTCTAGGACCTCCTAAGTTTTGAGTGTCTGGGTTTAGAAATAAACCAAGATCCTAACTGATTTTGCCCTATGCATAATCTGATATTTTTTCTTCCTTTAAAATTCTATCCTTTTTCTAAATGCTAGACATTTTCATTATAATGTGCCTTGGTATGGGTCTTTGTAATTTTGTACATTTGGGGTCCTGTAAGCCTCCTACAGTTGATTTTCCATTTCATTTTTCAGGTTTGGAAAATTTTCTGATGTCATTCAGAAGATTATGCATTCCTTTGGTTTGTATCTCTGCTCCTTCATCTATCCTGATGAATCTTAAATTTGGTCTTTTCATGTTATGCCATAATTCTTGGAACTTCTGTTCATGGTTTCTTAACATCTTCTCTCTGTGGTTATCTTTATTTTCAAGATTATATATTTTGTCTTTATTGCCTGACGTTCTGTCTTTCAAGTTGTCTAGTGTGTTGGTAATGCTTTCCATTGAATTTTTAATTCAATTTATTGATTCCTTTATTTATAGGATTTCTGCTTTATTTCCCTTAGAATCTCTGTCTCTTTACTGAAGTGATCTTTCACTTCCTGTATTTTCTCTGTGATTTCACTCCTTATTCCCCCCTTTACTTTGCAAATCAGTTTAACTACATACATTCCAAACACTTTCTCAAACATTTCTTCCACTGTGGTGTCAATGGGTTCTGTTTATCTTGGTTTGTTTAGGGTGATTTGTTCTGTTGCTTTTTATGTTGTTTGTGTGTCTGCTCAATTAACAGTATGGATTTAAGGCAGTAGAATTTCTACCCTGTGGACCTATATTGTCTCTGAAAGTTTCCAGTACTTTTGGAGAAGCTGCCTGTCTTCTTTCTTCATTTCATGCCATAGATCAACAACCTCCTCTATTTTGCCATCTTGAAAACATATCAACTTAAAGTTTAGTGATATATTTGGAGAACAAGTTTAGATAAAGAATAAAATATATTTTAAAATGTTCCGGTTATACAAATGAATTCTTCTGTGAATAAAAAATGTCGGTCAAAGAAAAAGGAATGCAAATTGAGAGAAACATGATACATGATAAATGAAAAAGGGCATACAAATAGTGAGTTGGTCAGGAGACATCTTCAAAGATTTGGAGTGAGCTACTATCATTGTGAATGTGAAAAACATATATAAAATAATTAGTGAAAAGTCAAAAAATAATTTTGTACGATAAATCTGTCTTCACAGTAAAGTATATGGCATAGTTCTTAATCAATGAGAGGGAGAAGGGAGTGAGAGTGCATTTTGAACAGAGCAGAGGTCTGAAATTGTGATGTGGAACAGTCAGCAGCCAATCAATGCAAGTTGAGAAAGTCATTGCTAAAAGTAATACTAAATTTTGCCTGATTTCATTGTAAACCATTGAAATTAAATATATAAAAACAGAAGCAAAAGCAAATACAAAAATTGATTCAGTCTCAGAGGAGCAACTCTCAACAGAGGTTAAATCAAGACTATTTCCAGATAAAAAAGGAATCGTTTGTTCCATATTTCCTACTGATTGAAAAATATGACTTAATGCTGATCCTCTAAGCAATCATAGTCTATCTCAATATATTTGATTGCCTTGGTTCACTATACCTGTCTGGATGCCCCAAGCTCCATTCAACTTAAATTCTCTGACATTACCTAATACAGTTCATGAAACACTCATTTGCTCCTTCCATCCACAGGATCCAAAAACCTCTTTCTATCCAACTCCATCTATCAAATAGCATATTAATTTTTCAATATCCACGTCTGACATCTCTAAATGATGCATTATTTCCTAACCTGGTATAATTTCCTTTTGAATATTAAAAACACTTTAAAATTCTTCATTTATAGTAATCATTATTCTAAAGCCAGGGGTTTAGTGACTAGTGGCTTTGGGTTCTTCTCCATCTCCTAACTTCTTCCATGTTGCTAAGCACCTGAACAGTAAAGTGTCTTGATTACATCTGAATCCTAAGTAAATACTTTTGAAATTATTATCTCTGTATAACTGAACAGTCTTCACTAATTGAAATCATATTCATGCCTCTCACATTTACTTTGTGTCTCCCTGAACATTTCCTTCTATTTGCCTGTCTGACTTTGTAATGAACATGTTAAACATGAAAGAAAAACACATTTTTTGTGAATTGCAATGTTTCTCCATAAATACTAGGATAAAGTTTGCTCAGAGTCCTATGAGCTTTTTAATGGATTTTTAATACTTTTAATTCAAGGAATTCAATTTCAACTGGACCAGTAATTTTAAAGTACTAACTTTCATTCTGTACTTCTGAATTATTTTATATTCCAGAAATATGTTAGCAAAAATGTCAGAAATCATTTGTGGGTAGAAATCATGGTGAAATTATTAATTTCCTAGACTTTTTTGGATTAAAAAGTTTGCTACTTAATATGGAAAAAGCACCATCTAAAAGCTCATGATAACACAGCCATAGTTAAATAAATAATCCTTAGGCTCATGTGATACCAATATCACATTTGTAATGATACTAGTATCACATTTTTAATAAATACACAATGCCTGAGGAAAATTTTTCCCAAATTTCTTAATAGATGCAAATTGAGGATCCATAATCTGAAAATCTAAAATTCAAAATCCACATTCGAAGTTTTGCAAAAGCCAACGTGATGCCACAAGTAAACAATTCCACACCTGGCATCGTGTGTATGGTCAACTAGGATCTTTAGAACCACGAATCTAAGGCAATTAGGAAATGTGGTTCGTCTCAATGGTACCTTGACCTCTCTACAAACAAGCTTTGACTAGTGCATATCGCCGAAATCCAGATGCACTACAAATGTTTAAAATGACTTTCAAATATGTGTATAGAGTGTCTGTGAAACATCAATAAAACTTTTGTTTAGACTTGGATTCATATCTCAGAACAATCTCACTGTACATATTCAAATACTCCAAAATCTTCAAAGGTTCAAAATCCCAAACACTTCAGTTCTCAAAGATTTGGGTAAAGGACACTCTTAATTTCATGTTCATGTCTCTCTTTAAAAAATCAAGAGGACCATATCGAATTGTGACTTTTAGAAATAATTTTATGTTTCTTAATAAGAATTTCCACCAGTATTTTTATGGTAAAAATATATATGCACAGGTAGAGATTTTCTTTCTCATTTGGAAAATTATGTTACAAGAATGTTTATATAGTCAAAGTTCAGGTTGTAATACTATTGTAATGTTATTATACCTTTGAAATTTTTTTGGATAGAATATGCTACTGATCTTGTCTTGGAAAAATATTATCACTCTATCCTTTTTTTTTTTTTTTTCTTAGCACTCACACTAGACAAGGACATCTTTGTAACAAATCTTATTCTGTAATTGCCTTAGACTCTTGATAGTAAAGAGTCTGAAATATGTGGAAAAGTGTGTGTCTTGTTTTATGAGACTATTTAATTCTGATTACTAGAGTTGTCTTTCTTATTTTCCTGGGGGTCTATGACATTTTATTCATTCTTTAGAGTTGCTTGCCAGGTTACTTTAATCAGAAATGTTTAATTATTAAAGTTGGCCACCTTTTACTTCCGATACTGACTTTAGGTTATGAGGAATCCCATAGGTAACCTTTAGGCCAATACATTTTACGTGTTCTATTTTGGTCTTCCTGGCCAAAATTGAAACTAAAGGGAACAAGTAAATCCAGACTAAGAATAAAATGTATACTTTGTATGTACTGAGACAGTATCAGTGAGTGAAAGAGAAATCAATAGATAATATAAGCATGATGGGTTAAATTTAATGAATTAAAACAGAAAACTGATACTTGTTTTTCACTGTTTTCTGTTTTTTGTCCTTTCAGGCTTATTTTCAGCATTCAGACCCATACTTAAAAATTGCTTGGGTTTAAAAGAGGATAAAAAGAATAAAACAGTGCTCTGTAAATATCAAAATAAAGTAAGATGGTATATCTTCATAAGGATTCCTAGGAAATGTGCTTCACATTATTCAACTAAATAAATGAGAATACTTGGAAGTTTTGCATTTATAAGAATGTCTGGAAAAGTTGTTAATTCAAGAATAAACTAAAGGGATTTCCTGGAAGGCTGCCCAGTACTTTCTCACTTGTGCCACTTCGAAACATCTTTCTCCACTCATACCTGTTATATAATATTCCTGTCTGCTGACCAAATTATCTGGCTCATATTCAGACAGCCTTGAGTGATCACTCACTTCAGAGCAATGATAAAGTAATAGTTTCCCATATCTATATTCATGGAAAAATTCATTCATTCATTAGTTTGATAAATATGTACTCTGGACTAGACACTGGGATGGACCTTGGGAAATATACATATATACTCATGCAATAATACATGAGTACTTATTTTAATGCTCATCAGGGTTATTTTTACTGTGTCAGTATCACTCCCTTTGCAATGGGAAAAAGAAGTCTGAAATAAGAGTCAGAGAAAAGGGGTGGAGTAAAGTTCTCTTCACTGTGTGACACTAAGGAATCTTCCTGTGATGTTTACTATTTGATTTGTAAATCATGTAAGTTTTAATGGAACAAAAACTAGTTAATGCAGTTCCTTGAGGCATCCCAGATTCATTTTGAAAAGTAATTTCTCCCTTTTGTGGAAAGTTATTACAAGATACTATTGCATATCAGTATTCAATGATGACTAATTATCAATCATGAGTACATATATCAATCAAAAAGTCAAATGGATCAAATTATGTTATGTGTATAAACAAATACGTCACAATGAATCCCATTATTGTGTGTAACTATAATGTGTCAATAAAAATTGAAAATAAAAATAATTAAATAAAAAGTCAAATGGACAATGATGTGCATTGCATTATTTATCTTGTTAAAGTACAAGTCTCGCAATTCCTTGGGCCTATGTAAAAGCAGATATTAATCTTTTTGTGGCTTTGACACCACAACTATGAGAAAATTCCCTAAATTTCTATGAATTCTCAAAGCTTCACTGTACTTAAAAATGCCAACTTTATCTGCAGATAAATATCAGGGTGAGTTGAGTGGTTTTCAGGTTTGTTGTTAATAGGATTTTCTTTCATCAAAGTCAGTGTGGCCTACTTAAATAATTCCATATGAGCTGAGAGATTGGTATAATTGTACTCAAGATTAAGGTTGACTATATACTGTAAAATTGTAACAATGTTAGTTTTGTTTGCTTTCTAATGGAAATAATTTCCCATTAGAACAAACTTCAAGTTCATTTTAAATATAATTTCTCTTTATACTAAGGAATTAGGGAAGCTCACAATCTTCAAAGCAAAATGAGTAATATCAGAACAAAATTGCAATTCAATATCTGCTGTAATATTCCTGGCATTAACTTAAAATTGTTCCAACTAATTTGTTAAACACATAAAGTTTTCACTGATATTTAACATTGCTAAGGGAATATTTTGCAAAACCAAGAACAAAAGAAAAATATAAATTAATCAAAAATAGCTATTAGACATGATGAAACATATGTAATATTTTAAATCTAATTTCAATTATACAGCAAGAAGATATGGACATTTTATTCATCATTGATTTCTTATTGAGTTTCTTATTAATTTGAAAATTACTTTGATAATGTCATGGTATTTCTCTCAGTTTTAAATTTTCATATATAAATATATTATATATTAAGTTACATAAGCATTTATTTTAAAGTATTGACAATAAGAAAGGAAAATTATATTCCTATTTTTATATTCCAAGTCAATTTTTATGTGAAACTAAAATACAATAGTCTACTTCTTCTAAGGGTTCAAGCACATGGTATGTATTCTTACTTTATGTAAGAAATACTGATTAATGAACCAAAAATAAATTTTGGCTTATATAATAAATTTTTTCATCCAACTGGCTGAAATAACCTGTGGCTTAACCAAATAAATTCAATTTAGTTATTTTTTGAAATTACACATAAGAAACAAACAAGTAAACAAAAACCTATTTTGGTAGAAAATCTTAGTCTTCCTAATAATGCAGTTACAGATGACAAAATGAATGACTTGCCCACATTTCAACCAAAGTTAAACATGCAGTAGTGAATGTTGATTATGTTGATTTTTATCTGAAAACTAATTAGAATATTAGAAGGAATCTCATCAAAATCATCCTTGCTTTATTGTGTTTTTTTTACTCTCTGTGAGCTGGTAATTATCCGTTAATCAATTTGACAATTCTAGATGTTATAACAAAGATCAAAGTGACACATTCTTTATCTTTAATGGTATTTTTTCTTTTATTTCTGTAATTAGACAACTCATCTTCAAAATGATGAATTTGCTTTATAGTTAAGTAGTTAATAACGACTAAAGAAAAATACTATCATAATTTATAAACATTTTTATAGTGTACATGAGAAAAGCTCTTACTTGATACAAAATGCAATTTAATATAAAGTATTATATATGTACATTTCACATAAAAGGAAAAAATAAAGGTTGATTATACATTTAAAATACTTAAAACTTCCTTTTTTCCCACTCTCTCTTTTGCAGTACTGGAGATTGAAGCCAGGGGTGCTCTACTACTGAGCTATAACTCCAGTTCTTATTTTTTATTTTAAGACTGGGTCGCATTAGTTGCTGAGAACCTCACTAAATTGCTGAGACTGTACTTGAACTCAAGATCCTCCTACCTCAACCTCCACAGTCACAGAGTCTTTTTGTTCGCTCTTTTCCATTGAGTACTGAAATCCTATTACATTTCATGAATATTTTCCCTTTATGCCCACAACAATAATGAGACAAAGTCATATCTCCTTTCTAAGGTTTACATTGTAATTACATTGTGACAAAGTACCAATCAAAGAAACCAGCCTTAAGACTGAGAGTATTAAAATGGGGTGAGCTGATGTTTTTATCTAATCAAATAAATTCTCAAGGAAATATTAATGCAGAACATATAGATTTTTATCTAATTTTTTTTCTATTTTTTTTTATTGTAAACAAATGGGATACATGTTGTTTCTCTGTTTGTAAGTGGCGTAAAGGCATACCATTTGTGTAATCATAAATTTACATAGAGTAATGTTGTTTGATTCATTCTGTTATTTTTTCCCTTCCCCCCACCCCTCCCACCCCTCTTTACCCTCTATACAGTACTTCCTTCCTCCATACTTGCCCCCCTCCCTAACCCTAACTCTAACCCTAACACTAACCCTTTCCTCCCCCCCATTATGTGTCATCCTCCACTTATTAGCGATATCATTCGTCCTTTGGCTTTTTGAGATTGGCTTATCTCACTTAGCATGATATTCTCCAATTTCATCCATTTGCCTGCAAATGCCATAATTTTATCATTCTTTATGGCTGAGTAATATTCCATTGTATATATATACCACAGTTTCTTTATCCACTCATCAATTGAAGGGCATCTAGGTTGGTTCCACAGTCTGGCTATTGTGAATTGAGCAGCTATGAACATTGATGTGGCTGTATCTCTGTAGTATGCTGATTTTAAGTCCTTTGGGTATAGGCCAAGGAGTGGGATAGCTGGGTCAAATGGCAGGTCCATTCCAAGTTTTCTGAGGAATCTCCACACTGCTTTCCAGAGTGGCTGCACTAATTTGCAGCCCCACCAGCAATGCATGAGTGTACCTTTCTCCCCACATCCTCGCCAACACCTGTTGTTGCTCGTATTCTTGATAATCGCCATTCTAATTGGTGTGAGATGGAATCTTAGGGTGGTTTTGATTTGCATTTCTCTTATTACTAGAGATGTTGAGCATTTTTCCATATGTTTATTGATTGCTTGTAGATCTTCTTCTGTGAAGTGTCTATTCATTTCCTTAGCCCATTTGTCGACTGGATTATTTGAATTCTTGGAGTAAAGTTTTTTGAGTTCTTTATAGATTCTGGAGATTAGTGCTCTATCTGAAGTATGATTGGCAAATATATTCTCCCATTCTGTAGGCTCTTTCTTCGCATTGCTGATAGATTCCTTTGCTGAGAGAAAGCTTTTTAGTTTAAATCTATCCCAGTGGTTGATTCTAGCTTTTATTTCTTGTGCTATGGGAGTCCTGTTAAGGACGTCTGATCCTAGACCAACAAGGTGAAGATTTGGACCTACTTTTTCTTCTATAATCTGCAGGGTCTCTGGTCTGATTCCGAGGTCCTTAATCCATTTTGAGTGTAGTTTCGTGCATGGTGAGAGATATGGGTTTAGTTTCATTCTGTTGCATATGAATTTCCAATTCTTCCAGCACCATTTGTTGAAGAGGCTATCTTTTCTCCATTGCATATTTTTGGCCCCTTTGTCTAGTATGAGAAAATTGTATTTCTTTGGGTTTGTGTCTGTGTCCTCTATTCTGTACCATTGATCTACCTTTCTATTTTGGTACCAATACCATGCCGTTTTTGTTACTATTGCTTTGTAGTAGAGTTGAAGATCTGGTATTGCAATACCCCCTGTTTCACTCTTCCTGCTAAGGATTGCTTTAGCTATTCTGGGTTTCTTATTCTTCCAGATGAATTTCATAATTGCCTGCTCTATTGCTGTAAGGTACGTCATTGGGATTTTAATTGGAATTGCATTGAATTTGTATAGCACTTTAGGTAGTATGGCCATTTTGACAATATTAATTCTTCCTATCCAAGAACATGGAAGATCTTTCCATCTTCTAAGGTGTTCTTTAATTTCTTTCATTAGTGTTGTATAATTCTCATTGTAGAGGTCTTTCACCTCTTTTGTGAGAGTGATTCCCAAGTATTTTATTTTTTTCGAGGCTATTGTGAATGGGGTAGTTTTCCTAATTTCTCTTTCTGAAGATTCATCACTTATGTATAAAAATGGGTTGGATTTATGGGCATTGATCTTGTAACCTGCTACTTTACTGAATTCACTTATGAGTTCTAAGAGTTTTCTGGTGGAATTTCCAGGTTCCTCTAAATATATAATCATGTCATCAGCGAACAGGGATAGTTTGAGTTCTTCTTTTCCAATTCGTATCCCTTTAATTTCTTTGGTTTGTCTAATTGCTCTGGCCAGAGTCTCAAGAACGATGTTGAATAGAAGTGGTGAAAGAGGGCATCCCTGCCTTGTTCCAGTTTTTAGGGGGAATGCTTTCAGTTTTTCACCATTTAGAATGATATTAGCCATGGGCTTAGCATAAATGGCCTTTACAAGGTTAAGGAATGTTCCCACTATCCCTATTTTTTCTAGTGTTTTGAGCATGAAGGGGTGCTGTATTTTATCAAATGCTTTTTCTGCATCTATTGAAATAATCATGTGATTCTTGACTTTAAGTCTATTAATATGGTGAATTACGTTTATTGATTTCCTGATGTTCAACCAACCTTGCTTCCCTGGGATGAAACCAACTTGATCATGGTGCACTATCTTTTTAATAATAAAAGAAGTAAAACTCAACAAATAAACGACCTAACACTACAGCTCAAAGCCCTAGAAAAAGAAGAACAGAACAGCACCAAAAGTAGTAGAAGACAGGAAATAGTTAAACTCAGAGCTGAAATCAATGAAATTGAAACAAAAGAAACAATACAAAAAATTGACAAAATAAATAGTTGGTTCTTCGAAAAAATAAACAAAATTGATAAACCTTTAGCCACACTAACAAAGAGAAGACGAGAGAAAACCCAAATCACTAAAATTCGGAATGAACAAGGAAATATCACAACAGACAGGATTGAAATACAAAACATAATTAGAAGCTATTTTGAAAATCTATACTCCAACAAAATAGAAAATTTTGAAGGCATCAACAGGTTTCTAGAGACATATGAATTGCCTAAACTGAACGAGGAGGACATACACAATTTAAATAGACCAATTTCAAGTACTGAAATAGAAGAATTCATCAAAAGCCTGCCAACAAAGAAAAGTCCGGGACCAGATGGGTTCTCAGCCGAGTTCTACAAAACCTTTAAGGAAGAGCTCATTCCAATACTTCTCAAAGTATTCCATAAAATAGAAGAGGAGGGAACCCTCCCAAACTCATTCTATGAAGCCAATATCACCCTGATACCTGAACCAGACAGAGACTCATCAAGGAAAGAAAATTTCAGACCAATATCCTTAATGAACATCGATGCAAAAATTCTCAACAAAATTTTATCTAATTTTTGTATTTGATTACAGCTATAATGAAACAGTTACATAATGTAATCTGAAAGATCATTCTGGTCATGGTGTGAAAAGTGGATTTTAGAGCAATAAGGTTAAAAACAAGAATAAAAATTAAGAGATTATTTAAACATTGTTGCTGATACTGATTTGATTTTAAATTCAGTCAATGGAGATGAAAAGCAGTGGATAGATTTACTATGTGTGTTGGTGAATTTATGAGGAATTGATAAATTAGGAGCGGAGGCAAACTGGTTCTTAGGATTTTGTTTGTTGAGGCAATTTTAAAAAATAATTTCTTTGCTTCATTTTGTTTTCACTGCAAGTTGGGGAAGCCCCTTAGATTTCCAAAAAGGAGACGATAAGAATGTAAAACGAAAAGCCACCGAATTCCCACTTCTTATGTCGCAGGTAAGGGGGCGTTATCTTAACTACTAGTGGCATGCAATGGTTTTCCCTGTTTTCACACATTATGCAACAGTAATCACACTTCCCTTACTCATCCATCTTGTAAATATACTCAAAGTTTTGTTCAGGCAATTTATTTATATCATGTTGTAACTTACCTAAATTTAAAATTAAATTTATAATGGTTTAAAATATCATAATTTTGTTTTATTTTCAGTAAGATTCTATTTGATATTTTTCATGGATCAAAGAAATTGTGACTATAGAATTGGAAAAACAATTTTTAAACTATTTAAGCAGGATGAATAAATTTGGAATTTTTAATATTTGTATTTTGACTTGTGGGCATTTAAACTCCCAAACTCAAATACTATTAATGTGTGCATTATTATTAGAATATATAAATGTATATATTATTCAGCAGATAAACGTATCACAAAAATTAAGAAATAAATTTATAAAATTAACCATATTCACATCTATATTATTTTATAATTAATTGATTTATCTTAAATTTACACCAGAATAAAATTCACAAATTTACGAACTCATCCTTTGAGGCTTTTACAAGTTTTGGTTACATCCTGCATCAATTACCTGGAGCAACACCATCTTATATTTATCATATGAATTATTATAAGGAATTAAAGTTTATCTTTTTATTTATCTGGATGCAAAAATTTTTGATAGACTTAATGTATCATCCCAACATTCATAAATAGATTACTTTATTAAAATGTTAATTATTATGATTATAACAATCATTTCTTAGGCACATATATGCTGATTCTTTTCATTCTTTCTATTTCCTTTCTTCTCTCTCTCTCTCTCTCTTTCTTTCTTTCTTTCTTTTGTTACTAGAAATTTAACCCAGGGTCACATGACCACCAAAATCTTTTCCCATTCCCAGTCTTTATATTTCTTATGTGAGTCAGGGTCTTACTAAGTTGCTTAAGGTCTGAATAAGTTGCTGAGGCTATCCTCGAATTTGCAATCCTCCTGCCTTATCCTCTTGAGTTGCTGCAATCATAGGCAGGTGCCACATGCTTAGTCACATTTCTTGTTTTTATAAATTGGCTCAAAGATTTTCTGAAATCATGTGTTTTATTGTGATTATAAGGAACAGTTTGCATTCCCGTTATTCCTAATAATTCATATTTATTCTTTACCTGTTCCTGCTTTGTGTCTAAATGACTGTTTAAGGTACATCTCAAACAGAGCTTGGATAAAAACAAAACTTCTTACTTACAGACACAGTGATCTGTCCTCAGGAATGTAGATTACTGAAAATGGTAACTGCTATATGGGTATATATGTGTGAATCTCTCTCTCTCTATATATATATAGAGAGAGAGATAAATATATATGTATATATGTATATATATGTATATAATATGTCTTATTAGTCAAGTCTCATTAAAGATAATTGACTTCTTAAATAAAGCAAAATAATAATAAGACGTATGTAGTATGGGTTCATGCACACAAACAAGCAAATGTATGCATATGTAGGACCATAGCATGAAAGCTAGTATGGGAGAAACTGAAGTACTTATGTCATAAGTGAAGAATATTAAGCATCAGTTAAAGGTAAACTATGAAAAATTACAATGAACAATATAAATTCTATAAGAGTCACTGAACGATGAAAACAAGAGTTATAGCTAATGAAACAAGAGAAACAGATTTGAAAAAAACCTTGATTCAAAGCAATTTTTTTTAAAAATGAGGTGAAGAAAAAATCAAGAATCACAAGACAGAATTAATTTTTTTCATAATAGCAAAATTATTAACTTAAATCTGGCCATATCATTAATGAATGGTAAATAGTGAAAATTCCTCATTTAAAAGGTTAAGATTGCCATATTGTATTAAAAAGGCAAGATTAAACTGAATATTGGTATAAGAAAAACACTTTAGGCATGAGTAAATTAAAATAAAAGAAAAAAGAAAAATATACATTGTAGCATATATTATATAATAATTAAACAAAATATTGTTTATCTCAAATTTAAAAGGGTGTCTCTTTTTTATTTTTTAATAAGCATAATAGGTCAAATTTTAGGCATCCCAAATTTCCTACAGTGACAAAGAAATAAACAATGGAATTTCAAATTGTACAGTTTTATAATGGTCACCATTTATTTATTAATATTTTATACTCTATTCCAGCAAAATGTCATCCTTTGTAAACACAGGGCCTTCAGAAAAATAATGAAAAATCAAACCAATAAGGCATTTCACCTTAACATTCAGATTGTTTACAACCAAAGACACTGTTCAAATAAAACATCAATACATTCAAACTTAAATTTTCAGTGACAATGTCATCTTGAATAAGCTACGGTCTAGGGACTGTATCTAGCAGAACTAGGAAACCCATAAAGAATATTCCCTAAAGACAGATCCTCCTGTCAAACTGCTAGGAGATTAGTGAGGGGCACAGTCAAGTTAGTGAGATTTCCAATAGAGTGTGACTTGTTTAGCAGTGAAATCAAGATATGTTCACATTGCCATAAGAAGACAGAAGATTGATGATCCAAAATTGGGGAAGACACTGATGGACTTCCTGACTGAATGACTTGTAGGATGAGTTTTAAAGAATGAGCCATTTAGAAAATTCTAAAAGAGCAAAAGTGCATATCAGACAGCAGGAAGGACTTGCTTCAAAAAAATCAGGTGTTCAAAAGAGCAGCATTTGTGAATCTGAGGAGTCAGAAATTGTTTAGAATATGTGGAACTTAGTCTGATACATGAAGTTGCAGTATTGATTGACCAGATCATTAAGCCTTTTTTTGTCCAATGCTACCCATTTCTATTGGCTTCCCTTCGTTGTACCTTTCCTATTTGGCATTTCATTCAATTTTCTAAACCACCTCACCTCATGTTAATTTTGCATGTGTAAATGGAGAGAACTATAGTACTATGATTCTGAAGATCTCATTCCACCTTTTCCAATTGTTTACTGTGTAATACTAGCAAAAGTGACAACCTATACGAGGTACTAGCATTTCATCTTTAAATGCACATAATTATGTATTATATTGCACAGTAATACAGAAAAAGCATTTATTGCAGTATAAGAAACTGATCCAGAGAAGTAAAAATGATGCATAAGTTTAACTATTACTATGATTGCATAACATTTTTGCTAAATAATTATATATGTGGAATTAATTGGAATAAATGTGAAAAAGCAAAGGGAAAGGTTTCAAATCTTTCAAGTAGTATACGATGTAGTATTTCTATTTATCAAACATCTACTAGGCAGTTTTTATAAAAGTGAAAGAGCATTTCAGTGTGGCTGATACATTATTTTAAATTGCTTGTTGTCAAGGTAACCAGTTCTTTGGGATTACTGGGAGAAAGGATCTTTCCAAGTTATAGTCAGACCCTTCACAGATCTTAATCAGATAACTGCCTTCTACATTACACTTTTCTTCATTCTGTTCCCCAAGAAAACAGTTAATGTTTGGATACTATAAACAAGGTATCTCCAAGTCATGAGACCATTTTTACAATTTTATTTATTATTAACATATAATTTTTATTATATATGCATGAAATTCAGTGTGATATTTTAATAATATATAAACTTTATAACCATCAAGTCAGGGTAATTATCAAGTATCACTTCAAGAATTTATCATTTCTTTATAATGCTGACATTCATCTTCTGTTCTAGCTATCTTAAAAATATCAATATTATTCTTAGGTATAGTTACTCTGCTGGATAATAGAACAACACAACTTATTTTTCCCATCTAACTGTAACTTTGTACACATTGACTAACCTCTCATATCCCATCCTCCCTATTCTCTCAAGTCTCTGATGTGTACTATTCTACTCTCTACTTCCATAAGACCAGTTTTTTGGGTTCCATATATGTGTGAGATTCACACACATTTCTGTGCCTCTTATTTCACTTAACATATTATCTTTCAGCTCATCTATGTTTTTGCAAATGATGAGATTTCATGTTTTATGGAATGCGGTGAATATTTTATTTATTCATCAGTTGACTGACATTTAGGTTGGTTCTGTATTTTGGCTATTATGAATGGTGGTGCTGTAAACAAGGGAATGTAGATATCTCTTCCACATCCTTATTTCATTACACTGAATGTATAGATTGCTTTGGGTAGTATGGGACTTTTAGCTGTTCTAATTATTCTAATTCATGAATCAAGGTAAACATTTCATTTATTTGTGCTTTCATTTACTTTAATTAATGTTTAAAGTTTTTATGTAGAGGTCTTCCACTTCTATAGTTAAATTTATTTCTTGGTATTTTATTTCATTTTGTAATAGTTGTTCCAAATGATATGGTTTCCTTGATTTTTTTAGATGGTTTGGCATTGCCATATAAAATCATTACGAATTTTTGCGTGATCATTTTGTATCCTTCAAATTTATTTATTTTTTAGTTATTGGTTTATTAATTTACTTGTTATTAGGTTTGACAACTTTCTGATGTTGTTGTTAGGGTTTTTATACATGTATATATGTACATATAAATGTATTTTATACATATATTTTACATATATGCATATTTATATCATATATGTCATCTGAAAACAGGAACATTTTGACTTCCTCTTTTCCAATTTAAATGTTCTTTGCTTCTTTGCCTTGTCTAATGGTTCTGGCTAGAACTTCAAATGGGAATTCCTTTTCTTGATTGTAGAAAGTTTTCAAGTTTTCCTGTTCAGTATGTGCTGGCTATGTCCAAAGAATCATGAGAGACATTTATGAGCAAATCTATACAAAACAATTTTGGAAAACATGCAAGGAAGGAATCAATTCCTTCTCACACACAACATACTGAGATTGAAACATGAAGAAATAGGAAGACTGAACAGACCTAAAGAGTTACGATTGTAAATCAATATGAAAAAAATCTCTCATCAAAGAAAACCTCAGGATCAGATGACTTTGTTGGTGAATTCCACCTAAGAATATTTATCATTCTATTTGAAAAGATTGAAGGAAAGACAAAATTCTCCCAAATTCTTCCAACATCACCCCTATATGGAAACCAGATAAGGACATATTCCTCTCCACCCCCCCCCAAAAAATGCAGAAAAGCAAACAAAAACCCAAACAAATAAATAAACAAAAATGTGCAGCCAATGTGCTTTATGAACTTAGGTGCATGTGTCCTCAAAACAAATAAACAAACAGATCATAGAACAAGAGCAAACAAAATTCAACTACACATTCATGATTAAATTGGGTTTGTTCTAAGGATGCAAGGATGGGTAGACATAAAATCAATAAGCATGATTTCACATTGAAAGAATCAGGTACAAAAACAATATGATCATAATATGATCATTAAATTGAAAATAGAAAGCATTTTACAAATTTATCCATTTTTGATAAAAATTAAAAATTAGGTATAGAAAAAACATAAGATAATATAAAAATTAACATCATATATAGAAATAGAAATAGATGTACATTAAAATAATAAAGACATGAATAATATTACAAATTATTGTTTAATACAATTTGTCTTAGCTATAAAACATTAAATTCAAAGAAGTTAAAAGAACTGATGTTATAATAGTTAATAGTCAAAAACTGAACATAATAATTTGTTTCATTATAAATTTATATAACTCAATATTTAATTGCCAGGTGTCCATACACTTAGCAATTTGTTTTGTTGTTGTTGGTGGTGGTATTGTTGTTTTGTTTTGGTACCAGGAATTGAATTCAGGGGTGCTTAACCACTGAACCAATCCCCAGCCCCTTTTTTACTTTTTATTTTGATATAGGATATCGCAGTGTTGCTTAGTGACTCACTAAATTGCTGAGGTTGCCTCAGCTTCCCAAGCTGCTGGAATTACAGGTGTGTGGCACCGTGCCTGGCCGAGTTTTTAATTATTATGTAATTTCCATATTTTTGATGATTTTCTTGAACTACAATTTTATAAAATCTATCATTAAAAAACTACTTTATCAGGGAAGTCTTAAAAACACATTTGTAAAATCTTTGCAAAGAATTAAAAAGTGGGTCCTCATTAAAAGGGAGAATCTCATCCTTGACATTTTGATTTGGGACAGGCTTATGCTTGTCCTCAATGTACAAATTTGGAAGAACTGATGTTTTGTGATTTCTGACATTATATCCTAGCACTTGTATCAGATTCTCTCTAGTCACTTAATTTTGGAGCCCAAGTCATCATCATATTAATCTGATTACAATGAAGTCATCTATTTTAATGAAGCATATTCCTATAGGTTTTTATAGTCACAATTTGTATTAATGATGCTGAAAATATACTAATGAGTGCATGTGTATACATTGTGAGAGAATATATTTTCAGCATTGGTAGTTAAACCATAATGAGAATTAACTTTTTGTAGTGCAAGAAAACCATCTTTAGAAATTATAGGTTTCCCCAATCCATATGGAATCCTGCTAAAATGTAGACAGGAAAAGGTGAGATTGGGTTTACATGTAAATTTCACTGAAAGATGTAGAGAACATTGTGGGCCAAGTTTACAGCATATCTGGCAAGTGAGAGATAGCATTCTTGGAAAAGAAAATTGTAAAGTACAAAGAAATACTGAGACATCAGAGGACACGTTAAACCTTTATTTCTATGCATAGCTGAATTTGACTGTTACAGAGCACCTCATGTGTTAACAGCACAGACATATGAGTCAGGGGAATGAATACCACTGAGGTGAATTCTCAGAAACTATGTGGGAAGGGGATGAGGAATAAGTACTTGGTATTATCAGAAGTATTATCAGAATATTAAAATGTAGTGGTTAAATTTTAGTTTCTGAGAATAAACCCTAGAACTAAGAATACTCATTCAATAAACAAATAAATTTGGTAAATGATCCATGGTAATATAAGATGTGAACCATAGTCTAAACCAGAGTAGGTGTGCAAGTCATCTTTATGTACTATCTTCACAGTTTTTGTGTACATCTAAAGTGTTCTAAAGTAAAGGGTTTATTAGAAATGTGGTAATATTAACTGAATTTTCTGCCTATTTTTTTCTTACATTCTATGATGAAGAGAAAGATTTAGAGGATTACAGAAAACCAATTTGGACATAATACAATAGTTTTATTTTTGATGAAGGTTTATGAATAAACCCAAATCAAGGAAGAAGGCAAGGAACTTTTAGTATATAAAAGTATAAGTAAAATTGTTATTTTGAAAATTGTGAACAAATTAGGCATACGATGTCAGTTTTACAGAATAGTACATCTCTATAAACGAAGGAAAATCATTTGAAAAAATTCAGTATCCATTCATGACAAAAATTTTGAGGATTAAAAATTAAAGCAATTTCCCCAAACCAAAAAGAGATGTCTACATAAACTTAAGCTAGCTTCATAACTGACAGTTTTTAACAACTTTCAGATGTCTTCTGAAACTGATCTTAAAATACTTCAGTTATCTTAAGTTTAGCCACTTGTTTTTATTTTAATTACATAGTTTCTAAGTAAAATGCCTCTGTTATAAAATGAAAATTATCCAGGTAATTTTCCTTCTTGTTTCACATTTACAAATCACTGCAGATCTGAGAGATTTTTCTGGCAATACTTGGTGTTTTTCTTTCTGAAGAATTTGAGGTTGTTTTGTTCGAATCATTCACTAAGAGAAGTCATTTTAAAATAATCATCTACTGTGAAATTATGATTGATATTTTGATATTTTCTTAATGCAGATTTATTAGTAGTATTTTAATGATTAGTAATTTCTTATTTTCCCAACATTCTTTTATGTTTTAGTAAGTTATTTTGCTGCTGTGACTATAACGATCTGAACAGCACATTTATAGAAGAGGAAAAGTTTATTTGAGGACTCAGGGTTTCAGAGGTCCTACTCCATAGAAGGCTGGCTCCATTCCTCAGGGCTGGAGGTGAGACTGAACATCATGGCAGAAGAGTGTGGCAGAGGGAAGCAGCTCACATTACCAGGAAGCAGAGTATTCACTTAGCAGACACAAATATATACCCCAAAGCCACCCCCCAATTCCCACCTTCTCTAACCACACCCTACCGCTTCAATTACCACTCAGTTAATCCCTATCAGAGGATCAAATCACTGACTAGATTAAAGACTCTCATAACTCAATCATTTCTCCTCTAACGTTCCTGCATTGTCTCACAGGTGAGCTTTTGGGGGATATTAACATCCAAACCATAACATTGTCTTCTATCTTCAAATTCAAAACTTTTTTTAATACCAAAATTGTATTGCTTTTAGGAAGCTGGACTTTTTCTCCTTTTCAGTTTGTTTACACAGATTTACCACCCCAACTTATATTTATAAAATTTTGGGGGGATAAATTTAATAAAGCAAGGTTAAATAATATATGTGAAAATTGTATTAAATTCTGAAAAAATGATGTATAATTTTAAGGGATATTACCAAAATGCAGTTCAGAGGTGGAACACAATGCACTGTTTTGCTCAAAAGCATTTTTCAGTAGGAAGTTAAATGAATGCACTGGCTTTTGTGTAATTTATGGAGAAACTTAAGAAAATAACAATGATATTATTAACTATTAAAAACAAAGTGCTAATTAACCATCCACTTTCTTCTGCTATTATAATTCATATTATTTAAAGATAATAAACATGTTCTTTTAAATCATTTCACAAAATCCCAAAATGTTAAGAGTTGGTAAAGGTAAATTATAGGAGGGATGATTGTAATGCAGAAGTCCTAAATTGGAATTTGACTATATGCCTGATGAGACTTATTTTGGGAATAAATGTGTCTGGGCTAGACAAAATCCAATTGATGGGAGGAAGAGAAAGCATGAACTTCAACCAATGCTCTGTTGACACTGGATAGTCAAAAGGTTAGAAAATGGCACACATTTGTCTAGCATTTGAATTCTCTTCATGCTTTTGAGAAATCCTTATTCCTCTCCCTCTCAGAATAAGAACAGGTGAGGAAAGCTTCCTCATATTCTAAGAGCTAAACAAGTGTATAATACATAAATTTAACTGCTCAGAAGAATCTTCAAGGACCTTTGAAACTGTATACATTACTAGAAAAATAGAAGATGCGTGGTTTTTTTTCATCTTATATTCTCTTGATTTTTCTTAATTTTTTCTCTTTAACTTTTCCATATGTGTTATGAGCTATCTCCTATATTTTTACTAATTTATCATCTGATTAATATATCTAGAATGTTTTTTATAGCTCTGCAACAGGGAACTTTGACTTAAAGCAAACATTGAAAATGAAAAAATGAAAAGCAAAGTCACTCTTTACCTTTAACTGATAAAAATAATTGATAAAAGTAATCAGTTTTTAGAACTAGAATATTTCAAATTATTAAACCTTTTTGGACATCAAATATATTTACTTGGGAAACATTTTGTTTGAGAGAACTTGCAAATTTACTAGTCTAAGTGCATGTGTTTTATTAACAAGAAGGAGTAAAATACAACATTAGAAAACATCTGATAGATTTAACTGGCTATTTAAAAAAATTCTGTTGGGCAACAAAGAAATATTTTGACAGCAAATATTCTCAAATGATTGTAAAATATTCTGATTAAGTAGACATTTCTATTGAAATTCTTAGAGTTTTCTTAGTGTAGAGCAACATAGCAAGATACAACATGCTGTATTTTACTGAGTTGCACGTAGCCAATTCCTCACTTAGTTGGATGCGAACCAGAAAATACACGTCTCAGAGCAGAGGTTACTTGTTGGGAGTCATTACTAATGTGAAGAACATTGACTAGATTTCTACTTCCAAAAACTCTCTTATTGGAATCCTGTCTGTATGAATAACTTACATCATCACTATTTAATAACTTAATATATTCAATAGAAAATGATTACAAAGAAGCAGCATAAAAAATTGTGATAACTGCACATTTTTTATTTTTATTTTTTATTGTGCTACTGGTTACATAAATCTAATAAAATAAAACCACATATATGAAAATAGACACACACATGAATGTATATAAAACCTGTGAAATCAGAGTAGATTCTGTGGATTATACCAAGTCTCATTGCCTGAATTTGATGTGGTAGTAGAGTTAGAGGGGAATAAAGTCTCTATGAGATCCCACTAGACTACTTTTACATCTTCCAGTGAATGCATTATGTGTATCTGAGTGTGTATATGTATACATATTTGCTGTTATATTTCAAAATATAAACTTAATAGATAAGAAAGTTAAGTTAAGATTCTGCCTTTGTAACTTTGAAAAGAATGATATACATATAGGTATAACAGTGATAAATCAAAACCTAAAAAGATGTTCACTGCTGCCTGCAGAAATTTCTAAGACATAACGTAATTACAGAGAAAAGATAGGAATACTTAGTAGGACAATTCCAACAAATTCAGAAAATTGTTTTATAATTCAGTACAATTTTAATAAAAATTCCACAGAATTCTTTGTATATGTTTCTATTGATTATGCAAATGCACACAAGGGTAAAGAGGAACAGCACACATTTTTCTGAAAAGGTAAGGTGACTTATTTAACAAGGTGAAGTTATGATATATGTAGCATTGAAGGTTGCTGGGGTAAAGTTGGGCTTTCTAATAATGATGCTAAAACAATTGATTCTCTTTAAAGCAATTGAATTAAATTGATTTTCGTACCTCAGAGACAGCACTATTGATTTTTCATATTTGATTCTGGTCCAAAGTGTAAATACCAAACAGGAATATTTTAGAATATATAGTATTGGGTCTATCTCAATAATGACTGAATCAAATACTCTGTAAACTGGTTCATCAATTTATATTTAATAAACTTGCCACATGAAACTAATACACACTCAAATTTGAGAAAAACCTTCATAATCACAGATATATCTCAGGAGAATATGATAATTTCTTAAATAAGATGCAAATTATGTTAAGCAAAACATACAAAAATAACAAATTTATTGCTAAAAGTGAGAATTTAAAAAAATATATAAAAAGCCTAAACTTAAAAAAAAAGATTTCAAAATAGTTGCCAAAGAATTAGTCTTCAGATTATATTTAAACAATAACTTCTATAAGTTATTTTAAGATACAAACCAGGCAAGGGAAAAATGAGTAAAAGATATAGAAGAAGAAAAAGAAATGTTGAGTAAACAAAATAACATCCCTCAACAGATGAATGAATAAAGAAAATGTGGTATATACACACAATGGAATATTACTCAACCTTAAAGAAGAATGAAATAATGGCATTTGCCTATCAATGGATGGAATTAGAGAATATCACGCTAAGTGAAATAAGCCAATCCCAGAAAACCAAAGGCTGAATATTCTCTCTGATATATGGATGATAACCCATAAAATGAGAGGGTGGCGAGGGAAAAAAATAGAAATCCATTGAATTAGACAAAGGTGAATAAAGGGAAGGGAGTGGGGCGAGGAATAGGAAGGAGAGTAGAATTAATTCAACATAACTTTCCTAACCTTGTATTTGAATACACGACCAGAATAACTCCTCATGATATACCACCACAAAATAGAATGAGTAATACTCTACGTGTGTACAATTTGCCAAAACACATTCTACTGTCATATACAACTAAAAAGAACAGATTAAAAAAAGAACAGATGCTCAAACTCATTAGCCATTTGTAAAATGTAAATTAAGCCACAATATGATATTTTATATGTATTTGATTTGAAACATCTAAGAAATATCATAGGACCAAATAATCACTTGGATTTAAGAATCCCACATGTACACTTGAGAGAAGTGTTAAGTCCAATCTCTTGAAAACAACTGTAACATTGATATTCCTTCCACTATGCAAATAAGCAACCATTTCTAAGAATACCTATGATCTATGGGAGATGTATGCATAAATGTCCATTACTTATAATGACCACAACACACTAAAAAATTATGAACTAAATTATGGTGTATTCACACAATAAAAATGTAGTAACAAAAATGAAAGTGCATGGACTACCCTTTGATGTATAGGTGGATTTTGGAACATAATGAACCCATTCAACAAGAATTTTAAGATTAAATAGAAATTAATTTAATTTTAAGATTAAAAGAAAGGTTAAATAGAATGTGACATTCTTATAAATCTCAAACTCTAGTATGGTTCTGATCTACATATGTTGTTTAAAAGTAAACAAAAAAATGGAAAACAGACACAAATTCTAACTCAGTACAAAGTCCTGAAAATGTTCTGGGGGAAGGAACACATAGCTTCAACTCTATTATTCTTCATTATTCTGTACTTTAACTTGGTGGTAGAAAATCACTCGTGTTCATTTGATAAATAATTTCATGTACACAAATGTTTAAAACATTTTTATTTATAAAATAAAATTTCCTCTTCAATTGTGACAATACTGAAATGTAAAATATTCTTATGTTGGGTATTACAGAGTGTTAGGAATTATTTTGATCAAAGAACTGGCATTGATTTTACCATATCATGTTGAGTGAGAGCAGTGCTTAATTCATTGCTTTCTTTGTATGAGAGAAGATTGCTGGTCCTCCTGTTCCCACACTTTGGATTCCAGAAACTAGTTACCAAGACTAACTTATACCAGGAAAATATGTTTTCTGATATCGATGAAGGTATAAAAAAAGTGCAAGTTTTTCACATGTTTCTGTGTCATTATTTAATTTGATAGTTTAGTCATTCTCTCATGCTATAGCAAATAAAGTAAGCAGTATTTTTAATCTATTATTTTGGTACGGGGTACTAAACACAGGCACACCTTAAAACTCAACAACATCCCCAGTTGCTGAGAGTGGCCTTGAATTTGCAATCCTGCTGCCTCAGCCTCCCAAGTTGCTGGGATAATAGATGTGTACCACCTTGCAGGCTACAAACAAACTCTATTTATACCTGTAACATGTGATATCATTCTAGCTTTAGGAATATAAAATTGAAAAAAGATTCAATATGGGATGTACATAATAAGGTAAAAAAAATGAAAACCTGAAACATTCTATACCATTTAGAATAGCTGTTAGTGTAGCGTGTTAGAAGGTTATGAATGTTACAGAGAAAGCAGGCCATGGAGACAGAGAAAAGAGCTAGGCATGCAGCAGTGTTAAAGAGGGTGTCTAGGGAAGGCCATGTTTGGCTGCCACTTGTCTGTTTTACTACATGTATCTTCGTGTTTTACTAAGGTATCTATATTGTATGGAGATACAACCAAAATGTCACTAATTTATAGACCAGTCTGGGATTTTCAATGTGTTTCTTATAAAACTGCAGTATATTTTCTGATGTCTGTGTGTATATGTGTGTATAAATTTTTCTTTTTTCTTTTTCAATTTTTTACAGACTGCATTTTTTTTGGGGGGGCAAGTAATGCTACATGGCTTTATTTGTGTGTGTGTGTGTGTGTGTGTGTGTGTGTGTGTGTGCGCGCGCGCAATACAGTTTTAATTTTTTCAATACCTTTATTTTATTTACTTATTTATTTATTTTTTATTACTATTTTTATTTAGCTTTTAATTTTTTACAGACTGTATTTTGATTCATTGTACACAAATGGGATACATCATTTCATTTCTATGGTTGTACATAATGTGAATTCATACCATTTCTGTAATCATATATGTACATAGGGTAATGATGTCTGTCTCACTCCAACATTCTTCATAACCCCCCTCTCATTTCCCTCTACATAATCCAAAGTTCCCCCATTCGTCTCTCACTCCCCACCCACCCACCCCCATTATATATCATTCTCCACTTATCAGGGAAAACATTCGGTCTTTGGTTTTTTTGGGATTGGCTTATTTCACTTAGCATGATATTCTCCAACTCCATCCATTTACCTGCAAATGCCATAATATTATCCTTCTTTATGGCTGAATAATATTACATTGTGTATAAATGCCATAGTTTCTTTATCCATTCTTCTACTGAAGGACATCTAGGTTGATTCCTTAATCTAACTATTGTGAATTGAGCTTCTATAAACATTGATGTGGCTGTGTTACTGTAGTATGCTAATTTTAAGTCCTTTGGGTATAAACTGAGGAGTGGGATAACTGGGCCGAAAGGTGGATCCATTCAGAGTTTTCTGAGGAGTCTCCACACTGCTTTCCAGAGTGGCTACACCAATTTGCAACTCCACCAGCAGTGTAAAAGTGTTCCTTTTTCCCCACATCCACGCCAACATTTATTATTGTTTGTGTTCTTGATAATAGCCATTCTAATTGGAGTAAAATGAAACCTTAGAGTTGTTTTCATTTGCATTTCTCTAATTAATAGAGATGTTGAATACTTTTTCATATATTTATTAACTGCCTGTATGTCTTCTTCTGTAAAGTGTTTGTGCAGTTCTGTGGCACTTTTATTGATTAGGTTCTTTGTATTTTTAGTGTAAAGTTTTTTCAAAAGTTCTTTATAAATTTTAGAGATAAGTACTCTATCTGAAGTGCCTGTGGAAAATATTTTCTCCCATTCTGTAGGCTCTCCCTTCACATTCTGGACTGTATCCTCTACTGAGAAAAACCTTTCTAGTTTGAATCCATCCCATTAATTGATTCTTGCTTTGATTTCTTGTGCTTTGGGAGTCTTGTTGAGGAAGTCTGATCCTAAGCCAATATGATGAAGATTCAAGCCTACTTTGTCTTCCATTAGGTGCAGGGTCTCTGGTCTAATTGCTATGTCCTGGATCCATTTTGAGTTGAGTTTTGTGCAGGGTGAGAGATAGAGGTTTAATTTCATTTTACTGCATATGGATTTCCAGTTTTCCTAGCACTATTTGTTGAACAGAATATCTTTTCTCCATTGTATGCTTTTGGCTCATTTGTCTAGTATGATGTGACTGTATTTATGTGGTTTTTTTCTCTGTGTCTTCTATTTTGTACCATTGGTCTGCCTATTTTGGTGCAAATACCGTGCTGTTTTGGTTACTATTGCTCTGTAGTATAGTTTAATGTCTAGTATTGTGATACCTCTTGTTTCACTTTTTCTATTCAGGATTGTTTTGTCTCTTTGTGGTCTCTTGTTCTTCCAGAAGAAGTTCATGATTGCTTTCTCTGTTTCTGTGAGGAATGTTATTGGAATTTAATTGGAATTGCATTGAATCTGTATAGCACCTTTGGTAGAATGGCCATTTTGACAATATTAATTCTGCCTATCCAAGAACATGGGGGATCTTTCCATCTTCGAAGGTTTTCTTCAATTACTTTCTTTAATTTTCTGTAGTTTTCATTGTAGAGGTTTTTCACCTCTTTTGTTAGATTAATTCCAAAGGATTTTATTTATTTATTAGTTTTTGAGGCTAGTATGAATGGAGTGGTTTTCCTAATTTCTCTTTCAGAGGATTCATCACTTATGAATAGAAATGCATTTGATTTATGCATATTGATTTTTTATCTGGCTACTTTGCTGAATTCATTTATTAGTTCTAGAAGTTTTCTAGTGGAGTTTTTTGGACCTTCTAAATATAGGATCATGTCATCAGCAAATAGTGATAGCGTTAGTTCTTCTTTTCCTATACGTATCCCTTTTATTTCTTTGGTCTGTCTAATTGCTCCAGTAAGTGTTTCAAGGACGGAGTTGAATAGAAGTGGTGAAAGAGGGCATCCCTGTCTTGTTCCCATTTTCAAAGGGAATGCTTTCAGCTTTTCTCCATTGAGAATGATGTTGGCCACGGATTTAGCATAGATAGCCTTTACAATGTTGTTTCTATTTATGAAGGGGTACTGTATTTTATCAAATGCTTTCTCAGCATCTATTGAAATAATCATGCAATTCTTAACTTTAACTCTATTGATGTGATGAATTACATTTATATTTTCCATATGTTGAACCAACCTTGCATCCCTGGATAAATGCCACTTGATCATGGTGCACTATCTTTTTAATATATTTTTGTATATGATTTGCCAGTTATTTTGTTAAGGATTTTTGCATCTATGTTCATCAGGGATATTGGTCTAAAGTTTTCTTTCCTTGATGTGTCTTTGTCTGGTTTTGGTATCAGAGTGATACTAGCCTCATAGAATAAATTTGGAAGGGTTCCCTCCTTTTCTATTTCCTGGAATACTTTGAGGAGTGTAGGGAACCTTCCTCAAGTTTATCTGACAGCAGTCACTGACACCACGGTCTAAGTAAGCCAAAACAGTCTGAACAGAGAAACTGTGGTAAAGGTAAAGACGCACGCATGGAATGAAGGTCTTTGCAGTTGCTGAGGCTGAGTTTGAGCTGAGGGGAGGCCTCGTTCTGTCATGCATCCCAGAAAGTTGTGATGTGAGCTTGCCCACTCTGCCTTGCCTCATGCTGTGTGCTGGAGCTTGTCATTCCCCCAATCCTTTGTCTCAGAACTGTTGCTGGGCCGAATCACTTAGGCATACTTGGTTTGTTTACACTACCTGGACCCTTGACGTATAGTTCACCTATAGGCTGACTCTGTAATACTTTAACAAGCATTTTAACCTGATTGGATAATGTGCCTATATATGTCCTGTGCAACCCTAAATAAATGAGATCTGTGCCTTCAGAGCTCGATCTCTGATGCCTGAGTAAGCACGCTAGGTAAGGCTAGGTATAGGCATCGTTCATCCTCACCCTCAGCAAACCTGTCTCTGAACATCTACAGAGGAGTATTGGTATTAGTTCTTCTTTAAAGGTCTTGCAGAATTTGGCTGAGAATCCATCTGGTCCTGGGCTTTTCTTGGTTCATAGGTTTTTGACGGCTTCTTCTATTTCAGTGCTTGAAATTGATCTGTTTAGATTATGTATGTCTTCCTGATTCAGTTTGGGAGGATCATATGTCTGTAAAAACTTTCAATGCTTTTGATATTTTCTATTTTGTTGGAGTATAGATTTTCAAAGTAGCTTCTAATTATGTTATGTTTTCAATAGTGTCTGTCATGATCTTTCCTTTTTCATCATGAATTCTAGTAATTTGAGTTTTCTCTTTCCTTCTCTTCATTAGCGTGGCTAGGGGTTTATCAATTGTGTTTACTTTTTCAAAGAACTTTTTGTTTTGTCAATTTTTTGAATTGTTTCTCGTTTCAATTTCATTGATTTCAGCTCTGATTTTAATTATTTCCTGTCTTCTACTATTTTTGGTGTTGATCTCTTCTTTTTCTAGGGCTTTGAGATGTAATGTTTAGTAGATCATTTAGTTGTTGACTTTTTTATTTTTTAATGTATGAGCTCAATGCAATGAACTTTCCTCCTAATACTGCTTTCAGAGTGTCCCAGAGATTTTGACATGTTGTGTCATTGTTTTTATTTACCTGTAAGAATTTTTTTATTTCTTCCCTGATATCTTCTGTTATCATTGTATCTTTCAATAGCATATTATTTAGTCTCCAGGTGTATGAGTAGTTTTTGTTTGTTTTATTTTTTTTATCATTCATTTCTAATTGCATTCCATTATGATATGATAGGATAAAAGGTAGGATCTCTAGTTTTTGTATTTACTAATGGCTTTTTTGTGGCATACCATATGGTCTATTTTGGAGAAGGATCCATGAGCTGCTGAAAAGAAAGTATATTCGCTCGATGATGGATGAAATACTCTGTAAATATCCATTAAGTCTGTATCATTGTATTATTTAGTTCCATAGTTTCTTTGTTCAATTTTTGTTTGGAGGATCTATCCAGTGGTGAGAGCAGTGTGTTAAAGTTCCCTGCTATTAATGCATTTTGGTCTATTTGATTCTTAAAATTGAGAAGGGTTTCTTTGATATACATAGATGCTCCATTGTTTGGGACATAAATATTTAAAATTGTTATATCTTGCTGTTTTATGCTTCTCTTAAGCAGTATGAAATGTCCTTCTTTATCCCTTCTGACTAACTGGGGTTTGAAGTCCACTTTATCTGATATGAGAATGGAGACTCCTGCCTGCTTTTTTACTGGGTCCATGTACATGGTATGTTTTTCCCCATCCTTTAACCTGTGGATGTCGTTTTCTAGGAGATGAGTCTCTTGAAGGCAGCATATTGTTGGGTCTTTCTTTTTAATCCAATCTGCCAGTCTATGTCTTTTGATTATTGAGTTTAGGCCATTGAAATTCAGGGTTATTATTGTGATATGATTTGTATTCCTGGTCACTTTGGCTTATTTTTGGTTTTTAACTTTACTTGGTTTCTCCTTTGATTGGCTTTTCCTTTAGGGTAGTTCCTCCTTGTGCTGACTTGTATTGTTGCTTTTCACTTCCTCCTCACGAAATATTTTGCTGAGAATGTTCTATAGGCCAGGCTTTCTATTTACAAATTCTTTTGACTTTTGTTTATCGTGGAAAGATTTTATTTCATTGTCAAGTCTAAAGGTTAGTTTTGCTGGGTATAGGATTCTTGGTTGGCATCCATGTTCTTGCAGAGCTTGAAATATATTGTTCCAAGTCCTTCTTGCTTTTAGAGTCTGGACTGAGAAATCTGCTGACATCTGTATTGGTTTCCCCTTATATGTAATCTGACACTTTTCTCTCGCAGCCTTTAAAATCCTATTTTTATTTTGTATGTGAGGTATTTTCACTATAATGTGTCTTGGTGTGGATCTGTTGTAATTTTGTGCACCTGGTGTTCTGTAAGCCTCTTGTATTAGATTTTCCATTTCATTTTTCAAGTTTGGGAAATTTTCTGATATTATTTCATTAAACGGATTGTTCGTGCCTTTGGTTTGTATCTTTGTGCCTTCCTCAATCCTCGGTCTTTTCATGATATACCATAATTCTTGGAGGTTCCCTTCATGACTTTTTAACATCTTCTCAGTTTGTTCAACTTTATTTTCAAGATTGAATATTTTGTCTTCATTGTCTGAGATTCTGTCTTCCACAAGATCTATTCTGTTGGTGATGTTTTCTATTGAGTTTTTAATTTGGCTTATTGTTTCTTCATTTCAAGTATTTCTGTTTTTGTTTTTGTTTTTTTTTTTTCAGAAACTATCACTTTATTGAAGTGTTCTTTTGCTTCCTGCATTTGTTCTTTTCACTGTTTAATGGAATGTTCATGCATTACCTGCGTTTGCTCTCTTATCTTGTCTTTTGCTTCACGGAGCATTTTAGTCATGCAGATTCTAAACTCTTTTGCTGTCATTTCTACTGCCATGCTGTCACTGGATTCTATCACAATAGCATCTTGGTTTCTGAGGGACACTTTCTTCCCCTGTTTTTTCACATTGTTTCTACACATTCCCCTCTAGCAGTGAAGATCTGAGATACTGATGTTCCTCTCCTGTAGGCTTATTATGACCCTGCAGTTTTTCGCTACCTCTCCTTTGAAGGGGAGATCAATACAAGTAGCACCCAATACAGAGAAAATGCAGACCTGAACCTGATAGCCCCTATAAAGACTTTAACATTATTGTAAAGAACAGGATGATTTCGATTACTATTTACAATATTTGTAGTTGTGAACGAAAGGATGGGGAAGGGTGTAGGATGTAAGTGAGTAAATTGAGGTACCTGTCAAAGGGCTTCCAGTCTCTTGTAGGTGTCTCCGGAAGGGAGCTGCCCTTCCAGTGATGATGTGCATGCCCTCAGGAATAATTCAGAATGCCTGCACCAGCCTCCAAAGAAGCTGGGGAGCCCCAGCGAGGGTGTGCTGAGTCAGCATGGAGGCAGGTGAAGTGTCCCTCAGCAGTAGGGGGGTAGGTGGGCAGGCTTAGTTACAGATCTTTGTCGTCGGTGTTCAGGCAGGCAGGCTCAGCTCTGGCCTCCGACCTCAGTGTCAGGGGTGGGCCAGACTTTTATTTTTTTATAAACTCAGTTTAGGATAAAAATTAATTTCCTTTTCCACATGATGCTCTTTCTCTGAAAATTATTTTGTGTAGGGAATTAGCAGGAAGACATTTTAAGAAATTTCAACACAACTGCAGCTGCTACTTAGGTTGGAAGTTGATCAACTGAGTGGAATATGGAGAGATGGTACCCTTCCTGCCTGATTCCTCTGTGATGCCCTGTTCACCTCTGCTCCTTGCACAAGACTTCAGAGATGTTGCCTGCCAATTCCTTCCTACTCCCTTAAAGAATTGGTAGTCATTTATTCTCCAACCTCTGCCTATCTACCAACAGTTATTCCTCAAAACTCAGTGGATTATTACCCTTGAACAATTTTCTGTAATCTTTATAAAGTAAATTTTCATCTTTATCCCCTGTCCACATAGGTTTTGAAGTGATAGGTTATTGTTACCTATAATCATTTAGCAATATATATGTAACTTTCTGGCACTTTATTTGTAGTCAGACAGTACTATTTTGACATTTTGATAATGGTTTCTGATAGATATAAATGTATTCATTTTTCGCATAAATGTAAGCAATTCAGGCCAGATTCTGATTTTAGAAGAAGAGCAATCTTTCTGTATTTTTACCCTAACATTTCTAACATCTACAATCCCATGTGGTCCCAGATGACTTTCAGTGGTCACACCCATATTTTGACCAATAGCAAGTAGGAAGGCTAGGAATACGTTTTTTTCTTTCATGATACCTTTTGCATGTTGCACACTGAGTCCATTTCATTCTTTATAACAAAATGTCTGAGACTGGGTAATTTGTAATAAACATTAATCAATTTACTCACAGTTATGGAGTTTGGGGTTTGTGATATCAAATTGCTGGTATCTAGCAAGGGTCTCCTTTCCACCTTAGTACACAGTGGTGATGATAATATGGTGACATGAGAGGGCTGGAGGGCGTGAGATAGCCCCCTTAAAATAATTGCACCAATTCACCCTTTAGAATGGAGATCTCATGTTCTAATTACATCTGAAAGGTCACCCTCTTAGTAATGCTACAGTGGCAATTAAATTTTAACAGGTGTTTGGGAAGAGACAAACATATAAACCATAGCATACATTGAATAATTAATACTCATTGGCTAGGTTTTTACTTATATGTCCACTTCTTTAAACAAGCTGAGAAATGGCATCTATAACCCAACAATTCTGTGCTTGGTAAAAATCCAAGTGGAAAATGGATACTGAGAGATGAACCGCAGATTCTATGAAACCTTCTGCACCTTTCAAATTTATATTCTAATCAAAAGTTAATAACAGTACATTTGAGAATAACTTGATAACAATTCCCTTCCCTCTGTTGACTTTTACTCAATATTTCCACTTGCATATTTGAGTTATGTTTTTATTTTTAAAAGTCTCAGAATGTTTTAAAAATATTAGAAATCTTTATCATACACATACCCCATTTGTGACAACTGAAATTGCTTTAAAAATACTTTCAATATTCCTCTATATTTTTAACTTTACTCTCCTGATTTGCATATTTATGTGTAAATATGTACACATATGTATTTTGAATTTATTTTGAAGTATAAGATAGGGATTCAACCCCAATTTTTAATATTTAACTTGTGCCTACAATATTTATCAAACAACCACAGGTTGTCTTGTAATTTAAAATGGTACCTTAATATTGGTATTTGCATTTGTATTTGGGTCAAATGTTAAGTACTTATTACTTCATTTCTTTCATGGCCTATTTCCTTTAATTATAATACTAGAAAATATGTCGCACTCTTTTACATTTTTATTTGCTTTTCAAATAAATTTCTCCTTCTTAATTTTTTCTATGCTTTCTGATAATTTTTCAATGATGATTATCTTTCATGTTTTGTGTAATGTCCAATGTTTATAGGTGAAATGTACAACTATAGAATAATTTACAAAATTATCTTCTGAGCAAAGTTTAATTCTGGGAGGAGGTACCGGGGATTGAACTCAGGGGTGCTTAGTCACTGAGCCATATCCCCAGTTCTTTTTAATATTTTATTTAAAGACAGTGTCTCTCTGAGTTGCTTAGGGTCTTTCTAAGTTGAGGATGACTTTTAACTGGTGATCCTCTTGCCTTAGCATCCTGAGCCACTGGGATTACAGGTGTGTGTCACTGTGCCCCGCCTAATGATTTTTATTCAAATCTCCATTTGTATTTCTCAGTACAGACTGTCCATTTAGGTGGGACACCTTTTTAAGATTCATGTATATTTTATTTTTATTTTTGTTTAATTTTTTTAGTGATGATTGAATTATCTTGCATATACAGAAAAATGCACATGAATTTGAATTTTCATAATACAAATCATGCTAAATGCACATATTGCCCATATTCCTATTACAGTTGGTCCTCTTAGGGATTGCAGGTATCAACAGTTTGTATATAAATGATAACTTTCTCTGCATTTTTGCATTTCTTAAAAACATTCAGGTACCTTTCTTAAATTCAGCAAATATAATTTACATACTTGATTTTACAATAAATTATTTGGGTCT
The DNA here is from genome assembly GCF_902686455.1 of Sciurus vulgaris. Taxonomy (NCBI): domain Eukaryota; kingdom Metazoa; phylum Chordata; class Mammalia; order Rodentia; family Sciuridae; genus Sciurus; species Sciurus vulgaris. The sequence goes on along the minus strand of NC_136470.1, from coordinate 22,058,259 downwards.
GCAGTTTATATTGCTTTTCTCTTTGTAGTTTTGTAAATTTTTCCTTTTTTTTATTAAAAAGTCAAGCTACATAGAGGTACATATATTTTATTTTATTATGTTTATATTTATATACATATTTCATATTTTATTCTTAGATCATAAATGGTTTGCTTTATTCATATACCTTAATATTTCTCCTAAACAGATTAACTTTTCAGAAACTATGAATTAATAATCTAATTAAAATTTAGTTTATTTTTGTGTCTTTCTCCCCACCTTTTCCTTAGGAATATCTTTTTTTAAATAGATACCTTTCTTCCTGAACATTTTTGCAACAGTAATGGATAGGTTCTGAGTGCTAATGATTTTGATAATGAATATTATTTTTTGCATTCTATAGTTTTAATTTCACTCTTATTTTATAATAGAGTGAAACTCTTAAAGAAGTTGAGTTTTGTAGTTTAATCTTTTTCTTTTTAATTTGTCCTAGACCTCCCAGATAGTAAGTGGTAAAATAAGTATTTTCATCCAGAATCTAACTTCAGAGTCCATATGCTTAAGTATTATACCACATTGCTTGTGGTGTCATTTAACTGTTCTTAAATGAGCATTTTTGAGTTTCATTACATCTAACATAATCATCTAAGAAAAAAAGTGTCATTGTCTCTGCACTGCCATGAAATATCAGGCTAAATAAAAAGTGTCAGTGTGTGTTTACTATCTCTATCTTAATGTTTTTTCAATAAAGATGCTAATAGTTTCAGTTTTTTATGTTCCACAATTTTCTCATTGTGTAAAACATTTTAAGAATTGAATACATTTAGGCCATTCATGAACATTCTGGATAGTTCACTAAAAAATAACTTGCTACAAAGAAATATGAGACTTCATGGCTTCTTTACTGAGCACAAGTAACTTTTATAATTGGCATAAACCACTAGAAGTTGAAGACAAAAACAAGAAAATGGAACTCGTGGTAGGAGTGCACTAAAGTTCATTTTACAGATAGAGTAGCAATGGTTTTCCAGAGGATTTCTGAAGATTAATTTAGTGTTTTCCTAACTGGAATTCTGGCGTGCACCATTTGGCTCTTTGGCAAGAAATGCAATGGCCATTATGCAGGCAAGTTAAAACTTCATAGAATTGAAGAAGCTGTTCATCTGAAGAGCCTTATCAGTCCGAGCTATAAAGGGAAAAAAGGAAGATCTAAGTCTAGGACAGGTTAGGGGAAGGTATTATAGATACAGTCTCAGAAGTAATACAAAGTACCAGAAAGAGAAAAGGCATTGGTGGCTTGAAGTTTTCATGCCCACTCTGCATATAAAATTCCTTTTGAAACAGAACATACATCCTGTGAATACAAGTTTCATGTCTTGGTGTTTAATGTGCTGACTAACATCTATCTAATAAATTTTATGCTTCTGGTACAAAATAATTCTGTCTGTGACCCAGGCTTTCCAAAGCCACCTGTTCCCTGTTTTGCTTCTGTCTCAGGGTTGATAGGTGAGTTCCTTTCTCTGATTTTTCCTTCTGAAGAATATTTTATGGAAAATACAGTAGCTTGTTTAGATGATGTGAAAACCAAAATTTCATCTTTGTTTTAATGTCTAAATTTTTAGCTTCTTGAATATAAGAAATCAATTTTTTAAAAAACGTGGAACATTTTATCACTTTTTAAAAGCTGCACATTCAATCAAGGAAAGCAATAATGTTGCAGCTGCCATGCTTCTAAAAAGGAACACTTTAAGCCATCATTGTTCACATTTAGAAAGATGGATATTAGCTAAGGAATCATGTAATTTTCTCTACTTTTCTTACATCTTTGTTAAAATCCAAAATATATTGATGAGTGGGGAGGGATTTATTACTATTATTACTATTGTTATTTTACCTACTTATTTATGAAGAGGATTTACAGTGTTTTACAAGGAAATTCATATAAAAAATTCAACTGTAATTTAAAAATTATTACTGATGAGAATCACATAGAGTAAAAATCAGTAAAATGATGATTGACATTTCCAGACCTTAAAGAAGATGTATTTTAAGTGCTGGAAGTTACCACAATAAAAATAATGGAATATTTAAAAATCAATGTGTGGAAAAGAACTGGAATGAAGTACTCTAATAAGGGCTGGACTTTCTTACAATAAGAAGAACATATGGAATAGTACAAAGGAGGGGAGTTTGAAGTAATAATTTAGGAGTTGGTTGAATTTAAGAGTAAGTGGAGAGGAAAAGAGGGCAGATTAAGGGAAGCAGTGTTTCTCACAGCTCCATGATGGAGACTCAAGCAGCGGGAATAGTGCTTCTCTGTGAGGTGGGTGAGAAGGAGAATTCACTAATACCCATATCAGACAGAGAACCTTGGAGACTTGGAAATTGGGGGTGCATTAAACAAGGCAAAGGAACAAAATTAGAGCTGGGCTCCTTGCAGGAGCAGGTATTAGTACACAAGGTTGAAAAAGACTGAGAAGCACTGTGAAAGCTCTTGGTGGAGAATCCCCAGGGGCAGCCTGCCCTGAGTTATTTGGCTCCTTAAACTGGTGCACAAAAGAAATCCCAGGTTTGCCAGATGCCACAGGGAGCCAAGGTTGGAGCCATTTGAGAACATCTGTGCTGCAGAAGACCCTACAGAGACCTGGAGTCCAATACCCAATTCCAGCAAATGCCAGTCATTAAATCTACACTGAGCCTTAGCAAATCTGGATATATATATATATAAAATACATATATTTTATATATATGTATATGTACATATTGTGTACATGTATAGATATATACATACACACATATGCACGTATACATAAGTATATATATATACATGTATATATATAAATATATATATAAATGTTTTCTCATTTCTATCATTTCTTGATGGTAGTTATTTTACTTATTCTGATTTCTGAGGGTTAGGGTTTTTGATTAGTATATTTTGGTGTGGTTTTGTATCGTCTGTTTCCCTTGTTTCTCTTTCTCTCTTTCTCTTGATAATGAGTTCTAGAAGTTTTCTGGTGGTGTTATTTGGGTCACCTAAATATTGAATAATGTCATTTGGCAAACAGTTCAGTTTTTTTTTTCCCTATCAAAAATCAACTCAAAGGGGATCAAAGACCTATATATTAAACCAGAAACCCTGTACCTACTAGAAGAAAACTAAGGTGCAACAGTCCAAAATATTGGCTCAGGAACTGACTTCCTTAACAGGACTCCTATTGCAAGAAGTAAAATCAATAATCAATAAGTGAGATGCATCAAGCCAAAAAGCTTCTTCAGAGCAAAGGCAATAATCAGGAACATGAAGAAAGAACCCACACAACGGGAGAAAGTCTTCCCTGCACCTCAGGTAAAGCATTAATTTTCAAGATATATAAAGAACTCAAAAATCTTAACACCCCAAGATAAGTAAATAAATAACCCGATCAATAAATGGGAAAAGGAACTGAACAGATTCTTCACAGAAAAAAGAAATATGAATTGTCAAAAATGTATGAAAAAAATGTTCAACATCTCTAGCAATTAGAGAAATGCAAATTAAAATACACTGAGATTTAATTTCATTCCTGTCAGAATGGCAATCATCAAGAACAAAAGTAATGATAAATGTTAGCAAAGATCTGGGTAAAAGGTAAACTTGTACATTGCTGGGAAGACTGTAAATTGGTGTAACCACTCTAAAAAGCACTATAGAGATTCCTCAAAAAACTGGGAATGAACACCCATTTGACCCAATTTTTCCACTCCTTGGCATATATCCAAAGGATTTAAGATCCCCATACTATGGTGAAACAGCCACATCAATGTTTATAGCAACTCAATTCACAACAGCTAAACTATGGAACCAACCTAGGTGACTTGCAACAGATGACTGGATAAAGAAAATGTGGTATATATACATGAGGGAGTATTACTCAGCAACAGAGAAGAATGATTTTATGATTTATGACACAGGTCGGTAAATGGACGGATCTGGAGACTATCATACTACATGAAATGAGCCAATCCCAAAAGCCATATGTCAAATGTTTTCTGATTATAGAAGCTGCTCAACAATAAGGAAGGGGTAGGAATAGAGGTTCAGTAGATTAATTAATGGAGAATGGAGGGAAGGGAGAGAAATTGGAAAAAGAAAGACAGTGGAATGAATCTGACATGATTTTCTAATGTACATTTATGAAAACATCACAGTGAATCCCGTCATCATGAAATTCACAAGAATCAGGTCCTAACTAAAATAAGATATATTCCATGCTTGTATAATCATATTAAAATGGATTCTAATGTCATATATAACTAAAAAGAACCAATAAATAAAAAATTTTAAATTGAGTGAGTCTATAAAGTCACTATAACAGAATAATAAGTGACAGATATTCTAGGAAAATATGTTTAAAACAGAAGAGTAGAGGAAGGAAATACTGGAATATGTTTATTTGACAGTAGGGATTTAGGTCAATTCTATGACATATTTCCTTACATGAAACAATCTATAATAATAGGGAAATATTCATACTGTTACAGTAATTACTCTTTATATAACACATAAACCTGGCTTGTCACATAGTAGATAATAGATACAAATTTATTTTTATATTGTTGGTTAAACAGTTTTAATATATGAAAAGGAGTGTCAACCTGAACAAAAAGCCCTGCTCTAATGTTAAAGAAACCCCAAACATTTGTACTTGTATGTAAAACCAGTATTGATGATTCTGACCATGAAGTAAATGCTAGGGTTGCATGCACTTTCCAATTTACTTAACTTGATAGATTAGTGAGTACTTTGGATGGTAGAATTAATTATAACAAATTAAAAACTGGAGAGAAGACAGTTCAGTAACCCAGCAATTCACCCCCAAACCCTAATGATTACAGGTTCCTCTAGGAACATTGCTGGACCCTTCAGGAGACAAAAGGAGGGTGACAACCGAGAAGCTGACTCTTTTGTTCTGAGTTCCCCATGCTATGCCCACAGTCCCCAACATGAAAATAACTCTCCAAATCATTTGCTGAACAATGGAATTTCTGACATTCATCAATGGTTTAATTTTAGATGAATTGTCAGATATTTTAGGGCAAGAATAATAATTTGTTTTATTCTGGTCCACTGCTCACATGTCCACTGTTCACTTCAGAAAACTGTGACTATTTTATTACCATAAAATATAGCAAAATTTTCATTTCACACTGATATTAGGCTCCCAAATTGTGAGGTAGGAAAAATAGATTCACTTACAGTAATTTTGGAGAAATGATCATTACAATTAAGAGCAAGTTTATGTTTTTCCCCTGCCTCTAGAAGAGCGTGAGTGCTTATGAATAGTTACAAGAATCAAAAAAAAGTAGAATATATGTTTTGATATGCAGGTGCTTATGAAACTGATTCATTTTGATATGAAAATATCTTGGTGCTCTTCGATTGTTCTAATTTATTAAAACTACAAGTCCTGAAAATTTTTACATTTCTTTTCAGGATTTGTGAATACATGATTATAGTTCCACCTCTTTGACACTGACCACAGGCTTGAAAGTTGACTTGAAATGAAACAGGAATAAGAATAGCCATTTCATTTAGACAAGAAAATCAAGTTTAGGACAAACAGAGCAGAAAAATAGATTGAGTCAGGGAATGCAACATCATGACAACTTTCAATCAAACCCAGGTGGTTTATGTTTAGAGCATTGTATGTGGGAAGAGTAAACCTCCATCTTGTTTAGCCACATATATTTTGCCCAATCACAGGAGTCAAATTCCCTAACAAATAAATATTTTTTATATGTTTTTAATGAATGCTAAGGAACATCAATTATAAGGCATCATTGACTAACTTTGACTTCTTAGAACAAGTTGGCACACTTAAAAATTGAATGATATCTTTTTTAAACTTTTTTTAAAATATGGAAATATAGATTTTGTAATCAAGACAGTACTCCAGTTAATACTTTCTATAATTTTACTTTAAAATCTTGATCCATGAGGGAGAAAGGAAATTTTTCTTTGTTTCTCCTTGTGATTCAAAAAACTTTTTAAATGTAATATATATATTTACTAAGTTCACAAGTGGATAAGTGTTACTCAATTTTACTGTTTATTGATATAAATTTACTCCTTTTGCTGTAACAAAAAGGCAAAGCATTTTATGTTAAACTTGCTACCTGTGCTTTATGTTTGCTTCTATTTGAGTATCTTTACTTATTCATAATTCTTTACTTATTTCTTCAACTTTGTTGAGTTGATACATGTAATGAGATAAATGTTTTATTGTTTAAAAATCCTATTTTTAAGCTCTCAATATATAAGGATTTGATTTCTTTGGCATTTATGGAAAAGTTGATTCACTTCTTTCATCTTTCTTGTGATTATTTACAAATTTTCTTAGTTTTCTATTATGGAATAGATTTAATTTTTCTTTTTGCAAAACTTGGGTTTTATGTTGTTGCTCTGTTAGGAACCTCTCGTTATTTACACAAAAGTGTTACAGCAATCAAAATATTATAAAATGTCAAGATACATACCTGACAACCTCTGGTCTCTCCCAGATTTTACCCCAGTTAAATAGGCAAGAAATTTAATAGATTCCTTATCTTCTCCCCAACTTTTTCCAGAAGTTCATAAATATAATATCAAAGTTTTTGAAAACAAAAATTTTAGTTTGAAATTGATTATTCTCACACTGTGAATTGTGCCCTTCAAGCATATATTTCAATCTACAATTAAGCAATCTAGCACAAATTCTATGACATTTATTTGAATAAACTTGTAAGATTTTCAGAATTTGCCAGCTGACTTCTTGTAGAATGTTAATGAGGGTGGACCAGTTAAACATCTCTCAGTATTGATAAGACTTATTACATTAAAAAGTGTTAGCCTGCAGACGAAGTCATACATGTGCTTGGTTACCAGAGCTCAGACATAAAGACCTTGCTTATCTCCCAGGAAAGCTGCTATCCAAGGGCTCAGCAGTAACCTTAGCAGAAATCTTATGTGCATAGAAAGGGAATCAAGATCTTTTACCACAAAATTATTTTGCCTGAAAAAGAAGAAAAATAAGGGTATGATACATATCAATTTTATCCTGGGGATGGACAAGTAAAAAAAAGTTTTAAACATTCTGTTTTTCTGTTTTGCATTTTGAGTTCACTTTTCCGTGATTTTGAATATGTATCTATTTTTCTGTGTATATTCATATTTTTATTTTAATAAATTGATAATTACTGCACATTTTCTAAATAATTTTATGAATCTAGATTACTAATATTGTAGTAAGTTGTCATGCCTTTTCATTATATATCATTATTCATTTGTTTTTCTTTTTATATTCTCTATATTCCATGACAAGAAAGTACTATAAAGATTTTTTTATTCTTCACCAGTTATATGTGAATGGAGGTGTATGTATAAGTGCATTTGTATAAATATACAGTAGTTTAAGAACCTTTTTCAGTTAAAGTGCAAATAAAAGTCACAAGGTTTAACAGATACAAATTTACAATTTAATTCAGAAAAAATCTGTAAAAATGGAAAGAAATCTCTAAAAGCAAAAAAAAAATGAAGAAATTCTTAATCAGTAATGTTGATAAAGAGCAATTAAATTACCTTCTTAATGTGTACGCATTATTAAATTATTCCTATAAATTATATTTTTTATAAATTTCCTTTGAACATGTTGATCTTTTGTTTTCATAACCTTTTAAAAACATGTTCACATGGGTTTTATTGCCTGTCACCCATTTTCTTTCATTAGAAAAAAACCACTGTGTTGGTATCTTGATTTAATTATGAACTGTATTCATTAGGGCAACTGACCAGCTGAGGAATCCCTGATGGTTTATTCAGTGGAAGGAGTTTCTGGAGTTTCATGTTTGATTCACTCCATTTTTCCTGGTTCATAAAGCATGAAAACTTTTATTCAGTACTTATGTTAGTCTTCTCATTGAATCTGTTTCCAAGGAACAATACATATGAATGTTTTTTCTTGCAAGAACTCATTGAAATTGAAAATTGCTGATATGGGGACTAACGAGGCTAAGTGTTTATGTGTGCCTATTATGCATTTGTGTTTAACTATATCACCTTAAATCCTCATGATTTTCATAAATATCTATGAGAAAAATGAATATTGGGAAATCTCATGATTTTTTTTAATTCATTGTACACAAAATGGGGTACATCATTTTGTTTCCATGGCTGTACACAATGTAGATTCATACTATTTGTGAAATCACACTTGTACATAGGGTAACACAATTTTTAAAAATACATATGTATTTTATTTTTTCCACATTTTTATTGGTGTACTATATTTGTACATATTGATGGGCTTTGTTGTGCATATTTGTACATGCACAAAATGTAACAATATAATTTGTCCAATATCATTCTCCAGGATTTACTCCTTTCTTCCTGCCTCTTCTTTACTGATCTCACCTTGACTTTTAAGTGATCGATCTGCACCTTTGTTTCCGTTTTTCCTCTCTAGCTTCCACATATGAGAGAAAACATACAAACCTTAACCTTCTGAGTTTGACTTAAAATAAATATATTTTAAATGTATGTATTTAAGATTAATTTGATTTAAATAATTTTATAAAATCATATCAAAAGAACTTTAGTAAGCATTTTAACAGAATTTTTTATTTTACCATGTAGTCTGTTGTGTTAACTTTCTATAACAAATACATGAGATAATCAACCTAGACAGAAAAAAATCATTATGTCTTAGATTTTTGCAAGTTAATTCCATGATCAATTGACCCTATTGCTTTGGATTTATGCTGAAGCAGGACATTATGGTGGAAGTGTGTGGTAGATCAAAAGTGGTCACCTCATGGCAGGGAGATGAGACAGGAGATGAAGGGGCTTAGGTTCCATAATCCCCATCAAGGTTACATCCCCAGTGACATGAAACTTTCTATTTTACCTCTTAAAGATTCCATCATCTCCCAATAGTGACATTTTCTGGGGATTAAAGTACATCTGGGAGACACTTAACTAATAAATATCTTTAGATGTGGCTCTATTTTGGACAATTTTAAAGAGCACTAGATTGAGGAGTGAATCAGTGAACTTGAGGGAATGAGTTACCCAGTTTCATTAGTAGCAATTGTTACATCACACACTTAAGTACTAGAAATGTAGTTCTTTACAGTTCACAATGGGGTTTAACCTATGAATTTATGGGGAATAAATAATTTACTTCTTTTTCTCAACTGATATCAAACTGAAATGTAGTATATTTTACGTAGATGTAAACCATGAAAAGTAGTATTAGAGCATTGATGTGTAACTTATTACTAATTAAAATTTCAAGTTTCTAAATGTATTATAGTTGCTGCTATACTGCTTACACTGACTTCAAAACAGTTCTTTGGGTAGTCTTTAACACAATTCATCCCTCTTTCTCATTTGCTGTTCTCAAGAACTGTTTACAACAGGGAGTCTATGAGAAATTCTTGTAAAATTTGCCCCCAAATTTGGCTCCAAACCCAAAATTTCTCTATAAATATAAATATTAATTATGAAAAAGAAGATAACCCCAGAATATTCCAGTAATGCCATGTCTTAAGATAAAAACGGACTGCTTAGAACAGTCTGGGATCTGTTCCAATGCTCTCCTGGATAAAGGCTGTTCCTTAATGCTTTCCTCCAGTAATCACAGAGCCCTCAGATATAAAAGTTGGGGTATTAGGTTTTCCAGGGTCCCTCAGTTGTGGTGCAAGTGGGCACACATTAGACTCCATGAATCCTGTGCAGTTTTTCTGAGCTTTGGGGTACTGATTTAAAATAAATGTGAGATTTCGGTTGTTCCTTACTGTTTATGTATAAGTAACGAAACTCCTTCACATAAGTCTTTGTGTGTGTGCATTCAGTCTCTCACTGGACTCAGGCAAGTTTGTAACCAGTGCATAATGAACCCACCTCATGTTTACAATCATCACTACCATTATATATTTATACTTTTGTCACAAGAATTCAGAATTGAATATATCAATATGAGTACATATAACTGTATTTTAATAGTTTTAATAATTCAATATATTTGAAAAGCAGTCTCCTTTGTCATCTTACAAAATCAAAGTGAGTAAACCGACAAAAAGACAAATCTAGGCCAATAAAACTACATGAAATCTTAAAACTTTTCTTCATCAAGGGGTAAAACCAAGAGTGAAAAGACTATCTCTGGAAGCTATTTGCAAATCACATAACTGAGAAGAGGTTAATATTTATAATATATAAAGAATTCCTACAATTCTACAAAAGTCAGATAACAATTAGAAAATAGAGAAAAAAATTGAATACACATTTCTATGAAAATTCTAGCAAGTATATGAAAATGTGCTCACTATCACTAATCACCATATAAATGCATAACACAAGAAGATATTACCTTCGCCCCTGTTAGAATGGATATGTCAAAAGTCAGTAACAGAAAAATAGCAGTGTCAGCAGAAATATGAACCAATTTCCATCTTATGCATTGTTGGTGGAATTTTAGAATTGTGCTACCACTATGGAAATTGTATGTTCTTCAAAAAATTAAAAATGTTACTTCTCTTCTTTAATTATAAATCCTACATTTGGATACAATTAAAAGGAAGATCTCAAAGGAATATTCCTACATATATATTTATAACAACACTACTCACAATAGACATGAGGTAGGAGAAACCGAAAGTTCATTAGAGAATGAATTGATAAAATGTGCTTTGTCCATACAATGAAATATGCAGTTTTAAAATGGAAGAACATTCTGTCACAAGTTACAAAATGATGACCTGCAGGGTATTATGCTCAATGAAATAAACTCGTCATAAAAGGACAAATACTATATGAATCTAATTTTTTGAGGTATCTGAAGTAGTTAAATTCTGAAATACAGAAAGAAGAAGAGTTGTTACTATGGACTGGAGAGAGAAGAAAGAGGAAAATTTTTGTTTATTCAGTGTAGTATTTCAAATATGTAAGACAAAAGTATTCTGGAGATCAGTTTTATGTTGTAGATATGGTTAATATTTCTGAAGAATATAGTTAAAATGGTAAACTTTATGGTATATGCATTACCCCAAATAGAAATATAGAGAAAGAGCATATGAGCTTCCTCAGATTATACATTCTTAGAACATACTAATAATGGAAAAATATTAGTTACCTTTTCAACCTGTTTCTCCAGTGCAATAAGTTTATTAACTTTTGTTCTTCCAGCATGAAGGCACTTCCCATATAAACCATGAGTTTATAAAAAGTATTTCAGAACACTTTAGAATTTTGAAAGTACAAGATAGTGTTCCTTGTCAACAGAAACCTAGACTGTCAAATTTGGAAATAATCATGAATAAATAATAATCATAAAGAAATCCCCGTTTTCCACACCAATAAAATATTTAGCACTCCTTAAAATTTTCTTTCATTTTTTGATTTACATGAGAATTTTCAAATTTTAGTTAACCCACATTTTAGACAGAACACTCCCTCATCTTTTAGAAAATATCAGGTATGAGGACAAATAATATGATTATTTTATTAGAACTGAGTTTTTGTTGCTGAGATTTTGAACAAACTAAGACTTACTAAATTCATGTTTGTCCACTGACTCTTTCCTGTTACTTATAAAGGCACATATTTGGAAGGTGATTACTAAGATCCATCTCAGATACCAGTACTTACTTGCAATATAGGGCAGACTGATGGTAATTCTATCTAGATCCCTATAGCACTATTATTAATGACAACGGTGACTCTAATTGGAAGCCATTGGAGTATGAGTAAGTGGTTTTTAAAAACTGAAATTTCAACCTGATTAATTCATATGTAATAACCTATATTTATAGAACTTTCCAAAAGGACAGAAATGGCAATTTTAGAGATCATATTCAATCAGATTTGGCCTATGAATTTTATGTTTGGAAGCTACATTATATAGCAGTGCTCATTAAAAGAAGTGGTTAACGGAATCTAATATGTATTTATTTTTGGAAAAAGAATGTCCAAGAATAAATTCTCTTAACCTGTGATACTAAGTATTATAGTGAATGATGTAATATTATAACCTTTGAGTTTGATATGTTCTTACCAAAATAGTAATTTAGCGAGAGTTTGAGACCAGTCAGTTTTTTTGAATGGTAATTACAGAAAGTAACTGTGATTGATAGAGCGAGGCAGGAAGAAGACCACAGACCAAGAAGAAAGACAACAGAAATGCTGCTGCAAACAATACCAGTGTCATTGAAACTTGATTCTTTTAGTGCCTCCCAAGTGGTATGGAGTTTGCCTTCTTGCATTGCAAACTGAAAGGAAGAAGCTTGGCCCATTTGTTAACTGTCTCCTTTCCCTGTTGGTTGATGTTTCTGAAATATGTTCTCTTCCACATCATCAGGTTGTGCTTATACTCATGATGAATTTATTTCTACACTAATACAGAGTCATCAAGACAAATACGGTGGAAAAGTAGTGGCACACACATAAAGTGATATTTTGTCAGCATGAGAAGAGTTTGATGCAGGCCAGAGTTGCCTGCTAAAAAGAGGTGTGTAAAGTGCAGCTTATGTAGGATTCTAAAATTTTGTGTTACTGCCCACCCCTTATATTACTCACAGTCACTTAGATCATTCTTTCAGTTAGTCTACAAGAAGGTAACAAGCAGTGAATTCTCTGATAGTTACAATTTCTCATGCTGTAACCGATGTTAAAGGACATAACCGATAGTCATCAATTCTGTCCTCCAAGACTGTAGTTTTCCCATATTGGTTGTTATATCTGGAATGAGTCAGTCTTTTTTGTTTTGCTTTTGACAGGCCACAGTTGTTGGCGTTATTCATTAATAGTTTTTTTGGAGCCTGAAAACATCAAGAAGAAATATATCTGATATACTTTTTCCTTTGCTACATTTTTGTAGTTGTAGTTATAGCTTTGTTTGCTGGGAATGAGAACTTTTAATCTAGGAGAGCTCAGGACTTTAAGAGTAGGAAGATTAAATTCACCAGTTGGAACTCTACAGGGAAATAAGAATGTTCAGTCTTGTCTTTTCCCATTTATTCTGCTTTTTGGATAATACACCATAACCATTGGTTAAGTGAATGAACTACATCTTAAACTATGAAGTCTCTAAAGTATTGTCCCCAGAGCTGACAGGTTACCTTTAACTATAAAAGGACTTTCCATTATTCTATTAATCTGGTCATCTTCAGCGATATGACATGTGCTTCTGTGAGTGGACCCCATGGTAATGAGTCAAATAACGCAAATTTTTCAAATAGATGGTGCCCTGGTTCTGAGATGATGCTGTACATAATTCTGTATTTTTAAATTAAGCCTTTGGTAAGGATTTGTGTTGTGGTCTCGACGTCTATCTCAGTAAAAAATACTTGTCATTATACATTAATAGGTTAGAAAATGTTGTCACAAAACTCATGTCTATTTAGATGGAACTACCTGGAATATGGATATATTTATTAATAGGGATTTTGTAGATGTCATCAGTTAAAGATTAAAGACATTGGACTATGAGGGGCTCCAAATCCAATGACAGGAAGTATCCTTATGAAAATGGAGATGATACAGAGATGACAGAGAAGGAGGCCGCAAGAATGAGGATGGAGGAAAAGTTTGGAATTATGTAGCTACAAGCTAAAGAATGCCTGGGAATGCTGGAAGCAGTAAGTGACTAGGAAAGGCTCTTCCCTGTAGCTTTTAGAAGGAAATCTCAGTTTTCCTGATATTTTGATTTCGAACTTCTGGCCTTCAGAACTGTGAGAGAATAAGATTTGGTTGGTCGGATTAAGCCACAAATTTCTGACATTTTTTAATAGCAGTCCTAGGACATTAATACATGAGTGACGTGATGTTATTGACATCAGGGGTCTGTATTGTTTTCTTATTAAATTGAACACCCCCAAATTTTCTGTAGCTGGCATGTCAGTAAACTTGAATGTTTTACCCTCCAATTCTTAATGTACTCCTTCTTTTTCATCCTTTAATGTTGAAATATATATTTAGGCATGGAATTATTTGGTCATATGGTAACTTCATCTTTAGCACTCTGAGAAACTGTCCAATTGTCTCCAAACTGGCTGGACCATTTATGTTCCCAGTGACAGATGGAGAATTCATTTCTACTACACCGTTATTAGCGTTCGCTATTGCCTGTTATTTCATGATAGGCACTCTGGTGTTTGGGAAGTGGCACCTCCTTGTTTTCTTCTGCATTTTCACAATGGATATGGATGCTGAGCATCTAATCATGTACTTATTGGTAATATATGTCTTTGGATAAAGGAGTTTTCAAACCCAATAGCCTGTCTGAATTGTTTTCTTTTATGTTCCTTCAAGAACAACAACTTCAACCTTAAATAATCATATTAACATTACTATTCAAGTAGCTTTATTTCTTTAAATGATGGAAAATTTGTTTGATTACAGCTAAATTTCTTCTCCTCTCTTTTCTGCTATTGTTTTCACATCAATTTCATCCAAATCTGCTATAAAAAGAACCAACACATTATTATTATTATACAATATTATTACTTATAAGAATTTTAGGGAAAAGAGATAAAAATATATTTCAGAGGACTTTCATACTTATCTACATATTTTCCTTTATGATGATCCTTGTTTCTGCATGTAATTGTGTTATTAACTTGTGATATTTCCTTTCACCTTGAAGGTCTTATTTTATTATTTCTTGGAAGAGAGTTCACCTAAAAATAAAAACTTCCATTTTTCCTATCTGGAAGTGTATTTATTCAATGATTTTCCATTATATCTTTTTATTCCCTTAGTTTTACTGAGATACAATTGACAAGTATTGTGTATATTTGCTATATCTAATACGATGTTTTGATATATGTATATATTATGAAATTATTATCACAATCAAGCTAATTAACATGTTTATCACCTTACATGTCATTTTTTGTGGTAACAATTAAGATCTAATTTCTGAGCAAATTTCAAATATACAATACAATATCATTAACTATATCTTGCTTGTATATTGGATCTTCAGAATTTATTCATCTTGCCTAAGTGGTGTCCTTTGACCAATGTCTACTAATTTCCTCTACCCCAAAGCACCTGAAAGCCATCATACTATCTCTTTTCTATGAATTCAACTATATATTTAAGTGGACCTTATAATATTTGTCTTTTTCTGTCTGGTTTACTTCACTTAACATGATGTTCACCAAGTGTATCCAAGTTGTGGTAATTGATAGGATTTTTTTAAACACTAAATAATATTCCTATGTGTCTGACATTTATCTATTCTTCCACTGAGGGACACAAAGGTTATCTTGGACATTGTGAATAATAGAGCAGAAGATGTTGGGAATATATATATATAATTTTTTTGATCCTGATTTTATGTATTTATTTGTCTTTACATACATACATAGAGGTGGGGTTACTAGATTATATTAAATTCATATTTATTGCTTTGAGCATCTATCATAAAAGTTTCCATGGTGACTGTACCTATTTGCATTCTCGCAAATAGAGCACGAAGTTCCCCTTTGTCCACATCCTTAAGGATAACTGTTAAATTGTGTCTTTTGATAGTGACTATTCTACCAGGTACAAAGAATATCTCACTGTGGTTTGGACTTGCATTTATTTGATGATAATGGAAGTTGAGCACTTTTTCATATGCTTGTTTCCCATTTGAATATTTTATTTTGACAAATGTCTATTCAGGCCCTTTATCCATTTTTTAAATCAGGTGGTTTCCCTGCTATAGAGATTTTTATATATTTTGGATATGTATCCTTATCAGATGTATGATTCATGAATAAGTCTCTTATTCCATAGTTTCACTCTTCAGTCTGTTGATGGTTCCTTTGGCAGTGCAAAAGCTTGGGTTGGTTGAAATCATATCTGTCTATTCTTGCATTTGTTACCAGTGCTTTTAGATCATATCCAAAATGATTGCTCATCAATTTTCCCTGTGTTTCTCAACTGTTTTACAGACTCATGCCATTGGTTTGATTTTTAATTAATTTCAACCTGATTTTCACCTGTGAGATAAGAGTGCAACATCAACTTTCAGCATGTAGAGACACTGTTTTTCCTATATTGCTTATGGAAGAGACTTTTTATTCTCAATTGTGTGCTCTTGGGATTTTTGCAAATATCAATTAAGCACAAATACTCAGATTTGTTTTGGAGCTCTATTATGTTATTTTGGTCTATATCACCATTTTTAAATACTTTTATTAGTGCATTTTAGTTATTCATAGTAGTGAGGTTCCTTTTTAAATAATCGCACATATATGGAATGTATTTTGCTGCATTTCAGTCCCTAGTAACTCTTCTTCTCTGCCCTTCTCCCCACTGCCAGTCTTCCCCATGTCTATTTATTGTTTTCATAATTTGGTACTTTATAAGTATACTTAAAGATATAATTCACTATGATGTATTCACACACATATACAGCATATTATGGTCAACCTAATGTTGCTGTTTTTTTCTTTCCTGTTCTTCCCCTTCGGCCCCCTTCCTCCACCCAACTGATCATCTTTCCATTTTCATGGGATTCCCCCCATCTTTTCCCCTTAATTTGCTCTAGTCTCCAAGTAAAACAGAAAACATTTGTCCCTTGACTTCTTGAGCCTGACTTATTTCACTTAGTATGAAGTTTTCCAGTTCCATCTATTTACCAGTGAATGCTATAAATTCACTCTTCTCTGCATCCATAACTCCTTACCCCCACGCAGCTAGCGTTTGAACTTGATGTCAAGAACTGAAGGGTTCCCTGACTGGCACAGAACCCTCTTTTGGGGAACAACGCCATAGTAACTGAGCAATCATCTATAGACACCTTTGCATGGAGAAATTCCCAAGAGAGGTATCTATTTCCTTTGTCCCTGGACTGTTCAAGGACCATAATTCATTTGCCACTCTCAACAATTTTTAATATTTCTCTTTATATATATGTGTGTGTGTATATATATATATGTATATATATATATATACACACACACACATAAATATTCATTATTACTATTGTCACCAGGGATTGAACTCAGGGGCATTCCACCACTGAACCACATTCCCAGCCCTATTTTGAATTTTTTTTACAGACAGAATCTCAATGAGTTGCTTAGTGACTTTCCCTTGCTGAGGGTGACTTTGAACTCACCATCTTTGTCCTTCCTGATAAATTTTGGCTTGAAATCTACGTTTTCAGATATGAGCATAGTTATCCCTACATGCTTCATAGTGTATCTTTTCCCATTCTTTCACCATCAGTCTGTGAATATCTTTAATTTTATGGTGAGTGTATTGTAATCTCTTGTAAACAGAGTGGTTGGGTCTTGTGTTTTGATCCACTTTCTGTCAATCTGTTGTTTGAATGGAGAATTATTATAGAGAGGTGATTTTTATTTTCTGTCATTTCTGATGCTTTATGGAGACGTGATTCTTCTCTAATTGACTATTCTTCTAGTGACATATATCTGTATGCTCACTTTGATATTTATTTTTTATTTCTTCTGCATAAAGTATTGAGTATGTTTGGTAGTGCTAGATGATACTTTCCCTTCCACTGTATTAATTATATTTTTGAATCAATTCACTGAATTTCTAACTTTGGTTTTGTACTTTTTGACTCAAAAGTTTCTACTTTTGTCCTTTTCCATAATTTCCCTACCTTTATTTATACTTTCTATTTTTTAAGTCTCCATAGTCAGATTACTTCATTGCTTAAACATTGTTTTCATCAATATGTATGTTAAGTTTATTTTTAATTACTAAACAATTACTACTGAGTATATTGTATTTATTATTATGTAATTCTACATGTCATATATAATTACTATTACTCTATATGTGAGTCTTTGAAATTTTCATCAGCAAAAACTAATATCTGTGTCTCTCAGAAACACTTTTTATTAACAGATTTCTTTTCCCAAGTATTGTTTATATTTTTTTCTGTTTCTTCCCATGTATCACATTTCTATCCATACTGTGGTTGTGGTTATTAAAAATATTTTTTAAAGAAACTATATATGTTTTTCAAATCTGGATATTATTTTCTCCTCCTGAGAGTTATTTTCTTTCTTTTAATTGTTTTATTTTTTGATGTTATATTTTATTTATATGTTTATTCAATTGTTTTTATTGTATCAATGTAATTGTCTTACTCATGGTGTATATTTGCTGATATATCCTCTTAAGAATTGATGAAGATGATGGTTGTAAAGGATTTTTAACTGTTATTCCATGGTATATTAGGTAGTTATGATTATTCAAAAGCTGTGCTCAAATACTTCAAGATGGTAAAGGTTTTTCCCTCTAAAAGTCTATGTTTGAGTCATAGAGAAGTTTCAGATTCAATTCCATTCTGAGCCTTTTTACTTTCTTTTCCAGAACTGTCTCATATTTTCTCTACATGGCCCCAATCACATGTACTTTAATTATGTGTGATTAAGTACACTGTCCTTTTTCTCCTGTGGCTTGATGAAGCTTCTGCAGTCAGTCACAGATGTCAGTCAAATATAAAAAGCATCTTATTGTCATATCTTCTAGATCATCCCAGTAAATAACTGGCTATCAAGCTATTAGCTTACTTCATTCAGGACCACAATATCAGTTTCTCTGAAATATTTCCCTAATTCCATTACTTACCACTGGGACTGTTACTCTTACTAATACTTCCTCTGCATACGTAGTGTTTTTTGCATTCTGTTCTTACTAAGTGACATCCCTCCATTAATAATGCTGCTGGTTTCCACATCCACCCTGCCATAATTCGACTGTAATGCCACAGAGTAGAGAAGAAATGGGAGTGATCTTAGGCAACAACATTCCAGGCTGCAATTGTTCCTGTCCAAAATTCAGTGCTATCTCATAAATAATAACTTTCCAAGTTGTTACATATATTTGTTTGGTTTTCATGTAAATTAAATATTTGTTTTGGACTTGTCTTTTATTATTTTTTTTTTCAGGAAATATCAAAATCCACACTCTGCCGCACTGCACTATGTCTGTAAATCCAGGAGATTTTGTAGTAGAATTTTTGGGTCATTGTGTTTAAATGAATATAAAATTCCTTTGTTTTTCTTTTGATAATTGTCCTTAAAATGACAGCATTTGAAAAGGAGCATTTATTGGACCCAGATGGTAAATAGTGATGAATATTTATCCAAGAATTCTGAGGGAAATTAAAGTTTTTGAATAAAATAAATTAATTATATAGCTACAAATCTATATATGAATAGAGCTGTTGTCAACCTTGCCACAATTTGTAGATGATTTTAAGCATTTTCTCCACGTAAGATTTTTCGTTTATTCTGGTGATGGTAACTGTGTTCTCTCATTGAAGTATTTGATTAAAAAAAAGGGCATTAATCCTAGATTGCTACCCAAAATGTGTCACTTTGCTGGAGGCAAGACTTCCATGCTAAGTATAGAGACACGGTTGGCTAATTTGAAGAACTATAGCAGAAAGGTGAAAGCTTTCCTCTAATGAAGTCCAAGGTTGTTTGATGGTGCATGTGTTGGAAAAAGAAATAGGCCTGGTCAAAAAAATGCCAATCTCTTTTCAAAAACACAGTGAGTTATTTTAGATATGCTTTTTGTGCAAAAATGCTTAGTAACATGAATACTTAGTAGTGCATTCTTTCAAATGTATTGTGCTATTAAATGTGACAGATTTGAATCATAATTTCTACATATGATTAAAAAGCAGCTGTTGTATTTATTTTCCTACACAAAATTCCTCTTATAAATATACAACACTTATTTGAAATCTGCCATACTATTTCAGAAACAATTCATTTCAATATTATTTTTCACTGTATGATTGCAGGTGATCAGATTGGTCACTTCTCATTAAGTCCTTTCTGGATGTAAGTTTCACAAAGCCATATGTCAATAACATGCAGAAAATGTATGTAAGAGAGTGTCTCAGGATAAGTATATCAGTACTCAAATGTAAACATCTTAAGGATCTCTGTTTTTATGTCGTATGTCTTAAACTCACAATATGTGAATTATAAGAGCTAGATAGCAGATTGTGTTCTTTCCTGTAGGAATCATTATTTATAGGTAGAAACTTCACAGTGATCAAGAATATCTTCCACATGTAGTAGCAACAAAAGTAAAGCACAATTCATTAAATAGCATGACAACAGGCATACACAGTCATGGGAATATTGGCTATTTGAAATAAAAGCATTGTTTACATATCGCTTACAGGTTAAATCCAAAATGAGCATGGTGTAAAGGTGTTTGACACTTTAAAATATGCTCAGTAAATAGGACTAGGATAAGTAAAAAAGGGAGATGATTTCAGAAATGGGCAAATAACCTGAACATATAGGCATATATAAGCAAGGATAAGTTTAAGAAATACCTAGAAAGAAGATAGTCTGCTATAATTTCCAGTTTCTGGAGGCTCACTTTGTCAAATCTTAGAGGTTGGTGGAAAGACATTAAGAGTAGAATTTAGGAGAGTAAACAGAGGGCCACAATAGAAGTAAAAAACAATATTGCCTAGACTTGGAAGTTTTAGAAAAAGGAAAAATGGTTGACTTTCACATATTATTTTGAAGTTAGAGCAGACAGAACTTTCTGATTGGTCAAATACTGGGATTGATACCATAACATGAGGGAAAGAAAAGTAACCAACCTGACTCCTAGGTACTGGTTTTAAGCCCCAAGTTTGACTGGTGGTGTCAATTATAGAATCAGAACTGCTGCTATTGGCATATGGATTTTGACATCCTTTTTGTTTGAAATTTAAACAGAATTATTGAATACTGGTTTTGATATTTGAGACCAGTTCAAACAGGATATATAGACTAAGGATATAGACTAAATAAAATAATGTGTACATCATAAGTTTATATAATTTTAAAAGACATTTTGAAACATGAGGTCATAGATAGAGTGAATGATTTTAGAGAACAATGTAGGACTAATTCTTGATACAATGTGACACCCACAGATTGTTTGAAGTAAAATACAACGAATTTTCACATATTTTATAAACACCAGTGTTATGGTTTGGATGTGAGGTGTAACCCAAAGCTCATATGTGAAACAATGCAAGAAGACATAGAGAAGTTAATCCCAATTATGGGATTAATTGAGTGGTAACTGAAGGCAGACAGGGTGTGGCTGGATGAGGTGGGTCATTGGGACATGCCTTTGGGTTATATATTCTATATCTGGTGAGTGAAATTTCTCTCTCTGCTTTCTGATCATAGTGTGAACTGCTTCCTTCCACCACACTCTTCTGCCTTGATATTCTGCCTCACCTGGAGCCCTGAGGAATGGAGTCAACCTTCTACAGAGTGAGAACTGTGAGACCATGAACCCCTCAAATAAACTTTTCCTCCTTTACAATTGTGCTATCAGGACTTTTAGTACAAGATACACCAGTAAAGGACAGGATAATCATTTACATTAAATGGCCATATCCTTTAGATACCCAGGTGATAATAAACTCTATTCTCAATTGAGTAGATCTGACATAAAATGTCAGTGTACATGCTACTCCTAATCAATAATTTCAATCATCCTTGCTCATCACGTCTATCACCATGTAAATGAACTCATCTTTTCGCTTGCTTATGTTTCTTATACACGAATCTTTTTTCGAGTTCATTTCATTTACTTTATAAAATTTGCTCTCATCCTGTAGCTCTTTACTCCATAAATTATGGTGCTACTTCTTTTGTTTCAGCAGAAATTGTATGCATGTATTTTTTCTTTCAGGCATTCTACCCTGATAGTTCCACTGTAGGCCTTCTGTAGCCTTTTGGACTTTCAGTGCAAATGATTATAATATTGACTGTGTTCTTATCCTTTCAGTGTTTCTTTCAGCTCATGGATCCATGATCTCTTTACTTGTAAACATTTGAACTCCAAACTTTGTATAAACCTCTCATCCTTTTCTATCTATCCTGGCTGCCTATTCTCTGGTAAGATCTTGTCAAAAGTTACATATCAAAGTATAGAATATTTTTCTTTATAATGGCCCTGACAATCAACTTCAGTATTTTAATATCTATATTGAGGACTCTTTTGAGTCTTCAATTTTAAAGTTCCTCAAACTCCTTAAAACTATAAAATTTAGTGTCCTTTTAGATAATCATAACTTTAATTACCACTTGGTACAGAATTTTAAGTGATATTCCTTCTTTCCTACAATATTAATACTATATCTCTTATTCAAATTCCCACCACACACTAAACTTGCTTTTGTTTTCAAACTATTTTGCTAATTATATTCTCTGGATTTCCTAATGTTTTTGGTCCATTCAAATATTGCATTAATTCCTGAATGCAAAGAAAGAGAATGAAAAAAAAAAAAAAAACTCAATGGACAAAAGTATCATACTACATATACATGTATATATTTATATATACATATCAGTATATAGTGTTTGTATATATACACATATACATATATACATACATATATATATGTATTTTCTAGAGCAGAAAACCATGTCCCAAAGACTGTGAGATTTGGTTTATGTTATTCTCTCCTTATTTTAAGAATGCTTCAGAAGTAAATAGAAGAGATCCTCAAAGGAATGTATCCAAGGAATGTGTATTATAAAATTGGAAAAATTGCATATTTTATCCTCTATACATAAAACATCAAAATATAGGATTTTCCAGTGATAAGCTGGAGCTATCTTGAGAGTCAGGCTTCTCCAATAGGGATACATAAATATGCCACATGTACAAAGCAGAATGCCAATGGGACACTTGGTGCTCTCTTGCTCTCTTTTGTCTAGTTCTTGTTTATTCCCAGCAATCTATGTTCTGAGACTGGGTCTATTTGGATCAATTATGCCACTTCCATTTCTCATCAGCTCAAGGTAAATTATAATAATGCCTGTCATAACCATGTTGCAGTACTGATTCCAGGGTCACACTGCTATGGGTTTGGGGTCTCACATCATCTCCTCCTCTTTGATGATTTTACTGAAAATATGGGTGAATGACAGATGTAGTAAAGTTTTGTTTAGAAGGTCCTGTCTCCCATCAATCTTAAAATGTTCTTGTGATACTTTGGAGAGAATAAGGCATTAGCTGAAGAATTCCCTTCTTCTGTGCAGGTCCACTTAACCTAAGTGCCTGGTCGTGAGAAGATGTAAGCTTGGTGTTTGTTGCCTTTCATTCAGGGTTTCTTCCTGCACAACAGCAAATGTGCAATGAGAGCTGAGCTCTATTTGAATGCACCTCACTTGCTAGAGGAGAAATACTGGGGAAAATGTGTTTCCTTGACTGTAGAAATAGAGTGAATGTCTTATCCACTAAAATATCAAGCAAAAATATGATTAAAAGAGGTATCCCATTCCATGATAATGGTGAAGTGATATAAAGATTTAAAAGTTGGAATTTACTACAAATATTGATGGTTTGTATTCTTTCTTATAGTAATGTGTTACAGAAAGAAGAAATTATACAAACTACTTCAAAATAACTCTTACAGAATATCTTGAAACAGGCAGTCATACTGCAGGTACATACATGTAAACACATACATTAAAGATTCTGTCTAATCAATCGATCAGTTTAAATACTTATTTTCCCCTAAATTTATTGACAGCATTTGATAAATCAATGAGTCTGAGTCTTCTGAGTCTTCTCTTTTCATTTGCAAAATTAGAGGATTACATTTGATGAAATCTGCACATCAGTCTACTTCTTTTCACCTTAAAATCTTAAATCTTGCAGTAGCTGAAAACCTCTCTGAATACCCTCTAACCACAACTGATGTTTAATTAAATAGAAGATATCACACTATAGTTCTTCTTTCCTCTGTTTTCCTCCATGATAAAAGTTTTCTAAACATTGCAGACATTTTTAAAAAAAGAGTTACTAAAAGGAAAATGGTAGAAATGAAAAAAAAAAGTGTAGAAAAATTCAAACTACTTATCTAGGTTATGGTAAGAAAAAGAATATAATGATTTTTTTCTTATCATTGACTGAAAGTCCTTTTTACTGGTATTCAATAAAACTTTGAAAATGACTACATTAATATCTATCTATAGTCACTTTGGTAGAAATCCCTTAGGTATTACATCTTATGCTATTACCTCTCTATTCTACCATATGAATCAACTATATGTTAGCAATATTAATTGCAGATGTGGAAGACAAGGGAACCTATATTATTCAAAACAGCAGAACAGTGTTGGACATTCAATATATTAAACAAATAAAATCATGTTGCTCAAACATTTAATTCAAGTGTTATACACATTTAGTATACTTAACAAAATCTTCAAGAAAAGCTGTATCCTATTGATAAAATTACTTGCTAATTTATTATACAATTTATCAGTGATAAATTACATCAAATTGTTATAGATGTTTGCCAGATTTTTGTTCTTTGTCATTTCCATGTAGGTGTTCTGATAAAGGTTTCCTATTTATTTTTTCTCATAACGTACAATTAAATTAGTCAGATAACCAGTACTGAGTGCAAGCAAAGTTTTAAGCATATTTTAATACTTAGGACATGTAAAAGCTTGGAATTTACAGACAAATCAATTTCATTAGTGAAAAGAAAAAAATAGAAAAAGTAAAAAAAAAAAAAAAAAAAAAAAACTATTCAATTTAAGAAGCTCAAATGTTATGGTTTGAATGTGAGGTGTCCTCTGTGAGACAATGCAAGGAGGTTTAGAGCAGAAATGTTTGGGTTATGAGAACCTCAACCCAATCAGTGAATTAATTCTCTGATAGGGATTAGAACTGAGTGGTAACAAAAGGAAGATAGAGTGTGGCTTGAAAAGATGAGTCACTTGGGGAATGCTTTTGGGGTATATATATTTGGTGAGATGAGCGTAGTGTCTCTCTGCTGCCTGATCATCATGTGAGCTGCTTCAGTCTGCCATACTCTTTCACCATGATGTTCCGCCTCATCTTGAGCCCAGAGGAATGGAGCCAGCTGTCTATTTACTGATACCTATGAAACTGTAAGCTCCTAAATAAACTTTTCCTCCTCTACAATTGTTCTTGTCAGGTATTTTAGTCACAGCAGTGAAAAAGCTGACCAAAACACCAAAATTATAACCTCTATAATGACTAGTTCCCAAATGCCTGAATCCATTTTAATTTTCTATTGAAATTATTTTTCATTAAATATGTAGAATCAGTTAGTTGTTAGAAAAATGAAATATTTCACAAAAATTAAATAATGTTGCCAAGCCTATTCTTGAATAAATTCCCATAGGGTACAGCATAGTAGTTAAGATAACTAGGGGAAAAAAAAGTACTACTTCAAATGCTTTCATATTTTTGTATAAAACATTTCTCTTCTTTTTTAAGGTATTTTTTATCTTACCTCAAAATTTTATTAATAGTACCATCTTTTTTAAATTATTCAATACAACACTTATTTATATCTATTGAATTAATAAAACAGCTATTTTCTGTTTAATTGAGTGAATTTGCTCAGAGCATTATTTTTCCTAATCTTTCCACTGATTGATTATGTAAGAAAAATGACAGGGTTATGTCATCACCTGGCATTATAACGTCATATCCTGAATCCCCTAAGAAATATATTAAGTACATAATCACCAGGAAATATCTCTTTCCTTTTCCTGGTCACATCAGTTATCCAATCTCTTTAGTAAAAAGCAAAAGCCAAATTTCACTTTCATTGTTTTTGCAATTTGGTGGGGTTTGTTGTTTGTTTTTCATGAATGGAATGGACTTCTGATAGAAACAGTAACAGAAAATTAACCAGCATTTAATCACATTTTGTACATAAATTATAGGTAAGGAATATAATAAAGTCAAATTTGTTTACTAAGCAGAAAACCTACTGAAAGAGTCTATTGTTTTTCATGATAGATGTGCTCTTAGTGTTTGCTGTTCTTTAGGACAAGAGTCCTTAGCCTACTATTTGAAGCATTATCTAGTAGACCAGCAAGCAAAACAGATAGACAATATATGACTGACAGCAATTTTTACAGTTTCCAAGATTTCCTTTAAAGGAAAACAGTTTCACCTCTCGAATAAACTCCCTGCAGAAAGTTAATATTTAATTTTTAATATTTCTTTAGATATTATCTTAAACTAGATTTTTCAAATGTCTAACTCTATATCACATTTTAATGACTGATAATTAGCAGTGTCACTATTTGAAGTAATAGGCTCTGTTTTCTACTTAAACTTTATGCTTATTTCTGCTTTTCTCATGTTGTATTAATTCATCACAGAATTCGTCAGTGACCCTCAATAGCTTTCAAGGTAATGCTGAAATTCTAAAATGCTGTTTATAATGAATAATGACATGACACCTTTGTAACTCTCTTAATTCTCTTAATTCCCTTTTCCTGTATCACTCCTTTCAAGGAAATAAGTCAAGCTTACCTGAAAGTAAAACATTACTTACATTCCTCTGTTATCTTCAATTGACCACAAGTAAATACTGATAACATGCCTGATACATATCCTGTGTCAATGAAAACAGTTTTTGATTCAAACCATGTATTATACAATATAAGTAGATATGGAAATATGTATTATGAAGAACATGTATCTTTCTTTATAAGTAGATTGATACACAGAGGATGATATACAAATTGTTTTCTAACAAATTACTACAAAAATAATAGTAAAACGACATTTTGTATGTTATACCCCTGAAAGTCAGAAATCCTAACATCAAGCAGTTGAGAGTTCTGGGTTCCTTCTAGAGGCTCAAGTGAAGAATCTGATTAAATTTTTTAGTTTCTCAAAACTGCCTGCATTCCTCACCCTGAGTCTTAATCTTAAAAGCCAGCAGAACAGCATCTTCAAACTTAGGCTTGACACTCTCAGTTTACTGCTTTGTAGGGACATTTGAGTTTACACTGGACCCACTGATTGCAGGTTATGCACAGATATAAGTGGAAGGATATATGGATCCTGATTTCTGAGTGTGAATGCAGCAGAGAAGAAAAAATACACATATGAATATCCACACACACACACACACACACACACACACACACAAAAACAGGCTACCATATGAGAATGAAGAGAGACTATTATAGGATTTCTAAGAATAGATAAGAATTTTCCAGTGAGGCAAAAATTATGACCATGTTCATAACTTTATACTATGATTAAAGAATAGATATACTTTGAACTTGCAAAAGTAGAGCAGTTGCCAAAAACCAAATAAACGAATAGTTTCCCACTATTTTGCTATGATCAAGAATGTATTCAATTTCTGATCATTTTGGAAGTATAGTTCAGAGTGATTAGATCATACATCTCCTTTCTATAAATAAATATAGGTAGCAATATTTTCCTTTTGATTCCATGCATATAGTATATCTATAGTTCGGATTTTTTTGAGTTCTTACATGTTCTAGATATTAGTGCCCTCTCAGTAGAGGATATTGGAAAACTTTTCTCCCACTCTGTAGGCTCTTTTCTCTTGCCCTTATTTCCCTTGCTGTGCAGAATCTTTTTAATTCGAAGCCATACCACCTATTGATTCTCAGTTTTATTTCTCGAGCTTTAGGAGTCTTAAGGAAATTGATGCCTGTGCAAATATTTTGGAATGTTGATCCCACATTTTGTTCCTGCAATTGTGGTATTTCTAATGTAATTACTACATCTTTGATTCATTTTGATTTGAATTTTTTCTTCTTCTTTTTTTTTTCAGCAGAGTGATGGGGATCTAGTTTCATCATTCTTCATATGGATATCCAGTGTTCCCAGCCCCATTTGTAAAACAGGATATCTTTTCTCCAGTGTAAGTTTCTGGCACTGTTGTCAGGATCAAATGACTGTGTCTGTCTTTGTCTCTCTGTCTTCTGTTCCATTGCTCTTCTTATCTCTTTTCATATCAATTACATGTTAATATAGTTGTTATGATTTAGATACTAGGTGTCCTCCAAAAGTTCATGTGTAGGACAATGCAAGAAAGTCTACAGGTGAAAAGATTGGGTTATGAGAGCTTAACATAATCAGTACATTCATCCCCTGACAGAAATGAACTGGGTGGTACCTGTAAGTAGGTAGTGTGTGGCTAGAGGAGGTGGGTCATTAGGATGTGTCTTTAAGGTATATATTTTTCCTTGTTTGGAGGAGAAGTCTCCCTTTCTCTCTGCTTTCTGGTGCCATGATTACAGGTGTGCACTACCAGGCCTTGCTAACATCAATTTTTAAAATAATCTGTGTTTGCAAGCTAATGTTATTGTCTGTGTGCTGGAGAAAACTTGAAGTAAAGATTTGCAGGGTCATCTATGAGGGTCTAAACTCTCTGGACAAAATATCAGTAGTTGATCATCAGCAATGAATGCAAAGATATTAAGCAAATGTTTAATTGCAATGTCTGACATAATGTCTCTTAAATCAGTAATTTTTAAAAATCAAGAATAATCCACATGGACTTTATAATAGCAAGTGTCAGGAGAGCTCCATTACATTATTTGTATGTTCTAGATTCTAGATGAGTTCTCATTGCTTTCCACCTGGGTAGTTTCTTTTCCTGAGTAGTACCTCTTTCTTTAATGTCTCCCATGCCCCTTTTTTATGTTTGTATTTTTGGTGCTGGGGATTGAGCCCAAGGTCTCACACATGCTAAGACAAGTGCTGTAAAACAGAGTTACATCTCTAGCCTAATCTCATTGCTTTTTAACTGGGATCCCTTAGGTTACCTGTACTGATCTAAGAGTTGCAAGGACCGTGGCCCTGAGGGTCTAGCATCCTCACTGTTGGTATCCTTTCCTAATTAAGAGAAAGAAATTTGAAGTAGTTCAATTAAACCTAATTAAACCTATCACTGGGACTTTCTGGTGATCTATTTACATGGATTTAGTGCTCTCCTTGTTTTTATAGTAGAACCCTAATAATGAATGATATCCAAGACAGTTCCTCTTATTGAAAGCCCTATTGATTTCAGTTTTCAAATATTTTGTTAACAGTCAATTTCATTTGTGATGTCCAGGCTATGATTAACAAAGACTAGACCCAGTAGGGAAATATCATGGTCTACTAAAAAATGGTGATTTAAAAAAAAATTCGTGGCCATATTAAATCAAACAACATTGTTTGTCATGACTTGTGAAATGTACTAGTGTTTTAACCACTTAAAATATATGAGGGAAAAGAACATCATAAGGTAAAGAATAGGTTAAAAGGTAGAGAGAGACTATCATTTGCTCTTCAGTGAAATTGACGTATCAATTTTATGCAAATATGTCTTTCCTCTTCCTATTTTGTGTTCTGTTTCACAAAAAGATTTTAGGACTAATTGTTGTATCTGCCACTTACTAAATCTGTTTTCTAAATTACAAATTCAGCCTTCACTGCGGGTGTACTGCCAGCCACTTCTTTCACAAAAGATCTTTGTACTAATTGTTTTATCTGCTGCTTGCTAAATCTGTTTGCTAAATTATACCCTTCATTGAAATAACACCAAAACCTACTCAGGAAGCAATTAGTAGGTATTGACATTTTTTTTTTTTTTAAAGCAGAGCTTATATGCTTTAGATTGTGTGGGAGGGTCTGAAAGATAGATGTACAAATAATATATCATTCAAGAAACTATAGGATTTTTAGGAGGACATATGTTATTTCAAAAATGCATTTTCAAAGATATTTGCTAAAAGTAGGTCTCTTCATGCTCAGTGTGCCTAAAACTATGTAAGCACTGTGTAAGACTATTTATGTGCCGTTATTAAAAACAACTCTTTTGCATAATCTGTTCTGAATTTAAAATATGAGGTTCTGCCTTTATTTTGAAGTAATCACATACTTAGTTCTTTAAATGTCAACTAAGGTTTTCTGAGTACACTGCAGGATTGTGTCAGGAACAGCATATTGAGAAATATCTTTGGGAGAATTGTAAAAGTCATCAAACTAAGCATAGAAAAATAATCTTTTATTATAATAACTGTGTATTGGGATGTCTAATTTTTAACTCATAAAATGATACTATGTTTTTAACTTTTTAAAAATAATATTTATGAAGTCATTCTTGATATTCTTTTTAAAATATGAGGAAAACAATGTGTACGAACAATTAGGAAGTAGATGTCAAGTGAATTCACTGTACTATGAAGGCGAGACTTTCATTGATTCCACAAGTCAGGGTCAAGGTTTTGAATTAACCATATGATTTATTCCACTTTGTGCATATCCTGCTAGTGTTTCATGTGGATTTTCTCAGCCTGGCTGAATTTAACTAATAAAAGAAAAAGTTCACAATTTCATGAAAAAAGAGACTTTATGTGTTAGATTACCTTTCTCAATGGAGATGTGTTTTAAATTAATTATATATATTTCAAAACCATATAAGCAGTGATCTTAAACTTTTTTAAAAACCTTATTTATTTTTTTCATTATTTTATGTATTTAGAAAGTGTAGTTCCTTTTATTAAAGATTACACAGAAACTAAGATTTAGTAGAAATTATTGTTAAAGAAGCAATTTGCACAATGGCATCATAGTCTGATATCTTCATATATAAAATAAACTGTGTGAAAGTGTCTTGCATATGTAAGGGGATTTATGTAATATGTGGGTTGTACATCCTTGTATTTGTATAGAATGTGGGTCTTACTAAATTGGTGAATGTGTTTGTATAGGGAAAATCATTATATATGCTCAAAAAGGTTATCCTGCCGAGATGTTTTGGGGAGTTGTGGTTATCAAGGTGAAAATATGTGAATGGAAAAGTATGTTTTTATTTTATAACCTTCTCCACAATTTAAGGATTTTATACTAGACTTGCATCTATTTTATAATAATAGAAATAATGAAACTGTTAAGACACAACAGATCAAAAAATGCAATCACCTCCCCAGATTATGTGCTTTTTGAATTTATTTTTAAATTATACAGAAAAAAAACACAAAAATGAACACTTTCATGAGGTATTATGTGATGGTTTGATACATGTATACATTGTATAATCAGGGTAAGCACATCTATTTCAAACATTAATGACTTCTTTATAGTGAAAACATTCAAAGGTCTTTTATCTTTTCCTTCTTGCTCACTTCTTTTTATCTTGAGAAAACCGTACACAGTCATTATCTATAGTCACTCTAATGTCCTTAAGTGTGAGAACATACAAGAACTCCTCTATGCTGCAACTGAGAGTCATTGATCATCTACCTCTCCACATATCTCCCTAATCTTACTCTCCCCAGTATTTGGAAAACACCATTACATTCAATTCCTTTTACTGGCTTTTCACTTGGTTTGTTTTTGGGTTCTAATACCTTGTGATAGCGCATTAGATTATTTCTTTGAGATCTTTCATATTTTTTAAAGCATGCACTCGTAGTTATAAACCTCCCCCTTAGAACTCCCTTTTTGTATCCCAAAAATTTTTGTAGGTTGTTTTTTATTCTCATTTCTAAGACAATTTCATTTTTTTTCCCAATTTCCTTAATGACCCACACATCTATTAACAGTGCATTATTTACTCTCCATGTGATTGTAGTTTCTGTAGTGTTTCTTGCTGTTGAATTCTAATTTCACTCCATTATCATCTGATAAGATACAAGTAATTATTATTTTTTATTATATGCTTAATCTTCATTTGTGACCTACTATATTATCTATTTTGGAGAAAATTCTAGGAGCAGCAGAAATAAATATGTATTCAGCTGTCATATGATGAAACATTCTCTAGATGTCTATTTAGTTCATTTGATATAAATTACTGTTTAATTCCATAGTATCTTTGTAGATTTTACTTTTATAATTGCATAATATATCAGTGAGAGTCTGTAAAACATACCTCATTGGCAAAAATATCCCTAGACTGAAAGTGAAAGGATGGAAAATTATATTCCTTCACAACCAAATGGTATCCCAAAGCAAGGGTGGTATATTGAAGTCACTCACTTTTATAATATTGGGGCTTATTTTTTCTTTAGGTTGAGTAATATTTATGAAATTTTATGCATCAATGTTCAGGACATAAATATATTTACAATTATTATATATTATTGATTCCCTTTTCCATGATGCAGTGGACTTCCTTGTCTTTTTCAGATTAATTTTTTCTTGATGTCTTCTTTGTTCCATCTAAGAAAAGCTAATTTTGCTTGTTTGGGGATTCCATTTGAACGGCATGGGATATAATTTTCCATCCTTTCACTTTCAGTCTATGGATGTCTTTGCCAATGAGGTAGATTTCTTGCAGAAAACATAGTTTTGGGTCTTATTTTAATCCAATCTTCCAGTCTGTATCTTTTACCTGAAGAATTGGGACCATTTATATTCGGTGTTAGTATAGACCAGTACATATTCCTTCCTGTCATTTTGTTTTCTTTCTAATGTTTGATTTGTTCTTAGTTTTTATTTGCTTAAATATTTTTCTAATGCTGTTTATTCTTTCCTCTGCTTTTTTAAAAAAATCTCCTACTGTGTATAGGATTCCTTTAAGTATCTTCTGCAATGTTGGCTTAGTAGTAATAGAGTTCTTTAGCTTATGTTCATATTTAAATGTTTTTATTTCTTCTTTGATTCTGAAAAATTTCTTTGATGGGTATAGCAGACTATTTCGTCTGATATTTTTTTCAGTACTTGAAATAAATACATCATTCGAAGTCCTTATGGCCTTTAGAGTTCCTGCTAAGAAATCTATTGTTCTGATTTTATATCACTTGGCATTTCTCTCTTGCAGTTTTTAAAGTTTTTTGCACGTTCTAATTTTTTAACATGTTAACTATAAGATTTAATGGAGAAGTTCTTTTCTGATTTTGTCTATTTGGGGTTGTAAATGTCCACGTTATCTGAATATCTATCTCATTTTTAAAGGTTGAGGAATTTTCTGTTTTTATTTCATGGATTAAATTACTTATGATATTAGTCTATATAATTACTCCTTCTTCAAGACCTATTAGTCTTCAGTTAGGTTTCTTAATGAAGTCCCAGAGTTCTTGAATATTCTGATTAGTTTATTATATATATGTATATATATGTATATATATAATAAACTAATACATACATATATACATATATATGTATGTTTTTTCTTTTATTGCTGTCCAAATATTAGAGTTCATCTGCCTTCCTTATAAGTTCTAAAACTTTGTTTTCTAATCTAGTCCATTGGTTAGATTTACAATGAGGTTTTTAAATTTGAATTATTGTACTTTTCTTTTCCAAGAGTTCTGTTTGGTTGGTTTTTCAGAATTTCTATCTCTTCAGTAAATTTCTCATTAAAATTTTATTCTGTCTCTATTTCATTAGGTTGTTCATTTGTATCTTCTTTGACTTCATTAATAATTTTTGCTATTATTTTTAAAGTTTTAGGCATTTTATTCATTCAATATTCATGAATTCAGTTTTGAGGAAGTTGCAAACTTTTGTGTTTCCTATGATTCTATGGTGAGATATGCACATATGTTGGGATAAATTTCTCTTCCACTATTTTGTGAGAGTTATTTCAGTGAGCAGTTATCACATTACAATGTATCCTGGGATGAATGTTTATCTCAGCATCAATGTGCTCACTCAGTGTGATCTAAGTACTAGTTTCAACTGCCAATACCACTTTGAGAGGAGAGAATAACCACCAGCAAGAGTGATATTATAAAAGCAAACCATATACCAACATATGATAAAATCTACAATTCTACTATCCAAAGAGAAAAGAGGGTAAATAATGTAGAATAAACTGAAAAATTAGACATTAATGGTAGTATAATTAATGGTAAATAAATTTATATATATATTCAGATACACACACACACACATATATATATATGAAAAATAAAAGGGTAAGGGGAAAGATACAGTAAAAGAAAGAAGGAAATAAAAAAAGAGGAAATAGACATGAAAAAGAAGAAAAGATATCAAGAAAAAGATCTAATAATTGAGAATATACATAAAATTATTAGGTAGAAATATAAAAAAAGAAATGATGTGGGGAAATAAAACAAAAACTTGCAAAACCACAACAAAAGCAGCAACCAAGTTTGAACTTTCTCCCTACTAAAATTATTAAAACAAAGGTGCCTGTTAGGGTTTCAGTTTTAGGATAAACCAACTCTGGGGAGGTTTGTGGAACATAGTTATAGTTCAGTTTGCTCCTTCTCAGTCCTATTCCTTGCACCAAAACTTGAGTGAAGTTTGTATGCTGAATTCCATCCCTCCTTACCACTCTGCAAGTGCTGAGATAAAACAGTCTGTTTAAGAGATAAATTTACCCACAATAGCTCTGTTATCTTTCTTGGAGATGGGGTATGGTGAACAGTAGGAGCCTCTAGTCCAGTCTTATACTTGGAGCGTCTGACCAAATTAAATTTTATTTTATGTTAGCAACACTTAAATTTTAGGCTTCTCTATTGATATTGGTACAATGTTATGGTTTAGATATGAGGTGATCCAATGAGCAGTACATATACTGGGGAGGAGGTGTAGCAAGCATCCCAGTGGTGGTGTTGAAACTCCTCCAAATGCCTTTGACTGTGGTCAGAGCCGTGGAGACTGTGACAGGGCTAGTGTGGAGTGCCACAGACCCTATGCTTTCTGTCTGATCCAGTCTTGGCACTCCCATACCCAAACTTATCCCTTATCCAAAACAGCTGCTCTTGTTCCTTTTCACTAAGCTTGGACTGTCAATTTGTAAGGACCTACAGTCATGCTACTACAGTCCATAGCTCACAATGGGGTCATGCCACAGTTCATTCTTGAACCCTGGCTGACTTGGGGGCTGGGCACCTGCTGACCAAATGAAATTGAGAAGTGACCATAGTGTAAAAGAGATTCAAAAATAAGAAATAAAAAAGAATTCAGCATTTTTGAAGTCTTGTGCTGAAAGTTAGATCATGAAGACCCTTTTAAGATGGCTCCCTTTCCAGCTCTCACTGAATCCACATGGAAGTGAATGAGAATGCATGTAATCTCTTCTTCTACACCATCTTGCTATGTATTATCTAGTCCCCCATTTGTTCTTAAATGTAGCATTTTCTGGATGTGGAGTCTTTATTTCTTGAAATCTTTATGATTCCTTATTTCAGCTCCCTTCCAGGGAGCTTCCCCTCTCCTGCCAAGCAGTCATGTGTCTGGTGTTGATGTAGTCACTTTCTTTTCATTTTTAAATATGTTTCCTAACTCTATTATTATTCTAAAAACAAACAAGCAAAACAGCATTTCTGGGTTTCACCTGGTGACTTTTGTACTCCAGTATTTCCCGTATTTTTCTATTCTCCTTTACCTCATTGGGCAGTTGTGCATCTGATATGATTCACTCTCAGGTAGCAGCCAGTATGCACTGGATGCCACTTGCCAATCTCATTATAGTTCTTGTCATTTGGTGTGCAACATGGTTTAGATATTTATTCAGTTTTTGAGGACTTGATATGATTATGCCAGTCTTTCCAGATATTCTCAGTAACATGATTATTTCTCTATGCCTATATTCACTTCTCTTATTTCTACACTAGATGATACTTTAAATCCAGGTTCGTCATGAGTCTGTCGGTGGGTTTTCACAGTTCTAGCACTAGAGGATGATCAAGACTCATGTTTACCTGAAATCTGAAGTTTTTATAATTTTAGGTTTTTATTTTTTGTTTGTTTGTTGTTTGTTTTGCATGAACAGGTAGAGTAGCTAGAAAGGGTTGGCCTCTCTCTGCAGTTACATTAGGCCCATAGCTCTTGTCCACAGTCACCAGTTTGTGTTTGGCACTGTGAGTTTCTTCCTGACTTCGGGCAAAAACACCAGAGAGGGATCAGTCCTAGGCTCCTGTGCCATGCCTGTGACTAACAATATCAAAATGCTGTGTCAAATTCTGAGCCCAGTCGACATATTCATGTGCAACACAGTGGCAGCACTATTACTGGGGTAAATTTGTGGCCCAAGACTGCTACAACCAGTCACTGGTGACCCTGGACCAAATAGAAACCCAATAAAAAATGGAAATAAAAGTGTTAAAGATGAGACTTTTCCCACAAATATTAATGCAAAAAGGAATTAAAAATTCAAATTAAAATCTATTTTAACTTGTAAGCCAAAATATAAATTTTATAATATTATTAGTTAACTGTAACAGTACTTCTCTTAACAGACTATACAAGAATGCAGTCAAATTTACCTAACATTCAGTTATTTTTGTATAAATAACATTTAATACAAATATTCTCAATAATTTTTAAGTTTATTTGTAATCTATTGTGATAGTAGGAAATATAATCTCCCTCAAAAATCACATTATTTTAAATTTTTTTAATAACATATACTTTAATTTTGGCCTAGTCTACCACTAGTTTACTAGCACAATGATCCAATGGTTGACTTCTAATTGCACCTTTTCATTCATTCTTTTATGATACAT
Source organism: Sciurus vulgaris (assembly GCF_902686455.1). Classification (NCBI taxonomy): domain Eukaryota; kingdom Metazoa; phylum Chordata; class Mammalia; order Rodentia; family Sciuridae; genus Sciurus; species Sciurus vulgaris. The sequence goes on along the minus strand of NC_136470.1, from coordinate 22,022,010 downwards.
GTCAATATTTTTCTATTCACCTCTTATTTGCTACTTGTGACAAAATTAATTTTTATTTTATATTGGCAACACTTAAATTTTAGGTTTCTCTGTAGATATTGGTACCATGTTATGTTTTAGATATGATGTGTTCCCCAAAAGCTCAGTGTGAGACAATGCAAAAAGTCTAGAGGTGAAATGTTTGGGTTATGAGAGCCTTAAACTAATCATTTTCCCCAGGTAGGGATTTACTGGTTGGTAACTATAGGCAAGTAGGGTGCGGCTGGAAGAGGTGGGTCATTGGGGCTACAACTTTGGGGTTTATATTTTGTCACTGGTGAAGGGAACTCCCGCTCTCTTTCTTTCTCTTGTTCTCTCTCTCTCTGCTTCCTGGTGCCATGTCCTAAGCCTTTCTTCCACCTCACTCTTGCCCTGTGATGGCCTGCCTCCCCTCCACCCCAGAGCAATGGAGGTGACCATCTATGGATTAAAACTGTGAGACCAAAACAAACTTTTCCTCCTGTAATTTTTCTTGTAAGGGCTTTGGGTCACAGCAGTAAAAAAGCTGACTAAAACTCACAACTTAAACTATGTATATTTTAGTTAATATTTAAAAGTTTTGTTCTTGAATTTATCTCTTAATAATCACATACTCTAAGAGTTCTCTATAAGATAGGTATGAATCCTTTCATTCATTTTCTCATGTCTCTGAAATCCACTTGCTTATTATCAACTGCCTTATACATTCACATGCTGCCTTTGTACTTAGAGTGCTAAAAATAGAAATTGCAATAATTATTCAAACAAATTAGAAAAACTTATTTATGTCATCAATAACATTGCACACCTATGTCTTTTTTAAATTGTTTTAGCAACTGTACTTCATATAGGTATGAGTTTGTTGACTACTTCATTTTTAATCCTGATGAATTTTTTCAAGCTCTTAATTTTTAAATTTTTTTTTTAGATTTTATGATTAAGATTTTACACAAATGAATAGTAGGTTATTTATTAATTGAAATTGGTCTCTTCTAAATCAAAAGCACACCGAGATTTTACCTCACAATGGCAAATACGTAGAATACAAAAAAATAGATACTGTTTACTGTTGAGGGTATGGGAAAAAGGAACATATACTGTTAGTGAACTATAAGTTAATATAACCACTATGGAGATCATGATGGAGATCTCTCCAAAGAATAGGAACGGAGCAGACATATAATCCAAGTGTACCTCTCTTAAGTATTTATCCCAAAAAATAAGTTGGCATACTATAGTGATATATGCATACCCATGTTTATAGCAGCACAATTCACAATAGCCAAATCATAGACCCAACCTAGGTGTGTTATCACAGATTAATGCATAAAGAAAATGTGGTACACATACACAATAGAGTTTTGCTTAGCCATAAAAAAGAACAAAATTAGGGCATTATGGATATATTATAGCAAGGGACTAACTCACCCATCATTTTGGAAATGCTCCAAAAAGCTGCTGCAGATCCCAACTCAGCCATTGGAGCCAGAAGCAGTTGTGTGTTCCGACCACAAAGGTCAAAACAGGCGCAGGGTCCTAAAGGCTGATGATTCTTTGCAAAGTCAAATGAAGAATTTTGAGTGGGTTTCACTGAGTAAGGAGCGGAAGTTTATTTCAGAAAATCAAATAAGAGAGATAAGTATACGGTATCTGCCTTGGAGTGGCCCAAACCATCTCCAAGAAGACAGACTGAAAGGTTTTTTAAGAGATTAAAACTAGATGAATTTGGAAACCTACCCCTGCTTTGAAATGGGAAGATGCAGATGTGGGCCCCAGGAAGTCTAGCTCCCTTTTGATCTGATGAGGAAGGCTCCAGGGACAAAGAAAATGTCAAAACTTATGAAATCTTTTTCCTTTTGAGTCCTGGTTATATCAGTCGAAACTGATATTATGTATCATAAAAGTCATTCCTTCAGTGCAACTCATGCTCTTATTATTGGCAGAGATGAATCTTTGGACCTTCATTTCTTCAGCAGAAAACAGGATGTTTGCTGGGAACATGGCATACCATACTGACTTAAGTCAAGTCAGGACTCCGGGTAAGTTGCTTTTCAAAATACAACATGTTTGTTCATGAAGACAGTGAGATAAAGACAAAGTACAGCCTACTTTGACATAGGAAAGGAAGGAAGGAAGGAAGGAAGGAAGGAAGGAAGGAAGGAAGGAAGGAAGGAAGGAAGGAAGGAAGGAAGGAAGGAAGGAAGGAAGGAAGGAAGGAAGGAAGAGGGCAGAAGGGAGAGAAAGAAAAGAAAAGAGACAGGGAGGGAAGGAGAAAGGCAAGCACATGCCAGTCAGGACAGTAGGTCTACTATGTAGACTATCCCCTTAATCTCATGTTTCTACCACACACAACAGATGCAAGTACAGGACATCATGCTTGATAAGATAAGTTCTACTCAGAATGTCAAGGGTCATATTTTTTTCTCTCATATGCAGAAGGTAGAGAGAAACTAAAGAAAAGAGACCTCATGAAAATAGAATGAGACTAGTAGAGTGAAAAAAGGGAATTAAGGAGGAAGGTGAGAAGATAAAGGAAAGATACAGAGAATGAAACAGACTAATTTGTGCTATGTGCATTCATGAATACATCACATTGAATCCCACTATTATATATAATTAGAATGCACAGATAAGTTTTTTTAAAGACATAGGCCGTTTTTCCTCGAGCAATGATTGTGAGGTGTTTAGTCAATCATGTCAGAATTTAAGTTTGGTTTGCATTCAGTTATTGCCCCATGTACCTCCTTTGTACTGAGTCAGTCTTATGGCATGAAAGGCAGGGAGGCCTTTCACAACTCACCATAGTGATACCTATCCTGTCTTGAATCAGTGTAGGATTCTTAGCCCAAGAGCCCAATGCCCTCCTTGAGGATGCCCCCCAGATTTTTTGTTTGTTTTTTGGGGGGCACCAGGAATTGAACTCAGGGCACTCAACCACAGAGTCACATCCCTAGCTCTATTTTGTATTTTATTTAAAGACAAGGTCTGACTGAGTTGCTTAACACTTTGCTTTTGCTGAGGCTGGCTTCGGACTCTTGATCCTCTTGCCTCAGCCTCAGATTACAGGCATGCACCACTATGCCCTGCTCCCCTGCTGTTTTTGCTCCTTCACTCAGAAGGCTTGCATCATTGCCCAGGAGCAGGAGCAGGATGGAGATTTCCTGCCTGTTTCCCAGAGGTGCTGCTTGCTATATCATACAAATCATGGCAGCAAGGGCAATTCCTTATCCCTTCCTATAGATGTAGGTTGCTGTTGCTCTACCTAGAAGTTATGAATTGATTCTACAACACAAGGTGCAGGTAAGTTTTCTTCCCTTAATTCACTAGAGGATTTGTTTATTTTCTGAGAAAAGGGCTTAAAAAATATCAGGCCTTGATACCTGTTATGATTTGGATATGAGGTGTCCCCCAGAAGCTCATGTGTGAGACAATGCAAGAAGGTTCAGAGGAGAAATGATTGGGTTGTAAGAATCTTAACCCAATTAGTGATTTAATCCCCTGATGTGGATTAACTGAGTGATAACAAGTGGTAGGATGTGGCTGGAGGAGATTGTAATTGGGGCGTGACTTTGGGGTATACATTTTGTAATTGGAGAGGAGAGACTCTCTCTCCGCTTCCTGATGATGCAAGCTTCTTCCCTCTGTCACACTCTTCTGGTCATGATGTTCTGCCTCATCTTGAGCCCAGAGGAATGGAACTGGCTTTCTATGGACTAAGACCTCTGAAACCATGAGCCTTCAAATAAACCTTTTCTCCTGTATAATTGTGCTGGTCAGATCATTTAGTCGCAGCAGCAAAATAAATGACTAAAACAATGCCATTGTCCAATTTAGAGTAATTTCTCAACTTTGCCCTGACCTTACTTTATCTCTATGAACTCAAAAGTGAGTGTGAACTCCCTCCTGCATGGGGTTCCCAGGAATGCAAAACTGTCACTCTACACAACATCTAATGAATTTGTTAAATATGGCTTATTTTCTGCTCCCACATTTTCCTCTTTTTTATTCTTGTTTCTTCTGGAAGAGACTTGTTGTTTGGCTCAGTGTTAACCTTGAACTCACAGCTCTCTGAATAACTTAAGGAAAGGTAGTGTTCTCTTGATTCTCTGGTGTATTATTTTAAGATTAGAGTGATGTCCTCTTATGACTTTCTATACACTAGAGTGGTAGAAGCAAAATTTGTTTGCATGTAATTCATTTATAACATAACTCCTGGAAATAATACTGCGTGGATCAGGAACTAAGCAAGAAAGTAATGAAAGAAGATAATACAACTTTAGGAGCAAGTTATAATTTTTTAAACTCTGATAGACTTTTCAGAAATTTTCTCAGATTTTCCACCTGAAAATATAAAGTGATTATCAACCAAGTATTTTTCTTCATTATTGCATAAGGACTAGTCACACAGCTGTACATTAGGAATGGTTCTCTGTGTTGAACACTCCCATTCGATTTTCCTAAAAAAGAAAAAAAAATATGCATGTATAAGCACAAAAAGTCATACTGATGCTCATTTCTTATACCTGATCACATTCTAAAATTCCCCAAAAGTGGAAATATTTATTACAAAACAATTCCATCACTTTTCTTCTTGGGTTAATGCCACAAAGTATTTGGAGAATAAATTAATTATGAGAGAAATAAAAATTTAAGTTTTTATTTGAAATAAAGGTGTGTTTTTATTTAAATAAAGCTGTATTTTATTCATGTAAACATTATTAGGTATAAACATTAAAATTCATGATTTAAGAAAAATATTTTTTTCATTTCCAGCTTTAAGAAACATGTGTTTGAGAAACAGCTATTAGAAAATAATCTTTAAATATGGGTTACCTGAAAATTTTAATAATTTTGGAAGATTTCTGGGTTATTCCCATAAAACAAATCAATGTATTTTTAAGATTATTCTCATAAGAAATGGATTTATTGAAAAGCTAATATTTATCTCCAAATCATTGTCATCTTCAGGCTAATTTAAATAGTTTCTTCCACTATTATTAATCAAAATTATTATACTGTTTTATAATTACAATCAATTTATATATTTTAATGCATTTCTGATGGGACCAAGTTTTTTGATAAAATTAATCTTAATAAGTACATACTACATATATTTTGAGTATTTATTTATTTTATAGTTGTCCCTCTTTATCCACATGGAATATGTTGCAGAAATCTAATGTTTTTTTTAATTCATACAAAGTACCAAATTCCATAGAAGATATTTTCTTAAAAACTTCAGTTCATGATTATTTTCTTGATAACTTGGAAAGTTTCAGCTTTTGATCCAAATAAAGCATTTTATACCTTTTTGCATATTCAAATTGTCACTATCATTACTCTTCCTCTTTGGAACCATAATCTAAGAGCTACTTAAAGATAAGTAGCACAATATGCCAATAGTCAGATAACCAAGATACCACTGAGTGATAAATGGTCAGGTAGCATATACAGCACTGATACTTTGGACATTGGGATGACTGATCCCAGGAAGACCCTAGTATGATGGTGAATAGATTTCATCATTCTATTCAGAAGAGGATGCAATTTGAAAATTATGAATTGTTTATTGATACAATTTTACATATAATATTTTCAAAAGTGGTTTTCCACAGAGAAATGAAATACATAAAGTGAAACTACAGACACATGTGAAGTACTATATGTATCATAGAGCTAAAATTTATTCGAGTTTATTTTTGGAATTTTTTTATAGAATTCTGAGAACATGGTAGGTTTTGTTGCAAATTTACAAATCTATTTTAATACATTATCTGTGTATCAGCTTCCAGAATAAGATGAATACTTCTCTAGCACAGTAGAGTATTTAGTCTCAATTTGTTCTGTTCTTCACTTAACGGGGTAAGTGGACACAACAGGAAGTGCAGCCATTGTCAAGTGTTTAGGTAGGGAAGAGGAATATGTCTGTTGCTCATAATGTAATTATTCATTTCAATGAGATCCTATGACTACTCATGCTGAAATGTATAGGTGTATTCTTTAAGTAAATAATATGTTATGTTACAATACTTCTAGGAGGTTAAATATTTTAATGTTGAAATGAGCTATTTCAATAAGAAGTAATCCCAAGACCTAAAGTAGCAAGTTTTAAAATCAAGAACTTAAATGACAGTTGTAGTGTGTATAAGATGAATCCTTGCATTTGGTGATGTATAGGCTACACAGAAGAGATTTTCATGCACTTATGGGGTGGAACAATAATCAAAAGTACTTTATGAGAGAATTGAGTCAGATGATGAAATAGAAATGACATTTTATTCTTTCCCCATGAAAGTGAAGACAGAATTTAGTGGAAACTAGTGTACGGTGTTTTGTGTGCTTGTTACTGCTATTGGGAATAACATGTTCTAATCTTGCAGTGCAAATGGGCCATTGATTTTGCAAGATAATCTGGTTTCAATGTTGGAATTATGATCTTGCAAAAGGTATAGAGTAGGGGGGCAAGAAAACAATACAATGAATGGGTTGTATTCTGTAGGAACAAGACCATAATAGTTAAATATTCCATCGTTTATAGATATTGAAAAGGGATACGTTACCACTACAAAGCATGGGTTCAGGATCTATTGTGTGATGATGAGCAACAAGGTTCTACTTCACAGTTCTTACTCTCCCGTCAAAGCCAGAAGCATCAGGAGTAATGGAAGCATATAAATATTAACATATTCAAAATATTATTATTTTTAAATAAAAATATATATTTGTGTACTATTTCTACATGTGACCAGAATTGTAAAATATACAGTACTCAGCTAATCTAATTAATTGAATTACTTACTAAATTGATTATATTAATTAGTGCCCTTTGAAATCCTTTTTTCTAAAATCTGAAAAAGTGATAATTATGTCCCACTATAAAAAGATTCTTTGTTCTGCGATTAATGTATATAGAAGACTTCCAGGGTATCAGGGTGTTTTTATTTTCTTTTCAAAGAAAAAATATTGTTTGTTTTTCTTTAGTTTTTCTGTTTATTTAATTCTAGCATTTCCATGATTATAAAAATGCACAACTTTGACATACAGCAGGTAAGCAAAGGTCATTTTTTTGTAGGCATGAATAATGTAGAACATCTTATGTACTATAAGCTGTAAGCATAGTCATGTATTCATAGGAAGCAAAGTAGGTGAGAAAACGTGCAGTAATATTTTCAATTAAAATATCAAGTCTTATAATAGATTTTGAGTAATTATCAGAGACTTACACAAGGGAAGTAGTCTCCTAATCAAAGACTTTTGATTAATCTAATCACTCTTTCACTCTGCCTATGCAAATAATGTCCCACTGGTGTTCTAATTTAAAACAACAGGTTTCATTTATTAATGAATAAAAGGAAGTTACCAGTGGTAATGACAGTATTATGACTGAATATTGTGATCTAAGAAGCAATATGACAGAAATAATAAAATTGATTAGTAAAAGAGGAAACTGATAGTTCATTGATAGTATTTACAGAGACAAAATTTTACTTACCATTATCCAGGTTGTGCAGATAATTGAGAAAAAAATTCTCTAATCTGATCTCCTGTAATTAGTTCTGAATCCTTTGCATGCTAATCATTTCATCCCATTTGTAGATAAACCACCATTGGAACAAAAATAAATTCTTTTAAAGCAATTTCAAATATTATTAAAGAAACTATGTTATTATTTATTTCATAGTCTCATGATTTTATTTCTCTCCCACCCCACAACTAGAATTCTCTTTCTTCCATGATATGTCATTAAATTTTCACAAAGTTAATTGAAATAAGCTAATTCCAAAAATGTCTTATAGCTATATAACTAGAATATACAATAGATTAATTTTGCAAAAAAATATTCTAGGTAAAGTCAAAAATTTGAAATATGTAGGTGAGTCCAAACTCAAGATGCTGAGATGCATGATACCATTTAATAATTTCTGGTGCTCCATCTCATGGCCACTGAATCCTGATGGGAGGAAGATATTAACACTTTGTGAATGGATTAGTGGACACCATTATTATGAATTTAGCATTATACATCAAGACCAGGAAACAAGAAAGGAAAAATTTACCATTCAAAATTTCTAGATTGCTACCACCCTTACATTCTTCCAATTTTTTTCCTGTTCCATTTAGTACCACAAATGACAAAGTCCTCACCAGCTGTGATGTAATATTATAACCAGAAGGGGCTTTCCCCATTTTAGCCATGAGGACTTTGATTCCTCGCAAATGGCTTCTAACGACGTAAGTACCTTCACAATTCCATTACCCAGAGTTTGCATTTTCCATGCCAGATCATCCAAATATTTCATCTTGCTTTCAAGGCCTTTATCAAAACCCATTCAGACAACAATTATGCTAGAGTTTGATAGCTTTGGCATTCTCAACAAAGTTGAAAGCAGTAACAAAGTCAACAGACATCACAGCCTCTTCTCACCTGTGGACTTTAGTTCCCTCTTCATCTAAACGTGGAAATACAGATCGCTAGGCTGTTGAGCATGTTCAAGAAGGTACACTCTACCTTCAGGAGTCATGCCGTTGTATTGATGATCATCTGGCTCCTAGGCAGACTTAGCCATACTAAAAAAAGATATGAGTCTCTGGGATCGTCAGAGACTCAGCATAGAAATTCAGCTCCTGTCTCATAAAGAAAGGGAGGGGGGCATGTATGGAGGAAGGAAGGACTGTATAGAGGGAAAAGAGGGGTGGGGGGAAGGGAAAAAATAACAGAATGAATCAAACAACATTACTCTATGTAAATTTATGATTACACAAATGGTATGCTTTTACGCCATGTACAGAGAAACAACATGTATCTCATTTGTTTACAATAAAATAAAATTAAAAAAAAAAAAGAAACTATCTAAAACTGATAGCCCGTTCATCCCTACCATGAAACTGACACAGTGAGTGTTTTCATAAATATGTTAGAGATAGAAATTCCCCAGTTTGAAAAGTAGGACTGGGGATGCTTCCACTCTAGCCATTTCACTTTAACTTTGTTTTTTACTTTTTAATTTAATTTTTATGTGTTCGAATTAGTTGTAAATGACAGCAGAATGCATTTTGATTCATTGTACATAAATGGAGCACAACTATTTCACTTCTCTGGTTGTACATGATGTACAGTCTTACTATTCATGCAATCATACAAGTACATAGGGTAATGATGTCAATCACATTCCATTATCTTTCCCACTACCCTGTCCCCTTGCCTCCTCCAATTCCCCTCTACTCAATCCAGAGTTCCTCCATTCATTCCTTCCCCCCCACCCCAATTATGGATCATCATCCATATATTAGAGAAAACATTTAGCCTTTAGTTTTCTGGGATTGGCTTATTTTGCTTAACATGATACTCTCCAACTCTATTCATTTACCTGCAAATGCCATAATTTCATTCTTCTTTAAGGCTGAGTAATACTCCATTGGGAATCTATACCACATTTTCTTGATCCATTTATCTATTGAAGGGCATCTAGGTTGGTTCCAGGCTTAGCTATTGTGAAATTGAGCTGCTATAAACATCGATGTGGCTACATAACTGTAGTATGCAGATTTTAATCTTTGGGTATAGACTGAGAAGTGAAATAACTGGGTCAAATGGTGGTTCCATTCCAAGTTTTCTAAGGAATCTCCATACTGTTTTCCATAGTGGTTGCACTAATTTGCCATCCCACCAGCAGTGTATGAGTGTTCCTTCTTCTCCACATCCTTGTTAACACTTATTGTTACTTGTGTTCTTGATCATTGGCATTCTGATTGGAGTGAGATGATAGAGTAGTTTTGGTTTGCATTTCTTTAATTACTAGAGATGTTGAACATTTTTCATATATTTGTTGATCAGTTGTATACCTTCATCTGTGAAGTATCTGCTCAGTTCCTTAGTCCATTTATTAACTGGATTATTTGTTTTTTGATTATAAGTTTTTTGAGTTCTTTATATATCCTTGAGATTAGTGCTCTCTCTGATGTGCATGTGGTAAAGATTTTCTCCCACTCTGTAGGCTCTCTCTTCATGTTATTGACAGTTTCCTTTACTGAGAACAAACTTTTTAGTTTGAATCTATCCTATTTGTTGATTCCTGATCTTATTTCTTGTTCTTTAGGAGTCTTGTTAAGGAAGTCAGGTCTAAGTTTGCACGATGAAGATTTTGGCTGCTTTTTATTCCATTAGGCACAGGGTCTCTGGTCTAATTCCTAGGTCCTTGATCCATTTTGAGTTGATTTTTGTGCAGGGTGAGAGATAGGCATTTAATTTCATTTTACTGTGTCTGGATTTCAAATTTATCCAGCACCATTTATTGAAGAGGCTATCTTTTCTCCAATGTATGTTTTTGACACCTTTGTCTAGTTATGAGATAACTGTACTTATGTGGGTTTGTCTCTGTGTCCTCTATTCTGTACCATTGTGCTACCTGTCTATTTTGATGCCAATACCATGCTGTTTTTGTTACTATTTCTCTGTAGTATAGTTTAAGGTCTGGTATTCTGATACCTCCTGCTTCACTTTTCTTGCTAAGGATTTCTTTGGCTATTCTGGGTCTCTTATTTTTCCAAATGAATGTCATAATTGCTTTCTCTATTTCCATGAGAAAAGATGTTGGGATTTTAATTGGAATTGCATTGAATTTGTATTACACTTTTGGTAGTATGACAATTTGGACAATATTAGTTCTGCCTATCCAGAAACTTGGGAGATCTTTCCATTTTCTAAGGTCTTCTTTAATTTCTTTCTTTAGTGTTATGTCGTTTTCATCATAGAGGTCTTTCACCTCCTTTGTCATATTGATTTCCAAATATTTTATTTTTTTGAGACTCTTGTGAATGGGGTAGTTATCCTAATTTCTCTTTCAGAGGATTCATCACTGATGTATAGGAATGCATTTGATTTATGGGTGTTGATTTTATATCCTGAAACTTTGTTAAACATTTATTAGTTCTAGATGTTTTCTGGTGGAATTTTTTGGATCCTCTAAATATAGAATCATGTCATCAGCAAATAGTGATAATTTGAATTATTTTCCTATCCATATCCCTTTAATTTCTTTCATCTATCTAATTGGTCTGGCTAGAGTTTCAAGGACTATGTTGAATAGAAGTAGTGAAAGAGGGCATCCCTGTCTTGTTCCAAATTTTAGAGGGAATGCTTTCATTTTTTTTTCATTTTGAATGATATTGGCCTTGGGTTTAGCATAGATAACTTTTACAACGTTGTGGTACGTTCCCATTATCCCCATTTTTTCTAGTGTTTTGAACATGAAGAGTGCTATATTTTGTAAAATGTCTGTTCTGCATCTATTGAGATGATTATATGATTCTTATCTTTAAGTCTATTGATGTGATGCATTATTTATTGATTTCCATATGTTGAACCAACCAGTTGATTCTTTGAAAAAAATAAATAAAACTGGTAAACCCGTAGCCACACTAATGAAGAGGAGAGTGAAAACTTAAATTACTAAAATAATGATGAAAAAGGATATATCACAACAGACACTATTGAAATACAGAAGATAATTTAAAACTATTTTGAAAGTTTGTACTTCAACAAAATAGAAAATCTCAAAGACATCGACATATCTGTCAATTTGGAGATATATGAACTATTCAAACTGAATCAGCAGGACATCACCATTTAAACAGGTCAATCTCAAGCAATGAAATAGAAGACACCATCAAAACCTAACAACCAAGAAAAATCCAGAACCAGACAAATTCTCAACTGAGTTCTACAAGACCTTCAAAGAAAAATAAATACCAATACTCTTCCTAATATTCCATGAAATAGAAAAGGAGGGAACCCTTCTAAACTCATTCTATGAAACTCTTATTACCCTGATACCAAAACCAGACAAAGAGACATCAAGGAAAGAAAACTTCAGATCAATATCCCTGATGAACACTGATGCAAAAATTCTTAATAAAAATTCTGCTTAATTGCATACAAAAACATATTATAAAGATATTGCACCATGGTGAAGCGGGATTCATCCCACAGATGCAAGGTTTAACTGTCTTTCTGAGTGTTTCTTTGCCCTTTGCTTATTACTCTGCATAAAAACAGAAATTCTCCAATATGATGACAACAGAACAGCTAAGTTCATACAGGCTTTTGCCACTTGGGGGTCAATTTGATCCTTCAGGAGCATAATGTGCCACTTAGGAGGAATTTAAGAGCTACAACAACTTCTGCTAGAGAGCACAGATACACCATTGGTCTGATCCAATAGGTTCATAAAAAGTTAATTCGTCTTTATTGACCAAAAATACTTGGAAAGGAAACCTTTAACAACTAGTTGTAAGTTATTGTAATTAAATATATAAAAACTAAAGCTCACTTTCATAATTTTCTAATGTCCCCTCTAAATATATTAGAAGTGACAACTAGACAATGTAGAATCTCTGTTGTTCCTTCCTGAAGATATAAAAAACTCCAGGTTAACAACAACAACAACAAAATAATAATAAAATAAAAAAAGAGAAATCTTCATTCTGGGAATGTCTAATTAACTTTGCATTTCTAAAAGTTTACATAATTCATGTATGTTTTTATATACCTATAAAATTCTGTCAATGATTTTCCTCTCTCATTCACATTGCTTATTCATCAGAAATATTATTCGAATGCTGTATGGTTAATGAGAAGATGAAATTGTATAGATTTGAGAGACTACTACAGCTATTATATTTGGTGAAGGATCATTTAATGAGAGGGCAGCCATACATGCCAGGGTGTCCAGGATGACATTTATTCATGCCAGTTTTTCTCTCATAATAATTACTAGTGTCTATTAGTCACAGAAATGTCTTAGCATGGAGGCACAAGATAAATTTAACTGATAGAATTTTGCAAAATATGACATTGAAAATGGTGGATACATTGGAGTTCACAAAAAGTTTAAGTTTTATTTTTCAGAGTATTACATTGTTCATGACAGGTAGAAAAACATACAAGTGATCTATATGAGACTAATATGTATATATCCAGCAAAGAAAAAAAAATCAATGCATAGATGAGGCAACTCATAGAATTAGAGAATATATTTTTAAACCACATATCTTGTTAGAAATAAAAATCCCAAATATTTAAGGGATTACTTCAACTCACTATAAAAAATCATGGCTAGTACAATTAAAACTGTACTGAAAACTCAAATGGATAACCTCTAAAGAAGATATATAAGAAAAATAGCATCAGTAATCATTATGAAAATAAAAATATGAATCACAACATGTGATTAACACTGTTAGAATGGCTATAAAAAATAAGTTTTGGTGAGGCATTGGAAAAATTGTAATCCTTCTGCAATGTTGGCAGGATGTGAAATGCTACGATCGCTATCAACACTGGTATTGAGCTTCCTTAGATAGAAATAGAGCTAACACATAGTCCATCAATGCCATTTCTGTGTAAACGTCCTGTTATTGTTTGAAAGTGAAGTGTCTCCCAAAAGCTCAGAAGACAATGTAGAAATTTTTCAGATATGAAATGATTACATGATGAGAGTTATAATCAGTGAGGAAATCCAATTTATGGATGCATAATGTGAAAGAAAGTACCCCGATGCTAGGTAGTATCTACAGGCAGGTGGGCTGTGAAGGAAGGGAGTAAGTCCTTGTGGGAATACCTTTGGAGTTTATATTTTGTCCCTGGTGCCTTGTGAGTTCATTCATATTCATCCCCCCCCCCCCTTTTCTCTCTATCTCTATCTCTGTTTCTATCTCTGTCTCTATCTCTATCCCTCTCTCTCCTTCCCGGCTGCCATGAATGAACAGCTTTCCTGCACCGTACCCTTCTGCCATGATGTTCTGTCTTACCTCAGGTATGAAGATTTGTGCATTAACTAATTCTGGAGCCTTCCATATCAACAAATTGATATCACTTCAAGGATGGTTGACTGTGGAATTCTTGATGGTATGGTACATATATATTTAATTAAGATTGTCCCAGTTAGCAGACCAGAGCATTATTCAAAACAGAAATTGAAAAATCAATGCAATGATATATTTGATCCCAGTAGAAGAAAAGATAGAGGTAAGAATACTTCTTGCAGCTGGCCAAAATCTATATTTATGCAATGCTATTATAAGTTTTGAAAAAAGTATAAAAACGTAGGAGAAGAAAATGATACCGATCCTAATTAGATTAGTGAATGACATATGCATGTTTCAAAATATCACACTGGCCCTGTTAACATGTACAATTAACACATGCTACTCAAATATTTTAAAAGGCAGAAATGTAGGACAATCAGGAAAAATGTTACTGGTGTTAGGGTAAATGTATAGAAACACATCCCCAATACATTGTGCTTTCAGTTTGTAAGAGTTATTGACATCGTGAAACTCTTGGTGTAACAAGAGAAATTCCTTCTTTGCAAATAGATATGTCCTGTGATGAGTCTATGTCTATTGCATTTTTGAATACAATATAGCCTGAGAATGTTCAGTTGAATTAGAACAGACAGAATATGAGTAAAAATCCAGTTTATATATTCAAACTCTAATACAGGATCTTATTTGCAGAATAGAAATAAGGCAGATAGAAAAAAAAATTTCCATTCTTGCCTTGTTAATTCATTAAATTTTAGTTAAAGCTATTAGCACATTTTAATTGTACAGTTAATGGGATTCACTCTCATATCTCAATACATGCATGAATTATGCAATGATCGTGTTTATCCATCTACCTTTCTTTTACCCTTGACCCTGCTCCTTCTCTCCCACAGTACACTTACCAATCTCTTGATGTGTTTCGGCCCACCCTGCCCTTCCATACCTTTAGTGAACACTGTTCCATTCTGTATTCTACAAAGTTGATTTATTGGTTTCCAAAAATAATGAGAATATATAGTATTGGAGAACTTTATGTATGTTGAGTGAAACAAGCCAGATACAGAAAGACAAATATCAACTTATCTTTAAAATAATATCGTATGAAATAGTGTCTTTAAAATAGCAAGTTCTGCAAAATTTTGGCAAAGGCGTGCAGGGTTGGGGAGTGTTAGTGGAAAACTAGAACATCAGGGGTAAATCGTTTGAAATAAGTAAATGTCGAAGAACAAAAGTCCATATTGTTATTCTATTAACTATAAAAAATTACTGAATGAAACCTAGAAGACAGAAAACAACATCAATAAACTGATTTTAAGTAAAATTAAAACCACATTTTAGCAAACATTAAAGCCCCAAATTATGCACAGGTTTAAAATTTTAAAGGCAAGCTTTCTAACAAAACTCTGTAGAAAAAAAAACAATATGTTACCTCTAAAAATCCCACTTGTAAAACTGCTTTAACAAGAAAAACCCATGTCTTTTAAAATGCAAATGAATTCATGACTATTTCAATATTGATATATGAAAGAAGTAACTTATTAGACAATTAGAAATTTGTTTCATAAAATTGTTTAATATGCTAAAATGCTTCCATTTTGTATTTGCAAACTGACACTAGAAATACGTTCTATGCTCTATTTTTTGAAAAGGAAGATTGAATTAAATTTTAAAGACTTTTTAATTTATATCATAGAGATATCAACCATTGTATAACACATTGAAATTTTACTGCTCAACCATGCCCATAATCCTACCAGTATTTGACATGTAAGAAATAATAGTGAAATTTGTATTTGTTGAGGAAATCCAGAATTCAATATATGATAGAATGTGCAAAAATGTTTTCATTCAAAGAATTATATAACTAAGCATAATTTATACAGATTATTTATTTAGTTATTTTCTTTTATTGCAACATTCTTATTGGTTCCACTTAATGGTATTGGTTTTTGCCAAGGTTTTTTGAAGTGCAAATCACTTATCACTGCTTTTGCAATATGAAATTTTAATTGGACCTCATTAGCTATATTACTATATTTGCATGTGTTTCTTCCAAAGTTTAAAGTGGTATCAATAATTATAATGTCAAAATTTGATAAATTTTACATAAAATGTATTTATGTATGTATTTATGTATCTACATAAAATTATTTAAATTTAAGTTAGTTAAATTAAAGATCATATCTCAATTTCATTTAGCTTTATGACTTTATCCCATTATAATTTTTTAAATTTACTATTGTTATTTTTTTAATTTTATTTGTTCTCTCAGATGTATATGACAGAAGAGTATACTTTGACAAATTATGTATACATGGAGTATAACTTATTCTAAAGAGGATTCCATTCTTGCGGTGGTATATTATGTGGAGTTTACTGGTTGTGTATTCATATTTGAACATAGAAAAGTGATGTCTGATTCCATCTACTGCCTTTCCTAATTCCCCAAATAACATGGTACACTTGTATGTTGGTTTTTAAAAACTTTAAGCTACTTGTAGCTTTCCTGATGGATAAAAAAATGACTTATCTGAAAGGCATATTGACCCAGTCCTGTACTTTCAGGAATGAAGAGTCTAAGGTAAAAAGATGGCTTCAGCTCAGGAGCCTGAAATAATATAGCAAGACATTGTCTCAAAAAACAGTAACAAAAACAAACAAACAGACAAACACTATATACAGTGGTTATCACTATATGCAGTAAATTGGAACATCAAAAGTAATTAGTATGTAATAGGTCAACATAATAACAAAAATATTTTTCTCATCCCCCAACATCACTGATAATACATACACAAATAAGATGGGCATAATTTTAGTTAGCAGTAAGACATGCTTGGTCAGTAGTTTTAGAAAATACTTGATACAGAGCAAATAAGGCAATGAACAGCCCTGCCTCAGTGGCACCTCAAGTTCTGACAAGATAGCTATTTTAGGATTCTCTCTGATCTCAACCCTATAAACCATTCCTTTTACAATAGCAGAAAGAGGTAAATGCAGAGGGTAAGAACCAAAATGCTAAGGTATGTTTGCTTAGAGAGCCTAATTGTTACGACATATTAAACAAGACCTACACAAACCTCACAGAGCAGAAATTTCCAGAACTAGGAAAGCCCAATGATTAAGACTGAAGTCTGCTAATAAACACTCCTATAAAACCAGTTGCATTTAGTACCTGTCAGTCAAGACCTGTCAGCCAAGAAAGAGCAAGAATACCAAAAGTTGCCCTTAGGCAGTTAACTAATGTAGCTTGTCAAACCAGAATCAAGAAGTGATACTTGGGTGGGACTTTCTAGCAATCTCCCTCTTGCCCCAGTAACACAAAAAAGTGTTGGGACACAAAAAAGTGGGTCATTGCTCTCCTTTCATAAAACCACTCATCTCCCTTGAAGATGCTGCTGCTCTTCTTTTTTTTTTTTTCCTATTCAACTTTGCTATTCTTTTACTAAATCTGTTATCTTGCTTGAAATGCTATCACAGAAAGACACAAGAGCCAAGAAAACTATAATCTCCAGTAAGATCTTAAATATGATTTCAATTCTGTTATCACATAAGAGAGTAAGTATGTGTGATTTGGATAAAAAAAAAACAGTGAAAATATTAATAGCATTGGCAACATACCTAGAAATTGAAACTTTCTCCATATTGATTGAACTATTGTGGCATGCCATTGACTTTCCAAACTACATATTTTAGGGTAAAGAAGATAGATTTCCAGTTTAAGATGAAGAACTGATTAAAAGAATTAATCTTCATTAATTGTTTCAAAAATTAGTTACATGATAATTATATACAAAGTGGAATCCATTCAAAATGAGTGGACAAAGGTAACTCAGTTTCCCAAAGTTTGATGCATTCAGGGGGAATAGCATAAGATGGGATCTCATGAGTAACAACTAAATTTTGAAAAGGTCTCATTTCAGAACATATAAAGATCTGCAACTAGAGAGTAGGGTTGTATAAATGAAGGGAATTTGTTTTGACCTAATCTGTTTCGGAAAGTTACTCTATAGGTAATTCGAATAAATATAGCTTATGTTGGCATATTTTTGCTGGAAAGTTGATACCCAAGTTTTACTCTCCTTATATTTTTTGAACAACTGTTAGTGTGTGACCCAATTCATACCCTTAAGTGAATCATCATGAAACATGCCCTAGACACATGCAGAAGCTGAAAATGAACTCAGTAAGTGAAGGAAATTAGCAAAGGAGTGGAAGTGGAAGTCAGTACTTCCATGAATAAACAGATGCTCTTAAGTATAAATAAAAATAGACCTACATGTTATAAGATATAGTAAGAAAATAAGGAGCAAAAGAGGAGAAATGGCAAAAGATTGAGATATAATTCAAAAGTGAGGAAATAAAAGAATATATATAAGCTACTAAAAAAACCTAATGAAATGTGATCATCAGTAGACCTTTTCTCAGCAAAAGTGGATTGCAGAAGTTATTGCAAAATACTGCTAAAGTTCTGATGGAAATATTTTTACAATTTAAAGACTAAAGTAAGCATTTTTAAATGTGTTTATCACATACACTTTCTGTAAAATAGTGCTTATATGCGCCCTAGCAAACCAAAGAGCAATCTTAGAAGAAAGCATGAGGGGAATTAGAAAATGTGAAGCAGAAGAAAAACAAATCCATGGTATCAACTATAAGAAAAGTCAACACGATAATCTAGTTGGAGTAGTTAGCAAATAGCATGAGTAAGAAACTGTGTAGTAAAACAATAAATAAATCACCTTTGCTCTGTAATAATTATAAAGAGAAGAATTTAAAATGTCAGGTATGTGAGGATGAGAGGAAAGACTATAAAATAAATTCATAGAACTAACTTGATTTTAGACAAATGAGGATTCATGGGGAGGAGATTTGGTACCTGTTCTCTTAAACACCATGTGTGAAATCTTCTCTAAAAAACAAACAAAAAATAACTTGTTTTAATGATGAATAGTGCATTATAATTTTGTAAATATTTAGAAATATTTACATATTTAAGCTGTTATAATTATTCTTTTTAATTTTCTACAATCAACCTACACATGGGTCATGTAAGACAACTGAACTTCCAACAATATAAAGGTGGTAAATCAATGTAAAATTTATTTATCCATGCGATAATTGATGGTGCTAATGAGAAGTTAAAAAAACTATGTGCAGAACATTTCCTTAATGTATATGATAGGGTGTTAACTTGTATGTCCTAATATTATGAAAACATGATACTAAGTTTTTAGGATGTGGTTTACAAGTGTTAAAGTTGTCATTAGATGTAAATGTGCATATATTAAAAACCTAATTTGGGAGACACATGGTGGCACACTCCTCTGCTCCCAGGTATTCAGGAGACTGAGACAGGAAGATTGCAAGTTCAAGACCAGTCTCAGCAATTTAGCACGACTCTAAGCAACTGTGAGAACCTGTGTCAAAAAGAAAAGAAAGAAAAAAAAAAAAAAAAAGATAAAAAAGGCTGTGGCTGTGGCTTTGATGAAATGCCCTTAGGTTAAATCCTTTGTATGGGAAAAGAAAAAAAAATTACTAATATAAAGTAACTGTTCCCCCCTAGCCCACCCCCATTGTGAATTAGCATACTCATATCATAGAAATCATTCAGTCTTTGCTTTACTGAATTTAAAATTATTTTAAAAAGCAATTTCTTCATCTTTTATGTAAGAAGTAAAATAACTAAAAGTTTATCCAGATAAATAAATGAATGAGGTAAAATGGTATCTGTCAAGGTACAGTTCTCATTTGATATATTAAAAAATGAAAAAAGTCAAAAGTGTTCAAAAGTGTGGATAGGAAAGGCGAAAAAGGTGGGTATTTAAAAACTATTTCTTGGCATTATTTGAATAAATAATATAATATTAATAAGAAACATTATTTAAAATATAGAAAAAACTAAGTCTTAATTTGCACACAAAAACCTATCAATAGCAATTAGACAAATGAAATGAAAATGTAAAAATATGAGTGTGAGGCAGGGGTGGGAAAAATTTTAATCATCATTTATCATATTTATTTATATGTTTCATGCTTTTAACAATATTAAGTAAACAACAAAAATCACAGGTATTAAGTATGGATTTAATTATCAAAATCATTGAGGCAAATAAAATAAGATAAAATAAAGTGAATTTGTTAAAAGTACTAATTATTTATTCAATGAATAAAATAGTATGATTAACAGTTTTGTATAATTATTACCGTTAGCTAGAATCCCATATCTGTCATCTCTCTCATGTTTTTTAAGGTTTGCTGAGTTTTTCATACAATACTCATGTTTTCAGGATTGTCTATTTAATTGGGTTAAACAACTAAGTAAAAGAAATTTTCAAAAGCATAATGCTTTGTCTAGAAAAGTAATTTCTGTCTCTTTAAAATATGCTTATGTGTTTAAGGAACCTATGAAATATTCAGGAATATACCCAGAATAACACGATCCAATCATGTGAATAACAAAATGGGGTCCTAATTAGAATAAGATACATTCCATGCATGTTGGTATAATTATATCAAAATGGATTCTACTGTTGTGTGTAACTAAAAAGAACCAATATTAAAAAATAAGTAAATAAATAAATGAAAGGGCCAGGAAAATAGCTTAGTGGTTGAGCACACCTATGTTTCACACCTAGTACTACTGCAAAAATGAAGCAACAAAATGAAACAAAAACCCCACAAGAAAGCAATAGCAAGAACAACAAAAGCATAACCGTTGTTGGGCTGGCGAGAAGCTCAGTGGTCGAGGGCTTGCAAAGTGTGATTGAGGCCCTGGGTTCCATCCTCAGCTCCAGCAACAAAATAAGACAAAAGAACATTGTTGCCATCACGTTCTCAAGTAGAGCATTTCTAGAGTGTCTTTGATCCATCTTTGTAAGGAGTTTTAAAACATCAAAATGCCTTTCATTTGGAAAGGACTTAGTAGTTACAAGTTTTAACTCTTAAGGATGAAAAAATAAAGTAACTTAGAAATAATTTTTAAAAAAGATTTAGTTTGAAGATTTACTTATTTTGATCATCTTAGAGCTAGTTTTCTTCTGTATCTCAATTCTGGATCATTCACCAATTTTTTTTTTTTTTCATTTGTTCTAATTAGTTGTACATAAGAGTAGAATACATTTATACATTTTGATAAATCATACATGAATGGAATATAATTTCTTATTTTTCTGATTATACATATTATAGGATCACATAGGTCATGAAGTCATAATGGACATGAAGTAATAATGTCTGTTTCACTCTATTATCCTTCCTACCCCCATACTCCTCCCCTCCCTTCACTCCCCTCTACCTAATACAAAGTAACTCTATTCTTCCCTAGCCCACCCACATTGTGAATTAGCATGCTCATATCATAGAAATCATTCAGCCTTTGGTTTCTTGGGTTTGCTTTGTTTTCATTAGTATGATATTCTTCAGACTCTATCCATCTACCAGCAAATGCCATAATTTCATTCTTCTTTAAACCTGAGTAATATTCCATCATCTATATATATACCAGATTTTCTTTATTCATTCATTTGTTGAATTTTGAGTATATCATAATCTATTTATCTATTTCACAAGAAACGTTTACATATCTTGCTAGCTTGATATTCTTAATGCTTGCCCAACTTTGAGTCTGTAATACCAAATGGGAATGGAAATATAAAATATGCCAAGTTGTTTTGCCAAACTGCTATGATAATTTTCACTCTGAGTTCATAAGGATTCACACTTACAATATGTGTGGTACAGGAAGGTAATGTCGAATCTGTACAAAATATTATTTTTTGTTGTATTTTTCATTTTCCTATTTGTAGTGATGTACAAATTTATGTTATTATCAATTCAGGATTTAGTCTTGTGACTTTCTGGTTTAATATGCAGTGAACAATATTTTTCTTCTTGAGTTCTCTTTATATTTTGAAATATTTTACTATTTATTATATCAAGAGTTTTGGGAAGTTTTGTGTTGAAATACCTTTGGCCGTTTTCAGTCCATCTTCTAATTCAATTCATGATTATGTTCTGTATTAACTGTTATAGTTTAGACAAATCAAACATAACCTTTACTATATAATCATGTTGCATTAAAAATGCAACAATATCTTCATATTAAAAACATTTTTCTCCAAAAACTTTTGCTTTTCACTTTCATCTTTAACCTATGTACAATCAATATCTAATGCGATTTATGCAAAACTTTTGTTGCACAAATTTGACAGCTATCAAAGCATTATTTATTCTATCCTTTTCTGAGCTGACTTGTAATGCAAACTTTGTTATATAAAAAGTTTCTGTGCATTTGTAATCATCCATCTAGACTTTCTTTTCTAATTCATTTTTTGTTTATATCCAACATTTTTGTCAATATATTTTATGGTATATTATGGTATAAGTGCTTACAACCTATTTTACTATTAGAAAATTTTTGGTGGAATACAAATATTCATGTATATTTAATTCCATATATTATATATATCCATAAGTGTAATTGTAGTTGGTATACCTGTTTCTCAAATAATTTTGTTAAATATCTTTTTATCTCAGTTTCAAGGTTACTATAATTGTTTTTCATTATAGTCAGTATGTTTTATTTATATTTATGTTGAAAACTTCCTTGTATCATTCACATATTTTATTTAAGGCATACAAACAAAGTTCTATTTAGAAAAAAATCTGTAGCACTATAAGTATGTATTTAAACAAGGTTAATATTTAAAAACAATAATCTTACCTTCTACTTAAGAATATGGGGAAAAAAGAGTAAATCAAACATGAAGTAGAAGAAAAAAATGAAACTCAAAAACCTACAGACAAGATGGCAATATAGAAAATCAGTAAAATCTACCTGTGCTTATATGATTATGACCAATGAAATAGGACTCTGATTAATGCAAGAAAAGGTACTTTGTAATACAAAATTCAGTAACAAAAAAGGGTCTATGAATATATACACAAGGCATACAAAATTCAGAGTAAAATAAAAGTACTTACTTTGGCAATCATTATACCCAAAATTAAACAACCAGTATGAAATGTACGAAATACTAAAACTGTTTAAAAACTAGAAAATATTCAGTGTCATATTTCTAATTAAAAGACTGAATCCATTAAAATGATTTTTGCACAAACTCCTATATATTCATATAACTTCATTGATGAAATTTACTAAACCTTTCAATAAGAAATAATACCAGTGATGCACAAAATCTAATAGAAAATAAGAGAAAATAATATATCATGACCCTAATATTTTAATTTGCAACAATTTTTCTCATGATTTTTGCAACTATCGTACATAGATTTCCCACGTATTCTTCATGCTTTTCCTCAGAAATCGTGTCTTACATAATGGTAGTGCATCATCAAGGCAGGAAATTGACATTGGCTGGCATCTCAGGTCAGATAATGAAGACTAGATTCTTGGATTTCACAAGTTTTTACATGCACTCCTCTTTTTAAATTTTTTTGTGTATAGTTTTATGAAAATTTATCACATGTGCAATTACATGTAATCATCAGCACAAACCTTACAAAAAATTGTTTCAACACCAAAGAGAAATTCCTTTGTGTTTCAACTTAAGAGTATTGGTTTCTCCAAACCTAATGCCTGCAACCATTGAGCAATTCTTTATAATTTTGATTCTCAGAGAACATGATATAAAATGAATAATATATTATCTAACCTTTTGCAATTGACTTTTTTTCCACTCAGTTAATTCCCTGAAGTTCCACCCTTCTCCTCGTGTATGTCAAGTTTGCTTTCAATCATAAAATACAGTTTAAAACCTCAAGAGAAGAATTACAATATATTCATTTATCTGTCCATTTCTTTCTCTTCATCTTTCCAGATGTACCAAATTCATTCTTTTATCATTTACACTGTCTATCCCTTCTTTTTAAGCAAGTTTTGCAGCTATTCAAATATTTTACTATTACTTCATCTAAGAATATTTTATGCTACTCTCATTTCTGAACATTTTTACTTGGCATACACATCTAGGTTGTCAGTTACTTTTTTTAGCACTTGAAAAATATTGTGCTTCTTCCTTCTGACATCTGTTTGAGAATCCACTGACATTTGAATTATTCATTCCCCTATAGATGGTGCATCACTTCTCTGATTGTTTCAAGTTCCTTTCCTTCTGTTAAGCTTTCATACACATTTGATTATGATGACCCTGGACATAGATGTCTTTGTGTTTACTCTGTTTGTGATTTTATTATATTCCTAAGTTTGTACACTTATGTCTTTTGCCAAATTTGGGACTGTTTCAGCCATTGTTTCTTCACATATTTTTTAATCCCACAATCTCTTTACTTCATTCTTGGGTCTTTGATCATTTACTACTGCCTTAAGTGACTTGAGGTACATTTTATCCATTTTGTAAAAATTACTTTCTCTTCTTCACACTGGCTAACTTACATTAATCTATATTCAAGTTCACACATTCTTTCCTCTATCAAATTCTTTCTACTAATGAGTCACCTACTGAGATTTTTGAGTTATTGTGTATTGGAATTAAGTTCTACTTCATTTTTCCCAATATCATAATTCTGTTCTGAGATTCTATTTTTTTGTCATTTGTTTCAATGATGTTCATGTTTATTTTTGCTTATTATAACTACAATATAATTTTGTCCAATACTTCCAAAATTTGTCATCTTGATAATGTGATTCTATTTATTGTCTTTTCTCATTCAAGCAGGAATATCTTTTACTTTTGATATATATTTTTTACTTTATACACAGGATATCCCATATATTATATAAATCTGGTTACTATTAAAGTATTCTAATTTAGCAAGGAATCACTGTGTTTAAGTTTCGAATATATGTCCTGGCATACTTTCATTAGTAGTGGACTAAATAAAACTCGACTTAAACTATATTTATATTTTTATTCTATTCTGTCATAATTTTATATTAAAAATATGAAAAGTCTTTCCCACGGCCTCTTCAGAACCACCTGAGTAGTGGAATAGACACTACCACACTACCACATTTCTGGAAGGTCACAAGAGAAATAAGTATTTTCCTTTAGACTTTGGGAAGCTGGCCAGCTCTTACTGCAAAGTGGGTCTTTGCCTCCAAACTTGGCATGGAGGTATAAGATTTTGTCACTGCAGAGTGTGAGTGGTAGTCAAGGGTCAATCCATACATTTGGCTGGACACAGCACAGCTTCACTACTGCAGGGCAGAGAGGAAAAATAGGACTGTGTCCACAGGCTCTGCCAGTGGAGAGGTCTACAATGGAAAAGCAAATCCAAGATCCAGCTTTCTCTGACAAAAAAAAAAAAAAAAGCAAGCAATATTTATTGCTGATGTTTTGAGCATGTTAAAATAAGACATCTAGAGACAAGTTACAAGTTTGCAGGAAATTTCCATTTTTAAGAAAGTTTTTATCTTGTCTTCTTAAGAGAAAATTGAAGATCCTATGTCAATCTGAACAATGCAAAATAAAAGGCAGAAAAAGAACCCAGATGTGAGAAGGAATGCAAATCACCATGCTAAGAAGCTGAGAAAATTACTCAGCAGGATCCAAAAATAATTAGGAACTGAGTGAGCATATTGGTAAAATATTAAAAGTACTTTGAAAACTTTTATGTGACATCGCATTTAGAAGATATTTTCTTCTTGGACTTTATCATGAAACTTTTCTGAAAATAGGGGGTTGACAGCCATTGCAACATTCTTTTTAAAAAAAAAAAACAATGAAAATGTGAGGTTTTTATAAAGATAAGTCTTAATATAGAGAAAGGTTTCGATGTTTTTGAGTGATACCTATACTAAAATTTAAAACCTAGGAAAACAAGAAATTTCAGACCCAGATGAATTTTTTTAATCCTTATAAATTTTAAGAAACAAACAAAAAAGAAAAAACAACACCAAACAATCTAAAAAAATTTCCAAGTATGAGTACCCCTGGGCAGAGTTCTAGAAATCTGTTGCTGCCTTTTTGGCTTTTTAGTTTGTTAGAGTATGAAAATTAACAATATTTTTATCTAGGCATATTAACAACAATGAATACATCAATTTTAATAAAACCTCCCAATGTTATTGGAAGAGTGAATTTTCAGTTTGTTGGTGGGTTAAAATTTGGTATGATGTTGGAACTTGCACTAATACTTTAGAAGTATGCATAATGTGGACTTTTGAATATTGAATATTTCCAAGATAGAAGGAAATCATTTCTCATCAATTTTGAGGAGAGGATAAGGAAAAAAAAAAGGAAACAACAACAACAAAAAAGCACCAGATAAGTAATCAGAAAGTAAAGATCAAGTAGATGGGACAGAATTACGTGGTATAAGAGAAAATGTATAACTAAACATAAATCATACAAGGGAAATTAGTTTGCAGATGGTCACTTAAGAATTTGAGATACTCAAATTCTTTGAATATTTGAATAGGCCCAACAGATCCCAGAGATGAAGTAACAACTACAACATTTGATATTGGTGAACCTCAATGTCCTCTTCAATGCTCAAGTTGAATAATTTAAAAGTAGTATAGCCTATATTTCTCTACTCCCCTCATGGATTCAACCTTCATTTCTATACTTAATTTTAAATTCTGCAATTATACAGTTACCAGATATATATATCATGTCGATTTGTCTCCATTTCTTCTCAGAATGCCTGTGTTGGTACTGCCAGGAGAGCCATCTAGAATGACCTTAGACTGCTCTTCTGGATAGGTTGTTTCTTATGCCCTCCGGCAGCCTTCAGAAATCAAACTTTACCAGTGATATTTTATGCTCACACTGCACAGCTAAGGTATGGAGAGTTGTTTATCATATACACATTCAAAATATGTGTGTATGTGTGTATTTGGTGTCAATTTGCCTAGTTAAGTAAAAGAAATGATATATTTAAATTTCAAATATCTGACTGAATTATGACTTTCTGTTCATAAAAACTATAGGAGACTTGGGAATTTATGTTGGGTAATTCATGGACCAATTTTTCAAACCCTGTTCTGACCCCCACATTCCTCATACCTAGTGCCTGGATGCTTTGGCAGGTGCTTGGGCTCCTTGGCAAGAATTTCCTTCACATCTTCTACGTATCCAGATACCCTTGAGTTCTGTGATCAGTTTGTTGGCACAAAACTGGTGCTTCATTTTGAACTTTCATATTAATTTTCTTTAAAGTTGCTTAGTAGACATTTGTTCTAAAAGTCTATACTAAAACAGAATAAAAAGTCTTCCTTTTGGGTTAACCAACCTGAATATATTCGATCACAGTGCCCAAATTATGATAGACACAGTATAATTGAACATTATTCAACAATCAGGAATATTTAGGGAGAAAATATTAATTTTCTTACCATGTGACTTTAAATCTATAAAAAATAAGAGAGCATCATACTACATATCACTATGAACATTTTGAATCTATATATACAAAACTAGCCTCTTTATATGTGTTTACATGTCTATGTTCATTTTTAATCACTTTTTCCTTACAAGAATCTTCTGAGTTTATCATCAATTTTATAACTGGAAACTCCAAAAGTAGTACAAATAAAATTTGTCACAAAAGTAGTACAAGTAAAATTTGTAAAACCTGATTTGCTACTAGTATTGGTTTTAATAAATTCTTACTAATTATTTCATGTAAGTTGAGAGCAGAATTCATAAAAATATGAACAATGAGACAAATTCAGTTTTTAGATTTACTTTTCCAACACAAATTCTAGTGAGGGTAGAATTTCAATAAATCATCATCTGACTTTAGTGTTTGTCAATCAAGTTTCAACTATATATCCCCATTTTAAAGTGAGTTTCACATTGTTATTTCACTTGTAAAATAATTAATAAGTAATGATTAAAGATAATCTTATCACATGACCAAATTATCAAAGATAAAACTATCAACATAAACATGTGAAAGAAAACTAAAAATAATTCCTAATGCCTAATACTTTGCCTTTGTCTAAATTTTTCTGATTACTTCAGAAATGTATTCTTATCCTTGGCTTATATGTCAGGACATAGACTGATGTATGCACCACGTTTAGTCACTATACCTTTTAAATCACTTCTAATTCATAGAATTTCACATTTATTTTCGTGCCATGTATTTTTGTTGTTTTGTTGTTGTTGTAGAATAATTTCCTCATTTGACCTGGTGATGGCCTCACATTCTTGACATGGCAATTGTCAACACTGTGATACTCCCTATGTTTCTATCTCAGGATTTTGTAAAATAATATTTGGTCCTAAATGACACAGTATAGTGTGAGTCAGGTCCAATTCACTGGAAACATAAATGTATAAAACATCTTTTAAATTTCTTGTTGTATCATCCAGAGGATACCTACTATCCAGTCATACTGATTTTAGTGACGTTTATAAGGATCAGTGCACTTAGGTGTTATCATCTTTATTTATTGGTACTTTCCTCATAATCATTCATCTATCAGTTCAAAAGTGATTGATGTTAGTTGCCTGGATCCATTCTTTCATTAACATTTGCAAAAAGAAAGCTCTTTAATTTTATCATTATTTTGAGTTTATTTCTTGGAATTCTTCAGACACAATTTCCCTTGTTGGCTATTTGGTTACTTTGAGATCAACCTGTATAAGAAAAAAAAATAAATTATTGATTGCTTCTTTCTCTGTATTTATCGGTATCTATAATAATTGATTTGTAGAAATCTTCAAAAATGATAAATTAGTTTCCTAAAGTATAGTTAGAATCTCAAATATTTCTCTCTATGTATATTTGATGTATTTAAATCCATCAAATATTTCTCTCTATGTATATTTGATGTATTTAAATCCATCATAGGTAATGATATTTGTTTTCAAATTCTAACTGGAAGTTTTAACAGATGGCCCTGAGATTCTTGCACATTAGTATTTATGCCCTATATAGACTCCTCCTTGAGAGTGAGTGATTCCTACAAATATGACCAAATATCTGACATGAAATGCTAAGTGGGGTTTTATAAATGTATCTAAGGTTCAAAATTAGTTCACTGATATCATACTGATGAGGCTCTCTCCCAAGGGAAAACAGCAGCAGTGAACACTTTATAACTAAAGAAAGCAAGCAAACAACTCCGTTTTGATTTTCTTTTGATGCAGAACCTGGCAAGAAATTGAGAAAAATTTTTAGCACCTGAGAGGATTTTCCCAGCGAACAAACAGCAAAGAAATAGGGTCATCAATTATACAACAGGAAGCAAATGAATTCTGTCAACAACCTGTGAATACAGAAGAAATCCTCAAGCCTCAAATGAGATTTGAGACCCAATCAGCACCTTGATTTCTGTTCATGAAGAACTCAGGAGGGGAAACAACAAAATTATGCATGCATTACCATGTCACCAAACCTATGATATTTAATAAAAGATTAGGACTGAATGTTATAATGCAGGATGGCCTTGTGTTCCTTGACATGAATCCCAGGTCACCAAAAGACAGTATTCTCAACATGTTGTTGTACTATATTCTCTTTGAAATCTGTTGCAATTAAGAATAAAAATATGCTTAGGTGAGAATTGATATGCACATTCCTGCTCTATAAGAGGTATGTCTCTCTCAGCCAGAATATTCATATCAATGATGTCCTTTTTTATGGTTTGGTGTGTAGTTTTCCCCAAAGACTGGCATTGGAGGTTCACTCTCCAATGTGATAGTGTTCAGAATTGGGACCTCTGTGAAGATGACTGTAGGTAGCATGGCTTTAACCTTGTCAGTGTATTAATCCATTAATGGATTCATAATTTCATTGTATTATTGGAAGGTGGTAGAAACTGTAGTAGGTGGGACCAAGTAGTAGAAGAAAGTGAGTCCTCAGAGACATGCCCTTATTGATGATAATTTGTCCCTTGTCCCTTCCTCTCTCCTTTTCGTTGTTCGCTGGCTACCATGTTATGAATGGTTTTCTTCTCTGAGCCCATTTGCCATAATGTTTCTGCCTTGGAGTCAGTGAATCATGATCTGAAACTTATGAGACTGTGAGCCAAAATAAATGATTCCTCCTCTAAGTTCATTTTATCAGGTATTGTTACGTGATAAGTAACAAAAAACTGGATAGGCCGAAAAAATGGTACCAGTTTAAGGAAGCCCTAGAATGTTGTAAGCAGAGCTTAGGCAGTTATGGTGTAATCTTAGAAGTCACAGAATTTCAGTAGGATTGCTATCAGTAAAGAATGTGTTCATGAAGTTTTAGATGGAAACAAGGACTCTATTGGAAATTGGACAAAAGGTCATTCATGTTACATTCTGGCAAAGAATTTCTCTATATTTTACTTTACTGAGATATTGTATGAGACTGTATTTAGAGGTGATGGATTAATTAATCTGGTGCAAAAATTATTAAAGCAGTTTAGCATTCAGGCACTGTAAATATGCTAATTGCTAATGATGTTAAGTATTTTTATGTACTTGTTCACCACTTTCATTTCTTGTTTTGAGAAGTGTCTCTTAAGTTTGTTTGTCTATGCATTAATTGGGTTATTTGGTTTTTGGCATTAAGGTTTTTTTTTGTGTGTATGTGTGTATTAGGGATTGAATCCAGGGTGATTATCCACTGAGTCACATTCCAGCTCTATTTATTTATTTATTTATTTATTTATTTATTTGTTTATTTATTTATTTATCTATCTGCATAATGAAATTTTCTAATTATGCAGCATACACATATGAATATATTACAGTGAATTATACCTATATTTATATCTATAAAACACTAATTTAAAATAAATACATAAATAGAATGAAAACCACTAGAAAAAGGGAACAAGGAAAATTTGTAGGAAAAACAAAGGGAAATTCTAGGTGAGGGTAAGAGGAAGTACAGGGCATAGAAAGAATGCGAATTATATTTCATGCATGCATGATTATGTCAAAATTAACTCCACTATTATGGATAACCATAATGCACTAATTAAAATATTTTTACAAAAACTATTGTGGTTTCAGAAAAAGTTCTGATTTTTACTTCTACCAAAAATATAAGTAATGCTTAATGTTAAAAAGCATAAAATGTTCAAATGTATGATGTATAAGACAATATAGAAGAGCATATAAAATCATTGTCTATAATTTTCTTTCCAATATAAGCATATTAAATTTACTTTAATTTGTTCTATAAGGTAGTGTATTTCTATAACATATTAAACAAGATATAAATATGTTAAACAATGATTCAAAAATTGGGCTAAAACAGTCACAAAACATTTATTTTTACAAAGTATATGTAAAATTTGATGAGTTACATATATATAAAAAAGAATAACTGATTTTTAATATACATATATTAAAAACTTTTACTCATTCTAGGTTTCAAGAACTCTTATGTTCAACTTTTCAGAATCTCAGTTTATAATCAGAGGTGATTATTAATATTATATTTTTATATATTCCTTTTGCTTATTTGTGTTAATTCATTTATCTATTTGATTGAGTCTTCACATTGAATTGTTGCTTGAATATAAGGAAAGAAGGAGACAACTCATATTAAATGATAAATTTTCTAGTAAAGAATGACATGCTAGGGCAGGAGTTGTGGCTCAGTGGTAGAGAGCTTGTCTAGCACGGGTTGAGGCATGGGTTTGATCCTCAGCACCACATAAAAATAAATAAACAAGGCATATAAAAAAAGAATGACATGCTATGGGCCTCTATTTTTTGAATCTACGTATTAATACTTGTAATATTATGTATATCTGTATATGTGTCATTCATTAAAAGCAATTGGTATGAATTTTAATTTGAAAATTTATTTTTTTGGAGCAGTCTTAAGTTCATAGCAAAATAGAACAGAAAATAGAGAGTTTTCAAATATTCCCTGTCCCTCAGTACACACAATCTCCCCTACTTCAACATCATCCCCATATTGCTGCATTTGTTAAAACTGAGGAATCGTTAATGACACATTTTTATTCATAGTCCAAACTTTACACTAGTTTTTATTATTAGGGTTCCACCTTCTATTGATTTTGACACTTCTTTAATGCTATATGTCTGACTACTACTATTGTATCATACAGAGATGTCACTTTACAAAAAGTCATTTGTACTCATTCTTTCTGCCACCCTACGCCCTATCAACCACTGATCTTGTCATCGTCTCCATAGGTTGGTTGATTTCTCCAGAAAGTCATGTAGAAGGAGTCATACACTTTGTAGTTTTTTTTTTTTTTTTCAGGATAACTTCTTTCATTAGTTATATAAATTTGTTTTCTCCATGTCTTTTCACGGCTCGATAGCTCATTTCCTTTGGTGTCTGGATATACCACAGTTTATTTATTCATCTACAAGAGGATATTTTGGCAATCATAAATATAGCTTCAAAAGCATCCATGTGCAGATATATATGTTATATAATGTGGACACGTTTTCAGTCTTTTTGGGTAGATATCAAGGCACATGATTGTTAGAACATATGGTAAGATTATGTATCATTTCATCAGAAACTGTAAGCTGTTTGCCCTGGTAGCTGTGCTATTTGTATGAGAGTTACCTTTATTCTATAGCCTTATTAAGACTTAGTATTTTCTGTGTTTTATAGTTTGGTCATTTTAATAGATGAGTAATGGCTATTTGTTGATGTTTTGTTTTGATTCTGTAATAGCATATTATGGAGGTCACCTTCTATAGATTGTATTTAGCCTATTCAAACTTGTGCCCATTTTTAAAGTGTGCTTGTTCAATATGGTTATTCATTTTCTTATTTTGATTTTTAAGAGTGCTCTA
Source organism: Sciurus vulgaris (assembly GCF_902686455.1). Taxonomy (NCBI): domain Eukaryota; kingdom Metazoa; phylum Chordata; class Mammalia; order Rodentia; family Sciuridae; genus Sciurus; species Sciurus vulgaris. Next base: position 21,989,458 of record NC_136470.1, on the reverse strand, counting down.
TGTAATTTGGACAATATTACATTATCTGATATATTTTTCGAAATATTTTCTCCCAATCTGTGGCTTACCTTTTCCTCCTCTTGGAAAATTGATATTTATTTTAAATTAAAAAAAATCTACATTTCTCCATCCTTAAAATGCTATTCTATTTTCATTAAAAACAAATGATATCCATTTTCCATTTATACTCTCAATACCCAATGTCCCTCACATTATTTTTCTCTAATGACTCCCTCTTCACTCACCCCTTAAATCAAAATTTGTGGAGAAGAATATCATTATAAATAAGTCAGAGAGATCTGTACCTTTCCTATTATTTGGTTTCTAAAAATAAAAAAAAAAAACTATACAAATGTTCCTTGTTAAACTTATGAGATATTTTTTGAAATTGTTTTAAAATACAGCTATATGTTTAAAAAGGAAATATTTATCAATATTCACTGAAGTATCTTATTTTTGCTTTTCAAAATATAAATCTAAGTGGCAAGAACAGTTTTTTGAAATGTCATCTGGATGCTTTTTAGAGGTCATACTATATACTATATTATGATGCATGAAAAGATTTTTTGTAAGCAAATACATGCAAGAATAATTTGTGTGACATTTAACTACCTCCTTGTGCAATAACCCATAGCAATTATTCCACCACAACTACCAATAACTACAGTACAATGTAAAGGTCTATATGGTTAATGAACTGCTAAATTAGTGATAGCATTTTTCAAAAATTATAAACACAGTTGAAGTTACAAAGTGTAAACAGTATTTTCCCAATAAAAGGTTCTGTCTGAATTTCTACTAGCAAACTTAAACACATACATGGTTGAATATTAGACTGTGAAATGTTTGTTATACTATTCCTACTATTGTGTAGCAGTCATGGTTTTGAATCTAGAAAACCACAGGAGTTGATTTGGTTTTTTTAAGACATTATTATTCTCAGATACTTTTGTGTTTCATTCAAATACTTTTGTGATTTGTAAACAGATGATGAGCTTGGTGAACAAGAAAAAATGGAACACAGTTTAAATATGAACTGTTATATAGCTTAACATATTAAGTTACTCGCTATTTGTTATTAAAATACCAAGTCTAATGGAAATACCATTATATAGAAAGGAGTAGGATGAAAGAAACAATATGAAGTACTGAAGGTGTTGCCCATATCAATATCCTATGTTAAATGATATTTGTTACCATATCTATTTTTCTTCAATTCACACCTCACTTGACCCATTGAAAGCATCTGAAAACCTTGAGCTTTCCCTTGTCTTTTGCTATCTTCACTTTGCTTTTTAGAGAGAACACCACTTTCTTCCTCTCTTTTTTCCATTAGTGCCTTCTCCTTATCTCTGTGAACACTAATATTGAAGTGTCTCATTGTCACTTGACAATGACTCCTCAGTAAACTAATTCACTAATTAATTATGTCTTGTATAAAGCATCTATATACTGATATTTTAAAAAGGTAATTCTCCATGGACATTTTCACCTTTACAGTCCACACTTTTGGGAAAAGAGTATTGGCAAATTTGCTCCAAGATGATTGAGGAGTAAACATGCATGTGTGATAGACAGATAATGGCTTTCCTAATCATGAAAAATATAAATATGACATCATAAATGCAAAAAGAGAATTAAAGATGTAATTGAGGTTGTTAAAAAATGATCTCAAAATATAGAGATTATTCTATATTACTTATTTAGTTAAATTCAATAAATCTTGAGTGTCCTTAAAGGCATAAGAGGAAAATAGAAAAGTAATGGTCAGAGTGAAAAGAAATACTATCCCAGCCATTGCAAACTTTAAAGACATAAAAGCCCATGATCCATGAACCAAGGTGTTTGGGCAGCCTCTAAAGCAGAAGAGGCATGAAAATTAATTCTTCCATAGAGCCTCTAAAAAGGTAGGTAACCCTGCTAATGCCTAGGCTTTGGTCCAGTGAGAACTGCCTCAGACATCAGAACCACAGAACTGTGAGATATTTGTGCCTTTAGCCTCTACTGTGTGCTCTTTGGTATAACACAGAGAAAACTAATACACCTTGAAATCTAGAGGTGACATTTTGCTCCAGAAAGACTTAAAGAATTTTATCCTCTCAATCCATTGCATCACATTTTATATTGATGAAACCATAAACTTTCCTCTATCTTCTTTCCTCCTGGACTTACATTTGCTTACTTTCTAGACTTAAGCTTCAATTTCTTCCTCATTTTATTGAATAGAGAAGGGGAATATGTGACAATTGATGTATATGAGCCCTGTCTTAGAATTTGAACTTCTCTATATTTGCGCAGTTCTGATATATGTAGAATGTGACATCATGCTTTTATTGCACAATCCTGTGAGGACTGAGGCTCAAGGACCCCACATTGAGATCTTGGTGAGTAATAAATTGTCGGTTCTCTGGTCTAGTGACCTCATACTTTCTATCACATATATATGGATGTGTAGAAATTCAGTAGGTAGGAAAAGAAAAAAAAAAAATAACCACTTTATGTTGAAGATTCCAGAGGAACTGCTTTTGTCATATGATAAGAATGCCAAATATTATCTAAATTTACAAAGCAACCCCTGGGAGTTCTCAAGCTCCTTGGCTGCTTCTGTTTCTCTACTCAAAATCTTAACATGAGACTTTTCATTCGGTTGATTTTTCTATCTCGAGCACCACAATTTTGGACAACTAAGAGATAAGGATGAAGATCATCATTGCTAGGTAGAGGGACTTTGTCTCTCCACAAGGAATACAGTAATGTTTTCCCACACCCTGAAATTCTACTTAAAATGTTTATCACTGAATTCTATCAGTACATATTTTTGTTTTATCAGAAATATTTTGCACCTTAAATATCATTTGTGAGAAAATACATAGTTTAAGAAAAATGTTGGTAGAAACAACCAAGGTCATGTGTGTGACCTTAGCCTTTTATTTTACTTTAATTTTCTGTGTCATGATGATTAATATCTATAAAATGAATAATATTATCACTTTTGATAATGAAATCAAGGCAGTTTGATCAGAATATGGAAATGCATGACATTTTGTGACAGACATTTTGTCTAGGAGACTTTATTCTTTTCTCTTTCAAACAGTGAATTACATTATTTGCATATTTAGTGTAAAGATAATAGGTTTCTCTATGGCAAAACTCTTTTGGTAATTTATCCATAATTGAATTGGGTTCTTAGTTGGCATCTCATGTGCATGTGAGTTTATGTACTTTAGCAACTTTGCATTATATTGCGTGGGTTACTGCTTTACAACATTATGCACCAAGGAGATAAATGTCAAGCTCAAGAAGTTCAGATTCATAATTAAATCATCGGCCCTTCTCCTCATACATGGTGCATAGCAAATGGCCCTTTCACTTTTAACTAATGCAGAGTTACTCTATTTAACTTGACTAGTTTTTTTCTTAGCTCCGATATTATCTGATTAGAACTATTAGTTTTCAAAAATATTAGCAAAAACATATTGCAGCATATGTTTCTTTAAAAAGATGTGTGACCATCTTCACTTTCATGAAATTTTGAAGGGTTTTGTGTGTATTACATACTAAAAATGACAGTAGGCTTTAGTTAAGTACCACATTATCTTATGTATTATTAAAAATGGGGAAATAAATACAAGTTGACAAGTACCAATAGTTTTGAAAAGTTATGAAGGAATTACTTGATATGTTTCATACAAATTTTATACCTGTGTTAGGTTTCAATATGAAACTGTTTGAATGACTGAAATATTACAACTTTATATTAATCACCTCAGATTACAGAATATAGGAAATAAAGAATTATTATTTTTGTGCTGGTGGGTTAAATATTTCAGAGAATCATAACAATTGATTTTTTAAGAGCATCGATGGTCTCATCAAACCAAGTTTGGAATAAGCTTCAAATATAATTAACATTGGGTACATTAAAATAGATTTACAAACTTGTGAATGTTATCCTACTTAAGAAATTGGGCAATGAAAGCATGAAGGATATAGTGTCCATGTATTGTTTTTCCTACAACCTTTGAGAAACTGCCTCTCTTTAACTCCATGTAATTAGAGTAAAGCTATCAGTTCCACAATCCTGCCTTTTATGCCATAAAAATGCATACAAGACCCAAGCTGGCTTAAACCTATATATATCCTATCTCCTTGAAGTGATTATGTTAGGTCATGGCTAAGTGACTCAAGAAAGAACAAAAATCATTATTTTCTAATTGAGTGCTGCAGATACTATATGCTTGAAGTGACAAAGCATAGTTTTACATTGTGGATTTAATTGTCTAAGAAAACAGTATAAGAGAAAGTAGAACTAGTGAAGACAGATGTATAAGGGTGTGAGAGCATATGTGCATGTACATATAGATGTATATATGAGTCTGAATGAGTTTGGTGTGGTGGTATACACCACTAATGTCAGTCACTTAGGAATCTGAGGCATGAGGGTCATGATCATGTTCAAGTTCAACTTGGGCAACACAGGCATGATAAAAGTTAAATATACAAAAGCTTTCACAAAATTAGCTTAGTTTATTTCCAGAAAAAAAATTATTTTATCAGAGATTATCACTGGATTTTACAGTGATTTGAGGAAAATGTGTAACTTTTAGTCTCGGAAGGAAAATGATTGTGGAAATTTTATTTTTTCATCTTTAGAGTCATCAGGAGCAGATATAAACCAATCAAGTGCATTTTAGGACCAAGTGTTTGTTTAGCTTCCCATTTAATTGCCTACTTTGTTTTGTTTTGTTTTTTTTTTCACTTGAAAGACTTTTTCTTCAAGTGCTTTGCCAAGTACCCAATGTATTTGCAACTTACATTTGGCTCTTGATTATCTCTTGGGATTAGTACACTATAGATTACCTGTAACAAACCTTATTTTCAGAATTTATTGACATTGCTATCTTCTCCACTTGTAATTAAGTCATTTCCTGACATTCAGTCTGTTTTCTAGCTAGTAAAGATAGTTTAAAAAATCAAACTAATTTCTGACTGCATTTATACAGTGTAAAATACTACTAGTCATCATACTGGAATGAGGTTTTCAATATATGAGGGAATATTATCATCTATCCAAGAGGTACATGTCATAAATCAAAATGTTTAATTGCTATATTTGATTTCAAATGCCAGAATGATACAGTCACTGAAACTTAGGATTATAAACAACAAGCTTTATAAATTCTTCTTTGTGTTGTAGGTATGAGGATAAGAGGAACTGCAAAGGGTAGCTAGCCATTTTGATCCTTCTCTCAAATCATCTTTGCTAATGACTTGTTGATTTATTAAAGAAACTTTTTTATAATTATGTACATAAATGTAATGCAAAGGACAGATACCAAGAAATATTCATCTAGAAACTGATCTGGACCTGGGGAAGTGTGTGCACAGGCTCTGACTAGGTGAAAGGGGGGATATTTTAGGGCGTGTGGAGTGTCCACGAAGTTTCAAATCAGTAACAGCAGATTTTCCAACTTCTTGACATCTGAGCTGATAGAAGGATATGAAGTTGAAGCATGGTGTGGCTACTAGGAGATACCAACCTACTGGTAGCCTCTGACTCCTGCAATCACGTCACAGGAGCTGTGCTGGGCAATGAATCCAAGGCTTTTCACATGCTAAGATCCAATAGAACCTCTAAAGAAGAAGTCTTATTGAAGAAAGAAGTACTCTGCTGTGATTTATATGGCCAATCAGTCCTTAGCAGACCTCATGTCTGATATCTGGTGCCTACCATATACAGAGCAACAACTGGATTTATGGGGACTCTCTTTGCAAGGTGCTCATTGGCTTTTTCTATGGCAATGTATACTCTTCCATTCTTTTCATGTCCTGCTTCAGTGTGCAAAGGTCATTGTGAACTCCATGGTACATACCAAGAAGAAGGCAAACATTGTCATTAGTGTCTCCCTGGGAATATAGCTGCAGATTCTGCAGTCACAGTCCCCTTGTATGTCATGAAGCAAACCATCTACATTCCAGCCCTTAACATCATGACCTGCCATGGTGTTTCGCCTGAGGAGGTGTTGGTGGGGCACAGGTTGAATTATTCCTCTCTCTGGTCTTTGGAGTCTTTATGTTCCCAGCCTCCACTTATGTGCTCATGATCAGAAAGTTCCAATCTTATTCCATGGATAAACAGTCAGAAAAGAAAAGGCAGAGGGCCATCAAACTCATTATCTCTGTCCTGGCCATGTACTTGATCTGCTTCACTCTTAATAACTTTCTGCTCATGGTATATTAATTCCTAATTTAAAACTAGGCCAGAGACATGTCTTTGCCCTATACCTTATAGCTCTCTGTCTACCCACCCTTCAAAACTGCATTGACCCTTTTCTCTATTACTTTGTTTCACAAGATTTCAGGGATCATGGGAAGAATGCCCTATTTTGTGGTAGAATCTGCATGTAAAGCAAATGCAATATCCTCACCACAAATAAATTCTCTAGGAAATCCATCTCTTATATTCAAGTCAACCAGTGTCAAAACCTCCTCTTGAGTTTTCTAGCTTCACACAAAACATGAAGCTTTACGGGAGAATGTGAAGCTGGCTTACCATTGTAGGGAGATGCCTGTTATTTCTTTCCTATCCTTTTTTTCTTTTTCTAATAAGACTTGTGGTAGCCCCTTTATTATTTTTTTTTCTTAAAAAATTTCCGGATTTATTCAGATGCAATTGCCCAGTGGGAATTAATAGACTTTTAGGGTTTGCAACCTGCTGCTTACTGTAAGCATACATTATGAAATAGTTTCCACATTGAAGACAACACACGTTTTTGTCATTCATATATTATTTTACTTTTTGCCCTTTTCCCCTTGTGGTGAGAACACAGTTAAATACATTCTGTTAGCAAATTTTAAGTATAGACACGGCGTCACTCCCTGGAGCCTCTATGCTGCACCTGACATCTCCAGAGCTCCCTCCTCTTGCTCAGCTGAAGCCTTGAGTGTGGGCTCTTGCCTGGGTCTCCAGAACTTCACCGTCCTGTTTTCCCTCAGGGGTCTTCCCATGTGTAAGGGAAATGAAGGGTGGGGAGGGTGTGGGGGAAGGAAAGACACTGGCATGAGACAAACATCATCACCTTATGTACATGTATGATTACACAAACGGTGCGACTCTACTTCTTATACAACCAGAGAAATAAAAGTTGTACCCCATTTATGTACAATGAATCAAAACTTTTTAAAAAAAGGTATATTCAGGGTGAAACAGATAATATAGCTGGGTTAGTGTGGAATCCAATAGGGATACGAACCTGAGACTCGTCAAAAGTTCTGGGAAAGGAATGGAACAGAGAGAGGCTGTTAATTCTTAACCAAGGAGGTATTAGCAGAAAGGATGTATATGCAGCTTGTCCCAGGATTGCTACAAGCTTCCTTGTTTGCATGAGAATAGTCTTCCACAATAGCAAAGACATTTGTTCAGAATTCTACTACTCAGATGTCCCCAAAACTAAACTAACAGAGCAAGATACAAACGGTAATAAAAAGACAGAAACTCAGTTACCTGCAAAAAAATGCCTGGAATGAAGAGTAGGTTTCCATCTGAAACTATTTCTTCTACATCTGGGGTCCATCTTAGCCTTGTTAGGTCTTAAGTCGTCAGAGAGCATCAGTCTGATCCACTGATTTTACAAATGAGGAAACTAAAAATGGTGAATGGCCTGTTTAGAGTCAGATTTCCAACCAATAGCAGTGAGATAATTCAAATGTTCAGTGAGCAGCATTCTTGTACACTTCATTAAAATCACTGGGAATCTTGATAAAAGTATAGGTTCCTCAGCTTCAGAAAGAAGAACTCAGACTACAGGAAAAGGGACATTTTATAAACGTGTGTGATATTTATACAAGTGAGTTTGAGAACCACTGAACTGAGCTTTGCTGCCAGTTGACAAGTTACCACAACATTTTCTAAAAAGAAAAACTAATAAGAATGTTTTGTACTGGGCATAGTATCATAAACCTGTAATACTAGTGGCTAGGGAGGCTGAAGAAGGAGGATCACAAGTACAATGCCATCCTCAGCAAGTTGGTGAGGCCCTGAGCAATTTGGTGAGACCCTGTCTCAAAATAAAAAATTTAAAGTTAAAAAAAAAAAAAAATTAAAGGGGCTGGAGATATTGCTCAGTGGTTAAGCAGCGCTGGGGTTAATCACTGATATGAAAAAAGAAAAAAGAAAAGAAATATTCATTTCCAATATAAATAAATATTTATTTAAAATTCTAAACATCTATATCTGGCACTGTTAAGATTGGAACAAAACACACATTAACTCTCCATTTCACTCACCTGTTTTCTAAGGATTTTAAGTCTGTGGCAATAAATGAGTCCATGGCATTCATAGCCACTGTTGCTAGCTTGATTCTAACTCACCTTCTTCACTCTGAAAATGCCATCCTTGTAATTCCATCCACAACTCTTGTTTTATTTCCTACCATCTGCAGAGTTGCCCCTCTTTGCTCATTTACAAATTCTACATGGCTTCACACAGGTCAATCAAATTGCACAGCTATTATGCATTTGCACCTTGTCCCTCTGTGTGATTGCTTTTCCAGAGAAATATTGCTTCTCCAAAGTATTTGACACAAATAGTTTGTGTCCTCCCAAAGCAGTAAGACCCAGGCAAATAGGGCCACATGCTCACAAGTTATCACAGAACTGGCACTGCCTCAAACACAAGTAGTCATAAGGCAGTGGCCTCTATCATGACTAAGTACAGCTCTGAAGTCCCTAAAAACAACATTGATGGCTTCCATTTAGGTAGGTGGGTGCTCTATAAAATTTATTAATATACAATTACATATTTTCAGTTGTATACATATGAAAAAGAGCCTCAAAGTTGTATACACCTAACTTACCCTTCTCTTGTCATGTACCCATGAACCGAAGTAGAACCTTAAATAAAAGAAGTCCCAGTATAAACTAACTGAGGCTGAGCAAATCTATCAGTGAATTAAATCAGAAGTGATTGTTAGTTGGGCATGGTGGCTCACACCTCTAATCCCAGAGGTTCAAGAGGCTGAGGCAGGAGAATTGTAAGTTCAAAGCCAGCCTCAGTAACTCAGCAAGGCCCTAAGCAACTTCATGAATCCTGGTCTCAAATTAAAAAAATAAATAAATAAAAATGATTGGGAATGTGGTTCAGTAGTTAAATGCCCCTGGGTTCAATCCCTGGTACCTGCCCCACCAAAGTGATTGTTTATTTAAATAGATCTGAATGGGTATGGTGATTGTTTTCTGAGAACTGAATATGAATAAGAAATTGTAAGGAAAGTGTGTAGTTAGAAAAAAACGTATTTCTGCACATATGAGTTAATGCTTCAAAATTAAAAACAATATCAAGAATAAATAATATATTGTATATATTTAATGATATTTATTATCTCCATATGATGAACAGTTTTTACACTGATACCTCTATGTAGATGTTTGGATTGGAAAGAAACTCAAGAAAAGCAGTAGAAATTTAGAGAAAAATAGAACATTTTCCGTTACTAGAACCTACACTTTGGCACAACCTTCCTCTTTATCCGTTTTTCTTAATGAAACAACAATTTAATTCACAAAAATACTGATCTTTCATTTCAGTTTTGTTATCAAAGCATTTAAAATGTGTCAAGAGTCATATAATTGGGCTTTGGTTTCTCAAAGTCCAGGATGTCTTTCTTAGTGATACTCATATGTTGGACATGGCAGAATCACAGTTCTCTGGCTTTTAATGAGATCCAACACATAGTTACAGTTGTCCCAGCGGAGCCCTGAATCGATTTTCTTTTTTTTCTCCTAGACTCTCACTTTTGTAACTACAAATAGTTATTGCTAGCAAAGCAACTCTAAGAAAACATTACAAACCATTAAACAAAAAGTGTCCCTGAGCTTTTATTTTTTTATAGAAGTAATGTGAAGATTGAGTTTGAATTGAATGAGTCAAATAACCAGATCAGTTACAAACAGAGCTTTAAACAATTAGATGAAATAGAAAACACATATAAATATCTCACAACTTCAGATCAACAAAAACATGAACTTTCTGTCCACTAACCTGGGAAATGGAATGATTCAAGCATAAACAGAAAGCATCTAGGAATTGCAGTTTGATACGTACTTACTGCTTACCTTCTATGTGCTGGATCTAGACTTCTGGGATACAGAAATGATTTTTTTGTTGTTATTGTTGGTTTTGGTACTGAGGATCGAGTCCAGGGTGCTTTACCACTGAGCTACATCCCCAGTTACTTTTTAATTTTTGTTTCGATATAAGATCTTGCTGAGTTGTTTAGAGCTTTGACAAATTGCTAAGAATAGCCTCAAACTTGGGATCCTCCCACTTCAGCCTTCCAAATCACTGGGATTACAGGCAAGTGCCACCATCCCCAGAAGAAATGGATTTTTTTAAAAAGACAAAACTTTGTTCTTTTGTATATTGCAAATTCTTTCTTTCTCTATTTTTCCCTGTTTTCTTATCTATTCCATTATATTAAAGACCAGTGATGGATAGGGCAATATTATACTTGTACATCAATCTACTTTAATTAATAGGACAGCTTTTTGCCTTCATAATACTGACAGTTTGGTATACTTGCATGGCATATAGAGTTGCAAAAAGATAAGTTAATTGACTTTCCCTTTCCAAAATATTGGTACTTAAGATTTAAATTCAGATTTTTAAAATACATTTAATTAATGAATCTAAAATTCTTAATTGTGAAAGGGGCAAGAGTGTTGATAATGGAAATACTATCAGTCTCAAATCTATAGTAACTCTCTAATATATCAGCAATTTTACATCCATATGAAAATAATCACCTTTTTGAACCCCGTATTGCCTATAATATGACTTGGTATTTGTACTCTTAAGAAAAATACTAATGGTTAAAATAATTCAATTCCCTGTTTTGAGGACAGGAAACCTACTGCTATTTATGAAATCTCTCCAGCCGAATTATCCACTTAATTGCATCCACTGGATGGACAGGACTGTTAAGGTACAAAGAAACCCATTTAGGGAAGTCTTGACCCTGGGACAGTTAGAAAATCACTTCTGTTTCCTGTTCCTGCCACCGTGTGCATGGACAGTTGACCGACTTTTACTGAGAGACTTCAAAATTGTTGCAGCTATCATCAGTTCACAAATTGCTCTTTTTCCCATAGCAAAGACAAGTTCATTTTCTGCAAGTTTGCAAAGACTCTTCACTGGAATATAAAGTGGGGTTGTCAGAGGGGGGAAAAGAAGCATGCTTTTCCATCAATCAGATTCAATAGAAAATGAAGTCTACTGTAAAATTGCGCTTCTGTCATTCAAGGTCAAGGGATAGTTAAATAACATCACTCAAAGGATTCTGAAGCAAGTTTTCTCCCCTCTCCCTGTTCCAGAATCTATGAGATTGCTTCTTCCTCTTAATGCCCTTTACCTAGGAAAGTGGGAGCAAAGCAATGTCATACAGGAAAGTTTTATTACTTAACAAGGAAATTACATTTTCATGCTAGAGTGTATATATTCCTAGCTGGTTCTCAAGTTTTCATTTGCCCTCCACGGATCTCAATTTTCTCTGCTTCTCCCCTCCTCTCTTCTGTGCTCTGGGACCCTGGCATTTACATTCTATATGACTCTCTTGTCTTCCGACTTTTCTTTTTGATATAGTCTTGGAAGTGAACATTAGGATGTTGTTCAAAGAAGCAATGAGGGATGAGTATTTTGTGTCAGCTGCATTAAAGATGAACCCAAAGCAGAGTGCTGCACCTTTTGGGAGATTTTACAGCTATTATTGTATCTACTCAAGCTCAGTGAAAAGACTGTAGCCATCTGAGACTGAAGAGCTATCTGCAGTATTAGTGTACTGAGGCTAAAAGTGCCAAGGTATCAGAAGAAGGAAGAATTGTTATTGGTCTCAGTTCACTGTGGTTCTTCAGGTGGAGAGTTCTTTGAAACAACTCATGATCTCTTGCTATATGGATGATTTTAAAACCTGGTACCACCAAAAAGGATATACGTAGAAGAAAGAGAGAGTCCATAATTTCAACTGCTTTGTAGAACAATGAACTATTTTAGAAAATAAAATAAGAAAAAGAATAGACACATTGACTAAATAATTCTTATTTCTTCATCATGATATTTAAAGAAATCTAGTGCAAATTTTTCAGCTTTAATTTTATTTATTACTCTTTTTATTATGGTAAGAACACATAATATGAACTGTCCCCTCAATGAATTTTAAGTATTGTTCATTATAAACAAAATGTCATAGAACAGATCTCCAGAGGGTTTCCATCCTTGTTAACTAAAACTCTTTAGCTCTGGAAGAATAACTCCTATTCCTCCTCACTGTGTTCTCTGTAGTCACTATTCTTCTTTCTGCTTCTATGAGTTTGACTATTTAAAACATCTCACATATGGTAGCATGCAGTATTTGTCTTTCCCTGACTGATTCACTTCCAGGTACATATATGTTGTCACATATGATTGGATGTTCTTTTGTTTTTAAGGCCACATAGGATTCTGTTGTAAATACTCTGTTTTATTTATTCGTCATCTCTTGGGATATTTCAATTGTTTGAACAACTTAGTTATTATAAATCATGCTACAATGGATGTTGACTTGTAGATATCTAAAGGTTCTTATTTTAATTATTTGGGCTACATATTGATATGTGAAATTGCTGGATCACACAGTCATTCTATTTTTAATGATTTGAGGAAACTTCACTACACTTACAACAGTTCACAAAGTTTCCTATTTTTCCATAGCCTCACCAACACTTTTTATTTTCTGAAGTTTTTGTTTAATTCAATAGTGACCATCCTAAAATGTATAAGTTGATGACATTGGGGTTATAACTGGATTTCCTTGGTGACTTGTAATGTTGAAAAATTTTTCATATGACTATTGGACATTCATGTGTCTTATTTGACAAATATTACTTCAAGTTGTTGGACTGTTCTTTAATTGGGTTCTTGGATTGGTTTGGATTACTGGATGGGTTTTGATAATTATTGTGTTGTTTTTAATATTTGGTTGTAGAACTTTCTTACATGACTTGAATATTAACTCCTTACAAATAAATGATGGACAAATACTTTCTCCCATTTGTAGATACCCCTTACATTCTGTTTGTTATATTTTTTGCTGATGGTGGATTTTATTTTAATATAGTACCATTTGTCAGTTTTGATTTTGTTGTTTGTGGCTTCATTGATCATAGGCAAGAAATCATTTTCAAGACTTTTTTTTTTTTTTCCTTCTAGGAGTTTTCCAGTTCAGGTCTTAAATTTAAGTCTTTAGTCCATTTAACTTAGTTTTTGTGTAATGTGTATGATGAAGTTTCAATTTCATTATTTTTCACATGGCTAACCAGTTTTTTCAATATTATTTGTTGAAGACACCCTCATTTTCCTGTTGTGTGTATTATTAGCACTATTTGCATGACCTATTGGCTCTATATATATGGATTTATTTCTAATACCCCATTCTCTCCCACTGATCAATATTTCTGTCTTTATAACAGTAGCATACTGTTTTAATTGTTGTAACTTTGTTATAAGTTTTGAAATCCAAAAGTGTGACTGCTTACCTTTTTTTTTTAAATCAAATTTATTTAGATTATTAATACTGTGTTTCCTTATGGGTTTTAGAATTGTCTTTTCTATTAGTATAAATGCTAAATGCCATTGGAATTTTGATAGAATTTACCCTCAGATCTGTAGATCAGTTTAGGTAGCATGGACATTTTAACAGTATTAATTTTTCCAATCCAAGGACACAGTATATTTTTTCATTAATTTATAACTCCTAAAATTTCTTCCTTCAGTATTTCATAGTTGTATGTTGTAGATGACTTCCTTCTTAAATACATTTCTAAGTATTTTATCCTTTTCTTACACTATTTTAAATAGGTTTTTATAATTTCTTTTTCAATTGGTTTGTCACTTGTTTATTAAAAAATAAATAAAACAATTTATTTTGTATGTTGATCTGGTATCCTGCGCATTTACTGAATTAGTTTATTGGTATTATCAGTGTTTTGGCGAAATCCTTAGTTTTGTTAATATATGTATGAACATGCTATTTATGAAGAGTGACACTTTTATTTCTTACTTCCTAGTTGGTATGCATTTTATTTCTTTTTTTCTTTCTTTTTTTTTTTTTGTTTTTTATTTACTTGTTCTGTCTAGGACTTCCAGTAATTTGTTGAATAGAAGTGCAAGTTTAGACATCTTTGTTTTGTTTCTGGTTTTAGAAAAAAATAATTTTTAGTTTTTCTCCTTTGAGTATGATAATAGCCACAGACTTTTCATATATGGCCCTTATTATTTTGAGACAATTTATCAATTTCGTTGAAAGATTTTAGCATGAAAGAGTGTCAAACTTTTTCAAGTGCTTTTTCTGCATCTTAAGACGATCATGTTATTTTTCTCCTTTTATTTTGTTAGAGCAGTGTGTCTCATTAATTAATATTTGTATGTTTGACCATCCTTGTATCTTAAGGATAAATGGTATTTCATTATAATGTTACTCTCAATGTGCTGTGTAATTTAGTTAACTAGTATTTTGGTATTTATGCATTTATGTTCATCAGCTTACAAGTTTCTTTCCTGGTAGTGTCTTTGCCTGGATTTAGTATTAGAGTAGTGCTGGTTTCAGAAAACTGATTCAGAAGAATTCCTTCCTTGTTAGTATTTTGGAAGTGATTGGGAAGCTTTGTCATTAATACTGGTTTAAATATTTGGTAGAACTCACCATTGAAGTCATTCAGTGTTGAAGCTAATTTTCTTTGTTGAGGGGTTTTTGAGTACTCAATCTTCTTAATAATTTCAGCTCTCTACATACTTTTCTTTTCTCCCTTCCTTCCTTCCTTCCTTCCTTCCTTCCTTCCTTCCTTCCTTCCTTCCTTCCTTCCTTCCTTCCTCTTTCTCTCTCTCTCTCTCTCTCTCTCTCTCTCTCTCTCTCTCTCTCTCTCTCTCTCTCTTTCCTTCTTTCCTTCTTTCCTTCTTTCTCTCTTTCTTAGAACAAAGTAACAGGATTCATTAGGGTAATAGAAATAAAGAAATCAGAGCCCCAGAGGGAAGGTGTCCTAAGAGAGGGACACCCTTTCTCCTTCTCTTCATATTTTTCATCTTCATGATTCAGTTTTGCTAGGTTTCATTCATGATTTTTTTAGTTTTTACAACTGTTGTCTTATACTTTTTCTTCACAGTTTAGTGAATTGTCTATTACTCATTTAAGATCAGTTAATGCCCTGATGAGCAGTAAATATATATTTATGAATGTTATATCTTCCTGATAAACTGTTTTATCATTATGTAATACCAGCTTTTGACCCTCGTAACATTTATTGACTTAAAGCCTGTTAGTTGTCTAAGTATGTCCGCCCCTATTTTATTTTGGTTACCATATGTACAGAATTTCTTTTCTATCCCTTCACATTCAGTCTGTGTGCCCTTAAATCTACAATGAGTATTGATAGGCAGCATATAATTTTATATTTTTAATGGTTTTAATCATTCTGTGCCTTTCATTTGATACATGCGAAGTAATTATTGGTATGAAAGTTCTTATTTTACTGTTGAATTTTTTTTTTTTTTTGCGGTGCTGGGGATTGAACTCAGGGCCTTGTGCTTTTAAGGCCAGCACTCTACCAACTGAGCTACATCCCCAGCCCTTGTTTTCTTTTTATCTCAAGTTCTTCAATCCCTTTTATTTTTTGTGTATGTTCTTTTGTGTTAAGTGACTTTTTTTGTAGTGTCAGGCTTTATTCCCCTCATTTCTTTTTGTGTATCTTTTTTCATATTTTTCATTTGTTTTTTTATTTTTACAGACTGCATTTTGATTCATTGTACACAAATGGGGTACAACTTTTTGTTTCTATGGTTTTGCACGATGTAGATTCATACCATTCGTGTAATCAAGTGTGTACATAGGCTAGTGTCTCATTCCACCATCTTTCGTACCCCTCCCCCTCCTCCCTCTCATTTCCCTCTATGTAATCCAAAGTTCCAAAATTCTTCTCTCACCCCACACCCGCCACCCCCATTATGTATCATCATCCACCTTTCAGAGAACACACTCTGCCTTTGGTTTTTTGGGCTTGGCTTATTTCACTTAGCTTGATATTCTCTAATTCCATCCACTTATCTTCAAATACCATAATATTATTCTTTTTTATGACTGAATAATATTCTATTGTGGTATATATACCACAGTTTTTTTTCCATTCATCTGTCGAAGGGCATCTAGTGTTCAACATCTCTAGTGATTAGAGAAATGCAAATTAAAACAACTAACTCCAATTAGAATGGCTTATTATCAAGAAGACAAGCAATAATAGATGTTGGCATGAATGTGGGAAAAGGGCACACTTGTACATTGTTGGTGGAGTTGCAAATTGGTGCAGCCACTCTGGAAAGCAGTATGGAGATTCCTCAGAAAACTTGAAATGGACCCACCTTTTGACCCAGCCACCCAACTCCTCTGTTTATACCCAAAGGACTTAAAATTAGCATACTACAGCAATGTAGGGACATCAATATTTATAGCAGCTTTTTTCGTGTATCATATCTAAGTATTTTCTGTCATTATGATAGACTTGTATAAAACATTGTATAGTTATACTAATCAGATAATAATATCAAAGATATTAAAATTCTACACTTTTCTTCCCTTGTACATACTTCATATCATTGATGTAACATTTTGTATCTTTTTAATATCTTATTCCTGAATATAATTTTATTTTTTATTTTTTAGTTTCACCTTTTAATTTTATACCAGAATTAAGTGGTATTTTATACCACTATCACAATATGTTGCACCTATCTGTATGTTTACCTTTACCAGCTTATTTATATGCAGTTGTGTTGCTGTTTCAGCTTATATAACTTCTTTGTTCCTATGTGATGCATTGACAATATTTCTCAATTTTTTTCTTTTCCTTTACTCTCTGTATTCGTATTTATTCATTAAGAAAAAAAAAAACAGAAACAAAAACAAAACAACAACCACCTCCTCTTCTTTTCTTCACAATTTGACCTTGCTGCTGAAGACACCAATTAGCTGAGCCAGAGATTATGGACCTTTCTACCTTCTCAATTTATATGTATATGTACATTCCTAGAGTGATTTGCTGCTTTGTTTTCTCAGAGTTTGTAATCTCTTGTTCCCTCTATTGTCTCTCTGGTATGCAAGGAGTAGCAACATGCAGGAGATCTGATGTATGTGTGCCTGACCCAGAGTAGGGGTTAATGGGAATCCAACCACATACTGAGATGGGTAAAAATGAAATCAATTCCTGGGGTAGACAGTAAAAAGACTGAACATTTGATAAAAATGTGAGTGTTCTTGTGCTCTCCAAAGATAAGTAAGTTACTGGGAATTTTCCTGATTCTGTCATGCTGAACTGAGAGAAAATCTCTGATAGATGAGTGTGTACTATCCCATAATTTTACCTCTGCTCTCAGCAGCCCCTAGACATCCAGAGTATGCCAAGTCTTGCCATTGCCAAGAACACATCAGACAAAGACTTGTCCCTTGGGTGGCCTCCCCCAAAGTTGGAACATTACATGAATATTTCAAACCTTTCCCTCCCCCAAGAATTATCTAGGAGCTTAGGATACCTTCCCAATCACGTGGCATTTTACTGTGGGGATTTGTCCTGACCAGTGAATAAATATGAGTTCAAGTTCTTCCCATCTCCTGTTATTCTTAGACTTGTATTCTATGCCTAATGGTATCAGTGTCTTGAGAAAGACAAGAAAGAACTCAGTCCCTCTGACACCCCTGAAAATCTGAAACACATAGACTTATGGTTTCAATTTTCTCCAGGGAGAAACCAGGATATGAGCTTTGCTTCTGGCTAACCCTGTACTAAGCCAGAAGATGAGGTTCTGGCAAATTCTCATGTGCAAGTAAAAAGCACCATCTTTGTTCTCATCTTTTCCATCATGGAGTCTTTTGTTCTCAGTTCTCAGGTTCAATAAGACAGAAACATCACTTGGGGCACCTACAGAAAGTCAGAATGTCTGACATATCTACCAGTCTTTTCATTAGCTCTTCAGGGAGAAGTTTTTTTCTGGGGCTTTCCTCTGATAACAGTATGCTCTGCAAGCAGGTGGGGTTATGGTGATGGGTGCTTTGAATTTTCTCATCAGCTTTGGTGCCTTTGCCTTTGTGCTCCACCTTTGGTGCAGCAGTCTTTGAATTGATTTCTAGATTTCTCACAAAGGGAATGATTTTATGCATTGTTGTTGAATTGTTGCAACCATCTGGGAAAAGAACGTCTCTATTCTACTTTCTTGTTGAAAGCATTCTGCAAACTTATTTTTAATGCCTATTTGCTGTTACTATAATTTTACTCATTTCTGATGTATTTCATTATATAAGGTATGCTTTTTATTACCTAGTGTATATCATTTTAATAAAAAGGACAAAAAGTAAATAAGGGATGATGATAATAATTATTAGGCAATTATTGTAATGCATCCTACTCAAGATTTGTCTTCACATATTAACTAAAAGAACTAAGAAGATGGTTATTCCAGCCACAGCCATAAAGCTACAGTCATAAAGCTAAAGAAAGTGAATATGATAGGAAGAGACACCAGTGATGGCAAGCTTGAGATGAAATAACCTAAATGCAGCCATTTTGATAATGTATATTCTGATCTAAACAGATTAGAATCTGTTGTTTGTTATCTCTACAAAGCACAGGTAGGTAATTTATTTTAGAAGAAGATAGATATCTTTGCTTCAGGATCTGGCCCAGATAGTATCTTTAAGGTTCTAATAATAATCATTATAATGATATTTATGCATGGAGTCTTTGTTTATTATAAATATTTGATATGAATGCATTTAATAAAGATATGGAATTGAATACTGATGTAACATTTATACAAGACAAGACTTCATAGTTTAATAAGCATTAAAGTGATTAAAATTTATTATTTTGGAAAGTGTTTGTTAAGCTCATAAAGAAAAATGTTGGTAATGTTTTTTAAAGTTATCATGGATATTTTCAATATCAAAGTTTTAAAATATTGAAAGAACTGAAAACAAAACATTTTATAGAAAACACAATTATATACATTTAATTTTTCTTTCAACAATATAACGCACTCTTGTTTGGTAGAGTCTCATTATATAGCAATGGACGTAGCCTGTGCTGACAATACACGAAACTGACACCTCCTTTCTTTGCAAACTCAGTCAGAACCCTGACATCAACTCTCACTGAATGATTTTTTACTGTAATAAATATTGCCTTCCCCATGCAGGCCTTTGCAAATAAATGCACATATATCATTTATATTATTGTTTTGGGGGAGGTTATATGCATCAACAAAGAAAATAAATAGTACAAAAAGTGTTGGTTTGTAAAAGAAAACTTTTAGAAAATGTTTACTTTTTAGAAATGTTTACTTTTTCTGGAAAAAAAAATAACAGTTGCTTTGTAATTTACATGGGCACCAGCAAACACTCTCTTCTTGTGCTTTCATTATCAAAGTTTCCATACGTGTGATAATTCTCTCTTTAAGTCCTTAAACTTATGTGCCTTATTTTACCTTAAAATCTCTTGAGTTAAACAAAACATGGAAAGAAATGTCTCATCTAATGCCATTCCTTGAGTTACATTACAATAATATGCACACAATAAAGCAGTTTGCTTACCAAGCCATGAAAACTGCTGCTCAGCTAGAAATACAAATGTTCTCCTTGATTGAGTTTTAATGAAGATAGATATATACATCTGCACATGCAGAGAGGAAAAGGGAGAAGGCGAAGGCTGAACACAGACTGCAAGTGGATGCATTTAGGAGCAAGCAGAACCTGCAGGCTCTTAGTCTGATAGGATTGTGACTCGTGAGTTTGAATGTAAGTGAGGTGCTAGTTTTCTAGGGCAGCTTTTCCTGCCATTCTCATTTCCTATCTTGCCTACTTTTCAGGCTTGCATAAAGCTTTCAAACTAAACCCTCTTTTTCTGATTTTTCTGGTCTAATTATAACAGCCTTTTCTCAGCAATGAACATCAGTGTTATACTCCGTGAAATTGCCTTGTGTTTTAAAGTGTAGCGGTTGCCTCCCGTATTCACTTTCTCCATTTCACTTAGCCAAATGCAGCTAATTCTTGTCTTTGCAGACAGCCTACATCCCCCTGACCAGGAATGGATAGATTTAGATGCAGGGATTCATCAACACAGCAACTTTACTGGCTTTTAAATCTGAAGATGTGCATCGAAAACAGTGCATGAGCCTGAGAGCCAAATAGAAAATAGTTACTGTTCTGTAAAGTGATATTTCTTTACACCTTCCTCACACATATACATCTGCACAGATGGATACATGTACATATTTCACCGCCTTACGTCACTTTAGAATTTTCTTTATACGGCTCAAAATCTTAGCTAAAGTGTATTCATTGATATCATTAAAAGTCCTTAAAAGAGGGAAAAACAATATAATAGTTAGAGCAGGTACATTTTATCTTTAGCATTTTCTAATTTTTTTCTTGATAATCTAATTTTCTTCCCCACAGTTCACTGAGGCTGTAAACTTTAAGCGAAGTGGAAGGGCAGGGCGATCAAAATACAGAATACTGAAAAGGTTGAAGCAGTAAAGCACCTTTCCCAGGATATATGAGACATTAAAATTTTGATATTTTATGTTAGTGCAGAGATTACACTAAGAAAGGAAAATGGCACAACAAAAAGTCAGTATTTTTAAATGACTATTTCAGGAGGATTCTATATTAGAAAACGGACCTTTTAAGTCTCATCTTGAATAGTATTTAATCATAATGTTAAATTAAATCTAATTTAAACCACCTAATATATACAGGATTTATGAGTTAAATTTGTGTATATATATATATATATATATGTATAGATTATCTCAAACATTACTATAGAGCTTATTAAGAGTTCAAAGAGCTTTTTACCTGGGTGACAGTTCTTTCCTGCATATTTCTGTGGAAGTTTCTTCTCACTTATTGTTACAGTTACTTTCTCTTAGTCTAAGATCAAAACCATCTTGGCCCAGTTTACTCAGTTCTCTCAATGACTGTCAGCTGAAGACTTCTGATGAATGTGAATGTCTGAATATAGGAGTTTGTCTAATTGTTTATTCCCAAGATGACACTTACTACAATATCAGGACAAACTTTTACGGAAAGTCACAATTGAGATGCACATTAATTCATTCAAAAACATTATTTTGGCATTGAACTTTCTTCTGGGAATTTGTCTAGGGCAGCAATTTTTTTGAAGTATGAAACTTGGCTACAGTTCAGGAGTTCAGAAGGTAAAATATATTCATACTAATACTGTGATTGTATCTACCTTTTTCATCCTTAATATCTCAGAAGTGTAAGGTAAATCCTTCCAGGAGGTATAATATATAAAAACAGATAATGAGAATCCATTTTCTTACAAATCAGACATTAAAGCAATGTACAAAAATATAAAGTTGCTTTTTTCCACTAAATATTTTTGCTTTGAAAAGTGTAATCTTTTAAATAAGCTATTTTTGTTAATATAATAGTTATTTCAAATTAATTAATGTTTAGATAAAGAGAGCACCTGGCAGAAATAACTGATAAATTGTTATGCTTTGTTGCCCTGACTCACTTATTTCCAGATTTTCTTCTGAGATGTAGAAGATTCATGATTATACCTTTTTAAAAGTTTTTGTTATTCTCTTACTTATCTGTTATGTGTTCATAGATGTGTAAAACCTTAGCCCCAGATGAAGGACTTTAAATGTAACTTTGTATGATTGTATAGTTTCTCAATTTGACAAACTTTTCCATTTATCTTGTTCAGCTATGTAATTTAAAAAAAATTGTAATATACATATCTAAGACCCTTACAATAAATCTCTGCTTATACTCACTTTTTTGTGGGGTGGGAGAGGTGTACAGGGGATTGAACTTCAGGGCACTCAACTACTGAGTCACATCTCTAGCCCTATTTTGCATTTTATTTACAGACAGAGTCTCACTGAGTTGCTTAGTGCCTCTCTTTTTGCTGAGGCTGATCTTGAACCTGAAATCTTCCTGCCTCAGCCTCTGGAGTTGCTGGAATTATTGGTGATATACTCACTTTTATACAGCTGTCTTATCTACTTTACTAAAAGACAGTATCTATCCACATTGCATTAAACAAACTATATCACTCCAAATCTTTTCTTTGTCATTTTCTGTTTATTTTCTTTTACTTTTGGTTTAAAACTGAGTTGATATATTTTTCTCACAAGGATTGTCTTGTGATGTCTAACAGGGTATGTTTACCCTAGGCTTTGGGTATAGACTACTTTGCTTGGAAGTTCAACTCTGTCACACATTACTTTGTTGACTTTGGGTAAATTTTTAAAAATCTCTTGGTCTCTGTTTTTTTTCATCAACAAAAAGGAATAATGATGGGTTAAAGCATAAAATGTTTGCATAAACATACTGGTACAAAATTTTCAGCAAATATTTGTTGTGATTTCCTTGCTTTATTGTTAAGCTCCAATACCTGATAATCTTCACTTCTTCCACTGAAACTTTCAGAGAATTTTGATGTAATCTTTTAATCTAACATATGCTTTAGACTTTTCTTTATAAATATATTTTTAAAAATCACTTGTGAAACAAAAGCTGACTATAGAAGGTCAATTGGTATTGGATTTTTTAATGAATATTATTATTTTAGTGTTTTAACTTTCAGTGCTTAGTTTGCTCTTCAAGCTGACATGCAATGATATTTCGTTATTTATTTTTTAAACATAAAAACATTATAATCAAGATATGTTGAAACAAAATAAAGAGGAAATAACTATAGCAAATCAAATAAAATCAAACATGATCTAAGTGTGAAACAATTTTATGTGAAAATTCTAGTTCATTTGTAAAAGGTACATAACTCTCACTAAAGTGCTTTGCTCTTTAGACATAGTGAATTTAAAATTTAAAATTTACGAAGATCTCTAAAATAAGCAAATTTGGGTATACCCTTTATGGATAAGCATGCCACTAATCATTCACAAATGCCAACCTTAAATAAAAATCAGCATCATTTATTAAATCTGTTTTTTTTTTTTTAATAATTTTTTTGTTTTGTTTTGTTATTTTAAACTAAGGTCAGTTGGACAGTAGGTGATTTTTACAGGAAGAGCCTTTGGCTGAGAACTGGCCCAACTTCTTTGAGACTAAACCTTTTGTATGTTCAAAAACAGTATGTTACTTTCATATCTTTACTTTGGGAATATAATAATGGATTCTGCTATATAGGTTCAGTTAGTCAGATAAGACATTGCTCATACATGATCCTAAGCTCCTTCAACTATTCTATTCATTTCTTAAATACCAATTTTTCAGAGGACTTATTGAGACCCTGTTCATGAAAGCTCCCTCCCATTTTGTCTCCTACACTGACATATTTATTTTTTTCGCAGCAATTTCAACTGCTATCATGTACTTCCATTCATAAAATAAATGAAATATTTGAAATAAATCTAACCTGTATTAAAAAAAAAATGAGCATTTTATTAAAATGAGCAGACGTCCCCTAGCACAACTTAAACTGGGTTATTCAAGTCCTGGTTTGATGAAAATCAGCAGAAATGCCAGAAACATGTAAATATCTCAGTAAGATCAATTAAGAGACAGTTACAAATACGAAATTTATGACAAGGCTGCCAGATGTTCCACTATATACATGTATTTTTTCTTCTGTAATGATATAAATTCTACCTAGGATCAGCTAAAATTTGACTAAAGTCTACATTTCAAAAGACTCCCTGTGATTTCATGAAGTTATTTGACTACAAAATGGCTTGTTTGACTTGAGACTGGGAGAAAATACTATAGCAACATAAGAATCATGTCTTAGAAGATCCGTGGACTCCCTTCCTGCCATCTAAAAATAATTCTTGGTGAGTAGCTAGAATATTCATCTCAGACCAACAGTTGAAATCTATGGCTTGATGTGAGCACACTAGGAAAGAAGTCCCTTGGCCCCTGGATGTCCTGGTGAAGTGTGTTCCACTAACCTTAATTCTCAGTCTATGCACTTCAGAATGTAGAAAAGTAAAATTCTGTCTTTGGATGTTCACTAGCTTTCATAGAGTCCTTGCTATATTATCTATAAACTTTGATAATGAAATTCAAAGGCATAGATACTGTTAATAATTAGGAGGAATAATGTTTCCTTTTCCATTGGTGATGTGTTGAATTATATACGAAAGTACTGATACCGCGTTTACCGGTGACAAGTTCTGCTCCTTCTAATGTTGAAGATTGAACACTAGAGAAGCAAGCCAAAGCAAGCAGATTAAGCAGGTTTTATTTAAAGCTAATAATACAGACTTCTCCCGGCAGGAAGAAGGGGGCCACGGCTGACGTTCTAAAAGTCCCCAGAAGTGTGCTCACCCTACATCTTTTATGGATGAAAGACTCTTTTGTTCTCCAGTTCTCTCCCCCCTTATTTCTCCTTCCTGCCTAAGTGACTAGGCCTGGTTTTTCATTAAGTGAGAAACCATGGGCAGGGGGAGGGCCAGGGTGATTCAGGCAGATAAGGGCCCAGGGGGCACCAATTAGCAGCCCCTTGTTTGCAGTCCTTGATAAAGGCAGGTAAATTTGGTGACATTCCATTCTTCCAGGGGTAGTCTCCAACTTCCAGAGGCAGATGGCTTTATGGCCTCAATTTCCTCGATTTGACCCGATCCTGTATTTCTACACTAACTACCTGTTCCCAATTCTGGCTTCAGTACTAGCAACAGCACATTGTTTTCATGTGTTTCATGGGTCCCCACAAATCAAAATCTTAGAAGATGATATTTCCGTGCACTAGGTTTATTAAGACTGGTAATGATACCTTTTGGGAAATGAGAAAATAGGGTTTGGGCAGAAGGAAAAATTGAATTAATTCAGTTGCAGAGGAGAATTTAGTTGATCTCTCAGGCAGTTCTGGTGTTATCCTGAAATAAGGTCAGTGAGTCAGACATCTGTGCTATTGTAACAACCATTTTGGGATCCAGAATGCCCCCAGTAAGCACTCTGCACTCCACTGCTAGCTGATAACTCCCCTAGCAGCTGGAAATGGAAGTAGCTCTGCTTTGAAGGGAAAATCTGGATGGTACAGAAATCATAGAGTCCACCACTTTGAAATATTATGCCAAAGACTGTCCTTTCTCACTTTTGCTGTATGAACTAGAAAGAGAGAGGTTCATGAACAAACAGAGGTTGTAGCTGCTATTGCTTATCTCGAAATCACAACTAAAATTCATCTTCTTGAATTTGGCTTACTTTTAGCAACTGACGTAGAGGGTTCTTTTGTTGAGTATCTCAGACTTTTTATCAGGAGGGTTATGAGCCCTTGTTCAACATGCCTTTTCAGGTAATAACTTCCCACTTCTCTATTTATCATCAAGACTGGATAAAGTAATTCCAAGAGAGATTCCAATTGGCTAATTCAGAGAAAATCCATCATTCCTTTGGCCAGTTTTGGAATAGCAATTTTACCCCCAGTAATTAATCTTGATTAATTAATTGGGAACAAATAGCCCTGCCAAGAAGATGACTCTATGCTCTGTTGTTCTTTCAAAAACTGAGTGGTAGCTGAATCTTAATATTAATGGAAATCTTACTCTATTTATGAATGTAACTTTATACCTGCCAGACCAAAAAAAAATGCATGAATGAAGATCAAAAATTCTGCACATAAGTTACTAAGAATTGTGGTTAACAGAGCTACTCTTTCTTCCACTCTTTGATCTCTGTACCTATATAGTTTGCCTTTTGGATATGCAAAGTCGCATAAGGGGACATCAAAGATGAGGGTCTAGTTTCTACTTAAATAACTGGGTAGTTGGTGTTTAAAGAGAAAAATAAGAGAAAATGGGTGTAGGGATTAAGAAATGGAAAGTGGTAAATTGGATGTGACTGTAAGAACTATATCCATTTAGAGATTTCAGTGACAGGAAGGTATAAGTACCAAAATTCAGGAGAAATGTATTGTATGCACATGTGCTTGTGTTTAAATGCATGTGCAAATTGATATACTCAAACATATGCAAGGCTAATTTCTGAATTTTTTATTCCTTAAAAATAGTATATTACAACTTTCATACTTTGTTTTATTTATTTTGCATAAAACTTTTAGTATTTTCTTATATTATCATTCTTTATATATTTTTTTCAAACTGCCTCTTTTTTCTATAATCCCCCAAATTCTGTTTAGCTTATTTTAAATTTGCCAACTTTTTCTGATTGACTGTTGTATTATTCATGGTTCCTCAGAGAAAGAGAATGAAAATGCCAAGATGGAGTGTTACAGATAGTGCTCCAGATTCAAAAATAGATGAGGGAAGTTTATTGTGGGATTGAATCACACCATGATGAAAACCAAACATTCCATGATTCCATTTGCAATCTGGGAATCAGAAAAGTTGCTGATTCTGTTCAGTCCAAATCAGGCTTGAGAAATGATGGCCAACAGCAGGTGATACTTACTTTAGCTAAAGGAAAGAGAGAGATTATTACTTCTCCATGTTTTTGTTTTATTTGAGCCCTTAGTGAATTGGATGATACCTGCCAACATGGCTGAGAATGGAGTTTCTTTAGTCAGTGCACGAACTGAAAAGCTAACCTCTTCTAGGAACAGACTTACAAATACATCCATAAATAATGCTTCAACCACTTTCTGGCCATGCCTCTGCCAAGTCAAGTAAATGCAAAAAATAACAATCATGTCTGGTTTTAGATAATTATTGAGTATTAAAAATATTACATTTCATTTATTTACATAATAGGAGTCATTTTGACAATGAAAAGAATCAATACCAAAATAATCAATCTCTACTATTTCTTCTTAGAAATAGTGTTTTCGTTACTTACGTGACTCTGCTGCAATTTGTTCAACAGTTTTCTCACTTCTATGTCCCATGAACTTTTCATTGCTCTATCACCTACCTGATTTTAAAATCTTTTATAAATGTGTGGTTTTTGTTCTCTAGAATTATAATAATTACCTTAACTTCAAAATATACTTGTTTTAAAATACAGATATTTATAAAACTATAAAAATTTTGAAGTATTTATATTAAAAAATAAAAATACTTTATTATATCTAATTCTATTAATTTTAACACACTTTTAAGCACTATTCAGACAAGATTATTTTTAAAGTATTATTTTTTTACTCAACCAATTTTTTACCTTGTTATGAGTAATATTATGTGTTAGATAATAGATTTTATACTACAAATGCAAAAATGTTGCAGACAGGCTTCTTGCCTTCCAGGAACCCAGAAGCATTGAGTTTCTCTCTCTAAGGTTTCTATTCAATAAATAAATAATAATGATGATTTCAATCCATTTGAACTCTGTGTGAGTACCTTGGATATACCTTTCTAATGCAGCTGCATATATGTTGTGAAAAATCATTTTGTAATTATCCTATTGTCTTAGACTGTGTATGCAGTTACAGTGATTATTTCATCTAGAAGAGTAAAGCAATCTTTGTATAAAAATTTCAATGATTTATATTATATTTGGCTTCTGAAGCAAATCAAATACAGCAAAAACATTTTTGCAACGCATGAAAAAGAAATCCAGAAACAATTAAATATTTACTCACAAAACAGATATATTTTTACTATTTACCATGTGTCAAACACAATTCAAGCCATTGAGAATAAAGCACCTAATAGGACCAACAGCCTTCTGTTCTTCTGAAGCTCGTGTTTTGAAGGAGATGAGAGCAAAAACATGTAATACTGCAGACTGTGATGAATAGCACAAAGAAAAGCAGGGCAGAGGAAGCTGAGAATGACAGGGGAGCATTACTTTGACCAAGGTGGCTTTAGAGTAGTAGATCTTTTTGAGAATATCTACTTATAAAGTGATATTTTAGCACACAAATAAACCACTGGACCATGTTGAGAAACTTTTGTGAGCAGAAAGAGAAGCATATGCAGAAAGCCTGAGGAAAGAGATCTGGTGTATTTCCTAAGGCACAGTCAGTAGAGCCGTATGACTGGATCAGAAAAAATATTAGGAGAGAAGTGAAAAAAGGCTAGCAGTGTAGGAGGAATGGGCAATGTTAGCCACCATAAACTTGGACTTTGGGCCAGGAGTATTGACATATTCTGTGCTCCTACTGATTTGGGAAGCTGAGGCAAGAGAATTCCAAGTTTGAGGCCAACCTCAGCAATTTAGTGAGTGAGATCCTATTTCAACAAACAAAGGGAGCTGGGGATATAACTCAGAGGTAGCGTATCCCTGAATTTGATTCCTAGTATCAAAAAGAAAAAAAAAAAAATTCAAAAAAGAAAAAAAAGAACAACAAACTTGGACTTTTGTTCTGAGTGAGTTCTAAGGACATTGGATGGAAAAAGAGGTGAAAGATGCTCTGGAAATTATTTTAAAAACATGATCTGGAATTTAGGCATACAATAGACTTCAGAGAAACAGAAGTGGAAGCAGGAAAACCAGTTAGAAGACAATATTATCGTTGAGGGAAATGGCAGTGGTGCTAGGATTGACACAGTGACGATGGAGGTTATGGGAAGGACTTAAATTCTGGATTCCTTTCAAGGTAGACTTCGCGAGAGTTGTTAATGGACTCAGTGGACTGTGAAACAGAAAGAACAAGTACAAGAATGATTCCAAGATTCTGCTGCAGGCAAGAGCAATGCAGTTTTATTAAAGAAAAAAGGGACAGTTTTTCAGGAGATAGGTTTGTGACAGATGGTTGGGGTGGGGCTAGCTAGGGTCCTATATGGAAAATGAGAAGCATGAGAAACCTGTGAGGTTTTCAAGTTGATATTTCAATTCATTAGCTGAATGAAGGGTTGAGGGTTGAGGGCAGATTATGACTAGTAGTAATTCTTTGCTTCATCCATACAGAACAAATCTGCGTAGCATGTAATATGATACATGACATGGTAGTTATTCTTCAACGTGTCACTTCACATGCCATTATTTTAATTTGCACATATACTCAGAACTAGAAGCAACTTTTAAAGATCATGGCACTTGGTTAATAAAAAAAATAAAAAATAAAAAATAAAAGATTATAGTCTAGTGCTTCCATTAAAATTGTATATTTGTGTGTATGTGTGTGCAAATGTGTTTTGAGGAAAGTGCTAAGAAAATGAAAACATTTGTGTTGATAAAATAGTTTAATAAGTATAGTCATACAAAATCCATTAATTTATGCTCTGATGGACTCTTTCATTCTTCAGATACATTGCCTAATTTTTTCATGTCTATAAAGAATTTATATACATATAAAAAATCTGTATTAGTTTTATTTTCTCTACATTTTAAAATAAATGATGAATAAATGAGCACATTTGATGGAATAAATGCATGAAGTTCATTATATACAATACACCTGAAATGATTTGAGCTTTCTGATAAGTTCTAGAAAAGTACTTTCTCTGTTCAGTTCAATATTTAATTTTAAAGTTTGGTGTCAGCTTAGTAACTCTTAGTTTTTTCATGAAACATAGACAGTTTAACTAGATGACAACAAATTCCTGATATTTTAAAAATATACACACCATAATATTTTTCCTAGAATTTTGTAAATAGGTGGATATGGAGTGTGTGTGTGTGTGTGTGTGTGTGTGTGTGTGTGTGTGTGACAAGCACAAGTACTTGTGCATATATGCATGTTCACAAACTTTACTACAAGGGAAATAAGAATAAGTTCTTATAAGTCTAAACAAGACAGCTCAATATTTTCTTAGTTTAAAATGATCTGTAATCTTTTGATATCAAATTGATCTTTAAAAATTCAGTTTTACAGATGAAGTCCAACACTTTGCCCAGGATAGATTTATACAGCCTGTGAAGCAATAGAAAATTGACTCAATAGGTCAGATTGAGTACTTCTGTGTTGTTGTCCTATACTTTCTTTGAAGTTATTCTATTAATAGTTTTAGTATATATTCTTCCACAGAGAGGCACAGAGAGAGGGATTTGATGACAGGAGTGGTATCTGGATCAGAGTCATTCTCAAAATTCACAACATGATTCTGGCTTTTGATAAATTCTTAAGCGAAGCAAAAAAAAGGAAACAAGTACTTAATCTATTTGTGATTTGCATCAGGGGGTTTTCATTTTGAATACTTTTAAAATCAGCCTGCTAATACAACTACCACTACAGTTTGATTTTAGGAATATTTACTTTAAAACTTGGTTTGCTTGCAAGGTATAAGTATGTTCTTCCCAATCATTTATGAGAAAAGTCATTGCAAATAAATATATAGTTTTCAATTTAAGACATATCTAACTTTTAGAGAATAATTCCAGGGTTAAGCTATACTGAAAAAGTGAAGGAACTGTCAAGTTTTTGTGTGAGAAACTAGCATGACTTAATGACTAAAAATAAGTGAAACACACTCTAAGTCCTAACCATTCTAAGATCTGAAAATAAAAAGCAAATATTAGAAATTAAAATTGCAAAACATAGTATCTAAAAGAAAAATAAATTCTCACTGATAGTGGTTCATCATATACATGAAATGAGATTTAATATCAACAAATGTAATGAACATAATTCACTTTATTATCAATTAGAAAATAGGAAATATGACTGTCTTTAGCTCATAAAGAATTTTTTTAACACTCTCTAGGTAATTTTTTCCAATCAGAAAAGTGTATCACAAAAGGAGTTTTAATACAGAGATGTCCTTTCCCACAAAGAGATAATACTCTTATGGTGTACATATGATATATCCCCTAAAGATTCAATGTAAGCAGTTTTAAGAAATTATTGGATAATGATGTTACTAATTTCCCCAAAGGATTCATCCATCATGGCTGAATGCTTTGTAAGATAGAATGCATTGTAAGAGGTGGAACCGACTTGAGGAAAGTGCCTGCTGAAGGCATTCCTCCGAAGATTATATCTGTTCCCCATCCCCGTTCTCTCTTTCTCCCTCTGCTTCACAGCTTTCTTGAATTGAGCAGCTTTCCTCTGCCTTTCCCATCTGCCATTTTATTTATGCCTTGGAGCCAGCTGGCCATGGGCTAAATCCTATGAAACCATGAGCCAAAATATATGTCTTCTACTCAGTTGTTCTCATCAGGTATTTTTGTCAAAGTGACAAAAAGATGACACAAAAATTGGCACTGAGATCGAGGTCATTGCTGTGACCATATCTGAATATGTTGTTCAGAAGTTTTGGATCTGGTTTGTGGGAGGATTTTGAAGAAATTTGGGATGTAGACTAGAGAAGCCTTAGAGTGTTACAAGCAGAGCTTAATAGACAGTTCTGGGGAAAACATGGAAAACCAGAATGCTGATAGAAATGCAGACATTGTATATCGTGCTCATGAGGTTTCCGATGAAAATGAGGACTCCATGAAGAACTGGACTATGGAACATTCACATTATATTTTGCGAAAGAACTTATCCACATTTGTTCATCTCCTTAGCCTTTCTGTGAAACTGAATTTAAAGGTGATCTACTAATTAATCTGGTGCAGAAAATTTCTAGGCAGCAAAGCATTCAGGCAGTGGTGTTGGTGTTGCTGGCACATTGTAGACAGGTTTACTGTTAGAATCAGGACCAAGGAGGAGAACAGAAAAAACTGGAAATTTGGTCAGAAAATCTTGCTAAAAACTGGATTCAGAAAACTTGTGGTTGCTGAAGATTTTGTTTCTGCTCCTCCCTTTTAGAATCTGAATATTCACTGTGTGGCATTGTATGTTGGAAGCAAGTGGTTTTTAGAGTGGCCCACAGTGGTTCACAGCTAAGAATTTGTCTTGCGTCTCAATGGAACCTTTGTAATTGAATTCTTGAGCAATGTCGAAACTGTTTAGATTATGAGAGCTCTTGGGACCAAAAGAATTTTGCATTATGAGATGGACAATATCTCTTTGGGGGTCAGAATTTGAATGCTATAGTTTGATAAGAAGTATCCCCCAAAGTGTCATGGTGGGATTTTTAGGAAATGATTGTATCATGTGAGTACTAACTTCATCAAAGGATGAATCCAATATAGCTGAATGTACTTTGAGGAGTCACAATTGTAAGAGTTGCCACAAAATTGGAGGAAGTGGATAACTTCCAATAAATCTTGGGGACCATCCTTTCCCCATGTCTGTCCCCTCTCCTT
Source organism: Sciurus vulgaris (assembly GCF_902686455.1). NCBI lineage: Eukaryota > Metazoa > Chordata > Mammalia > Rodentia > Sciuridae > Sciurus > Sciurus vulgaris. The sequence continues at coordinate 21,957,359 of NC_136470.1, read as the reverse complement.
CTCTGTTTCTCTCATTTTCTTTCCTTCCCAATTGCCAGTAGTTAAGCAACTGTCCTCCACCATAGCTTCCACCATGATGTTTCTGCCTTGGAACCACCTGACCAAGGACTGAAAGAGTGACCCAAAATAAATATTTGTTCCTTCACTTTATACTTGTGAGATAATTTGGTCATAGAAATGAAAAACTTACTAATACAAATACAGTATCTTAATGGCAAAAGCTTTATAATTACTTCAATTAAGACCATAAAAGTGAGACTGCTCTGAAAACTAATTGTTTATGTTTTTTCATGTATAGTGCAGGTAATCTGATAAATCCTGGAGAAAAAAAGACATTTGGAGAACTTATGCGTCTACTACATTTTATCAATGACAATATAACTTTTAATTGAAAGTTTGACTAGCTAAAAAATCCATTTTGGAATAAGTGAATAGAATAAGGCAGACATATTAGACATTTAGAAAAATAAAAGTACATACAATTAGCAATGCAAAGAAATAAAAAAGCCAAAATGAGATAAAATAAAAATTACCTCTTTAATGAAAAAATAACGTATTTTATGCAAATCTATGAGCTGAATTGTTGCCATGGTATCAGATAATACTATATTAAAATGTGCATGAAAATAACATATGTGGTAGAAAACAATTCAGTCATAAAAAGATCACATCATATTTTTCCCAGATCACATAATAATTTGCAACAATGTCCCTAGAACTGAAGATAATTATGTGAAATAAATGAGGAACAGAAAGGTTAAGTACTAAGTGATCCCACTCATAGTTTGTATAGGAAAATGTTGATCTCATAAACTTTGAGACCAGAACAATGGTTACTAGAGTGCAGCAAGATTAGCATAGTAGAAGGTGTAGGAAATATTGATCAATGGGTACAGAGTTACAGTTAGAGAAGAGTAAGAAATTATGGTGTCCTCTTGAATGGTATGGTGATAATACTGACCCGTACTCAACAAGGTAGAAAAAAGAATTTTGAAGGTTTCTACCATAATGAAATGGTAGCTTATGTGGAGACACTTTTAACCTGATTTAAACTTAAAAATGTATACATGTGTCAAACATCACATCATACTCTATGAATATATTTTTGTGTTTTTATATGTCAGGTAAAGATGTTTAATATAAAAATTCATCTAAAAACAATAAGCATCATTGAAGAGAAAAATAAAAAATTAGAAAAGAAATGCTGAGGTCAGAGGTTTCAAGATGGCGGCCTAGAGGGTGGCTGCATTTCATGTTGCTCCAGGACTCAGGATTCAAAAGAGGAGATATTGAGACACTTGGGACCAACTCAAAGCAGCCGGGTGACTCTCACTCGTTGGGAAGGCGTCCCGGATGGGACGGTGGTCCCCGAACGCAGGGAACTTTGTGAAGTAGAGCTGCTGGCGAGACGCCCCTCCCCCCGCTGGAGCAGTGAACTCGGACAACTGGGAGCGCCGTAAAGGAGGCCGCTCGGCACAGCACTGGGACTCGGAGCAACCACTGGGGCTCCGGCGGCTGCCCAGGGGAGGAGTGGCGAGGAGAGCTGTGTGGACTCAGAACACAGGGGCCTGCCCTGAGGAGGATGAGGAGGAATGCGGCCACTTGGATTCGGAGTGACTGCACCAGAGCTACAGGCGGTTGCCAGAGGAGAAGCTGCGTGGTGAGCTGTTTGGACTCAGGGCGACTGCTTCTGAACACCGGGGCCTGCCCTGAGGAGGAGGAGGAGGAAGAGGAGCGCGGCCGCTTGGACTCGGGGTGACTACACCGAGCTACAGGCGGTTGCCAGAGAAGGGGCTGCGTGGCGAGCTGTTTGGACTCAGACCACTTCTGAACCCCGGGGCCTGCCCGGAGGAGGAGGAGGAGGAGGAGGAGGAGGAGGAGGAGCGCGGCGGGTCGTGTGGACTCGCAGTGACTACATTAGCGCTCCAGGCGGCTGCTCAGAGGAGAAGGCGAGTGGTGAGTTGTTTGGACTTAAAGTGACAGCTCCTGAACACAGGGGGGCTGCCTGGAGGAGAAGCGTGGTGGGTCACTTGGTCTTGAGTGGCCGCACCAGAGCTCCGGGCGGTTGACCAGAGGACCCGTGCAGCGGGTCAGGTGGATTCAGAGCCACTCAGAGCAACCGCTCCTGAACACCCGTGGGGTTATCTGGAGAAGGAGAAGGAACGGTGAGGGTCACTTCGACTCGGAGTGATTGGTTGCCCAGGGCTACAGGTGGTTGGTGGGAGGAAGAGGCATGAAGAGAGTTCCTTGGACTCCTAGTGACCGCACCAGAATACTGGGCGGCTGTCTGGAGGAAGAGGCCTGTGGCGGGTCTCTGGGACTCAGAGCGATTGTTCGGGGCCCCAGGTGGCTGCTCAGAGGAGGGGCCGCATAGCCAGGCGATTAGGTGCAGAGCAGGGTTCCAGGATCTAGGAGGCTTCTGGGTGGAAGAGCCGCACAGAGACAGGCTTAGGGCGGAGCGAAGGTTCCAGGCCTGCGGGCAGATTCTCTGAGGAGGGGCAGCCTAAGGAGATTCATCTGCGAAGGGTGAGGCTCCCAGGCCCAGGAGGTAGGGCCGGGCCCCTGGGAACTTTGCAGAGGAAGGCAGCCCAGCCCAGGTGGTAGCTGTAAATTCAGGGGAACCTCTAGGAGGGAACTGACCAGCGAGACCTCCCCACTGGGTGAGTCTTCCCTGCCGGGTGAGGTTTCCCCACAAGGACGGTAAAACCAGAGACTCAGGCCCAAACAGGCCTCAGCCCGCAGCCTAGGTCCCCTTTGGATGACCATTGGTCAACAAGTGGAGGCACCTCTGCCCACTAGAGGGATTATACCCCACCTGAAGGCCACCACTCCTAGAGAGGCAGCTTCCTTGTGTTGCACCGCATTATCAACTTCCTCCAAGACTTCAGCCTACTGAAGGCTAAGGGGGGATATATATAGAAATCTTCAGGGACATTGTAAGTCAATAGAGGAAATCTGCAATATCTCAGTGGTCCACTGATACCTGAACAATATGAGAAAACAAGGAAAGAAAATGCTGCAAACAAATCTAGATGTTACATCAATAAAACCCAATGACAGCATGGCAGAAGAAATGACTGAAAAGGAGTTCAGAATGTACATAATTAAAATGATCAGAGAAGCAAACGATGAGATGAAAGAGCAAATGCAAGCATTGAATGATCGCACCAATTGACAGTTAAAAGAGCAAATACAGGAAGCAAAAGAGCATTTCAATAAAGAGTTAGAGATATTGAAAAAAAACCAAACAGAAATCCTTGACATGAAGGAAACAATAAACCAAATTAAGAACTCCATAGAAAGCATATCAAATAGGATAGAACACCTGGAAGACAGAACCTCAGACATTGAAGACAAAATATTTAACCTTGAAAACAAACAGAACAAACAGAGAAGATGGTAAGAAATCATGAACAGAATCTACAAGAACTATGGGATATCATGAAAAGGCCAAATTTAAGAATTATTGGGATTGAGGAAGGCCTAGAGAAACAAGCCAAAGGAATGAACAATTTATTCAATGAAATAATATCAGAAAATTTCCCAAATCTGAAGAATGAAATGGAAAATCAAGTTCAAGAGGCTTATAGGACTCCAAATACACAAAATTACAACAGACCCACACCAAGGCACATTATAATGAAAATACCTAACATACAATATAAAGACAGAATTTTAAAGGCTGTGAGAGAAAAGAACCAAATTACATTCAGGGGGAAACCAATACGCATATCAGCAGATTTTTCAATCCAGACCCTAAAAGCTAGAAGGGCCTGGAACAACATTATTCAAGCCCTGAAAGAAAATGGATGCCAACCAAGAATCTTATACCCAGCAAAACTTACCTTCAAATTTGACGATGAAATAAAACCCTTCCATGATAAACAAAAGCTAAAAGAATTTACAAAACAAAAGCCAGCATTACAGAACATTCTCAGCAAAATATTCCATGAGGAAGAGATGAAAAACAAAGAAGCAAATCAGCAAAGGGAGGAATTATCCTAAAGGAATTGTCAAATAAAGGAGGAAACAAGTTGTGTCAAACAACTAAATAAACAAAATTTTAAAAATAAACCAAATGACCGGGAAACCAAATCATTTCTCTATAATAACCCTGAATGTTAATGGCCTGAATTCATCAATCAAAAGACATAGACTGACAGACTGGATTAAAAAGAAAGATCCAACAATATGTTGCCTGCAAGAGACTCACCTCATAGAAAAAGATACCCATAGACTAAAGGTGAAAGGATGGGGAAAAACATACCATGCACATGGACTCAGCAAAAAAGCTGGAGTATCCATCCTCATTTCCAATAATGTGGACTTCAAGCCAAAGTTAGTCAGAAGGGATAAAGAAGGTCATTTCATACTGCTTAAGGGAAGCATAAATCAGCAAGATATAATAATCATAAACATCTATGCCCCAAACAGTGGCTCATCCATGTATGTCAAACAAATCCTTCTCAATTTCAGAAACCAAATAGACCATAACACAATAATACTAGGTGATTTTAACATGCCTCTCTCACCACTGGACAGATCTTCCAGACAAAAATTGAACAAAGAAACCATAGATCTCAATAACACAATCAATAATTTAGTCTTAACGGACATTTATAGAATATACCATCCAATCAAGAGCGAATACACTTTCTTCTCAGCAGCACATGGATCCTTCTCTAAAATAGACCATATATTATGCCACAAAGCTAATGTTAGCAAATAAAAGATAGAGACACTAGCATGTATTCTATCAGATCATAATGCATTGAAGTTAGAAATAAATGAAAGAGTAAAACACAGAAACTATTCCAACATCTGGAGATTAAACAATATGCTATTATATGATGAATGGATAACAGAAAATATTAAGAAGGAAATTAAAAAATTCTTAGAGGTAAATGAGAACAAAGAAACATCATATCAAAATCTCTGGGACACTATGAAAGCAGTACTTAGAGGGAAATTTATTTCATGGAGCGCATTTAATAAAAGAAGTAAAACTCAACAAATAAAGGTCTAGCACTACAGCTCAAAGCCCTAGAAAAAGAAGAACAGAACAGCACCAAAAGTAGTAGAAGACAGGAAATAGTTAAACTCAGAGCTGAAATCAATGAAATTGAAACAAAAGAAACAATACAAAAAATTGACAAAATAAATAGTTGGTTCTTTGAAAAAATAAACAAAATTGATAAAACTTTAGCCACACTAACAAAATGAAGACGAGAGAAAACCCAAATCACTAAAATTCGGAATGAACAAGGAAATATCACAACAGACAGGATTGAAATACAAAATATAATTAGAAGCTATTTTGAAAATCTATACCCCAACAAAATAGAAAATTTCGAAGACATCAACAGGTTTCTAGAGACATATGAATTGCCTAAACTGAACGAGCAGGACATACACAATTTAAATAGACCAATTTCAAGTAATGAAATAGAAGAAGTCATCAAAAGCCTACCAACAAAGAAAAGTCTGGGACCAGATGGGTTCTCAGCCGAGTTCTACAAAACCTTTAAAGAAGAGCTCATTCCAATACTTCTCAAAGTATTCCATAAAATAGAAGAGGAGGGAACCCTCCCAAACTCATTCTATGAAGCCAATATCACACTGATACCTAAACCAGACAGAGACTCATCAAGGAAAGAAAATTTCAGACCAATATCCTTAATGAACATCGATGCAAAAATTCTCAACAAAATTTTAGCAAATCGCATACAAAAACATATTAAAAAGATAATGCACCATGATCAAGTGGGTTTCATCCCAGGGAAGCAAGGTTGGTTCAACATCAGGAAATCAATAAACGTAATTCACCATATTAATAGACTTAAAGTCAAGAATCACATGATTATTTCAATAGATGCAGAAAAAGCATTTGATAAAATACAGCACCCCTTCATGCTCAAAACATTAGAAAAAATAGGGATAGTGGGAACATTCCTTAACTTTGTAAAGGCCATTTATGCTAAGCCTATGGCTAATATCATTCTAAATGGTGAAAAACTGAAAGCATTCCCCCTAAAAACTGGAACAAGGCAGGTATGCCCTCTTTCATCACTTCTATTCAACATCGTTCTTGAGACTCTGGCCAGAGCAATTAGACAAACCAAAGAAATTAAAGGGATACGAATTGGAAAAGAAGAACTCAAACTATCCCTGTTCACTGATGACATGATTATATATTTAGAGGAACCTGGAAATTCCACCAGAAAACTCTTAGAACTCATAAGTGAATTCAGTAAAGTAGCAGGTTACAAGATCAATGCCCATAAATCCAATGCATTTTTATACATAAGTGATGAATCTTCGGAAAGAGAAATTAGGAAAACTACCCCATTCAAAATAGCCTCGAAAAAAATAATATACTTGGGAATCAATCTCACAAAAGAGGTGAAACACCTCTACAATGAGATCTATACAACACTAAAGAAAGAAATTAAAGAACACCTTAGAAGATGGAAAGATCTTCCATGTTCTTGGATAGGAAGAATTAATATTGTCAAAATGGCCATACTACCTAAAGTGCTATACAAATTCAATGCAATTCCAATTAAAATCCCAATTGTGTACCTTACAGAAATAGAGCAAGCAATTATGAAATTCATCTGGAAGAATAAGAAACCCAGAATAGCTAAAGCAATCCTTAGCAGGAAGAGTGAAACAGGGGGTATTGCAATACCAGATCTTCAACTCTACTACAAAGCAATAGTAACAAAAACGGCATGGTATTGGTACCAAAATAGAAAGGTAGATTAATGGTACAGAATAGAGGACACGGACACAAACCCAAATAAATACAATTGTCTCATTCTAGACAAAGGTGCCAAAAATATGCAATGGAGAAAAGATAGCCTCTTCAACAAATGGTGCTGGGAGAATTGGAAATCCATATGCAACAGAATGAAACTAAACCCATATCTCTCACCATGCACGAAACTAAACTCAAAATGGATTAAGGACCTCGGAATCAGACCAGAGACCCTGCAGATTATACAAGAAAAAGTAGGTCCAAATCTTCACCTTGTTGGTCTAGGATCAGACTTCCTTAACAGGACTCCCATAGCACAAGAAATAAAAGCTAGAATCAACCACTGGGATAGATTCAAACTAAAAAGCTTCCTCTCAGCAAAGGAAACTATCAGCAATGCGAAGAAAGAGCCTACAGAGTGGGAGAATATCTTTGCCAATCATACTTCAGATAGAACACTAATCTCCAGAATCTATAAAGAACTCAAAAAACTCTACTCCAAGAATTCAAATAATCCAGTCGACAAATGGGCTAAGGAAATGAATAGACACTTCACAGAAGATCTACAAGCAATCAACAAACATATGGAAAAATGCTCAACATCTCTAGTAATAATAGAAATGCAAATCAAAACCACCCTAAGATTCCATCTCACCCCAATTAGAATGGCGATTATCAAGAATACGAGCAACAACAGGTGTTGGCGAGGATGTGGGGAGAAAGGTACACTCATACATTGCTGGTGGGGCTGCAAATTAGTGCAGCCACTCTGGAAAGCAGTGTGGAGATTCCTTAGAAAACTTGAAATGGACCCTCTATTTGACCCAGCTATCCCACTCCTTGGCCTATACCCAAAGGACTTAAAATCAGCATACTACAGAGATACAGCCACATCAATGTTCATAGCTGCTCAATTCACAATAGCCAGACTGTGGAACCAACCTAGATGCCCTTCAATTGATGAGTGGATAAAGAAACTGTGGTATATACATATACAATGGAATATTACTCAGCCATAAAGAATGATAAAATTATGGCATTTGCAGGCAAATGGATGAAATTGGAGAATATCATGCTAAGTGAGATAAGCCAATCTCAAAAAGCCAAAGGACGAATGATATTGCTAATAAGTGGAGGATGACACATAATTGGGCGGAGGGAAGGGTTAGTGTTAGGGTTAGAGTTAGGGTTAGGGAGGGGGGCAAGTATAGAGGAAGGAACTACTGTATAGAGGGTAAAGAGGGGTGGGAGGGGTGGGGGGAAGGGAAAAATAACAGAATGAATCAAACAACATTACTCTATGTAAATTTATGATTACACAAATGGTATGCCTTTACGCCATGTACAAACAGAGAAACAACATGTATCCCATTTGTTTTCAATAAAAAAAAAAAAGAAAAGAAATGCTGAGACTTCTTACCAGAATAAATAAATAAATAATAAATACTTGCCCAAAATAACAAACAAAAGCCAATTTTGATATTGGGATAAGAATAGCAAATAGTTTAGCAAAATAAGAGAATGCAGAGATGTTACTATCTGTTTAAACATAGAGTTGGAAAATGTTTATGATATATATGTGTGTATGCATGGAAGAATGAATGCATATGTTTTTGTATATATGTGTGTATATATATATGTAATTATATGTATAATAATATATATAATTCATAGTATGTATGTGAATTTCTGTGTGAAAATGCTGTGTTTTCATTTGATTCTTTAAAAAGATTCTAAGAGTAAATATGCCAGCACAATTTCCTATATATAAAGAAAAACCAATTTGAAAACAAAGCTTACAGAGATTATGAAAATTAGTTTCAAATGGATTAAAATATTTAATGTACAAACAGGGCTATATCATTAATCTATGTAAAGTCTGAAAAATAAGAATTAAGGAATATTCTTAAGAATACATAAATATTAATAAAACAAATGTGAGACACATATTTAATTTAGATGTCAAAGTTTCAATAGAAAAAGGGGGCCAGTTGATAGAATAATTCTGGGAAATGAATAATTTTGGGAAAACATCTTAAAATAGAAAATACAGGTTAATATCTATAACTACATGTCACAACTTAGCAAAAAGAGAACAACAAATCTAAGAGAAAATGCTTAATATAAAGAGTCAAATCATGGAATCAAAAAATCAAAATTAGCTGAGGTCTAAAGTCAGGAGAAAAAAATCATGCAAATGTGTATCAACAAAGTAGATGTAAGGGAATTTCATATTCAAAAGAAATATAAAACTCTAATGAATAAATGAGGTAATAAGTCTATTATTATAGACTAGTGGTACTACACTATTTATAGAAAGCATAAAATCTAATATCAACCTTGCACATGACATTAACTCTATGATAATTTGGATCTTGTCCTCAAGAGCTCATATTTTGAAAGAATGTTCCCAATACAGCAAGATTCACAGGTGGGGCTTTTAGGCAATAATTAGAACTCTATTCTCACAATTGAATTAATCTATTTGTTGAATGTACTGCAAGGTGGTAATTGTAGGCAGATGGAATATAACCGGAGGAAGTAAATCACGGGGGCATTCCATCAGAATGTGTCTGTCCTTTGCTCCTTCCTTCCACTTTTTCTCCTCTATCAGACTTCCATGAGCTGTACAGCTATCCTCTGTCACGTTCTTCTGCCATCATAGTCTTCCTCAGGCCAGAGCATGGAGTTGGCCTGCCATGAATCAGCTCTGAAACCATGAGCTGACATAAACTTATCTTCTTCTAACTTGATCTTGATAAGCATTTTAGTCCCAGTAATGAAAATATAATTAACATGGAAACTGATACTGTAAAATGGTGTCATTCCTCTGACACACCTGATCACGTGATTCAGTAACTGTTTTGTGGTAGGAGTTTGAAAACAAGTTGCTGATACAGTCTAGACAAGCCTTAGAGTAATGTAAGCAGTGCTAAGTGGGCTACTCTAGTTGGAGTCGAGAAGACCAGCATGCCAACAGGAATAGGAAAGTAAAGACAGTGCCAATGAGGTTTGAGACAGTAATGAGGATTGTATTGAAAACTGGACTATAAGTCATGCATGGTACATTCTGGTGAAGAACTTGCACACATTCTGCCCTTGCCCTGAGACCTTCGGTGAGGATGAATTTAAAAGTGATTAACTAATAAATCTGTTGAAGAAAATTTCAAGATAGCACAGTATCCCAGCAGTGGTGTGGGTACCAATGGGTCACTTTTAAACAAACTTATTGAGAATTGGGATTAAAAAGAGTAGAAAGACAAAAAACAAAACAAAACAAAAACTTGTAGTTTGACCTGAAAAGTCCATGTAAAATTGGGACCAAGAAAGTGTGGCCACGAAAGTGAAAAAGATTACTTCTATGAAAGTAATCTTTTACTTAGTACCTCGCACTCTAAAAATAGGAAGGATGCCAATGACAGAATCTCAGGAATCAGTGAGACCATGCCTACAGCAGGCTCAAAAGTGTAAAAGGCAAAGTACCTCTGAAAGGCTTTGTTTTCAGGAGTACGTGGGGGGCATGCTGCTCATTAAAAGATTCCTAGGAAGGTGTTTCCCCAGAATTTGTTTCACCATGGTCAGTTGCCTAGCAACTCAGAGGTCACTGCAGTGATGGGTTAAGAAAGTCTGTTAGTACTCAAACTATCAGTTTTCCTCCGCTTTGTACTTGTGGAGCTGGTTTTGCAGGAATGCAGAATGTTGGAGTTAAGGCATCATAAAGACTTCCACTGAGATTTCAAACGAGGGCCTGGGAATTAAGAAGAAATGTAGCAGGGTCACAATTCATGCAGGCAGGTCCTGAGAGAGCAATGAATGAAGCCAAGAGAAAGTGTCTGAAGTTAGAATGGAGAATCCAGAGATTAAAGGGTGCCAGCAATGTGGGCCATAGATAGACCTAGCGAGTCTAACAGAGAGAACACATGGGCTGCAATCTGCAAGGCCATAGGAACAGAGCTTCTCAAGCCCTTTAAGGGTCCACTTGTCACCACAACAGGTCCCAGATGCTGGAGGTAGAGCTATACAACTTAGTATTTGCCCAGCCAGGTTTGGATCTTGCCCCTTTTGGGTTGGCCTTATTTATTGTTTGTATTGTATATTAAAAGCATATAACTTACATCTTAAATTTTTACATAGACGTTCAGGTAAGGGTTTGCCTTGAGTCTTGGAAGAGATGTTGAACTTGGACCTCTGAGCATTGCTAGAATTCTTCAAACTATGGGAACTGTTGGAAATGGACTGAATGTATTTTTCATTGAGAGATGGGCATGATCTTTTGGGGCCAGGGGAAAATCTAGTTTGTATCTCTAATGGTGCCAAAACTTCATATATTGCAAGCCTGATCCCCAGTGCAACAAGGTTCAGAAGAGGGGCTTTTAGACAAAGATTAGAGCTTTGATCTGGGAGTGGATTAATTAATTTGCTTGATTAATCAATTAGTAGTTGAAGGTCCTATTAGGTCTTAACTGTAGGCATCTTAACTGTGGGCATAGTGGAGGAAGTAGGTCCTTGAGGATGCCATTTTGAACTGTGTTTGTCTGTGGTCCCTTCCTCTCTCTATCCGTCATCTGTGCAGCTGTCTTCCATCAGGCCCTTCCACCATGATTTTCGCCCTTACTTCTGATCAGAGCAATGAGGTCAGCTTACCCTGAATTGAATCTCTGAAACCATGTGCTTAATATAAACTTTTCCTTCTCCAAGTTCTTATTAGAATTTCATCATAACAATAAAAAAGTGACTAATACATTCAATAAAATCATGCTTGGAATCTTTAAAAATAAAACATTGATTGGGGATACACACATCATAGTAGAAAAAACAAAACAAAAAAAAAAAAACCCAAAAACCTGGGAACTGAGTGTAGGCCAAATAGTAGAGGATCAGTTGAAAAACATAAATACCATTTCATCTCTAAGAAATAATGTGCAAAAATTATGGAGATTATGATGGCAGAGATGAGCTTGAAGTACTCCTTCTTCTACAGTTCAAAATGAGGAATGTCTGGAGAACAGGGAGGTGGGTGACTGAGGAAATAAAATGAGGTTCAGAATTAGACTGAAAAATACTTGAAGAGACTCAGAGATTATGGTTACTGAAATGGAGAGCAAGAAAGTGTTCCTAAGTTCCAAACGTTAAACTCTAATTTGGGCACAGATCAGGAGTGAGGTTTAATGCAAAGGGAATGAAAGACAGAGGCCAAGTTGGAAATATTTCTCCAGAAATTGCAGTAGAAGAAAAAGTCAGACTAAAATAATTTAGAGTAGGCTGATGAGTGGACAGTTTCATCTCTTTAACTATTGAGTGAAGAACTATTATCAAAATCCACTTTGTGAAGATTACATTGTGTAATATTGCTTTAGGAAAGAGAAAATCCTGTATTTCCTCTTTGCTGTATAGAGCATCAAATATTGTCATGGGGGAATATCTTTGAGGCAAGTCTTTTAAACGAAATATACAGTGAGATTGCTTGCAAGAGAAGGTCTGCTGAGATCATAGACCAGAAGTGGAAGCTGAGTAGGGTGGGGCACATTCAGGTGCCCATTAGCATGGCACTATGTCCCATGCTCTGAAAACTACCTTGGTATACACACACACACACACAATCAACCACACCACAGTTCAGCCTGCCAAACCAAGAACTCTCCAGTACCATCAGCTCTACACAAGCAGGAGGTATAGAGGTGCCTGAACCTATTGTGGAGCACACAGAGATAACTTAACAGTGCCAGAGAAGGGTGGGGTGAGGACTGAGGTAATTTGCTGGGATGCATTGCTCACAAGCACACAAAGCAATGGCCCATGCCAGAAAGGGAACTTGTTTGTACCACTAGAAAATACTGGTGCCCAGGCTGACATGATACTAAAACAGTTATATTAAATATGCGTCCAAGTTGGGTGGGATGAAAAACATGAAGAAATCTGAAAGATCGCAACTCATAACCTAAAGTGCAATTTAAAAACTTAGAAAAACAAAAACAAGCCACTCTCAAAATGAGTAATACAAATGAAATAATAAAAATCATAGTTCAAACCAATAAAGTAGAGAATAACAATACAAAGATTGATGTTCCTTCCTTGAAAAGATAAATGAAATTGAAAATTAGCCAAAGTAACAAAAAGAAAGAGCCAAATTAATAAGATTAGAGATGGAGAAGGATTATTATGACTGATATCACTAAATAAGGAGGATCACCAGAGACTATATTTAAACTTACCTTTCAAAAAATTTGGAAATCTAGAATAAATGGGTAAATTTATAGACATGATCTACCAAAATTGAACCAAGAGAACATGGAAAATTGAAACAGAACAATAGCAATGAAATTCGAGCAGTAATAAAAAGTTTCCAAACAAAGAAGAGCCTAGGATTGAAGTAGTCACAGCTGAATTATACCAGATCTTTAAAGAAGAACCAGCAGTTGATAATTTGATGTTTCTCAAATTATCGAATGAACCACGGAAGTATGCTTCCAAATTTATTCTATAAAGTCAGTGTCACCCTGATACCAAAACCAGAAGAAGACATATGAAAAATATTAGAGACCAGTATCTTTGACATGTATAAATGCAAAAGTGCCTAATAAAATAGTTGCAAAATAAATTCAGCAATAAAATTCAAAAGATCATACCCAATGATCAAGTTGGCTTTATTCCAGGGAAATAAGTATATATTATCAAATGCAAATCAATAATTGTAGTGTACCACATAAGTAGGTATACTTTTTTACAAAGTCAAAAATCACATGATCATCTCCATATTTAAAGAAAAAACCACTAACAAAACTTATTTCCTATTTTTGAAAAAGAACAAAGAGAAAACTAGAAATAGAAGGAACTTACCAATCATTAAACACTGTAAATGAAAAAAACAACAACAACAAAAATCAAAGCCAACATCATACAGAATGAGGAAAAACTTTTAGAATTATTTTCTCCAACATTAGAAGTAAGACAACTATATTCTCATATCTCCTATTCAAAATAGTACTTTAAATTTTAGCCAAAGTAAATCGCAAAGAAAAAAAAGTGAAATGGACACATAGAAGAAAAAAAGTAAAAAATCAGGAGATCAATTCCACTTAAAATAGCCAAGGAGCTGAAAAACTTTTACAAGCAAAATTACAGAACACCAAGGAAAGAAAATGAAGACACTAGAAGATGGAAAAATACCCCATATTCATAGATAAAATGAATTAATATCATTTACATGATAACATTACAAAAAACTAAAGAAATCTAAAGATTCAAAGAAATGCCCATCACAACAGAAACAATATTGTTCAATGAACTAAAACAAAGAAAAAAAAAAAAAAAAAAAACAGAGAAAGAAATCCTAAAATTTACAAAAAAAAAAAAAAAAAAAAAAATCAAAAGCCAAGAGTAGCCACAGTGATCCTGAACAAAAAACAAAAAGAACAAAGCTGGAGTTATCACAACAATTTACTTCAACTGATACTACAGAGTAATAAGAAAAACAGTATTGTACTGGCATAAAAACAGACATGTAAAATATGGACTCAAATTAAAGTCAAAGAAAAAATCATATAGTTACAATCGTTTGATTCTTGGCAAAGGTAATAGAACATGGTGGACGAAACACAGCCCCTTTAACAAATAGTGCTGAGGAAACTGGACACTGGTATTTAGAATAATGAAGTTAGCTTCCTATGCCTTAAATTGTACAAAAGTCAACTCAAGTTCTATCAAAAATTTAGATAACATATTGCTCCTGAAACTGCAAATTGGTGCCACCACTATAGAAAACAGTATGGAGATTCCTCAGAACACTTGGAATGAAATCACTATTTGTCCCAGTTTTCCCACTCTTGAGCATATGCCCAAAGTACTTAAAATCAGCATAATGTAGTGATGTGGCCTCATCAACGATTATAGCAGTTCAATTCACAATAACTAAACTATAGAATCAACATAGGTGCCCTTCAGCAGAAGAATGGATGAAGAAAATGTGGGATATATACACAATGGGATATTACTCAGTCATAAAGAAGATTGATATTATGGCATTTGCTATTAAACAGATGGAACTGGAGAATATCATGTTAAGTGAAATAAGCCATTTCCAAAAATCCAAAGGCCAAATGTTCTCTCTGATATGAGGATGCTAACACACAATAAAGGGGTGGGAGGAATACATGTTCATTGGATTAAACAAAAAGGGAATGAAGGGAAAGGAAGGTGGATGGGAAAGACTGTGGAATGAATCAGATATAACTTTGCTATGTTCATATATGAATACATGACCAGTGTAACTCCACATTATGTACAAATACAAGAATGAGAAGATATACTCCATGTATATATAATATGACAAAGTACATTCTATTGTCACATATATGCATAAAAATAATTTTATACACTTAGATAAAATACCAGAGATTTTGCAACCTCTAGAAGAAAACAAAGTGGAACCACTTCAATATATAGGTGTAATGATTTCCTGAATTAGACCCATATAGCTCAGGAAATAATAGCAATAATTGACTAATGGAATGGAATCAAATTAAAAACCTTTGACACAGAAAAATACAATTGACAATTTGAAGAGTCAACCAACAGAATGGGAGAAATTATTTGTTAGCTACTCTTCTGACTGATAATTAATATCCAGAATATGCAGTGAACTCAAGAAACTTAACACTGAAAGAAAATAATCTATTTAATAAATAGACAGATGAACTGAATAGACACTTCTCAAAAGAAAAAGGGCAAATGATGAGTAATTTTATGAAAAAATGGCCAACATTTTTAGCCATCTGGGAAATACTGATAAAAGCTATATTGAAATATATCTTACCCCAGTCAGAATATCAATCATCAAGAATACAAATAATAATAAACATTAGTGATAATATGAAGAGAAAGGAATTTTTACACATTGTTATAGGGAATGTCATTTGGCACAGTTACTGTGAAAATCCATATGGAAATTTCTCAAAATTAAAAGTTGAAACTACGTAGTATGCAACTCGACCACTCCTTTGTATTTTTTTGAAATCGTTAAAGGAAGTCAGCATAATCTAGAGATGCATGCATACCATTGCTTATTATGGGGTCAGCCTAGAGGTTTGTAAACAGATGAATGAATGTATAAAATGTTATATATACACAATGAAGTTTTATTTAGCCATAAAAAGGAACAAAGTTATGCCATTTGCAGTAAAATATCTGGGAAGGGAATGCATCATGTTAATCAAAGTAAGTCAAACTCAGAAACACAAGTACTGTATTTTTTTCTCATGTGGAAGCTAGAAGTAAAATAAGAATAAAAAAGAATGTCATAAAAGTAAAAGGGAGATTATTAGGGTAGAGAATAGAGAATCATGAAGAGAAAGTTTTGGAGGACATGGGGAAGTATTGGGGAGTAAAATCAATCAAATCA
This sequence comes from Sciurus vulgaris, assembly GCF_902686455.1. Classification (NCBI taxonomy): domain Eukaryota; kingdom Metazoa; phylum Chordata; class Mammalia; order Rodentia; family Sciuridae; genus Sciurus; species Sciurus vulgaris. Next base: position 21,941,202 of record NC_136470.1, on the reverse strand, counting down.
TGTTCTAAGCATATGTGAATAGACCTCCATGAAGCCAATTATTCCAAATAATTAATATGTACACTTTGTAAACAATCAAATTAATCTTTCTAAGCCATTATTCTCTAATCTGCAATCTGTTGTTACCTCTGTAGTAAGAGGAATTAAATAACTAATACATGTATCTTTATAAGTTCCACTGTTATTATTAGTAATAGAATCTTAGCAGATGAACATTTCCAGCTTATTTTAGTTTTACGTATACTTAAACACCAATTATTGTTAAGTAAATTGGTCTGAAGCTAGATTTCTCATACCTGTCACTTTTGTAAGGAATTTTTCAATTTCTAAAGGTAAGAATTTACCAGTTTAACAATTCTCTCTCTTTTTTTTTTATACTCACATTTATTGCTTATTTAAAAGTGTAGGATGTTGAGCTATCATTTTATAAACTGACTATCCTGAAAGCAATTGGAAAAGTCTTTACATATCTTGCTTTCAACCCATATTTTATGTAGTACCTTCCACGTGACAAGTAGCAACATGGGCATCAGAAACTCATGAATCAGAAAAACTTAACTATTAAAAAATAAAATATTTGACAAATAAGTTACAGTTGATTCAACAAATAGAAATTGAATTCTTTCATCTGGAAGTGTGCTCCAAGTCTCTAAGGTTTTATCTCATTTAATCTTCATCGCAACCTATTAGGTAGGAATTATCAACATATTGATTTAAAAATGAAATAACTGAGTCTATGTGCCTGAATCTAAAATTCTCTCTTCTAATTATGAAATCTGCAGAGAAGAATTAAAATTTCCACTGCTTTATGTGAGATACATGATTTTTGTGTCATGTGCTTAAAGTACCAACCTCGTAATTAGATTAAACATGTCTTACTTTATTTCAGTTCGATTTTCTTGTTCTAAATGATATTCTCCTACTTTGGTATAGATATGGTAATAAATGGCATTGAATTTCTAATTGGAACAAGACAAATAATTATGCATCTGATAAAATAATAAAATATAGTTATCATGTCATATATTTGATTTTTTCTAGTTTATTAGGAATAATAAGAACTTTCAAGGGGGTCAGGGTATTAAAAGGAAAGACACTGAGAGTGATGGGGAAAAAACTTATCTCATAAAATATACCTTTGTAATATCATATTAATACATTTACATACATTTTAAATGCATGAATATGATTTTTAACAGGTTTTACTTTGGAGCAGTTTTAAGTTCCCAGAAAAATTGAACACAAAGTATAGAGAGTTCTCAAATATTTCCTTCACTGTTCACCAACACACAGAGCCTCTCATCAGCATCCTTAAACAGAGTGGTATACTTATTGCAATTGATAAATCAACATTGACACATCATCTTGCATAGTACATATTTTATATTAGAGTTCATTCTCAGTGGTAATATATTCTATGGGCTTGAGTGAATATATAATGACATTTATGCACCATTACAACATCAAAACAAATAGGTTCGTTGACCTAAAACTTCAGTTCTTTGCCTCTTCATACTTCTCTCCCATGAACTAATACTCTTTTTACTTTCTCCATACTTCTGCTGTTTTGAGTGTGTAATATAGTTGTAATATTACAGTTTACATCTTTTCTTGAAAGGCTTCTTTCATTTATATACATATATTTAGATTTCTTCATATCTTTTCATGATTTCATAGCTCATTTCTTTTTAGCTCTGAATAATATTTCATTTGTTGTGTATTAGTCAGATTTTATCTCTGAGACAAAAATACAGGACATAAATAAAGGGGGAAAGTTTCATTTGGGCTCATGTTTTTAGTCCATGGCCTGCTGGCCCCACTGCTTTAGGCCTGATGTGAGGCACAGCATTATGTGTGAAGGCTTTGTTAGAGAAAAGCTGCTCATCTCATGGCAACCAGGGAGCAGGGAGAGAGGAAGGGTCTGGGGATAGGTAGAGTCCCCAAGTGAACTCCGCTAAATACTCATCCCTCCAGCTATGTTCCACCTTCTACAGTTCCCACCACTTTCAACTTTCATCACCAATGGATTAATCTGCTGCTGTAGTCAGACCCATGAAGATCTAATCATTGCCCCTAAACCCCTCTGAATGTTACTGCATTGGAGAAAGTGTGGGTTTTGGGAGGATGCTTCATATTGAAAACATAACCGTCTGCAGGCAGTTTATTTATCTGTTCATGTACTAAAAATGCACATCTCATTTGCCTGCAAATTTTGGAAATTGTGAATAAACATGCTACATACATCAGTATGAATGCTGCTGTTGCACCACATACTTATCAGATTCTGGGATGGTCAGTGATCTGGATTTTGGTCATTGTAATAGGTGTATTGTAGCATTTTGTTTTAATTTGTAATTTTCAAAAGACATACAATGTTGAGCATTAATTAATTAATGTGCTTATTTGCCAGACATAGATCTTCATTCATGATATTGCTGTTCAGGCTTTTGTTAATTTTTCAATTTGAGTTATTCACTTTTTCATTGTTGAGTTTTCAAATATCTTTGTATTTTTCTCTTTTGAATAATAGACCTTTATAAGATATATCTTTCACAATGCAACAATTTTTAAATATAAAATATACTCTTCCTTAAAGAGGAATGAAAAGGCAGGATTTGAAAGCATTCAAATATCTCTTTTTCATTAATTTACCTCAGTTTAATTGAGCTATACTATGAAGCCTATGACTTCATTATTAATGATACCCTGAAAGCATCTTAGAATATTGGAGCTAATTAATCACCTAGTAGCTTTCAGGATGGTAGACAACTACTGAGTATATAGATCATTTGAAGACTATTCAGGATAATTTTCTGTCTTCTAGTTATTTTTCCTCAGCCACTTGATATGATTTGATTGACTAAAAAATACTTTTAGACAATTTTTGTGTGTTTGTGCCTGCAATGCGTGAGTCTATTTTACAAAATAACCTACTGTAATTTTTTGTGATTTTATGTTTCCTCAAATTTTGAAAAGTATAACTGAAAAGAGATGATTCAATGGTGTGGATTTCCTCATACTTTTAATATATATTTTCTAATGTGTAAGTAGTTATGATGTATGGTATAGTCATATAATGACATTGTATTTCCTTAGCTACATGTATGCATTGGTATTTCTTTACTCCATGAATGCAAGAAAGAAAGAAGAATGGTGTTAAGTCAAGAAACTTTTATTTTTGTACTTACTTTCACTTTTGATGATCAGAATAGTTTTACAACTCTCATTAGTTCTTTCAATCTCATCTTTTTTATCCTATGATATTACATAAGACACAGAATGCTTCTTTTGCAGAAGTATAATTAAAAATAAAATCTCCCAATCTAGAGAACCTATCCAGAAAAAGAGTTTTATCACTGAATAAACATTAAACCAGAATGTGATGAGCAGTGCACACAATCCTCTAGAAGACTGCAAAGAGAAACCTCACCCATTCAGATAGCTAACAGACACATCTATCACATACATTTAATTATAACAAATAATAACCAGTCATCAAGCGATAAGACCTAACAGCATGCATTCTTCATAAATATTACATTTACATGGGGGGCGGGGATTGTAGTTCAGTGACAGAGCACTTGCCTAGCATGTGTGAGGTACTGGATTCCATCCTTAGCACCACATAAAAATAAATAAATAAATAAAATAAAGGCATGTTGTCCATCTACAACTACAAAAATTTTTCTTAAAAATTTTTCTTAAAAATTTTTGCATGGATATTAGCATGATGTCTATGTTAGTTGTCTTTTACAAATGAAATAAATTTCTCTCATTTTTTTATAAGAAGAGGTAGGTTTTCAGCTGGGCATGGGTTGCCAGCTGAAGTTAGGCTCCTATCCTCCCTCAGAATACAGTAGGTAGGGTACCATCTTCCCTTTTCAAAGAGAGCATTCCCATGTCCTTGAGAAACACTTTATATTAGAGTTGGCAAGAGGCTTATTTAGTATTTCAAAAGATTATGCTCATTTTCAAAATACAGAGAAAGAATTTTCCTAAAGTAAATGTTCTAAGAAAAGGAAGTATGGAGAAATCTCTTAATTTCATCAAATATAATTAAGCCTCCTATTTAAATTTCAATTTCCCCTTATACATTTAATTTCTGTAAATGGATTCCTGGAAGATTTTATGAACCAATGACAACTGTTTGGCCTTGAACACTATATTCCATGCAAATATAAAAATGCTATTTTCTCAAATGCATATGTTAACTTTATAAAATGTCATTCTAGGCACTAATTTTGAGGGAAAATATAAAATATGTATTTTATATATTTAAATGTGATCATAGGTGGTCAATAGGAACAATAAGATATTCACAGATAAAGAATACTGTTGTGGGTTAGCTGTTAAATATCCCCCAAAGACCACATACTAAAGGTTTGCTCCCCAGCTAAGGAAGCTTTTGGAAGGAGGTACAAACATTAGCAAATGAAGCATAGATGGAGAAAATAGATCAGTGGGTGCATAATTTTTGAGTGGTATGTTGAAACTCAGTCCCTTGCATACCCTCCTAGCTGCAATGAGGTGAGAAATTTTCCTCTGCCATACCCTTCTACTATGACATTTTTGCCTTGCCACAGTCCTAAAAGCAAAGGATCAAGCCCACCATGGGATAGAATCTCAATAACAATAACCCAAAATAAACATTTTTTTTCCATTTATGCTGTTTCAGGTATTTTGTCCCAAAAATGAAAAACTAACACAGAAAAGTGGTACCAAGAATTGAAGTAATTGCTATAATTGTACACTACCATGTGGTTCAAAGGATTTGGAACCAAATTATGGGTAGAGTTTGGAAAAGTTTTGCGAAGCAGCAACAGAAGGATCAGAGTATTATAAGTAGAGCTTATTGGTCAATTGTGATGAGGATTCAGAAGGACAGAATGCTATATAAAAATGAAGAGAGTAAATACCAACTCCATGAAGTTTCAGATGGAAATAAGGACTCTATTCAGAATTGGAAGAGAGGACATTCATGTTGCATTCTGGCAAGGAAATTGCCTTTCCTACATTTTGTCCATGCCCTGAGATTTTTTTGTGAAGCTAAGTTTAAAAGTGACAGACAATGAGTCTGATGAATTTTAAGGGAGTACAATATTTGGACTGTGGCATGGTTATTTTTAGCTACTTTTAACCAAATTTGAAATGAGAATTGGGAGCAAAAAAAGACCAGAAGGGTTTGAGGAAAATAAACAAACAAACAACCTTGAGTTTGGCTAGAAAAGAAACATGTAAAGTCCCAGCCAAGGAGGGTGTGATTTCTGAAGAGATTAGTGTCATTAAAAAGAAACCAAGTCCTTTCCACTGGGACAACAGGAAATACCTCCTCTCATGATCAAAGGTGGAAAAATATAAACTCCTTTTAAAGATTTCTTTGATAAAAGAACCTGGGTCTGTCCTTTCTGGACAGGGTTTTCTAAGGAGTTATTTCTTCAGGATTGGTTTCACTTTATTTAGTCATACAGGCACTTTGAAGCCACTTGGCCATGTTGCAAATGGACCTTGAGACTAAGACAGAATTTGGTATCATTTTTATAGCATTTGTTTTGTAGTTATGCAGCAGAAAGAGTTTTGGGATCATGGAGGCTTCCAATGAAAATTCCAAAAGAAAACCTGGGAGGCCAGATAGAATCTTCCAAGGTTAAGGTCCCCACAGACATCCCCTGAAAGAGCAATGTGTAAAGTTATGAGGGTGAAGCTAAAGGTGAATCAGAGATCCTGGGATGTTAGAGTTTTCAAGAATGTGGAATATCTGCCAAGAAGGGTACAGGTACTGATAAAATCCAACTCAAGAGAGATATCATGTGGGCTGCAGCCAGCAAGGCTATAGGAGTGAGGCTGCCCCAAAACTTTGGAACTCATATCATGTCACTTTGTCCAGGATGCCAGAAATGAAGCTGCAGAATTTAATGTTTATCTGACTGAGTTTCAGTCTTACATTCTTCCCTTCCTTTTTTGGTATACTCCCATTCCTCTATTTTGAAATGGGAATATTTGATATCTATACTATCATAGGTTAGAAGTTTAAAGATTTTGTTTTGATTATTCATAGGGGCTCACAGTTAAAAGTTTGCCTGGAGACTCAGAAAATACTTTAAATTTGTAATTTTGGGCAATGATGAAGCTTTTTAGACTATGGGGACATTTGGAGTTGAAGTGACTGAATTCTGCACTGTGAGAAGGGCATAAGGCTTTAGAGTAAGGGCTGGAATTTTATAGCTTAGATCTGGAGTGTCCCTCAGGGACTCATGTACTGAAGGCTTCGTCAATAGCTGGTGGTGCTACTGGGGGGCGATGGAAAATTTAGGGTTTGAGGTCTGTTGCAATGAAGTAGGCCACCAGGGATGTGTTGCCCTTGGCTCTTTCTCTCTCTTTCTACTTCCTTGCTACCATAAGGTGAGGTGCCAAGAGCAGCTCTCTTCTTCACTGTATATTCCATGTCATAATGTTCTGCCTTACCGAAGACCCAAAGTAGCAGGCCAAGTGACCAGAGATAGAAACATCTCAAACTGTGACTCAAAATAAATCTTTCCTCATCTAAGTTTATGTTCTCAGGTACTTTGTCACCATGATGAAAAGCAGATGAACACAAAATACTTTATGTTTTCTAAAGTAAAAAAATAAAATAATCTGGAATGATAACTAATGAACTGACCTGGAAATTTTTCTTGTGTTTTCATTACAAAACTTAAGGATGATTTGAAGACACACATATATTCAAAACTCTAAAAAGTTTTTTGAAGAATAATAATTTTGACCAGTGATTATAGATATGTATGTAAGGATGTGTGAAGGAGGGCATGAAAAACATATGAAAAGTTATATCAGACTACATATTTATACCTCTCTTCTACTTCATGGTGCTGTCATTCCATGAATTTCTGTTAAATGGCTGGTATGCATAAGAATTATCAGTCTTTTAGAAAAGATATAATTATTGAAGTGTTGAATTTCATTATCTATTGAAAATAACTGATTTATATGTGTAGTGTATGTCATAAAAGTAATTATTGCTGTGGAAATAAGAAATAAATTCAGAAATAAACCAGAATAATTATCAGAAAAAAACAAAAATGATATTTAAATATCTTTTCTAGATACCTTAGAATTTATTAGAAATTAAATCGTCTGCAGGGAATAAAAACTTTGATAGAAGTGTAAAATCCTAATGTCAATAGAGTAAAATAATGAAATGAAGAAACAGAAACTATATATATATAGTATATATATATATATAATATACATTAGAATAGAGTTTTAAAGAAGTAATATGATCAAATTTAAGGAATTTGACTTTTCCCTACCCTCTTTACATTTATTTCTATCTTTCTTTTATTTTCTTACCATAATCCAAGTCACAGCCATATTTTCTACTCTGAACTCTGTGTTGGCACATGGTGAAAAGCCAGGTTTTGTCAGGTATTCCTCATTTGATGAAGCACCAACATTGAGAACACTGGTCACTGTGTCATTGATACTGCTATCTTCTCCAAGGGTACCACTTCAAATGTGGGAAATTAATGACTTTCATTTGGAGAATACTTAATGTACTTAAGGTGTTTTACACTTTTCCAGAATCTCCCAAAAGATCTTTGAGACACTGGTTTTATCATTAATTCTTATCAATGTATAGCTGAATTAATTGGGGATTACCCAAGATCATACTGATAACAAGCGTCAAATCCATGACTTGGGTCCAATTGATACAGTGCCAGACCATGTCCACTGTGCTGCTTTCACAGAGTTATCTTTGCCAAGTCTTCGCATATCATATACACATACATCTTGAAAACTGATAAAACACTATATCCTCTCCAACTCAGCTGTGCTCTCCCCTGAGATAACTCTGATTCCATTCATCTAAGTTCCAATACATTAAAATGTTAATACCTCCTGACCCAATAATTTATATCATACATTATTAATGAAGCACCTCATTAGACTTGACTTTGTTTCCAGTGTTTATCCTTAAAAATGAGGCATTTAAAGTGTATTAATCTTATAACAAACATGTGAGACAGCCAGTATGCTCTCTTCAAACTTTATTTCCTTATTTCACATTTCCTAGAAAATTTCTGTGTATACCTGAAAGGAGAATGAAGGACATAACTCCCCCAAACATGTCTGAATCCTCATGTGAACTCAAGCATGTTCAATCAGGTTGCACCACATTCATGAGTATATCTCCAAAATATTCATAGTATAATATTTAATGCAATATATACTACTTTAGGAATAAATTGCTACCTAAGGAATACTTATCTTTTTTAGTTCACAATTCAATAAATTGTCTAATTCTCAACATTGTGCCCAATATTTGAGAACCAAGAGGATTAAAAATACATGATTGGCTGGGCCTGGTGGCACACGTCTATAATCCTAGCAGTTTGGGAGGCTGAGGCAGGAGGATTGTGAGTTGGAAGCTAGTCTCAGCAACTTAGCAAGGCCCTGAACAATTCAGCGAGACCCTGACTCTAAATAAAATATAAAAAGTACTGGGGATGTTACTCAGTGGTTAAGCACCCCTGAGTACAGTCCCTGGTACTATATTATACATGATATATATATGATATATGATATATATATGATTGCATCTGCTAAATAACCTCTTCCCCCTCCCCTTTACTCTAATTTCTGGTAACTGATAGTCTAATCTCAACTTTTATGAGTCCAGATTTTTAGATTCCACATATAGGAAGAGGAAAGGGTTTTGAATATTCTCATCATAAAAAAATAATAAAACCCTAAGCTGATGTATATGCTAATTATCCTGTTTTGATCATTACCAAATGTATACATAAATCAAAGCATTATATTGTATTTCATAAAAAGGTAAATTTACTAGATGTAAAACAAATAAATTTAAAAATATAAGGTGATATGCATTTTGTTATTATTCTCCTAAATGTGACTATACAGTTTTTTTTCCAGATATAAAAATACAGTACGTATAACTTTTGTTAAAAGCATAAGTAAAAGTACTGGAAATACAAATAATTTAAATGAAGAAGTCAATCTTTCTGTTTCATTAACTTTTTATAAAACTCTACTTCTGCACATAATATTCTTTTAGAAACTATTTGCATTCACCAATTTTAATTTTTATTGTCTTATTCCTACAGATTATCTTGTGCTTTTTTGCCATGAATGTTATTATTTAAGTCTTTGCAGATATGAAGTTTAGACAGAAAATAGTGAAAATAGAGCCAACGTATTTATGCGTATCTAAGAATAAAGGAAAGATGATATATAACTTTTATTATCCATCTATTGAGAGAGAAAGGCTATCTTGGAAACTCACCTGATGTGTTTTAAACACCAAATAATCTAGACTCTCAGACTTTGGGAAATGTTTTACCTGCCTTTTTTGAGAATCATGAGATGGGACTAGATTATCCACCTTTGAATAAAGATGGGTCGTATCCCCCAATGGAATGATCTGTCCAAGGGATAGTCATTCATGTAACATGAATATTAGGACTTAAAATTCCACTTCAGGAGAAAAAAATATATATACCCTATACTTTTCAGTATTCAGAGTTAGCTTGGTCCACATCTTAATAGATGACCAGAAAGATGTGAGACATTTCAATAGTAGTGATGTGAGAATTAGGGGTGTTTACCTTTGCTACATAGAGAGATAATAAAAGACAGACATACGGTGATCTGAGGAAAAGAAAAAAAAACCTATGGTGTGTTTTACACAATACAATACTTGTCACTTTTCATTGAACTTTCTATCATTGGTTAATACAAGTGTTTAGTATTGTTAGCAACCTTTATTCCATTGTGTGTGTGTGTGTGGTTGTGTGTGAAAGATGTTCAGGGTATTTGGGGACCTAAATATGTAGTAAAGTATAAGAAGAATTCCACAGTTTGTATACCAAATTTTAGCTCAGCAAACTGTCAACTGCATAAGGGTCAGAAACAAAGGTAGACATGGGTTGAAATAAAGAAGGCTTGCACTAAAGGACCACAGAAATTGTGTTGAACATGGATGAATCAAATTGCTGGTAAATTCTCAGCACTTGCTGGCAGGTAAATCTAAGGGGACTAAATTTTTTTTTCAGATGAAAATAGGGTGGGTGCAGTGGAATGCTGACTTCAAGATTCGGGGCAGGTACATCTACATTTCAAGAAGCTCAAAATTGAAATTTTATGCGATCACTTTCTATAGTAATTTTCCTTTATCTTTGCTGTCTAGCAGGAAACTAATATGATAAGTGGCTGAATTGAAGTAGCATGAACAGATGCTAAAGAATAGGATTATAATAATGCATAATCCAGTAATTTATAAGATAGTTTTACCTATGTGTGAAGTAAATTGGGTAACAAAGTTACCTGGAGAAAAATAACACCATGACAGTCACTGAATATCAGAAAATATCTATGGGAACATTTAACTTCTGGCACACCAAGGTTGAACTTACTCAAATGAGATTGAAGGGGAAGAATTTACCTACCAGTTACTGACATTTTGCTTGTTTTATACACAGCTCAAACGATATTTTAAAGTAAAGGACCAAGATCATTAAGGGGTAAGAGGTTAGAGAGATTTAAAAAACAAAAAAATCAGTCAAGTTTGAAAAGAATTCAGCACATATTGAAATGACTGATCAAAAAAGTCAGAATTTTAAGAATAAAATAAGTATTAAATACACCCCTACCAGACCTATTGTCATGCTTGCCTTTTGTTTTACAGTACTACTCTTTTAGGACATTACCCAATTGCATGTGATTTATTGGTAACAGACAGTGAGGACAGCACATCTTTTCAGATACACACATAGGGAGAGAACAAGTGTGTTTGCAATGTTTTCCATACAGTCCAAGAGGAGCCAATTGGACTTTTTCACCTGAGTGTGTGAGTTCTGAGTAAATATAAGCAATTTTATGTGACCATTTATAAGTGACCCAATGAAAGTGTTTCATCAATATTTTGTGAAACTGTGGCACATTATCAGTTATTAGTGATACATGGATACTATACATTGATACATACATATTCTCCAATTGCCATTCATCTCTTTATTGGCATTCGTGAGATACTATTCTATCATTCTGCTGGCTGCTTTTCTCTTTTTACTTGAATTTCTTAAAGAGTAGTTCTGTTATTAAAAGTCAGATAGCCCTTATCTAACAGAGGATATAAAATAAAGATGTTGCCTGAAATTCAGAAGAATAATCTTCAAGTATGTTAAATCTTTCATGAACTTCTTATGACTTATACTATAGGCAACATATTATTATGTAAATGCTAACAAAATCATAGTTTCAAAGCAAACATGAGATGACACTTTATTGAAAGCAAATGATTGATTGTCTATATATACATATCTCTCTAGTCATATAGATAAGAACATAAATATCCTATTCCCTTTAGAAATGAGGATAGAGCTTCAAGGCAAGGTGGAACTTGAAAAGTAATTCAGTTTTCATAAGTGGAGACATTCATGTAATCTGAACAATCAGAGAAACAGACTCACAAAACCTTACACCACTACTAGCTTTTTTTTTTAATTCTAGATGACTTTCCATGGTACAGTATCTCATCTAAATATTAATTTAAATTAATTATTAGTATTAATTAATTTAAATTAATAAGTTTTTTACATTTCTTTAAGAAAATATATTTGAACATTTCTATCTTGGAACATCAATTTATACAGTAAAGCCTAAATTTACAACTTTGAGGAACTACAAAGGAGGGAATTATAATATGAAGTCATCTCCTATATGTGCTCTCCTAATCCTACAAAAATATATTACTTTTACAAATTAAATTGGGTAGAAAATTTCTTTTATAATGATTTAAAAATTTTTCCATGCTTAGATCCTTTCCAATTTCTTTAAAAGCTATTGTCATTATGGAAGAGTGATATATTGAAGCTTCCCTTCCAAGACCTCTTCCAGGCATTTACTTATTTTGTGATGTATTTTTATTATAAAGCATCAAAAACTTAGATCTCAATGACTTACCAGAGTAGATCTCAAGTATTGTTTTTATTCTAACACAAGATAGAAAAATTAAATCCATATGCACAATTTCTTTTTCAATAACTTTAAAAAAAATCAGCACCAATTCATATATACAAATACATATATAAAAAATCGAGGAAAATTAATTATAGCTGCATTATTTTATTTTTTATGCTGCTTTAACAAATTACTATAAACTTAGTACCTTAAAGCATTGCAAAAGTGTTGTCTTACAGTTCTAGAGGTTAGAAATCTTCAACGTGTCTTCTGAAATAAAATCAAATATCTGCAGAACTGTTTCTTCTGAAAGCTGCAAAGGAGATTCTGTTTTCTTCAGCTTCTAGGGATGTCAATATTCCTTGTTTTCTGGCCCTTTTCTTCATCTCAAAGTATATCTTTCCAAATTAGATCTTTTCATCACCTCTCTTCATTTTTATTCTGATATTTTTGTCTATTACAAGGATCCTTGTGTTTATATTGGGCTCATTCTTCTCATCACAAGATTCTTTTTTATTGATTACTTTAGTTATACATGACAACAGAATCTATTTTGATACAATTATACATGGGTAGATTAGATCTTATTCTAATTATGACCCCATTCTTGTGGATGTACTTGATGGTGGGATTTGCTTAGGTTTTTTCATATAAGAACATAGGAAAATAAATGCAAAGCTAATAAGGTAATTTAAAATATGAAATGAAAATTTATTTTTAAGAAATGTAAATGACGTAGTTTTTTTTTTCCTTAATTTACTAAGAAATTAAAGACATGAGCCAGGCATAAAATTGGTAGAATTTAATTCTGGGAATTGGGGAGATTAAGACAAAAGGATCTCAAATTCAAGTCCAACCTCAACAACTTATAGATACCTTATTTCAAACAATAATAAAAAGGGCTGGGAAGTAATTCAGTGATAAAGTGCCTTGAGTTTAACCCCCAGTTAAAAAAAAATTAAGATATGTATAATAAGGTATAATTTACATAAGATAAAAAAAGTCTACTTAGAAGTAGGACTTATATAAAATGAAAATTTTCTCCTGTGCAAAAGATGTATAGAGGACAGAAAGATAAAGAACAGACTGAGAGAAAATATTATCAATTCACACAGCAAATGAAAAACATGTTTAAAAAATGCAAAGAACTCTCAAAACAACATTATGAAGCAACTCTTTAAAGATAAGGCAACTATGAGATAACTAAACAAAAAGATAAACAAACATATAATAAGTTTATAAATATGTCCAGCATAAATTTTATAAAATTACAATTAACAAATGATACCAATATATATATATACTGTTAAGACTAAATCCACTCCCCCAAACCTGAAAATACCTATTGTGGGCAAGAGAGGAGAATCACAGATATTTGCTTATTAAAGGTGAGAATTCAAAATTGTATGGTCAATTTGTCAGATAATTTGTTTCTTGCAAAGATAACCATAGTTTTACAACATGAACCTAGTATTGTACTTCTGTATTTAGCCAACTTATTTGAAGAACTATTTTCACAGGAAATTGTGCACATAGATATTTACAGTAGTTTTATTCATAGTTACTAAAACTGGAAGAAAGCATGATGTTCCTTAAGAGGCAAAATATATAACATAATTTGGTACATCAATATACTGAATTAATAACTGGAGATAAGAGAACTGAGTACCAAACTAAGGAAAAATGTAGGTGAAACAATAAAAATTGAAGAGTGGGGGGAAAAAAACAGTATAAAGGTTGCAAACTGTATGATTACATTTAGATGACATTCTCAAAAGGATAAAATGATAGTAGCATTTGACAAACTCATCGTGGGTTTGGAGAAAAGGGCAAGAGGCTTGCTTATGGGATGGCTTCAGAAGGGAAACATATTATACTGAAATGGTGGTTACATGACACTATGCCTTTGACAAAATTTTTAAAGAATTTTAGAACACAAATATTAAAATATGCAAATATTGGCATATGTAATGCAATAAAAATGTAAATTTGTATATCAAGGTGGAATATAGAAAGTGACAAAAAAATGTCTGCTATGTCAAATAGCATTAGCAGTTTCTAAGAAGAGGAGAAATAGGGAAGATGTTCATAGAGTATGAAATTTCAATAATATGAGATAAATAAGTTCTGGAGATGTAATTAGAAACAATGTGAAGACAGTTAACAATGACACAGGATAGCATCAAAGTTTACTAAGAAAGAGAGGTCACAGATGTTTTACACAGATACACACAATGAAGAAAGAAAGAAAAAGAGACAAAGAGAGAGAAAAAAGAAGGAAGGAAGAAAAGAAACCAAATGCAACTCTGTGAGGTGATGGATATTTAAGTTTGGTGATCTTAATGTATACATAAATCAAATAATCAAGTTATAAATCTTAATTATATAAAGTGTTTAATTGCCAATTATACCTCAGTAAAGCTAAAAAAAAAACCATATGAATTAACCTCACTAAAGTGGGTAGGTAAACCTATCCTGAACTAAGTAATTTGGAAATGAATGGAGAGTGAAGGCAAAATAAAGGGCACTTAAGAACAATACTCTATTTAAAAAATATTTTGCTTTGTTTTTGTTTTTATCACAGGATTGGGGTTTATAATTATTAAATAATTATATGAATATACTGTAATTGAACAATGAAGTGGCTATTGGATTGTGGAAGCCAGGTGTTTTACTATCAGAGCATGAAGTTACCAAAAGCAAATGGCCTGGCTCGAATGAGGTAACATGCAATAAGAGTTGGAGACACTATTATGAAAACTCATATTTAACCTAACATGAATATAGATATATAACTGCAAAATAATATTAGTTATTCATAAATACACAGGTTAGTAAGGATGTATATTCCCCTGCTCTGTTAACTATCAGGTTTACATGAAACAACATCCTTGTAGCAATGAGCACAATTAGTGCTCAGATCTTGGTTTCTTGGTCCTTTGTAAAATGGCTGATTCTGGGGCTCATGATAAGGAAATACAAGACAATTTTGGAATGTCTAATAGTGCCAGAAAGCAAGAAAGTAATGGAAAGAAGCCACAATATTTAGGGTACTTCAAAGAGACAAAAACACAACTGAAAGATCATCTAGGAATAGCTGAAATTTTCTGAGTAAAATTTAAATAAAATGATTTATTTTACAGCCAAAATTATCAATAAATCTGTGTATGTACTGATATGAACACATAATTGAATTAACAAATGAGAAAGTAGAGACAAATACTCAAGTAAGAAGAAATTGTAGAAAATTATTTGCAAGAAATACCTTTAAGGACATGGGACCTGAATTCTCAGTTCCTAAAGTGTGTAATGAATTTTTTCTTTCTTATTTATTTATTTATTTTTCACAGACTGCATTTTGATTCATTGTACACAAATGCAGGACATCTTTTCCTTTCTATGGTTGTACACGATGTAGATTCATACCATTCCTGTAATCATACATGTACATAGGGTAATAATGTCTGTCTCATTCCACCATTTTTCATAGCGGCCTCCCTCTCATTTCCCTCTATGGGAAATGAGTTTTTTCAAAGAGTACAGTAGGAGTTGAAGTATTTGGCAGAGAAGAAATCTAACAAACACTGTTTCAGGGTTAGCATCATTGGAGATACCATGTTAATAACATGTAACCTTTTATGATGTTACCAGAATGGCATTTTCCTATGTGTTGTTCCACCTGAGAACACCTAATGCTAGCCTAATATTTAGAAAAATACCATAGGAAAACTGAGGGATATTCTGCAAAATATCTAAACAAGAGTCCTCAGAGTTCTGAATGCCTTATAAACAAGGAAAGTGTGAAAAACTCCCACAGTTTGCAAACATCTAAAGAAACACAAAGTCTTAATATGGATTCTGGATGGAATCCTGGAGAAAAATATAAAAATAGACATTAAGAAAATGACTAAAGAAATCTAAGCAGATCATGGACTTTAATTTATCAGTATCTCCCAACATGGCTCAATTAATCATAAAGCATATTCTATACTGAAACATATTATTAACAATAAAGAAACTGGGATGGGGTTCCTGAGAAGACCCTGAGCTATGTAGCTCAGTGTTGCAGCTATGTGTGCAAATGTTTTATAAGATCAATTGTTCCAAACTAAAACTAAAACTGTTCTAAAAAAGTAGATCATTACCTTGGAAAACTATCTGAACTTCTCTCATTGAGCAAATATTTAATCTGGGAAATTCAAATTAATTAGTTCATGATAGGTGATTGTTTTATTATAACAAAATGTGCATAACATTAAACTTACCCTTGTAACCACACTTAAATGTACAGTTCTGTGGCATTAAGTACATCCACATTGTTGGGCAAGTATCACTACCATCTATCTCCAGTGCTTTCTCAAAGTAGAACTTGACATCCTTCTAACCATAATGCTCCATTCTCCCATCTGCTTGGCAGCTGCAATTGCTGTCTCCTTGAATTTTCCTACTCTAGGTACTTCATGTAAATGAAATCACATATTTGTCATTTTCGTATAGTTTATTTCCTGAAGCATAATGCTTTCAAGGTTCATCCATGCTGTGGTATATGTTGGAACTTCCTTATTTAAGAAAGAATAATACCCTATTATTGTCTGAAGAGAATTCTGCTTATCTATTTATCCTTTGGTGGACATTATGATCATTTCCTCTTGGCTACTGTGCATAATGATGCTATAAATCTTGTTTTGTAAATGTCTTTTTGAGCTCCCACTTTTAACTCTTTTGAGTATATGTCCAAAAGTGCAATCACTAGTTTATATGGTAATTTTGTTTGTATTTTTGATAAATTATCATAACATAAGTTATTTTAAGAAGTTATCCCGCCTGAGAAACATACACTATCACAAGGTGTAATGATAAAAGAAAAAAAAAAATCAAAAAAGAAAAATACTTTCTAGAAAAGTGCTGTCCTCAGGCAAAGGAAAATAAGTTTTATAGAATGAGTTTAAAAGGGAGAAAGATGAGTTTTAATGGGAAAAGATCATAAAATAGACATGCAAAGACACAGAAAAGATGGCACAAGACGTGGAAACAAAATATGTATTGACAGACTTCACTTTATAAATTAAAATAAACATTTACATCAGGAATAATTGTCCCATAATTGTAAAAAACAAATTCTTTTACTTTTTATGAAACTTTAAAAATAAAGAAGAAACCATTAAATATCTTATTTTAAAAAAGGCCTAAGTATTTTCTAAGTAGAAATGATATATCAAAATTTCCTGGGACATTTCTAATTCATAAATGTACAGAATAAATGTAAAAATATGCCTTTTAAAATGTCCACATGTGCCGACTTGAATTATGAACCAAACCTTTCTTCCAGGTCATAAAAGAAAATCTCAGATTGGCATTAAATTTATCCAGAGTCATTTGCAGTATCATTAGACAATAGACATCTTAGAGTTTTGTAGGAATTCTACAAGGTAAAAAAATTAAATTAATATTTTCAGCTTTGCTATTCTGAGAATAATTGGCTAAAATACCAGCCAGGGAAAGTGAGTTGATATTTTTTCCTTCATGAATAAAGTTACAGTCAAATTTTCTCAAATGGAAAATGAGTTCTTAACCACCTCACCATGCCACTATATACTCTTTAAAGTAAATCTTAATTGCAACACAACACATACATGGAAATTGAAAGGTGAGAACTTGTGTTTAGTGTGTGTGTGTGCTTTTCTGATGATACATTGTTGTTTTCTTATTTCAATTCTACTCCGTATTGTAGTCTTTTCCTGATCGAGAAGTGTATAATGCATTACCAAGAAAGAGGGAAATTTTCTTATTCCCTTACTTCTTATTAGTACTTACCTTAATCCATAAATAGTTGAAATGAATTAATAGTGAACATATTACTCCTGATCAATATGAAATGAGAGAAAATAGAATGCATATGCTCTCTGTATCCATCACACTGGATATTTTATAACAAGTTTACAGAAAATAACAAGTCTGTCAAAATCTGGAATGTCTTATGTTGCCTAGACCTAGGCCATTTACTTTTCCAGCATTTTGTCCCAAATCTAAAATAGTCAATGTGATCACCACTTTAACTGGAAGTTTGAAACTGAGTTTGAGCTCAGATCTACAAATGATAACTGTGAGAAAATTTCTAGTTCTGACTTCACAATGTTTTAACTTTTATGGTTTAAGTCAATATGAATAATATTATTATAATACTTATGGAAAATAATAAAACCTATATTTGCATTAACTATTAATATTATATTAGCCATATTCAGTAATTGTTTACTGAAGTTGAATGACTGGCAAAATTTTGAGCACTATTACCAGGGAACAAATAAAGATCCATATCATTGTGGAGTTTTTCCTAGTAGGAAATTGTATTGTTGTCTCTTTCAGTGGGTTTTGCTTGTGCACTTTATCTCATCTATAGACATGTGGGTCTTATAAAAATAAATTATTTCAACATAAATAAACCTTCTGAAGCTTGATATTTCTTTTGTTCTCTTTAACTGTTTTAAGTGCTTCAATAGTTAAATGTCAGACTTATTGGAAATTTGACTTTATTTTTTCAAATGATTTTGTTGGAGAATTGGACCACAGAAAATAGAATGTTAAATAGTTATGTTTATGCATAAACTAAAATTGTATGTGGTGTATATGGACTCTAATATAAAATTTTATGATTTCTTCTGAATACTTAAGTGAAAAAATTTAAAATTTACAGCAAAATTTGTGTTGTTGGGAAAAAAGTGTTGAAAATTTTTTCTATTTTCCATTAGAGGAGTTAGAGAAAACCCCTCTGAATAAATGAATGTAATAAACTGGACAGAAATAATACAATAGAAATTTGATGTTTTAATTGACTGGAGGGATTATGTTTATTTTGAAATATTCATTTTTTTTCTTGTCTGTGCAAGCCAAACAAAATATCTGCAGGCTGTGTTTTGTTTATATGCTAATTATACTGGACCTCTCTTTTAAAGTAAGAAATACTTCTGAGCAGCTGCATCCTAAATTTAGTTCACAGGCTTTCAAAATTTTAGTCTGTTAGTATCTACTTGAAAGATTCTTGACATCATATAGATATGCTTGAAATCTATGTTAGCATGTCCTTGACCATTTTCTCATCACTAGTCCTGTTGCCTCTGAACCTTCCCACTGACATTTATAGACACGTATGTGATTGTTTTAGTGCCTTGATTATGAAGTTGCAGCAGACTGTTGTACATAGAATCAAATCTTAAACACCTTCATCCCTATCACCCTGTCTCCCTTTCCTCTCTCACATTTTGTACCCACTTCACTTTCAATGACTTTCATTCTTAACTTCACTTAGATGGCTGCATGACTCACCCTTTCTCATTTCTGTTATTTTACCCAGGATGTTAACCAACTCCAAGTCTTTATGTGGAGATACTAAGCTGCTTCAGCATTATTCATGCAATTGTGTGTAATTTTCTTTCATTAAATTAACCTCTTCTGAAGTCTCACATTTCCTTAGAGGTACTTTTATGACAATACATAATCACGTATTACAATTCTCATTGGTTTATAATCCTTGTGAGTATGAAAAACGCCCATGGAAAATATATCATTTTTTTTTTTTTACTGTTCATCTCAAATGGAATAGATGCTGAAGAAAAATTACAACAATATTATGAGCATTCCCATGCATTTATTTATCATGTTATGAAGTGGATTAAACTGTGGAGAAAACAGCTTCAGTAGCAAGATGTTTCATATTGGCTTTAAGAAATGTTCATGATGAAGGTGGCTTCGATCCAAACTGTTAGTAAAAGAAATGGGGGACAAAATAGAGTAGTACTGACACAAAATAGTGTTTTATATATATGTATATATACATATACATACACATACATATGTATGTATATATAATTCCAATTGCATAAAAATTAAACCTAATAATTCAAATTTTAATTACCATTATTATATTTTAATTTTAATTAAGTCTAATTTATCAATTATTTCAATTATTTATTTTATGGACCATGTCTTTGATACAGTTCCTAAAATGACATTGACATACCCATTGTCATCTAAGTTAGTCCTCTGTTATTGTCTAGGATGTTTCATAATTTTGAATTTTATAAATAGGCCTACTATCCATTTTTACTAATTTTTGTGAGGTATACAAGATTTGTATTGGATTCATCCTTTGTTTGTAAATGTCCTGATGTTTCAATGTCATTTGTTGAGTAAATTATCTTTGCTTGATAATATTCCCTTTTTACTTTGTCAAAGGTCAATTGTCTGTATTTATGTAAATCCATTTTGGGGCTCTCTAGAATGACCTATTTTTTCCTCTCCGGTTCCACAATATATTTATTATGGAAACTTCATAGCATGTCTTTAATTTGGGAATTGTCTGTCTTCCAACTTTGATCTCTTTTAGTAGTGTCCAGGCTATTATGGATCTTGAGCTGCTCCATATGAAATCTGGAATCAGTTTGTTGACAACCACAAAGTAACTTGCAGAGATTCTGATTAAGATTGCATTGGAGTCTGTAAATCAAATTGGGAAGAAACTGCATATAAATGGTATTGAGTCTTCATGTCCATGAATCTCTCTTCCACTTATTTCTTGTATTTGTATCATTAGAGGCTTTTATTTTTCCTCATATTTGTCATGCATATTTCACTAGATTTATACCAAAATAATTTCATTTTGGGGAATACAATGTAAATATTTTTAATTTTTTAAATTTCTGTTTTTTCATTGCTGGACATAATTGATATTAGACATCAAAAAATTGAATGTATTGTCTACTTCATAGAAATTATCATTCTTTATACTTTTTCTTATTCATCAAATTACAATACAAGTAATTTACTGAAAATAGTAAGAGTAGCAATAAAAGTAATAAACAAAGCATGAGTAAAGCTTCTAGTATCTCTTGCAGAAAGCATTCATGGATATCAAGGATTCTTCATAAAGATCAGCATTAGGCAAGCCATACTCACTGAGGATTTGCTGATAATTCTTTCCATGATGGCATCCCTCAACAATTTCTGTAAGATTTTAAAGTATTTCTGAAATAGATTTATAATTACTTACAGAATGATAAATATTGAATTTTTTGTTGCTAAAATTTTAAAATATAGTAGATATATTTTATTTAACACATTATTGATTTGTTAATATAAAATATATTTTTAAAATATTATAATTGTCTAATCCCTAGGTTCATATCAATCATCTGGTGCTTCTAATCATCTGTTAATGTAATCTCCACTTAATCCTAAGGCATTTAAAAAATTATTGGACTTTGGAGAAAAACAATTTATCAATCACTATTTTAATCAGTGACATCTTTTATCACTATATTCATATTGATTTCATTTTGAATCAATTTTTTATAAGTAATGACTAATAGAGGAAATATTCTATAAATTAATATGAAATCAGCATAGCAGTTAAAATAATACATAAGACATGAAAATTAAAAATTGAGATAAATTTTACTTTCACTACTTGAAATATTTCAAACAAAATTGTAAATGTGATCAACCACTGTGGTTGGAATAAACAATGCTAGGTTTATCACAAGAAAATAAGGTCGTTCTAAATTACAAGCATTGATTAGTTTGCTACATTGATTTATACCAAGGTAAAAAATTAAACATCTTAAGGAACATAGAAACAATATATTTAAAATGTATGTTCTATTAATGTAATCTAGTTGATTTTTTTTATCAACTCTTCTTTTGAAGACAAGACAGGAACATTCAAATGATGGTTGAAATAATCAAGAAAAATTGTGCCAAAATTAGAATGGAGGTGATTCTGAGTTGTTTTCACCATGATATTATTTGGGGAATGTGAGAAATTAAATTACGATTTAACAAGGTATAGTTCATGAGTGGAGAACCAAGCATGGAAATTCAGTGCAAACTGCACCTCTCCTCTGGGCTGGACCTGCATGGGATGAACCACTTTTCATAGTTCGTTCTTCTAGATACATTAGAGATAGAGCTCTGCATTCAGTGAACTGGGAAAGGTGGAGGAACTGAGATTGGATTCCAGTAGTTGCTGAAGATTGAGAACCTGATAACATACTTGCAACTCTGGACGACCACAAAAGCCTCAGCACTAGGAATAAATGTGTTGACTTTTCCTCCTCAGGTCATCTAGTATACCTGGAAACAATAAATCATAGCTCTAAACTGCTATCACACTTCAAGTCTTATAGGGGAAAATGAAAATCTCTGAAGTAAGATCATTACAGCTGAGGTATCAAATTACTTATATAACTGATTATTCCAATGCCGAGCTCTGAGCATTATCAAAGACAGCCGTATAAAACAACATAAGTCAGAGTGAGGACAAGTTGAAGACAGAAATACACTCTAAGGCATTGTAGTTAATGACATTATGAGACACTGTCTATAAAACACATTATTGTAGTGTTTTGCAGTCATTGTTAGGAAAATCTAAGTTTGTTATTTAATCTGAATCTTTGATTTAGAGATTTTATTTTCTCCTTCTAAGCACATGGAAGTTCAAATCTCATGAATAAAAATGAATTATATCCACAAATGTAATGTTCTCTCTGATTTATGGTTGCTAACCCAAAACAAGGGAGGTTGGGGAAGGGAATAATAGAAATCCATTGGATTAGATAAAGGAAAACAAAGGGAAGGGAAGGGGGAGGGGAACAGGAAAGACAGTAGAATTAACTGGTCACAACTTTCCTAGCCTTGTATTTGTATACATGGCCAGGATAACTCCATATCATGTTTGGTCACAAGAGTGGGAACCTAAATAAAATAAGTCATACTCTATGTATCTATATTCTGTCAATATACATTCTACTGTCACGTATAACTAAAAAAAAAAAAAAAAAAAAGAAATGAAAGAAAAAAATATATATAAATTGCAGCTCTATTTTTCATAATAAAACTGTAGAGAATCAAAAACAAGGAAATAACTTTAAACAAAAGTCAGAGGTAGAACAAAAAGAAGGTCAAATTAGCTCCAGTGAGAGACAATTAATATCATGACTGAATTCTCAAACTCACAAAAGATACTAATGGATCTGTCAGTAAATTCTATGTGCTGAAAAAAACTAACAACCACAACAACAAAAATACTTTCCATTAAGTACCAAAAAATATTCATTTTCAAGATGTGATTCATATAAATACATACATATTAGATAAGCAAACCAAATGATAATCACTACCAAAAAATGAATATTGTAAGAAATTTTAAAACTGTTCCACTGACAGGTTGAAACTAATTTTAAACAGAAACTTGAGGTAGAAAAACTTGGAAAGAGGAAATAAATATCAAAGTAATATAAAAGTCAAGTAAATATGTGTTACTCATTTATGTGAGTAAATCTAAATAAATATCCATTGTGAATTAATATGAACATTAATTAATGAGTATTAATCAAAAGAATGTATTGGATTCAGCATATACATATATAGAATTAAAGTATAAAATTTAATTGGCATAATTTGTAGGGTATAAGTAGAGTTAAAGTCTTCAAAACAACTAGCAATTTTGGAAAGGAAAGTCAAATTAAGGAAAGCAAACTAGTAATTCAGAGATTCATATGTTATTTTTTTGGTAAAGAAAGGCCACAAATAATCTAAAGAAAATATCCTAATGAAACATGAAAGCTTTCACTTGAAATTTAGATAAAGAAAATAATGGTCCTTCTCTCCATTTCTGTTCAACTTGATAGTTTAGAGCAGAATGGCAAGAATATAAACTGTGATGATGGAATGGGAAATATATTTTGCTATTATCACTGACATATTCTAGGCTACTAAGAGGTGATCATTAGAGAAAGGGTGGATGCCTGCGTCTTTGAAAGGCTAATTGCATAGAATTTGACTCATTTCCACTGGTTTCTGTAGAAAATAGGACAGATGTTCCTAGGATATTTTTCTGCTGTATTGCCATCAAAGATAGTTATCCTATGACTACCTAATTGCAATAGGAATCGAAAACAAAATCATTTGAAAAACTAAAATAAAGTCAAATTTCCAATAAGTCTTCCATTTAGCTATTGAAACACTTAACACAGTTAAAGAGAACAAAAGAAATATCAAGCACTCAGAAGGTTTATTTATGTTGGAAAAATTTATTTTTATAAGAATTACATGTCTATAGATGAGATAAACTGCAGTGAAAACTGTCACTAACAAAGTCCACTGAAAGAGACAACATGACTGTTTTTATGAAATATCTCATATCGTAAAGGAATCAAAGCTCTGTGAATCAGGCTACAGTGTTGAAGACAAAGAGTACTTTTTGATGAGGTAGCCCATGATGTCTGGACTAATCAATGTTTGACCCCATTACATTATGAAAAAGCATCAGCATGGCTCCATTAAAAATACAACCCTGTGCATATAGTTTACTTTTATTAAAATAAAAATAAGGTGGGATAATATTAGAATGGAGTAGGAAGTCTCAGGTTGATTCCTAATTTTCCTACTTAGTATTCATGACTTATACAATTTCTGATTCTCAATTCCTGCTATGCTTAGGGATGACAGTTCTTCAAATGCCTGAAGTGCAATGATTATCAGGAAAAAAAATAGATAAAATGGTAAGTGTTTTACAAAACAGAATACTTATAACTAATATTAACCAATGAAACTTTTAATAGGCCAAAATAAACCAAGGTAACTTTATTAGAGTAATTATTAATTAGATTAATAATATTATTACTATAGCTTTTATTAATGGAGAGCTTTAGAAAGCTAATGTTTTTTATGATGTTTTTACCATTTCATAATGTCACACTGCAATTATTAAAGTTCATTGATTCCCTGTACAAAAATGTCTTAACAGTGTGAATTGTCATTGGAATTATAGGTTGTACAATAAAACCTGTCGGTACAAGTGATATAATAGGGTCAGTTGTGAATTCTAATTCAAAATTAATGTTTTTTTTTACAATGACATTGAAGTAGTAGTAACATAGTTGCAACAATTGAATCAATATAGTTCATTACCTTTATGCAGCATTATGATGGCCATCTGCCTTTTTGTGATTTTGATTACTAATGGGTCACTCAAACCTTTAACACTTCAATATAAATACATGTATTACATATAAATTAATACATAATATATAAATATTGATGTTATAACTATAATATAGTTAACAAGCATATAAACTTATTTAGTTAATTTAGTTAAATTAATAGGCATATAATATTATTTCAGTCACACAAATGTATTTTATTACCAATGTTATGATTCCTTTTATTTTCCATCACCATTTAAAAACAAAACTCATTTACTGGGGATTTAGATAAGAAGGAGGGGAAATCTTATAAAAAAAAGAACCGACTTCTGCATTGGCATTGCAGCAATTTGAATATTCTGCAAATACATTTCTCATATAACCACTTAGTATGCTGAACAAAATTCAACATATAAATAGCCTATTAAACACAGTGATAGACTGAACTTACAAAAATAAACTCCAATAGCCAAAATGAGAGAACAAAAGGCAAGCCACATGCATGACCTAATATTTGTTATAATTGGAAGAGATTTCACAACAAAGGAGTTTAGGCAGTCTAGCATATATAATATATATAAAATAAAATATACATATATAATAAACAGAATGATATTCCCCCAAATGAGGTAAATGAAACTAAGCTCTTCTTAGGACATTCTGTAGCATTGGTGGGGAAGGGAGGTTTAGAGAGCCACACTCATTTAAAAATGATTACAGTAAAGTGAATCAAATCTACTTAGTGAAGATATTAATCATGGAACTATACCTTCAGAATTAAAAGTATATGTCTACCATCATGTGCATTTTGAGGTCTGGATACACACTGCTTATCAATTCTGGAAAATTCGCAAACAAGTATTTACGTGAATTTGAGTATGAGAGACACTGGAAGTACCTGACAGAAGCAAATTACAAACTGAGGTCAACTAAATAACTTCAAAATTTAAAATAACCAAACACAGGAAATAAACAAAAAAGAATGAATAGTTTCATAAAGAGAATTAGAACCTCCCAAAATGTGAATGCTTTTATCAAGCAGTATATAAAATAACTATTATTAAATAGCTATTAAAATGAACTGGATAGTTAAAATGTGAGTAATGAACATTATAATGTAAAATATGGGTAGAAAAAATAGCCAATGTACAGATAAAATATAGCTATATATAGATAGATTGGATAGATGATAGATTAGATAGATGGGTGGAATGAGATAGAGAAGAAAAAGAGTATGTGAGAAAAAGTCCATAAAGTGCAGACTGAACTAGTCAAGAAAAAAATAAAGAAGGGAAAATAAATAAACTACTGAAATTTAAAAAAACTTGATTTAATAATTGTCAATGAAATACCCAAATTTTAGTAAACAAATGAGAAAAAGTTATTGAAAAGCAAATCAAAGAAAGAGATGTGGATATTACAATAAAATTGGCAGTTAGAAAAATTAATAAGCCAAGAGACTAGGAAAAAAGAGAGACAAAATCTATTTTAAGATTCTCAATTATGTTTAGAAGGAATAAATATAATCTGCTCCTTAGACATACCATAATCAAATTATAGAAAACTAAGGAAAGCCAGGCACAGTGGTGCAGATCTGTAATCCCAGTGGCTCCAGAGGCTGAGGCAGGAGGATCACAAGTTCAAGACCAGCCTCAGCAACTCAAGGTCCTAAGCAACTTAACTAGACCCTGTCTCTAAATATAATACAAAAGGGCCTGAGGATGTGACTCTGTGGAGCACCCCGGGTTTAATTCCCAGCATGCACAAAAAATAAAAATAAAGTAAAATAGGAGTTCATAATCCAAGAGGAAAAGGAGATAGCCTATGTAGAAGAAAAATGAAAAAGTAAAATTATAAAACTATATATTGATATATCTATCTATCTAATCTACCTAGCATCTATTCTTATCATCTTTTGGCTCCATGCTAAATCAATGATTATTAGACATTATCTTCCCATTTACCAATGAATAAATTCATATACAGAGTGTTTAATAATTACACCCTTAATTTTGTTAATTACTGTAACTGCTAACTTTTGATCCCAATAAAATTTGGGAGTACCAAGTTGTACTAGAAAATGCTTCTGTTGCCACTAGTCTAGCTGACTCCTCATAATTTTTTCTGTAGATTAAAACAGTTCAGTAGTCTGATCTCATTTTGTGGGGTAACATTTTATGATTCTGAAAATAGTGAATAGTCATTTTGAGGTACATGATGGAAAATATTAATTTAAAAATTTACTTATTCTTGGTTAACTAGAGATTGGGGAAAGAAAAATAAAAAGGAAAAACAAAAAAGATCACACGGCATCTGATTGTGTCACATAAATTACTGAAATTTCATTGTCTATGACTGAGTTCAACTGTAATTTTGACAATTTAAAACATGTTTGCTTATTCTTTACCATAGAGTTGTATCTCATTTTCATTTGTTAGCCCATCTATAAATTTCTATTTTTATAATATTTATACTACAGAGGAAAAATTTCATGCTACCCAAGAATATCATTTAAAATTAAGAGTATGCTTTTAATGCTTTTATTCAAAACAAGGATTAAAAATAAATCACTAATGTAAAGGAGAAAAACTTAAGGTATTATATATATTATGGACATATAATTTTGGAATAAATGTATTTAAACAATAAATCAATATTATAAAGTTTGAAATAAAAGAATAGATTTTGTTAAAATATAAATACTTGGATAATTTAATAAATCTTGTATGTTTCAATAAAGAATATTAACAGATTATAATAAAATAGCTAAACAATATATAAGAAATGTTTTGTACACTTAGGAAAATGAAAGCAAAGAAAAAATGACAATTATTATTTGAGAGATTATAAATTTTACTTATGATTTTTAGTGTAGATATAAAACAGATTACAATATGCCATGTATTATGATGCATACTTTATAAAATTCTATGTTCATTTGTGACTATATGTGACAAAAGAATTGAAGATTTACGAGCACTATCACATTTCAAGAAAAATTAATCAGAATAATAAAGAGTGGAGACTAATAGCCATGTCAGTGTTGTCTAGTGTATACAGGTGAGAAAAAAGTATCAGAAATGATTTTGTTCTGAGGGAAAAAAAATGAGGCCTTGACGTGGGAAATAATTCCATAACTAATAATAGAGGAATGCTTGCTATATTACTGGCATTGTATTCATTCATTCAGTTCTTACTTTTTTGAAGTTTTATACAACAATCCTGCCAGTTGAGTAATACTATAGATAAGAAATCAAATGCAAACAGAAGTTGTATAACTTGCCCGAAGACACAAAAGTGTAAGTTATATCATGGAGCTAGGATTCAAAACCAGTTTTTTGTCCTTGTTCCAAAGCCTATAAATTGTGTTCTTACCAATAGCAGGAAGGAAAATAGCTGTATTAAACAGTGTGTAACTTAAGCCTATAAGACATTAATATCACAAAATTTCTAAAACAAGAAAGAAGTGTTTTAGTATTTCAATGTACTTGTGTTTAGCTTGCCAAAGAAGCAGGAAAATATTTTTGAAAATAAAAACCAAAATTAAAATTGCATTGAGAATAATGCTTACAGAATTTTGCAATTATTTTTCATTAGCTATTCATTATGTTTGTGAGGCAAATTTTCTTATGTCATGTGTGTATTGACCAGATGAATGGTGATTAAGATTTGGAAAAGAATTTAGCAATATTTATGCTAATTACTCAAAATTGTAATTGGAAAAGTCATAACTAATTATTCAACTTATGAAGTAAAACATCCATCTCTGCCAAATTATATGTAGCTTTTGAGGTGAATTGGTTGCTTTCCAACTTTACCCACAAAGGGTTAGGTGCACCAGGAAAAACAATGCAAGGCAATTTTATAAAAATAAAATATATAGAAATACATGCATGAAAAACTGTCACATGTATCAGATAATATACTAACCTTTTAAATATGTAAATTCATAATTATACAGATAGTCTATATTATATAAAATCAATTTACATTTCCTGTGAAAATTACTGTAGTCATTAGCCTAATAATTTATTGCATCAATACACTTATTACTAAAATTATAAGTGTATTGATTATGCTCTAATTTTTAAAATAAAAAAATAGTTAAATTATTTAGTTGTTACTTATATTTAAAAGTTATTTACCACAAGAATATCTGGTCAAGCTCTCACAGGGAAATAGTAATAGTAGAAAGTTGTTTCACTTTACACAACAAATTTTTTAAAAAATTCTCAAGACATTAGGGAATGTACACTTTAAATGAGTCTGCATTATTCTCAAAAGTAAAAAATTCCATCATGCATGAACACAAAAATGTGTATCTCTTTGATTATTTTATGTTTTATTACTTCAAATTTCTCAGCATCATGAACATAAAAAATTTTTTGAAAAATTATTGTATCATTAAATATAGTTTCCTGGTCTTAAACACACAGTGTAAATAACTGTGGGTATTTGCCAATGCACCAGCAAACATTTTTATGGTAACATATTGTGATGCTTTCTGGAAATCTTAGATTTTCCTGGGATACTTAAACAATGAAAGAATTTCATGACCAGCTGGTATAAATGATGGTTCTTACTACATAGTCACTAAATCAACAAGGGTTTGCTGGCATTAGATCTATGACAACTTGGTCCTTTGAGACACATGTTTCAAACATAGTTCATGATTAAAAAGCAGCGTTATTAGATCTATGGAAGTATAAGCATTCACCACAGAGAGAACATGATATCAGGTCTTAGATTGTTCACTCTGGAAGAAGATAAATGAATGAATAAACCTTAATACATTATGCTTCAAACTATAATGATTTCAATGAATTCCTCTTCTATAGTCTTAATATATCTCCCCATATTCATGCATTAAAAAAACTTAATAACTAAGAGTCATGATGTGAGACCTCAGGAAGGCTGTTTAGGTCATGCAGGGGTTTGCCTTCATGAATGGCTTAATGCCACTGTAAGAAAGGTTTGTTGGGGTGTATGCTCTCTATTTCTGCTCTTTCTTCTGTGTAAGAAATTGACATTCATCCTCTCTTCCCCTTCTAATTTCCACTATGTAAGGATGAAGTAAGCTGGTCTATACCAGATGTCAGCACTTTTTCAACTTGAATTTTCAGCCTCCAGTGAAGAAAGAGAATAAAGATTTTTATTCCTTATAAATTATCTCATCTTTGGAATTTCATTTTTAGCATTACAAATCTACTAAGATACTTAGTAAGTGAAACGAAGTGACAAATCATCTTAGCTTCCCATTTTACAACTTAGGCAATTGATATCAAGTATAAAAAATATACATCTAAGATGTATACGTTATGTTGTTATGGTTCAGACAAGCTATATGGTTATGTATATGTATATATTGTTATGGTTCAGACAAGCACCCTCCAAAGGTTCATTGGTAAAGGTTCTTGGAGAAACCCTTAAAAAGACTTGTGGAACCCAAGTCTCCTTTTTTCAAATCCTGGCTGTGAGGTAAGCAGTTTTCTTTTGCCATGCATTCCTTCCATGATGTTCTGCCACAAGCACAAAGCAAAAGGACCAACCAGTCATGGACAGAACCTCCAAAACTGTGCACCAAAACAAAACTCTCTCCTTTATAAGTTGATTAACACAGGTATTTGTTAAATAATGTAAAGCTGAAGAGCACAGATGAGTCAGCCAACTAGTAGTAGAAAATGTAGAACTGATTTCTTTCCATAATAATCTGTTAGTATCTCTTTTGTTTTGTGCCCTCAAAGTTTATAAATGGAAGCCCTAGTTACTAAGATGAATATATTTGGAGATTTATGGTTTCAACAGAAAATTAAATGAAGTCATAAGTTTTCTCCTTCATTCAACATGACAGGTATATTCATAAGAAGAAATGTGAGGAGTGTGTAAGAACAGAAAAAGGACATTTACAATGAGAGAATTACCACCACAGCCATTTGGTTTCTCCTGAGAACCAAAAGAGAGAACCCATGTAAGTATGCATATATCCTCTCTTTAAGCATATATTTGTAATATCTCTCTATATAATATCTATTCATATTCTCTGTCTCTGTCTCTGTCTCTCTCTCTCTCTCTGTTTGTATGGGGGGTACATATTTTGTTTTTATAAAGAATCATAAACAGATATTATCCATTCAGAATAAAAAGGAGGCATTAGATTTTTCAGTTATTAAAGAAATAGATCAAGATTTGGTGTCAATTTGATTCAGAAAATAAATGAGAAGAAAGAACTGTTTTAGTCAACTATTTCAATGCCATAGTTAAAAGACCTGACAAGAACAATTTTAGAGGAGGAAAAATTTTTTAGGGCTTCACAATTTCAAAAGTCTCAGTCCTTAGAGGGCTGACTTCATATTTCTGGGCCCAAGGTGAGGCAAAATACAATGGTAGGAAGGTAATGGAGGGGGAAAAGGAAAGCTGCTCAGGATATGGCAAAAGGAAGCAGAGAGCTTCACTCACCAGGGACAAAATACAAACCCCCAAGGCACATGTCCAGGGACCTATCTCCACCAGCTACACCCTACCTGCCTAGTCATCGCCCAGTTAATCCATAGCAGTAGATTAATGCACTCAGAACCCAACCATTTCACCTCTAAGCTTTCTTGCCTTTATTCACTAATGAGCTGTGGAAGACATCTCGTATCTAAACCATAACTAGAGCCAAAGATAACCCCCAGGTTCCTGTCACTAACCATTTGGTGGAGTCACTGATACAGAAAAGGAGAAGACTTAGAGATAAAAAGCATCATGCTCAATAAGAACGCAGCTCTCCCACCATGCTTCAAATTCCATTGTATTGCAGGATATTCTAGACCAAAAAAATGGTAAAAGGGCATTTCAGAATGTTAACACATGGTCAGAAAAAATGAATGTACATGTCAATAACAATTTCCAAAATATTTTGTAACATAGTCTCAGTGTTGTCAGTGAATTTCATAGTTTTCCAAATTAGATTCGTAGAATACATCTAAAATTATAAAACAGAAACTGCATTTAATGCAGTCCAGTGAACAGACCCTTTTTTGTAAAGTGACTCATTAATTTAAATGTGAAAATACTTTCCAGTTAAGTCAGTATTCATAAAAATAGTGGCTTACCCAGAGTTATCCTTTTAATACATAATGAAATGAAAACAAAAAGAAAAAATGCAGATTTTTAGCAAGAAGAGAACGATAATTAAAGGCTCCAGGGGTGTAAACTATAATGCATCTGAATCACAAAATGGATTTTGACTGTCTGCTCAGAACAGGCTTAGAAATCTATCTGTTAAAATATTATCAGGAGATTACTCTGTCAGAGCTGAAGAAGAATAAAAGATGTGAATACACAAAATTACAGCTTTGCAATTTCAAAGTAATTTAAATTTAATACATTTATTTTTTTTTCCTGCAAGTGTTTTTTTTTTTTTTTTTCCAGCTGAAAACTATTCTGAATGATATTCTTTTAATAGTGACCTCAAGGCCTTGAAATTATATTAACCAAACCATTTACATCCATTATTTCTGAATTTGTAACACAACCAAGAAACAAGTTTAAATCACACATTGTCATGTAAAGATATCTGGTTTTGCTATTGTTTAAAAAATTAGATTACAATTAGTATAATACATGGTTTCTATCTTCAGCCCACACTTTATCCTTTCCTGCATCTAGTAGGCACAATTAGATAATGTGTACTGAACAGCACCAACAGTAAAATATTCAGAAAGATGAATTGCTTTATAAAAATTAGAGATGGTAAAGCCTGATTAGTTCACTTTAGGTTAATGCATCTTGAGAGTCCCTCTGTAATTCCATGAAAAATAATACCTGTAGTTATACATTAGAAGTAAATTACCCCAGAAAATGAATAGCATAGAAAATAGGATGTCAGTGGTTCATATCCGTTAAATATTGTGTGGCTTTAACTTGTCAATATGGATTTTAATAGATAATTTTAGTTCAAATAAAACCTTAGTTTTCCAGCTAAATATTTAGAATTTAGACTCTTAGTTTAGTATTAATATTGTATACACAAACACTTCACTAAGATAATTCAGAAATTTTCTTATAGTGTTGTGCATATATTTTATCTTTATTAAAGTTAGTATTAATGTTATTATCAGCCAATGCTATACCAAACAAGCAAAATACACTTGCAAATGTACACACCATTCTTTAGCTATAAGAATAAAGTCTTATTTCTTTTCGTAAAAGTTTGAATTTTGAATATGTTTACCTATGTAACTTTGTTGTGTGTGCATATATATAAGTACATATGCATATAATACTTTAATTTTAAGATATATCAGTAATTATTAGACTGTATTTTTTTTAATTGTTCACTTAAAATGTGTTTGGGACAAGAATAATAATTATATAAAGCTTTTAAAAGGTACATTTTAAAAGTCAGTTCTGGTATCTGGATTGTTTTCCTGACTTAGAATACCAATTCATTTTGTTGTTGTTGTCATTGTAAAAATAAGATACAAAAATATAAGCAATGATCTAGAATGAATTATGATGTTGTAAGGCTTAAGAAGTACATATGTGTGCAGCAGCTGAATGACAGGTTAAATCCGGGAGACAATAGTGACACTCTACACAAGATAGTGTTTACTTTGTAATACAGAAAGAAGAGCAAAATGTAAAAGTAAAAGCAAAAGTAGAAGGTGAGAGAGAAGGAGAAGAAAATGCACCACTGATCAGGGAAACACCAACACCTGAGGTCGTGCAGCTGGGGAGTCCTGGGGCAGCTTTTCACGGTCCTGACTGGGAAGCCCCTGGCAGAGCGTCCTCTTCACCATGAGAATCCAAAGTTTTATTCCCAGTGAGGCTTTTTAAATACAAGTTAGAAGAGAGAAAGCTTCATTCTAACAAACTGCGTGACCTAGTGATCCTCTCCCTAAGGACACTTCATCCCCCAAGGACTGACCAGATCCCCAAAGGGAGAGAGTGACAACCCTGAGATAGTGAATGAGAGTCCCCAGAGTGAACCAGACCCACTGAGCAGTCTACATTTTTTTTTAGATGTCTATGAAGGAAGTGCAGAGGTCACAGCAGGCACATGGACAAGGAAGATCTTTAATTCCTTAGCTTTTAAATGTAAAACTGAGAAAATAAACAAAAGAACTTGATGTAGTTCATGCATAAAACTGGAAGTTATTTTGACTCTTCTATTAAATAAATCCTATAATCTTGTCATGAAGAACAGATAAGTTAACCTCCATAAAAACACAGTTCTCAGTTTTTGCTTTTAAACACTGGGACACTGAATAAAGATGGTCCCATATGTATTAAGAATTCTTTATTGGTGGGTTTTTTGTTTGTTTTGTTTTGTTTATTAACGAATTTTGCAGGCAATCATAAACTTTAAGTTGACCTTTCAATTTAAAGTCTGTAGGTGTGACTTGTATTCGGAAAGAGATTTTTCCAGAAAAGAGTGAAGCGATGGGGAAAAAAGGTTGGGCCACAGAAAAGTATTTGAAATATTTTTGCTTTCTTCCAAGGGATGTCCCATCAAGAAAACAGAACATGAGATACATGCAGGGTACAGCTTGGGCCACATAATTTGGTTCCAGATGGTCACCTGCATGGCAGGAGATTACCCTTTGTGGGAGTCATGTCTGCCCCCAAATACCTGCAGACCCGTGCTATGGCCACCTACAGAACATGATCCAAGACAATTTCTGGGTAAGTGGAGTTTTTCTCTAGTGAAGGTTCAGACACATCTATACCAATCCCAATAGTGTCCCTCGGGGCCTGGATGATTCCTACCTGCCCTCAAAGAAGCCTTTTATGATGCATGATCACTCCTTGGACAAATATGAATGGTTTATGAGGGTGGATGATGCTGTTTACAAAAAAGGAAATCGTCTGGAGAGTTTCCTGAGGAGTTGGAATGGCAGTGAACCCCTGTTTCAGGGGCAGATCGGACTGGGCACCATGGACGAAATGAGGAGACAGGCCCTTGAGCCTGGTGAGAAAGTCTGCATGGAAGGGAGCGGGGACTGTTGTGATCCCTGAGCCGGATGGTTGTTGGAAGAATGTTAGCACACATTGGCAAGTGTCTCCCCCAAGCAGGAGAATGTGGGAGATGGAAGAAATGTCCCAAGGTTCACAGCATTCATCGTTTTTGGTCTTACGAGATGCAACAGCTTTTTAAATGACAATTATGAACAGAACAAGAAGGGTTATATCAGAGATCTCTGTACCAGTAAGATTCACTGAGCTATCATGTTCCACCCAAACAAAAACCTACCCTACAAGTACAGACTGCACAGCTGTTTTGTTCAGTCGCAAAATTGCAGAGTTACAGAAATCGTCCTGATAGGGCAACACAGATTCATAGAGAGGACCTCCAATTGGCAATTCCCTGCTTCCTTCATAAGGTTTCAGGCCCGCCAGCGAGAGGAGATTCTGGAATGGGAGTTTCTGACTGGGAAGTATTTGTGTTTGGCTGCAGGTTAATGCTCCCCAACCACCACTGTATACCTCCCCCTCCTGAGAGGAACAGGCTCAGCCTAGAGGGAAGCCTTGAATGGCATGCCATGCAGGTGATGGAAATCATCGACGCCAAAGCCAAGGCAGGGGGTGCATCTTCTACTTCAAGGAGATCCAGTATGGTTACTGCTGCGTGAATCCCCTAAATGGGGCACAGTACATTTTGGACCTGCAGCTTCTGTATAAGAAGCACAATGGGACAAGATGACAGTTGCCATGAGGTGTCATGCGTACCTACAGTAGACTTTCAGCAAGATCCAGGTTTTGAACAGGAGCTGGCCAACAGAATCAATCAAGTCTCTGCAGCCCTATCCTTCCTCATCAATTCCGCAGGATACCGCTCCCTAGGCCCAGGAATGGACGCAAAGAGTCCAAAGATAAAAAGATAAATATACTGGTTTCTTATGATGTTTTGACATGTTTGTGAGATTTATGGGAAAACTGGAGAAGACATGTCTCACCCCAAATCAGTCACCAAACTCCTTGTCCTGCTTTACAATTCCAACTCCAACCCTGATAAGGTCAAACAAGTTGAGAGATTGAAGCAGGCCAGAGACTCCCACCTAAAAGACCCTTGCCATAATTAAGCTTCTCCTCCAGTCAGAAAGATTTTTACAAAGAGTATCAGCAGACAGGATGTCTGCAAAAGGCATTGTGGTTTGAAGCTTCTTCTTTCTTATAAATGCTAGGTTTGCACACAAAAGGTGTGATAGAGTCTGCAAGCTTGTTGTACAAAAATATATTATCTCTGGGCTGGGGACATAGCTCAGTTGGTAGAGTGCTTGCCTCATAAGCACAAGGCCATGGGTTCAATCCCCAGCACCACAAAAAAATCTCTGTTTTCTTGTTAAAAACCTTGTAAAACTTGTGTCTGTTCTAGGGGATGGAAAAGAGACCACTTGTCTGTGAACCTCCAAGCACACCTCCCCCGACCATATAAAGTTCAAAAAATTTCCAAAATCTCTGTCCAGAGAATCTTTCCTGAACAAGCCATACTCTGGACAGATCGGCTGCAGTCAATAAACCTGCTTCCTGAAAATTCCTCAGGTGTCCAATTTCTTCTGCTCTACTTCAAGATTATAGCATTAGATACTCTACAGCTGACATGCAGATCTGCTCAGGGTCCCATGAGTTTTCAAGAGCTCTGACCCTCAAATTAGGATCTTCCCATTTAATTTGCTCTTCTTCTGTGAAGTTGACCTGGTGTTTACTATGGAATTCCTGCAACAATGTCAAGCAAATACATTTTGGGGCCAACAAACATATTTCCCAATCATCTTAAGCCATTATGATCTAAAGATTATTTATTGAGAAAGTTCCCAATGATAACCAGTTTTCCTTTTACTCAAAAAACTGGCTTCTGGAGAGATGATGGGTTTGGCATTATTTTTATTTATAAGGGACATCTTCTCTAAGTGAGTGGCTTTGAAGTTTTCATACAAGGTTGGGGGCTGAAAGATGTGGACCTCTTCAAGAAGGTTCTCCAAGCAGGTTTGAAGATGTCCAGAAGCCAGGAGGTAGGAGTAGAGCACATCCAAAACTCTGTCTTTCATGACCCCAATCTAGATCCCAAACAATACAAAACGTGCTTGGTATACAATGCATCAACATATGGATCCATGCAGCAGTTAGCTGAAATGTGGCTGGAAAAAATGATTCAAGTTACAGTAAAAGCATTAATAATAGCTCCATGCATCTCTCCCGGAAAAGACATTTTTAATTATCTAATTTATTTTTCAAATTTTTGTATGGTCACTTTTTGCAATCCATGCAAGGATACATTTTCTAAGTGGTTTTCTAACATAGGACTTCTTTATGATTAAGTTTTTTGAACAAAATTATGATCAATGTTTTTCTTTGAGCACAACTTTGTTTTGAACATATATAGCAGACTTGCTTAATTCTAACTTGAAATGTCCCTGTGAACCAACTTTTATGTTTTTTTTTTTTTTTTTTTTTTTTCATTTCCAGTCAATAAACCTGCTTCCTGAAAATTCCTCAGGTGTCCAGTTTCTTCTGCTCCACTTCAAGATTATAGCATTAAATACTCTACAGCTGACATGCAGATCTGCCCGGGGTCCCATGAGTTTTCAAGAGCTCTTTACAAGCTCTTGTAAAGAGTTTTCAAGCCTTCTTTACAGTCCTATGACAGAGAACATGAATATTCCTATGAGATATTATCATACCTAAACAAATAAAAAAACAAAATAACCAAAACAAAAAGTCCAATACTAACTCTGGTAGACCCTCTGTTGTGACTGTTAACCACGTACAGATTCTACATTTTGTCTTTTTTTTTACAAGTGTTTTTTTAAAGTCATCTCAAGTTCCAGTTGTAAAATAAGTATATAATATCTGTATCAACATCATCTTCAGCAAAGCTTTCCAATGTTGAATATTTCTCCCACACTCTACTCTACTCATTGAAGTCAAGTAAGCTTTTACAAGCAAGGGGAGCTCATACCAGAGCCACAGCTGTGGAGGTTCCCATCATGCCTTCGTTTAAACAGACTTGGTACCACATTACGAGATGCATTTGCCATTTCTGTCTTGCTGACCCTTCTTTTTAAAGGGTAAAATATTAACATTTAGAACGACCAAGAATTACTGTGCTAATTCTAATGTGTGCAAGCTAAACAAACAAACTTTGGGGGAGGTATATTTGATTTCAATCACTTTGTCCTATCTGTGTGGTGCAGATGGTTAGTTCATTCTTTAATTACTGTTTGTTTTATCCTTGGCATCTGGGTACCTTTAAGTTTTTTTTTAATATCAATTTTTTTAGAGCTCTGCCATTGCTTGAGTACCTGTTAGTGTGAGTATTTATGCGTACCAGGAGTGTGACTAATAAGTTTTATTTGCAGTAAACACTTTGCAGTAAAAAATAAAAAGAAAACAGGACGTGTGGAAATTAACTTGTATGCTAGAAACCAAAGTAGGAATCCATATGATGGAATATAAAAGTATTGAGCTGACTTGTGTGTAGTTTTTAAACATTAGGTAGAGTCAATGTAAATCGTTTTAAAATACAACAAAATACATCAATTCTGTGGTTGCATGAACACTTCTATAAACACTTCTATGAATAAAATTAAAAAAGTCTCAAAATATTAGTAAATATTCCCAAAGCATAAAGACAGAAGAGAGTTTACCTTGAGATACTGCCACAAAACTGCCTGTGGTTGCTTTCTTGCCTTGGGAACTTTCTACTCTCTCCAACCAGGCCATGAGGAGTCAAATACACACTGCCTTACCAATAACAGTTGGCAGAGAATATAGTTTAGAAAAACAGAGTTCAAGAAAGAAATCTTGGAAATAATCTGAATATAATTATGCTAAGATGTGTTACCAAACAAATGCTAAAACAAGCCTGCTCAGAGGAATTTCCAGAAGTTCAAGGCAAAAACCCAGTTAAGGACCAGTCAAGAAACAGCTTTTAGCAGAGTGATACTAGGTATTGGTGGTTGGTCTTTGTTGTGTTTAAACTGAATACGTTCTTCAATGCTGTTCAGTTTGTTAAACTCAGAGGACTTAATTAACTGAATTTTAGGATAGATTAATAACTCAAGAAGGAAAATAAGACTGATGATAAATGAACAGTATTAAAATATTTATGGGATAATATCATGGACTCTAACAAGAAAAAGCATTTAAATTTTGGAAAAAAAGGTACATAAAGAGCAGACAAAAACCAAATATTTAAGAAAATATTGCCCTAATAATTCCAAAATTTGGTAGAAAACATTGATATTGAAAGCTGATTTTCAGAAAACACTGTAATATGCACTGTGAACATAGTCTCCTTTTTAGCTTGAAAATTCCTTTTGTAATTTGGTAGGCAAAATTCATGTCTTCCCATGCACTGTACAGAGACAGGGATAAATGCAAACTGACTCAGAAATCTATGGTCAGATGCCAAACAGGCTAATTATGAGCTTGTTAATTTTGAATCATAAACCAGAAATATCATCTATAAGAGGACAATGAGTTAAGTCTGAGCATAAATGTCAGATACATTATATGTGGGTATGCATACTGAACAAGGTATACTGTGAACTTCACATTCAGATACCTCCTTAAATATAACAGATCTACAATGTTTAGCATTTATTTCAAGTTGATCTGTATTTTTGTGGATAGGAATATTATGTGCATGTGTGTGCATGCACACAATATTCAGGTTAACTATTCATTATAATATGTTACCATAAAAATATTTGCTGATGCATTCCTAATACCCACAGAATTATTTACACTCTGTGTTTAAATCTAGGAAACTAATATTGCCTAAGACTAAGCACTACTGTGCCAAGACCTAAGTACCTTCCAAATACCCATTCTTCCTCCATGCTTTCCTAAATGGTTTTGGTGGAAGAGGGTACTCATCTAAAACTCTTCCCCAGCTTGACTCCATCACAAATCCTGGTGGCTTGGCATTGTGAAGAATTTTGCTCAAAAAATACTAACTGGGTTCAAAGAGATCACCTGCTTCCTGTAAAAGGACCTCCTTGTTTTGTTCTTATTCTGAATATATGTAGATCATACAGCCATGTTGAAATTTAAAAGAATGAAATTTAATATAGAAAGTAAACATAGAAAATTAACAGAGGAAAATGAATTAAGTCAAACTCAAAAAACCAAAGGCCGAATGTTTTCTCTGATATGTGGACATTAATTCACGATAAAGGGAAGGGGAATAGGGAAGAAGAGAGTTACTTTAGATTAGGTAGATGGATGTTAAGGGAGAGGAAGGAATATTGAAGGTAGGAATGATAGCAGAGTGAAACAGACATTATTACCTCTTATATGTATATGACTGCATGATTAATGTGATCCTATAATATGTACAATCAGAAAAATAAGATATTACACTCCATTTATGTATGATCTATCAAAATGTGTAAATGCATTCTACTGTCATGTAGAACTAATTAGAACAAATAAAAATATTAATAAAAAAAGAAAATTAACAGAGAAGATGAAAAATAGAGTCTGAACCTAATTCTATAAAACATGTTTGTAAAGCTTCTAATTATTCACTACTAATTAATAGACCAGAGTGTGCTATCATGCATTTATCTTCACAACACAATGAGTTTTTATTACAAGTAATTTGCACATTGGTTAAATCTGACTTTCACCTTATTTTAAGTTTACACAGTGATATGTTTTAGATAACAAGGGTATTTTTAAGATTAGTCTTTAGGCTTTCCAAAAGAATAATCCTTTCTTTGCTCTTTTCTCAAGGGTAAACCATTTTCACTGTCATAGCACTGACAGATAATTATATTTAATTGCTGAAAAATCATGACTCAGAGACTGTGTCACAAGTAATATTTTTAACTAATGTTTCAGTTTAAGCTCTCAAAAATGTCTGATATATAAGCTGTCACTTGAAGGGAAATAAATTTGACTTTCTTTTTTTGCAAAAAGTTAAGAATTTGGATATGATTTTTCCCTGTTTGTGAAATTTCATAATGATTAAGAAATTTACAAATTCAATTTTTCTTAAGTTACTAAGTGGCATGAAATTTATTTTAAAATTTAAAAATTGATGTAATTTTTTCTCAATACATTGGATTGTATGGTGTATAAACCACATTAAGCTCTTTTTTTTTTACTTTGGGCTAAAAGTTTAAAGCTCAGTATAAGTTGAACAATAATTGCAAGTTCACTTGAAATTTTATTTAGTAAATATTTTCACTGCATTGTCTTAACATAGGTTTGAATCGTTTCTATATCATAGATTCCTAAGATTCTGGAAATTCATTTTGGAATTGAGATTATAGAATTTCTTCACTCTCTTACCTGATAGGATACTATAATCATCCTATTTTGATTATGAAAATTATAGCTATCTCACACATTTAATAATCAGATATAACATAAAACTATACTTAAAGACTCTCAAGTGAGGCC
Organism: Sciurus vulgaris; assembly: GCF_902686455.1. Taxonomy (NCBI): domain Eukaryota; kingdom Metazoa; phylum Chordata; class Mammalia; order Rodentia; family Sciuridae; genus Sciurus; species Sciurus vulgaris. The sequence goes on along the minus strand of NC_136470.1, from coordinate 21,899,845 downwards.
AAAAACACAGCAGAAAGTATAAATATCATTGTAAAGTTCATTCATTAAAAATTTGTCTAATAATCAATAATGACCAAGCTATGCATAATAAGTTAGTATGTTATAGTGCATTATTGATTATATTTTTAAATCCAGGTTATTTAAATTGTTATAATAGAAAAAAAGCATGCCCCACAGAATTAAGGTAAACATATATATTTGAAATTCTGTAAACCTTTACAAACATTATTAGAGATTTTTCTAGAATGAATGGAAACACTAGTTATCCTGGATGTCTCTGACAGACAAAATCAAATGTGTAATAAAATCCTCTAGGACAGTGCTATAAATTACATAGATTTAACTTAGTATTACCTTATTATGAAGATTATTTCGTCCCAGAACCCTTTAGTTTTCCTTATTTTCGTCAATTTTCCAAATGTGAGAGATTTTTGGAATACAGTAAAATAGGTAGACAAGTAAACAATTTCATTCTTTAATAATTTTATGTTTTTAAGTAAGTCCTTTTCACATGTATGAGCTCATTTTAATTTTCCCAAGAGTAACGGGGATGGGTATTATTCTAATTATCCTCCTATTACATATGAGGAAACTGAGTGTCACCAGCGTGAATATGTAGCATGTAACTTGTTGAACTTAATTCAGGGAGGATATATTATAAAGGTAATAGACAATCTAACTTCAAAGCCATCATGCTAACCTATTTATTTACTATGCTTTCCAACTTATGAATTAGTTAGGCATAAGTAATAGATTTGCATTTCAGGATAAATCTTCTCATGCCAGATCTCCTGGATATGTAATTTATGTTTCCTTTGTTTGTTTGTTTGTTTGTTTTATGGTTTCTTGCTACCTAAAGTTTATTTCTTCTGCTTGAATCACAATGAATATGTGTATATGTTACATGTCGTATATGTAATATTACATATGAATGAATAAACATAAGTAGATGATTTCCATTACCACTCTCTTTCACTATTTTAGGGGAACTTAGACCATTTATTAACATTTCTTTGACTTCTTCCTTTTTCAGTATGAAATTTGCTGGTGATAATGTAGCTAACTATGTTCTATTGTGGTTTGGTTTAGAAATTAGTTGTCCTTCAAAAGTTCAAGAAAGTTTGGAGGTGAAATGTTGGGGTTATAAGAGCCTTAACCCAATCAGTGCATTAATCCTCTGATAGGGATTAACCTTAACCGGGTACTAACTATAGACAGGTAGAACAGGGCCCCGGGGGTGTGCCTTTGGGGTTTATTTCTTTGTCCTCCTTGAGGAAAGCTCTGCTTACTCTGCTTCCTGGAGTCAGGTTCCCAGCCTGTTTCCTCCCCAACATTCTTCCCCCTTGATGTCCTGCCTCACCTCATGCCCCAGAGAATGCAACCAGCTGTCTATGGACTGACATCTCTGGAACCCTAAACCCTGAAATACACTTTTCCTCCTCTAATTGTTCTTATCAGGTCTTTAGGTCAAAGGTGGCTTAAACATATTGTGAAGATTAGTGCACTATAATGTGCTTAGTTCTATTAATTTACTACAAATAACAGGAAGCCTACAATACTGGTTTATAAAATTGAGCTCAAAATCTATTATATATCTCCCTATAATGTTCTATGTTAATTTTTATGACAAATACTTCATGATCACAACATGACTTCAGTAACTACATTTTTTCGAGTACCTTTATCAGGAGTCAAAAAGTTCTCAGAAACTTTAGTACTCCTTGGCCAAAACTGTGCATGTGGCCAATCCACCAAGATGTGTGATGGAACCAAGCAGGTAAATAGTTTTAGATAAGTTCACTGTGCTTCCAAAAACATATTAGGAAAAGGAGAGGAGAATGGGAAAGGAGAATGGGAATTTGGAAGGCATAATAGTGTTTACTATGAATCACAAAGTAAATCATAATTGCTGGCTATTATTGTCTACTTAAAATTCTGGTGATTAATTAGAAATAATTTATTTAATATTTAAAAATCTGCAATTATAAAATATTCACTTAAATCTTTGGAAATTTTTAATCTGTTCAACCTATGGTCATTGGTAAGGAATTTTAACTGAGATTCAGTAAAATTAATTTTCACATGCAGGCTCAATTAAAAGAATTCTGATGAAATTTGAGGCTTCATAAGGTCCATATTAGAAGAATATCACTTATCTAGTTGTAGTTAATACTCAGTTAATTCCACCTCTGTGTTAGACAATCTAAACATGCCAGATCCTTATAGAAAGAAGTAAATTTAAAAAATAGTTTTAAGAAGTACTTTTGATATAAAGCATTATAGGATGAAAGGAAAATGAGTGTCCAGATGAACTCTTTTTATAAACAACAAATTCCTATGAACTCATGCACTATGAATATATTCTCTTTTTTAGCTTGAAAATTTTGCTTTTGTAATTTGGTGAACAAAAGTCATATGTCTTTTTTCCAGAGAGAAAGGGAAATGCCAACTTACTCAGAAAGCTATGGTCAGGTGCCAAACAATTATGATTTTGCTAATTTGGAATTACAAATCAGAAATCTCAACTATAAGAGGAAAATGAATTAAGGTTGAGCATAAATGTCATACACATTATATATGTGGGTATGCAGGCTGAACAAGGTAGTCTGTAAACTTCACATTCAGATATTTTTTAAATGCAACAGATCTATAATATTTAGCATTTATTCAAGTTGGTCTATTTTTTTGGTGGACAAGAATATTATATTTATGTGTGTGTATATATGTACATATATGTGTATGCTATGTATGTATATATGTGTATACATATGTATTCAGTTTAACTATCGAAACACATTATAAAGATATATCTCTGCTAGGAGAATGGAGATATACCTGTTATAAAACCAAATGAATGGGATGTAGATTAGAAGAGAAGGTGAGTGAAGTTTCAAAAATACTTTGGATTTGTTCTTTTAAAGAAAACACAGAGTAACAAGTTGCACTGTGAATTTATCTATTGATTAGCTTGTGAAGGTGGTACAGAGAGATGGCACATTAATTAAACTTAGAGGATGTTAATTAATCTTATTGCTCAATTCGGCTTTGTTTGTGTATTCATGTCTGCCAGTGTGTGTGTGTGGGTGGGTGGGATTATAAGAAGAAGAGAAAATAGCTCTATTACCATTATTGTGGTTAATTAAAAACTGAGACAAGTCGAAATGATTATCTCTCCATCTTATTTTTCTGTTAATTTGTTTTACAGAGTTATTTACCAACTGGTAATGAAATAGTTGGTGGTTATTTGAATATATTTATCTTCTGTAAACTAATGCTGTATATTTAGCTATGTTTTTTATTAATTTTCCAATATTCTTGAGATAAAATACTGTAATTCTTACATTAAAATATGAAAGAAATGCAATTCTAAGAACAAAGGATTTATTTCAATGTTGAAGAAAAGACACATTGTTATATAAGAATAGATTAGATATAAAAGAAGCAAACTTATCAACAATCAATTATACTTTTATATTTGGAAAGAATAAAATAATCAATTATGCTTTTCAGATGATTTTCTTGAAAAATCTTTTTAAATATCCCATTTTAATGACACATTAAAATGTCTGAAAGGATGTACATTCAAAGTATTTAAAAGTCTTAAAATAATAGATGCCATAACATACATTGAATATCCACTGTATTATTCTTATTTCATAAGAGAACAAAAAATATAAAGATTTTTAAGTCAAAGACATATGGTTTTACCCAATTCATCCTGGGATGACCTCTTAAATATTATATCTAATTATCTAAACTTCTTTAAGGAAACAAAATTTGTCATTTTGAGTTTCTATTATATGTTGACAAGATTTTATCACAATATCTTTTTGTTATAATTTTTAAGGATATTCAGGCTATATCATAATGATAAGATTTTATTTATCCTAATTTTTTCCTAGATTAAAACTTATATTGCATTTCAGTTTTTGCTTTCCCTAATTAAAATAATTTATTCTATGTAACATTTTTAATAAATATGATATTTATATCTTCTTTTCTCCAAACTTAACCATATCTACTCCTAATCTTGGTGGCCTCTGTAACACCAAAATCAAGTACATGGAAAAATCACTAGTTGAATTCATAAGTCTGTTATTTGGCCGTTTAGGCTATAGTTCTCATCTGGAGTCATCAATGCTAGTGTAAGACATTGATCAGTTAAGGAGCTCAACTTCCGGCTCTTGAATAGCTGCTGAGCTAATAGTCTCTTCTCATGTAGGAAATTATCCTAGATTACATCACATGGCAATGATGGGGCAGGTTTAAATATCACCAAGAATTAGGACAAGGCCTATTATCTAAGTGATTGTCATGTCTTTGGTTATGCCATGTTGCTATTGCAGACATTATTCAGATCACATGAGATGAACAATCCCATAGACAACACATAAGAATTCAATTCTCAAGAAAGCCTGGATAAACTGGGAGACATTAGTCCAAAAATCTAATATAGTCTGCCTGTAGCACAAGAATACCCTTGCATCCCACGTGTAAAATACATTCACTTTTTTCCACAAAGCCAATAAAATTATTCTATATTTAAAATCTCAGGTTCTGAGCTGTGAATCTTTTCATACATTGTGCTACTAGATGTGGAAGAGATATCATATTGACAAGATGTACTCTCTTCTGTGCAAACTTAACTTATTATGGTGAGATAGAGCAGAATAACACAAGAAACTGGAACTTTTTAAGAGGAGGAAAGGGAGACAACATCAACTCCCTAATTAGTAATTCTGAATTATTTTGCTTTCCATGGATATGAATACCTGACTCCTGTTGTGCTTTCAGGGACTCCCCCTAGCTTTTTCTTGTACCCTACCTCTATTGACAGGATTTCCTTTGTTTTGCTTTTTCATCCTCCTTAACTATTTCTGGAGTGCTCATTGGAAAATATTTCCTTAGAGCAATTTTCATTACATATTTCTTTCACAGAGGTGTGGAACTAGTGAATTTTGGGAGTTTAAAAGTCTCAGTACCTTTCAATAAAGTCAGCCAACATGTGTGTTAGCATAATTCCATTAAACATTTGGTGATATTTCTATGAATATTATTTCTAGGGACCTGTAACTCAAAAGATATGTTAAAAATGCTTTTGGTGAATTGCCTATTGTATTTATTAACTAAAAGATTTATTTATTGAAAGATGGTGATTTAGGCTGCAGAGAACCAAATCTCTTAAATTCTCGAATTATTGTCTGACAATAAGAAAAACTGATTTTATTCTGTTAGAAGTCTTAGCAAAGGATCTCACAGCCCTATCATTGGTTTTATATACTCTCCTAGGTTGTATTCTTATTTAATAATCATTTATACATTTATTTATCTTTGTATTAGTTTATTAGGGCTGCTTTATCAAAGCAGTCAAAACTGTGAAGTTTTAAGAGAAGTTTCTCAAGTTAGAAATCTGAGAAAGACTTGTTTTAAGAGTTGGTTTCTTCTGAGGCCTTTCTCCTTGGCTTGTAGATAGCATTCTTTTCCCTGAGTTTTCCTCTGTGTCTAAATTTTTTCTTTGTATAATGAAACAAGAAATATAGGATTCATTCTGAACATAATGACCTCTCTAATTTAATTACCCCTATAGGGACTTTATCTTCAAATAGAGTCACATTCTAAATATGAAATGCTAGGACTTCAATATAATATTTTGGGAAGGACATAATATAGACCATTAAAATCTTTATGCTATAAAATTGAAAAGAAGAAAGGATTTTATTGCTTAATTCATCAAAAATTATCTCATAATATGCCTCAAATTTTGCTTACAAAATGCCCATTACTTATATTAGCTTCTTCTTTTTTTGTTCTTTATCATAAAACACTGTTTTTACCTCTTTAACATTCTGCCTGGAGATATCTCTGACTAAATACAACAGTTTAGATGGTACACTTCAAAAAAATGCTTCAATTATAGCAGTCAGATTTTCAAAGTTTTCATCCTTGTGTATCAGGAGTATGGATTTTATTGGCTTTCTATAGTATAGCATTCTCCTTAATACTTTGCCAGTCTCTGCCTGCCATCTTGAAGCAAACTCATCATTCATTGAAGGCTTTACTATAAATAGCCACTGACTTCTAGGTGCTATGCCAGAGTAAGTCATCTAAGGTTGCATAACAAAATGTCCTGATATTTAGTTCCTTAAATCAACAATCATTTGTTATGATTATAATTCTTTCATTGTGGCCATTTAAGCAGTACTCAATTTTGTGTTATTCTCTGGGTTGGCTCATTTATGTATCTTCATTCTATGACCAGCTGCATGTTAGCTATACTTCTGGTGATTCTTAGCTATCTTTTTAGCACCTAGAGGAACTGGATGCGTCTGTAAAAATTTTACAGAATTCTTCTCATGAAGCCAGAGTCAGAGAACTTAGAACAGCAAGAAGAATATCAAATGCCAATGCCTTAGCACTTTTCTCCTGTTTGATTTTGTCATGATTGCTATTGTACCCATGGACTAGGTAGGAATATTAACTGCCTAGTCCAAGAGGATGGTACCAGCAAAGAAAGAAGACAAAAAAAGATACAAATGAATTGGGATAACTTTCTGCAACATCCTATTAAACTGATTCCCAATTGAAGATACAGCTTTCTATATGATTGGAGGAGAAGTTCTGCTAAAAACAGAAAGCATTTCCACAAATAACTATCATCAAATCAATGCAATCTCAAACATTTTATCATTAAAACATAAATGATCGAGAAGTTGGAAATTTTCAGTAGTCAAATAATATTCTATTGGTTGCAGTGTGCAGCCCCTGTCACTTGCTTCAAGTTCACTAAGGATGTCTAACATTTACCTTTCCTCTGTGGGATGATGCATTTAACACCAAACATCTACTCAAAAGACATGCAACAAATTTCAAGTGAATTGAATATTTCATATTCAGCTCTTATTTTTTTACTCTTTTGCTTTTGTTCCTTACTGAATTTCCAATTAATTTGTAGCGATTTTCTCCTGCAATGCCCATAGTTCAATAAACCCTGAATACTGATTTAAACTATAATCAATATTCTGTAATAGATGTCTGCTTAATGTTTCAGTAAGGGCATGCATAATCATTGGGGATGCTAAATCTGATGACAAAATGAGTACTATGGAAATGTAGTTTAGTATTGCTTTATATGTAAAGATTTCTTTCTGTGTATGGCTCATCTGTGGGAATCATTAAAATCTGTTATCTTTTATTTTAAAATGGCTACAACTAAGGAAGAAACATTAATAACAAAATAGGTGATCTCATCACTTTTTGTATGAAATTTTTTGTTTACCTACCTAAAACTTTTGCCATGTGTCTAGACTAAGAAATTAAACAAAATATTACCATAATTATGGAAAGAGTATTTTATTCTAAGTGTAGAAAAATATTTCAATTGATGACAAGGATTCTCTCTATACTTCCTTCTACAACCCAAGGTATAAGCATAATTCATAGGAATAATTCTTTTCCGGAGTTATTATAACAGTTTAAAGGAAATCTTTAAAATCTTTTACCTATCTACTTAGTAATGCTCTAACTCTATGGATAAGAATAATAAATCAGAGAAAAAAATCTCTGTGAGACTGTTTTATAATTCTCTTTTTCAAATATAACTTTCTTCACTAGCAGAACTCCTTTCTAAGGATTTAGATAAAACTGTACAATACTAATTCAAAATAAATGTACTTCTACATTTAATGGATGATAGACTTTAGTGACTAAAATAATATGCCATTGATTTAGTTATGTTTTTCTGTCATTGTTTCTCATGGTCAGGGCAGAGGAGAGTATGCTGTAGGTTTGGAGTAACCTCATATACTCAGGACTAGGAGTTTTGTATAAATAAGAAATCAAAAAGAAACTGTTATAGTTTAGATATGAGGTGTCCCCCTAAAGTTCACAAGTGAATCAATGCAAGAAACTTTATACATGAAATGATTGACTTAGGAAAACTTTAACCTAATCAATGGATTGATCCACTAATAGGGATTAACTGGTAACTGTAGGCAGGTAGGGAATGGCTGAAGAGGGGTCACTGGGGACATGTCTTTGGGGTTTATATTTAGTCCTTGGTGAGCAGGACTTTTTTTTGCTCCCTCGTTGCCATGTCCTGAGCTGCTTTCTTCCTTCCTACATGAAATTGTGCTTCACCTCAGGTTCTGAGCAGCAGAGTCAACATCTATGGACAGAGACCCTTGAAATCATAAACAAAATAAACTTTCATCCTTTAATTGTCCTTGTCAGGTATTTTGGTGACAGTGGCAGAAAAAAGAAAAAGAAAGATGAGTAAAACAGGAACCAAAGAACCAAAGTCAAGTATTATATGGAGGAAGTGACATAACTCTTTCATGTCAAATTAAAACAAGTGAACAGATGTGAACTAATCAGATTTCCAAGAGCTATTAAATTGTATCAGCAAATAGTAATATCCACACTTAATTTTGATAGTTTGAGCATCTTTGACAACAGTGGAATTCTGTTCACTTAATTATTAGATAGAACATCATAAAATGTTGGAATAAATTGCCTGTAAAATTCTGGCATTCTTAAAATTATTTAAGTGTTGAGAAGGAAGAATAAAAGTGGGAAAAAAAACTATTACAAAATATAATTGCACATTGTTTATTTCTTATACTTATGAGATTGTTAAGTACAAAAGTAGAAAAAACAAAAGCACACAAAAAACAATAAAGACTATTATTAACAGAATAAAGTAATAATTGGCACAATTATCTCATGTCAGTACAATAAAGAGATACAATAGAAACCTAATTTCTAACTAAACTATTTCAAATCACAGGAGGAAAGTCACTTTGCAACTTGATATATAGGTTCAGAAATGAGAAAAATCTCAGATCAATTAGACAACACAAAATACACATAATTTTCAGACATTTAGTGAATTATTACACTGATCTTTATACACATTCCATCTATATTTTCATGACTAGCAGGCTTTTGGGTTTTGATTTTTGTAACTGATAAACTCAGTTTTGTTGTTGTTGTTGTTTTTGCCATGCTGGGGAGATTGAACCCAGGACCTTGTGCTTATGAGGCAAGCACTCTAACAACTGAGCTATATCCCTAGCCCTGATAAACTCTTTTAAAAGAACTTAATTTACTAAATTGATTCAGTGTTTGAATGAGCTCACTGATTATTTCAGAAAATATTCCATACATATACTCTGCCCAAATGCTGCTGTTTTGTCTTACTGTCTCAGAGACCCTAGGCATAGTCAAATAGTTGGAAGAAGCCGAAGGCATGTTCTTGATTTCTGTCAGTGATTCTGACATGCTTCCCCTCTTTGTCCTCCTCCACCTCCACCCTCTTCTCTTGTTTTTGAGTCTAGTTTGTCAGTCATTTTCTCCGCTTACTTTTCTCATTCAATTCTGTTATTCCCTTCTTCTATTTATCTGATATGCTAGGATTTTGTTTTAATGGAATTGTAGGTTAAAGCAGCATATTTTGAAAAATAATTATTTTATAATTATTATAAGTGAGATTTTTGACTTTGAAATCACAATTTTAATTTTTAATTTTGTAGTTATTAATATGATTTTATCTATTGTGATAGTTTCGATAGCTATAATACTTATTAAGAAAGTATTTGTGCTAGAATAAATTGCATGCATTTAACCTTTGTTGGATAAGTAATATGGGATTCATCAGATTCCATAAAAGGAGTGAAAGATGTCATCATTACTTGGAAGAGAATCTTTACAATTATCAGACTGTGTTTTAGGAAAGTAATTCCTTGTGGAAATCAATGTAAAGTTTGAGTTCTACATTTAATTTTATAAAAAGGAAAACAGTAGTATGTCCTAATGCAGAATCAAGGAGACAGGGGCAACATCAGCAGGTACTGCGTGGTAAAGACTTCCACAGCCTCATCAGTATCTAGAGTTCAATAAGGGCCCAATTGAGAGTCAGGTTTCACTTACCTAGGAATATCAACCATATAAAGTTGCTAATATTATGTTAGTACTCATCATAAACATCCTTCTTTTATTCTAAGATGAGAATAAAATTTTGGAACTAAAATGTGAATCTAGATTGCATCATATTACCTATAATATCCCAAAGGAATTTGTACTCAACTATTATCTTTGAACTCACAATTAAAAATTCTATGCCTTAAATAGCCACATGTTCTTTATATTTTGTTTTGTGCATATAATTATTACTGGAATTTCAAAGCCAATAAAATTGTTCAATAAGTTCTACTGAACATTTGTCTCTCATATCTATCTTACAAGAAGCAGTTATTTTACATATTATTAAGTACTTACTGTGATATTACAAGGAAACTCTCTTTAATATAATTAACACAGTTCAAATGTATATAAGGGAAATTGATAAGCCAGAATAGAATTTAATTGATCATATGATGAAAGCAACCCTCAAGCTTCCCTTAGCAAAACTTCTATTCCTGCTAATACAATCCTTTAACCAGCTCATTCCGCGATTTTCCCAGTATAATCAACTCAGCTGCACAACTATTAGGATTACTATGTTAGATATGCACTGAGTTTGCATTTAAGAAATGTAGGTCAAAGCTAAAAAAGTTTATCTCATGGAAGTTGAGAGTAGAATGGTAGTATCATGTTGTAGATGTAAGGTGTCCCTTAAAAGTTCATATGTGAGAAAATGGAAGAAAGTTCAGAGGTGAAATTATTGGATTATGAAATCCTTAACCTAATCAGTGCATTAATCCTGTGATAGGGATTAATTTGGTGATAACTGTAGGCAGGTAGAGTGTGGCTGTAGGAAGTGGATCATTGGGGACTTGCCTTCAGGATATATGTTATCCCTGCTGTGCAGTGTCTCTCTCTGCTTCTTGGTTGTCATGTTTTGAACTGCTTTCCCCTGATAAACCCTTTCCACCATGATTTCATACCTCACTTCAGGCCCAGAGCAATGGAGTCACTTGTCTATGGATTGAGACCTCTGAAACCTGAAGGCCCCAAATATACTTCTCCCTCTAATTGTTCTTGTCAGGTCTTTTAGTCACAGCAGTGGAAAAAATTGGTTAAAATAGGTTGTACAGAAACAGAGGAAAATATATGGGGGAAAGGATGAAGAAAGGTTGATCCATGGGTAGTAATTTATAGTGAGATAGAAATAAAACGTTCTTTTTGGCTCTTGGACAGAAAGGTGACATTAAAGAGTAGTGCATGATGGTGCACATCTATAATTCTAGCTATTAGGGAGGCTGAGGAGGAAGGCTCATAAAGGTTTAGACCAGTCTTGAAAACTTCGCAAGACCTATTTCAAAACAAAAATTAGAAATAACTGGGGATGTTACTTAGTGATGGAGCATCACTGGTAGTGTACATTACAAAACAACTCTGGAAAAAAGGATTTTGAAAGATGATACCATAAAGAAATGAAAAACTGTGAAGAGATAAACCTAATTTAAATATTACAAAACATACATATCTTTTGAAACATAATATAGTACCCCAAGAATAAGTACAATTATAATCACATTTTTATGTATCAGTAAAAATAATTTTAAAAATACAGACAAAAATTTAAGCACTGTTTGTTCTGGAGGTAAATAACTACTATATTTGTTTTTCCATTCTAATTAAGTAAACTAACTGAATAATTAAAAATACACTCTTTAACAGCAAAAGCAATAAATTATAAAGGTAGACATCCTCTATTTTTATTAGTGTAGAATTTATTTTTTAAGATATAATATTGTAAGGTGCCCCTTTGGAAAAAACTTTTTTGCTTACGTCCTAGAATATTTGACTTCTCATTTGAAGAAGAAAGAAAAAAAAGGTGTTAATTTGGGATTTTCTCTTCATTCAATGAATGTTTAGTTTAGCACCTATTATTTTCATGTGCTATATATACACGAGTTTATTCAAAGATTGTTAAAATTGTTAAAATACATAAGATCTTTTCTTTCTCTCTCTACTTTTTTTTTTTTTTTTGGTACTAGGGATTGTACCGAAGGGTACTTTACCACTGAGCTACATCCTCAGCCTCTTTTTTTTGTTCGTTTTGAAACAAGTTCTTGCTAAGTTGCCCAGGCTGACCTCAACTTGAAATTGTGATTTTTGGGACAGCCTGGATTAAAGATGTATGCAATCACACTGACTCCCTTATCCTAGTTCTTAAATGCAAATGGGAGAGAAAGCAAAAGAAGTACAAGTATTGCAACCAAATGCTCTCTAGTTTACATACTACCAATTCTCACAAACCTGTTTTGTAACTAACCCTGTTTTGTAATACAGTATTTCAATTTTTACCTGATTCATAAAGAAATATAAGCAAGCTCTACTGATTTAAAAGAGATTCCAGATACTAGAAAAGACATTTAGTATTTTCAAAATAAAAATTTTTGGTTAAATTTAACAAAATATGAAAACATTGTTCATTTAACACAATTTTAATTCTTACAAGTAGTTTATAGGTACATCCCAATAATTTAAAATTCAAGAGTCAAGTTTCTTAAAAATCATTATCACAATATAAGAATCAAAAGCTTCTAATATAAAAAATATTGCCTTATTAAAAAAAATTAGAAATGATCTAATTGGTTAAAGTTATGATTTCAATTCAGTTCTATTTCATTTTTCAGCTTCTATATGGTTTGATTGTATTTAGCATGCTGCAATAAAATGCTCTGAAAAACTCATTAATATTCTCCAGATAAAGCTTATACTAATTCTGAATATACTGAATATTTACATTATAAAAACAGAAAATTCTATTCTTGATATTTTAACTAATTAATAAGACCTAAGTTTTATTTACTGATCCATATTCAATTCATTTATATTCCTTGCCAATAACTGATATACAAATTATATACATTCATAGTTAATAATAACATTTTTATCATTGGGATTGCATTCTTTCAGATTTTTCTGATTAAGATGAATTGACATTTATATTTAACAGGATCGTTCATATACATAATGTAAAATCTGAAATTACTAATTAAATAACCACAAATATGCCTTTTGACCATTTTAACTTTAAAGAAGTTTAAAATACTAAACATATATTTCTTAAATATCCCTAAAATTTAGATTACGAAGTTTGACAAGGAGTTATTTATTTTAGAAGCTATAATTCACAGATGTTTAAGTTATACAATTATTAGCATTAATATAGTATTTCAATTTTTAGTTACCACTTGCATGATATGATTCTTTGAAAAGTACAAGTGACTATTCAATAATTTTCATACAATAAGCCATTCAAGTTACATATCTTTCTTTCTCTTTTGTTATTTAAGGCAATAATGTAGCCTCTGAGTCAAACCAACAATAGCATAATGATAATTAACATATTAAACTGAATTTTTTATAATATTACATACCCTTTTTATTTTATTTATTTTTTCTTGTTTTGGTAATGAGGATTGAATCCAGGCATCCTTAGCAACTTGGCCACTGAGTCACATCCACAGCCCTTTTAAAATATTTTTTATTTTAAGACAGGGTCTCCCTAAGTTGCTTAGGGCCTCAATGAGTTGCTGAGGCTGACTTTGAACTTGAGATCCTCCTGCCTCAGACTCCCAAGTCACTGGGGATTACAGGTGTGCCCCACAGTGCCTGGCTACATACCCTTTTTTATGGTGTTAATTGCTAAAATCTGAAAAATAATTCTTCATGTTTTTGTCATTCTCTGTAAATAATGAAGTGCAATAAAGACAATATGACTATGCCATGGTGCAGCAAATACAGTAGTTTTTAATCTTAAAAATAAAATAGGAAATAAATGTAGAATTATGAGGATAAATAATGCAAAGATATAATCGAAACCTTATAAACTGATACAGTAGAAAATTTTTTTGCAAAATGATGGCAATAATAATGTTTCTGGACTGAAGAATTCCTATATATTTTGGGTTAAAAAATGCTTAAGAAATAGAATTGATACTTACATACTAAATACTGAGACATTAAGCTCTCTCCCCATGCTTAGTTTCCATATCCTGTAATAGCCAGTTCTACATCTTCTTCAGGCAATGACCTGGATGAAAATTTTCTTGGAAATCTATCCAGTTCAAGAGAAAATAACATCAGGAATTATCCAGAGAAATGTCATTTTCCAATAAATTACAATAAATACTACTGCTAACAAGCCAAACTCATGATTCCAGAGCCTTCTGTTGACTTTTTCAAAGCTTACTCTTAAATGCAAGCATGAGAACACATCTTTAAAAAGCAACTAACATGAGAGAGATGGAAAGAAGAGTCAAAATGAACAATGGCCATTCAGGCCTGGGAATACCACTCAATAATAAAAATCGAACCACCTATTGATATTTACACCAATGTGGAAAATCTCAGAGAATTTCTAATGGAGAAAAAAAAATAGCGTCTTGAAAGCTTACATATTGCATGACTCAATTTATATAATGTTCTTGAATTTACCTAATGTTCTTAAAATCTTTGAAAAACAGATATGATGATAGATAAATGGCTTCGGAGTTTGGGGATAGAAAGGCTGGGTCTGGGTGTAGTTGTTCAGGGGTAACACAAAAGAATTCTTAGTGATCAACATTTTGGGATCTTGATGCTTAAATAGGAGTTAGACAAAGTTACAAAAATGATAAAGTTGCACAGAACAAAGCACATACACATTCATGCACACACAAATATTTGTAAAACTAGTTAAATTTTAATAAACTCTGTTGATTACATATGTAACAAATTACTATGTTTATAGTGTATTATAGTTTATGCAAGATGTTACCTCCAGGAGAAACTAAATGAAATGTACTTGAAACCTCTTTATACATTTTTTAGAACTCCATATGAATCTATATTTCAGAATAAAATATTTAAAATAGAATAACATTTAAAAATCAATAAAAGGTTTTGGAAAATATAAATATTTGTTTCCCAGAAAAAATAAAAATATGTATGGAAAACAGAAATAGAAAAGTTAAAAATTAGTCCAGGAAATTTAATAAATGAATAAAAAGTGACTATAATGAGAACAAAATAAAAAGAGAGGAAGATTATTTGAAGGAACAACCTGCACAATAGTGTAGATTTTCTGGTCTCAGAAATACTTTAACTCACTGCTCCTGAAAATGAATTCTAAATTTAACACATAGTGGGTACCAGTATATGGTTCATTCTGTATAAGTTGTGGCTAGCAAATGTTGTTCTTGGGACCAAATGTGGTCCTCCACTTGTCTTTGTGAAACCTTCAAAGATACAAATATCTTGAAAAATAATTTTAAAATAATATCAGTTAAAACTATGCTATTATGTTAATATTTATATAGACACCCTTAGAGTATCTTCAATTTTTCATTTTGGTCAGCACACCTAAAATATTTATCATCTGGCTCTTTAAGAAAGTATGTGCTCCAATGTATGATTTTTTTTTCCTTCTGAAAATTACACTGCCATTTCAAAATTAAATTCATACAAGCAGCAGAATTTGACAAATTTATGACACACAAAAAAAAAAAACCCACAAAATTTGAAAGTTTCTTGGAAAGCCAAATAGATCCTGGTTCTGGATCACTCAATATTACAAACTCCAACCCAAATTGATTAGCATATATAGTTAGTTATGTGGACTCACAAAAAATTTGGTGTGAACCAAATCCAGACAGGTCCTTAAAAACTTCTTTTTGAACATCTTTAAACACATCAAATGTATCCAAAGGAAAATAATGTGTAGCAGTTTATTTTATATGGAGAACTTTTAAATGTTCACTAAATGGTTATGGTAATGTACAGTTCATAGAGCTAACAAATATTTTTTGGCCAAATATAAATGTGTTTTCTTAGCACTAATAATATGGAAAAATTGAGTTACAGAAAACAACTAAATACATTCAGATTTTATCAAAAGACATTTGTGCAAGTGATGTATGTATATATTAAAAATTGATATAAATATTTGTACTGATAGCAAGTGCCAGATGATGTTATGTTTGACAAAACGGTTCCCCAGACCAGAGTTCCAGAAACACATGATAAAACAGGGTTTAGAATACACAATGTTTAGGGTGGATGAACACTTATGAAAGTAAGGGAGTGGAAGGAGGACTGGAAAAAGGAAAAACTTGAATTGCAATGATGTTCAAATATTCTCGGCTACCCCTGTATCAGTGTTACCAAGAAAATCTGGTTTGAAGTAGAATACTTATAGTGGTCCCACAACCCAGAAATGTTTTTGACATGATTTCTAAATCTCAAGGAAACTTCAATGCTTTACTCAAAAAATAACTTTTGGTATGAAAAATATATTTTAAATATTTATTCAATCATTAACACTAAGATTCTGTGAGCTTAGATAATAGGATCTTCTCAGAAAAAATATTTTCTCATATTAAATAAATTATGTACACAAATAGAATTTTGGACAGTTCATAAAGCTTAGTATACTGAAGCAAACTCTTCTCATTGTAAACCTACCAATGCTTTTCTCTTCCAAAGGGAAATTGGGTTTATGTATATTACTGAAATGTTTACAATTACAGCTAATAGTTATTATAAATATGTTATTATAATTTTTATTGAGTGGTAGTTAAATAAGCCTAAAAAGAACATTAGCTCAGGTTTTTGTGACATAGTGACAAAAAGATCACGTATTCACTAACTGTTTGCCTCAAGAAAACCAAAGAACGAATGATCTCTCTGATAAGCTGATGATAATACATAATAAGTGGTGGGAGGGAGGCAAGAATGGAGGAAGGATGGATAGTATAGAGGAAAAAGAGGGGTGGGAAGGTTGGGGGAAGGAAAAATAACAGAATGAGACAAACATCATTACCTTATGTACATGCATGATTACACAAATGGTATGACTCTACTTCATGTACAACCAGAGAAACAAGTTGTACTCCATTTGTTTACAATGAATCAAAATAAATAAAGATGAAAAAAATCTCAAATATTGTACATGAAAGTACGTAGTTTCCCATTTTATACCAAGAATTGTGAGTAGAAAAATTCTCTGTAATTCAATGTTTAATTTATAGATGTAATATTAACTCTACATTCTACTTAAAAGAGCTTGTTGAAGTACTTCGATGTCATGTTGTGAAACATGAACATATTTTTTTGTAATCATGAATTGAATAAATTCCAACAAAAACGATTACACTAAAACTTTTAATATTTTGATATTTTCTTCTGTTCCTTTTTAATTTTATTTCATATTTCTCAAACATATGGTATGTGATTTTTTAAAAAGTCAAATGCAGTTTTTTAAGTCAAGTGGCTTGACAAGCATTACTTCTTCACTGTACCCATTTCTACCTTCCCAGAGATATGGTCTTCAACTTGTTCAATAATAATAGCAATTTTCGTTTACTTTATTTTGCAGCAAATAATTTACCAATTTCAAATTCATAATGGAACCTCTCTTTTAGCTTTAACCTTAACTGGTAATTTCTCAGTTAGTACACTATGTTTTATTTATCTCAGTCCTAGCTTGAATCTTATGCTTCCTTTTAGCACACATTCGCCTCTTTTATCACTTCAATTGTTTCATATTGTGGGTTTATTTTTATTTATTTTTTTGCTACTAATAATTAAGCAAAAATTATTTAAGGTATCAAAATCCCTACACAATTGCTTCTTTGATTTCTTCTGATGACTCATTTAATAAGCAGACACATTCATCCTATCCCACCTATTAAGCAAATTATTTGAGGCATGCAATTATGGAACAGAGATATTTTGCTGTAAACAATGATTGGGTTGAAAATAACTAATCTTTGTAATTAAACCAAAATCTTCTCAAAGCATTCTGTTCCTCATACCAAGGCTTCCCACTGTTAAGAAGTAAATTACTTTGGAGACATTTTGGGGATCTAAAGTCTTCTTTGAGATTCATTGGGACACACAGAGTTCTCCATCACATGGCCCCAGGGAGAGCTTCACTTCAGAACAGATGCTAATGTTTCATGCAATTTAGCAGTGGATATGGTAATGAAACAATTTTATTTAACTTCAGTCTGTAAGGGAGACACAACCTGCATGATTTGATAATGTTCAAATTGAAACTGCCTTCAGGGTATGGAAATTGACACATTTCTAAAGTTGTTTAAAATTTACAAAGTACTCAAAATGTCTTTTTGTGAATAAAAATGTTCTTTACTTTTACCTGCATTTGGACTGAAGTTTTTATCATTTTTTCCATGAAAGTAATTTGTTGCAGGGACAAAAGATATTGTTTTATTATTCTGTGCATATCATGTGCTTTTTATAAAGTAGAATTATAAGAAAAACATACATATTTTACAATGATAAGATATCATAACTGAGGAGCTATTAAGCATAATATGAAATGAACTTTTCAGTGTAATTTTTTTAAATTGGCTTTTGGAAACATTTATCTTGATAAATTAGTGGTTTTAAGTGACTGATGTTCACTTTTCTTTCTTTTTTTTGGGGGGGAGGGGTGCAGAGGTTGTACTGGGGATTGAATTCTGGCATTCAACCACTGAACCACATCTACAGCCTTATTTTGTGTTTCATTTAGAGACAGGGTCTCACTGAGTTGCTTGGAACCTCACTGTTGCTGAGGCTGGCTTTGAACTCGTGATCCTCCTGTCTTAGCCTCCCCAGTCACTGGGATTTTTCTCAAACCAGAGAATCATGGACTCCAAAGTTGCATTATTTTCTTCTTATAGCACTGGCTAGATTTAGATTTCCAAAAAATTACCAGTGTATGCTACAGCTATCATCAACTATCAGCATCTCATGACTAGAGTCCAAGTATAAGAAGGTTTTTAGAAAGATTTTACATTTTCCTCATTTGTCACCATATATGTAATAAACTTACCTTGCTTATTAAACAAATCTCTCCACAGTTACATCATTGTGTTCTGTAAGTTACTCAAACTTCTATTATGTTTGCTAGCTGTGGTGCTGTCTAAATATTTTCTCTGTCATAAGAATAACAAGGGTATCCTGAAAGGACTGAATGTTATATATAATTTGATTATGCTTTAATGAGGAGAAACAGGAACAAATCGTCATTTTGATATATCAACTGGCAACAATGCAGATGGCTCTCTCTATTAAGCAATCATGAAGAGTTTAAAGAAGGGACTGTTTATTTACCTAAGCAGCAAGGGTTAAGCAAACCAAGAGTAATGTTACCATTTACAGGACAGAAGGGAAAACAAGCAAAATGTAGCTAAAGAGAAAGACAAGGAGCTGTAGCCTCACTAAAGTCCTAGGACACATTTAGACTTTTGTGGAGAAATTAAACCTCTCTTCTTGCCAGCCCATTCCAGTCCTGAATTGTCTCCCAAATGGTGGTAGAATATGCCACCCAAAGTATGCCACTTGGATGTAAGAATTATTTTGAGGTAAAAGCTCTAGGGGGAAAAAAAAAGACATATGAGAAGAGCACTCTAGCATTCCTTTTTCTTCCTGAAAGCAGGAGATGAAACTCTGGTAAAAGATGCCCTCCCTGTACCAGGAGCAAAAAAAACGTTCTTATCACCAGAGAAAGGGAGTCAAGTCACAGGGTTATATCACCACTAACCCTATTCAAGTAAATATTATCTTCCTATCTCTTTTTCATTATTAACCACCCAAGTCCAAGTCCCTCTATCTCTTCATAGTTTCACAAGATACTAATCTTGTCTTGGTATATAAACTTTGACTCTTAACTGCTGCTTTGGTTAGAAGGTATACTTCTCTCCATTTAATGTATCATGACAATTTAATTTTCAGGCCCCAGGCAG
This sequence comes from Sciurus vulgaris, assembly GCF_902686455.1. Classification (NCBI taxonomy): domain Eukaryota; kingdom Metazoa; phylum Chordata; class Mammalia; order Rodentia; family Sciuridae; genus Sciurus; species Sciurus vulgaris. The sequence goes on along the minus strand of NC_136470.1, from coordinate 21,880,160 downwards.
ATACACAAAAAGTGGGAAAAGGTAAAGTTGTACCTACCCCAGAGAATCCCATTAGACAAACACAGTGAGGCAAAGGGAAAGAACTCTGTTGATTTAGTCTATAAGTTCAGTCTCCTGTGATATAATCAGGATGCAGAATATTAGAGGCTGAATCTGATGAAGAAAATGATTCTGCAAAGAGGGACTGATATTTTGTCTTTTTCAATGTTTCTTCTGACTTTCCTATTTCTCTACTCTATCCCTTGTGTTGTTCAAAAAACTATAATTGTCCCCTTTAATTCATGGGAAAATGGTTCTAGGACTACATTCACATACAAAAAATACTAAAATCTTCAAATGCTCAAGATACTTAAATAAATGGCACAGTATCTAATATGTATATGATAAATTTTGCACATTCTGCCATATATTTACAATCATCTCTAGATCATTTATAACTATGAAAATGCAAATATTATGTAAATATTTTACATACTATATCTTTTGGGGAGTAATGACTAGAAAGGCAATTTGGTACATGTTCAGTCAGATGCAATATTTTAAAAATAGATTTGATCCATGTTTGGTTAAATCCATTGATATGGAACCCACAGATGAGGGGCCACCTGTATACAATTTGAAAGTTTGGTATAAGTCATGCTGCTCTGTCCTCTGAAGTTCTAACTTGGCCATGGAGAATATATGTTTTCTATTGATCATGTTAACTCCGTCTTACTGACCTGCACTAATACCACTCCTGAAAGTTTGACTAAAATACTTAATTAGAGGTTGCAGTATGTTTTGGTGTTAACCTATGTTCTCTTACCTGGTTCTTTCCATAGCAAATTTAATATGTTGGACTATTTAGGGGTCATAGAGAGAAAACAGAAATGATCTCTACTGAGGATCTCTGGAAATCTCGCTTAGAATGCACTCTATGTGGTACTTCATCGTTATAATTTTTAGTTTCCTTTAATGGGATTCACAATAGCCTGTCTAGGAGTATGAAAAACAAATGTTCTGTCTCACAAGCACAAAGAAGTTTGTGGTAGAGGGGTAGAAACCAGCCCTAGCCCCTCACAGGCACTGAAGTCAGTCCTAAGAACAAGAGTGCTATCCCAGAATATGGCATCTCATAACCATCATTCAACAGAAGAAAAGCAATGTGCTAACCTTAGAAGAGAAAGGCACAGAAAATGAGATGGTCCAATTCATACCATATTTCAGAAACATCTAGAAAAAACTGAGACCATACAATTTGTATTAGTAAATATTGGAAGGCTTGGGTATTCATAATTAGCCTCATGTAAAGATTTTTCTGGTCTGTCGGATTCAATGTCCTCAAGCCCAGTTCTTTCTCACTCGTCATGTAGCAATGAACTTTAAAAAGTTATATTTGTTTGCGTTAATCTTTAATATTTGGTATAGTCCTATTTTTTTTTTTTTCATTTCTTGGGGTTTCTATCATATACAGTACATTTTGTCGTTTACATATGGAATGGATTCAAGTCTCATGTGTTGCAACCTTGATCCTCAAGGAAGCAATGTTCAACAGCGGATTTGGGGGGAAATATGTAGATCATGAGAGCTGAACTCACAAATAGATTAATCCCTCGGTGGATTAATCTGATGGATTAATAATCTGATGACATTATTGGGAGGTGATGGAAACTGTAAGAAGTGGGACAGAGTTAAGAAGTAGGTCACTAGGAGTGTGCCTTCACAGGGTATATTTTATGTTACCTCTCTTTTTCTCTTTCTGTGTCTCTCTCTCCCTCTCTCTGTCTCTCTCTCTCTCTCTCTCTTTCTCTTTGTCTCTCTCCTTCCAAACTGCCAGTAGGTAAGTAGTTCCTACACCATACTTTGGTGCCATGATGTCCTGCATCACCTCAGACCCAAAGCAAGAAGCCGGTCAACCACAGACTGAAACCTCTGAAACCATGAGCCAAATCAAATCATTCTTCGTGTTTTTCTAGGACATTTAGTCCCAGAAACAAACATCTATCACAATACAAGTTAACCATTCTGGTTTACAGGTCTATTATTTTTTTTTTCCAAATGCACACACCCCCATGAACAATAACAGGACAAATGTACCCTTGTTCTTATTTCCATTTACTGCTTATCCACTCATGGGCCCAGGCACACAGTGAACTTCTTTTTGTTACTGTACATTTGCTTCAGTGTTTATAATTTCATATTATTGCAGACTGTGAATAAAATTGAATGCTACATTTTTGTCCAGTTACTTTAACTCAGGAAACAGTTTTTGATACTCAGTTTGTGGGTTATATCAGTAGTTTATTACAGATTTTCACTGAGAATCACCTATTTTCATTGATATGCATTTTTGTTATTTATAGTTTTTCTATTATTTTGAATAAATCTTTTATAAACTTTAATGTGTAAATCTTTTTGTGGACTAATGTATTCATTCATTTGGGGTAAATATCTAGTATAGAATTGAGATGACATGTAGTAAAAGTGGGTTTATTGTTATACTTATTTATAAGTCGTTTTCCAAAGTGCTTTCACCATTTTATCACCCCACCTGCTTTGTAGGATAGATTGGTGACATTGAAAAATTTTAACATAGGATATTGACAACAGTTACTATTACAGCTGTTTTCATGAGTCATTAGGGGTAGCTCATTGACTCTCAGTTTAGTAACATTTAGGAAGCTGTCGTTATGTATTTATATGAAGTACAGGAAATTGTTCTTGTGTATTTATACAACGTATTTTAAAATATACTTTTATTGGCTACTAAGTAACTGAGGGTAAGAATGAGTTACAAAAATGTTACTGTATGTGAATTAATGTTTCATTTTAATTGGTGCAATTTTAAAAACTAATCCCATCTTCTCATGCTTCTTGATGTTAAACAATATTTATTCTTTTTAAACATGAGTTGCAACTTATTTAACACACTATATCTTACATGATTTTCTAAGGATATATATATATAAACTCATATATATATATATATATATATATATATATATATATAAACTCACCTGATTCTCAAATCTGTCATGAAAAAATTGAGAAACTTAGATAAATGTGCTTTGTTTCACACTTTATGTGTGTGTTGTCTACATATTTACACACACACACACACACACACACACACATATATACACAACCATCTATTTATATCTATTTTTAATGTCAAAAAATGTACCAAACCAGGAATGCAATATTTCATTTAACCCATTCAAAATTTACCCTCATTCATAATCAACTGTATTCCATGTGTTCTAAAGACACTGTAAACCACCTACTTTTCATTCCTTTTGGTTAAGGGGAGATAAAATATCCCAGCCATGCCCATCACAATACTCCTCTAAAACCACATTGATCGACTAATCACAGTTATTCCTTTGTATTTCATACAGAGATCAACTGCAAGGAATACTCAATTCTCTCTGGAGATGAAAACAAAACAAAACACAAACAAAGTGCAAAGGGGACATAAATCTGGAACATTCTATTATCATACTTTCCATATCTTCCCTTCCCTCTGTTTCATAAAGAAAACCAATTTACAGTTAATGAGAACAAAGTTAACATATAATAAGATCCAGTTTATTTGTACCAGAGTATATTAGTTTTTATGGCTCCTGTAATGAAGTACCACAAATTGGGTGGCTTAAAACAAAAGAAATTCATTTTTTTTTCACAGTTCTTGAGGCTGGGAGTCTGAAATCAAGGTGTCTTCAAGGCTACATTGCATATGAAGTTTGCAGGAGACTATGTCCTTGTCTCGTCCCCGCTCCTAGCTAGTTGCAGGTTGACTTTGACTTTCTTTGGCTTGCAGCTGAGTGACTCTAAGTTTTGCCTGTGTCATCACTTGGTATTCTCCCTCTGTGCATCTGTCTTATACAGCACTCTATAGAGAACATGGTCATAGTGTAAGGAGGGCTCAACCTATTGTTTGCCTTAACTAATTACAAGGGAAAAAGTCTCATTTCCAAATAAGATCACAATCTGAGGCACTAATGAGTAAGGACTTCAACATATCTGTCTTCCTTGGGACATGGGGTAAAGGCACAGTTCAGTCTATAACATGGGAGGAGAAGAATGTGAAATAGTTTTGAGAAAGAAATATTGAAATCCCTAGATTTAGTATGCCTATTGCCAATTTTATGAAAAATATAATCCCTCAATAGCTGATCAGAAGTGTTCTAGGTAGAAGAACTAATAAATAACGTTTTTGGCCTCAGTCATCTTACTAAAGATAAAATAAAATTAATAAACCTCTAGTCTGAGGCATCCCTAGTGCTCATAATCAATGAACTTTGTCTTTCCACCGTAACAACCATATTTTGCCCAATGCAAGATCTGTTATTAAATGACCCTACCTCTTAAAGCCTGTTCCAGATTTGTGTGCCTTCTTAGTACATAAGACCTATACTAATAAAACGAGGGTCCATTGCTCCTAGAAGGTTCTATCAGAATAAAAATACACTACCAGGATTCTTAACTTTGTATTCTTTTTACCATTCCTGCAAATGAATTAGTTAGGCAAAGTTTCCTTTTGTCTAGTTCTGGGTTGCTCATGACATATTCTAAATAAAATAAATACCTGAGATCTTTTATGAAATCCCTCAGTAGCCAAGAAATGGAAATGACATATATATTCATCAACCATTTAATGGATAAAGAATATGGGAACATATACACAATGTAATACCATTCAGTCATTAAAAAAAAAAAAAAAAGAATGGAATTCCATCATTTGCAACAACACATAGAAAGATAGTACCTCATGATCTGATTCTTGTAGAAATCTATGAGTTGATCTAACACAAGTTGGGAGTAGAATGTCTGTTACTAGAAGTTGAGGAAAGTGGAAGTGGAGATAGGGAAAAGTTGATCAATGAGCATTAGATTACACTTAGAAGATCTGGTGGGCTATCGCAAAATAGAGGTGATCATAGGAAATAATAATGTACTATACACTCAAAAAACTAGAAAAAGTAATTTTGAAAAAATTTTACCATAATGAAAAAGTAAACATTGGAGGAGATAGATACACATCAATTAAACATCACACAAAGTGTATGTTTTGAAACAAGATGCATGTGGTACCTATTGGCATCAGATCTGTTATTTTGCTGCCTCCATTATTCTCCTTCCCCTACACCATTTTACAACCTAGATTGCTAGCCCATGAATTTCCTAGTCAAGTCATTGGTTCATATTAGCCCGTGAACCTCCTCGCCAGCCATAGGTCCATTGTTATTTGCTTGCTAAATTCCATTACTTAAGAATAGATCCACTGCTGTTCTCTCTCTCTCTCTCTCTCTCTCTCTCTCTCTCTCTCTCTCTCTCTCTCTCCCTCTCCTCCTCACTGTCTCTCTCACTCACTCTCATTCTCGCTCTCTCTCATTCTCTCTCTCTCTCTCCCTCTCTCTCTCAGTTTCTCTCTCTCTCTCACCCTGCAGGTAGACATTCTGCCTGTCTGCTTAATAAAATCTCTTGTGTGAGTTCCCATGTCAGGTGTGGTTTTTCTGGGTACTTTTCAGTACCCACTAACATAAAATTTTTATGTTTTCATTTATCTGTTAAAATAAATTTTAAAAAGTCATTTAATTCTTTTTGAAATTTCATTATTTTTTACTTGATTTGGATCCAAATTACATAACTTTTAGAAAGAAAAAATAAAATAATCTCTTATTGGAACAAGAAAAAAATATTCTAATCTCTCAGGCCTCATGCCTAATCTATTTAATAAGAATCTATGAACTAATTTAGAACTAATTTACATGAGATTTGTGTCCACAGTGGCAACTACATGCAGGCAATAATATGGATGAATTTTAACACAGTTTCCTAAATGAAAGAAGCCTTTCATAACAGACCACATATTGTATGATTCCGTTTTCATAGTATTTAAAAACAGGAAAAAGCATATGTAGGGGGGCCTGTGGTTGAAACTCAGTGACAGAGCACTTGCCTAGCATGTATGAGGTACTTGGTTCAATTCTCAGCACCACATAAAATTAATTAATTAATTAATTAATTAATTTTTCAAATAAATTATTACTTGAATGTTTCTACTTTTCCCTGCACTTTCTAAAATTAATGTTGCTGCTAAATTCTTTGACTTGCATGATTTAAAGTATTGTCTTTTCATTTTAAGGTGTTTCTGTTAACATTACAAAGTACCTATCTTTTTTGTATTTCATGATTTGTCTCATTCCATACTTTCACCTTATATGGTAATAAAGTTGTAATTCATGTTTTAGTTTTGCTTGGACTCGCCTCATATTTCATTGTCCATAACTTTCTATGCAACTTTATATAATTGTTTCCTTTATATATTTCTCTTCTATTCAGCAATGAGTTAGGAATATTTACACAGCCAATACAATACTTATTCTTTTGTTAGGTAAGTTTAATATCTTTCCCACATTCGTTGTTATAAAATGAAGAATGTAGAATTATATTTCGTCTTGGTGGCATTTTGAACTCAAAGTGGTAAAAAATGATGAATATACCAGTTAGAATTTCCCAAATATGAACGTATTCTATGTTTTCTATCAGCTAAAAACACAGATAAAACTTTCTATCCTGCTACAATTGCTTATGCCCATTTGACTGTCTTCCTAAATGCATTTGACAGTGTTGATGATCTGTAAGAGACATTACCATAGCTATATCCTCACAGAGATTTCGGAAAATAATGCCCCGATAGTAAGGAAAGGCCCACATTTAGTTATGTAGTCCCAAACCATACATTTTATTTAGTGCATGTGTAAGGAGCCATATGCTTCGGTGAATGTAATGATGAATTATAAACCACCCATGAAAACAAGCACGAATGAGGAGGCAAGAGGAAATGAGAAGCTAATACAAATCAAAGTGCAAGGCTGAAATAAATTGAAACTACTGTGCCTTCGTTTTTTAATACCGTTTTTTTTTTTTTTAAAGGAAAGTCTTATGTTGAAAAAGTTAACTAATTTTATATTCTCCTTTGACTGGGTTTCAAGAAGAGCATGAATGGTTTGTGCCATTATTCTAGGAACTCTTACATTGTTTTCTTTTTTGTTTTAGGATTTATATCATATATTTTGTACTAGGTAAATGCTACTGTTTTTTAAACATATAATAGTCATTTTCTAACATTGTGGGATTGTTTTTTGATGTCAAGTTACTAGGGAATTAAGAATTCAAAGATTGTCATTTCTTGAAACTTCTTATATAATGAATCAGTCAATATTCTTTTATAACTATGATTATGATATAGAAATCATGACAATTGGGGCTGGGAATATAGCTCAGTTGGTAGAGTGCTTGCCTCACAAGCACAAGGCTCTGGGTTCAAATCCCCAGCATCGCAAAAGAAAGAAAAAAAAAAAAAAAGAAAATCATGACAATTCATTGTATATGTACTTTATTTTATACTTAGTGTGCAAGGTCTCAAGTTTTTCTGATTTTTGCATAAATTTACTGTACTTAATAGTGGTAAAAAATCCTGAACTCTAAAGGCTAAAGCAAGAAGAAATTAAGAAGCAGAGTAAATAAAATCTGCTAGCATATAAAGATGTATTGGCTTATTCTATTCCACCTTTGTATTTATGGCATAGTCTCTTTCGTTCCTGTGGTAAATTGCAGTTAATGATAGCTCTTGCAAATATTATTTAGAGTAAATTCCATTGCTAAAGTAAACACACATGGAAAAATCCATATAAAAATATATTTTCTTCTTATGGATGCTTTGTATTGCACTATTAAAATTATATATTATGGCTGCATTTAAATGTTTCCATTTCAGTCACATTAATTACTTTCATATTTGAATGTGCTCTATTAAAGAATGAAAACAACAACAAATACATTATTCTTAAAATATTAATGTTTGAAAAGAGAAAGTAACAGATTTGAAGGTGTTTAATAAACTCTCAAAGTCATCACGGGAGGTCACCACTGCCCTGACTTGTACTGCAGGTAACCTTTTGGTAACTGTCCAGGCATTAGAGTATCTGAAAATTGATTAATACTGAAATTAGCCAATGGAGAATTTGGGGGTTGCTGAATATTTTAACCAAAGTGACATATCATTAAACAGCATAAACCAAATATCCAGAGTCATATAAAACAATTGTAGCCATAGTGGTGGTGGAATGGGAAGATATCCAAAAGGGCGGATGGGGAAGCTAGTTTAAAAATTTTTTAAATGTGAGTTTCTATGAGACAATATGTATAATTTTTGTTTTATTTTGTGTGATAGCATTAATAATATCAACAGAAGCATTCAGGGAAAATAGCCTTTGTTTAAATAAGATTTGAAATATTGTCTGTCTTCACAAGTTAGGAATTTTCAATCAAGTCTGACAAGTTTTTATTGTCAAGAGTGACACAGTTTGAATCCATCCCATTTATTGATTCTTGCTTTTATTTCTTGCACTCTGGGAGTCTTGTTAAGGAACACTAGACCTAAGCCAACGTGATGAAGATTCGGGCCTACTTTTTCTTCTATTCGATAAAGGGTCTCAGGTCTAATTCCTAGATCCTTGATCCATTTTGAGTTGCGTTTTGTACAGGGTGAGATAGAGGGGTTTAATTTCATTTTACTGCATATGGATTTTTATTTTTGACTGCATCTTTTGTTGAAGAGACTATATTTTCTCCATTGTATATTTTTGATATCTTTGTCTAGTATAAGATAAACTTATGAGGTTTTGTCTCTGTGTCCTCTATTCTGTACCATTGGTCTACCTGTCTATTTTGATCCAATACCATGCCATTTATGTTACTATTGCTCTATAGTAGAGTTTAAGATCTGGTATTGTGATACCACCTGCATCACTCTTCTTGCCCAGGAGTTCTTTGGCTATTCTGGATCTTTTGTTCTTTCAGATGAATTTCATGATTGCTTGCTCTATTTCTATGAGGTAAGTCATTGGGATTTTAATTGGAATTGCATAGAATCTGTATAGTGCCATTGGTAGAATGGCCATTTTGACAACATTAATTCTGCCTATCCAACCAAGAACATGGAAGATCTTTCCATCATCTAAGGTTTTCTTCAATTTCTTTCTATAGTGTTCTGTAGTTTTCATTGTAGAGGTCTTTCACCTCTCTTGTTAGAGTGATTCCGAAGTATTTTATTGTGAACAGATTTGTTTATGTAGAGAAATGCATTAGATTGATGTGTGTTGATTGTATATCCTGCCATTTTGCTAAATCCATTTATTAATTAGGTATAGAAGTTTTATGGTGGAGTTTTTTGGATCCTCTAAATATAGAATCATGTCATCCACAAATAGTGATAGCTTGAGTTCTTCTTTTCCTATTGATACCACTTTAATTTCTTTGTTTTTTCTAATTGCTCTGGCTAGTAGTTCAAGCACAATGTTGAATAGAAGTGGTGAAAAAGGGCATCCCTGTCTTGTTCCATTTTTTAAAGGGAATGCTTTTAGTTTTTCTCCATTAAGAACGATGTTGGCTGTGGGCTTAGCATAAGTAGCCTTTACAATGTTGAGGTATATTCCTACTATCTCTATTTTTTCTAGTGTTTTGAGCAAGATGGGGTGGTGTATTTTGTGGAATGCTTTCTCTGCATCAATTGAAATAATCCTATGATTCTTAAACTTAAATCTATTGATATGATGAATTACATTTATTGATTTCTGGATGTTGAACCAACCTTGCATTTCTGGGATGAACCCCACTTGATCATGGTGTACTATCTTCTTAATATGTTTTTGTATGTGATTTGCCAGGATTTTGTTAAGGATTTTTGCATGTATATTCATCAGAGCTATCAGTCTAAAATTTTCTTTCCTTGATGTCTCTTTGTCTGGTTTGGGTATGAGTGTGATACTAGCTTCATAGAATGGATTTGGAAGGGTCCCCTCCTTTTGTATTTCCTGGAATACTTTGAGAAGTATTGGAATATTCCATCCACCTAGTGAATACACTTTCTTCTCAGCAGCACATGGAACCTTCTCTAAAATAGACCATCTGTTATGCCACAAAGCAGCTCTTAGTAAATGCCAAAATTAAAAAAAAAAAGATACTACCTTGTGTTCTGTCAGATCATAATGGAATGAAATTAGAAATCAATGACACAATGTAAAACAGAAATTACTGCAACACCTGGAGACTAAATAATATACTATTGAATGAAGCATGGGTAACAGAAAACATCCGGGAGGAGACAAAAAAATTCTTAGAGGTAAATGAGAATGACGATACAAAATATCAAAATCTCTGGGACACTATGAAAGCAGTACTAAGAGGAAAATTTATTGCATGGAGCTCACTCAAGAAGAGAATAAAAAGCTAACAACTAAATGACCTAACATTACAGCTCAAAGCCCTAGAAAAAGAAGTAATATCAACACCAAAAGTAGTAGAAGACAGGAAATAATTAAAATCAGAGCTGTAATCAATGAAAATGAAACAAAAGAAACAATTCAAAAAATTAACAAAACAAAACGTTGGTTCTTTGAAAAAAGTAAACAAAATAGACAAACCCTTAACCACACTAATAAAGAGAAGGAAAGAGAAAACACAAATTACTGAAATTCGTGATGAAAAAGGAAATATCACGACAGACACCACTGAAATAAATAATAAAATGAGAAACTACTTTGAAAATCTATACTCCAACAAAATAGAAAATATCAAAAACATTGACAAATTTCTAGAGACATGATCCTCCCAAACTGAAACAGGAGGACATACACAATTTACAAAGATCAATTCAAGCAATGAATTAGCAGAAGCCATCAAAATCCTACCAACCAAGAAAAGTCCAGAACCAGATGGATTCTCAGCCAAGTTCTACAAGACCTTCCAAAAAGAACTCAAGAACTTTTTTAACATTGAAGAACATTCCCTAGAAAGAAAGACAGCCCAAGATAATTTTGTTCATTTTTTGTTTTTCTCCCTTTTCATCAGATTTGCATTGTGCCAACTAAGGTTTCACTCCTTATTCCTTTTAATGTAACTCTTTCCTATGATTGAGATCCAGACATTTCATCTCTTCCTTGCATCTGCTTCTCAGAGGACCTGTATTAAGAGTGTTGGATGATATTTCTATTTCTAAAGAAGATATAAAACTTTTATGCAATCCCACTGATAAAATATTCTCCTGGAAATTCTACATATGTGATATTATTCAATTGGATATATTTTCCTTCACACATCTATCTTGAGGGTTTATAACATAAAAGAGAAAAATTCTTTATATCAGAAATATCAGTACAGACTTTATCTAGGATTATTATTGTAATATGTATTGAGAGATACACACACACACACACACACACACACACACACACACACACATATGCACTTTTGCCAGTATAGTGAGGACTCCTAATGGAATATTTCATAGATAAATAATATGAATTAGAAGTTCATTGTAGAAATGAGAGACACTTTAGAGATCATAGAGACCAACTTTCTCATTGCACATCTGAATAAATGGAGAGCTGAGAAATAAAGCAGTTTACCTGAATTAACAAAGCTTGGTACATGTTCAAACAGAAAATATGCATTGAACACTTACAATGTATAAAACACAGCATTGGGTACTTATATGGAAATTATAGTATTTAAACTGCAAAGCATCTCCATAAGAAAGACATTAATATCATTATGCATACTTAATTATCTGAAAAAATATTTCTCCAAGTGATTTAAATAACTTGCTTTTAGTTTCACATTAGAAAGTTCTACATAAACATTAATTCACATATTACAAGCTAAGGTTTGAATGAAGTCTTTGATGATTGAAAACCTCACTGAACTTAAAAAAATAAAATAAAATAAAACTTCATATCAAGTGTGCAACTCACTGTTAAATTATTTCAATGGAACTATCAAATTCAATGTAAAATACTGTATGTGAAAATGTAACAAGTTTCCCATCAAATAAGTACTGTATATCTCCTTTGAAGAATTAGTCTGTTTCAGCAGAGTATTCGTTAAGCATCAAGCTCATCCTGTATCTTTAAGTGGATGAACAAATTAAATGATCATAAATGATGAGTTATTTGTCTTATATTATTGAAAACTCACTAAATGGATAAATAATGCACTATTTAGATATCCCTTTACTTGTATGAATCTTATCTGAAACTCTTGGAGCAAGAAGAAGCTCAGACTTTATTTTTTTAAGATATTGTAATATTTGCATATACATAATGAGATAAAAATGGGGATGGGTCACAAGTCTAAACATAAAATTGTTTATGCTATTCATATACCTCATACACATAGCCTGAAGGTAATTTTATATAATATCTCTAGTGTACCTGTCTTTTGTTTGTGATATATCATATGAGGTCAAGTGTAGAATTTTACACTTGTTAACAGTTGGAATCCCCAATTATTTTGGATTTTGGAAAATTTCAGAGCTTGGATTTTCAGTTTAGTGTTGCTCAATGTATAGAAACTTGTATTGCTGCTATTAAATTCCCATTTTGAACAAAGATGTCCATATGGACCATGGCATAACTGGAACTTTATGATATAAAATGTGTGTTGCTTTGAAACAGTATAGGCAGACATGTCTTTATGTAGCAGTCACAACATGCTGTGAATATAACAACTTGTCATATTATCACTACTCATTTTTAATTAAATCATTTTATTTTCTTCTTGCTATATACATTGTCACATAGACAGACAGGAGAAAGAAACTGTGACCAAAATGTTCTTAATAATTACATGGATTCAAAATCCATGGTTTTAGTGTGTCCTATCATCTGAGATATTATTTGGCCTATCCTGAAATCATTAACAGTTTAATCAAACTCTTCAAAATGTGGATATCACTGTCAAAATAGAAGAATTGTCTATTCACACTATTGATCTAAGTTTTTTGGCCTTTGCACCCTCAGCTAATCTTATAGAATTAGATCACATATGGTGTAGAAAGAGCTTCACAGTTCCCTCCAATGAATATATAAAGAAATTGATATAATGTGATGTTAAAGGCAGGAACTAAATAGAACTCTACAGTAGAAAATCCCTTTATGGACTTTGTTAAATGGAAACAGAATTGCAAGGAATTCTGTGTGTGTGTGTGTGTGTGTGTGTGTGTGTGTGTGTGTGTGTGTGTGTCTTAAATGAGGAGTGTGTGAAATCTTGGCATAAAGGAAAGCACCATTTCAAAAATCTCCCTTACCTTGTTTCTGCCCAATTCTGTGTCTTTATGGTCCATTGACAAGCATAATCCATATATTCAGACCCAAAGGAACTTGTAAAATTTATTTACATTTCTATCATACCTTAGATCCTTGTATAGTTGATTGTTCTTAATATTAAGCTATTTTCACAGACATAATAAATCATATAGAAATAACAGACCCAATGATTAAAAAATGCACACTACTAAGCTCTTCACACTGCCAGATTTATTCTTGTGACAAACATATAAGGTACTTTAGCACCATTTCATAGACTGAGAAACAGAGACATGATACTTAGCTAATTTGGTAAATGTAACCTTGAAATCATGAGCTGTATGAAAAGAGAAGAAAACATATAATTTTTTATCATTCTTACCTTCATAGTAAATTAATGATATTAAAAGTACAGGCTGTAGGCCAGGCATGGTAGCACATACTTGTAATCCCAGTGACTCAGGAGGCTGAGGCAGGAGGATGGAAAATTGGAGGCCAGCCTCAGAAACTTAGGAAGGCCCTAAGCAACTTAGAGAAATCCTGTCTCAAAATTAAAAAAATAAATAAATAAATATAAAAGGGTGGGGATGTGGTTCAGTGGTTAAGTAACTCTGGATTTCCAGTACCAAAAATAAAAAGTGAAAATAAAAAATAATGTGTTCTATGATAACTGTAAGAATCAGACTCATAATTGCAAAATCTTTACTTATGCAAATTAGTCTGTGTTTCCACATATTCCAAATATTTTGAGGCTTTTCACTCTTTTGGACAAAAATAATGCTGTTTTCACATTGAAACATTCTAGTTTCTCTTTTCTGTTTCCCTATTAGAACTCCATTTCCTATTATGACTCCATTTAAAAAGAGAACATTTGCTTTATATTTGCATAGATAAAAGGTACATTTAGTGGTTTTATAAAGAAGAAGGTTGTAAAAGGTGATTTCAAGTCTTCACATGTTAAAAAACAGAAAATATCTCATAGCTTTAATGGCAATGTTAAACATTTTCTCTGTCTCCTCAAGGTAAAGAAGTGAGTTCTGCTAATGCTGATCCTCATCAGGAAATAGTGTGTTATCTGCTTTTTTACATTATACAAATTAAGGGACCATTAGAATTAAAATGTCAGGTAGAATTGCAAGTGCTTGGTCCTGAATATACATTTGTGTTTTGTCCCACCATGGAAAAACTTCGAGGTGATAAAAGACATATTCCTATAGCTGGAAATTTAATTTCAGGACCCAAAAATTGTATTGATTTTTGTCTCAGAGATTAGAATACACAAAATCCTATTTTGTTGGATGGAGTTTTATAGTCTGACTTGAAGAAAGAAAAATAAATGCTAGATTATGTGGCTTTCCATGGAACAATCTCTTCTGCCTTTAATCTTTATTTTGTTGATTGAGTTTAATTGACAAGTAAAAATTGTATGTATTAGTAGTAAACAACATGATGATTTGGTATTTGTATATATTGTGAAATGACTCAATCAAAATATTTAACATGTCTTACATTATAAGTCTAAACTTTCCATTAAAATATTCTCAAGAAAATAAAGTGCACTAAATACTTAAGTGAATTCCTTACATCCAATGAAATGCAAGAATCAATGAATTATCCCTAATAATGTTGCTGGGGTTTTAATATGGCTTATCTGGTCTGGTACTCACATTGACAGGTGTTCCCTGACGTAATAGTCTTGAATGCTGGTGGGTTCATTAAGCACTAATTTCATCCTTAAGAAGAATTAATGTCTTTCTTGCAAAACCTGATTAGTTTCCTTGAGAGTAGGTGAGGCTTCCCCCTGTGTTTTCTCTCTTTCACATGTACCTGCTTTTCCTTCTGCTTTTCCACGATGTTATGAGGCAACATGAGGCTCCACCCAGATGCAGCTGACAGATGTTGGATTTCTAACTTCCAGAATCAGAAGCCAAATAAACTTCTTTCCTTTTTAAATGAACCAGTATCAGGCATTCTGGTTACACAGAGAGAGTTTACACTAAGACAGGCATACCAAATTAATGAATAAAATGTAAACCTGAAATAATTCACTATCCTGAACCAATCCTGGTAAGTGTAGACTAATCAGTCCCATTTCTTAGGCTAGTTTTCTTTCCATAAACTGAATTATTTCTACAAAAAGTGAATGAGTATTAGAGGAAGCAACTACAAAATCTGCTTCTGGGCTCTATTAAAACCTAAGAAAACTCAGAATTTATGCATTGAAATATATCTGACTCTTAGAAAACAGACTGACCTGCTAAGTTGGTGTTTGAATATCAGAGAAATGTTTTGTGACTTAAAATTAGTTCTACATGTCTTCTACTATAAGTTCGCATAACTATCATGAATCTTATTTTTGCTATATTGTAAATGTCCCAGATAATCCCTTGGTGCTCTGACTTCATGGAAATTGCCAGAAACCCCAAATTTCATATCAGTTCTCTTTACCTTGTGGCAAAAGTCTAGTGATCTTGTCTTAGGACAAGAGTAGCTGCTGCTAATATAGTGCAATACTCTGCCAACTTGGTTTTTTTAAAGTGTCTCTTATACTTGATGATCTTCTACACTGTGCAAACCACATTGATTAACACAGTATTCTCATAAATAAACTTATGTTTATGTAAGTTAATTACAATTCTCCTTTTAAAATAACACATTTCTATGGATTATTGTAATATTTTTAATTCTATCACATAGTTAATGACTGTGTGGCCTCTTTATGAGAGCTATGCACAAAACATTGACTGAGTATCTTCTAGACTGACATTATTTAGCAATAAAAAGTAAATTTAAAAAACTTGCTGGCGATGGTTTCAAGCATGGATACAGATATTGAAATTGGTGATTTCTTCAAATATTTGCAGTTTTCTGTAATTGATATTTTTTCAATAAAGTTTAAACAAACAGTTGTCTTGTACCGAAACACTAAGCAGGGATCTATTGCACTTGTAAACTGATGCTTAGTTTTGCAAAGCCTCTTTTAACAAAAGGATTAAATTTGATGTGGTAATTCAGTGTTGTAGAAGGTGATCATTAGGTAAATTAGTTCAAAACAAAAAAAAATTTTTTTTTTTTTTTGCAGTGCTGGGGATCGAACCCAGGGCCCTGTGCTTGCAAGGCAAGCACTTTACCAACTGAGCTATCTCCCCAGGCCCCCCAAAAATTTTAAAGTAAAAAATAAAAAGGTAAATAAACCACTTGACCTTGATTTAAAATGCAGTGTCTTAACAACTCAACAAGAATTAAATTTCTTGCTTTCTTTTGTCCTCAGGTCTCTTTATTTCATAATATATAAGAGGCTAAGTTAGAAAATTCGTAATAAATATGGTTGAGAGAATGACAGAGTAGATACTAACAGCGCAAGGCCACAAAAGATCTTGATTGGGAAACTTCACGAAAGTAGGCAGGCAATGTTCAAAACAGAAATTCTATATCATCATTAACAATTGATTTCAACAAGTAAAGTCGCTACCCCAGATGACCATGTTTGTTAAAGAAGAGATCTAAGAAGGGAAATTACCTGATTTTGCATGATTTATCTTCTCATTAGCTTCAGAAATCTTTCAGAATCTTTTTTTTTTTTTTGTGGTACTGGGGTTGGAACTCAGGGCCTTGTGTTTGCAAGGCAAGCACTCTACCAGCTGAGCTATCTCCCCAGCCCGGATTTTTTTTTCTTGATAAACGTGTTTCTTATTTGGACATATTTTGCTTTCTCAAGTCAAATAGCTAGTCTATCAGGACAGGTATATTGACTTTTGGTAAAGGTTGAGTTTCTCCCTACTTTTGAAATACAGTATTTTTAAAAGAAAATCAATATTATCTAGATCATTTCACATAATAACATGTAGGGGGTGGAAGTTGAATAAAAAAATGTCATAAAACCTATTTGTTCCCTTATCTCTTTAATGCCAATGGATGAAGACTTCATCAGCTCAATGGCTTTTTCATCACTCTTTGGTATTAGAATATAAGTAAGAGTCTATTTTCTATTTACTTTTCAAAACATAATTTTAGCAAATGAAATTTGTATACAAAATGTTAATTGTGCTTCATGTTAATTGTGCTTAATAAAAGATAAGATTTCTAATGCACTTTACTCCCCTAATTTGGGGGTTCCATGGGCATTTAGTGAAGAGAATAAGGTTCCTCTTCCCTCTTTCTTGCCCAATTCCTCTCTCACTCACTACATTTGTTCCACATCTTGCCTGAATTTGAAGATGGTGGTGAGAGAGAAGGGAAAACAAAGGCAAGCAGCCAAGGTCTCATTTTGCCTCTGTTCTTCAAGCTCATTTGCATGGGTACTTCCTGGGCTCCTCTGAAGTAGTGCCTCTTCATTTGGCTTCTAGTCCTCTCTAGGGGGCTGATCTTGAGGTGTACCTCACAGAGCTTCTGCTTTATGGTCCTACCATTATAGCCAGTAGGTAGTGTAAAGCAAAATACATAGCTAAATAGAGTTTCCTAACTGATCTCTAGACTTCATGTTTCAAATACTATTTATGGTAGTTACAAGGAAGTGCAGTTATATATCAACTCAGCAAAAAATTCCCATAACCCCCAGCCGGTTCTTTGTCTTCTCTCTTCAACCCTACTATTCCTCCAAAGACCTGTCATCAATGACTGGTGTCTTTATTTTTACTTATTTATTTAAATTTTTTTTTTTTTTTTAGTTGTTGATGGACCTTATTTTATTCATTTAACTTATATTTGGTGCTGAGAAGTGAACCCAGTGACTCATTTGCCTGCATCTACCACTGAGCCACAACCCCAGCCCACGACTGCTGTCTTTAGATACTAAAATATGCATAGCTAAGTGCATCACTGCAAGACACCTGGTTCCAAATCTGAGTGGTCTCCTGGAAAGCCCTCTCCTCATGCCTGAGCTCAGAAATCACCTTCATCCTTCATTTCCTGTGGAATTACAATTGATCAAGAGTTTGGAGGGTCATTTGTAGAATGACAATAATTTCTGTGAAGGATATGTCTTCAGAAACCATCAGTTTAAATCCTCTTTATCCTTTTTATCACCTTTATAAGTGAGGGTTTTCAAAAGTTTTGGAAAAAAAAATACTGAACTGTTTCCTTGGAAATTTGTATTTTGGCTTGGTTCCCAACTCAATTTAGAAGCTGACATCTATTCTATCACAGCCATTCACAGGAAATTTCCAAATTAGCATCCTGTCACAAATGTTTCAGAATTATTCTCCTGGGAGAGGAGTGGGGGACCTTACTGTCATTTGTTAAAAAAGAAAAATTAAATGAAGGAGGTGGAAATATTTTTTCCTTCCTGCACTCATTATCATTGTAGTTAATGGAAGTTAACAGATTAACAAATGAAAAAAATAATTTAAAGTATGGAGGAATACTGTACCTTTTAAAGGTGTTTTTAAAATTTTTTTTCAAATAACATATAGCACTTACATGCCACACAATGAGAATGTATAATAGCTGTTTTCTAATGGTAAAGCAATCTATAAGTAAACAGAAAAATTCTAAGTAAATATTTCAGGGCTTCTGCCTTTATTTTTTTCATTTTCTGCTTGATTTCAATCTCAGTCCTCACACATCCTGCCAACCAGAGACTGGAGCGGACTCATGTGTCCTACACAATATTGCTACAATATTAATATTAAGTCTCTTTTGAAGTATATTGCCCTGAATCTAGAATTAGAAATGCATAGTTTGGTGTCACACTCTTTACTCTTTGGTCCTGTCACTAAGGTTTAAATGCTCTCAGACATTAGAGGGAGGTTTTTATATATTTTTTTTCTTTTTAACCTCATTTTTACTCTCTGAAAGTCTAAATATGCCTAACTAACGACATTTGTTAAGGTTGGCATTTTAAAATGCCATCAAATCTTCACAGTGTAAAGGATCTTTCACAGTTTAAGAAAACTCACACACAGAGTAGATTTGTTTTTGACCAATTAGTCAGTTTAGATATCTCACAAAACTCAGGATCCCTTCCAGGCAGCGCATACCTAGTTAAGATTCAATTGCTTTGACAAGGAAATGCCAGGTTTCTGCTTTTTTCCTGGGTATGTCTATGTATATTTTTAAAAATTCAGTAGACACAAATCTTCAAAGATATTTCTTTTATAAAGTGAAATGTTTTTTGGTATCATGTTGACGTCTGCAATTGAAAACTACCTCGAATTACCTGATTAAAAACCTGCTAATTTCTCATCACAACCTCTGCTGAGAAAGAGTATAAATACAATATAATTGAAGTGATGTAACACTGAGTGGTTTATACCAGAAGAGTTTGAAAACTTGTGACATTGGCTTAAATTTTTATTGATAAAATGAAAAAGAATAAAGCTGTAATTTTTCATTTGTCTCATTTTCCCCCTTGAAAACATCATATTTTTATCAACTTCTAATCAGACTTCAGAACCCATTCCAAATGACAACTGGAATCCTGAGATATTGAACAACTCTATTAGTAATCCCATTAAATGCTAGGTGTTTTCTGTATATCTATATATTTATAAAGGGTAACTATATTTTTGTGTCTTATCCTCTTCTTTTTAGACCATCATTCTGTGATACTCAAATCTGTGTCACATGCACAATTCCCACTCTACTTTTTATTTTATAATCATTGTCAAAATTTCATTTATGGTGCTGAAATACGTGTAAATATATTGGTTATTCAGTGGGTAATATGTAGAAGGCTTAGGTGGAGATAATCCTGTATAAGCTGACATATATGCTTTGATTTCTTCCTTTTCTAGTTTGAAAATCAGGATTTTTGAAAGCAATACTTAGATTCAGTGGAGAAGTTAATCCTTAAGAATAATTGAATTTGGGTTATTTTTATAACCTGAATTTATGACTATAAATAAAGGACTTGTTGATACTGAAAAAAAGCCTATGCTCAAAATTTATTTTAAATTTGAATATATAAGTATATAATTATCTATACCTGCTTTTAGTAAACTTTCCTGTAAAGGAATAAGAAAAAAATATTTTAGCGTTTGTGGCCATGCAGTCTGTATTGCATCTGCTCAGTTCTTAACATTTTAACGTAAAAGCAGTGTTAGGTGACAGTATGTCTTTCAATAAAATTTTATTTCAACCACAAGTCAAAAGAATGTCTTGGTCTATGGGCTATAGTCTGCTACATTAATATAATAAATTTTATAAAAAAAAAAACAGTCCAGTTCTATGATACGGAGTGTTTATTATGCTTATTTTTAATTTTTTTCACATTATTAAATTGGAAATAGAGGAAAGTAAAGGATTTTGGGGAATTCTGCTTTGAATTATTTTTGTTAATATCTATTCCAATTTGTTTATGCTCCTTTTCACAGTCAGATGGGATTCGTAGTAAAAATTTTGGTTCTTTAATGTCTTTTGAAAATATTCTTGAATTAAAATTTCAATTCTATAGGCTGTTACAGAGGTAGGAAGAAGCTGTTTCAAGAACGCCCTAGGGTTATAGTCTGTGTTTACTAAGGACTTAAAATAAATAAGTTCAGACAACTTGGGCTGATGAATGATCAAAGATAAGAGAGGAAGAGAATCTCTGAATTCCAGAACTTGCAGATTGATTATATGTAATTGCTTCTTCATCTATATCAAATTATAGGTAAATTTTATATACAAAATAAAGGCAAATAACAACCCAGCCTAAAGAGTTATGCATGGATTAAGGCACTCACATACATTTTAGTTCTGAAAAAATAGCTCCCAGAAAATTTTCATGGATGGTTGTTAATCTTCAGCTCTAATGAGTTTTCCCCATAAAACCTCAGAAATAGAAAAAAAAATTCTAAAATTCCTGTAGAGTAACTAAAGTTTCTGAATAGTCAAGGAAATCCTGAGAGAGAACTAGGCTGGAAGAAAGACATCATACTTTCTGATTTAAAAATGTATTACAAAGCTACAATAATTAAACAGCTTGGTACTTACATTAATGCAGACATATAGACCAGTGGAATAGAACACAGAGTCCAGGGGAAAACCCCTTTGACAATGGTACTAAGAACACACAATGGAAAAAATATAGTGTCTTCAACAAATGTCATTAAGAAAACTAGATATCTACGTACAACATAATAGGGTCTTTATTTTATGCCATAAATATAAATGAACTCAAAATTTATAAAAGACTTAAACATAAGACCTGAAAGTGTTATATTACTACAA
The DNA here is from genome assembly GCF_902686455.1 of Sciurus vulgaris. NCBI lineage: Eukaryota > Metazoa > Chordata > Mammalia > Rodentia > Sciuridae > Sciurus > Sciurus vulgaris. Next base: position 21,858,879 of record NC_136470.1, on the reverse strand, counting down.
GAAACATGGGAGAAATCTTTTTTATGTTAATCTAAGCAAAAATTTATTGGATATAATATAAAAATCAAGGCACCAAAGCAAAATAATGTGGAACTACATCAAACCAAATGCTTTTGTATAGCAAAGAAAACCATCAATAGAATGAATAGCACGAAAGATTTGACAAAATGAGAGAAAGATTTGCAAATCATTCATAAAACAGGGAGATAATGTTTGAACTATATAAGAAGATTTTGTAACTCAATAACAGGAAATAAAAAAAAAAAATAGCAATTAAAACAGGGACCTGAATACATAATGTCCCAGAACAGAAGTCTGCTCAATAAACACCGCATGACAAGACTCAAAACTCCCAGTCTTAGCCAGGGAGTGGTGGCTCATGCCTGTAATTCCAGTAACTCTGGAGCCTGAGTCAAAAGAATCACAGGTTTAAAGCCCAATAGCAAATTATTGAGGCCCTGAGCAATGAAGCAAGACCCTGTCTCAAAATTTTTAAAAAATTAAAATGCTCTGGGAATGTGGCTCAGTCACTAATAGCCCTTGGGTGCAATCCTTGATGCCAAAAAACAAACAAACAAACAAACAAACTAAAAAGTACCCCTGTCTCAGTAGTGAGAGGGAGGCAAAGGACAGATAGCTGATTATCAAAGAAAAGGAAATGGGTAGATAGCGCTTCCCCCCTCAACCAAGGGAGGGGAAGAATTTTCTTTTCCAACACAAGCCAATCAACCCCTGAATAACTCTTTTCCTGCCTTTTGGTCACCTAGGTATGAGAAGAAAGGAAATCTCAAATCTATAAAGGGGTAAGACACCCCCACTCCTATGGGTACCAGCTCTGGTTCCCTGCTCCAATCCGGAAGGGCCTCTCTCTCTTTCTCTCTCTCTCTCTCTTCTGTCCTTCAAATAAAATTTACTTTCTACTGTTGCCTTGGCGTTTCTCCAGTGTTCAATCTTCAACACCTGGGAAACAAGGACCCAATTCTGATTTTCAAGACTGGTTTCAGTAGCACCTTTGCTGTCACTGACAAGGCTCTGCATGGCTGATCTGAAGACAATAATCACCCACACCACAATGTGACCAGGGCTACTTGACTGTGCAGACTTCTTGCCAGTCTCCATGTTCATTCCTTTCCTACATGATTGCAAAGCTCTTGTCATTATTCCAAAGAGAATGCTGAGGATGCTGATGCCCTTGTTTCTTCACAGTATGACATTAAGAATAAGGATCTTTTCCTGTATTCACCATAACTTGTCCCTTGCTTGGCCATTTGGGGACAGTCGCTGAGTCTGATCTGTTAATTTCCCCAGAGCCAGGACTCTGTCCTAGGATTCTGGTATCACTTTCATTTTCCCAGTTAGATTCCATAGTTTAGTCTTTGATGCTCAGACAATTAAAAGGATATGAGGGGCTGGGGAGATAGCTCAGTTGGTAGAGTGCTTGCCTTGCAAGCACAAGGCCCTGGGTTTGATCCCCAGCACCGCAAAAAGAAAAAAAAAAAGTATATGAGTTAATGTTTTACTATCTTGATCTTCTTCCATGATTTCAGTGTCTGGGAAAGAGAAATAGCATTGAAAAATTAGAATATTCAGTTTGGTTATTGAGAATTTTGTCTCTAGACACATTTCTTCACTCTTCTTTGAAAAGTGTTATTATATATTATACCATGAGTGCCAACTTCTTTAAAAAGGTCTAGAATTGGGACCTGGGCAAATATTCTTCCATCCTATGAGTCCCACATTCATTTCTGCAATACTCTTTTGAATTAATGTATTCTTATACTTCTTGCTGAATTTGCCTTCTTTAAGAAGTGTCTACCATACAATGGGACATCATTAGTTGAACGATTATGTAATTCACCTCTTCGTGATCAGATAATCAAATATTAGCAATTCTGAAGCAGTATAGCAGTATTTATTTGATTAACAAGATGTGAGATAAGTTTCTTTTTAGGAATATACATGGGAGGAAATGAGAGAAAATATTAATACTAGTCAGATGGCTGGAAACATTGGAAAGTTGGCTTTGGGTGACTTTATCATTCCAAAATGAATCACCATCAATAAGTTGATTTTGATTTGACATATCTCACATTATATGTCTGTTATTATTTTATGTGTTATGTCTGCATTTTCATTTCATTTTTCTTTTCTTTCTCTTCAATATGAGTGCAATAAAGAAATACTTATTTTTAAGGCTTTTAGTATAATTATTACCACTTACAAGTTGCTTCTCTAAACCCAAAACCACATTCAAAATTTCTTTTTGCAAAACCACTGCTTATTACTAAAAATAGAAGATCCGTGTCTTTCTGTTCGCAAATCCTTGGAACTCTGCACATGGTTTTGTAGTCACTATACAAGAGCCAAGTCAACTGACCTTTAACATGCAGCCTCTGAGATGACCTGCCAACCTTCTCTGTTTCTATACCACAGAAACTGATGGTATGATAATAATATTAGTAGATTAATAATGTTACTTTTTCCTTTCCATTTTCTTAAAGTAAATTTCCACAGAAACATTCCCAGTTTCTCCTAGGACCAGTAAATACGGGGGAATTACATTTTGGCTAACTCTATACTCATGTCAATTGCTTCAAGATTTACAAGAAGACCATCAATGCAAAAAGCCCACATCAGATGTGGAGACTGAGGAGACTAACATTCAAGAGATGGTTACATATGAACCTATCAGATTGTGTGATGAGCATAACCGCAAAATGATTTGGTTTTCCTGAAGCACCTATGACAGAGAATATGGCATTCACTTGATTAAGCCTTATCCTCCTATGCTACAGGTTGTAGCAGTAAGTTAATTCACTAGAAGAGTTTATTGAGGCACATACTAGTTTATATACAAATAACTTAAATGGAGTATTCTCTTTGCAGATAAGCATGGTCCCTAGCTAGCACTTGTCTAAATTCTTGGTTCAGAAACTATATTATAGTAAATAATATTTCTCTTTTTTGTTGTAAACAAATGGGATACATGTTGTTTCTCTTTGTGTACATGGCATAAAGGCATAACATTTGTGTAATCATAAATTTACATAGAGTAATGTTGTTTGATTCATTCTGTTTTTTTCCCCTTCCCCCCACCCCTCCCACCCCTCTTTTCCCTCTATACTGTCCTTTCTTCCTCCATTCTTGCCACCCTCCCTAACCCTAACTATAACCCTAACACTAACCCCTCGCTCCCCCCATTATGTGTCATCATCATCCACTTATCAGCGATATCATTTGTCCTTTGGATTTTGAGATTGGCTTATCTCACTTAGCATGATATTCTCCAGTTTCATCCATTTGCCTGCAAATGCCATAATTTTATCATTCTTCATGGCTGAATAATATTCCATTGTGTATATATATATATATATATATATATATCACAGTTTCTTTATCCATTCATCAACTGAAGGACATATCTAGGTTGATTCCACAATCTGGCTATGGTGAATTGAGCAGCTATAAACATTGATGTGGCTGTATCTCTGTAGTATGCTGATTTTAAGTCCTTTGGATATAGGCCAAGGAGTGGGATAGCTGCGTCAAATGGTGGGTCCATTCCAAGATTTCTAAGGAATCTCCACACTGCTTTCCGGAGTGGCTGCACTAATTTGCAGCCCCACCAGCAATGTATGAGTCTACCTTTCTCCCCACATCCTCACCAACACCTGTTGTTGCTTGTATTCTTGTTAATTGCCATTCTAATTGGAGTGAGATAGAATCTTAGGGTGGTTTTCATTTGCATTTCTCTTATTACTAGAGATGTTGAACATTTTTCCATATCTTTCTTGATTGCTTGTAGATCTTCTGTGAAGTATCTATTCATTTCCTTAGCCCATTTGTCGATTGGATTATGTGTATTCTTGGTGTAGAGTTTTTTGAGTTCTTTATAGATGCTGGAGATTAGTGCTCTATCTGAAGTATGATTGGCAAAGATTTTCTCCCACTCTGTAGGCTCTTTCTTCGCATTGCTGATAGTTTCCTTTGCTGAGAGAAAGCTTTTTAGTTTGAATCTATCCCAGTTATTGATTCTTACCTTTATTTCTTGTGCTATGGGAGTCCTGTTGAGGAAGTCTGGTCCTAAGCCAACATGTTGAAGATCTGGACCTACTTTTTCTTCTATACTCTGCAGGGTGTCTGGTCTGATTCCAAGGTCCTTAATCCATTTTGAGTTTAGTTTCGTGCATGGTGAGAGATACGGGTTTAGTTTCATTCTGTTGCATATGAATTTCCAATTCTCCCAGCACCATTTGTTGAAGAGGCTATCTTTTCTCCATTGCATAATTTTGGCCCCTTTGTCTAGAAAGAGAAAATTGTATTTATTTGGGTTTGTGTCCGTGTCCTCTGTTCTGTACCATTGATCTACCTTTCTATTTTGGTACCAATACCATGCTATTTTTGTTACTATTGCTTTGTCGTAGAGTTGAAGATCTGGTATTGCGATACCCCCTGCTTCACTCTTCCTGCTAAGGATTGCTTTAGCTATTCTGAGTTTCTTATTCTTCCAGATGAATTTCATAATTGCTTGCTCTATTTCTGGAAGGTACGTCATTGGAATTTTAATTGGAATTGCATTGAATCTGTATAGCACTTTAGGTAGTATGGCCATTTTGACAATATTAATTCTTCCTATCCAAAAACATGGGAGATCTTTCCATCTTCTAAGGTGTTCTTTAATTTCTTTCTTTAGTGTTCTGTAGTTCTCATTGTAGAGGTCTTTCACCTCTTTTGTGAGATTGAGTTCCACGTATTTTATTTTTTTTTTCCAGAGGCTATTGTGAATGGGGTAGTTTTCCTAATTATTCTTTCCCAAGATTCATCACTTATGTATAAAAATGCATTAGATTTATGTGCATTGATCTTATATCCCGCTACTTTACTGAATTCACCTATGAGTTCTAAAAGTTTTCTGGTGGAATTTCCTGGTTCCTATAAGTATATAATCATATCATCAGCAAATAGGAATAGTCTGAGTTATTCTTTTCCTATTCATATCCCTTTAATTTCTTTGGTTTGTCTAATTGCTCTGGCTAGAGTCTCAAGAACGATGTTGAATAGAAATGGTGAAAGAGGGCATCCCTGCCTTGTTCCAGTTTTCAGGGGGAATGCTTTCAGTTTTTCACCATTTAGAATGATATTGGCCATGGACTTAGCATAAATGGCCTTTACAATGTTAAGGAATGTTCCCACTATCCCTATTTTTTCTAGTGTTTTGAGCATGAAGGGGTGCTGTATTTTATCAAATGCTTTTTCTGCATGTATTGAAATTATCATGTGATTCTTGACTTTAAGTCTATTGATATGGTGAATTACATTTATTGATTTCCTGATATTGAACCAACCTTGCATCTCTGGGATGAAACCCACTTGATCATGGTGCACTATCTTTTTAATATGATTTTGTATGCGATTTGCTAAAATTTTATTGAGAATTTTTGCATGGATGTTCATTAAGGATATTGGTCTGAAGTTTTCTTTCCTCGATGTGTCTCTGTCTGGTTTAGGTATCAGTGTGATATTGGCTTCATAGAATGAGTTTGGGAGGGTTCCCTCCTCTTCTATTTTATGGAATACTTTGAGAAGTATTAAAATGAGCTCTTCTTTAAAGGTTTTGTAGAACTCAGCTGAGAACCTATCTGGTCCCGGACTTTTCTTTGTTGGTAGACTTTTGATGACTTCTTCTATTTCAGTACTTGAAATTGGTCTATTTAAATTGTTTATGTCCTCCTCATTCAGTTTAGGCAATTCATATGTCTCTAGAAACCTGTTGATGTCTTCGAAATTTTCTATTTTTTTGGAGTATAGATTTTCAAAATAGCTTCTAATTATGTTTTGTATTTCAGTCCTGTCTGTTGTGATATTTCCTTGTTCATTCCAAATTTTAGTGATTTGGGTTTTCTCTCATCTTCTCTTTGTTAGTGTGGCTAAAGGTTTATCAATTTTGTTTATTTTTTTGAAGAACCAACTATTTATTTTGTCAATTTTTCCGATTGTTTCTTTTGTTTCAATTTCATTAATTTCAGCTCTGATTTTAACTATTTCCTGTCTTCTACTACTTTTGGCACTGGTCTGTTCTTCTTTTTCTAGGGCTTTGAGTCGTAGAGTTAGGTTGTTTATTTGTTGACTTTTACTTCTTTTGTTAAATGCGCTCCTTGAAATAAATTTCCCTCTAAGTACTGCTTTCATAGTATCCCAGAGATTTTGATATGATGTTTTTTTGTTCTCATTTACCTCTATGAATTTTTTAATTTCCTTCCTAATATCTTCTGTTTAATCTCCAGGTGTTGGAGTAGTTTCTGATTTTTACTTTCATTTATTTCTAACTTCAATGCATTATGATCTGATAGAATACAAGGTAGTGTCTCTATCTTCTTGTTTTTGCTAACATTAGCTTTGTGGCATAATATATGGTCTATTTTAGAGAAGGATCCATGTGCTGCTGAGAAGAAAGTGTATTCGCTCTTGGTTGGATGGTATACTGTAAATGTCTGTTAAGTCTAAATTATTGATTGTGTTATTGAGATCTATGGTTTCTTTGTTCAATTTTTTTTTTTGGAAGATCTGTCCAGTGCTGAGAGAGGCATGTTAAAATCACCTAATTTTATTGTGTTATGGTCTATTTGGTTTTTGAAATTGAGAAGGATTTGTTTGACATACATGGATGAGCCACTGTTTGAGGCATAGATGTTTATGATTGTTATATCTTGCTGATTTATGCTTCCCTTAAGCAGTATGAAATGTCCTTCTTTATCCCTTCTGACTAACTTTGGCTTGAAGTCCACATTATCTGAAATGAGGATGGATACTCCAGCTTTTTTGCTGAGTCCATGTGCATGGTATGTTTTTCCCCATCCTTTCACCTTTAGTCTATGGGTATCTCTTTCTATGAGGTGAGTCTCTTGCAGGCAACATATTGTTGGATCTTTCTTTTTAATCAAATCTGCCAGTCTATGTCTTTTGATTGATGAATTCAGGCCATTAACATTCAGGGTTATTATTGAGATATGATTTGTATTCCTGGTCATTTGGGTCATTTATTTTATTTAATTAATTAATTTATTTATTTGACACGACTTGGTTCCTCCTTTATTTGACAATTTCTTTAGGATAATTCCTCCCTTTGCTGATTTGCTTCTTTGTTTTTCATCTCTTCCTCATGGAATATTTTGCTGAGAATGTTCTGTAATGCTGGCTTTCTTTTAGTAAATTCTTTTAGCTTTTGTTTCTCATGGAAGGATTTTATTTCATCGTCAAATTTGAAGGTAAGTTTTGCTGGGTATAAGATTCTTGGTTGGCATCCATTTTCTTTCAGCGCTTGAAAAATGTTGTTCCAGGCCCTTCTAACTTTTAGGGTCTGGATTGAAAAATCTGCTGATATCCATATTGGTTTCCCCCTGAATGTAATTTGGTCTTTTCTCTCACGGCCTTTAAAATTCTGTCTTTATTTTGTATGTTAGGTATTTTCATTATAATGTGCCTTGGTGTGGGTCTGTTGTAATTTTGTGTATTTGGAGTCCTATAAGCCTCTTGAACTTGATTTTCCATTTCATTCTTTAGATTTGGGAAATTTTCTGATATTATTTCATTGAATAGATTGTTCATGCCTTTGGTTTGTTTCTCTAAGCCTTTCTCAATCCCAATAATTCTTAAATTTGGCCTCTTCATGATATCCCATAGTTCTTGTAGATTCTGTTCATGATTTCTTACCATCTTCTCTGTTTGTTCAACTTTGTTTTCTAGGTTAAATATTTTGTCTTCGATGTCTGAGGTTCTGTCTTCCAGGTGTTCTATCCTACTGGATATGCTTTCTATGGAGTTCTTAATTTGGTATATTGTTTCCTTCATTTCAAGGATTTCTGTTTTTTGGTTTTTTTTCAATATCTCTAACATCTCTAACTCTTTTTTGAAATGATCTTTTGCTTCCTGTATTTGCTCTTTTAACTGTTGATTGGTGCGATCATTCAATGCCTGCATTTCCTCTTTCATCTCATCATTCAGTGCCTGCATTTGCTCTTTCATCTCATCGTTTGCTTCCCTGATCATTTTCATTATGTACATTCTGAATTCCTTTTCTGTCATTTCTTCTGCCATACTGTCATTGGGTTTTATTGATGTAACATCTAGATTTGTTTGGGGCATTTTCTTACCTTGTTTTCTCATATTGTTCAGGTATCAGTGGACCACTGAGATATTGCAGATTTCCTCTATTGACTTACAATGTCCCTGAAGATTTCTAGTATATCCCCTCTTAGCCTTCAGTAGGCTGAAGTCTTAGAGGAAGTTGATAGTGCAGTGCTCCACAAGGAAACTGCCTCTCTATGGGTGGTGACCTTCAGGTGGGGTATATTCCCTGTTAGTGGGCAGAGGTGCCTCCACTTGTTTACCAATGGTCATCCCAAGGGGAACTAGGCTGCGGGCTGAGGCAAGGCCTGTTTGGGCCTGTGTGTCTGGTTTTACCATCTTTGTGGGAAAACCTCACCCGGCAGGGAAGACTCACCCAGTGGGGAGGTCTTGCTGGTCAGTTCCCCTCCTAGAGGTTCCCCTCAATCTACAACTACTGTCTGGGCTGGGCTGCCTTCCTCTGCAACGTTCCCAGGGGCCCGGACCTACCTCCTGGGCCTGGGAGCCTCACCCTTCCCAGGCGAGTCTCCTTAGGCTGCCTCTCCTCAGAGAATCTGCCTGCAGTCCTGGAACCTTCGCTCCGCCCCTAAGCATGTCTCTGTGTGGCTCTTCCACCAAGAAGCCTCCTAGGTCCTGGGACCCTGTTCTGCACCTAATCGCCTGGCTATGTGGCCCCTCCTCTGAGCAGACACCTGGAACCCCGGACCGTTCCTCTGAGACCCAGCGACCCGCCGTACCCCTCTTCCTCCGGACAGCCACCCGGTGTTCCGGAGTGGTCACTAGGAGACCAAGCAACTCACTGTGCACCTCCTTCTCACACCAACCGCCCTTAGCCCTGGGCAATCACTCCGAGTGATTGGTCAGGGGCGGTCACTCTTAGTCACTGTGAGTCCAAGCGACCCGCTGCACGCCTCCTCTGAGCAGCCCCCTGGAGCTCTGGAGCGGCTGCTCAAGACCAAGTGATCCGCCGGATTCCTCCTCCTCCTCCGGGCCAGTCCCTGGTGTTCAGAAGCGGTCACTCTGAGTCCAAACAGCTCGCTGCGCAGCTCCTCCTCTGTGAACCACCTGTAGCTCTGGCGCAGTCACTCCAAGTCCAAGTGACCCGCCGCATTTCTCCTCCTCCTCCTCAGGGCAGGCCCTGGCATTCAGGAGTGGTGGCTTTGAGTCCAAACAGCTCACCGCACAGCTCCTCCTCTGGCAACTGCCTGCAGCTCTGGTGCAGTCGCTCTGAGTCCAAGTGGCCATGCTCCTCCTCCTCCTCCTCTTCCTCCTCCTCCAGGCAGGCCCCAGTGTTCAGGGGTGGTTGCTCTGAGTCCAAACAGCTCTCCTCACTGCTCCTCCTCTGGGCAGCCACCTGGAGCCCCAGTGGTTGCTCCGAGGCCCAGCGCTCCGCTGAGCAGCCTCCTCTACGGCACTCCCAGTTGTCCGAGTTCACTGCTCCAGTGGGGGGAAGGGTGTCTTGCCAGGCAGCTCTACTTCACAAAGTTCCCTGCATTCCGGGACTATCGCCCCATCCGGGACGCCGCCCCTACGGGAGAGACTCACCTGGCTGCTTTGAGTTGGTCCCAAGTATCTCAATATCTCCTCTTTTGAATCCTGAGTCCTGGAGCAACATGAAATGCAGCCACCCTCTAGTCCGCCATCTTGAAAATCTCCAGTATTTTATTTCTTAGACATCACTTAAAAAATCTTACTGTGTCAAATATTTTTCCATGAATCTCTTTTTATATCAAAGAATTTATTCTTGAATTCACTGAAGTCATAGGAAACAAGATTATGAAATAATTCCACATTGCTAAATCCATAGAAACTTGATAATCTTTATGCTCCTTGATATTTCAGCAGCTTCTGATAAAATGGAGCACTTCTACCTTAATGAAAATTATCTCTTTGTCTCAAATGACATTAAATTCCCTTAGTTTTCTCCTTATATCTCTGACCAATCCTTTATTCTTCATTATATAAGTTCTTACTCATTCATTTAATGTTAACTGTTGGAGATCATTGAGCTTTTGAACTTTGCTTCAATTCTCACTTAAATTTTTTCTAAAAGATCTTATCAATTTCTATAAATTCAATCTGTTTATATGCTAGTAATTCTTAAATGTGTACCTTCAAATTACTTTTTTCTCTTAAGATCAAGACAAATATAGTCATATTCCTTTTTAAAAATCCTAGATGAATGATCTAAATGCTTTTAAAATTGAACTTGACCAGAGATAACAGCAACAGATTATAGACCTTCATTACTCCTAAGATTGCTCCTCCTAATATATTTCATATTTTTCCTTTCTATTCATTTTGTAGGTCTACCTAGAAATCTAAGAAATTTAATAGTGCTTAACTACCTCTTTCATTCCAATGGTAAATTATTAGTTATGTATTGTAAAATAATTCCTAAGTCACTTTTCATTACCACTCCTATCAAACTAATTCACCACCTGAAGTATTTGTATATTTTTATGACAGGTTTCTATGTTTACCTTTTATTCTTTCAAAGTCATTCACAACTCAGCAAGCAAATTATCTTTAAAATGCAGAACTGATAGTCAGATAATTTATTATAAATGCCACTATGGTTGCCAGTCGCTTTTAATATAAAGGTGATGTCCTGCACAATCTGATAGGTCATCCTACTTCTGCCCTCCTCAGATATGTCCCCAATGCTTCTCAGGATTCAACCCAGGCTCTGTACCTGACCTCTCCTAGGCTTTGCACAATTCATTCAACTTGTTTCTTTTTCTTATTTCAAAGCATTTTTCTAGCCCTGTCTTGGTAGCCTTTCTTCAGGGAATCTATTAAAGTCTTTGAAGTTAAGACTGTGCAAGAGTGTACTTCTCATAAAGTGTTTCTGTCTTATTAGTTAAAATCACAGTATTTTTCTCCTGATATGAAAGTTAGCACATGGAAAATATTAGATGATTATAAGAAAAATAAATGAATATATAAAGTATTAATTTCAGGATTGTGATGTGTTACTGTTTTTTGAGCTGTTGACATTCTTTTACTAGATGATCCCATTTTTTAAATTTCATGAATATTTCATAGAAACCCATGTTTTAAATATGCCTATCAACATCAGGTAGTGCCTGGAGCATGTTGAAAAATGAGTTTTCTTTGTTATTTTGATCTTTTAAATGATGACTTCTTAAGACTATACCTACTTTTTTTCTCAATATCTCATTTAGTAATTTTTAAAAGAAAAATATTAGAAAGTTTAAAGAAGTACCAAACATGAAGTACACAAATTTAAACTGGGAATTTGTTAAATGTAATGAAAACAAAATTACTTTAATAAAAATATACCCATTGTCTTAATTAACTTCTCTATTCTTTGAATCCTATAATCAAAGTCAACTAGGAAACTTGATGAGAATTACCTTTTCTAAAGAAGATGGGGAATACATGTGTTAGAATGATAAAGTTACCTGCCTAGTCTCCTTTTAGTGTGCTTCTTTCAGAATATGAAATTTAAGAGATGCTACCAGCTATTTAAATTGAAATTTTAGAATTTTATTTTATCATGATACATAATAAATTTATCAATAATATAGTTTCATGCTTAATTTTATATGCTAACTTTAAATTGGTTAACATTAGTCTGATCATATAAATAATAACCCTTTTTTTCCTGTTTTAGTATTTCCTGAAATTCATACCTTTGAAATTAAAAAGAAAAAAAAAAACTGAAAACTAATTCAGATGGATAATTTATTGCAAACTTTTTGGAAAACATATGCATTTTAGTGTTCCTTTCTAAAGTCAGTGGATTTAATGTATAGTTACTAATAATATACTAACAATAGTGGCTTACTAGATTTTTAAAGTGACTAATGGAGTAATAGTTGAAGGATTTTCCATCAACTACCTTTCAAAAATCATTGTTAATAAGAAAATGTTGTATACTAGTTTTGGGGACTCTGTGGTAGCACTGGTGTGGAGAGGAGTGTGTTAGATGTTGGCATTTGAGATGTAGAAGAAAATTAAAGAATAAAATAAGTGTTTGAGAGTGCATTTTAAATTAATTAAAGTCAATCACTGGAGAATACTCCCTACTAAGGTAGTATGTGCCTCATGAAAATATGTGAAAATCCATTCTTGTTTAATAAAAATATTTTACATTTAATCAAAAACTATAATAAAAGTCAGTTAAGCAGTCCTATTTTCAATATAGTAAGGTAAGGAGTGTGAAAATTTACATGTTAATATACATTGACCAGTCTCTCTAGGAACCTAATGTCAAATGGGGAAAGGACAGTAAGGAAATGACAATACTAGTGAAAAGGTCTGAATAAACCTATAAGAAGAAGGCTTAGAAAAGAGAAAGGGAAGGTTCACTATAAAGAGCAGTTCAGCTAAGTAGCAGATGTCATAGAAACCACCACAGTAGGCTTGCTGAAGAGGAAATTCAAGGTGAGCAGCTGGGTTAAGTTAGAGGTGGGTTATCAGCAGACTTAGCAGTAGATACAAATGCTCCAGGACAGAAGCTCAAGCCCAAAGTGAGCATAGCGAGAAGTGCAAGGCCTAAGTGCAGAATCGTAAGCTAAATTGGATGTGACTCTTCCCCAAATACTAAATTAACATCTCTTATGTACCAAGCCATGCTCTTGTTACTGAGAATGAAATCATCACCACAGAGAAGTCCTTGTTCTTACGGAGTTCATTATGTAGTGAAGGTAGAAGTGGAGGATGGTAGAGAAAGAACTTTTAAAAACTTCAAAAGTAATAAATACATAAGACACACAAGTTTAAAAACTAAAATGGAGTGAACAGCAGAGATTTTCTGGGTGTGAAGCACATGGTGCGTGTGTACTGTGTACCACATGCTATATTAGGTACTTGATAACAGGTCCCTTTTCTTCTTTCATCTTCTCTTCAGAATAATTATATATTATGTGCACACATATACAGCCACATGTAGAAATACATCAATAGAGGAGGCAGTATCAGGGGAACTTATAAAATAATAAGGAAAGAAAGTCTACTACTTAAATTCTACCACAAAGTAACTATGAGCCTATAAATTATTAATTTTCCAATCTCTATTCATGGTATCTTTGGTGTGATAATAGCAGCTAACTCACACTTAATCTGTGAGAAAAATAGAATAGAATAATGTATGTAGATACACTTTGGATACTATAGAGGAAAAAAGGAAATGTAAAAACATGCATTTTAAAATCATCATTTGTGCACCTGTCTACAGCACATAAAAATGAGAATACTATCAACAGAAATTCCTAGTAATTAAACTGATATCTTTAGCTATACTGCTACAATGAAAGATAAATCTTGCAACCTAAAAAGTGATCATGCAGGAAATTAAGTGAATGGGAAAATTTTTATTGGATACTCTCAACACAGAACCTAAATTTTCTCACATAATAATGGATAGCAACAAAAATCCTGAAATATTTGATAAGCAAACATTGACATATACATACTGTGTATGTATATGTACATACACACATAATCATTAATTTTAATATGCACAGGTAAATGAGCAGAGTACTTTGTGGTTATATGTCTGTTCATCCTTCCATCTTACTGTACAGTTCTCTAGCAAGAACACTGGCTAAAACAACCACCATCAATGGCTGACTGAGAAGCTAAGAATTATAAAGGCAATGTTTTTTAACTTCTTTGATGTATTGGAATTATATGATTAAGTAGTAGCCAATATAAGCAGAAGTGTCTTGAGAAAGATTTTTTTAAAGATAATTAATAGCACATACTTTGATACTTTTATTCATGATGTTCACTTCCAATGTGACTCAGTCACACATGAGACTTGGTAAGAACAGTGAGATACTTTTCTAAGGAAAAATATCCTTACTTTTAATTATTTTACTTTTAAATATTTTACTGAAAATATTTCAGTATTTTTGTATCTTTTTTGCTTGAGTGTCTCTGCTTCTGACAGATGGGTATAAATATAATAAAATGTATCTAGAAAACAATTAGAGAACCATTAAGGAATAATTACGTAATTAAGAATTCCATATCCTGAGAAAGGCATACACACTTTTTAAGAAGTCTCTGTGGGGAGAACTCAAAAAAGGTCCACATAAATTCTATGAAAAAATTACAAAGTGGTGACTATCCTTTTTTCCTACTATCTTGTAAGCTATGAGGGACACTAGGACTGGTTCCTATTTTGGTGTTGAGTTAAGGACAAGTCATAAAACTCTATGCCAAATTGGACAGTAGACAAACTACTACTATTTTACAGAATGAGGTCTATCTTTATCCCTCTGTATGTTCCCCACAAAGGAAACTGAGAAGGTGCTGCAGAGATAAAGCTCCTGATCTACCAGGAGAGGTCGCTCCTGCAAATAGCCACACAAAACATCTCAAAAGTTTCTCAGTCTTAGACATAGTAAGTCTTGGTTATAATAAATGGTTTGCTTTTACTTTTATTTTATTTGATTATCAGTACAAATTTTTTCAATACTGGTGGTAGAACCCAGGGCCTTACACATGCTGGGCAAGTACTCTACCACTGAGCCACACCTCTATACCCAGCCTAATTTTAGAAGGCAGGATAAAAAGGAGGAGAGTTATGTCATGTTTTTAATCCGTCACATTGTTCTGAAGAATATTTCTTGTGTTTGCTTGTTTATTTGATTAATATATCGTAAATGAAAAAATCTTCAACGATTTAGTCATACCCAGAATAGTGAAGATGTTAGTGTTCAGTGTATATCCTAGAAGCTAGAGTTTTTTTTTTTTTTTTTTTTTATTCACATTATTAGGGATACCCAAAATATATGAAATAACAAAAAAGTAATTACTAAAGCAATTTATTTCTAGAAAGTACGTATGTCCATAAAAATTCAAATAGTGTCTCCTATATAGAAAAATTGTTATTATAAAATATTACTTTATTATTTTATTATTATGTTATCAGATTATACATTTATATATAAAATAGATAATTACAAAACAGGAAAGCATGTTTGATCTAATGTAGTTCATTTATACATGACCTACTTCAAATTTTTGGCAGATTTATTATGTTTGGACAGAATTAAGCTTATTGAACAGGAAGATTTAGGTGAAGAGAGAGGGTTTATTACGTGTACAGGAGAGCAAATTAAGCACATTTAGTTTATCCCAAATCTCTCCAACTGGGAAGGTTTCACTGTTAAGTTAGGAAAACACGATTTGGTGTTATCTAGAAGAGGCAGTAGAGGAATTTGAAGTAGGAATCTGAAGAAAATATGAAGAACCCCTGGGTTCATTGTGATTTGTTACAGCCGAGGAAAGGATTGATGTGTTGTATTGAAATTTAATTCCTGTATGCAAGGCCACCTCCTTAAGAATCTCAGCTTGAAGGATTTTAGCAGGCCTATTAACTTATAAGCCTTGTGCTTCCGTGTTCTGCATGGGTCTCTCAGTGCAAATTTACATTCAGCGAAGAGACATAGAAATAAATTGTGCTATTTATGCAACTGAAGAGAGAAAAATAAAGGTTTAAAAGTTGTCCTGAGTATACATGAATAGAGAGAATCATCAGATTTAAGATGTGACAGAATCACACAGAATACTTGGAATGCATGAAAAAATAAATAAATAAAAGATGTCGACCAGAACGAGAAATTTAGCACAACACTAACAGGAGTTAAGAAATTAAGAACAGAGAACATAAAGCTAAAGATTCAATGAATAAATTAATCTATAAGTTGTAATTTCTATTCTCTTTAGCTTTCACATGTATTAATAATGATCTGACAATGTCTACTCACCTCCACTGCCACCAACCTTTCTTATCTGTACTATGAACTTCTAACTGTTCCTGTTGCAAACATATTCTACCTTCTGTGGTCAGTTCAATGGGGTAGCCAGTGGTGCTATTAAACACAGAATTGTCAAGACCTTCAGTCACTCCTGTCAGTCCAGTGGTCTCAGAACAACCAAGATGCTATCTAACTCTTTTTGATGTCCTATACTTCCCTCTCCTTTTATTCTGAACTCCTGTCTTACTAATCTCTCTCAACTCATTTTGCTGTGCCACATAGTCTTTTTGTTCAAAAATATCTGCATCATTTCTTTTACCTATTTTCCAAATATGATATACTCCTTAACTCTCTTTCTCTTCCTACATTCTTATTGGTGCACTATAGTTGCACAAAATGATGGGATTTGTTGTTACATTTTCAAACACTCACACAATCTAACAGTAAAATTTGGCCAACATAGTTTTTCTCTTAAATTTCACACTCTCCCTAAAGACTTTCTGTGTCATCACAATTAAATGGAACCCCACCCTGACATTGTACCCTGTTCAGTTTTTTTTTTTTCAGGATATTATTGCCATCTAAAATCCTCTAACTTGTTTGCTTTTAATTTTTTGCCTATAATTTCTTCTCTCTCTCATTAGAATGTGAGTTCCCAGATGACAAGATTTTTTTTTTTTTTTATTTGATTGTTATATTCCCAACAGCTTAGCAGTTCCTGGCACATAGCAGATGCCTAATAATGAATAAATTTATGCTTGGTAAATTATTTCAAAGATGATGCCTGGATAAGTAAGTCAAGATTAGAATAGAATAAGTGCAACTCTCATAATCAGAAATATGATTAACATTTTAGAATGGAGTTTTAAAAAGAAAATAAAAAATATCCAGAGAGAAGTGAGAAAGAAAAAATGTAGAAAAAGAAAAAGTAGTAGTTATTGGTTAAGGAAAAATCAGACTGCTTTTTTATTTTTCATTTACAAAAACAGCAATGACAATAAAAAATCATCCCATTCCTTGGGAAAATTTATGAACATATAAGCAAAGGGAATATTGAAATTGTTAGGAAAACAAGAAAGGCATACCCTGCCTGATATTTAAAAATCTATAAAATTAACTAAAAGTAAATATTAAAATGCAGTATTTATGGCATATCAAATATAATAATAGTGTCTCTTTATCAGAAGATCTATCAAATAATTAGCAAGGCTGTTGGCTTCCTATTTCCACAATACATTTAGCTTATCCACAGTAAGCGCACCTTTTCCCAATGCATTAGACTGGAAATGCGATTAGTGATTAGTCCATATAAATTCTAAAATATATCTGTGAGGATCTTGAAGACTTCCTATATGGAATTAGAGAATGTTCCTTGATTAGATTGTAAAACAACCTTTGTTTTCAAAGTCAGATCATCATCCTTTTTTTATCCCTAGAATCCTCTGAGTTAAACGTTGCTTCCTTCCTTCATGAATGAGTGAATTTCTTTTCATAATTGAGTCCTTTTCTTAGTATAATTTGTGCCTCCATATATTTACTGTTATATACTGAATATTTACATTCCCCCAAACTTTATTAATTTAAATACTAGGAGATGTGGAATTTGGGGAATAATTACTTCATGAGGTTGGAACATTTTGAATGAGATTAGTGTCCTTATGAAAGGACCCAAGAGTTTTCTCACTCTTTTTCTGTCCAGTGGGAGGGCCCTACCAGAAGCCAACCTTGCTAGTAACCTAAACTAACAATTCCCACCTCCAGAATAGTGATAAATGGAATTTCTGTGATTTATAAGCCACTTAGTCCATGATACTTTGTTATGGCAGATCAAACTGATAATACACGAACCAAGGTTCATTGTAGCCTTGAATTGAGAAATAGATTCTTTTGAAAGTATCAACCTCTTCAAAACTTAGTTTTATTTGATATAGTCATGGCTATACTTTATTTATTTTTTGCTAGTTGGAGTTTTAGTTTTGCTATATTATCTTCCTTTTTGTGCTGGGTTTGATTCCTTATCATTCTCATATGAATTAAGGAAATTAGAAGAGATCAAACCTAGGTGTGAAAGCACATACTTTGTCTTTTTCCCTAAACTACTTAATTGTCATAATTTCATGGGCGTCTTATTAGTATAAGACTTATTAGTATTTTACTTTGATTTAAATACATGCAGATAATTAAAAAATTAATATGACCACATAATTGATTTATTGTGTGAAAAGTGACAAGAGCAATTGGCATTTGTCATTCAAATTATTGGTCAAGTCTACTTTTAAATGTACACCATATTATTATGTCAAAATTTTGAAAAAAAGTGTTTAAAGGGCTGAAAATGTTAACTATTCTGATTTTTTAAATTTTTTAAATTCTGATTTGATCATTACACATTCTGTACACACATTAGATCATCACATAATATGCCACAAATATGCAAAAATAAAATTTTAACAAAAGATATATTTTAAAAATATAAAAAGACATGCTTGGAAGTGAAAGTCTACTGATAGTTCAACCCCACAGCTCATTGTAATGTAATATTTCCTTTACTCACTTTCTTATATGCTCATAGACTGACCAACTTTCTCTCCTATTTGTAAAATCTTTTCTTATAATCCTCTTACCAATCACAGCCAAAAGGAAGATAGATGTTTAAATACTTTGACAGTTTATTATATTACTAAATATAACAGATTCTATAGAAATTATGATAAACTTCAACCTAATGCTTGACTTTTTTCATTTTCTGCTTAAATCTTTCATCTTTTAGAAAGCATCATAAAGACTATTTTAGTATTGACTCTTTAGGAGTCCTCTATCCTTTCATTCATCAAAATAACAAATAAATATGTAATTTGTAAAAATAAAGATCTGACTGCATGCCAGATATTAAATATGGTCCCTGAATTCATGGAACTTCATTAGGGGGATATGAATTAAACAAACGAAAAAGTATCATTGCTATTAGACTCTGATGAAAAGGACTTTGTTTTAAAGGTAATTTTAAAGGTACAATTCTTATCTTAAACCAGTAGTAGGGTTCCTTGCAAGAGCATTTCACTTAAGAAGGCTGATCTGTGTGCTTGTTCACTGAGTAAGGAAGAGGATAATAAAGACCACGTGTTCATGAATTAACAAAGTCAGGTGTCATACAAATTATATAACCTACATTCAATTGCATTTAAAGATTCATTAGAATGTGCTTTTTTTTATTTTTCAATTTTTCACAATTATCCTAAGACTATGCACTTGACTCTTTGCTATTCGAACATTTTTGACAAGCTGTTCTCATTTCAAACCTTATATCATCGGTAATGTAAATGCTGCTGAAACATGAAATTATGCTAATAAATGCTTTTAAGAAGACAAAAGTTGTACCAAATACTCTTACTTTTAACTCACAAAGCAAGAATGATAGTTAAAATACTTAATGCCTCAATATATCTTCTTATGTAAAAATGAACTTTAGGTAATTAGCTATTTGCATCTGAAAATAACCAATATCAGAAGACAAAAGCTTAATATGCTCAAACCACTAAAATGTGTATAATGACTATGGATAAAATATGCCCTCTTGCAAATAAACATTGACTCAAGCTAATTATATACCTTGCTACAAAACAGTAAGTAAAAATAATCTCTTCAATGAAACTGTGTTCAACACTATATGCAGAAAGAATAAGAAAAATAAAGAAGGAATATACTGAGTTCAAGAGAGGAAGATATAAAAATATATCGATATGTACAAGAATATGTGCATATCATTATAAATGTTCTTTAAAATATAGCTATGTGTTTGCAAGTGTATATATGCTTTTGTGTGATACCAAATTTATAGTCATTGATATTTTGTGTTTTAAAAGATTATGGCACTTTCAGAAAGGAGATGCTTCCTAAAGCTTTTTGCAAAATAACATTTATTTGATAATAGTGAAGATATCTACTCTTTTTGTACCTATTGAAAGCAAATATGGGATCAGAGTATATGCTGTATAAAATTTGAAATTTTGTTTAATGTCATAACTTGAATTTTACTGGCAAAAATACCCTGAAAAAGTTAAAAAGGGAAATAAAACTAAAAGTAAGAAATAATAAATTTAATTAAGTAAATGTTCTTAATATTTAGAATTATCCAGATATGTTAGTCATCTTTAACCAATATTTTCATTTAATAGGTAAAAATCTAATGCAAAAAGCTTGAAATTTAATTGAAGATTTCTGATAAAGGTCTAAAATTAGCTTTCCTAGTAGTGATTGTCTTAACAATTTCAAATATTATTTCAAATGTTAAAATTATGATATCTACTACTTGAAATTATTTTTCTCATTTTCTTCTCCCCAAAATATTTTCATGGTTTTCAAGTTTATTTTCATTTTTTATTGTATTTGCTTAATCTCTCCTTTTCTTTATATCTCTGTATATCCAATCATTAAATATATATTAACTACCTATTTTAGGTTTTTGTGTGTGTGAGTGTACTTTTGAAATAAAAATCAATCTTGAGGGCCCAAGCAAGAAGCAAATATGATATCAAATAAAAGAACTAAAATACACACACACACACACACACACACACACGTATACATATATACTGTAGATGAGAATGTAAATTCTTCTTCCCCTTTATGTTCTGGTTGATATAGAATTGAAGCCATCTATATGTAAAGTATTCATAACTAAATATGAAAATTCTGTTCGTTCTTGTTAAATAAGGAAAAATATGAACACGTCAAGGGCATTCTCAATTTCCAGATAAGAGAACCTCATTTGTCAAGTACTATCAACTCTTGTCAACTGCTGGGAAACGCAACCAGTGTCTACAGACTTTCAGCAATAGGGTCATTATTTTATGCAGTGAGTCAAAAGAACATATTCAAATAAAGGTGCCTGAAGTTTTGAAACAAACTATATTTTAAAGAATACATTTTTATTTATCTAAATAAAAATACTAAAATACACACACACACACAAATGTTCTACTTTGGTAAATTTCAAAAAGCACACAATCTTAGATGAACTACAAAAACACTCATTAAGATTTTCTTCTCTGTATCAAAATATAAGATATATAATCATCTCCAAAGAGAAAATAAGATATTTGTCCTTGCTTTCTTCCTCCCTCTCATGACTACTCTCCCTTAGATCCCTTAGCACTAACTTTTATCAAGAAAATACTTGAAAATTAAAGCATGGAACTTTTGGATTCAGAAGCATTTCACTCAAAGTGTATTTATGTTCAGGTTTTAGGCTGAAACTTGTTTTCTGCTGACAATTTGCAATCACCTACAGAGTAGACATTACCAGGATTTATTCAGCAGAAAAATTTTATCTGCATTTCCTGGCTCCCAGGAAGGATGCCCAAGTACAATAGTAATGAGTGCTCTTAGTAGAAAAGCTACTGGTGTCTTAATGCATATAAAATTTTTTTTAAAAATGTCTCATTGTGAATAGAGCTTTTTTAGTAGGTGACTAAATCAAAAACGCTGCGTGGGTCTTCTTCTGGAAATCAGGATTTTCCCACTAGGAGTGACTCATGCTATTTGTGCTATATGGATATTGGAAAATGCATATTAAATGGAAAATCATGCTCACAGGAAAATTTGGTATATTTATGATGAAAATTGAATTCATAGTCCCTCAATATAACAAGCTCTTTAAAAGGTGATGATGCAAATGATAGGAAACAAAACTGCCTAAAGTTAAAAACAGAAGCTACTTCCTTAGATTATTTTTGTGGAAATGCTCCTCAGTGAATGATTGCAGTAGATGATAAGTATTTATATTTATGGACCCCCCCCCAAAAAAAAAACGTGTAAAGTCATGACTAAATGGGGAATGATAAGAGAGACTCAACAATTAAAAATGGAGAAGAATCAATGAACCCATAGGTTCAAACTGACTCACACCGTTTCTCAAAACATCTAGAAAGAGTATTTGAAAGAAATTTTAAGGTAACACAAAACCTACCAAGTTGTAAAAATAAATATCTTATGTATGGACAGATGCAAATATAGATTTTAAAAATGTATATATATGCATAATTCAGTAGTACAGTTTTAAATATATATATTTGAATAAAAGAAAAAACAAAATCTTGGGAGAACTATTCACCGATATTTAGTACAAAAAAAATTTTAAAGATATTTCTGTAGTGTTCATTATCACCATGTGACAAAGAAAACCTCCCTTCTGTGTCAATATATATATGGACATGTAAGCAAACACTCCTTCAAATACCAAGGGTCTATGCTTCGATTGGTTAGTGCTTCACTAGATAGCTAAGATAAAATGTGAAAACATACACACACACACACACACACACACACACACACACACACACACACACACGTGGTTTATCTTAAGTCTGTCTGGTAATTAGGCCAGCTCTCTGCTAATAGGATTTAACCAAAGAGGAAAAACAAACAAACAAACAAACTCATATCTTCATGGCAGGCAATAGTTTCATAAATTGGGCCAAGCCCTGTCTTGAAGTTAGACAACTAGTCTTTAGTAGAAATAAGGAGAGAGATAGTTCTACCTTTTTTTATAATTACATATCAAAATGTTGGTTCCCAAGTCCTGATGTAACACATCCCTGAGTCTTCAAAGTGTCCAGAGTCTTATTTAGGTTTGAAAATATTAGATACACTTAAAAGAGACAAATGAAAAATTTGACAATTTCTTAGATGACAAATTCCTGAAGACTCTAAGAAAAAGAAAGAAGAAAAAGTCTATTTCGTGCAGGCAACAGGGAGAATTAAAGCTCCCTTTTAAAATTCATATTTGTCCTTAACTCTCTTAGAATGATATTGTAGCATTCAACCAAAATAATCCTGTTAAAATTGAAGTATTATCAAGTTATTCCTCTGACTATAAGTCTCACAACCCACAGGTAAAAGCCAAACTATTAATGAGAGAATTCAGTTGTTCAATCTTCTAGGAATCACATTTGTTCAGATATTCACTGGACTCATTCCCTTGGATTACTTAAGTTTTCACACAAAATTTTCCATATCTCACTGAGATTTTTCTGGCATATGTTGACTGTTCTGGTTAAAATTTCAAATATCCTTCATCACTTGTGTCTCCTGACCCAGTCTACTTTACTAATCTAATACCAACCACACTCTAGGAGAAAAAAAAAAGTGGTGTCATGGTTGGTAAATAATATTTGACTTAATGACATGCAGTTTACATTCAATAAATATTTTTGAAGTAATGATTGAAATGTTGCAGTTAAAGATTTCAATAATAATAGAAGGAAATCTTTAAAGAAAAAAAAAAGCTATTTTAAAACTGCAGGAAAGAGATACTTCTTACCTAAATTTCAGTGAAAGTGAGAGGGTGGTAAAATGTGAATGAATTTGATTTATTGTGGACATGTAGAATCAGTTAGACATGGTAGTTGCCTGAAGTTAGGAAAAAAACAAATAAATAAGTCAAAGTACATATTGTGATTTCAGAATGAGGGAAAGGACAAGTAATAAAATATTTCACTAAAATACAAAATGCAGGGACATTGAGTAGTTATTACTGATTTCTACTTTAACCATGAGGTTAGACATACAATGCTGTCATTTATAACAACATATTCAAATTTCTCATACTTCCCCGTCCCTCAATGTCCTCATGTAAAATGAGTATAAAATAGTATTCACCACAAAGAGTTCTTGAGACTATCAAAATTATACATATAGAGTACTGAAAAGAGTACCTGACATATCATAAGAATTCATACTCACTCACTATTTTGAAATTGTTATTATATTATTCTTATCATCATTATCATCATCTTTCAGAGAAAAAAATGGATTTATAGACATGGTAAGGTTGACAAAACTTCTAAAACTAAAAAACATTATGACTGAAGAGCATATATAATAATTGAATCATTGACTACTTCATGTACAATCATCACTCAAGAACAGATCCAACAAATAAAATATTTCAGGAAATTAAAAACTGCAAAATATAATAGAGATAAACAGCTACTTGAATTAGTATAGTCAATAGGAGAATGGGTTTTTATTTAAGATGAAAGAAAGAATAACAATGTTAGTTTGGGAGGTTAATGACTGTTTTTGCTTGTGTACCCATTTTTCTTCTCTTGACCTAGTACAAGTGTCAACTTTGTGACACAACTTTATTGTTGCTTTTTTAATGGAGTCTACTTCAAATCACTTGTGCAGGACTATGATTTGTTGAGCGTTCACTGATACACATATCAGGACTTAGATCAATGTGTTTATAAGTAGGCTGATAATTCATGTAATATGAACTTCTGGTAGTCAGAGCCTTTATTTATCAGGTGTTAATGAGATGAATCAGGTCCCTCAAAAATTCAGATGTTAAAACATAATGCCTCAGAACGTGATTGTATTTGGAGGCAGTGTCTTAAAGGTTGACTGAGTTAAAATGAGGCCATTAGATAGGGCCATAATTCAACCAGAATTGTGTGTTTCTTAAAAGAAATGTGGACACACATAGACACACCAGAGATGTGTGAGCACAAAACGATCATGTAAAACTCTTCAGAAAGGCCGTTAGATATAAACCTATGGAAGAGGCCTCTTCTAATCTTGAATTCAAGCACCCAGAAATGTGAGAAAATACATTTCTATTGTTTAAGTCCCTCAGTCCGTGGTTTTTTGTTATGGCAGCCTTAAAAAAGTAATATACTTGGTTTTAAAATAAAATGATGATAGAAATATTGGCAAAACTTTTAAATTATAGGTAAAACACTAAATATATGAATGTGACACATAATGATATCTTTTGTAATGTTGGATTTTAACTTAATTTTTATTTGGTATATGTAATTGATTTTTGACATGTGACTTTTCTGTCCAACTGAATAGAAGTTTTGCTTGTATTTGGCAAAGATCACATTAACATTCGCCTCAGCTTGATTAAACTTTGGACAGGAGTCTTCCATAAAGTAGGACCATGACCTCCCTCTTCTTATAGCATTTACTTTAGAAAACTTGCAAGTATAATTTATTTCTCTCACTGCTTGATATTTAAATCGGTTTTCCTAACTCTTTTCAGTTTTACAACTGAGAAACGCGTTCTCAAGAACCTGGAAGCCATTCCTTTGAAATACATTCATCAACAAAGAGACCACAGCTAATTCTCAGACTTTTGAGAAAAAAAAGGAGCCTAACTTTGATAATCACCCATTGGCAAACACACAAGTCTGTTCACATTGGCCAACCTTCCCCCAATGTCTTCAATACATTTCTGCTAGCTCACCCAAATGATTGAAAATTCTTCTAAATTAAACCATAGTCCTCTATTATAGGAGCCTTGAGTAAAATCCTTCCTGCTTGTTGAACTTTCCTGGTACAAGTTCTCACTGATAGGATAAAAAATCAAACAGGAGAATTTTTATTAGAGTTTATTTTTGTTCATTTATTTGTGTTTTTCCTAGGGATATGTAAGCATATTTGATTACACAATGTGAAAAGAAACATTTAAAAGACATTTCTACCATATACCATATTTTTACCTTATCCTATATAAGATAATTAGCATTGCTTAGATTATAAAATATTGAAATAAGAAGAGATGATGAATATAATGGAAAGTATTTTTTTCTAAGCTGTTGGGATTGTGCTGTCTTCCCAAAAGATTAAAAAGTAATGCTTTCATGAAAAATATTTAAAAGAAAATAATTCCACTGGATTAAAACTTCATTACCAGAATCCTAGATCTGAAGACTTGCTCCAGCGGTTCCAATTCACCAGGTTGACCTCCTCACCCCAAATACAAAACAGAAAAAGTAATAGTGAAAAGCAGGAAAGCAGACTTTAATGGATATGACCACATTGGGAAGACAAATTGAGATCCAGCATCTCAGTCCTGTTTTGGGGATGCTGACATGAACTTTAGCTTGGAATAGAGGAAGAATTAGGGCAGGACAAAAGATGTACACATAATTAAGCATTCTTGGTCAAATTGTGGTCTGGATAATCATTCTCTCAGTGCTGGTTTTGCACCTTATCTCTGGAGAAATTCTTACCACTTAAGGGGAAATATTTCCCCTTTCTGCTCAGGATGTTTGTCAATCAGACCTGTGATCATGGAAGTAGCAATGATTGGAGTCTTCTATGCACCACTTCAGGGGTCTGAAATAGAATGGAATATTTATTAAGAAGATCTTTTTTTCATAATTCTGTATGCTAGCATTGTGCATGGCATAGGAGGCTTTGTACTTATCAGACAGAAAATGCAGTATTAACAGGGAGAGCTTCCAATGTAGTGAAGGCCAGAGGCATTGTCAAATACAAAATCATGAACATGAAAGGTGCAAGAACGAAGGTGCAAGTGACATTAAAAGCGTGTCAAAATTTCATTAAGAATTCCAAGATATAGAACTAAATAAATGGCATTGCCTCAAGTGTACAGAAAGGATAAATTCTCAAAGTCTGAAATAAGGAATATATATTAACATAAAATATCCCAGTACTATTTATTCTTAATGATTAAATAAGGTTAATCAAGGTTAATATTCTTAACTGTATTTTTTCAAGTTTTAATAAGAAGGAATTACATTTATAAATGTGAATTGATGTAAAAATTCTAGAATTACTAGTTTTCATTCTTTTATTTAAAAGAATAGTTTGTTAACACTAGAAAAATAAATTTAACAATCACTGCACAAAATACACAAAAATGCAATTGTCTTTTTCTGACAGAAGTAAACTTATGCAAGCACTTAAATATATAATTTATTAAATCAAATATTAAGTACTATTTATTATAATTCATGTGTACAACACCCTTCATTTTCACACATTTATGTTGTTTATAACTATAGTTTATAACTGGTAAAAAATAACACCAAAATATGTTGTATATATAAGTTAAATTATTTATTTGATAAAAAATGAAATCCAATATTTTTATCACTGTTTTACCAGCACTAGTAATTTTTCTCTCTCTCTCTCACCAGAGTAGAAAGAAGTTATCCAGGACAGCTTTGTCATTTTCCCAAAATGTAAGAAAGATTTAATTTTAATAGGGTATTGGCAAATGCTGTATTAAAATAGTGAGTCCAGGGTACAGATTGTAGGTAATATATCCCAGTATATAAAACTGGAGTATTTGTTAGAAATAAGAAATGGACACAGATTCCACTATTCCCATATGCCTGTCTCATTGCAATGAGACTTTCTTTTTGCTCTCATGGAGTTAGAATGTGTACTTACACCTTGGAGAAAGAGTGATGATCTTGTCACTTGTGCAGAACAGCAAAATGCAATAGAAACTATTCACTATGGAAATTTTTGATACTAGTTCTGCAGAAGGATGGAGTTCTCCACTTCACTCCCTAGGCAAATTGTTCTGAGGCTGTCATGTAAAGCATCCTGGTTCATTCTATTTGAATATTAAAGATCACATAAAGCGGAGTTATAAACCTTGATTTCTACAACTGCCATCTGATATTCACTAGATCATCAGAACAAATATTAAACATCTAAGCCCATCTTGGAACTCCAGTCATAGCACAGTCAAGAGATGACAAGGGCATTACCAATGGCCCTTGGCAAAAGTTAGAAGAGAAAAGCAGTCTACCTAAGTCCATTCCAAATTAATGGCATATAGGATTATGAACAAAAAGTAATATGCAAAAAATAAATTGGTTGTATAAAGCTGAGGGTTTTGTGGTAGTTTATTATGCAAGGAAGGATAAACGGTAAATTGCCAAGACACATACTTTCTGAAATAAAATTAAATCTCTCCAGGGACAATGACATAGTCCTTTTGAATAATAACTAATAGTAAAATAGTAAATAATACTTATCGTTATGAATTGTGTTATTTCACATTTATTACTTCCAACAGTCTTTAAAGTAACAAATTAGTTCTTTTTCATCTCTACTTTATGGATACTAACACTTAGAGGGATATTTTAAATTTTGCCCAAATTTCCACAATAATGATATACAAAAGAATTCAAACTCAGATACAACTTTTAAGGTAATTTTCTTAGCTATTATAAAACATTGTGTCTTTGTCCTCTTTATTGTGTCATAAACTCCAAATATATCACCTATGACAAAGAGGGAAAATACTGAAATAGAATGAGATTGCACATTGAAGTGAGAGACAAAAAGAAAATGTTATTTTATTTATTTATTTATTTATTTATTTATTTATTTATTTATTTATTTATTTACCAGGATTCAACCACTGAGGGGCATTCCACCACTGAGTCACATCCCCAACCCTATTTTGCATTTTATTTAGCAACAGAGTCTCACTGAGTTGCTTAGTGCCTCTCTTTTGCTGAGACTGGCTTTCTACTGGTGATCCTCCTAATTCAGCCTCCCGAGCTGCTGGGATTACAGGTGTGCACCACAGTGCCTGGCTAGAAAATGGAATTTAACCAAAAATTTTTGTAATTTTTTTCCTCTCTCTGCTCAGAGATTTAGAATTACTTCCCCAACAAAATTTCAATAGTTACCCCTGTACTAAAAATGTATTATTTTATGATCAACAGAATATTTATCACTATATAAAGATCAAGTGTCCAAATTCACCTGGTCAGAAAATAGAGATGGCAATAATTGGTGCTTACTCAGAAATAAAACGTATTTATAGATTGTTGTTATACAAATTTATAATTTTATTAAATAGTATTTTAAATTCACCTTTGAATTATTCTTCCTTAATGCTTGAAAATAGCACGTACTCATGGATTAAAGCTTTCTTTCTCTCCCTCTCTCTCTCTGTTCATCTATATCTTGTCTCCCATTGTCCCTCTCTCTCCATATACACATACTTATTTTGTATTTATATAGATATATTTTACATATATACCTGTATATATATATTCATATATATTTATATATAATATTATTTTATTTTTATACGCCATAAATGAACAAAATTAAATATTTATAAATATCTTAAAATGCATTTAAACAGCACAAAATTATAAATATGAAATGTATAAAATAATTGAGTTCAAGATGATAAATTGAGAGATATACCATGTTCATGGAATGAACAACTCAATGTTATGAACATGTCAATTTTCTCCAACTTTATCTGTAAATTAAACATCCTATTTAAAATTCTAGCCAATTTTAAAATAGAAATATAAAAGTTCCATCTTAAATGTGCATGGAAATTCAGTGAAAGCAACAAACATTGATATACCAAATATCAATGAGAGCATACAGCTCAATAACCATCGTGCATATCTGATTAGATTATAAAATATTACAGATATTTGGAGACAAGTCATACATATATAAATTAAATGCACACCTATATTATTGCTTAGTGATTCTACCTCATTTACATATTATTTTGTTATGCTATTAAGAAAGTTGTGGAAAACAACATAAATTATGGCTTATATTTTTTCTAAGAACAAATCAGGAAAAAAATACAATGTCCAGCAAGTACAATACGTATGACATAAAAATTTAAGAAAAATATTTATCTTAACTGGTTCTTGAAATATCAGATTTGCCTTTTTATTTCATCAGAATAGAAATGTCATGTTGCAATATGATTTGTAGTTTCCTCAATTTGACCTGATCTATTTCTACACTAACTGCCTGTCCCCAATTCTGGCTTCAGCATGATGGAATATTGCAGCACATAGTGTGAGTAATTTCCTGAGGTTTTATTTCACTAGTCAAACCACAGTAACACAAAAAGGATTTTTAGTTGTCATGCTTATGTTTTTGCTCACAACAAATATTGAATTTTAACTCTATATCACCGGCACTTTTATTGTATCTTTTCATTTTCATTGAAAAAGAAATGTTAACTTGTAATTTTATCTAAAGGATTTTATTTGTATATTGAATATTTTAAAGTGGAATATTAAAATTCTCAACAATGTATACGCATAATAATTTTTGTAATTTTTAGAAAATCAAAAATTTGTTTTCACATGATCTTTTACAGTCCAATCCACATGGTGGAAATTAACTTAAACACTCACTTAAATATGAAGTACTAAGTAAACATGGATATTTATAAAAGCGTAAGTACAATAGGAATATAGATATTTTAAATACTTTCTACAAGAGAATTAGGTTAAAAGTGGTTGAATATACATACAATAAAATAATAAAATACTATAAATTCATAAAATGATATTAAGCATGAATATAAATATAAATAATCTCTATACTATATTTACTAAAATAGATATAGTCTGAGTGTAATATATTTGTTCTTGTTAAAAATAGTATAATATGTGGCTATAGAAAAGCACAGAGATATAAATCTGGACCAGATATTTGGGGGAAATTTTTCTACTGAGTTATTATCATGAATGTAAATAACATTGTCAAGAATTGTGAAATTTGTAATACAATGTTAATAACCATATTTTAGTTGAAAATATTTCAGAAATATTAATAAAATGCCAATTAGGAGTTGCATAATTGAATTAGAGGAAAGGATTTTCTTCTTTCTTTGGATATTATTGCAACATGCATGCATTACTTTTACTACTAAGCCAACAGTATTATTTTAGTAGTTGGATTTAGAAAAGTTTTTACTATGTCTGTATGTTTTTCTGTTATAAAAATTGTATGTATGTGAAATAAACAAATTCCAGGAAATCAGGTGGAAGTAACCCACATACATCAAGAGTTCATTAAATTTTAGATATTATTTGTATAATAATAATAATAATAATAATATTAGCAATAGTTGCCATTATATTAGCAGCAGCAGCAGTAGTAGACACAGTAGTCTTCATTATCTAAGTTCGAAATTTGGGTTCTTTCTGTTCTTCACTTGTTCATCTTAAAGGTTTCCATTTTCTGACTGGTAGCAATATACTAAAGAACACCCAGGTATTGACTTCTTTAAACACAGTTGAGAAAATATAGCAGATCATTCCTTTGCTAAAATTTATTTTGCAAAAATGTATACTTTTGAGAGAAGGCAGAGCATTGTATTTTGTGATTTTTTTTGTTTATCCCATGTTAATTTTTTTGTCTTTATTTTTTTGATCATCATTAGTATTACTCAGGTAGGGATATTTGTTTATAAAAATATAAAAATTAAATTCATTGATTTAAATAGTTTGTGCCAAAGATAGTAGATTGAATCAGACATAACTTTCCTTTGCTCATATATGAATGCATGACCAGTGTAACTCTTTATTATGAAGAACCACAAGAATGGGATTCTAATTGAAAGGGGTTCTACTCCAAGTATATATGTATATATAATTTGTCAAAATACACTCTACTGTCAAGTATATCTACAAACAACAAATAAAAATAAATAGTTTTGCTTATTATATTTAACAATGAAAATTTATCTGAATTTTTATTTAGTGTTTGGTTAATTTTAAGCGTACAATGTGAATGACATGTATTTGTAATTTGGGAATTTATTTTTGAGTGTTATATATTTCTGAAAACCTGTAAAATACATATCAGAGGCAGATTCTAAAGAGGCTTCAGATGACCCCTGTATTTTTTTTAAATTTCCACTTTCGCTTGAATTGGACTTTGTGTCTTATTTTAAATGGATGCAATACAGTAAAAATGATAGAATCTCATTTCTGAAATAAGTTATGAAAAACAGTTGAATCATGTCCCTCTCTCTCACACACCATTTTTCTCCCCCATTCTGTTTCTCAATCTTTATTTTGGGGGGCAGCAAATTTCCAATTTGTTAGGAGTCCTGTGGAGAAAAACAGCTGAGAAGGAACTGATATTTTCAAGTCAATGTCCATTAAGGATTTAACATTTGCCAGCAGTCACCTGAGAGAATTTGGGATGAGGACACTTCTCCTCTTTTTGTTATTAGGATGACTGCAGACACAACCAGGAACTCCACTGCAGCCTTTTGATAAATCACAACCCAATTCACAACCTATATACTGTGAGTTAATAAATTTGTGTTGTCTTAGGCTGCTAAATGTGTAATTTGTTACAGCTACATAATACATTCCAAATTAGCTAAATATTAGAAATTAGAATTGCTTTGCACATAACAAAATCACACACTCTTCCAAAATTACTCCTACCTTATAAATATTTTATTTGTAGAAAAAAGGAATATTTGAAATTGTCACGTTGTAATTTTCAAGGGAAATTATATTAGTGCCACAGTTATTGTAAGTATTTTAAAATAGGCATTGCAACTAGAATCTTCACTCTTTTAAAGAAGTTGCTAATATCATTAAATGGGAGACATTTTTTCCCTATTTACTTCTCAATGGCAAAAATGTCAAATATTATTTTGTACCCTGTTCATTTGACAGGAGCAGGTGTGGATGATGCCTGTGTAATACACATGTACACATGGATGTATACATAGACAATTATGTGCATACACACACACATGTGTGTGTGTGTGTGTGTGTATATATATATAATTTGATGTCAGTCTTAAATACAAGATTAGAACAAAGATTGGAAATGTCCATTTCCCTTCTGCTCCACACTTTTCTCATTCTCAATCCCATCTAATTTATTTTCTGAACAAAAAAAAATTTTTTTTTGCAGGAGATCATATAAATGGAATCACCCAATAACATCATTTTAAGTCAGTCATTATTTTAAACCTATGAGGATGTGTTTAAGATTTCTCTTTGGAGTTTATGTGTTTGGATCTTGAGATGACTGCAACCCCAGCCAACAGCTTCACAGCACTGGTGAATGGTATGATTCAACAGTAATTTAAATTTGTGGGTTCATTAATAATCTTACTCTAATTAGAGGAGTATTTTTGCCATTTCCGATTGGGATAATCACAAATAAAGTCACTATAACTACTTCCTTTTAAGCATTTGTTTGAACCTGTAGTTTTCATTTCACTTGAATATGCTTCTAACTTTATATGTAACTGCCAGTTTTGAAAGTAGTCATAACATTGTACAGTCTCTGAATAAAAGTATGTGAATACCATCTCTGCACATTCTTAATATTGGATATTTCATAAATTTTTATTTTTTAAATTCCCAATAAAATAGTTGGGCACGTGTGCTTCATTGTGATTTTGTTTGCATTTCCTTAATGATTTTATTTTTTTACTTGCTGTTCACACCTCTCATGGTTAAGTGTATGTTCATACCTGTCTTTTGTTTTTAACATTGGGCTACTCAATTTGTCATTAAGAATGGTGTTCTCTTTATATACATATATATATACACACACATACATACATATATATAAATACATTTTGATATAGGTTAATTTTATACAATATTTTTTCTCAGCTTATGTTTTTTTCTTCCATCTTCTTAAGAGTCAGCTTTGAGGATCAGATTTTATTAATTTTGATAAAGTCCAATGTATCATATTTTATTTGATTGGTCTTTTGATGTAATATATAATTGAACTTATTTTACAAAAATCAGATTTGTTTCTGATTACTTTTGAAAGAAGTTTTAAGTTAATAATATATATTGAGTTATTTCATTTCATGAAACTGAAAATAGATATGAGTAGAGATAAAATATATATTTGTATATATATGTGTTTACACACACACACACACACACACACACACACACACCTCTATTTGGGTTTTGTGTTTCTCTGCACTTTCTAGATTTTACCATACTTACTGTGTACATATATAAAAAGATTTATAAAATTTTCCCAGTACTATTTTAGATGTATTTACCTTTATTTCATTTTCTAATTGATTATTGCTTGGTAGAAAATGAAATTCAATTTTGTATTGATAGTATATTGAATTTTATATTGACCTTTTACTCTAGAAATTTTCTGTTCATTTTTTTTTTGAGAATCTTAGGATTTTTAATATATACAAGCTGAATATCAGGGAATAGACATTATTATATTTGTTTTAAATATTTATGGTACTGTTGAAAGATCTTCTTCCATTTCCAAGGATCTTAATACATTATTAAACAGAATAAGCATTCTTATTCATTTCCCAATCTTACTGGGAACGTGCTCAGTCTTTCAGTATTACATATGAAATTAGCATAAAGTTTTCTGATGTACTTAATAAGCTTGAGGACATACTCTTTTATTCCTAGTTCAGTAAATATTCTTATTGTGGAAAGATGCTGAATGTGGTCAATTTTTTTTTTTTTTTCAGAGTGAGGTGGTTGCTTTCAGTTAATCTGTTTATATAATAAATTATTTTGCTTTTTTTGAATATTGATTAAACATTGCATTCATAATAGAAGACATACTTGGTTTGATTTATTATCTATTTTACATTTAGCAGATTTGAATTTTTGCTGTTTTTGTCTGTTTATTTGCTTAGATTTGGGGAATTGAACCCTGACCATCACATATGCGTGGTACCCCTCTATCACTGAGGAACACCTCCAACCTTCACTTGATTATCTAATGAAAAGTTTTCTCATACTTTAACAAAAAATATTGGTTTAAACCTGTCTGTTCTTTTAACTTCTTTGCACACTGTCTTTTTGAATGATTTGGAAAGTGTTTCCTCCTTATCATTTTCTGGAAAACTTTATGTAGGATTTGGTACTGTCCCTATCAATATTGGGTAGAATCCACAACTAAAACCATCTTATTTTTAAAAATGTAAGTTTTTAAGCTTGAATTATTCATTAAATGTAATATTGTTGCACAAAGACATGATTTTTTATTCTCAAATATGTTTTCTGATATAACAGGAAAATTTATTGTTTCAGAATTTTCCAATGTAAAATTTAGAATGTTTATTTATGTGCTGAAGTAAACCTTGAGAAACGTATTTATTTGAACTTGAAACTATTATCTTCAAGTTTTTATGTATTTTTTTTTAGTATTCTTTAATATTTCTAAGAATGTACAAGCCAATCCGTTAACTGATATTTTCCTCCTTTAATAGCCTATAACAAATTGTCACTATTAATATTGTTATTTTAATATTAATACTGTCAAAGAAAATGATATCAATGTGGAAACCATTTTTAATACACTATAGGCCTTATATATATTATTTTAAATAAAATATCAGCTTGTTATTCCTAATTTTCCTTTATCTTAGCCTACAAAGTCTTCTTATGGTCCATTGTAAGAGATTTGGGGAGTGACCAAAATAGTTATTGCAAATACTTGGGTAAAATGAGTGAGTGGAAACTTGTATATAGAATAAAATATCTCATTCTGTTGCATCAACATCATTCCACATTCTGTCTTTATGAGTTGGAACACTTTAAATAGTGATTCTATATAGAACCATGCAATATTTGTTTTTCTGTAACTGGTTTATTTCACTTAGCATAATATTCATCAAGTTCAGCCATTCTATCTCATATGGTAGGACTTCTATTATTTTTAGGATCAAATGGTATTCCCTCATAAGCACATAAGGGAATCTTTTAAACCCACTTGTCCATCAACTGACATTTAGTCAATTCCTATATTAATGCTGCAATTGACATAGAAGTGTAGGTATCTCCTTGTGATCTTGTTTTTTAAATATGTTGGATATATACTCTGAAGTGGGAGTGTTGGATCATATGGTATTTGTTTTTTACTTTCATCCTAATTTACACAGTGACCTAATAATTTTAAATTTTCATTAACAGAGCATTACAGTCAAATTTTAATTATATCTTCACCCAAACTTGCTATATTTTGATTTTTGGTAACAACTATTACAATCTGTATGATAACATATTGCATTGTTGCTTTGATTTGCGCTTCCCTGATGACTAATGTGGAAAATTTTTTAAGATGTTTGTTGGGCATTTGTATGTCTTCCTTGGAAATATATTTGAGTCCTTCACCCATTTTCCATCACATATATATTTTCAAATATTTTCTTCCATCACGTAGGTTGCATTTTTACTGTGTTTGTTGTTGTTGTTTTTTTATCTATAAAAAGATGCTTTTGTGGAGCCTTGTGAGTTTTTTTTTAGTCCCACTTATTTAATTTTACTTTTTTGTTTGGCCTTTTGGTGTCAAGTCCAAGAAATCTTTGTTGATATTAACTTCCCAAGATAGTGAGACAGTAAAACAGGGAAATAATAGCTATGTTTTAAAGTTATTTTTATAATATAATCATAGATATTATTAATTTTATTACCTTTCTCTCTCCTTTTTTTCTCTCTCTTTCTCTCTTTCTCAGTGGAGATGAATAAATTGATAGAAAACATGGATATCCAGAGACATTTTTAGCTATAGTGATATAGACATATATGTCCATAGATTATTATTTTATGATCTAAAATATACTCAATTGAAGTTATCTATAGTCTAATTTGAAAAATCAAAGTTCACAAATATTGCTCTGGTATTTCAAGTAAAAGGTTTTACTGCAAGAACAAAAGTAGATCACAAAGAGATACCTGCACTTCTGTGTCAATTGCAGCATTAAGATAGGAGTCAACTAAATGTCCATTGATGGACAAATGGATTTAAAAATTCCCAGCTACCCCACTCCTTGGCCTATACCCAAAGGACTCAAAATTAGCATACTACAGTGATGCAACCATATCAAGGTTTATAGCATCTCAATTCACAATAGCTGTATTGTGGAACCAACCTAGATGCTCTTCAATAGATGAATGCATAAAGAAACTGTGGTATATCTACACAATGGAATATTATTCAGCCATAAAGAAGAATAAAATGATGGCATTTGCAGGTAAATGGATGCAGTTGGAGAATATTATACTAAGTGAGTCAATCCCAAAAACCAAAGTCAATATAAGTCAGTCCCAAAACACCAAAGGCTGAATGATTTCTCTGATAAGTGGATGATGATACATAATGGGAGGTGGGAGGGAGGCAAGAATGGAGGAAGGATGGATTGTGTAGAGGAAAAAGAGGGGTGAGGAGGGGGTGGGGGGAAGAAAAAAGAACAGAATGAGACAAACATCACTACACTATGTACATGATGATTATGCAAATGGTGCAACTCCGTGTACAATCAGAGAAACAACAATTGTACCCCATTTGTGTACAATGAATAAAAAAATTATCTTATATGCTTATGAGGGAATACCATTTGTTCTAAAAATGATAGAAATCCTACCATGAGACAGAATGGTTGAACTTGATGAATAGATGAATATTATATTAAGTATTTTCTGTAGTTCATAGAATACAGTTCACAGACCACATATAACTGTCACTTTCAAAAACTTAGTCACTTTTTATGAAAGACATTTTGACATTTTTGGATATTTATTGCCAAAACACATAATACAATCCAATACTTAAATGCTGTCTTATAAAACGACAAGTTAAATCATGACAAAAAGCTTGGAAGGACTTAATTTCATTAGATATCTTTGTTGGCACTTTCTCTTTTTTTCTTCCAGGAAACCACTTCTATGATTAACTTCTCATAACAATTTTAATGTAGTACTCTCCAGAGTATTTTGCATTATTTATAATTTGTATTTAAATCCTAATGTGATGTTTCTTATAAACAGAAACCATATCCACTAAGTCAATACTTTATCTACAAAAATTAAGGAAAAATTTTAATTAAAAGTTGAATACTCCCAGATTACAGTATAACCAGGTATTTTTCCAACTTCTAGAGGAAAATTGATACTAATTTAGGAAATCAATTTCAGCAAAAGATGTACTAAAAATTTTTGAAAATATACTAAGACATAAAGAATGAGGCATATGCTCAGTTTCAAACAGAAATAGGAAAGGAATAATTATTGATAAAGTATGTAGACTGCTTTATCTTTCTTCTGCCAGGACTCTTGTGAGTCAAGGTCGAACTGTGGTAAAAGCAAAGCTGCATTTAAATTCCTAAGTACTGTTGATAAAATCATTGTTTGTAAAAAAATAATTGTATAAAACAAAGTCTTCTATCATGACCATGGAAAGAGAATTCATCGTAAATTATAAGCCACTGGATTTGACTTACTTTATCAGAAAACTTTTCAATGTGTTGAGCCAGATAATCAGAGCTAATAGCAGAGCACAGTTACAGCTTCACCAAGGGTCCGCCCTACTGCCCTTGGGTGACTCTAATGCAATTAGGGTCTCTAAAGTGTGTGTGTGGGTGTGTCTTCCTGTGATTCACTCTCTGTCGTTCACTCTTTCAAATACACCACTATATAATTTTATATATTAAATCAAATTATATATATATAATTTGATATAATATATATCAAATAATAATAATTATAAAATAATAATATATATATATACTTAAATTGCTTACTTTAATTGTTTTAGGAAAGATTTTATGATTGTTTTATTTGAAGGACACTATTATTTCTTATTTTGAAGATAATAAACATAAAGTTTAGATAAGTAGTGTATTTCCTCAACATCATATATCTCTTAATTGTTGAAGAAAGCATTTGGATATACATATCTATCTATATAGAGATATATATCACAATTTCTTTTAAATAAAAAGGAATTTCCATGGGATAAGAAAAAAGTAACAGAAAATGTGTGCAGTCTTACAAACAAAAGTTTACAAAACTGTTTATAAAAGTTTAATAGAAATGTATAACATAAGTTATACAACTTGAAAACTTTTTAATTTGATAAATCTATAGGTAGGTTTTGTTAAAAAACTTCCATCTCTTTCCAAGATTATTGTTTTTTATAGAAAGACTAATGCTTGCCTTTTTTTAATCCAACATTTATTTATGTGACACTGTCATTGAAAGTGTTTAGTCCTTTAATTTGAAAATAATATTGGAGGCTTTTTCCACAGGCGATCCAAGATGGCAGACTAGAGGGTGACTGCATCTCCAGTCGCTCCAGAACCCAAGATTCAAGAAGGGGAGGCATTGAGAGGCTCGGACTAAAATAGAACCATGGGGTGAGACTCCCCCACCCAGTGAAGCTCAGCTGGGCAGCAGGCACAGATTGGAGCGGCTTATTAGAGTAGGACAGGGCAGATAGAGTCTCCTCCAGGCAGCTCTGTGCACTCTGGTGGTGGGCTTCTCCCACAGGGAAAGATGCTCCAGCCTTGCGGAGCAGGCCCCCCAGTGAGAGACATTCTACACAGAAGCAGTGCGGCCAGCTTCGGCCCGCCCCGGCCAGCTCCGGCCTGCCCGCAGGTTGCTTCAGAGAACAGCACAGGGCGCCAGGGACTTCCCCAAGCAGCCCAGCCCCCTCCGGTGGGAAGCGCCTCTGTAGGCAAGCTTCTCAGGGCAGACCGCCCAGTGAGAGCCTGTCTACACAGAGCCAGCCACAAGTCCCCAAGCCAGTGGAGACCTCCGACCTGCAAGCAGCCTCTGGGACCAGGCCTGGGCAGCAAGAGACCTCTCCAGGTCTCTCTCCCTGGAACCAGTAGTGGGCTAGGGGCAGCGTTCATTGGAGGCACTACATTATCAAGTTAATCCAAGACTTCAGGCTACTGAAGGCTGGTAGGTGATACACTGGAAATCTACAGGGACACTATAAGCCAATAGAGGAAATCTACAATATCACAGAGTCCTTCTGACATCTGACTAATATGAGAAAACAAGGGAAGAAAATGTCTGAAACAAACCTAGATACTATATCAATAAAACCCAATGACAGCACAGCAGAAGAAATATCAGAAAGGGAGTTCAGAATGTACATAATTAAAACAATCAGGGAAGCAAACGAGGAGATGAAAGAACAAATGCCGGCATTAAATGAACGCACCAATCAACAGTTAAAAGAGCAAATAAGAGAAGCAAAAGAGCATTTCAATAAAGAGTTAGAGATACTGAAAAAAAAAAAAAAAAGCAGAAATCCTTGAAATGAAGGAAACAATAAACCAAGTTAAAAACTCCATAGAAAGCATAACCAATAGGATAGATCACCTGGAAGACAGAACCTCAGATATTGAAGAAAAAATATTTAATCTTGAAAACAATGTTGACCAAACAGAAAAGATGGTAAGAAATCATGAACAGAATTTACAAGAATTATGGGATATCATGTAGAGGCCAAATTTAAGAATTATTGGGATTCAGGAAGGCTTAGAGAAACAAACCAAAGGAATGAACAATCTATTAAATGAAATAATATCAGAAAATTTTCCAAATCTGAAGAATGAAATGGAAATCCAAGAACAAGAGACTTATAAGACTCCAAATATACAAAATTAAAACAGACCTACACCAAGGCACATTATTATGAAAATACCTAACATACAAAATAAAGACAGAATTTTAAAGGTTGCAAGAGAAAGAATCAGATTACATTCAGGGGGAAACCAATAAGAATATCAGCAGATTTTTCAATCCAGACCCTAAAAGCTAGAAGGGCCTGGAACAACATTTACCAAGCCCTGAAAGAAAATGGATGCCAACCAAGAAATTTATACCCAGCAAAACTTACTTTCAGATATGATGATGAGATAAGATCCGTCCATGATAAACAAAAGCTAAAGGAATTTACAAAAAGAAAGATGGCATTACAGAACATTCTCAGCAAAATATTCCATGAGGAAGAAAGAGAAAACAACAATGTAAATCAGCAATGGGAGGAAATAGACTAAAGGAATAGCCAAATAAAGCAGAAATCAAATCATAACAAAAAACAAAAATGAGTCCAATGACTAGGAATACAAATCATATCACAATAATAACCGTGAATGTTAATGGCCTGAACTCATCAATCAAAAGACATAGACTGGCAAATTGGATTAAAAAGAAAAATCCAACAATATGCTGCCTGCAAGAGACTCACCTAAAGAAAGAGATACCCATAGACTAAAGGTGAAAGGATGGGAAAAAACATACCATGCACACGGACACAGCAAAAAAGCTGGAGTATCCATCCGCATTTCAGATAATGTGGACTTCAAGCCAAAACTAGTCAGAAGGGATAAAGAAAGACATTACATACTGCTTAAGGGAAGCACAAATCAGCAAGACATAACAATCATAAATATCTATGCCCCGAACATTGGCTTATCCATGTATGTCAAACAAATCTTTGTAAATTCCAGAAATCAAATAGACCACAACACAACAA
Source organism: Sciurus vulgaris (assembly GCF_902686455.1). Lineage (NCBI taxonomy): Eukaryota > Metazoa > Chordata > Mammalia > Rodentia > Sciuridae > Sciurus > Sciurus vulgaris. The sequence continues at coordinate 21,818,143 of NC_136470.1, read as the reverse complement.
TACTAGGTGATTTTAACACACTTCTCTCACCGCTGGATAGATAGTCAAAACAAAAATTGAATAAAGAAACCATAGATCTCAATAACACAATCAACAATTTAGACTTAACCGACTTATATAGAATATAAAATCCAACAAAGAACGAATACACGTTCTTCTCAGCAGCACATGGTTCCTTCTCTAAAATAGATCATGTTTTATGCCACAAAGCTACTATTAGCAAATACAAGAAGATAGAGAATCTACCTTGTACTGTATCAGATCACAATGGACTGAAAATAGAAATAAATGACAGAATAAAAAACAGAAACTTCTCCAATACTTGGAGATTAAATAATACACTATTATACAATGAATGGATAACAGAAGACATCAGGAGGGAAATTAAAAAATTCTTAGAAGTAAATGAGAACAAAGACACATCATATCAAAATCTGTGGGACACCATGAAAGCAGTACTTAGAGGAAGATTTATTTCATGGGGCGCATTCAACAAAAGAAGTAGAAATCAACAAATAAATGACTTAACAGTACAGCTCAAAGCCCTAGAAAAAGAAGAGCAGACCAACACCAAAAGTAGTAGAAGACAGGAAATAGTTAAAATCAGAGCTGAAATCAACGAAATTGAAACAAAAGAAACAATTGGAAAAATTAACAAAATAAATAGTTGGTTCTTTGAAAAAATAAACAAAATTGTTAAACCCTTAGCCACACTAAAAAAGAGAAAGAGGGAAAAAACTAAAATTGCTAAAATTCAGAATGAACAAGGAAATATCACAACAGACATGTGTGAAATACAAAACATAATTAGAAGCTATTTTGAAAATCTATACTCCAACAAAACAGAAAACCTTGAAGACATCAACAAGTTTCTAGAGACATATGAATTACCTAAACTGAACGAGGAGGACACACACAACTTAAATAAATCAATTTCAAGCAATGAAATAGAAGAGGTCATCAAAAGCCTACCAACAAAGAAAAGTCCGGAACCAGATCGGTTCTCAGACGAGTTCTACAAAACCTTTAAAGAAGAGCTCATTCCAATACTTTTCAAAGTATTCCATAAAATAGAAGAGGAGGGAACCCTTCCAAACTCCTTCTATGAAGCCAATATCACACTGATACCTAAACCAGATATAGACACTTCCAGGGATGAACATCGACGCAAAAATTCTCAACAAAATTTTAGCAAATCGCATACAAAAATATATTAAAAAGATAGTGCACCACGATCAAGTGGGTTTTATCCAAGGGATGCAATGTTGGTTCAACATCCGGAAATCAATAAATGTCATTCACCATATCAACAGACTAAAAGTTAAGAATCACATGATAATTTCAATAGATGCAGAAAAAGCATTCGATAAAATACAGCATCCCTTCATGCTCAAAACACTAGAAAAAGTCGGGGTAGTGGGATCATTCCTTAACATTGTTGAGGCCATCTATGCTAAGCCCATGGCCAATATCATTCTAAATGGTGAAAAACTGAAAGCATTCCCCCTAAAAATTGGAACAAGGGAGGGATGCCCTCTTTCATCACTTCTATTCAACATTGTTCTTGAGACTCTAGCCAGAGCAGTTAGACAAACCAAAGAAATTAAAGGGATACGAATTGGAAAAGAGGAACACATACTATCCCTGTTCGCTGATGACATGATTATATATTTAGAGGAACCTGCAAATTCCACCAGAAAACTCTTAGAACTCATAAGTGAATTTAGTAAAGTAGCAGGTTACATGATCAATGCTCATAAATCCAATGCATTCTTATACGTAAATGATGAATCTTCAGAAAGAGAAGTTAGGAAAACTACCCCATTCACAATAGCATCAAAAAAAAATAAAATACTTGGGAATCAATCTCACAAAAGAGGTGAAAGACCTCTACAATGAGAATTACAGAACACTAAAGAAAGAAATTAAAGAAAATCTTAGAAGATGGAAAGATCTCCCATGTTCATGGATAGGAAGAATTAATATTGTCAAAAATGCCATACTACCAAAAGTGCTATATAGATTCAATGCAATTCCAATTAAAATCCCAATGATGTACCTTACAGAAATAGAGCAAGCAATCATGAAATTCATCTGGAAGAATAAGAAACCCAGAATAGCTAAAACAATCCTCAGTAGAAAGAGCGAAGCAGGGGGTATCGCAATACCAGATCTTCAACTCTATTACAAAGCAATAGTAACAAAAATGGCATGGTACTGGTACCAAAATAGACAGGTAGATCAATGGTACAGAATAGAGGACACGGACACAAACCCAAATAAATACAATTTTCTCATACTAGACAAAGGTGCCAAAAATATGCAATGGAGAAAAGATAGCCTCTTCAACAAATGGTGCTGGGAAAACTGGAAAACTATATGCAATAGAATGAAATTAAACCCCTATCTATCACCCTGCAGGAAACTCAACTCAAAATGGATCAAGGACATCAGAATCAGACCAGAGACCCTGCATCTTATAGAAGAAAAAGTAGGCCCAAACCTTCAACTTGTTGGCTTAGGATCAGACTTCCTTAACAGGACTCCCATAGCACAAGAAATAAAAGCAAGAATCAATAACTGGGATAGATTCAAACTGAAAAGCTTTCTCTCAGCAAAGGAAACTATCAGTAATGTGAAGAGAGAGCCTACAGAGTGGGAGAATATCTTTGCCACTCATACTTCAGATAGAGCACTAATATCCTGAATCTATAAAGAACTCAAAAAACTGTACACCAAGAATATAAATAATCCAATCAACAAATGGGCTAAGGAAATGGACACTTCACAGAAGATGTACAAGCAATCAACAGATATATGAAAAAATGTTCAACACCTCTAGTAATAAGAGAAATGCAAATCAAAACTACCCTAAGATTTCATCTCACCCCACTTAGAATGGCGATTATCAAGAACATAAGCAACAATAGGTGTTGGCGAGGATGTGGGGAAAAAGGTACACTCATACATTGCTGGTGGGGCTGCAAATTAGTGCATCCACTCTGGAAAGCAGTATGGAGATTCTTCAGAAAGCTTGGAATGGAACCACCATTTGACCCAGCTATCCCACTCCTTGGCCTATACCCAAAGGACTTAAAATCAGCATACTACAGAGATACAGCCACATCAATGTTCATAGCTGCTCAATTCACTATAGGCAGATTGTGGAACCAACCTAGATGCCCTTCAGTTGATGAATGGATAAAGTAACTGTGGCATATATATGTACAATGGAATATTACTCCACCATGAAGAATGATAAAATTATGGCATTTGCAGGCAAATGGATAAAATTGGAGGATATCATGCTAAGTGAGATAAGCCAATCTCAAAAAACTAAAGGAAGAATGATCTCGCTGATAAGCGGATGAGGACATATAAGTTGGGGGGATGGAGGGGTTAGTGTTAGGATTAGGGTTAGGTTTAGGGTTAGGGATAAGGAGGGTGGTAAGAATGGAGGAAGGAAGGACTGTATAGAGGGAAAAGAGGGGTGGGGGAAGGGAAAATAATAACAGAATGAATCAAACAACATTGCCCTATGTAAATTTATGATTTTTAATAAAAATGAAAGAAAAAAATAATATTGAACAAATTTAAAAGAATGGCTATTTGAAATTAGAAAGGCAGCAGATATTGGTTCCATCTTATAATTCCACATCTCTAATTTTTGTTTTTCCTTACAATATCACTATACATAAAACTATTTTTATCTATAAATAATGATTTTATATTTTAATTAAATCATGAATATTAGCATAAAATTCAACCTAAGCCCACAATATATTTTCTCCAATTTTTAAAATCTTCAAGAGAGTATAGTGAATCCCAGAAGTGAATTTTGACCTCATTAAACTGTGTTGTTTTATGTATTTTAAATAAAGTTTGCAAAGTTGATAAATGTGAGGTATGTGGAAAATTGGATTCCATGGTAAAACTAGGGTAAAAGCTCAAAGTTTTTGTCCTTTTTTTTATTGGAAACAAATGGGACACATGTTGTTTCTCTGTTTCTACATGGAGTGAACGCATACCATTTGTGTAATCATACATTTATGTAGGGTAATGGTTTTTGATTCATTCTGTTATTTTTCCCTTTCCCAAATCCTTCCCACTCCTCTTTTCCCTCTATACAGTCCCTCCTTCCTCCATTCTTTCCCCCTCCCACCCCCATTATGTGTCATCATCCGCTTATCAGCGAGATCATTCATCCTTTGGTTTTTTGAGATTGGCTTATCTCACTTACCATGATATTCTCCAATTTCATCCATTTGCCTGCAAATGCCATAATTTTATCATTCTTTATGGCTGAGTAATATTCCATTGTGTGTACATATATATTATATATATATACATATATATATCTGTGATATATATACATATATATGTGATATATATACACATATACATGTGATATATATATATATCACAGTTTCTTTACTATTCATAAATTGAAGGGCATCTAGGTTGGTTCCAAAATCTGGCTATTGTGAATTGAGCAGCTATAAAAATTGATGTGGCTGTATCTCTGTAGTATGTTGATTTTAAGTCCTTTTGGTATAGGCTGAGGAGTGGAATAGCTGAGTCAAATGGTAGGTCCATTCCAAGCTTTCTCAGGAATTTCCACACTGCTTTCCAGAGTAGCTACACTAATTTGTAACCTCACCAGCAATATATGAGTGTACCTTTTCCCTGACATCCTCGCCAACACCTATTATTGCTTGTATTCTTGATAATGACCATTCTAATTGGGGTGAGATGGAATCTTAGGGTAATTTTGATTTACATTTCTCTTATTACTAAAGATGTTGAACACTTTTTCATGTATCTGTTGATTGCTTGTAGATCTTCTTCTGTGAAGTGTCTGTTCATTTCCTTAGCCCATTTGTTGATTGGATTATTTGTATTCTTGGTGTACAGTTTTTTGAGTTCTTTATAGATTCTGGAAATTAGTGCTCTATCTGAAGTAGCAAAGATATTCTCCCACCCTGTAGGTTCTCTCTTCACATTGCTGATAGTTTCCTTTGCTGAGAGAAAGTTATTTAGTTTGAATCTATCCCGTTTATTGATTCTTGCTTTTATTTCTTGTGCTATGGGAGTCCTGTTAAGGAAGTCTGATCCTAAGCAAACATGTTAAAGATTTGGACCTACTTTTTCTTCTATAAGATGAAGGGTCCCTGGTCTGATTCCAAGATTCTTGATCTATTTTGAGTTGAGTTTTGTGCAGGGTGAGAGATAGGGGTTTAATTTCATTCTGTTGCATATGGATTTCCAGTTATCCCAGCACCATTTGTTGAAGAGGTTATCTTTTCTCCATTGCATATTTTTGGCACCTTTGTCTAGTATGAGAAAATTGTATTTACTTGGGTTTGTGTCCGTGTCCTCTATTCTGTACCATTGATCTACCTGTCTATTTTGGTTCCAATACCATGCCGTTTTTGTTACTATTGCTTTGTAGTATATCTGAATTTCTGGTATTTCGATACCCCCTGCTTCACTCTTCCTGCTAAGGATTGCTTTAGCTATTCTGGGTTTCTTATTCTTCCTGATGAATTTCATGATTACTTGCTCTATTTCTGTCAGGTATGTCATTGGGAATTTATTTGGAATTGCATTGAATCTGTATAGCACTTTTGGTAGTATGGCCATTTTGACAACATTAGTTCTTCCTATCCAAGAACATGGAAGATCTTTCCATCTTCTCAGGTTTTCTTTAATTTCTTTCTTTAGTGTTCTGTAGTTCTCATTGTAGAGGTCTTTCACCTCTTTTGTGAGATTGATTCCCAAGTATTTTATTTTTTTTAGGCTATTGTGAATGGGGTAGTTTTCCTAACTTCTCTTTCTGAAGATTCATCACTTATGTATAAAAATGCATTGGATTTAGGAGCATTCATCTTGTAACCTGCTACTTCACCGAATTCACTTATGAGTTTTAAAAGTTTTCTGGTGGAATTTCCTGGTTCCTCTAAATATATAATCTACTGTTGGGATTTATGTGTATTAGTTACTTTGTTCTAGATGCAAGGAAAGCCATACTATTTCACTATGTTGGGTGGAAAGTAATCAATATCCATCAATTTCCTTCTCAAATCTCCTGACATCCACTACTTGATGCAGGAGTTCTCTGTAGTTTTGCTGGCATTCCTTTCTTTCTGAATATAGTTATTGATATGTGAGATGTGAATGGTTTCTATTGGATAAAGACTTGGCAGAATGTAATTTTTTCTTAAGAATGATAACTCTTTGACATTAACATTCTACTAGGAAAATAGAACTGCACATTGAAGTCAAGTAAACATAATTAGAAGAGTGTTTGAAAAACGAAAATTTTGGTGAGTGAAGCCCAAAGAAATAAAGCTGCCAACCAAAGGCAAACTTTATATATGTATATTACGTATATTATTTATTGCCTATGACAGGGTTTCTCAATTTCAGCCTGGTTTATATTTTGGACCAGTTAATACTTCCTTGTAGAGTGGGCCTTTGTAGAGAGTAGGATGTTTAGCATCATTCCTGGTTACTACAAACCAGATGTAAATTGTACTTCTTCTCAGGTAAAACCAAATTATGAATGTCAAAAATGTCTCCAGGTATTGTGAAATATATCCAGGAGTTGAGAACATCTGAACGTTGGTGTCTATTTAGAAAATATTTTTTACTAAAAAGCAAATTTTATTTTGAGGAAAACTATAAGTAATTATTATGGTACACTATACTAACAATTCTAGGAGATGGTACAAAAATGTTTCAATAAAGGAAATAATTATACAGCTGCTTTTCAATAATTTGTTTACAATTATAAAAATTTCTCTGGTTCACAAAAAATTGTCCTGTAGCTTTATAACTGTACAAATACACAGAAACACTGATAATATAAATTTTCATTGAAACAGAATGTGCTCTTTTGTACTTCCAAATTTTCTAATATTGTCCATAGTCGATTCTTTTTTTTATGAACATAAAAATATTGTGCATATTTATAGGATATAGATTTAATTTTTTGCATGTATATAATGCATAATGATCAAATCCTTTTTTTTTCAAATTTTTAAATTCTTCAGAGCTATTTGTTTTATTCTGGATCACCAATGAACAAACTTATTCAGAAGCTTTGGGTTTTACAAATCATAAAAGTTTGGCACCTGTATTCTAGTTATTTTAATGCTTTGTGCAAGAGTCTGAACACAAGACACTGCTGAATTTGTTTTGAAATTTTAAGAATATTATTGTGATTTAAAAAAATTAAATTCATTGAGACATCAGAAAAAATTTTATTAGATAATAAATATAAATAATTTTTTACAGAGGAAATGTTATAATTATTCTAAGTAGTGAATTCATCTATTTTCAGGAATAATCAAGGGAAAAATTGTCAAAATTTATTTTTCCAGTGTTTTTAGATTTTATTAGAACCGATCATAATTTTACTACTTAATAAATTTATTGTTGTAATTTTAATTTTGCATATTAATGTGATTCAGTGTTCCATTTCCATATGGGTTAAATGTGTACTGATCAGATTAAGAATTGTATATCTTTGATATTACTTTATATTTGGAAACTTTGAATTTTTCTCTTCTAGTTATTCATAAAATATATCAAAGGTTTTTATGAAAAATAGTCACCCCTCTGTTCTGTAGAATACTAGAACTTACTACTACTATTTAGTGTACTTGGACACCCATTCAGATCAATTTAGTTTCCACATATGAGTTGGAACATAAGGCATTTGTCTTTCTGTGTCTAACTTAGTTTACTTAAAATAAGGCCCTCAAGTTTAATCCATTTTGCCTAAAATGATAGGATTTAACCATTTCCAACTGAATATATATTTCACATATATGCAGTGGAGTGTAAACACATTTCCTTTATCCATTCATTCATGGATGGGTACGTAGTTTGTTTTCATAACTTACCTTTTGTGAACAATGCTGAAATAAACATGATAACACAGGTATGTCCTTGGTATGTTGATTTAAGATTTTGGGCTACATATACCCATAAGTGAGGTAGCTGGATTGTATGGTGATTTTAAACACAGGTATTAGTGATTCAGAGCAGAGAAATCTAGTTGATCTACAGAGTAGTGTGTCATTTGGAAGCTTGGGAAATAACTTAAGGAAGTTTATATCACAGAAAATAAATCAAGAGGAAGAATGATTTGGAAATGTAAATTATTCTAATAGAACCAATTTAAAAGTATTAAATCATAAACAGTACACCACATGTTAAAAATTTTGTAGGTAAAATAATATTTATTTGGTAATCATTCTATTTGACTATAAAATTAATCACATGACGTTAGTACTAATAAGCAGCATTTTCTAACTATGTTAGATGCACACATCAGCTTAATACCATATTCAAGTTGTGTTAAAATGCTTTTTAGTTTTTTCTTTAAGTAATTTTAACTTCAACTAATTAGTACTATAACTTTTTGTACTAGACCAATAGTACACAAGGTTTACAACATGATAATGAAATATGGTTTTTAATGATCATGTAAAAATTGGGTGCAGTCAGCAATCAATTTTCATAATTCTATTAAATTACATGTGTACTGAGGAAATTAATGCAGGGTTGAAATTGTAAACTTAATCATTAAGCAAGTATCTGGTACCTTTCTGGAACCATGTATAAATACCTCTTACATACTTTGCTAGCATTACTTGCCTTATTTTCTCTCTATCTCCTTTCATTCCTTTCCCTTCTTTTCTTTTTATATGTATTTCTTATACATTAGAAGTGTCTATGATTCAATACTATAATTTTATTCCTTAAACCTACATAGATGTGTACTCACCTTATGCATTTTAGTCTCCTCTTTTGAAAGACCAGAAATAACAGATATTTCATATAAGGAACCTAAACAGCAAACTTAGGTAGAATAATTCTGTTTATAAAATTTCCTGTACAAAACATGGTCCCTAATGCATAATCAGGAAGAGCATTTCCTAAAATGGAACTAAACCCCAATGTGCAGCTTTTTTGATTGGATTTCCATTGGCAATACCTCTCTGCATGATTCTGAGATGGATAGATTAAGCACGACTTTATACAGGGTTCATTTTCTTCTACCTCCAACTAGGATGATTACATGTAGAACTGTACTACTCTGACTTTGAAGGAAAACTCATATTGCAATAAATAAAATTTTTAAAAAGCTTTAAGCTCTAGAGGGAAAGTAATCTATCCTTCAATACAAAAAAATAAGGATAAGTAATTTCATCATTTATGAAACATTCCCGTTAATATTAATATCCAGCCTTTAATTGGTTCCTCTGGACATTCAATCAACTCAACTTATTCAGCTTTACTGAGAACACAACTGTGAATATATTCAAAAGTTTCAAAGAGTACAACTGTTAAAAGTGCAGACAGGAAATTATGGTCATTAAATCTCATAGAGCTTTAGCTACTTTTGAATGTATTTTGACATTCTATAAATATATTAAGGAATCATTGACGTAAAAATTGTATGTTAAGTTAAACTGTATTATTATATTTTTTAGGAAAGCATTCATCTTTGACAGGAATTAGTTTCAAAGGAAACTTGCTGATATGATTTAAGATACTTGTAAACATATGTGTGCTGTACCATTTATCTGGAGTTTTTAGTGTAATAGTCTACCTAAAGGTTTTATTTCAACCATTCAAAATTTCAGATCCTTTTATAATTCTGATAAATATATTTTATTGCCACCTCTAGTGTTTGACCAAATCCATCCCAGTATGCAATGCATAGGGACATAACATTACTCAAATTCAGACAACAAAATTGTTTCCAGGATATCATTTTCTGTGAAACATTTTCCATTAGAATGAATACCATAAATTCCATTCATATGTCAACACAATTATACTAATATCACCCTAGTATGAAAAACTGTCTACACTATTTTCTACCTCCATTATGTACTTTTTTAAACAACATGTTTCAGTCTCCTATGTTGACTACTGGAATCACCCTGCCTTCATGGGAATATGATCAAGGTTTGCATAGATTTACATCTCTTGCTACAACTTGTTAAACAAAGAATTCCCAAACAGTTATACACAGGTTTTCCAATTTTTCATCATTTAGGTTTCCCAATTCAGAATTTCTAATTTTGAAATATTACTGATATCATTTAAAATTTATTTAAAAACAAGTTCAAAGATGTTTTTTCTTTTGAAAGAAGACAATTAGAAATATTTCTATAGATCTATAATATTTATTTTCTATTTGGATATTTACACATGAATTACTAGTGTAAAGAAAATTACTGTGAAAAGTATTTGAAATAATTTATTGTTATTTTTTAAGCCCACCTAAGAGATAGGCCTAGCTAAAATACAAACCCAAATTTCAGCAGATGATAAAATATATCTCCACATGATTTTGGGGGTTCTTTTTAAAATAAGTAATAATATGTTTTTACTAATGTTGTACTTAATATGAATTTGTTTTACACATATTAATTTTTCAAAATGAAATTCCTAAAATTACATGTTTATATATATATAGTTATAATATTTCAATTTGAAAGTGACTTTCTTTTCCAAAATTTATTCACCTGGGTATGATGGGACTTTGCTTTTTTAAAACTGCATTGAAGTATTTTACCTGCATAATATTCCACCCTATGAATATACCATGAGTGGTACAATGTCAGAGTTTCTGTGGCTTTAAGTGTTTTATTACATAAATTAAGATAAAAAGAACCAATTATGTAAATTTGGATTGATGGTCTTTATTGTTTTTGTTTTTTCTTTTTTGCTATAAATCTGAGATTTTTTGGTTGTTGTTGTTTAGGCAAAATACTTAAAGTAATCTTGAACTATATTTATAAATTTTGTTCTTGAAAAGATTTTTTTCATAGCTAAGACTTTGAGCAGTACTACTTTATTTGAGTTGAAATTCTCCTGCCTTAGCTTCCTGAGTCTCTGGGATTACAGTTGTATGCCAGACTTGTGTTCTATTTATTCTTAAATTATTGTTTTTAATTAATATTTTAACTACATAGAAACATAAAGATTACATATCATATCAATATAGATATCAATGGAGTAACTGCAGATGTCTTGAAACATGCCTGGTTTCAATTTGTATTATTTGATAATACAGTTTTTTGGATTTAAATTTTTCAATCCCATTTAAAAACAGATTACTATGGTAAATGTGATTTGTAAGGTATGTGAATTGCATTAATTCATAATGATGGAATATAAGATTTTTCACATTAAAAATATGATACAAGATAAAAATTAAATGTGAAATTTGGGGAGGGGTGTATTGGTCACAGCAGGTCACAAATTTTAAACTAAAGAAATAAGAAAAAGCATCGATACTTTTAAAAATTATATTTTAACCATATTTGAGACATATGCACACTCTTAGTTCTATCTTGAAATTTTAACTTCAATTGCAATGAGAATATTTTAAATCATATGTTGCTAATTCCTCTCTTCATATATTGTGGACTTTAACATTTACATACCATATATTATTACAATGCATTGATATTATTTACATGACTTTGCATTTTTGAATGATCAGTAATTATAAAGTGTCATTCATTTTTAATTAATTGCACTCATTTTCTAAGAAATTTGCAAAGAAATTTGATCAAATATTTACAAAAAACAAAGATAAAGCTGAAAAGAGTTATCTTGCATCTTTTTTAAACTATACAGGGAAAGTCCTGTGTAATCTTATTTATACAAAATTGTAGAAAGAGCAATCTTACCGATAGTAACAGGAAGCAGATCAGCATTGTGTAGGTGAAACTATTGGGGAGTGATTTCAAAGAGTCATGAAGCAAAGACAGTTATGTAACCTGGGATGGGATGTAGGAATTGGGAATTATTTGTTATAAGACCCTTGAACTAAACATGAAGTAAAATAAAAACTGAGACCACAATCTAGCTATCGTGAACTGAGCTGCTATAAACATTAATGTGGCTACATTACTATAGTATGCTAATTTTAAGACCTTTAGGTATTGCTGGGACTAATGACAGGTTAACTAACTCAGGCTGACTCCTTACTTCCTGGCGAGGGAGCAAGATCAAGGCCTCAAAGTTGATTTCGAAAGTTAATGACGATAAATTGTACCACTGTCAGGGATTGGTTACCAACAGTTCCGCAAACGTGTTCAGCTCACGCTTGCCATATAGTCCTATGGGACTCTTGCCTGCGTGAACCCCCTGTGCCTTGCTGTTCTTTAAGCTGATTGGTTCCCGCCTAGACTTCACCCTACATAAAAGCTGTGTGACTTCCTCAGTAAATGAGTTTCTGCTGTGACTGGTCTCCCTGACCTGTCTGATTTTCCTCTACCGGAGGGCTGTGTGCAGGCGGTCAGTTGGCCCTATCTTTCCTGGTCTGGCCTTGTTGGGGAGTGTTCCCTTCCCTTGTTGCTGGTCGAGAAGAGCAAGGAGATTAAAGACCCCAACAGGGTATAACTGAGGAGTAGGATAACTGGGTCAAAAGTTGGGTCCATTCCAAGTTTTCTGAGGAAGCTTCACACTGCTTTCCAGAGTGGCTGTACCAATTTACAACTCCACCAGCAATGTAAAATGTGCCTTTTTCCCCACATCCACGCCAACATCTACTATTGTTTGTATTCTTGTTGATAGCCATTCAAATTAGAGTAAGATGAAATCTTAGAGTTGTTTTAATCTGTATTTCTATGGAATTGGAGACTATCATGCTAAGTAAAATAAGTCAATCCCAAAAACCCAAAGGCTAAATGTTTTACCTGATAAGTGGATAATGATATATAATGGGGGTTAGGGGGTGGGGATTAAAGAAGACTGGAGGAAATTTAGATTATGTAGAAGGAAATGAGAGGGAGAATGGGCCAGGAGTATGAAAGATGGTGGAATGAGACAGACATCATTACCCTATGTACATGTATGATTACACGAATGGTATGAATCTACATCATGCATACCACAGAAATGAAAACATGGTTCATTTTAGAGAAGGTTTCATATGCCTTTGAGAAGAAAGTGAATTCAGTTGTTAATGGACAGAATATTCTACACATGCTTATTATATCTGTTTTGATAATTTTTTTTAGTTCTGAAGTGTCTTTAATTAGTTTATGTCTGGATGACCTTTTGATTGGTGAGAGAGGTGTATTGAAATTATCCAATATTATTATATGGGTGTCTATTTGATTCTTTAATTGAGTAGGGTTTGTTTTATTTATGTGGGTGCACCAAATTAGAAGCACATTTATAATTATTATGACTTGTTGAATTGTTCCTTTAACCAGAATAAAGTGAACTCCTTTGTCTCTTCTGATTAATTTTGGATTAATTAGATACAAAAGAAGCGACTTCTGCTTGCTTTTGATCTCTATTTACATAGTGTATCTTTTTCTATCTTTTTCCCTTCAGCCTGTGAATACATTTGCCTATAAGATTAGTCTCTTATAAACAACATGCTGTTGAGTCTACTTTTTATCCATTCTGCCAATCTGTGTGTTTTGATTTGAAGGTTTCAACCTTTTACATTTAATGTTGCTGTAAAGAGCTGGTTTTTATTATCTGCCATTTTTTTTAACTTATTTCTAATGTTTAATTCAGAACTGATTATCCTTTAATTATCTATTCTAATGTAATTCATCCATACACTGACTTTGATATTTATTTTGCATTTCTTCTGTATGAAATATCTTACTGAGTATATTTTATAGTGCTGATTTGGTGCTTATGAATTCTTTTAGTTTCTTCTTATTGTGGAAATTTTTGTTTGTTTCTTCTTCAATTCTGAAGGATATTTTGCTGGATATAGTAATTTGGTTGGCACCTGTTTTCTTTCAGGGCTTGGTATATATTATTTCATATACTGCTGTCTTAGTAGGAAATGGGTTTCTCAGCCTGCCAGCCACCCAAATGTGAATTTCCAAGTCTATGTCTCTCAATGTCATCAAGCCACCTGAGCAATTTCCCTAATCCTTTTCAACTGTTCATTTCACATCACAGAGGTCAAAAGGAAATTGGGTTGCACTCTTCTGTCCCCAGTGTGATCAGGCCTGTCTGGAAAATTTCCCCATCTTTCTCTGCTAGTCATTCATGTGCCTTGAGACTTAATTGGAGAGTGGGTTGCACTTTCCTCTGTACCTCTGCCTTGAAACTTCTGGATCCACTATTCTCTATAACTCTTTTGGGGTCATGAGTTTTCATGTGCACTTTAGGACATGCAGTAAATGCTGGCTGAGCAGAGTGGAAGTATTTGCTAAGTACTCTCCAGTTCCCTCAGGAGTTAGAATCATAAAATCCTGGAGCTAGATCTCCATGTCAGTTATTCACTTAAAAGTTGAGAAACACAGAATACATTTTGAATACAAATTTGTCTGCTGTGTTTCCCTTTCCCTTTGTGTTGCCCCTTAGTAGCAGTGACACAGCACTGCTGTTGCTGCCAGGTTCAGGCATATTTCCATGTATGCTTTGTTTATGATATCAGAATCTCTGGGCTTCTCTGAATCTCTGAAATATGTAAACCACATTGCTATGAAGTCATATTTCTGTTTTTCAGATTCCAAATAGCAGAATAAGTGAGATGTGTCTCCTTTCTCTTCTCTGTCATTTTATAATCCAGCCAGAATAATTTTTTTAGATCACGGAAAAGATGAATGAACACAGATTGGATAACATATTATTGTTAGTGTAAAAAAGTCAATTGTTTTCCTGTATATCAGAAATAAACTATTGGAATTTGAAATTAAAGAGGGTCAAAATACCATCTACTAAAACGTGTCAAAAATGAAAAAGGCATATATCTAACAAAATATATATTTCATGCACAGAAATGTGTAAGAAAATGAAGAGATGTGTCAAAGAATATCTAAATAAATGGAAACATATTTTGTGATATGAATCAGAAGGCTTATCAATAGATATTTATCCTTCCCAACCTAATTTATAGATTTGACAACACTAATCAAATCCCAGTGGGTGATCTTGTGTATATTGACAAATGGATTGTAAATTTCATGTAAAAAATGACAAAGACAAAATAGCCAGCACAATATTAAGAAAAATAAAGGAAAACTAATGTGGAGGACACACTACTCTATTTCAATAGTTTAAACCTACGGTAATCAATATGGCATCTTAATGATAAAAGAAAAAGTACATATGTTATGGTTTTGATGGGTGGTATCCCTGAAAAGTTCATATGTGAAGTAATGCAAGAAGATTTAGAGGAGTAATGATTGAATTATAAGAGCCTTAACTCAAAAGGTGGATTAAACCCGTGAAAGGATTAACTCAGTGGTAACTGAAGGCGGGTAGAATATGACTGGAGGAAGTAGGTCTTTGGGGACATGCTTTTGGGGTATATATTTGGCATCTTGCAAGTGGAGTCTCTCTTTCTGCTTTCTGATCATGTAAGCTGCTTACTTTCAGCACACAGTTCAACCCTGATGTTCTGCCTTATCTAGAACATGAAGGAATGAAGCTGCCGTCCATGGACTGAGACTTCTCAAACCATGAGGCTCCAAATTGTAATGTATAAAGCTCTTTTCCCCACCCTTTCTGTTGTAGCCATTTCCCTGCCTCCCAACTAATGTAAGTCTGTGAACATCCTAGCTAGGTATTGGTTCATCAGTCAGCTTACAAGTATCCTTCTCCATTATTGGTCCCCTGTTAGCCTGGTGGAATTCAACTGCTTCACTGTAGCTACCTCGCCATCTTTTCTCTTGCTTTTGTCTCTCCTACTCACTTGCTTTCTCTCTCCTCCTCACTTTTCCACTCTCTCTAGCATGCACCCTTTCTCTTTTCCTCTCTTTTCCTCTCATTTTCTCTCTTACTCTGCAGGGAGACACTATTTGCTTAAAAACCCTCTTATGTTATTTCCCGTGTCCGGCGTGGTTTTCGGGGGTTTTCTTACACAAATAAACTTTTCTTCCTTTAAAATTGTTCTTGTCTCTTGTCGAATCTTTTAGTCATAGCAGCGCAAAGGAGACTAAAACAGAAATAGGTACTCAAAAGTGGGGTCGTTGCTATTACTAAACTGACCATGTGATTCAAAAGCTATTGGAATTTTTTGGACTTTGTTGAAGGAATTTTGAAATATGTAGCATTACAAGCTGGAAATACTTTAAATTGCTGTAAGTGGAGCTTAATGACCAATTCTGGTGGGAATTCAGAAGACCAAATAGGACTGTGCCAATAGGACTGTGGACTTTGAAGACAGGGTGCAACAGGAAAGGACACTATTAGAATTTGGAGTAGAGCCATTCGTGTTATGTCTGTCTGAAAAGTTGTCTGCATTTTGCTTGTGTCCTGAGACTTTCTGTTAGGCTGGATTTAAAAGCTACAGAATTCATAATGTGGTGGAAAAAAATTCTGGACAGCATAGGATTCAGGCGGTGGCAGGGATATTGCTGGTGACTTTTAGCCAAATTAGTTGTGATAATTGGGAGCAGAAAGATTTGAAAAACTTGAACTTGAAGGTAAACGTAAAACTGGGGCTAAGGAAATTGCATTTGTTAAAGACATTAATACTATTAAAGAAATGCTAAAGACTTTGCCCAGAGAAAATAAGAAAGATGACCTGAGGGCATCTCAGGAATGGCAAGATCTTATCCATCTCAGACTCAAGGAAGTAAAAGTAAAAATGATCTTGAGAAGAGACCAGTGGGGTGCCCTTCTTGCACAATGGGGCCTAGGAAGTTTTTCAACATGCTCAGCTACCAGGCTCCTGCAGACAGGGTCCCTGAAGGCTTGGCTACTTCTAGAGATGGTCACAGACCTTGACATCAATCATGTGGTACTGCTTCTGCAGGAATACAGAAGGCTGGAGTTAGGGCGTCATGGAGGCTTCCACCAAGATAACAAAGGAAGGTCTGGGAGGCCAGGCAAAGTACAGAAAAACAAAGGAAAATTATGTGGAGGACACGCTACTCAATTTCAATATTTTAAACCTACAGTAATCAATATGGCATCTAAATGATAAAAGAAAAAGTACATATGTTATGGTTTTGATGGGTGGTATCTCTGAAAAGCTCATACGTGAGATAATGCAAGAAGGTTTAGAGGAGTAATGATTGAATTACTCCTGTGGGTACACCCTGAGAGTGTGATGCATAGAGATATGGGGAGGAAGATAACGCTGCAGTGGAGATCCACAAGATTAAGAAATGCCAGTTCTGTGAAAAGTCTGCTGAAGAAAGTTACAGGAGTTAAGACAAATTAACAGAAGGCTTCTTGGGCTGCAACCAACAAGGTCTAAACAAGATCTTTGGACAAATTATCACTGTGTCATGTGCCCCATGACATAGAATGGACATAGATGCTGGACATAGAATTACAGGACTTGTTTACCCAACTGGATTTCGGTCTTGTGATCCATCCTTTATTTCTATGCCTTATTTTTTCTGAATGGAGATGTTTACTCTGCGCTTTTATATATTCAATACTTGTAAATCACTTTTGATTTTTCCTCGCCCCCACAATGGGAGCTTTCCCTGAGTCTCACAGACTTTGAACTTAAATTTTGGGCAGCTATGAAACTGTTGAGACTATGGGGACTCTTGCAAAGTGAATTACTTCTATTATGCATTGTGAGATGATCATGAGCTTTTGGGAGCCAGTGGTTTGAATGTGAGATGTCCCCAAAAGTTCACATGTGAGATAAAACAAGAAGGTTTAGAGGACAAATGATTAGATTATGAGAGTCTCCTCAAACCGATCAGTGAACTAATCCTCTGACAGGATTAACTGAGTGTTAGCTGAAGATGGGTAAGGTGGGGTTGGAGGAGATGGTTGATTTGGGGCATGCCTTTGGGGCATATGTTTTATATATGGTGACTGGGTATCTCTCTCTGCTCACTGATTGCCATGTGAGCTGCTTTCCTCTGTCACACTCTTTCTCCATGATGTTCAGCCTCACCTTGAGTCCTGTGGTATGAAGCCACTGTGCATGGACTGAGACCTCTGAAATCATGAGCCCTCAAATAAACTTTGCTCCTGTACAATTGTTCTGGTTAAGTCTTTTAGTTGTGGAAGCAAAAAAGCCAATTAAAACAACATAGATTATTGGAGTAAAGCAGAGAGAACAAAAATAGACCCACACATATAGTCAACTGATTTTTGACAAAAGAATAAAGGCTATTAAGTTTAAAAAGGATAAACTTTTTAAAAAATTGGAACAATTGGAACAATTGAACTTTATATTAAAAAAAACTGAACCTTGACATAAACACCACACTTTTACAGAAACTAAATTAAAAGGCTCATCAATCTTAAAACAAAATATGAAATTATAAAATTTGTGCTGAACATAGGAGAAAATATATATGGTCTTTTCTTTCATAATGAGTTTTAAATTACAACATCAGTACCATGATCCATCAAGGAATACAGTGGTGTTCAACATTACTAAAATGTAAAACCTCCTCTGCGAAAGGTTATAGAAAGAATGGGGAAAAAAATGAATTAATAAACTGAAAAAAATTGCAAATGCATATCTAAAAAAATGTAAGAAAAGTATAAACATATTTTAAACTCAAGGTCAAGATAGCAAATAAGGCACTTTGGAAAGATAAGCAATAATGCCAAATGTTAACAGTGACACAGAGCAACAGGAACTCTGATTCATGTCTGGAGGGAGTGCTAAATTATACAGATGACTGAAACACTGTTATCTCTTTTCCTACAAAATTAAATATTCTCACTCTGCATACCAGCAATTAGACTCTTTGTTATTTACTCAACTGAAGTGAATACTTATGTTCACAAAGAACCTACACATGAGGTGTTTATTGCAGTTTATTCATAAGTGCAAAAACCAAACAAACAAAAAAGTAATAAAACCAAGATATACATCAATATGTGAACAAATTAACCACCATGATTCATCTGTAATATGATTTAATGATGACAAAAGACATAAATCATGAACCCTCCAAAATAAGAAAAGTCAAGGATGCAACTTTAATGCACATTACTAATTGAAAGAAGCCAGCCTAGAAAAGCTGCACAGTATATAATGTCAATTTTATGTGAATTTTTGGAAAAGACAAATCCATTGAATCAATAAACAAATCATTGCTACTCTCAGATTCCAAGCATAGAGAATTATTTAGAGTAGAAAACCTACTCTGTAAGATATTAAGATGATAAATTTAAGACTTTAAACATTTACCAAAACGTGTAGAACTTTATAGCTACAGTGATGTAGATCTGCACTATCCTCCAATATCTCATGTGTTGAAAACGTGGTCCTCAAAGCAGAAATGTTCAGAGGAGGAGTATTTAAGAAATGATTGGATTGTGATGACTTTAACTTCATTACTGGATTAATCCATTTGATGGATTAATAATTTGGATTGACTACTGGGAGGTGATGGAAATTATAGGCTTGTGAGTCATAGTTGGAGGAAGTAGGTCACAGGAGACATGTCTCTTCTCCCTTAGCCAATTCTTCTCCCCAAAGTCATTACTCTTCCCCTCTGCAATGAGCTGAGCAGCTGTCCCTGGCCATGCCCTTCCACCATGAGCTTTCTGCCTTGGAGCCATACGACTATGGTCTAAAATCTCTGAACTCATGAGCAAAAATAAATATTTTCTCATCTAAGATGTTTTTCTCAGGTATTCACAGTAATGCACAGTTGACCAACATGACAGTCTGATAAGTAACCCTTATGAACTGAAATTTTTTTTAAATTATTTAGAGGATAAAGATATCAAGATGTAATGCAATGGAAAATGGTGTGACAAAATTATCAAATTACTGAAGCAAACTTGCTATAAGAGTGGGGCAATAAGGTAAGAATTTAACCAACTTTGGAAAAATATTTTGTAGATGTACGGCATCTCTAATCATCATGTAAGTGCTATTTCAACTATAGGAGTATTATCTTGAAGGACATTGACTCTCTCTCTTGTGCACTGAAAACTATAGCTTTATGTGACAGTGAATAAAATGAACACACCATGAATCTCAATATTGTGTACATCCATGAGACTGGAATCCTAACTAAAATAAGATGCATTCCATGCTTGTATAAATATATCAAAATAGATTCTACTGTCTGTCATGTATAACTAAAAAGAACAAATAAAAAAGTGTCCAACAACAAATCTGGAGGAAGCTAAGTTTATTCTGACTCATGGTTTAGGAGATTGAGTCCATAGTTGACTGATTGGTTACTTTGAGCCCCAGGTGAAGTAAAGCATCATGGGCTAAAGGTGTGGCAGTTGAAAGTTGCTCACCTCATGGTGCCAGAAAACAGAGAGAGAGAGAGAGAGAGAGAGAGAGAGAGAGGAACTTCAGGGAAGATGGGCTCTTCCAGGTAGGGCAGCCCCCAGTGAGTCCCCTCCTCTAACCATGCATCAGCTGTCTACTGTTACCACCTAGTCATTCATTTAAACTGTATGAACTGCTTAGGTTACAGCTCCATGAGCTAAATAACCATTTCATCTCTGAATATTCTTGCATTATCATTTATCACTATATCACTATGGCAAACTAGTATTACGTGGAGAAATTGCTTCCTTACATGTATGCTCAGAGGATTGTTCTTTGGAATGCTGGTCATAAAATGGAACAAATATGCTAATGATGTCATTGCTTGTGCAGCCCATAAATCCCCTCTCCTTGTGATAAATGACAGAGACCAGAACATTGTGGAAAGATGGGTGCTCATCCGTCTGGATGAGCCTCTGGATTTACCATTATGAGGAACATAGATGCTACTTCTCCAGCTTGTCATCCTGGTATCTTCCTTGTAAGCAGTTTTCAATAAAACTGATGCTTTACATGCTGTCTCTGGGTATCTGCTTTGGATTATTGGCAACATATCCCACTGCCCTATCACAAGTGGACTGTTAAGAGTTCTGTGAAAAATATGTCATATTAATATAAGATGATAACATAAGAGAAAACAAATGGGGTATATATGAGGACTCTATACAATAGTCTCAATAGCACTGCATTTCCAAAATTGTTCTAAAAAAAAGGTTTCATTCAAAGCAATTTGTTTTCAGGAGTACAATAATATGAATCAATAGTGTACACATTTAAATGTAATTTTCTCTTTTTAAGTAACTCATCTCTATTATTTTGGTATTTAATGTCAAGCAAATATTATTTCCTCCCAATTTCCCTTCACCTTGCATTGTAGATGATTTTCTATTTGTTTACATTGCTTACTAAACAATCTTGAACTCTCTTTACTATATCTAATGTATCCACAAAATGATATTATTCAATTTTTAATCCTACCCAACAATTAAGGATCAGAGAAAGCAATGTGAGAATAGATTTAAGAAGAAGAGTAATTCACAGTGACCCATAGATAGCATTAAGATGATAAATAATGCATATTTGCAGTGATAAAAGGAAGTTATTAAAAATAAATAAAAATATACATTATCTTTGAATTTGAACACAATTTGGACTGCACTGTTTTACATCTCTAAAAGCTTTGAATCTGTAATGTTTCTTGTCTTAATCAATTATGTGGTACCTTCCCTCCAAACAATTAATACAGTTGATGAATCTACATTGTTGCTAATAAAAATTTAATGTGAGAGAGTGAAGAATTTTGTTTATATATATTAATATGTACATTTATTTTTATAATTACATGGACAAGTAAGTCCATAAAGTGATATAGTGTATACATTAAAGGTAGATGAAAGAAATCTAATATGAGACATTATATTGTAGGTATGTTATGTTGAAAGGTACTCAAAATATTTCAACACTATTTCAATTATTTTTCTGAAATTTTTAAGACCTATTATATATGGTGATTAGTTTATAAGTAATATCCATAGTATTCTGAAAGAAGATATAAAGCTAAACATAAACCAAAATGTCCAACTTTGATGATATCAGATAAGTAGAAACAAACAGGACTAATGAAAAACCTTATGGGAATATCTGAATATCTCAGTCTTATTAGAGAAGAACAACACTGATTAGATGCTAGTGAACTATGTGGCAAAGAGTTCTCGAATGCATGTCCATACATACACACAATCACAGAAAGATACTATGCTGTTCATTTGTACTTTACATTTTTCTCAGTATTTCTCTACCCTGCAGATTCTTATCTATGCTGGAGACATGACTGCCTTTATTTTTCTATATACCCACAAATCCATTTTTTGGATACCTATGATGTACATTTCCGCTATGTACCAACTATGATTCTGTGCACACATGGTTACTGCTTTCATGGAAATTTCCACTGATTCCCACTTCAGAAGCAGAGGTTGAAGTCATTACTGAACATCTCTGACTTTCAGATGAGAGAAAATATACTTCCTGAGTTGACAGATAATCAGAAATGATTTTCAGTATCTTACATGATCTCTACTCATCAGTTAACAGCTTTTTCACAGATCATTGCCCTCTTTGGCAGATGCAGCAGCAGTCCCAATAAAGCCTAGCTATTTTAAATTCACATATTCATGTTCATGTACTTTAAAAAGATAAAGCTATAGGTGACTTTTTTCTCCACTTAATCATAAATCATTAATACATTAATTGTAGAATTCACACTGGTAAATAAACTTATGAAAAGACTGAGGCATTTACAGTTTGATAATGAAGGATAAAAACTAAGATTTGTTATAAATTGTCAAAACCAAGAGTTTCCCTTTGAAAAGGAGAAAAATAGAAACAATAGCTGAAGGAAATGTCATGTACAATTCTAGAATCATGAAAAATTGTAGAGATAACTCACTGATGAAAGATGATCTTAGGGAAGAAACTAGTGGATAGAATCCATGACATATGTTAAGAGTTTGGACTTAAGTAGTAGTAGGGATCCTTCATTTGCAATAACAGAAAAAACAAACAAAAAAATGCAATGAGTGTGAGTTTAGATTAAGCAGACTGATAGGGAGATTAGGGACACTCAACCTCAAATTCCCCTCATCTTCAAATTTGCTCTCAATTTAGCACAGGTTAAGTCTTATAACACTTGTTCATTATCTTTTCAATCCTGGCTAACACAAGACTTGCTTTTTTGACAACCAGAGAACTTGAAGAAAAAAAAAAAGTTTAAATTGATGAACTCTTTTGACTTAAAGTTTATTATTTATAGTACGGTTAAAATTGATACAAATAAAAAACAGCAGCTGTGAGGGATGGTAGTAGCAACGGTTTTACCATTAAAAATCATTTTCCTTCTGAGAATAATAGGGAACTATGTATTTTCTGAATTCTATTTGCCACAGAATTATTCTAGAGGAATCTTAAAGTTTGTGCATTCAAATATCATTCCTTTCTTTTCACAATGTCAGAGTATTTCATATTTCTCTAGGAATGTTCAGACAGAGAGAGTGAACCTGGATGAATTGTATTTCTGTGAGGAAGGGATCAATGAATTTGCCTAAGATATTATCTATGAGAATTTACTCTTTTTTATTGACTTTATGGAATCAGAGAATGGGACTTAGTGTTTTACCCATTTATATTCTAGTCACTGAGGTAATAATAGCTAGATGGTACCTAAAGTAGAAAGTGTGCTTTAAAATAAGGGCATTCTCTCAAATCATAATAGTTTCCACTATAAAAACTAAAGGTGGTTCTTCCTCAATTCACTGTTTCAGAGAACTGTTATTAGTTGAAGCAAAACTTTAAATGGCTTTTGTTGTAAAATAAACAATAGGTATATGACATTTGATGAGAGGGATGGTTTATTGTGACAACGCAATCACTTTCAAGTATTAAATTTCAGAATGAAAACCATAAATCATTCACCTTGCAATGGTGAAGTTTGACTTATCTCTCTGGTCCACATCACTTATGGACACCAAGGACAAATGAGTCAAAATGATTTGATGAAAAAAGTTCTTAAGCAATAACTACATAGTTTTACCACTTGCATGAATGGAAGTTTTAAATCTTCTCTGCTGTCAATTTGTTAAGTTAATGATCTATTGGCTATGATTACTTTTCTATTATATATATATCATGAGATATATTATTTTATTGTATAATATGGGTTGACATATGATATAATTAAGACCAGACATACATATCAAGATTGTGTTTGCATATAAAAGTATACACTTGATTTATATAGTTAAAAGCACTTTAAGACTATCTGCAATGAACTACTACTTCCCTAATAACATGGAAATAAATTTGTGTTCCATGTTACAGGTACAAAGAGGTTTATTCTGCAGTTTAAGAAAATAAATGTGTCAACATAGATTTTATTTTAGAATTAAATTTAATATTATTTAATTATATTTGTACATGATGCTCTAGAGTTTCTAAAACTTTAATTTGTGTACAAATCACATCAGATCCTATTAAAAAGCAAATTCTGAAGCAGTATGTGGGGGAAAGGCTAATATTTTTCATTTCAAACCCTGTTGTGATACCAATTCTGCTGTTCTGATGCTCACAATTTAAGTAGGAAATTAGTGTAAGCGTGTATGCTTTTGAATATCAATAGATAAATGATATAAAATATTTTCAGTGCTAACAATAGTTAAATGCCAACATGAGTGCCTAAATAAAATAGTCAAGAGGCTAAGTACAATTCCTAACTCTTCTCATTTCTATTTCTTACTTTCAGTTTAAATAGACACTATTTCCAAATCAGAAATATGTTCATTAATTACTCATGCTGACTTCAAAATTAAAAATACAGCTAAAATATATGAGCATATTCTATTACAATGTGCATATTTGGGGAAATTTAACTTTTCTTACCTTTCTCTCATTCTTACTTCCTCCTGCACAAGAATCTGCATGGCGATGTGTTTTATCTGCACAAAGCCCATCCTTAACCTTGTTTGTCTAGAAACAGGAAGCCCGGTAGATGTTAGTGCTAAACATCAGATGATTTTACAAATTACATATTATCTCTTTACTCTTTCACTCATTTATTTTTAGGAAACTAATGAAATACCAACATTAACTGTCATTCCAAGTTTTTCTTTCAAACATGTAATGTCATCCAAAAGACATGTTCAAAACAAACATCAGAATGGCTAAAGATGCATCATTTGAGGACTGTGAAAATAACTCAAGTATTCTGATTGTACATTTTTATTCAGTATGTTGCTAAGAAAGAAAGTATAAAAACACTTCTTGTAATTTACATACATACATTTTAACAAATATATAATTCTTATGTGTACTATACATTATTTTTGTGTAATTCTAGTTTTCCTAGACTTAGTTTCTGTAATACCAACAGCCACCTGTGGACTTCACAACAATGGGATTTCAGATCAGTAGTTGACAAAACAACAACTGTTAGATGATTTTTAGAGGAGTTGGATCCACATTCTCACAGGTTCATTTAAAATGTGTGCAAATATGGAGATTGTCCGAATTAGGTTCATCTTTTGGATGATAGTGCTAAAGATAAAAATATTATACAGTTACATTTATCACATTTGAAAGCCCAGTCTAATGGTTTGTCATGATCTACAAATAGGCTGTAAAGCTCGATTACATTTATATAAATAAACTGGGAAAAGTTTCAAAGTTGATAGAGAAGAATACAGATACAATAATGTCTTACTATGCACCATACTTTATGCTTTTAGAATGCAGCTTAAGGTTTCTAGATCCCCATAGACAGTGACCCATCAATAACATATCTCTAAGCTAATTCATATAATTTATATTTGTATGTAATTAAAGTAGCTTATCTTTTACTTATTATTTCCAGTTATGTGAGTCAATTCCAAAAACTTAGATGTCTGTGATAGTCTTTTAGTATTACAAACTTTTCTTTTCTTTTGATAGACCAAATGATTTGTACTTTTGCTTAATAGCACAATATTTTGAGGTGATTATACATGGTACAATAGTTGAATGAAGCTAACTAATGTATGTATCACCCTAAATACAGTAATTTTTTTGTGATGTGAACTTTTAAAAACTTTTCTTAAGTAATTTTCAAGGATACAATATATTATTTATATTTCCATGATTATAATAATAAAATGTTTTATAATTTGATTTGTTAAAGTGACAAAAAATATAGCTTTGCATTCTTTACTCTGGAAAAGGGAAATTTGCGAGTGCACACTTGAATGAAATGTTTCCTTTCAGC
The DNA here is from genome assembly GCF_902686455.1 of Sciurus vulgaris. NCBI lineage: Eukaryota > Metazoa > Chordata > Mammalia > Rodentia > Sciuridae > Sciurus > Sciurus vulgaris. The sequence goes on along the minus strand of NC_136470.1, from coordinate 21,792,113 downwards.
ATAGCATATTGCAATCGCATTGGAGCACATTCATAAATAATTCTCGTGTCCAGAAAATCTTGGGCCCAGAACTATCATAAGCAAACTAATTAACTTTTTCTCAATCATGATTAATTGGAGTTTGTAAATCAACAAAAATAAAAGTCAGATTATTTTCATGACAATATCATAACAGCAAAATGAAGTAAAATAATACATTATTGATTCAATCTACCTTAATTATTATAAATAACTAAAAAGTTGTAAATATGAGCAAATCTGTTAATGCATTTATAGCTTCTACTTATTTATTGTTCCTCATTCCATTTCATTTAAAGTCAAGAAATATCAAAATTTTTCCTTCTTATTTTTCAATTTACTAATTTGGTTTATCTTTAAGTATAATTATTGTATTAAATGTTTGAATTAATCTTAATGAATTAAATTATTTTATTTTTAAAAAATAAGTGGCAATTTCGCATTAATATATATTATTTGATAATTAGCTAGTTTAGAGTTTATTAGCCTAGAGTTCTTGGAAATAAATCACTATAGTTTCATGATCAGATGTAATTTCATCACACATAAATTTTAAGTGCTTTATGCATATTTGTTGAAACTCAGTGAAGAAGAAAATGCAATATTGTTAATCAATAAAGTAAGACTGGCTATATTGCCATTTTATGTAGGAACCGCCTCTCAAACTCAGAACATTATCCATCAAGTAATCAAATATAATTTACTTTTTAAAAAATCTCAATGTAAGAAAACTTTTCATACTTGATTTCCTATAAAATGTTAAGAAATGTTACTTATTATTCATCTTAGATATAAATATCCCCTTTAAAGTATAAGATTAAAAACTGCTAAATAATTAAATGTTTGGAATTCTTGTCCAGTTGCGTAAAGAGTATACAAAATTATATGTGAAAAATGCTTGAAATTATCAACTTTTAATTTTATTTTACTTACCACTTCAAATTCAATACCCAAATATATTTTGTTAGAACACTGTAGTAGACATAAAAATCTCCAACATTTTCTTGTATATAATATGTTATTTGAAAATCAGTTACTTTCTACAATTCTTGTCAGGGAGAACTTTACTTCTGTGTATCTCATGAGTTATTATATTCTCATAAGGAAATGCATGAGTTACAAGGAGTAGTTTACAAATTAAGACTGACTTCAACTATAAATTTGAATTCTTGTTAAAAATTATGAAATTGATATTAACTAAATCATAGTGTAGTTTTTAATGAACAACTTGTTGTCTATCAGACCAAGAGAGACCAGGTCCTTTCCCAAATATACAGGAATGCACTTGGTGTTTAAAGGGCAAACTGTGTAAGACAGTCATATCTTTGACAGACAAATCACATTCCATTCACTAGTTTTCTGTCCTTGGAGTATTTGCATACTTCATTTTCTGTATGCATTTATTGTATAGCATTTAGTATCTCACTGCTCTAGCAATGGAATGTTATATTATTTGTATTTGTCAAAAACAAAACAAAACATTACTGCACCTTTTTATGATTCTCTAGATATTATGGTTTGTATGTGAGGTGTCCCCAAAAACTCATGTGTGAAAGAATGTGAGTAGGATTAGAGAAGGAATGATTGGATTATGAGAGCCTTAACCCAATCAGGCAGATAGGGTGTGGCTGGAGGAGGTGGGTAACTGGGGACATGCCCTTGGGTATATATTTTTTATCTGGTGAGTAGAGTCTTTGTCTGATTCCTGATCATCATAATGTGAGCCCCTTGCCTCCACCACACTCTTCCACCATGATGTTCTGCCTCACCTTGAGTCCTGAGGAATGAAGTCACTCTCCATGGCCTGAGACCTCTGAAACCATGAGCCCCCAAATAAACTTTTCCTCCTCTAAAATTGTTCTTGGCAGGTCTTTTAGTCATAGCAGTGAAAAAGCTGACCAAAACACTACATAACTTCAGGAAGTAGTATAATTTGACAGATTCCCATCATGTTCCAGGAAGTTCAGAAAGGCTATTAAGATGGTAACCAAACTGCACTCAGGAATTATATAAGCAGCAGTGTAATGTTCTAATTTTCCCATTTAAAATATTGAGTTTGAAGTTAATTTTCCATCCATTTACAAATTTTTAAAATTTATTTAAATATATGGAAAATCATTAAAGTAAGTCAGGAACACTTGAAAGTTTGCTCATGTCAATTTAATATCCATACTGGTCTATTTTCTAATTAATCTCTTTCCTCTGACTCAGCATTCATTTTTCAATTAATACAGTTTTGGAGCTGTTTGCTAAAGAGAAACCTTAATACTCTGTATGCACAATATAATTAGTTTGTGACTCTTATGTCCCTTAAGTGATATGTCCTATAATGGATAAAACCCTCAAACCTTTACATTTACTAGCATAGTTCCTAAAGGAATATTCAAATACAAAATGATTATCATAGTGTTCATTTTCTGAAGGTATCAGGGTATGACAGTATTAAGTATGAGTAGTGAAATATGTGTTAAATATTTCTTTGAAATAATAATGGCTCAAATTGAAAACTATAACTAGAAATTGTTTATTATTTTTCCTTAAAAATTATGTGTTTCACAGATATCAAAAAGCTTTTAGTTTCAACCACATAGTCTGCCATTACTTCATATTATTGGTTTTACAATTTCAAAGTATCATTTAAGTTTCATAATTCTTCTAGCTATTTCTCATGTGAGAAACTGTAACTCTACATGACAAATGAAACAAAAATACATACCATACAGTACTTGAACTTCTCTTTTTTATAAACCTTTAATTAAATTTTAGAAAGTTAACTTTTTCCTGTGTAATTTGAGTCTGCAAAAAATGATAGCACAGGGTAATTGCACAATCCCATGTTCTCAACCATACTAAACAGAAAGCAAACACACAGGGTATGTAACACTGGTGTAAATTAAATCTATTTTTGTGTTTTAAAGCCTAGCAATTTTCTTAATGCTATTTAACCATGGCATAATGTGAAAACTGTACTAATAAATTAGAGGGCAAAGAGTGTGCTTCAGGTGCTAGTCTAGAATTTATGCAAGTGATAGACATTTTCTGCATTATTGAGCAGCAATTATCTTGCTTCACATATTACCACGATATTTTCAAGTTTTACTTTCATCAGAAATGACTTCTAGTTACCATGAGACCTAGAAGTAGGTAAAATTGCATAGCATACTGCATTTGTTAAGAAAACAGAGGCTGATCAGGTCATTAATCCAGTATTAGATGATTCTGTACAGATAGTTTTGTTGCTGGAGATATGAAGGCACAGATGTATTTGTTCATTGATGTAACTGTGTGAAAGCATGCTGTACTTTTTTTCCTTCTGAAAATATAAACAGTGAGTGAAATTGCTTTAACATGACTGATTATTGTTAGTGCTTGCATAGTACTTGTAAATATCAATTTTAGTTTTAAAATTTATCACATATAATTCATTAAAATATATAATTACACAATGCTATTTAAGCATGATTTTGTATTTTTATTATGATATATTTTATTGTCTACAAAATGCTTTTTATAAAATAATATATGTGTAACTTTACCATCCATAAATGTATTCATTGGGGAAAGGGGCAAAAATATGTATATGTAAGTATACTTATATATTTAAACATGGTAAAGTTATAAATAACTTATTACCTAAAACATTTTATTGATTTGTATATATATGTGTGTGTATTTATAATATATAGTATATGTAAAGTGATATACATATGTACATATACAGAGATATGTAGAGGAATTTGGTGGAAATGTGCATATATGTATAATTATTGTGGTATTTTCTCCAAGATTTCCTTAAGATTATGCTATTATTTTTATTATCATTTAACCAATCTTGGGGTAATGAAACGAAGTGAATATGATCATCATGTGTGTATAAATAGCTAAGAATTGAACATGAGTTAAAGAAATAGAGAAATTGAGGATAACTTCTTGTTATCCTACTTCAGTAACTGTGTGGATGATTTAGAAATATATTGAAGTTGGGGAGCAAGTCACTTTATGGGTAACCCAAGTGGTCATACTTAGAATTGCTATAATGTTGGAATATTATTATTTCACTTATTTGGGTTGTTATTTGTTATTGTTGAATTGAAGGAGTTTTTCTTATGTTCTGCACATTAATCCTTTGTCAATTATATGATTTGTGCTTGCTTTCTCTCGTTCTTGTAGGGTAGCTTTTCACTGTCATTTATGTCTTTTGATAAACAAAACTTGTCATTTTGTTTTGGTCCAGTTTATCTATTTTACTTCTATTTCCCATGCTTTTGATATCAAACTGAATATATTACAATATGAATCATAAATCCAACACCTTAAACTTTTTTCATGTTTTCTTCTAAGATTTTTATAATTTTGAGTCTTAACATTTAATGGACTATGAGTTAATTTATGTATACACTGTAATAAGGGTTCAAATTCATTCTTTTGCATGTGGATATTCAATTTCCCCCACAACAATTGGTGATGAGATTTTTCTTTGTTTTAGTACCTTTGTTAAAGTTCATTTGATTCCATATGCAGTTTATTTATGCACACTACCAGTGTTATTTAAAAATTTATTTTCCAAAGATTCATTGTTAACTTATAGAAATATAATGTTTTATGACAAAATTTACACAGTATTCACACTGAATTCATCAACGAATTTTCTTTTTGCATGGTTTCTATGAGATTTTCTATATATTCATCATATATTCTGCACCTTTTTACTTTTTACTTTTCATTTTTTGTTTGTTGAACACATTTGCTATGACTTCTAGTAAAATGATCAGAAATTGGGAAGAGAGCTGACCACTTTGCTGTGTGCTCAATCTTTAGGAAAACATTAAAAATTTGGTTTTAACTACCATGATAATTGTGTGGTTTTACCCTTTATTGAAGCTGATAATAATTCTATTCTGGTTTGTAAAGAGTTTTCATCATAAATGAATGCCAGATCTGCTTTTGGATTTGCACTAATCCTGTTGAGATAAGTATATTACTTTTCTCTAAGTATTTCTGCAGGTGCAAATATGCTTATTATTAAACCAATATTAAACTGATATTTCTTATTATTAAACCAATCTTGAACTAATGGAATAAAATGAACATGGTCTTGGTGTAGTACCCTGTTTATATTTCAGGAATATACTTAGTAATATTTTAATAATGACTATTGCAGTAAAGTTCATTACAATTTCTGGCTTATTTTTTTTCTAGTAATTTCTTTATTATTTTTTCTTTTCAGAGCCATGCCTGACCTCAAAAAAAAACAAAACAAAACAAAGCTTGGTAATCACACTTTATTTCTTATTTTTCTAAAGTAAGATTGATTTTTTTTTCTTAAATGTTAGGTAGCATTCTACAGCAAGTTTTTTCCTGACCCTATTTTTTTAAATATAGTATTACTATATTTAAAGAAATTTTTTACAAAACCCTGAGCGATCACATTTTAATATTTATTTTTCCACAACAATGTGAATTTTAAACCTTCATGACAAAAGAATAGGAATTGCTTAGACACCAAATAATAACTACTTTATCTTTTTTATCCTAAACCACAATGTCTGAAGGATTCTGATGAGAATATTATAAAATATGAATATAGTACATATAATGTGGAATTTAAGAGTTATTTTTCCTACTTCATATTTTTAGTTTGTAAAATTATTCTCTTTGACTTTTGGAAGTGTATTGCTAATGTTTTGATGATCATGATGCTAATTGATGCTGGTGGTGTGTCCAGTTGGAGTTCAAGTTCTTGGCATTCTGGATGAAGCATTGAGTAAGATAACAGGAGTAACACTGTGCAAATTTATTGAAAATGAAAATGAAATGACACTTCGTAGACGAATAGGAGCGGGCTAAGCTAGAGAGTGTGTCAAGGCAAGTCTTGTATGCTGAGTTGTCCCTTGATCCCTTCTCTGCACAGACCTGATTGAAGACCTTGCCCCATTTATTCCCATGGGTTGCTTTATTCTCTATGTAGTACAGGGAAGTAGCACAGATGTGTGAAGGATCAAGTGTAAGATTGTCTGGAGTGAAGGAAGAGGATTTACCCATTTATATTTCACACTCAAAAGGAGCACATCTAACATTGCCATATTCTACAATCTAATTTAAGATAAAATCTACTCCCTTAACTGAGTAAATATTTTATGGACTTAATAGGTAAATAAGAATTTCAAGATAATAATATACATCCAGAGTGCCATGGTCTGAATGTTTGTGCCCAACCCTGTAAATTGATGTGTTGAAATCCTAACTCTCAAGAAGATGGGATGGGAAATGGGGCCTTTGGAGGTGATTAGGCCCTGAGGGTTCAGCCCTCATTAATGCAATTAGTACCCTTCCTAAAGAGGCCCCAGAGAGCTGCCTCATCTTTTTCACAAGGAGATGGTGACTTACATGAACCAGGGAACATGTCTCCACTAGACACTGAATTTACTGATGCCTTGGTCTTGAAATGTGAAACTTTCACAACTGAAAAATAAATTTCTATTTTTCTTCAACTATACAGACTATGATCATTTCTTATAGCAGCCTGAACGATAAGATTTTGATACATGCATATTTATCCTCTTTATCATTTTGTATATACACAAATTCATATATAATTCTAAAAAATGGAAATTGTTGAGAAATAGTTGATCTCAAAAAAGAAAGCAAGAGAAATACATAGAGGAAGTTTGTGAGTAATAAAACACCTTATTACTTACCACTTTTTTCTTTCCAGATTTGAGGTGCTAGGGAGAGAATGAATGTGGAAGATACTATGAAAGTGTGGATACCATGACACTGAATGTTATGGACCCAATGTTTTGTCTCTCCCAAGTACATATGTTAAATTATTTCCCACCTGGTAGTAAAAGGAGGAGGAAGGACAGTGGGGAGCTGGTTAGATTATGAGGTGGAGCCCTCATAAATGATTAGTGCCCTTGTTAGGAAAGACATAAGAGCTGACTCAGTCTCTCTTTTTCAGTTTCTCTCCGCCTCATGCTTTTCCCTGTCTATTTTCCTCTTTCCCTCCTTCCCCTCTTCACCTTGTGAGCATACAAAGCCAGTGATCAGATCAACAGGCAGGCCCTTACACTGGCTCTACTTAACATAGGTTTCCTTGGCCTCCAGAACTGTGAGAAATGTATTCGTTGTTCAAGTAAAGACACTGAGGATCAAGATTTCTAAGAATTTGAAAAAAAAAAAAACAAAAGAAAAATGAGAGTTTATGCAGTTATCATCATCTGCTGATTGAGCTTTACATTTTTAAATTTTTTTTTCTTTGAGGGGTCATATGCTCCATGAATTGAAATTGCCATTTCAAGATTGTTCATTGAGGATTTAGGATAATAAAAATAGATTTTCAACTTGTGACTTCATAAACGCATGATTAGAGCTTAAGAGAAAGAAGCATAGAAAATATGAATTGTTGCTACTGTAACAGTAAAATCAAACAAAGAACTTTAAAAAAAATTCTATTTCAAGAAAAGGAGCTATGTTAGGATACCAAAAGGAGAAATGAAAATAATGCTCCTTATTATGGAACTTAATATCTAAGTAAATTAATGTTGATATAATGCTTCAAGTAATGAGAGATTAAATGTATGAAATTTTGCTTCACATTTAGTTTGTTCCTAATTCTTTGAACTAAGAAAGTGGATAATGATTTTATTTTTGTAGAGTAGTTATTGAAATAGATGCTATTTGTAACACTGAATTATATATTTTTTCTGGGTCTTTTTTGATATGACACAACTTAAACTCATTTTCTGTATGACTTTATAAATTGAGAACATTTTCTACTGATAACCATTTGTGACCAAATCATAACAGATTGTTATTGAAATTTTTAATTGAAATTATGTTGTTTATCAGAGAGAAATAAGTTATTGCATGAGCATATATAAATGCATATGGCTACATGTACTGTGGTAAATACTTGTACTGTGCACAGTATATTAAATGAATGTCATGAGAATGTTCAAACTGTTATAAGTAAAATTTCTCAACATGGCTATACTTGCATGGAAAACATTCAATGATTACACTGGTTCGTGTTTTAAAAATGGGTATTGAACAATGTGCACTATCATAATTAATTTCAAATATTCTGATTGCTGTTGCTTTTAAATTTGGAAAGGAATATAGCCTGGTCAAAAACAAATTAATTAAGATTATCACCCCAAAATATATTCTCTTGTTTGTGTGAAAATATGCTATTAGAACAAATAGGTTTTACATGCCCACTGAGCTGATGAATCCCATCACTGACTCACTTTTCCCTATGGCATATTTTTATGACTGCTATTCTGACACTGTTAATAACTTGCACAATAGTAATCACAAGCTTTTCCCCATTTCTATCTTGCTAAACATTCTATTCTTTATGTGACAGTCAACAAGAAAACACTGAAGGGGAGGCTCATTTTAATAGTAACTTAAATATTATTATATAATAATTTTACTCTACAGAAATGAATAACATTAACATGGGTTTGGGGTTAAGATGCAATTTCAATGTACTTAATACTACTACTATGACCTCAGAAATAACTCTGGTGATATTACTGACAAAAAGCCTGTTTAAGAGGATAATGTTTGCACATTAACATAGAGGAGAACATGGAACATGACATTGAGCTGCTCCTTACAGAGTCATATACCTATAAAAGTAAAAGCCCATGAAATTGCTGAGATTATGCATTTAAAAGTAATCCTGGTTCTTAATTTTATCAACTGGAATGCATAAGAGAATTGGATTCACTTCCTGAATCTAATTATTTCTACAAACGAGCTATAATTTTAAAACTAGGCAGACAAATTCAATCACATGTCCACATTTCTTAAATGACAATCTTGTCTCAAGGTATGCTTGCATATTATTTCAGTGTTGGACACAGATTTTAATTAAGAAAGCATAATGAGAGACATTGGTAAATAAAAATATAATTAAACAGAACAGAAGACAAAACAGTTTGGTTAAACAGGTACTGGGACTATTAACTATTCATATACAGGAAAAATAGAACTTAACTTCTATTTTCTACCTGAACAAAATTCTATTATATATTAAAATTTAAGTTTGAATCATATATCATAATATATTAAAATACCTTCATGATGTGGAGGTAATATTTTTAAACCACTGCACAAAAATGTACATACCACAAAGGAAGTGATTATTTAAACTACCAATATTAAAAACATCAACAAAGGAACAAGAAGAGAATAAAATTGAAAAGTGTCCTTTTAGAGAATGTTCACAACTTGTATCATTAAAATATTACCAATAAAATATTGTGCATATTAGTAAAATGTTGTGGATACCAGTATATGCAATTTTATGAGGAAAATAAACTATAAATTTGGTCACATTCATCAGCTACTTCTAAAAGGGGATTCAACGGGTTTTCCTCAAAGTCTCCCAATTTATCAAGAAATTTAAAAAGCAATGACTTATGTTTATGACTAAATTTCTAGAGAAAATTATGAAAACATTTTGAGGATATATATCAGTGAATCTTCTAGCAAAAGAGTAAACTGTTACAAGTATTTTGTAAGATCTTTATTGAAGTTTAGAAATAGCTCCTGAGGTTAAACACATGCATGTTCACAAATATAGGCATACATGTATGTATGTATGTAAAGTGAAAGTAAACAGGGTTATGTTCACGCAATGCAATATTTAACAATAGGAATAACAAACTATTTTAAACCGTTTATAAAGTTAACTCTCACAAACACAATTTTTCAAGAACTGAAAAACAACCCAGGCATGGAGGCACATGTCTACAATCCTAGCAGTCTCAGGAGTCTGGGGCAGGAAGATTGCTAGTTCAAGGACAGCCTCAGCAACTTAGTAAGGCCCCAAGCAACTCAGTGAGACCCTGTATCTAAATAAATATAAAAAGGCCCAGAGATGTGGCTAGATGATTAAGCATCCCTGGGTTCAATTCCTGGTACCAAAAAAAAAAAAAAATGTTTTCCTTACTGTAATTGTTATTAACAACAAAACGAACTATAGTTTTAATTTTAAATACATAGGAAAGAAATGTGTAGATAGGATACAAAGTAGTTAAAGAATAGATTGAAGAAAGAGATTTGGAAGAGATATGTACACTGCTGCCTTACTGATTATCATATTCCTTTTTTCATTTGATCATTACACAGAATTTAATTGCTAATCAATATATTATGTTTTTCTTTCATATTTCATGTTCTTTATTTTCTTTTACAATAAAAAGTGAAAAGTCATATTTATACTTAAGATACAGAATAGAAATGAGAAACTAGATAGTGAGTATAATGAAAATACTGAAATAAATATGCTGCTAATGAAGCAGTTGCGGAAATGCAAATCCAAACTACACTGAGATTTCATTTCACTCCATTCAGAAAAGCAGCTATCAAGAATAGAAACAAAAATAAATGCTAGGGAGTGTGGAGAAAAAGGAACATTTTTACACTGTGGATGGGACTGTAAATTAGTACAACCCCTTTGGAAAACCATATGGAAGTTCCTGCAAAGACTAGGAATGGAGCTACCATAAAATCCAGCTGTATCACTTTAGTATTTATCCTAAGAATTAAAGTTATCATGCCATAGCATTAAATGTATATCCATGTGTATAGCAGCACAATTCATAGTAGCCAAAGTACCGAATCAGTCTACATGCTCATCAATGGATAAAAGGATTAAGAAAATGTGGGGCATATGTACAATTTTCTTTATTAATCATAAAGAAAAATGAAATTATGTCATTTGCAGGAAAATGGATAGAACCAGAGAATATTATGATAAGTTAAATAAACCAAACTCAGAGATCCAAGGGTCATATATTTTTCTCTCATTCATGGAGCTAAAGAAGAAAAAGAAAAAGTTTAGGGTATTTCATAAAAATTTAAGGGTTAGTACAGTAGGGGAAAGGGATCAGGGGGAGGGAGGTGGAAATGAAGGATGAAAGACTGGGGAATAATTCTGTCCAAATTGTATTGTTATATTGTGTTCATGTGTGAACATGTAACAACAAATCCCACCATTATGTATAAATGTAGTACACAAAAAAATATGAAAAAAAAAACAAACAAAAAAGAAATGCATTGCTAATGAAAAAAGAGAAGTGCTTAGATATCAGTTAGGGGTTAAGTGATTATATTTTTAGAACTTTTGTTTATTTGTTAAATTATGGGAGATACTATAACTAGGGATATATAATAGTAGTTAATAAGCAACTATATATATTCTCATAGGTTAATAAACAGAATGATATAATTATGAACAACCAAACTAGAAAGTTTATGAATTAATATGATAATGGAAACAAATGAAAAATAAACAATATAGTCAACAAAGTAAAATATATAAAGAAATATACAAAGAAAAATATATACATATAATGTGCACACTACCAAGGAAGTACGCATTTTGAAGTGAATGCAGCATTATGACACATGATTTTAGTAAAACGTTGTCCAATATTACAGATGAATTTCTGGTAAATATCATAAAACTTTAAAATATGATTTTTCTTAAATGTAGAAATTTTATATCTAGTTTTTAAATAAAATAGTTAATATTTGTAGCTCCTTAGTGATTTTAAATTTTATTATAATATCTTCAATAATTATTAAAATAGAAAATGCTAAAATTATCATGTATAAGAAAATGGCCAAAATTATTATATTTTTGAATTTCTGGAAAGGCATCTATGAAATTATTATTACAGAAGCTTGAAGAAACCATATTCAGTATTACCCTAACATTTTATTGAGGCACTTATACAGTTCTGATTATTCACAGATAGTCCCATATGCTTTCATAAGTAATTAAAAGTAATAATGATGAGTGCTCATATTCGTGAACCACTTTACTCAGGATAAACACAGTTTTGAAGTTTCAACATTTATGGTCATATTTAACCTTTGCATTTGTCTTATGAGTAAGGATATTATTCTAACACATCTTTGTTTTCCTCATGCAAAAATGCACGACACAAAAGGTTAATTAACGTGTCCCCAACAATTCTTAAGTGGTAGAGCTTGAATTTCCCTTCTGGAATTTGCTTTTCTATCTGGGCTCTCAAACACTGTTTTGAACTCTCATCACTACAAGATATTGTTTTATAGCACAAAACTTTAAAGCAACAAACCATGATCTAACCAGGTATTATTTTTTTCCCAACTTCTCTTTTTCTGAATTTCCTAAGTGTCCCTTTTCTGGGGAATTCTTCTCTGCTGAACAAAACTGATTCTTGAGGGAATTTTCTCTGCAGTCAGGAGCCAGGTGTAAAATTACAAAATGCTGGCAGAGACCTTGGGCAGAGATTACCTTGTGGTGGGCCTTTTAGTCCCTCTACAGAGAAGGGCAAGGCTATATACATAATCCACCTAGTCTAAAACATTTCACATGTTTATTGCAGAATTTCAGAATACAGGTAACTAGAGAATTCAGATAATACTAGGAAAAAAATAAGGTGTATCACAGATAATGAACTGGAGTATTGTGTCCCTTTTAAGTAGGCGGCAGCTTCAGAGGAATGTAGCTATGGGGTGAAAAGAGCATCCAAGACTCTAATTTTTCAAGAGATTCATAATATAAATATAATTCAGAACATAATAAATTGTGTGAAAAACGTGATGAATAAATTTAGCACACACTATAATTTCAGGTTATAACTTTGTTATAAAATATATTTGCAAGCTAACATGGCATGCAAGTAACTTTCTAAATTTCTGAATATACAAATTTCTACAGTTCTCTTTTTTATCAGATATAAATAGTGAAATCCACAGAATATTTCATATATACAAGTTTTTTTTTTGTTTTTTTTTTTTTTTGAGGGAAGTACTGGGGATTGAACCAGGGACATTTTATAACTGAGTTATATACTCAGTCCACTTTATATTTTATATTTTAGTTTGAGACAGGGTCTCACTGAGTTGCTGAGGCTGCCTTCGAACTTGTGATCTTCTTTTCTATGCCTCAAGAGTTGGAATTCCAGGCAAACACTAATGCACCCTGTGAGAAAATATTTTAAAGTGTCTTGTCTGACAAGGTCCAGGTTTATCACGCCATCCCCTAAAAATTTTACTTATTATTCATTCATTGAAACATATTTACTAATAATACTTATTTAATTCTATTACTACAATTTAGAAAAGAAGCTGAATAAATATGTGTAACTAATTTTCTGTGTAACAGTGACCCAACTGGTGGATCAGAGTCAAAGGTTATGTTTTAGTCATAACATATTTGCTCTAATCAGCAAATTCAACTGTTATGGGGCACAACTTAAGAACAGACCGATCACCACTGAGAAGTCCAAATTTGAGAGTCTTTATTAAGCCAGCCAGTTGACTCTCACACAATGCCCCAAAAAATGGCTACTGGGAGAACAGCTCTGACCACAGGGTTGTAGGGGTTCTTATACCAAAAATCACATCAATCATAAGTGTCTGTTGCTATGATTTAAAATTACAAACTAACATTATGAGATCATGGACAGAGGGGGAAGTGGGTCAAACTGACCCTTACTAGGTACAAATTAAAGAATGGTTACTAACATTCACACAATTACCGTTTACATGGTACATTGGTTAAGAGCAATAGAGGTTAAAGGAGAGCAATTTTTACTACATAGGAGTTGCCATTGTATATTATTAAACATGTCAAGCCAAGTAAATGAAGATGGGTACAGAGGTGGGGTGTTCCCATGGGAGAAACTTATTTCCTACATAACATGGAGTCTCAGAGCAAAATGGAGTCTGTTTAGTCATTTCCCTTAGAGTCTGGCCTATAACATTCTCATGGAGCCAGATCTGTCAGCCCATCACACAACCAGTTGTTTTGTTTCAACTTGAAAAGTAAGCAAAATCTATAAAAGGAAGCATGAATTAAAGAAACTCCTTAAAGTTTATTTTACAACTATTGGTCAAATTCTAATTTCTCATCAATACTCAGTTCCTCATAGTGCCACCTAATCAACTTTGTAGACTATTAAATAGAAATGACCAACTTAGATTTTTCATTTTGACTTCAAGTATACATACTTGAAGAATAATCACAAAGCTCAGGTATTATGGGAGAGATGACAAAGTACATCAGGGCCATATGTGAAAATGGACATTCACACACAGATACATATACATGATTTCCAAAATGAGTTTTGCTTTATTTTTTATGCTTAATTTTGTTGTCAGTTTGAATTATTTAAAAATGCATGCGTAAACTGAGAGTGTCATGAATTTGCATAGCTAACTGACAAATAAAGAGATTTATACCCAAAACCATTAGTTTGAGCAAATGAGCTAGATGAAAATAACTTGAAGAATTAGCTACAGTGAGTAAGCTGAATTTAGGAAAAACAACAAAGAAAAGAAGATGAGGTCTGCTAAAGTATATAAAATAATTCATTAAATATTTAATTGAGGTGATCCAAGATGGCGGACTAGAGGGTGACTGCATCTCCAGTTGCCCCAGAACTCAGAATTCAAGAAGGGGAGGCATTGAGAGACTTGGACTAAGATAGAACCACGGGGTGAGACTCCCCCACCCAGCGAAGCTCAGCTGGGCAGCAGGCCCGGATTCGAGTGGCTTAGTAGAGTGGGACAGGGCAGATAGCGTCCCCCCAGGCAGCATGGGGCAGTCTGGCGGTGGGCTCCGCCCACAGGGACAGATCCTCCAGCCTCTCGGAACAGGCCCCCCAGTGAGAGCCCTTCTGCACAGAAGCAGCGCGGCCAGCTCCGGCCCGCCCCAGCCAGCTCCAGCCTGCCCCACTGCCAGCTACAGCCCGCCCGCAGGTTGCTTCAGTGACCAGCATAGGGCGCCAGGGACTTCCCCAAGCAGCCCAGCCCCCCTCCAGCGGGAAGCGCCTCTCTAGGCTAGCTTCTCGGGGCAAATCACCCAGTGAGAGCCTGTCTACACAGAGCCAGCCACAAGTCCCCAAGCCAGTGGAGACCTCCAACCTACAACCAGCCTCTGGAACCAGGGCTGTGCAACAAGAGACCTCTCCAGGTCTCTCTACCTGGAACTGGTAGCGGGCTAGGGGCAGCGTTCTTCGGAAGCACTGCATTATCAAATTAATCCAAGACTTCAGGCTACTGAAGGCTGGTAGGTGATACACTGGAAATCTACAGGGTCACTATAAGCCAATAGAGGAAATCTACAATATCACAGAGTCCCATTGACAGCTGACCAATATGAGAAAAGAAGGGAAGAAAATGTCCGAAACAAACCTAGATACGATATCAATAAAACCCAATGACAGCACAGCAAAAGAAGTGTCTAAAAGGGAGTTCAGAATGTACATAATTAAAACAATCAGGGAAGCAAACGAGGAGATGAAAGAACAAATGCAGGCATTAAATGAACACACTAATCAACAGTTAAAAGAGCAAATAACGGAAGCAAAACAGCATTTCAATAAAGAGTTAGAGATACTGAAAAAAAATCAAATGGAAATCCTTGAAATGAAGGAAACAATAAACCATGTTAAAAACGCCATAGAAAGCATAAACAATAGGATAGATCACCTGGAAGACAGAACTTCAGATATTGAAGACAAAATATTTAATCTTAAAAACAAGGTTGACGAAACAGAGAAGATGGTAAGAAATCATGAACAGAATCTACAAGAACTATGGGATATCATGAAGAGGCCAAATTTAAGAATTATTGGGATTGAGGAAGGCTTAGAGAAACAAACCAAAGGAATGAACAATCTATTCAATGAAATAATATCAGAAAATTTCCCAAATCTCAAGAATGAAATGGAAAACCAAGTACAAGAAGCTTATAGGACTCCAAATATGCAAAATTACAACAGACCTACACCAAGACACATTATTATGAAAATACCTAACATTCAAAATAAAGAGAATTTTAAAGGCCGCGAGAGAAAAAAATCAGATTACATTCAGGGGGAAACCAATAAGAATATCAGCAGATTTTTCAGTCCAGACCCTAAAAGCTAGAAGGGCCTGGAACAACAATTACCAAGCCCTGAAAGAAAATGGATGCCAACCAAGAATTTTATACCCAGCAAAACTTACTTTCAGATTTGACGATGAGATAAAATCCTTCCACGATAAACAAAAGCTAAAGGAATTTACTAAAAGAAAGCCGGCATTACAGAACATTCTCAGCAAAATATTCCATGAGGAAGAGATGAAAAACAACGATGTAAATGAGCAACGGGAGGAACTAGCCTAAAGGAATAGCCAAATAAAGGAGAAACCAAATCATGTCAAAAAACAAAAATGAGTCTAATCACTAGGAATACAAATCATATCACAATAATAACCGTGAATGTTAATGGCCTGAACTCATCAATGAAAAGACATAGACTGGCAGATTGGATTAAAAAGAAAAATCCAACAATATGCTGCCTGCAAGAGACCCATCTCATAGAAAGAGATACTCATAGACTGAAGGTGAAAGGATGGGAAAAAACATACCATGCACACGGACACAGCAAAAAAGCTGGAGTATCCATCCTCATTTCAGATAATGTGGACTTTAAGCCAAAACTAGTCAGAAGGGATAAAGAAGGACATTACATACTGCTTAAGGGAAGCATAAATCAGCAAGACATAACAATCATAAATATCTATGCCCCGAACATTGGCTCATCCATGTATGTCAAACAAATCCTTCTCAAATCCAGAAATCAAATAGACCACACCACAATAATACTAGGCGATTTTAACACACCTCTCTCACCGCTGGATAGATCGTCCAAACAAACATTGAATAAAGAAACCATAGATCTCAATAACACAATCAACAATTTAGACTTAACCGACTTATATAGAATATACAATCCAACAAAGAACGAATACACTTTCTTCTCAGCAGCACATGGATCCTTCTCTAAAATAGACCATGTTTTATGCCACAAAGCTACTGTTAACAAATACAAGAAGATAGAGATACTACCTTGTACTCTATCAGATCATAATGGACTGAAATTAGAAATAAATGACAGAATAAAAAACAGAAACTTCTCCAATACTTGGAGATTAAATAATACACTATTATACGATGAATGGATAACAGAAGACATCAGGAGGGAAATTAAAAAATTCTTAGAAGTAAATGAGAACAAAGACACATCATATCAAAATCTCTGGGACATTATGAAAGCAGTACTGAGAGGAAGATTTATTTCATGGGGCGCGTTCAACAAAAGAAGTAGAAATCAACAAATAAACGACTTAACACTACAGATCAAAACCCTAGAAAAAGAAGAGCAGACCAACACCAAAAGTAGTAGAAGACAGGAAATAGTTAAAATCAGAGCTGAAATCAAGGAAATTGAAACAAAAGAAACAATCGGAAAAATCAACAAAATAAATAGTTGGTTCTTTGAAAAAATAAACAAAATTGATAAACCCTTAGCCACGCTAACAAAGAGAAAAAGGGAGAAAACTCAAATTACTAAAATTCGGAATGAACAAGGAAATATCACAACAGACACGAGTGAAATACAAAACATAATTAGAAGCTATTTTGAAAATCTATACTCCAACAAAACAGAAAACCTTGAAGACATCAACAAGTTTCTAGAGACATATGAATTACCTAAACTGAACGAGGAAGACATACACAACTTAAATAAATCAATTTCAAGCAATGAAATAGAAGAGGTCATCAAAAGTCTACCAACAAAGAAAAGTCCGGGACCAGATGGGTTCTCAGCCGAGTTCTACAAAAACTTTAAAGAAGAGCCCATTCCAATACTTCTCAAAGTATTCCATAAAATAGAAGAGGAGGTAACCCTCCCAAACTCATTCTATGAAGCCAATATCACCCTGATACCTAAACCAGACAGAGACACATCGAGGAAAGAAAATTTCAGACCAATATCGTTAATGAACATTGACGCAAAAATTCTCAACAAAATTTTAGCAAATCGCATACAAAAATATATTAAAAAGATAGTGCATCACGATCAAGTGGGTTTTATCCCAGGGATGCAAGGTTGGTTCAACATCAGGAAATCAATAAATGTCATTCACCGTATCAACAGACTAAAAGTTAAGAATCACATGATTATTTCAATAGATGCAGAAAAAGCATTCGATAAAATACAGCATCCCTTCATGCTCAAAACACTAGAAAAAATTGGGGTAGTGGGATCATTCCTTAACATTGTGAAGGCCATCTATGCTAAGCCCATTGCCAATATCATTCTAAATGGTGAAAAACTGAAAGCATTCCCCCTAAAAACTGGAACAAGGCAGGGATGCACTCTTTCACCACTTCTATTCAACATTGTTCTTGAGACTCTGGCCAGAGCAATTAGACAAACCAAAGAGATTAAAGGGATACGAATTGGGAAAGAAGAACTCAAACTATCCCTGTTCGCTGATGACATGATTATATATTTAGAGGAACCTGGAAATTCCACCAGAAAACTCTTAGAACTCATAAGTGAATTCAGGAAAGTAGCAGGTTACAAGATCAATGTTCATAAATCCAATGCATTTTTATACATATGTGATGAATCTTCAGAAAGAGAAATTAGGAAAACTACCCCATTCACAATAGCATCAAAAAAAATAAAATACTTGGGAATCAATCTCACAAAAGAGGTGAAAGATCTCTACAATGAGAACTACAGAATACTAAAGAAAGAAATTAAAGAAAACCTTAGAAGATGGAAAGATCTCCCATGTTCATGGATAGGAAGAATTAATATTGTCAAAATGGCCATACTACCAAAAGTGCTATATAGATTCAATGCAATTCCAATTAAAATCCCAATGATGTACCTTACAGAAATAGAGCAAGGAATTATGTAATTCATCTTGACCAATAAGAAACCCAGAATAGCTAAAGCAATCCTCAGTAGAAAGAGCGAAGCTGGTGGTATCGCAATACCAGATTTTCAACTCTATTGCAAAGCAATAGTAACAAAAACAGCATGGTATTGGTACCAAAATAGACAGGTAGACCAATGGTACAGAATAGAGGACATGGACACAAACCCAAATAAATACAATTTTCTCATACTAGACAAAGGTGCCAAAAATATGCAATGGAGAAAAGATAGCCTCTTCAACAAATGGTGCTGGGAAAACTGGAAAACCATATGCAACAGAATGAAATTAAACCCTTATCTCTCACCCTGCACAAAACTCAACTCACAATGGATCAAGGAACTCGGAATCAGACCAGAGACCCTGCATCTTATAGAAGAAAAAGTAGGCCCAAACCTTCAACTTGTTGGCTTAGGATCAGACTTCCTTAACAGGACTCCCATAGCCCAAGAAATAAAAGCAAAAATCAACAACTCGGATAGATTCAAACTAAAAAGCTTTCTCTCAGCAAAGGAAACAATCAGTAATGTGAAGAGAGAGCCTATAGAGTGGGAGAATATCTTTGCCAATCATACTTCAGATAGAGCGCTAATATCCCGAGTGTATAAAGAACTCAAAAAACTCTACACCAAGAACACAAATAATCCAATCAACAAATGGGCTAAGGAAATGAACAGACACTTCACAGAAGAAGATGTACAAACAATCAACAGATATATGAAAAAATGTTCAACATCTCTAGTAATAAGAGAAATGCAAATCAAAACTACCCTAAGATTTCATCTCATCCCAATTAGAATGGCGATTATCAAGAACATAAGCAACAATAGGTGTTGGCGAGGATGTGGGGAAAAAGGTACACTCATACATTGCTGGTGGGGTTGCAAACTAGTGCAGCCACTCTGGAAAGCAGTATGGAGATTCCTCAGAAAGCTTGGAATGGAACCACCATTTGACCCAGCTATCCCACTCCTTGGCCTCTACCCAAAGGACTTAAAATCAGCATACTACAGAGATACAGCCACATCAATGTTCATAGCTGCTCAATTCACTATAGCCAGAATGTGGAACCAACCCAGATGCCCTTCAGTTGATGAATGGATAAAGAAACTGTGGCATATATATACAATGGAATATTACTCTGCCATGAGGAATGACAAAATTATGGCATTCGCAGGCAAATGGATGAAATTGGAAGGTATCATGCTAAGTGAGATAAGCCAATCTCAAAAAACTATAGGACGAATGATCTAGCTGATAAGCGGATAAGGACATACGGGGGTGGGCGGTAGGAGTGGTTATTGTTAGGGTTAGGGTTAGGTTTAGGGTTAGGGATAAAGAGGGTGGTAAGAATGAGGAAGAAAGGAATGTATAGAGGGAAAAGAGGGGTGGGAGGGGAGAGGGGAAGGGGAAAAAATAACAAAATGAATCAAACAACATTGCTCTATGTAAATTTATGATTTTTAATTAAAATTAAAAATTAAAATTAAAATTAAAATTAAAAATTAAAAAAAATAAAGCAATGCATATGTACAAAAAAAATATTTAATTGAAAAGTAGGTGATATCAGTGAATGCATTGGCATTACCTGGAAACATGTTAGAAATATAATTTGTTATGCTTTGGATGTGAGGTGTCACCCAATAGTTCAAGGTTGAGATAATGCAGGAAGGTTCAAAGGAGAAATTAATGGATTATAGTCTTTAGCCAATCTGTGAATTAATCCCTGATGGGATTAGCTAGGTGATAGTTGGAGGCAGGTGGGGTGTTTTAAGAGGGTGTGGCTTTGGGGTATATATTTATGTCTGGTGAGTGGCATCTCTGCCTGTCTGCTTTGTGATCATCGTGTGAGCTGGTTCCCTCTGCCACACTCTCCCATCAGGATTTCCCATCTCACCTTAAGCCCCAAGGAATGGAGTCGGCTAAGGTTTGAGACCTTTGAAACCATGAATCCCTAAATAAACCTTTCCTCCCCTATAGTTGTTGTGGTCAGGCCCTTTTAGTCCCAGCAGTGAAAAAGCCAACTAAAACACAAATCTTTACACTTTACCCCAGACATATGAAAATTTAGTCTCAGGATAAGGACAAAAACCTATTGTAATTAATTTTGTTCAACTCCTGTAATGGTCAGATTTCAAATACTTCCTTCTATTCACATTAAAGCATGAGAGATATCATATCCACTTTATATGGTGAAAGTATCATTACACAAATGAGCAGGTAAGACTAGTCTTGAACTTGTGATCCACTTTTCTGTGTCATTGGGGATGAGTCTTCGTAGTATATATTTTGTGCCTGGTAAGCAGGACTAGTCTCTGCTTCCTAAGTGTCATGTCCTGAGTGCCTTTCCTCTGCCACACTCTTCCATCTTGGTGTTCTGCCTCACTTCAGACACAGAGCAATGGAGCCAGCTTTCTACAGACTGTCACCTCTGAAACTGTGAGCCCCCAAATAAATTTTCCCTCCTCTGTTCTTGCTATGTCTCGTTGGTCACAACAGTGAAATAGCTGACTAAACCAAAGACCATTAGTTGACATGGGGCGTTTTTCATTGCCTCTTTGTACCATATAATTATTACTTAGTCAAAAGCAACATTTCATAAGGGACAGTGTGGAGAGTGGTGACAGAATGGGAGAGAAATGACGGAGATTGGGGATCTCTGATGACCTCATTGCTCTAGTGTGCCTTGTGCCTGGGAATGTTTCTGTGCAAGGGTACAGGATGCTCAGTTGCTGTGGTAACACCCTGCCTAAGGAGGCTCTATCAGCTTCGACCTTGATCTCAGGCACACAGCACCTGGGGATAGAGGAATTCTCATGCTAGACAATCACAATGTTTCACCAGCTCTGCTACTCCTGAGCCTACCCACTTAACAGTAACTTTAAACAATGGACCTCCTTGCAGGCTACACAAAGCTCCTAACAATACACATTGAAACTGTGGAAAAGCTGCATAGATGTTTCTAGTTCTATAACTTTCTTTAGTATAAAGAATAATGATTGCAGTCTTTAACCTGGTAATGAGACATATAAAAATAAAACTTGCTGGCATGACTCTTTAGAGCTGCTTCTCCATCAGAGAACAGCACTCTACCTGATCTCAGCTTTGTCTTCAAAACCTGTGTGTGTGTGAGTCTTCATTTTCTAATCCCTCATTGCCCCTCACTGGTACCACTAGTCTGGTTGCAATGGCCACAGCAGGGCAGAGCAGTGAATAGAACAGGTGATAGGGCATCAAATCCACATATAAATGTAGAAGAAAAACAGAAACAAGCAAGAGAAATCCATATTAAGAATAATTGACTTATCTAATAAAGAAAAATAACTACTTTTCCTTTAATTTTGGAACAGGCTCAATGTGACCAACCTGCCACTGAATAATGTTTCTTTTTTTTTTCCTTCATGTAAAATATCTTATGAGTAGATGGATCAGCACTGGTCTGCACATTTGACAGATGGGGCATTCATGAATGCTCATAGATGTCACAGTCAGTTATAACTTAATAACTAAGTAGAACATGACCGAGCAAAAGCTGATATCATGATAGAACTGGGTATTTGGTTTTCCAGATTATTAAGATCCTCCTCTATAATGACTGAACTTTGTGAGCATTCAAAGAAGATACAAAATGTGATCACAATATCTACCTCACTATTAACATAGAGCTGCCAAATATCTCCATATGCAAAACTGAAACTTACTTTCTATAAATTAATGTAAATTTTTCCTCCAGCCACAGTCAATACAAAAGAAGGTGAGCATCAAGATCCACATTTGACTTTGTAAACATTGGCAGAACTTTCTTCTCTTTCTCTGTGAATATGAGATTTAATGCAGCATCAGATTCCTTTAATGGTACCAGAGCTTTCCAAAATCAAAGAAGGAAGTTTTGTTTATTTTTCTCTCACTCTGACAAAGTTTTAGAAATGTCTCAGAGACCATAGAAAGGGATGTAGATATATCATTGCCAAAAACTGCAAATGATTTGAAACTTTTATCTTGTTTTCAAGCTAAAACATGCTCCTTCTATACTTTCACAAACATTAATAGTTTATAAGAGATCCTGGATCACCAAAAAAGAGGAAATCTCTACTTCAAGGAAAAAACAGTAGCCAGAACATCAGCATTTTTTAAAAAATATTTATTTTTTTTTAAATTTTTTACAGACTGCATGTTGATTCATTGTACACAAATGGGGTACATCACATTTCATTTCTACAGTTATATACAATGTAGAGTCATACCATTCATGTAATCATACATGTACATAGGATAGTGATGTCTGTCTCATTCCATCATTTTTCATACTCCCCCTCCCTCCATTCTTCTCTTACTCCCCACCTCCCCAGCCCCCATTATATATCATTCTTATCAGAGAAAACATTTGGCCTCTGTTTTTTTGGGATTGGCTTATTTCACTTAGCTTGATATTCTCAAGTTCCATCCATTTATTTGTTAATGCCATAATTTTATTCTTCTTTATGGCTGAATAATATTCCACTGTGTATATATACCACAGTTTCTTTATGCATTCATCTGTTGAAGGGCATCTACGTTGGTTCCACAATCTAGTTATTGTGAACTGAGCTTCTATAAACATTGATGTGGCTGTGTTACTCTAGTATGCTAATTTTAAGTCCTTTGGGTATAAAACAAGGAGTGGGATAACTGGGTCAAAAGGTGGATCCATTCCAAGTTTTCTGAGGGTCCTCCACACTGCTTTTCAGAGTGGCTGCACCAATTTGCAACTCCATCATGAATGTATGAGTGTGCCTTTTTCCCCACATCCATGCCAACATCTATTATTGTTTGTGTTCTTGATAATAGCCATTCTAATTAAAGTAAGATGAAATCTTAGAGTTGTTTTAATTTGCATTTCTCTAATTACTAGATATGTTGAAAACTTTTTCATATATTTATTAATTGCCTATATGTCTTCTTTTGTGAAGTGCCTGTCCAGTTCCTTGGCCCATTTATTGATTGTGTTCTTTGTATTTTTGGTGTAAAGTTTTATAAGTTCTTTACAAATTTTGGAGTTAAGTGCTCTATCTGAAGTTCATGTGGAAAAGATTTTCTCCCACTCTGTATGCTCTCTTTTCACATTATTGATTGTATGCTTTGCTGAGAGAAAGCTTTTAAGTTTGAGTTCAGCATTTTTAACCAAACTCTCAAGTTCAAATTCCTACTAGGGAATGTAAAGAGGGTGAGATGATACCAGTGCCCTACTGGCTTTCATTGTAAGAGAGAAACCCCAAGACTAGGAATCTTAGATCTTCTATAATGGGCACAAAACTTCCCTGCCATTTGCTCTTGAAAAATATATTTATTGTCCTGGACAATGAACATTTCTGCCCTTTGCTATGGAACAAATAATTAAACTACATATAAAGTAACAAATAAATTATATTAGAATATGTATACAACACTTCTGACTCAAGAACATTTATTTGTGGTACTTTGATGGGGACAGCATTAAATTTGTGTATTGCTTTTGGTCACATAACCATTTTAACAATATTGAGTCTGTCTATTCCAAAATGTGGAAGGTTTACTCATCTTGTAATGTCTTCTTCAATTTATTCTTCAGTACTCTATTTTGATAAAGATCTTTCATCTCTTTAGTCAGATTTATTCCTATAGGTTTTTTTTTAACAATTGTAAATGAAATTAATTTCCTGATTTCTTTCTAATCAGGCTAATTTTTTCTTTGAGTATGTTGATTTTGTGCTCTGCTACTTTGCCACAATTTGCTTTATCAGCTGTAAAAGTCTTATGATGGAGGTTTTTGGGTCTTTTAAACATGGAATCATGTCATCAACAAGCATAAAATTTTACTTCTTATTTTTCTGTTTGTATCACTTTAATTTTCTTCTCTTGCTTGATTTCTCTGGCTAGAATTTGAAAAGAGTCATAGTAAATAGAAGTGGTGAGAGCGAACAACCACATCTTGTTCCTAATTTTGGAGAAAATGTTTTTGATTCTTCTTCATTCAATATGATGATGGCTTTGAATTTGTTGTGCACAGCTTTTATAAAATTGAGGTAAATTCCTTCTATTCCTCACTCCCTCAGTGTTTTTAACATGAATAAATAATAAATTTTCTCACTTTTTTTGTGCACCTGATTATTGTCCTTAATTCTGCTTATGGGATACATTACATTTATTGATTTGTAAGGGCAACCTCCATCAATATATCACTGGTATTCTTCACAGAAACATGAAAAACAGTCCCAAAATTCACATGGAAGAACAAAAGACCCAGAATAGCCAAAATAATTCTGAGCAAGAGGAGCAATGCTAGAGGAATTAAAATATCTGATCTTAAATTATACTACACAGTTCTAGTAAAAAGAAAAAAGAGTATAATATTGGCATTAAAGCAGATATGAAGAACAATGAAAGAGAACATACAACAGAACAAACATATCAACATAGATATCATGAAAACAAAACCACCAAAAATAAAAGCTGGAAAAAAGACAGCATTTTAAACAAATGGTGCAAGGAAAACTGAATATTCATATGTAGAGGAATGAAACTAAATCCCTATCTCTCACCTTGTATAGAAGTGAATTCAAAGGGGACTGAACCCCTAGAAATTAGACAAGAAAATTTGCAACTGCTAAAAGAAACGAGGGCAACACTGCACTATATAGACACAGACAATAACTTTCTTTAAAAGACTCATAAAGCTCATGTAATACAACCAAAAATTGATAAATTGAATGGCATCAAATTAAAAAGCTCCGGCACAACAAAGAGAACAATTTAGACAACAACAATTTAGAACATGAAGAGTGAGTTTACAGAATGGGAGCAAATCCTGGCAGCTACTCTTCTGACAGAGGATCAATATTCAGAATATGCAATGATCTCAAAAAACCCAAATAACACAATCAATAAATGAATAAATGCACTAAATTGACATTTCTCAAAAGTGAGTGTGATCAAATATAAGAAAAAAGTTTCAATATCCTTAGCAATCAAGAAAATGCAAATCAAACTGCATTGAGATTTCCTCTTACTCCATTTAGAATGGCAACATTTAAGAATAAAAATAATCAATTTTAGTGAGGATTTAGTGAAAAACAAACAAGTTTTCAGTGTCGATGGGACCACAAATTAGTACAACACTACAGAATTCAGTAAAGAGATTCTTTAAAAGACTAGGAATGGAACTATTATATGATACAGCTATTCTTCTCCTGGGTATTTATTTCAAGGAACTAAAATTAGCATACTATAATGAATACATGCATATCAATGATTATTACACACATTTTACAATAGCCATGTTATGGAACCTGCCCAAGTGTCTGTCAATAGATGAGTAAAGAAAATGTTGCACAACACACATGCACAACGGAGTTTTACTCAGTCATGAAAAGGAGAATGAAATTATGTCATTTTCTGGTAAATGAAAGAAACTGGAGAACATCACCCAGAGTGAAATATGAAAGTCTCAAAAAGTCAAGGTTCAAATGTTTATTTTATGTGGAGAAGCTACAAAGGAAAAAGGAACAAAGGGGGATCTCATGAGAATAGAAAGGAGAATAATAAAACGGGGAAAGGAGATCCAGATAGGGAGAGGAAAGGAATGCAGTGGGTATTGAAACCAACCACATTTTACTGTATCTCAATGAATCACATTTCTTTTTTTTTTTTTTTTTTTTTTTTTTTCTTTGCGGTGCTGGGGGATAGAACCCAGGGCCTTAGTGCTTGCATGGCAAGCACTCTACCAACTGAGCTATCTCCCCAGCCCCAATGAATCACATTTCTACGTATAACTATAATGGATCAACTTAGAAAACTAAAAGGGAAATCAGTTGAGTAGAAGAAGGGGATTGGAGATGGGGGAGAAGGAGAGAGAAAAGGGATAAATTAATCAAAATATGGAATTTGATCAGGGAATTATTTAATTAGGGAATAAAATTAATCAAATTATGATACATGCATGTATAAATGTGTAACATGAATTCCACTATTATATATAATTATGATGCATTGACAAAATATAGTCATAGGACTCAATTAAAATGTAGGTAAATGTTTTGAACAGTCACTTCACTAAATATATGAAAATAACCTTATAAGCACCTAAAAATATGTTCATTAACTTTAATCATCACCAAAATGCAAATTAAATTACAATAATATACCAATATATGTAGAATACAGTAAGTAAACCGAGAATACTTATTTTTGGCAAGATAGTGAACATTTTTTTTTTTTTTTCTGTACTGAGGATTGACCACTGAGCCATGTCCCCAGTCTTATTTATTTATTTATTTATTTATTTTTGACCGAGGGTCTTACTAAGTTGCTTAGGGCCTTGCTAAATTGTTGAGTATTGACCTTAACTCATGATCCTCCTGCATTAGCCTCCCAAACTGCTGGGATTGCAGGCATGTACCACCATGCCCAACCAACAATTTTTTTATAGAGAGCAAGTTTTTTCTTGCATTGCTGATAGAAATGTAAAAAAGTACAACTACCTTGGGAAAAATATTCAGGAATTTCTTATAAACATAATATTCATTTTAGCACACAAATCACCATTTCTACTCTCGTTATGTATATTATAACTTGTATATCCAATGCCTTTATCTTATTAGAACAAATGCACTGTAATAAATATTTAAATTCAACCTCTGAATCATTGATTTCTAATTCTACCTACATATGAGACCTCTCTCTGACACACATGTGCGTGCACACACACACACACACACACAGATCCCAATGCTTATGCCTCACTATCAGCAAATTGAATTAGGATGTCTAGGAGTGAGTCTGGTCATTGTTGTACTTAATGAAGCAAAACCTGTAGGAGATCAGAGCTATGCCACACATTATCACAAGAGACAATATTCCAACTTGCTTCAATTTTTCAAACAATTAAAAACAGAACACTCTTTGGTGTATTTTGCAGGCAAATCATTAAGATCATTTATATCAATTGTCACAATGACCAAAGTATTTAATTCTTCATACCAACATAATATCAGAAATATAATAAATTAAGAAAACTGATATATTTTAATTTGAAATCTAGTTCCACCATAGACAAGTTATTTATCCTTTAAAAGGTGAATTAAAAATTCTACTTCACATTTAAAAATATTGTCTCCTAAGAATGTTCTGAGGATTGTCATAAACAATATAATCCAGTTAGAAGAGTACTTGTCAGGTGGTTTTCAAACTATTATAATAATAATATCACAAATTTTATTAGTATCAGTATAATTATTAATAGTATTATTTTTCTTAATTATATTAGTTTCCTTTCAAAATCGAGATAGTCTACCATATAATTGACCTGCAATTGTTAAACTTATTTTAATTCCTATTCTTACAGCAAATATATGTCATAAGAGTAAAAAAAAACTGTTTTTATTTCCATCTCTTTATTTATTAATTATTATCCATGATATAGGCTGAAATATCAATGACTTCCTATTATCAGTTGAGAAAATCAGGTAGGAGGTAACTAGTGAATGAAGATATGAATTATTTAATGTATATTAAAAAACTCATGGTAACAAAAATATGACTTGACTTCATACAATGTGAATTAAAGTTTCAATGTCATGGTGGTACTTTGTATTTGGAACACGCACACACACACACACACACACACACATATGCGTGCACACTCATATATTTTTGGTACAGGGAATTGAACCCAGGGATGTTTAATCACTGAGACACATCATCAGTCCTTTTTTAAAATTTTATTTAAGGACAGAGTCACTGAGTTACTCAGAAGATCCTCCTGTCTCCGCATTTTCAGTCACACAACAGAAACTCAATTGTATCTTCCAGAAGTGATTTCCAGGCATAAAGATTCATGAAAAAAGTTACTTTGTGAATCTTTGTGAATACGTGTGTGTGTGTGTGTTTATGGTGCAAGTTAGTTATCCCTATGGTCAATTATACCTAGCAACTGTACTTAACTGTATATGAAAAGATATTAGGTTTTTAATTTAAAAGCTATAGACAAAACAACACTCCAAATCTTATTAGAATCATGGACTTGATGATGTTTATCTAATTTTTTTTTTGTATATTGAACTGTTCCTTAATTAATGTAATTAGAGAAATAAGAAGAAAAATTAGTTTCAATGTGTAAAATGTTTTTCAGAATGTACATGTTGCTAGCTTCTATTTGCTGCTACTATGGTTTATATTATGAGCAGCAATTAAATTTCTGGGTTGATCTTCACAATCTAAGTTAAAATGATCTTTGGTAATATATAAATGAGAAAATTGTCTCTGCATATCAACAATAACTTGAGTCACTAAATCCCAAAGCTGGTAGTGTTAATTTTTGTAGTCCAATTCTTTTTATTTTCCAAAATACTATGTTTACAAAAATCAGAAAATTCTGGTGATTTTCCTTCTTTATTAAGTCTTATATTGATCGTCTCCTATAAAACACAAAAGCTCCAAAATTTCCTAGCTAGATTCCTCTAATTGATAGGTAACTTTTTTTTTTCTCATCATCAGTCTCAGCTACTTCAGCTTATTTCACTGATCAACTAACAAAATAGTCTTCATAAAATATATCATGATGTGAATATAGTTTTAGAACTATAGCATCATATGCAAGTGGTTCCTTCTAGTCTTTACTCTTAAGACAATATGTCACCTAGTAAAAACAAAAACCATTTTATTTATTCCGAAATATTTTCCAATGATTACCCCAATTTTCTTTATAAAATTAGTACTAAATCGAGCAAAGACATTTAGGCTTTGCCATGGATGTTTGTATGAAATATATGAAAATTCACTACAGACGGTAGGACAGAAGTATGACGTATTCAAAACAAACAGATCTATTAGAAGCACATTGTAGTGTTCTATGTAAGAGATCATATGGTTAGGGTCCTAATAAAAAGTGTTTAGATTAGGGATATATAAGTTTTAGTGTAATAATTTGATAACAGGATATAGGATATAGAACAAGAAAAGACTTAAAGTTCACTCACGATTTTTGTTCTGAACTACGGGAGTAGTTCAGTACAACTACTCCCATAGAAAGTGTGAGAGCAGTGTCAATACAACTTACCTTTTGAGAAAAGAAAGCTCAAGAATTAAGTTTTGGTAATTTTAATTTATAATTGCTAATTAGAATTCCGGGAGCCCTATTTGAGATGGCAGTTAGATATGTATCAACATCTGGAGGCAGATATGAGTTAGAGCTATATATTTGTTTCCTGAATTGTTAACCTAAAAATTTCTGTTTAAAGAGATAAATTTATCTCTTTATCTCTTTAGTCACATTTCAGTACATGTTGCATGACTCTTTAAGAGATGTACTATGTCAAGAGTTCCTGTCTCATGTGATGCCATCTTCTTAAATGCACAGCGTCTGTAGCCCAGAGAAGGCAAGATGTAGCATATTCTATTAGGTAGGGGTAGTTGTGCCTAGTCCTGAAGGGTTTTATAAACTTATTCTCACATAAGAATGACTAGAAATCAGTCACTTAGAGCCAAAACAATTGCAAGAGAAAGCTGAGAAATGTTTTAGTCTATCTGTTCTTGAAGAGAAAACATGAACAATAAGCATTTTATAATATCTAACAACTTGTACAACTAATGGAAGGGTCTGTACCAAATTATCCAGATTATAGTTCATTGTGATTAGTTTATTGTTTACTCTGTGGGGAAGGAAGGATTTCTTTTGAATCAGGTGAGTTTACCAGGGCACAGATATCTTACGCAATAGAAAATAATTACTCAGAATTTTGTCATAACTTAGATGGACTTCAAAAAGGAATTTAGAAGGGGCATATTATGCTCTAGTGTAGGAATACCTGAACAGAAATATCTGTGTCACAAGGGATCTTTAAAGGAACATTTTGTACTAGATGACTGTGTTCTCTTAATTTGTAGAATCAATTTTGACAAATGTTGCTTACAGGCTAAGATGACTTCTGAGAAATGACCCCTGAACTCAACGCTTGGAAGCTAATTGCTCCTTGAGAAAATTGGTGGGGACAAGCCTGTTCAGAGTGGATTCAAAAGAGAACAGAAATATTAAAATTGGGAAAATAAGCAGAGAAACAATTTTTAGAGGAGATAATAGGTTGTAGAAGGGATTTTTTTTTCTTTCTTTCATGTTTCTTCATGTACATTTATGGGACTGATTCAGTGAAGATATAAATGTCAACCATGATAAAATAAATGGGAATAAATGCATATGTAATGAGATTAAATAATAAAATATGCATTCTACCCAGTGAATAGAAGGACCTTTCCTTGGACAGGATAATAAATAGTGCATCATTCAATGAAAACAGGTTATTCTCAAAGTTTTCACTATGATACAATGATAAATGTCTGAGAAGAGAGATAAGATTAACTTGATTTGGTCTTGGGCTTCATCCTCAAGTTATCTCATTATGTAATTATATATATTTCAAAATTCAAAAGTAAAATACCAAAATCCAAAACAAAAAAGACTAACTTGATTTAAACTTTATACAATGAACACATATATTCAGATATTATGTTATCCCATTTCATTAATATGCATAATTTTTATGTTTACGTGGTAAACACAAATAATCAAATGAAAACAAAAAAGGATGAAGACAGCTGAAAGTTTTATGCATTTGAGTTGGGTTCACTACTTGCATCCAAAATTCTCTGAAACTGAAATACTAGAGTACTAGAGGAGATGTCCTGGTAAGATCTGAGTGCAGGTGGGATGTGGGAACCTTGAACACCATTGAAGAAGTCATTATTGGTAGTGGCGCATCCTAGGAACACTCTGAATAAGTGGGAGCACTTATTGTACTGGATCACAAATTTAAATAGTTGAAGATGCATAATCTGTGTAACTGTATCAAATATACCTTTCTTTGTTCATTCTTTGCCCCAAAACTCCTGAGTCTCTCATAATAATAAAACAAAGTGATAACTATGAATCCTATCATTCAACTATATCACACTAGATGATTCACTGTTCTGACTGACAATAAACAGAGGAATTTAACAAAATTAAAACTAGAACTGAATAGTTGAGTATCCCATTTTTTCTTGTCAACTTATTGTTGATAATTACTGTTATAATCAAATGGAAAAATTCATTATCAATGTCAGAACATTTATCTGAGATGCAAAAAGTGACAGCAGTAAGCATTTTCTAAGATGGAAATTTTAAAATGAATAGGATTGAAGAAAAATTCAGTGTGCATAAGCCATTCTACATAATAATTTATTCCAAAGTAAAAACTTGAGGGATTATGTTAATTGATCCCCAAACTTACATTTTATTAAAATACCAAGCTTTATACACAGTGTCAATTCTCACATTCAAATGTACGGATATTTTAGTTTATAAACAACAAAAAAAATCATACTTCAAACACAGTAAGTTAATGTGAATTGCTATTAACAGTAGATACATGAATTAACATATATACCTCCTAAAAAACACATAGTCTAGAAAACAATGAGACATAAACTAAAGCATAAAAATGTTCGCAAATGGAGGATTTTTAAAACTAAAGTGTATCCCAGCAGCTCAGGAGGCTGAGGTAGGAGGATCACAAATTCAAAGTCAGCTTCAGGAACTAAGTGAAACCTTTTCTCAAAATAAAAAATACAAAAAGAGCTGGGGATATTGCTCAGTGGTTAATCACTCCTGGGTTCAATCCCTGGTACCAATCAAACAAACAAACCAAACCAAACCAAAAGACAGCATTGCAATATGTAACAGAGTGGATGGTGGAGAGACACAGGGAAGAAACGAGTGTTTGAAACAGAGGAAACCCAAGAATGAATCTTGCAGTCCCAATAGCAGTGATTTAATGGTGCAACATAAACTTAATGGAAGAAACAAAAGCTCAGTTCACTCCTTTCCCACTATTCTCTCTTTCTGGAGTCATGCCAAATGTCATTGTCAAGGCGGTTATTTACATATAGCACCATAACATGGCAAGCTTAAAGGTTAAAGTCGGTAGTAGAAAGAACTTCATTAAAAAGGTCATATTTTAGAAATAGGAAGGTCCTTTTACAAGTAATGTTAAATGAGGAATTAAGGCAATGACCCAAATAATTAAAGTAAAATAAACCTTATGCATCTGAGAGAAAAATAGACTTTGAGCCTTAAATCATCATGAATTACTGTCTGCATTCATCAAATTAATGGGGTAATTATTCAGCGTGCACTTTAAATAGGATATGCATCTTCAGACTGAAGCAGGTTCTCTATGCAGACACTGATTTACTTATTTTTGTTCTTTCTCAAAATCTCAATGATGAATCTCTTTTAATGAAATGAGCTAATTCTAATATTGAAAATAGAAAAATTCTATAGTTAATTTATACTATTTGTGTTTAATTTTGGTTTGATGAATTCATATTGCAAAAGTGTCAGACAAATGTTAAACTTGTAGTAAAATTAGAAATCAGATAATAAAATTTTACCCATTTGAGTTCTCTAAAGTATGCATATTAGAAGTGCAATACCACTAAAATTTTGCACACCTGTTATTTCCTGATATCTTTTTAAAGTCAAAGCTGTCACAGACCACTACAAAATGTTTGTCACAACTACCACAGTGCAGGGATAGTTTTTGTACACTAGCAGCATTCACGTCTCTGCTTCAATTTCTGCTTTTCCATTTCTTCTTTCTTCTCCCCATCACCCTCTCTCCTCTTTCCCTTCTCTCCTCCCTCTTCCTCCTCCTTGTTTCTTCTTCTTCCTTCTTCCTCTTTCATTTTTCCTTTCAATGCCAAGAAAGACAAATGGAAAATAAGAAAGAATAACAACAAACGGAAATATTGGCTAAAACTGAGGTATGGCCTTGGAATTTTGAGCATTTGTGCCCAAAAAGTCACAATAATTTTTAAAGGAAATTAAAAATTTAAATAATATGGGAGTTTAAATAATACAGGAATTTTGTGGTGTCCTCACTACAAAAAATGAAGATAATTATACAAGAGTATGCACATGCTAAAAAGTATAATTTTACCATTCTACAATGTATGCCTACTTCAAAACATACGTTTTGAACCATGAAATATGTAGAATTTTTTTTGTCAATTAAAAGATTGGTAATTTTCAAGCCAAAATTGAAAACAAAGTAGAGAATAATTATACAAGGACAAAGCTATTGGGGAGGAAAAAAATAATTTAAATTGAATAAGCCTGATCTGGGTGTGAGGCAGAAGTATAGATAGAAACCTTAATGAAATATCTAAAATGTATTTTGAAAATATACACCTTTGAGACTAACTGAATTTGTGGGCAGGTTTTAATTCTGTACTTCCCCCAAGTCCCTAAGGAAGTGACAGTTCCTAATCACTTCACTCTTTGAAAGGTACTAGGGCATACAAAGCGGAATTAAGGAAAACGGTATGAAGTTTAGCGTTGATAAATATAGTCCTTTTTCCAGGCATGATGATTTAGGGAGGATTCAATAGAAAACAATTCACGTCACTTTAAGGACTGATTTGGTAACATGATTAATATTAGTACTGTGTGGTGTTTGGGTGAGCCTTTGAGAGGTGAGGTGAGGTGTGATTGAGGAAATCTGAAAGACATGACCTGTCCTAAAATATCTCCCAGATGATACTGCTCTAGGAAGTCTTACATGACCTTCAATTTTTGTTGAACATAGGAACACAAGATGAGCTTATTGTTTTGGATAAAACTTTTCAATGCCTGCTATATGTAAGGTTTTTCTCAAAAGAAGGTGAGAAAGATCAAGATTTAAAATGTAAGGCCAGTATCATTTAGGTCTAAAATTATATTAATTTTTTATGAGAGTTAGAAAGAATATCTATATTTACTCTTAAAGGATGGGAGGAGAATTTCAAGCAAGACCTGAAATAGCACCTGGGTGTCAGCAGCTGAGAGGTACATCTACCTATCACAAGTACCTAAGCAACAGTTTCAGAGATGGAAATGAATTGCGGGAAATCACAAGCGATTTGCCTAATTTGCTAGATAATGTTGCATCCAGTTCAGTTCCTGATTTGTTATTTAAGAAAGTTAAAAGGGAATGTTTTGGTAAGGAACATTAGCTCATTATTCAAGTAAAGTTGAAGATGGATTGTCAGATTCTTATACAGAAGAAAAGAAGTAAGAATGGCAGACTGGGAAGGAGAGGTGCCATTTCTCCTGAGGGAGACCCTATGCAGGAAGATGTTCATGGTGTAACTGCCACTAATCTTGAAGTCAGCATGAGTCATTAATGTAATTAGGTGTGATGTGCAATTGCTACTTATTTGAAATGAAAGTTAGGAATAGAAAAAAAAAGTGCTTAGAACAATCCTTTTCTGTCATTTATGCAGAAATCACTTTAGAATTTATTCATTCTTAGCTCTGAAAACAATTTTAACTTTTTTCCTTCTTTTTGTGTTGAGTTGAACCCAGGGCTTTGTACATGCTAGGCAAAACACTCTACCATTGAGGTACATCTCCAGTCCTGTTTTATTTATCAATTGATGTCCAAAACCACACATATTTCTACTTCTTTGCTACGTAAACCATGATCAACAGAAAGATAGCGCTGGTATCACGATGAGTTTTCAAATGAAAATCTTAGCACTTCCTTCACATATTAAATCTGAATTCATGCATTTAAGAGGATCTCATGTGTTTCATGTATACATTAAATTTTTAAAACACTTTCTGCAGTGCTGTGAATACATTTAACTGAATAAATATAAAATTTAAATCTGAAATACGGAACTATCACATAGGTGTGGTTGTTTCAGGATTTACATTGCAAGACAATTACCATGTAGTTATGTGATATATAAAATATAGAGCCACAGACTTCTCTGGAATGTATGTATGGGTTGAGGTCTGAAGCTCATGTTGCAAATGGTACTGTTGGATTAGGGAGGTTTGTGGAATTTCTTCTTGCTCTTATTCTCCATTTTGTATTCTAAACTTATGAGATGGACTTAAATTTTATGCTTCTTAGTTACAGAATTTACATTAATAAATGTTGAAGGATCTTGCAAATATCTTCAATTTTACTTCAGCAGATATTTTGCCCAAAAGAGTGAAAAGATACTGATTTTGATTTTGGAGAGCAGTCTACCAAATGGGTAGATAAAATGTGAGTGAATTAACCACAATTAAGACAACAACTAGGATTTCTACTTCATATAGTTGTCCTCAAATTCAGTCTTAATAAATGAATAAATTGTCACTCTTAAGATCCTATGTTTTTTAGGTATCTCTAAGATTATTCTTATTTATTCCATACAAAGTGAAATTTAACTTAAAAGGCAGAGTCATGACAACACTCATCTTTAATAGTACCTGTTAAATCTCACTGCTAAGACTCTGGAATATCTCAAGAAACAAAACAAAACCTCTTGCTTTAATGGGACTAGGGCTTTAGTGGGTGGTTTGTATATGATAAAAGAACTAAGCCACTCAGTCTAGCTACATTCAATTAAAATAATGACAGTCTTGTTAAGCCAAGGTAATTATAAAATCTGTAAGGGTATTTTGTTTGTTTATTTTTCAACTGATGTGTGGCATATATGCAGAGAGCAACATGAATCTTAAGTGTGCAGTTTGATGTTTGATAAATAACCATGTAATTAGCCCCACTGCAAAAGACAGAGCATCACAGCACAACAGAATGCCATCTCATACTCTCTATATGGCATTATTGAGTCCCTTGGTGAGCAAAATCACTATTTTTGTTCCAGAGATTACATTTTCTGATGTGGAATTTCTTACAGTGTGCTTTTTTTTTTTATTTCTGACTTTTATCTTGTATCTGAGAGATTGGTTGATGTTTGTGTGCAGTTTTTCTTCTATTTCTGGCTGTGTTATGGAGTGCAACTTAAGAACAGACTGATCACCACTGAGAAGTCTAAATTTGAGAGTTTTTATTAGCGGGTCAGCTGACTGTTTTATATAATACCTCAAAAATGGCTATAAGGGAGAACAGCCCCAACCATAAGGTTGCAGAGGTTTTTATACCACAAGTCAGTACATCAATCATAAGTGTCTGTATTATGATTTAAAATTACAAACAAACATCATGGGATCTGAATCATTAGCAAAAGGGGGAAGTGGGTCAAAATGACCTACTTAGGTACAAACTTAAGAATGGTTATTAACATCTATATAATCACTATTGACATCACTGTTGACATGGTACATTGTTTAGGAAAATAGGAATGAAAAAGAACAATTTTTCATTATACAAGAATTGTCATTGTGTCATTTTGTATTGCTAACTATGTCGTGCTAAGCAACTATTGATGGGTTCAGAGGTGGGATGTTCCGCTGGGAGAAGTTAAGCAACAGGTACAGAGATGGGCCATTCCCATGGGAGAAGCATTTCCTAAGTAACATGGAGTCTCAGAGCAAAATGGAGTCTGTTTAGTCATTGTCCATGTAACTGGCCTTTAACTTTTTCATGGAGTCAAATCTATCAGCCTGTCAGAGCAACAGAGTATTTACTTGTATAAGTGTCATAATTTACTTCTGTATTCAAATGATAGAGAAGATTGGTGTTGGAACCAATTTTGTGGCTCTGTAAATAAAACTTCTAATACTAGTGTGTTTATGTCTTTTGAAAGATATAAGCATTGCACTCTTGTCTGCTGGGTGCTCACTTTTGAGAAATCCTAGGCCATAGGTTATGTGTCTATTTAATGCTAACATGATTTCTGATTTACAATCCCACTAGTAGTGCATTAGTGTTCAGCTATTCCACAAACATTAAGTTTCTCCACCCTCTAATCAAAACTTGGAATTTTTTCTTTTTTAAAAATTTATACTACTCTCATATTTGCACAATATTATCACATGTTGGTTTTGATCTACATTTTTTTCTAAAGAATAATTAAAAGAAGTTTATATGATCATTGATCCATGAAATAGTATTTTTTTTTTTTTGGTTCAAAATGTATTTATTTTTCTTCAAATGATTTTGTTAAGCAATAAATGAAACAGACATGTTTACTTTTCTAAAAAAACAAAATATTTTTGTATAAATTGCTTCCTCTTCTGCCCTTGTTTTTATAATTGTCTTTTTCTTATGAAAATGTTATTAATACATTTTGACACAGCATCAGATATGCATATTACAAAAATGCATGCACTTTTCAAGGTGATAGTTTTAATACCTTGCTGGTTATGTTCTCGCAACTCAATCTTTTAATGAGCATAAGTTTTTAATTTTAATATAATTAATATGATACATTTTTCTTTTATGATTGTGTTTATTTTCTGTTTAAGAAAATTTCACCCAAGTTAGCTTGAGTATATAAAGAGTTGTAGTTTAGGATGAGTTGTCCTCCAAAAGCTCCTGTGTGAGACAAAATAAGAATGATCAGAGGTGAAATGATTGGATTATGAGAGCCTTAAACCAATCAGTGCATTAATCCAGTTGAACAGATTAATAGAATGGTAACCATAGGCAGGTAGGTGTGGTTGGCAAATTGGGGGCGTGCCCTTGGGGTATATATTTTATCCCTGATGAACTGAGTCTGCCTATTTCTCTTTGCTTCCTGCAGAGTCATGTAGAGAGCTGCTTTCCTCTTCATCACACCCCTCTACCTTGAAGTTCTGCCTCCTCTCAGCCCAGAGCAATGGAGTTGGTCATCTATGGAATGAGACTTGTGAAATTGTGACTCAGATCAACTTCCCTTCTCTCAAATTGTTCTTTTCAGGTCTTTTGGTCACATTGAAACAAAAACTAACAGAGACATGTGGATAATATGTTTCTTTTTTTTTTAATTCATTTTTCTTATAAACAAATGGGATACATCTTGTTTCTCTGTACATGAAGTAGAGGCATACCATTTGTGTAATCATACATTTACCTAGGGTAATAGTTTTTTATTCATTCTGTTATTGTTTTTTTCATCCCCCCACCCCTCCCATCCCACTTTTCCCTCTATACAGTGCCTCCTTTCTCCATTCTTGACCCCTCCCACCCTTTATGTGTCATCATCCGCTTATCAACGAGATCATTCGTCCTTTGGATTTTTGAGATTGACTTATCTCACTTAGCATGATATTCTCCAATTTTATCCATTTGCCTGCAAATGCCACAATTTTATTATTCTTTATGGCTCAGTAATATTCCATTGTGTATATATATATATATATATATATATATATATATATATATACCACAATATATACAATTTCTTTATCCATTCATCAATTGAAGGGCATCCAGGTTGGTTCCACAAACTGGCTATTGTGAATTGAGCAGCTATGAACATTATTGTGGCTGTATCTCTGTAGTATGCTGATTTTAAGTCCTTTGAGTATAGGCCAAGGAGTGGGATAGCTAGGTCAAATGGTGGTTCCATTCCAAGCTTTCTCAGGAATCTGCACACTGCTTTCCAGAGTGGCTACACTAATTTGTAAACCCACCAACAATGTATGAGTGTACCCTTTCCCCCACATCCTCAACAACACCTATTGTTGCTTGTATTCTTGATAATCACCATTCTAATTGGGGTGAGATGGAATCTTAGGATAGTTTTGATTTGCATTTCTCTTATTACTAAAGATGTTGAACATTTTTTCATATATCTGTTGATTGCTTGTATATCTTCTTCAGTGATGTGTCTGTTCACTTCTGTAGCCCATTTGTTGATTGGGATATTTTTATTCTTGGTGAAGAGTTTTTTGAGTTCTTTATATATTCTGGAAATTAGTGCTCTATCTGAAGTATGCGTGGCAAATATTTTCTCCCACTCTCTAGGTTCTCTCTTCGAATTGCTGATAGTTTCCTTTGCTGAGAGAAAGCTATTTAGTTTGAATCTATCCCAGTTACTGATTCTTGCTTTAATTTCATCTGCAATGGGAGTCCTGTTAAGGAAGTATAATCCTAAGCCGACAAGTTGAAGATTTGGACCTACTTTTTCATCTATAAGATGCAGGGTCTCTGGTCTGATTTCAAGATCCTTGATCCATTTTGAGTTGATTTTTGTGCAGGGTGACAGATAGGGGTTTAATTTCATTCTGTTGCATATGGATTTCCAGTTTTCCCAGCACCATTTTTTGAAGGGACTATCTTTTCTCCATTGCATATTTTTGGCCCCTTTGTCTAGTATGAGAAAATTGTATTTATTTGGGTTTGTGTCCGTGTCCTCTATTCTGTAACATTGATCCACCTGTCTATTTTGGTGCCAATACCATGCCGTTTTTGTTACTATTTCTTTGTAGTATAGTTGAAGTACTGGTATTGCGATACACCCTGCTTCACTCTTCCTACTAAGGATTGTTTTAGGTATTCTGGGTTTCTTATTCTCCAGATGAATTTCATGATTGCTTGCTCTATTTCTGTAAGGTACATCATTGGGATTTTAATTGGAATTGCATTGAATCTGTATAGCACTTTTGGTAGTATGGCCATTTTGACAATATTAGTTCTGCCTATCCAAGAACATGGGAGATCTTTGCATCTTCTAAGGTTTTTTTTTAATTTCTTTCTTTAGTGTTCTGTAGTTCTCATTGTGGATGTCTTTCATCTCTTTTGTTAGATTGATTGCCAAGTATTTTATTTTTTTTCGATGCTATTGTGAATGGGGTAGTTTTCCTAACTTCTCTTTCTGAAGATTCATCACTTATGTATAAAAATGCATTGGATTTATAAGCATTGATCTTATATCCTGCTACTTTACTGAATTCACTTGTGAATTCTAAAAGTTTTCTGGTGGAATTTACTTGTTCCTCTAAATATATAATCATGTCATCAGCAAATAGGGATAATTCGAGTTCTTCTTTTCCTGTTCATATCCTTTTAATTACCTTGGTCTGTGTAATTGCTCTGGCTAGAGTTTCAAGGACAATGTTGAATAGAAGTGGTGAAAGAGTGCATCCCTGCCTTGTTGCAGTTTCTAGGGGGAATGCTTTCAGTTTTTCACCATTTAGAATGATATTGGCCATGGGCTTAACATAGATGGCCTTTACAATGTTAAGGAATGTTCCCACTATTCCTATTTTTTCTAGTGTTTTGAGCATGAAGGGGTGCTGTATTTTCTCAAATACTTTTTCTATTTAATCTATTGAAATGATCATGTGATTTTTGACTTAAGTCTGTTGATACGGTGAATTACATTTATTGATTTCTGAATGTTGAAGCAACCTTGCATCCGTGGGTTAAAACCCCTTGATTGTGGTGCACTATCTTTTTAATATATTTTTGTATGTGATTTACTAAGATTTTGTTGAGAATTTTGCATCATTGTTCATTAAGGATATTGGTCTGAAGTTTTCTTTCCTCGATGTGTCTCTGTCTGGTTTAGGTATCAGGGTGATATTGGCTTCATAGAATGAGTTTGGGAGGGTACCCTCCTCTTCTATTTTATGGAATACTTTGAGAAGTGTTGGAATGAGCTCTTCTTTAAAGGTTTTGTAGAACTCGGCTGAGACCCATCTGGTCCCAGACTTTTCTTTGTTGGTAGGCTTTTGATGACTTCTTCTATTTCATTACTCAAAATTGGTCTATTTAAATTGTGTATGTCCTCCTCCTCGTTCAGTTTAGGCAATTCATATGTCTCTAGAAACCTGTTGATGTCTTTGAAATTTTCTATTTTGTTGGAGTATAGATTTTCAAAATAGCTTCTAATTATGTTTTGTATTTCAATCGTGTCTGTTGTGATATTTCCTTGTTCATTCCAAATTTTAGTAATTTGAGTTTTCTCTCTTCTCCTTGTTAGTGTGGCTAAGGGTTTATCAATTTTGTTTATTTTTTCAAAGAACCAAGTATTTATTTTGTCAATTTTTTGATTGTTTCTTTTGTTTCAATTTCATTGA
This sequence comes from Sciurus vulgaris, assembly GCF_902686455.1. Taxonomy (NCBI): domain Eukaryota; kingdom Metazoa; phylum Chordata; class Mammalia; order Rodentia; family Sciuridae; genus Sciurus; species Sciurus vulgaris. The sequence goes on along the minus strand of NC_136470.1, from coordinate 21,750,523 downwards.
TTTCAGCTCTGATTTGAAGTATTTCCTGTCTTCTACTACTTTTGGTGTTACTCTGTTCTTCTTTTTCTAGGACTTTAAGCTGCAGTGTTAGGTCATTAATTTGTTGATTCTTTCTTCTTTTTTTTTTAATGCAGTCCATGAAATAAATTTTCCTCTAAGTACTGCTTTCATAGTGTTCCAGAGATTTTGGTATGGTGTATCTTTGCTCTCATTTACCTCTAAGAATTTTGAATTCCCTTCCTGATGTCTTCTGTTATCCATTCATCATACAATAGCGTATTATTTAATCTCCGGGTGTTGAAGTAGTTTCTGTTTTTCACTCTGTCATTTATTTCTAATTTCAATCCATTATGATCTGATAGAACACAAGGTAGTCTCTATCTTCCGGTACTTGCTAACATTAGCTTTGTGGCATAGAATATGATCTATTTATGGAAGGATCCATGTGCTGCTGAGAAGAAAGTGTATCCGCTCTTTGTTGGATGGTATATTCTATAAATGTCTGTTAAGTCTAAATTATTGAGTGTGTTATTGAGATCTATGGTTTCTTTTTCAATTTTTGTTGGTAGGATCTGTCCAGTGGCGAGAGAGGTGTGTTAAAGCACCTAGTATTATTGTGTGTGGTCTATTTGATTTCTGAAATTGAGAAGGATTTGTTTGACGTATATGTATGAGCCACTGTTTGGAGCATAGATGTTTATGATTGTTATGTCTTGCTGATTTTTGCTTCCCTTAAGCTGTATGAAATGTCTTTCTTTATCCCTTCTGACTAACTTTGGCTTGAAGTCCACAATATCTGATATGAGGATGGATACTCTGGCTTTTTTGCTGTGTCCATGTGCGTGGTATGTTTTTTCCCATCCTTTCACCTTTAGTCTGTGGGTATGTCTTTCCATGAGATGAGTCTCTTGCAGGCAGTAAATTGTTGGATCTTTCTTTTTAATCCAATCTGCCAGTCTATGTCTTTTGATTGATGAGTTCAGGCCATTAACATTCAGGGTTATATTTGAAATATGAAGATATGATTTGTATTCCTAATCATTTGGCTCATTGTTGGGACTAATGACACATTAACTAACTCAGCCTGACTCCTTAGTCCCTGGCAGGTGAGCAAGATCAAGGCTCAAAGGCAGTTTCAAAGGTTAATGATGATAAATTGGACCACCGTCAGGGATTGGTTAACAGTTCCACAAACATGATGGGTGTGTGCTTGCCATATAGTCCTATGGGACTCTCTCTGCATGACCTCCCCCACCCCACCAACCCCCCCACCCCCCGGTGCCTTGCTGACCTTTAAGCTGATTGATTCTCACCTAGCCCCTACATAAAAGCTGTGTGACTTCCTCAATAAACGAGTTCCTGTTGTGAGTGGTCTCCCTGACACTTCTGATTGTCCTCCACCCGGAAGGCTGGGAGCGGGCGGTCAGCCAGCTCTACCTATCCTGGTCTGACCTTGTTGGGGAGCGTCCCCTTCCCTTGTCGCTGGTCGAGAAGAGCAAGGGGGCTTAAGACCCTGACAGCTCATTTTCTTTTTTTTTTTGACACGACTTGGTTTCTCCTTTATTTGGCTGTTACTTTAGGGTAGTTCCTTCCCTTTGCTGATTTACATCGTTGTTTTTCATCGCTTCCTCATGGAATATTTTGCTGAGAATGTTCTGTAATGCTGGCTTTTTTTTTTTGGAAATTCTTTTAGCTTTTGTTTATCATGGAAAGATTTGACTTCATTGTCAAATCTGAAGGTAAGTTTTGCTGGGTATAAGATTCTTGATTGGCATTTGTTTTCTTTCAGAGCTTGAAAAATGTTGTTCCAGGCCCTTCTAGCTTTTAGGGTCTGGATTGAAAAATCTGCTGATATCCATATTGGTTTCCCCCTGAATGTAATTTGATTTTTTTCTCTTGCAGCCTTTAAATGTCTGTCTTTATTTTGTATGTTAGGTATTTTCATTATAATATGCCTTGGTGTGGGTCTGTTGTAATTTTGTGTATTTAGAGTCCTATAAGCCTCTTGAACTTGATTTTCCATTTCATTCTTCAGATTTGGGAAATTTTCTGATATTATTTTATTCAATAGATTGTTTATTTCTTTTGTTTGTTTCTCTAACCTTCCTCAATCCCAATAATTCTTAAATTTGGCCTTTTCATGATATCCCATAATTCTTGTAGATTCTGTTCATTATTTCTTACCATCTTCTCTGTTTGTTCAACTTTGTTTTCAAGATTAAATACTTTGTCTTCAATATCTGAGGTTCTATCTTCCAGGTGCTCTATCCTATTGGTTATGCTTTCTATGGAGTTTTTAATTTGGTTTATTGTTTCTTTCATTTCAAGGACTTCTGTTGTTTTTTTTTTCAATATCTCTAACTCCTTATTGAAATGATCTTTTGCTTCCTCTATTTGCTCTTTTAACTGTCAATTGGTGCAATCATTCAGTGCCTGCATTTGCTCTTTCATCTCATCATTCAATGCCTGCATTTGCTCTTTCATCTCCCCTTTTGCTTCCCTGATCATTCTAATTATGTACATTCTGATCTCCCTTTCTGACATTTCTTCTGCCATGTTGTCATTGAATTTTATTGATATACCATCTAGGTTTGTTTGGGACATTTTCTTCCCTTGTTTTCTCATACTGCTCAGGTATCTACCCCTCTAGTAGTGAAACTCTGGGATATTGCAAATTTCCTCTATTGACTAATACTGTCTTGGTAGATTTCTAATAACTCACCTCATAGCCTTCAGTTGACCCTCTAGGGGTGGTGGCCTTCAGGTGGGGTATATTCCCTGTCAGTGGGCAAAGGCGCTTCCACATGTTGACTGAAGGCAGCCAAAGGGGGACTAGACTGCAGACTGGGGCACATCTGATCTGCGCCTGTGTCTCTGGTTCTACTGCCCTGGTGGGAAAGCCTCACCAAGCAGGGAAGATTTACCTGGTGGGGAAGTTTCACTGGGCGGATCTCCTTTGAGCAGTGTCCTTTGGTCCAGAACTACCACCTGGACTGGGAAGCCCTCTTCTGTGATGTTCCCAGGGTCTTGATCTACCACCTGGGCTGGGGAGTCTGTCCCTGTGAGTTACTCTCTCTCTGAGAAGCTCTCTACTACATCCCCTGGGGACCAGAGCTACCACCTGGGCCTTGGACCCTCACTCTGCGTTGAAGCCTCTCATTGTGCGGCCCTCCTCTGCAATGCTCCTGGTTGACTGGGTGCTCAGTTCTAGCAGGGGAGTCTCACTGGGCCACTCTACTCCACGAAGTTCCCTGCATTTTGGTACTACTGCCCCATCCGGGGAGCCTGACCAGTGGGAGAGACTTACCCGGTGGCTCTGAGTTGGTCCTGAGTCTCTCAATACCTCCTCAACTCCTGGGTCTTGTCAAAGGTCCTCTAGCCTCCTGCAGATATCTCAGGAAGGGAGCTGACCTTCCAATGATGATGGCCACGCCCTCAGGAATAATTCAAAATGCCTGCACCAGCCTATAAAGATGCCTCTGGCTAGCTCTGCAATGCAGGCTGGCTGGCTGGTCTGCGGGCTTGCTCCGCGATGGCAACAGACCTTGGCGTGGTGGTCAGGCAGGGTTGCTCAGTGACAGCGTCTGTGCTTGGCCTGGTGTTTGGGCGGGTTGGCTGCCCGCTGCCTAGCTCTGCAAGGCAGGCAGCATACTCACCTGCTAGCTCATTCTGCGACTGTGACTGACCAGTGATGGCACTGCCCCGGTGCAGGGGTCAGGCGGGTCCCTCAGTGATCTCATCTGTGCTTGGCCTGGATAATATGTTTCTTTCTAAAAGTTTTATTGTATTGTGGTCTGTATTGAGTTTTACCAAATATCTGAAATTGTTTATTGTGTGTAGTCATATTTTTAAATAAAACATAAACAAAATATCCATCACAAATTATTGAAAATATTTTATTTTTTCCCCATTGAAATATGGTTGTAGTTTTGTTGTGAATTAAATGTCCATTTTTAAGAATCTGCTTCTGAATTCTCTATTCTGTTTCATTGGTTGATTTAGACCAATCGATTGCACCCTGACCACAGTGTTTTATTTGAATAATTTTATTATTTGTCAGTCAACCTGGTTGCTTACATTTTGCAATTTTGTCCATATTCAAGATTGTCTTTGAGATATTAGCAGTAGTTTGTCAAATTTTGCAATTATTTTAATTATCTAGATGTCACTGGCATTTTTTTCTCTCCACTAGGCAGATAGAGTACAGAATCATTTAATTTTAAGCTTTATTCTGAATGGATTGCCTCAGAAGCACGAGACCCTGAGTTCAATCCCAAGCACCACAAAAAAAAAAAAAAAAAAGAAAAAGAAAAAAGAAAAAAAAAACAGAATGGGAATACTTATTTTGTCTAAACTAAATTTGTTGTTTAAGTCATCACCTTAAATGCTATATAACAAGAGTTCTTTTTATAAAAAAAAAGTTCAGTAAGCTTCTATATTGAAATTCATTATAGAGCAAAGTCAATCAAAATACTATGCGTCCATTCTTCATTATTTGTTCATGAATGCAACCCTTGTATCTTGAGGGGAAAGGGTGACTAGTAAGGAGTGGAATTCAGGTTTGGAAATTCTGATGTTACAGACACCTGTTTTTATGTACCTGCATCCATTATTGGTGTGGTAAACCAATTTTCTCCATTTCACTGTTGAAAATTTTAATAAAATCTCACGTTGTATTTTTAGGTTTTCTTATCATAAAGATTTAGAAGACTTTCCAATTCAGGGAGAAAAAATAAAACCCTCTATATTCTCTCATGCTCAGAAATGAGCTAATTATTTGTTACAATTCTGAACAAGTAGATATCAACATTTAAATGTTGTTGAATGTCTGCAAAGAATATTATCATTCAAGTTAAAACCACAGCACTTTAATATTCTCATCAGAGCTGGTCAGTTAACAAAAGTGGGTCATTAGAAAATAACAAGTTAGGCATTTCATTAATGCATAAATAAGCCAAAATAATACTTATAGTTTCCAAACTTGCCTAATATGCATAACAACAATAGTACTCGAATACTGACTTTTTCTTCCCATGTTACTGAATTTTCTCATTATGTTATATTTTTATTTGTGTACATAAAATCACTAAGGGAAGAGAAAATAGTAGAGCCACAAAACGAATATTTTTCAGATCTTTTTTACTTTGTAGTAGATGTCTTGCTTCTTTCCATAATGCATCCCCATTTGGTAGCAAAGTCCTTAAACCCTCCTGATTTTTTTCCCGCCTGTTTAATTTTCCCTTTTGCACACACTCTCTTATTTCTTTGAGTTATTTTCAATTTTCAATTTCACTAATGATCTCTAAACAGAAATAATTTTAAAGTTTATTTTTGAAGTAGAGGTGAAAGCTTTTAAGATAATTCTGAAAATAGCTATGAGAACAATGGTAACCAGGGTTAAAATTCCATATGAGGAAGGGAAAAATCCATCTCCGTCTGAAACACTCCAACAGTTTAAGGAAACATTTATAAGTAAGTACTCCTTCTTATGGTATCTTTAGTGTGATGGTCTGGACAGATCACCCTCCAACAAAATAAAAATCATCAAGGTCCATTCATCTCCACAGAGTTTCTAAACACCTTAGAAACTATCTAAAGTCTTAAAATGAAGAGAGTGTTGAAGCTCTCCAGGTAGTTGCAGAAAACCTTTATCATGAAATACAGATATCAAAGCAAGCAGATACATGAAAGAAAGGCAGAAAGAGAGAGAGAGAGAGAGAGAGAGAGAGGAGAGAGAGAGAATATTCAGGAAGCAGGATAAAAAACCACGGTTAAACAGTAAGTAACTAAATAATATAAATAGACTGAAAAAAAAAAAAGAATATTGGAATATCCATGCAAAACACCAGTAGACTCTGTAAAGGAACAGTGAGAAGAACTTCAACAGAACCTTCTCCAAGAAATTAATGAAATTGCTAAACCAGTTGAAACTACTGAGAGGAGTCTTATACTTCTTATGGAAAATTAAGATACAGATTTTATTATGGTTACATAAAGAAGTAAACAGTAAATGAATATATTATTGTAAGAAAAAGAGAAATTGTACATGGAAAGGAAGAAGATATAATTTGCATCTGTAAGTAATAATTACCTATTTTTGTAACCTTAGCATCTAATTCTGATATAGGACAAAATTATGATACTTTAGCTAAGGGAAATATTGTGTACACTCATGTGAGCACAGATTTAGGACAGGTAACCATATTTTTTCCTTATTTTATCTTAGAAGAACTATTTTAAAGGAGAGAGATGATATATGATTTTTTTAATAATAGAGAAAAATGCATGAAGAAAACTGCTAAAATGTACAAAACCTTTACTTTTGGAAGATGAGACCTGGAGAGGTGAGAAACACATGTGGGGTAGGCAGGTCATTATTTATCACTATTTTGCTGGGTAGAACTCTATTTACACATGAACATATCTCTTATGCAAATGTTTGCATGCAGACATGTGTGCAAGGTTTCCTTGAAGGCCTTGCACACAGAAGCACATATTGATTTGATCAAATTTTGAGTAAACACATAATTATTTAGGTAGGGAAACTAAGGAGAATTTGGTTTCAATACTATGGACGAGCTGTTTTGTCAATGTATTTCTCTGCAATTATTTTCAAAAATGTAACCGAGGTTTTACTTTGCAATATCTGACTTTAAAGAAACTCTTACAGCTAAACATATTTAAAAAGGAAACTATAATGAATTAAATTAAGGTATATTTTTTCTAATAAAGATACAATTAAACATATGATATGTATCATGTAATGATTTGATCAGGAAGGGACACATATATGATGAGATCCCATGAGATTTTATCATCTAACCAGGTGATAACCATCTTAGTTAAGCTTTGCTCTGTGACAGAATTGCCCAACACCTTTCTCAGAATGCATCCCAAATTTTAAATACTGCAGGACTGTACTTATTTTCAATTTTAAAGATGGTGTTGGTGCCATAGAATTTGTTATAACCTGATGTTTTGAATATAAACCTATACGTTTGTTAGAAGTACTACATTTTCTTTTTTTCTGTAAATTTTGGCAAATACAATGTATGAAGTTTATGTTTATGTTTATGTATTTAATAGTATAAATTTTAAAATAAATAAATTTTAATGTTGTCTTCAGTGTCTGGTCTCAGACCAGATGATACTAATCAATTTTTTTTTGCATTTAACTTATAATGCAAATAAATATTCTGGAAATAATGTTTTAAATAGCTATAAAAGGACTCTCTGAGATGGAAAGAAGAGACTGATTAGCAAGCTCAGGACAGGATGAATGGCATGTGGTAACTCACCTGTTTACATTTGTTTTTCTTTTTTCCATTTGTATCTCCCACATAAATAAAATTGTGCAACTGTGCCGCCTACAACCCAGAACTACCAATAAGAACATATGAAATCAAAAAGCAAGCAGACACAACAAAAGCAACATAACCCTAGACTCTTCAGTCTAAGAGCTGGAGAAAAAGCAGAGTATAGATCTAGGAAAGAGAAGCATCTCATGACTCACACTTAATGATTACAGTGGCCTGACAGATGTACGGAGACTGCTGTCAGCAATGAAGTGTGGTCTCGGATAACTGCTCCCCCTGTGCTGGAGCCACCAGTAGAGTTACCTGATCTGTCTTAAGAGTGCCATTAGCTAATGTCTCACTATATCCTATACCCAATCGTGGTGGTGGAGCTGATCAGTCTGCATTAGAATCTGGGTATGCCAAACCATAATCTGTCTTACAAAAGATGGTAATGGCAGGATTGATCTGTCCTCAGGAGCAAGCAGCATACTACAAACAAGGTGGAGTGACCCATCTTCCATTGATATCATAGTGAATGTGGTAGACTTGATCCCTGATCCCTGCAGAGCAAGTGATCCCAGGTAGAAAGAACCATACCCTACTCCATGATATGCAGAAACAGGCACTCCACTGGGATTGAACCTGACATTACTGTAAGGTCTCATTTATCTTGATTCATCAATTTGTGGGAAAAGACAGCTACAACCTTGCATATTCCAACTTTCCATGCCATAAGGAAAGAAAAACCAAACCCAGTGTTCCATGGCCTCCTACACAGTGACAAAGATAATTCAGATATTTTTGTGCATTTATACAAAAAACAGAATATAACTCAAACAATATAACCCAAGCCACTACACTCCTATATCAGAAAGCATCTCAGGTTAGTTCTTCCTTTCAAACAGATACCAGGAATCCACAGAAATGCAACATTTGAAGACCAGACCAGGGTCTATTCTGCGGGTCTCTTCAGCATCTACCTCCTCTTCCATATGGCAACATCTGGTGACTTTGCCAACAAGATAGATGAAAACAGCATGGATTCAGCAGATTTTCTGGTGAAGCATTAAGAACAAAGCAGAAAAGAATAGTATTAAAAGGGTTCAGAGTGCTGAATTGGAAATACAATTTACAAAAGCATTTCAGAACCCATGTACTGAATCTAATAAAGTGATTATCTACTAATACAGATTTGTATAAGATACAGATTTCACCTAGCATATATTTCTAAAATGTACAGGATACAACCTAAAATCATTTTTCATACCAAGAACTATTAAATTACAAATTCATTAAGGAAAGACAATTAACATATTCCTACTGAAATGAGTTCAATGTTGCAAATATATGACAGATCTTTTAATGTACCATTGTAAAATTCCTTCAATAAGCAAATACAGAACTGTGGAACTATGATAGGAAACCAGGCATTATACTGCTTGTAGCAATGGTGTCCTAGGATGAAAAGGATCAAAAAAGGTTATTGGACGAAATAAGAACTACAAATTTACAAAACCTTGCAGAAGACATAAACCTATAGGTTTAGGAAAATGAGAAAAATCCAACATAGGACAAATGCCCCCAAATGTGTGCCATACCATTCATAATCTAACTTCTAGAACATGCAAGGATACTGGCCTCACCCTGTACCATGGAAAATCCTCCAAATGATAATAGTTGCACATCAGAACATGTGAACAGCATAAGGAAGTGGTGCGAAGTTGTTCAGGAGCTGGAAGCCAACAACTGTCATCAAGAATTCAATGCTCACCAATTTTTTTTTTTTTTCAGCATTGAAGGGAAAATCAAAAAATTTCTAGTGTAGGGAAAAAACACCTTAAATAATAATTTATTCTTAAGCCTAAGGAATATCTCTAAACAGAAAATAAATGGAATAGAGGGGCTTGGATCTTCAGAAAAGGAAAAGAATATAATAAGTAAAAATAAATCTAAGTATAGTTTTTCTTCTTTTACTTAAATTACATTTTATGTTTAAAGCAAAAATCATAAAATCACAAAAAGTTCATAATGTACATAAATAAGAAAATTACATTTAAAAATGGGATATATAATTCTGTATCTTCATTGTGGTGGTGGTAACATGAAGACACGTGACAAAATACAAAATACTGCACATACATTTATGACACATGTAGGAAAATATGCTTAAATGGTGAAATGTGAATAATCCTTGGTTTGTTCCAATTTTACCAAACTAATTTTCTTGTACTTTAGTTGTGCCAGTTGTCAATAATGGGGAAGTATAAGAAGGTTACACTGTATGTCCCTATAGTTTTATAATCTGTGCATTTTATAATTATTTCCACATTTACAAAAATGTAAGAAAGAGTTATGTGATTTTTAATAGTGACCTAAAAATATATGTTTTGGGGATGATAAGGTTCAAGATTCTAGTATATATGAGCTAGTATCACTACAGACCAAGCACAAATACAAAATGGCTAAGAAATTCTCCAACTAAATACAGTACTTCATAAACACAAAGCTTACAAACTTTATCACGAGTACATTCATGTTCTGTTAAAGTTTGACAGAAGAAAGGAAAATGGTGCCATAGTGAACTGACATCTTCAGAAATCAGTAGACTACTGCAAAATGGTAAGTGTATTAAGTTAAAACAAATATTTTAACCTTGATAAATTTCTTTAATAGACAAATTTTAAAACAAAGTAATCATCTTGTGGAAAATTAAAATGTCTAAACATGATTGCAAAAAGAACCACAAAATATAGAAATATCATATTATAAGGTACTTAAATTATAGCACAATTTTCTAGCTAGTTGTATCATATAAACATATATATTATTAATCCCAGGATAAATATAACGATAATAATCATGTTGAACCCAAAAGAAGTACAATTCTTAAAGCTAATATGAAGATTAAATAAATTATTAAAACTATTCACTTCATTCTAAAAATACAAAAATGTTGATTATAGTATATCTGCGTGCTTTTGCACAGAATCATCTTCATGCTGTGTACAAGAAGTAATAATTTTTCAATAGGAATGTATAGTTGGAAAAGAGGGAAAATGATTACATAAGTTTTCTATACAACCATGATTCACTAGATTTGATGAAATTATATTAACATCTGATAAACCTGAATATCAAAACTGATAATTTGATTGAGTAAAGAGAGAAGAAACATAATGATAGAGAGCCCAGTCCTCACGAAGATGAACAATCCTGGGTAAGTATATTCATAACTAAAATCTTCAGTTTTCAAATAAAATAAAATAATAACATTTCCTCTACCTTTACAATCCTCTTATCCCACCTGAGGCTGATCTTTCACATGCATCCCAGGTCACATTTCTGCTAGAGCTGGTAGTGCTTTCCATTATCTATAGGATGAAATTGAGTCTCTTAGAATGACATAAAAAATGTTCCATATTTTATTTACATTTTTGTTTTGTAATTCACCCTATAGGAATTACAGATTGATCTTCATGAAACATAAAGCAACTTAGTGTTTTCTAAACATAATGCACATGTTCCTCAGTTTGCACAGTGTTGAAATACCTCTGAAGGCAGTTTTATAATTGGTGTTCTTTTTCCATTATTGAGTGTGTACTGCTTCTTAAAATATATTTCTTTTTTTAGAGGTAGCATGATAATTTCATGAAAATAGAATAATATTTTGAACTAATAGTGATGGGGTAAAATAAATTCAAACTAATTCCATATATCAAAATTAATCAGATACCTAAATGTAATAACTAAAACTATGAAATTCTTAAGAAAAAATTACAGTAGTAAATCTTTGTGATTTTTGAATTACTGAAAACAAAGCTTTCTTAGACACTGCAAATAAATACATTTTCATCAAAGTTAAAAGAAAACAATGTTTCTCAAAGTTCATCAACAAAAACAAATGAGAATTAATTGCAATAGGAAAATGTATTTGTAAAAAACATGTATCTGAAAACAGACTTGCATCCAGAATAAATAAGGAACTCTAACAACTCAACAACCCCAATAAAAGACAAGCAATAGATGCTTTCTCAGAAATGATACCCAATGAACAAACAGCGACAAAAAAAAGTGCTCAGTGTCAATAACCATCAAGGAAATTCAAAGCAAAGCCATAATGAGATTTCATTTCATAAAATTTAGAATGTCTATAATTAAAATGATGATAATATCAAATATTGATTAGGATGTGGAGAAAATGGAGCCCTTAAAATGAAGTATAAAATGTTACCCTACCTTAGAAAAGTTTGATAATTCATCAAAAATGTTTGTTAAATTTGTTTTTATTTTTATAATTGATGTTGTGAATGACTTGACATTACTTATAAACTTGGATATCTCATTGGTTCAAATTTTAATCTAGTTTAAAACTTGCTTAAACAGATTTTGATCCACATGCAAATTCTAATAGATGAAATAGTTGGTACAGTTTCCATTTCCTTGTTTCCTTCCTAAAACAAAGTTATGTTATTCTCCTCACTTCATAGCACTTTATTTGAAAATCAATATTGCATTAGGTATGTTGTAAAATGTGACAAGGTAAAAATGGAAATGTTGTCTAACACACACTAAGTACTTAATCCATGTTTGCAAACAAATTATTTTCATATAAAAATACATTCAAAATGAGGTTGAATAATTAGCTTATAATGAAATACTAAATACTATTAATATTGTCCTTTCTTTAAAAAGTGGGGTGTTTGCCAAGTATTGCTGTAGAGAAATTTAACAGATTTTTATATTCAAAACACAATATTTTCATTAACATTTTGCTATAATTCATTTTAAATTATTATTTCAAGTCCTTTCTCTAACACTTTTTGTCCTTTTATCTTAGGATCACTTAGCTAAAACTGAAGAGTAGAATACAATTTTGTCATTTCCTCTTTCTCACCATCTGCGTGGGTGAGGGAAAGGGTTCCCATTGGAGGACTGGGCTAGCTGAGAAATAAAAGCTATGAAAGTAGAACAACATAATAGACACAAAAGACTAGAAATATATTTTAAAGAATGGGGGCAGTGATAGGTCAAGCTGACCAGAGGGGTATGGCTTCTAACAAAGATGAAGCCTGCTCTTGCTTTATTTATTGTGGTAGAGATAGAAGGGGATTTGTAGGTATAAGGTTTCAGTGTGGGGGGAGTCTTGTCTCAGGGTTTGCTTCATGAAAAACAGGATATGAGTGGAGATAAGCAATCTGTTTGGCTCTTAGTTGGTCACTCCCATCTCCAAGGCTATGCTTGAACATGAACAGTGAGCTGGGACAGGACACCATGTGAATTGGGCATTCTTGAACCAGTGGATTCTGACTGGAAGTTTCCAAAACCAGGCTTCCCTGCCTAATGGTTCCAAAATCACTCAGTTCACACACTGCTCATAGATGGCTTCCCACAATTTCCTTCTTAGTTTTCTTCAAATGAGAAATTCACTCTAAGCAATGGACAAGAAAAGATGTATAGATATTATGCCTACACAGAGTAGGATTAATTTCCAGTTTGCTTATGAAAGTGTAAAAGTAGATGTGAGGTTTTGATTAACTTCCTCTACCTCTCTGATCATCAAGATCTACATAAGTAAAACGTTGATGATAACCCTTCCTTTTAGGATACCAGAAAATAATAACCAATTGAAAAATAGAATAGCTAACAAAATTTCTGACACTTAGAATTTGGCTATATATTTTAATGATTTTATTAATGTATGTGTAGTATTCAATAACAATGGGAGCCACTGAGAGGCATATGAAGAAGCCTATTTTTGCAAAAATTGTATTAGTGAACAAATATATACAATATTAATACTTTGCACCAGTGAAGAGTGTCCCAATCAATTTTATATATGGGTATACTTATAAATTGTCATGAATGCTTTATTACGTCAATGTCATATGTCCTATCTTTATATAGATATCAGACAGGAATGTTCTAACTCTGAAAGCTCAATTTAAAGATGAAAACACATGAAATAGAATACAAAAAGAAAAAAATGGAGGGAGACCTCATGGATCAGTAACACTGTATTCAGCATTGAAGGGGCACATCTTCTGGGGAAAACTGGCAGTGGACCACCATGAGGGTCTGACTTTTATAGGACCTTAACAGAGCCAGGTCATGGAAGGAGCTAGTCACTTTTGACAAGACTTCTTGGTGGGCAGGGCCAGGTAATGGGAGGAGTTTAGGGTGGGGTGGGAGGATTGGTAGGTAACTATATACTTCATTTCAGACTTTGAAAGGGGTATGATGGGGTTGAGTGAAGTCAACATATCTGGCTACTTCCTGCTTGAGAGGGCAAACTAGGGGTTCTCCTGTCAAAAATCAGGACAAGAATAAGAAGGTGGGGGGTATTTTAGGCTCCTTTACAGGCCTGGAAGTTGTGGCATGAGGGGGATGTAGAGGGAGGAAAGTTGAACATCATCATCAGTGATTCCTATCTTATGGGGCTCAGGAGAGTCACACTGTGAATGAAGGAAGATGACTTTTAGATGTTCTTGGAAGGTGGTCTGGGTTAGACAGGTAAACTTGTCCAGAAGTTATCTCTTTCTAAAGTTGACAAAGAAGGGGAAAAGGTTATTACAAGCGAAAATGAGTGTTATACTGTTAAAAGAGAGAGAAGCCAGGAAGTCCACTGTTTTAGGAATTGTCTAGTTCTCGCCTCCATTGTTCTAATAGGTCCTGTAGTTATTTAACTTTATCAGTTACCAGTCCTGAATAATTGACATAGAAGCAACATTCTTTCCCTAGGATGAGGCAGAGGCCAACTTATTCTGCAGTAAGGAAATCTAGGCCCTGATGATTCTGCAGGACAACATATGCCAGGGAATCCAATTTACTTTGTAAAATCAGTACCAAATCAGTGACCTATTGGATATCTTCAATAACCTGTTCTGATAATACTTTTTTATAGAAGTGAACAGAAGTTCCTAATCCTGCTAATCCTGTGAAAATCCTGGTAGATATCTCTAACCCTGAGTAAGGGAATAAACTGAAGGGCTGTCTTGTGTCTGGAATGTGCTATTATCTGGATAGGCAAACTTTTGGTTGTTAAGTAAAATGTCAATTTGAGGAATAAGGAAGACCAAGGTACAGAGACCAATCCAAATTTTGGTAGGCAGGGGTAATTATGAGCCTCACAAAAGTAAAAAAAAAAAATTACCTCAAAATTTGTGGGGCACAGGGCTATGGGGCTGACACAAGTAAACATCTTATGTTTCATTAAAATAACTATTACATTTTCTTTCAAATGCCCCGGTATACCTGTACCTTGGTTATAACTGCTTTTCCTAGGTGTTTAAGACCCAGATGGTCAAATTGACCTTGTTCCTAGCTATTATTAATCAGCTGAGTCCCCTCAGGGCATTGCTCTTGGAAGTTTATGAGCATCCTCTTAACTCCATCTGCCAAATAGGTCAAGGGTTTTGTTAAACATGAGACTTCCTTTGGAAGCATCAGGAATGTTTCCCTTTTCTAAAGACCCTCCTCTTTTGCAGCATGTGCACTGGTCATCTTTCTGTTCTCCAGGGTCTGTTGGATTCCCCTGATCAGGAGGTCATGTGGCCAAGAGTAACAAACTCTTACAGAAGTCCTTTTTATTCCCTGGGTTCAAGATGACTCAGAGGGCAAGAGCCAAATATTGGTTTCTTTCTGGGACATTTTACTTCCTTAACTTTAATCATGAAGTCTTTGTCTTAAACTTATAGCAAACCAATCTCACGAGTCTTAAAGTAATACTGGGCTTAAATTTTAATATGCATATCTTTTCAGTCATTTACCCCTTCTATTTAATAGGGGTCCATATTAGTACTGAAAGTTAACCTGACATCTTCTCTGTCTATAGATGATGATCTATTATTTCAAATTAACTCAGGCTGTTATATTAAAAGTCATAATTCTGTAAGGCACTAAAGGATGACATTTAAAGTTGATAAAGAAAAACACAAAATGAAATTAACAAGAGTAAAAACAATTGAGTTGGTATCATAAATATGGACTAAGAACCATAGTTTTTATAATCTTAAACTTTATTTAGTTAAATATTATATTTCCTGTTTCTCATAGTATTCTTTACGACAAACACTTATCCTTTGAACATAAGTTTATATGAGTTTAAGTCTATTTAATTAGAAATTTTCTTAATGTGGAATAAGGTGAGAGCCAGAGTCTTAACTCAGATGAGGTGGGACTTTTGGCAAATCTCAGGTAAAGTGTTTTATTTCTGAGTAATCTTTGCCTCTTTCTTAAATATCATTATCAGTTAGCACTTCAACTCTGTAAATTAACCAGATGTTTCCAACAAAAGCAATTACGATTAATCCCATTTAAGTTAAATCCAATTTACTCATTTTTAATTGTAAAAACCAAAACACCAGACAAGTGTAGTTAACATCTCTTCCTTGTTGAGCAAAAATCCTAGAACTAATGGATATTAAATTCTGGACATTTTATAGAAATCAACATTCTATTTATATTGTCTGACCACCTAGAAAAACTTGTGAGTTAGTAATTTTAAAACCATCTTTACTCTCATTTATTTGTTTACCTAATTTAAATTGAACTTTTTATTTGTAATCATGTGAACTTCAGGTATTTGAATCCATTTTTCTTTTTAAATTTTAACTTATGAGTGCTCATTTATCTATATGCCAATTTTGATACCATATACATGACATATGGACATAGGCACATATGGAGACTGCAGAATACACAAGTGTGCACACATACATAAAATGAACAAAAAACAAAGATCTTGCAGGTTTTCATAGGTAGATCTCCACTGCAATGCTACTGACATTCATTAAAACCTCTATTAGATTGAGAGCTAACCCTTGAAAAATTTGTCCTCTGATTTTTTTTTTACCAAAAACAGTGTAAAACCTATATAATTAGGTAAAATAAAACTGAACAACAACAACAAAAATACTAATTTAGGCACAAAGGATCAAATGTGAATTCACCATAAAACCGGGAGCTCAAAAATATAAAATTTAGAAACACATTCTAAAAAAATGGGACAGCTGTTATGAGATCAGAGTTCACTTTTTTGCTCAGATTAGTTTAGATATTAAAAGAATGAGAGAGAACCCTGAAATCCTTAGGTAAAGATTCTCTAAGTAAAGGATACTTGTAAATATGAGATAATGAGATTGCAGGAGGGACATAAGCCAGCCATTTGGACTCCAAATCAGTTCTCTATGAACCTTTCTCCAGGGATCAGCAGTTTCTGCCTTTTCTTCCATGATATTTGGCTGGGGCAATTTAAGGGAGGACGTTTACCAGTTAGTTGTGCCCCTTAAAATTTCCTACATGTTCCCTTTGTCCTTTGGGTTCTCATACTCACAGGACTATAAACTTCAAATTATGCTCCTCGATTTGAAGTGAGAGGCAAGATTTTAGTGCTCTGGGTGACGTCTCCACTAGAGAAAATAAACAATTTGGATTACTGAACTAGGAGAGATGAGGGACCATTTTACTCTCGTTAACTGAGACAAATTTCTGGTCTTTTTTCTGCCAGGTAAGGGGAGTACAGGAGAACATATTACTTATGAGAGTCTAGAGAAGGTAGTCTAATTTTAATGCTAAGGGAACTCTATATTGAGAATCTCCCAGAGTTTCAGGATCTGGTCACAAAAGACTCTTCCGTCAGGGAAACTTGGTTCCTCTTTTTAACATTAGTTTGGGCCTGCATTTTTCCTTCAGTGAGCAAGTAGTTTACTAAGGAATGTGACACATCCTGTCTTCAGAGGCCAGGCAGGGCTGCAGGTAAATTACTTCTTGGAAAAGAAAGCATGTGGGGGTCAGCATTTAGTATGATTTTTCTCCCACCCCCCCATCTTTATGTGACTAGTAATAAAAAGTGGACTAAAGGTGGAGTGATCCAAGGGCAGGAATGAAGGAACTCAGGGGTATAGGCAGGAAGTGAGTGACCCAGGAGGCATTCATTCCTTAACAATATCGTCTGGGGAGAAACAATTCACCAGGAGGCAGCTAAAGTTGATAACAGATGAAAGAGGGGCAAGGGTCCTAAAGATTAATTTTATTTCCTCCCAAATTAGTCCCTATCTTTCCGACACAACCATTTTTACCTACACTAACTGAATGATGACTGGTCTAGTTGCTTCAAGCTGAGCAGGGTGGGGAAAGCAGTTTGGTCTTAACTCATCCTATGCAGGGAGGGAATAAGTAAACAGTATGGAAGTGTGGGCCAATTGGAAATAAAAGGCTGAAAAATGAGTATTAAGAAATAAGGACAAAAGACACAAGAAATACAGTTAAAGTGGGGACTTGATGAGCGGAAAAAACCTGATGGGTCTGATTCTAACAAAGGAAAAAGGCCCATGAATGCTTTATTTATAGTGAAACACATCAAAGGAGGATTTATTGTGAGAAAAACATTTTAAGAAATGAGAGGCTGCAGGAAGTTCCCAATTGGAACCTTTTCACTTGCTCAGTAATTCTTCCTCCTCCAGGCAGCTGGAGTCTGAGGGTTATTTGGGCTCACTGTTATCTCTTTCATTTTCCAGGGAGTTTCATATGAACCTAAGGCTATCTGAACCAATAAATTCCTCAGTATCACAGAATCCTCTTTGCACAGGACGTTGCCAAGGCCAATGGGCAGTCTCAGATCAGTGAGATGACACAGAGAGTTCTCCCAGGGGTGAACCTAGACATAGAGATGGCTCAGCCAAGCCCACAACTCATTTGTGGCTCCCAACAACTTGGGTTTCCCTTTTTAAAAAATGACATTTCGGTCGAGGAGTGTCTGGAAAAAGCCTGGTTCAGAAAGAACAGGTTGTAAAGTCATCTGGGGGTTGGGTGCTTCTATGAAAGAAACAAAAGACAAGAGTACTGGAATGAGAGTAATACAAAATAAATGTTGCAGCATCTGGAACATGTCAATGAATATCACGAAGATGCTGGGAACCATTGATCTCTCATCAGGAGGTGCAGGAGCTAAGTTGTTTCCATAACAAGGCCTTTATTTGAGAATGTAAAACTTTAAGGATGCTAATTACATTGAAAGAGTCATTGTTGCCTCCCAGGGGTCACACGAGGGCAAACATCCCTGGGAAGTAGAACCATGGAGCAATCCCATCCTGGTGAAGTGGGTGTGGGTGGAAGTGACTGGCAGAGCAGCCTGAGCCACGTGGCACAGACAGGGGCTTCCAGAGGGGGAGTAGATAAGTGGGACCAGCCCACGTGGGCGTGCCACTGCTAGGATCAGACTGTGATCCAAAAGTGATCGGGAGCTCTCCCCAACACATGCACCGTGCTGCATCTGGCACTGATGCATGCCAGCAACCTGTGAGCAAACGCCAGTTTGGCACACAGCTATTTCTGGGGCAGGAAATGAAGAAGAGGGATGAGGGTCAGGACTTGAACTAGGGGGCTTATGGAGCAGGGTGTTAGAGAAAATTAGTTGTAGAGCAGAGCAAGTTTGGCATAAGGAGGGCTTTGAACAGAGGTTTAAAAAAAGCTTGGATAAAGGGATCTCAGGCCATTTGCCATTTTGTGGAAGGAAATTGTCCAAATCTTGGGGGATTTGAGGGTCAAAGTTCACAAATTCCAAATGTGGGCCATTGACTTAGATTGTCTAATTTAGATTGTGGCCAGATCAGTGGAGGAAGCCTGGGTTTTGGATAAGGAATGAGGCAACCTAAGGGGGAGTCCTGTGGAATGGACTGGGTAGCTCCCATGTTGGAGAGGTTTAACTGGGGTGGTTGTTGAGATAACGTTGTCCCTGGATATCTTTGGTCATTGGATAGTTCCACTGGAGAATGAGAGAAGGTCTTCTCTCCAGTCTCAGTGGTGGGGGATTCTTGAGGTCTGGACAAGTCAAAAGGTGAGGGTCTCAGACAGTGAGCCTCTTTGAGAGACTGGAAGGGATTTTATTTCTCTGAGGAATGAGAATGCTGGTGTTGCATGTGGGAACAAAATGGCAGAAAGTAGCCTCTGATGCCAAGATCTAATGGAGAGAGGGAAAAAGTGGAGGTTGGCTGGAATCAGGAGGGGTAAAAAGTACCCACAAAACATTCCATTCCTGGTCAGGGAACCAAATGAAAGCACATGGAAGAGAATACCGAAAGAAAGAAAGAAAGAAAGAAAGAAAGAAAGAAAGAAAGAAAGAAAGAAAGAAAGAAAGAAAGAAAGAAAGAAAGAAAGAAAGAAAGGAGGGAGGGAGGGAGGGAGGGAGGGAGGGAGGGAGGGAGGGAGGGAGGGAGGGAGGAAGGAAGGAAGAAAGAAAGAAAATGGAGGGAGACCTCATGGACAAGCCATGCTTTATTCAGCACTGGGGGAGTGCACGTCTTGGGGTGAGGAATGGCTGTAGGCTTCTATATGGCCTTAGTAGAGCCAGATGATAGGAGGCATTAGTTACGTTTGGTGGGCCCTCTTGGTGGGCAGGACCAGGTAATGGGGGAGTTTAGGGTGGGGTGGGAGGACAGGTAGGTAACCATATACTCCAAAAGATATTTTTCAATGTCTGCAATTTACCTGCTTATTTAACCCTGTAGGGTTGAGAGTTTCCTCTGAAAATGGTTATATACATTTAAGTAACTATATTTAGCTTATTTTCAGTTTGCTCTTGTCTAAGGTTTCAAAGGAATATACTAAAGACTAAAAGAGGTTAAACTATATGGAGATGCCTGCAACTTGAACATTCAACCTGTGTTATATTTTGGTTAAATACCCAGTTAAAACTGAATTCTGCTCAGCTTCTGCATTTCCATTTCTCCTTTGCTTTTCCAAGGGGTTTCATGTCCAATAAGTGAGAGTACAACTAATTAGAACAAATAAAAAAATTGAAAAAAAAGTCCTTTCTATACCTGGCTAACAAGCAAGTGCATTTGCAGAAAAAGAAGTACTTCAATAAAGAAGATAAGAAATGAATTTTAAGTTTATATATAAGACAATAAATATGCCTGTATTGTTGCATTCAAAAGCAAATATTTAGAGGTCTTGAAATGAAGACCATGAAGTACAGTAAAGGTAAGATTTAGATCTAAAGATTGTGTTTTACTTCCACAATTTTATTGCTACCAAATTTTAAAGATGTGAAAGTCTTAATATTGTATTAATATTATGTTGATGAGCTTGATATTCACATTGTGATTTTCTGTCATTTAATAATTACAACATGAGCTTTTGAAAAACTGGCACTTGTATATTACATCTCCTATGTATTATGTTTTCAAGTGTTTTTAAGAAAATACAACACCATATGCCAGGATAGAAAAACTAAATGAATACTTCTCATTTTAAATTACATTAATCATGATACAATAGCAAAGGCTTTGAAATTCAACATATAAAACTTTCATTATCTGAATATCATCAAATTTTACAATGCCTACCATTCAGATTCTTAAAAGGAATGTGCTGAGGTCTATTCTTCATGAAAATTTATGTTTCAATAATAAATAATTATTAGGAAAAAGAAAATATTTAAGTGAATCAATACCATATAAAATTATTATCATTTTATACTTAAATTGCAAGTGTTTTACTAGCAGTGTTTACCACATTCATTATTTCTTTACTTCCAAATTCACCATAAACAGATAAGTCAAAGGCTCTATGATGAATATCTAGTAATATGAAAACATTTAAAGTTCAAAATTCCTATTAACTTTCCAATTTCAGTTTCCCAAATTGCTGCTTCTTTTATTTCACCTGATCATTGCAGTTAGGTCTGAACTTACACTTCCAGTTAAATGCCAGATTTAAAGTTTTGATCCTGCTAGAAAAGGAAAGCATCCTTGCCTGACAGACCTAGCATAACAGATAGTCCAATAAGAAAGAGATGTCAGCTAGATTAGCCAAATAGAACCACCACTTAAGACAATAGGGAATGTGCTTAAATATGTCAACCTTTCAAAATATTACTGATGATATTTTAAAAAGTAGATAGTGTTTTTTTTGCAACTCAAAGTAAAATTGCATTATTGTTAAAAGAATATGTTTTGTAGAAAAGCTTCTAGCTGTTGTTCTACAATTGAATTTCAAAATTTGGGCTAAAGAAGTTTTAATCAGTTGATTTTTATAAAAATGATAGTTTTCTGTTATATATATCACTCTACATATACATATATACACATATATGTATGTATTTGCATGTTAATACATGTTCATTAAACTTAGATTCATATATTTTTATTATGCCATTACTACATTAAATGCAAATATGAGGATTACTTTACTCAGTTATTTTGGGCTTTTGAATTGATAATTTCAGAATAACTTAATAATTTATATAAGTATAAAGAATTTCCTTCAGAAGTGTACTGTTTTTAACAAGAAGATAGTGATAGGCTCCTTAAATAATTTAATGAAATTTTCCACCTTTTGTTTTGAAAAATACACATAGATAAATTTTGCATTTAGGGTTTATTTTTTAATTCCGGAGGAAATTATTAAACTCTATAAACTGAAAATATTCTCAAATGAACAGTCATTCTTGTAATAAATCATCAATTTTAAGAAATGTTCATTAGCATTTGATTTGATGTGTTTTTTTGTTGTGAATGAAATAACTGAAGAAGAGAGGATTTTATTTATAGAATACTAGTTTTAGTTTCATTTAGTCTAAGCTGGAAGATGGAAAATTATCTGTTAGGTGTAAACACAGAGCAAAAGAAAATCTGAAAGTAATTTTACTACTTCAAAAACCACTTTTAAAAATTCCAAAGTCATCATGTTCAGGATTCTGCAAAGAAAAAAATAAATTCTTTTTTTGTGAATTATGGTTTTAAGCCATTTTGTTCAAGGAAAGGCAATTTTTCCAATAAAGAAGATCATGTGATTGGATTAATTCAGCGCTGATTCCAACCTCCTCTTACCAGTAGATCTTCTAATAGACGACTAACTGCAAACGAATAATGCTGTTAGACTTGATAATCTAAATCTGAACTTCAATCATGACTTTTCATTTGGTTCTTGGATGTGAGTTTTGTTATGCTATTTCCTAATGGTACTTTATAGTTATACATAATATTGGGATTTAATGTGCCATATTCCTGCATGTACATAACATAATTTGATTAACTCATTCCCTAGTATCTCGACTTAAATTTTACTGTTAATGTGAGTATTGAATTCATGTAGCCCTCATTCAGGAGAGAAGCAGAGCAGAAGGCAGTTGTGTCTTGTGGACTGTAATAGGCAGATTGTGCATTGTGCATTATAAAGTTCCCAATACACCACAGCACTCTGATAGACTGTGGAATTTATATAATGGTGATTACTACAGGCTGCAAAGGGTTGGGGGAAAGGAATAGTGGGAGGTAGTTAACAGGTATCCAAATACAATGAAATAGAAGTAGTACAGTAGCATTCTATAGGCTGGGGAACTACATATAATTCACAATAAATCATTATATATTTTATGAATAACTAGAAGAGATATATTCAAAGCCTACAAAAACATAAATAATGGGAGATGGTAATACTAATCACTGATGTTAATATGAATCACTGTGTGACTTAGTATCTCTTATGCTGTTTCACTTAGCTAAGATGTGCCTAGTGGCTTGCAATTTGACCCTCATCACTACATTGTCTGTTTTGTTGTTACTATCTGGTGCTTTTTGTTCCCATATAATTTTTAAATGACTCCTATAGCCCACTGCTGTCTTTAACTTCTCATCTCCACTTGCCTGTTCATATTTAGAGGCTGCTGCTTCCTCAGTTGTGTTTCATTACTCTATCAGTGCACTCAGTCCCTGCCACTAACCAGTGTATCAGAATTGGTAAGTGACCTGAGTTTGAATATATGAACATAGTGTTCAGTCTTCTCACCAAAGTCATTGGTTCAAGCAGTCAATACAAATCTTCATGTTACAAATTATTCACTAGGATTTTGATATAAATACTGAATTATTTCTGTTGTTCCACAATGTAGAGAATGCTTATTTATATAAGAGACAAGAGGAGAGAAAGTAGCAGGGACAAACTAAGGATAAATGTCAGTAAGAAATATGATGTCCTGGCCTGGTAAGTTTCTCAGGTCTGTTTAATAATAACCTGAAGTAAATCATAATACTCTTTTCCATTCTGTGAAATTCATATGTCTAAGATTTTTTAATTCAGACAGTAAAATTATTTTCTAAAAATAGTTATTTAAGAAGTACTAATGACACTACCTTGTCTTTTTAATTTAGAGTTTACCAGTTATTTCTGTGTGAAATAGCCAGTTAATTTTGATAGAAATTACTCCTGACTTCATCTTAAATAATTTCATTGATATGCCCCTTGATTAAGAGCTTGTTTTCCTTATGTTCATTATTTTAGGATAAAAATTATTCTCCTTTAACTTCTTATATCAGTGTTACCAACCAAGGCATTAACATCAATAGATTTTTATTGTGTTAATTTTGTGTTACAGAGATGTATTATTTTTATTTCTCAAATGATTTAATGAGAAAATTTTACTAATAAAATTATTTGTTGTTCACATTAAAAAGACCATGAAAAGAGTGTTCTCTTTTGTTTTAAGGAATTAGAAATACTTTGGTTAACAAACCTTATTTTGTAATTCCAAAGCATATGGACATTATTCACAAATATTTGTGTCATGAAATCTTTCAGTTCTACCTCTTTGGAAAGTTTTTATTCTCTACATTATAAGATGTAAGAGTTTACTGACCATGATCTTGAATACTTCAAATGAGTCATTCTTTACATACTTCATTATTAAATGTGGTAAGGTAAACAGAACCGTAAACTAATTGTTATTAGGAATGAATAAATAAATACTAAATAATGCCATGTTTCTGGTTAAAAATCATTTCCTTCATATAATTTTCTAAAACATTTCTTATGGAGGAGGAAAGGAAATCAGGATAAATGCAAGTTAAAAATTCATCATTTTCAGCTGGGCACAGGTGCAACCCGAGGCAGGAGGACCTCAAAATTGAGGCTGGTATGGAAAACTTAGCAAGATTCTCAGAATAAAAATAAATAAATAAATCAAAGGGTTGTTGGATATAGCTTAGTGGTTGAGTGCCCCTGGGCTTAATCTCCAGTAACCAAATGATAATAATAATAATAATAAACTTCATATAAAAGAATTATTTTTCTATCAAGTTTCAAGGAAAGTCATCAATAAATGCATATATAATTATTTGTTCTGGAAAGCTTGTCTAATGAATAGATCATCAAAAATGCTCTCTAGCTTGCTTTTTAACCAACTTTATCTTGTTGGAAAAAAACATATAAAAAGAAATAAGACAATTTGGAAATTGAGAGGTTGTTATACATCATCATAGCTACAGTTTTCTTCATATCTTTCTCATTTACTGAGAGTATAGATAGGTGTCCCAAACACCTATGTTTCTCAGATGTCGTTCCTCACTTCGTTCCCACTATCACTGTCCAGAGCTCTGTTGTATTCTCAGCAGCAGCCTAGTAACTCTCCCATAGCTGTGTACTTCATCATATACATCCCTCGATCATATCTATCCTTATCAAATGAAGAACACTGGTGAGTATGCAATATATTCATAGGTGTCTGAAGACATGTCACATATTCCGATGTATGTGTGTATATGTGTATATATCCTATGTCAATCCTTCAATATTTCCCCATGCCCTATATGTATAAAGGCACAAGTTCTTCACTTGTCATGCAAGAACTTTCATAATCCAAGCCAGTTTTATTTTGGAAATTAATAGAACTATTCTTAGTTTAAAACTAACTATTCTTACTGTGAAAACTATATATATCATTTCTATTCTTACTGTGAAAACTATATATATCATTTACATATATAATATATATATATATAAACAGCACTTTCAGCATATCCATGATTTGTATTTCAGTCCTGTTTTTCTGAATATTCTCTCTATATTATTCCACCTAATGTATGTGAATGTAAACTCAACTATTTTCTTTTCTGCATCACTTTTCCCTTACTCTCTTCCAAAGCAAGTTTGAATACATACTGTATATGTGATTGTGTGTATGTGTGTGCTTATGTGTATGTGCTTGCGAGCGTGTTTACATTATTTTTTATTTCTATACACAAATCTAAATTTCCGATCTCCCATTTTAAAATTTACTTTGTTATCTTCACTCCTTTAAAATATGCAGGGTATAAAAAAACTTCATAGATGTTATTATATTTAATGAAATAATCTCGTGTTACAATATCCTCAAAAGATTGTTTTAAAAATGCGTCTAAAGTTATACTATAAACTTTAAGGAATCATGTGCAGTTTTATAGAAAAACTGTTTATACACATATGATATAGATGAATAATAACTTCAAATTCACTTATCCTTCTGCTACCTTATTAGTCTCAAACAGAAAGCTTCATGAGTATTAGAAATAGAAAATATTTATGCAGGTGCACTGATTGTTTAATGATGAACTGATTTGCATTTAAGAAAGGTCAGATGGTTTTTGAATGAAAATCAGCATGCTTTCTGATATCCATTATTAGGCTTCATTATGTAATGAAGGACTTTTTGTTTAGTTGTAAGTTTCAGATCCTCACTGTGTTCAACTGTAACACTTAATGATCATTTATTAGCAAAGCACTTTGTGTGGATTTTAGAATGAAGATTGTATTATCTTAGCAAGTATGGTTACAAATTATAAAATCAACTATTTGAAAATAGAATATTTTATTATATCAGAGTTCTATCAAAGGAAAAAATAAAGGTAGAGACATATTTTATATGTTTTACAAAACCTGTTGTTTTTATAAATGAGCACATATTTCATTCATCAGAAAGTTACTCAATTTAAGACAGCATTAAAATTAAATTTTTTTATGGTTTGGATCTTAAATGCCCCCCACAAAACTCATGTGTTGAAGGCATGGTCCCCAGTGGATGACAATATTGGGCAGTATTAGAAATTTTAGGAGGTGGGGCTTTGTCCTTGAAGGATGTAGTGGGATTCTGAGGCTTCCTCTCTCTGTTGTGAGGTAAGCATCTTTGCTCTGCCATGTGTTTCCCACTATGATGATTTGCCTCAAAGCTAAAGAATCAAGTGACCATTAAAATCTCTGAAACTGTGAACCAAAATAAATCTCTCTTTCTTCTAAGCTGATTTTTCTCAGGAATTTTGTCACAGTGTCAAAAGCTAACTGATATAGCAATCATCCATAATGCAATGTAATTTTACTTCTCTAAACTTACACACACATGTGTACCAAAATACAATTCTTGTTAGGTTATACACATGGGGATAAAATCAATTAACCATCTGTTTTCAGTTAAACAATAGGACTTGAATATGTATTAATTTTTAATGTAAATTCCCTCCAATCAAACTCTTATGTGATATTTCAATGGCAGCAGCCTTAGCTAGGTTAGATCATGTTCTTCAAACCTTGCATATGATACCAGAACCAAGTAATTCAAATCTTTAAAACTTAAGTGAATTTTTATGGAGAAAAATGTGCATGCATTGCACTCTTATAAACAAATATAATTCTCTGCATATAGTCATTTTTGTGTGCTTTTTATACTTTTGATGAGATATAATATAATCTAGCATTACTTTACCAAACAAATTTTACTAATGGTTAACTTGAAGAACTGAATCATGAGATTGTTATAGGTATACTTTTTGGAGTTTGAATATCTGAGAACAAATTCTAGTCTTTCTAGTTTCTAGTTGTGTGAACAAGGTCATTTTACTCAATTCCTTGAGTCTCAGCTTCTTCATGTGTAAAAATGGTATGACAAAATTATTCACAGGGATATTTTGTGAGCATGTCATAAAAATAGTGCAAGTGTTTGCTCATATTATTCTTATTTTACATAATAATTTACACCATACACAATCGAATGAAATTCTATATTCTGAAGTTTTAATAGTGATTGATTTATATTTGAAGTAGTATTTTAATTAATACAATTTATGTCTATTTTGTTTAAGTTCCAAACTTGTTCTTGGTTCTATTCAGTTTGATATGCTTGCTTATTCAGCCTTTTAAACCAAACCCAGATGCAAGCAGGGACTCAGCCATCCATTATGTTAGCTCTGTT
The DNA here is from genome assembly GCF_902686455.1 of Sciurus vulgaris. Classification (NCBI taxonomy): domain Eukaryota; kingdom Metazoa; phylum Chordata; class Mammalia; order Rodentia; family Sciuridae; genus Sciurus; species Sciurus vulgaris. Next base: position 21,723,232 of record NC_136470.1, on the reverse strand, counting down.
ATTTAGGATCAGTAGTTAATGGATTTCTCATGTAGATGGAAGTTTTTGTGAAACTGAGATATCACTTTGACAGATGAGGTCACGATTGCTTTAACTGATGTTCTTTCAAGCCTAAGGATTGCTTGCTTACATGGGTACAGCTGAAGCATTTCAGAAGTAAAGCATGGTACCCAGCAACCTAGATTAGGGAACAAAACATATATTATTATTCTTTAAAATTTTATTTCAAGAGTTATAATAAGCCTTATAAATTGATGAAAGTGAAAATGTTGTTAATTAAACATATTATTTTAATAGATAATTCAAAAGGCTTAGACATCCTCTATACAATGAAATACTACCTTTGATGTAATTTCCATTCATATAAATTTGAATTTAAATGTGTTAAATTCAGTGTCTTTTTCCTAATAAACCACTGCTGTTTCATTTATATTGCTATGTTTTCTGAGTAAAAGATACTTTAAAAAGTCATTTTAAAGAAAGATAATTTATTACAAGACCTCTTATTTTTTCTTTCTATTAAACTAATTGCTTTTGTCTTAATAATATTAAGGTACTATGTGATTTTGTTTAGAAAATTATGGAATTAAATGTGTTTAGAATGTTTATTAACAAAGTACAAAAAATACATTTTAATAGTTTTCATCTTAAGTAGCAGAAATTAAAATTTACAGTTAAAATGAGATACATTTAACAATTTTTTTTGTATATTGAAAAGAAGCTCCATAAATTCATACACTGAAAGCTGAAAACAATGTATTTTCAGGCAAGTGTTCCAAAACAACAAAACAAAAAAACTACATATAATTTGTAAAAGCAATTAATTTTAAAGCACATTACATTCTTTAAAAAGGTTCATACCTAAAATATTTATAAGGAAAAAATAATTTTGTATGGTTTTATGTTCAAATTAGCATATTTCATGCTATCAGTGGCAAGAATAAAATAATGTTTTCTGATCTCGTCTGTCCAACTCACTTGGAGGATTTGTTGAAAACAAGTTCTATTGAAGATTTTTATTTTTATTATTTGTTTATTTATTTATTTTCTTTGTTTTACATTGGTGGGGATAGAACCCAGGTCCTTGCACATTCTAGGTATGCAGTCCAGCCAACCAGGAAAGAGTTTCCATCATTGCAGAGCAGGTAAGATCCTCAGGTAGAAACACCTTAAAGGGCTTGTGCAACAGCAAAAATAGTACAGTGTAAGTATGACGTAAGTAAAGGGGAAATTGCGAGTGAATGAGGAAGGTAGGCACAGTGATTGTAGCTATAAATAAATACATTTCAAATAAATCTATTATTTGTAGAAAACATAAATATCAGTCAGACTTAGCAACTAATTTTGTGAGGAAAAAGAATTAGAGGTATTCATCATCATCATCACTATCACAATCCTCATAATATATTTTTGCCTGGTAAATATTGTTTTCATTACTGGAAGTACAGAATTTAAGTATTTCAGGGGAGGGTGAGATGTGGGAGAAGTATTTTCAGTAGAAGTGATGGAATGCACTAAATACACTTTTTAAAGAAAAGTCAAATACATTTTATATTTAGTAAACCATATACCATTTATAACACTCCATTTTTCTGTACATATCTAAATTTCTAGGCCAAATAATTGTCCTTGTGTCAGAAGAACTTCCATTAACATTTCTTGTACTCCATGCCAGTATGTAATGAATTTCTATGGACCAGATTATGCCTGTCCCTGCAAAATCCATATGTTGAAATTTGAATCCCTATGAAATGATGTTTGGAAATGGAGCCTTTGGGATCTAATTAGGATTAGATGGGACAGAGGTAGCATCCTCATTATGAGATTAGTGTCCATGTGAAGAGGAACCAGGTACCACATGAGGATGCAACTGAGAAAGTCTGCAAGTCTGAGAGGGTCAGATCTGTGTGCAAGCCAGACAAGTCTTCATGAGGAACTGAACCAGCTGGCACCTTGTTGTTGGACTTCACAGCCTCTAGAACTGAAGGAAGTATCTGTTGTTTAAGTCACTCAGTTCATGGTATTTTGTCATAGCTACCAGAACTAACATGAATCATTTCAGCTTTTATATTCCAAAATATGTGTTTTTCCTTTATTTATTTATTTTTTTTACTTACTTAAAATAAATTCCAAGTTGACAGTATTTTTCTCTCCATGTTCTAAAAATGCCAATCCTCTGTTGAATCAAACTTCATACCCTATGTAAATGTATGATTACACAAATGGTACACCTCTACTTCATGTACACAGAGAAACAAGTTGTATCCCATTTGTTTACAATAAAAATAAATAAATAAATAAAAATAAAGTAGATTAAAAAAAATGCCAGTTCTCTTTCTCTGGTTTGCACATTTTTGATAAAATTGGCTATCATTCTTCTTTTGCTCTTCTAATACCTAAGGTATAAATTTTTATACATTTAAGAGTATTGTTTTCATCTTATTTTATTTTTTCCAGTTTGATTATCATGTATGTCAGCAGATCTTTCTTTGGTTGCATGTTGATTTGAAATTTTGAAGCCTTTAAAACTGTAAAATAATAATTATTTTTTTCAATTAAAAATAAATTATCATTATTATTATTATTTTTAGTCTTCACTCTATTACTTCTCCTCCTGAGATGCCAAATACTCATATTTTAGACTGCTAGGTATTTTAGGTCACTAATTTCCCTCTCTTTTTTCTTTCTGTCCTTATTTTGGATAGCTTTTTATATCTTCATATCCAATAGTCCTTTCATCTGGAGTATATAAATCTGTTACTGCTTATATATACTGTCATTTTCATTTCAAGTATTGCAATTTTAATAACTAAATGTTTCCTTTGAATCTTTATTTTTCTATTTCTCTCCTTAACATGCTCATTTCACTCAGTTTTATGAATCATAAAATGTATCACATTTATTGTAGTTGTTTTTAATTATTTTTCTGCTAACTCTATCATGTTTGTTATTTCCTAGTCTACTCTGGGGACTTTTCACATGTATGTGGGTCTTAATTTTCTGTGGTTTGTACATGTGACAATTTTGTTTGGTTGCTAAACACTGAGAGTTTTATACTGTTGGTTTGTAGGGATTGTTGTTCTATTTTAAATGATATATTTTTAACTGAAGCCCTATTAAATTATTTATAGTAATTGAATCATTTCAAAGTTTAAGTTTTTTAAATTAAAAAATATTTTTAGAAGAGTATTAAGCTCACATAGACTTACTACAAACACTATTAGGCTCATAGATATTTATAAGATACATTACAGTGCAGGTTAATATATGAACACTTTTCTCATTTTTTTCTGCTCATATTGTTAATAGAGTAAAATTATAATTTATAGTTAAAATGAAAATGAAAGATAAAGTGTCTTCCCATCAAAAACCCATTGACCTTAAAGAGAAAAAAAATAAAAGACCCATCTTTTTGAATCTCAATGTTAACAGTGAAATTGTTTTCAAAGGTAAATAACACAGCAGTTAGACTACTCTGTTGAATATTCAAAAGTTGTGAAGTACATTGTGAATTCAAATAATCACATAGAATTCTAAATGATAAGTTAGAATCTGGTGATTACTAATGCATACTTTTCATGTTTTATCTATGAATTATCAGAAACTTCTATATGATTTATTCTCATTGCTACTCTTTCCCAATACTTAATTTAGTTCTTTTGAAAATGATCGTGTTGTAAACAATCATAGCAAGTAAAGAAAAACATTTTCTTAATTTTAGCATCAGCACTATTATCAAATAAATAGATAAAATTCACTGCCAAATCAACTTAGATGTCTTCATCTTAAGAATAAATTTTAAAATATTTCTTAAATTAAATATTTAGATAATTAAACAAGATTTGTGGATTTTGTCCATATTTGAATATAGTATGAAAAAAGTTGCACTGCTAACCCATATAGTATGCATACCTGATATAGATACAAGGTAAAAAATTTAAGACTAAATAAGAGTTGAAAACAAATGCCTACAATTTATGCAGCATAAATTATTTTCCATTCTATTCAAATATAGCCTATTCTATTTCATATATTTTTAATTAAAAAGTGAGATTACAATTCGTTAAATTGCCTACATGACCATTAACAGGGTTTGGCTTGCATTACGAAGAAACATTATTCCATGCAACCCTCTAACACTGGATTTACTAAGGCAAAAACTTCAACTCACTGTCATTGGAAAATGAAAGCAGTTAACTGCTAAATATGATTTACCACTTACTTAATGCCAGGCATATTTCTAAGCACTTTTTCATTCATAATTTCTCAAAATGAATCTTTTAAGGAAAGTAGTAGAGCTAGGTTTCATTTACTGAGTTTTTAAGGCTGCATTTTTCTGTCTCAGTGCTGGGGATTGAACTGAGACCCTCAAGAATGCTAGGCAAGTGCTCCACCACTGAGCTACATCCCTAGACCAGTCTCTTGAATTTTTAAATAATACATTTCCAGGGTCTAGGTCATTCTTTAGGACTTCTTATTGATTATTTTCTTATTTTCCAAATAATTAAATAGAAAAGCATATTTTAAAACAAAAGAAACACAAATTTATGTATCAGTACGTCTGACTTGTAGATTGAATATAAAACATGGACTATTATAATGAAGAAGCAAAAGTTCTTCAGGGAGTAATTGTACTTTATTTAGAACACAGTTGATCATAAAAATTATAGTTTTATAAAGTGATAACTTGCACAAATGGTTTTAAGAAGGCATGGAAGATTGATTTCATAGGCATTTACCTGGCAACCAGATGTCATGTATATATATCTGAAATGCCTAAAATTATGGTCACATTGAATTATATGAGTAGTCTCATCATCAGACAAATGTACATTATGAAAAGTGAAGGAAAGTTGTGTCTCCAGACTCAGCACTATAATTACACTCTTTGCTGATATAAGAAACTACTGGAGCTGAAGGTATTTTTCGGTGGTAGTGTGTTTGTGTGACATTTACTCTGGGTTTCATCCTTAGCACTGAAAAAAGAAACTATTATTTTCTCAAATATAATATTATTTGAGAGACAATAGTTGTCTCCCAAAAGTTTGTGTGTGAGACAATACAAGAACATTCAGAGGTGAAATGCGTGGGATGTGAGTACCTTAGCCTAATCAGTGCATTAATCCAGTTGAAAGGATTAACTGGGTGGTAACCACCTGCAGATAGGGTATAGTTAGAGGGAGTAGGTTATTAGGGTGTGCCTTTGGGGTTTATATATGGTTCCCAGTGAGTGGAGCACTCTCTTCACTTCCTGATTGTCACGTCCAGAGCTGATTTCCTCCTCCACATCCTTCTGCCTTGATGTTTTGCCTCACCTCCAGCACAGAGCAATAGATTCTATGAACTGAGACTTCTGAAACTGTGAGCCACAAATAAACATTTCCTCCTCTAAAATTGTTCTTCTCAGGTCTTTTTGGTTACAGTGGTAAAAAAGCTGACTAAAATATTGGAAAATAATTCTGGAGATTTTATGAATTTTAAAATATAATTAAACACATTTCCTGTATATTTTCTTCCCTTAGAATGTTTGTAAAATTCCTAGAGCTGTTATTGAAAGGGGGCCATTCCTAATCCTAAAGCCACAACTTTACTGCATCTTGAGAACCACTTGTCTCATTTTTCCTCAGTGCATCAACTGATATTCAATATTACCAGCTCCCAAGAGTATCCAGGAAATCTTCAAGATAATCTTGTTCAATTGCAGCATCCCGGAGATAGGAAAAATAGTTTCTGGAAGGCAATAGGCATCTTATATTCCAGGATTTTCAGTCCTATGAATATATCTATAGTTTATTACTTTCTAACTCCAGTCTTCCACTCCTCCCTCCTGGCCAGGGTTTTTGTAAGATTATGCCAAAGTATATTCCAGCAAAGCGATACAAAATCATGCTCATATTTTGTCTTAAAGTTACAAATACTGTCTCTCTTGATGTTAAAAATAATTCTTTGACTGACTTGTGATTAGCAACATTTTACAAGAGCAGTGTGTGGAAATTTTGACTGATGTTCCTTCATTGGCTGTATTACACATTTTTCTATAGAAGAACTGAGAAACATTTTGGGTGCTGCTTTTCATCTAAAGCATTGAGAAAACTAATCAATGAAATGTGTAGTACAAATAAGCAGAGATATTTGGCAGAATTAAAGCACTAACTGGATAAAATGAAAGTATAAGGTGCTCCCATGATTTGCAAATAGTCAACAAGGTTTTTCTATGTAGAGAATCATTAAATCTGATTTAAACATATAATTCTTGTTATAGATACCACACATTATATGGAGGAGGAATACTATAGTTTCACCTTCAGGGGATAGGGAAGTGATGGAGAGGCAGAGCATGCAAGAGGCCCTGAGTTTGATTCCAGTAGAAAAAACACAATCATTGTAATAATAATTTTCAACTCTACATTTTATGTTTGTAAAGTGTAGGGGGAATGAATATTATATAATGAATATTATATAATGAATATATGCTGCATAAGTAAAGTACAATCTTAATCAGATTTTTTATATTAATTGATGTCATTTTAACAATAATGTCTACTGTGCATCAAATAAGATTCTAAAATAAAAACATCAAAATTTTGTGATATATCTGCACTCATTACAGGGTAAAATAAGAATCTATTTATTGCTTTAAAATATGATGCCTGAATATATGCTTAAAATTATTTAGTAGGCAACACAAATTTGAAGTGAAAAGAAGCTCTAGTGCTGTTCATACTCCCTCAAAAAGAGACACATGGTAAATACAGCTGTAGTCATATGCATTTTCCTCATATTAATAAATAAATTCCACAGGCTTTCACTACTTGAGCATTATATAAATAAAATAAAATTATTTTGTACTAAACCAAAAGAAAATACTATACTGTATTTATAAACAACATATTTTTAGAAAGATAAAATTTAGATTGTTAATATTATTTTAATGGTCATAGTGATTGACCAGCCAATGCTAAGATAAGCAAAATTGTAAAGGATCTAAAGTTGTTAATGAATCTAGCTTAGAAGACATAAGCAGAGTTTTTCAGTTATATCTTTTGTGGACTCATATTAGCTTATCACTCTTGGGCTAGGTTAACTTTTTCTGTCACTAAATGCACAGTCAAACTTTTGCTCATTAGTTGTGAAACAAGGGATAGGTTTTCGATTTAATATTATTTTTAAAAAAATATTATTCCAGGGAACATGTTTTACTTCATGCCTTTGTTTTAATCGTGAATCTATTTTCTAAAAGATAAATTACATAAACTTCAGCTTAATCACATTGAAAAAATCTCTAGTTAGACCAAATAAGAAGCCATTTTGTGTATGATAGTATACATATTCAAGCACAAATTGTATTAGATACTATCATTTTTTCAAGATATAATAAAATGAATAAGGTAAAACTGATGGAAACAAGTCCTCATATTTAAATTTGTATAAGAGTGATTATTTGAAGAGCTCAAAACAGGGTTTCTATTATGGACGCTATGTTTATGACCAATAGTAGAAGTGAAACTGAATCACTGAGATTTTTGTCTATGGATTTATAAATAACTTGATATTTGCAGTACACATATTTATATGTTTAATAACCTTTATTAACCTTTATCTAAGTCAATCATAAGATTATCCTTAGAACATGTTTTAGTTTTCACTATATAATTTCTTTTCTTTTTTTTCCTTTTTAGTTTTTGTTACTCAAGATGGAACCCAGGGGCACTTTACCACTAACTACATCCCTAGCTCTTTTTATTTTTATTTTGAGATAGGGACTCACTAATTTGTTTAGGGCCTCACTAGGTTGTTGAGGCTGGCCTCAAATTTGCAATCCTTCTGCCTCATGCTTGGACTGGATGGTCTTCCTACTGAATCCTACCAAACATGTCAGGGAGAACTAACAATAATAGTTCTTAATAAATAAAAAGATTTCAAGAAATTGAAAGATGAGGAAATAGTCTTAACTTATTTTATGAGGATAACATGACCCTCATACAACATCCAACGACCTTAAAAGGACCATTCAGACCAATGTTCCATACAAGGTCACATGCAATAATCCTCAGTAAAATACTAGCAAACCAGATTCAGCAGTGTTTTAAAGGGATTATATAACTTGAGTAAGGGAGATTTATTCTTTAGATGAGAGGATGGTTAAACATGAAAATCAATCATTGCAAAACACTGTATTAACAGAATAAAAGAGCACTGGAAATTCTACCCAGAGCAATTAGGCCACAAAAATAATTGTCATCAAAATTGGAAAAGAAGAAGTAAAACTTTCTTTACATTTACAAATGATCAATCTTATACATAATCTTATACATAATCTTAGAAAACCCTAAAGATCATGCACACTCTCACTCACAGAAATATAACTAGAATTTATAAGTGAATTTAGTAGGATACAAAGACTCTGTTTATAGAACTATTTTGCATGTCTACACAATAACAATAAATAATGTGAAATTAAAGTATCATTTATAATAACAAGAAAATCTTAGTTTTTAATTAACATAAGAAAGAGAATAAATGAAAAGGAGAAATACAAAAGAATGGATAAGTTCTTATTTCAAAACTTACTACAAAGTATATTTTCCTTAGTTGATTTTGTGGTTTTGGGAGTTGGTGTTCTGAATTGGTTAGGCCTAAATTTGCTAAATACTGTCTTTATTGCAGTAGGGAGAGCACTAAATATTCAATCGCGAATTTCTTTAATGAGATATACAAAGTGAATGAATTTGATGATCCCAAGTCTTGCAAGAGGCAAGGGGTCTAGTCATTCTATACATGGTATTTTTGAACATTTCTGTAAAACTAAAACATATAATGATGTTGGCTGGTTGCTCCTGACTTCACTGAATAAAAAAATCAAGCATGAAGATCAACTCAGAGATGTAATTTCTCAGTGCAAGATGTGCACAACCAACCTAAAGACTTCTCAGTGTATTCTGAAGGCAAATCTTCTCCACCATAGTTAAAGGAGTTAAATTGAGGGCACTTCTTAGAAAAGAATGAAATACTATAATTTGGGGTGAAGATTTATAAGAGAACCCTGATTTCTCAGAGGAAGTGGCCTCCCAAAACTTAGTGGGAAGGGCATCCTCATCTCTACCCTCTGTACTATTGGCCTTTCCAATTCACCCTGAGGGGATGAATCCTGCACTGTCTCTGGAAATGGTGGTAATGAATCTCCATAACTCAGTTGCTGAGCAAGTAATGCTAGTGTTCCTCAGGACCCACCCTCACCACCCAAATTTTCCTCTAGACCTTTAGACATAAGTCTAAGCAGGTCTCTAGAGGTGAAGTACATAGCGTGACCCATGAGGAATTGTGGTACACTTCAAAAAAACTTCTTTGGTTTTCTAATTTATGCAAGCAGAGGTCTAGGGAAAATGTATGGAACTGAATTTTAAAGGTGTGGGATAACAGTGGAAGGAACATAGAATTAGAGCAGGTTGATATTATTAATATAGATCCAATAAGCAGAAATTCTGGATTTAATGTAGTAGCTCATACTGTTAAAAATATATATGAGCACTTTGGTTGGTGGGCTGAAGTATATATCAAAAGATGGCTTACTGGATGAGCTGAAAATGGCTGATATCCCTTGACTTAGAGAGTCTGGAAGCTGGAGTAGATTTGTAATATATGACATCATCTTCACTGGGATGCTCCAGAAGATTTGCCCTACAACTACTCTTTAAGAAAAAGATTTGTGAGCATGCTTTAAGAATTCTGTCATTGCCTTTCTCTGTATGGCAGACCTTACTATGAGAACCATAGTCACCCAAATGGGAAACCTAAACGCAATGGATACAAGTGGATCTTGGAGTGACAGGGGTCAAGTGGTGGCTCTCAACCACCCAAGGCAGGTGGTCATGCTTACCCTGATGAGTCAAGGAGAAGCAATGAACAGAATGATCTGATTCCTGTGGATCTGTGCCATTCGCTAATCAATCGTGATGCTCCCAGGAGTGAAATAAACAGGAAAACCCACCAAATTCTTAGTTTATCTAAGCTTAAAACTTTCAGGACAAATGTATAAAAGTATGCTTTAAATTATAACAGTGAATAATGATCTCTCAACCAATTTTAAGATTTGAGCCAGTTTACAGTCCAAAACTTCCTAAATGAGAGGGAGGTCAGATCCCCTTGAGGAAGGACCCTGGTACAATACCAAAATGTTTTACTGTTAATTATTCTTCCATCCTTCTTCAAAGGGGAACTGTTTTATCAGGGTAACTGTTCATTGGGGAAAAGGCAATGATCAAACCTTTTGGGGACAAGTAGACACTGACTCTGAACTGATCTCATTCCACAAGATGCAAAGCATTATTATGGTCCTCTGGACAAATTAGGGAATTATGAACATCAGATGATCAATGCAGTTTTAGGCTGACTAATGGTGGATCCAGTGGGTCCTCAGACTTATCCTGTGGTTATTTCTCCAGTTCCATAATGCATAACCGGAATAGATATACCTAGCATTAAAAAAAAAAAAAAAAAAAAGAAAGAAAAAACCACGTTAGTTCCCTAACCAGTGGAGTGAGGACTCTGTGATGGAAAAGGTCAAATGCAAGTAATTAGAACTGCCCTTACCTTTGGAAATAGTAAATAAAAAACAATATCACATACCTGGAAGGATCTCAGAGATTAATTCCATCATCAAGAACTTGAAAGATGCAGAGGTGGTGTTATGTTTAACTTTATAAGAAAGAGCCAGATAGAATTCCAAAGCAGTTGCCTAACTCTAAATTCCTATCCACCATATAAGGAAGCTCCAGGTGGAAAATCTTCTAGCCATTATGTAATATTGTTGAAGATTTTAATATTAGATTTTGTAGTGAGGGCATAAAACTATCTCCTTGTGCTACTGATTTTTAAATAATTGAGGATGTTTATTTTCATTTTTTATCGGTTATATATAATCATATTAGTAAATTATTCAAATCTTTGATCTGCTTATACTTTATGACTTCTGAGTTAAAAGTGAGAGAGAGAAATTTCAAGATTAACATATTGATAAAGATCTTCATGGAATGTAAAAATTCCAGGTATGTAAATAAATGCTTCTTGCATTTACAGAAAAAGCTGTTATAAATATGTCTAAGGACACATCTAAAAAATTACATATTATGGTAACATTTTGTTTAAATGATATGTTTGATCCTTCTGAGATGAATATTTTTAATCGCAAATATGTCCTATGCTGACTTTACATTTCTTGTTTTAAGAATATAATCTTAGCCCATTTTTTCTTATCGTACATAATACTAGAGATTCTATAATTTATAAGTAACAGAAATTTATTGCCCATAGTTCTGGAGTCTGGGAAGTCCAAGATATAGTTGTAGTAGGTAAGGAAGTTCTGGATCCCTACTTTCAGGGTGTTGCCTTGAATCCTATATCCTCTGGAAGGGAGAGACACAATGACTATCCTTATATGAAATATGAGCTTCCATTCTTTAAAATTAAAATTTTTAATTAATTTATTTTCTTAAAGTAATTTTTATACTTGCATTAATCCATTTATGATGTCAGAATCCTCATGACCAAAACACCTTCCTCTCACCTCTCACCACTGTTGCACTGAAGATGTTTCCATTATTTGAAACCTATATCACAAATTTAAAACTACTTCCATTCAAATAGGCATGTATATAATAAACTGAGAGTAGAAATTAGTTTGAGAAAGAAGCAAGATGTCGGGGTCTTAAGCCCCTTTGCACTTCTGGACCAGCAGCAAGGGAAGGGGACACTCCCCAACAAGGTCAGACCGGGAAAGGCAGGGCCGACTGATCACCCGCACCCAGCACTTCGGGTGGAAGACAATCAGATGCTTCAGGGAGACCAGTCACAGCAGGAATTCGTTTATTGAGGAAGTCACACAGCTTTTATGTAGGGTGGGGGCTAGGCGGGAACCAATCAGCTTAAAGGTCAGCAAGGCATGGGGGTTCACACAGGGGAGAGTCCCATAGGACTATATGGCAAGCACAAGCTGATCACTTTTGCGGAACTGTTGTTAACCAATCCCTGATAGTGGTCCTATTTATCGTCATTAACCTTTGAAACCGCCTTTGAGGCCTTGATCTTGCTCCCTTGCCAGGGAGTAAGGTGTCAGCCTGAGTTAGTTAACGTGTCATTAGTCCCAACAGCAAGAAGTAAGTTTTTTTTTTAGTTTACCCACTTGTGTTTACCATCTTGAACTTGTATAATTGGTGTGCATCACACACAGACACATCCTGTGCACAGAACCAGGGCTTTTTTGAAGCCTCAGGAACCTTTAGTTGTGAACTATAATAGTGGGAGATCTGACAGTTTGGTAAGATTGTTGCTAAACTACCGAGTTGTTCAATTTTCAGCATGTCTTCTTTAACATCCTACTTACTTCCTTTTTGTTAAGACATACCTTATTTCTCCATCAAAAAAGTTGCTTTAGTGTAGTTTATGAAGTTGTTCAGACTACCATTATTTAATTTTCCTTACTCCATTCGTTAACTTCAAATATAACCTAAACTCATTAACACATTATTTTGCAATATGGAAATACTCAGGCACTAATTTGGCATATAATCATACTTATTTTGAACCCACAATATTTTTTGATTGAAAAAATATGCAGAAGAGTAATTCCCAAAAGAAAAGTTGATCAGTTTATTCTGTATTTGTCAGAGGGATTTGTATATTGTAATACAAAATTTGGTCTCAAATTTGATAGCATGTTAGAATGATTTGTTAAGTTTTTGCAATTCAAATACTCAGATCATACTTCAGGCATTTTAGTATTTTGTAAAGTTGTCTATCCAGTATCCTGGGTATGATAATGCTAATGTGTAACCTTTTGCCAAAGGTTAATGGATTCAATAATTTTTAATGGTGGATAAAATATCTAGATCCATACTTCAGACTTTAAAATATTTAAATTATGCCTAAAAAATTTCTAATATTAAGTGATTAATGGGTTACTTAGCATAATGGTTAATGTGAATTGTCAACTCGATTGGATTAAAAGATGCCGATGATTGAGCAGCTTTCTGGGTGTGTCAATGAGGGCGTGTCTAGGAATGATTGGAATGTGGGATAGTGAAGATTCTCCCTAAGCGTGGGCAGCACTGCCCAATAGGCTGGTGACTTGGATGGAATAAAAACTGGAAGAACAAGGAAGCCCATGAAGATGCAAGTTCCACTCTTCTTGAACAAACTCTTGATAGGTGTTTTGGTTGTCTGAGGATATTGGACTCTTGCTTCTTCACTCTTTCAAAGTGAACTCTGCCAGTGGTTCTCCAGGGAATTTCCAGATGACTTGGTCTCAGACTAGGGTAGCACTGTTGATCCCTCTTGTTCTGGGGCTTCTGCCTCTTGGACTGTGCAGTTACTGGTTCTTCCAGCTCTCCAGCTGCAGACGGCCATTGAGGACTATTCGGCTTCTGGTTCTGTAAGCCAATCTAATAAATCCCCTTTTTATAATCATACATCTGTTGATTCTGTTCCTCTATAGAAACTTGACTAATACACTTAGTACTCTATTTTTCAAATGAGATTTTTTATTGAAATTTATAATTATATAACTAATTGTTTAAAAGTTTAATCTGAATATTAGCAAACATCTGTATGGATATGTCAAAAATAAGGAGGGGTAGGGGAGTTGCTTGTTTGCTTGTAGGTAAGATGAAATTTCCTACAAGGCAGGCTTTTTTTGGACAAATAATAGAAATATTCTTTTCTCCTTGATTAAACCCACAATAATTAAAATTTCCTCTTTAGGTACTTAATAAAAAAGCACAACATTTCTCAAACATAGAACAGATACCAAAGAGTAATTTGTGTTTACTTTTGACCAAGTTTATTTGTTGATGAAGGTATTATAATTTTTTTATTTGAATATTGCCTATTTATATGATCAGTTGTGATGAGGCTCATTTCTTGACTTATTTTCAGCCTGCTCAGAATTAAAGATCATAACATCACTGCCATTACTCTGCTTATGAGGAATGGAGCAGAAGAAGATCAACAGTCTTCATTTTCATGCTTGTATCTTGGTTAACAATCTTTCCTTCTGATTGTATCCAATAAGAGTAATATTTTCCTTTCTCCTTCCGTTAACTATGAGGTGGATAAGCCAGAACTATGTCACAGAATTGCAAAAGAGGTGAAGATCAAGTACTATTTATGCTTTTGTCTGCTTCCCCATTACATGATAAAGTAAATTATCCATAGAAACCAAATAGCTCTGTTTTAAGGATACCAAGTTCATTTTTGGAGGAAGCAATGTCACATGGTATTATGGGCAAGAAGCTCTCCTGTAAATTGCTGCAGAACTTTCCATGGGTACACTGATAGTTTATTCAAACACATGACTAAGTTCTTTCCTGTTATGCAATTTAAACAAGAATGATTCTGAGACAGTTATAATGTACTATACACACAACTACATGTATTTATTCTTCAGCATTTCTTATGAATATTCTAAATTGCCCATTTTAATCCTGTAATGACAAAGGTTGTCAAAATTAAGCTCAAATAAAATCAAATATGGACTTTATTTCAAATTTCACACATGTAGATTGCAAAACAATTAGAAACATAAGATGCATGTTTGAAAACAGTTACTTATACATTATGTACTTTTATATACTTTGATCTAAACAATGAACTGAGTACTTGATGCAAGAGAGTTTCTAATTAAAGGTGTATCTGTTTGATTATATTATGTATTGTAGTATATTTAGTTTTTTTGTTCTTTTAATACAAAAGTGGTAGAAATGTTTTAAAAAGAAAAGAGTACTCCAAATTATTTTTCTTTTTGAAATGTTAGTACAGAAGTGCTATGGAAAGTTATGTAAAGTTATTTATAAGTTAAAATATAATTGAAAGTCTCATAAGTTACTAACTTTATGTAAATCTGTCAAATGTTTAGCAATATGAAATAAAAATTGTTTTCAAATGATATATTTGAAAGTAAACCTGGGAGTAAAAGTTTGACTTGTCATGATGCTAAAAATAATTCACCTATGAACACTTTTACTACTTAGATATACCTCCCATGCATACTCTTCTTATAAATATAAAAATAAATATATTATCTAAATATATTTATATATATCTCTCTCTACATACTATGAACACAGTACTCCTGTATCTTCTAATGAAAATGCCTGGTGACACAACATATACATGTGTGCAGGTGCCAACCCATACACATATGTAATATGTCAAATCATCTATTAAATATTATTTTCATGGAAGTTACATTTGGTGAATCATATTTTACAGAAATAATTACATTTATCATTTTTCTCTTTCTATTAAAAATTTCCAGGAGTTATGTATCAATGTAAATTTTTTTCAATATTTTATAGCTACTTTTGTCTATCAATCAGATCTGCTTTATACAGTTTTCTGATATGTATAATAAAACAGAATGAAATCAGGGTATTAGGACTTGCGGCAAAATTACATATGCATTTATTATACTAGTTTGTTTGTGCAAATTGACAAGAACATTGAACTTAGAAATGGGAACTGTTTGAATGAAGTCCATTTAAAATGTCCTGGCTAATATCTCTCTACATTAGTCCTCATCAAGGGTGACCTTCCTGATTGTCCATTACAGTTTGACATAAATCCACTATAACCACCTAGCGCTAAAATTGACTCTTAACCACAGGATAGCCTTGATCCCTGTTAGTGATCTAATAATTCTCTGGTGAAAATATCATTCATTTATTTCAATGACTGTTGTTAAGACAATGTTTTGTTTGAATCTTTAAAAGAAGATGAACAAAAATAGTCTAACGTAACACAAAAAGTATTACTGAGCTATAATCTGATATTACTTTCTTCTTTTAAAATAAAATACTTTTTCTATTTGTTTATGTGGAGGAGAATTTTTTTTAAAATGGCTTATTTTATTGGGAGAGAAAAAGACACAAAATAAATTTACCACATTTTTGTTTAAATGCACAGTTTACTATCATTAAGTAAGTTCATAATCTTGTGCAACCATCACAATTGGTCATCTACAAAATTCTGAAATTTTGTACCCAATAAACAGTAACTCCCCATCCTACTATCCCTCAGCTCCTAACATCTTCCTACTTTGTGTACTTCCTGATTTTGACTACTCTAAATACATCATGTAAATGGAATCAGACAAAATTTGACTGGCTTATTTCACCTACTGTAATGTCCTCAACTCATCCACATTCACTCTTCCCTTCTTTCCTTTATATAGCCACATTTCATTTATCTGTTCATTCATCAATGAACATTTGATTCTTGACAATATTTTAGCTATTGTAAACAATGTTGCTGTGAATATTAGGTGTGCAACCATCTCTTTGAGTCCCTGTTGCAATTTTTTTAGGCATATGCCCATAATTATAATTTCTGATTCATGTTGAAATTTCATTTTTAATGTTTTGAGGAACTGCCATACTGCTTTTCATAGTTGCTACGTTGTTGTTTTAATCAGTTTTTATGATGCTATGACCAAAAGACCTGACAAGAACCATTAGAGGAAATATTTATTTTGGGATTTAGGTTTCAGAAGTCTCAGTCCACAGAAGACTGGGTTCCATTCCTTGGAGCTTGAGATGAGGCAGATCATCATGGTGGAAGGGTATGATAGGGGAAAGTAACTGGGGACATTACACCAAGAAGTAGAAAGAGAGAGAAAAAGAGAGAGAGAGTGCATGCTAAGGCTCAGTTCACCAAATATATTCCCCCAAAGCACACCCCCAATGACATGACTCCTCCAGTCACACCATATCAGCCTACATTACCAGGCAGTTAATACTTATCAGGAGATTAATTAATTGGGTTAAGCCTCTCATAACCCAATCATTTCACCTTTAAACTTTCTTGCATTATCTCATATATGAACTGTAGGGAAACATCTAATATCTAAACCATAACAATTATTTTACTCATAACGCTGAAGTGTTCCAATTATTCAACACCTTGCCAACATTTATTCTTTTTTCTTTGGCTTTTGATTGTAGACATTCTAAAGTGTGTAAAGTGATAATAGCAACATGCTTTTGATTTGCATGTCCCTGAAGATTAGTCATGTGGAGAATCTTTTCATCCATATTTTGGACATTTGTAAATTTTCTTTGCAGAAATGTTTATTAAAGTCTTTTGCCCAATTGGAATTTTTGTTGTTGATAAGAATGAGTTTTCGGAGTTCTCTGTATACTCTGGTAATTGTTTATCAGATATATGAGTTGCAAATATTTCTCTTAAGTCAAGATTGGCCTTGATACTATGTTGATAGTGTCCTTTGAAATATTATTTTAAATTTTTTATGAAGTCATATTCTCTATTTTTTCTTTTGTTGCCTATGCTTTGGTGTCTTGTATATAATAGAAATGGACTGTACATGGCAGTATAGTATGAAAACAAATGCTAATAATCTCCCAAAATCTGTAAAATTTTCAACACAAAGAGGAAACATTAATGTGTGCATATTTTTAAACATCAACAAGGAGGTAGGTTCTCAGAATGAAATGCAAGTTGGGCAGTAGAATGTACCTAAATTAAGAATACATGAAATAATCTCATTAATGAAAATGGGGGAAAAGGTGCTGATTGAGGAAAATTTGGAGAAACTTTAGATAACAAGGCTTATTTTAGTAAGACTAAAGACAAAAGAACTAACAGTACATAAATACAGTTTTCTAGTTAGCAAAATGTTTTTTCATGGGAATAAATGTGAACAGTTCTAAAACAACTTTGCACACACAGTAAAACTGAACAAGTAAATGAACGGCAGAAAGTGGAAACCACATTCCTCCATGTTTAGAAGACTAAACACCCCAAGTAATACTAGATTAGAGTCAATAGCATAGGCAAGTTTTCCTTCTCAATTATTTTTCATTTTTTAAAATTAAGATATTCTTTTTATCTATTTAGTAATTGTGGAACACTTTTTAATGTGAAGGGTAGGTGTTATCCACTTTTCATTTGCCTCAGTCTTTCTAGCAGTTTATGAATTGTATTAGATGTCACTGATAAAACCAGTACTGACTTGATGATTTTCTGCTGGCATTTATTTCCCATTGCATTGGTTTCAACTCACAACTTTATTATGTAATTAATTGTAATTTCAGTGATGTTAAGTTACTGACATTTCATTGTATTTTTTGCATGAATACATTACTGACTGGCTCTTAATCTTTTCTCACCTGCACTTTTAATAAGTGATAAACATTTCTTAGCCAATCTGAGCCTTATCCCATATAATTTTATGTTGTTGCAAGATTTGTATTTCAATGTATTGAGCAATCCAAAGTATTTCTGATTTCTCTGGCATGTATTATTTTCAACAGGGTTTCTAGAAAAATAAATATTTAGGAGTTCATTATTACTTTCTAATAAATACCCATTGTGCTCAGAAGACATGTTAAATAACTTTGGCAATCAGTTTATATATATATAGGTAGCTCTGTGAGTGGTTCTCAGTTAACCTGGGTCAAAGATTATTAAATTCTTTATCTTCAGAGAATCAGCCCACGTCTGTTTAAAAGCACTGGGATAAAAGAGTAAAGCCTTTCTGTTTACTAGCACACGAATTAATTTTGAGTCTACGTGGGGAATAGAGATAAAAAGAAACGTCATTTAATTTGCACTGATATATAACCATTAGTCTGCTTCTGGCTATAAACTTTGAAAAGTTAAATGTGACTCATAGGTAATGATAATTCACAAAATAAAATTTGTGTGTCCCTTAAACAGTCTTACACTCACTTGTTATTGTTAAACTCATTTTTCCCTCCATCAGTATCTTTCCATTCCAATATGATTATATTTTGGTTATATTTCATAAATGATCTTTAAGCTCCATTTTGAATTTTTAGCATTAACCATCATAATAATCATCTAATCATCCACAGATAAATGTCATTCTGTTTTTCATTATTATAGTGAAATGTTTAAAGTACACTAGTTTTTATAAGGAAAAGAGACTTATTTTAAGTTCAGTTTTTTCGAGGTTACAGGCACAAACATTAGCCCAGGTTCTGGTGAGAACCCTGTTTGCTGTGTCACAACATGGCAGAAGCCCATGGATTAGGAAGAGATCACATCACAGAAACGGGAAGCCAGAGAATGATTCAGGTATTGTACTGCCATAAAAACTCCCTCTTTAGGAGACCAGTATTCCCTTCTGAGGACGGAACCTCCAAAAACCTAAGAACCATCCACTAGGCCCCATCTTTTAACGTTCCATCCACTCCCACATCTCCACTCTAAGGACCAACGATCTGAGACATGGAAACTTTAAAAACACACAAACCAATCCCAAATTGTAGCAGGAACTAAATATACCTAATTCACCATATGCTAGTTTCATATATCATTGTATATTTTGAAATATAAGCTTTTAATGTGTTATCATTGTAACTGGTGGTCAGTATGTCCTTTTCATGTGTTTGATAATTTGGCACTATAAAATTTATACATAAATTGATAATCATTACTTAGATAAAAGGGCAATACAGTATATAAAATCTTATTTTTCAAATAAAATCTACTGAACTATTTTAGTAGTTATTATAGAATTATTTCAGAAGTTCAAGTTAACATCATTAAGTTATATTCACTTAGTTAAATCTCTCAATTCATAAAAACAGATTTTTAAAATCTCTCTTTAATGTTCAGATTTCTCTTCAGATCAAATTACCCTGAAGAAAGTTATAACAAAATTGTCAAGAAATTATACATTTTTTAAATAGCAAATGGTGTCAAGTGAAATAACAGCAAATACATTTTGTGTGTGTGTGTGTGTGGAACATTTAAAAGAAGCCATGGGAAGTGATAAGTGGTCGCAAAACATTAATAGCATTCATTAAAAAATAGGTGTCACATGGTATCATTGGCACCATTTTTGTTAATTACCAATGACCCAGTTGTCCTTTCCTCAGAGTAGAAATGCAAGTTCTTACAATATTCTCAAAGACTTTGGACAGCCTTTCCTCTGCTTATGTTCTCATCCATCAGCTCCTCTTCTCTGCTCTACTTTGTCCTCCAGTCACACTCTTCTGCCCATCACTCAAACCTGTTCTTACCTTAAATCCAAGCACTTGCTATTCATTTAACCCCACATAGCTAAAGCCAGTGCCCTTTCAAACTTTGTTTCAATGTAAACTCAAAGAATAACATCAACCCGGATGATGTTATTCAAAAATGTTGACTTGCCCTCCAGAACTATAGTATCTTTACTACTTTACTATCTTCTATTTTACAAATAGAAATTATCCCTTCTATGGTCTTTATGATTCATCTTTCTTTTTTTTTTAATTTTTAATTTTGATTAAAAATCATAAATTTACATAGGGCAATGTTATTTGATTCATTTTGTTATTTTTTTCCCTTCCCCCTCCCCTCCCACCCCTCTTTTCCCTCTATACATTCCTTTCTTCCTCATTCTTACCACCCTCCTTATCCCTAACCCTAAACCTAACCCTAACCCTAACACTAACCCCTTCTACCCCCCACCCCCGTATGTCCTCATCCGCTTATAAGCGAAATCATTTGTCCTTTAGTTTTTTGAGATTGGCTTATCTCACTTAGCATGATACCCTCCAATTTCATCCATTTGCCTGCGAATGCCATAATTTTGTCATTCCTCATGGCGGAGTAATATTCCATTGGATATATATGCCACAGTTTCTTTATCCATTCATCAACTGAAGGGCATCTGGGTTGGTTCCACATTCTGGCTATAGTGAATTGAGCAGCTATGAACATTGATATGGCTGTATCTCTGTAGTATGCTGATTTTAAGTCCTTTGGGTATAGGCCAAGGAGTGGGATAGCTGGGTCAAATGGTGGTTCCATTCCAAGCTTTCTGAGGAATCTCCATACTGCTTTCCAGAGTGGCTGCACTAGTTTGCAACCCCACCAGCAATGTATGAGTGTACCTTTTTCCACACATCCTCACCAACACCTATTATTGCTTATGTTCTTGATAATCGCCATTCTAAGTGGGGTGAGATGAAATCTTAGGGTAGTTTTGATTTGCATTTCTCTTATTACTAGAGATGTTGAACTTTTTCATATATCTGTTGATTGCTTGTACATCTTCTTCTGTGAAGTGTCTGTTCATTTCCTTAGCCCATTTGTTGATTGGATTATTTGTATTCTTGGTGTACAGTTTTTTGAGTTCTTTATAGATTCAGGATATTAGCGCTCTATCTGAAGTATGATTGGCAAAGATATTCTCCCACTCTGTAGGCTCTCTCTTCACATTACTGATTGTTTCCTTTGCTGAGAGAAAGCTTTTTAGTTTGAATCTATCCCAGTTGTTGATTCTTGCTTTTATATCTTGGGCTATGGGAGTCCTGTTAAAGAAGTCTGCTCCTAAGCCAACAAGTTGAAGGTTTGGGCCTACTTTTTCTTCTATAAGATGCAGGGTCTCTGGTCTGATTCCGAGTTCCTTGATCCATTGTGAGTTGAGTTTTGTGCAGGGTGAGAGATAAGGGTTTAATTTCATTCTGTTGCATATGGTTTTCCAGTTTTCCCAGCACCATTTGTTGAAGAGGCTATCTTTTCTCCATTGCATATTTTTGGCCCCTTTGTCTAGTATGAGAAAATTGTATTTATTTGGGTTTGTGTCCGTGTCCTCTATTCTGTACCATTGATCTACCTGTCTATTTTGCTAACAATACCATGCCGTTTTTGTTACTATTGCTTTGTAATAGAGTTGAAAATCTGGTATTGCGATACCACCTGCTTCGCTCTTTCTACTGAGGATTGCTTTAGCTCTTCTGGGTTTCTTATTTTTCCAGATGAACTTCATAATTGCTTGCTCTATTTCTGTAAGGTACATCATTGGGATTTTAATTGGAATTGCATTGAATCTATATAGAACTTTTGGTAGTATGGCCATTTTGACAATATGAATTCTTCCTATCCATGAACATGGGAGATCTTTCCATCTTCTAAGGTTTTCTTTAATTTCTTTCTTTAGTGTTCTGTAGTTCTCATTGTAGAGGTCTTTCACCTCTTTTGTGAGATTGATTCCCAAGTATTTTATTTTTTTTTTTGATGCTATTGTGAATGGGGTAGTTTTCCTAATTTCTCTTTCTGAAGATTCATCACTTATGTATAAAAATGCATTGGATTTATGAGCATTGATCTTGTAACCTGCTACTTTACTGAATTCACTTATGAGTTCTCAGAGTTTTCTGGTGGAATTTCCAGGTTCCTCTAAATATATAATCATGTCATCAGCGAACAGGGATAGTTTGAGTTCCTGTTTTCCAATTCGTATCCATTTAATTTCTTTGGTTTGTCTAATTGCTCTGGCTAGAGTCTCAAGAACAATGTTGAATAGAAGTGGTGAAAGAGGGCATCCCTGCCTTGTTCCAGTTTTTAGGGGGAATGCTTTCAGTTTTTCACCATTTAGAATGATATTGGCCATGGGCTTAGCATAGATGGCCTTCACAATGTTAAGGAATGATCCCACTACCCCAATTTTTTCTAGTGTTTTGAACATGAAGGGATGCTGTATTTTATTGAATGCTTTTTCTGCATCTATTGAAACAATCAGGTGATTCTTAACTTTTAGTCTGTTGATATGGTGAATGACATTTATTGATTTCCTGATGTTGAACCAACCTTGCATCCCTGGGATAAAACCCACTTGATCGGGATGCACTCTTTTTAATATATTTTTGTATGTGATTTGCTAAAATTTTGTTGAGGATTTTTGCGTCGATGTTCATTAAGGATATTGGTCTGAAATTTTCTTTCCTCGATATATCTCTGTCCGGTTTAGGTATCAGGGTGATATTGGCTTCATAGAATGAGTTTGGGAGGGTTCCCTCCTCTTCTATTTTATGGAATACTTTGAGAAGTATTGGAATGAGCTCTTCTTTAAAGGTTTTGTAGAACTCGGCTGAGAACTCATCTGGTCCCGGACTTTTCTTTGTTGGTAGGCTTTTGATGACCTCTTCTATTTCATTGCTTGAAATTGATTTATTTAAGTTGTGTATGTCTTCCTCATTCAGTTTAGGTAATTCATATGTCTCTAGAAACTTGTTGATGTCTTCGAGGTTTTCTGTTTTGTTAGAGTATAGTTTCAAAATAGCTTCTAATTATGTTTTGTATTTCACTCGTGTCTGTTGTGATATTTCCTTGTTCATTCCAAATTTTAGTAATTTGAGTTTTCTCCCTTTTTCTCTTTGTTAGCGTGGCTAAGGGTTTTTCAATTTTGTTTATTTTTTCAAAGAACCAACTATTTATTTTGTTGATTTTTCCGATTGTTTCTTTTGTTTCAATTTCCTTGATTTCAGCTCTGATTTTAACTATTTCCTGTCTTCTACTACTTTTGGTGTTGGTCTGCTCTTCTTTTTCTAGGGCTTTGAGCTGTAGTGTTAAGTCATTTATTTGTTGATTTCAACTTCTTTTGTTGAATGTGCCCCATGAAATAAATCTTCCTCTCAGTACTGCTTTCATAGTGTCCCAGAGATTTTGATATGATGTGTCTTTGTTCTCATTTACTTCTAAGAATTTTTTAATTTCCCTCCTGATGTCTTCTGTTATCCATTCATCGTATAATTGTGTATTATTTAATCTCCAAGTATTGGAGAAGTTTCTGTTTTTTATTCTGTCATTTATTTCTAATTTCAGTCCATTATGATCTGATAGAGTACAAGGTAGTATCTCTATCTTCTTGTATTTGTTAACAGTAGCTTTGTGGCATAAAACATGGTCTATTTTAGAGAAGGATCCATGTGCTGCTGAGAAGAAAGTGTATTCGTTCTTTGTTGGATGGTATATTCTATATAAGTCAGTTAAGTCTAAATTGTTTATTGTGTTATTGAGATCTATGGTTTCTTTATTCAATTTTTGTTTGAACGATCTATCCAGCGGTGAGAGAGGTGTGTTAAAATCACCTAGTATTATTGTGGTGTGGTCTATTGATTTCTGGAATTGAGAAGGATTTGTTTGACGTACATGGATGAGCCAATGTTCGGGGCATAGATATTTATGATTGTTATGTCTTGCTGATTTATGCTTCCCTTAAGCAGTATGTAATGTCCTTCTTTATCCCTTCTGACTAGTTTTGGCTTGAAGTCCACATTATCTGAAATGAGGATGGATACTCCAGCTTTTTTGCTGTGTCCGTGTGCATGGTATGTTTTTTCCCATCCTTTCACCTTTAGTCTATGGTTATCTCTTTCTATGAGATTGGTCTCTTGCAGGCAGCGTATTGTTGGATTTTTCTTTTTAATCCAATCTGCCAGTCTATGTCTTTTGATTGATGAGTTCAGGCTATTAACATTCACAGTTATTATTGTGATATGATTTGTATTCCTAGTGATTGGACTCATTTTTGTTTTTTGACATGATTTGGTTTCTCCTTTATTTGGCTATTCCTTTAGGCTAGTTCCTCCCGTTGCTGATTTACATAGTTGTTTTTCATCTCTTCCTCATGGAATATTTTGCTGAGAATGTTCTGTAATGCCGGCTTTCTTTTAGTAAATTCCTTTAGCTTTTGTTTATCGTGGAAGGATTTTATCTCATCGTCAAATCTGAAAGTAAGTTTTGCTGGGTATAAAATTCTTGGTTGGTATCCATTTTCTTTCAGGGCTTGGTAAATGTTGTTCCAGGCCCTTCTAGCTTTTAGGGTCTGGACTGAAAAATCTGCTGATATTCTTATTGGTTTCCCCCTGAATGTAATCTGATTCTTTTCTCTCGCGGCCTTTAAAATTCTGTCTTTATTTTGAATGTTAGGTATTTTCATAATAATGTGTCTTGGTGTAGGTCTGTTGTAATTTTGCATATTTGGAGTCCTATAAGCCTCTTGTACTTGGTTTTCCATTCCATTCTTCAGATTTGGGAAATTTTCTGATATTATTTCATTGAATAGATTGTTCATTCCTTTGGTTTGTTTCTCTAAGCCTTCCTCAATCCCAATTATTCTTAAATTTGGCCTCTTCATGATATCCCATAATTCTTGTAGATTCTGTTCATGATTTCTTACCATCTTCTCTGTTTGGTCAACCTTGTTTTTAAGATTAAATATTTTGTCTTCAATATCTGAAGTTCTGTCTTCCAGGTGATCTATCCTATTGTTTATGCTTTCTATGGCGTTTTTAACTTGGTTTATTGTTTCCTTCATTTCAAGGATTTCCGTTTGGTTTTTTTTCAGTATCTCTAACTCTTTATTGAAATGCTGTTTTGCTTCCGTTATTTGTTCTTTTAACTGTTGATTAGTGCGTTCATTTAATGCCTGCATTTGTTCTTTCATCTCCTCGTTTGCTTCCCTGATTGTTTTAATTATGTACATTCTGAACTCCCTTTCGGACATTTCTTCTGCTGTGCTGTCATTGGGTTTTTTTGATATAGTATCTAGGTTTGTTTCGGACATTTTCTTCCCTTGTTTTCTCATATTGGTCAGATATCAATGGGACTCTGTGATATTGTAGATTTCTTCTATTGGCTTATAGTGACCCTGTAGATTTCCAGTGTGTCACCTACCAGCCTTCAGTAGCCAGAAGTCTTGGATTAATTTGATAATACAGTGCTTCCGAAGAACGCTGCCCCTAGCCCACTACTGGTTCCAGGGAGAGAGACCGGGAGAGGTCTCTTGTTGCACAGCCCTGGTTCCAGAGGCTGGTTGTAGGTTGGAGGTCTCCACTGGCTTGGGGAATTGTGGCTGGCTCTGTGTAGACAGGCTCTCACTGGGTGATTTGCCCCGAGAACCTAGCCTAGAGAGGCGCTTCCCGCTGGAGGGGGGCTGGGATGCTTGGGGGAGTCCCTGGCACCCTGTGCTGGTCACTGAAGCAACCTGTGGGCGGCCTGAGCTGGCAGTGGTGCGGGCTGGAGTTGGCCGGGGCGGGCTGAGCTGGCCGCGCTGCTTCTGTGCAGAAGGGCTCTCACTGGGGGGCCTGTTCCGAGAGGCTGGAGGATCTGTCCCAGCTGAGCTTCGCTGGGTGGGGGAGACTCACCCCGTGGTTCTATTTTAGTCCGAGACTGTCAATGCCTCCCCTTCTTGAATCCTGGGTTCTGCGGCAACTGGAGATGCAGTCACCCTCTAGACCGCCATCTTGGATCGCCCCGTGGAAAAAGCCTGCAGCTGGAGGGGGACAATGCTGCCTGGAGAGGTCTCTGGCTGCCCAGCCCTGGTCCCAGAAGCTGCTTGTGTGTCGAATATCTCCACTGGCTTGGGGACTTCTGGCTGGCTCTGCATCGAGAGGCTCTCACTGGGCGGTCTGCCCCGGGAAGCTAGCCTAGAGAGGCGCTTCCCACCGGAGGGGGCTGGGCTGCTTGGGGGAGTCCCTGGCTCCCTGTGCTGGTCTCTGAAGCAACCTGCGGGCAGGCCGGAGCTGGCAGCCGGGCAGGCCGGAGCTGGCTGTGCTGCTTCTGTGCAGAAGGGCTCTCACTGGAGGGCCTGTTCCGAGAGGCTGGAGGGTCTGTCCCTGTGGGCAGAGCCCACCGCCAGACTGCACCGAGCTGCCTGAGGGAGACACTATCTGCCCTGTCCCACTCTAATAAGCCACTCGAATCCAGGCCTGCCGCCCAGCTGAGCTTCACTGGGTTGGGGAGACTCACCCTGTGGTTCTATTTTAGTCCGAGACTCTCGATGCCTTCCCTTCTTGAATCCTGGATTCTGGGGCAACTGGAGATGCAGTCCCCCTCTAGTCCGCCATCTTGGATCTTCATCTTTATTTTCTATTCAATCTTTGTATTTCTTTTCTGTCTACTAGAATATAAACACCACGTCACTGAAATATATTTGATCCCAAAGTAGCACTAGATTCAAAGTTCCATATAATATATATATTTTTTATTTGAATGAAGAAATGAATGTCACCCAGCTTAGGAATAAGAGATATGTTTATGATGGTACAGGAAGAAATTTGTTCATCTTTGTCATTTTGATTATAACCAACTAAATATAGGTAAGTGCACTGAGGCCCCATTTAGCATAAAGAACTGTGTAACTTCATGATAAAAAAATAAATGACTTACAGCATAAGGGAGGAACTTGTGCTAAGTTGCATTTAATTTTATTTGGAACTAATTGAACTGCTTACATCCCACATGGAAACATGATAAGAATTTTAAATTATTTCTGATAATCATTTGAGGTAAAACAATAGTATATTGAAAAACAGATAGCCAGAATCACAAAATGTTTAATGAATTCTCTTGATAAAAACAAAAGGTAAAATAAATGAAAGGAACAATAGTTTATTGTTTTCCATGCCAAAACTAAACTAATATCATTTAAAATTTATTTTGCAATGATCTTTGCTGTAAAAACCTTAAACAGAATCCTGAATGCAGAAGCATAGACTTTTATTTGAAGGATTTAGATTAGAAACTTAATGAAAAGAACAAACATTGTCTGGGCAATTGAGTTAAAATATTTTAATCATATAACAAAATGAAACATTGGGAACCAAAAATAGTTTGGAAGACAAGATATCCTTATTGCAAATAACAGATTGGAATTTTAAATATCCACTCTCCATTTAGGATGGCCATTTCCCAAAGCATTATTATTTCAATGAGCTTTGCTACAGACTGCTGATGTTCTGTTATCTTTTGTGTTACGAATGCAGGATTTAATGCACATACACATAAAATTCATTCATCATTGTTTGAAATGAGATATCTATAAAATAAATTATGTAATGCTTAATGATTCATAGTTAGTTGGAAATACGAAGTAGGTTTTATTTGTGGCGGATTTTTTTTAAGTGTATGTTCACCCTTTCATTTTTAGTTTAATGCTAATGTTTCTTGACCCTATCATACTTTGTTTTTCTTGGGAAGGTGAAGTTTCTGTATCCTCAATCGGTACTAACAAGGGATTTAATTACTACTGCAATCTGGATTAATTTAATTCCATTCAAATGAGCATTGATTGGCATCAGCATTATAATTAGGACATTTCTCAAAATGACTCAACCTCAAATATTTCCTTCGTTTATATGCCCTACATTTAACCTTCTCATAAAATTAGACAAATTAGAATATAAAATAATAATTATTTATCTCCATAAAGGTAGAAATGTTCAGAATTTTCATGCTATGTCAGATAGAAGAGTATAAGGGAGAAAAATCTAAAACAGTTATGTTATTTTCTCAAAGGGAGTTGACCAGTAACTAATTGGGCTAGAAAGGCAATCAACAACTGATTGCCACTTTTGTGGAAACCAATAGGTCTATAGAATAATATTAATATGTATTGGCATGGTAATAGTGATAGTGGCTATAGGTCTAAAAAGTTAAGATCAAAAGATCATTCCATAAAAGTAAATATGTCAATTCTGTCTTGACACAAAAAACATTAAAGGAGGTCAGGATAAAGCTAGATTAAAAGAGAGAAAAATATATCTAAACATGCAAGATTAAGAAAGAGACAAGTGATTCTCTGTCTACCCTTCATGGTCTTTCTGCTCCTCATTTGTCTGTAGGAAATATAAAAATATAAGAAATAGTCATTAAGTTATTGTATTTTAGCTTAATTGAACCCACTTCTGTGCCCCTGACACTTTTTTGTGCCAGGGATTGAACTCAGGGACACTCAATCACTGAGGTATACCCCTAGTCCTATTTTGTACTTTATTTAGAGATAGGGTCTCACTGAGTTGCTTAGCTCCTCACTTTTGCTGAGGTCAACTTTGAACTTTCAATCCTCCTGCCTCAACCTTGTGAGCCACTCCATTATTGGAGTGAGTCACCTTGCTGAGCTCCTGACATTTATTATTTACATATTTGTTTGTTTCTGTGGTGCTGAAGATAGGTTCCAGGGCCTCACACAGGTTACATAAGTATAGTGCTCTACCACTGAGTTACATTCTTAGTCCTACCCCTGATGTTTTATCTGATGGAGATTTACAGATAAATTTGTTAAGACCATTTCATGTTCCATTTTATGTGTGATTAGAGTCATAAGTTAGGTAAACCTAACACATTAAATATAAAATGTAATGTTTGCTTTGCTTTGTTGACAAATATTTTTCTCTTTGCTTTCTTACTTGATGATAATTTAGCATTTACTACTTTCAGTTTTTGTGGGCCATCTGATCAGTTTAGGACACTTAATTTTAAGGGGCAATGTTGTGAGTCACTAACAACCTAGAGCATTAAATTGTCAATAGGAAAACCTATTGACATCTCTTTTCCTCTGCTTCAGTGACAAAAAAATTTCAACTAATGGCTGCTCTAATGACTTGTATCCTGACTTGAAGAGATCTGGAGTACAGTCCCTGGTTAATCTGAAATGGATAGGGAACGTTAGAAAAATTAGCCCTTGTTGTTAAGTATGTAAGAACAGGTGACTTTGGTTCTGGGATTGCATTTTTACCCCAGAATAACCTAACCTGAATGACACCTAAAATAATTTAAAAACTATTTACAGAGGAGCAGATGCCTATATCCCCAGTACGATTCTAGTCACAGTGAGCACAGGGGGGAG
The DNA here is from genome assembly GCF_902686455.1 of Sciurus vulgaris. NCBI lineage: Eukaryota > Metazoa > Chordata > Mammalia > Rodentia > Sciuridae > Sciurus > Sciurus vulgaris. Next base: position 21,693,798 of record NC_136470.1, on the reverse strand, counting down.
AGAGATTGACAAACTTCATGATACAGTCAACAAGGCCATAATGAATGAATGACTTTTGTATAAGTTCATAGCATATATACAATTTGGAGTTAAGGAAGTACCAATATGAATACTTGGAGAAAGTATGAGAAGTAGAAACAATTTCTTAAAAATATGTATCATCATAGTAAATTGAGAAGATGGAAAAAAATCCTTATGGCTGAGTAGGACCAGAAGAGACATTTAAAATTATTTAAAATTATTGGGGAGAGAGAGAGAGAGAGAGAGAGAGAGAGAGAGAGAGAGAGAGAGAGAGAGAGAGAGAGAGAGAGAGGTGGTGCAAGACCATGTAGTAGAGCATGAGAAGAAGCATGCAATAAAAATTTATTGGAATGGTACAATAAGCAAGAGAATCATTTGATTGAGTCTGTATTTTGAGATTGACTAGTTATTCTAGAACATTAGCTTTGGTCAGGAACAAATAGAAAGAGGAACCCTGCGGGAGGTTGAAGTATGCAGAGGGCTGATTGCTCATACTTTACCAGTCTTTTGAGTACCGTTATGAAAGTCAATCAGCTTCATACTACAATTGAGAAAACACAATCACAGTATTTTTAGTAAATAAAGTTGGTAGAAAAATGTTAGAAAGCTTCAAAATGCTGACGAATAAACTAGTTTATTTAATATCACAGCACAGTGTAGTTTACAAAATCTTCGTCCATGAAATATCATCACACAGTGGAAACTAGACGGTGAGGTCAAAAGAAAAGAAAGAAGAACTTCTTATACCAGAAGGGCGTCCCCTTTGACTTTTTATTTCCAGATATAAGTATGTAGGTACCTTGGTTCCAGAAAATAAGTAGATATTTAAATCATGGTGTGGGGGAGTAGGGAACTATCACAACAGACATTTTTTTTTTTTTTAAATCAGGGATTGAACTCAGGGACACTCAACCACTGAGCCACATCCCCATCCCTATTTTGTATTTCATTTAGAGACAGGGTCTCACTGAGTTGCTTAGGACCTCACCATTGCTGAGGTTGGCTTTGAACTCCCAATCCTCTTGCCTCAGTCTGCAGAGCTGCTGGGATTACAGGCACATGCTACCGTGCCTAACTCATATGATATTTTTTAGAAAATATTCTACAATGTGACATTTTTAACTTCTCTATCCTAGAGGTACCAGATTAAGGGAATTAAAAAATAATTTCAAACTTCATTTCATTGTTTTCAGTGGCAATGTGTTAGCCAGAGCTTTGTGAACCTAATGAGAAATTTTCTCCATTTGTTTACTGATGGGTGAAAAAAGAAGGCAACTTTGTATGAGGAAGCAAGAATAGTGTATTCTCCCCTATTCCTCATTTGGCAAGAAAGGATTTGGTGACTTTTCTATATCCAAGGTCATGAAAGACTATTTCTGTGACTTGTTTTGCTAAATCACAGTTCAATGTGCCCGAGGTCTTTAAGGTATTGTTTCTCAGAATATGAAGTATATTTGCACATCATATGAATACTGCTTGTAATCTTTGAGAAATCAGAGTTACCAGAAGAAAGAAACATTACAAAGAATCTGCTCAATATCTAACCTTTTTACTTTTGTAGAGAGAGTACATTTTGTCAATTTATTTAAAAGTCAGTTTCTATCAGTTACTACCAAACAGTACTAATTAAAGTGAATTACATAGGACAAGTATTTTTATTTCAACTGGTAAAAGTTCATTTCCCAGGAAGTCAAGTGAGTTATCATTAACCTCCAGCACTTAATGTTGACTGTGGTTGTAAATAAAAGTATTTAAATAAAAGTAAGCTTGATTGTTTAACCCATGATCAGAAGAGACAAAAAATCACACACTTGCCTATAAAACGTGAATGAATTTTATTATAATATCTCTACTTCTATTAACATTTTAAATGCTAGAGTAACTTGATTCTTTAAATTTTCATATAAACTTTAAAATCAGACTAAAAGTCCTTTTCTGGGGAAATAAAGCTTTCTGAAGATTTACTCTTGATTTTATGGACTCTACATAATGTTTGAAAATTCAGTTCAGACCTTCTAAGCAAGTAATTATTGAATGATATTTAGCCATTCAACCCTCTTTACTCATGCAAATATTTCAAAATTAAGCAAGACACAATAAATAATTTCTGTTTAAAATTAAAAAATGCTTTGCAAGTTGAAAAAAATTTCTATGAGAATTATTTATGTCTTGCTTAATTTTGAAATATTTGCTAATTCCCACATACATATTTAATTTTGCTTGAATTTAAATCCACTGTTATCAGTGCTCCATTACTAAAATTTGTTGACACCTTGTGATCTGAGTTGAAATAATGACCCTAAGCAACAGCAATTTTCTTCTTACCAAGGCCCCAACCTGACCATACTGAGATAATGATCAATCAGACCAGAGTTGGGACTTGGAAGCCCATGTCAGTATCCCTAAAGACAGGAATGGAAACATTCTGTTTGTCCTGTATAGTTATACTGATTAAAGTTCCTTTCCTGTTCTTTACCATTACATTCTCTGGTTTAGGGAAGAGGGGCTGGAACTATTTGTTGAGAACCTTAGAGTTAGGTCTGTAGTGTGGTAACAAAAGAAGATAAGAAGTTTGGAAGCATTGGGAAAAGGACACTCAAAAAAGGGTGAGCAAGGCTGTAAAGGAGACCTTCCTTGTTCACAGTGGTAGCAACCTGGGTCCTATTAGCAAATTCATCTGTCAATAAATTTCCAAATAGGTGAACAATGTGTAAATTTCCAGATAGATCTCATATACTAATAAGAAATATAATCATTCCTGCCAATGATTTTGAAATGAGATGGAAAACTAATATTAAGTATAACCACGAAAGTTGGTTACAAAGTCAAATTTTTATTATTTTTATTATAAAATTTGATAACTTCAAAATTATTATTGAGTTATCTACAGGTGTTGAGCATATGATGGAATAAGTGAATTTACTGAATCAAATATAGATACATTTTTCCTTGCACTTCTACTTGTTTTTCTAAAGTGGTTAATTATTATTTTATTAAATATATATATGTATGTATATGTATATTACATAGGCATTTTGAGAACTTCTTACTCCATGTTTCAAAAATTTAATGAACATAATATATCTATGTACATATTTAGTAGCTAAATCAATGTCACTTTAAAGTCACAAAAGAAATTTGATATTCTTTCATGCCAATTACTTAGTCATTTATTTTCTCAGCTGGTTTCCTTTTCCTTTTCTTTCAATTCACAACTAGTTGTGCTCTACTGTGATCTTCTAATTAACACTTTAGACACATATAATTAGCACACTATTTATTGCTTTTTATCTAATTACCTATTCAAAAAGATTAACACTTTACTATATATTATGTTATAGTAACTGAAGGTTGTTAAGTGTGTTTCTTTGAATATCAGCTTATCTGAGGGCAAGTAATAAGCCTAATTGGATTTGTAACTGTGTAGAACTTACCATAATTTGAGGAAACACTAGAATGTACTTTCTAAAATCAAAATACTTAAATTGTAATGAATTGATTTCTTTAAAAACTTAATAAATTGTTTTCTTTAAAAGTAATGTTAATGAGTTGTTTTCCTTGAAAACTTAGCTACACACCACTTTATGTTACAAAGAAAATTGCTAAGAAAAGGCAAAGTCTGGGGAATTTTTCCATAAAACCTTATCAGATATTTATAATTGACTTTAGCAAACAATAGGCTCAAATGTATTACAGACTTTTAAATTTTGCTCAAAAGACCAATTTATTTTGACAGAAGTCCCTTTGCTTATAACTGATACATTAGTAAATATGGATAGCCTTCAGAGTTAATTTCATGCAAATATACTTTCTAAATAAACTTGATTGAATTATCTGTTACTAGTTCAGCATTCCCTCATCTTTTTAATAAAAAAGTTTTATTTTAAAAATGTATATACAAATAACGTTTTTCTTGATATGGTATGGTAAGGGGTCAAGACAACATGTTTGAAAGATGTATTTAAGTATTGTTAATATTTATGGTACAAATCCTCCTAAGCTATTCAAACTTTCAGAGGAACAATTTTTGTTATTGTTAGTTTTGAATAGAAAAAAGATTAAATTGAAAATTTGCTTTTTATTAGTTTGGGAAAGAAACTATTTTTATGACTATCAGGATCTAAGGAAAGAAAGACAATCCGAAAATGATTGAAATGTGTCATTTTCAGTTAGAGAAAGTTTTATAGGAGCAGATTTATACAGGCAATTTTATTGAAAGGGGTATTTTATAATTTTTTCTTATAAATATATTAAAATAGGTTAACTTCAGTTCACTTTTTGACTGTACTCAATTCAGATAGAAAAGAAAGAGAAAGAGATAAGAAGGGAAGTAATCAGTCACCAGGCCAGTTTTTAAATTTCAGTTAAAAACTTAAGTAGAGTTTAAAAGTTAAGAATATTACTTAAAAATTATTTAAATAACAAGAATTATATAAAAAATAATTGCCTCTAGCTAAGTGAAATGCTGATCAGAAAGAGAAAATTGTTTACTTTTTATGAAATAATGGTTCCTAGGGATCAAGAATATAAATATTCATCTTTTTTTCCCTATAGCATTTACATCACTGGAATATTCAGACTGAATAAGTTATCATATCACATTACTTGAGAAGAAAAAAAAATTGTGTGTATGTGTATATGTGTGTGTAGAAAATAAATTTGGAACATTTTGCAATAAAATGTTCTAGTTTTTCATTTCTGACTCAGAGAAAAATGAAATAACATAGTAGTAGGCATTTTAAAATGATATTGTGATTTTTTTTTAAAGTTGGATAAGGGAAGAGGAGCAATAGCCATAGTTCAATGTCAAATAACATAATCACTTCTCTCTTCTTAAAAATTTGCAATTTTCTTTTCAGGAGTTAATCAGTGAAGTATATTAGTTTGAAATTTTACAGTGGGTCCCAGAAAATTTTATATTTGTAATAGAAGATTAAAGATGATTTCCAAATTGGTACCTTATGAAAAATATCACCACACAAGATGAAAAATGTCATTTTTTTCACATTCTTGGAGGAGATTACACAGAGAGAGTTATACTCTTTCTTGTAAGGAACCTCATAAGGAACTTCAGCTCCATTCAAAATACTGATGGTGCTCATTTTATGCCTTGCTTAAACTGTGCTAGCTTTGAGACCCAAATATACCATTGTTGTTTCCACACAGAACAATGAAAGCCGTGTAAAACCAGAAAAATGAAAGTTGTACCCCATTTGTGTACAATGAATCAAAATTAGAAAAAAGAAGTAAAAACAAAAAACAAAGCAATCAGACTTTATATCAAGGAATGACTAATTCTAGGTTTCAATGAGATTATGCTTCTAAAGAAAGAGTATTCAAATAGCTACATCTTCTGTATTGAAAATATTGCAGCTGTTAGAGAATTGAGTGATGGGAGCCAATTAGTGCTGGATATGATTCAATCAGATTACTGGGTCTGGGAACTTTACAGCTATTTATGGATAAACTAATTTAACTCACAGAGAAGGAAAAAATTAATTTATAAATATCTCATCTAAAATGAACCATGCCTATCTGATGTCAGATGTTCCAGTGGAGGTAATGATTAATGTTTATCATCTTATTTTTCTTATTGTTAAATTAATATGTTAAGGAAGATAAAACTATATTTCCTAAATCATCTTCATTTCTTTTGTTCTCCTTTCTGTCTCTCTCTCTCTTTTCCTTACTTTCTACAGTATATTTAATAATGTTCATATTTTTTCAGTTGCAGCAAAAGTAGCTTTCACTAATTCCACCAAATTATTTATAGTAAAATAGTTACATGCATTCTGACTTTTATAAAATAAAATAATTCATAGGCGATTATCTATGAATCTGTACCTTTTGTATAATAACCCACTGAAACACACCGAGTTTTTGTGAGTGATGTTACTAAGTAAAAAATATAGCCATGATGGAGCAGAGGAGACTTTGAATGGCACTCTCAAAAGCTGTTTTCTAAGTGATACTTGTGTGATTTTTGCATTTCAGGGGTAACAGGAACAAACTCTGTCAGCTTGGAAATGATCAACAGAGAGGATGATTGTGCCTTAGCATAAATTTATAGTAACTTTTTTGAATAATACTGAGATTGATGGAGTGGGTTTGTCTCACGACTGTGTATATACATGTGTTCTGTGTGTGTGAGAGAGAAAGAAGAATAGATTCAGACACAGAGATAGAGGTGAGGGCTACAGTTGTGTTTCTTTAAATATTGTTATGAATCTCCCTTGTTTTCATATTATATTCTCTGTACTCCTCCCTGGCTGAGCTTTTTAGTAGCCATAAACATTTATACCATAGCTGACATATTAAACTACTGTTGATTTTAATGTAATTTTAAAAATATCGTTTTAGCTGTTGATAGACTTTTGTTTTTATTTATTTATATGTGGTGCTGAGACTTAAACCCAGTGCCTCACACATACTAGGCAAGAACTGCACCACTAAACTACAACCCCAGTCCAATTTTAATATATTTATAAATACACTTTTGGTAAATCACTTTATACTTACAGTTTTTCAGTTGAACTTCTGACTTCTCTAGTTGATGATTATAATCTTAGGAAGTTATTATAATTTTCTGTCTTCTGAAAATATGCTTTCTCTAGATTAATCAAAGATCATAACAGACTATTAAAAGAAATTTGGGACCAATTTTTTGAAATGGGAACAAGCAAATGGGATTACTTTATATACTTTCTCCTCTAACTTAAAATTGCTTATTATTATGTCTGTATATAAACTCCTTGTCAAATGTTCATGGTTTCTGTGAAAAGACTGACAATATCAATAGTGACAGGTTCTGAAAAATCCACATAAAATCCTAATAGCCATGTAATACAGAAGTCTAGTGAGCAGGTGCCAAGACACAACAGTTAGATGTGCATCTTAAGCTCATTAAGAATATCTAGGGGTGGAAAAATCAAAAGAATACTTTTACTATCCATACAAATACAAGACCATGTACTGTACCTGTTCTCAAAAGACACAACTGTTTTTATTGATATAGAAAATTGTGCTATTCTCAATCAAATAATTATGCTTCTAAATAACCTTAAAAGTACTCATTATAAAATAAATCAATAGGCTCTCTCCCTGTGCACATATATGAAAATACCTAATTGAATACCACCACCATGAATACCACTCACATCCACAAGAATGTGAGTCTTAATTAGAATAAGATATAGTCCATCGTGTATAATTTCATCAAAATGAATTCTAGTGTCATGTATAACTAAAACAACTCAATAAAAATGTTTTAAAAAATAGGTTCTAAATAATTTACTTATTGCTATGTTACTTCCTATCATGTATTCTGGAAATATTATGCTGCAATAAGATCCTCAATTTTAATGAAATCTTGCCTCTCTCAATTCAGAAAACTTGAACCAATATTTTCTCAATAAATGACAGGTATTGATATCAAAACAGAAAAAACTAAACACAAAGCAAATAACAACGTGTGGCAAAATAGCCAGGATAACCATTTGGTGTCAGGAGCAGCAAATGAATTATGGATCTTTGAACTGCCCAGAGAGAGGCTGAAACCTCACTTGGGAATCTCTCAGTGCAAAGAAAACTGCCCAGTTGTATGGTGACACCCTGTTCAAAGGGAAATTCATGGTTGCCGTGGAATTTATGAGTTCATGGCTTAGGTTCAGGTGCCAGTGCCGTGGGTGGGGAAATGTGGTTGCCAGCTGATGACTGTAACTGGGCTGTTCAAACTTTTGACCTCGGCTCTGTTTTAAGATAACTTTCTCACAATTTATCCCTTTGATGTACAAACCTATATAATAAATGTGAGGAGACTGCTCATTGTTAGTCTTCCTCTATCAGGAGTCAGCTAACCAGGGGATCCCACTTTCTCCATTTTATCTTTTCTGTGTTTGTGATTTTTCCAATCCCTTCATCAGCCCAGTTTGGGGACATTGAGAAAACATTATGCTGGAAGTAACAATTTGGGGAAGTTATTTTATTAGCAGCAGTCCCAATTTTTGTCTTTTTTTCATATACAGCAATTTAAATTTATGGCAAGTGTTCTGATTGACTCAAGCTCTATTTGAAGCAGTAGTCATGAAACACATTTTCCAATTTTAGAATTATCATATGAAATTTCTTTTCATTCAGTTATTTTAATGGTTTGTATTTGCATCAGGCAGTTTTTACACAAAAAGAGCAGAGCGTGAGCATGGGCATTCTTATTTACATGTACAAAAATACTAGGAAACCAAAGTAGAATTACTTACCTAAAAACTATTGGAGACTCATAAAATTCCACAACAACCTGGTGCTTTTCAGTGAAATAACTGAGAATCAATTTACTTTGCCAAGCTGAATAATTATAAAACTAGAAAACATAAAATGAACATAAGGTAGTGCAGGACAGTGATCTGTGACAGAAGATATGTCTGAGCACTGAACACTATTCCAGCTCACTGTTAGGAAAGAGTTTACAAGTGCTCTACGGTCAGCAGCAGTAGAGAGCTCCCAGGAGTTCTCTATGCGAAATAGAAAACATTCTAAGGGAGGGAATGCAAAGAGGGCTAGAATTAGAAGAACAAATTAGAAAGACAGTAATTGGGCTGAGAAAGAGAGCTCTTGACATCTGAAGAGCCCTCTCCTTCACTATTTGGCTAATTGCATAGGTACAAATTGCTTGAGAAAATAATAGAAATATGTTATGGAGTTACTTCAAAGAAGTAGGCAAAGCTGCCTCTGAAATTTAACCAAAGCCAAGAATGGTTGGTTTTCTAACAAGTCATAGTGAAAAAACTTCAAGATGGGTAGCACATTTTTGGTTTTGCACTCCTCAAGCTTTAAAATTAATCTTCAAATGAACTCACCTGATTTTAAGTAATTTAACTATTTCAGAATAAAGTCCAAATATAGTGAAAAAAATTCCACTATCCTTTATTGTAAAATATACCATATTCAAAATTCAATCAATAATTAACACATATGCAAAAGAGCCAAAAATATGACCCCAAATCAGGAAGAACATCAACTAGAAAGGGTATTCTAAGCACAAAGTAATAAGGATAAGAAAATAGAATATGAGACAGAAAGAAATGGAAAGATACTGCTAAGACAGAAAAATAAAACTGAAAATCTAGAATTTTAAATCCCCAAGTAAGCTCCCAAACAATATGTATCTATGTATACTGAATAGTTTTACACACACACACACATATTTGTGTGTTTCTCAAATTCTCTCTGCACATGCACACACACACACACACACACACACACACACACACACGACAAAATAAAGTCCATTCAGATATATAAAATCCGAATGAATTCAATGACAGTTCTTTCAGTCCATTTTTTGGTTGCTGTAATAGAGTGACTGAGACTGGCTTATTTATAAAGAATGGTGTTTGCTTGGTTTCATGGTTCTGAAAGCTGGGAACTTCAAGATTTTGGAACTGGAACTTGCAAGGGACACATGCTGAATAATAACATGGCAGAAAAAAGAAGAAGGGCAAACAGGCAATGAGAAGAGAAGTGTGTGTGTGTGTGTGTGTGTGTGTGTGTGTGTGTGTATGCGAGGGAGACAGAGACTGAGAGGGGGAGAAAGCAGCAGCGCAAGACTTGTTTTGTAACAACTCTAGTGGGCAATCAATCCAGTAGGGCAAGCAAGGACTCACTCTAGGGAAAAAAGCATTAATCTTTCTTAATGACCTAATGACCTTCAAGATTTTAGCACCCTTCAGTGTTACTGCAATGGGGACCAAGTTTCAACACAAGTTTTCGTGAGGATAAACCATTCTCAAATCATAGTACCTGCATGAACAAAATGATAACTGCAGAGTTAAAACAGTTAAGACAATGTTCATAGGAATATTTTCAATATCAGTCACCTGAATTTACAAGGAAGAGCACCTCACAAAAAAAAAAAAAAAAAATGACTGAAGCTTCAACTATAATAAGCAAGAGAGAAGAGAAAACCAAGCACAAAGCACATAGGAGAGAGGATATAATAAAGACAAAAGTACAAATCGATAATATTAAAAGCTTAAAACTGATGAAACCAAAAGTTCATTATCAAAAGATCAATACAATTGATAAACACCTGTCCAGATTTATAGAGTAAGCAAGAGATGAGACACAATGCCATTATCTGGAGTGAACAAGGACATATCGTCGAATAGATTCTAAGATATTTTCAAGAATAATTTAAGAAAGATTTTATATGAATTTAAAAAGATAGATAAATGAATTTACTTAAAAAACATAAATACCAAAGATCACACAGAATAAAATAGATAACATAAAAACAACTCACATATAAAAGGGATAAAAATATATTAAATTTTGTCTACAAAAATAATCCAAGAAATCTAAATGACTATGAGGAGAAAAGATGCAAAGTTCTACTTAAATACTAACAAGTGAAATAAAGTAATATTTTTAAATAATTCATAAACTTAAGGGAAGTTTATCTCTCATTTTGTATTTGAAAGTCAATCAATACAATTCAAGATATTAACAGAGTCAAAATACTTAATTGCCTCAATAGTATGCAAAAAGTGTTTAATAAATTTAAATATTGATTCTTGATAAAAAAATTTTACCCAAGTAGTAACAAAAGGAAGATAATTCAATCTGATAAAATCATCTGTGAATAGCTACTGCTAATCTCAAACTAACAGTGCAAGGTTATATGCTTTCACCTTAAAATGAGGAAAAAAGGAAGGAAATGAGTTTTATGATCTCAATAATCACCATACAGAGTTCAAGAAACCTGACTCAATAAAGCAAGAAATAAATTTCCAGAAACTCAATTTAAGAGATTGTACTTTATCAAAAAAAAAAAAGAGTACAATTACTGAGTTTAACAAGGTATAGAACACAAAATCACTATACAAAAAATGAATTGCAATTCTATATTTTTGAAAGAAACACTGAACATTTAAAAGTGTCAAGTATCATATCATATAATACCAAAAATATGAAATGTGTCATAAATCTAACAAATCATGTTAAAGGTAGTTATGTGGAAACCTACAAGCCACTTATAAAACAAAAAACTAAATCAATGAAGAAATATACTAATTTAGAGCTATGTCAATAGTTTTTACAAGACCTGCTCTAACAATAAAGACATTGGGGTACTACCAAAATTTTATACACAAGTAATTCAACTGAATAGAATACAGACTACAGAAATAGACCCATGTACATATGGGTCAACCAATTCTCAACACATTAGAAAGAAATTTAATGCATGAAATATTTTTTCAACAAGTAGTTTTGGAAAAACTGACATCAACATGATAGATAAATAACCCTTAAATAGTACCTTTATTCATATATAATGGCCTAAGTCTAAAATGTTTTAAACTTCTAAAGTAAATATAGAAGTAAGTGATTTTAACTTACTTAACCAAAATTTCCTAGACATGACATCCAATAAAAATCCAAAAATTTATTTTGGAAAAATAAGAGGAATCTATTTCATTGAAACTAAAAACACTTGTTTAAAAACTTTTGCTAATACATTTAAAGAATTAGGTAAAATATATAAATTTCTTAAATTATATATACTACCATAGTTAAGCAGACAAGAAATAAATAATAATAGTATTCCAAAGTCTATTAACATGTTTAAAAATAAAAAAAATTTAAATAAAAAAAATGTATTTCACTAAAATGAAAGTGTGTTTGTTTCTCTAAAGACATTATTTTTAGATTTTAATAAATTTTTCACAGTACTGAGGATTGAATTCAGAGGCACGTTATCACAGAGCTATATCCCTGGCCCTTTTTTAATTTTTTAAATTTGATACAGGGTCTCACTAAATTGCTGAGATTGCCTTCGAATTTGCAATTCTCCTGCATTAACCTCCTCAGTAGCTAAAATGAGCACTTGTTAATGAAACAAAATATCCAAAGATTAAAAAATTTAAAGGACATCCTTTTCTTCACAAAGGCATTTATAGCTAGCATTATTTAAAGTGATGAAAACAAAAATAGCTCTTTGTTAAATCAGGAGCAAGGCAACAATATTTATTTTGGTCTACCTTTCTCAAGATTTTTACTCAAGGTCCAAATCAATGCAGCAATGCACATAAATTTATGAAATACATGATTACATAAACAGATAATCACAGAGAGTTCAGAAAATACTCTTCAAACTAATGGATGAGTTTAGCAGTATTTCAGAAAATAATGTCAAAATATAAAAATGTTTCAATTTTTATATGCTTACAGTGATTAAAAAAGAAATGGAATATAAAAGAAGTAAAAAGAGATACCACAGGCAGTAGTACCAGATATTTCAAATGCTTATAAACTATAAAAATGTACAAAATGATAAAAACTTTAAAATATTGATGTCATAAAAACTCTAAATAAATGTATTCTCTACTGTTATGGACTGAAAAGTTTGGTATCACTAAGATGTCACTTTTCCTCATTTTCACTTCCAGAATCAGGCAGGTCACTTCAGTGTGCCAGGGTATTTCCTTTTTTTTTCTTTTTTAACCAGGTGATTTCAAATGCAAAGAAATTAGAGTAGCAAAAAGAGTTTTTCAAAAAGAAAAAGCATAAAGTAAAAGTGTATTAGTCACTTATGTTTTGAAAGATTATTGTAAAATTAGAGAAATGTAGAAAGGGTAGTACTGTCAAAAAGATAGGATCATAAATTTATGGAATAGAATAGTGCCCAAACATAAATACATATTTGAGTAATTTATTTTTGACAAAGTTGATGTTATGAACTGCATAGTACTCTTTCAAAGTTCATAGGTTGAAACCTTAACCCCCTATTAGAGGAAATATTAAAGATAAATGAGGTCATAAGTGTTGGGTCCCCATCAAACAGACTAGTGCCGTATGAAAAGACAAAGACACTGGAGATCCTTATGTTTAGAGAAAAGGCCACAAGAAAAGACACTAAAAAGCAGTCCATTTGCAAGCCAACAAGAAGAAATAAAATGTGATAACATTGTCATGTTGGATGTTCATTCTCTAGAGAAATAAATTTTTGTTATTCATATTAACCGGTTGGTCATGTTTTAGTATACAATCCCCAGCAAATTTATAAAGTTAGTAAGGCAATTCACTGGAGACTATAAATATTTTTCAACAATCATTTCTGAAACTATTAGATATAATTAAAAAAAATGAACACTACTATCTTACGTAAAATCAACACAATTGAAATTAAGAAATGATTTAGGTACCAACTTAAAAAAAAACCTTTGATAACAGAAAAATATTATCTAACCTTAGATTAGGCAAAAATTAACATAAAGTACAAGATTTACAAAGAAAAAAATTAACACTATTTAAAACTTCTCATTGAAATATGCTGCTCAGAAAAAATTACAAGCATGAATATGAAAAATACTTACAAAATGCATATTCTGAACCAACTCCTTTTCTAATTTTATAGAAAGAAAACCTCTGCTATGAAGAATTTAGGAAGATATATCTTTAAGATAACGAAAAATAAACAGGTCGGAGAAAAATTTTCAAAAGCACATATTTGACAAATGAAAGACATTTATCTAAAAACAAAATTTGTTTTGAAGAAGAAAATCTCAAACTTTAAAAATAAGAAAACAGTCAATTCATTTAAAACCTGCAACAGAATTGTACATAACACTAACCAGAGAAGATTTTGGTAGTCATTTCAACATTTTAGTGTTTCTGGAATACATTAACCTAGTGTGAACTAAGTGTTTTTGCTTTAGATTAAATAAATAATAACAATGAACTGGATGAAGAATACACACACACACACATATATTAATCAATGTTGTCAAAATGGCATATTACCAAAAGCACAATACAGATTCAAAGAAATTCCCAACAAAATACCAATGACATTCTTTACAGAACTGGAATAAACCTGTCCTTAAATTCATGTAGAAGAATAAGAGACCTAGAAGAGCCAAAGCAATTCTGAACAAGAAAATGAAGCTGGAGGTATCAATACCCAATCTTGAATATTATTACAGAGCTGTAGTAACAAAAACAGCATGATACTGACATCGAAATAGACATGAAAACCAGTGGAACAGAACAGGAGACACAAAGATAAACCCAAATACTTGCAGCCATCTGAAACTTAACAAAGGTACCAAAAATGCATGTCAGAGAAAAGAAAAATTTTAATAAATGGTTCGGGGAAAATTGGATGTCCATATGCAGAAGAACATTTCAAGTGTTCCAATACATATATATTTATGGATAAAAGACTAAAGGGGTTGATTATATAAAATATTTGAAATTTCAGCCTTTTGTCTATACCATTGGGTTTAATGAAGAGTTTAGCTCATTTCCATAGAAGAATAATAAATATATATATATCACAATACATAAGATAAAACACCCATTGCAACATAATCAGTTACTCAGTAGTGTTCCCCTTTCCCATGGTTACTGAAGCCTATCTAGCCCAGAGATCATTTAGATACTAAGTAGAATCCGTGAAGAAATTTTACTAAAAGAGACTTCATGTTTAAAAGACAACAAAGATCACTAAGATATTTAGCAATGTTTGAATGTCTCTTAGGAAAAAAATAGGTGTTCTGTGATTAACCAAATTGAATTTAATCTGGCATTGATTTCAGTTTCAGTAGCAAGTTTCAGTTAACGTGTGCTTATATGTATTTAAACAAGAGCAATAAAACACAAACTTATTTCAGTGCCTAAAAATACTTCTCTGAATATCTTTGTACAAAAAAATCATAGAAAGTTAGACTGGAAATTAAACTTGAAGGATTATCATTTAACCTAATTCTAACAGTTAGCAGGTATTTAAATTACAATTTCCTTTTTTAGAGAAAGACAATTAAAGTCTGTTTTTCCTGACTATAATTTAGTGATCTTTTCAAAACATTTGAGTAAATGATTTTGTCTTTCCATTTTTGTCTGAGTAAAATTGTCAAATCGTATAACATATAGGAAACACACATGATAAATCTGTATTTCTCAAGTTATCTTTCTACTTTACTTATTCTATTCTTAAAGTACAATAAAAACTTCCCTGAAGAAATGACTTTCCTTTTGAGCCTTTAAATCATTTGAATTTAGTGAAATGAATTAAGTGCTTTATTCCGAACATAAACTGCATAATTTTTCTCATCTCTCTTTTATTCCTCATTGCCCAAACGTAATTGACTAAAATAAAATTAGTTCAGCAGATTTTTCTTCAGATTGTTGAAGTTGCAGGCATTGATTCCTGAACTAACAACATTTTTTATAATAATGGTATAGATAAAGATCAGCATCATTAGATTATGGAGTGTAGTTCCCTCAGTATTCTCAGGAAAAAATAAATTGAAAAAGGTTATTAAGACTATCTTCAGCACAGTTCCTTGAAAATACACAGAATATCTATTGCAAACTTGGATACAAACCATTACTTTGCTATTAAACAATTTTAGTCTAAATGTCTATAGTTTAACACAATTATTATCTCATTACACAGGATGTTTACTTTATGTAGTATATAGTTCAACTGGTTTTCCATTTCAAAAATGAAATATAAATTATAACTTTAATAGACAAAATGTTCACCAAATTAAAACAAATTAAATCTTTCTATAAGTGAAAGATAATTTGACAAAGAACTCTGTAACATTATCTATTAAAATAAATAAATATTCAAAATAAACTATGCTTACTACTGAATCAAGGCTCAGTTCAGAAAGTATGAACATGAATCAAATACTTTAAATATCAGCAAGTTTGTTGCAATCACTGATGAATCGTTTCAAGTATTTATTGTTACCAAGAGAAAATTCTTAATTTTGTTGAGACACTAAGTGTGACTATACTGAACAGCAAGATGAAGACTGCATTGTAGTTTTTCTTCTATTCAGGGACATTGCTACAATTTGCAGCATAATTAAAGTGATTTCACAAGCAGCCAGTCATTAAGTTATTTTAATTTTCCATCTTGAATGAGAGTGAAAAATCTCTGCAGCATATGTATTGTGCAACTATCAAAACAGTTTAAATCTCCAAAACTGCCTCAGGGATTTCTTGTATAAATGATCCTTGAAAACCAAGGAGAAAAAAACCAATTTCTTCCCATACCTGTTTACAATTATATTGAGTAAAAACATCTTTTCTGAATATGGCTGGTGGAGTGAATTGTTCCACAAGAAAACAAAAATACTGAAATTCTAATCCCAGTATCTTAGACTTATTGAGCTAAAGATCAATGCAGATATAATTTGTTGAAATCAGATGAGGTCTTACTGCAGTAGAAGGGTCCCTACTCCAAATGAGTCATGTTCTTACAAGGCTACATGTAAATATGGAGAAAGTCATGTGGTGTAAAAGGCATAGACTATAGTTAGATATCTACAAGTTCAGGAGTGTTAAAGATTTGCTGCACAATACCAGCACCTGGGAGAGACAAGACAGGATTCCTCTACTGGCTCGCAATGAGTATAGCCCTGCTACCTTGGTTTTGAATTTGTAGCCTTTAGAACTTTGATACAATAAATTTCATGTTCTAATAACAACCAAAAAATTCAATTGAACACTTCTTCATATATTTAGTAATCGCCTATATGTCTTCTTCTGTAAAGTGTCTATCTAGTTCTTTGGCCCCTTTATTGATTGGGTTCTTTGTATTTTTGGTGTAAAGTTATGCAAGTTCTTTATAAATTTTGGAGATAAGTGCTCTAATCTGAAGTGTGTATGGAAAATCTTTTCTTCAACTTTGTAGACTCTCTTTTCACATTATTGATTGTATCCTTTGATAAGGAAAAGCTTTTTAGTTTGAATCCATATGAAAAAGTGTTCAACATTTCTAGTAATTAGAGAAATACAAATTAAAACAACTCTAAGATTTCATCTGACTCCAATTAGAATGGCTATTATCAAGAATGCAAACAATAATAGATGTTGGCATGGATGTGAGGAGAAAGGCACACTTTCACATTGTTTGTAGAGTTGCAAATTGGTGTAGCTGCCCTGGAAAGCAGTGTGGAGAATCCTCAGAAAATTTGGAATGGACTCACCTTTTTTTTTTTTTTAATTTATTTTTATTGTAAACAAATGGGATACATGTTTTTTCTGTTTGTACATGGAGTAACAGCATACCATTTGCATATTCATATATTTACATAGAGTAATGATGTTTGATTCATTCCGTTATTTTTTCCTTCCCCCCTACCCCTCCCACCTCTTTTCCCTCTATACAGTCCCTCCTTCGTCCATTCTTGTCCCCCTCCCACCCCACATTAAGTGTCATCATCTGCTTATCAGTGAGATCATTCCTCTTTTGGATTTCTGAGATTGGCTTATCTCACTTAACATGATATTCTCCAATTTCATCCATTTGCCTGCAAATGCCATAATTTTATTATTCTTTATAGCTGAGTAATATACCACAGTTTCTTTATCCATTCATCAATTGAAGGGCATCTAGGTTGGTTCCATAGTCTGGCTATTGTGAATTGAGCCGCTATGAACATTGATGTGGCTGTAACTCTGTAGTATGCTGATTTTAAGTCCTTTGGGTATAGGCCAAAGAGTGGGATAGCTGGGTCGAATGGTGGTTCCATTCCAAGTTTTCTAAGGAATCTCCATACTGCTTTCCAGAGTGGCTGCACTAATTTGCAACCGCACCAGCAATGTATGAGTGTACCCTTTTCCCCACATCCTCTCCAACACCTATTGTTGCTTGTATTCTTGATAATCGCCATTCTAATTGGGGTGAGATGGAATCTTAGTGTAGTTTTGATTTGCATTTCTCTTATTACTAAAGATGTTGAACATTTTTTCATATATCTGTTGATTGCTTGTACATTTTCTTCTGTGAAGTGTCTGTTCATTTCCTTAGCCCATTTCTTGATTGGGTTATTTGTATTCTTCGTGTAGAGTTTTTTGAGTTCTTTATAGATTCTGGAAATTAGTGCTCTATCTGAAGTATGAGTGGCAAAGATATTCTCCCACTCTGTAGGCTCTCTCTTTGCATTGCTGATAGTTTCCTTTGCTGAGAGAAAGCTTTTTAGTTTGAATCTATCCCAGTGGTTCATTCTAGCTTTTATTTCTTGTGCTATGGGAGTCTTGTTAAGGAAGTCTGATCCTAAGCCAACAAGTTGAAGATGTGGACTTACTTTTTCTTCTATAAGATGCAGGGTCTCTGGTCTGACTTCAAGGTCCTTGATCCATTGTGAGTTGAGTTTTGTGCAGGGTGAGAGATAGGGGTTTAGTTTCATTCTGTTGCATATGGATTTCCAGTTTTCCCAGCACCATTTGTTGAAGAGGCTATCTTTTCTCCATTGCATATTTTTGGCACCTTTGTCTAGTATGAGAAAATTGTATGTATTTGGGTTTGTGTCCATGTCCTCTATTCTGTACCATTGATCTACCTGTCTATTTTGGTGCCAATACCATGCTGTTTTTGTTACTATTGCTTTGTAGTATAGTTGAAGTTCTGGTATTGCCATACCCCCTGTTTCATTCTTCCTGCTAAGGATTGCTTTAGCTATTCTGGGTTTCTTATTCTGCCAGATGAATTTCATGATTGCTTGCTCTATTTCTGTGAGGTACGTCATTGGGATTTTAATTGGAATTACATTGAATCTGTATAGCACTTTTGGTAGTATGGCCATTTTGACAATATTAGTTCTGTCTATCCAAGAACATGGGAGATCTTTCCATCTTCTAAGGTCTTCCTTAATTTCTTTCTTCAGTGTTTTGTAGTTTTCATTGTAGAGATCTTTTACCTCTTTTGTGAGATTGATTCCCAAGTATTTTTTTTTTTTTGAGGCTATTGCAAATGGAGTTGTTTTCCTCATTTCCCTTTCAGCTGTTTTGTCGCTTGCGTATAAAAATGCTGTAGATTTATGTGTGTTGATTTATAGCCTGCTATTCTGCTGAATTCATTGATGAGGTCTAGAAGTTTTCTGGAGGAGGTTTTTGGATCCTCTAAATATAGAATCATGTCATCCGCAAATAGTGACAGCTTACGTTCCTCTTTTCCTATTTGTATCCCTTTTTTAGTCTGCCTAATTGCTCTGGCTAGAGTTTTGAGGACAATGTTGAATAGAAGTGGTGAAAGAGGACATCCCTGTCTTGTTCCTGTTTTTAAAGGGAATAGTTTCAGTTTTTCTCCATTAAGAATGATGTTGGCCATGGGCTTAGCATAAATAGCCTTTACAATGTTCAGGTATCTTCCTACTATCCCTATTTTTTCTAGTGTTTTGAGCATGAAGGGGTGTTGTATTTTGTCAAACACTTTTTCTGCATCAATTGAAATAACCATATGATTCTTATCCTTAAGTCTATTGACATGATGGATTACGTTTATTGATTTACAAATGTTGAACCATCCTTGCATTCCAGGAATGAACCCCACTTGATCGTGGTGCACAATTTTCTTAATATGTTTTTGGATACGGTTTGCCAATATTTTGTTAAGGATCTTTGCATCTATATTCATCAAGGATATTGGTCTAAAATTTTCTTTCCTTGATGTGTCTTTTCCTGGTTTGGGTATGAGGGTGATATCAGTTTCATAGAATGAGTTCGGTAGGGTACCCTCCTTTTCTATTTCCTGGAATACTTTGAGAAGTATTGGAAAAAGTTCTTCTTTGAAGGTCTTGTAGAACTCGGCTGAGAATCCGTCTGGTCCTGGGCTTTTCACGGATGGTAGATTTTTGCTTGATATTGATCTGTTTAAATCGTGTATGTCCTCCTGGTTCAGTTTGGGAGGAGCATATGTCTCTAGAAATTTGTCAATGTCTTCGGTAGTTTCTATTTTGTTGGAGTACAGATTTTCCAAGTAGTTTCTCATTATGTTCTGTATCTCAGTGGTGTCTGTCGTGATATTTCCTTTTGCATCATGTATTTTAGTAATTTGAGTCTTCTCTCTCCTTCTCTTTATTCATGTGGCTAAGGGTTTATCTATTTTGTTTACTTTCTCAAAGAACCAACTTTTTGTTTTGTCAATTTTTTGAATAGTTTGTTTCAATTTCATTGATTTCAGCTCTGATTTTAATTATTTCCTGTCTTCTATTACTTTTGCTGTTATTCTGTTCTTCTTTTTCTAGGGCTTTGAGCTGTAATGTTAGGTCATTTAATTGTTGACGTTTCATTCTTTTCTGGAATGCGCTCCATACAATGAATTTTCCTTGGACTCACCTTTTGACCCAGTTATCGCACTACTCAGTTTATACCCAAAGGTCTTAAAATTAGCATACTATAGTAATGCAACTATGTCAATGTTTATAGCTCAATTCACAATAGCTAGATTGTGGAACCAAATTAATGTCCTTCAACAGATAACTGGATTAAAAAATTGTGGTATATTTACACAATGGAATATTATTCATCCATAAAGAAGAATAATATGGCATTTGCAGATGAAGTTGGAGAATATCATGCTAAGTGAAATAACCCAATCCCAAAAAACCAAAGGCCAAATGTTTTCCCAGATAAGTGGATGATAATACATAATGAGGGTGGGGGGTGGTGAGAGAAGAATGGGGGAACTTTAGATTATGTAGAGAGAAATGAGAGGGAAGGGAGATATGAAAAATGGTGGAATGAGACAGACATCATTACCCTATCATTACCCTATTAAATGTATGATTACACAAATGGTATGAATCTACATCTGCACAACCACAGAAATGAAAAGATGTATCCTAATTGTGTACAATGAATCCAAATACAGTCTGTTAAAATTTAAAAAAGAAACATTAAAAAATTCAACTAAAGTACAAAACCAAACATGATTCCAAATTATTGTTAGCAACAGATATATAATACATAAGCAAAAATAAAAATGTTATTCTTATATATGTCTTCAGAAGCAAATATATCTGTCTGTTGTTTCCCTTGGACAGACATTTACATTAGGTATTTATTTCAATCATATATCTATGTGTCTAGTACTTTTAGTCCTATATGTCTTCCTTCCAAGTTTGGAAGCAAAGGAATTCATATAGAAGTGGTAGATAATTCTTCAAAAGAGATAACTATCTGGTTCTTTGTTATTAAGCTGGTGTTGCTAATTACAGAAGTATCAGGTGGCTGCTGCTTTTCTAGACCTGGCCTTGTACATATTCTTTTGTACTATCATCTACAATTTCAATTTTTTCAAAGCTCTCTGTCCTAAATGGATTTTATAATTAGTAGCACCTCTTGGGCATCTAATAGACCTTTCAGGATAAAAGTTACCACAATTGGACTCTAAATTCCAACGAAAGGGTCACCTTTCTTTACCTTGTCACACTATATGGCAACTCTGCTCTTATTACTGCTCAAGTCTTGACAGAGCAAATCTCTTCCTTTTGCTTCTCTTATTTCTACATTTTTAGTCTATTTCCCTCAATCTGAATATAGCATCCAAAATCTACATGCTTCTACAAGGAGTGTAATATACCATCATATTTCCCTAAAAAAATAATGACAATATTCTTTAGCTGGTGTATTTACTTCTTGCTCCACCCTTGTTTATTCTGAACATATTCACTAGATTTAGCTTTAAAATTTAAGACTGAGGGCTTCCAAACAGGAATGATGACATAAACTGGGTGCTGTGAATAGGTCTTTTTTTTTCTTTTGGTACCGGATATTGAACTCAGGGGCACTTGACCACCACCAAGCCACAACCCCAGTCCTATTTTGTATTTTATTTAGAGTCTCACTGAATTTCCTTAGCTCCTCACCATTTCTGAGGCTGGCTTTGACCTCTTGATCCTCTTGCCTCAGCCTCCCAAACCACTGGGATTAAGGAGTACAGTCACTGAGCCAGTGTGAATAGGCCTTTATTCCCAGCTATTCAAGAGACTGAGAAAGAAGATTCCAAGTTAAAGCCAGCCTTGGCCATTAAGCAAGAATCCATCTCAATGTAAGAAATAAAAAGAACTAGGTATATAACTCAGTGAGTGGTACAGCACCCCATGGTTCAATCCCCAGTACTGGAGAGAGAGAAGAAAAGTTAATTTTTAATTAAATAAAAATAAAAATGATAATAAAAAAAATTGGGAACAATACAAAAAGAAGTGAGGAACTCAGAAACCTGGAAAGGAAAAGGCAAAACAGTTAAGGGTCCCAGGAATGCAGGAAAGACGTCAATCAATTGCTGATTTACAATTTCCTGACTTCCAAACTATCACGCTAAGGTGGTCCATGTGGGCTCACTCCTTACTTGCATTGAAGGGAAGTCAAAGCCTCAGCATCTGGCAAGTACAGTGGTTTTGAAAAAAGGAAGTGGCAGAATACAGCTCTCCACCTTTTGGCCAGGCTTACACTTCCCTCCACAATCAAAAGACACTGTGGCTGGGTGTCACCCTCCTCACAGGTACCCAGCCTGGGAACCACAGATCCTCTCTGAAAGCTGAAACTTTTTCCCATCTAGAGACAATGGCACGCAAGGCTGGTGAAGCCACACTGGCCTTTACAGGAGACAGACTAATTGGATCCCAGCAGCATAAGATTTAAAAAGTGTAACAAAATAGTATTACACACTCTGTAAGAGTGACATGGTCCTTGGAAACACAAGTATCAAATTAGGGTAGGATCTGTATGCTAAGCCAAAATAAGCATATAAAAAATAAGTGAAAAAATAAAGAGGACCAGGTGCCTCTAATAAAATAACTAAAAGACAAAAAAAAAATGGAGATTATCTATTATACCAAGGGCCAAGAAGCTCACTACTTAAATAAGAAAAGAAAATCCAATGATATTAACCCAAGAGGACTCATATACTGTAATTATGAGAAAGGATTATAAAGTTACTGTCATGAAAATAACTCAACCAATAATAAAATGTTATCTTGAAAGTCACAAAAAATAAAATATTGCAAAATTAAAAGTTACTCAAGATAATTAAATGGAATTTACAGATCTTAAGAATAAAATAGCAGAAGTAAACATCAAGATAGATAATATTAATGGTCAATAAATCATGTACAAAATATAAAATAATTAACCTCATAATAGATAATGAAGTCAAACTGGAAATCAATAATAAAAGACAACAGTAAATTCTCTACATACTTGGAAATTAAATAGCAAAATAGTGTTCTAAATAATCAAGGAGTCAGAGGAGGTATCAAATAAATTTTTTTTAAATCCACAAAATTAAGTGAAAATGAAAATGCAACCTCTCAAACCAAGTCGTGTATATAAAGGAACTGCTAAGGAAATGCCTATATTAATAAATACAGGTGCACATATAGTATGCTTCACAATTTGAACAATAATTACATGTTAATAAAAAGTTTCTGAGTTGGAAATCTTAACTATCTCAATTTGATCATTATACACTGCACACATGTATAGATTATCACACAGTACCCGAAAAATAAGTACAATTAAAATAATGATAATAATAATAATAATAATAATAATAAAGGAAATAGGTCCAAAATCAACAACTTAAGTTTTCACATCATTAAAGTGAAAAAATTAGAATGAAATAGTTAATAATGAATGACTAAATTCTTGTTCACAAATATGAGAAGGAAGGCAAGGATGTCTATTCTCCAAAATCTTATTCAACATTTTACTGAAATTTCTAGGTACTGCACTAAACAAGAAAAAGAAATAAAAGAAGGACTTACGGGAAAGAAGAAATAAAATCGCTCTCCTTTGAAGATGATATGATTGTCTACATAGAAAGACCCAAATAGTCTACCAAAAAATCTCTTGGAACTAGTAAGTGAATCCAGTAAACTTTCAGGATATATGATCATCAAATAGACATGCACATTTCTATACACTAAAAATGAGCATGTGGGAAACAAAAATTAAAGGCTCAGTATCATTTACAATTGCTTCAACAAAAATGAAATCCTTCCTTAGGAATACATTTGAAATGCATGAAATCTACATTCTGCAAATTAGAAAATGCAGATTGATTTTTAAAAATGTAAATAAATTAAGACAAATCATATTAGTGTATTGGAAGATACAACATAATTAAAGTATCAATTCTCCCAAAATTTACTGATAAGTTTAATGAATTCCTAATAAAATCCCAGCAAATTTTGTAGACATTGAAAAGATTACACTAAGGATTTGATGTAAACAATCACAGCCCCTTTTAATTAAAATTATGTTGGAAAATAACACTGAGGGACAAATCATTTTACCTGGTAGGCATTGAAAACCTATTATAAAGCTGTGCACAGTGGTGCATCCCTGAAATCTGGGTGAGTGGGGAGGCTGAGACAGGTATATCACAAGTTCAAGACCCACCCTCAGCAACTGAGTGAAACAGAATTGAAAGCCACTTCACTATCACAGATTGCTAGAGTCACTGGGAATTACTTAGACCAGAAGATGCTGTGGGTACGAAACCTAGGTTTAGTCACCTTGGAGGTGGTGCTACCACAGAGCAGACATTGAGGTAGGGGTTCATTCCCAGATCACCTAGGGTGGATAGGGCTTCCCAAAGTTATGGAAGCAGATTTCCATTCCAGGGTGTGGGAGAAGTTGGACTTCCACTCCACTGTGTCCTATAAGTGGAACCTCTGACTTCTGTAAGTCTGGAAGGCAGGAACACCATCAGGCTAAATATTATTCTCAAGACTTCAGATGGAATATCGTTTGCTCTTTCTGGCTTGGTGTGACTTGGAAACTATTTCTCCTCTCTTCTTTCCCATTTTTCCTTTTTAGAAGAGGAATGTCTATCCTAACCACCATTGAGTTTTGTAAGCACATTTTTGTTATTTCACAGGCTTAAACTAGAGGCAAAATTGCCTCAGGTTGAGTTTACCTTGAGTCTCCTCTGTATCTGTTATAGATGCTTTTTGATGCATCTTCAAGCTTTAGAGTTTTGAACTAAGGCTAGAGGAGTTAAGATTATTGGAGACATTTGGATGGAATGCACTTGTCTCAGCAGACTGCACATTTTGTAAATCATGGTTTAGTCTTCACTCACTTCTCTGTACCAACAGCAAGAGATGAGGAGGAGGGGTAACTAGAAACTTCCTCACCGCTCTTTCAGGTATGATGTAGCAAACAGAGTTATTGTCAGAGGTTTGTGTATGGGAAAAAAATGAAATATATTGCAATGAAACAAAAAGCCACTAATACAAAAACCAAACAGAACAAAAAAAACAACAACAAAATAAGTCTCTTTTACAGATTGTGGCAAATAAAGACATAGGAGTTTCCATTAAAGGAAAGCCATTGACTTAAGTAACAATAAATAAGGTTTTATTACTTTCTCCAGCAATGCTCAGTGATGGGGAAAAATATATTTATTTGGTAGTTTGACTGATTGAATTTATGGCAAGAAAAATGTTCAGAATTGTGGAAGATGAGTTCAACCTATGTCGAGTCTATGGCAATAATAGGGAAGTTAAGACTATGCAACTAAAAGAAAGGTCTCACTGAAGAGTTTTTTGGAGAGAATAAGGACATGACATATCTGAATATTTTTATAGAAGCTACAATAATTAAATATATTTCATGACCAGTGGTTATATTAAAAAACTCAGATTATATATAGGAAAGTACATTCAAACATACAAAAAAGACTAGAATTTCTCGGCAGATATAAAACACTGTGGGAGTAAGGAATTAAATAAATGCTCAAAGTAGATTTTTTTAAACCAAAAACAAAATATTATTGCCAATATTTTTTCAAATAAATATTTATTGATAATATTATATTTTTCAATATTCATATGACATATACTTAAATTTCTTTTACTGGTCCATAAAGAAAAAGAAGTATGAGTATTTTTTCATAGAAAGCAAATTGTTAAGCATATTAAAGCTTTAAGTGTTTTTATTTATTCTGAAACCTCCTTTTCCTCATTATGTAGAATCAAAATAAAAACTCACTAAACTTGTGCACTTCTCAGAATGGAAAACATTTTATGCCTGGACATGCAGCTTTTTACTATGTCTTATCTAGTTTTCACATGTGTAAACCAACTAACTTAGTGATTACATCTATGTCTGGCTAAATTATGCTAATTAAAAATCATGCTAAATTTAAATGCATATTTAAATTTACTAAATTTCAGTACTTCGATATGTGCATAAAGAACTTATGAGTCTGAGGTAAAAAAATAAGCATTATTTAATATAAAAATTTAATGAGTTGCAAAAGAAGGAAATTATAATCACCCAAATACATGATAGAACTTGAATAACATGTGATACTTTACCAGAGATGTAAACACGGGAAATGCTATATGAAGATAATGGGATGTGGATCTAATAAAAGATAAAATGAAACACTGGATACACTGAATCCTCCTCCTACCTGCAGAAACTAGAACAGATTTAAAATTCATTACTGAAGCAGCTATCACACCCAGTTCTTGGTATTTATCCAAAAGAACTAAAACTGTGAAATTTTTGACTTTTTATTCTGTCATGTGTTTCTCTTTCTTTATTAGTCAGTCACTTAAATGGGAATCAGATGAGAAAGAAAAGAGCTGTTGGTAATAAAAAGAGTTGGGAACTTGAATTTGGGAATCAATTATTAGTACTTCTATACTCATTTTTAATCTTTCACCTAATAGAAAGATATAAATCTCCAAAATTGACCCTGTTTACACACACCTAAAAGTACAGTTTTAGCATTCTATTAATGGAATCATGATAAATATCTTAGAAAATCCCATCTGCTATCAAATGTGTGACCTTATTAATTCAGAAAATGTCAGTTAGAAATATTGTCATAAATAGAAATGCACTGTGATTCATATATGAGATTTTTTTCATCAAAAAATCATTAATAGCATAGGCTTAATGGTATTTGTGAACAAATCTTGCACATTTGGTTAATTATTAATTAACACTGATTACATTAAAACCTATATGGAAATATTGGGCAGCTTTACACATAAAATCCATGAACTGCATCAGGAAAATTTATTTTTGGTTGCAGACAAAAATGCTCTCTATATAATCATTATGAATTAATTAGTACTTAACACAATTGAAGTGAATACATTGACTGTCAAATTGCATTTTCAGGAAATAAGCTTAACTATTATAGACAATTTTGTAGCTGTTAACTTTCTGCTTTTCTTCCAAAATGCTTTTTTTAAAAATGCTGTTTAAAACTTTATCTACAAGCAAAACAAAACAGACTGTCAATTTTTCAACTAAACATAGCTCTGAGAATGCATAATCCTTATAACTGTAATGAAAACTTTATGAAATATGTAAACCTAAAAAAACAGGGAACTCAAGCAATATGTTCTAAGCTCTAAGTTCTGGTTCTCCCACTCTTTACACTTTTCTCACATTGACCTTGACATTGTCTCTCATTTTCCTTACATAGAATGTCCACTGCTCATTCAACATAACTACAAATACTCTACCTAAGTTTTCCTAACTATGGTGTTTTAAATATATTTGAGATATATTTGAGGGTTTGAATGGAATGTTTATCTGATAGTTTGCTGACAGAATTCTTTCTCTTATTTGTAAACCAATACAAAGTTTTTCACCATTTAGCAGTATGTCCTTTCTCTATTCCACAGCAACTTCCATTATTTACAATAACAAAGCTCAAGAGTCCATTCATTAATAATAGACATTAGGGACACTGGAGTTCTGGTATGGAGAATTCTTCAGTTCAACCTTGTTGCCCTAATGTTTAACAGTTTTGTTCCTATCAAGCAACAACTTACCAGTTATGATCGAATATAGCAAAATTAGGGTCTCTGGATTCATCAGAATGTACCACAATATAGTTTCACCAAATTAAGCAGTGTTCATGTGTTCCAGTGAGGTAGAACATTTGGCTTGAATAAGTCATATCTAGTAGAATTATAGTCTCCATATTGTAACTTGAGAGGTACCATCACAAAACAGCATAATTTTTAGGAAAATCATTTTCTCAAACTGGTTAGACTCCCAAATAAATGTCGAAAGAATCCCTGCTCCTGTTGCTTAGGTTTTCTGGATCTTAAGATTTCTATTTTTAAAATGAAAATATATTCTTGATTATTTCTAAGACATTTTAAAATAAAAATCATGCATTCCATGTCTTATGGCAGTGACTTTAATTCCTTCATTTATAATGCCACATAAGAGTTTTTCCATGTCAACAATGTTGTTATAAAACTGCTGTTTCAATTTGAAAGACAACTCAATAACAGAAATACAGAATGGAGTGAAAAGCTGAATATTTTTATATTAAAGAAGAAATATTTATTTTAAGTTTGCTAATTCCTTTCTTATTTTAATATCTGTATTATTCACCTCTAACATTTCCAGTAGAATTTAAGCACTTAGACATGGTTAGTATTTTGTTATTCTTATAATTGTGCCTTCTAGTGGTGTTTTTAATATGGTGCCATACATATCCTTTTATTTCTTGTTGAGTTACATATTAAGTCACACTTTGCAAACAGCCAGGTGAATGTTGGAACTGTTTTAAGCATGATAATTATAGCTCATGTCTTTTACTGTCATCTGAAATGGAGACTAACAGGCTATCTTATGAAGGGGCCTGTTTATTGATTTTACAAAGGCTAACTGAAGAGTCTGTGGTCCTTTTGGTAACTGTAACAGGTTCTACTTGCCTATATTGATTACTTACTCTTCAGTGTTGTAGTAAATTGCTATTGTGGAAACATAATGATGCTGAACATTTGTGGCTCAGATGATAGGGTAATGTTTAAACACTGCACGCCCTGTTCTTTGTGGATTTACTAATAACCTCCTTAATCATTTCTGCTCAAAATACCATGAATTCTGAAGCAGAGACTAGCCTAATGATACAACTAATATATGGAGCATACCACTTAATAATTAGAAAAGAAATACTATCAATTATTTTTGCATTTATTAAATAATATGACATTTTTTCTAATACTATTTCTAATAGTCCTAAACTAATCCACAGAAACTTTAATTGTTTCTGTTCTTTTCTTCTTAAATCAAAGTTGCTTCTATTTTCTAACAAAAATTATATACTTAGGGAAGAGATTCATAAAAAAATTTCAAAATTAGCCCATTTTTATTTTAACAATTTGAAGAATCATGCAGGTTGAAATATTGTATTATATAAAAATAGTTCAATGTGGGCATTGTAGAAAGATTGTAGTAAAAGATGTTATATCTTAATACTAAGAAAAGTTTTATAACAAAATGTTCCAATCATATATTCACCAGTATCTCATCTGTTGTATAGATGGGATTATAGATATTCTTTGACTTATGAAGTCACATCTCAGTAAACACTGAAAATTTCATAGGTCAAAAATATACTTAATACACCTAAACTACAGAATATCAGAACTTTGCAACACAGTAGACTATAATATCATCATTTGCCTCCTGTTTGCCTGGCTGACTGGGAACTGAGGAGAGAGGTTGCTGCCCAGCATCACAGGATAGTGAGATATACCGCTAAACTGATAAAATACAACACTTCAGAATTCAAAGTTCAATTACTAATGAATGTATTTTTTTAGCATCACTCTAAAATTGAAAAATTGTAAGTCAAACTATCATAAATTGGGATCCATCAGTATGAAGATGATGATGTCACAGACTTGGTCACAGACTCAGTCTACTACAGAGAACCCAAGTTTTAAAACTGGTATACAAATGTATCTACAGTGATAAACAAAATGAATCTATAGGGGTTTATTTAAGTTCATCTAGAATATACAGACCAGGCTTCCATGATGAAATGCTATTCACACTGATCCTTACTGGGCTTCTTCATTTAACAGAGACTTGATTGTTACATGGGGCCAAGTGTTTGTTAAATTTCAAAGAGAGTAAATTCAAACTTTTTTTGTGCAAATACTTCATAAATTATGAATCAAAAGTCATAAAAATGACCTATATGAATGTATTTATTAGAATATTTGTTTTATTTTATTTTTTGTGCAAAAACAATCTCTTTATTGAATGGTGCTGGGAAACCTGGAGAACCTCTATATATATACATATATATATATATATATATATATATATGTATATATATATGCAGAAGAGTAACTAGGGTGCTGAAGAAATAGCTCGTTTTGTAGAGTGCTCGCCTAGCATGCACAAGGGTCGCAGTTGGAATCCCCTGTGCCTCAGGAGGGGAAAAAATGGGCTGGGGATATAGTTCAGTAGGTAGAGTGCTTGCCTCACATGCACAAGGCCCTGAGTTCAATCCCCAGCACCACAAAAAAAAAAAAAAAAAAAAAAAAAAGGAAAGAAACTAGATCCCCATCTCTCATTAGTTATCAAAACTCAAAATAGATCAAAGACCTGAATGTAAGATATCAACTATGAAGCTACTGGAAAAAAACATAGTAGAATAGTAGAAATACTTCCTGACATTGGTCTGGGCAAGAGTTTTTTGGATTAAACCTCAATAACAATAGGGAACAAAGGAAAAAATAGACAATGGGAATTACATCAAACTTAAGAGTAAAGGAATCAATCAACAATGAAGAAACAATATACAAAACAGGAGAAAATATGTCAGACTTGTTGGGTTAAACAAAACAATAAGTGTGCCTAGGAAAGCTTGCAGTCAGGTAAGAAGTTCTCTAAAGAACGTGATAATGACAGAAATGATGAGGGGAATTTGGTAATTATTCTTAAATTAATTTTGAAACGGTATGGTGATGCAGACCTACAATTTCAGCTACTCAGTAGGCTGAGGCACAAGGATCTAAAGTTGAAGACTAGCCTGGGCAACTTAGGGAGACCCTGTTTTAAAATGAAATTTTAAACGAAGAACTGCTGTGTTGCTTGGGATAGAGTGTTTCCCTAGCATGTAAGGTCCTGGATTCAATTCCCAGTAACACACACACACACACACACACACACACACACACACACACACACACCCACCCATGACTGATAGAAATTCATTTTGGTATAAAATTTCAATAGAGCAATAAAATCATGTATAAAAATTTAGTATATAATATACATGCAAGTCATTCTTAATGGTATTTGTGAGTTAGTTTTTCAATTTTACATTTTATGATTTGTCTAAAGATTTCCTTCTGAAGTATTTGGTTTACATGATAATCAGCAGAATATCTACCAACATGGAAACTATTCAATTTAGTTTTATTAGTCCTTTAAAAGCATACAATATTTCTATTTTAATTGAGTGTCTTCAAAATATGCAGACAGTCCCTTATTCTATTGATCTTTTTTTAAATTAACAAACTATTTTAGAGCAGTACCAGGTTCACAGAGAATTTGAATATAAAGTTCAGCATTCCCCCCACCAAACACAACCTCACACACTATCCATCAATTTATCTCATATACTTATAATATACTCAATTCCTCATATAATTACTTTAGAGAACTATATTTTTTCCCTCAATAATTGGAAGATATATGTTATAGGAATTCTAACATGAAAAAGTGATTATAATGTTATACAGAAATACAGTGTGCAAAGTTGGATGATATTCACAGCCAAAATGAATATATGTAAACACACTTTAAAAGCTTTACCTATCTAGAAAAAATATTAAAATGCCATTGTCATTACATATAATTTTTAAAGACTATATGTGTACTTGTCTTAATAGTTTCAAAATTTCTCCTTTTTCCTATGTATAGATTTTCACAATCATTTTTGTGTACATCTTGAGAAATACAAATATCTGTAATCTATACTATTTTTAATATTGCTGAGAATCAAAGAATTCACCTCCTAGAGGCTTTAATGGAAGGGTGAGTTAAATGGTAAATGAGTTTGCCTAACAAACCACAAAACATTCATTATTTAGAAAACAAATTTGTTTCCTTCACTTTACATCTATACAATGTCTTATGGCTAATTTAAAAATTGAGGTCTTATAATGATCTGCAAATTTGTAAGGTATTCTTTACACCATTCTCAATGGATTTTTATTCTTTTTTTTTTGTTGTTGTTGATGTTTTTATTCTTTTTAACTGATATTTTCCACATCATTTTTTAAAAACACCTCAGAAGTTCTCACTTCAAAAAATATCCGATTGAAGCATACAGCATTTCATTATTGCCCGTACATAAAAATTTTGTCAATAGTTATATATAATTTTAATATCCACTACCTCAACTCCCAGTCACATTCCAACCCATTGCAATTTTATTTGGTTTGAATTATTCCCTGGAAGCAGCTTTCACTAAGGCCACTAATAAATGTCAAGTTTCTGATCTTTCCCTGCATTTTAAGATAAGTTACAGAGAGTCTACGTTTACATCTTCGAATAATCTCTTCCTTTGTTTTTTATGTAATCATTTGGCTGTCTTCATATTAAAACAATTATTTTGTGGATAGGAATTCTCTGACTACGTAACAATGTATAAATGTAGTTTGACTAAATACATATTTAATTGACCACATACTGTCACCACAAAAACTGGTTAAACAATGTCTACTACTTGATTCTAAAATGAAAGCTTTGTTATATAAGTCTCATCCCTCATCCCACGGTGATTATTTATTTAATGTTCTTCAGTTTTATGCTTTTTGTTCATCATCGAAACACGATTCAGGTAAAAGAGTCAACAGGGATTCTGTTTTTATGTTTTAATAGTGCTGCAAAGAGTTTAAAATAATGCTCCTCTTTTGCATGAGAATTTTAACTTCAGTTAAATTTCCTAGTTTTGTTTCCCTAGAAACAAATGAGGATGCTGTTTGTCAACTAAGTTACCAAGCAACATTGCCTATAGGAAATGACCCTTGTTGTAGGCTGGATTTAAAACAGGGGAACAATGAGTGCTTGATAGGAAGGACTGTGTTTGAATTTCCCTGAGTGTGGTAACTTTTGAAACTGGGCAGGATAGTGTGGTGTTCATGAAAGCTCTTTTCATGAAGTTGATGCAAAATAAATGATAACTGCTTTGGAACATGTGGCTTATAAGCAAGGGTGGGCTTCAAACCTGTGGATTGTGGATTTTATCTCCTTACACCTGAGCTATAACCTGGAGGGACAATAGCTCACAGATGGCTTTATGGATTGCAACAAAAACTGTTCCAAGATTGCCACTGAGAGAAGCACTGGATGTGGCCCTTCTGGCAAGTCAAAGTTGCTGCCCTGGATCCTTTGGAGTAGACTGGTGCCAAATATCCCCTGTTGTAGTCATGGAGTCTGAATGTTCAGTTTAGCCTAAGAAGGACCCTTTCTTGGTGGCAGTGCTGACAGTACTTAGATAACTAGCAATGGCAATGTGGAATTGATTTGCAGATGGCTATACTCCTCCAGAATCTCACCATCTGTATAGATTCCACTCCATGTCCTTCTCATTTATGCACAATATTTGTTATTCAAAAATTCAATGACAATTCTTAACAAAAAGCATTTTTATATATTGACTCTCACACACAGTTTTTTCCTCAAATTTTCTTTCTTTTATAGTTTCTTTTATAACCATTATAACATAATTATTATTCTATAAGGGATATATTGTGACCTCTCTGCTATACAGAGAAATTTCAGATTATGAATTGGAAACTAGAAGAAGGGGTTTAGGAGAGAGATAGAAGAGTTTACATCCACCAACACCGTATAACTGAGGAATAACAGTGTATACCATGACTTCTGTGTTTTATAGAAATGGAATGAGATTTTAATTTCATGAAGAGAACATAGACATTGGAAAATAAGTGTACTCAGTAACCTGAATGTTTTATTCAAAATATACACAATGAACCATCTGGTTAGTTTGTCTTCAAATGTAATTTATTATTGAATATATGATTGATTCATTTTTCACTCATTTTTATTCTTTATTTCCAAATTATAATTGGAAAACATGACATGCACAAAATCATTCATGTTTAGAAAATATTTGATAATGTCAGAAATAATCTTAGGCTGCAATATAGTCATGGTTAATATTATACACTCTGCCTAAATTTCCCTATTTTTAAATTGGAGACAATCTTCTGATGCTCTAATGATAAAATAAAGTTATTTTCAAAATGTTAACTGTATTATAATATTTAAAACAAAAGTCCTTTATAGTACATTTGACCATTTCGGTGCAATTACAAATTAAGCATGTAATCAATTATTTTAGTAAATATGCTTCACACAATTTTAATATTTTCCTCTTGTTTTCCTCAGTGATGTTTTTTTTTTCTGTTATTAGCTTGTTTATTTTCAACTGTGGACCATGCTTAGAAGAAGTATCCCTAAAATGCCTGTGTTTAAGTGTTTAATTCACAGTTAATTATGATAAATATTTGCTTAGTGTTGGAGTTGCTTTAATAATTTCTCATTTCTACTCATTTGGTGAATGTTCCTATAATTATCCTCTCAATGTTTTTGTGTCCTTCTTGTTCACAAATTTTGAGATATTTATTTACATCTTTAATTATTTTACATAGAAAGAGTATACTCTGTGATACAACTAAAGAAATAGCAAGTACAGTAGCTTCCAAATACAGTGCTTTCTCAGAAATATCAGATTTTTTTTTTTTTTTTTGGCAGTAAGAAAAAGGCAATTCATTCCATCATAAATTCATGATCTACATGATGTTGGCATGTATGTTAGTTGAACAAATTTCAGTTTTGAGTAGATTTTAATTGAATCTAATTTCTTTATTTAAAACCTATAAGCATAGATTTCATGATTTCTCTTTAAACTTTTTAATATAAGTAAACAAATGAGTGTCATTTATGCCAGGGAATATATTAAGCTCCTGGACAACTTAATTAAGTATGTAAATGAATGCCTTTCAGTTTGAATGAAAGCTAAATGAAGATATTTGTGAATACAGTGGTGATAATTATAGTCATCTGTGACAGGCTTAACATATCATATGATGGATGTGTATTTTAGCTCTAACAGACTTGTAGCATCAGGTTAAACACACTTCAGGAAAATGTACATTCATTCTCCTTATGAAGAAAAAATTCCTTGAACTCAGTATCATAATGATAACTGTATAACAATAGTAATAGTGATAGATCAAGACTTGTGAAGAGAAAATAAAATATAATATTTACTTTATTCTTCTTGGCTATAGTTCAGACTGATTCTCTAGAGTGATAAAAATTATAATCAGATTGCCCTCATGTCTTGTACCTAGAATTTAACCAAATATTCAAACTAAAGCTATTCTTGTCATTAACTGAAAAATGTGAGTGTTAGACAATTATAGAAAGAGACTGAATGATATAATAGTATCTCATTTTCAGAAATAAAAAATAATGATATAAAATGTGAGACTAAATATTCAGCAATATGCTGACTTCACCTTATAAAGCACAATAAAATTATCCTACATGACTTAGACATGTGACTAAAAATCAACAGAAATTTTAACAAATGAACTATGATCCAACTATACCATGCAATTCACATTTGATTTTTATTCTAGTTCTTAAATTTAAAAATAAAGAGACCAGAGATACCTCTGGGTTTTCCCTCAGCATGACACTTAAAATTTTCTTTTCCTAACCAAAAGAACAAGATGTTCCCATTTACACTTTGATATCCATAAACTTTTCTGGAGGATGCAAAATTTTGTGAATTAAAGAAAAAAGCAATAAAGGAAACCAGCTTTCTTATTTTAAGTAATCTGTAAAAATATTTGAAAAAAATAAAATAATACTATTATTCAAGTTCTTTTAATTTGTAAAATATAGTAATTTTCAGGGGAAAATATTTCTTATGTTTATATTATTTGATTTATTATTATCTTTAAATCAGTTAATAAATTAATTCTATGATCAGTATTACTTTCCAATTTAATAATTATTGATATGTGTAATCCATATAAAAACCCTTTAGAATACTCAAAATATTTTTATTATTCTGGCTCCTAAGAAAAATTTCTGAGGATAAAAAATTTGATAATAAATGATTAATTAGGTCACAGATTTATGATTTGATATTATCAAAATAGATATAATGGCAAGATATCAGTAATACAGAAAACTCAATTATGAAGTGTCACATAGTAAGAGATCAGGAAAAAGAGTAACAGTTGGGCCAAGCACAGGGATCCTGAATGCATCTATTGATATATAATATTGAAGTATTTAGGGCCTCACAAATTTTCAGTAATATCTTAGAGAATTTGTCATTTATCTATAATTACAAAATAAATCATAATAAAATTAGCACCTTAAGAAAACACATATTCATTATCTCACAGTTTCTGTGAGCCAGGAATCCAGGCAGGACCTAAATGTTTCAGGGTCTCTCTTTAACTGCAGTTAGATTGTAACCCCAAGCTAGAGTCTCATATAGTAATCTGCCTGGGAAGAAATTTATTTAGAAGTTCATGTGATTGCTGAAAGAATTCAATTCCTCAAGGACCACTGGAAAAATTGCCTTGGTTTCTAGCTGCCTCTGGGCTAAGGAATGCCACCAGTTCCTTCAGAGGGTCCTTAATAACATGGCAGCTTGCTATGCCAGAGCATAGTAGGCAAGGCAGCAATGGAGTTTTTAAGAAAGACAGAGGTCACATCTTATGCAACCTTATAACAGAAGTAACAGTTAATCCCTTTTGACACATTCTGTTGCTTAAAAGCAAGTCACTAGGACAGCCCAAATCTACTGGGCAGATGGGCATTATACCTGGTACAATTTCCAGGAAGCTGGAATCGTTGAAGTTCAGCTTTTGTTTGGTTTTATTGGTTAATTTGTTTCCTATTGCTGGGCATGTAACCCAAGGTCTCATGCATTCTAGTCAAGCAGTCTACCATTGAGGTACATCCTTAGCCAAGGGGTCAACTTAAAGCTGGCCTAATATGCCATATTTACAGTGAGACTGTCACAACTAGAGAAAACAAAGTGGGCTGATCAGAAAAAGAATGTTCCATTCATGAGTTTAGTCTTTATGACAGGCTCTATGATATGAGTTAGGATGAAAAAATAACTACCTCCTATTTAGAATAAATTTGAATTTCCTTGCAATAGGGTAATAAGTAAATATTTTCCATGAGTGATGGGTACACTGAAGAATAGGTTTGCTAAGGTTTGCTAAGATCATTATTCAGGCAACAACAGAGTAAATCCTGGAGGACTGGGAAGCATCAGTAAGGAAAAAAGGATCCTTTAGAAATGAAAACTGTCAAAAGGACTCATGGACATATAAAATACTTTGAAACTGGGAAATTGTAGGTCACAGGGCTAAATCATGGAATGGGATTTAAAAGTTAGTTATGAGTGAGATTATAAAGTGATGTGTTTACAAAATAAGTCTTTTTTTTGGAAAAGTTATTAAAAATACAATCTTTACATATGGTAAGTTGTACTTACACAATGTAATGAATTAGTCAATTTAAATATTTAGTAATGTAATATCATGTGGGCATTGATGGAATTAAACAATTAGGGAAATTTGGACTATTGTTAGTATAAACAACTGAAGATCTACTCTAATTATCCTATTAGATTTTTTGAAGATTTAAAGAAAGGACATAGTATTGAGAAATGAGCAATCACAAAAGAAAGATATTCAGAAGGCAATGTGGTAATTGATGATTCCTTTTATTCTGAGCTGGTGATAGAGCAAGAACCATTCAGATGGTTTTCCCTCCTTAACACCAGGTTTAATGTGCATTCCATTCATGTGTGGTCTTTGTTAAAATCTGATTTTACAGGTATGGAATAGAGAAAGATATTCTGCCTTTGTCCTAAGCTCCCAGGTGATGTTCATACTGATGATCAACAAACTTCTACCTTGAGTGAGGCAAGACTAAATTATTAAAGCTAAAATTTTTCATGATAAGAAAATGGCAGGAAGATTAAGATAAAGCAAATAGGGGATAGACACACACACACACACACACACACACACACACTGCGTAATTGTTAGGTGAAGGCTGGAGTGTGACTAAGATACATAGAGACTAAGTAAGCTAAAATAACCAAAACAGTTTTGGCACCATAACAAAAGCACAAATAAGTGGGACAGGAGCAGACTTCATGGATCAGCTAGGTCTTTTATTCAGCAGCAGAGTCAGTCATTGGAGGGGCTCACTTTCTGGGTAGAAAATGGCCCCGCTAACAGAAGAGATTTTTATAGGTTACACTGAGAGATGACTTAATCACTTTAACAGAATATGTCAGCTTAGGCACACAAGAAACAAGTTGTGAGAATTTGAAACTTGTTTTTACTGGGCAAGGATGGAGGGTCCAAAGTTCAGGCTCAGTGCTTATCTTTTCCTCCAAGGTCTATCCCCACTGGGAAAGAATTTACTGGATAAGGGTCAATATTCGTCCTCTTTCCAGGGACTGCCACTTTAGGATTGATGTTTGTCTCCTTCCCAGGGATTGTCTTGTCACTGGGAGAAGAGTTATTGGAGAAGGTTCAATGTTTTGCCTTCTTCCTCCCTCCCTCCTCCTGGGTCACTTTGTCTTGGGGGTTGTCATTTTCCATATCCTTTAGACTACAGAACCAAAACAAAAAGAGAACATGATGGTGATAACTATAGTTGCCTACAATGATCAAGGGAGAAAACTCATGGATTCTTTGTCCATTATAGAATAATTTCAAAGCTAACTTCAACAATGTAGTCTATTTTAATATATCTTAATTTTTTGATTCAAGAAAATAAGTGCCCATTAACCTCCACAGTTGAAAAGGAGCAGGTTAATTTTTGGAGATACGTTGAAATGAGAGAAAAGTTTTATGTGGCAAATAGTACTTGTAAGAACCCAGAAACCACTCTGGACATGGGAATTCACATAAGAGAGTTTATTAAGCAAATACAGTGTCTCCCTGCAGGGTAAGAGAGAAAATGAGAGGAAAAGAGAGAGAAGTGAGCAAGAGAGAGAGAGTGAAATGCAAGAGAGAGCATGAAAGTAAAAGGAGAGAGAGAGAATGGCAGGGAAGATATTCTTAAGAAGTCGAATTCTGTGGGCTAACAGGGGACCAATAACAGAGAAGGATACTTGCAAACAGACTGATGAACCAATAGCTAGCTAGGATGTTCACAGACTGACAAGAAGTTGGGAGGCGGGAAATGACTGCAGGTAAAGGGTAGGGAAGCAGCTTTATATTGACACTTTGACACTTTTCCATCTTTTCTCCTCACTTTCTATAAAGCAGAATTCAAATCAAACTCCAGAATAAAAGGAAAAGATAGGATGAATACAAGAAATCATATAAACATTTATCCTTGAGGAGAATGAAGAAAAAATTTTCTAAGCACGCCAAAAAATATCACTATAATGCATTGACTCATGCAGTGGAATCATGGGATTCAACTAGTAGAAGCCCAGATGTGCATGACTGTGTAAGTGTTCCCCCACAGAATAAATACCCTTTATCTAACCTACAGACTTTCTTTTCCTGGAGGAGCAAGGCTCTTCTGTGTGATTACTGACCTTTCTCCCTACTCCAAATATGTTTTCCACATGATTTGCTATTTGTTGTCCTGATTCCCTATTTACAAGGCAAAGTTAAATACAGGATGGTGGAGGAAGAAAATCATTAAACCAGAAATCATATTTGTCTCAGTTTTTGTTGCAAGATTTAATATTCCAGTTAAGAAAGCTCTTTGGTAGGAGAGAATGGAGTCAATTTTCAGGATGCAAGTAGGCATAGAAAATGATGGGAAAATGTTGGAATTGGAATCTGTATTCTATATGACCATGTGACTCACTGGTTTCCTGATCTCCAAGAGGTACAATCATCTAACATTCCACAAAATAGTAGGCATATAATCACTACCTCCTCTTTAGAGTCTATACCCAAGTTGGTAAGAATTCCCTTTGCAATGAAAAATGCATACAAATTTAGCCTCAAATAGTATTACTCAAAGTAAAATGCAAAACAAGGAAGAAATATATTTTATAGCTATATTTTTTTTCTGATTTTTGTCATACCACTACTCTGTAAGGTTCAATAAAGTTCATTTTTATGTCAACCAAACTTTATTGATTCAGTTCAGCTTCATGGGTTTGCACTGAAGTATTGCTCACCCAAAAAGAATGCTAATCAAGTAATTCTATGTCATCTATATAACCTTGTAGTAAAAGGCACACCAGTGTAAAGGTGAGTGAATTACAGTCTATTTGATGCTTGATTTACTCTACAGCTGTCTCCAGCAATGAAATATAGGAGCCAGGAACTAAAGCCTCAGTGGTTTTTAAACAGATTAGGAGTTATTTGGTGAAGAATGTAGATCTCTAGGGTAGCACTGGGAATGGTCTAGGTTATTTTAAAGTTTCTTTTATTTTTGTTTTTTTTTTTTTCATTTTTTTCCCTTTTTCCCCCCCAGTATTTGGTCAACATTTGAATATACTTCTGAAAAAACTATGCAGGATGTTGATAAAATTACACATATTTTATCTTTATTTGCTAAGTTATGATATTGAGAAATAGTTCATCAAAGTTACTGTTTTTAAACTCAAAAAATATTTATTAATATAAAAGAAGAGGAAAGGATGAAAATCAGAGGAGAGCCTATTTCTACATTTGCCACCTCTACTTAATGTTTATTCATTGTTCACATCCCCCAAGGGACAAGTACTTTGAGGATTTACTAAAATGCTGAGATAGCATGTTTTTGAAGGAGACTAATACTGTCAGATTATTATTAAAAAAAAAAAAAAGCTTCAATTATCTGCAGGACAAGTTCTAAAAATTTTATCACTGGCTTAAGTTTCTAACTTATTTTGATAGAACTGCTTTCATGAAAAAAGAACTATACAACCTATACCTTTAGACATAATTTTATTTTACAAATATTAGGGAAATGACCCTTTATCTTTTTTACAACACTGGTGCTTAAACATTAGTCAATACAAAATCTAATATTTGTAATTTTCATGCAGCAAAATATATATATATATTTTTTTCTTTAAATGTAGTGTGTATGTGCATGTGGTTATTTTATTATGCAAAGTAAAAAGGAATAACTTTATGAACAATGGTTTAATCTAAAAACAATAGTACTTTTTCTTGTCTTAACTGTCAATTTAGAATCAGTATTTGTAATATTTCTACAAAGTTCCTCATCATATCCATGGAAAAATACGGAAATTGTGAATGCTTTTGATAATAATATGAAGTCCATAATAGGAGGCAAAAATTTAATCATTAAATGTTAAAAATATGAGGTAATTTCAACTTTGAATAGATTTGTGATTTTATTTACATATTAGGCAACATAACTTTTTGTATGTAGAGCATATGGAAATTGCTATAGCTTGTGATTCATCCTTCTGCAAGAAAATAATAAAATGTATTTAATATCAATTTTTAAGTAAATCTGGGAAAA
This sequence comes from Sciurus vulgaris, assembly GCF_902686455.1. Lineage (NCBI taxonomy): Eukaryota > Metazoa > Chordata > Mammalia > Rodentia > Sciuridae > Sciurus > Sciurus vulgaris. The sequence continues at coordinate 21,652,653 of NC_136470.1, read as the reverse complement.
TTTTTAAGAAAAATCTGGGAAATTTTTTAAGATCAAGAGACAAGTGATATTTTAAATTTTGATTCCTTTATTGATAAACAAAAATCTAACTTTGGATATGTAATATGTAAAATGATTTGCCATCTCCCCTGCCTTCCTTCACTAATATTATTCTTTAAGGAAATCATCTCAAATTGTTTTGGTAATATATTTCCCTTTTAATATTAACAACAAAAACAATAACAAAACAGGTAGATTATTTCTGTTAAAATTAGTTCACAAAAATTTTATTAAACTAATATCTTCATTGCCCTTTCTTATACACCATTGAATTTTGTACATTAGTAATTTTAATTAATAATTATTAAAATTGGCTTAATGAATCAGAGTTAATATTTTGCTAAGATTTTCTCTTTTTTCATTGCTTTTATTTCAAATAATTTTTAATTTTAAAATATGTTTCCATTTAAGATCAAGATTTTCCAATCTCTTGGACACTATGTTTATATAAATACATTTTATTAATAATGGTTTGTTTGTGGTTAGGGATATTGAACCCAGGATTTTGCACATGATAGACAAGTACTCTACTGAAGAGATATACCACCAGAACAATTAATAATGGTCTTTTTTTAAAAAATGGTCTTGGTCTTGATGCAGGAGTATATGTAACTACTGATTAACTAATATATATACTCTAAAAAATGTTCTCTAACAAAAATTTATTTTTGCTTAATAAGCAAATAGTAGATCCTTGGCACTATCAATCCATATAAACACTTTAGGGTGGGTCAGTTGACATTAATTCTTGCCTAAATCAAACATTCATATTGACAATTTGTGTTGATTGCTTTGATACCTATAGTGAAACAATTTGTGGGTACTTGTATAGGAACAATTTAACAAGTAGTAAAATGTTTTAAAATCAATCTAAAAAAATCTTCCCTTAGAATTATGGTATATTCATACAACAGAATATTCCTCAGAAATCAAAATGATCAAAATATTGGCACATGCAATAATATGAATGATTCAGAAAGTAATTATGCCAAGGGAAAGAATCAATGCAAAAGAACTCTTTTACAAAAATTCAAACTTATCTTTGATAGAAGAGATATAATCAGTGGTAATCTGGATTGCAAGGGAATATGAGATAACTTTTGTGTTGTATGACTACCATTTATATTCATGTCTTGATTCTGTTGATGATTTCATGTGTACATAGTTACTTTAAAATGATCAAATTGTATATTTTAATTGTATGTAGTTGATTTTATACCAGCTACATAGCAAAAGTAAACTGTTAAAAGTAACACAAAGAGATTTTAACAGTGAGCCAAATTTGAAAAATGAAATATACCTATGTAAGGTGGAAAAATCCCTTGAATTAGTGAAAAAATAAAATGTGTACTGGAGGTGGAGGTTTGCATGAACATTCTATTACCCAAATAAAGTCAATGAGACATTTTAAGCTGATTCTATCTGCAACAACTGTGGACAGTGGAAATATGAATGATAACTCAAAATTTAGAGCTGATCACAGTTATTAGAGAAAGAGATTTCCACAAAACAAGAACACTAAATAAAACAAGCTTGTACACCTGATATAAAATTTAACATACTTGCCTACAAGGTGTTGGAGACTGGATTCCCTATGTGGTTCTATTTTGAACATCCTTCAAAGGATTGCATTGCTACCATTACAATCAGGTTAATGTAGATGAGACAATGATAAGTATTTAACTGTCTCCAAATGATTATTCGTTCTTATTTTGAGAGGCAAAATTGGATTCACCAAAATATTTTCACAGATAGGAAAACATTGCCAGGGTTTTCAAGGAAGATAGCAGCTATATATATATGTATGTATTTTCACCCCATAATTAGTGATTCTGTAATGAATGAATATATCCCAAAATGAAAGATAACATGGGAAAATATGATAAATCTAAAGAAATTTGAATCTGTTTTGGTAGTAACACTGACTTTGTATGGAAAAATAATGTATTGGACCAACATCAGAGGAAAACTATATATACTTTTGTGATTCTACCTTTACAATTAAGCCAATTTACCTTCAGAAATAGTTACTGAAAAATGTAGTCTCCAATGTTTGTTTCCATTCACATTTCCTTTGTATCTAATTATTTTCTAGTTATATGTTGGTTTACTTCATAGTAAAACAGGTAGATTTCTACACTCATCCCAGAGAGTACTATCCTTCTTATGTATGGTATTTCAAGTTCAATGCAATGAAATGCAAATAATCCACAATATTTTGAAGTTGAACATTTCATATCTAATTAACTGCAATGTTTTAAACAAGAAGTACTCATTTCTAATATTATTAACTTTGAGGAAATATACTGATATCCAGACACCTGAATCAATCCATTCTTCAAATCCACATAATTCTTGACAGATGTTATAGTCATATTTTCAAGAATATGTACTACCACTAATGATTTTTAAAGAACTTAAATTTTTATTATTTAATCTGTAATGCTTAAATTAAACAAACATGATGAAATCTGTTTCTAACACAACTTTTCACTTTCTCTCACTCTTTCCCTCTTTCTTTTTTTTCTTTTCTTTTTTTTTTTTTTTTTTTTTTTTTTTTGTTACTGGGAATTGAACTAAAAGATACCTGAGCAAAGCCACATACCCAGCCCAGCCCTATATTGTATTTTATTTAGAGATTGAGTTGCTTAATGCCTTGCCTTTGCTGAGGCCGGCTTCAAACTAGTGATCTTCCTGTCTCAGCCTCCCAAGCTGCTAAGATTACAGGTGTACACCACTATGCCTGGCTTATTCCTTCTTTTTATCTCACCCTCATGCACATTCCCTTCAACATGTTTTTTGAGTCTGAATCCATGGAGAAAATGAATGATAACAAAATTAAAAATGAACACAATATTACAGAGAAATATTTCCAAAAAAGTGGAATGCTAAATAAAACAAGCTTTTATACTTGATGTAAAATTTAACATGCTGATCTTCTTATAATTTATTTAATTTATTTTTTAAAAAGTAAAAAAAAAAAAAAAAAATAGACTAAATCTGTTAAACTCATTGACCTCTACCAGCAGATTTTTGTAGTTAGTGGTTTAGACAAAAAGTGAAATCAATTTAAAACTGAGTAAAATCATGCTTGGCTTCCTTTTAACCTTTGGAATTCAGGTGTTTTCCCTGTATAGATGTCCTGATTGGTTTTTTTAAAATATGTCTTGGCATGTAAGTTTGTTTTAAAAAGATTTCAAATTCTAGACATAGAATATTAATATTCAAATGTCTGCTTCATATAATTCTCCATATATAAAATATTCTTGGCTGGTGTTCTCAGATTATTAATCCTTAATTAATTAAAATTAATGTTCCACAAATTTATCATACAGTACTGAACAGTCATGGCAATGAAAAAGTTTCTATCCATGTCCATTTGCTGTTTAGAATTAAATTCCTCTGATGATTTTCTCTGGCATATGTGCTTCATGATTTCAATAGTTTTTTTTTTTTTTTATGAAACATGAGAAATCACCCTTTGGTTTATTTTCTTTTAAATTGATTCACCAACTTTGCCTTTTTTATATGCACATGTATTACAAAAATATTTTTGATAGAAATGATAGAGAACATCAAGATACAAGAATGTATATTCATTAGTATAGAGGAAATTTTGTCAAATTAATTGTGAAATTACTGAGATGTTACAGTACAAACAAGTGAAGATTCAGTCCTTTGTCCATTGCAATTAAATATCCAAAAAACACCATACAGCCTAAAATGTTCATATAAATAAATCATGTATACATAGAGTTAAACAGTTATTTCTATAACTCTGGAATACTTTGCTTCATAATCTAGAATGCTATATTATTATGAACAGCTTTGATTTTGATGATTTAAATTTCAATAATTTTTTAAATTTTGTAAATTTTGTATATTAGTCAATAGTGTCATAGAAAATATGAGGAGAAAGTAAATTTATCAACACTGAGGAAGTGACAAGTAGGTAATTTAAATCAAGATTTCTTGCTGGCATCCAAGTTAAAAAGGAATTAACACAAATTAAATCTTTACTTCCTACACAAAGTATTTTTCCAAGTGTTGCATTTTCATTATCTAAACTTGACTGACTGATATTTTCTCTTTTAACATTAAAAAAGAGTCATCCAATGTGCAGATAATTAGTGAATGGAATATTAATAATACACTTAAGAAGAGTCAAGTGTTGTTTGGGATTTTTATTTATTTCCATTAATATATTTCTTCAGGGCGCAGTGGTGCATGCTTGTAATCCCAGCTGCTTGGGAGACTAAGACAGGAGGATCTCAAGTTCAAAGCCATGTTCAGCAAAGGCTAGTCACTAAGCAACTTCATGAGAACCTGTCTCTAAATAAAATACAAAATAGGGCTGGGGTGTGTCTCAGTGCTCAAGCGCCCCCTAGTTCAATCCTGGTACTTCCCCCCCAAAAAAACTCAGTTCAATTCAATTCAAAACTCAACTGAAATTCAATTAATATATTCCTGATTAAAAAATATACTTAATTTCTGGTAATCTATTTGACTCCCCTGTTTTTTTTTTACATTAAAATAGATGAAGATAGCCAGCTGTGATGACACATGCTTGTAATACCAGTGACTTGGGAGGTTGAGGCAGGAGGATCACAAATTCAAGATCAGCCACAGCAATTTAGCAAGGCTCTCTCTCAAAAAAAGAAAAAAAAAAAAAATATGGTTCAGTGGTTAAGAAGCCCTGGGTTCAAACCCCAGTACCAAAAATAAATATAAATTCAATTCAATTTAAAATAAATGAATAAAAAATAAATTTGTGTTTATGCCCAAATGCTAACAGAAATTTATTGACAATGCACAGTAAATGTCTCTTAAAAAAATAAAAAAGGGCAAAGAAGACTCTGTATCATCAATTAAATTACTTCAAATGTAAGCTTGTAAAACACATTTGGCTACCACTTATTTGCTAGTAATTGTCTTTTTTGGAAAGAGTAAATATAATCCATTTAACAATAATTAACTTTTACTAAAAGCTTTTTAAGTTTTACCAAATTAAATCTAACATTCTTTATCTTCTTTAAAAAACTATCACACTAATCACAAAATAATAAGACAAGCCATTTTTTTTGTTGTTGTTGTTGTTTTTACTTACAAATGCTTCTAATATTTCCATGTTCAAAACAACTAATCATATAACTTCACAACCAATCCAGCAATCAATCCATGTCATACAACATAGGTCGTATATTAAAGAAATTTTGAGTCGATTCTTCAAGAGAGTTTTAAAAGTGTACTCCTCTTTATATGTCATTCTAGGACAGGCACAGGAAAATAGGTCTTGGCTTCGTTTCAAGGAAAAATATTGACTCAACACTTAATGGAGATTGTTAGTACTGTTGATACTTAATATGTTTTCGATCATGAGAAATGTAAGCAGTATTTCAATGGAGAAAATGACTGGAGGAAGTGAAAACTGAGCTTCTGTATTGATACTTTATATCTAGGACAATGAGAATGAAAAATACAGATAAGAAACAAAGTAGATGCTAGAATGGTACTTAGTGATTTTACTATATTTTCAACTTTTTTTTTACACTAATCATATATATGATTTTGTGTCTCTTAAATTTTTTTAAAAGTTCCAATAATATTCAGAGCTAGTTACTTTAAAAATCTCCTGATGCAAACAAATAAGCACCAATAAATTCTTTAAAGGGTAATTAAGAACCAGGGGTTTAGGTGAACTATAACATATTTGCCTCACCTGTGCAAGGCATTAGGTTTAATCCTCAATTTTGCAAAAACTAATAAACAATAGCAGGGTATTTTAAAAAACATGCATAATATTGCATGGAAGTATGAGAAATCCTTAGCTACAAATATAAAGAAGTGTTAATATATATCCAAAGTTGCTGCTATAAAACAACTTCCTACCTGTCAGGTATCGCAATGGGAAGAATTTTTCATGATTGTGTTGGTAGCAATAAGTGGGATACAAGACCAACTTATCAAAAACAGTGTTTATGCAAACAAACTTTCAATAAAATATAATATATTAGGAGAAAAACCCCACATCTATGTGAGTTTGAGTTTAAAATTCACACTACATGGCACATGGAAAGAACCTTGATATGATACACACTAAGGTATTCCAGTTTGTTCCCAACCTCATTCATTAAAGTAAAATAAATCTCCCGCTGAAGAAATAATTTCTAAAACATATCCGTTACACAATTTTCCCTGAAGTTCAAAGAAGTATTTTTGCAAATAAATGAAAACAATATTATTCATGCAACATTAGCAAATATGTGAGCACTTTCTAGAAACATTTTAGGCATGCTATAATTAAAAAAAATAGATAAAATATCCCTTATACTCATGGAATGTATATTTAGTGAGGGAAAGAAATAGAAAATTCAATACATAAGTGTTCCTATGCTTTGTATGCTACTGACCTATTAGCTTCTTGTTCATCTCAGTGCTAATCGATGGAGTTCAGTACTACCCATCCCAAGTTTCAGGTATCCACTGGCGGTCCTGCAACATATAGGATAAGGAGGGACTACTGTATTCCAGTGGCCTCCCTAGATCCTTTCTCCCTTGACAGTTCTAAGCCCCTGTAGACAATGGTTGTAGTTGCACTTTCAAACTCCAGGAGGAGTCCAGCAAAAGATCCCCAAGGAGCCTGACTTGTTAAAGGAACAGCTAGGGCTCTGTGAGCCTCAAATTCTAGTACAATATCCATCCTTCAACTTGTCCTTTCAAGCCTAGGAGTATCTCACCTATTGTTGTTATCACAGCAGATTTCTGCATCCTGTAACATTTTTTTATGTGTCATAATCAAAAATAAATAAAAGACCAATGGTAATATCGGGTGTAGAAGTTGGTTTTCAAAAAATTAATTTACAAATGTATTTATAAAGGAAATATTTCCACTCACTATTTCACTGGTTTAAATCCGAAACTGTTTCCAGATAAGTCAATTTATTCCTAAATATAGCGAAAAGCATCTGATATCCTAGGAAAAAAGCATAACTAAAGAAGTAAATAAGTAAATAAATAAAATAAAAAATTAAAGATCCTTAGGTAATTGTCATGGAAAAAGTAATTGGGCATTCCCTCCACCTCCAAAATTATCATGTTTTTATTCCTGAAGCTTGTGAAAATGTTCCTTATATGACAAAAGGAATTTTGTAGATGTGATTACGTTGAAGAAACTTCAGAGAGGGAGATTTTCCCATATTTCCTCCATGTGTCCACTCCAATCGTGAGGCCTTCAAACCTGTGAATCTTTCCCAGATGGGGTCAGAGAGACATGTGATTAAGAAGGAAAAAGTTCAGTGAATCCAACTTTGCTGGCTTTTGAAGATGAACATGAGCCCATATGCCAAGGAATGTGGGTGACCCCTTGAAGCCGGTAAAGGCAAGGGAATAAATTCCAAAATCTCTCAGAAAGGAATGAGATTCTGCCAACACTTTTGTTTTGAAAAATGGAAACAATTTCAGAGTTCTGACTTACAAAAAACTTAACTCACTGAATTAGTAATAATTTGTATGTTATCAATAGACAACCAATAAATGGAAACAATGGTGATAAAAATAAAATGATTACTATTAATATTGTAATAACTTTTTACAATATTATTTTTTAATATTGTATTAACTTTTTAGGGGGTTTTGTAATATAGATGGCACCTGACAAAATGGTTTGACTTAAGATATATTTACTTTACATTGAAGCAAAAGTAGCATGCATTTTGCATAAAATAGAGTTGGAATATTGAAATTTAATGTTTTCTCTAAATGCTGATATGCTCTACCTGTTGAATTTTTTTTTTTTTTTTTCTGTTTTTTGGTACCAAGGATTTAACTCAAGGACACTTAACCACTGATACACATCCTCAAAATGTTTTATTTTATTTTATTATTTTATTTTGAGATAGGGTCTCATTAGGTTGTTTATAGCCTCACTAAGTTTCAGGGACTACCTCGGAACCTGTGATCCTGCTGGCTCACCCTCCAGAGTTGCTGGGATCACAGGTGCAGGCCACCATGCCCATCGCCATACAGCATTTTATCATAATGCTGGCCAATAACAATGAGCCACAACTCCCAGGCAATCATGTGATCACTAAAATAAACAACTGGTGCTCCACAATATAATGTTGCTAAGCTTTGGTGTTCCGTACATGTACAAAATGCAGTTTCAACTTAAAATATTTTAAAATTAGAATGGGTTTATTAGAATGTAACATCATTGTAAATAGAGGAACATCTATAGCACTGAAATTATAGAAAACTGATTTCCTCATTAACTTCAGTTTTTTTTTTATATTATGGCTTTCATTTTCTGCTATAAAATTTGAAAAAACATAATATTTTAATATCACTTCATCTATAATATAATGAGATCATGCTCAAATATTTCCAGTGTACAGATAATATCTTATAATTTTTTTATTGATTAAAACATCAGTTTTTATTATTGTTATTTTAAAGAGTAACTAGAAAGAGGGAAGTAAATGACAATCCATCATAGATATTAAGGTTAATAATACTTTATCATTTAAAATGACACTTTCCAAAGTACATCTCAAGAAATTTGTACCAATTTACGTTTCCACCAACCATTATCATTGCCAGCTGCTTTATATTTTGGTTGAAGTATGACATTATTGATTTTTTTCCAACTTTGATAATTTAGCAAATTAAAAGAAAACATTAAGTGCAATTCTTTCTTTTTGGTTGATACTGGCCATTTATAAGTTTTATTATTGATTATTTAAAGGTAAAGTTTTAAATTTCTTTATAAATAGATCATTCAATCCCCATAAAAGATTGTAAACACCGTATTCCTCATACTTCATGTTTGAAACATGCAAAACTGTCATAGAATGACATGAAATACATTAATGGTAAAAATATTTTTAATAACTCACATGTTTCAAAATATTGCATTAATGAGAAGATATGTGAAATTTGAGGAAAAGTTTACAAAATGAAAAAGATGTTTCACACAAGTTGAACATGAAAACAATACAGTTTTGGAGAATTGGAATATTCAGAGGTTTATATAATATGTTTATTAATAATGATTATGTATCATTTTTAGATGTATAAATTATAAAATTTTAAATATTCCCTGATTTTTTTACAAAAAAAGTAATAGCAAAGTCTAAGAAATGTAAATGAGTAATTGATTTAATTTTTTTTAAATTTAGTCAGTGACTTACAATGAAATTTTGACATAACGTACAACTGCACTAATGTTTGAGCAGTCCATGTTTCCTATTGATCATATGCTTTTCTCTCCATATAGGTTTGCTTAAAACAAACAGAAATGTTTGCTTCATTTGACATTCTTCTCATGAACAAGCTATGAGACTATAATTACAGAAACCTTTCTCACATGGTTATACAAGATCTATTGGAAAATATAAATAAGTAAAATGAAATTGAGATACAGTCATTAACACAGTAATGAAAAACTTTAATTTTCTTAACTTCTAGATTTCCTTTGAATTGTGAATGATTAGTGACATAGTACGATTATAGTTATCCACTGTCATACATGGAGAGATTATTTAATTAAACTATCTTCTACATTTTCACTTGAAGGAACTAAGAAAGATGTCATGACCAAATTCACAGCATTTCCCACAAGCTACATAAGTAAGTAAATAAATCAAATGAGTATTTTCTAATCACACTAGAAACCATGAATAGCTTAAGAAAAGCCAAGAGTAGTAATCACCTCCTTAGGCTAGCTATTTAATTTATCATGGTGTCAGTATGAAATGCAAGTCTCTGCAGAGACTCTCAAAGAAAGAGCTTGTAAAACATGGTCAGTAATAGTCTACTATTAGTAGAATAATGCAATAGGAGAAATTTACAATGTGTAATTGAAATATTTATGAAGTGCTATTTGTGACTAAATGTGCATTATAGTGTAATTGTGCATGATTTTTGAAGTCTTCAATGGAGATATCTGTGACTGACAATATAGACAGGTAATATGTATCCTCAATATAACAACACAATTTTATTTTATTAGCTCCACCCTCCCAGGATATGGTTTTCTTCAAAGATCACTGCGTATCGTTAATATTAGGTATAATATTGTTGGACAAGGTAACACATATCTACCATACTCTCATCATGTATTAATCTTGAAATTCAAAAGTTTAATAAGATTATCTGGAAAAATGTATGATCATGTTAAAATGTTTTATGAGATTTAACAATATCCCCTGTATGAGGAATTGGAAGAATTCTTGCTATTAACAATGAGGCAGGAATTATATTTATGTAGTATGCACAAGTTCACTGTTTATTAAAAAAATTGAAGATGACTAAGAGGGAATATTTAAGAAAAATGATCAAACTGAGAATAAATATAAATGTTTACCATAGATTTTTGAAGATCCTATATAAGACAGACTCTGAGGGTATAGGGAAACTAAACTACATCACACCTCTAACAAAATGTTAATTCACTAGAGAGATTATTAGATAAAAACACGCCACTGGTTCTATTATTCAAACCAAGTGGAAAAAACTATAAATGACAGGTGATAAAGATCTGTGATCTAAACAGAATTCTATCTTGTAAAAATATCGTACAACAACTCTGTAATTATTGACCTGGAAATGTAATATGAATATACATTTTAACTGAAATTTCTACCTTAATCAGAACGTTTAGAAATATTTCAATACTTTTGAATACAATCCATAATGAATTAAGGCTGATTCCACATCTGATTTGAAGGAATATAGACCAAAATTGTAATTCTATGAACTACTTCAAAGGCAATTAAGTCAGGTGTCTAATATAATCAAACAGTTAAGGCATTCCTAACATGAAATTTCAAACTCCAAAATGCTCCAAAATGTGAAACTTTTTGAGCACCTAAATGATTCCACAAGTGCAAATTTCACATGTGACCTTATGTGATGGGTCACAGTCAAAATTCAGGGTCCCAAAATTCTGTGTGTTCTTCAAACTCTAAGGTATACATAAAACATTAATGAACCTTGTGTTCAGAACTTTGTGTTTAGACTGTGTTTCTCTGAAATGTCTCAGTATGTATATATAAATATTCTAAAATATGAAAAGCTCTCAAATTCAAAACACTTTTAATCTCAAGCATTTGGAATAAGAGATATTTACTTGTATATTTAAATTAAAGTCAAAATCACAGATGATGCCCTGTGATATCAATTTAATGGTCACAAAAAATAGTTTGCTTTATAATTTGAGAGTCATACTTTCAACAGAATGCAGGAAAATATTATAACTGTGAAAGGAAAACAAGTATTTATGAAAAATGAACTATTTAGCAATGACTATACAAGAATAAAAAAATGACCACAATTTCTGATTTCTGTTGAAGGTAGTGAACAAAAAGTTATCTGCAACAAATCTTCACCAGTCATGATATACTCTAGTATTGGAGTAATTGAAAACCCTGTAATCTAAGCATGGTCCTGAATCAGGCACAGCAATTATTTCCACCTGGAACTTACTGCAAGAGTTAAATCTTGGGCTCCACTCCACAAAAACAAAGCTCATATTTTATTTTTCTTCTTTTTACAAGTTTCACTTAGTCTCATATGAATTAATCATTGTAAGCACCATCCTAGAACCAAAGGCTCTAGAGAAGCCTATTAGTTTCCTATTCAAAGTTTTGAGCCAGTAAGAACAGGTAATAGAAGCTGCGAGAAAATATGGAGGTGAAATTATTACTGACAAAAGTTTTGATCAAATTTGTTTAAAAGTATTAATGAGATGTTGTTCCTAAGTTATTTTGTGTGTAATCTAAATTATTTTCATACATGTTCTAATTGGTATAATGCCTTCCCACAGTGTCTTATTTTACAATGTGGAGCTTCATAGACCATTTTTTCACTATCCTTACAAATGATTTGTTATGTACTTCTTATTATGAAGTAATTATCATATTAAAAGGGGTCTCTAAGTTATTCTTTAAGCATCCCATTTTCTTTTAAGCCCCATCTTTATTGACAAAACAATATGTTATGAAATTTGTTTTCAATGCCTTCCATTTGTTTTTGTTTGTTTGTTTTATGTAGACAAAATAAATTTATCTAATAGCTTAGAGAATTTTTGAAAAAGACAAAGAATCAGCCTTACAAAATACTTATCCAAGAATGATACCCAAAATTGCATCTGAGAAATGATTTCATAGGACACAACTGTCATTATTACTGCTGCTAGAACTTCTGTACTTTGACACACTTTAGATTTTGTTCAATTTTATACCTCCCCTCACCCTTCTCCACAGTTCCTGGTAATTTGAAAATAGGCCTCTGGTTTCAGTGACTTCAATCATTTTAGCTATAACAATCTGAAACACTTTATTCTCAGTAAAACATTTGAATAAGTATCTTATTGAAACATAAGGAAGAGGCTATTTAAAATGCTACAAAAATTTAGAGACAAAATGAGATGCAGGAAAACAACCCAGTACATGCAATATATAAATTATTAAAAAAAATAGAAAAATGATTAAGATATAAATAAAATCATATAACTTTTCTATCATAAATCTAAAAGGTAGATGTTAAGAGTATGTTATAAGCAAAAGTGATATAACAACAACAAAGAATAAATAAATGAAAATAAAAATACTTCCATAACCAAGAAAACAAAATGGAGCACAACCATCATCAGATAGAAAAAAATAGAAAAAGGTCCAAAGAATGCTGAATAAGTAGTTGGGTTCTGTACATAAAAAATGATGTGAAAGACCAGGGAACCAGGTAAATTTTTAGAATTAATGACTTGGAAGTCTATGTTGAAAATAATAACAATATTATGAGTAGTTTCAGTAAGTTTTTTTTTAACATGCAAAACAGTAAGTATTAAATGCAACAGAATGTAGAATTTTCTAAATACCTGCTTAGAATATAGTTGATTGAGATGATGGAAAGAATTCAGGTGTGGAGGAAATGACAGAGAGAGTGAGTTCATAATTTCATAAAAAGTTTTAGAAAATTGAAAACTCAAAGTTACACTTCCAGCAAGACTTTTTTTCCTTCTTCTTCTTCTTTTTTTTGTTTTTATGGGAAAATCATATGAAGTAGCATTTGAAGAATATTAACTAGGATTTCATATGAAAATCTTCTTATTTTTCAGAAAAATAAAATAAATCAATGATAATATGTCACATTAAAAATAAAATAAGCTTATAAAATACACATGTTGGCAAGAAATGATAAATGGAAAGAGTTCAGATATCAAGACTATGAAATGATTTAGCCTCATTAGAGAGAAACTTGACATTATATAGTGGATTTCAAAACCTGGGAATATACTCCATAAAACTCTATCATAGTCAAGACTAAAGGACGTGTGAAAATATTCATTACAATATCATGTGTGAAAGCAAAGCCTGGCATCAACATACATATTCATGAAATGTGGCATAGCTCCACAAAGTAATATTAAAATTTTCAAAATCAACTGATTAGGTTTTTCTCAGAGCAGTGTTGACAGGTCTAAAACAACATTGAATAAAGTAAATGAGAAGTACAGGAAGTTTTTCAGCACAATTTGTCAATGTATACTACAACATATATGTGAAATTAAAAAAAGAAAAAAACACAATGTGCTCATTAATTCATTACTACATAAGTAACCATATGGCAGACTGATTATAAAAGCATAAATTAATTATATGAAGCTGATTCCTACTTGGAATAAGCATGTATAGGTTGAAACATGCATATTGAAAACCTTGAATTACAATGTTAAGAATGAATTTGAATTTAGGGTAATCATCTTATAAAATGGCCTTTTATTCTTCCCTCATTGAAAAGTTTATTTTCATCTTGCTTTTGTGGGAAAGACACTTTATGAGGGAGGAAATTTCTAAGAGTTAAAAAAAAAAAAAAAAAAAAACACATTTTTAAAATATCTGAACATGGCATCATTTGCTGATGCCTCAGGTAAAGTGAGAGTGGATCTCAAATCTTAAAGGAATGTGAGCAAAAATGAGTGTTAGAACCCCTGTGGATAGTTGTGAAAAAATTAAAGGTATTTGAAATTTTTAGTAGCTATGAAAAGTGATTGCTATGGTGAAGCCTGCTGTTTTCTCTTAAAACATGGCAATAATGTGTAAATTAAATTGCAACAGGAAGTTTATACTTCTAGAATACTATCCTAGTTGTTTTTCTTGCAGAGTTCGATAAATGGAAAATATATGATAATTACATGGCAAAAAGAGTAAGAAACATTTAATCAGCTTAAACCTTTTAAAATTAGCTCCTTGTAAAAAAAAAGACCAATTAAAAATTCAAATTAAAAAGGCTGTTTTCAAGAAAACAGGGATGCAAGAAGGATATATTGGCCTAAACTATTACTAAATATAAATAATTACTAAAATATTGCTAAAATAAGGTATGTGTTATTACTTATCAATAAATCTTTTGTATAGAATAGAAAAGAAAAAAATGAGCAGCCAATTTGAACTTAAAGTGCTATTTGAATATATATGGGTAAGTACTTTTTCATTATAAAATGAAAGTTACAGGATTATACTCTGTGAAATATGCCAAAATGAAGATTACTTCTTTCCTAAAATACATAAAAACTTAGTAATAAAAGTTATAAAACTATTCCCAAAATTATGTTTTTTGAAGAAAAGTATTTTTGAACAATTAAATTAAATTTTTAATGTTGACACTATGTGATAATAGTATGCTATTAGGTGATAGTAGTTGATAGTCTGTGACACTATGTGGTACGGTGATAATAGTTGGATAATGTTATTGTCCTAATTTTTATGTAGCGGATTGATGATAATGATAAAATTGGACATTGTTCTTAAGAAAATCTAAAGAAAAGATCAAAGATTACAACAGAGTCAAACTATAATGGTAAAGGCAAATTTCCTTTGATTTACTGTTGAATGTCTATTATGATTTTTCTCATTGTCCGATCCAAATGAAAAGTACAGCATCCTTGATTAGCATCCACTTTCACAGCGGTGGGCTCCCTGGGATTCTCCATGTTGCTGTTGATGCTTATTCAGATTTTCTTCCATTGTGTTCAAGATGCTGTTTTTGAAGAGCCTACAGAATGTGAAGGGACAGATTGTTCTCTCATTGTTAAGGCTCTCTGCTGCATTTTCACTGAAGAATTCAAACTACACTTAGCAGGCTCCTCTTTTCTCCTTCATATAGTTGGGACCCAGTTTAAGCAGTTTATAACTGTTTTGGGATATTACTGACCTAGTAATAAACATTAATGTTTGGTGAACACAACCTGTGGGACTGGGGATCCTGGGGCTGAAAGAAGGGGTAAAAATGGCGATCATCCTTAGATATTTAGGTCAACAGAGATCTGTGAACCCAAAATTATTTCATAATATTACTAAAATGTCATTTATGTTATGTGCTTTTATTTCGATGATGATAATGTCATGATGATACAAATGCAAAATGGGACAAAAGGTTCCTCAGCTTAAATTCAGCAGAGGCAACAATCGACCTAGTAGATGTTTTCTTTAGTACTGTATACTCATGGGCAAAAAAGCTCAGCTTAAATGGAAAACTGGTGAAATAATTAATGTTAACAATTAGTTTAAAGTTTAATGTTATTTCTTGCATCTCAGTGCTTTTTTTAACAGTCCATGTGATGCAATTAACAATGCACACGAGGGATTTCTGCTTCATACCAATGTAATATAAGAAACAGCACATTTGAAACAATGTTTAACAAACAAACTGTAATTACTCAGTCTTGTGTATTTGGCATAGCTTCTCTTGAAAAAGAATGCAGTGAGCCTATCATTTCAAATAAAATGGCAAACTTATTTCCAGTAATAAAATTCAAGCTTTTAAGTACTGTAGAAAACATGCATCTACCATCTTAAATTTGACATATTCTCAGAATTTTCTGATGACATCAGTCATGATATTAATAATGAATGCAACCTTGATGTTGTTTTATGTAATATGTCAGCTTCTGGAAGATCCGCAGAAGCATTGCACCAAGATTATTCAAATGCCAATGCACAGTATTGTAAAATCATCCATTAATAAAATATATATTGAAAATGCAAGTCAAATCAGTAGAAACAGCACAAAAATGTTTTCATATATGGCTTTGAATTCCATATTGTAAAAAACATTTGAAAACTAAAACTAGTTACATTTTGTTTCTAACAAACAGTACGTAGCAACATATTTAATCAAGAAGCAGACAAGAAAATCTATTTTCTACAGACTTTAAAGACATTTTATCTGTTGATCATAATGTATAGCAATGTTTCTATTTTTCACACTAAGTGTTTTAGAAAGTATGTATTTTCCTAAAAAATATGATATACATATTAATAAATATCAGGGTCAGTAAAATAAATAAATGATTTTTAATTTCTCCTTTAATTTTCAATATTGCATTTATTTATAGAAATACCTGACAGAAACAAAAGCACTCTGTAATTCTCAATAATTTTAAATATATAATAGAATCCCGAAAACAAAAATTAAGAGCTGTTCTTGTACTACTGGATCACTTACAATTCCTTCAGGAAATGCTCTGCTTACTGAAGATCAGTCAACTGACTTAGTACACTATATATATTTTCTTTATCCAATAAGCAAATTCTATTATTTGATGGATCTTGCCTTTGAGTACATGTTTACACCCCTCACAGTGAGGATATACTGACCTGGACTGATCCAAAGTTAATTTTAGAAGCAAATAAGAGAAAAGGGGGAGAAGTAATGTTTCCATGGTATTAAATTACCCTATATTAGCATTTTATATTGCTAGTACATTTAATTTTGTAATATTCTTCAATAAATTTTATTTTTTTGTTCTTTTAATACCCAAGGATTTCAGAAATTAAATCTTCAGATCAGCAAAAATATCACACTTCTATTGCATTTTTTTTTCCATTTATTTTTATTCATTCATTTATTCTTTGTGTTGTGCAGTGCTGAAGATTGAACCTAGGCCCTTCCAGATGCTAGGCAAGCCCTCCACAGACACAGCCCTCCTTTATATTTATGCATACTATAGACAAGGGCAAAGGACAGGCAACTGATTATCAAAGAAAGGAAATGGGTAGACAGGACTTCCCAGCACCAGAATGCTAACAGCCTCCAGGGGATGGGATTGCACTTTCCAACACCAGTCATCAACTTCTGAATGGCTCCCTTTCTGCCTTTTGATCACCTTTTACTCACACAGGCATGAGAAGAAATAAAATCTAAAATCCATAAGGGTCAAGACACCTCCACTTCCTTGAGCATCACCTCTGGACTCCCTCCTCTCCGAAGGAATCTCTCTCTCTCTCTCTCTCTCTCTCTCTCTCTCTCTCTCTCTCTCTCTCTCTCTCTCTTTCTCTCTCTCTCTCTGTCTCCATAGCTCTCTCTCACTCTCAAGCTCTCTGTTCTCTTTCTTAAATAAAATTTACATTTTGCTCTTGCCTTGACATTTCTCAGGCATTTAATTTTTAACAGCAGGGGAAAGAGGACCCGAACCTGATTTTCAAGACTGGTATCGCTATCAGAGTAGAAGAAAATGTTACTTTTCAATGATTATCTTTTATTTAACCGTGTCTTCAAAATCCATGTATTAACACAGAGTAGTACAAACTGGACTTTATATTCCTCTGGAATTTGTATTCCTCTGTAGATGTTCGGAGACGGGTTTGCTGAGGGTGAGGACCAATGACGCCTACCCTACCTACCCTTACCCAGCTTGCTTACTCAGGTGTCGGAGATCGAGCTCTGAAGGCACTGATCTCATTTTATTTAGGGTTGCACAGGGCATATATAGGCACATTATCCAATCAGGTTAACACGCTTGTTAAAGTATAACAGAGTCAGCCTATAGGTGAACTATATGTCGAGGGTCCAGGTAGTGTAAACAAACCAAGCCTGCCTAAGCAATTCTGCCCAGCAACAGGTCTGAGACAAAGGACTGGGGGAATGGCAAGCTCCAGCACACAGCATGAGGCAAGGCAGTGCAGGGAGCTCACATCACAGCTTTCTGTGATGCATGACAGAACGAGGCCTCCCCTCAGCTCAAACTCAGCCTCAGCAACTGCAAAGACCTTCATTCCATGGCAAGTCTTTACCATTACCTCAGTTTCTCTGTTCAGACTGACTTACTTAGACCATGGTGTCAGTGAGTGCTGTCAGATAAGCTTGAGGAAGGTTCCCTACATTCCTCTTTGTTAACAGAGGCATTTCATTAAATTTTCTTAGAATCATTTCAATTTTTTTCCCTACTGATTATAACATGTTTATTATATTCATCGATGATTACTATGGCAAGTGTCACTTTCTAATGATTGATATTAATGATTTTTTTCATATTTTGTTATGAATTAAAACAATATTATTAGTAAACATATTGATTATCTGATATTTATTTTCTTTCCTATTTATTAATAGTTTGTGAAAAAATAACATTTTCCATAGCGATAACCTGAAATGATTTAAATAAAATGTAATATTCACTTTTTCAAATATAAGGTGAAACTTTAGTTCCAAAGTCTTTTTCAACAGGAAATATTTTTCACTTTTCAAATTTCTCTTGTTAGCAGACATCTAACTTTATTAACTTAACCAGGTTTACTTGGATACAGCCACTCTTTTCAACTCCTAAACAATTTGAAACAATGTTAATTATTTTAATATTCAGCTTTTTTCAATGTAAACTAAATATTTGGCCTTCATATTTTAATAAATATACATTCGATCACTAAAATTCTTCTTTTCAGATTGTTTAGTCTTTGTTGCCTAAACTTCTACCTAGTGTATTTCAAAATATATGCGTATATGTTCCTTCTTTTTTTTCTTTCCTTTATGATTAATATAAAAATATTGGCCCACAATTTCATATCAATACTTTCTCAATCTAATTACCTATTTAACATGTTATGTAGTAGACTTGAGATTTTTAATTCACTTTAAGGTGCTTTATTTTAATCAGGATTTCAATTAGATAGCGTTTACTGTAATCATGGATATGTTTTGATGCCTCCATTAGTAAGTGTTAAATGTATAGATGGTAACTGAGCAAGAAAAATGGAACAAAAGGCACTTCAGATATAAACCTGAGCTTCAAAGTTATTTACTGAGACTATATATATGTGCCAGGGAATGAAAAGTTCTAGGGTCTTGTTTTAAGTGGATGACAATGATAATGTGGAGAATAATATCACTGTCCACGGAGAGTTCACCTTGAGAATCTGAGGTAATGATTTGTGTATCTACATGGACATTAAAACCTTCCATGGACAATGAAACAGAATAGAAACAAATACTCTGACTTAAGTGCCACTGAAAAAATGGAAGAATACTGGAGAGGATATTGCACCATTAAAAATAATAAACGTGGCAGAATAAACATCGGAGTTATTGTTATTTTTGGATGTGCTTTCATTGGCAACTTTAAGCAAAATTATGAATGCTTTTTATCACTTTCAGTGGAATGGATAGACTTGTTCCTGAAAAGAAAATAAATCCATGTTTAAAGGAAAAGTTATTTATTTTACTTATATTAGTATTTTTCCATACTTTATCCTATTTTCACCTGAAAATTCATTTATTATTTTGAATCCCTACTTTATCAAAGTGGGGAATCTACAAAAATTGTAGGACTTGGTATGATTGAAAATGCAGGAATCTTTGTTTAACAATTATTAAAAACATTAAGATGGTGAAAAATGATTATTAAACAATGCATGGAGTTCTTCTGGTTACTGGCTTTGTGAGACCACACAAATGACATACCCCTGAAACCAGCTCTGATACCAAGATAAACACGTAAAATATCCTCCAGTTAATCTGTTTTTGTGGTGCTATAAATCAAGTCCTATGCATTCCATAGGCTCAGCAGGTGTTCCACCAGTAAGCTACACCTCCAGCCCTGAATTTTGTCTTGTTGATACTTCAGGGAGTTTTTGTTTTGAATACTAAAACTTAGGTCTGTAGCCCACACATACAACACTTGTCACGTATGCTTAGGGAAAATTTGCCATGGTAGAATGACATAAATAGATAATCAAAGGGCAAAACTCAGAATTTTACGGCTTAGACACCTATCACATCTTTAGCTATCACTTCCCCTGATTATCCAAATCAGATAAAGATCCCCCATGGTAGAAATGGTGTCAGAGGATTAGAGTGGAAAAGAGGCAAGAAAATTGGTCTGACAAATCTCTGTGTAAAGACATTGCCTAAAACACAGTCAACTTATATTCCAAGTAGAATTATGTAGGGGTAGCAGATGAACTAGAGGAAATGAGAGCAGAAGAGACAAAAGTCAGGCTCCCCTCCAAGAAGACACATTGACATGCATGATTTCTACATCACAGGGTGATAAAGTGGTAAAGTAGAGTTGATAATGCAAAATAATTAAAATGGAGTGGTCCTCAAACTTTCCTATAAGCCACGGTGTGTAAATCTTCCATGTATCTTTTGTGGACTGAGATCTGGTTGAATGGGGACAACCTTTAGAAGAGTACCCTTTTAGAACATGGGAACCTTCATTTGAAATTCTTCAACCATTTATGCAAATATCCATTTGCTAGGAGTGACTAAAAGTTTCCAAGATGAGATTTGGTGGTACCTGGCAACATGAGGGACACATAAACCCTTAGCCCACACTAAAGAAGAGAAGGTGAGAAAAAACTCAAATTATTAGAATTCATGATGACAAAGGAAAGATCACAACAGACACCATTGAAATACATAACATAATTAGAAGCTACTTTGAAAATCTATATTCCCCAAAATAGAAAATATTGAAGACATTGACAAATTTTTAGAGACATGTGATTCTCCCAAACTGAATCAGGAAGACATACACAATTTAAACAGACCACTTTCAAGCACTGGGATAGAAGAAACCATCAAAAGTCTACCAACCAAGAAAAGCCCAGGACCAGATGGATTCTCAGCCAAATTCTACAAGACCTTTAAAGAAGATACTCCTCAAAGTATTCCAGGAAATAGAAAAGGAGGGAACTCTTCCAAATTCATTCTATGACACTAGTATTGTTCTGATACCAAAATCAGACAAAGACTCATCAAGGAAAGAAAACTTTAGACCAATATCCATGATGAACATAGATGCAAAAATCCTTAACAAAATACTGGCAAATTGCATGCGAAAATATATTAAAAAGATATTGCAACATGATCAAGTGGGGATGTAAGGATGGTTCAATATCCAGCAATCAATAAATGTAATTCATCACATCGACAGACTTCAAGTTAAAAATCATATGATTATTTCAATAGATGCTGAGAAAGTGTTTGATAAAACACAGCACCCCTTCATGCTTGAAACACTACAAAAAATAGAAATAGTAGGAACATACCTTACATTGTAAAGGCTATCTATGCTAAGCCCACGGCCAACATCATTCTTAATGAAGAAAAACTGAAAGCATTCCCTCTAAAAACTGAAACAAGACAGGGATGCCCTCTTTCACCAACATCGTCCTTGAAACACTAACCAGAGCAATTAGATAGACCAAAGAAATTAGAAGGACACAAATAGGAAAAGAAGAACTCAAGCTGTCACTATTTGCTGATGACATGATTCTATATTTAGAGGATCCAAAAAACTCCACTAGAAAACTTCTAGAACTAATAAGTGAATTCAGCAAAGTAGCAGGATATAAAATCAATACACATAAATCTAATGCATTTCTATTCATAAATGATGAATCATCTGAAAGAGAAATGAGGAAAACCACTCTATTCACAGTAACCTAAAAAAAAATAAAATAAAATAAAAAAACTTGGGAATCAATCTAACAAAAGAGGTGAAAGACCTCTACAATGAGAACTACAGAACACTAAAGAAAGAAATTGAAGAAAACCTTAGAAGATGGAAAGATCTTCCACGTTCTTGGATAGGCAGAATTAACATTGTGAAAATGGCTATTCTACCAAAGGTACTATACAGATTCAATGCAATTCCAATTAAAATCCCAATGACATTCCTCATAGAAATATAGAAAGCAATCATGAACTTTATCAGGAAGAATAAGAGACCTTGACTAGCAAAAACAATCCTGAGCATAAAAAGTGAAGCAGGAGCTGTCACAATATCAGACCTTAAATTATACTACAGAGCAATAATAACAAAAGTGGCATGGTATTTTCACCAAAATAGACAGGCAGACCCATGGAACAGAATAGAAGACACATAGACAAAATCACATAAATGCAGTCACCTCATACTAGACAAAAGAACCAAAAACATATAATGGAGAAAAGATAGCCTGTTCAACAAATGGTGCTGGCAAAACTGGAAATCCACATGCAGTAAAATGCAATTGAACCTCTATCTCTCACCCTGCACAAAACTCAACTCAAAATGGATCAAGGACTTAGGAAATAGACCAGAGACCCTGCACCAAATAGAAGACAAAGTAGGGCCAAATCTTCATCATGTTGGCTTAGGATCAGACTTCCTCAACAAGACTCTCAAAGCACAAGAAATCAAAGCAAGAATCAATAAATAGGATGGATTCAAACTAAAAAGATTTTTCTCAGCAAAGGATATAATCAATAAAGTGAAAAGAGAGCCTACAAAGTGGGAGAAAATCTTTTCCACATGCACTTCAGATAGAGCACTTATCTCCAAAATTCATAAAGAACTTACAAAACTTTACATCAAAAATACAAAGAACCCAATCAATAAATGAGCCAAGGAACTGGAAAGATACTCAGAAGAAGATACACAGGCAATTAATAAACATATAAAAAAGTGTTCAACATCTCTAGTAACTAGAGAAATGCAAATTAAAACAACTCTAAGATTTCATCTTACTCCGATTAGAATGACTATTATCAAGAGCACAAACAATAATAGATGTTGGCTTGGATGTGGGGAGAAAAAAGTACACTTTTACATTGCTGATGGAGTAGCAAATTGGTGTAGCCATTCTGGAAAGCTGAGTGGAGAATCCTCAGAAAACTTGGAATGGACTCACCTTTTGACCCAGTTACCATCCCACTCCTTGGTTTATACCCAAAGGACTGAAAACTAGCATACTACAGTAACACATCAATGTTTATAGCAACTCAATTCATAATAGCTAGATTGTGGAACCAACCTAGATGCCCTTCATCAGATAAATGGGTATGGAAACTGTGGTATATATACACAGTGTAATATTATTCAGTCATAAAGAAGAATAATATTATGGCATTTGCAAATAAATGGATGGAATCAGAGAATATCAGCTAAGTGAAATATACCAATCCCAAAAAACCAAAGGTCAAATGTTTTCTCTAATAAGTGGAGAAATGATATATAATGGGGGTTGGAAGGGCAGTGGAGAGTGAGAGAAGAAAAGAAGAGAGAAGGAAATGAGAGAGGTGGGTATGAAAAATGGTGGAATGAGAAAGACATCACTACCCTATGTCCATGTCCATGTACACGAATGGTATGAATCTACATTGTGTACAACCATAGAAATGAAATAATGTACTCCATTTGTGTATAATAAATCAAATGCAATCTTTAAAAAATTTAAAAATAAATAAATAATTTTAAAAATAATATTCACTAGCAGTCACTTCAGGATACATCAAGAAATGGCAACAAAGAAGTAGATACTTCTCTGGCACTAGAAGTAGAAACTTCTTTTCTATTGATGCCACAAGATGAAACAAACTGTCAATGTTTAGAATTTCTCTAGGAAGAAGAAAGGAAAACTGCTTACAACAGTTTTGTTTTCCGGAAGTTTTATAATTGTATTTTTTCCTTTCATGAATAATGAAAGTAGTAAATATGTACATTAATTTGAGGTATAGGAAAAGGACTGTCTTTTCTAAGCATATTTGAGATTTTATTTTAAAAAGATTATACTTGTTACCTTAGCATTTGTAATTTTATCTACTAAAAATAATCTTTTATAAGCAAACAATGATTCACATACATTAAAAGGAAAAGCACCTATATTTTTGACATCATGCATGGATGAATGTTTTATTTTCACATAATTACCTAAAACATCATTACCATTTTATAATCAAGTTTAAATTGCTGAATGCAAAAGTTCATATTATGACAGTCATAAAATTAGTTTATCAGAAATGCAAACCTATTTTTGAATGATTCCACATAATATAGTAGACAAACATTTTTAACCTCGGGGCAACAAGTTTTTATATTACTCTTCCTGTTTCACTCTTTTTATTTTCTATAAAGGACAAATAGTATAATTTTCTATTTGTTTTCATCTTTTTTGTGTCTACTTTGAAATAAATCATAGGCTAATGTATTAACTATCATGTTCTAAAATGAATCTAAAGGAAAAAGAATTCTAGGCAATACATGTTCAAATCAAGGAAAACTGATTTTATGCTGAATTGTCATTTAATTCAATAGGAAAGCACATGCCTATGATAGGCTATTTCCATAATTTTAAAATTGAAAATGGCCTAGAAGAGTTAATTTTCCATATTAAGATGAATTCTATTACCTATTAATAGGTCAATTTATTAATTAAAAAGAGATAGCTCCTCTACTAGTTTGTTACGGCCGCAATAATAAAGTAACATAAAATGGGTGGTTTAAACAATATGAATTACTGTTTCACAGGTCTATAGATTAGACGACCAAAATCAAGGTGTTGGAAGGTCCCTCCTTTCTGCAGGTTCTGCAGTAGTATCTGTTCCCTGACTCCCTCCTAACTTCTTTTGGTTTACCAGCAACTTTTGGCATTCCATGGTTTTTGGAAGCTTAACTACATTTTTACAAGGTATTCTCTCTGCACTTTTGTCTCTGTGTTTGTATTTCCCACCCTTATTTTAGAAAGCCAGCCACCTGTCAGACTGGATTAGATCCACCCAAATGATATATTTTTTTGTTGCTCAGGGTCTCACAAGTGTTCAGCAGGTGCTGTATTACTAAGCTGCAGCCACAGCCCTATACACTCATCTTACCTTTTTCATCTTCAAAGATTCTGTAAAAAGTTAAAAAGTTAAATGCATATGTACTGAGGGTTAGGAATCTAACAGCTTTTTTTTTTTTTTTTTTTTTTTTTTTGAGGGGGTTGTGGGGAAGAGAACCATGATTTAATGCATTCAATGCAATTCGAATTTCTACTATTGTGTGTTTTGGACATTTAGTTAATGCCAGATCTTTTAATATTGGGCCAAGGTAAGCTTTCAAATTACCTCCACTTATTCACTGATTTTAAATTGTGATTTAAAGTGAAAAATGAAAATTTTCTTGGCTTCTCAACCTAAGTTCATGCCCATGCCAAATTTCACTTACAGGCATTACTTTGGAAATTTCACCTTGAATTTCATAGATGTTTGTATTTCCCACTTACTATTTTTTTGGGAAGTCGTAGAGAATAGGTGTAATTCATAGGTACTTATATTATTTCTATATCTTTGGACAAATATTACACAATAATATCTGAGTTTTTATCATATCCTTTTGCAAATAATTATTCCTTGAAGTGGCTAATCACTGTCCATATCCTTGAAATACTTTGAAAAACTTTGTTGGTTAACTACAGAATTATTCTCTGACATCAAGGAACTATATATAAAAACATGTATTTCCTGTGCCAAGATTGCAGGAAAAGGGCATTGCAAACAATATCATCTGTCTTTGGAAGAGACATATTCCCAAGAACAGTGGAGGGACCTGGTTAAAGTCAAGCACATAGTATTAATTCTTAAATGGGTACCTGACATTTCACCAGAGGACCCACAAGCCTTTGCAGCTGTAGCAATAAGCCTTGAATACACTTTTGAATTGAGGATTTCTGAGTAGAGAAGGCGGAGGTGAGGTAGCTAAATCATCTTATTTTTTACTTTTATCCCTTCCTGTATAAATAGTCTTTAATTTTAAAAGCCCAGATGTCAAGAATAGCTAATTAGTGTAGACCATATGTTGAAATAAGGAGGCCTAGAATAAACTACCCATAGTGATGGAGCAGTTATAACTTTCATTTTTGCTTTTTGCATTTTCTTTTAATCTATTATTTGATTTAATGTATAGGGCTAAACTTTCTGAAATTGGAGCTCAATAGAAAATTTCTACTAAGGTGGCTGGTGAACTTATGGATTTCATCATTAGTTTCTAATTGATTCCCTGACTAAGAAAGTTTCAAGGAATGTCCCCCATGTCTGGCAGTTATATTCTATGTGACCTCAAATTTGATTAACCACATGTTTTCAGGATCAAGGGTGCTAGACGCAGATTCACTTAGAGTTTGTGAAGAAACAGACCCCTGACAAAGATACCTGATGTAAGGCAAGGTTTTAAAACTAAGTTGTAGGGAAACTGTCACAAAAAGGGTGAGACTGTGATATTCAGGTGAATATGGAGAAGTGGAGTATTGCAGGCAATGGAGTGGAGCAGAGGCAGCGACCTAGAGCCACTGGATAGCATTAAAGACAGGGAATTTGGGGAAATTGAGGCTACAGAGGAAATTAATGACTATTTTAAAATATGCTTTCATTGTGTGTGTTTGAAGCAGTTGCATAATGAACAACTTTGTTTATGGTTGGGAAGCAGACAAACAATACTGTTTGTACTGAGGTAGTACAAACAATATAGAAAAAATACACGATTCTGAGAGAAAGTGTGGAAAGCATTGACTTGGATCATGGTCTTTGCCTACCTCAGAGCTGTGGCTACACTTTGCCCTGGTAACTTTCTGTGCAAAGGTAAAGGACGAGATCTCCCAGGACCTATGGTAATGCCCTGCTTGAGGAAGTTCTGTGCAAAGGTACAGAACAATAACAGTCTCGATCTTTAGCCCAGACACCGTCTGCCAGGAATAGAGAATTTTGAGCATAACAAATAACCGTAATATCTTGTAAACACTATAACCTTCAAACCTGTCTGATTTTCAGAAACTCTGGACAATGAGTTTCTTGGTGCAGTAGGATAATAACAGGATGTCTCTAGCACCACAGCAGAATAGCTACAAAAATGCTTCTAGTTCTATATCTTTTTAGTGCACAAACAACAATGTGCACTAACTTCCTGACTGTGACCATATAATAAATGTGCTGAGCTAGCTCTGGGTCACTGTTCCTCCATCAGAGGTTGGCGTACCACCTGATCCCAGTTTTCTCTCTGTAAGTGTTTCCTATACCTCTCACTCATTTTTTTTTTTTAAAATAGAATCAGTTTATTTTTTTTATTTTTTTTTAATTTTTTTTAAATTGTAAACAAATGGGATACATGTTGTTTCTCTGTACATGGCGTAAAGGCATACCATTTGTATAATCAGAAATTTACATAGAACAATGTTGTTTGATTCATTCTGTTATTTTTTCCCTTCCCCCCACCCCTCCCACCCCTCTTTTCCCTCCATACAGTACTTCCTTCCTCCATACTTGCCCCCCTCCCTAACCCTAACTCTAACCCTAACACTAACCCTTCCCTCTCCCCCATTATGTGTCATCCTCCACTTATTAGCGATATCATTCGTCCTTTGGCTTTTTGAGATTGGCTTATCGCACTTAGCATGATATTCTCCAATTTCATCCATTTGCCTGCAAATGCCATAGTTTTATCATTCTTTATGGCTGAGTAATATTCCATTGTATATATATACCACAGTTTCTTTATCCACTCATCAATTGAAGGGCATCTAGGTTGGTTCCACAGTCTGGCTATTGTGAATTGAGCAGCTATGAACATTGATGTGGCTGTATCTCTGTAGTATGCTGATTTTAAGTCCTTTGGGTATAGGCCAAGGAGTGGGATAGCTGGGTCAAATGGAGGGTCCATTCCAAGTTTTCTAAGGAATCTCCACACTGCTTTCCAGAGTGGCTGCACTAATTTGCAGCCCCACCAGCAATGTATGAGTGTACCTTTCTCCCCACATCCTCGCCAATACCTGTTGTTGCTCGTATTCTTGATAATCGCCATTCTAATTGGGGTGAGATGGAATCTTAGGGTGGTTTTGATTTGCATTTCTCTTATTACTAGAGATGTTGAACATTTTTCCATATGTTTGTTGATTGCTTGTAGATCTTCTTCTGTGAAGTGTCTATTCATTTCCTTAGCACATTTGTCGACTGGATTATTTGAATTCTTGGAGTAGAGTTTTTTGAGTTCTTTATAGATTCTGGAGATTAGTGCTCTATCTGAAGTATGATTGGCAAAGATATTCTCCCACTCTGTAGGCTCTTTCTTCACATTGCTGATAGTTTCCTTTGCTGAGAGAAAGCTTTTTAGTTTGAATCTATCCCAGTTATTGATTCTTGCTTTTATTTCTTGTGCTATGGGAGTCATGTTAAGGAAGTCTGGTCCTAAGCTGACATGTTGAAGATCTGGACCTACTTTTTCTTCTATAATCTACAGGGTCTCTGGTCTGATTCTGAGGTCCTTAATCCATTTTGAGTTTAGTTTCGTGCATGGTGAGAGATATGGGTTTAGTTTCATTCTGTTGCATATGGATTTCCAATTCTCCCAGCACCATTTGTTGAAGAGGCTATCTTTTCTCCATTGCATATTTTTGGCACCTTTGTCTAGTATGAGAAAATTGTATTTATTTGGGTTTGTGTCTGTGTCCTCTATTCTGTACCATTGATCTACCTTTCTATTTTGGTACCAATACCATGCCGTTTTTGTTACTATTGCTTTGTAGTAGAGTTGAAGATCTGGTATTGCAATACCCCCTGTTTCACTCTTCCTGCTAAGGATTGCTTTAGCTATTCTGGGTTTCTTGTTCTTCCAGTTGAATTTCATAATTGCTTGCTCTATTTCTGTAAGGTACGTCATTGGGATTTTAATTGGAATTGCATTCAATTTGTATAGCACTTTAGGTAGTATGGCCATTTTGACAAAAATAATTCTTCCTATCCAAGAACATGGAAGATCTTTCCATCTTCTAAGGTGTTCTTTCTTCTAATTTCTTTCTTTAGTGTTGTATAGTTCTCATTGTAGAGATCTTTCACCTCTTTTGTGAGATTGATTCCCTAGTATTTTATTTTTTTCAAGGCTATTGTGAATGGGGTAGTTTTCCTAATTTCTCTTTCTGTAGATTCATCACTTATGTATAAAAATGCGTTGGATTTATGGGTATTGATCTTGTAACCTGCTACTTTACTGAATTCACTTATGAGTTCTAAGAGTTTTCTGGTGGAATTTCCAGGTTCCTCTAAATGTATAATCATGTCATCAGCGAACAGGGATAGTTTGAGTTCTTCTTTTCCAATTCGTATCCCTTTAATTTCTCTGGTTTGTCTAATTGCTCTGGCCAGAGTCTCAAGAACGATGTTGAATAGAAGTGGTGAAAGAGGGCATCCCTGCCTTGTTCCAGTTTTTAGGGGGAATGCTTTCAGTTTTTCACCATTTAATGTTATTAGCCGTGGGCTTAGCATAAATGGCCTTTACAATGTTAAGGAATGTTCCCACTATCCCTATTTTTTCTAATGTTTTGAGCATGAAGGGATGCTGTATTTTATCAAATGCTTTTTCTGCATCTATTGAAATAATCATGTGATTCTTGACTTTAAGTCTATTGATATGGTGAATTACGTTTATTGATTTCCTGATGTTGAACCAACCTTGCATCCCTGGGATGAAACCCACTTGATCATGGTGCACTATCTTTTTAATATGTTTTTGTTTGCTAAAATTTTGTTGAGAATTTTTGTGTCGATGTTCATTAAGGATATTGGTCTGAAATTTTCTTTCCTTGATGAGTCTCTGTCTGGTTTAGGTATCAGTGTGATATTGGCTTCATAGAGTGAGTTCGGGAGGGTTCCCTCCTTTTCTATTTTATGGAATACCTTGAGAAGTATTGGAATGAACTCTTCTTTAAAGGTTTTGTAGAACTCGGCTGAGAACCCATCTGGTCCCGGACTTTTATTTGTTCATAGGCTTTTGATGACTTCTTCTATTTCATTACTTGAAATTGGTCTATTTAAATTGTGTATGTCCTCCTCGTTCAGTTTAGGCAATTCATATGTCTCTAGAAACCTGTTGATGTCTTCGAAATTTTCTATTTTGTTGGAGTGTAGATTTTCAAAATAGCTTCTCATTATGTTTTGTATTTCAATCATGTCTGTTGTGATATTTCCTTGTTCATTCCGAATTTTAGTGATTTGGGTTTTCTCTCATCTTCTCTTTGTTAGTGTGGCTAAAGGTTTATCAATTTTGTTTTTTTTTTTTTTTTTTTTTGAAGAACCAACTATTTATTTTGTCAATTTTTTGTATTGTTTCTTTTGTTTCAATTTCATTGATTTCAGCTCTGAGTTTAACTATTTCCTGTCTTCTACTACTTTTGGTGCTGTTCTGTTCTTCTTTTTCTAGGGCTTTGAGCTGTAGTGTTAGGTTGTTGATTTGTTGAGTTTTACTTCTTTTATTAAATGTGCTCCATGAAATAAATTTCCCTCTAAGTACTGCTTTCATAGTGTCCCAGAGATTTTGAAATGATGTTTCTTTGTTCTCATTTACCTCTAAGAATTTTTTAATTTCCTTCCTAACATCTTCTGTTATCCATTCAGCATATAATAGCATATTTTTAAATCTCCAGATGTTGGAATAGTTTCTGTGTTTTACTCTTTCATTTATTTCTAACTTCAATCCATTATGATCTGATAGAATACATGGTAGTGTCTCTATCTTCTTATATTTGCTAACATTAGCTTTGTGGCATAATATATGGTCTATTTTAGAGAAGGATCCATGTGCTGCTGAGAAGAAAGTGTATTCGCTCTTTGTTGGATGGTATATTCTATAAATTTCCACTAAGTCTAAATTATTGATTGTGTTATTGAGATCTATGGTTTCTTTGTTCAATTTTTGTCTGGAAGATCTGTCCAGTGGTGAGAGAGGCGTGTTAAAATCACCTAGTATTATTGTGTTATGGTCTATTTGGTTTCTGAAATTGAGAAGGATTTGTTTGACATACATGGATGAGCCACTGTTTGGGGCATAGATGTTTATGATTGTTATATCTTGCTGATTTATGCTTCCCTTAAGCAGTATGAAATGACCTTCTTTATCCCTTCTGACTAACTTTGGCTTGAAGTCCACATTATCTGAAATGAGGATGGATACTCCAGCTTTTTTGCTGAGTCCATGTGCATGGTATGTTTTTCCCCATCTTTCACCTTTAGTCTATGGGTATCTTTTTCTATGAGGTGAGTCTCTTGCAGGCAACATATTGTTGGATCTTTCTTTTTAATCCAATCTGCCAGTCTATGTCTTTTGATTGATGAATTCAGGCCATTAACATTCAGGGTTATTATAGAGATATGATTTGGTTTCCCGGTCATTTGGTTCATTTTTTAAATTTTATTTATTTATTTGTTCGACACAACTTGTTTCCTCCTTTATTTGACAATTTCTTTAGGATAATTCCTCCCTTTCCTGATTTGCTTCTTTGTTTTTCATGTCTTCCTCATAAAGTATTTTGCTGAGAATGTTCTGTAATGCTGGCTTTCTTTTTGTAAATTCTTTTAGCTTTTGTTTATCATGGAAGGATTTTATTTCATCGTCAAATATGAAGGTAAGTTTTGCTGGGTATAAGATTCTTGGTTGGCATCCATTTTCTTTCAGGGCTTGAAAAATGCAGTTTCAGGCCCTTCTAACTTTTAGGGTCTGGATTGAAAAATCTGCTGATATCCGTATTGGTTTCCCCCTGAATGTAATTTGGTTCTTTTCTCTCACAGCCTTTAAAATTCTGTCTTTATTTTGTATGTTAGGTATTTTCATTATAATGTGCCTTGGTGTGGGTCTGTTGTAATTTTGTGTATTTGGAGTCCTATAAGCCTCTTGAACTTGATTTTCCATTTCATTCTTCAGATTTGGGAAATTTTCTGATATTATTTCATTGAATAGATTGTTCATTCCTTTGGCTTGTTTCTCTAGGCCTTCCTCAATCCCAATAATTCTTAAATTTGGCCTTTTCATGATATCCCATAGTTCTTGTAGATTCTGTTCATGATTTCTTACCATCTTCTCTGTTTGTTCAACTTTGTTTTCAAGGTTAAATATTTTGTCTTCAATGTCTGAGGTTCTGTCTTCCAGGTGTTCTATCCTACTGGATATGCTTTCTATGGAGTTCTTAATTTGGTTTATTGTTTCCTTCATGTCAAGGATTTCTGTTTGGTTTTTTTTTCAATATCTCTAACTCTTTATTGAAATGATCTTTTGCTTCCTGTATTTGCTCTTTTAATTGTCGATTGGTGCGATCATTCAGTGCCTGCATTTGCTCTTTCATCTCATCATTCAGTGCCTGCATTTGCTCTTTCATCTCATCGTTTGCTTCTCTGATCATTTTTATTATGTACATTCTGAACTCCTTTTCTGTAATTTCTTCTGCCATGCTGTCATTGGGTTTTATTGATGTAACATCTAGATTTGTTTGCAGCATTTTCTTTCCTTGTTTTCTCATATTGTTCAGGTATCAGTGGACCACTGAGATATTGCAGATTTCCTTTACAATGTCCCTGAAGATTTCTATATATATCCCCTCTTAGCCTTCAGTAGGCTGAAGTCTTGGAGGAAGTTGATAATGCAGTGCTCCACAAGGAAGCTGTCTCTCTAGTAGTGGTGGCCTTCAGGTGGGGTATATTCCCTGCTAGAGGGCAGAGGTGCCTCCACTTGTTGACCAATGGTCATCCAAAGGGGAACTAGGCTGCAGGCTGAGGCAAGGCCTGTTTGGGCCTGAGTCTCTGGTTTTACAGTCCTTGTGGGGAAACCTCACCCGCCAGGGAAGACTCACCAGGTGGGGAGGTCTCGCTGGTCAGTTCCCTCCTAGAGGTTTGCCTCAATTTACCGCTACCACCTGGGCTGGGCTACCTTCCTCTGCAAAGTTCCCAGGGGCCCGGCCCTCCTCCTGGGCCTGGGATCCTCACCCTTCGCAGATGAATCTCCTTAGGCTTCCCCTCCTCAGAGAATCTGACCACTGTCCTGGAACCTTTGCTCCGCCCTAAGCTTGTCTCTGTGCGGCTCTTCCACCAAGAAGCCTCCTAGATCCTGGGACCCTACTCTGCACCTAATCGCCTGGCTTTGCGGCCCCTCCTCTGAGCAGCCACCTGGGGCCCCGTACAATCACTCTGAGTCCCAGAGACCCGCCACGCGCCTCTTCCTCCAGACAGCCACCCAGTATTCCGGTGCGGTCACTAGGAGTCCAAGCAATTCACTGCGTGCCTCCTCCTCCCACCAACCACCCGTAGCCCGGGGCAATCAATCACTCCAAGTCGAAGTGAGCCTCCCCGTTCCTCCTCCTTCTCCAGATAACCCCCCCGGTGTTCAGGAGCGGTCGCTCTGAGTGGCTCTGAATCCACGTGACCCGCTGCACGCGTCCTCTGGGCAACCGCCCGGAGCTCTGGTGCGGCCACTCGAGACCAAGCGACCCACCGCGCTTTTCCTCCAGGCAGCCCCCCTGTATTCAGGAGCTGTCACTTTAAGTCCAAACAACTCACCAATTGCCACCTCCTCTGAGCATTTGCCTGGAGCTCTAATGCAGTCACTGCGAGTCCACATGACCCGCCGCGCTCCTACCCCTCCTCCTACTCCTCCGGGCAGGCCCCGGTGTTCAAAAGTGGTCTGAGTCCAAACAGCTTGCCACGCAGCCCCTCCTCTGGCAACCTCCTGCAGCTCTGGTACAGTCACTCCGAATCCAAGCGGCCACGCTCCTCCTCCTCCTCCTCAGGGCAGGCCCCGGTGTCCTGAGTCCACACAGCTCTCCTCACCGCTCCTCCCCTAGGCAGCCTCCAGAGCCCCAGTGGTGGCTCCGAGTCCCAGTGCTGTGCTGAGCGGCCTCCTCTCTGATGCTCCCAGTTGTCTGAGTTCACTGCTCCAGCGGGGGGAGGGGCATCTTGCCAGCAGCTCTACTTCACAAAGTTCCCTGCGTCCTGGGACTACCGTCCCATCCGGGATGCCTCCCCAACGGGAGAGAGTCACCCGGCTGCTTTGAGTTGGTCCCAAGTGTCTCAATATCTCCTCTTTTGAATCCTGAGTCCTGGAGCAACATGAAATGCAGCCACCCTCTAGGCCGCCATCTTGAAACTCCCTCACTCATTTTTAATAGCTGTATTTGAGTGTCTCAAGAGCAAAAACTGCAGCAGAACTGATTCCAAAGGATAAAATACATAATGGTTAAGCATGTTTTCAGTTTAACCAGGCTCTGACATAGTTTCATCAACTCCTTACATGATAAGCTGAGGTAACTGAGAGGGAATAAGAGGGAAGTGCTATTTTATGAGTGGACACTGACAAAAACATATATTATCCACTTTTTATCAGGATTAACATCCCCAGAACACTTTTTGTTGATCTGCCTTCTTACCAGTAAGAAAAAGGACAATTCTTCTGAAGTCCAGAACATGGGGGGAAAAATCCAACTGAGTTTCCTGCCTGGGTCCTAAAAAATCAAATAGTGCTAATTTCATCAATGTCAAAACAAGAAAATGGCTCCCTTCTTCCTAATCTGTATTTTAAGTAGAATGTTGATCAGGTAAACCTGGAAATTTCATCCTGAATCCTACAGGGGTTGTGAGGGGGTCAGCAATGCAAAGTTATAGATGGTGCAGAAAGTGAATAACATTACATTCTATTATTTTGTAGGCATTGGGAATTGAACCTAGAGGTGCTTTACCAATGAACTACATCCTCACACACACTTTAAAATTTTGAGACAGGGTCTTGCTAAATTACTTAGGCTGGCCTTGAACTTGCAATCCTTCTGCCTGTCTCATGAGCTATTGGGATTACAGGTATGTGCCACCATACTTGGCCTGCCACTATGTTCTTAATAGATAAAAAAACTGGTTGGGTAAACTTTGGTCTTCTACAGGGTATGGGACCAGAAGACTAGCAAGATCATACTAGGTGGGTGACTGAGTGTCAATAAGAATAGGACTTCCTCAGAGAAGGTGAGAATGGTCTGAAAGAGAAGGGTCTATGAACACCCTAAAATTCCAAGAATTCCAAGAAAAATTTTGAGTATATGTATATGTTCAGGGTGAAGGGTTCTTTCTTTCTCAAATTCTGAGCTAGTGAAAGAAACTTAAGTCTTTTGCAGGTTAGGATAGAAAAGCCCCCAGTTACAGTAAGAGCCAAGGCAAGTCTGAGAGTTCACAAAGCTCAGAAGGTGGAACATGGACTCACAACAGAGACAAGTGGGAACTTGTTTTTTGTACCTTTCTTCCTAAGTATTTCAAATCTTTTCAAAAAAAAGAAGACTCTGGGGATCCCCAGGTGATGAGAGGTGCCAACCATGATCATCACCTACTGTCTCTTCCCCAATCCCTTCCTTCCAGTTTCTTAAGGCCCAAAATAATCTTCTCTGAAGATATTTGATAACATTTCCATCAAACAAAAACTGTTTCCATTGCACTGCTTTCAGATATTCTGGGTTTAGTTCAGCTAGCAGATGATCTGATTGATGCATTCACCCAGGTAGCCAGGTGAACCCATTTCCTTGAGGAGCCCACTCTATTTTTGGTAGTATGACCAGCCAAAGAGAGTTGGAAAGGGCACAAGAACCTAATGATCTCCTGGAAATACTTCCCCAGGAAGGCAATTTCATGAATGAGGTCTTCCAGGCAAATGACATTAAACCTCTTCAGGTGCTCCTCAATCACTGTTGTCTGTCAGGGGAATGGACTTATTCTTGATCTTTGTTTATCCCTGTTTCAGAATGAATTCCCAGACAGACTTCAGATTTGGAAATCCCCACGTCACATAAGGTTCTACTATCATAGCCTTTTTAGGCTTTTGGGGGGGATGAGGATGGTTTAACAAAGACACCATTAAATATTTTCTTCAGATGAAGTCTTGCAATGTCTTCTGCACAAGTAAACTTACCCCATCAATCCATTGAATGCATACAACAAAGGCCAAATAACGTTCATCAGGCATTTCCAAAGTGGTTCAAGGCATACTTTGTCAAGTCTGTCACATTTCTGACACCAGGAATCATGTAGGAATGATTCCAGTCACTTCAATCTGAACTCTTTTCCTTTCCTCTCCTTCTTTTTCAAAAGTGCCTGCTTTTCCTGGGTAGATTTGAGTGTCTGATAAACCTTCCTCTTTTTCAGGAGATTTTTCTGGAACCAAAGGGATCTTTCTACAGAGCTCTTTCTCTGCCATCTTCCCAGTTTTCTTGTGTGTATTTCTTTTTTTATTATTATTAATTTTAAATTTGTTCTAATTAGTTACACATGACAATAAATGCATTTATGCATTTTGATAAATCATACACAAATGGCATGTAAATTCTCATTTTTCTGATTGTACATGTAGGATCACATCAGTCATGCAGTCATATATGTACATGTCTGTTTCACTCTACTATCCTTCCTAATCCCACATCCCTAACCTCCCTGGCCCCACTCAGATTTCTAGGGTTGAACTGTACTGGTTATGGCAAGAAAGTGTAAAGTGTTGAATAAAAAACAAGACCATATTCAATAGATATTGAAGAAAAAATAATTTATAGGCTATGACTACCTGTTCTGTTATATATGTTATATAATAGACTCAAATGGCATTCTCATGGGTTAATTGTTCATCAAAATATTTTTTCTTTGTTTAAACAATCCCCCCCAATTTAAAAGGCTTTAAATCATACTAAATATGTTTCTTTTCTACAAAAGAATTAGATTAGAAATCAATATTAGAAAGGTTAAGTCACATGTGGAAATCAAATAACACTATGCTAAATAACTAATGGACCAAAGAGAGTCCACAAGAAAAAATAGTGGATATGTTCAGGAAAATGAAGAGGGAAGGAAGGAAAGAAGGAAGGATGGAAGGAGGGAAGGAAGAAAACACAAGCCAAGGCTTATGCAGTACATCTAAGGCAACATACAGAGAGATCTTTATAGCCATACATTAAAAAATAAGAAAAATCTCAAATTAGTGACCTAATTTTATACTTTAAGGCACTAAAAAATTCTGTAGAAAATAAAATCCAACAGTATTTCAAATGGATTGTGTCCCATGATCAAGTAAGATTTATCTTCCTGTGAAGGCAAGATTGGTTGCACAGAAGAAATAAATCAATCTAATATACCATATCAATTGAACAAAGGACAAAACCACATATACTATTAAATATATATAGAAAAGTCATGTGAGAAAAATCTAAAACTTCCCCCCCCAAAAAAAAAAAAAAACATAGGAGAGAAATTCCTCAACCTGATAAAATACATTTATGAAATACCCACAGGTAACATCATGGTTAATAGTGATGAAAAAAAGTTTTTCTCCAAGGATCAGGAGTAATATAAGGAGATCTGCTCTTACCACCTGTATTCAACATTGAACTGGAGGTTCTAGTCAGAACAAATAGTCAAGAAGAGAAGCAAAATACAACCAGATTGCAAATGAAGAAGTAGAGCTGGTAAAACTAATTCCAGCTGTAGCTGACTTGACATTTTATATAAGGATTCTAAGAATCCACACACACAAAAAAAAATTAAAACTAGATTTCAGCAAAACTTTTAAATTAATGTGATAAAACTGAGAGCCAAGAAATACATCGAGGCAATTTCTTCAAGTTTTGCAAGAAATACTCATGCAACATCCCTACGATTCTATGAAATGACCCTTGCCAATACTTTTATTTTACATAAAGAAATTGAAGTACATGGACTAAGGATCATGCTGAAGTTACAAAATTAGCATTTCTCCCTGTGGTATGAACCAAAAGGTTCCAAAGGTGAGGTTTAATCATTATGACCATCTAGCAAACAATAGTAAATTATTCTCTATAAAAGGCAGATGCATCCCATTACATAATGCAATCTTCAATTTTAAAGATGTAGCAATAATAAGTAACTTTTAGAATGGCAATGCTTCCACTTTATATTTCTTCCTATGATTATTATATATTTCTCATAGAAACAATATTTTAGTTTCATTTTAATAGGGAGACAAACAGATTCATAAATTTTCCCCTAGCTATTTCATGGACAAAACTGAAGCATAAAACTAATGCTTGAAATTTTAAAATAATGCTATTCCTATTGGATCTTGTTACTTCAAAAACTTGAAATAGCTGTTGGGCAGCCTAAAAGCAAAGCTATGCTCTTAAAGAATATGAGGTAAAGTTTTGTCTGTTATATAGAGAATTTTTACACAATTCCTTATTTTTAAATCCAGAGTTTTCTTCCATATTGTGCTGATGTGGTATTTCATTCATGACAAAATCTTGGAACTCTTGATATTTAAAGGTTATCAATTCATAGTTACATTTAGATAAAATCCTGGCTCAATAGTAATGAATTTCAGTAACAAAAAATTGTTAGCTAATCTGTTTTAAAATTATAATCATAGAGTTGGCAACTGACTTTTATCTTTTAAGCAGTTTATGATAAATTAATAAATTAAAAGAGACTGAACTTGAATGATTTGTATTCATTTTGCTAGAACTAATAATGGACATTGTTTTCTTGGATGGGTAATTAGTACATATTAACTGTTTACAGATATCAGATAGTGTCAACAAATTTTTAGGTTCTAATGAAACATTTTTGTTGCTGATTTCAGAAAACATTAAGTCTCAATATGACAAAACCATTTTAGGAAGAGACATATAAATGTGAGGGGCAACAAAACAAAAATTATCTGTACATAGATTTATGATAAGAAAGCAGGCCGGGAACACACCTACAATCCCAGCAGCTGGAGAGGTTAACGCAGGAGGATTTGGAGTTCAAAGCTTCAATGAGGAGGTGCTAAGCAATTCAGTGAGGCCCTGTCTCTAAATAAAATACAAAATAGGACTGGGGATGTGACTCAGTGGTTGAATGCCCTGAGTTCAATCTCCAGTACCAAAAAAAAAAAAAAAAAAAAAGAAGGAAGAAAGAAAGAAAGCAAACACTGTGGTAAGAGATGTATGAGATCTCTATTTCCTAAATAGATAATTTATTTATAACTTTGTATTTTTATTATTTTGTTTTAAAATCAACTGTGCAAAGAAGTTGTATGGATTCTATATTCTCTCTTCATTTCACAAAATTTTAAGTAATATAGTTGCATTTCCCTAAATTTAAAATGCATATAATAATTGATGAATTCTGTATTTATTTTTTAAATTAGGTAGTTTCTTATTTATATTTTTGTATTAACAATATGTTCAGCATCATATCATAGTTGGATAAAGTAAAAACATTAATTTTCAGTAATTTATTTGTATGTGTTTTACAAATCAGTATTTACTACATAAAATTGATTTCTTGTGAATATTTTCATGCTTATCACAAATCCTGTGAAGATGACACTCAATCTCAGTGAAATGTTTCCTCTCACTCAGAGAAAAAAAAAAAAAAAAAAGAATGCTGTTTCTTCACTCTTTATGTTTATACCAAGTATCAAAGAAAAAAAGTGAATGTCCTGGCTTCTGCAAAGGATATGTTAATTACAAGAAAGTTCAATGTATATGTAAAATACTAAATAGAAATTAAAACTTGAACATTTTAAAATTGAAGATGGCTCATTAGTTTTGAGTTTGTCAGCACAATATCATGTAAGTCTACTAAAAAGGTGGAGTCACTAGCATTAAACTGTATGCAAATTTAGAAATAAGTAAAACTAGAAAATACAGCTCCTTTCCTTCACCTTTTTCCCTTCCTGTCTTCCATCTGTGAATTCAAAATAATTTCTCTTTACCTTGTACCAAGAATTAGGAGAAATAATAATTTCATAGTTTCTTTTTTATATGTTCAAGGTATGAGAAACTATTAAGTAAATCTAAGAGAAAGTTCTACAAGAGTAACTTAACCAGCAACAGAAGCAGCTATCCAGTTAAAGATATCCATACGTTAATTCACATCAAGATTAATTTGCTATTTTGAGTTAGGAATTGAACCCCTCTGCAATTCTGTTTTCTCTCTCTCTCTCTCTCTCTTTTTTTTTTAAATTCTTTCAAGTGTACATACACATTGGAAAATATAATTAATTGACAATTTTTGAATATCTGTTTCTAGGATATTTATGGAAAGAAAAAGACAAAAAGGGTGAGCAAGGAAGATAGTAGAGTAAAGAATATAGGTAAACAATTCTATAATTTAAATGATAACTGTCCACTCATAGCAGCTTAATCTCCTTAGTGAAAAGAAATTTTAATAAAAGGAAAAACTACCTGGGCATGGTGCTAAATAACCAGAATCTCAGAAATTTGAGAGACTGAGGCAAGAGAATCACAAGTTCAAGTCCAGTTTCAGCAATGAGCAAGGCCTTAAGCAATTTAGCAAAATCTTGTCTCAAAAAAAATAGTAAATTAAATATATATAAAGATAAAATCAACCCAACCTAGTGGTGCACACCTGTAATCCCAGTGGCTTCAGAGACCAAGGCAAGAAGGAACTTGAATTCAAAACCAGGTTCAGCAAAATCAAGGAGCTACCAACTCAGTGAGACTCTGTCTCTAAATAATACAAAATAGGGCTGCAGATGTACCTCAGTGGTTGAGTGCCCCTGAGTTCAATCCCTGGTACCTCCACATCCCAGAAAAGATAAAATCAGTATTTATTGTGTGTGCTCACAGAAAATAAATGCAGGTCCCATTAGGGACAATTTTAATTAATTTCAAAATTGTAGAAATATTGTAGGTAAGACTTTGTAATTATATCACACTAAAATGTGATAGTGTAAAGTGTCAATAATATAACTATTTAAAAAATAGAACTAAAAATAAATAAATACCGCATGCTGCATTGTAAATCACATTAATTATTTGGAAGAGTTGTCAGAATAAAATAGAATAATTTGTGTTAGATCCTAAACAAAATAAATACATACAGAAACATGAAAATTCATGAAGGAGGGGACTTAGTACAAGTATTTCTGACAAAAAGAACTATCACTATATATTGCCAGAAGGAGCACCTTGCACAAAGGTCATTGCCATCTTACACAAAACACATTTCTGCAAGCACATCTGCTCTACCTTGTGCTGACATCATCCTTATTATTGATCCCATATCCAAGGATATTTGTTTCAAAATAATTTTTTATCTCTGAGAACTCCAGTCTCATTTTGTCTCCCTAAATGCACACAAATTATGCCAAGCCTTTCCCTACTGCAACATTGATTCCTGACAAAATTATTTTTGCAGAATCACTCTTCACTTTATATGTAGCTTCACAAATTTACAGACAAAATATTTTTAAGGATATCTAGAACAAATTTACACCATATACACAAGACAAAGACTAATGAAAAAATTACTTCAGTCTTGGTGGCAAACAATGCAGAATAAGAGTAATAATATTGAATATGTATTAATTTAAAAATTGTAATCAAAAAGAAAAGATATATTCATGGATTTAAGTATTTAGTAAAGTAAAATCAACTACAACCTGAGGAAGCATAGAGAAACAATAAAAAACAAACATAGAAAATAAATCATTAAACAAGAATATGATGTGAATGATATATAGTTGCAATTCTAATTGTGTGAAAATATAAACACAACATCTAACTATTGATAAATATATTGGAAAATGCAAACACTCAAAATAATATTTCTTAGGAAATAACCATATACAAACAACTAAGGAAAAATTTCATTTGCTCAATATTACCATCCAATAAACTTATGAATAAGAGTAAAAAGTATAAAATTCTAGGAAAACACAAAGTTTCTAGAAAATTAGCATACAGAAATTTGGTAAAAGAACTCAAATATTGAATGGTCTAACGTGACAGGCCGTAATGTTAAGCTTAATTTGTTTTGGCTGAAAAATGCTCTATTGAAAAGTATCCTAATGTTACTGCATATTCACAAAGAAAGATCTTTTAAGAAGGAAAGGTTTTCTATATTTCCCTTTGTAATACCTTTGATATAATTTGAAAGTTAATTGATTAATTATTTTAAAAACTTTATTATTTTATGATATAACGTATTTTGTGCTACCTGGTTCTAAATAACTCATGGCTGTGGACTGAATTATGCCCCTCTTCATAATTTATATGTAGAAGCCCCAATCTCCAGTGTGACTATATTTAGTTATAGAGCCTTTAAACAGGTAATTAAGAAATTATAAAGGAGGGGCCCTAATCCAATTAAAGAGGGAGAGACATTACAGATGTGCACACATGGGAAAAAGATCATCTAAGTATATGTCACAAGGCAGCCATTGGTAAGTAAAGGAGAAAGGTTCTAGGAAAAATCAAATATGCAAAATACAGGATCTTAGACTTTCAGCCTTCGGAACTATGAGAAAATAAATTTGTATTGTTAAAACCATACTGTGATATTTCATCATAACAATGAAATGATGAAAAATGTATTGCATGCACTTTTATAAGACAGTAATTCTGGACACTTTCTCTATTTTGTTTTTCAAAATTATCCTTTCCATGTTGAATAGATTTCTACTTTAGACAAGCAGTCTGAAATTGCAGTACAGTTTTAGATTTCTTGGACTTGTTTTTTGTCAATAAAGGAATAAGAGCTTGCATTCATGTAACTATTTATTTAGTGCTTTTTATATGTCAGGCTTTGTTCTAGTCACTAAAGATACAGAGGTGATTCAAACTGAACAAGTCTCTGCTCCAATGGAGTTTATATGTAAAAGGAAGACAGCAAATGGCAATTACATAACATATCCACTGGTACATAATTGCTAGGAAGAAAAATCAAATGGGACAAGGAGAGCATTTGTGATGATGTTTAATGGTTTCTGAGAGAACCATCAGAGGAGTTGGCAACTGAGTGGAAAAAATAAATTATTTCCTTTATATGGTATTATTATTTGAACTGTAGTATTTGTTAGTGAGCATAATTCTGCCAGAGACTTCATGCAATACAACATGGTCAATCAGGATATTTAACCTTCCTGGAAAGTTTTTCCAAATTTTGACATGATAAGCCAAGAATTGTCAAGTTCATTCAATGTCACCTATTTCACCAAATGATGTGAAAAAACAAACAAAAAAACACCCTAATCTAGATCATTGTGTTTTAGATATCCAGGACAGAACATATCTTCTGTCCTCTATCCTTGAGGACAGAGGTTGTGTTTACATCTTCAATTCTATTTAAAATTTCTCCTTTTTTTCCTTTCTTTTTTTTTTTTTTTTTTTTGGTACTGGGGATTGAACTCAGGGGCACTCCATCACAGAGCCACATTTTCAGCCCTATTTAGTACTTTATTTAGAGACAGTCTAGCTTGCTTAGTGCCTAACTGTTGCTGAGGCAGTTTTGAACTGGGAGATCCTCCTACTTCAGCCTCCCAGGATACTGGGATTACAAGCTTGTGCTATGCACTAAGCAAAATTTCTCCTTCTTGAAGACATTCCCACTAGTTACTACAAGTTCTGCTTTCCCCATGTGAAGATTGAACACCCAGAAATGCTGAGGCAAGTGTAGAAAACAAGTTTTATTTAAAGAATAGTAACACAGACTTCTCAGCAGAGAAGAGGACCCAGAGCTGGGTGTATGAGAGGGGGTGAATCTTGTCTTTTTTATAATTTCCAGGTTTCTTAATTCTCATGTCCTCTCCATTTATTCCACCCATGTGGTGAAAATGTGGGAGAGGGGCAATTCAGGGGGAGCTGCCCAGGGAATACTCACTAATAATTTTCTGATGGGTGGACTGTCTTCCTGGAAGCAGGTGACGTTTTGGTTATTGGTTAGGGGAAGGGGTAGTGTCCTGAAGGTATTAACATTCCATTCCCCTTCAACCCAGTTTCCATCTTCCCAACTGAAGTTTTCCATCTTCCCAGTTAAGTTTTGGTTTTCTTGACATGATTTATCTATCTACACTAAGTGCCTGACCTTTGTTCTTGCTTCAGAGAGGTAAGAAAGCATGAGAGATAAAACAAATTGATTAACTTAATGATGAAGGACATGATATAAATTTCTGGACCATGTTTCAAACAATATTTTTTTTTAAATTTTCACATGTACCTTCTCATAATGTCTTGCCTCAAGAAGACTTAAGAAAACAGGAAAAAAAAAAAAGAAAAGAAAAAGAAAAGAAAAAATGGGTTAGGTGAGAAAGAATTTCTGTACTGAGAGATTTAATTAGGTGTGTCTAAGACATCTTCCAAGAAGAGTCATTACATTTCTTTCTCTAAATTTCAAACTCAGTTTCAGTTCTCAAGGGCAGAAAGGTTAGCAGATAAAAGGGTCTCTGTTTCCTCTGCCTCCTCTAGATGGAAATGCTGCTGCTCATGGTGGTGGGTCTATGATCCAGAAGACCCTCCCTGTTGGGACTTTACCTTCTTAAAATACAAGGGTGTGGGTGACCATGTCATTGGGTATCAGCTCTTTTGAGCTTGGTTACCAAGGTGTCTACATGTACACATCATTTTTTTAGAGACCCTGGGAAATGGTGACCTTGCAGAAGGCTAAGATCAGCTATTACCTCAGTGCTGATCACTACTCACCAATGTTAGATACAAGAATACACTTGGTTGTGTACCTCCTAAAATTGCATGTATGCACATATGTGTGTATGTGTTTGTGAAGCTCATACATTTAAATACTGAAGTTGAATCTAATTTCCAAAAAGTCAAGAATAAAAAAATATAATATTTCAGAGTCTACAAATAAAGAAACGAAATTGTTTTATAATT
This sequence comes from Sciurus vulgaris, assembly GCF_902686455.1. Classification (NCBI taxonomy): domain Eukaryota; kingdom Metazoa; phylum Chordata; class Mammalia; order Rodentia; family Sciuridae; genus Sciurus; species Sciurus vulgaris. Next base: position 21,608,113 of record NC_136470.1, on the reverse strand, counting down.
GCAAATTGTCACTGTTCTATTCTAAAAACAACTTGAAAACAGTAATTTTGAAAAATATAAAATGTACCTAAAATTATGTATACCATTATTTACCATTAAAGAACTGAAATTGTACTCAAAATTGCAACCTTACTGAAAATTAAGAGAGTAGGTTTATATTTTGAGCCACCTCAATGGAATTGACAGCAATGAAAATTTTGTTACAAAGTAATGTCCTTGGAGGTCCAATTTTCTCACTTCTAGTACTCTTTCATTTTCAATATGGGTAGCTGGGAAATATTACTCTAGCTCTTCTTTGATGGGCACATATTTTAAATATCTTTTGGAAGAAAAATACAGAAACGAATCTCAAAACAGTTTATCTATGGAGATTATCATACTGGAACATAAGAGATGTAGCCAAGGGAACCAGAGACTATGATGAACAGGAAAAGAATGGAAACTCAAAGAAGAATTCGCATCAGGGTGTTGATTTCTGTCTCTTGTTTATGATTTATGTATTTGACTGCATTCTTCATCTTGCTGGTGATTTCTCAGTATCTTGGGGAATATGAGCACCAAAAGGTGCTGAATTAAAGCATTCAATTTCTTCTGTGACAGAATAACTCACGATATGCTCCACTCCAGACACAAGTTGTATCTACAGTTGTGAAGTTAAAAAAAAAGTGCTAGATCCCATTATAACTTTTTGGGAAGAAATGAGGGTAGTTCTGAAAAGAATTTTAATCAAAGAGCAACACAAAAATCCTACATGAAGGATCACTGTGAACGTTGAGGTCAAATAATTTTATTTTGAACAGCTCAAAACATTGCTTAATTATAAGTAAAAATCTTCTAGTTGGTCTTAGATCTCAACTAGGAAGCATTGCCAAACAATACATTAGGTTGCGTGAAATGTGCATTTCATGTTACACACCATATTCCTTTGTTATTGCATTTACACCTCAACATCCTGCTTATTTTCTTCCTCAATGCACTCTTCCTTGATACTACATCCTTAAAAAAACAACGTTCAGAATTGGACAAAATCCCCCAGCTATGGGATATAACCATATATATGAAATATATTGGAACAATGTAGCTATTAATTCTGCATTGACACTACTTATCTGTTTTTATCATTAGAATTTACATACTTTTGTGGCTGTATCAATTTCCATTCTTTTCTGAATTTTTATTTCTTTGGTGGAACTGTGGATTGAATATCCAGAGACTAGCTTATGGTAGGCAAATGCTCTATAATGAGCTACATTGTCAACCTCTAAATTTGTATTCTTAAAGTTCAGATAAATTGGCATATTTTATGCATATCAAAATATTTTCTTTATATTATCATACAAGTCACAGAGATCAATGCATATATTTTCTTTCACATGAAGACTTTTGCACAAATTTGAATCTCTTACTCAAGTTTTGAGATATTTGCATATTAATTTATTTTTATTTCATCCTTTTGTCATTTAGTCTTTTCCTATGATGTTTATTTCCAAATTTTATGAACAAGAATTCTGTGAATGCAAACACATTTGACTAACGTATATAGCTTCAAAGTCACAATCTCCTATATAATATTTGTTATTAGCTACATTACAGTGAACTTGAACATAATTCTACTCATTTTAGCATATTAAACCCTTTGAAATATATAATTCAGGTAAAAATTTATATATGCAAAATATTGTGAGCAAAACCATTAGTACTGTGTCATAAAACTATATGAATAATTTGCTCAAAAACACAATCTCTGTTTCTAAATATCTAAATAATGCATTTCATCATATATTGTTAAATATCTATCACATTAAACTATAATTTAAAGAATTTACTGTGTTCTGCTCTGGGTGCAGCCCTGTCCTCTTATATATTGACTTGTTATGAAATATTTCTTATTCTGCAATCACATATGAAAACTATTTCATATACAATTGAATGAAATTTAATTTGGAAACAATGTCTCTATAAATAGTGATGTAATCTTTTATTGAGTTCTTTCTTGACAATATATTAAATACCTAATTTTGGTGCTTATATTATTCCCCTCTGATTTAAAATATTTTTTCCCTTTGTAAAATAAATGACATTAATAGTAGTAGAGAATTTTCACAGTAGTGAGTTCTCTGTTGATACAGCATGCTCTTCTCAAACATTAATTATTTATACTCACATAAATTATTTTGCTGTGCTCTCTATATTTTACAAATCCATTAGTCTTTACGTATTTTGTTGTACATAGTATATTTTCTTGAAATTGTCATCTCTGGGTTTTCTAAAATTATGCTACTATTTGTGACTCATATCAAACAATTCAAACATATCCAGTAATTTTTTTGGTGAACTTCTAAGTCCATTATTCACCGTCTTTTAACATGACGATCTTTAGAATTTCTGAACCTATAAAAATTTCAGGAAATCTTAAATTTAACACTGGTTAGATGGTCAGGAGGTTCAGCCCTCATTTCTATTACTGTCAGTTCTCTTAATTTCCCCCTATATTAAATTTTCAAAATATGCTTATCGGACGATAGAAAAGCCCCCCAAACAGACAAAGCAATGAGACATATGTGCTACTAACACTCATAAACACATGCATATATCTTCTTTTGCCAAATAATATGATAAGCAAATAATATCTAAACATAGAATTATGTTCTCTTAAGAGAAAGTGTTATTAGCATCCATATGGGAAGTTGAGCAGTTTTATGTTCTTTCAGTAAATAGCATTCAAATTTTCTTTAGAACATGGGAAAGAAGAAACAACAATAAGGGTTTGCTTTCCTTCCTATAATGCTTCTCCTTTATTTTCTTCCAGGACTCTCCCCCAAGCTTTTGCAAGCGTTTTAATCACCAATGATGTTTGCACAGTACTGTAGTTCCTTTTACTTGCCAAATTGATTCAGCTTTTAAGCAATCTTTAAAATTGAAATAAAATTCACTATTCTGCTGACTCTAGATAAATGCTATTCTCATTAATCAGTGAAGTAAATTTATAAATCATGTTTTAAAAAGTACCTGTACTTTATACAGTTGCAAAAATTTGCATCATTAGTGATCATTTATGCTTTTATTTTAAATTACTTATTTTAATAAGAAGATTTTTGTGCTATAATATTTTAATTACCCTAGGATGGCCTTTAACCTTTTATAGGTCCAGATGAGTAATGTTTAAGAAAAATACACTAATTGTCAAGAAATACTCTGTTTGAGGTGAAGAAGAAAATTGTGTGCCTCTACCATAATACAACGGATGTCATAAAAAGCTTTTCTCCCACATGTGCAGAGTACTCAGAATTTATAATACATTTGGTGTAGCAAGCTATTCAGGCTTTTCAGTCTGACGAGACTTAACTTTTAAGTCTGTCTCTTGTTAGCTCTAGAGTTGTTAGCAATTAACTTGGTTGTGAAGTGAAACTCTATCTTCCTAATCAAATTATGAGAATTAAATGATATATACATTAAAAGTTTGGTATTTAGAATGTTTTCAAGTATTGGTTTATTCTAGGTACTAATTGAAAACAAACAAACAAATATCATTCTGTCAATAGTTGGAAGTGCAACAAAACCTTTCTCTTTCTGATTTTAGTTTGTTATTGGCAATGATGGATGGAAATGTGTTTGTTTTCAGTTTGGAGGCTATAAGTTTGAACTCAAGACATTGATAGGATCACACACACTCTAATTCCTTTAGCAGAGAATCTTCTTACTACTTTTTTCTTGGCTTCTGTTGGCACTTGCAGCCATTGGTGTTCTTTGATTGGCAGCTACATGAACATCATCTGTGTCTGGATCTTCATGTGGTGGTTTTTGCCTCTGTGTCCATATCTCTGTGATTTCACAAGGTCTCTCTTCTCTTGTCCAGACATATTAGATTAGGACACACACTAATAATGTCATTTTAACTTGACTACATCTGTAAGGATGTTTTAAACCAGGTCACTTTCACATTCACTGGGGATTAGGAATTAAACATGTTGCGGGTGAGAGTGGGCACAACAAAACTCACGACATTTTAATTCAAGATATTCCAATTTCATACAATATGGCAATATTTGTTTTCTCAATTTATACATTCTCTGTGTTTGCTCTGATTTAAAAATTAGATAAGGCTCCAACCAATTATAGAATTAATGCATTGACCTTTGTATTATCAGGTAGAATGCTTTTCTTCTTTGTTCATTTTTGTAGCACAAAATATGTGGAGAAGAAATCTTAAAATAGTAATTTCAAATTACATAGTTTATTAAGCTGCAAACATGTAAGACACATTACATTAAATATTACAGAAACTAAAACTTTGGCCCTTTTCATCAATTTTTCAGGGGAAAGTAACAAAACTTCTCCCTACTTTGATATATTTTGTCCTTTGAAGCAACAGTGAAGTGAACCATTAAAAAGTAAAACACTCCATTGAACTGAAAAACAAACTCTGATTGGGAAAGCTAATGCCTTAGGATAAAATAGGTTTTGTAATCTCTGCTTTCATGTCTCCTTGTATCTTTGATGGATGATGAAGAAAGTTAAATTCTAAACAAAATGCCACACTGAATTACTTTTGTAGATTTGCATATGAACAGAAGTTTTAAAGGGTCCACCCAAATGCACACCAAATGGAAGGGCAACAGGACAATAAAAGAACTATTTTATAGTTAATTTCCTAATAGAAAATAAGACATATTTCATGAGCTTTTAATTTACTTGACAAAAAAATGAAAACAAATATGCTAATATGCTCTTTAAATTTCCCACAAGTTGATTGTTTTCCAAGTTTTCAAAGTAAAAACTAATTTTATAATAATTTACATTTAATATGCTTCTTCATTTTGGATATGTGCTTGTGTTATGTTAACAGAAATTGATTTGATATTCACTAAAAGGTACCTTTCTGAAGAAGATAAATTGCTAATTAATTAATGGAGTCCTCTTAGCGTTGGCTAGAAAGAACAAACTCATAATCTATGTTAGTTTGAATGGCAGATATTGTCTTAGAATATATTTTCACAATCCTAAAGTTGTGACTTACACATGGAATTAATAAAAGAAATACAGCAATGTAAATGGGAATCTGTGTGTTAAAAAGGGCAGGAGTAGGTGAGAATATCAAATTGTTTGGACAGTGAAGGCATGAACTGTGATGGTAAAATTTTGGCAAAGGTATGAAGAGATTTAGGTGATTGGCCACACTGATATCCAAGGCAAGCAATCTGGGGCAGAGTGGTCAGTGAGAACAAATGTCATAAACTAGGAGTACCTGGTACATACGAGAGAGGAAAAAGAGGCTACAATAAAAGCAAAGTGGGTAGAAGTAACAAATATCAGAGAGGGCACCAAGTTTTATGCAGACTCATGTATGTGAGACAATAACTCTGAAAGTCCTACAAGTTGTTAATGTGGATTTTTACATGATCCATCTTGCATTAAAATGATTATTGTAGTTGCTATGATAAGAATACATTATATGGAGCAAGTAATATGTATAAAAAACCAATGGGCAGAAAGCAAATTATCTTAGAAAGTAGTGATGATTGACAGCATCACCAGAGTAGTGAGTGAGAAGCTGTAGGTTGCTAATTACATTTTGAATATAGGTTTGGCATTGCTTTCTGCTAAATTAGGTATAGAGTGAAAGAAATGAAATTGTGTGTGTTTGCATATGTGTGCTTGTATGACAGCAGAAAGGGACAGAACTCAGAGACACAGTGCTGTAGTTTGAAACTTTAATAGTCTCCAAAGAATTGTTGGTTTGTGGTGTTACTGAGAAATGTTGGAACATGTAAGAGGGAAGCCCTAGGAGAAGAAAGTTAGTTCAATGGGAAAAACCCTTGAAAGGGAAAGGGATATTAGGACTCTAACTCCTTTCTCTCTCTTTCTTTCTTTCTTTCTTTCTTTCTTTCTTTCTTTCTTTCTTTCTTTCTTTCTTTCTTTCTTTCTTTCTTTCTTTCTTTCTCTCTTTCTTCTTCCTTTTCTTACTTATCTCTCTTTTACTTTCCTGGTCATTATATGGTAAACAGATAACTTCCTGCGACATGCTTCTGTGTTGATATACTTCCTTATTGCAGGCTCAAAGCAACAGGGTCAAGGAACCACAAATGGAATCCTCTGAAACCATGAGACAAAATAAACCATTCCTCCTTTTAAGTAGATTTTCTCAGGCATTTTTCACAACTACAGAAATCTGACTAACACAGACAGAGAAATTCAGGTCCACTTCTAATACTAAAAATGGAACCTCAGCAAAAAGAAAGATGAAATTATCTTCAACTGAGAAGAAGAGTGTGAATGGATCAAATGGGAGTATATGTGTGTGATTTTGCAGGGGAGATATTACATGCCTTGCTTTGGATCACTTGAGCTAGAGAAATCTATTTACCAGTCATGGAACAACACTAAATGATGTCATTATTTTGTACTTTGTACTCATTCTCCTGCCCTATGTCCTATGACCATGGAAGAATCTGACAAGAAGAATAAATATATAACTGCAAGATGGGAAAAGATTAGAGGAGTCTTCTCTTTCTTACTTCAGATTGTAAGTTGAGCCATTAGTCTAACCTAAGCCTTACTAGAGAAAATGTTTTCAAATTAGATGAGAGAGATGAGAGATATATTGAACCACATTAGGTATTTATATATCTCAAAATAACTAGAGATGTTGATGTTATTTATTATTTATTGACATAATAATCATATTTATTGTATAGACTTATAAGTTGACAGAAGTGAAATAATAATTTAGCTTATTTGTATTTTCATATTTTCAAATATTATTATTTTTATGTGTTATGTGGCTTCCAACTCTTTCCTAGTGTCTTAAATAATGTAACTAATTGTCACATACCATGGATACCATGCTGTGCTATAAAACATTAGAGCTACTTTCACCCTGCCCACTTTAAATAGCATTACAGAGCATGCCTTAAAATAAATACAGTAGTTTCCAGCTTTTAATCCCAAGAACGTAAGTCAAATTTCCAAATCAATTAAATAGTTATAGATGTAACCTGAAATTATATATGTACATACACACACACACACATCTGTGTTTATGTGCATGTAGTTTTGATTATAACATAACCAGAAAGAAACAAAATATTAATAATAAGAATGAAAGTGCAGTTGATGGGAATATTTTTATGTCAGCGGGACAATGAGCTATATTTCTGAAATGTATGATAAAGAGAAAGGATAGTCTTTTATAGTTAATGAGAATATGATTTTAATGTAGAATGACCCTTCTTACTTCATTAACAGAAGACATTTTATTATACATGTTTTCAAAACCACAAGAAATTTAACTTGTGTTGAATATATGAAATTTATGGAGAAACATCTCATAATAAAATACACCTCAAAGCTCTGAACTGAAAGCTTAAAGAACTTTTTTTTAAGCACAAGAAAGGCTTATGGTAGAATAACTGGTAAGATAGGAGAGAAGTTAAACAGATTTAAAAAAAAAAAAAAGTAATTGCTCTGGGTCATAGTTTCATTGAAATAAGAACCAGGGATTTTCACGTGCACAGAAAAATCTCCCTGAGGAAAAGCAACATGGTGTGATAACTAGGGGAGTAAAGCCAGCACAAACAACAACCAAAAAACAGCAAAAACACCAACAAAATTACTTGTTTGCTTTGAGTAGAAAGCAAGCAAATATGAAAAAGTTCTCCTCAGAAACTTATTTACATCTTTATCCTTGATTTTGTGTTGCACCCCAACTGAAGCCTGGATTCAAAGGCCTGTGTAATGTCAAAAAAAAAAAACCCAAAAAACAAAAAACAAAAAAATCCAAAAAACTCAAAATACAATTATTTTACAAAGGAAGGTCTGGCATTGGTTAGGCCACTAGATTCCTGGGAGAACCATGTGTATACTCACTGAAGGAATTCATTTAGAAAATTATACCCAAAAGAAAGATACAGATAATTTCCAAGAAATAAGAACTCAACTACATATCATTGAAAAAAACAAAACAAAAATTAAAAAACAATTAGAAAGCAATTCAACATGAGTGAAATAAAAGGTTAAATAAAAAATCTATAGAATCAGATAGAGATTTTGTTTATTAAAAATAAATAATTTAAATATGAGAAGGAAATAAGAGATAAATAAAAGAGACCAAGAATATTTGAATGAAATAAAAATTCCAGAATTAAATAGGTAGATGATATGTAAGTAGATGAAGAGAGGCAGACAGATAAGCAAATGCTGTGGAATGAAGTTCCATTTCTTGCTATGATACAAAAGGATGTGAAAAACTTCTACTCCTACTGAAAACAAACAAGAAGTCATGAGATAACCAACATATATGTTCTTGAAATCCATCAATGTACTATGGATTTGGGGGGATCACGTGACTAACTTACAAGATGTGAGTGTGGGAATATAAGGAAGTTGCTCTGTGTTCATGCTGTGGAGGACACCCGCCTACCTGGTGCCAGTCTTTGAGGTCTCAGGCAAGGCGGAGAGTGGAATGGGCTTTCCAATGCAAGAAAGACTTTATTCAGCTTAGGAGGAGCCAGGAAAACTGAATAAACCTGTGTGCGAAGCATCCAAATTGATTTGAAGGTAGACATCAACAAAAATAAAACACTTTTAAGTAAATAATCTTTTACTCAGAAATATTGCTGAAAGAGTATAGCCTTGTGGTTTCAGTGTTTCTCAGTTTTATGATGTCTGGCTCATGATCTGCCAAGAATAAAGTTTTGTCATTTCTTACCTAGGTAGTCTCAAAGTCCCTGGCATGTGAATAAAAGAGCTCAAATATTTCTGTCTTCAGTTCTCGTATTAAATAGTCGATACCTCATGATTTTAGTGAACCGTGGCTCCAACCCTCAAAGATTTGTGGGAGTAAAGCGTTTGTGGCCTGGACATCCTAGTAAGAGTGCTTGGCCGTATCTTTAGTATCTTTAATGTACTGGAAGCCTATCTTCATGTAATTTAACTACTACTTAAATCTATTGATCAGAACAAAGATATGATCCTAATAATCCTTGGACTCATCATGCTTGAATCTAAAGATCCTCTAAGAATGATTAAGCAAATCCAGCTGCAAATCTGGTTGATCTTTAACATCAGTTCTTCTCCCCTGCAGTACAGCAAAGGAAAGGGCACTTTTCTTGTCCTAGAAATGAGGAAAGTGTGGACACACACCTGTTTGAACTTCAGAATTGCTCTGGAGTTACTCCGATGTTTTTCCCATTGCTCCCCTCAGCTTTTCATTGGGGGTGTTTACTTTGATGATACTGTTTTTTGCTCAAAATTGTGGGTTAGTATGTTGTAGAAGAGGGCAGGGAGGTTATGTCTTCTGTTCCATTTTGTGAATAGCTATTTGTATCTTAAAAATCTCATGTAAGAAGCTTTACTCAAGAGTCTCAATCTTATCAGGATGGAATTTATATAGTGAGGTCTAAGACTGAGACAAAACTTGGAGGACCTTGGAAAAGTGTGAGGTTGCATGTCAGAACTGACTTATTGTAGAAATTAATAAATAATGGGGAATTAAAGTGGTCATGAAGTACACCACTCCCATGCAAAGACATCCCTGTTCCTTCCTGTGAATCTTGGCTGGATGTGTGCTGTGTTTCTAGAGTGGAGCAGAAGAAGCACTATGCCTGTTCTGGATCTGGGTTTCAAGAACCCTGGAAGCTTATGCTTTTACTTATTTAGAAATAGGATTTGTCTGAAAAGAGTGAAGAGTGGAGAGACAAAGTATATACACAAAGATAGTGAAACAGTGAAAAATAAATAGAAACAGATTACACAAAAGAATATCACATGATTTATAAGCTCTCTCTATATATTTTTAAGCTGAGACAGCAACCATGCCAATATAATTTGGATGTGCAGTCCCAGGAATCATATGACTGAAAGAATGTATCCTTACCTGAACTCAACCCATAATGCAGAATTTTGAGCAAAATAAATGGTGGCTGCTATAAGTGACTGTTGATGGTTCATTTTCTATACATTTAGTGATAATATAAATCACATATTTGCAAAGTTAAGACAGGCTTTAGGCTCCAAACTTTTGATTTCTATCATATAAACTTTTGAAAGGGTCTTGACCATGTCTTATATAACTGAAGACTCTACATTATCTTTCTAAGTTCTAAAAAGTTGATTCTCTAAAACTATGCATTTATTTAGAACTTTTTCCTTTATCATTTTAATAATCAATGCAACCATTTCACTACCAAGTCAAGGTAACTTTTGTATTTTCTATAATCATTCTAGAATCTTAGTGCATGGGTTAGATTCAAATCTGGTGATATTGCTTCCAGCAGAATCCCAGTGTCTATTAATGCTGGAGTGCTTATCAGAGGCTTGCTTTTTCCTTTCAAAAAGTTGCTTTCTTTCATTGTTTTGATTTTTTATTTGCTGCATGTTTTTTTTTTTTTGTTTTTTGTTTTTTTTGTTTACAGCTATTAACCTTATATCCATAATGTTCTTTAGAGAAAACACTTAAACATTTTTTAAGAGGTCAGTCAAGATTTGGGCTTACATTGAAATTCTGACTATAATTGTAGTCATTCACTTGTCACATTTCCAGAATTAGGGTAAATCTGCACTCATAAATCAAGAACAATCTGCCTGCAGATAATCTTCTGAGTCTAGCAAATTTTAGATTCACCTGAAACTTTTATTATTATTATTATTATTATTATTATTATTATTATACATTTTTGGTTTTTTAAATTTAAAGAAGAATAATTAGAAAGTTATGATATTCTACCTAGTCAAAGGCTTTTCTTTAACAAAGTCAATAAAGGGAGAATCCTACTAATGATATTGAAAAAAGACTACCTAATGAAGAAAGCTAGTGTAATATGGGATAGTGACAGAAATCCATTGATTAATCATATGAGAAAATATTCAGGAGTCATAAGGCTTGAGTTATTGTGTTTTATGGTTTGAATATGATACGTTCACCAGAAAGTTCATGTAAATGCAGGAATGTTCAGAGGTAGACTGATTATTAGATTATAAGAACTATAACCTAATCTGTAGATTCATCTCTTTGATGAATTAATAATTCGAATATACTAACTGGGTGGCAACTCTAGGCACATGGGACATGGCTGAAGAAATCATTGCGGTGTGCAACTTTGGGAATTATATTTTATCCCTGCCTCTTTTCTATCTCTTTGCTTCCTTGCTTCCATGAGCTAACAGCTTTCCTCCACCATGCCCTTCCACCGTGATGTTCTGCCTTACATCTCAGGCCCAGAGGAATGGAGTCAGCCTACTATGGATTGAACCTCTAAACCCAGGAGTTCAAAATAAACTTTACCCCTCTAAGTTTTTTGTTTGTTTGTTTGTTTGTTTGTTTTTGAGTTTTGGCACTGAAAATTGAATTCAGTGGCACTTTACCACTGAACTACATCCCCAGCCTGTTTTATCTTTTTATTTTGAGACACTCAGTTGCTTGCTTAGGACCTCACTAAGTTACTGAGACTGGTCTTGAACTTGGAATCCCTGGCCTCAGCCTCTTGGGTGGCTGGGATTACAGGTGTGCACTACCATGCTTGAATCTAAGTTGTTCTTGTCATGTCAGATATTTTGATCACAGGTATAAAAAGCTAACACAATTAGATTTGCCCAATAAAATCTATAGACATTTATCAAATCCATTATTAGTGTTATGAAGAAATGGCTTACTCAAATGAGCACACACCTACACATAATAAATCTTTATGTGTGTGTTTATCAAATATAAGGAGAATCATATATATATATATATGCACAGATACATATAATAAGTACATATATATATTTTTCCCCTCATTGGTTCTGTGTGTGTGTGCATATGAATGTGTAAATTAAGGACAAGAAAACATGAATAATATCCATAGAAATTATGAAGTCAAGAGTAATTCCATTTCGGTTGTGTACATGTATTACACACACATATACACGTGCACACACATGCACACATATATACCATTGCATATACATATCCTCTTCTTATACTCTTGGGGATGTAAGGGATGAGGTAGGAATCTGAAAGAGTTGTTCACTCCATTGGGTGGTTTGTGGAGAGGGTTACAAAAATTTTTCATATAAATTTGAAATACAACCTAAAAAATGTTTTATTCTTTTACAGTTCGTTAGTGTTGCCATTCTAATTTATATAGAAGTTTTGTGCCCTCAAACAAATTGAACATCAAATTATTATGCTGTAATTTATGACTTGCTAGCTTGAGCTCACTTATAAAATCCATAACTTTTTCAAAATTTACAACTTTCAAAATGGAAACTGTTAGAACTCTTTCTGCATATCATGTATTATGTCTTTTTCAATTTATCAAGAAGTTTACATCATTTGAAATGATAATGAAAATTTATCATATTTTCAGATATCCACTTATATAGAGAAGGTACATCCTCAGAGCATCTACCTCAAATACCCCAATTGAGAAAGGGTTTCACAAAGGAGTGTAGGTTGTACAAGAATACAATCCAAAATAAAATTAGTGGAATGGGATAAACAATTTTACAATTCTCAAATAAACAAGATATTACAAAATGGTTGTCTTCTGGGTACAAGCATTTTCTTCACTAGAAGTGAATGCCATTCAGACACAAAACTGTTTTCAGTCCTTCTGGATATTTGGCCATAAACTAACAAGATCCCCTGTTCCAAAGTTATGCCTGGCTGGACCATGAATGAGTTAGCAGGGCTTCCTCATGGGTTGTACCATATCATGTTCCAGCAATTCAATTGGTCTGAGCCCAGATATGGGAACCTGTTGACACATAAGCCCCTCCCTTATTCAATGCTTGCTTATTGGTAACTTACAGTGTGATTTTCTAGGCTATAACCCATAGCTTTAATATCAGCATAGATTCCTCCTCTAGACATGTCTAATAATTTTAAGTAATTTATATAGTATAGAGATAATTTAAATGAAGTCAAACTCTAGTTTGAATTGGCAGACACTGAGATATGATGACAGAAAAGTCTGACTGTGAATGTTTATATTTTCTTCAGAATGTAGATCTTTACTCAGGATCCAAGGAGAAAAGACACCAAGAGAATCAGCCCAAGTACCAACCTGTCTACAGTAGAACATTACAGCTGTGATTTTATTCTCAGGAGAAAAAATTTTTCCTCTGAGGACAGCTGACAGGACTGGACCACAGGATTCTATTAGAAGACTTAGGAAACAAGTCCTTAGTTCACAAATAATTTTTCGAGTTCCCTGGGGAGACATTGTAGCTCAACTCACACACAACACACTCAAACTGAATAATACTTTGCTTTCAAGAATCACAAAACAGACAATGCCTAGACTTTTTTTATATTCCTTAATTCATGCAAGGAAAAGTATTCATTGACTTTAATGGAAAGGAGAACAATCTCTCACTTCCTATAAACCTGATTATTCCTAGTGCAAATGAAGAAAATACTAATTGACTTTGGTTTACTTTAACTTTATCCATACTCTTTACACAGTAGTGGGAAAAATCTAGTCAAATAAAATTAGGCCAGCAAACACATGCTGTTCTATACTAGAAGTCATACTTAGAGAAATACTTCTCTTTATGTTACTGCTGATGAAATCTACAGTTAATAACCCTTATACAATCTCTTTTTGAGAGATCTGCCATGAGACACTAAAATATCGAATTGTGGAAAATAACTGATTTACCTTGTACTTTCACTTTATTGTAAGAAAGAGGAAGTAATGAAGATTAAAGTAAATATAAAATTTGTGGGAGTTTACAAAACAGAACATAGACCAATGGAACAAAATACAGAGATTAGAAGTAAAACCACACATTCTAATCAATAATATTTTACGGAGGTGTTAAGAAGATGCATTAAAGGAGGGACAGTCTTTTCAATAAGTGGTGTTGGCAAGACTGGGGAGTCACAGGCAGAAGAATGAAGCCGACTTCCTGTCTCTTAGCAGTAACAAAAATCAACTCAAAATGGATTAAAGGATTGCATGTAAGAACTGAAACTACAAAACTATTAAAAGAAAATATAAGGAAAATGCTTCAGGATATGAGAATGGACACTAATTTTTTTTTAAATCACAAAAATACAAGGTTGGTTTAATACTTGAAAACAATGTAATTCACAACACTAAGAATAAAGAAGGCAACGGATATGATTCTCTCAACTGAAACAGGAAAAACAATTAACAAAATTCAATATCCACTCATGATAAAAGCTCTAAGCAAAACAGAGGCTAATTATTTTATGAAAAATGATGGCTATAAAAACAACAAAAATCTTTTTTCTTTTGGACACTATATTTTTAAGGATGACATTGCAAAAGCAATGAAACAAAAGTAAAAATAGACAAATGGATTTACATGAAACTAAAAACTTCTACATAGTGAAGCAAATAGCAGAGTTCAAACTATGAAATAGGAGACTGAATATGCTACATACGCAGATGTTAAAAGGTTGATATCCAGAATATATAAGGTCCTTAAAAATAAAAACCAATATTTTTATTTAAAAATGGAAAATAAATCTTGATAGACATTTGTTAAAACAAGATATACAAATGACTAACATGTACATAATGAAAGAAAAGCTCTATATCACTAATCATCAGGGAAACAAAAACCAAGACCACAATTATATATCACTCTTCCACACAGTAAGAAAGACTGTTACCCAGAAGTCTAAAGATAATTAATGTATTAGTCAGGGTCTCTATATGAGGAGAACCAGCAAAATGTATATAGACACTTATGTTGATTTCATATCTTATCTTGATTTCGTATCATACTGCTAAAGTGATTAGAGGAGTGCAGATGTCTCTTCAAAAATACTGATTTTAATTCCAAAGAACATACCCCCATAAGTGAAATTGTTGGATCATGTGATATTTCTATTTAGACTTTTTTTTTTTTTTTAACTATAAAAAGATTTTTATTTTTTCAAAAGTCATGATGAGACCAAAATGATAGGATATATCTTTTGGTAAAGATGCTAGTAGGGCCGGGTGCGATGGCACACAGAGTACCGCAAGTTCAAAGCCAACCTCAGCAATTTAGTGAGACTGCAATCAACTTAGTGAGATACTGTCTTTAAATAAAATATAAAAAGGGCTGGAGGTGTTGGGTGCCCCTGGGTTCAATTCCCAGTACCAAAAAAAAAAAAAAAAAAAAAAAGACTGGTAGGTCCCTCAGTGCTGGCCAACTTCTCTATATATGAAAAATTTTCATCACTAAAAAAGAGTAAAGAGAGTCCTTCACATTCTCAGAGCAACACCTTGATCTGGATAGTTCATTTTAGAAATAAAATTTTATATTATTTTACAAAGTAAAAGACCTAAAGTCAGCCACCAGTTTCAGGGTCAGCAAGCCTGCACAGACCCTATTTATAATTTTTTGAAGAAACTTCAGAATATTGTTCACAATGATCATAGTCATTTACACCCACCAACAATGTGTAAATTTTTTCTTTTCCCACATCTTTGATAACATTTGTTTCCCATGACTGCCGTTCTAATAGTGTGAAGTGACATTTTTTGTGGTCTTGATGGTCTTGGTTTGCATTTACCTGTTGATAAGTGATGTTGAACACTTTTTTTATGTGTAGATCATTTGCATGTCTTCTTTTGAGAAATATCTGTTTGGTTATTTTTCCTATTTTTACATGTTAATATGCTATTGAAGTATTTGAATCTCTAATGTATTGTCAACCCTAATTCTTCATTGGATGTAGGCTTTCCAGCTAATTTCTACCTTCTGTGAGTTGCCTCTTCACACTGTTGATTGGTTCCTATGTTCTGCAGAAGTTTCTTAATTTGACGCAGTTCCAGTTGTCTATTTTTATGTCTATGCTTTAGGATCATATTAAAAAGACATTGCTTAGAACAATATTGTAGAGGTTTTCCTCTATATTTTCTTCTATCATTTTACAGTTTCTGTTCTTATATTGAAGTCTTTAATCAATTTTTTGATGTGAGATAAGGATTCAATTTTATTTTTCTGCACATGGTTATTCATTTAATGACATTTTTACTATTTGAAGTCTGAAAATAAGTAGGCTTTTCTAACTCTTTAAATTTTGAAATTCTGTCATTTTTTATTAGAAAAATAGATTATATTTTTCTACTCTTTGAGTATCAGGTACAATAGCTATTTCTCATGTTTTTGAGATTTAAATATCTTGTCATGCTCTATTTTCTGTCCTTTCAGCTTGAAAATGAACCAACTCTCATTGCCTGAGCTCATTTCTTTCTAATTCAGCTAAAAGCAGCTAGCAATAATAATTTCATGTTTCTAATATGATTTCTAATATTATGATTTCCCATAAAATGATTTCCCTATAATGATTTCCCAAATCTACAAACTTAATAAACTCTTAGTTTAGTATAAATGTGATAGTTTTGCCAAATATTTTGCTATTGTACAACATGGATCTATTAAGATGATTTATATATTAATATTTTCACAGGGAAACTTCATTTTTGAATCAGAACAGACAGTTTATTAAGCCCAGAACATCTTGCAGTGGTTTCTCCTACACATTTCTCTCCAGGGTGATATGCTGCTGGAGTGGGTCATAGGTTCATCTGTGTTTGTAGTAAAACTGCACCACAAGAGACTCCCCACAAATTGTTATGAGAATGCAGAGCTCTTGTAAAACTGCTATCACGCATACCTATATGTCTTTCTAGAAATATATATATATACACATATATATGTATACACACACACACACACATATATATATATATGGGGGTGGGGCTTGTGTTCTGGAAAACTAGGCATAATTCCCTAAGGAAAATGGCATCTAAGTATCTATTACTCCTGAATGTCCTCAAATGTCTCCAGGGGAAGGGGCAAGGATTGGCTAAGAAGAGACCAATATTCTCCATCTTCATTATATCTTCTCCATTTCCTCTGTTCATATGGCCCAGAAAATATAGAAACTTTGACAAATGTCAGAATTTTATCCCCTTAGTTTCCTCAAATTTCTATATCTCATGTCATTTTCCTCACTGGTAACAATATGACCTCTAAACCAATGTTTTACATTTTGAATTCTACATTGGAAAATGCTCTACTTCAAGATTTCAAATCCTATTTCAGCTTTAAAATTTTAGCAGTTTCTATTTCATTTTAATTTGTGTTTGTGTGTGTGTGTGTTGCTAAGTATTGAAGCCAGGACCTTGTGCAAGGTAGGTAAGTGCTCTACTGTTGGACTATGTCCAAACTCCTATTTTAGCACTTTTAAAGGATACAGCAGGAAATGTTTTCAGGTTAACTTAATAGAAATTTATTTCTGTCTGTGTAAGAAAAACAGATGGGAATGAAGTAGTACTTCCATTCCCTGAAGTATTCAATAACGTAATACACGTGTCTCTCATCTTCAGCATTGACATTCAGAAATTGCCATAGGCATCAGCACACAGCAGGGTAGGGATGGAGAGAAGGGGAATGGCTTGTAGAATAATTCATGGACCAGGCACGGAGAAAGTACACAAGACATTGGTTTATATGCATTGAATAGAATGTATTCACATTTTCATACTTAACTAAGACAACCTGGAAAAAAGGTCTTACTACATTTTCACAGGAATTAAATATGGGTTTCCTTAATAACCACTTGGTCTCTACTGTTTTAGTATCTCTCCTTTTATATTTCCATATTTTCTCTACTTTTAATATCAGTAATATCATTTTTTTATTACAACACACACCAAACTTGCTAGTTGGCAATTTCTCAGTATTGCTCCAAAATATTTGCTTTTAACTTCCAATAATTATGGTTCCATCAGACCAAAGTATTTTACAGATACATTTTTTTTTCTAAATTGTTAAGCATTATAATGGATTTTTTCAGTTTCTTAATATAGTTTTATTTTTTGTCTAAAAATTTAGGATTATTTAGAAAAAAACTTCATAATTTTCTCAAGAACAGAACTACTTTATACATGAAGATATTCTGCTTTCTTTTTCTCAATGTCAATTTAAAATAACACTTGAATATGAATAGTCTTAAATAAAAATACTTTAATTATAGATACATCTATAAAGATATTTTAAAAAACAAGGAATCTTCCACAAATGCAGATAGTCCTACATTCTCAAATATTGGAAATCCTGTTTTGAGTCATATTTTTGTCTTATCCAGTGTAATCACAGGAAGACATTAAGCACATGAAAATTGGAAGTTCTTTTGACTCTCTTTTCAACTTCAGTAAATTTTATACTATATTAAATTTGCAGTTTTTCTTTTAAATTATAGACGTAAACACTTGATGAACATGTACCCATGAAACTTACCTGTGATAAATGTAGCAAAAATTTAAAATATGACACACAACCAATAATAACAGAGCTTATAAAAATAGCATTAAATATTGTCATCATCTTCAAGGTTATACTAAAAGAAAATTAAACTAGCATTAGGTCATTTCTAGAACTCAACTAAGAGTGAAAAAGATTGTCTATGCTGAATGTCATTGGTACTTTGTACAGACTTCCAGAAGAACTTGAGTATCAACCTTGATGCTTTAACGTAGAAGTATTTGTTTTAATAGAAGATTTACATAATCAAGATAAAAAAAATTAATATTGTGAGAAAAATTTCACTTATTTTTTCTTAATTTAAAAATAACAACTAATTCTAACTATAGGATTTAACCACCTCAGGCATGTGGATATACAATGCTGAGAGAGAAATTCTATCAACAAAATCTCTCCTCTCTTTGACTTGACTCAAATGAGTAAGCTGGTATAAACACATGTAGCAGTGCATGAGTGTAAGATGATAGAAGGAATACAGCATAAATATGGATGTTCTCAATGTTCACATGTACTGGGAAATAAAATTGCAAACTTTTAACATGGAATGCCTGTTTTCCTCATTTAACCTGTCTTTTCCTATTTCACCCTAACTTTTGGCAGATTGTGTAGATTGTGGTTGTTTAAGGAAAATAAGTTATTAAAAGAGATGCATATCAGAAATCTAAAATTTTAAATATTACAACAAAATATTAGAGAGATTGTGTTCATTTTTAAAACTATTCAAGTTTATAGCTTGATTCTCTGTGTCAAGTTGTGTAATAGCTTCATCCATGTCCCAAATTAGCATATACTACCTTTCACCTGTAGTTTCTTACCATTCATGCCAAGGGTTTCCTATCTCAAGTACCTGGTCACTCTTCCTGAAGGTGTCTCTGGTCCTGAGGGACAGATTTGAATTTCAAGGTATTTTTAACACTCTGTGGTCCCCTTAAATAAGAAAGGGAAGCAGATGTATAAATATTCCAACAACACTAAGCTTCGATTGCCCATGGCGTTAACATTCATTAACTCAAACTTGACTTGTTTTCTTCCTTCAGGGTTTCATTTCTACATTTTTCAGCATTTACTGGAATTATACCTAAATAAACTAATGAAACTATAATCCTTCCTTTGGGGTCTGGTTTGAGGAAGAAATAATTTTAGATATGGCTATAGTCCTTAAAGAAGGATGAGAGGCTTTAGACTCTTTAAAATTATTGCAAATTATTGCAATCCATGTTACAAAATTAATGTAATGTATTTTTTTATATTTGGATTTATGTCTGAATCAACTATTAGGAAATATAAAGAAATTAATAAAAAACTATGAAGACATTGAAAATATTACCTAAGACTAAAGATAATAAACACTAAGATAATATTTAAATTAGTTTGTCATTTGTCTATACAAATTCTTTTTATTTATTCTTTCTTACATATAATCATTTTGTTTTTTGTAAACAAATATAGGCAGACAAAAAAGAAGGATTAAATGAGAAAGATGTCTCAAGTTTTCCCACCTTTAAAAAAAAGAAAACTCATAAAAGCAATATATGACACTTAACTTAAATTGTAGTTGTATACATATACCAATAGATAAGTATAGATTATAAAAATATATTTCCATTAGTATTATTTGAAAGATTACATGAAAATAGAAAAAATAAAATTGCATAAATAATTGGTATTGTCTTCTCTCTTTATTTTTCTATTACCAATGACAAATTTCACTTCCTTCCTCCAGATAATACTTTTACATTCGACAACTTTTCTTTCAGAGTTTACGTGTAGTTTTGTATTTGCTACATGGTGAGAGTTGTCATAGGGAGCACTATATTGGAGGAGCAGTGGAGAGTACCACATTAGGTTGGCAAGCTTCAGTAACATTGGGCATCTTTGTAACACTTCAAGAAAATAACACATTTAAGAAGGAAAATATGTTGAAATTCATATTTGCGTGTGTTTGTGTGTGTGTGTGTGTGTGTGTGTGTGTGTGTGTTTCTCAAGGGAAAAAAAAAAATAGGACACAAGAACGAAAAGTGATAAACCAGAGTCAAGTCACAGATTCTACTACCCAGAGTTCCTCTTTTAGCATCTCTCCTCATACAAATTACAGCAGAAGATGATTTCTACATAACGGTCAAGCAAGAAATTATTTTTTTCAGAGTTCAGGACTTTTAATTTGTCTTAAAGTCACTGAAGCAAAACTCATAAAACATTCTGCTTTCCTTTATGCCCCCCAATGCAAGCAAAACAAAAAACTATTTGTAGAGAAAAAAAAAAAAAAAAAAACAGTTTTGTACATGGGATGAAACAATATAAATTCAAAACTTACAGATAGGGGTTAGCTCTATCAAAACTTACAGATAGGGGTTAGCTCTATCACTCATCTCTTTAAAAAGTTTATATGAATATCCAGTCAAAATCAACAGGGTATCTCCTTTAAAATGTCATCTATACGGATTTCCAAGTAGACCACAGGACTGTATACTGTCTTGGAATGCCCACAGAAGGCTCTGTCATTGAACAGGTAACAGTGTTTAAAAACCCTAGAGTCCTTTCTTTCAAATGGAAGCGGGAATGACAGGGACAGAAGAAACTATTCCAACTTCGTCTTCTTACCTTGTGGCTTGTGATCTCCTCCTCCCCCTCTGCCTCCTTGGCCGCCACCTCTGCCTCCAAAGCCTCCTCTTCCACGGCCTCAAAAGCCATCTTCCCCTTAAGGCTTGGCACAGTCCAAGGTAACTTTGTTTCCATCAATTTCACCATCTTCCATAGCCTCTTGGGCATCTTTGGCATCTTCCTCACTGTTGAAGTCTACAAAACCAAACCGTTTGGAGGATCGGGTTTCCAGGTAAGTGACTATCCTTGCACAGACAGAGCAGTCAAATGATTCTCTTAAGGTTTCTTTGGTGGTATCCTCAGACAGACCTTTGACAAACAGTTTTTGATGGCTGGCTTCTTGTGTGAGGAGATCCCCTGGGTCCTTGCAACTCCAGCCTGTTTGCTCTGCCCTCAATTTCCCTTTTATTACAGGAATTTAAAGCTTCTTTTGCATCTTCAAATGAAGCAAACTGTATAAATGCATACCCTTTAGATTCACCATTTAGGTTCTTGATAAAATTTGCCTTCTCAAATACTTTCTGAAGAGTTTCTTCTGTTGAATTGTAAGAGAGGTTGCTTAAAACAAGAGTTTTTGATTCCTCACTCCAAGTACTATTCTTTCCACCTCTATAGTCTTGATTTTGACCTTTCTCTTTAGTGTAGTAGAGGGAAACAGATCGCCCATCAATCTCTTTCCCTGCTTTTCTTCAAAGGTTTTCTCTGTATCAGCTTCTGTCTTAAATTCAGTATAATCAATTCCTTTACTCTTCTCATCTTTGCTGACTAATCTGATCTCCCTGGCATCTTCAAACACTTATTTTAAATCATCCTGATTGACTTTGTAAGGGAGATTTTTGGCCAAAAGAGTTCTTGCATCTTGATCTTTCTTACTGTCTTTTCCCTTTGGTTTCTCTATTTTAATTTCATTGCCAAAACGTTTTAAACCAGTGAGTTCCAAGGTTTTTTCCAGATCTTCAGTAGATTCAAAATCCACATAGCTAAACTTCCTAGTTGTTGCAATTCTGACATCCACAGTAGCTAGATCATTTTTTTGCAAAAAGTTCACTGATACCAATTTTTAGTTCAGGAGCAGATTTGTTAGAATTCAGGTTTCCAACAAAGAGATTAAACGATGTAGTTGGTTCTGTGCCTTCTACTTTCTGTTTCTAGACTTCAGTGGCTGCCTTCTGTTTGGCCATTTCCTTCTTTGTTTTCCAGGTGTTTCTTTGACAGGCTCTTCTTCCTCCTCTTCATCATCTCTTCATCTTCCTCCTCCTCCTCCTCCTCCTTGTCATCCTCCTTAGCCAACTCTTGACTTTCATTGGTATGGCTTCTGCAGCAGCTTTCTTTCCTTTGGCTGGTGTGATCTCCATGGCTGCTTCTTCAGAGTCATCTTCCTCCTGCTCATCATCATCTTTGTCCTCTGAGGCAGGGGCAGCAGCTGCTTTCATCACTGTTGGTTCAAATCCATCCTCATCCTCATCCTCATCATCATCATCTTCCTCACTGTCATCCTCCTCCTCCTCATCGCTGTCTTTCTTCTTGGCATTCTTGCCATTTTTTGCCCCCTTGGCTGGAGTAACAGCTCCCTTCTTACCAGGGGCTGCTACCAATGCTTTGCCCAGAGTGGCTCCCTTCTTGCTGGGTGTTGTAACTGCTTTGGCTGGTGTAACTGTCTTCTTGGCTGGTGTGACTGCTGCGTTTTTGCCTGGAGTGACAGCTGCTTTCTTGGCAGGTGTAGAAATTGCCACCATTTTTGTTGAGGAAACTACTACCTTCTTTGCTGGAGTTGTGGTAGCCTTCTTGCCTTTCTCCTGAGAGATGATAACCTTCACTGCTGTCATTTTCTTCATCTTCTGAGACATCCTCATCTTCACTATCTTCTTCTACCTCGTTTGGTGTAGGAACCATTTTCCTTGGGGTCACCTTAATTTTTACCAGCCTTTGCAAGCTTCATCATGATGGCGGGTTATGACAGCAGAGTGTGTGGCAGGCGAGTGGCGCAGATGAACCTAGAGGAACTGAAGAGACGTTGATGGTGGCCCTCGGGTACTCAAGAATTTTTTTAACATCAACTTTAGAAAAAAAAATGATGTGAACTGTTTATGGGAGAAATTAAGACAAAGAAAAAAATGTTAACTTGCTGAATTTTTAGTTATTTCATATAATCAATAAGTTTTTGATGCAATTTTCTTCACCTTTTCTAACTAATGTAATTGATAAATTGAAGTTAGCAGTAACTCAGTTGGCTCACTGCTCATGCACAGATGCTAAATGTTAGAAGAGGTAAGAACTCATTTGCTAATGAAAATACTGAAAAGGAAACATTTATGACTGAAATAGAGTTAAAATAGCCAAACCTTACATTTTCTGTATTACGATCCCCTTTTCAGTTGTTTTCTGAATATGACTTACCATGTAGAGCAGTATACAGCTCTCATATCTTGTACTAGTCTACTCCATTTTTAATCTGAAATCAAGGAACATCCTAATATGAGAGAGGAAAGAAATTTAAAGGAGTACTGCACATAAACTTTTCAGATTTCTCCAAAAAAAAAGTCTCACCTTTTCTTGTGTGAATACATTTGGCCTTGATCTTAAGATCTATGACTCCTATGAGCCTAACTTGACAATTCAAACTGTATCATTATATCCTGATTTTAGGAGTGTGTTTTTGTTCTACTAGAGGAGAATAAGGAAGACAGTTATGACTTGGTGATTCTTGTTCAAAATGGTCATCTTTAAGTCATTCGCTGATAGAGATATCTTTGAATGCTAAAACATCTTAATGCTCTTTTATGAATAGTTCTAACCTCATGGTTTGCAAAATTAAGTGACTGAGTTGGGTAATAAACATGTATAATAAGGTACAGCTGGAGAGCAATGAGGGCATAGCAAGTGCTGGCCAGGGCATAGCAAGTGCTGGCCAGGTCAAAGAAAGGCTGCTGTAAAGTAGATGTTTGGCTGAAGTTCTGAATAAATTGAAGGAATGAGAATTGCATTTTTTCTTTTTTTCTTTTTTTGGTACCAGAGATTGAACTTAGGGGCACTCGACCACTGAGCCACATCCCCAGCCCTATTTTGTATTTTATCTAGAGACAGGATCCCAGTGAGTTGCTTAGTGCCTTGCCATGCTGATGCTAGCTTAGAACTCGAGATCCTCCTGCCTATGTGACAGAAAACCAGATAGAGAGAGTCCATCAAATTGAGACATTGAAGTGATTTTGTTGCCTATGCTTCAAAAATAGAAAGAATTCTATTGTGTTAATATTCAAAGTATTAGCCAGGATTTCTTCAAAATAACACCCTGAGGCAAATTTTCACATGCAGATTTGCCTACTTTTGGAAGTGATTCACTATCAAAGATGGGAATCAAGTGATAGTGAAATGGTTACGTAAGGGAAGATAAATCCAAAGTTCAGAGGTGAAATTGTACCACCGAAGAGGCTGGACACCCTAGGCATTTTCAGAAAGGAGGTTTATTGACTGCAGGGTCCAGGAGGCTATTGTCTAAAACATTCCCTGGACAAAGAAATAGAAATTCTTTGAATTTTATATCCAGTGGGAGGAGGGGATTGAAGATTTACATTTTTGTAGGAGTCAAACATTATAACATATAACGTTATTCTATATTTTATATATTAAATGTAACATTATTTCATTTTTTTCTTGAGTTCACAGAAAGTGCTTTTTGTTCCATTTTTTAGATTAGATTAGTCAGAGGTTTCTTACAACAAAAGCAGAAGTAATAT
This sequence comes from Sciurus vulgaris, assembly GCF_902686455.1. NCBI lineage: Eukaryota > Metazoa > Chordata > Mammalia > Rodentia > Sciuridae > Sciurus > Sciurus vulgaris. The sequence goes on along the minus strand of NC_136470.1, from coordinate 21,583,502 downwards.
CATCAAGTCTATGGTCAAACTTAGTTTTTGTAAGACACAGTAACTTAGTCCTCACAAGAAATAGAAAGTCTCATTCCACATTGAGTTCATTTTATTTTTTTTTTTTAATTTTTGCTGGTATTCTGTTATAAAGCTTTCTGACAAGATGTAGAACTTATATATTACAAATATGGTGGGGATTTATGCTTAATTGTGGTAAGGGTCTTCTGGGTGGGGTCTCTCGTCTGCTTCAAAATGACAGGTTATGAGAACCTAAACTTAATCAGTGCATTAGTCCACAAATAAAGCTCAATAGGGTGGTAACTATAGGTAGGTAGTGTGTGGCTGGAGGAGGTAGGTCACTGGAGGGCATGCCTTTGTGTTATATACCTTGTTGGGGCTGAGCAGTATACTCTCTCCACTTTCTGTTTGCCATGTCCTGAACTGCTTCCTTCCTCCACACACTTCTGCCATAATGTTCTGTCTCACCTCAGGCCCAAAGCAACAGTCAGTTGTCCATGGACTGAGACCTCTGAAACCATGAGTGCCAAATAAATTTTTCCCTCTTCTATGTTGTTCTTGTCAGGTTTTTTGGTCGGTCCTGAGAAAGCTGACTAAAGCAATGGTTTTTTTCCCTCCACCTTGTGTAGTATCAATTTTATGTCTTTGAATACAGTTGAGTTCCTTTCTTAGTGGTAGGAATTTCTGTCTTTCATCTGGAAACTGGGTATAGATCTCGATTTCTACTATGGCAGCTGAATTAGACATCTGTTCAGCAGTTTTCAATTTTTTTCTGGTTATAGAAATTAATTAACACTCTAGCTTCCCATCTGTCTCAACATTAAGAATATTATGATTTATTAGTCATTACTACAGATCACTGTGGGTAAATGTACTGATTGATTCTCAATCATGGCACTTATTGTTATATTTGCTTTAGGATTATCCTTGATGATAAGTGTCAACCTCCTAGTCTCTTCAATTCGAGAATCCATGCCCGGTGGCAATAAGAATCAAGTTCCAGTAAAGGCAAAATAGTATATTACTTTTAATGTCATTACTGCCTTAGATAAACAGGCACACCTAGGCTCCTCAGAGATTTTGGTATATTTCTTAACATTTTGTTATTGGGAATGAAATAATATCTTTTGAGATTTCTCATGGAATCCATTTCATTTGTGAATTTTCTTATCACAAATATTTAATAATTCCTTCTCTATTTTTTCCTACCTGAGGTTTCTGACAGGATTCAAATATTATATTTCATTTACCATAACCATCATTGTTTTCAAGATTTAAGAAACAAATTGAAGCATTGCCTCCAAGTGTCTCTGCCAGAATATTAAACACTGAATCACAATACAGTGTCCCCATGCCAATAATAAGTGAAATATTTGGTTGTTCTGGTCCATACCTTTCCTTTCATATGTACTCCTATGTGTGCTCCTTAATATCTTTCATATTTATTCTTCAGTTGTTTTAGTTGTTTGTTTTATCTTTTCACCTTGGAGAAATTAATATACTTTACTGCTTCAATCTGTCCTATTTAGAGATTAGGAAACAACGAGGGGAGAACAAGTCAGACATTAAACAACACAAGCATAATGTTGAAGAACATCCTAGTCAGATAAGACTTCTATTGGGACTTTATGTGAATAATGGTTTACTATGAGGAAGGGAGTTGTTTTATTTCAATTAAGATGGTTAAGAAGAGTGTAGAAATTCAAAATTCATAGACATTTTCACCAAATGCTCCACTTCTGATAGATTTTTATTTGATTAATTAACTAATTAATTAATTTTTATGTAGATCAATTGAAGCTGTTCAGACAATGGCTCTTATAGCTAGAGAACCTTTATATTTAAATCCTGCATCAAGTTTTCATCAATGTCTACTCTGTTCTAATAGGATGGCATAAAAATATTCCTTCATCTGATAGCTTGATAATTCAAATCTACCTTTTCATATTATCTGAGGAATTTATAACTGTCAAAAATATTAGCAATTACAATGCTCCTACATGCCAAGAATTATCATCAGTTTACTTACCACTGGCTTTGGAAAGCTTATTAGAGCATTCTGTCACCAGATATCAGTCATCAATGCAATATAGACCAACATTGTTATTAATTGTATTACAGAGCAAAAACAGTCTGATGAAAAGTTTTGCATGCAACCAAAGAAACAATGAGAGATAAGGAAAAGTGCAATAGTGACAGAGGCAAGAAGGAAAAGTCAATCCAAAGGTGAACAAATTTTTTTCACAATAATAGTGATTAATCAAGCTGTAATCCAGTTAGCAACCTCTGAAGAGCAGTGTAAAGTATATTTCATAATTGTCCAAAAAGAGCTAGAACACAGTAATTGTCAACTTCCATCCATTAGTCATAAATTGTAACATAAGGTGTTAAAATCTTGCGTGCCTCTGTGGCACATATCCTGAATAAGTGAGCTGCTTCCTGTAGGCATCCTGGTGATAGTGAAATAAAAGTATTTCTCCATATAGTGAGGGATACATGGTAAAATTGAGTAAATGACTAACACATTATTCCTGAATGCAGCTGGTTGCTAATGTAAGAGAGTCCAATAGAGTGGGTGTGATTAGAACAAGCCTACTAACAGAGAAGTATCAAAAAACATACATTTTATTCTAGAATTATGGAAAGTCATTACTGGGGTGCTGTAGGAAGGAAATAACGTGATCTAATTGTTAAAAGCTGACCTGATGTCCTAGAGAGAAGAAAAAGAATTAGCAAGAATACCAACAGAACCCGAATAAGTTGTTCAAATAAGACAGTGACTAGTGGCAAGGGAGATAGTGAAGTTTAACCTAATACATACTCAGTTTTGAATGTAAGTCCAGTATGAAATATGAAGAAAAAGTAAGACCTTGATAGTGAGTTGGAGTCCTCCCTATCAATTAATTGAGTAATATTTGGGATCATTTACTGGTACACAGTAGAAGAAAGAAAATATGGAAATGTTGAAAATCAAGATTTGTTTTGGACATGTAAAGGATGCTTTTTTGATTGGCATTCAAGTATGAATCTTTGATATAAAAGTAAAACTTGGGGAAGAAATGGGGACTGGCTATAAATATCATGGAGAAATTAGTAAATATATATGACTTGAAGCAGTAGAATATGAGTTCACTAAGAAGATAGTGAATTTTATGGACAAAGGTTAAGTTTTGAAGAATGTTTCCAAAAGGATGTTAATGTTTATTCATTAACAAAACTGCTAAAATTTGGAGATTAATAGGGTAGTCAGGAAATTCTATGGAAACCAAGAGACTTTCATGTCTCAGAATCAAGTGATGTACTGAACAAGAGAGGCACCATCTACTTTTTCAAATTCCATTTTTAGAAACCACATATACTATAGGAATTTTTAAATGTTGAGATTAATAAAAAGGCTTTCAGTGATTTGACTTTGATACATTTTTCATTGCTGAGGAACACTGTAATAATAAGAGATGATCATATATTGTATAACTGTATACAGTATATGTCTATGTCAACATATGTTGTTTAGTCAGTTTTTTTTTTTTTTTTTTTTTCTTCTGTGACCAAGACACCTGAGAAGAGCAGTTGGAGGAGGAAAAGTTTATTTTGGGTCTCAATGGTTTCAGAGGTCTCAGTTCATAGATGGCCAATGACATTTCTCCGGGCCCTAAGTGAGGCAGACAATCATGGATGAAGGATGTGATAGAGGAAAGTAGCTCAGGACATCAGGAAGCAGAAAGAGAGAGAGAGGGAAATAGAGAGAGAGTAAGTGAGAGAGAGAGAGAGAAAGAAAGAGAGAGGGACTTTTCCTCTCACCTAGGACAAAATATATACCCCAAAAGCAATATCCCAATGACCCATCTCCTCCAACTACACCTTACCTGCTACAGTTACCACCAGTTAATCCCTATCAGCGGGTTAATGCACTGCTTAGGTTAAAACCCTCAAACCAAATCACTTAACCTCTAAAGTTTCTTGCATTGTCTCACAAATGAGTTTTTGGTGGATACCTAATATTAAAACCATAGTATGCATATATACAGATATCTTTAATGAATCACTTTATATTAAATTTACTTAGTGTCCAGTGGGGCTAAAAAGGTCCAATAAACAAATTATGCCATAGCAATAGAATAAAAACCACATAGAGAAAGGCATTGGTTAGGTAAGTTTGTATGGAATTTAGTTCACAAAGGAGGTAACTCTAAATGTAAGCACTGGCAAACCCATCTTTTGAAAATTAATGCATAGAACTGATGGGCCTACAGATTCCAATGGATTGGTAATTTGGTGATAGTATGGTTGGGAATTCACTTCTGATTGTTTCTATATTCTCGCTGAAGTAATGTTAGCTTAGAATGAGAAAATAAAGAGATGTGAAGAGTTCTCTCTCTGAGTGGTTAAGTATTAGTTTTCCAAAAAATCCTGAGAGTAGAGCTGATATTTGTGTTCATAAATGTAAAGTGAGACTAGTCCATACCCTTGTGTGTGTATATGTGTGTATTCTATTCCCACTTAATTCCACTGTTATAGTTAATAAATTACGGAGAAAATAATTTATCCTAATTAGGAATTTGCCAATGATGGACATACAATTGAAGTTGTCTGACAGATAATAATCACACCTTGGTTATTATACCATAAAACCTAAGCTGTGTAGTAAGTGGAGATGAACAGTCGCAAAAATGTTAAAGATAATAAATTAGAGTTCTAGAAAGTTTTGAAATATTTTTTGTAAGTGGAGAAATTAAAGAATATAACTTCTAAATAGAGAAACAGTGTTTCATAGAAGAGGATGTGTGATTCCAAATTCCTAGAAGTGGTACAGCACATGTATAACACTAAGTATTCAGATGTAAGAGCGAAGAGTGTGAAAGAAGAAAACTGTATTATGGATAAATAATTCAGGGGATTGGAAGGCCAGAGAGTTAAAAGCATAGCACATTAGTGAAGGAGGCTTGATGTGTTGCATTTCCTACCTTTTTTTGTGGCATTTGATCTGACAGGAAAAAAGTGAAAGTATTGAAGTATTAACTTTATTACAACTTACAAGAGAAATGAAAAAGATTACACTTTCAAAAAAGAAATGTATCCTTCTGTATTAAACCTTCTATGATAAATAGAAAAAGTGGCTACAAATTTGTTCATTCTTATGAAGAAGTAGAGTCTATTTCTTCAGCTTTTGAATCTGTAATGGCTATGTGAATTGCTTTGGCTAATATGACATTAGCAAATATGATTTAAAAAAAAAAAGATTTGTAAGTACTTGAACATTGGAGTTTACTGTGCTTGCTGTACTTTTGGCTGTTGAAGGACCATGCAAAGAACCTCAGATTATCTTCTTGTAACATGAGACATATGACCAAATAGATTCTAGTGTTCCAAGAAACTGCTAATTGTCAGTCATATGATCTTGTGCTATTTCTGACATCAGGGAACAGGTTGACCAAGTTAAGAAGGACTTTCCTAATAAGATATAGAATTAGGAGATACATACATGATTATTAAGTTAAATATTGACATTTTGAACATTGTATTTATATATCAATAATTTAAAGACATTTTTCACTTAGAAGTGCTACTGATACTGAGAATGGAAGGCAGCAGTAGCTGGAAACAGCTGTAAATAGATTATTAAGTCAAGGTGGGTAATGGTACATAATCTATTAGTGGGGAGCCTGAAACATCAATGAAAAGATTACTGTGGCAAGCTAGAAAAATGGTCACCCATGTTATTTTACAGTAAAACTTGGCAAAACTAGAACCTCCTTGGAAGGTTTCGACAGGTTTCTCATTTGCATTTCTAGCACACCACTGAATATTGGATGTTTATAGGAGGAGAGGTAGTCAAATGAAGGGGAATACATCAAAGATGACCTTTTAGAATGATATTAAATCACAGAAATTTGGATTTAAACTCTAAGGGCCAAATCTTATGAAACAATTCATATCTGAGATAAGAGTAAACATATTTTCCATGTGATAAAAATATAAATAAATTGTAGCTAAAGGCTGATTGCGATTGATTGACAATTGCCCGCAATTTTCTTCCTTTCTGTGAAGGTGGAGAAATGTTTCCATCTCTTGAATCAGGAATGGTCAGGTGACTTTCTTTAGCAACAGGACTTTATAGTGAAATAAGACTTAGAAAAGTGCTTGTATATAATACATGGATTCTCTCAGCTTTGGTAACTATGAAATCAGTATTTGAAGAAATTCAGTCTAGTTTCCTGTATGATAAAAGAAATAAAATTCAGGTGTCTCATCACCCTATAAAACAGTCTATGAAAGTCAAGCATGTGAAAAATGATAGCCTTGATTTTCCATATGCAAGCTGTACTACCCATTGATACTAAGTGAGTGGGAAAATTTAATAGCCAACTATTGAGAACTCCCCAGCTGACAAATCAGTTAGTGAACTCACTTAACTGTGAGCTGAAAAAATGGTTAACTTCTAGACACTGGGATGCTTCTTTAAACTATTAGAAAGATCTACAACACCTCTTATCTTTAGGAATAACACTGCTGTCAGTGGGCTTTGAAACCATCACTGTATTTAATTCAATCATAATTGTGTAAGTATATTCCTATAACATGGTAATGACATTGTCTTTTTAATTTACCGCAATGATATGCATTTAGAAAACTAAACATAAAACATAATTATCTCAATGTGTAGGAAGCTTATGAGAAATATAAAAGAGCCAAATCTATTCTGGCCCTATTTTGTACTATAAAACAGTTGTATTTTTGTGGAAATTGTTTTAAGTATAAGTTTCTAAGATCTGATTATACACATAGTAATTATAGTATTATCTGTTTCCCTCTTGCTATATGCTCAGTTGTTTTCTTAGTAAAGATAATTTGTATCCAAGAAAATATATATTAAAGATTCATAACATCATTATATATCATAAATAAGAGGAGCTTAAAACCCTTTGAAGTTATATAAATGATGATATTTACCCTGATAATTTTACCAATATGTGAAAGAAAAGGACAACATGATCATTCATAGAATTTTACAACAAATTGTATGAGAAATAATGCATATAAGTGTTAAATCATCATCCAAAGAATTAAAAAACAGATCTGTTTAACAGATTCATTTGAATTTACTCATTTGCATTTCTAACAATTAGACTTTGAACGGACACAGATTATATTTCTTTTCCTCTTATAGCACTATTCAAAAGATATGCTATCAACTTTTTGTCACTCTCCCTAGAGAAACTAACATTATTTTTATTTTATATTGATAATAAAAGAGACACTCTGGAAATAAAAATAGATTTTGACATGTGTTTTCCTTAAAAAACAATTCAGACATTAGCAACACTTAGTCTTATCAGAACAATTCCCTGCAGAAGGTTAAAGTCTGCTATTGGTATAGAATTTGTATACTCTATAGGAGTAGGGAAAGAATGAGTGGAGTTCAGTAACTGTATCTTTACCAAGTCATGCATGCAATGAATGTGAATCATCTCTGATTTTAACTAACTGTACTATTAAGAGTTCCTTAAGACAAGTTGCTAAAAGTAGAAGTCTCTTCCACTCTCCTTACAAGTTCATTAAAACTATTCAACCAATTTTACTTAATTACAGTGTTAATACATTGTATGATGCTTTAGAATACTGTCAAACTGGAGATTGAAAGAAAAGTATACATATCTTCCATAGTTTTCTCTACAACTCACACACACACACACACACACACACACACACACACACATAAACGCTCATCCTGCACAGTTCATCCAGCAAGAACTATTGAACTATTTTGACTTTCATTAACAGTTCATTAAAAACCGAATGAGAAAACTCTAAGACAGAGAGACTGTTAAGGAGAACAATATTCATCAAGGGGAATGTCTATTGAAGGGGAGGACAAAGGCATTACCGTTAGCTTGTTGACATACAAGTTGAATTGATAAACTAAATAGAAAGCAGAAGATAACCCATACCTTACCAAAAAAAAAAAAAAAAAAAAAAATACTACACATGAAATCTAGTATAGATTCAGATTGATCTATATCACCTTTACTTGTAGGAATGGATATAGCCAAAATCCCTTTATTACCCTGATTAGCTGGACATAGTTTCCCACTCAAACTAACAACTGTTCTATATCCAGTTAAATTTTCCTAAATGATTGGAATTTCAAATTATTGTGGTAGTATTGAAAGCATGTGAAATTAGATATTAAGTAGAATGGTAAATTCAAACAAATCAGCTATTGACACTACGGAGAAAGTGTGTGTGGGATCTTTCAAACAGTATGCCATATCCAATAAGAATGGCGCCTGGAAGGAATGGATGTGGCTGAATCACAAGATGGATGACAGGTCTAAGTATGCAAGAGAGGTATTTTGTGAATTAATCCAACCTTTCTTGTCTCCAGAAAACTTTAGTCAATATCAATATTAAGTAAAATATTTTATAATACATATGTACTTATATCATGGAATCCACTCCCAAATCTATTATGGATGGCCTCCATAAACCATGACTAAGGATAGAGGCCAATACTTCAGTGCTAACTATAAATATTCACTGAACTCAGGTAGCTATTGCTGTGTTTCTTTTTTATTTTTCCTTCTTTTAATTTATTTTTAAAGCACACATGAAATATTATATTCATGGAATATTATGCACTTTTTCAATATGTTATTCATTGTATAATATTCAAATCATGGTAAGTATATCAATCCCCTGCTCTGCAACATTTATTAATTTATTGCAATGAAAACACACAAAACCCTTCTAGAGTTTTTGAAACATACAGTCCCTCATCTGTAGTCATCCTACTGTTCAGTGGAAAACCAGAGATTATTTGTTTCATCTAACTAACTTAGTACCATTTACTAAACTCTATATCTTTGCTTCCCCTCTTCTCCCCAAGTTCTTACAATTATCAGTCAACTCTCAACTTCTATGAAATTATTTTATTTATATTATTTTATATTCCACATATGAGTGGGATCAAAGAATGTTAGTGTTTCTATGTTTGGCTAATCTATTATGAATAGTGCTGTACTGAACATAGGAGTGAGGATATCTTTTAGATGTAACATCTTTAATTTATTTTGGATGCATATAAGTAGTAGTTATATGACTATATGTTCATTTTTAATGTTTTGAAGAACCTCTATACTGGTTTTAATAAAGCTGCCTTAATTTACATGTATACTAACAATGTATAAGCATTCCTTTTCTCCACATCCTTGCTAGAACTTCTTACTTTTTGCCATTTTGCTAATTGTCATTCAAACTGGGGTGAGATGATATCTCATTTTAATTTGCATTTTCCTGATGATTAATGCTATTGAGTATTTTTTTCATCTACATGTTTTTCATACATATTTATTAATTTGACAAATGTCTATTTCTTACTTTAAAATTGTATTACTTCTATTTTTGCTATCAAATCCCACAGGTCTACAATAAACTGATTTCAACAAAGATGCTGACAGCATATATTTGGGAAAAGACTGTTTGTTCAACAAATGGGGAAGGAAAATTGAATATGCACATGGGGAAGAAAGACAATAGACTCCTGTCACTCACATATAAAAATCAATTGAAAATAAAGATTTAAAAATAAAATCAACATTATGAAATGACTAAAAGAAAACATAAAGGAATAGCTTCATGATATTGCAGTGGGTATATGTATTTTGTTGTATATTACCCCAAAAGCAGAGGCAACAAAATCAGAAATGGACAAATGGGATTACATCAAACCAAAACCACCTTCTCAACAAAGGAAACCATTGAAAAACTTAAAAGACAACCTACATAATGGTAGAAAATGTTTAACACAGCTATCAAGTTGTGTTAAAAAGCATTTTGTAACTATGAACAAAATTCCAGACAAGAACTAAGGAGGAGGTAAAATTTAATTTGGACTAAGAGTTTAAGAGGTTCTGTTCATGGTCAGTCAACTCAATTGCTTTGAGCCTCCAGTAAGGCACAGCATCATTAATGGAAGGGCATGGTGGAGAAAAGCTGCTCACGCAAGAAAGAGAGAAGCAAGACAGAGGTGGAAGAAGAAGAAGAAGAAGAAGAAGAGGAAGAAGAAGAAGAAGAAGAAGAAGAAGAAGAAGAAGAAGAAGAAGAAGAAGAAGAAGAAGAAGAAGAAGAAGAGGAGGAGGAGGAGGAGGGGAGGAGGAGGAGGAGGAGAAGAAGAAGAAGATGATCAGGGACATTAGGCCAACGTCATGACCCCAGTGATATACTTACTCTAGCCACATTCCACGTGCTTGCAATTATCACCCAGTAGTCCAGTAGTCCATTCAAATTAGTCCATCAAATGGATTAATCCACTTATAAAGGTACAGCTCCCATTATTTAGTCTTTTCAATAAAGCCTTACCTCTGAACCTTACTGCAATGGGGAACATGCTTTTAACGTATTTGCTTCACAGGATATACTGCATATTCAAACCATGACCTTTCACCCCTGGCCCACAAAAATCTTAATTCATCTCACAATAAAAAATACATTCAACCCATCTATAAAAGTTCAAATAGTCTTCACAGTTTTGACTTTGCCCAAAAGTCCAAGCCAAGTCTCCTCTGAGATTGAAGGCAAACTTTTGGCTATGAGCCCCTGTGAAAATCGTTACATGTATCCACTGAATAATGGAATGCAATAAACATTTATATTCCAAAAGTGAGGGATAGGGACATATAAAGCAGGAATGGAGACAAAGGAAGACCAAGACACTGCTTGGCAGATAGGAGGTCCTGTAGCACTCTGTCCAACATCAGCAGCATGTGGTAGTGAGAGGTGACCACTGAAGGGCTTGGTCAGTCTAGTCATTGTTCTTACTGGCCGCAGTCCAAATGGCCTCTCTCTTGATCTGTGCTTGCTTCCTACTTGCAGCTTTCTTAGGCATATATTCCATATCTCTTCCATCATTTAATGCCTAGGGTCTCTATTACACCTTCAGCTTTACTTTCACAGTTTCATGCATCACCTTCTTAAAGGATGCTCACAAGTATTCTAAGCCTGCTACACTTTGTCTGGCTCCCAAGTCTTCCTTTGAAGTCTTGGTGAAAGCTTCCATATCCCTAACTCTAGCATTCTGCATTCCTGTAGAGTCAGCACCATGTGGACAATGACAAGGTTTACTCTCAGTTCAAGCAGTTGCCAAGGCCCCTGGAATCATAGCTGCAGAAACCCAAGTGCCTGGGTGCCTGAGAACAATGAAAGTAATTCTGGCAAAACAACTTCCCAGGTATCCCTGTTGGATCAGGGTGCTCTCCAGGATCTCTTAAATGAATTTTCAGTTTTATACCATTGAGTTTGTCATAGGTATGTTCATGATTCCTGAGAGGCCTACAAGACATTGCTACTATTGCCTCTATGCAAAGTTCTCACCTACTCTTCATCAACTACAACTCCCAAGACCCCAATTTTAAACATGGGCTTTTCTGAACAACCTATAAGTTTAAAATTTTTTTTCTGATTTCTGATCTTAATTATCGCAGTAAATCTGAATTAAAACTGCTTGAGGAACTCATGTCACCATATAAATTCTGTGCTAACTTGAAATTTCCTGTGCCAGACTAATTAGTCTATAACATTCAAATTAAGTCTCAAAAACTTTAGGTAAAATATGGAAAAGTTCTTTCCCAGGATGAAACATGAATGGCCTCTAGTCCAGTTCTCAGGAGAGTCCATGTTCTCATCAGAAATCTCACGAGCACAGTCTTAACTGTCTGCAATATTTTCCAAATGTTGATCTTGTAAGCATACCCTAGAAATGCCCATTAAGTTCTGCTTAAAAAATTGTAAGCTTTCTGCAGTCTCCAGACTTCCAAACTCCTCCCCAAATCAGTTCCAAATATTTCTGAACCACATGGTCAAAAATTGCCACACAATGTCCCCATCTAGAGGTACCAGTTACTATGCTAGTCAGATTTACAAAATTGCTACCAAAATACCAAACAAGAACAATTTAGAGGAAGAAAATTGAGCTCACAATTTTTAAGTTTCAATTGATATTCTGGAACTCCATTGCTGTCATCCTGAAGGTGAAGCAGAATATCACGGCAGAATGGCATGTAGAGACAAATTGCACAGCTCATGGGAGCTGGAGCAAAAGAGAGAGAAGAAAGAGAGGAAGGATGTAAACAGAGGCAGACATAGTTTCCAATTTCATGTCCTCAGTTACCTATTTCCCCTAGTTATGACTCACCTGACTAAAGTTACCACCCCGAAGTCTATTTGAATTATTAATACATCAAATGAATTAATCCACTGTTGAGTTTACAGCTGTGATAATTCAACCCCTACCTCTGAATTGGTTCACTGGGGATCAAACTTTCAACATACGGAGAATTCAGGGGATATTTCATATCCAAATCATAATATCATCTACTAAGTGTTTAATACTAGAATATATAAGGTGCTATATTTTCTACATTCAACATTATCCAGGGGTTTAGGTGACTCACAAAATTTGAGAATGGACTAGTAGTCTGTAGTTTCTAAAACCTGAGGCAAGTTACAGGAGACATGAAATTTTTGCCAATTTTTTTTTTTTAGGCCAAAGATTCAATCTAACAATTTTAGATTATTTACTTTCATATACATAAAATGTATGAGGGCAGAGATACCTCATATACACTGATTTTAATGCTAATGTATGTGGGAACAATGTTCTGAGTTCCTGCATGAAACATAAGTATCTTATTGTGGTTCCCAAATCCTTGGCCCTAATTTTAAACATACTACTTAAATGAAATAGGTTTCAGAGTATGGGCAGTAACATCGACTGAACCAGTAAGAGAATTCTCCCAGGGTGTTTCAAAGGCTTTGTTTTTAGTAATCTTCTATTCTCATTCTAAATAAGCCATAGTGTTTGATCCTCCTACTTTAGGAGGGATTGTAATATAATCTTCTCTATAATGATTGCGATTTCTAGATTTCAAATCCCTTTTCCACTGTCTTCTTCCAAATAAGACTCAACTTCACTCACAAATAGATTTCAAAAGCAGAGGTCAAAAGGCAGTGTTAAAAGTGTTGTGGAAAGCACATGTAAATGATAAAATGGGAAAGAACTCATAACAGAATATTTATTAAAGGGTTTTAAATAATTAAAAAAGCATTATCACAAACCTTAGATTTTATAGATGAAAGAATTTCCTTGGAAAATCTTGTGCTTTCATATTTGAGACACTGTAAAATGGAGAATGAATACGTCAATGTATAGTAAAAGCAAACAAAACAATAATAGATACACACTACAAAAGGCTACAAATTCAGAATAGCTGTAAACCTTTTACAGCATAAAACTTTGAAAACATAAGAAACTTCATCTGAAATATAATAAAAGTTCATTGTAGTAATAAAGTAATACTCAAGGAAATAGACTATATATTTTTCTAAGTGGGAAGGCTAATAAAGACAAGCTGTCTAATAATAGCTACAAATTGATTTGTAAATTCAATTCAATTCCAATAAATCTAACTTCACAATCTAATTGTAAAATATGTTTTGAATACTCAATCTCCATCAATCCCCAAGATAAATTGTTAAAAGTAAAAAAAATATATATATATATGTATATTTATATATACATATATGTATATTTATATATACATATTTATATATACAAAATATATATATATGTATATTCCCTTATGACTTATCGAGATATTTTGAATTCTAGAGCAATTACAAACAATGTGGTATTGGCACAGATATCAAAGGAGAAATAAAGATGAATGGACAGCAGATGGATCTGGAAATAAAATGATTCCAAATAGCAATTTGGCATAGCTTAAATGTGGCATTGGGTATCAGGTTGAAGATATATTCCATAGAAACTGTCAGTACGAATTATGATATCACATATAGAAAAATAAAATCAATACATCATACAAAACTCATACATAATTAAAGCTACAAAAAAGAAAACATACACACAAATGCATACACTCACGCAAACTATTAGAAGAGGATTTGTTTGACTCCCATTAGAAAGATGAACAGCATTCTTACACATCTTAACAGCAATAAATCTCCAAACATATTTAAAATACGTAAACATTTTTTATTTAAAGATAGAAGAACTACAAATGCAAACAAAACAAAAATAAACTAAAATCCAGTCTTTGAAATGAAGCCCTTTTTGGGTGAGCGAAGTATGGGCAGAATTTTGGCAGCTTATACACCTGGTACCAGAGTCTTAGGTGGAAGAATTAATGGTTGGAGGGGTGTTTTAGTCAGCATTTTGCCACTGTGACCAAAAGACTTGACAAAAATAATTCAAGGTAGTAAACTTAATTTGGAGGCTTACAGTTTCGGAGGTCTCAGTCCATAGATGGTTTACTTCATTCCTCAGGGCCTGAAGTATGGCAGGACATCATAGTGGAAGTCTGTGGCAGAGGAAAGCAGTTGGAGACATGGTACCAGGTATCAGATGGGGAGAGAGAGAGAGAGAGAGAGAGAGAGAGAGAGAGAGAGAGAGAGAGAGAGAGAGAGAGAGAGAGTGTGTGTGAGAGAGAGTGCGCTCTTCTCACCAAAGACAAAACATAAACCCCGAGGGTGTGCCCCCATTGACCCACTTCCTCCAGTCACATTCTACTTGCCTACAGTTCCACCCAGTTAATCCCTATCATAGTTTAATGCACTAATTACGTTAAGGTTCTTTTATCACAATCCTTTCACCTCCAGACTTTCTTTCATTGTCTCACACATGAGATTTTGGGGGACACCTGAACTATAATGAGGATCATGTCTACCCAATATGAAGTTTTTGCTGGGACAAGGAGAAATCAGGTGAATGTTTGCTAAACCATGACATAAGCTGGTAGATTACATTTGTAATCAGGAATCCCAAATTCAGAAGAAATAAAGAAAACGACAACAACAACAACAAAAAACTAGGATAAAGAGAAAAGAAAGCTTTCTCCCTACAGTAATGTCTTCTCTTAGAAGTTTTATTAAGAGATGGGATTAGAAATGGAAGTGAAAATTATAGAGAACTCACTGTTTCAGAGATCTCTGATCTTCCAGGTTTACAGTTTTGAATTTTTACAGAAGGCCATGTTCATGGTCCTTACTTCTGTTTGACGTTTTCATCCAAGAAATCCCTGGTACCAATCTCAATGAGGTTGTTTCTCCTTGTAAAGTGAAAACCTTAACTTGCTAGACTTGGAGACTGCTGGAGATTTGAACCTTCAGGACAATTCAAGTTTGTAAGGTAGCAAGTCTTGAAGGCTGAGAGATCATTAGATTTTGAACCTATGAGACCATGATACTGTAGACCAGAGATGTGCAATATAATTCATCAATAAGTATTAATAAATAACATACTACTGAGCTTTCTACTGCAATGATTTATAACACAAATGCATAGCAGTGCAATATTTCATGGCAATACAGTCATGCCATGTGTAATACTGTTTGTCAGCAATAGATACATATACGATGGTGGTGCCATAATACATGTGATGACATTGTAGCCATCTATTTTTTTTTTCTGTCAGTACAGTCTATGATGCTCCCAGAATGAAGAAATAAACTAATGACACAATTCTAAGAAACTTAAACCTGTTGTTATGTGACACAGGACTATTTTCTCAGAAAGAAAACGTGGTAACAAATCTCCAGCTGTAATTGTGAATTTCGTGCTTTAAACATAAATAAAATACATAATTTATCTGACTTCATTATTTTCATCTTGGTCCTTTTACATGTAAACGCCGTATCTTTCCTGCTGAATATGCCTCCTGTGTATGATCCAAAGAAATGTGTACTAGGGCGAATAATTACTATGTATCCTCTCTAGAGTCCTCTTATTATTTGTATTTATTATTAAAAAATATATTTAATTAGAAGCAAATTTTCTGGAGGGGAAATTTTAAGTGTATAATTTTACATTTCATCTTCGTAAGAGAAAATTATGACAGAATAATAATCTTATAATAATTATTTCAGAAAAACAATTGGATATGTGCGTGTGTGTATGTATTAGGAGTGGTTTTGGTCACTTAAATTGTTTTCTTCTATAACACTTAGGGTACACATTATATACTCAACTTACAATTTTAAAAACTCAACATATATTAACTAAACTAAAAGATTATTTCTATCACAGGTGAGCTATTTAAGGTAGGTCCTGTTACCCTCATCTCTTTGTATTATCCCTAAGAAAGAGAAAATAAGTTCAGGCAAGCATTTTAATGGCATCAACGAAGAGGCTTTATCAGCACTTCCAGTTACTTAATAACAGTCAGGAATAATGATCATTGCCACTCAAAAGTATTTAAGAGCTTGAAGTATAATTTCTAATGATTTGGTCTCATGCTCACCAATAATCCTCAGTGGAAGATGTTCTTTTATTTAACATAAGAAGAGGGAGTGGATATGGAGCAGATAGCATTATCTGGTAGTATTACTTATTTCTACATATGGTTCCCAGAGTTGTAATACTGGGTAATATTTTTCTCTTGTTTTATTCTGTTATCCCCAGGAATGTTTTAAAAATTATTCAGTCATCATCAAGAGAATTTTCAGTCTTTGAGTGAAATTTACTAAATAAACTGGATTAAATCACTGTTCCTTAGCCTTCTGTAAAATCCTTGTTACAAATTATCTTTTCTAAGTTAACAGGAATGTCAGAATGCATGATCATACGCTGATGGCATTCCTAACCCCTTGATTAAGTGAGTGTAATATAAATATCATGGAAGGAACAAATAAGCTAAAAAAAAAACCATTTCTTTTAAATGCAATTTTATAGTGAAAAACTAGACTATGTATTGTATTAACATTTTTTTTTTAATTATAAAGAAACAGGTGAAACCTGATCTAAATGGGTTTCCGTTATTTGGTGTGGATCTGAATATTAAATATTTTCATAGAAACTAGATTATTTTCATCATATAGACTAAATTTTGTGATGATATGAATTATTAAAGAGAGCAAGTGAAGAATTTTAGTTTTCTAAGTATAGCACATGGGTGTGTTTAATATTCTATTTAAATATGTGAAAAGATGTAGTGAATTTCCTTTTCCATCAGAGTTACTAGTAAGTATTTGTACAAAACATGGTGAAAATAGCATTATATGAAGAGAATTAATTTTATTTCTAGTTATAATTTTTGTTTTTCAATGACAGATAATTCCATGCACAGTTAAAAATAATTTAAACCAACACACTTATCTAAAAACAGGAAAGGGATTGTAAAGAAGCATCAACTTGTGATGAGAATAAGACTACCTAGTTCTGTGAAAGACATGGAACTCAGCTTATTGTCCTAAAATTTGACAATACAAAAGAAAATATTTCCTATTATGTCCTTTTTTTTATGCCTCAATTTGTATATAAATCTCAATTTATTATGTTGCTTGAAAAGAAACAAAGGGTCAGGCACTGACAATGAAGTCTTTAAGAGAAAGAAAACTTGATGGTATCTTTTTGATGATTTTAACCAAAAATATCTATTGCAATTCTAATATAGACATATTACCTTTGATAACTTGGCATATGCTGTGACTTTGAATAATAAGACAACAAACAGCTCTCAACATGGAGATGAGGAGGAAGAAGAATGACAAACAGCTTCTACCCTAGAGATAATAAGAACATAAGGCCACCGTGAAGCCAAAAATACTGATGGTAAAACAAAAACCTGCTGTGAGGCAATACTATGTAAAATTTACTTATATATTTGATAGTTTTTGGAATTTTTTCTCATAATGATATGATCTGCAAATAGGATAGTTCGATTCCTTCAATCTTTATTATATTTTGCTTTTGTGTGCTGTCAAGGACTTTGGGAGAATTATTTCATAATAGTACAGTATTCTTTTGCAGAGACTGTTAAATAGGTACCACCATAGCCACTTAGTGCTGGAGATACCTATATGGGAAGGGTTTTTAAGAAAGATAATACCTTTTTAATGAGATTCAGATGATAATGACCATGGTTTGGTTGTAATGTGTTTTTCAAGGTATTTGTCTATTTAGTCTCAATTATCAAATTTATTGGCTAAAATATGATATTTTATTAATATTTTAATATAGGTACAATTTTTATTCCTATTGCATATTTTATTCCAGAAATTAGTAACTTATGTTTATTTCATTTTTCTTAGTTGATTTTGCTCTACTTATAATTTTTAAATTTTTTTCTCCCACAAATTTCCCTGTTCATGTATAATAGCCATATTTTATTGTGAGTTCTTTTTAAAAATATTTTTAGCTGTAAATGGAAACAATATCTTTATTTTATTTATTTTTTATGTCATGCTGAGAATCAGATCCAGTGTCTCACACATGCTAGGCAAGTGCTCTACCACTGAGCCACAACCCCAGCCCTTATAAGTTTTGAAGATATTAAAAATCTTTGCTTTAAAGATTTTGTCTACTAATTATAATCTTTTGATTATCTTGTGCTAATTAGAACCTCTTGTTCTACCTGTGGTTACTTTCTACTGCATTTTTTTAATCTTCTTAATGGGTCGCATTTTTTTTTTCTATTTCTTGTATACCTAGTAATTTTTTATTATGATTACATTGTGTTATATTCTATAGGTTTTCTGATTCTGTTATCTTCTCTACATTAATTATGATTGTTTTCCAGCAGACAGTTAACTTTGCAGATTTGAATGTCAGACTCTTGCTGCTCTGAAGTTAACAACAGCAGCAACTTACTAATTCTTCTAACCACCGTGCTGCCTTAGCTAGGACTTTGGATTCTATCCCAAAGATACATATCATAAGGGTCAAACAGAAATTTGGAAAGATGTTATAAGCAAACATTGGAGCTTTTTCTATGTGGCTCCTGCCTTTAAGTGATCTCACTTTTTATTTTCTCTCTGCTTCTCTTACCTCACAATTTATTGCTGGACTCCTCGCACTCCTTCACTCCAGTAAGACTGCTGCTGGTGTCCTGCAAAGCTCACTGTGTGTAGTATCCTCTTAAGTAAAAGCCATACGCATGTAAATTTTTGTAATGCCCTACTTTCAATAGTTAACTCCTTTCCAATTCGTAACGTTTTATTGTTCACTCTTATGTTTTAAATAACTTTCATTTTAATATTTTGTCCAGATTTTATTAGTATTTATTGCAGAAAGTTAATCAAATAAAAGTTGCTCTTTCATTGCAGGAAGCAAAATACCATAATGTTTGACCTTCATTTTATAATTTTACTGCTTACATAAATATCTGAGTTATATATTTTAGATATTTACATTTTTTAAGATGTATAGACATATCTAAATAGCATTGCACTAAAATATTTATGCTGTGACAATAAGAGAGTATAAGATTTTTCTGTTGTTTTAAAGAATGGTTATACAACTGATTTTGTAGAGAAAGAGAATAGAAGCATTATTGTGGGGTTATATGAGAACTTTTATGAAATATAAAAATTTGTATTCAAATATTGATTATTTCACTTTGTGAATACATCATCTGAAGCAAGTCATTGAACTTCTGAATTCATCTTTTATCTTTGTGAATGAGGATAATAAATATCTGTCATATTTGACTCAAAGTATTATGAAGGTCAAGTGACATTGGTTAAACAAAAGAACTATGTGCATGTAACAGTATATTAAAATAAATCAATGACAATTTTAGACTTGGCAATTCTCTCAAATCAATGTATGTAAACTATTTCAAACTTCCTAACTTGACCATTACACCATGACATTTGACTGGCAAAAATATGAATGGAAACAAGTTTTTTGGCTATTACCCTCATCATCAAGAGATTTATCACAGGGTTCTCATGCATAGTAGTCACAGAAAATTTCCATACTGAACATTGTGTATCCCACATCAGGAGGGGGATCAATGGGAATTTTTGTCCTCTTTTCACCAAAATAAAATCAGACTAAGAGGAGACTATGCCAAATGTTTCATTTTTAACTTCTGCAGATCATGGTGGCAAAAAATAAAACCAAAAATGTTTCCAGTTATTTCTTGAGAGGACCATATCCAGACATTGTGGTTGTCAACTGTGCTTACAAATTACATTCTAAGGAATGACCTAAATCTTTTGGAAATTAGGGGGATAGCTCAGTTGGGGAACACTGGCCTCGCGTGTGTGAGGTCCTGGGTTTAATCTTCAATGCTGCAAAAAGAAATAAAAAAGTAATAACTGTTTTCCCCCAAATAATACACCTAAGTTTTGTGATAATTTTCTGAGATCAAGAGATCCTGAAGATTTAATTTAACCACAGTTTCTTTTCTTCCATCATTCCATCAGCAATGCTAAAAATAGCTCCTCCCCTAGTATTCCTGCCTTTTGCAGCAAGATTCAAACATGACCCACACCACTCTGAGTGCTGCTAATAAGCTTCATAAGTTTTCCTGGGACTCCATGTCCTCTAGAACCACTATAGAGAAGGTTGGAAGCAGCCCCTATGACTCCATGTTCCTTCCCCATCCTTATCTGACCTGAATTTTTCAGAACTACTTCCCATCAATCTACCCCTTTAGAATTTCCATATCTTAGAAAAATGCTTATTTTGTTCTTCCAGTTGTTCAGGACAAAAACAAAAAACTGAAGTCATTCTTTATTCCTTTCTTTTGCTCCTTTCAGATGCTTCTCATCTGTTTCTCTAGACTATCCCCTCAAGTCTCCGGTTAGAACATATTCAATAACTTTCTTTCTTCCACTGTCATCTGGAACCAACCCACTATAATCACTATGTAGAATTGTATTGCCTTTTGGCTGGTCCCACTATTCCATCCTTCACCTCTTAACATCTATCATCAAAACAATATCAGGAATGATACCTTAAACAATAATTTAAATGAGATCACTTCAAGGATCTCCAAGTTCCTCAGAGCAAAAATACTTGGCAGCAACCTTCTATATGGTAAGAGCTCTTACTGCAAAGTAAAATAACTAGGGGTCGCAAACATTTTCAAATCCATCTTTCCATCCTCAATAAAATCAGAATATTTATGGACCTGATTATTTATTATTATTATTATTATTATTATTTTGCTGCAATCTGAGCAGCAGCCTCACTCTGCTGCAACCACACTGACTTCCTAGGTTCACTTGAAACTCCTTAAGCACAGTTTAGATTGAACTCTTTTTTTCTTTGTTCGTTTTTGTTACTGCAAATACCTCTAGATCCTTGGGATGGTCTTGACACATACTAAGTTCTTATAAATAGTTTATAAATGAAAAGAAGTAAAAGTAGTTTGTGGATAGAGTTCTTAAAAAAAAAACAAAAATGGAGGAAAAAAAAAAAAAAAAAGAAAATCCCCTAGAGCCAGTTTTCAATACCTGTTATCAGAGCAGTCAAAAGTTAAATCTATGGGAGATAGATTGGGGTGGGAGAGTCTGGCAAGTTACAGAGAAGAAAACTATGGAAGAATTCTGGAAGTATGTCTGTCAAAGAGGAAAGGAAGAAAAATCTAAACTTGATAAAGTTTACAATTTTTCTTATTACCCTATGTGGATATAATAATCACTAAATGGAGACAGTATTTTGAAATACTTGGCTGAAGAATTATTTATTTTTTTATTTATTTATTGGTATTAGGGATTGAACCTGGGGTGCTTAACCACTAAGCAACATTCCCAAACAGGGTCTCACTAAGTTGCTGAGATTGACTTTGAACTCATGATCCTCCTACCTCAGCCTACTGAGCCATTAGGATTACAGGCAGGCATGACTGCACATTGCTGTTTTAATTTTTTAAGTGGTGACAAATCTTACTGAAGATTTCATCTGAGGGATCACAAGCATTTACAAAAGCAGTTGTAAGAAAAAAGTAGCTGTTTTCTCTTTCACACTCCAAATTCCAATTGAGATGTAGAATATTTAATAATAGTTAATATTAATAATTTATGTTATATTTGAAACTTGTGTTAAGAGAATATAAAAATAAGCAGACATTGTTATTTCTTTAATTAACCTATTTTAAGACATTCTCACATAGCTAATTATTTTCTAATTTTTGCTTTTTATGTGAGAAAAGATTATATTCTCAATACATCCACCCCATGATAACCCAAGATATTGTTTTTAATTATGTAACTACAGCCAGATATTATGAAAAGGAGAAACAGTTTCTAAAAGTATTTTATTATTACAGTTTCCCAAG
Source organism: Sciurus vulgaris (assembly GCF_902686455.1). Taxonomy (NCBI): domain Eukaryota; kingdom Metazoa; phylum Chordata; class Mammalia; order Rodentia; family Sciuridae; genus Sciurus; species Sciurus vulgaris. The sequence goes on along the minus strand of NC_136470.1, from coordinate 21,561,420 downwards.
TAACTTTCTTCCCATTACTGTTTCTCACTATCCCATTTTATTTCTCCTCACAAAGTGGTTTCTCAATTTTAACTTAATATTACAAAAGCAATTCCTGGTGTGAAGGGTGATTTCATGGTTAAAATTCTCATCTACTGGTACTTTCTATTTTGTCCTAAGTGATGATCTCTATTTCTCCACTTAGCAATTTTCTAGAAAGCAATGGATCACATTCTTCTGTCTGAACAGCTACATGAACCAAGTAGCCAAAGGTTTTTGTGATTATGAATAAAGACAGTTTGAATTTAAAGACTGTTTCCTGGCTAACACCAAACAACAACACAAGTATTTTTACACAGGTAACATTCCATTTTATCTGCATAATAATGTAAAATCTTGCTCTCTTGCTTTTCTCTCCCCCTGACTCACTTTCTTTCTCCTCCTTCTTTCCACTCTCTCTAGCGTGCGCCCTTTCTTTTCCTTTCTCTTTTCCTCTCATTTTCTTTCTTACCCTGCAGGGAAACACTCTGTTTGCTTAATAAACTCCCTTACGTGATTTCCCGTGTCTGGCGTGGTTTTCGTGGGATCCCTAATGGCACACAGCTTCCGTGAGTGAGCAGGCAGATGGAAAGGGATTCCTTATCTTCAAGTCTCTTCTTTCTTGTGCTTCTATGCTCTTCCTGCAAACTTGAACGCCTCCTTTTCTCCCCCTCTTAATCCCCCCTCCTCCTCCTCCAACTTCGACTCAGCTGTTTCTGCTTCCATTCCCCAGCCTGGCCCACCTAGTCCTCCTGCCAGGAGGTCCCACATACACTACTGTGGAGGGAGTTAACCAGCCCAACCCATCAGTGGCATGTCCCAGTAAGAAGTAATGTTTCACAATTTTCTACATCCAAACCTTAATTGATTACTAACCAGGAAAAAGGGTTAAAATGCCCTAGGCATCAAGTTTCTGCTAGAACCTGTTAGCTGCTCTCAGATCTCAGTCAAGGCTTACATTGGAATGTAAATGGAAGAAGCCAGAATGCTCAGTGGGAGACCAGTCTCAAACCCAAGGAATAAACGTTGTCCATTTTAAATTTCTCCTGGGCTGCAACATAACACTTTATCTCTCCCTTTTCCTCTTCTCTCTGCCCATCTTTTTCCCATTTTCTCATGCTATAATTAATGGCCATTATCATTTTTCTTCTAGGACTCTTGTTTTTCTAAATGCTATATTTTTGAGCTCACAATTTTGATCCTACATACCCAGGTTAATGATTTTTGATCAGTTCTTTTTATCCAACTCTAGAGTTATTTTTGAACATCTGTTACATTGCAACGGAGATAAACATTACAAGGCCTTTACTTTTGTGTTAAATATAAGCACGCATAAAAATTAAAATTTTAAAAATGGATCCAAATACTTTTAATTCACGTGATTTAAAAAGGTTCAATTTAAATTGGGTAAACTAATAGAAGCAAAATGTCTTTAAAATTAACTCACAAGTCTCTAGGTGGTCAAACTCATTAAATGTTGATGTTTATAAAATGTCTAGGATCAATTTTTCTAGCATTTTTCTTCCACAGGAAAGAGATGGCAAATACTGTTGGTACACTTGTCTTTTATCTTGGTTTTTTTTGCACTTGTCTGATATCTTGTTTTTTTTACAATAAGATGAGTGAATTAGAGTCAACATGTATGGGATTACTCAAATGTGTTTGTTAGAGACATCTGATTAATTTATAAAGTTATCCCATGGAGTAATATACTTAAAAACATTATCCTTTGTATACTAAATGTGTTCATATTTTCCAGGTATACAAGCCTTTAAAGCAGAAAATTTATCAAGCTGTTATTCTCCAAATTAAACTTGTCTTTAATGGTAATTTTACCTGTCATCAATAGAGTATATATAAAATTTGTTACACTGAGATAAAAGAAATTTAAATGTAAATGTATTTCTAAAAATTAGTGAGAGCCTGATTTGTTTAAAGGTTAATATCGTGAAACATGAAAGCATTTTGCCACTTTGCCACACAAAAGGAAAGTTAAAAGCTCTCTCAGACTTTCTTTGATTCATGTTTTAGATATAATGTTAAATTGTGTTAACTAATGTTCATATAGACTCAGGAGTCAATATATGTAAACTTCTTAAAATGACATTTAAGAAAGAGTGTAATGCACAGTAGCAAAAATGGGACAACAGTGATTGAGATTGGGGTCTCTGACCTCATGACTGTGGCTTGCCTGGTGCCTGGGAGTGTTCCTGTGCTGGGGCACAAGATGCCTAACTGCTGTGGCAGTATCCTCCCTGGGGAGGCTCTATACAGGAGTCCTATCAGCTCTGACATTGATCTCAGGCACACAGCTCTTGGGCAGGAAGGAATTATTTTGCTAGATAACCAGTGTTTCATCAGCTGCCTTCTCTGGTTCCTGCCCACCTTACAGTAACTTTGGATAGTGGACTTCCTTGAGAGCTACACAGAGCTCCTAACATTGCACTTTGCAGCTCTGAAAAAAGTTATGTTAATGTCCTATAAAGATTGCTGACATAACTCTTTAGATCTGCATTTCCATCAGAAAACAGAGCTCCATCTGATCTCAGCTTAATCTTCAAAATCTGTGTTTATAAACCTTTATTTTCTAATACTCCTTGCCCCCTACTGATTTGTGAAAAGCCCCGCTTTATCTGAGATGACTCTGCCTCACAACCCTGCTGCACATTAGAATGGCTTCAACATAAGCCAGACCTTAACTCATTTAAAGTTGTGTTCAAAAGTTTGATGTTTGTTGTAAAGATTATTATGATCTCAAACAGGGAATATAATGAATAACTCAGCCAAAATTCAAGATAGCTATTGCACAAACTGAATGTTTTAACTGTTGCCTGGTATTTTGCAGAAGCACACCATAGATTAACTTGAAATCCATCACCTATAGGACAGATAATGTAGACCCCAATTAGATAAAATGGGTTAAATAACTGTAAAGTTATAGATATTGAAGTTAAAGCCCAGTACTCTTACTTTATGACTGGTGAGACTGGCTTGCTTGATGGTTAAGATCAAACTTAGAGATTGAGATTAAATACAGAGGTCAAGAAAAGTCCATATTTGGGTCTTGCCCTCAAAGTCAGCCTGAACCCAGGGAACAAGAGGACTTCTCTAAGGAGCTTTGCAACTCTGGGTGGGTCACATAATCTCCTGATCAAGGAGATTGATGAGGCCACTAGAGAATGAAAAGCCACTCAGTGCACCTGCTGCAGAGGAGGGTCATGGAAAAAGGGAGACACCCCTAATGCTTCCAAGGGAGGCCACCTCATTGAGGAGACCCTGCCTAAGCAATAGCACTAATGGAGCTAAGAAGCTGCTCTTAAGTTCTCTATGAGTGACCCCTGTGGGAACTCAGCTGACTTTTTAACAGAGAGGAACAGGTCACTTTGACCAGCTTGATCTTAAACACCTAGCAAAACAGTAAAAACCAAAATATAGCCATTCTTGGGCATTTAAAAGAAATAATAGTTAAATGTAACTTAAGATGTACACTTGTGTTAGCCCACTAGAATAGAGACTAAAAGCTACAAAAGAGAGATTCTTAGGAAAATGTGCCTGATAACTATCAAGAGAAACTGCCAGAGTCAGAAGTTTTAGTCAGTTTAAGGCCTACACACACAGGTAAGCTTAATCTATGTTTGCTAGTATCTCTACTAAATGTTGTGTTTAGACAGTGTTCAAGTTCCCAAATAAAGGCCTTGTCCTCTCCAGCCTGTGCTAGGCCTTGTTATGGGAACAACTCAGCTCTTCTACCCCCTGGTGAGGAATTATTGACTTCTGTCATCTTTATGATATTCGTTGGCATGTTCCAGATTCTACAACATTTATATTGTATCAATCTCATTTCAGTACTCATGTCTTTTTGTTCTTCTCTCATAGAAGCACCCATCCCCAGATGCCTTTACAACCTGCTCTTCCCCAACGAGACTTCTACCATGGACCCGTCGATTAACCCAATTTCTAAAAAGGGAACTCCAAACTGCTTGACCCACACTGCCCCCTTCCAGCTCGAAGAAGCCAGATCGGTCATTGCCCCCTTTCCCTAAAGCAGTAAAGGAGTTACGCCAGAATTGGGTTCAGGCAGTTAGTGTAGAAATAGGGGATCAGTTAAATCGAGGAAATGAAGTCCATGAAAGCCATCTGCCTCTGGAAGTCTGGAAGATGAACACTGCCCCTGGGAGAATGGACTTTTTATATCTCACCTGCAAAACCAGCCCTAGTCACTTAGGCAGGAAGAAGAGCTAAGGCAGGAAATAACTGGAGAACAAAAGATTTTCTTATAAAAACAGAAACGGGGGAATGTAATACAAAGTTGCTCCCCCACACTTTCCGTTGCATCACAACCTAGGTTGTCAGTCTGAAACCTGCTCTCCCTGCCCTCTCTAGTGCAGCCATTTTCCCTGCCTCCCAACTACTGTCAGTCTGTGAACATCCTAACTTGCTATTGGTTCATCAGTCAGCTTGCAAGTATCCTTCTCCATTATTGGTCCCCCGTTAGCCTTGTGGGATTCTTAAAGATAGCTTCACTGTCATCTTTTCTCTCTTGCTTTTCTTTCCCCCTGATTCACTTTCTTTCTCCTCCTTGATTTCCACTCTCTCTAACACGCACCCTTTCTCTTTCCTTTCTCTTTTCCTCTCATTTTCTCTCTTACCCTGCAGGGAGACACTCTGTTTGCTTAATAAACTCCCTTATGTGAAAAAAATAATAATAATAATTTAAAATCTTCAGCCCACAAAATGGTTTTAATAAACAAATCCATGTGAAACTGTGGTGAAAAACAAGTCTGAATTATTCTTCACTTAACTGCTCTTGTGAGAAAAGAATAAATTTGACCACGTGTGTATATGCACGTGCACGTATCCCTGTGTGCATGTCTGCATATTTATATGTGTGTGGGTGATTTGGATACTTGTCCAGTGAAGATTATAATAACTTCCTTAATGACTCCATATGAAATAAGAAAATTCATATAAATGTGCTTCCAGAAATGTTCAATAAATCTGGGTTACTTATTAACTTTCAGCTCAGTCTATCATCTTCACCAAGGGAAGTGTTTATGATGCTATAGGACCTTGCCTCACAGATCAAGGAGAACATATTGTGCATTCACCTGCATGAAGTTCAGAGCTTGCTATCCTTACTAGTGTTGACAGATGAACCCTAGAGGCTTTGCAGGTCCTAACAAGAGACCTGAAACTTGTTTACCAGTGGAGTCGTCACTCCTATACATGTTTAGAAGAGATGTCAGTGTGCAGCCACTTTTTAAATGAAGCTTATACAAAAAATAATAAGAAAATAAGTTTCTTCTTTCTGTTGTTCATTGAACATTAAATGTGTCTATCATCAATCAGCAAACTGCAGGTGACAAAGTTGTGCCTTCAGCCATATTTTTTTTTTACATTATGTGCCTACAATTTGACATTTCCAGCAGTCTACGTTTGCATTGCTTCCAGTTTCCTGGGGCAGGTGCATTCCTCCTAGGTTATGTCGTTTGGCAGGCAATTGTGAGCTTATAAATTTTCAACAGATGTCTCCAATCTGAAGCATATGCATTGTGTAGTCAAAAGATGGATCTGGAGAAGCTATTCAGGACATGGAAGGATATCCAATTCCAATTTTATTTTATCAAAAATTTACATCTGTTTTTATTTGAAAGTGTTTCTTTTTATTTCCAGGTGAAAAATTCAAGTAAATTAAACAAATAGGAGATTATCCTCAAAATGCATTCAGCTGAGAAATATACTTTTAAAATATAAGTTTTTTATTTGTTTATATATTTGATACGATTAAGAAAAATACTTACTTACAAATCATTGTACTTCTGTGCATAGATAAGGACTTCCTATACAATCTGCAGTAATCACTCTGGAAAAAAACAATACACCTTAATAAAATACTTTTATTCTTTCTACAATAAAGCAAGCTTATGAAGAGAGAAGGCTACTGGGAAAATGAATAATTGAAATGATTGGCTAGTTAAACAGCAATTCTTAAACTTAGTTTTTCCAAATTGTTAAGTTAACACTTCACTTTGATTTTGTGATTCAAAGACAAATTTTTTCATTGCAGCCACCAAGACATAAGCTGCATTGGGCTTGAATGTTGCTCAAGCATTTTCAGTAATTTTTTGCATCACTCATTCCTATAGAGGCAAATGTGTGTTTATTGATTTATATGAATCTGGATAGTTTTTCTAATGTCTGTTTCTTGGTTGCCACTGGTACATACTGAACCTATTTTATGATCAGTACTCTATACACCCCACTTTTTGCCAACCCAGTTTTTTACCCTGACTCATATTTTATTGTTTATAACTGTCTTTTTTTTTTTTTTTCTGAAAGGCAACTCGTTTCAAAACATGTAATACCTAATTCACACACATACACACCAATACAATCACATATACTCATGAAAACATAATAAACATTCATACAAATACTCAGGCATTCACATGCATGTATCTGGAATAATAGAATGCATATAAGTTTTAACAGATAGTTTATTCTTTATTGATGTTTTATTTTGTTCTTTTTTCCTATTCTCAATCTTATCCAACACTCAGACATACCCCTCAATATATACTAACAAATATATCCACAGCAAAAACAAAAACAAAAAAAATGCTGACCCATTTGTACTCTATAATTTCTTGCTAATATATATATATGACCATAGTATTATTTATAACATACTCTATTACCACCTACATATGACTATTTTGGTATTTTAAAATGGATTTTAGCATTGTTCATTATCCAATAAGTATTATGTAATGATTTCCTATATTTTGACATTTTTGTCCTCATTAATTGATCATTAAGAGTGTGCAGAATATCTAAATACTGTGGATATAACTGAACAAAAGAGACGCCGTGTAACTTATATTAACAAAAAGTTCTTTAACTGGAAAAGTACACTTTGGTTATGAAGTTTTTCCTTAAGTCTTCCTCTTACACTGAAGGGAAAAGTGTTTTTTTAAGAAAGATTCAACTTAAAAATATTACAATCACTTTTAGTTTTGGTTCTCTTATAGAATAATTTTTTAGCTGTTTACACATCTGGCTGAACACAAAATGAGCAGGTAGAGCCCACTAAATCCTAAAGCATATAGTTATTACTGCCAGTATCATCTTATCATTAGCATATTAATTGCGGTATAGTGGCAAAGAAAATTTAAATGATTTAGTTTGGCAAGAATCCCAAAAGATCAGAAGGTTTATATTATTACCTGGAATCTATGTTTTATTATCATTTCATTTTTCTCTCAGTTCAAAAAAATCACTGAGGAAATTTAAGTAATGATGGGGAATTTTCTATGTCCCTCAGAAAAGAATATGAAAAATAACTCATGATTTGAAGTGTAACTTTAGACCAAATTCTCTCATATATTTACTCAACTAGTCATATTTCATTATTGCAAATTTGGGTACACTATACCAAGTTCTTACTTTAAAGTTGTATCAACTACAAATTATATCAACGTGTTTTTGAAATTAAAAATTATGTTGATTTCTTAAAATTCATAGAGAAAACTCAAATGTATTTATTCAGTTTTTAACTGTCACAAGATTTTCTCGTTACCCTAAGCAGCAACTTAAATATGTTTCTATGAAATATTCCTCCTTTTTGAGTGCCCTTCAGTCATTTTGCAATATTTAAACTGAAATGGAGATATAAGAGCAATCCGTTGCAGGGGATATGAAAGGCACCAACTGTCAGGATAAATGGTACTTTGCAGAAAAATTAGGAGTGAAGTGACTTTTAAACTCAAAGGGAAAATTTAAGATAGGTTATTGAACTAAGGTTACCATGTCTTAGATACCTACCACATGACAGTATTGTAAGGAAATTCTGTTTGAAAGTGTTCCTTATTGTCACCAATATTGTCAAAATAAGAGGCTTAAGATATGAAATGTTGTACATTTGTTTAATTAATAATTGATTATTAGGAGAGGGAATTCAAAGTTCTACCCATTGGGTCCTAGATTTGCTTCATGTAACTGTTATCTTATATGGGAATTGTATTATAAAAGGAGTTATGAAATGAGTCGAGAAAAATGGGGTTCATGGAAAAAGAAAAAATAACTTGACATGAAGAATGATGGTTATAGACATTCAGAAAAGCAAAACATCAGCACTCTACATTCTTTCAGTCTTCCAAATTTTTGCATGTTTGTTTTTGTTCTTTCAGTGGTAAAGCATATGTCGGCTTCCCACTGAATCTATTAATTTAATGTAAGAGATTTTCTATCAGGGGAATTCCTCAGATGTTGATAAACAGATGTCATGTAGCATTTTACTTTGTTATGACTTTACAGGTTTTTGTCTCTAAAGATATTTTAGTGAGTACAAATTATACCTTTAGGAAACATTAGCTAAATCTTTATGAAATTGTAAATTGTCATTATTTTTTAATTTATTTTGAATCTAGTTATTCCACATTGTTTATTGGTTCTCAGCATTTTCTACTCAAAATTTTGTGTATCTCAATGTTTTTTCCTGCTGCCAACAATGGAACTAACACAATCAAACCTGCTTATACTGAAGAGTTGTGAATGTCAAAATGTGGATCTTTCTACATGAGAACATAAATTTAAATATGCTATGTATATGTTATGCATGTGCATATATGGTTATTATCTTAGCTCTTTGTAATTTCTTTTATCTGAAATATTTGTATTTGCTCACTTGAGTTCCTAGTTGTCTCAAATCTACTTAATTTTTTTCTGGACTCTCATGGAAATAGTTTTTTTCAAAAAATATGAATTTACATTTAAATATAAATGGCATGTTCCTAGCTAGCACTGAAGTATATGCAGAAGAAGACATTTACATTTTCATTTTCATATAACAATAGGCAATTCTGCAGTATTTTATTCTTACTAACGTCTGCTATATTCAACTCCTCTCGGTCCCAATCAAACTTCTGTGCCTTGTACCCTATTTCATCAGGGAACGTATCTCTCCTAAAGCATATCAAATAAACAAATTAATGTAGTGGTGTTTTGTTGATAATAGAATGGGTAGAACTTTGAATTTATAATTTATGAAGTGATTAATAATCCTAACAACTCTGTGGGTGAGTATGAAAAATAGTGAAACCCTGTTTAGTATGGCAAACAGTGTAATTTGATAATATATTGTTTTGAAAAAATTAGCAGAGAACATGGAAGGTGAGAGAATATTCCATCTCAGTGTCACCCAAGTGAATTTGCACTATATAGTAGGCAAATAATTGCATTGATTGATCTAATTTTCATCTAATGCACTAAATAACTCAATGTTAAAGATAAAATCCAGTCACTAGAGTAATTTCTGCAACCAATGACACATTATTGCAATTAATTCTAAAAATCATCTCTATTAGATAAGTACATTCTTTGATACATAAAAATTGATAGCAAATAAAACATTAAGTAATATGACTGAGTTCAAATAGTGTTTGTCAAAGCAAGGAAAGAAAACATACACAAGTTATCCCAATAGCATCAAGACCAAAAGTGTACTAAACAGAGTTAGGCTTATTTAAATAGTAGAAGGCATATAAGAAAAAAAAAAGGAAACAGATCAAATTTGCCCAAAGGACCTTAAGCACAACAGAGAAAGGAAGGAAAGATGGAAAAAAGTATAGGAGAGGGTACATACAAAAATTACTAATGAGAAGAAACCACCGAAAATTCCCTCTATAAAAAATAGAAAATGGGCTTATGCCTACCAGCAAACCTTCAACACTCATGAACAATAATTGAGAGAAATGAAAAAAATAGAGTTTTAAAAATATTTTAACTCTCCCTTAAATTTATAAAGCAAGTACAGAGAAAGTAATGTTAGAGAACTTCTGGAGAACACCATTGTTGAATTGGTTTTGTGCTAGGATATAGTCAGGTGGTAGAGCACTAGCCAATCATATGTATTGTTGATCCCTAACAATGAAAAAAGGAGACTGTGTTTGCCATTTATAGAGCACTTCTCAATAACAGAATGTTAATTATGTTTTGATCTCATATATCATTTATTAAAATAGAATTACTTTCAGCCCTATAACAAACCTCAAAGTATTTAAAAGAAAATCATGAATATTTTCAGAATGCAGCACTATTACACATGAAATCAATTAGTAGAAGACATCATGCAGATGATTTGAAGTTAGACATGCTTCAAATCCTTATAGCTCTCTTCCTGAGTTCTAGTATAAGATGCTACACACAGAATTCAGTAGATATTGAAGATGATAGAAAATCAATAGGGCAAATTAATGTAATCAAACACTGGTTTTGGAAAAAATGAATGCATTTGATAAATATTGGGTATTCTTATCAGGAAAAGAGAGAAGACAGAAATATTTTAAAAAAACAACAAATGAAAGGGATGATTTTGCTATAAGGAATATTGAAGGATAAATAGGAAACATTATTAACGATACTATTTCAATAATTTGATAACAAAGATGAAATAGATAATTAGGTAAAAAAGCACAGACACATATTAATATATATGTAAAAAATATGTGCTTCTCTGTATCTGATATTACAGATGAATGTCTAAAAATAACCACTGGATATGGGCAAAATAAAAGGGAAAAGAAAAAGAACTTTCAAATATTTAAAAATGTCAATTAGAGAAAAAGAAATAAATCAAAGAAGAAAAAGTTTAATGTGGTAAAATTTTTGAAAAATAACATATGAACATGATACATTTTTGAAAAGGCAAAAAGAATACTGAAAGCAATGAGATTACATTGAAACTGTGAATCTAATAAAATAAACTTTAAAAATAATGGAGAAGTAATCAACCTAAAATCATGATGAAAAGAATAATTTTTACTGAATATCAAAAGGAAGATTCTATATAAAACAGTGGTGTTAATTGTAGTGAAAATAATAAAAAATTTAAGGAAGCTGAAGTAAATTAGAAGAAAGTCAATGTTAATCTAATAAAAAACAGCATCAAACTAATAGAAACTCATATGTTTTAAATTATCTACTGTAAGTGCATTTTCCTAAAAATAAGAAAAAAAGTTCAAGTCACAAAATACTCTGTGCTTTAGATTAAAAAAGAAAAAAAAAATATATATATATATACACTCACACATATATATGTATACACACAGGCACACATATGCATTTAATATTCTTCACCTTTTAATTCTTTTAATACTTAACAATATAATTTAAACATTTTAAGGCAAATAAATAAAATAATTTTAAATTTAAAATAGCATATGTAAAAGCAGTCAATTTTTGAGTACTTAGCAATGCAAATGTTTATGTCCCTAATATAAGAAATGAAATCTAATAGAACTATCCAGACAACTTGGCAATATCTCCAAGCTAACTGAGATTTTAATACATGCCATCAAAAATTGATAGTCCAAGTATACCAAAAATTAGCAAAGACATAAAATCAGTGAACATAATTATCAATTTTCTAGATCTTATTAAAACTGTTATAGGACATGCAACTAAAAATAGACTACAAAGTTGTTTCAAATGATTACAGAATATTTATCATGCTAGACTATATTCTGGGCCATAGCATGTCTTAAATTCAACATGATTCACACCATTTCTCTGTTTACACTGAATTAAACTAGAAATTAGTACCAGAAATATCTCTGTTCTAAAAAGAAATGAGTGGAAAAGAAGAGTATTTTACAGTGAATAATTCCATAAACACAGTATGTTGAAATTTCTGGGAGGCCACTATAGCAATCACTAGAGGGTAAACCCATAGTACTAAACCTATACCCATATGTCAAACAAGAAATAACCTCCACTTAAAGCAAAGAAAAGAAAAAGAAAGAAAGAAATAAGTACAGGTCTGTGTAAAAAATCCAGGTGTGATTTCCAAGGGCTGAATATAGATCACTGTGAAATTTTTACTTGGTGGGTCTTTGAGGAAGAAGTTACTCATACCCACACCTGACTCGGTGCAAGGTGGGTGCCTTACCTGGTGTTTCTGAAGGGAACTGAAACTGCAATCTCAGTTCTGTGTATGTCTGCCCTCCTAACACAGTTGTCTTCTTTTGGGTGCTACTTCATGGGTTTCCTTCCTGAGGCCATCTTTAGGTAGCTTTGTGGGAGATCTGTTTGATGAAAGAAAAGGAAACTTGATTTGTATGGTTCATACCTCTGATTTTTCCACTCCTAGGACTCCCCTCTTCCACCCCCTTTATCCAGTAGCATAAAGCGGCAGAAGCATTTTATTTGAGACTACTAGGCAGGGAGATGACCTTCACGGACATGCTCATCCACCCGACTCAATGAGTGGCCCCTTCATAAATGGGGACTGGAATAGGAATGAAGTGGAGCTTTCTCTGGTTACTTCTCTTGTTTAGACTGGATGGAGAAGTTAATAAAGGTGTGATGGTTACTTTCATTTCGGCTTGACTTGGTTTATTTGGCTGCACTGACACTTGCAGCTCAGTGTTCTCCAGCTCAGCAGAGATCCTGGCAAAAACCTAATAACAAAGGCCATGTACATAAAAGAAAGAAAATAATGATGATCAGAGTGGAAATCAATGTAATAGCAATCAGTAAACTGATGGAAAACAAAAATGAAACCAAACCAAACCAGATTCATCTTCATAAGATCACTGAAATTCGTAGACATTTAGGTAGACTAAACAGTGGGGGGAAATAAAAAAGAGAGTAGAGGAGGTTATATAATGAGCAATATCAGAAATAAGAGAGGTGAATTCATTATAGATTATACAAACATCAAGAAAACTAAGGAATATTGTAAAAAACGTTATGGCAATGAATTTGACAACTAAAATCAAAAGAAGGAATTCCTTGAATACAGATGCTACCTCATGAATAAGAACTTCACATGAACAAAAATACTTCTATATCTATTAGATAGATTAAATTCGCAGATGAAATTCTTCCCCCAAGGTATCTTTCATGATCATATACCTGCACTAGGATAATAGTAATTTTATAAAGCATCTAATGCAGTAATGGAGTCAATTCTAAACAAACCTGTCCAGAAATTTGAAAATGAGAAAATTCCCCATCCTTATATGAAGTCCATATTATACTGACACTAAAAACAAATAACAGGATTACAGAAAAGAAAAGCAAACAAAACTACAGGTTGATATCCCTTATAGAAACAGATATAAACATTCTAAATAACATTTTAGAATATTTAATTCAATGAATTTAAAAAAGTCTCATGATCAAGGGGGTTTTGTCTAAGGAATGCAGAGTAGATTAGAATACCTACCTACACAGTTCATCAAATTAACGAAAAGTAATAACTGTGATCATCTAAATAAATTCGGGAGAAAACCAGCATTTCTTCCTCACAAAATTTTATGACAACTAAGAATACAAGGAAGAACTTTCATATAGTCAAGTGTGTCTATCACATCTCAAGGGTTAATAGTAGTTAACCATGACAGGATATAGGGTTACCAGCAAGATCAGCTAGACGATGAGGACGGTCATGTTCATCAATTCATGTTTATCAACTTGACATTTTAGGATTTAGAGAGATTGTAGCAACTTTTTTTTTTAAATTCAAAAACAAAATGGAAAATAAAGGCAATCAAATTGAAGAACAAGGTGTAACATTCCCTGTAAATACATATACACATTTTAAACAAATCAAGAATGATAAATTTTCTTCAAGTAATTCTTTTTCATTTTAGCTATTTAATAGTGAGATGTATTTATTTAAAAGTAAAGTCTACTCTAATGGTATCAAATGTCACTTAAGGGTTCTAGATAAAATTTTCAGGAAATGTACTTATAAAAATTACTGTCTTTTAATCTTGAGTTAAAAGTAATACAGAGATACCTATAAAGTATTTTATCAAAAATATTTTTAGTTCTACCAAACACAGATTCTGCATTGTGAAAGAGATAAGAATTGAGTTCTATAATTTATATTTAAATATTTTTTTTTTAAATTTGGAAACTCTCCCAATTTTAATTTCATCACAACATAAAGACATAAGATATTGGAGAAGACACAGAAAACATAAGAATTACACATGGGCATGGAAAAAGGCATGGAAAAAAATTATGAGACTGGAGGTTTAAAATACAAGAAAATTGAATCTACAATATGTAAAGAGAAATTTAACCCAGAAAAGAATGTTCTCTCACATCCTCAAGCTGATATAAAGCTTATGTTCATCCCAGGTGCATTTCCAACACCTCTGAACAGACAAAAACTGAAGGCACACACCCTTTCATACCCCTACAGTGCTTATCTCAAGAATGAGGTCACTTGCTGAAAGCAACACACAACTGTGATTCCAACAGCTAAGGAGGCTGAGGCAGGAGGATCACAAGTTCAAAGATCACAAGTTCAGCAATTTAGTGAGGATCTAAGCAATTCAATGAGACCATGTCTCAATTTTTTTTCAAAATTTAAAAAGGACGGGGTTGTGGCTCAGTGGTTAAGCATCTCTGAGTTCAATCTCAGGTACAAAATAAATAAACACAAAAATCATTCGAGTCTGAGTGGATCTGAAAGAGAAGGCTGCACCACATTTCTATACAGGCTTTTTTCTAGTGAGCTCTTCTATGGTGTTCAAAGAGAAGGGGAACAGGAACTTAGCAAGGCCCTACGCAACTTAACAAGTCTATGTCTCCAAATAAAAAAGGACTGGGAATATAGCTTATGGTAGAGCACCCTGGGACTAAGTCCCAAGAACAACAAAAAATTGTTCTGCAGTATGGACCATTCATATCTTTGTAACTGACAAGGAATATTCATTTACCACATTCTACATTCAAAGGAATTTCTCCAGTAAAGTTCTTACTGCTTAGGAGTGAAATGGTAATAAAACTTTTGCCTCTTGTTTTCAATAATAGAATTTCTCTCTAGTATGAGTTCATTTGTGTAAGTTAAACTGACTGGATCTAGCAAAACCTTTACCACATTGCTTATATTCACAGGGCTTCTGTCCAGAATGAGTTCCTTCATGTGAGTGAAGTTTAGAGGAACGAGTAAAGGCTTTCCCACATTGATTACATTTATAGGGCTTCTCACCAGTGTGAATTCGTTCATGTAATTGAAGTTGAGTGGAAGTACTGAAGGCTTTTCCACATTGTTTACATTCATAGGGCCTCTCTCCAGTGTGAGTTCGTTCATGTGAGTGAAGGTGAGAGGAAGTAGTGAAGGCTTTCCCACATTGTTCACATTTATAGGGTTTCTCTCCAGTATGAGTTCGTTTATGCATCTGAAGATTAGAAGAAAAAATGAAGGCTTTCCCACATTGTTCACATTTATAGGGTTTCTCTCCAGTATGAGTTCATTTATGCATCTGAAGATAAGAAGAAAAAATGAAGGCTTTCTCACATTGTTCACATTTATAGGGTTTCTCTCCAGTGTGAGTTCGTTTATGTGTTCGAAGTACAGAGGAACTCATGAAGGCTCTCTCACATTGTTCACATTTATAGGGTTTCTCTCCAGTGTGAGTTCGTTTATGTGTTCGAAGTAGAGAGGAACTCATGAAGGTTTTCTCACATTGTTCACATTTATAGGGTTTCTCTCCAGTGTGAGTTCGTTTATGCATCTGAAGAGAAGAGGAACAAATGAAGGCTTTCCCACATTGATTACATTTATAGGGCTTCTCACCAGTGTGAATTCGTTCATGTGAGTGAAGGTGAGAGGAAGTAGTGAAGGCTTTCCCACATTGTTCACATTTTATAGGGTCTCTCTCCAATATGAGTTCATTTATGTGTTTGAAGTACAGAGGAACTCATGAATGCTTTCCCACATTGTTCACATTTATGGGGCTTCTCTACGGTATGAGTTTGTTTATGTATGTGAAGGTAAGAGGAACGAGCGAAAGCTTTTCCACATTGTTCACATTTAAAAGGTTTCTCTCCAGTATGAATTCGTTCATGTATTTGAAGGTGAGAGGGATAAGTGAAGGCTTTCCCACATTGTTTACATGCATAGGTCTTCTCCCGAATATGAGTTCGTTTATGGATCTGACGGCAAGAGGAATGAGTGAAGCCTTTTCCACCTTCTTCACATTCATAGCCCTTCTGCTCTGTATGAGTTCTTTGATTTCTTACAAAAGAACCTTGATGTGTGAAGGCTTTTCCACACCATTCACATTGATAGGGTTTCTCTCCAGTATGTGTTCTTTGATGTATTCTAAATAAACTGTGATAGGGAAAGGCTTTCCCACATAACTTACATTTGAAAGGTTTATCTCCACTCTGTGTGACAGGTGTCTTTGAACACCTGTCAGAGACAAAAGGGTTTCACCATACTCTATGCAGTCATAGGGTTTGTGCCCAGTATGAGTTTCTTCGTGTCTTTGAATGGAACTGGAACAACTGAAGACTTTCCCACATACTGCACTTTTAAAAGGTCCATTTTCAGTTTGTATTAACATTTGCGATGAAACAGTTTCAAGAGAAGCCAGAGATGTCCTGTAGAGTTTAAATTCACATGGATCCTCTTCATATTCCTCAAACTTGTAAGGTTTGTGTCCAGAGTGAGATATGATTTGCCTTAGATGGCTTCCAGAATTTTCAATCTGGTCTTCTATGCTCTTGCCTTTCCATTTATTTCCTAGAGAAGCCAGGTTTCTGAAGACTTCCTGCATCACATCTCTGTACAAGTTTTTCTGGGAAGGATTCAGCAAAGCCCACTCCTCCTGGGTGAAGTTCACAGTCACATCCTCAAAGGTCACTGAGACCATTGTTCGCTTCCGCGGTGACCTGGCGTCCTCTCCAGGGACCTGCGGGCACCACAGCTCGAGGGGACACAGGCTGCGCAGTCACCTGGACCCCAGAGCACAGCACGCAGGAATATTTAAATATTATATTGTTAAACTTCTAATGTTTATAATTACATATTATTTAACAAAATAGTTTGAAATTTTCAATGACTAATACTCTTTTTAATTTAGGTTTTATTGTAAAGCAGTTTTGAAGTCTATTAAATAGATTTGGGAGTGGGGGATAAGAGAAGTATAGAGGAACTTTAGATTATGTAGAGGGAAATGAGAGGGGGAGGTGCAGGGGTATGAAAGATGGTGGAATGAGACAGACATCATTACCCTATGTACATGTATGATTACACGAATGGTGAATCTACATCTTGCATAACTATAGAAAGGAAAAGTTGTACCCCACTTGTGTACAGTGAATCAAAATGCATTAGGCAAAATTAAAAAATGAAATAATGTAAAAAATAAAAAGAAATACAGTTTATGCTAATTCATAATCTCTATATACATTTTCAAATTTTATAACACATAGTGTATGTATTAGTATTCTTCAATTAAAAAAGTAGAAAGGAAATTTTAAGGAAGTAAGCATTCATTCTATGGATAAATAATTTTTTAATTGAATAAATATATCAACCTAGGTGTTTACTGAATGAATCCAGTAGTTAATTTCACTAAATTAGCCTACAAATGTCATTGCTGTATGGCTAAATACCACAAAGCAGGACATCTTATTTCAAAATTTGGCTTATGAAAAAGACTAAGTTTTCATGTTGATAGCTTTATTGTAAGACTCTTTCGAATGATATGTATGTAAAATAATTCATAAAAAATACAGGAACAAAACAAAATGATATTATGACATTGGTGAACATATTGAAAGTTGTTTTCTTTATGCTTGTTAGTATTTCAACTCATGTAAATATACTGCCTCTATTGAAATAGATTTCTGAAATTTAATGGATCCATTTTCTACAAGTATTATCTACCTTTGCTGCGTGGTAACACTGAATCACAACAGTAGCAGTATTTTATTCTAGTAATCACCAACTAATTGCATTTACCATTTCAACATTTCATTTTACTTCCCAAGTGCATTTTTTATCCTTCTGCATCTAAAATTTTTGTTTAAGGAGAAAATGCAGAAATACTTTCATATACACTTTTTCACTTCAGGAGACTTAATTTGTATGTATGCGAGTCTATTTGTCTGAAGCCAGCAAGGAAACAAAAATAGGAAAAAAATAAAGGAAGGGAAAGGAAAAATAAGGAGCTGAATTAGTAGGGTTTTCTTTATCTATCTTAAAATTAGTCCATAAGTCTTATAATATACTAACCATCTTTTTTGCATAGTTAAAACAGTATCTCAAATTTAACATAAATGAAATATGATCTCTTTAAAATTGTTTTTATTTTATGTTGTTAGAGACAGCATTTCCAGTACTCAGTCCTTAAGTACTTAGCCCAAAACTGGAGATAGACAAAATTTTACTATATATACAAAAGGACCCTTTTTTTCAGTCTAAGCATATCTTTGACTCTGTGAGAGTTGTTTGGTCCCTGTGTAGGGGTGACCTAGAGTCCAGACTGTCAATGATATCAGGTGACTCTGGATTAATAAGAGGAAAGAGTTGGCAAACGAATATCCCTGTATATCCCTGTAACCACTGGAACTCTAAATTGAATTATAAATTTAATAATTTTTATGATCTCAGAAAGTTTACAGAAGAATTAACCCCTGATTGGAGATGTGCTCCTGTGTGTATCCATTGTTGATTCCCTTCCTCACTCCTCCATCAGGCCTGTACTTTGGGATTGCCTTCTGAGTACACTGCTTGTCTCAGGATGTACATTTGAAGACATATAAACTAAGCCTAACAATGTAAGTCAGAGAGTTCTATAATTATTATGAATTTGTGATACAATAATATTGGAATCTGATTATTCTGAAATACAAAGTATACAGTCTTGATGAATTTCCTGGCCACATATTCACTATGCATGGAATTTTGCATATACTGCAAAAACACAAGGGAATATATTGAAATATTGAAATGTTTATATAAATAAAGTACTCATAAAAGTTTAAAATTCACATAATAAAAATTATACTTCACAATAAAGAAAAGGAATTTCATCTTTTTATTATATGTCCTATCTTATTTTTATTCACTCATGGTCGGTACAATTTACATTTTGAAACAATATGTGTTGGTAAGACTTGAAAAAATTCAGATCTAATATTGAGTGCAGTGCATATTAATAAACATTATCTCTTTAACCAAACTATCTTCAGACTCTTAAAAGACTCAACTTTGATTTGTATCCTTTCAGTATAAATAACCACGCCCCATCCCTACCTCCTTCCTCTATAGACTTGAGTGAACACTCGCATAGTTTCTAACAGTTCAAGGCAACATCCCTAGGGAAATGACTGCCAAATCCTAACATTCTTTCCTGAAGAAGTTTAAGGTTGCCAAAAGAATCTATTACTATTTGTTCTAGTCAACCCTGAGAGATCCCTTGTTCCCCAATCTGTGGGAAAGTAGTACCTTAATTTTAATAAACTCCACTTAGCAAACCATATGACCAAATCACATTAAAAATCTCTTCCTGCTTTGAATAAATGGCCATTTACCTGACTCTGCTTAAACCTCTGGATTCCTGCTTTCTCTTCCCTCATTCTTCCTTGAAAATGTCTTGTCATTTATGTACGAACTCAAGTTATGTTAAATTCAAGGTGGATCCTCTAATAGTTTGGGAATAAAATCTAACTACCTTAACTAATGTTCAGCTCTATTTACCATTACAGTATGTATTTTGTGATTTTCAATATTCTGTTTTAGCCCAGATTGTTTTATGTATTCAATTAATTTCATTAAGTGTACTCTATATGAAAAATCCTATAGATGCTGGGATATGGACATCATTTATGTTCTCAAAAAAGTGTACAAACAACGACAACAATAACAAAATCCAGCAAATAACAAACTACAACAGGTTATCACATAGGTTATTGCAGGAGACCCACATATTTTGCTTGTCTGATTGGCTCTTCAAGGAACATGTGAGAGCATATGATACTTCACAAAATATGCAGGAAAAAGAATGAGAGACAAAAATTTAAGGAGATCTGTGTTTAGAACACAGAAGTCAATACCAGCAATTGTAATGAAACTGGGCAATGCCCTCTCACCCACCTCCAAGCTTAAGGACCCATGAGAGTAATAGATTGGCTGAAGCTTTTATAAAGCAAGAAGAAAAAGACCCAGGTTAAATTTAGGACGTAGTTAAGGACAAGTTGAGCAAAGACTCAAACCACCACATGGAAGGGTTTGAATTCTTTGTCAGTGTAATGAGAAACAACTGGAGCATCTTAAGCAGCACAACTAATGTGATTGATTTATACTTTAAATAAATGAGTGCAAATATATTTGATTAAATATATCGAACGAGTATGCCTCCATACTCATTTGTCAAAAGAATAAATAGAAGACAATAGTAGTAATTCAGGATAGTCAATAATGCTCTAATTTCCTCTAATCCTGATTATTATGAACTCTGAAAGTTGCACCTCAAAAATAGAGGATTATAGTTAAATAAACAGTGTACCTGAGATTGAAAAATACCAGGAATGGATATGATAAGCATGACTGAAAAATTCTGGAGAGGTGATCAACTTACACTATACTGTGTAATGTTTATGGAATGCAGTAGTATTTTATTTATTTGTCACTTCATGGTCACATTCATGTGGACAGAGATAAAATACAAAGTATATTAGTCCATTTAATATGAAATGGGGCTATAATTATCATGATCAATGCAGGTTGTAAGCAAAAATTACACTCTTTAGTTTGTCCACTGAATATTCCCTGTATACATATAGTTTGCAATAAAATTACAAAGTAGAAATTCAACCAGAGCCTTTACTACCATGAAGTACTTAAAATGACAATGACATGTATCTGAAATGTGTTCATGCAGGAAAAAAGTACTTCCATGATTAATTTAATAATTATCACGTAACTGGTAACCTCAGAAAACACTGACTCACAAAAGCTGTATATTTTATATGGCATTTCCATTATGAAACACCAAGATTAATTATATATTTATTAGTCTGGCTTCTTTAGATTTCAAGGCCTATGTCTATTAAAAGTCACCACTATAATATTGAAAATCACTGCTTGGAACTACATTTTTTAATCATTTATCAAAAAAGAAAATCTGTACAGAATATATAATAAACTATTTCAATAAAGAAAAATTAAAGATCTACTAAAAATTAGTGACAGATAGAAAATCTATTGTAAAAAAATCAAAAAAAAGAATATGAGTAGCAATTCTCAAAGTGAATAGCCAGATGGTCATTCAATGTATAAAATGTGCAGAAAATTTTTCTTATCCAAAACTATGAATTGAAATTATGACAAAATACAACTATATATACTACTCTTGTAAAGGCTAAAATCATATAGAAAACTAAGAGCTAATAAGGATCTGAAACATAAGATGTCCTACAATGTGGTGGTCTAGATAAAAAGTGTCCCCCAAAACTCATATGGTTAAAAAAAAAAAAGAAAGAATTTTCACAGTTTAAATAGCCAGGTTATGAGAGCTTTAACCTAATCCGTGGCTTAATCCACCAATAGGGATTAATTAGTGGTAATCCTAGTGAGATAGGTTGTGACTTTAGTATGTAGGTCACTGGGGATGTGCCTTTGGTATTTATATTTGTCCCTGGTGAGTGGAGCTCTCTCTCTGCTACCAGGTCCCATGTCCTGAGCTACTCTTCTCCTCCAGCCCTTTCCACCATGATGTTTTGTCTCACCTCAGGCCGAGTACAATGGAGTTGGCCATTATGGACTGAACTTCTGAAACCATGGGGTCCAAACAAACTTTTCCTCCTCTAAATTTGTTCCTGTCAGGTCTTTCTGTCACAGAAGCAAAAAGCCCACTAAAACAAATGTTTTCAGTAGAAGTTTAGATTATTTTAATCATTTTTGAAAAACTGTATGATAGAAATCTTTGAAAAGTTAAAAATTAAAGTTACAGACTGAGAGACTCAGAAGCTGTAATTCAGGGCCTATTCTCAAAAGAGTGCTTGTGTCAACCATAGTAACATCATTTATATTATTTAAAACCTGTAGAAGTATAAATATTCTAACTGGTAGGATATACAAATAAATCATATTGTATTCATAAAATAAAATCTCCAAAGATTAAAATAATAAGAAATAATATGAAAAAATAATAAAATAATATAAAATAATATGAAAAAATCTTCAAAACATAATTGTGATCACAATAAGCCAATCACAAAAATCCAAATTTTACTCCAAATTTAAGACAAAAGCTTACAAAACTCTTCTATAGGGCTATTACTCCAAATTTAAGACAAAAGCTTACAAAACTCTTCTATAGGGCTGGGGATATAACTCAGTTGGTAGAGTGCTTGCCTTGCAAGCTCAAGGCCTGGGTTCAATCCCCAGCACCACAAAACAACAAAAACAACAACAACAAAACTCTTCTATAATAATCAGAATAGAGGTTATCTTTGCATATTAGGTAGCATTAAATAGAAACAGAGAAGAAATCCTTGAAGAATCCTAGAAAAGTTCTAATTTTTCCTCTAGATTTTTATTCCATGGGTACAACATTCAACATTCACATATATGTTAGATAAATAGGTAAGTATTCACTAAGCTTTGTGTGAAGTTATTATATATTATATGTAAATTGTGCCAAGGCTAAAAAATTCATTCATAAATATATACTTAAGATATATTTAAATATTTAGGTAAAATTATATAAAGAAGTGAACATGAGCAAAATTTTAATTATATTCATATCATTAAGTTTACACAATTTTATGGATTCCAAGAGAACCTGATCAATCAGCAGTAGAGTAAGACGTCTATTTCTGGTAAATGTGTATTTTAGAGTGGCATAGAAGAAGAAATGCATGTGTGGTTGGGCAATTTTAAAATATCTTTTAAGTGAAAATGTAATTTTGTGAAACAAATATACAGAAATCATAAATGTAAAAGTTAAATTATAGATGTAAAAGTGAAATTAAGATTCTTTTCAATAGGAATTCTTGGCAAAATCTTCCAACATATGGCTGATTTTCAGAAACAAAAGTGAAAGTTGTCTGGTTGCATTGTTCCCTGCACCCGACTTGGGCATCAAAATACAAATTTCTCTAACAGATTCAAATATAAGAGCTAGATTTTTTTTTCTGGGAAACACCTGTATTCTTTCACTTCAAATTACATATACATTGAAGGAAACTCTAATTTAAATCTTATACTATATACTATCTACTGTTCACCTGTGTCAGATCTTCTGTTAAACTGTTTTCTGATAATAGAAACATTGTACTTTGGGGGTGAAAATTGTAGACCCTAAAGTGGGCCTTCCTTGTGTCTAAGCCTGATGCTGCCTCTTTTTTCTCTACTGGATTTCAGCAAACATTTTAAAAATCTTTCTTAGTGTCATTTGCCACTTCTATAAAATGAAGGTATTATAACAGACTGCCTCATAAGATTGTTCGATATTAAATTAGCTAACATATGGAAAGTACTAACCACAGCATTCATCAGTTAAAGAATATTCAAAAATATCTGTCTATTTTAGTATTATTTGCCATAATATTGTCATTACCCAAATGTAGATGAGATAAAATTTTCTAAAACTGAACAGAGGAAAGATGTATTTTTCTTTTATAGGTTCATTGAAGTATAATTATAATACAGTATGTAATACAATTAAAATGTACACTTTATTAAAATGTGATATGAATGTACATGCATGAAACCATCTGAATTAGCAAATTGGTCAACATATCTATCAACTCCCAAATTAAAATACTTCTCTCACACTTGTTGACAGACTTCATCTTCTTTATTTCATGTGTAATATCAAGATCAATTTTAAATATATGGTATTGCAATTTCCAACTATAATGTTTTGTTTGTAAATTCTCCTTGAACCACAGAAAAGATCTGATGCATGTATTTTCAAGTTTGTTATTAGAAGCACACATTTAGGATTTTGTGTCATCTTGAAAAATCACTGACACACTTAAAATATAAAAGAGTTTTTCTTTTCATCCTTAGTACTTTGATATTCTCTAATACCTAGTTTGTCTGATACCAGGTATATGCCATTTTATTACAGTTTACTTTATTGAATTTAATAGATACTAGTTTTACAAACTGAAAATGTGTGGCAACCCTTCAATAATCAAGTCTATTGGTACCATTTTTTTTTCAAAAGCATGAGCTTAATTTCTGTGTTTATGTTAACCTTTTAATTCTCAAAAAGGTTCCAAATCTTTTCATTACTAATATATCTGTCATAGTGATTGTTGACAAATGATTTTTGATGTTATTATTGAAATTGTTTTGGATCACTAAAAGTCATGTTCATATGGCAATTAACTTGATTTCTAAATGCTGTTTTTTTCTGACTGCTCCCTCTTCCTCTCCTTGACCCTCCTTATTCCATGAGGCACAACAAAAATTGAAATGACTGACTAATTTCCCTACTATGGCTTGTAAGTGTTCAAGTGAAAGAAAGATTCTCATGTCTCTCAATTAAAATTAAGAAATAGAAATGGTTAGCTTAGTAAGGAAGGCATATTGAAATGCAAGATAGGGCAAAAGCTAGGCTCCTGCATCAGTTAGTCAAGTTTTGAATGCAAGGAAAATGTTCCTGAAAGAAATGAAAAATTCTACTCCAGTGAATGCATGAATGATAAGAAAGCAAAAGAGTTTTATTACCAATATGAAGAAAGTTTTAGAGGTATGACTAGAAGATCAAATGAGTCATAACACTCCCTTATTCAAAAGCCTAATCTTGTAAAAGGCCCTAACTCTTCAGAACTGTGAAGGTTGAAGAGGAGAGATGCTTGCAGAAGAAAAGTTTGAAACCAGCAGAGGTTAGCTCTTGTCCTCAAGATTATGTAGAGGGAAATGAGAGGGAGGGTGGGTATGAAAAATGGTGGCATGAGACAGATATCATTACCCTAGGTACATGTATGATTACAGAAATGGTTTGAATCTGCTTCATGTACAACCACAGAAGCGAAATAATGTACCCCATTTGTGTACAATAAATCAAAATGTAGTCTGTAAAAAATAAAAAAAAAATAAATTAAAAAAGAAAGGAAGCCAACTGTGTAATGTGAAAGTGCAAGCGAGGCAACTAGTGGTAACATAGAAGCTACAGCAAATTATACAGGTAACCTATGATAATTGATTATGATGGTTATACTAAACAATGGATTTTCAATGTAGGTGAAATAGCCTTCTATTGGATGAAGATCCCATTTAGGATTTTCATGGCTAAAGAAGTAGTCAATGTCTAAGTTTACAGCTCCACAGGACAGGTTGTCTTGTTAGGTGCAAATGTAGTTGGTGATTTGAGTTGAAATCAATGCTTATTTGCTATTCTGAAAATTATAAGTTCCCTGAAAATTATACTCTATCTACTTGGCCTGTGCACTATAAATGGGATGACAAAAAGTGACTGACAGTAAGCATCTGTTTACTACATGATTTACTAAATATATAAGTATATCATTGTGTTCTAATGATCAGAAGGAAGAAAGAAAAAAATAATGGAAGGAGAAGGAAGGAAGGAAGGAAGGAAGGAAGGAAGGAAGGAAGGAAGGAAGGAAGGAAGGAAGGAAGGAAAAAAGAAAGGAAGATTCCTTTCAAAAACTTATCCAAGTACCTCACACACAAGGCTCTAGTAGAGATATACAATGAGAAAGCGTAAGGTTATTTTCATGCTTTCTAATGAAATCTTCATTTTGTAGCTCATAGTTCAAGAAATAATTTTGACTTTCAAGTCTTATTTAAGAAAAACAATTTAGTTAAACTGTAACTATCACACATGGTGATTACTGTGATAGTTCTGGACAAAGTAAATTGAAAAACCTTCTGGAAAGGATTGATCATGCCAGAGGACATTAGGAACACTCATGATTCGTTGGAGAAGATTAAATTATTATTACTAACAAAAGTTTGCACAAAGTAGATTCCAATCCTCATGGAGGACCTTGATGGTTTCAAGACATCATTGAGTGTGGAAGGAACTGCAGTGTGGTGGAAACAGCAAGAGAACTGGAATTAGAAGTGGGGACTGGAAATGTGATTAAGTTGCCCTAATATGAAAATGTGATAATGGATCCTGAGTTACTTGTGGATCAGCAAAGACAGTAGCTGAATTTGCAGAATTAGCTCCTGTTTTTAAAGAAGTTCTACTGTAGGTAAAATGCTATCAAACAGCATTACAAGCTACAGATTATCTATATTAAAAAGATACAATATGTGTATAATGGATGTATAAACTTCATTGTTATCTTCATTGTTATCTTCACCAACTACAACCCTGAAAGGTCAGCACCCTTCAATACTTCAATACTAAAGTAAGACCCTCCACCAGCAAAAAGATTAAAATTTGTAGAAGGCTTGGATGGCTATCAACAATTTTATTTTTTTTAAAAATCAGGGGTGCTTAACCACTGAGTTACATCTGTAATGTTTTTTATTTTATTTTATTTTATTATTTTTAGACTGGTTCTGGCAAAGTTGTTTAGGGCCTTGCTAAGTTGAACATGTGATCCTCCTGCCTCAGTTTCCTGAGTGACTGGGATGCACCACAGCAACTGGCTTGACTATTGACAGCTTTTAATCAAGATAGGTGAATTGATTTTTAGACAAGATGCAGTTGCAAAGTTATACTATAGTATGAACAGATCTCTTATATGCACTGAGAAGTTAAAACACAGATGTGATTCACTTTATTGAAATATTTGCTTCATTGTAGTGATCTGGCACCAAACCTGCAATATCTCTGAAGTATGTCTGTATTAATATGTGCTACTACAGCATTATTTTTAGTAGTTTTTGGTAGTTTAACATATCATATTTCTATCCTTTTGTTTTTAACGTAGTTATCTTTTCGATTAAATGTTATGTTAGGGAAGGTTTTTAATTTGATTTTTCCATCTACCTAGTTTAGATGACTTTTTAAGGCATATGTATTTTATTATTGATATGCATAGGGTTAAGCCAATCATCGTGATCATTTGCTTTTGTGTTGCCCCGTTTTTGTATCTTTTCACCTCCTTCTGACATTGTTTTTGATTACTTATGTATTTTTCAGCCTATGTTTTAACTTCTTTGCTGTTGTATTGCCTATAATCCTTGAATTGTTTTAGCTGTTACAGTCCACCAACATGCATATTTTACCACTTATTGTCCATTTTAATATTCCTGAAACACTATGCTTCCATTCAGCTCTTACAAGACTTTATGTGTTTTCATACATTTTATTTCTGCATATGTTATAAAGCCCAAATGATAACAGATGATGGTGTTATTTTTTATACAGTCAGATTAAAAAATATTTTTAAAAAATTAGAAAAAGACTTGCATAGTTACTTATTGTTACCATATTAATTGTTTCACTCATTTTTAACTTTATATGTTCCTATCTGGTGTCATTCTCCTTCCTCTTAAAGAAATTTCTTTATAATTTCCTTTATTTTCACCTTCTTGTGATGATTGGTTTAAAATCTCATGCCTGAAAGCATACTTATTTTTACCTTTATTTTTTTAAAACATTTTTCTGAGTATACAATATGAAGTATTTTTTCCTTAGTTACATGTTATGGTTTGGATATGAGGTGGCCCCCCAAATCTCACCTAAGAGACAATGCAAGAAGATTCAGAGGAGAAATGATTTGGTTGGAAAACTCTTAACCCAATCAGGGATTTAATCTCCTGATAGGGATTAACTGAGTGGGAACTGAAGTGGTAGGGTGTGGCTGGAGGAGATTAGAATGGAGGTGTGGCTTTGGGGTATATATTTTGTATCTGGAGTGTGGAGTCTCTCTCTCTGCTGATGATCAAAGCTGCTCTCCTCTGCCATGCTTTTTGCCACGATGCTCTGCCCTCACCTCCAGCCCCAAGGAATAGAGCAGGTCTTCTAGAGAATAAGACCTCCAAAACCATGAGCCCTGGAATAAACTCTTCCTCCTGTCTGCTGGTCGTCGCAGCAGACAGCAGACTAAAACATTATCTTAGAGATATTGACCCCCTTATCTTCTATTCTTCATTTTTTTTCTAATGAGAAATCTGCTACAATCTTTGTTTTTTCTCCTCTTTCCATAAAAATAAAGCTTTTTTATGATTCTTTCTAAGATTTTGACTTTGTTACCAACCAATTTGTTTATGGTAAGGTCAATTATAGTTTACTTAATTCTTGTGTCATTTGTGTTTGTTTTGTGGAGGTTATTATATCTGTGAATCTTTATTATTTTCTTCAAATTTGAGGGAAAATAATTCTATCCTGTGACCATTTAAGAGTTCCAATTCTACATATTAGTCCAGTATAATTTTTAAGATCTTTAATTCTGCTAATTTATTAAAATATTTTTCTTGTTTTTTATATTTTCATTTTTGTCTGTGATTTCACTAATCTCTTCTTCTGTAACATCTAACCTGATTTTCATCCCATCGAGTATATTTTTTAATCCTAAAAGTTTTAGATTTTTCCTAGAAATTCAATGTGTTTCACTTTAAAATAATATATTCTACATTTCTCTATTTAATCTGTTTAAGTTTTCCTTGAAATTAAGTTGTAATAACCATTGCATTTTATGGTAATTTTGACCTCTGTCATAACCAGTTTGGTGTCTATAGGTTTATTTTTGTCCCAATTTTTTTCTTCTGTTTTTGTCTTATCATTTTTGTTACAGGCTGGAACTCATAAATTTTATCTTTTTAGTTGCTAAATATATTTGTATTTCTATGCATACTCTTAAATTTTGTTCTGTGATACGATTAACTTACTTAGAAACAGTTTGATCCTTTGAGGTCTTAGTCGTTAAGATTTATTAGCTGTGAAGAGAGCAGTATTTAACTATGGCTTCAGTCATCTGGGGCTGCCTGACTCAGGACTCCCTAACTTCAACCTGAAATGCTCCCATTAGCATTACAAAATGGTTACAGGGTACAACTGTTCATTTCCCTCTCTCAGATGTCACTCTATTATCCAAATGTCTGAAAATTTTTGTTTAAATGTATTTTCTTGAGCTTCATGGTTTTGTTATGTTTTTGTTTTTAGTTGTTAAGGTAAATCTGGGGACTCCTCTCTATGTTGGCCAAAGGTGATAATTCATATGATATGATACTTTGACACTAAAAGGCAGAATTGTGGAATGGAAATAGAGAACTTTGAACTACTTCCTTGGTGAGAACAGGTAGGTAAGAGCAGGAGCTGTTTTGATCGTACATTCAGGGATTTGATGGTAGAAATCTTACACCAAATGATATTGTTATGTATATGATAGAGTCTAATATTCACCATGGTACACTGTAGAGATGAAGTCTGCTTGTAAAACTTAAGCATTTCAGTGAAGTTAGTAAATAGTTGTCATTAATCTTCACCCTAAATTGCCTAAAGACTCAGCCGCTAAGCCTCTTTCCCTGGAACTATGAATGCTGAAAGTCTTAAAAACCTGGTGTAATGGGGATTCAGGATGCTCCTTTTTCTGTGTCTGAGATCTTGCATCACTTCTTATTAAGATAAGTGCTATAATTAAGGTTGAACAGTTTCCTATGTCCCTAAGACAGTTCTTTATTATGTTTAAATGATCTTTTAGAGTTCCACTGAATTCTTTCTCTGATGATGTTTCCTGCTTTTTTAACCTTCGTTATCATCAGTTATCACTTCTTCGTTTAGGAAGCAAACTTTACTAATAATCCTTTCTACTCAATATAACTTTCCTCCAAACTTGACTATTTTTACCCATTTCCTGTATCCTATGTTGCAATGAAATGTTGTCATTGTAATGAAATGGAATCCAACCTGACATGAAAAATCAATATAGTATATATGTTTTTTTTCTGCTGGAAAACTGTAAATAATAGGAGAGATGTTAATATTCTAGGACTGAATTTTAATATGAGAAAGAATAATAGTAAAGAAGTTAAGTCTTTTTGGAGACCTCTTACTTCCATTCTTCCTCCCTCTTTATACTTCAAAGTTTTCTAATTTTCCTTGACTGATAGTGCATCTTATCAGAAAAGATGTTAGTTTCAGATAAGTATATTTTGATTTCCACTAAATAATTTTAATATTTTTTCTAATAGAAGTTTAATATTATTTATCTCCATGTAATATTTGTATTTTAATAATTTTTGGAAATGAGAAACATCATGGAGCCTAGTATTGAGTACTGTATCCCATACATAATGAGAAATAAGTTTAAAAATTCATTTTTGTACACATAACAAATTGGTTTGATTAAATTCAGAAAAACCATTCAACATAAATTTAGGAAACAGAATACTATTAAAAGTTTTCTTTGTACTAGGTACAGTTCAACCATATTCATGAAATATAGCATTTCATGAATCAGTATAGAGGGATCCAAGGCATTAAAACTTTGTGAATCTTAAATATGATCCTAATTAAAGTGTTTGTTTAGTTTTTAAACACTTTCTGTTGTATTCAGGGCTTGATTTATTTTAACTTTTATAATTATCATTTAAATTTTATTTCATAGGGGTTTTTTTTGCCAAAATTACTGTCAAATTGTTTTTACTATTATTATTTTCTTATCAAATCAATACCTTGCAAGAGAAGAAATAAGTAAATAAAAAGATATTCAAAAGCCACCACAAACTACTTCAACATTTTTAGATTTTTTTCAGTTAATTTAATTTTGACCTTCAAATTGCAAAGAATTTCCTGTGAAGTTTTTAAAATTTTAAATTAAACTAGTAAAACCCAGCATATTTAACATTTGTTGGGTTCTTAAAACTAAGTGTCCTTTGAAAGTGTAAAGTCAGCACAGTGTTTGAAGTTTCAGACATTTTTGTAGTCATTTCAAACATATTGTCGACCATATAAAAGGTTATGCTTTGCCCTCAGTCCATGCATATAGAATTCTGATTGATGTCAATGGAAGCCATGTGCAAAGTTTGCAGGCACTGTAGTTTGAAACTTTATGGTGTTTTCAGAATATCTTTGAAGTCTAGTTTCTGTGGAAAAATATAAAGTCTAAAGAGTAGCTCTTCAGGGCTTATTCTTATCCACTGAGAACATGTTTAGATTGCCTGTTTTAAATGCAGAGTTAGGCAGAGAATCTGTAAATGGAGTATTCTTATGAACCAGCTGATTACTAAAAGATTATTTCCATTGAGTTCAATTGCTAGACTTGGAGACAACAGTGGCAAAATTTATCCTGCTAACCTGAGTTTTTATACATCTGTGGGGTTGCTTCTGCTACAGTGTTGAAAAGTATACATTGCATTGTGTGTGTGTGTGTGTGTGTGTGTGTGTGTATAAATAACCGATTAATGTTCAAATTAAATTCATCACTACCATTAATTTTATCTATAAATACCTTGAACAAAACAATGAAGAATCACCTTTGCACTGACATATCCATTTGAGACTTTGATTTTTACATTATGAATACGGAAGATAAGACTTTTTAAGAATGATTGTTTTTTGAGGGGTAGATATATGGAATTAAACTCAAGGACACTCAACAACTGAGCCACATCCCCACCTCTATCTTGTACTTTTTAATTTAGAGACAGGGTCTCACTGAGTTGCTTAGTGCCTCACAGTTGCTGAGGCTGGTTTTGAACTTTGGATTCTCCTGCCTCAATCTCCAGAGCCACTGGGATTACAGCTATATGCCACTGCATCAGTCAAGAACTGTTTTTAATTGGGATTTATTTTTATAAATATAGTCAAGTGAAAACTGATTAAGTTGAAGAAGGAAAACTAAAACTCATTTTACTAATACTTAAAATACTTCATCAGGTTTGCAGTTTCAGAAGTAAAATTAATTTTATGTAGAAATAGCAGTTAATATGAAATATTGTTTATGTTATAAAAATTCTCCAAAATGTTTTTTTTTTTTTCATTTCAAGGCTCAGATGCTATTATCCAAAATCTAATGTCCCAAACTGAACATTCCAGATAAATTTGGTTTTTGTTTTGGAAGTACAATTAACTTATGCTTAAAGTTACTGAATCTGTGTGATTTTTCTGAAGTGATCTAAGACACTATGGTACCTAAGACTAATTGGCAAAATGCAGGCTCAATACCCTTGACAGCTCGTCTAACATGAGTCTGATAATCTATCTCATTGTATCTGGAGGAAAGTGCTGAAACAGCACTCCACAACTTTGATTCTTTTTGACAGAAAAGAAAGCAGAGGTGATTCTTCAACTAGAAAACAAACCTTCATTGTGTTGGGTGTTTACGTCTGACTGAAGTTCAATATTAAAACAATAGAAGACCAGAGAATGGAAAGAAGGTTTAAGATGTATAAATAGCATATTTAACTTGCTTTTCATTATTGTATTACATGGAAAATCAGATATTCTGTGGCATTAAGTATCCTTCCAATTACCTTATTGGTAAGAAGTTGCTTAACTAGTGCACAAGACTACACATTTCAGTTTACCTTTATTTTTTCAAAACCTCTAAATTCGTATTATTCACCATAAGTTTATAAGTGATCAGTCTGTCTTTGCCCTGATACTCCAAAAACCTCCAGAAAACACAAGTTTGGAGTGGATAGCTTCCTCAACTCATTAGAATCTTGAATTATATCAGTTCCTAAAATCATGGGACTATATTCTCTCACTATTTCTACTTATAAAGGCATAATTCTTTTTCATCTACTTCTCTAGGATATCAATTGAATTATTTTTAAATTTGTATCTTCATATGTGTCTTTTCTTTAAATCATTTAAAGCCATGTGCTTCAGGATACCTTTTTTTCTGCTACAAAACATATCATTAGTCAAGTAAATACAGTACCTTGATTAGATTCTTATAATATGTGGATTATTGGAAAAGCATAGAGAGAATAATAAAAATTTCCATCTCAAATAATACATTCACAGAGAAGAAAGGTAATTGATCCAACTCAAATGCAAAAAAATTACCTCCTATATTGTGACATTGAAATTCCTAGCCCCATGCTTTTATGTTAGTAACAAATGTGGGTTGAAACTTGAGAAGAACACACATGGGAACTAATTATTAGACAACAGTAGTGAGCAACTCTTTTGATGTGCTTCTATAGCATCAAATTTTAAATTGTCTAAATATAAATTCAGTGACATTACCCACCCTACATTACATTTGTTTCATTTATATAAAAGGCATAACCATACATGCCTTAGCCAATATTAATACATACAGTTCTGGTATGTCTTGTCATATAGAGTAATAATACCTAAATTTTAGCATAATTGGATCAATATTATCAAAAATAGTAAGGTTATATCAGATTGAAAATATAAGATTGTGGAAATAAATAAAGGTCAGCAAAATGAGAGCAAGCAAAGACTATGTATTTGAAGCTTGCTATGAGTGAGGAAGCCACAATCATGTTTGGCACATGCAAAGGCCGACAGAAGTATTCACAGTATAGCTTTATAGTGGATAAAGAGAAGGCTTCATGTCAGTTATATTGGAAGCTGCTGACATAGAGTTGCATGTGGGCTAATATAAAAATCTAGTTATTTTTGCAAACATTACTAGCAAAATAGAGGCACCCTGATCTAATGATTGAGACATGGTCCTGAGTACTTAAAACCACTTCCTGCGTGATCGTGAAAAGATCATGTAAAGTCCATTTCCATGGGTGTTTCATTGAATAAATGCATGACAGTAGTTGCTGTATAGTATTGTTGTAAATGGTACTTAAACTAATGACTATGCATTCAGAATATTGTATAAAACATTAGAATTGTTATCATAATTGAGAAAGAGAAGGTTCATGGCTTAAAGGAATGGACCCTAAAAAGGAGTTAGGAGATTTTAAGTGAAACAATAATTTTATTTCCTGGGGGTAAAAATCACAACTCTTTCAAGGTTGTTTTATTAGACATAGAATATTTTAAGATTCTGAATTTGTGTTCATGTATCTATCTTTTTTAATCAAATTTCTAGACCAAACAAAAATTGAATCTTTATCATAGATTGGTCTAACTTTAGATATATACATGTAAGTTTTTGAGATATAAATGTACCTGAAGGTACTCATATACAAAAGCTTTGGCCAGAAGCTTCGGGTGATATTGGGAGGAGGTGGAACCTCTGGGAGGTGGGGCATATTGGAAGAAAGTTAGGTCATTGGAGGAATGCCACTGAAGGGAACATTGGTATTCAGGACTTTCCTCTCTCTCTTTTTGCTTCCTGGCTTCCAAAAAGTGAGTCACTCTGTTCCACCACATGATCTCTGTCATGATGTTCTGCCTCACCACAGGCCCGAAAGAATAAGGCCAAGTGACCATGGACTGACACCTTTGAAAACATGAGCCAAAATAAATCTTCCCTCCTTATAAGTTAATTTTCACAGGAATTTTGTCACAACACGAAAATCTGACTAACACAAATTATGAATAATTTCTAGACACAGCAGAACAAGTCTTACATATATTTACCAGTGATACACTTGGGTTGTGTCATTTGGTTTCATTTGCCCCAGCAACCATGACTCAGATAAGCCAGCTGCTCTTACTTTTGTTTGAGATCCCCAACATAAAAATACACATTTGGCAGCTGAACAGTTCTTCCAATTTTGGGGTGTTTTTGGATTTAATGATTTCTTAAAGTAGTTATAAGCCAAAAAGAGAAAATAGTTGTAAAGCTACAGAAATTAACTTACAAATTGTGCAATGACTGTGTACAAGGAATTTGCTAAGAAAATTTAAGATTTACAATATAGACTATAAAGAACACTGGTATTTCACAAGATTAATGAAAATAAACAAAGACAGGGAAGATCAAGTAATCTGATGACCTGCCTTCACCTGAGAGGAAAATGGAGCCTCTCCTTCAATTGCCTCCAATAAAAGTTATAGCATCATTTCCTACTATACACCTGTAAGTCAGACCAAAGGCAATTTGACTTTTAGAGAACACTAGAAACATCTTTGAATACAGAAAATTGTTTTAAGTTTGAAATATGAGTAATCATTTTGATAAATTTAATGGTTTTTGTAAGGAAAATAAAGGAATTAGATGCTTTATCAAAGACTGCAGTAGAATCTACCAAATAATGTAAATCTTTTGGTTTTGTGCTATTCAGGAATGAGAGTAGACTATAGCACCTCTTTGTACTCAAATATATTATACCAGTGACAGCAATCAGAAATATTTAAGGTTAATTTAAGATATGGTTTGCTAGGTTCATTTATGAAAGCATTCTATCTCCCAATATTTTATACCTATCATAGTGCATTTTTGTTTTTTGCTAATGTAGATGCCTCTATGCTATTTGCAAACTTTTACATCAATTTTTTTTTCTTTTCTGACATTGTCATATTCATATACTTACTAAAAATATTTCCAAAATTAAATCTCAATTATTTTTTTGAAAATATATTGTTTACCTGGTAATATCTGCATTCTGGCAAAACAGGAGTAGTGAAAAACTTCTTGATTTTATGTGTTTATTTTTAATTGTTAATGACATTGCTTTTCTATGGGGGTCCCAACTTATATATTGCCCCAAAGAACAACAGAACCTAAAAGTAAATATGAACTTTGCAATAATGATTGTACTTCATTTATTCAATAAAAAACCTGTCTTAAGTACAATCGGATACTGGATACTATTGTCTCCAGACACAGCATCTTATATCTCATTTCTAAGAAACAATACTTTTTTATTTCTATTTATTTATTTTTTTAGGGAAAGAAGAATATAGCAGTCCACTTTTTATTTAGTGACATTTTATTTATTTTAATAAATTTTTTATCATATGTTTTCCAGGTATTTCCTGCCACAACTCTGTTATCTTCCCAATGAATTTGCAAGTTACTAGTTAATACATTTAAAAGTACATGAAGAAATAAAGGTTTAAGTGTATATAAATACATTTGAAAATAATTTAGAAAATTAAACCTTATGACATATATTTAATAGAATTTTTAAGTTTTTATGTGAACTTCCTCAAAAACTTCTCTTTTATTCATGTAGAGACTTGTTTTTCCTTATGTCTTAGGTTGAACTATGTGTTGTTGGTTACCTTGATCTACTTTCTTGTTTAAAAATATGAAACATAGGTGATAGGTTTCTCAGGGCAAATTAATGCCATTATATATAGTCTCCAGGTTTTAATCAACTTACACATCTGAATTCTTATATTTCATTTAAATCAATACAGGTATTTTTGTTTTTCTCTTGTGTCTTATAGACCCTTTACCTGCTTTTATCCTCCTTCCTTGGTTATCATCTTACAGAGCAGGGACGAGGGCTCCTCATTTTCTTGTGTAGGACTCTATAATCAATGACTCAACAGTTTTGACCAAACATTCTAGTTTTGATTAAATACATTAATTCATACATATTTGGTATAACACTATAATATATCTTTTTAATTTTGAAATAAAATAAGGCCAGCCACATTTCATTTGAAAATGTTTCAACCAACCTCAAAACTTATATCCATCCCAAAACAGGTTAAATTTTCACAGTAACATTTTAACTTATGTTTTAACTCTCAGTCACAATGGGGATTCTGATGACCTTTTAAGCTTTTCAAGATCATGTTAAGAAGCAGTGATTTCAAATAAGTTTCATCTGTGATCCTTCACGGCACAACAATGTGGGTAGTTTAAAAATTACAACCCATGATAAATCTCCCTGGAAGTCCCTCTATTACATTCACTGACATTTCTGCAGTGCACAGATGCATTTATAAGAGAACTTAGTACAATAAATTGAATTAGATTAATGGAAGAGAATAGGAGTCCTAATTCCATATAGGCATATTTTGTTGAATCTATTTCTCTGCAAGTTCTTTTTGACAGAAGGAATTCTTCTTTAAATGTCATGATGAAAACTATTTTAAAAAAGACTTGTTCTAATTCTAGGTATGCTCACAAGAGTGCTTTACTCATTCAATCATTAAAAACATTTAATGATCACTTATAGTACATTGAATTCTATTTTTGGGATATCAAATTTCAGGTGTATATTGGAAAAACACATCAATTCAACATCTATTTTTTGTTGTTTTATGCAGTACATTAAACATGTACCTCTTTACAAATAAGTCCCTTTTTTCTCCCCTAAAGACATACAGTTCTCAGGGTTATGTGATTATATTACCAAAATAGTTTTTCATAGCTTCAGTAGCTTTTAAATGGAGAAAAACAAAAGTATCTTAAATGGCAAATCTATGGTACATAACTAATATCAAGACTAGTACTGTGTAGTTTTTATAATTTATATTTTATAGTATTTCTTATAGCAATTCATGAAAAATGCTATTTGCATCTGGCTTAAATACACATTAAAATATATCATTAATGACATATGAATACACACCATTAAATTATTTTCTCATTTATCTTTAAAATTCTTTAAGGTGTTACATAAGAAATAAAAAAGAGAAGTAGATGTATTTTGAGTGTAAAATGAAACATTTTCTCACTTTATTCCCCCTTTTCCCCTTATTTCCCTATGGCTATTAATAAGAAGAGAAGTATTTTCAGGAAATATTGCACACATATAGTATTTCTCAACTTCTGGGGAACCAAAGTACCACAATAATCAGGTTTATAGAGAACAGGTGCTAAATGGGTTATTGAACTGATGGGAATTCACAGTAATGCCAGTGGGTATTGGAACTCATTCTTTGTGTGTGTGTGTGTGTGTGTGTGTGTGTGTGTGTGTGTGTGTGTATTGGAACTCATTCTGTGTGTGTGCGTGCGCACATGCACACGAGTGTGTTTTATTTTGTTTTGTTTTCCCCAGACCAAGAATGCAATGTATGAATATAGTTAGTCCCTGGTAAAATCTCCATATTGATTCCCTGGTCTGTGATGTCAGAGCTACTCTCTATGAAAATAATTATCTTTGAACAATAATGTAAAATTGGAGCAATTATAGAAATTAGTTTCATTATCAAAGGCTTGAAAATAGAAGAGATAACTGATTTTTAAAATTTCCTCTTTTGTCTTACCTATTTAATATGTGTATAAGACATGCATCTTGTAAGTTCACAGAAGAACATCATTTTTGTAGTCTTTCAGTTACTGTAACTACAGGTGCTTTCCCAGATACAGTGTTTTTAACCGACAAAAACAAAGTATTTCCTGCCAGTGGAGATGCATTTAATCCTAGAAATACTTTCCTCTATGCCTGATCATAAAACCATCCCAGTCAGTTTCAGCTTTTCCTAAATTAGGAGACTCCCAACAGGAGCAAGATCCACAATTAGACGTATAAATCCCTTCCCTTCTCCTGAACCTCCATGATTGCATTCAGCAAACATTGAACTTCCTCCTAGGAGGGAAAGCTTCCAGCTTGTCCAAGACCGTCCCTTCCTGACCCTGTACATATTGGACTGATTTAGTCATCTTCTACAATTGTATACCCATTCAGTTGTAATAAATCTCATATAAATATAAATATAAATGTAATTATAATGTATGTATTAATAAAAGACCTGTATGTGTATAATGGTTTGACTTCTAAGACTGAAACTTAGCTGAAAGAGGTTGTAGATGAGATTACTCTGTGTAGGTAGACAAGAGCATGATGTTACTGTTTATAGAAATTAATAAAAATAAAGAGGATGATACTGTCTGAGCTGGTAAAGAAGTGGGCTACCCTGGGTTGGTAGCTATAAATTTGACAAAAGACTATCTAATTTTTAGATATCTCCTAATGTAATAAACTTCCATTTCCAGCACATACTTTCCTTTTAGCTCTGAGTAAGAGTTTTCTAATGGAAGAAGGAAGCCAGGCCAAGAGGCTCTAATTTGGGGGAAGCTGTAATAGATGGATGCTACAGCATTGCGGTGGCTCCATGTGCTCTTTCATAGTGAAAATGGTCAAATAATTGGACATCCTGACTTTTTTCAACAATTATTTCTCAATTTTAGTGGTTAGATATGGTGACCTTTCAGGATCATCCTCTAACTTCTGTTTTTACCCAAGACAATCAAATGCAGTCCTTAATTGGTTCAGCATTTTCCAACTTCAACTTTGTAGATGTTGCTGTAGCCCAGCTTCATTAGCCATTCCATTTTTTTTTTCAGAGAATGTGGTAAAAGATTACAACTTTCATAAGTTCTTCTCCTACCTTCAGGTAAACCCCAATTCCTATAATAAATCAACAAATGGTTGGTCTATTTTCCTGATTCAATCAAATTCCATAAATTTGTTCATCTTGGATATTATTAAATACTCCATAATCTAAATTGCCATTTCTTAATAACAATTGTGTAGTCATAATTTTCTGATGCAAAAAGGTAAAATATTATTGTTTACTGAAAACATTTGTAATAACTTTACAGTCATCTAAATTAATCAACCTCTCCAAATGTTTGAAATAACCTTTTATTTTGTGGGGGATATTATTATTAATATCCTATTCAAATTTTGTAAAAGTCAAATAAATCTTCAGGGATATACCAGTCACTTTTGAAATATGACACAGATAGTTGAGAATTAACTATTTCTTTATGTTTATCTTTTCATATCAATCATACATGCACAAACACACATACTTTGCAATTAAATATACTGGTATTTATAGTATATAACTATCTACACATACCATTTGTAATTGTTAATTTATATTCCACTACTTGCTCACTGGCATGACTAACAAGAGATAGTTTTCATATGGCTTATAATTTTTTTTATTTTAATAAGAACCTTGTAATAAAAGTAATTGAAAGGTCATTAAATGGATGAGAATGAGCAGAATGATTTATCCAGTTGCCATTCTTTATTCTAAGGGTACAATTTATTTTGTGTATCTTCACATAATTTCATTCTGTTTTATATTTCTTATTCTCCCTTTTTACTCTCTTAATTATGAGTTCCTTGGAATACAAACTTAGTCCTATAAAAATATTCTCTGTAAATTATCTCCGAAAAAAATAGACATTTGGAAGTGTGCACTGTTAGAAGAGTGTAAAGTCATAAATAGAAGATAAAATT
Source organism: Sciurus vulgaris (assembly GCF_902686455.1). NCBI lineage: Eukaryota > Metazoa > Chordata > Mammalia > Rodentia > Sciuridae > Sciurus > Sciurus vulgaris. The sequence continues at coordinate 21,521,669 of NC_136470.1, read as the reverse complement.
CTATCTTCAAGTTTAAAAAGTACCCATGTATCTTTCATAAAGATTTCAAAACATTCCAGATCATTTGATGATCTGGAATGTATTTATAATATCCATGAAAATATCATTTAACTCATAATTCACTTTCTTTTAAATTGGAAATGTTATAGTACTCCCATAGTGTATGTAAGTTTACTATTGATATTTAGATAAATCGAATGAACTTTTTATCATATGTAACCTAGAAATCTGTGGACATCTAATTAACACAATGACAGTCAGGACTCTGCTTGTATTAGCTACAATCTGAGAATCTCATTTTTTTGTTGTCAACTTAATCAACCAGAAGAGTAATTAAAACCAATGCATTGCCCATACCATATTCTTTGTATTTTACTTTGTATTTTTGTTAATACAAAAAAAAATAAACATTTTATGTCAATGGTTATATATTACATTTAATCATAACCCCATTATTAATCTGTCTCTGAAATAAATCAAAAGAGAAAACAAGTGATTATAGTTTATTTATTTTGTCTCCATCAGTTTATTTCTCATACATACAAATATAGTCTCAAATAATTAAGCTTTTCTTTCTTTCTTTTTTTTTTTTTTGAAAGATAGTGACAGGAAAAGTATAAAGAAACAGACTCATCCAAAGTAGTTACAATTAGTTGTCTAAAGACTGTTTCCTAGTAAGATCTTTAAGCCAGATCTTTTAAAATAATATTGTCAATGGTTTTTATTTGTAAAAATTAGAAACTAATGCTAAAATAAGATAAAATAATGATAAAAATCATAGTTGAAACCAAATTGCTTAATTAAGGTAATTTAATAGAAAGTACATTCTATCTGATGCTTATATTTCTAATTATTGCCTAGTTCAATATTGTCTGAGAGATTATTTTTTCTTTAAACTATCCATATAAAAACTTACACTTTTCTAATTAGACAGTAGCAACTATAAAATATTAAAATTGCCAAACATATTAGAAAATGCTAACGATCTTTTACAAAATACCCTATATTTTATTTTAGTGGAGTTATATAACACAAAACAAGAAATGAAATATTACCTGGGATTCTACTGCTGTGTTCATTTGCATCACAAGTTGAAAGGTGGAAACCTATCTAACATGAAAGCACAAAAGCAAGGTAGCAACAACATTGAAATTAAAGAATGACGAAGATAAGTATCTGAACAGAGAGCATAGTAGCATAGATCCCAAATCGTAGTTTAATCACACTCAATCCAAAATTTACTTGCTATCACAAAGCAAATCCAATGACATAAAAATACAGAAAACTCATCTTTCTTGGACAGGAATATGAAGGTTTTGGCAATTTATAACCTTCTTTCATTTCCTTCATCTTTACACACATTCAAATTTAGAGACTAGAAGGTAAAAGTAGTACAAAAATGCATTGAATGAATAATATTAAACAAGTGTTGAGATCAGGTGTGATCAGATGTAAAGCAGACTGGGGATAAATTGCTGAACATCTTAAATGGCATGCAGAGAAATTTGTATTTATTTTCTTTCCATTTTGCTAAAGACCAGCACTTTGTGGAGGGACTGGATTTTAATGAAGTCATGAAAGTAGCGAAGCCAAGCCTTAGTCCTGGAGCTGTGGAGCAGCAACCTGGGTAGCCTGGAGTGCAGGCAGCAAGCACAGGTACCTCTGCATGGAACCTCCCAAGCTGACTCAGGCCTGAGGCATAGAACCCACAAAACACCCACCTGTTGCCTCCCTGTGACATGGCCCAGGCCCATTTAGAACTGCTCCATACCCCACGGGCACAGCTTTGAAATCCCAATCTCCACCATCCACCATTGGAGAATCTCAACCTCCTGCTTCCCAAAAAGCAATGGGAAAATGGAAGTGGGTCAGACCGAAAAATGGGATTGCAGGGCTAACAATTAGCATTTGACTTTTCCAAGCCTTAATTAGCACACATTTGAACCAGTAGCATTGACCCAGGTTCTATATAAACCCCTTGACTAGCCACTCAAGCCGCTGCCCTTCTTGGATCCCTTCTCTCTCTGGGGGGTTCTATTTCCACTCATAGTAGAACAAATCCTACTCTTACATCCTCCTCTGTGGATTTCTTTGATTCAGGAGAGAGAACCAAGAAAAAGGAAATTGGTGGTGAGCTACTGGAATCTGCAATCGTATGGGAGGGCATAGCCCTCCATTAAGAACTGCAGTATACCATTCAGTGGTAGTGGAGCAGAAACGGGATTTTTGGCTACAGAGAACTAAAGCTTATGGAGACCCCACCTGCCAGCAGAAGTGGAGAAACCTTGGTTTTCATTAGTTTTTAAGAAGTAGAATCTTAAATAAATAACATGCAAAAAAGGTTATTAGTAAGTCTATTAATGAGTGATTAAGAGGTCTAATGGTAAAAATCTTGAAATTGTTGGTGGAGTAGGATGATTGGAGAAGAGGATAGTAAGAAAAAACAGTAACTAAAATAGGGGTTGAAACAGTATTAGTTCCTATTAATTAGATATAGCCAATAAGAAAGAAGAATGGATTCAACTGTAATTACATATTTTATAGCCTAGGCAAGTTGGAGAAAGATCATAATGAAACTAAGGTTATAATAATAATAATAATAATGAGAAGGTTCTAAATTGAAGTGCTGTGTGAATAGTTCATTTTCAGACACATTAAACTCAAGATAGTACTTATAAAGGAGCAAAGGGATGTTGAAAAATAGGAGAAGGAGCACAAGAGAGAGATCTGGGATAGATAAAAGAAAACCTCAAGTATGTATTGGGAAGATAAATTGGGAAGGAAATATCCCTCTGACTTGAATACAGAAAAGTATTGAAAGGGCAGAAAAAAAATAAGTACAGGGAAGAAATAAAGTACCTTTATTTCTACACACCAAGAAAGGTAGGGTTTATTCAGGAAGACCATGTTTCATTGCTCTAAATGCTCCTGATGTGAAAGAAAGAGAATTGAAACACATAGATTCAAAACATGAATTAAGCCTAACAACCCATTATAAAATGAGAGTGGAAAAAGGGTTAAGTTATATTTACTTTTATACTGAAACATTAATTTCCAAATTAGCACTGCTTTGTTAAAAAATAAGTCAACTTGTAAAATATAGAATTAATAAACTCTTATTCATTTCTTGAAAAAATCTGAGAAATGACTATAATTCAAATGTGCGTTGCATGTCTTGGAAAACAGTATTAATTCTGAATGTGAATTTTTAATTTTATTCACGTTTTAAAAAAATGCATAGAATTAAATTGCAATCTATATAGATTTTAGAAATTAGTAACTTAATATTTTGAAACAATTATTTTATATATTTTCACCCCTTTTGTATATTAATGAATATTTTCAGGACATTTCATTTTAATTGGTCTTAAAATACATTTTCCTATGAAACCATAGGAAACCTATCATATCTAACAAAAATAGCAAGAAACCATTGTTATAACCAATGAAAATTTAAACTGTTAGAATTACTTTTAATAACTCAAATTCTTCTTATTATTTAATTATTATTAGGGCTCTTATCATGTCAAAGTAATAAGAATCCCTAATATATCACTCAAATACAATTATCATTCATTTCAAAATATGTTTAATTTATACTGTCATCCTGTCTATAATCCTGTTTGAAAAATTTTGATGACATAACCACATTTGTAAATACTTCTGCATATATGACTACAAAATAAGGTCCTATGCCACATAACCAACATATTATTACTATGCTTTAAAATAGCCAGCTAATATTCAAGTTATTAACTGCTTCGTAAATGTTACACACACATAGAGTTGTTATAGAATGCTCCAAATTAAACTCACATGTTGAAATATATTTGTCTTTTCTGTTGTTTAAACACAAAAATTTCTTTTTAGTCTTATATATTACTTTGAAAACTACTTGGGAAAGAAAACAAAAACCTGTGTGTTTATGAAAGCAGGCCTGTTGCTCAAACCCTCAACACTCCCAAGAAGGACCACAGTCTTTGTAACTGACTGTCCTCTAGGTTTTGGCAAATGAATTCTAAATTTTTTAAAATATTCTGTCTAATAAGAACAATTTTGTTGTCCAGCAATTTTAGGCAAAGGGAGCTAGTTTTATCAGAGAGTTTTTGCTAACAATGAGATCTATGTTGACTTCCTGTTTTTGCTCGAGTTGGTTGAAATCTGAGTGCCTGAGTTCAGGAATGTGGGTGCTACCTGTATAAATGACAGATCCCAGTGATGTCACTGGACAGCCAGTCTCAGGAGAGTTGGGAGTTGGGAACACTTGGCACGTGCTGTCATATATAATTTCTGGAAACAGTAAGCACATCTGATCAATTCCATTGGAAGAGAATACCTGGAGTCTGCTCCTTAGTTCCTCCCAGACTTTACCCCACCTGACAGTTCCCTTTCTTTTATTTAATCTGTTTATTTTACTGTAATAATACTGTAATTCCTCATAAGTATAACCACTTTTGTTAGTTCTTCATATAGAGCATTAGACCTAAAGGTGGTCTTGGGGGCTCCTAAAACACTATGTTATCTATAGATTAAATTTCTCTGGATCTGGATTTTGCTTAACCAATTGATATTAAAGGTCAGACAGCCTATCTTGGCTACCTGACTAGAGAGATGCAAAAAGCTCCACAGTCAACATCTGACCCCTTGCATCTTCTCCAAGCCATGAATCATTGCAAAAATCTTCTTAGTCTCAATTTCAAAATTAGAGTCCTGTGGGAATGACAAGGACTCCAGGCAGTTCTTTTTGTCTTCTGGTACAGCACTGTTAACCTTTGTTAAATTCTTGAGTGACAATGCTTGGTAAAGTCTTGTGAATCCTCTCAAATTCACGAATCTAAGTAATCTTTACTCCTGTATTGCTAGTTGAACAGCTAATTCTAATATTAGAACATTTCAATGGTAGTTCTAAGTATTTATGATCTAATATTGATCATATTGATAACCAAAAGAAGTGAACTTGATAGAAGTGTGACCAGATGCTTACAAATCAACAGACAATCAATTCTGTTGTCATCTATTGATGCTTATTTTTAAGTAGAATTTTTTTTTTTTTAATTGACCCCTGTCTTAACAATTGAACCCATTGGTGGAACTAGATAGCTGTGAAATATAAGAACATTTTATCTATGGGAAGAAATTTAAAATTTGATTATCATAGTCTCATATATAAAAATAAAAAGCCCAAAATATTGCAAAGCTAAAAAGCTTTTGGAGAGGTTTTAATAATATCACTCTCACTAGTGCTTTATTGACCCAAATTTTAAATATTGACTAAAGAGCATAAAGTAGAATTGAGAATTTTTTAAAATCTTAATTATAATTTGTTTTCTAAGATTACCCAAAGCAGCTCTATGTGAAACGGAAAGTAATTAAGGAATTTCATACTATTCTTGCCCATAGGACATGAAAGCATCAAAAATTAATTGAATAATAAATATCACAACAGGGAAACAACATAGTTTGAATATTACCATCTTCCTGGCTTGAGTCCCAGAAAAAAGAGAACTCATGGTTTGCCAAAAACAGGAAACAAGTCATAGGTTCTCTTTCAATTCTGCACATGAAAAAGAGGCATTTTTCTTAAATGTCAGTGCTAACATTTAGAATAATCTCAAATCCCATAGATAATGTGAAATACTAGAATATTTGTATTGATACAACTAATTGTACATGATTTATATTTATATATAATTGCTTAAGATGAAAATGTTCTCTACTATTTTTTGAAATACTTGTTATTATGTTGGGTTTTCACCACTATTGCCAAAATACCTGACAACAACATAGAGGGAAAGGTTATTTTCAGTTCACATATTCAAAGGTCCTGTCCATGCAGAGCAACTCCATTGCTCTGGACTTGAGATGAGGCAGAACATCCATGGGGGGTATAGGAGAGGAATGCCTCTCCACTCATGGCAGTCAGGGAAAAGAGATGAAGGGAGATCCAAGGGGCAAAATATAACCTGGCCCTTCATCATTCTTCATATTCCCACAACCACTTTGGCAGAGCTTATTGTTTAGTGACAGAGAACACTTCCAGATTTGCAAAGGACTCAAGGCCAATTCTGTTTTCTCATTTCTCATTCACCTTTTCTGTGCAGGATTCCCAAACCCATAACCTTCATGTTCTCCTGTTCTCCTCGATGCGATCTTTAGTTCACAGCTCAGATCTGTATGTCTAAAATGTGCTTGTTGATTGCACCTTCTCCAGTTTGGGCAGGTTTCTTTATTCAGTGCTCCATTACACACTGTAACACTTGAAATTGGAGCATGAGACTAATGCCGTTGGACTTACTTTTCTCTCTCTCCTCATATAAGATTAAAAGTTTCCTGAAAAAAAATGTGCAAGTTTATTTTATGCTCCAATGTAAAGCTAATACCTCACACATCAGGTTTACATGAGTGATTGGAATTAAATAAATAATAATTATTTAATTTTAAAAACTAAATGTTCTCATATTCTTTGACTTTAGTACTTACTAGAAATCAGTTCTCTTTTCCAGAGATTTTCTCAAAATTACTATTACTCAGTAGCTTTTTCCATTGAGAACATAGATTTAATAATTTCTTGAATATTTATTTAATTTCTACTTACCTAATATAAAACCCTACTCTTATACACTCTCAGATATTGAAAATTTTTCAGTTACTCTGATGCAAAAAAACAATTGTAGAATCCATCTTCCTTACTACTTATAGAAACCACCTGATTCATATAATATTTTGTACATGATATAGAGCAACCCATGCAATTTATTCCAATAGAAAAATAATTTAGGAAATCTCATAAGTAACAAATAAAGTTCCATTAATATTTTTAACCATTCTTGATTGCTTCAGTGGTCTGGGAATATGTAATTTCAAACAAAGATTCTTGTCAGTAATCTGAAGGTAAAAGGATCACCCTAGCAACAAATTTGAGCTGAAATACAAAATTTAAATAAATTCTTTCTATATCTTTTAGAATCTAACCAAGTCAAAAATAATTGTACTAAAAGCAGAAACAAGCACTCTGAGCAAGAATAGTCTGTCCTCAACATCTCTGTTTGTTCTGTATTTTGATATTGGATAGCCCTTGCTATTGGTATACTATGAATTGAAATTTTAGCACACGAATATTTAGGAAGGGATTCCCAAAGTAGTGCTACTTAAATACATTGTAATTCCAGGAACACACTACTCTAAGCAAAAGATTATATATGTTGTCCAGCTAGTACAGCTCAAAGTGGCCCACTCAATTCAGTGGTTAGAAAGCAACATTATAATCCTGAATTTGCTTCTAATGAAGCACATTTTTCACAAAATATTGAATTGACTCATATGAAATTACAAACTCCAGGGATTGTTTTTTGGCAATGGAAACTTACGGTTTGATATAAAGGAAGTAGCAAACATCTAACCAACGTGGAAACCTTAAAATGAGTATTTTGTTGTATTTTCTTACCATGTGACCATCCTGTAAATGTGTGATCACTGACATAACAAATATCCTGAAAATAATAATTGTGCAAATAATAAAAGTCAAGGAAAATCAATGGCAATATTTTGATCAGTACCGGTTGTGCAGACTAATGAAAATTCAATAGGCAGCAACTGTGAATGTACAGACTGCAGGGCACCAGATTATGCAAAGACATCTTTTGGCTCCACTTGAAACATGAGGCTGTAAAAGGCACTCTAAAATCATACTAGAGCACATTTAAGTGTGAGAAACAGTTACATAATGTGCATCTAGAGCCTAGAAGATTTCTGTGAAATGTAACACATTTTTTAACTTAGGATAATTATCAAAACTTTTCTTTAGATACTTATCATTTAAACTCATTAAAAAGACTACTATCTATGTCTGTTGTGAGAATATATGAAATTTAAATTTTTTTCTGAGAATAGATGAATACAAGAGTTGTTCACATATATTTACCCTAATGATAGCATAACAGTCTGATATTCAGACAAAAGTAATCATAAATTCTTACATTTAGAGGACTATCAGAGGACATTCAATGCAGCATAAATTGAGTGTAAAAAGAATTACCTAAGCTACAAATTGCAAACATTCTCTCACAAGACAAACCATCTCAACTGGTAATATTTCTCGTTGAAAAACTGTCCCTGTCTTCAATAGAAAGCTGTTTCAGCCACCTTCCCCTTGATCCTCATAATGCCCCTCAGAACTGTGTAGAGTAGAATTTCTTCCTGATATGACAGCCCTTTGAATATATGAAGATATTTAATAATCACAGTTTACAGGGTTTCCCCATTTTTAAAAATTTCATCTTATTCTGCTACTTCCTATGTGAGGGGATTTAACTCTAACTTTCTGGGTATTTTCTCTCTGGCAACATCCCATTTTTCAAATTATTTTCATAAATAAAATACACAGTCAAGACATGATTCTGAAAACACAGCTCAGATTTCTATAAATGCTAGACTTTTATTATCCAGCATAGATTGACACTGTATTTGAGACTGAGGTAGTTTGCAAAGAGCTAAACCCTTGCTGGCTAATATTGCACAGACCACATTATTTTTGCTCAAACAAATGAAATCCAATCTTGGTCCACACTAAATTTTAATTTCATTTTTGGTGCTACTATCTTTGATATCAAAATCTTTTAAATAATAATATTAATTTTTATTTTATGTAATCTCTCTTAACACATGCACCTTTTATGTATTTTTCCTTAATTAGCTTCAATAGTCAGAAAACTCTTAACTCTTTTGATACTCAGAGAAAAATTTTAAACCAAAAAAAACACAGTTATCTTTACTTTTTAAATTTTCATTTTATTTAACATTGTCTAATCTTTCACTAGACCAAATCTTAAGAAATCTCTGTATTAGTAAATTTGCTTTGCATCCTTTCCATTTTCTTTTTCGAAATTTTCTTGTTAGATCATTTGTCACCCTGTCAACTAACTGAATGCATTCTTAAAATCTTTTGGCTTAACAAACTTCTCAATTAAAAACAGGATTAAGAATATATTATGCAACAGAAAATACAAAGCAACCAACCAACAGACAGAAATCTTTTTCATTCTTTATCTAAATTTTACCTTGGAGGTTTTAACTTATTAGTATGCAAGAAATGGTTTCTCATTCTTTCTTTCTTTCTTATGTACCCTATTCACTTAAATCTCTTCTATTTGATATTTGGAAATAGACAGCAGTAAGAATTATGCATGTGTAATTTTAGACTTGTTTAACCTCTAAAAGTAGCCCTTGGATAACTACAGTGCTTGTAACTAATATTTCTGAGTAGTTAAAATTTTCCTGACATCACGTAGCAATGCAATTTTAAGAACAATAGCCAGGAAGTTATAATATTCAGAGATTTGTTAAATTTCAGATTTATTATTTATACTATTTCAAAGGAAATCTGATACTTTTCTGTTATTAAAAAAATTACATATATAACTTAAGAGTAAAGCATAAAGATACAAAATTTCTACATTCATTGGCTTGATAGAGCATTTACATTATTAAGGAAAAGCAAATAAATGGAGAAATTTGTCATTGATGAATTAATTTTGACAACAAAAAATAATAAAGTCAATTTATTAGAAAATTCAAATTTGGGGAGTCTGCTTTGTCAATATCAGAGACACCTTTTTTTGTCATGTGTCAGTGAAAGGGATGTTCTAGGATCCATTGATTTATTTATTCTTCAGTCATAACCCCTTAATATAGGTCATTCTTACAAATGAGACCTATGTTGGCTGTTTGTCATGTAAACAGATGGGTCAAGATGTGATGACATTAATTGAAAAAATATATACATGCCTTCTTCTCAGAGATATATTTTATGTTGCTATTTTTCTCAGACCAGCAACCTTAATCATTGCCTACAGAAAATACTGACGTGCTCGTTTCCTAAGATGCATTCAAAGTAAGCCGAGACTTAGAAGGCTATTTTTAAAATAACCTGTCATTTTCAGACATATTAATCATGTTTATTGATTGTAAAAAGTCAAGGTGCACTAGGGCAATTTAATGAACACCATTAAAGTAGAACAAATTAGGATATGGTCTACACATGACAGATTCTGTGAACATTACACTCCATCAGGAGATCAGGAGATGAGTGGTCATAGTGAAATGTAACCAGATCCAAAGGAAAATTTTCACACATTTGGAATCTGATAAATGATTCCTTGGTTGTGCTCATGGAATACCATGAGCTTAAAAATGAAATCTATGTGTTCTTTTGTAAGAATATATCATTAAAATTATGAATTTGATATGAAATTTTCTATCACTAATCCATACAAAGTTACTACACTTTTTATGCACTCTAAAAGTATCCATATTACATACATATTATCCATTTGTCTTCGTTGTAAGTCTTGTGCTTTTATCCCTGAGACTAAAATTGTCAAATTCTTAATAAAAACTGAAAGAGAAAAATTATTCTTTCCCCAACACAATTACATACACATGCTCAAGCATATTCCCTGGTAAAAGCTTCCTTTCAAGTGCAGTAAAACTCTGCTTAATTGCATGTTAGCAGAGAGGCTTTAGAAACTTCTTGGAATTGTTATCAGAAGTCATGATCTCAAGAATTTTAAAGTCAGAGTCTCATGTTCTAGGGCAGTGCTTGACAAAAGTTTTTAGTAAAGCATCCAATAACATGTTTTTTAGTCTTTTCTGCATATTTAGTCTCTGTTGAAATTACTAAATTCTGTCATTGAAGTATAAAAGTAGCTAAGAAAGGTATGGTATAATTGGCCCAAAACACCAATTACAGTGGAATTAGTTTGCATTGATAAAGGTGGAAGTTGGACTTTAACAGAGAGCCTTAATACTCAGACCACACATAAGACTAAAACATCAAAACACAGAAAGAGGTTAAAACACTGAAATTATAGTTGCAATGAGACCAGAGCCAAAGAAAAGTCTAGTTGAGGCCTCAGATATCAAACATTTTATATTGATAAAATTCATGATAAAAGACAGTAATACTCATACAGATACCTTGACAGCTGCTTAGGTGGAAAATTAATGCAACTAATTGTTCTGATCTGTGTTCCAATCTCTGAATGTCTGTGTCCCTCTCAAATTCATACGCTAAAATCCTAACTGCAAAGGTGATAATATTAGGAGGTACGGCCTTTCAGAGGAGATTTGAAGGGAACAGTGCCCATATAAAAGAGACCCCATAGAGTTCCTTTACCCTATGTGTTATATGAGGACACAGCAAGAAGACTCCATCTAGGAACTGAAATTGAACCATATCCACATATATTCACATATTAAAACTTTTGGCACTTTATTTTTGAACTTCTCAGCAATCAGAACTGTGAAAATTAAATTTCTAGTATGTATGAACCATCCAGTTTATGATGTTTTGATATATAGATCAAATGGTCTAATATGGTAAATTTCTGGCTAGAAATTTCTGTGCTCTTAAAATTTCATATATGGTTGATATGTGGATGTGACACAAATGTTTACTGATTTCATACTTTGCTGTTTTAGTCAGGTTTTCACTGCTGTGACTATTGGCCCCTCCAGCACAACTGTAGAGGATGAAATGTTTAGGTAGGGGCTTACAGTTTCAGAGGTCTTAGGCCATAGCAAATGACTCCATTCCTTGGGGCTCAAGGTGAGGCAAGACATCATGGCAGGAGAGTGTGGCGAAGGGAAGCAGCTCACATCGTGATCAGGAAGCAGAGAGAGAGAGACTATACTCTTTAGATACAAAATATATACCCCAAAGTCATACCCCCAATGTTCCACCACTTCCAGCCACACCCCACCAACTTTCAGTTACCAGTTAATCTCTATCAGGGGATTACTTCACTGATTGGGTTAAAGCTCTCACAACCCAATCATTTCTTTTCTGAATCTTTTTGCATTGTCTCACACATGTTTTGGGGGACACCTCACACCCAAACCGTAACATTCCATTCCTGGCCTCCCAAAGCTCACACTCAACTGACAATGCAAAATACATCTAGTCAATTCCTAAGAGTTCCTACAGTCTAACAGTTCCAAGATTGCTCAAAATTCACTTCCAAAGTCTTCTCTAAGGCTCAAGGCAACCTTGCATTTTAAGTTCCTGTAAAATTAAAAGCAATTTATAAGCATCCAATATATAATGGTACAGAGTAAATATTTCCATTCACAAAATTAGGGGCATAGAAAGAAGGGATAGGAAAAAAGCAAGACTGAAATTCACCTGGACAAACAAGTCCTGTAGCTACAATCTGGCATCTGGGGCACATGGAATCAAGAAGTTCTGTCTAAAGGACTTGTGTACCTCTAGCTCTGTGATTTTATTGGTTGAAGTCCAAGTGGCCTTCCTGTTAGCTTGTCTGTGCTCAATTCCTGCAGGCTTCCTAGGATGATGTCCCATGTTACTGGCATTTCTTAATCTTGGGGATCTCCATTGCAGCTTTGACTTCCTCCTCAAATCTCCACACCTTGCCTTCTCAGAGAGTGCCCACAGGGACTCTCAGCCTGCTGCACTTTGCCTGATTTCCAAGGCTTTTCTTTGAAATATTGGTGGTAGTTTCTATGAATTCCCTAGCTCCAGAATCCTGCATTCTTGCAGAAACAGCACCACATGGTTGACATGAAGGTTTGCCACCATCCTGAGCAGTAATCAAGCCTCCAAGGTCCCTGATTGCAGCAGCTTCTGAGTCTCTGGATGACTGAGCATGTTGAAAAAACCTCCTAGGCCCCTTATACAAGAAGAGTACCCCACTGGTCTCTTCTCAAGGGAATTTTCACCTTTATTCCTTGAGCTTGAGATGGGTGTGGCATTGCCACCTCCTGAGATGCCCTCAAGCCATCTTTCTTATAGTCTTTGGCAAAGTCTTTAGCATTTCTGTAGTGGCAGTAATGTCTTTAATAACTATAAATTTCTTAGTCACAGTTTTACTTCCACCTTTCGAGTCCAGGTTTTTCAAATCTTTATGTTCTGCTTTTAGAAAAAAAGATTGTTGTTCCTGAATATCAAAATAAACTTAGCTAAAAGCCTTCAGCAATATACATGCCACTGCCTGAATGCTATGCTCTCTAAAAGTTTGTTCTCCCAGATTAAGAAGTGCACTGATTTTAAAATCAGCTTCACGGAAAGTCTCAGGACATGGGCAAAATGCAGACAACTTCTCAGCCAGTACATAATATAAATGGTCTCTAGTCCCATTACAATAGTGTCCTCCTTTTCCTCTGAACTCACCTGAGTCCTTTCTTTACTGTCCACAGTCCTATTGGCATTCTGGTTTTCTGAGTTCCCACTAGAATTTGGCCACTAAGTTCCACTTATAACATCTAAAGCATTTCCAACTTGTACTGCTAAGCATCTCAGAATTCCTCTCACCAATTCCAGAAAGCTCACAAAGATTTTGAACCACATGGTCATGTTAGTCACAGCAAAGGACCCCATTCTTTGTATGAATTTCTGTTTTAGTCAGCTTTTGCACTGCTGTGACTAAAGGACTCGACCAGAACAACTGTAAAGGAGGAAAATTTTATTTGAGGGCTTCTGTTTTAGATGTCTCAGTTCATGGACAGCAGGCTCCATCCATTCCTCAGGGCTTGAGATAAGGCAGAACATCATGGCTGAAGACTGCAGCACAGGGAAGCAGTTCACATGATGATCAGAAAGCAGAGAGAGGCTCCACTCTGTGCATACAAATTGGAATTTATCACTTAAAATATTGAATGAACATTCACAGTAAACCTCATGGTCAACTCAGATATAAAACCTGAACTATGTGTGTATCCTTGAGCACATTAGAACATTTCAACTTTGCATGGCTGGCATTCTTAAAGTGCAAATAGTGAAGCCAGGGGCAAAAAGACATCCAATATAGATAATAAATAATTTGATCTGATTAGGAAGGTGGGGGCTGATTAGAAATGAAAGAAAACCAAATGCTGACTTTTCCTCTTCCTTCTTCCAAAGCCCTGTCCCCTGCTCCTGCTCCAACCTGTTGCTAAGGTAACCTGCCCCAGGAATTTTTCCTCCCTGTTGGGAGTTATAAGAGTTGTTAATTACTATCTCCTGGCTGTTACCTTACTGCCTAGATCACTCCACTCTGGCCCTCCCCCTTGCCTGTTTTTCCCTCACCTTTTGGTCCACCATTTGATCATGTATGCAGGATAGGGAAGGATAAGGGAGAAGAGGGCAGATGAACAAAAACAATCTAAAATTTACAAAAAGGGCAAGACACTCCCACCAGCTCTGGCCCCTTTTTTCCTCTTGTTTCTGTTCATTAAATAAAACTCGTTTTCTATGCTTGTCTCAGCATTTTTCGGGTGTTCAGTCTTCAATGTCTGGGGAAATGGAAGTTGTCATTGGTGATAGGTGGTATCAATAGTATAGAACATATTTTATTTATTTAGTTTCTTTAATGCAAGATTTTAAACACAAAGAAGTTAAGTGGTCCTTAATCTTACATGTAAATAAAAGTCAAAAAATTCTGAACCTTTGGGGAATTTAAATATTAATTTCCTTTTATAACCTCCTGCATCTAGCCTTGGTCAGCTTCAAGGCACACTGCAATACTTACTGACCCATTCTTTGGATCTATATAGATTGGAAGCTTTGTTCTCCTTAAATAGCATGAGAGGGACTTTGAAAGAGCAAAGTTTTGCAAGTCTTGATCTACTAATTCTGAAACAGTAGGTCTGAAATAGGACCTGAGGAACCTATCTTTAAAAAAATTACATAAATAACTTAAGAAATTATGATATAGGATTTCATGATTCATAGTTTGAAAAAAACAAGATAAAAAATATAAAGACATGGAAATAAAATGGTTATTTAGGTTTGTTATTAGAATCACTTTAAGAGTGTAACATTTGTACAGGGGTAAGCAAAATATTATAATCCAATATGCTTATTTAGTTCCTTCTGTCCTGGTTTTCATTTCTGAATCAACCTATCATATTCAATCAAATGATTTGGAATATAACCACATTTAATTTCCCAAACTAATAAAAAATGTGAAATTTTTTTTATTAGACAAGACTATTCTCTTATTTTTGTATTGTAGGGGAAATAAAATATTACTTCCTTCTTCTACAGTTTTTGATTGAGTCTAAGAATTAAATTGAGCCTATGAATTAAAGTGACATGAAATGGATTAACAAAGGAAATATATACATATTTATTAGATTTTGCATGGCATGGAACCATCACAAGGAAATGAAGACCCAAAGTGAAAAATCTAAAGGCTTTTATGTTAATATGAGATAAAAGAAATGATTTTGAAAATGAAACCAAAGTATTTGGGGATGCTAAAGGAAGAAAATATTTTAAGCAAGATTTGTTTTTACTGAATTTGCTCAACTATTATTTTGTATTGAATAGTTTTTGTTTTCTCTGGCTACGAGGAGGGTATCCTTCACATGGGAGTTTTTAGGTTGAATGTTCTCTCTGATATGCGGATGCTCACAAACAATAGAAGTTCAGTGGATTAAACAAAGGGGAAGGGAGGAGAGGGAGGGGATACAGGAATAGGAAAGATAGTGGAATCAATCTCACAAAACTTTCCTATGTTCATATATGAAGCTCCACATCATGTTCACAATGAATCTTCACATGGTGTACAACCACAAGACTGGCATCCCAATTAGAATAACACACACTCTGTGTTTGCATAAATGTCACAATATACTCTACAATCATATATATCTCAAAAGAACAAATAAGAAAGAGGGGGTAAGTTAGAGTGCCCATTTTTTATCTGCTGGTTTTCAAATGCCTTTACCTCAAAATCTGTGTAGCAAAGTGGTGTAGTTTATGGTGACAAACTCTGTCAGCCATCATTTTAATTAGTACCATCTTAGAAGATGGACTATTTCCATAAAGCAACAATTGTACAACCTGCATTGTCCAGAAAATACAATGTGCTTATGTTTCATGTTTTAACTCTGTAAAAAAGCATTTCTACCCATAACACATCTTTTCTTTCCTTCTTCTTTTTTGCTCTTTAGCTATTTTCCTCACTTTGCCTCCTACTCTACCTCAAAACATTCCTTTGTACCTAGTGTATTAGACTTGTCATGTAAATATCAGCTTAAGTTTCCTTTTATTGAACTCACTTTTATTCACTGATAACATATCTATAACCACTCCTAAAGTTTAGTTTTTATTTAGTAGATATTTTATGAATAGACAGTTTTGTCCTGTATCCATCATTTGAAAAATCTCTCAAAATTTATTTATAACATTTTCTTTATATATAAATTTTAAAGATGAGTCATATGATCTCTAGGTTTCCTTTCATGTCTCAAATTCTATAAAATTTCATATCAACATTTTGCCTAAGACCTCTGCATGTAAGTGATAATAATTTTTTTTAATTTAAAAAGCAACACTATGGTGGATCTTTAAACAAAAATCATGATTATAATTCATCTGTAAAAGTAGATTCATATTATTTATTAATTTTGATATAAATATAATAGTATGGTTATCAACAGATAGCCCTATAAAGCTAGGCAGTAGCTATGCTTTCTGGATAACATTCATAATATCTATAATCTCTGCTGACCCAGAGATATCTTTAAGTATGTATTATTTGGTACATAATACGTAGTTTTTGTCATTGCAAAATGTAATCAGAAAAACATTAATCAATTTTCATTGTGAAATTATGTTGAATACAGAATACATCAAGTCTACATAATTATTTCAACATCTTGCTAAATTCTGGTGAATTCAGAAGTTAACTGGTAGTTAAATATATTTAGTTAACATTACAAGTACTTTAGATTTCATTTTGTGTTTATTATTTAGGTTTTAATTTTTTCCATATTTTGTCACTAAGAATTTCTCCAGCCACAAAAGTTGGTTAAGACTTCCTCTTTCATGCTCATGATATAGCCCATACCATAGGCACTGGCTATGCAAGAGGAAAGGCCAGGGTTCAAATCCCCAGCACTGTGGGATTGGGGAAAAAAAAAAAACAAGAAAAGACTTTCTCTATTATATTACATGTTTGGAAAGAAAATTGATAGTATCATCTATTTGGGGGTGTTCTATGTTCTCACAAAAGTTCTTTGATGTTCACATGAAAAATTCCACCTGAAAATTTTTCCACAAATATTTCCATCCTTTCTTGATAAATTCCCCTTCCACCTTTTTACATGTGCTTCAATATATTTTATGTCAAAATACTGAATCCCAATATAGATCAGCAAGGCAAAATTAACACAACATTTTTTACACGTTTGCAACTTATTATGTAGATTGGTACATTTAGGACTGAGCGTTTTCTTCCATTATGAATTGTTTTCACAGTATTGCTTTCTGATGGCAGTATTTTTAAATCTGGAAGAAAAGCTTATTGTCCCCTTGAATGCATGGGAAACATTACAGATAATTGTTATGAGTCAAATAAAATGAAATAATGCAAAAGGAAGTTATTTATAGACTGCAAAGTGCATTGAAAATAAAGTCTATTACCATAACTTTATTATGAAACCAAATAGTGTTATTAGTTTGGATAGTGTCTATCAAGTAAGATGGAATCAATTATTATACTTACTGTTGAATTAGTGTGAAAAACACTTCAAATGATAATATAAATCATGAAATTCTAATTCATAGTATATAACATTATTAGCATTGGAATAAAGTGGATATAAACTGTAATAAAAATACCTTTTTGTGACAATACAAAGAAAACCTTTCTAGAAATTAGAATTTCAAATATCAATTAGTAATATTTACCTTGAAATGTTACAGTTATTAACTGTAACATGTTATTAGACCTGCCAATATTTGTACGTTGACATTTAATCCCCAATGTGATGGAATCTTAGTTTGTTTGCATTTCAGTAACGAAACATTAAGGACTGGATAATTTATAAAGAGCAGAATTCTTTTTCTGGCAACTATAGAGGCTGGGATGTCCAACACCAAGGAGCTAGTATTGGTACCTCATGAGACCATCTTTCTACTTCCAGTATGACACCTTGCTGGGGTGTCCTCACATGACAGAAGGTGGAAGGTCAAGAGAGTGCTCCCTTTCATCTTAACCCTTCTATGTGGTTGCTAATTCCATTCGTAAAGATGGAACACTTGTGATTTAGTCATTTCCCAAATGGAAAACTTTTTAAAACAGCTGCTTTGGAGATTATGATTTGAAGTGAATTTTGGAGGGCATGATTTCCATCAAAGTATAATAAATGGTAAATGGAGGTGGGAAATATGTGAGGTTAGAGGTCATGAGGCCCTTCTGAATGAAGTTAACGCTTTTATGAAGGAGATTCCGGAGAGCTACCTGGCCCCATCTACCACAGAAAGAAGATAATTATCTATAATCAAGGAAGCAGCCCTCATCAGATACTAAATAGTAACTTTCTTGTTCTTAGTCTTTCAAGTTTTCAGAATTTTGAGAGTTAAACTTCTCTCATTGTGTAAGCCATCTAGTAAATGGTGTTCTGTTATGGCATCCTGAATGCCTTATGTCAGGTATACTTTGACACAGTATAGCAAAGCCCTTGATTTTTAGCTGTACAGCTACACAATTTGCTTAAGTATTATTACTATAAAATAGTGTTGTTTTTAGATTTAAGGTGTCTCACAAAAGTCCCTGTTTTAATGCAGGAATATAACTTGATTGGATTGTAATAACATATCCTAATCAATCCATCCTTAATTTGAATGAACTGACTAGTGATAATTGTTGGCAGGTAGAGTATGGCTGGAGGAGGTGGGTCACTGGCAGCATGCCTTGGAAGGATGCACCTTCTTTGTGGTCTCAGCCTTCAGTTCTTTCTGACCACGCCATGAACTGAGACATTTTCCTTCATGGGTCTTTCCTCCATTATGTGCAGCTTCACCTTGGGTTCAGAGCTATGGAGCTGACCATATGTACCCCAAAGAAACTCTTCCTTCTGTAAGTCGTTTTTCTTGGGTATTTTGGTCACAGTGATATAAAAGCTGACTAAAACAGATAGAATTCAATGGCTCATGCATTCAGAAAATAAATGCAAATTAAGAAAATGAGAAAAGTTATTTTTACAGAAATCATATTGCATGATTTTTAAAGAAAACAAGTTATACACAGCCTAAGAATCTAAGAATCTTCCTGTAAGTATAGTCAATTGTCATAAAAAGGAAAAAAATTAAAATGAAAGAAAAAGTTAATAAAAAAGATGGAGGCAAGGAAAAAGAAGATGTTTGTCTTTGAATTAAAATTATAATAATTATCAATTAACTAGTACATATAATATGGTAAGCAAAGGTTACATATATATACACATACATGAACATTTTAATACTGATGCAAAATAACTTTGGGTACTTATTAATGGATGAATTTAAAAAGTGTTTGATAGATTGATAGCTAAAAAGTATTACTCATCTGTGAAAGAATAATAACCCACTGCTAGCAGCAAAATGTATAGTATTGGAGAACATCACGTCAATTAAAATAAGGCAGATATAGTAATAAAAGTATTGCATTTCCTTTCTCATATAGATTTAGAAAATTTAAGCAGATTATTTACTAGTGATTACCATAGGTGGGGAAGGGTGGTGTAGGTGTGATACTAGCAGGTTGAAAATCAGGTACCCAGGTAGTTTCAATAGTCCGTAGGACAGTGAGTACTATAGTTCAAAATAGACTTTCATTCAGCTTTTGAAGAGATGAACTTAGAGTCTCAAAATACAATACAATCTTAAGGGGATGGGATTACCATTTTTATAAGTACTTGTTGTACACTTATATTTGATTGTCATCTTTTACCCCATAACAGTGTACAATTATATATTAATCAGTTTTTCCTTAAAAATATTTGAGGCAGAAATGTTAGCTACCCTGATTTTATCATTCAACACAATATGTACATATCAAATTATCATACTTTATCCCACAAATTAATACAATTAATATAAAATTTTTTAAATGATGTTATTGTAACTACTATAGCTATTTTATAGATATAAAACCTAAGTGGCTTGTCATAAGTCTACTGCTAATGTTAAACAAATCCAGGAAGATCTTTGGAAACAAAGATGATATTAATTTTGTAATCTTCACATTCCAAGTGTCTAAAATTGTCTACTGGCACATAATTGGTTATATATAAATGTTTGTTAATGAAATGAGTCATAATTACAGATTGGGATGTTTTTACTTCACTACCAACCCCATTTTCATATGTCTTTCTATGAGGATTCATCAAAACTTGGTTCAAATTTTATTTAGTTTTTAGATTCATACTTAAGTCAAAAAATCATCAAGACTCATACAATTTATATCCTCCTCAGTGTTCCTCAGAATTCCACATGTATTTCAGTATTAGTAATTTAGTGTTGTATTGTGTTTTATTTCTCTAAATCCACATCCCCATCTTGGCCTCAGTGTCTTTATATTGACTCATTTATTGTTGTGTCCAATATCTAATAAAATGTTTAATTTATAACTGATTAAATTATTTAAACATATCAACA
This sequence comes from Sciurus vulgaris, assembly GCF_902686455.1. Classification (NCBI taxonomy): domain Eukaryota; kingdom Metazoa; phylum Chordata; class Mammalia; order Rodentia; family Sciuridae; genus Sciurus; species Sciurus vulgaris. The sequence goes on along the minus strand of NC_136470.1, from coordinate 21,501,247 downwards.
TCTTTAAAAAATATTTCTTATTTTGTCTTTAATATTGAGCCATAATTTAATATTGACCTGGTATAAGGTCTACATGTCATATAATTAAATTCATTTCAAAAGTATATTATTAATTTCAATCATACACATCATACACATAGACAAAAGTGCAGGAATCCAGGAAGGGCATTTAATCCTTAATTAAGTAACAATCCATAACAATGTAACTGAGCACAATTTCATGGTGAAAAGAATAGATTTTAACATTGTAATTGTAGTGCTATTTCAACCTTTTGGTTGAAAATCAAGACTTTCACCAAGTCACCATACCTTTGACTGTTATGTATAGTTATGCAAGTATGTAAAGTCACTTTAAGGATGAACGGTAAAAAAAAAAAAAAAAAAAAAAAATTGAGGGAAAAGTCTTGTAAAGCCAGTATAGTTTGAACAAAATTACATAAAGTGCAGGCTTAACTTGTATGATATTCTATGATTTGTCAATTTCATGGCAGCCTTGTTGAGCAAGACTACTGGCACCCCTTATTCCAGTTGCTTGTGCTCTCTTCATATCTGTGTCACATTTTTGTCATTTTCAAAATTTTCTAAAGTTTTTCATTTTTATTATATTTGTTATGAGGATCTGAGTCAGTAATCTTTAATGTTACCATTATAATTATTTTGGGGCACTGTGCATTGCATCCATAGAAGATGGAAACTTTAATCAATAAATATTATGCTTCTTCTGAAAATTCCACTGATCAGCTGTTCCTCCATCTGTCTCCCTCTCCTCATATCTCCTCATTCTGTGGGACATGATATTGCAATTAGATCAATTGGTTAATCTACAATGGCCTTTAAGTGTTCAAGTGAAAGTCACTTGTACCTCTCTTTAAAAGATAGAAATGATTAAATTTACTGAGAAAGGCATGTCAAAAGCAAAGATATGCTTCAAGCAAATCCTCTTGCACCAAATAGTTAATAAAGTATTGAAGGCAAAAAGAAGTTCTTGAAGGAAATTAAAAGTAGTACCTCTGAACATATGAATGATAAGAAATCAAAAAGACAATGTGGCTAATATACAGTAAGTTTTAGTCATATCAGTGTATGGTCAAACCAACTACAATACTCCTTTAAGTCTAAGTTTAATTCAGACCAAAGTTCTAAATCTTTTCCATTCTATAAAAACTGAGAGAGGTAAGGAAACTGCAGAAGAAATGCTTGAATCTAACAAATTGGTGCATGAGATTTAAGGAAAGAAGCCACCTTTATAGCATTAAAGTGCAGGTGAAGAAGCAAATGCTGATGTAGATGTCAATTATCTGGAAGGCCTAACTAGGATCATTGATTAAGGTGTTTATATTAAACTGCAGATTTTCAATTTACATGAGATAGTCTTATATTGGAAGAAGGTTCCATATAGGATGTTTGTGGGGAGCCATCCTTATTTAGTAGAATCAGAGGAGGCTGAGCCATGGAACACAGAGGCCTGACTTCCAGGAACTAATAGCTACAGAAGTCTGTCCCAGATTGCCAGGAAGTATGTAGCACTGTGTGGGAGTGGTATCTTCTCTAGTTTCCCTGAGGAAATGGCTTCCCTAACTTCACCCCATCCTTTTTATCACAGAAGAAGCCCCTCCTGGTTCAAACCCCTTTACCCGTGTGACTATAAAATAGAGTTAGGTTACTCCATTTTCTTAGAGGCCAGAGTTGGAATGGCCAGACCCATCACACCCCCCTCTCACTTAAAAAGATTATTGACTCTTGTATGTTTATCGATTACATAAGTTTATGGGTAATTGATTGATTTATAGCCAACATCATCCTCCAGCAGTTAACCCTTTTCTCATCCATGCTGGTGGCGGCTGAGAGACCCCCAAAGATATTCATAGCTAGAAAGAAGGATTCAAATGACAGACTGATACTCATTTTGGTGGCTAATGTAATTGGTGACTTTTAATTTGAAGTCAATGCTCATTTAAAATTCTAAGAATTTATGTCTTTTAAGAATCATACTAAATCTACTCTACCTATTTTCTATAAATTAAACAACAAAACCTGGATGATAACACATCTACTTATCTTGTGGTTTACTAAAAAATTTAAGCCCATTGTTGAGATGTAGTGCTTAGGAAAAATTAGGTAAAAGGAAAAGTTCCTTTCAAAATATTACTGATAACTGCCCATCTGCCTGGGAACTCAAGAACTCTGAAAGAGGTATGATGATGTCATTGTTGTTTTCATATCTGTGAATACAATAAGGGTTAAGGTGTAAATTTGAATTTTGAGTATTACTATTTAATATACGTTTAGTGAGGTTATAGTTGAAATAAGTAATGATTCTCTCATGAATCCAAGCAAAGTAAACTGAATTCAGTATGTCACGAACATTTCACATTGAGTAAATGTGAAATAGTGACATTGACAGCAGTTTGAAGAAAGTTATTTCCATTGTTATGCTTTAGATATAAGGTGTCCCTAAAAGTTCATGTGTGAGACAGTGCAAGACCATTCACAGGTGAAATGATTAGATTATGACAGTTGCGAATTAATCAGTAGATTAATTCACTGTTATGGATTAACTAGGTGGTAAATATAGGCAGGAAGGTTGTAGCCAGAGTAAGGAAGTTACTGGAATAATGCCTTTGGCATTTATCTTTTGTCATTAGCAAAGGGAGCTTTATCTTTTCCTGTTTCTATGACCTAAGCTGTTTTCCTCCTCTATGTCCTTCCACTATGATGTTCTGCATCATCTGGTGCCCAGAGCTGTGGGGTTGGCTGACTATTGACTGAGACTTCTGAAAGCATCAACTAAAATAAATATTTCCTCCTCTATATTTTCTTGTCAAGTTTTTTCCTTCCAGCAATAAAAAAGCTGACTAAAACACCAACCCTCATGGAAGACTCCAAGGAATTCAAGACTTTAGTGGAGGAAGTAACTGCCAATGTGGTAACAGTAGTCAGAACTAGAGCTAGTAGCGGAGTCTAAATAAGTGATTAAATTCTTGCAATTTCTTGTTAACACTTTACTGGTCAAAGAGCTGCTTCCAATAGATTAGGAAAGAAATTATTTTCTTGATATAGAATCTACTTGTGGCGAAGATCTGTGAATAATGTTGAACCAACATGAAAAGCATTCATAATACTACATAAACTTAGCTAGTAAAGCAGCCATGATGTTTAAGAGAATTAAATCCAAATTTGAAAGATATTTTACTTAAATTATCAAATGACATCATATGTTAGAGAGTCATCTTTAGGGAAAGAATCAATTGATATCTCAAAAGTCACTGTTGCCTTATTTTACAATTCTCCAATAATCCTCATCTTCATTCTGAACAAGCATCAGACATCAACATTGAGGCAAGACCCTTTACAAGCAAAAGGTTTACAACTTACTAAAGGCAGAGATGACAGTGAGCATTTTTAAGCAGTAAAACATTCTTAAATTAAGTTATGTATATTTGTTCAGACATAAAGATATTGCTCACTTAGTAGTCAATATTATAGGACAACCATAGCTTTTATATATACTGGGGAAACAAAAATATTGCATGAGTCATTTATTATCATAGTCACTTTATTTTGATGGTCTGAAACCAAAACCCTCAATATCTCTGTCTCTCCAAAGTCAAGTAATTTCTATTGAAAAATAAATGCATTACTTTAGATTATATAATTAGATTATAAGACTGGGAAAGTAGTATGGTTTTACTATTTGTCAACCTTCTAAAAAAATTGGCAGAACTGAGATAAATACTTGTTTGTAATTATTATAGTATGAGTACAGGGTTATAGTAACAACCCATTCCTCAGATAGGAAACTGGGCAAGGGATAGATGTTGACGCTAATTCAACTATTGAGAATTTTGTGAACCTGAAAGAAAAGGTTTTTTTCCAGTCTTCTTCCTAATAGAGACCCATTCTCAAACTCTGAGAAGCACCATTTGTAAATACTATTGATTCAAATGAAACAGGGAAAAACATAATGAAGAAGCTATAATGTACACGGAAGGAAAATAGATAAATGCTTCAGAATTTTAAGAAGTAAATGAGTGGATGATAAATCAGTTAACTTTCTCTAAGAGAAGATCACTGTAGTAGGAAAATGAATCAGTACATATATTTAAGAAAATAAACATATTCCCAATACTGAAAAATGAAGGAGGCTAACAGAAATACAAGTACATGGAATTAGAGAGGCAGGGATATATTTTTGATCGTACAAAAAGAGTAGATGCAAACTCAAGAACATGGTGAGTTTTACTGAAGTGAATAATGTTTAAGGGAAGTTCCAAAAGCCTGATTAAATCTTAAAAATTGGAGACTAAATTTGAGAAGAAAAATACAAAGGTTTTTATTATGTTGGAAATAAAGGAAATGCTGGTATTGCTATAAATATATACTTCATGTCTATATTTTCCAGAAGAAACGAAAACAACTGAACCAATTAAAAAATAATCACATAAACCTCAGTTTTGAAGAAGTGATAGGTGTGGAAAGAAAGGGAAAAGTTGGTGGTGGGGATAGTGGTAGTTTGATACTGGTGATATACACTACTGTTGGTAATTGGGAATAATGAAATCTGCCATCTTGACTGAAATAGATCCTGATAAAAACCATAAGTTATTTGAGCTTTTAAAATACCTCATAAGTGAACATGGGCCCATCCTGGCTCTTTAGTTCACCCTGCTTTTATCACTATCCTCTCTTCTTCTTTACCCATCACTTTGTCCTGAAATCTGACTTATATGGACTTTACCATCTATCTTTACTGCTCTTCTGGCTTTGAGTTGGTCTTGGCCAGCAAGGAGCCCTGGCAAGAAAGTATAAGAGGGAGAATTTTCTCCCTGTTTCCTTCATTTCATTTTCTATGTTACCACCTGAAGGTGGATGTGTCCTCACATATTGACCTTTTGCATTCATTAACTCCTCATTGTCTTTGATTCATGAGACACAGGGCTACTAATGGAGGTGTATTGTCATCTTGAGTATTGTATAGCATCTGTTTCTGTTTCCCCACATTCCATTTATATGGTATGTGTAGAGTGTTTATTAATCCTTTCTAAAATTTCTCCAGTGATCTCTGTTGTCTGCTTCATGTGATACCCTGATTAGCACAAAGTTGTGAGTGAGCCATTGAGTTAAAGTTTCATAGGAACTTACATTTTTATTAAAAGACATAAAAAGAATTTAAAGAACAAAACTTAAGATTGAGCTCAGTAAAATATGATAAGAACACTTGAATTCTGAGAAAAATTTTTGTTCCTTTTCATAATTTGTTTCATAATTTGTTTCATTCTTTATATGTCTGAAGTGCACATTTTGTTTCGAAAAAAATGTTATTTCTGCCCAAGTATCCTAGTCTACTTGGCAAAAAGTCTATTCATAAATATCTAATTTTCCACACAATCTCATTCTCATCATCAGCACTTTTTTATCAACTACCTTATACACCGTACTGCCATTTCTGGACAAAACTGAGGTCCATGCATAACTGCTCTTTATTTACATGGATTTACCTAGTTTAATTAGGAAATAAGACAAACACTGTTATTTCCATTCAGGAAAGGAATGTGTTAATGATTAAATCATATGATGGCTTCTAAATTCAGACACTTAAAATAGGGAACAATTTGATAAAAATGTAAATATTCAACAATTGTGAAAAAATGAGATAAATATCTCTGAGAACTACAAATCCAACAAAATCATTAGTGTCAACCATGGGGTCAGTCCTCCAGGCTGTTAAAAGTGTCGAATGTGGTTGGAAATTGGCCTTAATGATGGTAGGAACCAAATTGGGCCAACATGGGAGAGGGGACTGCAACAACCCCCACAAAGCACTGTGGTTGGTCACTGTTAAATATGACTCCATTTTGGTAACTGATAAAGAATCAACTTAGAACCCATAAAAGTTGAATTTTACTATACTGAGAAATCAGTAAATACTAAACCTAAGGTGATATTAAGGAAAAAATAATACATAGAAAAGGAAATATTTGGAAACTCTGGAAAGTAGATCTAAATAACTGATATGAGTTTCTCCTTTTCATTAATTTTTCAGCAGTCTTTGTATGATAGACTGAGAACACAGTTAATTAGATAATAGAGTTATGAAATTTCAGAGCGAGAAAGGGCATGGCCAAATAATTTAATATTCTACTTTTATAGGTCTGTTGTAGCTGACACATGAAGAAAAATTAAATGTCTTTTCCATGATCCACAAGTAATTAATGAAGACACGATTTCTAGCATTTGAATCAGCTTCTATACATTTTGCAGAGATTATGTCATACTTTCCTTAATTATCTTTGCAAGTAGATTACTTAGATGAGTCATTTCTCATTTCCACTGCATGGTTTTTTTTTCAGTTACTACCAATTCAATTGTGACAGGAAATTTTCCAGTTCCCAATCCTATGTTGATGGTACATTAAGGTACTAGTGCAATAAAAATTTCAGAAGTTTAAACAAACAAGAATATTTTTCTATTTTTGGACACAGCATCAACTAGAAATGGAGCAGCAGAAAATAATTCATGAAAATTTTTACTTGTGCAGTTGTCATTTATGCATAAGAATTTATAAATTAGTTGTGTGTTTGATACAGATTTAGATACTATTGATAAAACACTGAAGGACATTTAAAAGTATGATAATTTCAGATAATGTGAAGTGAACTGTTATGAAATAAGTTGACAATTAGCCAGACTAAAACCAAAGTGAGACAATACTAGTTTAGTCAGGCAAAGCATTTCCTCATTTATACAAGACAGGTGATTTATGTGATTGTAATCAGAAAATTAAACAAGGATGACTCTCTATTGAGTAAAAAAAGAAATCTATAAAGAAATTAAGAAGTCTAAAGATAGCAATAGAAACAGAATGTGTGAAGCAGAATAGAAAAAAGATGATAGCATTTTGTACATTTGAGACCACATTAAGGATGTAGGGTTTATACTATGAACAAAAGAGGCAAAAGTTTGGAATTTTTCATTTTATTGCCTATTTTTCTAAGCAAGTTTGAGCCAATACTTGGGGCAGGGATAAAAACACCACTTCTTATTACAAATTGAAAAAAATTCAGTCAAATTTAAGAAACAATCACCAACTACTAACATTATGATATGTCCAAATTGCCAAGAAAGTTATGAAAGATGTATAGCAATATTAGCTATCAAGAAGATGAAAATTTTAGTGGGATCCTAATTCAGTTCAAGCAGCTTGCAAAACTACCACTGTATATTAACACTGCTCATTTACTAAACCTATACCTTGGCAAGAAACTTCACCTACTTACACTACTTACATGCTCTAAAAAGCAAGCACATAGATACATCTGTTGACATTCATGAATATTCAAAACATCCATACTCAAAACAACTCCTATCTAAAATCTACCTCCATGTTCATCTACGGTAAAATAGGAGCAGTGTGAAGAAGAGTTGAGAACAAACCTATCCCAGACCATCCAGAACCATGTTCTGTTGCCTCACCTTGCAGCTAAGTCCCAACTTAGTTGACCCCATGCCAAAAAGAAAGGCTGAAAGAAAAGCTAAAGAAGATAAAGGCAAGATAAAGGGCAAAACAAAAAGAAGATACACAAGATTTTCCGTTAAACCTGCTCCTCCAAAGCCAAAGCCCAACCTTGAAATGGACCCTGTAAAGAAAGAAGAGAAGGAACCCACAGGGAAAGTGGGAAGAGCTGACAATATTGGCCCGGAAGGCCAAAACAGGCTGGGCACAGAAAGTTGAAGCTGCTGCAGATGCCTAGTGGTGTGTGCATTTTTCTATATGCTTTGTTTTTTAGTACTGGGAATTGAACCCAGGAGCACCTTACCACTGAACTAAATTCCTAGTCCCAGTCCTTTTTCTTTCTTTCTTTCTTTTTTTAAATTATTTTTATTATTTTTATTTTTGAGACACTATCTCATTAAATTGCCTAGGCTAACCTTAAATATGCTATCTTCCTGCCTCAGCTCCCCGAGGTAGCTAGGATTACAGGCTTGCAATACTGTGTCCAGCTAAGTGTGTGCATTTTGAGTGTGTACTTCTGGTTACTGCACAGTTTAAATTAGTACCTATATAGAATTTATGAAAATGGAGTTTTTTTTTTTAAACTACATTGTGAGCACACAGAATACTTCATTGTTGTTTTGGAGAAAGGAGTTTATGTCACCAATGGAATATCTCCATAGCTGAATTTCTGTATGGAAAACTGATTTCCCTGCTAGCTTTCAGAGTCTTCTCTTGGGTCTCAGGAGGAGGGATCCCCTAACCTTGGCACACATAGTCACCTTGGCACAAATGCCTTGTGGCATGGAAAAACTCAAATTCATCATTATATCCTCTCCCTGTCTGCCATCAGCATAGAGTTAATTCCCCTAATTCAGAGATATGTTGGAACCTGATTCTCCAAAATTGATTTTTACCAATATGTCAGGCAATCTGGACTTTCCACTGACATCACTGAGATGGTATTCCTCAAAGGAGCAGCAGTTATTTTACTATATTGCGGATCTTTAGATTGATGACTCTGCCAGTTTCACTTTGTTTCCTGAAAGCCAGTTGTTAAACAGCATCCTAATTGTGAAATGTCAACCCTCACTCTAAGCTTTCCCTATTCAGAGCATCAAATGAAGACTTCATTGGGCTTTACGGTGGCTTTCTGATTTGGGTAGTCCAGGCAAGAACAGAGCTTGAAAGTTGCTATATACTGTCAATTACTGTCTACCCATGTCCTGCCTGGAATATCATGACTATTTATAAAAAAGTATCTTTAATAAGCTGGATGAAGTTGGCTTGGAAAAAACGAGTAAAGTAGATTCCTCAGTTATACAATAATAATGCAATGAAAAGAAGAAACTGTAAGTATACCTACCACATTTGGCATGATGCTCACAAAGTTATGTGAAAGAGGCTAAAGAGGCTGGTTACAATATAAACTTATAGAATAATTAGAGATGGGGGGAGACTTTCTTCTGCAATATTGACTACATCTGAGATTATGTCACTATTTTATCTCTTGACAAGGATGTGACTAGATAGGTATTATAGTTTGAAGTTTAAATCTCCCCCTGTAGGTCATGTGTTGAAGGCAGGGACCCCAGATGAAAATTCAATTGGAAGATGGCGGAAAATTTAGAAGGCAGGTGCTAGAAAAGGAAGTTTGGTCATTGGAGTTATGTTCTTAGACTATATTTGAGACCCTGACCCCTTCTCCCCAATCTCTCCTTGTTTCATTTTCTCAGAGTGATGGAAGGCTGACTAGTGTAATAGGCAGATATAATTCGAAGGAAATCATCAATTTACACACCTATGATTTGTGCACATTTTGTAGAATTTTTCACTTTAATAAAGTGTTGAACAGAGAGAGTTCATTGTGACCTCCATGGGAAAATGATTGGATGCAGAGTAGAAAGAAGATACTGCTGAAATTGATTGCATGGTTATGGTGGCTCATGCATATGAGAGGATTGATTGGATTCATCATAAGTTTTAGAAGCAACTATTATGTATCAGAGTAAATAAAATATTAGTAAAACTCAGAACAGATCTGATTTCTAGATCTGTATAGAACAGTTTCAGGAAGAACAAAAAAATACAGATATTTTATGACTTATAAACAAAATATACAACATCTATGGAAAATGTTCCTTCTTGTTTTCAATTATATTTAAATTATGAAAAATAACATTATAATTCCTAATCTTATACAACTCTTTAAAATGTGCTTTCATTTTTACCCTTGTAACTATTTTAAGGATATGATCATTCTAAACTTTCTCTCCCTTCTTCAATAAGACATTTTAACTTTGCTTTGCATCTCCTCTACTAATTCTCTCCTAAATCAGGTAAGTTAATAGAGTTCAATAGTCCAGAATTTCCACTTTTGGAACAAAAGAGTCTGAAACAATAGCTTAGGTAATAATCTAATAGCTATATTTATAGTATAAAAACATTAGGAAGTTGCCGTGTTGCAGATATTTCTGGAGGAATGTCAGAGAATTAACAAAGAACAACCCAAGTAGCTTCCTCTCCCCTCACTCTGCCCTCTTCTACCCTATCACCATAGGACTTACAAAGAAAAAGGTTATGTCAAGTTGTATTAATTTTTGATGAATTATTTTTTAAAAAATCTATAAATTTAGTAGTTTCACAAAACATACATTAATTATCTCAAAATTTCTGTAAGATTCTTGTGTAAGTTTCAGCTCCTTCCTCTACAATGCTGTACTCAAGGTTAGACTACATTTGATAATAGAGTCACTAGAGAGAAATCAGCTTCCAAGTTCACACCTTTTTGGTCAGCATTCACTTCTTTGCTGCTTTGTAATAATTGTTTTAGTTTGTGGCTGGCAATGAATTGTTGGATGCCCTTATTTCTTGGCCATGTGTACCCACCAATAAGGTTGCTAACTTAGAGTATGGCAATGCAGTGAGAGACTCCAACAAAATGGGTGACACAATCTCATATAAATTAATCATGTGATCTTAGCCATTCTTGTTACTTTAGTCATATGCTATTGTTAGAGAGGGCCTGCCCACATTCAGAAGCTGTCCTGCAAGGTCATGAACACCAACAAGTTTAGATTATGGGAGCTACTCTAAAAACTGTTCACCATAGATAGTTCTCTGTCCTCCAAAGATTCACATCTGTTCCACATGTAAAATATAGTCACTCTCATTTTCCAAGCGTTTTGATCCAATATAATGTATGCTCAAAGTCTAGACCTCATCTCTGAGATTATAAATGAGAAGGCTTATCAACCTGCTTCTTGTAAATAGAATTTGGATCATTTGACAAGTTCTCTCTCTCTTTTTTTCTTTTGTGTGGTCTCTAGTCCTATTTAACAGTGTTTCTACTAAAAGAATTTTCTTAAGAACTTTTTTCTCTCCCAAGGAATTAACTAACTTTTGCTCCATTACACAAAACCCCTATCCATGATAATTTCAAGATAAAGTCTTCTCTATCTGGAGTTCTGGCTAAGGGAAAACAACTGAGGTTGACCAGACAAGTTACAGTTTGACAAGTTTTTGCACACCCTTCATCTCTTAATGAAGCAATTCAAATGGTTAAACACTGTCATATTTCAATCTTTCTAAGGATTAAGAGAAAGTTTGTAACATCATCCTCTGGTCCTTTTCTCTAAACATGCATTGTTGGCTGTTTTTAAGAGACACCTGTAAATTTTAGCATCATTCCCCATCTGGAGAAACTGAGAATATCCCAAATCATCACATGCTCTTGTTGCTGTTTTACAAACTTCCTGAAATTTATCTCACTCCTGTTATATTTTTCTACAAGTATCAAAAGAAACCAGACAATATTTTTCCACTCGTTTGTAAATCTTACACTCATTAGGCATAATTTCAACTTTCAACATTATCGTAGACAATAGTGTTTCTAAAATTTTCGTTTCTAACACTATGTCTTTTATTTCCATTGGGGCTTTCACCTGTAGCATCCTCCAAATCCAGATACAAGGAGTCAGTGAGTCTTGCCTTAATTGCAGCCTTAACATACCGATTTTTAACAGTGTGTCCAAGGTGTTTTTGGCTTTGTCAATCTTGCTCTTCACAAACTTACCTGTCTCCATCCACTGCCCATTTCCAAAGTCACTCACACATTTTAATTTATTTTAGCAATATCCCTCCTCCATGAATCAGAATTTGTATTAGTTTTATTTTGCTTTATAGCAAATTATCACACGCTTAGCACTTAAAACAACACATTGTAATATCTCATAATTTCAGTAGGTCATGTTCCTGGCAATGGCTTGTCTGAATGCTCTGCAAAACTGCAATCAAAATGTTGGCTACAGATAGGTTCTTTTCTGTAGACTCAAATGAAGGAAATGTGCTTTTAACTTGCATTGTTGTTGGCAGTATCACTTGTCTGTTTGTAGAGAGCCACCTGTACCTCCTGGAGACTACTTCAGTTCCTTGTCATTAGTTCCTTGTCAATAGAATCTTGGAAAGGTTCTTTGTTTTATCAAAGGTTGTAAGGGAATGAGAGACTCCAGAAACACAGATGCAGTGTTTCTATGCGATATCACTCTATACTCAGGTACAAATAATCATGTACGTCCGATTGCCATGCATTATTAGTCAGAAGGAGGTTACAGGTACAGGAAACACTGAAGGGAAGGAAAATTCACATGTGAATAAATTTCAGGGGATGAAAATTAATAGACCCACCATAACAGTGCATCCATCATCAGGCCCTTTTTGAAAAATCTCTTCAAATGCCAATCTTGATTTTTTTTCCTCAATGACAGTCATTTTACATGTATTATTTGCCTCGCTTCTTAACACAATGGCTAATTAGATGCATACTATTAATGTGAATTTTTGTGTGAGAAGGCAGTGGTGACTAACTCAGTGATCATCACACAAGAAATATGTAATGACATTTTATTTTGGGTATTATTAGGCAGTTTTGCAAGAAGTTATATTCGTAATATCTCTAAATTATGAAATTAAAAATATGACTTCCACACTTGAAACTTTTGTAAGTGTACAACACAGTATTGCCAACTATATGCATGATTTTGTACAGAAAACTCCCAGGAGTTTCTCATCTTGCATGGTTATTACTTTTTACGGATTAAACAGCACTTCCTTATTTCCTCTCTCTCCTTCCCTGAAAATAATCATTCAACTTTGTGAATTGATGAGTTCGACTTTCCTTATGTAAGTAAAATCCTACTGTGGTTGGTTTATTTCATTTAGTATATAGTTCTGAAGGTTAATTCTTTCAACATCTGACAGACCTTGCTTTTTTGGTTGAATAATATTTTATCATATGCATATGCCTTAATCTCTTTATCCATTCAACCATATATGGACATTTAGGTTATTTCCACCTCTAGGCTACTGGGATTAATGCTGTAGTGCACAGGAGTGTAAGTAGCTATTCAAGATATGATTTCAGTTCTTTTGAAGAAACACTAAAGGCTGAGATTGTTGGATCATATATTATTTCTATTTTTAAATTTTCAAGAAAAGTTTACACTAATCCAAACCAGCTTCACTAATTAAAGTGTCTTCAAAACATTGCATAATGGTTCGACTTCCTTCCCATTCTTTCCCACACTTACTTTCTGTTGATTTGTTTTGCTTTATTTCTGGTGTTTTGCACGGTAATATGACTATATTTAAAATAAGGCTTTGTGTAATTCAGAATAATAAGAAGGGAGGATTCTGAAAGCTCTCACCACAAAGAAATGATAGATATATAAAGCAATGTATATGCTTATTATCCTGATTTGGTAATTACACATTGCTTTTGGTTTCAATAATTGCCATCCTAACAGGTGTGAGCTATCTTATTTTAGTTTTGACTTATTTGTATTTCTTATTTGTATTTCTCTGATGATTAGTAATGTTGAGTATTCTTCAGTATACATGTTGGTTCATTTGTATAGCTTCTTCAAGAAGTATCTGTTCTTGTCCTTTGTCCTTTTTTTAAAAAATTATTCATTTATTTTTTTAGTTTTTGCAGACTGCATTTTGATTCCTTTATCCATTTTTAATTGGTGGTTGATGTTGTTGTTTGCTAATGAGTAAAGGAGTCCCTTGTGTATTTTGGAAATTAATATCAGATATATAATTTGCAAATAACTTCTCCTATTTATTATCATTAATTTTTACACTGTTAACTTTTTTCTCTTGTGTAGCAGAATATTTTGCACCAGTATTAACCCCAGAAAGGGGAGTTCTGTCCACTGCTTAGTAATTGGGGAAAGATTTGGGGAAACACTAAATACTGCACCAATTTCTACAGGAGTTCTTAGGCCTGTCAGGAAGATGTGGCAAAGTATGAGACCACTGAAAGGGAATACTCAAGCAATAAGTTACACAAAGCAACTGTGTTACTCACAGAAAACCAGCAAGAATCAACAGCAGACTAGGAACCACTGTGAGCCAGTCCATCTTGTCTCAGGAATTATGTTGCTATGGTTTGGATGATGAATATCTCTTAAAGGTTCCTGTGGTAAAGACATTGATCCCAGAGTAGCAATCCTTGGTGATAATGGACATTTTGGGAGGTGAAGCCTTATGAGAGATCCTTTGATTATCAAGGGCATTCCCTCAGGGATTGTGGAACCCTAGTCTTTCCCCCTTTTTCTTTTGCTTCCTGGTCATGAGATGAGTAGTCTTGTTTCACCACAGACTTCTACAATTATGTGCTGTCTTGTCACAGTTTCTGAGCATTAGAACCAACTGATCGTGAACTGGAATCTCCAACACTCCAAGGCCAAAACAGCAAATATACAGCAGTGCTCTCTAAGTTGATTATCTCAAGTATTTCATTATAGTATAGAAACCTGGCTAATAAAACTGTTCAGAATAGATGAAATCTTTGTCAGCATATACCCTACTTCTCTTCACAGCTGAAGGATCCAAAAAGCACTCTTTTGTGTTTCTATCTCACATATAACTTGACTTACTGAGACTGAGTTTTGCAGGATACTCTGTTCTAGCAGATGTGAGGAAAAGGCTGGGCTGTTGAGGAGATTTTCCTTTATCTTAGGATACTGCATCGTTGGGGCATATTCTACAACTGCAGGGAGGCAGAGAGTGAGCTGGTTTTGTTAAGGTCAATCTCTATGTGACTTCCTGCACCTCTGCTCGGCAGAGTCTTTTTAGTTTGATAGGATCACATTCTTCTAATTTTGCTTTTATCGACTATCATATCTAAGAAATCTTGTCAAAGTCAGTGTAACAAAGTCACTGTATTTTCTTCTAGAAGTTCTACACCTTTTGGGTCCCATGTTTAGGACTTTAAGTCTTTTGGAATTCATTTTAACATATAGTATCATATTAAGATACAACTTGATTCTTTTGAATTGGACATTCACTTTTCCTAACATTTTATTAACGAGATTGCCTTTCCACTGTATATTTCTCTATCTTTGTGTTCCTGGTAAAAGAGTATTTGTATTCACACATTGGAAATAAACACTTTCCTTGTTGTTTTTTTTTTTTTTTTGTTTTTTTTTGGTTTTTTTTTTTTTGGTGTGCTGGGGGATTTGAACCCAGGATCTCAGGGCCACATACATGCCAGGCAACACTTTATCCCTTAGTCACATCCCCAGCCCAACTTCGAGTGTTTTGTACTGGTTTCATGCTGAGAAAAATTTCCAACAACTACCCTAAGTAGTGATTCTATGGGCCCCTCAATTATTTTCTGTGTGTCTTATTTGGGGTGTGCATGCAAATTCCTAATTATAGGGAATTAATGACTTCCTAAAAGAGAACATGATTTCTTGCTCATTTTGCTTTATATCAGCTGAAACATGGGTCCTTGGAAGCAGCAACCCAATACCAAGTTCTTTTTATTGTTATTACCAAATCTCAAGCATTAAGAGTATATCAGATCTTGTTAGTTTCTCAGGTATTTTATATATAAATAATTTCCACATGCAGCCCCCTTTGTTCCCCAAAATAAAATGTTGCACACTGCCCTCTTTTCCTTTTCCGTGGGCATTCCTGGGCTAAATCAGCCTCTCCTTGCTCCAATGAAGGCCCTCTAGGGTAGCAAATGCTATAGAATGATTTTGTTGTTTTTTTCTCACTAGACATCTAAGATATGCCAGGTCCTGTTCTTGCTCTGAGAAAGATGAGAAAGAAATGAGTCCCACTGAAAACCTGGGACACTGGCAAATAATCCATTCCTCTTTTCCCGTGAGTGAGCAGCTGCTGAGCTGTATTGGTCTTTCCCTTTTTTTGCCATAAGTTCTTTGGGGCAGCAGTATGCTGCCCAGGTCTTTATGATCTCTGTTCCCCAAGGTATTTAGAATATATTGGACCCCTGGAGCACTCTGAGAGAGATGTGGGATAAATCATCTCTTCAGGTGGTCTTTCCAAAATATAATGTTTTAGTCTTTCCCAAACATAATATTCCAGTGGTCTCCTTCACTCCCTAAAAAAAAGTTGAAAACTTTCTTCCAGATCATATGATAGGATGTCTGGGTAAGAGATCATAGGGAGAAAGTGCCATGACTTTCTGTGCCACTTCTCTTGTGCTTTGTATTAACAAGGAAAGTGGAACCCTCTTAACTACTCAGCAGAAAACTTGCAAAGACAACTGGGCTGTGTGTTATTCTTGAATTACAGTCTCCACAGGATGCAGAAGAGAGGCTGGGCTTCCTATTCCATCATTGCTGGTGTTACTCCCTCATCATTTATATTTTGTCCCAGTGGTTATTTATGAATATGTTGCGTTAATATCCATATACTTATTTCACTAATGTCATAAAGTCATTCCTAATATCTTAGTGAATTTTAATTTCTTTATGATAGAAGAGTATTTTTCTATAATTGTGTCATTTTAAATGTATAGTGATTTGTATTATACACTGGATTGTTTATATCTTCTGGAAGGTTCCATTAATGCTTGAGAGGAATCATGTATGACCGTGGTTGGATGAAATGCTTATGGATTTCTGTTAGGTTTTGTAGGTTTATGATGTTGTTCAAATATTCTTTATTCATCTTTTTACCTGTTGTTCTATACATTCTCAAAATTGGGATACTAAAGGCTTCAACTGTTATTATTGAACTATTTTTCTCTTCTTTTAATTTCATCAACTTTGCTACAGGTGTCTTGGAGAAATTTATTGATATATACATGTTTATAAAGTTTGTATCTTTCTGACTAACGTATCATGATGAATTACTTCTTTTATCTCTAAAAAGAACTTTCAAATTGTATTTCCATAGGATATTCCTAAAGCCACCCCAATGGTCCTGATAAATCCCTTTTACATTTTTAGACATTTAGCTTATTTATATCTTTTCATCTAACATGAATCTTGCAGTTAACATTGAACTGTCATTATATTTTAAAATCCTAAGTAGCAGTCTCCACCTCTAGGTGGATTTCTCATTCCATTCATAATTATTATTAATATGATAGGATTTACAGCTGTTTCTTAATTTTAATTTTTATGTTTCATGTCTTTTTGTTGATTCATTTTTCACTTACTGATCTTCTCTTAAATAAAATGAATGTGGCATCATGTTAATATCCTTAATGAATTTTAATTTATCTTTTAGTCTGTTTTATGGTTGAACTAAGGCGGATCTCTTACCCTGTGAAAACAACCCTTGTTTTTTATTAACTGAATTTCTGTGCCATTTGGAAATGCTAAACATCTGCAATTGCTGCATAGACTGCACATTAACTCTCACACCTGAGTGCTCACATTCACACATGTAAACCCTACATATACACACACTGACCATTTCTGCTTCTGTTACATTTTCATGTTATAATACCAATAATTGTGTATGAACTTTCCTATGTATTTGTTTTTAATCATTTGAGATAAAAAGAAAAGGAAATATGTAATTATATTTGTTTTATAATTATCCGTAAAATTATCATCAAATCTCACTTTTCCCCCCCTGTATACTCAAATTAATGTTTGGTTTTACTTGCTCCCAGTTTGAAGGACTTCTTTTAAAAGTTTTTATAAGCAAGTATGCTGGTACCAAACATCTTCAACTTTTGTTAATGTGGCAATTATTGTATTCTTATTTCTTTTTTGAAGGTTTTCTTCTTCCATATGGAGCAGTGGATTCACTGAGTTGTACTTCCAGATCTTCAGATTCTTGGTTGACAATTTTAGTTTTTCCTTTTTCAGTATTTTGAATATTTTAGCCCACTGCATTGCTCTTATTATTTTTTTTCCTAAAACCAAGTCAGTAGTTTCTGGTGTAAATGCATTTGTCTTCAGTGATCAGTCACTTTTCATTACTACTTTCATTACATTTTTCTTTATTCTTTTTCTTTTTGGACTTTGATAATGATATCCCTTTGTGTGTGCATTTTTTCATTTTATATTACTTGAAATTGATTTAGTGATAATAGTTACTATTTTTCATTAAACTGAGAAAGTTTTCAGTCCCTTTGAACTTTTAGTATTTTCTGTCCCTTTTCTCCCTCTTATTGTATTTTGCTTTTTATGGTAACATTAGTATACATCTCTCCTGTTTGATACACTTTCATTTAAATGTATAATTGTCATTCCAGCTACTACCAGATTTTCTCTTCTCAGTCTGACTCATTTACCTCACTTTGTTAATTTATTTATGTAGAAAGCTTATGTGCCTGCCTGTCTGCTAGCACTAATATTCTGATGTTTTGCTTTGTTTTTTTATAACTGGATATCAAAACTCTGATGCAACTCTGTTGTATTCTCAGACCTTACTATTTTTATTTATTTATTATTTTTATTTTTGCGACAGGATCTCATTAAGTTGTTCAAACTGACTTCAAACTTGTGATACTCTTGCCTCAGCCTCCCCAGTAGCTAAAGTTACAGATATATACCACCAAACCTGGCTCCATGTGACTTTAAAGCTCAAAAATACTAATTTAATAGAGATTTCTACACATATCATTTGCATATCTATTAGCCTCACAATATTTTCATTGCACTTATTCATAAATATGGTTATCACTCATAATTCCCCTTTTGCTTGAACTCAGACTCACTTTGGGGTGACCACTGAAGCTAGCCCTTAGTCAGGATTTAAATAAATATAATCAAATTTGCCAATTAATTAATAAATGTATTTTCTTGCCAATTTTAAGAGAAGAGCAACATACTGATGATACACAATTAATATGCAAAATAAGTCACATTCTAATGAAAAGTAGAATCTATGCTATTAAAATAACAACGAACTCTGTTATTATTAAGGGAGGTGATATGGTTGGATCTGAGGTGTCCCCCAACAAGCTCATGTGTCATCCAATGGAGCAATGTCCATGGTGAAATGATCAGATTATGATAACCTGATCAGTGAGCTAATCCATTTGATGGATTTAATATCTTGAAAGGATGACTAGGTAATAAATTTGGGCAAGTGGAGTGTGCCTGGAGGAAGAAGGTCACTGGAAGATCATATTATGTCACTGGGTTTAATTTATTTGTTTCTTGAGTCATCCATTTTCGGTAAGTTTATGATAGCATTACAAGCTTATAATATACATAACACCAGTTCATTAAATAAGTGAATACTTTAAAATAATGACCTATTTTCACTTATATACTTTTAATTAATAATAAGTCTTAATTAATTTGGATATCCTTAATACAGAAAATCTAATATTTATAAAGCAATAAAAAAGGAAAGCATGAAAGGTAATAAATAAAAAGGAAGCTGGGCACCACAGTTCATGACTGTAATTCCAGCAGCTCAGGAGGCTGATGCAGGAATATCAGCAGTTCAAAACCAGCTTCAATAACTTAGGAAGGACCTAAGAAATTTAGGGAGACTCTTTCTCAGAATATAGTAAGGGCTGAGGATGTGGTTCAGTGGTTAAGAGCCCTTGGGTTCAATCCTCAGTACTAAAAATAAAATAGAGAAAGAAAAAGAAAAAGAAAAAGGAAAAGAGAAAAAAAGAAAAAAGAATTAGGCAAACATTAAATAACTTACACTTGCAATATAAGTGTCTGTCTTGATAGTATACTGTATTTGACATACATTTATTTATATAATGGTAATTATGCAGAATTACATAATTATATAATCATATAGAAATTGTTATGTAATTACTTCAGTATTTTTAAATGTTTAAATGATGACTTTATATTGTTAAGAATGAATTAATAGAGCCCAACCACCAGGCCAAGCAAAGAGACCATCACTGAGGGACCTGGCCTGACCAACACGCCAAGGTCTGTTGCCATCTCAGAGCAAGCCTGCAGACCAGCCAGCCTGCCTGCATCGCGGAGCTAGCCAGAGGCTTCTTCATAGGTTGGTGCAGGCATTTCAAATTATTCCTGAGGTCGTGGCCATCATTATTGGAAGGGGCAGCTCCCTTCCTGAGACACCTACAGGAGGCTAGAGGACCTTGACAAGACCCAGGAGTTGAGGAGGTATTGAGAGACTCAGGACCAACTCGGAGCCACTGGGTGAGTCTCTCCCACTGGTCAGGCTCCCCAGATGGGGCAGTAGTCCTGAAACACAGGGAACTTCATGGAATAGAGTGGCCCAGTAAGACTCCCCTGCTGGAGCCAAGAACCCAGTCAACCGGGAGCATTACAGAGGAGGGTCCCACAGTGAGAGGCTTCAGTGTAGAGTGAGGGTCCGAGGCACAGGCAGTAGCTCCGGAATGTAGCAGAAGAGGGCTACTCTGTGAGGGAGTCCCTAACAGGGACAGGCTCCCCAGTCAAGACACTAGATCAAGACCCCTGGGAACATCACAGAGGAGGGCTTCCCAGTCCAGGTGGTAGTTCTGGACCAAAGGGAACTGCTCAGAGGAGAGCTGCCCAGCGAAACTTACCCACTGGGTGAGTCTTTCCACACTAGGTGAGGCTTTCCCCACCAGGGCAGTAGAACCAGAGACACAGAACCAGATCAGACATGCCCCAGTCTGCAGTGTAGTCTCCCTTTGGCTGACCATCAGTCAACAAGTGGAGGTGCCTTTGCCCACTGACAGGGAATATACCCCACCTGAAGACCACTACCCCTAGAGGGGCAGCTTCCAAGTGGAGCACCGCATTATCAAGTTCCTCCAAGACTTCAGGATTCTGAAGGCTAAGAGGTGAGTTATTGGAAATCTACAGAGACAGTATTAGTCAATAGAGGAAATCTGCAACATCCCAGAGTTTCACTACTAGAGGGGTAGATACCTGAGCAATATGAGAAAACAAGGGAAGAAAATGTCCCAAACAAACCTAGATGGTTTAGCAATAAAATCCAATGACAGCATGGCAGAAGAAATGTCAGAAAGGGAGTTCAGAATGTACATAATTACAAACAATCAGGGAAGCAAACGAGGAGATGAAAGAGCAAATGCAGGCATTGAATGATGAGATGAAAGTGCAAATGCAGCCATTGAATGATCACACAAATCGACAGTTAAAAGAGCAAATATAGGAAGCAAAACATCATTTCAATAAAGAGTTAGATATATTGAAAAAAAAAAAACAAACAAAAATCCTTGAAATGAAGGAAACAATTACCAAATTAAAAACTCCATAGAATGCATAACCAATAGGCTAGAACACCTGGAAGACAGAACTTCAGATATTGAAGACAAAATATTTAATCTTGAAAACAAAGTTGACCAAACAGAGAATATGGTAAGAAATCATGAACAGAATCTACAAGAATTATGGGATATCATGAAAAGGACAATTTAAGAATTATTGGGATTGAGTAAGGCTTAGAGAAACAAACCAAATGAATAAACAAGCTATTCAATGAAATAATATTATAAAATTTCCCAAATATGAAGGTGAAATGGAAAATCAAGTACAAGAGATGTATAGGACTCCAAATATACAAAATTACAACAGACCCACACCAAGACACATTATAATGAAAATACCTAACATACAAAATGAAGACAGAATTTTAAAGGCCACGAGAGAAAAGAATCAAATTACATTCAGGGGGAAACCAATACGGATATCAGCAGATTTTTCAATTCAGACCCTAAAAGGTAGAAGGGCCTGGAACAATATTTTCAAGCCCTGAAAGAAAATGGATGCAAACTAAGAATCTTATACCTAGCAAAACTTACCTTCAGATTTGACGATGAAATAAAATGCTTCCATGATAAACAAAAGCTAAAAGAATTTACAAAAAGAAAGCCGGCATTACAGAACATTCTCAGCAAAATATTCCATGAGGAAGAGATGAAAAACAACAATGCAAATCAGCAAAGGGAGGAAATACCCTAAAGGAACAGACAAATACAGGAGAAATCAAGTCATGTCAAAAAAAAAAAAAAAAAAAAATGAGCCAAATGATCGGGAATACAAATGATATCTCAATAATAACTCTGAATGTTAATGGCCTGAACTCATCAATCAAAAGACATAGACTGGCAGATTGAATTAAAAAGAAAGATCCAACAATTTGCTGCCTGCAAGAGACTCATCTCATAGACATACCCACAGACTAAAGGTGAAAGGATGGGAAAAAACATACCACGCACATGGACACAGCAAAAAAGCCGGGGTATCTAACCTCATATCATATGAAGTCCATAATGTGGACTTCAAGCCAAATTAGTCAGAAGGGATAAAGAAGGACATTTCACACTGCTTAAGGTAAGCATAAATCAGCAAGATATAACAATCATAAATATCTATGCCCCAAACAGGTGCTCATCCATGTATGTCAAACAAATCCTTCTCAATTCCAGAAATCAAATAGACCACAACATAATAATACTAGGTGATTTTAACACACCTCTCTCACCACTGGACAGATCCTCCAAACAATAATTGAACAAAGAAACCACAGATCTCAATAACAAAATCAATAAATTAGACTTAATGGACATTTATAGAATATACCATCCAACAAAGAGAGGATACACTTTCTTTTCAGCAGCACATGGATCCTTCTCTAAAATGCCACAAAGCTACTGTTAGAAAATACAAGAAGATAGAGATACTACCTTGTATTCTATCAGATCATAATGGATTGAAATTAGAAATAAATGACAGAATCAAAAACAGAAACTACTCCAACACCTGGAGATTAAATACTATGCTATTGTATGATGAATGGATAACAGAAAACATCAGGAAAGAAATTAAAAAATTCTTAGAGGTAAATGAGAACAAAGAAAAATCATATCAAAATCTATGGGACACTATGAAAACAATACTTAGAGGAAAATGTATTTCATGGACTGCATTCAATAAAAGAAGAAAAAAATCAACAAATTAATGACCTAACACTGCAGGTCAAAGTCCTAGAAAAAGAAGAACAGAGCAACACCAAAAGTGGTAGAAGACAGGAAATAGTTAATGAAAGTTAATGAAAGTCAATGAAATTGAAACAAAAGAAACAATCAAAAAAATTGACAAAATAAAAAGTTGGTTCTTTGAAAAAAATAAACAAAATTGATAAACCCTTAGCCACACCAACAAAGAGAAGGAGAGAGAAAACCCAAATAACTAAAATTCAGAATGAACAAGAAAATATCACAACAGACACAATTGAAATACAAAATATAATTAGAAGCTATTTTGAAAATCTATACTCCAACAAAATAGAAAATCTCGAAGACATCAACAGGTTTCTAGAGACATATGAATTACCTAAACTGAACCAGGAGGACATACACAATTTAAATAGATCAATTTCAAGTAATGAAATAGAAGAAGTCATCAAAAGCCTACCAACAAAGAAAAGTCCAGGACCAGATGGGTTCTCAGCCAAGTTCTACAAAACCTTTAAAGAAGAGCTCATTCCAATACTTCTCAAAGTATTCCCTGAAATAGAAGAGGAGGGAACCCTCCCAAACACATTCTATGAAGCCAATATCACCCTGACGCCTAAACCAGACAGAGACACATCAAGGAAAGAAAACTTCAGACCAATATCCTTAATAAACATTGATGCAAAAATTCTCAACAAAATCTTAGCAAATCGCATACAAAAATATATTAAAAAGATAGTGCACCACGATCAAGTGGGTTATATCCCAGGGATGCAAGTCTGGTTCAACATCCGGAAATCAATCATTGTAATTCACCATATCAACTGACTTAAAGTAAAAAATCACATGATTATTTCAATAGATGCAGAAAGCCATTTGATAAAATACAGCATCCCTTCATGCTCAAAACACTAGAAAAAATAAGGATAGTGGGAACATTCCTTAACATTATAAAGGCCATCTATGCTAAGCCCATGGCCAATATCATTTTAAATGGTGAAAAACTGAAAGCATTCCCCCTAAAAACTGGAATGAGGCAGGGATGCCCTCTTTCACCACTTCTATTCAACATTGTCCCTGAAAGTCTAGCCACAGCAATTAGACAGACCAAGGAAATTAAAGGGATACGGATAGGAAAAGAAGAACTCAAACTATCCCTATATGCTGATGAAATGATTATATATTTAGAGAAACCAGGAAATTCCACCAGAAAACTTTAAGAACTCATAAGTGAATTCAGTAAAGTAGCAGGATATAAGATCAATGCTCACAAATCAAATGCATTTTTATACATAAGTGATGAATCTTCAGAAAGAAAAGTTAGGAAAACTACCCCATTCACAATAGCCTTGAAAAAAATAAAATACTTGGGAATCAATCTCACAAAAGAGGTGGAAGATCTCTTACAATGAGAACTACAGAACACTAAAGAAAGAAATTACAGACAACCTTTGAAGATGCAAAGATCTCCCATGTTTTTGGATGGGCAGAATTAATATTGTTAAAATGGCCATACTACCAAAAGTGCTATACAGATTCAATGCAATTCCAATTAAAATCCCAATGACCTCACAGAAATAGAGAAAGCAATCATGAAATTCATTTGGAAGTATAAAAAACCTAGAATAGCTAAAGCAATCCTTAGCAGGAACAGTGAAGCAGGGGGTATTGCAATACCAGACATTCAACTATACTACAAAGCAACAGTAACAAAAACAGCATGGTATTAGCACCAAAATAAACAGGTAGATGAATTGTACAGAATAGAGGACACGGCACAAAACCAAATAAATACAATTTTCTCATACTAGACAAAGGGGCCAAAAATATGCAATGGAGAAAAGATAGCCTCTTCAACAAATGGTGCTGGGAAAACTAGAAATCCATAGGCAACAGAATGAAATTAAACCCCTATCTCTCACCCTGTCCAAAACTCAACTCAAAATGGATCAAGGACCTCAGAATCAGACCAGAGACCTTTCATCTTATAGAAGAAAAAGTAGGTCCAAATCTTCAACATGTTGGCTTAGGAGCAGACTTCCTTAACAGGACTTCCATTGCACAAGAAATAAAAGCAAAAATCAATAACTGGGATAGATTCAACCTAAATAGCTTTCTGTCAACAAAGGAAACTATCAGCAATGTGAAGAGAAAACCTACAGAGTGGGAGAAAATCTTTGCCTCTCATACTTCAGATAGAGCACTAATTTCCAGAATATATAAAGAACACAAAAACCTCTACACCAAGAATACAAATAACCCAATCAACAAAAGGGCTAAGGAAATGAACAGACACTTCACAGAAGATCTACAAGCAATCAACAGATATATAAAAAAAAAGTTCAACATCTCCAGTAATAAGAGAAATGCAAATCAAAACTACCCTAAGATTCCATCTCACCCCAATTAGAATGGTGATTATCAAGAACACAAGCAACAATAGGTGCTGGCGAGGATGTGGAAAAAAAGGTACACTCATACATTGCTGGTGGGGTTGCAAATTAGTGCAGCCACTCTGAAAAGCAGTGTGGAGATTCCTTAGAAAAGTTGGTATGGAATCACCATTTGACCCAGCTATCCCATTCCTTGGCCTATACCCAAAGGACTTAAAATCAGCATACTACAGAGATGTAGCCACAATAATGTTCATAGCCGCTAAATTCACAATAGTCAGATTGTGGTACCAACATAGATGCC
Source organism: Sciurus vulgaris (assembly GCF_902686455.1). Taxonomy (NCBI): domain Eukaryota; kingdom Metazoa; phylum Chordata; class Mammalia; order Rodentia; family Sciuridae; genus Sciurus; species Sciurus vulgaris. The sequence continues at coordinate 21,475,865 of NC_136470.1, read as the reverse complement.
CTTCAATTGATGAATGGATAAAGAAACTGTAATATATATACATATATATATATGTATATATATGTATATATATATACACACACATACACAATGGAATATTACTCAGCCATAAAAAATAAGAAAATTATGGCATTTGCAGTCATATGGATGAAATTGGAAAATATCATGCTACGTGAGATAAGCCAATCTGAAGAAACCAAAGGACAAATGATCTTGCTGATAAGCAGATGATGACACATAATGGGGGTTGGGAGGGGGGCAAGAATGGAGGAAGGAGGGACTGTATAGAAGGATAAGAGGGGTGGGAGGGGAGGGGGGAAAAACAGAATGAATCAAAAACTATTACCGTAGATAAATGTATTATTACACAAATGGTATGCCTCTACTTCATGTACAAACAGAGAAACAAGATGTATCCCATTTGTTTACAATAAAAATGAATTAAAAAAGAAAAAGAAGGATACAAACACACACACACACACAAAAGAATGAATTAATATTTGTTAGTCTTTGAAATGCCTGCCATATCACTTTTTTAATCAATGCAAAAATTCAAACATGAAACTCCAGCTATAATTTGAAACGTGAACTTCTAAAAACTCCTCATACTAGCCAGGCATGATGATGCATTTCCATAATCCCAGCAGCTGGGGAGATTGAAGCAAAAGATCACAAGATCAAAGCCAATCTCAGCAACTTAGAGTGGACCTAAGAGACTTAGTGAGATCCCATCTCAAACTAAAACTTCAAAAAACCTGGGGATGTGGCTCAGTTGTTAATTGACCTGGGTTTGATTTCTCTTACCAAAAACAAACAAACACACAAATATTCCTCATATTAGATCTTTATTTAGGTATATATTGTGTTTCAATTTTATTGGATTGGATTAAAATATTTAGATTGGGTGAGGAACTGAATTGTTACAGATGCCAGTCTTAGAACTTCAGGTCTGAACTTCAGGAGAAATCACAGTGGGGCTTAGACCTTCATGACATTAAAGAATGCTGCATGCAATTTTCTCCCCGAGTGAATAATAGCTTCCTGAATTCCATCCATCCCTTTGGAGTCCAATGCATCATGTGTCTTTATTGAAACATTGTGTCTCCACATTGTAAGATGATGCTTTTCATATCATTTCTGAGTTATTTAAAAATTAAATCTCTTTGTAGAACACACGATGAACTCTGCATTCAAAGTCCACTTGTAATCACTCCCCTACTTTGCTATTTTCTGAGAAAGATTACCTGGAGTACCAAAAGGGAGCCAGTAACAAAAATTAAGACTAAATTGGAAATTCTTTACTACTTGGACAGAAAAAGGCTTGATATCGTGGTTCTGTGTGAATTGTTCTGTCACGAGCATCTCATAGTGACAGGAAAATCTACTGTGTAAACATTTTTCTAAATGTAAGCACACCTACCTGTGCATACAGATATAAGCCTATGTATATACAAAAGTGCACATCTGTGTTTATGCATACAAATAGAAGTGTGTGAAACCTTAGGATATTACATCATATAGAAATAGATATAGTTTATTATTCATGCAATGATAATTGTATTTATCTATAAATGTATATAAATATATAAATAACTGTTAGAAAAATATTATAACTGTATGGAAATCAATATAGGTATTGAGATTAATAGATTATAAATATGAAGCACAAATTTGAATAGTAAAAGAGCTACAAATTCTTTATTTAATTTTCAATTTCTTTAACATTATCTGAATTTTAACTTAAGTTTTCACTCATAAGACCCAAAGATATATCTCTAGGATGGCAGACATTGATTTTTCTCTGTGACAAAAATTGTGAAGGCATTTATTTGTAGACTCTGAAATTAGCGTGTACATTTTGCAGGATTTCCTCACCTAGTTTTTTCTATTATACTTTTTTTTTTATTATTTTGCACTCTTTGAACAAATATTAAGAATAAATATACCTTTAAAGAAAGAAAAGACTATATAAATAAATTCAATACATAGTTTAGGAAGATGTTAAGAACCATTATTAGACTCTAGGATATGTCACTGAATCTAAGATAGTTACATTATCACAAAATATTCTGCTTTTTACTATAGAAGAAAGGGATAAAAACAGTTTTCCTGTATTAAGTCACTATTATTGCTCATTATTACTGTTTATGCATACTTTTCCAATCTACAAAATATCTTGAAAAATTTTCTTGCAAATACCTTAAATATGATTCAGAAATGAGACTTACTTTATGCCTTATTTTTATGATGATTGCAAATGGAACAGATGGCAGTTTATTTGTAGAGCATTATGCCAGAAACAGCACTTAGAATCATTTAATGTGCAGTTCAATATTCTTGTTTAAAATAGGAAAAGTTAAATTATTGACATAAATTATTTTACCTTTTTCTTTAAGATATTTCATCAAAATTATTTTAAATCTTATATTCAAAATATATACATGTCATTACTTTTGTAAAAGTCAAGTATAACTAAATAATATTTAAGAGTTCTTTTTAATCTAAACACCATTTCTATGACCCATCATTTTATTGGAAATAAACACAGGATCCATCATAATATGGAATTTTGCTAAAAAGCTATATGAATTTTAAGCAATAATGAGTTAAATCTCTTTGTCTCAATTTGCTAATTCCAATAATCAAATGAGAAACTAAACTTTCTTTAATGGTACTTCATTTTATCAATGCACAATTACTTTTATGTACATAAATCTTAAATCATATTTTCTTTTACATACATGAATTAAAATATTCTCTTTCTACTACAGAGTTGACTCTTCCCTAAAGACTGACCAAGGTCAATGTCATATCAGGTTGTTGATGAATTGGACAGCTAACAATTTAACAAGTTTTTTGATAAACTGAATTACTTAAAGAGGATTGAACATGGAATACAGTAACTTAAATATTGGCACAAACAATATAATATCCAACAGGGATGAAAAGAGGCTGCAAGATATCCTACCTACACTCCTTAACAAGGGCCCATGTATTAATACTCCATGTGGGTTACTCCTTAAGCATCAGATATTTCTCACTATGACCAAGAGATGAAATACCATCTTTTGATGACATTAAAAAATATTCACCATTGCTATTGTTATCCTTATTATATCCTTACTATATGAGCCTCCAAATTATTTCAGGTAGATTATTGTGAAAGACAAGCATTTTGTAGGAAAACTGTTTCTTGTTTCCACAACTGCTTACTTAAAGTCTATTCTTAACAAAGAAACCATGTTTTTTGTTGTTGTTTCCCAAGAGCTCTTAGATCACCTAATTTTGTTGCCCAAACTCTGCAAATCCTCCTCTTTCCATGATGTCGTACAAGGCTATAGATTTCTCTCCCCAATTAATTCTATGACCTTGTTTCCTGCAGCTCTTACTCGTAGGCTCTATCCCAGCCTTACTTGCCAATTAATGATTCCTCATTCATCCCTAGTGTATTCTTACTTAGAAACTTTTTTTACTGGCTGTTCCCTCATTCTGGTAAACTTCTCCAAGATATGAGCAAAGCTGTCTTATATTTTCTAATTTTTTCTCAAAGGTCATTTTCTCAATAAGGGCTACACTAATATTCTATGAATTTTATTCCCTTTCTTGGAACTTCAGGTTTCTTCAGCTTGCTCTATTCTGTTTATTTTTATGTACATTTTTTTCAGTTCACATGCTAGCTAACATAATTATATTATAAAATGTAATTATACAAACATGAAACTCAGTTTGAATCACTGAACTTCCTGATATACAATAAGTATTAATTACATGTTGAAGAAACAGAGGGATGGATGGGAGTCTGTGATTGGTATGGGAAGAGTCCATCTCATTCCTGCTTGAGTATTTGAATAGATACAAAGGAATCTATGACTTGTTTAATTTTCTCTGCCATAGTCAGATGTTTTACTTGGAAAAATTGTAATTTTGTAAGGAGTTAGATCTAAATAATTGGTAAGATGTTAAATCAAAATAAATCCATATACTCTTGTAGTATGATCAAGATAAAAAAAATTAAATTTAACTCAGAAATACTGTAAGATGATAGAGTAAGATGAGAAAAACGGAAGATGGAAATAAAATACTACATTTTCCATGAAACACATTTTACATCACTTTTACAAATCTATCTATCTAATTATCTATCATTATTTGTAATCTTCATATTAGCTTAAAACCTACAAAATTCTGTAAGTAACGTATTATACCCTGTTTTAGTCAGCTATTTCACTTCTGTGACTAAATGACCTGACAAGCACAATTGTAGAGAAAGAAAAGTTTATTTAGGGCTCACGGTTTATTTCAGAGCTCTTAGTCCATAGAAGCCAGGCTCCATTCCATGGGGATCGAGGTAAGGTTGAACGTCATGGTGGAAGAGTGTGGCAGAGGGAAGCAAGCAGTTTACATCATGGTGACCAGAAAGCAGAGAAAGAGAATCTACTCTCCAGATACAAAATATGTACCCCATTGACACACCCCAAAGAACTACTCACTCCAGCCACAGCCCTCCTGCCTCCAATTACCACTCAGTTAATCTCATCAGGGATTAATTCACTGATTGGGTTAAGGCTCTCACAACCCAATCGTTTTTCCTCTGAACTTTCTTGCATTGTCTCACACGGGAAGTTTTGGGGGACACCTCACATCCAAACCATAACATATCTCTTCTTCTCTCTTCCAATCTAACGACCAAGATCATTTGATTGATTAGCAGTAGAGTAATCAAAGTCATCATTCAAATATATTGTTGGAATTTTTCTTTTGTGTTATAAATTGGGCAGAATTTTTTTTAAATTCAGAGGCTATTTAATTTAAAACATTTTATTTTCATGTCTTTTGAAAATTATTGACTATTATATGCCTAGAGAAATTCATAATATATACTAGAATGAAAGAAAGATAACTATTAAATATTTAATGTTATTGAATGTAATAAAAATGTCAGGAAAAAAAGTGAGAGGTAGCTGGCTTGAAATACATATAAAATGATAACTATAAAAGCCTGATTTTCTTTCCTGTATGAAATATAGTAAGTCTGAACTTAGAAAAACCCCTTTTAACAAACAGAAAGTCAAGGGTCACTATAACCAATATTATGCAAATATTTTAGGCCCTTGACAATACAGTTCCTCAATATTACATAATTAAAATTCTTCCATCCTGATGTATGGAAACCAAGGATAATGGTGTCCTAATGTTAAAAAAAAAACAATAATCTCTATTTAAACAAGACAAAATTGTAACTCCATACATGCCTTGGATATTTGGGATTATATTTCATTTTTGTTCTAAGGAAGGTCTAAAGTCAATTGAAGAACTAAATTGTTCACGTAAGCACTCACCAAATATGACAAATCTAAAGCATTATATTTAAGTAACACAGGAAGATGAATATATTCATTCAAATTATACTATGAAGACTTAAAGGATATATACATCAGTCCTAGTGGGAATGCAGATTTAGAGATGATCCAATGAGAACTACAGTAATCAGTAAGAAGGTTGCTTATGCAACCATTTAATGCTGGAATGGGACCAAATACCAATTACCCTCAAATTTGATCCTCCTTACATTCATAATTCTGAGCAGATGACACTACAAAAATAAATTTCTTAGAGACAAATATGTACGTGTGTGTGTGTGTGTGTGTATAGAGAGAGAGAGAAAGAGAGAGAGAGAGAGGAGGGGGGATCTCTTCAGGGAATTGAAACAAAATTTGTCCTAAGTTTGTCACAAGTATGTTGCTCTGGAGTACCTTGAATTTATCAGTCATTAGAACAAAAACAAAGATTAAATCAGTTCAGCCTATGCTTATTTCTTTTCCACAGACTCCTGTCTTGAAGTTGATAATTCAAGACACTGAGCAGCATATAGACACCAAAAAAACAGATAGGTAATCGGAATTCTATGTTAGAAGGCCAGTTGCCAAATTTCACCAAAGAATACAGCCAGAAGAATTCAAGGTATTAGTAACTAAATATAAGTCTATCACTAGTGAGCTCCATGGAATATTCAGATCCTAGATTCAGAAAAAGAAAACTACCTATTTTAAGACCCAACAGTTTGTGGGACTTAGTGTAAAATGAAAATCCAGGGGCTTTTGTTCATAAACCAGAAAATATGTGTCCTTAGAGGCATTACAATCTCTGCCCCCACCCCTTCGGCTTGTCATGGTGCTAATGTCATTCCAATTAAATAAAAATTGAAACTTTAAACTTTTAGTCTAAATTTTCCAATTTGTATTTACATTATATATAAATCTTATATGTTTTACCAGTTTAAGTTGCAAAAGCAAGATACCATAAACTGAGTGGTTTAAGCAAATTATTTTTTCAGTTTGGAGGCTGGGAGTCTAAGGTAGGGATGTCAGCATAGTGCAGTACTGGAGAGAACTCTCTCACTGACATTTAGATGACCAACTTCTGGTTGTACCCTCACATGGAGAGAGAGACAGAGATAGGTCTTAAAAGGCCATAACTAATCAGATCAGTGCCCCATCCTAATGCCTTCATATGACCTTGGGAAGACCCTTTCCCCAGATAAAGTTACCTACATAGAATTAGGACATTAGCTTGGATTTTGGAGCTAAATGATTCACTTCACAGCATATGGCAATATAAAACTATTAGCTTGCATGCAGGATTAGCCTAACTACATCATTCACATCCACAGTTAGTAGATGCATATGTTCTTACTATAGTAGTGGTGATGACGCAAAAAACTTACCCAACTGTTCGTCATTTCACTTCTTGATAAGTACGCATTATCAACACTGTGATTGACCTACCAATGATCAAGTTAGGACTGAAAGGAAAAGGAACTATGAGTTGTCTGTCTTTCCCATTCCTTCTGCAACAACACTTTGGGTATATGGTTGGTTAATTTACAGAAAAAAATATGAGAAAGAAGGAATTTGATTAAGTTCCTTATTAATTAGAGGTTCTCAAAATATAACTGTCTTTCTTCTATGCTAAGAAACAACCTGCTATTTCAAGTCCATGTTTTGACCTTCTGAGTTGTCAGCACCTGCACATAATCTTAGAAGTAACACATAACTATGAAGCCTTTTCTGATTCTAGGGATCCAATCAACCACTCTTTTTTGAGTATTTAGTTTTTTAGAAAATTCTTAATTTTACGTTTGATTCTTCCCCATTGAGATGTAAATCTTTCAAAATGCCTTTTTCAAATTACAACCCTGACCTGGCTTTATCAAGCACGGAGAAGTCATTCCTTTGAAAATAATCATGAAAGAAAATATTGCTCCTAGAAAAAGAGTATAACTATGGTGGGTTCCTTGATACAAGTTTTGAAACAATCTGTTGCCATGAAGGTATAAAAATGTTTAGTTTTCCTCTGGGTAAAATGAATAAATAAATATGGATGATCCACAAAATTCTTCCCAACCCAGCTTCAAAAAATACTGTTCTACTTTCTCTTTCTTCTCCTCCTCCTCCTCCTCCTCCTCCTCCTCCTCCTCCTCCTCCTCCTCCTCCTCCTCCTCCTCCTCCTCCTTCTTCTTCTTCTTCTTCTTCTTCCATTCTTCTTCCTCTAGCACAGTTGAGTTCAGAACACAACCTCGTCTCTCTCCCTTATATGGGAATGCTGGACATATATATTACATATATCTTCTCTAATCAAACATATGCCCCATGTCCCATCATATATTGTACTATAAAAATGAACTTCCTGATGTAAAACAATTAAGATTTTCAAGTTGACTCCTGCATACTATTAAGTCACATTCCGAAGAATAAGTTCTCCCTATATTGAAGTCCTATATATGACAATGGTCACATGCCCATGAGACCGATACCGAACTTAGTACTCAAAACAGGATGATATACAGTGTATGAAAATTCAAGAAGTCTCAAATGTGTACACTTATCAAATCAATTACAGAAGTGAAAATCTCAGCCAAACCATGTAGAACTTCCACATTTGTTAAACAACCACTCACCTATGACATTATATTTATTTAAGCTTACAGCAAAGAAGAAGATACAGTGGAGGAGCAATGGACCATAGTGTTAGAAGTGTTACCAGGACCTTATTAATAAATGGGCCTTTTTTAGAGGTGACTCTCAAGAGGGTATGTAGAAAATGAGGCCAGTTGTAGACTGGATGCTGAATTTAAATGAAGGATAAGTAGATAACTTGACATATTGATATTTTTTAATTGAGGAAAATTACACTAAGAATGGAGTTTCAATTGATAAAGACTTAGCTATTCATTGTACTCAAATGGGAGACATTTAGCTTTTGGCGTGCTTATAAAATTTCTAGCTGCTTTTTTCCCACTAGAGTAGCGGAGTGACCTTGACTGATAACTGTCTTACCACCAGAGGTCTTTCTTTTTAATTGTGTGTGTTTGTTTGTGTGTACTTATGTATAAAAATATTTTTTTCTTGAGATGGAAAAAGATCTATAAAGTTGTTTAATATTTGTTTGTGTGTCCTAGGGCTTATATTTTAAAAATAAGAATGCATGGATAAATTATTCAGCACATTTTCTATTGCTACAGACTACTCACAAAACTGTCTATTTAAAATCAATGATTCTGTAGAACAAAAGGGCAAAATGATGAGATATTTTACATCTGGACATTTCCATTAGCTACTTAGAGTATTGCAAGTAATCCTTTTACTGTCTGCCTAGCTGAAGATACTACTTTAAGATGACATCAAATAAAATGACAATAGAAAGTCATCAAACTTATCTCTGCAACTAAAATGTATCTGTAAACAAATTGTCAATAGAGGAAATAATATTCTATTTCACTAGTAAATTTTTACTAGTTCTAAACATGAAGATAATTCATAAATAGTAAATGACATAATTTGTTAATGGCAGAAAGTATTTCTTAATGCAAGTTTTAAATAGTATTTTGTTATTATTTTTGAAAATATATACAATAGGAAAATCATAACCAGGACAGTAGGTAAAACAGTATTTTCATGTACTTTTAATGAGAATTTTGTGAAAAGTTTCACAAGTATGTGATTAAACATTCCCTAATATAGATGTTTCACAATGATTGCCATTAATATTTAAGTAGTGTCTCAGATGAAAAGTACATCATAGCCCAATGGTTATGAGCAGCTCCTGAAAAAGATATTTAAATTTTTAATTATTTATGAATTTATCCTGTACTAGATTATGTGAATAAATTTTATCACTATAATCTGTCAATTCCTATACCCCTGAGCATATCTGTAATCTATTCAACAAAGTAAACATAAATTATACTAATAAAACATATTAAAAATGACCATATAGCACATCTGTTAAGCATTTAATAGGTAAACTATATGATCAAGTATCATTAACGACTATTGTAAACTAAAAGCATCATTATTTTATGGTTTAAATATGGATCCTTTAAGAATTCTTATTTTGTTATTAATTATTTTTCATCACATTATTTTATCTATGCCAGCTATTCTCAGAATATAGAATATGTCAGACATTTTTCATTTTAACATTTTAATTCATAATTCTGCCTTGACAATCTTAAATAGGAATTAATTCCTTTATTTCCCAAGAATGGACAGAGTCAGTTTCACCAGATCATACGAAATGAGAGGGAGAGAGCTTATTCTCTAAATGAAAAGTGATACTTATTTACCATTGAGATGTAAGTGAAATTAAGGCACCAAAACCAGTATACTTACTAGTTTTTTTCCTTTGTGAAGAAAAAACAGATAGAGGCGTTTTGAAAATCAGTAATTACATAGAATTAAAAATTTGACATTTTAAAATTGAAAAAGAAAGGAGCTGCTTAAAGAAAATGATTATTATAGACAGACATAGTGGCACATGCTTAGAATCCCAGTGTTTGGAAAGACTGAGGCAGGAGAATCTAAGTTAAAGGTCAGTCTCAGCAATTTAGCAAGACCCTGAGCAACTTGGTGAGACTCTGTCTCAAATTAAAAATATAAAATTCTGGGAAATAGCTCAGTGACAAAAGTATCCCTGGTTCAAACCTCACTGTACTTCATCCCTTTCCTCCCCCAAAACCACAGATGTAAAGAGAGAGAGAGAGAGAAAGAATTGTTTGACTATACTGCAATGCATGAAAGGAAATATAGACTTGTAAGAATAAAATGAATTTTGTCCAAATTTTGTTTTATTTTGATTTATTTTACACAAATGGGGTACAACTATCATTTCTCTGGTTGTACATGAAGTAGCATCATACCATTTGTGTAATCATACATGTACATAGGATAATGATGTTTGTCTCATTTGAGATTGAAGTATTGGCGAAAAGTAATTTTGAAATGAGGAGAAATATTACTCAAAACTTCTGTATGTACATATTTTTTGTGATTTTTTTTAACATTTAAAATGATGGCAATGTAGTTCTTATAATCAACCAGATAAAGTAATATATGTTATGATATAATAATTAATCTATTTTAAAAATAAAAGATCCTGGTGCTGGTAGATACTACAGAAGCAGTTTGATCTGCACTAGGGGAAAATAATCCATATTCAAAGGTATCCTGGGCTCAAAATTTTGTCACAAAAAGCATGTTGTCTCTTTGCATACTCATTTTGCATAATTTCTTCCTGAAATGTGTTTAAGGTCATTTCTGAAACTTTCTTTACAATGGAAAAAGTAAATCAAGTTCCAATACAATTTCCATGAAATAAGTAAAACCAATCATGCAAATTATATGTAACAAAAAAACAACCAATAATTACTAAGTATGCTCTGAAGTGTAATAATGTTTATCAGTGTGAGTATAATCTGTTCATTCACAACCTACACCCTGTAAGTGGCTCCCTGCATTCAATCATTTCCATACTTCTGCATTTTCTTAATAGAAGCTTAATGAACTGACAAACCAAAAAACTTGAATTCCAGGTTATATCTCAAGAGCATCTTATATGTCATTTCAATTATGCACATAATTTAGGTGTAAGAAAATTTATTCTGGTGTGTCTTGAAACTTGGTCCAGATGAGTTAAGGACAGCTGTGTGAAGTCTGGTCTCAGCTTGTACACAAGAAGACAAATTCAATAATTAATTAAGAAATGGAAACTAAAGTAGTTGATGATTAATTACTATTGGTAGAAATAAAGATGTTGAGGACAGTTTAAATTTTTTTTTATTTGAATAATTGCCTGAATGAGAATTCCACTCACCAAGAATGCCATAACATCAATGGTTTGGAAAAAAAAAAAAAAGAAAAATTAATTTAAGGTGTAAGCATTACAAATGATTCATAAATTAACTTGTTCTTTCAAAGTACATATTTTTTTTTAATTTGTTCTTTTTGGTCATACATGACAGTAGAGTGTGTCTTGACACATACATACATGGAGTATAACCTCCCATTCTTGAGGTTGTACATGGTGTGAAGTTACACTGGTCATGTATTCATATATGAACTCAGGAGAATTGTGTTTGATTCATTCTATTGTCTTATTTTGAAATGTACTTATTTTATATGATATTTTTAGATTTCCATGATTTTTTTGAATTTCTAAGATTCACATAACATTCTGAGTTCTAGAGATGTGGTGGGGGAGTAAAGCAGATATGGTTCCTCACTAGCAGAAAGAAACTCTTCTCTCCACAAAAAGGTATAAAAATCATATTTAAAGATGCTCTGCAGGAAGATTAAAAAATAGAGAACCATCATGCTAAGTGAAATGAGTTGATCCCCCCAAAATCAAAGGAAGAATGTTTTCTTTGGGAAGCTAACCCACAAGAAGGGGGGTCGGAGAATAGAAGTTCAGCGGATTAGTCAATGTGGAATGAAGGGAAGGGAGTGGGAACAGGAAAGACAGTGGAATGACTTTGACATAACTTCTATATGCTTATTACTGAGTACACCACAGTGAATCTGTCCATCACCTACATTCACAGGACTGGGGTCCTAATTAAAGTAAGATATATTCCATACAAACATAAGTTCATCCAAATGGATTCTACTGTCATGTGTAACTACAAAGACCCAATAAATTTAAAAAAATCTGGGGAAAAATGTGTGTGTTTAGTCATGTAAATTCATCTAATGTATCAAGTAAATATTGTCCTTGCAAACATTCGAACATACTTAGTACTTAGGTGGTTACTAATGACTTCAAACAAAAAGAGCAAGTTAAGGATTAAAGAGAAGCTCTAGTGAGTTCAATGAGGTTCCTGTAGGAGAAATTCTTTTATTAGGTAGAAGGACAAACTAGATAACATAGTGCAGTCATTTAAGTGTAATATGGACTGTCTTGGTAGAATCAAGGAAAACTATGGAGATTATAGGGAACATTCCTTAAGATTATTTAACAGCAGTTGCTGATACAATGGATTAAATAAATCCAACAGTTTGGATGGGGAAACTGAGGAAGTGGTAAAGACTCACCATGGACTGCAGACCTTTGCAGTTACTGAGGCTGAGCTATGATCTGAGGAGAAGCCTTGCTCAGCAGGCATCACAGCAAGCTGTGATGTGAGTTCCCAGTGGTGCCTCGCCTCATGCTGTGTGCTGGAGCTTGCCCTTCCCCAGTCCTTTGTCTCAGACTTGTTGCTAGACAGAATCACTTAGGGATACTTGGTTTGTTTATATTAGTATGAAGTATAGCTTACCTATAGGTTGATTCTGTTACGTTTTAACAAGGGTCTTAACCTGATTGGATAATGTGCCTATATATGTCTTGTACAAGCCTAAGCAAAATTGGATCTGTGCCTTCCGAGCCTGGTCTCCAATGTCTGTGTTCTTTGGGTAATATCATTGTCCTCACCCTCAGTATGACCTCCATTCAAAATAACTACAGGAGATAAACAAAGACCACCTGAAAAAGGACAGGTGGAAACTACTTTATTTAGAGCTAGCTATAGCAAGTAATTCAGCTACCATCATTTGTGTGTGCTGGAGACTCTAAGGCAGGCAAGGTGTGAGAACATTTTATAAGGAGGAAAGAGAAGAATTCAGGGATGCTCTATTGCAGTTTTTAGCATAGACACAAATAAACACCAACTAAATTAAAATAAAGAGTATGTATTCAGAGTTTGCTATAACATTACAGGCAGTGGTCACCATCACTTCCTTTTTGCAGAGAAACAGGGTCAGGAAAGGAAAAGCTTTATAGTGGAAAGAAAGGGAAAAGCCAGGCATGATTTCATTAGAGAATGTAGGCATAGGGAAGCTGAAGTGGACGAATGGGAAGTGGTTATTTTATTTGCCTGATGTAGTATTTGTGCCTTTCTCTTTTGTTCTAGAACAAAAAGCAAAACAAAACAACAATGGCAACCTAACTATATTAACCAAGTCCTGATTCTTTAAGCAAGTAACTGCAGAGGTCAGGGTTTGGCTTCTTAGGCTTGTTGCTACAGAGGTTGGGGATTACACCACATATAATCTCGCCATTTCTTCTTTGTCTATTTAGTCTTCACTTGTGCTGTGTTACACTGCTCTAATCCTCCTTCTGCAACTGAAGGAGCTGTTCCTTCAGCTTTTGGAATAGCCCACTAACAGAACAAAACCCACATCTCCTTTCCTAAGAGCACATTACAATGACTACCAGGATGATATTCAGCTGTAAAGATCCAGGCCACTCTCTCCAGCTTCTGGAGACCATGAAAGGACACCTCAGCTCCAGAATGGTCTCCTGGTTTTGCAAAGGATTGCCTTTCACCTCCACCTTTCTCTGTGCCCAGTTTTGTTTCGTTTACTTGTCTCACAGTTACTGATCACAAGACCATTCCCCAGTTGACTTCCTCCAATCTTCTATTATTTCAGAAGAAGTTAACATGCCAACTTACAATAATAATACATATGTGTGAAGGGTGATAGTTAACATACTTTTCAATAAGAGATATCATGGTTTGTTGGACCACGCCTACATACACACAAGCAATCACCTTTAAAGGACTATTTTTTTGAGGGTTTAAAGTTTTAGTTAAAATTATTTAAAATAATGATATATCAATATATGTTTTTAATCTAGAGAAAATAACTATCTTTGTGAATGAGAAAATTTTGTTCTCAAAAGAAAATAATAAGGGTCTTGATTTCCCATCCTTATTAGATTCCAAAATTCCAGGACAGTTTTTATCAGTTATTCATTGGGTTCTCTATTTCAGCATGCTCTCTTTTCTAAGTTCTAACACACACACTTTGTTCATTTCTTCGTTCCTACCTTTCTATCTTTCCTTTGCAATGTATAAATATCTGATAACATTTGTTCTTCTAATGAAGTTCAAAGTAATTGGTTGTGCTACACTGAAAGCTGGTTAGTTTGCCAACTTTCCTATTCTAGCTATTATTTTTTTATTCTAATATATTCTATGCATTGAAGGCATAGAATGAATAGTTATTAAAGTATTGGTTTCTACATAGGCATAAATATATTTCCAGGTATTCTCATGAAATATTCATAGAATTGATGTTTACATTTGTATAACAGTTATTCAACAGGAATGAGATTTCAAGTTGAAGGAAGTAAAAAATACATATTGAACAGTTGTAGAGCCTCATTGGAGACAATGGTTGAAAATTATATTAGAATATATGAACACTATAGAATACCTGATCAACTTGCTCTTTTTTTCACATATGTATCATTTGATTGTTATGAAATAAGCAATGGTAACTGAAAAGAAATCAGATAAAAATAGCTAATAAATAGACTTTATTCTTCATGTTTTATCTAAGGAAAGTTTGCTGTTTGCAGGCCTGACATATCATTTGCCAAATGCTTTCCAGGAAATACCTCATTTAGATCAGCTTTCTTGAACAGCAGGCAAACATCATTGTGCAGTTTTGCAAATGCAATACCCAAGAAGCAGAGGTTTACCTAGTTATCATGCAGTGCACCTGGGAATAAAACCAGTTCTTTCTCTTGGCAAAGACTGTGCTCTTTATCATTTCCACCACATTTCCTCTCAATATATTATTGAATATTTTCACATATTGGTAACATTTTCATCCTGCTATTCTTCTATATATTTTTAATACAAATCTGGAAATGAATAGAATTTGTAACCATACATTATTTTTTTGCTATACTTAAGAGCATGTCTCTAAGATACTCACAATCATTTTTCATGCACTTTGCTGATGCCAAGCAATGTATTTCAGTTGAATTCTCTTGAATTGGTTTCAAAATGTAGTAGCTTTTAATTAATCTCATCTTTACTGTTTTTTTCCTACTTTATAATACCCATTAACTTTAAATAATGTGTCCCAGGCCATCAACTTTTATGCTTTTGTTTTGCTTAAGAGTTTGCATAAATTTAATCACTGAAAGCTTTCCCAAGGGTTCATAGCATTGGTGGATACTTTTCTTCCTTCCTTTATTTATTTTTCTTCACAGATCTGTTGAAGATTGTAATTTCTAGTATACAAGGTATATTCTATGTTTCTTTCCATGAGATGTGCAAAAACAGGAGTCAGTCTTCTCAGCCAGCAGAACTTATATAGATTAAAATATTAACCTGTCAGGCATTCACAATAGCAGTCGCCATTCTATTCATTTTGTTTTTTTATAAGCTCGTTTATATATTTGTTCTGCCAATCTTTTAGTTCACCATGAATAATGAAAGCTTCATTACTTTTTCTTAAATGCAAATGTGTAAATGTATTTTTGCTATTTATCTTAAAAACATAAGCTCAAATTAAAAAAAAAAATAAGAGAGAGAAGAAAGGGACACAAAGAGACCAATATCTGTAATAGTTATTCACATCGGCAACTCACAATCATTTCTGAAGCCCAAAATCTGAAGTGAACTTATTACATATTAAAAGCAGCTACTATAAGAATAGCTTTTTCATTTGTGAATCTTCATGAAAGTGTCCTACTACAACATGCATGTTTTTGAAATCGAAATCAAACATGATTTCAAAAAAGTCCCCGAGTGCTCTGAATACATAGAAACCAATGAATATCTTGAGCACTGAACCTATGAAATAGTATATGGAGATACCCATTTCTCTGATCAATATCTTCTACTATTTAATTCCTTCATTTTGATTCTTTCTCTACAACTTCACTATGTAGAGATATCCAGTTCCTGAGTATATTTTCTATCACACTCTGCCAAGTCTATTTAAATTTTCTTCTTTGTTCAGCTGAGATGGGACATAAGTTATTTCAACTATTTACAAAGTATATGTTAAAATTTATCTCATTTGTCTTTAATCACACTGAGGTGATGAAAACACTAGCCTATATCAATCCAAAATTTCTCTACAATATTTGCAACATAAAAAGTTCATACCCATTTGTGTATAATGAATCAAAATGCAATCTGTAAAAAATAAAAAAAAGTTCATATTTAAAGAAAAGAACACAAACCCTTCAAACATTTTATAAGTTTATGGTCTCAAAGCTGCATTAAGTTGGTAAGACTACAGGGATAATCTTTCATCCTTCCCAAGTCAGCTCTTTCAAATCATTACCCTACCACACCTAGTTAAGTTCTATTTAGATAATCTCAATTCCTTCTTCATGGATATATTAGAAACTACAGGATGATTTTCCAAAAAGTTTTTCTGTGCTTTTCATCCTTTCTCTTTCCTGCATTTACAATGAATGAAATGTCACTTCTTATTTCTAAATCTAGTAGTCATATCATAGTTCTTACTTTTCTTGGATTCTTTTCAGGAATTATCCTACTGCACACTCATTCCTTTCTGAAAATCAATCTTTCCATTTTGTTACACTGCGATATCATGATTTGGGGTTTGCCACTTTAGTCATTCATTTGAAATATTTCCCATTTTACAGAGTTCTCTCAAAGGCTTTCTAGTTTATCCAGTAATTCTCAATAAAGTTCCTCATTTTCATCACTTTCATTGTCATTTTATTTTCACTTTCTCCAATTTGATATTTCAGGCCAGATTTTTCTTAATGTGAATAATTTTGATTCCACTTGGAGAGGGTAGCGGGGGAGAGAGAGGGGGGGGAGAGAGAGGGAGAGAGAGAGAAAGAGAGAGAGAGAGAGAGAGAAGAAGAAGACGGAGGAGGAGGAGGAGGAAGAGGGAGTAGGAGGAGGAGAGGGAGGAGAGGAGAAAGAAGAGGAAGGAGAGGAGGAGGAGAAGGAGGAGGAGAAGGAGGAGGAGGAGGAGGAGGAGGAGGAGGAGGAGGAGGAGGAGGAGGGAACCAAAGAGAAAAAAAGAAAAAAAAAAAAAAAAAAAACCCAAGAAAGTTCAAATGAACAAACCACTGTGACCACCTCCACAAAACTTGTAAGTCATTGTCTTTACTTCAGCTTGACTTTCCAGGTCTGGAACTTCTCATTAGGAGATTCATAGTTACTAAATTCTGTTCATCACACAATCCATTTTTATTCATTTCTTGTTCCACTATTCTGACCCAGGTTAACTAGGTTCATTTTTTACTCACATGGGAATCCTGCTGCACTTCCATTCACTTTGTAAATTGCAGCTATCATCACCTTTCAAAATCATTCCTCATATTATGTGATCAATCATTTTCAACTCTAAAATAGCATGAAAAGTATTTAAGAGTTGTACTTACTTATGGGTTGGAATTTTACATTTCTCAAATTCATGTGGTAAACTTCTAACACCCAGTCCCTCACACTATAAGTGTTTTTGGAAAAAGGTCATTCTCTATTCTATTAGCTATTTGCAGTTTAATACAAGATCACAGGAGAGTAGAATTCACCCTAGAAAACATAGCCAATGCTGTTATATAAGGTAGGAATTTGAAGACAGACATGCAAACAGGGAGCACACCATGCAAAGATGCCAGCAGAGATTGGGATGATTCAACAGCAATAAAGGACTATCAAAAATTATCAGCAAACCACAAGATTCCAGGAGAGAAGAATAGACATTTCTCTTTAACCATTTTTAGAATGAACCAACCCTCATAGCACTTTCCTCTTGGACTTCTAACCTCAAATATTTTGATAAAAGGGGTTTTAAGCCACTCAGTATGTTACAAGCACTCATTGAAAACAGTGTACAGACAAGAAATATCTAGAACTTAAGTCATAACCCTGATTAATTACTAAAATTTTATTAAATATTTCAGGCTAAATATCAAATTCTAAATACTTTTCACAGAGACAATAGGAAAGATGCTCGAGGGAACCTCAAATTTGTAAAACCACATCCATTGTAGGCTCAAAGGTGTAGAAGAAAAATTACATTAGAAAAATCATGGGGAACCCTGCTTTCACAGGGATGCCTAGGAGGTTATCTCATACTCAGTCACCTAGGCACTCGGAGACCAGTGCAGCCATGACAACAGGATCTCACCATGGCATGATCTGGCAGTAGACCACAGTGTCATTCATGTGTTTCTGGTTCTACAGGAATGCAAGAAGTTAGAGTTAAGGGATCAGAGAGACTTCCACCAAGATTTTAAAGGAAGAGTCAAGGATACATCAGGGTATAAGTCCCTGTGAGTTGTCCCTGAAGGGCAATCCATGAATCTGTGAAGATGAAAATGAGCAGAAAAGGAGAACCCAGGAATTAAGAGATGTCAGTAACAAGGACTGTCTGCTGAGGAAATCTGGCTGTGGAGAGAGTCAGGCTAAGAGAGAATTCTTTGGCAAAGCCAAAGAGACAAGGCCACCCAGGTCTCTGATAAATAACATCTCACTGCCACATGTCCTACATGTTGAATGCAGAGTTACAAATGTAGTTATGTTACCTCATTGCCTGTTGAATATCAATCTTGCTTTGGCCTTATCTCTTCTTTCTATATCCCTATTCCTCCCTTTTGGAATGGGAATATTTACTATGTTCCACTGTATACTGAAAATGTGTAACCCATTTTTAATTTTTAGAGGGGCTCGTCACCAAGAGTTTGCACTGAGTCTCAGAGGAAATTTTGGACTTCAACTTTTGGGCAATGCTGGCACTATTAAACCATGGTACTCTTAGAGATGAACTAAATTCATTTTTCATTGATAGATGAACAAGAGCTTTTGGGGACCAAGGGTGAAATACATATGAGGTGTCCCCAAAGCTCCTATGTTAATGCATAAATGTTCAGAGTTAAACTGATTAGATTGTTGAAGCATTAACCAAATCAGTCCATCTTAGATTGATTAATGGACTGACTGGGTAATAACTATGGCCATGGGTTGGGGAGCATAGTCAGAGGTCACTGGAGATATGTCCTGTAAAAGGTGACCTTCAATGTGGCCCCTTCACCTTCCCACTCTACTTCTTGGCTCCCATGAATGGAGGAGTATTCTTCCACTTCACCTGTGGCAGGCGGAACCCAGGGCGCAGGGTTATGCCACATGCATCCAAAGATGGCGACTGGCAGAGAGCAAACTGCGTTCTGAATATGCATGGAGAAAGGCAGAACACGTTTACAATTGGCTGTATTATAATCAGTTCAGCTGCCTAGCACGTGGACAGATATACTATACATGTATGCTCTTACATGTATGCTCGAGGGAGTGACTGCTTGACCTTTAACAGGATTGGATGGACATATCTGGTTACAATTGCTTATGCATGAGACTGCTTATATATTGAGGGTGTTATTTGAATAAAGGGGAAGCTGCTTCATGAACTTCTGAAGAGTACGTGTCTTTTGTCCTGCTGGTCAGCGGAAAGCTTGGGAAGCGGCTTACTATAAGCGGAGCCGCTTGGAGCCGCTGGGCAAAGAAGCTGTGATCTTTCGTAAGAGCAGCGCAAGCCTCTTGAAGCAGCCCCTCGGCAAACAACAGCGATTTTCCGCATTCACCCTTCAACCATGATGTACTGCCTCACCTTGTGATCCAGATCAACAGATTAGACTGTCTTTGGACTGTGTCCTCTGAAACCATGCACACCAAATAATCTTTTTCTCCTCTAATTTGTTTTTGTAGTATATTTTAGACTCAATAATAAAACTGACTAAAATAATGCTCTATTAATATAGAGTATAATTTAATATAATATAATATATAATATATATAATTTATTATATATATAAATATATAATATATATATAATTTAATATAGAGTATAATATAATTTTGTGTTTTTATGTATCAGTTAAAGCTGTTTTAAAAATAAATTTAAAAATCAAATTTTGTATAATTATTTTAAGATCTCCTAACTCAGAAACAAAACTAATATATAGTAACACAATATGGATACACAAGTTGTTGTATAGTCACACAATGGATTGTCTTACAACAATTAGAATAAATTAATAAACTATATAGAATATGAATGAGTCATACTAATGTAAAGTAGAATAAAAAACTTGTTACAGAAAGGTACATCTTGAAATAGGAATAGCTTTATTCATAGAACTAGGATAAAAAAGTCCTAAAATGTATATGAAAGAATAAATGTTCAGGATCTCCAAAGCAATTCTGAACAGTGAGAGCAATGTTCAAGCTACCACAATACATGATCATATATCATACTATAGACCTGTACTAACAAAAACAGTATGGTATTGGCATAAAACCAGCACCATAGACCACTGAAATAAAATACAAGATATAGAGACAAACACACATAAATAATCATCTGATCCTGAATAAAGCTGTTTAAAACATACATTGGAGAAAAGTTAACCTTTTTAACAAATAATGGTGGGAAAACTGGGTATTAGTATGTGGAAGAATGAAATCAGATAACTCTTTTACCATGCACAAAAATTAATTCAAAGTGGATCAAACACCTGGAAATTAGACCAGAAACACTGAAACTGCCAGAAAAAAATACAGGGTTAACACTCCAACACAGGTATTCACTTCCTTAATGATTCCCACAGCTCAGAAGTAAAACCAAGAATAATAAATTGACTGGCATCACATTTAAAAATTTCTGCATGGAGAAAGAAACATGTGAGTACATAGAGAAAGTGTACAGTGTACATTATAGGAGAAAATCTTTACCATCTGCTCTTCTGACAAAGAACTAATATTCAGAATATATAAAGAACCCACAAATCTTAACACCCAAAACAAAACAACCCAATCAATAAATGGAAAAAAATCTAAAAAGAAAGTTCTCACAAGAAGAAATACAAATGGCCAATAAATATAGAAAAAAAATATGTTCATCCAGGTGCAATTTTGCACTCCTGTATTTCCAGCTCCTCGGGAAGCCGGGACAGGGGGATTACAAGCTTGAGGCCAGCACTGGCAACTTAGTGAGACCCCGTATCAAAACAAAAATTTTAAAAATGTGGGGATGTAACACAGCGATAATGTGACTATGGTTTAATCTTAAGTACCAGAATAAAATAACAATTCAATGCATTTAGCAATCAGGGAACTGCAAATCATAAGTACAGTGAGATTTCATCTCACTCCATTTAAATAGGCAATTATCAAGAATAAATATAATGATAAGTGCCATCAGGATGTGAGAAAAAAGGAACACTTATACCTTGTTGGTGGGAATGCATATGAGAAAAAACACTATGGAAATCAGTATGGGGATTCCTCAAAAGACTAAGAATGGACTTACCACATGACCCAGATGTACCACTCCCTGCTGTTTAACCCAAAGAAATAAAATTAGCATACAACAATGATACATGCATACTTTATGTTGTAACATTACAGTTTACAACAGTCAAGTTATAGAACCTGCCTAGATATCCATCAATAGATGAATGGATAAAGACAATGTGATAAAAAATGTGGCAAAAAAAATGGATTTTTACTCACCCATGAAGAAGAATGAAATTATGTCATTTGCTGGTAAATAAATGGAACTGCAAAACACCATGCTCAAAGAAAGAAGTCAAACTCAGAAATTCAATAGTCATATGTTTTCTTTAATACATGGAAACTACAGAGAAAATAGAAATAAATGAGGATTGTATACAATAGCAGTGAGACCAGTAGAATAGAGAGAGCTGGTGAGGGTAGAAGGGAGAGGAAAGAAGGAAGAAAGATGAATCAATCAACCAAATTATGTTCATGTACAAATATATCACAATTGATCTCACTTTTATGTATGATTACAATAAGCAATAAAATATTAATTTTTAAAACTTATATCTTGTATGATTGTTTTGGTTTCCTATCAGAAAACCATTCTAAAAGGCATCACAGTTCAAATTTTGGCTTCACTTGGGCCAGTGATTAGAAAAAGGCAAAGTGAAAGTTCTGGAATGAAGTAACTTTCCGCTTCTTGATCAGGAGACAAATTATGTAATTTGGTCCATTTCTGGATGTTCAAACAATTGCATATTTACATGTACTCTATATATAAAATTAATGAAGTTTAAAAGCAAATACGGAAGTGAGAAAGTTAACATAAGTTTCATTCTAAATTAGAAAGATTAAATCAACAGAATTTGATGTAATTCAAAAGAGTAAAATTATTTATAAACATTAATCAAATTTGCTAATTTGATTCAGTATTAATGAGACTCAGGGAGCTTTGAGTTTTGCATTATAAATATGTTATAAAGTGCTGTCCTCTAAATTCTGAAAATTATTGAAGTTTTATATGAATTATGGAGTTACTCTAGAATATAATATACATCAATACATTAATTTAATTTTTTTAGATTTAATCTTTAAAATAAAGTTGGAAATTTTATTAGAAAACATTTTTTTTTCTAGAAAATTCCAACAAAGCTCCCAAAATTGACTTTCATAAAAAATGAATTTCTTGTTCATTAACATTGTAAAACCCTGGGGTAGACCATAGGGAATGAACAGTGATCTTCAAGATCAACTGAAATAGAGGTCGAATAAAGATTTTTGTGACCCTTGATAAAAGACATAAAACCATCATGGCAGCAGAACACTTGCTGCACTGATCAGTCCTATAGAAATGAGAACCATTGTTCCTCTCACCAGACATGATTAAAATAAAGGTATGTCCTTCTGTTGGACCAAGGAAAAATGTCCCATTGTGCTGAACAGACAGTGCCCCACATAGGGCACAACAAGTGAGGGGGCAGATAGGGGGCTTTTTATCTTCCCTTCTTTTTTTCATTGATGTGCTATATCAGCAGTCCGTGAGGCTATCTTTGTGGATGGCAGGAAAACAAGATGGTAGGAAACCTCTCTCATAAAAGAGTTCTATCAATTCTTCTCAAATTGCTAAAATTAGCTTCCCAAAACCTTGAGAAAAAAATATATAATTTATTCAACTAACTAGCATATTTTGAGTGACTGCTACTAAAACCAAGACAGAGTCTATAAAAATACTGCCACTTTTTCACATAGGAAAACGAATACCCAAACAAACGGATAACAACTGAAAGTAAATTCTCAATAAAATGATAAAATACAAAAAATGCACAAGGAGGAGGAGTTCATATTTCTTCTATCTCTGGAATTGATCTGTTCATTTTTGAGAAAATATTTCCAAAGATGTTCTTGTTGGTTAAACATTGTGGTTAATATCACCCTGGAAATCTCAAAGTAAAGCAATCAACATATTGGAGTATCTACATAAGATCAAAAGTTGGACTCTAATGATAATATTTTGACATCTAATGATGTAGTGAAAATTTCATATTTAGATATTGACAGCAAGAATTATCCTTTTTTGAAAGGTTGAATGTTCCATATTCATAGTGATAATAAAGACTGTAATATAATATTAGAAATAATATAATTAAGAATCTTGATGAAAACAACATGAAGTGTAGGTGGACACTAATTAGTTAATTAGAAACCCTGAAGTTCAATATATGCAGTTTGATTGCTTTCTCTTTCTCTAGGGAATAAAACAACTTCCTTTAGAATTACTTTTTCTTTTTTATAAAAGTATTGGTTTTGAGACTGCCACATTATCCGCCAAGGTCATGACAAAGCTTGCCAAATGCCTTATCAGCAATTCTGAAACAAGCTGAAAATTCACTAATGGTAGCGTTATTGTCTAATGTTATTGTGAAGATGAGTCACCAATTTACTACTTGCCAAAAGGTGAGCTCTAAAGAGCAGAAGAAAATTACCTTGGAGATCAAAATAATTATCTTTTAAAAGGATTTGAAAAACAAAAACAGTAGATCAGGAAAAGGGGAAAAAAAGAGAAAAAAAGAAAAGAGACTTAAGAATAGGAAAAGTAATCCATCAACTATAGCAGACCATTAACTTAAAATGTTAGCCTAAGGTGCTGTTTTAGTTGTTGATTTATATTTACAATGATAGCCAGTTTGAATCACAGTTTACTGAGTTTTCTAATTACTCTGTCCTCCACTTTTTCTCTTTTGAAAGGCTTGGGATCTGCCATTATTGCCTTAGGTTTAATTAATTTTGTATTGCCAATAAACCATCACTCTTCATCCATTTGTAAACATCAGGTGCCAAATTGAAAACAAACACTTACTATAGAACCAGTGAAATTGGGATATTTTTAATAAATTTAATGAACTTGTTTTACTTCCTTATGTCCCATAGATTTTTCACTTATTCATAACAAACCTTAAGGTTCATATTTTACACAGGAAGACTTGTAAGCTGATTTAAACAGATTCGGGATCTTGAAAAAAATTTAACAGATGAATGTGTTTCTTAACATTTCAATGATTGTTTCTGATCTAAAAATTATCTCATCTAAGTTTCAAATGAGGAATTGTTTTGCTTCATAAAGAGGCTCAGATGCAGTCTGATTTCCTCTATCTGATGGTTTTTTAAAACCTTGCTAATGAGGCTTAGTGGGGAAGAAATGGCTTTCTGCAGACACTGATAAAGCTACAGGAAAGAGGGAGAATGCCAAGATTATGGCAATGTATGAAAATGAGTTTTTGAAACTAAGCCCTGCTTGATTTTCTGATACAGTATCTGAATCCAAGGTGGCCATAAAAAGAGGTACAGATGGCAGGGGGGAAATATAGTAATTAAAAATGCTGGTAAATTTCAAAGTTATTTCTTGTTATTGGCTGCATCACTTGTGGCAGTGCTACTATCCTTCCTATAAGGGAGAATGTCGCCCTATTTAGATATTGTGTCTTTAAGAAGGACATTTAAATTGGGGTCATCCAATGTGACAGGTGTCCCTAAAAGAAGAGGAAACTGAATCATATAAACACTAGAGAGAGGAGTGCAGAGAGGAAAAGCAAGGCAACTATACATCAATAAGCAAAGAAAGACTACAGAAGAAATCAAATGTACTCCTACTTTGACTTTGGATTTTCAGCTTCCAAAAATGTGGGAAAATCATGTCTATTGTTAAGCCATCCTCTCTGTGTTATGGCAGCCCGAGCAAACCAATATACCCTTAGATTCCCATGGAGATAGTCATTTAGGAATCCACATATCAGAATAGAAAGTGCTGTATTGAATCAAAGAATTGTCAGGATCGATTTTTCCACTAACAAAAATAAAAAGGAGAGTTAAATAACATCTTACTCTTCCTTCCTGTGCCATTGGATATATCCTGTCCCTGAGACTGACCTGATTTTCACTTTGCTAAAGTGATTTCCAAATGTCTTTCCCTTTCCTAATTTTTGATTTTTAAAAATTTTTTAAATTATTGATTACATTTTTAATTGCACATATGTGTTGGGTAAAGTGTGATAATTTCATGCAAGCATACTCTGTTTAATGATCAAATCAGGGTCATCAGTCTTTCTCTCTCCTTACACACTTTTCATTTCTTTGTGCTGAGAACATTTGTTCCTTTCTCCTAGTTCTCTAAATTATGTATAATTCATCATAAGACATAGGTAACCTGTGGTGTTGTAAGACGTCATTACTTATTTCTCCTGTCCTTTCAACTGCACTTTGGCACCCCATTACCCCACCTTTTTCGGTCCCTTCCCCCTGCCCTTGCTAACCTCTAGCAACCAATATTCTATTCTCTTACTTTTACCACCTAGTGATTCTCACTTACTGTTATTCTGTTAAACACTGCAATGGTATTTAAGGAATATCAGGTGAGACAGAATTGGATGTGAATCTGAAAGTACTAAGAATTACTTTCATGGCCATAAAAAGCTGGAGTGACCCTGACAGATACTCTACTATTCAGCCCCTAAAGAGAGGCAAGGTGAATAGAGATTATTCTGTTCCGCCACAAAATGATTATAAATGTATCTCAGAAGACAGGTTAAGCCAGGTATCGCCCCATGACCATCATGGGTCTTTACCCATGACCTAGGAGTAAATAGCCAGTATGGGACTTCCAAATTTTCACTCTCCCTCTTTTACTCATTGCTTATGTCCTGATTGGCCAGCAAAGATGAAGATCCATGATTCTTTATAGAGTGTTGTTAGTAAATTTATTAATAGATATATAAAGTATTTTAAATCTGACCTTGAATTTTCAAATGCTTTTATGAATCTTTGCAAGACCAGTTTGCATTACTTAACAAAACAAGGTTATTGGAAAAAACAAAAAAAGTATTGTCAAGAAGAATTTTTTTTTTCCTTCCAAAATTGTGGAAAAACTTAAAAACTTGGGGAAATAAAATGAAGAAAAGAAAAATAGACAAGTTAGTTTTATAACTATCAATACAAAAAATATTAGTACAAATAACTTAGATTGAAACATCTTGAGTAATAGAATGTTGTGAGGTGGTTTCAGTAAAAATTAAGAAAAATTAACTGCTCACCAATTAGAATCATGAAGGGATCTTTGTAGAAGTGAACTGTAGTTTATCTATAATAGATTACTTGGCTATTCAGATGTTTATTTCATTTTAGTAACATAAAAAAAGCTTGAGGATATATGTAAACATTTAATGTAATAGAAATGTAAAACCAAATTATTTTAACATTAGTAATCATTTAAATTATAATTTTGACAGCATTAGGAAATATATCACAAAACACTGTGGGAAAATATATGAAAAACCTATTATTTCTCTAAGAGTACATTCTTTATAAACTTGTAGGGATACAGAATTTCTTGAAGTTAGGTATTGTAAGTCCAGACATCGTTCTTCAGTGTCAATATAGACTCTTCCAGGTCTTGTTCTTCAATTTGTTGAAAGACACAGAATAACTTGTTGAGGATTTTTTTTAAATTCTTTTGAATCAATGCATCAAGTTAGAAGAACTGACATCTTGAAAATATTGAGTTTTCCTATCTATGCACATAGAATAATATATCTCCATTTATTTAGATCTTTTTTCACATCTCAAAGTTTTATATAAATCTTATACATACATTTTTAGATATATACCAAAGTATTACATTTTCTTGATGCTATTTGAAATGATACTGTGATTTTAATTTTGAACTCCAACTGTTCATTGATGTTATACGGAAAAACAGTTGAGTTTTTTTGTTTGTTTTTGATTTGTTACCAAGGATTAATGAAGCCCAAGAATGTTTAACAACTGAACCACATCCCCAGATTTTTAATGTTTTATTTAGAAGCAAATAATTGCTAAATTATTGAGTCTGGCTTTGAACTCTTGATTCTCCTGCCTCAGCCTCCTGAGCTGCTGCAAATAAAGTCATATACCATCCCACCCACTTAAAACAATTTGTTTTTTTTTGTGTGTGTGTGTGTGTCTTTAACATTGCGATGCTTCCTATAATCTTTTAGTTCCAATGTGGAATTTTTGTTTTTGCTGTTGTTGATTCTTGGAGATTTTTCTCCCTAGACAAGTATGTCATACATGCAGAAAGAAAATTTCTTCATTTTCAATCTGTGTACATTTTATTTTCTCTTCTTGTCCTATTGCAGGAGGTAGGACTTTCAGTACAATGTTCAACAGAAATGGTCAGAGGAACATATTTAGTTCAATTGTCATCTTAGTAGGAAAAAGAAATCTAGTTTCTTACTATTAGGTAGGATATTAGCTATAATTTTTTATAAATATTCTTTATTCATTTGAGAAAATTTTTCTGTATTAAGCTAAAACTTTTAGTATGGGGAATGAAAATCAGGGATGCTTTATCACTGAGTTACAACCCTATATCTTTTTATATTTTATTTGCAGACAGGGTCTTGCTAAGGCCCTCAGACTGGCTTAGAATTTTCAATCCTCCTGCCTTAGTCTCCTGATTACAAGCATGCCCCATCTTGCCCAGCTTAAGTTAAATTTTAAAAGCCTAAAAATTAAGTCTATCATGTTAATGAAAACAGAACATATTCTTACAGTGGAAACAAGTTTATCAGAATAATTTTTGGGTTTCTCTTTACTTTGGGTGTTTTTTAAAATTTTCTCTTTCTATGTATATATATACACACACACACATATATATACACATACACACATATACATATATGCATATAAAAACAAAGTAAAATATATAAAAACAGTTTTATATATATAAAGTTTTATATTATATATAAAAACAAAGTAAAATGCATACATATACACATATAGATACACAAAATGCATATATATATGCATGTGCATGTATATATATAAAGTTTCATATACATAATCAAAGTAAAAAATATATATACATATATGTATTTTTAATTTGTTTTTAAATTTTTTTGGCAGCACTGGGCATCAAGTTATGCAAGATAGTTATAATAGGGTATATTCAAGAAAAATAAAGAAGAGAAAGTTCTATTCAAAATCCTAATTAACACTGGCCATTGCACTTTCCCTAAATCAAATTCTCTTAGATATTTTTTCATCTCATGACTCTTGGTCATAAAAATGTACTCATTATAGATATGGAAAATATTCATTATCTTGAGTTGCTTGGAGCTAGAATACTGGAACTATATAAAGGCTTAGACAGTCAATGTACATAACTTATACTTAAAATTCAGACCTAATATAACAATGATAACAAAAGGGCACACACAAACAGTAATTTCAAGGCAGCAACTAATTATAAGAGGAGCAGTACTAGGGTATCAGTGTTGGTGTACCTTGTCCCTTGCAAATGCATAGTGTGACTATTTAAAAACTTATCTTCAGTTTCCTCCAAATTTTGACTGCATCTTACATTTTTAGTGTTGGTGTTCAAAATCCTCCTACTCAACTTTTGTGCTTTTATGTTGTGTTTTAAATTCAGTTCTTTGTTTTGTTTTTTGTTAATTTCTGATGGTTAAGTTTCTATATGAAGTTACCCATACAAGTATTAACCACTGTAGTATTCTTTTGATATATTTAGTTTTATGTTTTAATAAAGCAGAGTCATTTTTTATTATTTGCACAAAAGATTCCTGTTTAGTAGACTAGCATTGAAAATATGCTAAATACAAGATTACTACAACACGAGTGCTTGGGGATTAGAAGTTACAGTCTTAATAACTTAGTGATATAGATGTACAGGTCAATTACGATAGTATAGATAGTTAATCAAAAGTTTACCAAAATGCAAACACAAAAGACACGTCACATTGACTTATTCCTAATTCATGGAAATTATAGACTGAACACGGAATAAACTCCGAATGAATGTCTTTGATTTATGACTACATTTGAGGACTTCATAAGACATGAAGTTGAGGCATTTTAGTAGGGAGGATATGAGGAGGAGGCCAAATCCTACAAGGGAAGTCTTTTATTTAACTTTTTAAGATCAAGATGCAGTATTGGTTATATTCTTAATCATGAGATGTTTGCTGAATAAAAAAGTAAATTGAAGGATGAGTAGATGAATAAGTCAGGCTAATTTTAGTAATGGAGAAAACAACCATTTAAAATGTACACAATTTTTAGCAGACATTAGATTTGTCTATTTGGAAAGATGTAGGTAGGTGCACGTTAAATGCTAACACAAAATTATCTAAGATTGAGCCACAATTTAGATAAGATTAAAGGAAATGTCCAGGACTTTCAGTTATATCACAATATCAAGTGGGCATGAGGGAGTAAATAAAAGTGGTTAATGTACTTTTAGATATTAAATTAAATATTTAAATCTGTAGGTAATGTAAAAAAATTAAGATAGTTTACAGTATTATTTATAGCATATGCTAAAGAAAGCAATTCTCTGTGATTTCAAATCTCTTCTCATATGTAATTTTAACACATTCACAGAGACCACATAAGAATTTTCTCAGAAAATTTAATAATTTGAAAAAAAAAATATATATATGCATATATATATGTATGCATTTAGAGAGAGAGAGAATGTTAGATGAAGTTTTTTTAACATTGGAAAACTCAGTAACATTCAAAAGCATTGATAGCTGTTAATAATGTATACTACATCTTCCATCTGACTCAAAATGATTAATAGATTCCAGTTTCTTTTCCTATGCCTGCCTTAAGCTATAATCATTCACAGAGATGTAAATACTAGGTATATTATAGATATGATACATAGACATATTATAATGCAAATGCACAAGGTTGATCACACACCCAAGTGTGCACACACACACCATCACACACATTCTTTTATTTTTCTTCTGGAGGTTTGTATTATTTTCATTAATATGTTTTCCTTACAATGTATTTTATATGCTCAAAGTTTATGATTCCACTGTGATGCCCTATCTATATTTTACTTCTTTGATACTAACTATTCAATTATTGATCTAATTATCTAATTATTGATCTAATTATCAATCATAATAAAATATGAACAGCAACAATTGCACATTGATCATAATTTGCTACATAAATTACATTGATTTATATAGTATTAAAGTCATTTTTTAAATGTAGAAATATTCTATAGTCACACATTAAAATAATTATAAACTCTAGGGCTTAGATTTCCCAGTCTTCATTTTGGTGTCATTTGTCCTTATCACCAAGTGAATTCCCCCACGTAATTTGAGCTTTATGCTGTCATATTTGGCAAGTGTTTCCTCCTTAACACATAGATATGGAGGTATATGCCAAACAGAATGCAGAAATAAATGTATGAAAGACATGACAACTTAAGTGGTATGTATGTTCTACTCCGCTCTACAAAAATAAAAACTCATCAATAGTTCATGAAAAGAAAAGTAGCATATGATGCTTCTCAATGGGAATGGATTGGGTTGGCTTTCTGAAAAAGACCAAAGAAATGTTGAATGTTTTGACCCTCAATTTCAAAGCAAGAGAAGTAAATATGCACATATTTAATATTGTCAAAAAATTTAATTCATACATGATAACTTCAGTCATAAAGTGTTTTTGAGAGACACTGGTACAGTTTAAAGATTTCTTATTCCTCCAGTAACTGAAGTAATGATAATATTCCAAGACATATTTGTTTCTCTTTGCTAACATAGTATTTGTTCATTGAAAGTTGCATATTGGGGACAGTTTACTTTATTATGGGATACTTGAGAAATTGTCATTACTAGTAATTTATGCCAGAGTCAAATGTAGATATAGAGAGTAACATTTAGATTTTTGATCAGAAGGGAAAAGCAAAAAGTAAATTTTGGAATTTTGGCTTATTATCTAGTCTCAGGTAAAGATATTTAGGTGGGATGCTAATTGGCAAATCACAGAATCCCTCTGCCCTAGTTGACTCTTTCTTACCCTCAAGGCCCAGATGCTTTTTGATAGAGTAATATTACTAGCAATTTAAAATTAGTCAAATCACAATATCAAATATTTACCAAGGTATTTTGAATTGTTCGCTCATAAACTTAAATCACTCTTAAATTATTATATTACAACCAGCCTGTTACTGCCATATAACTGGATTCATTCAAATGAAATGTACAGAGATTGCCATGTTTATTTCAGTAAATTTGTTATGTAAATAAATATGACAGAAGTGTTTCTATAAGACTGTTTACAGTAATATAAATATAAAATTACCAATAAGCTCACTTCATAAATATATTCCATAATAGTGAAATGTGGCTTATTAATTAGAAACCATTACATTAGTACATTAATGACTTTTAAAACCATTAACCCTTTACTTGCAAAGCCTGAATAAAGATTGGCACTTGCTTTTTGTATATGATTTTCTAAACATTGGTTAAAGTTTTCCTTTTAAAATAATTGTTTAGCCAGGTGCAGTAATACACATCTATAACCTCAGGAGTCTGAGACAAAAAGATCTGAAGTGTGAGGCCAACTTCAGCAAATTAGGGAGTCCCTAAGCAACTTAGCAAGAGGCTGTCTGAATTGAAAAAAAAAAAAAAAAAAAAAAAAAAAAAAAAAAAAAAAAAAAAAAACAAAAAACAAAGATAAGAAAAGGAAAAAGAAAAAAGAAAGGTTGGGGATGTGGTGCCCCTGGCTAAATCCACAATACAACAAATAATTTTTAAGAAGTATGTTTTGATGTATATAAATATAGTGATAAGATCAGGAATGGGTCTTCCTTCCCGAGTGTTGAAGATTAACTTCCAAGAAGCACAGAGGTAAGTCTGGAAAGCAAGTCTTATTTAAGAGAGGAACAGAGGCAGAGGTAGACTTCTCCAGAGAAAAGGGAGCCCAGAGTTGGGTGCCTGTTGGAGCAGGTGTCTCTTGCTCTTTTGCAGACCCCAGAACCTCACACCTTCTCTTTCTTCTTTGTCTATGTGCCTAAGGACTGAGAGGAGCAGCACAGGGGGTAATTGCTTGTGTTGGGAAATGCGATTCTGGACCTGGAAAGTGTGAATCAGGAAGTTAGTGGTTAGCAACCCAGGGAAAACCAGCCATCATCCTCTCTGTACCCCCATCATTTATTATCTACACTGACTGCCAGGCCTTCTGCCCCCTGACTCAGTTTGTTGAGGAATGTGACATATTCTGTCCCCTCAGGGCAGGGAGAGCTGCAGACAGATTACTTTTTTTTTTTTTTTCTTTGTTATTTTTTTTTTTTTTATTAAAAATCATAAATTTACATAGGGCAATGTTGTTTGATTCATTCTGTTATTTTTAAACGTGGGGAATTAGGAAAGTGGGCTCATTTTACAGAATTATTCCTTTAGCCTCTTGTTCCCACCATCCTCATCTATTTGTCCCCCTATATGAGTACTACATAAAATAAATTTTAACACATGCATAATATTTATGTTGAAATAATTTTTGAGAGACTACATTTTCCATTTATAGCATACATCTTATTAGCATCTGTAAGCATTGAGTCAATTTATATTTTTAATATTTGAAAAACATTTAGTGTTAACCATGAATAATACCTGTATACAAGTTTTAGGACACCTTATTCCAAAACCCTTTTGTTGCCTTACTTATTTACTTTTGTTATCAAAATAAATGATGATGAACCAAAAATTTCATCAGACAGTACATTAAGTGAAGTGTGTAATGTGTAATAAGTGTGTAAATGTAATATAGACAAAAGGTAAACCTGTTTGAGTTTTAGAAGTTTATAACACTTTAATTGCATAAAGGTGGACTATTTAAATATATAAATATTGAAATAAATTATAATGGTAACTAACTATGCATGGAAAGAAAAATCTCATAACAGCTTACAAAGAATATGATGAAATACATTACATGACAATTTACTGTTATGTTTTATTTTTACACTGATTGACTAATTTATTATACAAATATGGAAATCATTGCAATGTACTAGTACATGACATGTGTTCAATATTTGTGGAATGAAAATGTGAATGAGTGAATAAATGAATTTAGAGGAAGGAATATTATTCAGCATAACATATTCCTATTTCCACATTGTCACAGATTATTAAATCTTAAATAAATTACTATCATTAAATTATGAAACAAATGTATTCATGTCACTAATATTTGATTTTTATTTCTTTAATTATTGTGTCTATTAGATACAGTGTTTCCTGGGAAGAAAATTTTAAAAATATTAAATTCAAATCATTGAATTACTGGAACTTGTTTGGCTTAATTTATATAGCAAGTTGCCTGTGTTCTTGGTAGTTTTATGAAAATGTAGGTCTTGAGTTGAAGAGTAAGATTATAACACTTTTCTGCATGTGCAATAAAATATACCTAATTGATGTCTATTAAGAAGGTACTAGATCATTATAAGTAAATCAATTACCTTTTCCCTTATTTGTGGAATATGAAAATGTGGTTAAATTACTCTTTCATCATTGTACAAATTTTTCACATCATTTGTTTCATAGTACAGTGTTAAACACTTTTTAACCTCAGTCTTTAATCAAAAGCTATTTTTCATAAATACATGGAGACAAAACTTGATTTAAAAATTCACATTACTAGAGAGATAGTAATATAATACTGAATGCTCAGTGTCTGTAATGTACAATAGAATATCAAAGTCAGAGGAAAATTAAAAGCCTCATATGTTTTTTGTCAAGTTATATGACCACATTCTATCTGTATAGTCCTATTAATACATATCTAATTACAACATAACTTCTCTGAATTAGTTTATCTCTAAATCAAGCACATTTGTAATTTAAACAAATTAAACCATTTAATATTCAATAATTTTAAGAAAGATTCTAAGGAGAGGTTAATTGAACAAAATAAAACATGATTTCATGAATTAATATGGCTAGGAAGTATTGCATTGGTAATACAAGAATTTTTTTAAAAATTAGAATAATCATTGTTCAGTAATAATATATATACATGATATAGGAAACCTAGAAAAGTGCCATTAATCTCTTTTTTCTACAAATATACTCCTAAAGCAGTTGTATGCCAAATATTCTCCTAACTTAAGTACAGCCTAAAGAATGGAATTTCTGCTCTTCTGCAGTATAAATAATGAAACTAAGTATTTCAAGACACACAAGTATTATCAAAGGGTCACAGTACATAGCAAAAATCACAATAAGTACAATTTGTTGCAGAATTATGAGTTGGTGCTATTCTGATTGAAAAAATAATAATTTTATTTTTTATTGTTTTATTGTTCATTCTGTTTAATTATACATGACAGCAGAGCATATTTTGATTCATTGTACACAAATGGAATACAACTTCATTTCTCTGGTTGTATATGATGTAGAGTCACAACATTTGTGTAATCATACATGTACATAGGGAAATGATGTTTTTCTCATTACACCATCTTTCCTTCCTGGCTCCCTCCCCTCCCCTTATTTCCCTCAATCCAAAGATCCCCCATTCTTCCCTTAACCCTGTCACCTGCCATTATGTATTAGTATCCACTTCTCAGAGAAAACATTTGAACTTTGTTTTTTTTGGACTGGCTTCCTCACTTAGCATGATTTTTTCCAACTCCATCCATTTACCTGTAAATGCTATCATTTTATTCTTCTTTATGGCTGAGTAATATGCCATTGTGTGTGTGTGTGTGTGTGTGTGTGTGTGTGTGTGTGTATATCACAGTTTCCTTATGCATTCATCTATTGGAGGGCATTTAGTTTGGTTCCACAATGTAGTTATTGTGAATTGAGCCACATTGATGTGGCTGTGTCACTGTAATATGCTGATTTTAAATCCTTTGGGTATAGACCAAGGAATGAGATAGCGGGGTCAAACGGTGGTTCCATTCCAGTTTTCTAAGGAAATTCCCTAATGCCTTCCACAGTGGCTGCAACAATTTGGAATCCCACCAGCAATGTAGGAGTGTACCTTGAAAAAACAATACTTTTAAAGCACGAGTTTGATTAGCAAAGAAAAAAGATAAATAAGGCATTATCCAGAGTCATACAATATTTTAGAATAATTTAATCATATTTTAATTTTACTTTTTTTTTTTTTTTGGTATAGGGATTAAACTCATTGGCACTCAACCACTGAGCCACATTCCCAGCCCTATTTTGTATTTTATTTAGAGACATGGTCTCACCGAGTTACTTAACTGTTGCTGAGGCTGGCTTTGAACTCCTGATCCTCCTGCCTTAGCCTACTGATCTGCTGGGATTACAGGTGTGCACCACTGCACCAGGCTAATTTTACATAGTGTTGAAAGGTAATTTATGCAGTATCAATATATCGAAACGACTTTAAAAAAAATTAAACAGAAAATTCTGTTTTCCTATTTTGCTAAATTTGAAAAGGGATTTTTACCTTACATTTTTAATATAGTTATTTCTATATACCTTTGTTAGATCTCAAATACATTAGATAAGAAAAATCATGTACAAATATTAAAATTCCTGAAAACTATAATGAAAAGATAAAAAAGTTAAATATCTTAGTTTTTTTTTTTTTCCACTAAGGAAATTATTATTATACAGAGAGGTTTTACTTTAAATTGTACATTTCTGTTTCTGTTGAAAAGGTAGTCATTTTTCCTTTGAGAATATCCTTCAGATTCTGATTCTGTATAAGATGCAATAGCTTGCAGTAAATCAAGAACAAATAGAAAACCAAGATAAACACACAAGTTTGTTTTTAAAAATAAGATAACAGCATAGGTTACCAGGGATGGAGGGGCTAAGCAGGGAGGATGGGCACCGCCCAGGTCATGAGGTGACGTTTTTGTGAGCTTGCTTTATTCCTGGGTTTTTTTCCTCACTTGGCACACACAGAATGCAAATAGGAGTTAGAGAATTCATCCCTGTTTTTATAATAATACAGACACAGAAAGACAACTGAGGGTCAGAATTGATGAAGCCACCAAGACCTGAATGACCAAGGAAGGAATTAGGAGACACAGGGACATTCCAGAGGGATGGGTAGGGTAGAATATTTAAGATAAATGAAAATTGCAATTGAAATTGATATAATTCAGTATGTAGAACCACTAATTTTAAACAATGAAGTTTTGCCATACTAACACATAAAATTAAGTCAGTCTATAAGCATCAGCACTGCTTTGTTTGAGTATATTCAATAATTACATATAAATTTTAAAATTCTATTCACAGAACAGGCAACTAAAAAGCATTCATTGTTTAAGTAATATGATATGTGTGTCAAAGTTCTAATTGTATTTTTACAGTATTTCGTTTGAAATTATTTTTAGAAGTTAAAATAATATTACAATATGTTGTTTGTATGAATTGTATCTGTTATTTACGCTCTTATAATTAGGTGTATATCATCTGTTTTAGTCAGTTTTTTCATTTTTGTGACTAATTGATCTAACCAGCACAATTAATAGAGGAGGAAAGGTTTATTTGAGGGCTCACGTTTTCAGAGGTCTGAGTCCGTACAAGGCCTGCTCCATTCCTCAGGGCTGAGGTGAGTTTAAACATCATGGCGCGAGAGGGTGGTGGAAGGGAAAAGCTGACATCACCATGACCAGGAAGCAGAGAGAGACTCCACTGGCTGGATACAGATATATATACCCTAAACCCACGCCGCAATTCCCACCTCCTCCAGCCACACCCTACCTGCTGCCAGTTACCACTAAGTAAATCCCATCAGGGATCAATTAGTTCACTAACTAGGTTAAGACTCTGAAAAACCCAAATCATTTTTCCTCTGAACCTTCTTACATTGTCTCACGTGTGAGCTTTTCAGTGACACCTCACATCCAAATAATAACATGGTCCTTCAAATTTCTATGCATTCATTTTTAAGTTCCTAACTCAAATACTGAACAATGAAAAAGAAATAATACACAACCATATGAAGTGAATAAGTACATGAGAGAGGCCTTTATGCATGAGGTGATAATTTATTGGTAAAAATGTGGCTGCATAGCTAAGGAAGTAGGCATGTCCTGGACTAACACAGAAAACCTGGATGCATAAAAACTAGTATTCAAACATCTATTGGCCTACAAAGCACAGAATTCACAATTTGAGATTTATTAACATTTATTAATAAAAAGGGGGATGCAACCTGATAGGGTTTTAGAGAATCATCTTAAAACTGAAGAAAACACATTTTGTATAAATCTATAGAAGGATTTTTTCATGTATCTTGGCTCTGTGGTGACATTTTTGTTTCTAAATAACTTTATTTATTTATTTTTTATTATTTATTTTTTAAATTTTTTACAGACTGCATTTGATTCATTATACACCAATGGGGTACATCATTTCATTTCTATGGTTGCACACAATGTAGATTCATACGATTCATGTAATCATACATGTACATAGGGTAATGGCGTTTGTCTCATTCCATGATTTTTCATATCCCACCTCCCTCTCACTTCCTTCTACATAATCTGAAGTTTCTCCATTTTTCTTTCACTCCACATCCTCCCACCCCCATTATATATCATCCTCCACTTATCAAGAAAAACATTTGGTTTTTGGTTTTTTGAGATTGGCTTATTTCACTTAGCATGATATTCTCCAATTCCATCCATTCATTTGCAAATGCCAAAATATTATTCTTCTTTATGACTGAATAATATTCCATTCTGTATATATGCCACAGTTTCTTTATCCATTCATCTGTTGAAGGGCATTTAGGTTGGTTCCACAAGCTAACTATTGTGAATTGAGCTGCTATAAACATTGATGTGGCTGCATGAATATAGTATGCTAATTTTAAGTCCTTTGGGTATAAATGGAGGAGTGGGATAACTGGGTCCAAAGGTGGGTCCATCCCAAGTTTTCGGAGGAGTCTCCACACTGCTTTCCAGAGTGGCTGCACCAATTTGCAACTCCACCAGGAATGTACGAGTGTGCCTTTTTCCCCACATCCATGCAAACATGTATTATTGTTTGTGTTCTTGATAATAGCCATCCTAATCAGAGTAAGATGAAATCTTAGAGTTGCTTTAATCTGCATTTCTCTAATTACTAGAGATGTTGAACACTTTTTCATATATTTATTAATTGCCTATATGTCGTCTTCTGTAGTTTCTGTTCAGTTCCTTGGCCCATTTATTGATTGGGTTATTTGTATTCTTGGTGTAAAGTTTTGTTATTTCTTTCTAAATTTTAGAGATAAGTTCTATACCTGAAGTGTCTGTGGAAAAGATTTTCTCCCACTCTGTAGGCTCTCTTTTCACATATTGATTGTATCCTTTGCTAAGAAAAAAGATTTTTAGTTTTAATCCATCCCATTTATTGATTTTTGCTTTGATTTCTTGTTGTTTGGGAGTCTTGTAGAGGAAGTCTGATCCTAAGCCAACATGATGAAGATTCAGGCCTACTTTGTCTTCTATTAGGCACAGGGTCTCTGGTCTAATTCCTAAGTCCTTGATCCATTTTGAGTTGAGTTTTCTAAGGATGAGAGATAGAGGTTTAATTTCATTTTACTGCAGACGGATTTCCAGTTCTGCCAGCACCATTTGTTGAATAGGCTATCTTTTCTCCATTGTACATTTTTGGTTCCTTTGTCTAGTGAGTGATTGTATTCATGTGGGCTCATCTCTGTATCTTCTATCCTGTACCATTGGTCTACCTATCTATTTTCGTGCCAATATTATACATTTTTGTTACTGTTGTTCTGTAATATAGTTTAAGGTCTGGTATTGTGTTACCTCCTGCTTCACTTTTCCTGCTCAGGATTGTTTTGGCTATTCAAGTTCTCTTATTCTTCCAGATGAAGTTCATGTTTGCTTTCTCTATTTCTATGATGAGTGTTATTGGAATTTTAATTGAATTGCATTGAATCTGAATAGTGCCTTTGATAGAGTGGCCATTTTGACAATATTAATTCTACGTATCCAAGAACAGGGGATATTTTCCATCTGTTAAGGTTTTCTTCAATTACTTTCTTTAGTGTTCTGTAGTTTTCATTGTAGAGTTCTTTCACCTCTTTTGTTAGATTGATTCCCAAGTACTTTTTTTTTAAGATTATTATGAATAGAGTGGTTTTCCTCATTTCTCTTTCAGAGGATTCATCATTTATAAATAGAAATGTATTCAGTTTATGTGTGTTGATTTTATATCCTCCTACTCTGCTGAATTTATTTATTAGTTCTAGAAGTTTTCTATTGTAGTTTTCTGGATCCTCTAAATGTAGAATCATGTCATCAGCAAATAGGGACAGCTTGAGTTCTTCTTTTCCTATTTGTATCCCTTTAATTTCTTTGGTCTGTCTAATTGCTCTGGCAAGTGTTTCAAGGACGATGTTGAATAGAAATGGTGAAAGAGGGCATCCTTGTCTTGTTC
The DNA here is from genome assembly GCF_902686455.1 of Sciurus vulgaris. NCBI lineage: Eukaryota > Metazoa > Chordata > Mammalia > Rodentia > Sciuridae > Sciurus > Sciurus vulgaris. The sequence goes on along the minus strand of NC_136470.1, from coordinate 21,436,229 downwards.
CAGTTTTTAGAGGGAATGCTTTCAGTTTTTCTCCATTAAGAATGATGTTGGCTGTGGGCTTAGCATAGATAGCCTTTACAATGTTGAGGTATGTTCCTACTATTCCTATTTTTTCTAGTGTTTTAAGCATGAAGGGGTGCTGTGTTTTATCAAACACTTTCTCAGCATCTATTGAAATAATCATGTGATTCTTAACTTTAAGACTATTGATGTGACAAATTAGATTTAATGATTTCCAAATGTTGAAGGAAACTTGCACCCCTGGGATAAAACCTCCTTGATCACGGTGCACTACTTTTTAATATATTTTTGTATGCAATTTGCCAGTGTTTTGTTAAGATATTTTGCATCTATGTACATCAGGGATATTGGTCTAATGTTTTCTTTCCTTGATGTGTCTTTGTTTGGTTTTGGTATCAGAGTGATAGTAGTCTCATAGAATGAGTTTGGAAGGGTTCCTTCCTTTTCTATTTCCTGGAATACTTTGAGGAGTATTGGTATTAGTTCTTCTTTAAAGGTCTTGTACAGTTTGGCTGAGAAGTCATCTGGTCCTGGACTTTTCTTGGTTTTTAGACTTTTGATGGCATCTTCTATTTTGGTGCTTGAAATTGGTCTGTTTAAATTGTGTTCATTTTCCTGCTTCAGTTTGGGAGGATCAAATGTCTCTAAAATTTGTCAATGTCTTCAATATTTTCTATTTTGTGAGTACAAATGTTCAAAGTAGCTTCTAATTATGTTGTGTATTTCAATAGTGTATGTCACAATCTTTCCTTTTTCATCATGGAGTCTACTAATTTGACTTTTCTCTCTCTTCTTCATTAGTGTGACTGTTTATCAATTTTGTTTACTTTTCTAAAGAACCAACTTTTCTTTTGTCAATTTTTTTAATTGTTTCTCTTATTTCGATTTCATTGATTTCAGGTCTGATTTTAATTATTCCCTGTCTTCTACTATTTTTGGTGTTGATCTGTTCTTTTTCTAGGGCTTTGAGATATAATGTTAGGTCATTTAGTTGTTGACTTTTTATTTTTTTAATGTATGAGCTCAATGCAGTGAACTTTCCTCTTAGTACTGCTTTCAGAGTGTCCCCTAGATTTTGATGTGTTGTTGTTCTCATTTACTTCTAAGATTTTTTTAATTTCTTCCCTGATGTCTTCTGTTATCATTGCACCATTTAATAGCATATTATTTAGTCTCCAGGTGTATGAGTAGTTTTTGTTTGTTATTTTATCATTGATTTCTAATTGCATTCCATTATGGTCTGATAGGATACAAGATAGTATCACTAGTTTTTTGTATTTACTAGTGACTTTTTGGTGGTATAGCATGTTGTCTATTTTGGAGAAGGATCCATGAGCTGCTGAGAAGAAAGTATATTTGCTCAATGATGTATGAAACACTCTGTAAATGTCCATTAAGTCTATATCATTGATTGAATTATTTAGTTCTATAATTTCTTTGTTCAGTTTTTGTTTGGAGGATCTATCCAGTGGTGAGAAGCAGTGTGTTAAAGTCCCCTACTCTTGTTGTGTTTTGGTCTATTTGATTCTTAAAATTGAGAAGAATTTGTTTGATGTGCATAGATGCTCCATTGTTTGGAGCATAAATGTTTAAAATTCTTATATCTTGCTGATTTATGCTTCCCTTAAGCAGTATGAAATGTCCTTCTTTATTCCTTCAGTCTAACTTAGGTTTGAAGTCCACTTTATCTGATAGGAGGATGGAGACTCCTGCTTTTTTACTGAGTCCATGTGTATGGTATGTTTTTCCCCATCCTTTCACCTTTAGTCTGTGGATGTCTTTTTCTGCGAGATGAGTCTCTTGAAGGCAGCATATTGTTGGGTCTTTTTAATCCAGTATGCCAGTCTACATCTCTTGATTATTGAGTTTAGGCCATTAACATTCAGGGTTATTATTGTGATATGATTTGTATTCCTAGTCAATTTGGCTTATTTTGGGTTTTTGAATTGACTTGATTTCTCTTTGATTGGCTTTTCCTTTAGGGTAGTTCCTCCCTTTGATGACTTGTGGTTTTTCACTTCCTCCTCATGAAATATTTTGCTGAGAATGTTCTGTAGTGCAGGCTTTCTATTTGTAAATTCTTTTAACTTTTGTTTATGATGGGAAGATTTTATTTCATCATCAAATATGAAGGTTAGTTTCATATTTGAAGAATCCTATCCTGGGTATAGGATTCTTAGTTGGCATCCATGTTGTTTCAGAGTTTGAAATATATTGTTCCAGGTCCTTCTTGCTTTTAGGGTCTGGGCTGAGAAATCTGTTGATATCTGTATTGGTTTCCCCTTATAAATAATTTGACTTTTTTTTCTTCCAGCCTATAAATCCTATCTTTATCTTGTATGTGAGGTATTTTCATTATAATGTGCCTTGGTGTGGATCTGTAATAATTTTGTGTACCCAGTACACAATTTTCTTTAAGCCTCTTGTATTTGATTTTCCATTTCATTTTTCAGATTTGGGAAATTTTCTGATATTATTCCGTTGAATAGGTTGTTCATTCCTTTGGTTTTTATCTCTGTGCCTTCCTCAATTCCAATAATACTTAAATTTGGTCTTTTCATGATATCTCATAATTCTTGGAGGTTTCATTCATGACTTCTTAACCATCTTTTCAGTTTGTCTATCTTTATTTTCAAGATTAGATATTTTGTCTTCATTATCTGAGATTCCATCTTCCATGAGATCTATTCTGTTGGAGATGCTTTCTATTGAGTTTTTACCGTGGTTTATTGTTTCTTTCATTTTAAGTATTTCTGTTTTTTTTTTTTCAGAATCTCTATCTCTTTATTGAAGTGTTCTTTTGCTTCCTGCATTTCCTCTTTTAACTGTTTATTGGAGTGATCATGCATTGCCTGTATTTGCTCTCTTGTCTTTTGCTTCACAGATCATTTTAATTATGCAAATTCTAAACTATTTTTTTCTGTCATTTCTACTGCCATGCTGTCACATTGGTTTCTATCAAAATAGCATCTTGGTTTGTTAGGGACACTTCTTCCTCTGTTTTTTCATACTGTTTCTATATATTCCCCTCTAACAGTGAAGATCAGATGTACTGAAGTTTCCCCCTGCAGGCTCATTGTGACCCTGCAGTTTTCCAATACTTCTTCTTTGAAGAGGAGATCAACATTGGCAGCACCCAATACAGAGAAAATGCAGCCCTAAACCAGAGAGCCCCTATAAAGACTTTAACATTATTGTAATAAATGGATGAGTCTGAGTATTACTTACAGTATTTCTAGTGAATGTAGAGGATGGGGAAGGGTGTAGGATGTGAGTAAATAAATGTACCTATCAAAGGGCCTCTAGTCTCTGTAGGTGTCTCAGGAAGGGAACCACCACTTCAATGATGGTGGCCATGCCCTCAGGAATAATTCAAAATGCCTGCCCCAGCCTCCAAAGAAGCTGGGGAGCTGCAGCAGTGTCCAGCCTCCATGGGTGTCTGAGTAATTTTTTAAATTGAATAATTACGTAGTCTCAAATAACATCTTTAAAGTGGGCTACCACATTTTCTTTCTATTATTTGCTTAATTGAGGATCCAAATCTTAATATTAATCAGTGACACATCACAAACTATTGAGAATTCTAAACAACAGAAATTCCATCTTACTCCCTGTTTTTCATAATTGACATACAGACTAGGATATTTTCCATAGTAAATACCCATATTACAAATAATATCTCAGAGTATGATCATTGTGAATATTAGGCAGACATTCTAGTTAGTATTATAAAAACATTTCTGAGTAACATTGGGGCAACTATCAAAATTAGACAAAATTCTAAAGATACTTCTCGGGAAATCATAGTTAAAATGGACCTACATTTCATTTGAAAGGCCTGTACCACAATGGGTGGGGTGAATGTCTTCGTGCCTGCCTGCTTCACTCTCTGCCCTGCTGAACTGAGAATAGCAAAGTCTGACAGCTGTTCCTGCAGCCTGCAGTCACTGGATTGAGTCAGCCCATGCTGTACTTGGCAAGGTTGGCAGCAGCAGCAATCTTGGAGTGCTACTCTGGCCAAACTGGTGGAAATACGGTATCAAGTCCTAGGGTGATATAAAATCTCAAGGGTCATATCTACCCCTCATGTTTAGGTTAACCAAACCAAGGAATTTGAAGGAAAGTCTCCAAAATCTATTACATTGAAAGCAATTTTTGATCTCTCACAATTTTCTCAAAACTCTTTCCTGACTGAAAAACACATCATATTATCATTATTATACAATGGACATCAAAAACTTTATCACAATCAATTATCATCAATATTTATTTAAGAATAATTATTCTTAATAAGATATAAACTCATAAGAAATTCACCATTTATTTTTCTATTTTTATGAAATCATCGTACCTCATCTTACAGTTTGGAATGCACATATATTTTAATTTAAAATATCATTGACCTAATAAAGGAAGACCCAATTACTCCTCATTCTCATGAAATTTACACAGATTTTTTAAAATAAACTCCTTCAATCTTGGATTCAAGCTTGAGAATTAAAAAAGAACTGATGAATTTTATAATCAATTTACAAATATTCTGTCTCTGACTTTACTCATGAATACATTGCTAACTGTTTAACAATTAATCCTCTGGGGTTGGAGAAGCCCTTAATTTTATTTGTTGATTCCCACAGTGTAAGTACACTTGTTGCAGCTAATTATAAATTATCTAAAAATTTAATGATAAGCTTCCAAGAGTAAGCATGATCTGTCTGAGTATGCTATTGTTTATACTCTTTCTATAGAGAAAATAGATGACATTAATTGATAATTTATTTATTTGTGTATTTCTTTAGCCTCTATCGATTATCTGAGATGTTCATTTTTCCAAGAGGTTCTAAATATGATGCTAACTTGATTCTTGTGTATTTTATTTAGATATAAATACTGGGTGATCCTTGAAGGAAATGACCAATGTTTGGCATTTTGTGCAGTGTCTTAATATCTTTTAGTATGCACATAGAGTTAAAACATCACAAATGCCAATGGTGTGATAATGACCATATGCAAGTTAAGATCTATTTGTTTTAGGTTGAAAATCTAAAGACTGAACTACCAAAAAGTCAGACTCCATGGAAATTGGCCACAACCTCACTACTTATTATCATTATTCAACCCTAGGACTAGGACTGGACATCCATATACTGGTTATTCCAGGAGATGAGCAGATTCCTCCAGAATAACAGATGATCAACTGATATAAAGAAGGCTGGTGTGTAGCTTCTACCATATCATATTGCTGATATATTGTAGACAGTAATCCCACCAGGAGAGAGTAAAATGCTTTCTTAATAATTTAGTTTGAATGCTTCACATCCTAATGGTTGTGATCTTTCTCCCTGATTCACAGGCCCTGTCTTCCTATGTTGCTGTATGTATTCTGTTCTGCAGTGTGATGGAACATACATAATTCTAAACATTCGGCAATCATTTTTTCTATATTGTTGTGAGAACAATTACATAATAATTTATACGTAGGAGAAAACATGGGGCTCTATTATGCTTTGATTTGAAAGAAAAAAATTAATATTTAATATTAAACTCTTTAAATGACATTAAAACACTTGATAGTAGTAAGCAGAATATTTCTAGGCAATGCAGAGTAGAATATACATTTGATCTAAGTTGCATGTTCTAATTTTTAAATGAAATGTATATGGATACCTACTGATAACCTTCAGAACTGAGCACAAAACTAGATGTCTGGTCTAATTGTCAATTTGCACTTAAACATTAAGCTTTGCAAAAGTAGTTTATTAGTTATCAGACAATGTAGTGTAAAGCTCATGAAATGAAATGCTGTTCCTCTTTATTCCATTGTTTCTAAAATTTATTCAGCTTGCTTTGACAGTTTATCACTATCTCCTGAGGAAATTAAAACAAATATGCAATAATTGGCTTAAATTAATACTTTTTTCATAAAAGCACATTCTTAGAATGGAGCATGTGCAATTTTTCTACCTCAGATAATCCTCTGCAACTAGCTTTATTTAAGTACATAACTGACTTTGAGATATGATAAAAAAATGATTAATACAAAGAGCACATCATACTTGGTTTTGTCCTGTGAGTTATAGTTCTGTGTTTGGAATGTATACTGCTATTAAACCTAAAGGTATATTTTCTTAATTGTTCAATTTCTATTATACCTATTTATGTTTCATTGGTCCACAGGATATATTTGCATGTCCTGAATTACTGTAATTACTCAGGCACTACCCAGCTTATCTTTTTGCAAGCACACTCTGCACCTGGATAATTCATTTGCATATTAGGTACATCTTTCCCTTCCATGATGCTGTAAATAGGAACAAATAGGAATTCTTATCACAAGGAAGAGAATCAGTCCCTTCCCTCCACATTAAATTCTGTTCTGTTAAACACTTCACTGTTTTGTTTCTACAGAAGTGAGATTTTTCACTATAATTTGAAAAAAAAAAATCCTATGGTTTGCCGAATGATTTGTTTGTGACCTTCATCCACAAAAATAGGAGAAAGAAGAAAAGAGAAAAGAAGAAGGGAGAGGAAATGAGAGAAGAGGGAAGGGGAGGAAGGAAAGGTGAAAAAGAGATGAGACAAAGTAAAAGTAATTTTTAACCCCAATGAATACATATATCTCCTTTTCAAATATTTTCCTTATATGAAATGAGCTCTTGAAAGATTTATTTTGTTAGATTGGATCATGATTGGGTTGTTTCTGGGGATATATATATATATATATATATGTGTGTGTGTGTGTGTATGTATATATTTTAGGTAAATCTATATAAACTAATGATGCATATCCAAATTCATGATATATAAATATATATTAATTAATTCATTCCATTAATAATACATATTAATATGTTGACTGTATTAATATTATATTGAATAGCTTTACCTAAAATTTAACCTTTAAACTAATACATTATCATTTTAATTTTTGTATGTTCCAATTGAAACTTGGCTTTGCAGATCAAAAAAATTAAGACTTCATAAATTTGTTATTATCTCAATTAAATTTTGACATCTTGTTTTTGAACTACAATTTGTTTCATGTATATCTGTAACTATATTCTGAATAAACACCAGAAAATGATACTTGATTATGACTAGCTGTCCATCAGCACAGGTCAGTTCTCCTTTTATATAAATTAGTATGAAGAAGTCCATGTGAAACAATAATTGACTTGGGCTTTGGAACCATACACTTCTAGATTTAGAAGTCTGAATTTCAATTATGTTTTGAAATTTGCTAGATAAACGGTCTTGGTCTCAATTGCATTATATCTTTGCATTTAAACTCGTTCAACAATGACCAATAAAACAAACAAAACCAAGTTATTTATCATCAAATAATACTGAACATATAAAGAGAGTTGAAATATAGCCCCACGCTTCACAGAGAATGCAAGACAGAGAACTGGAAGACGAGGTAAGAGCTTGAGTTGGGTGGCATGCAGAGAAACCCTCTTCACTTGATCATCTTCCATCAGTACCACACCTCCATGTCTAACAGTCTGATAGGATGATATGTGTGCGCCAACATCCTCACATCTAAAGTTCCAATTCGTTATCCATGATTCTGCAATATTCTCATATACCCCTAAGGATATGTACGGATCATGCAATTTCCTCTGCTTCAGTTCTCCCAAAGGCAGAATGTGCTACTCATGTAGCCACAAGATCTAACAGTGTTGACAGGCTGGCTGCTCAACTACTTGAAAGTGTACTAGGGCTCTGCAGAGTAGGAAGAAAAGAAGGGTAAGATGAAAGAGAGGGACCCGCAAGTCTAAAGCACTGAAAATTCTCAATTTAATCTAGTGTTACAGTATTTGGAAGATATATTTATCAAGAGAAATGAACAGAATAACTGTTACAGCAGTTATTTGCTTGACTTAAAATCTTTACATGTTCACACATGACATAGATTTCTTATGAAAATTTATCATATATTAATCTGTAAATCTGAATTGAACTCATGAAAATATTCAACAAGGATAGGATAAGAAAGACTATCTAACTCTATTTAACCTAAAGTAATCAGAAAGACTATTTTCTTTCAGGTAGAATGCATGCCTGGCTTTAATTTACAAGGATAAATAGAAAGGATCTAGTCAAACTAAAGAGACTAAGACAGTCTAAATAGATCCAGATGCTCGCATGAAGTTTTGGGGGAAGAGAGCCAAGTAGATGTTGGAAGTCCCTGGCTGAACAAAGGCCGAGCATAGGTTTTAAAGACAATTTGCCATTTCTATTTGTGGCACCAAGATTTCCTTAAAATGCTCAAAAATATTGTCTGCTTTGGTGGTTATTTATTTTTGATAAACTTCAAAGCTTTCTTTTGTACTTCAAAGAGGAGAAAGAAGAGAACCAGTGTTTTAGAAAACAAATATTACTGAATCTTAATCATGTTATGATTTTAGTGAGATTTTCTAAAGATCACATATCCCTTAAAGTTGCACTTTTACAGATCTATCAGGTTTTAGGGCCAAAGGGTTATACAAATAAATGCCTTTATTAATTCAATTTTTCAATATGAGTGAAATGTGATCTTACAATTTCTGTGCAAGCAGATTAAAGTCATAAATCTGAGTTTATCACACCACCTTGGATTAGGCAAGAGAGCAAGAACTCCCTTTTCAATATGTGCACAAAAAATGGAAAAGTTAAACATGTCACAGTCCAGATAGAGGTTTCAAACAGCCGATTTCCAATCTCTAAATCTATGCAATAGTGTGGAAAGAAGAAATAGAAAACTTGGCTAAATATTCTCCAACCTAAGTGGCCAATTCAAAGCTGAGTGATTACTAGCCAGATAACTTGACCATGTACTAAAGTCAATGGATTCTACAATCTCAAAGACCAAAGTCTATAGATGAAGATGTGAAAGATAAAGTATATTTTTGCTTAACAAGTTGAATGTAAACAATATTTTTGTGTGTGTAAAATATAAATTTTTAGATATATTTTCCTTTTACCAGATTTCCTCAGCTATTCATTCTTATCTCTGGACTCATGAATATTTCAGCTACATTGGCTTCAATACAGCTTAAAGTATAGTTAGACTAACTCTATTCTTAGCAATTTGTTTAAGATTTAGCACAAAGTTAACATTCAAAATCAAGGAAACAAACAAAACAAATGTTCCCTCTCAATCTCTAACAACTGAGAATTGGAAAGATAAACCTGCAATCTTCTGCTTTTTTCCTGCAATTTTGCTGATGAGGATTTTTTTTTTTTTTTTAACCCAAGTGGAAGTCTGAAATTTAGATCTCTCTACTGGGAATTCAGAACTTTACTGATTTCTTCAGCACATTCCTTGTTTTCTTTATATAAATTGATGCTATTTTTTACAAAGAGATGTTCATATATTCAATGTGATCACTATCATACAGTTCATATAGTAAAAATGCTGATTAAGTTGTTTGGGGTAATTAATATTCTTACAATAAATGGTTAATTTGGAGTTTGATCACATGCAGTAGAATATATTTATCTTGAAATAAACAAGTATAACAAATGAAAAAATGTTTTTTCTTGTGCAGTATCTTCTGGGACATTTTTGTAGGATTAATATCAGCATGTTTCTGTAAATGAATTCATGGCAGGCTGTAAACTTGCATGTGTTGAGCAGCCCAAGCAGTGAACTAAAATATTAATCAGAGATATCTGGGTAAAACACCTCTGAACAACTTTATTGTTTGGGGAAGTGTCTTATAACTCTTCTACTTAAGCTGCCTGCAGGACTCTGAAGCCAGAGTAATGAATACTCTAATTTTCAATTTTTGAAAAAAGCAACACAAAGATTCAACACAGTTGGTGGTTCATAACAGCTTTCTTGAGAGTCCAAAAGCAGGAGGAGGATGTGCCCAGAAAAGGAAGAGGTATCTAGGTCAACAGTGGAGATGATCAAATATCTTGGAGAAGTATTGGTAGCAGCAATCTCCAAGTTCAAGAGTTCTTGATGTCTGACATGATATATTCTAGATCCCATTTAGTTCCTAGGTATTTTTCAAGCATTTATTAAATTGTTTCAAAAATTCTTCTTCTGCTTACGTAGATAGGTTTTCTGTTGGCTTGCATGGAAGACTGATGTATAAAGCAAAAGAGCAATTTCTTAGCACAATGTTTTCTGTGCTATGATACATTGTTATTTTTGCTGCTATCTGTACTTCCGCCTTGCCTTCAACACGACAGTATTAGTCACCTTAGCTCACATTGTTTCCTCTTTATTACAGATCTTGTGCTTCTTTTGTGTTCATCTTGAAGCTAGATTTAGCAATTGCTAACTTAGTGGCGCATCACTCATTGACCTTCCATCCTTTTACTCATCAAATGGAGTGAGTCTCTTGAGTCAAGATAACATGAAGAGGAAGCCCCCATCAGAGTCTCATTTAGACACCTGCAAGTACAGAAGCCTACAAGGGTGGATTTCACGGGCTCTTGATGCACAAGGATACAAGACATAGTTTGTCTTCTTCATATCACACAAAATAACCTTGCTTTTACACAGTTACTAAAACATTAAGAATTAGAATGGGATTAGACAATAATTGGACTGATTCAGTAATAATTAATTAAACAATTAAAATATATTTTGTAGCTTTCACTACAAAGGTTTTGAGGTAGCCCTTGAATTTTCAAGTTTTTCTCCTCCTTATAGCTATGATTATCTCTATAAAAATAAACTTGGAAAAACTATTCTCCCTATTTAATTTATCACAAAATTGCTGAGTGAATGTCACAGAATTTAGTGAAACCTCTTTGGAATTCATGCCAACTCTGATTATCAGACTCTCCATTTTCTTGGCTGTATTCATCTCTAGGTTCATGCAGTCTGTAAGACCCTTAACTTAGATCACAACTATACTTGAAAGTAGACACAGATATATAAAATGTATCTAAAACTTGTGTATCATTTTAGATATTCTATATTACCATTAACTGATTAAACATGTACACAGAGTTTACACTTTCAGTGGAGAAGATAAACTTTGGCTAACATACTCATTTGAGCTCTGTCAGTAGGAAATTTAGTGCTGAAATAATGCTGTTGTCTAGATGAGTAATTAAAAAGTTGTTTTAAATATTGCTGTAGTGTACTAGGTTCAAAACACCAGAGATCTTTTTAGCAACCCACATGAAAGACCATCTACAGCTATCTTAGTATCAGCTGAAGCTATTGCCAACATTTATATATACCTATTAAAACAAAGAAAAATCAAAGATGAGAAATTATAGATTATATTTTAGATATTTTATTTACAGTTAATCTACAAGACAATACATTTTTCTAAAATAAAATAATATGGCATTTCAGAAAAAGTTATGATTCCAATTGCTTCTCGTGCTTGAAAAAAATGGATATATTTCTGATATTCCTAACCCAAGGTATACTTTTAATCACTAAGTACAGTGGTCTTTACCTTTTAAAGCTGTCATTATGCAAATAGTTGACTAATTATGGCATATATTTATCTTATATATCTTTATATATGACAGTATGCATGTTCTTGTTTTGTGATGTGGTATTTTATTTTTGTCATTGCTTTGCATAGTTAATATCCTCTGGTTGAAAAAGTGTTTATTTATAGGACAAAAAGTGCATCTAGCTATTCACTAGTTCCATAAAAAATCTGACATCTTTTGAAACTTACGTACTATAAAATTCTAAATTGCTAACTATTGATTTTTACTTCATAAATCCTTATTGATCCATAGTGAGTTAAATGTATAAATTTGTGTTCCATGGAGATAGCCAACATTTTCTTTGCTAAGAAAATCTATAGAACTTTCAATTTTTAAAATGAATTGTCAGGAAAGATTGTGTATTTTCATATTTTAAATTTTTCTTTTGTGCATTAAAAAACACATTTTGTTACAATCACTTTTAGAATAAGAAGTACTATCCTTACAATATAGTAAGACTTCTTATTCTACTTTTTGAATAGATGGATTCATGAAGTCACTTGATTTGTATGATTTATGCCACTTCATTGGTTAATGATATGGTAGTGATTATGTGATGTTTCAAAAAAATAAAATAAAAATTATGAGATGGCTTTCATCTGCTTTATCTTCTATGACAATAACTTTCATAAAAGTGTAATTAACATCAGCAATACTTAAAATCATTATCAGTTAGAGTTTATGACAAATTAAAGAGACTATGACATTATGGATTATATCTTAGTATTTCCTAATATTTCTTGGGAAATACATTTAGATTGATTGACTTCTCCTATAGGCTTGGCATTTAAATTAATTTTTGATAATTTTTAAAAATAATGTTACCCAAAATGTACATTTTATTCCGATTACTTCAATTTTAACCTCATATTTTTGCTCTTCAAATAGACCCCAAATCAGGTTCAGTGTGCCTGCCTGTAACCTAAGGGACTCAAGAGGCTGAGGCAGGAGGATGGATAGGCCAGCCTGGGCCTATCTAAGGAAGACCTTGTCTCCAAAATAAATAAATAAATAAATAAAGGCTAGGGGTGTAGCTCAGCTGTAAGGAAACCCTAGGTTCAATGTCCCAGTAGCATGAAGATAAAAATAAAGGAATTGAATGCAGGGGAATTCTTTTATCCTTTTTACATTGTGTTAAGGTACAACTAGAGGACACAAGTGAAGAAGGACCCTTGCAGACCATCACCATGCTGGCACACTGATGTCAGATTCTAGCTTCCAAATCAGCAAGAAATAAAGTTCTATTTTTATAAGCAATCTATTCTATGGTACTTAGTTTTAGCAGCATAAAATGATTAAAACAGCACTACATTTAGTAGTAATTCTCTCTCTAAACTTGAGGCATTCTTAAAGATGATCCTTGTTTTGGATGATCTTGATGAGTTTAAGGTGCTCTGATCAGAGAGTTTTAATAATGACTTGCATATAACATTTATATGGTGCCTTTCTCATGATTAAACAAGGCTAATGTGTTTTAGGGAGGAGCACCATGACCACGTGTCATTTTTTTTCATATAAGTAGGCCACATCTTTCAGGATGAATTATCACCATTGATATTATGTTTGATCACCTGGGTGAGGTAGTGTTTTGTCATGCTTTTTGCTTTAAAGATACACTTCACTTCTCCTTTCATATTGTGTCATTGGGAAGTCACCATTCATGGATCTTTTTAGATAGATTAATAGAAATCACACATATCTTTCATCTATATTTACCTAAGTACACATATAGGTAGATCTACCTATCTATATGCGTGATCACACACATATAAATACAGATCCCCTTCAACCTACAAGGGGGTTGTATTTCAGTAAATGTACCCACAAGTTGAAAACAAGTCAAAATGCATTTCCTACTACAGTTCTATCCAACATCACAGTTTGGCTCAAGTGCCCTGTTGTGTGTTTATCCTAGTGATGGTGTGATTGACTGAGGGCTATAGTTCCCCATCTCAGACCCGCATTACACAAGTGTTATACTGCATATTATTAGCTCAGGAAAAGATAAATTTTCAAAACCAGAAGTACAGTTTCTACTGAACGTGCATTGCTTTTGGATCATTATAAAGTAAGAAAACCATCATAAGTCAGTGACCATCTGTATGTGTGGGTAAATGCTAAATCTGAGCTTATATTGTTATTTCCCTACCACTTTCATTACCATGTGAATCACTTTTTTTTTTTCCTTTGTTTATCTGTGATTTCCCACTTCAGCAGTGAGAATTCTGGATCCTATCTACTATATATCATTTTTTATTTATTTAATCTCAGAAAATATGCATATGGGTATAAGAATTCCCAACCAGTATTCCCATGGGAACTTTATCACTTAGGGTACAGTGATATGTACAGTTCCTTTTACCAATTTTCTTTCTTTCTGGATGCCCTCAATTTCTTGAAAACTGTGCTGACAAATAGACATATATGTACATATGTCTCATTTTAAAAATTTAATTGTTGCAATTTCTTGATGACAAATGCAGTGTCATTTTACTTGTGCCTTTGTCATATATAGTTCTTTTGATGCAATTTTGTTAAAATTTAACTAACAAAAACCCAAACAAGTAAAATGGAGAGACAATGTCACAATTAAACCATACAATATCTTAAAAACTGATCTTTGTAGAACTTCAGGCATTAAATATATTAAAAATGACAAAACATGAATTAGTACTTTTAATTAAAGCACATAAATAAAAATGTAGATATAACTTTATGCTAAACTTTGTTACACTTATTTACAGTACTTTAATGATAGTAAACCTCATAGCATTTCTAAGACCTATTTCACAAAACTGTATAGGGAATCATTTTTAAGATCAAATTATCATTATATTACCTTTTGAAGAGATTCTAAGTAGCATCTTCTTTGGATGGAGAAATTGTTTTTATTCAAGCATAGTCCTTGTCTGCCTTAGTGTTCTTGTTTTAAGACACAACAGGGCACTTGTGCTAATTATTAAGAACTACTTTGTGCATAATAAGTTAAGTGTATGTAGAACTGAGGAAAAGGAAAAAGAAAGAACAACAAAAAAAAAGGGGGATAGAGGCATAAAACACTTGAGGCAAGATCTCTTCATGATTTCAGTTTGCTCATTCATTCTTATTTTATTTTTTAAAAAGTTTTATATTTTTCATTGATTTCGGATATACAAATTGATTTTTCTCAAGTAAATTATCAATTTAGATTTTGTACATTCTTTATTAAATAAACATGTCATTCAATTCATTATATACAGATGCATATTTCACACTGCTTACCAATATGTTGAATGACTATAGTCTCAGGGCCTTTCCTAGGAACTGGAATTACTCATTAAACAAAAGAAGTCAAAATTTCTGCCCTTCAGAGTTCACATTATAGTGAGAGTCTGAAAATAAATAAGATTGATGCATGAACACATATTATACTGTATTCAATAGTAAAATAAGTTACAAATTATAGGTAGCTTAAAAGGTATTTAAATGTCTACATGTAGTTATGGGGATGATTCATACAAAAGGTGAACTAAATAAAGAGGGCTCACAAGGAGTGTCACTGAGGCACTGCCTCTGCTGTGCTGCCACTTTTGGAAACTGATCCTGGAACTAAAGGAGAATACATATAAGCTGTTGAGTGCCATTTTAAGTCTTTCCATCATCGTCTTCTCTAATAACCAGACCCCTCCAAGAACAGTGATTATAGCTTTATTTATGCCTTCTAAATCTAATACTATCACATTATTATTTGTGTTCTTGAAAGTTGCCATTCTCACTGGAGTGAGGTGAAATATCAGTGCAGTTATGATTCCCTAATTGATAAAGATGTTGAATTTATATATATACATATATATGTGTATATATATATATGGATGGATTGTAATTAATTATGTTGAATATATATATATATGTGAATATATTTGTTGACCATTTGTATTTCCTGAGAAATGTCTGTTTCGTTATTTGCTCATTCATTAATTGGGTGATTTCTTTGTTTGTTTGGTATTAAGTAATTTCAGATCTTTTTATATTCTGGATACAAATTCTTTGAGGAGCAAGTGACAAAAATAAGATCTCCTCCCATTTTGTAGTTTCTCTCTTCATATTTAATTATTTGCTGTGCAGAAGTTTTTTTTTTTTTTTTTTTTTTTTTTTAACTAGAAATGAACCCACGGGCTATTTGCTTAACCACTGAACCACAACCCCAGCCCTATTTATTTCTTTATTTCTTTATTTTTAAACAGGGTCTCACTAAGTTACCTCAACCTCCAAAGCCACTGGAATTACAAGTGTGCACCACTGTAGTTAGCGGAAGCTTTTTAATTTAATGCTCTTCCACTCATTTATTCTTGGTTTTATTTCTTGTGCTTTAGGAATCTTGTTAAGGAAATCAGTGCCTGGACCAATAATAATAAATGCTGGAGAGGATATGAGGGAAAAGGTACTCTCATACATTGTTGGTGGGACTGCAATAGAAAACCAACTCTGGAAAGCAATATGAATCCTCAACACACTAGGACTAGAACTACCATATGACCCAACTATTCCACTCCTTGATATTTATCCAAAAGATCTAAAATCAGCATACTACAGTGATACAGAATTGACAGATATCAATTCTAAGTTATGAAACCAGACCAAATGTCCCTTGACAGATTAAAGGATGAAGAAAATGAAATATATATACGCAATGGAGTTCTACTCAGCCATCAAGAAAAAATAAATTTTGGCATGTGCTGATAAATGGATGGAAATGGAGAACATTATGCTAAATGAAAAAAGCCAGACCCAGAAATTCAAGGGTTCAATGTTTTCTCTCTTATGCAGAAGCAGGCCAAAATAAGTGGGGGGAAAAGTAGGGTTAGTTCCATAAAAATAGAAGACAGTTCTGTGGAGTAGAGGAAAGAGATTTAGGGGTGTTGGTAGGAGCAAATGGTTCATTGCTTTCAACTCTGTATCCCTGGTCAGTGAGATGCCACTTTGGGGAATCTTTCTGTGTGAGCACCTTGAGAGGAGCGCCCACCTGCAGGTGGTCACTGTTAATAAGATAAATTCCATACCTGGCATGAAATGTATGAGTTCAATAGCTTTGGGTTCAAACACCAACTGCCTCGGGATAGAAGAAATACAGGCGTGGTCATAGCCTTGAGGTTCCAGCTTCCCAGAGCTAGAGAAGATATCCTACAAGCTGTTCCTGCTCACAACCTCACTTTTGTTTACCTTGAAGAATTTTCTCATAATAAATCCTTTCCATGTTTAAACCTATAAAATAAACACCCAGAGCGCAGCTCTTTGTCCACCTAGACCCCGTCAGGACTGTCTCACCCATGGGGCCCTGTGGATGAGCCCGTCCAGATGTCTTTTGTCTTATTCTTGATATCTTTTGTTTTTCTTTTTTATTCTTCCTATAATTTCAATCTGCTCATCCTCTGCATTAGAAGAACTATTTTGTGCTGCGCTGGTTGCAGTACAGAGGGAGGGAGGAGGAAATAGAAAATTGAGAAACTGCGGAGTGAAATTAACCAAACTATTCTATGTACATGTATGAATATATCAAAGTGAAATTTTTCTTTATGTTTATCTATAAGGCATTAATTAAAAAAAAAAAAACTGTAGATAGGTAGAAGAAAGACCAATACAGTAGAGGAAAGGGAAGAGGTAGAGCCAGGAGAGGGAAAGGGAAAGTACTGGGAACTGCATTGAACCAAATTATATTCCATGCTGGTGTGATTATGTCAAAAGGATCCCCATCATTATGTGATTATAATACTCTAACAAAAATGAAAAAAACATGTTGACACATTGAACAATCTAAATTGATATTGGACTATGTAGAGATGGGAACTTAGAGATGGTACCCAGTGTGGACTTGAGCTATGATTCAAGGTATCAAATCAATATTTATACTTAAACTTTTAACTCTATGTAACTTCTAATCAGATATCAAAAATATCACATGTCCATCAAATATAATATAATCACTGATAAAATCAAGAATAAAATAATCTTCTCCCTAAATGAGTTAAACACCTGACTTGGTTCATTTTAATAATATTAATTTTTTAGTTCACCTACAATTCTCTTATCAAATTAAGCATTTTGAAATTAGATATTAAGATATAGGGTAAAACAAGTAAAATTACTATACATGGTATATTCTATTTTGCTAAAGAGAGGAGGGGATACAAAAGAATTTGTTGTATTTTACAATTCACATCAAATCAGAAATGATACACTCACATATTTTCATTTCTTTTACTATTCACATGGTCATAGCAGGTACTTATAGTTTTTTTCCCACTGCATAGTCCATATCTGCTTTGGTCTCAGCAAGCATGCCAGATAATTGTGATTCCATGCTTGGTGTGTGACAGCCGCCCCTTCATTCCTGCAGAGTTTGTATCATTAGCAACCATGCCCTTAATATATGGTTGAATTTGCTATTAATTCTACACAGGCTTTTGAGTAGTAAGAAGTATTCCCGAGAACATTCTGAGTTGTAAGTGTATTTATCCTTGCCCACATGGTGTAGTAGCAACCCAGTTTCTCTTGACAAAAAAGAATTCATTACCTCAGCCTATACAGTAACCATTTTATGTCTAACTGTCTCCATTAAAGGAGAATCCAAAGTTCTTAAGTGATGATCTCCACTTACAGTTAAATATAATTCTGACCCTTCCTGCTAACTGAGACCTCTGGCCAGTGAGACTAAAGGGCAGTGATGGCAACATGGAACACCATGCAGCAGGGCATATGGGAGCAGTTCCCAGGAAGCAGGTAATCCAAATACATAGGGCATTCAGACAGAGTATGAGGAGTATACTTGGGGTCAGGGTGGAGCTCACAAGCAACAGGGATGAGGAAATTTCCAATGTACTCGAACATCACTAAGTCTCAGATAAAAGAGAGTAGAAAGGTGAACCTGTGATATCACATCTGATACAGTGTCATATCTGGTATAACACTAGTGCACCTAGTCACCTGGGTGGAGTATCCACAGCCATTTCATTGGGATGTTGAGTCCATAGGAATTAAAATTGGAAAAACTTAGAAGACACAAGTGTACTATCTATATCCCTATCTCTAGAAGAATTTCCTTTCCCCATTAAACTTCAGGGCTACCATTGGTTGGGATTATAAAGCAGCAGCAATTCACTCACAGGTAAACCAGGATATTGTACAAAACATTTGAAAATTTCCCCTGCTAACTTCTTGCTAAATTAAATGGCAAGAGGAGCTCCCCTTAAGGATATAAGTAGAGGATGAGGAAGAAGTATATATGTAATAGTTTAAACTGTAGAAGGCATAGGTATTCATTTGTCAAACATTGGGACCTGACTGATATTGATGAAAGGCTACGTCTGCCTCACTTTGGCAATCTTACTCTTGCACAGTTCATAATGGATAACTCAGAGTGCAAGTTAACTTGCTGGCATGTGTTCAAGTAGCTGACCTCATCTAAGGATCATAGAAAGACTGATGACATTTCTTGAATGAAAATAATTTTCTTCACATAATGAAACAAATTTGCACCTAAATTCTATAATTTTGTACCAAATACCATCTATAAAGTCCCGTCAAATATTGTATCAGTATGATTATCTGTTATAGATAATTAAGAACTGTTGAATCTACTTGGTACTGTAGCACAAGAGCCTGAGTCTGTATGACATCTGTCTTCTGATTTGGACCCTCATCAAATATGGCAGCATTTAAGGTTTCTCAGTAAATAGGTTAACACATGTTGACTCAAAAGTTGAAAACTGTTTCTAGCGTTGCATTCCTTTTACAGTTCAAGAAAGGACTAGATGCAACAATTGCCCTTTACTTCAGATGGTATACCTTGCTATTATGTAGACTGAGGGAAGTGCTAAACACTTCATGAGATGCCTAACTCATAAATCATTGTTGAGTTTATTTCCCACCTTTTGAAAATATGCCCCCTTTCAAGTGGTCTGCATCATTTTCTGCTTCATTTCCTCAAAGTCTAATCAGCATATCAACCATATAATGAACCCACAGGATGTCACCAGCATGTATCTCACATATGTTTCCTTGTAACAAAGGAAGTCATTGCACAGGGGGCTTCATGAAGTGGACCAGAGTAGTGACATGAGCAGGTTCTTGTGAACCAGTTCATAGCAGAGGTATAGTTTATATGCTTCAGAAATTTAACTGAGAACATAAATGACTATATCATACATGTGTGAACAAATGGGGCTAAGAAGGTTGCCCAGTGGTTAAGTGTCCTTAAGTTCAATCCCTGGTCCAAAAAAAAAAAAAAAAAAAAAAAAAAAAAAAAAGCGAGAAAAGGAGATATTGTTGGTTTTATTTTTAACAGAAATTAAGAAAAAAAATTGTCATTTAAGAATTGCATTAAAGTATTTGGGCCTCTATTGATTTTCTTCAAAACATGAAAACAAAAACAAACAGCATCTGGAACTTCAACTATAAATGGAATCACTACTTAATTATATTTATTACAAATCACAGCCAACTCCTCAAGACCATTCTATCTTCTATACAGTCCAAATAAGTAGCTTGATTTGAGATTTGTGATAGCCATCTGTGTTCTTCAAATATTTTTGGTGGTACTAATTTCTAAAATTTCTCAATGAATGTAATGCTGATATATGGAAATGTCATGATGAAACCAATTAACTGGTGCAATTAATACATGCTAATAAAAAAGAAAATAATTGCAAATAAAAAGAAAAATGCAAGGCCAAAACAGTGTTCAAGAAGTCCTTTTATTTAGTCTGTTGTACATGGGCTTCCAGACCATTTTAAGTAGTCTTCCCTACTTCACTCTATACCTCTCCACAGTACAAGGACATAAAATAGGGATTCTGTAATTAGCTAAATATGACTATTCTAATTACACATTCTGTAACTGAGAAAATAACTATGTATGTATGCAGTATCAGTGAACTGGTCTCACTGTGAGGAGGAGTTGAGTCAAAATAGTATTAATAATCTAACTTCCATAAATCCAAAATTTGCCTACATTAACTGGTTGTAATACCAGGAATTGGTCACTGTATAACCAATTTCCAGTAACCAATTTCTGGTACTTTCATTTCTCTAGTTTTCTTAATAAAAGATAACATGTACCTTTTGGAAAGACTACAATAAATGTTTAGAGTAAACAATTTGCAAGTGTAGCAGTGTTCTTCCTCAAGAAGACCAAATTTTCTCCATCATTCAAGAGATTGTGAGACTTAGATTTCACTCATTTCTGGCAATGTGGTAGGCAACATGAATCACCACTGTGTTCCACATTTGTTAGATCTAGATATTGTCTCCTATTCCCAGGTCATGCAATTTATAGTTAAACCACTATTTCATCCCCAGGGACACTATGGCACCATAGCTACCACAAAGGATCTCCCTCTGTCCAATTATGCTGCCTAGTCTGCTATCTAGTCACGTCCACTCTGTCTTAGGCAGTGAAATACCAGTAACTCTCCTCTGATATTCTGGATTCCATCATCTTCACTGAATTTGAGGAGCTTACATGAATGCCACCATATCACATGCTTTTCCTAAACCTGCAGAGAGCAATTATCACAGAGTAGTTAAGGATGATGTTGATCCCCTGAACAATGTATTTCCAAAAATATTCATGAATGAGTGTTTCCTGGAATCTCTTAGGAGTGATTGATAAAGTCACAACAGGACACAAATAAGTTCACAATAGGACTTTTTTTCAGAACTATACCAGAATATTCTAGTATTTAACTTTCATTTAACAAAGTCCATTATTTGGGCCTCAGAATTATAGTAATTGTATAATAAGTAAAAAATTTGAACTGATCTAGCATTACAGTCCCTTTTATCTTACTTAAAATTCTGTTAAGACTAATAAACATTTTTTGCATTAAAAGAATGAAGAAATTTTACAATTTTATTGATGACTATGGTAGCTTATCTTATACTTCTAATGACTTAGTCTGCCTATAGTTCTAGAAGCAATGATATGATATCCATATTCATAAATACATCACTGCATACATTTAAAAGGACAACTGAAATTGTTGGGTTATGTGATGATGGAGAGATAATAGATATATTGGAGCATGAAAGAAAGAATATAATAAAGACTATGGAATATTGTTTCTTTATAAAAGTTGTGAATAGTCCAAATTTCTTCAGTGGCTATACAAGGAATATATGATAATATTATGCAAATGCAACACAAATTCTTAAACGTAGTCTATAGCTATCATACATTTTTTTGTTGTTGTTTCCAGAAGGGTAGGCATTCACATATGGTCCATTATGATTACCATAATAAAAACTTGTTAAGTCAAGAATGTTTTTAATTTCTTAATCTTTTAAAGGGCAGTTGTTTTTACAATTCTAAAAACAATTATAAAATTAAATAAATAAAATGATCATAAAATTACTTTGAGAATTTTAAAATGGTACGTAGGTAAATTACTCACTTAACTAACTCATCCACTAAGTACAAACAATGTTTTTTTTCTCTTTAGTAAAGATTTATAAACCATGGGGACATGTAGATGACCATGATGTAGAGGTGCAAGATCACGTTCCAAGGTATATTCCGCAAACTCTGAAGCTGAAATGAGAAGAGGTTCCAGGAATCCAAAAACCACAATTTGATGGCATTGAGAAAACGACTTCTTTTCTATCCATCCTCCTTCTTTTCTTTCTTACTGTATGGGAAGCAAAAAGCAGAACAGAGGAAGTGGAGTCACTGTGGTACACAAGGTATGCTTGATTCAGCAATTAAGAACTGTGAATGATATAGAATAACAGCAGAGATTTACTCATGAAACAAACAAATGAAAATACACTTTAAATGAACAAAAATCATAAACAAATAACTACTATGGAATAGGATGTTAGGCAATAACTAATATTGACTCAAGGGAGGAAGCAACCAGGCATAATAAGTGTCATGACTGAATATCTAGAGGTTACAGCACAGAAGTACAGGCCAAGTCTGTAAGGCCACCGAGGTGAGGAGACAGAGCTGGAAATCCAGAGTAGTTGACAGAATTGAAAAAACCACACAGGGGAGAAGAAAAATGTAAAGAAAGAAAACTCTGGATATCCCTAAGGACTCTGCCCAGAAAATTCAAATCAGTATAAACTAGTGCCTGTGTGTGAGACAAGGACTCAAGCTCCAGATTCCCTGAAATTCTTTCATATTTGAGAATTTCTCTTCAATTCATAATAGTTCATAATAGTTATACGTAATAGTGGCTTCATTATGTCATATTCTCACATACACCGAACACAATTAGGTCAATTTAACCCCCAATACCTCCACTTGCCCCCTGTCCTCTGTACCTTCATCCCCTGTCTCTACACTAATGGTCTCCCTTCTGTCTAAGTTAACTGAGTCACTCTACTTGGATCACACTTTATTGTAGGCAGTTTGAAAATCAAGGATACAGAATGGAGACTGACTTTAGACTGAGTTTATTAGAACTTAATTTTTTGTACATAGACAATTTTCAGTATTTGTAATAAGGTCATTTATATTTTTCCTAGACTTAAGAATTTCTGATTTATTGAGGTTTTGATTTTATTTATATATTGTTCATTAGAGTGGATAATATTGGTCTCTCATTCACATCACTTTTGTTTCTCTAATTTCAGTCTTTTTCCAATCCCTCCCCACATTAATTATAATAATACAAAAGTGCCCTGCATACCTTTGATTCAATTATCAGGTACTTCTATATTTCCATGTATTTTACTGCACTGAAATCTGTATTTTTGTCTCGTTCAGTTACACTGTAATGACATTGTTTGGGTCTTGAGTTCAGGTTAGCATAAAGATCTAGTTTTATCACATGAGGAATTTCAAGGAATATTTCTGTCACTTGTCTTTAAAAATTATTGCATTCTTAATCCTTCTTTTGTAAGTTCACTCTTCTGTAGTAAGCTTCTGTAAATGCTGTATTATTTTCTCCAGTGTGTATTCATTTTTAATCTAGAATTTTCATGAGATCAAGCCAAGATATAGTATTTTCTTTTCTATAGTATTAATGCCATAGCATTTTCCAAGCATAATTTCTCTATGTACCTACCTTTTGAGCTACACAGTTTGGGGAGGGGTGCTGCTATTTGATTTTTCTGTTGAGTGTGACTGGAAATGAGGCTGGGAAAAATTATTGGAAGGTATCTATATATCTTGCTTGCAAACAGAGCTCTATTCTATATTTTGTAAATTATTAAATTACTTTTCCCAGATAAATTTCCTTTATTTTTATGATGTTTCACTTGCTTCAAATATTCAAAACAGTGTTCTATAAGGTGCTTATGTGTATATGCTTATACCTCTTCTTTGGGTGACTTTAGTTACAGCAAAAAAATAACTGGAGTCTCAAAAATTAAATTTATAAATAAATACATATTACTCTGAACATTTGGCAGTATGGAAAATGATAACATATTTGTAACCAAATAATATAGTACAGATTAGGAAGACTTGCCTTAAGGAAAGACATAGTAAAAGAGGATAACTGCATAAGATAGTTCACGCATGAAAATGGAAAGGAATGAATTATATAGTTTTCATTATCAGGCACCCATGTAAATATAATTAAGCTCTTATTTAGACATGAGTGGCAATGCATTTGTGTCTTCCCTTTGGGTTTTAACCGGGTGCTGATGCTGTGAACCATATGTACATATTTATAAATAGCAAACATTAACTCACTTGCTTTGCAGAAAGTATCAACATAATGTTAAGTATAATTTTTATTAGTTCAGGCTCATTATCCTAACAATTTCAAAAAGAACAGCGTTCTTCATGAGATGCTATAAGCCTACATCCTGTTATAATCAAAACCTTAACAAATTGACATATCAGCTGTACAATGGAACTATAATTATTTATGTTTGTCTTTCCTACTGAGAAATATACTCTTATATTTTCCATGTACACCAAAATAGTAGCCAAATAAAGAGCATGATTTATATTCTGTAAGTTTACTAGTCAATTAAGTGTACATATTTCAGTTTACAAAGAAAATTTTGTGAAAAGTTTTATTAGTAAAGGGCAGTGTCCCATCTTTTCGAAACTATCTATATTTTTGGGTGTTATGAAAATACATTTAAAAGGCATTCAATAAGATAAATACACACATATATGTGTGCACACACATGTGCATATTCCATATATAGGCCACTTTTCATTTTGGAAGATAAAACTTATATGATCAATTACTCATTTGTATGAATTTACCATCTTCTTGAGGAGCACAGGCTAGGAATTATAAAGGATTGAATTCCAGAAAATCTAATGTAGAGTATAAGATAATATGGAAGAAAATACTATGTCTGTGGGTACAATAATCTATGTTGAATGTATTAGCTGTCAATGCTTGATACACAAACAAGACACTTCTAAATAGGCAAGTGACAAAGAAGGAAAACATAATTTCTGGTATCTGGGAAAACACTTGACCCTAGCTGGTAAATTTTGTTGTAGAGGTACATGACTCTTTTATTTAGGTTTCAGTATCCTTATATTGGATGTAAACATCTCACAGAACAAGAATATCATTCAAGTTCACAGTGTGCCCCGTGGTGAAGTGAGACAAAAAAAGCTAACTCCGCAGACAAAAACCATGTCACCATTTCAAAAACCCAAAATATCAAATATGCCATTCTCTGCTTTTTGCTAAAGTAAACTTCAACATTAGTTTTTTTTTTTTTTTTTTTTTTTTTTTTTTCTCTCCTTCTTGGTCATAAGGATTAAGATTTGTAAACTCAGTCTTCTTATTTCCTGAAAAAATGCACCCAGAACAAGTCTTGCTTCCATGAGTCATTTCCTAAATCACCTAACAAGTCCAGTTTTTTCCTAACATTTTAGTGAGATGTGTCATAATTCTCTATGATTCTTTTTCTCTCACACCAAACTTTGTTTGAAAAATTGTATACAGGTGTCTTTTCAATGTGTTTTGAGCTGGAGAACATTGACAGTGTCTGGTTAATATTATTACAGCATTGTTAGATTCATTAGGAGCATAACATCACCAGCCACATGTACGGATCATAAAAGCAAAGGAATGGTGTAGTCAAGAATTAGTGAAGTTGAAAGGATCATTTACAAATCTTGGGAAGGATAAAGAAAATAAATGAGAGGTGAGGCACAAGAATAGCAGCATGAGAGACCATTTATCCCTTCTAGTCCTAATATACCAAGGATGCCATTTTGCATCTAGAATCAATGATACAAGAACTCCCTATCTGAAACTTCAACCATTAGCAGACAAATACAATTATTTCCAAGTATTTTGGTATGCAAATTTTCACTCTCTGAGGTTTATGAAGGTTTGGACAGGAGTAGGGAAGTTGGAGACTGGATGTATAAGGTAAGTGGAAAATATTCACTATATTAACTATAAATGTCTTGAATAAAATGTCCTCATGTTTCTAACCCATGTATCTGAGTACTGTTAGGATAGTTGAACTTCAGAGCTGGCTTCATGGCTGTGCAGTCTGCAAAGCCACATGAGGTGCCACACTATAAAGGGACTTGGTCTAGGTTTAAGGCTGTGCCATGACCATCTTATAACTTTTAATGTTTTACCTAGAACTTGAAGGTTAAGTCTCATGAGACAATGGAACATGTGGGCAGTGCATACATCAATATGCATGCTACTATTACTCTTTCCCACATTCTGGGTCTCCTTGCCTCTCACTCATGTAGACATTCATGATAATGTCATGAACACAGAATTCTAGTGGATTCACAATGTGTGGAAGTCATTGCAAGTCATAGCAATATGAGGTAATCATGTTACACAAGTGGGCGTACTAATAACCCCAAAAGGACACACTATCTGTTCAAGCAAGAATATTCTTCAAAAGCAAATGCCAGGACTGGTACTCCAAACAATGTGAGTGTCTGTGGAAACTTGTGGCCTCTCTTGTTTCTCGTGTTACTTACAAGTATTAGTGAAGTACCTACACTGAAAAGGGCAAGGCAGTGTGATCTGTAGGTCTTTTTCTTTCCATTCCTTTCTTGCTCACTAGTAAGATAAAGGGAGAGAGTTTTGTAAGAATGCATCTATATAGAGACTGAAATGAAAGCAACTGAGCAGTTTTATGCAACATTTTTCTGTTTTGATAAGAATTAAGTACATGAGTGTACCAACTAGAGAACATGAATTGTATAATTTCAGTGACTCTGTGAGCATGTTAAAAGCTTTTATATTTGCAATTAAAATGGAAATTATACAATGGGAGCTACATTGTAAAATGTTGGAAAGCATTAAGAGAACAAATGAGATGGTGAGGCACACAAGAATAGTAGCATAAGAAGCCATTTATCCCCACTCATCCTGAAACACCTTTACTTACATTTATATTAATAGGCAAACAGGAAAAAAAGTCAAGAGAAAATAGAGAATACAGGGAAATATTTTATTTTAGATATTATAATTTAAAAATTATATTTTATTTTATAGGCAATATTTTCTTACTTTTTTTTTAATAATACTTGTATCCTGTTTTATGAAGAAGTATTCTAAATTTTTATTTTATTTTTATTTTGGATTGAACCTTCAAAATTTTGTAGCCAATCCTCTCAGCAACTAAAAAGTATAAAATATCTGGATCATCTTTCTTATAAATATTGTGGCCTTCTTCTCTTTCATTTTTATAATATGGCTAGGGAAGTTCCAAGAATTTATTCTTTATTCGGTGTTGACCAAACCCAGAAATTGGTGAACTTCTCTACCTAGACTTTCATTTTCATCTGGAAGAAAATTCAGACTCAGAAGTCTCCTAATCACCCACAACCTGGCCCAAGGAAGTGATTTGTGTTCTACTGAAAAGACAAAAGTTTGGGAGCCCGTCATTGTTAATTAATATAAAGGGAGATTTGAAAAGGAAAAAAAAAAGCAAGGGCAGATTATTTTGAGAGACTCAACAATGTGTGTCACCTCCATGAATACCCATTAACTTCCACAAACTGAAACAGCAACTTGCTTGGCAAAGGTGTTCCTGGGATCTTTCAGTTAACTTTCTTTGTCTTTGCCAAGCATTAGCCAGTGTCTCTAGACTTAAGTATACTTAAATGACAAGTAAATGGCTCAAGGGTATTAAATAAATTAGAATTTTCTTCATTCAGTGTTTATCTATATACAATGCATAAAGGCATAGGCCATCCTGTTTCTCTTTCAAATATTTTAGTTTTATGTATGAATTTATAAAAATACAAGTTTTGGTTTATACCATTTTTATTCAATTAACAAAGGCCAATGATATTTTTATTTTCCATCCTAATGCCTTTGTCAAATTAAATATATAATATACTCTAAATTACAAAATACTAGAGGATGTTGTACCTATAAGTTTGGTATACTTTGTGACTTAAATTCCAGGTAAGTTCAAGCATTTTATATTTTAAATAATGATCAGATACTGCCACCTCCTGTTTACTCAAAACACAATTTTATTAAAATTGAATGTGTCCTGTTTCACTAAGAATTTAAGAAGACAAGTAAAAGAAAACTTCAGGTCTTAGGATTTTCTACACATGGTGAAAATGCACATCAACTTAACATAATTTGCTGCCCTGAAGATTTCAAAAGCATTATCTCTATAGAACCATTAGATTATCAATTGCAAATGTTTTAAAATTACTTTATATAGAATAAATAGCTTTCTCATGAATATACAATGCAATAATAAAAATTGATTAACTCTAATTTCAATCAATAGCTATGCATACCCTCTTGTTTTCAGCACTGACTTCTGTCAGTCTGCCAACTACTTGATACATATAATTAGAATCTTTCAACACAATGCATGTTTTGTTTATCAGTTTCCTGAAACATTCAGGATGATTTATACCAATCAAATTACTTAGACTAATTTAACATCCTTATTTCTTTTTTTTCTCACTACTATTCTTATTGAAAATAAGTCTTCATCTGTGATTTTGCTTGCAGTGTTTTCCTTATATAATATCATGAAGCATGAAACACAATGCTCCATTTTTTAATTTTGACGTACACATAAATTCCCCAGTGTTTACTTTGAATCAACTCTATTCATTTATCAAAAGTTATTTTTTCTTATTGTGTAGCTCTTTGTGAAATTGTACCAGAAGACATGATTAATAAATTAGTTAATAAATATTTTGGCCTTCATAAATTTTCATTTTCCTCATAGGACAATTATTGTATGTTTTTCTGGTTTAATTTATTTCTTTTTTGTTCACTTTTCCCTCCTCGTGGTAATTTTTTTCACTTATCAGATTTTGGGCATTTGACTTTTCCATCTGGTGGTTATATTTATTGTAGCCTTCAATTAACCTCTCTATGATGCTGTAAAATCTGTATCTCATGACATTTGTTTCCATGTGTTTAACTACTAACCATAAACATGAACAATAAACAACCATTCAATAGTAACAACAACAACAAAACCCAGTCTTAATATAACCAGATAAAAATGAAGATATTTTGGCTCCATATTCTAAGTGTGGAAGATACAACAGTGATGAAAACAGTGTTGCTACCAGGATGGATATTGCTGCAGTAAGGGAAAGGCCGATCATTACAAATACACTGTAATTGCTATGTGAAATTGAATTGGACCGCGGGATGCCAAGATATCTGGTTAACCATTTTTCTCTTAGTGAGTCTAAGAGGATATTCTCAAAAGAGATTCGAGATTAAATTTGTAAACTTATCAGGGCATAGTTGCTTTTCAAGGGGATGGGCACCATCTAGTACACTGAGGATCTCAAATAAGTAGAAGGCAGAGAAAGACTTCTCTTACTCACTGCATG
This sequence comes from Sciurus vulgaris, assembly GCF_902686455.1. NCBI lineage: Eukaryota > Metazoa > Chordata > Mammalia > Rodentia > Sciuridae > Sciurus > Sciurus vulgaris. The sequence continues at coordinate 21,406,981 of NC_136470.1, read as the reverse complement.
AGTGGTTGAAATAGTGTGCCATTCCTACCCCTTTGTATGATCAGCTCTTGAACTTTTAGGTCTCATGGACTTGAACTAGAACAATTACCATTGTTTCTCCCAGTTCTCAGGCTTTTGGACTCACTAGAACTATACCATTGGATTTCCTGTTGTTCTGACTTGCAGATAGAAGACAGTGGTTCTTCTCAAACTCAATACTTTCAAGAGTCATTTCCTCATCACAAATCTCTCTTTTTCTCTATCTCTCTTTCTCTTTCTTTCTCTTTGAGTTTGTACAGACACATATACTATTCTATTGATTCTGGAGAACTTCTATGTAGATATTTACGCACTAATAGATAAACATTAGTTTTAATACACTGGCCAGAAAATAGTATGAAGAAATGGAAAGTAATAGAAAGTTAAATTGGGGTCATAATACAGAGAGATTATATCTGTATTTTATCCAGTTAATATTAGACAAATTTGATGTGATTACCACATTTTTCATCTGTATTATTTCAATAGCTTTTTTATTTGCTATCTTTATGAGAATATTAAAGCTGGAAGGCTATGATCTATAAGAGATGGAGGAAGGAAGTGTAGGGAACATTCCTCAAGCTTATTTGACAGCAGTTGATGATACAATGATTTAAATAAATCCAACAGTCTGGATGGGGTAACTGAGGAAGTGGTAAAGACTCTTCATAGTCTGCAGGCCTTTGCAGTTGCTGAGGCTGAGCTATGAGCTGAGGGAAAACCTCACTCAACAGGCATCACGGCAAGCTGTGATGTGAGTTCGACCATACTGCCTCGCCTCATTCTGTGTGCAAGAGTCTTGCCTTTGCCCCAGTCCTTTGTCTCAGACTCGTCGCTGGACAAGACCACCTAGAGATACTTGGTTTGTTTTTATTAATAAAGGTTATAGCTTACCTATAAGTTGGTTCTGTTATGTTTTAACAAGCATCTTAACCTGGTTGAATAATATGCCTATATATGGCTTGTACAATCATAAGTAAAATTAGATCTGTGCCTTCTGAGCCTGGTCTCCAATGTCTTCGTTCTTTGGGTGACATCTTCATCCTCACTCTGAGCACAACCCCAGTTCCAAATAATTTCAAGTAGGTATTTGATTCTTCTTTTATTTTTGTTTATTTCTAAAGGGTGATCAAAGAAAAGCTAATTGAAAGTGTAAAGTGTAAAAATAATCATAAAATAAACAAAAACAAAATAACTTACATGTCAGAATTGTAGATAGAAGTATTCGTCAGGGAAAAATTTATATCAATAGGAGCAGAATTGGTGAAGGTCCATAGGTAAAATATAAAGAGACCCAGAAAGACAGTGGTAGCAAATAAAAAAGCTATTGAAATACAGATAGAAAATGATGGCAATTGCATCAAGTTGATGTCAATGATCTTATTAAGAAATGATCAAATTTTTTAATGTATCTTAAAGCTAAAATAACAGGATATATGCACATATTCACATGAAGAATAAATAGAAGAAATTTATATATTAGATATTATGAATATTCTCTCTCTCTACATATTTATATATATAAATTTCAGTAGTAAAATTATCTTAATTACCATATGTAGTAATTTATCTCTACCTTTTTTATGGCAATTATTATGGAGTATAGGTGTCTTTCTTGTACATAGAATACAGGCTACAAGAATATTTGCCAGAAAATGTGACTAGATATTGATAAAGAAAGAGACAAATGATGAATTAAATGCAGACCATGATACTATATTTTAAAATAATTATTTCTATCTGGGTATGGTGGCACATGCCAGTAATTCCAGCTATTTGGGAGGCGGAGGGAGGAAGAGTGTGTTCAAGACCAGCCTAAACAACTTGGCAAGACCCTGTCTCAAGACAAATATAAAAATGCTGTGAATATAGCGAAGTGGTAAACAGTCCCTGGGATAAATTCCCAGTATCACAAAAAATAAATGAAATAATATTTTCTAATTAAATTACAGATTTTCTAAAAACATAAAACATTAAATAAAAAAGTGAAGATATTGGTTCATCTCCAAGCTGCTAATCATTTTCCCTTGATGACTAGTCAGGTTATTTACACATTCATATGCTTTTTATTTTGTTATTAAATGTTCACTTTTCTTATTAACCTTGAATCTTTTTTGGTTTTGATAATGAATGGTATTTCTGTTGTTTTTTTTTTCCTTAATAATCCACATATAAAATAAGAAATCCAATTTTATCTTTCTGAAAATAGATAATAATTTGTGTCAATTTTATTTATTGCTTTCAATCTATATTTCATAATATTGTAAATAATCATTTGTATTCATTTATCTTAATTATTCTTTTTGGCCAATATTTTTTATCTTTTTTTTCAGTTTGTGTCTTATTATTTTAATTGTATTGGATACTATTGTTCTTAAGATTAGAATCTTACATCATTCTTTTTATTAGTCATTACTTTAAAAATTATTTATCTTCAATAAATTTTCACTTAAATTATTAATTTTCAAAGTTGCAATTTTGATTATTGTTGCTTTAATGAATACAGTATTGTGGCATGAATGAAGTTCATTGAAATTTTGGTGGGTACTATCTATCTTTATTTCCCACATTAGGTGTAAGGAAAAATAGTATTTTGAGTTATTAGCAATAATATGAGATAATTATAATGTTCAGATTTGACAGGGAATAAACAGATAAGCTGTATTATTTAAGATGCAAGTCATTGGGGTTGACATATGAATACCAAAGCCTAGAAGTTTGCTTCTTTCTGTGTCCAGGAAACTTACCCAATGTTAGAAAAGGAAATCGGAATGCTTACTGACCCACACTTTTTCCCTCTTGTTGCTCTGTTACAGGGAATATCGAGTCCCAAATGGCTCTTTCTACTGCACTGACACTTAAACCGGTGCATAAAATATTGTCTTCCTTGAAGGCAAGAATTTGGGCTTTAGACATCACTTCTATCCTTATCCATGGGTCACAGTCTAGGTCTAAGGCAATACCTGCAAGAAATGCTAAGAAAAGTAACTATTGTGAGATGCCTGTGGGGTCATCAAACACGCAAGTATAGAAAATACAGATAGTATATGCTGCTGGATAATTACCAGCAGCACAAAAAGTAAAATTTTCCAATACTATTTATTCTTTAACTTATAATCATATTCTAAAATCATAAGAACTCTGGAGAATATATTTTCTTAGTTTATTGGTTTCAATATCACATTTTATATATTCACAATCAGAATATCTGAGATGTAATCATTTTTGGGTTGATGATGGTTCCTTGTGCATGAGAGAATTTATTCAGATATTATTAATGTCTTAATGTACACTAAAGTAGAGATTTGAATGAGGGAATTTTGTATCATTTTAGAAAACACGCTTTATGTGTAATTTCTTAATGCAATATTTGGTGCATATTATTGTATATATAAAGATCAATATTTCTTCCTGGAACATTCAGGGTACTGTATATGATGAAATATTTTATTTTGAAAATATAATTTATAATTAACTATTAATATGAAAATTTTATAATATCCCTAACATTTCTAAGAGCAAGTAAATTAAAAACTGTATTAACTATAAAACATTACATTCCATATAAAGTTAATAAATATATTTTCTGATAAATCTTGATATTATAGCATCATAATCCATTTTTGCATCCATGACTCTCATATCCTACATTCAATATTTTTATTCATACATTTCAAAACTTTTTTAAAATCTTGTTTACTTGGGGTTCTTATTGTCTCCCATCTCTCTGGATGTCCATCTCCTTCTGAGGTTTGAAAATTTCTCTGTTGCTATTTACCTGAAGATGGTATCCATTTTAGTAGTCTGCCTGTCATAAACCTACTCCATTTTGCTGATTTGTAAATATAGTCTCTTCATGTTTTCCCAGACTTCTAGTATATTATGATCATTGTTTTGTTGGTGGTGGTGGTGGTGGTTCTTTTTTTTTTTTTTTTTTTTTTTTGTATTGTCTGAATGTTTAAGCCTGTTCAATTTGTCTTACAGCTCTGAGATTCTGTCTTTGGCATGGTCTACTCTCTTAGAGAGACTTTCAACTGAACATTTTCTTTGATTTATTGTGTCTTTTATTCTCAAGATCTCTGCATGGTTCTTTTTCAACATTTCCATCTCCTCATTGAATTTGTCTTTCATATCCTGTACTAAATTCCTTAATTATTACAGTTTTTCTGTGTTCTCTTGCAATTCTTTGATCATTTTCGCAATTATTCTTCTGAATTCTTTATCTGATATTTCATCTACTTCAATATATTTGAGGTCATTGCTGGTGAGTTATGAACTATAGAAGGTGTCTTGTTACCTTGTTTTTCATAATTCTTGCATATCTGTGTTGGTTTTATGTATCTGTTGGGAGGGATTTTTTTTCCACTCTCACGTGTGTGTCTTCATAGGACACAGTCTTCATTTGCCCAAGAGTCCTAGAGTGATCAAGACTGAAACGCCCTTGTACATGTGGTGTCCACAGCTTTTGTGTTATTTCTGGGTTTACTATAGCAATCAATGTGTGTAGGTGAGACCTGGGGTCCCCACCCCTGGTCATTTCTACTTGGGACCTGGTTATTAGCGTGGGTTTTTGCCTTTTTTCTTCTTTGTGTTAAAGTACTGCTGTAGATTGAATGTCGTTAATTTGTGTGTGGAACAAGGTGCACTATCTTTGGTTTATTTAATCTAGAGTCTCTACTCTGTGTGCTCGTAGTGTCCCTGTAGATTCCCAGCACCTGTCAGAATTGGGGAGAAGAAACAATAGCAATAACTAATGCAAAAAATATGCAGCAATAAAATAAATACCTGTGTTCTATTACAACATCTAATTAATTGCCACAAAACCCAGAAATAGTGTGGTCAGCAAGTGCCAACAGTAAAATCAGTAAGCAACCATAAACTAGATTTGACATTAAAGCAAACAACAGATTTCAACTATGGCATATATGACAGATATAATTTCAATCGCATGAAAGGTGAGGAACAGAGTTCTGTAAACCAATTAGTTCTAAAAGATGGTAAAAATACAGTTAATTAAAGTAAAATAAAATGCTATAGGAAGGTAGAAAAGAGTTCATAATTTTAAAAAGTGAACAGAGATTGGAGAAGAGATGTAGCAGGTGATAATTATAAGGAAGGAAATTAAAAAGCAGGAGAAACAAAGTAAAGGGAGAAAGAAAGAATAGAATTTGGTTGTTCTCAGGAGAATAAAAGAGAGAGAAACAAGAGAAAAAATGAAACAAATATAAAACAAAACTAAATTATACAAACCAAAAGCCCTAATCTTCAAAAGATAAGTTTAGGAAAAATAACTACATTTAAAAAATGCAGAAAATGAGAAAACAAATATGTATATGTATATATGTTCATGAACCAATCATCACACCAATAAATCACACACACACACACAAGGAAGAAAGCAAGGGAAAGAAAAAAGATTCTTATTGAGAAAGAAATCTTTACCACTGACATGGTTGAAATAGTCGATGAGAATAGGTGGTCACTGTCTATGCCTAACTGTCTTTCTTTCCATTTCTTCTTAACCTATGTACTGAGTGCAAGAGCAAGGGCTGGGGTTGTTAACCCATTTCTCTTTTTTTATTGGTCTCTGAGCTGCCAGTTGAGTAGCCTAAGACTGAAGCTGGTTGAAGTAAATCTCAGCTTCCCCTCTCACCGGTATGAGGTAAGATGGGATGGGAAGTACTGTCAGTTGGGTTTTTGTCTGCACAGACCAGATTGGTGCGCTTACCAGGGTGGGGCGGCTACACAATCTGTGAGGGGAGTTCCTGTGGGTAGGGCTATGGGCTAATCAGTTGTCAGGGGCTTCGTTGGGTGGTATCTGCTCTGGAGAGATTAGCTCAACATACCTCTAGGACCTGGAAGTTTCAACAGAGATCTAGATTTCAGGAACCTCTGAATATTCTACGCATGGGACAGAGAAGCCAGTCCTCCAAACACTGTGCTGCCATGAACATAGCCTTCCCAGGCTTAGTCCCTGAGTGTATTCACCCCCATTCTTTCAGATTCCCAGCCCAAAGGATAAGTGAGTGGGCTTCCCTTATCTTTTCCGACTTTTTTTCCTCTGAGTACAATCTTTTTCTGGACCAGTTTCACTCACATTCTGCTAGATACACCCTAGACTGCAGGACAGCATGGCCCTGTTTGCTCTGATCTCATGCTCCACAATCTGCAACTGCACATAGAGTCCTCAGGATGCCTCCCACCTCAGGTCTTTGAAGCCATTTGAGAATCATGGAACCAGTACACAGAGGAGTCTCTGGATTGGCTAAGTTCAGGCTGCTATTCTGATCTCAGGTTTTTCCACACCAAATGTGTTTCTCTGTGTTCTCCTACCTTGTGTCCTAAACCCCACACTGTTATTCCTGCTGCTACAATCGTTTAGGGCCCAACGTAGTATTATTTCTTTGTTCAGTGTACCCATATCTTTGATTCTTTAAGACACTCTGACTGTTGAATATTAAATTTTAGTGAAATCCCTCTTTTACCCACTGCACGGAGATACAGTACTTCTGCTGCTTGAATCCCAAGCCACACAGTAACTAGGAATGCAGCCTTCTCTAGTCTGCCACTGTGAATCCTCTCAAAACTTATTTTTATGTCAGAAAAAGAAAGAAAGGAAGAAAGAAAGAAAAGCCTCTCATTGTTTTATCCCTTTATTTTGCTCATAAAAATCTTTTTTAATATCTGAATGTATCACTTATGTCCATTAAAACAATGGCAACTTAATAAGTTATGCAGCAAGTTATTTATGGAATAGTTTAAAACTGTTATTCAAACACATTGTCGAGATTTTAAAAAGAAAACTTCATCCCTACTACTAAAGGACATTTCTTTACAATTTTATTAACTCAATGTATTTGTTACCTGAGTTCCTTATTTCTATTAAGTACTTCTAAGGTAGGTCATGTGATTTAATTACTTTTCTATTCTTTGCTTTGCTTTTCAACTTTTATTTTAGTTTTAACTGACAAATGATAATTGTATATATTTGTGAAGCACAATATGATTCTTCATTATATGATTCAGAGACCTTTAAAGTAAAATTGAAATATTTGATTTTGCCACTTTTCCTTACTTCACTCTCCCTCACAACATGAAGTCTATAAACTCCAGTAGGATTAATTGCCTGATTACAGGGACAAAAAAGGAATGCCTTTTCAAAGATTTAAAATTTGTATTTCCTGCAGTGGAGATTTTACCTGACCACCTGATCTACACAGTTTGTACCTATTAAATAAACAAAATAAGCATGTACTTGGGAACACAATTTTAACCTGATAATAAGTGCACAAATGCACCATAATTTTAAGTCATTTTATATTCTAAGAACTAAGTCTGAAGCCATTATAGTGTTTAATCTCTGTCTATAACCATTTATCCTCTCAGAAATAAGCTTCACTTTTATTGTTTTAATTGTTTTCTTGGTACAATTTTAAGTATACATCAGAAAACTCAGCAATAAGAGAAACAGTAACAAATTTAGATCTATGGCACCATGTAGGAAATTTTTCAGCCACGAAATTTGATTTAATTTTATATGTAGATCTCAGGAAAATAAAAAAGCGTGTTTTAATATGCCTGGTGGAGAATCATATTTCCTCTTATTAAGTCATATATTATAGAGTATCGTAAGTGTGTTACCTTTGGGATAATACTGTTGTGTTCTGGTTCATTTAGGTTAGAGGTATATGCAAGATAGTACTGTTAGTTGAATACAGGTACACCTGCAAACAGTCTCAGAAATGAATGTTATGAAGAAATATGTGAGATTAATTAAGCAGTCTCATGTGATATTACTGGCACTCTCATAAAGATGTCATTTTCATCTGAAGTATTCATAGAGGATATTTTTAAAAAGACATTTGAAGGATATTTTTAAAGAGAAAGGAATAGGAACAAGGGCAGGGAGGAATCAGTCACATTCAAGTAGGCATTGGGGATGCTGAAGTTTTCTGATTTAAAAAAATACTTAATGTATATTAAATCAATTTAAATAAAATGAGCTCAGATTATATTTTAATTGACTTGCTATTTTCTTGGATAAGCATCACTGCTTGGGGCCTTCTTCCTTCCCTATTCATGGAAGGAAACAATTCTATGCTCATGGTCACAATGAAGGATTCATATGTGAGAGAAGCAGAGAAAACAAATCTTCCTAGATGTCTCTTTTTCACAAAGAGAGAGTATTAAAGAAATTAAAGAATCTTAAAGTGCTTGTGGGTAATGGATCTGACTAAAGTAGGAGATCTCCTGCAGTAATTAAGGTGGAATAACATTCTGCCCTGGACATGACTATCATTATGATACGTGAAATAAGCCAGGCGTAGAAAGTCTATTACCACAGGATTTCACTCATATGCTGAATGTAAAAATGTTGATCTCATAGAAGTTGAAAGTAGAATGGTAGTGACCACAGGCTGGGGCAATTAGTGAAAATGAAGGAATGGGAAAAAAATTCTAACAAGTACTAATTTACACTTAGGAAGATATGGTGTGGCACTGTATAGTGCAGTGATTATGGATGATGGTAATAAAATATTTTGAATGTTTTTACCATAAAGAAATTACCAATATTTGAGGAGATATGTAGGTTTAATCTAATCTATTCTAATTTAAATATGCAACATGTGCATACATATCAACATCATATTGTATCCTACAAAAATGCATGCTTTTTATTTTTATGCTATAAATTACAAAGAAATTTAATTTGAATTTTGAAAACAATGGAACTGAATAATTGAGGAAATAACTCATAAAAATTTTAGATATTAATAAAAGATAATGTCATGCATATTCATGATGATAAGTAAAGCACAAACAGGATAAATAATAATGATAAAATCAGCTCATAGGGGTAAAAGGAATGGTAAATAAAGGACTTTGTTCACTCAAAGAGAAAAGCTTAAAAATAAATAAAATTGTGAAATAAGTTAAATAAATTGAAAAATTATGTCAAGAGGGTTGTATCATACCAACAATTAGTTTAAAAGCAAAGAAGTTTGACCTAATTGACATTCTTTTTAAATATGCATAGTATATTGACCATTACTGTTAATATATTCCAAATTCTGAGCCATAAAATGCCTCACTAATTTTCACATGATAAAAATCATGTGTTGTTTGCATTCCTACTATAACAGTATTAAATATAAATCCATTACAGCAAGTTATCTATAAATACCCATCATTTAAAAATAAAGCAGCACATTACTAAGTCATGGGATGAAAAAGAAGACACAGAGAACATTAGAAAATACAGCATGATTAAAAATTTAAAATATTATATTTGAAGTCGTACCTGAAGTCATACTTAGATGGAAGTACAAATATGCACATGACTGTATTAGAAAATAGTTGGTGTATGTAAGATATTTAAACCTTTACATTAAGCAAACAATAAAAAGAAAGTTAAGTACCTACAGAGTATGATGACATGAAATGGAAAACTAAATAGTAGAAATCAATAAAAGAAAATGTATATAGAAAAAATTAACCAAAATTTAGAAAGATTTGAAAAGATGAATAACAGAATAGTCATATAGGGAAAAAAACACACAATACTAAATATCAGTAAGTATTTAAAAAGCATAGGAATGTTAATAGAACATGATTATAAGCATTCTAATGCCAGTAAGATTATCACAATAAATGTAATGAAGAAACATTACTACACTACTTATACTAACACAGAAGGAAGCGGGAAAAAAAGAGTACATCTCTCTATATTAAAAAAAAATGAACATATAATTGAATCCAACCTCCTTCAAAGAAATCTTCAGGCTTAGTGAGCCTCACTGCTAAATTCTATCAAACACTATAAGAAAGAACAATAACATAATGCACAATCTCAGGCAATCATTAATGGGATAATAACTCCCAACTCCTTTTATGAACCCAAACAAATCCTTATAGCAAACGTGATAAAAAATTACTGAACAAAACCCAAATATCATCCACCTCAACCTAAATTCAAAAACCTTTGAATAAATAGTAAGACTTTAAATTTAAAAATAAATAAATTCAATAATATTCCATGATCATGAGTATTATTTAAGGAATTTGATAGTGTTTTAAATTAGAAAAAAGAAATAATAGCATTCATTATATTAGAAGTATAAAGGGGAAAGTCATACGATTATCTCAGAGATGCAGAGAAGTGAAAAAATTATATAGCTATTCATTATTATTCTTTTTAAATCTAATGAAACTTTGTAATAGAAGTTGCTTTAATTTCCTAAAATGTCGTTTAAATGTACCAAACTATGGAAGTTGAGAACATAAATTATTGTTTCAGGAAGCTAGTTTGAAAACAAAGTGTCAACAGGTTCTGATCCTTCTGAAGACACTAGAGAAGGGTATGTTTCAGCCTCCATGATTACAGTGGTTTTTCTTTTTTGGTTGCTGTTTATTTTTTGTTTGCTTTTGACCTGTGGGAGTAAACTGTAATCATTACACAGTGCTCTTCCTGTGTGCATTTTTCCATCCAAATTTCTCATTTTGTAAAGATTCTAGTTATATTTGAATTAGGAGTCCACACTAATCCAGTATGACTTCATCTTTTTCTTAATTAATTCCATCTGCAAAGAACCTATTTTCAAATAAAGTCACATTATGTGGTAAAGAGCTTTAAAATTTATGCATTTTGAAGGAATATCATTCTATCTGCAACAAAGTGAACCTCCTCTTTCTATTAAAAAGATTCCATAAATAAAAATACCTTTTATGTCATAGTTGATGTGCAAATTCTAAATATCATCTTTGTATGAAAGAGATAAAAGCAAAGATATTCATGTTCAATGCTTCTTCTTAAGAATATGCAATAAATCCTAAATAGTAAAATGAAAAAGAAGACAAAATATGTAAATATTTTTACATTGTAAGCACTGCATTGTAACCTTATAAACATTACATTGCAAACATTTGCATTACAATGTAAACATTCACAAAGACTGGGAAAAGAATATTTAAAATTTCTTCTTTCATTCTTAGATGTACTTATTTATTTATAAAGTCCTAAGTAATACTCAAATACTAGTAGAGTTGGTAGTTGATTATAGGATTGTCACAGATAAAAATTCAATTTTTATGTAACAGTAATAAATGATAAAAAATTATTTTTTAAAAACCCACATATGGTAGCATCAAAGAGGTAAGATACCTGATATTGTAAGAATATTTGTACCAAAAATCCATATGTTGAAATGTCTAATGTGTTTTTATTAAAAGGTGGGTCATTTAAGAGGTTGTTACATAATGATAATCAAACCCCAACAAAATGGATTATAAAAGGGATGGAGAGAGCCAGCCAGTTCATTCTACCCTTCTACCATGTGAGACTACAGCAAGGTGCCATATTGGAAGACAAATCTACTCTATCCAACTCTGAACCTATTGTTGCTCTGATTTTAAATTTTCAGGGATCCATAATGGAGAACAATAAATTTCTCCCATTTATAAATTACCCAATCTAAGATATTTTCTTACATCAACAGGAACACACTAACACAATACTCAAGAATAAAACTTGAAAGAAACAAGACATTACTTTTATAAATTAATGAATGCATTAGAAAACACAAATTGATATGTCCATTTTCTCCAAATTGATCAAATTCCTTGATAATTCCAATGAAAATCATAGTAAATAACTTTCACTTCCAGAGAATATAGATTAGCAGAGATCATTTACCCTACTTCATGAATAATCACAACAAAACAATTAAACAAACCAAAATCAAACAAAATACATTATGTGGTGGTTTAAAAGAAATTGGTCACCAGGTAACAAAATTTCAGTGATCACTGATATAAAGAAGGTAAAGGAACACTCCAGTATCATTCCTGCTTAGTGCCTTAAGTAAGAGCACTTAATGATGGTGAGTGGTGGTGAACAGGACTGAAGTAGAACATGAAGGAATCCCTGTGTTTAGCAGGTACATCAAAGTCTGGGAGACCAAGGAAGTTAAACATTACAGGATGGGCTACCAGGAAGAGAGAGCTATACAGAACGAATCCCAGAGTTATTCAGAATTTTCCCTTCAAGTATGAACTGGAATATAATCAATGTATCCATGTGATGAAAATGCCTTAGATGTTACAAACTAACACCATGCATTTTACAACTGTACACATTTTAATTTACAGGTTAATTTTATTCAAAGTCCATCCTCTGTCAATTCATTATCCCCCACATAAGAAAAATTATATTTAGAAATATTTAAGGGTTATCCTTAATATCACATACTTATTCACCAAAGGGGACACAAAAGTTACCAAGATTGCACAAAGATTGAATATCTAATGATGTAAGATGACCCTATGTACGGTTCATGTACAGATGATCCTACACACAGTAAGGAAGATTGCCATCATCAATGTTTGTGTGATTTTCTGTGAAAATAATTCAAGACATTTTATTATTATTTAATCATTTTGTAAAACATCAGAAATATCAGTATCTTAAATCATGTGTAAGATATCTCTAAAAGGAAAGAAAATGGAAGAAATGTGAATGAATTAGTTGGCTCTATATTTCATTGTTTTAAACCATGCCAAAGGTTCAATCAAATGCATTAGACCTGTGGTTTTCTAACATCTTACCAGAGTAATGTTCATTATTATTCGTGCTTTAGTGTAGCATAAAGGAATAACTCAGGAGTGATGGTCAAACAAAGAATAAGGACCTGCACAATATCTCTAGCTTGTTTTTCTCTACACAACTGGAAAAATGGTGGATAAGCCCTAACAACATCAGAATAATTATTCCCAGAAAATTGAAATCAGACAAGATTTACTTTGTGCAGGTGATTTTGTTGTAAGAAAATAACAATAACCTTATCATGCAAGGTGATCTTAGAAAAGATTTTGTTTTGGTCATTAAAATGCATGATTACTATTTTCAATTAAGGTATTATTTTTAATGTTTTAAGTAATCTTTTTGTTTTCCCCATTACAAAAATACTCATACTGTCTTATTCAAACTAATATTTACCTAATTAAATTAATTTCTTGCCAAATTATATTCGTCATTATCTCCATTTCTAAAGTACCATTACTTCCTATACCTTTAATGCTCTTCTCTAAATCATATATATATTTGTACATAGAGTGATTTCTGCAAAAAATCCTCTTGTTCTAGTATAGTTGTATGTTGCTTAATAGTGGGAATATATTCTTGGAAATGTGTCTTGGGGCATTTTGCCCTTACATCATTGGACAAACATTATAGACTGCTCTTAACACAAATCTGTATTGTGTAGTCTAGTGTATAAATAGGATATAAGGAATATGCATATAATATATAGCCTATTGTTCCTAGGATCACCATGAACAAAACCACTGCAAACTATACCACGGGAGAAATTGATGCTACCAAGAGACACAGCAAACACTGGAGGTAGGAGGATATTGCCAGCATAAACATCATACTGAAGTTTTATTTTAAGTAGAAGTACACTAAAATAAAAAAGTGCATAATATATGTCATATACAAAGCAGTAACATAATAGTTTATTATCAATTACTATGTACTATACATATTTGTATGTGCTAGGTGTTTATACTCAGCATCATTAGAAATATGTGATTAATATATTGCTTTGTGACATTGTCACAGCTAAACTTTAGTAGACCAAAGGAATTTTTAGTTCCATGATGCTTCATGGGACCATCATATATAGTGTCATTAACTAGAATGTTATTATGCAGATGTAGCTGTATTTCCTGGAACAATATTGTTCATCCTGCAAAACCAGCATAAATGGGATTTTTATTATTGAAACAAAGTTTTATACCACCTTGCTATAATCATCCTATACTCTATAGGAAGTATCAGTATATTCAAGGAAACCTGACTGTGATGCAAATTGCATGAGAAATTGCTTAAAGCTAGAGGTTCTGTGTCGGAAGGGATTACAAGTTTAATTTAGGAATAACACATGCATGCATAAACAGGTTTTTAGCTAAATATTTTTATAGGTAACATATGGTGTGGCATTTTACACACCATGTATGCAACAGTTGTGATCTGGAAGATTATTTGAATGATAATAATAGTAGATGGAAACAGGTGTACTTTTGTCTCAGTATCTCAACCAGAAGACTTTGGGAACTGCAAGTTGAAATCCTTTCATTCTTTTTTATTTACTGATTAAAATAACTTGCTTGTTCAGGAGGCTCACTTTCTTGGCTTCCTTCTTCTCTGTGAGTTTTGTTATTCACAATATGACTGGACCTTGTTTCCAAATCTCAGAAATTCTTTTGCTTTTATAATCATTTCCCTGTGGTTATCATTTACTGATATTGATTACATGACTCTGAGCTTCTCAATTTTTGACCTAAAATTCTGAAAGAGAAAAATATCATTCACCCCAATTTGAGTTACTTCATGCCAAAGAGTAGAACTGATTTGTTTATCTCAACACTGCTGTGTTTATTAACTTTTTTCCCACAGTGACCAAAATACCTGAGAAAAACTATTTCAAGGAGGAAATATTTCTTTTGACTCATGATTTCAGAGGTTAAAGAACATAGTTGATCAGCTTCATTTCTTTGGCACTGAGATGAAGCAGATCATCATGGTGGAAGGACATGGTGGAGGAAAGTTGTTAATTTTCATGGCAACCAGGAAACAGAGAAAGATGAAGAGAGAAATGAAAGATCAGGGTACAAAGTATAACCTTCCATGGTATGTCCCCAGTGATTTACTTCCCTCAACTAGGCCCCACCAATCGAAATTTCCTCCACTTCCCCATAATGCCACCCAGCTATGAATCCCTCCATGAATTAATCCACTTATGAGGTTAGAGCCCTCATGATTTAATCACTTATCAAAAACCCCACCTTTGAGCATTGCTGCATTAAGGACCAATCCTTCAACATGTAAGTCTCTAGCAGACATTGCAACTGAATTTAGCATATGTCATTAACTCACATTATTGTTATTATACTTAACCACACTTAACATAGTGGCTAAGTGTGCAGGTTTTGCAGGCAAGTCATAAAAAACATTGGGTCTGACCCTGGATTCTCTGAATTACAGTTTGTAAGGTTTCTAAAAAATTGTACAAATGTACTTATCATTGGGCAGGGAAGATTATGAAGATCATGTGAAACAACATAGATGAAGTGCTTCTCTTGGAACTAGACTAGTGGCAAGTTTTCAAGAAAGTGTAGGTATTGTACCATTAGTAATATGAAATAGCAGTGTACATTATTTTTATATTTATTGAAAGGCCTTTTAAATTAAATAACAGTCAAGTGTTTTCATATAAGAGAGAAGTAGAGTTCCAAAATTAACATACATAAGGTTTAAGAGTCTGTTGAGCCACCCTATGTAAAAAGCATCAGTAGACATCATCAGATATGCAACTTCTGCATGAGACCAGGTTGAATATGACTTTATCCATCATTCTTTGTGAAAAACTTGTAATAATTCCAGAAGTTTAACATGCATGATAAAGGCTTTATTAGAAAGCAAAGAAACAGCAAAATAATATTTAGTTTTTTAGGGCAAGCTAAAAACTGTGTGTGTAATAAATTAAATAAATTTGTTTTTTTTTATTTTTTATTTTTTAATTTTTTACAGACTATTTTGATTCGTTGTACACAAATGGGGTACATCATTTCATTTCTATGGTTGTACACGACGTAGACTCAAACCATTCGTGTCATCATACATGCATGTACATAGGGTAGTGATGCCTGTCTCATTCCACCATTTTTCATACCCCCCTCTCATTTCCTTCTACATAAAGTTCCTGCATTCTTCTCTCACTCCCCACCCCCCGACCCCCATGATGTATCATTCTCCACTTATCAGGGAAAGCATTTGGCCTTTGGTTTTTTGGGATTGGCTCATTCCACTTAGCATGATATTCTCCAATTCCATCCATTTGTTTGCAAATGCCATAACAGTATTCTTCTTTGTGGCTGAATAATATTTGATTGTGTATATATACCACAGTTTCTTTATCCATTCATCTGTTGAAGGGCATCTAGGTTGGTTCCACATCACATCAATGTTTATAGCAACTCAATTCACAATGAATTTGTTTTTTAAAAATAGGAAAAAAAGGCATTTTCTAGCATTAAAAATTTAGCCTCAATGAACATCATTCAAGTTATCAAAAGCTAGGAAACAAACTATACCCAGAATGTGGGAGACCCAGGAAGAATGACAGAATGAAAGGATCCAGAAGACAAGAATGCTGTTTTAACCCTTATTAAATAATTGTACTTAATATATTTAACTATATTCATGAGAATTATTCCCTGCATCTCAATTTCATGTAATAAAAACTCTATATTCTAATATGATCATGATTTAATTTTTTAAGAAAAGTTAAATGATAATTTTTCAGGTAATTGTTGAACTATTATCAATGTTGGCTATCTTTCTCTTAGAACTTTGCTTTGTAGCTCCAAGT
Organism: Sciurus vulgaris; assembly: GCF_902686455.1. Taxonomy (NCBI): domain Eukaryota; kingdom Metazoa; phylum Chordata; class Mammalia; order Rodentia; family Sciuridae; genus Sciurus; species Sciurus vulgaris. Next base: position 21,390,533 of record NC_136470.1, on the reverse strand, counting down.
ACTCATAGAAAAATGATTCAAAAATATAGGATATAGGATAGACAACTTAAAAAATTATACTTAACCCAGTAGATTTCTAAGCAAAGGTAGAAAGGAAACAATTTTATTGTTGAACAGCATTAAGCTAGACTGTAATGGGCACCACACAGAATCTACTGAACAACTGAGGAAGCAGAAAGTTAGCTCACTCTTTTATAAAATCAAGCAGATACTCCATATTTCATACATGTTCTAAGGAACAGGTCTTCAAGTGACAGGACACTTCTGAAATATACTTGGTAATCAGGCTCACTGTTAACCTACTGGTTTTACTCAAAGTAAAACAAAATTTCCATTTTTTTATGACAACAAACAGTTTTGCTAATTGAAGTGAAGTACCCCTGTAAGTTAAACTCATCCTCTCACACAAATAGTGAGAATACTTAAGAAAAATATTAAAAAGCATTTAAATGTTGATTTCACATTTTGTGTCTTTAATTTGGATATGTTGGAAATCAATTCCTTGGGAGTATGGTTGTCACTTTGAGAGCTAAGCATTTCCAAAATTTATACAATATACATTTTTGCATTTTTATATTAAAGAAATTACTCAACTCAGGCAAATACCTTTATTGTGTTAATTTATGTAATGATCACAAATTAATGTAATAAAAATATTCATTGCCTTTCTTTATAACTTCAGAAGCATGAAGAGAAAAATAAACAAATTTACCAGTGCACAGATTTTTTTCTTGCTGAATTTTATGCTGATTTCTTGCTGATTATTATACTCTTCTGTAAAACAATATAATTACTAATTCTGTTACAAAATTAAGTGTCTTTAAAATGTCATACAATTTTGCAATACTTCAGTGTATTTTAAATTAAAAGGTACTATTGCTTACCGTGGATAAATATTTTAAAACTCTTATACCAATGTTATTGATCTTGGATATATAGATTGGACCTGAGTATCTCCCTGGTTTTAAAAGCTTCCCTTTAGAATCTATTAACGCCTTTTTTGAACCATGCCCCATCTTCTGCTTCTTTCCAAATCTCCTCCTCTTTTCTTCTCCTGCAGTTGATATTTGTTGCAATCTTATGCCTGCTAGTCTTCTAAAACACATTCATATTTCAAAGTATTTTGAGCCGTTACAAGTACAAATACTAATTTATTCTAACCCATCCCTACACATAAGGAATCGTCTTTAACCATTATCTTATTTTCACCTACAACTGGTATTATCTTATAAGTGACATGAAGTACCATGACTTAAACTCATATGATTTTCTTCTCAATAAAATTCTCCTTAATACTAATAATATTCAGCAACTCTGTCAGTTTCCAATTACTAGAGCTGAAAACGTCAAATGTGTTTAATTCAATTCCTCTTAGTGGTTATAAAAACTAGTCAGTCAATAAAATATTCAAATATATTAAAAACTTTCATTTATTATACATTTGTATCAGCAATAATATATAATATGTTTATATATAATACTTTTTACTATAAATAAATTAGAAGAAAATTCAGGATAAAAATTTAGGAGAAAATCTATAGGACATTGGAATAGGCAAGAATGTTTTGAAGAATATCCACAAACACAGAAAACAAATGCAAAAAAAAAAAAAAAGCAAAAATTGGATTACATCTAACAAAAATAAAAACATACTGAAGAGATTGCTTGAAGCCTGCATAATAGAAGTAAATATGTGCAAACCATACATCTGACAAGGAGCTGACATCTAGAAAGTATACAGAATTCCAAAGCTGAATAGCAAAAATACCTAAATAATTCAATTAGAAGTAGGCAACAGATTTAAATAAACACTTCTCAAAAGAAGATATGCAAACATCTAACAAGTACATCTAAAAATTATCAACATCTGTAATTATCAGGAAATTGCAAATCAAAGCTATAATGAGATTATCTGCTTACCATAGAAAAATTATTATTATCAAAGATCAAAGATCAAAAAATGCTAACAAGGGAGTGGAGAAAATTGGGCCTTGCAAATTGTTAGAGGAAGTGTAAATTAGTAAAAACATTTTGAAGAACCTAACTGAAGGTTATGATCCAACAATTTCGTTACTGGGTTGATATCCAAAGGCAAAAATTTCTGCAATTTCATTGCCATATTCATTGTAACAATATTGCAACATTATTCAAAATAGCCAAGAAATGGAAGTAGTGTAAATGTCTATCAATTGATGAATGGATAAAGAAAATATGATGCATAAAATCAATGGGGTACTATTTAGTCCTAATAAGGATGATATTCTCTCCTAATACATTTATAGTGTTGTGTCCTACATTTAATGTTTTATGTCTTACATCTATGGCTTTCATCTGTTTTGTGTTCAATTTTGTAACTGGCAAGAGAGAGGTCTATTCATTTTTGTGCATGTACATGTCTAATTTTTGCAGAACCATTTATTTAAAAGGCTCACTTTTCTCTAATGCATATTCTTAGATCCTTAGCAAAGTTGACTGTAGATGTACAAATTTACTGCTAGTTTCTCCCTTTTCTCTTCAACTGAGCTACACTGATCTGTTTTAGTTTTGTGCTAATACCATGCTGTTTTGATTACTATAGCTTTGTAGTATATATGTATGTATTTATTATTAGAATTTCAACATGTACCAATCATGGGCACAGAGATATTTAAAAAAGCAGATGCACATTCAAAGGAGATGTATGCCTTCTTGAAAGAAAGAGATTTGTTTTGGTAACTCCTGACTCATTTTTTCTTCTATCTTTCTTCTTTGCTAGAGATTGAACCAAGGATCTCACACATGCTAGGGAAGCTCTAGCATTGAGTCACTCCTTAGCCCTTATAGTATGTTATGAAGTTAGATAATGTAATGCTTTTTTGCTTTGTTCTTTTTTCCTCAGATGTTTTTGACTCTTTGAGATTTTTTTTTATGATTCCCTGTGAATTTTACATTTTTTTTCTATGAAGAATGTCATTAGTATTTCAATAGGGATTGCTTTGAACCTATAGATTATTTTGTTACATGGACATAATAACAATATTGATTTTTTCAATTCATAAACACAGGATGTCTTTCAATATTTTGTGTCCTCTTCAAGTACTTTCACCAATGTTTTATGATTTTAATTTGAGAGAGTTTCTACCTCTTAGTTAAATTTAAGCACAGGTTTTTAAATTTGACACTTTGTAACTCTTAAAAGTGAGATTTGATTTCCTGATTGGTATTTCAGATTGTTGGCTATTATAAAGCAATGCTACTGAATTTACATGTCAGTTGTATATCCTGAAAGTTTGATGAATGTTTGTTATTTCTGAAGGTTTTTGAAAGAGTCTATGATGTTTCCTATAATAAGATAATATCAACTAAATACACTTTAGTTCCATCTTTAGCCTGGTGACTGTGGTACTATGCCAAGTAAAAGTGATGAAAGTGGGCATTGTCTTTCCCCAGGTTTTAGAGAGAAAGCTCTCAAATGTTCTTCATTCAGGATGATGTTAGTTGTTGTCTTGTTTTTTATGGCCATTACTGGATTAAAGTACATTCTCATATAACCTGTTGATCGCTGTTTTTATTGTGAATTTTGTTATTCAATTTTCTGTATCTCCATAGATGCAAAATTTGTGGATTTTGTCTTTCATTCTGTTTTTGTGCTGCACAATGCTTACTGATTTTTGTATGATGAACCATCATGGCATACCTGAAATTAACCCCACTTGATAATTAATCCCACTTAATTATAGTGAAGAATATTTTTAATATACAGTCAGTTTTGGTTTTCTAGCATTTTTTTTTATTTTGTTGAAGATTTTTATAATGATATTGATTAAGGCTATTAGTGTGTAATTCTTTTTATTAGTAATATCCTTGTCTGGTTTTGGTATCAGGTTAATAACACCTTTATAAAATTTAGAAGAATTCCTTCTTTTACATTTTTTTTTTTTTTTTGGAATAGTTTAGAAAGAATTGTCAATACCTCTGTTTTAAATGTTTGGTGAAAATCCACACTGAAGCCATCTTGTCCTGGACCTTTCTTTAATGACAATAAATTTTATTACTAATTCATTCTCATTATTCTTTTTTTTTTTTAGATTCTCTACATTTTCATTTTGTTTTCAATGTTTGTGAGGTGCATGTGTTCAGAAATTTGTCCATTTCTTCGAGTTTATAAAATTTGCTAGCATTTAGATGTTCATACTATTTTCTAATGATTCTTTACGTCCTATGGTGTCAAGTATGATTTCTTTTTGTCTTTGATCTTATTTGAGTCTTCTCTCATTTTCTTAATTAGTCTAGCTAAGGATATATTGATTTTATCATTCTTAAAAATCAGCTCTTGATTTCATTGATGTTCTGTATATTTTTACTTTTTATTTCATTCATATTTGCTCTCATTTTTAATATTTATTTTCTTATTTTACTTTTGGTTTTAGTTCGCTCTTTTCCCCTAGATCCTAAATGTTTAGTGGCAGTGGGTTTACTTGAAATCTTTCTGCTTTCTTGAAATAGGATTTGATTTTTGTAATGTTTCTTATTAGTTCTAATTTTGCTATAAACCATAGATAACGGTGTGTTGTGTTTACATTTTTGTTTCTTTCAAAAACATTTAAATCCCCTTTTTGACCTCTTCCTTGACACATTGTCGTTCAAGAGTAAGTTGTTTTCTAAATTTTCATATGTTTGTACAGTTTTTAAAATTTTTCTTCTATTGCATTGTGGTAAAGAAGCTCAATAAAAAAGTTGATTATTTGATATTTGTTAATTCTTGTTTTGTGGAATATAATGTAATCTTTCCTGGAGAATATTCTATATATTGTGAGGAATGTGTATTCTGCATATTTGAGGTGGGATATTCCTCAGTTTTCTGTTAATTCTATTTGGTCCAAGGTGCCTTTTAATTTAGCTATGTCTTTGTTGATTTTCTGTCCAGATATCCATTGATACTATAAAGTATGTTTTATAGTCACATACTATTAATGTATTGGAATCTATCTCTCCCTTTAAGTCTACAAATATTTGATTTATATGTGTGTGTAATCGAATACAGAATGTATACACATTTACAATTGTTATTTCTTCTTACTGAATTGGTCCTGTTATCATTTTTGGTGACCTGTCTCTTTTTACTGTTTTGATTTTTACTGTTTTGTTTTGACCTGTCTCTTTTTACTATTTTGTCTGATAGAAGATGGTGAGTGTTGCTTTCTTTTCAATGTATTTGGCTGGAATATCTAACTCCATTCTTTCACATCCAGCAGCTTCATTTACTGACAAATGACATTTTTTTGCTCCATTCGTTGTCTTCACTTACGGGATTCCAATTTTATAAATGTTACACTCTTTTATATTATCCTACATTCCTTGAGCATTCCATTTACTATAGGTCAGTGTCTCTTCACTGCTTTATGTCTTACAATTTGGACACCTTTTTCTACTCTTATATTAGTTTCCTAAATTTGTGGTTTCATGTCATACATTATATGTAAAATAAAGTGTATGTTTGGGGATGTGACTTAGTGGTAGAGAACTTGCCTACCCTTTCTAGGGCTTAAAATTGAACCCTGGATTCAATTTCCAGCCCTGGAAAAAAAAAAAAAAAAAAGAAAGAAAGAAAAGAAAAGCATAGGGTTTACACAGGAAAATTTCCACCAATTAAACCTACACATCTTTTGTTTAAGCCTATGTTAATTTTAGTGTGGTAGTGATGGTAGCAGCAATAATTTCATCTATATTTAGATTGTATGTAGAGTTCATTGAAGGATCATTTAGGTTTAGTCTGTGACTAGTTTTAGATATTGGAAAAGCAGTTTAAGTCTATTCACTCAGTAGGGCTTGGCATCTGAGCAACAATGGGTTTTTGGAAGCCTGTGTTTTATGGTTCAGAAAAGGAGTTTGTAATGTATAAATCTTTCTTTTCATAGCAACTTTACAGAAAACCTATGTGATTTTCTTTCACTATGGTATTCATCCTAATTTCTAACTTCATTTTTCAATTTCTCCAACCACAAATTTTCTCAACCTTTCTACCTTGTGCCTAATATTAGTGATGTTCCGTGTTACAGTAAAAATAAAATTCCATGCACAGTGGTGACACTTCTGAACTCATCTGTCTTGCAGCAAATGCAACATTTTTGAAGGCTTCATGTAAGTCAGGAACATGCCTGTGGTCCTCTTTACCTGCCCGGAGCCTTCTTCACAATCCTAGAAAATGCTTCATGGACTAGGAGTGGTACCATGACTGAGGAGCACGAGGATTGCGCTCTTCACACCAATACACTTCTGGAGATTAAAGGTCAGCTCTCCTCCTTATACTTTTCTATGGCAGTTTGTTCTTTCTTGATCACAGTCCCAGAGCTGAAATCAACCACAGGTTCCTTCTTTCTTAGGAAGGAGTTTATATGGTATTTTTCCACTCTTAAAAGGCAAAATTTATCTCTTAAACCCTTTAATGTATTAACAGTATGTAGAAGTCTTAATTTAACATCAGAACAATTATTTGGCAGCAAAAGGGTAAAAATTTCCAAGATGCAGAAGTAAGAATGAAGTTCAGTGATGGAACAGTGATTGCCTACTATGTGTGAGGAACTGGGTGGATTCCTAGCACTATAGAGAAAAACATTTCCAATGTCTGAAATAATATTTTCATCAGCTCATATTAAACTTGCTTCCAAATGCCAAAAAATTTCACGCCATATGTCTAATCTTCAACATGTGGCTACAGTGAAATATTCAAGCAAGCTTTGTAATAGCAAGGCAAAGCAAAAAATGCAAAATATTCTAATGTCATAGAAGCCTTTAATCCCTCAGAAATCGAAAATGATATGGGACATATTCTTTCTTGGCTACTTTACATCTAAATTTAAGTTTATATTTAGGTTATATAAGTATATATGAATAAATAAAATAACCTTCTGTGAACACATTAGGGACAACAATCCCCTTTGAAAAAAATCTATAGTTTTAATTTCTGGATCCTATTTTCTATCACAAAATTATGAGAGGGGCTGTAGGTATTTTATTCACATACGCATAACTGCCTTAATTTTTGTACCTTGTCTGGCACCCATGACCACTACTTTTATTTGTTTATTTTTATTTTTTCATATTTTTATTGTTGCATTATAGTTATATAGTGTTGGATTCATTCCTACATATTCATACATACATACAATACAGCAATGGAATTTGGCCAATATCGTTCACCAGGATTACCCCTTTATCCCTTTTTCTCCCTCTTGATGGTCTTTTTTCTCTACTCTACTGATCTCCTTTTGTTTTCATGAGATAACCATCACCTTTCTTTACCTTTTTCCTCTGTAGCTTCCATATATGAGAGAAAATCTATGACCCTTGATTTTCTGAGTTTGGCTCATTTTAACATAAGGTTCTTGACTTCTATCCACTTTCTTACAAAATGACATAATGAATCTCCACATCATGTACAATCACAAGACAGGGAACCTAATTATCTTAAGATACACCCCATGTTGGTATAAATAAGCCAAAATATACTCTACTGTTTTGTATATCTAAAAAGAGAAATGCATATATACACAACTGTTTCATTCAGCCATAGAGGAAAATGAAATTTCATCACTTCTTTTATTTACAATGGTATGCTCTTCAAGTGATTACAAAAATAACAAAAGAAAACAGGAAAAAGCAAAATATAAACATTTGTTGCTGCTCTAAGATAGATACTTGTCTAGAGCAAGTATTTATCTAATGCTGTGCAACTGATTATAAGCAAACATATTATGTATATAGTATTTAGTAGAGTGCAAGATTCTTTATAAAAAGCATGTTACATCATTACCCTTGGAAACTTTAGGGAATGATATAATAAAATTTCTATATAAATATTCTTTCTTTCACTCTCTGCAAAGGGTATTTTGATTTTAGAGAAAATCCAGCAGATTTCAAAAAAATGTCTCATGAATCAGTAAATCAACTTTTTTCTGTACTAACTTAATAATTGTAGTCAGGTGGTCTATTGCTGATTTATTAGAAGTTATTTTGGGAAGAAAGAGGGAGAGAGAGAAATAATGAAGAACTTTCATTTAAATTGTCAAGGATGTCATGAAAATGCATAAATTATGGCCATGGAATAACCTATTCTTCAGTATAAATTTATTATAATTACTCTTCTTTATGGATAGAAAGCTTGAGACTATTAAAAATTACTTTTTGCTGAAACAATAATAAAATAATTGGTTATTAAATGAATATCTAAGCATAAACCTTATTCCATTGTTAAAGTGTATGATAATTTAATATTTTTTTTAATTTTACATTTCTAGGGGGAAAATGTTTCTAACACATTTATGTAATAAGGAACAACTTCCCAGTATTGACAATTGACATCAGCTGTACATATTCATTTTGCTTCTCATATATTTGACAATGAATTACTAACAACTTCAGCACTTTTAGCACCAAAACAAAGTGGGAAGGAAAAAGAATGATAAGGGGAATGATCAGATGCTGTGAGAAACAGACGCTTAGGTGCTTGAGGACACTTTAAATGAATGAAGGCTATAAGAAAACTGTCAGTGATGGAAGGTAGACTATTACATCATGAAGAGGGGTTGCTTAGGAAAGAGAATTGGTGAGACTTCGAGGGACATTCATTCATGAATGTCAGGGATGCTCTTGAAGACAAGAGACTGTTTCACCCATGGACATCAGGATGCCTGGCCAGTCATCCTGGTTATTCATTGTTATTGAAAGGGCCCCACCCTCAAGGGAGACATCTACATAAATAATTCAGTTTTAAATTTTTAAAGGTGGCATATTCTAGTGTTAAGACAAATAGAAAAATCTCTGGATTGCTTCTCATTCAATAATCAAATGAATTATAATCATTTATTCAGTTTATATTGTGTGCAAAACTCTGGTGGTAGGCAGGAGATGTGATTGTCATATCTCAGCATGTCACTTCCTGACATTGAGCATTCAGCATGGATACAGGAGAAACTGAACTGTGCTTTTATCATGGTATCATGGTTCAGTCCCAGGAGTTGAACCCAGGGGTACTTAAACACTGAGCCACTTCCGCAGCCCTTTTTATTTTTTTGTTACCAGGGATAGAACCCAGGGACGCTTAAACACCAAACCACATCCACAGCCCTTTTTATATTTTACTTTGAAACAGTCTCACTAAGCTGCTTAGAGCCTTGCTAAGTTGCTTAATTTGCTTAGGTACTCAGTAAGTTCTGAGGCCATCTTTAAATTTGTGATCCTCCTGCCTTAGCCTCCTTAGCTGCTGGGATTACAGGTATATGCCATTGTGTCTGGCCATAAACATCTTAATACAGAAATAAACAAATAACTTGACTTTTCAAATAATAATAATAAATTAGGACCCTTTAAAAAATATATATACACTTACATATATATATGTCTGTATATATATATGTGTGTGTGTATATGTGTGTGTGTGTATATATATATATATATATATATATATATGTATCTGGATGAAAAATCAACATTGAACACTTTCCCTACAAAAAATAGCTTTTAGCAACTTCATTAATTAAAGCCTTGCTACAATCCAAAATCATTTCTAAAGCATATATCTTGAGAAATATATCTGAAAAGCATCGCCATTCTAAAACAACATATGTGTAAATCATGGCTGCTTGTTTTATTCAAAAGTAACTTTCCTGGAAAAAAATGTCTATTTTGAAAGTAATGCTTTTTGTTAAAAATTTGACATGCTTTGACATTATTGCATTTAATAATGACTTGTTTATATACAATCCATCATTACATAAATCATTTGATAACAAAATAGTACTGTGAAGGTTAAACTTTTATTCTAAAAAGGATATTGAATCTCAAAGAAGTAAGTTACTAACTGTTATGACATTAAAATAAAATCATGAACTTTAAATTGTAGCACCTCTGAAACATAATATGAAAATTCTGGATAATATCTGACCTTCAGCTCTAATTTCTACATCAAATATGGCTAACTATATAACTGTGATCAAAACTATAAATTGAAGGTTATGACATCATATCATAAAATATTATTGTTGTGTCCATTGATAAGTTTTGAATGTTTTATTAAAAGAAGTATCTTGACAGGAAAAGCAAGATCTGGGTAAAAGGAAACTTCTTTGCTTTCATATGATCTTTGTGTTAGGTCCCCACATCTCAATTTCCAAGGAATTACAGGGAGAACTAGATGGCATGTGCACCCACTCTGTGTGGTTTTGCATTAAATGGAATAAAGTAGGACATCATGAATCTCAGCATTTAAGTATGGGATCTTACATAACCCCCTTTCCCATCAGGAAAAGGTTAGGCTTAAAAAGTTTATAAGATAAATAAATCTTTTCTGAATCACAGGAGAAGATCCCTCCCCTCACTACCATTCAATAGCGTAAATTTGTTTCTTGGGATAGACAAAGTTGTAAACCTCTACAGAGAAATACATAATCTCTATTTTCCAAGTTATTTAGCCTTCAATCCTGGTTGCAAGTGACTTTTACTTTGAAAGTCCAGACATCAAGGAAACGAAAATATTCCTGTAGCACTACTTCCTGACATCGCTTTTATGCATAAGTCAGTCACATGGCTCTAAATTACCCACCCAAAAATTAACACGTAGGAAAATAGACAAAATACAGGAAGCATTCAGATTTGACATTGATTAACAGGCAGCACAAAACTGTCATCCAAATATGATGACCCCTACTATCACACAGGCTCTTGGGCTCTAGGCAATATATCACCTGCAGTTCAGGAGCCCAGCACTGTCACTGAAATGATGAAATAGATCAGAGCTAAAGTAGGTAAAGAAGCTATAATTTGAGGAGTAAAGTTATTTAGATGATATGTAAGGAGTAAGTTATTTAGATGAGATGATCCCAACAAGTGGAATTTCAGAAAACAAATAAAAGTCTCACTGGGTTTTTAACTGGTAATCTATTTGACCATGGATAGGTTAAAATACTACAAGATCTAGAAAAAAAAAATCTTTTCAGGAATCAATCACCAGCTAACTGCACATTTAATAATTTACAAGTGTTCAAAGAACTTCAGTATTCAACGATCATGTTAAGAACAGAAAATTTGTAGCGAATTGGTTATACCTAAAAAGTGTGGTTAATTAGGCCTAGAGGGGAAAATACAAAACAAACAGAACAAAACTATTTTAAACTTGTCCTAAAGGCAATTAGCAATAAACATTAAAGGGTTTAATCTGATCTTCATGTGTTTCAAATTTCAGAATAAATTTTAATCATATATAGAGAGATATGACAAAATTTGAGTTTATACTGTGTAATTCATAATATCTGATACCCAATATAAATAAGCAATAGAAAAATATGACAAACAAACCTGGAGAAAAATCAGTCAATAGATAACTGAACAGAAATGATAAAGAAATTGGGAAACATGTATGTTAAAACAACTATTATAAATGCCACACATTCATATTTACACAATATGTATAATAAAACATACATATGATGAGAAAAAATAAGACTACAAAGAAGAACCATATAGAATATCTTGAGTTTAAAAAATCCAGTTTAAGCAGTTAAAATTATTAGTATATTTGATCAGGTTTGTTCATATTTGAATAACTTTTAAAAACTATATTTTTAAAAGACATCTTGTCTGGCTATGGAATTCCGGTTGACAATTTTTCTTTTGGCTATTGATAAATAGAATACTTAAAACTAGAAAATATACAAAACAAAGAAAGAGAGGCTAAGAAATGGGTTTGAACATGCAGGCAATATTACCAATCTATTTTCTGACTACATTAAAGGGAAGGGGGTACAATAAATAATGATGCAAAAATTGCAACAAATTTTTGAAATTTTATGGAAATTTTGAACACAGATCTAAGAGTTTCAATAAATGCGAAGGAAGACAAACAAACATAATAACACAAAATCAAATGGCCAATAGCAATAATTAAAAAGAAAATATTAAAGTATTCAGGAATAAAAGACACATTATATACAGAGAAATGGATAGGATATGCCTGATAGGATATGCACTGAAAGAGATAGGAGAATACTTTTACAATAGCCAAAGAAAGCCATTGTCAACCATAGCCAGACAAATAGGTGATAAAATCTATAGCCATAAAAAATATATGTGGTTAAAAATTTTGAAATAAATAAACTTGACAAAATATATTGAGAGTAGATGAACACTAATACAGATTATAATTAATCATAAAATACTAATCACTCTCTTTTAAAATAGGAAAGACCACTAAGATGTCCATTCTTTTTAAAATTCCATTGTGTCCCAGTCATTACAATGAAACAGGAGAATAACTAAAACAGAGATTGTGAAAAATGACACAATGCTATGCTCCTATTCAGATATCAGTATTATTTACTTGAACAATCCAACAAAGCTATAAGAACACTACTAGAACGGGTGGGCATAATAATTTGAAAAGGATTAGGGTCAATAACCAGATCTTCTCTTCTTTTATGTTAGCATAGATAGAAAATTTAAAACATTTTAAAAATTGTCATTCGTAATATCTAACAAAACATAAATAATTAGAAATATGTTTAACAGGACAATGCAACTAAAATATAAGCATATAAATACTTATATACTTATGTACTATAAATAAACAAAGAGTTATACTATGTTCATGAACAGAATCATTGTTAAAGTGTTGGTTCTCAAATTTATCTATAGATCGAATACATACATATATATTATTAAACATTATCATAAAAATAAGTGACTATATGTCAAATATTAAAAATCAAATTTACTAAAAATTAAAATATATTCTATGTAAATATTAGTGTCAATTATTATTTTCTCTGCTTGTTCCTACTTTCATCTCCACCTATATTTATAGAAGTTCCAAGTATTTTTTTGCATCTTTTCTGAGTTATCACCTTTTCTAGAGAGAATTGTTATAAAGCAAAGTGTTTTACAGTCTGATAACTTTGTATTGAAAATGAAATGAATGAAAAATAGAATTTCATATTATAGATTTGAGATCTGTAAGAATTCCTTATTGATGCTTTTAAAAGAAAGTTTAATAATTTATTAGATTCAGGTTAATTTAGCACTTTTCAAATATCTGGTTTGCTATATTCTGTGCTGACTATATAATATTGTCTGGGTAATATAAAATGCAAATTAACATCAACATTATGGAAAACATCAATGCATTCATTTTTCCTTATAATAAATAATATTTATACACATTCAATTTACTGTGAGAATATTCAGCATAACTGTATTTACTTGATTCTCACTGGACACATTTTCATATTAAAAAGTCTGAAAGAAAATTTCCATATGTAATTTTTAGGCTAGTCAATTTCTACTCACTGAGGTCTACAGAGTTCAGGTAAGTTATCACATAAGTCCAGTGCTGCAGAAATATAAATTATTTTGCTTTAGCTATTCTTTATAATCTTAAGATGAAGATATAATTCATAATGGGTATAATTTGAAATATAAATATAGAAATTTAAGTAGAATAAGACATACAGGTTAGGGTTTTTTCTTAAATATATGAATTATGAATATGTTTTATGAATATAACTTTTTACTAAAGAAGGTAAAATTTCTCAACTAATATTCAATAAATTTCCATGATAATTTATATTGAAGTATGTTTAGTGGTTATTCAGTTTTCTTTTCTTGGTTTATCATTAATGATTTTTAAAATTTTATATTACAGGGTATATATTCAGTATCAGATTCTTCACTGTCATGAATAATACTGTGATAAATTCCTTTCCAACTGAATTGTCCTACACTTTCACAAATATATTTTGTAATACATTTCTAAAACCATGATTTCCATGTCAATGACTTATTTATCTAACACTTTTAAAAAATAATCTTCTAGATTGGTTTGTGAACTTTGACTTCCAACAATAGTATAGGAAAAGATCAAATTCCCTATATTCTTGCAACAATTCATAAAAATGTTATTTATATGACAGATAAAATCTAGCTACTACAAGAGGTAACAATTTCAAAAATATATCTATGTAAAATTTATGTAGATATTTGTATAAAATTGAAAACAACATGAAATTAATCGATCTTCTTTACAGTGGTTAGAACAATCTATTTGAGAAAAGGACAAAGGAAAAAAATATATGCTTAGTGATATCACTTTTTAAATAATTTACTATTTTCCACTGATTTTTCTGTTTACCTGTTCTAAAGGGATAAATGGAAGTAGCTCACCATTTATGAACATATCTACAATAAAACAATTCCACTCTAGCTTTTTTTTGTGAATGGAGAGATTTTTTCCTGCAAAAGATATGCCAAATATCTAAACTATAGACTGGGATAAAGTAGAAAATGTGTTAATAGATTATGATAAAAATGCCAAAGTTTATTGATTAAGAAACATGCTATACTTACATTATCTGAAAAACAAAAATAATGGTAAATAGAGTTTTGTATATTTTTGTCCATAAACAGTGGTAGAAAATTGATCATTTGGAAAATCCTAAAATGTAAAAAGAGAGTAAAACATAGAACCGTTCTAAACTTGCTTTTGGAAATAGAGTACTGAATCAGTTTTTTCAACTAAATATTTAAAAGAATAAACTGAAATTGAGTACATTTTATAATATAAGAAAGGCCATACTACCACCTAGTGGTTAATTGTGTTGCTCAAGGGTAATATTTTCACCTTCAAGTATTAGAAACTGTGATGAAGGGAGGTGATGGCAGAATATTTTATAGTTAAACAAGTTTGGTAAATGCCAAAAATTGTTTATTACTTAGAAATTATTCTTAAACATTTTATATTTCATTGTCTTTATCTTGTAATTTTGAACACAACAAAAACAGGTGGTAGAAGGGGTAGAAGTGACTATACAAAAATTACTATGACATCTTAACTTCCTAAGAAACCAGGAAACATAAAAATAATTACTTTTGTGAAGAAGATACTGATTAACCTTTAGAGATATCTAAACTTAAGTAAGCTACATTTCAGACATTACCGAGTTAAGCCATAGATCTATGTTTCTGTATTTTGCCACATAGGATGGGCATTTGAATAAGCCATATTAATAACAATAAAATTGAATTTAAAAATCATGTTTAATTTTTAAAGAAAAATATTCTGAAGATTCTTAAGGGGAAAATGCTTGTGAACAAAAGGAAACAAATAAGAAAATATTTTTTAATGAATCAGTTTATATCTATAGTACATTCCCAATTATGATCTTTTCCACCTCTTTTTATCTGCCTTCAGTTGTGTGCACCTATGGTTGTGGTACATGTTCATTTTGTATGTGTCAGGTGATGATAGACACAATTTAACATAATTTCAACCATAATATATCTTCAATTCAAAATTCATAAGCCATATATTTAAGTATTATATATAGTTATTTTACTTTTTAAAATAAATTTATTCATCAAATTATTGAAATATCAATTTAAGGACTTTAAATAACCTTGTTTTTATGTAGAAAAGAACTCTTTTCTTAGTTGTCTATGTTTATTAAGTTTGAGTCCTATAACATTATAGGCAAGAGATGATGAGTCTTTGAAAAAAAAAAAAAAACCTGCATACAAAAGCCATTTTATCAAAAATCAACATCCTGCTACAAATTCACTGAAGTACAGAATGCTTTGTTCTTCATAGAAAACTACAGGATTTATTCAGTACCATGGTGCTAGTTCAAGAAAAGGAGACACATTGATTAATTTATTCATTAATTCACTAAATACGTAATGAATATATTCTAAGGGCCATCAATGTGCTAGGAGCTGGGGATGTCAGAATGAAAAATTGAATCAAACTAGCAGCATTTCTGTTCCTCTGGACTTACTTTTATTGGAACTAAGAGTCAAATGTAAGAAAAATGTAAGATAAAAATGGAAAGCTTTGGAATTGGAGAAAGAAACAATTCTAAAATATCCAGAGGCCAAGCATATTTCTTGAGTCATAGGGACAATGTGTAAATAGCAAAGAAAAGGGCCCGCCATGCTTAGGTACTGTAGAGTGCCTCTGTGTGTCATTAAGTGGAGGTAGGACAGGTGAGAAGGACATCAGGTGATTTGCTTCAGCAGCTGCAGTGGCTGAATAAAAAGATCCTTTTCCCCTGGCATTGTCTCTGTGATGAGTGTTAGGAAGAGACATACAAACAGGAATATCATCTGTGGTAATTTTAAAGCATCATTACAAAGAACTTTTTAATATAAAACAGTACAAATGAAACTTTGTAGTGGAAAGATGTGACAATTGCCACCTGGTTTAACCTATGAGTATATATCATTAGTGATAGTGAGACATTTTTATATTATACATTTCCTGACATGATTCAAAATAAATACACTTACCTGTTATTCTCACTATAGTTGCAAAATTACCCAAAAATATTTATTCTGTATAGATACAAGCACACAAATCTAGAATTACAGAATGACAAACAAGGAATCTGATTTGGATATGTCAAAATAATCTATTTCATGTAAATCAAAAAATTAAAGAAACATATCAGGAGGGGTAGGGATTCAGTTTATTTTTATTTTTATTTTATTTTATTTGGTACTAGGGATTGAATCATGGGCACTTAACCACTGAGCCACATTCTTATCACTTTTTCATTTATTCATTTTTATTTTGAGACAAAGTCTTGCTAAGTTGCTTAGGACCTTGCTAAGTTGCAGAATTTTGAATTTGAAATCCTTCTGCCTCAGCTTTAGGAGCTACTGAGATTCAGTACAGGCATGTGCCACCATGATGTGTAAGAATGGGATTTTTAAGATTTAATAGAAATCTAAGTAGCATGTGAAATAAGTGAATTTATCAAGAATGATAAATTAAAAGCAATGAAAAAATATTTCATCAAGATAATTAGGGAAATATAAACAGAATAAATATTTGCTGGTATTTATAATTACTGAAAATTTTGCAAAGCAAAAATAGTAAAGGATAATTTCTATTAGGTAATATATGATGATTTTTTAAATGATGCTATTCTACGAAGGATACAAATAACATATAGTTTATTCCAAAAAGCTTCCAAAAAAGATAGTGGAACTTCTAGTAGGGGGAAGATGATGTGGTTGCACTTTACCTGTCCCTTGAGCAGAAAAATCTGAACATTACTGTGTGATTCTATCTCACAGGTTGGTTGGGCTCTGCTTATTTTTTAAGACTATTTTTCTTTATGTTTCATTTAGTTATCTATTGCTGTATTATTGATACATTGATTTTTTTCGACTCACTTTTATCAATGATTCATAGAAAAATACAAGGGGTGGAATTGAACATCAGAGTGGAAATTTTAGCAGATATTGAGAGTGCCTCCAAAATGTTTGTACCACATTGTTGGCAGGTTACAGAGGACCCTCTGATGCAGCCCTTTTGCACAACTCAATGTGCTTCACATTTGCTTTGTCAAATTTTGGCTACTTTGAACTTAAAATATTTTGAAAAATATGTGATATTATCTCGGTAAGATTTTATTTGTATCTCTGTGGTGGTCAAAATGTTTGAACACCTGATGGATGTTTATTAGTCTTTTGGATATTTTATTTGTGTGGGGTGTGTGTGCATATATTAAATGTGTTTTCAAGAGTTCAGATCATTTTAAATTAATAGTCTCATTTTTATTTTTTGTATATGAGGGATATGGGTTTATACATGTATTGTAAATATTTTCTCCTATAGAATTGGTTGCTATTGTCTTCTTATAATGAACTCTTTTGGTAGAACTCATAAATTCAGTTATCTAAGTACACTAAATAAATTTTATTTTTCATTTACCAAGTGCATTGAGTATCTTTTTGGAAAAGGAAATATTGTCCATTTTAGGTTGAGATGATATTCATCATTGCTATTTTCTACTCTATTGGTTTTCGACATGACTTTCCTGCATACATATATGAATACACCACATTGAATCTCAACATTGTATACATACATATGACTGGGATCCTAATTAGACTAAGATATACTCCACATTTGTACAAATATGCCGAAATATATTCTACTGTTAAAAAAAAATGAATGCTAATATCAGAAAATAAATTTCTTAGAGTGTAAATAGTAGTTTTGTTTGGAAACAGCATATTTAATTAACAGATGTTCCCTTCTGCTTACTGTCTCCTCAAAGTGTAGCCACTCTCTTGAAGCCTCACAGGATTCTCAGGATGTAACCACCACCCTGATGTCTAATATGTGAAATTAGTTTGGTAAATGAAATCAATGTAATATTTACACTTTTGTGTCAGGCTTATTTTTGCTCCATGATTTATATCTGAATAGTATGTTCTCATCATTATACAGAGTTGTACTGTTTGAAAATACCAGATTTTGTAAACCATTCAAGAATAGAACATTGCATTGTTTTCTGATTTTTCATATTCTGAATATTGTTAATGAATCTGATGTCTTTTTGGTGACAATATTCCAGTTCTGTTTCACAAACAAATAGTAATGGAGTAGTTGTCACATAAGATAGATTTTGTTCAGTACTAGAAGGTACAGCCAAGTTTCCAAAGTAATTTAGTACTTTAGATGCTCAAAGCAATATAGGAGGAATCCAGTTGCTCAAAATCCCACCAACTTTTGACCTTCCTTTTAATTTTAGCATTTCCAGTATAGTGTGATGATATTTTATCACTCAAGTTTCCATAAATACTTATGTATAATGTAGTTACATAAAATATTAATTTGAATTTTATCAACTCTATTTATATGTGTATGTGGACTAAGTGTTAAATGCTTCCTCCATTTTTCTCTTAGTTTGCCTGCTTTTGTCTTACTGAGTATTATGAAATTATATAAATATAATGTTAAATCACGTACTAAGTCCTAAATGGTTTAAAATATTTTTGTCTTTTTAGATTTTCTTTTCACCTTATTGTTGGCAAAGTTAAGAAACAATTTTTACTATTTTCTTTTCAGGTTAGGATCTGTAATTCACCCGGAATTGAAATTTGCCTTTGGTGTACAGTCATAATCTGATAAACTTTTTATATAGTTATCAAATTGATCCAATATTAGATCATTATTAAAAGATTCATAATTTTAATCCTGCCCTGTGATATAGTCCATTTTTACTCCATTTTATTTTCTTATAATTTCTTTTAGTTTGCCTCTCTTTGTTAGAGCATCCAGAGAGAGTTACAATGAAAACGTTGTAATCATACTGGATTTTTGACAAGTCATGCCATTTGGTAATTTATATTTCCTGATTTAGTTTAACTTCTAACTTAAGGTTCACTTTCAATTATTATTGATGCTTTGCATTTATGTATAAAGTTTATAATTTCTGTGTTAAATTTTGTAATCAGAAGCTGCTGAAATGTCATCAATAACTGAATATGAACAAAACTGGCTAGGAAATGTTTTATAATATAGAGCCAATAAATGCATGAAACTATATTTTGTATTTCTTGAAAATATATTCAATGATTATTTACAATGTATTGAAATGTATTGCATAATTTTTTTATTTACATTTTATTATTATATCTGCATTTATATTTGATCAGAATGAATGCAAATATATGTGATATTATAGGTTGAAATTTTTTGGAAATTTTTTTTCCAATATTTTCTTACTAATAAATAGAAAAAAAGATTTTTATTGATTTGTGTCCAGCCATATTTGTCGTTTCACTTATTAATAGTAATTGTAAAACTGTGATCACTTTGTTCTATGTCATAATTGTCATCTCATAATAATAGTTTTATTTCTTCTTTTTTGAACTCTTTAATTTTTATTTATTTTTATTTATTTTACTAACCAGAATTTCTAAACTATTTTTGTACATATGGACAAAAACAGAAATAATTCAGAATTCAGAATGAATACACTCAATGATTGGAACATGGGTTCAGGTTAACATGTCAAAAGATTTATGATAGACATAATTAAATCATAAATATACTTATATAAGCCATCACATTCTGAGAAGTTGGATAGTTTAAAATATTTTTAAAGCAATTTTCTTTATTTTTCTTTGAATATCTTTCATTAGATATGAATAATCATTACTTATTGTGTCCACACTGCTTGATTGTGAAGTTACTCATTTTTGTTAAGTAAAAGAGTTATATAGAGAGAAGGCAGCAAAGTGTGTATGACATATAAAGCTATTGTAGGGCACTGTGATGGAATATCAAGTAGATCAGAAGACCGTAATAGTAATGAATCCAGAAACAGACCCACATACGCATAGTAACCTAATCATGACAAGATGGCCAGCTTTCCTTTGCAATAGAAAAAGTATACCTTTATTTTATGTGCTCAAAAGCTTATGTACAAAAACAATTCTTAAACATTATACCCTGCTGTAAAGAAAAATCAATTCAGTAAAATTCTGAGTTTTCAATGTGAACTGTAAAAAAAAAATTAGCTTTTACTTGAAAACAATACATTAAAAAATATTTCTTAGTTCAGACTACTATGATAACATGCCATAGACTGGGTTGCTTAACTAACAAGCATATATTTTTCACAGTTTTGAAAGCCAGAATCTCCGAAATGTTCAAGATCTATAATGGAACTACTTATCCAGTTCCTGGTGGACTTTTACATGGCTTGCAGAGGCCATCTTCTCATTTTTTCTTATATGGCAGATGATAGAGAGAGGGAAAAATGACCTGTGATTACCTTTCTCTTCTTGCAAGAATGCTAATCTCATTGTAATGGATCCATCTTCATGAAACACTATCAAGTACACTCTGAAAATATTAAATAGGAAATTGCAGAAATAATTCATGTTATAAATTGTTCTGTGTAGCATAGTGATACTTCATGCCATCCTTCCTCACATGGTCTTGGACATGAATCATACTTTGTCCAGTATATACATTCTACATATGTTGTCCTTCTGTCAAGACCCCAGTAGGTGTCTCAGTTGTGAGGTCAACTGGCATGGTATTGCAGTGCTTCTGTTTAAGTAATTTATTTTGCTTAATAATGGTCCCAAATTTCAAAAACAGTGATGTTGACAATTGTGATATGCCACAGAAAGAATGTGGAGTGCTTTCTCTATGTTCAAAAGTAAAAATTATTGACAACAGGAAAGAAAAAAAATATATGCTGAGATTACTGAAATGTACAGTAAGGAATTGGAAATCTCTTAATAAGCCCAATTTATAAATTAAACTTAACCATAGGTATATTCAGGAAAAACAGTACAATCTGATAATGATATTTTGGTTAAGGATGTACCATATACACATTTTCCCAAAAGATTATATTACGTCCTGACATTGTGATAATTGCAAATATTAATTTTGTAAAAGAATAATCTAGTAAGTATTTTTGCACATTGACTACATTTTCACTTAAAGAAATATTTTTTTTAGAACCTATCTATACTTTTATGTGACCCTTTATTGTATGTATATATGGGGTTTTGTACTACCCATAGTTTCAGGCATGCTGAGAATAGAGTGGTTGGAACATTTTCCTTGTGATAAAGGAGTATCAGTGTGCCTCTACATGATTGTTGAGGAGAAAAAAAAATGAAGTCCATACCAACTTAAGATATAACAATAGAGGAAGACTTCTTATTTAATATAAATCATTGTTCCTATAAGAAAAAAAATAAAAAGCATATCATATTAAAATTTTTGAAATTATTTCTAAAAAGACACCATAAGAAAGTTAAAAAAATCATAATAAAATATGTATTGAAATATGCCTTGTAAGAAATGTGTATGCAATATACATAAAGGAAAATTAAAAATAAAAGACATAGAACGTATTTTTAAGTAGGCAAAATATTTAGTTAGTTTGCAAAAGTGGATAAGTCAAAGACCAAAGCATACATAAAAACATTGCTTAATTTCATATATCTTAGGAATGCAATGTCACCATATACTTATCAGAAATTTTAAAATGAAAAATATTGACAGTATTAAGTGTTAACTAAGTTACAGACGGAATGGTATGCACAGCTCTTGTTGGTGGGAGTGTGATTTGCTACAACTTGGAAAAGTGTTTGGTGATGTCTATTTAAATCAATATTATCAAACCAATAACAGAGCAATTTCACTTCTATGTTTATTCCCAACACAAAAGAGTGTCTATATGTTCTCCAAGACAAATTATCTAATTTCTGAAGAGGCATTATTCATAAATATGTAAGTATACACAAGTAACTTTCTCTTCCTTCAGTTACTCAATGGTTAAATAAAACTGATAAATTTTATTTATTTATTTATTTGTTTGTTTGTTTATTTATTTATTTTCACTTAAGAGAGTTTATTAAGCAAACAGGCAGACCGTCTCCCTGCAGGGTAAGAGAGAAAATGAGAGGAAAAGAGAGAGAGCAAGAGGGGGGGGGGGGGCACAAGAGAGAATGAAAGCCAGGAGGAGAGCATGAAAGAGAGGAGGAGAGAGAGAGAATAGTGAGGGAGCTATTCTTAAGCAGTTGAATTCTGCAGGCTAACAGGGGACCAATTATGGAAAAGGATACTTGCAAGCTGACTGATGAAACAATAGCTAGCTAGAATGTTCACAGACAAGTTAAGTTGTAAATTGGGAGGTGGGGAAATGACTGCAGTGTAAAGGGCGGGGGAGCAGCTTTATATTATATTATATTTCCCTATTTTTGTTTTTATAAGGAGATCGTTTGTTCTCCAGTTCTCTGCCCCCTTATCTCTCCTTCCTGCCTACATGACTAGGCCTGGTTTTGCAGGTGAGATGTAAAAATTAAGAAGTGGATGGGGCAGGGGGAGAGCCAAACTAATTTAGCCAGGCAAGGGCCCGGGGGCATTAATTAGCAGCTCCTTGCTTGCAGTTCTTAATAAGGGCAGGGAATTTGAAAATCAATGGGCTCCGAAGACCCTTGACATTCCATTCTCCCAGGGGCAGTCTCCAACTTCCAGACTTCCAGAGGCAGATGGCTTTCCCCGACTTCATTTCCTCGATTTGACTGATCCCCTATTTCTACACTAACTGCCTGTCCCCAATTCTGGCTTCATTCCCCCATCTAGTTTTAGGAACTTCTTACTGCTGTAGGGAAAGCGGGCGACAAATATTCTGGCTTCTTTGAGCTGGAAGGGGACAGCATGGGGTAAGCAGTTTGGAATTCCCTTTTAGAAATCAGGTCAGTCGAGGGGTCCATGGTAGAAGTCTGGTTGGGGAAGAGCAGGTTGTAAAGGCATCTGGGGGTGGGTGCTTCTATGTGAGAAGAACAAAAAGACATGAGTACTGAAATGAGATTAGTACAAGATAAATGTTGCAGAATCTGGAACATGTCAATGAATATCATGAAGATGACAGAAGTCAATAATCCCTCACCAGGAGGTGGAAGAATTGAGAAATTGTTCCCATAACAAGGACTAACAAAGGCTGGAGAGGACCTTGCCTTTATTTGGGAACTTTAACAATGACCTATACTTGTAGACAATTACTCAAATGAACCTTGCAAACATTATTATTGAATGAAAGAAGCTAAAAAGAATACATATTCATATTTTATTTACATAAGTTTCAAATTATACAAGAATAATGACCTATGTTTTTAGAAATTAACTCATGGTTTGGTGACTATAATAGAGTATCATGATCTTCCTTGGTTCTGATAATGTCATTATTGTGCTTCTTGATCTTAGTTTATTACACAACGTTTTTTCACTTCCTCATCATGGATACAGATGTACAAATCATATTTGCCCTTTTTATTTTCTATATTTTATCTCAAAAATAACATTACTTTAAATTAATATAAATTGCTTAAAATGAAAACTTATTTTGTAATTTTATGGCATTTAAAATATTTTTATGATATATTTATTTAAAAAGTAATTTTATATAAAATCAACATCATAGAATAATTATTGTGGCGTACTCTTCCCTAATATTTTCTTATTTTTCTCTTATTCATTTGTTTTACAGGTTTTTGATCAAACCCTTGTCAGGATAAATTTATTTTATATATATATTTTTTTTTATTTTATATTTTTTGGTACTATTCATTGAACTCAGGGGCAGTAGACCACTGAATCATCCCTAGCCATACTTTTTATTTTATTTAGAGACAGTGTCTCACTGAGTTGCTTAGTGCCTTGCTTTTGCTGAGGCTGACTTTGAACTTGTTATCCTCCTGCCTCATCCTCTCCAGCCACTAGGATTACAAGTACGCACCACAACATCCAGCATGATAAATTTATTTTAAAAAACGCTTTGGAGCTAATACATTTCCAGTTCCATTTTTAGATATTTAGAAAAATAGACTCCCATGTATTTCAATCTAAGTTTTGTGGATCAAATGGAATCTTTTAGAAATCAGATTCTAAATGAACATTTAGAAGTTTGCCTTCACAAATTTATAGTTGTAAAGGTGCTAAAAAAATGATTCTAAAATCTTATATTTGAACTTAAATACATTTAGGTAGGGTTATTAGAGGCAGGGATGGGAGGACAAGCACCCTGTAAGTAACACCACTGGGGCTAGCATTCAGTCAAGAAACATTTGAACTGGACACTGAACACCTATGATTCCTAGATCTATATTGTAACCAAGAAGTCCCCAGAAGTATAAAGTCTCCATTGCAATAAACTTCTCATTAATGTCATCCTTAATGATCTTTATTTCTCTCTTTCACTTTTCCATGCTCTATTGTTGCTTCAGCTCCCAATTAATTTTCATGCATAAAAATATTTGTATCAAATGATTTTCTCAAACCAACTTAATTCAATTTTAACAGTAAAAATGGAATGAACCTCATATAACAAAACCCAGTAGTACATTTGCTACATTGTTGATTTTTGGAGAATTTGAGAAGAATTCGCTGAGAAACAATCTAGCCCAGCCACAGTTGTTGCCTTAATGTCTTTGCAAATATATCAAATAATAAATATATCAAATCAAATCATAAATTAGGGTAAGAAAAAGGGAAAATATTCAAGCTCTACATGTTTATATTTTCCAAATTAATTTTTTTCTATTAAGATATATAGAAAGCAATTGCTTTATTTTATTTATAGTAGAGAATATATTTTTATTGAAGTAGTATTTTCTGGTTTTATCTAATGATAATTTTCTTCATTCTGTTCTTTTGTTTTTTAATTATTACCTGCAATGTTTTGTGATTTTATAAAAATTGTGTTGTTTCTTATATCCAATGATCCATTAACAAATGAAGGACAACACTGAAAGTTGTAGTATAAACAGGATTTATACTGGGCCATCTTGTTAGTTGATTTTTTTTTTCTTTTAAGAATCCAGAATGACATTTAATCTTTAGCTCTGTCAACTTATGATATACAGTAACTGTTCTCCCATCCATTTTCCAAATGATATTTTTACTTCCTTAGAAAGAAAAATGTGCAGGATTTCCCATCAGTAACTCAAATTCATGTAAAAAAGCCAGAGCACAGATGAGAGTGACAATTAGAGTTTCTTTGCAAGGCCTTTGACTTTTTTTTATATCAATGACTTAAGTTACACTGAAGAACTTACAGGTAGCTTACTTCAGTTCTTATTCATTCAACTACATTGTCAATTATAGCCAAAATTCCTAACAATAAGCAAAGAAAAACAAAGGGACACCTAAATACCTACATATTTTAAGTTTATAACAAAAAATTTAGAAACTCTACCAATCATTCAATTACAGAGAATGAAAGTTCCATTGCTAAATGCAGGAGATGAATTTGTAAGGGAGAACATGTTTATTCAAAGTTGGCTTTGAGGAAAATGGAGGCGATGTTTCTGCTTCAAATATCCATCTTTAGGATTTCAGGGAGTCAAATCGCTTTTAGGAGAGGGAGGAGGAAGCTCAGTGGAAAATAAAGCAGGAAGACTCACTTTCTTCCAAGCACATCACTTCCTCTATCACCTCCGTCTCAGAATCTCTGAGACCTTATGTTATGGTTTAGATCTGAGGTGTCCCTACGAAAGCTCACGTATGGGACAATGCAAGAATGTTTAGAAGTAATATGATTGGGTTTTGAGAGCCTTAACACAATCAGTGCATTGATCCACTGATACGCGTTAACTGGGTAATAACTGTAGGCAGGTGGTAGGGTCTGGCTAGAGGAGGTGGGTCGTTGGGGTTATGCCTTTGAGGTATATATTTTGTGAGGTGATCTTGGCATTCTCTCTCTCTGCTTCCTGGCAAGATTGCCTGAACTGCTTTTCTCTGCCACATCCTTCCACCATGATATTCTTACTCATCTCTGTCCCTATGGAATGGACCTGGCCATCAATAGACTGAAACCTCTGAAACTTTGAGTGCCAAATAAACTTTTCCTTCTCTAAAATTGTTCTTGTCAGGTCTTTTGGTCACAGTGACAAAAAAAGCTGACTAAAATACTTCATTACATCAAAGGGAATTTGGACTCCTGGGCCAGCATCCACATTTTCCTTTTGGAGTTGAGAAGAGAGACACACAGAGGACTTTCTGTAGAATTTGGAATACCATGAAAAAGATACATTAAAGACGAGGGAATATATTAGGGAAAAGATGGGAGGGGAAGAGAAGTCACTTTAAGAGAAACATCTTTCTAAGAAGACATAATTTTGTTTAAAAAATGCTATTCCAAAGTGTTCTGGTACAACAACTGATCTTCCACATTCACTCTCTCCCTATGCTTACATTCATGAAAAAGCATAATCAAGAAGCCTTTATGACTAGTGCTCTAGAGGTCTCAGCGTACTTTTCTCAGTTTACTTCTTCTGTGCTATTTGGAGTTGCTGATGCAAAGAGGCAAAATGGCAGAGGATTACAGAAGCAGGGCTGTCCACTGTCAGTGACCAGCTCAGCTCTGGTGTTTCAAATGAACAGCTTTATGGGCACCCACAATTTTTCTTGAATTCCACATCTTTTCTGCATGACGCCATATTCAAAAGGTTGAAACCCTTCTGTCATTATCTAAAGAACCATCACATGCCTAAGGTAGAATGTTTTTGCATTAACTGTGTGAAAGCATAGTTTCTGTCACTATCAGATAATGGGAAAAAAGATTCAAGATTAATTGTTAGATATCTGATAGGGTGAATAAATTGATTAGCTCCTTTTAGAAAATTTCTCAACAATAACTATAATTATCACAGATATAATACCATTCCTGCATTTTTCTAATTTTTGATAATAGCACTGAAAGTATTAATACAGATACTGAGAATCTTTTCCACAACAAACACACACATATACACAGAGTGACAGACAAAGGGAATGGGTGTACAATTTATTCTTTTTATTCTTTTATCAAGGAGAAATTCCAATGATTTCTACCAAACCCTGTCATTCAAAATAGTTAGGCCTTCCTTCATTGTCCATGGTCTAGGGAAATAAATTGAAGACAGTCTTTTTCATAAGAAAAGTATTTTTTTTATCACCAGATACTCACATGCTTATTTGTGTTTTAGACAACAATAACATCCTGGGTTCTTAAAATCAGCCTCATTTTGTTAGGTATAGTAAATAATAAACAGTGAAATGTGAACCAATAACATAGTAGGATCACAGGGTTTCTTTGAATTGTCTTTAACAATCAAATAATTTGCAGAACAACAGGTGTACTAACCCTTAGAATTAAGAAGTGGAAATAAAAGGAGTCACTTAAGAAATGCATCAGGAAGGTAAGATCAATAGGGCTAAGTCCTGACAGGATCTACTGAGGTCATTATAAAATTAGAATTTATGGCAATATGTTTCTTAATATATTTCAGAAGAAAATTTTATTAACAGTGCAGAACTCTGCCTCATCATTGACCTCAGCCCGCATATTAACATAGGATTGATTTGCAGATGAAGCCCACCTGAATGGAATAGTAACCACAAGAGTTATACAAAGAAACAACAAGGGTCAAAAACTCCCCCATCCAATGAAGAAGGAGCAAATTTTTTGATGGGTAAAGAAACGCAAAAGATGGAACCCAGTTCTCCAGGTAAACATCAAATAGTAATAAATTTGGAAGCAGCATTTTTCCTTTGTCATTCTGTGCTTTGAGATTCACTCTCTCTCTCTCTCTTGCTTTCTCTCTCTCTCTCTCTCATGTTATTTGCTCAATTTTCAAGATTTTCTTTTAAGCAGCATCAATAATTATGGTATTCTTTGGGCAGAGTCACACAGGTAATAACTCAAAGATTACAGACTGGAAGAATTAGAGAAGTGAGCAGATTATGTACATATGGTGATTCTTCAATGGTGATTTCAGAGGCACTGAAAATTAGAATTGGTTTGTGCTGGGAAAATGGTATGTAAATTTTACACTCTAAATTTGATGTAGTTTAATTCTGGCCTGCAGACCAAATCTAGCTCTATGCCTGTTTTTCAAGAAAAGTTTTATTGAAATGCACCCAGTCATTTATAAATAGTCCATGGTTTCTTTTACATTCCAATGGCACAATTGAGTAATTTCAAAAGAAACTGTGGCCAACAGGCCATAAATATTCATCTGTAATGTATAGAAAAATTGAGGTAAGCCTGGCACTAAATATGTAGGTGAAATTCTACTTCCTTTACCAGCTACAGATTTTCTTTATATAAATCAGTTTTTTTATCATCTATACTACTTTAATATACAGATGCCTAATTGTTATTCATCGTAAGGATTTCCTATATAATATGCTAATATTTTGCAAATGTAGATTCCTAAAATCCTTCAGGAAAATATACTTCCATGTTCACTATGGAATAGTCTGATTTAGTATTTCTGCTAAGAAATACTAAATTCTATACTAATTCTATGTCTTTGTTTAAAGAGCCCAGAGTAAAGATTTTGAAGATTTTGAGAAGATCAGAGGAGATAATTTGTAGACAACTTCTCATTTTAACTTGCCTTGCTAGTAAGAATATTCATCACAATTTTGCCAACTCAGATTTTTGTGGCTTCTGTTTAATATCTAACTACAATGAGTTCAGGGAGTTTGATTTACTTATAACTTTTCCAGATCACATTCTCTGAAATTTTCACTTCACTAAAATCTGATAGGCATAAAGTAGGTCAGAAAAACATGACTCCACACACAATGTAGCAGATGTGAGTATATCTGTGTGTGTGTATGTGTGTGTGTGCATATGCATATGTGTTTGGATATTTGAAGTTTGACAAAGATACCTCTATTTCTAAATTCACTTCACTTTCCTCTCCTTTACATATTTGACTTCTCAGCAATAAGGCATATATATATATGAAGAATTATAAATACCACACAATTTGTCATTCTTTCAGTCTGTAAAATATAAGCCCTAGACAAAAGTTTCCTTTCCAAATAAATACTGATAATTTTATTTGTTGATCCATGAACTTCTCACAAGTTCCCTTTATTCCTTGCATAATTTCTAAACTCTTTGGTATGACTTGAAAGGTCCTCCAAGAGTAAGCCCCTGTTTACCTTTTAATCTTGTCATCTAATATGTGACCTCTTTTTAAATTACAAAATAAACCATGGTGTCTCTCAGTCAAGAACTACAGATTTGCTGATCCGTGTGTAGAATTATATTCTCATGTTTTCTTCTTAACATGTTCTTCCAAATTACGTACTTCTTAAGACACACTAAAACACGTGTAAGGAAGCGGTAATGTCTGCTGTAATGTCAATTATATTTGAAATGATTTATTCAGTCAGTGCTAGAAACTCCTTGAGACACGGAAAATTGCTTGCTCACTAGTACCTAGATAATTAGCTACAAAAAGTGGGTGAGGGGCACAACATATGCATGGTGAGTAGGGGTCTTTTTGCCCCAATATCTTACTTTGTTTTTCATTTATTTATTAAAGCCCTGTTCAAATTTATTATAAATGAACCATATCAACTAGTTTTTGAATTTTAAGAACTGAACTCTGATCTTATAATGAGTTAATCAGGGACTTTCCTTTTTTACTATCTACTATAATGTTTGAAAATTATTGATGAGCTCCCAACACTGTTTTAATAAATGAGTTGGTATTAAATAATTCTCAAACTACAGATACAATTACATATTCAGACGACTTATAGCTATTTGAACCCACAAATTTAACAGATGCAGCTGGGACCTGTTGAAGTTCTCCAATAAATATTCTAAAAACACACTTATGAATGTAAATAAGAGACAGCACAAAATAAGATTAATATCATAAGCCTGGTGAATTGCATTTCTTTTTCTCTAGCCAAGACATAAGATTATTAGGTTTACATGCAAGACACACTCCCATGGGCAACCTAAGATCATGACAGAAAAACAATTCACTACAGAATCTCAAAGTAACTATTTACCACATTTTCAATATTCTGTACTACTATAACATTAAAACAGTAGAATTTTGTTGAAACCAAATTTCCAGTAAATACAGTTTCCTTTTTCAATTCAATAAAACATATCGAAAAGCAATTAAAACTATTATCTGGGAAACTTTAGTATGTGTCTTCATGAATGAACTTTGTATAAATTGAGTTACTTGGCTTGTCATCACAAATAATTCACTTGCTGTAATCTTGTAAGTGATGGTAACAACAACAACAACAAAAAATGCCAAGAAACCTGTGTTATCCATACTACAACAAATTAATCTATAATTAAATGGCATGTTTGTCTTATGCACTTCTTTCCCTGACTACTTTCTAAATAGTTTGCTTTTCAAAGCAGTTTTTAGTATGGTAATATGTAGTCAAAGATAATGATCCTTTAATGTTATGAACTGAATGTTTGAGTCCTCCCCAAACCCATAAGGGAAAATATGATGGTATTTTGAGGTGGGCATCTGGGAGACTTGCATGAGACTTTGAGAGTGAGGCCCCAAAACAAGATCAGTATCCGTATATGATGAGAAGGAGAGATCAGACTGCCTTCTCCCTAGCACCATGTGAGGACACAGAAGAAGAAGATTTCTATAAACCAAGGGTTGGTCTCAGCAGGAATTGAACTGGTCAGCACTTTGCTCCTGGCATTCCCAATTTCTAGAACACTGAGAAATAAGTGTCTTTGTTTAAGCTACACCAACAGGATCCTTCATTATATTCATAAGCATGTGCTAACATACTAGTAAGCATATGTAATGCAAAAAGAAAATTTTGTGAGCAATTGTTAATGGGGAAAAGGGAAAGGAAGTAAAGAAAAACAAAGAGAAGTAGATTCCTGTTATAATTAAAATTATGGAATGAAAATCTAATTCACTTAAGTCAATTAAATTTACCCTTTTAGTCCCTGTGTGGAGAGAGAACACATATATGGATTAGAGGGGTACATCTAGTTGCTTCTATCTTATCTAGCAAAATTAATATATCTTTTTAATATGCTCATCTGAGGAAAACAGTCAATAGCTGAAAGTAGTTACAAAAAAGGCACAATTCACAAAAGCTAGTCTATGGAACCAATCTAGATGCCCATCAACAGATGAATGGATAAAAAAAATTGTGCTATATAAGCACAATGGAATATTGCTCAGTCATAAAGAAGAATAACTTTATGACATTTGCCAGTAAATGGATGGATCTGAAGACTATCATACTAAGTGAAATAAGTCAATCCCCAAAACCAAAAGTCAAATGTTTTTGCTCATATGTGGAAGCTAAAACACATTAATGGGGAGGAGGGGAAAAAAAGAAGTTTAATAGATTAGAAAGAGAATGAAGGGAAGGGAGTGGGGATATTAATAGGAAAGACAGTGGAATAAATCAAACATAGTTTTCCGGTGTACACATATGAAAATACATAAGTGAATCCCACCATCACGTCTACCCACAAGAATGGGACCCTAATTTGAATAAGATATATTCCATGATCTGTAATTTTATCAGAATGGATTCTACTGTCATGTATATCTAAGAACCAATTTAAAAAAAGCTTCAAACTACATTTTAGTGGAGTTTAAATGTAGAAAAAAAATATCTATTATTATGAATAGCAAAATAAGCTTAATTTTACATGCGTTTTGTAAGACAACAGTTAAAGCTTAATGTTCAAGATTACAGTGACTGGAAACTTCACAAAACAGTTTGCATATTTTATCACATAATTATGAAAAAGAGCACCCATATTGAATTTATTTCTTATCAATGTAAGAACACAATATATCAGGTTTATCAGAATGAATATGATAGTTAATTGGTTTGTTTTCATGATGACAAATTGCTCTATAGGAAGGACCTCAGTTCCTCCCAGATTCTCCTTCTTAAATACCTACAGAATTCAAAATGGGTCTGACGGACAGCCCAATGGCAAGTTCATTTAATTAATCCTAGGCTCCTGCTCCTACTTTAGACAAAAATTTTAAGATGCTTTGAGAACAGAGAAGGCAGCGAACCAGTTCTAATTAGATGGCATATGAGTTTAATGCATTTTTATTTCACCTCTAACACCTCTGTCTTTTAAAGTGGCATGGCAGATTTTATTCAACACAAAAACTTCTGATAGAGTATACCTTAATTGCAAACAGAGAATTCAGATTT
Source organism: Sciurus vulgaris (assembly GCF_902686455.1). Taxonomy (NCBI): domain Eukaryota; kingdom Metazoa; phylum Chordata; class Mammalia; order Rodentia; family Sciuridae; genus Sciurus; species Sciurus vulgaris. The sequence goes on along the minus strand of NC_136470.1, from coordinate 21,358,207 downwards.
GCTGGAAACACATATGTGTTCAAACCAGACAGGATATATATATATCTTTTTCCATTACACTAGGAGAAAATATAAAGTGTCTGAAAAGTTCTCCCAGGCTTTCTTTTGTACAAAGTAGGTTCTTTTTGATCCTGGAAAGGTATGATAATTTTAGTAGTTGTTTCAAATTTTTAAACTTCTATTTTAGACATAACAGAATATTGCTGAAAATGCATAAATTACTTGAAAATAGACTGCTTTCTGGCCATAAACATTTCTTTTAAAAGTTGTATAGTCACTGAGGTTTATTATGATTATTGTGATTAAAGAGTTAGTGTCATAAATTGAGAACTATATAAAGATTTTTAAATAATCATTTTCAAGACATTTAATATGTATATTCAAATTAAGTTTGTGAGATACCATCTCACATTTCGTAAGTGGTTTATATAAAAGGAATGTTCTTCTATTGAGAACCACCATTTTAAAATCTCTCCATCTGTGTCACAGAATACTATTTTCCTAATCACAACAAATACAATTACTACAGCTGTCAATTATGTAAAATTTTCAAAGCTTATGACTTATTTTTATCACAGTACTTAACCTTTAATTTAAATATCATTGCATTTTCCTCAAAATACCGTGTTTCTTTAATGAGCTCTGCATATCACAAGCAAAAACTTTTGTTAGTAAAAACTAGGATGAATAATTATGATCTCATTAATTTGCAAAGTCTTCAGGGATTCTCCTAATCATATTCCTGTTGATTTTCTTGTTGTTTAAGTTAGTGCAATATCTTTCATCATTCTAGAATTGAAAAGCAATACCAGGTACAATCTATGTAAAATATACATTATAACATAGGTCACATTCAATGCCACTTCATGGTCACAAAAATAATTGCCAGTCAGTTTCCTCTTAGAACTCTTGTATATAAAATGTATAGATTTATGGTTTTTCAATATAAATAACATTTGAGCATAAAGTTTTTTGACTTACCATCTTCTGAACAGCCTCAGATTCATATCTGTAAGTGGTAAAATCTAGTTATATAGAACATTAATTTTCTACGCTTGAGAAATAGTAAGTACCAGTAAGCTTAAATCATTTCACTGAGTCCTTCATCCAGGATAGAATCTCCATTAAAAGTATTTTCAAATTTAATATTTTAAGTTCATTTGGATATGTTCACAGTAAACCTCTCAGCTTCCAACTTTCTTTTCTGAAATTGTATGGACAACACAATCTTCTAAGAACCAAACACTTCTTAATTATGTCAATTAATTAAATATGGGTGTCTTTAGATTCAGAATTTATATTTACAGAAAGAATGATTGAAATGTATTGGTTATTAATTAATCCTCCTCTCAACACATTTTTACTGAAAATCATAAATTCTTATCAAAACTCTGAAAAACTTGATACCACAAAATACTCTTTCAGTGTGTAGTGCTGCATATCAAAATATTGTAAACTTCAGTAAATTGTTATTTATATGGCATATTGACTTATACTGAATGCAACAAAATGGTTACTTTAATTATATTTTGTTTGATTATAGAGTTTGGTGAAACATTTTACACCAATTTTTACTACAAAGTTTTAATCCACAGGACTACTTCATAATATCTATATAACTCAGTTGTTCTTTAAATTGTACATATATTTGCAGGTTTTAGACATTCTAAATTTGTAGAAAACAATAATATTACTGTCTACTTTATGAAATTGAAATATTTGGAAAGGAAGAGATGTATATGTGACATTAAAATTATGAACTAGTGAGAAATATATAACCAATTTCAGTAAATGATGAGACAGTCACTTTACATAAATTTTCTATGCCACGATAAATTTATTCAGCAGTAGCTTAACTGTAAAATGCTACTTTTTTATCCAAGTAAATCTATATGTACAGTACAACTGTTTTGTTATCATCACAAGTTGATTTGTTAAGCTGCCAAAGATATGAATGGTAATAAGCAGACAAATACAGATCAAGGGCAATCACTCAATAATTCACATCACACTCCATACCTTTTCTTCTCAGAATACTAAGGTAGGTAATATGGAGAATTTAGTGTACATGTCCAAATATGAGGGAAATTTCTGTAATAACATACCTATACAACTTGAGAAGAATTTGAAGTGAGATTAATCACATCACTTCCAAGGCACTTACAACAGAAAGATATTTGAACCCACAGCACTTGATTATATTAGAATTATCTGACATTATTTATAATGTTGATAAATTCCCTAAATTATCTCATGAGAACAGAAACATATTTCTAAATATTGTATTAATTTACTAAATTATCTAAAAACTTCTCAAAACTCAGTAAAATGTTGATGCATTTTATTGAAAATCTACTCACAGGTGCTATGTTATCAGTTTAAAGGGATAGTTTTAAATTGTGTATATATAAATGAAGGTAAACCTCTTTATTAGGATACACCCAAATATCACCTTTTTTTTTTTTTTTTTTTTAAGCATCCTGCATCATCCCTCTTTAACACAGTTAACTGTCTCCTAGGTATAATTAAATTTCTATTTTCTAAAATTCAGTTAGTCTTCTTAGAAAAATAATTTTAGGGAGAACTATTAAAACTAAGTATTTTTATGTCTAGAAACAGATATATTTTTACACTCAATACTGTTTTTAATTGATTATTTTAGTTGTACACAAAAATAGGATTCATTTTGACGTTATTATAAAAGCATGGAATATAATTTCTCTGATGCAGTACTCAGTATTTCCCCTTTCCTTCCCCTCCTCCTCCCCCTTCCCTTCCCTATTTTCTACTGATCTCTCTGCTATTTACTTGTAGTTTTTAATTTTTTTTTTAATTAGTGTCTTGTGGATGTTCATGATGGTGAGATTCACTTTAGTATATTCATGTATACATAGTAAAGTTAGGTTAGATTCATTCCACTGTCTTTCCTATTCTATCCTTTCCCCTTTCCCTTTACTACTGTTTTATAACCAACTATTTCTAATAGTCAGTATACTTCTTTGAAATTTCATAGAGTACAACGAGAATATCAAACAATGTTAAATTTCTTCTTGTTTTGTCATATTAAGTTGATGCAAGCAAGCCAACTCCACATATATTTATTAATTTAGTTTTCCACAATTATGACTGTATCAGTCAGCTTTTTCACCACTCTGATCAAAAAGACTTGACAAGAACAATTAGGAGAAGAAAAGTTTACTCTGGGGTTGTTTCAGAGTTCTCAGTCCAAAGACAGCTGGCTCTATTCCTTGGGGTTTCAAGGTGAGGCAGAAGAACGTCATGGCAGAAGGGCATGGTGCAGGACAGCATCTGGAAAGAAGGCACCAGAAAGTGGAGAGAGAGATCTGCTCAATAAGGACAAAACAAAAGCCCCAAAGGCACACCCCTAGGAACCTACCTCCTCCAGCTACACCCTACCTCCCTACAGTTACCACCAAGGTAATTCTATTAGAGGCTAAATGCACTGATTAGGTTAAATCTCTTATAGCCCAATCATTTTATCTTTAAACTTTCTTTCATTGACTCACACATGAGCTTTGGGAGACACCTAATACCTAAACAATACAATACGTTCCGTGTCTAGAGCTGGAGATTCAAATAGGAATCGAATGGAGTACTTATTCTCAAGGAAATGTCTGAACTACTGTTCTGAAGATGTGATTTGGAGAGTACAAAGTACATGAACTTAACCCTTGCTCACCACTTGTTAGTTTTGCAAGTTTATGTAAATAATCTATTTATCTAAGCCTCAGTACCTTAAAAATGGTAATAATAATAGTAAGAGAACATAAATACATTTAAGAGTTCTCACACTGAGAAAAGGGGCACCATTTCTGGTATCATGTATTTGGACAAGTTTTGAACAATCTAGTGGACCTAAATTGAGGCATGAGCAAGTAGTTTTCAAGGGCTTTTATAGCACCTTGACATTGGGAGCCCTGAGACATTTTGTATAAATTCTAACTGACTTGCTAAATCATCATGTAAATTCAAGTACCCAACCGGAGAAGTTCTGAGAATATATGGAGAGTGACAGTGGCCCAGATGTTTCTGGCCTTCCAGCTGTTGCATCCCAGTTCAAGCATATGAATGTAGCCTTTTGGAAACTCCATTTGTGGCCAGTCACCAGATAAAGACCATCTAATTAATATCAGGTGGAGCAAAAAGAATTGCTTAGCTCAAACTCTTAACCCACAAAATCAAAAGATAGAAAAGAATGTTGACACATCCGTATGTTCAGGGGAATATTTTTATATCAATAGACAACTGGAAAAATAAAAACCTTGAGTTTTTTGAGAACTGAGATAATATTTGTAGAAGGCTTAGCAAATTAGAATCACAAGCAAATGTATTTTCTAGTAATTATTGGCCATCTTGGTATGAATTCAATAGAGCAGGAAGAGCAAAGTTCTGGATGAGACTCTAATCAGTACTAGCTTTACAGATTGTCTGCCAAAGCAGTACCAGAAAAAAAAAAATTTAAAAAATTAAAAACAGGTAAATGAAAAGAAAAACAGGAAATCAAAAAACAAAACAAACAAGCAAAAAACAAAGAAAATGAAAAGATAAGACAAGGAGTGGGGAATTGTTAGAGGAAAGAACAGATTCAGGGAAGGCCCACAATCACATAGGCAGGGCTAGAGGGATTTCCTAGTAGTATTTAACTATGAACAGAAAATACAGACTAGAAGACACATGGAATGCTGACGTTTTCTCTAGTGTAGAAAAGAAAGAGAAAATAAAGATAAAATGGGGAGTTTAAGGATAAATGTGCTGGTCAAGGAGAGTATCCAATTGTTATCTTTACAGGGGATAAGAAAGATACTCTAGACCTACATACGGTGTATCTGACAAATCTTGAGGCCTGCCTCACATCCCACTGGTTCTTTTTCACCTCTAATTTTTATAGCAAATACTCACATGCCTGAGTGAACTGACTGAACTCTCTCTGCATGGAGTTATCTACTGCTTTCTTTACTAGAGATGTACAATACAGATGCTGTGGAAATTGATCTGCTTGAGTGCCATGGGTAAACCTCAGAAGGAAGTGCAAACCTATTGTACCAAAGCTGAGCACTAGGGAAAGAAAGCCAATGAACTCATATTTTCTTCCAAAATTTCATAATTCTGAGACTGATATCTTCCCATAATAGTGAAAATTACTTCTGTCTAAGTCTTGCATAATTGGATTTGTAATTGCATGGCTGATGTTATTTAGGGGCAATTTTTTTACTTAGAAAGAAATGGACAGTAACTTCCCCAAATTTGTCCTCCATAAAGGTATCTTTCCTTCTATTCTTGGCAATTGAACATCAACTCAGACGTACATTTTCTCATTGTTGCCCATCTACTGCCTATAACTCTCCCAAATTAGTAAGTGACCAACAACTGAAATAAGGTCAGCAAACCACATGCCAGCCAGAAACTTTGTGGTGACTTTCCATGAGGTACTGTTGTAATGGGGATTATGGCTAATAACTAAGTCATTCAATTCCTGTCATGGAACTTCAGTTACACTTGTTAGTTGGTACCTAGATTAGAGACCAAAAGCAGCTAAGCTATTTTAATTTACCTTCTATCTACAGAGCTGATTCCCTATTTGGAAACTACCTGATTCAAAACTCATGTAGTTCTGATTTTTGTTTCCCTACCATTCTTATCCTTTGATACCAGGTATATAGAAATGGTATATAGAATTTTTTTCCCCTCATGTCCTGTTACCGACTGTGAATCAGAGTTCTGACTTTGGGGTTTACAAACACAGCAGTAAAATATAGTACACATTAAGGCAACAAAAACATATTTTTTTTCAAATGTTTATTAACTACAGTTGTAGTGACCTCATTGTATAATTTGCTCTTTTAATGTAAGAAATTGGTAGTGTTTTAACCAATATATTTTACCTTAACCTATGACATATATTCATAAAACATTTTTCCTTGTGTAGTCACTATGTTCTTAAACTAGATATTTAGTTTTGAATTAACTGCCCAAATATCTATAGGAATATAAAACTAAACTGAAAAGATAATAATGGTCACGATTATAGGAAAAACCAACTTAGTTTGTTCTTGTCGGTAATTATACACATATATCATTACTTAACTCTTAAGTTGTCTTAAATTTTGGAAAATAAACCTAATAAAAATGTAACAATAAAAATTATTATTCAATTTTGTATTATAGTCTCTTTGGAAGAAAAAGAATGATGGAAAATATGGAGGCAAATATGGATGCTTACCAAACACCCTTTTTTTCTTTAAGAAATTTGTATCTCATGTATAAAATTATAATCATACAGTGGAGAAAAGAACAACATTCTGTATAGAAACATAAAGACATAATTCAAGAATGAATTTATTTAGTGTATTTTATTATAATTTCATTTGTAAATATTTGAGTATTTTCAGTTGCTTTTCAAATATGGAAAATCTTTAAAATCTTTGAGTGGAGAGGTAAAGCAATTTATATTTTTTCTGAATCAGAAATTCCTCCTAGATTATAACCTGTAAAATAGCCATGGCTTTTTTTTTTTTTCTTTTTAATATTCTGTTTACCTATGAAACTCCAGAAGTTAGATATTAAGAATAGGTACTCCATAAAGGCTTATTAAGCACATGGTATTCTTTTTGTCCTTTCCAGTATACATGTTACATCTTGTTATGACAAAACTAAATAAAAGTGGTTACAACTCAAGGGCTAGAAAATTTTCACTCCTGGTTTATAACTGCATAGTATTTAAAGCTACATAATTTTCCAGAATGTTTTTGTTGAATTTACTCCTATTTTTTGCTCCCTTAACAAAGAAAGTGATAGGAAAAATATGATTTGTTACATATAATAGTATACAGGCATGTTATTCTGTTTATTTTAATTCAGACAATAAAACATCTATTTTCATGAAATTGAAAAAAGTTTTTAAAATTAATAACAAGTCAGTAAGTGAACAGAGCAGAATTTTAAAAAAATTAAAATCAGTCATACTCTTGGCAATAAACATTTATAAAGGACAATAAGTAGATTTGCACATAGTAATTTTTAAAAATTAAGAAATTCATAATTGATGAAAATGCGTGATTCAAATATAAGGAAAGCTATACTCTTTATTAAAAAAATGTATTTGTAACACATAACAAAGGTGTATTAAAACTTTGTAGTGTTCATGGAAACATGTTGCTGGAAGTTCTACCTTATGTGAGTAATACTTGTTCCCACCCAGAAGCATGGCATGGTTAGCACAGCAACATACCCATAGATTGATCAACAGGATGTAATGAGTGTGCCTATCCTCTTTCTATGCTTTCTTCCTTCTTTCATTTTCTTGAAAACACAAATGATCAAGGACTTAAAGAAATATTCACAAAAGATGATATTCACATGGTAGCAGGTAAACTTTTTAAGTATTTCAATTTTGGGGGTGCGCTGTTGCAGGGATTGAACTCAGGAGCCCTCAATCACTGAGTCACATCCCCAGCCCTGTTTTATATTTTATTTAGAGACAGAGTCTCACTGAGTTGCTTAGCTCCTCCTCGATTTTCCTGAAGGTGGCTTTGAACTCATGATTTTCCTGCCTCAGTCTTCTATGTTGCTGGGATCACAGGCATGCACCACTGTGCCCGGCAAGAATTTCAATTTTTGCATCCCACATTATCCACAAAAACTGTAGAAACAGACTTCTCAGTGCTGGTAAGAATGTGATATAATAGGCACTGAATGCTAATTGGTGAACTTCTGCCATGTAATTTAATAAATGTTTTGAAAAGCAGTATGTTAATGAGACTATGCAATTCTATTGTATTTTTCAACTCTAATAATCTAGATGAAACTCGTCATTGTGACAATTTGAATTTAAACAAAGTTTATCAGAGAGCATTAGATAATAGAAGAAAAATGGGAAGAAAATACATCAGATGATGTGTTGAATGGATAATGTGAAGCTTGTGGACATAATTGAATTACATAGAAAATTGCTAATGGTATAATATCATGCGATAAAATATCTAAAGTATATTTTGCCTAAGGTTCTTTTTTAATAATGTTTCAGGAGTGGTATTTGCAATTCCCTCCAACATTGGACATTGTCCTTCAGAATTTTCACAAGGACTTCAAGTCAATAAAAATGTTCTAGGTTTTCTCATATGGGAAGTCAATTGTCCAACTCTCACCTTTTTAAAAAAATTAACATTTACCTTTTCTGTGCCTGAATATATGATAGATAATAGAAAAATCTTAATTATGGTCATGTGTATTACTTTTATTCTTCTCAATAGGGAAATTCTGCCACTGAAATCAACCTTTTTTTCCCCTTTCCAATACATTAAATCACTTACATTTTTAAGCAAAGAGGAAGGGAAATATGAAGAAAGGGGTTAACATTCTACAAAAAGTGAAAATTGGCAAATAGTTTGCCCTGATATATTATGCAGAAAAATGAGAGAATTTCCCCACCTATCTTTCCTTGAAGTGTATTTCATTAAGAAACATGTTTAAAAATGGAACTGAGTATAAACAAATTCAACAGTTTTCTCCTGTTGAGGAGGTATTACGATAATGAATGGTTATGAGCTGACTCTTTATACTGCACTGTGCTTCTCAAAGTTTACATGCTGAGTCTGTATTACTGTGAAATTTAGAGGAAAAAAAAAGATGTAGAAAAAGTTTCTTCGAAGTTAATAGGTATATTGATATCTTAGGCATAGCAGTTTTTCTCTGAACTATTTCACAAGTGGCATTCCCAACCAATGACTTTAAAATAATTTTAACAATAAAGTTTTGGGGAAGTAAACACTTTTACTCTATTCTTCCTATCCCTTCTTTGTGATTTGAATGTCCTCCAAGGGTCCATTGAAAACTTGGTCTCCAGTGTTGTGGTATGAAGATGTGCTGTGGGGCCTTTAATAGGAGAGGGCCTAGTGATAAGTCCTTGGGTCCCTGGAGTGTGCTCTTGGAAGGTGAATATCCAAAAAAGGTTGTTCTCCTAATAAAGGAATGAACCTAAGCCTGCTCTCTGCCATTTTGTCCGTTAGTATGATTACTTGCTTGTTCCTGCAAGCATTCCCATCATGGATATCCACTTTGTAAAATGTTGGAGCCAATGGGTCACCTTTGCCATTTAGCCTGACTGTTTGAACTTTGAAACTCTCACACTGTGAAGTAATAGACCACATTTCCATAACTAACCTATGTCAGGTATTTTGTTTTTATACAAAGCTAATACAATTTCATGTAATAATGAATGCCTCCAAAATGGACACAAAAGTAATTCATAGGGTTTTACTTTACATTTATATTCCTGTCATTAAAAATCTGATATATAAATATATGCATTAATCCTGAACTCAAATCTATTCATGTTTGTGTGTGTGTGTGTGTGTGTGTGTGTGTGTGTGTGTGTGTATGAAGTAAGGAAATTGAGAAAATAAAAAAAAGGTAATTATTTTTCAATGAACTCTTTCATAAAATATCTGATGATAAATATTTTATTTTTTAAATTTTAATTGCATGAGTGTGTACATGCATACTTTAATCTTTTTGATCATTTAAGATTGAAACAAATTGAAATAAACTTTTGGGGTTTCCTCATTCCAAGTGGTAGAATAATTTTTTTTTTTTTTTTTGCAGTACTGGGTATCGAACTCAGGGCCTTGTGCTTGCAAGGCAAGCACTCTACCAGCTGAGGTTTCTCCCCAGCCTGGTACAACAATTTTTGATGGAAAAGTTTTTAAATGGTATTTGGAAAATAAATGGAACTTTAATAGTCAATAATATTCCCAACATCAAGGGAATATGTGGAGTGGAAAAAATTTAACTTCCCATAGTGTAACTTTTTGACATCATGGAGGACCTCATTTTCAGAATTTAAGGAGAGAATTAGGCTCAATTAAGTTATGTATAAATTATGGAAATAGGATAGTTATGTCATTCATTATCATTGCAGGTTGGAATTTTAAGTTTCCCTTTCTATCACAGTTGAAGATGAATTGGAAGAAGGCCTTAAATATTTCCACATTTGAAAACTCTTATTTCCCTCCACGCCATTAGCATGAATAATGGGTAATGTCTGTGCCTGTCTGATGAACAATATGATAAAAACAGGTATATCCCTTGGATTGACCAACATAGAGTAATTGGTATTGTCAGTGATCTTTCTTGCTTTCTGGTGCTCAGCTGTGTCACTAGTATTTTATTTGGAGAGTCATTATTTTATGTCAATGTCAGAAAGTGGTCATTTTTTTCTTTAGTAAATAGGATAATGGTATGTAAAAGCTGGAAGAGACAGCAAATATTAAAACAATTTTAATCTCCAGATAATACATATTCCATCATAGATTGACAGCTGTTCTACTTTTAACAGGATAATAAAAATCCATTTTCAGATTGTAAAAGTTGTCAATATGCATTAGCCAAGTTAACTCCACCAGGAGTCCCCAAGTTATCTATCACATCTGTGCTCCATTTCCTCAAAATAGAATATTATAAAAGTAAATACAGGATTTTTCAATGGATGTTTCTATATTGGCTTTTATTTTTCTAAATGGCAAGCACTTAGAGAATATTACGACATAGAAGGGGAAAGTGGGAATACATATGGGCAGAAGTTGGAAGATGAGGTTGTTAATTTCCTCTGAAACATGAACCTGAGGCTGCTCATAACAGCAATACCTGGAGAGGCAGCAAGACTGGAGTCTGCCTGTCAATGCCCCTGCCCTCAGCCTTTGAACTTAGAGCTTAGTCCTTATTTGCAGTACTAAGTGAATCTTGCCAACTGGCATAATGTCACTCACTCTGGCAAGTAAAAGAACTAGCGGGGCTCTAGAAAATTCATTTTAGGTTATTTAAAGTAAAACAAATACATAGCATTTCCTATCACATGTTCAATGTCAAAAGCTTAAAAGTATCCAATGCAAAAGTGTTGAAAAATAACCTATAGCTAGAATAATGTATTACAGTATGCATGACATATAGAAAAAATAAAGTGTAGTGTTAATAACAAAATGTTCAAGGAGGACAAATTAAAATGAGATTTTTGTATGTGGTCAAATTTAAGTTGTTATTATCTTATAATAGATTATTATAATTTGGATTGTTACCATTTTAACATGTTTTAATAAGCCTCATATTAGAAATAACAACAAAACCTATAGTATCTACATAAAGAATAAAGAAATCAAAGCATACATTACAGAAAATCTTCAGATCAAATAGAAAGATAACAAGAGAATAAGAATAGAACAAAGAAATCTTAAGAGTCAGAAAACAACAACATGACAATAGGAGGATCTTTCCTGTTCAAAATTACTTAAATGTAAATGGATTAGATTTTCTAACCAGAAGACATAGAGTGGTTTTAATGGATAGGAACAAACAAACACATCCACAAAATAAACAAGATTCACCTATATGCTGCTTAAAAATATTCACTTTTCTTTAATGACATATGTAGACTGAAAGTGAAGGGGTAATAAAAGATTTTCAATGTAAATTGTAATCTGAAGGGATCACATGTGATTGAACTTTTATTAGCAAAATAATTTGATGTCAAAAACTATCAGAAGAGAAAAGAAGGTCACTACTTAGTCATAAAAGAAGGTCACTACTTAGTCATAAAGTATTGATCTTGAATTGATCAAGAAGATATAGTAATTATAAATATAAATATACCCAACATTGGAGTTCCTAAATATTTTAAGGACCTTGTGACAAAACTTAGGTGATAAATAAGATATTATATTTACACGGAATTTTATACCTCACATTCAACAATAGATAGACCTTTCAGACAGAAAGTCAAGAAGGAAACAGCAAGGAAACAAGATTTCAGTAACAAAGTAGACCAACTCAATCTTACAGATACAGAAAATTACATCTAACAGCAGCAAAATAAACATTCTTCTCCAGTACACACAAACGTTCTTCCAATTAGGTAAAATATTACACCATAAAACAAGAGTCTTAATAAAGTCAGGAAAACGGGAATCAAATTTTTGCATGTTTTCTGATAACAATGATACAAAAGTGGAAACTAATAGTAGGAAGAAAACTGAAAAATTCACAATTATGTGGAAATTAAACACATTCCTGGACAGCCAATGATGTAAAAATAGAAATCAAAAGGGGAAAAAAATCTTTATATAAACAAAAATGGATATTCAACACAAGAAACCTTACAGAAAATAGAATTTCTGTGAGAAGTTTTTAAAATGATAAATGCCTACATTACAAGAATAATGACCTGAAAGGAAAGATCTAACACTTTACCTCAGAGTGTCTTAAAAGGATTACACACTATGATAACAAATAATTTTATCCCTTAGATTTAAGAATCTTTCAACATACATGAATCAAATAGAATGAAAGATAAAATCACATAGCAACATCAATAGATGCATAAAATATTTAATGATTAAAAGTTCTATACACAGATTAGGTCTAGAATGGACACACTTCAACATAATAATTTCCATGTGTGACAAGATCAAAACTAAACATCATACTTAACAGTGAAAACCTGAACATTTTTCCACAAAAATCAGAAATAAACAAAAGCAGCTTACTCTTATTTCTTCTTTTTGAATAATACTGAAAGTTCTAATAGAATCATCAGTGAAGAGAAATGAGTAAAACAATCAAAATAAGAAAGTAAGAGATAATTTCACCCCAAATTTTCAGGCCAAATAAATTCTGTAAGATGGCATGATACAAAATTAACATAATGCCCAGCGGTGTTTCTATATACTAACTATGAGCTATTAAAAAAGGAATAAAAAGCAAAGAGAAAGAAAAGAAATCTTAAAAACAACATTTTTTATGACATCTAAAAAAGAGAAATACTTAGAACTATATTTCACAAAAGTATTTAACAAGAAACTGAAGAGGTAAAAGATTTTTACAATGTGACTCATAAGGTATCAATGAAATAAATTGAAAAAGATATAAATAAATAAAAAGATATCCTGTTTTCGTGTATTTGAAGACACAATATTGTAAAATATCCGTGCTACCCAAGGTGATATATAAAATCAAGGAAATTCATATTAAAATTCTGATGATACTTTTCACAGATATAAAAAATACAATTCTAAAACTCATATGACACCACAGAAAACCTATAATATCCACAGCATCTTGAGGAAAAAGAGCATAGCTAGAGGCATCACACTACTTGATGTCAAAGCATATTACAAAGCTAGTGTAACTGAAATAGCCACTGGCATGAAAGCAGATGTACAGTCCAGTGGGACAGAATGTAGAGACTAGAAATAAATACATACCTTCACAGTCAATGATCCTTCAACGAAGTCACCAAAACACTTAACAAAGTTTACAATAAAGAAAAATGAACATCCATGTGCAAAGGAATGCAATTGGATGTTTATCTCAGAGAAAAAAAAAAAAAAAAAAACTTTTGCAGAAACCAGAAAGCAAAAGATTTTTAACAATGGTCCTGGAGGCTAGACAACCTAAATATGTACAATATTTATTTGTCTAATATATGTTAATAAATCTGGGGAAAATACATTCAAATATGTTTGTATGAGTAATTGTCTATTTCTAGGTACTCCATTCTGTTTTATTGGCTGTTTTGTTGTTGTTGTTAGTACTGGGGATTTAACCTTCAACTGCTTTACTACTAAGCTACATACCACCCCATTTATATTTCATTTTGAGGCAGAGTCTTGTTAGGCTGGCCAGACTGGCCTCAAGCTTGTAATACTCCTGTTTAAGCCTCCCAAGTAGCTGGGATTCTAGGAGTGTGCCACTGTTTTTAGTTTTCTCCTCCTCCTCCTCCTTCTCCTCCTCCCCCTCCTTTTCTTCTTTCCCCCTCCCCCTTCTCCCCCCTTCCCCCTCCCCCTCTCTCCTCTTCTTCTCCTCCTCCTCCTCCTCCTCCTCCTCCTCCTCCTTCTTCTTTTTTCCTGGTACAGGAGATTGAACTCAGGGGCACTCAACCAATGAGCCACATCCCCAGTCCTATTTTGTATTTTATTTACAGACAAGGTCTCACTAAGTCACTTAGCACCTTGCTTTTGCTGAGGCTGGCTTTGTACTTTCAATCCTCCTGCCTCAGCCTCCCGAGCTGCTGGGATTACAGGCATGTGCCACTGCGCCTGGCTAGCCTTGTTTTATTCTGAGTCACCATCTAAGTAAATAATATTGAGAACTTTAAATTATAATTCCAAGTGTTTACTTTTATTCTTGCTCCTGAGGATTTTTTTTTTTAACCTTTATCAAAATTCATGATTTCTGTTTACAAGACTTGTTGAGGTTTGGTTATGACATGTACATATTTAAATGTGTATATGTACTTGTTCTTGAGATCATTGCCTATTCTCTTTCTTTTCTTAAAATATTATAAATATTCATTGTTTCCTATCATTCAAAACTCAGTATTAAGTATTATATATGTTACCTATATATCCTATAGATTATCTACTGTTTTACTTACATTGATATCTTACTATATATATATATGCTATGTATTAAGTGTATTTTATGTGTTTGTGTATAATATAAAAATACATACATGCATATATAATCTTATATCTTATATATATAAAATGAGCATATATGCATATATATAAAAACTTTATAATGCATATGCTTATATAAGCATATATATTAACTTTTTGTCATGCTGGGATTGAATTCAGGGTCTTACACATGCTAGGCTATTTTTCTACCATTGAGTACATCCCCCACGTGCATATTAGTATTTTACAGAATAAACATAATCAGTCCTAAATATGCATACTGCTTTTGTCAATTCTTTATTATAGACCTCAGTCTTTGTAGTAGACTCTACTCTGTTTCCATTCAAGATGATAAGAGTTTAATCTTTTATATCATTTAAATACATTCAGCAATATATTCATATTCTATATATCTTTTCTTCTTCAGTCATTTTATCAGGTACTTGCAAACTTTTATTTTGTGTAAGTGAAGGGCCAAATAGTAGATCATTTCAGTTTTGAGAATCATAACTTTCATTTTCAGCTACTTAATTCTGTCATGGAGCACAAAAGAAGCCGCAGAAACATGGAATGAACTGGGCATGACTAAATTCCTATAATACTTTACAAATGAGGTACTGAAATGATCCTAGACTAGGGCCATAGTGCATACACCCTTGATCTATACAAACATTCTGCCTAACTTAGAGTCACAGGAATTTATACACTCCATTTTCCCTCTTTTTCATGATTATTGTAAATATATGATTGTGATCATACAGGTTCATCAAGCAATATCATACAAATACATGAGAGAAGATATTTACAATTAGCAAAGACATTTTATACATGAAGAAATTAAGAATTAAATAGGCTAAGTAACATTCCCAATATCACAGAACAGAAACTGAGGTACATTCTGCCATTCTCGATATTTAATGACCAAATTGTATAATCACTTAACTTACTTATCTGCTAAACAGATATTTATAGATTACTATTCATTTTTGCGCTATTTTATACACATCATCAGACTTGTCAGGTGCAGACTCTGGTGCAAACTTTATATTTTATGAGCTCCAGAACAAACTCATAAAAGGTTCAAGGGAAGACAGGAGATTATTAAAGTATTAGTCAAATCAAAAGCCCTTCAAGGGAGTTTCATGGTGATTAGAATTATTCTTAAGGGGAACAAACACGAATTGATTTAATTATACAGTATCATTTACGCAAAAGAGCAGGAAAGTTCATCTGCATTTCCCTGAAAGATAAAGAGAACCTAAACTGGCCAACAAGGAGACTATTTTAAAAGAAACTAAAAATTGCAAGTGAGATATCATAGGGGATTTGTCATTTTATTTCCTTTATAGATCAATGGAAGAAAAATGTTCTTACTCATAAGAACATAATTGGCTGACTTTGAAAGATGTGCTTCCATTTTTATTTGGAAAAAAATTTTCACCTTTTTGATTTAATGACTTTAAATCTTAGTATTTTTCCTTGAGCAAGGGTAAATACTCAACTAAAGTAATAAGCAACCACTTTGACTCTTTAATTTTTATTATAAATATTAATTCCTATTCACAGTACAAATTCATGGGTTTCATTGTGACATTTCTATATGTGCATATATCATGCTTTAATTATACCTACTCTCCTTTCTATCCTCTCTTTCCTCCCCCTTTCCACACTCTTATAACAAAAAAAGTAAAAAAAACCTCAGCTGATTAAAAAAAAAACACTACAAACTTCCATATTATCTTTTTATTTATGGAAGTTCATAAAATTATATGTGATAATTTTGAAAGTTGTTTAGAGTCACTTAACTATTTTAGGTCCTGAGGGATCATTGAACTAACTACTGCTTCAATGCACTAAATGGTACAATAGTGGCCTCAAAACTGTAAACTAGTTTCTCAAATAACTGAAGAATCCCTGGGGAATATCTTAACTATCTGGAAGACCTGGCTCATTAGTGCATTGATTTAACTGTTTCCATAATCTCAAGATTGCAAGCTTGAGATTGCAAAATCATTTGTAGAACTTTTATTTAAAGATGCTTTGTATCTCCTTGTTATCTCCTTATTAAAAAATCCCAAAGACATATTAGTCCATTTTCTACTAAAAAGATGGAAAATAATTGCATATGGGCTAGTGCTGGATAATTAGAGATAGAAAGCTTAAAATAGAAGTAGTCATTAATAAAAAGTTCAGTATGGACTTAAAAATAATAATATCAGTACTTCCCTAATCATCTTGCTCTTTTTTGCAAAGTAGATATTCAGACTATTTCACACTTAATAAAAGTATTAAAAGAATACAATTAAATGTTCAATGATAATACTGAAATTTATTAAACTCAATAAAATAAATTACAGTCATTTTTAATTTGTAAATACATAATTTCTATGTAAAATTAAGAAAAAAGACTATCCTCTGTTGCGTTATTCCAAATAATTTTTTCTCTCAGGTTGATCCATTCTAGCTTTAAAATACTATTATGAAGCTTCGGTTGTCTTCATTTTGAGGGTGGTTCTATAATGGTCAACAACCCCAAATTACTGAGAAACTGAACTTCAAAAACAATAACATTTATAATCACCTTTGCTAATTATAATATTTAGGTATACTTAAGAATATATGTAAACCATGTAAATCATCCGTATCCTAGAAATTAAACAATCCAGATGAAGGTAAACCAAAGAAAAAGGTAATTAAAGACAGAGATATCTCATGTTCATACAAGGGGAATGGTCTTAATATGGTATGATGTCAATATTTCTCAGGTTGATTTATCAATCCAATGTAATTCTTATAAAAACTCCAACAAGGCTTTGTAGAAATATACAGGCCTATAGTAAAATTTACATGAAAAGAGAAAAAAAAATTTAGAGTTTACAAAATTTTCTAAAAGATGAAGTGGAAGAAATTATAAAAGAGATAGGCAGATACACAGACAGGCAGCTGTAGTATAGGACTGTAGAGTTGGGAAAGGATAGACACACAGAACAGCAAGAAAAATGAAAGAATGAGGAACAGGTCCACAGAAGTATGACCAGCTGAGACTTACAAGGTTACAAATACAATTCTATAAAATAATAGCAGTCTTTTCAGCACATAATTCTAGAGAATATGGACACTAATAGGCAAAAAAAGAAGAAAAAGAAATATCTTC
Source organism: Sciurus vulgaris (assembly GCF_902686455.1). Classification (NCBI taxonomy): domain Eukaryota; kingdom Metazoa; phylum Chordata; class Mammalia; order Rodentia; family Sciuridae; genus Sciurus; species Sciurus vulgaris. The sequence continues at coordinate 21,340,585 of NC_136470.1, read as the reverse complement.
CATAAAACAAAAATTAACTCACGATGAATCATAGATGTAAATGTTAAATATAAAACTGTAAATATTTTTAAACCTAAGAGAAAGTCTTCAGTGTGATTGTTAAACAATTCTTAGACTTGTCATTGAACACTCAATTGATTAAAAATGATATAACTGTACCTCATCAAAATTAAAAAATTGATCTGTAAAGAATATGTAAAACAAAGTTTAAGCCTAGTTGAAAATGATTGCAAAATAGAAACCTGACAAAGGTTTAGCATTTAAAATATATAGATCCCTGAAAACTCAAAAATAATTTTAAAAACTAAATAGAAAAGGACATGAACAAAAAAGTCATTGAAATGATAACCAAATGACAAATAAAAGCATGAAAATATATTTAGCATCATTAGCTATCAGGAAGCTGCAATTTGAACCCCCAGATATCACTGCATCAGATTATAAAAATGCATAATTAAGGATCATGGCAATGGTAATGATGCAATGAAGTTGGATTACACATATAATTCTAGCAGGAGTGTAAAATGTATCTCCACCATGGAAAAGTTTGGTAGATTTTATATAGCTAAATATTATCATTTTACTATCTAAGAAGTACATTTGGGATTCATTCCAGAAAACTGAAAATGTTTATTAACCCAAAAAACTGGTGTGAAATTTCATAGTGGTTTCATATTCGAAAGGTAAACCCTGAAAATGACCCAAGTATCTTTCAAATGGTGAACGAATATACACACATGTAATGCTAGTCAACAACATGAACAAATAAGAGATGCATATGAAAACAATAGTGGATGTCTAGGAGATTATGGTGAGTAGAAAAAAATGAATAAAAGCTCACCCATGAAGACAACATGCTTTATGAGTCCTTTCATGTATTATTATTAAGATATCTAAATTTTACACATGGAGAACAGTTTATGGATTAGGGATTTGAAGGTGGATGTGGAAAAAAAGTTCCAGGGATACTTGTGGTATTAGAAGGTATTTATATTCTAACTATAGGAATGAATCTTTGAAATGAACATTACGAATTATCATTCTACTAAATGCACCCACACATATGCAAAAACATAAAAATAATTGCTTGTAAACTGAAAAGATCACTAAATTCAATGGATTGTATCAAAGTCAGTTGCATTCTGGTAATATATGCTTAATCTATATTCACTGTCCCTTCTCCAAAACTTCAAGCAATCTCTTATGCATTTTAACATCTCCATAGGTTTGCCTTTGCTCTAATGTCAGAGTTGAAATTACAGTCACTCAGCTTTTTCAGGTTGTGTGGTTATTATATGCTTTCATTTAGCATTTGAGGCTTTTCAATATCTTTTCTGGCTTGATAGCATTGAATAATATTCAATTCCATGGATATACTGCAATTTTTTTTTTTTTAATGTATTTGCTTCCTGAAGTTCTGTTGGTTGCTTGGGCATAAAATGTCATCTCATTGGACTAAATGTCAAGGAGTATGATTGCTGCATTGCATGGTAAGAACATGTTAAGCTTTCTAAGAAATTTCAATTTCTTCCAAAGTAGATACTCCATTTTATATTCCTACCAACAATGAATGAGAATTCCGTTTACTTCACAATCTTGCCTACATTTGGTGATGTCATTGTTCTGAATTTTGGTCATTCTAAAAGATATGTAATCTGATCTTATGAATTTGCAACTCCCTAATGACATATGATCTTGAGTAAATTTTCACATGCTATCTGCCATTTGTATATCATCTTTGGTGATGTAGCTGTTCAAAACCTTTACACATTTTAAAATTAAAATATATTCTTATCATTGTCTTTTAAGAGTCCTTAAAAAATTTTGGATAAAAATCTTCTATTGGATATTTATTTTATAATTAATTTCTCCAGTCTATGGCATGTCTTCTTATTCTCTTGAAAAGGTGGATATTTATATTTGTATTTATATTGGTAATAATGCCCTTTAGCAGAAATATTTGAATAATTTGGTGAAAATATTTATATTGAATAATCGATAAGTATGAATTGGGTTGATTTATATATATACATAAGTAGAAAATTAATGTATTTTCATTATGAAGATATAAGCTAAGATAATAGTCGATATACATATTTTATGATAATTCCAGGTGAACAGAATTTAAAATTAATATTTATTTGATATTGTCTTTCAAATAAGATCTATAGGAAAGCATAGTGTTCTATGGCATATATGAACAGGTAGATGAAATCAATTTAAAAAGAGGATACAGCTATTAAGTTATTAAATATATTTTGTAGATAATGTTTGGGAAAATTAATTACTAATTCTGTTTTCTATCATATTTGAGCATCAAGATAGAATTTTAATGAAGTCAGTAGATAAGTTTCTAAAACATACAAGGATCATATTTAAGCTATTGATGATCAGTCTTTCCAGAAAGCAAGCATTCTTATGTTATTACTGTTCTTTATGTAGTTATTTCAACATCTAACTTGATATTATTGAAGTTTTACTAAAAACCCTGCATTGAATTAGATTGGATAGTTACCTAGAATAGTGAGTTTGAAGTTAGCATATAATATATGACATGTATACAAGTATATATATATTATATATGTATATGAATATATATTTATTATATATAACATATATAAATATAAATTATATGTATATAAATATATATTATATATTACAATATGTAAATCTCAGAGAATGACATAATTTAACAATTAATTTAACAATTAAATCTCATGAGACTGAACAGTTAAGGCAGTATAATTTATGAGGTCTGCAAATACAGCAGATCTGGCAGTTCAGTATAATGTCTATCTTATATCTCCCTGAGTCTACTTAACAGAGGATTACAACAGAAAAATGCCAGTTTTCATTTTATAGGCCTTCTTGATAGAACATTTATTAGAATATACTACATTGTATTACATAAAACCCCAAAATACTCATTTTATCTTCTCATATGTCTTTATGAAATACTCATATACTAAAGAGATTAATGTTATATAAACTCATGTTTTATGTAATTCTAAAGGAAAAAGCAAAATTGAAGAAATAAGTAAAATATAAACATGCTATTAAGAAACATAAACTTCTAAAAAATTTCTTCATTAACTGTACTCGGGATTTCTAGTACATCATCGGATATACATCATCCTATGAAAATGCTTAAAATTTCACCTAGATAGTAAATTTTTAAACTGTAAACTTAAAAAGATCATAAACAAAACCAAGTACAGAAATTTATCTTTATAATATATAAGCAAACATGCAATTTTCTCATCTTTAAAATTTTTATCACACATTTTAAAACAGAAGTATTAAAATAATAATTTAAAAATCAAAAAATTGAGAGGAATTAATAATTAGATATCTTCAAACTTACATTTGAGGAACTTTCAGTTCATTTATTCCTGAACCCTGATCCAATTTTCTTTAAATAATTAAAATGAATTCCAAGTAAAGGGAAAATGAACATGCTGAACAAACTAATTGGTTTTTAATTTTAGACTTTTGTTTTGTTGAGCTATTTCTGTATCTTCTGTATTCAGTATTTAAAAAATATTAAATGCCAAAGTTTGTTTCCTTAACAATGTCCCACCTTCATTTATAGTTCTCTTTTTCCACTTGAGAATTAAAGAAGTGGAACAGTTTTTAGTGATCAGTATGGTATCCACACTTCTGTTGAAGATAGCAGTGGCAATGAATGAAAGTTTTATTAAAATATACATCCACTGTGAAAGACACAGTTTAGCAGAAAGGAAGAGTGCTGCTTTATATACTCCAAATGGTGTAGCAAATACATGTACAGAGCAGAACAAAATTTTACCTCTATCTGCTAAGGATCTTTTTGGCTGGGTTGAGCATTAAATTTCCATTATACATATCAACTGAAGAAAAGCATACAAATTTACTTAATATTTGTCTTACATTGCGTATACATTTTTTTTAAATGACAATCTAAAGCTGCAGTTAGAGTTTCATATTATACACCAAATTGGACAAAGAGTAGTTAATTACAAAAATGTTACAAGGCACAGGGAATTATAGCAATGTAAGCACAGCATGTTTTGGAGGTGAATATTGATATTATTTTTAAAAAACAGGAGATAAAAGAAAAATGAGTTCATGTATCTATGGAGCTAGTAAAACATAAATTCAACCAGTATTTATTTCATATTTACTACATCTCAAGTACTGGTATAAGAAACTGTGGGCACACGTATGTTAAGTCCCCACAAGAAACCTATAATTTAAATACTTTTCTTGACTTTCTTTTAAATAACCTGTCCAAAGTTATCTGAGTTAGTAGATTTAGGGGTAAGAATTCTGACCTACATCCATTCATTTTTGTTCTCCTCTACTTTCAAGTACTAGAATGTCCAAAGAAATGTAGCAATTATTTTGAAATTTAAAAAATTTATCTACAAACTAATTTTATGAGAAACAAGGTCAAAGGTTTATTATGAGGCTTATATTTGTTAAAGTTGAAGGGCATTGGGAAATTCCGTGACAGGAATGGAACTTTAAAAGACATATTCAGACTATATGAGGTCAAAATCAATGGGACAATAGAATATAACTACTTCACTAATTGATACATACAGGAGAAATGTTCACTAGCATATTTCCTTCAAGACCTTTGCTAAATGAACTTTTATTCATTTTTCACGTTTTTTAAAAATTTTTGATTCATTACACACAAATGGGGTACAACTATCACTTCTCTGGTTGTACACAAAGTAGAGTCATACCATTTGTGTAATCATACATGTACATAGGGTAATGATTTTTGTCTCATTCTATTATCTGTCTTTTCTCCTGTCCCCTCCTGACCCCTCATTTCCCTCTACAAAATCCATCCTTCTTCCATTATTCCCTTACCTCCTCCCTCCCCACTTTGTATTTCTATCCTTCGTTTAAAGCATAAAAAAAAATCTTATGTAGTGTTCTGGATTTTGACTAGATACTTATTTATACTTTCACATTTTATCAGTCATAAGATTATACACTATCATTTTGAGAATCACTATTTATGCAGAGAAAACCTAATTCTACTGGTGACATTTGTTAGGACAATATCTTGTGCATGAATGTACAATTAATGTTTCATCACTGAAATTAAAATATCCTATCTCTCTTTGAACTATAGAAATGCATTTTTAAAAAATAACAAATGAAAAATTAAAATATTGAGTTGGCATTATCAGTAGTTTTTCACCCAAAAGTTATAAATCATGTTTCACCTAAATGTGTTCAATATATTCTACTGCTCCCATTATGTTTGAATAATGAACAAAGTCACATTTCTACTGATTCATTACTCTTTTGGAAAGTGACACATTTGAAAGATTACTCTGGTGTGCAATACATACAATTTAATAAAAATATATAATTTTGTCTCATAGTGTATACTGTCAGATAAAACAAAAAATAGTTCAATATAAAATAGCAGTGTGAATGCTACACTGAAGAGATATTTAAAGAAGAGTGATATATGATCTATTTCAAACTTGGTTAATTCATCACACTTACAAATTCAGACATTTTAAATTTGTGTTTTATAAACCTTTAGCCTAACCTATTACATTTTACATCATTAGTCAATGAAACATAAAAATATTTTAAGCACTCTGATATCAATTTTATTAAATTATTTCCTCCCAAATATATAGTTCACTTTTTCTAAGGCTTGACTATGAACATATATAATGAAGTGGTAAAAATCTAAACACTTTTTGCTAAAATAGTGTATCTAAAACATAAAATAAAGCTAAAATAGACTTGTTTCAATTATATTGAATTTTTCCTATTTCTATGTTACTATTTGTAAATGACTTTGTAAAACTATAAAAATTGAGAGTAAGGCTAGTAACAAAAATATCCAATATGACTGTATTTTCTTGAAGCAGATTTTCAAAAATTTTTAATACTTACTGTAATATAAATGAAATATGTAAGTATGTACTTATATGTGCATGTTTATTATACAAACTACTCATTCACAAGCACATTCATATGAGAGACAGAATGCATGGCTAAATACAGGCACAAAGATACATAGAAAAACAGAATTTTCTATTTAATTATAAAATTCAAATTCTTGAACTGAATCCAGGGTAACAACATCAGTCTCCTTGAAGCTGTTATTGTCATATAGCTGTAAGTTTTATTGGACCAGATTTTCTTGAGCCAGAGTCTGTATTGAAGATGAAATTTCTGTGATTGTGTCACTGTAAAGTTTGACTGAAAAAATAGGCCGGAAATTTGTAACTATCTACCTACTATTAGCCATCATTCATCTGCTTTATGTATTGAACTACTGAATGATTCAAGTTTAAAATACACATATTCTACTTTAGGTACTGGGTTCACTGGAATTTCAGATGCTTGATGTGCTATATAAATTGTGAATATAATGGTGACTTAGAAATATATATTTTTTTACTTTGTAAACATATAACTTTTAAAACTAAAAAGACAGAATAGTAAACAGAATTTTAAAATTACATATAATGATCTCTGGGGATGAAAATAAATTGGAAGAGATACAAATAGAATTTAGGATTGTTTCATGCAACCTATGCCTTAAGTAATGTATTATTAACTGACCATTAAAAATAATTCAATACCTAATATATATGTATACTCTGTTTGAAAACAAACCAAACAAAAATGCAACTGTAAGTTCAGATCTTAATCCTTAGACCAAGTATCATGACATGTTGGAAGAACAGATTAGTTAAAATTTCAGCTCTTCCACCCATTAGCTCTTAGATTTCAGAATACCTAAGTTCCATTGTGGACTCTGTCACTGAAAAGCAGTGGGAACTGTAGTTAATTGACACATATTTGCAAAACATGAATGGAAATTCTCATCCTTAGAGTTGTTACAAGTAACAAATCATGAAAATAGATTAGAGAAACGTTTGGCAGAGAGAACAAACACACAATAAAACAATGATAAAAATATTGCTGTAATAGGAAAACTTCTATCCATTCAATCTCTTCTAAAATTCAAATGCTAATGGATTTGTCCTTACATGAATTTTTCAAGGGAATTATTTGACATTATTTTATCATGATTGTTACCTGGCTGACTGTAATTATAAGCACCATCAATTGTAAAGAGTTTCCCTATTTTCAGCAATGTTCAAACTTATAAAATAGTGCTTTAAAAGAGATGACATTAAGTTTTATTAATTATACTACTAATAAATCAACAATAGAAGTTCTTTCAAGAAACTCTGGTAGGGGCAATGGATTATAGTGTATAAACTATAGGCCTGTAGCAGTGATAGGTGTGAATCAGTTAATCACATTTAATAGCTAGGTGAACTTGAAAAAAATACTCATCTGTAAGGTTATTGGAAAGATTAAAATATGGTAACAGATATATGTACCACCTTATCTAATACACAATTAATGGTTTAATAAACTCTGCTTTTAAATGTTATAATGGTGTGAAAATATTCAAAAACTTCTAAGCACATATGCAAGTCCCCAACATTCATGTGTTGGAAATAATTCCTAGAGCAACAATGTGAGAAGATGAAGCTGTTAGGAAGATGTTAGGTCATGAGAGCAACACAAAAAGTAAAAATATTTTAAAAACTTTGAAGAAGCCAAGCATGGTGGTGTATACCTGTAATTCCAGCAGCTTGGGAGGTTGAAACAGGAGGATCACAAGTTCAAAACCAGCCTAAGAAGTTTAGCAAGAACTTTTCTCTAAATAAAATACAAAAAAGATTGGGGTTATGACACAGTAGTAAGCACCCCTGGGTTCAATCCCTGGTACCAAAAAACAAAACAAAACAAAAACCAGAAGGCTCACTTTCTCTTCTGTTTTGTGATGATACAGTTTCCATTCAGTTGAACTCCTCTGCCTTCAGTCAGGTAAGAATGTAACAAGAAGAATCATTCACAAGAGGCCAGTGTCTTGATTTTGAACTTCTCAGCCTCCAAAACTGTGAGAAATAAATTTTTGTTCCTCATGAATTACCCAGTCCTGGGTATTTTGTTGTAAGTCACAAACGTGACTAAGACAACACATATTAGTTTCATAATTTGAAAAAAATCAAAGAAAAAATTAAAATAAAATTTTCAAGAAATGGATAAAAAAACATCGTTGTTAAATCATATACATTTTATTTTCTATATGTGACATTTTTCTAAAAACAAGAAAGCTATTATATCATATTGTATCAGGGTTCTTCAGAGAAGCAGTTGAAATATACATTTATCTATCGATCTATCTTCATATCTATATATAATATATATATATACACACTGATAAAACATATTTCAACTGCTTCTCTCTATATATACATATTTAATGTATAGTATACATAATCATAGACATAGAATCATGCATTGTGTAATGATGCTTGAGTCAACAAAAGATTATGTGTATGATGATTGTTCCATAAGATTATATTTCCTAGTGACATTATAATTACCTTAGTTTGTGTATGTATACTCCATGATGTTTGTACAATAACAAAATAATCAGTATTAGTCAGCTTTTTGTTGCTGTGACAAAATACTCAAGAAAAGAAAGTCAATGGAGAAAAATTTTATTTTGGTTCATGGTATTTCTATTTGTTTCAATTCATAATCAGTTGACTCCATTGCTTTTAGGCCTGTGATAAAGCAAAAAATAATGGTGGGGCGCATGATGTTGTGCAAAGCTGTTTACCTCATGGTGGCCAAGAAGCAAAGAGGAGTGTAAGAGGGAGATAGGACCTGGAATTCCAATATACCCTTCAAGGTCACCCTAGTGACCAACTTTCTTCAACTATGCCAACCTCCTCACATTTCTACCCCCTCCTAAGAGTTTCATCAGCTGAAGACCAAGCCTTCAACACATGAATCTTTGAAGGACATTCTAGATCAAATTATAAGAGTTCCCAGGATACATTTCTCAGTATATATTCCTATCATTAAGCAATGTGTGACTGCATATATATGTATATAAGTATATATGTATAATTTATATGCAGTGTAATATGTCTGTGTGTGTATGCACACACACACACACACACACACACACACACACACACACAGAGAGAGAGAGAGACAGAAAGACAGACAGGAACAACAAGACAGAGACAGAGAGTCAGAGGCAGAGATTGATTTATGATGAGAGATTGACTCACCTAACTGGAGACAGAGAAGTCTCTAATATATTTTCGAAAAGCTGGAGGGAACTCCAGGAAATCCAGTTGTGTAATTAAGGCCAAGTTCAAAGCCCTGACAACCAGGAGCCAATGATATCAACTCAGTGCAATGACTAGAGGAGATGAGATGAAATGTCCCAGGTCAACCATTAAAAATGGAAAGTAAAAGAAGTTAATTTCTCTTTTCTCCCCTTTTTGTTCTTTTAGGCCCACATCAGACTTGATGACATTCATCTACTTGAATGTGTTATGGATTCAAGGGTTAATCTAACCTGCTTACATTCTCATAAACAGAAATCAGTTTAATCTGGACATTCCATGAATACTCAATTTGACACAGAAAATTAATCACCTTGAAGCCAACATGAATAAAGCATATTATTTAAGAATTTCAGCATAAAACCCCTAAAAACCTTCATATGGATGTGTTATTCAAGACTTTTTAATTTAACTAAATGAACATTATGCCATTAATTGAAATTAAACTTTATCTTACTTTTAAGTCAAATGCCCTACTCTTGCTTTTCTTCATAATTATACTTCCTAGAAGTTGATTCTTCACAATTACTGTAAATGGAAAATACTACTTTTTAGTTCAATAATTTTTCTAAGATGTATACGCATTAGGTTCTGATATTTGTTGAACATGTTTTGCCTGGGAAAATAAAGTAGTGAAAAAAACAAAAGAAAGAGCTGATATATATTATTTTTACTGAAGATGAACACATATTTTTTAAAAATATGATACATTAGAAGGGGTCCAGTATTATTGTAATAAAAAAAAAAAAACCTGATCAGATGGAACTGGTAGCTAGATGGATGAGTAATTGCAATTTTAAGTAGCATCATAAAAAGAACACTTTCTTAGAAACTGTCCTTTTATCCAAGACTAGAACTGAACTAAAGATGAGCCATATGGTCATCACGGAAAAGAGAATTCCAGTTAAAAATGGGGGAAAGTGTCAAATGCCCAAGGTGCAATATCTCTGTGCATTAAGGCAAGAGCTTCAGAGGAATGAGTAAGGAAGTAGTGGCAGGAGGTGGGCGCAGCTGCAGACAGCACAGGTGCTGATCAGTTGCAAAACAATTTTCACTGGCATTGAGTAGGGCAGGAAATCAATGAGGGGTTTTGATATAACTCTGGCTTCTGTGTTGGAAATAGACCGTGGGAGAACAAAAGTGGAAGTAGATGGCCAACTAAGAAGCTACTGAACTCATCCAAGAAAGATGCAAGGTGACATCAATGAACATGGTGTTACGATTCTTTTGAGTCCTCATCTTCATTTTTTTTTTTTTTTTTTTTTTTTTTTTGCGTGGGTGGGGTCGTTTAACCACTCAGATCACAACATGCACCTGGTTTCTGTCCAAGGAACCCAGCCCAGTTATTCTCAAGTTGACTTTATTTTTGTGGCCTTATCTCCTCTCCACCATAGACAGTGGCAATATCTGGATAAACTTCTTTTACTCCCACCAAAGGATAAGATTTGCTGCTGGTGTCCAGGAGCTAAAGGTCAATGATGCTATGACACATCATACAATATATAGGATGGCCCTTCCCAGCAAAGACTTGTCTAACACAGAACGTCAGTAGTGCTTAGACCAACAGTGATCCACATTCTCTGATTCCCATTCATATCCCAGACCTCTGAATTTTGCTGTGGGATTTTGCTCTTTCATTGATCATGTTCTCTTTCCATATACTCCCACTCTTTTGGTAATCTCATTCAACCTCATAGTTTTAAATATAATCTAGCCATAAAACTCTCAAATTTGTATGTGGGTCCTAGATTTTTGCCAAACTCCAAATACTGTTCCATCAAATAAATCATTCATTTAACAAATCCAACAAATAGACGTTTTTTTAGGTCTTTGTAAACTAACAAGTCACTAAATTATTTCCCCGTTTATTCCTAGAAACCCTTCTTCCATAGTATCTCTATCTTCACTATTAATAGTTCTAAATTTTCTATTTATTTAAATCCCAAATCTAGAGCAATGCTGATTCCTTTCTTTTGGTAACACTCGACATTGGGTCCTTCAGTAAATCCTGTGTTTACCTTCCAGATTTATTAACACTTCCATCATTACCTGCCACACCCACTATTTTCGCAAATTGTTTCAACCTCATTTATCTTGGACTCATAATATTTCAATAGCTTCTCAATTTCTCACAGACATTCATTTCTCTTTCCAGTCCTCATTTATTTATGCAGTCAGAAAACTGATTTGAGATCTTAAGTGAGATTTTTTTCACAACCTTTCCATTTCCTCCCTTATCCTAATAATAAAAGGTCATTGAAAAAAGATATTGGTACTTGTTGCAAGTTTATTAATTCCCAGACCCAAGATCAAAGAGGTTCCTACTAAGATTGATCAGCCATGACAATATCTTCAATAGTCCCAACAGTTCTTAGTATTATTGATAAAATAGTGGGAGTAGATGAAATAATGGTAAACACATAAATTCATAGGGTCTTCCCATAATAAAATAGAAAAAAAATGTATAGATGGGCATTTTAGTCTAATCTGCCTTGTCTCTTTTTTTCTATGATTTCAGAAAATAGAAACATAATTGGAGTTCTTATATCATTCTTTCTAAAGTCTCCCTCTACATCCCTGATTCTCTCAGAGTACCATGTTTCTAGTGTTCAGTATATTTACGGGAATTACTTTGTTTAGACCATGATCACATTTTCTCAACCAGCAAAAGCAATAGTCAAAATGTCATGAAAATAAACTTTTGACAACTTACTGAAAGAAGGAAACATACTTTTAACCTCTCACAAAAAAAGACCACTGGAGCTATATGGGTACTGTGGGGAGATTTTTTCAGACATATAAAAAAACTAAAAATGGTAACATGTTTTTGCATTATTTGTAGAAGATTAGTAGAATTTAATGTTAATAAGATGACATTTCATATGTGTAAATTATATTGATATAAAAATATTATAATACATATACTACCTTCTTGTATTTGCTAGTACTGATTACTTTTATGCTATGAAATCATACTGAAGAAATACTTTATAAAGTAATCATGTTAATCCCAGCTCAAATAACTTCTTATGATCAATTGTGCTATTTAGATAATACCTGTGAGCATGGTGACAGTCATGAGGCACAATGCAAATGTAGCCTGGATAAATATACACATAGCAAGTTTGCATCAGCAATATCTCTTCTATCTGTTGTTCATATTTTAATACACTCATTTACTTAGCATACAAAAACTAGGTATATAGTCATACATTCTGTGAGATTAATGTATATAACTAATTATAGTTTCCAAAGGTTTGATTATAAACTAATTCACAATAAAGGGCATCAAGGTGAGCATATTGTATTTCTTTTTCATTGCACAATGGATTAATTACTCTTGCATTGACTCTATTAATAACAGCATTAGGGGGGATGAAATATTTTGAAAGAAGTAAAAGTGTCCTGGTGAAAGTCATCATGTCAGTATTTAAATTCTCTAGGTTGTAAAAAGTAGTACCAAAGTAAAACAATAATCCAGCTCCTTAAATACCTTAAATATACTGTACCATTGATTACTAAATCTTGCAAACTTGTATTTAATTAAGGCAGACTAGGCAGAAGCACATTCTTTTCAACAGCATGCATTTATTTTTAACTTCTATGCTCCATATTATTTTAAATGAAAGGTGGTATAATTAATACCAATGAGTTTTGGGGTTCTTAAAGTACTTTAACATAAAGCATTCCATTGGTGCTGAAAGAAAAACTATGCATGCGACCAACTATCAGGAAATTTCTTTCAGAAGTAATCAGAGGTTGCTTTATAGAACTATATTAAAGAAGATGCTGGTGTACAATTTAGAACACACTGAAAGACTATCTTTCCCTTAAAGGAAGATTATTTTAATTAAGCCAGTAAGCGGAATTTTCATCATCTTTTTATTATATTTATGTAGTAATTTATAATATGTTTGTTTCAATTTTATTCTTATTTACTTTGTATTCCTTTGTTAAAAGATTCATATTCTTTTTATAGATTGTAACCAAAATAGAATTCTTACAAATACCATTATATTATTTTGTTTTTTTTTTTTTATTGTAAACAAATGGGATACATGTTGTTTCTCTGTTTGTACATGGCATAAAGGCATACCATTTGTGTAATCATAAATTTACATAGAGTAATGTTGTTTGATTCATTCTGTTATTTTTTCCCTTCCCCCCACCCCTCCCACCCCTCTTTACCCTCTATACAGTACTTCCTTCCTCCATACTTGCCCCCCTCCCTAACCCTAACTCTAACCCTAACACTAACCCTTCCCTCCCCCCCATTATGTGTCATCCTCCACTTATTAGCGATATCATTCGTCCTTTGGCTTTTTGAGATTGGCTTATCTCACTTAGCATGATACTCTCCAATTTCATTCATTTGCCTGCAAATGCCATAATTTTATCATTCTTTATGGCTGAGTAATATTCCATTGTATATATATACCACAGTTTCTTTATCCACTCATCAATTGAAGGGCATCTAGGTTGGTTCCACAGTCTGGCTATTGTGAATTGAGCAGCTATGAACATTGATGTGGCTGTATCTCTGTAGTATGCTGATTTTAAGTCCTTTGGGTATAAGCCAAGGAGTGGGATAGCTGGGTCAAATGGCGGGTCCATTCCAAGTTTTCTAAGGAATCTCCACACTGCTTTCCAGAGTGGCTGCACTAATTTGCAGCCCCACCAGCAATGTATGAGTGTACCTTTCTCCCCACATCCTCGCCAACACCTGTTGTTGCTCGTATTCTTGATAATCACCATTCTAATTGGGGTGAGATGGAATCTTAGGGTGGTTTTGATTTGCATTTCTCTTATTACTAGAGATGTTGAACATTTTTCCATATGTTTGTTGATTGCTTGTAGATCTTCTTCTGTGAAGTGTCTATTCATTTCCTTAGCCCATTTGTCGACTGGATTATTTGAATTCTTGGAGTAAAGTTTTTTGAGTTCTTTATAGATTCTGGAGATTAGTGTTCTATCTGAAGTATGATTGGTAAAGATATTCTCCCATTCTGTAGGCTCTTTCTTTGCATTGCTGATAGTTTCCTTTGCTGAGAGAAAGCTTTTTAGTTTGAATCTATCCCAGTGGTTGATTCTAGCTTTTATTTCTTGTGCTATGGGAGTCCCCATTATATTATTTTGAATCAACCATATCGTAGCCATTTATTTCCATTCTAATATATAGAATGATATTAATCATGTGACACCTATTTAAAATAACCAAATTTTACTAAACTTGCTCTAAACTTAAATATTATCAGGAGATAAATGAGTGTGAAAATTTATAATATAGTACTCAAATCTTATGTTAGTTTACTTTAGAAAATAGATTTTATTTTTTAGAGCAATTTTAGGTTTACAGCAAAATTGAGCGGGTGATAGGTTACCCCATAGATTCTCTTCCTCTACATATGCATGTATTTCCTCTTTATCAATACTACCTGCCATTTTCAGATATTTATTGCATTTGATAAACCTTTTCTTGAATATCACCCAGAGTCCATAGTTTATTACATTTGTGTCCATTCTTGGTGTTGTACATTCTATGAATTCAGACAAATTTATAGTGACATATTACCTACAATCATAGTGTCATATCCTAAGTGTCTTCTATGTTCTGCCTATTCCAAAAGGTATGCAGCAATCTCTCATTATATTAACCTATTTTGATCTTCATATTTTATCTTTAATAATTTCTTCAATAAGCTGAAAATCCAAACATAGAAGGTACACTTAGTAATTTGTAAATAGAAAAACACTTTTGTTTCAATTGCTTCATAACATCTGTGGTTGATACTATTTTTTGTCTTCCTGGACTCTTTCTGTCCTCAGGTTACATTCTTTCTACATAGCCAAAGAAGGCTTACATATGTCACTATTCTTTTCAAAGTTGTCAAAAGGAGAAAAATAATGAAATGATGCAGGTTAATTTTCCTCCTTTTTCACTATTTGAATCACAGAATAAAATTTTCTACTGAAGTTCATTTACAGGGTTCAGTGTACATTTTCTTGGCCAGAAACGTTCATATACTTCTTCAAATCAGTTATTGACAAAAAAAAGTTTGATTATGATTGTGTTAATCAGCTTCCTTTTGCTGTGACAAAATACCTGAGAAAATCAATTTAAAGTAGAAGAGATTTATTTTAGCTTGCAATTTCAAATGTTTCAGTCCATCTTCAGTCAACTGGCTCCATTTTCTTCTGGGCCTGTGGAGAAATGCATAGCACAGAAAAGCTGCTCACCTCCAGGAATTCAAGAAGAGAGAGAGAGAGAGAGAGCGAGAGAGAGAGAGAGAGAGAGAGAGAGAGAGGGAGAGAGAGAGGGGAGAGAGAGACCAAGAGGTCAGGAATAAGATATAACCTTCAAGGATATGACCCAGTGACCTACTCCCTCCAACTAGGACCCATCTCCTAAAGTTCCTTCACTTTCTAGTAGTGCCCCCAGCTGGGGAACAACCCTCCTACACATGAGTGTGTAGAATATTCCAGATCCAAACTATAACAATAATGGTATACCTAGAGAATGCACTTGCTGCTAAAACAAAATTAGTGTTCTAAAAACTAAAAGACAAAGGAGAAATGATTCTTTTATCTGCTACATACATCTCCATTTATGATCAGATGATGCCACCTCAAATACGTAATGATTTAATTTAAAACTGTTGTATGATGTTGGGTTTATTTGTAAGAAATGTTTTAATACTAGCTTCCAAATTTATAAAAGCTTATTTTAAACACTTATTGATTAAACTTTAGAAAAAAAGCTAATGTGTCTACTTATATGCAAATCAACTTTTCATTGGAAAACCTAAAAGCAAAAAGGGCACACAACTATTAAAGAAAAAAATAAAATCACCTTCTTTTGCTTATGTTGACAATAATAGAATGCTTTATTTCCTAGAAAGTCATTATTTTTCTGGATATGTTGTTTGAAGAAACAATTATGAACTCAATGACTACTGATGGAAAATATAACCTCAAATATGTCCTTATTTGTTTTGTTGTATTAATAAGGAATTTTCTCACAACAATAAAAGAAAATAATCTGAAATGTAGTGACTATAGCATAGTGAGGTGAAGGAAAGTGCCTTGAACAGAGACAGTCAAGGGATCTGCCTGATAAAAGCAAATAGACTTTCTCTAAAGGATACAGTGGCTTCAAGTGACAACTCTAGCCATTGTCATTTCTTACACTCTTTTTGCACAGCACTAAGAAGGCCTATAGTGGATAATAAATCAACAAGAGAAAAGAAACTGGAATAACATTGCCACCAAAACTATGTATGTGCAAAGAATTTGTGCTAATAGGTAAATTAAGCTTCTCTTAGTACAAACAAAGAAAAAATAAAAGGAGTCAACATAAATGTCCTATATTTTATTCTTTGATGGTCCAACATCCACTCACCATTGTAAGCATTCACTTCTTTTAAAATCACACCTGCCAAACAACACCTGGCTTGACTAAATTCATACTTACCTTCTACCCACAAAGATTTAATGTGCTGTGTTCTATTTCATGAATTCTAGGACATATGGATAATGCTTTTTCCATCTCACATAATGCCTTTGTCCTCTAGAAAGGTAAAGTGAAAGAAAAATGTACTCATAGGGACTTATACATAAAATGGTGGAGTGAGGGTTGAAAATTAAAAATGGGAAATATAAACACCTGCCTACAAACACATGCATCCAGTATAAAGAAAGGAAAACACACAGTCTGTGGTCTTCATGCCTTTGTGTCACTAATTATCCTCTGAGACTGGATGTGAAAACTTCCCTCTCAGCACCCTCTACTTGTCCTTCAGGCTTTAGCCAGTGTATCAGATGGCAAGCTGCTGGATTGCTAGTTAGTACCAGGGGAGGAATGGCTTGGATTTCAAGCTTTTTTGTTGTTTCCATCTGTATGAATTTCTGTGTTCTTCCATAACTGTACTGTTGGCATGATGGGGAAAGAAGGCCTGTGAGCACACACATTCTATGGATATGTTTAGAAATGTCTGACACTACCTTGAAACTTGAACCTTGTTTTCCCTTTGAATATAGAGCCAATAATTAAAGAAAAAGACTAATTCTCTTTTATTTCAAATTGATGCTATTTTTCACTCAATGACTTCAGTAATGTTTTCATGATATAAAAATTGCTATTTGGAAAATCGAAATTTTCAAAGAGCAGAAAACATTTTTAAGAGAAATTGATAAATGTCCTTAGAGCAGCATTTCTCACTATCACTTTAGCATACATGGTATTTTTATTCTCAGTACTGGAGGGTTATCTGTTCCAAAATGAATGTGGTTTCTCATTCTCATTCATTCTTCTGTCTCTTTTTTCTTTTCTTTTTTTTTTTTTTTTGTGTGTGTGTGTGTGTGTGTATGTGTGTGAGTGGTACTGGGGATTGGATAATCCAAGGTCTTATACATGCTAGACCAGCACTATACCCTGAACAACATCCCAAGATCTTGTTACTTTGTTTTGAGACAGGGTCTTTTTAAGTTGCCCAGGCTAGCCTCAACCTTGTGATCTTCCTACCTCAGCTTCCCACTTACCTGGCATTACAGGTGTCTGCCACAGCTCCTAGCCATTTGTTCTTTTTTTTTTTTTTTTTTTTTTTTTTTTTTCTAGATCTCTCCTTTGACTTACAGTTCCCCTTCTTTCAATTTTCTCCTGTCTATACCACAGCATTGATAGATTTACTGATTTAGTGTTTAGTATAAGTATATTGAACTTCCTTTTTTAAATATAAAGATACACATGAAAATCAAGTTGTGTTTCTCTTTCAATTTAAAGTTTTACTTTTTTATGTTTATTTGGTTGCTTTAGATATCCATGACAGTAGAATGTCTTTTGATATAATATACATATGTGGTGTATAATTATGTCTAATTAGGATTCCATTCTTGTGGTTGTGCATGATGTGGAGTTTCACTGATGGTATATTCATATATGATCATAAGAAAAAAGTTCTAGAAGAATATGATTCTATATGGTTCTGAATATTTTGTTTTTTTTCAATATAGATAACAATGATATATTTTTGCATTCTCTGAAGGTATTTTGCATTTTGAAAACAAATATGAATACACACCCATGAAATATCACAGGTAATTCAAGGTTAATAAACAGGGTAGGAAATTTATGAAACACATTAATTCCAGAAGTACTTGAAAGGTGAAAATAAAACAGCCCCCATATTCTAATTCAACTTTGTTTTTTTTACAGACAAAGAAAAGTAGAAAAAGTAAAATTATAGATTTTGAGGTTTTAGACTAAATAGAAGAGAATCACCTTAAGTTTTCATCCTTATAAAATAGAATTTTTCTGTTACATTTTCAAGGTCAACAGATTTACAATATTGAAATGGAATTTCAAAATGCTTTCAGCAAAACTCACAGATGTGAGACATTGTAATATAGATTTGCTTAGGGCAGCAATGTAGAAAATTATGTAAATGTGTAATTTTTGCCCTTTTCACAGGACAATTTACTGATGAAGTTCTTTGATACATTTCCCCATGTTGCAAATCTGTTGGGGTAAAATGCTTTGAGTTTCCTTAATTCTAAAGTTTTTCTTTAGATTAATTATCACAATTTTAAACATGTAAAGCTGCAAACATGAATAAAATGATTTGGGTGATATTATTTACTGTAACATCTGTTCATTTTACAGAA
Organism: Sciurus vulgaris; assembly: GCF_902686455.1. Classification (NCBI taxonomy): domain Eukaryota; kingdom Metazoa; phylum Chordata; class Mammalia; order Rodentia; family Sciuridae; genus Sciurus; species Sciurus vulgaris. The sequence goes on along the minus strand of NC_136470.1, from coordinate 21,321,728 downwards.
ATATATATTAACTTTGTAAATATTATATATATTCTATAGTAAGAATTCATACTTACCACTAACAGCTTTATAACTAATTGGACATACACAAGTTAAATCGGAAAGAGACTTATGATATTATTTCCTTCAGGAAATGTAAAGGATTTTTTAAAGCATCTTTTGATTGAATGTGTTAAAAATTTTAAACTCACTTTGTATTTGTCAAATAAATAATTTTATTTAAGAAACATGTGCTAATACTATTATGTCCCACAATAATGCAAACTTGAAAGAAATTAAGTTATATATTTGTAAACTTAATATCTAAATACAAACATATTTAAACTGCCTTTTTAAAAAATATATTTTATTTCTATATTTTTTTTTACTCTTTTCCCAGTATACAAAACAGTCACATAATGATAGTTTCCTCTAGGAGAAATAAAAGTAATAAAGATTATAGAAACACATGTTTTGTAACCTGTATAAGGAGTTTCCCTTGTGAAGTGGATTTGTATAGTATTACTATGTGTTTATGTATTACATGTGTATTTTATGCTTATATATTATATATATTTAAAAATAAACATAACTGAATAACTTATGAGAAACATTTATACTTATTTCAGTGTCTTAAAAAATTTCTTAGGTGTTTGAAATATGACTTCATCAAGAAAATGACAAAATAATATCTTTAGTCATGCAAGAATGATGAAGAAACAAGTTTTTAATTTTAGTTATAGGATTAGGATTTAATCAATCATAACATTTGAAACATTTTTAGCATCTTTATAGGGTTAGGAGTATTTCTAATTATTGGTACTAAAATGAAAATAATAAAGCCAAAGATATATTCAAAGTATAATTTTTAATAGCATTTACTTAGGAAGAGTAACATATTACTCAAATGAAATGTTGGTTATATCCAAAAATTTCATCCATGGTCACTGATAATTTCATGAAATTATAGATCACAGACTTCAAATATGAAGAATAAGAATCTAAATTTTCCTGAAACCAAAAAAAAAAAAAATCAAAAGTAAATAACAATGCAGATGAATATATGTCTCCACCAAGGATTAAATCATTATATACTTTGGACTTCCAGATACGAAACCACATTTCCATGTTTGCATATACTTCATGGTCATGTTGAGGTGCCACTGATTATGCATGCATTTGGTTATAAAACTTGAATTTACATCTGGGCATTTTTTTTCTTTATAATGCCTCACCATGAATTTTTGTCTCAAGGATCCATATGATATTTTTCAAGACTTAAAATTTTTTAATCATTGCTTCTTTCAAAATAGTGGATGACTTCCACTATTTTGCCACATCTTTAAGGATTCTCAGTAGTAAATAATATGTGTCCTAGTAGAAAACTATTAATTCAGAAAAATATCCCCATAGTTTTTGTTAAATGTTCATAAAGTTTGTGTTAAGCTGAATGAATAATCTAGCTATGTAGTATACAACATGTGGCCTGTTGCACCTTAAAATTTGCTGAGGATAATTCTCATATTAAGTATTCTTTACCCACAAACATACATGTATACAGAAAAGGAATACAAAGAAAATTTGGGAGGTTTTGGATATGTCTGTTACTTTAATTATTATATTATCATAGGTGTTTGCACATGTGTAAACATATAGCTTAGATAGATATGTGCACATTATTATGTGTGATGCTTTTAATGTCAACTATATCTTTAAAACGCTATTAAAATATTTTTAAAAAATCTGTCTGGGTTCAAACACTTGTCTTGTTCATTGACATCTGGACCAGTGAATAACAAGCTAGTGTAACTGAGAAAAGCAAAACAGGCATCTGTGTTTAACAACTCTCATGTGTATACTCAAATTTCCTACCTTAGAATCCTCCCTGACATTGCCACTGGCAATTGTGTGTCTGTAGGTGGATTATTTAATCTGGCTGAGCCACCAGTGTTTTATCTAAAACAATGTGGAGAGAAATAACATTTATGTTATGATTATGAAGATTAAATTATTAAATTCATGAAATATAATTAAATGTAATATAATGAAAATAATTCTAGTACTGAAAATTCTCAATAATAATTATTATTTCTTTGGGACTCATTCTACCCTATTTAAACATTTAATCTCTGTAGATATTAAGGAATATAGAATGCTAATTAAAATAATATATTATTATAATAAGAAGTTACTTTCTCTGGAGCAAGACTACCTCGGATCTTCATGTGCCAGCTGTACAACTTGCACTATCTACTCCGGCTCCTTAAGCTTAAGTTTGCTTTTCCATAAAACAAAGTAAATAGTGAGTGTTTAACTCTGAGAGTTTTATGATATATAAGAAAGCATATTTAAAGCAGTTCAGAGTATAGGTTGTATCATAATGATACCATATTAAGTGAAAAATATATTTCTTATTTTAAACTTATCAGATTGTATTGTGTATATACTTTACTAGCATATGAATTTCAAATGAATTAGAAATTATTTTTCCTCTTAAGAGAAAACATTATTTTCTTTAATAAGAAGGAAAAAAACATGCAAAATTTAATTTGGGGATATTTTGTGCAGAAAAATGGTAAGACTAAAACATATCAATTAATCTTAAAAACAACATGAGAGAAAAATATTCTATCCCCAAACACGTAGTTTTCTTTAAAAATAAAAAAATCACAAACTTAGTTATAATTTTTTAAATTTAAAATTGGTCTGTTTAAGCTGATACTATATAAAACATGCAAGTGCCTTACATAAAAATTAAAATGAAGAATGTGACTAAAATAAAAGGTATTAAAATTTATTTTTTTGAAGAAAAGTACAACAAAAGACTATCTAGAAACTAGGAAGAAGGGAAATAACTACAATAATAAATAATAGGCAGCCAGCTATTTACATGAAAAAGCAACATGAAAAAGAATCACTAAGAAGAAATTTTTATAAAGACATGCATTTTTAAATAGAGACCATATTTCAATGCCATCTTGAGAAAAAATTCAAAATCACTTTAATGCTATAACAAATTTTGGAAAGGCAATTATAGTACATTGCATGCATGCCTATTAATATTTTCTTTATGCTGACCATTCATGTGGACAGAAGTGTTTTAAACAATTTTTCACTTTTCTTCATTGTGACTTAGCTCCACTCTATTTAGCTGAGTTCTGATTATCACCTCTTGAAAATCCATTGCCCATTGTGTTATTTTTCCTCCTCCTTTCTTTCATTTGCAAGTTAACTTGAGTTATTCTACAGAGAATAGTGTGAATATAAGATAACACACATTTTCATCTCATTCTATGGTCCCAAGAATTGTCAAGCATAGTAGTGATTTGCATTTTGTTTCTATTATGATGTGAATAATTCTGGTCATTATGTATTGAAAAGAATTTGACATTAAGATATGGGCATGTGAAACATGTAAAAAAGACCTTCTCTGTAACCCTTGGGAATCCAGGTTCAGGCTTTAATGCTAAATAAATCAATTTATTTCTCCTATTCAAATTTACTTTCATTTTCTCTTTTGTCAAGGAACATGCTGAGTCACAATATAGGAACTCCTGGAGTACTCACAGTAAATTTGAAATGAGAATTTGAAGTTGGGTAGTTTAAATCTTGATTCTGCTCAATTGAAGCCATACCTATTAAAAGCCACTTGATTCTTAATTATAGACCTATTCTATGATTTATTTAACCAAAACCACATAGTTGTACAATATCTTTGATTTGAAAATAAAATTGCTATTGTAGGCAATTTGAGTACTTTTTGCAATCAGAGAGTATGGATATTTTCTTTAAGTTTGTCAGATTCTATAAAATTAGATACAGTATTTCAAATTTTAACTTAATTTGCATTTCTTGAATTCTACTTGTGCTAGATATTTGCAATTCAGTTGGTAAATGTAATTGTTCTGTGAATGCAACTTATGAGTTCCCTGTGTAGCTTTGGCCTTGTCTTTCCTATACTTCTGAGTTCCCCTTCACTTCCTGAAGGACATCAACACAGACTCCAGGGCCATCGCTTGCCTCCCAGAGACACATCTGAATATGCTTATTTAGAATGATTGACTGTGTAGAGGGCTATCTGTCTATAGATAAGTTTATTATGGGGTGTTTGTAAATATTTATGTATTATCTTCAGAATCAAAGCGGACACATACAAAAGTGACATAACGGATGGAAATATAAGGGACCTGAATAAATACCTGGCATTATATGTCTTTAAAAATGATAATTCATTTAATAAAATTGTAAGTTTTCATTCAATTGTTTTTAGGCCAAGGCAACAAAAATAAATAAATATGTGTTTGGGGGAAGAAGCAGTTAGGAAGATAGTTCTAAAGTTAATCTGGTAAACTGAGTGAAAAACAAATGCATATAACCATGGAAATTCAAGAAAAGGGAGATTAAGAAGAAGATGTACTTCTACTAGATAATAGAACATGATAGAAAAGTATAATAATTGAAACACTCTACCATTGATGGAGGAAGGCAAATTAATAAAACAATTAAGATATCGAAATAAATAACAATGTGTGATAATCTAGTGTGAGAGATGCAATCAATCCATTGGTAGATTTGTTATTATAAATGATGTTGGAAAGTGTTATTAGGTATGTGGACGTAATAACAATAATGATAATAATATTTATCACTGCTTTTATCATAATGTTAGATTTTACTTAAATTTTACTCTAATTTGATAACGATCTTTATAAATTCAGTTTGAGAGCATGTCTCTAAGGATACCACAAAAGCCAGAACAATAAGGGCATCTACATAACAAATAGTTCTCTGGTTGAAAAAATGAAAGCAAAAAATGTAAACATTTAAATGGCATGCTTTAAAAATGTATCACATTTAAAAGATAAAGGCTAAATAAATGAAAACTATAAATAGTAGTTAGAAAGCAACATAATAAAACGGGATAAACATCTCTACCAAAAAGGAAGGCAAGCACATAATATTTCACTCAAAGAAAGACAATCAACTAATTAATATGAAAGCTGTTTCTAAGCTAAGACATGTGAAATGGAACCATGGAAAGACTCCAAAATTCATTTTCATACTGTCATATTCTTCAAAATATTACAAATACACAGTATAGACAAAATTATAAAGAAGGAAGCATTCTTTATACCTCTGAATGTATTATAAAATGGTTTTAGGAGTTAGGGTAGTCAAAGAGAGATTTTGCAGAACAGCCTGAGTGATAAATAGTTCCAGAGCTGTAACAGACCGGTGAAGCCCCAGTGGTCTGAAGACAGTGATCCTGAGAGAATACAACCTGCATCCGACCTTTTCTGTTAAAGCCTCAATGAGGTAAGGAGAGTGTCCATGCCAGGGGGTGTCCAATAAGTATCCCTGACCCAACTGAGGTTCTGGAACCTGAAACTCTTTCTTTCAACCTTACATCTTGGGAGGAGGTTTCTGTTTAAAACTCTTACCTCAAATTCAGGGTTTCCATAACAATGTCTCCCAAGAATTATATTTCCTCAGATTGTGGAGCCCATTAAAAAAATCCAACCAGAGAACAAGATTTTGCCTCACCTTCTTAAAGATATTTATCCTTATAAGAGTTCTCTTATAGTCATCTTCTCCTGAACTGAACCAGAAATGAAGACAAAGCACTTCTATTTTATGGGTTCGAAAAGCCACAGTGACAATATCATCCATAGAACATTTGGAAAATAGAAGAAAGAACAGTGTTTGAGTGAAAGAGAGGTTACAAAGTACATTGTGGGGATCTTCAGGACTGAGAATCTTTGTCAGACCTGCTAGTGTCCACCAGGCCTGTACTTCAGAGCTAGCATGTGCTGTCCTGATCCTGCCATGCTCCTTCATCCCTGCCTGCTTGAACCTATGTTTGATACCCACATGGCAACAGCTTACTGTCAAACGTTTTCTAACCAGACATTAGCTTGATGACCCCCTGCCATCTCTATACTTTGTGTGAGTAGTCTTTGCTCAGAAAATGGATATACCATATCTCAGAGGAGCGCTTTTAAGTCATGACCAAAGGCACTCTGCCCATCAGAGAAAATCCTTTTTTCTCACTAGGAAGAAACATTTTCTTCACCAACTGCATTTTCTAGTAATTGATTGTGATGACATTAAGTTAAAAATACCATTGCACAAGAATGGCAGGATAATTTTTTTCCTTCAATTTCAATTTTGACTCTGAGATGTGACATACACCAGTGATGTACATTAAGTCATATAGGTCAGTTCTACATACATCAATAAAATGGAAAGAATTGAAGATTATCAGGACACTGAAATCTGCACTGCACTGAAATTGCATTTTCTTTTTTTTTTTTTTTGTTTTTTTTTTGCTTGCAGGACACTGAAAGATAACACTTGGTCCTGGGTGTGTTCATAAGAATGCAGTTCAAAATTCATAATAATAATTAAATAGAACACTACAAAGTAAAGTTTCCTTAAAAGCTAATACTATGTATATTCCAAAGCATTTGAAATTTACAAAGTAATATATTTGGGATGGACATAATTATAGACTGAAGAAAATATATACTGCCCACAAAACTTCCCTTTGGGTTAGATGGGGAAAATTTAATATCTTAATATCTCTTGTTATTTATGGATAATTAGTAGAATTTTTCATCAATACAATAGAACATTTTTTTGTCCTTTCATTGATGGAAAAGCAGATCAAGAAACTAAGTATCAAGAAAAGCAATAAAAACCAAACACTAAATCATGTTGAATACAATGGCATGACAGAACTGAATGTGCCTATAGGAATATCCTATGGATATCCCCAAGCAAAAGTCAAAAAAGATTTTATTACCAACCCTAAATTTTATAGCATTTTTACATGTCTAGGGATATCCATTTTACTCAGGCAGGTCCATCAATTCATTTTGTTAATTTATTTGATTTTAATATATATCACTTGATTGTCATTTTTAGATATGTTCCCTATTATTCCTCGTTAGAAATGAATTGACTAAACGCTAAGTGTAACTAATGATAGGACTTTTAAAGCTCACTGTTTTTGTATGGCTTATTTTATGTACTGTCTACTCATAAAACCATGCAATAACTATTGAGTAAATTGAGCAGTGAATAAATAAGCATTTTTTTTTTTTTTTTTTACTACCTTACTAAAATCACTGGTGAGCACAGGGGAAAATAAGCTATTATGGATAAAGGTGGAAGACAAAAGTATTCTGTCTCATGATGTGATTTCTGAACAAGAGCAAGAAAATGATTTCAATTTCTATATTGGAAAACCTTCAAATCTAATAAGGATTCCAGTCTTGTGAATGTACACATTGTTGAGAAGCACTGTGGTGTATTCCTAAATGTTCATAAGGAACTAATGTCAGATTCATTCCACTGTCTTTCCTATTCCTATCCTCCCTCCCTTTCTTTCCCAATAAAAAAAAAGAATACAGTATTTTCCTTCTCAATATATGCTACAAGCAAAATGATACGGTTAGTAGAGCAATGTTTGCAGTTCTAAGACAAAAAGATAGATAAATTCATGGTTAGAAGGCTAAATGACCACAGAAATTAAAACTTCTTTTTTTCCCCCTAGTTTCTGGACTTAACACAGGGCCTCCCATGCTAAGCAAGCACTCTTCCATCTGGCTACATTCCTAGCCTTTTATTCAATTTTACTTTGAGACAGGTCTCCCTAATTTTCCAGGAGGACCTTGAACTTCTGAATCTCATGCCTCAGTGTCCCAAGAAGTTGGGATAACAGGTATGCAACACCATTCCTAACTATAACTAAATCTTAATTAAGAAGACATATTTTGTTTCTTAACTTCTTGGAAAATTAATTCCATTTTTCATAAAATATGCAGCATCTAAAATTAGTCCAGGGTAAGGAAATTTATAGATTAGAAAAACATTGATTTAAAAACGTATTTACGTAAAAGTCCAGCAACCTTTTGATTCTTTGACAAATGTTCTAATATTGGTGGTCACTAGGTACAAAGAGTGTTAGATGCCCATATGCCAATTTATTATAGCTTAATAAAAACTTATAAATTGAAGGACCCCTTAAGCTACTTTTTTTTTCTATCCATCTTGAGAGTCTTAGCAGAACAACTACTACAAGTTCTACATGGGGGTAAGCATTTAGATGTGTTGTAGTTTGTGAAACACCAGCTTCCCACATTATAATGAAATGTCAGTCCTAGAGCTATTTCCACTAGGAAAACAGTTTCAGACTCATTTATAATGGCAGCAGGGAACCTGAGTGTGGCCATTGAGACACATGCCACTACTTCAGTGAGACAGAAAACAAAAATAAGATGTGCCATTCTAACAAAACAAATGCTCCCTGGTGATTTTTAAAGTGGATATAGATTTAATTTCCTTGAGAAAGGACATAATGTTAGTAAAGGCAGCATTCTAATCTAAAGGAATACAGAATTTCACAGAAAGTCAAATTTTAAAATTCTTGACATCTTTCTTTGGGCTAAACAAGAAAATATGCAATAGGTGTCTTGTTATAAGTTGCTTCCAGTTAGGGTTAAACAAATGAATGAACTTTCATATAACTTCTGAAATTTTGTAGCACAATTATTTCCATAATTTTGCAGATATAAATTCACATTTAGTTGAGTCAAAGAATTTTTTAATGAAAATCACCTTTGAATTTTCCTAATTCAATGTTATTTTGGGTCACTTTTATTTTAGAAATTTATGTGTCTTTTTTTGTTTTTGTTTTGTACTGGGGATTTAACCCAGGGGTTCTTTACCACTGAGCTACATCCCAAGCTCATTTTTTAAATTTTTATTTTGAGACAGGATTTCCTTAGGGCCTGGATAAATTGCTAAGTCTGGCCTCAAACTTATAAGACTCACTCCTGCCTCAGTCTCTCTAGTTGCTGGGATTGCAGGCATATACCATCACACTCAGCTCACAAATTTGTATAGTTTTATAATACCCCTGGGTTTTCTCATGAATTCTAAAGAGTTAGTTCCTTACTATGTGAGTGTTCTTAAATTATAAATTTGTTGCAACAGTAACCACATTTTTCTCCTGAAATGTCATATGAAATCTAAGAAACTCATTCTCAGAAACTCCAATTAAATGGAAACCCAGAAAGACCTAGAAATACAATCTACAGATCATTAACATTTTTAAACAGATATTGATTGAAATAGTAAAAAAGTGTGTTCTGATTGAAATTTGCTTTTTTATATATCTATTCGTCTACCAAAAATAAATGCAGTAATTTATACAATTATTTTCATTTGCAAAGGCAAAGCCGTAAAGATTTAAAATGAAAATTTCGAGCATGGAGAAAACACCCACTTAACAGCCTATGAAAATATTTTTAGACAAAGATAAGGTTTTTAAAATTCTAAATTTCATGTAGTCCAATATACAAGGGGAAGAGATAAAGGAAAAGAGAAGTGTGAACACCATCTTATTGATCAGAACAGTAATGATAACCTTTATGAGGGATAACAAACATTGCAAGTGTGGAAGTTTACTTTCATGCATCATAGCAACAGTGAAAGAAAAGAAATAGCCAATTTATAGATTAAAGAGACGTTTATGTAAAAATATTTTGACATATTTGATATGCTAAATCTCAATAGATGTTGGTTTATGTCAAATTGCTATCAATTAAAACAGAACTAGGCAGAAAGACCTTTCACTTCTCTGGCCACCTGGTCTCCCAGGGCTGAGGGTCAGGAAGCAGGAATCAGAAAACGGGTTTTCCCCTAGAGGCAGTCTGCGCAGGCACAGAGTTTGTACCCACCTTCAGCGTGCTACAGTGAAAACTTGAGAGATACCTTGCGGTCAGACTCTCTTGCCGAAAGTCATAGACCATAGGACCAGTACAGTGTTTTCCTCCTGAAAGTAGGCAGTTACCCATCTCTGCAATATACTGACTTCAGTGATTGGATAGATTATTTTGGGGAAAGAATAGACTCCTAGCAAGACATGCTTCCTACTCCACACACATTGGTGTGGAAACTTCTGAACCCTCTCTGGTTTATTTCATTATCCAAACTGGAAATGACGGTGGAGGAATATCAATCCATGACAAAGAAGATGACAAATCCTCGTTTGGAAAGCCTTTAAAGGAGAATATTCTGTTTCAGTTAGAAGACTGAAGATGCATAAATGAAGGTCATATAGACCAGCTGTGAAGAATTATTACCAAAACAAAAAACAAACAAACAAAAAAATGATATTGTTACCATCAAAATTATGAGTTTCAAACTTGTTGGTTCTTTTCTTCAGTGTTTTTATGGGAGGATAAGAAAGGTAATTATTTGGGGGTGTATGGTTAGTAAATTAAAGGTTATTTTCTGATGCGTGATGTGTTGATTTAATGGTAAAATAATATAATTTCCAGTGAGTTTCTAAGTATACTGTTCAGTATCAGTGGCAATTCAACTCATTTTACTGGTATAGGTTTCAGAGATATGATTTAATTTCAAACGGTTGGGTCAGCTTGTGCTGTGCCCATTTTGTGTTGTTGTGACAGAATGCCTGAGACTACATGAGTTATCAACACAAATTTGTTAATTCATTAATTGAAAGCCAGGAAATCTAAGTCTGAGAGGTTAGTGTCTGGCAAGGGCCTTCTTGCTGTGTCATTCCACGGCAAAAACAATGGCAGGCAAGAGGGGTTGAACTTGCCCTTGTATAATGGCTGAGATTTCACCATGAAGGGGGCTCTCTCATGGCCTAATTCCTTTTGAAGAATTCCACATCTCCTTACCAATATAATGGAAATTAAGTTTCAACATGAATTTTAAATAATTAAACCATAGCTGTGTATTTCACCAATACTAAAAAAATGAGTTTTCTTACTATTCTTTCAAAATTCAGAGAAAATAATGATGGCTTGAGATATTGAGGAACAGGATCTAGCTGTGTTTCAGCTATGTTTTAACAAGTTTTATTCTTATGGCAAATATGCATTATTAAAAGCCTAAATAAAGTACACTTAATAAAAATAAGTAATTATTCCTTCACAATCTTCATAATTAAAAAATATCAAAAATTAAATTGATATGTCATTAAAGAAAATCCATAACAAAAAATGATTTGCAGGGCCAGAGATGATTTTCCATTTAGAGTTTGTACTTTGTTTCCCAGAGGATGCCAACAGTTATACCACAATGCTCAGGATTGTGATATCATTAAGTTTACTGTGTTATTGCAGTTATCAGAGATAAAGAAAATGATATAAGGAAGAAAAAATATTTTCCCCATGAGCTATGATTTTCATGGCTGAGATGCCTAAAACAGATAGATTAAGAAGATATAAACATAAAACCTTTAATATAAGATTTATACCAGCCTTCAGAGATACATACCCAAAGATCCACCAACAAAAGTGCTTTTTGATGAAGTTATATAACAGTTGATTGGAAGACAAAAGATAGGATCTGATGGTTATAAACTGGGGAGGGTGTAGCTTAGCAAGCCGTGCTCATTCTGGAGCCCCCTCTGCAACACTCCTTCCCTATGGTGTAGGGCGAGACCCTCATTCAGGGATGAGGAAAGGAAAAAGTTTGATTTAATAGGTTTTGTCAAATGATTTTGTTTTAAAATCATTCAGTATGCCAAGGTGCCATATTTTTGGATATAATATCCTAAGCCTTCAAATTGACAATCAAACTAGATTACAAACAGAATTTAGAAAATATTGAGGACAGTTTCTTTGAGTCACTCCATATAGTATAGTACTTAATAGGTTAAAAACACATTTTGAATCAGAACAAATTTAGAAAAGCAAAATTATAATTACACCAAAAAGCAGACCAGAAATTCAAAAGTTAAAATACCTTTGTTCTATAAGCACAGCAAGAGGAGATCCTTACTATATCTCTGGAAATGCAGATGAAGTTTCTACATTCATGTTGTCTCACATTTGGCCTAATGAAAAGCATTCTTGGTCTTACAGAAGGATTTGTTTAAATAAAACAGAATTTACCTCTGAAGAAAATATTGAGTAAAGATTTCATATCCTAAAACAAACTAGTGAAATGTCATATTTCTCATTATTACTTATTTAATAGTCATGATTATTTTTCTATTAAACAACTATTACTAGAAAATTTAACATTTGTTATTTTAAAACACAAACAAGGAAATGAATATTTTAAAAATTGCAGCTGAGTTAAAACTTTTGCATATTTTATGTATATGGTGCTAATTAACACAAACTAATGCAAGAATTAAGAACCCAGTTCAATAAGGCTTTTCAAATGACGGGCTTTAAGTTGGCTAAAATAGAGCAATGTTTGCCATTGACCTACTGAATATAGTAGATTACAGTTATACGAAGAACATGTAAAGAATTAACAGTAGAACTTGAAAATAAAAGTATCAGAGCAGATGACACAAAACAACCTTTGTTTAGGTGACTAGATCCTATAACAAGGCATTTTCTATTAATAGATAAAACTATAAATTTACATGTCACTATAGATCTATAGATAAGAGGGGTGGACAATGTGAATGAAGCAGGCAAAGTTTTGGAAAAAGACTGTAGTCACCAAGGAGCAAGTCTTGTTTCTTAACTGGTTAATGTTATAAGCAGCATGCAATGGTATCTTGATGGCTGTCCTTCTGGGGTTCTGAATCAGGGTTTCAATATACAATTAGGAAAGTAGAACAACTTTGTTGTTTTTCTGGTTGGGTCCAAAGCTGTTATGAGAATAGCTTCTCTCATCTCCCTTCTTCTTTATCCTCTGGCCTTCTAATTAAATTTAGGATATTTAAAATTTTTTCTCTTATCAAGTATATAGTTCATACCTCATTCCAAGCAAGATTTTAGTAGTTATGTTCATATCTCAATTATATGACTTCATTAAGAACCCTCCTCTACTGCATGGGAATGTAATTCAAACACATATTCTTTTTCTTCATATCACTGATGTAACAAACAAACCTTTTAGGAATGCTACTTCTTTTTCATCCTTGAATTTTATCCCATGTTTGTACGCAAGTTTAAATCTCCTCATTCAAAAGGGTTCTAGTTTTAATATGAAGGTTCTGTGAATACAATTGTAACATATGGCAATGTGATGTGCATAATTAATTTGAATTGCTGACCTTGGATCATATGGGTGAACACACTTTACTTGAATACTGAAGACTTGCATAAGATTAATATTGTCATTTTAAAACATGTCTTTCCATTGACTCCATCTATATAATTACAAATTTTGTGAAAATAATATAATTTTTAAATATTCAGTATCACTTAAACATTTAAAAGTTATCTATAGTTACCTAAGATTTGTTTCTTTTTCTTACTTTTGCATAATAGCTCCACACTAAATTTAATGATATAGTTCTCTATAATTATGTGTAAATGTCAAATTACTGTGTGGGTTTTTCTACAAGAGTATATTAAAATACTGCTGAACACAACTTAAGCATTGTGTATCCTGAATTTTTAGTGCAACAGCATTTGCATTTGAGCAATGAAAATAATCAACTTAATCTGCCCTCCTAGAGAGCATAGAAGTGGCTTTGATTAGCCTATTGAAAGCTTGTGTTATTCCCCTTGAGTTTGGATGCAGGGGGTAGAATTGCCAACATGATGCAACCCAGCAGGAATCCAGGGTGTCATGGCTAAAGTTGACTATATTAAAGAGGAAAGAGAAGGTCCCTGACTTGGAACTAACAAGTTGCTTAAGCTGCAGCTGTCTCTGTGTCTTCTGAAAATAATTGATCCATGCTATTGTTTTGTAATCACTAATGCATAGGTTGTTTTCCTTTATTGTTTATTCCAGATACTTTTGGAAACTACTGTCCAAAATCATTAGAACTACAGTGCCCAGTACTCTAACAGGGCTGTACCTTTCTTGCCAGTCCAGCTGTACAATCTCACAATTTGTGGGACATTGGGCAGAATAGTTAAGAAAGTATGATTTAAGTAATAGAGAATAAGAAGTCATGGAATGAGACTAGAACTTAATCTTCCTAAGCATATCACAAAAAGTGTTAACTGTTTTAAAGTAGCTTAAGGGAATCCATCTAAAAATTCAGAAATACAGAAGTAGCCAGCACTCATTAAGATGAAATTCTCAATATCTTGAACCAATTAAAGGCTATCAGGCAGATTTTCATAGCCACTCCTACGTCTACATTTTCTCAACCAGTTAACTTGTAATTAGTTAACAATCAATATACCAAAGAAGACTGGGCATAGTGTGTCCCAAGCCCCAAACTGTGTGCTGAGTCATTGTAGAAACGTGGTAATCCAATAATAATAAACACACCCAAGTATTATAACTTATTTTCTAAATATTATTTACTATAAAAGTTCCTATAGCTCTGAACTTTAGACTTTTGCAGGAAATACAAAAGATAAGCTTGGATCATCTTCTTAGAACAGAATTCTCATAAATGGAGATGTGCCTTATAACACAGAGTTCCGAGAATTGCCACGTCTCTTCCACCATGTAACGCAATGAGAAGATGCCAAAAGTGAGGACCCTACCCTTGATCTTGGATTTACCATCCCCTAGAACTGTGAAAATAAACTTCTATTGTTTATAACCTACCCAATCTATGGTATTCTGTTAGAGTAGCCTGAGTGGAAAAAAAGGGAATTCTGTAACATTTCTAAGGATGCTATTGTTAAAGAATTCTTAAGCAAGCACAAAATGGACAATTTTCTCCTCCCGGAAAGGGATAAGATGGGCAGGCTGACCTACATAAGGTACTGGGAAGTTTATGAGTCAAGTGCTACATCTAGACCTTTAGAAAACTAGCCATGTCTTTTAATCTTTTGTATCTAACCTCACTTTCACATGAGGATTAAGTAAAAAAGCAGACCCCTGACTTGACCAGTCTTCTTGATAAGAATATAACCAACCAAATTCCCCTGCTTTATCTTACCCTACCTACATAATGTCCCCCTATCAATGTATTCATTGATAATTATTGATTTATGATTACCATTGTTCTCTATCTATAAAAGTTATCCCAACAATTTTTCTTTAAAACCTCTCTTTCAAGACATCTTTAATCTGTGCCCCCAAGCCTACTTCACTTATATTTGACTAAGAATAAGTTTCCTTTTTTTTTTAAAGCGAATTATTGTTTTGGTTCAAAAATCTCTTTAATACTATTAATATTGTTATGGTTTAGATGTGACATGTCCTCCAAAAGCTCATGTATAAGAAAAAGCAAGAAAGTTTAGAGGTGAAATGATGGGTTTATGAGTTCCTTAACCTAATCAGTGCATTAATCCCCTGACAGGGGAACTATAGGCAGGTAGGATGTGACTGGAGAAGGTGGGTCATTGGAGCATGCCTGTGTGGTTTATATTTTATCCAGGGAAAAGAGAGCTCTCTTTCTCTTTCTGTTTCCTTTGCAATGTTTCCAGCTGCTTTCCTCTGCCACTCACTTTCCCCATGATGTGCTACCTCACCTTAGACTTCAAGGAATGTAACTGAGAATTTTGAAACCATGAGCCTAAAATAAACTTTTCCTGTTCTAATTGTTGTCAGGTCTTTTGATCACAGAAGCCAAAAAGTTGATTAAAACAATTCTAAATCAATAAAGAATAAATGAATCCTTTACTAACAGAGGAGACTGAGAAAACCTAAAGACCAAATGCAGGACAGTATCATGGAATCTGGGGGGAACAAAGTACATTAAGGGAAACTAATGCAATATGAATAAAAACAATAGTTTATTGTTGTTATAACAGTACTAACTTGGTTTTAGCAAATGGGTCATGTTTAAATGTTAAATTAAGGAAAGCTGAATAAAAAACACATGGAAACTGTTTTACCTTTGCAAACTGAGCAAATCTAAAATTTACAAAGAGTTAAAAAAAATCATTTAAAAATCTTAGAAGAGACTCACAGAAGCAGCAAAGTGACTTAGAATAAAATAACTGACATTAGCTAGTGTGGGCATGCATGAGGAACAGCTTGAACCCTCCTCTTCTACATATGGAAGAGCACACTGATACAGGTCACACATGAAGTAGTTTCAACTCATTTTTCTCACAAGCATACCCCTTGCCTGATCACATTCAACAAGAGCAAGGGTCCAGGTGGAAATGCCTATGCACCCATACTGAAAGAAATGTAAAATATTAATTGAACTGATAAAAGTCACAGTCCAAGAGGGAAACAACAAAAATTGGTCAATATTTAAATGAAAGTAAACATCTAAATACTATAATTTAAAGAGAAAAAAAGCTAGGACAAATTTACCTTTGATAGAAACAAAGGGACTAATGATTCAACAGGGGTGTTCATGAGTGTTTTGGGGTGAAGAAATGTTATATTAATTGACCTGGGTATTGTTATGGTTGTGCTCATTTTATTATGCATACTATTTTTGCACTTCTTTGTATCATATATAAATATAAAACCTTTATTTCACAAATGTGTGACCAGATTTAAATGTCTGATCTTCCTTCTTCCTACTTTGTGAAAATTAATGAATTTTTTAAAAATGCTAAACAATATAAAATGCAATTATGATTTCTGTTACAGTGTTTTAGAGGGTTACTATCATTATAGCTGTTGGTTTTTGAGGCAAAGATCCCAGTCATCCCAGGGGCCAGGTAATGAATTCTTATTCTAAGAAACCACAGGGCCAGAGCTGGTTGAAGATATGGGAGTTATATGCACAAAAATGTCATTTTAAGTAAAGTAGAAAAGAGTTTCCATTAAAGTTTCTTCTCAGTACCATTGTGTTTCCTCAACTATAGACTTCTGCTTTATTTTAGTCAGGATATAATATATTTGTCCTAAGTAAGTTAAATACAAAATTTCAATTGAGTAAATATTATTCCACTTCTAGAAAATTTAACAAAATATTTTAAAATCAAGATAATATCCAAATATCTGTATATTCCCACACCAGAATAAAAATCCAATCATAGTGTTGCTAGACCCAAGTCTATCTGCTCATCACTCAAAAACCAGTCCTTGGACCAGGTGCTGTGGCACATGCCTGTAATCCTAGCAGCTTTGGAGGCTGATGCCAGCGGATCTAGAGTTCAAAGCCAGCCTCAGAAAAAAGAAAGGCACTAGGCAACTCAGTGAGACCCTGTCTCTAAATAAAACACAAAATAGGGCTGGGGATATGACTCAGTGGCTGAGTGCCCATTAGTTCAATCCCTGGTAACAGCCCATCCCAAAAAATAAATAAATAAAAGTCAGTACTTGGAAGATGAGAGTTGCTGGGACAGGAATCAGGTTTATTCAAGGGTCTGCACCCTGATAAAATGTGGGGAGCTACTATCCCCCAGGGAGAACTCAGGTACACCAAAGGGCTTTTACAGGGAGAAAAATTTTCTTTGGTTAGAACATAGAATTTGATCTCAGTGTCCTATGGCTAATTTTGTGAGAACTCCCCCTGAGTGCCTATAATTATTTAACAAAGCATTGTTGTTCTGCAAACTCAGTATCAATTTACATATTCTGATATAATCTGAAGGTCACCAGATGTTGTGGATTCTATAAACCCAAACAAAGATCATTTAGCGTTAATATTTTATTCATTTAGTTTCCGTATTTCTCTCTAGAATCTAGGATATTAGGCAAAGGAAGGGGGAAAATCTCCAACGGAGAAATCACAAAGGAGTGCCCCTTATTATACTGCATATCTGATAAAATTTCCAAGTTAATAAACATAGTGTTGGAAGAACTTTAGGTTATATAGAGGGAAATGAGAGGGATGGAGGTATGAAAAATGGTGGACTGAGACAGACATCATTACCCTAAGTACAGGTATGATTACACAAATGGTATGAATCCACATCCTGCACAACTGTAGAAATGAAAAGATGTACCCCATTTGTGTACAATGAATCAAAATGCAGTCTGTAAAAAATTTTTTAAAAAAATTTAAAAAAGAAAAATAATAATAAATCTAGTTGAAAATAATTGTAATCCTCTATCCATTGTTTTTCTCACTCCGTGATGTGAAAATTACCCATTTTAAAAATGTAGGAACCTGAAGTAAGACATAAAGTCTATTTCTTTAAAACCTATGATCTAAATGTACTATGGTCTCTCTATTAAGTATAAGGACTCAGACTTTTATGTGGTAAAACTGATTTCTTCAAGATTATGTTTTCAATTTTTAATTCCAAATTTTTAAAGAGAAATAATACTGTCACATAGCAATTAGTTTTAACAGAAGAAATAATTGGGATAATGAATATACAGCAATTGGAGCAGTACCCACCACAATTAATATCACAATGAATGGTTGTATTATGTCGATAAAGTATCTTTTTACATTTTTATTTAGATATTAAAATTAAAATTTATTTAGTATATAACAAAATATTAATAATTATATACTTTACGTATAAAGGCCAAGTCTTATGAAAATCATGTCTAGTAGAAAGAATTTATAGGCAATGGCAAAAATAAGCAATACAGTATATGCCTGTGTGTGTGTGTGATTTTATTTACTTCTCTTTGGTTTCATATGTATATGAGAATATTTTAAGGGAAAATATTGCATTATTTTGCTAGGTTACATAATGAAAAAATTCAAAAGGTTAACAGAATAATCATTGCCATGAACTCAGGTATAGTTCTTAAAAAGGAGATATTTAAGTATTTTATAATAATTAAGAATTATGTTGGATATTAACAAAAAGGCATATTAACAATGATGTGTACAACAATGGATTCCAGGATAGAATTTATCATATCAGGCCATGATGGAACCATGTTAAAAATATTCTAGAATTTTATTACTTAAAGCTTAATTGTGTAATGCAGAGTGTCATGGAAAATGTGGTTCTATACAGGTGGCATCTTTTTAAAAAGTATTCTGAAATTGAAAATTTGTTTACTTTTTAAAAATAATTTCTTTTCTCAGGGAAATATTTTAGCTAATTCCTTATGATAGCAATTTTAAACCACTGAGTGTAGTCTGAATCTAAGTATTCTACATATAAATGTAACAAGTATTATTGAGTAATAGAAATGAATTAAAGAGACACATATTCTTCAAATTTTGTAACAGTCAACATCTGTGAATGTATGTGTTGGTGTACACAAACACAAATACATGTATATGTATGTCAGATATTGCACATATGTATACGTGAATAGTACACACTTCCTTGAAATACATTTGTGAAGAAGGCAAATGGATTTCAATATATGTGTTAAGTCTGAACCAGGTCAATGGCAAGAGCTTTCAGGGATGATAATTAATAACTTCTAATGAATATAAATAAATAACTGATTTAAGTAAAGAGAAAATTAATTATTTTTAAATTAAATTATTTGAAATATTAGTGAATACAACATGAAAGAATATAAATAAATTCTGTGAAACATCTTTTAATCAATTTTTTAAATCAATCAAAAATAAAAACAATTCTGCTGCACAATCAAAAAATTGTATGCAACAATTAAGACAATATACTGAAAAGAAGCTATCAATATGTACTTTAGTGAAATGAATTAAAAACACAGCTATGTATAAGTGAAAGTTAAAGCCTTGATAAATGGTTGAAATTTTTATTAAATCATGTGCATGTTTTGAATTTTATGAACTGAGAACATACTCTAAGCATGTGTGTTTTGGAAATGAGAAATAGAAAATTAAATTAATAGAAAATTAAAACATACACTAAATTTTGGACATGAACATGGTGAAAGGACATAATAATCAATACTGGTTCACAGAGAGGAAAGGCTTTGAAAAGAAGGTGTTGTAAATGTATTGGCTACCAAGTCGCATATAATATTTGAACTCAAAATTTTGAATTGTGTTATTGAAGACCTACATATTTGTGTTGATGGCTAGGATTCCAGGATTCAAGATTCCTACCTAGATTGGGAGATTTAAGCAAGACCTTAAGAAGGCAAACCCTAATCTTTTACTAATGCAGGGTTCCTGATTTCTGGTTTTTTTTGTTTTTTTTTGTTTTTTTTTGTTTTTTTTTTTTAATTTCCAAGGTGCAATTCATGTTGATAGAATTGTAAAGAACAGATGTAAGAAATGATATAATTTATGATAGATATTAATTTTGAATGACCAGTAGGAAAACCAACAAGTCTGAAACTTGAATGACTAGGAATATTCTAGACCCTAAAGGAACTGTTAGACTCTTTTGGCACAGGTAGTGTTGTATTATGAGTTCAGCTGATCTGCCACCTAGACCACTGCTTGCACTGTTCAGCAATTCATGCTCCAAGGGTGATTAGCCAGCATTTAATTAAAAAGTCACTTTCTGGGAGGTGGCTGTAGGAGTGCTTCATTTATCTTTTTAATGATCAGCTTCATTGACTTGCTAATTTGCAAAATGAAATTTTGATATAGCCTAGCCCTTCATTAGTGAAATTGGTGGCAACAGACATAGGTAGGCTGACACTGATATTTTAACTATGAGCAGTGTCTCTACATGATAAAGAATAAGAACTCAGGAGGGCTCCAGTGGTTAGACTTAAGAAAGATGCCTTCATTTGGGCCCCTAAATGGTTTTGTCACTAAGGGGCCATCATGCAAATCTTGCTCTTGTGATATGGTAATATTCACCTTTAGTAAAACTACTTAAAAGTCTTTTATTTTCTTCTTTTTTGTCAGAATCCCTTAATGTATGGAGATATGGATGTTCATTAATCAAGTAGAAAAGATTGCAGAATAGTTCTGTGACCACATGCTAATATAATACACATCTATAAACATGGCAGATCTGGGGTTGTGTTAGCTTAGTAACAAGGTAAATAGATGAGTCAGCCCTTAGGGTCTTTTAGATTTTGAAGTCTGTCAAAATCTGGCAAGCAAGCATAATGTTCAGTAAGGGAAAACAGAACTTGTATTCACAAAAGTCAAATTTTTTAGACATCTTACATTTTATAGCACTTGGAACTTTTCCTTACCTTTATTACTATTTTCATTTCTGTAGATAGAGATACATAGAATGTATTTCAAAATAGTCTTTTGTTAATTCTGAAGTTAGGTATGCTGACATCACTCATTTAAATTTTTTTCAAGTTATTCACATACATTTTGATTGATCTATTGTAATGCTCTTTTTGCCTTATGAATGCAAATTGAGTGCTAATTGTGAATTATGACATTTATTGGTATAGTATTTTAAGGCATTCTACATTTAATCTTCTTACTGCTGCTTTGAATCTGACAGTATTGACTTTGCTTATTTAGTCTCTCTTTAACTTTAAATTTTGTGCAACTTATACTTTATTCCTTATGATAGCTACAGAACTTAGCTTTTAAAATACAAATCTGAGATTCTGTTTCCTTGTTATCTAAATTTAAACAATGTTTATTAGAATAATATACATTTGGTCTTAGTGAACTCATATGTTATGTAGTTAGTGTTTTAGTCTATATCAACTCTTTGAACTAAATAAAACCATGTACATAAATCAAGTGGAACTAATCATCGAGTTTTGGGGGCTCAGAAGATAGCACCTCAAAATATGGAGTTTAAGCATACTAAGTATTTTAAACTGAAAGAATGTGGAAAGACCCCTGCAACAATTTCTCTTTATAATCTCCTTCTGCCATTTTTTTTTTTCCTTCCCTTCCTCATTTAAGACATACTATATAAACTAGCATTCCTCTTCTCCAAGTAATGGATGTAGAAATCAGAATGCCTTCCCCTGAAATATAGCCATAGAATCTTGAAATAGTACTCTAAACTTCTCCCAACTTTCTGCGTTGGAGCTGGCCATGAATAAATTCTCTGATCTACCTGTTTAGTGTTAGGTCATAAGACCTCATTCTAGAAGGTGTCATAGACAAGCAGGGAAAAAACTGAACCAATAATTCTTACTGATATTTCCCTCAATGTATTTTCATTAGGTCCTTCCTTTTCTGTGTAATCACATTTTTATAAAGCTGTTCATTCTTTATGAAACCTAAACTTCAAATAGTTTCCCTGAATCTTTGGGTCTTTATTTATTAAAGTTCCCATGTCATGCAAAAAAATTTTTTTTAAGTAATTCTTTATTGATAAACATTTACACTTGAATTAGAAATGTCAATAGAAAAATAAAATTTAAATAATTTTCTATCATACAAAGATTTGATCCTTTTGACCATAGAGTAAGTGAAATAACCTAATACAAAATGTTATGCTGATTTTGGTCACAACCAGACTTACAGAATGTACAAAAAGAAATGCAAGTTCACAAAACGTTCTGCATGTTGATTACTGATGGCACCAGGGCTTCACATTCCAGGAAATTTGATTATATAAATATGCTATATGAATCTGTCAACTTTATGCTACTCTCATGAAATATGTCTAATAATAATTAACTTATATATCCTTTGCTGTAAAAATTAATTTATGAAGAGAAATGGTTTACTTTTTCTCAGTTTTGGTGTTTGTTCAAGATAGATTAACTGACTGATTCTGGACATTGGCATTGGATGCCAATGGTGGGTAGTGTGAGATGAAACAAATCGCTCATCTTCTGAGAAGGAAGCAGAAGAGAAGTAGGTGGTTCCCTTCCATCCCCTTTAAAGGAATTACTTAACGTCCTACAAGAGTCCAGCTCCTACAGGTTCCATCACCTCTCAAAAGCACCACCCTAGGGACTAAACCTTTAACACATGAAACCTTGGTGAACACTCTTCCAGACCATAGAAGTATGCTCATTTGTAATATTTTTATGAAAATCTGCCTTTTATTGTAAGGATACCAGCCAGGACACTCACCATAGTGGAAGAAAGTTTTTGTATTACTCTGCTCTACTTTGTCTTACTCTCATTAGCTAAAGTGATTTTTTTAAACCTAAGTTATAGACATATGAATAAATATATTCCAATTACATTTTTTCAAAGAACACAGAAATTTATTTAGGAGAGCAGATACACATTCAAGGAAGAAATTGGGTTATTTTGGGAGAGAGAGCTCTTTGGGGGTAAAGCAACAATACACATTCAAGGAAGGAAGTTAAGAAAGTCTGATCCTAAGCCAACAAGTTGAAGATTTGGACCTACTTTTTCTTCTATAAGATGCAGGGTCTCTGGTCTGATTTCAAGCTCCTTGATCCATTGTGAGTTGACTTTTGTGCAGGGTGAGAGATACGGGTTTAGTTTCATTCTGTTGCATATGGATTTCCAGTTTTCCCAGCACCATTTGTTGAAGAGGCTATCTTTTCTCCATTGCATATTTTTGGCACCTTTGTCTAGTATTAGAAAATTGTATTTATTTGGGTTTGTGTCCGTGTCCTCTATTCTGTACCATTGATCTACCTGTCTATTTTGGTGCCAATACCATGCTCTTTTTGTTACTAATGCTTTGTAGTATAGTTGAAGTTCTGGTATTGCTATACCCCCTGATTCATTCTTCTTGCTAAGGATTGCTTTAGCTATTCTGGGTTTCTTATTCTTCCAGATGAATTTCATGACTGCTTGCTCTATTTCTGTAAGGTACATCATTGGGATTTTAATTGGAATTGCATTGAATCTGTATAGCACTTTTGGTAGTATGGCCATTTTGACAATATTAATTCTGCCTATCCAAGAACATGGGAGATCTGTCCATCTTCTAAGGTCTTCCTCAATTTCTTTCTTCAAGGTTTTGTAGTTTTCATTGTAGAGATCTTTTACCTCTTTGGTTAGATTGATTCCCAAGGATTTTACTTTTTTTGAGGCTATTGCAAATGGAGTTGTTTTCCACATTTCCCTTTCAGCTGTTTCATCGCTTGCTTATAAAAATGCTTTAGATTTATGCATGTTGATTTTATAGCCTGCTATTTTGCTGAATTCATTGATGAGGTCTAGAAGCTTTCTGGAGGAGTTTTTTGCATCCTCTAAATACAGAATCATGTCTTCAGCAAATAGTGACAGCTTAAGTTCCTCTTTTTCTATTCGTATCCCTTTAATTTCTTTAGTCTGCCTAATTGCTCTGGCTAGAGTTTCGAAGACAATGTTGAATAGAAGTGGTGTAGGAGGACATCCCTGTCTTGTTCCTGTTTTTAAAGGGAATGGTTTCAGTTTTTCTCCATTAAGAATGATGTTGGCCATGGGCTTAGCATAAATAGCCTTTACAATGTTCAGGTATGTTCCTACTATCCCTATTTTTTCTAGTGTTTTAAGAATGAAGGGGTGTTGTATTTTGTCAAACACTTTTTCTGCGTCAATTGAAATAACCATATGATTCTTATCCTTAAGTCTATTGACATAACGTTTATTGATTTACAGATGTTAAAACAATCCTTGCATTCCAGGGATGAACCCCACTTGATCATGGTGCATGATTTTCTGAATATGTTTTTGGATATGGTTTGCCAATATTTTGTTAAGGATCTTTGCATCTATATTCATCAAGGATATTTTCTTTCCTTGATGTGTCTTTGCCTGATTTGGGTATGAGGGTGATATTAGCTTCATGAACTGAGTTTGGTAGGGTGCCCTGTTTTTCTACTTCCTGGAATACTTTGAGAAGTATTGGAATGAGTTCTTCTTTGAAGGTCTTGTAGAACTCGTCTGAGAATCCGTCTGGTCCTGGGCTTTTCTTGGATGGTAGGTTTGTAATAGCTTCTTCTATTTCATTGCTTGATATTGATCTGTTTAAGTTGTGTATGTCCTCCTGGTTCAGTTTGGGAGGAGCATATGTCTCTAGAAATTTGTCAATGTCTTTGGTAGTTTCTAGTTTGTTGAGTTCAGATTTTCAAAGTAGCTTCTAATTATGTTATGTATCTCAGTGGTGTCTGTCGTGATATTTCCTTTTTCATCACGAATATTAGTAATTTGAGTTTTCTCTCTCCTCTTTGTTAGCGTGACTAAGGGTTTGTCTATTTTGTTTACTTTCTCAAACAACCAACTTTTTGTTTTGTCTATTTTTTGAATAGTTTCTTTTGTTTCAATTTCATTGATTTCAGCTCTGATTTTAATTATTTCCTGTCTTCTACTACTTTTGCTATTATTCTGTTCTTCTTTTCCTAGGGCTTTGAGCTGTAATGTTAGGTCATTTAGTTGTTGACTTTCATTCTTCTCCGGAATGCGCTCCATGCAATGAATTTTCCTCTTAGTACCGATTTCATAGTGTCCCAGAGATTTTGATATGTTGTATCATCATTCTCATTGACCTCTAAGAATTTTTTTTATCTCCTCCCTGATGTTTTCTGTTATCCATGTTTTATTCAATAGCATATTATTTAGTCTCCAGATATTGGAGTAATTTCTGATTTTTATTTTGTCATTAATTTCTACTCTCAGTCCATTATGATCTGATAGAACACAAGGCAGTATCTCTATTTTTTTTTTTTTTTTTGCATTTCCTAAGGGTTGCTTTGTGGCATAACGTATGATCTATTTTCAAGAAGGTTCCATGTGTTGCTGAGAAGAAAGTGAATCCACTCAGTGATTGATGGAATATTCTATATATGTCTATTAATTCTAGGTTATTGATTGTGTTATTGAGTTCTATAGTTTCTTTGGTTGGTTTTTGTTTGGAAGATCTATCTAGTGGTGACAGCGGTGCATTAAAGTCACTCAGAATTATTGTGTTGTGGTCTATGTGATTCCTGAAATTTTGAAGGATTTGTTTGATATACAGGGGTGCACCATTGTTTGGGGCATAAATATTTACTATCGTTATGTCTTCCTGATTTATGATTCCCTTAAGCAGTATGAAATGTCCTTCTTTATCCCTTCTGACTAACTTTGGCTTGAAGTTCACTTTATCTGATATAAGGATGGAAACCCCCGCTTTTTTTACTGAATCCATGTGCGTGGTAGGTTTTTTCCCATCCTTTCACCTTTAGTCTGTGGATGTCTTTTTCTATGAGATGAGCCTCTTGCAGGCAGCATATTGTTGGGTCTTTCTTTATAATCCATTCTGCCAGTCTATGTCTTTTGATTGATGAGTTAGGCCATTAACATTCAGGGTTATTATTGAGATATGATTTGTATTCCCAGTCATTTGGGCTTATTTTTGGTTTTTAAGTTGGCTTGGTTTCTCCTTTGAGTGGTTTTTCTCTAAGGTAGTTCCTCCATTTGCTGACCTACACTGTTGTTCTTCATTTCCTCCTCATGGAATATTTTGTTGAGAACATTCTGTAGCACAGGCTTTCTATTTGTAAATTCTTTTAACTTTTGTTTATCATGGAAGGATTTTATTTCATCTTCAAATCTGAAGGTTAGTTTTGTTGGGTAAAGGATTCTTGGTTGGCAACCATGTTCTTTCAGAGCTTGAAATATGTTGGTCCAGGCCCTTCTAGCTTTTAGAGTCTGGGTTGAGAAGTTGGTTGCTATCTGTATTGGTCTTCACCTATATGTAATCTGATGCTTTTGTCTCACAGCCTTCAAAATCCTATCTTTATTTTGAATGTTAGGCATTTTCATTGTAATGTGCCTTGGTGTGGATCTGTTGTGATTTTGTGCATTTGGTGTTCTGTAAGCCTCTTTATTTTATTTTCCATTACATTCTTCAGGTTTGGGAAATTTTCTGCTATTATTTCATTGAATAGGTTGTTCATTCCTTTGGTTTGTATCTCTGTGCCTTCCTCAATCTCAATATTTCTTAAATTTGGTCTTTTCATGATGTCCCATAGTTCTTGGAGATTCTGTTCATGATTTCTTACCATCTTCTTTGTTTGGGCATTTTTATTTTCAAGATTAAATATTTTGTCTTCATTGTCTGAGATTCTGTCTTCCAAGTGGTCTAGTTTTTTGGTGATGCTTTCCATGGAGTTTTTGATTTGGTTTATTGTTTCCTTCTTTTCAAGGATTTACATTTTTTTTTTTTTTTTTTTTAGAATCTCTATCTCTTTGTTGAAATGATCTTTTGCTTTCTGCAGGTGCTCTTTCAGTTTATTGGTCTTATCATTCATTGCCTGCATTTGCTCTTATCTCATCCTTTGCTTCGTGAATCATCTTAATCATGTATAATCTGAAGTCCTTTTCTGACATTTCTTCTAACATACTGTCATTGGATTCTATTACTATAGAATCTAGATTTGTTTGGATCATTTCCTTCCCTTGTTTTTTCATATTGTTCATGTATCTTCCCCTCTAGCGCTGCAGATCTGGGGTATTGCAGATTTCCCCCTATAGACTTATAGTGGCCCTATAGGTTTCCAAAACCCTTTCTTTAAGGGGAGATCAATATTAGCAGTGCCCAATTCAGACACTGTGCAATCCTAGACCAAATAGCCCCTATGAGGACAATAACAAGATTGTCATAATAAACAGAATGAGTCCAAATATTATCTTCAGTAAAACAAACAGATTTGCAATAAGGTCTGCAGTTTCTTATGGAGGACAAAGAGGATGTAGATGGATGTAGAATGTGGCTATTAATGGGATAAGAAAAGGATATACAGAAGTTCTAGATAATAGAAAGGGTGAGAGTGTAATCAAAAGAAATTGGATGTTAGCATGCATTAAAATGAGAAAGAGACTCTGGTGGAACAGGTAAACAAAAGGAAAAGAGAGCAAGAAAAGTAAAGAAATAAAAATGTAAATTTTTCAATAAGGAGAGAAAAGAAAATCTACAGTATAGCAGTCATATAGTAATGAAACCTCCCAGTGTTAAGTAGCCTGATGCATGAGAGGTACCTGACAATGAGCTTTAAGCCTCCAGCAGGCGTCTCAGGATGGAATTTGCCCCACCTAAAGATCTGAGCTATGGGTTCCAGAATTATCCAAGATGGCCACTCTGGCTTGGAAATGTGTTGGCAAATGGGGAGCTGCAGCTCAGGGTGTGACCTGGTCAGCAGGAGGTCCTGGAGTTGGGATGCGGTTGGTCAGGCAGGGGTCCTGGAGGTCAGGTGTATTTGATGTGGTTGTGGGATCCTGGAGGCTGGTTGCAATCAGTCAGTCTGGGGTCCCGGTGATAGGGCATAGTCACTTGGTCTGGGGGACCTGGCGGCAGGGAGCAGTCAGTCAATATGAGGGCCCCAGAGGCACAGAGTGATCAGTTGGGCTGAGGGATCCTGGAGATGGGGCGCAGTCAGTCCAACTATGGGTCCTGTGGGGCCTGGCTGTTGTCTCAAAATGGCGGCAGCCACATGTAATCAAACCTGCAGGTACTGTAACAGTGAAGTTCCAGGCAACAGCAGGCAGCTGGTGCTCCACTTGCGGTCGGCGATCAGTTTGCTGACTGTTGTGGGATGATTGGTAGGTGAACCTCGTGCGTTGGGTGATGGATAGGTGTAAGGCAGGCGATGGACTGGCGAGAGGCAGGCAAATGGCGGATGATAGATGCCTGACAGTGAGCAATCTGCACTCAAAAAAGGCGTTGATATGCTGGCAGATTGCAGGTGATCAGTAGACAAATGGGGTAAACAGCAGGGGATCGATAAGCAGCAAAAACTGTCTCACCAAGAAACAGATATCCTCTGCTTGAATCCGGAGTTACAGAGTGACAAGGAACGCAGCCTCCCTCTAGTCCGCCATCTTGGATCTCCCCGCCAGTTGTTTTTTAATACCCAGTAACCCTTCCTTTCCCAATGTTGAGACAGTAATAATTTTCTTTTGGAAGTATTCTCCTCATTAGTCCTTGTCATTTGGTCTGCCCTAATACAGTGATAGGCGTAAGAACTAACTGATTTCAATGAAACTCTGCACCTCAAGTTTATATTTCAGGAAGGATTGACCCAAAGGTAAAATCTAGAGATGATTAAAACTAATTGCTGGGCTCTAAAGAGATAATTTAGTCATGTATTTTAACTTGTATTCATCGAGGACCCGATTATGGGGCTGGGATTGTGGCTCAGCTCAGCTGTAGAGCACTTGCCTAGCATGTGCCAGGCACTGGGTTCCATACTCTGCACCACATAAAGTAAATAAATAAATGAAACAAAGTTATAAAAACAAGTGATGAAAAATATTTTTTAAAAAAGACCTGATTATTCTTGTATTACTCCTAATTCTTTCAGAAAAAATATATATACACATAATCATCACATATATATTCATATGTATCACATATATATTCATATGTATGTATATTTTCATTAGCACCCAGATTTTTATCATTTAAACTTAAAATACAAAATAAACAGGGGAATTGGGAGTTTTCTTAGATGAACGTTTGTCAGAAAACACTTTTTATAATTTTGTATGTTCTATTAAGGAAAACCAACTCATACTAATGTTAGAGAGAGAATATTTTCAATTCTTCATAGCCAAGACAAATCTAGGTTACAGTATATGCTATCCTAGAACTCTGTGCACTTTTAGGACATAGCTGTAGAACAATAGCTAGCTACATCAGGAAAAACTTCAAGTTATGCTCAAAATCATGGTGAATAATAATAATTCATGGTTGAAAGATTATCAATATTAAATAATTAAAATTCTTACCTCAAAGCATTGCATATAATGAAAATGAACACCATTCTGGCTTGAGCTGAATTTATGTGTTACTATTTTAGCTGTAATTCTGTGGGAAATAAAAGGGGACTGATGTGTGTTGATGAATTTCATCAACTGAATTTAGAATCTAACAGTCTCATAAGTGATGCTGTAAGTATTGACTTGAATGTGAAAAAAGATGACTGACTTTGTTGACTGGGTGTACCTCTGCAGTACTAGAGTACATGAGTCACTGTTTTAGTCAGCATTTTCCATACTGTGACTAAAGAACCCCACCAGAATAACTGTAAAAGAAGAAAGGCTTATATGGGGGCTAATGGTTTTAGAGGTCTTAGTCCATAGAAGGCCAGCTCCAGTCCTCAGGGCTGGACGTGAGTCTGAACATCATGGTGGAAGAGTGTGGCAGAGGGAAGCAGCTCACCTGGTGATAAGGTAGCAGAAAGAGAGACTCCATAATCCAGATATGAACCACTTCCTCCAGCCATACCCCACCTACCTCCAGTTACCACTCAGTAAATCACATCAGGGATTAATTCACTGATTAGGTTAAGGCTATAACAAGCCATTTCTCCTCCAAACCTTCTTGCATTGTCTCAAACATAGGATTTGTGGGGACAATTCACATCCAAACCATAATAGTCACATATATCAGGAATGAGCAAATTGTCATGCATTGTCATAGCAGACCAGAGGTTTTTTTTTTTTTTTTTTTTTTTTTTTTTTTTTTTTTGTAAATTACTGATACAGCAATGGTATATTTTAACAGAGTTATACAAAAGGAAATACAGAACATGTAAGAGGAGCTATATGTGGTCCCCAAGTCCTAAAATATTTAATATATTTACTATATTAAATTTTATAGAAGAAGTTTTCTTATTTTTGACTGATTCCCCAGAAATATTTTCTATTGTTTCTTCTTTGCCAGAGTAAGAAATAAATTCTCCTTATTCTTACTTGCCTAAGTACCAATATGATAACCAGAAACAAATGTCAACATCACTGGTGAAACGTGGAAACATTAAGACAAGACAAGATAATATTTCCAGAAAGAATTGATGGAGTTTGATTTGTATTGTCAAACTTATGGCAAACACTTTTGATTTCTCAAATTCATGCCAAGGAAGAGAATACTTAACCCTAAAATAGATCCACATTTAAATACACATACACACACATTTATATCTAATATATATATTTGCACATTTATGTGTGTGTGCTCATGAAATATAGAGGTCATCTGCATTTCAGTGTTCTGGATGGTGCAGGCAGCTAAAATTCTAACAATGTGCAGCTTGACAAGATTCTTAATTACAAAAATAAATTGAAGTTATTGTAAATGAAGTGCACTGTTCAATCATGGTAGGAATGGGAAGAGTTTTAAAAAACCAAGATGGTAGCATTTAAACAACTCTTAGCTTCATTTTGAAAACCTTCAGTTCTGTAATAGTCTAGGTTGACTTTACTTCCTGGGGAAGAATGAGTTTGGTAAAAGGGCCCTACTCAGTGCTATCACCACTGAAAAACATCAATTCAAGACTTCAGATCACCACATTTGCTATTAACTCTATCATATCACAAAAGCAACAACACTAATAGACTGAGTTATAGACTACCAGACTTGACATGTTAGAATTAGGGTAATTAGCCAAGTTACTGAGAAACAATACTGCTAAGGAACTTACCCTTCATGGTAACTACATCTTCAAAAACATAGATTTCTTCTGGTATAATATGTTTCTGCAGTTTCATAGAGTCTTTTGAATTTATGACCTCAGATCTTGAACTTACGACATATTTTATCCATTAAATATGGTTAATATGTTTAATGTGAAATTAAACATGTAATATTCAATATATATTTAAACATGATCTAAGGTGGTCATATAAACATATTATTTCTTACTTGATTTGAATTTTCTAGAAACAATGTCATTAACATGAAAGTAAAATAAAATAATATTCCTACTCAATATTTAAAGTGTCCAAGGGCAAGAATAAAAAATGAACATACACATGAAAGTCTATTATTTAATGCATTTATCATGCTAAAAATATATTAATAATATATTAGTAATGTAGATTTACTATCCAAGTATAATGTAACTTTACTATCCAATGTAGATATATTATCCAAGTATATCTTCAAAATGACAAAGGTGCTAAGATTCAGACTTAGAATTTTGGATTCCTTAGCATTCTAGACCAGGACTAGCTGGTGGGGCAAGACCATCCTGTGTTTCATCATCTCCTTCACAGGGTGTACTTTTCAACCCACAGTGAGCCTTGTATGAGAATTTGTAAGAATTGTATTATTTCAAAAACAAATTATCATCATCTTAATCATTAGCACAGTTATTTGCTTTAGAACTCATTTAAGCTGTATATAAGATATTTCTCTGTAAGCTCAGCTGGGTAGAAAATGCTAGATTCATTGAATTCATTTGTTTAGTTATTTGAACACACATGCAGTTGGATTTTAGAATATTATTCTATTCACAATAAGCTTCAATACTGACGAGGAATTTAACACCTTTTTAAAATCTTTCAGTACACTAGGCAGAGTTGACACACCTGTGTCACTGTGATTCAGCAGGCTGAGGCAGAAGGAACTCAAGTTCAAGTCCAGGCTTCCCAACTTAGTGAGACCCAGTCTCAAAATAAAAAAAATAAAACGGAACTGGGGTGTAGTTTGTGTTAGGTTGGAATTTGGGCGACTATATGACAGAGAGAAGAACAACTGAGGCAAAGGGCAGCGTGCCACATGGCAAGCAATCAAAAGGGCAGGAAAACTCCACTGACCCTTACCTCCACCTATGACTCAGCAGGACCCCCGCCCATTCCGGCCTATAAAGATCTTGGGCAGCAGGAGCCATGTGTAGTTTTCTCTGGCTCCCTACCCTGACCTGTACCCCAGAGGGCTGGGAATTTCACTCCAGAGCCAAATTCCAATAAAGCTTGCTTCAGTCACTCTCTGTCCAATTTCATTTGGCCACTAGTCGTGCCAAACATTGGAGCCGAAACCTGGCAGGGTTTTAGGGCTTCCCCCCCATCAGGGTTGTGGTCCACACCCTCCCTCAAAGAAGCAGGAGATATCGTTCCATTCCACTCAGCTCTGCTCCATTCCACTCCATCCCTTTTCCCTTTATCTGGCATCACACAGGGTAAGTTCCCTGGGGTATTTCCCATTTGCCTTTCCAATCTTTACCCTCCATTCTGCAAGGGGTCTGTCTGTAGCGCACACCACAGACCTCCCGTCCGTTCTGTTTGGGCTCTGGTCACTTTGGAGACATCCCAGCCTCCAGTTAGCGCCCCCCGCAATTTATCCCATTCCAGACCCCCAAAATTCGAAATATGTTTTGGCTTTTGGCCCGTCTGCTGTTTTTCCAGTGTACATAAGCTAAAATTGGGACGCCTTTTTCTGTTTCTGTACATCTATCTGGGTAAAGTTGAATGGCTAATGGGAAATACCAATAGCTCATTGGACCCCCAAACTCCTTTGGGTTGTCTCTACTGTAATTTTACTAAACTGAGACTTCCCCAAGGCTTATGGCATAAACGACTAGCTTTTTTATTCAACCATGGCCTGCCCTCAGTATGTTTCAGATAATGGCTCAAGATGGCCACCACAGGGCACTCATGACCTTTTGCAAGCTTTTCTTTTTGGAACTTGGCACTTGCCCTGCCCTTTCTTCTATCTGTTCCACCACCCAATTTCTCTTTGCTGGGGCTGGTCCCAAACCCCACTTCCTCCATGCTCTGGCCAGAATTCTCCCTCCTCTTCCTGCCCTCTTCCTGCAGATGCAGCTCCTTCTCCTTTTCTTCCTCAGGCCCTCCCACCGCTTAGCCCAGAGTTTGTTTCTCCTTCAGAGGTGGTTGGTGCAGAGGACGTGGTGCGAATCCAAGTTCCATTCTCACTCTAGGATTGAGAAACGTTTAGGGTCTTTCTCTGCTGACTCCTCTACTTATACTAAGGAATTTAGATATCTTTCCCAGACTTATGATCTCACTTAGCATGTCTTTCTTCCACTCTCACCCCAGACTAATGACCCTGCATTCAACAGGCACCACAAGATCTTGCCAACCAAGTCCATCTAATGGACATGACTCTCCCCACAGGTGAAAAAAAAAAAAAAAAAGCCTTTTACCAGAACTTCAACAAAGTGATAATTAACAGTCATGCCATTTTTCTAGGACTCTTATTTTTTCTTAAATTCTATATTTTTTGAGCTCATAACATTGATGTTTTGATCAGCCCTATTTTTATTGAACTCGAGTTTGTGAGTGTCTGTTATATTGCAATGGAAATATCACCTATAAAAACTATAAGGCCTTTGTTTTTGTGTTATGTGTATATTGTGTTGTCTATTTTGTGTCCAAAAATCATGTACATATCATGACTTACCTCAAATGTATCCAGGTGGCCAAGTTTAAAAATGTTAATTGATATTAATCATGTGTTTCTAGAACTTGTCTCAATCAGAAAAGAGACCATGAATACTGTTCAATATGCCTATATGATTTCTCGGTTTTTACAGTAAAATAAGGATTTGACATGTGTGGGGTTATTCAAATGTGTTTCTTGGAAACATCTAATTAATTTACAGGGT
The DNA here is from genome assembly GCF_902686455.1 of Sciurus vulgaris. Classification (NCBI taxonomy): domain Eukaryota; kingdom Metazoa; phylum Chordata; class Mammalia; order Rodentia; family Sciuridae; genus Sciurus; species Sciurus vulgaris. Next base: position 21,287,879 of record NC_136470.1, on the reverse strand, counting down.
GTTGCCACTGGCCCACTTGCACAACCAACTGGACTTTCCTACAGACTAGTGGCATTTCTCTCCAAGCAGCTTCATTTCTGCCATTCGTGGGTGGTTGCCATGTCTCCGAGCACTGGCTGCAGTAGCTGAATTAACTAAGGAAGCTCTAAAACTCACCCTACTCCAACCAATAACTAGTTTTTCCACCCATCAACTACAGGACCTCTTAAGCCTTAAATCTCTTCCACTCCTGAGCCCATCAGGGATTCAAGAATTTCATCTCCTTTTTATAGAAAACCCCACCATTACTGTATGTTCTTCTTCTTCTCTCAATCCTGCTATACTTCTCCCACTGTCCCCTCCTCCCCCAACCATCAGCCATTCTTGTCCACAGGTGTTGGATGCCCTATGTTCACCTGGTGAAGATCTCTTCAATTATCCACTCGCCTCAACTGACCTAACCATTTTTGTAGATGGCAGTTCCATGCTGGGTCCCAATGGACACTGTAGAACCGCTTATGCAGAAGTCACCACTGCCTCAGTTCTGGAAGCCAATTGCCTTCAAGAATGGACCACTTCCCAAAAGGTTGAACTCAGCTCTGATTAAGGGTCTAATTCCATCCAAAGTTAAACAGGTTTACACTACACAGATTCCAAATATGCCTTCTTGATTGCTCACTCACATGCAGCTATTTGGAAGGAGGGCAAATTTCTCACCACAAAGCGGTCACCAGAAAGAAAAGAAAAACAGAAGTTTCTAAGTAGGGAATATATTCAGTAAAAGGGGAAAGAAAATGTTTCTGGGTAAGAAAGTCTGTGTGTAAATAAAGGGCAAATTTCAATAAGTTTGCATGTAACTAAGTCGGTTATATGTATGTGAGACAATCAGTTAAAGCTATTTAAGATTTTTCTAAGGTCAAATACGAATGTATTGATACAAACCAAAGTTTAATCTATATGTTAAAATGACAAGGATTCCTTTACAACCGTAATTTACTCTTGACATTGTGTCTGTTAAGTTTTATTCTTTATAAACTTCTTAAAATGACTTTTAAGAAAAAGTGTGATGCACAATGGCAAAAAATGGGACAACAGTGACTGAGATTGGGGTCTCTGACTTCATGGCTGTGGCATGCCTGATGCCTGGGAGCGTTCCTGTGCAGGAACACAAGGTGCCTAATTGCTGTGGAAGTACCCTCTCTGGGGACGCTCTGTGCAGGAGTCCTATCAGCTTTGACATTGATCTCAGGCACACAGCCCTTGGGCAGGAAGGAATTCTTTTGCTAGATAACCAGTGTTTCTTCAGCTCTCTTCCTGGTTCCTGCCTGCCTTACAGTAACTTTGGACAGTGGACTTTCTTGAGAGCTACCCAGAGTTCCTAACATTGCACTTTGCAGCTGTCAAAAAGTTACATAGTTGTCCTAGTGTCTGTAACTTTCCTGAAAACAAAGAATAATGCTTACATAGTCTTTAACCTGATAATAGGACATATATAAATAAAGACTGCTGATGTAACTCTTTACATCTGCATTTCCATCAGAAAACAGAGCTCTATCTGGTTTCAGCTTAATCTTTAAAATCTGTGTTTATAAATCTTTATTTTCTAATCCTCCTTTGTCCCTCACTGAACTTGAGAATTTGGTCATGCTGGTCATAGCAAAAAAGGCAAAAATCAGCTTCAGAATTAGAACATTTTACCCAAGGATTTGTGAAGAGCCCCACTTACCTGAGATAAGGCTCTGCCTCACAACCTGCTGCATGTTAAAATGGCTCCAAAGTAAGCCAGACTTTAACTCATTTAAAGTTGTGTTCAAAGTTTGATGTTTGTTGTAAAGATTACTGTGATCTCAAACAGGGACTATAATGAATAACTCAGCCAAAATTCAAGATAACTATTGCACAAACTGAATGTTTTACTGTTGGTGATTCCATTTTGTATTTTCCTTATAAACTCTATAACTGTTGCCTGATTAATTTTTTGCAGAAGTACTGCTTCAAGAGCAAACACCATAAATTAATTTGAAATAGTAAGGCATCACTGATAGGACAGATGATGAAGACATCAATTAGATAAAAGGGGGTGAATAACTGTAAAGTCATAAACATTGAAATTAAAGCCCAGTATATTTACTTTATGACTGGTGAGACTAACTTACTGGATATTTAAGATCAAACTTAGAAATTGAGATTAAATACAGAGGCCAAGATAAACCTCTTTGGCTCTTGCCCTGAGTGTCAGGCTAATCCAGGGAACAAGAGAACTTCTCTAAGGAGCTTTGCAACTCTGGGCCACACACCTCCTGATCAGGGAGATTGATGAGAACACTGGAGGATGACAAGCCAATCAGTGCACCTGCTGCAGAGGAGGGTCATTGGAGAAGGGATACATCTCTGATGCTTCCAAGGGAAGCCACCTCATCAAGGAGACCCTGCCTAATGAACAGCACTAACGTAGCTAAAAAGCTGCTCTTAAGTTCCCTAAGAGTGACCCCTGTGGGAACACAGCCAACTCTTAACAGACAGGAACAGGTCAATTTGACCAGATTGGTCTTAAACACCTAGCAAAACAGTTAAAACCAAAATATATCCATTCTTGGGGATTTAAAAGAAACAATAGTTAAATGCAACTAAGGTACACACTTGTGTTAACACCCCTAGAATAAATAAAGACTGGAAGCTACAAGAGAGAGATTCTTAGGCAAATGTACCTGCTAACTGTCAACTGGAACTGCCAGAATCAGGAGATTTTAGTCAGTTTAAGGCCTACAGATCTTCCTAAGCTACATAGGTAGGTTTAATCTATGCTTGCTAATATGATTATCTACCCCTAAGTCACAGAAATATAGAGATCTCTACTAAACACAGGTTATACCAACAAGAGGACTTGGTTATGCGGTCACCCAAAAGCTAGAACAGCAACTCCAGCCGGTAGTAGAGGTATCTGCTGCTCCCCTGACATCCCTGCAAAGATGGATAACAATTATTGCTCAAGTTTCCTTGCAGAACCATCAAGCACTAGATCTGACGGCAGAAAAAGGGGGAACACACTTCTTCCTAAGAGATGAATGTTGTCACTGCATCGATGAAACTGATCTAATGGAAGCAACGTTGAAACTCTCAGACGTCTAAATGAAAGGCTGAAGCAAGAAGAATCAAATGACCCCTGGCCAGGATGGCTGAACTCCACTCTTGTCACCTGGCTGACTCCTACCTTTACTCCCCTATTTGTGATAGGATTTCTGCTAATGGTTGCTCCCTGTCTTCTCAGGTTTGCCTGGAACCTCATGAGTGAGGTTGCCAGGGTGACATAAAACCAGATGCTCCTACACTCTTATAGCCGCGTCCCCACCAACCTAAAACCCGAACCTTTCTTTACTCATCACTCCCCCTAACATGCAGGAAGTAGCCAGATGGACTCCAGTGCCCTATATCACCAAAGAGGTCAGAATGTTAGGTCAGAAACTGGGCAACTATATGACAGAGAGCGGAGCAACTGAGGCAAAGGGCAGCCACACGGCGAGCAATCAAATGGGCAGGAAAACTCCACTGACCCTTACCTCCACCTGTCACTCAGCAGGACCCCTCCTCATTCAGGCCTATAAAGACCCTGGGCAGCCGGAGCCACATGTGATTTTCTCCAGCTCCCTATCCTGACCTGTACCCCTGGGGAGCTGGGGATTTTGCCCAAGAGCCAAATTCCAATATAGCTTGCTTCGGCTACTTTCTGTCCAATTTTATTTGGCCACTAGCCATGCCCCCAAGCTTACAGTTTGGTGGCAAAAATGCTCCTGGGTCCAAGTACCAAAATTGAAAATGAAAGAATAAAAATAAAGCTCTCAGTTATCGAATGACAGAAGAGAAATTCCTCAACATGGCAATGGTAATCTATTGAAAAACGTGCAACCCACACCATTATAATGCATAGGGGATTTATAATTACATAGGAGATGCTAGCTAAAGGCATTTAAAGTAGAAAGAGAAGTAAAAGATATTCACAAATATTAGCATACATGTAGAAAATTTTCAGGAATCTACAAAAAGTCTACAAAATAATGAGGACTCATTCTAAAATATATCTAAAATAAAGCAGGAGGAAGTTTCTATTACCTTAGAACAAAAAAGCATCAGAAACCAAAGAAATAAATGCATAAATAATTTTGGTGCTGTTTACACACTAAATTTTGGAGTTCTGGACTTTGACTGACCCACCTCTCATTTAGATGGTATTATAATTTTTGTGATTATATGAACTTCTACCTTGTATCTCCATATCTCTTTTTTAAAATTTTTTCATTTGTTCTAATTAGTTATACATGACAGTAGAATGCATTTATGTATTTTGATAAATTATACATAGAGTATAATTTCTCATTTTTCTGATTATAGATATTGTAGGATCACATTGGTCATGCAGTCATATATGTACATGACTTAGAAGAAAACTAGATATTGATATTATGGCCTACTCTAATCCGGCATCCTCATTATAATTCAACTAATTACATCTGTACGTCTATGTCCCCACATAAGGTCACATTGAAAACTTCTAGAAAGACACGGACTTTAGAAGGATGATATTTAGCCCCTCCAAAAACTCACCTAGGATGCTTTGTTTACTTCCTCACAGTTTCTCTTATGAGCCTTAACAAGTTATAGTTCTAGCTCTTCTAATAAATGTATTATAAAACCATATTATATCCCTAAAAACTAGCAAAATTTTTAACATAAAACTGGCACAAATGTGTGTGTGTGTGTGCGCATGTTTGAGTCTAAATCAACTTTTCATTGCTATGACTAAAATAACTAACTGACAAGAACAACTCACAGAAAGAAAAGTTTATTTTGACTCATGTTTTCAAAAGTCTTTGTCCATTGTCCACTGACTTCATTGTTCTAGGCCTGAGGTGAGGCAGAATATTGATGAGACAGAACATCAAAAAGGTGTGGTGGAGGACAGCTACTCAGCTCATGGAAACCAGGAAGAAGAGGGGGAGAGAGAGAGAGGTGAGTGGAAAGAAAGGGAGAGAGAAGAGACAGAGGAAGGAAGGAAGGAAGGAAGGAAGGAAGGAAGGAAGGAAGGAAGGAAGGGAGGGAGGGAGGGAGGGAGGGAGGGAGGGAGGGAGGGAGGGAGGGAAAGAAGGAAGGAAAAAAAAACACAGAAATCATAAATCCTTTCAGGGAAGACCACCACCAGAAACTTGGAAACAATTTCTGGAGGGAAATAAATATTTAAAGTTACTTATTTTTGCTCCCCAGCATCACAAAAATAAAAGTTTAATTTAAAAAATAAATAAATAAATAAAGTTACTTATTAAACACCATGTTTTAGGTTTTCAACATACATTTGTGGATCAAAACTGACATATATCTCAGCACTTAAACTGCTAGCATTTCAGCATTTTAGTGGGAAAATATATGAAAAAAATTAACTGTATAGAAGTGTGAATGTTATGAGTGCTATAAAAAATTGGTCATGGTGAAGGTATCTGCTGCCTAATGTATGGTAGAATAGGGACAGTTTAATTCAGAGTGCAGTACAGTGATGTTTAAGAACATGGACAGGTTTTAGGGGATGCCCACAGATATAAGAGGCAGGAAAATTTACAGGGGCTAAAATGCCCAGCCACATGGAAGATGGCAAGGCAGTTATGGGGTGATATGTTCCAGAAAAAAATAATCCACTGAAGCCTTGAACATGCCAAAAAAATGACTATCATGGTAAATTTTATGAGTAAACTAGATTTGGGAAAGTTTTTGCATATTTTTTTAAATAGTACTTCAGGGTGTGTCTATGAAGACTGTTTGGATGAGATTAACATTGGAATGAGTACAGAGATTAAAGCAAATTGCACTTTCCAATATGGGTTGCTTCATCTAATCTCTTAAAGGTCTGAACAGAGTAAAAGGCTAAGTAAGACAAAATGATTTCTGTCTGCCTGTCTTCAAGCTGGAACATCACCTCCTCTTTGAAATATGGACTTAGGCTGGAACCACATTATAAATGCTCCTGGTTCACCAGTTTGCCAACTGAAAATCCTGGACTTAGCCAATTTGTGATCCACTGCATTTACATGTACAAGTATAAATATAAAGATGCCTTTCTGTTTATCTATCCAATTGTTTGTTTCTCTGGGGGACTCAGAATAATAAGACTGTTTACAGATTTCCTTTTCAAACATGGTGCTGTGCTTAAATTCAATTTTATTTAAATTACTTCCTGTTATAGTTTTTACCCATAAAAGAAATATTGGAAGATTCATTACTTGCAATCAGGATGAAGATGTAAATAGCATTAAGGAAGTGTAGAGCTTACAAATTGAGGGTGAGACATTGACTTGATAGATGGTAGTCAAATTACAGTATCATCTTCAAGTAGAACTCCTATAAGCTTAAACTACTTTCAATGGCACTAAGGAATGCAAATGTAAAAGAAGGTCATTTTACAAAGCATTTGAAATTTCAGTAGACTTGTTTTAATTCTTTATAATAGTGTGTTTTCCATTATGCCCACTAAAATATTATTGCTACAAATAATAACACTGAGTTAAGCAGGAGAATCAAATACTTTAAGCTAAGACAGCACAATCAACCATAAACCTCTCCAAATTGCTACAAAAAATTGAGATCAAAGAAACTGAATTCTAAGTTGATCATATATCAGAATATATTTTTAGATAGTAGAATATGTTGGAGTAGCAAAATAATTCCCCACTCCAGTCATTGGGACACACTAAATTTGTTTGAATTTCCATCTTATTAATAGACAAATCATCTTTACAGCAGTTTTACACATAGTAGTAAATAGCAATTTAAAGTCGATTTTTATAGACTTATTTTTTTCTACACATTTTTCTGCTGTATGTATCTTTATTGACAAGTCTGTTCCTCAAATTCTTTATGTGTTTAATTCTCCAATTCTGTTTCTACAGGTCCATTCCTTTAAAGTATGTATCGGTATTCCTGCAAGAGTTACGAAATAATTACCTTCTATTTTCTGTTTAACTCCTGAACTTCATCTATGCCAAGACAATACAGTGAAGTGCAAAGAGAAACTATTTTGCTCTCCTAAGTGATTTTTAGTTCTTAGAATTTATGAATAAGATAAATTATCCACAGATCCACATAGACTCATGTTAAACAATTATGCCATCCTTAGTCCACATGACACTTTGCTGATTCTTTGTGACATACTGCCAAGTTAAACCCTTAACTTGGAAGATTTGGGTCAGGAAATTTTTGCAGAAGTTTCAACACGTTTTCAGATACAGGAAAAAGAGCAATTTCAAATTCACTTAGACTTCTCTAAGTCATGTCATGTCAAACAGCAATAAAATGTTAAAGCTCATCTCAATTTCCAAATGGAAAATACTACTCGATGGTAATAAGACAAACAAAAAACAAAACGACTTTTTTTCATATCCTTTCATATCAGGATTTTGATGTTGAGTTGTGTTTATTTCTTGTCATTCATAGAATGTTTCAAAAGCTTCTGTGTGTCCTGTGTGTGGGACTATAACTCCAATAAAGATCTACTATGACTATTTTAATATTATTTTCACTCAACTTTTAAAAACTGCCATTTTTACAAAAGTTCTCTGCCCCGGCCCGCAGGATATCAACGGGTACCTGGAGGGGGGTGCTGGGATTGAAAGAGACAAGAGACACGAGAAATGGAGACAAGACAAATGCCTGATCAAGTCTCGTTTATTAGAAGAATTAACACAGTTAATATAAAGTACAGAAACCAATCAGAGTAAAGCGCGCGAAGGCAAGACTAGTCTCACGCCAGAACTCCAATAAGGAAGTGTAATTGTCCAATCATGAAGCACCACGCAATCTAGTGTGATGCACCTGGTATAGTCTGACAGGTGTGTAAACAGGTAATGGCACGCCCCGCCAGCATCCGGCAGGCGCCATCTTAGCTCAGCATGAGGCACGGCAGGGGGCGTGACCTGCCGGCTCCGGACAGTTCTCAGACTCAGACCTCTTACTTCATGTCAAAATTTCTCTATCTATGATCACAAAAGAAAAACTGAAATGGCTGGATGTGATGGTGCTGGATTGTAATCTCAGCAGCTTGGGAGGCTGAGCAGAAGTATCACATGTTCAAGACTAGCCTCAGCCACTTAGGCCTTAAGTAATTTAGCAAGCCCCTGTCTCAAAAAATAAAAAGGACTGAGGATGTAGCTTGGGGGTTAAGTGCCCCTGGGTTCAATCCCTGGCATCTATAAATAAATAAATAAAACAAGGAAGGAAAAAAAAAAAAAAACAGGAATATTTTGGTTTCATCATATTCTAACTGCACAATGCTATAGCATATTAATTTTAGGAGAGTGTAGACATGTTAAGTATGGGCACTTTAGATGTAACTGCAATTTTCATTCCAGCATGTCAGAAATAAATTACTTTACGTGACTAGATGGATTAGGACCCTCAGGACTATGCTGATCGCATTAGAATATGGAAGTGCTCAGAGTGTTCCTTATGGCCTTACCATATTCTGAGCCTGTTTCCCAGCCATGGTAGAAGAGGAGGAAATAGGTCTATGTAAGTTTTGTGAAATGTGTTTAATAAACACAGTGCTGACTCCAGCATGAAAAGACAAACCTTCAATACCTATCAGCCTGGGGGAGGTTTCCCAGATCAAAGGGAGAAGGAACAAGAGCATTTTCTCTTACCAAAGAGAATGGCACCTGGCTCGTTCACCCTTAGCCCTTATAAAAATTGTTGACTTGTTTGTACCTTTAAAGGAACCAAGAAAAAACTAAAAGAAAAATACAAGTATTTTAAGGACTAATTTAAAATCTCTAATTTCAAATGACAGCTGAACAAATAAATGCTATGCTGTTAGCTACCATTGTTTGGATAAATGATAGGCATTTACATTTGAGAAAGTAGTCAGTTTAATAGAGGGCAGGGAGAAGCGAACTGGCCTTGGCAATTATATAAAATGTTGTCAGAGGTGATCAAGGAACCAATTTTCAGAGGTGGCTAACAGTACACTGTTCACTGTGGATAAATTATTATTGATGACAACAGTAAAGAAAGCCAAACATCAAACAGGAGGCTTTGCTTGGCTTTAATATTACTTTGATTTAAAATTAAGATGGCATGATTTCAGCTCTGCTATTATTCAAATCCATATTAGAATAACCTCATAGTGATAGAGTACTTCTTAGGAAACTTAAACATTGTGACATAGTTGATATATATACATATATATGTATGTATATATATTAATATGCATATATACATATATATTATATATATAATAAAATCTGTTTATATATATGTGTGTATATATATATACACACACACACATATATATGTATAAATATATATAAAATCTGTTTTAGGCACTGATATGGACAAGTAAATATACCTATATCTATGTATGTTAAACTTTACACATGGAAGGAAAATGCTCAACATCAAGTTGTTCAAGGATGAAAGAAAAGAGTGTGTGTGGCAAGGTGTGTCTACTGTATCATGTGAAATATGCTAGATAACTTTTATTCATTTGTTACATTATCTGTTGCAAGATATAAGTATGACTGCCTATGCATAAATGCACAAGAACCCCATCAATATAGAAGAAACCAACAAGATCAAGGTTAAAAGTGGTACTATATGTAGGAATTGTGCATCTCCAGCTTAAAAAATAAAAAGTAGAAATACAAAATATTACTAGGTGATTTCAAGTGTACATAAGCTTCAGTAGCTGAAGTGATGTGAAAATTGCTAAATTAATCTTTAAAAGACTAGTAGTACTTTTTCTGTTATATTTTCTTCTGAAGACAAGTATCAATTTTAAAGGTTATCATTAAATGAACAGTGCTGTCAACATGTAGCACATAGCATACTTTTTTATATCTACCAAGAATAGCATGGTAGCATTTGAGCAAGACTGTAGAAGGAAGGAGCTGTATTCCTGCTGCATAGCTGAAGCGGGCGTGCAGGCTAATGAACAGAATTGAGACTGCTAAACTCATACTCTCCTTGTATTCATCTGAGTACGCTTGTTTCCTCTATGCAGGTATTCAGAGTGGTCACCGATGGGTGTTTTCTCACTGCAATGCTTAGTGTTTCTTATCTACCTGTGGCATCTTGATTGTTATTTGAAGATACTGTAGGGTAATTCTCATTTTTGCTCATGAGTTTTCTAATTAAAGTCTATTGTCTAACTGAGATTCTGCTATAAAATGCAAATGAAAGTGTTCCAGCCCTTTTGCTCTCAAAGGTAGGTGGCAACAATTATGAAAATGCAGTTGTCAAATTGTCTTTAAGTTATACATTGTATTCCTCTAATGTTTTACACATAAGACTCATTGACTTCAATGAATTTCTGATTTAATTCTTTGGCATCATTTTTAATATTCAGAGAAAATAAACTTACGAGAAATAAGTAAAAGCAGATGAAAATAAATGTACTTTCCTCCTTTGATGATGAACATTGATTTTTAAATACATAAATCAATTTGCCTATTCAAACTGTCAGTGCCATTGTGATTATTTCTTTCATTTCAAAGGAGCAAACGACCGATTTATTGTACAGGAATCAGGCATTAAAATAAGGTCATTTCTTTGGCTTTATCAAGGAGCATAGAATGGAATACCAGAAGGTCAATGATTTTACTTTGTGCATTAACCTTAAGTTTGTCTAGGACAGGAAACTTAAATATTTCTAGGTCTTAATTTAAGTGACTTTTGAGGAAACATGAATAAATGAATTTTGAAACCTATTAATTCCAACATTTTTGTGATTCTGCTTGTTAATCCCAGGTCAGTTGCAACTGCACAGGTAGGCCCATTTTAATACTGAAACACTTTATTTTGAAGGGAGCACCAGGGATTCAACCCAGGGGATCTTAACCACGAGCCACATCCCCAGACCTTTTTTTGCGTGTGTGTGTGTGTGTGTGTGTGTGTGTGTGTGTGTGTGTGTGTTTTGGGGTCTCACTGAGTTGCTTAGGGCTTTGCTAGGTTGATGAAGCTCAGCTCTAACTTGGGATCCTCCTTTTTTAGCTTACCAAGCTGCTGAGATTACAGGCATGCACCACTGTGCCTGGCAAAATAAAACACACTTTAAAAATCAGTAATTGCAATCAGATCAAAGGTGTTCTGATGCACAAGAATAATTTTCCTGTCACTGAAGTTTTATTCATTACTGTCCATGAACTATAGCAAGCTTAAATAATAGTATTAGCTTTCTAGATACTGTGTGTTGTAACATAGCACTAACAAGAAGTCTTCTTTGCTCCACAGTGTTTCCTTTAAGTCCTACCATGATGAGTGTAAGCTCATGTCTCCCCACTTCTCTCTCTCAAGAAAAAAAATAATAATTTCCCCCCCTGTTTTACAGGGTTACATTTGGATATGGGCAGAAAATGCTTATTTACATCTTTTTGTCCTTATTTTTTAAGTCAAACAAGTTTATTTCCACATAGTTTCAGCATTTATCCCTTGATAACAGTATTCTCCTTGCCTCTCAACCATCCCAGTATTTCAATACCTACACATTCCTGCCGTTGGCACAAAATATAGGAAAGACATACAACCAATTTGAGGTCTATGTGATAAATATAACTAATAATTTATGTGCCATAATCATCCTGATTAGATGTTTCCTTTTTTTTTTTTTTTTTTTTTAAACCAATGTCTGCTTTACACAGGGCCAACGAAATCTCTTGATCTTCATTATGTTATGTGGGAATATGATGGTCATTGTTGATTTCACAGTTTTGTGTCTCCACACTCTTGCCAGCATTGGTTTGTATTGGTGTTGTAGATTGTGGCCATACTATTAGTTATTTAGTGTTATCTAATTGTTGCTCTAAATTGTATTTGTGTGATGTCATATGATGTGGAAAAAAAATCTTTTCAAATGTGTATTTGCCTTCTGCTATAATCATATTTTAATCTGTACTTCCCACAAGCAGAAAACATACATATTATCATATGTCTTTGAAACATTTACAAAAGCAAACATGAACATGCACTTAGATCACATAAAAAGTTTCGTAATTCCAACAAAGAGTTTTCAACTTATATATTGTCTCATTACAAAAATATAAACAGAAATACTGTTTGTGTGGTCAAAATCCAAAGATACTTGCTGTAGTACTAATAAAATCATTGAATCAAAAATTTGAATATTAAATTAGATATTACTATCTAAAAACAAAAGAACATTTGACATTAGTACTTAAAGAAGACAACAAAAGTTGTATTTATATAAAAATTTATATTCAATATCTTCCTCTTTAAAATAGTCTTAGTTATTAAAGAGGACTGAAGGACTTTTAAAAAATATTGACTTTAAGAGTATAGAAATATATCAATATGGAACAAGTAAAGATATATTTATAATAACATTAGAAATAAGAAGACAAATACCAGAAAAAAAGGCATAAACTGAAAACTTCAAAAACTAAAACCTTAAAAGACTGACCAAAAAATTTTTTCTGGTCAAGTGAAAAATCAATAAAAATAGATAAAGGGTGAAGTTTGGAGACCACAGTCAGATTATGTTGATAGAATAGAAAAGATTAATTTATGTAATTTTTGTTGAAAATATTTAAATATGGTAATAAAAATAATTATGCTCTCCTTATTTAAAACTACAAATATTACACTTTGGAAAAGATAAAGAAAAAAATAAAGGCCATTCTTTAATGGTTTACTTAAAGCAGAAGTGATTAAAAATATCTTTCAAGATGTATCACTGATATGAACTTCTCAGTTGATCTGAGTTTTATTTAATTTTAATAGAGTGTGCAATTGGTGATTTTTAAGTATCTAGGCATTGAAAAAATGAAAATATTTTAATACTCGTTTAATTAGGTTCTGAAAATTTTAATAAAAAGTCATAGAAAGATATCCCCCAAAAGGAAAGTAGAAATTAATTTCACACACACACACACACACACACACACACACACATATACATATGTGTATTAATCAACTTTTTCACTGCTGTAATTAAAAGATTTGAGAGGAAAAATATAGAGGAGGAAAATTGTATGTGGTGCTCAGGAATTGAGAGGTAACAGTTCATAGAGGAGTAACTCCATGTCTTGGGGCCCAAGGTAAGGCAGAGCCTACCAGCAGAAGATCATAGTGGAGAAAAGCAGCTCAGGACAGGGTCACAAGAAGCATAGAGAGCTCCACTCACAGGGACATAAAAGGCATTCCCTCAGTGACCCATCTCTTATAGATAGCTGGCTACAGTTACCACCTAGTCAATTGATTCAAGTAGATCAATGCATTACCAATCATGTATCTTTAAATTTTCTTGCAATGTCTCATACAAGAGCTTTAGGGAAACTTCTCATATCTAAAACATACCATCACAACACTGACCCCTGAAAGCTCATGCCCATCTCACTATGCAAAATATATTTTGTCAATTTTCAGGAGTCTTCATAGTCTTAACTATTCCAGAATTCTAAAAATCCAGGTACAGTCTCTACCTTGACTCAAAGCAAACTCTCAGTGTTTGGTGTAAGTATTATAATATTTTAATACAAATAATTATGCTTGCCTTGAGAAAAACAAGTTTCAAATATAAAAACACACAGGAAATATTTTCATTCACAAGGGAGAAATAGAGGCACAGAAAGAAGGGATAGGAACAAGGCAAGACTGAAATCCATCTGGGCAAACAAGTTCCATTGTATCTCCATGTTCAGTATCTGAGGTAAATGGCACTGTGATATTCTTTCTAACAGGCTTTTGTACCTCCACCTCTGTGACTTTACTGGTTTTAGTCCCCTTGACTTCTCACTTGGCTTTTTTCTGCTTGATCTCTGCAACCTTCACCGGAAGACATTCTACCATCCTGGTATCTCTTAATCTTGGAGGTCACCACCGTAGTAGCTTTTTCTTCCTTCTCACTTATCCATGCATCACCCTTTCAAGGGCAGCCCACAGACATTCCAACCCTATTATAATTTTCTGACCTCCAAGGCCTTCCTTTGAAATGTCGGAGCCTTCATGATCCCCTAATGCCAACATCCTGCAATTCTGCAGAACCAGTACCTTGTGATTAATGCCAATGTATATTTCCATCTCTAATAGTACCCAAGCCTGCTAGGACCATGGCTGCAGTAGCTTCTGAGACTCTGGATTTCTAAGTCTAGTGAAACAATTTCCTAGACTGACTGGTGCAAGTAGGGTACCCCCAAGGTCCCTCTTCAATGGAATATTTATTTTTACTCCCTTGAACCTCAGATGGATATGGTCTTACCAATTCTTGAGATGGCCTCAAGCTAGCTTTCCTATTAATTCTGGGCAAAGTACTCAGCAGCTTCTTTTTGGTGGCTATGATTTCCTTACTAATCATAAATTCCTCAGCCCCAGTTTTACTCAAAGTTTTCTAGTCAAACTAAAAATTTTTTCAATTCTCTCTTTTCTTCTTTCTACTCCTGATTATCACAGTAAATTTGACTAAAAGTACCTAGCAATATCCATGCCACTGTCTGAATGCTATGCTGTCTTGAAATTCTTCCACCAACATAATTAGTACATTATTTTAAAGTCTGCATCAGAGAAAGTATCAGGACACAGGAAGAATGTAGACTACATCTTAGCCAGAACATAACACAAACAGCCTCTAGTGCAATTTCTAATAGAGTTCTCCACTTCTGAAACCTCATAAACCCAGTCCTTACTGTCCACAGTTCTATTGGCATCCTAGTCTAAGCTTCCACCAGAATCATCCATTAAGTTACACTTACAAAAATCTAAAACTTTTCAAGCTTGCATCTCTAAACCTTTCAAAATTATTCCCACAAATTCTAAAATGCTCCAACAGTTTTTGAACTACATTGTCAGGTTAATCATATCAACAACAACACTCCTTGGCACCCATTTCTGTTTTAGTCAGGTTTTTCATCATTGTGACCGAAAGACCTGACAAAAAATTAGGAGGATGAAAAGTTTATTTGTTTCACATGGTTTCAGAGGTCTCAGCCCAAACATGGCCTACTCCACTGCTCTGGGCCTAAGCTGAGGCAGAACATCCTGGCAGAATAGTGTGGTGGAGGAAAGCATCTCAGAGTGTGTGTGTGTGTGTGTGTGTGTGTGTGTGTGTGTGTGTGTGTATTATTGGTAGTGCAACTTAAATGGGGAAAAATCTCTTAAACTCTTATAATAGCATTTCAAAGTCACAATCACTACTAACCCTCTATTAAGAAATAATTTCAGAGGTATTTTATTTAAAAATTACATTTAAAAGCCATCTGTAAGTATTTTGAGAAATGTACTAGATGATCACTTAAATTTCTTACTACACACTAATGACACCTCAATATGAGACACAGATAGGGTGGCATGGCAGTGGTTTCCATTTCTTTGCCCATAAATTTTTTGGGGAAATATAAAACAAAATTAAAAATAGCTTGGTTGGTACCATTTATGGAAAGATATACCCTTGTCAAATGTTTTTGTTACAGTGCTTTGGGAAAATACTTATATGTTGGTGAAATGTTTAAATATAGGTTGTTGTATCCCAAATTTTTCTGCAACTCTAAACAGACTTTTTGGGAGTACTGAATATATTTTTTTTTAATTTAAAAATTGTATCACCTTAATGAGTACAATGCAGATATGCACATGACAGTGAAAAGATCAGGCTTTAGGGTAAAGTAGACACCATAGATAGAAGCATGTATATTGCTTTGAATATGTATGTATGTTTGTGTCTCTCTGTGTGACATAAGTGCCTCATTTATTCTATTTCTTTACAAATTTATTTTTTTAACTTAAAAACTTGAACTTTTGATGAGAAAACATGTTGAATCAATTAAATAAATGATAAAAAATTATATTTTGAAATTAAAGCATACTGCAAATGATAACATTTCTCACTCTGTTAGGTCAGGATAGTATTCCCTGTATATATACCATGTTTTATTCATCTATTATTGGACACTTTAGGTAAACTCCACGTCTTTGCTGAGATGTATAAACCAGGAGGACACTATGTAAGGAACATAAGGCACACAGAAAGTCAAATACTGCATGATTTCCCTCACATGTGAAATCGATTTTCAATTGAATGCAAGTATTATGTGAAATTTTAACCAGAAAGGAAAGGTAATGGAAAAAAGACACAGACATTTTGATACAATCTGGGGAGTATTTGATGTGACACTTTCAATGCTTAGGGACATAGTAAGGCAACCACTGACTCTTTAGCAAGAGGAAACAATTTGTTCACTTCATGTTCCTACCTTATCTCAGGGAGTTCTAGAAGGATGGAACTGAAAAACTCATCATTGTCCTGGGTGTGGTGGTGCACACCCTGTAATTCCAGTAACAGCTGAGGCAGGAGGAGTTTGAGTTCAATGTCAATCTCAGCAAATCAGTAAGTTCCTAAGCATCTTAGTAAGAGCCTATATCAAACTGGAAAATAAAACAGACTGGTGATGAGACTCCATGGTTAAGTGCCCTCTGTTCAATCTCTGGTACAGCACACACACACAAAAAATTTCCAAATGTATAAGATCTACTCTTAATACCTAATGGGAAAACTAAAGTCAAATACATTTCACTTTGAAAACTTCAAATGTTAAATTCTGAATGTGAACAGAATACCATGCTACTGGTAAAGGCACAGTAGGTAAAAATAGTCATGTGGTGAAATTAGAGTGGCCTCTACAATTTAATTTATATCACTATTGTACAGTTTTTACAAACAAGTAAATTTATAAAAATTTTAATTTCAATTCTATTATATCTTATATGTGAATGTTTGCAATTTACATAGCAAGTACAATTGTAAAACAAATAGCTGTATATATTTAGATTTTTCCACTATTGAATTTGAACTCAAAATTTTAAGTTAAACATTTACTTTCCATTAGTTTTTATTTCTGTTCATAAATACATAAACCATATTTTTTCCTCTGAAATTAAATATTTGTATTTAGTATCATCAAATTACTTTTCTAAAATGATGATAGAATAAGAATTGTTCAATTGTGTTTATAAGATAAATTTATAATTAAGATTTCATTTTCTGTTTTTTCTACTTTAGATCGGTCAAAGTTTGCACCATCAGATATTGATCTAAGTGCAACAGCTAAAAGTTTTTGCTGTCTTAGTTTTCTATTTTCTACTGGATTATACAGATTAAAGAATTATTGCAGCATTTTTCTCAGCATCAGTCTCTTATAGTTACTGAACACAACTGTCACTACTATCTTGTTCATTTATGAAAATATGACATTGACTTTTGCCTAAGGAAGCTTCTTATAATTATAAACATTAGTTTCACACACTATTTTAACTAATTCATTGCATTTTTCTGAGTGGTCAGCTACAAAACTTAATCTAATATTATTCATGGCTTACAAAGTTCTTCCAAGAAGGTTTCCATGATGTTACACAGCACTGATTCTTGCCAACAGGATTATTAATCACTGGTAGTATAAGTGTGATTTTTCATTTTATAGGGATTTTTGAAAATGAAAGAGGCTAATTAAACACTCTGATTAAATATTCTGCTTTGTGCCTGATTGCTTAAGAACCACTACTGCATAACCTTAAGGTATATTCTCATATACTTTCCTAAATCCTCTCATATCTTTTGTTTCTATCTATGTGAAAAATATGTTAGGAAATAATGATATTCCTGCCATTAAATAACAACAACAACAATAATAGTAATAACTGCAGCTAATGAGAACCTGCTCTGAAGTGATAACTCAATAGATATTTCATAACTCTATTTTTATAAGTATTAGGATAATGCTAAAAAGCATGCTTAACATTAATTATACAGATGAAGAGATGATGACTCTGCAGTGGATTAGCATGCTGGAGCCTGTATTTGAATACAGAATTTGATACAAATATATAACTTTAAGTAATAGTCTGTTCTTAAAAAAAAAAAAAAAAAGCCTAATAACACTTGGTGGAATTTCTAGCACATAAAAGAGTTTGAAACACTCATTGTAATTGAATTAATGGTAGCTTATTGATCTTTGTTACTTTTAAGACTTTATGGGATCAGTAATTTGAGTTGTAAAGGATTGAAATTGAGGCAGCAGTTTGGGGTTCAATCATACTACTGTCTCTTGGAATAAACATTATACACTGTGATACATTAGTGATCTTTGTTTCTTGTCTCAGAAGGAAAACCTCACAAAATATTCTGTGATGCTACAGAATTTTCAATGCCAGCTTTGGCAATATTGGATAACTTCATAGATTGATTTTCAAACAAATGTGCATAAACCAGTGATTCTGTAAAAGAATCCAAAGAATCGAAATTGAGATCTTAAAAAAAATACCCGTACTTCTATGTTCATTGCAACATTATTTATGATATTCAAAATATGAAACAACCTAAATGTCTGTCAACAAATAAATGAATGAAGTGAACATGATATATACGTATGTGACAATATTATTCAGCTTTCAAATGTAAGGAAATCTTGTCATAATAAACAATGAGGATGAACTAGACAATATCATGTTAAATGAAATGTTACTTTTAGAAAGACAAATAGTATTATTTCATTCATTTAAGTAACAAAAATATTCAAAATCATAGAACTCATAGAAGAAGAGAATGGAATGGCAATTTCTAGGGCCTCGGGGTTGGGGGAAGTTTTAGTTAAACATAGAGATAATTCTAAGGGTCTTCTGAACAATACTGTGTCTATATATAACACTGTATTTTGAACTTAAAAACATTATCCTTACCATGATAAGAAATTATAAAAGGAAGTAAAACAGAATGTTTTAAAGCATTTAAAATAAAATTAAAATAAATGAGAACTGTAAAGGTACTCATGAAGAACAAAGGCTAAAGCTGAAGTGTTGAAACTATTTTAGCATTAAGAAAAAGGTGGTCATGTATGAGAAGGTGTTGGAGAAAATGTTGAACAATAGTTTGTACCAGTTTAAAAATCCTACCTCCCTGCAAGAAAGTGGGCAGGTATAGTTTTGTGAGTGAAGGAAAAAAGACATTTAGAATCTAAGAAATGAGACTCACAGATTTTATGTGATCTGGACTTCTCCAACCCCTAATCACTGAGAATGCAGGAAGACTACCTCCTATATGCCTGGCCCATGTTCTTTCCCCTACTCAAATTTAATATTTATGATAATTCATAGTTTCATATTACCCTAAAATTTAATAATTCTAAACTCTAAATTACTCTTACACCAATTCACTTATTTTAAAATATTTGAAGTCACCTATGAAGAACATATTATGATGAACATTAAATATGTACCAAACAAAAGATAGACTTAACATGTGCCTGTATTGAACTTATATTTCATTTTTATAAAGAAATAGAGCTAATAATTCAATTAGAAGTGTGATAAATGACAAAAGAAGAAAAAGGCTTTATGAAAATCCATACCTTGATTACTTAACTAGCCTATAAGAAAGTAAATGAAGAATTGTGTATTGAGTAATTTCCATCACAATGTGCATTGGTTTTTGACAAATGAGTTTGGTGAGTGACATAAGCTTTCCCAAAGATGTCTAGGTCCTAAATGCTGGAATTTGTCACACATGGTAAAAGGGATTTTGCAGATTAATTAATTAAAGCAGATTAATTAATTTTGCAGATGATTTATTAATTAATTATTCAATGAACCTCGAAACGGGAAAATTTTCCCAAAATAAAACTAATGTTTTTCAGCAGACCCAATATAATCACACAGGTCCTTAGAAACTAAGCACCTTTCCAGACTGTCAAAGATTTAACTGGTAAAATGAATGAGGAAAGATTGGTAGCATGAGAGGGACTCAAGCTGATGTAACTTACTTTGAAGATGGACTAAGGAGCTCGCTTTGAAGATGGAGTAAGGGGATCATGTGGCAGCGACCTTCCCTGCAGTATCTGCTTCTTGAGCCTTGGAGAAGGAGTGCAGTCACTGACCCCTTGACATTAGCCCAGTGAGATTTGTGTAGGCTCTGAACCACAGACTGTAAGATAATCACTTTGTATCACATTCACTAACATTGTAGCAACTTGTTACAGCAGCAAAACTTACTCAAACAATAAACAGTAACCAGGCAACAGTGAAAAGACTCATTATGGCCTGAAAGTATGAAAGCAAGGAACATGGACATGCTGAAAGAAGAGAAAACTCTAGTGAAACTGGAACATGATTACCAGGAGTGAGTTTGGTACACAGTGAGGACCGTCAGTTAGACAGATCAATTATACAAAGTCTTGTCACCAAAAGGCCTCAACCTTTATTTTAAGAGCAACGTTAAACCATTGTGTAGTTCTTGAAGGAATAATAGTTGATCAGTTAGTTTGTTTGGGTTGCTGTGGCCATAGTCCAAGGAACAGGTAGAGGCAGATCACAAATTCTCTTCACTTTAATTTTGCTTCAGAACTACATGTAAAACCATATTAAAATATTCAACAATATATTTCAGACATTTCTCTCTGTGCTCTTAACTGATAGCATTTACTATTTATGACTTGTTTTAAAGTCAGGAATGGTAACAAATTTATTTGTGACTCATTGTGAATCATTTTCAGAAATGGATTATTACATAAATATTTTAATACTAATTATAAGGTTACCATTGGTTTCATTATGAGATGACTGAGAATCATAATGGTTAAATAAACTCTTCCAAGTCTCACACATTTCAAAGACAAATCTGAAGAATACCATAGCACTTTCAGTAATTATCTTTCCAATATTAGTCAAACACTGAGGAATGAAGAAGCCCAATTAACACACAAACTGATCTCCTGGAGTTATGTGCCTGGATAGGTAGAGAAACACACTTGAATGGTTCTAACAGGGTTTTCAGACACTTTCCCCTGATGATATGAAACAGCATTCAATCTGTGTGTGTGAGTGGGCAGTAAAATAGATTTGTGTACTGTACTGCATTCTAGTGCATATGAGTAGTAATTTAAACCCAATTTTTAAATATAGTATATAAGCACTCCAATTTAAAAATTCAAACATTATAATATATAGAAAGAAAAAAATTGACATAATGTTTATATGTAGAGTACTCCACTTCTTGAATTAATTCACAGTATTTTTCACTTTTTTCAAACCATCTCTCTTATCACTAATGTGCAATAAATAAACAGAATTAAGTGCCCTCATGCTAAAAATTTCATGCTTGAATATTTAATGCTTGAGAATTAATGTCCCTGATGTAATTTAGTAAGCATATAAATGTTTAATCCCACTTCTACAAGCTTTCTGACATAGCATGTATTATGGTGGTGGTGTATAGCACTAGCATGTATGGAAGTGAAACCTATTCAGTTCATTGTTGCCAATGGTTTGAGTCTTTTTCCTTCAAACCTGTTATTAGAACTACTTTCTGGATAAATATAGCTAACAAGCTCTCCTTTTAAAATTGTACTGCTTGACTGCTAATGGATGTAACAATGGGGGAAAAAAAAGATTTGAGAGCAATGAAAATGAAAACCAGAAAAGGCAGAAATAATTCATACCATGCTTAATCACTCCTTGACCAACCTCACAACTGCCTATACACTTATATTTTGTTCAGATGATACAGAGAGAGATAAAGTGGTGACAAAATAAGTGAGGTTGTCTTCCATTAAATCAGAAGTTCCAATATTTGTCTTGCACATTAGAAATGTCCCTTCATCTGCTACTGTCCCTACATCTCCCAAAAGTTTAGCTCTTCAAATATTCAGACACTCTATTTTCGTGAATTTGAGTGAAACTCCCCAAATGTTAATCCTCAAGAAACCACTTCAGAGTCTTCTAATACTATAATAGAAATAAATACCTGAATTTGCATGATGTCCCATATTTTTATATCAAGAGATGTCTAATATCCGAACAATTAAAATCACTTATTTGAACATAAGTAATTTCACAAAAAAAATAAAACTAGAATTTTTTTCAAATTTTAATTTTTTCTCTGACACTTGCAATGGTGCATTAAACTCTTGTAATGATTATTATGAAGCTTGGCACCTGCATGAAGCAAATACTTTGTGTTTGAAAAAATAATACAAAATCAAACACTGCTAGTGAAAGCTGTTTTTTTCAAAGACCATATAAGAATAATTTATGCCCCTAAGAAGATAGTGTGTCACGGAAATTATTAGATCTGTGATGAAAAAAAAAATACGTGCAGTTTAATAAGGTTTGTAGGTCAGCGAATTGGCTTCAGGATTTCAGGCAGGAAGGAAAACAGATTCAAAATAGCTGAGTTTCAAAACAACAACAGATAAGGAAAAAAATTAGAAGACTATAACCAAATACCTTCCTCAAGAGTGAAATCTAAAACTGTATCATGATCATACAAACAACATTTACCAAAAAAATATTTAACAGTAGCCAAAGATGTACATCTCATGGTCAGGTAGCCCTTAAGTGACTAATTGCTTGAGATCTGTTTATGTCTCCCGCAATCAAATTCATGAATTTCTTCTTTCATTTTGTGTTTTTATGAGGAATTTTCAGAATTATTCACAGAGACAACGTGAACATCATTTAATAATACCAGATCCTATTTGTTGTGCTAGATACATGTTTAGTTATGCTGATATGAAAGCAGTTACAGAGAGAAAGCATTACAACAACAGTGATAGAGCCCTTCTGGAGAAATAAATAGGCACTTATAACATCGATAAAATATGTGTAGTCAAAATGAGCATATGACTTTACTTTTCAGTTGTTTTTATTTGATCAATCTGACCTTAACCCCTAAATCATCTCTTCCTAGTCTGGAATTTGGGGTATGTCTTGATGGTTTCCAGTATCCCAAAGCTCAGTGGAACTCCATCATTGGAACACTGGGCTTATCATTAATTCCCTCAATGGCCCTCAGTTTTGAACTCTGATGATTCTGCTAATTTCATTCACAGTCTTAAGTATAGAAAGTTTGCAAGGATGAAAGACCCACATGTGAAATTTCGATTCTAAATCTTGACTTTTCTTTCAAGCCACACACCCACCACACACACTTTTTTTTTTTTTTCTGTCTGTGAAGAATTGTCTTCCAAGAAAATAATGCTTTGGAATTGGCTAGTTTTTCCAAACTCTCCTTAAAGGCCCAAGAAGAATGATCTTTTCCCTATAACCATGTTGGGTTAATCCCTTTTCTTCACAGGTCTTAGAATAAACCCTCAATGGGATGAAGTTATAAAATATGAGGTATTTGACTATTCCAAAGAATATTTTCTAAGGCAAATGATAATAAAAATAATAATACATAGGACTTACTATATCTTAAAATATCTAAGAGGATTTGGAGCCACAGCTACCAAAAGAGGAACAATTAAACAACAGACACAATATTTAAAGAATTTCTTTACAATGTATTTGTGGCAAAAATAGAGAGAATTTGTAACAACCTTTGTAAGAAAGGGATTGAGGGACTGCAGAGGGAAGCATGAAACTGATTTGCTTTCATTGTAGCAGCGCAAAACGGAAGACATTCTAGCTCTCAAATAAGGCATTGTCATGATTCTAATGAAAAAAATAGTTGCCAAGTTTCAGTGCTGCCTGAAACTGCATATTTATTAGACAGCTTCTAATTAGGCAGTTCTGTAATTGGTAGCTTTATCTACTATTTTTACAAATACATTTCACATGCAGGCCCTTTTATTTTCTTCAAAGTCAGAACTCAATTTATGTGGTGGTATTTTTTATGTTAGGGATTATTATGTGTGTATTTTCGCAAAGCTTCTAAAGTCACTTACAACATCAAACTCAGATTAAAAATAGAAGGGATTATTCATTTAAACATACTCCTTTACAAAAAACCGACAATTTATAAGACACACAGAAATTGTCATTTTAAGTCACTTTAAAAGGAGTTTCTGTGACATGCTGATTTTCCAAATATAAGATCACGTATCATTTTATTGTGGGAGGTCAGAGTAAAAGAAGGTCACAGAATATTGTTTTAACCACTATGTGAAGATGAAATTTCCAGTCAGCATTGATATTAACTTCACACTATAAATCATGTATTTGAGCCCGAGAAATCTAAACTCACATCCATATATTACCTTTTTTCCCCAACATAGGAATATATGAATGTATATGCAAATATTATGGGGACATCTAATTCAATTTTAGTATACAGATAAATACCAGAACAAAATACAGCTACAAAGATAGAGCCCAATTTTATTCAAATAATTCTATATATTATGATATTGCTGGATGAGTAATAAGAATTTTATTCATTTAGTCATTTTTGTTTCATGAAGTTTAGTATATATTTTCTTTCACAGTAGAAACATTTATAGGGGAAGTTAATGATGAGACTACTTGTTTAAATCCTTTTACATTATTGTTTTATATTTTATTTGCTCTTGTTACATAATATATATAAAATTATACGACATATGGAAAATTATATGTGCCTCATCAATTCAAATTGACCATAAATTATTAGTCCCACAATGAATGTTTTTAATCATAGATGGATCCTCAAGGGGGAAAAAAAAAAACTTGTGAAGTCACAGGCCTGGATTTGGATCCTGGCTTCCACATTTTCTAGCTGTATGATTTTGGCAAGTCACATGACTCTGGATCATTTTAAAGTATACCATTTGTAATATAAGGATAAAAATGAAACTAATTTTAGTAGACTGTTGTGAAAATTCAGTGAGTTAATATATTTAAAGTCTAAAATAGTGTCTACTGTATAAATCAGAGCAAATTATACATATATTTTAAAAATAATAACCAGAGAAGAGAACTTTTCCGAAGTGTCTAGATTAGAGGTTGGCAAATGCTAGTAGGTCAGACAGTACATATTTAGTTTTAGAAGTACATAAACATTTCTAGTGCTTTTCTGTGTATTTTGTTGTCATAGTCTATTAAATTATGAGGAAGGAAGGAAGGAAGGAAGGAAGGAAAGAAGGAAGGAAGGAAGGAAGGAAGGAAGGAAGGAAGGAAGGAAGGAAGGAAGGAAGGAAGAGAGAAAGTTAGTTTTAGCTCACTGGCATGAAACTAGTGGCCAGATTTTTACCCTGAATTATGGTTTCCCAGTCCATAGTCCAGATGATCATGGTCCTCGTAGATCCCACAATAACAGACAGAAGAAAATTATCATAACCCCAGGGAAGAAAGTAAAGTGCCCTGTTGTTCTTTCATGTATTTTTGATCCTATTTACTGTTGAGAAGAATGCGTTTGCAGACCAGTTGCAGCATAATAAATGCCAAATGCTGCACTGGTTAGTGCTAGTGAAAAACAAAACAGAATTGGCAACCGTACTGAGATTAAATCTTAACTAATCAGTTATGTTTTGAATAGTCTATATTATCCAGTCTGATTTGTCTGGGTCTTAATGGGGTATGATGGGGTATGATCTGTCAATCCTTTCTTTGGGGGTGACACCAGAATAAGAAATTGGCTATGCTATCTTTTCCTGGTAATATTTCCTCATATGAGAGAACACATATGTGGATTCTGTTGGTTGTTAATATATCTATTCTAACTAATCTAGTGAGAACAAGGTAATTGACCACCAGTAGGAAAATCAGAAATATTAAATTGTAATTTATATCCTGCATCCATAAGCCCCAACTCTTTAATGAGGGTCTATAATAGTATTCTTGCTTCTTGTTTTTGAGATTAATATCAATATACATCAGAAACTCTGGGTTTTCAATTTTCCTTAACATTTATTTAGATAAAGGTTTACAGATATTTTTAGAAAAGGAGTGGGTCAGAGTGTGTGTGTGTGTGTGTGTGTGTGTGTGTGTATGTAATGATGGTATAGTGGTTTTTCACAATTTTTTTGAAAGGACACATCTCTTATGCTTTGGATGTGCTATGTCCCCCAAAAACACATGTGTGAGACAGTGTAAGAACATTCAGAAGTGAAACTATTGGATTATGAGATCCTCAACCTAATCAGTGAAATCCCCTGAAGGACTGGATTAATTCAGTGGTAACTAAAGGTAGGTAGGATTTGTCTAGACGAGGTAGATCATTTGGGGCGTGACTGTGGGGTATGTGTTTTGTATCTTGTGAGTGTAGTCTTGCTCTCTGCTTCCTGATCATCAAGTGAGCTGCTTCCCTCCATCACACTCTTCTCTTCTGCCATGATGTTCTGGCTCACCTCATGCACTATACTATGGAGTCAGCCTTCTATGGATTGAGAGACTCTGAACACTGTGAGCCCCCAAATAAACTTTTTCTCCTCTACAATTGTTCTTATCATGTCTTTTAGTCACAGAAATGGAAAGGCTGATGAAAACAATCTCCCTTTTAGTATATTGACTGTGTGGTAACATTGACTCATATAGAAAAGGGTGAGATCTTTTATTTTTCCTTTGGCACAGCTGATGTTAGTCTGTTTGTTACCAACTCTTTTTTCTTTCCTATTTGTAAAAGTAAAGTCATTGCCTAAATTTATACCCATTTTCATGGTTAAGATTTCACAATTTATAAGCCAATGTCAGACTTATGCATCAAATCGAGCTCTCCAAGTTCCCACTATGACTTTGCTGCTCATTCTGAAGGTTATGCTCACATTGCCTCTAATGTTTAGGGGTCAACACTGTATTTCACTATTGAGATATCTTGTCACTATTCTTAAATCCAGAGGGTCTCAGTCTATGGGAAAACGTCTCACCATTAACCCTGATCAGAACACATTCTCCAAGTAACTATATAATGATGTGGGTTCTGCTCCTCACTGACTCAGTATAGTGTACTCTGTGAGAATTTTTGAAGAGCAGAATATACCCACTTCTCTGAATCTTTCAAATTCTTCTACAGAAGAGTTCAAGCATCTATATCTTTGGGGATTTAAAACATTTCCAAGCATGATTTTCGAAGGATCATCCTAGAAGCCAAAACTGGCTTGATACGTAACAAGTGTCAGAGATGGAATATTACAGCCTGGCACACAGGATAGTGCTTCCATGACTCCATGACAATTTAATTTTTTCTTATGTTTCAACATAGTCAGAAAACATTCCCACTGTTCCTATTGTGTCTTTGGACTGGGGACTCATTTAGAAAGTAAACTGTTTTCTCTTGGTGCAAAGGAGTAGACTTTTTCTTGCACCTCCCTGATCAGTCTGGATGTAACACGGATAAGCTGCAAAGACCATCCATGAAAGGGTTAACCACACTTTAGGGGTCTTCATGTAAGCAAAGTGTTTACAGTATTTCTAGGAAAGGAGATGCTGCTTTCTCTCACAAAGAGGGCACTATTTCTGCAGGGCCAAAGTTTAAGAACCAGGGGTCTAAGATTATGCAATATACCCACAAAGATTTCCCATTCAAAATATTTGGGTTTCACTTCTCTCCTATATGTGCCCTGAATCTAGAATAGGTAACTTCTCAAAATCATGCATCTATTGCTTATTTTATTTTTTTTAATGTTGTTTCTACTTCATTTTAGTACAAAATTTTCAACTGTTACAGAAAACATTAAAAATTTATACATATTGTGGGGGAAAATGCCATGCTGTGATACGTGTACATATTGTGTAATGTTTAAATTAGGTCAACATGTCAATTTATTCAAACATTTATAATTTTTTATGCTAAAACTTTTCAAAACACTTTCTTTTAGTTTCTCGAAATGTACACTTAATTACTGTTATCTATGTTCTCCACTGTTCAAATGCATGCCATATCTTCTTGTTGCTTTTTAACTGTAAACTGGTACCTACTGATCACCTTTCCTCATTCCTCTCTCTTTGCCAATTTTCCTTGGACCCTAGTAATCAGGAACCTGCTCTCAACTTCCACAAGTTCAATATTTTTACTGCTTGTCTTTGTATGCTAGTTTGAGTATTTAACTAATTTTATGAATGAATAATGTTCCATTAGGCATATGCATCACATTTTCTTTATCCATTGACTAGATGATGGACACATCAATTTTTTCCATTTCCGGCTGTTGTGAGTAGTGCTGCAATGAACATGGAAGTGCAGAGGTCTCTGTGTTTACTGATTTCATTTCCTTTGGATATATACCCAGGAGTACTCTTTCTGAATCATATGGTAGTTCTACTTCAAATTTTTTGAGTACACTTCATACTATTTTCCATATGACTGTACTAATTTATATTCCTCCCAACAGTGAGTAGAACTTCCCTTTTCTCCACATGCTCACCAGCACCTGCTGTCTTTTGCTTTTGGTACATTAATTCTTTGACCAATTTTATATTATTTGTCCTGCTCTCTGAGAAAATAAGCTTCTTTTAAATTTCAGATATTGAGGATACGTTTACTCTGAAATCATAATTTCCAGAACTGAAACTGACATTTTATTTTTTCCCCCTGACATTTTATTTTTTGCTCAGGTCAACCCGAGTCATAATTCTTATATTATTATTGAATCCTACTGATCATATGCTAGAGTTGTTGCTTAATCCAAAGATTTCTCATTCACTTGAATTCAACTTCAGGTAACAGAAGCTGGGATTTTTGACAGTTTTGATCCTAAAACATGGAGAGAGGTGAGAAATCCACAATTTAACAGCAATGGGATTTTTGTTGACATTGGTCTGATGAGTGAATGAAAGTAAAGTTCTTCCTAATAATTTGTTGTCATCTCTATTTTTAGTATTATATATCTTAGGTTATATTTACCAAAAATAAAAGCATTGTAAAAGCTTTGGATCAATTTTATTTATTTGAAAGATGATGACAAAAAAAAAAAAAAAAGGAAATAAAGAATAGGGAGAGGGCCATAGAAAAGGATGAAAACAGTACATGGTGTGTTACTTATCTGATTATGTGGCAGTCACTCTCAGGAAGAATGGGACCCCACTTCAGAACCATGTGAGATGCCTTTTGAGAATTTTTTACTTGAAGAATAGAAGTTGGGTGCAGTATTTATCAACATCTGCTACATAATGGTTTAAGGTTGATCACAGGACATTATCCAGTTTCACAGTTCCAGATTGCAGGTGCACATTCCGAGAATACTGTAATGACTTCGGTGACAGTCTAGGAATAGAAACCTAAAAAGATACACTGCAGCAGGTCCATGGTATGAATAGAGTCTCCATACACAGTGCTGTCCATCAAAATTACAGCTGTAATCATGGAGAAGTCAAAAGAGGGTATAACTCAGGTAACAAAATGTTTACTACATACAGAATGACTTATTTTGGTGATCATACTGTCATATGTTAAAATGATAAAACAGAATACTTAATAGTATTTTATTTTCATTTTCAGTGTATCATCACTAAGAGTGTAAGAACAATGCCATAGGCCGTTCATGGAGCTCAGCAGCAGAGTAAGTGCTTGGCAGGTGTGAGGTCCTTGATTCAATCCTGGCTCTGGAAAAAAAGAAAAACAGAAGAAGTCAGAAGAAAAGAAAAGGAAAAAAGAAAAGCAAATATAAACATTAAAATTAAAAATGAATAAACTATAAATCATCTTTATTATGTATATTGGTATTATTTTATTTCTGAAAAATGAGAGAGTAATTAAAGTATTAAAAATAAATTGAAATACATGTTTCAAAACCAAGCAAATTTCCCTGGGCTGGGGATGCATCTAAGTGGTAAAGTGCTTGCCTAGCTAGCTTGAACAAAGACATAAATTCAATCCCCAGTAGAAAAGGGGACAGAAAAAAAAAAAAAAAAAAAACAATGAAAGAAAATTTTCTGGTTAACCTAACAATGGAAAATATCTAGCTATTCCTAGAAGATTTTTTATTATAATGACAAACAAAAAATGCTTTCAAATGAATTAGAAATTTTTTTTAACCAGTGACCATAAAAAAAATAATTATTATGATTTATCTTAATTGAAACATATTATAATCTAACCTTTCAATATTTATAAGGTAATTCAATAACTATTATTCCTTGTCAATATTTATAAGGTATTTCAGTAACTACTATTTCCAGAACTATTTTGTATATAAATTTGAAATTAAATTTTTAGGAAAATGTATATTTGTAATATTTAGGTTTAATATCTGTGGGTACACTGCTAGACAAAAATATATGTTGATATATTCCTATCAATGTCACTGACATGACATGTCAAGTCTAGTAAACCATCTCTCATTTGGAAAAGATAAAAATATTGCCATAGAAAATAATTTGGAGGTTTCTCAAAAAAGACTAGAACTACCACATTATCCCAGTATAGGTACATATCCAGAGGAAATCAGTTTACTAAAGAAGCATCTGCATTTACATGTTTATTATAGTGCTGTTCACAATAGCCAAGATATAGAATCAATAAAGATGTCCATCTGAAGATGAAATATAAAGAAAAGTGGGATGCATATGCGATGGAATACTACTGAACTTTTATAAGATAATGAAATTCTCTCATTTGCAATAACAAACATGGATGGAACTGGAAAGTATTGTGTTAAGTGAAACAAATCAGGTACAGCAAGACAAATATTCTCACTTATGTGGAAGCCAAAAGTTGATTTCAAAGATGTATAGAATAGAATAATGATGACGAGTGCCTGGGAAATGTACGGAAGAAGGACGATGGAGAGAGATGGACAATGTGTACAGGGGTGCAGTTGCAAAGGGGGGTTAACTTCTAATATTCTAGAGTACAAGGTTATTGTGGTTGACAACAATTGAATATTTCAAAATCACATTAGAAAAGATTTTGAATGTTCTCAAGAAAAGGAAATAAAATATGATTGAGGTGATAATTTGCCAATTAGTCTGATCTGATCATTACACGGTATGTACATATATTGAAGTGTCACACTGTACTCAATAGATATGTACAATTACAATGTGCCAATTAAAACTAAAATACATTAAACCTATTTAAATATTTGATGATTTAATAAAACAAAAGTTTTCATATAGCTATTTTTAAAGTATTTTTCTACTTCATACAAAGTCAAAAGTGTGCTTCCTCCTAAATTTTAATTAGAAAAAGATAAATTTCTGGTTTAAATTGTGTTGCTTCCTTTGTGAGCACAAAAGATTTGGGGTGCATTAGTGCTGAGTAGAACAAAAATTTCTTTTACAGTAAGATTTATGACAAATTCAAATAAGGCTATTGCACATTAGATGATTTCAATTATGAAGTTGAATTTTTTGTAAGGAGAGAAGTTAGAATTGCCTTCCCAATTCAATGTATCAAGGATGATGCAAAACATCATGAAGAAAATGCTAGAAATTAAGGCAATGTTTTAATGACATGCCATTATTAAAGAAATTTAAATTTCGTCAAATGGGAGTGACATCAAATGCATGCAATCAGTCTGTTCCTAAGCCTTATTTCCATTATAGTGCCTTTTTTTTTTTTTTTTTTTTTTTTTTTTTTGTGGTGCTGGGGATCGAACCCAGGGCCTTGTGCTTGTAAGGCAGGCACTCTACCAACTGAGCTATCTCCCCAGTCCTATATAGTGCCTATTTTTAAAGTAATATAAAGCAAATTAGTGTTTTTGACTACATTGTTTAATTTGAAATAACCATATAAACATTTATTTCAGAAGCATTTTGTCAATCTTCATCTCAATTTCCATATTATCAATTTTCTTTATTTCAAGAAGAGAGATAAAACAAGTTTTCTGAATTCCTTATATGTTGTGTGTGTGATGCACGTGCACATATATTCATATGTGTATATACACTTAATTGATTTAAGTTTCATCTTAATGATTATTAACTCTATTGCATTATCAATGTTAAAATCCAAATACTGGAAAGCAATTTTCAGAAATGAAAAAAATGCATATCTATCAAATACATATGTTCACAATATAGAAGAATGTTAATGTTATAAATATATATAAATATGTGTGTATATATCCTGATATATACACATTAGAATTTTAGATATAGATATATAGAATTATATATGCGGGTTAGAATTGACTTAGAACTGAGAGAAATAACTAGACCTCTACATTTTGCATTGCTGCTCCATTTCCATCATGTCCATTCTTGGTTCCTGCCAAATTTCCAAGCAGTAGAATGGAACAGAAAAAACAAAAAAGGTTCTAGTAGCTATGGATTTCTATACACATTTCAAAACAGGTGAAGAGGGTAATGAGCTCATTTCCTCATAGTCATAAATTCTTCTAGACTTAGGGCTAATGTGTTATAAAAACAGAACATTAGCAATCACTTACCTGTGTATTTGCCTGTTCCATTATGTACTAGTCTGTTCTGATCATATTCAGGAGGGACTACTGAAGCATAGAAACTCTCAAGCAAATAACATATTAAACTCTATAAAAATCTTTAACTCGGCCATTGTTTATAACTTAACCTACATTCTCCAAAATTCTGTTTTGGTTTTCCTAATAATTTACCTGCAACACGTTTCAACACCATTCAGTACTTCCTTTCATTTTTTTCATAAATGTAGTAGAGATCTCATAATCCACGATATATGATTGTAGTTTCAAATACTTCATTTAGGTGAATTCAAATCATTTTCTATTTTAGGATGCGATTGTTTTTAGGTTAGCTATTATCCATTTTTTCCCTCCTCTTATTTTGTTTATTTTTCCATGAACATGGTTGATTCGTTCAAATTGTCCAGAAGCCACTAACTTTTCGTATTCTATTTCAACCATTTAATGTCCAATGCTTTTCCCTCCCTCAATACAAAAAAAAAAAAAAATGTTCCCCACCAATTATCTAGTTCTAGTATGTATCTCTTCTAGAACATTTATGCTATACTGTACAGGAGGTCTGTTTATTTATTATTTTATATTTCACCACAAGCATTAAAATATTTGGTATTTATGCCAAGTGAAGCTTGATATCTTCTCTAACAAAAGAAAATAAATAATCTTCGTGATGACAAAATAAGTATCATACACTATTATGTAGTGTGATAATAAAATATCTCTATGTCAGAAATTTCATTTTCTACTCCTCAACTGTCTTATCCAACTTGTTAAGTGCGTTTGTGTACATGTTTTTGTAGAAAGAGAGGGATACAGAAAGGGATGGGGGAGAAAATAGAGAAGGAAAGAATGCCTATCCTGCAAGAATCTGGATTATCAGCATACACAATTTAAAAAATTTATATATATGTAAATAATATATATCACATAAAGTTAGGGTTAATATGCAGTATCTACTTTTATTCTCATGAGTATGTGGAAATATGTAACTAAATGGTTCTATTTATCAATCTAAAGTTTGTCAATAGAACAATAAGTGTATAGGAATATAGATTACTATATTCCTGTAACAATAATTGCATTTGTTTGAAATAAATTCATATCAATATCGCTCATAACTAAAGAGGAAATAGAAACTAAACTGTTTATATAACCAAGAGGATTTTTTCATTAAATACTTTCCACATGCAAGGTTTTTGAATATATAGTTCAACTAAAAACATATATCAACACTTTCTATAATTTCAAAATCTTCATTCTGCATCTTAAAAATTCTGAAATATCTTGAGATATTTTCTTTATTTTAAGAGCTTAGGATAATTTTATAAAAAATAGACTAAGGCATATAATAATATAAGAGGACAATGTATTTTGGCATAAGACTGTGCTAAACACAATCTTGTATACTGTTAATAGGATTTCAAGGAGAGAAAAATTATAGGAATTAGGAATAAACTAATATTTCTGGTAATGTATCATATATAATGTTTTTTTTTTTTCTTTTTTTTTTTTTTTTTTTTTTGTAGTGCTGGGGATCAAACCCAGGGCCTTGTGCATGCAAGGCAAGCACTCTACTGACTGAGCTATCTCCCCAGTCCCATATATAATGTTTGAATGTAAATTCCTTATATGTCAAAGATTTCCTACTTTGTCATTTCTCTTAAATACCACTTTTTGAAAAAGTACTTTGTTCTATATAAAGTTTTTTAAAATTGCTTTATAATGTGGGAGAGTCATTGTAAATGATCTTAGGTATTTAAAAACTTTGAACATTTGAAAAAATTGGAAACACCTTCCTTCACTTATTATTTTTCTTACTGTTCAGTCCTATTTTTTATCTTTTACTTCATCATTCTATTTTCTGGATGAAGGGTACAGAAAAAAGTAAATGTAATTAAGGTTGGGCAATATATTTGCATGAATAATGGTAACTCTGGAGAGGAATATGTTTTACATCCTAGA
This sequence comes from Sciurus vulgaris, assembly GCF_902686455.1. Taxonomy (NCBI): domain Eukaryota; kingdom Metazoa; phylum Chordata; class Mammalia; order Rodentia; family Sciuridae; genus Sciurus; species Sciurus vulgaris. The sequence goes on along the minus strand of NC_136470.1, from coordinate 21,253,878 downwards.
TCAGAGCTGGAATGACATTAAGGCATCCATTTCCCTAACTCAGATAAAGACTAACTGACAACCAACAAGACCCCAAAACATACCTGTCAGATGCTGTGTGGCTGCAGGGAAAAATAAATGTCTTGATTGAATTAGAATATAAGACCAATATCATATAAATTGTGTGTAACTGAAAAGTTACTAACTTATAATTGAGTTATGCAAGTTATCTAGTATGTTTTATTGTTAATACTTGATAAAAAGTATACTCCCTTCAGGTCTTAAATGTTAAAAAAATATGCTCATTCAAGTATATACTCTAAAGAATTCATTCATTCAAATCTTACTATGTTATTCCTTTCTCCAATTTTATGATTCTTTAACAGTTTGTGATTTCCAAAACTAATAGTCCAAATATATAGGAATAGTCCAGTCTTTGTCTCATTTCCCTGTATGTCTAATTTTTCTACAATTTGACTTTGTAGATCAACAGTCAGGATCTTCTGCAGAGGAAGAGTATTTTATTTATTTATTACAATCATGCATCACACATATAACTATTTTTTTTTTCATTTGCCAATAATGTGCGTCAAGACCTATATCCTTTCAGAGAAGCATCGACAGTTGGTATAAAATTCCTGGCTATGAAATAGTTTATTATCTGATTTTGAAAACCTAAGAACAACTTCTTCTGCAAACATCATTGGTTCTAATTTTAATAGTCATTTCCTACTGCTGTATAATAATCTTTTTCACATAAATCTTCTATTTATGGTTGTATTTCTAAGATCATTTCTATGTAAATATATATTTACCTAGAGTTCTTAAAATCTCAGAATATGTGAAAAAAAGAAATGTCTTTCAGTATCGTTGTGCCTTTTCATTTGTAGCAGAAATGTGTTTATGAGTTTTACAAATAAGTTTGAGCTATTTTAACCTCACTTGAACAACTTTAAGCCAGTGTTCCCTATTGTTCCTTTAGAAGTGTACACATTAAGATGAATTTTTTATTGATGATCTGAATGTGCTTTTATGATTTGATTTATAGAGAAAGATATTAGAAAGCATTTATCAGAAGATATTTATACATTTATTTCACTCTTTCATTCTTTCTACAACCATTATGTTCTGTATATAAAATAGATGAAATCAAGCTACTGAGAATATATTGAAATGCTGAAATAAATGAAAAACTAGGTCAAATAATTCAGGAAAACAGACACAGAGACAAGGATAGCTGACTTTTCCTGAGATGGATGCTGAATTAGTTCCACTGACTTTAAAACTCTAATCATAAATTTTGCTGTTGAACAAAATGTAAAGATTTTAGCAACATTTTCCTTGTGACTATGCAAATGGAAATCACAATAATGACCTGAGTTTCATTTTTCCCCAGCATCAGATCAATAAAATAATTTAACATATTTTAAGTCACTAAAGCTTTAGGTAATTAAACTTGCTGGCTTTCCTTTATCAATGAAATTACCTTACGTAAGCATTTAGAGATAAATTTCTAAAGCAAAATTTCATTTGAAATGTGCCTCTTCCACCTTATAAAATGCCAATTATTCATATGTAATCTATGATTGATTTTCCATATAGACAACCTGCAGGGATTCTAATACTCCCTATATTCAGTGGAAAGCAGAGAAAGAGACTGCAGCTTGATCAAATGAACTAAAGCAATCATACTATATTCTTACCACGCTATATTCTTATCATACCACAATCTTAATAATTAAAATCAACAAACTCAAATATAAAAGGATACAGTTCTGTAGTTTGCATCTGGAATATCTGTCAAAGGCTCTGTGTCTTAAAGGCTTGGTCACCAGCCTGTGTTTTATTTGGAGGTGGTGGAGACTTTAAGAAAAGGTGGGGCCAACTGGGAGGTTTTAGGTTATCAAAGGTGTGCCCTCAAACTGTAGAATCCTGTCTCTTTCTCTATGTCTCTTTGCTTCCAGGCCACCATGAGGTGAGCTACTTTCCTCTACCACATGTTCCCTACCATGATATGCTGTCACATTACAGTCCCAAAAGAAAAAGGGCCATTTTACCATGAACTGAAACATCTGATGCCATGACACAAAACCTTTCCTCTTCCTAAGTTGACTTTATTAATGAATTTTTACAGTAACGAAAAGGTAACATAAATATCAGATGACCAAATAACAAATTATCACACTAATTCTCCTTAATTAGATAACAAAGACGCCTCCAGTTTGAATCCTATTTCATGTACTTTGGATGAGGTTAATTTCTTCAAAACCACTTTTTTAAGAATTGTGCCAGGTAAAACTATTTTGTGCACAGAATATAGTTTTAGACTGTCCACCTAAATTAAGATAGCATTTGATAGTGAATGAATAAGGTCTAATGAGGAAAAGAGAGGCATATATAGTATAAGAGGCAAATAATAGGGTTAGTCCTGGATCTAGCCATACTGAAAACAGTCTATATTTGTTTTCTAAATTTACAAAAGAAATTTATTTTTTTATTTCCTCGTACAATTTGCATTGCTATTTTGAATTGTGTTTTATTGCTTGTGTTTTCAAAGAAAATAAGTACAGATAATGACATATGACAGAGAATTTGCAGACAGTAAACCTTACAATGTGTAATTAGATGAGTTTCTGTGAAATCAAAACTAGGAACTAGACCCTGTCCCCATTCCCAGAAGGGTTGTTGAGGACTTCGCAGCATGGAGTCAAAACAATTATATGAAATGTTCACCGCTGTGCCTTGAGATTCAGATTCATTTAAGTAAGACTTCTAAGGAATTTTGTAGAAAATTATCCAGATGTTTATGTTTTGCCTACTTTCTGAGTGGTTTTCCATAGGATGAGAAACTCAGAGTCTGAATTTACACATCAATGTTTAGTCATTCAGATAATATTAATGGAGGGTAATTAAGTAGTATGGTAATTACATACACCAAATGAAATGGGTGCTTCTCACCAAGGTACGACTGCCACGTGTCTCAACCTTTTCTTCCAATATGATATGGAAAGATACAAATGCAATTTATTTAATAACCTAGAATATTCAGAAAGTTACACTTTATATATGCATTTGTATGCTTGGGTGTGTGGGTGTAATACATCTCTGTTTCTTCAATTCACAGGAAGTAAGCTATTCAATGACTAGACAGCAGTGATCCTGAATACTTACTTACATTTCTTCAGTAAAACATAAGTTGGTATTGGACTAAGTTCAACCCACATCCAGGAACTGCCTTTGCTGTAGACATATTTATAACTCAACACTTTTGCAGGAATTTTTCATGATGTCTTCTCATTGACAGGTGGCAGAATGTCACAGTATTAATGGACATAAGAGCTTAGGTCCTTATGTGAGGGGGTGATGGATGTTCTTATTTTGTTCTGTTTCATTGTCCAGTATTTCTTTTTGAGTAAATGCTGAAGACTAGAATCAATTCTCATCATAATTCCAGAACCTTTCCTTTATAGTAAAGGTTGTTTGGATGACTGTGCCAGCACTTTCCAATAAAACTCAATGTCAAAATGTCAATTAAAATAAAATTTGTCAGTTTGTCTAGAAGTTCGATTGATAATAATTATAGCTAGAAATAGATGTCTACTGTGATGTGTACTTTTATTTTTTTTAATTGAGGATTATTGCATCAGGAAGAAAGTTGGCATTGTTTAAATACCTTATTTTCTATAAAAACTTTAGGCATAGCAAAAACTACTGTTTTTCTGTTGAATTGAAATGTCTTACTAGTTACACTGCAGTAAAGGATAAATGAGATTTCATTCTGTTAAAAAACGTTTTTATTTTATCATTACTTTTATATATAGACAGCTATAGATGTTTGATAGACAGATGCAACTACAGAAATAGATGATAGAGAGAGCTGGATGAATAAAATTTCAGGCTTTTCAAATTATCTTATTATGGAAGTGCTTTTCTGTTACAACTTTGTTAGTAAACCTAAAATGTAAGACCTATTATAGGAGTGGGGTAGGGGATCAGAAAAGAATTTGAACTTTATCCTTGTCATCAAATAGCTCTGTGAGTTTGAATAAGTTATTGCACTTCTGTAAATCTTACTTGCTTTACTTAAATAGGACAATTGTTTAATGTGAGAAATAATTGGCATATATTATTCAAAGCTATCAGAAGAGCACTGATTACCTAATAAACAGTTGTAAATGTTTGTTATGTTTTGTTATCATGTTTGGAATTCCATTGATTGGTATTATTTGATATATATTATTTATTCAACTGAAAATTGTGTGTGAGTGGTAGGATATATACACATACATCATATATGATAAATATACGTAAGAGACATCTATATATATGTCTTATCATTCAAAAATTTCAAATTTTCAGTTAAATAAATAATATATAATGAATAATATACATGGTACATATATAATAGTTTATATGGTATATGTAATATATATGTATATACATATAATAAGTGTATGTAGTGTGCACGCATATATATACACATACATATGGTTCATAGGATATTATAACAGATATTATAATATCCAATTATATTACTCCTGTTTTTTGTAGTAACAAATCTGTGCATATAAATTACATTGACAATCAAAAAAATTATAAGTGTAAAATATTAAATGTAAAGAACACTAAGTATGGCAAATAGAGAAAACACTTACTGAAATTCTAGTTTGCTTCTGTTTGGTGCTTCCTGGATCCCACATGGCTTCAAGTCCAAGGGAGTGTCTCATTCCTAGAGACCCAGGACAAGTTGAAAGTGAATGCTAGTATCTAAAAAATTATAAAATTTGTCAAGTAAATGTTATATTTACTTTCTTATAATTTCTACTGTTCTCGTCATTCGCATGCCACAGTTTCAAGAAGCCTCACAGTCTTCTATCCCCTAAACCTTTCTCCCTCCTTCCTATTTTACATTTGTGTCTTAAAACCCAGCTTTCTACAGTCTCCCATCTTTCATTAAGCCTGATCTCTTGAAGCATTCTGGCAACTTCAATTTTACACCTACTCTCTGCCTAAGAAGACAGAACACTGATCATTAATGTACTGTTTTCATTGCAAAACCTGTCTTGTGAATTTTTACTTACTCAGAAATCAATATCATCTTACATTTTTATTAAATTTTACATTGTGAAAGATCGCCTTAGCATCAAGAACTATAAAGATAGCCATAGATAATTGTGAGATTTAGGTGTGCTGAGATTATGGGTAATACATTTTCCCAACAATTCTTGAATTTCTAAAAACAAAGATTTGCATTGATTTTCTAATCAGAATATACTATTTCAAATGGTTTTTAAAAATATATCAATATTCTTTGAGCTGGCAAATCATTTTAGCAGAAATAATTATAATAATAATAATTATCTCAAAAAGAAAACGGCCAGAACTGTACACCATTTTTCCTTCTTTTTCCTTTTGGGTGGCAGGTACTGGGGATTGAATTCAGGGAGGCTCCACCACCAAACCACATCCTGAGCCTTAATTTGCATTTTATTTAGAGACAGGTTCTCACTGAGCTGTTTAGCACCTCACGATTGCTGGGGCTGGCTTTGAACTCAAAATCCTCCTGCCTCAGCCTCCTGAGTTGCTGGAATTATGGTTGTGCATCACAAGAATGGGATACATGTTGTTTCTCTGTTTGTACATGGCGTAAAGGCATATCATTTGTGTAATCATAAATTTACATAGGGTAATGTTGTTTGATTCATTCTGTTATTTTTTCCCTTCCCCCCCACCCCTCTTTTCCCTCTATACAGTACTTCCTTCCTCCATTCTTGCCCCCCTACCTAACCCTAACTCTAACCCTAACACTAACCCCTCCCTCCCCCCATTATGTGTCCTCATCCACTTATTAGCGAGATCATTCAGCTTTGGTTTTTTGAGATTGGCTTATCTCACTTAGCATGATATTCTCCAATTTCATCCATTTGCCTGCAAATGCCATAATTTTATCATTCTTTATGGTTGAATAATATTCCATTGTATATATATACCACAGTTTCTTTATCCATTCATCAATTGAAGGGCATCTAGGTTGGTACCACAATCTGACTATTGTGAATTTAGTGGCTATGAACATTATTGTGGCTACATCTCTGTAGTATGCTGATTTTAATTCCTTTGGGTATAGGCCAAGGAGTGGGATAGCTGGGTCAAATGGAGGGTCCATTCCAAGTTTTCTAAGGAATCTCCACACTGCTTTCCAGAGTGGCTGCACTAATTTGCAACCCCACCAGCAATGTATGAGTGTACCTTTCTCCCCACATCCTCGCCAACACCTGTTGTTGCTCGTATTCTTGATAATCACCATTCTAATTGGGGTGAGATGGAATCTTAGGGTGGTTTTGATTTGCATTTCTCTTATTACTAGAGATGTTGAACATTTTTCCATATGTTTGTTGATTGCTTGTAGATCTTCTTCTGTGAAGTGTCTATTCATTTCCTTGGCCCATTCGTCTACTGGATTATTTGAATTCTTGGAGTAGAGTTTTTTGAGTTCTTTATAGATTCTGGAGATCAGTGCTCTATCTGAAGTATGATTGGCAAAGATATTCTCCCACTCTGTAGGCTCTTTCTTCGCATTGCTGATAGTTTCCTTTGCTGAGAGAAAGCTTTTTAGTTTGAATCTATCCCAGTTATTGATTCTTGCTTTTATTTCTTGTGCTATGGGAGTCCTGTTGAGGAAGTCTGGTCCTAAGCCGACATATTGAAGATCTGGACCTACTTTTTCTTCTATAATTTGCAGGGTCTCTGGTCTGATTCCGAGGTCCTTAATCCATTTTGAGTTTAGTTTGGTGCATGGTGAGAGATATGGGTTTAGTTTCATTCTGTTGCATATGGATTTCCAATTCTCCCAGCACCATTTGTTGAAGAGGCTATCTTTTCTCCATTGCATATTTTTGGCCCCTTTGTCTAGTATGAGAAAATTGTATTTATTTGGGTTTGTGTCCATGTCCTCTATTCTGTACCATTGATCTACCTGTCTATTTTGGTACCAATACCATGCCGTTTTTGTTACTATTGCTTTGTAGTAGAGTTGAAGATCTGGTATTGCGATACCCCTTGTTTCACTCTTCCTGCTAAGGATTTCTTTAGCTATTCTGGTTTTCTTATTCTTCCAGATGAATTTCATAATTGCTTGCTCTATTTCTGTAAGGTACGTCATTGGGATTTTAATTGGAATTGCATTGAATCTGTATAGCACTTTAGGTAGTATGGCCATTTTGACAATATTAATTCTTCCTATCCAAGAACATGGGAGACGTTCCATCTTCTAAGGTTTTCTTTAATTTCTTTCTTTAGTGTACTGTAGTTCTCATTGTAGAGGTCTTTCACCTCTTTTGTGAGATTGATTCACAAGTATTTTATTTTTTTCGAGGCTATTGTGAATGGGGTAGTTTTCCTGATTATTCTTTCCAAAGATTCATCACTTATGTATAAAAATGCATTAGATTTATGTGCATTGATCTTATATCCCGCTACTTTACTTAATTCACCTATGAGTTCTAAAAGTTTTCTGGTGGAATTTCCTGGTTCTTCTAAGTATATAATCATATCATCAGCAAATAGGGATAGTTTGAGTTCTTCTTTTCCTATTCGTATCCCTTTAATTTCTTTGGTCTGTCTAATTGCTCTGGCTAGAGTTTCAAGGACGATATTGAATAGAAGTGGTGAAAGAGGGCATCCCTGCCTTGTTCCAGTTTTTAGGGGGAATGCTTTCAGTTTTTCACCATTTAGAATGATATTAGCCATGGGCTTAGCATAAATGGCCTTTACAATGTTAAGGAATGTTCCCACTATCCCTATTTTTTCTAGTGTTTTGAGCATGAAGGGGTGCTGTATTTTATCAAATGCTTTTTCTGCATCTACTGAAATAATCATGTGATTCTTGACATTAAGTCTATTGATATGGTGAATTACATTTATTGATTTCCTGATGTTGAACCATCCTTGCAACCCTGGGATGAAACCCACTTGATCATGGTGCACTATCTTTTTAATATGTTTTTGTATGTGATTTACTAAAATTCTGTTGAGAATTTTTGCGTCGATGTTCATTAAGTATATTGGTCTGAAATTTTCTTTCCTCGATGTATCTCTGTCTGGTTTAGGTATCAGGGTGATATTGGCTTCATAGAATGAGTTTGGGAGGGTTTCCTCCTCTTCTATTTTATGGAATACTTTGAGAAGTATTGGAATGAGCTCTTCTTTAAAGGTTTTATAGAACACGGCTGAGATCCCATCTGGTCCCGGACTTTTCTTTGTTGGTAGGCTTTTGATGACCTCTTCTAATTCATTACTTGAAATTGGTCTATTTAAATTGTTTATGTCCTCCTCGTTCAGTTTAGGCAATACATATGTCTCTAGAAACCTGTTGATGTCTTCAAAATTTTCTATTTTGTTGGAGTATAAATTTTCAAAATAGCTTCTAATTATGTTTTGTATTTCAATCATGTCTGTTGTGATATTTCCTTGTTCATTCCGAATTTTATTGATTTGGGTTTTCTCTCGTCTTCTCTTTGTTAGTGTGGCTAAAGGTTTATCAATTTTGTTTATTTTTTCAAAGAACCAACTATTTATTTTGTCAATTTTTTGTATTGTTTCTTTTGTTTCAATTTCTTTTATTTCAGCTCAGGAAATTTAACTATTAAATTTAACTATGTTAAATTTAAATTCAGGAATTTAACTATTTCCTGTCTTCTACTACTTTTGGTGCTGGTCTGTTCTTCTTTTTCTAGGGCTTTGAGCTGTAGTGTTAGGTTGTTTATTTGTTGAGTTTTACTTCTTTTATTAAATGCACTCCATGAAATAAATTTTCCTCTAAGTACTGCTTTCATAGTGTCCCAGAGATTTTGATATGATGTTTCTTTGTTTTCATTTACCTCTAAGAATTTTTTAATTTCCTTCCTAATATCTTCTGTTATCCATTCATCATATAGTAGCATATTGTTTAATCTCCAGGTGTTGGAAGAGTTTCTGTTTTTTACTCTTTCATTTATTTCTAACTTCAATCCATTATGATCGAATAGAATGCAAGGTAGTGTCTCTATCTTCTTGTATTTGCTAACATTAGCTTTGTGGCATAATATATGGTCTATTTTAGAGAAGGATACATGTGCTGCTGAGAGGAAAGTGTATTCACTCTTGTTTGGATGGTGTATTCTATAAATGTTCGTTAAGTCTAAATTATTGATTGTGTTATCGAGATCTATGTTTTCTTTGTTCAATTTTTGTTTGGAAGATCTGTCCAGTGGTGAGAGAGGCGTGTTAAAATCACCTAGTATTATTGTGTTATGGTCTATTTGTTTTCTGAAATGGAGAAGGATTTGTTTGACATACATGGATGAGCCACTGTTTGGGGCATAGATGTTCATGATTGTTATATCTTGCTGATTTATGCTTCTCTTAAGCAGTATGAAATGTCCTTCTTTATCAATTCTGACTAACTTTGGCTTGAAGTCCACATTATCTGAAATGAGGATGGATACTCCAGCTTTTTTGCTGAGTCCATGTGCATGGTATGTTTTTCCCCATCCTTTCACCTTTAGTCGATGAGTATCTTTTTCTATGAGGTGAGTCTCTTGCAGTGAACATATTGTTGGATCTTTCTTTTTAATCCAATTTGCCAGTCTGTGTCTTTTGATTGATGAATTCAGGCCATTAACATTCAGGGTTATTATTGAGATATGATTTATTTTCCCGGTCATTTGGTTCATTTTTAAAATATTATTTATTCATTTATTTATTTATTTATTTGGCATGACTTGGTTCCTCCTTTATTTGACAATTCCTTTAGGATAATTCCTCCCTTTTCTGATTTGCTTCTTTGTTTTTCATCTCTTCCTCATGGAATATTTTGCTGAGAATGTTCTGTAATGCTGGCTTTTGTTTTGTAAATTCTTTTAGCTTTTGTTTATCATGGAAGGATTTTATTTCATTGTCAAATTTGAAGGTAAGTTTTGCTGGGTATAAGATTCTTGGTTGGCATCCATTTTCTTTCAGAGCTTGAAAAATGTTGTTCCAGGCCCTTCTAGCTTTTAGGGTCTGGGTTGAAAAATCTGTTGATATCCGTAATGGTTTTCCCCCTGAATGTAATTTGATTCTTTTCTCTCACAGCCTTTAAAATTCTATCTTTATTTTGTATGTTAGGCATTTTCATTATAATGTGCCTTGGTGTGGGTCTGTTGTAATTTTGTGTATTTGGAGTCCTATAAGACTCTTGAACTTGATTTTCCATTTCATTCTTCAGATTTGGGAAATTTTCTGATATTATTTCATTGAATAGATTGTTTATTCCTTTGGTTTGTTTCTCTAAGCCTTCCTCAATCCCAATAATTCTTAAATTTGGCCTTTTCATGATATCCCATAGTTCTTGTAGATTCTGTTCATGATTTCTTACCATCTTCTCTGTTTGGTTAACTTTGTTTTAAATATTTTGTCTTTAATGTCTGAGGTTCTGTCTTCCAGGTGTTCTAACCTATTGGATATGCTTTCTATGGAGTTCTTAGTTTGATCTATTGTTTCCTTCATTTCAAGGATTTCTGTTTGTTTTTTTTTTCAATATCTCTAACTCTTTATTGAAATGATCTTTTGCTTCCTGTATTTGCTCTTTTAACTGTCGATTGGTGCGATCATTCAATGCCTGCATTTGCTCTTTCATCTCATTATTCAGTGCCTGCATTTGCTCTTTCATCTCATCGTTTGCTTCCCTGATCATTTTAATTATGTACATTCTGAACTCCTTTTCTGTCATTTCTTCTGCCATGCTGTCATTGGGTTTTATTGATGTAACATCTAGATTTGTTTGGGGCATTTTCTTCCCTTTTCTCATATTGTTCAGATATCAGTGGAACTCTGAGATATTGCAGATTTCCTCTACTGACTTACAGTGTCCCTGAAGATTTCTCGTATATCCCCTCTTAGCCTTCAGTAGGCTGAAGTCTTGGAGGAAGTTGATAGTGCAGTGCTCCACAAGGAAGCTGCCTCTCTAGGGGTGGTGGCCTTCAGGTGGGGTATATTCCCTGCTAGTGGGCAGAGGTACCTCCACTTGTTGACCAATGATCATCCAAAGGGGAACTAGGCTGCAGGCTGAGGCAAGGCCTGTTTGGGCCTGTGTCTCTGATTTTACCGTCCTTGTGGGAAACCTCACCCGCCACGGAAGACTCACCTGGTGGGGAGGTCTCGCTGGTCAGTTCCCCTCTTAGAGGTTCCCCTCAATCTACAGCTACCACCTGGGCTGGGCTGCCTTCCTCAGCAACGTTCCCAGGGGCCTGGACCTACCTCCTGGGCCTGGGAGTCTCACCCTTCGCAGATGAGTCTCCTTAGGCTGCCTCTCCTCAGAGAATCTGCCCACAGTCCTGGAACCTTTGCTTCGCCCCTAAGCGTGTCTCTGTGTGGCTCTTCAACCAAGAAGCCTCCTAGGTCCTGGGACCCTGTTCTCCACCTAATTGCCTGGCTATGCGGCCCCTCCTTTGAGCAGCCACCTGGAGCCCTGTACAATCGCTACGAGTCCCAGAGACCCACCGCTCGCCTCTTCCTCCAGACAGCTGCCCGGTGTTCCCGTGTGGTCACTTTGAGTCCAAGCAACTCACTGCGGGCCTCCTCCTCCCGCCAACTGCCGGTAGCCCTGGGCAGTCACTCTGAGTCCAAGTGACCCACCCCATTCCTCTTCCTCCTCCAGGTAGCCCCCTGGGTGTTCAGGAGCGATCACTCTGAGTCGCTCTGAGTCGCTCTGAGTCCACGTGACTCACTGCACGCCTCCTCCAGGCAGCCGCCTGGAGCTCTGGGGTGGCCAATCAGGACCAAGTGACCCATCGCACTCCTCCTCCAGGCAGCCCCCCGGTGTTCAGGAGCGGTTGCTTTGAGTCCAAACAACTCACCACTCGCCTCCTCCTCTGAGCTGCCACCTGGAGCTCCAATGCAGTCACTGTGAGTCCAAGTGACCTGCCGCACTCCTCCTCCTCCTCCTCCAGGCAGCCCCCACGGTGTTCAGGAACGGTTGCTTTGAGTCCAAACAACTTGCCACGCAGCTCCTCCTCCGGCAACTGCCTGTAGCTCTGGTATAGTCACTTCAAATGCAAGTGGCCACGCTCCTCCTCCTCCTCCTGCAGGCAGGCCCCGGTGTTCAGGAGTGGTCGCTCTGAGTCCAAACAGCTCGCAGCGCACCTCCTCCTCTGGCAACCGCCTGTAGCTCTGGTGCAGCTGCTCCGAGTCCAAGCGCCTCGCCACGCTGCTCCTCCTCCTCCTCCTCCTCTGGGCAGGCCCCGGTGTTCAGGGGTGGTCGCTCTGAGTCCAAACAGCTCTCCTTGCAGCCCCTCCTTGGGCTGCTGCCCGGAGCCCCAGTGGACTCACCCGGCTGCTTTGAGTTGGTCTCAAGTCTCTCAATATCTCCTCTTTTGAATCCTGAGTCCTGGAGAAACATGAAATGCAGCCACCCTCCAGTCCGCCATCTTGAAACCTCTATAGTCACCCCATTATCTCTTATTGAAGGTGTTCTTTATGAAAAACACCTAACATCTGACATTGGTATTCATGTTATCAGTCTTTAGTTAACAGAAAGGGAAGAGAGTTAAAAGAAAACAGAGTGATTCAAATCAAAGAGTTTTAAATTTTTATTAAAAAGAGTTTCTGAAACTTATTTGAAGGGATGTTATCAAAAGTTTTATATAACTCATCTGTCTGTTCAACATACTGTTCTTCCTTAAGATTTGGTAGGTTTTACTAGTTTTAAAAATATTTGCTTTCTTATGTTTTAAAATCATTTTAGTTGCATCTTCATTAACAATTGAAAAAAATGATAATTTATACATATGAAGTAGCCTGTCTTCAGTTCCTGGTCTATAAACTTCCACTTATTGTTGGATGGGATCAAATAGGATAACGGTTTTAGCAGTTAAATGAGTTCATTCCTCAAGTGTCTCTGTTTATCAGTCTGTGGTTTCTTTTCTTTTTTTATTTTTTTGATGATCTTTCACCCCCAACTTCATGTAACATTATAGGCTCCAGTTTATTTTTACTTAGAAATATTATCTCATAATAAAAATAGTTGTGTATAAAATTAATTTTAAATAAGAAGAGATAGTATCAATAGTCTCCAATTATAATCTCACCATTCACTTATCAGTCTTCTGTTTGCCAATACATGCCATATTAATATTCTGAGAAATTACAATTTATTTATATCAAATGTTGTATTTGAGTATTAAGGAAAACATCTTCAGGAAAAATCAAAAGTGGATAAGTATCTAGTAGGATAAGAAAATTAAAATTTGATTCTACAGAAATTTAGAAATTATTGAAATTTTTTTTTCTCTTTCAACAAGATCACATTGTTGTTTGCAATTTCTATATAACTTATCAACTTTAACAGATTTAACAATTTAAAGGAAATAATTATTCAGCATTGAATTTACTATTATTGATTATTAGAAATGTTTGATACATAATATATATGAACTATTTAATATTGGTGATACTTCATTTCGATTTCATTGATTTTTAAATAATGGATAAGAAATCCTAGGTAAAATCATCATGTTTCCTCAACAAAGATTTCAATTTCATATAGCAGTATAAATAATAGGTTGTGATAAGTACCTTGGTTCTTCCATACCTATCCCATCAAAACCCATTTTTATTTGGGAACATAATTATGCTCATGTAATGCTGACTACTTAGTCTCAGTACCTTTGCCCTTTCCATTGTCTTCATTGTCTATGTTCTCAAGTATGATCTGAGGTTTCATAAGAGTCTGGAATGCTGAATGATATATAATGGTACTATATTAACCATAAATGTACAGAATATAAATTCACATATTATATATCATTGAAATATTTCATTTAAAAATAACTTTGAGTTTCATTTTTAGCACTTCTATTATCTTGTGCTATTTGATTTTAATAATCAAGTCAGTTGAAATTACTGACAATTATTTATGACCCATTTTTTACCAAAGGGACTCCTTTATTCAGGTTGGTATTTATGAGGATATCGTCAGAGATATATTATCAAGAATTCAAGGAACTATCTAGATATTTTCACAGGTTAATATTTTCCAAGTAACTCAAGTTTTCACTCCTAATACTCCAAATTTTAATTTTGTTTTGGTTATTGTTAATAAGTTTTTTAAAATCCCCTATATACCTAGAGGTTAGCCAGTGGTAGAACACTTCTGTACCATATGTAAGGTCTTAAATTTTAACCCTGCCACTATACATGAATAATTATTAATTAATGTATGCATTCTTATCAAAATAATGTATAGTCCCGTGCCCGACCTCTGCCACCCACACTGGTGCCTGAACACTGCATCTGCATGGACCCCCATGCTTGGCTCCCAATGTACCAACATGGGACTTGACTAGCCACCTCATCTTGGGATACTGCAACTGTTTCCATAGCCCCCTTGATGTGGTAGCCTCCACCTGGGGACACTGGACATGGCCTGGAGGCAGCCACTCACTGTAGCACCAAATGCTACAGCACTGCATCCCTGAACAGGTTGCCCAGCACCACTGCATGACCCACCCTTGCTGCCTCATCTCTGAAAGTGGTTGCCTCCATCTTAGGTCACCTCTGATGCCATTTAGGTTACTTCTGCTATGACATTCACCATCTTTAGTTGGAGCAACTTTCATCTGGAGACACTGATCAGTGCCTGGAAGTTCAAAATCAAGGTACCTACAGTCTCCCAACACCCCCCAATCCCCTTCCTCCAGTCATCAACCTGGCCCAGCACTTGTAGCTATATGGCCAGTCTGCAGCTCTCAATGCCTAATAATCAATGTTCTGATCTGCCACACTCACAACAGCTCTCCACATTAAGTGCACACAGGTCCTGGCACTTAGCCCTCAGGATCTTCAGAAAGAGAGAAAGAAAGTGGAAAGGACAGGGGCAAGAGAGATACAGTTTGGAGACTAAATTAGAGACCAGGAGTTGTGAGGTCCACAGGTGATTTTTTTTCTTTCTGTTCCCACCCTCTCATCCCCAACATTTTGAATCCAAGTATTTTTCATGCATTAGGATACTGAGGACTGGGTTGTCTGAATAGTATATTTCACTTTTGTTGTATATTCTTTTATATTTTATTTTTATATTTTTTATTCTTCTTTTTAATTTTTTTTGTTTGTTTTATTTCCCATATTTTCCTCCCACTTATCTGACTCCTCAGTCTGTTTTGTCTTTTCTCCTGCTAAGAGTCAACTTCTTCTGATTCCTCTTTCATTCTACCTATGATCTAAAGCCTCTATAGTCTTACCTACTACCTCATTAGCATATCATCCCACACTCCTCCATTCTCTTTTTTGTGAATGATGTTGGTCTTGGGTTTAGCATAGATAACTTTTACAATGTTGAGGTATGTTTCTAATATCCCTAGTTTTTCTAGTGTTTTCAACTGGAAGAGGTACTGTATTATGACAAATGCTCACTCAGCATCTATTGAGATTATCATGTGAATCTTGTCTTTAAATCTATTAATATATGTATTATGTTTATTGATTTACTTATGTTGAACCAACCTTGCACCCCACTTGATCACAGTATGCTAACTTTTTAATGTGTTTTTGTATGCAATTTGCCAGAATTTTTTGGAGAATGATTGTGCCTATGTGCATCAGGGACACTGTTCTGAAGTTTACCAACTGTTGAAACTTAAAATTTATGTATCAATGGTGTACTATATAGTGTTCCATTCATGTATAAATTGCATAATTTTTAAATCAGGTTAAACATGTTTTCTCAAACATTTATTCTCTTTTTATGCTGAAAACTTAACAAAACCCTTTCCTCTAGGCTTTGAAATGTGGAGGACTTTATTATTATCCATAGTCACCCTACCATGTAACAGTACACAAAAGCATCTTGCTTCTATCTGTAATTTAGTACTCATTGATCATTCCTTCCCCACCCTCACTCCCACCTTCCTTGGCTTCTGCTCATCAACATTCTTCTTTCAACTTCTATGAGCTCAATATTTTCAGACTGCACATATAAGTGAGAATATGTGGTATGAGATTGAATTGTTTCACTTAATGTAATGATCCTCAGTTTTATCCACGCTGTTGCAAATGGCAAGGTTTTATTCTTCATATGACTGAATTGAGTTCCATTGAATATATGACATGCTTTCTTTATTCATCAATCCATCCATTATTAATGGACACTTAGGTTGTTTCCATTTCTTACCTAATGTGAACAGTCTTCAGGGAACACAAGAGTCATGTCTCTTGAACATACTGATCTCATTTCCTTTCGATACATATACAGTGGTGAGATTGCTACATGTTATGGTGGCTCTATTTTTAATTCTTTAAGGAACTTCCATACTTTTTTCATTTCCACCAACAGTGTGCAATGGTTTGCTTTTCTCCATAACTTTGCAAGCACTTGTTATCTTCTGTTGTTTTAATAACACTCAATCTTACTGGAATCAGGTGAAACCACATTGTGATTTTGATTTGCATTTCTCTTTTGGCTAACAATACTGAGCTTTTTATCATATACCTATTGACTATACGTATGTCTTCCATTGAGAAATGTCTCTTTAGATCTAGCATTCACTTTCTTTTTCTTTTTTTTATTTCTTTTTTCTTTTTTTTATTGTAAACAAATGGGATACATGTTGTTTCTCTGTTTGTACATGGCGTAAAGGCATACCATTTGTGTAATCAAAAATTTACATAGGGTATTGTTGTTTGATTCATTCTGTTATTTTTTCCCTTCCCCCCACCCCTCCCACCCCTCTTTTCCCTCTATACAGTACTTCCTTCCTCCATTCTTGCCCCCTCCCTAACCCTAACTCTAACCCTAACACTAACCCCTCCCTCCCCCCATTATGTGTCCTCATCATCCACTTAAAGCGATATCATTCGACCTTTGGTTTTTTGAGATTGGCTTATCTCACTTAGCATGATATTCTCAATTTCATCCATTTGCCTGCAAATGCCATAATTTTATCATTCTTTATGGCTGAGTAATATTCCACTGTATATATATATACCACAGTTTCTTTATCCACTCATCAATTGAAGGACATCTAGGTTGGTTCCACAATCTGGCTATAGTGAATTGAGCAACTATGAACATTGATGTGGCTGTATCTCTGTAGTCTGCTGATTTTAAGTCCTTTGGGTAGAGGCCAAGGAGTGGGATAGCTGGGTCAAACGGTGGTTCCATTCCAAGTTTTCTAAGGAATCTCCATACTGCTTCCCAGAGTGGCTGCATTAATTTGCAGCCCCACCAGCAATGTATGAGTGTACCTTTCTCCCCACATCCTCGCCAACACCTATAGTTGCTTGTATTCTTGATAATTGCCATTCTAATGGGGTGAGATGGAATCTTAGGGTGGTTTTGATTTGCATTTCTCTTATTACTAGAGATGTTGAACATTTTTCCATATGTTTGTTGATTGCTTGTAGATCTTCTTCTGTGAAGTGTCTATTCATTTCCTTAGCCCATTTGTAGACTGGATTATTTGCATTTTTGGTGTAGAGTTTTTTGAGTTCTTTATAGATTCTGGAGATTAGTGCTCTATCTGAAGTACGTTTGGCAAAGATTTTCTCCCACTCTGTAGGCTCTTTCTTCACATTGCTGATAGTTTCCTTTGCTGAGAGAAAGCTTTTTAGTTTGAATCTATCCCAGTTATTGATTCTTGCTTTTATTTCTTGTGCTATGGGAGTCCTGTTGAGGAAGTCTGGTCCTAAGCCGACATGTGGAAGGTTTGGACCTACTTTTTCTTCTATAATCTGCAGGGTCTCTGGTCTGATTCTGAGGTCATTAATCCATTTTGAGTTTAGTTTCGTGCATGGTGAGAGTAGCATTCACTTTCAATTTGATTTATTTTGACATTTGCTATTGAGTTTTTAGATCCTGATACAAATTTTGGATATAAATCCTTTGTAATATGTAGACTTTGTAACTGTTTTTCCATTTCTGTAGGTCATCTCTGCATTCTGTTAATTCTTTCCTTTTTTGTTCAGAAGTTTTTTAGTTTGATGTAATCTCATTTGTCTATATTTTAAATTTTTCTTTGTTTATGGAATTTTGTCTAACAATCTTTGCCTATTCTAATGTCCTGAAACATTTCTCCTCCTATATTTTCTTTCAGTAGTCTCATATTTTTAGATATTACATTCAAGGTTTTAATTCATTTCATGTTGATTTTTTGTAACTGGTGAGGGATAGGGTCTATCTTCATTCTTCTGCATATGGATATCTAATTCTCCCAGTATAATTGATCAAAAGAATTCTCCAATTTCCAATGTATGTTCTTACCATCTTTGTCAAAAGTCAAGTGGCTGCAGATATAGGGAATACTTCTAGGTACCCTATTCTGCTCTATTGACCTATCATTTGCTTTTGTGCTAATACCATGCTGTTTTGATTACTGTGGCTTTTCAGAATGCTTGGAAGTCACGTAGTACTATGCTACTTGCTTTTTCCTTTTGCTCTAGATGACATTGCCTTCATGGTTGTTTGTGGTCCATAAGTATTTTTAAATTACTTTTTCTTATTCTGTGAAAAATAGAAATGATATTTTGATAAGAATTTCATTGATTATGCAAATTGTTTTGTGTAGTACTAACATTATAACAATATTGGTTCTTCTAATCCATGAATGCAGGATGTCTTTCTAATTATCTGTGTCCTCCTCAATCTCTTTCTTTTTTCTTTCTTTCTTTCTTTCTTTCTTTCTTTCTTTCTTTCTTTCTTTCTTTCTTTCTTTCTCTCCCTCTCTCTCTCTCTCTCTCTCTCTCTCTCTCTCTCTCTCTCTCTCTCTCCCTCCCTCTCTTTCTTCTCTCTCTCTCTCTCTCTCTCTCTTTCTCTTTGTTTCCTTCATCTTTCTGTACTGGGAATTGATCCTGGGGGTGCTTTACCACTGAGCTACACTCTTAGTCTTTTTTTTTATTTTCTTATTTTGAGACAGGTTCTCATTAAGTTGCTGAAGGCCTCACTAAGTTTCTGAGGTTGGCTTCAAACTTGTGATCTTCGTGCCTTAACCTTGTGATCCTCTTCAATTTCTTTCATCAGTGTTTTATGATTTTCATTGTATGTATTTTTCAATTTGTTTAAAATTATTCCTTGTTGTTTTATTTTTTGTAGCTCTTGTTAATTGGAGTGCTTTCTTAATTTCTATTTTGGATAGGTCACCATTGGCATATATCAGGGCTACTCTTTTTATTGATTCCAAAGCCTGAAACTTTACTGAAATTTTATTGGTTCTAATATTTTGGTGAAGTTTGGGGTTGTTCTATACATCAAATCATGTCATCTTCAAAGAGTAATCATTTGGCTTCTTTTTCAATTTGGTTCATCAGTAATCATTTATTTTTCATAGTTTCAATGTTCAGTTCCAGATGAAGGAACAAGCTGATCCAGTAGGTTTGACTGGGGCTGAGTAGTCCCACCACCTTCCCTCTGCAAGCTGAGAATCTGGAAAGCTAGAGGTAGTGTGTTGAAACACAAAGGCCTAGAAAACAAGGGAGAGAAAGCTTCAGGTCCCACTCAGAGTCCAATGGCTTGACAACCAGGAGAACAGGCGTCAAGGACAGAATAAGATGATGACATCCTGGTTAAATGGAGCAAAACTGTCCCTTTCTCACCTTTTTATTCTGATTGACCTTTCAAAGGTTTAGGTGGTACTTACACTAGTAAGAATGATCTTCTTTATTCAGTCTGCTTATTCAACTATTGATCTTTTCCAGAAACATCTTAATAGACAAATGCACAAATAATATTTTCTCAGCCATC
Organism: Sciurus vulgaris; assembly: GCF_902686455.1. Lineage (NCBI taxonomy): Eukaryota > Metazoa > Chordata > Mammalia > Rodentia > Sciuridae > Sciurus > Sciurus vulgaris. Next base: position 21,234,149 of record NC_136470.1, on the reverse strand, counting down.
TTAGCATCTCCTAGCCTAATGAAATTGGCACACAAAATGCACTATCATATTTTTGAAGGAAAAATTTTGATGGTTAAATATACATATGGAAAAGATGAAATAAATGAATATACTTATTGATTATAATATGAACTATTTCCTGTAATGTGGTTGTAAGTATGAACATAGTTGTGATTATTATACTGGTATATTGGTACTGACTCACCTCAGCTCCCAAGAACCAAATTATCAATATTTTAAAACTTTTATGAGCACGTTGTTGGCTTAAGTCTTTCATGGTGGGCATATAATACTTATATGTCACAAATGACATATATCAGGGTTCTTATACAACAGCCTATTTTAAACATTTACAAGCTTACAATTTGTTACTTTCTCATCATGTAGTAATTTCTACTTTTTGAAACTGTTGCTATGATCAAGAACACTCTTCTTATTTTTCATTTTCAAAATTTTCCTCGCAATATCTTTGGTAAAAGTTTCCATCATGAGCGTCTTGTGTCTTTTTATAATTATTATCAGATTATCATTTTCATATCTTTGGAATTCATTATAATTTGCAGAGTATCCTCAATCTCTGATCATACAGTTTTCCAAAGTTTATTACAGGTACACATGTAGACTCATTAAATTCTCAAATTATGTAATTCTAAATTACAGTGAATCAGTTGTGTCCTATAGTAGAAATTATCTTCCATTCTCCATTTAATTAATAAATTATTAATTCTTCTAAACTTATGACCAATTTCAAATGAAAATTTAATTTAAAAAATCAACATGATTAACAACAGTTTATTGTGGACACAATGATCCCCATAAATTCCTTTCCTTTTTGTACACATAAGCTACCCTGCTGAATCAGAGCTAGAGTCCAGTTCTTGACCATATTGAATTGTAGCTGTTTTGATCAATAAAACTTTCCAAGAATGGTATGTTGCTGGTCTTTCAATAGAATTGACCAGTACTATGTTCTGTTCACAGAGCCATGAGCTGCCATGTTATAAGTTTGGACTGGATAAAGCGGACTCAGGAAAAACCTTGGAACTGTGAGAAATTAATGTCATCTCGCCTTTCACAGCTTTTAGATTGTTTTCAGTACCCCTTCTAAACTTCTGGTTTATCCTAAGAACCTATGAGATGACCTGGTTTAAGACAAGTGAATAAATTATTGCTGACACTTAAAGATCTTTACTTGTAGAACATCTTTTTTTCTTTCTTTTTAAAAATTTTTTTTTTGAAGCAGAACTAACTTCAGTTTCTAAAATCCAAATATATTGAGCAAATCAGCTGTGTCCTATAGCAGAAATTATCTTCCATTCTCCTGTAGGTAAACACGTATCACAAAACATTGTACTTCTTCTCTCTGATTCTGAAAGTTTGTTTCACCAATTCTCTTCCGCTCTTTTAAATTTAGTCTAATGAGCAAAATTAGTAATCACTCAGGCACAATTTGTCTTGATCAACCCTCACCTATATAAACTGCTTATATTCACTCTTTAAGTTGCCTGTCCTTCAGGATCAATGTTCATCAACCTACTTCCTTTCCTAACTAAGCTTTCAACATTTGCTCCTCCTCTTATTCACATGTTTCTAACCCTTGCCTTCAAAAATTATCATTATGATTCTACATTACTCAAAGACCTTTACTGCTAATTTTGTCTCTTGTCTGCTTTCATGTATTTGTAGCCAATTATATTTATTTCATCTGGGTACCTTAATCATAGGCATTAAGTCAGCTGTTTAAACATCTCTTAGAAGGTTGACAAATACATAGATTCTTTGCTAACTAAAAAGGATGAATTCATTAAAATATCTTTATCGAAATGATAAGTACACATAATGGTATTGGAAAGCAGAATTACAAAGGACAAAAATGTTTCTCCCACATATAATTATACTGCTACTACTCTCCTATCTAGTTTTTAAAACGTTTGTTTCTTTTATTATTTACTTCTGTTTCTCTATTGCATATTCTTTATTTTATTTTTGCCTTATTGCTGTTCTCTGTTGATTTTCTATTAGATATGATGAAATTTTAACTTCATGTTATTCTCAATAATTATGTTTTTCCTCTTAAAATTCTTTTAATATACTTATACCATGTGTGATAAAACACATCTTAATTTGAAACTTTATGACTATGAAACTATAATTCAGTGATGATCAAGTAGCTCTTATAGTTCCACTTGATACTTGCAACCTTTTAAATTTTTCAATCATTAATTTCTATTTTTATTTTTAAAATTTGCTTGCCATTTTTCAATATTCAGATTCTCTAAAATCTATATATAACCTCCAACATTAGTAACATACTTCTGAAACAAGTTTCACAACAGACAATTCTAACAGAACATGTAATTGTTTACTTCTTAAATCACATAATACTACATACGCAATTAAAAATCATTCTATGATTGATTCCTTCAGATCCAGTCAAAAGTCAGTATATACAACCTGCTAGATATAATTTGGCATGTTGAAAAATAAATGAATTGCCTTCTTCTTTAAATAAATTTGTCCTGTTTTTTTGTTTTTTGATTTTCCCTCTTTCCCTGCCCCCCAATAAGATCAGTTTGACTCATCATGCTTCATTTTCCAAGGTGTTCAAGGAAAAAAAATGGTAACAAAATTGTATCATTGTCTCTGTTTCTCCTGTCCCACATTCTTATTTTGCTTTAATTATAGGCATATCTTATTCTGTGTCTGAAATGCCACACCTAAATCTGAGCTGTGTACTGCTTTTAATTCACATTGTATTTCTTCATCATTATTCCCCTGGATAATTGCCATAATACCCTATTTTTCTACAGCCATTACTAGTCTGTCCTTACTTCTGCTGAGAACAGTCAATTAGCTCACTTTCATATGTGAATTCTCTGTTGCCTCTGAAATGCAGTCTATGTTTTTATGATATTATTCATAAAATTATTTTATGATATTATTCATTCCTATTGAGCTGAGCTACTACTGTCTGTATGTGAGGTATATGTCATCATGGCTGACACAGACAAAATCATTTTGTTTTTTGTATTTGTGCAATCTAAGCCACCGTAATTATTTATTTGAAATAAATATTGTTTTAACATATCACACTAGTTTATATTTAGACAAATCCACCAATATTCAATTGATATATCACAAAGTTTAAGTGAAATTTTCTAAAATTAGTTTATTTCACAATTCAATCTTTTAGCAGATTTTCCTCATTTAAATACACCCATATTTTAGATATATAAGATATATTTTTATATATAAAAATATTTTAGATATATAAGATATATTTTAGATATATAAGATATTTTAGATATATAAGATATATTTTTAGATATATTTTTAGATATTTTTAGATATATAAGATATATTTTTCTTTTTGGGTTAAAAGTGAACCTAGGTCACATTGATTCTAAGCATGTGAAGTAAAATATAAATTATCTTACAGATCCAGGCTACAGCCTTACAAGAACGATACAATGAAATTGCTTTTAACCGGTCAGGAACTCCGGGAGTTTTAATCCTCTTTCTGTCACAAACTTACCGTGTGACCTTGGCAAGTTAATCTATGTCTGTGTATTTTTATAGAAATAGTCACTGTTGTGCCTGGTCACTTTGAAAAACATGTCATCATAATACAGTGAAATACAGAAGGAAAAATCACAGATCCACAAAATATATGGCCTGAAAGAGACGTGAGAGAGTGTCCTGTTTATACCTTGAACCAGAAACAGCCTGCACATAAACCACTAACCAAAGGATGCCAGATTGGATGTCAACAGTGGATGGAATGCACAGTAAGAGACATCTATTTCAAAACTTAAAGAAACTCAATTTCTTGTACATTTTGATCTTTAATTGTAAAATTTAGTAACAATGATAAATTATATAAAGTTGTTTGCCAATTTTTTCTTATACTTTACTTTTTATATGTATCCAATATATCGTTATATATCTTTGAACATTAACTGTTAGATTCACAATTTTTTTTCTTCTACCGTATGATTTCTTACTTGGTTGTCTCTTTTCCTAATAGTATGTAAGGTCTTTCCTCTACTTGTGTTGGAACCCCAATCACAAATAATTGTTTCATATATGGTCACAGTAAATACTCTAAGTTAAACTTAGATCTTGCTCTTGGGCACATAAGTTTTGAAGAAATTAAATCTTAGGGCAATCTTAATTGATTTAGACTTGCATAGCCAGATTCAGTGTAGAGTAGTCCTAAAAGTGACTTTACATAACCAATTAGTTCTTTCATCAACATTCACAATTATATTTTCCTTTAATTCTGTATCATGCAGCCTTATGCTAGATATTTTAAACAATCGTTTATTTATAAAGAAATAGAACCATATGGCAGAATTAGTTGATATTGAGAAAAATGCTTAATCATCATGGAGGGGAAAATTTTTTTTCTGAGCAATAAATTCTTAATTCCTGATGAATTTGTTTTGTATATTGAAAATTGAACAATTTTCAATCATAAAACAAAGGCATTATATTTAATAATTCTGGATTAAAAGCTGTTTCTAATTATAAAGAGTAGTAGATAAAAATTTTGAGCATAAGTTAGAAAAGTATACTAAATATACTAAACCAACTATTCATTCATTTAGCTTCTAAGGAGGCCCACTAATAAAATTCATAATGCAATATTTAATGCTTCAGAGTAAAATTTACTAGTGAGACAGGGAGAAAAGATAGGTCAATGATTATCAAAGAAAAGCAAAAGGGTAGATAGCACTCTCTATCACCTGGTTGCCAACAGCCTCTGGGGAGGAAGTAGAGGGTCCCATTTTCCAACTCAAGCAATCACCTCATGCAGCTCTCTTCTTGCCTTTTTGGTCACATAGGCAGGATGGGAGGAGAGATCATGAGAAGAAAGGAATCTGAAATCTATAAAAGGAGTAAGATTTGCCGGGGTCCAGCCCTAGCAGGAGTCCATGGGTTCCACACTGGTAAACCGGGCGCGGGGAGACAGCGTGGGCGAAGGATGGAGAATGAAAGACACAGACTCTAGTTCTGGTGCAATCAATCCCACTTTATTCTGGGGAAGGCTGGGTTTATATACACTTTTCTTCAGGCTATGATGACAGGCTTATGATTAATAAAATCAAAGAAGTTTCCAAAGCATAGGCAGAAATTGTTTTTACCAAAAGATTGTGAGAAATCAGTAACCGTACAGATTACAAATATTTAACTAAGTCAATGAGCTAATACAATGTTTATTTCCTTAATATTGAAACTCTATGTGACCTAAGACTATTATTATTCTCTCGGTTAAAGCGATAGACAAATAATCTCACATGACCATTTCTACTAGGTCCATCTGATTAATATCTAAATTGCTAAGTTACAGGAGGGCAACAATCCCAATGGTTCCCGTGGCTAAGTTTTTTTTACTGAATAGATTACATTGTCTTATGTAGCTCTTTTTCTCAGAACAGGACATTGTGTACCAATGTTTATTATAGGAGTGAACTATTCTTTGTAGGAAGGAAGGAATGTTGTGAGACCTTATTCTTTTACCTTACCACCACACATAAACAAAACCATCATCTGATTAAACCACCCTGTAGGAGACAGGGGGAGATCTATATCTACCTTCTCTAAGGGCTTGCCTTTAGGGGGGTAGCAGGGCTTGCTATAGATAAAATAAGCTAGTCCATATCTAGTAGCTACTGTGGGAGGTGCTTTTTGCATACTCATCTTTGGAAAGACAGACGGGTCCATGGCCAAATTTATGTACTGCATTACATGTTCATAACAAGCACCCCAGGAAGAAGACACATCACACAGTGGTAAAAGATTTTTTACTACTTATGGCTGAGAAGGAGTTATAGTCCCTAATGTTTTATTAATATTCTTGGGAAATTCCGTAGTATTCCCTTCACCCTCAGTGATTACTACCAAGGAATAGTATGAGTAATATAATATTAGAAACATTATGCAGAAAAAGCATCAGAGCCCAGAGGCAAGCATCTGGCATCTCCCAGAACGATGAGTCCTTGCAAACATCGTTCCCCCAGTGGATCCTTGTCAAGCACTGGTTAGGTTGCCAGGCGCCCCCGCAAAGATTCCCCCATGCTCTAAGGCACCAGCTTTGGAACCCCTCATCTTCACAGGAGTCTCTCTCTCTCTCTCTCTCTCTCTCTCTCTCTCTCTCTCTCTCTCTCTCTCTCTCTCTCTCTCTCTCTGTCTCCCTTTCTCTCTCTTTCTCTGTTCTATCATTTAAATAAAACTATTTGCTCTCGCCTTGGTGTTTCTCGGTATTCAGTTTCAACACGGGGGGAACAAGGATTCTGTCCTGATCACTAGTACACATGACTTTTAAAAATGACTAAATTGAGGCATAATATATTCATATAAAATAAAATGCTTCTATTTTTCTGTGATAAGTTCAAAAAGTTTTGATAAATACATTTATTTGTATGAATATCACCCTAATGAAGTTTAGAGCATTTTTATAAATTCCCCAATTCCCTCCTGCTCCATTTATAGTCTCTAAGCCATTTCTTGCTCTAAGTAGGCATCCATCCATTTTTTGTTGATCTCAGTGAGTTTTATCTGTCTTAGTATTTGTTTGTTGTTGTTGTTGTTGGATCAGTGGGTTTAGATTTTAACCTAACAAAGAATTTCAGCTGTCAAATATGTCAGTATTCATTAGTGTCATAATCAGATGAAGATATTAAGATATCAATAGTTCAAGTAGTTTCATTGCAAATTTTTGGCTGGTTAGACTCAAAATAAATCACAAGGGCTAATTCCTCTGATTCCCTGGAAAGTGATCTGCTATCTTTATTACTCAAAATACACCAAAATAATAAAAAATACAATAAGATAAAAACTTAAAAATCATGATTTCTTTTATATTGTCCTATTTAAGAAATAAAATAGCAGTTTTGTCCATTTTAAATTGTTAAAGAAAAGTGTTAATCTATTAACATTACAAATAAAAGTGTTTTCAAATGCTGATCCGTAATATTTTAGTTCTACCAATGTGGGCTAGCTAGTCTCGATTCATATGAAACTTTTCTTCAGGAATGTTCTGAGAGTAGCCACTAATTTACTTTTGTAAGAAAAAGTCACATTTTCTTAATCAGTCATAGTTTGTTTACAAATAATGGCTTCATTGCTAAATATTGTTACCAAAAGCCTTGTCCCTGATGCCAAGCCAACAAGGAGGACACAGTTTTCAGAAAAAGAAGTTTCATTGCTTTGCTAGCAAAGGAGAAGCATTGGGGATTCCTGCTCCACAGGCTCCACAGATGACTCTGCCCAGCAGGAGGAAAAGGGTTTTTTTTGTTTGTTTTTGTTTCTTAATTTATTTATTTTAATTAAATATCATAAATTTACATAGGGCAATGTTGTTTGATTCATTCTGTTATTTTTTCCCTTCCCTCCCACCCCTCCCACCCCTCTTTTCCCTCTATACAGTCCTTCCTTCCTCCATTCTTACCACTCTCCTTATCCCTAATCCTAAACCTAACCCTAACCCTAACGCTAACCCCTCCTACCACCCCTTATATGTCCTCATCCACTTATCAGCAAGATCATTCGTCTTTTAGTTTTTTGAGATTGGCTTATCTCACTTAGCATGATATCCTCCAATTTCATCCATTTGCCTGCAAATGCCATAATTTTATCATTCTTCATGGCGGAGTAATATTCCATTGTATATATATATGCCATAGTTTCTTTATCCATTCATCAACTGAAGGACATCTAGGTTGGTTCCACCATCTGGCTATAGTGAATTGAGCAGCTATGAACATTGATGTGGCTGTATCTCTGTAGTATGCTGATTTTAAGTCCTTTGGGTATAGGCCAAGGAAAAGGGGGTTTTTAAAGACACTCTTCAAAGGTTGCATTTCAGGTGTGCCCTGGTAGGGGGTCCATCTGAGCCCTAATGCTGTGTGGGAAGCTGTGCTTATTTAGCAGAATCAGACGAGGTTGAGTCATGTGATGCAGAGGCCTGGCTTCTAGGAACTGCCATTAAGTATGTGGTGCTGCGTGGCAGTGGTTTCCTGTCACCTTCTGGAATTTTCCCTCTAAGAAGATGGCTCCCCTTACTCTACCATATCCTGTCCATCACAGAAGAAGCTCCTCCCTGACTTTGCCCCCTTTTACCTGTATATTATAAATAAAAGAGAGTTGGGTGACTCTGTTGTTATAAAGAGGCCAGAGCTGGTATGGCCAGACCTGTCACACCACCCTCTCATAAAAAGAGTATTGGCTCTTATGTGTTCAGTGAGTAGATAAGTTTTTTGGGTAGTAGATTAAAAAAAACCGCCAACATTGTCCTCCATCAGTTAACCCTTTCTTCCTCCTGGCAGGATGTAGCAGAGAGGACCCTGACAATGGTGTATTTAAATTTCACCTGTTAATTTGGGAGATAGTCACTTCCTAAATCTTCAGACATCTCCTTCCGGTGGTGGGTGTTTGCTTAAGGACAGATAACTCAAGATAATCTTGTTCCCCACCTCCAGGTTAGGGAGGGAGGGAGAGAGACCAAGAAATAAAAAACATGTCCCTTTTAAAATAAGCAGTTAGGGATATATTCAAAAGGTAAATGGACCACTGTTACAATATGACTCTTACATTAAGTAATAAAATATCTTCATCATTTATCTCACTTGGTAATCAATCAACATGACAATCAATTTGTGACAGGCAATATTGTGTAAATGAAACTTGATCTCTAAAATGTATTTTTTAAAATCAGAATACATCGTGGCAATGAACTGTTTTAAAATTTTTTAAGACTGAAAATAACAGAAAAAGGAAATTCTGAATATTATAATACACAAAAGAATACATTATTAAATGATTTATACTATTAAATATCAAACAATACTGAAATAGTAGACTTTAAACTTGTTTGTTATAGAATTTATTAAGAAACAAGACAAATTTTCTCTTTAGGTTTACTTTTTCTTACATAACTAAGTATTTTGTACTCCTACTCTATCTGGGCAGAAGACCAAAGTTTAGAGTGAAACTATACTAACTTTATTAAAAAAGGATTCACTGAGACTCTAATATGTACCATGACACTTTCTGAGTTGAACATACAGAAAGGACAAATTTCACATGTCACCTAATGTAATGTATTCTGTGGAAAGAAAGACAACAGATATTAAAATAAAAGCAAATAATCAAATTTTATTTGTGAATGGAGGAATTAAAGGTTTGGAACTGAAATATAATTTGGCCTGATAAGGAAAGAACCAAATAGATTCCAGGAAGTGGCTTTCCCAAACTGTTGCTCCAGAATCATTAACTATTTGATCAAGGACACCAAAGACTCCAAACTTCTAGAAAAGTGGGCACCAACATAAATATGCTACTCATGAGTAAATATATTTGACTGGAAGGTAGAAACTATCCATGAGAAAAATTATATATATAAAATCAGGTGATTTACATCTATTTTGTATTGGGAACCATGGTGACAATAGGAGAAGGAGGAGAAAGAAAGATTTTGAAAGGTCAGAGTGCTCAACTTTGTGTAATGCTGTGAGAGGGTCTGTGTGCTGAGAAGAGAGAAACACTTGAACTTAAGAACTTAGAAGACTACAGAGCGCTAATGAGAACAATTTGTTCAAGTGATAAATCCTAAATTGAGATTTAATTATATTGAGTGGAAGTAAGTTAACAGAGTGGACATCATTGGACACATCTTTCAGGAGTGTATGTGTTGGGGAAAGTAAGTTTATGGACAGGGACTGCATACAGCATCAGGGTAGTTTTTACTGCATTATGAGGAGAGATTTATCACAACCTACCAATCAACATTCTGATTTAGAAAGCAGGGTGTGCAAGAGAAGGAGAGAATGATTAAAGGAAACCAGTTCCTGACAAGGTGAAAAGATCACAAGTGGAGGATTTGTTCTTATGTCAGAAGAAGAGAGAAGAGGATTAAAAAACATTTGAAGATTTGATGGTGGGATACCTAGTGATTATAGTTTTAGGTGTTATATTTATGAAGTGTGAGACAGGATAATTAGTTGTGGACAAGAGTAAATTTGGCAATTTTTCAAAGAAAGTACTAAATAGCTTTAGAGGGCAATTTTGTTTTTCCTTCATTTTTTTTGAAAACTGGTACTTTTACAGTTTCAACATGATAACCACCCCTTATTTTGGTTTCAAATACAGTGTGGAATGATAATTAGAGAAGAAGTTGAGAATAACTTTAGTGTGTAATCTCTCCTTCACAAAGGCATCTAATGAAAAAAACTGTGGAAGAACTATTACAGTAGTTTTTATTATATTGTATTTTTTTCACTTGTATGAAATACTACAGCAAAGAAATACGTATGCACTCTTTCTCATACACTTATACAAAGACCACAACACACAAGCAAAGGCATCTCTACAATTCCAGTGATTTTATGCAAAATAGAGCAGCTAACTATTCCCTGTCTAGAGGACAAAAATAAAGATATTAAATAGTAAATATCAAATATATTATAATGTTGAATAACATACTATGATCTTTTGGTGTTACAGTACTCATAGCCAGCTTTTGTGCTATTTCCATCCTTAAGATCACTTTTTAAAAATGGACAGCACGTTGTATTTTGAAATATCCCATTGGTGCCCAGTGCTGTTTCGTCAACTGCTCACTATTGGCCTTTTTTGTGGATATTTTTGGCCTCAAAATAATGAACAGGTGGTGTGTCGGTAAGAAGCCATGTGGGTGTTAATGTGGCATCATTTCCTGCAGAGCAAGAGAAAGCATTTTCAGAGTTGCAGGCTGCCAATCTACTCAGTTTGGCACCTGCAGTCTAAACTGGAACACCATTTTGAAAGCAGGCATGTTGCCATCGTAACAGATGGTGACGAGTATTGACAGCCAAGTGATCATGTATGTACATTGGTTGTGGGTGTTGAAAGCAAGCTGCTCACTTAAGAAGGTCAAATAGCATTCTATCCAGAGCTTCCCACAAATAATATTAAGAGAGAGAGTTGTCTATTGCTCATATTCTATTAATGTTCTTTTTAGCTCATGAAAGTCTCAGAGAGCGTTCACTGAGAATTTTCTATTATAATCAATAGACCTCAATGGCATAGCAGATGTCTTGCATCTAAAATAAATAAAAATAATAACAAATGTGTTAGCCAAAAACCAAAAAGACTTTAATGTCATATGAAGTGAGTGGGAGTTCTGGGTAAATTACAAGTAATATATTCTTTTCAAACAGGATGCTGTATTTGGTAAATTTATCCACAAACAGCCCTCTAGGTTCCACTAAACTGATCTGGCTTATTATTTATTAATTTTATAAAATCAGCACATTATTCCAACCCCATGAAGGGTCTGTAGTGCATTCTACTAGCTTGTTTTTCCTAAATAAGCTTTATTCAAATACTGCCAATCTACATTGCACAAGACAAAATGTTTATCACATCACTTTGACACAATTTGTTCAGTCAACAATATATTCTACTAAAGAATAAATTAATGCATATCAGTATGTGTGGAAGACAAACTTTAAAGATTCCTACCCCTCAAATTAACCCCCAGGTTTTGTATCCACCCTCTTGTCAAAACTGTCCCTTTGAACCCTGATTTATTCTAATCAACAGAACATGGCAAAGAGGAAGTAATATTACTTCTATTAGTATGTTTCATGGTGGGGTTTTTTTGGGGGGGTTTGTTTGTTTTTGCTTTTTTATAAACAGGCTGTGAGGAAGCAAGAGATCATGGAAAAAAGACTCACAAGGTAAAGAGTTGAAGGTTTCCCCTAACCAAGGATCTGCAGAAAGTAGGTGTAACTCCTGGATAAGAGAGAAAAATGTGTCTCCAAATTCAGAATAATGAGCTAACTCTTACCAAAATTGATTCTTCCATAGTCTCAAATGAAACTCCAGCTCTGGAGACACCTTGACTGCAAGGTGATCCAGACCCTGATTCAGGGTAGAAAGTTCATTCATGCTTAGATTCCTGAGGAAGAGAAACTGAAGTAACAAATATATGTTGATTCAAGCCACTGAGTTAATTATTCAAAATTTGTTATTAAGTAATTCATAACTAATGAAAGGTTTATTAATAAATTATTTTTAAATTAGATGATTAAGAATGAAGAGGTCTTTAAAACAATAGAATCAATGTTGTCCCCTTGAAGATAGAAGTAAACATGTTCTGTAAAGAAAACATCATGAATGCTATAAAAAATACTCTGTGCTATATGAAAAAAATGAAATATTGGCCCAAATGACACACATTTTTATAGGTGTACTTTTTTATGTTTGAATTCTTGTAAGTTTGCTGAATGAGTAGCATGTAGTAGATTTTGAAAAAATATTACAAATTTCAAACTGGTGGAAAATTGACAGCATAAGAACTATATGTTAGAAGGTAATAATACTGATCTTCTGGATAAGAAATATTTGATGAATGATTGATTAAATTACTGAACATATTTTGTCAATAATTGTTATAAGAAAGTAACAATTGGTATTCACTATGTATATTCAATCAGCAAGTTTTCATAAACATTATAACATTAAATGATCCATTCAGTTTTTTAATTAAATGATGTTGCATTCCAATATACACATCAGTATGTTACTTGTGCCAAAGCTTGTTCTTATAACATGATGAGCCAATGTCAATCTCAGGGCTATCTGATTTCAAAGTGAACATTCTTACATGAGTTCGAAAATGTTATATGACATCAAAAACAAGTAATAATTTTAAATTACAACGGAGTAAAAAGCAAAGAACAAAAATCAGCATAGTCAGGTAATAACCTTAGGTCTGTCACTATAGAAGTATGTAATTTAAAATATTTCTGTCATAAAAATTAATATTATTTGCTGAATATCCTCATCTTCTCATCGTAAAATTTCTTAATTATAAGAAGAGTACTTAAGGACAATTTTGAGAGCACTGTTTTAGGAAATATATATATATATATATATATAAAACTGTTATATATATATTACTATTATTTTAGTGATTGTAATAAAGATTACATTGGAGTGAAACCATTTTATATTTTACTTAATTCATTTGATAATCAAGTATTATTTAAAATAATTTATATAAAGTACAGTAGAAATATTCTGTGTTTTCAGAAAGTATGGAGAATGAAAATAAATGTCTCCAAAAAGGGGAAGGAAGGGATAATTTTAGTGCAAAGGGAAGTATTATGTTTAAATAAGTATACCTGTCTCATTGTTGAAGGGAAAGGGAAGACTACTATAATTAATTTTTGTGTTGCAATTTTGTGAAATAATTATCTTATGGGTTTTGTTTTATTTTTTTCAATGTAAAATATGATCATTATTTTATAGAGAGGAAAACAACTGGAAAGCTCCTGCTGCAATGACTTGAAATAATCATGAACAGTGAACAAAGAATCTAGTTCCTAGAAGATCATAGAGAATGATTTGAGATTATAAATTAGTTTTCATAATGATTATTACTATAAGATAAAGCAATATTTGATTATATTGTGTAAGGGAAGATTGGGAGAATTTACAGAGATAATTTCTACATGAAAAAGTATTTCTCGGAAAGTTACAAAATGATGGAAGGGCAATGAAATTAAAACAACTTAAAAGAACAAATGAAAAATGGTCTATAAATTGTAGTTATGTAAAAAAAAAACTTAGTACCTGTGATGGTAGAAGGCTATGATTAGACATTTGGAAATTGAAGATAGCAATTTCAAGGATGTTTTAGTTCTCAATGAACTAGCATTGATTGACCATAGAATGGATGGCACAAATGGAAGAAAGTTACTTAGAGATGTGATATTTTTTCTCAATAACATAAAGGCATCCTGGTGAGTTGAAGAATTCTATGGAAATGAACAACATATCCATTAGAAAGGAGCATTATGTAGTAAAAATATATCACTATAGCATAATCATAAATGAACAGTAGAATTTATAAGAAGACAGAAGAAAATCAGTTTGGAAATAAGGAACAAAATAATACTACATATCAATGTGAAGTATAGGGAACATAAAACAATAGGAGCCTTTGTTATGAAACAGATATAGAAGAAACTTTTCAATGAGTATTGACACCAGAGAAGATGCAGTGTCCATAGCAGCAGTGTTAGAAGGGGTAGGGAAATAAAGAACACTATCAGGGGAAAGAAAATTAAAAGAATTACTGGAAAAATATGAAAAAAATTATAAGAGCAATGTTCCAACCAACATACATGCTGAGCATTGACAAAGAAAAATAGTGATGCGTAGTGCAGTTGATTTAGTCTTTATGTTGTTTTTGAAAACCAGGAAAAACTTCAGGTCTAATGAAATTCAACAATAACCTGAAGAGGAAAGTGCAAAAATTATGAAATGCAGGCGGGTATTACTTTTTCCTCAATTAACACAGCAAAGACTGTCAGAAAGACTCAAATATTTTGCAGGTATGAGGAGACACTGACTTCATTTTGTCATAACTTAGTTCACCTGTATTTGAGTGCACTCTCCAATTCTTCACCAGCTTGAGAATCAGCAATAGGCCTGCAAATTTGGTGAGAAACACAAAGAATTCAAATTTCACAACCCACAGTCTTTGATCAAAGGGGTAGAAAGCCCAGCCATAAATGCAAAGGATGATACAACAGAATAGGCAAAGGATTTATCGTTGCCAAAAGTTTTGACCACCTCAGTGGAAACAAATCTTTCATTTTTCTGTAAGAATTTTTTCCCTAAAATTTCTTTTCTTTCAATTGCTATTTTAATTGACCTATTTTTTTTTTTTTTTACTTTTTCCATTCTGTTTGTATGTATGTGTGTGTGTGTTCTCACTGTGCTGATAGGTTCATAATTCTTTTTTCATTTAAATCGTTTTTTTAATTTACTTGTTTGCTATCCAGCCTTGTTTGGACTTGAGGCAGAATTTTATGTGGGTTCATTTTGGTTTGATTTTATTATTTGTTTGTTCTTTCATAACTAAAATTTTGTTCTCTTAGTAGTCCTTCTTCACATTCTTCATTCTCTGTTAAATTTTCTTATTTCCTCTTCCTCTCTCTCTTATTTTATTACTTTTACTCATATTTCACTCCTCTTTCTTTATAGTCATTACCCATTACTTCTCTCCTACTCTCCGATTATTCACTTTTTTAAAAAATACTTTTAAATGTTTTTAAATTATTATTTTTATTTTTACTGGCTGCATTTTGATGCATTGTACACAAGTGGGGTACAACTTTTTGTTTCTGTAATTGTGCACGATGTAGATTCATGCCATTCATGTAATCATGCATGTACGTAGGATAATGATGTCTGTCTCATTCCACCATCTTTCATACCCCTCCTCCTTCTCATTTCCCTCTACATAATCTAAAGTTCCTCCCTTCTTCTCCACCCCCACACCCAGACCCCCATTATGTACCATCATCCACTTATCAGGGAAAACATTTGGCATTTGATTTTTTGGGATTGTCTTATTTCACTTAGCACCACTGTTCACTTTTTAAGTATTTTAAACTTTGACTTGCTTTTCTACCTCATTTTCTTTTCAATTAAGGAAATGTAACATCAATATCTGATATAATTATTTAGTTTACATAAATTCTAACCAACCTTTGATGTTTCATGATTGTTAATATAGTGGATGACATAGTTGATACCTAGTGTTTAATGTCAGATCTAGTTTATGGCTTTTTGTTATTGATTCTGATTTTAAATGCTCATGCCACTGTTCCTCTTTAAGTGACAATTAGTGTTGTGGATGTCATAATAGAAACTGGACATTCACTTTAAGGCTGCATAGGAGTTGTTACTATTATTGATATTTCTTGCTTCCTATTTTTCTAAGAAGGACTGGGAAGTGATTGGGATACCACAAGTTCATAGGATAGAGATCCTGCTTCTGAGCTATGCTCAACTAAATGATAGCTAACAACACTTCATGCACAAACCATGCCTACTCAAGCTCCAACAATGCTTCAACACAGAGAATAAGGGAGACGAAAACCCCAAACCAATAAACCAATCCCACGTATGAATGGCTAGACAGGTATCTGAGATTTTACTTTGGAAAATTGCTCATACAGCAAGAAGAGAAAGAAGTCCCAAGAAAAAGATGAACTCCAAACCAAAGTGCACAAGCATAAATAAAAAAGGAACAGAAATTCATCTCAACAAATACACAAGTTCAAGATGTCTAAAACAGAGGAAACAGGTACCCCATCACTAAATTTGCAATCCACCAACAAAGGAACCCACAGATATGGAAGAGGGTGATATTCCAAAAAAACTATAAAAAATGATTAAAAAAATATTCAATGAGTTAAAAGAAGATCCAAATGATTAATTGAGACCAAATGTAGGAGGTGAAAGCCTATTTCAATAAAAATAGAGGTATTAAAACATAATAATTAAAAGTCCTAGAAATGCAACATCAAATGAATCAGATGAAACATTCCCTTGAAAATATGACCAAAGACTAGAAAGTAGATTTTCAGGTCTCAAAGACAGGCCTTCAAGCCTTGAAGATAGGATATATGAACCTGAATACTCTGTAAGATAAAAAAAAAAAAAAAAAAAAAAAAAAAAAGATCAAGATCAGAATATACAAGAACTCAAGGGCAAAGTTGAGAAACTGATTTTGAGAGTCTTTGGGATAGATGAGAACATGGAGAAATAGGCTAAAGACATTAAGAAACTTTTCAGTGAAATATCAGCAGAAAATTATTCCAACCTTAGAAATGAGATGGTCCTCCACATACAGGACGCAGATAGATAAAGGAACTCTTTAAGACACATCATAATAAAAATGTCCAACTAAAAAATAAGGAAAGAATATTAAAAGCTGCAAGAGAAAAATTTCAGATTACAATTAGAAATAAACTAATAAATTTCATTTCTGATTTCTACAATCTGACTCTAAAGTCAAGGAACTCTTAGAATGAGATATTTCAAGAACTGAAAGAAAAAAGAAAAGTCCCAGGCAAGGTTGCTATATTCAACAAAACTACCTTTCAGAATTGAACCAAAAATAAAAATTTTCCATGATAAGGATAAACTAAAAGAAATTGTGACTACTAAGACAGCACTACACAAATACTTAAAATATATACACACACAGCAGAACTCACAACTAATACCAAAGTTCCCAAGTGGATGAACCTCTCTAGAAGAGCAACTACATGAAAATTAAGACCAAATTAAATACAGCAAACAAACCAAAATGGCAGGAAATAACAAAAACCTAT
This sequence comes from Sciurus vulgaris, assembly GCF_902686455.1. Lineage (NCBI taxonomy): Eukaryota > Metazoa > Chordata > Mammalia > Rodentia > Sciuridae > Sciurus > Sciurus vulgaris. The sequence goes on along the minus strand of NC_136470.1, from coordinate 21,216,966 downwards.
CCATGAAAACACTGAAAGTAAATGGTCTCAACTTCAAACCTAAAAGACATAGATTGGCAGAATAGATTCATAAACAAGATCTAATCATATGTTCTTTCCAAGACTTATCTCATAGGCAAAGTCATTCACAGGCTGGAAGTAAAAGGATGGAAAAATATTTCATGCAAATGGAATCGAATAACAAAAATGAGTAACTATGCTCATTTCTGACACAGCAGATTGTAAGCAAAAATTGATCAGAAGAGACAAAAAAGGTCATCTTATATAGTAAAGGGAACTATACAATGAGAAGATATAAAGATAGTAAATATTCATGTCCCAAATATTGATGCACCTAATTACATTTCAAAAAACTTGACATTAAATATTAGATAGACTACCATACAATACTGGATGCTTTTAACACTTCCCTTTCACCAATAGACAGGTCATCTAGAAATAAAATCAATAAGGTTATTTCTGACCATAAGACTAAAAGTCAAATAGTCCTAAAAGACATATGAAATAGGTCATGATGTAAGTCTTAGCAAATAAAAAAAAAGTGATATAATCCAGTGTTCCACACCAGATCTCAATGGAATAAAAGTAGAAATAAATAGCAAGACAAATTATAAAAATCAAATAAACATATGAAGACTGGAAGGCTGGTTTCCGTTTGTTTTGGTATTTGCACAATCCCGGGGTGCCGGGGACTCGAACCCAGGCCTCCAGCATGAGAGGCAGGCACTCTATGAGATGGGCTATATGATGGGAACCTTTTACTTTCAAAGTCTCTTGTCTATTTTACTTAGCATGATATATTTTCCTGTTTCATTCATTTACCAGAAAATGCCATGATTTCATTCTCATTTATGACTTAGTAAAACTTCATTATAGGAACTGGGATAGTAGCTTTGTTATAGAGCACTGGCCTGGCACATGTGAGGAACTGGGTTTGATACTCAGCACCACATTAAAAAAACAAAATAAAGATATTGTGTTCATCTACAAATAAAAATATTTAAAAAATTATTTAGACACACACATATATACTTATATATATGTATATGTGTGTGTGTGTGTGTGTGTGTGTGTGTGTGTGTGTATATATATATATATATATATATATAGTTTGTTTATTAATCTGCTGATTGGTACCTAGACTGAAAACATTGCCTGACAAAAAAAATATATGAAGACTGAAAAATATTATTTTTAAATGAGGAATGGATCAAAGAAAACTGTAAGAAGAAATCAAGAATCTTAGAAACAAGTGAAAACATAGATTCAATATTTCAAATTCTCTGTGACAGTATGAAGGTTATAATAAGAAGAAATTATATAATACTGAATGCCTACATTTAAAAAAATAAAGATACAAAATAAGTAATTTAATATTCAAAGCCCTACAAAAGAAGAGCAATCTAATTTCAAAATCAGTAGAAGACAGGAAATACTTAAAATTAGAGACAAAAATCAATGAAATTCAGAATAAAAATACAAAGGATCAATGCAACATAGAATTGCTTCTCTGAAAAGATAAACCATATTGAAAACCCTTAAACTAACCAAAAGAATGAGAGATAAGACCCAAATGAACAAAAATAAAAATAAAAAGGAGATATATCACTACAGACTGTTGTGAAATCCAGAGGACCATTAGAAGTTATTTTGAAAAGTTATGTTCCAATAAAGTGCAAAACTAGAAGACTTTGAAAATTTCACATGTTTACTACCCAAAATGAACCAGGAAGATACAGAAAACAAAGAGAACAATATCATGTAATGAGATTGAAGCAGCAACTGAAAACTTTCCAAACAAGTAAAGACCAGAACCAGTTGAGTTCTACCAGACTTAAAGTTTTAAGAACGAATGCTACTATTCCTTAAATTATTGCATGAAATGGAAAGGCAGGGAACATTCCCAAGTATATTTTATGAAGTCAGCATTACCCTGATACCAAAATGAAAAAAAAAAAAAAAAAAAAAAAAAAAAAGACAAATCTAGGGAGGAAAAGTACAGACCAATATCCCTGATGAACACAGATGCAGGTCTCCTGAGTAAAGTATTAGCAAACTTCATTCAAACCCACATTAGAATGATAGTACACCATGATCAAGTAAGTTTCATCACAGGAATGAAAGCTTGTCTTAACACATACAAATCAACAAGTGTAATGGACCACATAAATTAAAGGCAGGAGTGATAGAATAGCCTTTATATATGGATAATGGGTCTTTGACAAAATGCTGCACTCGTTCATATTAAAAATACTGGAGGAACTAGGGACAGAAGGAACTTAGTTCAACATTATAAATACTGCATGTGACATACACCAAACCAACATCGTACAGAATAGAGAAAATCTGAATACATTTTCTATGAAATCAAGAAGACAAGAATGCCCACTTTCACCATTGTTATTCAAAATAGTTCTTGAAATTCTAATCAAAGACATCAAGCCAGAGAAGGAAATGAGAATGATAGAAACAGGAAAAGAAGAAGTTAAATTTTCTGTTTGCTGATGAGATGATCCTTTTTCTAGAAGAATCACCATCAACTAAAAGAACAACATGTCCTCAGGCAGAAGACATCTCAAGTTGAAAAACAAAAATACATTCAGCAAAGTAGCAGGATACAAGATCACTCCTCAGAAATAGATTATATTCCTATATTCTAATAATCTATAATAATCTACATGATGAGAAAGAAATCATGAAAACTATTCTGTTCATGATAACCTCAAAAACAGCAATCAAAACTGAGAATAATTCTGACCAAGAAAGTGAAAGACCTCTACAATGAAAACTATATAACATTAAAGAAAGAAATTGAAGATGGAAAGACCTCCCATGTTCTTGGACAGTCAGCATTAACATTGTGAAAATGGCCATAGTACTAAAAGTATTATACAGATGCAATTCAATCCCCATCAAAATATCAATAACATTCTTCACAGAACTAAATAAGGCAGCTCTGAAATTAATTTGGAAAAATAAGAGAACCAGAACAGCCATAGTAATCCTGAGCAAGGACATCACAATCCCAGACCTCAAATTATACTACAGAGCTATAGTAACAAAGTAGCATGATACTTGAACCAAAGCAGACATAAGACCACTGAATAGAATAAAAGCACAAGACAAACCAACATAAATGCAGTTATCTGTTACTAGACAAAGATGCCAAACTATATGTTGAAAGAAACATAACTTTTTGAACAAATCTGGATATTCTTATGTAGAAGAATAAAATTAGATCGCTGTATCTCACCTTGCACAAAATTCAACTCAAATTGAATCAAATAATTTAACTGGAAACATTCAAATTATTAGAAGAAAGCATAAGCTTAGCACTCCAACATATTGGCATGGACACTGACTTTCTATCAAGACCCCTAAAGCACACAAAATAAAACCGAGAAACACTAAGGGAAGCAGTATCAAATTTAAAGTGTTCTGCACAGTGAAGAAACAATAAAGAGTGTGAAGGCACATCCCACAGCATGACAGAAAATCTTTGACAGTTACGCCTCTGACAGGGGATTAATATCCAGAATATACAAAAACTCAAAAAACTTATCACCAAAAACCAAATAATCCAGTTAATAAATGGGCACAAAACCTAAACAGACATTTAACAAAAGAAGAAATACAAATGGCCAATGAATACATGAAAAAGTGATCAATATTCCTAGCATCAGGAAAGTACAAATCAAAAGTACATTGAGATTTTATGTCACTTCACTTAGAATGACAATAATAAAAATTAAAAATAATATTAACTGCTGGCAAATATGTTGGGGAAGAGGTACACTCATACATTGTTAGTGGGACTGCATGTTTTTACAAGTACTTTGAAAAGCATTTTAAAGATTCCTCAAAAGACTAATAATGACATCATCATTTGACCCAGCTACCCCATTTCTTGTTATTAAAAAACCGAAATCAGCATACTCTATTGATACAGGCACATTGATATTTATAGTAGCACCATTCACAGTAGCCAAGTTATAGAATCAGCCTAAATATCTGTCAACAGAAGAGTGGATAAAGAAAATTGGTATATATACACAATGGAGTTTTACACAGCCATAAAGAAGAAGGAAATTATGGCATTTGCCAATAAATATATGAAACTAGAGAATACTAGTGAAATGAGTCAGACTCAGAAATTCAAGAGTTGAATTTTTTCTCTCATTTAGAGAAGCTAGTTTAAAGTAAGGGGAAAAAAAATGTTGGGCAGTGGGTAGATTCCACACAAGAACAAGGAGACTGAAGAGGAGGAAGGAGGAATAGGAAAAGAGAGGAGATGCAGGATGCAATTGACAAAATTGCACTGTGTATTTATATGAATATACCATAAGGAATTTCACTTTTATGAATATCTATGTAGCATCAATTAAAAAATAAATAAATAGATGGAAGACTATAGAGTAAAGAAAGGGAATCAGGGGAAGAAAGGAGACAAGGGAAAGAGAAAATACTAGGAACTCAAATGGAGCAAATTATATTCCATGTATGTATGATTAAGTCAAAATGAATCCCACTGTTATGTAATGCCCTAATAAAATTTAAAAAAATAAACCAATGGCAATAGTGAAAATGTGCCTTTCAGTTGAACTTTACAAATAATAGGAAAGAATGTTCGAATATCTTAAAACACTATATATAATATGTGATCTTAATCATTTGGGTTGCTTATGAGCAGGAGCATGAATTAAGTGTCTCATGAAATAGAACCTTACTTCACACAGTTCTGGAGGCTAAAAATTTGATACCAGGGCACTGGCATGGTCAGATTTTGGGTGAAAGTCCTCATCTGGTTTCCAAACTGCTTTTTCTTTGTATCCTCACATGAAGAAAGATGGCAGATGATATCTCTGCATTCTTTTATAAGAGCAGTAATACCATTCACGAGGGAGTGATTTTCTTAACCTAAAAGGTTTTATTTATTTATTTATTTATTTATTTATTTATTTGCGGTGCTGAGGATTGAACCCAGGGCCTTGTGCTTGGGAGGCAGGCACTCTACCAACTGACCTACATCCCCAGCCCAGTTTTATTTCTTTATATTACTTTGGAAGTTATAATTTTATCATGTGGATTACGGGTTTACAAAGGTTTCAGTCCATTACATGTACCTTAAGCTGAAAATTTAAAACTATTAAGACACTACTAATAAAATTAATCAAGCAGTTGATAAAGTTGATATACCTATATTTATGCTTATGCAGATTTCTACACAAAATTTAGAATTTTCAGAAAAATGTGAATATTATTTGTTATTTGGTATATCATTCATAATTTTTTATTACATCAGGTATTTGATAAACTGATATTGAAACATTAGTAAGTTCTTGTTTTATTTTTTTTTTCCATGACAAGGAAAAGTTCTAATGCATGGCCAACTAAACTTTTCTGCAAGAGATTAAAGTGCATATGTTTTGCAATGTCTGTTAAGAGCAGCCATATGTTCTTAATAGTGAGGCAGAGGGATAGAGTTTGTCCTTTCAGAAAAATTTAGGAACCCAGTAAAATATTGGAAGTATACTAAAGTTGTAAAGTCTTATCTTCCTCAGAAAACTGATCTGTTGCAGTCCGTCTGTTCCAATAACAATTAGGAATAGTCATGACCACAAAGTTTTGTGTCATAGAGATCATATGTAATAATATTTAGTGTGAGAAATATTCCAAGCAATGACCTAGTGTGATTTTTTTCTTTAAAAATAATTAAATCCTCACAGTAGTCTAATTTACACTATATGGTTATGTTTTGAAGCTTTTACTATAAAGGTTGTAAATTGGACTATCACAAAACCATTACATTGGATTGCTGAGTATACACAATGGAGTGCTAGAAAACAACTAGCAATGAGTATGATTTTGTTTTTAGAATAATTTATGATAATCCTTGAGTCCAGACAATAATTAGAGATACAATGGTCTATTAGGCCACTCTGTAATAGTGTGGGAAATAACACATATAATTGGAATACAGAAAACTATCAATTGTCTTAATTTTAATCATAGAGTATTAGAATATGGCATTTACAGAATTAGAATTAGTATAAAAATAATTTTTACAATTTAAAAATCATGTATAATGTAAAATTGCAAAGGCTATTCTTGCACATTACCAGTAAAATACTTCACTGAATTTTAAAGAGGCAGCATTTTGTATGATGATTTGGGGAAGGAAATTTTTGATCAAAGATATAGGACATGAGACTCCAGACATTTTACACTGCAATGAGGGGGACCTGGATGAGCATCTTGGAAGTAATGTAGAAAAAAAAAATAGTAATGCATATACATATATATATATATATATATACACACACATACATATATATATATATGTATTTAGAAAAGAAGTAGGCATTTGTAATCTAGTGATGTCAGAATTTCTGGTATAGTGAACTATCAAATGCCATGTTATAACCCTAATTTTAACACCCCTTTATTGTTTCACATCTTTGGTATTATTTCAAGAATAATTTTTGCATGCCTTTGAGTATGTACACAAAAAATAAGCTTTAAACCACTATTCAACTGAAATTGAAATGCTGTTTCACTGAAATAAAAATAGCCTAAAATATCTTTCAAGCAGTAATATATATCTAAAATCTTCAGTGTTTGAAAAATGTTTCTTTGGAAAGGAAATAGTTATATATGAGGCAGTGTAGCTTTATTCTTCTGGGTCCCCACACATCACCAATCCCTGGCTGCTGTTCATTTGGAACGGTATTTTTACATGCTAACAGGATGCTCCCACTGGTTCCTGTGAGATTCCTGCCCATGCTTAATTGATATTGGATTTTGTGCAACTACTCCTCTTGGAGCTGCTTGTTTCCTGAAAAATACTAGGTCAGCAATCTGAGTAATATTTACTAGGTGAATGGGTAATATTTTTTTATAGATTTACAAGCTTAGCTTACCAAAGAGTATGATAATTAGGAGAGAACAGAAACATAGTGCACCCTTCAATGATATTGTCTTTTCAGAAACTCAACATAAATACATGTTGAGTACTAATGTTGACACCCACATTTGTTGAGCGATAACGCACACAGCAAAGTTTGAAGAAATACAGAATGACATGAATATTTAGTGATTGCCTAATAAGGTTTAAACACGAAAACTAATGACCTTTTATCAGTCTAGAACTCAGTTTTCTGCATCAGTTTTAATAGTCTAATATATGACCAAAAAGATGTGATGTTAATAAATAGCTTATCATGTATACTTGTACTGCTTTTGGCTCAATATGGTCAAATTGAAAGTTTTATAATCACATGAGTTTTCTCAGTTGAAAACATTTAGTGTTCACTAAGTAGGATTTTTCATCCATTGAATGGCAGATAGCATTTTTCGGTTTATCATGATTTTCTTCCCGTTTGTGGTGCTCTGCTTCAACATTTCACGGTGAGAACAGAATATTTATTTCACATATATACATCTTCTTTTGATTTAGTTTTCTGAATAAATCTTTCTCCATCTCCAGTTATTTATGTGGAATCAGGAATCATTTTGGAGCAGAATAGATTAAGGTCATATAAAATGAGCAAGTCAGTAATATTTAAAATATAGACAAAATAGACATTCCCCCAAATTAAACACTAGAAATTTTTGTTTGCAATAAATAAACAAATTAAAATGGTGCAAAGAAATACTTGTCAGAATCAGAAGACAGAGTAGAAATAGGCATCATCCTTCAACCCCATCAGAGCACAGAAAGGAAACAGCAAATGAACAGTGGACCAGAACTGGGTGACAGAGAAAATATTCTAAACACCAAAATTGGACAGTTTGAGACTTGGAGGTACTCGAAGTTTGATTATTGGAGCAGAAAATAAGGTTGAAAATCCTTAACCCTGTACCTGGACCACAGTGAAGTTAGGGTGAGGGAGAAGAGAGAAAGAAAGGAAAAATATGTAAGTTTCCTTTTTCAACCGCAGTGGGAAAGAAAAGCAAACTAAGTTAAAACATGATAGAAACAGCAAAATTAGTGAAGGAGATCAAGCAGTTTAACTTAAATTGTGGACTGAAATCATGCTGGGCCTGGAAACCAGAATTCCTAGAAAAATATCAGATCAGCACATCATCTCCCCACCTTCAGGTAGCAACAAATAAAAACAGAGGAAACACTTCTTAAATGGGACAATAATCCAGCTAGAAGGAAAATAAAAGGATTGCTGCTGGAAGAAAGTTACTGAAACCTGCTGCCCCTCACCATGAACAAGGGGATTGAGGTGGAACAGACTGAGTGCTAGCCCTGGCATCATACTCAACGTATCTTCCACAGCAGCTCAGCAAATATTAGAGTGGCTTTGATTGAAAGCCATGGGCAGCAAGAACTCAGATGCAAGCAGGGCAATGGTACCTACCAGAAATTGGAGGGGTGATTTACAACCCCTTGCAGTGAGAGCTCAGATACTCCAGCCGTGGGTCTCTATGACACTGTAAATAAGACCCTGTGTTGCAGTTAAACCATCAGCCCTAAGTTCTGAATCCTGTGATTCTGTACCCAACAAAAACGTCCAACAAATACAACATGGTACCTCCAAGCATGCAGCCTCAGGTACCTTGAGTGACAGGAAAAATATTATATATTATATATATTATTATAATTACACATATTATATTATATTTATATATAATTATATATTTATATATAATTATATATGTTTATATATAATCACATATAATTATAATTATATTATATAATATATAATTGAATTATATATATTATAATTATAATATATAATACATTATTATATATTATTATATTATAAATTATATATCTATTTTTATTCAGCTTTAGATCCTTCTATAGGACGATCTAAAACTGAGGAGTTTTGGGAACCTTCTAAAGGTCCCAGATTCTGATAACAAAGCAACATGGGAAGATTCAATAAGAAATCTATCTACACTGACATAGATTATTATAAATACTCCTAACATCAATTACATACCTACATAAATTTATCTTCTATTTGATTTAATAATTTTGTTCTAGTATACAATATTATGCCATCATCCCATCTGAATGTATTTGCTCTAATGTTTTAAAGGATTAATTGGAATCATTCTATCTTTGTTTTACTAGCTCGGATTTACATTTGCTTCTCTGAGCTTCTTTACCCTCTTACATCCGTGCTATAATCTTAAATCCCCCTGTACATTTTTTTCTTTTTTTTTAACCTTGACTTATTTCATTACTTTCTATCTTTCTTTACATCCATTTTCTTTTTCTTTATTTCTTTGCCCAATTTTTCGCTCCTTCTCTATATGTCCCTATAAAATATAATAGCAATTTTACTGTTTTTGATAACTAATTACTCAACCTGTTCCAGAACATTGCTATGATTTGATGCTTGAAGAACTGTGGAGAACATTATCAATAAGTCTTTGTTTCTCCTAAGGCTGCACAGTATGAGGTGCTGCTCTAAAACAGTTGTAGTAAACAAAGTTTAATGTCTTCTCTCAAAGTGGTAGTAACAATACTGGAAATGACAGAGAACATACACTGAATGAAAGTATCCATACCTGGTTATTCACCCAGTCCAGGGCTCAAAAGAGACAGAAGCACACTAAGTCGTCCATTGCATAAAAGTAGAAGCAATAATAATCCTAAAAGATGGGCAGACATAAAAGCAGTATGAAAAATGAAGGGACACTGGGCACTGTGGCACATGCCTATAATTTCAGTGGCTCAGGAGGCTTAGACAGGAGGATCACAAGTGCAAAGCTATTCTCAGCAACTCAGCGAGACCCCTGAAATCTAAAAAAATAAAATAAATAAAGGCTGTCAATGTGGCCCAGTGGTTAAGTGTCCCTGGGTCCAATTCCTTTTACCAAATACAATAAATAAATAAATAAATAAACAAAAGGCATGGCAACAAGCCACCTGAAACAGCCTCTACAACTTTAACAACTATTTTCATTGATTTTACAGCGGAGGAAATGTCAAAAAATGAACTTAGAAAATTCATAGTTAAATTTTCCGAAGTTAGAAAACACAGAAAGGGAAAGATCACTTCCTTCAAGAGAGGTTCTAAGAAAAATCAAATGGAAATACTTGAAAGGCTCAATGAATCAAATTTAAAAATTCAGTGGAAAAGAGACTGGATTAAAATACAATATCCAATCATATTTTTTCATAAGTGACTCACCTTATAGGCAAAGACATTCACAAACTGAAGAAGAAATAATGGAAAAAATATATCATGCAAATGGAAACTGAAAGCAAGCAGGAGAAGCTATTCTCATATCAAACAAAGTAGACTTCAAGCCAAAGATAATCAATAGAGAAAAAGAAGGTCACTTGATCAAAGTTAAGGAAATAATCCAATGATACAATAATTGTAAATATTTATGTCCCAAACCATGGTGCATCTAAGTAATGAAAACAAACCCTCTCAATGTAAAGAGTCAAATGCAATATAATACAATAATACTGATCGATTTCAACATACCTCTTTATCATTAAATAGGGTGTATAGATCTGAACTAAGTAAAAATTCTACAGATCTAAAAAAATATTATTACTCAAATGGACTTAACATATTTATAGAATATTTTACCTACTGACAATTCAATTTTTTTTTCAGTGACATAAGGAACTTCCTCCAAATAGATCATATTTAAGGACACAAATCAAATCTTAGTCAATAAAAAAAATAGAGATAATTCTTTGCTTCCTCTAAGATCCTATTTTAGTCAAGTGTTTTCATCACTGTTACCAAAGGACCAGACAAGAAAAATATAGAGGAAAGAGGATTTATTTTGGGCTCATGTTTCAGAAGGCTCAGTCCACAGTGGAGACTGCTCTGGGCACAAGGTGAGGCAGAAGACCATGAAAGAAGGGCCTGGCAGAGAAAAGAATCTCTGTACACAGCAATAAAGAGGCAGCAAGTGTTCCATTCACTAGATATTAAATATAAATACCAAAGGCAAGACTCCCAGTGACGTACTTCCTCCAGCCCCGAATGCTATCTGTCAACTTACTGCTCATATCTGTTGATTAATGTACCAACTAGGTTAGGGATCTCACAAACCAATCATTTTACCTCTAAATGTGTTCTTGTATTGTCTCAAATGCTTAAGATATCCAAAGTAATTTCCAGTGCTTGCAAAGAAGAACCCTAATAAATAGGGTTAAATAAAGAGTGGGGAAAAAGAGCAAAGCATTACTTAATCTCACATGCCTAAGTAGCTATTATGCTGTTCAATCTCATCTACCTTTACAATGGAGCTACTCAAACTGTACTCTATAACACCTCACAATTTTTGTAACTCGCATTCTCTAGTTTTATCACATTAAGACTCAAATCTCCAAATGCTTGCCAGACTTCCTTCTCACATATCTACAAAGCAGTTCAATACAGAGTTCACAATACCATCAAATGAATCCTGTCCCATTATTTCCCCAGTTTTGCTCATTACTCAGGTGATTGGGCAAGCTTCCTAAATGTCATGTTCAATTCCTTTAATTCCTTCAAAACAAAGCTCCAATTTATTACTAAATCTTCAAGAATCAAAAAATTTCCCCACCTTCACCTTTATTGCTCTACTCCATACAATTACCTCACCTCTTCTGTAGTATTACACCAGTCTGATGAATGGGCACTCTGATTTCATCTTTTGCTTTCTACTGCATATGCATATGGCAGCCAGAGTGATATTGTTAAAAATCTGTCTGGCTCACTGAGGGCGCCCTGCGGACTATCGGAAGGTAAAAAGGTTACTGAGGGGAGATCCAAGATAGTGGACTAGAGGGAGGCTGCGTTCCTTGTCCCTCCGTAACTCCGGTTTCAAGCAGAGGATATCTGTTTCTCGGTGAGGCAGTTTTTGCTGCATATCGATCCCCTGGTGTTTACCCCATTTGTCTGCTGTGATGACCTACAGTCTGCCAGCATATCGATGCCAATTTTGAGTGCAGATTGCTCACTGCCAGGCATTTATCAGCCACCATTTGCCTGCCTCTGGCCTGTCCATCACCTGCCTTACACCTATCCATCACCCAACGCACGAGGTTCATCTCCCGATCGTCCTACAACAGTCGGCAAACTGATCGCCGACCTCCAGGAGAGCACCAGCTGCCTGCTGTTGCCTGGAAGTTCACTGTTACAGTACCTGCAGGTTTGATTACACGTGGCTGCTGCCATTTTGAGAAAACAGCAAGGACCTGTAGGACTCCTGGCCAGACTGACTGAGCATCATCTCCAGGATCCCTCAACCTGACCAATAACTCCCTGCCTTTGGGGCCCTCACATCAACTGACAGCTCCCTGCCGCAAGGACCCCCAGACCAACTGACTGTGCCCTATCACCAGGACCCCAGACCAAATGATTGCACTCGGCATCCAGTATCCCACAACCACACCAAACACACTGGACCTCCAGGACCCCTGCTGGACCAACCCCATCTGCCTCCAGAACCTCCAGCTGACGAAGTCCACCCGTGAGCTGCAGCTCCCCATTTGCCAACACATTTTGAAGCCAGAGTGGCCATCTTGGATAATCCTGGAAGCCATAGCTCCGATCTTCGGGTGGGGCAATTCCATCCTGAGACGCCTGCTGGAGGCTTGAAGCTCATTGTCAGGTACCTCTCATGCATCAGGCTACTGAACACTGGGAGGTTTCACTACTATATGACTGTTATACTGTAGATTTTCTTTTTTCTCCTTATTGAAAAAATTACGTTTTTATTTCTTTACTTTTCTTGCTCTCTTTTCCTTTTGTTTACCTGTTCCATCAGAGTATCTTTCTCCCTTTTTTGCATTCTAATATCCAATTTCTTTGGATTACAATCTCACCCTTACTATTTTCTAGATCTTCCATATATTCTTTTCTTATCCCATTAACAGCCACATTCTATATCCCTCTGCATCCTCTTTGTCCTCCATTAGAAAATGCAGACCTTATTGCAAACCTGTTCATTTTACTGAAGATAATAATTGAACTCATTCTGTTTACTATGACAATTTCTTATTGTCCTCATAGGGGCTATTTTGTCTAGGATTGCATAGTGTCTGAATTGGGCACTGCTAATATTGATCTCCGCTTAAAGAAAGGGTTTTGTAAACCTATAGGGCCACTATAAGCCTATAGGGGGAAATCTGCAATACCCCAGATCTGCACTGCTAGAAGGGAAGATACATGAACAACACGAAAAAACAAGGGAAGAAAATGATCCAAACAAATCTAGATTCTATATTAATAGAATCCAATGACAGTATGTTAGAAGAAATGTCAGAAAAGGACTTCAGATTATACATGATTAAGATGATTCGTGAAGCAAAGGATGAGATTAGAGAACAAATGCAGGCAATGAATGATAATACCAATAAGCTGAAAGAGCACCTGCAGGAAGCAAAAGATCATTTCAACAGAGAGATAGAGATTCTCAAAAAAAAAAAAAAGATGATTCGTGAAGCAAAGGATGAGATTAGAGAACAAACGCAGGCAATGAATGATAATACCAATAAGCTGAAAGAGCACCTGCAGGAAGCAAAAGATCATTTCAACAGAGAGATAGAGATTCTCAAAAAAAAAAAAAAAAAAAAAAAAAAAAAAAAAAAAAACAGAAATCCTTCAAATGAAGGAAACAATAAACCCAATGGAAAGCATCACCAAAAGACTAGACCACTTGGAAGACAGAATCTCAGACAATGAAGACAAAATACTTAATCTTGAAAATAAAGTTTCCCAAACAGAGAAGATGGTAAGAAATCATGAATAGAATCTCCAAGAACTATGGAACATCATGAAAAGACCAAATTTAAGAATTATTGGGATTGAGGAAGGCACAGAGATACAAACCAAAGGGATGAACAACATATTCAATGAAATAATAGCAGAAAATTTCCCAAACCTGAAGAATAAAATGGAAAATCAAATACAAGAGGCTTACAGAACACCAAGTGTACAAAATCACAACAGATCCACACCAAGGCACATTATAATGAAAATGCCTAACATTCAAAATAAAGATAGGATTTTGAAGGCTGCAAGAGAAAAGCATCAGATTACATATAGGCAAAGACCAATACAGATAGCAGCAGACTTCTCAACCCAGACTCTAAAAGCTAGAAGGGCCTGGAACAATGTATTTCAAGATCTGAAAGAACATGGTTGCCAACTAAGAATCCTATATCCAGCTAAACTAACCTTCAGATTGGAAAATGAAATAAAATCCTTCCATGATAAACAAAAGTTAAAAGAATTTACAAATAGAAAGCCTGTGCTACAGAATGTTCTCAACAAAATATTCCATGAGGAGGAAATGAAAAACAACAATGTAGGTCAGCAAAGGGAGGAACTACCTTAGAGAAAAAACCACTCAAAGGAGAAACCAAGCCAACTTAAAAACCAAAAATAAGCCCAAAAGACTGAGAAAATAAGTCATATCTCAATAATAACCCTGAATGTTAATGGCCTAAACACATCAATCAAAAGACATAAACAGGCAGAATGGATTAAAAAGAAAGACCCAACAATATGCTGCCTTCAAGAGACTCATCTCATAGAAAAAGACATCCACAGACTAAAGGTGAAAGGATGGGAAAAAACCTACCATGCACATGGACTCAGTAAAAAAGCGGGGGTTTCCATCCTTATATCAGATAAAGTGGACTTCCAGCCAAAGATAGTCAGAAAGGATAAAGAAGGACATTTCATACTGCTTAAGGGAACCATAAATCAGGAAGACATAATTATAGTAATATTTATGCCCCAAACAATGGTGCGTCATTGTACATCAAACAAATCCTTCACAATTTCAGGAATCACTTAGACCAAAAACAATAATTTTGGGTGACTTTAACACACCGCTGTCACCACTAGATAGATCATCCAAACAAAAAACAACCAAGGAAACCATAGAACTCAATAACACAATCAATAACCTAGAGTTAACAGACATATATAGAATATTCCATCCGTCAACTAGCGGTTTCACTTTCTTCTCAGCAGCACATGGAATCTTCTCAAAAATAGACCATATGTTATGCCACAAAGCAGCCCTTAGGAAATGCAAAAAAAAAAAAAAAATAGAGATACTGCCTTGTGTTCTATCAGATCATAATGGACTGAGAGTAGAAATCAATGACAAAATAAAAAAGGGAAAGTACTCCAAAACTTGGAGGCTAAATAATATGCTATTGAATGAAACATGGATAACAGAAAACATCAGGGAGGAGATAAAAAATATTCTTAGAGGTCAATGTGAACGACGATACAACACATCAAAATCTCTGGGACACTATGAAATCGGTACTAAGAGGAAAATTCGTTACATGGAGCGCATTCCAGAAAAGAATGAAAAGTCAACAACTAAATGACCTAACATTACAGCTCAAAGCCCTAGAAAAAGAACAACAGAAAAACAGCAAAAGTAGTACAAGACAGGAAATAATTAAAATCAGAGCTGAAATCAATGAAATTGAAACAAAAGAAACTATTCAAAAAATAGACAAAACAAAAAGTTGGTTGTTTGAGAAAGTAAACAAAATAGATAAACCTTAGCCACACTAACAAAGAGGAGAGAGAAGACTGAAATTACTAAAATACATGATGCAAAAGGAAATATCACGACAGACACCACTGAGATAAAGAACATAATGAGAAGCTACTTTGAAAATCTATATTCCAACAAAATAGAAACTACCGAAGACATTGACAAATTTCTAGATACATATGCTCCTCCCAAACTGAACCAGGAGGACATACACAATATAAACAGATCAATATCAAGCAATGAAATAGAAGAAGCCATTAAAATCTACCATCCAAGAAAAGTCCAGGACCAGACAGATTCCCAGCCTAGTTCTACAAGACTTTCAAAGAAGTACTCATTCCAATACTTCTCAAAGTATTCCAGGAAATATAAAAGGAGGGTACCCTGCTGAACTCATTCTATGAAGTTAATATCACCCTCATACCAAAACCAGGAAAAGACACATCAAGGAAAGAAAATTTTAGACCAATATCCTTGATGAATATACATGCAAAGATCCTTAACAAAATATTGGCATACCATATCCAAAAACATATTAAGAATATTGTGCACCATGATCAAGTGGGGTTCATCCCTGGAATGCAAGGATGGTTCAACATCCGTAAATTAGTAAATGTAATCCATCATGTCAATAGACTTAAGGATAAGAATCATATGGTTATTTCAGTTGATGCAGAAAAAGCGTTCGACAAAATACAACACCCCTTCGTGCTCAAAACACTAGAAAAAATAGAGAGAGTAGGAACATACCTGAACATTGTAAAGGCTATTTATGCTAAGCCCATGGCCAACATTATTCTTAATGGAGAAAAACTGAAACCATTCCCTTTAAAGACGGGAACAAGAAAGGGATGTCCTCTTTCACCACTTCTATTCAACATTGTCCTCGAAATTCTAGCCAGAGCAATTAGGCAGACTAAAGAAATTAAAGGGATATGAATAGGAAAAGAGGAACTTAAGCTGTCAGTATTTGCGGATGACATGATTATATATCTAGAGGATCCAAAAACCTCCTTCAGAAAACTTCTAGAGCTCATCAATGAATTCAGCAAAATAGCAGGCTATAAAATCAACACACATAAATCTAAAGCATTTTTATAAGCAAGCGACGAAACTGCTGAAAGGAAAATGAGGAAAACAACCCCATTTGCAATAGCCTCAAAAAAAAATAAATAAATAAAATACTTGGGAATCAATCTAACCAAAGAGGTAAAAGATCTCTACAATGAAAACTACAAAACATTGAAGAAAGAAATTGAAGAAGACCTTAGAAGATGGAAAGATCTCCCATGTTCTTGGATAGGCAAAATTAATATTGTCAAAATGGCCATACTACCAAAAGTGCTATACAGATTCAATGCAATTCCAATTATAATCCCAATGACGTACCTTACAGAAATAGAGCAAGCATTCATGAAATTCATCTGGAAGAATAAGAAATCCAGAATAGCTAAAGCAATCTTTAGCAGGAAGAATGAAGCAGGGGGTATCACAATACCAGAACTTCAACTATACTACAAAGCAATAGTAACAAAAACAGCATGGTATTGGCACTAAAATAGATAGGTAGATCAATGGTACAGAATAGAAGACACAGACAAAAACCCAAATAAATACAATTTTCTAATCCTAGAAAAAGGGCCCAAAAATATGCAATGGAGAAAAGATAGCCTCTTCAACAAATGGTGCTGGGAAAACTGGAAATCCATATGCAACAGAATGAAATTAAACCCCTATCTCTCACCCTGCACAAAAATCAACTCACAATGGATAAAGGACCTTGAAATCAGACCAGAGACCCTGCATCTTATAGAAGAAAAAGTAGGTCCAAATCTTCAACTCGTTGGCTTAGGATGAGACTTCTTTAACAGGATTCCCATAGCACAAGAAATAAAAGGAAGAATCAATAACTGGGATAGATTCAAACTGAATAGCTTTCTCTCAGCAAAGAAAACTATCAGCAATGGGAAGAGAGAGCTTACAGAGTGGGAGAATATCTTTGCCACTCATACTTCAGATACAGCACTAATTTCCAGAATATATAAAGAACTCAAAAAACTCTACACAAAGAATACAAATAACCCAATCAACAAATGGGCTAAGGAAATGAAGAAGATCTACAAGCAATCAACAAACATATGAAAAAATGTTCACCATCTTTAGTAATAAAAGAAATGCAAATCAAAATTACCCTAAGATTCCATCTCACCCCAATTAGAATGGTAATTATCAAGAACACAAGCAACAATAGGTGTTGGAGAGGATGTGGGGAAAAAGGTACACTCATACATTGCTGGTGGGGCTGCAAATTAGTGCAGCCACTCTGGAAAGCAGTATGGAGATTCCTCAGAAAACTTGGAATGGATCTACCATTCTACCCAGCTATCCCACTCCTTGGCCTATACCCAAAGGACTTATAATCAGCATACTACAGAGATAAAGCCACATCAATTTTCATAGCTGCTCAATTCACAATAGCCAGATTGTGAATATATCACAGTTTATTTATCCATTCATCAATTGAAGGACATTTAGGTGGTTCCACAATCTGGCTATTGTGAATTGAGCAGCTATGAAAATGTCTTGAGATCTCAGATTCCTAGACTATCTGTTAGAAATGTAATCATAAGGAAGACAACCTCATTCTTCAGTTGCTATGGAAGTTAGGATGCTAATTTCTGTGGGGAAGTTTTGCTTCAACTTTCAAAACTCAATAAAATTGCAAACTTGCTCCAACTTGTAAACCTCATTAAAATATTGTAAAATCATGAGAAATTAGACTGAGGTAGGAGGACCAAAACTTTGAGGTGAGCCTGGGCAATTTAGTGAGACTCTGACTCAAAATTTAAAATAAATAGAGTTGAGAGGTAGCACACTGTCTAGAATATGTGAGCTACTGGTTTCAAACTCCAGAACCACAGAGGCACAAATTAGGAGTTCTTTCTTTTGTTTCCCCTCTTTGGATAAGGCCACTTGAAAAATACAAGTTGTTATCTCAAATATCAAGTGAGTTTCTGAGGAACCCGGAGTGACACTTGGCTCCCAGTATGAGAACTAGTTATTACTTATTTTGAGTAATAGGAATGTAAATGGTTATATCTACTTTGGTATGGAAGATAGTGATATTTCTTTCATTTTTGCGATTTCTTAGCAGATTGACTGTGATGCCAATCACACTCTGCTTTTTGAATAATGAAACTGCCTTACTTCTCTTCTACCTTTGTGGAGAGGTTTTGGGGTTTGAGAATAAATTTTGTTTTTATTCATGTTGCCCTAACACTTCCAAACACAATTAGTTTCAGCTATTTACATTATGACATAATAATGGTGAGGTCTTTTTTACAATATTCTTGTTTTGCTTTGTATTGCAATTCCCCAAAGTCACAAATTCTTCAAATATTTGATCCGCAAATTTTGAATTATTGAAATTTTAATATAAATCTCTTTAAGATATCACTTTTTAATTCTTATTGCATTGATTGATGGGAATATAACACAAAATCCTTAAAGAAAAATGAAATATTTTAAAAGTAAAAAATTTAATAATTCACAGAAACCAAACAAAATATTAGTTTACCTTTTTAATAGACCTCAACAAATCAAACTAAAACAAAAGGGAGGAATTGTATCTAGGTGTCAGGTAATCAAACTGAACTGTTTTCTAAAAAACAGGTGATTCACCATAACTAATAAGAAGGCCCAATTTACATGAGCTTGAGCTAGTATGACAAAGATGTCCTTTATTTTAACTCTATAGAAGAAATAAATCTAAAAAACAAACAGTTTCTTTTTCCTTATTTTTGCTTTCTTCAGACCTTTTTCACTTATAAACCCTATCTGCTTATCTAGAATCAATTAACGAAAGTCAATCTTTAAACTGAATATGATTGAATTATGTCTTTTGACAATAGTCATTCAGTGTAATATTTTCCTGTTATTTTATTTTCTGTACAATCGTTACCAGTCAGAGCATACAGTTAACTGGGCAGTAGAAGTGATGTTCTCCTAAAAACCGGGGTGAAATTACCTGAGATGGAACTGTCTATTGTCATTACTCGTCATATTTCATTATGTTGGAGTTATTGCAAAAGTCAAAATTAATATTCAGTGACAAATATTAGGCCCTAAATATGAATAATATACTACTAAGAAGCAGAGTGGCAATAACAGAATTCCATAAGACAAAAAAGACATTGAAAATGCAGATTTCTGGAAACTAATTAATTGTAAAGACTAAAAATATTTTATGACCATATCGGTAAGTATTTGTCAATCACATAATTAGAATTTTAAAGATAAAAACCCAGTGCTCTTCAAATATAGTCTTCATGTTTATGATTTTCATGCATAAAAGTTCATAAAATATATGCAAATAACCTTAAGAATTTCTCATGTATGACTGAAATACATGTGTTAAAGAAGAAAGACATTTTTATTAAGTTAGAATATTAAAATAACCAAAATTAATTTTGCTCTCTATATGCCTTATAGAGATGTGTTAACAATGTGTTAAATCTCAGCCCTTTCTACTAAATCCCTGTCCTTATATTTATAAGGTTGAAAAAGGAAGTTATTTTGAGTCAAAGAGTTTTAAATGGGTGTTTGAGAGTTTCTGCTCACCATCATTTTTAGATGTTTTCTATATTTTTGAGATTCTTCAATATAGCTGCATAAAATTGCTTTCAAGATTTTCATGCTATATACATTTGTCTTTGATCACTTATCTGTTACAAGTGTTTGTATTTTGTAGGTGATATGATATTGAATTCTAAATTGTTGTATGCCAAGTTTATTGATATATTGAAATTTTTCGTCTGAAAAATTCCAAAAGGAAGTTGGGGAATTAAATGTTATGTGTTTTGATGAATGAGACTGGATTACACTGCTTTATATGTCCCTCAAAACTCATCACACTTTATACTGAAATCTATTCATTACGATTTGAAAACTTAATTAAATACAGAGGGGGATAAGTAAGTGCATGAGAAAAAAATGGTTATCTCATGATATAGATTGTTTCCATCTGTCCAAACTCTGAAGGACTTTTGAATAACATAATGTGACAAAGAATACATTTTTAAATTTTATAAGTGATATGAAAATTGTCCCAATTCATTCGTGCTGCTTAAATTCTATTCTATTATAAAAAATATAAAAATAATTTTTCTACTTTCATGTACGTTTTTAGTTATCACATATAAGAGATGTGATACTTGTATCTTTGTGTCTTTCTTCAATTAGCATTACCTCACGCAATTCCATCTATTGGTCTTAACATTACAGGATTTTATTTTTATTTATGACTGAGTAATACACCATGATGAATATATAACATACTTTCTGATGGGTATGTCAAATTGCTTACCTGTGTCACAGATTTTTCTCTTTACAAGTATTGCTAAACATACTGTTATATAACTTAAATTTATAGAACCAAAGAAACAACAATAATAAAAGAATAAAAGAAACTAAGAAATTCTGTTCTTTGGTTTGATTTTATCAAACTGAAAAGAAGTAATACAAAGCATGAAAAAAATCATTTCTATATTTTACTTTAAATTTGTTAATAAACAAGATAATAATATGCTAATTCTCCTTGAATCTATTATACACTAATTTGGTAATATTCAGTAAAGTATATTACATGGAAAAGCTGCTCTTGTGCAAATAATGAAATAAAATATTAGAGTAATAGGAGATGTGTGATTTATAATCTTTCCACGCATTTATACTTTCAGTGTTCCAATATGATATTTTTGCTATAATAATAGTGAAACAATATTTTTTTAATATTAAACTGAATTACCTTAAATTCTGGGCCTATATGGTATTAAACAGATACTTTATGTGATTATCATTATTGTAAGAGTCTTCTTACTTACCTGAAATATTCCAAAGTATCAAACCCAAATATTCATACAAAAGAGTAAATCTGCAAAGTGTTAATAAGTGTAAGAAAATTTTTCAAAGGACTATTTTACTCTTAAATTTTTTCTGGTTCAGAAAATACCTACCTCGGATTATAGATTCATTTAATAAAGTTAATACAACCTTTCTAAATGTTATGTTATAAACAATTGCAATGTAATGATATTTCCATCAGATAGTATGTATTTTTTTTTCATTAAATCAAGAAACTTTTAAGTTGTTTAAAACTGTATTTAGACAGTTTTAAGATTTACTATGGAAGGTAATGAGAGCAGTGTTTTAAAAACCAGACCCTTATTAACATTCTGATTCCAACTTCATGAGCTCATCATGTTCGGAAAAATAAACTCTAATTAGATACTTTGACAATTTCCAGAGATAATCCTCCTGAGAGAAGCACAAGATAAAGTGAAACTATGCATATTCTCTGTATTTTATTATATGGTAAACTATTGTTGTTCTACCACACACAGAAATCACACCAGGTCATAAAAACATGAATAATTTAGACCTTTAATAGTCTTATACTTTCAATATATCATCATAATAGTTTTTTCAAATATATAGTGGTTATTGTTGGAAAAGACATACATGGAAATTCACACTGAATTTATACACTATAATGGGCTAAACATCTTTCATTTATTTATTAAACATATTTTGAAGATCTCCCATGAGCCAGGTAATAGTCTGGGTGCTATGAATAGACAAAGGGGGAAAATGTATTTTCTATTTCTACAGAGCTTGTATGTTTGAGGAAAGGAACAAGACAACTAGAAAAAATGACATGAATATGTACTATGTCGCATGTATAAATTCTTATAATAAAAAATCAAGGTAATTAAAAATGTGGGAGAGTAGTAGAGGTACTATTTGTAAATATGTATCTGATTAAAAAGAGGAAGCAGACATGCATATAATTGGTTTACCATAAAAATGTATTTGCACACTAAGGATATGCAGGTCTACTGGGGTTCAGTCAGTCTACTTTGGGCTTGGATTGGCTGCTCTACTTGAGGTTGAGCACTAAACAAATTTTACATCTGTCTGTAAAATTCATCTATATCTGCTCCACTAGGCCATCCCTGGACCTGCAACTGTGTGTTACCTTCAGAAAAAATATGATAGACAAGAAACCAAAACCCAAAGGCTTATTTTATGACTATAGTTATATAAAATGTACTCACATTCCATTAGGCAAAGCAAGTCACATTGTTAAGCATGAGATTAATGTGGGAGAAAAGCATTTTAATCTGAAATAGTAGAACATAACAAAGCTACATGGTAAATGGTATGAGTTTACTATCATAAAATATCAGAACCAATCATTCAGTGTCCTGTGGTTCAGAAGAGGCAAATTTTCTGATCATGGTAAAGACATTGTCTTTTAATTTTAGTGATATATGAAGCTGTTGCAGAATTTTGAGTAAAAGAGGGATAACTGACTTATGTCTTAAAAAATCATTTTGCTTATTTTTTTGAAGATAAATTGTCATGGTACAGGGTAAATCCTTCCAGATGATAAGTGGACAATTGTGTAAGCAGAGAAGAATAACAGTTATCAAAAATTGAAAAAGTATCTGCTCCATTGCATACTCACCAGACTATGGTGGGAGAGGCATACATAGTCACCACAGATATTCATAGTTTAAAATGAGAAAACCAGGAGGTATGCCACTTGTCTATGGTTAGTCTGAATTTTCTTTGGGTATGCTTATCAGTTAGAATGAGTTCTGTTTTGCTATCTTGGAGTTGTTCCCTTTGACCTTTGAATCTGTATACTAAACTTCAAGTTCCTCCTTCAAGGTCATTCATTCTTTTCCCACAAGAAAAAGCACAAGTTTGTGCATCTGAGTAGTTTTAAAATATTCCTTTTACTTAGAGACATTTGAGGGTCAAATCTTCTCTTTATTTTCTATTTTCCTTTTAAGTATGAGCTTAAGCACCTTCTTTTAAAAATGTTAAGACTTTCCCATATATATTAATTCATACATCACTCCAAAGATAAGTGTCAAATCCATAAATATTTTTTAATATTATTTCCAATATACTTGGTCTTTCTGTAGTACTGCTATAGGGATACTGCTTCAGAGTCTTCAGCCCACTTGTTGAATAAAGAAGATATTTGGAGCATAACCTTGATAGAGGAATTTTGTCTGTCTGGAGGGTTTATAATCTCATCTTAAATATCTTTTAAGTTCTTAACACAGGACATTGTAGGTCTACTTTGGATTACCTAGAAGATATTTCTTAATTTGAGAATGATTTGCCATCTGGAGAGTTTTAATTTAGACTCTTCAAACTGACTGTGTAAGTACTTCACCATTCATTCCTTAACTCATATCTCCTCAGCACAGAGAAAAGGCCAGGTGGCATCTTCAAAAATTTGCCTAGATTTTGTTGACTTCATCATTGAGTTCATTAGGGGTGTTTCCTCTTTTGCAAATTAATTCAGAAAAGAGTGTTGCCAAATTTCCTAGTACTTATGGCATTCAGAGAGAGTGCTATTAAACTTACGAGGACTGGGTGCCCCAATTCCTACTTCCAGTTTCCCTTAATCTCCTTCAAGCTTTCACTGACAGACTTCTTCGGATACTTAAGTTCCATTAGTAGCATTCTAAATCCCTTTTGACTTTCATGAACAGGAACTTCAAGGCTCAGAAACAATCTTACATGTTTTAGGTTTTGGACATGGCAGAGTCTACTAACAATTCCATAATCATTTATTAACAAGTGCCTTTCAAATTAAACCAAATTCTGTCTAAAACAATGATATTATTATGCTTACAAATACAGTAGCTACAGAATCTGTAAAAAAATTAATAAAATGCAGATGACAGAGGCTTCATCTGAGATGCCCCAATTGCTGGGGAAGGAATGGGGTGGAGGTGTGCTCACTCACCTGCCTGGTGCTGAATGCTGACAAGTAAACATCTGTGTGGGTTTTCAGGCAGAGTACTGCTTCTGGGCTTCCTCAGTGTTCTAACTTTGGAGTTCTCACCTCTTTGTTCATGGTGTCAAAAGCTTCAAGGATCTCATATATGAACCAGCTTCAGATGTGATATTATGTGATATTTGCCAGCATCAAAAGCTATGAATCAGATTCAAGTGAAGGAATATAGACCCTGATTTTTGTATTGGAAGAGTGTTAAATGTTGTAAGAAGAGCATCTGTGATGGGAGATATTCTTACATCTAAAGATCGTTCACTATCATATCAAATACCAAATGAATTTTAAATTTGTTTATGAATTAATCATGCCCTTAAAACTTGTTCAGTTAGATTCCTTTGGTTTCAGTAGATGTGAAGATTAGTTGTATATGTCAATTTCTGACATGCAGTATCTGGACATTTGGTCAAACAGTATTCTGGGAGTGACTGGGAGGGTGCTCCTGAATGAGAGTAACGTGTTGAATACACAGACTGACTGTGCACAGGTCCCTTACACTCGCTGAAATATTAAATAACACAAGCTGTCTAAATAAGAAGGAACTTTTTTGGCCTGTCTCCTCAGACATTAGTTATCTTCTGCTCTTAAACTGGAGCTTATAACAATACTTCTTCTGTGTCACCAACTTGTTGACTGCTGATTTTAAGAATTTTTAGTGTGCATTATCATGTGAGACAATTCCTTAAAATAGATCATAATACATTTTCTCTCTCTTGCTCTCTCCCTCTCTCTCTCTCTCTCTCTCTCTCTCTCTCTCTCTCTCTCTCTCTCTCTCTCACACACACACACACACACACACATGCACACACACACGCACACTCACAAACATATATCTCCTACCGGTTCTGTTCCTCTAAAGAACCCTGATTATTACAGTAGAATTCACTAATATTGGAAGAAAAAAAATGCTATTCTTTAAAAGTGAAAGTGAATTATATTAACAGTATTTTTAAAGTTATAGAGAAAACACCTATCATATTTTTTATTATCTTAAGGGCAATAAAACCCAATATCATGCAAATTGAAAAATAGTTCGTTCTTGTTAAACTTGAAATTCTTCTTTTTAAATTAGAATAAAGAAAAACATTTCTCAATATTGAAAATAAAGTCACATTTATTTTTCAGGTTTCTATCTTGAGAATGATACAAAAAATGTTGAAGAGGAAATGTTATGAATGCATATGATATCAATCTGTTGTTCTCATTTTTAAGTGAATACTGATTTATTTTTGTTACAACCAGTCCATTTATTCTATGAGTGATCAATAGCCAAACACTCTCAGCATATTATTATCTGAAATGAGTTTACCAAAACTAGGTGAGACTTCAACACATAAAGAATTTTATTTAGGAAATGGTGATATTTCATATAAATAAATATAATAAATGAATATGATAGAAATGAGAATAAATCATATAATTCTTCTTAAATTTTACTTAAGAAAATATGTATGTGCTATCTATATGTTACTTTTCTGAGCTCTTTACAAATCTAATATTGCTTAATTATCATCACCTAATATCAGCAGTGTTTTGGTATTATCTTCATTTTAAAAATAAAAAAAATGAGATATTAAGAGTATGAAAAATTGTTCAAACTAATGACAATAAATAACTAGCATTTCTGTGGTCCCAGAAGATAGGGTGTTATTGTTAAATGACAGCATTAATAAATTATTAGATCAACTTTGAATTTTAACAGCTAAAAGAATATTTTCATAACTTGCCTGCGTTACCATGTTTTTAAAAGCAAACCTTCATATAAGTCTCCACTAGTCTGTGATGAGTAGTGTACTCGAGGGTCATAAAAGCATACAAGCCTAACATTAATTTGCAAATTAATCATAAAAATGTTAAGTTCTGCTTATTGATAATTCATTCTCAATAAAGATAGTAGGAATACTGATGAAGAACACAAAGTCTTTGAAATTGGAAGGGTCATGTTTTAAGTTCTATCTTCCAACTTAATAGCAGTGTGACTTTGAGAATAAAAAATAAACCTCAAAACAAATAATTCCTAGATATTAGCTTGAATAAATACTATTATGATTATCTGAATAAATAATACCATGAAGATTTAAAAACTTCCACTAATTATGTGAGTTTTAAATTATTCCAATTTACAGGTATATAGAATTAGTACTTCTGCATGTTACTATCCAGAATAACTTGGGGCAGTATGTTATAAACAGTACTTATTCAGTTCCCTAAGCAGCAGCTATTAGTGATTGCTCACCTAGAGTGACAATATGTATTTATTTAACCAGGGCTACTAATGACCCATAGAATGAGCTGGAAATACTGTGAATCAGAGCAAGTTTTCAAAAGGCTCATGAAAGATCTTAACTATGAAAGTATGATGTATTTGCAGGTTGTCAAGCTCAAATAGCATAACTGACGTTAAAATTTTATTAATCAATTTTCTCACGAAGATGAGGGGGATCTGATGAATTTTGCTTAAAATTAATAACAACTTTTCAAGTTTGATGATGTCTAAAGATTTTTAACTCTGTGTATTTTTAAGAATTGATATGGGTATTGGTGGTAGAATCAGCATGATTTGTCAAGTGTACATAATGAGTTGATCAAATAAGATCTCCTAAGTGTTGAAATCTTTCATGAATCTTGGTAAATGGAAGTGCCTATTATCAAATACTTTGTCATTGTGTGAGTAAGGTATTTTTAGTCACAGCTGGCCATCATTATTAGGAAAATATCATTGTGGTATGTGGAGATGTGATTCTGTTTAATTTTTAGGTGTATTGATAATGTTTGTGCTATTCTATGCCAATTGATAAATAAAATTGGATTAACGAATTCAAAAAAATTACTCCTCCAATTTACCAATAGCATTTTGTTTATTTGCTTCTCAGAGGAACTGATGGGGTAGCTTTACTTCTAGATTTGTCTTATAAATAAGAATTTTTAATGACTTCCTCCCAAGCTTTTAAGGTAGAACATGGAAAAACCAGGAAATGATCCCGGTTCTTATAAATTATAATCTCATATTCTTTCCAGTACAGGAATTCTTTTCTGTATAATTTAATCTCCTTTATTCTTTTACCATATTAATTAACTTCGTTCTCTATTTAGACATTTTGACCTGTTTTACATGAAATACCCTGCACTGTATTTTTTGTGAGAAGTTACTTAGTACCAGGGCATTGACAGCTTCTTTCACAAAGTATGTAATCTAGTTGTGACAGCGTGAACATTTAGGTAGCACCTGTCATTGTGTAAAGACCTAGCAATAGCACTCAGTGTATACAAATTTTTACTCCTTAAAGTTTTATTTCCCCAAATCATTTAGTGTTATAAAGAGGGAAAGAAAGCTAAGTTTCTCTAAAAGTCAGGTTTCCTGTAGTTTTTCTTTATCCATCTAGATGCAGAAAACCACGGCTGAACCAAAGGGAAGCGAATTTTCTTGTTTATAGTATTTTGTGCATCTGGGTTTCTTCCTGTGTATTTAACGGAGATCAAGAACTCACAAAATATCACTGGGAATTAAATAGTACCTTAAAAATCAGTTTTATGGATAATTTAAATAATCTTAGTATACCTAGTTATGGACTGACTGAATTTATAGATTGTTATATTTTCTGGACTTTATTATTGGTAGTGGAACATATGAAAGTGTTGTATATCAGTAATTGAAAATGTTTTAAATTTACTAGATTACTAATAGTTTGAGTAAATATCAACATTAAATAATTCATATTTATCAGACTTTAGGTCGAGATATTAAAATCAAATAATTTCTAAATAAAATAATATATGAATAAAAGGAATAATAACAATAACCAGCCCACAGCATCATTGGTGTTAACATGGTTTTAACAGTTTCACACATGTTAACTTTTTAATCCTCACCAAGAATATGTTGGAGCACATTTGTATTATTTGACTGTTGAAATAACGGGGTATAGAGGGTGCAAATTTGTTCCCAAATTCCAACATTGCCAGGTGGTAGACCAGGATTCACAAAACTATTTGGTGCCAGAGACTACACACAATCCACTGTGCCCAATTACTCACCTAAATGCTTCTCCTTGTTGATAATCATACACCAGAACATCCCATAGTAGCCTCCACACAAAAGTCTTGCTGGGATACCCAGGTGCTTGACTGTCTGGGTTTACCACCTCTTATGCTGAGCGCTCCAAACTTACTCCCTGGGCAAGGAACATATCCTGGTATTTACATTTTAAATTTAGCATCAAATCTCTTTGAATTTCTACCTCAAGACTCATTATGACATTTTTAATTGATTTTAATCACATAATTTAGCCAAATATTAGTCACTTTTCCGGTGAAGTTTGAATGTGAATGCTCATTTTTCTTGTGGAAACTTAATTGACTATCTAAGAAAGACTACTGAAATACAGGTATATTAAAAACACAGCATTTTACAAGAAGAAAGAAATATGAAAAAAGTTGAAAGTAACTTGAAAAGTTCTTTAAAAATAAGGCAATTCAGGTTACAGTCACATAGATAAATATTTCAAAATACTTAAATTTAGAGATATCAGACTGGTGAACTTAGAAAAAAATGTACCCCTGTTAAGGATCATAATAGCAATGTGAGTTTGAACCCCAACCTGTCAAATACATATTTAGATAATTAAATATCTTTAAAATCTTCTGTACTGGAAAATATATCGTAGTCAGTATAAAACATTGTTTCTAGAAATTGGTACACAGTATTTTTTATTCAAGTCTGAACAGCAAGCATTTGTTAGCAAAGCAGTGTATAGAAAAATTTTGAATTAAAATAAATTAAATAAAGTTGTGCTTAAGATGTTTGTATTATTTTATATACTTCCTTGCTTTAACTACCCTAAAAACCCATGAAGTTTTCTGTTCTTTGCCTTAGCTTTGTATGCCAGAAGTTGTCTGAGTAACATGAATTTTCACTAACCCAAGAGCAAAGGTGAATTTTAAAAATGTGTGTGTGTCAACAGCACTGAGACTGACCCCTGAAGGGAGGGAGAGCTCTCAATGTGCCTTCATTTCTTGAGGGGACAATTATCATGTTAATACTAAGGATGGTCTACCCCTTCTCCTTCAAGAGGAAAGATTTTTTCAAAAGAAAGGCTAAGCCAAATCTGGTTAACCTGATGGTTTCAATTTTTCACTCCTGGATCAGATTGAAACACATATATATATGAAAGAGTGTCATACAGCACAGAAATGAAGAAAACCAAGAAGTATAAAACATGATGAAATAATAAGGTAAAAAACCACCTTATTACTCCCTAATCCTATATAATTCGTTTGTTGAGATGTAAGTCTTGATCTATTTTTAATGCATTTTCAAGTTTAAAAACGCTTATTTGAATTTATTTCAAATTAAAAATCTTGCTAATCTCTGAGTACTTACTCTTAATAAATTAAGCATATTTTATAGCACACTTACTTGCACATAGTTCAGTGGGTTTATAGTAAACAACTGCAAATAATTTTTTAAAATCAAATTTCTATAAAAAATAAAACAAGCAAATTTGTAAACAAATGCAGGAACAATTTATGTTAGTTTTTGTTATTCTCCCGGATTTGGAATATAGCTTTCTGTTAAAGCAACTGAAGTAAAAAGTTCATATTTCCATGCATAACTGGAGTTATACTTTGGCATAGTTTAACCATATTGATGTTTTCTTAACCTTTTAACAAATCTGTCTTCTGTAACTAATAGGCTAAAAAGAAAGTACCAGGAAGGAAGACTGGGACCTTGTTTGGTTCCTTCAAAGATTATATCAATATTTTTAAAGAGGGTAAGTTTACCCAGATTCAGGTAACTTGAAGTTACTTCAAACTGTATTCATGGAACCAACCCACTGAGCTTATGTGTAGAATCACTCAAACATCCATTGTCCCTCATTATGTTTTCTTTTTTTAAAAGTACACCACTAACCATATTTAACCTGTTGTTTTAAAAACTTGCCACACATTGCTGAAAGGAACTCTCAAGTTCTACAATATCACTTTTTCTGCGCCTTCATATCTAAAACTAATGAAAAAATAGTAAAAGATGCTCTAAATGTGTAGACTAACAACACTGTGTGAAAAATTGGATTTATTTCCCATGGCTTAGCATGATCAGAAACATCAAATCTTCTACACAACTTTGAATAGAACACAGAAAAGGCAAGAACTGAGTCATTTTCAAAGCATCTGTTTTCTCCTTTCTCAACTTTAGTTGTAATAGGAGGGGCAATATTTTTGTTATAAATGAATTTAACTTAAAGGCAAAAGTAAGCTTTAATGAAAGTGTATAATTAACTCATTATTATGAACTGATTGTCTTCTAATTTAAAAAAATAAATAAAATAAAATAAAGCCCTAAGAGATTTATCCACTCAGTATTAATTATATGTTGGGAAACAAAGGAAAAGCAAAACCATAGCATAGAATATCTAGGTACAAGAGTCTGCTCCAATTATTATTATTATTATTATTATTATTATTTACATCCTGAGTTTCCCTTCAGTTTGATTTATTTCATACTATTTGTTTGTATTCTGTTTAGGCAGATTTTGGAAACACGGAAGTAAATACATATCTAAGTACATAAACTCAAGCTGTGTTGCACTTCTGTTGTTTATACTATCTAGCATTCTTTCACATTCATTTTGACAATATTTTGGAAAACTCTCAAGGTTTGGTGGGATAAACTTTCCCTTCACTTCTCTATAGACTAAATGTCTGTCAATTCATTCAGCTTAATTATGTCATGCTGCTTCAGGAAAGAGTCTCATCAACTTCTAGCCACTGAAAATCAGGCTCAGAAATTCCTGCTGGTTGCTCTGAAAGCAGAGCTGTTTCTTCTCTGAAGAGCAATGACTGACCTCTATGCCTGGCTCCAATAAGATCATTTGTTGAGGACAGAATTAATGCCCATGAGTGCTCTGCAGGTCGCACCAGAGAGAAATAGGGTGTGGTAGACTGAAGCTGAGCTTTGGTGATGTTGAAGAGGAAATTGCTAAGTTGACTGTCATCATCACCCTTAACTTTTGAGTTAGTGAAATGTTATGAAATTTTCTTCATTGTTTGAAGTACTTGGAGTTGGAATTTTTTTTTTTTTTTTTTTTTTTTTTTTTTTTTTAGTTATTGTGAACAGAAATTTCTATTACAGAAAGATAAACACGAAATACACAATATTGGTCCCTCATTTTGCCATGTGGAGCTACTTCCTCAGGTTGAATTGGAAATGATGATGAATTATAGAGTACATTATCTTTAATTGCTTTCATCATGAAGAATTACGTGTATACCTTATGCTGGAAACCAATCAACCAATCCACCCAAACCAAAACTAAACCTAATATTCCTTTCTGTCTAATTACTTCCTTTGTACCTTATCAAATGGGAATATTGAACTAATAAGATTTTTCTCTTTATTTTTAATGATAGTAATACCAGAACCAAATTTACAGATGCCACAAGCAACTACATAAAAGATGATGATTTTCTCATCCATGAATTTAATTTATTTTGTCATCAACTTGTCATAATATCCTTGTTTCTTCTCATTCTAATTGTTAAATCTCTTATTCTCTGCATTCGCATTAAGTAACTCCACAATTCTTAGTGCCAATTTTGGATAACAATGAGTATCGATGACAAAGGAATCACCACAGAAACTAGCAAATATTTGTCAGTATCTTTGGATGCTATGAACTGTGAATGACAAAAATCTGACTGAACTGTTTTCAGAA
Organism: Sciurus vulgaris; assembly: GCF_902686455.1. Lineage (NCBI taxonomy): Eukaryota > Metazoa > Chordata > Mammalia > Rodentia > Sciuridae > Sciurus > Sciurus vulgaris. The sequence continues at coordinate 21,184,869 of NC_136470.1, read as the reverse complement.
ATAAGGAAAACATAGTGGAAGTCCTCAGGAAGTCCAAGGCTGGCATAATTTCCAGGAGGTGTATTCATCAGCCTAACAGTGTTTTCAAGTATCCAGGTTCATATATCTTGGATGTGTCAGTCTTGGACTTGATTCTACTCTAGTACAGGTTGTAAGATGGATGCAGCAACTCTGATTTCCCTTCTAGTGTGATGAGTACAGACAATGGGAAAGATTAGTCCTTCCTCTTGACTGTTCCACAGGAGAAATAAAACATTTTTTTTCAGTAACTCATGTTTGACTAGCCAGAACTTTAATATTTTCAATTCTAAAACATTCCAGAATTGGTGAAAGTGAATTGGTGGTGAAAGTGAATTATTACAATTTTCCTACTATAATCAGCCCTCCATTTCTGTGAGTTCTATAACAATAGATTCAACCAATCACTATACTTTAAAAAAAATGCAATATTGTTAAATATATATGGATGATTTTTTTCTTATTTTTATCATTCCCTAAGCACTACAGTACAACAACTATATAGCATTTACATTGCATTGGATAGTATAAGGAATCTATCGATGATTTAAAGTGTAAAGAATATGCATAGCTTTTATGTGAATATTATACTATTTGGGGTAATGGATAGAAGGAAGCATTAGCAGATTTTGGAATTTATTGAGGTTTCTTGAATCAGTGCTCCATGGATACTAGGGAAATACTGTATTGATGGTTGTCTAGAAATTGGAGCACTAGACATGATGCCTAAAATCAAGCATTTCTCACTTTTAAAATTTCTTTTTACCACTGGTAATGTTCTATTCTAGATGTTAAGTATTTGATTTTCTGAAAATAGGAATCTCTATTACAGCATGGACACAGTCAAAAATATTACCATTTTCCACTGGAGAATGAATCCTTAATATATTCCAAATTGTTAAAGAAACAACAACTCAAAAAACTATAATGTACCAAGCATAACTTTCTCCTTCTGTCAATATGAAGTTATAATTGATACATGATGTCTGTAGGAGATTGTAATCTGTTTTTACTTATTCAATTCAATAGATACTTTTGAGTACCAAACATGTCAGGAGACGTTCTAAAAATTAGAGAATGAACATTTAACAGAACAAATAAGGCCCTTAAGAAGTTTATATAAAGTCTGATTTTCTATAAAAATAATCCTGAAATCTTCACCATATTTTATAGGATTCTAGAAAGCTATTCTATAAATCTCACTCTGATGATAGTTGTGTGGAAGTTGTACTGAATGGAAATTGTTTTAGGCAGCTTTTTCATTACTATGGGGGTTATGATGCTGATCTGAAATAACAATACACTTGTATCAAATATTTGCCAGAGAGAATTTTTATCACTGGAAAACATGATGTGCAGGAGAATGGCAAAAAAGAGGAATTCAATATTTTGCTGGGTGAGAGGAAATTACTTACATTTGTGTGACAACAAAGATTTCACTTTCATTATGCTGGTCTATGAAGACCCCTATGTCCAAGCTTTTTACCTGTTCCCCAATGTCTGACTACTGGGGTTCCTGGTACTCTTAGTATGTAAAACGTTTTCTCTCTACCAGAAGTCACCAGTAATGGTGTATACCTTGATAGGTTCATCTAAGACTAAAACTTCAAAATACAAGAATCCTGAAGCAGGGTCACTTAGATCTTCAAGGAAATATGTTAACACACCTGGTGATGGCAAGTTCTAGACTCCTCCACCTTCTCTGCAGAGGACATCTGAGAAGTTATCTCCATAGCGCATGTTGGGGAGGAGTTCACTCCTTCTTGAGATGTCACTCTGCCCTCAACACTCTAAAATTTGTTCTGAATAAATGAAGCCTAAACATGATTAAACGAAGAGCTTCCCTAATCTTGAAAATGAACTGATTAAGAAACCTGGTTAGATAAATCTAAATAAAAGAAACGCATAGGCTATCGTATGGGATGTTAAAGTTCAGAAAATGAACAAAGTAAGAACTTATAAGTATTTACCTCATCTATACAAATCATGATGGCTAACATAAAGTCACAATTTAATTAAATGTTTTTAATCCAAATTTTGATTTTAAAAAAATTAAAAAGACTAGGTTAAACATTGGCAGACTTTTTCCCCTATTAAAAATTACATGAATTTCGGTTGTACCAAGTTCTGCTCTCCGAAGTCATTGATAATTTTACTCCCTTGTTTCTGCTACTTATGGGCACATAATCATACACAAATTTACAGCAATTTTGGTAAAAGAATGAAATCCTAAGTTTAACTATTGAGTCATTGATTGAAACATTTCAGCCAAGTGTGGCAACCCATGAACCCTCTCCTCCTGCACCTCACTGAAACAAACAAGCTGTAGGAGGAGGAGTTCTCCATATATTGAAAAATGAAACCAGGCTGTATGTTACACACACAACTTATGTGTAGCAGGACAGTGTTTGACCATTTTGTGACTATAAAAAGTCTAGTGGGATAAATTAAATTATTGACCCTGAGGTACTTATTTTTAAATGGAAGAGTGAGTTTACCTTCCCAACCATTAATCAAAGAGGAGGAGGTGGAACTTTAAAAGAAATAAATTTCCAGAGCAAACCTGAAGATTGAAGTCCTAACCAACTTGCACTATGATGTTAAAATAAAAATAGCCTCGCCTGTGTTTGGTTTGCCTTGGATACCAGCTCCAGTAAACTACTCTGGCAAGGCCATCATCATAAACAGTGACAGCAGGATATGTGATTCTCCATCTTCTCTCCAGATTATTTTGCTGCAACAATCTAGTGTCACCAGAAGGCATATTTTATATCTTGGATAAGGAATGAATTGGAAAGATGTCTCTCTCCTGTCCATGTAAGGACTTCTTTAAAATAAGAAGACAGAAGAAGACAAAGGGAGGTAGGAGGATAGGCAGCAAAAATAGTTTGAAAGGATAAAGCTAAAGTGTGACTAAAAAGAGAGCTGAGGATTTTTAAATGTATGTACATAACAAATTCATAATTTTGAATATTTCTAAATTCTATTAAATGGTATGTTAAATGGTATAAAAATGTTGAAAACTGTGACCAAAAAGTCTGGAATTTAAGGAAAAACAATCAAAAAACCCCAAATACACTAGAAAATAAATCATCAAATAAAAGCTAAATAATTTGAAAGGATACTGATAGAATTCTTAATTTTATTAGTTTTTGAATTTATAGTCTATTTGCCAGAAACTTCCATCAGTAAGATTTTTTGATTACTGATAGTAATACACATCATCATTCTTATTTGACACCTACTTTAATAAAGTGAAATATTTCAGTTCTCTCTATTCATTCTCTGTTCCAATTCTCACTTTGTCTAATTTTTAAATTTTATTTGTTTGGAACCACAGGTTTTGGTACCAATGGCGCTTAACCACTGAGCCACATACACAATCCTTTTTATTTTTATTTTAAGACAATGTCTCACTGAGTTGCTTAGGGCCTTGCTAATTTGCTGAGGCTGGCTTTGAACTCAAAATCCTCCTGCTTCAGCCTCCTGAACCACTAGAATTAAAGGAATGGGCCACCACGCCCAGCTCATTTTGTCTACTTCTTGATTATGTTTTTCTCTTTCTTCATTTTGTTCTTTTTCTCATGAAATTTTGTTTTACTAAATAAACTGAAGAAGCAGAATCATATTTGGAAAATTAGGAAACTTAGAACTTGATCTACTAAAGTTACAAAATCTAATCAAGTGAAACTTACAGACTATAGACTGCTCTATTGTTGTACGCTAGTAGGGTTAATTATCAAGAGATTATGGTATTGGTATTGTCTAATCAAAGAAAAGTTAATCATATAATTGAATTTATCAGTAAATAAGGCTTATTATTGATTTTGAAATGAGAAAAATATATATCAACTATATATACAAATTAGGCAGCCTATTCAACTAAATGTCTTAAATATTTGAAAATGAGTAATAGTTGAAATTCTGTCCTCAGATATCTACTTTTCATATTGCTTCTAAAATTTTGAATTTTTCAATTAGGATATGAGAAATATACTAAACACAGTATAATAGATGTAATGATCAGAAGGTGGGTAGAGAAATAAGAAAAAGATTATGACTATGTTCAGTCAGTTGTTTTGAAAAAATGACTAATTTGCAAGCTACCTAACAGCAGCATGTTACTGTTGAGGAAGGGATATAATGGATGTAGAAAATAAATTACTAAGTTTCACTGATTATTTGAATTATCCATCACCAGGTTCATCATCCTTCTATATGAATCAAACTAAAAAGATGCAGCTAATTCCAGTTTTAATTTCAAAACTATACTTCATGCTTTTCGATCTTCACGACCTTTAAGCTGGTGAGGTGTTGCAGAAGGTAAGTGGACTTCGTGGAAAGAGTAAGTACCCCACTGTTTGCAGAGTTCCTCTAAAAGAAACTGATATGTTAAGCCATTCTTTTAGGCTAATCTATTCAACCTTTGTTTTCCAAGAAGACTGCCCACAGACTTTTATAAACTACAGTTCTTGTGTTCCAGTCTCTTTCAATAATTGTTTTCTCTAGTCTTCCCTTTGATTCTATGGCTATCTTGTATCTTCCTAATAAATTACTTTAGTTGCTAAAGATCGCCTGATCTGTTTCTATAACTTGCAAACACAAGATTCAAAAAGATGTAGACACTGTTTATTAACTATCATTGATCTAAGGACTGCCAGAAGAGTTATCATCATAGTTTTGTATAAGCAGTTTGCTCGGGAAATCAATGTGATGTTTTGCTTTAAGCTTAAAATCGGTTAAAAGGAAAGCTCGTGGGAAAGTTAAAACTCTTTTTATCTGCCCTAAAATTATGAGGATAAACAATCAATTTTCTTATCAAATGCTTATGGAGAAAAGTTTCTGCAAATCTCATGTTTATCAATATGACTTATTTTGTACAAATATAGCAAGCCAGAACAATGAATACATTTGTGATCTCTTAGAAGGTAATACATTGTGTTCCCTCTTCAGAACTCCAATATCTCCTCATCTGTCATTGTCTGCCAAACAACCTTATTTCTTATTGTATCATGAAAACAGAAGTGATATGAGGAGATTATTAAATACTTTTATTATTCAACTTACCCACCTATCCATATCTGTCCCCACTTGCTCCACTTGTTCTTCTGCAGATTCATATCCCTCCACTCAGCATTTAAACCCCATGGGCTCCCATATCCTTAAAGTCACTGCCAACCAAGTCATTTCTGTGGCTATTTTCCTTTTCCAAAGATGCTGCTATCTCTGCCTGCTTGAAGACACATTTTCTTGACCTCACTTGCCTTACTAGTCAAGAACTCATTTGTTTACAGAAAAACTACTCCAAAACAATTTTCTCTATTTGCTGTTCATTTGCTATTCAATTGCTTTTTCTTTAGTTATCTCCAGAACCAACTCAGTTCAGAGTTTTAACCTCCTCAGTTCATGTCGATGTTACCAATGATCATTGTTTCTAATATCTAATAGTCGAGGCTTAATCCTCTTCATGTTTATCTCACCAGGAGAATTTAACAAAACACGATCAATCTCTTCTGATCCATACACTTTCCCCCTTCATCTTGTGAAAGTCACTGTCCTCCTTCACCTTCCCTTGTCCTCTTTACATTGGAGGACTCCAAGAATGTGTTCTTGGATCCTTTCTTTCCACATCTACTTTTTGTGATACCAGCTAAATCCATGGTTTTAAATATAATCTCAATCTAGATGATATGGAAACATATACTTCCTGCATATAAGTATATTCAAAGCTTCCAGTGGCATATCCTATTGTTTCTTGTGTATTTACATCTGAAAGTCTAATAGACATGTTAGGCTAAAATGACAGAGAATACTTATGTTTTCTCCAAATCTGCTTCTTCTACAATCTTCCCAATCTCATTCAAAGAAATTTCCACTTTATTTCTTAGTTCCTAAAATTTATGTCATAATGGAGTCTTATCATTTTCACATTCCATAGTCAAGATTAGTTTGATAATAAATCTGGGGTTTGTATGTATTTTACTACATCACCTGCCATCAGCCAAGTCTAAGTCATAGAAAACTCTGTATAAGTTCATTTATCTCCCAAATATTCTTTGTACATTTATTGACTATTTTCTTTCCCCAACATAGCCCCTATGGAAACCTGTTAAGATTTCCATTAGGGGTCACAAGGTGCACTCCTCTGTAAGCAGTTTCTGGGTTGGGTTTTGATGTGCAGCATGTTTATTAAGATGCATAGAGTTCATGAATTCCTGTGGATGGGAGAGGAAAGAAGCTGAGAACTAGCTTGACTGATTATGTAAGTGGATGAATGGAGAGATAGGTGGATGCATGTGCAGATAGCTAGATAAATGAGAGATGATGAATCACTAAAAGCAAAATAGAAAGATTGTCATAAAACATGTTTAGCATCCAACCTTTCACCATGAAATTATTAGATTTTCATGTTCCTTCAGAAGAAAAATAACTAGTGCATTCTCTGAAAATAGGTAAACAATGGTTGAATAATAAAGATGAATGATAATGATTTCAAAAAATAAAAATCTAATTACATATTAAAGTACTGGCCATGTTTATGACTGGAATGTTTAATCTGGATTACTAGTTATGTGTGGCAATGACTATTAGTATCTAATGAAAATTATTCCAGTAATTTCTAAAACATCCATAAAATTTCAATGAAATAAGTGATAAATTCACAATCATCCCCTCCACACACACACATTAAAACACAAGTTTACATTTGATCTATGTGTTGATTCTAGGTTATACTTTAACTGAGAGATCCCAGACTCTGAGAAGGCAATTTTAAATTCACCATGGCAAGCTTTTAAAAACAGCAAATCAACAAATTCGTAGGGTATAAAAATCTCCATTGTCTTTTGTCTCAACTTGATACATTTGAGTTAGAACGACAGGGCCATATCTGTGAAAAAAAATAATAGAGTTATTGATCAGGGAAAAACAAAATTATTGTGGGAACTTCTTTTTGATATAATAGAACACTGCGCTCACATTCTATGACAAATTACTATGTGATGGTACTCATATCTCTGGCATTGATAAAGAAAATTGTGTGTGACTCTGTGCTGAAAGGATAAGTATTATATATAATGATGTAAAAATGGCCTTAGTGAGGTGCAAAGTGAACTGGATAAATATGCTCAGAGGGAACAAGTAATTATCAAAATCACTCCAACCCTATAAACTAAATGTGATGCACACTAAATTTTGGTAAATTTTCTACATTGTTAATTGACTTCAGGAAAGCAAAACCCATCAGAATCTCCATCAGTAAACAAACAAGTTTTCTTTCTCTTCTTCTTTTCTTATTTTTCCTTGTGTTTATGGCCAAATTATTTGGGCATGCTATAGAGGCATGCAGTTATTCCCATAAAGAAGAGGTATGGTGTAGTGATTAAAACCATCATTCTAAATCTGGGCTACATCCCTTCTTTGTATAAACTTCGGAAAGTAAGTTGCATCTTTACATTTCAGATTCCTCATTTGTAATATACATATGTAATAATCACTCCTCATACATTGAATTTTCAATTTTAAGGATATTAGTAGAAGCCAAACAATTTGAATACGCTACTATTCCAAACATAAAATGCCATGGTATAACAAAGATTCCTCCTCAGTTTATTGGCTTTATTTGATGAATGTGGTGTATCCTGTTAACAACACCACCAATTCAATTCTAGATACAAGATGAGAAGCATTCTCACATATGAGAAGAACATGTGATTAAGAAAATCATTCACTGCTTAGCAGAATTAGGAAAGTTAAAGATGCCTCCACAAAGGAGAATCCCTACCCCAAAATAATCATAGTAATGAAAAATAATGGCAAAATGTAAATAGTGTAAAATTTTAAATTATGTTTGAAATTCCTACTTACAAATATAATGGAATAATTAATTCATGGCAAAATATACTCTCATAATAAAGTAACATAACAGCAACAAAAAACTAAAAGAATATTAAGAAAATCACACCTCCTAAAATAGCATTTAGAAAAGCAACAGAAAGCTATTTAAAGAAGTCTAGGTATCTTAAATTTCCAGACAGCGGACAATCTTCTAGTGAACTGAGAATTTCCAGCTGCATTTACAGTGTCAGAAACTTGGATACTAGTGTGGTCCCAGTAGGACTAGACCTAGATCTAGGGTTATTTGGTACTTGAAAGTCAATACTTGGAAGAAGGGAGTTGTTCAAAAGTAATCAAGGTGCAATAACTAATGTTATTCAAGGTGCAACATCGTTTTAAAGATTTTGGAACTATCATTCTTGAAGCCTCACCTTGAGGAACTCAGGTACACAAAAGGGGTTTATAGTAGTAGAAAGAAGGTGCTGTAAGAAAATGGCAGGAAGAGCACGTGCTATGGGGGGAGGTCTTCTTCATCCAAGGTGTGTGTCACCTTTTCATTTTATTCTTCTCTTGCTGGAACATTGCAATCAAGTATGACTTACTGGGACTTCTTTTTGTATTGTCTTACATATATGAGCATTGTGTACAAGTTAAGCCTTATAGCAATTTACGTGCTTTGTACTAATTTTTGCACAGAACTAAAGACTAAAAGTAGTCTTTTGAGTTCTGCAAATCTAAAGCAAGATTATTTCACACTTAATATCTTACTGAGATGCAGCTTCACTCTATAATTTAGAATGCCAGCCAAAGAGAAAGAACACAACCTAGTGGAATGGCAAAGGGTTGAGAGGAAGCAATTATAAGTCTGTCAAGGACAAATTCAAATGGAATGGCAATTACAGCAGAGAATGTCTGTCTGCCCTTTTCCTGTTTTGCCTATTCCCTGCTAAATTCTCCCATTATTGTTTGCAAAGTATGCTTGCTATCCAATGGAGATTGGTGGAAGCTTCTGTCCTAGTTAGGACTTAGGTATGCACGTCTCTGAGGTTTGTGAGTGCCATCTTTGCAGTTTTCTTAACCTTTCCTGGCTTTAATTATGGGTTCAGTAGTACATCAACAGCCTCTTCTCTCCTACTTCCACCCATTCTTCCTTCCCCCAGCTTCGAATACCTCTTATTTATGTCTTAAGGGCAACAACACAATTATTCTGTAGTAATGATGGGGAATAGGATCTAGGCCAATGCCGGGGTCCAGCCCTAGCAGGAGTCATGGGTTCCACACTCGTAAACGGGGCGCGGGGAGACAGCGTCGGCGATGGATGGAGAATGAAAGACACAGATTCTAGTTCTGGTGCAATCGATCCCACTTTATTCTGGGGAAGGCTGGGTTTATATACATTTTTCTTCAGGCTTTGATGACAGGCTTATGATTAATAAAATCAAAGAAGTTTCCAAAGCATAGGCAGAAATTGTTTTTACTGAAAGATTATGAGAAAACAGTAACCTTACAGATTATCCTTACTTAATCACAATTATTTTAAGCATATCTAACTATGTCAATGAGCTAATACAATGTTTATTTCCTTAATATCTAAACTCTATATGACCTAAGACTATTTTTATTATTTTCGCGGTAAAGCGATAGACAAATAATGTCATGTGACCATCTCTACTAGGTCCTTCTGGTTAATATCTAAATTGCTGAGTTAAGGGTTACAGGAGGGCAGCAGTCCCAATGGTTATTGTGTACCAACGTTTATTATAGGGGTGACATATTTTTTGTAGGAAGGAAGGAATGTTGTGAAACCTTATTCTTTTACCTTACCACCACACATAAACACAACCATCATCTGGATTAAACCATCCTGTAGGAGACAGGGGGAGATCTATATCTACCTTCTCTAAGGGCTTGCCTTTAGGGGGGTACCAGGGCTTGCCATAGATAAAATAAGCTAGTCCATATCTAGTAGCTACTGTGGGAGGTGCTTTGTGTTTTGAACTTGGAGAAACATTGTTATATATAAATTTCTGTGCCCCAAAAGATTCTGGCTGTGCCAGTAAATGCAGTGTTTGATTTTTAACATAATAAAAACATTCTCCTGTAGTGAGGTTAACATCACAGGGTTTCAACATGTGTTTTGTCTCCCGTGATGTTTTTCTGGAAATTTGTAGAATTATTCCCATCACCTCTAGCAAGATCCTCAGACTGAAGTGAGTAATATATTATTAGGAAAACTCCACAGAATAACATCCAAGCTAGGGAGGCATACATCTGGCTACAATCCTTTTAGGATAAGTCTCTGCAATCATCCTTGAGTGGAACTCTGTCAAGCACTGCAAGGAGAGCCAGGCGCCCCCGCAGGCCAAGTGTTTGACCTCTGGAATTGCTAATTTTCCTATACCCTAATTTCTTTACAACAAAGACACATCAAGTCTCTTTTCTGTCTTGTGAACATTTGGTGGGGCTCATCTGTAAAATGATGCAGAGTGTCCTTGTCCTTGCAGACCCCAGGGGTTGCATACTATCTGATCCATCTGCAGTGAACCTTACTAAATATTCAGACCTTCAAGTCGAACTTTTCCCACAAGTTTGAAGTCAAGGTAACCACATGGTGATAGGTATTTGTATGTCTTTTCTCCCAAAAGACATCGATTCTCCTTAGATTTTGAGTCAGTTGTTTGCAGTCTAGTCTCCATTTTCCAATGTGTTAAATAGCATTATGAAATTAGAGTTAGTCAGATCAATTATTATGTTGGAAGCAACATTCTTTTTAGTTTTCTAAATCCTAAGGCAGAAGCCAACATTTTCCCTGTATCATTTTCATTGTATCTCATAAAGCTTTGTTTGGGCAGTGAAATTGCCATTTCCTATCAGTTTATTTGCAGGTCAGATTCTTTTAATTACTTTTTTGTGCATAAATTAAAGCAATGATCAACTCCATCTTGTCCTATAATAAATAATCATACTAGTAAACACATGGTCTATTTCTCAGATTAATAAATAATCATACTAGTAAACACATGATTTATTCAAAAAGTAACAATTTTTTAGTATTCTATTTGAAATATCATAATCATCATCTTTATCATTTGTCAGCTCTGTAGTCGACTCCTCTTTTTTCTATATTAATTTGAAATAAAAGTTGTCTATCAATTCAATCTTTCATTCACAACAGAATTATTATTTTGCAGTCTTGTTTCAATGTCATTTCTTATTTTTAGGATACCAGTAAAGTTATTCAAGGAAACTAATACATTTACTCAGTCTGTCATCCTGAACTAGGTTCCCTATGATTTTGGAATCCTAACCCTACCCTCTCAATTCGCACCTTTTCTGTGTTTTACCAATAAGACAAAACTTGAGTTCCCTTGGTTCTCAACTCCAGCTTGTTTCAGTGTGAGAAGTCCAATATATTGTGTGAAAGGTGCCTTACTTACTTGTAGTGATGAATTTTATCACTGTCATCAATCAGAATCATACTACCTAAATTGGTCCTGACTGCAGGACTTTCATTACTATATTCAAGTGGATTAGGATATTCTGACAGTAAGTAACTCCATTTGATAAAGTTAAAAATCATTAATAACTTTGGAGATTTGGAATTATAAGAGAGAAGAGAAAGACATGTCCTATCAGATAATAATATTTATCATAAATACACATGCTTAAGATCCTATGACAGTGATATGGATATGTAGAATAGATTAAAGTCTCCTCTTCCTTTAAAACACTCTAACACAAAACAATGTATACCCAGGTGCAGTGGCGCACACCTGTAACCCCAGTGGTTTAGGCGGCTGAGACAGGAGGATCACAGGTTGAAAGACAGCCTTGGCAACTTGGAGAGGCCCTGAGCAACTTAGCAAACTCTGTCTCAAATAAATATATAAATAAATAAATAAATAAATAGGTTAATTAACGAATTAATTAAATGGGGGCTATGGCTCAGTGGTTAAGTGCTCCCTGGCTTCAATCCTGGTACCAGGAAAAAAAAAAAAAAAAAAATGTATAAATGCACTTTTTGTAAGTTACGTTTAATTTCAGTTCAAGAGAAAGGGACTGCTTCTAAAAGGACTACAATATTTTAGGAAAATTGATTGAGATCTGGAAGAGATATCACACCAAAACAACTGTCATAAGAAGAAGTGTTTTCCCTGGATGACCTTGGCCACTTCCCCTTAAGTTTCTGAGCCCCTCTAAGGTTTCTGAGCCTCTGACTCAACCAAAGGTGATCAAACTTGCATGGTATTTAATATCCAAAATCAGAATTCTGTTATCAGGAGTGTAATTCTGTCTGCAAAGCTCATTGTCTCCACGGCTGATCTATTTATGCCCTTCTAATGTAAGATATCAGGGGATCTGATAACTCCACAGCACAGCCGCATCTGTCTGCCTTGCTCTACTCTCCTCCTCCATGAGTTGTCAAATCTTAGGAATTACCAGGATTCTAGGATCCTGATAGACCCATCTCTGTAAATGTTTCCTTTTCATTTTTCATCTTTTGATTTCATTAATTTTATTTGACCCTGAAGCATACCATATGTGGCATTTGTCCTTCCCCCTGACATTATTTTTCTCTCCAAAGCATATAATAAAATAGTTTTAAGTGGAATAAGAGGTATTAAGCACAGAAAAATCCTGTTTTCTTTTAATCATCTGACATAAAAGTATACAATTCTTTTTAAAAATAATTTTAGCTCTAGATGGACACAATATCTTTATTTTATTTATTTTTTAATGTGGTGCTGAGAATCAAATCCAGTGCCTCACACACACTAGGTGAGTGCTCCACCACTGAGCCGCAAGTCCAGGCCCACGATTCTTTTATAGGCAGGAAATCAACAGAAAATGGCAAATTGTTTTCAAAAATTACATATTCTATGATGAACCACATCAGAATAGTTCTGTATGTTTAAATGCCTCATATAGAATGTTAAGAGACAGCTTACAGGAAAACAATTGTGAGGTAACTGACTGGTCACTTATACTATTTTAGGTTGGATACATCTAACTAGTGATAGAGTAAATCATATAGTAACATAGTGAATTACAAATACTACAAATAACTAATCTACTCCACTGTGTTCTCAATGCTAAAGGTTATGAAAATAACAGAGAAATACTGGAATTTCAATATTTCTGCTAATCACTTGCCCTTGCAAAAGTATGAAGTATGGAAATGAGGCTCATTTTTTAAGAGAGAATTAAAGCTTTTAAAAGTATGCAAAGTAACTGCAGTACTTTGGGGCTGATATTCATTTCAAGTTGTTTTCTACATATAACTCTGATGTAAGCTCTCATTGTCAGAGTATCCTTGAAAACACCTTGCTGCACACTGGGATGCATTGTGTAGATGATGCTTTTGGTTTCGATGCTGAAGAAAAGAAACCACTGAAGAGACACAGATAGGATTTGAGTCAATTTTACCCAAATATCACAAAATGGGTTACTTAGAAGTATGGGGTACAGAAATACATAAAATATAATATTTTTTCTTTTTCTTTTTTCTGCATTTTTCAAATTTTCAACTTTGCGCATACATTCAATTTATAACCAGTGTAAAATAGTGCTATTTTAAAATAGTAAACATAATTTTACTTAACTTGAAATGATGAAAACAAATGCTAAATAGTTAATCCAAAATGTACTATGAAGAATGGGTAAAAGTACTTATTCAGTAATTTATTAAATTAAAATGGAGGTTTAATCAAACATCATGCACTTAATGTATGTGAAATATTTGTAACAGGCACTGTATTAATGGTATAAAGCAATACCAGCTGAATTGCATCTCTAACTCCTAAAACACATCTAAAACTAATGACATGTTTTGTAATTACAGCATGCATGAGAAAATGAGAGACGAAATTCTAACATCAAGGTAATTCTTTAGAACTTAAAATACAGTAAGTGGATTTTGAATTGTACTATATTCAGACATACTTTTTTTTAAAAAAGCTACTGTCTGGAAAAAAACTTTTATTAGATTATTCAAAATTTTAATCTGTTTGAAACCAATTTGGAATTTTGAACTTGCAGAAGAGAAGAAAATACAAAGAGAAGAAACATTTTTATTTCTGTTGTTGATCATCCTAATTGTTTTCTTATTTTTCTTGCAATACTTTTTTAAAATATACAAAAAAAGAAAATTGCAAATATACAGCATATGAGATCCTACATTCTCCCTTTTTTAAATTTTCGCCTTGATTTTTTTCTCTAATCATTACATTGGCTGGATGGAGGGAAAACTTGCTCACTGCAGCTTCCTGCCTGATTCCTCTGCACAATCTGGGGCCTAGCCCTGAAGGCCTCATCTCTAAATACATCTGCTCACTTGTGGGAAATCACATGCAGTTCTATCATCCTGTAAATACCTCTGACAGCATCTAAATTGTTTGGAAACCTACCACTCATACCTGGAGATTTAGTAATGGGAGTAGGATAACAAAAAACATAGACCGATTTTTTTTTTTTTAATCCCACCATCGTCAGTGATTTTGCCTCATCTACTAAAGCAAAAAAATGATCAGATGTGTGTTTAGGTTCTTTGGGAATTTTGCAACATCAGTCAAAACTCCTATCTTACTTTTTAAGTGATGATATCAGCTTATTTATATGAATAAAAATGTTGCTTTGTCCTTATATATTATATAAATATTATATATAATATAATACATGTACATATAATACAGATGTATAATATGAACAAAAGTCATAAGTTGAATTAAAAACTTGTTGAAGTTAATAATTTCTAATTACTCATATATAATATCAAATGATTATTATGCAGTAAAGTATTGTAGAGTACTGAACAAATTTTCTCTTATTATCCTATTTCACCAGCATTGAGACCAATTTTGAAAGTCAAACCGGCACTTAAAATGTTGTAAATAAGAGAAGGAAGGAAGGAAGGAAGGAATGAGTGACTGAGTGAAGGGTTAAAACCTGTAATACGAAATTAGCATAAGTAAAATCCAACACATTAGAACAAAATTTTCTCAAACCTTGAAGGTGCTTTCCATCCTTTAAAAGAGCTCTTTAGGAGCTGTTAGATTTGTGTTTTTCTAGATCTCCACAATTGAAGCTTCATTGTTTAATTCTGTGAGTTCCATCTTCATGTCAATCACACAAGCAGATCATGGTGATATATACTCAGTACCCAAAGGATAAATAAATATATGCTGAATCAAATAATGGGTTGGACGAGGTTGGACCTGTACTCACCATATTGGATATTTCACAAATAGGACAGAAAACCACTTATTTAGTATTTTCCTCCATTGCCCTAAAACTTGTTTATTTTTATTTTTATTTTTTTTTTTCTTAAACTTTTTTGGCACTGGGGATTAAACTGAAGGGCACTCAACCACTGAGCCACATCCCCAGTTCTATTTTTGTGTTTTATTTAGAAGCAGGATCTCACTGAGTTGCTTAGTACCTGCTTTTGCTGAGGCTGGCTTTGAACTTGTGATCTTTCTCTAAAAATTGTTTTATTGTATCTAATTTTTCAAACTTTTAAATAGAATTTGGTTATTTGGTACATTCATTTGATAGAGTTGTTTTTAAATTAAAAAAAGTATAATTGTTTGAAGACACAGTTATGTTAAAGGCCTTGGGCACTTAGACAAAGAAAACATCTGTAAAGTCAAAAATACAGAAAGAATTAATGTTGGTAGTTTCTGCTTGGTTTGTAACTATAGGCATCTGTAATATGCCAGTGAGATATGTCTGGATATTACTGCCAAACTTTCACAGCCTACAGATTTTGTGGGTAATAAAGATTGTATTATTGATGAAATAATTCATCATATTCCAACTATCATTTATTAATTCCAGAATTTTAATTTTGTTATTGAATGAGAGAATATAATTTTGATGTGTGGAAATCTACAGTTTTAGTATTTAAGAGACACGTATCTTACAAATGAATATGACTTTTTTTTTTTTTTTTGTCAAAATAACAATCTCCTCCTACGCTCTGCAATCTTTTTACTTTAGAGGGAATAAATCATTTTAGAATATTTTGATAGCAGGCCTCATGCCAATACCAGATGTTTGCATATCAGGCTGTGTTTTGATCTATGTCTATTTTCTTGCATATTGAAAGTTACATTCATGTTTTGTTCAGATGTCATAGTCTGCAGCTAAAAATGCTTGAAACTCTACCTGAGAAACTAGGACAAGTCACTCAACCACGTAAGCATTCATTTCCATACAAAAAAAAATCCCTTGAATAATGACAACATCCATTCAATTTCATTATTATGAATAATGAAGTAATATGTGCAAAACACTTTGGAACAGCAAGCTTTCCAAGGCACTGACGAGTGTTCACCCCAACACATAGCAATGACGGGAGTTGAATAATGAACCCCAGACACTCCCTGCTTTTGGTATCCACACAGTGGATAATCCACAAAGGGTTAGAATTGGCCCATATAAATAACAGAATATATTGGGAATGATGGCACGTTATAAAAGTTATTAAAGATATTCAGACCTCTGCTTTTATTTTTCTTGGATCCCACTTTTTAGGAGAAGCCAGTTAAATTGTATGAGGACATAGTCAGTTCCATGAATAAACATATAAATCAGTTGTTACAACTGAGTCCTTCTGGCAAATGCCAGTGTCAGCTTATAAGACATGTGAATGAGATTTCTTGGAAGTAGACTTCCCATCCCCATACAAGCCTTCAGATAAGAGAAACCCTCACCAACATTCTGACTGCAATCAGGAAAATCCTTGATCCAAAACCACCGAAGTAAGCTGTTACCTAAATTCTGCCACACGGTAAGTCCCCCCCAAAAATTTTCCAGTGCTTCAAACTACTAAATGTCTTGGCAATTTTTCTACATAGCAAAGAAATCTAACCCAGATATGAAGAGATGATCGTTCCAGATTTTCAGATGACCACACAGAGGAGCTAATATATCAAGGTATTTAATCAACATCATAGATTCGGTATGTGATGGAAGTGGGATTTGAGAACAGAGTCACTTTTCCTTACACAAGAAAGCTTTACAAATAACTGACTCTCTAGATCTGAAGTGGATCAGTGGTAGAACATTTGTCCATACGCATGAGACCCTGTGTTTGGTTCTCAGACCCAGAAATGCAAAACCAAAACCACAAACAGGTGTCTGGTGAAAATGACCCAAAAGAGATTTTGAAGTGAAAATATACTTCTTTTTTCATATGTTCCTTTTGCTCCTCATTGTCCTAAAATATCGAAGGTTATATAGATACAGTCTTCACTTTTCCTCATCGTACCATTTGGTACTTACAAGGTGACAAGCTGTGAACAGCTTTTTTCCTTAAAGTAATTCATCTGTATATCTCACTATAACCTTTGTACAGTAAGAAATGTAGATGAAATAAATGTCTATATTTAAGAATACAAGAAAAAAGATAGATGAATATAATGGTAAATGCACCTGAGATCTATGAAATCAGCAAGTGGTGGATGAACTAACATATGAAAGAAGTGAGACCATTTCTGGACTTGGTAATCTGAGATTTTTTCTCTCCTATGGTCATCACCATAATAGAAATGGAACTATATTTTGGAATTAAAATATTATTATTTATAAAAACTTTAAGCCAGAAAGGGTAGTGCACACCTGTAATCCCAGTGGCTCATGGAGACTGAGGCACAGGGATCACAAATTCAAAGCCAGCTTCAGGAAGTTAGTGAGGTCCTAAGCAACTTAGTGAGATCCTGTCTCAAAATAAAAATAAAAAAGGGCTGGGATTATGACTCAGTGGATGAGCACCCCTGGATTCAATCCCTGGTACATACATACATACATACATACATACATACATACATAAATAAATAAATAAATAAATAAATAAATAAATATTTTAAAAAATATTTTTACTTATATTATTGAAAGCAAGATAATTATTTCATGAAGTTTGAAACAACTTACCCTAATTAAAGTGCTATTGGGATTGGGTTCAAGATTCATTTCATGATATGCTGAACTTTTTTCAGAATGGGAAGATAAAAATGCCATGGCTAAAGATCAAAGATGCAAATCAAACAGAAGAGAAGAAAGTCATGTATATAAACTTAGGCATTAGGTTTGGGGCAAAAATAAATATGTCCTTTCTCTCTACTTCAGCACCCCATTTGTTTTATGACTTTCTGTAGCCTTAATTTTCATCCTGCCATGATGCTGAATGACTGAAGGCAGAAAGGGGATTAATCCTTTGTAGGCTTAATGAAAATGTTTACATAAATGCTCACAAAATATTAGGGAATGGATTTTACATATATTTCTTTCAAATTATAACAAGAATCTGAAAAATAAACAATACTTTTTGGAAGGATGGGAGGAAATGGATGGTGTCTACTTGTTTACAGAAGAAAAAAAAATGGCAAATTAAAAATAAATAGCACATCAGAGTATAGAATCTAGGGCCAACTCTCCTGGCACTCATATATGTCAAAGCTCAGGAAATTTGTTTTGACAAATTATGTCACTGTGTACATATGTGTTATCTTAAAACGAGTGGTGATTGTTGGTTTGTAGAATTTCTCTATGTGTTTTCAGTTATTGGATGTGTTTGTGTGTGGATGTATGTTATGCACATGCACATTTTTCTTTAACAAGTACATAAAAATATTGCCATTGTATTTTCCTCTGAGTACATGTTGTGATTATGCCAAGTAGTCATTAAAATCATCATTATAATTTTAATGTAACTGTGAATATAAATGTCATTAAGTTGTCATAGTCATTTCATAGGGCAGTTTTAATAGAATTTTGTATGCACATTTATATCTATTGCTGCCAAACTGATTGACCTAACAAATAAATCCATGAACAATTTTCCTTTTGTGAAGAAAAGAGAAAGAAATTATAACAATAATTAAAATATGATCTGCCATGTTGGTAAAGACATGAAATTAACAAATAAAATAAAAATATGCACTGAAACAAAACATGATTTGTTTTCAACAATTAAGAATAATACATTATTTGCTTTAACTATGAAATTAATATGAATTATATTGATTTTGTAGAATTTTAAACTTTTACTTATTTAGGTAATTGAATAAATGTGATAGATTGAGAAGCTAAAATCCACCAATTTTTATGTTTGGTGTGAAGATGTTAGTAGATATTTTAAATACATATGTGATTATTTTTTTAATCAACATCTTTATTTACAAAATTACTTTTTTGTTTTTTGATACCAGGAATTGCACTCAGGAGCACTCAACCACTGAACTACATCCCCAGCCCTATTTTGTATTTTATTTAGAGTCAGAGTCTCACTGAGTTGCTTAGCACCTTGCTTTTGCTGAGGCTGGCTTTGAACTCTTGATCATCCTGCCTCAGTCTCCTGAGCCTCTGGGATTAAAGGTATGTGCCACTGTGCCCAGCTACAAAATCAGTTATTTAAACTTAGCTCCCATTTTCACTAAGAAAGGCAGATCATTGCCTTCAAGAGAAATTGGAGACAATGGAATTGTAATCTTCTGGTTTGGGGTCTCGAACGGTTCGGGGACCTTGACTAGACATATTGGGGGAAAAATATTGAGATTGTCCTGTCTTTTGCAATAAGGAGGAAAATCTTTCCTACACACACAGTTAGACACAGGCACACACTCACACAAATACACCTGTCCATGTTTGAAAATCTGAAAAAACAGAACAAAACAAGACCACGTACAGAGTGTGGGGATTTTGTGTATTGTCAATGATCCTTCATGTGTGAATGGAGAACAAAGAAAAAGTAAGTTCCTTAGTCAGGAAGCCAGAGTATGTAAGAGAAGTTTCCACCCAGCAGCAAGATGGCCCCTATATATCAGTGCAGCACAGAGTCACTGGAGTCAGTTCCACCTGGAGTTTGAGGAAGGTGGGCCTCATTCTCCAAGTATCAGGATTTCAGATGCTAGACTACAGATGGCTTTCAGCACTGAGTCCACAAAGTTTGGGGTTATATCATGCAAGGCATTCAAGTCCCCACTTGAGCATTATACACACTCACTTAAATGAGAGAAATTTGAAGATATGAAAGACGAATTTTAGTTGGATTTTACTTGAGAATATATATTTTTTAAAAAATCCTGTTGTTAGCAAAATATGTCAGTCAGAAAAGTTTTATTAGCTACAAGTTTTAGGAAATATGTTTTGGTTTGCGGTAGCTCTTTCAGAGATTAATAGAGTTTCTAACATTTATAGGTTTCCCTTTAATTCCACTAGATTTTTTTTTCTGAATATGTGATATCTTTGCTTATGCAGATTTAATTCTAAAGCTATGCCACCAGATAACAATCTTCCATCCTTTGCCTCAAAACAACCTTACCTTTTATCCCAAGTTTTGAGAAAGCTTAAGGGCTTGTTGATAGACAAAACGTCAATTGTTTCAAAATTTTACATTACATGTATATCATCTGTGCATTTCCGTCTAGTATTTCTTTTAAATACTTCTATTGACTAGTTTACTTAAAAGTTTTTATTTCACAGAGTTGATGTGGTTATCAAGACTCAATTATTGCATTTTGAATTTATTTCCTACCTAGATATTGTGCTTATATCAGGACAATCATGAGTTTTAAGTGGGTAATTTTTCATAATCTATGGTGCTAGACACCAAAATTAAGTTTAATTTGTGGGAAATGTGCTTCATTGGTTGTCATTATGTTAGAAAGGTAAGGGACTTTTAAGGGAAGAATTTTTGAAACAAAATTTACTTTTGCCCCTATTTCTCAAGTTATAAAACCACTGGGTTGACTCACATATCGGGTATTATGTATTCCTAAAATTAAAAGTGCTTGAGGTCAAATGGATTCTATAGTAAGAAACGATGTAGAAAGTCTGAAATATTATAGAGGATGTTTCAGAAAAAAATCAAATCATTTAGTAACTCTATAACTTCATCATATTACTTGATCTCCCTGTATTTATTTCATGGTCTTCATGACTCACCTTAAATGTATCTGGAAATCCTTTATAAATAAATACAAATAGTGGATTAGCAAAAAGTCTGTATGTTTGTGCTGACTTCCATATAAAGTCAACACATTTAGGTAAATTTCTCTGAGGATTAATGTCATGAATGTTCATCGCTGCACATAGCATGCTTGATAGTGAAGGAAACTGAACTGAGCCTGTGTTTGTCTCTGTGGATTACACAAAGAACTCAAATCCACAGAATTTTTTAAATCTTAAATTTCATTGACATCTTGATGGAAAGATTGTAATACCTAGGTTATGAAATTTTTTAGCTGCCACATAGTAACACAGTATAACATTGGGCTACAGAATTGAGATATTTAGAAAACAATCTCAAAGTAATTCTTAACAAAGTAGTCAAATTACTACAACTGAAAGAAGTTCCTGAAAAGGAAGTGATTATTCTTTGTACAATTTAAGTGTCCTAATAATTACTTTCTCTCATAATAATATGCTTTATTCTGGTCTATGGGAAATTGTTTTCTCCATAGTCAAATCAATGTCAATTGAATCAAATTCTGTGTGTAATGAGACTTAACATCTAATTATAAAAAAATACAGAATTTCAATTTTGTAAGCAATAATTACTTGTCTTTCTTTCAGTGTGACAGGTCTTTCTTTCAGCCATTTTTCTGTTATTCCAAAGTTAAATGTTATACTTTTTAACATAAGTTAGAAGACCTTAGATAACACATGTAGAAGTATCCTATGTTGCTGAAGCACGGCATAGCTGACTGAACAACACTTGCTGTCCTCCATCCTGCATGAGGGCTCTGACCTTGCAGCTTTCCTAACCTATCATGTCTTTCCCTGCAATATCCCCTGTGCTCATTGTTCAGCCCCCACTGTAAGTATTTGCTTTCAGGTCATATCTCAAGGAAATCCTGTCTGATTCCATAGGCTATGATACCTATAAAGAGCACCTTCATTGTTTTCTGAATATTATCATTAGTACTCTGTGAGAAATAAATCAGTGTAAGAAGAAGAAAGAACCAAATTCTAAGAAGCAACCACTTACATCACAGTTCAATAAGCATCTATGTTATACTTATTTGTGAATGACCATTTATTTAATTAATTTATTTTTTTAAATCTGAACTACACTCTACATTTTGGGAATCAAGGGGTAATGTTTATCTTGTTTTCAAGTGCATATTCAACACCAAGAGTGATGCCTTACACATTGTCAGCATTCAGTAGCTATTTACTGAATGAATAAATTCAATCAATCTGTTGGAAAAAAGTTATCTCCAGTCTGCTAATCAAAAGACACAGGTTAAAAATCAAGAAAGCTATATTCTAATAGGTGATCTATATTCATTTCTTACAAGTTGAGGATGTCAATCGACTTATAGAATAGTAGAAGTATTAAAATAAAACTTCCATGAATCTTTAATTTTAATGTGAATTTTTGATAAATAATAGTGATAGGTGACATACACATTTAAATAGCACCTAAACAGGACAGCATCAAAAACTGACCAGAAGGACATTAATGCAAATTTCATTTTGATATTTGATTTTTTGGGGAAAAAGTTATATAATTTTGAATGTTTATTTTTAATTGTGCATGGTAATTATATAGAATAGTGAGTTTTCTTGTGGTATAAATGTACATGCACATGACATAATTTCATTCTCCAGTCCCTTTTATTGTCTTTCTTTCCTTCTTCCTCTTTTTAAATCAAGTATTTAGGTTTGCTCTATATGCCATTTATACAATATTTGCAATTGAAATGGACAATAGAATATTATGTCTTTGAGAAAAAATCCTTAATAAAAATATCAAATTTACATAAAGATAAATATAAGAATGTGATTAATCTAGCAAATGTGTGTATCTTTTCAAGTAGTTAAATTCTATAGAAAAGAAAGCTTGGCTTAAAGCACAATTAAAATAATTTATATCATACAATTTAGATTACAATTAAGTACCATATTCTACATCCTAAAATATATTCATCTGTTATTTTATTACCTAGTCCCTGATTAGAAACCACATCAGTTCAGCAGCTAAAATACAGCAGTGATCATGAATCAGATGGTTATCAGACAGCTCTCTGCACTTAATTGGTCCAAAGAAGAATTCATTTTTCTCTCTGTGTTTCATTCCAAACACACAGGAAAAAGTCAATCTATTGCCCCTTTTGATTTTAGTATCTATGTGTCCCAGAAACAGAAAGAAAAAATCTAGCATTGGAAAATAGACATTTAGTCATTATCATTAATGGTGGTAATTTATGTATTATTTTAATATTAGTTGCATGAAATTTTGTGAGGGTAGACATGTGGGTGTGATTTTATCTAAGCTTGTTTCTAAATGCCACAACTAATTTGGGTAGTTTTGCCAATTTGAGGAAAGAACTTTTTAATGATAATGATTTTCTTTTATATGACAGCTATTTTTCCATCTTTGCTGTTTGCATAGGCACATATTTTCTTTAGTTTTTTGTTTGTTATGTTGGAAGTGTGTTCATTTAAATTCACCAGTAGAGATCATAAAGTAGCCTCTATCAAAATATTCCTGTAAAGTATTTTAAGTAAAAAAAATGAAAATTGGTATATGTATCTTATTGTAGAGAGAATATATTTTCTCATACATGATATAAGTTTTAAGTTCTCACTTGCATAAACACCTGTTCTGGTTGTTGTTTCCAGTTTAATGAGTTTAGGGAGGTTTATATCTCTGAACTGAGAGTAGTTCTATCATTTTGACATTTAATTTTGTTTCTCTTTTATAAATGTCTTGTAAAAAGAGAATCATTTAGCATCTGTTTTGTTACCTTCCAACATCTGTCCTGGTTATCCATTGTAACAAAAAGTACACACTTTTAAAATCACCAGTTCTGAACATACATACAGAAATTATTTAGAGACAAATCATTTATTTAAAAAATTTAGGTGTGATTATTCTTTTTGAGAGTAAGTGAAATAATTTGTAATGTTATAATGTGGCCTACATTTCAACTATCCATCTTCAATAAATCATGGCATAATTTCTCAGTACTTCAAATGAACATATATGAATTTTATCAGCTTATGCACACCTTTATCTTTATTATTTTTATCTTGGAATCCAAACTAATATGAAAATAACTTTGCCCTTTTTAGAATATCTCTGAAATGCTTATCTTGAATGCTTTAAAGATGATCAACCTAAAAAGTCAGTTAAAAACATTAAAGAGTACAAAACCATCAAACTGATTTCTTTCCCAGAGAAGGGAAATATTATAGACTCATGTCTGTGTCTCCTTCGTCCAACCAAATTTATGTGTTGAAACCCTAACTTCAAATTCAACAGTACTGTTCTTCGAGATGGGGTCCTGGCGGTTACATTGGTCCAGAAAGATTGTGATATCAGTGCCCTTATAAAAGGAGATTCCAAATAGCTTGCCTTTTTAGCCCTTTTACCCACCTTATCCTCACCTCAGTATTATTTGTGTACACACTTAGAACTAGGTCCTCTCTCTGCAAGAGAGGATATAGACACTCATCAGAAACTAACCAGGCTGACAGCTGATTTGGGACTTCCAGCCTCCCACACTGCAAATGAATATATTTTTATTACTTAAGTTACCTTGTGGCATCTTGTTATGGCAACGCGAGCAAACGAAGACAGTAGTACAGAAAATCACAATCTGTAAAATGCATTCAGTCTTTATTGAGCATAACACACTATTCAGAAACATAGGAGATTGCATTGCAAGTGAGCAAATTGAGGGAAGAAACTCTAAGAAGGAGAACATTAATTTTTGGTAATTCAGTAGGCATCTAAATTTCAGTAATGTTCCTTATTTGGGGCAACAAGAGGCATTTGTACAACTGGCAATATCATTTATAGCAGTGGTTGTTGCTGGGACTTGGTGGAGCAGGGCCAATCACAACATTTCCAT
Organism: Sciurus vulgaris; assembly: GCF_902686455.1. Lineage (NCBI taxonomy): Eukaryota > Metazoa > Chordata > Mammalia > Rodentia > Sciuridae > Sciurus > Sciurus vulgaris. Next base: position 21,160,150 of record NC_136470.1, on the reverse strand, counting down.
ATTGGACAATTCTTCTTTATCATGTTATTGAGCTCTGAGGTCCATTTTCCAATCCTATAAATAATTCATGACCTTTATTTTATTTTATTTTTAATGAACTGCTTTTCCTGCTTAATTAGCCAAGTCACTGCTATCGACTACTATGAAGAGCTCTAAGGGATATAAGAGAAATTGGCAATAAGATATGTAATGTATCATCAGGTGTTTCTATATGCTATAAAAAATTAACCAAGACAAAGGCAGAATCTGTTCTGACAAAGACATATCAGGATGTCAGGGTAGGTCAAACATAGGGGTGCTTATATTTTTTTGTGCATCAGTTTGAGGTGAAATGGCAATGCTTGAAAGTACTTGATTGTCATTTAAGAATAAACCCTAAAACTCTGGATAAAAGTTATTCCATGCTGAACTGAAAGCCAGGGGAAATTTCCAGAGGTACAAGTGTACTTGGTGTAACTGAAAGAGTATAAATTGTTCAGAATGCTTTTCCAAATAATAAAAATAATAAAAAATTGCAAAATATGTTTTATAAGTATATTTTATATGCAGCATATTTTGTACAATTAGTATCACAAAGGAATACAGCTCCTTTCCACAACAATAACACTATGAAAGAAGCCAGAAGAATCATCACTAAATATAATATTTCACTTATGCCAATGTATCATATCTACAGCACAACATTGATATAATTAACTGGATTTTATTATACAATAATGATGATTAAATAATTTTAATCTTGTAATTAATTTCATTCTGCATCTCATTCACTTATAGGTCTATAATATTCTTGATGAATTTTAGAAAACAGAGTTATACATTCTTCTTTATTCATCAAGAATATAAGTCATCAATGTTTAAAAAGTGACTTTTAACATTTTATTTTATAAATTCAAGAAGCTCTCATGAAACAATGTTTATGGATGGGGAAGTAGGCACAATTAAAGCAAACATCAGATGGTGAGGTATAGAAATATAAACTGATAGATATATAGATACAGATAAATATAAATTGATGCCTTCCTACGTAATGCTACTAACATAGTTTGGGAAAATTTATGATTTTAGTCTAACTTTTTAAATACTGAGAGTTAATATCCAATGGGAAACTGCACATGTGATCATTGGGAGCCACATACATAGTTTATAATATCCTTTCTTCTGACACTTTCTATGTAGACAGAAACTGGGAGAATTTCCCTCTATCCTTAGACCAGCTAACATCATCAGTGATTACAACTGCATCTGCAGTCACAGCTGAACAATAGTGAGTGTATCATAGAGGTACATTACACACTCAAACAATGTAAAATGAAATATAACTTTGGGAAAGCTTAAGACCACTTCAGTACTGATGGCTATTAGAGGAAAGTAAGTTTCTGTATATTCACAAACCCCATGAAAAGGATGGATACATAAATTGCTAGATAGATACAGACAAAAACATGTATGATCATTGTCTCTGAAAATCTGATAATGGTTTCCCTTATGATATTCATACAATTTCACACAAGCAAATGATTCAAGAAATGGATTTATGACATTTTCCTTTTGTCTTTTTCATGATTCAAGATAAAAGTAATATGTACTTTTACTTCAGTATATACCAAATGTCATACAGAAGACAATATATAAGACAAAACCAATCCTAGTTCCCTTAGATTTTTCCCAAAGGAAATTTTTAATGAAGATGCTATTTTGATATCCCTTTTAAATGACAAATTTAAAAGGGCTTTTCATATTAGAAATGGTGATATCAATGGCATATGATACCTTCTGACTTCTTATGCAAATGACAAATATAAAACTAAAAAAGTATTGAAAAATCAAATTAACAAAAGTGTCAGTTTGTTCTTACTACATGAAAATAGAATTCTCCTATGTGCCACCATGATGGAATTGGCATTTTTGAGTTCATAGTATTTATTTTCTTTTCCCTTAATGATACAAGATTATGCTCAACAATATATAGTGTTTAATTCCACCTACAAAAGCAATGAAAGTATAAATTCATGTTTTCAGGGTAATAATTTCTTCATATAGTATTTAGTTAATGAAGTGAGTAGAACTATTAGCATCTTAACTTTTCTACTTATTGTTTGAAAATGCTTTCTGATGAATGAATAAAGGAGCATTTCTCTCAAAACTGAAAATTGGTACTATGGATCAAGTGTTATTTTGATAGCCACTGATTCATAAAAGCATTTTTAGCCACTTACCTGTGAGTAACAATAAATCACTAAATAAAAATTTCTAGGTTACATTGATGAACATAAATGGTTAAAAAGTAGAATGAGGGTTACCAGAATTTAGAGGGAGTGGAAAGATCAAGAGCTAGGGAGAGAGAATCAACAAATACTAAGTTACGCTATCAGTTAGACAGAGTTCATAAGTTTTGGAGTGACCTAGTACAGTAGTAGGGTGATTACAGATAAAAATAATTTACTGTATATTCAAAAATGCTAAAAGAAAGAGTTTTCAAAGCTTTTATATAAGAATTGATAGATATTCAACCTGATTTGAACATTACACAATTGATGCATGCATTGAAATAATGTTTTTTATTTTTTCATGTATCAGTTAAGATTAAATTCAATTAAGAATATTTTAATATTTTACTTAATAATTTTACACCAACAAATATTCTGGATTTATTTTTCATGAATAGGAATTGATTTTCAATTAAATTCTTCTCAGTATATCCTCAGTAATTTCTTGTTACTTATGTTGTAAAGCAATCAATACCCCCAAGTTTGATCTCTGTTCAGTTAGAATGGCAATCATCAAGAATACAAATAACAATAGTTTCCGGTGAGCATGTAGGGAAAATGTACACTTATATATTGTTGTTGGGATTGCAAACTAGTACAACCACTTTGAAAAACAGTACGGAGACTTTTCAAAATCTAGGAATGCAGTCACCATAAGACCCAGCTATCCTACTCCTTGCTATTTATACAAAAGAACTATAATCAACACACTATAGTGATATAGGCACACTGATGTTTATAGCAGCAAAATCCATAATAGCCAAGGTATGGAACCAGTCCAATAATCAATAACAGATGAATGGATAAAGAAAATGAGGTATATATACACAATGAATTTTTACTAAAAAGAATGAAATTATTTCATTGCTGGTAAGTGGATGGGATTAGTGTGTATCAGGCTAAGTGAAATAAGTCAGACACAGAATGTCAAGGGTAAAATGTTTTCTCTCATATATGGAAGCTACAGAGAAAAAGAATTTTAAAGGGAATTACACAAAAACAGAAGGGAGAACAACAGAATAGAGGAAAGGGATGAAGAGCAAGGAAGGAATGGACCACATGGGGAAGTCCTGGGATATAAAATCCACTAAATTATATATTTCAAAGTACGTGAATTCTATTTGTATATATAATTATCATACAGTAATTAAAAACTACTAAGAAAAATAATGACAGAAGGGGGATCAGGAGAGTAGAACAAGTGAATTGAGGAAGGGATGAGGGCAGGAAAAGGGAAGATACCTGGGAAAAAGATTGACCAAGTTATGTTATGTGACTATGACATATTGAATCCCACTATTATGGATAAATAGGATGCATCAATGAAAATAATTTTACAAAAGAAATCAAAACAAACTTCCTATTCTGTTCTACATCTTAACAAACCTTTGAGTTTCTGAATAATTGCAAGTGACTCTAAGTCTTACCCTTTATGAGATGGTGATTTTCATAATAAAATATTTTCTCTCTTTTTTTTCTTTCAGTATTTTTTTTCTGTTATTGTTCCTAGAGTGCTTGCTAATAATAAAACAGAAAACACAGAATCGCCAAATATTTGGAGGACACATTTTAGTGCCATAGAGAAGGTGGTTGCACTGTCAAACATTACATAAGCTCCATTAGATCACTGAGTTCAGAAACTCTCTTTCAGTTGAGACTTTGCTTGGAATGAGATTTTCCCGCTTTTAAAATGTTTCAGAAAGTCTTGACACCTTCTGTGCATTTCACTAAGTTCTCTCCTATCATGCTTGACTTCTTTATTTGACAATATGAAAACTACCTGGCCAGATATTTCAAGACAGGGCATTGTATTAGAGCAAAGCCAATTTTTGGTTGCATTGGCCTTTGCATCTGAATTTCCCTTTCAAAATAAATATGCACTCAGGTACATTTTCACAATGAACAAAGACAAATATTATTTTTTCTATATTTTTGAATACAACAACCCTAAGTGTAAAAACACATTTTTAAATATATCAACAATTGATATTCTCATATGTTTTTAACTTTCATTTTAATCTGATATTTATTTAAAACCTTTTGGGGTTTTAAAGAAGTATTGAAAAGAACATTATAAGTTGATACATAGAGAAGTACATTGACTTTTTTGTATCTTCATGTTTGATAATAAAACTGAATTCAAAATATATATAATATAAACTGAATTCAAATATATATATATATGATAATATATGGAAACATTTTAAAAATATAACCCAGGTGAGATAGGAAACAAAAGACCTATTCACAATCTTGAAGGCTAGTCCCTTATAATGAAAATCCACCATCTTGTATTGGCAATGATTGAATATGATGTTTCTGTGCTAAAATACCTTCCTATATCAGATATTCCTTTGCCTACTTCTTGTCCTGGCTACTACCCTGCATGGGCTCTATTTGATTTTATGGAGAACAAAACTCCATACTCCCCGCCTCTTTCAGTATGCATCTTGTGCCTTTTCCTGTTTCTAGGACTTTTCATTCAATGCCACAATATGACAGTCATTACACAGTGCCCCCATACACGAATTGAAAATGTGAGGACTTAACCAAGTATGTTGATGAATGGGAATGTTTAGCTATAGTATAAGATCTTTCCCCTTTATCACCTATGAACAATTTAGACATAGTTAATTTGAATCTTGGATAATGTGAGGAATCATATAATTAGCATTACTGATCAGGAATCTAGAATGATAATGACTCCCCCATCCTCTCTGCCTATTTCCCTAATCATTACTACTGGCTCAGGAATTGAAATTCCTCACAAAGTAATAGCTCATGAGTGAGTCTGAGGCACTATTTTATGATTACACAGGGTATGACACGGGTTGTGTAGCCATAAATCATGTTTTAAAAACATTATTTGCTTTAATATATAATTTTAATTGATGTATAGTAAATTTACATATGGAAGGGTTATAAGGTAATATTTTAGTGCATGTATACAATGTGGAGTGGTCAGATCAGAGTCATGGGCATATCTCTCACTTCAGACATTTATCACTTCTTTGGGTAAATTATATCACTATGCTAAAAAGACATCATCTGTTTTCTTTCTCATTTTAAAGAATATGCATAGAAATGAGATAAAAAATGGGATTTAAAAAAAATTCATATTGACCAAATTATTTCAAGATCACTAAAAACACATTTTTAAAAAATAGAACCAATAATCTTTTGGCAAATATATGTTTAATTATCATATTATGTTTTTTCCTAAGAAGTATGCCCAAGTTATCAAATATACATCTAAAAATGAGTAGTAATTAAACTGTTTAAAAGCCTTTCATAAAAAGAGTATGACGGTGTTTATGTTTTATCTATATTTTATTTAAGTTGACAATGATAAAAACATTTACTGCTATAAAATGGGATATTCTTTATAAAGATGGTCAGTTTTATGTCAGTTTTTAGAATAAGGTGTCTAATTATATTCCAATGCTTACACACACTAATGTTTCTGTTTTTTAATTTCTTTATTTTTATTATTATAATATATTCAGTATGTAATAATATTTGTGACTTTTTTATGTGAAACAAAAGCTCGTCAATTTTCTATTTCATATAAACTCAGTATCATGGAAACACAATCCTTTTATCATTTTAACGGATTGTATACTCTGCCTTATTGGAATAAAGATGGAATGAAAGGTCAAATTAGAAGTCATGTCTATTATCATTCATGTTGCATTTGGTTAAAAAATATCTCCAGTTTTAAATGTTACTTCAATTTGCATTGCCCGGTTCTTTTCCCAGAAAAGAAAATTATAATGCTTATTCAGGTCTTGGCACACCCTGTTTCCTAAAACTGAACTAAAGAAAAGAATTGTAGTGGCAATGCATTTATTTGACAAGCTAATTGAAGTTGCACAATAAGTCAGTTTGATTTCCAAGGACAGAAAGGTTAATGGAGTGTGCTTCTCTATACTTGTACAATAGCTGAGTTTTCTTTACGAAAATAACTGTGATTTCCTATATTAGTAGTTACATTATTCAAGCAGCAAAGTTATATTTGAAAGGAAAACTTAATCATTATAAAATAAACCCATTTTAGAATATGCAGTTGAGAAACTTACTCTGAATACATAATGTCATGTCCTTGTCAAATAATACAAAATGCACACTTCTTATTTTCTCTGTTATAAAGTGTTGTGATTTCATCCTAAATGTATTTAGTGGGACAACACAACCAGAGAGCATTTTAGACAGGTGGTATTTAGTCTGTTACATTGAAGCCATAAATGAGAAACATGAGACCTTTTTTCTTGATACAATTCAGCTCTCGTTCAAAATAAATGCAAAGCAAATGTCAGTGACAATTTTTCCATACGAAGATAAGGTTTAAAAACCAGGTGGCCACAAAGTGGAGTTCATTTGAGAAATAAAACTGGGTAAGGAAAGGACATTCATGAATATAGATCCCCATCTAACATTTTAGTATAGTGATTTTAATGTTTAAATAAAAACAAGACTTTAAAAATTTGAAAGAAGAGCAAAAGACAGTAATTTTTATGATCAGTGTAGTAATGTCTAATATAAACTTACATGCATTTTATATGCATTCATAAAATGTCCATTGCTCTGGGGTTTATATAAACATTTAATGTAATATTTTCCTTTTTAGGTTGCAAAAAAATTATAGAATTAATCATGGATGTATGTGGTAGGTACTATTGTGGACTTTGTAGGTTCATCAGAGGAAAAAATAAAGAAATTCTTGCCTCATAGAACTTGGAAAAAGACAATAAGTGAGAAAAATAAGTACCTTAAGTATGAATAAGATAACAGTAAGTTCTAACAAGCATAAATAAGGTAGAAAAAAGATAATATGACAGGTCAAAATGGGAAGAAGGAGGTTAGGATCTTAGGGAGACTCACTGTAACCAGATTAGAATATAAAGAAATTGCAAAGAAAAAAGTTTCAAAATCTCTTGGTTTCACTCACAATTTCATGATTAGAATTTTTTAATAAATATTTTTTGTTTAAGTTTAATTTTTAACTTTATTGAAAGATAATTTAAACATGGAATTTGTGAATTTTAATGTATATTTTTTAGAGTTTGGACATGTGCACACACCTATGATGTCATCACTAAAATCATGATGCTGATCATATCCTTGTATTACAGTGGCATTAATCTTTTGTGTATGCATTTTTTCTTTTTGTAGCAAGAACATTTCACTTGATATCTACTCTGTAAAGTACATAATATGATATTGTAAACTACAAGCATTATAATGCATAACAGATCTTTAGAACTTATTAATCTTATGTAACAACGCCCCATTTTTCTCTCCACTAGCCCATGATAACTATTTTGTTCTCTGCTTCTGTGCTTTTGACAATTTTAGATATCTCAAAACAATGGAGTTTTCCTTTTTTTCCTGGTCTGTTTCACTAACATAATACCCTCAAGGTTCATCCAGCTTGCGGCATTGCAGGTTTTCCTTCTTTAAAGACAAAGTGAACTTCCATTTCATGCATACGCCATATTTAAATAATCCTTGTAGTCTATCATTGGATGTTTAGTTTCTTTTCATTTTTTGAATATTGTGAATAATGGCAATACTATAGACATGCTGGCTTTTTAGAATCCTGCTTCCAATTTCTTTGCATAAATGCTCAGAAATGGGATTTCTGGATCAATCAGAATCTCATTTTTAAATTTTGAGACCCCCTCCGTTCTGTATTTCCTTAGTGGCTGCACCATCTTGCCTTACCAGGATCAGTGTATAAGGATTCCAATTTCAATACATTCTTCCCAATTATGAAAACTAATTTTGGAAATATGATTAGGTCAAGCCATATAATCATTTTAATATTCTAATATATCTTACCATGTTTACACACAGAAAATGTTTTTCTATTTTATTATTACCAGTGATGCATGAATGTGTCTCTCTTTTTTCACCCTTAAAAAATAAAGGATCAAGGTATATGGTATTACTTAATGAAATGAAAAACAAGTTACAAAGTTAAACATTTTTTTATTTTAAACTTATTAAGGATAAGTGTCACTTTAACATAAATCCAAAACAATTATTTAGTTTGATGACTTCTTATACTGTGAAAACCCAGAACAGGAACTAGAACCTCCCTGGATACCTTTTCATATGCCCCTTCCCAATCACGACCCCTCTCCACTAAGGGCAACAACTAGCCTGACTTTGCACTGAATATTTCCCTTCTTTTCATTATACTTTTGCCATCCAAATCCACAGTATTTAACACTGTGGTTTGGCTTTTCTCTTTGTTGCCCTAAATTGTCCTTCAATTCTGGAAAGAATCAAAGACTAGTTCTTTATATTTAGATTGAAAAAAATCATCATATTTCTTGTGTAGAATCCTCAAACTCTAGATTCACCAGATATTATGATTTTAAATCATATAGATTCATATGTGTTTTAGTCAGCTTTTGCATTGCTGTGATGAAAAGACTGACAAGAACAATTTTAGAGGAGGAAAAGTTTATTTGATCTCACAGTTTCAGGGTCTTAGTCCAAAGACTGGCCAACTTCATTTCTAAGGACCTGGGATGAGGCAGAATGTCATGGCATGAAGTTTGTGGTGGAGGAAGGCATCTCAGGAAATGGCACCAAGAAGCAGAGAGAACTCTCACTCTTTTTTTTTTTTTTTTTTTGCGGTGCTGGGGATCGAACCCAGGGCCTTGTTTTTGCAAGACAAGCACTCTACCGACTGAGCTATCTCCCCAAGCCCAAACTCTCACTCTTGAGAGACAGAATATATACCCCAAAGAATGCCTCCAATGACCCACCTTCTCCAGTCACACCTTACCTGCCTATGGTTACCATTTAGTTATCCCTATCACTGGATTACTTCACTAACTAGGACAAAGCCCTCATAACTCAATCCTTTCATCTCTAAACTTTCTTGCATTGTATCAAATGTGAGATTTTGGGGGATACCTCATATCTAGACCATAACAGTATGAATCTCTATAAATTGACAATAGAATTAATAAGCTTAATCAGTATCAAGTTCAGATCTTTGTTGCAAGATAATTAATAGGTGTTAAGTTCTTCAGCAGAAAGACTACACCATTAGAAGTTTCTTCTAGTATTATTCAAGTTTCTTTATGCCCAATGACTATTTCCAGTTTATCACATTTGGACTACAAATGGTGATATTAAAATTCTTTCACTTGTTTACATATTTATGAAAAGAGAAATATTTGTGATTTTGTTGCCTAGGGATTTCATCTTTATAAGAAAAACATTCCATCCCCTCTCTCATTTTAATTAATAATTTTTAAAATAAAATAATGAATTGGATTTCTAGTACTGTCCACAGGTTAAATTATTATTATCATTATTATTATTTTTATGTATATTATTATTAAGAGGATAGTAGAGTGAAACATATTATTACCTCATGTGCATATATGACTGCATGACTGATGTGATTCTATGTACAATCAAAAAACTGAGAAATTATACTTCATTTATGTATGATTTATCAAAATATATAAATGCATTCTACAGTCATGTACAACTAATTAGAACAAATTAAAAAAAGTTTAGATTTAAACATATGTGATGTGTTTTAATGTACAACAATAGTTTCCTTAATTACTATCAAATTATTTATTCTTTGGTCAGCAAAAACGTCTTCAGATTGATTCATGGTCTCTTCTTGTCCAAAATGTTCAATACACATATTTCTGCCCCAGACTTGGGTCAACTGTTCTTAAAGAATCTGCGTTTTGAATTAATGGGAGGAATTTTGAGGTGGCAATGTAGATAGTAAGATGCTTATTGCTACTGGTTTGGTCATTGTGTCTAGATGTTTTTAGCTTATAAAACAATATACAGAAAATTTCAGTTGACCTCTCATACTGCAAGCTGCAATTCAGTACTAGAGAGTGTTTACTTAATCGCTTCCACCTTATGTACATATATCCTGTTTGATTTTTTAAATTTTACTTTATTTTTGCATGTGCTTTCTTCATTTGCAGTCATAAGTATATTACCAGATATTTCAAAATGATATTTTATATTCCGTAGCCATGATATTGAACATGTATTCTTAGTTCTACATGAAAATATATACTTAATATTAAGCAATTATCGTTATTATTGTGATGTTTCTGTATTCCTTTTAATTATGGGAAGTTCATTTTATGAACCCTCAAGGGTTTATTCTATGAGCCCTCAAAGAACTTGATCTTGACATTTTTCCTGAGGATTTTGTGTTTGAAATTAATTTAATTAGAAAATAAATCCTTTGCACATATTTTCTTTCATTGACATTTAAAAACATCATATTCCCTTTTCCTCTGTCTTAAGTACTGATCTTGGAAATCTGATGATAATCTCTTTGTATTTCATAATTCCCTTGTTTTGATGTTTTATTTTGGTCTAGATATCTCAGGCATTTTCTTTTCCTTTTAATGTCTATGGTAGGTAGCATAAAGTTCCCCAAAAATACCTACCTTCAAATATCCAGACCTATAGAAATTGTCTTACATGGAAAATGGGACTTTACAGATTTGATTAAGTCAAAGACTTCAAGGTGAGTTGATTAACTTGAATTATCTAGTACAGTCGATGTAATAATGAGAATCTCATAAGAAGTTAGGAGGCGGCTCAGAGTAAGAGAAAGAAATGTGATGGTAGAAGCAGAGGATTAAATAATACTGGGGTGATATCCCAGGAACATGATCAGTGTGCAGAAGCTAGAAAACACAGACTTCTCCAGAGCCCCCAAAGGGAACACATTCCTGTCTAACTTTGACCTCTATGACTGAAAGATAACAAATTGTTTTAGCCACTGTCTGTGGTTCTTTGCTAAGGTAGCACTAAACATCATGAGGCTGATCTATATTGAAATATGTCTCAGTTTTAGTTATTCTTGACTAATTTATTCCAACAAATTGGTTTGTCCTGTTAACATGTGGTTTCAGGGAAGATTTCTTAAATGTCAGCATATTTTAACTTTTTTCCTTGCTTTGTTTTAGAAGAACTGTTACATATAAGACTGTGTTTCTGTGTGTGTGTGCCCTTAATTTCAGCATTTGTCCCTTTTTCTTAAGTCAGCCTTGTCTCTCTTTCTTCATTTCTTTATTGCTCCAAAAGCTTTTTAAAATCGTCCTTTTACAAGAGACATGATTTGTTGTTTTATGTCTTCATGTTACTTTAAAATCTTCATCTTAAAATGACATTCTTTCACTTTAATTTCTTCCACAGTTCTATTATTTATGCTGTTTTTTGAATAACATATCAATTTTTAACTTCTTATAAAATATTTTGTACTGCTAGTTGCGGTTCTGTGCATTTAATGGGCATATTTTAGGGTGTATTTTCCTTGTAAGGAGGTGATATTGGTGTGCCTTTATATTTTAATTTTTTAGTAATAACTTCATGTGGGCTTTCTTTAATCATTTTTAACACATTTTACCTGAAATTAGTTCTAATAAATTCCAGAAGAGAATTGTTAAGATTAATCTTCCCAACTTCATAGATGTAGAATTTCCTGTACTAGCAATTTTATAAACAGTTCCAAATTATTAATTATTTAAAGTCTTCCGGACTTCCTAACACCCCACAATTTTTCTGAATCTTACTTATGTTTTGTCTCTATTAACCCTTTCCCACGTAATTGTGGTCATTGACCTAAGTGTTCTTTTTCAATGAAGGACTCTGTCCATGTATCCAGACATCTTCAGATTTTTCAGTTTATTGTGAATCACAAGTAATCACTTATGAGTGTCTGCACTCACTAATTTGGACTACTGTTCATGTGTCATCAATACAGATTAATTTTTCCTAATCTAAAGCTAAACAGAAATAGAATGAACACGTGCATCCTAACGTGATCAAGATTTAATGCAGTTTTAAATATTACAAATGTACTTAATTTCTCAATGTTCATTTCTGATATTTAGAAACAGTGTTGTAATTTTTGTACTGTGGTCATTTAACCTTTGAAATATCTATTTATTGTTCCAGTAGTCATATCGTGTTCCTTAAGATTATGCATATAATATTCACAGAATAGGATTGATTTACTTCTCTTTTCAATCCTTAATAATTTTATTTCTTTTTCCATTTTTCTTTTCATCTATCTGCAGCTACAGATCAATGTTGCACAGAAGTTGTGAGTGCACTTTTATGGTATGCACTCAACATTAATAAGAATTCATTAACTTAATTACTATTTTTTCAACTGAAAATTTATCATAGATATATAATAATTTTAAAAGGCTAAAAATAATAACTTAGATCATGATGTAACTAGAATATTATAATTCTTGTTACCAACCAAGAATTATTGAAAATATTGGAAAGTCCAATGAATTCTAGTTATACACGAGATGTAAAATTAATTCTTATATAATCTTAACAAGGTAGCTTCAGAATGCTAGATAAATTAGAAGATTATATAGATTTACCAGCTGTCATATATTTATTATAAATTTTTCAAATAAAAATTCATATTTATATATTCAAATAAAATATGCTCAGTGTAGACACATTATTATGTATAGAGAAGCACAATGAATAAACATTAACAAGCCAAAAAATTTTATTATATTTGAAAAAGCACATAAAGGCAAACCATTTTTCATTCCTTACTCAATGCATTTCCCCATAAATATAGTTCTCAAAGAGAAAAAAATTCCATGAAAAACCCTAAAAAATTGTGTAGAAAATGTAGAAACTCTGGAAATCAGGGGAGATAATGAATTGACAGAGTAATGATGGACATTTTAAAATCTTTCTTATGTGAATTACCATCATATATCTTAAGTAGATTAATTGATATCATGAAGTGATCAAAATTACTTTTCATCAGGGGAGTGAGGCTTCTTAGAAACAAAGGAGAAAGAACCAACAAATTGGGTGAATTATAGGTAGGCAAAGAATGTCAGTCTCAGGGTGTGTTGTGAAACAGTAAATGAGTACATTGCAGGCAAGACCCCTACAAGTGGGAGGAAGTTCTCCATGCTGCTGTGCAGCCTATCATTGTGTCAGGGAGCAGGGTGATTCCAAAAGCTTAATCAGAGTTGATGATTAGCCATGAAGACCTGGGCAATACATCATTTTCTAGCAAATGGAATCACAAAAACAGAACTGGAGATACAGTAACAGCATTAGTAGTGACAGTCCAAACTTCTATGCAAAGTGGTACCCTGTGGTATAATATTCAGCCAAATGGATTCAAAACCATGATGTTACAGTTAGACACATGAATAAGTTGCAAGAGAGAAACTTAAAAGTACTCACCATAAAGAAATTTTAAAAGTTTAAGGTGCTGGATATGCTAATTATCCTGAACTGATCATTGCCTAATCTATGCATGAATCAAAACATACATTATATTTCACTAATATGTGTAAATATTTTGGGCAAATGAAAGTTAAATTAATTAATTTAAAAATTGTGAGCTGCTGTTCTCACCCCATGGCAAATAGATCACTACTTTTTAGCAGTTGGTGGGTAGGGACAGATAAACCATGTGCATATTTAGAGACTATGTTGCTTTCTTCATTAATGTGACTAGTGACTTGTATAGGTTTTTTTTCTTTCCCTCAATATATACTTCAATGGGATATTTTCTGTGGTCCTCGTAGTATATTGACTTCAGCTGTCTCTTCATATACTTAATGACTTTGTTCCTGAAGTCAATTGAGATTTAAAAGGCCTCCTTGAAAAAAAATGCATAGTGAAGTAAAAGATTTGGACAGAACTCTCAAAACTAAAGCTTATAAAAAGAAAAAAAATTGAAAAGTCAATAGAGAGATTATATAATAAGAGATACAGCATTCAAGGAAATAAAGACAAATTAATGACTGCAAATGCATACAAAATTAAATAGAAAAAAGTTCTATAAAAGTGAGATGGAGAAACAGAAAAAACTGGAATAGAGAAACCAACATGGTTCAAAACGAGCTCTGTAGATTAAAAAAATTTTTGAAAACATAAAGAATGATAATAAAATTAATGATATTTGAAAATGTGAATCAATCATATATATCAATTATAAATGGTTTTAAGTGAGTGAAACCTTATGTCTGTTTTTAACATTAGGTGAAAATTAATGAAAACCTCATAATCTAAGAATATGCTAGTGAAGTTTTAAAACTGTAAAAAAAATTCACCAGTTTGAATTGAATTTACCAATTTGAAATTTACCACCTTAAAAAATTCAGGTTAAATACTTGGAAGTAAAAACCAGTGTTTTCTTAATATTGAATATTAGAATATAAGTTAAGAAATATATTCAGAATTATGAAGAGAAAATTCAGTGGAAAATGTACAATCATAAACCAATGTATTGTTATGTAAAGGAAACATAAAAATCACAAATTTCTCCTTTAAGAATATGATGTAAAGAACACCAACAAGCAAATAAAAAATAATTGAATGAGAATAAATAACCTAGGAAGACTGTTGAGAACCTTGGTGTCACACAGTAAAATAACACAACTTATTAATAATTGAAATAGACTTTTTTTAGAGGAAAAGGAGACATTAAAAGGATGATATATATGTAAATAATAATATTATTAGGAAAAAGAAACATTGTACTGTTATTGCAAAGAAATTAAACTTAAAACTGACTCATGAATAAATAGTCACAGAAATCGTCACTGACATTATTTTGAAGAAAATATTGATTTAAAAGCAGATGTAAAAGTATTCATGTCATACCATAAAGATTAGAGGACAAAATAGATAAAGTGTATCTAATTTTCATAAATAAAGACATACATATTGATAAAGTAAATTGAGATATTACATACCCCAGATTAGAAATATCAAAATGAGTAAATAAAACACTGACAAATATAAGAATAAATTGAAAATAAATAATTAGAAGGAATTTAATATACTCCATTAAAATACTCCTTTAAAATTTTTATATGCAAAAATGAAAAGAACCTCATGATCTTATAATTTGATATATTTGAAAAATCTTGAGTCATAGATGATAAAGTTCTTATGTCAAGAAAAATATGTAATAATTTTAATGATTAAAATGATTAAATGTCTTATTTCTGGATAATTATGGATAACGACATTGCATTAACACAGAAGTCCATGAAAAAAGGTATACATAAAAAATCAATACCATGTGCAACTACTTAGACATTTAAAGTAGTTTAAAACAATTTTTGTGCAAAAGTATGTAGTTTTATACGTTGCAGTAATCAAGTACTAAAAATTATTTTCTTTACTTCCTATAGTTTGGAAATCTGAAGTTAAGCTGTGTGCAGACCCTTTCTTCCTCTGAAAGCCAGAAGAAGAGTCCTACCTGGTATTCTCCCGGCTTCCAGTGGTTACTGGCTGTCTTGTTATCCCAGTGTAGGTGGGATACACTCCTATCTCTGCTTCTGTGCTTACATGGTTCTGTGATGTGCTTGCTGTTTCACCACCTGATCTTCATAAAACAACAATCGTTTGGGTTAGTGTTCACAATAAGTGTGGTGACCTCATCACAACTGATTCCATCTGTAAAGATGTTATCTCCAAATGAAGTCATGTGAGATTATGGTGGACATGAATTTGGGGGAGGGGAATTTAATGTCACTGTACTGAGGTACATATATTTTTGAGGCAAAACAGCTTCACCATAATATAACAGTGATTTTAAGATATTTTTTAAAACATTTTTTTCTCTTCAAGCAACTCATCATTTTATTATAGGAACATTCTCATGAAAATGAATAATTAAGACTGAATAATTGAGAATGAATGATTTACCTTTAAGAAACTGGCCAAAGCTAATCTGGTTGAAACAGGATTTATAACTCTTGCTTTTGTTCTAAGTCTCTGTGAAATAGATAGGTTATTAATTGGGTTAATATTAAGCAGAATCTGAGAGAAAAAGAAAATATTCCTAAAATACCATATGAACTTAGCTTTTCTTTTAAAGTGGTAGCAGAATTGCTGACAATGGTTCTGGAAAACATAAAATTAATAATTTTAGTTGCTCTGTCTTTTTTGGCATGAAGTGATTCTATATTATATTGCAGACATTCTGCCTTACCTTGGGTATTTTCAGAAAGTAATGAGAAATGTCATTCAAGGATGTTTGAAGAACCACAGATCAGAGAGCAAAAAGCCCTTTGATCTTTCTTTGAGTAAAGGAGATATCGAATTGGCAAATGTTACTACATAATACAATAGAAATTCCATTAACTGAAAAAAATCTCATATTGGCATGACACTCAATAGGAAGTATTGAGTTTATTATCATATAACCTTAATAACAATTCAAGCTCTACAGGAAAGCTAAAAATCATCTGGATTATTACAGCCTTTCAAGTCATTCAGAATATGACTTCTATTCATTGCTTTAAGGTTGTGCTAAAAACATCATGTAGTAACTTAAAAAAAATTAAAATAATCAATAAAGGTTTGTGTAGTTTAACAAGTCATTGACACTAATTGGTAAAACATCTGAGTAGCACAGATAGTTAACAATTGTCCTATGTCTTTCAATATTTTCTTGATGACAACAACCAGAAAGAGAATACTTCCAAATATGCAGTGATGATCTGAATCTCTAATGGCACTTTCATATAGTTTAGTACAACTTACTAGGGAAAAGAAACATCCAATATGCTCTATTTAATCTGCAGATTCGTTTGTTTTATATATGAGTCTCCATGTATTAACTCATTCAGAAATTAGTACTACAGTCTTAAGTTTTAGTCAGTATTCTAAATGACAGAGATATCTGAGTGAGAAAGATTTTTAAAAACAATGTTACATGGAAATTCCATGTTAGTATGAGAGGTAAAAAATAAAAATAAAAATAGTAAATTATATTACAGTACCTTGAAAGTATATACAGAATAGTATTATAGTGGGAATTTGGAATAGGTGACACATCCTGGGTATTGTGAATTACAACCAAAAAAAAAGTTCCCAATTAGAAGATGTTATTTGATTCAAGATTTGCAAGAAGTGAGGGAATGGTCTCTTGAGATATCTATGAATGAAAATTAAAGGTAGAAGAAAACATTACTTAATAGTCAGAGTGGAAGCTCCAAGACAGGAGTGTATCTACTGGGTTTAGAGATTAGCCGGAAGGCAAGAGTGGTCTGAGTGGAGTCTTCCTGTCCTGACTGGGAGGTAATATCAGGTGAGGTCAGAGAGATGACCAAGGGTCAAGTCCTGGACATAAAGCTGTGGGTCCACGGTCATTTAGTCAGAAACAAATACCAAATATTCTGGGTGCCATGAGTCATAGTACTCAACTTTTCAATCAGGTTATTATATCTCATAAATTATAGGTTTTTTAGATATATGTATTTTTAGATGATTTTATATTCAAACACAAGTATATATATTTAAGTACTCTAAAAAATATGTTTACTTTATGAAAACTATAAAACTCTACCTAGTCAAGGCCTTATGATTTCTTCTACCTATGATACATTTAAAAATATATTTGATAGCTATTTTGGTAATACTTTTATCAAAAATTAGCCAAATATTTTATGTAGGAATAATTAGGACTAACTTTGGAATAATGATTTCAAATAATAGTGTTTATAGTACCCAATCTTCAAGACAGCCCTCAGTGACAACTCTTGAAATTTCTTTTTCACATTCTACCAGGGTTGCTCTGTATGGCAAGTAACATATGGCAGAAGAAGGAACATGTCCCTATTTAACATGAAGTTGTCCACTGAGGATACTTATATCTTCTCTCTCATTCTCATGCCACCAGGGAACTGCAGTCAACCAGTATCCATATGAAGGAGGTTGGATATGGGTTCCCCACTCTCAGCTGAGCTTTGAGACTTCTGGATCACCAACTGACAATTTAGCTCTAACCCTAATAATCATGCAGAGTCAGAAATTCTCACCTAAGACTCTTCCGGAATCTTAATCTTGAGTCTCACAAATTTTATAAGAAACTAAATGATCATTGTTTTAAGCTTTATGTTTTAAAATAAATATCCATCAAAATAAAAGTAAAATATATTTTGGAACTAGAGCAGAAAAGTTGGTGTCAGAGTGGTGCATCATAAGAAATAATTGATAGGCCTTTGGCGACTTTAAAAATGGAAGATGAAATTAAAAGAGGCAAGAAAACAGATTCTATTCTAAATCCTCCAGAAGAAAATGCAGCAATCATTACACTTTAGTTTTAGTCCAATGACACCCATTTTGGATCTTTATTCTCCAGAACTGTAAGATCATAAACTTATATTGTTTTGTTTTGGAGTTTATGAAAAATTTTATTATGGCCTTACAAAACTATTGCAGATTTTTGTGCCTATAACTTGTGCATTAATGTAACATAGACCTAAAAATACAGTTGTGGCTTTACAAGTGGGAACTAGCTAGAGGCTGGTAAATTTTGATCATGCTAGAAAGAGCTTAAATTTCCTTAAATTGACTATTACACATATGGACATTTGAAACTCCAAAGGTTAAGATGACAGTAATGAGCATGGTATAGAAAACATATGTTACCTTTTGGAACTCTTAAATTATTATGTACACATTAATTAGAAATATGGATATTAGCTGAGATGTAGCCAGAGAGCATTTGCTCAGCATTTGTGAGACCCTGGCTATCATCCCCAGCACGGGGAAAAAAAAAAGGAAGAAAAGGAAAGAAATATGGATTTGAAAGGTATTGTTAGTGAGGGTTCAGATAGAAATAAGAAATGCATTATGGAAATTGAAGGAAAGAAAACAAAGGGATAAAATGGAAAGTACAAGTAGTCATTGGTCCTCAATTATTCCAAAATTTAGCCAGGCAAATGCTGGATATTGTGATTATATCTCAAAACCAGTGAATAATTGCTGTGAGCTGTTTTTCCACCCTCTGAGTCCTTCCTTTTTCATTAATGGTAGCAGGTGCAGCTCTTCAATCAGCTGTCAGTTGAACTTTGTGGGTCTAAATTCTCATTTTCATTTTGTATTATCTCTGACATTTTCAGTCCAAGATGGTAACACTTCTAAATACAGGACTCTGCCCAGATGTTTGTGAAACTAACAAGGGCCAGGCCATTAATTAAAAGCCTATTATCTTTCTTTCATTTTTTTTTTTTTTTTTTTTTTTTTTTTTTGTTACCGGGGAATGAACCCAAGGGTCCTTAACCACTGAATCACATCTTCCAGCACATTTTTTGTATTTTATTTGAAGACTGAGTTGCTTAAGGCCTCACTAAATTGCTGAGGATGGCTTTGAACTTGCCATCCTCCTGCCTCAGCCTCTGGAGCTGCTGGTATTCTAAGTGTGCACTCCCACACCACGCCTAAAAGCATATTTTGAATCTCCTAAAGATAAATCTTTCATTCTCTCTGGGAACACTATGGGACAATAACCTGGCACATCTCAACAACACTAATGTTCTGTTCGAAGAATATCTGAGGTACATGTTTTAGTCTCTTTATAGGTACTTTGTCAAACTTTGATCTTTCTGAGGTCTCAAAATATTTTTAGTAAGATCTTTATATTTGACCTGTGTTTTTCCTAGTAGTGTAGTAAATTTGATATTTGCTCAGTGATTTGGCATTCTCTGATGAGAGGACTGAGAATTTTCACTACCAATAAGGGCTGATGTTTAACAGCCTTTCCTTTGCTTCATTTCCCCCCTCTCACATTTTACTCTGAGCAACAAAAAGATAACTGCAGCACACTCAGGTCTCTGACAGGGAAGCAGTTTTACATGAGTCCCTGTTATGTCTGCTCCTCGAAATGCTTTTCAAGGATATTTTCGTTGCTGAAAGACATGGAGATAGAGAGTACCTCCATCTAAGATTTCTAACTCCAGGACAATGAAGATCAATTCTCCTGTTTTGGAAGTATTTTATAAGTCTAGCTATGAGTTATTCTATTGCTACTGTAACAAGATTAGCTGCTTAAATTAAAAAAATAAATAAATAAAAAAACACCTTTAACTTCTGAAGGTCCAAAGTCAGAAATATGTCTTAGTGGGATAAATTGAAGCATCAGAATAGCTATATTTTCTTCCAGAAGGTTTTAAGAACAGGTTTGCATTTTCCAACTTTTAGAGGCTGCTTACATTCCTTGGCTTGTGATCTCCTTGGCTGGTCTAACCTTCTTAAGCAGCACCTCTCTAATTTTGTCTTTCCTGTCTTCTTCTTTAAATTATAAAGACTATTGAAATTGCATTGTGTCTACCTGGAAAATACAGTTTTATCCAATATAGTCACTCCATCTCAAAATTCTTAATTGGTGACATGTGCAGAATCACTTTTGTTTTATAAAGTAATGTATTCATGAGTTCTGGGATTGGAGCATGAACATTTTTGAAAGCCATTATTCTGGCTACCATAGTCCACTTCTTAGAGTCAAAAGATTTAATTCCCGCCTACGCACACAATGCAGTCAATCCCCCTTTGCAAATCTGAAAGTTTGTCAATTTCATCATTCTTTCAAGTTCAAAATGTCATTTCTCATCTACCTAAATGTCCTCAATTTTATCTTCTAAATCATCCAGATGACTTATAAATGAGGTTCTGAATATAACTCATTGGGGGACAGTGTTTCATTTCTTCTGTGAACCTGTGAAACTAAAAAACAAGTTCTACGCTGCTAAAGCACAACAGCAGAAGAGGCACAGGATATCAGACACAGATACTCCTGTTCAAAATGAGAAAGAGTGTAGATAGCTAGCTAGATAGCTAGATAGCTAGCTAGATAGCTAGATAGAGACAGAGGTAGATTTTTTTTTGTTTTTTGTTTTTTGTTTTTTGATTCTTGACTATACTCTGTACTCACGGCTACTCTGCCTTTGGAGTCATCTCTTATTTTTCAGAACCTTAGCACCTATTTACAGTTAAGTAATTCGACTCATCTCTTTCTTACTTGTAGAATTTGGGAGACCAGTGGTTTTCTTACATGTCATCGTCTGTCATTGCTTTTGATCTGCGCTGGCAGGATTTGTATTGGTAAATTTCTCCAGGGCTTGTGCTTCTCCAATGTATATCACAGAAATAACCCCTTACATTGGAGGCTATTTCACTGATCTTTCCTAAAAAATCCATTTCTTCTCCTTGTTTCCATTCCCATGGCTGAGCCAATATGTGATATGCATACCTAATCACTTCAAATAATCTTCAGTGCCAATGAACATTGCAACATTTAATTCCTTCTTAGACACTTGTATTCACAACTCTGGCTTTGTAGTTCATGCTTTACTGACAGCGAACATCCCAAATTACCATCTTTTGTACTCATGATCTGGTTAGGCTGAGAATTTCTGAAATTATAAACTCCCATACCACTGTTCTTTCTTCAGTGTATAACTTTCTTCACACATTTTACTATATACAGTTGAAGCATTCAGGCCACATCTTTAATACTTTGCGTAGAAATCTCTATAGCTTATCCAAACTTGTCTTTTACACAGTTTGCTTTCGTTATAACTTTAGGACACAACTGAATTAAGGTTCTGCTACTGTATGATAAAGATTTCCTTATGCAGAAATAAATCAGTGAGGACAGGAATATCTGCACTAGTCAGCCTCCAACAGGGCTAGGAGGAATGATCCCTGTCCCTGGGCATTCATACCTTTTTATAATCACCTCTTTTTTTACCAGGGTTTTTCAATGTACCAAATAGTGAATGGCAGAATATTTCAATTACACTCTCTCTCTTTCTGGCAGACATAAGTTATCATACTTTAAGCAGGAATATGAAGAGGCCCATTAGTGAAAAACTAAAGACTCCAGTAGAGTCAGCAAACTAGGATCTGCTTGCTCATCATCAGGCGAGTGGGCTTGTAAGATTTGCTTAGGTATTGACCCTACTACCCCAGCTAATAATTGTGATATTGTTATATCACCTCTGATCTCAATCTCCCTAGTTCAATCCCTGATGGATCACTGACAGGTGAAAACTGTATGAGAAACCATTTTATGTTTTAAGTGACAAAGTTTTAGAGTAATTTGCTATGCAGAAATGTATGACTTATTCACTCTTGGTTTTGTTTTTTTTCAAACACTATACCTCAAAACAGGAATTGTCACTTTAAGAAAGAGAAATATTATTGGTCTTATAGAAAATGCAAAAGCTTAAATTATCTTTTTAAATGGTAGTAGAAAACATTTTAATAAGTATGTTAGACCAATAAAATCCAAATCATAAATATTGTGCAAAACTTAATCAAATGTACAGCTTATTTTAAAATAGACAACTATAAAAGCATTCTAAATAGCACTGAATATTTTTTGCTTTTACATTTATTTGCAACACTTGTTTTTGTATTGCTGATTTTGCTGTTTCTTTAACTGCGAATAAAAAGTAAGTAAACTCTAAACTGCTGACTACATGAAACATTACAAATGTGACATTTTCCTGCCCTTGCTCTAGAATAAAGTGGTAGAACACACCAAAAGCTTTTGCATACATTTCTTATTAATGTTTTGGATTTTACAAAAAAGGAAAAGTATATTTACATGAACTCTTTGTTATATGCAAAGTTAAGAGTTTTGATTAATTGGAAAAGTCAGGATCATAAAAATAAAATTAATAAAATTAATTTTAGCATAATTTATCATGCAATTTTAACACAGAGAAAGTAAAGCAGGATATTTAATTTTAAAAATTGCTTTTCCCTGTGGTAATATTTTTTGAGAATATTAGTGCTTGGGTAAAACTTTCTAATATGTAATTTTAAAAGAATCACAAAATGCTCCATTTGTACTGATTAGTATAGTCCTTTTGATGGTTTTTAAGTGAGAACATCTATTCTATTTTTGTTACCAGATATGTTTCTTTTCCTAATAAATGCCATGGTTTCATTAAGGTTGTTTTTATTGCATTTTAAATTCACTACAATGCAATTCAATTGTCTCATTTAAGATAGGAAAGTGAGATAGGGAAATACTAAATGACTAGCCAGAGTGCAAATGCTATTTAGTGTCAGAGGGAAAATCTGAATTGTCATTACTTAATTTTAAAGCTTTTTGCTTTCCTTCATTTATTCAATAGCTTAGAAACTTCTCCACATTTATACCTTTTAAAATATCTTCCTTTGATAAGTCTGAATTGCTCTGAAAAAATTGCCATTATTTTGTATTTCCCTGTATTTTCAGTAATAGTACTAATAATTCATACATATTAAAAGTAAAAACACATATCAGGAAACAATTATAAAGAATAAAATCATTAAGTCCCCAACATTTTTAAATGTCATGTGTTTTTCATTGTCATTTTTTTTTATTGGTGAGTAAAAAATGTGATTGTTTTTCTTAGTTTCTTCAAAGATTTCCCCATTTGACCAAAATAAAACATTGATATGCATTTCTTGTTTGCATGTATTCTAATTTCTCAACTAAAAATAATGCAGAACATATTATACTATAATTCTAATGTTTTCTCTCAATTTTAAACAAATACCATGTGTATAAATTTAAAATATATAGTTTCTTTGACAGTCTGACAAAAGCAGTTATATTCTATTACAAATTCCTAAATATAATCAGGTTCTTATTTTTGTTAGTGTTTCACCTGTTTGCAAATGCCTGTTCCAAATTCAAGCTTTATAAATATTGGTTGATATTTTAAATTTTATTTTGTCAATGCAAAGATCTACTTCAAATCTTTGTTGTTGTCATGGAAACGTTTTAAAAAGTTCTCTGTTTACTCTTCCTATTTAATTGTGGAATGACTTTCAAGTTGAAACTAAAATAACATGAAAACTTATCATAGAGACATCCAGTGCTGCCTAGAGTCAGTGCTTCTTTCTTCCAGTGTTACCGGGTCTGAGTGGTAGGTGATTCGTGTCCTGATCCTCAGAATTAGGAAAAGCTTTACTGCTATCTCTTGTCAATTGGCTTTTTCCGGAGCCTGTATGTGTGAGCTTTCATTTGAGCCCTAACATTACTCTTTCCCAGATTCCAGGCAAGATGCAATAATGGCAGGGAAGGACACAAGACACAAGACAGACCAGATTGCAGGATCTGTATGAACAGAACTGTACTTTGGACTGCTACCAGGGCCACATGTTTTGTGTGAGGGATCAGTGAACTTTCGTTATAGCTTGTCTTATAGATTCTCAGGTTGTACACCTTTCTTTTCAGCAACTGCAAGTGACCTTTTCCTTGAAGAATCAGGGACAGAACTTGGAGAACTTAAGGTCCTTGAGGATCCCAGTGGGCACTCCTTCCACTAGTCCCCCTTGGAGATCCAGTGTAGACCTATGCCATGATAGTGGTGTTCCTTCCTCGTTCTACTGGCAGGTGTAGTTGAGCCATGGGAAACTACTCAGCCCTTGTTCTTGCTGAGCGTTAATGACTAGGAGTGTCCTTAAGCAATGCAATCTGAGAACTGGAAAAAAAAAATTGCTCAGCTTCTTTGCCTTCTTTGTGCACCATTGGGATTGAGTCTCAGTTTCCCATGCAGAAAACCATAAGTTACAAATCCCCCCCCCCTTTTTTTTTTTTTGTTTTCTTCCTTTCTGTCTCCTTTTCCTACTTTCTGTGTATGTCCTGAAATGACCTCCCAAATAAAAAAAAAATAAATACAATTCCTTGTGTCTGGTTCTGCATCTGCAATTTTCCAAGTTAGAATAAATAATAGGCTTCAAACTTTCAATGATAATGTATAGAAAAAAAAAAAAAAAAGACAACTCTTTGATTTAAGTTGTGTTGTCAGCATGGACTTTAATAACAGCACCTATTCTGCTGACACTGACTCTGCAGGAAATGAAAACTGAGAGCCCCTGGCTCAAGAGGATTGAGAGGAAGGAAAAAGATTGAGAGGGCAGAATCATTCTATTTGTGTGGCAGTGAGATACTTTTAGACATCTTTAAGTTTTTATCATGAACATTTATTTTTAATCATCGCCTAATTTCATAGTATAGACTCAAACGTTGACAATAAAATATTTTGTATCTTTATGAAGTTATAGAAGGAACTTTGCAGAATTCCTGGATATTTCCGAAAGTTAAGAAATAGAATTTATAGTTTCAAACGGTCCCTCTGCTGACTGGTCTCTGAGAGCCAATAAACAGTCTTGATTATCCCCTTGCTCTTATAGAATTTAAAAAGTACAACGAGAATAGGTGCATTTCCATACCTATGAAATATTGTGATTTTTCAGTGCATGTGTATTATCAACTAGAGTAGATTTAAGAGCTATGGTGCTGTAATATCTCCAAGCAAAGTTAAAATTTTGATGGACTCATGGTTCCAACTTTGTATTGAAAGTAGCTTCCAAATGAATTTTATGCATTCATTGTTTGAAGTCATATAATCATACTGCATGAATAGATATTAAAGCACCCAAACTTCAGTAACTCTAAAAATTACGCACTTAATGTTATTTGTGTTATGAGATTGTTTAAAAATACAAAATGATGATCATAAGGCCTGCTTAATTATTATGGTCATTATTATTAGTTTTAGCTCAGTAATTCCAAATTTTTGAAGCTTCTTGCAATGTTTTATGTCGTAAAGTCATACAATCTGCATTCACTACTAAATGCAAATATGATTTCACATCACTATTAAACAATTAACTATACATATCAATATGCTCCCAGTGTCCTTTCTTCAAGAAATTCCCTTTCTTTTGGACTCTGCCTGGAAGACTTGATTGCACTAGAATGAAAATAATAACCTACTTTAATGTTGAAAAGAAAAAAAATTGTATATATATAGTTTACAATATTTATCTTTAAACAATTGAAGAATTTACATTGGAAGTAATTTTTTCCATTCCAAAGCATAATTTCTAGCATTTGATTTTGAATAAAATATTTTTTTATCTTAAAAGTAAATATTATCTATACATCCCTATAGCCTTTGGAAGCTGTTTATTTTACATTCTTGTTTATAAATTAGCTTTCAGATATCTAATGTTTTGAAAAATAATAGGGTAATGTGATATGTAAGTCATTTTTATGATTGAAGGCACTTATAACCCTAATCATTTATAGATATATATATGTCAAAAAAGATATATTTTGAAGATTTTATCATGAATGAAAAATTTTGAAAGACTTAATATAAAGGTAAAATACTGACAGATACTGCCATCTTTAAGGTAATAATAATGAAGCAATATGAATAAATATATCAAAGAACCTATAGAATCAGAGGGAAAAAAATCCTTTTCTTAGTTTACTAAATAATAGAAAGATATTCAATTCATGGCCACTTTTTCATTGAATTAACTTGCCAATATAGCATCTAGAATACCATAATGTGCTAATAGATGCTCTGATTATTTACAGAAAGTCATTTTAAAAATTTTATAGAACAGGGAATACAAGAAAGAACTAAATTAAAATCATGTTTTGGAATTTGAATAATCTTTTAAGGAATTCTGTATCTTAAAAGGACACCCTTTTTTTCTCAATACTTTAGTACTTTAGTGTATTTTTCTCAATGTTTAAAAGCTATTTCAGTACAAAAACCCAAATGATTAGCTAAATCAAGAAAAAGAAAGTGAAGTAATTCAAAATTCTCTCCTTGCAATGTTTGATCCCAATTTGCGATACAGCATACTGTTATTTGACCACCTGAATAACTCATTGTTTTTTCCTTAGGCCCATTATTCTTAGAAATGCTTTCTCTCTATATTTTATAATATCCAATGGTGGGCCATGAACTGTCTCAGCCATTGGGACTTAATGCAAAGTCTGTTCAGAGAAAATTCTAGAGGGGAAAAAAAAAAAAAAAAAAAGACAGCATTACTTATCAAACTCAAAGCCTTTGTCTTTCTCCTTTGGGTAATATGCCTGGGCCAAAGTGATATTTAGAGTTGTTTCAATTATGTTGAGACAATGAGAGAAAATCAAAGGAACAGAGAAGTCAACTTATTGCTGAGAAATCACTGCAGAGCTGATCAGATGCAGAATCTTTCAATCTAGGACATTTTGTTCTTGAAGTCAACTGTATGCCTATTTTTTTTAAACACTCTTGCTGCTTAAATCATTATAGCTTATAAATACTTAACCTGAGACAATTTAGAGAAAATCATTGGTTATATTAAAACAATGTGCTAAAAATCATAATGGGTAGAATAACATATAAAAATTAGTATTACTATTAATATAAGTGTATATTAATTTGTTGTATAAAAAAGGAGAAAGGAAATAATAAATAGTGTAATAAATAAACCTGAAAACCAAAGACCATGAGGAAAGAAAAAAACAGGTTTTTCTTATTTGTGTAAAGATCAAATAAAATGTATAAATCTCCAGTCACAATAATTATAAAAAGGGAAAATTAGCACAAACTAAAGTGTCAGTAGATTAAGAAGGTGTTGTTACATATTCTTTAGACATGATAAGGACATATATTGAAAACAATCATGCCTATACATTTGGCAGCTTTGACAAAAATGTCAATTTTGTCTTGAAAAATACAAAATTCTAAAGATTAGTCAGTAAGAAAAGTAATTTGTAAATTCCTATGTATGTAGATCAAATTGGAATTTTTTTATAGTTACAAATTATACCCTGGAACCTCAAAAACTGGAATCATAACACTAAAGCTATATAAATCTGAACCTCAAAAGTCTTAATAGCTAATTTTACCAAATAATTAAGGAAATAAATTCCAAGGATGCTCTCAGAAAAGTAGAAGGAATGAATCACAATTCATTGCATGAACCCAGAATTACCATGACTCTAAAAAGAGAAATTAGAAGAAGTTAAACAAGAAAGCAATATGTCAGAGAATAAATGCAAAACAAAACAAAAAATGAAAAAAGATTCTAGCAATATATACATAGAGTAAAGTATAAACATTGATTTGCTTATATATGGAATTATTATACCTAAGGCTGAGTTAAAACACTCATACAAAATGTCTCTCCATACTCCTAAGGCCCTGTGGCACAGGGCATTTCCATGAAGCACTGAATGGCAGAAAAGTCACTGTGGTGCTGTGCCTTAAGATCTTGCTAAAAATCTACCTTTTATTAGCTGACACAGGTGATCATGAAGTCTGGTCTCCTGAGAGCTATTCCCCTGCAAAACAACTCAAGGGGAATATCAGGCCAAGCTGTTGGGTACTTCTGGCCATCTAAGCAATAGAAACATCCTGCACAAACTTATTCTGCAAATACCAACCTTACTATAAGGTCTTTGTACTAGAGAAAGGGGTACATGGTATGAGGTCCCTGCTGGGAAGTATCCCTTGTTAGCACTGGTCCACCTCCAGCTTTAAGTAACTGTGACTCTGCTATGGAGGCTTGTTTTAAAGGAGACAGTTTTCCCTCTCTCTTTCTTTTTCCTCTCCCGCTCTTTAACAAGATTAGGGAGACAGGGTTATCTTTTCTTACCCAAATTAGTCTAGTTATCTGTCCTTGATTATACATCCACCACTGGAAGGGTATGTCCCTGGCAGATCTAGGGAGTGACTAGACTATCTCCCAAAATAACAAGGGAATTTCAACACATCACCTGGGCACACCTGGAACCCCTCCCTCTATTGGCATCAGATCTGCTATTTTGCTGTTGCCATTATTCTCCCTCCCCCACACCACATTACAACCCAGATTGTTAGTCTGCAAATCTCCTAGTCAGTAATTGGTCCAGATTGTTAGCCGGCAAATCTCCTCGACATTGTTCTGTTGTTATTAGCCCGTGAAATTCCACTACTTAAGAATAACTCCCCCTCCATTCTGTCTCTCCTCCTTGCTTTCACTCTTTCTCTCCCTTGCTCTCGCTCTTACACGTGCTTTCTCTCACACTCACTCTCTCTCTTTTCTTTCTCTCTCTCACCCTGCATGCAGACACTCTGCCTGTCTGCTTAATAAAATCTCTTGCGTAAATTCCCATGTCTGGAGTGGTTTCTGGGTGCTTTCACCCTCCCCTACCAGGCACACCTGGAATGTAGCCTTCGAATCTTTAAGAACTCTCTGTTCTCCCCGATGGGCAGAATCATAGCTCCTGCTGTGCTTCTCCTTTTCTTTTTCCTTTTTTAAAAAAACATGTCCTTGTTATTGAATTGGCATCAGAGATAAAGACTGAGCTCTCAGTTACAGTGCTGCAGGACCCTGAGGCCAGAGAATTTGTACTTTCTATGGGAGTCTATGGTTTCAGATACGTCCATGCCATAGTACCTGGTACAAGAGAAGATTAACATGCTATTCGGTTCTAGCAATTCAAACCTTGTTATTGGTCATGGATGCAACAGAAACTGCATATCAGAAATAAAATCTGTGATACAAGACTAGGACAAGAAGAGCTGCATATGTGCCAGAATCCCAGGTCTGAAGAAGCTGGCCACATGCAGTCACTGTGATCTGGAGCTGCACTATTCACCACAAGTGCTCAGGAGACAAGTAGAAACACAGTAAGAGAGGGTGCATGCTGGAGTGCCAGCATTTTTGTTTGAGAAAGATTAGCTAATGTTAGTGGAAAATATGTAAATTGTCCAGATCCACTTTAATAGAGAAGCATTAAGAAGTACATTTGAGATGGGAGGGAAAAAAAAAAAAAAAAAAAAAACTATAACATGAATGAATGACAAAAGCAAAAAATAATTTAGATAGTATTTACAAGAATAAAAAATTTCAGGGAAATAGTTAATGTCCATGCAAATCATTTAACTTATAAGTATAAAATATTTGTAAGATAAGTAGAAGAATATTTAAATAAGCCAAGACAAATTTTAAAAAAGCAAAACAATAATTTGCTTTGCTTTATTTCATAATTTCATAGTGTTACAACAATTAATTGATACAGTGTTTGGATGAACAGATAAATTTTTCAGTGGAGCAGAAAATGTGATGGGATGACATATTTGACTCCATGAAAATATTATAGGCCAGGCTATGTGGGCAATGACTAGACAGACTCCATTTTACCTTGAGACTCCAAGTCAGGTAGGAAATGCTTCTTCCATGGGAACACCTCACCTCTGTACATATCATCAGTTACTTAGCATGACTTGTTTGGCCATACAAAATGACAAAATGGCAATTCTTGTATAATGAAAAATTGTTGTCTTTTTGATTCCTATTTTCTTAAATATTGTACCATTGTTAATGGTGATTTCAACAGTGATTGTTTAGATGTTAGTAACCATTCTTTAGTTTGTACCTAAGTAAGGTCTTTTTGACCCACTTCCCCCTTTGCTAATGATTTCAGATCTCATGATGTTATTTTGTAATTTTGTATCATAGCAACAGACACTTATGATTGATGTACTGACTTATAAAAATCCCTGCAACACTATGGTCAGGGCTGTTCTCGCAACAGCCATTTTTGGGGGCATTGTGTGAGACAGTCAGCTGGCCTGCTTAATAAAGACTCTCAAATTTGGACTTCTCATTGGTGAGCGATCTGTTCTTAAGTTGCTCCCCATTAAAAAAGGAGAATACAGGAAACTAAAACAATGATCTTTCCAAAACTGATGTTTAAAAAAACTGATCCATATGAAGTAAAAAACAGAAACCAATTATCCTGGTGTACATACACATTAACTTGAAAGGGATGAAAGACCTAATATAAAAACTGAAATGCTAAGTTCTCTAGCAGGAACATGAGTCAAAAATCTTCACAAAGTTGAGATAATAAGGATTTATCAGACAGGATTAATAACAATACACAGAATTAATAGTATTAATACAAAAGTGAAACAAAATTCTGAAATTAAACTTCAAAAATATTATATGTATGTTAAAATGTAATGGCAAGCCACAGACTGAAAGAAGATAATTGCATGTATCTTATAGCAGTGGTTTATTTAGAACATAATATGAACTTTTAAAATTATACAATAAGAAGACTTAAAAGCCTGGTAAGATGTCAAGAGATTTGCTTCTTTAAACCTAAGTTGTAATAAGATTATATGATGAAATCCTACTCTACATTGAAAAGAAGAAATAAGCAATATAGTTCAACAATATAGATTTCAACATCATTATCTTAAATAAGTAAAACTTCATTTATATGAAATTCTAAAATACCAAAAATAGATGAAAGAACAAAAAGCATAAAATATACTACCCAGGGCCTAGGATAGGAGTAGCTCAATGGAGAAAAGAAAATAAATCCTTACATGCAATTCAGTGTTGTATATGATCATAGGAAGACCTTATTTATTAAATCTGATGTTTTCTGTTATTCTTGAGAAATCTTAATATTTGCAATGTATTTTAGATATTTTTAATCACAAATCCTTAAAATGTTCTGATATTTAAAGGGGTAAAAGCAAAATACCTGAAATGTTCAATTATTCACAAGAACTTATTCTTAATCTGTGACATGTGTTTGTCTAAGGTAAATATTTTAAAATTAAATATATTCTGGAATGTTTGATTTCATATATTATGAAAACAGTGTTAATTGCCTTGTGTTTTGAAGTTAACTTATCTATTTAGGGTCAGTTTATACCTGAAGAATTAGAAACAAGCACACTGACAAAGTTAATGTGTTTCACAAAACTAAGTATAACCCAAAAGTCAGGTGATTGAAATTATCCACTTCAAAATCACAGAGATGATTCTCTGTCATTAACCTTTCAAACTAAATGATATGATCCAAAGATAGATAATGACAAGCAAAATGATAATCATAAAGTCCTAACTTTTGACTAGATTTCTCTTTGATAAATATGTAAGAAAACTCACTAATAGGACCTATTTCAAATATGCTCTTCTTTGAAGGTGTACCTGTTTTCTTCTACCTGGTGGAGATCATACCCAAATGATTCTATTTACAGTGTACATTTTACATGGAAATTAAAAGGGAGTGTGAAGGGATGATAACCACAAGATTCTCTGAAATTACTTCATTCCAAGCACGTGACTCCATTCTGAATGACTGGCAGGAAAAAATGGTGGATATTGAGTGTTTAATACCTTCAGACATGTCAGGGAAATAAGCTCAGCCATAAAGAATCTTGATATAATCCCTGTTCCTTTTGTTATTATTTAGGAACAAGAGGAAAAGAGAAATCTGTTTTCAAGTATTTAGCTGCCATATGTCAGATGAGAAATGTCAGATAAAAAAATGAAAAAATGCCAATATGTCATATGAAGAAATGTAATCAGGGAAAAGAGAAAAATATGAAGAGTTAATAGTTATTGTGTGCCTTTCACTTTACATATAGCCATCTTGTCAAGTTTGTCAGTTTTCAATATTTTCTATTTTAAAAGTTGAAGTTCATAACACTCAAAAATTTAAGCCATTATAAAATTATTTTTCTTTAATAGTAGAGTACAGGTTTCAGTTCATTGAAAAAAAAAAAATCACCTTACTGTAGTTCATGAACATTTGCCTCTCTCCCATAGACCAGTGGTACCTCCATGAAATTCCTTCTACCATGAGATAGAGAAACTTGAATTCCAATCTCAGGGGATTATTTCTTTGTGACCTGAAACTTGAGGTGAATAGACAAATGTATTTAACTTACTGCCTCCATCTCTTGTGTGGGATTTGAAAGTTGCTTCTGTTCAGAAGATGATCCTAATGCTTCACTCAGTTTCTTCAGTGGACTTGGTCTGACCATTGAAACTTTAAATGTCATATTCTGGCCTTGTACTTTAGATTTCCTGCAAGAGATGGATGAGTTGTTAAGGAGTCATTTACTTTCTCTCCTAATGATCTCATATCTCACATTTGCAGAGGTCTCCTGAAGAGCAAGGTAGTCAGACAGTTAATAACACATTTCTTAATTTGATAGATATGGAAAGAATAAAAGTAATAGTTTTAGTAATATCCATGGAATTTTGGGAAGTTCTTTATATTTTACGTAATTTATTCTTCAAAAAGTCTTTAAAGGGGAATGCTAGGGATCATATTTACTAGAAAATAAATTGATCAGAGAGAAATGAGCAAAATGTCATTAATTTCAGTAAGTTATTCATAAGGAGGTAGACATGAAGCAGTGTGTACCTGACTAATAACGTTAACAATAACCTTAAAAAAAAAAAAAAAACTTGTACTTTCAATTACATTACAGTTGAATCTATAGTGTACCTAATAATATAGGCAATGCTAATTTACAAATCTTTCCTCTTTAAAGAGAAAATTTCAATAAGGATGTGAATTTCAGTTTCTCTTCTAATCTTAAAATTTATCTAATACAAAACTTTTAAACTATACCTAAAAAAACTAGGTGCAGGAAACATAAATTTGATTAATACAATTATATCATGAAAAATCTTCAATTTCTACATGACGAAACAAGAAAATCAAGAAGAAAAAGTTACAAACCAGAAAAAATAACCAAAACATACATCATGGACAAAAGGTCTATTTCTCTAATATCTAAGTAATTGTTAAAAAACAGTGGAAGGAAAGAAGAAAAATTCATGAAAATATATGCAAAAGGTATGATAGATAATATAAAAAATAATATAAACATGACCTGTAAACATATGGCAAGATATTTAACTTTATTCAATAAAAGAATTGCAATGTAAAACTGCATTGAATTATATTCCTCACCTATCAGAACTATAGAAATTCAAAACTTTGACAAAATGCTGTGTTGGTAAATGCATGACAAATTGTCACTCATAAAATTGCTCTTATGAGGAAGGATTAATGCAATCAGTAGGGTTGTGAATGTAGCACTAAGCAAGAAAACTTGACACAGCAAGCTCACGTCTAGAAACATCCTCAAATTTACATTTCCAACAATGTGAAAAAAAAATCGGTTATCAATTGTCACAAAAAAATAAGGTCAAAATATTTGAAGTTAATTTTAATGCTTAAACAGAAAATTATCTAAATGAACTATGGGGTACTCATACAATTTTGTACAGCTAGAGATAAAAAATCTTTAAAAAATGAAAGAAAATCATCATCAACTGTTAAGGAATGATAGCAAGGATATGTTGTTAAGTAACAAAGAAGAAAGTGTAAAGTAGTGTATGTGTATGTATAGTCCATTTTAGGTTCCATTGCATCAACATATAATTCCTATATTTACTCAATATTTGTATTTTAAATCATAATTTGGTACATGGCACAAGTCTGTTTCCTGCTCAAGAAGTTTCCTATCAGGTCCCACAGTTCTATAAGAGATTTCCATTTATCAGACCACATTTTTGAGACTTAGTGATAAAACCATGAGAAATATGGGTAAAAGAATAGAACTTTGAAGTCTGACAGATGAATTGAGGTTAAACTGAAAAATTTAAAGTTACTTAATTTATAGAAAAATAAAAAGAAAGAAAATGCAACAGCTGTATAGCTTGAAGTTGGGAAATTGGGGGGGGGGGGGCGGGGCTGGAAGATTATATGTTGAGTTTTTGAGATATTTCCAAACAGAAGACAGGAGAAGACAATAGGGGAACTTTAATCCAGAATCAATGAGTTTTTCCCTGATTCTTCAGAAATACGCAGGAGAAATTTGAGGCTTTTTGAAATGGTTGCAATGAGAATAATGTCTCCGTCATTATTAAGCTGGATTTGTTTATTTCTCTGTTTAATCAGGGTCAACCCAGAGGCCTTCACCTCTGTCATTTATTTAGCTCTACATATAAGTACTGCTTAGAAGAGACAGTATTTGCTAAATCAATGTACTGCCTACTTAACTAGTTAAATACTCAAGCTATGAGATTGAAATTGGAATTCTCTCAAGGTATAAAGGGTCTTCCACTTTTACCTGAGGATTTTCACTACAAATCATGTCATGTCATTTTTGAATTTTGTCATCAACATGACATTACGGGATGGAGGACTTGGAGCAACCACTGGGGCTCCGGCGGCTGCCCAGGGGAGGAGTGGCGAGGAGAGCTGTGTGGACTCAGAACACTGGGGCCTGCCCTGAGGAGGAGGAAGAGGAGCGCGGCCCGCTTGGATTCGGGGTGACTGCACCAGAGCTACAGGCAGTTTGCCAGATGGAGGGGCTGCGAGGCGAGCTGTTGGACTCAGACCACTTCTGAACCCCAGGGCCTGCCCGGAGGAGTAGGAGGAGGAGGAGGAGGAGCGCGGCGGGGCGTTTGGACTCGCAGTGACTGCATTAGCACTCCAGACGGCTGCTCAGAGGTGAAGGCGAGTGGTGAGTTGTTTGGGGCTTAAAGTGACAGCTCTCTGAACACAGGGGGGCTGCCTGGAGGAGAAGCGTGGTGGGTCGCTGTGGTCTTGAGTGGCCGCACCAGAGCTCCGGGCGGTTGCCCAGAGGACCCGTGCAGCGGGTCACGTGGATTCAGAGCCACTCAGAGCAACCGCTCCTGAACACCCGGAAGTGAGTTCTTGGACTCCTAGTGACCCGCACCAGAATACTGGGCGGCTGTCCTGGAGGAAGAGGCCTGTGGCGGGTCCTCTGGGACTCAGAGCGATTCTTCGGGGCCCAGGTGGCTGCTCAGAGGAGGGGCCGCATAGCCAGGGCGATTAGGTGCAGAGCAGGGTCCCAGGATCTAGGAGGTTTCTGGTGGAAGAGCCGCACAGAGACAGGCTTAGGGCGGTAGCGCAGGTTCCAGGCCTGCGGGCAGATTCTCTCAGGAGGGCAGCCTAAGGAGATTCATCTGTGAAGGGTGAGGCTCCCAGGCCCAGGAGGTAGGGCCGGGCCCCTGGGAACTTTGCAGACGAAGGCAGCCCAGCCCAGGTGGTAGCTGTAAATTGAGGGGAACCTCTAGGAGGGAACTGACCAGCGAGACCTCCCCACCGGGTGAGTCTTCCCTACTGGGTGAGGTTTCCCCACAAGGACGGTAAAACCAGAGACTCAGGCCCAAACAGGCCTTGCCTCAGCCCACAGCCTAGGTCCCCTTTGGATGACCATTGGTCAACAAGTGGAGGCACCTCTGCCCACTAGCAGGGATTATACCCCACCTGAAGGCCACCACTCCTAGAGAGGCAGCTTCCTTGTGGAGCACCGCATTATCAACTTCCTCCAAGACTTCAGCCTACTGAAGGCTAAGGGGGGATATATAGAGAAATCTTCAGGGACATTGTAAGTCAATAGAGGAAATCTGCAATATCACAGTGGTCCACTGATACCTGAACAATATGAGAAAACAAGGAAAGAAAATGCTGCAAACGAATCTAGATGTTACATCAATAAAACCCAATGACAGCATGGCAGAAAAAATGACAGAAATGGAGTTCATAATGTACATAATTAAAATGATCAGAGAAGCAAACGATGAGATGAAAGAGCAAATGCAAGCATTGAATGATCGCACCAATCGACAGTTAAAAGAGCAAATACAGGAAGCAAAAGATCATTTCAATAAAGAGTTAGAGATATTGAAAAAAAACCAAACAGAAATCCTTGACATGAAGGAAACAATAAACCAAATTAAGAACTCCATAGAAAGCATATCCAATAGGATAGAACACCTGGAAGACAGAACCTCAGACATTGAAGACAAAATATTTAACCTTGAAAACAAAGTTGAACAAACAAAGAAGATGGTAAGAAATCATGAACAGAATCTACAAGAACTATGGGATATCATGAAAAGGCCAAATTTAAGAATTATTGGGATTGAGGAAGGCCTAGAGAAACAAGCCAAAGGAATGAACAATCTATTCAATGAAATAATATCAGAAAATTTCCCAAATCTGAAGAATGAAATGGAAAATCAAGTTCAAGAGGCTTATAGGACTCCAAATACACAAAATTACAAACAGACCCACACCAAGGCACATTATAATGAAAATACCTAACATACAAATAAAGAACAGAATTTTAAAGGCTGTGAGAGAAAAGAACCAAATTACATTCAGGGGGAAACCAATACGCATATCAGCAGATTTTTCAATCCAGACCCTAAAAGCTAGAAGGGCCTGGAACAACATTTTTCAAGCCCTGAAAGAAAATGGATGCCAACCAAGAATCTTATACCCAGCAAAACTTACCTTCAAATTTGACGATGAAATAAAATTCTTCCATGATAAACAAAAGCTAAAAGAATTTACAAAAAGAAAGCCAGCATTACAGAACATTCTCAGCAAAATATTCCATGAGGAAGAGATGAAAAACAAAGAAGCAAATCAGCAAAGGGAGGAATTATCCTAAAGGAATTGTCAAATAAAGGAGGAAACAAGTTGTGTCAAACAAATAAATAAACAAAATTTTAAAAATGAACCAAATGACCAGAAAACCAAGTCATTTCTCTATAATAATCCTGAATGTTAATGGCCTGAATTCATCAATCAAAAGACATAGACTGGCAGATTGGATTAAAAAGAAAGATCCAACAATATGTTGCCTGCAAGAGACTCACCTCATAGAAAAAGATGCCCATAGACTAAAGGTGAAAGGATGGGGAAAAACATACCATGCACATGGACTCAGCAAAAAAGCTGGAGTATCCATCCTCATTTCCGATAATGTGGACTTCAAGCCAAAGTTAGTCAGAAGGGATAAACAAGGTCATTTCATACTGCTTAAGGGAAGCATAAATCAGCAAGATATAACAATCACAAACATCTATGCCCCAAACAGTGGTTCATCCATGTATGTCAAACAAATCCTTCTCAATTTCAGAAACCAAATAGACCATAACACAATAATACTAGGTGATTTTAACACGCCTCTCTCACCACTGGACAGATCTTCCAGACAAAAATTGAACAAACAAACCATAGATCTCAATAACACAATCAATAATTTAGACTTAACGGACATTTTTAGAATATACCATCCAACCAAGAGCGAATACACTTTCTTCTCAGCAGCACATGGATCCTTCTCTAAAATAGACCATATATTATGCCACAGAGCTAATGTTAGCAAATACAAGAAGATAGAGACACTAGCATGTATTCTATCAGATCATAATGGATTGAAGTTAGAAATAAATGAAAGAGTAAAACACAGAAACTATTCCAACATCTGGAGATTAAACAATATGCTACTATATGATGAATGGATAACAGAAGATATTAGGAAGGAAATTAAAAAATTCTTAGAGGTAAATGAGAACAAAGAAACATCATATCAAAATCTCTGGGACACTATGAAAGCAGTACTTAGAGGGAAATTATTTCATGGAGCGCATTTAATAAAAGAAGTAAAACTCAACAAATAAACGACCTAACACTACAGCTCAAAGCCCTAGAAAAAGAACAGAACAGCACCAAAAGTAGTAGAAGACAGGAAATAGTTAAACTCAGAGCTGAAATCAATGAAATTAAAACAAAAGAAACAATACAAAAAATTGACAAAATAAATAGTTGGTTCTTCGAAAAAATAAACAAAATTGATAAACCTTTAGCCACACTAACAAAGAGAAGACGAGAGAAAACCCAAATCACTAAAATTCGGAATGAACAAGGAAATATCACAACAGACAGGATTGAAATACAAAACATAATTAGAAGCTATTTTGAAAATCTATACTCCAACAAAATAGAAAATTTCGAAGACATCAACAGGTTTCTAGAGACATATGAATTGCCTAAACTGAACGAGGAGGACATAAACAATTTAAATAAACCAATTTCAAGTACTGAAATAGAAGAAGTCATCAAAAGCCTACCAACAAAGAAAATCCGGGACCAGATGGGTTCTCAGCCGAGTTCTATAAAACCTTTAAAGAAGAGCTCATTCCAATACTTCTCAAAGTATTCCATAAAATAGAAGAGGAGGGAACCCTCCCAAACTCATTCTATGAAGCCAATATCACACTGATACCTAAACCAGACAGAGACTCATCAAGGAAAGAAAATTTCAGACCAATATCCTTAATGAACATCGAAGCAAAAATTCTCCACAAAATTTTAGCAAATCGCATACAAAAACATATTAAAAAGATAGTGCACCATGATCAAGTGGGTTTCATCCCAGGGATGCAAGGTTGGTTCAACATCAGGAAATCAATAAACGTAATTCACCATATTAATAGACTTAAAGTCAAGAATCACATGATTATTTCAATAGATGCAGAAAAAGCATTTGATAAAATACAGCACCCCTTCATGCTCAAAACACTAGAAAAAATAGGGATAGTGGGAACATTCCTTAACATTGTAAAGGCCATTTATGCTAAGCCCATGGCTAATATCATTCTAAATGGTGAAAAACTGAAAGCATTCCCCCTAAAAACTGGAACAAGGCAGGGATGCCCTCTTTCACCACTTCTATTCAACATCGTTCTTGAGACTCTGGCCAGAGCAATTAGACAAACCAAAGAAATTAAAGGGATATGAATTGGAAAAGAAGAACTCAAACTATCCCTGTTCGCTGATGACATGATTATATATTTAGAGGAACCTGGAAATTCCACCAGAAAACTCTTAGAACTCATAAGTGAATTCAGTAATGTAGCAGGTTACAAGATCAATGCCCATAAATCCAACGCATTTTTATACATCAGTGATGAATCTTCAGAAAGAGAAATTAGGAAAACTACCCCATTCACAATAGCCTCGAAAAAAATAAAATACTTGGGAATCAATCTCACAAAGAGGTGAAAGACCTCTACAATGAGAACTATACAACACTAAAGAAAGAAATTAAAGAACACCTTAGAAGATGGAAAGATTTTCCATGTTCTTGGATAGGAAGAATTAATATTGTCAAAATGGCCATACTACCTAAAGTGCTATACAAGTTCAATGCAATTCCAATTAAAATCCCAATGACGTACCTTACAGAAATAGAGCAAGCAATTATGAAATTCATCTGGAAGAATAAGAAACCCAGAATAGCTAAAGCAATCCTTAGCAGGAAGAGTGAAACTAGGGGTATTGCAATACCAGATCTTCAACTCTACTACAAAGCAATAGTAACAAAAAACAGCATGGTATTGGTACCAAAATAGAAAGGTAGATCAATGGTACAGAATAGAGGACACAGACACAAACCCAAATAAATACAATTTTCTCATACTAGACAAAGGGGCCAAAAATATGCAATGGAGAAAAGATAGCCTCTTCAACAAATGGTGCTGGGAGAATTGGAAATCCATATGCAACAGAATGAAACTAAACCCATATCTCTCACCATGCACGAAACTAAACTCAAAATGGATTAAGGACCTTGGAATCAGACCAGAGACCCTGCAGATTATAGAAGAAAAAGTAGGTCCAAATCTTCACCTTGTTGGTCTAGGATCAGACTTCCTTAACAGGACTCCCATAGCACAAGAAATAAAAGCTAGAATCAACCACTGGGATAGATTCAAACTAAAAAGCTTTCTCTCAGCAAAGGAAACTATCAGCAATGCGAAGAAAGAGCCTACAGAGTGGGAGAATATCTTTGCCAATCATACTTCAGATAGAGCACTAATCTCCAGAATCTATAAAGAACTCAAAAAACTCTACTCCAAGAATTCAAATAATCCAGTCGACAAATGGGCTAAGGAAATGAATAGACACTTCACAGAAGAAGATCTACAAGCAATCAACAAACATATGGTAAAATGCTCAACATCTCTAGTAATAAGAGAAATGCAAATCAAAACCACCCTAAGATTCCATCTCACCCCAATTAGAATGGCGATTATCAAGAATACGAGCAACAACAGGTGTTGGCGAGGATGTGGGGAGAAAGGTACACTCATACATTGCTGGTGGGGCTGCAAATTAGTGCAGCCACTCTGGAAAGCAGTGTGGAGATTCCTTAGAAAACTTGGAATGGACCCGCCATTTGACCCAGCTATCCCACTCCTTGGCCTATACCCAAAGGACTTAAAATCAGCATACTACAGAGACACAGCCACATCAATGTTCATAGCTGCTCAATTCACAATAGCCAGACTGTGGAACCAACCTAGATGCCCTTCAATTGATGAGTGGATAAAGAAACTGTGGTATATATTACAATGGAATATTACTCAGGTATAAAGAATGATAAAATTATGGCATTTGCAGGCAAATGGATGAAATTGGAGAATATCATGCTAAGTGAGATAAGCCAATCTCAAAAAGCCAAAGGACAAATGATATTGCTAATAAGTGGAGGATGACACATAATGGGGGGGAGGGAAGGGTTAGTGTTAGGGTTAGAGTTAGGGTTAGGGAGGGGGGCAAGTATGGAGGAAGGAACTACTGTATAGAGGGTAAAGAGGGGTGGGAGGGTGGGGGGGAAGGGAAAAAATAACAGAATGAATCAAACAACATTACTCTATGTAAATTTATGATTACACAAATGGTATGCCTTTACACCATGTACAGAGAAACAACA
Source organism: Sciurus vulgaris (assembly GCF_902686455.1). Classification (NCBI taxonomy): domain Eukaryota; kingdom Metazoa; phylum Chordata; class Mammalia; order Rodentia; family Sciuridae; genus Sciurus; species Sciurus vulgaris. The sequence goes on along the minus strand of NC_136470.1, from coordinate 21,118,863 downwards.
TGTATCCCATTTGTTTACAATAAAAAAAATAAATAAATAAAAAAAAGAAAAAAAAATGACATTACTGAATGTTAAAAAAAAAAAAAAAAAAATTCTCAATTTGTTCCCAGGTCATTATGAAGAGCAGAAATCAGCATGATAGTATTGAAATTCCAGAACATATTTCTATATACCTCCTGTACAGCCGTCCCCCATCACCAGTGGCATTAGTGAATTAACTAATTGAATAGTAGGCAGAATCTTTTTCTGAAATTGAAGTGAATACTTGACAGTAAAAGATCAACTTTTGTACATGTGAGCACATATATCTTAAGTTTCTGTGTCCATGGGTGATTTCTTCTTATTTAAATGATTTGGTTTGGTTTTTCCTCTGAGAACTTTCTCTTTGAGTTCTTAGGTAATGGTTTAATTTAATGATCATAATCACTACTTACACAATATTCCACTCCTATTTTTATTTTTTTAAAACTTTTTCTGGTTTGGATAATTATCACAACCTTTTGGGAAGCTACACACATTAGATTGAGTTCTAAAATATCAAAGTCAAAGAGAAAATGTTAGTAGTTTCCAGTGGAATGAATACCTATCACTTAAACAGGAATAAAAAAGAAGAACAACTATCAAAATACTGAATGTGAAAAAAAAAAATAAAATAAAGTCTTAAATATAATGCAGAAAATAAAATCAGACTTTCTTATGCAATAAAACTATGATATAAATATAACAGCAAAAAGTATTGAAATCAAAAGAAATACTTAGAAAATTGATGTGGTTTCCTTTTTGAGTAGATTTTAAAGGACTTATTTAAACAGAATAAGAAATGAATTTGGAATGGAAACAATGTAATTTGGGTAGTGAAGAAAATTAAATTTCTTAATAAAGTAAGATTGATTACATAAATAAGATTAATAAGTTAAGAAGATTAACTATGAAAGGTGGAAATAAAAGAGAAAGCAGGAATGAATTTATCTTTAAAACTAAAAATTCTAAATTGCCAAGATTTGGCAAGTGACTGAGGGTGGAAGTCAAATAAAATATTTCTTAAAGAATGTGTTGTTTTGTTTGTTGAGAATATTTAGATTCTGAATTACACACAGTTTGTTTTAGAGAAATTAGTAAAGGAAAAAAGTAGGTGAAGTTTTCTGTTTATTAAACTTTTATGATACTCTATAGGAATAAAGGATAACAGATTTTTGTCTGCTGTAGATGAAAGTAATTTCTGGTAGAACAAAAATTTCAAAAGTTTTTAAAATTTTTTTTCTATAGAATTTTCCTATTGATCAAAATTTCATATGAACATGAAAATTTGAAAAAGAGATGACTGATGCTTCACTTTGCCTTCCAACTTTGTCAAAATTCCTCTTTTGGCTAAGTCCAAACCAGATCTGTGTAGGGAAGATTCTGCAGGATATTTTTGACTCATATAAATTGAGACCATCTGATTACTCCATGATTTAACTTCATACAATTCTCACAAGATGACATTTAAAAGCTTTCGTTATTAATATAGCCATTCTGATTTACTTTAGAATTGCACTTTCTGGAATGCTTGCCATACTTAATATTTTACATAATGTAATTTTTATATTTTTTTATTTATTTTTTATTTTTACAGACTGCGTTTTGACTCATTATACACAAATGGGGTACAACTTTTCGTTCTATGATTGTGCATGATGTAGATTCACACCATTCATTTAATCATACATGTACATAGGGTAATGATGTTGCAATTTTGAGAACCTGCCAAAGATGCATGTGCATCCACATATACTCCGTTTATATTTACACATTGGAAACTCATTTAGTGTAAATTTTGCAATGTTAAATTCTTATTAGATTTGTCTCAGAACAGAATATTTTAATCACATGAAATTGGTATTTTTACATAATAGTATCCTCCTGTTAAGGCCACATTTCTAGGTTATGGAATTGTATCTTTGATGTAACTTTAAAGAAGAGATCAAGCTGTGACAAATATAAATTCTTAAAAATGCTTCATTAATTTGTCCCTTTGAGGTCATTTATATTTGCAGTTTATACAATAGTGTTCTTTTAAGTAGAAAGTCTGATAATGCCTCCTGCTTGTGTGACCTAATTAGAATCTGAAAGACAGTTGTTATTCAAAGCCAAACGTTCCTTTTACCTTGACCCAAAGAGTGGCCCTTGTCTTAAGGTTGGCTGTTAGAGCCCATATACAGTGTTAAGACTGTGTTGTGACAGGCTTTTCACGTTGCATTAGTGAAATCAATGCAAATCTTAAGTAAAGCGTAAAGAGTAAAGCTATATTTTTGGTAATAAATGCCTTACAGTATAAATCATGTCATGAAATATATATTACATATAATCGCCAACCATCTGTGAATTGTGGAAAATAGTTTCACTTAACTTAGATAATAAACATAAATTAGTGCACAAGTGCTTTTAAAGTGTAAAGAATAGTGTATCTCCAAAATGACTTACTTATATTACTATTAATTATCACATTTATGTTAGTGAATTTGGGCATAATGTGTAAGAACTGTTACTGATACCCTCTCATATCACAGGTCCTAACATAGGTCTTTTATGTGGTCAATTTATAACAACCCTATAAAAATAGGTATTGTCTCTATTTTACAAAATCAATGAAAATCATTAGAGAATTACCTACAGTAAACAAATAATAATCATGTAGCTCCGCCTATTCTAGAATGTTTGTTTAAATATTTTTGTAGTTTTCCCTGAGTCATAATATATGTGCATCCTATTAGTGAAGAGTTCTTTAACTTAGGGACTTATGAATAGATAAAAAACATTGGCCTCAATTGTAGAGTGAGCATTTTATGATTATGACCTTGGGTTTACCTAGTCAAACTCTTCTATATTCAATTATAAATCATACAGGATGATTTCCACATCAATATATATCAGAAATACTAAGTGAGAATACTTAGTTAATCTCATTTTATTCCTGTTTGCCTATTTCATGTATGTATATATTTACATTGCTCATTATGTATGTGTATATATACATATATCTGTATATGTACAAACATATGTATATATCTCATATCTAGTGGTTTATCAATCAGATCAATAAACCGTTATGCGCATGTACAAATTTTCACATGTAAAAGAACCAAAAATTTCATCATGTTCATAGGGAATATTTCCTAATTAATTTTTAAATTAACATATTATAAAGCAAGACAACTTGTCAACACAAACATTAATTTTCACGAAGTAACAAAGCAATGCGCAACAATAGAATTTATTTCTAACCTGGAAGTTTTTATTCTGTTTGATTTCTCAGACTATCTATTGTAAGATATCTTTTCACCATTTTTTTTTAAAGTTTGCATTTTGGAAAAGGAGAAATAAACAATAGATTGCTTGATACTAAAGCAATAGTTGAGAAAGATGAATTAAAATTAATTTATAGGCTGAGTCAAATTTGATGGTGTTGAATTTCTTTATGCACAGTAATTCCATTCCCTTCCCTGAATTATTTTGACTTTGAGACATTTTTAAATGTATATTTCTTAACATTTTACCTCTGGGTACTTCACCTGCAACAGAAAATATAACCAAGTAATAGACCAAGTATGGGAATTATTCATGAAATACAATAAATGATCTTCTTATGTTAAAAAATAGGATAAATTGAAGGAACATCTGTATCAAGTAGAATACATTTTGCTTAGAACATATGCATAAGTGGTAATATTGAATACTTATTAAGCTATAAGCCTTGACTTTTTTTATTGCATCTACAAAATGTAGTTTGCAAATACAAGATACAATACTTGTATCAAAAGCAATTAGCCAGTGCCACCCATACCGTTTTTTCCCGTGTTTCTTAGAAGTAAAAGAATGAAATAGAAATAAAACACATTTTTGATAAATCAATGATAAGAAGGATCAGTGAGAGAAAGTCTTTTTCAGATGGAAAGGATGTTCTGATGGGACAGAATGGTGGTGATCTGATGGCAAGAGCAGAGGACAAAGACTAACCAGGAGGACTCTTTTCCAGCAAATTTTTCATCAGTTACAGTGAATGAGTACATGGAAATAATTTGGTATTGTATCAGAGGATGGAGGAAAGTGAGGGCAAGCAATAGATTCTTCTTGAAACACTGATCATTAAACCAAGTAAATGGAATTAATGTTCTGCTTTTTGTACTAAACATCTGATATTAAGTGCATAATTAGAACAAACTGTAAACAATAAAAAATGTTGACAACCAGTCTGTGTGAAGAGAAATAATTCTTGTTTTTCTGATTCAAATATCTCTGCCTGATACTGGAATTATTCCATGATGTATTAATAGAAGTTTGATTAGCGCAGTCAACATTTTTTTGTCTGTATCCTTTTAATTCCATTTTCTGGTGCTTTTAAGGTCACTAAACTCTGTGGTCTCAATGCATATGTAACTTGATACTTTGCTTCCAGAGTTTCTGTACACTTGTAAGACCACTATGTAGTTAGAATTGACTTCAAACTCCAACCAATAATGTCTCGTATCTATGCATTTAAAGTCATTCTCTTATTGATAAAATCTTTATATTTTTATATTGGGAGTACTCCATAATAATTATGCTATCTGCTTATCATTAAATGTTATTGGCTATTTATTTTAATCACTGGCTTTTTTTCTCTTCAATATTGTTTGGTTATCTCCATATGTTATATTATATGAACTGCTGGCTAAAGCCAATGGCTTTTGGAATTGATTGACATCAGCATAGTTCCTCTTACATTGATGCCAGCCAGGTGAATCATGTATTTTTAATTATCACATTTTTTTCTGCTCATTGTGGTAGATTCTGGCCAGTAAATTTTCTTACCCTTCACATTGTATGCAGGCGTCAGTGACTTATGAGCAATCATAAGTGGTTGGAGTGAATCCCAGGGCTTCCAAGAGACTGTATTTTGAAACCATGGAAAATTATGCAAGCTACTAATTTGATGAGACTACATGAAAATCTCCTGAGACAACCTGATACGTTTAGGGCTCCAGATGAGTTTAAACTTCAAACCAAATATCCCAAAGTATGAGGTAGTTGGCTGACATAATTTTAGACTCTATAAAAAATATTTTCCTAAAGAGTCTCCTATCCAGTTCTTGTATCTAGAAATGGAAAATAAAATCAAATATTTTTGTTTTGTTACAATTAGATATACAGCAACAGATGACTATACTTATTTTATATTTGGTGATAGTTTTATCTTTACCAATGTTAAAATTCTTATGCCCTCTCAAATCCAACTATATTCTTTTCATTATCTTCTTCACTTAAAATAGAAATATTTGACTTATTATTATACTTTTTGAGCCTACATTCCATCTTCACAGTTATACTGATTCTGTCATGGCAAAGGGATGAATAATCTGAGAACTGGAACAAATTCAAATATACTGATAACCTGTCTCCTCAGTAAAGCTTATTCTTTATGGCAAGCACTAGTTACAAGTTATGGTAAGAATTTTCTACTCTTTTAGGGACTATACATATCTTTTTAAATGTGTTTAATTATTGCCTTTTCAAGATACCTATTTTATACAATTAAAAAAACCCTGAGTTGACTTTCACCTTGTAAGACATATATTTTCATACAAATGTGTGTAGTTTTAGTACTAGGAAAAGTCACATATATAATGAGGATAAAATAGAAATGGAAACAAAAACAATCATTTATCAAGGATCTCACACACACACACACACACACACATGTATCATATTATTGGAAAATTTGAATTACAGATCTTCCTGGAGAGGTGCTTTCCTAATAATTGTAGGAATGTTTCAAAGAACTGCAAATAGAGAAAGAGATAAATACTGCTGGAGGTATTTAGCTATAATGGGAAGAGTAGATGCTGATGAAGCAGCTGAAAGTAACTAGACTCTCAGCTGTGACCACTGCTTAATATATGATAGGACACAATTTAAAACCTGTTTTATTTGTCTTCTTTCTTTCCTTGGAAATATGCTATTCACTCCTGATTTATTCCCGGTGATTATAAGGAGGATGCATTTATAAAATTGTCTCTTTGATACATATTCATTAAACTTGAATTGATTATTAATTTGTACCATGTGCTTGGCAAACAAACAACAGGGAATTGGAAAGCTGTATCCTGCCACCAAATAGTGTATAATCCATGCTTATCTAGTGTGAGAATTAACATTGCTGTATTCCCAGTTTTAAATCAGTATAAGTGTTTTATTCAAATCAAATGAGTCATAAAATCCCATTTACACTTTAAAAGCAAGAACAAGATTCCATCTATTTACAAAGTTCTCATAATTCCAAATAAGTCTTCTACTTTTTTTAAAAAATAGGATATATCCAGGTTTTAGTTCACTCGAGTACAAGTTTTTTTTTAAATCTAGTGTATTCATAAAATATATTTTGCATCTATTTCTATTTAAGTTTTAATATAGGCTCTCATGACAAAGGATATCTCTGGGTTCTGAAGTTCTTCCCTGTCAGATTTGATTTTGTTTAAGTGACATGATTTTATGACATTCCAGTATAGACTAGAAATCATTTTCAAAATCAGATGTAGCTTATTTGAGCTAATTCTGTCATTCATCATAATTTTAAGTTTCTCTTGTATAAACCATGGTTTTACCAAATTGTGCAATATGGTATGGGAATGTGCCCTATTGTCTAGAGGAGTCTAAAACCCAGACGCTCAAACTCTTTTCAATTAGGATTTTGTGTAGGATTTGAGTTACACTAAAACCCATAAAATAGAATTTGCAGTTGATTTGAGAGAGGAATAAAATTTATTGGTTCAGGCAGATGTGCTGTTATACTGAATCTTTCATAGATTCATCCGAAAATATAAAATTCACCTGAAATATTCTAATTTATTTAATACTATGCGGTTTATCTAGAGTAAAACAAATAAAACATTAATATGTGGATTAATTATTTGATAAATGAATTTGAAGTGCTTCATATGTATTTTAAATTATTTAATTTTATGTCAGAATTATCATAACACATTTATTATTATTCTTTTGTCTTAAATTATAAACTTTACATATGTAGAATTGCTGCTTTTCATTTTAATGAGAGACACTTCCAATAAGATGGAATAGTTCAGAGAATAATAGTATTACTACCAGTACCTTCTAGAAGAACTTGATAAATAATGAAAATCTTCAACTATTTTCATACAATAAAGAGTTTTATAAGAATCAAGACCTAGAGATGTTAAAAAAAATAGAGATGAGGTACTCTAAAGAGAGGAATTGAAGTAGTTCTTCTCCCCAAGGTCTTTTTTAGTCTCTGTGTGTGCATAAGTCTGTGGATGTATACTTGGTCTCAGTAGAAGATTTTTCCTAGAGGAAGAGTACTTTGGGAATCTCCCTCAATGGGAGTGACAAACCAGACCTTCAATAAGTCTAAATACTTCTCAAACTGTGACCCTGCCCTCCACCACAAAGTTTGGTCAAGTTTTGAAACTTGGCAGAGTAGGAGTCTAAAAATTAAGTACTAAAATATTATAAAATGGAGATTCTCAGTGTGGAGATAAAGAAGGCCATTATATAATGCCAGAATATGAACCCAACAGAAACATTTGTACAGGTATATACAAAATCTGTATATACCAAGTAATATAGTTTAAAAAAACTTAGACTAAGGAAACACAATTAAAAAGTGACACAATTATTAGATTAGAACATATGACCGCACATGTCCCAAGAGATAAGAAGACAAGAGTATCAGTGACTGGCTTGGTTATGAAATTAAGCAAATTGATATGTAAGTACACATACATATGGTATGTATTTTTATAACTCTATAAATAATAGTGAAATAATCCCTGTTCCTTAAAAGTGTACATGGAGGAAGACTTAGCAAAACACCAAAATCCACTATATACAGAAACATAGGAAAGGAAAAACTAAAATAAAAGATATTTCTCTGTTCTCACTGGAATTAAACTGATAGACAAAACTAAATTATGAGAATTCTGAAACTATGCATGTAGGAGTCTAATTTTTATTTTATTTTGTTATGGTAGCACTAGCAAAATAAGGAGGTTCTTATTCAAAGAAGAAATATCAACAAAGTTAACATTTTTAAAATGATAATGAAGAGACAACATACAAAAGATAATAGGAAAGAGCTCAGGCAGATCTTACAAGGAAATCCAAAAACGTGCCACATTTATTTGAAAAACTAATCTTAAATATCAATAATATGTTTTTATATGTCAAAAAAATGGAATACATTGTTAAAAATATGACAAAAAGAAAAATTCCAGTCACAAATGACTCTCCTTTTCATGGAAAAAAGTATCACTGAGGTTACACAAATATTTATGTGGAAAAGAAAAAAAATGAAGAAACTACTCAATTCTTTTATGAGAAAAGCATCACCTTATAAAACTGGATAAAGACATTACATTAATGAAGTATCACTATCAGAAGAATAGAAAATATAACCCAAAAGATGGGAGAAAAACATTTGAAAATCAAATGTCTGATAAGGGGTTGGTTCCCAGAATATGTAAGGATTTTCTATGAAACAAACTTCTAACTAAAAGTGGTATGACGACGTGAGCAGATATTTCTCTAAAGGAGACATCGGAATGTCCAATAATTACAGAAAACAATGCTTAACATTAGTCATTAGATAATGTTAGATAATGCAAATTGAAACCACAATGAAATGTCACATTTAACATACTAGAATAGCTATTTTTTTTCTAAATAAGTGGGAATTTAGGTCATTCATCTGTTGATGATGGGAATGTATATAAAATGGTACAGGCATTGTGGAAAATGATATGGCATTTCTTCAAAAAATTAAACAAAGAATTTGTATGTGTCCCAGCATTTTTGAGTGAATACACAAATTGAGAATAGGACCTCAACATAAATTTGTATAATTGTATTCATATTAGTGTTATTCACAATACCCTAAAATGAAAGCAACCCAAATCTATCATCATAAAGTGGATAAAATATATGATGTATAAATGCATGGAATGTTATTCTACCTTAAAAAGGAAGGCAATTTTACCATGCTACATCATTAATGAGCCTTGAAGATATTATACCAAGTGATGTAAGGCAGATATGAAAGAATATTTTATGTTTGTTTTTAGGAGTTTTCTAGGATAGTTAAAAATCACAGGGACAAAAATAAGATGGTAGTTTGCAGGCACTAAATGAGGTAATAATGCAGAGGGTGTTTAATAGTCACAGAAATTTTTAGTCAGTTTTCACTACTGAGATTAGACTATCTAACCAGAACAATTCAGAGGATAGAAAGTTTATTTTGACTTAATAGTTTCAGAGGTTCAGCTTGGTTGACTGAGTCCACTGCTTTGGGTCCCAAGTAAGACAGATCATCATGGCAGAAGAGCATGGTGGGAGAAAGCTCCTCACCTCATGAATACTAGGAAGTAGAGAGAAAGAGAGGAAAGAGAGAAGAAGGGTCCACAGGAGAAATGAATTCTTCCAAGGCACCCCCCAGTAACCCTCCTCCTCCAGCCACACCTGACCTTCCTATAGTTACCACCCAAAACGGAATGATTAGGTTACACCTCTCATAATCATTGAGCCTCTGAATGATACTGCATTAACACAACAGCTTTGGGGAGTCACCTCATATTTAAACTGTAACAGAATTTAACTTGTAAGATAAACTCGTTCTGAAGATGGATAGTGATATTTACACAATAGTATGAATAGTATACTTAAAGTCATTGAACAATCTACTTAAAAACAGTTAAAATGGCAAATTGTGATACATAGATTTAATAACAGTGCAACAAAAGTTAGAGAAAAGAGAAAAATCACTCGCACACTGATTTAAATGTATGTTCTAGTTAAATTCCAAACTCCATTTGATCATACATTATTTGGTTCTTGCCTACCTCTCTAAAATAACTCCACAATTATTTCTTTTTTCATATGATCATTTCTACGTTTCTGGTACTTGGAAATCTTTTCTGTCTCATATCCTAAAATTCACAATTTTCCTCTCTCGCATGGTGTTTTTCTGGATCTTTTTTTTGTTGGCTTATTCTCAATATTTAACTCTTTACTGAAACATCATTTACACAAGGAGATTGTTAAGATTTTGATATGATAAGTCCCCCAAATGTTCCTGTGTTAACGCAGGAATGTTCAGAGGTGAAATGATTCGATTATGAGGACGGTAATCTTATCAGCAGATTGGTTCATTTGATGGATTAATAATTTGAAAAGGCAGGTGAAAGCAGGTCATTGGAGGATTATATCTTGGGAATTACATCTTGTTCCTTGATACCTCTCTCTCTTTCTCTTCTTCCAGGCTGCCAGGAGCTACACAGCTTTCTTGTGCCATTCTCTTCCACCTTGATGTTCTTCCTCATCTTGGTTCCAGAACATGGGAGCCAACAGACCATAAACTGAGACTGCTGAAACCATGAGCCACAATGAACTCTTTCTCCTTTAAGTTGTTCTTTTCAGGTAATTTGATCATAGCAACGAGAACCTGAGTAACACAGAGATCATCCTGATTAACCCTCTCACATTACATATAGCATTCTCCCTTCTCACATATGAAAAAAAAGTAGGTTTGTTATTATCTAAATAATTACTCTACAATGTTTACCATAATATACAATTTTATGTACTTTTACATTTATTTGTATTTCTTGATTTTTCCCTCTAAACTGAATATAATATCACAACCTGGAATCTTATTTATCACATTTAATAACACACTTAAATGTGAAACTAAACTATCACCTAAGCATATTTCAGAAAATATGTATTGATATTACTGACATTATCTACTACATGCTTTTATTATGTATCAAATACACATTTGCTTGTTTCAGCAATATCTTTAGCATACTCATTTTCGGTACTTGATATTGAAAGATAATTCAATTATTTTGTATCTGTTTTAGATTAATTTTAACTCATAAGCTTTCAATAACACATTTAAATCTAACCTAATAAGTACTAATCCATTAATATAGTGAGAAACTAAAATTAATCTTAGATTATGTATTTTTATATTATATTATGTATTATTATATTATTAATATATTATTATGTATTACTTTATATTTTATATATATATAATTTTTTGTATAGGGATTGAACTCAGGGCCACTTGACCACTAAGCCACTTTCCCAGCCTTATTTTATAATTTTATTTAGAGACAGATTCTCACTGAGTTGCTTAGCACCTTGCCATTGCTGAGGTTGACTTTGAACTCACAATCCTCCTATCTCAGTTTCCTGAGTTTATTTTGGTGCTCACAGTTTCAGAGGTCTCAGTTCATAGACAGGCAACTCTACTTTTCAGGGTCGATGGGCAGAATTTCATGGTGGAAGGGTATGGGTGAGGAAAGCAACTCAGGACATCACACCAGGAAGCAGAGAGAGAGAGACAGAGACTTACTTCCCTCACCACAAACTGTATTGCCCCAAAGGCAGGTGCTTGTGAACCCACCTTGTCTAGCCACACCCTATAGTCACCATACAGTTAATCCCTATCAACAGATTATCGTACTTATTAAGTCCAGGCTCACATAACCCAATCATTTCACCTCTAAACCCTGTTGCTTTGTCTCTCATGAGTTTCTGGGGACACCTAATACATAAATTCTAACATAGGGCATCTCTTTATATTAGAAAGTTCTTCATTATTTTTCTTTAGTAATTCTCAACTCAATTTTTATTCCAAAAATATTTCAAGAAAATCAAATTTTGCCCCTTTATTTTGCTAAATTCTTAAAGTTTATTAAGGCTCCAATTAGTTGTAATCAATCAAACTCTACTAAATACTAAAAACAAGATTTTAACACTACTTTTCTCTTATAGACATTGACTATAACAATGTCACTTTAAGAAAATGCTTTCTGATTTTCTGTCTTCAAAAGAAAAAAAACACTCTTCATAATTCCTTCTTATTGATCTATGTAAGATTTATAAAGCAGCTGCCTATCATGTCTGGCAGACCAGATAAAGGCTTAAATATCTCTTCTGCTGATATATGAAGGGCTCAAGGACAGATGGGATTTCATTGAGATTCTTGTGAATACTGTGACTTTTTTAAGCAGAAGAACATAAACCCATGACTATCAAGACTTGTGAACATCCATGTCTTGAATTTTAAAATAAAATATTTAGCAAATAGACACATAGTATAGGAACAATTCCTTTCTCAAGGGTACCACTTACTAAACCTTAAGATATGTTAAAAAAAAAAAAAGAACATTAAAAGAATATTTAACAGAAAATATTACATCTGGGGATATATAAATTCACACATATATATTTAGGTTTAAGTTATATTATAAAAATTAGTTGAAATTTTATAATTCAGGAATTTTCACAGTTGACCATTAAATAAGAAGGCTCACAGCCATGCAACGTAAATATATTGGTAGGAAAGGAAAAAAAAATTTGATGGAGGGTGTTGGGTTTATACCATGATATAAGTGTGGGGATTTTGCTAGTCACTTTGTCTGCAGCCTATTGAAATGGTGCTCATGAGCCCACTAAGAGCTTAAAGTAAAATTCTGGTGATGAGATAACTCCACAGAATTATGCCTGACTTGTGGCTAAGACTTGGATGGCAAGAGTTGCTTTAGGTGCAATTGGTGCAGTCTTTATAATTAGAGGGTTTGGAGATGTCACTGATGGGGCATGAGGGACACAGAATCAGCTCAGGGTCATTTTAAGGTAAGACCAAGAGGACCACCCTGGAGAAGTGAGACAACTTCAGTAGTGGTGGTCTGTGTGAGGGTGATACTGGCAAGGCTAAAGATGGGTCCAATAACAGAAATTGGAGTGGGGACAGCATACCAATCTCTGAAGAGCATCTAAAACCATCAGAAATAGAAAGTATCAGGCTTGGACATCTGGCAGTGGGAAGTGTGAAGCAACTTATTAAGCTGCCTTTCGCATTCTTAGAATATTCTTTTTCCCTTCTTTGATTCCTCTCCCACCTTTTGTACTGACTGTTTGCACGAATAACAGTTGTGGTCTTCTCACTGTAAGTAGCAAGCCCTCTCCTTTAGATTATGTAGAGGGACATGAGAGGGAGGTATGAAAAATGGTGGAATGAAATAGACATCATTATGTTATGTACATGTATGATTACACCAATGGTATGAATCTACACCATGCACGACCATAGAAATGAAATGATGTACCCCTTTTGTGTACAATGAATCAAAATGCAGTCTGTAAAAATAAAAAAAAGAATAAAAACTTTTCATCAATACTATAATTCATCTTTATTCACCAATTAAAAATCATTTTATATATATATATACACACACACATATATATCCTCTTTTTTCTTTTCTTCATCTGCTGACTGCAGTTTGAGCTAACTTCTGGGCAAGGGTAAATCTAAGTGAATTATACAGCAAGAATCTTCAAGCAAATAGCCTCAAAAGCCAGGGTTGTGGATGTTTAGACTGTGAATTGGAGATTTGGGCAGAACATAAAAGAATACACTACACAAATTATTCTCAAACATAAGGCAGCAAAAAATTTCCTCCAGGGCTTTTTAAAGTACATAGTTCTGGACCTCAGCTAATCTAATTCAGTGAGGCTGTGATAAAGCAGTTAAATCTGCCTTCTCATGTAATGCAGATGCTTATTGCCTGGGTATTATTACATCAGAATTGCTGTACTCTGAAGTCACAGATAAGGTAGTGATTTATGCATATTTTCATAAGTGATGAATTATAAAGGTAAGAATCAAATCAGGATTAGTTTTCCTAATCCAACCCCACATTATGGCTCTATACTTAATTGCTTGTTAATAATGGTATTTGTGTATATACTCAATTATAAGTGAATATTTTTTGAAAAAGCCTGTTTTATGCTATAAACTTTAATAATTTTATATTTTTAGAAGTTCATCATAAGTTTTGATAAAGAACTCTTTACAAACATAATATAAAATTTACAGGCAAAAACTATATAACTATATAATTCCAGGGTATTTCTGTTATTGAATTTTGTATACTGATCAGTTTTTCAAGGAATAAAGTAAACAGTCTTTTTCAATCTACATAATTACTTACATAATTGACCATTAGTTTTTTAATTTATTCAGTTATGTTTTATCCAATAGCATTCTAAGATTTTCATGTATTTTGTTCATAAACATCTGTTATCTATCTGTACACATTACATATATTTGTATTAGACTTACATCATGGTTTTGTTTAACACATAAAATTTTATTTTCTGAGAATTGCTTTCCTTATAGAGTGGTAAACTCACCTCCATTAGCCTTACTTGTTCTCCCTTAATATTATGTTCAAAGAGAAAAGAATTAAAGAATTAACATTCTTTAATTCAGAATTAACATTCTTTAATTCAGAATAGATTAGTTAAAAATGTAGGTCAACAAACAAAAAATTGTTAGAGATTAGATCTAGACGTGAAGCATGAACACTGACAAATTATATTGGACAAATTAACTATATATATTTTTCCTGCTGGTAATTTGGACTTAATGATGGGAAGAATATAGGATTCTATTATTAGAATGGGAAAACTTGGTAAAATTCAGATATATAATGGGATCCTGACCTCTCAGATCCTAAGCAATAATCACTAATTAAGCCATGAAAATGTCTTTTGTGCATTTTATAAATTGTTTCAGTTATTCTCTCTTTCTTTATTGAGTGATTTTTTAATTACATATAAAGCAAAAACTATAAATTTAAGACGAAGGTATTAAAATTCTTTTTGTATTTTATCATTAATTAACATTAAAATCTGAGGAAAATGATATAGTTGACTAACAGAAATCAACAAAGAAGGTGTGTTCAACTTCCAACAAAACTGCATACAGTAATACCAAATATTAGAAACTAAGCACAGTTACACTACCAGGGATAACTGACCCTAGAATTATAGCACGGAAGAGGCATGGGGAAAACTGACAAGCTGAAGGTGGCCCACGTGACAACTTGATGGAAAATTCTTCCAGAAAACAGAATACTGTATTTGCTGAAGTTATCCTAAACACACTGCAAAAAAAAAAAAAAAAGAGTTGCTCAAAATAGCATCTTTTGGATACTATTATATTTTTTGTTTTATGATAAACTCATCATTTATATCTGAATAAGTGCAAGCCCTCACTAAATCCCACTTTCATTTCCAAATATTAGATAATGTATCAGAATACAATATAGTCAGGGCTTCAAATTTCTAACACCACTGTAGGTCTAGATATATTACAATAAGTCAGAACATTACATATGCAGATGAGTAAAGCAGCCCCTGACATCCAGGACCTGGTGAAATAATTGAACTAGGGTTAGAGCTGGTATTGGAAGCTGCCCTGATTATGTTCAAGGACTTGACTTTGTCCGGGAACATAATCACACACAACATCAGCATCAGTCAAATTTTCTTACCAATGCACACATTGAGAGATAAGCATGCTGTTTCCAATTAGAAATGGAAGACTTCTCAATAAATGTTTCTATTTAAATTGAATTGAGCTTGTATTCAACAAATGTAAATGAAATTCGATTTCCAAATTTCATCATATGCAAAACATAAAAATCAAATCAATTATGAAAAGTATAAATTGTTATCAAAGAAATAATAGCACGTCAAATGTTGGAAAAGGAAGGACCTACTTTAAGAAAATAAATATTATATTTGCATCCATAGTTAGTGGCATGAACTTTAGTGGCATTCTTCTTTTCCTTTAAAGAATTCAGCCTAGTCCTTATTCCAATGTTCATAAACATGATTTCTGTATACATGTGATTAAATGTTCAGTTGGCATAAGGGTACAAACTCATATATACAATTAAAACTCTAAAAAAGTGTATTTGATTTTAATTAAAATTTTCATGACTTCAAAGAAATTGTCTAGAGCTGCATGAGTCATTCTTATCAAAATTTGTTTGTTACAATATTCCATATCCAGAGGTAAACATAAAAATAAAATGTTCTTGCATTTATTCATAATCTCATTTTTATGAAAAAGTTATGAAGAAATTATGCTGATAATTTCATTCAGTGGTACCTCCACAATAAATGTGCTCTCTGCTATAGAATGTGTATTTTGCCCACATGCAAAGCTTGAGCATTATTTTTAATTGCATGAAAACTAAGTAGCTCTCTTGGAAATAAGAAAATTGTTCTATGCAGTTTCTTTTTGAAGCTTTCTTTTAATAATGTTTTCTCTAGATGGGCCCCAAGTCACATAAATTGCTGTATATTAGATGGTATTAACTCTTAATTGCTATATAGCAAGAGTTGTTAACATCTGTACTTCACGTAAAAACCTGTTCATAACATTCTTGTCTGTTTCTATCAGGCTTCTCATAATTCCCCGGCTTCATCCCTTGATGAATTCCAAAGTCATTTCTACAATTTAACATTTATTACAGTAGAAAACCACAGGTAGTATAGAAATCTGTATCAGATTGTAAATGCTACTGTAGCAAATTACCATAATCCTAGCAGATTAAACAACAAAAAAATATTTACAGTTCCGGTTGTCAGAAGATCAGAATACATATCACTATGCCAAAATAAAGATACAATTCCTTTCTGAAGATTTGATGGGAGGGTTCCTTGACTTGACTTTTCCAGCTTCCTGAGGGGCCATATGTTCCTTGGCTGTTGGCTCCTTCCTAAAGCTTAAAGATAGTAACCATGTGTCAGATATCCTCACATCAAATCACTCGTTGAGGCTCTTCTGCTTTTTTTTTTTTTTTTTTTTTTTTTTTTTTTACTTTTAGATCTTCCTGAATATATCTAGTCCACCCAGAACTGATCAAAAAAAAAAAAAAAAAAAAAAATCTGTCTTTGGCTGGTTGATTAGCAATTTTAATTCTAAGATCTTATTTCCTCTTTATCATGTAACCTCACATATTTCAAGTTCACAGTTACTACGACTTGTATCTTTGGGGTGGGGAGGCATTATTCTGCCAACCTCACAGAAATGACACACTATGTGGATTCTAGTTCTTGAGCCACTGACTTTTTTCATAGTCCTGATGAAGCGCCCTACAAGACAGTTCCTTCACATGTCAGAGAATGTCTCTTTATGTGTTAACCACTCAGGTAATCTTCCACGTTTCCTTCTGTCAAGCTATGCACTGGAATTGCAGTCGTTGCATTATCTGTCTTTGGCTGCCTATTGGAATGTTCATGGGAACCTGGTGAGCTCTTACCTTACATGGAAAAAGAGTTTTGGGAATGTAAGTTATTTAAAGATCTTAAGATGGAAAGATTATCTTGGCTTATCTGATTGAGGTTATTATAATGACAAGCGTTCTCAGAGATGTAGGAGAGTAGAGAGGAGATAGGACAATAAAAGCAGAGGTGATGACAGCCAGGCAAAGAGCTGGATAGAGAAATAGATAGCTTAAAGATCTCTCTCTTTCTCTCTGCATATATGTATATGAAAATTCCACCCTGCTGCCTTTGAATATGGAGTACAAAGCATAAGCCCAGGGATGCAGATGGCATCTAAATGTTGGCAAGGTAAAGAATAAACTGCCTACCCATACCTCCAGAAGGAATGTGGCACAGCCAATCCACTTCAGTCTCCTGCCCTCTGGAACCACCATAATGCATGCTAATTTTAGCCGCTCCATTTATGTTAATTCATTATAGCAGCAATAGGAAACTAATATGCCCACCCACCACATTTTAGTGTTTTAGTATAGATGGTAAATGGTTAGAGTGAAATTAAAACCTGGAGCTAAGACCACTACTGCCTGATACAGCCAGCTCCACATGGTTTCTTCCAGGCTTTCTAAACCTCAGTGTCCTGAAGTCAATATTTTGAGAAATACACTCCCTAATCTCAATGTAAATTCTAGAACCTTTTCACGTATCTTTCAATATAAGTTTAAGAAATGCATCCTGAATATTCAAAGATGTCCTAAAAGTTACCACACACTTATTTCAAAGGACAAAGATTCAGCCAGTCACAGACCTCTTGTTGGTTTTGAATCCAAATGGTCACAAAGGTTATTGCCTTTAAGTGGCTCATTTGGCAGTTCAGCTTCGGATACTTGCCACTGCTGCATCATTTTCTAAAATGATCAGAGATGTTTCACCCTGGCTAAGGCACAATTTTTTCATTCTCTTGAGGGGTAATTGTATTAAAGCAAATCAAAACAAAATCAAAACAAAAGCAAGCCCCAAAAAGGTCTTTTCTTCTATAGTTATGGCAAGCTACAACTTTAGATGTGTTTTTAATTTCATTTTCCTTTTTATATAAAACTTTCTTTCCCACATTTGCCCCTATGTTAACACTTTGACAGTCATATTTAATACAATTTTTGTATCTGGGAGTGGATGGAATCCTCTTCCAAAATGCCACATTTTTCAGGAGAGTTATTTTTGTTTTGTTTGATTTGAGACATATCAGAATCTGACTTAGATATTGAAAGGATGCCTCTTGCCTATCCTTTCTAAGCATTCTCTTAGTACTAATAGGGATCATAGTATCATCCCCAGATCATTATAGGCTACATTCTCGTGTTCTTAACTTCTGTTTTTGCTGGAAATCTTTTCAGTGTTCGAAAACATTTTGAAGTTATTTTCAATAGTGGTCTCTTCACCATCCCTTGGAATTCAGCAAGCAAGCAGTGCTTTGGAATTCTTTGCTCATCTCTGCAAACCATTTCCAACAGAGTCATAACCATCTGTCAAAATAAGCTGACTACAATTCCAGGAGTTTTAAGTGTCCCATTATGCAGAAACTCCCTGGCCTGAGATCTTAACAAACCCAGATGCATATCCTACATGAAATGGGTACAGATCATAGTTTACAAACTATGGGATGTGCTATGGGTTGTCATTTGAAAATTTAAAGAAAAAATTTTTGTACACAATTTAATCTTGGCTCTAAAGCAAATATTATTCCAAAGCTGATGGTGAATTCAAACAGCCCTTCTAGAGACTGTCTGTGCCTGGATCTAGTCTAAGTAAATAAACTAAAATATTATGTGTATACTTCTCCAAATAGAGTCCGTCATTTGAAAGACGTGTTTTCACATTTGAGTGAAATTGTTTCACAAAATGTTAACATATGAAACATATGAAAGTTCTAAATATGCCATATTAAACCTTCATTCTTAGTTTACTGTGTATGTTTCAGATGAGGACAGGTCTTATATATATAAAAAAAAAGTATTGCCTCCTTTGGCTCTAAAATTTTACTTCAAGTGACCTATTTTAGAGACGATCAATTTTATACAGTAATAAAATTCATCCCTACTATCACATACTTACTCATTTACATACTGCCTTGATAACATTTTCACTTTCCACTCCCAATAAGGATCAAATGACCGAAATGTAACATTATTGCATGTAATACATATTTTGTGTTCATCTAGTTTTCCTTACTAGAACATGACTCCCAGGCTTCTTCCATTTGTGACTTATACACACTGTTCTTAGAGCAATAAACTAAATTTTTAAAAAAATTACAGTGAGTTTGAAGTTTATGTAAAAGCCAGTAAATTTTTGCTTTGCTTTTTTTTTTTTTTTTTTTTTTTCACTCTTGATTCTCAGTGATTCTAATTCCCAAAATAAGTTTTGCTTCCCACTCTGTTTTGTAGAATCCAAGGCTCAGATGTAAGGGTTAGGTGTTAATTTCTCAGTGTGTTGTATTTTACAGAACAATTTGCCATCACATGGTACTTAATATTATTTGCAGAATTATGTTATTAGCTCCCATTTTGAAAATTGCAAGACCACAGCATTCTTCCTACTCCACCTATCTACAAATATTTCCTCTAGTATTACTGACTGTCACTATGAGGAGGATGTTTGGGAATGTGTTTGCCTGGCTGCCCCACCAGGGTCGTGGGTGTGGTGCTTTACTATTAGAGTTGTATTATTGGGCCACAGACACTTTGATAATATATCAGATGTAGCTGCTTTGAACAATGCTCACATGGAAAAAACACAGCTTCAAAAATGTTCTCTAGTTTCTTTCTTTACCTAATGTTTTAAAATGTCACATATGAGTTAGAATTGAATTTAGCCAATAGAAAATCTCAAATAATTTGTTCCTAACAAGATTCAAATATTGTTTTATGTTTACAAAAGAAATCTAGTCTATGTTACAAAGACAGTTTGAAAAGATCATACAAAAGAAAGGACCCTTCTACTTTAATGCTATACCTGTATGATCCTAAGCAATAAAGCTTCCATCTCATAGTCAAGATGGCTCCTTGAGTTTCATGACTGTTACAGCCAACAGGATAAGGAAAGAACTGAACAAAACTAGAAATATTTTATTTTTTCTATAGTAAATATTCAATTTTCTTCCATTCTTTGTGTAACTGGTGGATTCTACCCTTTACGTTGGGAGTTCAAGTTTTGGAACTTGGACTGAAAAAAGAAGAGTAGAGTCAGGTCACTCATATCAGAATCTAAGCCTCATATTTTCCTTCTTTTAACAGAAGACATTATTCCCCATTATCTTGTCTTATAGAAAAGGAGTCACTGAAAGAAGCTGGTAAAGAAAAATATCTAGCTGAGCAAGTATTCCATAGGTGATTACTTTGTCTCACACTGGAACCACAGGTTTGGGGAAAACTAAGAATCAATACCATTTCTTGTTCATGGATTTGGTGTTTGTCATTGACACATTTAGTTTCAGTGTGTCAAGAATATTCAAGCAAGTTATTTTAGATGATTTGTGGGGTGGTGTATACAAGTAGTTTACGTTAAGCTCATTGATTTGGGACCACATGTATGTGTAAAGTTACATTTGTAATCTCATTGGGTGGTACTGAGTGAATATAATCAAAGTGAGGTCACGCTTATAAATGTTCTAACATCTCCAGGTAAATACTCTTCCAGTTCTGAAGGTAATCTCATGCATAGTGTATAAGTACTGTGAAGCAGATACATTTATTTTTTACTGTTATGTGCATGCCTGAGCTCCACCTCCCAGAAATTTCTTTGTGGTGGCACTGTGGCACACTCGGCATTTTCAAATCTGAGAAACTCTAGAGGAAATTCTAAGCTACTAAGGTTAACAGCACTACAGAATTTATGCAAATATTTCTTACCACAGTTATCAGTTGAACTTGAACTTGAAGAAAATAAGAGACATTTGTGTTGTAAACACTTTTCTAGTGCTGAGAAAGAAGGAAGAATCACCAGGAAATTCTTACTGAAAAACACATTTGACTGGGAAAGCTAGAGCAACCTTTGTGCATTCACTTTGTAATTATTTCCACATAGTCTAATTTGCACAGAAAGGGATCATGTTCTCCTATAGATATGTGTCCTTTAAACAGACAATGTTCTAAAATGGTATTCTAGTACACATACTTTCTGTGATATCATGGGTTTGGTGCAGTCTGTATATTGTTCATAATAACCAAGCTTTTTAAGATTAGGGTCTCTTCTTCTGTGCAGGTCAACTTCTATATCTGTCTGCCTTCCTGCCATGAACTAATTTGAAAAAAATGCTAAGTAATAAGAAGGTGTTCTCTCTTTATATTTGTATCTCTCCATATATATATAAACATAATAATATTAATATTTTGGACATCATATTTCCTCTATAGTTGTTAAATCATTTATAGTTATTTTATTGTGTAATATTGAATATAAACTTGCCATTACTTTTTAGTTGACAAATTAGAAAAATTAAATGATAAAAAATATTACAAATTCCAAAGCAATACCACTAAAATACATATTAATATTTCAGCCTTGAAAGTGTGGCCTCCTAACACAAAGATATTTTAAAGATGAAGTATTTTATACAAATACAGTATAAGATTTGCAAACGACACAAACACATCATCAATCTGTCAACCACTATTGAGAAAATATGTGTCCAGAATTGGTTACTTTGGAAATACAAAGCACAATTGTTAACAGAAAAATTCATAAGTATAATTTATGCTCTTGAACTAGACCCAGTACTCCTAGTTCTCCTGATATTTTGAAGAATACAATATTTTAATTATTTAGTATCTGTGTGTGTGCTTATGTTTATGTGTGTGTGTGTGTGTGTGTGGTATTGGATGTGGTGTTGGGGAATACTCTACCACTGAGCTACACATCCAGCTTAGCTGGTATTTATTAAAGACAAATTGACTTTAAAATCCAGTATACTCTCTTATGTTTGATAAATGTTTATGAATCCCTACCAATATTTGTCCCATTATTTTCCCATTATAAATAAAATCTAGTACTTTCACATTTACTTTTAGAGAAAAAACATACAGAAAACACTTGGTAGAAGTGTTAATAACATGGTAGAAGCCCGTGCGACTTTGATAAGGGGAAGAGTTATAAGAACTTTAATTCTATGTTTATTTTTTTTTTTAATTTCACTTGTTAATGAAAGATATGCATTTCCTTCTCAACTTTTTTTGATTTTCACACATATGTGACTTGCCTGTTTAATGGAGTAGAATACATTTTTCAGATTTAGGGCAAAAGAAGTAAAATGGAATAAAATCAGTTTTAAAAAGCAATTAATTCAAGGGCAACTTTTGTTACATATTGTTCGATGTAGAATATAGAGCTATAATAAATATGCCACAGAATATTTTTCAAATAAACAAACATTAGGAAATATAATTGTTCTGTATTTCAGCTTTAACCAACTATATACATATATTTCAAACATTTGTGAAAGCACTTTAAAAATTAAAAATTTATAGGCAAGCCATTAATTCTAAAAGAATGATAAGATATAGAGTGTTCCTTTAGCCAAGCAGTAGATTTTTCAAATATGTTGATTCTCTAAAGATTGGCATATATCAAAATACTAAGTTGTTTTTGCCTAATTTGAGGAAATCATTGTGAATTTCATTCAAAGAAAAAGTGAGTAATGCATAATAAGCAGATAAGGAGAGGGAGAGTCTTGCATTCCCCATGGAAATATACTTTAGAAAGCTGGAATAATGTAAAAATGTGGGGACTTGTGCCATGATAGATAATAGAAACACAAACAACAAATCCAGAATAGATATTCATCTCTAATTCATTATGTTATACTTGAGACATCCATTATTCATGAAATCCCACCAATACAACTTCTGTACCTTTCTCCAAATTGAATGGAAATGTATTATTTATGTGTAGTTCAAAAACTAGCTGTGTGGGAAAAGTTTGTGTATAACACGTTGGCATTTTATTTTCTTATTTTAATAAAGATGGCATTTAAAATTGTAGTGAGATATGAATCATTTAATACATAATGTTGGGATAATCATGTTGAATTCTAACTGTAATACAAATGGGATATATTGTTAAAGAAAATCTTATAGTTAAAAAAAAAATACCCAATTCAGCAAAGATTATGGAAGAAATGATTCCAGGACAAAGAGCAATAGAAGGTGGTTCTGATCTCAGCCTGAGTTTCAAACAGCAAGTGAGTGTACATCTCTTTCTTGATATGCAGAAGTGCTGATTCAGTAACCATGTTATGTCCCTACGGAATCTTTTGAACAGGGCAATGCACTAGGGCACTTTACAACCATCCCCAGACACAGCCAAGGTTAGAACAAATACATGAATAACAAAAGTATTTGCCTAGATACAATAAGAAGATATATGGATCTGGGAGGAAAAGTGATGAGGTAGATAGAAAGCCCACAGTTCTGGTTTCCTGCCAACTTCTACCTCTTTTATCCTGGATACAAATGGAAATTTGTGTCTCTCATATGATCAGATTAAGATCTGATTAGAGAATTAAGGCAAGATACATACATTGGGATTACAAAGGAAACGCACAAATTCTACTCTGGCTCAAAACCTGGTTCTAAATAGATACGTTCTTGTTAACAAAAGTTGAATTAAGTACCTTAACTCTCATAAAATCAGTCAGCAACTTCTGAGGTATTTTTCACTAAGCAGAAACTGTCATTAAGGTAGAAAACCAGCATATTTTTAGAAAATATTCACCATAAGAATTAAGTAGTTATATGCCTTTAATAATAATTTAAAGCCTCTTACTGTTAAGAAATAGAAAGGACCAAAAAGATAATAAAATATTGAAAGGAGATTATAGATTATACATTAATGAGGAACAGTACATCATGGTCTTAATACTATTAAAATTGAACCAGCTAACTCTGTACAAAATTTTGGAATGCAGAAACAGAAAACAAGCAAATGAAAATTTTAAAAAGGGAAAAGTTTAGATACAGAGAACAGAATGTACCTTCTGAAAATGATTCCAGAGTAAATGAACAAAAGCAAAAATGAAAGACGTAAAAAAGTAATTTTATGAGCTGTGAAAGAAACATTCCAAGATCTAAATCTATACAACAGAAGGGTTATTGCAAATGAGGCTAAAGTAATAGAAAACAATGCAAGGTACTTGTGTAGAGATAAAATTCTGACTTTTTTTTTTTTTTCAAAAAGTTTTTTTTTTCCTTTATCATTTTTAGCTTGATCAACTTAACATTAATTAGAGAATTTGCACACTTTTACTGTATACATATTAATGGGTTTGGTTATATGCATATAACAGTAACACCATCACTAAACCAAGGAACTAAACATAGTTCCTACAAAATAGTTTTGTTTTCTTTTATCACGTTTTTTATTCTGTTTGTTTAAGGTTCAAAATACCAGTGTTCACTGTAAGTTTTGTGTTGTACATAGAACTCTAGAACTTATTCATCTTGAATCACAGAAAATTTATTGAACAAAGAATTTCCTGTTTCCTCCTACCTCTAGCCCTTAGTAACCTCTCTGCTCTCTGTTTCAATGCAATTGACTATTTTAGATACTTCAATGAACAAAATCATGAAATATTTTGTCCTTTTGTAACTTGTTTATTTCACTATCATAATGTCTTCTAGGTATTAAGCTTGATTTTCAAATGACTGAATTTCCTTCTCTTTTGAAGAGACAGAAAAAGTCAATTTCTTTTAACAAGGATCTGAAAAGTCCTTCAAAGGCCTTTGTGTGGAAGATTTGGTATCCAGCTGGTGGTACTTCTGGGAGGTGGTAGAATCTTTACAAGGTAGGGACTAGTTGAAGAAATTACGTCATGGGGGGATTTCTTAGACAGATTTATTTTGTTCCTGTCTATTTTTTTTTTCCTCTCTGATTTCAAGTCTTTGGATTTTTACCAGAAGACCATTTATTATACATTATTATTGATTTATTTTTCCTTTTGCTTAATTCATAATTTTTTTAATTCACACATAAAATTGTAAGATATTATGAGTTAGCACATGTAATTTCAGTATGTGTTGTGTACAATGTACAATTCATCACTTTAGTCTGGGAAGAGTGATTTATTAAAGAGGATCAAATATAACAAGTGCTGGTAAGTATGTGGATAAAAGGGAACTCTTGCACACTGTGGTGGGAATATAAATTAGTACAGCCATTATGGAAATTAGTATGGAATTTTCTCTTTCTTTTCCTACTCGGGATTAAACCCAAGTATACTTAACCACTGCACCAGATCCCAAGCCCTTGTTATTTTTTATTTTGGACAGAGTCTATCTAAGTTGCTTAAAGTCTTTCTAAGATGCTGAGTCTGACTTTGAACTTGGGATCCTCCTGCCTCAGCCTTCAGAGCCACTGGGATTACAGGTGTGTACACCACACCTGGCTAGAGTTTTCCTTAAATATTACAATTATAACTACACTACAATCCAGGAATTCCACTTCTGGATACATAGTCAAAGGAAATGAAATCAGTGTCTCAAAAGACACCCATGCCCAGAGGATGAGGTGTGAGGATTATAGTTTAAAGTCAGCCTCAGCTATTTAGCAAGGCGCTAAGCAATATAGCAAGACCATAGACCCTGTCTCAAAATAAAAATAAATAAATAAATAAAAAGGGGGAGAGGATGTGCTCAGTGGTTAAGAGCTCCTGGGTTTAATCCCCATTACTAAAAAAAATAAAATAAAAAATAAAAATAACAAGCTTGCTCCCATGTTAAGTGCTGAACTAGTCACAGTGGTCAAGAAATGGAAGCAATCTAAGTGTCTATCACCTAATGGATAGATAAAGGAAGTAAGAATTCACACTGGTACACTATGTAGCCATAATAAAATGAAATTCTCTCATTTACAACAACACAGAACTGGAAATCATGATGTTAAGTGAAATAAACCAGGTATAGAAAGAAAAGTACAACAGAATCTCACTCAGATGCAAAATCTGAGAAAGTTGATTGTATGAGAGAACAGAAGAGAACAGAATGCAGAGAGATTGATCAATGATCACTACTTTATAGTTAGTCATGAGGCATTCTAGTGTGTATTACACTGTATGATGACTATAAAAATGATACTATTGTACATTTTAAAATTTTTGGAGAAACTTCTATATTTTTATTGATAGTATCTGAGAGTATAAATATCAGTCTCTACAGTGGTATATATGCTGTACTTTATGAAGTCCCAAAAGCTTAGTTTCATCAGATGAAAAATTCCTAAAATACAATCCATATTATACTTCCCTTTTCCCAAATAATTCCCATTTAAAGTATATAATATAGTAAAAGACACCACCATCCATCCACATAGCATGCTGGATACCAAGTGTTCTTGAAAAATTTTGTCTTTTTAAACCATTCTTTAATTCCTAATATTTCTTTAAAAAAGAATATATATATATTCATATATATATACATATATAAACACTATATATATACATATATATTATATATATATAGTTTTTCTCTCTTCTACATTTTCAGTTCATTTTTGCTACTGTCACCTCTAAACTACTCCTGGAACACTGTTCAAAATAATCTCAAAAATTACTACTTCAAAAAACAAGAAGTTAGATTAGTACGGCGCAATGTTTATACAAAAATTGGCAGATATTTTAAACTAAAACATAATTGTCTCAAAATGCAGCAATAGCGAAAATGATTAATATGTACATAGTGTTTATAATAATCTTAGACGAAATCACAAGTATTAGCAGGTTTCATGGACATGGACAATAAGTTTTAAAGAGATTATGCAACTTATTTAATAGCATACTTTCAGTGAGGAGTTAAGGCTTGATGAAAATCAGTGTACTCTGATGTTGTAATTAATCATAATACTTCCTCAGAATCAGAGTGTTCTTCAACATCAATCTTTTGCAACGTAAAAAAAAACGTGATGCATGCCCTGGGTTATAAGAGTCTTTGGCTTTCTTTAGAAATGAGTATTCTGCCTAATTAAAATGCAGTCTAAATATCTTCTATTGGAAATATTGTATTGTATGTATTTATTATCTTTCTATTGGTCATACATGAAAATGTCAACCTATATTTGAGCAAAACATGCAATGTGCAAAAAGTATTATATTTTCAATTTTATTCTAAATTAAAATACAGTTTTTCTTTAATTCCTATTCAGCATTCATAGTTTAAGAATGTTAAATTGCTTATATGGTGAATGGTCCTTTTAAGTTTCTGTCAAATTCAATTTGCTAGTATCTTGTTGAGAATTATCATTATCCATGTTCATCAGGGATATTGGCATGAAATTTTCTTTTCTTGTGTCCTAGACTGACTTTGGTATCAACGTAATGCTGGCCACATAAAATTGGTTTGGAAGTATTCCATAGTCTTCCAATTGTTGGAAAATTTTGAAAAAGATTGATAGCAGTTATTTAAATGTTTGGTAGAATTCAATCATGAAGCCCCACAGTCCTGAGATTTTCTTTGATGGGACACACTTTTTCTAAAGGTGCTTAATTTGATTTTTATTTTTTATAGACAGATTTTTTATTGTTTTCTCATTTGTTCTTTTTAGTTACTTATTACATAGAATGTATTTGACATATTATATATAAATGGAGTATAACTTCCCATTCTTGTGGTTGTACATGATGTGAAGTTATACTGGTTGTGTATTCCTTTATGAACATAGGAAAGTAGTGTCTGATTCATTCTGCTATCTGTCCCATTCCCATCCCTCCTCCCTTCCCCCATTCCCACATCCAATCCTATGAACTTCTACTCCTCCCTCCACCACACCCCCACCTATTGTGAGTCAGCATCCACATGTCAGAGAGAACATTTGGTCATTGGGTTTTTGGAATTTACTTATTTTACTTAGCATGATAGTCTCGGTTCTATCCATTTACAAGCAAACACTATAATTTCATTCTTCTTTAAAACTGAGTAATAGTCCATTGTGTATACGTACCACATTTTCTTTATCCATCATCTATCTATTGATGGTACCTAAGTTGGTTCCACAATCTAGCTATCGTGAATTGAGCTGCTATAAACAATGATGTGGCTGTGTCACTATAGTATGTTGATTTTAAGTTGTTTGGGTATATGCTGAGGAGTGGGATAGCTGGGTCAAATGGTGGTTCCATTCCAAGTTTTTTAAGGAATGTCCATCCATACTGCTTTCCAAATGGTTGAGCCAATTTGCAGTCGCACAAAAATGTGTCTTTTTCCCCATATCATTGCCAACACCTATTGTTGCTTGTATTCTTGTTAATAGCCATTCTAATTGGAGTGAGATGAATTCTCAAAGTAGTTTTATTTTGCATTTCTCTAATTACTAGTGATGTTGAACATGATTTTATATACTTGTTGATGATTCATATATCTTCTTCTGTGAAGTGGGGAGACACTTTATTATTGATGAAATTTCCTTACTTGTTATTAATTTGTTCAGATTTTCTCTTGCTTCTTGATACAATACTTTAAATTTTTCCGTAGTCTTAGTTAATTAATTTGTTAGCATGTAATTGTTCATAGTAGTCTATAAAATGATTTCTATTTCTGTACTCCCAGTAGTAATGTTTCCTGTTTCTGTTTGGATTTTGTTTGATTCTTCTCTGTTTTACTTAATCAGGCTAAGGTTTTTCTTTTTTTTTTTTTAATTTTGTTTATTTTTTCAAAAGACTAATTCTTGTTTTATTGACATTGTTGTTTTTTCAATGTCTAAATTCAGTTATTTATGCTCTGAATGATCATTTATCACTTCAAAATTTGCAGAATTGTAAAGTTTGTATTTCAATTTTGCAAAATACTAGCCAAATGAATTTATTAGTATAGTAAAAGGATCATCCAACATGATCAATCTGTATTAATCCCAGGAAGGTAAGGATGTTTCAACTTATGCAAAACTATCAGTGCAAACATCACATTAACAGGATAATATCCAAAATCCATATGATAATTTTAATAGATGTCAAAAGTAAATTGTACAAAATTCAACATCTATTCATGATAAGAAAGAACCTAAAACAACTTCCTTCTACAATTTCTTTATAAAAGGAAACTCTGTACAATAAAGGCTGTACATGACAAAGCAATAGACAGTTATCACACTTAACAGTAGCAAAATAAAGGCTTTTCCTCTAAGGTAGAGAATGATATAAGGATGACCACTCTCAAAACTCCTAATACTAGAAGCTCTTTCCAGAGAATTTGAAACCCTTGCAAAAGCACATAATATGAGCCCTAATTATACAGAAAGACCCTTATAGTTTTCTTTTATGGACAAATGTATGCTGTCATTCCCTTTGATAGAGCAAATTTATAAACCCAAATTTTATTAAGTTGTCTTCCAGATAAACTTTTGATAATGGACTTTAACAGGAATATGCAAAACAAGTCCAGTTTGAGTGGAACTTTACTTTAAATGGAGAGGTATGTGACAATTGGAAGACTGGACAATTGATGCCAGGTCAGATATACTTCATTAATGTTTATTTTATTTAATTTATGTTTCTCAAATGTACAGGTTAATTTATATAGGCTTAAAGTTAATGTCTATTTCATATAATATGCAATTGACATTTTATTATGTATACATATATAAACACACATGCATGTATGTGGATATAAGTTCTTTCTTTTCTTTTTAGTGTTTTAGATTTGACCTGCTGCCTTGAATTCACCTCATATCTGTATTTAGTTTTATTTTCCAGTGGCAGTTTAATGTGGCTCTGTGTCTTTATATCAATATGAATTTCTACTTTATTTTTAACTACAACAATTAATCAGCATAATGATACTGCTGCTGCATGAGTGTGAAGCAGGGTATTTTCTGTCACCTCGCTCTCAAGTTGAAAATTACAGTTATGTCACCAAGTTGAGAACGCTGCCAGCTTGCAAGGGGAAAAAAAATGCTATTGTTCTAATATCTTATAATGTTCTGCAAGAAGTTTGATAGGGAATGCACAAAATACTGGTTTCTTCAATTTATCTTGAAAATGAGAGGAAAGAAAGCTGAAAATATTACCTTCCTTAAAACATGAAGAGAAATACTTTGGAAATTGCTTTTTGGAAAGAAATAATGTTGGGTGTCTACATCTGGGGGAAGACGGCTTCGCAGCTTCTTGATGAATGAATAAAAATCTTTTATACATAGTGTTAGGTGCTTCCGTGATTTAACCAAAGAAATGCTACTATTTCAATCAAACAGCTGTGATGAGAAAATTAAATAAGGCACACCATCACTGAGCTGGTTAAGGTACTGGCCCAATACTGCCATTATTTATTTATTTTTAAATGATGAACCCCACATTCTGCTATTAAGCCATCTGAGTCTAAGAAACAAAAATCTCTGGAGAGTCAGTTATTATTCACAGTAGCTGAGTAAATGTCCAAAATAATGCATGTATACTTCAGTATTTATAATCCCTTCTAAATAAACAAATGCTCACTAATCAGATTTCCAATGAGTTACTACTTACTTTTCAGAGAGAGTATACCTAAGTGTTCTAGCCATAAATCCCCTGTGCCTGCTGCCACATCAAATTGCAAATTCTCTAGATCTTTCAAATGCAGATATCTTGGATTTCTCTCCGTCCCTTATTTTCAAAGTCTCTCAAACCACCTGCAGTTCCACAGAGTTTTCTTATCCCCTGGGAACAAATGTTCTTTCCCACCAAGAAAACTCTCTGGGGGAAAAGAAACCCTTTCTCGTCCGTCTCAGTATAGTTCTAGACCCAAACATTACATGTGAATTCAAACTCTCTTGAAGGGACAATTACTTATGCTGTGAATGTGTATCCCTAGAAGTCAAAACCTCCAAAAAATTCACTATTTTCTAAAAATGTATTGACTTCTAACACAAAGTGCTTTGTATCATTTTCCTCATGATCATTATCATATAACCATTTATTTTTTGTCTTCTCTCTTCTGCTTTATTTTTATTATATGGTCATTTTTCATTTAACTGGTTTAATTTGACTTTTTTAAAATTTATTTTTATTGTAAACAAATGGGATACATCTTGTTTCTCTGTACATGAAGTAGAGGCATACCATTTGTGTAATCATACATTTACATAGGGTAATGGTGTTTGATTCATTCTGTTATTTTTTCCTTCCTTCCCACCCCTCCCACCCCTCTTTTCCCTCTATGCAGTCCCTCCTTCCTCCATTCTTGCCCCCCTCCCAATCCCCATTATGTGTCATCATCCGCCTATCAGCGAGATCATTTGTCCTTTGGTTTTTTCAGATTGACTTATCTCACTTAGCATGATATTCTCCAATTTCACCCATTTGCTTGCAAATGCCATAATTTTATTATTCTTTATGGGTGAGTAACATTCCATTATATATATATATATATATATATATATAATTATATATACCATATGTATATGGTATATATAATTATATTATATGGTATATATAATTATGTGTGTGTGTGTGTGTGTGTGTGTGTGTGTGTGTGTGTGTGTGTGTATAGTTTCTTTATCCATTCATCAAATGAAGAGCATCTAGGTTGGTTCCACAATCTGGCTATTGTGAATTGAGCAGCTATGAACATTGATGTGGCTGTATCTCTGTAGTATGCTGATTTTAAGTCCTTTGGGTAGAGGCCAAGGAGTGGAATAGCTGGGTCAAATGGTGGTTCCATTCCAAGCTTTCTGAGGAATTTCCACACTGCTTTCCAGAGTGGCTGCACTAATTTGCAACCCCACCAGCAATGTATGAAGGTACCTTTTGCCCCACATCCTCGCCAACACCTATTGTTGCTTGTATTCTTGATAATCGTCAATCTTATTGGGGTGAAATGGAATCTTAGGGTAGTTTTGATTTGCATTTCTCTTATTACTAAAGATGTTGAACATTTTTTCATATACTGTTGATTGCTTGTACATCTTCTTCTGTGAAGTGTCTGTTCATTTCCTTAGCCCATTTGTTGATTGGATTATTTGTATTCTTGGTGTAGAGTTTCTTGAGTTCTTTATAGATTCTGGAAATTAGTGCTCTGAGTATGATTGGCAAAGATTTTCTCTCACTCTGTAGGCTCTTTCTTCGCATTGCTGTTAGTTTCCTTTGCTGAGAGAAAGCTTTTTTAGTTTGAATCTATCCCAGTTATTGATTCTTACTTTTATTTCTTGTGCTATGGGAGTCCTGTTAAGGAAGTCTGATCCTAAGCTGACATGTTGAAAATTTGGACCTACTTTTTCTTCTATAAGATGAAGGGTCACTGGTCTGGTTCTGAGGTCCTTGATCCATTTCAGTTGATTTTTGTGCAGGGTGAGAAATAGGAGTTTAGTTTCATTCTGTTGCATATGGATTTCCAGTTTTCCCAGCACCATTTGTTGAAGAGGCTATCTTTTCTCCATTGCATATTTTTGGCACCTTTGTCTAGTATGAGGAAATTGCGTTTATTTGGGTTTACGTCCTCTATTCTGTACCATTGATCTACCTGTCTATTTTGGTACCAATACCATGCTGTTTTTGTTACTATTGCTTTGTAGTATAGTTGGAGTTCTGGTATTGCAACTCCTGCTTCACTCTTCCTGCTAAGGATTAATTCGACTTTTAATTCCTTCTTCACACTCATTTTAAGGCACTGGAGTCTGCTCTGCATAGAAGGATTATCTGATTGATTGGTCCAGTGGGAAAAGGAAATAGCACCAACATGGGAGAATGGAGAGAATGGATTACTTAAGCTTAACCATGTCCAGAAGATGGCAAAGAAGTCACCAGACAGGATGATATCCTGCAAGGGGATCATTTGTCTAAATTTGTACAATGTTAGTGTCACAAAAACCTTAAGACAAAATTCAAAATCTTGTTATAGTCAATTTAATAGATCAAAACTTGCCTTCAGTTTATAGGATGTAGCTACCAATTTTATATTGCATAATTTTTTAAATTATCTGAACTATGGATATTTAATAATCCAGTCAGTTGGGGTGACATCTGTAATCCCAGGTACTCAGGAGGCTGAGGCAGGAGGATCTCAAGTTTGAGGTCTGACTGGGCAACTTAACAAGACCCTGTTTTAAAATACATAAAATATAAAGGACAGTGAATGAAACTCCTTGGTAGAGTTATTGCCTAACATGCTCAAGGCCCTGTGTTCAACCCCAGTACTGAAAACAAACCAATCAAAACACAACAAAAAAAGAAAGAATGAAGAGAGTATGTAATTATTTAATAATTCTAAAAGGTAACACTTTATTAAAGAAGACTGGGAGAAAATCTAACTGCCTGTCATTTTTTGGTTATTTGGTTTTGGTTTTAAATAGGCTTCTTGAGACCACAACTGCATTCATTAATTTGTGCAGAGATTGAGTTGCTTTCATATTAAATGACAAAGTTTAATAGTCCTATCAAAATCTAGTCTATAAGTCTTTAAAAAGTAATCTGATCTCTGGCCCCTTAACAAAATAATGTGTTGCCTCCTATATTAAAGGAACATTTTAATATAAATCTCAAATTTCATGTATGGTTTTAAACACATGTCAGTATTTTAGTTATAAAGAAGGCTTTTACATTCCCATAATGTAATATTTCATAATAATTTTATTATGACCCACAGAGTTGTATTTTGAGATCTAATAATGTATAATTTGTGCTCATATTGTTTTCATTGAAAATAGTTCCTTGTATAATTTTTTAATGATGAATAAATATTTACATGATATCAATATAAAATATATTTATTTCAAATATCACCACACCTGGCAAAGACAACTCAGTTGCACAGGAAGTAGAGCTTTATCTGGTCTTTTATGGTTTATAGTCTAGTGATAAACTTTTTACCTTTGTTTTCAGATACTTCTGTGAATAGAGCTTACCCTTGTTGTCAAAGTTCCTGTTTTCTTATCTTTCTTAAATTCCTCCCAAGTTAGGTAGACTTTCTGTCTCCATACTTCTATCTCTCCTTCACTGAGCTGCTGAGATTTTTGTCACCAGACATTCTACTTTGGGAACCATGTATGACAATTGCTGCACTGTTTACCACCACATTCAACTGGATTTTGCAGCCTGGGATAATGTAGCCTTAGAATCACTGCTGACCCACAGCATCCATTCATCAATTAGACTCATTTCATTAGGCTTCAGTTGGTTTCCTGCTTAATTGGGAGAATTCCACTTCTCTATATATGTGCTAGAATATATTCCATGGTACTCAAAGCGATCTTATATTTCTTTTGAATAGTTCAATGTTAATTCACATTTTGTCCCCATTTTCATTTCTTACCAGGGGAACCAAATACAACTCTACCAGAACTTGTCTTGGTGGTATTTCTAATGACAGGTAAATTGGTAAATTCAAATATACTTTCTCCTCTGTTTCATAGTTTCAGAGTTCTGTTTCATAGAACATGTTTTTATTTTGAGAAAGGGCTGCACTAATTTGCTTAAGGTCTTGCTAAGTTACTAAAGCTGGTCTAGAATTTGCAATCTTCCTGCCTCACTTTCCTTAGTCACTGGGCTTACAGGCATGCACCACCGTGCCTAGTAGAAACTCATGGTTTTAAGATCAGTAAATTCCCAAATATCCTTTCTAAGCCTAGGGTGACAAAAATTATTACCAATTTTTCACAATTTTGATAATCTTAATTTAGTCTCAAGTTAAAATTCTAAGAATAAAGGCTTACAGACATTTAAATGGCTAAATTACACAACCAACAGTATATAAAGTTGCCAAA
Organism: Sciurus vulgaris; assembly: GCF_902686455.1. Lineage (NCBI taxonomy): Eukaryota > Metazoa > Chordata > Mammalia > Rodentia > Sciuridae > Sciurus > Sciurus vulgaris. Next base: position 21,084,012 of record NC_136470.1, on the reverse strand, counting down.
CCCAGGGAGAAAATTAAATATAAGGAGACTTACTAAATGGTAGAAAAAGTTCATGAGCCACAGCATATTCTCAGAACACAGTATAAAACTGAAACATAACTTGAATAGTTATTAAAGTTTTGTTTACAGTTGGATGCAATTCAATCTAATCAATGAGGATTTATTGATCTCTATTTTTAAATTTTTATAAAGAAGATCTAGCTTTGCTTTCAAGGCTTCTCCTTTTATTGTTACAGTACATGTCTTAAAGAGAAACAAAGAAAGAGGTAGAGTTCAACATATTTTTATCTATTTGAGGATGCCAAGAAAACTTCAGGTAGAAACCCATGTCTGAACTATAAAGAATGGATAACATTCTGAAAAGAACACACTTGGAGGGAAAGAGGCTTTAAGATGCCCAACCAGGGAGGCAAAGGTTTGGTATTCGAGATTATAGGACCAGCTCAGAATAAACATAGATTTTGGTTCAATAAATATATTCAGTGATAAGGAAGTAAAAACAGAGGAAAGATGCATATAGTACAGGATGCCATGAATGCCCAGAGTGTCTTCACTTAATGTGTTATAAAATCTGAAGTCACCAATGCATTTTTGAGACTAAAGAATATATGACTGGAATTTTAAAAAGGATTAGAAAGAGTTCCATGCATTATTTAAAGAGAAGTTAATATTTTATTTATTTCCTTAATATACCTGTTTTTAGTTTGCATTGAAAACAGGATGATTGGCAAGATTGCTGGTTTGAAATTATTGTAAAGGGATTCTCGATCAGGAAATTATGGAATAAAGTACTTTTGGGTTATCGCCACTTCTAAAATTTCATGCACTATGATATATTTGTACAATAGAATGATAACAGCACTTTTGTGCTCCATAAATGAGTCTATACTGCTGCACTTCATAAACTGGCCCATATCTCCATGCTATAACCAACCAAATGGCATACTTTCTGAAATTACCCATTCAAGGGGAAAATAAAAGTACTAATAGAAGTGATTTGGTAGAGAACAGATTTAAGACTTTAAGCCTCAAAAATTTATTTATTTTTAATTTACTGAAAGCTTTAATAAACTATATTAATAACTCATTTCAATAGTCAAATGCATGTCTTATGACACTGTCATGAAAGATTCTGTATTTTATTAAGGAATGCAATCATTGGAAACACATGGAATCTTTCAACCCTTATTTTTGTGTAAATCTGGTGTTCATTGTTTTCCAGCATGCTTTTCTTTCTATGTGTTGGGTTATAGGCAGGCAGTCGATCATTTTACAGCTTTCACTTCTTTCCAAAAAGCAAAATTTCCTATAAATTGCATTGTAAACATGTGATTTATGGGTTTCCTAATGTAAAATATGATTTCTAAGTCTTGATTCAAGCCCTAAAATTTCAATAAGTGGAGACATTTTCTAAACACACAGACAACAGAATCAAATGCCATATTTTGAAAGATGTTGTGTATGTGCACATGGGCACATTTATGTTCAATGTGAGAAAAGAAAACATGTTTCACATTCAGTATCAGAAAATAGCATGTTTTGGATAACAGAATTTATGAATTATAGAATGAGATCTTCTGCTTCTGCTACTATTGTTGCTCTTCTTTGCTGAAGCCTCATTCTCAATCTCTCTATCTAGATCCTCAGGTCTTGCCCATGGACTACTATACCTTAGTGGTCAGGCAGTATGATTCAAAAGTTTGGAGAAGGTTCCTAAATGACTTAAGTCAGTAGGTCTTTGGCATGGGATCTTGTATGTATAGGCATGCCTTACTAGCCAGGCAATTTATACATGTCATAAATACTCCCTCGCTGTGTTGGGCTTTAGTGTTAATAAGAACTGGGTAACTGATACCTTCTTAGGTGTTTTCTCAGCGTGCTCATAGCCGCCTTCATCTTCAGGGATGTGTCTGAACTTTTCAAATTCTCCTTCCCAAATCTTCCTTACATTTTTCTCTTTTATCTTGTTTCTTCACATTTATATTGCGTGCATCCTGAGCAGCTTCCATGTTCACCAATTATTTCTGAGTTTTTTTTTTTTTTTTTTTTTTTTATTAATACCTGAGGACATCTGAGCATGGTGGCTCATAACTCTAGTTCAGTGTCACACAAGGATCAAAAGTTCAATGTCAGCCTAAGCAACTAAGTGAGAAACTGTCTCAAAATAAAAAACAAAGTTTATATCTCCAGTGAGTAGAAAGCTTCCAGTTTGCACAACTACTATGGTTTATTTTTCATATCAAAGAGTCTAACATGACTAGAGTTCAAGCTTCTAAGGTCAACCTGTTTTTCTTGAATAAGTAGATTTCAAATTGTAGCAAACTTTTGGGAATGCCAAGAATTCTTCAAAATTGATATTTTGACAATTTTTGAGTGATATAATTGTTTTTATGTAGAAACAGTTTCACAAGGTTTATATTCAACCATTCTGAAGTTCTGCTTCTCAAATCCTGATCTTTGTAATATGAAGGAGCAAGGTTTTATAAACATGCTTTACCCTTCTCCCCAAGCCATACCCCACCTGCATTCAGTGCCCACCAATTGTTCAGGTTGGAATGGATTGATTAGGTTAAATCTCTCAACATACAATCTCTTTACCTCTGGACACTGCTACATTATCTCAGGAGCTTTTTGAAGAACACCTCATATTCAAGCCATATTTGCCTCCAAAAGCTCATGTCCATCTCTCAATGCAAAATGCATTTTCCATCTCCAAAAGTTCCAAAGTCTCAGAGTTCTGCCATTTTCCAGAAGTCCAAGTTCACATCTCCTCTAAGACTCAAGGCATCTTGGTTGTGAGTCCATGTAAAAATCATTAACAAGTTACATGTATTCAATATATAGTGGCACATTATACAGTAAGCACTCCCATTCCCAAAGGGAGGTATATGGGGCATAGTAGAAGACATAGGCCAAAACAAAATGAAAATCCAGCTGTGCACACAGATACTGTAACTATGTGTGCAGCAGCTAGGACACATGGCTGTGTTATTTCGAAAGGTCTTAGCAGCTCCACCCCTTTGGCCTTGCCAGTTGCAGCACACAGAATTCTCTTTCAGACTGTCTATCTTCTGTAGTCAATAGTTTTCTTGGCAAACGATCTTCATTACTGGCATCTCCTAACCCCTGGGGTCCTCATTCCTCCATTGGCTTCATCTTCACAGCTTCACACATCACCATTGCAAAGGCAGCCCAGAGGGACTTTGACTCTGCTGCACTTTTGGCCTAGGCAGGCCTTCCTCTGAAATCTCAGTGGAAACCTTCATGACCCATTAATTTAAACATCTTTTATTTGGGCAGAACCAGGGCCATATGGATGATGCTAGGGTCTGCTGTCAGCTTATGCAGTAGCTGAGCTCTGACTACAGTGGTCTCTGAGTGACTACATGCCTCAACATAGTGAAACAACTTCCTACACCCTCTGTGCAAGCAGGTCACATGATTCCTTTTTAAAGGAATTTTTCCTTCTACAACCTTGATCCTGTAATTTGTGTGGTCTTGCAAATTCCTGAGATGCCCTCAAGATATCTTTCCTGTTTTCTCTGTACAAACTGTCTTCCTATAGACTGGAATCTCCTCAATAAGGACAAATTTATTTGTCCCAGTTTTACATAAACTTTTTGGGTCAAACTGCAAGTTTAAGAAATTTTTACCTCTATTTTCTGCTTGTTATTCTCAGAGTAAACCTGTCTAAAAGCTGCTAGTAATATCCATGCCAGTGACTGAAATTTTCTCCGCTATCACTTTTAACCTTAGCTTCACACAAAATCTCAGGACATTGGCAAAATGTAGACAACTTATTTGCCAGAAAATAAAGAGTGATCTCTAGTCCAGTTCCCAATGGAGTTCTCATTTCCCTCTGAAAGAGAATGAGAATGGTATTTACTGTCTTCATTTTGGTCTTCTGAGCTTCCACTGGAATTTCCTATTAAGCTTTGGTTACAACATTCTCAAGCTTTTCCAGTGAGCATTTCTAAAACTTTCCAAATTCCTCACACAAACCAACTCCAAAGGCTTCTGAATCACATGGTCAGCTCAGTCATAGTAAAGACCCCAGTTCTGATATTAATTTGGTTTTTAGTCAGCCTTTCATAACTGCAACCAAACTATCCGACAAGAAAAATTTAGAGGAAGAAAAGTTTATTTGAAGCTTGGGTCTTCAGAAGCCTTGGTCCTTAGATGGCTGACTCCATTACTCTGGCTCCAAGGTAAAGCAGAATATAATGGAAGAAGGATGTGACAGAGAGATGTTGTTTCCATCATGGTAGGAAGGAAGCAGATTGGCAGAAAATGACTTCAGACAAAATTCACCCTTCCAGGGAACCTCTCCAGTGACCTATCTACTATAACCACACCCCACCAGTACAAAGTTACCCTCCAGCCATTCAAAGTGTGATGGATTGATTAGTCTCAGCTCTCACAGCCTAATCACTTAATCTCTGAATGTCCTGCATTAACACAGGGACTTTTGGAGGCACCCCACATTTATAAATCATAATGCATCCTATTAAATCAAATACAATATTATGCAGAAATATACCAGCTCTGAGGGATATTATAGAATCCACCATCAGTCTGCACTCAAGACACTGTATTAAGAAAGTATAATATTGAAAATAAATATTAAAAAAAACATTTATTTATAGAAAAAAAACATCTATTTATAGAATCAACATTTTCATATTGTTGTTTAGTGAGCTTAGAGAAGATAATAATACATATGAGTTGATGCAAGCCTATAACTAAAGAAGACATCACCTTTTATGATCTAGATATAAGGTATGCCCCCAAAAGCTCATGGATAAGACAATGCAAGAAAATTTAGAGGTGAAATGATTGTGTTTGAGTCTTAACCTAACAAGTACACGAATCCACTTGAATGGAATTAGTTGAGCGGTTACTGCAGGCAGGTAGGGAGTGGCTGGAGGAGGTAGGTCACTGAGGGTGTGCCTTCATGCTTTATATTTTGTACCTGGTGAACAGAGGTCTTTTCTCTCTGCTTCCTGACTGCCATCTCCTGAGCTCCATTCTTCCTCAATACCTTTCTGCCATGATATTCTGCCTCATGTTGGGCCCAGAGCAATAGAATCAGTCTCAGTCTATGGACTGAGACCTCTGCTGACTGTGTGCCCCAAATAAACTTTTCATCCTCTAAAATTGTTCTTGAATATTCTGAATAATAAAAATTTAAAAATTAATAATTAAAAAAAAAGCAAAAAAAATATTTGTTCTTGTATGGTCTTTTGGTCACAGTGGTGAAAAACCAATTAACAACAACAACAAAATCAGACTAAAACAACACTTACACACACTCTTTCTTGGGCTGGTCGAGTGTCATGATTGCATTGGGAATAGGTGAAGATAGCCGAGATCTGAATGTACAAGAGAGAGGAAGAACTCATACTTTTTTTCATTTTTTTTAAGTGAAAAGTAAGGGTAGACACACAATAAGGAAATATGAAATTTAAGTTCAGGCATGAGGTAGAGATACTCAGACAAATATTGGAAAATATCAGAACATGGAAATGATAGTAAAATTCTACTTTTAGGTGACATATATTATTTGTATTTATTTATAGGGTACAGGAAAATGATCCTACTGAAGCTTTGACTTGTAAAAGGGAAAGTGATTTGTCACCTTCAAGTAAAAGAAAATCCAAAAGCCTAGATAACTTACTGTCAATCACTTCAGCAAGAATACCCGAGGTTAATTTAAGCCAAAAATAAATACTCTCCTCTGTCAGTGATACAGTATCTCATTCACTTAAGAATGGAATTTAAAAAAAAAAAATTAAAGCAAAAGTAGTAAAACAAAAATTTGTCTTAATACAAAATAAAACCATTTAAATTAAATGCATTTTGTGCATACTAATAAAACTAGTAAAAACTATTTATAGAATTCTGACCAAACACACCATTTTAGTGTCTTTACAAAATTTTTCACAAGTCAAAAACAACCCTTAGGACTATTTCATTAATATCCTTAATATAAAGTAGAAAACAAAGGAGTAGAAAGTTATATAGTTTGTCCCAAACAATATCTTAGTTAGTGATAAAATGAGAATTCAAACCCAAATAGATAATAGTATCTTTGTTATTGAGAGCAACCAAATTATGAGAAGAGAGGTATATAAACTGGTCCATGTAAATGGTGTTTGAGAGGTCAAAAGAAATGCAAGACCCTTGAACATCATGTGCTTATCTAGAATTGTGTTTCTCCAAAGAAAGGAGACTGTTGTGAAGCTTGGAAGACTCATTTCTTATACAATCCATATTCACATTGTTGGTGCCTTTCTTTGATTAGTTGGTCAGAAAATTTCAACTAAGTTCCTTGTAAATTATACTAAAAAATCATGTCTCCCACTGATTTAAAAAACATGTTACGAGAAAAATTGTTGAGTAAACAGTACTCTGAAACTATAGTGGGATATGTTAATTAATTTAACCCTTATTTCAAGATTTAGTAAAGATTAATTAGCTGTTCTATCACACACAATGAAGAATCAACTTTTTCCTGGGCATAATGGCACATGCCTTTATTTCCAGCAACTCAGGAGGCTGAAGCAGGAGGACCACAAGTTTGAGGCCAGCATCAGCATCTTAGTAAGGCTATAAGCAACTTAGTGAGAATCTTCTCAAAATTAAAAAAAATAAAAATAAAAAAGACTGGGAATGTGATGCAATGATTAAGAGTCCTTGGGTTCAATCCCTAATGTTCCCCCTCACACCATTAAAAAAAGACAGGAGAAAAATAGACCTTTTCTTCAAACTTCTAGATTTTTCAGGGTTATTCCTTTAGCACACCTTGGCAAGACTTTGTCTCAAAATTAAAAATAAATAAATAAATAAAAAAGGACTGGAGATGTATCTCAGTGGTAAAATGCCCCAGGTCCAATCCTAGTACCTAAATAGGATGGAAGTTAGGTCACTGGTAGAGCTCTTGTCTAGCAAGCAATGAGGTCATGGATTCAATCCACAGCAACACACACACACACACATAAACACACATGCACACACACACGAAGAAGAAGAATGAAAACAGGAAAAGAAAATTACAAAGAAATTATGAACTACCATGATTGCTTTTATTTCATTTTAAAGGATTTACTGTATATTGCTAGGGATTCAATACAGCCATATAGACACAGTCTGGGGAATCCCTTGATTTTTACTCTTGGAAGAAAATAAAAGGGAAAATGATAGGCAATACACAGAAAAGGAGAATTCCAGGGATTCCAAAGTTATCATTTCCATTTCTACTAAAAAGTGCCTCTAGGCTGATATTTCTGAACTACTTTACTACTAGTTAACAAGAAAATTTTTCAGGTAAAAATAATGAAAAATGATTTTAGTGTTTTCCATGTGATTATAAAAATGCATTGCACTACCCAATTTACTGAACTGCTTGAGGAACTCATTTTGTGCTCTCCAAATTAAAAAAAATAAATTAAAAAATAATGCATGAATAAATTACATGCATTGAGACCACAATAAAACACTTTCTTCATTGAAAAGTGCTCCATATGTGACAGATGTTTTGACAACCACGCTTATTATCTCTGTGTGCATCCCTCTCTGTCCTTCCCCTTACTAACATCTACTGACAGGCAGTGATCAGTGTTAGCAAACAGCTCCCCTAGTGCTGAGCATTTACCCAGCCAGCCTCCTGCAGTCTACAGGCTAAACAAAAATCCTTCATTGAATAACTGAATAATTAATTAAACTTTGGAAATTCTGTTCCCCTGTTCTTACCGAAATTGAAAGGACAATAAGTTAACCTGTGATTGTATGCCTGAAAAAACAAGGGCCACATGTAAATGAACATTAATGCTCGGCTGCAATATGCTTTGCCTGCCTGCTAGCAAAGGGCTGATGTTATTGTGTAGAAAAAAAAGGAAATTGCCCTTTGAATTCTTATCATTGTCATGTAAGATTTATTAAACACTGATAGTTTTATTTAGCTAGATCTTTTCCCAGCAAGTTTTACAAGCCCTGACATTTAAGAGTTAGGATTTTTTAACCCAGCCAATGTTGATAGAGTTGATTGTAAAATGCTGGTACTTGAAAAAAAAAGAAATTAAAAAATTGGATGTGTGAAAGGAAGTAATGTTAAGGGCAGAACAGGAAAAAAAAAATAACTTTTGCTTTTTAGTTCTAGGACAGATAAAGCTAAAGTAAAACAAGAAGTATATGCCCTAAAAATACTTACCCCTGGACAAGAATTCTTATAAACTAAGTAATAAAAATAATTAAATGAGTTTGAAGACAAATGGTTGAAGGTCATGATGAAGTAAGATATGTACGTTATAAGCATGATTTAACATAAGGTTATCCTGAGAAGAAGTAAAAAATTTAGAACTATTCACATGGGGGAAGGAGTTTAAGACTCATAAGACTTATCTGGAATTCTTCTCTGTTGATCGTCAGTGGTCAATGGTAAGTAATTGAATTAAGATTTAAATAGATGTTTCTTCCATGAGCAGTCAAGATTGTCTCTTGGCAGATAATCTTCATAAACATAATGATATAGCAGAAAGTAAATTAAACTAGCGCAAACACGAGTTGTTTTACAAATAACACTTAAAATCACATTCGATTTAGAATCATACATTCTTTCTCATACTGAATTGTTTACAGAATTTTAGAGAACTATACACTAACAGTCCATATGTAATGAGTAAAGATGAAATAATTACACTGAATATTTCTTTTCTTGTCTTCTCTTTCTCTCTTGATTTGTTCTATTTCCACTACCATTCCATTCAAAATGAAATGCCTTCAGTGATTTGTAAAAATTTCTCTAAAATATCTCAGTTAACATTATTCTCAACTCACATATGCACAGGAATTTTGTTTATACATTCTAACATGGGTGAGGTGGTCTGACCAGAAGAAAGGTCATCATATGTTAATAATAACTTTCATATCTACTTTTATTATTAGCTCTACCGCCTCTCTTCTCTCAGGATGTGATGAGAAACAGTTGAGAGAAGAGAGCTATAGATAAATGCGATACAAAGAAAGTTCTGACAACCATGTGCAGATGAGGTATGGAAATCAGTATGTGACACTTTTTACAAAAACAGAGCATTTAAAAAATACTTTGTCTTTCACGAAGTATACTAGAGTTTAAGGATATTTTCAAACTGCTCCCTGCTTGAAAAATAGTCACAAAGATTAATATTGATATAGGCATAAATATATAGGCATGAAGATTGTGAGACTGGATTATGTTTACTTGAAGAAGACTCACCAAAGGGCTAGGGAAACTTCCGGGAAAGTATTTAAATAAAAATGCTATATCCACAGGTCCTGTGATCAGTTTCTTAGCTACTGTAGCATTCACAGAGGGTCATTCTTGTAGAAGGCTCACATGACTAACACTCACAAAATTTGCTGAAAAATCCATCATTTCAATTTTCATTATAATAAACAATTGAAGTGTCTTGAGAACAAACAGATGTTGAATTTTAATTAATTTTTCTCACGAAGAAATCTCTGTAAAGTTTTAAATAACGAATTGTGGTTGAGTATGAACTCAAGATTTCATTTACATTATTTATATCTCAATGACATCTAGCTATGCATAATGCAGAACATCTCCATTTCCACAGCAAGACTATGAATACCTGCAAAGTAGACCCTCTCTTTACATTTATTGAAGGGGACCATTTTCTTCTGATATTTTCAAATGTGAAAAGTAAAATTGTGTTTCTAGTATCCCCGTCTTTTACTTCTATTTTAAATATATTTTTCTTAAAATGCTCTATTGTAAATTGTTAGAGCCTGCTTTAAGGTCATTTGCCTTTTTTGCAAACCACACTTAAATATATCTATTATTAGGTAAATATTTTATTTTGGGCAACTATGTCAAGTGTTGGGACTTTCAGTCTATGAAGAGGAAGACAAAGTCAGAAAACATAGTGGAATTGTTGGTGGTTGTTCTTCTGTTCAAACTCATTATGACCTTCCATTTGTTGAAGAATCTCCCAGGCTGGAAGACCCACAACCAGCTCATAAAGTTTCTAGTATGGTCAGAGCAATTTTAAATTTCAATCAGAAACTCCACAAGGCTGATGTATTGACATTTTATCCGTAAGCAAATTCTTCAAATAAAGCCTATTAGTTGTGGCTTATTGGTGTAACAGGAAATGCAATTTCCCTTCATTTTTCACCTTAACCTTTCATCCTGATGGAGGTATGCACAGGCTGAAGGCTCTCCACCTGAAATATGTTCATAGGCAATCCTTCAGCTTTACTTAATGGAATTAGATGATCTGCATCCAGGCCAGGCTGTCTAAGTCCAACACACAATTGTATAGTTTCAGTTTACTACTTCATTAATATGGAGGACTGTAGGAAAGTTAAAACTGGACATTAAAGGGCATAAACAGTAGAATTAGAAGATATTTAGAAAGCACAAGGGCAGTATGGTAGGAAAATTACCAAAACCTGAGTTTCCAATTGCTGAGTTCAAGAGAGCAAGTTATCTAAGATATCCTAACCAAGTGAGATAGCTGACCAGGTGAAAGTTCATCATGTGTTGATCATGACTTTTGTATCTATTTTTATTATGAGCACTACCACCTCTCTTTTGTCAACAAATGACCAGTAATAGCTGAGAGAATAGAGAAGATTTGACTCTCCTTGAGAGTTTTATAATTGAACTAGGATTATAGTTTAACGTTTTCTGAAATTGGTCATGGAGGAATTTGGTGATGCTGTGACTTAGATCTGTTGTTTATTTCTTCTGAGATGGGGGTCTCACTATATTTCCCTGGCTGGTCTCCAATTTTTTTTTTCTTTTTAAAATTTTTTTACAGACTGCATTTTGATTCATTGTACACAAATGGGGTACATCATTTCCTTTCTATGGTTGTGCACGTTGTAGATTCATACCATTCGTTTAACCGTATATGTACATAGAGTAATGATGTCTGTCTCATTTCACCTGGTCTCCAATTCTTGAAGCAATCTCTTCAGCCCCAGACTTTCAAGTTGCTGGGACAGGGCATGTGCCACCACACCCAGAAGACACTTACATTTTTGGTCCCTAATTATATATTCTCAAGTTCTCCAATTTAGAGGAAGCTGGTAAACATGCTATAGTCTAAGTTAAAATTCTTATGCTTTCAGTCACTTAACTACACTTTTATCTTTACACCAGACAATGAGAGCTATAAATAATATTTGATTTATAAAACATTAAAAATACTTCAAATAACATATGAGAAAGTAGAGATATATTTAGTTTAAAATATAAAGGAATATATTTAAATCAAGTAAATTTGGGGAAATGAATTAATATATCCAAATTTTTAATTGTTCAACGAGTGGTTTTAGATTATTACATGTGTTTCTTGATCATTTTTAATATAGCACCACATCATTTTTAAATAAAAATATCAGGTACAGATGATAGATTATAGTTCACTATAATGTGAACTATATTATAGTTCACAAATCTATCACAAATCTATCTATCAGGGTATTTGTGGGAATGACTTATCACTGACCTTTACAATAACTAGGATGTAATTTATTAAAAAATAATGGTATGTTTTTATATAACTAAAATTTGAAATATTTATTTTGCTGTTAGTTAAATTTACTTACAGATATTTAAGAGATATTAATTCTGTACCATTTTAAAGAGATAAGATAATTTGGATAGGTTTCTAGGAATAGAGAAAGAAATTTCTACATTTTCAAATTTCAGTGTGAGGGAAATTAAAAATCATTTTCAATTTTATGAATCTGAAAACAGGGTCTAATTAAATATGTAATAATGAAAATGTGCTTATAAAGTTACCAAAGTCAATAATTTGTCCGATTCTCTCTGTTCTCATGCACTCTCATATTTACAATATTTTAGAAAGCTTATGACAGATGAAATTACTTTAAATATGATACATGATATTTGAAGTTATGTATCATTCAGATACACCTAGAGAAGTTTTTGAACAAAAACTCAGTAACTTTTCTCCTGATGGATGACATTCCATTTCAGATTGGTCATCATTCCTTTCAAATTTTTGCCTGTATGTTGTAATATTTTGATATTTTATTATTTTATTTTAAGTCAATTGAGATAAAAACACATAAACTGGGCATGGTGGTGCACCCCTGTAATCCACAGCTCAGGAGGCTGAGGCAGGAAGATTGTGAGTTCAAAGCCAGTCTCAGCAAAAGTGAGGCTCTAAGCAACTCAGTGAGACAATGTCTCTAAATAAAATACAAAATAGGGCTGGGGATGTGGCTTAGTGGTCGAGTGCCCTGAGTTTTAATTTTTGTACCAAAAATAAAACCAAAAACAAACAAAAAACCCACATAAGTTCTATTCTCTTAATAATTTCTAAATTTCTTAATGATTTCTAAATATTTTCTAAATCTTTCTATATTGTTAACTGTGAATAAAGAGTTTCACAAGAGATTGATAGAATTTTTTTTTGTCTGTATAAATGAAACTTCATACACATGAATTATAACTACCATTTTACTTTTGCAAATTATTTATTTATTTTTTTTTTTTCATTTTTGGTACCAGGGATTGAACTCAAGGGCACTAGATCACTGAGCCACATTCCAAGTCCTATTTTGTATTTTATTTAGAGAAAGGGTCTCACTGATGCTTAGTGCCTCACCATTGCTGAGGCTGGCTTTGAACTCTCCATCTTCCTGCCTCAGCCTCCTGAACTGCTGGGATTACAGGTATGCACTTTTTTGAATTTGATTAGTTTAATTAAGCAGAATTCTGCAATACTGTTCCTCTATGATTGGGTTCTTACACTTAGCATAATGTTTTTACATATGACAGAGATTCTTCCTGTTTTAAGGCTGAATAATATTGTGTTGTATATATACACAGCAATTTCTGTACCCATTCATCAGTTGATATATATTTGGGTTGTTCTGAATCTTAGGGAGTTGTGAATTATGCTAAAAAACGCAGAAATATCTTTGAAACCCTGATTTCAATTATTTTTTACTTACTTAACTTATGTTTACATTATAATAATTAATGCATATCAATTGTACAAATTCACTGTGACATTTACATACATGCATACATCATATTTTGATCATATGGAGCTTCCCTTTTCTCTCTTGCCCTCACCTCTCACTCCTCTCTCTTGTTCCTTTTTCTTTCCCTAATAGCCTCTCTCCTACTTTAAGGTCATCTGTTCATTTTTCTTAATTCAGTTTTCATGCACGAGAACAAACATGCAATACCGGACTTTTTAAGTCTGGCTTGATCCACTTAACATGAAACCCTCCTGTTCCATCCATTTGCTTGCCAATGACAGGATTTCATTTTTCTTCTTTTTGATTGGAAGAGACTTCGTTGCATATTTCCATTCATCTGGTGAGAGGGAGGTAGGCTGATACCCTGTTTTGAATATTGGGAACAAAGATGCAATAAACATGAAAATGCAGACATCTCTTTTGTATAACTATTTCATTTCCTTAAGATAAATACTCAGGAGTGATATAGTTCGATCACATTGTAGTTCTTTTAGTTTCTATGTCAACTCCACATTGTTTTTCATAGTGGATGTACTAGTTTACATTGTTAACTTTGATTTTATCAAAATCATGCAAAAGGTTACTTTTTCTCCACATCCTCACCAGGGCTTGTTTCTCTCTCTCTCTCTCTCTCTCTCTCTCTCTCTGTCTTTCTCCCTCCCTCTCATAGCCATTCTGACTGGGGTGAGAAGGATTCTCAATGCCATTTTGATTTTAATTTCCCTGATAACTAAAGATGTTGAACTTCTTGTTGTATATTTAATGGTCATTTGTGCGTATTTAAGAAGTGTCTATTCAAATCCGTTAGCCATTTTTGGGAGTGGATTTCTTGTTCTTTGGTTGTTAAGCTTTTGAAGTTCTTTATGTATTTAGGACATTGATCCTCTAACAGACAAACAGCTGGCAAAGATATTCTCCCATTCCGTCCCTTCATTCTGTTGATTGTTTCCTTTGCTGCATAAAGGCTTTTGAATTGGATGTGATCCAATTTGTCAATTTGTTATTTGTTTCCTAAACTATTGGATTTCTATTAAGAAAACCATTGTCTGTACCAATGTCTCAAAGAGATTGCCCTACATTTTCTTCCAGTAAATATTCAGGTTTTGCATTAAGGCCTTTGATCCATTTTGAGTTGTTTTTTGTACAAGTTGAGACATAGGAGTCTAGTTTGAGTCTTCTACATACGGACATCCAGTTGCTCATCACCATATGTTAAGGAGGCTATCTTTTCTCAAATGTTTTTGGCGTGGTTTTTGAGAAAAAAAGATGCATGGGTTTATTTTTTGGTCCTCTATTCTATTCCATTCATCCACATGTCTATTTTCATGCCAATGCTATTTTTGAAACTGTGGCTCTGTGGTGTATTTTGAAGTTAGATATTATGGTGCTTCCAGCATTGTACTTTTTTGCTCAAGAATGCTTTTCTATTTGAGGTCTTTTGTTTCTTTCAAATGAACTTTAGGATAGTACTTCTAGTTCTATAAAGAATGAGATTGGTATTCTGATGATGAGTGCATTGAATATTTAGAAGACTTTCAGTAGCGTGGTCATTTTAACAGTATCAGTTCTCCCAGTCAATGAATTAAGACATGACATTTATTACTAAACAATACAATACAGGATAACATACTACACAGCAGTTTATATCTGAACAAAATAAAATTCCATTCAAACTCACTGTCCAACTTGGTAAAGAATAAATTGATAAAATCAAAGTTAAATAAATGTCATAGATAAAAATCAAAAGAAAAAATATTACCTATTTCTGAAGATACTAGAAATGAGGTAAAGTTATATAAATAGATTATAGTAAATAAGAACCATATCAGGGGCCGAGATAAAACAATAATAAAATAAAAATGAGAAAGTCACCCAGATCTGCAAATTCTATTCGATTTACATGTATTTGTGTGTGTGTGTGTGTGTGTGTGTGTGGAAATTTAAACTACTTTGTAATCCCCAACTGATTTCCAGGATGATTTTCAAGAAGAGACTCTTTTCACAGTACAATTGGGAATGACCCAATACCTGCTGTGACCATCATTGTCAAACTCACAGTACCTATGAGGGGTGATGGGGAATTAGGAAACAAAGAGCCACACAAGCAGATATAAAGATAAAGCTGGGCTCAGGTGGAGTGCTGATCTCTGATGGAGAAGCAGCTCTAAAGGGTTATGCCAGCAATCTTTATTTTTATATGTCTCATTATCAAGTTAAAGACTGTACATGCATTATTCTTTGCACTCTGGAAAGTTATGGAACTAGATATATCTATTCAATTTTTCCACAGTTCAGTTGCAATGTGCAATGTTAGGAGTTTTGTACAATGCTCAAGGAGGTCCATTGTTTAAAGTTTCTGTTAAGCGGGCAGGTTCAGGATAAGCAGAGCTGGTAAAACATTGTGGTTGTCTAGCATGAGAATTTTTCTATCCCTGAGAGCTGTGTGCTTGAGATCAAGGCTGAAGCTGATAAGACTCTTTGCACAGAGATTCCTCAGGCAGGGTGTTAGCATAGCAACTGGGCATCCTGTAACCTTGCACTGAAACATTCTGGCACCAGGCACTCCACAGCCATGAGGTCATCCGTGACCTCCGATCTCAGTTGCTGCTCTCCCATTCTCTGTTACCACTCTCCACAAATATCAAGGCAACTTCTGCATTTTATGGCAAGTCATAACATAGTTCTTTAAATCATTTGTTTGGCAAAGGAACTATATCAGGATTACCCCAAACTCTTTGTCCCTATTCTTAATTACTGCTTTTCTTCTTCCTTTTTTTTTAGATATATATAGTCAATTTAAATATTCCTTATTTTTTTCAGGGCTTATAGTTTTTCAGGGCTTGAAGGTGTTGAACATCACTCAAAAATATCAAACTTACATCATATGATAATTACTAGCAGCCCGTGTTTATTTCCTCTCGATGTGTATGTGAATGAAGATAGTGCCCCAAGTCATATAAAGAAATGTTGAATTTCATAAAAAGAAGATTTTAAAAAATAAACAAGCTAAACACATTACTATGAAAGTAATTTGCTAAAAATAACAAAAGAGGGCTGGGGCTATAACTCAGTTGGTAGAGTGCTTGCCTTGCAAGCACAAGGCCCAGGGTTCAAATCCCCAGCACCGCAAAAATAAATAAATAAATAAAATAACAAAGGAATATGTGTGTGTGTGTGTGTGTGTGTGTGTATGTATGTATCAACTGAAAATGAAGAAGATTATTGTGGGATCTCTAAATTTAGATTAGGGTAAATGAAAGTAATGTGAAATTATGAAGAATTGAAAGAAGATAAAATCATATGTGTCATGCAATATGAAAAGAAACATGAAAATAAGGATGAGGGTACATCACATCAATAGGAAAAGCTTAAGAAAATGATTAAGGGTGATGCAATAATTAAGCAGTATAATTCAAAGTTTCTGAAATTAGAAAATAGACTAGATAATTTAGAAAATATTTTTGACAATTGTTATAATATTTACATTTGGAAAACAATATCAATGGATACTAAAATCAGTCAGTGTATACTTCAGAGGTACAGCATATTTTTATATGCCAAATTTTCCATCACATATTAGAGTACTTACATTTTAAAAAAAATACAAGTTTATTACTTATTTTGTGACAATTTTGTTTTCAGTAGCATGTACCATTATTTACTTATTTTTCCTTCTGTGTCAAAATACTCAAGGAAGTAAACTTTTCATTCATCTCCAGAAGGAGTTAATTTTCTCTGGACTGTACAATTATGCCACTTCCACTTCACTTGCCAAAGAATGACTTTGAACCATGCACATATCCACTCCAAGAAATTAAGATGCTGGGGAAAAATCTGTGAGTGAGGGACATCTACATAGGAAGATTTCCAAAGTCTTCGTAAATTGAGAATAAAAATGGGCTGCTTAGAATGACCCTAGTGATTTTTGTTGATTGAGGAAGACGGAATGCTAAGGAAACTAGATAAGACAGATAAAAATAAACTAAAATTTTTTATGGCACCTGATATCTGTAATTTGTAGTTGAATTTATTATTAAAGGATCTAATGCTTTGCTTATGCTTTAAAACCTTAAAAAATGTACTTTTGTTACAGCAAAAGAATCCTTTGAAAATTATGTCTAGTGATTTTTAATAAAAAGTGATGACTGACAGACTTAACTAGATATTGAACATCAAGTAAGCACACAAAAATCTAAATTATTTCAGAAAAGTATATGACTTGACCTTGTTTACTAAGAATGTTAATGCGAAAATGTTTCCTAGTTTATACAAGCAAGCTTTCCAAAATGCTTTTAAATGTAGGCAAAGCAAAATGCCATGGTGTATTCCTAAAATCTCTATATCTGGACATTTCGAAATGGTTGAAGAAACATTTGAAGTCCCCCTTGTTATAGAAAAGAGAACAATGTTATTTATATATACTTACACTTGAAAACAAAATCAGTTTTTAAAATTCTTCCAAAAATTATTTAATATCCTTAACTCAAACTGATGGAAGAGTATGTAAATAAAAGGTTTTTCTGTTAGTATATTAGACATTAAAACCCATCTCATTGGAATAGCAAACTGATCGAATATCATTGCAGTTGCAATGAATTCTAATGGAATACCATATTATCTCAGGCTTTAACTACTCCTGATTTTTATTTTTCAGCCTCTATACTCACATAATACTGCCTAAACAAATGCTTCTACAATGTTTCCTGTCTTTTGAACATATTTATGACAAATAATGTATGTTCAATGATACTACTTTCTTTTCCACCTGCTGTCTACCTTTCTCTCCTAAGAAGTCATCATCAGGCTCTTTCTAGGCAACACACTTTGCATTCCATTACGTACTACCCAAAACATATTAGGCTATATGTCTTGACTTGCCTCCTGGTGCCAGTTGAAGTCCAGGGACAAAATGACAGTCAGTGTAGGTAATAAATGATTGGATGAGACAGGGAAGATGAGGTCTAGTTGGAAAGGAAAGGAAATAAAATGCTAATAACTCCAGAGCCTTTCCCCTCCTCCTGGAACCGTCCGCAAGTTTACCGGCCTCCAGGGAACTGTTCCTCCCTGCGCTCAGACACTTGTTAATGAATGCCTCCTGGGTCACCCCCTTGCTGCCTGTAACCTTGGGTGGCTTCATTCTCACCCTTGGATCACTCCATTTTTTGGCCCACGGTTTGGTCACTAGTCACAAAGGCATGATAAGAGGAGAAGGAGGCATGAGAACAAAGGAAATCTAAAGTGTTTAAGAGGGGCAGGACACCGCCATTTCCTCAGATGCCCAGCTCTGGGGCTCTTCTCTTCAGAGAAATCTATCTCTGTTCTATCCTTTTAATAAAACTTGTTTTCTATACTTGCCTTGGCATTTCTTGGGTATTCAATCTTCAACATTCTGGGGGAACTGAGATCTGGATCCTGATTGATCCTCAACACCAGTATTACACTTATCTAAGTCTAACCACATGATAGATTCATGAACAGGAAATACAGGAAGGCAAAGGAACTAGTCAGTGGTGGAGATCTCTTAACCACCAAAGATCCTATTCAAGATAGTGCATACATTTCACATACCTAACTAAGGAAATCTTCAAAAAAGAAAAATATCCTCTGATTACTCAGAAACTAGATAACTGTGTGCCATTTACTTTTATGGGTCATAATCTCTATTAAAAAAAAAAAAAAAAGAATAAACTAGATAGGCTAAAAAGAATAGTGGCAGGGTCGACGGCAGCCCAAGTCATCCACAACAAGAAGATCTTGGAATGGATATTTGCCATCATCCCTGTGAATGAGTTTTAATGATATTTGTTTGCTGGACAGTATAATTAATTATTATTGAACTCTTTCTTGGGGCAATTCTTGATGTTTGAGAATAGTTTCTTTTGCCAAACTTTAATTTTACTAAATTATTATTGTCAAATACCAAGTACGTCAGTAACAATTGAAAATAATTCAGAAAAATAAAGAAAGAACAGCAAGAAGTTGAAAGAGGAATGAAGAGGACATATTTTTTTTTTATAAAATTCCCAAAAAAGTCTCACTTAAGAGTTGAAGGAATGAAAATCAGACTTCTAATAGTAAAAGTAATTTTGTAATCC
Organism: Sciurus vulgaris; assembly: GCF_902686455.1. Lineage (NCBI taxonomy): Eukaryota > Metazoa > Chordata > Mammalia > Rodentia > Sciuridae > Sciurus > Sciurus vulgaris. Next base: position 21,064,891 of record NC_136470.1, on the reverse strand, counting down.
TGAGACCTGCCAAGAACAGAAAAAAGCAGTTTACTACACATATTTGCTTTATAATTATTATGCAAATGAAAACATGAGCAATATATCTCTACTTTGGCAAGTTTCATGTGGGCAAATCAAAGAAAATAAAATCCTATTTTTGCAATTTTCAGAAAGATTGATCATAAAACTAGGAGTGAGAAGCAAACATGTAACATGACTGAGACCTGATATCCAGTAAAAAAATGTGGCAGATTCTTGCAATTTTCTGACATAGAAAAATAGCTCAACTTCTTAACAATTTTTTGCAAGAAGTGAGAAATGACTATCTTTACATTCATCAAACAGCCACACAGCTAACAAGACTTTTGACATCTTGGAAATAAAGTAGTGGGAGCAAATATAAAAAAAGGGATAGTATTTTAATATTTATCAGTATTTTACATAGTAATCTTTATTAATAGTAGTAGTTTGGTAATATCTATTTTGTTATAGAAAAGTTGGATTCTAGGTGAAATATATTTTCTGTTATAAAACTTCTCAAGCTCTGATCTTATTTATTATATTAAAAGATAGTTTCATATTGCTCACATATCACTATTCATTATGAAAATAAATTATTGTGTTATATTCATTCCCTGTAATTTTTTTGTATCGCTTTCTTCCTTTTGTCTCTGACACCTTATTAGCATGCACCTTTATTCAGAGGCATATCGGTACACAGATTTTCAATTACTCTTTTCTTCACATCTTCTGATTCTCACACTAAATGATAACTGTTTCCTAAAATTTAGTGCCATGACCTACACTGTTGTTAATTCAGAAATCACAGAGGGGCAATGAGGAGATGAAGAAAAGACAAACCAACACAAAAAGAGAGAAAAAGCTGTGGTTCTTCATCTCCTGATCAGGGACAAAGGATCCAGAACCAGTCCAGCCAGTTTATTATACAGGTTTTAACATAAAAGGAATATATTGTCAGACAGTTTCTTCAAAACAATCAGAATAAAGGTCTTAGATATGGGCATCCAATCATGATCATCGACTTTGGGCTCACAATTCTTTACCCCAGGCAACTGGTGGCTGAACTTAAGTGCTGCTTGCCACCGACCAGCGGGACAAACGACATGTACACTTCAGAAGTTCATGAAGCAGCTTCTGCTTTATTCGGATAACACCCTCAATATATAAGCAGTCTCATGCATAAGCAATTGTAACCAGATATGTCCATCCAATCCTATTAAAGGTCAAGCGATCACGAGCTCAAGCATACATGTAAGATATGTCTGTCCACGCGCTAGGCGGCTGAACTAATTATCATATAGCCAATGGTAATCACTTCCTGTTTTTCTCAAGGCGCATTCAGCACGCCCTTTGGCTCTCTGCCAGTTGCCATCTTAAATGCAAGTGGCGTAACCCTGGGCCCCAGGTTGCACCTGCCACACTTAAGATCAAGAACTGATAGTCCTGTGGCAGGTATGGAACCTCCTTTTGAGCAGGACATCACCATAGGAACTGGACAGTCTCTATTGGCACCTTTCCTCAGAGAATTCCCAGAAGAGGCATCACTTCTGTCACCAGACAGCTCCAGGTTCATAAATCAGTCACCACTCATGAAAATTTAGGATTTCCTACTACATCACATTAAACTTTTAAATAGATTGATTGATTCTGATAAAATAGATTTTGCTGAGGTTGAATCATCTGCCAACTTTTTATCCCTCTGTTTACCCAGGTCTATTTCTCTCTAATTTTATAACTTGCAGTTCTCAGGTAAGAACAACATTGTTAAAATATGGTACTTCTTGGAGCACTTAATGCACTGTGGCTTTTCACATTCTCAATTTCCTTTTCTGCTGCCTGATGTCCTCAATTCATTATGCCTCTTTCAATCATCAGGTCAGTTGAGGTTGAACTCAAAAGGCAAGATTTCGTACAAAGAATCCAATCAACAAATGGGTCAAGGACAGACAATTTACAGAAGAAGATATACAGGTGATTAATAAATATATGAAAAAGTGTTTGACATCTCTAGTAATTAGAGAAATGCAAATTAAAACAACTCTAAGATTTCACCTTACTCCAATTAGAATGTTTATCATCAAGAACACAAACAATAATAGATGTTGGTGTGGATGTGGGGGAAATGGCACACTTTTACATTGCTGCTGGAGTTGTAAATTGGTTCAGCCACTCTGGAAAGCAGTGTGGAGAATCCTTAGAAAACTTGTAATGGACACCCCTTTTGACCCAGTTATCCACTCCTCGGTTTATACCCAAAGGACTTAAAATCAGCATACTACAGTAACACAACCACATCAATGTTTATAGCAGCTCAATCCACAATAACTAGATTGTGGAACCAAACTAGAGGCCCTTCAACAGATGAATGAATAAAGAAACTGTGGTATATATGCACAATGGAATAATATTCAGTCATAAAGAAGAATAATATTATGACATTTGCAAATAAATGAACGGTATTGGAGAATAGCATGATGAGTAAAATAAGTCAATCCCAAAAAACCCAAGGCTGAATGTTTTCCCTCATAAGTGGATGATGATATATAATGGGGATGGCAGGGTGAGGGTTGAGAGAAGAATGAATGTTGGGGGAAATCCTAGTTCTTGGCTGGCAGCAGTGAATGTCTCAAGTGTGTAAGCCTGCAGGGAGGAGAGTTCTGCTTTGGCCACCTAGGAAAATACACAATTGCCCCAAATTGACTCAGTGTTACCAAGTGAACCCATATAAGAACCTGGTGGTCTGATCCCTTGTGGCACAGTGTGATTGGGCAAGAAACCTATAAAATGTATAGCTGTTCCCACAATAAACAGGTTTGTAGGCTGCTCACCACATGCCTGCTTCCACTCAACTCCTGGAGTCTGAGTCTTGACTCCAGGACCTTACCCCGTGTATGAGCTAGCCCAGCACAAAAGGAATTACAAATGAAGGAACTTATACATAGAGGGAAATGAGAGAGTGGAGGGGGTGGGGGTGTGAAAGGTGGTGGAATGGGACAGACATCATTACCCTATGTACATGTATGATTACACGTATGGTATGAATCTATATTGTGCACAACCATAACAATGAAAATTTATACCCCTTTTGTGTATAATGAATCAAAATTCAGTCTGTAAAAGTAAAAAAAATAATAATAAAAGAATCATGCATTGGGATCTTTATTCTCTAAAATGTTTATAGTATCTTATGTCAGCATTGTTTGCATGAGCATTACATTTTATTCCATCGTAGAGTTCATTGTATGAATCTTGCTTCCCTAGTAGGTTGGTTGGTAGAAAGATCAAGACTATATAACCAAGAGTGAACACAAATATATCTCCAAGCACCATGAGGGCAGGAAAGTTAAGTAGGCATCCTTATTTCCATCACAGAATCCATTCTAGTAAGGAAACATACTTTTTATGGTTTTTATTTTATTTGAAATAGCAGAATGTTTTAGACAAATGCAATTTAAGGACAATTAAGCCATGTAAAGCATGTTTACTTTGTCATGTTTAAGCTGTAAACACTCATCTCCTTGCATGTCTGGGTACTCCAGGATAGTACTAACCACACCTGCTCCTCAAGGATCACCCCAGGGAGCAGTCTAGCTTGTAGCATAATGTGACTGCAGTGATATGCGATCTTCTCAGAGCTAACATGGACCTGTCAAATTCATTTAAAAACTGAATACTTTTGTAAAAAATCCATTTTAGTTTTTACTAAATAATTTTTTTAATTATGCATTACTCTTGAATTGACTAAGAAGGAAATGAGGAGTAAAACAACTTTGATTAAGACATTCCTAAAGACCTTTGGGATGATTGTTAAATTCTTTAAAATCACTTTTTTAAAATCAAAGCTGTTGGTATTATATTTTTCACATAACATCATTCTCTATGACTCTAATACTGTTGGCTATACAAAACTGTTAAAAGGCATTGAATTGTGATTTCTGAAGTTCCTTATCAGGATTATGATACCCAATTAGAAAAAATTTTTTGTTCATACAAGCAAGCAATAAAAACAATATACTGCCTATCAAGAGCCATCCATGATTAATAGATGAATTTTGATTTCAGAGATATTTCTTTATTAATTGATGAAATAAGCTATAGCAGTGTTCTTCTTCCATTTACAAATAATGCTAAACTCGCTTGTCAAAATACATTTGTAGAAAATCATCTTGGAGATTCTTTTTGAAAAGACCTGCCATCGTTTTCTTAATCTTCATTCCAAAGGTAGCTTATTCTCACAAAATACTCCATAGATTTTTTGATGGATGAATATTTAAAAAAAAATCATCCCTTGTAATTAACTTGAGTCATGTGACTAGGTTCCATCAGTGAATTGTGAGCACAGAGAATATGCCTCAATCTGGATTAAAAGTGTCACTATCCATTGTGTCCTCCATCCCTGACTTTTTCCCTTCTTCTCGCCTGAAGACTTCAAACACCACAGCCTGGATCCCTGGATTACATCATGGATGAGAAAAACCACTAGAGGAGATTTTTCTGCAAAGCCATTGAAGTTAGGGTTTTTTTTTTTTTTCTTTAATTAAACTGGTAATGAGACTAATGTCAATTTTCCATGGAAATTGTGTCCTATACATTATAATTTGTGAATCATACCATTGAAATGTGGGATTATTTTGAATTTGGGAAAAAAAAATCTGTTCTAGTAGATATTTCAAACTTATTTATGAAATAAGAGAATTTCAGCTGTAAAGGAAATCATTTTGATAATTCTTTGAAGCAAAAATGGTCAATCCTCCAGCTCCAGATATATTAAACATACAATGCTTTAAAGTCAGCAAATAAAAAACACAAAATAATTAATGTATTTAAAATTTTGAAATATGAAACAATGCTTTCATAATCTGACAGCTATAATGATCAAATAAAAACTAAAATAAAAATAAGTGGTAGCATTTAAATCAGTGAAAAAAAAAAATCCGTGTTTCTTAAGAGACATTTGTGGCATTTTCCCTTCCTTAAAATTCTTCACAGATGGTGGTGTTACTGGCACAACATATTCAGAATGAGAAAAATATAGATTCACTAACAGAGTGTCCCTGGGATTTAGTCCTTCTCTTCTTGCCTCAGACTGATTTCCACGTTTGAAGTCAGAAAGATCTAATAAAAAAATATCCATCTGTGCAGAGTTGAAGTGACTACTGGTGCTCTTAAATCAACATCTCCCATTTAATAAAAAATAAACACACCTAAACATACAAATATATTTTAATCTCACAAAGCCTGAATTGATATGTAGATTTTTAAATGTATCTTTCTTAAGTCAATCAGTATTCACCCACCAAAATGTGAATTTTTAAATCAGATTTAGAGGACTGGAATGTCACTAATACTTTGAAACTTGTAATCATTCTCTTTAAGGACAGTTGCCATTAGACTGAAAGCATTTGAAACCAACTGTTTGTTGCCTTGATCTTCTGTATTTTTTAACTTTTTATTTCATTAATTTTAGGTCTGGTCTTAATTATCTCCTATGTTCTACTGGTTTTGGATTTAGTTTGTTCCTGTTTCCCTAAGTCCTTGAGATGTAACATTAGATTGTTTATTTGGGGGTTTTATGTTTTTTTTCTTTACCTTTTTTTAAAGTTTGGTTACTTAGCCCCATAACTTTTGCTTTTAGTACTGCCTTTATAGTGTCCTAGAGACACTATAAATTTGGCATGTGGTATCACTGTTTTCGTTTGATTCTATAAATTTTTAATTTTTTCTCTTATTTCTTCTATGATCCATTCCTTATTTAAAAGAATATATAACTTATTTAAAAGAATATATAACTTATTTAAAAGAATATATAACTTATTTAAAAGAATATATAACTCCCACCCCCACCACTCACGAGCTTTTTTGGAGGCTGGTGCAGGCATTTTGAATTATTCCTGAGGGTGTGGCCATCATCACTGGAAGGGCGGGTCCCTTCCTGAGACACCTACAGGAGACTGGAGGTCCTTTGACAGGTACCTCTATTTACTCACTCACATGCTACACCCTTCCCATCCTCATTCACCACTAGAAATATTGTAAATAATAATCAAACTCATCCTGTTCATTACAATAATGTTAAAGTCTTTATAGGGGCTCTCTGGTTCAGAGTTGCATTTTCTTTGTATTGGGTGCTGCTAATGTTGATCTCCCCATCAAAGTAGAGGTTCAGGAAAACTGCAGTCACAATAAGCCTGCAAGGGGGAAACATCAACCTCAGATCTTCACTGCTAGAGGAGAATATACAGAAACAATATGAAAAAACAGGGGAGGAAAGTGTCCCTAACAAGCCAAGATGCTATTTTGATAGAATCCAATGACAGCATGGCAGTAGAAATGACACAAAAAGAGTTTAGAATCCGCATAATTAAAATGATCCATGAAGCAAAAGACGAGATATGAGAGCAAATGCAGCAATGCCTGACCATTCCAGTAGACAGTTAAAAGAGTAAATGCAGGAAGCAAAAGAACACTTCAATAAAGAGATAGATATTCTGAAAAAAAAAAAAAAAAACTAACAGAAATACTTGAAATGAAAGAAACAATAAACCAAATTAAAAACTCAATAGAAAGCATCACCAACAGAATAGATCTCATGGAAGACAGAATCTCAGACAATGAAGACAAAACACAATAATAGTGGGGGACTTTAGCCCACTGCTCTCACCACTGGATAGATCCTCCAAACAAAAACTGAACAAAGAAACTATAGAACTAAATAATACAATCAATGATATAGACTTAATGGACATTTACAGAGTATTTTATCCATCATCAAGCAAATATACTTTCATCTCAGCAGCTCATGGATCCTTCTCCAAAATAGTCCACATGCTATTCCACAAAGAAGCCATTAGTAAATACAAAAACTGGTGATACAACCTTGTATCCTAAAAGGCCATAATGGAATACAATTAGAAATCAACTATAAAATAAAGAACAAAAATTACTACTACACCTGGAGACTAAATAGTATGCTATTGAATGATACAATGATAAAAGAAGACATCAGCAAAGAAATAAAAAAATTCTTAGAGGTAAATGAGAACAACAACACAACATATCAAAGTCTCTGGAACACTCTGAAAGTAGTACTAAGAGGAAAGTTCTTTGCATTGGGCTCATACAGTAAAAAATAAAACGTCAACAACTAAATGACCTAACATTACATCTCAAAGTCCTACAAAAAGAACAGAACAACATAAAAAATAGTAGAAGACAGGAAATAATTAAAATAAGAGCTGAAATCAATGAAATTGAAACAAGAGAAACAATTCAGAAAATTGACCAAAAAAAAAAACAAAAAACAGAGTTGGTTCTTTGAAAAAGTAAACAAAATTCAAATTACTACAATTTGTGATGAAAAAAGAAAGATCACAACAGACACCATTGAAATGCATAACATAATTAGAAGTTACTTTGAAAATCTATACTCCAACAAAACAGAAAATATCAAAGATATCACCAGGTTTCTAGAGGCATAAGATCCACTCAAATGGAATCAAGAGGATATACACAATTTACACAAATTAATTTCAAGCTCCACAATAGAAGAAGCCATCAAAAGCCTACCAACCAAAGAAAGTCCAGGACCATATGGATTGTCAGTCAAATTCTACAAGACCTTTAAAGAAGAACTAATACCAATACTCTTCAAAGTACTCCAGGAAATAGAAAAGGAGGGAACCCTTCCAAACTCATTCTGTGAGGCTAGTATCACTCTGATACCAACACCAGACGAAGACTCATCAAGGAAAGAAAACTTTAGAACAAAATTCCTGATAAACATAGATGCAAAAATCCTTAACAAAATACTGACAAATTGCATACAAAAATATATTAGAGGATCCAAAAAACTTCACTGGAAAACTTCCAGAAGTAATAAATGAATTCAGCAAATAGCAGGATATAAAATCAATGTGCATAAATCTAATGCATTTCTATTCAGAAGTGATGAATCCTCTGAAAGAGAAATTATGAAAACCACTTCATTCACAATAGCCTCAAAAAAATAAAATACTGGGAATCAATCTAACAAAGGAGGTGAAAAAGACCTCTACGATGAAAACTACAGAACTCTACTGAAAGAAATTGAAGAAAACCTTAAAAGATGGAAAGATCTCCCATGTTCTTGGACAGGCAGAATTAATACTGTCAAAATGGCCATTCTACCAAAAGTGCTCTACATATTCAATGCAATTCCAATTAAAATCCCAATGACATACCTCATAGAAATGGAGAAAGCAATCATGAACATTTTACGTTGCTGGTGGAGTTGCAAATTGGTGCCACCACTCCGGAAAGCATTGTGGAGAATGCTCAGAAAACTTCTAAGGGCCCCATATTTTAACCCAGTTATCCCACTCCTCAGTTTATACCCAAAGGACTTAAAATTAGCATAGTACAGTAATGCAGCCACATCAATGTTTATAGCAGCTCAATCCACAATAGCTAGATGTGGAACCAAACTAGATGCCCTTCAACAGATGAATGAATAAAGAAACTGTGGTATTTATACACAATGGAATATTAATCAACCAAAAAGAATAATAATATTATGACCTTTGCAGATAAATCAATGGAATTGGGGAAGAGCATACTAAGTGAAATAAGCCAAAAAAACAAATAATCCCAAAAAACCAAAGGTCAAATGTTTTCTCTGATTAAGTGGATGATGATATATAATGCGAGTGGGGTGGGTGTGGAGTGAGAAGAATGGAGGAACTTTAGATTATGTAGAAAGAAATGAGAGGGAGGGGGGTTTGAAAAATGGTGGAATGAGACAGACATTATTATTCTATGTACCTGTATGATAACATGAATGGTATGAATCTACATCATGTACAACCATAGAAAGGACATGATGTACCCCATTTGTGTACAATGAATCAAATTGTAGTCTGTAAAAAATAAAAAAGAATAAAAGAAATAAAAAGTAAAAGTATTGCTGAATCTCGTTTATGTGATTTCTATAAGTTTTCTTGTTGATGATTTCTAATTTCATTCCATTAAGATATGATAAGATACAAAGCATTATATCAATTTTTTTGATTATCTGAGACTTGCTTTGAGTCCTCAAATATGGTCTCTTTTGTACAATCTTTCATGAACTACAGATAAAAATTATAAAATAATTTTGTAGATAAAAAATTATTTAGCTGTTTTTGTTGAAATATTCTATATATTTATTTCTATTAGGTTAATTTGACTTATAGTATCATTTAGGTCAGAAATATCTTCAATGACTCTGTGTCAAATGACCTTTATTTTGTTGGGAAGAGCATATTGAAATTATTCAGAAATATTGTCCCTGGGTTAATCTGGAACTTAAGTCAGGAAATGTTTGATTTAATTTATTGCAGTGGCATTTATGGCATAAATAGTTACTCTCAGTATGTGTTCTTGTTGAACTGTTCCCTTTAAAAGTATGGAGTGATCTTCCTTGTCTATTCATATTTTCTTTATTTAAATCTTCTTTGTTAAATTAATAATTCTTGGTTTTTCTTGAACTCTATCTACATGGAATATATTTTTCCATCCTTTTACTTTCAGTCAGTGGGTGTTGTTGCCTATGAGTCTCTTGTAAATAGTATATAGTCAGGTCTTTTTTTTTTTTTTTTTCAATCCATTCTTCTAGTCTTTCTCTTAATTGGAGTGTTGAAACTATTTGCATTCAGAATTACTACAGATAGATATTCATTATTTCTATTCATTTTTATTTATTTCATTTATTTGTGAATTGTTTAATAGCTCTTTTGGACGACTTGATCCATTTGAGAGCTTTGGGGTTTATTTTTGAGGTCTTTTTGTGTGGTGTTTCTTTAAGTATTTTCTGTATTGCTGATTTAGTAGTTATGATTTCATTTAGTTTGTCATTATCATGAAAAGCATCTATTTCTTCTTTGATCAACAGATTATAGCAACATTGGTCGGAAATTACTTTCTTTCAGAGATTGGATTATCTCATTCCAGACCCTCCTCACTGTTAGAGTGTGAGTTGAGAAGTCTGAGGTGAGTCTCACTGGTCTACTTCTAAATGTCAGCTCACATTTTTCTCTTATGTTTTCTTAGAATTATTTCCTTATGCTCTTTGTTAGAACTCTGATTATCAATTGTCTTGGAGAGGCTCTTTTCTGATCTTATCTATTTGGCATTTTATATTTCCCATATGTGGATGTCCATGTCATTCCAAAGATTTGAAAATTTTTCTATTCTTTCCCTGAAAAAAAATTTTAATGCCATTAGCCTGTATTTCTATGTCATCTTCTACCCCAAAGACTTTTAAATTTAACCTCTTGTCGCTGACTCTTTGCGGTTCCAAAATCCATGGATATTTGTCACCGCTTGCAGCAACAACTTGCACGGGTCTTATGGGTGGTGGAGTGGAAACTGAGGCACTTCTATCTTTCTCTTTAGTGCACTGCTTTCTTGCTTGTTTATAGAGGATAGAGGAAATGAGGTTTACTTGCTTTGAGAGGAGAGAGAGAGAGACCCCGCTTATCAGAGAGAAAGAAACTTTGCTTAAGAGAGAAACTTTGAGAGAAAGACAGGCTTTGCTTAGAGCTTAGAGGAAGAGACTTGCTACACCTTAAAGTCCTGCATCCTGTGAACTAAGGGTACGTCTACCTAAGGTGCCCTAGTGATGCGACTCAGTTCTCCGTTCTGCGATCTGCCTTCCGCCTCTGCCCCTGCTCGCTGCTGCTGCGCATGTTCTTCTGCTTCTCTGTGTGTCCTAGCCGCTTTTCTGCGTGTCTTCTTCTACTGCTTTTCTGCTAATGGCTGCTCTGTCTCTGTCTCACTTCGCCTACACTTATATCACCTCCAGGAGGCGGAGAGCAGGGCCACGCCTCTTACGCAAAGATTAGGCGAGATGCTCTGAGCAGGCAATTAGTGCTCGAGAACACATGTGCATACATTGTGTGCATGGACGAGAAAATCACCTGAGTGTGCTTATGTCAATTAGCCTCCTCGCTGCCGATGTGATCAGGCACCATCCCGGCGCCGCCAACATGGCACAGCCCCCAACAACCTCTTAATGTTGTCTCAGAGTTTTTGTATAATCTAATATGGTCTTTTAAAATTTTCTTTATTTTGTTCTGAGTTCTTCAGCTCAAATACCCTCTTTGAGGTTCAAGGTTCTGCTTTCTATTTAATCTAGTCTGTTAGAAACACATTGAAGTAAATTTTTATTTTCTTATTGCATGTGTGTGTGTGTGTGTGTGTGTGTGTGTGTGTGTGTGTCTTATTTCCAGGAGTCTTGATTAATATCTCTTTTTTAATTTCTCTTTTACCTCTTGTACTTTATCTCTTAAGCAACTCCTTAATCTGTTCCTATGTTCTTTTAGCACATTAATTATTTTAATAATCAATTTTTTAAAGTCTTTCTCTGGAATTTTGTCATATTCTATGACTTTGTGTTCACTTGTTGGGGGTTTTCTTAGGAAGTTTGTTTGCCTTTTACTTCATGTTTTCACAGATCTTGAATTTGCACATCTATTGAGAAGGATTCTTGTTCCTCTTTTGTGATAATGTCATATTTTGTGTAGTTATTTCTTTTGCAATAGTTTCTTTGTTTTTGGTTTCTCCTAGTTTCAACACAGAGGCTCAGTGTAATCCAAGTGTTAGTTTCAACTGCCAGTGACTCTCAGTTTGCCCCTGGAAAACTGATTAATTCAATCTTGTAGAACTGCTGTAACAGTGAGTTTTTCTAAGCCATGGGTTTTTGTTTTTTTATTTGTTTTTGTTTTGTTTATACATTTTTTTGTCCTGCAGACTGAATTCAGGGGTACTTTTACCACTTAGTTATATTCTTGTACTTTTTATTTTCTATTCTGATGCAGGGTCGTGTGAAGTTGCTGAAGTTTTTCTAGGTTGTTGAGGTTGATCTCAAACTTGCAATGCTCCTGCTTCTGTCTCCTGAGTTGCTGGGGTTACATTGTGTACCACTGTGCCTGCTTGAGTCAAAGTTTTGGATTTTTTTCTCTGACTTTGCTGTAGAAATAGATGTCCAACAATGAATGGAGCCTGATGTTCTCCCTCTAATCCTTACTACTTGGAGCCTACTCATTGGTTTGGAATACTTTGTCTCTCTTATTTCGCATTTTAAAGTATTGATGAATCTTGAGTGGGATTAGGTTGTATTTGGAGAATTGTGTTCTATCATTGTGGTGAGTGATGGGTGTAGTATAGCCATGATGTGTCTATCCTGTGAACTCCAGTTGCTTGCCAGTCCCTCTCAGAAAAGGGGCAGAGGAAACAACAGTAATCATAGTAGTTATAAGTACCCAGCATTATAATAAATATCTGTTGCCTACTAGAGCATGTACATCATTAACTACTGCAGAAAGAGGAATCATAGGTTCAGTATTTAGCATCAATAAAAATAATTTGCCATGAGTTAAATCATTCATTAAAATCTACATAAATATTAAGTATGCTCTACTAATAACACCAACAATATGAAAGGTAGAGTTAGGAATTACATACATTGATTTTTTCTTAAAGTAAAACTATATTTCATTGAGAGAAAATAAAATCGGGTAAGAAAGCAAAAGAAAAGAAAGTTTAAAACATTCAAAAATCAGGTTACGTAGGATAGAGGTAGTTAGTTACAGGTATAAAGAAGGAGGAGTAAAAATAACTATAAAAATAAAATAAAAACAAGAGGCAAAATTTGGCAATTGGAAGAGATGGAGGAGGGAATGAGTAATAAGAAACAAAAACAAACAAAAATTCAAACCCAAACATAAAAACAAAAAGCCCTAACCCTCCAAAGTCCAAGCACACAAATAACAAATGGGTTGGTGAAAGGGAAAGAGACCTTCAACCTTCTCCATATCCCCAGCCTAAGCCCACTGGGCACAATCCCTTCTATGTCTGGCTGAGTCGCACCTCAGCAGTCCAACTCTACATCTCAAGGCAGGTGTATGCAGGGGTGATCAGTAAATGCTTTTTATAAACTCTGGGACTCCTGTATCTTAAATCTGCCATACAGTCACTTCTCCTTCCTCAGCTCTGCTCTCCGTCCATGAAGTGTGGAGCATCCCTCACACTCCTGATCATCACACTGTGTTCTAGTCAGCTTTTTCACTGCTGTGACTAAATGATCTGACCAGCACTTTTATAGAAGAGGAAAGGTTTATTTGAGGGCTCATGGTTTCAGAGGTCTTAGTCCATAGAAGGTTAGCTCCATTCCTCAGGGTTTGAGGTGAGGTTGAATGCCAGGGTGGAAGAGTGTGGCAGAGAGAGGCAGCTCATATCATCAGGAAACAGAGTCTCTACTCTCCATATACAAAATATATGGCCCAAAGCCACACTCCAATCCCAATCTCCTCTAATCACACCTTCAATTAATCCCACCTGAGATTAATTCACTGGGGTAAGACTTTTTCAACCCAATCATTTCTCCTCTGAACCTTCCTGCTTTGTCTCACATGTGAGCTTTTGGGGGACACCTCACATCCAAACCATAACACTCTGGATCATTGAAGTTCTGTTCTATAGGTTCCCCTGTGCCATCTTTTCTTTGTAGGTTCAGTCTCTCTTCCTTGGTCAATCCACTGGCACAGAAAGCATTACTTACTATATTTCTGAGCTCTTCTTTTTTATGTTTGAACTCTCTAAGTTTCTAAGGCTCTGTGATTCTCATGTAGAATCCTAGTGTTTTCCTTCTGTAACCCACGTCTCTGGGAAGCAGTATTTCTACAGCTTGAATCCAGAGCTAAGAAGCAACTGAAAATCGCAGCCATCCTCTATTCTGCCATCTTTCCCCACCTCTTATCATCCTCTTAGGTTTTTCTCAAGAGTCTAGAATTTTAACAAGTTTTTCAGAGACAATTTCTCACAGTTTGCAAAAAATATTCTTAAGTCCTGTTCATCTTAAGAAATTATTTGGAAGTATCTCTCACTAGTTGAAACAAAAGTTTATAGATATTTAAACACTGGCAAAGTAAATAAAAATATGAGGAGTATCTAGTTGTCCAAACCATTCATAGTATTTAGATGCAAAATTATATTACAAACATGCATAATCCTCCTTCCCTTAAACTGCTCAAATATTTAAGGAAGTTTTTATTGAAAGTGAGATTTTATAATGGTAACAAATTCCCCTGGGTTGCAAATAAGATACTATATATTAATATGATGCTCCCAAATGATTTTAGCTCAACTATCCAAGGACCAGATTTTATCCATAAGTATTTGCTCAAATTCAAAACCTAAGTTTTGCATATCTTTCCAATCACCTAACTCACATTAAATTTTCTACAAATAAAACTCTATTATGTATTATCTTTTTTGTTCTCAATTTGTACATTTTTTCTCTAAATTTGTTATTCCTGTTTTCACCATTTTCTAGACTCATCCTTAGAATTCTAACATACCCCATATTTATTTTTTTGAATTTTTATAAATTCTGAGATCTTAATATATTTACTAAAATTTTATACACCATTTTTCTTTTAATAAAATCAATGTCTCTTATTTACAAAAAAGTTCTGCACACACAACTGAGACAAAACTTTATCACTCTATTGATTCCATATTGCTAAATATTCTGGTATCTGTTTCTCTAACTCTTGTTTGTTTCATTTACAAAGCTACTTTATCTCTATATGATTAAATATAATATTATAGCTTATGTTTTTTATGATTTATGCAATGCAATCTAAGCACAAAAGTTTATATTATATTCCATTTTATAAATATTTATAAAGTATTTGGCAAACAGTAGTTGTGGGCAATTATACATTTCCCAATGTTGATTTTATAAAAAAAAAAAATGATAAAATAACAATTTTATAATTTCAGTCTGATTCATTCTTTGGAGGATTTTATATAAAAGATATGATTATTTTTCAAGTATTTTTGAACTTCAATTTAATATAAGCTCCATGTTGAAAACATAAAAGGAAAATAGACATAGGAAAGTCCAATGAGGGAGAAAATTACCTAGTCACACTTCCCTAGCCTAACAACTTTTTAACTCTGCTTCTATGTCTCAGTCTTCTCCATGCTATTTGCATTTGCATTACACAAATGTTGTCACACTATATGTATGTTTATGTGCCATTTTGTAATCAAATTTTTCACATTGTAGCAGGTTGGTACATTTACATGCCATTCAACACTTCTTACAATTATGTCATTTAACTGCATAAAATTGTATGAAAATACAAAAAGTACCTTACTAACAACTGTTTGAAGTTAATATTGTGATTAATATGTTGAAACTTTGCAAATAGTCATGATAAAATAAAAGTATATTATTATGGTTTTCTAGTTACTCTTATGCAATTACATTATACATTGGCTATAGATTTTAGGAGATAATATTTAACATGTACTTAAATATAAAGTACACTAAAATAAAACTTACAAAAATTTATATTTCTATCAGCACAAGTTTTCCTTTATCAGTAGTACTAACTTCCACGCAGTTGTTAAATCTGTGTAAAATTTAAAGGTGAAATAACTCAGAATAATTGGTAATATTTGATGATTTAACTACTGGCTAGGTTGAACTTTCATTTTTCATGTTCTGCATTTATTATTTGATTTTTGTTGATAATGGAGAAACAGAAACATAACACCTTGTCCCAAAGAAGAAATCTGAAAACAAAATTTATTATAAGGACCTTTATACAGTATGATCCATGTGTAAGAGAATTACAGAGGACAGTCCAAAATCTGAGGACTAGTAAAAGCAGGGCGAGCTTTGACTACTCTGATCTGAAGTAACAAGGAGAGATGACAGTCACCAACTGAGACTAGATCTGTGTGCAGAGCACTCTTTGATAGAAGCTGTGGCACTAAGTCCATAATGGTGCCCACTTTCTCTCTTCTCTCCTTCCAGCTTTCATATCAGCTAAACTAAGTCTGCACTAGTGGGCAGTAAAAAAACAGAAAATAGAGTGGACTGGACTGTCTGGATACTCAGAGTTAAACAGAAATCATCTAGTAGAGATCTTCACTGAGTCTCATGGTGACATTCTTGTCTTTTTCTAAGTCTTCAATATAAATATTTATATCTCAAATATAATGAACTTTTATAATATGTGGCAGAATATAATTTTCCAGTGGATTTTTTTTGGTGTTTTCTCACATATGAAGTCATTCATCTTTATATCAGCCAGCAAATATTTTTCTTTATAAAGCCTTCCATTTATAGTAAGGAAATAAACATACACACACACATGCACTCACACACACATGCACAGTTTTTTGCCTCAATCATTTACTAATTTGGGATAACTTGGTTTCTGTAGTACTGTTTTCTAATCAGAGCACTAGGTACTGAGGGCATTCTATCATTCAAGACATAAATACATACCATTTTGGAAATTATATTGTATGGTATCTGTCATAGAAATTAAAACATATATTTATTACTTTAAAAAAGAGTGTAATATAATATTAAATATCTACATAAATAATTTTATTTTATAGAAACAGTTGAGAGTCATTGGATTATTTTTTATCTAATAATTCAGAGTTTCATGCAGTGGAAAACTACACAGTCAGAACACATGATGAAGAGAAAACAATGAATGAAGGCAAGAGCATGCATGAAACTATAAAGAATAGTGTTAAGTGAAATGCATACAGTTTGATTCCATTTCAATGACAATCTGTAAAGCCAAACTAAAGAGAACTGTAGTCTAACAAAGGACACAATGGAAATTGAAGGGATGTTAGAAATACACCGCATCCTGATTTTGATAGTGATTACATGAGTTTGGAATTGTCGCACAACACACATACACAAGCACGCACACACACACACACACACAGAGCATAAGAGCTCAATGACACAGTTAAAGGTACTAACAGGATGGAATACTGTTCAGTCATTAAAAATAATAAAATCCTGTCATTTTCGTGAAGCCGAAAACAATTATGCCTCACAAAGGAAGCCAGCCAGGCACAGAAAGACAAATACTGCATGATTTCACTCCTCTGTAGAATCTTACAAAGTTGAAGCCACAGAGGTCGGGAGTAGAAGGGTGGTTACTGGAAGGTGCGAAGAGGAAGGGGAGGGGCAGAACAGAGTGTTACAGACCAATGGGGTGTAAGTTATATCTATACTGGAGCATTGAGCTCTGGTATGCTGCCGCTCAGAACATCCCTATAGATAATAATATACTGTGCATTTCAAAATGAAGAAGAAAAAGGTTTTGAATGTTTTCACCATAAAGAAATATATTTCAGGAATTAGACAAGGTTCAAACTTATTTGAACCTTGTCTAATGTACATATGTATCAAAACATCACATGGTACCCCCAAAATAAGTAAAATTCTTCTAAATAACTTAAAAATTTTAAAAGCCCGTGGTACAAAGCAATTTTAGCATCCAATGGATAGGATTAAAAAATGGGTCAGAAAAATATTTGAAAGAAGAATAAATAAGACTTTTCCAAAATTTATCAAAAAATCTTAACCTAAATGTATAAAAAGCTCATCAAAGCCCATGCAGAAGAAAATCATATCTTGACATACCATAGACAAACTAATGAAGAACAATGATAAAGAAAATTTTAAATATAGCTGGTTAAAATCAACCCATCCCTTCAAAAAATCACTGACAAGATTCAGAATAGACTATCAGAAGCTATGAAAACTGGAAGACAATCAGAAGATATTTAACTTTTTTAAATTTAAAATAATCTGACACAAATTCTAAAATCATTAAAAATACTCTTCAAAAATAAAAGCAATATGCTGGGCACAGTGTGCATGTCTGTAATGCTAGCATCTCAGGAGGCTGAGGCAGGAGGATCACAAGTTCAAAGCCAGCCTCAGCAACTTAGCGAGGTCCTGTCTCTAAACAAAATACAAAGTGGGAGGGCTAGGGATGTGGTTCAGTGGTTAAGTGCCCCTGCATTCAATCCCCAGCACCAAAGAAAAATTAAAACATAAAAAATATATAAAAGCGATAATAAAGTTACTTTCTGACATAAAAATGGTGGAAAATTTTATTGGCAACATTTTGCATTATATAAAATACAAAATGATTTTTAGCCTAAAAGAAATAATATCATATAGAATATAGAATTAAAAATAGGTACAAAAATTAGAGGAAAGAATAAATGTGTCATAAATGCAAAGTAATATGGACTATTTCAAATACCAAAAAAACGATACTGTCTTTTATGCATGGTGCAGAGAGGATGAAAAGTCCCAAACAATTGAACTTCTTCTATAAGGTTCATGCATTTTTTCTACAGTGGAAAATAAATAACTTATTTTTGGAGTGTAATAGGTCAAGGTTATAGAATATAGTTTTTAGATCACAAAAACAATATGAAGAATTACATAAATAAAAGCCAATACAGTAGATCCAAGATGGCGGACTAGAGGGTGACTGCATCTCCAGTCTCTGCAGAACTCAGGATTCAAGAAGGGGAGGTACTGAGAGACTTGGACCAACATAGAGCCACAGGGTGAGTCTCTCCCATCGGGGGAAGCTCAGCCCGGGTGGCAGGCCCGGACAGTGGGAAGCTTCTCAGAGCAGGGCAGGGCAGTGAGAGTCTTCCCCAAGCAGCCCTGCTCCCTTTGGTGGCAGGCAGGGTCCACAGCCAGCTTCTTGGAACAGGCCTGCCCAGTGAGAGCTTTTCCACACAGAGCCAACCACAAGCCTTGAACCTAGCGGTGGGCCCCAGCCCGCAGGGGCTTCTGGGACCAAGGCAGGACAAGGAGAGGCTTTCCCCAAGCAGCCCGGCTCCCTCAGGCAAAGTCAGGCCCCGTATATAGCCAGCTTCTAGGAGCAGGACCACCCAGTGAGACGATTTCCACGCAGAATCAGCCCCTAGCCCTGGAACCAGTACCGGGCTAGGGGCAGCTTTCTTTGGAAGCACTGCATTATCAAGTTCCTCCATGAATTCAGGCTACTGAAGGCTGGGAGGTGATATACTGGAAATCTACAGGGACACTATAAGCCAAAGAGGAAATCTGCAATATCTCAGAGTCCTACTGATATCTGACCAATATGAGAAAACAAGGGAAGAAAATGTCCCAAAGAAACCTGGATACTATATCAATAAAACCCAATGACAGCACAGCAGAAGAAATGTCAGAAAGGGAGTTCAGAATGTACATAATTAAAACAATCAGGGAAGCAAACGAGGAGATGAAAGAGCAAATGCAGGCATTAAATGATCACACCAATCAACAGTTAAAAGAGCAAATACGGGAAGCAAGAGATCATTTCAATAAAGAGTTAGAGATACTGAAAAAAAAAAAAAAAAAAACAAAAACCCAAACAAACAGAAAAGCCAATACAGAAGATAACAAGGGATTAAAAAATTCTCATTACTAAAAAGAAAGATGGTTATTTTTCTCTTTTCTCTCTCATTTAAGCTTTTATTTTTCATTTCTGAAGTAATGTTAAAATAAATGTTTTTAAAATAAAATAAATGTTGACATTAAATTTCCTATGAATAAACTGGTACTTTTAAAATCTAAAAATAAATGAGAAAAAATCAAAGAATAAGTACCAATAATGTGTAAAGCACAGGGAACCAAAGACAAATCACATTTGACATATTTTTTGCAAAACTGTTCTACTTAAAAAGTCTATAGTTTTTGATGATTGGTCATCGTAAATAATCAGAAAAACCCTTATTGTATATTCTGTACATCTTTAGGTGGTAGAGTTTCTCTGCCACTTATATATTATAAAAATATACTTGTTAAATTTTATAAATGTTTAAATACTTTAATTTTATTTAATTATATTTAAAAGTGGAATCATCTTTAATGCACTGGAATGAATTAAATCTACTAGGTAAAACTAAGCATGCAATAGAAGCTTCATATTGTCCAAAATAACCCTCTGATATAAATGACAATTACTTTTTTATTATTCAAAGTATAAATTACATAAAATGCTTCATGTTTATGGCAAATGTTGAACTATTAAATATACTCAAATTCTGTTTAACTATGTATAGATTAAAAATTTATGTCTTTAATTATCTACATGTACAACTGATGTGAAAGAGCAATCACCAAGTAATAACCAAAATAAATGTATTTGGAAATTAAAGCAAAGTTTTGTATCTTTTGCTAATTTGTTGAATTCCCTTATCTATTTTTCAATGCAGTGACTCGATGTATTGTGTTTCTTGGACACTTACTCATAACAAAAACATATGAGAAAATTAAATATTGATGTTCACAGTAGGAAAGTTGCAATATTTCTTAGGCTTTTTACCTAATAAGCAATATTTCTACTTGCCAGGACATTCTCTGTTGATGAAAGATTATTTTCCTCAACACTCCAAAGGAAATTTGAAAAGTCATTTTAAACTATATTTAGTTGTTATGGAGCAATTGGCTTCTTTTATTTCTAGAAGCAAATAGACAAAATTCAATAGAATTGTTGTCTGAATTGGCTATTCGTTTTGACAAAGCAGATGATTTCAATGTTTTAAGACAAAACCGTGCTTTATCTTAGAAAATAGCTGTGTTCTATTTGAAATGTGCTGAGTATTTTGTAATCTAAAAAAGTTTGATTTCTTGTTTAGTACTAGATACTCTGTCTACTTTAATGCAATATTCAAAATGGATATATGGAAATGCTCATATTTTATCAAACTATTGAGGATGACATCAACAGATAAAGTAGTGTTTGAGATACAAATACAATTCCTCGTGATCTCTAATTTGGAAGGTAAATATTTCTCAATTCTCTATATAACTTTAAAATTTTTGAAAATTTCTTTTTCAACATCTAATTGGATATGCTGTAGATTATAACATTAATGTCTTAGAAGCAATTCAGTAAACACTCCAACTCTCCTGCATATTCTCGAATGAATTAAAGATGATTGTGAACAAGGGAAATGGATGCAGAATTGAGTGCCACTTTTAAATCTCAAGAAATTTTCCGTAAGACTAAAAAAAAAAATTATTATGTAGAATGCAAGGTTGAAAATAAATGAAGAAAAAAATGAAAAACATTTTAAAGAGTTAAACACATGTTATAAAAGAAAATTATTGGAAATTTTATCAAGGCAGTTAAAAGAGGTTTACCTATGAACAAAAACACTTTTAGGTACACTCAGTGGAAAAAAACTGAGCCCAGTCTTTTGAATGACAAGACTGTATATAGTACACCCTATCTTTTCTTGACCTCTGTGAACTTTCCAATGACTTAGGTAAAATGAAATGTATATACTTTTTAAAGATATAAAATACTAATATTTTTTATATGTATCCAACAGTAACATAAAAGGAAAGGACTAGGTTTTAGGGAAACAAAACAGCTAGAGATTACAAAATAATATTCCACCGTGTGCCTGTATTATTCAGCCATTTTTTTGTTAATAAGCATTTAATGTACTAGATAATTTTTAAGTGTTCTTTTTAAAAAAATTGCTCTTTTTAGCTATAAATGATGTTAGAGTATATTTTCACATATTGTACATACATGGAGTATAATTGCCCAATCTTTTGGTTGTAAATTGTGTGGAGTTACACTAATCCTGTATTCATACATGAACTTAGAAAAGTTATGTCAGATTTGTAATGGATACTTTTATCTAGTTTGCTGTAGCTTTTGTGAAACAAATATCTTTGTACACATTTTATCTAGTTGTAGCTTTTGTGAAGTAAATACCTTTGTACACTAAAATGTAAGGAACATTTTAGCCTTTTATAAAAAATTCTCAAAAGTGTGATTTCTGGATCAAAGGCTTTGTCTATGTGAGTTTTAGAAGAAATTGCAAAATTGATTTTCAAATGGAAGTAAACTTGCCATTTGTACCAAATATCAAATAGTAATACTTTTATCACAGATTTCACAGCAATACAACTTATGGTACAATATTTTTAAAATCATGCAAGTTGATTACTTAACTACAAATTTATTTTTTCACACAATATTAGTGAAGGCTAATGTTATTTTACAGATTTGGAATTGAATCTTTGAAAATTGAAACATATCTATGGCCTGTGTCTTACATATCTGTTTTTCCTGTCAATTTATAATAATTCTTTGAAGATTATGCATAATCCTAAAACTATCATCTGCTCTTAAATTATTAATGGGAATCTATCTTAATAGTTTGCTTAGAATGCTGGGAATTGCATTTCCAATTCAGGAGGGTATCTCAATTTGGCACAGGCTGAGGGTCAGTGATGAGAAAGGACAAAGCCACAAATCTCTTGGTAGTTATCTGGGAAGGGAAGGATTGAGCAATCAAGAGACCTTCAGACATTACTTTTTTTTTACCCCAAAAGACATGTATTCATTTGCACTAAATCACACTGCATTGGAAGCTAAAGTATGACTGTAAATTCTCATGATGACTCTGGGAAACCAAAACCTGACACTTTCAGAGTACTCAACAAATGAAAACACAGACCAGAAAAGAAAGTCCTGGACATAGTAGTAGATTAATGTTGAAGTTTTACAACTTCTCCTCACCTGGGAACACTATGGTAATGAGTCCAGGATTAGAATGCAAATAAGTTTGTGCTTAAAGTGATTGAGAAACCAGTGGCAAGTAGGTAGAATTTGTGGGAGAAAACTGGAGACATGTGAGCAAGGCTGTAAGCATGGACAATCTCACCATCAAGACCTTAAGCAAACTGTAAAACAGCTTGCCATGAAAAGTTTGAGACCTAAAGTGAAACACTCTGAAGGACAGAGCAAAAACTTTAAGTGAATCAGAGCAATGGAGACAAAATGCTTCCAACTCTAAATCAAAATCTCTGTGGTTAGTCATTGCCAAAGACTTCGATTGCACAGTGGACTGAATTTGACCAAACCGATATCCAGGTCAGAACCCAACAAAATCCTTGACTGGATTAATGGGTTAACTCGTCATGTTCTCCCACCTACTCATACTTTCTAACTGCACCTGTCACATGCCAACATAAGCAGAGCACAACCGTCTTTAATAGAAGATAATTTGGAGGTTCCTGTGTGTGCATGCGTGTTTAAATACGTTTGTACCTTTGGCACAAATAAAAATTACTAGATATTTGAAGAGGCAAAAATATATGAAAGATAAATAAAAGAATTTGAATCTGGTATGGACACAGGGACCAAGAACCCTTAGGAGTAAGAATGAACATCTTTCAGGGGGAATAAGACAGTTAAGCTAGCTCTCAGTCTCATGGGGTTAAGAGCTGTGCTAGAAAATTAGGTGTGAAAAGGTGCACTGGTCTTCAAGCATCTGGAAATGAGATTACATACCAGGATACAGAAGATTGGAAAAGTCAGCTCAGTTTCTGAGACTATGTGATCAACAGAAATGCAATCTCCGAATATAGCATTATAGCCTCTTCCAGATGATCAGGACAGTTTTAGGGGGTGAGGGCAAACAAATAGAAAGAATATCATTGAGTAGTGCCTTTACCTTAGCATAGCAAACCACACATCCATAGGTAGAAGCTTAAGAAGGTAATGAGGCATGTGACACAAGAAGATGCCTGATGAAGGACAAAGGTGAGACTGAAATCCCACAGATACGTGAGTTGACATCAAGAGACTTTTTCCTGTCTACCCTGTGCCCTGTTGCTCTTTGCTATAACCAGCCTGGGGCTCTGTGCTGTAGGAGAAGTCCTTAAAAAAGTTGCCCAGGTTTAAACTCTTTACAGGTTCGTGGTTCACTTCTACAAGTCTGGATCCAATGACTCCGGGCTCTCAACAGTAAGACATATATTTGGAAAAATGATATTGTCAGTTTTGAGGAAATTTTGCAAAAAAGTATGGGAATACATAAATTAGTAAAGAAATGATACCTAAACAAAAGTAGCAAATGAAGATTCTAAATTCGCAGCATTCAATATTTATATCACAAATTAAATGAGTATTTCAAAAATAAATTGAAAATAGTGCAAGACTGGATTTATGGAGTTGCAAGGCAGGTCTAAAAACTATTTATTGAGTCACAGAGGAACACAATGACTAAATGTCCTCACATACCAAACTTATAATTATATAATATGTATTAAAGTGAACTCTTGGATGAGATGACATAGAGAATGCACCAGAAGCAATATTTGAAGAAATAAATGCACATATAATGGATAAAGTCACAAAATGCTGAAGGTCAATGAATTATCAATATATAAATTCAAATAAAACAAAAACTAAGTGTATATATATGCATATATATAAAATATTTCTAAGAAGATATATCTGGCTACCATTTTCCTTGTGTACAGATGCTTAAAGTCACTAAAAATGCACCTTGATAAATATGATAAGTTACTTAACATCCAATAAGCCTGTCTTTGAACGTAGACTATCTTGACAAATTGTGCAATCAATATGCTTACCCATAAAGATAGTTACCTGCTATATTTTAAAAATATAAATAGTATTATTTTATTTTATTTTTAATATATATTTTTGTTGTAGGTGGACAAAAGACCTTTTTTTTTTTTTTCAATTTTTAAGTGGTACTGAGGATCAAACTAAGGCCTCATATATGCTAGGCAAGCATTCTACCATTGAGCCACAACTCCAGCCCAAATAGTATTATTTTAAAACTACTAACTAGTAACATGTTTAAGTCAGGCATTTCTGGATGTCTGTGGATTTTGTATACATTCTGTTCACTAAGAGTGTGAAGGCAAAGGAATGATCTAAAATTACTTGTCAGTATGTCTGGTGTTAAAAATACTGGGATATCAAGGTACTACTGAAGACCAACCTGACCAATCAATATCTGAACTGGCTGTGGGCTTTCATACTCTGCTTATATGACCAGTTTATCCCCTTTGCAGATCTTGGCAAAAAAATACACAAACAGAAGTCACAATGTATACTAGCAGGGAATGTGGAAATGCCTGTTTTATTCATGCCATTATAATAACAAAATTTATAAATAATAGCTCTATGTTTGCCATTATTTTACCCATCTTAAGTTTGCCTTGCTCAAGACTGAGTATACTCAGTCAGATACCTCTCAAAACCTTTAGAGTGATTATAGCATTCATTTTGAATAAACTAGGTTAATTCACTTCAGTTGGCATTTGTGTCATTTAATTTTTTCCAATGTTTGTTCATTTAAGATTCTACTTTTGATAATGTGAAGTATCAACATAATTTTAGCATTTAAAAAAGTATGGTAAGAGAAAACATTTGGTCTTTGGTTTTTTGAATTTGGCTTATTTCATTTAGCATGGTATTCTCCAACTCCATTCATTTACCAGCAAATGCCATAATTTCATTCTTTAAAGCTGAGTAAAATTCTATTGTGTGTGTATATATATCACATTTTCTTTATTCATTCATCTGTTGAAGGACACAACTAGGTTGGATCCATAATTTAGTCATTGTGAGTTGAACTGCTTTAAACATTGATATGACTGCATCACTGTAACATGCTGGTTTTAAATCCTTTAGGTATAAACCAAGGAGTAGGATAGCTGGGTCAAATGGTGGTTCCATTTCAAGTTTTCTGAGGAATCTCCATACTGCTTTCCATAATGGTGGCACCAATTTGCATTCCCACTAGCAATGTATGAGTGTACCTTTTTCACCACATCCTTGCCAACATTTATTGTTGCTTGAATTCTTAATCATTGCCATTCTTATTGGAGTGAGACAATAAGGGGAGGGGTGTTAGGGAAGAATAGAGATAGTTTAGATTAGGTAGAGTGGAATGAAGGAAGGAGAAGGAGTATGGGAGTAGGAATGATAGTAGAGTGAAACAGACATTATTACCTTATGTACATGTATGACTGCATGACTTACATGAACTTACAATATGTATAATCACAGAAATGAAAATTAAACTCCATTTATGTGTGATTTATCAAAATGCATAAATATATTCTACTCTCATATATAACTAAAACAAATTTTAAAAATTAAAATATAAATAAGTAAATAAATATATAAACAAATAAATCATCAGAAGCTACAAGCTAATAAAATCTAAGAAATCTTAAAATTAAAAAAAAAAGTATGGTCAGAAAAGTGTCAAATATAATGTAACTTGCTTTTCTGCACCCTCTTAAGTAGCTAATTTCATTGTTTCATCATTATACTTTCTAGTGATTCTTTCATTGAGGATAAGCAGATATATGTGAATTTTCTTATTTTCTTATAGGCAATATCTCTTGAAAAGAGAAAATATTCTCCTGCTTAAAAAAAAAAAAATGTGTACAGTGATTTCACTCAGCTGCAATGTAAAATTAGTGAGGTATTGTTTTGTTGTTGTCACTATGAACAGAAGCTTTAGTCATCACTTTAAGAATGAAAGTGATCCCTTTCAGAAAATAATAGTATTTTCATAAATAAAATAGTTGTTTATCTAATAAAATAGTTGTTTATCTATTTAGGAAGACTACAATTTTCTTCTTGGTGGTGGCATGTGGAATTCAAATTGTCATAAATCCAGGGATTTCTAAATTGCTCCAATATGCCAATGTTGGCTTAAACAAATTATTTTGTTTAATTTATGAAAATTAATATTAATATGAAAATTAATATGAAATTCAAAACTCCTTTAATCACAGTTCATTATTTTCTAGTTCTTCCTCTGAGTATCCTGTTGATAAGTTCAGTAATTTGTCTGGTCTCATTGTATAATATTATTTCTGTAAGTTCCATGTTTACAACCTTATTTACCTGATGTTAAAAAATTAAGACCAAATAAGTACTTGAATCAAGTAGTATATGTCTATAGCCTCTATTATATTAATCTTCATTAGCTCACAACACTCTCAAGAGTTCTGACTTTAAAATGTGTACAAATTTTTAAAAAAATTTTTCTGTACTAAGTTAAAATCACAAGGTTCTCTTTTGGTCAAATACATTTTATTTTGGGGTGGGGTAAGGGAATTGATTTGTACAGAGCAAAGCTGAACACAAAATAAAATAAATATAAGCTGGATGGTAAACAAAACTTCCTACAAATAGTAACAAAAAAATCTTTGCTCTAATTGAAGTTTTTCCTTCAATAAAAATTCATTTTGTTTGCTTGCCTGATCAATTTTAACCTTCACTATGCATTTCACTGACTTGCTTGAATATCATTTTAATTTTCTTTAAAATAATTTTATCTCTCTATATATAAATCAATGTTCTAATATAATTACTTATTTTCAAAGTGATTCTCTTGGCACAAATTCCTTTTCTGTATCTGAAGCCTTTTCATCTGTTTATTTAAAAATTGTGTTGTCATTCTGTCCATTAGGAGATTTGTCACTAAAACAATGTAACCATAACTGTCAAAACATCATCAATAGCAAACTTAATAATGTGAGAGATTTAAGTATATGAGCTGATCTAGATAAGAGTCATTTAAAAATGGATTTCTTAACACCACAAATATTTTAACTACTATTGTTATTATGTTAAGATTAACCTCTGGAACACACAAAACAAAAGCAAACATGGGATCTTACCTCAGGGCCATTATTTTCAAAGAAAAAAGTTGCAATTCATCACGGCCTTAAGGGGCGTATAGTTGAAAATTTTAGTCATTATTATTTACATGAAGTAGATGAATGGAAAATGTGGCACCATACCTGTTGTCTGTATGGTATTTCCCATCTTCAATGGTTATACCACTCACTGGATTTCATCTTGAGAAGAATTTCTCATGCACATTCATTAAATAATATTTTCCTCCATCAAAGAGAAGTACTCTGTGCAGAGTTGAAGAAAGAGGAGTTTTCCTCTGTTCCATCTCATTTTGTTTTTTTTTCCCTAAGAAAGAATCAGTAATAAATGATACAATATTTATGACCCAAAGAGAATTACTCACAAAATAACCAAGTAGAAAGATTTGGAATAAAAATTTAATGTATTCTGCAGAATACTGTGTAGAAAGTGAAAAGTGTTGATTGCTTTTCAAAACATGTGGAAGAGAGGATGCTAGAGAAACTTTCCAATTTGGGGTGGAGAACTACAAATACTGACTAATGAAGAGTGGATCAATATTTCTGGATGCAAAAAAAGCTAATAAATCGACAGACTGAGAACTAATGCAGCCTAATGAAGCTCGATATCATGAGCTGTACTTTGGAGAAGTTTTGTGCTTGGAGAATGTGTAAAAGAAAACATACAAAGCAAGTAAAATAAACCACCTACCACACAAACAAGAATAGAAAAAAGAAAAAAAAATCTAAAACAACAACAAAAACAACAAAGAACAAACTTATAGTCTACCTCTAAAGTAAAGCTAATTGTAATTAATGGAAGAATAGATGTATGAGAAAATAATTCATTAATAATAACTGTTTGTTAAAAAAAGACCCAAAATCAAGATATTTGTTAGTAATATAATTATATTTAAGAAAAAAAATAATATAATTCAGAAAATTGAAACCGATATCTGGGAATATAGAATGAATCACAAAGAAAATAAAAGGAGATACATAATGATTTGGAAATATATGTAATTATTACATTTATTAATTCCTGAAATCTTAAAAAGAAAGAACTGATAAAAAGGCAAACATTAACAATTAATTAGATTTTACAATTGAAGAATGAGCTAGTTCTTCATGTTGAAACAGATATCAAGTGCTAAGCTCAATGAATTTGAAATAATCCAAATTTAGGCATATTCTCAGAATACTTAGAGCAGTTAATGTTCTGAGCAGATGAAAAAGTGCACAAAATGTTGGCTTAGCACAGCTAACAAAATCTAATCCAGCTTATAATTGTGGACAAATTACAGTGAGGTTCAATCATCACACCCAATTTCAAGCATAATTAGAATGATTTCCATAAAGTAATTGTGTTAGTCCATATTCAAGATCAAATAAATAATTTTATATACTCAAGGGATAATACAAGTTACTGTTCATCTACAACTGAATGATATTGTTTTTTATCTTATCAATAATTTGCAATAACAGGTGATAAAAGTAGTCCTTCTCTGAATTGAACATACACAGCAATCATCTGGATAATGTAAAACACACTCGAGTTCCATCCAGGTAAGTCTAAAAGACAACTGTACAAACAACAATCTCTGAGGTAATGATCATGATGGCAGCTGTGGTCAAACCTTTGAAGAAAACAGTCTTGGAAGATCATAGAGCCATTGCACAAAATTCTGAAATAGTTTAAACCTTGCATTATACTCAGTCTTTTTTATATTAATAATTTTACATGAATTAGTGCCTTTCAAAATTTCACTTTCTGTATATTGAAAAGGTATGGAAATCTAGTGTTCTTATAGCAAGCAATCCTATTAAACCCACTTCTTAATCCATTATCACTACATTTTCTAAATGATTATATGATTTCCACAGATTTATAAGTTTCCATTTTTTTTCTCTAAAAACTTGTGAGGAAAGTTTGTCATTTCTTTCACTATAATAATCAAATTATTTATTTTAAACAAAGAATTTATTTTTACATAGAAATAAAGAGAAGGGATGGATTGAGACGGCAGCTGGGATGGAATACTTAAAACAAGAGATTGCTCAGAAGATATAAAAGTAAATATCCAGAACACTGTGAATTATTATTTTTAAATTAATAATTAAGTCTTAATTGTCTACATAGCTACAAAGAAAAAAAAAAAAACACATGCAATACTATCTGTCATGTATCAAAGTACATATTAAACTATAGTGATTTTATATTATGTGCATTCATTTTTCTGAGAGAACAATGCAAAGAATTACATGTATTAAAACTTATTTAGAAACTTTCTATTAAATTGTTCTAATAAATTCTTTGATGGAGTGTGGCTATTAAGTAGGTAATTAAAAACTCACCTGTCCCTGGCGAATGAAGGAATTCCGTCTCATATACCACGTCTTGTTTCATGGCACTGCATTGATTTGTATTTTTAATTTCAATCATCACTGTTTTGCTTTACAAAACATTTTGAATATATCTTTGTTGTGTTATTTGGAGAAAATCATGATTTTCTACAGTCCCTTATGGTGTGTTTGCAATAATGTTTAAATGAACTAAAGTTAGAATTTTTATAATTCTATCAATTAAACTATTTCTTACCTAATTTTCCTATTTTCCTTAAGCTTATCTTGTTTCTCTTATGATTTCTTATATCATGCATCCATTCCTCCTGTTAATTTACCATATCAGTTACACATATCTTAAATTTTATGAAATTTAAATACTGACACTCCATGAGTGAATATTCTTGAATAACCCTAAGCCAAAACCTAACATGAAATTTAAATTTATGTAAATATATCCAGTGTGACCTTTACAATCTCAAGAATTTGCATTAGTATACATATGAAATAGCTAGAAGTGCTACTTCTAAATTACTAGTGATAAAGTTTACCTAAAAATAAGTAAATTAATAACTATACATGCTTGATTTTTATAATTGAAATCTTCTGAAACTAATATGTCTTATATTATGAAATTTAATCACATTCCCAGAACTTACTTTTCAAAGTATATAATACACTGACTACAACTATTCTTCAGATCTTGAAATTCCTTTGTTCAAGATTCAATTGGAGAACTTACAAATAAAGTGTATTAAATTGGACTTCTGCTTATTGTACCCCTAATAGGCATTTTATTAAGAGACTTCTGTAATTTTAAAGAATGGTAGTGTTGGAATGTGCTTAGCAAGCACATAATTATGGTATGCTTTTAAAATTATATGAATGATTATATCCACTCATTGTTCATCTTTCAGACTTCAGCTATCTCCTTTTGAATGTCCTAGATGAATATATGTGATATTTCATCACCTTTTATTGAGCTTACCTCACACACAGGATAGCTGCATGCCCCCATAAAATATATCACAATTAATATGAAGTGTTATTATTACATGGTCTTTTTAAGAGAATATGAATTTGGTTCTTTTGTTGTTCTATGTGTAACAATTCAGGAATATCAGATTGGTGTTATAAACAATTTTTGAAGTTCTGTGCTGTGATTTGTGTAGCATCTAATTTGAGCAATATCTAATTGTTTCAAATGGTATCTCTATATGAAACCCATCAAATTTTAATACCTGAGATGTACACTGACTTATTTTATACTTAAGATTATTGCCCATGGCTTGCATTTATTTAGGATTTGATTGAGAGAACTAATTTCCCTCTACAAAGAAAGAGAGTAGTATCTATCTATAAGGTCTTCAGAGTGAAAGAAAGATATTTCTAATTTGGTCATTTATCATTTCTATTTATTTCTCATCAAAGACCACATAATATATCCTAAGGTTATGTGTCATAAGGAGTTCCATACTTCATCATTCATTATCAAAACAATCACATTTTATGAATGTTTATCAGATTTATTTTAAAAATTAAGAGAGCAAAAGAATAAAATTACAAAAGATAGAAACTCTTTCTGAGGAATTTCTGCAGAATTTCATGAACCCAATTACAGAAATACTTCAGAAGGAAATTTTAACCTAGTGAGTGTCAAGATTTCCCACATTTAGCAGAGCAGATGAAGGGAAGAGATTATGCTCCATCTATGGAAGCATTACAGAAACCAACACAACCCGTCTGAGTGGATTCCTACAACATCAATGTATTGGAGTCTTGTTTCTTTTGGACAAGAAGCAAGCATCACAGAAACAGCTGGTGTCTCTCTGATTGCTCAGGGATATCCTCACAGGCTTCAGTGAAGTCAGTTGCCATAGGATCAGATTTTCAATGTCATCCAAAGTTCTCAAGGAGCCTTCCACATTAGAGGTTAAAGTTGAAAGAACCATAGTAGAACTCTCCCCAGGATAATGAATATTTAAGCATAAATTAAAAAATGCAAACAAAGCTCCTTTTTTTTCTAATGACCTCAGGGTTTACAATTGAAGAACACACACCTTTTATGGAATGACAGATACATGTCCCTTCCCTCCAAGTCTCTTGTCATCCAAATAAATGTTCCTTTGTTTAACTGATTATCAAAATATGGTTGAGGCTCATCACATAATACCCCATACTACAATTCTTTGACACACCAAGTGAGTACTTAAAACTAAATGCCCTGGAAAGACCTCAGAAGCCAGGTCTTTCTGCCATTCTCCTGTCTACCTGTCTCATGTCCCACTTTCTCTTCCAAAGCAGATCAGAGAAACCTGTCGGGATCTTAAGCCCCCTTGCTCTTCTCGGCCAGCGACAAGGGAAGGGGACACTCCCCAAAAAGGTCAGACCAGGAAAGGTAGGGCCAACTGACCGCCTGCACCCAGCCCTCCAGGCAGAGGACAATCATAGGGAGGGAGGGAGACCAGTCACAGGAGGAACTCATTTATTGAGGAAGTCACACAGCTTTTATGTAGGGTGAAGTCTAGGTGGGAACCAATCAGCTTAAAGATCAGCAAGGCACAGGGGGTTCAAGCAGGTGAGAGTCCATCGGACTACATGGCAAGCACGAGCTGATCACCTTCATGAACTGTTGTTAACCAATCCCTGATGGTGGTTCGATTCATCGTCATTAACTATTGAAACCGCCTTTGAGGCCTTGATCTTGCTCACTCGCCAGGGAGTAAGGAGTTAGTTCACGTGTCATTAGTCCCAACAGAAACCAAATCCTCTTATTCAATAAGGGTGGTTCATAAAAATCGAATTACTCTCCTTTAAAACTTATCAAGGTGACCCTCATTTCTCCCTCTCCTCTCAAGACCCTTGCTATAGCACGTCTACTCTGTAACTGGGAGGAAGGCATAGAACTGAGAAAGACCAAAAAGAATCTGAACCTTTCTGGGTTCAGGTTCAAACCTTTCTGAGCTTCCCTTGGGTTATCATCATTAGGTCACGGTTTTTAGTCCAGTTACATTTTGTCACAGCTGTCCACCCTTCACGGAAGCTAAGCAAATACTGGGCAGTTTCCACTGAGTCAGTAGGTCTTCATTTCTAAAATCTGTTACGTCACTTAAAATGTTGATTAAAAAAATTCGGTATGTTTTTATCTTGTTAACATGTCTTTTGTTATAGGAATCTCAGTCTTTACTCTCATGATGGGTGAGGAGAAGCATCACATGTTTCTGACCCTAAAGTATATAATATATAAAATATTTTCTTTCCAAAACACATCACTCTGTATGGACTCCACCTCTTTAGTGATACATCTGTGCCAGCACTTACTCATTGTTTAATATAGAGTAATTTAATTATAAGAAAATTCTAATGAATCTGATACATTGGATTATGAGGTTTTTGTGTAAAACAGAGATAAAAAGGGAAACACAAAATGGTAACAGAAAGCTAAAAAAAGACCAAAAGAGGCTTGGAAAAGATTGGGAAGAAGAGTTTGGAGTACCACTATTTATTCTTATCTCCCATCATTGCACATATACTTGCTTCTTAATTTTATTTTCACAAAACAACAACCAAGCTCTAAATTAAGTTTGTAGTGAGTAAATATCCTAAAAATTTATCACAGAACTAAGATGAGCTAAAAGTATTTTGAAATCTTTCCCAAGAGACATCAGAATGTGTCACCCTTTACACTGAAACTTCTTTCATAATCTATAGAGATACAGAATTTACAAGCCTGTAGAATATTTAGGAATATCTTTTTCTCCAGTTCTGTGGAAATAGTCTTTCCTAGTAGAAGATATTGACACAGACACAGGGGCAAAGTCCAAAATTATTTCCTTTCATTTTCTCATAATTCCATTGGTGACTTTTGCTTCTTCCCTTTATTTACCCATAATGATTTCATTTTCCTGGAAAAAAAAAACCCTTGAAATGGTGTGGATTTAAAACCCTTCTTAATTTGTAATTTCTTCGAATGCTCAAAAATGAAACCTTAAGTGATTTATGAAAAACATTTTCTTCCATATTCCATGCAATGTTTAATTCTCTTGTTCAGGTATTTCAGCAATAATGCTAGGGTTGACATTATGCAACTTGAATTAATGAGGGTCTACCTTCCAATGTTATTGTAACACTTTGCAGCCAAATAGCATTACAGTGATGTGTCAACAATTACTTCTTCCCATTATTTGTGTTGTTTGTGCCACACATTGTATTTTTATAAAAAGTATAAATACATACTATAATGCTATTAATTTTCTTTTAACCCTTCAGTTTTCTTAGGAGCAATAAGAAATGAGAAAATTTTCTTTTTTCTTACTTATTTTTTTCAGTTTGCAAGATACTTCTGACTCAACCATCAGACTTATGAAAATGTATGCATGCTAATAATTCTGATATCTTTATTTTTATTTTACTAACAAGTTTAAAACTTGCTTTCTATCAAATTTGTTTAAGTCTGTGCACTAAAAGACATTTTAGAAGTTACTATATATTTTAACAGTTTTGATTTATGTGAGCACTCATTTTAGTGTAATCTAATTTAAATAGCATTCCTTAAGTGATTTTAACATGTTGACACTACGTACAATAGGTACTCAGTCATAAACATATACACAGACAAGTACTTAAGGCTTTGTAGCTTTATTGTAGAATTTTAATCATAGGCACAAGAATATAGTAATATAAACTCTTCATTTTGTGAAAAGAGAGGTCAGGTGGATTCAAGTTGTTTTGCTGATAAAATAGGACAAGTTAAAGTCATCATCTGCATGGCTCACTTTTTTACCAATATTCATGGAAAAAGCTTTTAAGATTTTTCTTTTGCCTTTGATTATCTTATGCAGATTATGCTCCAA
Source organism: Sciurus vulgaris (assembly GCF_902686455.1). NCBI lineage: Eukaryota > Metazoa > Chordata > Mammalia > Rodentia > Sciuridae > Sciurus > Sciurus vulgaris. The sequence goes on along the minus strand of NC_136470.1, from coordinate 21,030,349 downwards.
ATTTTGGGTAAAGCAGTTTACATTCGAGGGTATAAATTTTATTACCAATGATCAACATTTGTCCTTTTCTATTATTAATCTTGCAATCAACTGTTTTGACACCTTAAGCAATTGTTAGCAGAGAGCAATTTAAATTTACATTTGTAACAGAAAACTACTTTTAGGTCTCTAGGTTTGTGGTTTCAATGGAGTTGCTCTAAGTTTTAAAACCACAAATTTGGATTTTTTTTCTTTGCCTATATTGGCTGTTATAAGAAGATGCTTTTCAAATCAGTTTTGAAGTCAGTAATAGTGTATTTCTATTTTTTTGTTTTAATTTGTAATAGAGTTTTGTCTTAATATAAGTGAAAAAGACAGCAGATTCAAAATAGGGAAAGACACAGAGAAGCATGAGCCCTGGAGAGTCTAGAAGTTTCTACATGTTGACTCTGTGGTTATAGTATTTTAGTTCTGAGAACTTACCTTTGGTGTAATTTGACCCATTATTCTAAAAATGTCCAAAAATGTGACTTTCTATGAGTCCCCAAAAGGAAACTTCTTTGTATGCTGCAGAATTTGGAGATCTATTCTATTTCTTATTAATTGTAAGTGGAAAAAAATCTTGTAAATTTGGTATGTTTCTCTTTGCTCTTGAAAATTTTCACTAACAAGGAAAGAAATGTAAAATAACCACATCATTTGCAGATGCATATGAAACAATCAAAACTAGAACAAATGTTGACAATTATTAACCAGATGTGCAGATCAAACAAAATATCAGACATACAGAACCAAAAGTGATTTCACAGAAAAGACATGAAATCCTCAATGACAGGACATAAATTTTGTATTAAACCAGTATTCTTCAGACTGTGTCTTAGTACCAGAAAAAAATTGTCACAAAACCCCAAAATAACATTTATAGTCCTGGAAGGGATGCAGTATCCTTTATTTAAGGTAGACTTGAACAAAATGAGATTCTGAATTAAGTCAAATGGACTCACCAATGGGAGAGTCCAGGATCCTAAGATTCAATTCACACTGACAGAAGAAGGTTAGATGTAGAAGTGAAAGTACAAAAGTGCCCCATTGGACACTGTGCAGGTTCCAGGGTCACTGATTCGTTTATTGTGAACTTGCTTTGGTTTGACATCTGAGATAACATTATGCCAACCTCAATAACAAACACAGAGAGCTTCTTCAAATTAAATAGGAAGTGTAAGAATAGCATTCCAATGGAAATGCCATGCTCTAGAAAACTATATGTGTATTCAAATTCAAGGGGAATTTTTTGAAGGCAAAATTAGGAAGATTACCTGAATTGTTCTGATAAAATAATCATTGTCTATATAGATCAGTATCAAGAGAGTTCAGACATCAACAAGGGTGGCAGCAAGCTAAAGTTCAGTAAACAGTTGCTGGATAGAAGTTTTGGCATTATATTCTGCATAAATTTGTGCTTTTCTTTGTGTAAGACTGTAGTCCTGTGGAAATTCTTATAATAATTCTTTTCATTAGGCAACTTGTATGTGAGAGTCTTCCACTCATGGTCTCCATTGATTCCAATCTGTCATGGTTAGACACCAGCAACTCCATTTTGAATTTAACAATTTTCACAGATAAGAGCAACACATTTTGTAGGTCTTTACACATGTGAAGAAACCAGAAGTTGCAATTATTAATAAAGAACCATGATTTTTTATATGATAAATTAGTTTAATAATTATGGTATGCTTTCAGCATTTCAAGACAGAGATTTCTACAAGTATTAACAGCAATCTTTTCTATATGACTTTTCCCATCTTCAACTAAATTTACTCATCTCTAAAATCAGAAAAATTGTTTCATATATCTGTTGATTGCTCATACATCTTCTTCTGTGAAGTGTCAGCTCATTTCCTTAGTCCATTTATTGATTGGGTTATTTGTATTCTTGGTGTAAAGTTTTTTGAATTCTTTATAGATTCTGGATTATATAGATTAATGTCCTATCTGAAGTGTGTGTGGCAAAGATTTTCTCCCACTCTGTAGGCTCTCTCTTCACATTGTTGATTATTTCCTTTGCTGAGAAAAAGTTTTCCAGTTTGATTCTATCCCAATTATTGATTCCTGCTTTTATTTCTTGCACTTTGGGAGAAATGCAAATCAAAACTACCCTAAGATTTCATCTCACCCAAATTAAAATGACCATTATCAAGAATGCAAGCAACAATAGGTGTTAGCAAGGATGTGGGGGAAAAGGTACACTCATACAATACTGGTGGGGTTGCAAATTGGTGCAGTCACTTCACTCTGGAAAGCAGTGGGAGATTCCCTAGAAAACTTGGAACAGAACCACCATTTGACCCAGCTATCCCACTCATTGGCCTATACCAAAATGACTTAAAATCAGCATATTACAGTGACACAGCTACATCAATGGTTACAGCAGCTCAATTCATAATAGCTAGATTGTGGAACCAAACTGGATGCCCTTCAGTTGATGAATGGATAAAGAAACTGTGCTATATATACACAACGGAATATTATTCAGCCATAAAGAAGAATAAAATTATGGCATTTGCAGGTAAATGTATGGAGTTGGAGAATATCATGCTAAGTGAAATAAAACAATCCCCAAAAAACCAAAGGCCGAATGATTTCTCTGTTAAGTAGATGATGATACATAATGGGGGATGGGGGAGGCAAGAATGGAGGAAGAATTGATTGTATAGAGGAAAATGAGGGATGGGGAGAGGGTTTGGGGAAGGAAAGATAATATAATGAGACAAACATCATTACCCTGTGTACATGTGTGATTACACAAATAGTGTGATTCTACTTCATGTACAACCAGAGAAAAGATATTTGTACCCCATTTGTGTAAAATGAATCAAAATAAATAAATAAATAAATAAAATAAGAAAAATAACTATGTATCAGTACAAAGTTTATAAATTTCCTAAAATTTTAAAGTCCCAATTAATATTAATTAATATTGTTAGTCATTATTATCTAGGCTGCTATCTAATACTGGGCGCCTGAACATTTTAGGTTTTTCTATCTCTGCATATTGGTTATCAATATTTTCAGAAACCAATTCATGTATATATATATATATATATATATATAATACTGTCAAATAATAGATCCCATAGTTAATTTTTCTATATTTAAAAAACATATAATTATCAAAAACAGAAAGATGATCGAAATTACAATTTAAAATGTGAGATTTTACTTAATATGCTAATTATATAAAATAATTTTTAAAACAAAAATATTTAATGTGGTTTCTGTATCAGTAAAATTTCAATAGATTCACACCATCTTGCTCAAAAATTGACATTAGTTTTTTTATTTCTTTGTGTTTTTCCAGCAAAGTATCTAGTCTGTTTTCTCCTCTTCACTGATCTAAATAGAAAACTAAAGGGGATTTTTATATTAGAAAACTTATCTTAAAATTGCTTCTGTTTAATCCTTTCACAAACTATATGCCACTTTAAAAGATCTTTGAAAGGGCATACATTAAAACACATTTGAAAATATGTTTTTCACAAAATAAGTATTAGCCATTAGTAAAGTATTTTTTTCTTGTCAAAAAACTCTCCTCTTAAAGCAGACTACAAATAATGTTCTAAATACCTAGAACTCATGCTATTGAAGAATTTTGTACATAATTGACTTTATTATATTCATATAAAATATTCTGGCACTTAACAATAGAAATCAAAAGTTAGAATTATGTTCAGATTTTATTTATTTACTTTTTGTGGTCAGTCTCAATGACTGTGTACCCACTGCTTCAGTTGATTTTATGAAATAAGTCAATGAAAATTGTTGGTTGCCAAACTTGTCTTTAATGTGCTACATTAAATTAAGAAAGTTATGATATGATCTTTTTCTTATGTCTCTTTTTATATGGATAAGCCTTATTATTATATTTTACTGCATAATAATTGAGTGTAAATTAATGAAAAAAAAACAAAATTGTAGGACTTTTTCAAAAACTTTGATGGTATTAACTTATAAGTAAAACCCAGAGTAACACAATGTCTAAAATAAAAATTGGCACTGGTTTTATCACTATGTCTAATATTCCTGATAGTGTGAAATAACTTTAATCTGTGACATTCAATGAATTATTAATTTTAAATAATGCAACTACTTCTGCGTCATATCCATGGAGATTTTGAAATAAATAAAATTTATTGTACATGCTAATGTAAAGTTGTAAAGGCAGAGTAGATTTTTAAGATAAAACTATGAAAACCCCAGGTGCAGATTTTTTTAAAATTTAGAAATGAAAACAGCTAGTATCCACTTACGTTTGAAAGTTCTTTTGAATTCTTATGTAAATGCAGTATTATACTTCAGTAAAAATGAACAAAGCATTACTCAACAGCAGCATCTCTATTTCAGTTAGTAAAACTATTTTAACTACCCCAAAACTATAATAGACACACTATTAAGAGCTAATATATGATTTTCTCTGGTTCTTTCATAACTTATTAGACATTGCTTATATTGCAAGTTTAACATGGTAAGTGTACTAAAAGCATTTTGAAGATGCTGAAAGCAACACATTGTGCCCACTAGATGTTTAATTGCAACTATAACAGGTTTCCTGAGGTAATCATAATAGTCATAATAAAATACAGAGAAAAAGAATACTACAGTTTTCACAGGCAAAATTAACACTATGGATTTAAATAAGAAAGTAACAGTATGTTTTATTGCATTGCTCTGAATATTCCCCAAACATATTACTCAGACATATGAATTTTTTTTACATAAACTGATGCACTTGATCTTTCCATACCACTTTGGCTTTTTGGTAGGATAAGTGGAGGAAAACCATGCCCTATGTAATTATGAAGGACATCTTCCACTTAGTGTGAATGGAAGTGGCATAACCTTCTGTTGCATTTTAATCATCCATAAGATTATTTATAAATAAAATCTCACTTCATCAACCTTGTGGCCAGTAGAGCCATTATACTTATGAATAAAGTAGGAGCTATTGTGTAATTACTAAGAATAAAAGATGACCTTGTTTAACAGAAAATTAGTGAATTTTTGTTTAAATTTCAGATAAATTCTAAATGTGCTATATTTTAATTTTTCATGAAATTCATTCTGTATTTCCTTTATTCTTGATAGGAATAAGTTAGTCCTGCATTGTTCTATGTTCTTTCTTACTGTTAAGGCTGGCTGATGTGAAATTTGTACTTCCATTTTAAAATAAGTTTAACTGTTTGCTAATTTTCCTATCTGAAAAGTTCCATATTGGAGTCACAATGCTATCTAATTCTATTTGTGAAAAATATATAAGTTCTCAATTCATAAGTTTTCCATGCACTAAATTTAAATGGATTACTAAATAGCAGTGTACCAATATGTTCATTTATAAATTAATATGTTGAAAACTACAGATCAGAAAAATCCTTTGTGTGATCCTCAGCAAGGTTTGAGATATTATGTCAGAGAAACTGCTATGCGTAAAAAATTATTGTATCATGAGATTTATCATAAATTATACACATTGTATAGTTTTCAGAAAAAAAATTAGGACAATAAATAGATTCTCCGTTTGTGTCATTATTACAATTCTGGAATTCATTAGTCACCTAAAGAAATCTTTACTTTTTTCTAGTCCAGATATATTTTGATGAATTAATTGGTGATGAAAGGTATTTATTTTTCATTGAAGTAAAAAATTCAGTGTTTGTTCTTCCAGAGTGTTAAATAAAAATCACCTTCCTCACACATCCTTTTTAATTGCTTCTAATAGAATGGTTTTGCTATAGCATGCCGCTAGCTTACTTAATCTTTTTTAATAATGTCATGGCACAACTCAGGTCGGTGGGTAAAAGATCACATTATATGGTTATGATTTTTTTACTACTATACATGATCCATATAGCTAGTCATCATATGACCTTTCAGAATTGGGTGAAATTTAGAGAAACAATGGTTTTAGAGCAAGGATAGATTTGTTTCTTTATGTCTTTACAGTTTTCTTTTCTCTTTTATACAGATTCTACTGGAAGAAGATGAAAGATGCCTAAAGGTCAGAGTTGCTTAATATTAGAGATGTTAGGTAGCAATTTGATACTTTTGTCTTAATATTACTACATTATTTTCCTGTTTCTTCTTGGAATATATTTGGTAACATCAAAATTATGGTAATTTTATTTTTCAATATCTAAACTGAAATAAGCAGTAAAATGGAAAAAAAAATATTTCCTGAATCCATTTGTGTTGCTATAACAAAATAACCCAGACTGTCTCATTTAAAAAGAAAATAAATTTAACTTCTTCCAATACTAAAGGATGGAAAGTCCAAAGACGATGTGCTGGCAAATAGTATCTGGTAAGGAAGTCCTTTCCACATCATTATATGATGGAAAGTAGAAAAATAAGTGTTATGGTTTGCATAAGTGTCCCTAAAGGCTCATGCGTTAAAGGGTTGGTGGTCCTTTTGGCAGGTGGTGAAATCTTTCATAGGTGATGCCTAGTGTGTGTGTGCAGGGGGTTCCTTAGGTCATTGAGAGCAGGTACTTCAAAGTGATGGTGGAACTCTGGCCAACCCTTGCGTACTTCCACCATGATGTGCTGCTTTGCCACAAGCCTAAATTAGAGGGTTTACTTATCATGGGTTGGATTCTAAACTGTGAAACCGAAGAATGCTTTCCTCTTAATTTAGTTATCCTGCACATATTTTCATAGTAATGCAAAGCTGACCCATAGGACAAGTGAGTGACCTCCTCAAACAAACCAGTTATGAGGGCACATAATCCTACTCATGAGAGGAGCCCTCCTGTGTTTAATTAACCCTTACGGGTCCCATCTCTGAATTCTGTCACAGTAGTCACATCTGAACTCAGAAGGAGGTAGATTCAAACCACAGAAGATATAGATCTAAAAATAAAACAGAACGCATGATGTAGCGCTCTCCAACATGAATTCAGTGCCATGAAAATTTCTCCTATGTGATTAAATTATCATTTATCCAGAATATATGTTATTAATTGTACATATTGTATCTTTATCTTTGATGTCAAGATTAAGCCCTTTGTCCTGAAATCACAGGCCTGTTGGATTAATCTTCATGAATGTTTGACCATTGGCTTCAAAATCAACATTGTACTCTAAATCCCATACTTTCAATACATTTCTGAATTTTCCTCATAAAGTTGACAAAGCTCAGCTTGGGTTCTGAACTGAGCTACATTGATCTAAATCCCACTTTCCATGATGTGATATTGTTCTTGCACTTTAACGTCCTCAAGTCTTTATATTTCAAACTGTGTGCTTATGATGACCAAATGTAATTCTTTAAATAAATAACCTCACTAGCGATCACTGATTATTACACGTTGACTGTCTTACTTAAGAAAATGTATAAAATTTAAATGGCAATGCAATTGTTTGCAAATATTAGATTGTTATTGTGTTCATGATCTTTAATAACAATAGAATTATAAGAAAAAGAAACCCGAGTAGGGGTGGTCCTGTCTATCATGAATTCTAAGTACTCTAATATATTATGGGGATAACTGTCAGGAGAACATTCGAAAATTATATAGACCTTTGTTGGATATATTTTCTGTAATGTATTGCAGATAATGTTACTTATTTTTTAAAATAATATTTCTCACTGAGAAAGTCTAAATATATTTATTATTTAGAGACTTTTAAAAATCCATAGTAAATTTGTTACTTATTTATATATAAAATATATTTAACACATATCAACATTAGCATTAGGTTGCCACTATAATTTCAGAGAATGAGTGCTGTCTTTAATGAACTAATTTTCCTTTCATTTCCTTCTACCATTTGGCATATAGATAAAGTGATTGTAAATGCCTAAGTGGCATTCACTTAAGCCATTATTTTAAGTTTGAAACTATTTATTGTTATATATATAAATTGTCAGGAGTGTCAGATTTAATTTAGCTTGTTTCCTAAATTTGAATGTTAAGGTATAAATTATAGCAGGACTTTTGAACTTGAGAGTCAAATTAAAAAGCAAATATCAAAATCATAGCTCTATCTTAGAAAATAAAAGCAAAGAATAATGTGAAATATATACTGTTGGAATGAAATGTTTTGGAAATCAAAAGTTCTTCTACTATTATAGTCTTGACTATATTCCTGACATGCTGAGTACATACATATCAATTCAACTTCTCACTATTAGTGTTTTTCATGTATGTCTTCTGTTATTTGGAATATGATCATTTATATATCTATTAATATTTACATCTACATCTATATCTGTAGATTTTTTCCATTTTTTTCATATTCAGAGTAAACATGCATATTAAAGACAATATGAAAGAATATAAGATGTGAAATGAAGTACAGATACTTTTATAGGTTATTGGTAATATATTCATTCTAACTTAAAATCATGTCCTAACAAAAAGTCAATTAAGAAAATCAATTATTAGAAGAGGCAATTTTGGTAATTTAATTTATAAATGGGAGATTTAATTTATAATCTGGGAAAGGTACAATTTTGAGTTGGAAGTATAAATCATAATAATAAAAATAATGAGGGTTTCCACTTGAATGCCACAAAAGTAATAATTATTATTAGAATTTGTTGTGGTTATCTGGCTGTCAGAGCAGAAACTGGATATGCTTTAATGTTTTGGTTCTGCAATGACCACAACTTCCTATCTTCCCAACTTTTAGTAACATACAAGATGTTCAATTAACAATATAATTGTGAGAATCAAACTTTTATTATCACCAAGAGACCGAACTCTGTGTCCACACCAGTTTTTGTTTTTCTCCAACTATGATAGTGTCAAAAAAGTATTCTCCCCAAAGAATCAAATAAACTGATTATGCTCTATTGATTCAATTTTAAATTCATAGAATTTGAATAAATATCTATCAGACTCTCTGTTTAAAAGAAATGTACTATTTCAGTGCATTGAGAGAACCCCCAAGCTTCAAACATTAAAATTAGTTATAACAAAATCAAATTAGGCATGAATAAGTCAGTAATTTTCCTCTCATTTTTGAAAAGTTGCTATAAACTGGTATGGAGTGGCAAATCTATTTTGGTATAACCATCATGTGATTATAATTTGAAATTTAAAATAAAGGAACAGTAATACAGTGATCTTCAGTGAATTCTCCAAATTATTACAGCTGATTTAAAAAGGCACTTGAATAAAAAGTTACATTACTTTTTTTAAAATTTGTTTTTATTTTCCAGTTTTATCTCTGTAAAACATTGATTTTTATATTCACAGGAGCACTGATTTGAGAAAAAGGTAGAGCTTAGGTAGTTACATGCAGATTTTATGTAGAGAGAATGTAACAAAGAAACATTAGTGATAATCATTGTAGGTCACCAGACACATTTATTTCATGTACATTTCCTATGGACACTTTGACTCTCTGTGTTATTTGTCAGTAATATCATTATGCCCAGGAGCACATTGCATTTTTGGCTTTCCGTTAATGACCAGCATGTGTTATTTAGCAGAAAATTGCTTTGATTTTTTTCCCAGAAAATAAATAAAAACTACTTTATAAATGTTCAATACCAGTATGATTGGCTTACAAAGTCTCAAAAAAAGGGTCCATATTGGATGTTGTAATTATTATTTCCTGAAAAAAAATTAAATGAGTATCAGCATTTTGTGGGCCAAGACAATTAATAGCTGTTCAATTTTCTTCTTGCCTCAATATGTGATTAAAGCTACGTTTACTTTCTTTCAGCTGGTCACATTTCTGAGTCAAATGCAAATCTTTAAAATGAATAATGCATTGACTTAAATTAGTTACATTTCAAAAAATCATTTCAGAAATGCAAAGTAAACATTACCTTAAACAAATTCACAATCTTGGAATTCTTTTATATTGGTTCATTTTAGTTATAAATGACAATAGGATTCATTTTTTACTACCACAAGAATGAGAAGCTATACTCCATTTATGTATGATGTGTCAAAATGCATTCTACTCTCGTGTATAACTAATTAGAACAAATAAAAAAAAAAAAGCATGGAATATAATTTGTTCTAATTTGTTCCCCAGATTCACTGTCATCTATTCATACCACGCAAAGGATTTGTTCCACTGTCTTTCCCTATCCTTTCTCTCTTCCCTTCATTCCACTTTGTCTACTCCACTGAGCTTCTATTTTTTTTTTCTTTCTTTCTTTTTTTAATCTCTCCCCACCTCCTTATTTTGAATTAGCTTCAGCATTTCAGAAGAAAAAAAATTGACTTTGACTTTTAGGGACTGATCAAAGTTTAAACATACAGAGTTCTTACATGTAATTTTACCTTAATGTACTTTAGGGAATTGTATTCTTTTAACAAGAGGGTTGAGTTTGAACTGGTTAATGCATGTGTTTTAGTTACTTTATGTTCGTCTAACCTCATGTTTGGTTACTTAAAATTTCCACATTTTATTTAAAATGGGAAAGAGTGGCAAGAGTGAGTATAGTTTCTGCTAATATGTTTAGTTTGTCTTTATTTTTGACTTCAAGGAAATTGTAGGTTAATATCTCATTTCTTAGTAAAATATAAACAAAAATTAGCTTTGGTTTAAAACAAAGTTTTTAATATTGCACAATTGAAAAAGCAGAGGCAGTGAGGCTTATATACACCACATTTTTATTCTCATTGTGACAAAAAAGTAGCTTTGCCATTTGAGAGAATCTGTTGTATTAAGGAGGAAATTAAAATGATTAAATACGACAATGGACTAGACTATTTTTTGTATTTTCTACATATAAACTTAGAAAATAGCACCACTTCTTTTTTTCCAGATATACCAGTAATTATATAAAGCAACCAGTTAAAGTCATTAAAATTCTCCAAACTCCTTTATAAAACTAGGAAAATATATTTAACTTGAAAATGTGAGATTTGAAATACCATCTTGCTTGTTTGTATGCATTCTATATGCAAACATTTTAGATCATATGCATTACTATTTTCTATTGTACAGGGAATCTATAAGTTCTAGCCATATTGGTAGAGGGATTGGCAGCAAGTACTTTAGACATTCACTAACTTACAGAAGAAATTATTTATATGCATATGAAGGAGGGGTGATATAATAGAGAGATTAAAGTTATGTTTTCAAAGGACTATAAGACGGTTATGTAAGATTCCAAGTTCTTTTGATGGAATTACATCCCCCTCTAGGAATTTTCTTCAGAATAGAAGGACGATATGGTCCTTCACGTAGATGAAGCATACACATATAAAAGAGGTGAAAATACATTTTAATACATTTGATCTCAGTGACCATATTTTTCTTATTCTTTGGAGGAATCAGCTGAATAAACGATGAAGTAGTTGAATGATTATCTTTGCAATAATAGCCAAAAGACTATACTGTCATGCTAAAGCAGTGGGAAGGGATTCTTTCTTAGAATTTTTAAACTTCTGAGTCCATTAGTGCAATAGCAAAATTCAGTTGCTAGGGTCAAGGAGATGACACAAAACATGCCAAGGGAAACTTACAAGTCAGCATTAATATTATCTGGGTTTTAATAGGAAATGGAACTGGGGAACTTATTTGACTGTCTTTGCCAGGTTAAATATTACTTGAAACCCATCGTTGGAGTTACTGTTATAATAAATAAGCTAATAAAAAAAAAAAAAAAAAAGCCAGAGAAAGAGACAGAGAACAAATAAGGCCAAGGGAATATGTTGCTTTTCCTCCCTCTCAAACAGTTTAGTCTCCTGAAACCTACATTTCCTGGTATTACAAAGTGAATTATACAGTGTGGAAGAAAAAAGTTCCATCCCTGAAGCATTAGGGCAAACCTGAAACAATTTTAAGTCTGACATTTCCTGCAGCTGAATCTGATGAGAAACAGATCAAAGTCAAGGTGAATGCTTTCCCTCACTTCCCCCTGAGAAGAGAAGCAGAGTTAGATTATGTAGCAATTGGTACAATAACTTGCTAGCAGCAACAGTACAAAAAGATCATCTGAGACAATCCAAGTTTATCAAGAAAACAGTAAAAGTATTGTTTTTTTAAGTTTAGTTTTGTCACAGTGCAATTTTATTTTTCTGTATGGAATATATTAGATGGCACTAGATAATTGCATTGCATGTATCTAATAGGTCCTCTGTATTCACAGGTCCTGTATTCACGGATTCAGTCACCCACAGAGTGGAAATATTTAGGAAAAAATATTTATGTCTGTACTGAACATATACAGACTTGTATTTCCTTCTCATTATTCCCTAAACAATGTATTATAACAACTATTTACACATGTTTACATTATAGTTGGTATTATAAATAATCTACAGGTGATTTAAACTACATGGAAGGTGTACATAGTTTATGTAAATATTGTACCTTCTTACTTGGAATTTGAACATCTGTGGATTTTGGTATCCACCTAGGGGCCCTGCAACCAATCCCCCACAGCTTCATAGTGACAACTATATTAAATTTTAAAGTAGTTTCCATCTTATATTACTTTTTGTTTACTGTCATGGGAAAAGAATATTTTAGTAGTTGGATGTAGATTTCCCTTGATAAAATGTTGTGGATTTATAGGGATAAAAGAATGGCATGAGGAAATTAATGATTATCAGATGCCATGATTTTTAAGATTAATTATCACCATGAAACTCTTGGTAAATGGTAGACTAGATGTTCCTAAATTACAACTAGCATTAGTCTAAATTGGAGGAGCTTAAATAACAATTTCAGTGTCTTACATTCTGAGATGTTCATTTATTAGTTCTGATGTAAGTCTGAAGTTTAATTTCACCTGAAAGGTGATTTCTGATGCAGATGTTGAATGTACGCTTTTGAGGAAACTCTATGATAAACGATAATCCTATGAAGTGAAAGCAATACCAGTAGACAAAGGTGAAGAAATACCTCCTCAAGCGGAGCAATGACTGTATTTCTAGTCATTGATGTGTCTTTACCTTCTGAACTGACCTTGTGAAACTGCAATTGCTCCAAGAACATTCCTCACTTTACCCATCCTCTCATGAAAGCACACAGAAAATGTGATTCTTTATATTAAAATAAAAACACAATATTTTATGAGATTCAAATCACAAATAATTTTAACCAGCAAGTGTCCCTTTTTTACTTTCAGGTGTATGAAGAATGAATAATTAGACAAATTTGGAAAGATGTAAACCAATTGTTTTAAAAATATTCTAATTAATAACTATTCAGTATCCACAATATTTTTTTTTTAACTTTTCAAGACTGATCCTGTAAAATAGAACTTGAAAAATTCATTTTAGTGCAAAAGACATGAATGACCCAAGTCACTGGTGGCTTAGATTTGCTGCTGCAGTCTTGGAGAAATCTAGTGAAGTTTTAAGTAATTGTTAGAGCCCGGGAAAGCAGGCTTTTCAAACTGCTATTGGTTATTTCAATTTCATTTTGTAATCATGTGTATTTCCTATGGTTTTTGATAATGAGTTGAATTTACAGATGTTATGTTTATCACTTTTCCCAAGATACCAAACCGTATAGGAGACCCAACATCTTACTTAGTACCTTTTGATAGAATTTCCCACATTAAACTTCATATTTTGGTTAGCTGTAAGGTTGAAAATGATATAAATAGCTCATTAGTTTAAAATATTCATGGTTTACATGTCTGCCTCAGGTGATTCTTTAGTTTATGATTGCTTTTTTTGAGATATAAATATTCAACTGAAAGTAAATAGCTACACAAATTCAGGTACACCAGGTTTACTAGTAAAGATATGTGGTTATTTTTATCTCATGACTTAAAAAAATCATGGGTTTATTACAACCTCGACTTTCTATGTTGTATTAATATTTGTTGTGGTGATGCATTGTTTTAGTTAAATAGTAGTATTCATACTGTTCGAGGTGATAGAAACCCAGGAATGAATCACTTTAAGATTGCCAAGGCATGCACCTAACATACATAGAAAATGTGCAGGTATGATTACAGGAATGGTATGAATCTACATCGTGTACAACCATAGAAATGAAAAGTTGTATCCCATTTCTGTGCAATGAATCAAAATGCAGTCTGTAAAAGTAAAAAAAAAAAAAAAAAAAAAAAAAAAAAAAAAAAAAAAAAAAGAAGAAAGAAAATAGGGATAATTTAGTGACTATTTGAAATACACTACATGCACTCAAAAAAGTAAGAGAAATTATCTAATAGTAGAGTTAAGCACAAAGTCTTTTCCCAAACTGAAAGTACCCATTGTGAACAAAATGTTCTTAATTATTGATTCAGTTTCTACATGATCTGAAGCAAAATCAGTAAAATGAGATTCCTAGTTTTTTTTTTTTTTTTGGACTTCCTGCAATATCTTGGCAGCCTATGGTCAATCTACTGATATTGTACCTTCTATATGTGGGTGATAACAGAAATCCCAATATGATCTTTACTACATTGGTCACCAGGACATGTTTGTAGGCAAAGAAGTCAGAAAATGCACAGAATTAAATGAACACTTTCACAAAGTTGTAGAATTAAATGCATAATTGTTACTGTTTTATATATTATAAAATACTTTATGCATTAATGGAATAACAATGCCCATGCAATTAAAATATATCTGCCCTCCACTTCAATCTCATGGTCCCCATTATCATATATCAGGCATTATTATTATTAAAAAGTTTAGTGTATGTAGATGTAATATCCTCACAGTTGGTTAAATATTGGAGAGACTGATAAAAACTTTTAAATGTCAGGCTATTAGATACTAGCCTGCAAAAAGTAATTATAAGGATAAGATGTTAGTTAATGTTTTGAAGAATTTAGAATAGTCTTAATAGCTGCTTTTTTAAAAAAGTTTTGTGTGATAGTCTACTAGGTACATATTTCTTGATTTCTCTGAAGTCTGAGAAGTTGAGTCATGGATCATAAATGTGTGGTAATGGCTATAGTCTCACCATTCCTGAGGGCTAGTGCTGTGCTATACACTAAAGACAGTGGAAAATATTTTCATTGAACTGAGTGTCCTGATTTCATTGGCATTCTAATGTGAGAGGAGATAAGAGTTACCATTTACTTGTCAGAAACAGATGGATGTGACTGCTCCATTAGGAAAAGGACCACAATTAAAAATGCAATATTTTCACCTACAGAGAGATTTTACATCGCTTGATTGATCATAAGAAATCCAGGGATACAATAATAACAATAATCTACAGCAAACATCATCACTAATGACAAAAACTAAAGATTCTTGATTTGTAAAGTGAAATATTTCTAGCCCTGATGAAATCTGATTTGAATTAATAATAAAAAGTCATGATTCAATTCCCAGATTAGAAGATAATTAAAAAGTATATGAATGAATAAACTTTGAAGAGGGAGTTGACTACTCTTAAGGAAGAAACATACACTGCCTCCCCACCCCCAAACTGTAATATTTATTTTTCTCCAAACTTTTCCTAATGTGGTCTTTTTCTATTTACTATACCACAGAGGAAGGGACAGAAGTAGCTAGAGTTGGGTATAAATAATAGAAATGAGAATAAACAGATAACAGTTACTATAGACACAGAATGTAGGTTAAGCTGGCTCTGTTGCTACTGTGATCAAAATACTTAACAAGAACAATTTCAGAGGAGAAAAAGTTTATTTGAGGTTCACAGTTCAGAAGTCTCAGTTCACAGACTCCAGCTCCATTGTTCTGTGCCCAAATGAGGCAGGACGTTATGACAGATGGGCATGGTGGAGGAAAGCAGCTCCAGACATCACACTGAGGAAGCTGAGAAAAAGACCTTTCCTCTCACAAAGGATGAAATACATACCCCAGAGACATGCCCCAATGACCCACATCCTTCATCCAAACCCAACCTGCCTACAGTTACTACCCAGTTAATGATTAGAATAAAGGTCTCATAACCCAATCATTTCACTATTAAGCTTTCCTCCATTATCTCATACAAGACCTTTTTGGGAGACACCTCATATCTAAACTATAACACAGGCTTTTGAAATTGAGGTTATTGAGGGAATTTTGGATCCTCAAACCCAACAAACATTTATTTTCTCAATCCAGAATGTACAGCTTCAATGTATATGTTATACAGCAATCAGATACCTCACTCTGATATTCTAACCCATGAAGTGAGGGATCTTACAGAAGAAAGACCAAATCAAAGCTGTTAGAAGTAGCTGAGTTGGCCAAATAAGCATCTTAAAAGCAATGTCATGTACCTAAAGGATTTATAGAGATATTACCATCATAAAGTTATACCATCTGCAACATGAAAGATGGTAGGTAGGTGGATGATTTCTAACACATAACATGACTGATTCAACACACCTTTTGGCCTCTGAAAAATTCATAATGACTCTGAAAAATGACTACACTTTATAAACTGACATGGAGAGTGACTTCATTTGCAGATTGTGTTTCAAATCTGGGTTTGATATTTGACAAAATCTGAGCATCTTCCCTGGCAATAAATAGTGGATAAGCATAAACAAACAAAACACACACAAATATACATGAAACTCAACATGTACACACATACACACACATATATATAAGCATCTCCATTTGTATATTATACAATATAACTGTGTGTGCTTTTATGTACATATATATGTATTAAACATGTATACTTGTTTTTTCCTTATTGTTTACTAATGCCTCATTTCAGAGTGAATTGAGGATAGGAGAAAACAAAATTTCCTCAGTGAGCAGAAATTCTATTATTCATTGTTCTTTATTGGAAAGAAAGACAAATACAGATCTTATCACTCATGAACAGTGGCTAATGCCATGAATCAAAAATCATGAACATGAAAGAAACACAGCTGGATAATTGGTAATAATGGTTAATGAAAAATATTTATGCTTCCTGTTTGAATGTTGATGAATAAGTAGCCTAAAAAATTTATTATCAGGTAGAAGAGATGACTTATTCTGTTTATATTATCCTTTCTCCACCTCATCCTGAATCCTTAGCTGTGGTTCATCCACACAGTGGTCATGGTGTTAGAGATGGAGCTAATTCATGTCTCTACAACATGGACCTATGTTTACTTATGAAGAATTCACCTATACTCATCTTCTCAATGAAAAATCTGCCTGCAGCAGAAACAAGTTCATGCAAGAAGGTTACTATTCTGGTTGAGCTAACTAATTCTGACTCCCAATGGGGGTTAAATGGGTGATTTTGTGGGAGACCTCTTTGTATTCCTATTTACTGCGATATAACTTGGTGGAAAATTACATCAAAGGCTACAGAAAGAACTGTTAATTTCTTAGACATTCTGGAAAGAGGACTTAGGTTATAGCAAGAAGCAAGTCATCAAGAAAAACAGAAGTGCTTTTCTAAGGTCAGGTGGATATCAACTGAAAATAGAAGACGGAATCTACAAATATGATTTAAGACTATATGATCTTATACAGAAATGAAAACCATGGTAGTTTTGTATATTAATATGCATTTATTAAAATATTTCCTCCCTGTATCTCTTTTCTAATTTTCTTATTATCTCAGGAAATATGCAAATGTGTTAATAGTAATTTATCTCATATAACTGTATAACTGTATTAAGGCACCATTATCTTGTTGACCATATTGTTATAAGAAAAAAACAAGAGAATGTGTCTCTGAAAATGGATGAGGTGACACATGAGCAGAGGTGTGCTAGTAAGTTTTTCATTATCAGTCTTATATTTAAAAAAATGAAGGCATTTCATGCATTTTCTGGTTTCAGTGGTGTCAGTTCTCTTATTTAAGGTTGCTAACATTCACTGAATGCAAAGTTAGGACAAAATGAACAAAATTAATTTTCTCGAGCCAATGTAAGGTGGCTCCAATACAATTCTCAAAGGTGGACAAGATAGTGTCTCTCTGACTATATATTCTTTTTATGATTTGATATCTTAAAGAGAAATAAAATACACTTCAAACATACCAATGAACAGTGTTCCTAATGCCAAAATTTGCACAGCAATCACTCCTATATCCTGGAAATCTTTGGCCTTCATGAGATATGTAGCATATATGGGGCCCACAGGTGGCCAACTGTATGAAGTATAGACTTGAGTATTGTCAGTTTATCAACTTTTCAGCTTTTTACAATAGCATCCACTCTTTCCCATGTTCATCTGTGCTGTACCACCAAGTAGGCACAATATGTGCTTCTTGCACCAATGATCTGTCCTTGTTTGAATGATCATTACCGTGGGGGGTTTCCATGTCCTGCATGGATGAGGGGAAGAATTTCTGTCAGAGGAAGATGGTGCCAGAGATCAATTAATTACTAACAAGCTTATCTAATCAATAAACACAAGAGTCTATGCTCTTTTCAAATGGAAGGGAATGTGGCAGATCAGGCCATACAAGATCTGGCCTCAACAAGATGGCAAAGCCCCATAGGTAAAGGGGCCTGGACCTGGAGGGGCTTCTTCTGTGAGGAACAGGATGGGGTGAAGTTAGGGAAGCCATTTGCTTAGAGAATTAGCATATCCTCAGGGGTGAGCCACTCAGTACAGGGCCACTTACTCCTTGGCTACCTGAAACAGTCTCCCATGACTGCCAGTTCCTGAGACTCAGACCTCTGTATCCCATGGCTCTGCCAAGTCTGATTTTGCTAAATATGGATGGCTCCCGGATATGTGTGCCTGAGTTTCAGAGTGAAGATAACCAATTTCAGTGTGAGAGACCTGTGCTGGGAAAAAGTATTCCTCAGGTCTCGACTTTCTTTACATCTTGCAATGCAAGGCACTGATTGCCTCTTGTGGGATGTCTTGTCAGAGATGTGTGTATGTCAAACTGCCCTGAGAAGTGAACATGTTTCCCTCCCACACAAAAGTCATGTTTGCTTACATCCTATTATAAAATGTTCAGATTATGTAATTTCATGGGAACCCATTATGTGTGTAGTCCTAAACAGTCCCTTCAATGGCACTGTTGTGGAAGCTGGCTCAAGGAGAACTGATGGAAATAATCCAGGTGCTATTATGCCAGCTCTTCTGACCTGTAGTCCTCTTCTCCAATTCTGGACTCCTCTTGTCCTCTGCATGGTCACCGAAACTGTGACAACCTAAATTTTTGGCTTGAAAATAGAATGAAATCTCAAATCCTTCACTATTTTTGACAATTTGTTGTTTAGGATGAGGAGAAAATTTGGCAAGTGTGATGAACTTAAATGTCTCTTCATTTGGCTTCATGTTAAAAATTTTAAAAATTTCTTAGAACTTTGAGTTATAAGAATTTATTGGACTATAGTTTCACATACTGACGAGCACATAGCTCAGAGGTCTCCTTTGTCTTAATTTTATCATTCTTGAAACTATCTACTAAAATATCATTCTATACATTTTTTGGTAAAGAGCAATGAAATTAAAATAAAAAATAACCTACTCATTTTATAATATTTTATTGTCTGGGAGAAGACAATCGGTTTCTATCATTCTAATTCAATTTTCATCAAGATTATTTTTGTTTCTTTTGGGTTTTAATTATGCTTCCAATCTACTCCATTTTATTTAAAATTTACTTTACATCAATGTTTGTATGCCATTTAAACTGCACATTTTACAACATCTGTTTCAATTATGCTCTCTCATATTACCATACTTGCTGCAGCTGTTTCTATCATGGACTGCCTGATACCACAAGTTAGTTTTGCTTGATTTTTCAATTTTGTTTTCTTGTTTTAGGAGGAACTACTTCTTAAACTATTTAGATTAGGGCAATCATTTTCTTATTATTTTCTTTGTGTCTCTGTAGTTTATTATTTGCTTCAAAGGAAGTTAGCAAATTGACACAAGCCTACAAGGAAACACCCACTATGATTAGAGCTACAGGGAAAAGATGCAATGTGTGGGGCTATGAACAGTACATCTGGCCTTGTCTCCTCTCTCTGTGCAATGCCAGTACCATCATGAATTGGCGAGTGTAGTAACAAACAGAAAGCAGAAAAACCAAGGTTGTGTGCTTCCTCAAATCATGTCCAGTTCACTCTATTAGAACTTCTTAAATATACAATTTTTAAGACATACGTTAGAATCAGATAAACATAGATGTTATCATTTCACACCACAATTTTTTGTTTTTTTACTTTGAATAATTTTGTCCATTTGGGTCTAAAGGGGAAACAAATAAAACAATAAGCAGCATCTATATACTTGAATGCTGATATTATTGTACATAATAAGTCATCACTTCTACCACAATATTTATATATGCTGTATATTATATCATTATTTAAGGCATATAAAATTTTAAAAAAAATATTGAATTAAATAAACATTTGATAATTCTTTCATGTTTGGAAATTTCTATTAGAAGCACCCACAAGGAAATTGTTCATGATACTGAAGTGATGCTCTTTAATAGGGTAATGAATTTGAAATTAATTTCCTAAGTACTACAGCCTATGCTCTTCACTGTAATAAGGGAACATTATGGATTCCATTTTGTGAAAGAAAGAAGGTAAATTGGGAAAGTTTGAGATTATCTATTCATTCCATGTCACCAAAGTGTTATGTAATGGAAGCGAAAGAACCTTGGACTTTGACTGAAATTTGAGTTTCCTTCACATTTATGTAGAAGTATTGGAAATATCACTTATCTAAACATTTATACTAACTCATTAGAATTTTAACACTTATTTCTAATAGCAATTCAATCAAGAACTGTATATCCACCAATGGGTACATTTTGACTTGCAGGTGTTCACTTTTTTTATGCAGACACAAAATGGAGAAGTTTGAATCAATGATTTCCTATATTCCTTCCAGTACTAACAATTTGTAGTTTCATATTATTTCAAATAACTCCAGCTGTTCTAAATATTACCAGATAAATCATATGCTAACATTATATTAGACACATTTTTCGGATATACTTAGGTGCCTGTGGATTTGAATATATTATGCTAAATATAAATTCTTGTTTATGTGAATAAGTTTGTATTATTACTCAAACTTGTGCAAAAGTAATGTTAAAATGTTTATATTTTATTATAATCTATATTGTTGATTAGTATGTCAATCTAGGAAGTCTTGACCCTTCAAATAGTGAACATTTGAAAGATGGGGATGATACTTTTAATGGGGATGATGTCACACACTGTAACTCATCTTGTTTTCTATTGCCATTTTATCTCATTCTTAAACATTGTCAGCATTTTCTTTGTCATTGTAATTGTAATGATAATGTTAATAAAAAGGATAGAAACCTTAAGAATAAGTTTTAATTATTGTGTTAGCAATGTGGGAATAAGGATAAAAATGTACTCTCCAAATCATTTTAGTTGGTCAGTTAACAAAAAGTAAAGAAAATTACATTTGATACCTATAGCCACTATTCATCTTAAAAATTTAGGAGTTTATTAGTACTAGGACAATTTGTTCCTTTAGATGGTTTATAATTCCCATGGAAATATTTTTGAAGCTTATATTCATGAAATATGCAATGGAAAATTCCTTTTATAAAATAGAGAAAGGGAATAAAGCAAATTTATCATACTAAGTTATTGAAATGATACTTGAAAATTTTTACATGAATAGCTACACTAATTGCTAAGGCCAATCCTTACTCACATAGCTATTTATCAAAGATGAAATGATAAATATAAGCTATGGTTTATAAAACTTTTTTGAAAATATTAAAATAAATGATTTATATTGTCAACAGATGACTAAAGATGGGAGTACTGTATTATGTATTCAGAGATTTTTTTTCTTTATAAATTGGATAGGATTCCAGTGAATTAAATGTGCACAGTAGCTTTAAATGAATTATTGGAATGATTAAGTTTTGGGAGGCACTTATAGTATGAAAATCCTGAGAAACCATCATAATAGATTGCATTAGGGACTGTAAGAATAAGTTTTAATGTGTAATTCACAAAATATGAAATTTATTTTTGTAATATTGTGAATTTATAGCAGGAAAATGATAAATGCTCATAGTTAAAGATCAGAACATCTTATTTTCTCCTCATTTTATGAGCTCCGTACATCTAGAGTTGCTGATGCTATCAACATGGAAGCTATTAGTGACTTTAATCTTTTTGAGTTCCTAATGCTGTGAATAATACCCATCTAAGGCTACTTAGAAAAGAATATTTTCATAGAAGAAATGACAGCCCTTATCATCTGATAATTTTTTATTTTGCTTTAAACAACAAAATACTGACATTCAGTGTTCATACAAATTTTAATAATATGAACACTGATATGATTATAAGTAGAACTAATGTAATATGATGGAAAGAAATAATTGTATTGGGAAAAATGAAGTCCAATATTCATAAAATATTTATTAAAATATTCTTACAAATCCTTACTATCTTGAACTTTATTTGGGGGCAAGTTATTTGGATAATTTCTTTAATCTGTCACAGAAATACTCATCTTTGCTTCTCTTCAACATAACTTTAGATATAGAATAATGAGAATGTTTCTTTTTCTTCCATTTATTAAACTAGAGTTAGTAAACTTTTCCTGTAATTGCCGCATAGTAAAAATGTTGTGTTATCTGGGCAACACCATCTCTGTAGGAATTACTGAACATTAAGCAGTACAGTCCAAAGCTTTCCTAAAGCAATGTCTGAATGACAGCATGCATGCATTATAATAAATGTTCTTTTACAGAAAGTGGGTGGCTGTTCATAATTGGCCACAGACAGTCATTTGCTAATCCACATAAAGTATAATATTAAAAAAAAAAAAAAAAAAACCAGACCTCAAGCATGCCTAAAGCCTTATTATCCTTAATGCCATGGATATACAATCTCTGGAAACTTCTGAATGACTCTTCTTCAGTTAAGATATTTTAGCAGAAATACCCAGGGAATTTTTGAGGATGGTACAGGTTTAGACACAGCCAAAGGAAGACATGGTCTTCCAGAAGAGTTGAGAGGGTCCAGGAAGTAATAACCAACTTTCTGTATGTATTATAAAGGAAGTTTCTTGGATCTCGGTGGGATTGTCCTATGTTTTAGCAACAGAAGATTTGATTTTTGTCCCTAATAAAACACCTTCTGCATAACTGACTGAAATGCTAGCTGAAGTTCTTTAATTCATAATTTTAAAAGAATGATGTGTTTATACAATGGAGCCTCAGAGTGTCTTTAGAGAGAGGATAATACTTCATTCCTCCCTCTCTCTATATCTTCTCTGATAAAGATTGTTAAATGAGTGATATTTTAGGGAAGAAATTAGTATTGATTCCATGAACACACAATGACTTTCAATCAGTGTTTACAAAATTTATCAACATTATTTTGTATTTCAAAGTACATTATACAAAAAATCTGAGAAAATAGTGGGTGATGTAAATAAGTAGGCAGTAATAAACCAGACACAGTGGCTCAAACCTATAATCCCAGTGGTTCAGGAGGCTGAAGCAAGAGAATCACAAGTTTGAAACCAACCTCGACAATTTAGCAAGGCCCTAAGCAACTCAATGAGATCCTGTGTGGAAAGGAAATTAAAATTACTGATTACCCACTGGGTTTCAAATTTATGAACCTCACAATTTACTATGAATATAGCTTTATCCACTATATTTTCCTAATAAAAAAAAAACCAGAAACTAGACAAAATACCACACAAACCCCAAGTTTTGTGTTACATTGACTGAGAACAACCAAAAACAAAAACAAAAAAAAAAAAAGGAAGAAAGAAAGAAAAGAAACATCAGGCCTTCTTTGATCCTTCATTGATCCATTCAACTAGAGGGAGTAAATAGTTTTGATAAATCCATGAATCTATCATGCTGCAATGTTGATTTATCCTTTCAGCAACCACTTTTTTATTTTATTTCAAGTGACCCATCTACTCTGCATTTTCTATTTCTTCAGTTCCAAATCATTGTATGCTATAAATTCACTCTGACATTTGGCCCCTTTTCACTGACTCTTTTTCCAAAACAGGATTTCAGAAAATTCTTTTGTCCCTGGGAGGGAGATATGGTGGATGGGGGAAAGGAACAAAAAATATAGATAGAAATATTTTCTTTTCCTAGAATATTAAGGGATTATTCAACACTGAATCCTTCTCAAATTTGGAAAGATATGTGGTACTCTGATTTCGAACTAAGAGTAGAGAAGAAGAAATTCATAGCAGGGGAAAGAAACACAAGAAAACTCTGAAGTAAACTTCAAGACTTCAACCTTATTCACAAGGTTAATCATATCTAAGTTAATTTTATTTTTGTCTTTATTACTTTCTAATACAGTTTTTGCAGCCCTGAGGACAGTTTCCTTATTTTCTCTCATGAAAAGACAACATACTGACATCAGATGGCTTTGATGAAAGCATCTCATTTCTCAGAGAGGAATTAGTAAATACATTTCTGAGCATTGAATGTATGCCAGACCTTGTGTCACATGCATTAGAAATGAACATATCTAAGCACTGCCAATTTTTCAATGCCAAGAATAACACTGGAAAAATGCCTTTGACTAACTTCTCAAATTTATGTTATTTCTCCTTTCTGAATTACAATCACCCTTAGTAATAGAGCTGAATATTTTATTTCCTTTTGCATCTAGCCATCAATGTAATATAAACTGATATCAGATTTGTATCTTATGAAACATTCAGTAGCTTTAGGGTTCTGTGGTGACATCTGTAAAGTCTCTTAAAGTTTCACAGTTAGTTATGCTTCCTTAACTAATCCCATGACCTAAGTTGGGCAGACACTACTATATTCATTTTACTCAAAAGAAAATTAGCAATAAGCATCATGATCACTTTCAAAGGCAATCCATATTTTGTAATAAAAATTTACATCCTTTTTTTTATTTGAATAAAATTCCATTCCTTTTTCAACATTTACTTTCCTTTAGTTTAAAAGTTTCAATTCCAAGAATTGACCCAACTACTTATATTTTTCTAAACATACATGATCCTGTTCTATCTCTAGTCTATCTAAGGTTAATTTTTTGAACCACTATGACCCAAATCAACATGCAACACAGTCTAGGGAACAACTCCATCTGAAATTAGTGTTATGTCAATATGTAATAATGTAAGGCCCCATATTAGTGACAAGACTGCATGATGTTTTATGTTTGTATCATTATTATTGTGGTTTTTTTAGGTGAAGCATTCAAGGGTATTTTTAAAAATAAGCATGAAGGAAAAGTAAGGCACTAGTTGAGAAATGGTAATTATATAACGATAAGGAAGCATTTGCCAGATAAACTGTATATCTTTCTGCCTTTTGGATAGTATCTGCCATTGAGATAATAACATATAGGTTATACTTAGTGAAATTTGGATAGGGTAGGAGAAATTAGGTTTTTATCAGAGATAATTTGATGAATGGCATTCAGGATAACAGCTAATTATTGGGTAAATTTTTGACAATACACATAACTTTTACTTCTGCCATTTATAGCTTTCTTCATTTATCACATCATAGTATTTGGTAAATACTGTGGCAGTACATGAGTCTCAAGTGGAAATACACATCAATGGTGAAAACCTTCTGTTCCCAATAATATGGAAAATACACAATGCCAAGAAACACTTCAAGTTGGGGAAAGAAAAGAGCAGCAACAAATTGAATCCTGGATAAAATAAGACAACTTTCATTGCATTCAACACTAAACTATCAAAAGGATAAAGATGTTCCCATGTCCAAAAACCAAGAAGAGAAAAACTTCAAGTTGGAAAGAAGCATCAGCGCCTATTTTCACAGTGAGAGATTCTGATGACCCTTGTAAAACTGAAAACTCTGAAATCAGTTGCAGTGAGTGAAGAAGATAGACAGGAAATCCACTGACTGAGAGCAAGTCAGGAATATAATAGCAGAATCTCATGTGTAGGATTCCCTCTAAAGGATTTTAATTTAATTGTAGTTGGGGGAGATTTAACAAAACTAATTATATAAAGTGACAGCAAGGAAAATTACCAGAGGGGGACTGATCTCTCTCTCACTCTCTTCCCCCGTTCCCCTTCTCTCTTTCACTACCTCTCTCTCTCTTTCTACACACACACACACACACACACACACACACATACATACACAGTTATAACCACAGAGTAAAAATTATTACTTGATTGATTAATATGAATACATTTATTCCAACAAATGTGAAGACATAGTTGAAATCAGTATATTCTAAAGAAATACAACTTATAAAAATTGACTCTAGAGAAAATAGAGCTACTGAAAGAACCCAATATCATAAATGCAACCTAATTAGAAATTCAGAGAGCATTTGACACAAAGTAACACATGGTACAGAATGCTTTACTAATGTATTCCACCAAATACTAACAAGTGTGTTTTTAAAATTAGAAAAGCTCTTGGGAAACAGAAAAACTAGACACCTTCCATCTCATTTTATAAGGCATGAATAAACCTGATAGGAACACAGTTAAAATAGATTAAAAGAATGAAAAGTAGACATTAATTTCACTGAAAATGTATTTGTAATGATCATGAATTAATTACTGAGCACTGCATAGAAGTATTAACTCAGTATGAGAAAGGTTTATTCTAGGATTTAAAATGAGTAGTGCAAATGACATTTAACATGTAATCCCCCCATTAATATATCAAATATTATTTTACCAAGTATAGAGAATATGTCTAATATTTCAAAATCACTTAATTCTTAATATCATCAAGCCCAAATAATAAAAAAAATTCCTTCTTTTATAAAAACCAGGAGCAATATACAAAATACCATAATAAATGATAACAGAAGAAAATTCAGGAATTTTACTAGAATATACAGATAAATTATTGGAATTTATAAAACTATATGTAGTTTCTTATTGAAAAAACTAACAGGGCTCTCAAATGCACTTTTGTGAAACAGTAATGATCGCTCAAAAAATTTAATTTTAAATCAATAATTTTCAGTTTTAGCAAACAATACAAATATTTTATAAAATTTAATAGAAAGTTGTGTGTATTCTTAAAGAATGCTTACAAAATATTAATAAACATTAAGTAATTTCTAGGAGCAAATATTAGTTTGTGAATGGGGATATTCAACATGGGAGAAGGCCACACATTTTAAAATCCATGTCAAATTATTTGATAGTGTGCAAATCTTAATATTACCAAACAAGTTGATTCCAGTGACCAAACAGAACAGGACTTGTGAATTGAAATTCGCAACCAGTTTAATGTTCATTGCGGAGGGTCAATTCTTGATATTGTAGAATATTTAGCAGCATCCCAGGTCGTGACCCACAATGACATTCAAGACAGCCAAACATCTTTAGACACTAATGTGTCCTCCTGTAAGTAAAGAGCCTCAATTCAGAATCATTGATATGGAGCAATTAATGGTTAAAGGTCAATATTCCTTTGAAGAAAATTAGTGAGAAGGCTTGCTCTGAGATAAGAGGTTGTAATGATAAGTTTCACAATTAAGTCTATCAATATTTGTTCTATGGTAAAGGATGCTAATTATTCTTAGAATAAGTATTTATAGAGAAAAATAGATTTTATCCCTTTATATATGAAAAAATCAATACACATTGCAGACTGTAGAAATAAAAAAAATATTATTAAATTTTCAAAAGAAATATAAGAGAATAACTTGTGAATTTGGGTAAGGACAATTTTCTTATCCAAAGTCAAATAACTACCCACTCTTTGGAAATAATTGATAACATTGGCTTATTATGTATAAAATGCATAAAATGTAATAATTTTATGTTTAAAATTATTTAAAATGCATAATTATAATAAAATATAGCCCCCCATTGCCAGAATGATATCAATAATCAACAAAGAATTTTTTTCAAAATATATAATTAACATGTAAAATAAAAATAATCACTGAAATAAAGTTTGGAAAATAATGGTACCTTATAGAAGAAATGCAAATAATCCATAATCTGTGTTAAAAAACCATAACCTGTGACTGTCAGAGAAAATATCTTTAAGTCTAAATAAAATTCAAGTTTACTAGTAGCAATTTGAAAATGATTAAAATTAAACTAAAATCTCTCAATATTTAGTGTGTACCAACACACTCATGTAGGCTTAGGTTTTGTTTTGTTTTTTTTTTTTTTTTTGGAGGAGGGCAATTCAAATGAGATGTATCTTCACATTACAGGTTCTCTGGAGTGCCATCTGTTGACACTCAAAGGAATTTTCTAATTGAAAAACTGTATACACATGTTTAAATTGTATCAGTCAATAAACTATTCATTTTAGAATTTTATTTGTATTATATTTCACAATAAATTGTTCAAAAACAATGTGAAAAAATGTTTCCCTAGTGATCCTTGTTCTGTTCCACTACTATTAATATGAAGTACATTTGAAATGTTCTGGTTTTTGTTACAGTTATTTTAACATAATGGACTATGAGACATCCTATTCAGAAAAAAGTTACGAATTCAATTTAAATCGACAACTAATATCAAGTGGCACTGACAGTTCCCTGAGTTCAATTCTCTGTGTATATAGTCATCTACTAGTCTGCTGTCACATTTTATAAAAGCAATTCTGACAAGCCTGTCTATCCATAGCAATTTAATACAGTGATATGGAATGTAAATGAACTAGAAAATAATACATTAGAAGCTCCACATACAAAAATTAGAATGGATATATTAATACTGTCATTTTTGCTAACTGCTAGCATTTTCAAAAAATGATTACATGTAAGTCTATGATTTTAGACAAACCACAATGATGCTAGTCTTAAAATAAAAGGGAAAGAATACAATGTCAAACTCAATATAAAAACAAATATAACCAATATCTCTAGATATATTAATTTTCAATGGATTTTGATAGTAAACATATTTCAAAGAGTTATCACACATATTTCCAAGTGTACCATGACTTTAAAAAGCTTACAGAATCAAATTTAATATATTCCTTGGTAGTTTTTGAAATTCCTTTTATTCTTAAGAGCACTTCTAACACAAGGATTTTTTAATGTTCTACAACATCAATATGCTCTACTTGATCAGTAGATTTTTCATAGATTTTTCTTTTGCATAATGTTCAACCAACCATCTGCTTTCTTCTACTTATCTCTTGATTATTTTACTTAAATGCACTATGTTATTCATTTTAACTGATTTTTGTAGAGACAATATGTTTATTGATCCCTTATTGAAAAATATGTGTGCTGGACATTGCTCTAAGCATTGCTGAAACAGCAACTTTTTGCCCCCAATATATTGTGCATTCTAGAGGAAGGAGAAGACATTTAACTTATGTGGAAGAAACATCAGAGATCAACCTTGGGGTTAAATTAGGTAGCAAGGGATGGGCTGATTTATGAGCACCAGTAAGCAACCTCATAGCTTCTGTAAAACCATTCCTAGGTTCATCATTTGATTATGAGACTATTTAGTGGATCACAATCAGCATTTCAAAGTGAAGAATGGCATTGAGGCTACAGCAAAGAGTAGTATAGAACAGGACAGCATAACACACATGGAAAATCAGGTGTTCCGACCTAGAAGGAATAAAGACCCTGAGAAAACATTTTGTGTTTTAAGTACCTGAGAAAATGCTTCCATTTGCATGTGGTAGTATACTAGATCATAATATAAATTGCATTTCTTATTATCAGTTCAGAGCAAAAATATTCAAAAATCCCTGAAAAATTATAAACACTCTTTCACAGAAATAGGCTTGGTATACAGCAGTTATTTAGTAATTTCTATACATTGGGCTTACTTCCAAATGTTACATTTTTAATCCTCACCATAGTATTAGACTGGATTATTATGCTCATTTTACAAAGGAAGAAATTGAGACTCCAGACTGATTAAGTACTTTAAGTTGTAGTTTCAAATTAATATTACATATACACTTTGAAATAGGTTTGAAATGTTATTTTTCATTATTAAGAGATAAGAGAAATTCTTCTATTTTGAAAACTGTTTCCTTTCCTGCAAATTTACTCTAATAAAAATGTTGCAACAATGTATTTGCAGATTTAATCACGTGCCCATCTAGTTATTTCCTTGTGAATTTAATTGGATATTTAAGGCCCTAGATATATTTTCATAAAATAATATTCAAAGAAATCACTGAACATAATGTATAAATTAACAGTACATGAATGTACTTGTATGCTTATATAAGTTTCTCTGACTATTCTAGAAACTTGAGCTTCTTGGTGCCATTGTTTTTTGTACAGTTTTTTTGCCTTTATTTTTAAGTTCTTGCCACCTCCACCATTCTTCACAGAATGAATAGTTAGATTTCTGTGCAAAGATTCATCAGGCTGCTGTGAATTGTGATCAACTTCTTTTGTCATATTGTCCCTACCAATTATAAGATGTCAGATTTTGTTGTTGCCATTCTTTGTTTGTCTTTAAGTTTCCATTGACATGGAAAATAAAATAAATGACTAGAGCTGAAAATACTGGCTCCAACTAAGGGCTGCCACATACAGGTCATGACACTTCACCAATCTTTTTCTTTTTCTTTTCCTTCTAAAAATGATCACTCCATATAAGAGTGTGACATAAAGAGCTATAATGATTAAAACTATTTCCCTGTGATTCTGGGGCCATCTGACCTTTCTAAGCTCAGAAGCAAGATTGTCCTTAGTAGGTAATGTATTTCTTATTTCAGGTAATTTTCAAGGTGACACTTCTGCTTGGTTCAGAGTAAGCTGTTCTGTGTTCCCTAGTAATGTGAAGAGAGTGTGAATGTAAGAAATGATAGCAGGTCTCTTGGGTAACTGAGGGATATCTTAGTAAGCAATCTTATCTGGGATGATGACTGAGTTGCTGTTGGGTGGGAGATAGTTAGGATTTTGACACTTAAAGTTCTTTCATCTTCCTTTGACTAATGTACATCTACAGGATGATTGGATGCCCTTTGACATGATGGATGCAAAAAATATCTTAGATATACATGGTTAGTCACTGTATTTCCTTCAACAGCTTTGGGAGAGGTCAATGCATGGGGTTGGGTACCCAGAACTGGAAGTTTAAATTCTGTCACATTTAACTGACTACTAGAGTAAGGAGAAGTTTTAATTAGATCGACACACAAAACTGAGATTATCCAATATGGTAAATTCTCGAGAGGATTGCACTGCTATGGTGCTTTGAATGGCTTCAACCAGATGTTTGTGCCGCACGTGATGTCAGCTTGTGCTGCAGTTTCTTGACTAGTCTGGGCTTGATTGATCAAAATTGGTACCTCACATGACTGGAAATAGCTGCTGCTATTTCACATGTTGGGAGCTTATTTGTGGAGGTTTGAGTGATACAGTGTGGCCTTTCTTTGCTGCTGGGCTTCTCCAAAAATGATGACTAGGATCCAAGAGAAAGAAGGCAGAAGGTGCCAAACCTTTACTTTAGCTATTGTCTTATTATCTTGGTCCCTCAATTGAATGTACACACGAGGAGAGAAGAATCAAATGCTCTATCTTTGGAGACTTCTGATTACCAAATCTATATCACATCCAGATTCCTTCATTCATTTATTTCAAGAAATACTTAGAGTGGACCACCTTTTAAATAGAACTTTCATTTTTATAGTGTCAGTAAGATATTTTTACTAACACTGACATGTACTCTTTTTCTCTTTGATTTCAGGAGATGAGGTCTTACTATGTTACCCAGGCTATGCTGGACACCTAGGCT
The DNA here is from genome assembly GCF_902686455.1 of Sciurus vulgaris. Lineage (NCBI taxonomy): Eukaryota > Metazoa > Chordata > Mammalia > Rodentia > Sciuridae > Sciurus > Sciurus vulgaris. Next base: position 20,998,835 of record NC_136470.1, on the reverse strand, counting down.
CAAGCCATTCTCTTGTTTCAGCCTCCGGAGTACCTGAGACAAGAGGCATGTGCAATTGCGCTGTGTCACCAACATGTACCTTTAACCTCTGCTTAAGGGTAATTATTTTTATTCATTTTTCCCATGATGGTCTAAGTGAAATCACTCAGACTTCAGATACTCTCTAGGATATGTGTCACTCTTTCTCATCATTTATTACCAAAGAATCTTTTCCAATGCTTGCTATTGTTGTCCTTTATTATCATGGGGGTGTGGTTCCAGGACCCTACCCCTTGTGGAGATGCTATATCTCTTACATAAGATGATAGAGTATTGGGCTGGGGTTGTAGCTCAGTGGTAAAGCACTGGCCTAGCATATGTGAGGCACTGGGTTTCACCTTCAGCACACATAAAAATAAATAAATAAAATAAAGGTATCCTGTTCATCTACAACTAAAAAAATATTTAAAAAATAATTTTCATGTATTTGAGTCCTCCCTCCTATTTTAAATCACCTTTAGATTATTTGTAATATCAATACAATGTAAATGATACAAAAATAGTTATTCTACACTATTGTTTAAGGAATAATAACATGACAAAAAGTCTGTGCTTGATAAGTACAGACACAACTGTTGTAGGCCTAAATACATTTCTGTACTGTAGTTGGTTGAATCCAGAGATACGGAACCTGTGGCTGTGGATGGCCAGCTGCATGTCTTATTTCTTTTCTTTCTTTCTTTTTTTTTTTTTTTTGGTGACATTTCCCCAAATGCCTCCTTTGTACAGTCTGCTTTGGTCCACTTCACCTGCAGATTTTTCATTTAGACTATGTTTTTATCACTTAAGTGACAGCCCTGAAAAGACAATTTTGTGAGGTGATTCTAAATTCCTTGACTTGTTAATATGGGCATATAAGTCAGGTAGGGGTATTAGATTGAGACAATGGGACAATAAAGCATTTTTCTGAGCCTCTAAAATTGTTTTATACTTCTCTGTACATCAGAATGAGATCTCAAAAAGAGCTGATCCCAAATATGTGTGTGTGTGTGTATGCACATGTTCATGCATATATGTTTCTGTTCCTTGTAACTTGTGCAGAATTTTAAAGAATTTACCTTACTCCAAGAATAGAAGAAAATCAGGAATCTAAAAGATTATTATTTCTGCCAAACCAATTATGTTTATATTATTTATGCACATCCTGTTCAAATATTCATTTGCTAATATGAGCTGTTTTCTAACCTTCAAAGTAGAATTCTTTTGTGTGTGTATTTTGCCTGTGTGAAATTTGAGTTCTTTGCTGGTGACTTTTGTGTGTGTGGAAGTGTGTCTTTGTCTTAAAGAGTGGAGGACACAAGCCTTGTGTTTCTCCTGGAGGATAAAATGTGCATTTTATCCATTAACATCAGAATAGCTGCAGTTTCTGTTCATTTCACTTATGAAGCAATGTTTAACTTGTCTATATTATTAATTTGCACTTATCCTTTGATATACTTCTAGAACTTAGTACAGAATAGTATTGACTGGGATAACTAATGATTACATAAATAGATATACAGGAATAAACTTGAATTAAATTAGAAATATTTAATTATCAACTTGTGTAAAAAGGGGTAAACTTTGAAAAAATCATATATACATGTAACTCCATGTATTTTACAAGTTACCATGATATGCAAAGTTTAATTTTATTATAATTATTACATTACAAATTCAAATATTGTAAACATCAATTTGACATACACTCTTTTGTAACTTATCAAATCTTTATCTACTACTGTACACGAATATAGTCACACAGATAATGTAGTTTTTAAATCTTTCTTTAAAATTAGAAAGAGCCAAAACACAGAATTTCTTCTCCAGACATTGCTGATATGCTTAGTTTTCTTACTTTCCATTCTAAAATGCACACATCTATTTCACTAAATTGCGTATTTCCCTGTTTCATTTTTATCACCTCTTAAAGTAAATATCTGTGTTATGTGACCTCTAGTTAAGACCAAGGAGCAGCAATGTGTAATAAACTCTAGGTTGATCTCAGGTGAAACAAAAATGAAATAGGTCATGCAGACAGAGCAAAATGACCTCATGTTTAGAAATTGAACATGGAATTACCTTAGAAGCTACATTAAGCAATTTTGTTGCATGGATAATATTATGTAGATAAGATGGCAAAATATTAAAAACATTCTAGGACACTGTAGGGTGGTTTATTATCAATCAATTCTTTTTTTATTTCTGTAATTTAACTTACTAAACAGCTGGTTTTTATGAAATATAAGTAAATTACTTACTATCCTACTTGTTGATCACAATTATATTTCCTCTTGTCATAGAATGAATGACATCCAACAGCTCAAAAAGCTTTTCAATTTAGGTGTTTTTGTTGACGACTTGCCAAGTATAGACTATATATTTTGGTAATACCCATTATGATATGGATCACAGACAAATAGAATTGAGGCCAATATCATGGGAAAGAATTCAGGCAGCAGGAAGGTTATGCATGAAAGACACAGAAGTGTGAAGACAAAGGGTCTTAACTAGGGGCAAGGGAAAGTTTCATTCACTAAAGATTATAGGAACACGCTACTCCATCTATACATAGCAGAGAGTTAATATGTCCATGAAGAGTGTATTTTAACTGAGGATATGGAGTGACTTTAAGTCAAGATTCTAGTCCTTCCTTCCTAAAGTTTTTAATGAGCTTAAGAACTGATTGCTTAATATTAAAAACTTACTTTTAAATTCAATACATCCTATGTATCAGGAATTTTATAAACATTTAACCGGGCTGTTCAGTCATTATAAAAGACATGTATTATTACTTCTACTTTTACTTGTAAGAATTTGTGTTTAAGTAGTTTGAGAAAATTGCATGATGTTAAACACACAATCAAAAAACAAGAATTTTCTCTCTTCTATCTCATGCAATCTGGAAAGTTTGGAGAGGTGTAAAACATTCATTGGGAAATACTGTTACCCTTGTCTTCTTCAGCCCTATAAGGTCACTATTCCTCTCTGTGTGCCAGATTCTTTTGCCATTTCTCCTTATTTATTTTCTCCATGGTAAGAAACAAGAGCAACCAAAACCTTCTAGAATCATATTTTGTAGATTTTTCCAATAGATAATAAAGTCACTATTCCCTATACTCCAATATAGATAACTCCATGAGAAGAACCCTAAATGACCTTTGGGTTAGGCAATACATCCAGCTCCTTAAAATGTCATTAGGAATGACAGAGGGTATGTGTGATCCAGCATGAATTAGATGCCATTCCTACTCCCAATACTGTCAACAGGGAGACAGAGTCAAGAATGAAGATGATTGTGTAACATTGTATTAAGCCTAAAATAAATACGCTGGTAAGAGTGGTCCTTCTGAAGACCAGGAAGCAATGATTTATTCTTGACCTCTCTCCTTGTATTGCACAAGGTTAGCTTTTCCCTGTGATTTTTTAAGTGTAATTGTTCTTGCGTTTATCTCTGTTTCCAAATTTTCCCTTTTTATAAAGGTGAAAGTCATTCTTGTGATTTATGGTATTAAGATTATATCTCTCAGTAAAGTTATATTATGAGGTATAGAGTTTAGGATATAAATATATATATATATATTTTTTTTTAGGAGAAATATATATATTTTTAGTGGGAGGGGAACACAATTCAACCTGTAGTAATAGTTCTCATTTGGACAGCATGGTTGAGATTTCCTGAAATAATACAAAGTGCACTTTCCCATTTAAAAATTTACTGAGAAATACAATCAGTAACTCTAGCCAAATGGTCTATAATCAAGAAATAAGTATCTGAGGTCTACCCTAACTTAGGGATATGATAATTCAGAGCCCTTTGATGTTTTCTGTCTTTTGTCACTATTTTTTTTCTGTCTTCTTTCAAATGGTTCTGCCTCTCAAAAATTATTGCATTATATCACAATATACTATATAACCTTTATTTTACAAAACCTCAAATACGCATCTAATTGTTTATATACAACTTTTTTCACAACATTTAGACATTACCTAAAAATACTTTGTTCCCACCTATATTGTTTACATTACAGAACAAATAAGGCACCTGCAGATGAAAGCACTCCAATACTGGTTAATTAATTTGCAGAATCAGCACTATGATTTGGATGGATGACCAAGTTAAATGAGTCTGCTATCACCAACCAGTCAGCATGAAAGAAACAGATCATTAAGCTTGTAATTTTCACAGGTAATAAAGATCTGAAAATAATCACAGAATGCTTTGCCCTCTCCTATAATTAGAAATTTAACTCCCAGGATGCAAACTAAAAACCACAAAGCTAACAAATATTTTGAGAGATGAGCATATAATACTCTTCCAATATAGTATCAAATTTTATTTAAACCAAGTAGTTGCATTAATAAAATAACCAGTTTCATTTTTAATGCCAATAAAACTGCCCTTTTGGATGTGACTTCACTGTGAATACGTTTGTCATTAAATGACAGGGAAAGATTGACAACAAAGATTGACATGGAACTAATCTGTCAATATTAAATACAACTGGCTAATATATGACTGACAAAACAGTGTAAAAGAAAACGCTATGTAATGTAAGCAAGTGAAAGTCTAAAGGTAGATGAGAGGTCTGCAGACATGTTCCAATAATGCCCTAAAATACAATCTACAGCAAAGCAGCACATATAGGGTTGCTGGGAAGATGTAGGTAGAATGCCCCAGTCTGGTTTTCAGCCAACGAGATTCTGAGCAAAAGCATTGATATCAGGGTTTGTGAATACAAGCTGCAGATGCAGACTAGGAAATTGAGAATAATACAAACATCAGCCCTTCTGGCTGCAAAAATAGTAAAGAATTACTGCCAATAGAGGATGGTTCTGTTCTCCCCAGTGGCAATGGAGAAAAGAAAGAGAATTAGCAGGGGAAATTTTGAATCAGAAAATCTCATAATTAGAATGAAAATATATCAAGAATATTGATCTGTATAGTTCCCAGTTTTGAGTATTCATCATCACATGGTGAAGTTTTAGAATAGTTTAATTCATTCTACTCCAATTCCCTAACTAGGAATATATTGGAGAATGCTGAAAAATCATTCTACCCACAGAACTGTAATGCTCAGAGGAAGACAGAAAAAAATAGTTAAACATTTCTGTATTTTAAAGTGATGTTTTGTTGAGACCAATGTTCAAGAATGTGAATTTTAAACAATTCTGCAGGTTGACCTACCTTTTCTTCTATTAATTTGCACTCTAACTGATCTAGTACTTGCATATCCTAGGTGAAGAGAGATCAGTGCCTGCTCAGAGAGTACTCTGAATAAGGAAAAGATGGGGAGGAGAAACACCATATATTCTACAGAAAAGTTTGTCATCTATTTTTGTTGCTCCATGTCTCTTTGGTGTCATTGACAGTTTGAGTCTTTTTCAGCTCTATTCCAAATAAACGGTTCTTCTCCAGACCATAGAGGAATGCTCAGCATGGCCCTTTGGCTATGATCTTTGTTGATTTTTTGCTATTTCCAACTTGTGGTTTCAATTCAAGTATGATTTGACAAATGAAATGACAGCCTAATCGTTTCTGACCACAACAACATTATTATTAAATCTTACATGGAACCCACTAGTCAATTATTTCTAACATTCATGAAAACGTTATTCATTAATTAAACATTTCTTTCAGCAACAGAATTAAATCAATCTCTTATTTACATCACTTGTTTTCTGTATTGCAGATACACCCATCACAGCATACATCAGCATATAAGTATGACCTTGGTTAGTGGGTCAGGACACACATTAATTTCCTAGGACTGCCATAGCAAATCCCCATAAACTAGATGACTTCACAAAAGAGAAACCTTTTTTCCCACAGTTCTGAAATATAGTAGTTTGAAATCAAGATTTCAGATAGGCCATGTTCTCCTTGAGAGCTAGAGATGATCTTTCCATTCCTAGCTTCTGGTGGTTGCCAGTTGTCATTAGCATTGCCTATCCTGTAGATACTTCACTCAAGACTCTGCCTCTGTCTTCTGACAACATCCCTATCTATGTCTCTGTGTCTGAATTGCCCTCTTATATAAACACCAAACTCTGAAATAGAATCCACTCTAATCCAGTATGACTTTATTGTTATTCGATTACATTCAGAAAATTTAAATTTAATAAGAAATAATTCACAGATTCTAGATGTTAGGAAGTCAACTAGTCTTTGGGGGTGGAAACAAAACAGTATTATTTTAAGTGGTTTTGTATCAGTTATGCCTATCTAATAAATGTTTAATTCAATTATATGTTTCTTCAAATGGACTAATTAACAAAATTAAAAAATATATAGCAAATATCTGATATGCAACAGGTACCTTTCAAGTCACTGGGAATATAGATAGATTTGAGTATCAATTATGTAACAGATTTTTCTGGTAACTAGGAATACATTGGAGAATTCTGAAAAATCTTTTCACCCATAGACTTGTAATGCTTAAAGATAGAAAAAGGTAGTTAAAAAAATTCTGTATTCTTAAGTTAAAGTGCTGTTGAAAACAGCAATTTTAGTCAGAGAGAAATATGAAAATGTATTTCAGTGCGGTTGGTCTGCAAAAGTAATTTTCATGAGTTGGCCATTGAGCAGTGACCTTAGTGCATTGAGGATACAATGAAAATGCTTTGTTAAAGTGCATTATAATAGATGTCTGTAGAAGATCTGAAGCATGAGCAAACGTGGCATGTTCCAGGAAGATACTCAGGCTGAAAAATGTTAAAAAGCCATTTGCAGAGATGTGCATGATAGAAAATGTAGTTTCTGAGTTCTTAAGGACTCAGATAAGTGCAAACTAATTTAAAGCAGGGTAGACAATAGAGATACATTTTTTTTCTTTAATTATTTATTTATTTTTTTTATTTTTCACAGACTGCATTTTGATTAATTGTACACAAATGGGGTACATCATTTCATTTCTATGGTTGTACACAATGTAGATTCATACCATTCGTGTAATCATACATGTACATAGGTAATGATGTCTGTCTCATTCCACCATTTTTCATACCCCCTCCCTCTCATTTCCTTCTACATAATCTAAAGTTCCTCCATTCTTCTCTCACTCACCACCTCCCCACCCCCATTGTATATCATCATCCACATATCAAGGAAAACATTTGGCCTTTGGTTTTTTGAGATTGGCTTATTTCACTTAGCATGATATTCTCCAAGTCCATGCATTTACTTGCAAATGCCATAATATTATTCTTTTTTGTGACTGAATAATATTCCATTGTGTTTATATACGAGAGTTTCTTTATCCATTTATCTGTTGAAGGGCATCTATGTTGGTTCCACAATCTAGCTATTGTGAATTGAGCTGCTATAAACATTGATGTTGCTGTGTTACTGTAGTATTCTAATTTTAAGTCCTTTGGGTATAAACTGAGGAGTGGGTAACTGGGTCAAAAGGTGGGTCCATTCCAAGTTTTCTAAGGATTCTCAACACTGCTTTCCAGAGTGGCTACACCAATTTACAACTCCACCAGAAATGTAAAAGTGTGCCTTTTTCCCCACATCCATGCCAACATCTATTATTATTTGTGTTCTTCATAATAGTCATTCTAATTGGACTTAGATGAAATCTTAGAGTTGTTTTAATTTGCATTTCTCTAATTATTAGAGATGTTGAACACTTTTTCATATATATATTAATCACCTGTGTGTCTTCTTCTGTAAAGTGTCTGCCCTGTTCCTTGTCCCATTTATTGATTGAGATCTTTGTATTTTTGGTGTAAAGTTTTGTTAGTTCCTTATAAATTTTGAAGATAAGTGCTCTATCTGAAGTGCACGTGGAAAAGATTTTCTCTCGTTCTGTAGGTTCTCTTTTCACATTATTGATTGTATCCTTTGCTCAGAAAAAGTTTTTTTAGTTTGAGTCTATCCTATTTATTGATTCTTGCTTTAATTTCTTGTATTTTGGGAGTCTTGTTAAGGAAGTCTGATCCTAAACCAACATGATGAAGATTTGGGCCTACTTTGTTTTCTATTTGGTGCAGGGTCTCTGGTCTAAATCCTAAGTCCTTGATCCATTTTGAGTTGAGTTCTGTGCAGGGTGAGAGATAAATGTTTAATTTCATTTTACTGCACATGGATTTCCAGTTCTACCAGCACCATAGGTTGAATAGGCTATCTTTTCTCCCTTGTATGTTTTTAGTTCCTTTGTCTAGATATGAGGTGACTGTATTTATGTGGGTTCATCTCTGTGTCTTCTATCCTGTACCATTGGTCTGCCTGTCTATTTTAGTGCCACTACCATGCTATTTTTGTTACTATTGCTCTGTAGTTTAAGGACTGGTATTGTAATACCTCCTGCTTCAATTTTTCCTGCTCGGGATTGTTTTGGCTATTCAAGATCTCTTATTCTTCCAGATGAAGTTCATGATTGCTTTCTTTATTTCTATGAGAAATGTCATTGATATTTTAATGGGAATTGCATTGACTCTGTATAGCACCTTTGGTAAAATGGCTGTTTTGACAATGTTAATTCTGCCTATCCAAGAATATGAGAGATCTTTCCATCTTCAAAGGTTTTCTTCAATTTCTTTCTTTAGTGTTCTGTAGTTTTCATTGTAGAGTTCTTTCACCTCTTTTGCTAGATTGATTCCCAAGGTTTTTTTTTTTTTTTTTTTTTTTTTTTTTTTTTTTTTGAGGCTATTGTGAATGGAGTGGTTTTTCTAATTTCTCCTTCAGAGGATTCTAATGAATAGAAATGCATTAGGTTTACACCTATTAATTTTATATCCTGCTACTTTGCTAAATTCAGGTATTAGTTCTAAACGTTTTCTAGTGGAGTTTTTTGGATCTTCTAAATATAGGATCATGTCTTCAGCAAATAGTGACAGCTTGAGTTCTTTTTCTTCCTGTTTCCCTTTAATTTCTTTGGTCTGTCTAATTGCTCTGGCTAGTGTTTCGAGAACAATGTTGAATAGAAATGGTAAAAGAGGGCATCCTTGTCTTGTTCTAGTTTTTAGAGGGAATGCTTTCAGTTTTTCTCCATTAAGAATAATGTTGACTGTGAGCTTAGCATAAATAGCCTTTACAATATTGAAATATGTTCCTACTATTCCTTTTTTTTCCCTAGTGTTTTAAGCATGAAGGGATGCTGTATTTTATTAAACACTTTCTCAGCATCTATTGAAATAATCATATGATTCTTAACTTTAAGTCTATTGATGTGATGAATTACATTTATTGATTTCCAGATGTTGAACCAATCTTGCATCCCTGGAATAAACCCCACTTGATCATGGTGCACTATCTTTCTAATATATTTTTGTATGCGATTTGCCAGTATTTTGTAAGGATTTTTGCATCTATGCTCATTAAGGATATTGGTCTAAATTAAGTTTTCTTTCCTTGATGAGTCTTTGTCTGATTTTGGTATCAGAATGATACTAGCCTCATAGAATGACTTTGGAAAGATTCCCTCCTTTTCTATTTCCTGGAGTGCTTTGAGGAGTATTGGTATTAGTTCTTCTGTAAAGGCCTTCTAGAATTTGGCTGAGAAGTCATCTTGGTCCTGGTTTTTTCCTGGTTGGTAGGCTTTTGATGACTTCTTCTATTTTAGTGCTTGAAATTGATTTGTTTAAATTGTGTACGTCTTCCTGATTCAGTTTGTGAGGTTCATATGTCTGTAAAAATTTGTCAAAGTCTTTGACATTTTCTCTTTTGTTGGAATATAGATTTTCAATGTAGCTTCTAATTATGTTATGTATTTCAATGGTGTTTGTTGTGATTTTTCCTTTTTCATCACTAATTCTAGTGATTTGAGTTTTCTCTCTCCTTCTCTTTGTTAGTGTGGCTAAGAGTTTATCAAGTTTGTTTATTTTTTCAAAGAACCAACTTTCTTTGTCAATTTTTTGAATTGTTTCTCTTGTTTCAATTTCATTGATTTCAGCTCTGATATTAATTATTTTCTGCCTTCTACTATTTTTGGTGTTGAACTATTCTTCATTTTCTAGGGTTTTGAGATGTAATGTTTGGTCATTTAGTTGTTGACTTTTTATTTTTTTTTAATGTATGAGTTCAATGCAATGAACTTTCCTCAAGTACTCCTTACAGAGTGTCCCAGAGATTTTGATATGTTGTGTCATTGTTCTCTAAGAATTTTTAAAATTTCTTCCCTGATGTCTTCTGTTATCATTGCATCATTCAATAGCATATTATTTAGTCTCCAGGTGTAGGAGTAGTTTTTGTTTCTTATTTTATCATTGATTTCTAACAGCATTCCATTATTGTGTGATAGGATACAAGGTAGTATCTCTACATTTTTGTATTTACTAATGGCTTCTTCGTGGCATAGCATGTGGTCTATTTTGGAGAAGAATCCATGAGCTGCTGAGAAGAAAGTATATTCACTCGATGATGAATGAAATACTCTGTAAATGTCCATTAAGTCTATATCATTGATTGTATTATTTAGTTCTATAGTTTCTTTGTTAAGTTTTGTTTGGAGGAGGTATTCAGTGGTGAGAGCAGTGGGTTAAAGTCCCCCACTATTATTGTGTTTTGTCTTCATTGTCTGAGATTCTGTCTTCCATGAGATCTATTCTGTTGGTGATGCTTTCTATTGAGTTTTTAATTTGGTTTATTGTTTCTTTCATTTCAAGTATTTCTGTTAGTTTTTTTTTTTTTTTTTCAGAGTCTCTATCTCTTCATTTGCTTCCTGCATTTGCTCTCTTAACTGTTTACTGGAATGGTCATGCATTATCTGCATTTGCTCCTTTATCTCATCTTTTGCTTCATGGATCATTTTAATTATGCAGATTCTAAACTCTTTTTGTGTCATTTCTACTGCCTTGCTGTCATTGGATTCTATCAAAATAGCATCTTGGTTTGTTAGGGACACTTTCCTCCCCTGTTTTTTTTTCATACTGTTTCTGTATATTCTCCTCTAGCAGTGTAGATCTGAGGTTGAAATTTCCCCCTGTAGGCTTATTGTGACCCTGCAGTTTTCCACTACCTCTCCTTTGAAGGGGAGATCAACATTGGCAGCACCCAATACAAAGAAAATGTAGCCCTGAACCAGACAGCCCCTATAAAGACGTTAACATTATTGTAATGAACACGATGAGTTTGAGTATTACTTACAGAATTTCTAGTGGTGAACAAAGAGGATGGGGAAGGATGCAGAATGAGTGAGTAAATAGAGGTACCTGTCAAAGGACCTCCTGTCTCCTTTAGGTGTCGCAGGAAGGGAGCCGCCCTCCTAATGATGGTGGCCACGCCCTCAGGAATGATTCAAAATGCCTACACCAGCTTCCAAAGAAGCTGGGGAGCCCCAACAAGGGCAGGCATTATGTCTGGCGGCGTCTGTCTGCTGCAGGGTTTGGGCAGGTGCTGTTAGAGATATTAACTTTGGAAATATGAACTATTTCATAATAAGGCCAAGTTAAAAAAAATTATTTTTGAAGCAGTAACTGATGAACTATATTAATATTAAATTGCAAGACATTAATCACTCATTGACTTTTTTATTACAATGTTACAATATATCGATATTCTCATTTTTAATGAATTGTATTCAATATACTTCTAAGAGTCATCCTTGTGCTCATCACCAAGCCAGGAAGAACAACACATATTTCACTTGAAAATATAACACAGGAGGAAAAATAAAGAGCATACTAACTTGGAAGCAACACAGTCATGCCATTTCCTTTTCCTGCAAGGAGGCTGATTCCTCTCTGAACACGTGATCCTTGAAGTTTTAGCTTGACCAATACACCGACTTCTCACATATTTCATAGTAGTTTGTGACTGGGCTCTGAGGAGGAAGTCAGCAGAGACTCAACCACAGATTCTGAATATATTTTGCTCAGAGACTGTACATAGTTCAGAGACTATGTTTCAAAATGGAAACTAATTCAAGTAAATTATGTTTGATTATCATTTAGAAAATACAGGCATATGTCCCTTAATATACGAGATCCCCACTATTTTAAAATATGAGCAGAGTGTATATCTATCTCCAGGTATGTCATTGTGGCATTGCCAGTTCTGCCCGTGGTTGAACTGAGTGGTGACATCTGTTTCTGGCTAGTGGTCTGTGAACTGAAGTCATGTCTGTCTTTTCCTGTGTGTGGTAGTTTTGGAAACCACTCACTGATCCATGTGTACAGTTTTAAAGTAGAATACAATCATCCACCCTTAGTGAACTCTGTGTGCAAAAAACTAAAACATTTTATTTCTCACTAACAACATGGGGTGTTTTTTTCTATATCATGCCTCACATTATGCTACCTTCTATAGCAATTGAACCCTGAGTGGAATGTCTCTGAAAGTAAGGAACAAAAAGACAAACCTAATTATATGGTGTTAGCTTAGCAATCGAGTTGGGGGAGTTAAGAAAAGTGACATCCAAGCATAAAGTGATGGAGAGCCATATGAGCAGAAGCAAAACATAGGGAAACCTTTGCCAGCAATTATAGGAAGCAAATCCTATGCCTACTGAACATGTAGTTCTAGAAGAGAGAAAAGTTAAAAACCATGAGGTTAATAGTGTGTGAGCAGATAAAGCCTCCATTTAGTAAGGCCCTACGAGAAGTGACAAGCTCTAATAATGATGGGTCAAGCTGCAATGTCAGAATAAAAACAAATCCCATCATAAGGAGGCCTTATTTGAAAGATTTATTACAAGTGGCAGGGAAGAGACCGTTCTAAGAGAAGGATGGGGGCTTTTGCAATATGGAGAACATCCCAACCATGAAATCTGCAAACTTCTCAAAATGTCAGGCAGTAAATGGCTTTTGTTTTAGGGAGGAGTAAGAAAGACTAAAATGAACCAAGTGTAGAATTGCAAGCTGATGAGGTAGTGGTGTTCCCTGAGGTCAGCAGATTCTCTTGAAGAAGGGACCGTATGCCAGCTCTGGGTGAGAGTGGGTCATTCAGAGTCCTGTGGAGGGAGAGGAATCTCAACCTAGTTTTGTCAAGTTACGTAAAAAGGAGTTTGTTCCAATTGATCAGTAAGGATAAAAGACTTCACCTAATCTTTCATAAGGAAAAGAACAGGAAGTTGAAGGGCCTTGCCAATAAGTAAATAGGGGTTTTTCCTAAGTGTTTCACTAAGTCATAAGGAGAAGGGTGTTTCTTTGCAACTAAACTTTTCTACAATATAAAAACATGGGGTGGAAGATTTCTTTAATAGTGGCTATTTGCCAGGGACATAGCAAATAAAGTTCAAATTTGTCCCAAGTAAAACTTGACAACCATTTCCTTGACTTAGAGAGTTAAAAAAGTCAGTTCCTCTTAAATTCCAGATAGAGATAAGACTGCCAAAAATGTTGAGGGAAAAGTCTAGCGAAATTTCTCAAAAAGTGGCATTGCTTAAACTTTGCATGAGCCATAATATAGTCTCTGTAGTCTTTATTAATTTAGGGGTTAGGAGGGACAAGGACGTGGACTTTCCAAGAAATAAAACCTACTTTAGAAATACATCTCCAAAGAACTTTGAATTCAGTACTGAGTAATTAGTACATAAAGATGACTAAAATCAAATAAATAAGGAAATAAGGACACTTATCTTTAATTTAAGAGAATTTTTTTTTTTATTTGACAAAGACCAGGAGACTGAAATGGAAAGCTTTAACTGAGATTTAAAAACAAAAACAAACAAACAAAATTTGCTCCCTAAGCTTCTCCTTATAGGAACTGGGCTGCAAAAACTGCACTATAAAAAGGGGCATTAACCCACATCCAACTCATAGATAGACAAGGACTACAAAGTAGGTATAAATCCCCAGAACAGAAGGAGGCAGCAGCCAGGAGAACAAGGACCTCTGAGAGAACAGACTGTTGGGTCTTAGTCATGAACTACATCCTCAAGGTTAGAGTAAAAGCTTTTTGAAGTCTCTTACCAGTGGCATTTTACAATTGCTTCAAACAAGTCACTAACAAGATAGCACTTTAGTTAAACCCTTCAGGAAAGGCATGAGACTATTCTATGTGTGGAAAAGGCTGAAGAAAAGGATGTGTGGTGAATACAAAATAGATTAAATGCCTTCTTTACCTTTCTTTTTTTTTTTTTTTTTTTGCCACAATCTGTTTAAATACAGGATGCTCTGAGCTACATGTTACAGACTACACAAGAATGAGAGACATATCATTATATTTAAGTTAAGCAAATTGCAAAATTATTTAAATGTTAAATTGTTATTGTGACAAAATTGAATATTTCACTAATCAATGTAAAGTATACACCACATTAACTAATATTGTCATAACTCCAACCTAATTTGCTACTTGTTTTCTGATGTGCATTCTATAAATTTATATCTACAAGTACATACATTTATATGAATTTTTATATTCATTGTTTTATTTTTACCCTAACCACCTGTTCCTTACCTTAAATTTTGTCTATTTATAGCATTTTCAGTGCAATAACTATTCACTTAAGTATTCTTCAAAAATATATAAAATATAGCTGATTTTATCAGTGTTACTGAAATTGTTTCTTTCTAAAAGATTCTTTAGCCCATCAGAACTCTAAATTTGTAATCTACTTATATTTCTTACAAAGGCTTTAATCCTATTAAACCCTAAGTTATAAAGAATTGTTCTAATGTAGTCGTGGTATCAGAAATAAATTAAAGATAAGAAGAAAGTGATTTTTGTTAAAAAAAAAAAAGTAGGTATAATAATGCTCATTGTAATTTTGGTACAGAAAGAATAATTATTCAAAGGGAATGCTCTGAACTATATTGCCATAGTCATACTATGACATTTGCAACATTTAGTATAAGCCTATATCAATCAAATATTAAACTAAATAATTATTTGCATTATCATTTATTAAAATATTCATAACATAAGTATCACTTTGTATAAGGAAGCAAAATACTCAGTGCAATAAGCCTTTACTAATTCCAAACTAGTATTTCTTTCACATGGACATGGTTATAATGTCAAATATATTAGACATGTAAGAAAAATTATGATATATGTTATTTCATCTCATGATAATAAATAAATGTTTCCACATTATATTTTAATTTATTATGTATCAATGAATCCAAACACATTCATTTTAAATAATGATACTAATGCTCTTTTATTCATTAAGTGGAGTTTAAACTAGTGCAGGCTTTTAGGAAATGCCCTGTATGTAAAGACGCTGATTCAAAGTCTAATTTTTTCCTAATATTTCTAGACTGGGTTTAATCTCTTTGGTTGTGTGACCTAAATCATAAACATAAAAGCATGGCAGAAAAAGACAAGAAATTTCTAAATTATATAATCCTTTTTATTCAATAAATTAATTTTTTTTTTATTTTTGGTTTAAAGAAAAGACTTCATTAATATCTAACTTAACTTTAGTTATTGGACTTCCCAACGACTACAACCCCAACCTACTTGGAACAGCTACTAATTAATAGAATGGAAAAGAAATCCCATTTTTCTATGTCCGTGCTAGTTGTAGTAGTCTATCCATCCAGACACATCAACATCTAGCTTCCTAGAAAGACAAAATCCTGGACATTATCCAAGACTTAAACAAATCAAGAATCCACATTTTAAGAAAATTTCCATTTGATTTCTGTAGGCACTTGAGTGTTGGAAAAGCATAGCTCTTTACCCAACAGCAGAATGCATGTTTTCCCTTTGATATAACTCAGAATATACATCATAATGACTGATATACACTCAATATTATCAGGTAATATTATTAGGTAAATTTATAAAAAGAACGATTGTTTATGGAGCTTTAACAGAATGGCAAGTTTCTGCCTGCACATTCTTTCTTTCAACTT
This sequence comes from Sciurus vulgaris, assembly GCF_902686455.1. Lineage (NCBI taxonomy): Eukaryota > Metazoa > Chordata > Mammalia > Rodentia > Sciuridae > Sciurus > Sciurus vulgaris. The sequence goes on along the minus strand of NC_136470.1, from coordinate 20,983,064 downwards.
TGATGAACACTAAAACTTATTTCCTGTATATTACCCATTAACAACTTTCATGGAAATACTACATATTAATGTGAAATTTCAAGATAATTACTAACCTTTTATTCAAAAGTAGTGATTTCAGACTAGACCTTAGCTAAAAAAAAGTGCAAAAAATGGATGTATGATTTCAATAAAAGTGAGAAAGAGAAAGAAGGAATTTTCCTCTCAACAGGAGTCTTAATGTTCATGACAAACAGGAGAAAAGCAAGGATAATAGGTATATAATATCACAGTAATGTGTTGTATACAATATGCTATTTATACCACTACTTTTTCATTCATTCAGAAAACCCTAAACTTTATTTCATGTAGAAACAACAATTTTTATAAGAAAGTTTTCTATAGCTATATTGAAGTACCTGTTTATGTTATGTAATTAGGAACTTGCCTAGATACAAATTCACTGAACTAAAAAATATGTTCTGATTGCCATTCAAGCTTGAAAACAGCAAAACATCAGTTTGCAAAACATGAAAAGGGCCTTAGAGAGCAATAGGAGAAGATGAAAATTTTCATTCTGAGTGCATAACGAAATTAGCCTTGAGACAGCCCCTCCTTATGATATTTATTTGTATCTTAAAAGCAGTATTAAAATTTATTTGTAGGTGAATACTTTTTTATAAAAAATTAATAAAAAAAGGAAATTGCATTAAATACTTAATTTTATTCTGGAAAATTTCACTTTATTTTTAGAAATACTGGCTTTTAGAGATATCCAGTTTAAATTGAGCAAAAATGTCATCTTGACAATTAAGTCTTTGTCTGTAATGTATGTTTGTGAGATAATGAACCATATTTTCCCACTGTGTAAACTACACCACAGGGACTAAGAAGCACTTTAGAAGTTGTGCAAACTCTTTTAGGTCACTAGGATACCACTTAGAAAATTAGCACTCATTAGACTAAATGATTCTCTAGTGGCTTAGAAAGGTCAACTTACCTTTCAAAAAATTATAACTTCCTGAGAGCAATTGCCCAGCTGAGATCATATTATTTGCACTGCATTTGTCTTGATATTTGTAAATAAAATTTTTTTCTTGCAGTGTGGTAAATGAGAACATATTTGCTGCCTGTGAATGGAGGATAACTCACATACTTTTAAAGATGACCCTTATATGTTCTGTAAACAAACCAAAAATACTTGATGTCTTTCTTTCAACGATAAATATTTTGACAGGCTATATAAAAGATCACACCTAAAAGGTCCAAGATCCCAATTCTGTATTTACTTACAGGCATAGATAGTCATTGATTATATATTTATAGAGAATGACAATATAGCATTTATAACTAATATGCAAAGGCATTACTGTTAGCACAAAATGACTGAACCAGGTGCAAACTTCACAGAGCAGCAAAACCTTTACTCAGTGGTAGAGTCTTGCATCTGATGGACATACTTTCCCAATGGAAAGTGAGCACTGGCCAAAGGAGGAATCTGTGCTTATATAAGTTACACTGACAGGTGACTTAGCTATTGATAGAGTGTGTCAGTTTGGTCAGTCAGGGAATGGGTTATGAGAATTTTAAATATGTTTTTACTGGGCAATGTTTTTACTTGGGGAAGAATGAAGGTTTTAGGGTCAGCATTTGGTGCTTATCTCATTCCCTTTGGGTCCCATTGTAATGTCACTGGGAAAGGATTTATTTGGGGACCAGTGCTTTGGCTTCCTCCGAGAGACTTGCTGGATGGATATCTCCACCCAGTCTTGTCTCTGGGAGATGTTTGCTTCTTTCCCAGGGATTAACCTCTCACTGGGAAAGGATATATTGAGAAAACATCAATGTTTTCAATGTGTTGCCTTCTTCCTCACTTTCTCTTCCCAGGCCACACTATTTTGGGGTTTGTCATTTTCCATATCTTGTAATTACAATGTGATTAATACATATTATTAGCATTATTATAAAATAGTTTAAAGTGAACATCTGGAGTAAAGGGGTGTAACAATTCAAATAACTAATATTTGTTGAAATATTAATATGTGACAGACACTTTCTAAGCAAATATGCACTTTAATTTATTGTTTCTCCTAATAATTCTATGAGGTATGCATTGATATGTTCTATTGTATGCTTATTATACAGGAGGACAAATGTAAATAATGGGCCTTTGAGAGAACAATTATTTACATTTAGACAGAAAATTAAATGATAGTTTCCAAACCCAAGTAGATCTTAATATTTACTTGGATTTTTCCATAATATATGACAAGACAATCCCATTTTAAGAATTCAGTTTTCATAAGGGATTTCTGATGTTTTGAAATTTTCAGAAAATCAAGTACAATGCAAAATCACTCTAGTTATATTTGTTGGAAGAAAGTTTTTTAGACTCATCTTCACTTGAACAAAAATGGGCCTTTCAAACACATCAAACCCCAAACCTGCTAGTCATTTTCCAAAGGCACAACATTGTTAAATGTGTCCTTTGTTGTGGTTTAGATATGTGGGATCCCCCAAAATCTCACATGTGAGACAAAGCAAGAAAGTTTAGAGGTGAGATAATTGGGTTAGGAGAGCCTTAACCTAATCAGGTTATTGATCCTCAGATAGGGATTAACAGGTCTGTAATTGCAGGCAAGTAGGGTCCCTGAGGGTCTGCCTTCGGGATTTGGATTTTGTCTTTGTTGAAGGAGCTTTGCCTCTGCTTCCTGGTTTCAAGTCCTGGGCTGCTTTTCTCCATGATGTTCTGCCTCACCTTCGACCCAGTACAATAGAGCTGGCCAACTATAGACTAAAACTTCTGAAACCATGAGCCTCCAAATAAACTTTTCCTCATCTAATAAATAGTGTTTGCATCAGGTTTTTTGGTCACAACAGTGAAAAAACTGACCTAATCACTCTTATAAAGAGATAATTTGTTCCCTCATTTCTTTACCAAAAGCTGTTTTGGTCAACATTCAAATTTCCAGTGATACTACTGTTACCTTCCAACAATACTATAATTAACTTAGGACACTAACACCTCTCACCTGGATTATAACAATAATCCCTGAGGTGACCACAGTGTCACCTTTTATCATCTTACTCCATTTTCCATATTCCAGTCAAAAAGATTACTGAAGAATGTAAATTTTGCATGGTATTCCAATCTGAGACATTTCTGTGGGCATTTATACTATATCCAAATTGGGGACCGACTCTTTATTTTCTTGTTTTAAGTTTCTTTCTGATTTTCAAACTACAATTTTCTACCCAGTCAAACTAATAGCTAACTATAACAGTAGAATAAATATATAACTCTGTTAGTCAGCTTTATGTTACTGGAACAAAATACATAAGGAAACCTACTTAGAGAAGAAAATATTTATGTGTGTTTGTGGTTTCAGAGGTTTAGTCCATTGTCTGCTGACTACACTGCTTTGGGCTTGAGATGAGGCAGAATATTATGGTAAAAGAACTCAATAGGGGAAAGCTGCACATCTCATGAGAGTTGCAAAGTACAAAGAGAGGAAGAGAGGAAGGGATTTGGGACAAGACAGATCTTTCCAAGGCACACCTCTGGTTACTTATTGCTACCAATTACTACACATTTACTCTAGTCTCCACCATTTTCCAATAATACTATCAAATCATTAATCTATGAATGGATGAATCCATTGATGAAGTCAGAGCCCATATGATTCAATTAGTACCCAGTTTCTTTCAAGGCATGAACAATTACTGACTCACAGTTGACAAGTAAGTGACTCTTAGGACACACTTCCTCAAGAAATTCTAGAAGATAACATTATTAAAAATGAAGAATTGTAGAAAGGAAATGGGTGACATCGATTCAATAAATACTTATCTACTGTAAAATAAAGAGACAAAGGGAATCCTTGGGATAATGAACAAGAGAAGTAGGATGACATTTATATATAGGGAATCTGATACAAGCCATTAAAATTGAAACAGATTTCATAGGCTAGGAAATGTTTTACTAAGAATGCAACAATTTTTTAATATCTGCATATCTCAAAGTAGTAGGTGAAGCAATTGGTTGGACAATTTGGAGTTGGAATGGTGATAAAACATAATACTGACCAAATTTAATTGAAGTAAAATACCTACAAATGACGGTAGAACAAATTATCTTAGTGATATAAATATATTTATGGTTTTCTGCTTATTTAAAATTTGTATAGCATTTATAAAGCTATTATAACATCAATTTTGAATATTTATCTAACCAGTTATTTCCTAAAACCTTTCTGGACAGATGGATTGGGAGAACATATTATATTTTGAATGCTAGAAAAATTCTTTCAAGCCAGAGGAGGTAAGTTTGGTTTTCCCATTCTGATGTTTAGTTTGACATTTCAATCTGAGGAGCAATAACAGAGTTACATAAGGCTATATTTCTTACCTAACACTAGGTTGACTGTGATGGAAAAAACAAGAGATCATGATATAAGAACATGTCTCTCTTTATCTAGTCTACACTTTCAAGACAAAATAGAAAACTACTCTCCTCCCTTGGTCTCATCATTATTGCAAGTCTGCTAGTAATTCTACCAATGTGGATATTGGAACTATCCAGAGTCATTGATTTTTATTCCTAATTACTGTATGATTAATTTGCGTGTTATTTGTTCCCTATAATTTTACTGCCATCTTCTTAGTAAAATATACATGAGATAGTTTTAATTGGAGTTTTATCTCTGCCATTGTCTAATTAAACCCTCCAAAACATACAGCATCAAGTTTAAAAAGCCAAGAAGGGGCTAGGAATGAGTAGGTGGAAACGTTCATGATACTTTACTTATATTTGTCAATTCCTATATCCAGTGTAGCGTGTCACAACCATAAGAAACCTTCCATGAAAGATACACCTCAAAAAATTTTGAGAGATGCAAGAATCTGGAGCTATGTTTGCTGATGAATTTTTTCAACATTGAGTCATTACATAAAACATAGGAGAGATAGATCTTTATTTTTGGATTTTTTTTATTAAGAATCATAAATTTACATAGGGCAATGTTGTTTGAATCATTCTGTAATTTTTTTCCCTTCCCCCCACCCCTCCCACCGCTCTTTTCCCTCTATACTGTCCTTCCTTCCTTCATTCTTACCACCCTCCTTATTCCTAACCCTAAACCTAACCCTAAACCTAACCCTCACGCTAACCCCTCCTAACCCCCCCCATATGTCCTCATCCGCTTATCAGCGAGATCATTTGTCCTTTAGATTTTTGAGATTGGCTTATCTCACTGAGCATGATATTCTCCAATTTCATCCATTTGCCTGCAAATGCCATAATTTTATCATTCTTCAGGGTGGAGTAATATTCCACTGTATATATATGCACAGTTTCTTTATCCATTTATCAACTGAAGGGCATTTAGGTGGGTTCCACAATCTGGCTATAGTGAATTGAGCAGCTATGAACATTGATGTGGCTGTATCTCTGTAGTATGCTGATTTTAAGTCCTTTGGGTAGAGGCCAAGGAGTGGGATAGCTGGGTCAAATGGTGGTTCCATTCCAAGCTTCCTGAAGAATCTCCATACTGCTTTCCAGAGTGGCTGCACTAATTTGCAACCCCACCAGAAATGTATGAGTGTACCTTTTTCCCCACATCCTCACCAACACCTATTGTTGCTTGTGTTCTTGATAATCGCCATTCTAATTGGGGTGAGATGAAATCTTAGGGTAGTTTTGATTTGCATTTCTCTTATTACTAGAGATGTTGAACATTTCTTCATATATCTGTTGATTGCTTGTACATCTTCTTCTGTGAAGTGTCTGTTCATTTCCATATCCCATTTGTTGATTGGGTTATTTGTATTCTTGGTGTAGAGTTTTTTGAGTTCTTTATATATTCTGGAAATTAGTGCTCTATCTGAAGTATGAGTGGCAAAGATATTCTCCCACTCTGTAGGCTCTCTCTTCACATTACTGATAGTTTCCTTTGCTGAGAGAAAGCTATTTAGTTTGAATCTATCCCAGTTGTTGATTCTTGCTTTTATTTCTTGTGCTATGGGAGTCCTGTTAAGGAAGTCTCATCCTAAGCCAACAAGTTGAAGGTTTGGACCTAATTTTTCTTCTATAAGATGCAGGGTCTCTAGTCTCATTCCGAGGTCCTTGATCCATTTTGAGTTGAGTTTTGTGGAGGGTGAGAGATAGGGGTTTAATTTCATTCTGTTGCATATGGTTTTCCAGTTTTCCCAGCACCATTTGTTGAAGAGGCTATCTTTTCTCCATTGCATATTTTTGGCACCTTTGTCTAGTATGAGAAAATTGAATTTATTTGGGTTTGTGTCCATGTCCGCTATTCTGTACCATTGATCTACCTGTCTATTTTAGTACCAATACCATGTTGTTTTTGTTACTATTGCTTTGTAATAGAGTTGAAGATCTGGTATTGAGAAACCCCCTGCTTAGCTCTTTCTACTGAGGATTGCTTTAGCTATTCTGGGTTTCTTATTCTTCCAGATGAATTTCATAATTACTTGCTCTATTTCTGTAAGGTACATCATTGGGATTTTAATTGGGATTGCATTTAATCTGTATAGCACTTTTGGTAGTATGGCCATTTTGACAATATTAATTCTGCCTATCCAAGAACATGAGAGATCTTTCCATCTTCTAAGGTTTACTTTAATTTCTTTAATTAGTGTTCTGTAGTTCTCATTGTAGAGGTCTTTCACCTCTTTTGTGAAATTGATTTCCAAGTATTTTATTTTTTTCGAGGCTATTGTGAATGGGGTAGTTTTCCTAATTTCTCTTTCTGAAGATTCATCACTTATGTATAAAAATGCATTGGATTTGTGAGCATTGATCTTGTAACCTGCTACTTTACTGAATTCACCTATGAGTTCTAAGAGTTTTCTGGTGGAATTTCCAGGTTCCTCTAAATATATAATCATGTCATCAGTGAACAGGGATAGTATGAGTTCTTCTTTTCCAATTCGTATCCCTTTAATTTCTTTGGTTTGTCTAATTGCTCTGGCTAGAGTCCCAAGAAGGATGTTGAATAGAAGTGGTGAAAAAGGGCATCCCTGCCTTGTTCCAGTTTTTAGGGGGAATGCATTCATTTTTTCACCATTTACAATGATGTTGGCCATGGGCTTAGCGTAGATGGCCTTTACAATGTTAAGGAATGTTCCCACTACCCCAATTTTTTCTAGTGTTTTGAGCATGAAGGGATGCTGTATTTCATTGAATGCTATTTCTGCATCTATTGAAATAATCATGTGATTCTTCACTTTTAGTCTGTTGATATGGTGAATGACATTTATTGATTTCTGGATGTTGAACCAACCTTGCATCCCTGGGATAAAACCCACATGATCCTGGTGCCCTACCTTTTTAATATATTTTTGTATGCGATTTGCTAAAATTTTATTGAGAATTTTTGCGTCAATGTTTATAAAGGATATTGGTCTGAAATTTTCTTTCCTCGATGTGTCTTAGCCTGGTTTAGGTATCAGGGTGATATTGGCATCATAGAATGAGTTTGGGAGGGTTCCCTCCTCTTCTGTTTTATGGAATACTTTGAGAAGTATTGGAAAGAGCTCTTCTTTAAAGGTTTTGTAGAACTCGGCAGAGAACCCATCTGGTCCCGGACTTTTCTTTGTTGATAGACTTTTAATGACTTCTTCTATTTCATTGCTTGAAATTGATTTATTTAAGTTGTGTAAGTCCTCCTGGTTCAGTTTAGGTAATTCATATGTCTCTAGAAACTTGATGGCTTCGAGGTTTTCTGTTTTGTTGGAGTATAGATTTTCATAATAGCTTCTAATTATGTTTTGTATTTCACTCATTTCTGTAGTGATATATCCTTGTTCATTCCAAATATTAGTAATTTGAGTTTTCTCCCTTTTTCTCTTTGTTAGCGTGGCTAAGGGTTTATCAATTTTATTTTTTCAAAGAACCAACTATTTATTTTGTTAATTTTTCCACTTGTTTCTTTTGTTTCAATTTTGTTGATTTCAGCTCTGATTTTAACTATTTCCTGTCTTCTACTACTTTTGGTGTTGGTCTGCTCTTCTTTTTCTAGGGCTTTGATCTGTAGTGTTAAGTCGTTTATTTGTTGATTTCCACTTCTTTTGTTGAATGCGCCCCATGAAATAAATCTTCCTGTCAGTACTGCTTTCATAGTGTCCCAGAGATTTTGATATGATGTGTCTTTGTTCTCGTTTATTTCTAAGAAATTTTTAATTTCCCTCCTGATGTCTTCTGTTATCCATTCATCATATAATAATGTATTGTTTTATCTCCAAGTATTGGAGAAGTTTCTGTTTTTTATTCTGTCATTTATTTCTAATTTCAACCCATTATGATCTGATAGAGTACAAGGTAGTATCTCTATCTTCTTGTATTTGCTAACAGTAGCTTTGTGGCATAAGACATGGTGTATTTTAGAGAAGGATCCATGTGCTGCTGAGTAGAAAGTGTGTTTGTTCTTTGTTGGATGGTATATTCTATATAAGTCAGTTAAGTCTAAATTGTTTATTGTGTTATTGAGATCTATGGTATCTTTTTTCAATTTTTGTTTGGACGATCTATCCAGCGGTGATAGAGGTGTGTTAAAATCGCCTAGTATTATTGTGTTGTGGTCTATTTGATTTCTGGAATTGAGAAGGATTTGTTTGACGTACATGGATGAGCCAATGTTTGGGGCATAGATATTTATGATTGTTATGTCTTGCTGATTTATGCTTCCCTTAAGCAGTATGTAATGTCCCTCTTTTTTTTTATTTTTTTTTTTATTGTAAACAAATGGGATACATGTTGTTTCTCTGTTTGTACATGGCATAAAGGCATACCATTTGTGTAATCATAAATTTACATACAATAATGTTGTTTGATTCATTCTGTTATTTTTTTCCCTTCCCCCCACCCCTCCCACCCCTCTTTACCCTCTATACAGTACTTTCTTCCTCCATACTTGCCCCCCTCCCTAACCCTAACTCTAACCCTAACATTAACCCTTCCTTCCCCCCCATTATGTGTCATCCTCCACTTAATAGCGATATCATTCGTCCTTTGGCTTTTTGAGATTGGCTTATCTCACTTAGCATGATATTCTCCAATTTCATCCATTTGCCTGCAAATGCCATAATTGTCATTCTTTATGGCTGAGTAATATTCCATTGTATATATATACCACAGTTTCTTTATCCACTCATCAATTGAAGGGCATCTAGGTTGGTTCCATAGTCTGGCTATTGTGAATTGAGCAGCTATGAACATTGATGTGGCTGTATCTCTGTAGTATGGTGATTTTAAGTCCTTTGGGTATAGGCCAAGGAGTGGGATAGCTGGGTCAAATGGAGGGTCCATTCCAAGTTTTCTAAGGAATCTCCACACTGCTTTCCAGAGTGGCTGCACTAATTTGCAGCCCCACCAGCAATGTATGAGTGTACTTTTCTCCCCAAATCCTCGCCAACACCTGTTGCTTGTATTTTTGATAATCGCCCTTCTAATTGGGTGAGATGGAATCTTAGGGTGGTTTTGATTTGCATTTCTCTTATTACTAGGGATGTTGAACATTTTTTCATATGTTTATTGATTGCTTGTACATCTTCTTCTGTGAAGTGTCTGTTCATTTCCTTAGCCCATTTGTCGATTGGATTATTTGTATGGTTGGTGTAGAGTTTTTTGAGTTCTTTATAAATCTGGAGATTAGTGCTCTATCTGAAGTATGATTGGCAAAGATATTCTCCCACTCTGTAGGCTCTTTCTTCACATTACTGATAGTTTCCTTTGCTGAGAGAAAGCTTTTTAGTTCGAATCTATCCCAGTTATTGATTCTTGCTTTTATTTCTTGTGCTATGGGAGTCCTGTTGAGGAAGTCTAGTCCTAGGCTGACATGTTGAAGATCGAGCCCTACTTTTTCTTCTATAATCTGCAGAGTCTCTGGTCTGATTCCAAGGTCCTTAATCCATTTTGAGTTGAGTTTTGTGCAGGGTGGGAGATATGGGTTTAGTTTCATTCTGTTGCATATGGATTTCCAATTCTCCCAGCACCATTTGTTGAAGAGGCTATCTTTTCACCATTGCATATTTTTGGCGCCTTTGTCTAGTATTAGAAAGTTGTATTTATTTGGGTTTGTGTCCGTGTCCTCTATTCTGTACCACTGATCTACCTGTCTATTTTGGTACCAGTACCATGCTTTGTTACTATTGCTTTGTAATAAAGTTGAAGTTCGGGTATTGTGATATCCCTTGCTTCATTTTTCCTGGGAAGGATTGCTTTAGCTATTCTGGGTTTTTTATTCTTCCAGATGAATTTCATGATTGCTTGCTCTATTTCTGTAAGGTACATCATTGGGATTTTAATTGGGATTGCATTGAATCTGTATAGCACTTTTGGTAGTATGGCCATTTTGACAATATTAATTCGGCCTATCCAAGAACATGGGAAATATTTCCATCTTCTAAGGTTTTCTTTAATATCTTTCTTTAGTGTTCTGTAGTTCTCATTGTAGAGGTCTTTCACCTCTTCTGTGAGATTGATTCCCAATTATTTTATTTTTTTCGATGCTATCGTGAATAGGGTAGTTTTCATAATTTCTCTTTCTGAGGATTCATCACTTATGTATAAAAATGCATTGGATTTATGAGCATTGATCTTGTAACCTGCCACTTTACTGAATTCACTTATGAGTTCTAACAGTTTTCTGGTGGAATTTCCTGGTTCCTCTAAGTATATAATCATATCATCCGCAAATAGGGATAGTTTGAGTTCTTCTTTTCCTATTTGTATCCCTTTAATTTCCTTGGTCTGTCTAATTGCTCTGGCTAGAGTCTCAAGAACGATATTGAATAGGAGTGGTGAAAGAGGGCATCCCTGTATTGTTCCAGATTTTAGGGGGAATGCTTTCAGTTTTTCACCGTTTAGAATGATATTAGCCATGGCCTTAGCATAGATGGCCTTTAAAATGTTAAGGAATGTTCCCATTATCTCTATTTTTTCTAGTGTTTTGAGCATGAAGGGGTGTTGTATTTTATCAAATGCTTTTTCTGCATCTATTGAAATAATCATGTGATTCTTGACTTTAAGTCTATTGATATGGTGAATTACATTTATTGATTTCCTGATGTTGAACCAACCTTGCATCCCTGGGATAAAACCCACTTGATCGTGGTGCACTATCTTTTTAATATATTTTTGTACGCGATTTGCTAAAATTTCATTGAGAATTTTTGCGTCAATGTTCATTAATGATATCGGTCTGAAATTTTCTTTCCTCGATTTGTCTCTGTCTGGCTTGGGTATCAGGGTAATATTGGTTTCATAGAATGAGTTTGGGAGGGTACCCTCCTCTTCTATTTCATGGAATACTTTGAGAAGTATTGGAATGAGCTCTTCTTTAAAGATTTTGTAGAACTCGGCTGAGAACCCATCTGGTCCTGGACTTTTCTTTGTTGGTAGGCTTTTGATGACCTCTTCTACTTCATTACTTGAAATTGTTCTATTTAAATTGTGTATGTCCTCCTCGTTCAATTTAGGCAATTCATATGTCTCTAGAAACCTGTTGATGTCTTCGAAATTTTCTATTTTGTTAGAATATAGATTTTCAAAATAGCTTCTAATTATGTTTTGTATTTCAATCATGTCTGTTGTGATATTTCCTTGTTCATTCCGAATTTTAGTGATTTGGGTTTTCTCTCATCTTCTCTTTGTTAGAGTGGCTAAAGGTTTATCAATTTTGTTTATTTTTTCAAAGAACCAACTATTTATTTTGTCAATTTTTTGTATTGTTTCTTTTGTTTCAATTTCGTTGATTTCAGCTCTGAGTTTAACTATTTCCTGTCTTCTACTACTTTTGGTGTTGGTCTGTTCTTCTTTTTCTAGGGCTTTGAGCTGTAGTGTTAGGTTGTTTATTTGTTGATTTTTACTTCTTTTATTGAATGCGCTCCATGAAATAAATTTTCCTCTAAGTACTGCTTTCATAGTGTCCCAGAGATTTTGATATGATGTTTCTTTGTTCTCATTTACCTCTAAGAATTTTTTAATTTCCTTCCTAATATCTTCTGTTTCCATTCATCATGTAATAGCATATTGTTTAATCTCCAGGTGTTGGAGTAGCTTCTGTTTTTTACTCTTTCATTTATTTCTAACTTCAATCCATTATGATCTGATTGAATACAAGGCAGTGTCTCTATCTTCTTGTATTTGCTTACATTAGCTTTGTGGCATAATATAGGGTCTATTTTAGAGAAGGATCCATGTGCTGCTGAGAAGAAAGTGTATTCGCTCTGGTTGGATGGTATATTATATAAATGTCCGTTAAGTCTAAATTATTGATTGTGTTATTGAGATCTATGGTTTCTTTGTTCAATTTTTGTCTGGAAGATCTGTCCAGTGGTGAGAGAGGCGTGTTAAAATCACCTAGTATTATTGTGTTATGGTCTATTTGGTTTCTGAAATTGAGAAGGATTTGTTTGACATACATGGATGAGCCACTGTTTGGGGCATAGATGTTTATGATTGTTATGTCTTGCTGATTTATGGTTCCCTTAAGCGGTATGTAATGTCCTTCTTTATCCCTTCTGACTAGTTTTGACTTGAAGTCCTCATTATCTGTAATGAGGATGGATACCCCAGCTTTTTTGCTGAGTCCATGTGCATGGTATGTTTTTCCCCATCCTTTCACCTTTAGTCTATGGGTATCTTTTTCTATGAGGTGAGTCTCTTGCAGGCAACATATTGTTGGATCTTTCTTTTTGATCCAATCTGCCAGTCTATGTCTTTTGATTGATGAGTTCAGGCCATTAATATTCAGGGTTATTATTGAGATATGATTAGTATTCCCGGTCATTTGATTCATTTTATTTATTTATTTATTTATTTTGAGACGACTTGGTTCTTCCTTTATTTGACAATTCCTTTAGGATACTTCCTCCCATTGCTGATTTGTTTCTTTGTTTTTCATCTCTTCCTTGTGGAATATTTTGCTGAGAATGTTCTGTAATGCTGGCTTTCTTTTTGTAAATTCTTTTAGCTTTTGTTTATCATGGAAGGATTTTATTTCATCATCAAATTTGAAGGTAAGTTTTGCTGGGTATAAGATTCTTGGTTGGCATCCATTTTCTTTCAGGGCTTGAAAAATGTTGTTCCAGGCCCTTCTAGCTTTTAGGGTCTGGATTGAAAAATCTGCTGATATCCGTATTGGTTTTCCCCTGAATGTAATTTGATTCCTCTCTCTTGCGGCCTTTAAAATTCTGTCTTTATTTTGTATGTTAGGTATTTTCATTATAATGTGCCTTGGTGTGGGTCTGTTGTAATTTTGTATATTTGGAGTCCTATAAGCCTCTTGTACTTGATCTTCCATTTCATTCTTCAGATTTGGGAAATTTTCTGATAGTATTTCATTGAATAGATTGTTCATTCCTTTGGTCTGTTTCTCTAAACCTTCCTCAATCCCAATAATTCTTAAATTTGGCCTTTTCATGATATCCCATAGTTCTTGGAGATTCTGTTCATGATTTCTTACCATCTTCTCTGTTTGTTCAACTTTGTTTTCAAGGTTAAATATTTTATCTTCAATGTCTGATGTTCTGTCTTCCAGGTGTTCTATTCTATTGGTTATGCTTTCTATGGAGTTCTTAATTTGGTTTATTGTTTCCTTCATTTCAAGGATTTCTGTTTGGTTTTTTTTCAATATCTCTAACTCTTTATTGAAATGATCTTTTGCTTCCTGTATTTGCTCTTTTAACTGTTGATTGGTGCGATCATTCAGTGCCTGCATTTGCTCTTGCATCTTGTCATTTGCTTCCCTGAGCATTTTAATTATGTACATTCTGGACTCCCTTTCTGTCATTTCTTCTGCCATGCTGTCATTTGGTTTCATTGATGTAACATCTAGATTTGTTTGCAGCATTTTCTTTCCTTGTTTTCTCATATTGTGCAGGTATCAGTTGACCACTGTGATATTGCAGATTTTCTCTATTGTCTTATAATATCCCTGAAGCTTTCCAGTATATCCCCACTTAGCCTTCAGTAGCCTGAAGTCTTGGAGGAAGTTGATAATGCAGGGCTCCACAAGGAAGCTGACTCCCTAGGGGAGGTGGCCTTCCGGTGGGGTATATTCCCTGCTAGTGGGCAGAGGTACCTTCACTTGCCGATGAATGGTCATCCAAAGGGGAAGTAGGATGTGGGCTGATGCAAGGCCAGTTTTGGTCTGTGTCTCTGATTTTACAGTCCTTTTGGGAGAACCTCACCCGACAGGGAGGACTCACCCAGTGGGGAGGTCTCGCTGGTCGGTTTCCCTCCCACAGGTTCTGTTCAATTCACAACTACCGCCTGGGCTGGGCAGCCTTCTTCTGCAATGTTCCCAGGGACCCGGACCTACCTCCTGGGCCTGGAAGCCTCGCCCTTCCCAGATGAATCTCCTTAGGCTGCCTCTCCTCAGAGAAGCTGCCTGCAGTCCTGGAGCCTTCACTCCGCCCCTCAGTTTGTCTGTGGGGCTCTTCCACCAAGAAGCCGCCTAGGCCCTGGGACCCTGCTCTGCACTTTTCGCCTGGCTATGCGGCCCCTCCTCTGAGCAGCCACCTGGAGCCCCTTACAATCGCTCCGAGTCCCAGTGACCCGCCACACGCCTTTTCCTCCGGCAGCCACCTGGTGTTTCGAGCGGTCGCTCTAAGTCCAAGTGACCCACCACGCACCTCCTTCTCCACCAGGCAGTCACCCAGAGATCTGGTGCGTCACGAGTCCCAGGAACTCACTGTGCACCTTCTTTCCCGACTGCCACCCGTAGCCCTGGTGCAGTCACTTCGAGCCCAAGCACCCCGCCGCGCTCCTCCTCCTTCTCCAGACAACCACCCTGTGTTCAGGAGCAGATGCTCTGGGACCAAACCACTCATCACGCTGTTCCACCGGATAGCCGCCCAGAACCCTGGCGCAGCTGCTCCAATTCCAAGTGACGTGCCGAGCCCGTATTTCTCCTTCTCCTCTGAGCAGCCCCCTGTGTTCAGGGGTGGTTGCTTTCAGTCCAAACAGCTCACCAAGCACCTTCTCCTTTGGGCAGCCTCCCAGAGCCCAGGTGGGTTGTGCCGAGTCCAAGTGCTGTGGTGAACAGCCACCTCTCCAATGCTCCCAGTTGTCCGCGTTCACTGCTCCAGCAGGGGGAGGGGTGTTTCGCCGGCAGCTCTACTTCACAAAGTTCCTTGCTTTTGGGGACTACTGCCCCATCTGGGACGCCTGCCCAATGGGAGACACTCACCCGCTGCTTTGAGTTGGTCCCAAGTCTCTCAATATCTCCTCTTCTTGAGTCCTGAGTCCTGGAGCAACACGAAACCCAGCCACCCTCTAGTCCGCCATCTTGAATCCCCCTCTGTAATGTCCTTCTTTATCCCTTCTGGCTAGTTTTGGCTTGAAGTCCACATTATGTGAAATGAGAATGGATACTCCAGCTTTTTTGCTGTGTCCGTGTGCATGGTATGTTTTTTCCCATCCTTTCACCTTTAGTCAATGGGTATCTCTTTTTATGAGATGAGTCTCTTGCAGGCAGCATATTGTTGGATTTTTCTTTTTAATCCAATTTGCCAGTCTATGTCTTTTGATTGATGAGTTCAGGCCATTAATATTCAGGGTTATTATTGTGATATGATTTGTATTCCCAGTCATTTGACTCATTTTTGGTTTTTGACATGATTTGGTTTCTCCTTTATTTGGCTATTCCTTTAGGCTAGTTCCTCCCATTGCTGATTTGCGTCGTTGTTTTTCATCTCTTCCTCATGGAATATTTTGCTGAGTATGTTCTGTAATGCCGTCTTTCTTTTTGTAAATTCCTTTAGCTTGTTTATCATGGAAGGATCTTATCTCATCATCAAATCTGAAAGTAAGTTTTGCTGGGTATAAGATTCTTGTTTGGCATCCATTTTCTTTCAGGGCTTGGTAAATGTTGTTCCAGGCCCTTCTAGCTTTTAGGGTATGGATTGAAAAATCTGCTGATATTCTTATTGGTTTCTCCCTGAATGTAATCTGATTCTTTTCTCTTGCAGCCTTTAAAATTCTGTCTTTATTTTGTATGTTAGTTATTTTCATAATAATGTGTCTTGGTGTGGGTCTGTTGTAATTTTCTATATTTGGAGTCCTATAAGCCTCTTTTACTTGGTTTTCCATTTCATTCTTCAGATTTGGGAAAATTTTCTGATATTATTTCATTGAACAGATTGTTCATTCCTTTTGTTTATTTCTCTAAGCCTTCCTCAATCCCAATAATTCTTAAATTTGGCCTTTTCATGATATCCCATAATTCCTGTAGATTCTGTTCATGATTTCTTACCATCTTCTCTGTTTGGTCAACTTTGTTTTCAAGATTAAATATTTTTTCTTCAATAACTGAGATTCTGTCTTCCAGGTGTTCTATCCTATTGGTTATGCTTTCTATGGAGTTTTTAACTTGGTTTATTGTTTCCTTCATTTTAAGGATTTCTGTTTGGTTTTTTTTTCAGTATCTCTAACTCTTTATTGAAATGATCTTTTGCTTCCTGTATTTGCTCTTTTAACTGTTGATTGGCGTGATCATTTAATGCCTGCATTTGCTCTTTCATCTCCTCGTTTGCTTCCCTTATTGTTTTAATTATGTACATTCTGAACTCCCTTTCTGACATTTCTTTTGCTGTGCTGTCATTGGGTTTTATTGATGTATTATCTAGGTTTGTTTGGGACATTTTCTTCCCTTGTTTTCTCATATTGGTCAGATGTCAGTGGGACTCTGTGATATTGCAGATTTTCTCTATTGGCTTATAGTGTCCCTGTAGATTTCCAGTGTATCACCTCCTAGCCTTCAGTAGCCTGAAGTCTTGGAGTAACTTGATAATGCAGTGCTTCCGAAGAAAGCTGCCCCTAGCCCACTCCTGGTTCCAAGGAGAGAGACCTGGAGAGGTCTCTGGCTGCCCTGCCCTGGTCCCAGAGTCTGCTTGCAGGTTGGAGGTCTCCGCTGGCTTAGGGACTTGTGTCTGGCTCTGTGTAGAAAGGCTCTCACTGGGCGGTCTGCTCTGAGAACCTAGCCTAGAAAGGTGCTTCCTGCCTGATGGAGCCCCGGAGGGAGCCGGGCTGCTTGATGAAGTCCCTGGCTGCCCTGTCCTGGTCTCTGAAGCAACCTGCAGGTGGGCAGGAGCTGGCCGCGTGATGGTTCAGGGACTTGGAGCTGGTTTTGTGCAGAAAGGCTCTCACTTCGGGGCCTGAGCCACGAAGCTGGAGAATCTGGCCCTGTGGGAGGAGCCCACTGCCCAAGTGCTCAGGGCTGCCTTGGGGGAGACTCTAGCTGCCCTGCCCTAGTCTAATAAGCTGCCAGAATCCGGGCCTGCCTCCCGGACCGAGCTTCACCTGGTGGGGGAGACTCACCCCATGGTTCTATTTTAGTCTGAGTCTATCAATGCCTCCCCTTCTTGAATCCTGTGTTCTGGAACGACTAGAGATGCAGTCACCCTCTAGTCCGCCATCTTGGATCGCCCCCGAGATAGATCTTTTTATTCAATTACATAAATCTCAAAAAATAATACAATCATGGAAAAACCAGGAAAATATCTACAATCAAAATTAAATAAATAAATCTCCCAATAAACTGACAAAGTACTTAAACAACCACGCATGTGGCACATGCCTGTAATGTAATTCCAGCTATTTGAGAAGCTGAAGTAGGAGATCACAAGTTCGAAGCCAGCCTCAGCAGCTCAGTGAGGCCCTAAGCAACATAGCGAGACCCTGTCTCAAATAAAAAATAAAAATGCTGGGGATGTTGCTCAGTGGATGAGTACCCCTGGGTTCACTACCTGGTACAAGAGAAAGAAAAACAAAAAACAAAAAACAAAGAAACAAAAAAGGATCTCAACAACTTTCCTAAACATGCTCAGCAATTTAAAAGAGAACAAAGAAGGGAAGCTAAATAAAATCAAGAAATAGCACAAACACAGTGAAAATATTAACAAATACTAACTATATCAACAGAGCCAAAAAGAAATTTTGGAGCTGAAAAATACAATTACTCAAGTGAAAAATTAAAAAAACCTGCAGATTTGTCTGATAAGAGGAAATAATCCCTAAACCTGAAGATAAAAAAATAAAAACTGAATACTGAAAAGCGAAGTTTCAGTTAACGTCAGAAATGAAACAGCAGACATTTTAATGGAAATCATAATTAAGGTTTGTAAAACAATACTATGAAGCATTATATATAAATAAGTTACATAGATTAGAAGTCAGGAAAAATTCTCTAGGGACCCCAGAACATGAAGATTGAATCATGAAAAAAGAGAACGTTTGATGAGACTCATAACTAGTAAAAAGACTGAACCAATAAGCAGTAATTTATCCTTAAAAGAAAGTCCGGTACCAGAAGGCCTTTCTGGAGGTTTTAACTAAATATTTACTTAATAATTAATACTTAATATTTTTAATTATTAATTAATATTCCTCCATAAACCCTTCCAAAAAACTAAGAAGAAACAATCCTATACTTATTCTGTGAGATCAGTACTACCTTGGTGACAAACTTGAACAATTCCATGACAAAAATAAAAATATACAAATCTTCTTGTTGATGATTAATTTAAAAATCCATAAAAAGTACTAGAAAACCAAGTTCAATAGCACCTAAGTAGAATTTTCCCCTGGAAGGTAAAAATGTATTATTCAACATATAAAATCCAATCAGTATAAGAAACCATTTCACTCTTAGAAATTGTCAAAAAAACAAAGCAGAAAATCAGCAAAAATAGAGAACTGAACAACATAATCAAATAACAAAATGTAATTGAGATTTATGAAAAACTGAACTACTATATGTTAACATCCATGGAAAAACAAGTTGCCATACCCTAAATCACAAAACAAATTGACTGACTTAACAGAATTAAAATCATGCATAATTTACAGTTTTTGATCATATTAGAATCAATGTAGATATCAATGACAGAAAAAAAATAGCAGGGGAATCTCTGGACACTTTGAGATTAACAATATACTTCTAAATAACCTGAAGTCACAGAGGAAATTCACATGAAAATAAAAAATATATAGCAGTGAAGAAAAATGAAAATAAAATAGCAAAATATTTGGGGAAACACTGGACATCTGGACAACAAAATTTACATCATTAGATTTTTACATAAGAAAAGTGGAAAGATTTTAGATTCACAATCTGATTTCCTCTCTTAATAAAGTAGAATAAGAGAAACATACATAAAGCAAACAAAAAAAGTAATAAACATCAAAGCGAAACTCAATGCAATTGAAAACAGGAAAAGAATAGAGAAAATCAATGAAAGAAAATAAATGTAATTCAAGTCTGAAATGGTTGCCAAAAGCTAATGCAGAATTGTCTTATCCCTTGAAACTGTCCCTGCTAAAACAAACAACATGACATATTCTCCTTGACATCAAAGTTTCTAATTTGTAATATAAAAACAGTATTTACCGCATGTGAATAAAGAAATATAGAAAACTGAAGTGAAAGTCTCCATAGGCAAAGTAATGGGAGTGGCAGAAAGGAGCTTTGAGTCTGTAAAGAGGCGAATAGAACTCAGAGTGGTTTCATTCCCCACTTACCAAGAAGGACAAATGAACAGCATTCTGCCCACATCAATGTGTAGAGGTTTACTGCCTGTGCTTAAGGCTGTTGGGCACATACTTTTGTTCATGTTATATGTTATAATTTCATGGCATTATTGACAGGTAAATACAGTGGCGCTAGGAAGGAAATAAGCCCAAATCACTAGCAGAAGAATTCTGAAACTTAGGTTGTAGATTAATAATTAATTGCTAAATAGTTAAAATCATTGCCCTCTTCACTTGTTTTAGTGTCATAGTTTTGTAATGTTTTATTTTAAGGCATTTCTTAATTCAGTACTGTAAGTGAACCTTTTGGTTTGGCAGTTAGAGAGGACTTATTAATGATATTTATTAGCAATATGGAGCAAATAAATTTTATAGATGCATGTTGTTGGTGATTAAGTAAAAGAGAAAATGCAAACTATGTAATTTTATATACCTAATGCATTTTTTCTCAATTTGTGTTTCATTTTCAAAACTATAGTGCTAAAGGAGAGCAGACAAAATTAACCACGTATGGGATATTAATGTAAGCTTGTAATAGGGATAACAGCTTTTATAGAGTGGGATGATTATTTCTATAACCCAATTAAAATTTAATAGTTAGTGTTCTTTCATTAGTTAGATTGGATTTTCTTTAATTCAGAAATTTTATATATTTTACTTTAGAGTTTATGCGTGTGAAAAGCACATTTGGAAAATGGAGGTAAACACTTGGGCTTTAATTACCATGTAATCAGATAAAATTTAACATTGTCCTTCACATTTATTTTAAACATATAAAAATGTTATATTTTCCTAGTCACTGTTTCTTAATAGAAAGTCAAGATATAAAATTGACATGATTGAAGTTCATGTTTACTTAAAGAACAGGTTAATTTGGCAAACCCTGCTGTGTTTGCCAAAATTAGTTTTATTTATTGAGCCTGCTTCTGCAACCTGGTGAAGGCATTTATAAACTATATGACCTTTCATTGGCCATGATTATTAAAATAATAGAACTTGTCTTTCAAGGTGTGGATAATATACAGTATATTTTTATTGTAAAAATGAAAAATAATATTTATTCTTCAAATTACTTTCTATTTGGCTCGTTTTTTAAATTAAATAAACAGTGTTGTGCTATAAAAATAGGTATTAATAATTCAACCAAAAGCAGAATAAAAATGTTCATTTGGACAGTGTTAAACACTTGAGAGAAAGATATGTATGAAGAATACTTGTTCCCAGATTCCAAGGTACATACAATTGTATCACTATGTATCACATCACTAAAATAATAATCAAACTTAATATGGGTAGGAAACATGCCCCTTTACATTCATACAAGCCTTATCTAGGTTTTACCCTCAATGGAAGTAGCCAGTTTCCCTTCTCGGTTTCCTTCTAATATGATCATATTCCTTGGAATCCCTCTTATCACACTGCGGAAAACCGCGGCTGCTTGCCGACAGGGCTGCTTCAAGTGGCTCGCGGAGAAACCGCTGCTTCTATGTCTCTTCGCTTTTGGAAAACCACTTGCGGAAAACTGCCGCTCCTCGTGCTTACGGCCTGACCAGCGGTACAGAAGACACCTACTCTTTAGAAGTTCATGAAGCAGCTTCCCCTTTATTCCAATAAACCCTCAATATATAAGCAGTCTCATTCATAAGCAATTGTAACCAGATATGTCCATCCAATCCTGTTAAAGGTCAAGCAGTCACTCACTGGAGCATACATGTAAGAGTATACATGTAAAGTATATCTGTCCACGTGCTAGGCAGCTGAACTGATTATAATACAGCCAATTGTAAACGTGTTCTGCCTTTCTCCATGCATAATCAGAAGCCGTTTGCTCTCTGCCAGTGGCCATCTTCGGATGCACGTGGCATAACCCTGGGCCCCGGGTTCTGCCTGCCACATCACACCACCAGGAAAAAGCTTTCATAGGCACTGCTTAGTACTTTTTAAAATTTTTAAATTTAATTCAATTTAATTTAATTTGTTTTTTAGATTTACCTGACAGTAAAGTGTATTTTGAAATGTTATGCATACATGGAGTACAAGTTATTCTAATTAAGATCACATTCTCCACGAAGTAGAGTTTCGCTGCTCATCTATTTATATATGAACATAATAATGTAATATTCCATTCATTCTACTATCTTTCCTACTAACACCTATTTCTGAGGGAGAAGCTAGTTTGGTCAATTGCCTCCATAAACCCCCCTTTTTATTTCTATCATATCTGCTATTAAATTTTTATTGGTTCTATTTAGTTATACGTGACAGCAGAATCCATTTTGATATACTTACATAAGGATTGAATATATCTTATTCTACTTAGGATCTCATTCTTGTGGAAGTACAGAATGGGGGGATTCACTGTGTTGTTTTCATATGTGTACATGGGAAAATTATGTCAGATTCATTCCACTGTCATTCCTTTTCCTGTCCCTCCTTCCTTCCCTCCATTACCCATTGTCTAATCTACTTTACTTCTAATTCTTCCCCTCCTTCCTCCTCCTTATTGTAGGTTAACTTCCACAGATCAGAGAAATCATTTGCCTTTTGGTTTTTTAGGACTGTCCTATTTTACTTAGCATAGTAGTCTTCAGCTCCATCCGTTTGCTGGCAAATATCATAAAGTCATTCTTTTTTATGACTGAGTAATACTATATTGTGTACATTATGTCATATTTGACCCAGTTATTCCACTCTTCAGGATATACCCAAAGGATTTAAATCAGCATATTATAGTGATGTAGACACAACAAGGTTTACAGTAGCTCAATTCACAATAACTAAGATACAGAACCAACCTAGGTGCCCTTCAACAGATTAATGGATAAAGAAAATGGCATATCTGCCATCACATTTAAATACCTAAATTTTGGAGGAAATACACTCAAACCATAGCAGATGTGAAGGAAATTATAGACTATCTAAAACAGTTTAAAAAATCAAATGCTTTGGCACTTTCAAACTTCTATAAATCTATCATTTAAATATATTTAAATCTAATAATTTTATTATTTTATTAAATGAGATCATCATAGCTGGGGGTTATATTGTGAATACCGCTGCAGTTTACCATCCCTCTCTACTCCTGATGCTTGCAAGGCTGATTTAAGTTCTTATTGTCAGGACTTGAATTTAGTTCACCATTCCTTTAAGGTAGGTTGGCCTTGGGACTTGCTTTGGTAAATAGAAAGCAGTATTTTTCTAAGACACTTCTCTCTAGCCAATCCTTCTACCCTTCTCTCTATCCTACTATCCTATACTATTCTATTATCCTATACTTTCCAGTATCTTGTTCTTCTCTGTATCCTTGTATTCAACTGCATGTAAACACACCTCCTTAAAGTTCTGTTGGGTGAGACATCATTTAGAGGACAGATAACATTCCCTCCAGTTTCAAATGTAGAGTCTCAGCTAACTCACATTTAGTAACAGCCATATGCAATTTTTGCTGAGATCTGAAGAAGGAGCCAGAGGTACTTAACCTTCATCTCTAATTGGCATAATAATGAACAAAAAATTATTTTGTTTTAAGCCACAAAATCTGGAGTGGTTGCTATGTAGCAATAGCTAACTGATAAAATTCTCAATAGAAAATTTTCAAAAATGGCCATTTTAACATGATTTTTTCAACATTATTTATATAACATAATCTTTCTGAAGTGTCACATAGAACACAAGACAATCACATGATATTGGAAAAATGCTAAAATACAATTTTCTTAGAAAGTGTAACCCATAATATTTTAGGAAATGTAAAGAGAAAAAACTTTTAGGATATTTTGAATTTATTCTTTAAATACAAAGCTGTCTTAATGAATTCTCCTTATTTCTGTTCTGTTTTTCTTTTTATATATTTAATATTCAGAAGTATATAGCCAATTATATTTTTAAATTTATTGTTTTTTTTGAAGCCATATTTTATTTACTAAGTTGTTGTTGTGCTTCCTTTTAACCTTTTATACATGCAAATTTGGGGTCTACCATTATATGGATTCATCCATATAATTAGATTTCCTCATCTGTTAGTTGATGATTATCCAAAATAGATTAATTACTGAAAATATATTTTGAAATGGCAATATCTTACATCAGTTTAGAATGATGTGTGTGTGTTAAATTGAGCCTACATCATTGAGACAAATAATCCTATTCATTCATAGGCTTGAATTCAAAACCCAAAAGTCTATGTTTCTATTTGGTTATAGAACATCCATCTCTGTGATTGGAAATTCTTGTTTAGAGGTAGCAATAAACTATATGCTTAATATATTCTCATCTAAATCAACTTTGGAGGACACAATGATTACCATTACAATAATAATAATAATTGTGTTTTGTTTTATAAAATGTCCATCAGGTGTTAAATTCTGCAAAAGTAAAATTCAAAAATATTCATTTTTTTAATTATTTATTTCATTAATGGGACTCTTTTGTTTACACAGCATTGTTGAGACACTTTCAGAAGCAAGAAATTAGGAATGTACATGTTCATTTGTTCTAGTATAATCCTAGAAATTTTTATTATCTAGTGGTAGAATAAACTCCATTGTGACCTACCAAATTAGTTTCACAGAGCAAACCCATTGGTGACAGTATATGAAAAAAACAGCTTATTTAATAATCTTATTTTATCATACTAAATAGTCACTTAAATGTGTATTACTTACTCATAAACTTTAGAATCCCCAATATAAAATGTCTCCTCAGCAAATACAAATAACACCTAACATACCAAAACATGTGCTTTTTATCTTCATGGTTGTTATTTTCTGATTTAGGTTCAGCCTTCTCTAGAGGCTGTTAAAGAATGCATACATTTTTGCTGACATTTTATCACAGCAATAAAATGAGATGGGGAGCTATACTCAAAAGGCCACTAAAATCAGTCAGCGTGTTTACTGCAGAAAACAACTGCTTGCCAAACACTTTAGAAAAAGATCACTAAAGTATGACTAGATTTATGTGTGTGCGTTTTCACACAAAGCTCTCAATTTGTAGCATGTTTTACAGCATTATAAATATATTATGTCTACAAAAGATAGCTTCAGTTAATGCTATTGTTCTTACAACATGCTTACTTTAGTTCATGATAAATTATCCACGGACTGCCAGAAGAATTTGAAAAATTTTAGTTTTAAAATCACACAAAAACCTACACACGAATCAATGTCCTTAAGGATGTGCTTCCTGTTCAATTTAATGTTTTCATTAGTAAGGATCATTTTACCTGATAACATTACAGATTCTCCTATGATGTTTCTAGGAACTCTAGGAAGTAGTCGGCAATATTTTCAATTGTATGCAACTAAAACCATCTACAGTAGGAAAAAAAAATCATCTGAACACAAATTTATTGTGAATAGAGCTGAAATACCTAAGTAGCAAGAGCACTGTGTACATTTTAGCCATTGTATAAGTTTTAGTTGAATAATTACACTGTTTTTTACTGTAATTCATTAGAAATATTCTAAAAGCATAAAGTAAAAGGAAATCTGAAAACAAAATTCATTTAGTCATTAACAGTACCATATGTACATTACAATCCTCTTAGCAAATACTAAACATAGTGCTGTGCACCCAATGAGACACTAACATCTTCCATACTTATTCCTGGATGTACAATGGATCAAATCAGATCTACACCCTTTTTGCCTATTATGACAACCCCTTGGGTTGGTTGTCATAACCTGTATACATACAGATTATTATCAGATTATTAAATTTAAATCATTGGATGAGACCTTATCCAGTATGATGAGTATCTTTGTAAAAAGTTTTTGTTGTTGTTGCTGCCTTTTTGTTGTTGTTGTTGTTTTGGTGACAAATACTTAACTGTAGTATCCTGAAAACAAAAATAAATGGTTCAGTCAATCATATAAATGTTGAACAGTATATGCCATTCTGATAATGTAGAACTGGTTTGCAATAAAGAGTGACGATGAGATGATATGATTGTTAACAAAGAACAGTCAACATTATTCTTCATCTCAAATAGGTGTCTTGTGGGTAATGTACGTCCTCTTAACCCCTGATACAATCTAATTTTAGTTTAATGGTAATGAGCTTTTTTCTGATCACCACCCATATGAAATTTGAGAATGCCAATGAATACTCTTAGGTCTTAGGTCTTAGAAAAAATGAGGGGAAACAAAGAAAGGGATGGGAAACAGGGTCATTTCTTTTGTGGACATCTTTATTGAACACCATTGCTCTCTAAGTCCTTAAAAATGATATGAAGTTTCATGTATTTTTTCATTCTTTCTGCATTTTTGGCCATCTCATCTTGAATAGTAGGGAGACATTTATTATCTGTTTCTATATATTTCTTTTATTCTGTTCTGTTTTCAGATTATAAGTATTTTTAAGTATTAGGATGTCTTCGTAAATCTAACATTCCCTCTTATAGGCCCATTTTCTGCCATCTCTTTCATTTTCCTCTCTCTATTTTATTTGTTATTCATTGACTATTAGTGAGAAACTTGAACTTAATTATTTTCAGTGTTTTTTTTTTCCTAACATACCATATGAAGGCTATAATGACTTCTGAGCATGGTTTGAGATGGATTCCATAGTATTTTAATATTAAGAATTTATCAGTCAGCTAAAAATATTTTATATTTTTTTAAATTTTCATTTCTTTAGTATATTTAAACAGAAGTCAAACACACCTAAGTGTATGTTTGATTCCAATCTAATTGCACTTTTTAGCTAATATACTCTAGGCTTTGCCTCTTTAAGACTAAATTCTTATTTTAAAAAGAAATGTTCTAATGAGTTACACATAACAGTAGAATGCATTCTGACATACTGTACACAAATGGAGCACTTCCTCTGGCTGAACAAGGTGCAGAGTCACACCAGTAGTGTAATCATACATGTATATAGGGTAATAATGTACATCTCATTCCACTGCAGTGCTTTAGTTCATACATTTGGGAGGGGGAATTATCACATAACAAGGGAAAAAGAATTTATTTGAGTAAAAGTCTCATGTCAACTAAAGACTAACTTCAGGCTGATGCATTATGGAACCTCTGGAATACATACTGCACACAGATAAAACAACTCTGGAAGTATTATGGAAATTTCATTTGCAAACAATAACTGAGCTTGGGGAATGGTTATGCCATTTGGTAAGGGAAACGTGGTAAGTGATTTCACCCAACATACTCCATAGTACCACACATTTTCAATTGTTTTACCCAAGAGTCATAGTCTATCTTGGCTCACTCTTAACACTATTTTATTTGATTGTAATTTGTGTAATAATTATGGGTGGGGTACATGGAGCAAAACTTCCGTCTGCTGCCAGAGTTGGTTGTGAGTCTGTATTTGATATATTTGATTTTCATCTTCTACTTCCCATTGTAATTTCTCATTCCACTTAGCTAACTTCTGTTAATCAAAGTGACTTGACATTTTGGTTGACTTAGATATTTTCTTCTAAAATGCCGTTTGCCATGTTTTCATCAGACTTTGTTATTCTAACTCGTTTACAGATAATACTGGACATGGGAACACCACAGATTGTCTTAGTTATAATCTATTCCTCTCTAGTCACATAACAACTGGCCTACATACGTATAGTGGGTAGGGCCAATTATCCTTGTCAAAATGATAACTTTTCAGTCGCTGCAGGTCTTTTTAGCAAGTCAAAGTCACCAGGCACCAAGCAGACTTACGTTTCTGTGGTATAATACTTGCCCTTGTTATTAATTGTTTTGATCTACTAAAACATAGTAGATTTGTTTTAAATTCCATATCTAATGACTTTAGTTACCTGGATCACCAGTAGAACTATTTCAATTGTTTGTGTTCTCTTGTTTTAGTGTTTTGATTTTTGCTCATGTTAATAATAGAATTTTTTAAAATACATATTATACTCTGTATATGAAAAAAATTAGAAGTCTCTAGATATTTTCATTTTTCTTGAGTAAAGAATTAAATTGCTTGATTACACTAATGGTATGAATCTTCATTATGCACAATGAAGAAAAAAAAAGGTTGAAAGAAAAGAAAAAAAAAGAGATTCAGAAAGTTGAATCTCATTTGTATACAATGAGTCAAAATGAAGTCTGTAAAAATTAAAAAATAAATAAATAAAAATAAAAAAAATTATTATGAAAAAAGTTAAAGTAGGGGTACACTGTCTTCTCAACAAACAACCTAGAGTTTTTTGAGCCTGTGTTGTGGGAAGTACCCTTTTTTGGTTTACATTTTTAGGGAATAGCCTTTCTGAAGTCTTATCTCAACACATGGTCCATTGATTGCTGTTCTTTCTCCTCACCCTTCCTTCAGTCCAATTTAGTTTCCTTGCAACATAAGATTACTGGAAGTGCTAAGATTTTTAGTCACTTAGCAATTGCTTTCTGATTGATTTCTTGACCTCTTGCTCCCATTCCTTTTAGGATTTACCAATGACCTAGAGCATTAAAGAATTCAGAATTCTGGAATCACTCACTGAGGTTTTTTTTTTTTTTCCTCCCTTCCAGAATTCCTGTCCCTGAAATCTTGTGTGCCTTATTACTTATAAAAACAAAATTTTACTGCCCCTTATAACAGTATATCAAGCTCTAAGTTTCTGCTTTCTCATTGAGCTTTATGCCTTTTCCTGAGATTTAGGGGAACAATCCCCAACAAAAATGGTATAATTCTGACTCCATGCAATCTGTTTCTCTCCGCCCTCCTGTTCCCTCAAGTTTTAGTTACTTGGTGTTCTCTGATACTGAGTACCAGATGTGCTTGGCACTTCCTCAGTTTTATGGATGTGTTTTTCTGATTCATGTTATTCAGAAGTAATCAGTTCTGCAATACCAATTCATATTATTTCAATGCGATGAAATCTTTAGTACTTAATGGGCCAACATAGGACTTATTTTATTTTATTACTAAGCATATATTTGAAGGGAAAATAAAGACCATATTCTACAATTACTACAAGATGGTTTTCACATAATTAAATCCCAGATCCTACCCACATATTAACCCAAGGGTGTTGGATTTTTTTCTTTAATCAGAATTTTAACACTATAAATCACTTCAGAGATTGAAATGTACAATGGGAGGTTCAATTTCAATAGGAAATATTAAGCTTCTATAATCTTATTTTTTTTTTCAAACACATAGGTAATAAAAAATAAAATGTTTGCTTACATAGCTGTTATGAATACAAGTGTGATCACAAAAGCATCCTAACACCCTATGCCTGTGAAAGTGATCTTACTGGGCATCTTCAGAGACTATGCTGATTATCAGATTATTAAATTTAAATCATTGGAGGAGACCTTATCCAGTATGATGAGTATCTTTGTAAAAAGGAAGGTAGAGTGAAGGTGATATAAAACACATCTGCAGGTTAGGGACTTTCTGAAGCTATCTAAAACTAGGGGAGAACTACAACAACAGATTCTTCCTCACAGTCCACAGAAGGAACTGATCCTGGGAACTCTATGATTTGGGGCTTCTATCTCCAGAATTGTAAGACTACATTTGAAGAAAAAGTCTCAATAACATATGCCAATTTCTGTGCTTGTGTAGATTTTATGACAGAGAGGAAATTCAAATGTAATACTGGATGGCTGCAAATTACACACTCATCTCAAAATTGGGGCAATAGACAAAAACTATTTTACAATATCTCTTTAGCATCCTGGTAAAGTCAGGCTGACCATGCTGGTATGAAAGTCTTCTTCCAATTATCAGTTTCTTCTGTATTAAATTATGTTTTCTTGTTATGCATAAGTAGTTTCTTTGGTCCTTGACATTAGAACTTGAATTCTAACGGCTGTGAATATGAAATGTGAGACAAATGCCTTTCATCAACCGATTACATTTGAATACATAATGAGTATTTCAAGTATCAGAGATTTTAATAACTAATTAAGTATCTTTCTATTTGAAGAAACTGTTATAATGGTTCATTATATTGTTCTTTCCTTTTGACATTTCTAGATGGTCAATCTGATTTAACTAGAGTAAAATGGAATTAAAGGACTTTTTAGGTAATGAGAGTAGCAATGTGATAACATAGAGTCTGGAAAGAGATTAGGATTTAATAGGAATTTACAGGAGACAAGATGAGAAGGTTGGGGACCAGATGGAGGGTTATTTGATGTGAATCTAAAATAACTGCAGATACTATAGCCAATAGATCTGAATAAGCCACCTATGGTGCTGATCACTGTGAGAGACACAAGATGATTCTTCATTATAGATAAAAAGGGTAAGTCATAATTTACCTACTTAAGACCACACTATTGTATCATCATAAGGTCTTTAATTTTCAAATATTAAAAAGCACCCATATTTTACACTTCAGTTCAATTTGTTGGCAGTTGTAATAAAAAGAAATATTATTATATATTACAGTGTTAGAGTAAAATCTTAGATTATACAGACTGAATGGAGAAGCCCTGCTTAAATATATTAATATGAAAGATCATAAAGTAAATGGTCAACAGATCACATATATTTTAATGTGTTTTTAAACAAAAATATAAACAAAAGTAATCAGAAACAATACTTTTTATTTAGGTGATATAGTAGTGTACTTCCTACAGTAAGAATTCTTAAAGAAATGTTCAGAAAAATATAGCCCAATATAAAAGTAGACTGATGTCAGAAACCATCAGTCACAAGAAAAAATATATATATTTCGTAGCCCAGGCATACTTTAAAATTAAAAACATAAAGGAGGAGTTAGAAACAATGTCACTCTTATAATTTTTATTAATTTACTTTATTTGATCCATCAAGACGTCAGCTATTTGTAAGTAGGTTTATGTAACTCAATAAAGTACAACTACCTCATTGACACAGTTGTTTTTTCATGTGTTGAATTCATTGTGATTGAAGTCTAAAGCTAGGAAAAACTTCTTTCTCATGCATAAAGTGTTGGACACTATCATTTTGAATTTGTATTAATTGCAACATGTAATAAAATGCCAAAGGCGATTAGGCACATGAATATCACTAACACAGACCTTCCACTTGGAAACAAACTCCACAGTTTTTAAAAATATTTTAGCCTTTATTTTGAATAATAATACACACTTGATATTTCACTTACACTTGAGTAAAATCATTCCTTTATGCACTTGTATACTAGTACATATAGAAAGGAAAAAGAAAAAATAGATTTATTTTAAACTATTTTTATGAATGCATTATATATGTATAAAAAATATAAAGATAGAACTCCAGAGCATGTAGAACATTGTCCAGCATATTCTAGCCCCTTGGTTCAATTTTTAAAAATTGAAAAATAGAAACTACACTGCACTACAATAAAAAAAAATAATAATAAAAAGGTAATGTTAATTTATCAACTTTTGGATGCATGCCAAAGATAATTTAAGGTGCATGGATAATCAAGTATGGGATAATTAATCATGAATGAAATGATACTCTTTTTAAATGTATCAAAATATATTTGCAATGTTATGCTTTTTAAAAATTTATTAGTTTTGTATTTTAACATTTTTCTAATCATATGTTGTCTGTATACATCTTACTTTTACCATTTTCTTCTAAATAAAGATAATATTTCTATTGAAATACACAATATATGCACCAAATGTATAAAAAAAAATACAGCTAAGACTTATTTTTTGTCCTTTTGTTTGTTTGCTTTTTAGCAAAGCAAGAACATTGGGAAAATGTCATCAGAATACAGTAGACTACTCAATTCAGATAGGTACTAGTTTTGTTAAGAAGCAGAAAGGAAACTTGAACATTCCTACATTAAATGAATGCTTTGCTATTCACATGCAAAGATGAAGACTGCACAATTCACTTTGATTTTATGTATTTCTGTCAGTAGTTTTCCAATAGAAGACTCTATTAAAATAGTGTACTTAATTTTAGAACACTGGATTTTCCACTCTATGTAGCAATTTATTTTCTTTCGATTTTCTAAGATGACCAGTTACCTGAGTTCCTCTTGCAATCTTTAGACTTTAAATTTAGAAAATTCTTTCAGATGGTTATTTTATTCTTAATTTTAGGAAACTAAGTTATTTTAATTGTATTATTTTTAACTTTATTTCATACCACTCTAAATTGTCTTATAAATGGAAAACCAAATGTCTATGGAATAATTGGATAGTGTACAGTCTCTG
The DNA here is from genome assembly GCF_902686455.1 of Sciurus vulgaris. Lineage (NCBI taxonomy): Eukaryota > Metazoa > Chordata > Mammalia > Rodentia > Sciuridae > Sciurus > Sciurus vulgaris. The sequence goes on along the minus strand of NC_136470.1, from coordinate 20,951,414 downwards.
TCTTGTCAAAATAAACCAGAAGCCTTGCATCTCACATGGTTTTTGCTTTCCCAATCCCCTTTATTACCCTCAAAAGATACTCATAATATAAAATGTGCTGCTTTTAAGAAAGAATATTTTAGAAAACAAAGGTGGAGTCCTAATATTTATATTGCCACTTAACATGGCAATATACCTGAGCCAGAGTCTATACTTTCATAAAAGACATTAAAACAGAAACACTGCCTCTTTGATAGTCATGTAAGAACAAATGAAATGTGTCACATTCAATTCATTTTTATACTTAGTTATTCCTTGTACATTTTGCTATATTATTAACTTATCTCCTATCATAGTCACCTACAGAAAATGGTCAATTGATAAATATTAACTTAAATCAGGACTGAGGAAAATGGCATACTTAAGATTTGGATCTCAAATATGCTTTAACAATCTTTCTAGACCAAATTAATTAACTATAAATCATGAAAATTATAAAGCAAATTTTATCCTCACTTATGAACTAGGGTGGGAAGTCTGATTTATAAGAATTCCAATTGGTGTTATACCTTTTTGAACACAAATGAAATCAAATTCTACATTTTGGAATGATTAAATTTTCCAAATTATTTACAAATAAAATTACTCTTGGTGTACTGTTTCTTTTGCAATTTGAAACATGCACCTTTCAACAAACTCAGAAGAATTTGTTTTTTTCTATTTGAATCAAACTACTGTTTTTCTCAGAAATACTAGTTCTATTTTATTTTTCCATTCTGCTATTTTACCAAATTGTTTCAAAAAAGCACAAGTGACCCCATGTCATCAAGTAATCAGGAGTCCAATGTTACTTTGTAGCAAAAACATCATGAGCCACACCTGTAGAAAGTACTGAAACAGTTCCAAAGATTCCATGTATATAACTGGCCTCATAAAAATAGTTGCAGCTCCTCTTATAAACAAAATTTCCTTGGACCATCAGTATAAATGGTTCATCTTCCTTTGCAATAATATTGCTTTCTCCCTTTTTTGCTCTCTCCTGTCTCAGGTAGGTACACATTGCCCCTTCATGTTTGGTAATAGGAAAGCATTCTGAATGTGAAGTGTTGGCATTTTGAAGTTTTTTGAAATCAGTGATTCCCATTAAAATTTCAGGTTATTTTTGAATAAGTAGCTGTGATAAAATTTAGAATTTTTTAAACAAATAATATGGTTTATTTTATTTTTTTAAAGAAAAAGTATATGACAATTTCATATAAATGTAAGATAACTGTAAGAGTGAATATATGACAGTGAGAGTGGATGAATTTCAGCAAATATTCTGGAGTAAGAATGTCTCTAGAAAAGTAAAACTGAGAAGACAGTAGAAATATTAGTGGTCGTGAGGGCTTTAGGATGAAGACAGGAGGTTGAAATAGGTGAGAAAAGGAGATATTTAAGGTAGTAAGATTATTCTATATGAGTATAATATTGGATGCATGCTATTATGCATTAGTCAGAGCTCATAAGAGGTCCAACATAAAAAGTGAAACTTCATGCAAACTATAAAATGTAATCAATAATAATGTACCAGCATCAGTTCATTAGTTGTAACAAATATGTCAGGTAATGTTAAATGATAATAATAGGAAAAATTGGAGTAAAATCATGATGGGTTATGTGGAAACTCTATATTTAACTATTAAAAGTTATAAAAATGTTATTAATTTAAAAATAAAACATGAAACTATATCATCACATTTAATAAGATGTTGTGTTTAAAATCAGTGGAATAGGAAAGAGTGGGATGAATCTGACATAACTTTCCTATGTGTATATATGAATTGACCACACTGAATTTCAACATAGTGTACATCCATGAGACTGGGATCCTAATTAGAATAAGATAGATTCCATGGTTGTATAAATATACCAAAATAGATTCTACCGTCATATATAACTAAATAAACAATAAAAATTTAAAAAATCAGTAGTTTAATAAAGTAAATTATTGAATTTAATTTTGATAATTTTTAAATGTATGGCAGCATAGACTATCACCAATTGCAAGAATATAAAAGATATTCGGAAAATAATATTGAGCAAATACATTTAGTATATTTTAGCACATGTAAAATTGTAACATGAAAAAAACTGAGTGAGCAAAACTTTGAAATGGCAGAGCTTATGAAAGATGTTTGCTTAAACTCATCAAATTTTGTAAACAGAACTTTGGCTTTATGGGGATATTGAGTTTATTATTTGATTTCCCAAAGTTTTAGTATAATTTGGTCTTTGTTCAAAATGATCTTATGTGATGATAAGCAAATTACACTGTGGTATTGAGAAATTAATGTTTTTGCATTTACTCTCTTTATACTACCAGTTGATGCTTCACATACTTCAATCAGAATCCAGAACTCAATATTGATTTTTTTTGTCAATAGTTTCATTGCATCATATTCAGGGATTTTTTTTTGGAGTGCTTTTCTATAGCAGTTTTCAAAATATTTATTACAGAATAGATTTTTATGTTTTAAATTGCTTGGGTCTTGTTGAAACTGAAAAAGGATGCATCATATTTAATAAGCCTTCTGAATATTTACCTTTATATACAAAGAACTTTAAATTTTCAAATCCTGGTTGATCATTATCTTCACCAATAACTATGAGAAGGCATTGAAGAATATTGCCATCATGGTAATTACAGCAGCTTAAAAAAAAAAAGAAAGAAAAGATGAATGGAAAAAGATGTTAGTGAAATAATTTACCTTTTGAGAGAGAAATGAGAAATTCAGTGTATTTTACAAAATATAGTTTCATTCTATAGTAAATATATAGCTCATTTTAATTTAGTAGAATATAGCCTTTAATATAAATGTATAAACTCTTCTAAGTTGTATTTTATCTATGGAATATGTTTGTGCAAGAAAATGGAATGACATTATACAGTAATTTAACTCTATTCTGCTTAATGTGAAATGTACAGTTTGTTTTCTTAGATAACAACTCATATTCTGTCTAATGTCTTTTCATTCCTATCAAGGATATAAGTAGAAGTAATATAAGGATATATTAACTTTGCCAGCTTTAAATTCAAATTTAACACAAATTCTGATGCCTTGAATATGAGTGATATTTACCATTTACTAGTTACGCATTGTAATTTTCCATGAATTCTGAATTTGATTCCAATTACAACTGATACATTTTCAGAGGAAAGGTCATGGTGACTCTTCAGGTCATCGACTTCAGTAAATATTTTTGTAAAAAAGGGAATTTGGCATACACACAAATGAATCTCCTATGCTTTAATTGTAAATTCCACTTGCTTTGTTTATGACATTTGGGTTTAGGTCAGAGTAGTCCTCTGCTCCATGACCTATTACCGTTTAATTTGTAGTACTGGCAAACAATAGCCTATTTATAACACAGAGCTCTTTACTCCCTAGGGAGTACTGACTCAGTTAAATTAACCACTGCCAAAGCAATTGCCATTTTAAAGATTCTGAACTCTTTTGAAATATTCCAATTATATTTGGAATAGAGCACAACAGGTTTTTAAATAATTATGTAGAACATTGCCATTTATCCACAGTCAACAAAAAATTAATTGACTAATAAATTAGGCGATTATTCATTTATAAAATGTGATAATAATTCATTTCACTTTTAGGAAAGCATGGTTTCTTAATGAATGTGACACACTTCCAGATCTGGGAATGCTTTTATCTTATCTGGGTCCACTCATTTTTACTATTTACTTGTCTTTTCTCAGTATTCTGATGCTTGTTTTTCCACCCTTATGTCCTTGCTCATTCTTAAATAACTGTGTCTGTGAGATAGACATTACAAAGTTTAAGTCCCTTAGTTTGTTTTTTGCATATAACTTCCACATACTTTCTTACCTACTTTCTTTTTCTTTAAGCTTGCTTAACATTTTGATTGATGTAGTGGTTGTTTTGAGGTATAATCCAGAGCAGTGTAATATATTACTGCACTTACCTGTTTCATATTTCCTTTTCTTTGATGATGTTAAACAGCTTTCCATTGCTGGAATACCTGAGAGAAACAACTTGGGGGTATGCCACAGAAACCCATCAAAAGTGTTGCTCTACTTTTCTTAATTTTATGCAAAGTAATATTACAAACAATCTATACAATATTTATACAATATTTGCTGTAGTAGTCTACTTTTGTTGTTTGTTTATTTTCTTTACCATTTTCTAAACTAAAAATTTGCATTTCCCTTCCTTGAGTCATCTTATTTTTTATTTGTTTCAGGGTGTATATGCTTGCCTATGTTTATATATAATATTATACATTTTGATTACATCTATAGGAATTGAATTATTACATAAAGCTTAGAATATAATTTTTCCAAAATGTAATTAAACTCAATTCTGTTTACTAAAAAGAATTCTCATAATCCATTTCACATATCATAATATTTTTGGGCTTGTGGAACTCATGTATATTATTATTAACAAGAATGAGTAGCAAATGCACATTAGGATTTTGTTGGTTGTGACCATAATATTTTCAAAATGCATAGTGGAAAATAAGTTCTGCTTTTAGAAAACCACACTAAATATGTCTCAGATTAAAAGTTTACCTCTGATAAAAGATTACCTGTAGGTTCCTAACAGGAAGGAGAACATCTCATCGTCAGAGAGACTATAACTGTGAAGAAGCTTTTTAGTTTGATGCCATCAAACTAAATTATTTATTGATTGATTATTGGTTTTACTTCCTGTACTTTGGGAGTGTTGTTAAGGAAGTCCGTTCCTGAGCCAATATTTTGGAATGTTGGGCCTATATTTTCTTCTAGTGTGCACAGAGTTTCTGGTCTAATTTCTCGGTCATTGATCTGCTTTGAGTTGAATTTTTGTAGTGTGAGAGCTAGGGGGTGATTTCCATTCTACTATATATGAATTCCCAGTTTTCCAGAATTATTTGTTGAAGAAGCTATCTTTCCTCCAATGCATGTTTTCAGCATATTTATCAAGTCTGAGGAACTGCATTTTGTGGGTTTGTCTCTGTATCTTCTTTCTGTTCCATTGGTCCTCTTGCCTCTTTTGGTGCCAATACCATGCTCTCTTTTTAACTCCAGTTCTCTAGTATAATTTAAGGTCTGGGATTATGATGAGTCCTGCTTTGCTTTTCAAAAGAAACAATCAAAAACTTGAACAGAGAGCCTACAGAATGGGAGAAAAATTTTCCACCTGCACTTCACATACAGCATTAGATTTCAAGGATAGATATAAAGAACTCAAAATACTTAGCACCAAATAAACAAATAATCCAATCAATAAATGGGAAAAAGAACTGAACAGACACTTCTCAAATGGAGAAATACAAGTGGTCAACCAATATATGAAAAAATGTTCCACATCTCTTGCAATTAGAGAGATGCAAAACAAAACTACATTGAGATTCCATCTAAGTCCAGTCAGAATGGCAATTTTCAAGAATACAGGTAACAATAAAGATTTGTGAGGATGTAGGGAAAAGGCATGCTCATACATCGCTAGTGGAACTTCAAATTGTTGCAACAATATGGAAAGCAGTATGGAGACTACTTAAAAAAACTAGGAGAGAAATCAACAATTGACCCAACTAGCCCACGCCTTGTATTTTATCAAAAAGATTTAAAATCAGAGTAACTCAACCACATCAATGTTTATAGATGCTCAATACACAATAGCTAAGCTATGGAACCAACCTACACATCCTTCAACAGATGAATGGATAAATAAATTGTGGTGTATGTACACAATGGAGTATTGGTCATAAAGAAGAATGACTTTATGACATTAAACAGTAAATGGGTGAATTTTGAGACTATCATGCTAAGTGAAATAAGCCAATCCCCAAAATAGGTCAAATATTTTCACTGATATGTTGAGGCTAAACCACAATAAGAGGGGAGAGAAGAATAGATTTTCAGTAGATTTGATAAAGGGGAATGAAGGCAAGGTGGGGGGGGGGGGGGATAGGGAAAGAAAAGACAGTGGAATGAGTCCAAAATTAGTTTCTTATGATTTACATAAATACACCATAGTGAATACCACCATCATGTGCATCCATAAGAATGGGGTCATAACTAGAATAGTATATATTCCATGCTTGTACAATTATGTAAAAATGAATTCTATGGACTAAAAGGAGCCAGAAAAAAAAAAGAGAACAGAAGAGAAAAAGAGATCAGGAGCAAGAAAACATGCTGGGGAGAAAGAGCTTGCTTTTGTAACAAAAGAGCCAACATAACTAACTGGCTCCCAAGATTCCAATGATGTACAGGAGTGTTTCCTTCATAACCTAATCAATTCTTAAAGGTCTCAACTCCCAATAAAATCACAACGATGATGACATTTCAACATTAGTTTTTGAGAATTTATTCAAACATATTCAACATAGCATTCATTTATTAAATGGAATAATTGCTTTTGATGCAATGTGTTAGATCTAGGTCCTTGTGAATGTTAAATGTATGCTTTACCACTGAGTTACCTTACCACCTATGGATGTAATGATTTATAAGGATACAATTTTTAATTTTTCAATGGTAAAGTTCATGGGAAAAAGTAAGTTAAATATTTGATTATTTTACTATTTTTAAAGCTAATGAAATGTTTGCTGACCTCCTTAGAAATAATGGATTTAAATATAAACAGTATATTGAAATCCACTATCATTCTTACGTTGAGAACACAATTTTTATCTTTCTCTAGGGAATTTACTTATCAAGTTGTCATAGATCTATATTGTAATTGATATTTTCCTTATTGTCTACTGCATTGAGATACAACAAACTCATCTTGAATATATTCTGATGACAACACAGAGGTAGACATTTCTCCAAGCCCCCATTTTGTGTTGGAAATTCCTACCTCTACATCACATTTCTAGATTTCATAGTGAATACTAGATAGATAGATAGATAGATAGATAGATAGATAGATAGATAGATAGACAGATAGATGATAGATGAGATAAAGCAGGATATGAACAAACTGTTTCATTTTATTTCTAACTCAAGATTTCTACTTTAATCTCTATATTGCATCTGTAATGTTTATCTTATATTTTGTACATTCAATGAACTGTTGCATATTATATATGAATTTCTGATATTTCCACATTAAGAATTCTGGTCTTGAGAAAGAATATACAGGAATAAAGTACCACATCATTACTGATTCGGTTCATAAAAAATTACACACGAAATTTCAGATTAATAGTATCTATGCAAACAACGCCTATTACCACTGCCAAAAATAAATCATGGTATGAATGTGCTGAAATACACAGCATGCATGTTGCTCTTTTAAGCTTGCTAGTTACCTCAAATCTCAAACCTGAGTTCTCAAGATAAGAAATAATTATTGTAAGCACTCTTGCTATCTGTTGAATACATATATTCTGCTGATTTTTATAGAAATAATTGTCTGAAATATCTAGTTTTCTGATAAAAGAAAATGAGAAACTTTTTAATGTATAACAAAATTAAACTGCAAATGCATTAAAGTGACATCAATATTAGTGCAAAATATAAAAAGTTGTTAAAATATATTAAAATGATAGAGAACATTTTCTTAAAGTGGGAATTCAATTTTAAACTTCCCTTAAATGCCCATCCTTCTTAAATTCAAGGTAAATCATGATGACACAGTTCTGTTCAATTTTTAATCTCTTTCTTACATAGAAATATACACATGTAAATTTAAAAATTCTTCTCTCTTATACCAATTTAATCAATAATATAATTTTAGAGACATTCAAAATGTGTAGAATTCAGACTTTTATACCAATAAATGCATAGCAATTGATTTTTTGAATTAGAAAATGTATCTTTAGAATGGAAATAAATATTAACTGATCATCATTGCAGTGTAGTACCTTGAGCCAAAAGACAAAATAAATGGCTTAAAATATTAGAAAAACAACACCTAAAAAGTAAAGAATAGTAATATGACCCTTCAACAGATTAGACTGTACATTTTTATAAATTTGAAACTTTTGAGTTTCTGTTTGCTATTCAAGCAAATGATGATGTTAGCCTTTTATTTTGCCAATTCATTGACATGCTTCTTCTTGTTGACCTACAAAAGCAAATTACTTGTGTCTAGAGACTTTGGAGTTCTGTACTCACCATGAGAATTCCAGTTCCCACTTCTCCCTTTTCATTAGCAATAATTTATAAATATAAAATACAATTTAAAGTTAGGATCCTTTCATTTAGATGGGTAGTGATATTGTAGAGAAAATAGTCCAAGTCCTGATACTTGGAACAGAGTGGAGAAGGAAGACAACCCTGTCACAAAGTAGTAGCCAATGGATCAAAAGGACAGGCAGAAAAAATGACATGCCAGAAATTAGCCAATATGGATTTAAAATCAAAGCTAAGAATTCAGACCTGAAAATGATGGTAGAAATGAGGGAGTACACAAAGAGGTTTTTGAAACAATATATGTAGGAAAATCCAGGGAAACTGGGTACTCTTTTTACAGATGAAATATGAAGTACACTAATCAAGAAAGTGCATTAGTTTAATAGTTCTTTTCTGTTCCTATTTCAATAAAGTGAAAATATTTCTCAAGTTTTTTGGATAGGGAGGAATGCAAAATTTTGGCATTATTTTTATCTGTTACCTGAAAAGTAATTAACACAATTTTCCCAGAGACCTTTGTTACAGCTAAGGAAAACTCCTGCAACATCTTGCTACTATAAAGCTCCAATTTATCCCCAATAAAAATACTTCCTGTTGTAACAAGTTGATTGAGTTTAATTCACATAACATAAATTTTAATATTTATACCTCATTCACAGAATCATGCAACCCTCATGACAATTTAAAAATATTTGAAAAAATCTCAGGACATCACTCCCCACCACCCCTCAAAAAAACCCCAACATATCCATTAGCAGTCTCATTATTTCTCATGACATCTCCCTGGATTAGCCCATCATTAATTTAATTTCCTTCTCTAAAGATTTATATACACTGGACATTTCACACAATCTTACAGTATGTGGTCTTTTGAGCTTTGCTTTTATCATTTAATGATTGCAAGTTCAAACACACAATGATACTTGATTCCCATTTTTGCAAATAACATTCCATCTTTTGAAGAAATGACAGTCTTCAAAACTAGATTCATCATTTAGAGCCACATCTTCATTATATGAGGATTTCTATTTCTTTCACAGTTTCAATAATATAATTTATTTTGTCTTTTTTATGATAATCATCTTAGTTGCTATGATATTGCATTTCATTATAGTTTTGATTTTAATTCCCCTGACATTAATAACATTGATCATCTTTTTATATGCTTATTGTCCATTTGTATGTCTTCTTCAGAGAAATGTCTATTCAATTTTCTGCTCCTTTGTAAATTGGATTATTTTATAAATAGTGAGTATATTGTAGGTTATAGACTCCTTGTTAGAAAAATAATTTTAAAATATTTTCTCCAATTACATGGCTGATATTTACTCTTCCTTACTGGTTTATATTCAAGAACATTTAAAAAATTTTGATGAACTCCAATTTATCTCCCTTTCTTTTTTACACTTTTGGTGTCCCTGTCTAAGAGAACTTGGTCAGTTTTATTGTCTTACTCCATTAGTGTTGATATATCAAAATACCACAGATTAAGTGATTTACAAACAGAAATGTATTTCTCAGAGTTGTGAAGTTCAAGAAGTGCAAAGTCAAGGCCCTATCAGATTTGAAGAGGATTGGCTCTCTCTCTGCTTCCAAGATAGAGCCTCATAACTTATTACTCTCTGGGAGAGAAATGCTGTGTCCATCACATAAGATCTGTAGAATAAGCATATCAGTTCCTGAGAACAAAATAAAACAAAATGAAAAAGGAAAGAGAGAGAAAAAAAAAAAAAAAAAACAGGAAGAATTTTCTAAAGTATTTTTTTGATGTTCTAAAACAATTTGGAGAGTACTGTGATTTTAACAATATAAAGTCTTATAATCCAGGAACATCAGATATTTTTATATTTATTTAGATATTCTTAAATTTCTTTTAGAAATGTTTTCTAGTACTCAGTGAAAACATTATACCTAAGTATTTTTTGGATGCATCTGTAAATGGAATTGTTTCTTTATGTTTAATTTGTGGATTACACATTACTTATGTGAGAAATAAATTTCATTTTTATACTTTTCCATGTAAATTCTTCTAGATTTTCTTTCTTTTTTTTTTTTTTTTTTTTAATTTTTGTTACTGCTACCAGGTATTGAACCCAGAGGTTCTTGCTTAATCAATGAACCACATACCGAGCCTCTCCGCCTTTTAATATATATTTTATTTAGAGACAGGGTTTTGCTGAGTTGCATAGGGCCTCTCTAAGCTGCTGAGGCTGAATCTGAGCTTGCCATCCTCCTGCATCAATTACAGGCATGCACCACTCTGCCCAACCTAGATTTTCTTTGTACAAGATTATGTCAAAGAGCCTTTTACCTTTATTCCAGTCTGAATGACTCTCATCCTATCTACTTGTCTAAATTCCTCCCTTTCCTTCAAAAAAAAAAAATCAAAAAACCAAAAAATCATCTTCTTGTTTGTAAGTGGCAAGGTCCTGATGCTGATTTTAGGCGATAAGCAGTATTTTATTGTTACACCCAAACTGGGTGGCTTAACCAACCAGTATTTATTAAGTCCATTCTTCAGACTTTTGGAGGCTAGGAATTACAAAATCAGGCTCACATCAGATCCTGTTTCTGGTGAGGGATAGTTCAGTAGTGTTAAGATGTCAACATCATCCTTGTATCTTCAAATGGCAGCGAATAGAGAAGCCAGCTCTCTATAGTTCATCCTCCTTCTCTTCCCTCTCCCTCCCACTTACTCCTTTTTCCCCTTTCCTGTTCTTTTTCTTCTTCTTAATTCTCCTCCTCCTCCTCTCCTCCTTTCTATAGTCCCTTCTTCTCATTCCCCTTTTCACAGGGAATGAACCCAGAGTTTTGTTCATACTACATGTGCTTTACTACTGAACTGGCAATTTTTGCCACTGTGACTAAAAACTCCATCCAGAATAATTGTGGAGGAGGTAAAGTTTAAGAACTCATAGTTTCAAAGGTCTCAATCCACAAACCTCAGTCTCCATTCCTTGGGGCTCAGGGTGAGGCAGAACATCATGATGGAAGAGTGTGGCAGACGGAAGCAGCTCTCAGGATGATCAGAAAGCAGAGAGAACCAGACTCCAATCTCCAGATACCAAATATATGCTCTATAGTCACATGCCCAGTGAACCACTTCCTGCAGCCACAACTCACCTGCCTCCAGTTATCACTCAGTTAATCCCATCAGGGATTAATTCATTGATTAGGTTAATGCTATAGCCCGATAGTTCTCCTTCAAAGCTTCTTGCATTGTCTCCCAGTGAGTTTTTGTGGGACACCACATCTAAACCATAGCACTGGCAGTGAAGACAGAGGGATACTTCAACCAGAGTGATATTCAAATATATATACAGAATGCTGGGCATGTGTGGTAACCACTGATCTTCTCGGCTTGATTCTCACAGCATGGAAGCTCACTCTGTGAGTGAACTGGTGCAAGGGTATTAAGTTCAAGTATTTTCTCCAGAAGGGCTCAATAGATGAATAGAAATCCTTCCTTCTTAATCATGCTTGCCTGGAGTTTGGTCTCTGTAAGGTGTAGCTGAGACTGATAAGAAGTATTGACTATCTATCCTTCATAGGGAGTTATCACACATCTTAGCTTAGAGCTGGAGAGAGATAGAATCATGTTAGATTAGCCATGAAAACTGGGAATGAAGAACTTTTCTTATAAATTAAGAGATATTGGACGAGAGAGTGAAGGATATTCTAAAATATTACAGACTTATCTAGATCTAAAAGGGATTTCAGAGATCTTCTTGAGTAAACATTTTTGCAGTTGGAGTTTGCCCTTAGGACAATTTCTGAATATTTTTTAAAAGTATGTGCTATTATTTGTGATAATTTCACTGGGGAGCTGGTCTGCAGAGTCCTTCAGTCACCATTCCAGACGTGCATAACCTCCTTGGTAATGATTCATACTTGAAATTTAGGTACCCTTTCTATTCATGATTCTATTATTACCTAAGTTATTATTGTGGGAAATTACATACAAAACTCCAGATTTTTAGAGCCACTCCAGCAAGTGTTGATGCTTGTAAATATCTGAGAAATATCAACATGGAATGCAATAATTACATAGGATGACTTTCCAAACTTGTAAACTAAAATCACATTTCAAATAAAATCTTACTTTGCTAATATTTATCAAGTTCACATTAGCACCAGGATAAAACATACAAATTTTATTTTAAACAAAGATGATAAAATATTGTACTTAAAAAGTTTTTATCTATATTTTGTGGCAAAATTTGTTCCTGCTTAGTATTTGAAAGCAATGTGAATGCTATGAAAGAGAAAAATGAAATTCCCCATTCTTGATGGCTTATTTCAGGTACCTCATTTATGTATATTTATAAAGCACTAATTAAAAAAAAAACTATAAATAAAAAGAAGATAAACCAGCTGAGTAGAGGAAGGGGAATGGAGGAGGGAAGAGGGAAGGAAAAGAGAAAGGACTGGGGATGGAAATGGAGAAATCTTTATATGTACGACTATGTGAAAATGAACCCCAATATTAGGTATAACTAATAAAAACATAAGATAACATCTCTCTCTCTTTTGCAAAAAATGGAACAAAATAAAATATTGGCATTAAATAATGAAAACAATTGCCTTTCTTGGTATTGAATTCTCTGAGAGTTTTGACATAAAATATACACAAAAAAATCATAAACATAAAAATTTCAGTTACTTCTAAAAGATTGGGACAGAAGGAGACTAGAAACCTTCTAATTTTTATGTCAAGCAAATTTCCTAGGTATCTAAAATAAAAATGCATGGTATCATGAAAATGGATATTATACCATAGCCGTTGTTTTATGAAAACATTTCAATGAGATTTTTAAACAAAATGCTTTTTAAGTTAACATTTTGTATTGATGAAGAAAAGAATAAAAGTAAGAATAAAGGTTATTGCGATGTACAAGTATAAATTAAAATGAGCTATATAAATACTCATTTCAATGGTAATTAATAGTGCAATTAATAGTCTGTGTTACATATTACATGAATGCCCATATCATTCATTGCTTTCCCTCCTCATATTAGAGAAACAATCTTACTGACAAATCATGTAAAGAAAATACTTTTTCCAACAGAGAAAAAAAATAGAGGATTCTATTTTACTCCTAGTCTATTTTTGTCTTTGTTTCTTTGGGAAATTTATCATGCTGTTGCTGACAAGAGCTGAGCATCTTTCTCATGCTGGTCCTTCCTCCAAGATATCCTGCCTAACTTTGGACCCAGAGCAGTGGAGTCAGCCATCTATGGATGAAACTGTGAGCACCAAATAAACTTTTCTTCCTCTAAGTTGTTCTTGTCAGGTAATTTGGTCATGGTCATGGTAAACCTAAGTGAGATATTTCTTGTTTTTAGTTACTAACAATGTAGTGATGGTATAAACATTCTTGGATATATTTTTGGTGAACATATACACATATATATTTTGTGTAAAAGTCAAAAAGAAAATTATTTTCAGAGGTAGAGATATAGGCAGTTTTAATAGATAAAACCAAAGTGTTTTACAATGTAAATATATCATTATATATTTACAATTCCACACATAATGACAATGAGTTCTAATGTCATTATCCCTTTTCTAGTCAACTCATTCTTTAAAAATTATATTCAATTGTGTGTGTATAATGCCAAAATTTTGATTGTTCTTATAGTCAACATTTAACCATTATAATATGTATAATATATAATATTCATTTGAAAATACTCACGTTGAATATGTTGCTTTATCAAATTGTTCTGTATCAAACATAAAAATTCCCATTAGTGTTTTCAGTCATTTTTCATAGAAAACTTCTTTACATCAGACTTACTTCAAAAATTTAGCAAACCCCACACTAATGTGACAAATTTATGCAAACTGTTATTGGGGGGGGCTGTATTTACCCCAGGCACTCCACATAAACAAACAAACAATCAAACTACTTTGTGCACAAACTCCAAATACGATAATGATGGTAGCAAAGCAAAGATGTGTATCTTCCTTACTTTTACATTTGAGGGAAATATTCAAACATCAAACATATATTCCTTTAGGCATTAAATAACTGCTCTAAAAGGACTTGTCCCTTTATATTTTTCAGACTGATATTTCTAAACAAAAATATTTCTTCTGTACTCATTTAATAAGATTGATCAACATTTTACCTACCTGAAGGAGCTTTCTTTTCAGGTCTCTCCTCTGCTTTCTCTGATACATAGTGCATGACAGAGAATGCAAAGAGATTTCTTTCTTAAGTGCTGAATATTTTAACTTAGTAACCAAAGAGTGGTAAAAAGCAATAACAATAAGAGAGAAAATATATTGTGTAGCCTTAGGTATAAAACATATGAGTATTTCGTATTTCATAAAAATCCCAATTTAGTAAGATCCATTTTTTCTTTTTTTTCTAGTTAGAATTTATATTTATTGAAATCATGAATTACTTGAATTTATCAGACATCATCTAAAATTATTGAAATGATAGTACTGAAATGATCTCTTTTCATTTAATTCACTGCCAACAGTGAATTATCTTAAGACCATTTTAAAAATACTAAGATCTTTTTTCATGTTTACAATGAACTTTTCTTTTGTTTAATTATTTATTTATCTTTATTTCCAGAAAATATTTGTTGGGGGTCTTTTCATGAGAAGGAAATTAATAGGCACAACAAAGTGAAAGGAACATTAATTTTTCTCTTTGCCTAGGAAGTAAAACAATGAATGCAGTGGTGAATTTTTGGTCTAAAGTGCAAAAATAGAAATACAATTTTGTACTTCATATTATCATTTAAATATAAAGTCTTTGATACAAATAAGCATCAATTAGACTTTTTGATTGGAATTCCCATTTTAACTATTCTTCTCATTCTCAGCATGTAAATATCCATTAAGTCATTTGTGCCTCGTTAATATTTCCTCTCTCAATTGACACTTTCATCACGGTCTCTCAACAAGATAATCTCAACAACTCCCTATATTCCTTTCATCTGCTTCTTTCATTCTATCTCTAATGTTTACTCAACCTCACAGATACAGTTACTGTTGTAGAGTACTGGCCTGCAAAAGAATTTGTGTCGTGAACATATTTGATATCTGCCCCATCTAATATATGGTCATCAGCTGCATATGGCCATGAATCAGGGACAGATACGATTTTACATTTGATCTAATATTAACCAGTGTAAGAGTAAATAGATGAATATGCCTAGTGGCTTACATATAGTGCCTCATGGCATAGCTCCAGCACTAAATTATGAATGTTTCATCCATTCTCACCAAGTTACCTGCTACCCTCAGTATGAAGTAAAACTCTTCACCATAAATAAAATTGGTATCAGTGTTGACCTGTGGTTATTTGCATAATTCCTCTCTATTTATGAAACTGTGTACCTAATTATCTTGTCAAAAAACACACCCAACATATAATGTTGTGACAAGAATAGGAAGTCTGCAATAGAAATTACAGTTCAAAAAGTAAAGAAGGCAAAAGCCAGTTACTGGTTCATGCCACTTTTCTTTATTTAGTTAAGTTTGTTTGTTTACTTTGTTTTATATGTTCTTTGTTATTATACCAGAGAGCAGAATCTATTTTGATATATTTATACAAGCATGGGATATATCTTACTCTAATTTTAAACACTGCTAAGATATCTCTAGTTAGAGTAAATTGATTGCTCTTAAATCAACTTGAAAAAATCATGTGTCTCTCAGCAATGTCGTCCATACTTTTAGTTCCATCTGTTTATAGTTTCTCTTGTGCCTGGCTAGCTCATACTCGGGGTAAGGGTGCAGAGTCAAGACTCAGACTCCAGGAGTTGGGTGGAAGCAGGCTTGTGGCAAGCAACCTGCAAACTCGTTTATTTCAGGGACAGCTATACGTTTTATAGGTTTCTTGCCCAATCACAATGTGCCACAGGGGATCAAACGA
Organism: Sciurus vulgaris; assembly: GCF_902686455.1. NCBI lineage: Eukaryota > Metazoa > Chordata > Mammalia > Rodentia > Sciuridae > Sciurus > Sciurus vulgaris. The sequence goes on along the minus strand of NC_136470.1, from coordinate 20,935,382 downwards.
CCAGGTTCCTATATGGGTTCCCTTGGTAACACTGAGTCAATTTGGGGCAGTTGTTTACTTTCCTAGGTAGCTGAAGCAGAACTCTTCTCCCCACAAATTTTCCTTACACACTTGAGATGTTCACTGCTGCCAGTCAAGAGCTAGGATTTCTCCCAACACTGTTGATTGAACATTCCTTTTTATATGAAGTTTAGCACATGCTTGTCTTAATTTTAATAGCCAGGTTTCTGGTATAAGAATTCGTGAAAATTTCTTTAATTGTGCATGCTCTTTATTCCTTTTTAGTTCAGTTCAGTTTTTGCTGAAATGATTTTTAAAGGAAATGTGTGAACTTTCAATGGATTTCATTATGTCTTTTATTCCATTAGTCAAAAAAAAAAAAAATCAGTCTCAGTTCTTTTAGAGGTAGTTCTTGCAGCTCTATGGCCTTCTGCAGATATAGCTGAGGGACTATACCCTTAAATTTCCTGTAGATAGTTTCAAATGAGAAGATCTGAAAGTCTCACTCAGGATCCCTTTATAGTTCATTTGTGTGACAAAACACTCTGACCTTTGATTTCTGAGGTTTTAGCCAAGGATTACAGTCATACAATCTTACCTTTAGTCTTTTCTCTAAAGCATACTTTCTGACAATGATGAATATTTTAATTCTACCATAGTTTACTGCCTGGAGAAGCTGATACTTTTCAAAATAATCCAGTTCTGTTTTATTGTTTGTTTGATGCCTAGTCACTAGATTTATTTTCATTTCTTGCATTTTGCCATAAATAGCAACAAAAAATAAAGTTCCATCTTCTAAACTTTGTCTCATTAACTATATTACCAAACCAATTATAAGTTCATTCCACATAAGTACAGGGAAATTTTTTTCTAAATGTTCTGCCACTACGTTAGATGTGACCTCTTCCTCCAATCTCTAATAGTATGTTCTTCACTTCTTCAATGGCAGCACCTTAACATTCAACTTTCTGCTTACAGTTTGTTAATGAAAATTTAGACGTTTTATAATGCTTTTCTAAATGATCTATTGCCTGGTTGCAAAGCCATTTTCAGATTTGGGACATCTATTAGCACTTAGCTCACTCTCATACACTATCCTCTGTGTTTGTTTTATGTTGGTCGAAAGCAAGTCCCTAGTGTTGCTATTCTCCAGAGAGAAGATTTTTACAAGTTTGACTCATTTGAGGTCATTCAGAGAGTGTCTACCACAGTTCTGTCCATACCTGTATCAATGGCAATTATAGACATGCTAGTGGGAAACGTTTAAGAAATAGATAAAATCAAGAAATTATATGGAAAATTACCATCTTCAGATGTCTGATATTTTCATGCATTGTTATGAAGAATATAAATAAGAAATTATAGTAATCAGTTCACTGGAGCAGTTGATACACAAGCTAAAGTTCATATAAACTTTGATGTGTTTTGAAATGTGTGCTGGTAAATTGCAAATTGGCTTTTAATTTATGATAGGAGTTACATACTCAGAGAAAAGAAAATATCCGTAGTATATTTTGTCAACCTCAGCAAATATGGATTTTTTTAATATATGGCAAAGAAAAAAAAGTGTGTAAACATAGGACACCTTGCAAAATGTTTTATGAGACTATTGTAAATTAAATTCAGTTATTTAAACACCCACATAGCACCTATTATAGATGAATTTCCATTCTAGGGAAAATAGGTGATTAAGTTATGGTCTTCTAAGAGACAGTGGTCAAATCAAGAGAATGAGAAAAAAAGTTATAAAACCAATAAAGTATATAGTGGCCATAGATGAAAATATAAAAAGCTAAATAGATTTCTCTCTTTTTTTGAAAAAATGATTTTGGTGGAGATAAACATCTGCCTGAATCTATTAAGACAACCAGGTACTGAATGAACTCCAGTGCAGCAACTTCTCTACTGAATAAGGCTCCATAAAATTACTTGTTTATGAATTCTGGAAGAGTACTTGACAAGAAATTAAAAATCTGGATCCTGGATGGCCAGAAAGAGAAAGTGGATGCTGGATTATATAACTGTTAAATTCTGGATTATCTCACTGCCAGGTAATTAATGCCAACTGATCCTTCTAAAATAACTTGTCTCTTGTCTTTAAAGTAAAATCAATACCACGAGAATCCATATTGGTGGTCTTTGTGTTAGTTTACTAATAACCCAATAGAAGTTTGTAAAGCAAAAAAGAAATTCAGGTTACAGTTCATCTGATATTGGGGTAGATAGGATTCCAGGAAAGTTGCAGAGGATCTTGGATGACTGGAAAGAGAAAAATGGGTGCTGGAAGCAGAAGCCTACAGGTATCCAAGTACAAAAATGTATTTCATATTGTGAATATGAAAGCAAACATTTTCTTAGCATTGTGAAAATGCCAGAAAATTCAATGTTTTTCACATATTTTCTTATTTAAAACTCATAATATTTTACAATAAATAGTTTTTATTAGCCTTTTTTTTTTTCAGTGTTGGATTTTGAACCCAGGGTCTCACACAAAGGGGGGCAAACACTCTCTTCTGAGCTACATCCCCTTTCTTATGTATTAATCAGATATTAAATCATTTCCTTAACATTATGTATCAGATAAAAATGGAGTAGCATTTTAATCCATTCAAATCAGTTCTTCCAATCTACTTAGAATTCATCACAAGTTTTATTTTTCATATGTGGAACAAGATTAATTGGATTCTTGATTGCATTATATGTAAAAGCACAGCGTCTCAACTAGCATCAACATGCATCTATGGTAGATGACTCTGGTACAAAGAAATGCTGGGGGATAATAGGGTTTACTAAACTATCATCGCTCTGAAATAAAGTTTGGAATTTACTTAAATCCCATCCCTTAGTCTTATTTCAGTGAAACACTACAATCATGGATTACTTGATAAAAATTTAAAATTTTAAAAAGGCATGAAAAAACATTCACTAAAAACATGGATTTGAAACTATTTATGTTCTAAGGGCATATAAACTACATTGAACACCAATAATTCACATGATATATACACATATATCTTTAAGAACACCATTATTAAATCCTAAATCTAGAAGTTTTAGAAATACTTGACAAGACTGATCATAAATTTAATGAAACAAAGATTGAAGTTTCTAGAAAAATTATATGAATCAAACACCAAAGTATCTGGAAAAAGCAAGTGAATTTCTAAGTAGAATTTTTTCTTTTTGAGAAACAACCTATATAAATAGAATCTTTCAGATTGAAATGTATCTTCTTTTATTTAACAAAGATCAAATTCAGAAATAATATTATGTATATATTCATTTATTTATTCTTTTGGGGAAGATTTAGAAAACAGTTATGATGAAACCATTTCTCTTACTTCAATTTACATTATTCAGTACTGAAGTTATTATTCTATAGCAAAATAGACCCTTCATTTGATGTATCAGGCTTGTCTTTAATAATATTGTAATTTATTCTTCAGCTCAATAGCAAATTAGTGGGCTGAGCATATTGCTCAGTATTAGAGTGCTTTCCTAGTGGATATGAAGCCCTGAATTCAATTGAAAAAATTAAAAAAGAGCAGATGAAAAGAAAAAAGAAAAAAAAAGTAGTAATGGAAATCACCCAAGATTTATAGGTTATAATCCATAATTTTTATTTGAAAATTATGAATCATAATAGCATTATTTTGTTTTTTGTACATATACGTTTTAAACATTGACAATTCAAAATAATCTTCAAACAGTGCAAAGTCATAAATGAAAGTAAATATACGGTTTACATGTGTTATATGCATATATGTATAAAATGACAGATAAATATTAAATTTCAATTTATGAGTTAAAAATGATATTGTTTTGTCTCAGTTTAGTGAGATACACTATATGTTTGTATTAGGCATATAGAGGGATGACAATGAGATATTTAATAATTTGATCTATGAAATTATACAAATTTACTTAAAATTTTGGTTAATTTGTTCCCCGGATTTATCCATGGCTTCATTACAATGATTATTTAGATAACTTACTATTGAAGTAAATCACAAAATTGCTACTAAAAATACTTTCAGAATTAACATTTTTTTCAGTCTATGAGATAAAAAAATTATTGATAAAAACATTTCATTACAAATTGTCAAAGGCAAATTAAGATGTTTTCCTATTTTTTTTTTTTTTGGTGCATTATAGTTGGATATAATGGTGGATTTGCTGTTATATATTCACATGTGCACATAATATAACAACATAATCTGTCCTGTATCATTCTCTGGTACAATCAATTTCCCAGAAATACACTCTTCCTCTAGAAAATCTGAAAGCAGTAAATTTACTGGCAAGAGATCTCAATAACAGCCCTTGTAAATACTAAACTGAGGGACAATTTGAATCCTAATCAAATTATATGGGAAGATCTTCCCTTGTCATAGTCATTCAGAGTTATTCTCACTGGCACATTTGAGATCTAGAAGATGCAGTAGATAGTATGCTTTAGTGCATAGAACATTTATCCATTCATCAACTGATTTCCATTTCTTGGCTGTTAGGAATAATACTGTAATAAGCATGGGTGTGAAGATGTCTAGTTACCATAAGGATTTCAGTTGCTTTGGAGATATGTGTATTAATGGAATTGCAGGATATAGGAAGGTGCTATGCTTACTTTTTTGAGAAACCACCACACTAGTTTTGGTAATGGTTATTATTTTTTTGAGGGGAGCTGGTACTGGGAATTGAACTCTGGGGCACTCAACCACTGAGCCACATCCCCAGCTCTATTTATTATTTTATTTAGATAAAGGGTCTCACTGGGTTGCTTAGCCCCTCACCATTGCTGAGGCTGCCTTTGAATTGTGATCTTCCTGCCTCAGCCTCCCGAGTCACTGGAATTATAGGAGTGCACCATGTCCTCGGCCACAATGGCTATTCTAATTAACACCTCCACCAGCAGTTTGTGAAGTTTCTCTTTACTGGTACTTTTTATCCTTAGTCTTTTTGATAACAGGCATTTTTACCTGAATGTGGTAATATCATATTATGGTTTTTGATTTTCATTTTCCAGGTGATTAATGATGTTGAAAATATTCTCAGATACCTGCTGGTCATTAGCATGTCTTCTTTTGAGGAATATTTATTTGGTTATATTGTTTGATATTTAATTGTTTACCTTTTCTGCTTTTTAGTATTGAGTATTTTGGAGTTCCTCATATATTTCGGCTGTCAATGTCTTATTCCAAATCCAGTTTTGCAAATGTTTTATCCCATATTATAAGTTGTCTCTGCCTTCTAAGGGTTGTTTCCTTTGCTATGCAGAGCTTTATAATTTGATTAAATTTTATTGATGTATTTCTGTTTTTGCTTCTTGTGCTTTTGGTGCTTTATACAAAATTAACATTAAGTGTTATGAGGTGTGGAGAGCAGTGATCATGGTCTCTGACTGCCTCATGGCTGAGGCTGCACTTGTGTTGGGAACTTTCTATGCAAAGGTGCAGAGCAAGATTGCCCAGTTGCTATGGTGATGCCCTGCTTGAGGAGGATCTGTGCAAGGCTCCAAACTATCAATCTTGACTCTGAGTTCAGACACCAGTTGCCAGGGATAGAGAATTATGAACCCATTATATGCTTATAATTGCTTGCAAGTGTTTTCGCCTTCAAGCCTTCCTGCTTTGAAGAAATTTTCTCACAGAAATGCTTTTGATGATAAAACCTATGTAATAAACATGCTGAGCTAACTCTCAGTCATTGTTCCTCCATCAGAGGACAGTGTCCTATCTGGTCCCAGCTTTAAGTGTTTGTTTGTCTCTTTTAATCCCCCATGGCCCCTTACTAGTTTCTAAAATTCAGCCATGCAGGTCATAGCCATGAGATATCCCAGGGTAAATTAAAATGTATGGGAAGATGTGTATAGGTTATATTAAATTCGTATATAATATATATATGTATGGCACTTGAGATTTATATATATATATAATACATATAAATATATATATAATACATATATATATATATATATATATATATAATACACTTGAGAATTTAGTGTTCATGTGTGAGGAATTCTAGAACCCATTCCCTTCAGACACTGAGGGACAACTGCAAGTGTAATGGACAGGGAATATCTGTGTGTGTGGAGAGGAGATACACATGACTGTGCATACACGATCCTGTATTTATTGGCTCTTGTATGCCCCAACCCTGGTTATTCAGTATTAATGATCCTTTGTATTCTGTTTTAGTTAACTTTTTCACTCTGTGATCAAAATAACTGACACGAAGTTTTGGGGGTTCACAGTTTCAGAAGTCTCAGTGCACAGACAGACAGACAGCTCTATTGCTCTTGGCTCTTGAGAAGCAAACCATCATGGTGAAAGAGTGTGGTGGAGGAAAGACAATCAGAACATGGCTACCTTTGGAAGTAGAGAGAGAGAGAGCTCTGCTTACCAGGGATAAAACATATACACTAAAGGCATGCCACCAGTGACATATGCTCTCTGGCCACACGTTGCCTGACTACAATTATTATCTGGTATATTCATTCAACTGGCCTAACACACTGAATAGGTTAAGACTCTAACCTAGTCATTTCACCCAATCATTTCATGTATTTGCCAACATGCTCTTTAGGAGGATATCTCATATTTAAACCATAATAAATTCTATCTCAGAATAAATTAAATACCTCCAAATCCTTTGGAAGAACACTATCAGAATACTTGCCAGATACATTTGCATTGTATTGCAGGCTCCTTTTTGAGAAAGATTTGGACTTTCATTCATACTCTTCTGAATCTGAACATTGCTTCAACTTCTGCACCTGGAGGTAGTATTCTTCCATTTAATTTGCATGGTATCCCCAGATGCTAATCATATATCTTTTTTCTTTGGTTTCCATATATTGAGCTCAATCTTTGTTGACTGCCCATTTGCCTTGTACCTTAGAATATCTTATTTGCTTCACTCGCTCTTGGTGTTATGTATAACCTTCTGTTTGACCCTTTTCCTTATCCTTACCCTTCCATTAGCATATAGTGTTTTTTTACTTTATTTTTTTCATGTTTAAGTATCAACATGTGACCATATTATTTCAGGATTCTACCATCCCTTTTTTCTCAGGAATTTCAGTTTTAAAACAGTATATACAGTGTGTAGTCATCATCTACAGAGGACACTCAACACCAACCTTATAAAGATGTTTGTTTTAATTGGAAATTGAAGTTTCAGTTCAAAACTCTACCTCATGTTCAGAAAATCACTGAGAGGTCAATAACAAAAGGAAATTACGAAAGAGTGTTCTTTATCGAAACAAATGGAAAGCACATTCAATATGTTTAAAATACGATAAAATGGACAACATAGTTGTCATGAGAAATCATCAAAGTTGTAGAATCTGATGATCTGTGTTTATAAATGTATTTATATATGTATGTGTCCGTAAACAAGAATAGAACTAATTGGAACTTGAGAGCAATCACAAGAACTTTAATTTTAAAGACCATGAAGTGAGAGGTAGTCTTAAAATTTCAATGAGGTGATTCATCTTAAAATGTTTCATCTCTTGATTTAAGATTAAAATGTAGAATGTGGAGAGTGGAAGCATTAAGTTTACCAAGAGACACAATTCAGAGAATAATTTGCATGGTAACATAGAAGTGAGTAATTAATGATTAATACTTGAAGTAAATAAAAATTAATAGGAAAACAAGAACCCTAGTTCCAAAGAGTAAAGATTGAATTTCAGAAATGAACTGATGAGAAATGACAGTTAAATTAAGTAGGTGCTTTTCTTTATCATGGTGGTGGTGGTGGTGGTGGTGGTTCTTATTTTGAATCAAGACTTTAAAAATTAAACATAGAATCTAAGATAATATTACTGGGACAATTGAGAAAATCTGAATATGCTTTGAATATTAGATAAAACGTTATACACTTAAAGTTACATTTCCTGAGTGAGATATTTATTTGGTAGTTAAATAAGACAAATAGCGTCATTCTTAGAATGTGTACGCTGAAGTATTTTTGCATATAGTTTCAAGGTGTCTATAATTAATTTTCAAATGGTTCAGCAATTTGTTTTTGTACCATTCATGAAACCCAGAGGTGCTTAACCACTGAGACATATCCCAGCTCTTTTTAATTTTTATATTGATAGATTGAATTCATAGTTCAAAAGAAACTGAATATTCAAGAAAAATGATAATGTCTGAGACTGAGCAATGTAGAACGAAGTTACCATCAAAAAATGGGGTAACTGGGTACAGTGGCACACACCTGTAATCCCAGAAGTTTGGAAGTTTAAGGCAGGAGAATCCCAAGTCAAAGTCCAGCCTCAACAATTTAGCAAGGCCCTATGCAATTCAGCAGACCCTGTCTCTAAATAAAATGTTTTTTAAAAAAAGGGTTTTGGATGTTTCTCAGTGGTTGAGCACACCTGGATTCAATCACAGGTACCAAAGTTGGGGCTAGTGGGGAAGACAGGGAAGAATAAGAAGAGAGGTAAGTTTTCAGAGAAGAAACAATTTGTTTTTGAACAATTATAGCTTAAGCTGCTTATTAGACTTCTAGTTTATTTGTATACACTTATTTTTGGAAGTCAGTAGTTAAGGCATATGTTCACAATTTGAAAAAATAGACTTCATTATCATTTATAGACTGATATTATGTAAAGGAAAGTCCTGACTGATTGAAAAAAAAATGAGAAGACAAAGTATACAGACGGTTTAAGAGCTGTTTTCTCACCTGCAATGGTTATTTCTGGAGAGTGTAAAAGGATGCATTTAAAAGAAATCTGTACTCATTTCCAAAATATTTTTCAAGGATAACATATTCAAATTTTATTTACAAATCATTGTAAAAAGCCAATTTTGTCTTTCTCATAAACAGAGTAGTAGATATGAAATGAGAATGGATCTCTAAAGGCATTCAAAACTGAAAACTATTGTCCCAAAACAAAAATTAAACTTAATCAGAATGTCAAAGAGAGAACTGCACTTTCAAATGCCAAGATATCAAAACAACCTATGTCCATCAACTAACCAATGGATAAAGAAATGTAATACATCCACATAATGAAATTTATTCAGCTATAAAAAAAAATGAAAAGCTGTCATTTGTGACTACATGAATGTAACCGGACATGATTATGTTAAGTGAAATAAGCCAGGTACAGAAAGACAAGTACCTTATGATGTCACTAAAATATGGAATCTAAAAATTTGATTGCATAGAATTGGAGAGTAAAATGGTGGTTAATAGAGGCTGGTGAGAGCAGGAGGTAGGGATGGAAACACTTTTACTCAATGGGTACAGTTAGATTTGATTAAGAAGGTCTGGTGTAGAATCTATAAAGAACTCAAAAAACTCTACACTAAGGATACAAATAACCCAATCAACAAATGGGCTAAGGAAATGAACAGACACTTCACAGAAGAAGATCTACAAGCAATCAACAAAAGTATGAAAAAATGTTCCACATCTCTAGTAATAAGAGAAATGCAAATCCAAACCACCCTAAGATTCCATCTCACCCCAATTAGAATGGCGATTATCAAGAACACAAGCAACAAAAGGTGTTAGTGAGGATGTGGGGAGAAAGGTACACTCATACATTGCTGATGGGGTTGCAAGTTAGTGTAGCCACGCTGGAAAGCAGTATGGAGATTCTTCAGAAAGGTTGGAATGGAACCACCATTTGACCCAGCTATCCCACTCCTTGGCCTATACCCAAAGGACTTAAAATCAGCATACTACAGACATACAGCCACATCAATGTTCATAGCTGCATACTTCACAATAGCCAGATTGTGGAACCAACTTAGATGCCCTTCAGTTGATGAATGGATAAAGAAACTGTGAGATACACACACACACACACACACACACACACACACACACACACACACAATGGAATATTACTCAACCATAAAGAATGATAAAATTATGGCATTTGCAGGCAAATGGATGAAATTGGAGAATATCGTGCTAAGTGAGATAAGCCAATCTCAAAAAATCAGAGGTTGAATGATCTCTCTGATAATAGGATGATGACATATAAGGGGGGGTGGGAGGGGTTAGTGTTAGGGTTAGGGTTAGGGTTAGTGAGGGGGGCAAGAATGAAGGAAGGAAGGACTGTATAGAGGGAAAAGAGGGGTGGGGGGGAAGAAAAAAATAACAGAATGAATTTATCCTATGTAAATTTATGATTACACAAATGGTATGCCTTACTCCATGTACAAACAGAGAAACAACATGTATCCCATTTGTTTACAATAATAAAAAAATAAAGCAGCTCTGGTGTGCTCTTGCTCAATAGGGTAACTGTAGATAACAAGAACATATACATTTCAAAAAGCCAGAAAAAAGGAATTTGGAAAGTGTTTACCATAAAGAAATGATAATGTTGGTGGAAATTATTAGGTTTGACTGATTTAAACATTATTGAATATATACAGGTATCAAAACATCTCTTAGTATACCATAAAAAAGTACATTTTTACTTTGAAAGGAAGGTACTTCATTATTATGCACGTTATTATGTCAGAAACAAATTTTAAAAAATTAACACAACTGGTTTCAATTGCATCTCATACATATGGTGCTCCTATAGTCACACCATATTCAATGTAAATAGAAAATACCAGGTGAACCAAGGCCCTAGCCCATCCTAAGCAAGTAAAATGTTAGACACTTCTTCTGAGGTCTACTTTAGGATTTAACAATATTAACAAAAAAAGGTAGGAGAAGTATCAACAAGTAAAAAAAAAAAAAAAATTACAAAACCATAGTGAAGCAAATAATTGTCAGAAAAATAAATTAATGGTTATATACAATGATTACTATGAATATATGTAGACATGAGTGAATAATAATGCATATAAAATATTACATGGATATGGTATATCTGGTTACTTATTCTTTCTAATTGTTAAAGGCATCTAAGACATCCTTTCTAAATTCTTCCTATAAGCTATGTTTAAGACACCTCTTATACCTATGAAAATCTTATAACCCGGAAAGTATAGCACACAAATCACTAACAACATCCATATCCTAAATAACTAAAATGAATTTTTAATGCCATTTGTGAAAAAGTGCAACATTTTATAGTATTAGAACCAATTGCAAACCAGATAAATGTAAAATAAATGTATAATATTATCCCTGGTTATATACTTGTGAATATGAATTGATGAATAGTAATTTCATTTCTAATATCCCTACACCTTATTTTGGAGTTCTATTTAAAGAGGAATGCATGCAAGCATTAAGCAATCAGTTGGATGCATGGGTAATGCCTTAATTTAAGTTCTGATATCAAGACTCAGAGGCAGGGGCACTGCTGGGGCTCTGTAGGCCAGCACTGTGTAGACACCTCCAGTGGCCAACTGACCTAAAGGGGTTCATCTGCAGTTTTCTTCGTGGAAGAAATCACAGAGGGGTTTCAGCAAAGTCATAACCACTGTGTAACCTAGACCTACGTCTTCCCTTTCTAGTAGGTTCAAAGAAATCTCTATAATAAGTTCCTTAAAATTGGAAGTGATCCCACTGTGAGAAAATTGACAAATGTTTGTTTACCTGCTGAGTAGAAAAATTGAAAAATACCAACTTAAAGACATATTTGTTTTGATCTTGTATTTTGCTTGATGATTACGCAGCAACTGGAAACTGGCTACATAGCAAGAAATCAGGAGGTGGCCACACACTCAGAAGGAGTTCAGTGCTGGCAAACAGATATTTCTTTGCTGCCAATAGTTTCCTGCTCACCAGAAAGCTGCCTGGCTCCAGGATATTTATACAGCCTGCAGCTGCAGCATGGTGTATAACTCAAGTACCAGAGAGAGTCTCCACGTCTCTGTATCTCAGGGATACGAAAAGGAGCATGCTAAATGAACACACCTTTTTCATTTAATGCTTTCAAAATCATGGCATAAGCAATCAAATTTGTACTAAAAAACATACTGTGTGGGTGGTAAAAGGAGAATTTTGACTATTGAAGGCCTATTAAATCGTGCTACTTGAAGTATGTCAGGAAACTCCAGGTTTATTATAAATCGCTTAGTGTGTGTCAAGAGAAGTTTAGACAATTCTACTTTAAAATTGCATGATTCAATTCACTTGTATTGGCAAATATTCAAAAGGAGAAGAAACCACCTTTCTTATGAGAAAGAAAAAAAAATAGCTTAGAAAAGTAAACCACAGTGTTTGTAGAGTAAGAAAAGTTACAAGCTTGAGTATACTGCTGACAGGTTTTCAATGGGCATGGAAGTAGTTTGCTTGCCTCAAGCACAGAAATTGAGTATCTTCTAGAATAGGCAAAAAAGCACAGAGTATAGAAGGAGATCTATCTGATTTCTTAAAGAGAATTGTCCCATTCAGCAGCTGTAATGAAACACCAGCACTTAAGAGTCTAGGGAGAAATCAGTTTCAAGAACAAGGGGATTGGTAAGCTTGACCCATAGCAGTGGGGCAGGATCCAGAAGGGTAAGATGTGTATGGTGCTCACTACACATTAGTGGAAGGTTTGAGTAGATGAATAAAGTGAGAAAATGAGAGTTTACATAGGTGAAAAAATTAAAAGAGGAAAAGAGAAAAAAATCATTTTGTAACAATATAGATAGCCTTTGTTGATTTGAAACCAAATTAAAATTAGCTCTCAATTTGAGTCTCAGGAGACACTCAATAAAGTTTGTTTGAGGTGCCCTTACCTCTTCACTGCCCTCTTTTAGTCAGGGAAAGAATTCTCAATTCCACTGTGTTCGTGTTTTTATATCATATTCAATACTTTCTTTTCCTTTCAGAACATCCTGTGCATACCATTCACCGAATGATGGATTATCTGTCTAGCCAGTTAGATAAAGTCATTACCACTATGTTGGTATGATTGACACACACAAAAAAATACAGTTAAGTCTTGCTGGTTTGTGTATGTCTAGGTAGACAGATATATAAATAAATTGATAGATTATTGATTATAGAGATAAACAATAGAGATAGATGATAAAGATATAGATAGGTGTAGATATAGATACAGATACAGACACATAGGGAAATTTAATATTTAGAGGTCTTCGAACTACCAAAACTAAGATTATGACTATGGCCATCTCAAGCCATATAGGAGGTGGTTTAGAAACAATCTTATTAAATAAGAAACCTCTAATTATTCCCAGATCATATTTTAAAAGTAATCATATTTATAGTTATTTATAAAAAGTGATGCAACATCAACAATGATAATTGTATGAAGTCTAGGTTCTGTTAAGGTAATTGTCAACCTCCATAATGAACATAGGAAAAAGAGAACACCCAGAGCTTAAAATGATTTCTAGCTCTTGATCACATGAATATTGAAATGCTGTTCCTGCAATGGGTTATTACGAAATCACACTGGAAATTTGTGCAGAAATTAATTTAGTTGTCAAATATTTTAGTGCTCAGACATTCATCTGTGTCAATCCAAACAATCATTTTTATGATTAGAGATCATCACAGGATTATTTCTATAAGTTTTAAATTGTTCTGCAGTTCAAAAGTAAGATCTAATTTATTGGTTAAAAACTGTCTTGATAATAAGTTAAAGTTGTATTTTCTCTGGATATTTTATCATTCACAAAAACTTATTAATCTCCAAAGTCTTAAGTATTTTCATTTTTGTTACTAATGATACATACATCATCCCTGGTACAATGCCATACTAGATGAAGTATTTAGAAATTATTTGTGTCCTCCTTATTTGAACCCTTTTATTTTACTTTTGAGAGATTTTAGTATCTCTGAAGTCAATCAGTATGACAAAGGCCACATGGCAGAGCGGGGCTATGTCAAGTTTGTAACATGATTTCTAAATTTGAACCAGTGTCTTACACATTCTATGACTCTTTGTCAGACTTTCCTGAGATCACCGGAAAGAGAAATGAATAAGATCAGGATTCAACAGTTTCTGAACATTCTGGTTCTGGTTCAACTGGACATTATGTTTTATCCCAGTATCTTGCTTCTATAGCAAATTTTGCTAAGAGATATTTTATTTTGCTAAAATATTCAGAAAAGTATACACAAGAAAGTAACTGTTGAGTAAAACAGATATTATTCAACATATATTCCTCCTTTTAGGGCAGGAAATACCACCATGCATATGGATGCAGATATGAAACTAAATAACATACTTTGAAATGATGACAAAAATGTGCTATTATAGCATGTTGTCAGTACATTTGATCCTATCTGGTTTTCAACCAGAATGTGTCAGAAGAATTATCTAATTGAGAGAATACTTCACAATACAGAAAATTGTGAAAGGAAGATTTAGTAGGATGTGAAAACCCAGAAGAATATAAACCACAAGTATTGAAGCTGAACTTCGATGCAAGACAAGAAAGAGCAACTGGTAAATAAAGTCCAGGCATCACTGAAAATGATGCAAGAAGGAAGGATCAAAGCAAAGGCAGGAAGTGAATCTAGAGTATGAGTTTGTTGAGAAGAAAAGTTTTCTGTGAGCTACAGAGTTTCATTAGGGTTAAGTGTAAGGGAGAAATTCCACAAAGTCATATCTTATTTTTCTGGATGGCTTTTCTTCCCAGACTATGTTTGATTTATTCCTCAAACCTATATACTAGATTCTTATCTTAAATTTTCTTCTTCAGATGTTCATCTAGCCTGTCTTTTTCCATTGATCACTATTCTAGTACTACAAAATCTTTGGGAAGTATTATCTACTCTCCATGAAGTAAATTCAATTTGTACTCATTTATTGTTATCAAACCAGATGATGCACAAGGACCTATCTTTCAGGGTCTCACCATGCTGAATTTGAGCAGGGAAGTCATTTAATTCATGTTGCAGATTCAAGGTTCACAGAAACTGTGAAATAATGAATTTGTGTTGTTTTAAACCCCCCCCCAAATGTGGTTATTTGTTGCATAGCAGTAGAAAACTAGTAACACACTTCAAAGAAAAACAGCTGTTCCACTGTTCCTATGAAGTCCACAGAGCTCTAATAACACTTATTTATAAAGAAGAACATTAAAGAAAGGAAAGGAAAAATGACAAAGCAGCAATTTATTAAAAACTAATCTATTCTATTTAACTAAAGCAATCAATGTAATTTACACATTACCCAATTAAATGTCCCAGCAGTATCTTTTCAACTAAATTAGCAACTATTTACAAGGGAACATTCTCAATATCTACGGAATACAAGTTTAATACTAAGAAAAGACTAGATTATGTTCTAATAATATGCTAATTCCAAATTGCAGTGCCTAATTTTAATAGAGGTAACTCCTAACTTATAAATTCTGGGATGTGTCAAGCAGCTCTCCAGGGAAAATGTTCCTCCAGATGCTTACTGGAACATCCTGGCTGCTTCTCTCTTATTTCAGGGAATATCACCCTATAGATAACCATGAGATAATCAAATAACCATTCAAGCAAAGTTAATGTGAGCAAATAGGATATATTTGAGAAATTGGATTTATGGAACATTTCTAAGTATAAATATTTTCTTTTTACACCTTTCCTTATTGGTGCACTATACTTGTACATAATGATGGATTTATTGTTACATATATTTACTTGCACACAGGATCACCATATAATTTGGTCAATATCACTCTCTAACACTTCATCCCAAGGTTAATTTTTAAAAATATTTTACAAAGAATGCATTATTTGAGCATTCCTCTGACCAATATGTATCTCAAAGTTCAAATTTTGCTAATATTCAAGTCTAGTTGTGTTAGACATCTTTTCATTGCTGTGAACAAAAGACTTAACAGGAGCAACTTAGAGGAGGAAAAGTTTGTATTGGCTCATGGTTTCAGTAGTTCAGTCCATGATCATGTGACTCCAGAGTTTTTAATACCATGGCAGCAGGGCATGTTGGAGAAACACTGCTCAGTTCATGACATCCAGGAAGCAGAGAGAGCTTAAGTACAAGGAACCAGGGATAGTACAGTCTATAAAGGCAATGCCCCAGTGACCTAACTTCTCCACCGTGGTTTATCTGCCTACACTTATGACACATTAATCCATTCAAATTATTAAGCCATCAAAGGGATTAATCCACTGATCAGATTACAGCTCTTGTAATCTGTTCATTTCACTTTTGAACATTCCTACATTGTCACACATTAGCTTTCAGGGGATACCTCATATCCAAACTGTAACATTTCTCTGAATATCCAATATTCTAGGTTATGTTAGAGAAAAACTATGCATCTGAAATAACAGAAAAATAATTTATGCCTAGTTGTGAAAAAATTTTAACTAATAATTTTAAAGAAAGAAGCACATTCTACTGGAAAAATATTTCAAGCATAAATAGAAGTTTCAAATAGGAGTTATAACTACATACATGCAAACTAAATTATAAAGTGCCATTTTCACTAATCAGATTAGTTAACAGTCTATAATGCAGTCCACATGTGTGGACTATAAGTACATCAATCCCAATTGCCCCCAATACTGAAAACTGGGAGTAATTATCTTATGTAAATGACTTTTATTAGAAAAATAATTTAAAATTGAAACTGATACAGTGATGGAATGATGTACAACTATTTGTGAACAAATGGAGGGGATAAAGTTCCTCAAAATGTGTTATCAATCTGTAAGAGATTACTACAAAGTAAATGAAATATAATTCAAAATAAAAATGCCCACTATCTAGATGAGTGTAAATATTACAGAATTATATAGAAAACTAAGTTAAATGAATCCTATCGATGTGTTCATACTTGTTAACTCTTGGCTATAAGCATTTTATTCAAAATATTTCTATAGGCACTTGGACCTTTTTTGATAAGAATGCATTTGTGAGCTGGAATTTTGCTTCAGTAGTAAATCACTTAAATAAATTCATTTTGACTTGAGTAAACTACAAAATAAAAATAAATTAGGATTATTAAAACTTGAAAATATTTGTTTTAGCTGTTTTGAATAACTCCAGGTTATTATTTTTTGTCAGAAAGGAAAATGCAACAATAAACTCATATTCTGTCACATGATGTGAAATAAAGCAGTATCACTCCTTGATCTAACAATTGTCATTTTTGATATATATGGTTCCTTGTAAGATTGCACTTATTTACTTGATAGGTCAAATCTGAATAAACATTAAATAGTTTATGTATATTGTAATTTTTCAGCTGATTTGGATTGATATGCTGATTATGATCTGTGTATTTATCTCAGTATATTCTAAATCCTAATTTTTTCAGAAACACTTGAGGCAGGCCAGTTTCTATACATTGGACCTTTCTTAGCACAGAATTAAGTAGGAAAATTAAACACATCAGAGGATCAACTCAGAGGACACAGATCCCAGTCTCTAGTATTCAAATAAACCTAACAGGAGAGGAAGGTAATCACAGTGGAACATGAGCAAGGGTGGGAAGGTGAAGTCAATGTTGGGCATCAAGAACCAAAACAGTGTAAGAAAGGAATTCTGCCAAGAGTCTAAGGTATTGGCAGAGAGAGTCAGCCAATGAAAAGTTGAATAAACAGATAAAATTTAATTACAGACAAGAGCATCCAAAACTTTCAAAGGGCAAGGCAGGACATGGACATGACCACAGAAATAAGAAGTCCTGAGTCCTCCCTGTGGGCATTCACAGTCTCTGAATGCTGGATCATGGCAATTCATTCCTGAGCAGAAGTCACTCCTTATGGCCTGGAATTGTGCTCTCCACTTGTGGGTTCTTCATGGACTGAAGGTTGATTGCTGGTAGGTGTCTGTAATAGATATCAGTTAATTCCCAGTCTCTTAAATTAGGAGCAGAAACAACAGAAGAGACTTCCTGGGAGTTCTGATCTTTGATCACCTGTGTCTCATCTGTGACATTGCCTTTCAGAGCCTGGATCTGTGAAGGAAGTTCTGAATATACTTAGGAAAAAGGGAGGAATAAAGGCTGTTCTTCTTTTGCTGCATTAAACACATGGGCATGCACAAGCACGTGCACACGTGCGAGCACACACACACACACACACACACACACACACACACATACATACACACTATAAAAAGAGATATCCAGGGTAAAGAGGGGAGAGGAAAAGGATCATTAATAAATTGCATTACTTAAAAGTGATTCTTGGTATATCCCTCTAATAGGAAAATACTACTCATATTTAATATATAATTTCAAACAATCTTTAAATGAATATGTAAAATGCTTTCTTACATTAATAACTAAAATTATGAGGATATATATAAATTCTATCAGTAAGGCATGTTTGAAAAGAATTTTCTTAACTTACAGTTTTTTACACATAAGTAATTTAATAAATATACTGAATAAATAATCAAGATATCAGTGAATCCTTTTTTATTATTATTATCTCCTATATGTCAGCATCTCATCATCACATATCCACATTTATTTCTTCAAATTTTATATGAGGAAACATTCAGTAGTCTTCCAGTGCAGTATTCAAATGTAGCTGAAAATGTTTGCTTTCTCAATAAGGAGATAACTATCTTCTTACCATTTATCTTTTGAGTAGAGATACTCATTTGAGTAGCAAATTCTGATGCAATGTTGAATGTAAATGTTACTAGTTAAATACAAGAAATTAAACCTTGATATGGAATGTGTTATCTAAAAACTGACAATTTTAGCAATATTGACAGTGAGAGATATGAGCAAGACAGAACACGAAATGGTTATCAACTAAAACACTTCAGATTGCAAGCTCTGACTTTGGAACAAGTTCAAATTGCTTTTCAAATTTTGTATTGGCTTTTTCTCCATGTGCCCTTAGCACCTCGAACTATCTGAACATCTGATAAGAAATGGAAGCACTAAGCTAGTCTGTCCTGGTTTTTGTGTACAATTTTTGGTCACAGAAAATAGCCACCAATCTTTTATACTCAGAAAAAAGAATTTTTTTTCTTCTTGCTCTCTCTCCCTCTCTCTCTCTCTCTCTCTCTCTCTCTCTCTGTTTCTTCCATGTGATCAAAATCAGAAAGGCCAACTAAATAAATAAATACTCTATTTTCTTAAAATATTATTTGTTGATATATTAAAATAATACTTTTTCATTTAAAATGCTTCTGAAATGTTTTAAAAGATAAAACTTTTAATTAAAATATAGATCAATTGCAGCCCCAAATAGAAACAAGTAAAAATCAGAGACACTTAAATTGGGGAGAGAAATGAGTCAACAGGTACAGCTGATTTGTAAAATGCAAATTTTCAGTCATCTCTTCATTAAAATTGTTAATGGGAAATGTAGTGGCCCAGATAATATGTCAGTCAATTGCTCACTTTAGCTAGCCTAGTGATATTTCATCATATTTTGTTTTACATATCTACAACTTTATATTTGATACTACATTATTAAATTGTGTGTACTCTTCGAAAACACACCAGAAAGTTAGGAAGGAAAGTTGTACGTGAAACACTGTACTTAGAGGTAGAAGATACTCCACTACTGAAGATTTTATTATTTTATTTAAAAAATACAGATAATCAAAACATGAATAACTGTGAGAAAATGGTATTATTTTATTAATGCATTTCTCCAATTAGTGTATTGACTGACTTTACATACATAAAACAGAATATAATCATTAATGAAGGAACTTTGTATTTTGTGGAAATATATTTCGTACATTCCACATACATATAAGGAAACATAAATAAACAGTGAATGTAGTAGTAAAAATTATAATCTGTTTTGTCAACATGTTCACTGCTGTGACCAAGAGCTGACAAGAACTATTAGAGGAAGAGAAGTGTATTTGGGGGCTCAAAGTTTCAGAGGTCTCAGTATGTAGACAGCTGGTTCCATTTCTCAGGTCTGTGCGTGAGGGAGAACATGATGGCAGAAGAGTGTTGCAAAGGGAAGCAGCTAAAGACATGGCTACAGGAAGCAGAGAGAAAGATCTGCTCAACAAGGAAAAATATAAACCCCAAAGGAACATCCCCAGGGACCCACCTCCTCCGGTCACCTACCTGCTTACAGTTACCACTCAGTTAATCCCCATCAGGGGATCAATGCACTGATTGGGTTAAGCTTCTCATAACCCAATCTTTCATCTCTAAATCTTCCAGCATTGTCTCATACAAGAGTTCTTGTAGAACATCTAATCTAAACCATAACATAACCTGTGTCTTCAAAAAACTAGAGTGTATACATATAAAATAAGTAATTGGGAAGGAAATTACCTACAGAAGTAAACATAATTTAAACAACTTATTTATAATTAAAATATTTGCACTCTATGTTAAAACAATAGAAGAAAGAATAAACTATGATTTGGACCAGCCTCATCAATGAATTTTCAACTTAATAAGTATAAATTTAATGAATAATACAATATCAACAAATGCTCAATACCTCTCCTAAAAAAAAAATGTGCTGACTATAAGAAGAAATAAAAGTAACCACAGAGCAGGGTGATTAGACAGTTCATTAACTACACAGTCAAAATCATCATGACATGTAAGACAGATAGACTCATGACACTCTCAATATGTAAACTTAAAAGAACATCATATTATTTTAAAACATTTCAAAGGTTACTAGCATGAACTTAATCATGAGGAAACAACAGAATATCCAAAATTAATTACAGATATAAAATATTTGATTTGTGTTTTTCAAAATTGTTATTGATAAGAAAGACAATGACAGACTGAAGAAATTTTCAAATTAAGAGACAAAACTGAATGACCACTAAATATCATGAAAGACTCTAGACATGAACATGTGCAGGAGAAAATATTTATATTAAAGAACATTATTAGTGTTTTGAAGCAAGTTGCATATTAAAATATAATTGTTGATGATTAGATGTTAATATTAAATGAATTATATATTTCTTGAATCTAATTTTAAAATATCATAAACACTGAACTTAAGAGAAAATACCTTTGGTCTTAGAAAATACATAATAAAACAGTAAGGAGAAATGATGCATGATGCATACAATCTATATAAAAATTTCTATAACAAATAATATATAGAGAAAAATGATACAGCAAATCTAGTAAAGATTCTAGCAAATGAGAAAAATATGTATTGGAAATTGTACACTTCTCTGTAATTTTTCTGTAAATTGAAAATTATTTCAAATGCACTTTTTAAAATATTCCAAACTAACAAAAATAACTTTATTTATTTATGAATTTATTTTTGGGGTTCATAGTTTCACACCTCAATCTTTTGATCAGCAATGGTTGAAATGTCCTTATAAGAACTAATGTTTTAGCTTTTGTCACAGGAAGAAATTAGGAAGTTATAGGTAATTTGACAGGAGATAAATGAAAGGAGAATTTCAAGAAAAAATGAAATGCTCAGAATTGATACAAATATGATAAAAGGTATGTAAGATCAATGTACACATTTTTAGGATTGTTGTAAAAAGAGTACCACAAAGGAACTTACCATCTCACTGTCCTCGGGCTTAACAGATTAACAGATTTGGACAACTGAATCATCAACCAACTGGTGCCTCCTGAGGACTCCGATAGAAGAATCAGTTTGACGACTTTGTTCTTAGTTTATTGATTGCAGTCTTCTCCCTTATCCTTTCATATCTTCTTCCCTCTATGACATCATCTTAACTAATTACAACTACAATGGACCTAGTTATACATACGATCACACTGTGAGGTACTGGTGGTTAAAACTTCAACATGTGAAAGTTCATTCCCTAAAAATGAGAACAGCAAATATCCTTTAGATTGATCAAGGAGTGTGTACCTGCAGTCCAAGCTAAGATATGAATAGTGGGTTAAGATATGCAGTTTTTTTGAAGGATAAATATACAAAATATTTTGAGAAGCTCCACTATTTATCATTATTCCCTATAAATAATTACAGTTAACCCATTGTTGTTCCTATGAGAATGAACTCATTTTGGTGAAAGAAAAACATGAAATTCTATTCACCTATTCAAATTTTACTATAATAATTAAGCATGGACTATGGACAGTATTCTTTTATAAAATTCAGTATATAAAGTATTCCTTTTCAATTTTAGAAAGGAAGTAAAACATGAAATTGTGGTGGACAAATTAATTTGTCAGAAAGAATATTTCACTTTAAAGAGTATATACATTGAGAGGAGAATATTTCTAGTTCTACAGATGCAAAATATTTTCTACCATATAAATTCTCACTTTCTTCTCAACAACCTTCATGCTAGACCTTCGTATATAATCAATTGCAAGTTAATTAAAAAAAAAAACAATTAAAATGAATGATATACCTATGTAGACATTATTCAAGGCCCAATAGGTATAGGATAAAACGTTCAACATCACTCACCACTGGGAAAATGCATACAAAACCAGAATGTGATATCATCTCACATTCTCAAGAAGTATAGGTATTATCAAGAAGACAAAAGTTGGTTTGATTGCACGTGGCTGCCACCATTTTGAGACAACAGCCAGGCCCTGTAGGACCCCTGGCCGGACTGACTGAGTCCCGTCTCCAGGATCCCTCAGCCCAACCGATCACTCCCTGCCTCTGGGGCCCTCACATCAACTGACTGCTCCCTGCCGCCAGGACCCCCAGACCAACTGACTGTGCCCAGGAACCCAGACCAACTGATTGCACCCGGCCTCCTGGATCCCACAACCACACCAAACACACCCAACCTCCAGGATTACTGCCGGACCAACTGCATCCTGTCTCCAGGACCTCCAGCTGACCACGACCACCCCTGAGCTGCAGCTCCCCATTTGCCAACATATTTGGAAGCCAGAGCAGCCATCTTGGATAATCCTGGAAGCCGTACCTCTGATCTTAGATCTTCGGGTGGAGCAAATCCCATCCTGAGAATCCTGCTGGAAGCTTGACGCTCATTGTCAGGTACCTCTCATACATCAGGCTACTGAACACTGGAAGGTTTCATTAGTATATGACTATTATACAGTAGATTTTCTTTTTTCTCCTTTTTAAAAAAAAAAAAATTATTTCTATACGTTTCTTGCTTTCTTTTCCTTCTGTTTACCTGTTCCCTGAGAGTTGTTTTCTCCCTTATTTACATGATGTTATTGTCCCCATAGGGGCTATTTGGTCTAGGATTGCATAGAGTCTGATTTGGGCACTGCTAATATTGATCACCCCTGAAAGAAAGGGTTTTGGAAACCTATAGGGAAACTATAAGTCTATAGGGGGAAATCTGCAATACCCCAGATCTGCAGCGCTAGAGGGGAAGATACATGAACAACATGAAAAAACAAGGGAAGGAAATGATCCAAATAAATCTAGATTCTATAGTAATAGAATCCAATGACAGTATGTTAGAAGGAATGTCAGAAAAGGACTTCAGATTATACACGATTAAGATGATTCACAAAGCAAAGGATGAGATAAGAGAGCAAATGCAGACAATGAATGATAATACCAATAAGCTGAAAGAGCACCTGCAAGAAGCAAAAGATCATTTCAACAAAGAGATAGAGATTCTCAAAAAAAAAAAAAAAAAAAAATGGAAATCCTTGAAATGAATGAGACAATAAACCAAATAAAAAAACTCAATGAAAGGCATCACCAACAGACTAGACCACTTGGAAGACAGAACCTCAGACAATGAAGACAAAATATTTAATCTTGAAAATAAAGTCGCCCAAACAGAGAAGAGGGAAAGAAATTATGAACAGAACATCCAAGAACTATAGGACATCATGAAATGACCAAATTTAAGAATTATTGGGATTGAGGAAGGCACAGAGATACAAACCAAAGGAATGAATAACCTATTCAATGAAATACTATCAGAAAATTTCCCAAACCCGAAGAATGAAATGGAAAATCAAATACAAGAGGCTTACAGAACATCAAATGCACAGAATCACAACAGATCCACACCAAGGCACATTATAATGAAAATGCCTAACATTCAAAATAAAGATAGGATTTTGAAGGAAACGAGAGAAAAGCATCAGATTATATATAGGGGGAGACCAATACGGACAGCAGCAGACTTCTCAACCAAGACTCTAAAAGCTAGAAGGGCCTGGAACAACATATTTCAAGCTCTGAAAGAACATGGTTGCCAACCAAGAATCCTATACCCAGCAAAACTAACCTTCAGATTTGAAGATGAAATAAAATCCTTCCATGATAAACAAAAGTTAAAAGAATTTACAAATAGAAAGCCTGCGCTACAGAATGTTCTCAACAAAATGTTCCATGAGGAGGAAATGAAAAACAACAATGTAGGTCAGCAAAGGGAGGAACTACCTTAGAGAAAAACCACTCAAAGGAGAAACCAAGCCAACTTAAAAACCAAAAATAAGCCAAAATGACTGGGAATACAAATCATTTCTCAATAATAACCCTGAACGTTAATGGCCTAAACTCATCAATCAAAAGATGTAGACTGGCAGAATGGATTAAAAAGAAAGACCCAACAATATGCTGCCTGCAAGAGACTCATCTCATAGAAAAAGACATCCACAGACTAAAGGTGAAAGGATGGGAAAAAACCTACCACGCACATGGATCCAGTAAAAAAACGGGGGTTTCCATCCTTATATCAGATAAAGTAGACTTCAAGCCAAAGTTGTCAGAAGGGATAAAGAAGGACATTTCATACTGCTTAAGGGAACCATAAATCAGGAAGACATAACGATAGTAAATATTTATGCCCCAAACAATGGTGCATCATTGTACATCAAACAAATCCTTCTCAATTTCAAGAATCACACAGACCACAATACAATAATTCTGGGCATCTTTAACGCACCACTGTCACCACTAGATAGATCTTCCAAACAAAATCCAACCAAAGAAAACATAGAACTCAATAACACAATCAATAGACTTAATAGACATATATAAAATATTCCATCCATCAAGGAGCAGATACACTTTCTTCTCAGCAGCACATGGAAGTTTCTCAAAAATAGACCATATGTTATGCCACAAAGCAGCCCTTAGGAAATGCAAAAATATAGAGATACTGCCTCGTGTTCTATCAGATCATAATGGACTGAGAGTAGAAATCAATGACAAAGTAAAAAAAGGAAATTACTCTAACACTTGGAGACTAAATAATATGCTATTGAATGAAACATGGATAACAAAAAACATCAGGGAGGAGATTAAAAAATTCTTAGAGGTCAATGAGAATGATGACACAACATATCAAAATCTCTGGGACACTATGAAAGTGGTACTAAGAGGAAAATTCATTGCATGGAGCGCATTCCAGAAAAGAATGAAAAGTCAACAATTAAATGACCTAACATTACAGCTCAAAGCCCTAGAAAAAAAAGAACAGAATAACAGCAAAAGTAATAGAAGACTGGAAATAATTAAAATCAGAGCTGAAATCAATGAAATTGAAACAAAAGAATCTATTCAAAAAATTGACATAACAAAAAGTTGGTTCTTTGAGAAAGTAAACATAATAGATAAACCCTTAGGCACACTAACAAAGAGAAGGAGAGAGAGACTCAAATTACTAAAATACATGATGCAAAAGGAAATATCACAACGGACACCACTGAGATACAGAACATAATGAGAAACTACTTTGAAAATCTGTATTCCAACAAAATAGAAAGTACCGAAGACATTGACAAATTTCTAGAGACATATGCTCCTCCCAAACTGAACCAGGAGGACATACAGGATTTAAACAGATCAATATCAAACAATGAAATAGAAGAAGCCATTAAAAATCTACCATCCAAGAAAAGCCCAGGACCAGACGGATTCTCAGCCGAGTTCTACAAGACCTTCAAAGAAGAACTCATTCCAATACTTCTCAAAGTATTGCAGGAAATAGAAAAGGAGGGTGCCCTACCGAACTCATTCTATGAAGCTAATATCACCCTCATACCCAAACCAGGGAAAGACACATCAAGGAAAGAAAATTTTAGACCAATATCCTTGATGAATATAGATGCTAAGATCCTTAACAAAATATTGGCAAACCGTATTCAAAAACATATTAAGAAAATTGTGCACCAGGATCAAGTGGGGTTCATTCCTGGAATGCAAGGATGGTTTAACATCCGCAAATCAATAAACGTAATCCATCATGTTAATAGACTTAAGGATAAGAATCATATGGTTATTTCAATTGACGCAGAAAAAGCATTTGACAATATACAACACCCCTTCATGCTGAAAACACTAGAAAAAATAGGGATAGTAGGAACATACCTGAACATTGTAAAGGCTATTTATGCTAAGTCCATGGCCAACATCATTCTTAATGGAGAAAAACTGAAACCATTCCCTTTAAAAACGGAAACAAGACAGAGATGTCCTCTTTCACCGCGTCTATTCAACACTGTCCTCGAAACTCTAGACAGAGCAATTAGGCAGACTAAAGAAATTAAAGGGATATGAATAGGAAAAGAGGAACTTAAGCTGTCACTATTTGCTGATGACATGATTCTATATTTAGAGGATCCAAAAACCTCCTCCAGAAAACTTCTAGACCTCATCAATGAATTCAGCAAAATAGCAGGCTATAAAATCAACATGCATAAATCTACAGCATTTTTATACACAAGCGATGAAACAGCTGAAAGGGAAATGAGGAAAACATCTCCATTTGTAATAGCCTCAAAAAAAAAAAAAAAAAAAAACTTGGGTACCAATCTAACCAAAGAGGTAAAAGATCTCTACAATGAAAACTACAAAACACTAAAGAAAGAAATTAAGGAAGACCTTAGAAGATGGAAAGATCTCCCATGTTCTTGGATAGGCAGAATTAATATTGTCAAAATGGCCATACTACCAAAAGTGCTATACAGATTCAATGCTATTCCAATTAAAATCCCAATGACATACCTCACAGAAATAGAGCAAGCAATCATGAAATTCATCTTGAAGAATAAGAAACCCAGAAGAGCTAAAGCAATCCTTAGCAGGAAGAATGAAACAGGGGGTATCACAATACCAGAACTTCAACTATACTACAAAGCAATAGTAACAAAAACAGCATGGTATTGGCACCAAAATAGACAGGTAGATCAATGGTACAGAATGGAGGACATGGACACAAACCCAAATAAATACAATTTTCTCATACTAGACAAAGGTGCCAAAAGTATGCAATGGAGAAAAGATAACCTCTTCAACAAATGTTGCTGGGAAAACTGGAAATCCATATGCAACAGAATGAAACTAAACCCCTATCTCTCGCCCAACACAAAACTCAACTCACAATGGATCAAGGACCTTGAAATCAGACCAGAGACCCTGCATCTTATAGAAGAAAAAGTAGGTCCAAATCTTTACCTTGTTGGCTTAGGATCAGACTTCCTTAACAGGACTCCCATAGCACCAGAAATAAAAGCAAGAATCAATAACTGGGATAGATTCAAACTAAATAGCTTTCTCTCAGCAAAGGAAACTATCAGTAATGTGAAGAGAGAGCCTACAGAGTGGGAGAATATCTTTGCCAATCATACTTCAGATAGAGCACTAATTTCCAGAATATATAAAGAACTCAAAAAACTCTACACCAAGAATACAAATAACCCAATCAACAAATGGGATAAGGAAATGAACAGACACTTCACAGAAGAAGATGTACAAGCAATCAACAGATATATGAAAAAATGTTCACCATCTTTAATAATAAGGGAAATGCAAATCAAAACTACACTAAGATTCCATCTCACCCCAATTAGAATGGCGATTATCAAGAACACAAGCAACAATAGGTGTTGGAGAGGATGTGGGGAAAAAGGTACACTCATACATTGTTGGTGGGACTGCAAATTAGTGCAGCCACTCTGGAAAGCAGTGTGGAGATTCCTTAGAAAACTTGGAATGAACCTACCATTTGACCCAGCTATCCCACTCCTCGGCCTATACCCAAAGGACTTAAAATCAGCACACTACAGAGATACAGCCACATCAATGTTCATAGCGGCTCAATTCACAATAGCCAGACTATGGAACCAACCTAGATGCCCTTCAATTGATGAATGGATAAAGAAACTGTGGTATATATATACAATGGAATATTCCTCAGCTATAAAAAATAATAAAATTATGGCATTTGCAGGCAAATGGATGAAATTGGAGAATATCATGTTAAGTGAGATAAGTCAATCTCAAAAATCCAAAAGAGGAATGATCTCACTGATACGCGGATGATGACACTTAATGGGGGGGTGGGAGTGGGACAAGAATGGAGTAAGGAGGGACTATATAGAGGGAAAAGAGAGGTGGGAGGGGTGGGGGGGAAGGAAAAAAATAATGGAATGAATCAAACATCATTACTCTATGTAAATTTATGAATATGCAAATGGTATGCTGTTACTCCATGTACAAACTGAAACAACATGTATCCCATTTGTTTACAATAAAAATAAATTAAAAAAAAAAGAAAAAAAGTCTAATGGAAAAGAAAGAACTAAGAAAAAAAAAAAGACAATAGTTGGTAAATCTTGGTGAAGATAGTGGGGAAGGGAACACTTGCACATGTTTAGGATAGAAACTGGTACAGCCATTGTGGAAATTGGTATGGAGATTCTTCAGATAATTGAAGAATTGCCACGTGGTCCAGCAAACCCTTTTCTAGATATGTATCTAAAGGAAATGAAATCAGTGTTTTCAAGAGATAATTTCATTTTCGTGTTTTTAACAGCAATATTCACAACAGCCACAAAAGGGAAACAAAATAAATGTCCACTAATGATGAATAAAGAATCTTGGTCCATATGCACAACAGAATACTACCCAGCCATAAAAATATAGCCCTGTCATTTGTGGTAATGCAGATGGAGTTGGAGATCATCACGTTAAGTGAAATAAGCCATGCACAGAAAGATAAGTGATATCACTCAGGGACATCTAACATAATCAGTCTCATAGATTTGATAGTTGAATGATGATTATCAAATCCTGGAGAGAGTATCAGAGGAGAGATGGATATGGAGAGGCTGATTAAGTAGGAGCAAGAAGTTTGGGTGTGCTATTGGACTTTAGGGTGACAATAGATTTAAAAAATTGTACTGTATATTTTAAAAAAAGTTGGAATAAAGGAATTTGAATGATTTTAACATAAACAAATGATAAGTATTAGAGGGGACAAATAATGTTGAACCTCATTTATATATTTAGCAAACATTAGAGTATCACATAAATATATTCATTTTTATGTCTGTACTTATCAGTTTAAAACTAATTCAAATATTGATCATGGTTTGAAGACTTTAAATCACTTTAAAAAAGGTTAAAGTACATGTGGACTATAAAGGAAATAAGTTGTCAATATGTCACATACGATGCCTAGTAAGGTGTTAGATACTTTACCTAGTACTTACAATCTCTGAATTTGTTAACATCTCCTCATATCATCACTCATGGTATCATTGTCTTATCTCTTCCTCTTGAGAGCACCAGCTTGTCCTTCTTTATTATCTTCCCTAAATACTAACTTCATGTATGGAATGCGAGGCCTCATGAGAACAGAGGGGGAAATGAGATGGACAGAGGGACTGAAATAAGTCACTTGGGCTCTGGATTTGAACTGAAGTGTGGACAGTTCAAGTAATACGAATTAGTCTCATTAAAAATTAGTTGAATATTGACTTCTATTAAAGATATTTTAAGAAAAAGTAATGTAATATTGAACATCTTATCAAAATAATTAATAGGCTAGAAGACTGGAACTCAGCCCAAGTTCTCTTAGATTCATTCCTCATGACCTCTGTTTACATTATACATCAAATACTTTTCAACTGGATAAATGACTCTAAAAGAAGGCAAACTCACCAATTGCTAAGAATAATTATATTGCAAAATGAGAAAGAGGGCAGGATGTGCCCATCTTTTAAGAACTACATCAGAAAACTGATAATTAAAATGAGTAAAATTAAAGTGAAATGTTAATTGTGAAATACTTATGCTGACTCATAAATCTTGCAATCTCATGGCTAATGTAGCTAGCTACTTGTTCAAACACAATATAAAAAACCTTATCAAGGACACATTTAATTTTCAGCAGATACTCTTATGAGTCCCACAATAAATCTAAATGATCCAAGCACCTCAAGGTGAAAAATAACAATGAAACATTCTTTATTTCAAGTTGAATTCAGATGACCCCCTGGTGATTTAAGATTAAACCGAGTAATATTATTGCAGTATAATATGTTCAGCACTTTGCTCTGCTAATATGACACCATCTAAGTTTTGTGGGAGTGTGACAACCGACAAAATAACTTATTGCAAGCCCTCAACTCTAGGGAGTCTATTATCTCAGTCTCATTGATAGCTTGTGATGAAGGCACTTAAAACATGGATATTGAGATCAACTCATTCCATTTAGTCCATAAAATGATGGCAAGTCATATTTCAAAAGAGATTTTTGAAGTCTTTCGGTAATGATACAGAAATATCCCTAAGCTAAACTGCACAATTGATTATAAGTTAAACATTATGAAAAAAAATGAACATAAGCACATGTAAGCACATCAATGTTTTTTGATATTTTCATACTTTCATTTGCCTCTGTAAACATGATTTTTGATGTTAGAATTCAATGCAGTTACTGGAAGCAGTTGAAGAAGTGAAGGCTTAGATTTAGCTTTAAAACCTCTGTGCACATGATCATGGACCAAGCAGTGTACATTTTTAATTTAAGGGAAATGTTGTGCAGTTTTGAGAAAGTATGACATAAATCATACTGTTGTAAAAGTCATCGTAAAAGATTAATCTACTTAAAAATATGGAGCTTCTGGTTTCCCCATATAATACCATTCAAAGTTACCGAGGATAAGGGCCATAATTTTCATCAGAACTGTAGAGCAAATCAAATAAACCCAATTGGTTAATCTAACTACCATCAGTACTTGACTTGCTGACTGATGTCAGCAACATGGATCTTCTTTCATGTCCTTAAGAGCGTCAGTGCATCTTGTGTCCAGCGTTTTGAACAAGCTGTTCACCTTACACACAATGCTTTCTTATCTCCTCCCACTTGACTTTCTTTCCTGATTTTTCCAAGGTACCATAAGCTTCTAATGTTATTCCATCTTCCTATAGAGCCTGCACTGTTCATATTTATTTCCAGATCAGTCTCTTTATTCTTTTGAATAGGTCTCACTTTGTTTTTTATTTTATTTGCCTCTTTGGATTTCCTTTTTGGAGACAAGAATGTCAACTGCATGAAGGTAAACACTATATAAAATAATTTACCCAATTCCCCAAACCATGGCATGCTATCTGGTAAATATTAAGAACTCAGGAAGTAACTGTTGACTTAATAAATAAATGAACAAACAAAAGTTAACTTAAAGGTATGAAACAAAAATAATCATACTGTGGAGATAGTCTTACAGTTCCCCATACTTTCCGTCTCCTTGTATTCATGCCTTCGTCCAGTTCCCATTCCCTTTAATTGTTGGTTGGACCCAGTGATTCATTTCTAACCAATAGAATATGGTAAATATGATGTTGTATTAATTCCTTCCATGTTTGAGGAGGGAAAATAGGTCTGTGTTGACAGACTTGCTGATTTTGCTGAAGCAAACTGCCATGTTAAAGGAAGCTGCTCATATTGCTGAAAGCAGTCTCTGTCCAGTAGCCAAAAAGGAACTGATGCCCTTCCTTCAACACAGATTGAATAAACCCGGCCCACAGACACATGTGAGCTTCAGAGTGGATTCCTCCCCTGTTGATCCTTCAGAGGCAGCCTCAGCCTTGGTGCATGCATCCATGCAGCACCATGAATGATCTGAAGCAGTGAACCCAGTTAAGCCACAGGCAGACTCCTGACACACAGAAACTGTGAGATAATAAAAATGTGTTGTTTCAAAGTCATCCGTTCTGTGCTACTATTATATACTATTGTAGGTAACTTAGATTGTAACAGAGAGTCTACACGGAGCAAGTTTCACTGTATTGTAGAGAGAAGAATGAGAGTAGAAAAGACACACAAGGAAAAGGAAAGATGGAGGATGTTGTATTTGTGCAAAAAGACAAGATAATTTCTGCTTGTGATTATTAAATTCCCTTATATTATCCTGTCCTTGTATATCAGTAACATTTCCTGTGCTTGCATATTGGTAACATTTTCTGACTTTCTTGCCTGTAAATTCCTGTTTTTATTGGGCTAGTTTTCAAAGGTTATTATTTATTGAATTAACACCAAAAAGACAAAGTCCATTTTCATACAATTGAAAATATAGGCAATGTTTAAGTAATTAATCAAGGGAAAACAAGAGAAAATATATGGGTACTTAGATTGATACTTGAGGGTTAAGATGTAATTTTAGGAAAATTTATAAGCAGAAGATGGATTAAGAAAAATATGATATTGAACAAATGCAATTTAGAGTGATAAGGGAGTGGTGCTCATTGAGGAGACAAGGAAGTTAATTATTTAACTTACAGGATAAATAAAATCAATGCAGTGGTAATTTGGTTGATTAAGCATCATTTTCCATTTTAATGTTCTATGTAGCTCAAATTAGCTATGTATTAGTTAGACTCATTTGCATGAATGGGAAGAAACCTCAAATTAACTTTGTTAAAAAAAATAAAGCAAAAGGAATTTCCTGAGGAATTTAATTTCATATCAAACAATTTTACTGAAACAAAACCATGGGGCAGAAGTGAGCTTCAGAATCCATTGCTAATCAAGGTCTGAATAATGAGAACTCTGCTCTCATGCTGCTGCTTTTGATTCTTTCTATATTAGTTTGATTCTAATTGAAGATTTTGTTTATGAAACAGAAAATGTGACTACCACCAGGATCAGAAATCTGAATTCTATACCCTTAGGTACCACCAGTAAAGATGCCTGATGTACTCAATCTCAAATTAGTAGTCTTATAGAGGACACTCAGTGACAAAGATTAATGTATATATCTGGACCCATCATAAGTCACATAGGAGCCAACACTAATAATGACCATGTATATGTAGGACATGGGAATTTAATTAATAAATTTTTTAATTTATTAAAAATTAACTCGATATTAGAAATAGCACTAAAACAAAGGCAACACAATTAAAATGAAATAAATGTATTGGATTTAATCAAAATCTAGTATTTTATGTATCACAGTACACTATCAATAAAGTGAAAAGACAGTACAACAGATGGAAAATTAAATCATATCAGGCACATATCTGATAAGAATCCAGTGTCTATTATATAAAGTCCTCTTATAATTCAACATCAAAAATGCAAACAACATAATTATAGCAGTGGCCAAGTAAATATTTTTACCTAAAGATACACAAATAGTCAATAAGCACATGAAAAAATGTTCAACATCTTTAATTATAAGAGAAATACAAATTAAAATCACAAAGAAGCTGAGCACAGAGGGATATGGAGCGCCACACAGTATACTCGTAAGTTCTAAGCCAGCCTCAGCAACTTAGTAAGACCTTCTCTCAAAATCGGAAATAAAATGGGCTGTAGATGTAGCTCCGTCATGCGGTACAACGGGTTCAAAGCCCAGGACCAAATATAAGATAAAATACAAAATAACATAATAATGAAATATCACTTCATAATGGGACAGTACTACTATTAATAATAATAACAGTAATCAGGAAAACAAGCTAATGCTGGCACGGATGTGAGAAATTGGAACTTTAGAGTATTGGTGGCTGAAATGTAAAGTTTTTCAGTAGCTATGAAAAACAGATTGTAATTTTCTCTAAAAGTTTCACATAGAACTGTCAAAAGACCCCCTGACTGTATTCTTGCATCTATTCCTAAAATAACTAAAAAGAGGCATTCGAATACTGTATGTGAAAACTCAGTACAATTCTAATTGTGAATTCTAAAACTCAAACTAATCCTAGTGGGCATCATCCTAATTTAAGTGTCTACTTATAATTTAAATGAGTATAAGATATTTTATGGAATAAAGATTCTGTACTAGGATAATAATTGAAAGCCACAGATGTAATGATTCATCAGGCTATATTTGATATATTTTTTGAAATAGTTTTAAATCTATCACAATATGACTACCACTAATGAACAACATTTTCCCCAAACTGGACCACACATACTGAAGGCAATTATCACAAATTTTTCTCTAAATTATTTGGAGTTATATCAATATTACCAAAATAAAATTATCATGTTCACCTTCATATATAAAAATTATTGTTCTCATAAATTTTGTTTGTGTGTGTGATGGTTATGTTAATTGTCTCACCTTGTTTTCAGTAAAAACTTTGATGTAGGACAGATGAGGATGGACACCTGAGGAATTCTCAGGAAGCAGGTTTATTTTAATTGTAGTGGTCCAGAGGTACTAATGCCTAAAAAATCTCTGGACCCAAAGTCTGGAAATTCTTTATACTTTATACTCAGTGGGGTGGTTACATGACAGTGGGTGGGTACATAGTAGTTATTCTTTGTTCCATATTCTTAGGCTAGACAAACATTTTATAAGTTTTTTTTACCAAGAAAACAGAGATAGTATCTTTTGCATAGCAACGAGCTCTCTTTGAGACAGACTCTATCACAATTTTGTCTGCAAATCTGGCATTTACAAGAGGAAATTTCAAACCATAATACCCTCTGCAGAAACCTTGCTGACATTCTGTTAACACTCTTCATAAAATCTTGGTGACAAGAAGTGTAATTATGGGAAGCGTCTTTGGAGAAGCTTAATTATGGCCAGAGTCTTTTGGGTGACAGTATCTGGTCTGCTTCAGTATTTTGATAACTCAGTCTTAGAATAACATGGTCATCCATTATTCTATAGTGTGAGAGTGTGTGTGTGTGTGTGCATGTATGTACGTGCACACATATAGAGACTCATTGATTTGGAGGCCTAGTCCACATTTTTATCAAATATGTATACATGGAAGAGTCTAACTCCAGGGAAAAATTTTATCTGTGATTTTATTGTTCAGGCTTAACCACAGATAACTAAGAAAGCTCTACCTGGAAAATCTCATGAGGTAGAGTCCTTCTCTACCTCCACTTAATAATTTTCTACTCTAAACTCTTTCCCTTCTCCTTCCCTGTCAGGTACCACAACCAAGAAATAAATGCTAGGAGCTGTTGGATTGAGCTTTCCTTGGCAGTGAGACAATTCTTCTGTCTGGTCAGTGCAATTTTGTGGAAATGAAACATTGAAGAAAATAATGATTTTCTCTCTTGTTTGTACAACCACAGTAAATGATTAAAGGGATAACTCTTACTTTCATTATCTTGCTCTTTCATTTGACTACTCCTCAGGCCAGACAGCTGTTTTCTTCATCTTAAACAGCTCTTAATACGCCATCAACCATTCTCATACAGATGTTCCAAAGGATTTTTGAAAGAAAATATATTAGAACAACTTTGGTAAGTGAGGATCAAATAGTACAGTTAGAGCAGATAGTCTCTGAAGATACTCTGTACCTCCCCACTCATTTACCTGTGCTACGCATGCATCTGGACTCTGGCCTCTGTTTGCCTGCTTGCTAAATACTTATGCCATAATTTTTTCCAGAAATCTTATCAAACACTTAGCAGGTCTGGGGTTTATGACACCTTTCCCTCTCAATTGCCCCCTTTCACCTGCCCTTTCTGGTAATCTTAATCAATTGGTACTAAATAAACTCCTTTGTCGAGAGTTTGGATCATCTCAGAGGCATGATGCATGCTGCAGATCTCTCCAGATCAGTACATGATGAAGCATTACTAGATGTGTCCTTGCTTGGCTTCTGCCATTTTCTGTGTCCTGCTTCCCTTCCCTCAGCATTATTCTTAATAAATCACTTGTGCAGGAGTTCTTACCTTACCTTCTGCTTCAGGAGATTCTGACATAAACAAGACTATAAAGTAAAAGAAAATTTTCCAGACTTTTTTTTCTTTTTTCTTTTTCTTTCTTTCTTTTTTTTTTTTTTTTTTTTTTTTTTTTTTGCACAGAGCTCTGAAAGCTCATAAAAAAGCAACTGACAATTTTCTGAGAAAGGTTTAAAGAAGTGAGAGTAATTCTGATTCAATCAATTACTATAGCATTGCTTTAAAAGGTAGGAATAACATTTCAAAAAACTGGAGGAAAAAATTTTAAAATTGTTCACCATAAGGAATTAATAGATTTTGAATGGAATGAATATGTTTAACCTGATTTATAAGTAATACGATGTAAACATTTGAAAATTACATGATAACAAATTAATCTATATAATTTTTATGCTTGTATTTGTTAAAAATACATTTTGAAAAGAGTAGAAATATTTCTACACTCCTTTAAAAAGACATCAATCATAGATGTTTTTCAGCTTTATTTTATTAATCTTATGTATACATATATATGTATGTTTACATATGTCATTATGTTATTTAAACTATTGTTTATATAAGGGTCAGTAAGTCTTAAAAATGTTTTGCACACAAAAGAAATTTCATAGCCATGATGCTAAAATGTGACACAGATATGACAAAATACAAAAATTATAGTCCACATTTATTATCAGACCAATGTCTAACTGCTCACCACCCAACAGGCCAACAGAGTTAAGAAACAAGGTTCTGAATCAAGGAAGGCAATTTTTTTTTAAAAAGTGGGTTAGACAATAAAATGGAGGACTCTTGTCAAAAAGTGCATCTTATAAGAAAGCTGATTTAAGAATTGTTCATAGTGGCAGATGATGGCTGTTCCCAGAATTTCTGCACCTTTTCACAGTAGATGATGCATGCCTGATCTTAATTGCCTTGTCATGAGATGGTTTTCAATTCTGCAAATCTGTTTTATTTTTGTGGAGGGATGGTACAGGGGATTGAACTCAGGTGCACTCAACCACTGAGTCACATCCCCAGACCTATTTAGTATTTTATTTAGAGACGGGTTCTCACTGTGTTGTTTAGCACCTCACCATTGCTGAGACTGGCTTTGAACTAGAGATTCTCCTGCCTCTGCCTCCCAAGCCACTGGGATTACAGGTGTGTAGCACTGCACCTGGCAGTTCTGCAAATCTTAAGGACAGAGATGCTTTATTTCCTCTGACTATTCTTGTCACTGATTAATTTGTCCTGTGTGGTTCCAAACATATTATACAATGGAAGGCTAGAGTGGGTAGCTTCCTCTGATCCTTTGCTGATCCTTCCCTTCATGTACTGAGAAAAAAATAGATACTTCACCTGACTATTGTAAAAGCAAAAATTAGGTAAGATCAAATAGGGAATTGGGCATGAAATCTGGTCTCAATGCTCAGCTTCAAACTTACTTGAAAAGTTAGAAGTCAAAATTTTTAATAAAATATTAGCAAAAAATACTACCCATTACTTCACAAAATAGACACTTAAACTAGCTAGTTTTTACTGTGACAATAAATGATGTTTTAAAATTAGAATATATATTAATATAGCTCATTAAATTTAAGAAGTAAAAAGAAATTCCTGGTCATGTTGATATATGAATCTGGTATGTTTATTTTAATGAAAAACAAAAAAAAATTTTACTTCACTATGATAGACAAATTCCTTAAGATATTGCTTAGACAAAAATTAAAAAATTTTCCAAGAGAATCATCTAAAAAGTATATCATTAGAACTAATTGGATAGATTAATAAACAGCAAGACAAATATGAAGTAGGTAAAAATATACACCAGCATTTAAAAGTATTATGTAGAGATACACATTATTATTTGTTATAAAGCATTAGAGTAAATATTAATATATAATGAGAAAAGTGATAACATTTGGTTCTCTAAACTTAGAGATTTCATATTCAAAATGGGTCATCTTATTTATGTTAATTTTATATACTTATTCTTCTAGATTAGTTTTTTTAATTTTTTTTTATTTTTTGGAGTTGTAGATGTACAGCATACCTTTATTTTGTTCATTTATTTTTATGCGGTGCTAAAGTTTGAACCCAGTGCCTCATACATGGTAGGCAAGCGCTGTGCCACTGAGTCACAACTCCAGCCTTAGGTTAGTTTTTTAAAGGATCAGATTCTAAAGCTAAAATTTGTTGGGATTTTGATTAGAAGATCATTGTAATAAAAGTTATATTTAAAAAATATTTGGTATCTAACTACATAATGAGTCAAAAGCTGCATGGAATGTTTTCTCATTCAACGTTATTCCTTTCATTTCATCATTAATTCCCTAATTTTTTTATTTCTTAGTAAACTTTTATAAAACAGCACTAAGCAAGAATAAAAAATTTACCAAAAGATGAAATAGAAAATCCTAATAGAGGATTTTAAACTTCTGTCATTAACTCTACCGAGTATGTGAAAATACTTCATTTATATTTAACAATTGCAAACACAAATTCTAATTTTAATATTTGCATATGCATAGTTTAAAGGAGAATATCACAGCATTATACTGTAAGGCCCCCAAAAAGGAAACCCCAACTCAGTCCCATGGATAGATGACAACCCAATCAACCGCAGGAGGCGTCACTTGATGCAAACCGCAAGAGGTGTTTATTCCAGCGCGCTGGGACCCGACTCGTGACTCACGCAGGAGTCCAGGAGTCGAGTCCCTAGCAGAAAATCTTGCAGGTTTATAAAGGCAGAGACCACACATCGGGAGGGGTCGCACATGAAAGGGAAAAGGGGAACAAAGCTGCCGGGAAATTTCAAAGGGGGTCTGGGTTTGCTGATAACATACAACATGTTTCACAATGTTTTACAACAGGGCGTAGATTCTGGTCAATAGTTTCTGGTAATCCTACTGTTTGAGCACTATCTGGCTATCTGGCTCAATTTACCCTTTTATTCCCTTTTGGGGCTGATTCCTGGAACAGCTTTAAGGCCTTTGTTCCCGTCACTGGGAGGGAGACCTTAGGGAGTTGAGATAAAACAGACAGCTTAAAAAAATGTCCATTCTTTCAATACAAATGATGAAAATATTTGTATATGATCTGTTAGCAATTCACATATATATATGAATATATAAATGATCATATACATATATAGATATGTGATCCTCTCTAATACAACATTCACCAAAAATAATTTTCAAGTGCTTAAAATCATTTGCAATCGTAAGGTTTAAAAAGTGTAAAAGATAAATTCTGTTAAAGTGAAGGCCAAGAATAGTTTCATAAGCTAGGAACCAAAATATATAAACCGTGTGTCATTTAATAAATTAATATGGTAAAATATACTCATTTTTATTATGGAACTCCCTTTCATTTTCAATTATATATTATAATTAATAACAAATTATAGCATTATGTATCTCAATAGTACTGAAATTACTCAGTTTTTGGAAATTAGTATCAAATACTATACATGTACTAGGAAAAAGATTGCTTTGGAATGTATTGATAATATATCTACCTTTTAAGGTATTTTAATTATATTTTTATTTTTAAATATGCACTAATATCAAGTAATAATGTCCATAAATCTTATTACACTGCATTTCTCCTAAGATGAAACATGAAATCTCATATTTATAGTAGTCCACAAAAATAGCAGTCATTTTGAAGTCAGAATTGGGGACAAGCAGTTAGTGTAGAAATAGAGGATCTGATCAAATCCAGGAAATGGAGGCCATGAACGCCATCTGCCTCTGGAAGTTGGAGACTGCCCCTGGGAGAATGGAATGTCAAGGATCTCTGGAGTCCATTGATTACCAAATTTACCTGCACTTGTCAAGGACTGCTAATTGATGCCCTTGGGGCCCTTACCTGGCTGAATCAGTTTGTGGCCCTTCCCCTGCGGATTCCCTTCTCACTTTATGCATCTCACCTGCAAAATCCTGCCTAGTCACATAGGCAGGAAGGAGAGCTAAGCGGGGAGAGAACTGGAGAACAAAAGAGACCCTAACCTATAAAAGATGTAGGGCGTGCTCACTTCTGGGGATTCTAGAACATCAGCCATGGCCCCCTTCATCCTCCCTGGAGAAGTCTGTATTATTACCTTTAAATAAAACCTGCTTAATATGCTGGCCTTGATGTGCTTCTCTGAGATTATACTTCAACACCCGAGGAAGCAGAACTCCTCACCAGTAAATGGTGGTATCAATTTTGCTTAACTTTTTTTCTTAAGCAAACAAAAGGAAAAATTGCAATTAGCATTTCCCTCAGAATATTCCCATCTGAAAAATTAAATGATTTTAAATTTTAAAGATACAAACAATAAAATTATTATTATGAAGAATATTTAATCTGACTCATTAGAATCTCTGAAGAACATTTATATAATTTGAAATAGCAAGTACTGCTTATTCGAAGAACAGACTAGAATCGGCGGAACTAGTGTAGGAATTTTCAGTCAGTCAAAGAGGCCGACAAAATATTTTATCTTCTCTTGGAAGGTAAATAACCAAATGTATTTTAAGAGACTGAGAAAAAGGAATGGAGAGTGTGGAAAGTGGCTTATGAATTGGTCTTGCACATTAAATGCCAGCCAACTGTTTTGCACTGCTCAGTCCAAAGACATTGAATTTTCTTTCCAATCAGAAGTAATAGAAGTTGGCATAGCTCAGGAAGTAAATGGGGCCACTGATGATTGAATCGGCTGCACAATGAAAGTTACAGTCTGATTCTTTTCATTGTTTTCCTAGGCAAAATTTGGTACATGTAACTTTCATCCCAGATCTAAATTTTAAGGAAGAAGTGGATGTAAAAATTTTGGAGTGAGAACATAAATGATTGAAACCCACAATTATTAGAAGAAAAGAAATTACTATAAAAGAGATAGTGTTTAGAAAAATAAATAACATACATATTATAATGTTATATTTTTATTCATTCTAACTCTGTACATAAAATGTTAAGCTGTAGAAATTTCTATTTTGTCACTTTTTTTTACTGTTTTTCACTGAAATACAATATTTCTTTTTGCAACTTATTTAAAATGTTTGTTTTCCTCTTTAGTTTTCTTCTCTGAGAAAATTAAATATGGTAGAAAAAGAAATAATTGCTTTCATGTTTTCATTTTGCTTAGATGTATTTAGGCAGTGTTTTCTTTCCAGTTAATATCATAGGAAAAAGTAACTAATAGTACAATTTTTTATTTTGTCATCAAAAATCACTTAAGCTATAATAGGTCCTCAAATTATAATTTATTGGAGTAACAGGAGTATATTGACAAAAACAGACAATATTTTAAAAATTAGTAAGTATAATTAAATGTGCTAAATGTATGCTGATATTAGCAACCAGAATCAGCTAATTAATGTCTCTTTTTTGTTTGTTTGTTTTTTTGTTTTTGTTTTTTTTTTTTTTTTTACTGTCAATTGAACCAAGGGGCACTTTACCACTGAGTCACATTCCTAGTCCTTTTTTGTATTTTATTTAAAGACAGGGTCTCACTGGTTGCTTAGGGCCTGGCTAAGTTGATAAGGCTGGTTTTGGACTTGCAATCCTCTTGCCTCAGCCGCCTAAATCACTGGGATTACAGGTGTGGACCACCATGCCTGACTAACTTCTATCCATACACATTTTAATGTAATAATGTCACTTATTAACTTTGTATTTACCAAAGATATACCCATGTGTGATTTTATATGTATATATTAGAAATGAGATTAAATTGTTTTTCTTCAAACATTGCTTTTATTAGTCATTAAAAAGTCAAAGTAAGCTAATAAAATATACAGAGAAAAATTTTTTCTTGGTATTAATGTGAATCACCAGATATAAAAGTTATATCAGACTGTTGGAATGTTAGTAAAGTTTAACAATTGGTTCTCTAAGAAAACAAAATATTGTCAGTGTTTCCTAATTCTGTGATACAAGGACTTCCACCATGGACAAGTTCAAAGTTAGCAACATCGTAGCACTGACTGTGGAGTTCAGAAGATGCTCATAGGGGACTCCTGAGTCAAAACCAGTAACGTGAATACATCTCTGCTCTTGATGATTATTTTATTATGAGGAAGCGATAGCAAATAATGAAATTATAGGGATTAGGAACATAGGAAAATCTGTAAATGGTCAGTGCTTTCACAACCCTGTGTAAGAGATAATTTAAGAATTTTCAAGAATGCTAAGATCTTGATCTTACTTCACCAGACCTCTCTGCCTTCCTGTTCAGATTCCTTGCCTACCAGTGTCCCTTTTTATCCCTCTGCTACATTCTGCATCAGTGCCTTTTGGCTTTTCCTACAATATGTTGAGTTCCTTTCTCTTTCAGGATTATGAAGTTTCTTGCAGTATTCTGTTATCTTCAGTCCTTATCACTGATAACACTGTTCACTTCCTACTATACTTCAAGGGATATTAATATACTCCAAAGTATTTATCCTTTAAAATCGTATTATTTATTT
The DNA here is from genome assembly GCF_902686455.1 of Sciurus vulgaris. Classification (NCBI taxonomy): domain Eukaryota; kingdom Metazoa; phylum Chordata; class Mammalia; order Rodentia; family Sciuridae; genus Sciurus; species Sciurus vulgaris. The sequence continues at coordinate 20,893,274 of NC_136470.1, read as the reverse complement.
TGTGCTCATATATCTGTTACCTGTCTTCTTAATATAACTTTCACGAAGGCAAATGAACCCTTTTTTATTTTTTTTATTTATTTTTTTATCCTTTTTGCAATGTAAGAACACAGACAGGGAGCTAAGCCAGTAGAGTTTTCCTGAGTCAGGTTTCTAGACAGGATTCTCTACACAGGGTCTAATCCAGAAGGAAATTTAGATGTCCGCCATGACTAGGACCTCATCAGAGAAGCTCACTGGCTGTTAGAGGAATTCCCTTCCTTGCATTTACAGGACTGCGTTTCCTGCATTCTCATTGGTTGTCAGCCGGAGCCATACTCAGCTTCTAGAACTCATCTACCATGCTCCACCATATAATCCTCTCTAGAAATGGAAAGTCCAAAATGAGAGTATTTTCTTTCAACCTAAAATCAAATGTTATATTAGTAACATAATTAGTATACTAACTATCTGTAGTATTATAAAACTATAATTTAGTTTGCGTCTCTGGCTCATTGCGGTTCCAAAATCCGTGGATATTTGTCACCGCCTGCAGCAACAACTTGCACGGGTCTTATGGGTGGTGGAGTGGAAACTGAGGCACTTCTGTCTTTCTCTTTGGTGCACTGCTTTCTTGCTTGTTTATAGAGGATAGAGGAAATGAGGTTTAGAGAGAGACTTTGTTTCTTGCTTGTTCATTTATAGAGGATAGAGGAAATGAGGTTTACTTGCTTTGAGAGGAGAGAGAGAGAGACCCTGCTTATCAGAGAGAAAAAAACTTTGCTTAAGAGAGAAACTTTGAAAGAAAGACAGGCTTTTCTTAGAGCTTAGAAGGAGAGAGGCCTGCCACGCCTTAAAGTCCTGCATAAGGTGCCCTAGTGATGCGTCTCAGTTCTCCGTTCCACAATCTGCCTTCCGCCGCTGCCCCTACTCGCTGCTGTATTCTTTCTTCTGGCTTTTTTGCTAATGGCTGCTGTGGCGTGTCTTCTTCTCTGGCTAATGCCACGCTGCGTGTCTTCTGCTACTGCTTCTCTGCTAATGGCTGCAGGAGGCGGAGAGCAGGGCCACGCCTCTTAAGCAAAGATTAGGCGAGACTCTCCGAGCAGGCAATTAGTGCTCGAGAACACATGCGCATACATACATTGTGTGCGTAGACGAGAAAATCACCTGAGTGTGCTTATGTCTATTAACCTCCTTGCAGCCGATGTGATCAGGCGACATCCTGGTGCCGCCAACATGGCACAGCCCCCAACAAGTTTGTCCCTGGATCTTGGATCAAATACCCTAAAACATTTGAGATTTCCTGGGTAATAGCATCAGATGTATCAGATGACTCCTTGGGAGAGGGAGGATTTGACAGCTTTTAAATAAGGACCAGTCCCCATGAACCCCCAGCATATAATTAGAAAGTTGAAACAATCAGTCCTACCTCCCAAACTATGGTGAGAGGTGAGTGGTTGAGAATTGAGTTCCGTCAGCAATAGCAAGTGATTTAATCAAGCATGCTTCCTTATTGTAACTTGATTAAAAAACAAACAAACAAACAAACAAACAAACAAAAACTCAAAATGCTTGATTTAGGAGAAATCCAGGTGGGTGAATAATCCATTGAACTACTGTGGGTGTAGCACACCCCAGCTCCTCATAGAGAGGCTTCTGAGCTCAGGATCCTTCTGGATATCACACTATATACCACTTCATTGTGTCTGCTCATTTGTATCCCATATAATAAAACTGTAATCACAACCATAGTACCTTCCTGAGTTTTATGAGTGAATCTGAAAAGATTGCACTTGAGAAAGGTTGCGAAACACCCAAATTTATAGTCGACTGGGAAGAAATGTGGGTTGCCTGGGGGCTTCACTGCAGTTGGCATCTACAGTGTGGGCCACATTGTGAGACTGACGTCCTGAAACCTGGAATCTGCTACCTCTGAATAGTGGCAGCATGGAATCGAACTGTAGTACACTCACCTGGTATCAGCAAACTACATAATTTGTCTCTGTATTAAAAAATCAAGGCCTAACTCTTCATTTTTGCCATAAAACAACCTAACTACAGGAGCAAATACAGTTGTTCTTCATTATCCAAGGGAAACAGGTACAAGATCTCCCACAGATACAAAAATTTAAGGACTTTATTTTGCTTGGTAAAATTATGTAGTTTTTGCACATGAACTACTCACAACTTCTCATATATTTTAAATCTTCTCTAAGTTACTTATTGTCACAAGCAGTGAGTAAGAGAGAAATCAAGTTTGGTTCCAACAAGTGGATTTTATTCATGCAATGCACACTCAACATTCCTAATAATAGCAAATCACGAATACATTGAAGATTTACACCCTTGTCCACCTAGAGTCCAATCCCCATGGACTTACTCAATGCAATGTCTCTTAGCCAAGAAGTCAGTCAACAAGACCACAACCTTGCAGATTCTTCTCAGCTGCAGCCTCTCTCAGCTCCTCGGATGTCTATGAATGTCCTGTCTTAGACCAAATAGTCGTGCCTTAACGGGTTTCAGTGCGATGCACGTTACCTCCCTTGCCAGTCTTACCTCAGGTGTCTGATAAGCCGGAGGTTGGGTGACAGTCTTCGCTGTGGGAGAGGTGTTCAGTCATTTGACCTCAGTGACAATGGCCAATCAGCAATCAGTGATGGAGTGGACAGCAGCCAGGGCAGTCAAGAGACAGAGCAACATGGAGTACTCTGGTCACGGTGCTGCTGACAGTTTGCTCCAAAAGTTTAGGGGTTTAAGTAGTGATTCTCAGCCCAGTCATGCTCTGGTCTTCATTGATAAAGACCAGAAAACGATTATATTAGGAAACACCACTCAAATCATAGGTAAAGGTTCTTATCGGCATTGTTCAGGAGTGTCATCCTGCCACACAGCAAGTTTTTCACCAGGTGCCTTTATTTTAGTTTTACAAGTCCAGACAAATACCAAATAAAGCTTATTATTACTACATAACACACAACTATAGCAATTCCTATTATCTCCTTATCTCGTTACACTTATAATATTTAATACAAAGCAAATGCTTTGTAAACAATTCTTATACTATATCATTTAGGGAATAATGATAAGAAATAAAAGTCTGTAATGTTTATAATAGACATTTCTTTAAAATATAAAGAGCTGACTATACATTTTACTTTCAAGAGTCTCATCCACCACTCAAAAAAATTACGTTTTACAATTCGCATTCAATGAAAGGGAATCAAGGGCTACTTCAGAATTCTCCCAACCACAGTGGAGACATTGGATGTCTAATGTCTAAAACAATGTTTAATACATGTAAATAACACAATAGAGATTTGCTTCTTGGCAGTTGATATTCTTTATTTGACCTATAGTATACATAAACAAAAATTTATTTTGAAATAAACTATTAAAGTCACCTTAATAATCTTAAATATAGATAGGGATTATCTGCATTGACATCAATAAAGTTCTTCTTTGTTAGATGTAAATTTTCTTTGTACGGAGGTGACTGAAGAACCACCTAGCTATTGCTTTAACAACTTCTAAATTTTATGATTGGTGAATTGAAAAATGATTTGTTTTTTTAAAGGTCACTTTTTTTTTAACAGAGTGTGAGAGAAGTCACATAAAAATTGCCAAATCCTCTTTTCTATTCTATACAAATACTCATTTTTAAATTGCTGCTATACCTTAAAGATATCATAAGTTTGTCTTTGAACAGTTCAGGACTTTATTTTTCTCTTTAAGGTAAATCAAATAGCTACTGAATTACTACCTGAAATGGAACACCTTTTTCATGAAGTAAAGTCTCATTCACGGTTAAAAAATACATTAAATAGGTGAGATAAATTATTGAAGACAGGTATTTATCATTCACAAAATATTTAATAGGTGTTATATGGAAAAATTTAAAATACATATTTTGCCTATATATACATATGCACATACATAGATATATAAACACACATGCATATATACATATATAGTGTATACATAATATGTGTATATATGTGTTTACATACACATATACATAGTATGTATATATGCCCACACATATATTGCATATGTTTCATACATTTGTATGTATTATATGTGTATATATACCTAGTAGACCATCCTAAACAATTTACTATATGACTTTAGATAAAATCATAGCATTATTTATATCAAACAAAACATATGCAAACTTTTGAAGTCCTTCATATTTTAAATTTTTCTCTGTAGATTGATCCATATATCATATTTATTTTAAAATAATTATAGGAAGTTAAATGTTACTAGAAATAAGATGACTTTGTCTTTAACTATTTAATTTAATATCCACAGGATGCCAATATGCTGTATGGAAGTTTACTGGAGAACATAAAATTTCTGAATGGCATTGAAGTAGTGTGTGTGTGTGTGTGTGTGTGTGTGTGTGTGTGTGTGTGTGTGATTTTTACATTTTCATTTTATTTGATCAGGTAATTGTCTATTCGCCTGTTAAAAGACACTATAAGTTAAAGATTGATAATATGGGAGAGATGATACTGCTGAGTGCTTTTGAGGATGTGAATTACATTTAAGCCTAAGGTATTGCTTTGAACGTGTGGATACTGACCCTGGGGCTGAACCATAACTCAAATTTTGCTAAGCTTTGACCACTCATTGCAGTGACAAATGGGACAGATTCTACAAACTGCTTCACACAAATAATGGTTTCAGATTGCTTGTTGTGCTCACTTGCAGAGCTAAAGGAACCATTCTTCTTTTAATCCTTAAGGACAAAAATGCATTAGGCTTTCCGATTCTTATCCAATTGGTGCCATTTTTCCTCTTGTGAGTAAATGGCTTTGTGGAGTGTCTGTTAGTCATTACAACTACTGACTTAGGAAAGTCTCAGTGCAATTTGGAACTTCTATATTCTCCAGTAATATTCAATATAGCACTTTCACCTTCAGCAGATATCAAGTTAAATAGTTTAAGATAGAGGTGTCTTAATCTTACTATTAATTAACTTCAGAAAATTATTTTAAGGTAAATATAATATGGCAATTAATTTATAGAGAAAAAAATCAAGGATTTAAAAATATACATTTTATTTGCTATAAATAAATATTATAGTTTTATTTAAAGTCATCACAGTGAATTGTTTACACAAGGCAATCTGACTCTTATATCCATACTCTTAACCACTATAATATGTATACTTATTTAAAACTCTCATTTAATAATTTATATATTAAAATCTTCATAATTTTGAAGTTTATACCAATTGATATTCTATGAAATCATTTTTACTATTTTAATTAATCTTTTTTATTTATTCATTAAATTTATGCTTATTGAGAAGTCTTTTACCTGACATTGTATTTGTGCTAGAAATTCAAAATCTGTACTAGAGCCAACTAAATTTATCATCCAAAAATGAATGAATTATGGAGCTATTAATAGTTTATGCTAAAGTTGAAACATAATCAATGGAACTGTGTTATTCAGCTTTTCATTGCTATGACAAAATACCTGAGAAAGACGACTTAAAAGAGGAAATTTTTTTTTGGTTCACAAATTCAAACCATGATAGACTGGCTTCATTATGTTTAGTCCTATGATGAGACAGAGAATGGTGGAAAGACATAGTGGAGAAAGGTGCTTACCTCATGGCAGCCAGAAAACAAAAAGAGAGAGAGAGCAAGAGGACAGGAACAACTTACAGTCTACAAGGACATGCCCCAGTTGACCTACTTTTCCTCAACTAGGCCCCAATAACCTACCAATGGTGATATGTATTAAGCTTTTAACACATAATCATTTGAGGGACATTCCACATCCAAAGTAAACATACTGGTCCTGGGCCCCAAGGACTCATGCCAGTTTCACAATGACAAGAGTGTTGCATCCATTTCCAAGAATCCCCAAAGTCATAATAATTTCAGCAGTTTTCTATGAAGGTTTTCTATAAAGGTCTATGTCCAAAGTATGAGCCACAATATTGTTATTCTAGTTTATGACTCAGATTGAATCATAAATGTTCCTGGATCTTGAGCCAGCCAGCTTTTTCTCTAGAACTTATTTCATCAGTTCTCAATTGTCCTTGGATCTTTGGACATGAATTTGAACACTGTAACAGTTCTCTAGTTTTCTATTTGTAGATCTATGTCTTCTTAGCCTCCATAATCACATGAGCCAGTAACTTATTATAATGCATGCATACATATGTGTATTATAAATATATATGGATATATATGCTTGTATATATATGTATGTACCTATATATACACACACATATATATGCTTGTGTGTGTGTATATATATACACATTTATATGAATATATCTAGTGTATTTGGTTTGTGTAAAGAACCCTGACTAAACCAATATACTTTAGATGTTGAAAGGCTTCCTCCAAGATACATTATTTTCAAATATGAAAACAAACCTTTTAATATAGCTTCAAGTTTGATATCTTGGGAAATTATTTACATCATAAAAAGACAATGGGGATTGAAGGGAAGGGAGGGTTGATGGGAAAAGGAAAGACAGTGGAATGAATCTGACATAAATTTCCTATGTACTTACATAAATATACAGTGAATCTCAGCACTGAGTACATCTACTAGATATGATGTATTTTATGGTTTTATTATTATGTCAAAACAGATTTTATAATCATGTATAACTAAAAATAATCAATAATTTTAAAAAATTAAAAATAGATAAAAAGTATTTTCACATAAATTCTTACAAATCTCACAGAACATATAAATACTTAATCATGGTCAACACACCAATCTGGATAAAGAAAATCTTGTCAGTAATTTAAAAAAGTAGCACAGAAGATTCTGTCAAGTAATGACTGTCACCTTATCCTATCGTTGACTCTTTTCTGTTGCAGGTTCCCTTTTGCATTCGTATATATATTGTTTCACACACAATACAAAGTGGCAGAGAAAAACTTGGATTATCCACTGACATAAAATACATTACTAACTGTAATTTCTTTTGTTTGTCTGGTTAGTGAATTGAAATGATTCAGATTATTATATTTCTTTTCTATCAACCACGTAAGAATTATTTACAATCTGCTTTCTATGTCTCAATTTTCTCATAAAATGCTAGACATGATTTTATAACAAACTTCCTCATAAAATAAAACAAACCTGCATAATAAATAAAGAAAAAAATCTCAAAAAAATCCATAAACATTTCACAACAATTTACTTTCAAACCATATAAACCACATTTTCCAATATTTACAACAATAGCAAATATGAGTGGAACGATTAATCTAGAATGCATAAAATGCTTCCTTTGGTTTTTCTCTTATACCAGTTTAGCCTGTTCATTCCAGTTAATAAGTCAATAGCCTATAAAAAAAAAAAGTTAGAGTAGGCTATGCAAAAGAATGTAATGTCACTTCTGTGCAGTGCCACACTCCCTGATTTTCAATGGCTTCCACTGTCTCATCTAGATCTGACTCAATCAAATAAATATGATACCACTAAGTAATAGATTCAGGGTTGGAAAACCACCAATGAATTGTTAATGGGATTTCTCAGGCACTGTCTTTGTCCCCAAGTATCTGATTTTTTAGATAGAACACAGAGCCTCACTAAGTATGCTTTCTACCACAGAGTCACATCCTCAGTCCCTATTTTAATCATATCATATATAAATTCCTTTCTAGACTTAAAAATCAAACCTGACTTTTTACTAAGATATTACATGTTCCTTCTAATCTCCGTTCCATATATGCAGCATATATTCAGCAATTTATCCAAACCACTAATAGAAAAATATTCATACATTTTCATAATTTTAAATGAAATAAATTATGTAAGTATGTCTAATATGTCATCTTCCAAAGTAGAATCTTTAGCCTAAACATAATAAATGTAATAATGGTATGAATATTATGTATTTTTAAAGAAAATAAAAAGTTCTGCTAAGTCCATACTTTGAGGAAATATTCATGGATAATATGACATAAAATTTGGAATTTGGTTCATAATAATGAGTGAGGAGTTGAGTGATATAGATTAAGTAAAATTGCAATAAAATCATTGTTGAAGAATGTGAATAGGTTTACATATAATTTACCTATGTATTAAAATTCTACTATGAGTTTTATGGTAATAGTAAAAATTTTAGAAGTTAAAGAATGAAGTGACTAACTCTCCATATATTAAGAATATATTGTTTTTCATTTAGCTTTGGCAAAAATAAAAACATTAGCATCAAATAAACAATAAAATTGTATATGTCTGTTTTGTCATATTTTTGGTAGTGAGTTCCTTTTTTAATTCACAATAGCCAGACTGTGGAACCAACCTAGATGCCCTTCAATTGATGAGTGGATAAAGAAACTGTGGTATATATATACAATGGAATATTACTCAGCCATAAAGAATGATAAAATTATGGCATTTGCAGGCAAATGGATGAAATTGGAGAATATCATGCTAAGTGAGATAAGCCAATCTCAAAAAGCCAAAGGACAAATGATATCGCTAATAAGTGGAGGATGACACATAATGGGGGGGAGGGAAGGGTTAGTGTTAGGGTTAGAGTTAGGGTTAGGGAGGGGGGCAAGTATGGAGGAAGGAAGTACTGTATAGAGGGTAAAGAGGGGTGGGAGGGGTGGGGGGAAGGGAAAGAATGGCGGAATGAATCAAACAACATTACTCTATGTAAATTTATGATTGCACAATTGGTATGCCTTTACGCCATGTACAAACAGAGAAACAACATGTATCCCATTTGTTAATAATAAAAAAAAAAAGAACAACAAAGAAATGTGAGCATTGCTTCCAGTTATCAATTAACCATTGAAATTCATTTTATAGTAAATTATGTGCTCAAATTAATGTTATTTTTATTTCAAAGTTTAATCCCTTTTGAAAGTAAGTTGTAGGAATATAAACATTATGGGTGAATTATGTCCTCCTAAAATTCATATGTTGAAGGCTAAACCTCCAATATCTCAGAATGTGACTGTATTTGAAGGGCTTTTAAAGAGTTTAATAAGTTAAAATCATTTTTTCTGGCCCCTAGCTTACTGTGGCTGGTTTTTCAGAAGAAGATATCAGAAGTGCACCCACAGAGGACCATGTGAACACAGAGCTAGAAGGCAAACTAATATAGTAACTTTTCTAAATTTTTCTTCTCTTCTACATAATCACTTCTTTTTTTAATATGTGCATTAGTTTACCAAGACTGCTGTAACAAAATACCAGAGTAAGTTGCTTAATCAACAAAAAATATTATTTCTTACAGTTCTTGAAGCTGGACATCCATGTTAAAGGGTCAAATGAGTTGATTTCCCCTGAAGTTTCTCTCCTTGACTTGTGGATGAAGTATTCTGTGTCTTCACATGGCCGTGTGTGCGTGTGTGTGTGTGTGTGTGTGTGTGTGTGTCTGTGTGTATCTAGTATCTCTTCTTCTTACTATATAAACACCAGTAATACTGGATTAGGGTTCCCAAATCAGGATGACTTCATTAAACTTAATTAAATATTTAAAAACTTTGTATCTAATGCAGCCTCTTCAGGGTTAGAACTTCAATTTAGCAATTTGAATGTGGACATGATTAATATGCTTATAGACATGGTTGTTTATGTGTTTATTTGGTTTGAAACATGTATTTTGTGTGTTCAGAAAATGGAAGATGTTTAAAAACTTTGCAAAAACAAAATTCCTGATTTTGACTGTTACTCTTAAAACCTATTTCCACTACATTATGAATAACCAATCTGTAGATAGTCTTCCTTCTCCTATTGCTTCACAATGCAATGCCAGCATTTAAATTCCCACCAGAATATCTACCTCTTTTAAGATTCAAACTCATTAGCCTTACATTTTTGTTTATATGATGGATTATGTGGTAGCCCCTCTCTCCGAATGCACCTCTCACCCACTGTGCACCTTTTTTGCTTTTCAACTGTGAGAAAATCTTAACACTCTTTTTACTTAAAACTGCCTCCCATTGGAATCTCATGAGCTGTGAAATATAGTTTGGATACAAGGAAGAAGATAAATAGTTTTCATTTTTTAGCTTACAAAAAATGGTTTGTTCTGCTCTAGGAACTAGTAAATCTAAAAAACACCCTGACATAAATTCTCTCTCCTTTTAATAACAATAAGCATTTAAGTGAATGGGTGAATTCCTTCAGATGCCATGTAATTTATCAAAAAGTCTTATTAAAGATGCAATGTTTTAGACAATATTTAATATCAGTGCCTCAGTTAAGATTAAACTCTTTAGGACAGCTTTTGATAAATATTAAAATAATTTATAAATGAATATTGAATATTTATTCTCTGTAATCATTATGTATATATATTTGTTCTTTAATTTTAGATTTAGAGAATGCATTCAAATAGTCTACAGATAAGATGTGACCTATAAAGTTTTAGTATTGAATCCCTTTCATTCCTACCCTTTGCCTTCTTTAGCATAAAATAGGTATTTGTAAAAGTAAATATATTTCCACTAAATGTGTTTATTGAAGAAAAAAAAGTGTATTCTTGCATTACATTAGCTTTGTTGATCTGAGCAGATTACTAATTTTATTCACATACTTTTACTTTGCCAGTACTACAAAGTGATCAAATCATAATTGATGTGTAATTAATAGGACTATATTTAGTTAAGCCCAATAATTAAAATTTAACTTAAAGTTTTGAATTCTTAATAAACTTAGTTAATGCTGTCATCATCTATCAATTCAACTACCAATATATAATATATAATCACTGTATACATATACACTGCACATTGACAGAGAACAAATCTTTAAGCAATATTCATATGTTGAATACAAGCTGAAAGAAACAAGCTTCTGAACGAATAACTAAAAAGAAAACTCAGTAAATAAGATCTCCGTGGGGGACTTTGGCAAGTTCCAATTTATCTAATCAGAATATTTTCCAGAATAAAACATACTTTTCAGACTTCTAGAAAATTCTTGATATGCCTGCCCTTCACCAGGTATTGTTACCCTCACTAAAACTATGGTTAATTTGCCTATTTCAATTTTCCCATCAACCTCAATAGTTTTTCATAAGCTGATTTCTCACAATACATTCAAATATACTTTGCATTTAAATTCCAGTTTTTCATCAGATGCAATGTCTATATTATATATTAAATTATAAATATCAATTGTACTGTGAAGATTTAATTAGATACGCAACCTTCCTTGGAACCTCATATTTCTTTCATCTGTAAAAATATTTGATAGTAAAATATTCTTATAAATCATTAATGCTTCAATCTTCCACTTGATTTTAATTTTCATGAGTATAAGGGCTAAATTTTTTCATTCATATTATATCCTAAACGTATAAAAATTTCTAAAATATTCATTTTTTAATGAGTACTAGTTGAAAATGAATAATAGCAAAAAGAGAAACAGAGACAGAGATTAAGAGAGAAAAAGGAAGTTCTTCAGAATGGTAGACTATCTCAAAATCCTATGCTCCTTAAAAATAATGAGATTAACATACTGGAAAAGCACTTGAAAAAAACTGTTTCAGGACTCTGAAAATTAGCCAAAATTTTACTACAGTTTGAGGAGAATTTATTTAATAATAATAATTTTAAAAGGCCAAAATTCAATGAGACCACTGAACTTTGACTTAATATTGCACTTTTGGCAGAATGTAGAAGCAGGAATCAAAAGCTGAATAGAAGCTGTCAGTTGCAGTGGAGCTGATTGTATGCCTGCTGCACACAGAGCTGCTCAACAAAGATGGGAATATTTTTTAGTTCAAGGTGTTAGAGGAAATCTGTTGACAATCATTAACTGACAAAGATGAATGAGTAAAGATGTCAATGGCCACACACAAAAGACAATACAGAGTTGTTTTTTTTTTTTTTTTTTTCCCAGAGAAGTTTCCAAATAAACAGCAGCAGCATTGACAGGTTATAGGGAAAAGGGAGGAATCTAATCTCAGAAGTGCACAATATTTTTAAATGTCTAATTAAAAAAAAAAAACAAAGAGGCTTACACTACAACAGCAACAGATGGGTCTTATGCAAGAAACAAACAAAATAACAAAAATATTCAATAGGAATTTTCCCAAAAGAAGGACAGATTTTGGAATTAATAGAAAATGATTGTGATTCAGATACTATAATTACATGCAAAAATGAAAGCAAACAATGTTCAAGTAGCAAATAGAAAAATATGCTTCTAGATTATGTAGAAGGGAATGAGAGGGAGTGGGGTATGAAAAATGGTGGAATGAGACAGACATCATTACCCTCTGTACATGTACAATTACATGAATGGTATGAATCTACATCGTGCACAACCTTAGAAATGAAATGATGTACCTCATTTGGTACAACGAATCAAAATGCAATCTGTAAGAAATGAAAAAAATAAATAATTTTTTAAAAAAGAAAACTATGCTAACAATTTATTACAGAATAGAAAATACTCATTAAGTGTTATGGTTTGGATGTGAGGTATCCCCAAAAAGCTCACATGTGAGACAATGCAAGAAGGTTCAGTAAAGAAATGATTGGATTGAAAGAATCTTACTGCAATCAGTGAGTGAATCCTCTAATAAGGATTAACTGAGTGGTAACTAAAGTGGTAGGATGTGGCTGGGGGAGGTGGGAATTGGGGCGTGGCTTTGGGGTATATATTTTGTATCTGGAGAGTGGAGTCTCTCTCTCTCTGCTTCCTGATGATGCAAGCTGCTTCCCTCTGCCACTGCTCTCTGCCAATGTATTCTGCCTCACCTTGAGCCTGTGGGAATGGAGCCAGACTTTTATGGACTGAGACCTCTGAAACTGTGAGCCCCCAAACAAACTTTACCCCCTAAAATTGTTCTGATCAAATCATTTAGTCACAGCCCCCAAAAGCTGACTAAGATATTAAGAGACAGAAATCACAAAATCAGACAAAAAAGAATCTCAGAACTCAAAAAATTCAACAGAAAAATAAATAGTCCATTAAAAAATAGATAATGTAAGTGTATGTTTTTCTGATAAATACACATGGTAAACAGGTATTTTTCATATGCTTTACATCACTAATTTATTAGGAAAATACATTTCAAAACCACAATTAGATATCACCTCATCCCAATATGAATAGCTCTTATCTAGAAGAGAGAAGTTAACCAGTGTCAGTAAGGTTACAGGGCGAAGGAGAGACTTGCACACTGGTGGCTTCACACACCGGAGATTGTTCTGACTTGGATCTGTAATGTCCATCAAAAAGCTCATCATGGAAAGCATGAGCCCAGTGAAGCAAGATTGAGAAGTGGGGATTTTAGGCAATGATTAGGGCTCTGGTCTCATCACTGGAAGAATCTATTTGTTTGCTAATCCACAGATAATCAATTAATACAGACATAATCAATGATAGAATGGCGATTCCTAATAAATTAAAAGTAGAACAACAATATGATGCAGCAAACTCACTGCTTGATATATCCCTAAAAGAAATTAAATGAATATGTTGAAAAGATAACTTTTTCCCCCAGTTTATTATAGCACTAGTCACAAGAACTAATAATTGGAAACATATGAATTGTTCACGAACTGATGAATATACACAGTGGAAAACTAACCATAAAATTAGGTGAAATGTTCTCATTTATGACAACAAGACTTGAACTGAAGACCATTAGGTAAAATGCAATTCTTGGGCATGGAAAGAGAGTAGTACATGTTTTCACTCATGTGAAATCTAAAATGTTAATCTCATGGAAGTTGAGAGTAGAATAATTGTTATCAGAAGCCAAGGAGAGTAAGTGTGGGAGGTCACTAGATGTGGATAGTCTTATCAGAAGGAAAGAATCAGTGAGTTTGAAGATAGGTAAACTAAGATTTTGCGTTTGAGGAACATAAAGAGTAAAGAAAGAAGAAAATTAAACAAATTCAGATTGGATAGCACAACAGAGTTCTCAGAAGAAGGGAGATAGAGAATGCACAAGATTTCTGTGGCTGTTGTAATACAGATTTAGTGGCTTAACATAACAGAAATTGCTTTGTCTTGAATCTGCAATGTCCCTCAAAGAGCTCATGGTTGAAAGCATTGTACCCAATGAAGCAAGTGGGGATTCAGAGGTGGGGATTCTAGGCAATGATTAGGGCTCTGGCCTCATCACTGGACTAATTGATTTGCTTGATTATCCACATATAGCTAAATGGATAGCAGAATGGATAGCTGAATGGTAACAGAGGGTAGATGTGGCCTTCAACTATATTTGTTCCTGTTCCATTCCTCTCTCACCTCATTCTCTGCTTCCTTGCTGTAAAGAGTGGAGCAGCTTTCCTTCACCATGCCCTTCTGCCATATTATTTTAGCCTTGAAGCCAGCCAACCATAGACTGAATCTCAGAAACCATAAGCCAAACTAAGTTTTCCCTCTCAAAAGTTGTTATTGTCTGGTATTTTGCTCTTAGTAATTAAAAGCTGACTTTACATAAATTGGTACCTATAAATTGGGTCACGATGCTTGACAAACTATGACCATGTGGTTCTGAAGAATCTGGATCTGGTTTGTGAGAGCAGTTTGGAAAAGTTTGGAGAGGCTGGCTAATTATGACTTAGAATGATATAAGCATAAGCTTAATAGGCAATTCTGGTGTAAACTCAAAAAATGAGATCAGAATGCCCATAGGAATGCTTATAGTAAGGACCACCCTCCTTAGGCTCCAGACGGGAATGAGTGCTCTATTGGAAATTGGGTTAGATACCATTTATGATCAGACAAAGAACTTGTCTCCATTTTGTCCGTGTCATTAGACTGAATTTGAAGATGATAGAATAATTAATCTGGTGGGGAAATTTCAAGGCAGCTCAGTAGTCAGATAGTGAAAAGCGTATTGCTGATGGCTTTCAGCCAGTTTTACTGTGAGAATCAGGAAAAAAGGAGGGGAAATACTTGAAAAATTTGCAGTATGGCTAGAAAACCACATTTTATATAAAATTGGTCCAAGGAAGGTGTGGTTGTTGAAAAGATTGGCATCACTAAAAGGAAACTAATTAATTTCCACAGAGAAGTGATATGAAAGATACATTTAGAGCAACTAAGGACTAAGCATGAGTCCCTCATAGCAGGCTCAATATTGTAATAATGAAAACTCCTTTGAAAGACATTGCTTTAACAAGAGATTTTGGGGTGCCCTGCTCACAGTGGTGTGCCTAGAAAATTATTTCCTGAAGATTCATTTACAGTGCTCCACAGTCAGAATCCACTGCATTCAGAATCCACTGTAGCTGTGGTCCAGGGGGTTCTGCTACTGCTAGAGCTACCAGAAGACTTTGCCATCATCCTTTCAGTGCTGGTTTGGCAGTAAGACAGGATGCTGGAATTAGTGGGTCATGGAGGCTTCCATTGAGATTTCAAAGGCAAGCCTGAGAGACCAGGCAACAAGTATGAGTGTCAGATTCCCTGCAGGCAGCCCCTGAGCAGGTGATGCATGAAACTCTGAGAATGGTACCGAAGTTGCAAAAGGAGACCCAGGGAATCAAGAGATACCAGGAACATGGAACATCTTAGGAGAACTGCCAGAAGTGAAAAGAGCCAGGCCAAGAGGGAAGTTATATAGGCTGCCACTGGCAAGGCCAGGGTCTCTCTGGCTCAAACACTTTGGAATCCACATCTCACAGCCATGGGCCCCAGCTACCAGATATGGAGCTACAGAACATTTTGTCCAGCCAGTATGCTTTGGTCTTATTCTTTCTTTCTTTGACCCTGTGCCTCTTTTTTGAAATGGGAATGTTTACTCTGTACTATTTAATATTGGATGTATGTAACATATTTTTTGATATTTATAGGTGCTCTCACAAGAGACTTTGAAATCTTACTTTTGAATAATGATGGAACCATTAAAACACTGGGGACTCTTGAAGATGGATTCAATGCAATCTTCTGAGATGGGCTTGAGATTTTGGGGGTCAGGGGTGGACAGTTATGCTTCAGATCTGGAATATCCCATAGAAATCACTTATATAAGGCAAGAAACTAATGTTCAGATATGAAAGGATTCGATTATAAGCTATGAATTAATCCATTTGATGGAGTGATAATTTGAATGGACTACTCACTACTGTGTGGTTACTGTAGGCTGGTGGGGCATGGCTGGCAGAGGTAGGTCACTGAAGTTATGCCGTTGGGTACTATAGATTGCTGCCATCTCTTCTTCCTCCTCCTCCTCCTCCTCCTCCTCCTCCTTCTTCTTTTTTTTTTTCTCTTTCTCTCTCCCAACTCCTCTCTCTTTGCATCCAGCTGCCATGAGATGAACAGCTTTTCCCTATCCTACCCTTCCACCCTGATGATTCTGCCTTGGACCCAGTAAACAATGGGCTGAACGTCTGAAAACATAATCCCAAATAAAATTTTCTTCCTCTACCTTTTGTTCTTGTCAGGTGTTTTGGTCACAGCAATGAAAAGTTAAGATATCAATTCTGGAAAAAAATATTTGTTATCTAAATAAAATGTTTAATTTTTTAAATGAAGACCACATAAATAATAAACTAAGATGTCTTATTAGAGGTAAAAATATGCAAGGGCAATTCTAATGACTGATTAAGGTACTTAACTCTCCTGAGAAGTTATATATGAAAATTTATATATAAATGTATATATATATTTTTTTCACTGATAATTTAACCCTGGCCTTGCACTGGTAGGCAAATGCTCTATCACTGAACAACATATCCAACCTGAAAAAGTTCTTGAAAATCATATGAGCATATAGAAGCCAGAAGTGTCATCTCAGGACATTGAGATACCAATGTTGACATGAAAAGTTACAAGGATACTTATTTTCTTTTGTTCATCCAATGTTTGGCTATAGGCTATCACAATATTGTATCTCTTATCACATCTATTTAATAAATTATAAAATGTCAAGAGCCATCACTAAAAACTAGTAGTAGACATTTTTATTTGATCTATTCATTCATGTAGACTTAAAAATTAAATTTCTCTAACTGTGGATGTACTAATTAGAATTCTTAAATCAAGCACATTCCAGGAAACAGAAATGGCATCAAAATTTTCTAGAAACTGAAAACTAATCCAGACTCTAAAAAATATCCTAATACAATTCCAAACTTATGTGCAGACAACATTTCCTTCCTTTTTCTAGGTTAGATCTCTACTGAGATATTTTTGATTCTTAAAGACTTCAGAATGTAAGAATTTATATCATATATTAAATAGGTAGTAAATAATACCATTCATTGTATTTCCTGATACATAAACTAAAGAGAAGAATTTTATGTTCAATATTCTAAATGAGTATATTTCTTATGTGTTTTCCCTTTTTTTAGCTAGGAACAGTAGTTTTAAGTTTTATTTTCAAAAGTCCAAATTTTCAATAATTAATGAGTAAATTCTAACTTGTACCCACAATCTATGCCTATGATTTAACATACATTCTCAATAACATAAAACATATACATAAAAGTATGTATTAGGAATAAAAATAAAGATGTGATGTTCTCTCCATGGTTACACTTATACTTGTAATATTCCACATGTGGGTTTTTTTTTTTTTTTTTAATTAAAATCTGGTTGTACTGCGAGGCATTTCTTAATTGGCTTCTTGTGATCATATGGGAGAACATGTTCTTCATTTTGTTAATACAAATTCCCAAACAAAACTTGTTAAATAAATTTTCATAGAAAATTTTCTAATGAATATGTTGCTTAAATTCTAAATAAAGCACATTCTTTTAAACTGACATGGATACTATCCTTCTACTTGTAATGAGAACTGTGTGGGTGTTTTGAATTAAATTTTAGTCATGGCATATTGTATCTGATATTGAAAATATATACAGGAGAGGAATGTGAAATGTCATTTATAAAATAATGAATAACCTCTACGTGTGCAATAGGCCCATTGTATTGTCTAAGCAAGTGCCTGGCAACTACTTTAGCAACACTTGTTTCTGGGCAACATTTGTAGGTCACTCAGCAATAACGTTCTCTTTATATTTTCAATGAATTGGCTGTAACGAATTGAATCTCAGTGATTTTATTTTGGAAAACTTCTTTAGAATCCAATTATGCTTTGAACACTTTCAGTTTGTATCCTTAAATACATAATAGGTGGTAGTCAAAAGCAGGATGATTATCAGGAAGAGTCATTTCCTATAATATGTTTGAAAAGATATTCTGAAAACTCTGACTGATCTGAAACATCAAAGATTTTGTATTAAATAATGATTAATGTCATTTAAATGTATGCCTTTGGTATGAATAAAGTCCAGGAACACTCACAATAAAAAATTATACAGGCAAAGTCAAGCAAGGAAAGTGATCTCTAAAACTAATAAACACTGAAAATACAAGATCTTTGATTTTTTTTAAAGACAGGATTGAAAAGAAAAAGTATAGTATGAAGTACAACTAAAACCTTCACATATATTCTGACAGATAAAATTTATATATTCATTGAAATAAAGAACTAGCAAAATAAAATTAATTTTCAAGAAAACAATGGTGAATAAATGTGTTCTGCTTGACCTTTTCTGGGTTAATGTTGGGAAAAATGTCTCCCCAAACGAATTCACAAATTTAAAACTCCCTCCTCATAGAGTGTTATGACCAGTAATTATGATGTTATATACATATCAAATAAAAGATGCATATGTAATCTTTATCATAATAAAGTTAACCTATAATATATTTATAGTTCCATATGATTTTACTGTTTAGTTTCAGTAAATATTTTAAAAACTAATAATTATTATACAACCTCCTCAAGAGAGTAAGAGAAAATACTTCCTATCTAATTGTTTCATGAGTTCTTACTACCAAAACTTAACAAGGACCAGCAAAAGAAAATAAAGTTACAATTCTATCCAATAAACATAAAGGCAAAAATCCTACAGAAGTTGGAAGCCGAGATAAACACTCCTGTAACCCCAGGACTTGGTTGGTTGAGGCAGGAAGATCACAAGTTCCAGATCAGCCTCACAAATTTAACAAAAATCTGTCTCAAAATTTTAAAAAATGGTTGTGAATATGATTCAGTGATAAATATGGCTCAGTGATAAAATGCCTCTGGATCTGATTCCAAGTTCCAAAAACTAAACACACTCCTATGCAAAAAAAATTGAAAATCAATGATCACACCATACGAAACCAATAAATCAACAACCCCCCAAATTATATTTATTAGGATTTATTTAAGATTGTCCTGGTAGATTAAAATTTACATTATTATAACAAAAAATAAAGAAAACAAAATATGAGGATCCTAAACAGATTCCTAAAAATTATCAGATAATATTTATTACCCATTCATGAAAGTAAATTTTGTCAAATAAGAAAAGGGAACTTATAAAATGATAAAAATTGTTTATAAAAACAAAATCTCAAACAACAATGAAAAAGATCAAATGCTTATTTTTATAATCCTTTTAATTCATTATTATATGAATTCCTTTATAATTATTGCAGTCTATCAAGAAAATATATGATCTTCTTAAGTTCAATAACATAAGGAAGAAATATCGGGATTTCTATAAAAGAAATAGTTAAGTTTTTATTTTTCAAAATTAGGTTGCCTATATGAAACGCCAAACATTTTCTGGAAAATAACTATAAATAGAAACAATGGATCTGAAATGAATTGGCTTATTTTAGGCTTGACAAAAACCTAACTTACATTTGTGTCTATAAGTAAAATTAAATAATGTAATTAAAAACAATTTATATAAAAACTATAAACAAGAATAAGATTATTTTGAATTGAGTTTAACAATATTATAGTATTCATTCTTGAGAAAACTTTATTCTCAATGACAATTATTAGAAAAGACCTAATTATATGTACAAAATGCTCAGGGTTTGAAAGATTCATTACTATAAGTATATTGGTTTGCTATAAGTTGATCATATGAATACAATATAAAAAACTCTACAAGTAGTTTACTATTAATGGAAATTATGAAGATGATTCTGAATATTATCAATAAAAATGAAGATGCCAAATACAGCCAACATGCTCCTGAA
This sequence comes from Sciurus vulgaris, assembly GCF_902686455.1. Lineage (NCBI taxonomy): Eukaryota > Metazoa > Chordata > Mammalia > Rodentia > Sciuridae > Sciurus > Sciurus vulgaris. The sequence continues at coordinate 20,873,333 of NC_136470.1, read as the reverse complement.
CAAGAATAAATAGGCTGAACTGTTTTCCAGTTAACGATCTATGTTAAAATCTATAATAATTTAACTAGCATTATCTATACCATTTTAGACAAAAATAGACACAGTAAATATTCAGGAAATCATAAATTAAATTGTTACGGTTTGGATGTCTACCAAAAGTTCATGTGTGAGACAATGCAAGAAGGATTAAAGAAGTAATGAGTAGGGTTATGAGACCCTTCACCCAATCAGTGAATTAATTCCCTAGTAGGGATTACCTAGCTATGATATGGCTAGAAGAAGTGTGTCATTGGGGACATGCCTTTGGGGTATATATTTTGTGTCTGATGAGTAGAGTCTCCATCTCTCTGCCTCCTGGTGTGATGTCCTGAGCTGCTTTCCCCAGACACACTATTCCTCCATGATGTCCTGCCTCACCTTGAGCCCCAAGGAATGAAGCTTGCTTTCTATGCACACAGACCTCTGAAGCTGTGATCTCTGAAATAAATTTTCCTTCTCTAAAATTGTTCATCAGATCTTTTGGTCACAGCAACAAAATCTTACCACAACACAAATATTCCTTAGGTTAACTAAGAATGTGGATGGATATCAAGTTTCTAGGACCATCATAATAAATTAATGTCCCAACTAGACAGAGGGAGGTGGTATCACGTTTCTACTGAAGAAGACTATTAAAACAAAAATCTTTAATAATATCACATAATATCAAAATGCACAGTTTATCATCAAACATCAGTCATTAAGCAGTCATCTGGAATATCTCAATTTAGATAAAGAGACAACAAACAAAAACAAAATGACAGAGAATGAGATTATCAGACAAAAAATTTAAGGTAGATATAATCCAGTGTTTCAATAAGTAGGGGGCTTTGTCCTCAATGTGATAATGAAAGTGGGCCTAGGTGGTCATTCTTAAACCAACTGGGGGCACACCCCAAAAAAGGTTTCCAGACTCTGGGCTCTCTGGATATCTAATTCGCCATGTGATCTCTTCCTCACACACTTGCTCCCAATATTGCCATCTACCATGAGGAAATGCAGTCAGTCAGGTTCCATGTAATTGCCTGCACCATGTGTTGACATGTACAACTTTTAACTTTGTGAAAAATAAGCTTCTTATTTACAAAGCTAGATTGTTTCAGGCATTTCATTAATGAAAAACTGATTAATGAATTATGAGTCCAGAAAGCTAAATCCAGTGAAAATATCCTCTCAGAATGAAGAAAATAATCAAAATATTTTCTAAAGCATAGAAAGTTAAAAACTTATGTCACTAGAGTATCTACCTTCATAGAATGGCTAAATAACTTCTCTAAATAGAGAAGAAATGATAAAATAAGAAACCATGGAACATCAGGAAAGAAAGAAAAACAGTAAAAATTGAAAATGTAGCAAATACAGTAGAATTTAATTTTATCTTCATTTTTTTAAGTTATAATTCATGGTAGAACTGAAAGAATACAATTTCTAATGAGGTACTCAGTGTAGACAGGGGAAATATTTAAAGAAATTACATATGGTTAAAAATAGATAAGCAATGAAAAGATATATACTTTAAAAATGCTAGGGGGATGAAAACAAACTGAAAATAAAATTCTAGACTTGAGAAAAACATTTTTTAAAAAGTTGTAAAATAAAAATATGCAGGCTTACCCCTTTAAATCCCATCAATATGTACATTCAATGTAAATGGCCTAAATATATATAATTTAAAGCCAAAGATTGGGAAAGTGTATACAACAACATGATATCATTAGATGCTGTCCATAAGAAACTCACTTCAAATATCATGAAAGCAGAAAGTTCTATGGTTTGGGTGTGGTCTGAGTTGGTCCTAAGGGCTTATTGATCGGAAGCTTAGTCCCTAGTGTGATCATCTTGAGAAGTAGCTTCCAGTGCAGGGTCTACAATCATATGTATTCACATAATAGAGTCACAAAACATATCAACAAATGTATAAAGATTGAAATAGAAGGAATTCTATGATCATGATGTAACCAAACTATATATCAATAAGAAAAATATTTTAAAAATATCTAAATATTTGAAACTAAACAACATATTTCTAAAACAGTCCTTGTTCAAAAGCGAAGTCTTAGGGAATTTTTTTTTTAATGAAAATGCAGAACATCAAATATTGTGGAAGAGAGTTAAATCAGTGATTAGATAGAAATTTACTTTCTACATGAGGAACAAAAGGAAGAGCTAATCAATAATCTAAATTCACATTAAATGATGTAGACATAGAAAAGTAAGACCACTTGAAGCCCAAATTTTATGGAAAGAAGGAAGGAAATAATAAGGAAAGACCACAACTCAATATAGAAAAAATATAAATCAAACACATAAAGGAAGGAAAAAAATGTATCATGAAAAGGATAAATGAATACAATGAATTTCTAGAAAAAAAAACATAAATTACAAACTAAAATCATAAATGAGGCAAGAGCTGTCACTACAGACCTTGAAGATACCAAAAGGAAAATACAGAAGTTCTATAAACAACTCTACACACATACAATACAAGAGCAGATGTAATGGAAAATATATATTGGAAGAATCAACTACACAAATAAAATAGATCTTTTAAAGCACTAAAAACTTATAAATATTGATAAGAGATAAATATTGATTTTAAAATTCCCCAAAACAAAAGCTCCAAGACTGAATGGATTCATTAACGAATTTCATTAAGACTTTAATAAGAAATTAATATTAATTCTACACAATCTTTACTAGAAAATAGGAGAAATGACTTTCCCACTAAATTCATGAAGCTAATGTTGCCATGATATCAAACCAGAGAAAAAAATATATAAAATGAAAACCACAGACCATTAATTGTAATTACTAAAGATGCAAATATCTTAACACACTTAACAGAACTGAATTCAGTAATATATAGAATTATACATCTCTACCAACTGAAATTTATGTAGAGAAGCAAGACCAGCTCAATATTTGAAAATTATTACAAGTAATTTACAGAATTGTAAGGGTTGAAAAAAAAATTCACATGAATGAATCTGATAATGGAAAAAATATCAGATTCAATATCCATTAATTATAAAATACTTATATCTCTTTAAGAACAGAGAGCTTTCTTTTCTATATAACATATTTACAAATCTCATCTGCCTAACATTGCAATTAGTTGTGAAAGACTGAGGGCTTTCCTTCTCTGATGAAGAACAGGTACTAATATTCACTCTCACGGCTGCTATTCAACATAGTACTGGGAATTCTGGCAGTACAATAAGGGTCACACTGCCATATAGATTAATATTTTTCATATTTGCAGATGACATGATGGTTCACACAGAAAATCCAAAGAATCTATCAAAAACCAACAAAACAAAAAAAACCTACCATAACTGAGAGCTCAGCAAGTCCACAGAATATAAGAGCAACATATAAAAATCCATTGTAGCTTTTTATAGACTCCACTAGTTGGCAAAAAAAGACTAAAAATGCAATAGTATTTATTGTTGCTCAAAGTAAAAAAGATACTTCTGTGTAAATTGAATAAAATGTATATGATGAGAGTTGCAAAATTAAAGAAAATTTAATAGAAAGGCACGTCAAGTCTTAGATTACAAAAATCTTAGTGAAAGTATAAATTCTCCCCAAGTTGACAGACATATACAATACAATGTCAGTCCTGTCAAAACCCCAGCAATATTTCTGCAGATGTAGACAAGATTATTCTAAAAGTTTTATAGTGAAATGCAAGGAAATAAGAACAACTAAGACAATGATGAAAAGGAATGAAGTGGGCAGAATCACAGTGCAAGATAAGAAGGTTTACTGTACACTTAGCAAACATGACAGTGTGATTCCAGCAAACTGAGGACAGGTAGACAAGACAGAATAAAGCACTTCCAAGTAACTGTAGCTCACAGATTTTTGTTCTCAGTCCTGGGAATTGAACCCATGGCCTCATTCATGCTAGGCAAGCACTATACCACTGAGCTGAATCCTCAGACAACTTTTTTTTTTTTTTTTTCCTTTCGTGAACAAAAAGATCAAGCCTTTCCTGCAGTAAAAATAACAAGTTTTGCTGGGCACTCTGGCACAAACGTAAAGACCAGCGATGCAGGAGGCTGAGACAAGAAGATCACAAGTTCAAAGACAGCTTCAGCAACTTAGAGAGGCCCTGTCTCAAAAACTAAAATATAAAAGAAAAAAAGGGTTGCTGATATGACTCAGTGCTTAAGTGCCCCTGGGTTTAATCCTTGGTACCTAAAAATAAATAAAGAAATAAACAAGCAAACAAATAAAATAAAACAACTTTTAACAAATAGAGCTGAAGTAACCAGATATCCATGGGAAGCAAAAAAGAAAGAAAGCAAGAAAATCTTCTAACCATACTTTATATTGTAAATGAATATTAAACCAAATCAATTATAGATTTAAATGTGAAACATAAAGTTTAATCATAGAACTTTTAGAATATAGCAGAGGAAAATCATTAGTAACTATAGTTCATGAATATGTCTTAGATATGGTACCAAATATGACCAATTTTTTTATAAAAAATTTACCTCATCAAAATTAGTTATTTTTCTTTGAAAAATGCTGTAAGGATAATAAAAAATAAGCAATAAACTGAAAGGAATTTTTGAACCATGTTTCTGACAAAGGATGTATAATGAGTATGTAAAGAACCTCAAAATATAATGATAATAAAATCTGATATAAAAGAGCAAGAAATATGCCCACAATTCAAAGAAAATGATGTTCCTTGGTAAATAAGCATTTGGAAAGATGTTCAACATTACTGGCCATTAAGGAAAAGCTTTTCAAGACTCCGAAGATTATTACTGTACACTTGGTAGAACTGCTGAATTTTTTTTAATCATAGGGAAAATGCTAAATATCAGTGAGGATACAAATGCTCATTCTCTCATACACTGTTAGTGGGAACATAAAATGGAGCAGCCACTCTGTGAAGTTTCTCAAAATATTGAACATATGCTTACAATATGATCCAATAATTGAACTCCTAGACATTTAACCCACAGAACTGAAAATTATGCCCATGCAAAAATCCCTACACAAATATTCATAGCAGCTTTATTTGTAATAGCACCAAACTGGAAAGAGCTAAAGTGTTCTTAACCAGGAGAATGATGAAATAATCTATCTACATCCATACATTGGAAAATGACTTAGAATAAATAGCAATGGACTGAACGACACAAGCAACAGTTTGAATGAAAACGAAGCACTGGTCAGAGTGGGGAAAAAGCAACCACGAAACATTACTGATTATGAAACCGTTTACATAACAATAACAAAATGACCACATCACACGGAAAACAGATTAGTGATTTTTCAAAGGTAGAGATAAGAACTACAGAAGAGTGGTGTAACTGTAAAGGGATAGCTTAGTGGGGATCTTGCTGATGATAGCATAATTCTGTAGCTTGATGGTGGTGGTGTTGCATGAATCTGCAATGTGATCTTATGATATAGAACTACACTCACATATTGTAGTAACATTAATTTCCTGGTTTGATATTTTTAATTAAACTGATATGAGATATCCCCCAAAGTTCACGTGTAACAAAATGCAAGAAAGTTTAGAGGTGAAATGATTAGGCTATGAGAGTGTTAACCTCATCTGGCAATAATGGAGTAACTGGATGGAAATCATAGGCAGGGAAGGTGTGACTGCAGGATGTGGACCACTGGGAACTGCTTTCAGGATTTATATTTTCTGTTTTATGAGCAGAGCTCTCTCTGCTTTCTTGTTGCCATGTCCTGAGGTGCTTTCTTCTGCCACACCCTTTCCACCATGATGTTCTGTCTCATCTTTGGCCCAGAGCAATGGAGTTTGTAGTCTATGAATTGAGACCACTGAAACTGAGAGCCAAAAAAATTCTTACTTCTCTAATTGTTCTTGTCAAGTCTTTTGGTCTTAGTGGTGAAAAAGCAGACTAAAACAATATTGTTCAATAATTATGAAAGAAAGAACTATGAGAGAAAGTGAGTAAAATGTAGAGGGAACTCTGCAGCATTCACAACTATCTTTGCATCTATAATTGTTTCAAAAATATAAAAGTTTAAAAATACAACAATATGAACAAAACAAGGACAGGCGTAAGTAAATAGTATTTGTTTTGGAGATTCATACATCTATAGGAAAATGTAAAGACAAAAGTAACTTTGAATACAAAATTCAAGACTTCTCTCTATCAGTTATGTTAGGATAAAAAAAAAAATCTGAGTCTGAGTGCAGGCAGAAGAACATTGCAGGCCTAAGTTTTGACAATGCCCACTTTCTAAGCTGACAGCTCTTTTTCATGTTATCATTTCCATGCAGTTGATATACCATATATAAAATTGTTTATCTTGTACAAAGTATCATGAGTAAACATTGTTGACACAATTTATTTAAATACAATTTGTTACCAGTTTTACAACCCAATAGCTTCCACTGTTTTTGGACAAAAGTCTAGAAAAAAATGGTGAAATAAGAAGTATGCAAATATGATCTATCAACAATTTTCTTCCCTGGTGGGTGGTATATGGACTCTCCAGTGTAAACATGGTAGGTGGCCATCTGAGGCAAATGAAGGGCAGCAACTCCTTGGCAGAACAAGCACTCTGCTGGCTGAACTGATTGTGTTTATGCTTGAGTAGGGTTCCATAAGAAAGAGGAATTGCAATATAACCAGATAATCATCTGTATTCTTTGGTGCTTTATGTCTTCTTTTATATTGCTTTTTGGCTAGTGCAATTGCAAACACAATAATGGTAACCTTGAATTATGCCTTCATCCCTGTTTTTGCCAATTTTTTTTTTTTTCTTTTTAACTTGGATCAACTTTGTGACCTGGTCTATTTATCTACAAGGGTTTGACTCACAATACAGTCTGGCTAAGAAAATCCTCTGCTATAATTTATTTATTTTTTCCTGCAATTTTTTATTGGGATAAAGTTTACAGAATACAAAAATTAACCATTTCAAAAAGAATAATGGAATGGTATTTAGTGCTATTCCCACCTCTAGTTACATAATGACTTTATCATTCTAGAAGCAATCCCCATGTCCATTGCAAAGTTCATTCCCATTTCCTACATCAAACCTTCTCTGGCTACTGTATACTACCAATCTGCAGTTTATTTAACTCCGGATATTTCTCATACACAGAATAATAAAGTATGTGACCTTTCGCTTTTGTCTGCTTTCTCTTGACATATTTTTAAAGATGATCTACATTGTGGCATGTATCATTAATTCACATTTAAATAACAAAATAATTTTTTATTGTATGTTTATGCCACAATTTATCTATCTATTCATCTTGTGGTTGGACATCTGGGCTGATTTCTCATTTCTTCTATCATGGATAGTGCTGTCCTGAACATACATATACATGCATTTGCATATGTTCTTAATTTCTTAGATGAAATTTCTGGATCTTTTGGTAGTTCTTATAAAACATTTTGAGGAACCATCAAACTTTAATTAGTTGGTTGCACCATTTCACATTCCCACCTTCTGATTGCTCACATCCTCCTCCACAGTTATTCTGGAGTTTGACATGCTTCTTTTCCTTTGTTTTTCGGTAGTTATTCTACAAGGTTGAAGCACTGCCTCCTTTTGGTTTCAATTTGGATTTCCCTAATGGTTAATGATGTTGAGCATCTTTTCATGTGTTTCCTGGCCTTCCTTGGTGCAATGCCTGTCAAAGTTTTGGCCTATTTTTTAATTGTATGTCTTTGTGTTGTTATAAAATTGATGTATAAATGTTGAATACAAAAAACACAGAAAAGATTTTAAACATAGATAAGATTTTAAAATATTCTTTCCCCCATGTAGGTGGTCTTTTTACATTTTGATTGCTTTTCCAGACACAAAGCAGCTTTTATGTGTGATGAAGTTTAATGTATCTTTATTTTTCTTTTGCTGTTCATGCTTTAGATGCATGAGCACTCTGCCTATGTAGTTTTTGCTATACTTACTGACATAATTAAAAACTCAATCGATTTTAACATAAAATTTCATGGTAGGTTCTATAATTTTACAGATAATTTTTTAAAATTTATTTATTATAAACAGATTGTCCATTTTCAAATATAATTTGAGGAAACTTTAATGGATACCAATAAATTATTAATGAAATAGTTGTTTTGTTTTGAAATCTATTTAAAAGATTATATTCTTGAAAACAAATGATATTTTTACATGTTTTTTGGAGAAATACTTCAATATTTTTCAAAAAACTGGATTCTGAAAGGAATAATTTTCAAATTGGAAGTTGCTCAAATTAACTGACAGATTGAGCAGAAGATGATCAGAATTTTCCTTTGAAACCTCTGTGGGTCATTGCTATTTGACCTTGAAGAGTTTACTCATTCACACCTGAGCTCACATTTATTTCAAATTATTTGGCATTATAATATCTGATCTAATTATCATAAAGAGTATTTTTCCAGAATTAAAAAATTGAAAAGTTAAAAGAGCTTAATAATTAGCACAGATTAAGTAAACAGACTTTATCGTCATTTGAGTGGATATTGAAATAGTATATAAAAATAGAGTGTCAAAATACAAAGATAAATTTGATACCAATGATTTTGAATTATTTGTTGAAATTTGGGTAATGTAAAAGGAAAAAGTGCCATGATATCATGATTATTTTATAAACTGTATAAAGAAACTCCGCTTACTCCCATGTCAGTTACAATTTATAGTGCAGTAAAAATGTGTGTCATCATTTCACAGGTGAAGAAAGGAGTATTGACAACATAGCAAATCAGTGTGGCTCCATATTATTACATTCTTATTGCTGAAAGTCTTTATGACAATTTGATGATGTTAAATTGGTACCCTTCTACTCTAGCTATTAAGTTGAATTGATATTTGATCTCTTTACAAAAAATAAAAACAGGAAACAAAGCACAACTCCTTAATCTTTTTGTTTTGAAATCTAACACACTCATTGAAATAAAAGTCAACTGAACTAAATGGATTCACCATATAAGATGCACTGCTCATCTATCAAGAAAACACCAATATTCCTTTAATAAATTTCTTGTCAATACAAATAAACTCACAGCATTAGAAATTTTTAGTAAAAATATAACTCATGAATTGTTTCCTTTCTTTCTCTGTAAGACTCAATCTATTTTCTTAGCAATATTTTTTAAAAAATTGTAGCCCTCCTTTGTCATCTTTGATGCTGTTGGAGAGGTTTTGTCTACATAAAATCCAGTTTTTCACTGTTGATTGAAAAATTAGTTTTTTCCTGTAGTTCTACAGAAAGGAAGTTTGGGGAAAATAGATCTATCTCACTGCACTGATTTAGTTTCATAATTAAAGGATATATTGAAATCAAAGTGATTCCTGAGGCTAAGTAGGTATTACAAAAAGTATATTGAATGCTTTCTAGGAACAAATGTTCTCAATGAAATGGAGACACAGGAAGGAATGTCCCACAGAAGCACACTGGGTGATTTCCACCTGACTCTGTGAGTCATTTGTCCTGAACCACAGGTGAAAGACTGAAAACCTTATTTTCAACTCCTGTCATTCATCAGTTGATGCACACTTTATAGAGAAGAAATGCAAATCACAGTTTCCTAGTTAAAAAAAAAATGCCTTCAAATTAAATTTTCTGATATCTCCATAGAATTACCATATAAAAAAACAGTTAAAAAATAATGAGGGTTAGATGGGTGAGGGGTAAATGAAATAAATGATCATTACTTTATAATAATGAACCAATAGTGCCATCTATTGATTAGAATACAAATATTAAAGTATAAATTTTATATAATACAATAAGAATATAATGTTTATATATATTTATGTGAATTTTATGTAAGAAATATGATGAAATTAAGAGATTAAAATTATAGTTTATAATGTACTATGTATTATATATAACATCTACTCATTGCATATTGTATTGATTATATACAATTATATACTTATAAAGATTGCTTCCTTTGTTAGATTCTATACTGTTCTATACCAAAATGTGAGTGTAAGGCCATATGAGGCATATGATGTATGAATATTGAGTACAAATGCTGGATGCTGCATATAAATGTTTTTTAGTTTGAAACAGAATAAAACAATTTGAATTTTTGTAATCTGTACATCCATAATAAGATTTTTTCTGCTCAATTTTATGCAAAAGCTGCTTGAAGGAAGGGAAGTGAAAATAAAATATTCCAAAATCCTCTGTCAAAGATATGCTCTTGCAGCAATTCTCCAGCTTGCAGTGCAAGTTGCTCTGGGTTACATTTCCTCATGTTTAACCTAAGAGAAGTGAGTATGTTTAAAGCTAAGCTGGCTTTTTGAGATCTACTTACCTGCCTCGAACTGTACATAATGTAGCCATGGATACCAGAAAATAATGATGTTCTGAATGTGTTAAAGACAAAACAAACAAACAACAACAAAAAAGAGCACAAGAGCACCAACCTAGATTTCCACCCCAGTGAAATCATTCTTGAGAAAATAAAGCAAATTAGAGACATTTTCAAACACACAAAGAAGATTTAACACCAACAAACATGTGCCATAAGAAGTACTAAAGAAAAAAATTATTTCAGATTGAAGTATACTACTGCAAGAGGGAAGAAAGGGCATCAGAAAGAGAAGCTTTAACAGAATATGACTATTTAAATAGCAACTATAATTGCCTCATGTAGGATTTTTCTTTCATTCGTATTTTTAAAGGATAATCGGTACACAAAAAAATTCACCAGTTTTAGTGTATGATTTTATAAGTTTGGGCAAATGAGTGAAATCATATAATCACCACAACTAACATATACATAATTTCCATCATCTTAGAGATTTCCCAAAAAGTCTTACGTAGCTGAATCCAACCTTTGCATTCACCCAGTACCAATTAGTTTCAGGTCTCTATCATGTTGTCCAGAATATCACATAAGCAAACTTACATGATATCTGGCATTTGGTTCGAGCTAGTTTCATTTAACATAGAGAATTTGAAATTAATATACTGTTGGGCGTATGACCAGGTTGCCATTTTGTCCTTTGGTAGTAATCCCTTGTATACACACACCAGTTTTACAATTTCTCAGTTATGTTTTTGTTGTTTACAGTTCTAGTATATTACTAATAATGATTTATTAAATATATTTTTACAATTTTTGAATGTATGGTACTTTATTTCACTTCAAGAGATATCTTAGGGTATGATAACTCAGTCATATGGTGAATGTAGATTTATTATTGTAAAATAATCTGCCAAGTTACCATCCCAAAAACACTGCAATATTTTCCATATAGGCCAGGATTGCTTGAGAGTTTTTTACTGTGTTGTTGTCAGCCTCTGGTGTTTTAGTCAGCTTTCTCATCACTTGACCAAAAGACCAGATAAGAAAAGTTAGAGGAGGAAAGTTTATTTGGGGTTCATCTTTTCAGCAGTCTCATTCCATAAAGGGTTAATTCCATGGCTCTGGGCCTGAGGTGAGGTAGAACATCATGGGAGAAGGGCATAGAGGAAGAAAGCAACACAGAAAACAAGGAAGTGGAGGAAGAGCTTCACTTATCAGGGACAAATATATACCCTACAGTTACATCCTCAGTGACCTACCACCTCCAACCACCCCCTAACTGCCCACAGTTACCACCAGGTTAATCAATGCCAGTGAATTAAGCCACTGATTAGGGCACAACCCTTATAATCTAATCATTTCACCTATGAATATTCTTGCATTGTTTCACAGGTGAATTTTTAGGGCATACAACATATCCTTACCAAAATGTTCTGCCCCTGCCCACAAAAAGCTCAAACCCATTTCACATAAAAAAAAAAAAAAAATTCTTTACTCCATTTCCAGAATCCAATAGTCAAATTTTAGCATTGTCCAAAAATCCAAGTCCAAAATTTTACCTGAGACTTAGGACAAACTAAACTCTGAGCTGTGGAAATAAAGACCCATATACAATTTACATATTTTCAATATATAATGGCATGGAGTAAACTTACCCATTAAAAAAAAAAAAAAGCAAGCCCCCCCACCAAAAAAAAATAAATAAAGGACATAAACAAAGGAATAGAATGAAAGCAAAACCAAAGTCCACTTGTAAAAAGATATTTGGTAGCTTTATATTCAGGATCTGGGGCATATGACTTCCTAATATGTTCTCTCCATGGGCTTGTGTAGCTCTGCCCCAATGACCTTACAGGTTTCAGTCCACATGGCCTCTCCCTTGGCTTTTATTTGGTCAATTCCTATAGATTTCATGAGTATATATCGCATAGTACTTGCATCCATAACCTTAGAGATATCCACTGTACATTTGGCTTCCTTCTTATTTATTCACACATTGTCTTCTCAAGGGCAGCCCATGGAGACTCTGATCTTGCTGCACTTTGCCTATGCATTTTGTCTCCTAGGCCTTCCTTTAAAATCTTGGTGGAAGCATCTATCACCCAATAACTCTAGAATCTTACAATCCTGTAGAACCAGGACCACATTGCTGATGCTCAGGTCTACCTCCATCTTAAGCAGTAGCCAAGCCTCCTGGCACCATGACTACAGCAGCCTCTGAGTGCCTGAGTGACTGAACATGGTGAGACAACTTCTTAGGTCCCCCATGAAAGTCAGGATCCCCCATGGTCCCTTCTAAAAGGAATTTCTATTTTTACAACCTTGATTATGAGATAGCTATGGTCTTGCCATTTCCTAAGATGCCCTCAAATCATTTTTCCTATTGTTTCTGGGTAAAGTTCTCAGCATTTCTTTAGTGGTTGTAATTCCTTTAACAACCACATCTTCTTTAGCTACGATTTTACTCACAGTTTTCTGGTCAAACTGCAACTTTTTTAAATCTTTTTGCTTTATTTTCACTCCTAATCTCCATATTAAATTTGGCTAAAAGCTGCCAGAAATACCTATGCCACCACCTTGATGCTTTGCTGACTTGAAATTTCTTCCTTCAGATGAATTAGTCCAATATCTTTAAACTCAGTCTCACAAAAATTCTCAGGACATAATTAAAAATATGGACAATTTCTTTGCTAAAACATAACATGAATGGCCTCTAGTCCTATTTCCCATAGAGTCCTCCTCTACTGAAACCTCATGAGCCTAGTCTTTACTGTACAGGGTTCTATTGGCAATCTGGTCCTCTAAGAATGGTTCAGAATCACACATTAAGCTCTAGTTACAACATTCTAAAGCTTTTCCAGCTTGCATCTTTAAACTTTTCAAAACTCTTCCCCACCCCCATCAAACCAGTTTCAAAGACTTCTGGACCATATGGTCAGATTAGTCATGGTAACAATCCGATTTATTGGTACCAATTTCTGTTTTAGACAGATTTTTCATTGCTATGACCAAAAACCTGGTAAAAACAATTAGCGGAGAAACAGTTTATTGGAGGCTCATGGTTTTAGAGCTCCCAGTACGTAGAGGACTGACTCCCTAACTCTTGGCCCAAGGTGAGGCAGAATATCAGGGCACAAGGACATTATAAGGAAGTGGAGAAAGAGCTCTACTCACCAGGGACAAAATATATATCTTCAAAGGCATACTCCCAGTGACTTACTTCCTCTCACCATACCCTAACTGCCTATAGTTACAACCCAGTTAATCCACACTAGTAAATTTATTCACAGATGAGTCTATAACTCAAAATCTAATAATTTACCAAAGAAAGAATGTGAAGGAAAAATTCTTGAGATGTTTTTTGTACTTTGTTCTTTCTATGGTTTACCACTCTATCTGCTCAAAAACTGGTGGGCAAGATATTTATATTACATTGTGTACAAAAAAGTTTAGTTGGCAAGATCCACAGAATAACCAATATGAAGAAATATTCTTTTATGTCTTTGAATGCCTGAACTTCTTAGGAGATCATGTCATGGGGAAGTGTTAGGGAGAGGACACGGAAGGCAGTAAGATCCTGCAAGTCTAGGAATGAGGGCACCTCTACTCGAGACCCCTTAGCTATTGGCATAGGTAAATGCAGAGTGGGACAACTTCTTTCCAGAGCTCCATATCTATGTCTCAGGAGTCAGCTTTATTTAAAGAAATTATTTTATTGTAGAACCTTCCCAAGTTGTTCTGCTGTTTCCTCCTTGATCAGATTCAACTCACACACGGACTTGGGCATATCTTCTGAAATAATAAAATGAGCTTATAGTGTGTTGCTTCACTCAAGACACTCAGAAAATGTCACTTCCTTAGCAAAACCAAGCATTCATTCCATTTCTGACTTCATTTCTCTGCACACTTCTTATATTGGACTTCTCCATGTAACTCCTCATCTCGAGGAAGTTTCTCAGTATTTAGATCTCCCTTCCTCCCACCCTGACTAGCTTAAACATTCTTCCCTTGGACACTGTACTCCCTGCTCTCCAATTGCCTCATAGCCTCATAACCAAGTCACATCAACTTTTCCAAACACCTTACCTAAAGCATGTTCTATCACCAGCCATTCTCTTTGTCCTACATGAAAGCATACATCCAAGATGGCATGATGGATGTATGTTGATCAACTTCATCCTACAACCACAATACAAGTCCCATGGGGAGAAAGTTTTGTTGAGCAGTTTCCTTCCAGCACTAGTGTCTTGCAAATTTGTGGTTCCAATAAATATAAGGATCATACAGTGAAATAGACCTTATTACCTCATGTACCTTATGATGGTATGACTTATTATACTCCATTTTTGTATGATTTATCAAAATGCATAAATACACTCTACTGTCATGTATTAGAATAAATTTAAAAAAAATAATTTTTTTAAAACAAGAGTTAAATTTGGGGAGTTCAGTCACATATATGAAAATGGTTTAAGTGGTAAAATATACTTCTAAAATCTATAACATACTATAGTGAAAATAAAGTATTCATTGTGATAAAACAAAATTTAAATTTAGCAAAACTCCTTGATTTGTGAGAATCAATTTTCTTCATTACATTTTGCAATTAAATATTTGATTAAAGTCCTGTATTTTTCTATTAGCCACATCCTTTTAGTCTTCCTTCTTGCTATGATATATTTACATATGATTTTTAAATATAATTTGGACAATTTATTTCTAAATAACTTTTTAAAAATTATTTGAGATAATTGTTTTTAGAAAAGCAGACCAAAACACCCAAAAATTTTAAAAAGAAAATATGACATGGCATTGATTTATTCATTTCTTGTTCTTTCAAGTTTCAGAAAACATTAGGATTGTATTAAATGGGATGTACAGATTGTATAAAATTGTTCTATTGAAGTGGGGACTTTGTGACAATAGACAAGGACTGAATATGTTACAATCTTAGAAAATCATCAAGCAATGGTAAGATATAACTGTTCTGATCTGGTTCTATAGACTGTTATGACATGTCTTATTCAACTCCATCTCTCTCAGGAATTTGATGCTTACTACCTCCCTGAACCAAGATAGTTGCATGCTACAAACTTAGTATATCTTTACTAAATCTATTGAGGTTAATGTGTGTGTGTGTGTGTGTGTGTGTGTGTGTGTTCCTTGGAATTGAATCAAAATTTCATACATACTAGGCCAATGCTCTACCACTGAGCTACATCCCTAGCCCTGAGTTATTGAAATGGAACACACACACACACACAAAAACCTAGCTTCAATTTTAGTAGAAGCCACAACAAAACAGAAAAGAAAGACAGATGGGCTACATTACTTAATACACAGACATCTACTAGCTCTACACCATAATTTTGAATTTTAATAGAAGAGAAATTTGTCTGCTTCATGATAGTTTGATTTGGAATTCCTCTTCAGGAAGCTAGTTTCTATTTTGCTTAATAAATCTTAACTTTCTCATATGGGTGATTTTGGAATACTGTTAAAAACAGGATTATACAGAGACATGTTTTTATTTATGTAAAATCATTTTTACATTACTAAATCATACCAAAACTTTAATTCACATACACAGAGACTGGATGACTGAATGGCCACTATAAATAATTTTATACTAGTATAACCATGAAAGATGATTGATTAGAAATAGATTAGATAGATAGAAATGAAGATAGATAACACAAGAACTGAAATATAGAAGTAACTAATGGAACATGACAGGGAAACTATAATTAATAAAATGTCCCCACTATTATGCAATAAAATGTCCCCACTATTATGCAAGAGTTAAGAGTCATTGAAATTGTTTAGCATTTATTAATCTATTATAATTAATAATTGGATATAGGTAAAGCAACTATAAAGGAGAGCCTAAAACACTTTGGTTAAAAGTAGTCATACGTTTATCTCTCACCTAACAGTATGGCTGCTCTGATGTCTTGATGGTATCAGGGAACCAGTCTCCATCCATTCTCCCATTCTCCCATTCTCACAAGCTTTTGCACACAGAGTCGATGACCCCAGGTAAGCAAACAAACAAAAAAGAGTGAAGGACAGCTCATGTCTCTTGAATTAAGTAATCAAAAACTAATTCACATTCTGCTTATATTCCATTTGCTCAAATTTAGTCACATGATATGACATAATTGCCAAGGAGTCAGAGCAACATTGTCCCTATCTGGATAACCATATGCCAAATTGTAACTTGTATTAAAATAAAACAAACATAATCTCTAGTAAAATTGAAAAAGTAAAAATATTTTATGAGTCTTTTAAACATATTAAGCAATCACCTCCCTCCTCAACAAAAATAACCAGAATTTACACCCACTTTTTTCTTAAAGACAAAACTCAAAATAGCTACATGGGAAAAAATTTTAACCATCAGGCAAATATTATACTATGTAAACATTTTATTCCCACCAATCTTTTCATATAAAATTTTGCTAGAGAACAGGCACTACATTAAAAATTTCCATTTGGAAAAATAAAATGTTTGGGAGACACAAAGGAAATTTTATCTGGCAAATTTCTAATCATGTTGAGTAATTGCAATAAACTCTGCAATTAGTTTGGATGCATCTATCTGAAAGTTTTGAGATCTGCTCTGTAGAAAGCTTCTCATTGTACATTTCCCCCCACTGTGTCATATCAAAGTAGACATTTGAGAACCTACCTGACTTCAGGTTGGAACTTTGGGGGATGTCTATGGATTGATTCGGAAGTTGAATACTGACAGGCAATTTCGGCAAAACTCTTCCTCCCCAGTTGGAAGTGCAATATATAATTCCACAATCCGTCTAAGTTTCCATTTGCTTGCTTCCAGTAAGTTCCATATGTTAGTAACCAAAGCCAAAGATAATTTCTCTAAATAGCTGGAGCCTTTGTTGTTTTTGTGCTGTGGCTTGCTTGTTTTTAATCTGTCCTTTAATTTATTAGAGAAGATGTTCTTCCCACAGTCCTATAGACTTAATTTAATGGCAGATAATTTGAATAAAGTCACTGTACTTTCTATAAAACATTTATGCAAATTAGGCAAAAAATCCCCCTAAATGGACAAAAGAGAAAAAAGTACTTCCAGTAAGTTAAAACAGCTCTCCAGTTACTCTCTTTAGGGAAAGAGAAGGAAAATTTTGTTCCTTTGTGCAAATTATACACTTTTTCTAAGGATGAACATAGACCTGTATTAGAAATCAAAGATCAGTCATTTGAAACCAAAGTTTCATCCTTGGCTTGCCCTCATGGCCAGGAGCTGGTACAGATTTAACAAATGGTACAATCATGCACAGTAGCTTTCTCTTGATGTCATCTGAAGAAATAGGCTGAGAGGAAAATAATTTGCATATCTTGATATTTACTAGTTTTCTTCCATTCCTAAGTTGGAAATATTAACAAAGGGTGCTATGCAAAGACTTGGGGAACCAGTATACTCCTCTTCAGAACAGTCATTCTTTTTACAAACAGCCTTAATACAAAGAATCTTATTCTGTTGCTTACAGAAGCAACAAATGGCACCCATACCATACATACTTTTCCATTCAACTCTCTGTTTTCAGACTTTATTGTCACATGACATGTCTTCCAGAATATCCCAAGGAAATTTTTTACCATAATTTAACAAAGTCATCCAACTTTACTGTCAGTAAATTTGTTGTTTTTTGCTCCCTAATTTTTAATTCACTAGGGAATTTCTATAAATATGGAGTGGGGTTGTTTATTTACTTATTTATTTAGCTTTTGCTATTGTTTTTGTTGTTGCAGAATGTTAATATATCTATGTATAAAATACCTCTTAGAATAAAGGATAGGTGATTTTAATAAGGGACTCCAAAATAATGCTTTAAAAAATATTAGAGCTCATAGCTTTCTTTTGTAAAACTCTAGATTGTTTTTAAAGGCAGTTTTAAAACTTCATTGTGTTAAGGGTCCAGAGATATTCCATTTTTAGCTCTTTTCTACCTAGTATGGTTTACATGTCTAAATAACTGATGATACCTAACCACCACGGCAACATTCCAACCTTTAATAAGGAAAACTACAGAAGGAGGTCACATTTTCCTACCAAGAGACATTCCAAGTGACATTCGTCAATTATACTCAATCACTGTCTCGACCCTAGGTGTATGTCCACCCTAACTGTAACAGAAATTGAGAAACACAGTCCTTTTAGGGAAGCTATGAAACAAGATAAAAATTCCATTGCTATGAAAGAAGAGAGAATAGGTTTTAGGTATACAAGTAGAAGCTGGTGGTATATATAGAATTTTAATAAGTCAACAGTTAAATCACAGAATATTTTGGGTAAACTGAATGTATTCTAAATTCAATAAGGTATATTGTCAGGCTACCCCATGGGAACAAGTTAACCACTGAGAAGCTACTTATCACTATTTTTTCTTCAAAAACATTTGCAGATTAAATTCAGATGGTAAAAATATTTCTTTTAGTTAAATATATCAATTTTATTTTATGGTATCAAGTTTTAAGTATATACAAACACACTCAAAGCATGACATTTAGCAAAAGAGTATGATAAAATATGAACTGAAATAAACGAACTGTGTCTATAATTGTTTTCCTAAGAAATCTACTGTTTACTCTTTTCCTTTAGCAAAGGCCCTTTTAAATATCCTGTATTTGTTGGTTGTCTGATTAATGCCCCTTAAAATACATAACTTGCTATTATGAATGACCTGAATTTTGGCAGAAAAAAGTATAACTATTATTATATGTGATAGAGTAAAAATAAATAATCTATTGCTAACATTGAATGCAATTTTAGACATGACAACATTCATAACCAAAGACCCTTCCATTTTTGAATATTTCAAAAAGAGTTTCTCAAGGTTTAGACAAGTACTAGAATGTGTTCTACTTAATCTCCTCTGGAAGATTACATCTGCTAGATGAAACAGAAACAAAATACAGACTTCTTCAGTTGACACATACTGAAACACAAGATTTTTTATGTTTTCAATCAAAAACATCAGTTACAGTGTGTCACAGGGAAACTGGGCTAGATATTTTACTGTCAGAATAAGATGTCACTGTTCACTTCTCCA
The DNA here is from genome assembly GCF_902686455.1 of Sciurus vulgaris. Lineage (NCBI taxonomy): Eukaryota > Metazoa > Chordata > Mammalia > Rodentia > Sciuridae > Sciurus > Sciurus vulgaris. The sequence continues at coordinate 20,853,928 of NC_136470.1, read as the reverse complement.
TGTTTGAAGACATATTTGATAGTTGTAGTAGAAGAATTTGTTAGAAGAGCAGGATCAACCTGTGTTTGGAGTGTGTAATACCTATTCATCTTTAAAATTTGATTTGTTTACTATTGTGATATAACAAATCCAAATTCTGAATATTCAGCTTTAATTCTCTATTGTACTATGGATGAAAATAATGAGTTAATTCATTCAATGTAGATGAGGTACTTAAAAGTGCTTGACACATGGTGAGCATTTCATAAGCATTCATTACTGTCATGTCTTATGGATTTGATTATTCCCAAAATGAGAGAATTAACCCATAGTTCCTTCCATTTGGCATGAATTAATTTCAAAATACTTTAACATCCAAATTATCATAGTTGCACAAGTATTTAGGAAAATTAATGAAATTTAACAAAATTAACTACATATGACTTTCAGTGTAGTTAGTGTATTTGTTGAGTAGAGTTGTGAATTAATTTACAAAATCATAGTTCCATTTTTGAGACATGATAAAGCTTTCTGGAAACTGGCTACCTCAGTTGGAATTCAGGCTCATCCTTTTGCTAATGTCGGATCTTGGGCTTCTTTATAAACTTCTAGAGGAATTTGCTTCTTTGCTGTTAAAATGAAGAAAAGTACTGTAAATACTTCCCAGTTTTATGCCTATGATTTGTTGAGAAGAGTGTGTGGAAGAGAATAAGAGTTCAATTAATTGAAAGTAACTATTATTGCCATTGATTGTTTTTATCTTTATAGCTATTTTCTCAAGATTGATCATCAATAAACAAGAGGAAAAATGGGAATATGCATCTGTAAGTCTAATAAGTTTATGTAATTGATTTTTATTTCAATAAAATAAGCTATGCTTGTAAAGACATCAGTTTCCTGTTTGAAATAAAAGTGTTTGGTAGACTTGAGATGATAAGTTACTATATGTGTCAAAATTATTTTGTTTCCACTTTTTTCTTCTTGTTTCATTGTGTGTGCATGAATATGTACAGCATATGAATATGACAGAGTCCACAAGAGTCTATAGATCATGTATTGTCTCCAAAAAAGGGCAAACATGATAAAGTAGACTCCTTGTTACTGTCTAAGGGTGCTGGGTTCATTATCTTCATTTGGCAAAGAATTGAAGAACAGGACACAGAGATAGCAAGCAAGAAATAGGTTTACTGCAAAGGCAACAGAAATAGAGATAGACTTCTCTGAAGAGAAGGGCCCCAAGAGCTAGGAATTTGGTGGGGAAGTTTTGCCTGTTTTTTTATGAAGGAATTTCCTCCTCTCCTCATCCCCTCCCCTGTCCACATGCTCCTTGCTATTATTGATTGGTACTTCCTCTGTCCATGCATCTGTTTTAGTCTTTCTGTTGTATCCTCTACTTAACTAGAGTATGGAAGTCTCTCTGAAGGATCCCCCACTTCTGTCCATCAGCTCTTGGGTCAACCAGGAAGTCAACCTCAACAGAAGACCTTCTCCATGCTCTTTTGTTCTAGCCCTGTCCCAACCTCCTCACTCACCATCTTGCTCTAAGTCCTTCTATATTTCCCTCTTTAGCTCCTGTTAATGGTTTGGGTTTAAATGTCCCTCAGAAGCTCTGTGCCCAAATGATGACACTATTGGGAGGTGGTAGAATCTCTAGGAGTTGGGGCCTGGTTCATGAAAAGTCTGTTTTGTCCCCACTCCCTATCCTTTTTTTTTTTTTTTTTTTGCTTCCTGGCTGCCATGAAGTGAGTAGCTTTGATCCACCATGAACTCCCCACCAAGATGATCTTCCTCTCCACAGGCCCAGAATCAAGGGAGCCAAGCAACCATGGATGGAAATTTCTGAAACCATGAGTCAAATTAAATCTTAAATCTTTCTTCCTCTAAGTTGATTTTTTTTTTTTTTTTTTTTTTTTTTTTTGTCGCAGCTACAGAAAACTGATTAACACACTTTCAAAAAGCAAAGAGCTCTAAGTCTCACAGAAGGTCAATAGAGATTATAATAAAAAATATTTCTCTATTCGATATATAAACATGGCACTGAGTTTCTTTTCTCACTTCTGAAGACCAACATTAAAGTATGTGTGACATTGTAGGTTTCAATGATGGACACTATTACCCTCCCAAACTGGTCAAACAGGAGTTTTATCAACAACAGTGGAATTACTGCTGAAATTCCCAAGCAGTAAAGCAAAATCTACGTGCTTTTCTATTTTTCCCTTTAAAAATTAAGAATATATTACAAGAACATTTTGGTGCACTACTATACTTAATTACTGAGGTATTTTTAATATTATTTATTAATAATGGTGATAGTTTTTGTAGAATAAAAATATTCAATATATTTGACTTTGTGTTGTATTTATATATTTATATATTTTTACATATTTCTTTTTAAAATAATAATAAACTTGTAAATCTATCAACTCAAATATATGAAATAATATGAGACATACCTCTGTATAATTTATCTTACTTGCTGTTTAAGATTATCCTTTACAATATTGAGAAAATAAAGTAAAATACTTACAATACATCACATAGAGTCAACTATGATCAATAAGTAGGTAACATGATGATAAAATTACATTGATGTGCTATAGGAAATTTCAAGTGAAAAATAAATTATAATTGCATACTTTTCTGTCATGCAATGGAAAGAGAAGGCCTCTATCCATTGATTGTCCTTAGTTATTATTTTGCTTTTACTCCCACAATTTCTCAATATTTCTTGGTGTTAAAAGGAGTCAATATCACCTGTTCCTACACATTAAGGCAAAGATATTAAGTTAAATGAACACATTTTGAATTTGTTAGAAAAAAATTACCAAAACCATTCATGTAAATCCTTCATGTTAGACTTCAGGGAAATAAATATTGACTTTAGCATTCGTGCATATAAAAACACAGTGAAAACTTGAAACACATTTTAATTAACTCATTTAAATAGGCTACTGTAAATATTTGGTTTGGTACTCAATTATATGTCTCTTTATATTATTACAGATTTATTCCTAGCATATGAAGCAAATTGCATGTTGTTTGTATACTCTTTAGTTTGAGACGCTCAGCTGATCTGTTTTATGAGGCACTCTCCAAGAAATCAAGTCTTCAGAGAAACAGATTATATTTCTGTAATCAGTTTGACTGCTTTCTTTACATCTACAGAAGAGTAGAAGAATGGAAGTATTTCTGTGTTTTCTTGAATTATCTGCATTTACCATGCTTCCCAATTAGAACAATATAGTTTGATATTTTATCTTTGTTGTCATATCAAGAAGAAATCTCACAACAAAGTAATGCTGAAGTTGAATGGTCTAGTAGATAACAAACTACTTCCCTTCTTTGTTTTTTTTTTTTTTTTTCTTGTTTGTAGCACTGTTCTGTTTTTATTTTATAATATTTTTTGTTGTTCCTGCTTTACTTTTGTATGCCATGAAAAAAAACTTTTTAGAAGAACACGTACATTTAAAATACACATATGAGTGCACACATATGCATATGTGTAAAATCAGATTAGATAGATGATTAGATAAAGATATTAATATTGAGGTTATAGTTCAGGTATAGACACTTTTTCGTATTAAATGCATATGTACTGTAAATGACCCATACATATCTTCTCTTAGCTATTCAATTGTGCCACTGTAATCAGGAACAATTGCACTCATCAACAATTTGCAAACAGAAGAGTGCAACTAAGTTTCAATAAAGCTCTATTTAAGAAAATATTTGACTTGCAGAATGTAGTTTTTTGATACCCAATATAAATTACAGATATAGTTATAAAACAGATATGTTATGAAATATGAGTATGCATAATAATACTTTCCTTATAAATCCACATTCATTTTTTCTATTCTGAGCTCTCTCACATATAATTGATAAAGAATAGCAAATTACATATTCAAATCCATTGAAGAGTCAAATGAATTCAATTACTTTAGATACTACTATAATCCCTTCAAAAAATTAAGAAATAAATTCTACGCCATTTAGTAAAATTCATATTTCAACCTCAGCCTTTAGAACCTTGCAATTAAAATGATCAAAGTGATCAAGATGAAAACAATGTAAAATTGGACATGTCTATCAATAGAATATTGAGACTGTGGAAAATATCTGAAGAGTAAAACTATCGTTGGAAATAATGCAGCATTGTTGGTAGTTTTGAAGGTGATCACAATGAAGACTGGCATCTCTGTCATAAGTAACCTATGTTACTTATCTCTTTAATCCCCCTGGGCAACCTTGGGAACATCATTTTAGACTTTATACAGTGGTGACAAAGTTTACCTTCTCTCGTGTTGATATTAAACCCTTTTTAAAAATGCCATTGTAAAGTCACTAATTTTTGAGCAGGTACAAATGGACACATTATAATGTCAGGTTTTATTTAAATATAATAGTAAGGTGACAATGAATATAAGCTTTTCTTTCATAAATGTAATGAAAATACCTGAACTTCCATAGTATTTCATTAAATTTATTATTGACCTTAAATTCAAATGGTTAAACTAATAAGGTATATTATAGCTTGTTAATACTTACTTTTATGTTAGGATTTTCTATTTTTAGTTGCAATCTTTTATTTTAACTCTCTCCTTGTGATTTTGGATAACATTTCCTTTCTCATTATTATCTCAAATTCAAGAAGTAAAAAAATATACCTTTAAATTATTTTTTCTTTGTATCCATCTTCCTTTATTTCATTTTTAAACCTGAAAATATTTTGATAAGTATCCTGCAGAACCCTTTTAGAAATCATGCTTCAGGAAAGACATGGAATTATTACTTTTCCATAATCACAAGAATTCTTCCTTTCTAACCTACATAGTTCCCAGTTTCCGTGCAGGACTTTCAATACTACATTCAGGAAAGCTCAGCACCATAAATCCCCCTCTGGCCCTTTTCAATTATTGATGCTAAATGGTCCTCCATTTTACTTTATTAATTTAAAAGTAGTTTTATATGTGAGTTTTATCTCATACCTGTAATCCTTCATGCCTAGAGAGTGCAATCGACTTGGAAGCCACGCTAATGACAACTATATGATGACCTCATCTGAGGTATTTTATTGAAAAAAGTCATATTGTTATGCATGATATGTTTTTCACAAGCAATATGATATGTCAAAGGGCTCTTTGTTTATAATGGACAAATATTTTATTGGCTGACTTTTTTGAGTCCCCTTTTGTACTATGCACTGGTTTAACACTTGTCTGTGTTCATGAATTTAACTTAATATTAATGTAGACATAATATAAACTGGTTATAACTCCTTTTCAAGGCTATCAGAAGGAAAGTATCCAACCCATCTTTAATTCACTGGATAATTAACTAGTATCTACAAGTGAGTAAAATGTTTTAAAGTAAGGGGTATACTTCAGTTTAAAGCCAATCTAGTAAAAGATGAGAAAAGATGAGAAGGCATTGGGGAGAAAATTATGTTTGAGTTTACACCTGATCAAGGAATAGAAGGGAGCCTAACAAAGCTCAAAAGTCAAGTAGACAAGTCTGAAAGAACCTTAGGAGAAAAGGTCACACTAATCCAATAAACATATCTATAACACCTGACCCTAAAAAATAATAACAAAGGCTACCAATGTAACCAAAAATTGGTACTTTGAAAAGATCATTATAATTTATAATCTCTAGTCAGAATGATTGGCCAAAAGGAAACAAGATATGCATTATCAATTCAAAAACAATAAATGGAAAATAGAAACAATGAAAAAAACATCAATGACAGCAGAATTCTTGTTATTAATCATAATTGAAGATAGTGGTATTTGTATTGTCATCTTGAGATAGCTGTATATGCAATGTGAAATCAAGCAAGTGAGTAATTATTATGGGATTTTCTCATTGTATAATGTCTTGTGTCCTTGAAAACAGACTTTTGCAAGAATATACAAAAATTGTCACAAGGTGGTAATACAGAGGAAGTTGTATAAAAATCTTATAATTATGGACTGGAAACTGAAAGATATGTGTGACTTTGCAAAGCACTTTTCTGTATAATCTTTACCTGTCTCTATTGCTCTTATAGCCTCTAGAAAAGCCTAGAAATATGTACAAACTCAGATTGTAGAACTATTCACTTAAAAGAAAAAAAATGATTTTCACAGGGAAATAGATAATTTCTTGTTTATGGAGGAAAAGGTACAAAAACATATGAATGATTCTCACCAACCAGATAGCAAGGACCATGAGGATCATGCCTAAAGTTCTCAGGAGCCAACCTGCAAAGATTTCATGTATCAGTGATGGAATAATTTGAGTTTCAATGTTGACAGGAAACATAATAAACTGAAATCCATCATAAATACATGTGTTTATATTAATGTAATAAAATAATTGGTCAATAAAATAATACTGAATTGTATCACTGGATAACTAAATGGCAAATGAAAGATAGCATTCCTCTGCAAAAGTATCTCAGTGGAGGGGTTTACAAAAAGAGTCTTCGATTAATATTGTATTAAATACTCAGAATGTATGAACAATTAAATATAAATGGTTAGTAAACAAAATTAAAACCCCAAAGCGGGTATTTTCTGTGCCATTTGTTAAAAGAGTCTATTATAATCCAAATGCTTTAATTACAACTTTTTGTTCCCAAAATAATGCTAAACTGCATTATGAGTTTAAAATCAACCTGATTTTGATTTAAGGAAATCTTTCAGTTGCAAATATCACAGGTTTTAATAGAGAGAAATCCAAATGCAAGAAAAGGTAAAGATTTAGGAAACGCAAAGGACACAGTAAACACAGTAACAATGGAGCATACTTAATTCTGGTATTTGTGCAATGATACATACTTGCTTGACCAACCCTCAAGATAGTCAAGGAATGATTGCTGTCAATAGAAGCATAGTGGATAACCATTGGAGGGAGGAAGAAGATGTAACTCATTTAGGGAACAAAGAGGATCCTTTGGAATGGTTAGAAATACTGCATTTCTTGTCCTATATACTGAAAAAAATAAGGTTGCCTTAAAATGAAATTCTAAGCCAAATAAATTTCAGAGGAATTTATTTTATTAGTATTATCACAAAATTTTAAAAAATAATCAACTGTGAAATACAAAGCATTTATTATACTTTCTCTTATTAAATAAATGTTTAATCAGTGTATAAATTTCATAAAAATACATGTAAAATTCTTCACTATTTGATTCCATCTTCATCTAAGGATTTTATCTTACTTCATTTAGTATGTTATTGCCTTTTCAAACAACTGGGAATTAAGTCATATCTCCTGAATATATTTATAAATGAGCACAGAAATCAGAGAATGCTTGTCTTTAACTTTTGAGTGGATGTAGAGGAATAATGCAAATGGTCAACTTAAATTTAGTGTTCTTTCCTCTTCTAAGTTTTCAAAATCACAGGGGAAAACAAGGAGAGCTATGACATAAACACTGTGATAATGATATGCCATTTTTGGCAGAGTAATTTGAATTGCTCATTAAGTTCTTAATATATGACTTTTATATGTAATTACTAACTGGTTAAGAAACAATCAATGAGAACATTTCCTACCAATTAGTGCTCTTTCTCATTAAATATTTAATTGCTCACTGGAACTAAACATCACATGTTCTTCCCCACATAAGTTTTGAAAGATGAAAGATGAAAGAACACACATCAGTGAAATGTCATCTCTTGCATCCAAATTCGCCTGCCTTTTATTGTCCAGTGACTTCTTTAACTCCTTTCTTTGAATGGTTTAGCCTCTGGTGTTTTGTATCTAACTTATTTGATATATTCCTGGAGGATGCTTATGGAAATCTTAAAATTCCTTTTAAATTATCATCAATTTTCATATAAAATTTATGGTACAAAAAAACACATTATCTGATCTAATATAAATCTTGGTGTGTCACAAGTTACCAACAATTAATTTAACTTGCTAATGTGTAATTTTAATATTCATTGTAATAGCAGATACTCTCTTGGTTATTTAAAAAACTTAGAGAATAAAAATAATTTATGTGAGCAAGCACCTTTTTCTGTGAACAGTATCTAGTATATATATGTGTATATATATATATATATATATATTCTGATAACTTCACAATTTGACACAACTACTCAATTCTGCTTTATTATGCAAAAGATGCCATAAACAATGTGTGCACAAATTTGCGTGTTTCCAGTATAATTTTATTTATGAAAACAAGTGCCAGTTGAATTTATTCTGAGGACTTCAGATTACCTGCTCCTGACAAGGAGAAAGGTCCCTTACATACATTCACCTATTAATTCATTCAAAAAATGCTTAATCCATATCTACCACATACTCTATTGGTAGCAAATTGTCAATAAACACAAAAACAAATGTATGTCTGTCAATTCAGACAGCAACAAGTTTTCTGAGGAAAAGTAAAGCAGGAAAGAGAAGATGGTGAGTAGGTGTGGTTGCAGATATCGTGTTATGTGGTGGTCAGTGCAGAACTCACTGGCATATTGTAGATTCACCTGAAGGATGAGAAAGTGTGATACAATCTCTGTGCATCAGGCAGAGGAAACCACAGATCTAAAGGCCACGATCTCAAACATTTTATGGTTGAGAAACAGAGAAACAGCTAGTGCAGCTTAGAGAAGAGAGGGAGAAGGCCGATGTGAGTAGCGGAAACTGAGGCGGAAGGCAGGGTCACATCTGGGAAGCAGGTTGCATCATCTCTTTACAGTATTTTAGAGACTGTGAGTAATGAAGTTACATGAGATGATTATAAGGACTTAGATGAGTCATCCTGTTGCTTTGTTGAGAATATGGTAATACTAAGAGGGGGGATCTAGTGGAGGGAGTGAGAAATTTTAGAAGAGAAACTTTCTTTAAAGACAAAGATTTAGAAACAGCAAAGGACACAGTAAACTTTCATGAATCAAACATTTCATGTGTAGTGATGGGACAATTTGATTTTCAATTAGGATAAAAGGCATAACTGAAGCCCTTCAAAATCCACGAGTTCATATTAATGTAATAAAATAATTGATCAACTTCTGAGGATATTAGGGAAATACTTCATTTTGTGAAAGTTGAGCAGATACTAATAAAGACCCATGTGATTGCCCTACCTTTTCTCTATGAACTGGTTGGATAACTAAATAGAAAATGAAAGGCAGCATTCCTACGCAAAAATTTTCTACATGAAGAGTTTAAAAAATAGAATTCAATTACTATTGCTTTTAACAATTTCAGTGAGATTTCTTGAGAGCTTGGGCTAGGGCCACAACTGCTTAGGTGGTAAGAAATTGTGTAAGCACTAATTTAGAATAATGTGGGTTTCTGGAAATAGGCCCAGAAAGCAATTACTATTAAACTTAAATCTGAAAAGCATATGAGGATTGTTATTAAAATTGTATTGTATTATACAGTCTTTTCGCCCTAAGATATTTTGATTTATACATATTTATGTCAATGATCCCAAATAATAGAAAATGACCAATATTCACAAAAATATAAGCATGGAAAGTTTTTATATATATTATTGAAATTAGACTTGTAAATATACAGGCCACAGTCTTTTCAGAATACAAGAAAAAATGATAAAGTTTTCTTACTTTGGAGATTGGTTCAGCAGAAAAGAGGGTGGAGAGATGATATTGTGCATTTCTGCTCGAGTCAGACAGTGCCTTAACTGTGATATTGGGAGACATAAGGTTGCATTAAAACTTCTTTGGAAATTTTTAAAAATTGTTTTAATGATATGCTGCCATTTTTGTTCCATTGTGATTATTCTTTGAAAGCTATCAGAGATATTAAGGAATTTCTAACAATAAAGTATTAATTTTAACATTTTTTAGGTTGAGTGTCATTTCATAGATGACTATCTGTAATAAGTGTTAATGCATTAACTAAAGACATTGCTGGAAAGAAAGTCTACAAAAGGAAGAACTGAAGTGAATAATACAAATATATTACCATTAGTTCTGTGCATATCTAACTTTCAACATCTAAAGGAGACAATGAAAGAAACGTGTAGGAGGATTTTATTTAAATTGCAGGAGATTCTCCCAATCCCACATATAAAATAATTGCTTTTATTTTAAAATTATACAGAAACAGTGACTGACATTTTTTAGTATTAATGGATAGTTAATGATTCCCATTACTTTCATCTAAGAAGGCATTACTTAAAAGGAATAATATTTATCAAAAAATTCATACCAACTTATAAGAAGGCAATTTTGATAGAAGCTAGAGGACTTTTGTTCTTTAAAAATATTGATAGAATTATGGTTGTATCACAATATTTTTGTTCATAATACAGATAGGATGTTATTACAAATAAATGTTATCTAATTAGAGGAAATTAAACTATTTCCACAAAAGTTGTTTCTTTTATTGCTTTAGTCCAGACAGCAGAAATATATTGGGAGGAAAATGAACATTAAATATGTATAATAATAAGTTAATGAGCTCTATGTCATTATATAATACAAAGAGATATTTCGATTTTCTATACAACTAACACAACAATTGACATTGCAGAAGATTTTATAAAGCACATGTTAAGAACCCTGAACTCAGAGAGCTTAGATTTGGAAAGAATCATACCTGTGATAATATAGTATGATGGAGTACATAACTGGTGGGAAAAAAAAAAAAAAAAAAACCTTACATTTCTGAGAAAGATCCAAGAAAGAGGAGACTGATTCAGTTCAGGAGCTTTCTAAAAGGTTACATTAAGAAAAGAAGATTTTAAAACTACAGAACACTAAAGAAACAAGTTGAGGAAGACCTTAGAAGATGGAAAGACCTCCCACGGTTCTTGGATAGGCAGAATCAATATTGTCAAAATGGCCATACTACCAAAAGTGCTATACACAGTTAGTACAATTCCCATCAAAATTTCAGTGATATTTTAATATAAATAGAAAAAGCAGTTATGAAATTTGTTTGGAAAAATAAGAGACCCAGAATGGCTAAAGCAATCTTTAGTGAGAAATATGAAGCAGGAGGCATCACAACTTCAGACTTTAAATTATACTACAGAGCTCTAGTAGCAAAAACAACAAGGTATTGTCATCAAAATAGGCAATAAAACCAGGGGAATAGAATAGAAGATACAGAGACAAACCCACATAAATACATTTACCTCATATTAGACAAAGGAGGTAAAACACACACTAGAGAAAAAGATACCCTTTTCAACTAGTGGTGCAGAGAAAATTGGAAATCCACATGCAAAAGAATGACAGTTAATCTCTATCTCTCACCCTGCACAAAAATTAACTCTAAGTGGATAAAAGAACCCTGAACCTACTAGAAGAAAAGGTATGCTCAACACTTCAACGTATTGGCACAAGAACTGACTTCTAGAATATGACTCCTGAAGCAAAAGAAATGAACTAAAAATCAGTAAATGGGATGACATTAGACTAAAAAGTTTTTATATAGTAAAAAATGAAACAATCAAGAGTGTGCAAAGAGAACCTAAAAACTGGGAGAAAATCTTTGCCACATGCACCTCAAATAGGGAGTTAATTTCCAGGATACAGAAAGAACTCAAAAGGTTTAACACCAAGCAAAAAGCAAACAAACAAACAAACAAAAAAAAAAAAGCAAAAAGAAAACAACAACAAAAAATAAATAATTAATATATGAGCAAAGGAATCAGACTCTTCTCAAAAGAAATATGAATGATCAGCAAATATATGAAAAAATGTTTAACATTTTTAGCAATTAGAGAAATGCAAATTAAAACTATATTGAAATTCCATCTCACTCCAGTCAGAATGTCAATTATCAAGACTACAAGTAAAAACAAATGTTGGTGAAGATGTGAAGAAAAGGAAAAACTCATTCATTGTTGGTAAAGCTACAAATTGGTGCAACTCCTCTAGAAAGCAATATGAAGATTCCTCAAAAAATTAGAAATGGAGTCATAATTTTATCCGGTTATCCCACTTCTCGGCATATATTGAAAGGATTTAAAATCAGTATGCTACTGTGACACAGTCACATCAACGTTTTTTTTATCTGTTCAACTTACAATAGCAAAGCTATGGAACCAACCCTAGGTGCCTTTCAATATTGAATGGGATAAAGAAACTGGTATATGAACACAATGGAACATTACTCAGCAATAAATAAGAATGACTTTATGACATTTACCAGTCAATGGATGGAACTGGAGAGTATCATGCTAATTGAAATAAGCAATCCCCCAAAAGCAAAAGTCGAATATTTTCAGGGATATGTGGAAGCTAAACCACAATAAAGTGGGGGAGGGAAAGAAGATAAGTTTAGTATATTAGACAAAAGGGGAAAAAGAAAAAAGGAAGGATCATAGGAAATACTTAATTTTCCTGTGTACACATATGAAAATACCTAAGTGAACTCCACCATCATGCCCGCCCACAAGAAAGGGGTCCTAATTAGAAGAAGATACAGCCTATGCTTGTATGATATTATCAAAATGGGTTCTACTGTCATGTAAAAATAAAAAAAAAAACAATAAAATAAAATTTACAACAAAAATAAATAAAAAAGAAAGAAAAGAGTATTTTAATTGATTTTCAAAAGATAAGGAACAGTGAGTTGTCTCTCTTAGTTTTAGAGAATTAATGTGACAATATTGTAATTGCATAAATGCAGCAGTTCTGAAAAAAAAGGGAATTATTCTTGGATACAGATTTGCTTGTGTTTCTCCCCATAATAATTACCAGAATTCTGGAAGAAAGCTTAAGAGGAAGATCATCACAGTAGGGTGAGTAAATGCAAGGAAATAGAGTCTGGTAATAAGCAAGTCCCATCCTTGATTATGAGGAAGGCCAATGACTGAACACTATTTTTAATAGTTCATTGTATTTATTTAATGTCTGTACTTCACCAATGCATTTATTTTATTTACAATTGATGGTTTATGTAAATTGTATAATTATAAAGATTATCCAACCTTGATTCTAATTGTGTATATTGTTTATACATATTTTATAAAAAAATAATTTTCTAAGGGGAGAGAGAGAGGAAAGGAAAACAATTGAACAATCCTAATTCAAAAGCAACTCTAATATGTATAACTGGATAGTTACCTGAAGTTAAGAAAATATTAATTAATAATCTGTAATCTCTCTCTTTTATTTTTGTAATCTGAAGAATAGCTTCACTAACACCTAACTTTGCCCCAACTCTCAGTTTCAAAGAAGAAACACAGTAGAAAGCTTAAGTTTTTGAAATACAGTTTTTTTAATTAAAAAATGATCTGTTGACTAGAGCAATTGGGAGCCACTGCAGTACTGGAGGGATTGAATGAATGAAGATAGGCATAAGGATCTCATGGGAGGCAAAGTAGGGCTCCTTCCTGAATGTTTATAACCTATCTCCAGCACAGGACTGTAGGGGGATGCTGAAGTTAAGGATCTTGTAATGAAGCATATATTCTGGACTATCTGGATAGTTCCAATATAATCACAAAAGCTTTGCTGAGAAAAACATGAAATCAGAGAAGGAGATGGGAGGAAAGGAGTGTAATAGGTGAAGTTTCTAGAAGCTACACGAGGCCAAGAATCAGAGTCTCTGCTGAGCCTCGGTGTGGGCAGGACCCTGCTGACAGCCTGATTGTAACACTGAGAATCCTGCTGGACGTTGAACTCTAGACCTCTGTGGTTTTAAGTCAGTAACTTCATGATAATCTTTATGGCATCAACAGGGAACAATGCAGTGTTAAGGCAAGGCAAATTGCATTTTGATTCGTTCTGCTTAGCAATAAAGTTAGAAAGTGAATGAAAAGTATAGTTTAAAGTATTTTACATATGAGAGAATCCTTCTAAAGAGAGTTCTCTACACATCTTTGTACAATTGAACATTTCTGTTTGTTCTTTATTTCATAAACACAGAGTTTTACAACTAGATTGCAATTGATTTTACTAATAATCTCCATATTTCATCTAAGATTTCTTAACAAGATGTTCAAAGTTACCTTTAATTCCAATTGAAATCTGATGATATTTTAAAAATATTTTTCTGGGTATTGTTTATAAACCTCTCAAGTTGATATAAATTTGCCCTAAAAAATGTCGAATATAATCTTATATATTCTGAGTGCAAATACAAGTATGTAGTTGATAGTGTAAGATTTTCTATGGAAATTTTTATGTATTTACTATTATGCTGATCTAGACTTCAAACTGTGTTGAACTGTACTGCCTGAGATTGTTGTACATGTTATCACTTACTATAATTTTTTATTTCCCTATGATAAGGTTCACAGACTAAAAGAAACAAGTCTTTATATCAAAATAGCTTTTTATACCCCACTATCATAGTAGGTATAGGTTAAAATGTAGCTAAGAGTGAGAATAAAAAGTAGCAATTATATTCAAAATTGTCGTCTGAATTAACCAGTGAAGTAATTTGCACAGGTTGCTAACAGTTTAGCAAAAATTAAACCAAAGCAGGAAGGTGAGAAAATCCACAGCATACCACTTCACTCAAGGTAGGTTTTCACATGCAACTTTCAATATTACATGTGTAATATTGTGAATATCACATATAGTGATATTTAAATACAATTAAAATTCTTATTCTCCATGTTTTTAAGCCATGAAGCATCTAGTAATCTTTTCAGATGGTTAGTTAATCATTTTACCTTATCATTTGAATTATCAGCACTTTCAAATATTATGCATTATAAAATTCTGAAAGGGAAAATAGAAATTTATTAATCATTGCATTTTGAAAAAATATATAATTATTAATTTAATATCCATGTCACTCAAACTGATTACCCTCAAAGTATCAAAGTATCTGATGGTTATGATGATGTAATGAGTATAATACCTGATGTTCTGAGAATGGTGATAATACTTTGGTGTTTACAATTAACATTTAATGTTAAAATTACCAGGTGTTGCAGGATGAACAAGTGATAGATTTGTGGATTTTTTTTATTAATATATCTTTAAATTGTTATGCTATCCATGATTTTAAAATACTTTATGTTATGTTTATTATAATTATAGCATGTATTAATTGTACAAAATAATGGGTTTATATGTGGCATTTTCTCATGTGCATATAACGTACTTTGATTATACCCACCTCTTTACATCACTTGTACCCACTCCACATGTCTTTAGCCCCCTTCCCTTTCCTAATTAAGCTCAATATAATGTTGAAAAAGGGATATTATCATGAATAAATGAATTAATTCTCTTCCAATATTAACAAGTAACATAATTTATATTGAATTCTGGAACATATAAATCTGCCTGGTAAGAAGGAATAGATAAAGAAAAAACATTGTTCTTGATTTTGCTAGAGTTCATTTTCCTAGTGAGTCCACAAGGCGAGAATTCCGAAACCTTGCCTTACAGAATCACTAGAAAATTGTCTGAAGACATTTTGATTTTAGTAATAAAATTACCAGGAACCATGTTATGAACACATGTATGATTGCTTTGAAATTTATCTTTACTTTTGTTTTCCTTACCCTTTTTTCTATATATTGCCTGCATTCTTAGCGGAGGAAAAGTTTATTTTGACTCATGGTTTCAGAGATTTAGTCTATGGTCTGCAGATTCCATAGCTCTGGGTTTGAGATGAGGCAGAACATCATGGTAGAGCAAAGCAGTCAGGACATGCAACCAAGAAGCAGAGAAAGAACTCTGCTTAATATAAACCTTAAAAGCACATTCCAGCTACGTCTTTCCTCCAACTACACCCTACCTTCCTCTGGTTACCAGTCCATTAATCCATATCAGCAGATTAATCAAGGATTAAGTTACAGTTCTCAAAATCTAATCATTTCACTGCTGGAAATTCTTGCATTGTCTCACTCATGAGCTTCTGGCAGACATCTCATATCTAAACTATAACATATGTGAAGCAGAGGAAATTTAATATAGGAAACAACAATTACTAGGTAAGAAAAAGAAGATTCCTCACCCCCCCCCCCAAAAAAAAAAACCCAACCATTGGCATAGATGTTCTCTTGACACATATTTTACTTTGCAGCAAGTTGATGCTGTATATTTTATATTCTCTCACATGCTCATTTTAAATTCTGTAGATTACTTGTAATTATTGAACTTCTCAGGAATACTCTCAACAAGCCTCTTCTACCTTGAGTACTTTACCCAATAGACTGATTTACCAGATCCAATTCCAGACACTAGAGAGAAGGCTTTGGAGAATCAGTAAAAGCAAATAAATAAAGAAATAAAGAAGATGTTTATAATGTGGGTTAAAAAAAGATGAATAGAAGATAACATTTCATATGTATTTTGAATTATATGAACACTTTTTAAAAATATTTCTGATGACTAGAGAAAAAGAATGTGAAAAACAACTTTAAACACCTGCAAAAATATGAAAAAAATAGATAACTATGAATCAAATAAAGAAATGTAGTAAGGGGACTCACTTATATTAAACCTTAGATGTCACAGATGCAGGCTATCACCTCTGGGCAGTCACTGAAAGAGGAGCAAAAAGTGAATTCAGTAAGTTCACTAATTTTGAGATAGAAGAATTAATTCTATCCTCTCACATCTTTAACAGATTTTTAAAAATGTAAAGATGTCATTCCTAGTGGTATCAAAACACATCAGATTTTCTAAGCTATTAAAAATCATAAAATATCTTGAGAGCAAACTAAAAATTCTTATTGGGATAGATGGGAAAAAAAGCAGACAAATGGAAGGATATATCAATGCATTGTGGTGGTAAGCGGAAGACCTAATCACAAAAAGATGTTCATCCACAAAGGTGCCAAAGTCGTACACTGGAGGAAAGACAGATTTTTAACAAATGGTGCTGGGAAACTGGTTACCCATATGTAGAAGAATGAAACTAGGTACTTATCTTCTAACCCTGCACAAAAATCAACTCAAAATGACTGAAGACCTAGGAATTAGACCAGACACTGTGAAACTCCTGGAAGAAAATGTAGCAACATTCTAGCATGTAGGCACAGGCACAGAATTTCTCAACAGGACCCCAAAGCTCAGGAAGGAATGCCAGAGCTAAAGGTTGGGATGGCATCAAATTAAAAAGCTTCTGCACAGCAAGGAAACAGGAATCTGAAGAGGAAACTTACAGAATAAGAGAAACATCTTTGCTAGCTGCTTCTCTGACAGAGGATTCATATCCAGAACCCCAAACCCAGGACACCGGGCTGGAACTATGGCTCAGTGGCAGAGCGCTTACCTAGCACACGTGAGGCACTGGGCTCAATCCTCGGCACCACATAAAAATAAAGAAATGAAATAAAATAAAGGTATCGTGTCCAACTACAATTAAGAAAAAGTTAAAAAAACACGCTTCACACCAAAAGATCAAAATAACCCAATCAATAAACGGGCAAATGAACTAAACAGACACTTCTCAAAAGAAGAAATACAAATGTTCAACAAATACATGAAAAAAGTTCAACACCATTAGCAATTAGGGAACGCAAATCCAAACTACACTGCGATTTCATCTCACTCCAGTCAGAATGGCCATCATCAGGACGCAAGCAGCGGTAAATGCTGGAGAGGAGCGGGGGAAAAGGGACCCTTTTACCCTGGTGGTGGGGCTGTAAATTCAACCACCGTGGAACTCAGGATGCAGAGTCTCAAAAGACGAGGCGTGGACCCATCACATGACCCAGTCATCCCGCTACAGTGACACCTGCTCACGCGTGTTTACAGCAGCACCATTCACGGTGACCAAACCATGGACCCTGCCTAGGTGTCCATCAGTGGATGAAGAGACAAAGAAAATGGGGTGTATGTGCCCACTGGAGCTTCGCTCAGCCGTAAAGAGAAAGAAATCATGTCATGTGCAGGAAAATGGGTGGATCTGGTTAATATCATGTTAAGTGAACTAATCCAGAGTCTGAAAGTCAAGGGTCAAATGTTTCCTCTCTTGTGGAAGCTGGAGAGGAAGAGAGAGAGACAGCCTGAGAGAGAGAGAGAGAGAGAGAGAGAGAGAGAGAGAGAGAGAGAGAGAGAGAGAGAGAGAGAGAGAGACTGACTCCTGAGGGTAGAAGGGAGAGGGTAGAATAGAGGTAGAGTAGAAGAAGGGGCAGGGCGGGAAGGGGAGGCACAGGGAAGGCAGCTGTGTGCATGCACTCCCGTATCACAACGAACCCCACTGTTGTGTGTAATTGTAATGCACCAATTTTTAGAAAAATGTTCATTCATCACCAAATGTGTCTACTTTCAGAACTGGAACCAGAGCCCTGACATTCTTTCTGTGGTAACTTATAAGGTGATTCTAAATTTTCTATGGAAAAGCGATGGTCCAAGGGTAGCCTAGACAATCGTAGAGAAGAAACGAAGCATTAGGAATTGCTCTACTGGCTTCTAAAACTTACTCTGTGACCACAGCAGGGCCGGATATTGGGATATTTCCGCAGCACAGCCAGAGGGGCTGAGAGAACCGGGCACAGAAACAGACCCAGGCCCCGCAGTCCCCTGGTCAGGAGGCAGGGCACCCATGGGCTGGGTAGGGAGCCTTGCTAAGCAAAGGGGCTCCATTCCTGGGTATCCACACGGAAAAAGGTGAGAAAGAGAAGAAACCTTGGCCCTGACACCAACCCCAGTACCAGCTCCAGGTGGCTGGAGGAGCGAGCTGCCTTCCATAAGGTGGCAAGGCCCTTCCACAGCCTGGGGCGGGCAGTGATCTTGAGACCACAAGAAGCTCTCAGAAAGCAAAAGATTGCCACGCAGGTTGTGTAGAGCCTGAGAAATGAGAGCCGTCAAAAGACATGGCCCAGTGGCAATAAAAGCCACCGAGTGGATGAAGACAGTGCGGACGCCATGACCAGCAGGACTCGGCTTCAGAGCGCTGTGCTGGGGACTCTGGCCAGCTGTGTGACGAAGCCCTGTTCCCAGGAGGAAAGGACTGACGCCCGAATAAGAACTGCGGGAGAGAGAGTTCAGGAAACACGCGAAGGCACCTCCTCACCCCAGGAACGGGCACATGGACCACAGTCACAGGATGGTCCATCCGTACTTGGAATGTCATTCAGCCAAGAAAAGGGCCGTGGAACACACGCTACCTCGCGGATGAGCCTTGAAGTGTGATGCTAAGTGGAAGAAGCCAGACACAGAAGCTCATGTCGCAGTGATTCCAGTTACATGAAATTGAGACCAGATGAATTTGCTGAGACAGAGCCGAGATCGGAGGTTGGTGTGGGTGTGGGGAGGAGGGACAGGAGGGCTGGCTTAGTGCGGGTTTGACTCTGCAAGGATGGAACGTTCCAGAACTGTGGAGAGGAGGTGGCCGTGCAAACTGTGAATGGACTGAATGCCTGGAATCGCGCATGCGAAACGGATAATTTCACGTTATGCCAATTTCACCTCGATAAACATTTTAAACAAAACAGAACAAACCACAATTACGTACTACTCCAAAATGGCTCCAACTCGCAAGGATCCACAAGCCTGAGTTGAGGGGAATGTGGAGTCACCGGAACTCTCTCGTGCCGCGACTACTAAAGCCAAAGCTCTGTAAGCTCTGCGACCCAGCAGCTTCCCTCCTTGGGGAAACATGTGTCTAACGAGGCGTGTGCTCAAGGACGTCCATGAGGTCTGGTTGGAGCACCCAGCTGGAAATCCCACGCGCCCATCAACAGGTCAGTGGGTCCGCTAGCTGCGTGGGCACCAGCTCAGGACCACAGCGAGAGTGGCAGAGCAGTGAGGGGCACCGCAGGCTGGGCTTTCGCAGGAACGCTGTAGGCCCCTGTGGGGCTGACTCCGGAGACCGTGCAGGACACAGGATCAGATGGGACCAGCGGAAGCACAGGAGACAGCTGGGGGAGGAGGCAGACGCTGGGGGGCGCTGGCCAGGTCTGGAGCCCCGCCCTGCCTCATGGGAACGCTCCTGGCTGGTGCATTGCACAAGCACCCTCAGACCCTACGGGGCCTGGCCAGTTCTCCAGAAGCTGCGTGTCCAGTGGGAAGATGTGACCGCAATATGGTCATTGAAGCCATCTTAACATATAGTACGTTTTAGATGGCAAACACCACGTTTTGAGACAAAGAGGAGAGGGAGAGAGGGGGAGATGAGGAGAGGGAGAGAGGGAGACAGGGAGAGAGGGAGAGAGAGAGAGAGGGAGAGAGCGAGAGAGAGCGAGAGAGAGAGAGAGAGAGAGAGAGAGAGAGAGAGAGAGAGAGAGAGAGAGAGAGAGAGAGAGAGAGAGAGAGAGACCTCCTCTGCTCAGCGTGTCAGGGCCCACCTTCAGGAGTGCTCTGGGCTGGTCTCAGGCACCGCAGGCTCTTGTGTGCCTGGTCCACAGCCAGGCTTCGTGGTAGGAGTGTGGGCAGCAGCATGCACCGTGGCTTGGGCCTACGTGTGGATCAGGCACCCCCTGGGTCTTAGGTGTCCCCCGTGTGAGGGGACTTCAGGAAAGGCTTCCGTTGCTTGACACCAGTAGGCTGTGTTCCTCTATGACCCTTGAAGGGGATCTCATGGGCATCCTGTCCATGAGGAAAGGTGAGGAGGGCACTGGACTGGATGAGTTGCAGGGATCCAGGACTTAAGGGGGCTGCTGTGGGCATCACCATCCTAGGTGGAACATCTGCTCAGCCATCCTCACCTCTCTGCAAGCTCACAGCCAGGGTGCCCCACAGGTGTCCTGTTCTGCCCTGGAGCACTGCTCCTCAGCAGGTGGACCCTGCTTCAGGCTTCATCTGCACCCTGCTGGGACTCCACCTCTCTGGGAGCTGTTTCTGGACTGCCCAGAAGCAACATCTGGTCCCCACCTGTCTTCCCATTATCTGAGAGGACAGTAACAGGGTGCGGTGGGGGGGCATCTCTACATACTGCAGAGGCAGGGGGGTTACCCAGTGGCACAGACAGTGCACAGTCCTCCAGGGAGAGGTGGCTGCACCCTGGTCACAGGTTGTAAGGGCCAACGCCAACAGGCTGGCCTGGGTAGCCAGCATGTGACCTGGGTTGTGTTATCTCATCTGAGGACCCCAGAGTGACTTCTGAGGGATCCTGCTCCCTCTGCGGGCTGCCCTGCTGTGTGGCTTGCTTGGTGACATTGTTGAAGAAGGCTTGGCCTCTGGAGACAGGTCTGAATACTTAGGAAGAGACTCAGGGGAGAAGAAAAAAAAAAAAAAAAAAAAGAAATGTTAATTATTATGATAAAATATTTTAAAAACACTTACACATTTGTAAAATTTATATTCATACAAATGTATGATCATAAGCCAGCTCTCAATTTTATAATCATTAATGTTCCTGTGAACACTTAAGAGAAAGATATTTATACAAAATTATCTCAAAGATCCATTCCTATAAGAAAATGCAAAATATACATAAAATAAAAATTATGGGATTGTTATTTATATAAGACACATATGTAAAGTATATGCTTTCTAACACACTGTTTAGTGACCAGTAATATTATATAAATATTTATCTCAGGGAATAAGTAGAGTAAACCAAAGATCTTAACTTCATACTTAGTGGCTAAAGAGCAATTTATATATGTCACTCTTATAATGTATATATGGAGTGTTAATATAGTCGAGCAATTTCTCCCACTAAAATATTTGAAAATATAAATATTTCTTGCATCATAATCTGGGTTATGGGATCAAATACATTCAATTCATAATAATAGCTAACCTCCTTATATTTATGCTTAATACTACAGATGACAAAAATATAGGGATTTTGTTTCTTTGTTTGTTTTTATTTTTTGTATTCTGTTTCCTAAGAAATCAACTGATCTATTATAGGTACAAAAATGGTGATAGTTTTAATTAAGGAAAACAAAGACTGATTTAAAATGAAAAATATTGTTAAATGAAATGAAGTTTTCTTATATTCATTATGACTAATTACTAACCAGATTAATAAAACAATTACCTTAAGGTAAATTAAAAATAGCATATTAGAAAAAATTAAGTAAAAATTTTTGAACAGTATTATATTTTATTGAAATAGATGTTAAAGAATATAGGAAAATAAGTAATGGAATATTAAATAAAAATATTCTTATGGAAAATTTAATATTTGGAATTTTTAAACATGTATATGTTTTTAAATTTAAAAATAGATATAATTTAGTAATATTTCCATTTCTCTTAAAACAAGCTTTCATTATTACTTAGAACATTAAAATAATTAAACAAACATATCAATATATACACATATGTATACCTAGATATATTCATATAGATACGTATGTGTATCTATGTGTATGTATATATATAAGTATATACATTATAAATAGAAAAATGATGGTGCTCATTAAAATGTCATTTTAGAAAGAAAGGAATTTTCATCTAAGATAACATAATTCAAAATACCAATTAATTTTTGTAACAGTGATTCTAAAATTTATGAAGGATAAAAATATTAGAATAGGCAAGAAATATTAAACAAACATAAGCAAAATATGAAAGAAGTCCATGGAACTTTCACTGGCAATTATGAAACATATCTTGAAGCTGTATTGCAAAATAAATAAGTGGTGTTGACAGTGGAAGGTCATTGTAAAGACAGATAAATTATTCCTTATTAAAACACACACATATACAATAATGTATAATAGAAAGTTATAGCTTAAGTCTAGTGAAAATGATAAACTACTTCAAAAGTAAGAATTAACTAAATATTTTGAAGGAGAGTGAGATTCCTAACTCACAGATTATATGGAACTTGTCGTTGGAATTATATTTTTAGAAAAACATAAAAAATTAGAAACAAGTGAAAACCAACTTTGTTCTCAAGGTATAAATAAGAGACTTTTATAAACATCAGTGCAATGTAACAATTGATAAAACTGATATTATAAGACTGCATAGTTCTCTAATCATTTAGTTTCAAAGAGAATCAACAAAGATTCTTAGAAATTTTATCAGTAAAAGTCTGGGATCCTCGGCCTCTTGCCATTTTGTGACTCACAGATTGTTCATAAATCATGGAAAACTACCATGAACTGTCAAGCATAATTCTCATAGTTCCTGTTTTACATAAAGAATTTATACACTGGTCTTTCTGTGTATACATGCAAGTTCAAAAGGAAAATTTTTTAAGTTCACAAATAACACCATCATTATGTTTCACTTTGCTACTGAATGCAAAATTCTTTTAAATGCCTCCTTAAGAAAGTGTCTTAGTCATACTTTTTTTCCTGTTAAATTCAGGAAGGTGGATAAAAGAGAATATGTCAAAACAGTCTACGCTTATCAATGTCCTTCTTTAAACTTTATCAGTTCTTTCCTATAGTAATTTTTTCCCCATTTCCTCTTATGTAGATTCTTGGGTTGGTTTTGGAACTCAGAGTAGATGCTTTTAGTAAGCTATATCTAAAAAACCTAGAAGTGTGATGTCCAATAGAAAGTGAATGCAAGTTACAAGTGTAATTTTCAAATTATTTAGTCACCATACTAAAAACCGGAAACAAGTGAAATTAAGTTTAGTAATTATGTTTAGTTCAAACAGAATAGCCCATGTAGCATCATACCTACATGCAATCAATTAAAAATATTATTAATAAGATATTTTTCATTCTCTTGAGTTGATGTTCTCTTACAGCACGCTTCTAATTAAACTAGTCACATTTCAAGAGCTCAATAGATGCAAATAACTAGGACTTTCACAGAATACAGATTTTTGGTGGGGGAGGGTTCCTACTATTCTCAAGAGCAGGGTATCTGCCAAATTCCTGCTATACATGTAAAGTTGAATGGAAGGTAAGTCTCCATCATTCTCTACACTTATTTTAAACTTTACTATTTAGTGCAGGCTTTTTTTCTGTGGAATGGGCCACATCTATCACCATTGTAATAGCATTATCTATACTAATTTGGGAGGAAAATTAAATGTTATTGCACGTCCTATCAAAAAAACTCAAATCTATGTTGGACCACCACGGACCATAACAAGGGTGTTTAATAATGATGTCAATAGTTTTTCTTGCCTATAGGGACACAGAATGAATGATTTTATTAGTCTATCATATACAACACAGTCTTATTGGAACAAAGTTGTTCCTTTCCTTCCATTTGAAGTTGACAGTGGAAGAATATAGAGTATTCCTAATAGACATGGTATTGAAATTTTATGGATGTGTAAGTTATGAGAAACTTAGGTGTTTAAACAATATGCATTTATTATTCCACAGCTTCTATGGGTCAGCAGTCTGAGCGTGGGCTACTTGGATCTTTTGCTCAGGGTCTCATTAGGCTGAAACCAAGATGATGTCTGGTAGTGTGATGCCACCTGAAGCTCAGTGTCCTCTTCTCAGCTCACCTGCTGTTGGCAGAATTCAGTTCCTTGCAGGAATGTTATTGTGGTCCAGGAGCCGTTTGCCATTCCCTGTTGCATGAACATTTACACAGACAGCAATCTGCTTCTTCAATTCTCTCTGACATCTTCTGTTTCTGGCATTTAGTCCCTCTTTTAAAGTTTTCACCTCCTTAGGTTAGGCACATCATAATCTTCCACTCAAGCATTTTATGTTCACTGATTAGGAACCTGAATTACATCTACGTCTGCAACATCCTATGTTAGCCTAATAATCACAGAAGTGATAGTCATACATCCTATCTTCCCAGGTGGAGAAGATTATACATGATACAAACCAGGAAACAGGAAACATGGGAACTATCTTAGAATTCTGCCTACAAGAGACAAAAACAAATACAACTGTCAAAGTTTCATTACAATATTGTCCTAGATTATCATAAACAGTCATAACAAAATATTATGGACAGAGTGTCTCAAAATTAGACATTTATTTTTTTATAGTTCTTGACCTAGGGAGTTCAAGATCCAGGACGCTGTATATTAAATACTTAGTGAAGTCTCACTTCCTAGCTGTTAAAGGATTACATTTTCCCTATATTTTCATGTAGAAGAGAGAGAGCAAATTCTGGTGTTTTTCTCCCCTCTTTGTAATCCCATGACCTGGTACCCACTCTCATAACTGCACCTCAATTATCTTCAAAATGCCAATATATAATATTGTGGTTAAAGCTTTATCATATACATTTTGGGGACACGTGTTCAGACTACACCATTCTGGACTTGGTCCTCCAAAATTCAGGCCCTTTTTGCATAAAGTAAGGACTCATACACATTCACTCCATTTTGATGCCCGCCCCCCTACATTTTAACTAATTCCAGCATTAACATGGAGGTGGAAAATCCCAATTCTCATCTAAATATCACAAAATTCAGATATGGGTGAAAGATGAAGTGTGATTCACCATGGGAAAAATTCCTCTTCAGCTGTGAAATTACAAAACATATGCTTCCAAAACTCAATGGTGGGATACTCATAGACAATCTCATTAAAAAAAAAAAAAAAAGAAAGAAACTGAAAGGATGGAAAGGGTGATTAATGATGTAGAAGAAAATCTAAAATCTAACTAGATAAATGCCAATTAATCTTAAGACTAAAGAATAATTTGTTTGGATTCAACTCTGTTTTCCACACCCACTGCTATGACAGTCCCATTTCCAGGAAGAAAAAAAAAAAAAAAATACAGTGGTCCTACTTCTTTTAGGCAGGGGTTGGACCTGCAATACTTTGAGTGACACCACCCCTCACAGTTCTAGGTGGTCTGTTGAAAAACAAAGCACCTCCCTCCCTTGAAACCAAGAAGGCAACCCCAGTTATCTATGAATAACCTGCTGGTGGGTTATTCATTGCTCATCTAGAAACCAAATATTTCTAGGATCTAATAAGTCTGACAGCATTTCTTCCATTTGTCCCATCTCCACTCATTTTAATTCAAACCAAGAGCAGCTTATTAGGTTCATGGTTCAAACCACTACTAATGGACCTGTCTTTGTAGTATGAACAAACTGAGAGTTTTTCAAATTCTGAATTTAAGAATCCTTCTTGCTCAATACTTTCTTCTTTAATTAACTTATTTCTTTTCACATTTCACTATAGATGGTCAGGAAGATCCAAACCATTCATTCAACACTTTCTTTAAAATTTCCTCAGCTAAATAATCAATTTCACTATATCCAAGTTCTACTGTCCAGAAAACACTATAACAAAAATGTAACTTGGTCAAATTTGTTCTCACTATATATCAAGGTTAATCTTTCTGTATTGTTCATACCATATTTCTTATTTTGTCTGAGAGTTCACCAGAATGATATTTAGAGTCATTTCTACCAACAATTTGTTCATAATTATTTATGTATTCTCAAAGAGATTGGAAACTTTGTCTACAGCTTTCCTTCCTTTCTGAACTCTCACCAGAATTACCTTGAAAACTGTCAGCATTATAATCTCAACTTTTTCTAGAATACACCTCAAAACTCTTCTCACCTCTACCCATTACCCAGTTCCAAAATTGCTTGCACATTTTTCGTATTTATTACAGTAGCACTGCACTTCACAGTATTAATTTTTACCCTAGCTTGGACTTCTACAGAAAAATACCATAGATTAGATGACTGAAATGATAGATATTTATTGCTCACAGTTATTAAGTTTGGAAATCATAAGTGAAGGCCTTAGCAGATTTGGGCACTGGATGAGGGTCAAATTCTGCCTTGCAGATAACCATCTTCTCTCTGTACCTCACACAGCAAAGTAAGCAAGTACCAATCTCTCTCTCTCTCTCTCTCTCTCTTTCTCTCTCTCTCTTTCTCTCTCTCATCTTGTCCTTGTGCTGGGGTATGATCACAGGTCCTTAAATATGGTAAGAATGTGCTATAGTGCTAGCTACACAACCAGCTCCTAATGCCTCTTCTTATAACACACTGAGCTGGGCTGGGGAGGTAGCTCAGTTGGTAGAGTGCTTGCCTCACAAGCACAAGGCCTTGGGTTCAATCCCCAGCATCACAAAAAATGAAAGGAATTTATAATGCACTAAGCCAATTTTTCAAAGATTTACCCTCATAACCCTATCTAGACCTAGTTATCCTACAAAGTTGCCACCTCCAAATGTCACCATTTTGAAGATCGAGGCTTTAATATGAGATTTTCAAGGACATAGTCCCACCTAGAATACCAAGGAGGTGTGACCAGCATTTAAAAATGAACAAAAGTGGGTAGCTACTCCCATTTCTTCCGGATTTTCTCCACAGCCTCTTTAGATCCATAGTCCTACTACCTTCTCCACCTTGGTCGTGCCCAGGAGGCTGACTGCATACTTGAACTTCTTGTCCTTATGCTTCTATTTGAGTTTATTAATGGAAGGCACAGTCAGGACTGCAAATGGGAAGAGAGAGAGAGTACAAGGTAACCCATAACGTGTTCCAATCTTCTCTCAACTGTTTTCATAGTCCAACCCAGACTTCTATCATAGATAATATTTGACAGATAACAAGAACTCTATAGTACTTAAATTATAGCTGTGTGTGTGTGTGTTTATCTATGTGTATTGTTTCACCCTCAAGAGATTTAGTGCATTTAGTATAATGGGGAATACTAATAAGTAGGTGTTTTCTTTTTATTCTAAGTGCTTAAATATACTATACTCTGGATAATACCCATAAAAGTACTAAGATTATCTCAATTTATAGTTGAGTGAAAGAGGCTCACTGATATTTGTACATTGTCCAAGGTCAAGTTCACACAGTTAAGCAGCAGTTGGAATGGAATGTTTTTATAGGCAATCTGCCTCTAAATGTGAGCCCTGATCCACAATGTCATATGTGCTGATCCATTACCACACACATTCCCTCCCTGCTTGACCTTCACTCAAACACATACTAATTTTCAAACCTTTTCAAGCAGCAGCAAACATTTTCATTTCAACTAATATGTAATTAGGTTATAGAATGATTTGCATTTTTAATTATTAAATCATATTTTCCTAGAATTCTGATTCTTATACTTCATAAATCTTGTATTAATTGAATGTCGTATGCCTAGGTCAACAATGGTATTTAAACATGAATTTCACCCTAATTTGAATTTTTAAGAGGCAAATAGTTTCAAGGGAAATGCACCAGTCTAGTATTTCAATATTTCTTCCCGACCAGGGTCTAGCAAAACCTCTCCTGGGATTTTTTTTTTTTTTTTTTTTCTCCCAAATATTCAGCTATTTAAATATCTGAAAAACATTTGGTTATATTTTAATTTTTTAACTCTACTCAGTAGAAATATAAAAAGTAAAAATGGTTACTTATGTTATTCTTTATAATATTCAAAGCTAAAATTTCAGATTGATGATTACCAGTTACAAATAATTTTTACACATATTTCAAATGGGTAGCTTCTGTTATTTGCAATACTTTCATCAATTTAATTTATCCACATGTAACAACAGAGGCATGCAAGCTAATTTTCAAGTCTTTTGGTACACACAGTTTTTCAATTTAGAATTTAGTCAGCTAAACTTATAGGTGAAAACTGAACTATTTAAGCCTATTTTCACCCAAATGAATGTTTAAAAATAACATTTATCAATTGAAATGTGAATAAAGATATATCCTGAAAAATATTAGCAAATGGAAAGTAGATTATTTGCATATTTTCCACAGATATTTTAAACTGAAATTCAATAATAACATCAATATTACTAGACAAGTCTTCATTTTCTTAAAAAAAATCTAAAAGGAAATATAATAGAACATAGTGGTACAAGTGTTGAACCATACAAAATATCTTGTGAAAATAAAATAATTTTTGTTTACTTGCATTAAGAAATAGCATTATCAGCATGTTAGCTCTCACACCTCAATTCTTCTCTTTCATCCAATGCACACACCACAAACAATAAAATGTAGTTTCCTTTACTTGTACCTGAGTGATCATACCTCTGAGAAATCTGAAAGGAAGATTTTCCATGCTTTAAGGAAAGATGGAATGCTTTCAATTTTTCTTCATTTAGAATTATGAAAGCAGTACAGAGTTTCCTCAGAAAACTTGGAATGGGCCCACCATTTGACTCAGTTATCCCATTCCTTGGTTTATACCCAAAGAACTTAAAATCAGCAGACTACTGTAATGAAGCCACATCAATGTTTATAGCAGTTCAACTCACAATAGCTAAACTATGGAACCAACCTAGGTGTCCTTCAACAGATGAATGGATAAATAAAATGTGATAAAATGTGATATATATATATATATATATATGATGGAATATTACTCAGATTTTAAAAAAATGAAATTATGGCATTTGCTGCTAAATGGATGAAGTTGGAGAATATCATGTTAAGTAAAATAAGCCAAACCCAAAAAACCAAAGACCAAATGTTTTCTCTGATATGCAGATGCTAATTCACAATAGGGGGAGGGGCTAGGGAAGAATAGAATTATTTTATATTAGGTAGAGGGGAGTAAAGCGAGGGGAAGGGATATGGGGGTAGGAAGGATAGTAGAGTGAAACAGACATTATTACCTCAGGTGCGTATATGACTGCATGACCAATGTGATCCTACAGTATGTGCAATCAGAAAAATGAGAAATTACACTCCATTTATGTATGAACTATCAAAATTTATAAATGTATTCTATTGTCATGTACAACTAATTAGAACAAATTTAAATTTTTAAAAAAATACAATAAAAAAGAAAAAAATGGAATCCATTTATTCATCAATAGACACTTAGGCTGTTTCCATTTCTTGACTATTGTAAATAATGTTAAAGCAAATGTGGGAGTACACATATCTTTTTGAAACCTCATCTAATTTTCTTTAGTAATATGCCCAAAATTGGAGTTGCTGGGTTATATGTTGGGTTTATTTTTAATTTTTTTGAGAGGTACTTATATCATTGGCAATTAAAGCTGTTCTAACCTTTCCATCATCAGTGTACAAGAATTCCCTTTTATTGTGATATGCATACTGGAATATGATATCTCTCTCTCTTTCTCTCTCTCTCTCTCTCTCTCTCTCTCTCTCTCTCTCTGTCTCAACTAAAACTTTATGCTAAATGAGATAGACAAGACATAGAAAATGAAATACTGTATTGTCTCTTGTGTGGAACCTAAAAATAGTATCAGATAGTAAAATGGTGCTTGATAGGAGTGAAAACATAGAAAAATGGGGAGATGTTGGTTAAAGAGTAAACATGTTCAATATTAAGATGAATTAATTCTGATATCCATGTATAGCATGGATAACAACACTGTTTTATTCACTTTAATTTGCTAAAAGAGTAGACCTTACGAGTCCTCAACACACACACACACACACACACAGGGTAACTGGTAATATGTGTGTACATTAATTTGATTGTGATAACATTATAAAGTATACACATACATCTAGGTTGCTTGATATACACTTTGTATACAATCTCACATATCCATTATATTTCAGTAATACTGGGGAGAAAAGAAAAAAATAAATTTTCTCACTCTCAGATGATTGGAAAATTTTATTGTGTAACTATATTATTCCTATGTATTTTTTCCATTTTTCATCTTTTCTTGATAGCCTTTTCTGAGATTCTATCTTTTAAAACTTTATTCTCATGAGAGAGAAAAAACAAATCTTTTTTTTTTTTTAATTTAAATTTATATCCACATTAAAGATGGGTCAACTTGCCAGGTGTGGTGGCACATGCTTATAATCTCAACAGCTCTAGAGGCTAAGACAGGAGTATCTCGAGTTCAAAGCCAGCCTCAGCAAAAGTGAGGCACTAAGCAATTCAGTGAGACCCTGTCTCTAAATATAAAATACAAAACTGGACCTGGGATGTGACTCAATGGCTGAGTTTCACTGAGTTTAATCCCTAGTACCCAACTCCCCCACCAAAAGACATGTCGTCTTAATATGTGACATCTTTTCCTCTTTCTATCAGACTACCATCTTTTTCAATATGGTCTTTGTCCTTTTTGGTTATACTTTCTGTTCAAAAAACTCTTTTTTTCCCCTAAAGTTTACAGGATTTTTTATATTTGAATTTTTTCCATAGTTAATTTTAAGAGGTATACCAAAATAATTCTCTTAAGTAATTTCGATTTTTATCCTGTCCTGTCTTCATTATACTTGGGTTTTTTGTTTTTTTTTTAGTGGGTTTATCCATAGATTCCTGCAGATGAAACAAAATAACTTGGTCCAAGTATGAATAATGGAAATGTATTTCTCACTGTTCTGGAGGCTGGGAAGTTCAAGATCAAGGAATTAGCAGGTTTTGTGTCTAGTGAGAGCCCAATCTCTAATACCAAGCTGGTGCCAGGCGGCTGTTTTTCTACCTTGTGGAAGGGGCAACAGAGAACTGGCTTCACAGACATTTGCAAGGCATTAATACTATATGTGAGGGCAGGATCCTCAGGGAGTAATCAACTCCTCAAGTCCCAACTCTCAGTTGTGTTGCAGTGAGGATTCAGGTTCAACCTGAGTTTTGGAGGGGACAATAAACTTTCAAAAAATAGCATTAGTGGATATTCATTTTCCGTTGTTTTATAAAGTAACCTCTAGAATGATTTTTATTTTTATCTTCTATTTTCTGACCCTTTCCAACTGGCTTTTAAGTTATTCCATTAATTATTCCTTTCTTGTTTTCTCATGCATAGGTTTTGATCTTCTGGATCCTGAAGACTATTTTGATTCAAGTGTTCATTTTATGGAGAATAATTACGAATATTTATAATATACTTAATAGTTTTCATTAGATGTGTTTTCTCTGTTACTTGGATCAATTAGCAAAATTTGAATAGGACATCGTAAGAATTTCAACTATTTAGGAATTGAACATTACTGAAAAATACTTTAAACTGGATAATAAATATGAGGGACGGTAAAGTATCATTCTCCATGAAAAATATTTGTCATGAAAGTGGAAAACACTATCACAAATGAAGATACAAATAACTTACTTCTTTATTAAAATCTCGAATCACTAGACTTTGTAGACATAAGGAAAATATCAATAGAATCCATGAGACATTTTGTCACAAATGGACAGTTAACTTTGTAAATGTAGGTGAAAAGTTGTTAAAGATAACCCAGTTAATGATTAACTGGTAGTAGCATCTTCTGTGTTTCACATGAGCAAATTTAGACTATGAGATGTGGAAATCTTAGTACTAACATCATTGTTTGCATAACAGACACAAAGGCTCTAAGGAAAATTTGTGATTAGAGAAATTGTTCTAAATTTAACTACAGTCAGTTGTGGTGCAAGCCTGTAATCCTAGCAGCTCTGGAGGCTGAGGCAAGAGGACCACAAGTATAAGGCCAGCCTCAGCAATTTAGGAGCCCCTGTCTCAAAATAAATGATTAAGAAAAAAGAAGGTGAGGCTCAGTGTTTAAGCACCTCTGGGTTCAATTCCTGGCACCGATTAATTAGTTAAATTACAAAGGCTTTAAGTTGGAGAAAGAGGGAGAGAAGACTAGTTTGTTAGTTTACACAATTTACAGCTCTGAACTGAACAAAAACCAAAGACTTGCATTCTTGAATGTTTGCTAAAACCTTATCTTAAATCCCTCAACATACCACTGCGTTATTCTTAAAAGTCCAATCAATTCAGAGCAACAATAACTTCTCACCTTGTGGATAGTTTTCCCATCCCAAAGTTTTCCTTGTTAAGCATTTTCTCACTTCTCTTATTTGTATGGCAATGTAGCTTACTAAAATAATTTATGCTTTTCTTCCTTAACCCTTCATTATAGGTTTAGTTCAGGGGGTTAGTTCTAGGTCCAGTGGGTATTTTTCCCAACTGCTATGTAGATTTGCTAGTGCAACTTGCAGGAACTTGCCCTAGGTCTGGTCCTTTGGCTTGATAGCATTCATAGCATGCCTGACTCAATATATCTTTTTATTTCAGATCTCACAGTCTCAAGAGTTTTGGCTTAAAATTTACTTGGAAAAAATTCATCCATATTAATTTTTAAATTTTAATATATCTAAACAAGATAATGAACTTTTTTTAAACTTATTTTTATTGTACACAAATGGGATACATACTGTTTCTCTGTACATGAAGTAAAGGCATACCATTTGTGTAGTCATACCTTTACGTAGGATAATAGTGTTTGATTTCTTCTGTTATTTTTTCCTTCCCCCCCACCCTTTCCACTCCTCTTTTCCCTCTATACAGTCCCTCCTTCCTCCATTCTTACCTCCCTCCCACCCCCCATTATGTGTCATCATCCACTTACCAGCGAGATCATTCGTCCTTTGGTTTTTTGAGATTGGCTTATCTCACTTAGCATGATATTCTCCAACTGCATCCATTTGTCTGCAAATGCCATAATTTTATTATTCTTATGACTGAGTAATATTCCATTATAAATATACCACAGTTTCTTTATCCATTCCTCAATTGAAGGGCATCCAGGTTGGTTCCACAATTTGGCTATTGTAAATTGAGCAACTATGAACATTGATGTGGCTGCATCTCTGTAGTATGCTGATTTTAAGTCCTTTGGGTATAGGCCAAGGAGTGGGATAGCTGGGTCAAATGGTGGTTCCTGCCCAATGAGATAATGGACATTTTGATCAGACAATTACAAAGTTATAAATCCACACCAAAATAGAATATTTCACCCCAATATTGCTCATTAGAAAGCAAGTAGTACCCTGAATGGATATTCTATTCAAGGAGTGTAAGTGAGACAATGTTAATTACATAAACAATAAGCAACTTACCATTTTGACTGTCGTGAATGCTTAAGGATTACTATATTATGTAAATTGATACAAAAGGAAAAATTTTGAAGTTCTTCCTTTTC
This sequence comes from Sciurus vulgaris, assembly GCF_902686455.1. Taxonomy (NCBI): domain Eukaryota; kingdom Metazoa; phylum Chordata; class Mammalia; order Rodentia; family Sciuridae; genus Sciurus; species Sciurus vulgaris. The sequence continues at coordinate 20,820,382 of NC_136470.1, read as the reverse complement.
AATTTCCTTTTTATCTGTCATAAAACATTCTTTTATTTCATGTCAAGAAGGTTGTAAGTGAATAGATGTCAGCTTATTTTTTTTTTTCGCTTAATTATAGCTCTCGATGATTTCCTGAAGATAAATCATGATGTCTGTCAACATATTTATGAATCACTCCCATCTAATTTACAAACCATCTCTTGCCCAGATGGCTAAGTACATCTAATTATCTTAAATTATTAGCTCTATTTTAGATGTCAGAGTTTTTGACCTTTGTAGAAATTGAGCATAGTCATCTTTGTAATTTCTAATTGAAATCCTCTGAGTATATGGTTATGTATAGACTTATGATAATAAATTTATTATAATTAATTTATTTCAGTGAAAGAGAAGTATAAAATTTGTATTTGACCTAAGTCATTTTGGCAAAAAATCACTTGGACTGCTTAAAATTCATTAATTTCCAATCAATATCCTAGTAATGATTTCGATGTTTTTTTAATTTTGACACAACACGGAAGTCTTAAAAACTATGTCGTTTTAGAGACATGTCTAGTCTGATCGTGTTCTGATATTTCTCAGGTTTTAAGAATGTTTTAGTTTTGTTTGAGTGTTTGGACTATCTTTCCTCACTCTTGTTATCACTGTTTAAATCACTCAATATGTACTCAATCACTACATGCATATTTTGTTTACATAAAACTGCTTCCCCCACTTACACCAACCGGGGACTTGATTATTATGAGCGTAGAGAATTGACTACCTAGAAACATGTTATTTTTGTAAGATTTTCTTAAATCTACTTATTCATCACAGTTTCTTCTAATTATATATGCACCTGAATACAAATACAAAAAATATATCTAAAATATATCATTGTCAATTTCAATGAGATAAGGCTCAATATTATTTAAGGGATTTTTTTTTTTTTTGGTTCATTCTTATTTCATTTTTGTTAAAAGTCAATATTTAAAAAATATAAAGCATATGAAATAATATGGCTCTGCAGTATAGTATTATTTTGTCCTAAACCATATTGCTATACATTTATCTTATTAAAACTAATTCTGTATTAAATATACAAATCCAAAGTATCAATTGTTATCAAATATATTTTGCTTATTTAGTTATAGATGTCAGTATTTGCATGTTATTTGCGATGTGTACATATTACTTGATTTCCTAGTTCATTCCAATTAAAAAATGTATAAAAATAACATTTATGGAAATATGTTTTATTTGATAGTTAATTACATTGAAATATATTAAAAACCAACACCAGATCAATTTACGTGAAGGACATTGTAATGGATAAACAGAGAAAGTAAACCAATTTCATCTCTACATTCAGGAATTATAGATGGCCAGAAGCTGCTAACTGGACACAGGTGGCTTTTTTCTCAGGAGAACATTTCATAATCGGTTTTAAATGAGGAAATGGGAATCATCAGCTTTAGATACTTTTGAAATCTCACAAGTGTGAAAGCCTTCATACATCATAACTGAAATAATGGGAAGTGATTAATAAATGTCGTTGACTTAAATGAGTTGCCAGATGTATCTGATCCTCAAGTGAGCAGGAGAAAAAAATGCAAAAAACCTCATAAAATGTGTCATAACAGTTTGTGACAATTTATGTTCAATTGCAGTCATGATTCTAATTTCCAAAAATATTATTAGAAACCTAACTCATTTTTTTGAAAATATAATAGTTTTCTACTGTAGCATATGAAAGAAATGTATTTTTCTTTTGTCTCAAAGCATAAATAAAACAATAAGAATATAGATAAAACATAGTAAATGTTTCCTCTAAATTAACAAAGAATAGAATATATATAAACTCCATTTTTAAAAAGTAGTTATAAAAAGAAATTCCTTAATGAACGTTCATGTTTACAAACTTAAAAATAGTTAATATATTAGATTTTAATTTTGGAACTAACCACTGACTCAAAGATCTATGTCATGATATGTCATTAGGGACCATTATCAAACTAAAAGTTTAAGAAATCATAATAAAAGAGCAAGTTTTTCTTTTCTGATGAGAATGACAATCCTTCATAATAAGTCAATATTTTAAGGTTTCATAAGGAATAGTTTTACTCAATTTAAACAGAAACTGTATAGCTTAGACACAATAAAATGATAAAATAATTGTTTATTAAATGAACCAATTCCTTTGTTTTATTAATGAGATAAATTTTATACTCATATCAAATAAGTAATGTGTCTCTTCCTATTACTCAATGTCAGAAAAGGTTCTATGTTTAAAATATTTAACAATATTCATATTTATTTAATATTGAATTAATTATTATTGAATAATGTAGATTTTCCAATTAGATTCATGTGCTGTTCCATAAAACCTCTGATTTATTAGTTCTGGGCAGTGATCCAGGCATGACGATAGTTTACATTGCTCTATTTAATGAGCAATGGGTTTGTGAGGCACTGTTACTTAGTATTAATCAATATTTCTTTGTTTTAAATATTTTTAACTATTCATCATATGTGCATGTGCTTAATTGTTACACTTGTTTAATATGTCAAATATAAGGTACTGTGTATTGAGTAGCATGAAGCAATATAAAATGTTGTCTTTTTGATTAACATATTTTTATTTGTTCTTTTTAGTTATACATAACAGGAGAATGTATTTTGACATAGCATACATACATGGAGTGTGACTTCCCATTAGTGTGGTTGTACATGATGTGGAGCTACACTGTGCATGTATTCGTATATGAACATAAGAAATATATGTCAGATTCATTCTACTCTCTTTTCCATTCCCATCCCGCTTCCCTTTCCCCTAAGTGGGTGAGTGACTGCCCCCCCCCGCCACCTATTGTGAGTCAGCATCCACATATTAGAGAGAATATTCTGCCTTTGGTTTGGGGGGATTGCCTTGTTTCACTTAGCATGATAGTCACCAGTTCCATCAATTTACCTGCAAATGCCATAATTTCATTCTTCTTTATGGCTGAGTAATGTTCCATTGTGTATATGTACCACATTTTCTTTATTCACTCATCTACTGAAGCACACTTAGGTTGGTTCCATATTTTAAGTATTGTGAATTGAGCTGCTATGAACATTGAAATGTTGTCTTTCTTAACCAGTAGCTTGAAAACAAATGGAAGTTATAAAACTCATTGGTAATTTTATCTACTCTGTGTTAAATACGGATAATTCTGAAATCTATTTTTTTTCTAAAATGAAACTCTTCAATTTCCATTTACTGGTTAACTCATGAATATGTTACTTGAGAATTCTGCCAGCACCCTGAGCTCACCATCCCTTAAACAAGCCTAATCATCATCTTTCCTAAATTATTTATCCCTTCTTGTTTCCCTATCTCCTTCAATTGAAGGAATAATATCCTCTCCTTTATATTTCCTCTGTGACTGACTGGAATATCACATGGTAGATAAAGTCAAAAGAGCAATGTTGAGTGGAAATGATTCAGCAAGAATAAATGACATTGAAATAATGTATGGTCTTCATGTATTTTAGCAACACGTCACCTACTTTATAATTTTTTAATAAATAAATCATGTAAAAATCTAATCAAAATTATCTTGTTCTTTTTGTTTTTTAAGTGTAATCATGTAATACATGTTGAATATGTCTTTTTCTCATTCTGGTACAACTCTTTACCAACAAATAATCTAAATTCTTAATCATCCTATTTGATATTTTGAGAACATATTTATTAATTTGACAAATATTTAAAGTTGGCCTAATGGTTTACTATGTGCCAAGCAGAAGTGTAACACAAATTTTTATAATCATCATGATAGTTGGAGGAGGAAGAAAATAAATAAGAAAATCTATAGTAAGTAATACAATGAAATATAGAATTTATCTTTTCTTTGTATAAGGTTTTATAATAAGATAAATTATACATATATGAGAATTTTGTCGAGTTGGCTAAGCAATGAAATAATTTTATTCTGAAAATTAATTTGACTTGATAAAGGAAAATGTGAATTCAAATTCAGTTTTGCAGAAGCAGTCAAGTGATTGCTAAAATGGCTTTGCTGGAATATTTATACATAGATATCTTTAAAAAACATCTGAGGGAAAATAATGAATGTTAGTAAGAAGGAATTCAAATCTGATAAGCTTTTGTCAGAAAAAAACCTACATTGATATTAGAAAAGAGAAAGGACTGACATCATCATGTAAGGTGGAAAATCTTACGCAAAATGGTTCTAGGGAATAATAATTACAAATAAGGATAAAATTTCTAAGTATGTTGGTGGGTGTTTCTGTCTATATGAACCAAAGGAAAACTCCTATTGTTCTTTCCTGTGCCACAAGACCATTGTACATACTCTGATCTGTGAGGATCTAGATCTGCTAATTACAACATGGTAGACCTCATAGCAAGCCAATCCATTTCAGGAGAACTCCAGTCTCTTGTTCATGACCACATATGAACCATGGAAGCACTTGTCATGCTTAGTATCAATTACTTCCAAAGAGAGTGCTGGATATAGGAAAAGGAGCTATCACTCAACTATTGCAAATAATGGTCAAAGAAAGCACCTTGGCATGGCTGGCAGATCAAACACTACAGTGAAATCATAATATACTAGTTGACAGTTCTTTCAAAGTCTGGAGTGGGGTTAGCTGGTTAGGAAGTAGAATTCCTACATAAGGTATTGGCAAAAAGAATGTCAAAGTCAGAGTGAATATTACTCATATCAAGTCCTAACCAAAAATATCCATAAATAAATCCAGAATGATATAAAGGAGTATCTCATGTACATATATACTATGGAATTACAAGACAATTTGCCAGAGTCATAGCTTTGCACAAAGACCACTGAAATTTTACACAAAACTACATTGATGAGAACATATGCTCAGCAACTACATGTCCAGTCATAGACTATCAAAGCACTTGTTATTTAATCTTTGTATCAAATAACATAATTATTTCAAAATAGAATGAACCCTACTCATGTGAACCCTACTCATTCTACCTTTATAAACCTGTACCACGTTTTGTTTTCCTGAATTCACACTTCATACATTCTCCCATTGCAATGTTCAATCTAAATGGAACTCATTATTTTTGGAGAATATATCTACTTGTTATTTAATTTGATAAGACTAAAGAAAATTTGGCTATGCTTTCTTTTGTTCATGAATATGAATGACCTACATTTTTTGCTTCCCTATAAAAATTATAAAGTGACTTTTTAGTCCAGTACCCTAGGAAATACAAAGCATATTTTTCATTATGGAGACATTGGATTATAAGTGCCATTTCCTAGAATTGTGTTGGTGAGGGTTCTGAACTTGACTATTTCAATCACACAAATGTGTGCACACATTTTTTAAAATAAAATTACAGACATACATGCACATACACTAACAATTTTTAATGTTTTAAAATGGGTTTTAAAAAATGTATTGGTTCTTTTTAGTTACACAAGACGACAGAATCCATTTAGCTATAATCATGCAAGCATGGAATATATCTCATTCTAGTTAGGACTTTAATGTGAACTGTTTAACAAGGACTGGTTGAAGCCAGTTCTTTTGCTATTCAGTCATATTTCAGTTTACTTTTCTTTGATGAGGAAATTTGATTAACCCTGATGTTGATATGTAAATGACTTTCGTTGTTCAAAATTCAAGTTAGAACTTTAAAAATAAAGTTTATAATTAAAGTCTCACTATTCCAGTGGCTCTGAAAAGTTTAGTTATGTGATAATTACCTGTTCATAAAGAGACCTCACATTCTTGAGAAAAGCTCAGATATTATTATTTTTTACTATCTTAGAACCGTAGTGTTAATAGCATATATTGATAAATAAAGAAATGAATAAATACATGAATGTGTGTTAAGGCCTTCAGGTTGACAAAACAAATCAAGCTCAATTAAGACCAATAAAATGTTCCAGCCTATAAATTAGGCCTATAAATGAAGCAGTTGAGAATTTTTTGTGGGTTTTCCCCTTTCTCTTGATTTTGTGTGTTTTAATTAAAAAATAAGTTTCAATTCTAATGAAGTAATATGAACATCTTTCCTTCAAAGGAAAATAAAAATTTTTAAAAAGCATCATAAATCCAGTAATATTTTGGGTCATCAGTTTTTCAAATACTACCTTTTTCCAAGTCACATCACTGAATTATTCATGCATAATCACAAATGTATTTGTGAAATTAAAAAAGGAATTTATTCAAAGCAAAAACAGCGAGCCATAATAATTTCATGTTTTCTTGCATCTAGTCTAATCAAAAGTAATGTTAGTTATTGGCATTGTAATTTGATTATGCAGCTAAAACCATGTTTAAAAAAACCTGAAAATATATATTCATGAGCAGAAATCAGAATTCTTTACATTTTTGTTTTATAAATGTGAATCCAATAATAATATTGTTAGCTGAAATAAAAAGGATCTAGAGTTAATTTCTTTATTTGAAAAGAATTATCAGAAATTTTTGTTTCATAGGTGATTTGTTTATAAAATTAAATCACAGAATGAGGTTTACTAAAAGACAGGTATCATCCCAGAAGAGTAACTACATCATTTTTACTAATATTAAAAAATGAAACTTAAAAACCAAGAAATCAATTTTCATGTAATATACTTCTCAATAAACATAAGTTACATCATCAGTACTTCCCTGCTCTGTAACCCATGTTTCATATTTCTTATTGAACCTGGAAGTAATCTTATTAATTGATCACTGAAAGCAAAATTGAGGAAGATAAAGAAGGATACAGAAAGTACAGAGAGTGTAATCAGAAAAAAAGATAAATCCACATAACAATTTCTGACCCTGCTTACTTATACCAATGGCAAGAAAGATTTTTGTAACAGAATTCAAGATCTTGGCTTATCCATCAAATTCATAATCCATTTGTTACTTTCCTAGACTAAAAGAAAAATCCCCAAAAATATTTTCCTCCGGATCAATCTTCAAATATGGAAGTGCCTATAGGTCTTATGAAGGAGCTCGGCACAAAGTGGCATGTAGAGGTCGTTTCCATAGCAACCGCAAAGTACCTCAGTACACTTAAGAGCTCTCAAATCCCATTTTTATTTCCCTTAAGAATATAAAGTAAACCTGTGTACTCTGAAGGAGAGTTTAGACAATACGTTATTTCACCAAGGAAAGTAAATTAGGAAATTGCTAACCCTCAATAATTTAAGAAATACCTGGGAAATTTTCAATTAAGTGTTTGCCAGCATTTGCCAAACACCTGTGAGCTTTCAGCTGCTACATGCCAGGAGGTGTTTATGTCTCTTAACTGTACTGCTTCGTATATACACGTAAAGCATTGTGAGGGGAGAATAAACTCATTCTGGGATACAAAGGGGTTATCTCAGAAGGCAATTTCCCAGTAACAAAATCTACCTGATGTTCTCAGCAATAACTAAGACCCATGTGAAAGATAAATAAAGATTAAAAAATGGTAAATATAGAAAGTCAATATTATAGTTCATCTTTTCTATTCATCACTGATACTTATCCTGTATTTTAAACCAATGAAATGTTTGAGTCACTGTTTTTCAGAGTTTTAAGTAGAATGAAGCTAAAATACACCAAGAAATTTGACTTTGTTTTTTTTTTTTTTTTTTTTTTTTTTTTTGTGAATAGTCATATAAGTAGTCCTGTAACTATTGCTTTAACATTCACTATGAGAAAACTTTCTAAAAGCATCTCAAGAGATAAAAACTGTTAGGGTTTAGACCTTGAATGTTCCCTGAATGTTCAGGTGTTAAAGGATTAATCTTCAACTGGTGGTGCTACTGGGAGGTGATGAAACTCTAGAAGGAGGACTATAGTGGAAGTAAATTACAGCACTGGGGACATTATATTTTTTAAATTTTTCTTTTCCTCATTGACGGGCCTTTATTTATTTATATATTTATTTGTTTGTTTATTTATTTATTTACGTATATGTGCTTCTGAGAATCAAACTCAGGGCCTCACACATGCCAGGCAAGCACTCTACCACTGACACACAACCACCGCTCTGGGGACACATTCTTGGAGGGAATATTGTCCATGCCCTCTTCCTCTCTCTCACTCTTTCCTTTCTAGCCACTGAAGGTGAGCAATTTTACCACCATGCACTCCTTTCCAAGTCCTTGCTCACCATAGGCTCAAAGTGGTGAGGCCAAGCATCTATGGATTGGAACCTCCGAGATTGTGCAACAAAACATCTTTCTCCCCTTTGTTTATCTGAGGTAGTCTGTTGCAGTAATGGGAAACTAACATCATAATTTACTAATTTAAATGATTGCAGGACAAACCACTCCTTCTTCGAGCAAAAGTTTTCCTGATGTTTGTGTAGGGTGAGTGATAGGTGCGTCTCACTCTTTACATTTTCATTTTAGCAAACAGCAGTTAAGTCTACCACCTGCAAGTCAACTCAGAACTGTATGGTGATTTTAGTGTTTGGAGAAGAAGTGTTTATTAGAGAGAAGTACACACTTTTGTCAAAATATTTCATTGACTTTTTGTACTCTATGCTTTTTCTAGTATTTTTATTCCCACTTTTCCATAAGGAAATATAAATTGAAATTTGTTAAGAATGGTTTAAGGTCATCAAGCAGCAATGTATCCTGCCAGGCTTCTGCGTTACCAAATGTGGGACTATAAAGTACTGCAGGTGAGTTCCATATGACATTGCTTCTGAAAAAATAAGTACTAAGTAAACACTAAATGATCAATTTAGGCCATATATGTCATATTGTATATTTTAAAATTTTATGTTTTATATAATAAGTGCTCTTAAAAATACCTATTTAAATATATATACAAATATATATACATATATCTTACACACAAACACTTATGTTTGTCAAGATGTATAGGTTTCCTCTTCAAGACTTTGAGAATCAAAATAAAATAAAAAACTTTCTTTATTAAAAAAAAAACATGGAAAATCATTTCCATTTAATCTCAAAACTGATTTTTATTTTATTGCAGGGAAAGCTACCATACTAATTCTCCCTAAAACTGAAATAGGCTTCATTGAAACCTGATTTTAAATCTCTTCTTTTTGGTTGATTTTAGAAACTAATTAGAAAAGAAATAGAAATGTTGAATCAATGGACCAGAACAGGGAATATGCTTATCACAGAGCAGGGCGAGAGAATAAAGAGGGCAGGTTAGGAAAATAGTAATTCCAAAATCAGCTCCTGCTCCAATATCAAATATTTGAGATTTTTTTGCCTGGCATTCATAGTAAAAAAAGGTTAATGTAAGTTTATTGTTCCAAAGCTTAATTCCTATGAGCAAATGCAGTATTCACAATGATGTGGGAATAACTTATGGAAGAAAGAATCTCAGGAAGAACTGCCAGGGATCGGGAAGTGTCAGAGGGAAGGGGTGACAGATAATAGAGGTGTCTTACTAAGCAGGTTCCTTCTGGGGACGGCTCTGGGAGTCAGTGTAGAGTATGCCTCATTAGAAATGGCAGGAGTTTTGATTACTTACTGATTTTCATTTACTATTCTTTCAAAGTCACTACCTGATTCATCAGTTTTCCTCCATCTTTGCCTTGCTCTGCCCTTGAATGTAAGAAATTTCTGTGATTTGAGAAAAACCCCAGGCAGAAAGGTACTCATAACAAGAGGTCAACTGCACTGTAAAAAATCAATAAATGCAGTCCCTCAAGAGAGGGTCATCCTTCTGTTCTCCTCAAATTCTCCCACATCTACTAATCTCCACTTGGGAATATACCTTGGGATATTGTGGTGAGGGATAACCTGATATAAACCACAAATGAAGAAACTTTCTACATGAATAGAATTTTTTTCTTTTACTATTTTAAAAATGCATTTTTATTGCGTATAATTAAGGTATACAACATGATGTTACAGAATGTATATAGATAGTAAAATGGTTATTATACTAATGCAAATGAAAGTATTTGTCATCTCACATAGTTACTACATTTTTGTTTGTTTGCTATGGCAAGAACAGTAAAATTCTACTCATTTGCAGGAATCCCATATGGGAACCCACATTTCCCATTTTCTTTACCCCTCCATTACTATTCTCTTCTCTGTGTATTGTACTTTCATTTTAAAAAGATTCTACATGTAAATATTCTTGCAAAATTTTTCTTTATCTGGATTATTTCAGTTAGTGTAATATTCTCAGGTTTATTCTTATTGTGGAAAATGACATGATCTCCATTGTCTTTAGGAATGGTTGATGTTTCCACATTTATGTACACCACAGGGTCTATATCCATTTGTCCATCAACAGATAATCTTTTTCCCTCTTTTGGCTCTTGTGACTAATGCTGTCATGAACAAAGGACTGCAGATATGTTTAGGGAATGCTGACATTCTGTTTGGGTCACATGATATTTAGAATTTATTTAAAAAACTCTGAACTGTTTTCCATAAGGAAAGTTTTCCTGTCTGCATTCCTTCTAGCTGTGTACAAGGTTTCACTTTTCTCTACACTCTCCTTAATATTTGTTATCTTTTTTTTTTTGATAATAGCTATTCTAATGTGTTTAAAGTAGTTTTACACATTGGTTTTAATTATTATTTCCCTGGTGATTAACAATGTTGGCTATTATTTATTTTTTTTGCAGAAATTTCTCCTTCATGTCTGCTTATTTTTTAATTGTACTATTTTTTTTCTACTACTGACTTACATGGGTTCTTTATAAATTTGGAATACTAATGCATTATCAGATATGTGTAGCAACTTACCAAATATCTTTCCCAACCTGTAGGCTGCTATTTTCTTTGGCTGCTTTTTAGTTTAATATAGGCCCATTTATTAAATTTCAATTATGTAGACTGAGCTTTTCTCTGTAGTAACCAAAAAGTCATTGCCAAGGTCTTTGTCTAAGATTTCTCCCCTATAGTCACTTCTCAGATTTGTATAGTCTCTGTTCTTACATTAACATCATTTATCAATTTTGTTTGTCACTATCAGTTTGAAAAATGGGATATTAACTGAAAGGTTGGTGGTTTAAGCCCATTCAGGGACATGTATTCTGGTGCCAAGAAGAAAATAAAAAAAGTTTTTCATTAATAGAGCATTCATTCCATTTTCATATTTTATAAATATACAAAATGAAATATGGAAAGTTCATTTGAAATATTATTCCTTTTGCACAAATCACTGCAGTAGTAGATTAAATAATTTTCTATTTGATAGTGAAATGAAAAATGTCTTAGCCACAGAGAAATAACAAAGAATTTTCCTTAAGTAGCACATTAACCCTCAACTAAAATAAACGCATATGTATACAAATACATATGGACACCAACATAAGCTTAGAATTATTGTAGAACATAATTTCAATAGATACAGGAATATTACACATTATAACAATAACTTAAGCCCAGATCAGTTGAAAACTGAAGTTTCATGAAGACTTTTATGTCTTACTCCATTTTCTGTTTCCCTAGCAGAACACCTGAGCCTGAGTGTTGAGTGAAGAACAGAGATGTATTTGGAGCCATGGTTCTGAAGGTTGGCAATCCAAGAATACGACTGTGGCATCTGCTCAGCTCCTGGAGAGTGCCTCACGCTGCTCCATGCATGGTCAGAAAGCAGAAGGACAATCTGGCACACACAGAAGAGAAAACACAGAAGTTGCCCTTGGTTATGGCAATCTGTTTTTCTGACCAATCCATCTAGTTTCTTGAAAGCTGTGACATTCATTCCCACAGGACAGCTTAGTCTATTCAGGAAGGTTCTGCCAGCATGACCCAATCACCCCCTACTTGGCCCCACCTCCCAACACTGCTACATTCAAGAATTAAGACTCAACCACATGTTCAAACCACAGCAAATTATTTTATGCAAAATGGTAATTTGGCTAACTTCTGTTGCCTCTTCTGGAAATATCTGCTCTAATTGTGTAGTAGTTTGTTTGTATATAATAGTACTCAATCAGCAACTGTCTAACTCCTCCAAAATGAAAAACCTACCAAAAATATCTAACAGAAAAATAGTCTACATTTGGGAGCTGAAAATGCAGTTCCAGGGTTAGAGTTCTTACCTAATGTGCTTGAGGTTATAGATCCCAAGATTGCAAAAAAAACAGTTAATAATAATAAAGTCTATAACCTAAATTTTATTTAGAGGCAGGGTCTCATTGAGTTTCTTAGCGCTTTGCTTTTGCTGAGACTGGATTTGAACTCCCCTCCTCCTGCCTCAGAACTCACCATCCTCCTGCCTCAGACTCCTGAGCTTCTGGGATTATAGGCATGTGCCACTGTGCCTGGACTAAATTTTATATTCTAAGTTATATGGTTCTATAATCATATGTTAAAGTATATGTTCTCAGATATTTGTTTTGTTTTATAACTATAGATCAAAATATTACATATAATTCATGATAAACTTGTGTTAATTTGGAAAATTAATCAAATAATTAGAAATAAAAGTGGCAGTATTCTTGCTCTCTGATCATTATGAAAGGTATCCAGGAAGAGAAGAACACAGTGGCCTTGCCTGTAAACCTCCATTACTGCCACATCAACATTGGACCAACCCCCAGGGAGACCAAATACTTTCAATTGTAACATACACTCCTCTTCTGGCAATCGGTCTTGGCTGACATGATGAAACACAGTTAATCCCTGAACATGCAGAACCACAGTAGTTAATTTGCTCAACCATGCCTGTAACAATTCAATTAGCAGGTCCCCATGGACATTCTGTACTTCAGAAACACTATCCAGGGATATTTTTACTAGACTTGTTTTCCAATCATGTTGATGAATCCGTTTATACAAGAGAATATCATTGCCCTTGCCAAAGAAAGGGTCAAATATATTAATGATCCCATATGTCTAAGTTCCTACAATGTCATTTCATGCATGTGATAGTAATTATGGTGAACAAAGGCTTTAAATCTTTGCTAGAGGTTAATAATCGAAATCATATTCCTTTCATTTACTCATCCAGATTTAATCTGAAGGGAAATGCAAACAAATAGTAGGTCATAAATAAATCAAATTTAGAAATTTAAAACTCTCAGTTCACAGTGGCATAAATACAAATATAAATATTCAAACCAAGTTGAATATCAGAAATCAGTAACTTAATGACTTATAGCCCATGAAAACTGATATACAGAAATTCAGTTAATTGTAAAATAATTCAGACTCCAAAAATAGAGTTCAAATCTTTTAAAATTGTTTGTAAAAAAAGTAATTGACGATTCTTTTCACTTATTGACTAAACAATGTGAAAATAATGAAAATGGTGTATTTGCTTCATTTTCAATAAAGAATAATGAAACATTTATTTATGACTGTCAACATAAAATAATAATTTTCTTTACAATAATTTCAAATTTAATTTGCATAGCTCTTATAAGAAGATAAATATAAAAACTAGAGACTAGTATTGTTAGGTGCACATTATCCACTATAACAAGGCAGTATTTGTATTACATAAAGAAATCATTCCATCTCACAAATTTTCTTTATTGAAATAAAGGGCATTTGTTAGCTATTATAAACTTATTGTCCCAAAGTATTTCTATTTTTTTTTTCCCACAGGCAAAATGATATGTTTTCAATTCACACGTATTTTCAAGAACCTCATTTATTTATATCTGTATCGTTTTGTCAGGTTACTAGATAACTTCAAAATAAAGGAATGAGAAAATACTATTCTCTCTTATATTTGAATTTATAGTCCTGATTTCATATATAATTTCACATATGAAATTCCATATAATTTAAATAGCATTTACAATTATTAAATGGTGAAATCTATATTCAAATATGACTATCATTCTAAGTTATAAAAATGTTTTTAACATTAGGAACTTCACAGAAAATTGCCAAAGATATGTTGGCTGTATAGCAAAATAACATTGTTACAGATTTACCCAGGGCTATATGTAAAGTTTTAGCCATGAACAAGTTCATTAAACAAAGACAGAATAAAAAAAAAAAAAATCACATCAATAGCTTGAAGCAGAACTGAGGTAAACACTTTGACCACTTATCATACTTCTGAGTATCTTGGGAGCTTTATATGCAGAAATTTGCCCCAAGCTCTCCATTCTGAAGTCGTCTTGCAATGACATTTCATGTGAGAAAACTTAGAAACAGGATCAATTTTGTAGATCAACTTGGAAAATATTTTAACTTACTAACTGATCTATAACCAGGAAATTTAATAATAAAAAGGTTTGCTTAATATTAAGTGCATAAACAAAGTAATTAACTTTCATATACAGCATAAGCATGTTGTAATAAAATCAGTTATTAATTATTTAATATATACTAGACACACAAACTATATAAGATCAATGAATTAGTAATATTTACTGTCAAATAACTCTGGTAAAAATGTGGTTTTTATTTTTAATTAACCCAAACTGATCTTTATTTACAAAATTATACAGCAATTGGCAACCTGATAGGAAATAAGCATACCTAAATTTTAGGATTCCAGTCACCAGTTTTCTGAAAAAAAGAGGAAATGGCTGATTTTTTTAGTTGTTTTCCTTCTGTGTTTTGGTTCTGTTTTATGTTCTTCTTTCCAATTTCTGATGGACAGGATTCTGAAAGCAACGGATTCCATTTAATGACTCTCACAGAAGTAATGCTAGTATTTCTTGATTGCAAGCTAATTTTAGGTATGTGCATGTTTCTATATACATAGATACACATATGTATCCTACTAATATACACATACTTCTGCTGTTATTTTCTCAAATCCGTTTGCATTTCAAAGATTATTATCTAACTTGATTATTAAATTATGTAGAACATAGTAGACCTTTTATATCTGGGACTAAACTCACCTGTATGTCAAAATTGATGTACAGTCATACTACCCACAGGGAAAGTGGGTTTTATAGATGTTCTTTAAAAAATCACAAAATGAATATAGTCCTCAGTTGAATGAAAATGCCCCCAAAATATTATTCTTAGAAATTTTAAAATTTAATGCTCAGATATGTTGTCCAGATAGAATCTGGATGCTATAGATGACCTTTAAATACCACCAATGGCAGATTCCTATGAGTAGTTAGGCCCTCGAAATGTATTTTTGGTAGAACACAAATTTGCTTTATTTGTCTGCAAAAGAAAGTGATTTTGACTTGCTTCAGCCAAATTGCATTTGTAAAGAGGAAAATACTTTGAACAAATAAAAGGAATTGTTTCTTCTTCAGATTTAGAATTGTACTGAATTAGTAAGAGCATTGAAGATTTGTGGGTTTTGCATTTCTTTTTTGTACTAAATATTCATTTGTGATGCTTGAGATGTCAGAATCCTGTCCTCTCAGCAGTTGAGGAGGAAAAGAATGTGCAGCTGCTTGATAACCTACTAAGAAAGGAAGTCAGATTCCTCTGTCTTCCAATATAAAAGATAAAAACATATTTACAATTCAGTAATAAATTAGAAAAAAAATGTTATTTACTGGAGTTCTAACAAAATAAATTCCACTTTATGCACACATACACGAACACATCTGAATACCTTGACTTTGCTATTATAGCATTCATCCACACATTGGAAAGTCTAAAACACAAATTTTGTTTGTTTCTCTAGACTCTTTTTAACGAAGGAAAGGACAATCCTTGAAATTATTTACTTCAACATTAAAAAAGATGAGTACTAACATTTTGACCAAGGATATTGTACTTTCATTGTAGAACAGGGTTATTTTTAAATAAAATGTCCATTATCCTGTTTTTACTTTCCTTTCTATATGATGAACCATGCTGAATCCTAGAAAAATCCTTAAAAAGATTTGAAACTTTTTTTGTGTGAGTCTTTTTTTTTTTTTTTTTTCTTTTTTTGGCATAAATGTGCACATTGGCCAAAGAAACAGAATACAGTGCTTAGCAAAATGCTCTATGTGGAGTCATATATCCCCATTGGTGCAAAATACAAAACCCTCAAATGATTGGTAGTTCTAGGAGACTAAATGTTTGGTGATTTCAATGATATGACAAGCTGATTGACGCGTTGGATAGGTACTCAATGAAAGAAGCAGCAGCTTCCACAATAAATGAGTCAGCAGCTACAAGCTCGCCTGCTCTTACCTGGCTCCCAGTGTCTGTGTGGTTATTGACACTGCGCCCTTCATCCCCCATTACACGAGCCCCTGTGGTAAACAATAGCTCTACATCTATGGTCAAATGATCCTGGACAAAGGTGTCAAGTATATGCAGCTGGAATGGATAGTCTCTTGAGTCAATGCTATTAGGAAAGTTGGAGGGCCATGTACACATAATGAAATTGGACTCTCATCTGTGTACAAAGTCAACCCAAAATGGATTTAAGTATTAAAGCCTGAAACTATGAAAACTACTAGCATAAAACATAGGAAAAAAGTTATATGATATTAAAACCAAAGTTCTAGACAAAATTAAATTCTCTGCTTCTGCTGGCAGGTTGGGCTGGAATAGACTGCAGGCCTCTGCAGCTGAGAAAGCCAGTTTCAGTGTTAGCACAGAATTGCAAACAGGGGAGATCTGCTGGCCTCAGCTCTGAGGATTGCTGCCAATAAAACCAGATTCTTCACCACTATGAAGTGGTATGTTATAGCGGTCAGTGGCAGGCTGTCTCCAGGGTCACAGCTGACTCCACCAACTTAACACGAGTTTCTTCTTCCCAGGTTCTTGCCTTGCAAATTTGAAGAATGAAATTCACAGACTACTGAAGGCAAGAGTGAAAAGAACAAGATGTATTTAAGTAGGAAGCCTAGAAACAACTCTCACAGGTTGCAGGTAGACAGAAGACTCGATAACAGGTCACGACTGGTCTAGGGGTTTATATAGTTTATGTGGGAAAGCTATTGGGCCAAATTTATGCTAATCAGATTTTGGAAAAGTAAACCCACTATAGGTTAGCCTCTGATTCTGAACTTTCATGTTGGCCCCATTTCCATCTTCACCTCTCATCATGCTGTGCTGTCATGGGGCAACAGGTAGGTGCGCCCTGGCTCCTGGCCCTGGCTTGTGGATAAAGGTCAGGTCCAGGCCAGTCCGGTGGTTTTGAGCGCCACAGTCTGTTCTCCACAGTTTGTTCTTCCGGTCTGTGCTCTATTCTAACTGGTTCACTGCTGAACTGCTCCCCTACTGCTGGGTTGCTCTACTGCCACTTTTCCACAGGTATTAATGGGATTAATGGGCTGACTTGTGGCCGCACATGCCAGAAGTCATGTCAATATTGATTGGTCTGGTCATTGATATTTAGATTTAATTGCAAATCTCCAGGCAACAAAAGCAAAGGTAGACATATGGGGTTACATCAAAACAAAATGATTTTAGACATTAAATAAAATAATTAATAGAAGAAGAGAGAAGCTATGAATCAAAGACAATATTTGCAACTCATACATCTGATGAAGGTTTGATATAAATACATACAAAGAACACAAACAATAGGGAGAATATACAGCAGATATCTGAATAGATATTTCTGAAAAGAGACATACAAATCTTCTAAATCACTGATCATTGGGAAGATATAAACTAATACCACAATAAGATAAAAACCTCACATTTGTAAGAATGGATATTTCAAAAATACTAACGATAACGTATTGATAGAAGTGGAAAAATGTTAACAGCTGTCAAATGTGAATTAGTACAGCAATTATGTGAAACAATATGGGGTTTCCTCAAAAGAACTAGAAATAAAATTAAATCTCAATTTTTCATATTTATCTGAAAAATTTCAAATTAGTGATTATTGTACTTTATATATATACTGTCAATGATAACATCATACCCCATAAATATGTACAAATAAAATAATTAAAATATTTGAAATTTAGTATGTTAAAAATAGGTCTTCACGCTCATGTTTGAGGCAGCACAATTTATAATAGCCAAGTTATAGAATTAAACTAAGCATTCACCAAGAAATGAATGAATATATATATAATATATGAAACATTACATTTACATATCCCACTTTACAAATACACACACTAATCAGCTTTGAAAATCTAAGATTCTGTCCTTAGTGACCACATGAATGGAATTGGAGAGCATTAGGCCAAGTGAAATAAGCCAAACATTAAAACAGAAATTAAGTATATTTGCACTTATATGGGCAATCTAAAATAATTGAATGCATAGAAGCAAAGGGTACAATGGTACTTCCAGAGGTTAGAGGGTGAAGGGAATGAGGAAATCAATGTCAAAAGTTATAAAGCTTCAGTTAGGATGAAAAACTGATTTTTTTAGATTAATTGCATAGCAGGATACCTACAGTTAATAATTGAGTATTGTATATTTCAATTTTGTCAGATGAGTAAATTCCTAATGTTCTCATCATGAAAAAGTTAAATATTTGATGTTATATATATACATATGTTAATTAAGTGAATTACCATATATATGTTAATTAAGTGAATTACCATAAATGTCTTTGAGTGAGCATTTTTAAGGATTCTGGAGACACTCACGTCATGCTACTAGTTACCTCATCATAACACTTGCATGAGCAGTAGCTCTGACAACATCGTAGAACAGACAGTCTTTGTCTAAAAACAGCAATCTCAGATGTCAGTCCAGCATAGAGAAAAATCAGAGTAGATGATATAATTCATAGCTGCTATACACAGGCCAAGAAGGCTGGTGACTCTGACGGAGCCTCTGCGGGATGGAGATGGAGCACAGTGACAGAGCACCTGCATGAGGTCTTGGGGTCTGGGAGTCCATTCCCAGAGTGTGTTCCACACCACCCCCACCAAAACACACACAGAGTCTCTGATTATATTCAATTTCCTTAAGATGATTTGATTTGGGCTGAAATGAGAATAAGGCAAATGTGAGTCAGACCATCAGAATTGGTTTGTTATGCCTCATGTTTACAACTCTTCCAGCTATTCTAGAGCTGAGAGCTTTCATGTCTAACTCTAAATTTCCCTGTATTGTCTATTGTGTTTCCTGAGAGCCTAAAAAAGTCATAAAAAGTGAGTGGAAGTTTATTGGTATCAGTAATTACCTGTGTTTTAATGTGTGGGTATCTTCACATATGATTCTAACCAGGAAATTTCTATTAAATCTTAAGTACTACCTGAAAACAATATGACAATGATAATTAATTTCATAAAGAGCAGCAGCATGAACTTATAACAGAATGTAATTAACCCTAAGGGATAAATTTTCTTTTGTTGTTTTGGATGGGCTATAAAATAATTTAATTTTAATGCATTTTACATTTCAAAATCATAGATAAATAACAGACAAATACATTTCTGGATCCCTTTCTATATGCAATAAGTTAGTTTAATGAGTTACTTTAAAGGGGACACTTTGACAATTATTTTATTTTAGACAAAAGCAAATAAATAAGGACTATCAAAATAAGCATATATATGTATAGTCAAAAATCACCAACAATCATAATTTTGAGTTCTTTGCAATATTTGTAAAGACTATGATGTATTATTTACAACTGCCCAAAGGTGAAATTGCATGAAAGTAGGTTAAGTTTGATATGAAGAAATATTCTTCTAGAATTATTTCTGTATAGATTGCTATTTCTTAACTATGAAACTAAAATATATTTGTATGTGATGCAATAAACATTTCAGGTAGCAGTTGTAAGAATCTTAATTAAAAATATTTTCTAATATTATTTGAGCATGGAAGAAAAAGATACACAAAACTCCTATTAATTTATAATCAAGCACTTGATTGAGAAATAAAAATAAGCTTTAAAATAAAACTTAAATAAAAATGTAAGCATAAATCACAATTCACAGTACTACAAAAGCACGATGCCACCCATGTGTCTGTTTCATGGATGGAAGTGAGAGTGAGTAGGAATGGACATTTCCATTTTTTCCTTTGCCAATCATCCTTCTGTATCTGACTACTTGTACCTGAATGTCTTCCCCTCATTTCAGAACTAGGTCTTAATCTATTGGCTTGACAATGATTGAGAAATCTGCAGATTTGTTTTTCAGTTGTAAGAATCCTATCGCGCCTATCTCCAGTATCACAGGAAGGAACGCAGTGGATGCCTCTGATCCATCAGTAGGCATGACATTGGAACCAAAATTTTCCAAGAACAAGAATTTACACTGAAGTGCAAGTCCAATAAGAAACTAGTAAAGATGACTTCCGATACATTCTTTTAACCTGTTGAACCCAAGGTTTGGGAATCCAGTAACACAACTACTTCTGGACCAAATTCAACCTTGTCTTTGATCTTATCCATGGTTAACTGTTATTTGGTGATCACTATTGGTTTTTAACTTAAAACTTACATTTTATTGAACATCGCTATATTTGAGGATTAAAAATTGACTCATTTATGAAGTTATAGCATTGCCATAAGAGGTTTGAATAGCAAAATAAACATTTATTTTATTATTTTATTTTATTTTTACAGTACCTTTGTAAGACAATCTGGATACTTAAGAATAAGCAGAGCAAGAGAGTAGATTTCGCATAACATAAGAAGCCCTAATAAGAAAGAAAGTGGGTCTAAAATGTGAAGAAGAATGGCAGAGACAAAAGTGAAACTGATAAACATAGAATATGAAAGAATAAGAGAAAATAGAAAAATCAATTCATGGCAGAAATGCTTCCCCTTAAAAGTAATGGTTTTCAGTGGAGTATGGTTGCCAGGCCTGTAATCCCAGGGGCTTTGTGAGTCAACTTGAATTCTCTAAAATTACACCGAGGCTAAGGCAGGAGCATTGGGAGTTCAAAGCCAGGCTCAGTAAAACCAAGGGATTAAGCAACTCAGCTAGACCTTGTTTCTAATAAAATACAAAATAGGGCTGGGGATGTGGCTTGGTGGTTGAGTGCCCCTAAGTTCCATCCCTAGTACCAAAAGAAATTGAAAAAAAAAAAAAAAAAAAAAAAAAAAAAGAGTAGTGGTGTTCGGCAGAAAGCAAAGAGAGAAATTGAGAAGTTTAGAAAAGGTCAGTAATTCTGCCTCTAGTCATCATCTCATGCTCCCACAAAACATTGGGCACCCACAGAAGATTAAAAAAAATAGTGATCCTTTAAATTAATTTTTTTTTTTTTTTTTTTTTTTTTTTTTTTTAGCATTTCAAGATTTGATTTTATTTACTTAGATGTCCAAACAGCCAGGCGTAGTTCAAAAAGACTCAAAAATAGTTTAAGGAATCACATTCTAATGCACACAGATGTCTCCTTTCTCTTTTGGTGTTGCTGCAGGTCAAATTGATAAAGATCATATGTTGAAATGAATGCCTTCTTAGATATGCTTTCCTAGTGTAAATTAATTTTTAAAATAAATATAGATCTGTGCAACATTTATTTAGTGAGGAAAGAGAGAATTTGAGAATATTTTCTCCACAAAAGAGCAATTTGTAAAACAAGTAAAATTATATATATTGAAATCTAACTTTAAATATTTAATATTATTTTTACTTTAGATTATATAGGTATGATGAATGCTTTTTTTTTATTGTAAACAAATGGGATACATGTGTTTCTCTGTTTGTACATGGCATAAAGGCATACCATTTGTGTAATCATAAATTTACATAGAGCAATGTTGTTTGATTCATTCTGTTATTTTTTCCCTTCCCCCCACCCCTCCCACCCCTCTTTTCCCTCTATACAGTGCTTCCTTCCTCCATACTTGCCCCCCTCCCTAACATGATGAATGCTTTGAACAGAAAATTCTAGAAAAGGTACATGATAAACTTTACCATATAATAAAATACTTATTCCACATAAACAAAACTGGATTTAATAATTTACAAATTGTAATTCTAATCTCTTATAAGGGAATGACTGGACTGTTAGAATTATGAAATGATGCAAAAGTTCTTAGAGGTGTATGGGATACACTTTAAGTTTAAATAAATATTAATAATTCTTAAATTTGGTCACCAAACTTCATGTAATGGATATATATATATTTTTGTGCTCTTTCTATTAACAATATTCAAAATTCAAATGTGTTTCTGTTTCAGAGGTTGGTACCATTTGTAGGAAGGGGATTTATTAATATTTTCCTTGCTATATAAGAAGTGAATATGGAAAACTGTCTTCCTAATAATTAGCCCAACTCAGAAAACTACTTGAGTGATGGAGAAAATATAAGAAGCTGTCTTGCTGTATGAATAATACCAGACAAATCAAAATCAATTATATTCTTAATTTTACATGTGCCAAGATAAACAAATTTAGGTCAGTTTTAGTTTGGTTTATAATAACCTGGAATTAAGTGATCCCCTAATTTCTGTTTTCTGAAGAAATCCTGTAGGTCTACTTAATTCTATAACTATATTCTAACCATCAATGGACCTCACAAAACTAAAGGAAATGACTTTAAAGATCAATGAATAATGCTTCATTGTGTATATAATAATAAGGAGCAATGATTGAACAAATGACTACTGAAATACTAAGATAATGTAAACCAAAACTGTTTTTAAAATATGAAACCCCTAAGTGAAAGACAGATAAGTAGTATCTCTGTGTATTATCTCTTATCACTGACTGTGAATCCCTAAATTCTTCCAAATAAGAAGTTTAATAAATAATAAAATCATCGGACCCTTATGTATAATAGATATGTTTACTGAAAACCACTTGTATAAATGCCTTCACTCCAAATGTATGAGCACCAATAAAATGTTGCTACTATTATTTGATAAACAAGTAAGCTGCTTGAAAAGTATATTGTAAATGATTTGTTTTGAAGGCGTATTAGATTTACATCTCCCTTTTCTTTTGTAAGTCATAGTGTGAAGGACACAATGCACAAGATAAGATATAGCAATGTTATCTCTGAAGAAGAGACTTTAACTACATAAGTAAAATGTGCTAGAATGAATACCTGACTGAAAAATATTTTTATTTCTCCTTCTAAGGTTACTCTTATATGACAAAAGGACTGGAAGACTGTCTTATGTAAAACTTTAACATAGAAATCAGATTTTTAATTTTTAATTGTGAAGAACAAGATAATTTGAGAAAAAAATCACATATAGGCTATCTAGGCTGTTATACTTCCCTAATGGAATGGCAATATACTGTTTTATATACTTATTTCTCAAAGAAAAGTCTCTATGCCTTTCTGAAAATGGTGATGCAAACATAAGTACCTGCTCATTATCTTTTCCATCAAAATTCTTTCCAAATGGATCATTCTTTCATAGAGCTATAAGAAGCTCAATTCAATTTATTTTTATATTGAAAGTTTATACAAAGTATCATAAAATATGACATCCAGAGAATTAAAACAAGAAATACCTCCTTGTACTGAGTGCAGTGTTTGACACGAACTAACCAAAGACAAAGATTGCAGATAAATTGGTGTGTAAGGAAAGAATATTAAAATTTAGGACAGCTTATTAAAATAACTTTCATTCTCTTTGAAAGGTAGAAGTTTTTAAAGGGAAATGTATTTTCATTGATGAAAGGAGGAAAGAAGTATGAAGTTACAATGTAACAAAGAGTGGTTTAATGACAAGGAATTGTTTGTTCAAAAACCTGAGTATATCTATTTAAAATTGAGGTGTATTCTGTATACAGTAATTTCACACTTTTCAAAATGTATAGTTCAATGTGTTTTGACAAATGAACTCAGTTCTGTACCTTTTCCTTCCACCCAAGTACAAAATTAATCCATTACCCTATGAATTTCCCACAGAGCCCTTTTTATTCAGTTCGCCCCCCATTTCACCCTCACAGATCCCCACAGTTTTGCCTTTTTAAGAATGTCATATAAATTGAATCAAGGTACAGCCCTTTATGCCTGATATCTTTCACAGATCATTATATATTTTTATATTCATGCATGTATTAATAGTTTGTTCCTTTTATTACTCAATGGCATTTATTATATAACTGAATATACCACAATTTACCCAATTACACTGATGAATGTTTTAGTCATTTCCTATTTTTACCAATACGAATTAAGCTGCTGTGAATATTCACGCATCAGCATTGGCATTAGCCTATTATTTTCTGAGACAAAAAATACCTAGAATTGGAAAGTCTAAGTCACAGGGTAGGTGTACCCAAAAAGGAAATGGTCCATTTTTTTTCCAATGGTTGCGCTTTTTTGCACTCCCACCACCAGTGAGTAAGAATTCACATTACCAGAGGTGTGTGTGTGAGTGTACCTGTGTGTATGTATCTTAAAGATGTCACCAAAATTCTGTTAGAATTAATAAGCAAATTCAGTAAGATTGCAGTATTCAAAAACAGTAGACAAATAAAAATAACATTGGATAGTATTAACAGCAGATTAAGAAAAGCAGATGAATAATCCGTGAACTTGAAATTGGACAACAGAAGCTAACCTGCAAGTACTCATGCTCAATAAATGCTAATGTGAGATTCTCCTCAGCCTCATAAATGGTAAAATGTGGGAGAAAATGTATGCTTAACAATTTGAGAAAGAGGATTAAATAAGACCTCATTATGAAAGTTTTGAAAGCCTGGGTAGCACATCTGGACTTACTTGTAGACAGTTGGAATTGACCAAGTGCTCTTCTAGCAGGAGAGTGCTATAATTAGAAACATGCATGACGTATTCATCATGTCCCAGAAATGGATGAGTGCAAAGGACTGCCTGCCTCTGGGAATGGTAACGCTAAGAAAAACTTAAGTACACCTATTTAAGTAATCTATATAATTTTATCCAATGACAATTCAGGTATTCATTCCTCCAAGAAATATTACACACAGCCACAGGACCATGCCAGGTCTCTTACTGTAATAAGCACATTGGGACAAAGCTGTTGCATTTTCAGAAAACAAACATTAAGGAGATCCTGAAACAAAACCATGATTTTCAAAGTTGGAGATCATTATCTCATCAAATAGTATGCTGTCCTATGATCTTGCTTGCATTCCCATCCCAAAGATTGAATAATGAATACAATAATAGCAGTAGGGAACCTGACAAGACAATCAGAAAAAAAGAAATCTCACCATTATGGATATGAGTTGATCAGAGTGGCAGTTATTTACCTACACGAAGTAAAAGATTGCTTTTCCTTTTTTTTTTTTTTTTTTTCTGAAAATGCTTTATGCTTCAGGAAACCCTGGATGAATCATTTCAATTACAATTTTCAGTTAAATGAAAGAAAAAAATAATTCTACAGAATGTTTTGAGGACTTACAATTAGGGTGATGGAAGGTCCTGATTTACTGGAGGAGAATTCTGTTTTATGACTCTTGTAATGGCTTACTAATGAATACTACATGTCTTTCCTCTCTCAGAACTGCCCCGGCTGGATTTTGAAACATTTGTTCAATTACCATTGGCATAAAGGACAGTTGTGCGCTGTGTCAAAATAATTCCAATTAAAATAAAAGAGAAACCATGTTTAGATTTTGGTTTTCATATGGTAATTTTATGTGTTCCTCTGCAATTTTATGAAATGCAAGTATGATAACCCCTTTTGATAGCTTTACTTCTCTAGGTTTACTGAGAAAATATGAAACTCTAAAGAATTCTCTGGAACATCACTTGAAGATGTATGGAACCACTTTCATAATAGTGTAGCTAATGTGTAACTAAGAGTATAGACCTGAAAGTCAGGCTGCCTGGGTTTGAACTCTAATCCTGCCATACTTCCTGGAATGATGTCAGGCAGATCACTTAAACTCTGTGGGGGTATAGTTACACCATTTGCAAAGTAAGGTTATGTGATGTCTGCAAGAAGTAATGTATAATTATCATACATGTCCCATGGTTAGAACTATGTACTAGTCTACTATTATAATATTATTTTCTACAGCATATTAAGAGAAAATAAAAAATCACTTTATATTTATTTCCAAGTGTTCCCATCAATTATATTTCTGTTGGGAGCAAAAGGTAGAAGATGGTGGGTTCTCAAACCCCATGGAAGAAAATGCATATAAACAATAGAAGTGATGATCCATTACTAAGTGGCTTATAATTGATCTTCATCCACTTTCAGGAATAAAGCATATCAAAATAATAAGGCAATTTATGAATGTGAGACCAAACACTATTAGAGGAAATGTCACCTTAAAGAGTTGATCACTGGAATAATCATGAAGTATAATGTTTACATTCTCAAGACTTTAAACTGGTAACAATGTTTATCTAACCCAATACCTTCTTCATCTGCCCACAAAATGGAATCTAGAAAAGCTTAACTTCTTTTTGTTAGTTTCTCACGCAGCAAATTAAAAAGTGAAATTTAAATAGTGAATTCCTGCAATAGGACACAGGGTTCTTAGGAGAGTTTTGCTTTCTTACCAAAGTAAAATTTGGGAGTATATGATGTCTCTTGTAACTTTCTTCTGCTTTGAAACAGAAAATGAAGTTTGGAGCTTCAATGGGAAATTTTCAATCATGAAATGTCTAGCAGATATGCTAAGTGAAAATGAGGATCTTGATATTCTTGTCCTGTTCACAAGTTCTGGGCTGCTACCTTGATGTGGGGAAACAACAACCTGTTTGCTTAAGCCATCATTAATTGAGTTTTCTGTTTGTTTGTTTGTTTGTTTGTTTGTTTGCCTTAAACCCATTTCTAAATGATTCAAGAGTTTGTGAGGACTATGATTCTACCCTAGCTAGAGTCACAAAATCTTGGATTTTGTATTCATGAACATTAATTTGAAGATGTGTAACACACTAAGGACATTATTACACATTGGAGAGAGTTTGCTAATATTTCAAGTACTGCACAAGAGGAAATCACAAGGAATGCAAAGAAGGAACATTAAGCACAACTGATTAAAGCATACAACAGTAAACGTTATAAGTAAATGTAAAAAAAAAAAGATTTCAAGAAACCATTGCTCACAGATGCTGTAATTCCAAATAGCCAAAAGTGTTAGATCATAGATATTTTAATATTCAAACATATGCATTGCCTTTTGTCATTACAAATATGTAAGCCCTATTATTGATATTGATTTCATATTCTATTGTCTTTATAAAATCAGAAATGAAATAAGTAAAATGCAGGATATGGCTTTCTTTTCCCACTAAAGTGTCATTGTCTAACGGAAGTAATCTCATTTGAATGAAACTTTCACTAACTCTTGCTGCAGAACACTGAATAGGGTTCAAGTTAACTATAGAGAAATTAAATTTAATTCAAATAAGTTAAGGATATATTTTACACAGTAAGAATAGAGAACATTCAAATAAAAGTATAAAATATTAAAAATTCTATACACATAGAACTTTGAAGGATTATGCCCTATTCTTGGAAGACTTAACAAAATTAATATTCCATTTCTCCCTAAATCTATAAGTAGTATTTGTGCAATTCCCACCCAAAACCACAGAAATCTTTTTGTTTGGAAATAAGATATGCAAACTCATTCATATACAAGAACTCTTTAAAGAATACATGAAATAGGAAGGCATGTTCTGCTAAATATTATGACCTTATTAACATATGTTGATCCAGTGGAAAGAAAGAGAATAGAAAAGTCAGACCAGAAACCCAACCAAACTTGCTAGTGCTGTAATAGATTTACCACATATTTCATTTCTAGGATTTTAGGGGAAAAAATCTAGTGCCACAGACTCCAACATGTCACACTTGGAGACACACATTATTCTGCCACCATTATGGTCATTTAATTTAATTTATTTAATTTGTTTGTAACCGTTCAGTGGCCCCTGCAACTGCAGGCTCTCATTACCTGCAGTAATAACTGTAGATCAGGCAACATTACCCACCCTTATCATATAAGGACCCTCCCACCACTATGGCTTATTTCATTAGTATAGATTTTCGTGTTTGACATGCCCTTTGTCCCCCTTGAAATATGTAGTCAATGTGGGGAGAATTGAGGGTGAAGCTCTCCCCTAATTATTCTGCTCTGACATTCTTGCATTTTTGGATACCTTTCTGTATGTGCAATCCAGGGAGTTATGTCCCCTGAATGCAGGCCATGTTAACTTCATTTTCAATCAGTTAACCAAGGAAACTACTAGAGTCAATCCTTTTGGAAGCATCTCAGAAATATGTTGTAAAGACCAGGACCCATTTCAAACTGATTTCCAGCATCAAGTCTGTTTTCACTTTATAACTCATGGCACTAAAATATGATAGAAGGAATTGAAAAAAGAAAAAAAAAAAAAAACACATGTTAGAAACACCAAAATTACCATGGCATTTAATATATTTTAGCAGTTCTTTATAAGCTAATTATCATAAGAATAATAAGAGGATGTTTCATGTATCTTCATCAGTTCTTCACTGGTGAAATGCTTCTGTTAACTGCTAATGAAAAAACAAGTAGTTAATTATAAAGTGACAGCCATTGAGCTGCAAATTTTAGTACTTTCATTTCAGCAACTGATTGTTACCATCTCAGAATCTGTAATGGCATCGCTTGTTCTCAATCTGAAAAGCAAATATAATACATGCCTTCACTATTTTGATTGAGTGTGAAAATGGTTGTCTGTTAAAATAAGTACCATTTTCATTTTACTTATTTATTTTTAGCTACTAACCCTTCTCCTGAAAGAATATTTTGACTTTTGAGAATTAATGGGGACAAGGGATGTGGTTACACATACATTTCTTTTGCCCAACAATGATGTTTCTTTTTCCAAGGACTTGCCAGAAAGTATACCAACATTCCCTATGCCACAAGTCTGTTCCTTTCAGCAAATTATTTGTTAATATCATTCTCTGTTTTCATCTGTTATACAATAGGAAAGAAAAAGTTTATATAAATTTATTAATTTTTACTTTTTTATTTTTTGGGGGGTACTGGGAATTGAACTCAGGGGCACTCAACCATTGAGCCACATCTCCAACCCTATTTTGTATTTTATTTAGAGACAGGGTCTCACTGATTTGCTTAAAACCCCACTTTTGATGAGGTTGGCTTTGAACTTTCCATCCTTCTGCCTCAGACTTCTAAGCTACTAGAATTATAGGCATGTGCCACTGTGCCCGGCTGAATTTTGCTTATTTTTAATACACTGATAAGCGTTCTATATGTACCTATTTTGGTTTTCTGTTTTCCTGGATAATTTTCTCTATAAAAACAATTAGTCATTTGCTGTCTGAAACTATTATCAGAACTACAAAGGGAAGTCGTTATGAGGGAAAGGAGAGGAAGTGGAGAATGAAATTGACCAAAGTATATTGTGTGCAAATATGAATATATCACAATGAATCTCATCACATTATATATAGTTATGATGCACCTATATGCAAAAAGACAAAAACAAAAACTAAGAATCAAAATTATCACAGTAGAATTGTCATCACTCCCGTGACAGAACCATGTATCAATTGCTTTCATACTGTTTGTTTATTTCTGTATTTTGTAAGATAAAACAGTACACTTAGAATGATACTAAAATGGTAACAACTATTTTGGAATAACTACTTATTAAGGCAGCTTATCAGTTTCATGATGGATACTCCTCTATCTTAGAAGATCTCCATAGGAATATGTAATGTGCACTCTGGTCAGAATGTAAACAACTGAATGCAATTTGAATTCCACTACCTCATTCATCTTTCAGAACACTTTTCAAAGTGTTCATTGATTCTAACTCCCTTCATTTCTGAAATGAAGTTCAATAAAGCCAAGAAGTACTTTATCTTCCAAAAGTGATACGGTAGAAAATTCCTCTGTTGGATTTAATTAGGTGAGATGTCTGCAAGTGGGTAATTAGTTCACTCAGCAAATGAATTCAGAAATGTTTCTCATGAGGCAGCTTTATTATATTTTCACCTTCAGGACCCAAGAGGAAACATTATTTTTTAAAAAAATACTTCTAATGAAACTGCACTTCTTCCACTGGTGTAATTTGAAATAAACAGGAAATAAGATTTAATAAAATCATTTTTATCAGAAATTTATCTTTCAATGCAAGTTCTTATTCATTAGTAGGAATTTTATAAAAACCATTTCTTGGTTAAATGAGAGATACAAAATTTAAGTAGATATTACTTGGAAATACCATACATATTTTACTTTCAAGAAGATAACTGGAAAATGATTCCAACCACACTTGGTAAATGTGAATTTTGTCTATCTTTATAGAGCTAATGTTCTTTCCCTAAAAAGTGCTTTAAATAATTGCATTCACTGGGAATTTGACTCTTAGCATCTATTGTTCAGATTACTGAATTGAATACATGCAAATCTATTACCACGTATATATTGTATCACCGAAAGATTAACTTTACATTCCTCAAATTAAGCAGTGCCTACAAGCAAACCCAATCACATTTTAATTATGTCATCTATATATACAATAGTGCCTAATGTTGTCTAAAAAAAATTAAAATCAGTATGTCACTTTTGAATTGAGCACACTGAGGAAGGAAATGATATATTAGATTTCCAGTCTGAGTTCCAGGTCAGTGAGTTGAATAAAGAGAAATTATTTCTATAATTTTTATTTAACAACGGGTGGCATTTGAGTCTTAAACCTTTATTTACATTGAGACTTTATTAATATCTTAAATCCTGAAGTTTTCACTACCACAGATGTTGTCATTCTATGTTTGTGGTTTTAATATACACAAAGTATCAAATATTATTTTGGACACTGAAGTGCATCTCCAGTCGCATGTGATACACACCTTATATTAGGTTTACATACATACCTTATATTAGATATACATACCTTACGTTTGCTATTATGAAATAATTATATATATATATATAAATTTTACAAATATGTTAGTGTGATTTATACTAATCGAGAAATCTGATTATTTTTCAAGCTGGAAAAATTTCATGACAAAACTACGTTTCTTTTTTTTTTTTTTAGATAATAGTGGATATCTAATTACTTGAGAAACACATAAAGTTTTGAAGAAATAGAACCATTCCTTTTCACTCCACATGATATTATTTTACCAAGAAACTGTGAAACTGAATTCTTACCCTTCACAACGTCCTGTATCACTTAGTCAATGGATATTGAATGTCAGACTCTCATCT
Organism: Sciurus vulgaris; assembly: GCF_902686455.1. NCBI lineage: Eukaryota > Metazoa > Chordata > Mammalia > Rodentia > Sciuridae > Sciurus > Sciurus vulgaris. The sequence continues at coordinate 20,789,531 of NC_136470.1, read as the reverse complement.
CTGCAGTTACAATGTTGTTGCTTAAGCAATTTGAGAGGAACTTCAGGCCTTGCCATTTATAACTGGGACAAAGGATCTGTTATAAACATTGGGCAACCAGGATACACAGCTAACCAGTTTTACCATTGAGGGAATATTCTTCTCAATTCTTCTCAATGCCTCTTCATTTCTTAGCTGCAGAAGAGTACAGGGATACTTTCTGCAAGTTTTTTCATAGAATGAAATGTCCACTTGTCCCAACTGGAAATTAATCTTTAAAAAATTCAGCGAAGTAAGAAAGAAGTATCCTTTATGAAATAATTGGGAATAAATCCTATCACCTAAAAGCATACAATATTTGTAAAAAACAAAAAAAAAAAATGATTAGTACTTTTAGATTTTTTATGTTACCTTGTCATTAATGGCAACACTTAATGGTCATATTTCCCCATTCCTTCATTGTTAGCAGGAATGGGGAAATATGACCATTAAGTGTAGCATCTGCTGTAACTTTTCTGTGTATTCTATTTAACTAGTATAGAGCTAATTTCTGTTCCTAATTTGCCGAAAATTGTTATAAATAGGTAGCTCTATTTTATCACATTTATCTAGCATCTATTTCAAAAATGACAACCAGTCCACCATATCCATGGATTGCTCATACTTTGATTCAACCAAACTTTAATCAAAAGTATTTTTTAAATGTTTTCTTTTCAGAAGATGTATAGATTTTTTAATCATTTCCTAAACAATACGATTTTATCAAGATTTTCATAGCGCTGACTTTATATTATGTATTATAAATTATGTGGAGATGGTTTAAAGAATACAGGAGGACATACATATGTTTTATGCAAATACTGTAATACTATACATCCTGCAGAAGGAACTTGAGCATGCTCAGATTTTGCTATCCGTGGGACAATGAGGTGGGTGGTTGTGATTCTGGAACAAGTCCCTCATATGTGCAAGGTACCACAGATAATTCCCATATTCTTGGTACAGGAACCACAGTTTCTTTTGTTTCTTCTTCTTTTCTTTTTCTTCTCTTCCTTTCTTTTCTTTTCTTCTCTTTTCTCTCTCTCTCTCTCTCTCTCTCTCTCTCTCTCTCTCTCTCTCTCTCTCTCTCTCTCCCCTCCCTCCCTCCCTCCCTCCCCTCCCTCCCTCCCTCTCTCTCCTCTCTCTCTCTCTCTCTCTCTCTCTCTCTCTCTCTCTCTCTCTCTCTCTCTCCCTCTCCCTCCCTCTTTTTTTTTTTTTTTTCGGTGCCAGAGAGTGAAAACAGGGTGTCACATCCCCAACCATTTTTATATTTTACTTTGAAACAGGGTCTTGATTAAGTTGCTAGAGCCTCACTAAATTGTCAAGACTGATCTTGAACTTGCCTCACCTTCCTGAGCTGCTGGGATTTCAGGAGTGCACCACTGTGCCCCACTCAGAGACCTTATTTTGAGAAACACCACTTAGGTTTCACTTCAGTGAAGGTTTTTTTCAGTGGTAAACTTGCTTGGGTTTGGTTTATTGGAATGTTTCTCCTTTTTTCTTTTCCATCATTTTGTTTTTTATTGCTGATCGGGGGCTCAAACCCCAGGAATTGCTATCCATCTTGAATGACACTTTCACTGGATTCACCTTTCTAAATTGACAGTTAAATTTCTTTGAGATTTTTAACTATATTGCATCACATACTTCTGAATATTTTTGTTTTTTGAGAACTCAAATGTCAGTCTAATCATTCTCCTTGTTATAAGCTATTCTTCTTTCTCTGAATGTTCTAAGAATTATCTATTTGGATGTCTGTTGACTTTTTCTTATGGCTGTAACCAATCTCCGTAATCTTAGTTGCTAAAAGTAACACAGACTTCTTATTTTACTGTTGTGTGTAAGTTTAAAAGGGACTCAGAAAGTGAAAATGAAAGTCAACAGGAGAGCATTTCTTTCTAGAGGCTCTGTGACAGAATCTATTTCTCTGCCTTTTCCATTTTCGAGAAATGTCCTGCATTCCTTGGTTTGTGAAGGATAAAGGATCTCTTTCTTCTTTGAAGATGGCACCAAGGAGTAGAGTTCTAGTGTCACTTTTATCTGACTGTAACCAAGAAAGATGTTGGAATTGTAAGGATTTGCATGATTATACAAGTCCCTCTAGAAAAATCTAGATAATGCCTCCACACCAAGGTCTTATTCTTAATTATATTCAAAATGTCCCTTTGCCACATAACATAACATATTCACAGGCTCCAGGGATTAGGCTATGAGTATCTCTGGAGTAATATTAGGCTGCCTAACACAGTATGACTGTGGTTTTGGCATGCATTTATTCTCATTTGCTCTAATTGAAAAGTTTGAACTCTTGCATATTATTATTTTTTCATCAGTTCAGTCTAGAAACTTTCGTACCATGTCTAAATTCTCTGTTATTTTCCTGTGACACTCCATTTTCATTCTCTTTTTTATATACACTCTGTTTCTCGTTAACCTTTACTTAACATTCATATTCTTTTTTTATGAACTTTGAAGGTCCTCTTACCTTCCTTTATGTATATTAATCATCTCTTCTGGTTCTTTTTTTATAATGTAAATTTTTATTTTTAGAAATTTTAGTTTTTATGTTTAAAATGCCATTTTTTCCCACATCTACTTATTTTATATCATCAACTCTAATGTTAATATCTAAAATTCTTTTATTTCTTTAAATATATGTGCCACATGTATTGGGTGTTCTTTTTAAGAATTAAATTTAATTCTTTTTAAGAATTAAAATAAGAAATCTATATCTGGATCTGACTCAGCTGACTCAGACTTCTAACTAATTCATTAATGTTCTTCTGTATATTTTTACTTTTGTTTGTACTGAGCTCATAAACCTTAACATTTGTTTAGAATTATACTTAGATTATTTAAAATGGTTTACTTGGGTGCTTGGTCATACTCTCAACTAAAATGTAAACTTTGAGTTTTTGCTTTGTTAAATTTGGTATAATCGATAGAGATTTAGAGGTGAGCTTTTTTGATTTACTTGCTTATTTATTTGCAACTTCCTATATGCTTAATATTTATGTATCATTTTTTCTTCTTTCTCTGGGTTGGTTATAAACTGACATCAGAATTGCACAAGCCTGGTTCCCTCTTTTAAACTGTTTTTGTGGTATTATAAATGTTTAGTTTTTTTGAAAGTTAAACAAATTAGTTCTAGGATTTGGAATGCTTAAAATTTTATCCCTAGAGGCTACAAATTACTGTGATTTAAATAGGAAAAGCAACAACAGAAAAAGAAAACCAAAGAAACCCACCACTGCTTCAAACAATAAATCTGACAAAAGCAAACTATTATGCTAAATAAAAATAATGATATTTAGCAAAACTGACAAATAAAAAATATATAAAGAATATTTTATTAAAATATTTTTTTTTTATTTTTACGGACTGCATTTTGAGTCATTGTACACAAATGAGGTATAACTTTTCATTTCTATGGTTGTACACAATGTAGATTCACACTATTCATGTAATCATACATATACACAGGGTAATACTGTCTGTTTCATTCTACTATCTTTCTATCCCCAACTCCCTCTTACGCCATTTTCCTCTACACCATCCAAAGTTCCTTCATTCTTCTCTTCCCCCAGCCAACCCCCTTGTTATATATTGTCATGTACTTATCAGAGAAAACTTTCAGCCTTTAGTTTTTTGGGCTTGGCCTATTTCACTTAGCATGATATTTTCCAACTTCATCCATTTACCAGCAAATGCCATAATGTTATTCTTCTTTGTGGTTGAGTAATATTCCATTGTGTACATAAAGGATTTTTATGCCTCTTGAATCTTGTCAAATTTAGCATATATATCAAGACTTTTGACTAATCTGTTTGATACTGAAATTAGAGGTAGGCACCACAAGTCACTGTTTACAAAGCTTCCAGGTGGATAAATAAAATATATTTAGCAGGGAATCTTCTTAACAGTGAAAGCAGTGAATATATTAGTTCACATTTGTTTTAAGGTTATATAACAACCAAAGGCAAGGAGAAAACCACTTGACCAGATTCCTTAGGTGAAAATTTGGTTGCTCATTAATGCCGCCCTTCTAATATTCTTCAGATCATTTTAATAATATCTCACAGCTCTTCAGAATAAAACCAGACTAATCTTTTTACCCATACTTAAATGATTTGTTATATTTAATGTTTTCCTTCTCTATATTAATGTTAAAGTTTTTTAAAATTGACTTCTGAGTCATTAGTCACATAAGATCCATTCCACTTAAAATGTAAAATTTAAGCTAATTTTGTTTTATTATAGTTTATTATATTTCTTAAAATATAATTTGGATTCTATTACATGCTATTTTTAATATGTGTCTGTGTAAGAGAGTAGAGGCATTTTAGTGAGGTTGAAGAGAGCCTTTCGGGGGAGTTAGCAGAATTAATTTCAGTTCCTTGCCCTCTCACTTTCCAAGTCATGTTTGTCGGCAGGTTATCTATAGATGCTTCATCTGCTCTTATGGAAAACTAGAATTTTTTTGCCCTACATGTTATCACATATACTCTGATGTAATAAATGTGTAGTTATTCTGAAATGTCTCAAGACTCTATAGGTAATGTGGCATCAAGTGCTTCTGAATATGTGCACCTTACTGGTATATTTGGGGTGCTTTGGCTACAATCTCAACTACAATGTAAACTTTGTGGAGCTTTTAATTTGGACTAATGTGTCATTTGCTCGTGTGCTTGTTTAGTGGCTGATCTACCCACAGTACAGAGCCCCTTGGTGTCTGCTCTTTAGAGGGTACAGCCTTATGCTTTCCCACAGTCAACCAGGGATGACCAGGATTCTCGTATTTTTTTTTTTTTTTTCTTTTTTCTTCACCTTCTGCAAACTTCAACAAATGTTGTGTAGGAAAGAGCAGAGAGTAAAAACAAGCTGTGCAACTGAGTTCTTCAATGAATCTGGAGAAGGAAGGAAAATAATAGCAATGAAAACAAATGATGGTTGATGTCATGGAAATGATGATGATGATGGTGGTGGTGATGATGCTTACCTTTAAGATATAAGTGAGCGATGATTTAGAAGTTGCTTTATAGAAAGAGAAAGAAAGTGAGTGACCCTCAACGCCAGAGCTTTGAATATCAGGAATAAAGGATAATAAGGGGGGTTCAGGAAAACAGCCTGTTCTGTAACGGCAGGTTTCAATTATGGCAAGGAAGCGGAAGAAATACTTGGAAATATGGTAAGGAACAGGGTAATTTGCTGATCACTGAATGGGATGTCCACAAAGAGGCCTTGAGGAAAGGAGAAAGGGCTTGTTTTGAAGACTCAGGAAGTATATTGGGTCAAAATCATAAATGCATAGCAAATTAACCCATTCACAGAAGGAAGAATATACTTCCATAATTGTCTATCATAAGTACTAAAAAAAATGAATCAGGAATAATGTTTGACAAAAACAATGGGACCAGAGAGACATGGATGAAAAGGCAATATTTTTTCACTCACGTTGTGTATGTGTGTGTGTGTGTGTGTGTGTGTGTGTGTGTGTGTTTAAAAGATTTTATATACACGTTTTTAATGAAAACAGAAAGATACAGCCATGGAAATTTTAGTATAATGTCCTTTCTTACATTTTTAGTACATTAAAATGGAAAAACCTGTGTGCAGTGGCCCACTCCTGTAATTCTATCAGCTCAGGAGGCTGAAACAGGAGGAATAAAGTCCGAAGCCAGGCTCGGCAACTTAGTGAGACTCTGAGCAACTGAGTGAGATTCTGTTTGAAAATAAAAAATAAAAAATAAAAAATGGGGGCTGAGGATGTGGTCCCATCTGTTGTGCTTCATTTAAAAATCAAATCAGTGTTATTCATAAGGAAGAAAGCTGTGGACCTAAAAATTTTCCCAATTTTTCTTTTAGAGAATAATTTAAAGTAGATCATTAACAACTTTATAAAAATTTGCCTATTCTTGCTTATGATTTTGTGTTTGAACAATTGGATGTTACTATACTTATAATAACATGATATATTTTATACAACAAATAAATTATAAGGAAAGATCACATGTGCAAGTAAAAGAAAGGGGAATAATGTCAATTAAAGTAATTATAGCTAAATATATATTTTATGTATCACAACTAATAAATAGTAGAAAATCCTCATTAAATTTCTTACAAATAAAGTATTTTTATATTTTCCTAACTTATAATTGTCTTTAATTTTATAACATGAATTACTTCCTTTGGGCAAGTAATATACACAACCCATTCCACTTCTTTTATTTGATAATTCATTAGGCATTATAAGTAATGGATTTAAGTTCCAGAATAATAAAAGAGCATTTAATAAAACTCATAGGTCATTTGTGCTGGACTACAATTTGTTGTTTACATATGTCAGTCTCCCATTTGTCTGGCAGAACTTTAAAGACGGAAGGTGATGGTTATTCATCTCTGTAATCTCAATATGTGGTATAGTGTTAACATAGGAGAAAAATTCTAAAAATATTTGTGATATGAATTCAAATGTCTTAAGAAAAGCTGCATTACTTAGCCAGTACACTGCTGTTAATGTAAAAGTAGTTTTATGACTACCTTAAGGGTTTGCCTTCTCATTCAAAATAAAACATGATCCAACTTTTCACCCCAAATTGATAAGGGCATGTGTTAAAGTTTCTAAAACATGCTTCATGCTCCAAAAAGCATAACTAATTTTGTATTTTGTGAATAACTGGAAGAGAGCAGTTTGAAGACTCCAAACATGACATAAACGATAATTAGATAAAACATTAATTACCCTGATTTGATCAATATAGATTGCACAGATGTACTGAAATATCACTCTGTACCCCATAAATATGTAAAATTACGGTGTGTTAAGCAAATTTCCACCCCTCTGGAGATCGAACCCAGGTGCACTTTACCTCTGAACTACATCCTCAGCCCTTTTATTATTTTGAGACAGTCTTGCTAAATTATCTGGACTGGCATTGAATTGCAATTCTCCTATTTCAGCCTTCTGACACTGGTAATTCAGGTGTGGAACACTGCTCCTGGCCAGGCAAAAATAAAATTTAAATGTTTAAAGAAAAAGAAATGCTAACTTATCCTAATTTGATACATACTGTGTGTATGTGTTAAATTATCACAGTATTAATTAAATAATTAATACTATTAATAATTAATACTATTAAAAGTATAACCAAGTGCTCATATTGTCATTAAGTTTGCCCATTACATGTTAACCTTACCTTAATTTAATCCACAATCAAAAACTGCCTCTTTTTTTTTTTTTTTTTTCAATTTGCAATCCGGTTTTGCCCTCTAACGTAATGTATCCACAAAATGAGCAAAGTTAGGGAATATGGATTTCTTTTTTCTTTTTAGAGGGAACTGCATAGGATTGGGTCATTATTTTGTCTATCCAAGTATCATAGTTCTAGGGAACAATCTTTGAAATGTAAAAGTAGACATTTTTTCTTGTGTTTTTTATAATTTTCAAGTGAAGTGAATTATGGCCATTCTTTGTCCTTAAATGTTCCCCAAATGTTTATAAAAATGTTAATATCCAATTTTAACTCACTCTTTAAAAGAATAATTAGGGTTACATTGCCTTAAAAAGTCCAAATCCAAATGCTAGATAATATAATTTTGAAAATGTAATTTTCTTATACCAACTTCAACTACTAAATATGTTCAATAAATATGAAATTATTTTCTTTTCATATTTGTTGAAGCTTCTGATAATTCTGAATATTTATATTTTATGTGGGCCTAATCTGAAAATCTAGTGTTTTCCCTATTTAAAAATAATGATCAATGACAGGTATACTTTCAGATAAATCACAATAAGAATTGTATATTGATGATTACTGTAACAGAAAGTAGCTTATGCTACTTAACAAATGTTGAAAAGTAAACCATAGACAAGACAAAAGACTAACAAGTATATTAAATAGATTCTCATCTTTTACAAATGCAAATTTCCAGTTTCTTATTGAAGTAGGGTTCTATATAGGTTGGTGTGTAATTTTATCTTAAAATTTGAGAACCTTTGCTGAGTCACTGCATATAGTTACCTACCTAATATACCCTAAGGTGAAAGAAACAGGTCCTTTGCTATGTATTTTATGTTTTGGGTTTTATTACAGAAGGTTTCATATAAGCACAACATGTTTTACAAAACCATAAAAGAAACTATTTTGTCCAAGCCACACACTTTCAACTTATCAATACAAAACCTGGGTGATTTTGTATCATCAATGTAGTCTATACCTCCACTTTCTTCATCATTTTATGGATTATTTACAAATATTTTCTAGATATGATAAAACATTCAGGCATTTTTAAATACTGTTAATGCAATTTAAACAATTTTATAGTGCGTATAAGAAGGATCAAAGTCAGGCGTAATAGTGAGCGCCTGTAGTCTCTAACCCAGGAGTCTAGTATAGCCTGCACAATAGTAGTCTGTTTTTAATCTCAGTGTGATTAAATGAGACTCTCAAATACTTTCCTTCATCTACACTAAGTCATTTTCCAAAGCAAAGTATCCCTCCTAGTGCCTTCATAGAAAGCAGTGCACAGGCTGCATGCTGGTTGTGGAGATATGGGGCAAGGCTGAGGCAGCTTGGAAAAGTACAAAGAAACCAAACTAGACATGGTGGTACACAGTCTGTAATTGCAGCAGTTCTGAAGACTGAGGCAGGAGGATCACAAGTTCAAGGCCAGCTTAGACAATGGGTAAGACCTATCTAAAAAGTAAACTTTAATAATGAGTAGGAATGTATCTCAGAGGTAGAATGCAGACCCTGGATTCAATTCCCAGTACTGTAAAGAAAGGAAAAAGGGAAAAAGAAAAAAAAAAAAAAAAAAAAAAAAACTGGATTCAGAGAAGACTCTTATAAGTGTAGCATATAAACCATATGGTTGTAGTAAACAGGACTTTACTAGCAGTACTTTACTATCAATAAAACAGGGCTTGGACATCTTGACAATGTACTCTACAAATGTGTGAGATGCAAAGAGCCATCAAGTCTCAAAGTATCCATGGAAACAAGGTGACATTCAAGAAGGGAATAAAAGCAGGAAAAAATATACCATTTTGGTAAGGTATCTGGACTACAGACTATTGTAGATTATTACCAAGCAATGCAGCTACTCTGAGTCAAACATTACAGAGACAAGAATTTTCAGCTATGAAAACATTACTGCTCTTTGAACTATGCTTCAGTTTCCAATGCATAGATCATTGGTTCTTTTTCTTTATTCTTACAATCTGGCATCTGACTAAAACAGACCCAGTATTGTTCTAATAATTGTCCAGCTAAATCCTTTCAGTGAAACTATTCACCTGATTTGCTCCCTATCCTTTACTTCAGGTGTTTACCTACAGTTAAATTCATTCCATTGACACTGTCAGTAATGATCAGCCACTTTATTATTGTCCTTTCTCCCACACAGATCCAGTCATACCCAATTACTGCCTGCACAAAAGATAAAAAAGGAGTGGGGAACCACATTTGTGAATAGCAGTCCTAATGGTGAAAACAGGAAGCCCTTAATAAAGAGAAAAACAAGTGACTTGGTCCATCTTTCCATATAGTTTTTTGTGAGGACCTGTTGAGTGTTATCACCACAGGAGTTTGGTCAAAATATACACCTAGCTAAAGTTAGAAACTAATAGGGAGACAGAGAATTGCAATAAAATGTAGTAGAGATAAAAAGCAAGATACATCTCTTTTATTATGCAGGAAAATCTAAACAGATATATAAAAATTCTTCATTTCAAATACTGTATGTAAAATTATTGAATGTTGCATTCCTATAGCCTCTGTTATCAGAAATGTGTATCATAAACAACTCGCATCTCCAGAACATAATTCTGCATACTAAAGCACACAAAGTGTATTTTACAGGGTTTTTTTTCCCCTAATTAACAGAATGACCCTAATGTTGCCAGGCAAAGTATTTTTACTAAGAACCTGCTTGATGGATTAAAGAGAAAGTTATTTACCTCCTCAAATCAAACTGTGTTTCCTTTTATTTAACTCACAGGGAACTCATTTCCATGGATGTTCTTTCGGAAATGCTTTATTGTACCAATATACATGAGTTATTTTGGGGAGAAAATATTCCTCATTCAAATACATTTTATTTTGCAATAACTATTCAAGCAAGATAAAAATATAAATAAGATATTTTAAAGCAGATGTAGTTTCAATCCTAAAGAAGTAAATATTTTAGAAATTTTTAGACTTTACTAAACCTCATTATGAAATGATTTGCTGAGTATCTTAGCAAGGATCTAGTCTGCCTACTTATTTTTAAAATCATGCCTCTGTAGTCACTATGAATACCATAGCAAATGATAATTAAATGTTTCTTTAATTAACTACTATAATAATTTATAAAATTTTTAAATCACTAGATGTAATCACTAATTTATTCTCATCATAGCCAGTTTTACTTCATAATACTACACTTTTATCCACTTTTATTTAAAAATGATTTACTCAAAAGTCATGTGCTCTCATCTAATTTTAACTTCTTTGCAATATGCTATTTGATTTTATTTTTTAAATTTTTTTATTTAGATTCATTGTACATAAATGGGGTACAACTTTTGTTTCTCTGGATGCACATGAAGTAGAGTCACACTGCATAATCATACATGTACATAGGGTAATGATGTTAGTCTCATTCTATTATTTTTCCTTCCTGTCCCTCCTCCTCACTCCTCATTTTCCTCTATACAATTCATCCTTTCTCCATTTTTGCCTCCCCCCAACTATGTATCATCATCCACTTATCAGAGAAATCATTCAGCCTTTGGTTTTCTGGGATTGGCTCATTTCACTTAGCATGATATTCTCCAACTTCATCCATTTACCTGCAAATGCCATAATTTTATTCTTCTTTATGGCTGAATAATATTCCATTGTGTATATATACCACAATTTCTTTATCCATTCATCAATTGAAGGGCATCTAGGTTGGTTCCACAATCATAGAAATACAGAAGGCAATCATGAAATTCATTTGGAGAAATAAGAGACCAGAAGAGCCAAAGCAAACCTTAGCATGAAGAGCAAAATAGGTCATATCATAATACCAGAGCTTCAACTAAACTACAGAGCAATAGTAACAAAAATGGCATGGTATTGGCAACAAAATAGACAGTTAGACCAAAGGTACAATATAGAGGACCCAGAGACTAAACCACATAAATAGAGTTATCTTGTACTAGACAAATGTGCTAAAACCATAGAATGGAGAAAAGATATCCTCTTCAACAAATAGTGCTGGGAAAACTGGAAGTCCCTATGCAGCAAAATGAAACTATACCCCTATCTCTCACCCTGTGCAAAATTCAACTTAAAATGGATCAAGAACCTAGGAATTTGATCAGAGACCCTGCACCTAATAAAAGAAAAAGTAGGTCCAAATCTTCATCATGTTGACTTAGGAGCAGACTTCCTTAACGTGACTCTCTAAGCACAAGAAATAAAAGCAAGAATCAACAAATGGGATAGATTCAAACTAAAAAGCTTTTTCTCAGTAAAGGAAACAATCAATGTGAAGAGAGAGCTGTTTGCTTTTGAATGTAGCATCTACTATTAAGAAAAATGGGCTAAATATAGAAACATCTTAGTATTTAGAAGTTAATATTTGTATTTTCACATACAGTAAGTTTACCTATTCTGTTATCTAAGCCATGGTTTTCCAGTCCTGAGCTAAATTTCTTGGGAAAATATAGGATCAGGTTTGCTGCTTCTGCCTATTGAAAGGGATATCCTTCACCACCTGCACGCCTCCATAACAATGCCTGAGTGTGGCTAGAAATTGCCCAGTTCTGGTAGTTCCAGAATTTTGTGTCTGGTATGCATACCTATCTGCAAATCAGGACTGAATGTTTGCTTTGTCAGTTACCTGGTTATAGAGAACTCTATAAGAGGCCACGCATATGCACAAAGGGAGAGAAGACAATGTTATAGGTGTAAGAATAAGGCTTAAGCCTCTTGACCGTGAAACTTATGCCTTCAGAATTATTTGAGGGTAACTTATGTACACCACTACCCTAGAGAGATAAAATGCTGCCACTAGGGTTCACACCAACATTATGAATGAGTGGATCCAAATAATCATGAGATTATTTGTTGGTCAATGGTCAAGTCTTCTGTCTCCTCAGGGTCCATTGGCAAGCTGTATACTTTCTGTACAAAGGAGAATCTCATCTGTGAACAATGGCATGGTTTTTCCCCTAACCTCAAAGAGTTGCCAAAGCCTTCCAATTCATTAACAACCATTTTAACTTTTCATGGACCCTGAGGGGACAGTAGCTTGTGCACACATCAGACCTGCTATAAAGTCTCTTTTTGCTCTAGGCACCACTTATGCCAGGCATCTTTCAGGAGAATCAGTACATGGCATGGACTATCATACACAGATTAAGTAAATATTTTCCCTCAAATTCATGTATCATTAATTCTTTCATGTTATTAGGAGGGACCAGATACAGTAACCTTTTCTTTTCTTGGAAAGGATATCAAGTTTCATATTTCTGGGCCCTAGAAATATTTGAAACTTGGCAATTTCTGAATTTTTTATGAATTATTTCCTATCCTTTGGAATGTATAGGTCTCAAAAGATTCAAGTAATGTGATATCATTGTTATGATGAACTGAATGAACCAAGATGATTTTTTTCATGATGGAGAGATGCTCCAGGTCGCTGGAGAACAGATTGGGACAGTGGAGAGAACAGTTGATATATCCCTGAATTGGGACATTTAAAATGTATTGCTACTACTGAAAGTTGAAGCAAACTGTTTCTTATTGTCTTTACAAATGAACAGAGCACAAAGCACTCTCTAGGTCAATAGCAGTATACAGGTGGTAAAGTTTGAATTTTATGCTTGAGTAAAGATACCATATTTAGACTAAAAGTTATGATATAAATCACCACTTAATTAAGTAAATAATATTCCACATTTTTTCCCTCCAAAAATCTCTTGCTATCTTCATAGACCAAATAGGTGAGTTAAATGGAAATAAGATAGGAATTATCATTCATCCATCCTAAAACTCCTTGATAGAACAGTATTTGGAATCCTTTAGTAATGAAGTATTGCTTTTGGTTTGATATTTTATTAGGTAAGAGACATTTCTAGAAACACGTACTTGACCTCTTCTGATACAAATACTCTCTCACCAAAGATTAAATGATAAAAAATATCATATGTAATCTTGCTGGTGAACACAAAAAGTTTTGAGCTCATATGAACTTATTTCATTTTAGAGTTTATTTCAATGAATTGTAATCTCGAGTCATAGCATTTTTATACAATTTCTACATATATACACATAAGTAAAGCATGAAAATATTATGAATTAGAATTTAACAATCATTTTGAAATGCACATGATTTTTCATAATTTAATAATTTCTTAGATTATTAAACATTTGCATTTCAAGATATGTTTAATGGAATTTTTTTAATTTTGTTTCTCATACATAACTAACAAGAGTTTGTTGAAAATATTATCCTAGCTTAATAGTTATTAGGAAAGCCTAAATACTTTACTAGATATTAGGCTATGCTTTCTTACAAAAATCAATATTCAATATTATTTGTGTGCATAAATTATTTCAAAAATTATACTCACTGGTTTGTTTAAAATAGTGAATCAAGAAAATGAAATTCATACCCCTCACTGCAGGTATAAATGCAACTCATGATATAGGTCTGGTGTTTTACACATGAGTAAGTAACTCACAGTAAAAGGTAAGTTAATTATTATTTTATTCATTCAAAAAGTTTAAAATTTAAAAATGATACCAGTGAGAAATAAGCAGTTTATTTATAGAATAAGTTAATTGTATTCTGGCACATTCAGCTAATCTCCATGAGATCCACACTTAGAGTGAAAGAGGTGTAGTTTACCCATAGCATGAACTAGTAGTCCTGTAATAAATGCCTTCCAGATCTCCTACCCACTATAATTACAGTGCCTGATTTACTCTAGCCTAAAGATCTTTGCTTGTATGGTTACTCTACATGATGATTACTTCATCCAAATTTCATTGACGTGCTTAAACTTCGCTCATCAATCGAGATCCACTGCGGGGGCACCTGGCTCTCCTTGCAGTGCTTGACAGAGTTCCACTCAAGGATGATTGCAGAGACTCATCCTAAAAGGATTGTAGCCAGATGTATGCCTCCCTAGCTTGGATGTTATTCTGTGGAGTTTTCCTAATAATATATTACTCACTTCAGTCTGAGGATCTTGCTAGAGGTGATGGGAATAATTCTACAAATTTCCAGAAAAACATCACGGAGACAAAACACATGTTGAAACCCTGTGATGTTAACCTCACTACAGGAGAATGTTTTTATTATGTTAAAAATCAAACTGCATTTACTGGCACAGCCAGAACCTGTTGGGGCACAGAAATTTATATATAACAATGTTTCCCCAAGTTCAAAACACAAAGCACCTCCCACAGTAGCTACTAGATATGGACTAGCTTATTTTATCTATGGCAAGCCCTGGTACCCCACTAAAGGCAAGCCCTTAGAGAAGGTAGATATAGATCTCCCCCTGTCTCCTACAGGGTGGTTTAATCCAGATGATGGTTGTGTTTATGTGTGGTGGTAAGGTAAAAGAATAAGGTTTCACAACATTCCTTCCTTCCTACAAAGAATATGTCACCCCTATAATAAATGTTGGTACATAGTAACCATTGGGACCGCTGCCCTCCTGTAACCTTTAACTCAGCAATTTAGATATTAACCAGAAGGACCTAGTAGAGATGGTCACATGACATTCTTTGTCTATTGCTTTACCGCAAAAATAGTAAGAATAGTCTTAGGTCATATAGAGTTTAGATATTAAGGAAATAAACATTGTATTAGCTCATTGACATAGTTAGATATTCTTAAAATAATTGTGATTTAGTAAGGATAATCTGTACGGTTACTGTTTTCTCATAATCTTTCTGTAAAAATAATTTCTTCCTATGCTTTGGAAACTTCTTTGATTTTATTAATCATAAGCCTGTCATCATAGCCTGAAGAAAAATGTATATAAACCCAGCCTTCCCCAGAATAAAGTGGGATTGATTGCACCAGAACTAGAGTCTGTGTCTTTCATTCTCCATCCATCGCCAATGCTGTCTCCTGCATCCTGTTTACCAGTGTGGAACCCATGGACTCCTGCTAGGGCTGGACCCCGGCAATCCACATTCTCATGGAGCTGGCTTGCAACTTCAGAAATGGGATCATGCCCCTGTTTTAATCAAACTTTTCATCACTTAACAAAAGACATGACAAAAAGAGTATAGAGGAAGAAAGTTTATTTTGTCTCATGGATCCAGAGGTTCATTCCATGGTCAATGGACTTCATAATTCTGAGCAAAAGCTAAGGCAGAACATCATGAAATCAGGTGCCAAAGAAGAAAGGACATGGCAAGATCTCAAAAGGGACAAAATACAACATATAAATCCCTAATCCCCTATTTCCTCTGGTCAAATGCTACTTGCCTACAATTACCATCCAGTAAATCCATATCCATGGATTATTCCTGATTATGTTAATCCAATCATCTCACCTCTGTACATTCTTGCATTATTTCATACATGAGCTTTTGGGAGATACCATATATCTAAACAATAGCACTGCTGTTATAAATTATTTTTTCACTCAACAGCTGTCTTAAAAATTATTTATTGAAGTATGTAAATGTGATATTTCTATTTGGTTATATAATTCATGGCTAAATCACTATTACTAAATGTTATAAAATAATAACTAAAAGTTATCAAAAAACTGTACCAGTTAGACACTATAATCAAATGCATTATATATATATGTTTTTATATACCTGTTATTCTTTTTTTGTGTACATATGATATATATATTTATGCATATACATTTCATATATATCCATATGTCTATATGTAATCTTATTTGATATTAAGGACAGGCAGATATAACTGTACAGCATAGTAACTTCAGACCACCAATGTCTATTTCTGACCTTAATTTTCCTCATTTTGTACACAAAGCCCCTTCAATGATTATTGGTGGATCCAAAGAGAATGAGATCTATCATATAGCATATCTCAGTAGTGTAACTATACTCCTGCATTAGGAAATTTTATAATTATTTACAGTAATCAATTCAAGAACTTAAAACAACCACAGGTAATATTAATAGGAAAACATTCACCATAGTGCACAACTTTTTAAATAACATTGTAAAATAGATATGGGAAATATCTTCCTTTCTTTTAGAACCTAGAAGAATATTTTAGCACAAATACTACATTAAATTGCAAACTAGGCATGAAATGTGATAAACATCTACACTATCATCAGAAACAAACAAGATATCCTTTATGAATTTCATTAGTCATTATCACTCTAAAGCTCTGAGTCAGAGCACAAATATTTTAAAATGTAGTTATGAAAACAACATATTAGTTGAATTTTAGTTGCCAGGGTCAATTATCTGATAAGAACAATAAAGAGAAGAAAAGTTTATTTTGGCTCATTATTTCAGATACCTAGTCTGTGGTGGGCTGACTTCAAAAGTGTGGGCCCTTATGAAAGAGAACATCATGGCATAGCAGAAGAAAGCCACTTAGCTACTGTTGCCCAGAAAGAAGAGAGTATGAAGGTCCAGGGACAGAGTATAATCCCCATAGGAATGCTTGTAAAGACCTACTTCTTCTAGTCATGTCCCAGCATCCTACAGTTACCACCCAGGCATCCATTTGAATCATGAATTCATTAAACCGATTAATCCACTATTAGGGTACAGCTCTCACAATTTAATCATTTCACATCTGAATATTTTTCCTACTATGTAAACTTTTCAGGAGTCACCTCATATCCAAACCATTACATTCTGTGCCTAGTCCTAAAAGCTCATGTTCATTTCAAGATGGAAAATTCATTTAGTCAGTCTTTAAGAGTTCCCATAGTCTTAACAGTTTCAGCATTGCATAAAAGCCCAGGTCCAAAGTCTCCTCCAAGACTTAAAGCAAACTCTTGACAGCCTCTGTAAAGATCAAATGCAAGCTACGTCCATTCAATATCCAACAGCACAAAGTAAACATTTCCATTAAACAAGGAAGGAGTAGGGGTAAGAAAGAGTGAGTGGGACCAATACCCACCATGCAGATATTAGATCCTGTAATTTCAGGTCTGCAATATGGGGCTCATGGTGATGAGATATGTTCTTCCAAGGGTTCAGACAGCCCCACACTTGACTGGTTGTATCCCACATGACCTCTCCTGTCCGGACTCTGCAGAAATCAGCTTTCTTTGGCAGAGGCTTCATGTTTCTGGCATCTCGTAATCCCGTAGGTCTCCATTCCAGCTTTGGCTTCATTATCACAGCTTCATGAATTGGCTTCTCATGGACTTCCTACAGGAATTTGGATCCTGATGAACTCTGCCTGGTC
Organism: Sciurus vulgaris; assembly: GCF_902686455.1. Taxonomy (NCBI): domain Eukaryota; kingdom Metazoa; phylum Chordata; class Mammalia; order Rodentia; family Sciuridae; genus Sciurus; species Sciurus vulgaris. The sequence continues at coordinate 20,772,095 of NC_136470.1, read as the reverse complement.
TCCCAAGCCTTTCTTTGAAATTTTGGTGGAAAATTTTATGACCCCTTAACTCAAGCATTCTGCATTTCTGCAGTAACAGCACCACATGCTGGACAGCACAGTCTCCTGCAAGCTTTAATAGTAGTTAGGGCTCTTTGGATCACACTTACAGCAGCCTCAGTGTGCTTAGGTGGCTGAATGCAATAAAAAGAATCCTGGGGAAACAAATTTCTATGCATCCCTTTTTAAGCAAGTTTCCCCCAAGGTCTCTTCTCAAAGGAATTTTTGTTTTCATACCTCTTAACTGGCATTGGGTGTGATCTTGTTGATTCCTAAGATGCACTCAAGGTATGTTTCCTTTTGTCTCTGCACAGAGTACTCAGCTTCTCCTTAGTGCTGAAATTTTCTTCATCAACCTCACATTCCTTGGCCTCAGTTGTACATTTCTGGCCAAACTGAAAGTATTTCAAAGTTTTATTCTCTGCTTTCTGTTCTTGTCTCTCAGAGTAAACCTGGCTAAAAGGTGCCAGCAACATACATGCATTCAGCTGAATGCTTTATTACCTTGAAATTTCCTCCACCAATGAGTTAGTTCATCATCTTTAAATGAGCCTCACAGAAAGTCTAAGGACATAGGCAAAATGTAGACAGGCTATTCACCAGAATGAAACACCTGTGGCCTTTAGTTCAATTTCCAGTCAAGTTCATGTTCCCCTCTGAGACCTCATGAATACAGATTTTACTGTCCACATTCATGTTGGCTTTGTGATCTTCTGAGATAGCACAGCATTGCTTATTAAGCTCTGCTTACAACACTTGAAAGACTTTCCAGCATATTTATCCAAACTTTTATGAATTCCTCCTATATAACAATTCCAAAGACTTCAGAACCACATGGCCAATCATATCATGTAATGACCCCACTCCTGGTTCTGAATTTTTCTGTGTGTCTTAGTAAGTTTCTATTGTTGTAACCAGAATATCTGACAAGAATTACTTAGATGAGGAAAAGTTTATTTGGGTTCACAATTTCAGTGATTCTGTACATAAATGACCAATTCTATTGATCTAAACCTGAGGGGAGAAAGAATATCATGGGAGAAGGGCATAACAGAGAATAGAGTCACTGATCATAGGAGGCTGTGAAGAAGAGGGAAAGCATGGAGAGCCTTGGACAAAATACAAACCACAAAGGCACACCGTCTCCAAATGACCTCCCCAAAGGCACAGTATCAATGACCTCCTTCCAGCTAAACCCCACCAAGTTACAAATACCACCCTGTAGTAATTAATCAAATTATTAATCCATCAAATGGATTAGCTCAATGACGAGTTTATAGTGACCATAATCTAATCATTTCACCTCTGAATATTCCTGCATTAACCCATGAAATTCTCAGAGAACTTCTTATATATAAACCATAATAATCAATACATAATTTATTAACAAGTCCAGATATTTTTTCAATATATCAGTATTATACTACAAGATAAATTATAATGAGAAAAATTAAGAAAATTATGCACAAGATTTATTACTAAAATATGTCTAATAAGATATGAAAAAATGTTGTGTAAGGCATTATAATAACAAGCTATTATTGTGAACTTATTTTGTACATTGCACTGTTCTACATTATTTGTATTGACTTATTTAACTCCTAGCAAAACTCTGCAACAGAAAAAGAGATTTTTAATTTTTCACAATCAAGATTCACGATAAAAGGTGATTTCTGGGTTTATATTATTTTTAAACATTTATGTTGTGTTGACTTATTATGAGACAAAAAATACAGAAATAAATAGGATGACTGATTTTATTTTGGAAGATTTGCTAGTACAATAAATATGAGTTCTTATCAACTCAACTAAAGCATTTCATGAAATCCAATGCATAATCTGATGAGGATCTTTTTAAAGCAATTTTTTTCTAAAATTACACATAGAATTAGAATATAAAGAAGTTATAAATAAAAAAAGTTGAAAAAGGAAAGTTTAGGGTATCCAAATAAACTTACCTGGTATACCTATAGAGATAGTATATAAGAGAGCAGTGAAAGATAACTAATGAATAGAAGGTCTAAAGTATAGAATACATAAGCATATGTAGAATTATTTTTAATGAAAATGATGTTTAAATTAATTATCAGAAGCATTAATTATTAAATGAACAGCATTGAGAAATATCTTATTTTACATTTGGAAAAAAGATGGTTTTACTCTTTGTCTTACATACATACAAAATAAAGTTCAAATTATTAAAGATCAAGATATAAAAATGGAACAAAATTTTTAGAAGTTGAGTTGCTTTCAAAATCCAAAATTTGAGTATAATTTGTCTCTGATATAAAGAAGTCTTTTAAAAAATCTCACACAAGTCATCAGTAAATATGAGGACATTGAATTTTTAATATCTTTTCTACATAGAAACTCCAAATACATTAGTTAAGACATACATGTCTCTTCACTGACATCATTGAATTAGACAAAGCTGAGCCCATTGTGTGGTGGTGATACCTTCGGTTTTGTATGGGTGCTGGGAACTAAACTCGTTAATACAAGTGGTTACTTGCAGACCCAGTTTTCTACTGGGAAGAAATTTAATATATAGCTAGGATTTTTTTAAATAATTTAGGATCCATTGAAAGTGAACCTCTAGACTGTATCTTTTTATGAGCATCATTTGAAAAAAAAAGCAATTGAAAGTTTTGGAAAATAGCACAAGTAAATAGGGTGAATCAATATTTGTATATATCCTTTCATAATCATAAAATTCTTGTAGCCTACTTAAAAATTAATCCATGTAAGGTCATATATTTTATTAACCTGTACATCCTTGAAATCTCAACACATAATTTATATTGAAGGAAAAGTTTTAGAATCAAAGATGTTCCTTAATAATCCAATCTGGAAGAAATCCAATTCAACTATTAAATTCTAAAATGAAATAGCAAAATAATTACTTATATAACCAGTTCGATGGATCTTAAAGGCCTAGCAATTTCGAAAGGCTTTGGATATATCATTCATAGGTGATTCCTCTTGGAGGCTTTAGTGTACTGATACCATTCTGGGAAACCCTACATAAAGAACAGCATTTATCATTTGCCTAAGCCTTTGTTGCATTGCAATCATGATCTTGTCTTTTAAAGAATATTACTTGTCAGAAATAAGTAAATGTTTTCCACTCTTTATGGTGATAACAATGAGAACTCAGAATGGTAATTTTGCTGGTGATTGATGTACTCATTTTTAAATTTTTATATGACCCTTGTTAAATGCACCTTACTAACTGCTTGCTTCATTATTGGATTGAATGAATTACATAATTTTTCAAATTTGTGCAAGAAATGAATATAAATTTAACAGTGGAGTATACATGTAATTATTTTTTCAGTCTTTTCCTGCAGAAACAGTCTGCTGTATTTCAAGACCATGAGATATTTTATTACTACTTTCTCTTGGCATTCAAAAATGTTAAAAAGAATGAAGAAATGTTTCAACATAGCACATTATTTTGGTCTCCAAGTCATTTGTGTCATGCATCATTATCAATTTAAAAATATTGAGTTATAACCCTAAAATATGATTATTTGTTGATATTTGCAGTTTCCCCTTATTTTTATGACACTACAAAAGAAATGACAAGTATCGATGTTTAACATAATGAGACAAAGATAAGATAAACTTATTTAAATGTTTTGATATGGACAAATAACATGTAATGTCATGATTAAATACTAACATTTTTCTTTAAAAGTTTTAGCTTAATACTTGATGAAATAATTATTTGAAGACAAGGTTCTCATTACAGTTTATTTCAATTATTTTAAAATTATAATTAAAAATATTTTCTAAAAGAAACCTAAATTTAAAGGAATAAAAGCCTTTTTGGCGGTATTTGCAGAAATGATCACTTTCATTTTCCAGTATGAACTGCTTGCTGTGCAAAATCTTTTAAAATGTAAGGTAGTACATATTTATTTCCCTAATGTTAATTAGACAATTTGGAGGGGGGGGAATTAAAAACTTTCCCAAGTTCTTATTTAAGAAATTTTATTTATCAGATTAGAAAGTATGATTTTACAGTATTTTAAATAGAAATCTGAGCATGTTAACAACTGATTGACTTTCCTGGTTGTACCATCTCTTTTCCTAGAGAAAATCAGTAAAAAAAAAAATCTCTGTGAGACTTGAACTAATTCTAATCTTATTCTCCATTTTTACTACTCGGCACTTAAAACTGTTGACTATGTAAATTTGTTGCATATTCTCTTAAAATGGGCATTCACTGAGATTTCAGTGGACTAATTGACATGATTATATTTCCTGCTTGAAAAATCACTCTGGCTACTTATAAGAACTGTGTGGAACAGAGGAGGAAACGGGCATATGGCCTAGTAGGATATTCGACATTGTAAGCAAGAGATAATGGTGACTGAGAAGTAGAAAAAGAACAACTGGGGTATATTCAAAGGTGATATTAATAACATTTCCCATTGAATTGGGAAATGTTTACCTAGTTTGACTGGTTGCATAAGCCTTAGTCTATCATCCTAGCTTAGTTATTAAGAGTGCTTCACTTCAATTTCAAAAGTGAATAAAACTATTTCATTTAATCAATTGTATTCAAAATTTAGATTAATGGGGACTGAAAGCTGATTATTTGAAACAAATATTAGGTAAAAACATAGAAAATATTATTATTTTATGAAAAATTATAAAATAATAGCATTTCATATATATTCTTAATTTCTATTTGTGTGTGTGTGTGTGTGTGTGTGTGTATGTGTGTTTGTGTGTGTGTGTGTGTGTGTGCAGAGGGGGTACCTGGGATTAAACTCAGGGACAATGGACCACTGAACACATCCCCAGCCCTATTTTGTATTTTGTTTAGAGATAGCGCATCACTGAGTTGCCTACCACCCACCATTTCTGAGACTGGCTTCAACTGGCGATCCTCCTGCTTAAACCTCCTGAGCTGCTGGGATTACAGGCTGGGCTTCTGTTAATATTTTCTTTACAAACTTAGTTAATAGAGTTTCTAACAGCATTCATTATGATGTTTGTATCAGTACATATATATATATATTTTAAATATGGAAAGATATATTTGATTTTTTTACACTGTGATTCTACTATGTCTCTGGATTATTTTTATTAACCAAGTATTTCTTGTTCTTTCTGAGTTTATAATATGAGCTATTATATTATTTAGTACTTCAGAGCACCAACGTATTTTATAGCCCTGTGGGACAGAAACAACTAGGAAAATAGAGAAATATGATACAAAATAGTGTATGACATAAGACTATCTGAACTTCACCTGATTCTATAGCTAAAGAAATATGTGAATTCAATTTATAAGCTTCAAATACAGTTTAATAGAATTAACTGTTACCTTACAATTTTCTAAATTGTTTGATTTCAGTCTCTACCTGGTTTTAAGCTCTGTGAACATACCTTCATTTTAAGTTAAATGTTCTTTGCCTCAGGAAACAGATATGTTTATAAATGTATCATAAAATAGGTGATAGAAATGAAAGTGCTGCATATTAAACTCTTCTTTAATGGCTAATTTGTAACATGAAGAAAACAGTGGAGGAAGCAAATATGAGTTTTCTATAAAATGAAATATTTTTTATCTGAAATATTTCCATAAAGATTAAATGTGTATCATACACATACAGATAACAGGTTATTTGTCTTTTTAAAGTTTACGATATTTAATGTTCAAAGTTTGTAAGAAGAATTCCAGACAGCATACCTGTAATCCCAGCAGTTTTAGGAGACTGAGGCGGAAGAATAGTGGGTTCAAAGCCAGCCTCAGCAATGCGGTGAGATACTAAGTAACTCAGTGAGACCAGATCTCTAAATAAAATACAAAGTAGGGCTGGGGATGTGGCTCAGTGGTTGAGTGCCCTTGAGTTCAATCCCCATTATCAAATTAAAAAAAAAAAAAAAAGAAGTTCCAGAAGAAGACAAGCATTTAAAGTGAGGTCTGAACACTCACAGAACTACAGAGCATGAAAACTATTCAAGACCAACAATCTGTGAACATGTAATTCAGAATTTATATTGCAAATTACTACTTCTGGAAAAGCAGTTTGAATACTGCAAGAGTCAATATATTTATAGTTGTTTATAGTGATTTACACTTGTTTTGATAAGAATTTATACTGATTTTGATGCCAATGTATTTAGTAATTCATCATGTAAAATGTTCAACTCTCTCAACACTAACTTCATAAGAAGCATGCAGAATGTATACATTGATGAAATATTTGTGAATAATTTGACAAGAGAGTACAAAAAAGTTATTTATTACCCCAAATAGTGACTCAATAAGGAGGGTCAATTTTTATGACCCAATTTGCCAATTTAAAGTATCTAGAGTGTTATGTTTTGTTTTGTTTTTGTTTTTGTTTTTGTTTTTGTTTTTTGGCACTGGGATTGAACTCAGGGCACATTACCTCTTAGCTGTATCCCCAACCCTCTTTAGTTTTTTTTTTTTTATTTTACGACAGGATCTCACTAAGTTGCTGAAACTGAACCCTTGAACTCATGCTCCTCCTGCCTCAGAGTCTCAAATTGCTGGTGTTACAGGTGTGCACCTCTGTGCCCAGCATCTATCCTAGAGTGGTTTAAACATGCTTCTGGTTATGAACACCACTGAGCAATACTCTGATACTAATGTTTTCTTACATTTGTCCAAAATTGATAGAAGTTGTTTAATAACATTGAAAGAAAAAGCATCAGTTGTTTTTAAGAGGGTTTTTTTCCAAATGGATATAGATCTCAAAAGCCTAAGAAGTAGGAATTGTAAAGGTTGTTGTTAATCTCACCTCCAAAACTGATGAAGAAGAGTTTGAAAGAAGGCTTCCTGAACCTCTGAGCTAATAAATCACTGTTACCGAACCATATACTTAATATTTTAGTCTAATTTTAACCACTCCATTTTTGCTTTTTGAACGACTAACATCACGCTCTGAGTAGGAGTTGACCACACTGACTTTCTGAGTCCATGAACTTCGAGGACCTTCATTTAATAAGTGGAGCTTAATGGGAGGGATAATCTACCTGATTTTAAGACTTATGACATACATACATTAAATCAAAATAGTTTTCTATTTGCATAAAAATAAGACTCATAAATTGATGGAACAGAATAATCCATAAATGGCCCCATATGAATATGGGCATTTATTTTTACAATGGTGCCAAAGTAATCCAATGAGAGAAATAAAATTATTTTCAAACAAACAAAAAAAGAAACAGAGCTTACAGTGTCTGCTGCCTTCTTGACTCTGCTATTGTAACGAATGTGTTGGGTGCTCAGTCTCTTCCAGCTTTGAATATTGTGATATGCTTACTGACATTAGCTAAAATATTGACCTTCAATGCTGGTCTGAATCTGGGTTTCTGCTGCCCAAAAATAGAATTTACCGGCCTCAAAGGACATCCTGCCTGGAAATTTAAACTTGAACTGCAACATGCATACTTGAATATTGCTTTCTCCCCTTACATTATTTTTTGGCTGTTAAATTATTTTGACCCTCAAAAAGCGATTCTTTGTATCATAAGAAATATGATGCCACCCTTTGACTCAATAGTTTCCATTTGGCTTCCTGCTGGATTCAGTCAACTATCTGCAGTAATTGATGAAACTTTCCTTATAACCTCCAATGCCCCATTTAGTACATATTTTAGCTGAACTTATGTGCACTTTCTGGATTCATGATCTTGTCCCTTCTAAAAAAGTATAAAATGAGATGATGGGATAGTACAGATATTCAACACCCTTTGATTTTATAAGTATCTAGTGGTTAATAAATAAATTAAATAATTAATAATTGAATATCATATATTTTATATAAAATATTTTTATATTGAAAATATGTGAAGTCCAATAAAATATATTTGCCATTACACCATTATTATATATGGAGGCTATGACTTTACTTAAAAGAACAAAGATTTTTTTTTTCTTTTACAAGATTTTAGATTTCAAAAACTTAATTTCACATGCAAATGTCATACACACAATCCTAACGCACATATGGACAGAAATAAACACATGCACACACAAACTTCTAAGCTTGTACTTAAAATTAAATTGTTTGTGTGTGTGTGTGTGTATGTGTGTATATATGTATATGTGTTTGTATGTATGTATGTATGTGCATTCCTGCATCTAATGATACTCTTCAGTGTGAAAATATGAGTTCTTCCAGAATCTCCTCTTAGCTTTCTTAGTGGTAAGTATATCCTCCTGGAACATTCCTGATGTTCAGTGCACATGGCTATGTGTCAACTCACCAGGTAAAAGGCATCCCTTGCACATTCTCTAGGAGAATGAATAAACTTAAGGACAGTCTTCTAGACTTACTGTTGTACAACAGATTCCAGCTATAGATTTATGTGAGTTATATTTCTACCTATGAGATAACACAAAAAATGATCATGAAAAAGTGAATAATAAAGACTTCTTTAAACAAGGAATTTCTTATAAAAGTGAAATTTCTTGGTTATTAAAATAAAAATTTTAATGCCCTATAGAATCTGTAAATTCAGAAAAAAAGTTATAAAAAGAGTTTAAAATCAATACCAAATCTCTAATTTAAAAATTTAATCCAAATTTATTGATTATTATTTTTTAATATCAACCTTGTCACTATAACAAAATGCATGAGGCAGGCTAACTGTATAAAGAAAGAGACTTAGTTTGTCCATTGTCCCCTGGGTTGAAGGGCATAGCAATTGCATGAGTTTCACTCTGGTCAAGGACTCCTGGATGAATGGCATCTACATGGCAGGAGCAAGAGATTACACAGCCTAGCAGGGAGCCAAAGGCAACTTGGGTTGCCCAGTTCTCTCCAAGGCACATCCTCAATTGTTCTATGCATCTCTCACTATGTCCCACTTTTGAAAAGGCCCCACACCACCCTGCTCATCATCAAGCTGAGGACGAATCTTTTAGCTCATGAACCTTGGGCGACAAACTCGAATCACATCCAAACCATAGCATGTCAATTACCTGAAATAATGTACCTGTATGGGTATCATTTTCCCATTGTTGTAATACACTAAACATTTTGTGACTTACATCAACACAAATTAATTGTCTTATAGCTCTGGAAATGAGACACCCAAATCACTGGGCTCAAATAAAGCTGTAGCAGGAACTTTTCATTTTAGAGGTACAAAGTCCTTTTAACTACGCAATACAATATCCACAGGTTTCTTTGTAAAATTTTGAAAAACAAAATAGTAGAATTTTTAACATAATGCTAGGTTTAGTTCCATTGACTCCCCACATTACATCCTGTGTGAGAAATTTTCACATCTGTTGATATTAAAATTAATAATAAAACTCTAACATGCAGTTTCACATCTTATTACATAATTTTCCTTTTTAAAAAAGTGGAAAAAGAAAAAGAGAGAGAGAGGGAATGAGTTAATAAAGATGTGTTAAATTTTGTCACCAATGTTCCATAAATGTTCAGGATTTATTGCAGGATCCTAGTCTGTTACTTTGGTTGATGTGTATGTTTGCATGCTAAAAAAAAAAAAAATCTATTTTGATTACTGTACCTTTGTAGAAGATATTAATGGAGGTAGGGTGGTGCCTTCAAGTTATTTCCTTTTATTCAAAAAAGCTTTGGCAATTGTACGTAGGAATTTCAGAGTTTTTTTTCTATTTATTCAAATATATAAACTTAACTTCGATAGAAATTTTATTAAATCTTCCTATAGCTTTTAGCAGTATGTACATTTTAACAACATTAATTCCTATGATCCATAAACATGGCATATCTTACCATTTTTTTCTGTTTTGCTCAATTTCTTTCATTAGTGTTTTATAGCTTTTAGTTTATGTAGATCTTTCACTCATGTGGTTAAATTCTTGATTAACAATGTTTTGTTGCTTTTGTTGCTTTTCTTGCTAATTCTAATGGGGATATTTTCATAATTTATCATTTGAATAGATTTTTTGGTATTGTAGAAAACACAACTGCTTTTTGTATGGTAATTTTGTATTCTGTAACTTTACTGAATGTATTAGTTTAACAATATTGGTATGGAGTATTTAGAATTCTCTATATTTAAAATTAGATTTTAATGTTAACAAAGACATTTTTATTTTCTCCTTTCCTATCAGGATTCTCTTATTTTTTGTTCCCTTGTTTTGGCTAAAACTTCTAGTTCTATGTTGAAAAGATATGGTGGTAGTGGCCATTCCTGCATTATTCCTGATCTTTGCTGAGGGTCTTTAATTTTTCATCACTAGATTGTAAGTTTAACATATATGACTTGCATTTTTTAAGTGGAATTTTTTATTGGGATTTTTGCTAAGTAATTAAAAAAAACAATAAATTACAAAGACAGTTGAATTTATAGATTGTCATTACAGGTTCTACTCATAGTGCTTTGAACTCCCTACCATTTATTTTGCAAGTTAATATTCTTGTTGAGAGACCTAGCCCTAACACTTTTTTTTCCTTTTTTTTTTTCTTTTCTTTCACATTTCTTATTGGTGCATTATAGATATACATAATTATGGGATTTGTTGTTACATATTCATACACACAAATTTAACAATTTAATTTGACCAATATTACTCTCCATCTCCTCCACTTCCCTCCCTACCTCCTACTCTCTGGTCCCTTTCCTCTATTGATCGTCCTTTGATTTTCATGATATGCCCCCATCTTTTGTTTCCTTTTTCTTCTCTAGGTCTCACATATGAGAGACATATGAGTTGTATTGTATTAAGGTATGTTCATTCTATACTTGCCCTGTTGAATAATTTTTCTAATGAAAGAATATTGAATTTTATCAAACTTTTTTTCTGCACATACTGAGAAGATGAGATTTTCAAGAAAATACAAAGAATACTTAATTGGGAAAGAACAGACTCTTCAAAAAAGTACTACTGAGAAAACTGAATATCCTTATCCCATATAATATAAAATATAACTTAAAGCTGATTAAAGATTTTAATATGATACCTGAAAACCTACTTCCTGGCTATCATGAGGTCAGGTCCTCTGTTCCTTCACACCCTCTTTGCCATAGGCCTATATTAGTAAAACCAGTCAAACTTGTACTGGACCTTCTGAAACCACAAACCAAAATAAATCTTTACATCATTGAGTTGATTTTCTCAGGTATTTCATCAAAGCAATAAAAAAAAAAAAATAATTCAAACATGAAAGCCCTTTGACCACAACCTAACGGTCCTTCATGATCAGGCTTATGACTAAATAGTCAACATCATCTTTTGAGAAACCCTGCACTTAATGTGCTATTCTAAGATTCTAAACAATCCATAATTTCTTCAACTAGTTATGATTTATAGATTGATTTCAGATTCTCATTAATATCTTAACACAGAAATTTTCTGCATCAATAATGTTAAGTGTGTTTCTCATACTTTAGCATTTATCGAGATTACATTGCTGGGTTTGCTCTAACAAAGTATTTTTCAACATACATTCCCAGAGTACTGAATTCAGTTTACTGAGGTTAGGCCTGAACATTTTTAGGTGATGTTAGTAAAAAGTTTGCACTTGAGTTTCATTACTGTATCCCTTGTCTGGTCTCTCATTTTTAGCATATTTTTCTTATAGGTAAATCATGTTTTACGAAACCATCTCTTGTAATACAATTGTTTGGTTTTAATGGCCATTTCCTTAGATAGCAGGAAAAATATTAAATCTCTTTTTGGGGAAGAAATATTAAATTCATTCTTTTAACTAGAACACCTAGTTAACAAAGAGCACAGAGTAGGTGTTAAATATCTGTAATAAATGCCTTAATTGAAAATTTAATTTTGAAGGCTACACCATACTTGTTATTATTTTTTTTATATTTTGCTTTCATGTATTTAAAATTTTCAGCAGGAAAAGAACATGATGGTACATTGAGTGGAATTACAGCTTGCAAACATTTCGGGTGGTAATGAAATAGCACAGTGATAAAGATGAGAGCACAGAGAGCTATTTTTCAGTCCCTACTTAAATTTATAATAATGAGAGGCATCATGAAGACATTTTCAGAAGATATTATAAAAGCCAGTCTAAATGTCAGACAAAATTTTTTAAAGACCTAGTGTTCAATAAGTGAAGAAATGTTTGGAATAGAACTTAAGTTAATGTCACAATAAGTTTCAGTAATGTCACAAACTTCATTCAAATGAACACAGTTTTGTAATGCCTGCACAAAAGTATTTTGAAAGGAAGTAGATCATGAATCAAACTTTTTAACTTAAGATTTCGAAACAGGTTGTATGTTTTACCTTACAAACTGCAATTCATTTATTAATTCTGTGTCATGTGCAAGCTGCATTCGTCATACCATGTCCTATCATTGTGGCAACTCTAAAAACATAGTTATAAATCAGACTAAAAGTTCAAAATATATGAAATCCACTTAGATGTCATTTATACTTATATGTGTATGCTTCTATGTATACATATATGTATATGAACTATAATTTGTAAAATATGAAGTTGATGGTAAAAACAAAAATTCAATTAGACAACCAAAATAGAATGAGCATTCAAAATTCTCTTCAAACTAAGAGAAACAAAGGCAGTTATTATATAATTACATAAGAGGATATGTTAGAAAACAACATAGTTATATAATTTACTAATATGGGAAATTGGAAATATCAAACTTTTTTTCATATCTACCCAAATGAACTCCTTTCTCTATTTTTCTTCAGGATCACTTGTAGCCATATCCATTATGTAGTTTTCTATGCCTTTTCTATAAATATACTACTGGATACTAATGCTGAAATTTCAGAATCAACTTTTTGATTATCTAAAGATACCCTAACTGGTGTGGATTTATTGGATTACAGAAAAAGTGTCTTAACTCTTCCTGTTTCCTGGACTTACCCGATAACATTACTTTACTATGAAACTTATATGCCAAAATGTGGCACACTTGGTTTCTAAAATACCCTTGATATGTGATTCATTATCTTTCTTATGGATAAAAATTGAAGGTATAATTCTTATTTATTTATTTATTTATTTTTGCGGTGCTGGGGATCGAACCCAGGGCCTGGGGATGGAACCCAGGGTAATTCTTATTTTTTACATCACACTAAGCATTCCAAAAGATGTTGTACTTTTTGAATCCGGGTAGCTCATTAAATGTTAAACAGTAAACTTTTATGAATTGACTATTCAACAGTCTCTGGCAGGTTTTTACCTAAGCATGGTATCCAGGTATCTTCTACATGTGCCTTAGACATTCCTATCAGCATGATGTAAACAATGTAGTCAAGATTTCTAAAAGAAGAATGAATTAAGCGATAACCCTGAATAATATTTTAGGGGATAAAGCCTGAGGTACCTAACATATGTGACAAACAAATAATGAAAACCCTGAAGGCAGAATTTAACCAAATTATACAGTTATAGTTTGTAACGTAGATATCTCCCAAGGGGTCACATGTTAAAGGCTTGCTCAGAGCTAATGGTTCTATCTGGGGGAGTAGTTAGTGAGGGTGGAGGCCATTGGGAGGCAGTGAGTTCACTGTGGATGTGCCCTTGAAAGTAACATGAGGATCTCATTTCCTTCCTCTCTTTCTACCTGACCTCCATGAGGTGAGCAACTTTGCTACGTAAAATGCTCCCCACAAAGATTTTCTGCTTTGCCACAGACCCAAGGTGGCTGGAAAATATAACCATGGACTGAAGTCTATGAAGCTAGGAGTTAAAATAAATCTTTCCTCATTCAAACTTGCTTATTTCAGGCATTTTGTCACAGTAATACGATTCTAACAGACATATGGCTATTACCTAAAGTGTAAACATTTTAATGCAGAGGTCAGCAATGTTTTCTGTAAAAGGTCAGATAGGAAATATTTTACGTTTGTGTGTCTTACAGTCTTTCTCGTAATTCTCCTATGTTATTGTGGTGTGAAAATAGCAGTAGAAAATACATTTTAAAGAGGTGCAGCAATATAGCTATATTCGCAAAAAGAGGGACAAGAGGGATTTTCCGTGTTTAATGACTTAGTTTATGTGCCACAAGTAAAAGATATATGTTATCAAAATGATTGAGAAAAGCTATAAAGTTTAAAAAGTTTAATTTGTATTTAAAAACACAAAACATTTGAAAATAATAATGTAGTAAAAGACAGTCTTGCAAAGTATAAGAAAAATAAAGTGTGCATGATTATATTAAGAATAGAAAAATAACTTTTAAGGCAATAACTATTAAGAGTCAGAGATATTTCCTAAGCATTATGTATAAGTTAAAGCAATATATATTAATAAAAACACATACCAACTGTTAGCATAATGTTGAAATATAAACAACAATTAAGCCAATGAGGTATTAGATATAGATTGACACATTTACCAGAAAAATGGAATATATAGTTAAGAAAATTCACTTGATTATAAACAATCATCTGACTGATAATAGATGAGATAGCCTACCACAATTCATTAAATGAGGGAACTATATTCAATAAACGGTGCTCAACCAATTCGATATCTACATTCAAAAATAAATAAGTAAACTCTAACCAGTTCTTCACACTATATACAATAAATAATCTGAGGTTGATCATAGACCTCAACATGAATGATAAAGCTATCAAAAAAACAAAATGAAACAAAAAAAAAATTTCTGTTCTTGAAAAAACTAAGATAATAATATCTTGACCATGAATAGTATTTTTTAAATGAGATAAATGTCCTTAAAATATGAATAAAATTTATTTCATTAAAATTAAGCATTATTTTTTTTTATCCAGGAGCTACATTAAAGAAATGAAAAGGCAAATCACAGAACTTGAGAAATACTTTCAATTTATATGAGACAACGTTTTATATACATATAAAGAATGACTACACATTAATGACAAAGGTCATAAGCCAAATTGAGTTGATAAAATTATTCAATGGACATTTTTCCCAGGACAATAAAATTGCCTAAAAATATTAATAAAAGATTTTCAACATGATTATTTAGAGATAAGTTTAAATATACAATGGTATAATAATAATATACATCATGTTGGGAAGGATTTAAACAAATTTGGTGATGTGAAGCCTTGAGATTGTGGAGTAATAGAAATTCTTATATTGCTACTAGAAATGAAAAAGGTAAAACTAACTAAAGTGATGTACATGTTCTGTTATTCAGCTTTTCATAACTGTGACCAAAATAACAGACTTGGGCAGCTTAGAAAAAGAAAAGTTTATTTTGGGCTCATGTTTTCATAAGTTTCAGTCATGGTCAGCCAGCTCCATAGCTCTGGGCCTGAGTTGAAGCAGAATATCTTGGTGGAAGGAAATGGCAAAGCAAATCTGCTCAACTCATAACAGTAAGTAAGCAGACAGAGAGGAAGAGGCCATGGAGAGAAATAATCCAGGTCACACCACCAGAAAACTTCATCCTCCCTCCACCCCCTCCTGGTCTAGAGTTACTACACAGGTGTCAGTTGAAACTATTAATCCATAAAGTGGAGATTAATCCATTGATGAGGTTACCATTCTCATAATCCAATCTTTTCACCTCTGAATATTCTTTTTTTGCCTGTAAATGCATTTAGTACATCTCTCAGTTTCCCCATAGTCTTAACCATTTCAATATTGCTCAAAAGTACGAATCTAAAGTTTCCTCTGAGCTTCAAGACTGACTCTTGTCGTGAGACCCTGTAAAACTACTTTACATATGTCATATACATCCAGGGCATAATGGCACAGAGGAAACATTCCCATTACAAAAGGGATGCATAAGGCACAGAAAGAAGAAATGGAACTAAAGCAAGACCAAAACACAACCAGGCAAATATTAAGTCCTACAACCCCATTCCAGGATCTGGGGTACTTGGTGGCAAGTTGTGGGTACTAAAGGGCTTGAGTATCCCAGGCCCTTCAACCTTGCTGGCTGTAGACTACATGGCCTCTCTTGACTTGGCTCTACACTGTGATTGCAACTTTCCTTGGCAGACACTTTATGCTCCTGGGGTCTCTTAGTTCCTTGGGTCTCCATTCCAACTTCAATTTAGCCTTCACAACTTTATGCATCACCCTGTCAGAGGCAGCCTGCAGGGATTCTGACCCTGCTCCACTTTGACTGACCACCATCCCCTTCCTTTGACATTTCAGTGGAGGCCTCTGACCCACTAATTCCAACATCCTACCTTATTGAAGAAGCAGTACCATATGAATAATGCCAAGGTCTTCTGGTAACTCAAGCAGTAGTTGAAATCCATTGGACCATTGTCTTGACCTGCATGATGATTTATTCAGGAAACTGGACAAGAGGTGATGGGGGATTAGAAAAAACAAATCTACACACAAATAGGAAAAAAGCTGGGACCCAGTGTGCACTGCACTTGGCTGGAGTGAATGACAATGAGTCAGCTCAGCACTTTTATTATATATGTTACATCATTAAAAAGGATTTATTGTGAGCAATTTCTTCAAAGCATTCAAGGGAAAGGACAGACTTCTGTGCAGCCTAATCATAATTATTAGCTTGTGCCCATAACTCTTTACCCCCAGACAGTTGGATTTGGAACCCAAGATTAAGAATTTATCAATTCTGTGGCTGGCACAGAATTCCCTTTTGAACAGCAACTGGGCAATCTTCGATCAACACTTTTGCACCAAGAAATTCCCAAGAGAGGTAACACTGCTGTCTCTGGGCAGTTGAAGGACCATAATTCATTTGCCACTCTCAACAGATCATGGGCATATCAGCCTCTGAGTGCCTGGTAGCTAAGCATGGTTAAACAAATCCTGGGGAAAATTTTCTTAGGCAATGAGTGCAGTCAGGCTCTCCTCGATATCTCTTAAAAAAATTTTGACTTTTATACCCTTAAGCCTGCAGTGTGAACTGCTGATTCTTTAGATTCCCTCAAGAAAGGTACTACTGTCTCTCTCCAAAGTATTTAGCTTCTCGTTAGTGCACATTATCTCTTCAAAAATCATGACTTCCTTGGTCCCAATTTTACAAGTCCTTCTCTGGCCAAACTGCAAGTTTTCACATCTTTCTTATTTGCTTTTTATTCCCACTCTGCATAGAAAACCTTGCTAAAGGCTACCAGCAATACCCATGCCATTGCCTGGATATAGTGTTGCCTGAAAGATCCTCTACAATATTAATTAGTCCTTCACTTATAAATTCAGCTTCACAGAAAGTCTTAGGGCATGGAAAAAATGTATATAAGTTCTTTGCCAAAATGTAAGATGAAAGACCTCCAGTCAAATTGCCTTCAGAATCCTTATTTCATCTAAAACGTCATGAGTTCACTTTTTTCTATCTGCATTCCTATGGGTATTCTGATCTTCTGAGCACCCACCAAACTGCCCATTAACTTCTGATTATAGCATTTAAGACTCTACCAGACTGTATCTCCAAACTTTTCCAAACTCCTCCCATAAATCAGTTTCAAAGTTTTCTGAAAAATAATGGTCAGGTATTATCACTGTCATGACCACACTTCTTAGAACCAATATCTCTGCTAGTTTTTTGTCACTGTTATCTACTATCACAATAACTGACAAGAAAATCTTAGAGGAGGAAAAGTTTATTTGGGGCTCACATTTTTAGAAGTCTCACATTTTTAGAGGCTGAGGTAGAGTTGTCAGCCAATTCTATTAATCTGGGCCTGAGGCGAGGTAGACCATCATGGTGTAAGGAACGACGGAGTAAAACTTCTCATCTCATTTAAGTCAGAAAGCAAAGAGAGACAGAGAGAGAGGGTCCAAATGAACCCTCCTCTAGTGGTCCAAATCAGCCACAGCCCTCTTGCCTAAAGTTAGCAACCAGTAGTGCATTCACATTGTTAAAACATTAAAAGAAGATGAATCCACTTATGAGGTTGCAACTCTCATAATCCAATCTTTTAACCTCTGAGAATTGACTAAGACTTTTCAGGGAATATTTATGATTATATTACTGGTGTGACTCAGTACCATATATAGCCAGAAGAATGAGAAGGTATGCTCCATTTGTGTACAATGTGTCAAAATGTATATACTACTGTCATGTATAACCAATTAGAACAACAACAACAAAAAATTGCTATGAAAAAAGAAGATCTAAACCAGAGTTCATGTTCTCCATTGCTCAGCAATTCCTTTTTAGACCGTTAAGGATCAAGACAATCTGGAATTACTATAAGCTTTGGAAAAAGTGCTCTTCAATCTGGGGAAGATAGAATTATCACATGCTCTGGACCTTGGACTCTGGAAATTCTTTCCTTTTTGTCCCTATCTTATTTTAAAACTTACTTTTTTGTTTTGTTATTCTTCTTATGATTTACATTTTTATTTTCACAACAGGAAACATGGTCAAACTTAACCTAAGGTATCATATACAGCGGGATGTTTTTGGTTAGTTTTTCACCATTGTGACAACAATAACTGAGAAAATAAATTTAAAGAGAAAAATATTTCTTCCGGTTCAGAGTCTCAGAAGTTTCAGTTTATGATTTGCTGATTCCATTGCTCTCAGGCCTGTGGTGAAGAAAAGAATCATGCCAGGATGCATGTGATAGAACAAATGTGCTCAGCTCATGTTGATCAGAGAGTAGAAAATGAGAGAGAGAGAGAGAGAGAGAGAGAGAGAGAGAGAGAGAGAATACTCTCTTCAAAGATACAACCTAAGTGACGTATTACCTCCAATTAAACTCCCATCTTGCAAACTATCCACCACCTCTGTTATGGTTTAGATGTGAGGTGTCCCTCAAAAGCTCACAAGTGAGACAATACAAGAAGGGCCAGTGGAGAGATGATTGGCTTGTGAGAATCTTAACCCAACCAGTGAATTAATCCCCTGATAGAGATTAACTGAGTTGTAGGGTATGGCTAGAGGAGGTGGGGATTGGAGGCATATCTTGGGGTATAAATTTGTATCTGGAAAATGGAGTCTATCTGCTCCCTGATCATCATGTGAGTTGCTTCTCTCTGTCACACTATCCCACCATGAAGTTCTCTACTGTTGTTCTGGTTGGGTCCTTAAGTCATAGCAATGAAAAGCTAACTAAAAACCTCTTAATAGCTCCTCAAATTAAGAATCTATCAGTGGATGAATCTGCTTAAGAAGTATAGCCCTCATGATCCAATCATTTCCAGATATCCCCAACTGCAGACAGTGCTGCTTTGGAGACCCAACCTTCAGAACATGGCTTTTGGGGAAAAAATTTAATTCAGATTTTTAACAAAGGTCAATTACCTCTTTTTCTGAGAATATTTGAATTAGAGAAAGATGGTAAATGTGATTCATAATTACTGTGGTTTACATCTTGTAATGTATATGCTTTATGTTCCAGTACTTATAATGTGTCAGAAAATTTGAAGGTAAAGAAATCTAACACAGTGGGCACTCTCATGAAGGGGAATTGTCTCTCAGATATGAAGAGGTAAGATCATTGGGCTATTCTTAGTGGCTGCCTGCCTACAGATGAGAACTTCTCATTCCCAAGGAGGCACAATTTTCAGCACATTGTGGAACACCAATACAGAGCAGCATCAGGAGATCCTCTTAAAAGCATTGAAAAAATATTTGACAAATTGCATTTTATAGTCTTTTAAGGCTTATTATGGTGGACGTATGATAGGTATAACCTTAAAAGTATCCAATAAATAGACAAAAAGTATATATAAGATACTCATGCACATTGCTGGTTTGTTGCTTGAGCACACTGTATGGAGCAGGATGTATTTCTGCATGGAATGAATAATAAAGATTGACAGACTGGGTGAGTGCACATGATATTTGTGCCATCTTATGCTTTAACTCATTTATGATTTTTTTTGCATTATTAAGATGTGACTATACGCTTCCCCTCCACACTTTAATTGATAGTTCCCAGAATTGGCAGTGAACTTCAGCATGTCTAAATACCTGCACTGTAAGTGAATTTTTAATTGTGGCATCTTTATTTGAGACATATTCTAGATCATTATCTTTTTCCTCTCCTATTTCTACTTACCATTTTCACCCAAGCATTTGCATTTTCTTTGTTAACTCACCCCGCTCCATTTAGGCTGGAGGAGTTTCCTCTTGCAAAACGTATTTTTAGTATTCCTGTCTTACTCTTTTATAAATGGAGATTAGCTAGAGTCATTCTCTAAGTGTCAGTTTTTCTGAAGATGAGTTTCATAAAACTGGTCCAGATTCCATTTGGGAACTGCAGCTGTAGTGATTCAACCCAAACACTGCAACACACATAGGGACCTGAGTATTTTGAGTGTCTCACAAATCACCAGGTACTTGGAAAACACCAAAGCTATCAGACCAATTAAGAATAAGACTAATTGGGATGAAGAATGTAAGAAGTAAGGGAGAAAAAGGCAGAATTTTCAGCTTTGTTTGATATATTTGCTGGTGTTTCCCTTGAAAGAGAGAAAGGGAAAGGGGCGGATAGATAGATAGATAGATAGATAGATAGATAGATAGATAGATAGATAGATAGATGGATGGATAGATAGATAGAACGATCAAATTACTTAAAATTATCTTATATGAAAAAGAAGGTGGAAAATAGTCTTATTTTCTTTGAGACAGAATGGGTTAGTGTTCTGGATGCTTCTTGAACACAAAAGTTCTTCAGTTTGGAATACAGACTCACCTAGTTTTACTTTTACTGAAGGAGTTTAGGTCCAATTATTGAAATCTGGAAGCTGCAGAAGGAAAGATTTGGGTACAATATATATTTTATAAAATAAGGAATGAATAATTTTAAGGTGAAGAAGAGTTACTGATCTTGCTGTGGGAGGCCACTCACCATCAGAATATCCAGATTTGCCTGAGCCTGGGAAAGCCACGACTGCCCCTGAGTAACTCACTTGTGCTTTTCTATAGGTGAAAGAAAATGTGACGTACAGCTGCTTAGATTAAATTCAGATAATAAACTCTTATAAAGTTCAGCGTTTACAATTTTATAAACTAAAATCCATTGCTTGTAGAAATTTTCTTCCTTTTCCCCTCTCTACTAGCTTGTTTCCCAAATCTTCCTCATAAAGAAATTATGTGTTCTCCTCTTCATCCATTCTTCTATGCTCATAATCTAGAAAAAATAGTGTCACTGATTTTTTTCTTTCCTGCCAGGGATGACGGTTTCTACCTTGGAACCAGCCAAAGTTTGAGTCTGCATGGAATCTGCTGTTAACTGTCTGTAATGTAACACCTCGGGTAAAAAAGAGGGGTGGAATTCCCCCAGCTCTCCCCTCCCATGTAGCACTTTTTTCTTATATATATACTAGTTTTAGTCAGGTGATGTTTAATATATAATAAATCAATTTTACCCACTCAGTTACTATATCTAATGTGATGGTACCACAAAATTCAGAGCATGCCTTGATAGCTCTGTATGGGAAGAAATGTACTGATTGGATAATTGATACAAACTTTCCCTCCAGATTTGAATCCTTTTAAATGTAATGGTCTAGTGCATCCTTTGTCCTTAATTTCTCTCAGAACAATGAACACAGAGTCCCATGGATTTTTCTGTTTAAAATTTTATTGTTTAGTGTCTATTGTTCCCAAGCATTTTACCCATGCAGGAAGTAGATTTACAAGACACAATATGAAGCTTTAACTAAACAATGTTATAAATACAACAGGGTTAAAGAAAGCATTCAATCTTGAAGAGAAAGTATTAGTACAAAACATGGTCAAATAAATCTAATGGTCAAAACATGTAAGGTGACATTCAAAATTCAAACACTAAGAATATCATTTAAGAAGATGTAAACTTTTGTTTCAAGTATCTTAATTTTCATTTGAGTGTTTGGAAAAGTGATTGTTTAATATTTGCTGTTATTTGGGTGATTCTATCTTTTTGCTCCCTCTCCTTATCACAGTCTCACTAAATGTCACTCTGACCAAAATATTGGTTCTCGAAAGACACTAATGTGACAGCTGCTTTCTCATTCTCTTCTAGCTTAGTTCTTTCACAGTATTTCAGAAAATCCAACATCACCTTCCTCTTGAAGTCTGTTTTTCCTCTGGCTTTTGCTATTCTTTCTTTGGTTATATTTTTATCTCTGATTAATCAGGTTTGCTGCAATTTCCTAATCCACCATTCACACTTTGTAAACTTTATGTATCTGTATCTTATATCTTATCACAGTCTTATCTAAGATAACATCTCTTTGTTTTGCCACTTTTCTACCAGAATTTTTTTTTCCAATAAAATTTCTATTTAATTCTCAATATTTAGATGAAAAAATTCCACTCCTTTAAAGAATTTCTCTGTTTCAAACAAAGTCTTAAACAATTTATGATTCCCAGGACATTACAATGATGGGCAAAATTATAATGTATACAGTAGAACAATCATGAACTTTAGATTCAGAAATCCTAGATTTAAATTCCAGTTGTCTAACTTACACATGTACAATATTGCACAGCCACATTTCCCCATGTTAACTCTAGTCTCTACAAATCATTTATGCCCATTCTTTTATTTGTTCTAATTAGTTATACATGATGGTAGAATGCGTTTTGACACATCATATATAAATGGAGTATAACTTCTCATTCTTCTGGTCATACATGTTGTAGAATCACACCAATCATGTAACCATATATGTACATAGAGTACTAATATCTGATTCATTCTACTATCCTTCTTCCCCCATATGCCTCCCTTCCCTTCACTCCCTTCTGCCTAATCCAAAGTACCTCTATTTATCCCTAGTCACCACCTGTTAATGTGAATTAGCATCCACATATCAGAAAAAAACATTAAGCCTTTGGTTTCTTGGAATTCGCTTATTTCACTTAGCATGATATTCTCCAGATCCATCTATTTACCTGCAAATACCATAATTTAATTCTTCTTAAGGCTGAGTAATATTTAATTGTGTATATATACCACATTAAATTCAAAGTTAGGCACTAGAACAGAGACCCTGCACTTAATAGAAGAAAAAGTAGGCCCAAATCTTCACTATGCTGGTTTAGAACCTGACTTCCTTAATAAATTCCTAAAACACAAGAAGTAAAATCAAGATTCAATAAAAGATATGAATTCAAACTAGAAATCTTCTTCTCAGCAAACAATCAATAACCTGAAAAAAGAGCCCACATAATGTGAGAAAATCTTTACCACAGGCACCTCAGATAGAGCACTAATCTCCAGAATACATAAAGAACTCAAAAAACTCACCGCCCATAAAATAAATAACTCAATCAATAAATGGCTATGGAACTGAACAGACACTTCACAGAAGAAATACAATTTATTAACAAATATATGAAAAAATATTCACTATCTCTAGCAATTAGGGAAATGCAAATCAAGACTACGATTTCATCTCACTTCAGTCCAAATGGCAATTATCAAGCATATAAGCAACAATAAATTTTGGTGGGGATGTGGGGAAAAAAGGTACACTCATACGTTGCTAGTGGGAATGCAAATTGGTGCAACCATTATGGAAAGCAGTATGAAGATGTCTCAAAAATCTTGGAATGGAACCACCATTTGACTCAGCTATCACATTCCTTGGTTTGCACCAAAGGACTTAAAATCATCAAACAACAGTAATACAACCACATCAATGTTGATAGCAACTGAATTCACATTTATGCCCATTATTGACAAAGTCTTCCAAACTATTCCTATATTGGCAAGTCACATATGCCAAAATTCACAATACATTAGTAATTAATATACGATGAGAGTTTATATGTTTGCATCTTCATTTTATTCTTTAGAATCTAGGCATTTCATAATTCACATGAAAACCAATCATGCTATTAGAAGCCAAGTGCTTTATGTTGGTTTCTTTTATAATAACCACCATTCATGTTAAACTACATAAACATTTGTATAGGAGTTAAGAAAATTGATAACTAACTTCAATAATCAATTTTGGATATGAGAAACCTTACTAGATTTGGTAAAGGGACATTGAAGAGACTGTATTTCCTACAGGGACCTAAATGGGAACAAGATCCTTTGAAGGTTTGTGCTAGAACAACAGAAAGGAAAATGATTTTTAGGTGGGGTCTAGAAAGAAAGTAGGCTTAGCTAAGATCACATGAGGAAGGTAATCCTACTATTTACAGGTTTTTTTTTTTTTTTTGTTGCAATAATAGAGCTTTGCATTTAGCTGTCTTTCAGAGAATCAGCCATCTCATCGATGGTCTTAGTGCCTCCATCGAGAAATTCAACAACACTGTCACTTTTTAAAATAATTTTGTCTTTTCAACTGACACATAGTTATTCATACTTATGGAGAACAGAGTGATAACTCATTTCATATATGTGGCATGAAATGATCAAAGCAAGGTAATTGGCATTCCCATCTCATCATTTTTATTGTCATATGCCTGCACCAATAATTATCAAAGTACATTTAAGATTTTTGTCTAGAACTTGAAGCATAGGAGGATGAAGCCATCTTAGCAATATGAATAATATTCTAGATAACTCATATGACAAAAAAACTACCAAACCTTTATTTTCATACTTTGTAAAATAAATAACTAAATATCCAGTAATAAATCCAAAGAGAGAACACAACAAAACTAATAAGAGTTAAATGTTAGCTTCTTGCCACACCTTCAAGGACCAAGCTTTTATCAGCATTCTAATCAATTATGATACTAAATAAGGTTATATTATAAGGCTAATTGATTTTAATTTGAAAATCATTGTGTTACTCTCACTGGCTTCCCTTTTTCTGCTCTACAGAAATATCTAATCTGCTGTGATTCTCTAGACAGTAACATCACTGTGACCTGCTGGCAATCTCTGGTTGCACAATTGTTGATCCAGAAGGAACTTCGCCAGGCTCATTTGGCATCTTAGGCCAATGTAATGCCACAAAGACTGTTGTAAAAGCTCTCTGGATGTGGAATAAAATATTCATCCCAACAAATATTCCTTGGGCCATGCTTAGTTATATCATAGCAGTACAATTATAGGACCACAATCAACACTCAGTTCAGGCAAACTGATTTTCTTAGGAAGACTTCAAAGACCAACAGAAAAGACCGAAGGTACTGGTGAAGCCAATTAAATTGCAATATATACTCATTCTGATTAGTGTGTTTATATATGACAGTAGAATCCTATGGATAATTCTTCATTTATATATACATGCACAATCTAAGATTAAATAAAACTTGTTGCTCGTATATATGCAAATATAAACATAATTTCTACAGGTAATTTTGAAGCTGAAATATCTATCCTGTGTATGACTTCTCATGAATGGCTATGGCTTGCCATTCATGCAAATTCAATGCAAATTTCTTGTGATTATATTCACAATTAAGTCTTTTTTCTAACTAATAGGAAGTGGAATTTTGTAGTGATTATTAATTCTTTAAATTATAATTATATGTCCACATTAAACAACTGGAAGAGTACATGAATAAATTAATCAAGGATAGTTAAATACAATGCATACATTATTTTCTTAATTAGAAGGATTTATTTCACAATCAAGTATTTTCTCAAAGTTCATGTTGTGCTTTCAATGAAATAATATGACCTATGTGCTTTATTTCTCTTCTTTCAAATCTATAATTTTCATGTACCTCTTGATTAAGTTTTCTGCTTACCTAAATATGAAACTCATAATTTCTCTTAAGAAGGACTGAAATGTGACTCAAGAAAACCGTTTTATATTCCCAATTTTTCTTAAGAAAATCTATAGTAGATGAAAAATTGATACATATATATGTATTTTTTTAAACTTCTTAACTAAACATAATGAAAGTAAAGAAAATCTTAAATAGTTTATTTGAACAAGAGACAATTTATGAATTGGGAAGAACCAAAAAAATATATAAAGAGAGAGAAAGAAAAATGTGGTTTTGGACTCTGTTGAAGCACAAGGGACAGGTTTTTTAAAATGATTGCTTCTGATTAGATGAACTTAACTTAATTTTTCTCTAATATAAGTGTTTACAAGAATAGTCCAGTTATGTATCACTTATGTTTGCAATTCAAATAAGGTTAAAATTATCTTCATGGACTAATTTACTTTGCTCAGGGGATTTTTCAGACCTGCTCTCCATTTCAATTTCCTTTGATGGATACATTGATTAGTGGATAGATAGAAAATGTGTGGTAATATAATTCTTGACTATTATAAAAATCGATAATAAGGAACAGCAGTCAGAAAATATATTCTGCAGAATGAAGAACAGAAAATATACAGACTTTGCAAACTAAATTTTCTTATTCATCAATAATCACTGCCATGTATAACTGAACAGAACAAACAAAGAAAAACATAACAGTCAACTCATCATCCCTAAAAAGAGCCATGGAAACTGTCAATGGAATAAGTACATACCATTAAACTCTATGAGAGCAAGTATTTTACTATATATTTATATATATATGTATGTTTATATATACACATGTATATGTTTATATATGTATATAATGCAATGTATATTTAAATATGCAATGTGATAAAATATGCACATTTAAATTACAGATGAATATGCATGCATGATTAAAATCATGCTAATTGGGTCAACATACCAATTGATATATACTCATAGAGAAGGTTAATGGACTAATAGATAAGTTAGGTATTGTCATTCATTCAAAGTAAATATTATATTCATTTAGCAGAAGATATTCTAGTCACTGAATTCTATGAAAGATAAGGACTTTAAATTTGTTTTGAAATAGCAATAGAAACAATAAAATGGACTTCAATACCAAATGATCAACAGCCCACATAGTACAGCTTTGATTTGGTTGATCGATATAGCAGATTTTTGTCTTCCTTTGAGAATGAAGAAGCACTGTAAATGTGCAAAGATAAAATAGGTGATAACATTTATGCCATATTAGTAGTTGGAAAGAATTGATTTTCTTTATGTTCAAAACAAGGATGAGGATATAGACAATGTAGAAACAAATGCATTTCAGACATATTAGGACTTTTATCATATTTCTTAACAGTCATAATTTCTCTCATTAGAATGGTTTGTGTTTATATGCTCCCTTAGTTGGTTTAACTTCTTAGTATCTACCATATTGTGCTTTAAATTTCATTTAAACATTTGCATTAGAATAGATAACTTATTATGTTTACAAATAACATTTTTTTAAATACCATATTATATCTTTGTAATATAAGCGTGTTTTAGAATTGTGGTTGCTTGACATTTAAGAATGTTAGTTTAGTACAATCACTTCTAAGTAAATATTTAAAAAATTCAAATTTATGTTTATTCTTAGAAATACACAGTATTTCTTAGCATTTTACATTTTAAATGTACATGGTGGCCTGATACTGAAAAGAAATTTAGACCTGTAATCCATAAACCATAACATAAGTTGGCTAAAAAAAAAAAACTGTCAATTAAAAATGAATGATCATTTCTATTCATTGGTATTATGCTAATAGTGCCCAAACAAGAATTATATTTCCTGTTTTATTTAAGTTAACTTATTTTCCCAACATTTTTAAACTACTGTGATATTTAATAGATGTATAAAACATAATGAAAAGTTCATGAAAAGTTATAAAAAAAGAAGACATATTGATTTTACCCCATGATTATAATTGAACAGTCCTAATTTTTGTAGTGATAATCAATTGTCTTCTTAACTGATAGGGAAAAAAGGCAGTTTTTATTGTCATTTTCTCAATATCATGTTCTTGATTACTAACACATTTTTAATGTGCCTCTGAAAGATTCTAAAAAAGGTCAAGTTCTTTACACCAAATAATTATGTGCATGAAAAATATTGTCATATCACCTTAAAAATGGTGCAGTTAGAAGAGTGTTTTCTTCAGTTTCTTCTTTTTTTTCCACAGCAACAGGGCAGACAACCTTGGCTCCTCACTTCATATTGCTAGGTTTAATATCTCTCAATTTTTTGTAAGTGGAATTGAGGATAATAATATCTAGTCTGTAAGTTGATGTACGTACACTGACATTTAAATAATATTTAAACAAATTCTAAAAAAAATTGAAGCTGCAAAATTTTACACAGTTATATTGTGTATAGCATACACTCAGCACAAATAAGCATTTGAAATTCAAAATAATTGAAAATATCACTCACGCTTATTTCCAAATCAAAATTTCATTTCTTGGGCGTGATGCGCCTGCTATAATCCCAATGGCTCAGGAGTCTGATGCATCAAGATAGCAAGTTCAAAGCCAGCCTCAGCAAAAGTGAGGCAGTAAGCAACTCAGTGAGACCTTATCTCTAAATGAAATACAAAATAGGACTGGGGATGTGGCTCAGTGGTTGAGGCCCTGAGTTCAATCCCTGCTATCAAAAAAAAAAAAAAAGAAAAGAAAAAGAAAAAAGAGAAGAAAAGGAAAAAAGAAAAGAATTTCATTTCTCATGTAACTCTACTTAAATCTACCCTTACAATTAGTTCCTACAAAAGATGTTACTATATTTAACACAACACTGAATTAATCAGTGAACTTTTGACTTAGGATTTAAAAATCTGAAATAGCTTCCAAAGTGTCAGAATAGGAATAATGATTATCTCCTGAAGTAACTTTTAAAATTTTTCTAAACAATATGTCAGAAAATGAAATGTTTTATTATTTTGTGTCAAATAACATTAATTGTATTAAAAGAATATTAATTAATAAATTAACAAGATGAGGAAGTCAACCATGAAAAAGAGAATGGCAAATAGAAAAGTGATAGATGTACTTTCTACAGCTGATAGAGCCAGCAATATCAGTGAATGCCAACATCTAAAAGTAAGTGATCACAAATTTAGACTTTTAGATAATGTGTAAAATGGTTCTTAATATTTCATATTCCAGTAGAACAGCCCGAGGTTCTTACTGCACTTACATACATTCTAGGCTTTTTATATAAGACACTGAATGGTCGGTCATGTTACTTTCTTTTCTCTCTGCCTACTCCATTAACAAAAGAGAGATTGGCATCATTCGAGGTGTGTGATCTTTAGGGCTAATCTAAGCAGCAATACCAACATCTGTCAATTTTTCTGTTGCCTGCAGCCTAGAAGCAGCCTCACATGCCCTTGTTTCCCAGAGGGTATCCAAAACAGACTTGAGTGTGTCTTAGGAACAGTTGGTGCTTTATTTTGAGATTACTTTCCAAGTTCGGATTCCTTATTAATGAAAAAAGTCGTCTAAGAAAACAGATGTTCAGTTGAGAGGAAAAAAAAAAAAAAAAAACACCACAGATAACAGGCACTCTTGAATCATAATGCATATTTACCAGAAAATAAAGGATGCTTTTTTTTCCATTTTAATGAAATATTCTTGTCAAACAGGCCAAAATTACACATTTTAGCCATGACAAAACCATAGAGCCAATATATATTTTTTAAATTTTTAATAAAATTTTATAATTACAAGAGTTACATGTTTTGATTTGACTTACTATAAGAGGATTTGAGTAATCTTTAATATCTGAATGGTGTTTCTCTGAAATTTGTGTAAATTTTATGAATTAGTCAATTCCAGTGGTCACAAATCATTGCTATATTTAACTTCCTTCCTTCTCTTTGTCCAAGAAAGTTCATGTTTGAATAGTCTCCCCAAAACAGCTCCTTAACTGGAATCTCACAAAATTATTTCCAGAATAGTGTCTAAAATAGCTTATCGGGTTTTGCTGTTTCAAATTTGGGGTAAGTTTGAGAAATTTCTTATATTATAGTTCCCTTTGAAGAAAGGAAAATGTGAATTATACAATTTTCTTAAGTAGGTAAGTCATTTTATTGTTGACATGAACACTTAAATTATACTTGAAAAGAAAATGTGATAGGTAATGAATCATGTTATATTTTAGAATTTGTGTTTAAAATATTACTACTTTTAATACAATGAATATTTTTGCTTAACTTTAAAAATGTTTATGTGTATTTATCAAATTAGCTTATGAATTTTCCTTGGTTTTTATGTAATTTATATAAATGATTTTTGTTTCTCCAAAAATATAAAGCAAAGAAGCATGGAAATTATTCAGTGATGCTGCTGATGTGCAAACAGTTTTTTAAAGGAAAGACAGGAAATCTTACACGTTAAAAAAGAAATCAATGTTTATATTAGGAATGTTCTAAATATTTCTAATGTGGTAAATTTATATTAAATCATACATCAAAACATCAATCCTAAAAATTAAATACAAAAAATTTCTACCCAGGCATGGTGGCACACACTTGTAATCCCAGCTGCTCAGGAGGCTGAGACAGGAGGATGGAGAGATGAAAAACAGCCTCAGCAGAAGGGAGGCTTAAGCAACTTAGTGAGACCCTGTCTCTAAATAAAATATACAAAATAGAACTGGGGATGAGGCTCAGTGGTCAAGTGCCCCTGGGTTCAATACCTACTAATGCCCACCAAAAAAATTTCTTCCTCTTTTGACAGAGCTCTCTCCAGGGGAAATCACTAACTTGATATTATTATTCTCATATATTAATTTAAACTCTGATTTTATATTGATGTATTTAGAAACAATGTGTAATAACGTTAGATGTTTTAATAAATAATATAAACACTATTAATTTGCTTTCAACAGTACATTTTATCCATACTGAACATCGTACTTCCACAATGTTCTATCTCTTGATGATGGAAATTGATGTAGGTCCTAACTTATCTCTTACAAACTTTGCATCTACTGATATTCTTTTCAGGTCTTCATATGCATATTTAAAAAAGTTCCACAAGAGTATACATTTTATGACAGAATTGCTTTATCATGTTTTTTGTACTTCTTTATATTCAGTACTGTGTAAATAGCAATACATATTCATGTCAACAGGAAATTAAAAATTCTAGGATTTCCTGCCTTTATAATACTGTATTGTCAGAATTTAAAGTTTTTGCTCATCTGAGGTATGTGAAATGATATGCAATGGTAGTTTCATTTTGCATTTTTCTTATTTGATATTTGAAAATCATTTCATATGTTCATTTATAACTGAGTATACTGTTTGGTTAATATAATAACAGATCATGTAAAAACTCTTTATATCTAATGATATATAATGCCTTAATGTCAGTCTTGCCTAGTATTCTTTAGTTATCTTATGTCAGTGTTTGCCTATGTTAATTTATTTTTAATTTTAAAAATTAACCTGGTCTAAGGGTTTGATCATATATTTCATAAACTACACTAACCTGATTTTTGAAAATGTAATCAAAGTATATTCTTAATTATCTGACAAATTTAATTCTCATGCATTTTTCGTACTGGTTAGCAAGTTTGAATTATATTCTTACACATTATTAATTGAATAATATTCAATTCACTTTTCTCATGAACATAAAGTTTATAGCTTACTTTCAATAATAAAATGTCTAAAACATTATTTTTGTGCAAAAGACACGAGGCAAAGATTTTTGTTGTTACATTTCAATATAGTCCAAATTTGATTGATAATTTGTTCATTTCAAAATATGAATTTAAAATTGAAACTATTCTCTTTATTTATTTCTGGGAAAATATGAAGTATTTACTGAAACTTCTTAGCATCTCATTTCTTCAGTTCTTATTCCTCTAGAAACATTTCTCTGTGCCTTTCTGGAGGTGTCCACTCTTTTGCCATTTACTCTTCACTTTGCCTGAGAGGGAAACACTCATTCCTTCCTCCAGGTAAGGCAATGTTGCCTTGTAAATGGCAATATTTTATATTTTGGTTTCTTCAAGACTCTTCATGATCCCACCCTTCTCTTCTGTGGAAGGGAAAATATAGCAAAAAGAGAGAGGAAGATAATGAATAGCAAAAGCAATTCCATTTAAATAAAACCATACATTTCTAATGATTTTTCTCCTTTTCAAACAGATTTTTTCCTTTTCCTATTCACATATACATTAACACATGTTCTTCCTGCAAACCTCATATCCAAACAATAATAGTATTGTTTCTGATATTACCTCAATATTAAAATGAAGATTTTTTTTTTCTTACAGAGCAAGTGCATATGTTGCTGGAAATGCAATGCCATGCAATTTTGAAAGGAGATTTAAAAATTCACTATACCACTTTGGCATCATAGACTTTTTACGTCGGGACTAGTAATTCTGGATTCTATTGCTCACGATAATATGAACTGGAAGAGCAATATGACTAAGCATATTTCCACTACAGTAAATAGATAATTTACAGTGTGCATGTGATTTAGAAGTAGGGCAAAAGTTCATACAGCAAATTTTGGGAAAAATAAACTTATATAAGTGAAACTACACCCTATGGAAATAAAAAGGTTTATCTTATTCATATGTTCACATTTTAAGAAGTAGTGAATCATTTTTTTTCTCAATTAAAGGGATACCATGAGTTAATATTTTGCATAAAATTTCTTAAAGGACAAAAATAAATAAAAGAACTCTCTCATTAGAAAACTGCATTTGCATAATTACTATAAAATGCCAATTACACAAGAAAATAGGAGCCAGAAAGGTTTCAAAATCTCATTTGAATAATGCATGCATATGCAGAGGTTCTGCATGGCTAAGTCAATCACCCCATCAGTGAAAATATTTACCTTAGATTGTTAACATAAAATAAAAATTTTCAATATGAAAACAGAAGCCTTCAGTATAAAATGTACATTATCTTCAGTCATGTCTCCCTTTCCACCATTATAGGTAAGCTAAATAATTCATTTGTTCTCTATTTACAAAGCAATAAAAACTTATGTAAAATATCAGGGTACTATGAATATTTACTATATAAGACCTGCCCAATCCTATACACTCAAGCCAGGTAAGAACATGTAAAATTCACAAATTAATTATTTTTGAGACATTGGTCTAGTGACATATATTAAAGTATTAGTCCCCAGATTACAATGCTATTTGAAGGTGGTGGAATCTTTAGAAAGTGGGGCCCACTGGAAAAAAGTCAGTTCACCGAGGTCAGGCCATTGAAGGATCCAAGCCCTCTCTTATTCTCTCCTTGCTTCTAGCTGCTCTGAGTATCTCCCTCCACCTGCACATGCCATCATATAGAGCCTCACTACCTTCTCAGATGGAAAACAGGTACAAGCAATTAGGTATTGGAAACTCTGAAACTATCTACTAAAATACACCTTTTCTCCTTGTAAGTTAATCAGCTCAGGCATTTTTCATAGTAATGGAAAGCAGGACTAATACAGAAGTGATTTTTCAAAGACTAAAATGCATAGATTTAAATTTCTTTACAAGAGATCCAAGATGGCAGACTAGAGGATGACTGCATCTCCCGTGGCTCCAGAACTCAGGATTCAAGAAGGGGAGGTATCGAGGTGGGCAGGCCGGGACAGTGGCAGCTTCTAGGAGCAGGGCAGGGCAGCGAGAGTCTTATCTTTTCTACATAGAAACTCCAAATACATTAGTTAAGACATACATGTCTCTTCACTGACATCATTGAATTAGACAAAGCTGAGCCCATTGTGTGGTGGTGATACCTTCGGTTTTGTATGGGTGCTGGGAACTAAACTCGTTAATACAAGTGGTTACTTGCAGACCCAGTTTTCTACTGGGAAGAAATTTAATATATAGCTAGGATTTTTTAAATAATTTAGGATCCATTGAAAGTGAACCTCTAGACTGTATCTTTTTATGAGCATCATTTGAAAAAAAAAGCAATTGAAAGTTTTGGAAAATAGCACAAGTAAATAGGGTGAATCAATATTTGTATATATCCTTTCATAATCATAAAATTCTTGTAGCCTACTTAAAAATTAATCCATGTAAGGTCATATTTTATTAACCTGTACATCCTTGAAATCTCAACACTAATTTATATTGAAGGAAAAGTTTTAGAATCAAAGATGTTCCTTAATAATCCAATCTGGAAGAAATCCAATTCAACTATTAAATTCTAAAATGAAATAGCAAAATAATTACTTATATAACCAGTTCGATGGATCTTAAAGGCCTAGCAATTTCGAAAGGCTTTGGATATATCATTCATAGGTGATTCCTCTTGGAGGATTTAGTGTACTGATACCATTCTGGGAAACCCTACATAAAGAACAGCATTTATCATTTGCCTAAGCCCTTGTTGCATTGCAATCATGATCTTGTTTTAAAGAATATTACTTGTCAGAAATAAGTAAATGTTTTCCACTCTTTATGGTGATAACAATGAGAACTCAGAATGGTAATTTTGCTGGTGATTGATGTACTCATTTTTAAATTTTTATATGACCCTTGTTAAATGCACCTTAAACTGCTTGCTTCATTATTGGATTGAATGAATTACATAATTTTTCAAATTTGTGCAAGAAATGAATATAAATTTAACAGTGGAGTATACATGTAATTATTTTTTCAGTCTTTTCCTGCAGAAACAGTCTGCTGTATTTCAAGACCATGAGATATTTTATTACTACTTTTTCTTGGCATTCAAAAATGTTAAAAAGAATGAAGAAATGTTTCAACATAGCACATTATTTTGGTCTCCAAGTCATTTGTGTCATGCATCATTATCAATTTAAAAATATTGAGTTATAACCCTAAAATATGATTATTTGTTGATATTTGCAGTTTCCCCTTATTTTTATGACACTACAAAAGAAATGACAGTATCGATGTTTAACATAATGAGACAAAGATAAGATAAACTTATTTAAATGTTTTGATATGGACAAATAACATGTAATGTCATGATTAAATACTAACATTTTTCTTTAAAAGTTTTAGCTTAATACTTGATGAAATAATTATTTGAAGACAAGGTTCTCATTACAGTTTATTTCAATTATTTTAAAATTATAATTAAAAATTTTTCTAAAAGAAACCTAAATTTAAAGGAATAAAAGCCTTTTGGCGGTATTTGCAGAAATGATCACTTTCATTTTCCAGTATGAACTGCTTGCTGTGCAAAATCTTTTAAAATGTAAGGTAGTACATATTTATTTCCCTAATGTTAATTAGACAATTTGGAGGGGGGGGATTAAAAACTTTCCCAAGTTCTTATTTAAGAAATTTTATTTATCAGATTAGAAAGTATGATTTTACAGTATTTTAAATAGAAATCTGAGCATGTTAACAACTGATTGACTTTCCTGGTTGTACCATCTCTTTTCCTAGAGAAAATCAGTAAAAAAAAATCTCTGTGAGACTTGAACTAATTCTAATCTTATTCTCCATTTTTACTACTCGGCACTTAAAACTGTTGACTATGTAAATTTGTTGCATATTCTCTTAAAATGGGCATTCACTGAGATTTCAGTGGACTAATTGACATGATTATATTCCTGCTTGAAAAATCACTCTGGCTACTTATAAGAACTGTGTGGAACAGAGGAGGAAACGGGCATATGGCCTAGTAGGATATTCGACATTGTAAGCAAGAGATAATGGTGAATGAGAAGTAGAAAAAGAACAACTGGGGGTATATTCAAAGGTGATATTAATAACATTTCCCATTGAAATTGGGAAATGTTTACCTAGTTTGACTGGTTGCATAAGCCTTAGTCTATCATCCTAGCTTAGTTATTAAGAGTGCTTCACTTCAATTTCAAAGTGAATAAAACTATTTCATTTAATCAATTGTATTCAAAATTTAGATTAATGGGACTGAAAGCTGATTATTTGAAACAAATATTAGGTAAAAACATAGAAAATATATTATTTTATGAAAAATTATAAAATAATAGCATTTCATATATATTCTTAATTTCTATTTGTGTGTGTGTGTGTGTGTGTGTGTGTGTTTGTGTGTGTGTGTGTGTGTGCAGAGGGGGTACCTGGGATTAAACTCAGGGACAATGGACCACTGAACACATCCCCAGCCCTATTTTGTATTTTGTTTAGAGATAGCGCATCACTGAGTTGCCTACCACCCACCATTTCTGAGACTGGCTTCAACTGGCGATTCTCCTGCTTAAACCTCCTGAGCTGCTGGGATTACAGGCTGGGCTTCTGTTAATATTTTCTTTACAAACTTAGTTAATAGAGTTTCTAACAGCATTCATTATGATGTTTGTATCAGTACATATATATATATATTTTAAATATGGAAAGATATATTTGATTCTTTTACACTGTGATTCTACTATGTCTCTGGATTATTTTTATTAACCAAGTATTTCTTGTTCTTTCTGAGTTTATAATATGAGCTATTATATTATTTAGTACTTCAGAGCACCAACGTATTTTATAGCCCTGTGGGACAGAAACAACTAGGAAAATAGAGAATATGATACAAAATAGTGTATGACATAAGACTATCTGAACTTCACCTGATTCTATAGCTAAAGAAATATGTGAATTCCAATTTATAAGCTTCAAATACAGTTTAATAGAATTAACTGTTACCCTTACAATTTTCTAAATTGTTTGATTTCAGTCTCTACCTGGTTTTAAGCTCTGTGAACATACCTTCATTTTAAGTGTAAATGTTCTTTGCCTCAGGAAACAGATATGTTTATAAATGTATCATAAAATAGTGATAGAAATGAAAGTGCTGCATATTAAACTCTTCTGTAATGGCTAATTTGTAACATGAAGAAAACAGTGGAGGAAGCAAATATGAGTTTCGATAAAATGAAATATTTTTTATCTGAAATATTTCCATAAAGATTAAATGTGTATCATACACATACAGATAACAGGTATTTGTCTATTTTAAAGTTTAACGATATTTAATGTTCAAAGTTTGTAAGAAGAATTCCAGACAGCATACCTGTAATCCCAGCAGTTTTAGGAGACTGAGGCGGAAGAATAGTGGGTTCAAAGCCGCCTCAGCAATGCGGTGAGATACTAAGTACTCAGTGAGACCAGATCTCTAATAAAATACAAAGTAGGGCTGGGATGTGGCTCAGTGGTGAGTGCCCTTGAGTTCAATCCCCATTATCAAATTAAAAAAAAAAAAAAAAAGAAGTTCAGAAGAAGACAAGCATTTAAAGTGAGGTCTGAACACTCACAGAACTACAGAGCATGAAAACTATTCAAGACCAACAATCTGTGAAACATGTAATTCAGAATTTATATTGCAAATTACTACTTCTGGAAAAGCAGTTTGAATACTGCAAGAGTCAATATATTTATAGTTGTTTATAGTGATTTACACTTGTTTTGAGAAGAATTTATACTGATTTATGATGCCAATGTATTTAGTAATTCATCATGTAAAATGTTCAACTCTCTCAACACTACACTTCATAAGAAGCATGCAGAATGTATACACTTGATGAAATATTGTGAATAATTTGACAAGAGAGTACAAAAAGTTATTTATTACCCCAAATAGTGACTCAATAAGGAGGGTCAATTTTTATGACCCAATTTGCCAATTTAAAGTATCTAGAGTGTTATGTTTTGTTTTGTTTTTGTTTTTGGTTTTTGTTTTTGTTTTTTTGCACTGGGATTGAACTCAGGGCACATTACCTCTTAGCTGTATCCCCCAACCCTCTTTAGTTTTTTTTTTTTTATTTTACGACAGGATCTCACTAAGTTGCTGAAACTGAACCCTTGAACTCATGCTCCTCCTGCCTCAGAGTCTCAAATTGCTGGTGTTACAGGTGTGCACCTCTGTGCCCAAGCATCTATCCTAGAGTGGTTTAAAACATGCTTCTGGTTATGAACACCACTGAGCAATACTCTGATACTAATGTTTTCTTACATTTGTCCAAAATTGATAGAAGTTGTTTAATAACATTGAAAGAAAAGCATCAGTTGTTTTTAAGAGGGTTTTTTTCCAAATGGATATAGATCTCAAAAGCCTAAGAAGTAGGAATTGTAAAGGTTGTTGTTAATCTCACCTCCAAAACTGATGAAGAAGAGTTTGAAAGAAGGCTTCCTGAACCTCTGAGCTAATAAATCACTGTTACCGAACCATATACTTAATATTTTAGTCTAATTTTAACCACTCCATTTTTGCTTTTTGAACGACTAACATCACGCTCTGAGTAGGAGTTGACCACACTGACTTTCTGAGTCCATGAACTTCGAGGACCTTCATTTAATAAGTGGAGCTTAATGGGAGGGATAATCTACCTGATTTTAAGACTTATGACATACATACATTAAATCAAAATAGTTTTCTATTTGCATAAAAATAAGACTCATAAATTGATGGAACAGAATAATCCATAAATGGCCCCATATGAATATGGGCATTTATTTTTACAATGGTGCCAAAGTAATCCAATGAGAGAAATAAAATTATTTTCAAACAAACAAAAAAAGAAACAGAGCTTACAGTGTCTGCTGCCTTCTTGACTCTGCTATTGTAACGAATGTGTTGGGTGCTCAGTCTCTTCCAGCTTTGAATATTGTGATATGCTTACTGACATTAGCTAAAATATTGACCTTCAATGCTGGTCTGAATCTGGGTTTCTGCTGCCCAAAAATAGAATTTACCGGCCCTCAAAGGACATCCTGCCTGGAAATTTAAACTTGAACTGCAACATGCATACTTGAATATTGCTTTCTCCCCTTACATTATTTTTTGGCTGTTAAATTATTTTGACCCTCAAAAAGCGATTCTTTGTATCATAAGAAATATGATGCCACCCTTTGACTCAATAGTTTCCATTTGGCTTCCTGCTGGATTCAGTCAACTATCTGCAGTAATTGATGAAACTTTCCTTATAACCTCCAATGCCCCATTTAGTACATATTTTAGCTGAACTTATGTGCACTTTCTGGATTCATGATCTTGTCCCTTCTAAAAAAGTATAAAATGAGATGATGGGATAGTACAGATATTCAACACCCTTTGATTTTATAAGTATCTAGTGGTTAATAAATAAATTAAATAATTAATAATTGAATATCATATATTTTATATAAAATATTTTTATATTGAAAATATGTGAAGTCCAATAAAATATATTTGCCATTACACCATTATTATATATGGAGGCTATGACTTTACTTAAAAGAACAAAGATTTTTTTTTTCTTTTACAAGATTTTAGATTTCAAAAACTTAATTTCACATGCAAATGTCATACACACAATCCTAACGCACATATGGACAGAAATAAACACATGCACACACAAACTTCTAAGCTTGTACTTAAAATTAAATTGTTTGTGTGTGTGTGTGTGTATGTGTGTATAGATGTATATGTGTTTGTATGTATGTATGTATGTGCATTCCTGCATCTAATGATACTCTTCAGTGTGAAAATATGAGTTCTTCCAGAATCTCCTCTTAGCTTTCTTAGTGGTAAGTATATCCTCCTGGAACATTCCTGATGTTCAGTGCACATGGCTATGTGTCAACTCACCAGGTAAAAGGCATCCCTTGCACATTCTCTAGGAGAATGAATAAACTTAAGGACAGTCTTCTAGACTTACTGTTGTACAACAGATTCCAGCTATAGATTTATGTGAGTTATATTTCTACCTATGAGATAACACAAAAAATGATCATGAAAAAGTGAATAATAAAGACTTCTTAAAACAAGGAATTTCTTATAAAAGTGAAATTTCTTGGTTATTAAAATAAAAATTTTAATGCCCTATAGAATCTGTAAATTCAGAAAAAAAGTTATAAAAAGAGTTTAAAATCAATACCAAATCTCTAATTTAAAAATTTAATCCAAATTTA
Source organism: Sciurus vulgaris (assembly GCF_902686455.1). Classification (NCBI taxonomy): domain Eukaryota; kingdom Metazoa; phylum Chordata; class Mammalia; order Rodentia; family Sciuridae; genus Sciurus; species Sciurus vulgaris. The sequence goes on along the minus strand of NC_136470.1, from coordinate 20,732,632 downwards.
TTGATTATTATTTTTTAATATCAACCTTGTCACTATAACAAAAAGCATGAGGCAGGCTAACTGTATAAAGAAAGAGACTTAGTTTGTCCATTGTCCCCTGGGTTGAAGGGCATAGCAATTGTATGAGTTTCACTCTGGTCAAGGACTCCTGGATGAATGGCATCTACATGGCAGGAGCAAGAGATTACACAGCCTAGCAGGGAGCCAAAGGCAACTTGGGTTGCCCAGTTCTCTCCAAGGCACATCCTCAATTGTTCTATGCATCTCTCACTATGTCCCACTTTTGAAAAGGCCCCACACCACCCTGCTCATCATCAAGCTGAGGACGAATCTTTTAGCTCATGAACCTTGGGCGACAAACTCGAATCACATCCAAACCATAGCATGTCAATTACCTGAAATAATGTACCTGTATGGGTATCATTTTCCCATTGTTGTAATACACTAAACATTTTGTGACTTACATCAACACAAATTAATTGTCTTATAGCTCTGGAAATGAGACACCCAAATCACTGGGCTCAAATAAAGCTGTAGCAGGAACTTTCATTTTAGAGGTACAAAGTCCTTTTAACTACGCAATACAATATCCACAGGTTTCTTTGTAAAATTTTGAAAAACAAAATAGTAGAATTTTTAACATAATGCTAGGTTTAGTTCCATTGACTCCCCACATTACATCCTGTGTGAGAAATTTTCACATCTGTTGATATTAAAATTAATAATAAAACTCTAACATGCAGTTTCACATCTTATTACATAATTTTCCTTTTTAAAAAAGTGGAAAAAGAAAAAGAGAGAGAGAGGGAATGAGTTAATAAAGATGTGTTAAATTTTGTCACCAATGTTCCATAAATGTTCAGGATTTATTGCAGGATCCTAGTCTGTTACTTTGGTTGATGTGTATGTTTGCATGCTAAAAAAAAAAAATCTATTTTGATTACTGTACCTTTGTAGAAGATATTAATGGAGGTAGGGTGGTGCCTTCAAGTTATTTCCTTTTATTCAAAAAAGCTTTGGCAATTGTACGTAGGAATTTCAGAGTTTTTTTTTCTATTTATTCAAATATATAAACTTAACTTCGATAGAAATTTTATTAAATCTTCCTATAGCTTTTAGCAGTATGTACATTTTAACAACATTAATTCCTATGATCCATAAACATGGCATATCTTACCATTTTTTTCTGTTTTGCTCAATTTCTTTCATTAGTGTTTTATAGCTTTTAGTTTATGTAGATCTTTCACTCATGTGGTTAAATTCTTGATTAACAATGTTTTGTTGCTTTTGTTGCTTTTCTTGCTAATTCTAATGGGGAATATTTTCATAATTTATCATTTGAATAGATTTTTTGGTATTGTAGAAAACACAACTGCTTTTGTATGGTAATTTTGTATTCTGTAACTTTACTGAATGTATTAGTTTAACAATATTGGTATGGAGTATTTAGAATTCTCTATATTTAAAATTAGATTTTAATGTTAACAAAGACATTTTTATTTTCTCCTTTCCTATCAGGATTCTCTTATTTTTTGTTCCCTTGTTTTGGCTAAAACTTCTAGTTCTATGTTGAAAAGATATGGTGGTAGTGGCCATTCCTGCATTATTCCTGATCTTTGCTGAGGGTCTTTAATTTTTCATCACTAGATTGTAAGTTTAACATTTATGACTTGCATTTTTTAAGTGGAATTTTTTACTGAGATTTTTGCTAAGTAATTAAAAAACAATAAATTACAAAGACAGTTGAATTTATAGATTGTCATTACATTTTCTACTCATAGTGCTTTTAACTCCCTACCATTTATTTTGCATGTAAATATTCTTGTTGAGAGGACTTAGCCCTAACATTTTTTCCCTTTTTTTTTTCTTTTCTTTCACATTTCTTATTGGTGCATTATAGATATACATAATTATGGGATTTGTTGTTACATATTCATACACACAAATTTAACAATTTAATTTGACCAATAACTCTCCATCTCCCCCACTTCCCTCCCTACCTCCTACTCTCTGGTCCCTTTCCTCTATTGATCGTCCTTTGATTTTCATGATATGCCCCATCTTTTGTTTCCTTTTTCTTCTCTAGGTCTCACATATGAGAGACATATGAGTTGTATTGTATTAAGGTATGTTCATTCTATACTTGCCCTGTTGAATAATTTTTCTAATGAAAGAATATTGAATTTTATCAAACTTTTTTCTGCACATACTGAGAAGATGAGATTTTCAAGAAAATACAAAGAATACTTAATTGGGAAAGAACAGACTCTTCAAAAAAGTACTACTGAGAAAACTGAATATCCTTATCCCATATAATATAAAATATAACTTAAAGCTGATTAAAGATTTTAATATGATACCTGAAAACCTACTTCCTGGCTATCATGAGGTCAGGTCCTCTGTTCCTTCACACCCTCTTTGCCATAGGCCTATATTAGTAAAACCAGTCAAACTTGTACTGGACCTTCTGAAACCACAAACCAAAATAAATCTTTACATCATTGAGTTGATTTTCTCAGGTATTTCATCAAAGCAATAAAAAAAAAAAAATAATTCAAACATGAAAGCCCTTTGACCACAACCTAACGGTCCTTCATGATCAGGCTTATGACTAAATAGTCAACATCATCTTTTGAGAAACCCTGCACTTAATGTGCTATTCTAAGATTCTAAACAATCCATAATTTCTTCAACTAGTTATGATTTATAGATTGATTTCAGATTCTCATTAATATCTTAACACAGAAATTTTCTGCATCAATAATGTTAAGTGTGTTTCTCATACTTTAGCATTTATCGAGATTACATTGCTGGGTTTGCTCTAACAAAGTATTTTTCAACATACATTCCCAGAGTACTGAATTCAGTTTACTGAGGTTAGGCCTGAACATTTTTAGGTGATGTTAGTAAAAATTTGCACTTGAGTTTCATTACTGTATCCCTTGTCTGGTCTCTCATTTTTAGCATATTTTTCTTATAGGTAAATCATGTTTTACGAAACCATCTCTTGTAATACAATTGTTTGGTTTTAATGGCCATTTCCTTAGATAGCAGGAAAAATATTAAATCTCTTTTTGGGGAAGAAATATTAAATTCATTCTTTTAACTAGAACACCTAGTTAACAAAGAGCACAGAGTAGGTGTTAAATATCTGTAATAAATGCCTTAATTGAAAATTTAATTTTGAAGGCTACACCATACTTGTTATTATTTTTTTTATATTTTGCTTTCATGTATTTAAAATTTTCAGCAGGAAAAGAACATGATGGTACATTGAGTGGAATTACAGCTTGCAAACATTTCGGGTGGTAATGAAATAGCACAGTGATAAGATGAGAGCACAGAGAGCTATTTTTCAGTCCCCTACTTAAATTTATAATAATGAGAGGCATCATGAAGACATTTTCAGAAGATATTATAAAAGCCAGTCTAAATGTCAGACAAAATTTTTTAAAGACCTAGTGTTCAATAAGTGAAGAAATGTTTGGAATAGAACTTAAGTTAATGTCACAATAAGTTTCAGTAATGTCACAAACTTCATTCAAATGAACACAGTTTTGTAATGCCTGCACAAAAGTATTTTGAAAGGAAGTAGATCATGAATCAAACTTTTTAACTTAAGATTTCGAAACAGGTTGTATGTTTTACCTTACAAACTGCAATTCATTTATTAATTCTGTGTCATGTGCAAGCTGCATTCGTCATACCATGTCCTATCATTGTGGCAACTCTAAAAAACATAGTTATAAATCAGACTAAAAGTTCAAAATATATGAAATCCACTTAGATGTCATTTATACTTATATGTGTATGCTTCTATGTATACATATATGTATATGAACTATAATTTGTAAAATATGAAGTTGATGGTAAAACAAAAATTCAATTAGACAACCAAAATAGAATGAGCATTCAAAATTCTCTTCAAACTAAGAGAAACAAAGGCAGTTATTATATAATTACATAAGAGGATATGTTAGAAAACAACATAGTTATATATTTACTAATATGGGAAATTGGAAATATCAAACTTTTTTTCATATCTACCCAAATGAACTCCTTTCTCTATTTTTCTTCAGGATCACTTGTAGCCATATCCATTATGTAGTTTTCTATGCCTTTTCTATAAATATACTACTGGATACTAATGCTGAAATTTCAGAATCAACTTTTTGATTATCTAAAGATACCCTAACTGGTGTGGATTTATTGGATTACAGAAAAAGTGTCTTAACTCTTCCTGTTTCCTGGACTTACCCGATAACATTACTTTACTATGAAACTTATATGCCAAAATGTGGCACACTTGGTTTCTAAAATACCCTTGATATGTGATTCATTATCTTTCTTATGGATAAAAATTGAAGGTATAATTCTTATTTATTTATTTATTTATTTTTGCGGTGCTGGGGATCGAACCCAGGCCTGGGGATGGAACCCAGGGTAATTCTTATTTTTTACATCACACTAAGCATTCCAAAAGATGTTTGTACTTTTGAATCCGGGTAGCTCATTAAATGTTAAACAGTAAACTTTTATGAATTGACTATTCAACAGTCTCTGGCAGGTTTTTACCTAAGCATGGTATCCAGGTATCTTCTACATGTGCCTTAGACATTCCTATCAGCATGATGTAAACAATGTAGTCAAGATTTCTAAAAGAAGAATGAATTAAGCGATAACCCTGAATAATATTTTAGGGGATAAAGCCTGAGGTACCTAACATATGTGACAAACAAATAATGAAACCCTGAAGGCAGAATTTAACCAAATTATACAGTTATAGTTTGTAACGTAGATATCTCCCAAGGGGTCACATGTTAAAGGCTTGCTCAGAGCTAATGGTTCTATCTGGGGGAGTAGTTAGTGAGGGTGGAGGCCATTGGGAGGCAGTGAGTTCACTGTGATGTGCCCTTGAAAGTAACATGAGGATCTCATTTCCTTCCTCTCTTTCTACCTGACCTCCATGAGGTGAGCAACTTTGCTACGTAAAATGCTCCCCACAAAGATTTTCTGCTTTGCCACAGACCCAAGGTGGCTGGAAAATATAACCATGGACTGAAGTCTATGAAGCTAGGAGTTAAAATAATCTTTCCTCATTCAAACTTGCTTATTTCAGGCATTTGTCACAGTAATACGATTCTAACAGACATATGGCTATTACCTAAAGTGTAACATTTTAATGCAGAGGTCAGCAATGTTTTCTGTAAAAGGTCAGATAGGAAATATTTTACGTTTGTGTGTCTTTACAGTCTTTCTCGTAATTCTCCTATGTTATTGTGGTGTGAAAATAGCAGTAGAAAATACATTTTAAAGAGGTGCAGCAATATAGCTATATTCGCAAAAAGAGGGACAAGAGGGATTTTCCGTGTTTAATGACTTAGTTTATGTGCCACAAGTAAAAGATATATGTTATCAAAATGATTGAGAAAAGCTATAAAGTTTAAAAAGTTTAATTTGTATTTAAAAACACAAAACATTTGAAAATAATAATGTAGTAAAAGACAGTCTTGCAAAGTATAAGAAAAATAAAGTGTGCATGATTATATTAAGAATAGAAAAATAACTTTTAAGGCAATAACTATTAAGAGTCAGAGATATTTCCTAAGCATTATGTATAAGTTAAAGCAATATATATTAATAAAAACACATACCAACTGTTAGCATAATGTTGAAATATAAACAACAATTAAGCCAATGAGGTATTAGATATAGATTGACACATTTACCAGAAAAATGGAATATATAGTTAAGAAAATTCACTTGATTATAAACAATCATCTGACTGATAATAGATGAGATAGCCTACCACAATTCATTAAATGAGGGAACTATATTCAATAAACGGTGCTCAACCAATTCGATATCTACATTCAAAAATAAATAAGTAAACTCTAACCAGTTTCTTCACACTATATACAATAAATAATCTGAGGTTGATCATAGACCTCAACATGAATGATAAAGCTATCAAAAAAACAAAATGAAACAAAAAAAAAATTTCTGTTCTTGAAAAACTAAGATAATAATATCTTGACCATGAATAGTATTTTTTAAATGAGATAAATGTCCTTAAAATATGAATAAATTTATTTCATTAAAATTAAGCATTATTTTTTTTATCCAGGAGCTACATTAAAGAAATGAAAAGGCAAATCACAGAACTTGAGAAATACTTTCAATTTATATGAGACAACGTTTTATATACATATAAAGAATGACTACACATTAATGACAAAGGTCATAAGCCAAATTGAGTTGATAAAATTATTCAATGGACATTTTTCCCAGGACAATAAAATTGCCTAAAAATATTAATAAAGATTTTCAACATGATTATTTAGAGATAAGTTTAAATATACAATGGTATAATAATAATATACATCATGTTGGGAAGGATTTAAACAAATTTGGTGATGTGAAGCCTTGAGATTGTGGAGTAATAGAAATTCTTATATTGCTACTAGAAATGAAAAAGGTAAACTAACTAAAGTGATGTACATGTTCTGTTATTCAGCTTTTCATAACTGTGACCAAAATAACAGACTTGGGCAGCTAGAAAAAGAAAAGTTTATTTTGGGCTCATGTTTTCATAAGTTTCAGTCATGGTCAGCCAGCTCCATAGCTCTGGGCCTGAGTTGAAGCAGAATATCTTGGTGGAAGGAAATGGCAAAGCAAATCTGCTCAACTCATAACAGTAAGTAAGCAGACAGAGAGGAAGAGGCCATGGAGAGAAATAATCCAGGTCACACCACCAGAAAACTTCATCCTCCCTCCACCCCCTCCTGGTCTAGAGTTACTACACAGGTGTCAGTTGAAACTATTAATCCATAAAGTGGAGATTAATCCATTGATGAGGTTACCATTCTCATAATCCAATCTTTTCACCTCTGAATATTCTTTTTTTGCCTGTAAATGCATTTAGTACATCTCTCAGTTTCCCCATAGTCTTAACCATTTCAATATTGCTCAAAAGTACGAATCTAAAGTTTCCTCTGAGCTTCAAGACTGACTCTTGTCGTGAGACCCTGTAAAACTACTTTACATATGTCATATACATCCAGGGCATAATGGCACAGAGGAAACATTCCCATTACAAAAGGGATGCATAAGGCACAGAAAGAAGAAATGGAACTAAAGCAAGACCAAAACACAAACCAGGCAAATATTAAGTCCTACAACCCCATTCCAGGATCTGGGGTACTTGGTGGCAAGTTGTGGGTACTAAAGGGCTTGAGTATCCCAGGCCCTTCAACCTTGCTGGCTGTAGACTACATGGCCTCTCTTGACTTGGCTCTACACTGTGATTGCAACTTTCCTTGGCAGACACTTTATGCTCCTGGGGTCTCTTAGTTCCTTGGGTCTCCATTCCAACTTCAATTTAGCCTTCACAACTTTATGCATCACCCTGTCAGAGGCAGCCTGCAGGGATTCTGACCCTGCTTCCACTTTGACTGACCACCATCCCCTTCCTTTGACATTTCAGTGGAGGCCTCTGACCCACTAATTCCAACATCCTACCTTATTGAAGAAGCAGTACCATATGAATAATGCCAAGGTCTTCTGGTAACTCAAGCAGTAGTTGAAATCCATTGGACCATTGTCTTGACCTGCATGATGATTTATTCAGGAAACTGGACAAGAGGTGATGGGGGATTAGAAAAACAAATCTACACACAAATAGGAAAAAAGCTGGGACCCAGTGTGCACTGCACTTGGCTGGAGTGAATGACAATGAGTCAGCTCAGCACTTTTATTATATATGTTACATCATTAAAAAGGATTTATTGTGAGCAATTTCTTCAAAGCATTCAAGGGAAAGGACAGACTTCTGTGCAGCCTAATCATAATTATTAGCTTGTGCCCATAACTCTTTACCCCCAGACAGTTGGATTTGGAACCCAAGATTAAGAATTTATCAATTCTGTGGCTGGCACAGAATTCCCTTTTGAACAGCAACTGGGCAATCTTCGATCAACACTTTTGCACCAAGAAATTCCCAAGAGAGGTAACACTGCTGTCTCTGGGCAGTTGAAGGACCATAATTCATTTGCCACTCTCAACAGATCATGGGCATATCAGCCTCTGAGTGCCTGGTAGCTAAGCATGGTTAAACAAATCCTGGGGAAAATTTTCTTAGGCAATGAGTGCAGTCAGGCTCTCCTCGATATCTCTTAAAAAATTTTGACTTTTATACCCTTAAGCCTGCAGTGTGAACTGCTGATTCTTTAGATTCCCTCAAGAAAGGTACTACTGTCTCTCTCCAAAGTATTTAGCTTCTCGTTAGTGCACATTATCTCTTCAAAAATCATGACTTCCTTGGTCCCAATTTTACAAGTCCTTCTCTGGCCAAACTGCAAGTTTCACATCTTTCTTATTTGCTTTTTATTCCCACTCTGCATAGAAAACCTTGCTAAAGGCTACCAGCAATACCCATGCCATTGCCTGGATATAGTGTTGCCTGAAAGATCCTCTACAATATTAATTAGTCCTTCACTTATAAATTCAGCTTCACAGAAAGTCTTAGGGCATGGAAAAAATGTATATAAGTTCTTTGCCAAAATGTAAGATGAAAGACCTCCAGTCAAATTGCCTTCAGAATCCTTATTTCATCTAAAACGTCATGAGTTCACTTTTTTCTATCTGCATTCCTATGGGTATTCTGATCTTCTGAGCACCCACCAAACTGCCCATTAACTTCTGATTATAGCATTTAAGACTCTACCAGACTGTATCTCCAAACTTTTCCAAACTCCTCCCATAAATCAGTTTCAAAGTTTTCTGAAAAATAATGGTCAGGTATTATCACTGTCATGACCACACTTCTTAGAACCAATATCTCTGCTAGTTTTTTGTCACTGTTATCTACTATCACAATAACTGACAAGAAAATCTTAGAGGAGGAAAAGTTTATTTGGGGCTCACATTTTTAGAAGTCTCACATTTTTAGAGGCTGAGGTAGAGTTGTCAGCCAATTCTATTAATCTGGGCCTGAGGCGAGGTAGACCATCATGGTGTAAGGAACGACGGAGTAAAACTTCTCATCTCATTTAAGTCAGAAAGCAAAGAGAGACAGAGAGAGAGGGTCCAAATGAACCCTCCTCTAGTGGTCCAAATCAGCCACAGCCCTCTTGCCTAAAGTTAGCAACCAGTAGTGCATTCACATTGTTAAAACATTAAAAGAAGATGAATCCACTTATGAGGTTGCAACTCTCATAATCCAATCTTTTAACCTCTGAGAATTGACTAAGACTTTTCAGGGAATATTTATGATTATATTACTGGTGTGACTCAGTACCATATATAGCCAGAAGAATGAGAAGGTATGCTCCATTTGTGTACAATGTGTCAAATGTATATACTACTGTCATGTATAACCAATTAGAACAACAACAACAAAAAAATTGCTATGAAAAAGAAGATCTAAACCAGAGTTCATGTTCTCCATTGCTCAGCAATTCCTTTTTAGACCGTTAAGGATCAAGACAATCTGGAATTACTATAAGCTTTGGAAAAAGTGCTCTTCAATCTGGGGAAGATAGAATTATCACATGCTCTGGACCTTGGACTCTGGAAATTCTTTCCTTTTTGTCCCTATCTTATTTTAAAACTTACTTTTTTGTTTTGTTATTCTTCTTATGATTTACATTTTTATTTTCACAACAGGAAACATGGTCAAACTTAACCTAAGGTATCATATACAGCGGGATGTTTTTGGTTAGTTTTTCACCATTGTGACAACAATAACTGAGAAAATAAATTTAAAGAGAAAAATATTTCTTCCGGTTCAGAGTCTCAGAAGTTTCAGTTTATGATTTGCTGATTCCATTGCTCTCAGGCCTGTGGTGAAGAAAAGAATCATGCCAGGATGCATGTGATAGAACAAATGTGCTCAGCTCATGTTGATCAGAGAGTAGAAAATGAGAGAGAGAGAGAGAGAGAGAGAGAGAGAGAGAGAGAGAATACTCTCTTCAAAGATACAACCTAAGTGACGTATTACCTCCAATTAAACTCCCATCTTGCAAACTATCCACCACCTCTGTTATGGTTTAGATGTGAGGTGTCCCTCAAAAGCTCACAAGTGAGACAATACAAGAAGGGCCAGTGGAGAGATGATTGGCTTGTGAGAATCTTAACCCAACCAGTGAATTAATCCCCTGATAGAGATTAACTGAGTTGTAGGGTATGGCTAGAGGAGGTGGGGATTGGAGGCATATCTTGGGGTATAAATTTGTATCTGGAAAATGGAGTCTATCTGCTCCCTGATCATCATGTGAGTTGCTTCTCTCTGTCACACTATCCCACCATGAAGTTCTCTACTGTTGTTCTGGTTGGGTCCTTAAGTCATAGCAATGAAAAAGCTAACTAAAAACCTCTTAATAGCTCCTCAAATTAAGAATCTATCAGTGGATGAATCTGCTTAAGAAGTATAGCCCTCATGATCCAATCATTTCCAGATATCCCCAACTGCAGACAGTGCTGCTTTGGAGACCCAACCTTCAGAACATGGCTTTTGGGGAAAAAATTTAATTCAGATTTTTAACAAAGGTCAATTACCTCTTTTCTGAGAATATTTGAATTAGAGAAAGATGGTAAATGTGATTCATAATTACTGTGGTTTACATCTTGTAATGTATATGCTTTATGTTCCAGTACTTATAATGTGTCAGAAAATTTGAAGGTAAAGAAATCTAACACAGTGGGCACTCTCATGAAGGGGAATTGTCTCTCAGATATGAAGAGGTAAGATCATTGGGCTATTCTTAGTGGCTGCCTGCCTACAGATGAGAACTTCTCATTCCCAAGGAGGCACAATTTTCAGCACATTGTGGAACACCAATACAGAGCAGCATCAGGAGATCCTCTTAAAAGCATTGAAAAAATATTTGACAAATTGCATTTTATAGTCTTTAAGGCTTATTATGGTGGACGTATGATAGGTATAACCTTAAAAGTATCCAATAAATAGACAAAAAGTATATATAAGATACTCATGCACATTGCTGGTTTGTTGCTTGAGCACACTGTATGGAGCAGGATGTATTTCTGCATGGAATGAATAATAAAGATTGACAGACTGGGTGAGTGCACATGATATTTGTGCCATCTTATGCTTTAACCTCATTTATGATTTTTTTTGCATTATTAAGATGTGACTATACGCTTCCCCTCCACACTTTAATTGATAGTTCCCAGAATTGGCAGTGAACTTCAGCATGTCTAAATACCTGCACTGTAAGTGAATTTTTAATTGTGGCATCTTTATTTGAGACATATTCTAGATCATTATCTTTTTCCTCTCCTATTTCTACTTACCATTTTCACCCAAGCATTTGCATTTTCTTTGTTAACTCACCCCGCTCCATTTAAGGCTGGAGGAGTTTCCTCTTGCAAACGTATTTTTAGTATTCCTGTCTTACTCTTTTATAAATGGAGATTAGCTAGAGTCATTCTCTAAGTGTCAGTTTTTCTGAAGATGAGTTTCATAAAACTGGTCCAGATTCCATTTGGGAACTGCAGCTGTAGTGATTCAACCCAAACACTGCAACACACATAGGGACCTGAGTATTTTGAGTGTCTCACAAATCACCAGGTACTTGGAAAACACCAAAGCTATCAGACCAATTAAGAATAAGACTAATTGGGATGAAGAATGTAAGAAGTAAGGGAGAAAAAGGCAGAATTTTCAGCTTTGTTTGATATATTTGCTGGTGTTTCCCTTGAAAGAGAGAAAGGGAAAGGGGCGGATAGATAGATAGATAGATAGATAGATAGATAGATAGATAGATAGATAGATAGATGGATGGATAGATAGATAGAACGATCAAATTACTTAAAATTATCTTATATGAAAAAGAAGGTGGAAAATAGTCTTATTTTCTTTGAGACAGAATGGGTTAGTGTTCTGGATGCTTCTTGAACACAAAAGTTCTTCAGTTTGGAATACAGACTCACCTAGTTTTACTTTTACTGAAGGAGTTTAGGTCCAATTATTGAAATCTGGAAGCTGCAGAAGGAAAGATTTGGGTACAATATATATTTTATAAAATAAGGAATGAATAATTTTAAGGTGAAGAAGAGTTACTGATCTTGCTGTGGGAGGCCACTCACCATCAGAATATCCAGATTTGCCTGAGCCTGGGAAAGCCACGACTGCCCCTGAGTAACTCACTTGTGCTTTTCTATAGGTGAAAGAAAATGTGACGTACAGCTGCTTAGATTAAATTCAGATAATAAACTCTTATAAAGTTCAGCGTTTACAATTTTATAAACTAAAATCCATTGCTTGTAGAAATTTTCTTCCTTTTCCCTCTCTACTAGCTTGTTTCCCAAATCTTCCTCATAAAGAAATTATGTGTTCTCCCTCTTCATCCATTCTTCTATGCTCATAATCTAGAAAAAATAGTGTCACTGATTTTTTTCTTTCCTGCCAGGGATGACGGTTTCTACCTTGGAACCAGCCAAAGTTTGAGTCTGCATGGAATCTGCTGTTAACTGTCTGTAATGTAACACCTCGGGTAAAAAAGAGGGGTGGAATTCCCCCAGCTCTCCCCTCCCATGTAGCACTTTTTTCTTATATATATACTAGTTTTAGTCAGGTGATGTTTAATATATAATAAATCAATTTTACCCACTCAGTTACTATATCTAATGTGAGGTACCACAAAATTCAGAGCATGCCTTGATAGCTCTGTATGGGAAGAAATGTACTGATTGGATAATTGATACAAACTTTCCCTCCAGATTTGAATCCTTTTAAATGTAATGGTCTAGTGCATCCTTTGTCCTTAATTTCTCTCAGAACAATGAACACAGAGTCCCATGGATTTTTCTGTTTAAAATTTTATTGTTTAGTGTCTATTGTTCCCAAGCATTTTACCCATGCAGGAAGTAGATTTACAAGACACAATATGAAGCTTTAACTAAACAATGTTATAAATACAACAGGGTTAAAGAAAGCATTCAATCTTGAAGAGAAAGTATTAGTACAAAACATGGTCAAATAAATCTAATGGTCAAAACATGTAAGGTGACATTCAAAATTCAAACACTAAGAATATCATTTAAGAAGATGTAAACTTTTGTTTCAAGTATCTTAATTTTCATTTGAGTGTTTGGAAAAGTGATTGTTTAATATTTGCTGTTATTTGGGTGATTCTATCTTTTTGCTCCCTCTCCTTATCACAGTCTCACTAAATGTCACTCTGACCAAAATATTGGTTCTCGAAAGACACTAATGTGACAGCTGCTTTCTCATTCTCTTCTAGCTTAGTTCTTTCACAGTATTTCAGAAAATCCAACATCACCTTCCTCTTGAAGTCTGTTTTTCCTCTGGCTTTTGCTATTCTTTCTTTGGTTATATTTTTATCTCTGATTAATCAGGTTTGCTGCAATTTCCTAATCCACCATTCACACTTTGTAAACTTTTATGTATCTGTATCTTATATCTTATCACAGTCTTATCTAAGATAACATCTCTTTGTTTTGCCACTTTTCTACCAGAATTTTTTTTTCCAATAAAATTTCTATTTAATTCTCAATATTTAGATGAAAAAATTCCACTCCTTTAAAGAATTTCTCTGTTTCAAACAAAGTCTTAAACAATTTATGATTCCCAGGACATTACAATGATGGGCAAAATTATAATGTATACAGTAGAACAATCATGAACTTTAGATTCAGAAATCCTAGATTTAAATTCCAGTTGTCTAACTTACACATGTACAATATTGCACAGCCACATTTCCCCATGTTAACTCTAGTCTCTACAAATCATTTATGCCCATTCTTTTATTTGTTCTAATTAGTTATACATGATGGTAGAATGCGTTTTGACACATCATATATAAATGGAGTATAACTTCTCATTCTTCTGGTCATACATGTTGTAGAATCACACCAATCATGTAACCATATATGTACATAGAGTACTAATATCTGATTCATTCTACTATCCTTCTTCCCCCATATGCCCTCCCTTCCCTTCACTCCCTTCTGCCTAATCCAAAGTACCTCTATTTATCCCTAGTCACCACCTGTTAATGTGAATTAGCATCCACATATCAGAAAAAAACATTAAGCCTTTGGTTTCTTGGAATTCGCTTATTTCACTTAGCATGATATTCTCCAGATCCATCTATTTACCTGCAAATACCATAATTTAATTCTTCTTTAAGGCTGAGTAATATTTAATTGTGTATATATACCACATTTAAATTCAAAGTTAGGCACTAGAACAGAGACCCTGCACTTAATAGAAGAAAAAGTAGGCCCAAATCTTCACTATGCTGGTTTAGAACCTGACTTCCTTAATAAAATTCCTAAAACACAAGAAGTAAAATCAAGATTCAATAAAAGATATGAATTCAAACTAGAAATCTTCTTCTCAGCAAAACAATCAATAACCTGAAAAAAGAGCCCACATAATGTGAGAAAATCTTTACCACAGGCACCTCAGATAGAGCACTAATCTCCAGAATACATAAAGAACTCAAAAAACTCACCGCCCATAAAATAAATAACTCAATCAATAAATGGCTATGGAACTGAACAGACACTTCACAGAAGAAATACAATTTATTAACAAATATATGAAAAAATATTCACTATCTCTAGCAATTAGGGAAATGCAAATCAAGACTACGATTTCATCTCACTTCAGTCCAAATGGCAATTATCAAGCATATAAGCAACAATAAATTTTGGTGGGGATGTGGGGAAAAAAGGTACACTCATACGTTGCTAGTGGGAATGCAAATTGGTGCAACCATTATGGAAAGCAGTATGAAGATGTCTCAAAAATCTTGGAATGGAACCACCATTTGACTCAGCTATCACATTCCTTGGTTTGCACCCAAAGGACTTAAAATCATCAAACAACAGTAATACAACCACATCAATGTTGATAGCAACTGAATTCACATTTATGCCCATTATTGACAAAGTCTTCCAAACTATTCCTATATTGGCAAGTCACATATGCCAAAATTCACAATACATTAGTAATTAATATACGATGAGAGTTTATATGTTTGCATCTTTCATTTTATTCTTTAGAAATCTAGGCATTTCATAATTCACATGAAAACCAATCATGCTATTAGAAGCCAAGTGCTTTATGTTGGTTTCTTTTATAATAACCACCATTCATGTTAAACTACATAAACATTTGTATAGGAGTTAAGAAAATTGATAACTAACTTCAATAATCAATTTTGGATATGAGAAACCTTACTAGATTTGGTAAAGGGACATTGAAGAGACTGTATTTCCTACAGGGACCTAAATGGGAACAAAGATCCTTTGAAGGTTTGTGCTAGAACAACAGAAAGGAAAATGATTTTTAGGTGGGGTCTAGAAAGAAAGTAGGCTTAGCTAAGATCACATGAGGAAGGTAATCCTACTATTTACAGGTTTTTTTTTTTTTTTTGTTGCAATAATAGAGCTTTGCATTTAGCTGTCTTTCAGAGAATCAGCCATCTCATCGATGGTCTTAGTGCCTCCATCGAGAAATTCAACAACACTGTCACTTTTTAAAATAATTTTGTCTTTTCAACTGACACATAGTTATTCATACTTATGGAGAACAGAGTGATAACTCATTTCATATATGTGGCATGAAATGATCAAAGCAAGGTAATTGGCATTCCCATCTCATCATTTTTATTGTCATATGCCTGCACCAATAATTATCAAAGTACATTTAAGATTTTTGTCTAGAACTTGAAGCATAGGAGGATGAAGCCATCTTAGCAATATGAATAATATTCTAGATAACTCATATGACAAAAAAACTACCAAACCTTTATTTTCATACTTTGTAAAATAAATAAATAAATATCCAGTAATTAAATCCAAAGAGAGAACACAACAAAACTAATAAGAGTTAAATGTTAGCTTCTTGCCACACCTTCAAGGACCAAGCTTTTATCAGCATTCTAATCAATTATGATACTAAATAAGGTTATATTATAAGGCTAATTGATTTTAATTTGAAAATCATTGTGTTACTCTCACTGGCTTCCCTTTTTCTGCTCTACAGAAATATCTAATCTGCTGTGATTCTCTAGACAGTAACATCACTGTGACCTGCTGGCAATCTCTGGTTGCACAATTGTTGATCCAGAAGGAACTTCGCCAGGCTCATTTGGCATCTTAGGCCAATGTAATGCCACAAAGACTGTTGTAAAAGCTCTCTGGGATGTGGAATAAAATATTCATCCCAACAAATATTCCTTGGGCCATGCTTAGTTATATCATAGCAGTACAATTATAGGACCACAATCAACACTCAGTTCAGGCAAACTGATTTTCTTAGGAAGACTTCAAAGACCAACAGAAAAGACCGAAGGTACTGGTGAAGCCAATTAAATTGCAATATATACTCATTCTGATTAGTGTGTTTATATATGACAGTAGAATCCTATGGATAATTCTTCATTTATATATACATGCACAATCTAAGATTAAATAAAACTTGTTGCTCGTATATATGCAAATATAAACATAATTTCTACAGGTAATTTTTGAAGCTGAAATACTATCCTGTGTATGACTTCTCATGAATGGCTATGGCTTTGCCATTCATGCAAATTCAATGCAAATTTCTTGTGATTATATTCACAATTAAGTCTTTTTCTAACTAATAGGAAGTGGAATTTTGTAGTGATTATTAATTCTTTAAATTATAATTATATGTCCACATTAAACAACTGGAAGAGTACATGAATAAATTAATCAAGGATAGTTAAATACAATGCATACATTATTTTCTTTAATTAGAAGGATTTATTTCACAATCAAGTATTTTCTCAAAGTTCATGTTGTGCTTTCAATGAAATAATATGACCTATGTGCTTTATTTCTCTTCTTTCAAATCTATAATTTTCATGTACCTCTTGATTAAGTTTTCTGCTTACCTAAATATGAAACTCATAATTTCTCTTAAGAAGGACTGAAATGTGACTCAAGAAAACCGTTTTATATTTCCCAATTTTTCCTTAAGAAAATCTATAGTAGATGAAAAATTGATACATATATATGTATTTTTTTAAACTTTCTTAACTAAACATAATGAAAGTAAAGAAAATCTTAAATAGTTTATTTGAACAAGAGACAATTTATGAATTGGGAAGAACCAAAAAAATATATAAAGAGAGAGAAAGAAAAATGTGGTTTTGGACTCTGTTGAAGCACAAGGGACAGGTTTTTTAAAAATGATTGCTTCTGATTAGATGAACTTAACTTTAATTTTTCTCTAATATAAGTGTTTACAAGAAATAGTCCAAGTTATGTATCACTTATGTTTGCAATTCAAATAAGGTTAAAATTATCTTCATGGACTAATTTACTTTGCTCAGGGATTTTTCAGACCTGCTCTCCATTTCAATTTACTTTGATGGATACATTGATTAGTGGATAGATAGAAAATGTGTGGTAAATATAATTCTTGACTATTATAAAAATCGATAATAAGGAACAGCAGTCAGAAAATATATTCTGCAGAATGAAGAACAGAAAATATACAGACTTTGCAAAACTAAATTTTCTTATTCATCAATAATCAACTGCCATGTATAACTGAACAGAACAAACAAAGAAAAACATAACAGTCAACTCATCATCCCTAAAAAGAGCCATGGAAACTGTCAATGGAAATAAGTACATACCATTAAACTCTATGAGAGCAAGTATTTTACTATATATTTATATATATATGTATGTTTATATATACACATGTATATGTTTATATATGTATATAATGCAATGTATATTTAAATATGCAATGTGATAAAATATGCACATTTAAATTACAGATGAATATGCATGCATGATTAAAATCATGCTAATTGGGTCAACATACCAATTGATATATACTCATAGAGAAGGTTAATGGACTAATAGATAAGTTAGGTATTGTCATTCATTCAAAGTAAATATTATATTCATTTAGCAGAAGATATTCTAGTCACTGAAATTCTATGAAAGATAAGGACTTTAAATTTGTTTTGAAATAGCAATAGAAACAATAAAAATGGACTTCAAATACCAAATGATCAACAGCCCACATAGTACAGCTTTGATTTGGTTGATCAGATATAGCAGATTTTTGTCTTCCTTTGAGAATGAAGAAGCACTGTAAATGTGCAAAGATAAAATAGGTGATAACATTTATGCCATATTTAGTAGTTGGAAAGAATTGATTTTCTTTATGTTCAAAACAAGGATGAGGATATAGACAATGTAGAAACAAATGCATTTCAGACATATTAGGACTTTTATCATATTTCTTAACAGTCATAATTTCTCTCATTATAATGGTTTGTGTTTTATATGCTCCCTTAGTTGTTTAAACTTCTTAGTATCTACCATATTGTGCTTTAAATTTCATTTAAACATTTGCATTAGAATAGATAACTTATTATGTTTACAAATAACATTTTTTTAAATACCATATTATATCTTTGTAATATAAGCTGTGTTTAGAATTGTGGTTGCTTGACATTTAAAGAATGTTATTTTAGTACAATCACTTCTAAGTAAATATTTAAAAAATTCAAATTTATGTTTAATTCTTAGAAAATACACAGTATTTCTTAGCATTTTACATTTTAAATGTACATGGTGGCCTGATACTGCAAAAGAAATTTAGACCTGTAATCCATAAACCATAACATAAGTTGCTAAAAAAAAAAACTGTCAATTAACAAATGAATGATCATTTCTATTCATTGGTATTATGCTAATAGTGCCCAAACAAGAATTATATTTCCTGTTTTCTATTTAAGTTAACTTATTTTCCCAACATTTTTAAACTACTGTGATATTTAATAGATGTATAAAACATAATGAAAAGTTCATGAAAAGTTATAAAAAAAGAAGACATATTGATTTTACCCCATGATTATAATTGAACAGTCCTAATTTTTGTAGTGATAATCAATTGTCTTCTTAACTGATAGGGAAAAAAGGCAGTTTTTATTGTCATTTTCTCAATATCATGTTCTTGATTACTAACACATTTTTAATGTGCCTCTGAAAGATTCTAAAAAAAGGTCAAGTTCTTTACACCAAATAATTATGTGCATGAAAAATATTGTCATATCACCTTAAAAATGGTGCAGTTAGAAGAGTGTTTTCTTCAGTTTCTTCTTTTTTTCCACAGCAACAGGGCAGACAACCTTGGCTCCTCACTTCATATTGCTAGGTTTAATATCTCTCAATTTTTTGTAAGTGGAATTGAGGATAATAATATCTAGTCTGTAAGTTGATGTACGTACACTGACATTTAAATAATATTTAAACAAATTCTAAAAAAAATTGAAGCTGCAAAATTTTACACAGTTATATTGTGTATAGCATACACTCAGCACAAATAAGCATTTGAAATTCAAAATAATTGAAAATATCACTCACGCTTATTTCCAAATCAAAATTTCATTTCTCCCTGGGCGTGATGGCGCATGCCTATAATCCCAATGGCTCAGGAGTCTGATGCATCAAGATAGCAAGTTCAAAGCCAGCCTCAGCAAAAGTGAGGCAGTAAGCAACTCAGTGAGACCTTATCTCTAAATGAAATACAAAATAGGACTGGGGATGTGGCTCAGTGGTTGAGGCCCTGAGTTCAATCCCTGCTATCAAAAAAAAAAAAAAAAGAAAGAAAAAGAAAAAAAAGAGAAGAAAAGGAAAAAGAAAAGAATTTCATTTCTCATGTAACTCTACTTAAATCTACCCTTACAATTAGTTCCTACAAAGATGTTACTATATTTAACACAACACTGAATTAATCAGTGAACTTTTGACTTAGGATTTAAAAAATCTGAAATAGCTTCCAAAGTGTCAGAATAGGAATAATGATTATCTCCTGAAGTAACTTTTAAAATTTTTCTAAACAATATGTCAGAAAATGAAATGTTTTATTATTTTGTGTCAAATAACATTAATTGTATTAAAAGAATATTAATTAATAAATTAACAAGATGAGGAAGTCAACCATGAAAAAGAGAATGGCAAATAGAAAAGTGATAGATGTACTTTCTACAGCTGATAGAGCCAGCAATATCAGTGAATGCCAACATCTAAAAGTAAGTGATCACAAATTTAGACTTTTAGATAATGTGTAAAATGGTTCTTAATATATTTCATATTCCAGTAGAACAGCCCGAGGTTCTTACTGCACTTACATACATTCTAGGCTTTTTATATAAGACACTGAATGGTCGGTCATGTTACTTTTCTTTTCTCTCTGCCTACTCCATTAAACAAAAGAGAGATTGGCATCATTCGAGGTGTGTGATCTTTAGGGCTAATCTAAGCAGCAATACCAACATCTGTCAATTTTTCTGTTGCCTGCAGCCTAGAAGCAGCCTCACATGCCCTTGTTTCCCAGAGGGTATCCAAAACAGACTTGAGTGTCTTAGGAACAGTTGGTGCTTTATTTTGAGATTACTTTCCAAGTTCGGATTCCTTATTAATGAAAAAAGTCGTCTAAGAAAACAGATGTTCAGTTGAGAGGAAAAAAAAAAAAAAAAAACACCACAGATAACAGGCATACTCTTGAATCATAATGCATATTTACCAGAAAATAAAGGATGCATTTTTTTTCCATTTTAATGAAATATTCTTGTCAAACAGGCCAAAATTACACATTTTAGCCATGACAAAACCATAGAGCCAATATATATTTTTTAAATTTTTAATAAAATTTTATAATTACAAGAGTTACATGTTTTTGATTTGACTTACTATAAGAGGATTTGAGTAATCTTTAATATCTGAATGGTGTTTCTCTGAAATTTGTGTAAATTTTATGAATTAGTCAATTCCCAGTGGTCACAAATCATTGCTATATTTAACTTCCTTCCTTCTCTTTGTCCAAGAAAGTTCATGTTTGAATAGTCTCCCCAAAACAGCTCCTTAACTGGAATCTCACAAAATTATTTCCAGAATAGTGTCTAAAATAGCTTATCGGGTTTTGCTGTTTCAAATTTGGGGTAAGTTTGAGAAATTTCTTATATTATAGTTCCCTTTGAAGAAAGGAAAATGTGAATTATACAATTTTCTTAAGTAGGTAAGTCATTTTATTGTTGACATGAACACTTAAATTATACTTGAAAAGAAAATGTGATAGGTAATGAATCATGTTATATTTTAGAATTTGTGTTTAAAATATTACTACTTTTAATACAATGAATATTTTTGCTTAACTTTAAAAATGTTTATGTGTTATTTATCAAATTAGCTTATGAATTTTCCTTGGTTTTTATGTAATTTATATAAATGATTTTTGTTTCTCCAAAAATATAAAGCAAAGAAGCATGGAAATTATTCAGTGATGCTGCTGATGTGCAAACAGTTTTTTAAAGGAAAGACAGGAAATCTTACACGTTAAAAAAGAAATCAATGTTTATATTAGGAATGTTCTAAATTATTTCTAATGTGGTAAATTTATATTAAATCATACATCAAAAACATCAATCCTAAAAATTAAATACAAAAAATTTCTACCCAGGCATGGTGGCACACACTTGTAATCCCAGCTGCTCAGGAGGCTGAGACAGGAGGATGGAGAGATGAAAAACAGCCTCAGCAGAAGGGAGGCTTAAGCAACTTAGTGAGACCCTGTCTCTAAATAAAATATACAAAATAGAACTGGGGATGAGGCTCAGTGGTCAAGTGCCCCTGGGTTCAATACCTACTAATGCCCACCAAAGAAAAATTTCTTCCTCTTTTGACAGAGCTCTCTCCAGGGGAAATCACTAACTTGATATATATTATTCTCATATATTAATTTAAACTCTGATTTTATATTGATGTATTTAGAAACAATGTGTAATAACGTTAGATGTTTTAATAAATAATATAAACACTATTAATTTGCTTTCAACAGTACATTTTATCCATACTGAACATCGTACTTCCACAATGTTCTATCTCTTGATGATGGAAATTGATGTAGGTCCTAACTTATCTCTTACAAACTTTGCATCTACTGATATTCTTTTCAGGTCTTCATATGCATATTTAAAAAAGTTCCACAAGAGTATACATTTTATGACAGAATTGCTTTATCATGTTTTTTGTACTTCTTTATATTCAGTACTGTGTAAATAGCAATACATATTCATGTCAACAGGAAATTAAAAATTCTAGGATTTCCTGCCTTTATAATACTGTATTGTCAGAATTTAAAGTTTTTGCTCATCTGAGGTATGTGAAATGATATGCAATGGTAGTTTCATTTTGCATTTTTCTTATTTGATATTTGAAAATCATTTTCATATGTTCATTTATAACTGAGTATACTGTTTGGTTAATATAATAACAGATCATGTAAAAACTCTTTATATCTAATGATATATAATGCCTTAATGTCAGTCTTGCCTAGTATTCTTTAGTTATCTTATGTCAGTGTTTGCCTATGTTAATTTATTTTTAATTTTTAAAAATTAACCTGGTCTAAGGGTTTGATCATATATTTCATAAACTACACTAACCTGATTTTTGAAAATGTAATCAAAGTATATTCTTAATTATCTGACAAATTTAATTCTCATGCATTTTTCGTACTGGTTAGCAAGTTTGAATTATATTCTTACACATTATTAATTGAATAATATTCAATTCACTTTTCTCATGAACATAAAGTTTATAGCTTACTTTCAATAATAAAATGTCTAAAACATTATTTTTGTGCAAAGACACGAGGCAAGATTTTTGTTGTTACATTTCAATATAGTCCAAATTTGATTGATAATTTGTTCATTTCAAAATATGAATTTAAAATTGAAACTATTCTCTTTATTTATTTCTGGGAAAATATGAAGTATTTACTGAAACTTCTTAGCATCTCATTTCTTCAGTTCTTATTCCTCTAGAAACATTTCTCTGTGCCTTTCTGGAGGTGTCCACTCTTTTGCCATTTACTCTTCACTTTGCCTGAGAGGGAAACACTCATTCCTTCCTCCAGGTAAGGCAATGTTGCCTTGTAAATGGCAATATTTTATATTTTGGTTTCTTCAAGACTCTTCATGATCCCACCCTTCTCTTCTGTGGAAGGGAAAATATAGCAAAAAGAGAGAGGAAGATAATGAATAGCAAAAGCAATTCCATTTAAATAAAACCATACATTTCTAATGATTTTTTCTCCTTTTCAAACAGATTTTTTTCCTTTTCCTATTCACATATACATTAACACATGTTCTTTCCTGCAACACCTCATATCCAAACAATAATAGTATTGTTTCTGATATTACCTCAATATTTAAAATGAAGATTTTTTTTTTCTTACAGAGCAAGTGCATATGTTGCTGGAAATGCAATGCCATGCAATTTTGAAAGGAGATTTAAAAATTCACTATACCACTTTGGCATCATAGACTTTTTACGTCGGGACTAGTAATTCTGGATTCTATTGCTCACGATAATATGAACTGGAAGAGCAATATGACTAAGCATATTTCCACTACAGTAAATAGATAATTTACAGTGTGCATGTGATTTAGAAGTAGGGCAAAAGTTCATACAGCAAATTTTGGGAAAAATAAACTTATATAAGTGAAACTACACCCTATGGAAATAAAAAGGTTTATCTTATTCATATGTTCACATTTTAAGAAGTAGTGAATCATTTTTTTTCTCAATTAAAGGGATACCATGAGTTAATATTTTGCATAAAATTTCTTAAAGGACAAAAATAAATAAAAGAACTCTCTCATTAGAAAACTGCATTTGCATAATTACTATAAAATGCCAATTTTACACAAGAAAATAGGAGCCAGAAAGGTTTCAAAATCTCATTTGAATAATGCATGCATATGCAGAGGTTCTGCATGGCTAAGTCAATCACCCCATCAGTGAAAATATTTACCTTAGATTGTTAACAATAAAATAAAAATTTTCAATATGAAAACAGAAGCCTTCAGTATAAAATGTACATTATCTTCAGTCATGTCTCCCTTTCCACCATTATAGGTAAGCTAAATAATTCATTTGTTCTCTATTTACAAAGCAATAAAACTTATGTAAAATATCAGGGTACTATGAATATTACTATATAAGACCTGCCCAATCCTATACACTCAAGCCAGGTAAGAACATGTAAATTCACAAATTAAATTATTTTTGAGACATTGGTCTAGTGACCATATATTAAAGTATTAGTCCCCAGATTACAATGCTATTGAAGGTGGTGGAATCTTTAGAAAGTGGGGCCCACTGGAAAAAAGTCAGTTCACCGAGGTCAGGCCATTGAAGGATCCAAGCCCCTCCTCTTCTTCTCTCCTTGCTTTCTAGCTGCTCTGAGTATCTCCCTCCACCATGTGCACATGCCATCATATAGAGCCTCACTACCTTCTCAGATGGAAACAGGTACAAGCAATTAGGTATTGGAAACTCTGAAACTATCTACTAAAATACACCTTTTCTCCTTGTAAGTTAATCAGCTCAGGCATTTTTCATAGTAATGGAAAGCAGACTAATACAGAAGTGATTTTTCAAAGACTAAAATGCATAGATCTTAAATTCTCATTTACAAGAGATCCAAGATGGCAGACTAGAGGATGACTGCATCTCCCGTGGCTCCAGAACTCAGGATTCAAGAAGGGGAGGTATCGAGGCTGGGCAGGCCGGGACAGTGGCAGCTTCTAGGAGCAGGGCAGGGCAGCGAGAGTCTTCCCCAAGCAGCCCTGCTCCCCCCCACGGCAGGCGTGATCCACAGCCAGCTTCTTGGAGCAGGCTCGCCCAGTGAGAGCTTTTCTGCACAGAGCCAACCCCAAGCCCCCAACCCAGCAGCGGGCCTGGCCTGTAGGGGTCTTCTGGGACCAGTGCAGGACAGGGAGAGGCTTTCCCTGAGCAGCCCAGCTCCCTAAGGGGGGCAGGCCCTGTCTATAGCCAGGTTCTCGGAGCAGGCCCGTCCAGTGAGAGGATTTCCACGAAGGATCAGCCCCCAGCTTTGGACCCAGTAGCGGGCTAGGGGCAGCTTTCTTTGGAAGCACTGCATTATCAAGTTCCTCCAAGACTTCAGGCTACTGAAGGCTGGGAGGTGATATACTGGAAATCTACAGGGACATTATAAGCCAATAGAAGAAATCTGCAATATCACAGAATTCCAATGATATCTGACCAATATGAGAAAACAGGGAAGAAGATGTCCCAAACAAACCTAGATACTATATCAATAAAACCCAATGACAGCACAGCAGAAGAAATGTCCGAAAGGGAATATAGAATGTACATAATTAAAACAATCAGGGAAGCAAATGAGGAGATGAAAGAGCAAATGCAAGCATTAAATGATCACACCAATCAACAGTTAAAGGAGCAAATACGGAAAGCAAAAGATCATTTCAATAAAGAGTTAGAGATACCGAAAAAAAACAAAACAAAACAAACAAAAAAAAAAGAACAGAAATCCTTGAAATGAAGAAAACAATAAACTGAATTAAAAACTCCACAGAAAGCATAATCAATAGAATAGAAGACCTGGAAGACAGAACCTCAGACATTGAAGACAAAATCTTTAATCTTGAAAACAAAATTGACCAAACAGAGAAGATGGTAAGAAATCATGAACAGAATCTACAAGAATTATGGGATAGCATGGAAAGGCCAAATTTAAGAATTATTGGGATTGAGGAAGGCTTAGAGAAACAAACCAAAGGAATGAACAATCTATTCAATGAAAAAATATCAGAAAATTTCCCAAATCTGAAGAATGAAATGGAAAACCAAGTAAAAGAGGCTTATAGGACTCCAAATATACAAAATTACAACAGACCCACACCAAGGCACATTATTATGAAAATACCTAACATACAAAATAAACTCAGAATTTTAAAGACTGCGAGAGAAAAGAATCAAATTACATTCAGGGGAAAACCAATAAGAATATCAGCAGGTTTTTCAATCCAGACCCTAAAAGCTAGAAGGGCCTGGAACCACATTTACCAAGCCTTGAAAGAAAACAGATGTCAACCAAGAATCTTAAACCCAGCAAAACTTACTTTCAGATTTGATGAGGAAAAAAAATCCTTCCATGATAAACAAAAGAATTTACTAAAAGAAAGCCGGCATTACAGAACATTCTCAGCAAAATATTCCATGAGGAAGAGATGAAAAACAACAATGCAAATCAGAAATGGGAGGGACTAGCCTAAAGGAATAGCCAAATAAAGGAGAAACCAAATCATATCAAAAAACAAAAATGAGTCAAATGACTGGGAATACAAATCATATCACAATAATAACCCTGAATGTTAATGGCCTGAACTCATCAATCAAAAGACATAGACTGGCAGATTGGATTAAAAAGAAAAATCCAACAATATGCTGTCTGCAATAGACTCATCTCATAGAAAGAGATACCCACAGACTAAAGGTGAAAGGATGGGAAAAAACATACCATGCACATGGACACAGCAAAAAGCTGGAGTATCTATCCTCATTTCAGATAATGTGGACTTTAAGCCAAAACTAGTCAGAAGGGATAAAGAAGGACATTACATACTGCTTAAGGGAAGCATAAATCAGCAAGACATAACAATCATAATATCTATGCCCTGAACATTGGCTCATCCATGTACGTCAAACAAATCCTTCTCAATTCCAGAAATCAAATAGACCACAACACTATAATACTAGGAGATTTTAACACACCTCTCTTACCACTGGATAGATGTTCCAAACAAAAATTGAATGAAGAAACCATAGATCTCAATAACACAATCAACAATTTAGACTTAACCGACTTATATAGAATATAACATCCAACAAAGAACGAATACACTTTCTTCTCAGCAGCACATGGATCCTTCTCTAAAATGGACCATATTTTATGCCATGAAACTACTGTTAGCAAATACAAGAAGATAGAGATACTACCTTGTATTCTATAAGATCATAATGGATTAACATTAGAAGTAAATGACAGAATAAAAACCAGAAACTTCCCCAACACCTGGAGATTAAATAATACAGTATTATATGACGAATCGATAACAGAAGACATCAGGAGGGAAATAAAAAAAATTCTTAGAAGTAAACAAGAACAAGGACACATCATATAAAAATCTCTGGGACACTATGAAAGCAGTACTTAGAGGAAGATTTATTTCATGGAGCGCATTCAAGAAAAGAAGAAAAACATCAACAAATCAATGACTTGACACTACAGCTCAAAGCCCTAGAAAAGAAGAGCAGACCAACACCAAAGTAGTAGAAGACAGAAAATAGTTAAAATCAGAGTTGAAATCAATGAAATTGAAACAAAAGAAACAATTGAAAAAATTAACAAAATAAATATTTGGTTGTTCGAAAAAATAAACAAAATTGTAAACCTGTAGCCACACTAACAAAGAGAAAAAGAGAGAAAGCTCAAATTACTAAAATTCGGAATGAACAAGGAAATATCACTATAGACATTAGTGAAACAAAACGTAATTAGAAGCTATTTTGAAAATCTGTACTCCAACAAAACAGAAAACCTCGAAGACATCAACAAGTTTCTAGAGACATATGAATTACCTAAACTGAACCAGGAGGACATACACAACTTAAATAAATCAATTTCAAGCAATGAAATAGAAGAGGTCATCAAAAGCCTACCACAAAGAAAAGTCCAGGACCAGATGGGTTCTCAGCCGAGTTCTACAAAACATTTAAAGAAGAGCTCATTCCAATCTCCTCAACATATTCTATGAATAGAAGAGGAGGGAACCCTCCCAAACTCATTCTATGAAGCCATAGTACCCTGATACCTCAACCAGACACATTCAGAAAAGACACATTGAGAAAAGACACATTGGGGAAAGACAATTTCAGACCAATATTCTTAATGAACACCGATGCAAAAATTCTCAACAAAATTTTAGAAAATCACATCCAAAAATATATTAAAAGATAGTGCAACCACGATCAAGTGGGTTTTATCCCAGGGATGCAAGGTTGGTTCAACATCTGGAAATCAATAAATGTCATTCGCCATATCAACAGACTTAAAGTTAAGAATCACATGATTATTTCGATAGATGCAGAAAAAGCATTTGATAAAATACAGCCTCCCTTCATGCTCAAAACACTAGAAAAAATAGGGATAGTGGGAACATTCCTTAATATTGTAAAGGCCATCTATGCTAAGTCCATGGCCTTATCATTTCAAATGGTGAAAAACTGAAAGCATTCCCTCTAAAAACTGGAACAAGGCAGGGATGCCCTCTTTCACCACTTCTATTCAACATCGTCCTTGAAACTCTAGCCAGAGCAATTAGATAAACCAAGGAAATTAAAGGGATACGAATTGGAAAAGAAGAACTCAAACTATCCCTGTTCGCTGATGACATGATTATATATTTAGAGGAACCCGGAAATTCCACCAGAAAACTTTTAGAACTCGTAAGTTGATTCAGTGAAGTAGCAGGTTACAAGATCAATGCTCATAAATCCAATGCATTTTTAAACATAAGTGATGAATCTTCAGAAAGAGAAGTGAGGAAAACTACCCCATTCACAATAGCCTTGAAAATAATAAAATACTTGGGAATCAATCTCACAAAAGAGGTAAAAGATCTCTACAATGAGAACTACAGAACACTAACGAATGAAATTAAAGAAAATCTTAGAAGATGGAAAGACCTCCCATGTTCTTGGATAGGCAGAATTAATATTGTCAAAATGGCCATACTACCAAAAGTGCTATACAGATTCAATGCAATTCTAATTAAACTCCCAATGATGTACCTTACAGAAATAGAGCAAACAATTTTGAAATTCGTCTGGAAGAATAAGAAACCCAGAATAGCTAAAGAAATCCTTAGCAGAAAGAGCAGAGCAGGGGGTATCGCAACACCAGATCTTCAACACTACTACAAAGCAATTGTAACAAAAATGGCATGGTATTGGTACCAAACTAGACAGGTAAATCAATGGTACAGAATAGAGGACATGGACACAAACCCAAATAAATACAATTTTGTCATACTAGACCAAGGGGCCAAAAATATGCAATGGAGAAAAGATAGCCTCTTCAACAAATGGTGCTGGGAAAACTGGAAATCCATATGCAACAGAATGAAATTAAACTCCTATCTCTCACCCTGCACAAAACTCAACTCAAAATGGATCAAGGACGTCAGAATCAGACAGAGACCCTTCATCTTATAGAAGAAAAAGTATGTCCAA
Source organism: Sciurus vulgaris (assembly GCF_902686455.1). NCBI lineage: Eukaryota > Metazoa > Chordata > Mammalia > Rodentia > Sciuridae > Sciurus > Sciurus vulgaris. The sequence continues at coordinate 20,703,457 of NC_136470.1, read as the reverse complement.
ATCTTCAACAAGTTGGCTTAAGATTAGACTTCCTTAACAGGACTCCCATAGCACAAGAAATAAAAGCAAGAATCAACAACTGGGATAGATTCAAACTAAAAGCTTTCTCTCAGCAAAGGAAACTATCAGTAATGTGAAGAGAGAACCTACAGAGTGGGAGAAAATCTTTGCCCATTCTTCAGATAGAACACTAATTTCCAGAATATGTTAAGGACTCAAAACACTCTATACGAAGAATACAAATATTCCAATCAACAAATGGGCTAAGGAAATGAACAGACATTTCACAGAAGATGATCTACAAGTAGTCAACAGATATATGAAAAAAATGTTCAACATGTTTAGTAATAAGAGAAATGCAAATCAAAACTGCCCTAAAATTCCACTCTCGCCCCAATTTGAATGGCGATTATCAAGAATACAAGCAACAATAGGTGTTGGTGAGGATGTGGGGAAAAAGGTACACTCATACTTTGCTGGTGGGGTTGCAAATTAGTACAGCCACTCTGGAAAGCAGTATGGAGATTCCTCAGAAAGCTTGGAATGGAACCACTATTTGACCCAGCTATCCCACTCCTTGGCCTATACCCAAAGGACTTAAAATCAGCAGACTACAGAGATACAGCCACATCAATGTTCATAGCTGCTCAATTCACAATAGCCAGATTGTGGAACCAACCTAGATGTCCTCCAATTGATGAATGGATAAAGAAACTGTGGTATATATATACAATGGAATATTACTCAGCCATAAAGAATAATAAAATTATGGCATTTGCAGGCAAATGGATGAATTGGAGAATATCATGGTAGGTGAAATAAGCCAATCTCAAAAAACCGAAGGACGAATGATCTCACTGATAAGTGGATGATGACACATAATGGGGGGTGGGAGGGGTTAGTGTTAGGGTTAGGGTTACGGTTAGGGAGGGGAGCAAAAATGGAGGAAGGAAGAAATGTATAGAAGGGAAAGAGGGGTGGAAGGGGTGGGGGGAAGGGAAAAAACAACAGAATGAATCAAACAACATTACCCTATGTAAATTTATGATTAAACAAATGGTATGCCTTTACTCCATGTACAGAGAAACAACATGTATCCCATTTGTTTACAATAAAAAATTATCATTTATTTTCAGTTTTTATTGAGATAATATTTTCATCTCTTTATGAAGTATTAAAATAATTTGATACATGTATATAATGTGTAAAGATCAAAACATCCAATAAGCACTTTTATCTCCTTTACCAGTAATCTAGTCATTTTGAAATATGTCATAGATTGTAAAATATAGTCGTTTTACTATATTTCAGAAAAATAAAACCAATTTCTCCCACTTAGCAGTGTTTTGGTAACTTCTTGTAGTCTTGTCTCTCATCACCCTTTCAGAGTCTCTAATGACAATTATTCTATGTCATTCTTCTGTGAAATTGAACCTTTAGTTTCCACAAGCAAGTTAGAACATGTGGTATTTTTCGTTAAATATTTGACTGGTTTCACTTAAGATGTTGACCTCCAGTTCTACCCATGCTGCTGCAAATGACTTTAGGATCTCATTCTTATTTTAGGGATGAAAAATATCCTGTTGGTCATATACACCACATTTACTTTATCCATTTAACCACTGATGGACATATCAGTTGATCCCATGTCTTGTCTATTATGAATGCTCCTACAAAAACATGAGAGAGCAGGTGTTGCCATGAGATACTGATTTCATTTCCTTTGGATATATGACAAGTAGTGGGATTGCTGGATCCTGTGGCTTTTCCATTTTAGTTCTATAGGAACCCTCAGGTTGTGGAGATAGTTCAGTCGGTAGAGTGCTTGCCTTGCAAGCACAAGGCCCTGGGCTTGATCCCCAGCACTGAAAAAAAAAAAAAAGAAAAAAAAAAAAGAAATCTCTAGTGTCATTTTCCACAATGACTGCACTAAGTTAGATGCCACCAACAGTATGTAAAATGTCTCATTTCTTTGTGACCTTGCATTTTTCTGTTTGTTTTGGCTGTTTTATAATAGCTACTTTAACTGGGATAACTGATATCTCTATATCATTTTGATTTTCATTTTCTTGACAAATAATGATATTGAGTATTTTTTCATTTATTTGTTGAACATTCGTGTCTTCTATGAGAAATGTGTATTCAGACCTTAAGTGCATTATTTAATTGGATTTATGTTTTAGATATGATTGTCAGTTGCAGGAAGCCACATTTCACCACACCAAATAAGATTTAGAACAATTCTATAATCTGAAAATATTGTTTCATGCCCTATTCTAGTTGATTCTCTAATGGCAAATAATCTCTAGTTCTGACTACAATGTATTTAATTAAGTAGAATCATATAACACATATATTTTGTGCATCTGATGTTTTCATTCATTACACATGTGAAATTCTCCATATTATTGCATGCATTCTTATTCTCTCCCCTTTTATTGATGATAAAATACATTTGCATACATACACCTAATATTGATTTACTCATTTTGCCTTCCACCATGGGATGATGCAGCACAAAATCCCTTCCAGATACTGACCCTTTATGGACTTCTTAGCCTCCAGAACTATGAACTAAACATTTCCTAGTTATTAAAAAACTATCCATCCTGTGGTATTCTGTTATCATAACACAGAACAGACTAAGAAAGAAAATTTGGTGTGTTAAGTGGGGTAATTGCTATAAAAGATAGCTGGAAAAGAAGTAGATTGAGAAATGAATAATGGATAGAGAATGGAAGAATTTGAAGGACCAGGTGAGGAAAAGCCTATATTGTCATAAATGGAGCATTAAGGTGATCCTAGTGAGGGCTCAGAAAAAAGAATATATGAAATTTTTAGCAATTGTTTAATTAGCTTAGATGAAAATTTTGAGAGATGTGGATTTTGAAAGCAATTCTGATGAAATGTCAGATGGAAATGAGGAATAAGATATTGGAAGCTAGAGTAAAGAACATCCTTGTGACACAGAACTTGACTGAATTGTGTCAACAGAATTTAAAAGTAATAAACTAGAATGCATCTCAGAAAAAACAAGCAAGCAGCAAATCATTTAGAGCTCCACATAGCTTCTTTCAACTGCATAGAGTAAAATGTGAAAATTAAAAATATGGAATTCATAATGAATAGGAAAATAACTTTTAGATTTGATGATATCTCAGTCTGGTTTGACAGAGAATGGAAGATTATTTTCAGGAAATGAAGCCAAAGGTATAGACAAACAGGTGATAGGAAGACTACTATTAATAGTACAAAATCAGAGTCTATCCTGACACATGCATAATGAAAGAATGACATCAAAGTCACTTTGGAGGTTACTGGGGAGGTTTCACCTCCACTGGGAGGTTTCATCTCAGGTCCAGGGGACCAAGGCCTAGGGGAAGGACACTGGCCAAAAATGAGTCCTAGGACCCACGAGGAAGCCTGGAGTTTGCTGTCCAGGACTGACTCCAGTCCTGCTTCCCACGTTCTGACACAGCACTCCAGTTACACTAACTGTGGCTCAAGTAGGCTCACAAGTGGGTTTGCACATTGCTATTGGAGGTGCAATGGAAATGTCTTGCAGCATTTATTAAGTATGAAGACACACAGAACTCAAGAGCTGTTGGGAAAGATTTTCTTCCACCTAGATTTCAAAGGATACCAATGTCCTGGGGGCCCACACAAACATGTGTCACACAATCAACGTCACCAGAGAGAGTCCTCAATAGGGCAATACTCTGCAGAACTAAGGGGTCAGATATACTGCAAAGAGTCAACACCATGGGTGTAGAGTCACCACTGTGATCCCAGAACAATAAAACCACCAGTGTGTAATGGCACCCTGGAGAGCTGCAGGCATGAGACCCTAAACTATGAGAACTGCTTCATGAGCTAAGTCCATTAAAGCCAGAGCATGTGAAGGCTTCAGGGCCAAGGGTGGGACAACATCAGTGTTCCCTGAGGGCGGGACACAGAGTCAAACAAAATTTTCTACAGGTTTACAATTTAATTTGTTTCCTCTGTGGGATTTGGATTACTTGGACCATTTATCACTTCTTTTCTTTCCTATTTCCCATTTTGGAATAGAAACGTCTGTCCTATGCTAGCCCCATCATTTTATTTTAGAAACATGCAACTTGGTTTGATTTCACAGGCTCACAGCTGGAAGATAATTTAGCTCAGAATAAACCATGCCTTTGAGTCTCATGCAAAAATGATTTGCCTGAGTCTCTGGACTTTAGATTTTGATTGATGCGAGATAGAGTTAATACTTTTGGGGCTTTTGGAATAAAGTTATTGAATTTTGTGTGTGAAGAAGACATGAGTTTTTGGATCCAGAGGAAGAATGTGAGGTTTTTAATGAAGTCCCTTATAGAACTCATGTTGAAATTTAACTGTCACTATACTAAGTACTAACAGTACTAAACTGTAATCTCATCAAGAGGTAATTAAGCCAAGAGATCTTAACCAGTGAGGTATTGGAAAGTGTCAGGCAGTCAGAGGAGGTAAGAATGATGAGGGTCTGGTAATGAAAAAATTGAGAAAACTGTTTGACTCATGTATTTCAAGTCACTCAGTCAATATGGATAAAATAATGAGGGTTTCAAGAGAGACTGATTTTTCAAGGGAAGAAAAAAGGGTAGTTGATGGTTATTTTTCAAGAATATAAAAAAGTGTTCCATGTTCTTGCTCCTAGGCACGCATATAGTGGAGAAAGGAAAAACAATGATTAATGAAAGAGAGATGTTCTGAGGATTATAAAAAAGGCAAGTGAGGCCAATACCATGCCTTTTTTGTTACCTTGACTCTGTAGTACAGTTTAAGGTTTGGTATACCCAAAGGACTTAAAATCAGCATATTACAGTGATGCAGCCATATTAATGTTTACAACAGCCCAACTCACAATAGCTAAAGTATGAAACCAACTTAAGTGCCCTTCAACATATGAATGGATAAAGAAAATGTGATATATAAATGTATATATTATATATATGAAAAGGATTATATACATGTATATTCCATATATATGGAATATTACTCAGCCTGAAAGACGAATGAAATAATAGCATTTGCTGGTAAATGGATGGAGCTGGAGAACAGCATGCTTAGTAAAATAAACCAATCCCCAAAATCAAAGGTTGAATGTTTTCTTTGATATGCAGATGCTAATTCATAAAACGGGTAGGGGTGGCTAAGGAAGAATAGAGTTATTTTAGATTAGATAGAGGGGAATAAAGAAGGGGTGGAGGTATGGGGGAAAGAAAAATAGTAGAATGAATCAGACATTTTTACCCTATGTACATATATGACTACATGACTGGTGGGATTCTACATTATGTACAATCAGAAGAATGAGAAGTTATACTCGATTTATGTATGATGTATCAAAGTGCATTCTACTGTCCTGTATAACTAATAGAACAATAACAACAAAAATAAATCTATCAGAACATGTGGTGAAAATTTTCATTATCCTGAGGAATAACATTGACCAAATCATATTGCTATATTGTGTGTACATAAAAACTGTAAAAATAAATCAAACTATCATGTATAATTATAATGTACCAATAAAAAAAAGGTGAAAATTTAATTTAAAGAAAAAAGGCAAGTGACCACTCTCCTGAGGGCTTTTGGCTCCCTTCCTCTCCAGAGCATTCTGTCTCTATCACTTTCTTAAATACATAAATCTTGCTTACTGTGCTTGCTTACTTCAGATGTTTGCAGTGTTCATTCTCGGACTCTGTAGAACACAAGCTCAGTCCTGATCCCAATAAGCCTGGTATCCCCATCATGGGTGTTAGTGCTGTTATAAAAGGATGAGTTTGTCTTCATCTTGCACTGCCTTGTCCTTTCTGTTTCTACCATGGTTTTGTAAAGTAAGAAGGCTATTTCCAGATATAATCCCCTTGATCTTAGAATCCTCAGCTTCCAGTATTATAAGAGAATATACATGTTTTCTTGAATACCGACTCTGTGGTATTCTGTTATAGCAGCACACAAGGGACTAAGACACCATATATGGTGATACTGACCTGAATAGAGTTTTGTTATGCTGATTTTATTTTCAGAAAGAAAAGGGGCGTGGTTAAGATTATGATTGCTTGAAAGAATGGAGTAACAGTTTCCTTCCTGTCTGGAGGGAGAAATCTAAAAGAAAATGATTCAAAATCATATACCTATTCTTTAGCAGCTGTTACAGCAATGCTCATGTTATGATATCCATGATGTACTAAGACTATTTTATTTCCCTTCTTCACTAAACCCCCAAATCTATCTGTGAACCTTTCGCATTACTACTAGCTGAGCAGATCTGTTACTTAACCATTAGTAATGATGCTGTGGTCACATTCCTATATTTCCTTAGGAGGAGAGTTATTAATGGTAGTAAATATTAATGTATATTATTGCTTGTCAAAATGCAATTCTTCAGAGTGTTGAGTCATTCTTCTTATATAATGTCTTCTTTAGAGAAAATTATTGTAGTGTCCCAAGAGATTCTTGGAATTCCTAATGACAGATTTTGTGAATCAATTAGTTTCACTTATCATCAGTAAGTCTAAACAACAAATCAACACTTTTGTCTTTTTGATAGAAATAACTGAGGGCAATAGTTTTTGCTCCCTTGAATGGAAGAGAGTAAGAGTGGAGATAGTAATGGGAATGGAAAATGCTTGGTTGTAGGGATCCATTTTCTGTGGCTACAGAGCAGTGGGTTTTCTCCAGAAGAGTAATGGAGTGACAGCTAAGCTAGACAGAATAATGAGCAAAATTTATTTTTTCTAAGACACGTTAGAAATCTTACACCGTACTTACTCACACAAACTCTACTGACATTGTCTCACTATTGATCTAAGTATGTGAAAACTTTTGTCGTGGTTTTCCAAATATGCCACTATTGAATAGTGTCTACCCACTGGGCCATGTCATGAATAATTTTAAATCTCTAAAGACAAATGAGCAAATTTGTAATAACATTTTATGTATACTTTTAATTATTAATCAAGTGTATTCCAACTTGGAAAAAAGTCTCAATAAATAGTTGTTGAATCATATTTTTCATTTGTGGCAAAAGTTTTCAAGGTTAGAGAGTTCTGGAGATTCACTGCACAATAATTTGCAAATACTTAATAATGCAGAGCTAGGATCTTAAAAGACTGTCAAGATGGTAAATCCAATATTCTGTGTATTTACCACAATTAGTTATAAAAAATAAAAAATTCTAATTAAAATATTTCTCTGAATGTAGGGCAAGAATTCCTGGGTCAGAGTATGTTTATTTTCAGGAAGTATCCGCACAATATCCTGCTTGAAACATTTGCTTTCAAACTGCCTCCTGGCCTCAAATTTTTGTCCCCCACTTTCCGTACATTGATCACTCACATGCTCTCCATGGAAGAAACCCCCAGTCCTATTCAATCACTGAGTCCAGCTCAAGGTCTGGATTCCCCTGATGTAGAGTTCTCTAAACATTTGTTCTTCTAAATCCCCTTATATGTGAACTAAAGGCAACTTGCCTTCTCCTGCCATTACCAAAGGCTCCGTGCCCCATTATCTGTGACCATTATTCTCTTTGTTTCTTTCCAGAACTTTTTGAACTCTGAAAACTGTCTTTAACTCTGAGAAGTTTAATTGTCCAGAAATTAAATATTTAAAGACTTCTTAGTACAAATTTGTTTTTTATTAAGCATTATTTTTTACTCAAAATCTAAAATGTTTTTGAACTACCTGTTTGCCTTCAGTGTCTTGTGCCAGTGAGCATATTTCAAGTCCTTTTATGAACATACCTCTTAAAGTTTGACCTACTTCCTTCACACTTTCTTTATTTCCCTCCTTACATTTCCCTCCTGCCTTCCTCCTCCTCCTCCTTCTACTTCTTCACCTTTCTTCCTTCCTTGGTCTCCTCCTCCTTCTTTCTTCTCTTTCCTTCTTATCCTCTATTCTCTCTCTGAAGGAAGGAAGTTTTCCTGGGGAACTTAGGAACTGAATGAGAATGCTACACCATGAACTTAGCCTTTCCCTGAGTGAATTACTCAACTGAAAGGATCCATTGGTCTATTATCATTAAAAGTGAAACCACATGGTATTGTGGGTTCTGTTTGTGTTTACTTCTTGTGATAATTCTCAAAGCAGTGTCTCAAAGCAAGGGGGTTTGATTGGAGAACATACATATATTGATATAGAAAAGAATCATCACTATATTTAGAAACAGGCACATTCCTGAGCATGCTCAGTTTGAGAATATATATTGTGTGATTAAAAAGTGCAGAAGAGACTGCCTCTGAGTGGAGAATTTAGTATTATAATGTGCAAAGTTTAGGTCACTTAAAAGAGTCCATCATAATGAATGAGTGAATTTGGCTAGGTCCTTGCAAATTTCTTTTAAGGGCTTTGTCGAAAACAAAGAAAAAAAAAGAAAAAAGAAAGAAAGAACTCTCAAAGAGTATTGACAGTCATTTAAACCAGTAGCAGCTTCAAACATACCCCATAAGCAAAGGTGCTTGCTTCTAAATATACCTGAGTATCAGATAACAAAAGTTATTTATGCATCCTGTAGTTTTGTCTTTAGTACCTAATCAATTATCATTTTCAACCCTGAAACCCAGGACATTTATTTTCTTTCTTTTTTGCTATAAAATTTGCAATTCTTTTCTGACATCATATTTTTCTTGTAATACTTTAACACCATCAGTAATAACTAACAAACAGAACTATTCCATTGTTCAAACACTTTTTCGGGAGCTCTGAATTTGGAGAGCATGTGATCTACCTTACAAATTACTACAACTTTGTCAAAAATATTTATTCAATGTTTGAGCCCTCCTCAAAAGGACATTGAACCATCTAGACTTCATTATCTCATCTTTATGCCAATGCCATACATTCATTTTAATGAAATTTAAGTTCAAAGTACTAGTTTCTGAATCTGTCAGTGCAATAGTTGGACTTGCTGAAAAAAATAAATATGGACATCTCAGAGATGAAGTAATATCACACTCTAGTAGTGCAGGTTGGTTGGATTTCTTATTAATTCTTCACTAAGTAGTAACATGGAGATTCTGGACTCTTCTGCCTTGAGACTTTGATATTTCCAAGCAGTTTTTTTTCCAGCCATATCAATGATATTTGCATATCAGCATAAAGAGTAGTATCAGCACACATAAAGGACTAGGCCCAGCATGTGCAACATTTTAACATTTTTGTCCAGATTCTTCTGGCCAAATCTGTTGATAGGGCAAAGCTATCATTATGACTTGGATCTTCAATGTCCCCCAAAGTTTCAAGTTCAGCGGTAGGGTTTTGGGGAAGTGATTGGTTCTCATGGATTCTGAGTGAACTACTGGGATGTGGCACCGGTTAAAGGAGGAACATCACTGGTTATGTGCCTTGGAAGGATTGATCTTCTCTCTAACCTCTTCTTCTTCTTTCTGCTTCCTGGTTGCCCAGAGCTGACAGATCTTCTCCACGCCGCCCTTCCACTTAGTGTTCTTCCTTACCTCAGGCCAGAGCTATAAAACTAGCTGACAGTGAACCTGAACTAGCAACCAAGATGAATCTTTTCTCTTGTAAGGTGTCCTTGTTAGATAATTTCGTCACAGTGATGAAAAGTTGACTAACACACCTGTCTTGAAGGAACCCTGTGAAATGAAAAGAACACATAGATACGGAGGTGCGTCATTAGTCTTTGCCTACAAACTTTTCTTATGAATTCTTACATTTGATGTTCTTATGTATTTATGTTGTTACACCTCACTATACAAATTGCTTTCATAACTGATGTCATCTATTTTTATTACTCTGTCTTAATTGAAAGTGCACTTCCCCTTAACATTGATTTACATTTTTAAATTTTTTTAAATTATTTATTTTTTTATTTTTATTTTTTATTTTACTTTTAATTTTTTACAGTCTGTATTTTGATTCATTGTACATGAATGGGGTACACCATTTCATTTCTGTGGTCGTGCACGGTATAGATTCATAGGATTCATGTAATTATACGTGTACATAGGATAATGATATCTGTCTTATAACCATTTTTCATAACCGCATCCCTTCATTTTCTTCTACATAATCTAAAGTTCCTTCATTCTTCTCTCACTCCCCAAACCCCTATCCACATTATATATCAACATAAATTTTTCAGGGAAAACATTCGGCCTTTGTTTTTTTGGGATTGGCTTATTTCACTTAGCATGATATTCTTCAATTCCATCCATTTATTTGCAAATGCCATAATTTTATTCTTCTTAATGGCTGAATAATATTCCATTGTATATATATACCACAGTTTCTTTATCCATTCATCTATTGAAGGGCATCTAGGTTGGTTTGAATTTCACTACTCATTAATAGTTACTATTGTCATTATTTGATTAAATAATGCTCACATAAAATAGCATGTATAACAAATGTATGTTGTGAAATTTATTTTATTACGTATGTGTTGTATATAATGTTAATATGTAAGTCCTGATAATACATTTAAGTTATATAAAATTTGACTATATATTTTGATAGAATATAAATGGAATATAAGTTGAAGTTATGTAAAATACATCAGATTAGAAACTTTAAGAAACTTTACATGGTTTGTCTAACAATTTGTTTCACTCTTTTGGGAAGTTCATATATTTCTTAGAGGGGCTTGAGAAACTACATTCCGTAAATTGAAATAAAAATGCATGGTGCACACTACTGCTAAACTATGGCTGATATAAGTTTTAGTTGAAAACGAACTTTGATGTTTAAATTATAAGAATACTGAGGTTGTTATGACCAAAAATTTATGAAAATTAAATTTTTTTTTCTTCAAAATGAATATGAATTTGTGATTTTATAACAGTATTATCTCATTTGTTCTTTCTGGACTTATATCTACCTGAGATAGATAGGCAGGCAGGCAGATTGGTAAATGGACAGATAGAAGATAGATATCATCACTATACCCAAACACATATTGAGACCTGCACAGAGTGCACAGAATTAGAATGGCTGACAATCCTATTTGGCAGATTTATAATTTTTCATGCTCTGCCCACATTTTAATTTACTAAATAATATTTTTCAAAAATTTTAATTACATTTTATTTTTAGAACCATTTACATTTAGAGGAAAAAAATGCAAAGATGTACAGAGAATTTCAACATGTCCACAACCAGTTTCTTCAACTATAAAAATCTTTGAAGATTATAGTATGCTTGCAACCAGTAAACCAACATAGACATGTTATTATTGACTAAATAGTCTCTTGTGCGCTCTCTTGGAGGTCATCTTTACCTTAATGGCAAATATACTTTTGGAAGAGTTAGAGTCAAGGCCATAGTTTTCAACCCTTTCCATAAGTTTAAATGGACAGGGGGACGTTAATATCAGGAAGAGTGAGCCTCTGTTGACCTCCATCCTTCAACAGGGGCTTACCCAAGCCAAGAGCAGCAGTGGGTATAATTTTTTTTTTGGATTCCTGGATAGAGACAGCTCCATAAACTCCGAATGGATACATGTCCTTCAGTTTCCATTAGCATTTAGAGAATTTTGGTGCTGTCTAGATTTTTTTCCTTTAAGAAATGTGCTCTGTGATTAATGGGGGTGAGCGGGAGGGTGGTGTATGTCTCCCAGTGTGAAGCGTAAGGGAGGACAAGGGTCCCTGGAAAGCTGTCATAGGTCCTTGTGTGTCTCCAACCACTGTAGCTGGGGCACAGTCCAGGCCTCTGCAGACTATCTACACTTGGAAACATGCTTCAGTTACCTGAGGTTTTCAGCTCATTTATTTAAATAGTAGTTTATATCCCTCTCTTGTTATTTTTATACAGTTCATTTTGAGATGGAAGATAGTAACCAATTAAGCTCTGGAATTCCTAAAATGACTTCCAGAGTTTTCTTTTTTTATTTCTTATTCTTATTTTCTCTTTTATTAAAATTCTTCATTTTTGAAAATGCAAAAATTAAAAGCTTCCAAATTGTGTTATTGTTTTCACGTAATTTTGAAAAGTAAACAAAAAAATAGCTAAATACATACAAATCAAGTTAATAAAAATGAGGCCCTGTGTGTTTCTTAAATCATATATTTATGTTACCTGCCAAAGTAGCCTTAAAATTTGGTGGCAATTCTATTTTTTTTAATCTGCAACATTAAGAATATACATCATCGCAAGATGTACATTTTATACTTCATAGAAAACTATAACATTTTGGTATGAAATGTTTTTCTAATCTTACATAAAAATCTTCCAAAATTAGTTAATTGTCTTAAAAGAGACATTTCTTTGAGAAGTTTTTATCTTCCCAAAATGAAAATGTGGTTAAATTTGAAGAAAATGAGTAAAATGTGATAATTGTCTCTACAATTGGTATTTCTTGCTCATAGCATAAGGATCAAGTTTTATTTGTTAACTTTATACTTTATCAATATTATGGGACATGTATCAGACCATATGTAAAGAATAAGTTTTCATTTCAATTACATTATAGAATTCTAATTATAGTAAATATGATGAATCTATACTTTCCTCCTGCAGACTTCGTTTTTAAGTGTTGCCACAAATTATGTAAATCACTCATATTTATCAATTCAGCAACTTTAAATTTTTCTAATTTATAAACATTAAAGTTTAAGTGTCTGTATTAGAGAGAAAAATTTGTAGCAAATAAGCTTGAATAAGAGGCAATAATATTTTACTAGGAGACACTGCATAATAGATGTTTTACCCAGTGATGCACATGTATGATAATAATCCCATCCAATTATAATGACGTTGAAAACTCCACTTGCTTAGTGATCTTACTGCTGTTACAATGTTACAATGCAGTGCATTGCTTGTGTGTTCATGGTGATGCTGGTGTAAACAAGCCAAGTGCACCACTCATTGTATAAAACTATATAATATGTAATATATATTATTCAGTGCATAATACTTGATAATGATAAATGAATGCTACTTCATTATGTACTTATTATACCACACATTTCACTGTTAGAGAATAGTCTGCCTATGAATTAAGGTTTACTGTATAACAGTATCAGCAAGTCCTTCAAGGAGTATTTCAGAATATAGCATTGCTACCAGAGGAGAATGTCCCTAAGGACTTCTAGTGGGACAAAACATAGAAATAGAAGAGTGATGATTGTAACCCGAGGAGGAAAAATGATAATTATGTGTTTCTTTTTCTTTGTTTCTAATAAAATGTTTAATACTACAATAAACAAATGAACCTAGAAAGAATCCTACAGAAAAAAAATATAAAGGAAAATATTTTGCACAAATGCAAAATGTGTTTATATTTAAGCTAAGTTATAAAAATCAAAAGGATAAAGAACTAAGAGGTATACAAAGTAAATAGATTATAGTAAGCTATTTAATTTATTGTTGAAAAGAGAAAAAAAATGATTTTACTACTTAAATGTGCCATTTGACAACTGCAAAGATCATTTGACAGCATAGAAATTGCCATAACTCCCACACAGTTTATCAAAAATTAAGCACATTAAAAAAAAATGTATATATATATATATATATATATACTAAAAGATTTTCTGAAAAAAATGTTCAAGTGCCTTCAGAAATGCTTAAAGGAAAAATGCCCTCTGGTGAAATTACCTCTATGCCATCTCAATAGATGAGTATAAGTTTAAATATGCATAATTGTCTATATATACTTATAAAACAAATCTATGAATAACCACTAGTAACCACTACACTAACACACACACAAATCTCTTTTATAGGTGTCACTTTTCTCATTAAAAATTAAAATTAAAATCTTAACCATTTAGACAACTTAAGCTCTTGGAAATGTCACCTTGCATTTTTAAAATATGTATTTTACATATTTTCTTGTAGGCAAAGATAATAATTATATGGTAACTAGTAAGTACCTGGAAAAAAAAAAAAGATGAAATTACCTTTGATTTACTTCTGTAGAAAGAACTACATACATCATACCCATATTTAATGTGAAGCTTTGTGGTAGTTCTTTACTGCAAATTACTTCAGGTAATTTGTGAGAACACCTGCCGGTCTTGAACAATGCGGTGATCAGTTATCTGCTTTATAAAGCTTTCAAGTAGCAGTTCTGAAATGCTGGTTGTTCATTTGCCAATTATATGTATTCACAGTTGCTTGGATTCAATGACACTACATCCCCTCATTACGGAATTACCTCAATTAAAAGGTGTGAGCTGAAATGAAATATCTTTATGACTTATCCCCAAATTTACTATATTTTGAAAAATTGCTTTATTAGTTTTCTTTAAAATTTAAATTAGTCGATTTGAAAATAAAATCAAAGGGGACAAATTACTTTTGGCATCATGGTACATTTTCTTAATGTCTTTAAATAGTGGTAAAAATGAGAGCATTAAAAGTACATTATTATTTATGGATATATAAATATATATATATAATTGTGCATAGAGACACAAACTGCATACAGAAATATATTATGTATGTGAAGAACTTTCCCATTGGTACAAAAATACATATGTTAAGATTTAATTAAAATTAGGTTTATTTTATCAGGATCTTTTTAAAATACAATTATAATACAAACCAGCCAATAATAATTATAATCATTGTATATTTCATGCACACTAAATTATTAGTGCTAATTCAGGAAAAGATAAATGTAGTATATTTTCATGGCATTATCCACATATGGTCATAATGGTGATTTGATTAAGTGTATAATTTTTGTTTAATCATACCAAAAATTTTTAATCATTAGCATTTGAATAAGAAGGCATTAAACAAAATGTGTCATTAATAACATATAAACATTTACTAATACAATATTATAAGTAATATATTTTTTTGCTATATTTAATATTTTAATCTAACACTTCTTGGAACCTCTGGTAAGTTTTAATAAATTTTATGAGTACTCTATTAATATAGGAATTATAAAATTATAGAATAAACTGTATTATGTTTACAATCATTATATGAAATGTAGCTGACTACAGGGAAACAATTCTAAAGTCATTCATTGCCATTGAATAGGTCAATGAGTAATTGAAATATTTTATTTTTATATTTTCAAATATTTAATTTCAAATATTTCATTCAACAGATAAAATTTTTATTTTATTTAAATATTTTATTTCAGCAGAATGGTGGGATGTGTCACTTTCTATTTTATCATTAAGTGTACCTGTCAAGCAAATATTTTCCAATTTAATATTTTGAATGAGACTGGGCTATAATTTATAATATGATTTGTTTACACTTTTTGAGTTATATTTGATATATGAAAAGTTGCATATATATATGCATATAAATATTTATATTTAGGTGTGTGGATGTATGCATACACCCAAGAAACCATCATTACATTCAATAATCAAGACACTAAGTACATTCTTCATCTCCAACACTTCCTTTGGATTTTGTTTTTTTAATATGTGGTAAACATGAGGTGTATTCTCAATATATACCCTGTCATTACCTGTAGGTACAGAAGATCTCTAGAACTTACTTAGCATACAGAACTGAAGCTCTATACCTATTGAGCAACTATTTCTCCCAGGCCAACCCTGGCAAACATTGTTTAATTCTCTGCTTTTTATCAATTGGAGTATTTTGTTTACTTACTTCGTATAGGTGTAATCATGCAACTCTGTCCTTTTCACTCAGGAAGAGGTCCTCTCAGTTCACCCATGGTATCACAGATGGTAAGATCTCCTTGCTTATTATTGCAGAATGATATTTCATTGTGTGTATATGCCATATTGTCTTTTGAAATTTATCTGTCAATAGATATTTGTGCTGTTTCCATATTTTGATTGACAGAAAAATACCATAATAAGTGTGAGGGTACATGTATACCTTGAAGACCTTTTAATACAATTAGATATATACTCAGAAATGTATATTTTTTAATTTTAAACTGTCTTAGTTGCTGTATTATATGACACTTCTATTTTTAATTTTATGAGGAATCCTTGTATTCTTTTTCACATTGACTGTAACAACTTATATTCCTACAACAGTGAAGAAGAGTTTCCACTCCTGTCCCTCTTCATCTTTGCTAAAACTTACCCTTTATTTTGTTTTGTTTTGTTTCATTTTTGTTCATAAAATATCCATCTTGATAACTGTTTCTGCATTTCCCTTATATATTGATTTTTAGCATTTTTCTTTTATACACCTTGTGGCCATTTATGTCTTATTTGGAGAAATAAGACATAATGTCTATTAGTACATTTTTCTTGCCATTAAATACTTTAGTGAGTAACTTAGAATATTAGAAGCTAGAGTATTTTCAAATATATTTCGAAGCTAGAATATTTTCAAATATATTTTCTCCACTTCATACTTTGTATTTTCACTCTGTTTCCTTTGCTGTATGAAAGCTTTAGGGAAAAACAAAACAAAACGAAAACAAACAAATAAAAATACTAAACCCAAAATCTGTAGAAGGACCATATGGCCCAACAATGAATTTTACCAGACACTAAAGAAGAATTCATTGCAATTTTTCTCAAACTACCCCCAAAATTGAATTCAAAGAACATTTAAAGTTCTTTACACTAGAATAGAATTATGTCATTACCTGATATACACAAAGAAATTACAAGAAAACAGTTACAGACCAATATCCCTGATATACAAAGATGCACAATGCTCAACAAAATTTGAGAAAAAATATTCAATGGCACATTAAAAGTATCACACATTGTATCATACCTGGGTAAGAAACAAGACTTACCCATGGCATACAAGGATGGTTCAACATATGCAAACTTTTATTACATTGTCTTTTTTCCTATTCATGTTTTAGTTTACCTAATGTATTCTGTATGCTAGTATTTTGCCAGATATACACAAATATTTTATTCTATTTCATAAGCTGCAATTTTACAATATCAGCAGTGTCTTGGTATTTTTTAAACTCTCAAATTTAAATGTAAATTTATCAAAATTTATGTTTTAGGTTAGTGTTTTTCATGTGTACCAATTGCCATGGTTTTACAATCTGTAAAACATCGATTTTGTAGATTGAGTACCATGAGTTCAATGATTCCATAGTGAAAAAAATTGAGTCAACTCAATCAATGAAAGAGAATATATTTCCCAGACTATATTTTAGTGTTACTTTTATGTAAAAAAAAAAAAAAAATTCTAGAGATCCTTTATGTATTAGTATGTTAATCGAATCTCTGTAATGTTCCAATGATCTACTTGTTTCTTCTGGGTCCAGTCTTATGCAGGGTTATGGATTATAATTGCAAAGTCTTGGTAGATGGCAATAGAAGTTCTCCAACTCAGTACTTCTCCTTATGATTTTCTATTACTTTTGATCCTTTCTATTTCCACCAAGTTGTAAATTTTCATACATGCAACCACACAAATATACACAAAAGACTAAGCTTTTTAAACTTTCCATATTATGAATGTCCACTTTGATAACAAT
The DNA here is from genome assembly GCF_902686455.1 of Sciurus vulgaris. Taxonomy (NCBI): domain Eukaryota; kingdom Metazoa; phylum Chordata; class Mammalia; order Rodentia; family Sciuridae; genus Sciurus; species Sciurus vulgaris. The sequence continues at coordinate 20,686,062 of NC_136470.1, read as the reverse complement.
TGCTAATAAGTCAAAGAGAAATGTGCTTATGCTCTTTGAAAAATACACTGTATCTGTTAAAATGCATTGGAAAATATAATAAAGCACAGTTACCTGTTCCCCTAGAGATTTTACATATTGTCATAATATCAAAGAGATGTAAGTATCAAAAAATTCTTATGGGACATAATAAATAAATGTAGAAGAAAAAAAAAATCAAAGAACAAGATACAAAAATTCTTCTGAAGGAGGCACAAGTTCTGAAGAATTTTCTCCGTAGAGAATAAGGTGCATTGCCCTCTAGCCAGAGCAATTAGTTGAAAGAAATTAAAGAGATATTAATAGGAAAAGAAAAACTCACACAATCACTATTTACCAATGACATGATTGTATAATTAGAGGATCCAAAAAATTACACCAGAAAATTCTGAAACTAATAAATGAATTCCACAAAGTAGCAGGGTATGAAATCAATAGTCATAAATCTAATGCATTTCTATTCTTAAGTGATGAATCCTCTGAAAGAGAAATTAGGAAAACTACCCCATTCACAGTAGTGTCAAAAAAAAAATAAGTAAATAAAAAAAAAATAAAACACTTGGGAATCAATCTAACAAAAGGGGTGAAAAAAAACCCTGCAATGAAAATTACAGAACACTGAATAAAGAAATTAACCAAAACCTTAGAAGATGGAAAGATCTCCCATGTTCTTGGATAGGCAGAATTAATATTGTCAAAATGGCCATACTACCAAAAGTGCTATACAGATTCAATGCAATTCCACTTAAAAATATTCAGCGGCACATTGAATAAAATTCTAATGTCTCTTTCCATAGAAATAGAGGAAGCAATCATGAAATTCATTTGGAAAAATAAGAGACCCAGAATATCCAAAGCAATACTTAGCAAAAAGAGTGAAGCAGGATGCATCACAATACCAGACCTTAAATTGTACTACAGAGCAATTGTAACAAAAACAGAATGATATTGTCACCAAAATAGACAGATAGACCAATGGTACAGAACAGAAGACACAGAGACAAACCCACATGAATATAGTTGTCTCATACTAGACAAAGGTGCCAAAAACATACGATGGAGAAAAGATAATCTCTTCAACAAATGGTGCTAGGAAAACTGGAAATCCAGATGTAGCCAAAAAAAATTAGACCCCTATCTCTCACCCTGCACAAAACTCAACTCAAAATGAATCAAGGACCTCAGAATTAGACCAGAGGCCCTGTACCAAATGGAAGAAAAATAGGCCCAAATCTTCATTGCATTGGCTTAGGACTTGACTTCCTTAATAAGACTCCCAAAGTCCAAGAAATAAAAGCAAAAATCAACAAATGGGATGGATTCAAACTAAAAAGTTTTTCTCAGCAAAGGAAACAATCAATAATGTGAAGAGAGAGCCTATAGAGTGGGAGAAAATCTTTACCACATGCACTTCAGCTATAGTACTGATCTCCAGAATTTATAAAGTACTCAAAAAACTTAACACTAAAAATACAAATAGCTCAATCAATAAATGGACTAAGGAACTGAGCAGATACTTCACATAAGAAGATACACAACTGATCAACAAATATATGAAAAAATATTCAACATCTCTGGTAATTAGAGAAATGCAAATCAAAACTACCTAAGATTTCATCTCACTCCAATTAGAGTGGCTATTATCAAGAACACAAGCAACGATAGGTGTTGGCAAGGATATGGGGAAAAAAGGTACACTCATACCTTGTTGGTTGGATTGCAAAGTAGTGCAGCCACTCTGGAAAGCAGTATGGCACTTTCTTAGAAAACTTGTAATGGACCCACTATTTGACCCAACAATCCCACTCCTTGGCTTATACCCAAAGGACTTAAAATTAGTATACTACAGTAAAGCAGCTACATCAATGTTTATAGCAACTCAATTTACAATAGCTAGATTGTGGAAGCAATGTAGATGCCCTTCACTACCCTATGTACATGTATGAAGACACAAATGGTTTGACTCTACATCATGTACAAGCAGAGAAATGAAAAGTTGTACTGCATTTGTGTACAATGGGGAAAAAAACAGTACACTGTGATTTAGATAGTTCTCTTTCATGACAAAGGTTAGTGGGAAAATGTTATTCTTGAGCAGTACAGTAATTGTCTACTTACATGTAAATAAATAAATGAATAAAATTTAAAAAATAAATTCAATTTTCTTGTAAGACACAGAAACATACATGCACTTATAGTATATTAAATATGTACTTTTATATGCTAAAAATGGAATAGTGTTCTTTGAAAGTAGACTGCATGTTCCTCACATGTATTTTTTATTTTCAGATTTTCTATATAACTTTTGATTTTTTCAAAGTGACTACTGGTCCAGTAAAATTGCTTTTTTCTGAAGTTTATCTATTTTAAGATTCAATGAGCCCTTCTCAGTCCTGAAGTACTCAGCCTATTTATTAGTATCATTTGTCAAATTGATTTTTAACAATACTCTGTAGGGACTACTTTCTGTTTTTCTCCTCTTGGCTCACTTTACTTTCTTCATAGAGACTTTTGCTGGCTTTGCTTTATTTTCATCCACCATGGTTGGTTAGTTTTAGGTAAAGCCAAGGTCCAACTGCATCATATGGCTCTTGACCCAACCCCTATCACACTGAGGTTAGAGGCCCGATAATGAAATTAAAAACTTTCACAGTTCAAGCATCAAGTTTCCTTCATCAGAATCTGCCTTCTAATCTTGCTAACACTTATTACACTGCCGTGACATGGAACAGGCAATGTGGGATTTGAACAGTTAATGAATTTTCTCTTAACTTTCTTCTTAAAAAATTGCCATATAAGTATGGCAATCATCAAAAATTGGATTTATTAATAGATTACCCAGATGACATACACAACAATTGTACACGTTATAGACATATTTTCCCCCAGTAAATAGGAATCTGAAAAAGCAAATAAGTTAGATTACAGAATTTATTGGAAATAAATGAATTGCATTTATTGGAAAATCATCTTCTTTCTTTTCCTCCATCCCTTTTTAAGTTCTTTGGTAACAATATGAAAAATAGCATAATTAAAGGAGTCAATTTATCAATCTTTCTTAAAAAATCTATCAACATTGTTTAAAAATTTTGCCTTTGATAGTTTTGGGAAAGATGATAACAGTATATTAAATATCAGAGAATATGAAATTTAAAGTTAAAGAATATATCTCAACTGGCTCTAAATCATATCTACCTATTATATTATAAGGACAAAAAGAAGGGCTGCAAATCCACCGTCTGTCAGGTAAATTCCTAAATTATTTCTTCAGTACTGCGTTTTGCCTACTAAATCCAACATACCTGGCATTGCTAATCATAAAGTAAAAATGCATGCACATTTTCTGTTTCCTTATCATTTTACCCATTTTCCTCTTCTGTTCCAGCATTCCATGTTTACACCTTACACCAATATCAATTCTTAGAATATCTTTCTTTGTTTAAATTTAACTTCTACCCATTTCCTATCTACTCTGTAGTCTTGAAGTTTTTCACTCTCCTAAGAAGACAGCTTCCCCTGTAGCCTGTGTAAGACAAATGTGCTCCTTCTATTATATGCCAGTGAGTCTCTGTTCTCTAGTGCTTCCTTTGACATACATATTTTGTGTTAGACAATCCTATGGGCCACACAGGAGACTTGAATTTATTCTTTCATTGATTTCTACTATCCAGCTAACTAATTTATTATCCCCAACTCACTACTCTTTATTATCCTTAGACACACATGAAAATATTTTGTTAAATTTTTCTAGTTTATACATTTCAGATATCACAATATTAGCTAGTATTTCACATATCACAATGCTTATTAATAATATTTTCTTTGTATGCTTGCATTAGAGATTATGAAAATTTAAAAAAAAGGATTTTTAAAACAGATGATTCATTTGAAACAACAATTTCTGTTCACTTTGGCTTAATTTTCCTTTGACCATGTAGTTCAGCATGTAGCTGGGTAAAACAAATGCTATTATAATTATGTTTTAACATGGTATTACTATTTTTGTATTATTTTGATAGGTGTTAAGACTGGGTCAGCATTTGAGAGTATACAATTTTAAGCCACCAATTCTCCCTAAAGCACAGCTCAGCATACTAAAAAGAACGATGTTAAAATATGTTCTGGTGAAAAAACATTAGGAGATGTCTTGATAATTTAGAAAGAGCTTTCTTCCCTTCTCAAAATCATTGTTTAAATTGTTCCTATCTCTTTTAATTGTGAGTTATCAAGGATTAAAGGAATATTGGTAAGGTAACATTATTTTATTTTTGTTTTTACAATTTAAAATATTAACATACTGGGTTAAAAATCAAATATCGATTCTACCTAAAGTCATTCTGTACATTTCAGAAGATAAAAGTATTTCTATATAAGTTTATCCATGCACTATTATTTTATTGCACTGCTAAAATAAAGTGCTGTTGAAATGGGAAGTATTTTGGAATCAGGAGAGTAACACATAAACCCTATTTTCTGAGCTTCAATACTAACTTTTTAAAATGAACACTCCAATATATTTTGCTTTATCTTATGAGGCATTTGAATAATGAAGAGTTCAATTAAACAAAATGAACTTAAAAATTATGTGATGATGTGCTAAAGTCAGGCTTAGGTCTGTAGTTACAATATACTTGTAAACTCAACATAGGTCACAGTTTATTAAAAAAATTACTTAAGTAATTCAATTCAAGTAAGTCAATTCAAACAACCATTAAACTGTAGCAACTGATTGTTTTTATTTCTATGTAAATCAATTTATGGTATTCCATGTTTGTTGGTTAATTTACCTTCTCTATTGGTTTATGTTAGTTCTGGTATATCTTCCATTTGATTATTTTAATTCACTTTGCTAGAAAAATCTCAGCAAAGCTGCTGAACACACTGAGGAAGTGAACTACTACCAAAAAACTAAACTTTGATTTTTTTCACCTTTTCCATATTTTTAAAAAATTTCCAGATTGAGTTTTAATGATTGTATTATTGCAGAAATCTTATATATTTATCATTAAATATGCATCTAACACCATGGAAAGTGACATTACAAATTAAAAATAATTACATTAGGCAGTATTTGTTTAAATTTTACTTTTTTAAACAGTCTTATAGTTTATCAGTTGATATGTTTATATATAAGAAATGACATTTTATGTAATAAACTGATAATAGTAATAATATAAAACATGAGTTCAATCAAATGACATTTAAGTAATGACAAAATCATAAATTATTTTAATGGAAAGTTTTTGTATATATTAATACTGTCTAAATAAATTGAATGGTACACTTTGTCTAAATTAAAAGGCTCTATACCGCCATCTTCTGCCACGTTTTCAGGTAAATATTCCAAAATAAATTAACAAAAGATTTTAGTAACTGTATTAACCTGTTTCAAACTATTTCTTGTTGATTTATTCCACATATTTCTTCTTGATCAACAAAAGCTAGTTTGATGTCTGTCTAGTAATGACAAGTTCATAGACATGTTCTAGTCTTACAGTTATTTAGGAGAAAAGAATTTAGTTACCTTGTCATGAACAGAAAAATCAAATTCAAGGATTTGTGTTAATGGCGAGGATGCAAACAGAATTATAAAAGAATACAAACTCCATAAATACATTTCAGAGACATTAAACTGAAATTAAAGGAAAACAATTCTATTGGTTTAAATTGTGCTGGCAGAATACACAGTTCATCCCCTGCTCAAGTGTTATTACCCAGCATTGAAATCCCCCCAACAGTAACTCCTCCTCACTACACCTGGCTACAGAGTAAACTATTTAAACACAGTGACTATCTTGAGAACACGTTTTCTACAATGGGAAAATAGCAATTGAAAAAGTATTTTAAAAACATAATTTAGGCTCTGTTATGATATTTGCTTATCTCCATTTTTGACAATATCCTAAAAATGATAGGACCTGACTAACTCATCTTGTGCAATATTGATAATTTTATTTTATCTATACTTAAAAATACATTGAACTTTAAGGTTTGTTTTAAAGACTTGGAAAAACCCCTGTCACATTCATACTTGATAGATGTACAAATTATGAGATATTAACATTATAGAGACCAGAATAAAAATTTTGCTGAGATAAATTTTAAAATAGGGTAAGCACATATCATGCTCAACTAGCAGATTAGCCAGAGGTTTTAACATTTTCTAAGTGGTTGATTCCTATATTTATCATAACATATGGAAAGAAAATAGAAGAATTTTTTTTTTCTGATAGAAGTATAGTCTTTATTTATGATGATTTCTAATTTAGTATTAACGATTAACTTGGAGTGATGCTCACATATCTTTTTCTATCAGAGAACAAGCTTCTTCATGCATGTGTTCCTCCATTTTTGTATCTCCTATATTTTAGAAAAACTGATAGTTTTAGTATCTAAAATTGTCATTGAATAAATGTTCTCCCACTTTTGATTAAAACTCTGTTTTTGATAAAATTAATGATAAAGATTATCAAATGGATCTTGCTTCATTTTTATATTATTGATGATTTTATATATTTAATAATCCAAATAAAAAATTTTAAAAATATAAATAAAGGTCAAACACAAATTCAGGAAACTATATAAATTAGGTATAATGGCAATATATCTCTGAATTTTAAAATGAAAATAATTTAGACACAATTATTTTGCCATCATGAATATTTATTCACCTTTCCCATATGGTTGTCTATTCAGTAAAATCACACAACTGCTTTTTTTAAGGATTAAATAAATTAATATGTGATATATATTAATAAATTAAGGTAGGGGAACAGATTAAGAAATCTAAAAAAATAATAGAGAGGGAAAGAGGAGAAAATCAACACAATCTAAGAAAAGACCTCCAAAAAGAGTTTAAGGACAACACTCTAAGTGTTAACAGACACGTTTGGGTAAATTTACAAGACTCTGGAAAACCAGGAAGAGAAGGTCAGCATAGGGCACTATTTGGAAAGAAGCTGGAGTTAGTTGCTCAGAACTCAGAGCTGTGATCCTGGCTCATTGGTCTGGAGGTTCTGAGCCCCGAACCCCAATCTAAGAAGGAAGCAAAATGAGTGTCCAGGGGTTCCTCCTGGGAAAGGAAGTCAAAGGGTGAGTCACAGAAAATGAAGGCCCAAGATTCATACTATGCAAATACTCAGTTGATGTCTAGTTCCTGTTACTAATAATAGCCCCACAGTATAAGAAATAGTACCAAGGGGGTGGGGGGAGAATTTGAGTCTGTCTTACCTTTTAATTGAGAACAAAACAAAACAAAAACAGTTTTTAAGCTGTTAAACTCAGCTTTCTTTCTGGAATGTTCATAAGACCTACATTCAAACTTCTAATATTGTATTGTAGTCTTTTTTCTTTGTATGTTACTATTTACTCTCATAACAAACTATCTAAAGGGATTTGTGGAATAAAATACCTTTATATGATTTGAGATGTGAAAAAGAATAATGATAAATTACCAATTTTACACCACAGATAGATCTAAATTTTACATACAGTATAGTACACTTTCTTGATCCATTTATAGCACCCCAGTGTCAAAAGATAATCTTCCTACTGTTGGATGAGAAGATCTAATGAAAGAGCATTAGAGACTTTTCTCAGGAAAGTGGATTATCTTTTAAAAGTGCTAATCCCTCCTGATGGGGAGAACAAGCTCATCCCTGGTAGACAGGGGCTTAGTTAAAACTAAGTGAAAGAGATAATCTGCAATTGCTCATGAGAATGTTTAAACCTCATTGCTGTTTGTCTAGTGATCTCTATTAGGGGAACACTCCCTGAATATCTCTACTATGCATTCATACTCAAATAAGAATGATGTATCTAATTGGTCGGTCAGGAAGAAGAAATTGACGAGGGCAACTTCATGCTTAGGGAGAGTCTATAATCTTAAAAATGTTCTACTATTTGGGGACTTAAGTTGAATTATCAGGTATATTATTTTCAGGTCTATTTCTCAGCAGGTCTAAACCACATCTTTTAGCCTAAGTTCTTTCAGTACTAAATGGGATATTTTGATTTCCATCTGCCTATTTCACAACTAACTGGAATATAAATGTTGCATAAACTTTATGAGTCTTTTAAAATACAACACCCACTATGCCAATGAGCACGTTGGATTTTTCTTTCTATTCCCTGCATCTATCATAATGGTGCCTAAGAGGCTTACATTCTTGCTATGAACTGAATCACACCCTTTTCTCACATTCATATATGGAACATGTCACACATTGTGATAATTAGAGATGTTGAGATGTGATTAAATTTATATGAGGCCATGAGGGTAGATCTCTAATGATTCAATGTGTTCTTATAAAAACACAGCCTCCATAACTCAGGGAAGCTAAATGTTATTGTTTCAGTTGTTGGGTCCATGGTGTTGTGGTATGGCAGCATAAACTGACTAACACAGTCCTTATTCTTTTACACTTTCACTGAACTCTTATATTGTGATATTTTTTCAGATTTCTCCATAAAAGTTAACTGCATTTTCTGATATGCTTCTATGTATTATCAGCATATATAATTTATTCCAGAAATTCTATTTACTTGATGTGGTTTGTTTCTTTTTACTTTTGTATTCCCCAGTACTAGCACAAGTCAACATTTGGAAATTGTTTTGCTAAATGAATGAATAAATTCTCTTAGCTTATAAAACTTTCCTTTGGCCCGTTCCGTTTTGTTTTCTTGAGATTGAAATTCTATTATCATCATTATTATTAGAATATGCAACTACCTTCTAGTATCTCAACCATTGAACCCTAATTTTAGCTGTTTGGAAACATTTTCTTTAATTTTTAGATTCTCTCAGTCATATGGTCATATAGTAACTTTTACATAAATAATTTTATATTTATATATAATTTTTTAATTTTAAATATATATTGCAATTTCCATTTAGAAACTAATTTAGCTCAGGTTCCCAGGGGTGGCAGGGCATAGCCTGTGGCAAGAAAACATTTAGGCTAAGACTACTTTAGATAAATACTACTATTTCCAAGGAAGCAGAAACGATGAAAACATAAGATTTTTTAAAAAGAGGGTGTTCAAAAATAAGGGGAAGGTCAAAATGAACACCTTTTTGCAATGAGGGTAGCTCAGTGCTCTTCCTCAGTGAATGTCGTCAGAGAAGTTGAAGGTACTAGCATAAGTCTAAACATTCAGGTAAGACAGCCTGGGGTTGTGTGGGGAGCAGAGAGCTGTCATCTGCTGGCTCTCTTTTGTTGTGCTTAGAGTTTATGCCCCTTCCTGATTCCCGTGGCTCCCACCATGGAAGCTCAGTAGCAGCAGTGGTCTCTGCAAGCAGACAAGTTAAAATAAAAACGTGGCATATTTATTCTTCATGAATCACTTATATTCTTACAAGATGAAAATAACTAATTAGCTACCACATCATTGGAAATCTAAAATAAACATAGCAAAAATAAATAAAGAAAGAAAAATTTTAAAACTATCATATATTGCTTTTCCCTAATATTTACTCACAATGTTTTGAAGCTAAAAGCTGTAACTCCCTCTTGTGGAAAGCATAGAGCCTTTGGAGTTCAATAGCAAGGTTATATTGACCATATGGACCCATTTACATTTTTGTTTCATGCATGTATTGAACTTCAGATGATCATTCTAATTTGTTTTCATTAACACATCCTTGTTTTGGTGGGATCTTTCTCCTATGTGTTCATATTCTTCTTCTGTTTAATGGCTGCTATTCAATAACTATTTAAGGTCTGTATGTACATTTGTAGATAAATAATTATACTGTATATTAATAATACCATGGATTTTTTTTCTCTAAAAATAATTTTATTCAGTAAACCTTGATGGAGACATGGCTTTGAATATAATTTTTATGAAAGCTAAAGTTCATTGAACACCATAATTAAATTTATTTAGATCCAAGATAAAAAATACACAAATGAATTCATATTTTAAAATAAAAGTATAAAGTTTCTTTATGCAAGCTTTTGATAATGCACAATTAGACAAAAATATGTGTTTTACAATAATGAGTTCTTGGATTAACTATGTGACTAAAAATGATTTCATTTAAATACATGCTAATTAACGTACAAAATAAAGCTAGTATAATGTTTTAATGATTTTTATTACAGTGCAATGTTTTATCAATTTGAATGTTATTTTTCATGGAGTAGTATGTTGTTCTAATTCCAATATTATAAAAGAAGAAAAATAATATTCATATATAGTATTAATAAAATATTTATGAATAAAATAACCTTTGTTTCTCCATACCTCAAAGAATGGAATGCTATGAATCCAATGATTGTTGCAAAAATTTAAATATGCATAGAGTGAATATTTGCTCAGTTAAGGGGTTTCATTATAATGCATGTTAACCATACAAATAAGAGCTAAACACATTTTGAAGTAGCTTATAAAATTAACTAAATTATAAAGACTTTATGGATCAGAGTAATGTAGTCTATGAGATATATATGGCTATACAAACAAAAATTTTATTGTTGGTTGTAATTTGAAGAACGGTTATCAGTCATTCATAATATATGTTCTACTTTGAAATAATTAAATCCAAGAAAATCTTTAAATGTTACTCTTAATCTGAATCTATGGTAGAATATGATCTATAATATAATTTGATGACATTGATTTGACTTAGGAAAGAGAACAACTTTGTCACACAGGGGTAGTCAAACATGTATTGGATATGATAACAAAAGCAAAATCTGTATAATAAAATAAATGATAAATTGCATATCACAAAATTGAAACTTTCTCTCTGCCAAAGTCCTGATCTTGTTTAGAAAAAAAATTTAAAAACCATATATTCACTAAATAATTAGTATTTAGAAAATAGGGAGCTATCAAAATTCAAGGGAAGAAAATTAAAATGGGTAAATAAAATAAATAAAAACTTTAAAATGGGTACAAGATGTTGGGGGTGTTGCTCATTCATAGAGCACTTGCCTAGCAAGCATGAGACCCTAGTTTCAATCCTAGCACCAAAAATGCACACATGCACACATGCACACACACACACACCTACACACAAATGTAGGCAAAAATACTAATAGACTTTTCAAGAAATAAGAATAATATGTGTCAAATTAGCAAATAAGATGTTCAACTTCATTAGCTATCAGTAATATAAAACTTCCAACTATAAAAAATCGCATTATTACACAACTTTCAGAATAATGAAGTTCATTGGAGTAGACAAAGGGGAATAAAAGGAAGGGAGCAGGGATGGACATAGGAAAGACAGAATTGGACATAACTTTCCTGTGTTCATATATGAATACACTGCCAGTGAAACTCCACATCAAGTGCAACAGCTAGAATGGGATCCTAATTAGAACAAGTTATATTCCACATATGTATAATATGTCAAAATACACTCTACTATAATGTGTATCCAAAAATTAAAAATTAAAAAAACAGAATAGGAACCTAGGAATCAGGATAAGACCTTGACCAGTCATAAGACAAATTCCACTTGGCATAACGTATTTACAATTACAGGGAGAACATTAGTATCAGGGTTTACAATGGGATTGACATCTGTTGATACGAGTTAATAGCTCCATTTGGGCATTTGGGCAAGTTTGAGGGCAAACTAAAATAAAACTCTATCATTTTTACACAAAATATCAATAAAATGCACTGATGCATTATCAAAATGTGACCAGTATCTTAATTATCTCCTACTCAAGTTACCAAAAATAGTGACTGGGGGCAGGGTTCTCCAAGATCCAACATACAATTAAGTGGTAGTCCTAGGCTCTTGTTGAGGATCTGGTTGAGGTAAACAAGCCTGATAAATATAAAGCATGATCTAAGACAGTAGTTCTCAGCACTGACAATGCATTAGAGTTATCTGAGGAATTTTAAATCCCATGATATTCTAATTCTCAACAGACTAATTAAAATCATAATCCCTGAGGAGGTGGTCCAAGTAGTATTTGGTTTTTAAGCTTCCAGATGATTTCAATGTACAGTCAAAGTTGCATGTAACTCTTTTCGGAGAGGTTAGCCCTTAAAACAAGGGATATTGGGAGCAATGATTAAATGGATTTAGAACTAAAATGAAGGAAAAGGTATTGATCATGATTAATAATTTGCTATGTTACTAAAAGTAAAGTAAAGAGTTCAGATTAAGGAGAGCATATTACATTCTTAGACAAAAGATATAATGAGATTCTGTATCCTTTGATATAGTTTTATTTTTTTTTTCTTTTTGAATTTCCAAATGTCTTGCCTGGGAATTTTGTTAGTTGTGATGTTTTTTAATAAGACAAACTATATTTATTAAAGAATTAAGGAAACATACAAAAAAGAATGGTGAAAATATCTAAAATTAAATAGTGGCAGTATTAAATGCTGATAAAGATGCAGAGAGTGCCACTCATAAATTTCTGGAAGAATGTAAAGTAGTAATGGTACCTTAAAAATTCTTTGTGCAATTTTTTAAAAAATGTAAATGTTTAATCACCATGCAAACCACCTATTTTACTCTTGGTTATTTATCCCTGAGAAATAAAAGTTATATTTCACAGAAACCTGTACATGGAGATTCATAGTAGTAACATTTGTTATTTTAAAACAAAGTTATCATTGTCATAATCCAAGCTACACTTTCTTACTGGAGTACTCCTAAGTAAAAGAGTCCCTTCATTTCAATAGTAGTTAGATCTAATTTGCAATCAAGCAAGTTCATACATAATAACTTTAACCTCAGTATATTAAACCCTTGAGAACCTTAAAAGGAAAATACTGAAAATGTGCAAACTATCAGCAACAAAAACAAACTTGACCCCCCCAAAAAATTTGTGCATTATATTTCCCTAGTTTTGCTTTCTAGGAGTGATTATATCAAAGCATAAAACTTCACAGAACTAGACCCCAAAGTTTTAGTATGATTTCAGATTTATTCATGTGCTTTATCAATCTAAGTACAAAAAAGACCCATGTCCTCAATCAAAGCAGTGGTGTTATTTTGTAAACAGAAAATCTTACTTTGGTTTGGTTTCTATGACAATCCAGGCAAATAAAATGCAAAAGCATTTAAGATGTTGTTTTGCTTATTGTTCTTAGAAGATAAATACAAAAAAGAAAAACAGACTTTGTAAAAATAAATCGTATATAAAAATCTTTCATAAAATGAAATATTTCTTTTTTTTTTAAGTCTCATGTATAAATTATTCTAGAAAAATTCTGCCTAAAAAAATCACTTAAATGAGACTCATACTCAACTCAAGTGATATTTGTCACATAGCGTTCATGTCACTTGTAACTGAATCTCATCATCATTCCGTTAACATCTAGCAAAGCCATCATCTCTTTAAAGAATGCATGGTAGTATAAAGAATTATCAGGATAAAGCCTTTTGAAAATTTGGAGGGATTACAGTTCACATGATTTAAGGAATACTTTGAATCTTTGGACTCTTCCTTAATATTCACTATTATTTATTAAAAGATGAAAAGAAAAAATAATTTTGATATATGGTTTTAATTCCTTCTTCGCTGTTCACTGAAGTCCTAGGGCAGAGAGTAATGTTTATGTTTACCTTTGAATAAAGCACTGCTGGAGTTGAGGAACTATGTTGTGCTGTGGAGAACCCTGGTTTATTCCCAAGAGAGAAGTTAAGTAATTTTTTTGCTGTGGCTAAATAACTCAGTTTTAAATTTTTTCTTATAGGCTTTCTTCTTCCATATGGGTATGAATGATTTTGGGTAAAGCAATAAAGATTGTTACAGCCTTTATTCTTTAGATTGCTGTTATTAACCAATGTTTAGAAAATAAAGGAAAATAAAGAGTTTGTAATTGTCTATAATTAAAATAGGAAGACTTTAATCAAAAGTATAGTCAGGATATTGCCCTTTTGTATGTTTTTAAATATGCCCATAGTAGAAAAGTTATATGAATACTCATAAATTTGATTGATTGTGATTTCCCCCAGCAGGTGTAAAAATGAGGACTAACTACCAATTGGCTGTGCATATATCAGTCCTTTGTCATTTTGATCTTCACAAATATACAATCAAATTAAATGTTAAAATCTTAATTTAGTAGCTTAATTGTTACATTGAAAGATAATATAATTGAATTGAAAGGGAACAAAGTAGGGGCACATTACTACAGAAGTTAAAAACATATTTGGGAATAGATGGTGTTATATTTAAATTTTCTTTCCCATTTACTAGTTATTCATCATTTTTAGTTTTCATTCTTTCTTTCTGATATGCCCTGAGTATCAAATAATATATCATGTGTGTAGAACTATACACAGTACCTTGCATTCTGTAAAACTTGATCAAACATGTATATTCACATATATATTTCTTTGTATATATGTTGGTAAAAAAAGATTTTCACAGTATCAATTGACTTTATTCTAATAACCAGTTGATCCTACTACAATTACCCATGCAAATATCCTTATAGAAAAGCTACATCTTGGATAGAAAATTGTTTTATTTGCACCACCACTATCATCATACAAATCTATAATACTGAGAATTAGAAGAAAATCAAACTAACTGAGAAATTTAATTTACCTAGAAAAATGGCAGGGAGTATGCTGCACAGTTTAATTTCCCAGTCTTTTGTACTTACTCTGTTTTGCTAATGTGCAAGTGTTCCTCAAGGCAATGTAAAAGAAAGCACCAGCTAGAACAAATGAGAATACCCTTAGTACATTTGTAAGAATATGTTACAATGTTCACTTAATCAAACTATCTGAGTAATCATAGCAGTTTACTCAAAAATATCCTAAATTAATGGAAGTTTTGCTATAGAGCCACAAACAGCCTGGTTTAGTAAATACTAAACATATTTAGGTCATTGATAATTTTCTATGATTTTTAGTGAAAAATGTGCTGTACTGAAGGCTCACAATACCTGTGACTTGACTTTTAATTCTTCGTTTCTAATTCACTTAAGCAGTTGTTTTAATTTTGTATGTGATTTTTTTATCAACTGTCTTATAAAGTAGGAAAGATTATGCTAATATTAATTTAAATAATTGTTTAATATCTGTGTGAAAGAATTGCTTAAAGAACAAATCCAGATTCTTTAATTTAACAAATAAAATATATTATATTTATCTAGAAAATTGTGTCAGATCATAGTATGTTTGTAAAAGATCATGAGTCTTATGATTTTCACCATTTATAATTTTATCAATAAATTTCTTCTGTTCTTTCAAATACCTCTATATCTCTATTATTATTTTAATTATGAAATAGCTTCTTCCAAAATTGACTGAACAATGATCCCATCCAGTAAGTATATTACAAGGACAAATGCCAATATCTGGGCGACACCCTGCTGGGATAAATTAGTATTCCTCAGAATGAGGTCACTATACTGGGCTTTTTTTTCTCTATTTAAGCACCCAGAGTTTAAAACACTCTGAAGTACAATTAGTAACAGTCTGAACTTAATGTTTAATTATTTTAAAAGTGAAGTGGAATAATTTAAATGTAGGCACAGAGTTAAGATTTCCATGACTGTACTTTACTCAGCTATTAGAAGAGAAATAATCTAATTTATCATTTCTTGTCTGTTGTTCTATCATTTAATAAAATGACACATTGTCTTAATTACTGAAACTCAATTTGGTTTTCATTTTTGTAATGTGACCTCTAATGTGAAATATTTTATTTTGAAGTTTCATTGAAATATAATTTCTATGCCCTAAAACTCACTGATTTAATTGCATGATTCAGTATTATGTTCAATATATTCATAAGTTGTGTATCTATTACTGTAGTACAAGTTCATGACATTTTCATCTCTCCAAAAGGAACCACTGTATCCATTAACATCACTCTCTAGCACCCTGCCCAAAGAATTAGTCAAAAACTAATGTATATTATATGCCTATGTATGTACCTCTTCTGAATATTGCATTTAAATTGTTAAATAATGCATGGTTTTTAACAAATTGCTTATTTGACTAAGCATCATTTCCAAGAGACTTCCATGTTGTAGCATTTTTATATGCTTGTTTACCTCTATTGCTACATAACACTCTGTTATGTGCTTACATAGGAATGAAGCTGATATATGAAAAATGTACACCTGACCTATTGATAATATGACAAATTCTTTTCCACATTAACCAAACCATTAACATCCCACCAGTAATATATAAACACACCAGTTTTTCAACTTCCTCACCAACGCTTATTATTGTCTGGTTTCTGGGATAAAACTATGACAGTGGGTATAAAGTGGTGCTTCATTGTTTTGATTTGATTTGATTTGCATTTCCCTGAGAAACAATGATGTTGAGAATCTTTTTTGTATGTTTACTAGGTATTAATATATCTTCTTTTTATAAGGACATAAGATACCTAGTCTATACTTATCTTATGTCCATTGTTTAATTGAGATGTATTTTTATTATTTTTCTTTTATTAGTTAGTGCTAAAAATACATTATGTATTCTGGGTAAAGGTCTTTATCATATTTATGACTTTAAATATTTTCTCCCATTTAGAAGGCTGTCTTTTCATTTTATCTATCTATGTATGTGTATATATATATATATATATATATATATATATATATATATATCCTAAAGTCTTCATTGTGATTAAACAGATTTATCTCTTTTTGTTACTGTTCTTTTTGGCTATCATAGCCAAGAAATTATTACATCGTATTCTAAAATTTTGTAAATTAATACCTTAAATTTAGGTCTATGAAATGTTTTATATTAACCTCTGTATAAGACCAGATGAGTAATATGAGTAATATAAGAACAGAAGTTGAAATTCTGAAAAAAATAAGAGATTACAAATTCTGTGACAGACATTAATAATATCTTTGATAAGCTCATTGATAGGCTGGACATTACTGCAACATCTATGGCTGAGCTTAAGAATATGTCAAAAGAAACTTCTAAAACTAAAAGGGACAAAAATGGAAAGTAAACAGAAACATAATATCCAAGAACTGTGGGGCATTGACAAATGGTATAAGTATGTGTAATGATATAAGCAGATGAGAAGAATGAAAGAAAACAATATTTGAAAATAATTACTGAGAATTTGCCCAATTTAAAAACAAGAAAACTGCATATTCAAACTGCAAAAATCAAATAAAAATGGCAGAATTTTAACAGAAGACAAAAAAGACAAAATGCCCTACCTATTTAAAAAAAAAAGAAAAATAAGAATTATATCATATTTTTTCTCAACATGCAAGCAATATCAGAGTGAAATGAAATATTTAAAATCCTGAGAGGAAATAAACAAAACACCAAGACTCATACTTCAAAAATGAGGTAGAAATGAAGACTCTCTTAGAAAAATAAAAGTTGAAGAAATTTATTGCCAATGATTCTGCCTTGAAAGAAATGTTGAAAATTTTTCAGGGACAAGGAACTATTACATAGATCAGAACCTCAGATCTACAAAGACATGAAGAATATAATTTAAATAAAAACAAATTTTAGATTTCTTATTTTTAAACGATCTAGCATAATTATTTATGTATACTAAATATAGCAACCATGAATTCAATTATGCATGATTATATATGCATATATATGTATGTATACCTACATATAAGTGAAGTTAAAACAAAGGAACAGGTATGGGAAAGAAGTACTAATATTATTTTATTTTTATAAAGTACTCACACTACCAGTGAAACAGTACAGTCTCATTTGAAAGAACTGCTGGATTAATTTTAAATATATATTTTAAAAGGTTAAAAAAAGTAATTACTATTAATATCCTAAGAAAACAAAGAAAGTAGAATCATATAAAATATCCAATGAAAACACAAAATGCAGAAAAAGAGTAAAAGGTAAAAAAACAAGTGAAGCAAACAAAGTGGTAATAATTATAGTAGATATTAATCCGATGGCATACATCATTACCTCAAATATCATACATACTAATATAGCATAATATTCCCATCAAAATCCAGAAATTGCCAGTGAATGAAAAAATGTGACTTAAACCCAAATAGTCTTCAAGAAACCCAGTTTCAATATGAAGATACATATAGATTAAAGAACTAGTGAAAGATAAACCATTTTGATACTTTTCAAATCAAGCAGGAGTAGATATGCTAATTTCAAACAGAGCAGACTTCAGAGCATGTAAATATCTGGGCCACTGTGAGATATAACTTAATGATTAAAGAGCCTATTTTTCTAAAAGGCATAATAAATATGTATGCACCTAACAACAAAGCATCAAAATATATGAGGCAAGAACTGAGAGAAACAGATGAATCTACTATAATAGTTGGAAAGATCAACACTACTCTATTGAAATGGATGGATCCGGTAAGCAGAAAATCAGTAAGAACACAGTTGAATTCAACAGCATCATCAATCAGCTTGATACAACTGACATCTATATAGTACTTTATTGAATTTATCCAGCAGAATACACATTCTTTTTGAGTTCACATAGGACATTCACCAAGACATTAGCACTTTCTGGAATATAAAACTCACCTAAACAAATTAAAAAGAATAGAAATCATACAATATCTTCTCTCAGACCACAATATAATTAAGTCAGAAATCAATAACAGAAAGTTTTAAAATCCTCAAATACATGGGGTTTAACACATGTCTAAATAACATCAAGGTCAAAGAAGAAATCATAATAGAAATTCCAAGCATATTGAACTAAAACAAAAATACAACTTATCAAAATGTGGAAGATGTGGAGAAAGCAATACTGAAAGAAATTTATAATATTGAATGCATATATTAAAAATGAAGAATGATCTAAAATCAATATTCTAAACTTTCATCTCAGAAATCTAGGGAAGTGGGGAAGAATTTTAAGTAAAAAGTAAGAAATGAAAGTCAAATAGGAAGTCAGTAGAGAAAAACCAACATAATAAAAAGACATTTCTTAGAAAAGCTCAATAATATTCATATCTTTAGCCATGCTAAAGACACACACACACACACACGCACACACACACACATAGAGATTACTTCTATTAGAAATGAAACATGAGAAATCACCATGGATCTTACAGGAAAATAAAGTATCATTATGAACAGCTTTATGCCTACAAAAGTGATAACATAGATAAACTGACCAATTTTAAGAAAGTTACAATCAGCAAAAACACACAGAAGAAGAAATATGTAATTTAAATAGACCTTTTGATATTTAAGAAATAAAATCAATAATGAATAAACTTCTGAAACACTAAAGCAATTTGGCAGAATGCAGGATGGGGTCACTAGTAACTTCTACCTAGCACTTAAAGATGAAATCATAACAATTCTCTATAATGTTCTCTAGAAAATAATCAGAGGGACTATTTCCTAACACATTGTATTAGGCTATTACCCTAGTACTTAAAGCAGATAAAGATATTATGAGGAAATAAAACTAAAGACTAACTATCTCTCATGAACATACATGTCAAAAGCCTCAATGAAATATTAGTAAATTAAATCCAACCATGTACACCATTACCAAAATCAGTGTATTTCAGTTATGCAAGTTCAGTTCAATATTTGAAAATTATTCAAGGTAATGTATCACTTACTAAAGAAGAAAAATATCATGACCCCATCAGTGGATGCAGAAAAAATATCTGAAAAAAAATTCCACCACTCAATCATGACAAAAACTCATCATAAACTAGAAATAAAGAAATTCGACAGTATATAAATGATACCTAAAATATGCATGTGTGCATACACAAACACACACACACGTCATCATCATACTTGATGGTGAGAAATTCAAAGTTTTCTTTCTAAAATCAGGAGTTAAGGATTTTTCCCTTACCCCTGCTGGGCAGGACTCTATTAGAAGATACAACAATTATAAGACAAGAAAAGCATGTTACTCACCCTTTCCATTACTATTATAAATACCTGAGAAAATTAACTTGTAAAGAGGAAAACTTTATTTTGTTTCAGTTTTTGAGGTTCCAGTACACGATCAGTTGGTCCCTTCCTTTTTGTCTGTGGCAACACAGCACAGCATAGTAGCTGTGCATGAGAGAGAGAAACCTGCATTTCATGGCCAGGGAGCAAAAAGTTGAGAGAGGAAGGAATAGGAAGACTCACATCCCCTTCACGGACATGTATCAATGACTTGAAGGCCTTTACCTAGGCCCCATTTCTAAACCATTCTATCGCCTCCCAGCCTTCACCCCCACCTCCAAGGAACCAAGCCTTTCACACGTAGTCTGTTGGATGACCCTCAAGATCAGAAGTCTAGTATTCTGTCCCCATCCCCCAAAGGTCCATGTCCGTTTCACAGTATGAAATGTATTAAGTCCATCTCCAAGAGGCCCCAGAGTCTTTGTTGTTTTAAGCATTTCTCAAAAGACCTAGCCCAAAGTCTCCTTGAAGACTGAGGGTAAACTCTTAGCAGCAAACACCTGTTTAAAAAATACATAATTCCAAGTATGACGATGGGACATTGGCAGGGTAAATATTCCTATTCCATCTGGAAATAATAGGAAATTAATGAATATGAGCCTGTGGCAAACACAAATCTTAAATCCATAAATCTCCATATCCAGTACCCTGTGCACACTGCAGTGGGATGTGACTCCTGAAGACGTGGCTAGCTCTGTCTCTATGACCTTAGTGGCTGAAAATCACATGACCTCTCTCTTGAGAAGGTCTGGAATGCTGCCTGCAGCTGCCCCTGGTAAATAGTTCATATTGCAGGCACCTATACCTTCTTGGGATCTCCACTGAAGCTTTGAATTCACTCCTACTGCTCCATATATAACCCTGTCTTGGGCTACTTGCAGATATTCTGATTCTGGGACACAGCGCCTGGCTTCTGGAACTTTCCCTTAAAATCTTAGTGAAAATTTTTTTGATTCCATGTGATGACTTATCTGGATTGACAATTTACTTGAGAGATGATTAAGAAAGAACTAGGATTAAGAGAATTCTGAGTGTGTCTATAAGGGTGTTTCAAAAAATGATTAGCACATGGAATATCAAACTAAGGACTCACTAATTAAGCAGTATTGCCAACAGGCTGAATTTACAGAAGAACAAAAGATGGAAAAGAAGGAAGTCACATTGACACAAGTTCAATTGTTCAGCAGATTGATCTATTGCTGATGCCATCACCACTAACCATCAGACTATATTTCATTCACTTTTCCAATGTAGACTCTCACCAAAAAGTCTCCAGGGAGTTTCCAAGTCTTCAACCTTGAACTGGAGCTTTTTGTTCCTTCTTATTCTGAGACTCCAGCTCCTTGGGTTAGCAACTAGTTTTTCCTGTGTTGTGGGAAGCCACCCATGGCCTGTATACAAACCAAGCTTGGTTGAGTTATTAGACAGGGAAATCTGAGCTCAGAAACTGCCTGAGTCACGTGAGTTCCCTTCTTTGGTTCACTGCAGAAATTCAAATGAAGGCCCTGGATGTGGCAATGACCCTCTAGAGCCAAATGCCTTGTGTAACTCCACCCCTTATCCTGTTTTTCATGGAAGAAGGCTCCTACTGGCTCCCTTTTGATCTGTAGCACTATAAATAAATCAAGCATGGGCTCCTTTTTTTTGTTAGTCAAACCCTTATGGATAGCTCAACTGGTCATATCCCTGCTTCAAAGATAATTCTGTCTTATCATTACTCCTGAAAAATAAATTTCATTGACATTTTATTTCACAACCAGCCCATCCCTTCTACAGGAACACTTTCCCTCGATCACGCAGGACATGCCGTGATACTATGCCTCTCCACTATGCAAGCACACTCTGTGAGACTCTCCAGACTTTGAAAACGTAAGCCAATCTAGTAAGTCACAAAGTCACATTTTATAATCATGCATATACATATCCTGTTGGTTCTGTTCCTCTTGAGAAAGGCCCTGACTAATACACTGCACAACTCTGGTATTCTGTGTGACTAGAAAACCAGCATTATGTGAAAAAAATCCAAAGTCTGCTTTCAACAGGAGCTACATTTGGGTGTGCTTAAACCATGACTGCAGTTGACTTTGAATGCTCACTGATTAAATATAGGAAAGTGAGTCCCCAAGTAATCCTGGGTATGCAATGTGCCCAAGGACTCTCTTCTCAAAAGACTCTGCACTGGAAATTTTTTGAAATAAATTTGCACTTCTTTATCTCTCAAACTGTGATGGCTGTGACTCTGCCCATTCCCAACCTTTATTCCCATTTTTCTAGTGCAGAGCACTTGTATTATTATTATTATTATTATTATTATTTTTTTTTTTTTTGAGAAAAAAGAAAAGTTTTACTGCTTTGCTACCAAAGGAGAAACACAGGGGACTCCTGTTCCAGAGACCGTGATTCTGCCAATCAGCAGGAACAGGGGCTTTTTTAAAAATTTTTATTTTTTTAACTTGAGATTCATTGTACACAAATGGGGTACAACTTTCATTTCTCTGGTTGTACATAAGTAGAGCCACATCACTTTTGTAATTATATATGCACATAGAATAATGTTGTTTGTCTCATTCTATTATCTTTCCTTCACCCCATCCCCTCCTCACCCCTCATTTTCCTCTATACAATCAATTCTTCCTCCATTCTTGCCTCCCGCTCCCACATTATGCATCATCATCCACTCATCTTAGAAATCATTCTGTTTTTGTTTTTTTGGGATTGGTTTATCTCACCATATTCTCCGACTTCACCTATTTACCTGTAAATGCCATAATTTTATTCTTCTTTATGGCTAAGTAATATTTCATTGTGTGTGTACACCTCAGTTTCTTTATCCATTCATCGATCGAAGAGCATCTAGGTTGGATCCACAATCTAGCTATTGTGAATTGAGCTGTTATAAACATTCTTGTAGCTGCATCACTGTAGTATGCTGATTTTAAGTCCTTTAGGTATAGGCCAAGGAGTGGGATAGCTGGGTCAAATGGTGGTTCCATTCCAAGTTTTCTAAGGAATCTCCATACTGCTCTCCAGAATGGCTGCACCAATTTGCAACCCTACCAGCAATGTATGAGTGTAGAGGTGATTCAAAGTCTACATTCCACCTGTTCTCTATTGGAGTTGTAATTCACTTGTTAATTTGGGAGATAGTCATTCCTGAGATCTTTTGGTGCCATCCCAAAAGGCTGAATTATGTCATTCCTATGGCAAGTTAGATAAGCAAGGACAAATAAGTCTGCCTAAAATGGGAAAGAAAAGCAATCCTGTTTCACCTGAGATTAGGAAGGAGTAGAGATGAGGGAGGAACAGGGAGAGAGAAAGAGAAAGAAACATGTCCACTTAAAAAACCAGTCACAGTGGCAGAGCAGCAAGGGCTGTACTTAAAGCATAAAGTGGACCACTGTAACATTTCCCCATTGTTAATTTCTACATTCCATTTCTATGGAAAAATGGGCAACAACATCTCCAAGCTGCTTCCAGCTGAGAGAGGGTGAAGTTGGGGGAAGTAACACAAAAGTAACCCAAAGTCCTTATTCTTTATCAAGTAGGGTGTGAACATTTAAGGATATTCAGCATCAGAGCAGTTCATATGTTCATAGTGGCAGGTGGCAGGCGACTGGACAAGACGTATATAGGGCAGGGATCATGATAAGACAATAATAAACAAGATAGCAAAGCATTACATTTTTTGAAAATAATTAGCACAAAATCAATTAGTATTTCAGCCAGTCTCTGGAAACCATGAAGAAAATAACTCATATTATCAATGAAAAATATATCAAGTTTATCAATGCAGGAGGGTTAGAAAGATTTGTAGGTCTATGAGATCAGGTTTAAATTATCTCAGGAAAACTTGTGACTCTTGATTCCTTTGCGATCATTATTATTAGGCATTCCCTTATAAGAATACTTCCTTTATAGCCTGTAACTTTACTTACTATTGGTACAGCTGACATAAGTATACATCTTAAGTTACATTTTAAAAATATTGTTTTTCTTTGTAAAGTCCATGTAGGACTGTGCCTAGGCTCTATCTCCTTCCAGGTGATTAAGATCAAGTTGGTCAAAAACAGTTTTGTTCCTATCTACTGTTAATTGTCAGCTGAGATTCCTCAGAGATCATTCTTTGGGAAGGTACAAAGCCTCTTGGTTCATTTAGTTTTTCTCTACTAGTGGTGCCACATGTCAGGGTGAGTCAGAGTCTTGCTGACCAAACATGGTTTGTCTTGGAAGCTTCAGGGACATTTCCATCTCCAGTGATCCTCCTCTTTCCAGAATGTGCACTGGTTGACTTTCTGTTCTTGAGATCTTTCTGATCTCCCTGATCAGCAGATAGGTTGACTCACCACAGTTTTGGGGTCCAGAGAGGGAACCCACCCCTCTCTGGGTCCTGACTGACCTTAGAGGTCAAGGGCTAAAATGTTGGTTGCTCTTTCTTTTATTTTCCTTGACATTGGTCTCCAAGTTTTTGGTTTTTTAAACAAACGGTAGGCCGTTTCACCATCTTAAGAGTAATAGGTTATATCCTAGGCCGAAAACTTGAACACACCTTTTTTTCATGCTTTGAAGCTTTCACATGTTTCAATTCTACTTCTCTGTATACAGGATTCTCACTGCAAATTTGGCTAAAAGCAGTCAGTAATAATCAAGCTACCTTGAAATTTCCTCTGCCAGATAAACTCGTCCATTACCTTTGAGCTCAACCTACCACAAAGTCTCAGGGAACGGACAAAATGCAACCAAATTTTTGTCACAGTGCAAAAAGTGTGACCTCTAGTTCAATTTCCATCAGAACCATCACCAACATTGCCTTTACTGCCCACATTCTGGTCTTCTGGGCCCCCACCAGAATTGCTCTTTAAACTCTAGTTATAGTGTCATAGAATTTTTCTAGCTTATTTCTCCAAACTTGACCTAAAAATCTCTCCTACAAACCAATTCCAATAACGTTTCCACTTTGTCTTAGTTACAGCAATGACTTTTCTACTTCTTAGAATCAGTTTTCTGTGTCATTCAGTTTCTGTTACAATGACAAATATTTGATTTAATTAAATCATAAAGAGAATTTAATTTTTTATCTCATAGTTTTATAGATTTTAGTCCATCTGACCCTCTTGCTTTGAACCTGTAGAAAGAGAATATGGCAAGAGTGTGTGGTAGAGTAAAACTGCTCAATGTTATGACTGAGAAGTGGAATACAGACACAAACCACAGACAGCTCTGCTTATAGCATTCTAGGCTCTCTTTATGCTATTCCTCTACACTTCTCCTATCAACCAATTACAAATATTATTCCACATCATCAGATACAATAATTGCAATGACACTACATCTCTGGATCAACTTTTTAAATTTTTATGTTAATCAACTTTCTGTTTCTGTAACAAAGACCTGAACTAATCAACTTATAAAGATACAAGGTTTATTTTGGTTCACAGTTTGGTGGTTCTAGTTCATTGTTAGCTTGTCTCATGGTTTTGTGCTTGTGGTAAGGTAGCACATTAAGACAGGAACACAGAGTAGAGGAAACTGATTCATCTCATGACCAGGGAGAAAAAAAAAAAGAGAGAGAAAGAAGCCAGGACTCACCACTCCCTTCAATGACATGTTCCCAGTGTGGGACCAGTCTCCTGGAAGGAGGCCTATGTGGCATTCTGTCGGGAGACAGACACACGCATAGGTCACTTGGGGACTAGGGCTCTGCCCTGCCACCTGAAAGGAGGCCAACATGGCACGTGCCTTTCAAGCCACTTTGGAACTAGGGCCCCATCCCACTGTCCTGTGTTCTGTGAGCAGGATGTTCTCCTGTTGTCTGTCAACCTGTCACCTCCTGTATTCACAGAATTGCTTGTTACTTTCTGTTACCAGCCAATAGTCTGCTGAATAGACTAGTAGTTGCTTACTCAAGGCTTGGCCTTTGAGATGTACAGCTAGCTTAACTGCAAGCACATAAAGGGCAGTGTTATATGCAGTAAAAGCAGAAGCAGCTTCCTATGTGACAAGTGCTCCATCTCTCCCGAATAAAGCTCTTCTCCCCAGACCTCTATGCACAGAGACTGAGTTCCTTTTCTCATGCTTTGCTGGTGTTGCTGACAGGGTTTGTCCAACACAGGGAGAGACCCTCTAGCATTGCAGAAAACAATCATGCAATGTTCCCAATAGACTAGAAAAGTCTCATTAGGCTGAACCGCCCATACATTCCACCATTTTTCAGTATCATCAAGTTAATATCAAACCACTCACACATGGGTCTTTGGAGTACACTCAAGATCCAAACTAAAATAAAATGGAAACAAATAGTGCATAGACTGGAAAAGAAAAAAGAAAACTACCATGATTTTCAAATGACATGATTACCTATGTCAAAATTTGAAAAAAAAATCAACAAATTTTTAAAACTAAGAAGTGATTGTATCAAGGTTGCAGGACACAAAATTGATATATGACATCAAATACTTTCTTATACACTAACAATAAACCAATTGAGGTTGAAGTGAAAAACTTTGCTACTTATATAAGCATTCCCCAAATGAAATATTCAAGTATAATGTTAAATAAGATCTACAAGATCTTTATGTGGAAAATTGAAAATCTGAGGAAAGAAATCAAATAACAACCAGAGATATTTCAGATTCTTTAACATAAAGTCCCAATATGATGATAATTTCATTTCTACTTAACTAGATCTATAAATTTAATGTGATCCCATTAGAAACCACAGAGAGTGTTATTTATATTGAGAAATTGATTTAAAATTTTATGCAGAAAGGCAAATAACCTATAGTAAGCAAGAGAAAATTGACTGTGTAAAACAAAACTATAATACTCTTACAGGACAACATAGGAGGAAATCTAGGTAACATTCAGTATGGAGATGAGTTTTTTGAATACAACACTAAAAAACTTGATCCATGAAAGTCAGAATTGATAAATTCAATTTAATTAAAATTATAAACTTATTTTCCTAAATATATTCATAAAAAGCACTAAATAAACCACAGGTTTGGAGAAAATAATTATGAAGGCACATCTGAAAAAGAATTTTTATCTAAAATATAGAAAAAAAATCTCTTAAAACTTAATAAGAAAATGGAAAACCCAATTTAAAAATGGACAAAAGATCTGAACAGACACCTGCACAGATAAGATATACAGTGAAAATATGTCCAACATCATATGTTGGAGTTGAATTACCAAAATCCAGTGACAACACCAAATTCTGGCAAAAAATGTATACCAAGAATTTTCATCATTGCTGGTGGGAATGCAAAATGATGTTGCCACTTTGGAAGATATTTGTATAGTTTCTGACCAAACTAAATATATTGTTACTCTATATATATTCCTTGGAATTTACCTAAATGAATTAAAAATGTGCAGTCACACAAAATCTGACTTTAAAATCACCAAAACTTTAAAACAATCAAGATGCCTTTCAGTAGGTGAAGAGATGATTTAATCAAGGCACATTCATACAGTGGAATATTATTATTTAATATCAAGCAGAAACGAGCCATAGTCAGTAAAAAGAAATGAAGGAATTTCAAGTGCTTATTACTAAGTACATAAAAGTTAATTTGAAAAGGTTACGTCTGTATGATTTCAACTCTGTGACAATTTGGAAAAGGCAAAACTATGGAGACAGTTAAATTCAGTGATAACTAGGGTTTGGGAGAACAAAAGGGATGAAGAGACAGAAAACAGGATTTTTTAGCGTGGCAAAACCATGCTATATGACACCTTAATGGTAGGTACATTTGGACATACAATTGCCTTTACCATCAGAATGTACAACAGGGAGACAATCTTATTGTAAACTGGGGACTTTAGATATCAATGTTGTTCATCTACTGTAACAAAAATACCACCATGATGCTGTGGAATGTTGACTATAGGGGAGAAAAGTACGTTTAGAGTTAAGGCAGAGATATGTGGGTTTTCTGGTTTTAATGAAAACTTCAGTACCAAAATTGTAAAAGTAAAAATTTAACATATGAAAGTGTATTATACTTTGTGTTGCTTATGCTCCCACAAGGATTTTCTTAATGTTGGGACTAATTGCTAATTTCTAGGCTATGAATTACCAAGAAGTTTATCCTATAAGAGCCCATGCATATTAACAGAAGTGGTCTGAGAAGAGAGAAATGCTGAGAATTAATTACTTTATTTCACTGGCAACATACCTCATTTTTTTTTGCCAACACATCTGCTCTCTCCCTCATTCTAAGCCGTCTAGTGGCAGAGAACACTTGTAGACCCTGTAAGAGAGACAATTTTCCCAATATTTGCACATATGCACCTTATGTATGCATATTCAATACATCTAAGTATTGTTATTTTTTAATCAAAAGACATCTCATGTTTCAACATGATTCTTAAATACATATTTATAAATAGGCTGTATATGAAGATCATCTCTAGAGCAGATGAATGTAAGATATTTGTTGTTCTTGCTGCAATACCAAATCAGCACTATAAATAATACCCTCAGCACCACAGGCATTTTAATCCAATTAGCTGTATGAATCTTTCCAATACATTTCCAGTCATAGTGGCTGTCCTATTTGGTATTTCTATCCTTCAATGTCATTTCTCATTAATGAACTGATTCTATTACTATCATTTGATGACTTCTGCATTGTCATTTGACTTCATTAACTGATTATTTTCTAATTGCTATTTTATGCCACTCTTTGATTCATCAGCTTTTAATGCTCTTCTTAATCGGCTTCTTTGTCTAAATGATGTGAGAGAAAATGTGACTGAATTTATCATTTAGTTTCTTAAATTCTTATATCATAAAAGCTCATTTGATTGTTCCATTTCCTAGGTAGCAAAACTAAGGAACTACATCAGCATTCCTTTCAAACATCTTCAATTAAAATCTCATTACTCTTTGACTTTTTCAATTTTTATCAAAAACAAATAGCTCCAGGGACTCATATATATATTATACATTTTGCTGATGCTTTTAAATGCATGTTTTCTCATTTTTACTATATAACATTTTACATGACAGCATTTTAAATCATAACCCAGATTGTACTTTATGTTATTCTGTAAGAATTTTAAATCATAAACATGTGAATAAAAGAAATTGGTGATTAAATCTGGAATGTGTGAGGGCCAGTCCTTTATCTGTATTTAGGATCACCAAATATTAATTTTATTAAGGAAATTAGAAAAATACATATGAAAAATTGTAAAGTTCAATTTATTTTCATGTTTAGTACTTCTTTTTTAATTTTAAAAATTTTTTACAGACTACATTTTGATTCATTGTACACAAATGGGATACATCATTTCGTTTTTACATTCCTACACAATTTAGATTCATACCATTCATGTAATCATACATGTGCATAGGGTAATGATGTCTGTCTCATTCCACTATCTTTCATACCCCCTGCCCCATTTCCCTCTGTGTAATCTAAAGTTCCTCCATTCTTTTTACAGCAGCTCTCTTTAGGAGGAATATAGGCCATTCAGAGTTTGGCATGACAAATTCGTGTAGCAAAAAGTGACACAGAATTGAGATTTGAATCAAGTTCTGCCTAACACAAAAGCCTGAGATGGATACACACTTCTATGTAAACAGTTATATAGAGTCAGAAGTCAGGTAGTATATTTGGTGCTGGAAGAGAAAAGTTGTGAGTCTTCAATCTGTTTTGTTCACTTCTGATATTCTCTTTGACAAAGCCCTATAAAACTCTAAGCTTTGGTCTAATTTGCTAACAACGAGTCATGAAAATCTCAGTGAAAGACTGAAACAGTGCATAAGGAACAAATTCTTATGTGTCCCATGTACAGCTCTCCAGGGCTACCACTTCATCAGAAGAGTGCACATCTCCCTCATGTGAAACCCAGAGCTTGCTCCCTTTATCTGCATAAGAAACTTTTTCATGTCTTACCCATTTACAACAAATATTTCTCTTTTTCTTCCCTTTTTATGGTCATGGCTGCAATTAGCTTAAATTTCTAAATGCTTGAGGCAGAACATGAAAAAAAAACAAGAATGCTGGCAACTTAATTCAATTTGAATCAAAGGAGAATATTGTGAGAAATTGTAATTATTTAAATAAATGATTCTGCTACTTCAGAAAACAATTAATTCTCACCCAATATCATAAATGTTACACTGAATATATGTGAAATATGCAATAAAAACTTGAAATCAACTTCATTTCAGAGGAGGCATCATGATATTTAAGATGGATTATAAAAAATGAGTAGGAATATATTTAGTGTAATGGAGGCTGTGCTCTAAGAAAGAGATGTGAAAGCCAGGGGAAATGAGAACTGTTACACATCTGCAAATTGTCTTGTTAATTATGCAATGGAAGTAATCTGAAGGTCAGGGTGAAAAGGGAGACTGTGAGATAGAGTAGCCACAGGATCGGGAATGATAAATGAATGAAGTTTAAGCTTTTCATTTGACATGAAGAGAATTCAAAGTGTTTTGAGCACATAAAATAACATGGCTAGCAAAAGTAAAACACAGGACTTGTGCGTCATAGGCAGGGAAACCTGTAAACGTGTATGGCAAGGGTACCCTTGAATTTCAAATATCATGTCTATTCTTCTTTGAGTTTTTTTAATCATAGAGAATTGTGCAGATTATATAGGGCACTGATGCAGAAAGTGGCTCAATAACTACAAACACTATGTGTGTCATCTATGAAGCATATTTAATTAGGAGGCTTTTTGTCACACATTAGAGTTTCTTAACTTTTCATGATCTTTCAAAATTTACTAATGTGCTTACAGTGAAGGGAAGAAATGGGTCATTTTGTAGAAGTTACTATTTTTTTGACTTTTTAAAATTTTTACAGATTGTATTTTGATCCATTGTATACAAATGGGGTACATCTTTTCATTTCTATGGTTGTGCATGATGTAGATTTATACCATTCATGTAATCTACATGTATATACGGTAATGATGTCTGTCTCATTCCACGATTTTGGAGGAGGAGGGTTTATGAAAAAATGGTGGAAGTTACTATTTTTAACCCCATGAATAAAGGGACTGAATATCTTCATCCAAACTGTGCAGAGCCAGTGGAGGGAATCACTTTGTGAACTCACCCACCTGTTGAACCAAGGGTGTTCAGCAGTGCTAAGGTAGTTGGCAACTTAATCCCATTAACTGTACTTCTTGCCTCTGCTATTAAGGCATTTTAAGTTGCAGTTATAGGTCAATGCATGAGTGTGAATGAACTTACCAAAGTAAGACATACTGGCAATTGAGCACCAACTCTTGTTTTTTTTTTAATAACTTAGAAAATTGGCCTCAAAAAAATAAAACTAAACTTTAAATTAGTAACAGTATTGATTACTTAGTACAATTTTATCTCAAGAATGGTTCAAGTAAACGTAATAGAAAAGTTTGTGTCACAAGAAGAATGTAAGAGATTATTTTTTGTTGTTCTGTAATATACTGTCAATTTTGTTAACATCTCTTTAGCTATTGTGATCACTAACAAGCACAGAAGATTTCTGGAAGAATCTAGAGAGAATTACAATGCAGATTTCTCAGCAAAATTTAAAAAACAATCTTAATGAGGATTATGCTTTCCAATTTTTCACTATATCCAGTAAGCCTATAATTGGCAATAATTGATACCCTTTTACAATAACATTCAGTGCTATATAGTCACTTTGTAGCAGAGGTTAAGTGCACACATGTTAAGTTTAAAAAAAAAACACAAAAATGGAAAAAAAAAAACTAGTTGTGTTGAGTCTACAGACTTTGCAACTAATAGAATCAAGGCCTTTATTTATTTTTTATTTTTGGCAAAATGAGAAATTTTTCCTTACTTCTCTTTTGAACACACCAATGTTCTATGGTATTTCAAAAGCATTTTATTTATGGTATTTCAAAAAGGAAAGAGATGAAACTTTTAGAATAATATTAGTGCACCACTTTGTTCTTATGTGGTAAAATACTTAAGATACTTTTTGTAATTATGAACAATTCTGTTTTGTTTTCAATTTAACAATTTAGAGATGGTTGATGTTTCTGAAATACATGTTAGGAATAATCTTAGGCAATTTCAGGCAATTTGATGGTGGATAACTCAGTCCTTAACCTAATAACACACAATTCAATATATTGAAAGAGAAGGAAGGAATAAGAAAACAACTCAATAGAGTACAGAGCAGAATACAATGTAGTCATGATTTTCAGTCTAATTTTTTTTTTAAAAACCAGATGTTCTATAACATTTTTGTTTACTTTTTCTATGCCAACTTGATTATAGTCCTTACAGTCTGAAACTTTAATGACTCAGAGTATAAATAAATTAAGTTGGAGTCCTAAACTGGGAGGAGTGGAATCCTGATGAAAACAATAATTATTTAGCTGTTTCTTAGAGAAATGACTGAGCATCTACTCAAAACACTTTTTATTCTTGCTTCACTAGTGAATGAGATGATAAAAGATATGACTATAAAATTGCCCCTTTTTTTCATATCACAAAATAAAGCTTTTCTGTCATCAATTTTTTTTCAAAAAATAAAACAAAGCTTGTCTTCATCAATTAGAGCAATAAGTGATAGCAGTTTATTTAGACAAACAGTTCAGTAACCTTCCTAATGAAGGTCAAGTTCGCATCTGCGTTGGATTCTTGTATGGATTAATGCATGAGAAAAAAATACAAGTGTCACAAGATTATAATATCCAGACAGAAAGATTTCAGTAAGAAACTCTAAAGCTCTGGCAGACGATTTAGAGAATCTTTCAGCTTCAGTCCTGACTCTCCTTCCTCTGTCGTTCCTCAAAAACAATCTTCCCCATGTTTCCTCAAAGTCCAGCCCTCACTATCTTTCAAACCCCATCTAGGTTCATTTTCATTAAAATTATGTTCAGGACATTAGTTTCTTATATTGAAGAACTGAAAATAAATTTCTTTTTTGGAATAAACTTTGTTGCCTACTTTTAAAATTTTTCACATTTGGGTGGCAACCAAACTTGTTCTTTTTGATCCTCTAATGTTCGTCCATTCTCTCTTCGGGACACAGTAGAGTTGGTTAGCTACTAAAAAGAACTGTTTCTTCTCTTAATCTAGGTCAATAACCACACTTATACTATGTTTATATCAACCAATCTCAGCTATGTCTTGTCATGTTTGTTTTTATCTTCATTCTTTCCACAACTGAATAATTCTCATTGGTTACAATAAAATTTTGCTCTGATGCCACATGGTGCTGAGTCATGCAATCCTCTCTCCTCTCTTTTCTCTGGTTTCAGTTAGCATGACATACAATATTTCTAACAATATTCCCATGAAGACTTCTTTTAAGAGCACAGAACAGCCTTCCAAAGGTAATCCTACTTGCATGACTCAAATACGTTCAAAGTCATCTTCCTAACTTTATCTGAAAGCCTGTCCCTCCCCCAGAATGTTAACATTATTGAGCAAGAAACATAGAGGTCATGTGTGACTATCTTCCTTCTCAAAGAAAAAGAATCAGGGGAGATCCAAGATGGCAGACTAGAGGGAAGCTGCTGTTTCTTTTTGCTCCCTTACTCGGGTTTCAAGCAGAGGAACATTTGTTCCTCTGTGAGGCAGTGTTTACTGCTCATGGATCCCCTGCTGTTTACCCCATTAGTCCACCTCAATCACCCACAGTCTGCCAGCATATGGACTACTTTTTGAGTGTAGATTGCTCACTGACTGCTGCCTATCTTCTGCCATTTTTCTGTTTGCCTGCCTCTTGTCTGCCCATTGCCTACCTTTCACCTAACCATTACCCACTGCCTGAGGTCCACCTACAGATCGTCTGCAGGTAGCCTGCAGACCACCCACAGACCACAAGCAGATCGCCAGCTGCCTGCTGTTGCCTGGAAGTTTACTGTCACAGTACCTGCAGGTTTGGTTACACCTGGCTGCTGCCATTTTGAGACAACAGCCAGGACCTACAGGAACCCTGATCTGAGTGAGCATGCCCCGCATGGACTCAGCACCCCTGGCCCGAACTGCAGCTCCCCATTTGTCAACATGTTTGGAAGTCAGTGCAGCCATATTGAATTATCCTGGAAGCAGAAAAAAACATCTTCAGGTGGGGCCAATCCCATACTGAGATGCCTGCTGGAGACTGGAAGCTCATTGTCAAGTTACCTCTCATGCATAAGGAACAACACGAAAAAACATGTGAAGAAAGTATTCCAAAGAAACCAAGATTCTATATTAATAGAATCCAATGAAATGACAGCATGGTAGAAGAAATGTCAGAAAAGGAATTCAGAACATACTTAATTAAAATGATTCACAGAGCAAAGGATGAGATAAGAGAGCAAATGCGGGCAATGAACGATCACTCCAATAAACAGTTAAAAGAGCAACTGCAAGAAGCCAAAGATTATTTCAATAAAGAGATAGAGATTCTGAAAAAAATCAAAGAAAATGAATCATAAAATCTAGTAACTGTTACCTTCTTAATACCACTTAAGGCTGCTTTT
Source organism: Sciurus vulgaris (assembly GCF_902686455.1). NCBI lineage: Eukaryota > Metazoa > Chordata > Mammalia > Rodentia > Sciuridae > Sciurus > Sciurus vulgaris. Next base: position 20,651,717 of record NC_136470.1, on the reverse strand, counting down.
TAGTCAGTCTTTTTGTTGCTGTGACCAAAAAGACCTGACAAGACCAATTAGGAGAGGAAAAGCTTATCTGGGGACTCACCATTTCAGAGTTCTCAGTCCATACATAGCCAGCTCCATTCTTCATCACCTGAGATGGAGCAAACATCATGGTGGAAGAGTGTGAAAGAGGAAAGCAGCTGGGGATGTGGCACCAGGGAGAAAAAGAGCTCTGCTCAACAAGTACAAATATAAAATCCAAACGTGTACCCGCCCGGGACAGACACATCTTCTCCAGCCACACACTAACTGTCTAAAGTTACCACCCAGTCAGTCCTTATCATGGGATTAATATTACTGATTAGGGTAAAATTTTTATAACCCAATCATTTCATCTCTCAATATTTTTTATTGTGTTACACATGAGCTTTTGGGGGACATGTATTCTAAACCATAATATCTGTTTACTTCTCTTTCACTTCCATTCTTCTGCTACCAATAATTTCTTAGTATATTTTAATATTTTTTTCTAGAAAAACCACTCACTAATTGCTGTCGTGGTTTTAAATGAACAAAAATAAACTTCCTCCTCCACTTACTTTAGCAGATTCAGTTCTTTTTAAATAGCACTTTTCTTTAGAGATATTCCCCCTTATCAGATTATTTGACATAACTATCCTCTATACAACATTTTTTTCTGTCCCATTTCTGGTTCTATGTCAGTTGGATGACTAAATATTTTAGTTTCACAAGACTCCAAGATAGGATTTCTGTTTCTTGTACTCAGTAGGTGATCATACTGAAAACTTCCATCCCTGCATTGGTATATTCTTTGCCATCTAGCCTGATAAAATGTATCAATTTCACTAATGAAAGTTTTAGCCCACCATCTTTGTTCATATCTACTCTATCATTTAATGTTCTTACACTCCATGTATTTGTCCTTCTTTCGCTTTATCATCGGCTTGATTTCACACATAATTGTGACATTTAAAAAATTTATTTCTCTACCACTTGGCCCTTATTTACAACTGAGATCAAATGTCACAACTTTAATTTTATTTTTAAGATGTTTCTTATCTGTGCTTAATAGATATTTGTTGAATCAGGAAATTATTAAAACATGACCAAATTATCACAAATTTGTGGCACCATGATGAAAATTAATTATGACTCACTTAATTGCAAACCAGATTTAAAATGTATCCTAAATTCAGACTTTTCCTAGCATTCCCTCAATCAGAGAATACCATCACCATCAAGATAGAAACTATTCTTGTCTTACTTTTATATTTCTAGAGAATTAATAAGTAACAATATTTAATAGTAAATTTTAATATTTTAAAACATCAGTTTTGATGATAAATTATTTCCTATATATGATCCAGTCTATACTAAAATTAATCTATCCCTTTCAAATAAAAGAAATAGTGGAAATTGTCACATGACAATAATTTAAAATTTCTTCTGATTTTGAGAAAGAAAAAAATGATTAATTATAATGGCAATGTAGTGTTTACTGAAAAATATTAATCTAACTTAATTCAAAAAAACAAATAATAACATATTTTCTTCTCAAAAGAGGGGCAAACCACTACAATCTTTGAGGCATATTAGAAAACTAGATTCAGTGAGCTTGTCCTTCAAGGCTGGAAGAGAAGGACCATGCTCACATGCACACTAAGAGAATTTAACTGGCACATTAAGTCTTTAATTCAATGTAGTGATCCTATTCTTATATTTACATTCTGTATGAGAATATGTCCCATATGCATTTATGATAGAATGCCATATGATATTTTAATTTTAAAGCAACTTCCATCTGTTAAATCATTCAGCCTCTGGAAATTTTAATGAATCAAATATCACATTAGCATCATAAATGTGTATCTTTTATGCAGCAGTAAATTCATTTCTATTTGACACTAAAAGAGATATGCTTTTAGGGCATTTCTTTCCAAAGACACAATTTTCTTTTTTTTCTTTTTTTTTTTTGTTTCTTATACCCTAAAGCTTCACTGTATTAAATGTGTGCTTATTTAATAAGTCATGCCAGGTCATAACATAATAAGACAACTCAGGGCTGATAGGAAAAACAGAAATATTTTGAAGTCATTAAGAAAAATCATAAAAGATTATTTGACTTCTTCTGAAATACACTCATTGAAGTTTATGATATAAATAAAATATGACCTCTTTTAGTAAATTTTACTAAAACTTAGTTTTAAAAAATTTATGTGACTACTTTTCAAACCAACATTCTGAAATGTATTGATTTGAAATGTAGTATATTATTAAATATTAGCAATATGTGTGATATTTAATGTATGATTCTATATCATGACTCTTAATTTCCTGAAATTAAGTTGGCTAGAATGTCACTAATACTTTGAGGTATAGCACAGTGAGGGGTTCTGAAAATTGTATGTTTAAGGAGAACATAGAATCATACAAAGAATATGCTTGCCCTTCTGTTCAGACAACTCATTTTTATAACATCACAGTGATAATTATAATCTGAATTGTATACTCCCCAAAATATACCTTGATTTTTAAGCCCAGCACCTCATGTTGTAACCTTATTTAGAAATAGTACTACTATAGAAGTAATTGATTAAGAAGAGGTTGAGCCCCAACCTAAAACTGGTGTCTCTATAAGAAGATAGACATATGAAAACAGAGACCCAGGACAGTGTCATGAGATGTTTTAGGCAGAGATTTAATTGATTCATCTACAAACCAAAGAATGCCAAGGAATGCTGGTCATCACCAGAAGGTAGAAAGAGGCATAGAGCAGACCCTTCCTCAGAGTTTTGAGAAGGAAACTACTCACTGACACCTCAATTTTGAATTTCTATCCTCCAAAACTGCAGGAAAATAAATTTGTGTTGTTTTGGCCCACCCAGCATTTAGTGCCTGTCTATAAGCCTGGAAAACTTAAAAACTGACTAAATCAAGCTGACAATTATATGTAAGTACATACACACAGCCACAAACACGTGTATGTGTGTCTATGAATGTACATATATCTCTTAGGCTGAAAGTCTGCACTCTCTAGTCCTATAATTGAAGGCTTAAATTATCTGTATTCTTATAGTGAAGGCTTAAATTATATTTCTAATTCAAAAACTATCATTTGAGTGTTTCATATACTGAAGTAATCAAACTGATCATGCATAATTAGTAAAATTTCCTTCTTTTATGAACATCAGAAATCAACACTAATTGGAAAAAAGTGATTCCCACAGGTCTCCTTAATCATCATCTCATTTACATGAGTAAAATCATTGACCATAAAATATGTTTTGTTTGCTATATATAGTCTCACTTACATTCTTTTTAGAATGCCTGCCTGCCACTTGAAAGACTTATTCACTCAGTATAGTAAGTCATATTACAGAGGTGAAAACCACTTATTAAAAATCAACTGTAGGCAATCAGAATTGTCCAGATCAGTAGCCGTATATCTAATGATAATATAATCAGGTGAAAAGGAAAATTTTGAAGAGTGAAGAATGAAAGTCTTGCTAGATGACATATGCCCAGTTCTTCCTATTACTGTTGCATTTCCACAATATAATAGACTGCATGCAGCTTAACTAATTTAATAATTAATAGTAGTGTAAATTCTAAAGGTAATTAATAAGACTAATTTCAAAATGAACAATCATGCAAAATTCATTTACATGAAAAAACAAAATCCGCAAACAAAGCCTTTATTATTTAGATATAAATATGGCAGAAATGTTAGCCAACTATTTCTGGAATATGGCCTTTTATTTACATGATATCTAACAAAACCTGGAGAATATTCCTCAATTAAATTACTTATGTATATATCAAATAGTCTAGCTATGGCAGACAGATTGAGAGCAAATGTCACAATAAAAAACCTCAAGGAAATAGGTATTTATGTGAAGACATAGAAGTATTAATAACAAAATGAAGAATTGAGGGAATAAAATTTATTCAAGAGAAAAATGGAGAGAAGAGATTCTAAAGTTTAAATCTATTTTTTCCTTGACACATTTTCTATTTTGTAAGTGTCAGTCCAGATTGAGAGCATGAGAGAGTTTTCCCAGAAGTTTCACTAGGTAGGAGAACAAAATTGGAGTTCTGGGTAGATCAAAGAGAAGGATCCCTAAAAAACACACATACATTGTTTCTATTGGGAACTCCCAAAGGCAGTAAAGATAAAATGAAAATAGATAGACCTGCACAAATATTTAAATTCAAACTACATGTTAACTAAATTCCAGATTTGATTAAGGTAAAATATCCTCATTTTATCTTTTGAAAAGGTAAATTCTCTCTATTACAAAATAACACGATTCAGTCTTACATATTTTGTAAAATTTCAAATATATTATTGAGTTTCATCTTCTTGTTTTTGCAGAAGGAGATATTTTAGCCAGAGTTTTTGTACATGTGACCAGAACACCTGACAAGAACCATTTTAAGGAAGAAAAGTTTATTTGGGGGCTCACAGATTTAGAGGTCTTAGTCCATAGATGGTCAACTCCACTGCTCTGGGCCAGGTTTTAGAACAACATCATGGAAGAACGGTGTGGCTGAGGAAAACAGCTCAGGGCAACATATCCAGAAGCAGAGAGAGAACTCTGCTCATCAGGATCAAAAAGTATACCCCAAAATCATGACCCATGATGACTCACCTTCTCCGACCACACCCTAAGGGCCTAAAGGTATTACCCAGTTAATCCCTGTCAGGAAATGAATGCATTAATTAGGTAAGGTTCTCATAACTCAATTATTTCACCTCTAAGCTATCTTACATTATCCCACACAAGAGTGTTTTGGGGAGACCTTATATTTAAACCATTACAGGAGACAAACTCAAATAATGAAAAATAAAGATGGAAGCATATATAATGAAAAAAAAAGTATTCAAATGTTTTATGAAACAAAGCTATGAACAAAACTATAATGATATATTCAAAGTAGATGATCATAAAAAGAATAGAATCCACTGGAAATAGAATCCACCAAAAAAAAGTAAATTGAAAAATTATATACTCAAAATAGAGTATTTAAAAATAAATCAATAATAAATGGTCATCACAATATAATTGATATTGTTGAGGAAGAAAGCAGACTTGAATAAAAAAAATTCACCATTTCTGTAAATAAAGGAGGTAAAGAATACAAGAGAAATTGCAATCAATATCAAAATTTACAAATTTCTAACATATTGTATCAAATTAAACTCCAACAAAGAACATAAGACCTGTTACGCTAAAAGAACTTTTTTAGGTATAAAGATTTAAAAGTTTGTTAAGTCTGAAGAAGTAAATCAAATTACTTATCTAAGAAGTTATAACACCAAATAGGAAAAATATATGGATGGGTATGCTTGGTACAACACTGTAAAATAGTAGAAACATGAAACAAATATTTTGTAAACTTAAGTGAGAAAAAATTTTAAAAAGTGATCTATGGAGGAATAATAATAATAACTGAATGATGTTTTCAAAATGGAAATATGAATGCTATAAATTAGGTGAATAATATATCAAAGTGATGACATTTAGTCTTCATAGATATGAATTAGTGAATACTGATCTTAGAGGGAATGTGGGGTTCATTAGCTTCCTCTGAGCCTTTTCACAACATTCCCCCTTTGCTAATCAACATAAAGACCTTATTTTATATAAGTACCTGGTGAAAGACACTTTATCAATATTTGTTTTTGATTTATTAACATCACACGCATGCACTAGAGTAATGTAAAACTCATGCTTGAACTTGAAGATTATGCAATACATGTGTCTTCTTCATAAGACCCACGGTGCCCTCTGCACACTCAGGAACACTGTGTGGCATTTCAGCATGGCCCTTGGAGACCATTTCGAGGAGTAATAGACATCCATCAGAAGCACAAACATGAACAACATGGCACTAAATAAAAGGCAGAAAGGCATTTGTTTGCAGTGTGAGCATTGAAACCAGAAGGCACAATGTCACCTTGTTTAACCTTGGCTGAGAATGTGCATATTGGGTGGCTTAAATTCTGGGCCACTCTGAGTGTCTGTAGATGACCAACCATGAAAGTAGAATGAGTATGTGTTTTCAAATTGCAAATAAATTTTAAGAAGTAGGCAGATTCATAAGTACCAAATCCATGAATAAAGATGATCAGTATAACTGTCATTGTAGAATTCTGCACATAAAAATCTCTTTAAAAATCCTAGAATGAAAAATAAAAAAATTCCAAAAAACACAGGCTGCTAATAATAGTATATGTAACAAGAATGATAATTTTAGTAAAAACAAAGAAAATAACAAAATAAAATTTTCCCACTGAAGAAAATGATTCTGGATAGAATCACAGAAATAAAGAAGAGCTTGAAGCATAACCCTTATAGAATGTTAAGTATAACATAAACACCATTAAGCATGTAAAAGTGATACATGTAGAGATTATATATGTTGCATATAAGATATAGAGATATATCCATATGTAAACAAATACATATGTATATTCATTTATAAACACATACTTACATGTGTATATAACATACATGTATATATACAAATAGAAACATCAATTGAAAAATTAAAACAAAGCAACATACATGGTGTTCGCTACAGACAACAATTTGAAATCATTGAGCATGTGGTAAATCTTACTTGTTTTGGGGATTTTTTTGTTGGGGGGGTGATTTGGTACGGGTATTGAATTCAGGGGCACTCAACCACTGAGCCATATCCCCAACCCTACTTTTTAAATTTTTATTTAGACAAAAGATTTCACTGAGTTGCTTAGCTCCTGGTTTTTGCTGAGGCTGACTTTGAACTCTTGATCCTCCTGCCTCAGACTCCTGAGTCGCTGAGTACAGGCATGATCTCTGCACCTGGAGAACCATATTTGCTTTTCGTGCTATCTTTATGTTGTGCTCTCATTTGTGATATCATTCTTCATGCTAAACATTTGGTATGTGGCCATTCTGAATACCATGTAGTATAAAGGCAACATACATACTAACTTTCAAAATTTCATATGAAATAATAATGTAAAATACTCCATTTTAAATTTCTTATGGATTCTAAAATATACTAATATTTTGATATAATGAATTCGGTAAACATATTACTAAATTTATTTTCCTGTGTTTTATGTCTTTAATTATAAATACAAAAAAATTTAAGTTAGTTAATGGCTTGCATTATATTTTTGTTGATTAGTATTGCAGAGATGATGAAAACTGAGATGACACATTCTTACCCTAGAGTTAATAGAAATGCACTATTTGTGTGTCAGAGAAAGGAATATGAGCAAACAAATGAATTTGAAAATAAAAGTAATAAAACTTCCCAGTATTTGTTAAAAAAAACCATGTTTTTCATTCTATTTATATTGCAAATTCATGCATGTATTGAGTAAGAGTATACAAAAATATTGCAGTGTCAAAAAATCATAACTTTAAAAGTAAGTAAATATGTGTCAGATGGTGATACTTTGGAGGAAAATAAAAACAAAGCAGGTCAAAGTATTCCATAAAATAGAAGAGGAGGGAACCCTCCCAAACTCATTCTATGAAGCCAATATCACACTGATACCTAAACCAGACAGAGACTCATCAAGGAAAGAAAATTTCAGACCAATATCCTTAATGAACATCGACGCAAAAATTCTCAACAAAATTTTAGCAAATCGCATACAAAAACATATTAAAAAGATAGTGCACCATGATCAAGTGGGTTTCATCCCAGGTATGCAAGGTTGGTTCAACATCAGGAAATCAATAAACGTAATTCACCATATTAATAGACTTAAAGTCAAGAATCACATGATTATTTCAATAGATGCAGAAAAAGCATTTGATAAAATACAGCACCCCTTCATGCTCAAAACACTAGAAAAAATAGGGATAGTGGGAACATTCCTTAACATTGTAAAGGCCATCTATGCTAAGCCCATGGCTAATATCATTCTAAATGGTGAAAAACTGAAAGCATTCCCCCTAAAAACTGGAACAAGGCAGGGATGCCCTCTTTCACCACTTCTATTCAACATCGTTCTTGAGACTCTGGCCAGAGCAATTAGACAAACCAAAGAAATTAAAGGGATACAAATTGGAAAAGAAGAACTCAAACTATCCCTGTTCGCTGATGACATGATTATATATTTAGAGGAACCTGGAAATTCCACCAGAAAACTCTTAGAACTCATAAGTGAATTCAGTAAAGACGCAGGTTACAAGATCAATGCCCATAAATCCAACGCATTTTTATATATAAGTGATGAATCTTCAGAAAGAGAAATTAGGAAAACTACCCCATTCACTATAGCCTCGAAAAAATAAAATACTTGGGAATCAATCTCACAAAAGAAGTGAAAGACCTCTACAATGAGAACTATACAACACTAAAGAAAGAAATTAAAGAACACCTTAGAAGATGGAAAGATCTTCCATGTTCTTGGATAGGAAGAATTAATATTGTCAAAATGGCCATACTACCTAAAGTGCTATACAAATTCAATGCAATTCCAATTAAAATCCCAATGACGTACCTTACAGAAATAGAGCAAGCAATCATGAAATTCATCTGGAAGAATAAGAAACCCAGAATAGCTAAAGCAATCCTTAGCAGGAAGAGTGAAACAGGGGGTATTGCAATACCAGATCTTCAACTCTACTACAAAGCAATAGTAACAAAAACGGCATGGTATTGGTACCAAAATAGAAAGGTAGATCAATGGTACAGAATAGAGGACACGGACACAAACCCAAATAAATACAATTTTCTCATACTAGACAAAGGGGCCAAAAATATGCAATGGAGAAAAGATAGCCTCTTCAACAAATGGTGCTGGGAGAATTGGAAATCCATATGCAACAGAATGAAAATAAACCCATATCTCTCACCATGCACGAAACTAAACTCAAAATGGATTAAGGACCTCGGAATCAGACCAGAGACCCTGCATCTTATAGAAGAAAAAGTAGGTCCAAATCTTCACCTTATTGGTCTAGGATCAGACTTCCTTAACAGGACTCCCATAGCACAAGAAATAAAAGCTAGAATCAACCACTGGGATAGATTCAAACTAAAAAGCTTTCTCTCAGCAAAGGAAACTATCAGCAATGCGAAGAAAGAGCCTACAGAGTGGGAGAATATCTTTGCCAATCATACTTCAGATAGAGCGCTAATCTCCAGAATCTATAAAGAACTCAAAAAACTCTACACGAAGAATACAAATAACCCAATCAACAAATGGGCTAAGGAAATGAATAGACACTTCACAGAAGAAGATCTACAGGCAATCAACAAACATATGGAAAAATGTTCAACATCTCTAGTAATAAGAGAAATGCAAATCAAAACTACCCTAAGATTCCATCTCACCCCAATTAGAATGGCGATTATCAAGAGTACAAGCAACAACAGGTGTTGGCGAGGATGTGGGGAGAAAGGTACACTCTTACATTGCTGGTGGGGCTGCAAATTAGTGCAGCCACTCTGGAAAGCAGTGTGGAGATTCCTTAGAAAACTCGGAATGGACCCTCCATTTGATCCAGCTATCCCACTCCTTGGCCTATACCCAAAGGACTTAAAATCAGAATACTACAGAGATACAGCCACATCAATGTTCATAGCTGCTCAATTCACAATAGCCAGACTGTGGAACCAACCTAGATGCCCTTCAATTGATGAGTGGATAAAGAAACTGTGGTATATATATACAATGGAATATTACTCAGCCATAAAGAATGATAAAATTATGGCATTTGCTAGCAAATGGATGAAATTGGAGAATATCATGCTAAGTGAGATAAGCCAATCTCAAAAAGCCAAGGGACGAATGATATCGCTAATAAGTGGAGGATGACACATAATGGGGGGGAGGGAAGGGTTAGTGTTAGGGTTAGAGTTAGGGTTAGGGAGGGGGCAAGTATGGAGGAAGGAAGGACTGTATAGAGGGTAAAGAGGGGTGGGAGGGGTGGGGGGAAGGGAAAAATAACAGAATGAATCAAACAACATTACTCTATGTAAATTTATGATTACACAAATGGTATGCCTTTACGCCATGTACAAACAGAGAAACAACATGTATCCCATTTGTTTACAATAAAAAAAAAAAAAAAAAAAAAAAAAAAAAAAAAAAAAACAAAGCAGGAAGCCCAGGGATAGGAGGCTGTATATTTATCTAAGAAGATGACATTTGAGCAGAGGGATGAAATGGTTCTTGCCAGGTAGATATCAAGAAGAAGACTTTTCTAGAAGGAACAGCAGGTGCAAATGCTCCAAGGCAGAGCATACTTAGTATTTTCAAATCAGTATGCACCAGAGTATCTGGTGCTTAAAAACACATTATTTTTAAGTAGTCAATCAAATGTAAAAGTGAAGATGTAATGGAAAGCTCACCAATAACTTTCCTATATGATGGGTCTATGATGTACATATTATTTTCTGGTAAATGACATTTTTTTCACACACAGCTGGTGTTTTTCAAAATCACAAAAATAGAAGAAAGATCAGTGGAGCACAGTAAGAAGACTGAGGGAAGGCAAAGGAGGTATGAATAAAGGGAGGAAGCGTGGAATGAATTAACCGAAATTACACTGTGTATATACATGAATATGCCACAGTGAATTCTACTTTTTTGTGTACCTATAAAGTACCGATTTTTAAAAACAATAAATAAATAGAAAAATACTAGTAGAGTGAAGAAAGGGGAATAGTGGGAGAGACAAAGAGAAGGAAAGAAAGTATTGGAGATTAAAACAGAGCAAATTAAATTCCATGCATGTATGAGTATGTCAGAATGAACCCCAGTATTATGTGTAACTATATTGCACTAATATAAAACAACACTGATGATTTTGGAAATTGGTATGATTTTCTGGGTAAATGTGTGAATTTTTATTAAAAACCTGAAAACTGGCATGTTCTTTGACTTAGCAGTCAAGTTCTGACTTGGTTAGAAATTCTGATTCTAGCAGCATATCCAAAGGAAACAATCATAAATGACAGCAAGATTTACCTACAAGGATGTTCATAACAGCCATGTTGGAAGGAAATGGTGACAATTTTGTAACAACATAAATAATAACTAAATGGCTAAATAACTGTAACATGCCTGTGTGAAAGAATAATATAGAACGACTAAAAACAATGTTATAGAAGTAATAACAGAAAAATGTTCTCAGTATAGTGAAAGTGTATGACATATTTTTGTTTACATATGCCTAGAATATGAATCAGAAGAAAATAAACAAATGTTATACTCAAAACAAGAAAAAAAAAAGAAACTGAAAAGTGAAAAAAAGTTGGTCATGAAAGGTCACATGAGTCATGAATACTATTTTCAACATAATCTAAGCAGTGTTGTTAAATATGAATATGATCTGAATAACAGTATGAATTAAAAATAGTTACTGAATTAAGGCATCTACATTTCTGTACTTCACATTAGGTCTAGGATTGCCATCTGTCAAGTATTTAATGAAAATAATTTCTCTCTTAGAAGTAGATTGACTCATTTTCTAACATTTAATTTATCATTATAAAGACAAAGAAATGGAGACTGAAAATGTCTTCACCTCTATTGTGTCCCAAGCAGCAATTAAATTTACCTATTTTTCATTTTATTCTTTAATTGGTTCTAATTAGACATACATGACAGTAGAATGCATTTTGACCCATCATACATAGAGTACAACTTCCCATTCTTCTGACTGTAAACAAAGTATGGACAATACCTGGGAGTCATTCATGGTCCCTGGAAATTTTTAGTTATTCTGATCTCATAAAACTTTCCAATTCCCTTTGGCATATTTCTATCATTAAAAATTCTACTGTATATATTTGCATTTAAGAATATAGTATTACCAGTGGTGATATGTGAGTCAAATTAGCTCAAAATTTAGCAACTAAATTTATCTAACTCAATAATCTTCCTACTAGCTCAGACAATGTGTGATTTGCAATTGCATTATGGAAGTTAATCTCAAAACACCACCACTATCATCGCTATAGCCATTTTTCTCTAATTAGAGCACAACCTCCATTGTTATTGCTTTAACTGAAGATCAATTTCTCCATCATTGAATTACATAAATCCCTGAGAGGGATAATACTTATTATCCCTGTCTTCGATTTGCTAGAGTAAATGTTAAATGCAGTAGCTTATCTTTAATCTGGGAGTAGATCTGACAGCTGGGAAACCAGGAGACTAATTTCTTATTCCTTTATCTGTTATTGTAAAATGAAGAGGAGGGTAAGTTCTGGTTGATCTAAAAACCAATTTGTCTTTGTTTTGACAACAAAAAAAGGTAATAGAGTCCCTAATCATTGTCATAAATTACAAAAAACAAAGTAAGAGGCCCAACAAATTATCAGTAAACACGTTCTGTGCAAAACTTTCTTTCAAAGAATGCAAAAATTCTGAACCCTTTAAATATGTATTGTTTTCAGTAGATCTGCTGCCACCATGAAGGATCTCCCTACAGAGAGAATTTGCCATTTATCTGCACAGTGTTAGCAGAGACGTGCAGGCTTCCCAGTGGTTAGGATCAAACTGGCCTTCTTTTGAGTTGAGACAGGCTCTTTTTGTGCATATTCCATCCAAGAACTGAGTGTTGTCTGAATACTAATGTCTGTTTCTGCTGCAATTAAAACTTCTTTAATGGGTAAATTTTGTTTCTAGAGTTCCTTCCTGGATTGGTCAAATTTTGTTAGATGTGCAACTCACTCTGAGAATTTCTCTTCCCAGTTGTTTCTCTGCTACTCTGATCACTAGAGTGAGATCTATTTCATACCTAAAGTTCTTACCTGCCCAGTTCTTTTACTTTTTATGCTTTCACAGGTATCAGCCACCATTAAAACTCTTACTCTTTTTCACTCTATCCCTGTTTCCTAAAGGACCGACTGGCAAACTGAAGGGACAAGGATCTTTTTTATCCAAAACTAAATACACAGTTGGTGTAATTATCAATTTATCATGTGCATTTATATTTATAGCAATTATATAAATCTATTTTAAATTTAGTTTCATTTATATGTTAAAGAAAATGAATTCTGAAAGTACTGGTCCAAAAATCACTACTTCTTAATAGAATTTATTAGGAACTATTAACTGCAAAATACTAATATTTTATGAGGTTTACTATAACTAAACTCTTGTTATATGTTGTAAGAGAACACTTGAATGTAAGCTTATTTGAATGATTATTATTATTTAAACTATTATGAAATATGGAACTAATATTAGTGAGCGGTTAAGAAGATAGGCTATTAATATTAATTGATATTGTTATTATTAAAATTTATAGTTAAGGCACCTAAATATGCAAGCATAAGAATTTCCTTCAATATCTCCCTTCTTGATCTTAGATTGTTTTTATTAAGTGTGAAGTTTTGTGTTTTATGATCACAAGATATGATGGAATTAAGAGGAGACTGAAAGGTGTATGTTTAGGTCTTAAATGAAAAGTCCATTCTAATGTGCTAGGCTCTGAATATCTTTGACCCCCATTAGATACAGTAAATAAAGGTCATGCTTGGCCTATGCTTTAGTCTACCAACAAAACTCTAGAGTACTTTATAAATCCTAGAGCATCAATGTTAAATGTAGAGTCTCTGCTTAGCAGTGTTATATCAATTTATTCCCATCCCAAGTTTGTGTGCCTTCTACCAGTCTGTCACACCCTGAATGTCCATTCCCACGTATTTCCCCAGATACTTTTCTGAATGAATTGAGAATCAAGTAGTCATTTGGAGTATAGCCTCTTCGTGGGTCACTTTGTAACTTACTATTAGAAACCTGTTGGACCTTGAGTCTAGTTATAGGTCTAGAAGGGAAGAGAGACTATGGGGAGGGGCATGAGGGTAATCAACTGTGTCTTGAAAACAAGTGCCTTAGGGGACACCATTGCAATTTTTTCAGATAACACAGGGTTACTGTTCTCAGATGGGTTGAAGGAGAGGATAATTCTTCTAGCAAGAAGACTCATTAGAAATTTTAGGGGCACGATGTCCACAGTTTTTTTCTTTGGTCAATGTCCTCACCTTAACAGTACATACCATGTGAAGCTGAGATTAAATGTGTGTTGTAACATAGCCACTTGTAGGATGAGATTCAGATTCTGGATTTAATTTTCCACAATCTTATAGAAAGTAAAGTTCCCAGCAAACACTGAGGTTTGGGGTTCATATATACTGCTGTTAAACTGGGATTTCAAATCACTGAATTCATATTTTTCTTTCCCCATGTTGTTCACTGACATTTGAATCAGCCAGCCAGGGTCATTATACACAATTTGATAAGCACGTTTGAAGATTTCATAAGCATGGCCATATAGAAATCTGCCTCTTATTAGTGGTGGTATTTTACGCATATCTATTGCCCATTGCAACATTACACTACACAGTATTGTGACTGTCTTTACAATGGAAGCAGGATCATTAGAGTCTTTCAATCTAATTAGATAGAAACAATTCTGAATTCTTGAAATCAATTCATAAAATCCACCCTTAAGATTCTGATCCTTTATAAGCACACTGCAAAAAAACTATGTAATAGTGTTCTCCAGATAAACGGAACAAACGTGTGTGTGTGTGTGTGTGTGTGTGTGTGTGTGTGTGTGTGTGTGTTTACATGCGTGGTTGAGAGAGACAGACTGACTGATATAAATATACAGACAGATTTTAGGGAACTGTCTTTCATAATTGTGAAGGTTTGCAAGTGCAAAATCTTCAGAGTTGGCAGGCAGAAAAGAGACCCAGGAAAAGTTTTCACCTTACCTCCAAAGTCAGTTTTCTGCCAGAAATTTTTCTCGTCAAGGAAAGTCAGACTTTTTCTATTAGGATTTCCACTTATTGAATGAGACTTGTGTACATTTTGGAATATAATGTGTTTTATTCTGAAACCATTTATTGAATTGTTAATGTCATCTTTAAAAACATAGGATAAGGTTAATCAAAAGCATGGCCTAATCATGGCATTAGGTATAACTTATGACATCTACATCACCCAACATAGGTTTTCCCCTTCAACCATAAATGTTCTTGACTTTACTAATTCATTTGAAATTTCCTTTCTTTACCTTTATAATATCTTATTTAATCTAACAGTGTAGAAATTCATTCTCAAATCTATAGACTGTGTTGGTTACTTCAGTTTCTCTTTCAATAGTAGTTTGTCTTTTTTCTAAAACAATACTAGTCTTGTTTATCCAAGTTTTAAAATGAGATTTAAGTGACCAAGAAATCACTGTTTTTGTTCTTGATTTGTATTTATTCCCTCTATGAAAATATAATTAATGCTTTCCTGTATTTTTAAAAATATTTCTCCTTTCTCATTTTCTATGATATGGTATTATAACATTTTTCTCCCACTTCTCTGTGTTAGTTAAATAAGGTAATTACTATGGAGTAGAAAAGTCTAGAATATAAAATAGTTTCTTTTTCTCTCATATACATTCTAATCATGTTGGATGACTCACTAAGAAAGTTCTCCACTATGAAAATATTCATAGAATCAAGCTGCCTTTGTCTTTGGTCTTTTCCAGTTCAACAGATGACCTCAATGGAGACATCCAAAGAGAAATGAAAGAAAGATGAGACATAGTGATTTATCCCAGAAATGTTTCTGCTTAATTTACTGGCTAACACTAGTCACAAGTTTGTCGGGGAAATACGAGAGAGTCCATGAGAAAATTTTGGTAACTAAAAAGTTCCTTTGATATACATGCTTCAATAAAGCAATAAACTTGGCCTCTGTGGACTAAAACCCCTGAAACCATGAGCCTCAAATAAACTTTCCATCCTCTAAATTTTTCTCGTTTGATATTTTGGTCACAATAATGCAAAGCTGACAGAAACGGTGTCTGAGATTCCAACACAGAAGCACATTAGGATCTAGATCACTAGACTTCTGAGGTTTGACAGAAAGGCAGTTTCACTTATTCTATTACATTTTTTGTGTGTGTATTTCTGTAGTGAACATTGAGGAATAATCTCCTCTTTTCAAATAAAATATTATCAAAATTAAGGTACCTCCAACGATATGTTGATACTCTTGACACTAATTATAAGAGGTAAAAGTTCACTTTCTAATCTGAAGTTCTGGCCAAGTAATTTTAATTGATTAAAATTATTATTATTATGGAGCATGTGCTTCTCAACACCTTTGTGTGTGTGCTCATGCAAGGTACACAAAAACTGTACCACTGAAATACACTTTAAGGTCTCTCAGTCTTTGGATGTCCCCAGTTCTTCGTGTTTGGAGAATAGAACCAATTGGTTTTCCCAATTCAGAAATTCTACTAATTCATGAATTATTTAGTTTCCTTTCATTACTTTTTTACAATCACCCATGAGTCACTTTATACTTTGGGTTTGTTAAGTTAGTGTTCTCTAGTGATATTCAAGGACAAGAGTTTGAAGAATGCACAAATATCACTGAGTGCCTTCAGCTGGGAGTGAGGTACACATTCTTAGTTTTGAGATGTCTTCCTGCTAACATTTTGTCAAAGGAACTTAAAATTAAAACAACCCAAAATACCAAAATCCTATTTACATCCTCTGCTCTAGCGTTACAGCCTCATTAGGCACGTAGATTGCCTTTCCGCTTGTCCTAGGTGATGGCCTATAAATAGTTTTCCCCTGCATAAAACTGGTCTCCATCTGTCCAGCTCTTGCTATCAGTTTCCTCTTCATTTTCCAACTTTCCAGAAAACATTTGATATTTTTGGCTTTGTTAAATTAGTGTTCCCTAGTGATATTCAAAAATGAGAGTTCCAAACATATTCCTCTACAATTGATTACTTCAAGCTGGGAATGAGGTACACATTCTTATTTTTGAGAGCAATGTCCTAACCCATGGATGTTTAAAAGATTATTCTTTCTGAATGAATAGAAAAAGAAAAATAATAGTCTGGGAAATATATCATTTTCTTTACCAACTTTACATTTCTACATTATTCTTATTTCTCTTTGATAAACTATGATTCTGACTTTAGTTTTCAAAACTATCTTTACTAAAAATATTGTACTAAGCTCCTTTATCTTCATTCTCTACCTTCCAAGTGCACCAAACAATGACTATCCATATAGGAAAAACATATATCATATACACTAATATCTATTATGGTGCTTTTTTTTCACAATTCTTCTTCAACTAAATTCTACCTAATTTTATAAAAGATGAGTTTATTCTATTAATAAAGAGGTAAAATCACCATTTACCCTAGGTAGTGATGCAAGAGTCTACTAAACTGATCCAAATGCTAATTCTTCATGTCAATGAATAGCACTGACATATTCTTCTAGTTATTTATGATTGTATTCTTGGAATAGACTGAGAGCCTTAAATCTCTTGTTTTCTGGGACAGATCATGTAATTAGATGTAGCTCTGCTTCTGTAAAGATTTTGTTATTTCTCTCACATTCAGTCATATACCTACTGTCCTAGCTAAGACACTTAGCTACTTTTACTTAGATTGTTGCAAGTACCTCCTAGATATTCTTTGTGCAATCATTGTTGATTTTCTATTCTATTGTTTCCCCAGGTCCTATATTTTTTTCTCAATGGCAAAAACATAATCTTTCAAGTTAAAAATTCAAGACACTTGATCCTTCACCTTGTGAATAAAGTGGAGACTTGTATCCTAATTTTTCTTAGTGAAAGCTGGGAGAGCTGGCTACAAGTTCCTGGGAAAACTTCTCCACTTTGAATACACGCACACACGTGCACACACACACACACACACAAACACACACACACACACACACACATAAGCACATACACATGTACAGAGCGAAACGCCATTTTCTTCATTTAGCGTGGTTAATTGCGTTTATATGCAGCATCTGTTGCTTGTTTAGACGAGCTTTGTTCATGAGTGTTTTTTCCAAAGAGAATGACAGAGCCATAATAGGAAAACAACTCCCATGTTTGACAATGTTGAATTAGTGAACTCACTCCAGAAACTTTTGCTCTTCCAATCTCATAAGAAATATATATGTAGTTAACCATGTGTTGCTGAATCCACCAGTTGTTGGATTTCTGTCTTCTGACAACAGGAAGTGTTGCAGCTGATGAGCCTTGAACCTTGTCTATATGTTTATTTGCCTTTTGGGGTCAGACAAGCCAATGCTGTTGAGATAGGACATACATTTCACTTTGCTGGTGCTTCTGTAGCTGACTCATTCTAGAAGGTCAGGCCCTGACCACACACCACTTAAACCAGAATTATTTTCACGGTGCAAGATTCGATCTAAACAAAAGAAATTAACAAGCTTCCCTTTAACCTTATGTGTCCTCTCATTTCTTTAAATGTTCACACTTTCAAAATTTTGAAATTCCTGAGGCATCTGTGGATGTATGCAGAAAGTAGTGTTGAGTTTCTACTGAACTGAGTTTGCAAAGCCACACTCCTACTTAGAAATTTCTGTTTTTATAAAAAGTATTTAATCTCTCTTACTCTTAGATTTTCATTTAAAATATTGGCATAATAAATACATATTCTCTACTGAATTCTTGTGAGAATATTTAATTCCAGTTCTTCCCTTAAAATCTGAACAATTTTAAAGAAATACAGTGTAAGTTTACATATATGTAAAATGTGGATAATAGTAGCACCTACTTAATAGGTTTTTCTCAGGGATCAAATGGCTTAACATAGGCAAAATACATAGAATAGAATTCGGCATCTAGGCAACACTTTCTAAAATTTTCTATTAATAGTAATTGTATTTTCTTGGTAAATAGTACCTATTATTCTTTCTTCAAACATGCTTTTGCATTTATTTTATTCATAATTTTGCTTACTTACCCATATTAACATATCTTACTTCACTGTAAGTAAGATACTTACTTACTTCACTTGATTTTACAAACTATCATGCAAATTGTTCCACCATAAAGATTTTAGCACAATGATTATAGAAAGATCTCAGTAGATATTTTTATATTATACATATTCTTCAAACCATATCAAATAAAGTGCAACATAATTCTGAAAAGAAATCTTTAAGATTTATTGCCTCAATATTAAGAAAAATAAAATAGAATTGAATCAATATAATTTTTTGTTGATAAAGGAATGACCAAATAAATCATAGTACATTTATCAAAAAAAATCTAGCAATTATTACATAGAAGAGTGTTTTAAAACAAAGGGTACTATTTTAGTCATGTGTGGCAATACCAAAAGATCAGAAAGGGATTGCCATTGAAAAGATACCCTACTATATTCACAGAGTTCCAAAGGAGTTGTCATGTTATGGCACAGGGGCCACATGGAAATGCACCAGAGTAGTCGGAGGAGAAGGGAGAGGAAAAGACAATATTGAATCAGTGAACTCACTCCAGAAACTTTTGCTCTTCCAATCTCATAAGAAATATATATAAATATAAATAGACTCTTTTTTTAGTTCCTACAAGAAAGAGTGGTAGGGCAGGTGGGAAGTTTTAATATTGGCTAATTCAAATAATTTCTACAGATTTTGGAGCCTATTAGTTGTGTCTCAGATGGTCCTGAGCTAATGTGTCTGTAAAGGAGCGGGTCGGGAGTGATTCTGGAGAGATTGGATTTCATATGAAAGGCATACTTGCAGACCAAATATCTTTGCTAATTCTGGGGAATTAACTAACTAAAAAGTCCCTCGGGGTTGAGCAAGGTTCTATGCTGTCAAAGCATAAAACATATAAACTAGAAAACAGGCTTATTATAACATGGATCAATATGGCAGAGAATAAAAATCCATGAGCAGTTATAATGCACCTTTGAGTAAGAATATGATTAACCTGCCGGGTGTGGTGGCACATATATTTAATTCCTATAATTTGGGAGGCTGAGGTAGGAAGAGTGCACATTCAAGGTCAGCCTGGACAACTTAATGAGACCATGCCTCAAATTTTAAAAAAATGAAAGGATTGGGAATATAATTCAGTGGTAAATTCCCCTGGGTTCAATTCCCAGTACTGCAAGTAAATAAATAAATAAACAAATAAATAAATAAACAAATAAATAACGATAACCTGCCACTGGCTTGCCATAGCAGACAATAAATAAATGTTGTGTATATCTTATTTGTAAGAGTAAATACAAGTGTGTGTGTGTAGAGGAATTAAATATATATATACATATATTTATAGTCAAAACTTTATTTTTATTATTTTAATATTCCAAGAGTTAGCCAGGTATAGAAATACAAATGCCACATAATCTTATTCATAAGCAGAATATTGAAAAGAATTTATGGAAGTTGAAAGCCTAAAGATGGCTTTTAGAGAATGGAGAGAGTAGGAGGTGGGGGAAATGGAAAAAGTTGATTAACAAATATCAAATTATAGTTAGGAGCAAAAGTTCTGGTGTTCCTTTGCATTATAGGAAGACTAGAAATGACAATAGTGTGTGGTATAGTTTTTAAAATCTAGAAGGAAAAAAAATTGAATATCTTCATAAATAAATGATAATTGAGAAGAAAGAAATATTTAGCTGATTTAAACATTGCACAGTGTATACATGTTTCAAAACTGCTAATCAGGGGAATCAAGAGGATCCTAGAGAACAAGAAGTCAACTAGTGCAAAGAGGAGGATAATTGGAGAGGAAAATGTCACTGATGCTTCCAAGAGAAGCCAACTATGGTCAGCCAGACCCTTATCCATCCTAACAGATGGCACCACTGGTCCAGGAAAGCTGAAGGAAGCAAGAGGCTTCACACATGTTCCCAAGAGTGATCTCCGAGGATATAGGAATGAGGTCAGTT
Organism: Sciurus vulgaris; assembly: GCF_902686455.1. Lineage (NCBI taxonomy): Eukaryota > Metazoa > Chordata > Mammalia > Rodentia > Sciuridae > Sciurus > Sciurus vulgaris. The sequence goes on along the minus strand of NC_136470.1, from coordinate 20,630,997 downwards.
TGAACAAATGGATCCTAAATGCCAGGAAGGAGAGTATAACTTAAGCACAGTCCTACATGGAAAGTTTTTAAAAATAGTTTATTTTTTAAAGTAACTTAACATGTCAGCCCTATCAAAAGTGAGTAAAGCTGAATGAGCTAACGGAAGGGTTCTTGTGTGGGAGTGCCTAACAATAGTGATCATAAAGGAATCCAGGATCATGAGTTTGTCCTGAGTTAATTTTAGCCTGATCTCAGAGACCTACAAATCTTCCTGACTTCTTACATTGATAAACTTGATCTGTTTTCCACTGATATAATCATGAGTTATTGTCTTTATGGTTTTCAGACACTGGCTGAAATACTAATTGCTTTTGTGCTAATTGTTTACAAAAAAAAATAAATAAATAAATAAAAGTAATGCTTTGCTGTCTTGTTTATTGATGTCTTACCATGATCTTTGCCCTATGTATGCCTTGTCCTGTCCCACTGTGGACCTATGAACTGCTCCGACACTGAATATTCTTAACTGTTCACACCTCACCTGATAGAGAATAAGGACATTTGGTTACATTTGTGTTACTTCCCCCAACTTCAGCAGGAAGTTACTTCAGCATAAATTACTTCTCTCTCTCAGCAGGAAGCAGCTTGGAGATGTTGTTGCCCATTTTTCCATAGAAATGGAATGTAGAAATTGACAGTGATGAAATATAACAGTGGTCCACTTTATGCTGTGAATATAGCCCTTGCTGCTCTGCCACTGCAACCTGTTTTTTAAATGGACATGTTTCTTTCTCTTCCTCTCTCCCTGCTCCTCCCTCATCTCTACCCCTCCCTAATCTTAGGGGCAACAAGATTGCTTTTCTTCCCCATTTTAGGCAGATTTATCTGTCCTTGAATACACAGTCCCATAGGAATGAAATAATCCAGACTTTGGGGATGGCACCAGAAGATCTCAGGAATGACTATCTCCTGAATCAACAAGTGAATTACAACTCCAACAGAGAACAGGTGGAATGCAGCCTTGATCACCTCTTTAAAAGCCCCTGTTCCTGTTGATTGGCAGAATCACAAACTCTGGGACAGAAGTCCCCTGTGTTTCTCCTTTGCTAGCAAAACAATAAACCTTCTTGTTCCTTTTGCTCAAAGAAAAAAAAAAAAAAAAAGTATCAAAATTCAAGACCGGAGCACCAGATGTAATGTATTTCTGTTTTCTATTTATCATGCACTACACATGCGGAGAGGCCTCAAGATCAGATATGTATAGGTTTGTAGAACATAAAATATGCACGTAGATATTCTCAGGGTAGATCCTGGTTGTGTTCCCTCTATTACCTGCTCTTGCTTGCAGAAATTATGTGGGGAATGCGATGTTTATGGGTGTCCTCTCTCTACCTGGAGCAGGAAACAATATATCTCCCAGAGATACATCTCCCATGGAAACAGGAATAGGCCAGAAAGACTCAGGAAATGTATACAAAATTCCCTTTTGTGAGCTAACAGTACCTAGCATAAACAGAATGAATACAGAGCTCATTTGACTTATAGGAATGAAACAGAGTATGCGTTTGTCATGAGAATATCAGTGCAACATGATCTCAGCAAATTAGGTCCATATGGAAAGGCAAAAAACTTGAAAGCCCTGCAGCAGCAAAGCAAATTTAGGGCACATAATCTAAAGCCATTAGGTTCAGTCTCCACCTGTGCTGCACATTAAGGAGGTCTATAATTGCTGAAAGGTCTTTATCTATGAGTGTGTTTTTCCAACAAAGAAAAAGACAATGGGGCTGGGTCCAGTAGAGCTGTTTACAAGCTAATTGTGAAAATCATTGAGGTGAGAGCAGAAGAACAAGATAGGCAAAATCAACATTTCCTTACTTAGGACTCCAAAAAGACTGATTTTCCCCTAAGCCACTTTGGGGAGAATTTCCAGGCATTGCTGCTATTTAATTACTTGTTGCAGCGTTTACCTTTGCTGCCAGTCTTTGCACCCCCTTTTGTTGCTTTCCAAAACAACACTGCCAAGGCCTCTCCTATTCGTTTTTGCAAACTAGGAATCATTGAAAATTGTCCTAGCATTAGCCCAAGGGCAAATATATGCCCTGCCTCTGTGATGGTGACAAATTCCTTTCCTTGGGTGTCTTTACCTTGTTACACAGTTTCCAAAGGACATAATTCTAATCAAAGTGAGTGATTCTTTTTTAATGAATTAAGAATCTCTTCCCCTAATTTTTGAACTAAATGACTCAAAGGAAATGAGTCATTTCTCCTTCGTGCAATTTCTACTGTTATATTCTCATTTGACTTTAAATTATACTAGTATATTTTCTATGCATAAATATACATTAAGAAGTTCTAATAACAAGTACCATAAATTTAGTAATTTTTTTTAGACTGCTAAAGTTTGAGGGGCTATCTAATTCTACTTATTATGCCTATTTCTCTCCAAAATACTCAGTTTCTGAGTTAATCTAGCATTACTTCCATGCTATAAGAAAATGAAAGTTTAATATGATTTGATAACTTTTTTTCAATGATTCTACATTATTGGTAACCACATAAACAAAGCTACAGCTGTCATTGGAAAGAAACAGTCATAATTTATATTGGCCAGAGAAAAGGGATGCTTTGAATCCTTTGTTGTCCTCTGCACAATGTTCCAATGTTGGTTTGTGTTCAGGCAGAACTATGGAGTACTCTTGTTTTCATCTTACTAAATTATCAACAGAGTGACTTTGTTTATTGTTGATGTTTTGTTATATTCTTTACTATCAACAGAAAATCAAGGCCTAACTGTTAATTGTTGGAGCAGTACCCATATATTGTAGACCACTTTTCTCTTCTCTGTACCAATAAATTCCATGCTTTTCTCTATAACAGCTACACTCACACATCATAGTCATAAAATAAACTACTATACTCAATTTGTACAATTGAATAATTTTCTATAGAACTATACAATGCATGAAACCCACAATCCAGACAATGAGCTCACCAGGTATCTCCAAGTTTCTGCCTGCCTCTTGAAAATCTCGCCTCCTGATTCTTCCCTGTCTCACCTTATCCCAGAGTCACTGATCTGCCTTCCTTGATACATATTAGTTGTTATTCTTTAGAATTCAATGTAAATTGAATCATATTATAATAAGTATCCCTTTTCTGAAGGAGGATGATCTGGCTTCTTCACTCAGCATAATGACTTTGAGAGTCACTTGTATTTTTCATATACACTAATACCTGATTAATTTTATTGTTGAGAAGTACTCAACCTTGTGAATATACCTTAGCATTTTCTCCATTTACCAATGAAACTGTTATAAATGATGGAGATATAAATATTGATGCACAAGTCTTTGTATTCTTATATGCTTTCATTTTCCTATTCCTCAGAAAATATCTACGAAGGCTGGTTCATATGGCACTTATATGCTTAAGTTTTTAAAAAGGTGAAATTGTTTTCACATATGATAGCATGTTTAATTTCTACTAATTGTATTTAAAAATTCATTTTCTTTTGAATATCTCATTATTTGGTTTTGTCTATATTTTAATTTTCATCATTGTTGTAGGTTTGTAAATATGTCTTATTGTTGCTTTAATTTATATTTTACAAATGACACTGAACAGCACTTCATGAACTTGTTTATTGTCATCGTTGTTGATGCATACCCAAATCAGTTGGTTATTTTTTGTTGTTTTTTATTGATTTTTTTTTTTTTTGGTTATTGTTTAGTAGAGTCCTTTATCTAGTTGCTCATTCTTTATCAGATATTTGAAGATATTTGAATTGCAATTACTTTCTATTGTCTTATCCTCATCTAATATTGTCTAATCCTTCATCTAAGATTGTCTTTTGAGGAGAAGAAATTTATTATTTTGAGATCTAATTTACAAATAGTTCTTGGATTGCTTCTTTTTTTTTAATCACATAAAACTATTGGCCTAAATCAAGGTTACAAATATATTCTCCCATACTTTAATCCATAAATTTTATAGTTTTTAGGCTAATGTATATATAATCTATTTTGAATTTACATGTACATATGACATGATACAGATATAGGTCAATTTATTTTACACAGATATTTAGTCGTTCCAACATTATTTGCAATTTGTTTAGTATATTGATCACCTATTTTCAGTTTTCTAAGAAACTACCAAACTGTCTTCCAAAGTATGTTTTGATTGAATCGTTTTATCTTCTGCCTTATTTAATCCCTTATTTTGTTCACCACAGTATCAAAGTGTACTGTATCTCCTTTTAACATTGACTATAGCAGATCACATTGAGTGATTGATCTGGAAATAAAGTTTAAAATAATTGAAGACTAGGAAGGTGGAAAATTCATGATGGTTATTACTCGCCAATAAGTAAGTCCCATTCCAACACAGGTACAATCACGAAGAGCAAGAACAAAGTAATGCAAGTTTTTACATGGTCTTCTTTATTAAAGGCAATCATGCTAACAGAAATTTTAGAAGGGCCTATGTAGTATATAGAGAAACTTCTATTAAACTGGATTGAAAACCAGACACAGAGTCATATCCCTCTCATCATCATGGCAATCATGGCCAGAACCAAAGTTTATTTACCATGTTGGGAAGAAAGGATGGTTCTATCCACACTGTTGAATTTACTGCTAGTCCTGGGTGGTTTACATGATTCAAGAATCAATATTCATTCCATAAGGTGAAATCTGAAAATGTTGATGTGAAAGCCCCTGAAGAATTTTTTAACCTCCACATGAACTTATTTTAGAACAAAATTACTTGTGCAAGCACATCTTCAATGTGCTCTAGGTTTGCCTAAGTATACTATATGTTCACACAAGGATAAAATTGATTTATGGCATAATTCTCAGAATGGAACCCCATCATTAATTGATGCATGGTCCTATTTTAGAGTCCAATTTGTCAACACTTTTCTTCATGGATTGGACCTTTGAGGTTGTATCTGAAACTAACAACCAAGCCAAATATCATACAGATTTTGTCCTCTATTTTATTTTAGAATTTCTTTTATTTTTACATTTTTTAAATTTAAGAATATGACTAGTTTAATTTAAAACAAAGACTATGACTAGTTTTGGTTAATTTTTACTCACACTATAAAATCTCTGTCTAGATTCATTTTTGAATAGAAATTATTTCGAGAGGCACTTTCTGTTCTCTGTTAAATTCCCTTTGCTATTTTGTCAAAGATTAGTTGTCAATATTTATGTGGATCCATATTTTGACATTATTTGTTTCACTAATCAATGTATTCATATTTTCAACAATATTCTTGCTATTTCCAATATTAGAGCTCAAAAATAAGTGTTAATTTAGAATGTACTAGTCTTCCAAATTTTACATTTCAGCATTTTATTGGAAATTCTACATTTGTATCTTAACCTATACAATTTAAAGGGCTTGCTGAGATTTTGATTTAAAATATATTGATAAAATTGGAAAGAATTGTCATTTTAATATTGAATCTGAATTTTGAAGACACTTATTAGTACAAGGATTTTAGTTTATTTTATTTTTGACCTTTTGAGGGTGATTTTACACAGGAATAATTTGGTCAATTGTGACAAAGACAGGTTTCCTTCTTTCCATCCAACACACAATATTTATTGCCTTTATAAGTTTGAAAGAACTAGCTGTGACTTCCGGTATCATGAATAGAAATGATTAAAGAGTATGTCTTTCCTTTACCAGTTCTTGGGGAGTGAGTGGAAGGAAGCCTCCAATTTCTTGCTATTAGGTGAGGTATTAGTTGTAGGGTTTTTGTAAATATTCTTGTGGAAATGCTCCTCTGGTTTGCTAAAAGTATATATCTATTTTTTTTTTTTTTTTTTGGTTTGATTTGGTTTGGTTTTTACTGGGATTGAATGTATGGCTTTGTACATGCTCTATCTACCACTAGCTCTATCTACCACTGACCTAAATTCCCAGACTGCTATCAGTTTTTAAATTTTTATCATGAACTAATGTTAGATTTTGTCAGATGATTTTTGTTCATCAATCATCATAATTATAGAATGTTTCCTCTTTGGTTTGATGATGCGGTGGATTAATTCCATTATTTTTAAAATATTGAACCAAACTTAAGTCCCTGGAATAAATCATAATTGGTCACAGTTTATAATTTTCTTTCTGTATTTCTGGTTTTGATTTACTTTTACTTCAGAGAATTTTGTCTTTATATTCCTAAGAGGTGTTGGACTGTGTATAATATGTGTTTTAAATATAGCTTCAAATTCACCTAATGTTCTTGTGTTTATTTGTACGTTTGTTTTTTTCTCCATCTTGACTTTGAGGCTACCTTATGTGCTTCTTCACAGAATTTAAGAATTCATAAACCTCTAATCCCTGAATTAGTAATCCAGCTGAATTTAGGTTGCAGATTTCCTTAGGTAATGCCATTTCCCTGTATTTTCAAGTTATGAAGAAGACTATGAGTGCTTTAGACAAAGACTATTCTTCTTCTCTCACTGCAAGATTCTCCTCAAGAGAATTTTGGATTTTTTCTTTTTGCACTTACTCTGAAATCCTGGTGGTCTTTCTGGAAAAACAGACAATTAAGTTTTACGGATTCTAAGGACTATGGCCCTATGAATCTCACTTTCAGAGAAATCTACACTAAATTTCATCAGAATTACTGATTAAATAGTTCATGTATGTCATGGTTCACTACTTTCTGCCTTTAGCATGCAAATCTCATCCAAGAATAGGTCTGTAGTTTTTAGACATGCTTGTTTCCAGATTTGGAAGGTAGATTGTCCTGTGACAGATTTCTAACAAGTCTAAGAAAAGTTTTTCATATTCAGTTTACACACACATGCGCAGACACACACATGCATACAGTTTTTTGAAGGGACACAGTGCCAACCAGTCCTTTGTCTTCAAATATCAGAGGTAAAATATCAAGTTCTACTTACATTTTATTAGTTCCCTGATAGACTTTGTTGAGGGTCATATATTTTAGTTTTTTTAAGTATTCAGAATTTCTGTTTTTTTTTTTTTTTTTTTTTTTTTTTTTTTTTTTCCCCCCCAGGAAACACTGGGTTGTTTGTAAGTAGAGTAATGTTTTCTTGCCTTGCCTTTAAGATTTGTTAGCCAGGATGGAACTTCAAACTAGAATTAATTATTCTGTACTAGTGATGCAAGACACTTTTTTATACTTCACTAAATTTCTCATTAATTTTATGGTTTACTGTTATTTAATATTTTCCTAAAACCTTGTGTCATTAGGTAAAGTCTGACACAATTTTACAAAACTACTCAGGCATTCTAATAGGCAGCTCTATCAAAACTCCCCACTAACTCCTTTCTCTGGGACATAGTGCTTGATTGAGTATTGTGGACAAATGTATGTAGGGTCAACCAAAAGACGTTGGTAGCAGGGTTGTAAAAGAACATGCATTCCCACTCCCTAGAATATTCTAGTTCAAGTGAACTGGGACAGTGTTTTCAACACACTGAAGAAGACTGTAAAGAAACCAACAGCAGTAAAGATCATAAGATGGAGAAAGGGAAAACTGACGCAGGAATAAGTCTGATGAATCCTTTGAACCATTGCATCCACTGGTGCCTGAAAGCAGTATCAATTCTTGGACTTGTAGTTTGATGAGACAAAAAAAAAAAAAAAAAAAAAATGCTTTGTTTTTTCAGTCTTGTTTCCATCATGGTTTGGTCTATTTTTGTTGCAGTAACAACAACAATAACAAGATCTAACAATAATTATTTAATGTTCTATATATGGGAAAATACAGACATCTTTATGGCAGCACTTTATACCCTGATTTAGATCAAACAGGTTTGGAAAATCTTAGTCATTAGTTTTGATTTTAAGAGCAGAGAAATGCAAATTTCTCAGTTGATTTTCATGTGAGGATTGTACCAAATCTAAAGTTGACTCTGGAAAAATAACATGACACACAAAAAAGGCAATTTTTAACGACCCTATAAAATGTTTAAAATTATACATTTTAAAATAATTCAGAATTGAGAAAATTTAATGACAGATGATTGAATAAAGACATACGTGACAAAAATTTTAGTAGGCATTGATAGCCTAATAATATCTCTAATGACAACTTCAATTTCTTTACCTGAATTTCTCAATGAATGCATTTGCTTTCAGTTCTAGTGACAGATTGATGAACAATTATTAGAATCTTCAACTGATGAGAGAGAACATTTAGAAACTATAAATGAGACATTGACTTTCCAGTATGATAGGCTGCAAACTTTTAAGTTTGGTCTTCAATTATTTCTAAAATTCTTGCTGCCTTTGTGAGCAGGAGGAGAAAGCAGAGAGGATGGAGCATGCATCAAGGCCACAGGGAGTTCGTCACACCTTCTGTCTTCCCAGCCCGTCCTGGTAATCCAGGTGATCTGGTTTCTTATGCTCCATTTCTCCAGTTTAATTAAATGGATTATGACTCCCAGTGGTCTTTGAATTTAATTGCAAATGGCATAGCATTGATAATTATTACCTGGAGAAATACAGACTAAATGATTCCACTGGCCTTGTCTCTACCATATCTGCATCTTTTCATCACCGCACACCAAGGGCTCATGCAGAGTTTTAACAAAATGCTTCTGCCACTCAATTTCAAGTTTCTCAATCCTAGGGCATTTAAGACAACTTGTTTATATCTAAATCAGAAACTGAATCTTGAAATAGCTCTCACCTTTCTTAGGATTGTACTTTAGTCAGGTATGAAATATCAGGTATGTAATGATGTGGTTTCCTTATTAACATCATCTACATGGACACATGTGAAGTTATGGTTTGTTTTTAATAAGAAAATTTGAAAATATTTTTTATAAAATCAACTACATTAAATAAATTAATGAAGGTAATTGAAAATTAAATTATGGGGCTTCCTAGCCTGTTTCAAAACCTCTATACCCTATGTCCCTACAGATCTGTTCTGCTAGAATTACTTTAGTCATTGAACAGAATCATTTTTCCCTTCTATATACTGTTTGGAAAAACATAATAATGGTTAACCTAAAATAAGAACCTGCTAGTCTCATGATATCTAAATAAATTTAACTTTGGGGATCTAGTTTGGAGATTTGAGACTTGTAGTGTTAGGGTGAACTTCACAGTATCCCCCAGAAAGTTCCCTTGATGTCAAAGAGGTGGGGAAATAGCCCACAGGCATCTGCCCTGAACTGAGAGGCCCAGTACTCACTCAAGGAGATAAGGAAGTCTACTGGACCACAAGGAATCATAAACACCTTCTTGTATGAGTTTTCTTGTGTTTGGCCTAGTATTAGATCCACAAGGATGGTTCCGATCTGTCACTTCATTATTTTGTTGATGGTAGAATACATTTGTTTGAATGGATTGCTGTTTCCATGATTTAAAATACATATAATTCAAGACTGGATTTTCTGTAGCACTGATAAAAATGGAGGGTATTTCTGTTTATCGTTAGAGATAACTTCATCATGTGTCAGTAGTGTAAACAAATATTTGCGATATGATTTGGGTTGGTATATATCTGGCTAGGTGGAGCCAAGCCATTTTTTGTTACTTTTTTTATTTTTACAGACTACATTTTGCTTCATCATACACAAATGTGGTAAATCTTTTTGTTTCTATGGTTGTGCTCGATGTAGATCCATACCATTTGTGTATATAGGGTAATGATATCTGTCTCATTCCACCATTTTTTATACCTCCTTTCTCTCATTTCCCCCAACATTATTTAAAGTTCCTCCATTCTTTTCTCACTGCCCCCCATTATAGATCATCATCCACTTAGCAGGGGAAACATTCAGCCTTTGGGTTTTGGGGACTGACTTATTTCACTTTAGCATGATATTCTCCAATTCCATCCATTTATCTGCAAATGCCATAATATTATTCTTTTTTATGGTTGAATTATATTCCACTGTGTATATATACCACAGTTTCTTTCTCCATTCATCTGTTGAAAGGCATCTAGTTTGGTTCCACAATCTAGCTATTGTGAATTGAGCTGCTATAAACATTGATGTGACTGCATTATTATAATATGCTAATTTTAAGTCCTTTGGGTATAAACCAAGGAGTGGGATAACTGGGTCAAAAGGTGCAAGTCTCAAATCTCCAAACTAGACCCCAGATTCTAATTGCAGTGCACCCCTTGAATCATCCAAGCCATCCAAGAGAATCAGACTCTACACAACATAGTGCTAGAAGAAGGTTCTATTCCTAACTCTGACTCATGGTGTGGTTTGAAGCATCTTCCTTAACTTCTCTGAAACTTGGTTCTTAATTAATAAAAAGAAGTGGTGCACTCACACACTATTAAAAGAAGTTCACATTTGCATTACCACTTTGACAAGCAATTTGACAGTAGGTAGAAGAACTGAGAGTACATATACCCAGCAAGTCCCCAATTCAACCTGTAGTACATACTCCAGAGAACTCTTATACACGTTCTTTTGTATATGCCCAAAACTTTTCAAATGCTGCATTAATTGTAGTAATGTAAAATTAGAAATAATTTAAACATTCATTTATGGAGAAATTGATAATGTGTAATACAGCAGAATGTGATGCAACTGCTGAAACATTTTAAAATTTAAAAATTAGATCAATGTTTAACAACATGAATAGATATTTAAAGCATTCAACTGGGTGTAAAATGCTAGATGGAAAATACTGCTCTATTTTAGTGCCATCATATTCTGTTGTTAAACACTTGAATATGATTAATGCTCACATACATATATGAGTATAAAATATAAGAGGAACTGAAAAGAAAAAAATTAATTTAATCCTAAATAATTTTAACATCTTTTTAAAAACATGTTTTTCGATGTTGATAGACCTTTATTTTATTCATTGATTTATATGTGGCGCTGAGAATCAAACCCAATGCCTCACACATGGCAGGCAAGCACTCTACCACTGAGTCACAAACCCTGCCCAAATTTAACTTCTTTACAAAGAATATGAAACAATGTAATGAACACCACATACTCAACAACTCCCAAATTCATGCTTCATAAATTATTTTTTTATTTATTTGCTTTTTAGTTAACTGTTCTGTAGATTAAACTAAAATTAATTCAATTAGCCAAAATATGTTTACAATTATACATGTGCCAGGAATTGTACTAGAAGTTAGAAATAACACCAATAAACTAGAAATATGGTCTCTATTCTCAAGAAGTTTGCCTTCATTTTAGAAGCATACTGTTTCAGTCATCTTTTTGTATCTGTGACCAAAAGACCTGACAATAATAATTTAGAGGGAGAAAAGTTTATTTGACACTCATGTTTTTAGAGGTTTCAGTCCATAGACAGCTAAATCCATAGCTCTGAACATGAGGTAATGAACAAAATCATGGCAGAGGGGCATGGTAGAGGAAATCACCTCATGATATGGTAATAAGGAAGCAGAGAGAAAGTTACATTCACCAGGGATGAAAAATATACCCCAAGGAATGGCCCCAGTGACCTCCTTCTCCAGTCATACCATTTACCTGCCTTTAGTTACCACCTGGTTAATCCAGATCAGTGGATTACTACACTGTTTGGTTACAACTTTCATCATCTAATCATTTTACCTCTGAACATTCTTGCATTGCCTCACACTTGAGTTTTGGGGGACACCTCATATCTAAATCATAACACAAACAGGAAGCAAACAATTATGTATTATATGTTATATATAGTCTCTTATATTGAATGTTACTAACCCTCTTTTAGTATTTTAGATGGGTACGAACTGGCAGTTCTGATGAACACCAGGTATGCCCGAATATAGTGACTGGAACTTTACATGTTTTAGGCCACATATTCCATATTTGTTACGTTCTTATTAAAACAGTAAGCAAATCTAAAACAGAAAAATTCATTTATACAGTCTATATTTTCAAATGTCCTTATTTTTCTCTTTATTTTCAGATGGAAATTAATTTTATAAATATATTATTGAATGAAAATTTTCCTACATCTCTTACAAGATGTATTGATCAGACTTATTTCTCCTATTTTTTTTCTGGAATGATATCACTAAATATATTTAGTTTTCAACATGTTTTAATAATCACTGATTTTTGTATTGTTCATTCATAGTTTTGTTACACTGTTTTGAAATTTTCATTACAAATTTCCAGTTTTTAATAGTCTCATCAAACGTGAACTTGGTTCTTCTGCCCATATGTTTATCTTAGAATTTGATGATATTAAAATGGATGACTTTTCCTTAATCCTCCATAAATAATCACTGTAATGTTTACCCAATTATTTTATTTTAAATAATTTTTGACATAGATTTCTGAATTTAAAATTATGCATGTCTCAATATAACAATAGATGGATAGATTAATTTACTTTTTTTTTTTTTTTTGTTACCAGTGTTTGAATTGAGAGGCACTCAACTATTAAGCCACATTCCCAACCCACTTTGTAATTTAGAGACAGGGTCTCACTGAGTTGCTTGGCACCTTACCATTGCTAAGGCTGGCTTTGAACTCATGATCCTCCTGTCTCAGCCTCCTGAGCCTCTGGGATTACAGGGGTGTGCTACTGTGCCCGGCTAGATTAATTTACTTTATATTGGAGGCAGTATAGCCTTCTAAGAACATGATTTAGATGCCAGATATCCTGGGCTCAATCTCAGTTTTGGTCCTTAATAGACTTGTGATCTTGAGTTAATTCACTACTGTCTGTCTTCTTCATTTCATTTACAATACCTGTGCATCAGGTTATGGGAAAAATAAATGGATTTATTGCATCTAAACATTTTAAACATTGTCAGAGAGTCGATGTAATAGAAGTATTTTTCTATTATTGATAGTTTCAAACAATTTAAAGCATTAGGATCAAAAATAATGTTAATAACAATCTATTTTTAGTAACCAAATAAAACCTATTTTTACTCAAATTATTATACACATTTCTTTTAGAATTTCAGTCATCTGGTTTATAATTCAATAGAGTATTTTCAATATAAAGAGGTAAAAGAACCATTTAAATTATGAACTTTTTAATTACAAAATTTACTCATTTTTTCACATCTATTTATGTTTATATTTTTAACTCACAAATAAAATTGCACATTACTGGAGTACCATGTCACATTTTAATATATGTACATATTCTGCAATGTTCAAGTAGGGGTAAATATATCTTTATCTTCAAGCATGTATTATTTAAAAATGTTTAAAAATGCTAAGTCAGATTTTATATGTTTGGTTTTTTTTTTTTTTTTTTTGGCTGGTGGGTTACCGGGGATTGAACTCAGGGCACTTGGTCACTGAGCCACATCCCCAGCCCTATTTTTTATTTTATTTAGAGACAAGATCTCACTTGAATCTGGCTTTGAAGTCATGATCCTCCTGCCTCAGCCTCCAGAGCTGTTTGGATTACAAGCATGTGCCACTGTGCCAGGCTAAATTTTATGTTTTACTTTACAGATCTTTATGATACTTCTATGTGATAATTATTATTAATTATGTTTGACAGAGGAGGAGAGTGAGGTTTAGACAGTCTAAATCCCCAGTCACACACCTGGTTGGTGAAAAACTATGACAGAATTTTTCCCTGTATGCCTCTTAGATATGAGACATTATGCAAGACAACTTTGTTTAAACACTTTTTACTAGAATCACCTTGAGTCTTACTTTTCCTAGAATAGTTGTTGTTTATATCTAGCATTACTCAAATAGTTCCACTTTATATATACAAACATTGTCCAAGTTGTTAAAAAGATTGTATTTAAAACATACATTATTGACAAAGCAGACTAAAATGGAAATATTTTACTTAAATGAATAAGGATTAGCATGTCACCAACCTGTTTTACTGATTTTAATTGTGTTAACTTTTACAGAGAGCATGGGCAAAGCACACACCCCTACATACATACACACATACCAACTATGAAGTTGATGGTAACTGCAATGTGCTGCTAGCTTCCAAATGGTATATGACTTTATAGAACAAGGCTAGATCTTGCCAGATACTCCCTCAGCCTTTCTGACCATCATTTGATTCCACAGGGGAAAAATAAGGACTTATTGAAGAATAAGTAATACAATGACTCTATGTAACAAAGAATAGGGAGAGTTAAGAAAAGAAAAAAATACATGATACTTTTTAAAAGAAAACCAGAAAAATATGAATATTCAACAGTATTTAGCAAGAACATTGTATATAGGTAAACCCACAAATATATGACATGGATTTTTTTACTAATTTATTTCAGTTATTCCTGAATTAGTTGAAATTGTCATCACATGCAAATATGAAGAAATATATTGGACACAAACTAGACAATAATCAGAAGGAAGATGGTTTTGCATGAATAAGGAATTTGTAATCATGCTAAAGGCAAAATAAAGACTTTTCAACTAATTCATTTAACACTTAAGAGGCTTGTCATAGAGCAAAGGAAGAGCTCTTGTCTACAGAAGTGTATATATTTGTCTTGTCCTCCATGAGGTGTCTGTGTGACTAAATCCCACACGTCCTTTAGGTCTGTATTTAAACATCATCTCTCAGTCAGGTCTTCTATAGAAACAGGATCAGAACAAACTTTACACATATACAATGTCCATACTTTTCTTAACTTCTAGCTCCATTTCAGGTTCTATTTATCACATAATACTAAATAATAAGCATTGAGCTTGCCTTTCTATTTATTTTCTATTTTTCTGTGGTGGATTATAAACTACATGAGGTTTATTTCATTTTTAAAATTTTTTTCTAATTTGATCAACCCAAGTACCTATAACAATTTCTGGAACTCAATGCACTGATATTATTATTGTAAACAGAATCAGGAACAAATATAAATATAAATACATATAAATATCTGGAACCCAATAAATAAAAGATATATGAATTTGCTCTGTTTTTCCTGGAGGTTTGAGCTTAGATCTAAGGAGGGTCAAAGTTGAGTTCATCACATATTAGAGCAGTGAAATTTACCTTCCTGTGAGATACCATGCTCACAGATCATGAAAAATAAAATTTCAGAAGTAACTTTATAATTATCTGACATAGACATTGTTAAGAAGATCCCATAACTGGATGGAACATTGATTCTATTTTTTTTTTCAATAAGGAACTAAAAAATCAAAGAATGAGAAAAGAGAGAAATCTCAAAGCACCGATAAAATTCTACTATTATAAAAGTCTTCCTACATTCCTGAAAATTTGTTAACTTGATTTTGCTACTTTACCCTAAAAACCTCTTATTTCTAATATATGAGAGTAGTAATTTAACTGAGAGGGAAGGTCAGAGAGGTATGTGCTATGAAGGTCTAAGGACAATACAAGAAGCAGCAGCTTGTGGAAACTAATCTGAATTTTTGACTATTTGGATGCTGTTTTGAACAGAGGCATCTCTATCTTAAAAGAAAAAAAAACTGTTTTGTATGAGACTATTATTCTAGTGCTTTTGAATGTACTAAATCATCTTTAGTTATTTATATTGAGTTTATAATCTTACTGACTCAGTGAAAGAGTTCAGGAAAATGAAATAGACTTAGCACAACAATGTAACTTGAATCAGCAAAGAAATGAATGTGTTGTTCTGTCAAATCCCTTTGCCACAATAGCTCTGCCAATTTGTTTGAAAAATGTACAACCCTGGAGTTTCGGCACCACTTACCAGTCAAGGAGAACAAAGTACATACAGTGAAATACAAATCTTCCATACCATTAGTTCAATATATTTCTGCATAGAAGCTTTTCAAAAATTGGAAGCATATGTTGGCACCATGCTGTTTCGAAACAACAACAAAAATATCTGGGAGATATATGCTGAAAGCTGTCAGTACTGAAAAATATGGCTTTTAGTTTCTTTTCTATTGATCTACTGCCTGATGGGCTCAGTTCTTCTTTATCTGTGAATCCATCAAGATGACACTAACACAATATTACCAAGTAGACTTAAAGTTTATTAATGGTACGTGTGACCCATAGAACTTTGAATAAGCCATTGCTTAATTAAAATTTTGTTGATTGATTATAAGAGGGCAGAACTACACCTTACAGAAGCTTAGTGTGTGTTGGGTGGGGCAACTACTATTAAAAAATACTACCTGGGACATCATCTTCAGATGACAAAATAAATATAATTTATATTTTGTTTATTTGAACTAAAAAATGTGAGTTGATTTAAAATAGATAAAATCAGAGAATCAGGTAAAAGTTTCACTTGACTATCCTACTCAGTAATACTTTTTGAAAAAATTATGAGACAGAATTTTAATAAAATATATAAAAATGTTTCTCAATGAGATACTGTTTATTTCCATAAATATGCTGTTTAGACACATTTAGTCTAATCCTCATATTAATCCCAACTGATAGGATTTTATAACCTTATCTTTATGATGGGAAAACTGAATCTCAAAAAGGATGACCATAAGACCATCAATCTGCTCAAAGTCACCTAATTGAAAGGAACTAAATCTGCTTGAATCAATTATGTTTCATATTGGTAGGAATAGTTATCCATTGTACTACCAAGCTCTTTTGTAATAAACATGGGGAAAAAAAATAAAGAAAAAGAAAACATGAGCGAGAAAAAGAAACAAAACCACTCTCATATCTAATTAATATTTTACATTATGAATTGAAAATAAAACAAAAATTTCTTTAAGATAGTTAAAGAGGAAAAGATAGAAAAGCATTATCAAGAAAAATGCTCTTATGTTGAAGGTCCGCAGGATAAAATTTTCAAATATTTCTGGTAATATGTGGTCATAAAGTATTGGACATTAAATATAAGCTGAGGTTGCTAGTAGAAGTATTTCCTATTGCACATTATTTTCTAAATGCCAAAGCCACAAACAAATAAGCTTGTTTGTTGATTATATGTCAAAAGTCTAAAATTCTAACTAATTCATTTTGAGAGGTATTTCTTTATGTGAAATATAAAATGCATTTTTGAACAGCCTCATATACTTTATATCCATCCATCTCATTTGAAAATGAAGTAAAATGTTTGAAAATTAAGTTTAGTTTTTACTGATTCAGCTGAGAAACAGAGGAGCCTCAGCTTACAACACTAGGAAGTAAGACAACACTGTGGTCCACAGAGGCAAGAGATGAGCCAGACTGGAAGAGAAATCAGTGAATGCAAGGATGAGAGAGATGTCCACTCCAGAGATTAGGGGTCGAAGGGTTTGTGAGAGATTTGCCCAATCCTATCAACTTTGAGGTCAGAAATTCTCCACAGGTGAAAGCAATAACAGTGTGATAACAGGTAGTGTCATTAAAGGAGGAATCTTGGTTCATTGACTGTATGTATGAGAGGAAAAATCACAGAAACCATTTTTTAGAGAAATGGCGCTATAAAGGTTCAAAATTTCATGATCGTTCCAATCATAGGGTTTGGATCACAGGAATAGAACCCAAGTTGTTGCAGGAAATGAACTGCAAATCAAGAATTAAGCTGCAGTTTCACTTAGATGGAGAAATAAGTATGAGTTACTTTTTTGTACAAGACAATGAGTTTATGGATTGCCAGGCCACTCCTAGTATGTGACTCAGGACTAAAGATATTTAATCAGTCTGATATGGTGATGCTCTGTGAGTAAATGAATAGATACATTGAAAGTCTTTTTACATATAGAGGACAGTCGTAAACATCACAAACTATCTCAAAGAAAAGTACAAATATAAAATGTTGTCCCCCAAAATATCAAGAAACTGGGGTATATTCTGCTAAAACATTGTAGAGAAAGTTGGTTGAAAGTAGGGACACCTCTGAAAGAGAATGTCTCTGTATATGCCTGGAGTGGTTCCTACAACTGAACTAGAGTCCTTTTGGTGTCATTTGTAATATCCAGTCACCAAGAAGGTGGCAAAACTAAGACAACAATTAATTATTTTGGATGAGCACAGAACACTGCTAGTAAATACATATCCTTTATATTATTTTATTGATTTTAGCAAAGAATATTGAGCATCCAATATATACTAAACACTGTACAAACTTATGGAGAAAAAATGAATAAATTTCAATGAAGATGAATAAAACTCAGACTGCATTTTGATTGCCTTTGCCTCCAGGGAGTTCTGATGACATCCTTACAAACTACATAAAAATGGACATTTATTCAATGGATCTGAAGAGACAGCACCATTCTCTTATGAGATTAGTAAGCAAAATTTATATTTTACAAAGAAACTAAGAACAAAATGTTAGTGGTTTGTTTAGGTATTGTAGACTCTTCCACAATTTTGAGCTCCATTTTTTTTTTCATTAAAACAATTTGAAGTAGTGATTTCACTGTGAAACAATGGTATATGAACACCTGCATGCTTTTTTTTTTTAAATCTTAAAAGGCTATGGCAGTAATGTTAATGGTGATTTTATGTGTCAGAGTCAAAAAGTAAAAACAATCTAAATGGTCATGTACCTAATAAATGAATAAATAAAATATATTATATCCCTATAAATGAAGATTATTCATCAAAAATGAAGCACCTACATGCCACAACATGGATGAATATCAATAACAGTTAAAAAAAAAAGACTTGACATTAGATGATATCACTTATACAAATTGTATGGAACAGAAAAATCTATATGGATAGAAAGTAAATTAGTGATTGAGGGCCAAAGGGATGGGGTATAGCAAAAGTAACTATTAACAGAGAAGTGTTTTCTTAGGGGGCAATGAAAATATTCTAAGATAGTTGTAACATTTTAACAACTATGTGATTATACTAAAAATTTTAATAGTATTATTTAAATGAATGAATTGTTTAGTGCATGTATATATAACTATATCTAAGTAAAGTATTATACACATATGAACACATACAAGCACACAATATAGACTCTTGCCCCAAAAAGAACCCTTTTACTGTTCCAGATGTCCAATTTACTAGGAATGCAACATTTATTAAATTATTTAATCTATGATTCATATAATGAGCACAAATTTGTTACCTATTTTATAGGATTATTATCAACATTCAATAATTCAATACATATAAAGAATTTGTAAAAGTGTCAGGTACATTATATTTAGTGCTAAATATGTTTCTTCTTACTGCTGCTGTTACTATTTCTGCCATGGCTACTATTAATATAGTAATAATATTTATTATCATAACCACTGTACTTATTATAAACCAAATAATCATTTAATTAATGAAAAAGGTGTCTAACCTTAATTATAACTAGATCTTGAAAAGAAAATATAGTTATTTTTTATCTGGCACCTGTCAGTATTCATCATTTTTAATCAGTTACACAGATATTCTTGTTTAGACTTAGACAACACTTCTTTATGCAAAGACTAGCATCTTATTTGATACACAGCCAAGAAGCCGTATTTTTTCTTTTGCTAAGGCAATGTAAATATTATGTGCACACCCTGCTCAATTAAAACCAATAGTATTGAGCTGGATAATGGCTCTCCTTGCACACCAGCTTACTCTGTTTTTCCAGGTTGGATGGCAGACTTATAATATCAACTTTATGGCAAGGATATGGGATAGTAACACATGTACCAGGAGATTGACTCTAACTATTTGAATTTTTCCACATAAAATCCTCAGGATATGGTCTCTTCAAAAGGAAAAACTAAAATCTTTAACTATTATAGCCTCTACTCTCTTTTTTATCTTCACATCTCTGTAAGTCTTGATTTAGGCTAAATGCATCATTAATCTTTAACATATCCACCTAAGAACACAATTAAAGTCAAACAGAATAATGAGTGGCATTACAGAGAATACAAAGTAGCACACCCAAGAATGCATTCAACTGTTCCATATGCTGCATAATTACACACACCCACTAACTTGCACAGTGCAGGATCTAAAAGAAAATTAACTCTTTAGTGAATAAAAACTAGAGTATTTGAATTAGTCAATTTTGTAAACAAAGTCAATAACCAGAAGATTGTCACCTAATATTAAATCTTTTAAGGCATGAGCTATGGAATAAAGCATATTAATGATATACTTCTTTAGACCTCTTATTTTTTAAATTCAGAAAACAAGAGTTTGACTAAACACAAATCTTCTATTTAATTGTTTGGGGATGCTGAGTGAAATCTTAATGACTTGCTCTCTCAGTTTCCCTATTTGTGGTAAATGGGAACTGGATTATATTAATGGTTCTCAGACATCATTCCTATGATAATCAACTAGGTGGTTTGCTAAAATACATTGAACAAATATATTTTTTTAATTACAGTACTCTAATTTCCACAATGAAAACAAAGAAAGGGAAAAATGTTTGGTTTTTGTTACCTAAAAAAAAAAAAAAAAAAGACTGAAATTGAAAAAAAAAAAAACAATAAGCATCATTTCTCATCCTTTCGACTACATAAATCAAGGGAAAGCCCTGTCCAGGAAAGTGGACAACAATGCTTCAAAGTGGTGTGTTTATCTTTGTGTTTCTTCCACAAGTTTCTTTCAGCTCATTATATTCTCATCACGACTGTCTTGTACTCAAATAATTGTTTTGGAACTCTTATAATTATTCCCCTTCTTCCACTGTACTTTTCCACTTTTAAAAAAGGCCAAAGAAATAGAGGAAGGAGGGACTGTATAGAGGGAAAAGAGGGGTGGGAGGGGTGGGGGGAAGGAAAAAAATAACAGAATGAAACAAACACCATTACCCTAGGTAAATAGTATGATTACACAAATGGTACGCCTCTACTTCATGTACAAACAGAGAAACAAGATGCATCCCATTTGTTTACAATAAAAATAAATTTTAAAAAAAGGCCAAAGAAATCACAGCTTATATTTTTTTTACTATATAATTCTACATTATTTTTCCCCTGGAAATCTCTTTTTTTCTGTAGTTTCAAAGCTCTTCATAGTTACGGTTTAGTCTCTACTTGCAGCTGGATCATAGTAAGATCAAGTCCTCTATCATACTAAGTTCATGTCTCCTTGTTAGTATTTTTTCCTAGTATATCTAATTAACTTCTTTCACTATTATCATTGTTTCCCTCAAGATTAATGCAAACAGGATGTTTTCTTATTTGGGCAAATTGAAATGACCCCAAACCTCTGTTTTTCTGTAAACTGTCTTGGCCCTTGCTGGGGATGGGGTTCAGTGGTAGAGTGCCTGCTTGGCATATGTGAGGCCCTGTTTCCATCCCCAACACAAAACAAACAAACAAACAAACAACAACAACAGCAAAAAAGTGTTGGTCTCTAAAACCAAAAATATAGATACGTTCAAAATAGAACAGAGGGATTGGGAAGCATTATTTCATTTGTAAGTCTTTATTCCATTTAGCTAAATTAGTCACCGGAAAAATCAAGAGCCCAATTTATAATCAAGAGGGACCTGAGTTAGGTTTTACAAAGCTTCTCCCTCAGCCTTCCAACAATGTGATTACAGGTAAACAAAGGGCAAGAGTTCCTCAGGTTTCTCTTCTGACATTCCTGTCTCGCCCTCTCCTGCCCACACTCACCACCATGCCTCACTCTAAGTGTAGCTTTCCTTAAGTATCAGGCTCTGTGGTGCCAAGATCGGCTCTTCTGTTCATCCACCTCACCCCTGACCATGCAGCAACATGCCCTGGGCTCTCTTGCCCCTGTCTCTACTTCTTTAAGGACTTACTCCATCTTCAGTAGTTCGGCAATATCTAATGACTCCAAACATCTTGACATCCAGAAATTACAGACCAAGGAACAGTAGTAACTCTTTATGCACCTCCTAATTACAGGGAGTCTTTTTCCCAAACTGAGACCTGCCAATTGATCATGGAGGACTTACCTTCAGCAGAACACAGACGTTTAGGTTCTAGATGGTGAGTGTTGCTTTATTTTGAACCTTTCCTTTTGCCTAGAAATATATTTAAAATTCAACATTGGAAAAGGTCTCTTCCCTCCTTGAAGCATGCTGAGAAGCAACCCCCACCTGTGAACTTTCAGCAGCATTTCCCCACACTGTGTAAACACCCTCAGATCCTGTGATGCAATTAACGCTGAGTTTGCCTGTTGACACAGGAAGAAGCTACCACTCAGAAAACTTTAAATGCACCATTCCATATAACCAGAAAGCAATGTGGCCACTGGTACTGGGTTGTCCACCTGCACCAAATCCCATCTTGAAATGATATGAATGATTCTGTTTTTTTCTGATTTGCTTTGGTTTGACTTTTCTTCCCCCTGGAACAAGCTCCAGTTTTTGTGTCGAGTCTGGCAGTCTTTAAGTCCACTGATAACTATGGATATGAATCTTATGGAGCTCAGAAAGGTTTAATGCTCTTTTTAATTCTTCCAAGATGTGCTTAAGATTTTAAATCCAAATAGGATCCATGACTGTCTGCTTTAATGTTAAATATCTTCAAAAATGATATGCACATTGAATTTTACTCTACAACATTTTTTATCTGTGACACAGGCCATAATGACCCTTTTAAATTTCATAAGAAAATTCACATTTTATTTAATGTTTTAACTTTCTCCATAGATTTGTGATTATTAAGAACTTATTTTAAGATATAATACATGCTCTCCCTCCATGTTTAAAATTAACCAGATGTGTAAAAATAATTATAGCTTTTTAAAATAAAATGAGATTCCTCATTGACAAAATTATTTAATTAGAAACAGTGATTTTTGTATGCATAATATAGACATGCTCTGATTTTTAAAAATAAAATATATCTAAATGATTAAACACACATTGAAAATTGATCTACACCTTAACCACTGTCTGAAGGTGTGAATACTCTGGCAATAAAAAATTTAACAAAAAACTATTGTTTTAATGCTTTCTTGGGGATTCCTAAGGAACGTTTTCTTATTATAAAAATAATTCTTCGCTTCTGCTTGACCTGATAGGACCTTTCTATTCAGATATCCAATTCCATTCTTCATACTTATATTTTCAAAGACTCCTATCAGCATGTGATTTCCTAGTATAGGTTTTGTATCTTATAATTTAAATTACAGTTATAGATGCTAACTTTTGGTTAACAATTGCTGCTTTTGAAACACTATACTTAAGACTATATCATACACACTGCCACTGAATCCTCTCATTAACCCTGAGAAACAAATACTACTAACCACATTTTAAAAATAAATAAGTATAGCTAACGATGAGTAAAATCTAAATGAAACCAAATATTTTAGAATTCGGAACCTGGAATCTTTGTACAACTATGGTGCATATTCTTATTTACATATTGATCTTTAAACAGTATTGATATAATCATTTTTCTTTTATTAAAATCCCTCAGTAAAAGTTTTCAATACTCCTGCAAATAATTAGTTGAAAAGGATTTTGCTTTACTATAATAAACTTTTCACATGCAAAAGAAAAAGAAAATCCTTCAAAAATTATCATGGATTATAAGTTTCAGTATCACAGTCACTTTTAAATTAATGTATTTTACCTGCTTCTTCAGGCTGATTGAAAATGTGTTTTCACTAACATTTTTATTATGGTTGTGTTCTGATTAAATTTAAATGACAAAGTGTAAGAAATTTATCACTCAAAACCTGGGTCTAATTGCTCCAAATGATTGAGAATATACTTCCCTTGTATTAATTACAAAAAAAAAAAAAAAAATAGAAAAGAAAATGAAAAAAAAGTTAGAACTAATTTGAGAGAAAAGGCAGTATTTTAGAAAAATTGCTTTCTTTTATACCTGTGGCTTTGATTGTAATTTGTGTCTTTGTGGTGGTCTCAGAAATCAAGTTATTTTAAACACTATCTTGTTTATTCAAAAATATTCCTGTATATTAACATGGAAAAATTCTATACTAGTCATTTTATCATTAATGAAAATCAAATAATTTTGCAGTTGTTTCATCAGTAAAGCAGAATAAAAACTATATTTATTAGTAGTCAATATTTTTTTTCCATTCCCTGAATAAGCATTATCTTTGTAGTTTCAATAACAACAACAACAGCAACAACAACACAACTTTCTCAACTGTTTTCCTGGGATAATTAAGTCCAATATGAAATTAAAGTCTCTTCCCAACATTAGGGTGTTTTAATATTCTGTACAATGCTGTCCTCCTATTTTGTTCCTGACTTCCTCAAAGACAAATAGTAAAGGAAGTGAAGTCTGTCAATGTCCCAGTTTCCACTTCTCAGGTGTGCTACAAATCAGACCGCCTCTCAGTCCCCAGCCACTCATTTTTCTGCTGCAAAGCCTGGCTGTCCTGAATCATATTGCTGGTGTTTCTAGACTGGTTGTGCAAACTGTTTTCCACAGTCTAAACTCATTGAATACTCAGGAAGTTAAGCAAGGAAAATAAGCAGAAAAATAAGGATATTTGGAAACTTTTTGGAAAACTGAAGGGAAAAGATTGACATGAATTATTTCACCTATCTGCCTATTTCTTATCAATTTTGATCCACTAAATTATGTCCTCTAAAATCAGGTATGTTCCTCCTCGCTGCTCACAAAGAAGGCTATAAAATGTGACCATGTCTAGTTGTTTGCCTGGTTCCTTCACAAAGCACAGATTCCCCCAAAAGGAAAGTCTTCCTTTCTAATCCAGCAATTTCATTGCAGTTACATGATAAAATCTAACTAACAAAAAGTTATCTCTATTCAAGTGCATTTAAAACAATGAGCATATTATCCATGTATGTAAAAACATTTTAATTAACCAACCAATGAGACAGAAATCATTTATTAGTGACTGAGATATAGCTCAGAGGTACAGTCCTTGCCTAGCTTGTGTAAGATTACAAGTTTGATCTCCAGTTTTGTCAAAGGAGAAAGTGAAAAAAAAAAAAAAAAACAAAGAAAAGAAACCTAATAAATATTTCATTACATGAAGATATTGCTATAGTTTGGATGTTGTAAGGCCCGGAAGCCCACATATTAAAGTCTTGGTTACAAAGGTGCTACCACTGGGGGATTGTGGAAACTTTAAGAGGTTGAACCTAGTGGGATGTCTTTCTGTCATTGGAGCATAATCTTAAAGGGGTTTATGGGAACCTGACCTCTTTTCCTTGTTTCTATTTCTTTCTACCATAAGGTAAACAATTTTGCTCTTCCATGTGCTTTTTCTAGGACCTGCCGCCTTGTCATAGACACAACATCTAATGAACTAATTTACCATGGACTTGAAACTCCAACACTGTGTCAGAATAAACCTTTTCTCTTTTTAAGTGGATTACCATTGGCAGCCAATTATAGTAATGAAAAGCTGACTAACAGATATAATGACACAGAGTTGTGATAGAAAGAACAAGAGTGATATTCGTGTATTTATCCCCAACTACAAAAATGTTCATTCAAAAGAAAACTGACTACATCTGAGAAACTATGTATCTCTAAATGTAGTACAGAATATTTATATTTCTAAAAAGCATTATTACTTTTAATGTCAGCAACTTCTGCAATGTAACATGAAAACACTGTGATTACGATAACCCAAGAACTTATGAACAGGTTGTATGCTCTCTATATGGCACCTCTTGGGAAAGTAATATTTGGGAATTCCCATACTGAATTTTTAAAGATAAATTTTTTCAATATATATTTGCTGCTAATATTTTTCTGCTAAAATGACTAAATTTTAGTCTAAATGACTAAAGAAGAAAAAAGCGACTAAAAAGAATGACTAAAAAAATGACTAAAAAGAAAAAAATAGAATGGATATGGAATTCAAAATATTTGGGAAGACAGTAGCATAACTTTTTCTTAAATCACTAAGATGAGCTAGGCCCTGTGTAAGGGCATTATATAAGTGATCTTATTTGATCTTAACAAACATCATTTGCATGTTTGATGTTATCCTATTTTATTGATGAGGAAATTTAGAATTGAGCCAGGTAATTTCCCTGAGGTCACATATTTCAAAACTGGTGAAAGTAGGTTTTGAACTCAAAGTGTCTATCTCCATTCTCTTACCAGCACATAAAGTCAGGCAATAAAGAAGTCATCAGTGCAGACAACTGTCCTGAAACTGAGACTCCTGTCATACATTTTCATTCTTTGCACCCTCATGAATGAGTGGCAAACCCATATCAAGGCAACCTATCTATTCCAAGGCATCAGAAAATAGAAGTAATTCATTTTTACCTAGTATTTTCTTAAAAGTCAATGAAACTGGACAGACACTTTACAGAAGATATATAGGTGATTAACAAATATATGAAAAAGTGTTCAACATCTCTAGTAATCAGAGAAATGCAAATTATAACGACTCTAAGATTTCATCTTACTCCAATTAGAACAGCCATTATTAAGAACACAAACAATAATAGGTGTTGGTGTGGATATGGGGAAAAAGGCAAACTTGTACATTGCTGGTAGAGTTGCAAATTGGTGTAGCTACTCTGGAAAGCATTGTGGAGATTCCTCAGAAATCTTGGAATGGACCCACCTTTTGGCTCAGTTATTCCACTCCTTTGTTAATTCCCTTAGGACTTAAAACAATTACCATACTATAGTAAAGCAGTCACATCAATGTTTATAGCAACTCAATTTATAATAGCTAGAGTGTGGAACCAACTAGATGACCTTCAACAGATGAATAGATAAAGAAACTGTGGTATATATACACAATGGAATATTATTCAGTCATAAAGAAGAATAAAATTATGGCATTTGCAGATAAATGAATGGAATTGGAGAATATCATGCTAAGTGAAATAAGCCAATCCCATAAAACCAAAGGCTGAATGTTTCCCCTGATTAATGAATGATAATACATAATGAGGGTGGGCAGGTAAGGGGTAAGAGAAGAATGGAGGAACTTTATATTACATAGAGGGAAATGGGATAGAGAGGGGGCAGGGGTATGAAAGATGGTGGAATGAGACAAACATTATCACCCTATGTGCATGTATGATTACATGAGTGGTATGAATCTACATCATACACAACCATAGGAATGAATATTTGTATCCCATTTGCGTATAGTGAATCAAAATGCAACCTGTAAAAAATTTTTAAAAAATCAATAAAAGAGAAGAAATCTTAATTACTTTATCTCATTTTTTTCATTGTGGGGAAACAAAAGACTTCTAGTCATCTCTTATAATTAAGTATAGAATTTCTTTCCAACTATAATAATTATGTTTAACTTATAGTCACTACAATTTACCTTCCCACAATATTTTGCTATCAGCATGCCATTTTTATTAATATTTAAATATATAAGGAGGTAATACGTGTATTATTTTGACACATACATGAGACTGACCCTTATATCTGCATTTCCAGACCTGAATTTTTACTTAAATTTATAAGTCCTATTTCCATTCAAATTCTTCCCAGGGAATTTCCCTGATATATGAAGCAAAGATCTCTATTAATGACAACATTTTTCCAAGGCGAAAGTTATTTTTCAGGTTCCATGAAGACAGTTCTATAACATGCTAGATACTGACTTGAGCTTTGTTTAAGTCAAGACTTGCATTTATGAACTTTGACAAACCAGAATAATGACTAGTCTTGTGCAGGTATTAAACAGAAATTTTGATTCCTCTTATGTTTTGGATATGTAATGTCTCCCAAAATCTCAGTCCTCAATTCAGCAATGTTCAAATGTGGGCTCATAGGGAATTATTGAATCATGAGGACTCTCATCTCATTGATGGATTAATTCATGGATGGGTTCATAGTTGAGTGAAATATTGGAAGATGGTGGACACTGAAAAAGTGGGGCATAGATACAGAGAGAAGTCACCCAGGGATACTCCCTGAAAGAGTATATCTTGTCTGAAGCCTCTTCCTGTCTTTATCTCCCTCTCTCTGCTTTCCAGTCACCATGAGCAGCTCTGCTTCACCAGGACCTCTCTGCCATGATGTTCCCCCTCACCATAGACTCATAGCAATGGATATTGGAATAACACAGGCCCCAAAGGGTAGAAACTATCATGAGAATCTGTGCAGCTCATTTTATTCTATAAAATGGAGAGGACTGTAATCAAGAGAACAAAGAAAAACTTGCTAATGGACTGTATAAAATGTCAACAATCTTGTTGTAGACAGGAAATGATAACAGGAAATGATAACTATCAACCAGAAGGTCTCCCCCACCACCCAGCAAAGGCAATAGCTTGGCACTTGCAAATGTTGAGCGTAGGTGGAGAGGTAGATGTAATTAGGCATGAGATCATGCCAAGGCAATGCCAAGGGGCAGGATAAAATGAGATAATGGCAGAGCAGAGAGAATGGAAATTAAATACCTCAGAATGATTAAAACAATTAACCATGAATTCTGGAAATTAAGTATATTACAGTGATTAAAACATTGAACCGTGACTTTAAGCTGATTAAGTGAAGAACATATTATGAAAAATTAGATAAAAAGAGGAGTGGTTTTTCTAATGTATAAAATGAAATAAAGTTGTCAAAATGAAAAAATATGACATTTTTGGAACATCAATAACATTTAAAACATTTGTTTCAAAATTAATAACCATCTCAGGAAAAAAAAGATGGTTAAATTTAATTTTCTCATTTAAATAATTTTGGACAGAATCATCTGAATTTTTTTTTTTTTTTAGTAAGAGATGCTACAACATGTACAACATGTATAAAAGAGATTAAAGATGGGAGAATGGTATCTTCAGAACTTCACTACATCCAAGTCAGTATTTATTGGAACATAAATAAATAAATCAGTGAAACATAAAGGACTGCTTGAAGTTGGTGACATTTTATATAATAAAGTTATATACATTTTCTGTTTATGTATGTATACATACATATAAATATATATGTACATATGTAACAAAAAATCATTGGTGTTGACAAGAAGGTAGCAAGATAAACAATAAAACTAATCATATAAGAAATTTCACCTGTCTAAAACTGTATATAAAGATGTTTAATTTCTTTAACAGTCATGGACACACAAATAAAATTACAACTTGTTACCCTGGTATTGCTGATAGGTAAAACTTCAGAATGAGAAAATCTATCACTAATATTTATTGCTAGTATACAGATCACATTTCAAAAATATTATGTCTTTAAAAAATAGTCTGTCCAACATCTGCTTTATTTATTAAGATAAAAGTATATGTAACTACAACCTTAGTCTCAGGGATTTATTACACAGAAATAAAATCTCCAGCAAGCAAAGCAAAGGTTCATGGAAATAAATGAATGGAAACAAAATTATGAGAGAGGTAGAACATAAAGCATTAAATTATTTTTAAAAAATGAACACAAAATGTTCACTTGAACTGAAGGGTTTTTGAGTATAGCTAACTATGAAAAGCAAACAAAATAATGAGATTTTTTTTATCTAACGCATACTTATAGGACACATGTTTTAGACCTAACTATCTAGTTCTATAATTCTACCTTATGTAACTTCTTAAATTTGAATGTTATTGACTAAAATTAAGTAAAATTTAAAGTCAGCATTTCAATTATATTAGACACCTTTCAAGAGCTCATTAGCCACTTGAGGCCAGTACTACCATATTGGAAAGTGCAGAAACTTCATCATTGTTAAAAGTCCATAGATAGGGCTGTTTAGCACTGTTCTGTGGTCTGAATATAGAATATTAAGCAAAGCTAGTATACTTCCTCACCACACCTAAATTGTATTCTAGTAAAAGGGATTAAAAATATTTATAAAGCATTTCAATTTTCCAAACAAATGGAACATAAAAAATATCAACCTATGTGGCTACTTTTCATAGGCATGCCTATAAGTAAGTTTATCTAGAACTACATGTAACTTGGGGCCATATGGAGGCTGAGGGATATTGGTTTAAAAGAGAAAAATAAAAGAAGAAGAAAACTAAATCACAAGTAAATTGGAAGAGGAAAAAGAGTACATATCTATAAAGCACATAATAATAGGAAAGAAGTGTTTATTTTCAACTGGTAGGGGAAAGAGAGGGACCCATGTCTGGATATTAATGAAATATTAGGTATATTAACCATTATCAAAAGGAATAAAGGATAAAATTTGAGAGACATCTCATGCAGACTACTGCCCTAAGAAAACTCATGCCTTACTTAATATGAAAACAGAATCTTCCTGTTTTTTGTAGAGGACCTTTTTTTTCCCAATGGATTACAAAAAACAAAAGTGATTGGTTTAACTCTGAAATTCATCCAAATGCTTACTTTCTATAGTTTATTCTCTCTTGAAAATGCTCTTCTTTAATGTAATTTTAAGTCTAACTTCTACTCACTATAAGGAGTGGCTTGGTGCAGACAAAAATTTGCTCTGAAAAAAATTATCAAGTCTGGAAAACATAAAATACCTTCCAAAGAACCAAAACAAAGCAACGCAGGCAGCCACAATGTGGCTGGAGGGTGAGTTATGACCCTGGCAAGTAGTAAAGTGACATATTGATATGCTCACGCCTGATGATCTCTCTCAATGTTCCCCTCCAAGAATTTGCCAGCCTGAGGCCCCATAAGATATAGTTTAGTACAGTGATGACTCAGAACCTGCCATTCTCCCCAAAGTAGGACAAACAGTGTTCTTTAGAGGTACAAACCATTAGATATTGAGGGATCAGGATTGCAATGAAAAGTGATTGCATAGATGGAAACCCCAAATTTGCACCATGTTTTCTTTGAGACAGGTGTCCGTTACTAAGCTGCTCCACAGGAAGTGTCTGAGAAACTATGAAGAAAGCAGTGGAAAAGGGGATAAAAATCTAAAGGAGCTGTCAGCAGAGATAAACACACACAATCTCCGCCAAAAAAAGAGATTAAACTATGCCATGAAAATTAAGTAGCATGTTAAATATTTCATGTTTCAAATAAGACTCTGAAAATGCTTTTCCAAAAGTGGTTCAAACCAAACGTAGAAAAGCCCTTATGAAGACTGAAATGCAGCCTGAAGTTTTGTCAGGTACTACATAGGTCGATAACTTTGTCTTATTCTATCATGTTCTTATCTATATGTAACTATTTATATCTACATCTATATCTTTCCATTATCTGTCTGCATACCCGTCTACCTTTTCATTTCTTCCTTAGTATGAGTAACATATTCCTGGACTAATAAGGAAACTCAGGGTCTTGGGCTTCTCCACTGAAAACTTTTGAATATTTAAGGATGAAACAGGAGCAATATACTTGAGAAACAGCATGTTCTCTATTGTCTCACTGCAAAGTGTTTGACTTGAACCCTCCCTGGCTGCACCTTTGGATATGTTCCTTTTCTGGCAAAACTGAAAGTTTCCCAAATCTTTGTGTTGTGACCTCTTTTATTGATTTTTTCCTGGAAATGTGGCTAAGAACAGTCATTCACATCCCTGCTACTGCCTGAGTGCTGTGCTGCCTTGAAATGCTATCTCTCAGATAAACTAGCCATCTCCTTTAAGCTAAGCCCCCATGAAACAGTAGGTCAAGAACAAAAAGTATGAAAATTATTTGCTATGGCTTAACAAGGTGGCCTCTGGGCCTCATTTCTATCTGAACTCTCATCAATCTAGCCTTTACTGACTTCATTTCTGTCATCATACTAGTCTTCTGAGACATGATCAAAATCACCCATTAATCTCTGTTTACAGCTTTGTAGGCTTGGTCAGGGTCAATCTTCTTACTCAGTCTATTGATTCAAATGTTAATTCATGGAATGAACTTCTTAAAACAAACCCACATGATAGGACAGGGGGATGCTACTCTCATTAAAAAAAAAAAGAAATATATATATATATATATATATATATATATATATACATACATACACAGGGGATGCTACTCTCATAAAAAAAAGCAATATATATATATATACATATGTATATATATATTTGATTTAAATATATGTGTGTGTATATATATATATATGTTCTTTATGCCAATTGTGTCCTCCTGTAGTCATACCAAAAGTGACCCATGCATATATCACTCCCAGGTCACAGGGGATTCTGAGTTCCACACTCTGGGCATTGTGCATAACTTTAACCCAACACAAAACAGCCAACTCAGTCAGGAAAAGTGATAAGGGTCTATCAGCAAGAATTCCCTCAGCAAATTGGATGATATAACCCAGTTGTCTTCATGCATTTGTGTCTGTGTGGCTACTGTAATATTAAGTGTGCTTTCCCTTTTTAGAGATTATTGTCTTTTGGCTGTGGTAAGTACCAAATAAATTGCTAGAGAAGTAAAACATTAAAGTAAAGAATTTCAAATTGTAAAACAAACAAACAAACAAATAAATTTCACCAGCTATGTGGGCATCCTCTAGTCCTGTCAAGTTGACAAAAGTAACCATCATACTAATTTTCTCTAAAATTACTGAAAGTGTACATTTATCAATACATATTGTGTTGAGAATCTGGATTTACATTGTGTTTTCTAACAAATGAAAACTTTTGTTCACTTTTGTTCATACTCACTGGTGAATAGGATACAGCACTTTTTTTTTTTTTTCCCTGTGAAATTTCTTGATATATCTGCCATGTAGGCTTTCACAATAATTAGGTGCCGCTCCATTATTAATCTTACTTAAATCACTAACTCCTTACTTGAGCATATTTATCTTCAGTATATTGCAGAACAGTTATTGACTCTTGAAACTTGTAGCTTGATTTAAATCAAATAACATATATGAATACTTTTCTAACACTTCTCAGCATTGGTTTTGCTGAATTTCATGATTTCAGCAGGTGATTAAAATTATCTTTTTTAATAGATAAGGGAGTTGAGATTAGACTGGGGTCCTCAGAATCACACAGCTGGGAAGGATTAAAGCCAGATTCTGTAATACAAGGCTTTTCATTCTGTCATTGATTAGATGCTCCTTAAAGAAATATTTTTTACTTCTGTACACTGTGATTCTCTTTTTAGGAAAAATGCTAATTTCTGTATAATGCTATTCATTTCTCGCTTTTAAAATCACAATGTTATTTTGTATTATTTACTCACTTGCCAATTATTTAAATAACAGAGCATTTCTAAATATCTAATACCTGGATGTGTTGATTACATGATTTCCTTGATCACATGTCCTTTCTGTGTGCATAAATTGAATGTATTCAAAGTTACTGTCTTCTTTTGAATCTTGGTCTGTTTTTCCTTGAACTGTTTCTAATGTCATAGTCTCCAATTGTTATTATTATCTCTATTTGATCAAAAGAGGTTTCATGTTATCAAATGAAAAATTTATACTAAAATGCTAGATTGTGAGTCTCCCATCCCAAAGAATGTAACATCCCAAGCATTAAAGACTGGCAGCAAATTTCAACACTGTATAATTTCAATCCAAAGGGCCAGTACTACAACATATTGCACACAAAAATGTTAACAGAAAAGAGAGAAGTAATATCAGATCTTCTGAAGGAGATGTGGTGATTCCTGTTCTTGGCTTTGTAGATTCTTTTGATATAAACAGCTCTTCTGAGGTATGACCTTACAAATGAATAACAGAAAGGAAAGTTCTTTCGAGGTATTATTGCTGCATTGAAAAAATAAACACTAGTATTATTTTTTTTCAAAAACACATGATTATATTTCTAAAGTAGCAAAAACAATCTCAAAGTTTATCAAGGCAATTCTGATTTCTTTCAAGCAACTAAGTGAATTTAGAAAAGTATTTTTCAAACATAGAACAAAATAATGGAAAAAAGATTAACCTCCATATTTCTCTTTATATTAAGTTGTCTGCATTTTTTATTTTTCAAAAGAGAAAAATTAAAAGCCACTGAAATGCTCCAGTAGGAAGTAGAATGTGCCATGGTGACGAGTTCATAAGCATAAACATTCTAGAGAGTTGCTTTGTTAGCTATAATTCAAGCATATGTGCATTTATTTGTGTACACAGACACATTTTCACGTATTACACATATCAATATGCATAAGGATGTAGGTGTATATATTAGGTATCTCAGGCTATAAAAACAAAACAATGTAGAATGAATGGCTTGGACATTCAAAATGGAGCAGGAAGTAACCAAAACACATTTATTTCTTACAGTTCTGAAGTCGGGGAAGTCTCATATTAAGGTGACTCTCAATTGAATTCCTGGTAAGGACTCACTTCCTCCCTTGTTCACCCTTTCACTGTATCTCACAGATGCAATAGAGTTCTCTGGCATCTCTTTTTGGTAGACATTAATTCTGTCAGACTAGCAATCTTTTTGATGTCCTCATCTAACCCAAGTTAATTCCCCAAAGTCCCATATTGAAATACCATTACATTGGGGGAGTTTAGAATTTGGGGAAGACAAAAACATTGAGTCAATAACACTGTGTATAAGTATAAATGTACATATGTAAATATATATATATATGTGTGTGTGTGTGTGATATCATTTTTTTACTGAGAGGCTTAGTGCAAATATATAACTTAAATTTCCCTGCCTATATGTCATCTTTTATTAATCTGCCAATGTAGTACAACAAAATTATATAAGCAATAAATGCAAGTCATATCAATAAATTCTAAATCTTAGTCCCATTCTAATATAAATTATTATATATATTGTATATCATACATATTATTATTTATATTATAAAATATAATATAAATGTTAGTATAATGATATATTCATGCTAAGTGTAATAATATATCTTCTTTAATCCATTATATCCAAATGTGATTTCAATGTACACTCACTGAAAAACTCACCAATGACACAGTTTACTTTTTTTTTCATGCTAAATCTTGCAAGTCAGGGTACATTTTATTCCTGAAGAAGATCTCAATGAAGAGTCAAGATACTTCATGTTCAATAGCCATATATGCCAATGTGTTCCCTCTTAGATTTCAAAACTCTAGAGTAATTTAAGGAAATATTTAATCTATTCCCATGCAAACATTATTTATTTAAGACAATCATCTTCCACAAAAGCCACATCTTATAATTTGAAAGAAAATCTACTTCTTAACTGCCTTTATTAAATAAACAGTTTGACCTAATTTTAAAAAGGTGATAATTTATCAAATGCAGATACAGATATCTCAAAGTCAGTGTATAGGCAAATGGAAGAATTCTTATAAGAGAGCTGTATAAGCAGTTCATGCATTCCAAAACTAGATTGAAAATATTTCAGGTGATTGATTTCACTGAAAAAATTGACACAGAGCAGGTTCAAATGTATACAGTTAAGAAGAAAAGAAGCCAGAGGAAAGGAAAGCAGAAAACCCCGGAGATTTCAGAGTGCTGAGTGCCTGAATCCAGAAGCCTCAAGTGTTTGAGCAAGAGGACTTTTAAAGCAAGGTTTGGGCTTGAGAGACTGTGAATGCCATGAGCTATTAAAGCTATAAAGATTGCATTTGGAAGCTGTTTATTCCTGAAAGTGAATGGGGAAATCTCACGGCCAAAGGAAAACAGGAGTGAATGAGCTTCTGGTGTGCCTTGGGATTAGTGGTTTGCTTTTTACATTATTTTCTCATAGTGGGAAGATGAAAATACGGAAAGAAAATACGAGAGTTTAGTTCAGAAATCCAATAGGGAGCAGGATACACCAAATTTATTTTGAAAGGTCAAAGTTGTGACATTGGGAATTACTTTTGATGTATCCTGAGTTTGGATTGTTGTTCTGATTAATGAAAGTCTATGAAAGTCTTCAACATACAAAATGGGGAGCCAAGTAGAGGAAGTTTCTCTGACAAAATTGCCTACTTGCCATAACCCCTCATAAACCTTTTCTTGGAGGAAAATCCTAGGTTTTAACACTCAATTTTTTTTCTTTTTCACAGTTCTGGAGATTGAACCCAGAGGTGCTTAACCACGAGGGAGACAGGTTTTTGTTGTTGTTGTTGTTGTTGTTGTTGTTAATATTGAATGAGGGTCTCACCAAGTTTTTTAGGGTCTCCCTAAGTTGCTGAGGCTGGCCTGGAACTTATGATACTTCCGTCTCAGTCTCCAGAGTTGCGGGGATTGTAGGCATGCATCACCATGCCCAGTAAGATTAGTATTTTTAAAAATTGATTTTCTTATTTTACTTTTGGTAAAGTGAAGAGACAGAAAAACCACGTGAATTTAAGGCAGGGAGCCAAACTTTCTTCACTTCCTTAATTCTCAAGAAACTCTTCCTGTGTATCATGTCTTAGTGACATTCTCTGCCAGGTTCATCTTGCACATAAATATGTTTTATAATTGACCTTTCTAAAACTATATGCATTTTAAAACAATAAGGGAGAACAGTCAAATGAATTTACTTAGTGAAATTTCCATCTTTTTGCAATCCAAATATGAGAAAACTATTTTAGACAGATGGGATTTCTCCCTTCAATCTTTTAATTTTACAAAATCTAAAAATACTGACACACATCCAAGTTCAGAATTGGCCGTTTAAACTCTAGCAAGTTAGAAGTTGATAGCAGCACCTTTGGTTGACAATGTCACGGGCAATTTTGGAGAAACAAGAAGAAAATTCAAATATGCTTTTGCATGTACTTAATCACAATTATAATCCATTAGAACTGCATATTTGTTTTTTTTTTTAAGTATTTGAAGTCAACAAGTACTTAAATAGTACTTCCTTCCAGTGAATGCTGCCAAGTGGTATCCCTCATGTTACCCCCTCCCAAACTGCAGTGAGAATAAATGTGTAACAAATGCAATTTTTATTCCAATACAAATGAGCCACATTCTTGATCTGGAAAATGATTTAAAGTGATGTATCAAGAAACACTTTACAATAATTGTTTGTGATAGTATCCTCTTTTGATAGACTTCATTGTTTATATATTTTTTTTTTTTTGCATGTGGTCATGTGGGCAATCTGTAACCTTCCTATGTTATTCTGAATGAGAAGGATATATCTCCCTCATTGACACTAACAGTTTTATCTGCCAAATTTCTTTTTTAAAATGTAAATATACATTTTACTTCTGATTTTAAAGAGCAACTTGTTTTTAAATGAATATCATACACTAAATATATGTGAAGAATACCAATAGTAAGAAACTTTTAGAGATATAAAAGTTTGAAATGGTATTATTTTCAAAGCAAATGTTCTAAATTTGTTATAAACTCCAAAAGCATTTGAATGAATTGTAAATAAAATCATAATAAATGCATTTAACTAATGATTTGTTTGCTTTCAGTGCTTTTCGATTTGTATAACAACATAATAGATGTCAATCTTGTAAAAGTATCCGTCATGGAGATTCAATAACATGAATTATTTTAATTAAAAATGTAAAATATTTATATTTGACAATTACATATAAAATATAGACATCAGGGCTTCAGAAAAAATGTGCATCTAAAGATAATTTTTTAAGATATCTCCAAAGAATAGCTAAAACATTATTTTCTCCATTAAATTATAAAATATGTATATGACCAAGTTATTCTACTTTTAACCATAGTTAGGATACCTATTCACTTCATAAATAGTCTAATCTCCACTACTTACTTAAAAGACTAATTCTAATTGTCCTACATATAATTAGGGAAGAAAATCCTGCTTCCTGAATTTTGTAATTATTTCAAAAGTAAATGTCAGTGTTTTAATTCATTCAAGTAACAAATACTAGTCTTCAGAAGTTCAATTGCCAAGAAATAAAGAATATTAGTAGGAACCAAATAATTTAAGAATTTGAAAAAGTGGCCAACAATATTCATTCAAAATTCAATGAACAGCAGCCATTTTTCTTTACAATTTGCTAGGAATAAATAGTGGGTAAACTGCTATAAAATTTGGTTGGTGTGGGAGTATATAAGTCAGTATATCCAGGAATGTAAACTTTCCCATATTAGACCTATATTCTGTCTTTGTCACCTTGGGAGTAATTATACAACAGAAAAACCTGGCAGAATTAAAAAAAAAAAAATCCATTAATTAGTAGTGATATATTTATACAATGATCTAAGGAAAAGGAATCTTTGTAAGTGGTTTTTGAAGCCTTGTTTATGGAATTAATTGAAAGAGGCCCACATTGCTATTCTTTATGACAACTTGGCTAAAATAATACTTGCTGACTTTTTAAAATATTAAAATGCCAGCATAACTATAACCTCCTTATAATCATGTTGGAAGCCCAAGATGAATCAAGTTGAAAATGGTCAATTCATAGTTTAATCTTATGAAGGATACTTAGAATCTAAAAATGAATATTAATTGCATTACGATTTGATTTATAGCATTAAAACTTAAAATGTTATTCACAGTTGTGATTAGTGATATGCTCCATGATACAAGAGATCTTTCTTGAAAGTTCAGTTGCTGTTCAGTATGTGATAATGTGAATAAACAGAATTCATGCCTGGATCATTTGGGTCTTCAAGGAAGTTATGATTATTCACAGCAATACATTTTCTAGGCTATTAAATCTAGTCGTGGATAAATATAACGATGGACTTCATGTTTGCACTTACTGTGGTAATTTTTTGCATCTCTTTCTCTAGCCTACTTCTATGTATAGAACTATAATTTCTTCAATATAATTGTTTGGCAAAATGTACAATTATATTATCAATCAAAACTGTCAAATACAGGGACTTGCGGGCTCAGACTTATTGCTACCTCCCAAGGCCAATTAAACCCGTCACCTCTGAAAGCTGTAATTTAACTGCTCATGTAGAAAACACAAGGGAGCAACAAGCTGGAGAGAAGTTGACCTTGACTGACCCTTGAGTCAGAGAATGTACCATTTTCTATGCAACTTCTAATCTTCCCAAACTTCTAAGAGTTGATTACTAATAATTTGCTACCAGTCTTTTAAAAATGAAAATTACATCAAGGCATGTAAAATTATGGTCTATAATAAAATAAGATTGTTGACACACAGTAATTAGGATAGATATACATATTTAATTACTTATCTTGGACTTAAAATAAAAATAGTAAAAAAGAAAAGAACTTTGTTATAATTTTAAAAATTCTCATAATTTCAGCAGATCATTCATATATCTTATTTTTCCCTTTAGTTCTGCTATATTCTATTCTGATTTTAAAAATTACTTTATAGATAAAATATTTACTGTGAAGCAACATTCTCCAAAACCACATTGGGAATATGTACCAGAATAAGGACATAAACCTAGCACTTTGACATCTAACTGTTGTGTTTTTCTTACTTTAACATGCTGGTTTTAAAATGTGTTTGAATATCACTGAGATGCATAGATCTGCAGATGAACAATGCTATGCTCTGGGGTAAAGTAATTTAGCCAAGATTAGAGTATAAGTCTTCAGGTTTGAAGAAGCATTTTTATCTTTCTTGATGCAAAGATAATTCATCACTTAAGACTTTGGTGAGTTGTATTGGCTTTATGCATATCACATTCTCTCTGATGTGTTCAGCTTTCTCCGTCATCTATCCTGAATGCCAAACATCAAATAACCCTCACAGGGTAATCCTTTCTAAAAAAATGGATCCCATATTCCTGTAATTTTTATATAAATAGTAATAAAACCACATATATCTCACTGTTTTATGATAATCTTTAATTATACAGAATTATAAATTTAAAACTATTATTTTAATTGTTTTAACAATCATGTGAGGCAAACAGGCTAGAAGATATCAGCTTCATTTTAAAGATAAAAGGGGAAACACAGTTTACCTATTTATTTATGTTTAATGTGGTGCTGAGGACTGAACCGGACTGAACCCAGGGCCTCACACATACTAGTAAAGAGCTCTACCACTGAGCTATATAGTCCAGCCTTGTTCCCTTATTTAGTAAGACAGTTCTAGAATGTAAACCACAGGTTTCCACACCTATTACTGTTTTTCCATGACTTTGGACAAATCATTTTAAAGTAATTTGGTTTCACAGTGCTCTCCTATATAAGAGAAACACTTACAACATCTGTTTCTGGCACATTAAACTCTGGAACCAAGCAACCTAATTAACTACCTCATAACCTGGTACATTTTAAGGCATTCCTATCCTCTCATTCAGTTTTCCCAGGTAGGTTTGAGGGTCCCAACAGTCAAAACTGCAAAGCTAATCTAAAGGACCAAGGAACATGATGCTTAGCATGTTTCCAGTTTATCTGGACTCTGACACATCCTCACCAACTACTTAGATGGTAAGCTGAGAAAACTGAAAGGGAATAAGGGAAAACCTCATTTGGGGTAGAAACTGATGAAAACCCTCAGAGTCGATTTTTTCAGGATTAACAGCCCTTATTGTTAACAGGCTTATTGTTCATCTACTACATCATTACTAGAAAGACAAAGGGCAATCCTTCTGGAGTATGGAATATGCAAAGAAAAGATGCAATTGAGATGCCTGCTGAGGACTTAAAATGTCAAACTGTGCTAACTTTATCCATGCCAAACCAAGAAAACAGCTCACTTGTCCCTGATCTAGTTTTAGGGAGCAGGCTGATCATCAGGGAAACCTGGAAATTTAATCCTAAAGTTCAGGGGGAAAATGGTTGGCAATACAAAGAGTTAGATGATACAGGAAGCAAACAATCTGTCACTATATTGTTAACAGGAAACACCCAATTGGCTTGGTAAACTTTGATCTTCTACAGGGCATGGAATGAAAGAAAACTAGCAAGATTACAGCCTGGGTGACCAAATCCTTGTAAGAACAGGCCTTCCTTAGAGAAGATGTGTAGGTCCTGAAAGAGAAGGGTCTATCAACACCCTGAAATTCCAAGGAAAACTTTGAATATACACATATGTTCAAGGTGAAGGGTCCTTCCTTTCTCAAATTCTGAGCTAGAGAAAAGCCTGTGATGCTGTGATAGGCTAGAATAGAAAAATCATCAGGCACACTTAGGAGTCAAAGCAAGACTGAGAGCTCACAAAGCTGTCACAGAAAAGGTGGCACTTGGACTCAGTAGAGTCAAGTGACTCTGCTGAGACAAGTGAGCACTTGGTTTGGGGGCTTTTCTTCTTTAAGTGTTTCAAGTCACTTCAA
Organism: Sciurus vulgaris; assembly: GCF_902686455.1. Lineage (NCBI taxonomy): Eukaryota > Metazoa > Chordata > Mammalia > Rodentia > Sciuridae > Sciurus > Sciurus vulgaris. Next base: position 20,590,328 of record NC_136470.1, on the reverse strand, counting down.
TATAAAGGCTCCCAGATTCAAGTATGCTATTGGGCTTGGTTCCTTATTTGAAAAATCTTAAGAAGGTTTATGCACATATTTGGGTTATTCATTCACCAACATTAAACCCCAGGATAGAAGATGTGAGGAAGCAGGATTCCTTCCTCCATGGCATGTGTTGCTATTAGAGGCTGAGGTGGCCAGTGTGGGAAACAATGCGATTTTCTTTGGAACTGGGCTGTGATGAAAGATGCCTACCATCATCAAAACCTATTGTCTTTTCCTTAATCCCTTCCTTCCAGTTTCTGAAGATACTGCAGAATATAAACTTCTCTGAACATACTTGATAACAATTCCATAAAACACACACACACATGCTCCCAATGCACTGCTTTCAGATATCCTGGGTTTAGTTCAATTGCAGATGAGTTTATGGGTATGTTCACCACCACAGCCAGGTGAGGCTCATCTCCTTAAAGAAGCCAACTCTATTCTTGGTAGGATGACAGGACACCAGAGAGGTGGACAGGATTCAAGAACCAGAATATCTGCTGGAAATACTTACCCTGGAGGCAATATCATGAATGAGTTTTCCAGGCAAAAGTCACCAAATCTCCCAAGGTGCTACTCAATCACTGTGTTGCCTATTAGAGGGATGGTCTCATTCTTGACCTTCCCCTGTCCAATTTTCAGGATGAGGTTCTGGGCAGACTTCATATTTGGAAATCCCCATAAAAATTTTTAGCATTTGTAGCATTTTTTGGTTTGAGGCGGGTGACTTTGACAGAGACACCACTAAACATTTTCTTCAGATGAAGTTTTGCAGTTTTTGTCTGTACTAGTCAACTCACCCCACCGATCCTTTGAATGCATACAACAAAGGCCAAAGAATGTTTTCCAGTCACTTCCAAAGCATTAGATTTCACTTCTAGTCAGGAATCATGATGGAGGATTCCAGTCTCTTAAACCTGAACTTTTATTCTTTCTTCTCCTTTTCTGCCAAAAGTACCTGCTTTGCTGAGTACTTTTGAGAGTCTGATAACCCTTTCAACTTTTCAGGAGATTTTCTGGAATCAAATTCCTTAACATTGTAAAGGCCATCTATGCTAATCCCATGGCCAATAATATCATTCTAAATGGTGAAAAACTGAAAGCATTCCCCCTAAAAATTGGAACAAGGCAGAGATGCCCTCTTTCACCACTTCTATTCAACACTGTCCTTGAAACTCCAGCCAGAGCCATTAGACAGACCAGGGAAATTAAAGGGATACGAATAGGAAAAGAAGAACTCAAACTATCCCTATTTGCTGATGACACAATTATATATATAGAGGAACCAGGAAATTTCACCAGAAAACTTTTAGAACTCATAAGTGAATTCAGTAAAGTAGCAGGATATAAGATCAATGCTCATAAATCCAATAAGTTTTTATACATAAGTGATGAATCTTCAGAAAGAGAAGTTAGGAAAACTACCCCAATCACAATAGCTTCGAGAAAAATAAAATACTTGGTAATCAATCTAACAAAAGAGATGAAAGACCTCTACAATGAGAACTACAGAACACTAAAGAAAGAAATTAAAGAAAACCTTAGAAGATGGAAAGATCTCCCATGTTCTTAGATAGGCAGAATTAATATTGTCAAAATGGCCATACTACCAAAAGTGCTATACAGATCGAATGCAATTCCAATTAAAATCCTAATGATGTATCTTACAGAAATAGAGCAAGCAATCATGAAATTTATCTGGAAGAATAAGAAACCCAGAATAGCTAAAACAATCCTTAGCAGGAAGAGTTTAGCAGGGGGTATCACAATACCAGACCTTCAACTATACTACAAAGCAATAGTAACAAAAACAGCATGATATTGGCACCAAAATAGACAGGTAGATCATTGGTACAGAATAGAGGACACGGACACAAACCCAAATAAATACAATTTTCTCATATTAGACAAAGGTGCCAAAAATATGCAATGGAGAAAAGATACCCTCTTCAACAAATGCTGCCTGGAAAACTGGAAATCCATATGCAACAGAATGAAACTAAACCCCTATCTCTCATCCTGCACAAAACTCAACTCAAAATGGATCAAAGACCTCGGAATCAAACCAGAGACCCTGCATCTTACAGAATAAAAAGTAGGTCCAAATCCTCAACATATCAGCTTAGGATCAGACTTCCTTAACAGAACTCCCATAGCACAAGAAAGAAAAGCAAGAATCAATAACTGGGATAGATTCAAACTAAAAAGCTTTCTCTAAGCAAAGGAAACTATTAGCAATGCGAAGAGAGAGCCTACAGAGTGGGAGAATATCTTTGCCACTCATACTTCAGATAGAGCACTAATTTCCAGAATCTATAAAGAACTCAAAAAACTCTACTCCAAGAATACATATTACCCTATCAACAAATGGGCTAAGGAAATGAACGGACACTTCACAGAAGATCTAAAAACAATCGACAGATATATGAAAAAATGTTCAACATCTTTAGTAATAAGAGAAATGCAAATCAAAACTACACTAAGATTCCATCTCGCCCCAATTTGAATGGCGATTATCAAGAATAATAGTAACAATAGGTGTTGGCAAGGATGTGGGGAAAACTGTACACTCATACATTGTTGCAATGTAAATTAGTGCAGCTGCAAATTAGTGCAGCCACTCTGGACAGCAGTGTGGAGATTCCTTAGAAAACTTAGAATGGAATCACCATTCGACCCAGCTATCCCACTCCTTGGCCTATACCCAAAGGACTTAAAATCAGCATACTACAGAGATACAGCCACAACTATGTTCATAACTGCTCAATTCACAATAGCCAGATTGTGGAACTAACCTACATACTCTTCAATTGGTGAATGGATAAAGAAACTGTGGTATATATACAATGGAATATTACTACTCAGCCATAAAGAATGATAAAATTATGGCATTTACAGGCACATGGATGAAATTGGAGAATATCATGCTAAGTGAGATAAGCCAATCTCAAAAAAACAAAGGACGAATGATCTCGTTGATAAGCAGATGATGACACATAATGGGGGGTGGAGTGGGACAAGAATGGAGGAAGGAAGGACGGTATAGAGGGAAAAGAGGGGTGGGAGGGGTGGGAGGGAAGAAAAAAATAACAGAATGAATCAAAAACTATTACCCTAGGTTACACAAATGGTATGCCTCTGCTTCATGTACAAACAGAGAAACAAGATGTATCCCATTTGTTTACAATAAAAATAAATTTTAAAAAAATATCTTTTTTATTTGCCTAATAAGAAAAATTAAGATCTGCATTAATAATATTTATGAAACAAATGTTCAGTGATTTCCAAACTAATTAAATACCCTGGACCCAGGGGAACACTGTTGCCTTCATATTCCTGAGCACTGAGATCCTCCTGAAACCTAGAGTTTCTAATGCCAGTCATCAGAATGGAGCCCTAATATTTACTTGAACACAATGCTTTAAAAACTCATGAGCCCCAGGGTACCGAGGTCCACACCTTTTCACAGTTTTTATGGCCTATGCCATTTCCAAAAGCCATTCATTTTCTTTTAAGCTACATTCTCACAAGCCTGGCAGCTTGGCTATGAACAAGCATCATACCTCACTATATATTTGTATGTTTAAACAAACATATTTACATAAAGTGAGGCAATAACATTTCAGAAGTGGTTTATAGTAACTGTGTTTATCAGTATCTACAGAGAGAAAATCAATATGTTCCATGGCTTAGATAGTACAAGTCTATAATCTCTAATAATTTTTCTAATAGATATTTCAATGCTTTCCTTAAACAGCTGAGGTGCTCAGTGGTAGAGCTCTTGCCTAGCACGTGTATGGCCCTAGGTTTAATTCCAAGTGCACACACATGCACACTCACACTCACAAACATTTTCATTTGAATATAACTGTTTTTGTGTTGGAAGTTAATTTAAGTCTGTTGATCATCAAACTTGAATATATTTTTAGTACATCTTGGAGAATAAATGACCTGAAAATAAATCAGAGTCAAGTTTTCTGAGGTTAATAAACATTCGTTCAGGATGAGAAACTTAAAATTAAATGTTTAGTGTGTTCCAAGCAGACTCAAGTGTGTTAAAAACAGTTAAAAATGAAGAGCATATTATTAACTAGGCACATATTATTAACTAGGTAATAAGCAATGCTAATTAAAAATGAACTATGTTTTTTCATTAAAAATATAACATATATATATGTATATATATCATAATGGATTTTCTTCATGTTAAAATACCTTACAGATATCTAGATAAGTATCTTGATTCTCCAAAAGAAGATGCAAATATTTTGTTATAATTTATGGCAAAGAACAAAATATTCTTCTAGACTAAGCTAAATGAGTCTTTCTAGATTAACTTTTAATGCCATAAACTTAAAATGTTAAGTCATTTTACGTCTGGTTTTCATCTGTGTAAATAGCAGATGAGTCTCTATCCAGCGATTTTCTTTCCTCCTTTTAGTAATAGGTTACTCCTTCAGATCAATAGAGTAAAAAATAGTAAATGGAGTAGCTCAAATAGGACTAGGTATACTGTTACTGCCTATTCTTTTCATGTATTCCTCTGATATTTTCTTTTAAATTTGGATAAGTACTTTCATGAATTTTTAGGTATTATCAATTCTGAATTGTGCTGATGATGAAATACCTATGTACATACACCTCTTCATTATTATTTTTTTGGTGTACACCTTGTAATTCAAATTAGACTCATACCTACTTCCTTGAAATTTAGGTATTGATGAAGAATCAACTAGACATTCCTCCCTCAAGTGCCTACTATGGGATAGTTTCTCTTTCTGTTGCTGAGAAAAATAAAGGTGAAAAACAACAATAATAAAACCAAACCCCTATATTCACACAGCTAAGAACAGGTAGTAGAGTATTAATTATCAAGTAAAGTGAATTATGCACTGTGATAATGCAAATCAATGGCCATAGAACAGCTAACAATAGGGGATTTGGCTTAATCATGAACATCTTAGATGGGGCCTGATGAAGGGGTAATGAAATTGAGAACTATGGTTGATGGGAAACAATGAATAGGGTCAGGAGAGGGATTCGGGCCAAGTTTCCTGCAGTTATCATGCCTGAGGCACGAAGAGAGAGAAATTAGCTCAGAGCAGTTGTGATAGATAGAATTGGAAGAAGCATGATAGAAAATGAACATGAAGTTGTGGAGTATATCTTTATTGGTTGTGCTAAACCTTATCAGAAATTAGGGCAGATGATAAAGATGAAAATTAAATGTTGACGATGGCTTCAGTGATTAAAGTGTTTAAGCATGAAAGTGTTAGGTAGGGAAGGGAGACGTGATAGAGCCACATATTCAGCTATTTGCAAACACCGAGGTGAGAGACAAAGTGGTCAGAGCGAGTGGGCAACTACAGAGAGGTACATTGACTCAGGGTAGAGTTCAGAACAAAAATGATCGGGCCTAGAGAAAGGACAAATCTGGTGGTGCAAAAGGTGTCGGATATATGGTTCTCATGTTTCTGGCTTGCACAACTAGGGGGATGATGGATCCTGTACTGAATCGGAGAGCATTGGACCACGGTGACTTCCTAAGTCTTGAGGGACCAGATCACAGTGGATCCCAGGCTTCTGTTGTACCTGTAAGTTCTGTTGTATCTGTAAGTGATAAATCTATTTTTATGTTACTTGTTGCATGTGTGGCCTGTCACCCTGAACTCAGACACATGGGTAACCAGCGCACAGAGAAGCTGCTTCACAGTCAGTTCTAAGAATATGATTTAAAAGTCCTCGAGTGCTTTCCCCAGCTCTCTTCCTTTCTATTTCAACAATTATGTGTGTCAGATAGAGGCTGTTTCTGTAACCTGGATTTCAGAATAAGTCACATGAGTAGGGACACAAAGACCCCACTGATTTCAACCTGAAAAGTAAAGAAAAAATAAACTGTCACAATTGCAAGGTATACATTATGAATAAGTACAATTTTAAATCTTTTTTTTTTCTGTTGCAATGGTGATAGTGAATAAAAAGATGGGGAAACATGAGATTAAGACATTGTCCCCACAGCTTTACCTAGTGCAACTAGACAGTTAACTGTTTTTAACTACTGCTTAATGACTTTTCACCAAACAACCACAACTCAATAAGCCCTCCACATTCATAAGCAGAGAAGTGGTGTTCTTGAAAGGTGTGATCTTTCAGTGCCATAGTATGTCATCACCATGGTATACTTTTGAAAATACACCTTATTGTAGCAACTACATTTGCTCATTAAAATTAAAATCCCTATTTACATTCTAAATACTACCTAATTTTCTCTTTTTCTGTATTTCAATAGTTTGTTGTTTCTTTTGTTTTGTACCAGAATTGAACTCAGGGTCACTCAAACACTGAGCCACATCCCTAGAACTTTGATTAAACTTTTTATTCTGAGACAGGTTCTTGCTAAGTTGCTTAGGGCTCATCTAAGTTGCTGAGGTTGGCTTTGAACTTTCGAACCTCCTGCTTCAGCCTCCTAAGCAACTGGGATTACAGGTGTGGGCCACCCCTCCCAGCCTGTATTTCCGCTTTGTCATCTTTCTTCCATTTCCTATATTTTAATAAGTTTCATTTTAGCTGTACTTAACTTGTTATTCCACTGTGTTTGATTTTCAAAAGGATCTATGTTTATTGACTTTTAATTAAAGGATCAAATACAATATTACTTAATATTTTCTTATTTCTAAAATAGTAATCAAAATAGCAAATAAATATAATTGCTTATTTCTGTAGATATTTATTTCCTATTATGAAACAAGTGGACTAATTAGTTTTTCTCAGTTATCCCAAACCTTTTTAAAATTGATAAATACTGTTTTTTTTTCTTTTTTTTTGCTGTTCAGGTGTCACAAAAGCAGTTTTCTTTTACCATTAAAGATTAAATGATTTGGATTTTATCATCTGCTTCATATTATCACTATAAAAATCCCCAAATTTATGAATTATTTTAAATTTGAATTAATATTTAATAAATCATAGAAAATAAAACTCAGAAACAATTATGAAATGTTAAAGTACTAGTAAGTTAAGCCAATTAAGCCTTATTTAATAAAGAAAAATTACCATATAAAATTAATTTTTCAAACTGAAGTACAAAAAAATTGTTTTATTAAGGAGAGGAAAGTATCTGTCTGTTAATTATTTTATTCCCAGCATCTAGTTTCATTAATGATAAATTAGAGATTAAGAACCCAGTTATGGTTATGAAATAATAAGTAACCATGGCTGCCATCTTCAACAGGAAAGATACATGTCTGGGAAACCATCCTTTAATTGTTTATCCTTTTCATTGACATTAAACCATGAAAAAAAAAACTCTTCTTTATTAAATGATTTTCATTTACAAGTAATGTTGCCTAACCAGCCTTTAAGTGGAAGAAAATATTCCCACATGGCTTAAATATTAGGGTTATTTAATTTTAATTTATTACTTCTTTTATGGTCATGGCTTATATAGTTTACTTATGCTTCTTGAAATGCATTAGAGAAGCACTAACTTAGAAGAACTAGAATTTTGCATCTTTTTGAGAGTGTGAAAAAGTATTTTGTAGTAGTCGAAGCTCTAGTCCCATTTTTGTGAATTCTCCACAAAGCCTCTTTTAAAATCCCTTATATGACTAATCCACATGGAGAGTAGTCACTTCTTATTTTGCTTTTATAACTGATGAGAGCAGTTACTTTTCCCTGTCTTACTAATGTCCTAGGTCTTTGCATACTTAAGATTTTTTTAAAGCACAAGATGAAAGGAAAATTTGAGAAACAGAAAAAAATAAATCAGATTTACTTTTATCTCTCTATTTTCCTTCTACATTTATCTTGTGCAACAAATCCATTTCTCAAGAATTGATAATAACATTTGAATTAACCAGTGTCCCTCTTATCAACTTAAGAAAATAATAGAAGTTTCTGTGTTGTTGTTACTGTTTTTAGTATTTAAAAATTTCCTCTTCTAGAATCATCAGCCTTCTCCTCCCAAGAAAAGTAAGCAAGTCATTGATTAGTATAAATGGTGGTTACCCTGAAAATGCACAAACTTCTAATGTGCAATCAAAGCCAGCCATCATAGAACACAACCTATAATCAGGACAGAGACATTGTAGACACTGTGCATAACAACTAGGAGATAAGTAGAGCAGAAATTTTTCAAGTCACAATAATCTAAGATTGTAGAGCATAAACTATTTTTTATGAAACCAATCCACTCACAGCAACAAAATCAATGCCACCATATTATTTAGGTGATAAACAATCTTCAGAGTGGAATAGGTAAGGAGCATTCAACCATTTCCAAAGATATCCATAAGTCTTGTGGGTCCACCCCAGGGTGTTTGATAACAGCAGGAAGCTTATTTGAGAAATGGTTCATCTCCTTGCTTTGCAGCTCTGACCAATATAAAATAGTACTTGAAATTATGTGTTTCTCTTCTGAAGCTTATTGTCTCCTGTATTTTCCTTCTACAATTTGATTTTACCTGCAAGTGGAGTTGCCTTTTTTTTATTGAAACAGATCTAAAAAATTATAGAGAACTGAAAGCATCAGGTTTATGAACTGAGTTGTATGAATTCTGTTTTGCTTCTTTAGAATAATAATAAGGAATAGAAGGATTCAGTCCAAAATGATAAAGCCTACTAATTTATATCAATCCTCTTACCAATCATGTTCCTCCTATATTTCATATGCACACTGTGACATCTAATTATTCTTACAGTAATCTTGTTGATAATTTGCATCTTTACTGATGACCAGCAACATAATATTCAAAACTATTTAGTTGGGAAAAAGCTATATGCATTAGATATTTTTAAATTTCTCATATTAATTCTTGTAATGGACTATAGGATAAAAAAGACAAAGAACAATTATACAAGGGTCAGAAAAAGAGTCATAATTATCACACACACACACACACACACACACAAAAACTGCATTAAATCTTTTAGTATCATGTGAATGTATTAAAACGTAAGAAAGTCCAGAAATATTTTAGGGTTTGTATTTTTTTTTTTCTTTTTTGCCTTCTAAGTGTTTGTGGCTTGTTGGCCATCAGTACCAGTTTTATAGTCATTGACCACCTTGTTGTTCTTTCCATCTCTTTCATTCTCAAAAGATACTCCTGGAAAAATGATGTAAAAATTGCAGTGAATTTACCTTCCCAACACTTTTCTTTATATCTCCTAGATTACCTGTGATAGCTTTATTCACTGCCATGAGGAATATTCTCTCAAATGTCACCGACACAGATTCAACAATGAATCCCATGTTATGGTGCATCACATATGAGGAAAAAAATATAATAAATATCACACACTTCTCTTGTTGACCAGACTGCTCACCCTTCCTTATATTTAGCTTCACTTACATTTTATAATTTTTATATTACTCCTGCTGCATTCACAAATCGGTGCTCAAAGTAGTATTTAACACTTTCTCAGTTTTTCTACTTGCTTGTCTTCACTATGAAATATTCCAGCATTCCATCTACTACACTTACAGGGTCTGAAATGTTTACCTTATTTCTGCTCCTAGTCTTCATATAGTCTGCACCCTTTTGTGTTCATACACACACTTGTTTCATGGACCCTTCTGATCTACCTTCTAGAATTTATATTTAATCCTACTGACATTCCCCATATCTTCAACCTTTCCTCTGCATTTCTTTATTTTGTTTTATCCAACAGAAATCTGGAGGTCACTTGAAGACACTGATGTTCCAGTTAGAGACTGGTCCTCTCCTTACCGGTTCCTGCCCCTCCACCCACTGGACCTTCAGTTAGAACCATAGTTGTTGCCCCCTACCCTTTCCAAATCACCTCCCTCCTGCCTCCCAACTCTCAGCTTTAAATCTCATATCATCAGACCGTATCAGCATGGCATTTCATTGTTGCTGTCTTTTAGTGACATGAGTTTTTTCCTTTATCTAGGACAATTTCAATGGCCAGTTTGTACCCTCCTCACTTCAACATTGGCTCTAATTTGGGTGGTATCCATATGCACCTGGAAAAGCTTCCAACATGCTCGTATTTTCATCTTTTTCTCAAAATGTATCAGTGTCTTGAAATTATGTCACCTGTTCACTTCTATGGTCATTTATTAGCTTTTCTTCTTCTTTTTTTTTTTTTTTTTACAGATATGGTATATGTTTTGTTTAAAATTACCAATTCCTCTATGGTCTTAATTTCATGTCTTCTCTTTCTTTCTAACAGTGCCTTTATTTCCAGCTCATTTCTTCTAGAACACTGCCTCCAATAATTCAGCAATACAATGTCTTGTTCAGACCACTCATGCCTTGTCCTTCACTCTCTAGATGATCTTACTCCATTCCTTGCTCAGAATAAATGCACCCAAGATTACCTTTTCCCTCCCTTGTTTGATTTTATTCACTTTGTGAAGCGACTCTGTATTTGTTTATTTGGAACCTAACTGAACTCACAAAAATTCACAACCACAAAGCTGAAGAGAACGCTGTGCTGCTAGATAACCTTGCACTCAGCCTTAGTCTCCCATGTTTTCACACTCCAGACTACTTGATACCTTTCCTCTCCTCTCAAACCTCTTCTCTTGTTTTCAATTTTAGCTGATATCTTGATTCTTACTTCTCTGAATCAAGCAATCAGTAAAAGAACCCCACAAACTCCCCCTACCAGAGACAAATTTGCAAACCACAATTAATCACACATGCTATGCATGTGACCACACACAGGCTACCCAGGCTTCTCCACAGATCCAACTCTTCCTTTCAGACACACATTCCACCACCTTTTCTTGTTTAACTTAGGTCATTTACCCAGGAATTCTACCCCGCTTTCCTCATATTAATTTCCTGATATTAAATTTCCCCACTCTACTGAAATATTCAGATGTACCCATTGTGACATGTGTAACTAGATGCAGGGAATACTACATTTTCTTTTTTCTCCTTCAGACTAAAAGGAAATATTGCATTAATTAAGTGGGTGGTTTATACCCAAGTGTTAATTTTCTCATATACTGCATACATATTACTGCTTTGTATTAACTATAGTTCACGATAAGAAGTTTGAAGAAAGGAAAAATGAAAACAAATACAGATTATTTAGGAGGTGATCGATTTCATTTCCTTCTTGGGTATGTTTCCATTAAAAATTACTTCAAATTTCAAGCCACTTATGCGCGTGCACACACACACACACACACACACACACACGCACAGCACATAAACAAAGGATTTCCAATTATGCCTGAGTCAGTTTAGAAGCAACTACAAGTTAGTTTGTGAGATAGTGAGACCAGGGCCTCCTCTGTGATGTAAGCTCCGGCAGTCATGATGGACACCAGCCAACTGACATGGGGGTGCAGAGGCATAGCTCAAGGCCCATTTCCAACCCCAGAGACTCATATCTCCCTTCCTTACCCTCATTGTAAGCTGACAAGATCCGGCTTTTTAATTCTTTACACTTTTGTATTTTACCCTTCTTTTACTTGTGGTAGCTTCTTAAAGTATTCCTTCAATGCTTTTCTCTCTGACAGATTTAATCCCTCCATTGTCTTTGCCCCAGTTCACTTCATTTTCCCCAATTTATCAAGTATCATATCTATCTGTCATTGACCTAAGTGCATGTATATGTGTGCAAATGTATGTGTGTGCATTTGTGTACATAGTATTCATTGGCTGCATTTTTAATTAATTACCTAACCAAAAAACTTAATTAGTTCTTACAACCATATATTCCATAAGAAGGATGGAACCCAGGGGTACTCAATCTGAGCCACGTCCCAAGCCCTTTTTTGTATTTTTTTAAAGCTAGAGACAGGGTTCCTTAGTGCCTCCCTAAGTTGCTAAGGCTGGCTTTGAACTCGAAATCCTCCTGCCTCAGCCTCCCGAGCCACTGGGATTATAGGCTGTGCCACCACACCAGCTACTCTAATTGAAACTTTAAAAATGACATAAAATTATAAATCTAGGCCCTCCAAATTTTCATATCTGTTTTGGTGGCTTCTCTCTTGCCTCATCTTTGTGAAGATATGATTTTTGCCCTGTCTATCAAATTTGCTCCCTGGGATGCCTCCTTGACAAATCTAATCCACACTGATCTCCTTTTCTGAAAAGTAATATTTGTGTGCATCAAACTGCTGCATAAGTAGTGATGGTAGTTAATGGTCAGAGATTATTCCTTCTTAAACATGAGTGCTTGCATTTAACAAGAACTCTTCTGGCCATGTTCTGTCGAGGTGTTTCCTAATCCCCAAAAATGTTCAAGAGAAGAAAAACATAACAATGGAATATATTTTGCAGATATCCCCCTTGGGTATAAATTAACTATCTTGTGTTGAAATTTCCTCTTATTCTTAATGAACAGATAGATTAAAAGCAAACATTTAATTATTATTTCCAAAGCACTCAATATTTTCACAGAGAGATTATGTTTCATACTTGTCCCTGAAGTTTATGTCATCCTTTCTGACTCATATGCCATTAATTCCCTTTTCATCTTTGCCACCCAAATAAATGCAAAAAAAGACTGGATTTATTTTACTTCTTGGATTCTTATTTAATATTCTTTATTCCTATTGTGGTTTTTAAGCCCTTAAAATAGGCCTGATTGATATATTCTTGAATGATTATTTTTTAACCCTTATAATATTATTCTATCTGCTTTTTAATTTTTGTTCCAAACTTTTGATCATTGTTCTATTTATAGGGTACTTATTTACTTTGTTTATAAAACAGCAGCACTCCAAACAGACATTTAGATTTTAACAAGCACCCATGAAGCTTCCCACTATAACAAGTCAATGAAGTATGATCACTATGTCACAAAATGCACAGTAATTTATAATTGAAATAGACTTTCCATTCTTGCTGACTTCTCCCCTGTCACTAATTTTAGTCTAATACCTGAAGCTCAGAGGAGAAAACAGTCTTTTGATCATTTCATAAGCCATAACCACTTGCAGAAGAACTGATCCCTGAACTCAGATCTTAACAGGTGAAGAGAAAAAGGCAATCTATTCATTTTAGAAAGTCTAAAAAAATCATACCTTCATGTGCTTTTCCCTTTACTGCAATTTCATACATAATATGCTAGTAATTTCAGTGGGAAGGGTACACTTTATGGAGTGGAAGATTTTTTTTTTTTTTCCCCATAATGTTCCTTCTATTACTAACCTCTGATGTTATTAAATCCCACTGTGGTATTTTTCCTGCAATAGAACCTATGAAAAGTACAATTCTTCAGAAATTTCATTAAAAACAGTCTGTGAACTGCTTCCGACTTATTCCTGCATGAACAGCGTTGCTTTCCTCTTCCCTGCTCAGGACACGCACCCTCGGTTGCATTTGAGGAAAGAAATCGGATTTGCCCTTTGCAAGGCTGTAAGGAGGGCACTTTTCCTTTTCAAGAGCCTAAAAGCCTAAATTCTTTTTTACACAAGTTTGAACTAATACAGGTCACAAGCACAGATGGTGTTAAAGTGTTTTATGACTGAGGAAAGAAATCATTTTAATTTTGTATTAAAAATAATAGACCTGTCTCATGATCAGAATGTTATACATGAATTTAAGAAAAATAAGGATATAGTCAACTATCAAACCACTTTTGAACAAAAAGGATGGATTTAGTAGAGAACATATTTCTCTGCTTTAAAAAGTTACTTCTTTATTTTTTTGTTCCACCCACCCCCCAGGGGCTGGGGATTCAAACCTGGGGCACTTCGTGAGGGACTTTACATAGGGAAAAGAGGGGTGGGAAGGGTGGGGAGAAGGAAAAAAATAACAGAATGAATCAAACACCATTACCCTATATAAATGTATGATTACACAAATGGCATGCCTCTACTTCATGTACAAAAAACCACGATGTATCCCATTTGTTTACGATAAAAATAAATTAAAAAGAAAAAGAAAAAGAAAAAAAAGTAACTTCTTTACAGAAAGAACTTTGGGGGTTATTTTTTAATTTATATAGGAAATATATTTCCAATACTGAAATATTTATCATCTGAACTACCCTTATGCTTATCTATTATAGTCAGGAGTTGAAGTCTTTACAAATCTAAATCAAGCATATGCAAATGTCCTGCTCAAATTTAAATGAAAGTTTTCTTCTATCATTCCCTTGATTATAATTTATTTTTGTGAGTACTCCCAATATCTAGTTCTGCTTGGTTTCCTCACTAATCTATTTGTTTGCCAAACATCCAGGCTCACAGACACCCATCTGCCACAGTTCATGGTGCAGGATCAGTTAGAATTCTTGCCCTCCAAAAATTGTGCCCTTCCCATTCACTGTAGAAGTGACAAAATTATAGAGATAGACCAACAGTAGTTGTCAGGAATGCTGAGAATGGTAGGGAATTCAGTCAGGTCCTAAAATGACCATTCGAGGATCCTTTAGAAAATAGGTGGTTATATAACTTAAGTGTGATAGTGGTCACGTGAATCTATATTTGTGCCAAAACTGTGTAGAATTGAATGCATATGCAAACACATGAATGAAAGTAATATTGGAGGACTCTGAATAAGAGGAGTGGACAATACCAAACTCAATTGTCTTGTTGAGATATTGCACACAATTTCACATTGGGAGACATTAGGTAACATCTGATAGGAAATCTCTATGGTATTTCTTATAACTGTATATAAATCTACAATTATGCCAAAATAAAAGGTTTACTTAAAAATGCATAAATGATATGAGTCTTCTGATTTTAAACTATGAAACGTCCAGAACAGCAATGAAATACTAATAATGCACATGTTGCATTATTAATGAATATAAAAACAATATTGCTGCTAGAATTGAAATATTGTATCAACTTCAGTAACAAAGTAATCCAACAACATCTAGCAAACTCACACTTTAAGAAAATATGGGAAAGTGAGAGAAATTATACAGAAATTGAAAAGTGCATATAGGTTTTGCAAGCATTTCATAAATAAGCAAACCAATCCTTTTTTCTGTTCTATTATCTTATTCTTAAAATAAGGCATAATTGCAATGTTTCTTTATATTTGTTTCTAAATTTGCTTTGAAAATTTGATAAGCGCTTTATACAGCTTCTGGACTCTTGAAATATTTAAATTGCTCTACTTTTCCTGATTACACAAAAGTAAATAAATAACAGAAAATAGAATTGCATTCTTTTCAACTTAGCATATAATAGTGTTTCATACTCAAAAATAATCAATAATGCATTGAATTTTTTTTAATGACCATAATATCACACAAATAATGACAAGTAGATTTGGCAATTACCTTAAAATGTTTGGATTGAAAATGTTCCTATGCAATCTCTTTTTTTAATTTTATTTTTTATTAATTTAAAAAATTGTTTTAGTTAGTTATACATGACAGTAGAATGCATTTATGTATTTATAAATCATACAAAAATGGAGAATAATTTCTCATTTTTCTGATTGTACATGTTGTAGGATCACATCGGTCATGCAGTCATATATGTACAGGAGGTAATAATGTCTCTTTCACTCTACTATCCTTCCTACCCCATACCCCTTCCCCCCCTTCACTCCCCTCTACTGAAAATAACTCTATTCTTCCCTAGTGACCTCCCCCACTATCAAAGAAAACATTCAGCCTTTAGTTTTTTGATATTGACTTATTTCACTTAGCATGATATTCTCCAACTCCATCCATTCACTGGCCAAACGTCATAATGTCATTCTTCTTTAAAGCTGAGTAATATTCCATCTCATATATACCTATATATATATATACCTATATATATATATATACACACACATATATGTATATATACCATATTTTCTTTATCCATTCAATCTCACTCCAATCAGAATGGCACTTATCAAAAATACAAGAAATAATAAATGTTGGCGAATATGTAGGGAAAAAGATACACTGCTACATTGCTGGTGGAAATGCAAATTGGTGTAACCATTTTGGAAAGCAGTATGGAGATTCCTCAGAAAACTTGGAATGGAACCACCATTTGACCCAGCTATCCCACTCCTCAGTTTATACTCAAAGGACTTAAAATCAGCATTCAACAGTGGTACAGCCACATCAATGTTTAAATAGCAGCTCAACTCACAATAGCCAACACGATCTCTTAAATTTTTTTTTTTTTCTAGTCCTTTGTCTTCTTAATAACCTTTATGGCAAAGAAAAAAAGTGTGACATTTTCATTTCCTTTTCATAAGTTTTTATTTTTTCTTAACAATAACAAAACTTGAACAATATAATTTTCTTATTCCCAAATATTTTGCTAGTGCTAGGGTACAGATAAAGTATAGGCATATCTTCATTGCATATACATTTTTTGCTTGAATTTAAAACTACTCTGGCACAACCATATGTGAGAACAACTACAGAGACTCAGACGCAATGAAACTATAGGAATTAAATAAAAAAAAAAAATCATGCCAGGTGCAGTGGCACACGCTCGTAATTCCAGTGGCTTGGGAGGCTGAGGCAGGAGGATCAAGAGTTCAAAGCCAGCCTCATCAAAAGTAAGGTGCTAAGCAACTCAGTGAGATCCTGTCTCTGAATAAAACGCAAGATAGGACTGGGGATGTGGTTTAGGGGTCACATGCTGGTACTCAAAAAGAAAAAAAAAGACAACATCATAGGCTTGGGTCAGATATTGCCAGTAGCAGCACAGATTTATACAAAATATAGTGGAGGAAATGTTTTTGAGGCTAAATTGTATCTAATTTTTTATAGTATTCAATTTATTGACATAAATCATAACACATTTCTATTAAACCAATTTCCAAAAAAGTCACTTTCAATTTTGTTGATAATCAGGTTCCTCCAACATGTACTTTGTGTTTGCTCAAGCTGCTGTAACAAAGTACACAGTCCAGGTGGTACTGGCTTATATAAATTTACTTTTTTAGAATTATGGAGAACAAACGTTTGAAGGGAAGGTGTTAATGTGGTTGATATCTGTGAAGCTTTATTTCTTGGATTAATAATAATTATCTTTATATATCATCTCTTGATCATCTCTCTCCATGTTTATGTCCTTATTTCATCTTCTTTAAAGTACACCAGTCATATTAGATTACTGCCCAACTTAATGGTCTCATGTCAATTGAATTACCTCTTTAAAAATTCTATCTCCAAATATGGTCACACACTTTGAGGTCTTTGGGGTTGGGAAATCATCATATGAATTTTGTTGGATACAGTTCAGTCCATAAACAAGTCCAACACAATCCAGTTTTAATTATCCTGAAAAAACTGTAAACTGCTAATACATTTATAATACAACTTCCTTTATTTGAGGTTGTAATTTTCCTATATCTGATAATGCATTTGTCATAATTACCACACCTTGGTACAGAACTCATAAAAACATCAGTGTTCTAGGAAAGAATCGTGAGATTTACCTTATAATGAATACCTTGGAACACTTCAGTTCAATTCTGTATCCATATTCTTTTATATTTAAACAAATGCTGTAGAGAACATAATTGTATATATACACACTTAATACATATATATAGATTTGAAATACTGTTTCCACATTTAAACTTTGAAGAAAATGTTAATTGCTACTTTTTGTCAATTTATTTCCTCAGAAGAAAAAAATTATGTAGTCAAACAGGTACTACCTTGTTAGGAACTTCATGAGCTATGTAGATTCCAATAACAGATGGGATAAATTAATTTTAATTGATTTCCAGCAAGCTGTTTGGAAAAGAATACTAAATATGACTTTGCCTTGAATTTGGCAACATAGAAAATATTTAATAAAAAATGAGGTAGATGTATATGATAACAGAACACAGTTGATAATGGCAGACCATGAGGCAAGTTGACAATTTTAGAAGGTGAAGTTAACATCATTTAAATATGAAATCAGAGCTTATGTAAGAAAAGCAAAACTGTTTAATACCGATGTATTATTTTCTTCTTGTGACTATAACAAATTGCCACAAAAATAGTGGCTTAAAATAACACAGATGTATTATCTCATTGTTCTGGATGTAAAAAATCTAAAATGTGACTAAATAAAACCAAAATCAGAAATTTGAAAGGGTGATTAATCCAGAGAGTCTCTACTCTAATGAAAGCATTGCTGTTCTTAGCTCAGGAGTTGGTTGGTTCCCAAAAGAAGTTGAAACTGTATTCATCTTTCCTCCTCCTCTTCTTCTTTCATCCTTCTTCCTCTTCATCTTCTTCTTCATCTAATTCTTCTTCTCATGTTCTTTTGATTTTATGCCATTTGCCATGGGGGAAAAAAAAGCACAAAGAATCTTGCCAGATGCTAGCCCCTTGATCTTCAACTTCTCAATGTCAGAACTGTGGGAAATAAGTGTCTGTTCATTACAAGTTACTGAGGCTCAGTATATATAGTAGCATACAATGGACTAAAATAACTGACATTCCTTAGCTTACTGCTTCCACTGTCTTCCTTACTGTCCCTCCTTCCTCTTCTGTCTTCAAATATCCCTCCTTGTCCCTCTATAAGGACACTTTTGATTACATTTAAGTTTACCCAAATAATTCAGGAAAACTTTTGTTAAAATTTCAATCTATAAAGTCCCCTAAAGTCTCATGTGGGGATTTTAAGAAATAATTGAACCATGAAAAAACTCCACTCCCTGATGACTGAATGGATTACTGGAAGGTGGGGCCTATTTGGCAGAAATAAGTCACTGACTGCCTTGGAAGAATTTATCTTCATTGTGGCCTCTCTACATTTCTTTTGTTCTGTTTTCAGTCTTCTATTAACTGAGTAGCTTTCCTCCGTCATGATTAGCCACCATGATGTTCTGCCTCATTTTGAGTCCAGAGCAATGAAGCCAGCTGACCACGATCTGAAACCTCAGAAACTAAGAGCCTTCTCTCCTATAAGTTGCTCTTACTAGGTATTTTAGACACAGAGATGGAAAACTGACTAACACATCTTCCCTTCTCAAGATCTTTAACTTAACCACATCTTTGAATGCCATTTAAAACAATATGCACCATTCCAGTGATTAGAACCCAAATATTTGTTCAGCCTACTATAATTTTTTCAGAGTGACTTAACAGAATGCTAAAATTCTTCAATCTCCAATATCTTTAACGAAGTATTTTAGGAACAGTGTTAGCACCGTCAAATTAAGTGCCCATCTAAGCATATGTGGGAAGTCATAGATTTCCTGTGGAGCATGAAGCAGAGATGCACATATGGCCATTTCCCACCCAGATTAGTCCATTCTCACACTTTAAACTAAGATTCTGATATCTAAATATAGAGAGCCATATGCCTTACTGGGTATGCCATGAGCTTGCTTAAAAGTCTTATATATCTCAAAACATAAATATAATTCATTGCATTAAAAATCTGTTTGCAGATTAAGTTAACTTTCACATAATAAATTATCCCGTTAGGTATATATCTTGGCACTATTACACTCTCATCTATTTATATGTATCATATTAAATATTTTTGTTTATTTCAATATATTCATCTTGTCTCATGATGAATACTGGGATAGAATTATAAGGGATAGAATGTAACACTAATTTCATATTTATTTTGCAGCTGAAATAGTTTGTACACCTTCTTAAAGAAAGCCATGAGAAAGCCATGTCCCATATTGGAATTCAAAGTGTGGTTCAATATATGTGAAATTCCCCTGCTCCCTTTCCTAATACTCCCTGAAGTATTCATTCATCCTTTGGGAGGATATTTGAGATCAGCATTGCCCAATTATTTTTCTGAGAACACTAATTCATGTGTAGCAAATTTTTTTTATAATCCCAGACAACATGTAAATGAAAGGAGAATGTAATGACTTTTTATGAAACTAAATGTATTTAATGTACAATTTTTGTTTTGTTTTAATTTCACCATTATGATCACCTAAGTGTGATGATAGTCAATATAAACTAGCAATTCGTTTCAGTCAATGTATGTTCTGATAACATACCAATAAATTTTGTGTATAGCATTCCTGACTTTGATTTACTTTCTAGGGGTCTTTAAAGTTCCTTATATTTCTATAAAATAATAATAACATTAGATTTTAGTTGTTCTATGTGTTTTTAAAGATCTAGCCATTGTATGTCAAAATAAATATTTGACATTAGATCAGTCCTCTTTCCAAATACTTATTCATTTATTATTTATTTATTATGATTGTATAATCCAGGAAATCCAAAAATATGGTAACAACTTTATTGGACTATTTTGGTACTTGATGGAGAATTCTCCTAAAAAAAAAAAAAAAAAAAAAAAAGGATAAGCTAAGGTTTTCATTTATAATTTAATTTTCAATTTTGGGATTTTTTTAAAAGCTAAATTCACCAGAGAACTAAATGATAATAAATGCTACTAATAAAAGTATTTTTAGTGCATGTTGTTTTGGACAGTAAATGAGGAAAAAAGTTTTCAGTTTCTTTGTTAACTATAGAATATATGGAATTTGAGATAATAAGACAAGGAATAATGTTCAAATAAACTCAAAAATTGAAATAAATTCAAAATAAAACACTACCACATACTCTACACAATTCTATAAAGATAATACTATAAAGGTGATAACAAATGTGTCCAGTGTGTCAGACAGTGAGGTATTATCAATGATATGTTAAACTCAGCCTTCAGATATGTACAAGAACAGCTGTGCTAGGGTTGTAAGTTCTGGTATGTTGAAATAGGAATTTTAGAATCTTAGAATTTCAAAGTCACTAAAAGCCTCAAAGCACTTCTAGTAAATCCCATTACCAGTAGAAATGTGTCCTAACATCCCTGACCACTATTCATCTTGGGTTAGCTTAGAACATAGTCTGTCTAAGCTTCCTATCTCAATCTGTTGCTATTATGAAAAGTATCAAATATTCTAGAGGTTTCCCTGAAATCTAACATGAATCTCCAACTATTCTTTTGTTCTTGTTTCACTTCTGAAGCTACAAAATCTACTTAAACACTATTCAGAAAGCAGTAAATTTAAATGCTTTAAAAAATCATCAGATCTCTTTTCAGTTATTTCTATTCAAAATGATAATATCTACTCATTCATTTTTTTCACTCAGGTAGTTTAATCTTTTATATCCCTTACCCCAGACACAGAAAGATCTGAGAGAAATATTCACCTCATTCACTTTAAAATTAATCTTACTCAGTTTTAATTGAAGAAAATTTTCCTATAAGAAATGCTCATATGTTTAGCTTGATAATTTGTCATGCAGGCACCATATAACCACTAAGTAAAACAAGATACACAATTTGCTTCATTCTAGAAAGTTCCTCCATAAAACTTTCCATTTGATTCCCCACCTCCAATTAGTAAATAATGATCTGCTTTCTTTCACCATGAATTAAATACATAATGGTTTTGCAATGGTGAAAAAAGGGAGAACGCTCACATTTTTTAAGTGTTTGAGATATGTAGATGGGGGAAATTCCATATGTTATTAAAAATAATTTACACCAAAAAGTAAATACACACAAATCACCTCTTCTGTTTACGTACACAAAGAGAAAAATATATCCAAACACAAAACGAATTTCCCTAAAATGGTTTTGTAAATGGTGCCTAGCTTTGCTTTCCTTTTGGCACTAACCATTCTTTCAAGTTACCTCTCCTGTCTTTACAGTCATATTCTTAGAATGACAGGTGCCTATACCACTGTCTCTAATTAGCACCTTCGCTTATTCATAATTGCCTTGTATTACTGTATTTACCCTACAGGGCAGCTAAACTTAGTGGAGATTTCACCCTGTGCCTTGTACTTCCAAAAGGAAGTGCTTGGGCTTTTGTTTTGTTTTGTTTTTAAACAGTTCGGTGTGCTTAGCCATGATGGTAAAATAAAGACAAGAGAATTGTGTCCCTTCATGAATATTTACCTCCATAAATGTATCTCTAACCTACTAAAACTCTAGTTGATTTTATTCCATAAATATCTCTCACATCCATGGTCTTAAGTTCATTTCAGGAATGTCACATACATTCAAACTCCTCATTTGATTATTATAAGTCTCCTGGAAACCAGTACCATTTATGCCTGCTGAACTTTCTCTGATAAATAAGTTGATTCTCTGTTTAAAACTTCTAATGGCAGTTCTATGTTAAAATAATGAAAATTATATTATTGATCACAGTCCATAAGCTCCTGCACTCTGAAATGCCTGCTGCCTCTGATTGTACTACTCCATCCTTTTCTCCATCCCAAACTTTCATCAAATTTCAGTCTTTCTGATCATGGGCCTTTGTACATGCTATTTCTCTTTTGTTCCTACTGTATTTGTTTAATGTTTATGCTTCATTCAGATGAGAATTTAGCATACTAAGTTGAATATCTTTCTAAAGACTTATTCATAGAAACTCTTCATTGAAACAATTTTTCATATTATATATTTTTAACTTAAACACTTGGTTAATTCCCATCTAAAGAAAGAAATCCCTTACATGGTTAGTTTATAGCAAAAATCTATAAGATAATGCATGCACTAGTAATATTTTGGTAATATATATTGAATTAATTAATAAACCTCTTCATAATGAACAGGAAGCAAAAAATGGTTGCTGTGGATGATTTCTGTTAATTTGGAAAAGTTTATGTAGTAAGTTTATAACTAAGATATTGATAAAGTCATGATTTATGATGTTTGGTTGTACAAAAAGTGTAGTTAAAACAGACAAAGTCTGATATTCTGATATTTCATAAAGTTTGTTACTAGATAGCATCAAAAAATTAACTTTCAGTATATTTCTACATTGCTGGTGAGACTGCAAATTGGTGCAACCATTCTGGAAAGCAACAGAGAGATTTCTCAAAAAAATTAGGAATGGAACCACCATTTGAACTAGATATACCACTTCTTTGGATATGTATAACAAGAAGTGGTATGTCTAGTATCACAAATATTACACACCATTGTAAAAAAGAGGTAATATGAACAGAACGAAAAAGTTCCTTCATGTTTGAAAACAAAAATCTTCAATAAGAATAGCAGAGTGTTGTTATGCCTGGGTAAGAAGCTATCCTATACAGGGATAGACTAGCTTGGGTAGACTAAAAGAAGAAAGAGAAGTCCTAAACAAATTTTCTCCCTTACGTTCTGCCGTCTCCTTTCTTTTCTCTACATTATGAGAACATTCTGTCTCAAAAAACATAAAAATAAAACAAAAATAAAAATAAAAACAATACTGAGTTTCACAGAGTCAAGAAAACCCAGACTTCAGCTATAAACAACATGTGACTGTATTTCAAAGAGGTGGGGAAATAAAATATTAAAAGATAACTCTAAACTATTACTCCAAGCAGTTTTCATACCAAATTTCTATACATTGGAAGACCCCATCCCCCCAAAAAAACATAATTGAAACTGGTTAATAAGATTCTCCAAAATTTTAGCCACTGAAAATAAAGAACAGTCAACAAGGGATTTGGAGGCGATGTAAACAGGATTTCTGATCTCCTATATAATCTAATGCACTCATTTTTCTTGCTATATGGAAGGTTCAACAGATCAGAAACCTTGATACTACTTTGCCATACTTGGTGTATGGAAGAAGTGGCAGTGTTGCTTACAGTGTAGGGGACTAAGTTGGATGGTTTACTTTTGTGTCAACATAACTAGGCTAGAGGATGTCCATGTAGAGGGTAAAATATTATTTCTGGGTGTGTCTTTGAGGGTGTTTCCAAGCGAGATCAGCATTTAAATTAGCAGAGTGAGTGACAAAGATCTGCCTTCACTAAAGTGCCAGACATCATCCAAACTGTTAAGGCAGAATCATGCAAAAAAGGTGGAAGAAGGAGGTTTGTTTAGCACTTCTCCAGCTGAGACAATCTATCTTCTTTGCCCAAAGACATTGGAGCTCCTGGTTCTTGAACCTCTGGACCCAGGTTATTACCCCCACCTCTTCATGCAAATAACTAAGAATTCAAGGAGTGTAATCACACATAAAATTCACGTGTAGAACATAAACATTTTGCCTAGCATTTCATCTAGGCTTATACTAGTCAAGTTTTCAAAAGGGATTCCCTGCTGTTTGAGATTTGTCTTAAAATTTTGTTGTATTAAATAATATCATCTAATGTTGCTGACAACATTTGTCAAAATTCCCAGAAAGTTCCATTGTCTTCTGTGGAGTTGTGTATCTTACTTGGGATTTACCATTATAGCTACTTTCATGTCTCTCATCTTTGCTGAAGAAGCCACATACTTCCTCATATGCATGTATCACTAGGATAGAAAAACTAAACTCCTAGTGTTGAGGAGACATTTGAAAGATGTATGCACAAAAAGAAAGTGATTATTTGTGTCTAAAATTAC
This sequence comes from Sciurus vulgaris, assembly GCF_902686455.1. Lineage (NCBI taxonomy): Eukaryota > Metazoa > Chordata > Mammalia > Rodentia > Sciuridae > Sciurus > Sciurus vulgaris. Next base: position 20,566,069 of record NC_136470.1, on the reverse strand, counting down.
GTTGGTAGTTAAAAACTTTGAGAAAATGTGTAATGCCATTCAAATGTTGATTATACTTGTGTATTTTAACATATTTGGAACCAACATTGAAGAAACACCAAATGGTCCTTTTATGTTTTGTGGACATAAAATGATAGCAATGTTTAAAGTCAACTACGTATTTTAATCTGTCTCAGTTCTGTTTTTAGAGACTTTTCAGAAACATCAAACCAAACACGGAACTCAGTCCCTATTCCATGACACTCATTAAGATGCATGAATCATGGCCCTGACAAGAAACTGAAGTGTTTAATTGAAAAGATACAGACAGAATCTAGGAAACCAGCTAAGGAAGTTGACATAGCCTATCACCTGTAGATCTAAAGGGGAAAACAGGAGATAATGTCCAGTAGTGTTCTGTAGAGGTTCAGGCCACAACAAAGTACAGAGGAGTTTAAGTTCTTAAGTGAGCACACTTCTCAGGACAATAGGACCTTCCGTTTGGATGGCTTAGAAACATTCTGCAACTCCTCTGTCTTTGAGACCTGAAGACATTATCTTATAAAAAACAAATGGTACTAGTGGACCCTGAGAAGCAAGCAAGTTATATGATCTGGGCATGTGCAAAGCTAACTGCACTTCTATAACCTGATATAACCCTGGAGTAGATAATCAAATTGAACTGGCTTTCCCACGGAAGCCGCTTCTTGCTGTACGCCATCCTGTGTGATTGCCTCTTTATTTTCTCTCCCTTTAACCTTTACAGTGCTGTGCAGAGAGTGAATATTGATATATTATGTTTCCCACTGAGCTGAATTATGCCATCCCCTACAATCATCCACACATACAACCACCATGCCTAGCGCATACACAGAAATAGAGGTAGATGCTGTGACTTTACTTGCCAATTAGATTTCTTCCCTCCTAATTCCTTCATTACAGCGATGTTGAAATGAAACAAACCTGAGAAGAGCTGAAGAGAGGAGCTTACCAGAGAGATACAAAAAGAGATATTTGTATATAATAGAGCAAAGATTAGCTGGATACAGCCTTTAATTTTTGTATTGTTAATTTAAGAATACAAAGGATTTAACAAAATTATGTACCCGTGGTACAGAATTGCTAATCAATTGGACAAGCAAAGTTTAATTTCACTTCTTGATAAAGCTGTTAAGTGTTTGGAGATAAGTAAGCAAAGCATCCCTGTTGTAGTTCAGAGAAGGTCAGAGAGAAGTATCAAATCCTTTTCTAGCTAATAGGTACCTTAGTAATGACAGGAAAAGCAAGGCATATCAATTAGCAACAGGGTAATGTACCAAAGGTAGTTACAGTAAACAGTAAGTTTTGTGTGTTCTTCTGGCATCACATCAATGTCTTTATGGTACTAAGGTGTAGAATGCGAACTACTGGAACAAGTAGATCCAATGACTTTTAATGCTCAAACACAATGAAAGTTTATTTTTCACTTCTCTGTGTAAAGTGAATTTTCCTGTTCCAGGGTTAATTATCTCCACAATTCAGAGAACGAGTTTTCCCCATTTTGTGATTTTCTATCCCTTTGGGGTCTTTTTTGATCCCACATGATTTCCAATGGCAATTCTAAACCCATCAGTGAGAAAATGTTCGGCTAAGTGGAATTCCACTACCATCTTGCATTAGTGTCCCAAAGAAACGTGTATTTCTTAAAAACCTCTACACCACTTTTGCACGTGTGACCTAAATTTACATTCCATTGGCTAGAACTCAGTCATGGAGCCAAATCTAATTGCAAGGGAGGCTGGAAAAAACAGGCTAGCTACATACCCAAGCAGAAAAGAAAATGGATTTTTAGTGACTAGTCTTTCTGAAATTGTATTTGCAATATTTTTAAGATTAGTGTACTCTGGAGTTAAATTCTAAGATAAAAATGGTAATCTCAGTTCTATGTGTCATGATTTTAAATGCACACGTTAAATCAGTGAAGTTGGATTCAAGTAACTTGTGTTGCCTGTAAATTTAGGTGAACCCACAGGGATAAAAGTTTTTCCATGTTGCATTTTCAAACATAATAATATATTTGTATGTAATAGAGTTAAAGGTTATAATTGCAAAAGGAGAAAATAACTTTCTATTTCTTTAGATTACTTGTTTTTATACACTTATTTATTGCTCCTAGAAAATTTATTATGTTAAAAAATAAACAAATTTCTGTTTAAAATCCATTAAAAGCAATGCACAGTTCGTCAAAATGCTATGATTTCTTCTGCTTAAGCAACATTCTTTTGTAGTTAAGTGGTTTCTGGATTGACAGATTTTATTAGGAAGATTAGACAGTCCAGTTTATGTAAAGTTTTCCAGATGCTAAAATAATATTTTGCAGTTTTTAATTGTACTATCTTTGGGGAAAAACTTAAGCTTTGTAAGTTTCATAAGTTTGTTTATTAATTTGAATTTTAATTCTTATTTCAAAAAGCTGGATATGTATTCTATAAATGGTGTTTTGATAAATACATACATTATGGAATGATGAAATCACTATAACTAGAATAAATATTACCTCCAACATTTATCATTTGTTTGTGTGTGCTAAGAAAAAAATTACTCTTAACAATTTTGAAATGCACAATACATTGTTATCAACTTGAATTGTTATATTTTTTCGTAGACCTTCTAAACTGATACTCCTTTCTGACTAAAATTTTGTGACCTTTGATCATCTTCTCCATTCTGCCTACCACCATTCCACTTTCAGCTTCTTTTGGTTCTAATTTTTTCAGATTCCACGTGTAACTGAATTCATGCAGTATTTGTCCTACTGGGCCCAGCTTATTTCACTTAGCGCCAGGTCCCATGGGTTTAGCCAAGTGGTCACAAACAACAGATTTTCTTTAAGACCAAATGGTATTTCATTGGGTATCTATAGTGAATTTTCATTACCCTTTTATTAGTGGAGGCACACTTAAATTGAATTTGTGTCGCGATGATTGTGAATTACCATGCTGTTTCTCAAGATCATTTTGCTCATTTACATCCCCACAACAGTATTTAAGAGTTCCCTTTTCACATCATTTCCAACACTTGTTATCTCTGACCTTTTTGATAACAGTCATCCTAACAGGTGTGAGGTTCTATCTCATTTTGGTGTTAATTTGCATTTCACTGATGATCACTGATGTTGCCCATTTTTCATACAACTTCTAGCCTTTTTTTATGTTTTCTTTTGAAAAATGTCTTTTTGCTCAAATTTTAATTGGTTTTTTTTTTGTTTTACTGCTGTTGATTTCCTTATGTAGTTTGTTTATTAACCCCTTAATTAACATTTTCCATGGTCTACTAAATGCCATTGTTGCTACAGGATGATAATATAGTGCAATAACATATTTTTGCTTTACCTCACATCAAGTCTATATTATAGTATGACTAACCACTACTTGTCAGTGGGACACTTGTTACGTTTTCACTTCATCTCTGAAAGAGAATAGGCATCACTACCTAAATCTTGCAAATGACATCATCTAGATTCAGAGAGAAGTAACTTGTCTAAGATCTCGTGATGTTTAAAAGCGAAGATGGGTTATAATCTTCCCAGTGAGAGTTGGTGCCCCTCAAATCTCCACATCAAATCAACTGGGATACTTTTCATCTTTAAATATGTAATTAGTACTGTATGATAAAATGTTCTGTCACTGTGATTCAGTAGAAAGTAATTGCATCTCACTGTTTAGGTTTCCATGTTTACTTTAAACTATTTCCAATACTTGCGTTTAAATAAATTATGCCTTAGGCCATGTAGACTACCTACATTTTATAATAAGTCTGTATGTCTTCCTTGCAGGTAGCCTCTTAAAATTTCCTTTTTTTCTTCATAGTAGAGAGATTTCTTTAAAGGTATTTTTAAACAATGAAGAAACAGTGCCATCTTCTGTCTATGTTTTATTCAACAATTGGGAATACAGAAAGATTGGGTTAATGTAGATCAGCAGAAAGGAGCAAAGAATTTGGAGATTTTATGATCTTGGCATAATGTGTTACAACTTTGAACACTTGCAAAGAGGCTAATTATTTGAAAGGCCTCTTGGGGCAAAAACATGTTTAAATAGTTTCATATGATTAATTATCAAAAACCTTTGAATATCCAAACAATAGAGAGAAGAGGAAGGAGGCAGGGGAGACAAGTGACAGTGACAGAAGCAGGTGGCAAGTGTTTGTAACAATTTGGTGTTCAGTGTGGATACACACGCAGAGACACACATTGCTTTTAGTACCATCAGTTAACCACCTATTCACTTATATCCTTACAAAAATATGCTTGATGAATGAAAATTCTCTATTTACCTGTTTGTCAGAGGAAAGATAGAAAAATGGGGATGGACTTTTTAGTGTGCTTTTAAATTTCAACATTAGCAAATATGTTTAGCTGTATGAGATTCATAGATGTCAAACTCAAGAGTAGTAACTGTGACAAATATTTAATATTTACATTTAGCTAAGAAAATGTACTGCCTAAAATTTATGATAACTGGAAAAGTACATTATCAGGTTCAACCTACTTTCATGTATTGTTGTTCTTCTCAAAAGAGAAAAACAATAATGACAACAAAATAATCTATGAGAAAACATGTGCATTGGAGGAGGAAATTGGAGTTGCCTATTTTTTCTTGTTCCGTCTACCTAGAAGAATTGTTTTAGGACTATGTCAGACTACATTGGAAATCATGCTAAAGAACCCAATGAGGAATTTTACTTCTAAGGAAGGATAAAATATCAAAGGCAAATAAATGAGAATTAGTACATTAAAGTGCTCTTATTTATGAGATTGAAAAGATAAAAAAAATGAGAGCACAAATTAAAGACTTTTTCCTTCCATGCCTCAAAAAACTATACCTTGCCGTGTGCAGTCTTGCACACCTGTAATCCCAATGTCTCAGGAGGCTGAGTTAGGAGGATCTCAAGCTCAAAGCCAGTCTTGGCAACAGTGAGGCACTAAGCAGCTCAGGGAGACCCTGTCTCTAAATAAAACATAAAATAGGACTGGGGATGTGCCTCAGTGGCTGAATGCCCTAGTTCAATCCCCAGTACAAACAAACAAACAAACAAACAAACTATAATTTGATGAGATTCCATGTGGCATATAGTCATTTTTTATATTCAGAGACAGATCACTGACTGGAACAGGAAAATGTGTGTGGGTGGAATACAGAGAGTCAGAATGACATTAGCATCTTTACTACCTCTGAGGGGAAGTAGCCACTTGCTTTTTAAAATTTTATTTATTGGTTCTTCTTAGTTATATATGACAGAAGAATCCATTCTGATAAAACTATACAAGCATAGGATATGTCTTTCTCCAATTAGGACCCTATTCTTGTGGGTGGGCACAATGATGTTGTTCTCTTAGGTATTTTTATATGTGTACATAGGAAAATTATGTTATATTCATTTTATTATCTTTCCTACTCCTATACCCCATCCCTTCCTTTTTGTCCCCTATTTGCCTAATCTGTTAAAATCTTCCCCTTCCTCCCTTTATTGTGGTTTAGCTTCCACATATCAGAGAAAACATTTGACCTTTAGTTTTGGGGGGTTAGATTATTTCACTTAGCATGATAGTCTCCAGATCCATCCATTTACTGGCAAATGTCATAAAATCATTCTTCTTTATGGATGAATAATATTTCATTGTATACATATGCCACATTTTCTGTACCATTCATCTGCTGATGGCACCCAGCTTGGTTCCATAGCTTAGCTATAAACATTGATGTGGCTACGTCACTGTGGTGTGCTGATTTTAAAATCAGCCCCTTGTTTTTTTGACTAATTACCTTTTTTGTATAATGTATTTCTTAATGACTCAATCTAACAGTTTAAAATAACTTTGTTTCTCACCCCCTCCTAGATTATTTCCCATTCTTGTGTAGAATCTCCCCAACGTTCCCCAAATCCCTAAATATATTTTAATTCATTGACATAATTTATTTTGTTTGAGGTTAAAGCAGTCAGTGCTAGGCAGAGAAAGTGAGAATTTCAGGAAATTAATGAGGCAACTGCATACCATGACTCCAGGAACGTGGGCTTTCTGAGGTGTGAATAGTTACTGGGGATTTAGGCAAGAATCTTCCATCCAATTCTAGAGGGCTCCAGGTAAGGATCCTCTAACTGCTCATACTGTGAGTAAATCTTATGATCATCTTGTTATCTCAATGTGTTGAATGTTGAGTGGAAGATACAGAAAACACTACGGGAAATTCTAAATTTTACATTTATTTCGTTTAGATTCAAAAACCTTTTTTGCTGGACACAGTGGTCCACACCTGCAATCTCAGCAGCTGGGGAGGCTGAGGCAGGAGAATCTCAGGTTCAAAGCCAGACTCATCAAAAGTGAGGAACTAAGCAACTTAGGGAGAACCTGTCTGTAAATAAAATACAAAATAAGACTGAGGAAGTGGCTCAATGACCAAATATCCTTGAATTCTATCTCCAGTACCAAAAGAGAAAAAGGAAGAAAAAAAGTGAATTAGTTAAAGTTTGGTTGAGTTGATGTTACTTGCCTGATTCATTAGTGTGAATACTGTGTCATTTTATCTGCTTCTGTGTATGACGTGCTGACGTCTAAAGCAATTCCATTGATCTGAAAATGTATCTGCATATAAGCATACATAAATATACACCTTAAATATATATGTACATAGACTATGTTTTCATTTTATGTGATTAAAATTTATGCACTTCATTTTCAAGTGAAAACATTTTCTAAGAATGTATTAGTGCAGATATAAATTACTGTTTAGAGCTTAAAGTTTTTGATCCCTTATGAAATTCACTACTGCTATAATTTTTAAAAGCAGAGAGTCAGAATTCTAGAAGTCAAGGTCAGCTCTTTTTTGTGGCAACTGTTAGGTTCTTTAATCTCTGAAGGATCAGGAGGTTCTTAGTTAACTTTCCTGAGGTCTCCATTTCATGACCTCAATTTCCCTGAAACACAACACCTCATGGAAGGGCATTTGCCAACCTTCTGAAGAAATCAATAGTTTATACTCTCCATTAATTCCAAAGTACTTAATAGCCAATGCACTCTCTATTTAGGAAAAAAATGAACACTAATTTTCTTGCACTCTTTTAATTGATTTTTCATAATGAAATTACTCTGTAGAGTTTTGATATTAAATTTAGTAGAGAAACATTTTGGTTCATAGGGACTCAGCAATATTCAAGTTCAGCACATCCCCATTCATATTTCCGGTTTTCTTCTATATATGAATCTAATCAGTTAGCTATAGATAATTTGGATTATGGATTTTTATGTTCATGTTATATCAGTAAATATATTTTTCCTGTATAGGAGCACAGAATTATAGCATTATTATATTTGTATAAAAGGGAAAGACTATCATACAGATTTTAGTAATTGTAAACCTTTCAAGACAGAAAGGAACGATGATTTCTCTTTCAAAAAACTTGACTAGACTTCTTCTCTTGAAGATGACTTGTGCTTTTTTCCTGATGCTAAAGAGTTTTAAATACATAAGTAACATAGTAATGATGAGAAATTTGGTTTTAAAATGGTACAGAAAATATTGTGCACAGTAAGACTAGAGTTGGGGAGATTGGCAACTAGGTATCTGCAGTCATATGTGCATCAAGCTATTAAAGTAAAATTTGCTCATGACCTTATCAATATGAATTTTTTTTAGCAAAAAATTGTCAAACATTGACAATTTCAAGTGAGTCAAGTAAATTAATGGAAGGAAAGAAACTCTTAAAATACTTCAGCCTATATGAGTATTTGAGAAATGGAGCCTAGATTAACATAATGAAACATAATGATAATTTATAGGAACCCAGAGTAATATTTGGTAAAGGAATATTTGAGGGGAGCTCATATATTGGTAGGGGATGGAGACTATATCCTGATCACTCAGATCATCAACTGCTAAAGAATGCTTATGGATCTGGTGCCTGGAAGGTGAGGTGCGGCCATGGTTCTTTGAGTTGTGATGGTTTCAATCTATCTAGACTGGTGGCATAGTAAAGAAAAAAATTCCATATCTCCAGGAAAATATCATAAGACTAGAATGACTAATTTGATAAGCGTTTCATTAATACAAACAATGCGGTATAAATGAAAAGACCAGTACTGGATGTATAAAAATATGGCAGCCTAACGTCATGGTAGGCAGGAAATATTTGGTAGTATGTTACTGACTAATGCATTCAGAGTATTTTTCTATTTGGGGAAAAATAAAGTGAGGGTAGGTCATCGATTTAGTGAGGCTAGTTTTTGGCATTCCTTTTTTGAATTCAAAGAACATATTTTAAGGAACATGATTCAAGTAAAATATAGAAATATTTTCTCTACAGTAACTTGAAACTAAAAACTATCTTAACTGGAATTTAAAAGTATCTGAGATAAGAATGATACTATTTCAATAAAGAGCAGTAGGAATGATCACAAAACAGAATAATTCATAAGACAAACATAGCATTTCAAGTTATGATGGATAAGTTTATGAAAGTAAGCATTTAGTTTTCAAAAGATTCCCAAAGATTTGAAGTTTTCTAGGCAATGTGAAAAATTATGTGTAATTTATGTATGTCATGTTCAATGACAAGTGAAACATTATTTTAGTTGTGTTACTTTGTGACCTGGGGACATGCCTTGATCACAATTTGCAGTTTTAAAAAATAACAAGGGTATTACCTTGAAAGAGTGGGTTCTGATGACTGAAATGATTGCAATTCCCCTATTCAATAAGAAATAGGAATATCTACAAAATAAAGTTATAGTGAATGAGTGGAGGTATTAGAATAAAGTGATGCGATGCATTATTCTTTGGATTTGCCCATATGTTACATAAGGTATGTGTGAAAGGAAACAGTTGGAGATGATATTGAGACTTGTAAATGGGAGGACTGAGTAAGTGGTGATGCTGCTATCACAGAGAAGAGAAGTGGAATGAAAGTTCATGCATTTGTTTTCTATTGTTTTGGTAAGAAATGACCACCCACTTAGTGTCTTAAAAAACACACGTTATTTTATGGTTGTGTAGATCACATGTTCACAACAGGTCTCAACCGTCTAGAATCAAGATGGCAGCAGTAGGACCATGCTCCTTCTGAAGGCTTTAGAGAAAAAATTGTTTCTTTGCCCATTTGGGTTTCTAGAGTCTGCCTACATTTTTTTTTTTTTTTTTTAACTATGAACATGCTTCCATCTTCAAAGCCAGTAATGACAGTTGGAGACTGTCTCACATACCATCTCTTCAGTTACAATTCTCACGTATTTCGTTCCCCCATTTAAGCATACTATGGTTAAATTGGATTTGCCAAGAAAATAAAGGAAAATCCAAACACTTTCACATAAAATGATTTTCAATCTTAATTCCATTTTCAAACTTAATCCCCCCTTTTCATACAATCTAAAATATCCAATGTCCTAAACATTACAACCTGAGTATCTTTGGGGGCTGTTTTCTGCCTACCACAGGGTATAGTGCATCCAATGAGGGGCAGCAAAAGGCAGAAAGAGGTTTTCACACCCACAGTATTTATGTCCCTAGTTCTGTATTCACATACAGAGTTTAGAAAACACTGAAAACCATGGAATAACTGAGTTTTAGAATTGGCTCCAAACCCTTTAAATAGTCCTCCCCACTTAAAAATACTGTTACAATTACACAGAAGCCCACCTTGGAGAGTTGACCACTTTCACCTTCTGGCTTATGTACATTCATTTTCTATTGCTGCAAATTCATTGCTGTAAACTTGGCACTTTAAAAAAAAAATACCTGTTTATTTATTGGTTCATAGTTCTAGGTCAGAATTTTAGCACAATTTGGTTTTATTTTCAAGTCAGAATATCAGAAAATCACAATCAAAGTGTCAGTCAGACTAAATCCTCATTTGTAGTCTAAGTGGAAATTAATCTTCTGAGCTCAGGCTCGCCTGTGGAATCTAGCTCTTGTTACACATTTTCATATTTGCTGTCAATGGAATGCTGTTCTCAGTTTCTTAAGGTCAACCACATTTCTGGCCCCATCATCATCAAACAAGCAGCACATCAAATGTTTTGTCTTTGAATCTCACTAAGCCTTCTCTTCCATATATGCCAGGAGAAACTCCATGCTTTAAAGGGTTAGATGCTTAAGCCACACTCACTGCATTAATCCACCTTTTGTCAACATGTTAAAACAGATTATATAAGCAAGTAAAAACCATCACATTCACAGGAGAGCATTTAGGAGGAATGAATGTCTTAGGGACGGATCTTAGAATTCTTTCTCCCCACCTCATTATTATCACTGCCTGTGTCTTCCTGTCCCACTCACAACTTTCTTAATCTTTGCACCTGAAATTTGATCCTTGTCTTCACCTTTAGCCTTGGCTCTCTCCTCTAAGACAATATTGACAATTTTCTCTGACTTGATCAACCACATCCAGGAGTAAGACAGTCTGCTGCCTTCTAGCACATTCCCCAGAAGGGTTGGCCAAACTTCCCCTCTGGTTCAGAACACAAGAAGATTACATGCTATAGAGAGAGTCTTGAGTTAAGCTCCTAAGTTTGATATTGAACTAATGTTAACAGGACATGTACTTAAAACGAAAAGAGATTTGTTATTTTCTTTGGAATAAGTATAGAGGGAAAAAGGAGAAAGAAGTGAAGAAAGAATGTAAGTTTAGAAGAAGAGGACAGAAAGTAGACAACATAGAGGGAAAGGATGGTTTCTGAGGAAAGAACTTGGAAAAATTCCAATCTCCCTTGTTAACAGCTAAAAGAGGATGCAGATATAATAATTTCAAAATATTTCAGGTAGTCACTTCAAAATATTGCTTATAGAGTTTGCTTTTCTGGACTAAACAAAAATTTTAAAATAAAAATCAGAACACACTTGTAGTTCTTAGCACATTAAGATGCATAGACTGTAGAATGAAAAACTTCGATATGTTAAACTGCCTTATGAAAGGAAAATAAATCTGATTAAGAGACTAGAAGAAGAAGAAGAAGAAGAAGAAGCAGCATATTATCAGGTTCTGAGAGCAGATTCTTTGAATAGGTTCACACAAGGAGACTTTTCCTGAAAGATTTCAACAGTATGTGGGAAAAAGAATAGACAGTTGCTCTGGAAATTATAATAAACTTTGATGAACAAATTATTTAGAATTTTATAAACAAGTAAGTCACAGAAAGACAAAATGTAGAGTAAATGAGTGACAGAGGCTCAATAAATGAATTTGAATAAAAAGTCAACTCTTTGATTTTCATGACAATAATTTGACAAAATGTAAAATATGTTTTCCCCCCCAAAAAAATCTAGAAAATCATTTTCTGTCCTTAATGAGATGGTTTGTCACATTCAGGTTGAATAACAGTTTTAATTAACTTGGAAGAAACCCCACTAATTCTTTGGATTCTATGACTGCCTTTAGGTGTTCACGTATAAGACAATTCTGGTTTCTCCAGTGTGCACATATGTAATACAATTAAATCAGGAAAAAGCAAGTGATAATTGCAAATATGCCTTTACCTACTTAAATGAGAACAAATACAGAGAATACAAATATAACTGTATAAAATATCATTAATTTGATTTCCAATTTTTAATTTGTGTTTAATTTATATAAATGCTATAAACCTGATAATCAATTCATACCTATTTAGTTATGTTTGTGAAAACTATGGCTACTTCTATTCTGGTCTTCTAGAAATGGATACAAATAACAAGGAAAGAGGAAAAAAAAAAACCTTATTATCCTGTTAAAACAAAAAGGGAGCTTAATTAGGCAGTGCAACCTTTATATGTAGCAGGTGAAAAGCTCTGTGACTTGGTAGGACAGCTTCATTATTTAACAGAGTTGGGAATGGGTGGGAGGGGTCCAGATGGGGCCAGCCTGGGACAAGCAAATAAAAAGTGATGATAAGAAGGGAGAGATTTGATTGTGAGGGTCATAAAAGTGTTCATTACCAATCTCCCACATTGGGGAAGTGTATCTCACTTTCCAAAGGGAATGCCTGAAATTAAACAGTGGCTCTTTAGAAACAAGGAGGATTTGATTGCTTAGGCTGAAACCCTGTAAAAGCTGCTGTGAGACTTGCCTGGGACTGTTAGGAGGAAGCCTTCATCAGAGAAGGTCTGCAAAGCCCAGTATAAAGCGCCCAAGGGAAACTGAGGAGACGATTACCTCCTTACAATGTCTCTGAAAAGGAAATTTTCAGAATCCTGGAAGAAGAAAATTATCTCTTTTTTTTTTTTTTTTTTTTTTAAATAGCCCTTAATTAATTGCAAGGATTCATGTGTCCTTTCTGAGTAGAATCAAAGGGCCATTTGAGCAGCACAGGTAATTGGCTATGTATAGGCACCTGCTTGGGACACTGTTTTGGTCTGTTAGGATTATTTTCCAGAGTGAGATTTATTTTTTAAATCCCCCTGGAGCTGTTTTCTCACTCACTGAGAAATGGCATCAGAGTTACAAGGAACTTATTTTGTACTGTTTATGTGTAGTTGAATATGTTCAAAAATATACATTAGATGCTTTGTGAAAAGTGAAATGACAAAATATCAGGTGTCTTTGCATTTGCAACAGTATTTTGAGTAGCAGAGACAAAATAAGATCAGTTATTTTCCACCTTTATATATTATTTAATAAAACCTGATTAACTTGCTGTCAACTATACTGAAAGAAAAGACTATATAACTACCTTCTTCAAAAAGGAAAATCCTGAAGACTTTGACAGATGGGATAAAGAAGACAAATGGAACCAGTAAGTATGATTGCCTTATCTCTAGTAAGGAGCACCTGTGATGGCAACCTGTGGATTTTTTTTTTTTTTTTTCCCCACTTACATCGTTATTTCATTCAGGCACTATCCCATCAATCAAAAGGCCTGGAGCTTCTGTAGCAAAGCTCCAGCAACACATTATCCTTAGACTATTCCCACTGTGGTGCGCATGTTTTGTGTTCACCAAGCAGTGGGCAACTTTTGCTTAGGAAATGGACTTTTCCTTCTGATAAAATGCTTGAGACCAGAGTTTCTCCACCTTCTGAGAAAAGGAGAAGGAGGCAGAACATTTGAAGTTTTTGTCTTATTTATAAATCTCACCACAACATTTACTTGAGCATCTCCATGAGGTTAAAATTATGGCCAAAGAAGAAATGTCATGCATGTTACCAATTAAAGAGAATGGCATATCTTTATTTTTGGACTACTGCATTCACATAAGAACATTTAAGTAATATGACTTTTTAATTAATAGATTTATGCTTGCTTTTTTCCTGATTTTAAATTTTCTATAAATTATAAAAAAATTATTGCTGGACAATCTTTAATAATGAAACTGTTCTGAAAAGCTGGCATTAGGTGTAGACAAAATTCTTGCCAGCATGGAAAGTGTTGGCATTTCTTTTCTATTAGAACTATGATTATTAATGTTGAACATTAAATGATGTCACTGTGATGTTTTCATTCATGTGTGTGTCTTGCATAAACCATGACAACATTTCTTTCTACTCTCTCCTGCCTTTTCCTTTCTCACCTCTTTGTCCAGTCTCCTGTCCTTTCTCAATGTTCCTTCTTCTTAGAGGTAATTTTTAAAAGTTATTACATATAAAAAAATGCAACATATTAAGAGAAATAAGCCAGACACAAAAAGATGAGTATTGGCATTACTATAAAATAAAATTAAAACACATACTTATAAAGATTTTTAAGGAAAGAAATATCCATCCTGATATTTATATTATCAAAAACAACTTGTAATAAATTGGTCTTCACACAAAAAATATGAAAATGTATTTTTCTTCAAAATGAGGACCAGGACACCATGCATCAAGAATATTAAAGAACAGAGAACAAAATCATAGAAAATAAATGGCTCTGACTTTATTATTCCAATGCTAAATAAATAAGTCCAACATGACTTTTTCTTTAAACATTCTTAAATAAAGAGTAGATATTCACTGGACACCCATTCTAGGCACTGCTGTTATTTCAAATCCGCTTAGAAGCAGATGCTAACATAGGATTAAATATACAAGGGTTTTGTTAGGGAAATGGCTATGTGAAGAAAATAGGAAAACAGAGGGAAAAGTGGGAGAATTGTCTTACCCCAAAGTAACTACACTTCGTGGAAAAAGGAAAAGAATATCGACCTGAACCAGTCTGAACTGACATGCCGTCTAAGGAGATATTCTGCAAAGTTTTCAAAGATTTTTTTTTTTTTTTGTAGTAAAATTTAGCTTTTGAAGGGATCCCCTTCATCCAAGCAAAAGTCTTCCTTGGCTTCTTTGTCATTGTCATCAACAGACAGCAACCCCTGACACAAATGAAGGAATGAATTTCAGAGCAAAGCTGACAGATCTCCGTATCAATTATAATTTCCATAACACAGGGCACAATGAGCCTATGAGCTTATCCTCATGACTGCCAAAGAATGGCATTTATGAGATGTTATATAGCAAATTTGAGTCAATATCAGTATATATCTTCTTTCTATTGGAACTTCAATCAATTTTGAAATGTGCCATGATGGTTAGTTTTATGTGTCAACTTGACTGGGCTAAGGAATATCCAGATAGCTAGCAAAACAGTATTTCTGGGCATATTATAAGGGTGTTTCTTATTTTTTATTTTTTTAGACCTCAGAATTAGTGCTATCTTTATTTTTAATACTTTTTATCTGTTCTAATTAGTTATACATGACAATAGAAGGCATTTATGCATTTTGATAAATCACACATAAATGGAATATAATCTCTCATTTTTCTGATTGTACATATTGTAGGATCACCTCAGTCATGCAGTCATATATGTACATGAGGTAATAGTGTCTGTTTCATTCTACTATTCTTCCTACCCCAAATCCCTTCCCCTCCCTTCACTCCAAGTAATCTAAAGTAACTCTATTCTTCCCTAGCACCTCCCCACATCTTACTGATTGAGGGTGTTTCTACAAAATAATAATAATAATAGAGTTTAGAGTTGGGAACTGAGTAAAGAAGATCTGCCCTCAACAGTTGGGTGGGCACCATCCAGTCCACTGAGAACCAGAATGGAACAAAAGGGCTAAACAGGGAAAATTTAGTTTTTGCTTGCGATGAGACATCCATACTCTCCTATACTTGAACACCTTTGACTGATTCTCTGGTCTTCAGACTCTGAAGATCTTATATTTTTGACTCTCCTAGTTCTTAGATTCGCATGCATGAAAATGTCATGGTGAAACTGTTTTAGTCAGCTTTTTTGCTGCTCTGACAAAAATACCTGACAAGAACAATTATTAGGAAGATAAGTTTATTTTGAGGCTCATGGTTTCAGAAGTCTCAATCCACAGAGAGCTGACTCCGTTTCTTGAGGCTCTACATGAAACAGAACATCATGGGGGAAGAGTGTGGTGGAGGAAATGAATTTAGGACATATCAGAAAGCAGAAAGAGAGACTTCTCCTGTCACCAGGAACAAAATATATGCTCAAAGGCATGCCCCAGAGACTCACCTCCTTCAGTCACACCCTACCACCTGCAGTTACCACCCACCTAATTCCTGTAGGGGATTAATGGACTGATAAGGTTATGGCTCTCATCACCCAATCATTTCACTCTAAACTTTCTTACATTGTCTCACATATGAGCTTTTGGGGAAAATCTCATATCTAAACCATAACCGAAACCCATTAATGTATGCAGTTATTAATTATTCATAACTGTAATAGAAATGTCTAACACTACTCAAGCAGCTTTCCTGAATCTACATTTCTAAAGAACCAGTTATGGGACTTCTCAATTTCCATAACTTCCTGAGTCAATACATCTCCTCCACTGCATTGATTCTGATGCTTTGGTAACTGATTAATATACCTGTTCTTAACGTTTTCCTCCAAAAAGTAAAAGTCTTTGAGGGTGAGAATAGACACTCCTCTTTGCATTACTAGTGAAAGGAGAACTATTTTGGCATGTTTTTTGAACTATCAGAAAAAGAGAAGGGCTGTAGATATTTTCAGAATCTGTTCAAATTTTAAAGGTCTACCTCTTGAAAAGAAGCTATTTTTGGATTATTTATAATTAAATTGCTTTATCAAATAGCAAAATGCACTGGTCTCTGTGTGTGAAGAGGAAGGTTTCACATGAGAATTTGACTCTCCATGTAATTGTATTATTTTTATATTTATGGGATATGTGTGATCAAGTAAAAGTTCCAAAAAAAGAAAGTCTTTGGTTATCCTGTGCTTATTACTCCCAGGTTTATACTTTGACCATAGACACTGTTCATTTTTCTATCTACAGTAGAGATGATTCCTCATAGAACCATGTATTTATATGGGTGGGCAAAGATTGCGAAGGCAGATTTGGATGCCTGACAATCATGCATTGTCACATTAATGAAAGTCCAACAGATCAGTGAAACAGAAGTGGTCACCCAAAGGTTGGAAAAAGTCAGAGTAGAAAATGAGTGAGAGAAGGAAAATAGTAACTAAGTTCACAGAAAAAGTCCCAAAGTAGACTTTAAGACATTCTGAGTTCTAATCCACCTTGAATTTTTATTAACTGTGTGTTGGTGATAAAATAACTGAAAGAGCTCACACTTGTGTTTAATATTTTAGAGAATAATTATGAAACACAGTAAGCAGGTGATTATAAAACATCTAAAAACTTAGTGTTCTATGCAAATTAATAAATCTATCATAAATTATTGTACAGTAAGTACTTACATGTACTTCAATTTTCTACAAATTCATATTTCCACTGATTCTGCCATTAATTATGTGGTTAGCAAAACGAATGCTTTGGTTCTGGTTAATACATTCATTCATGTATTGCAGAAGCCCAGGTCAAAATAACCAAAAACAAAATGTAAGTGCTGATTCTTGTAGCACAGGTGTTTATTTCAGATAGAATTAAGATTAAGATAATATTGTTCTGGGTCTGCCATCATTTGTTCATTTTGCTTATCTATGATTCTCTCTTCATATAGGCCTGTGAGTTCTTGTTACAGATAAGCTTTCTGCCTGACCAGGGAGGATGATTTTAGAAAATCATAACTGCGTTTGCTCACAGCTAATGATCCTAACAACGACAGTGTTTCCTAGCCCTCCAAGCAGGAAGGTTCACAAGATGATTTTCACTGGCCTCCCTTGTTCTTGAGCCCATTTTTGAACCAATCCCTTCTCACAGGATGCAGTATGATCATAGCTTGTCCTAGCTTCAATGATCAATGTTGTTGTCAGGTGCAACAAACTATGATGAATAACTATCCCAGCAAAACCACAGGTGAGAGATACTCCAAAGAACCAGAGAAAAAAGACTGAGCAATCTAAGCTCAGGTTTGAATTGTTGAAATCGAGGACATGAATATCAGATTGTGCACTGTGTTGAATTAGAAGGAAGTTGTTGGATATTTGATTTTACAGGGAAAATGCTAACAGTTTGAAACTTATTATAAAGTACTGAGAATTCAGAGGAAAGGATAAAGTAAAGGAGATAGGGAAGGAGTCGGGTACAGGTAGACACAAATATCATCTATGTTGATATCTTAGCCCCAATGGATATCTGATGATTCACTATTAATCTTTATTTAAAGGAGATGCTATAAAATCCAACCAAATGCCCCCAGTTCAGGAGATTCCATGGCCCAAGTCATGTGGTATGTTTCTTACCAAATTCCTTTCCAGTATAGAAGGACATAAAATGTTATAAAAACAAATCACAAAATACAGACATACCCAGGTCAAGTTATATTCTTTTTATTTTTCCAAAATATTTTTTCTTTATACCTCTCTATGATATATTTAAAACAAAATGGATTTTTCCAGTGTCCAGCTTTCTTGAAACATGTAAGCCAATAAAAATAAGAAACAATTGCTTTGAAAGTCATTCTTTGGTGCTTTGCAAGGTGTGGCAGTAGAAAGAACTACTTTTTTTGACAAACATTTTGCTCAGTTTTTTCAAGCACAGTTCTGTGTTCATTTCTACAGTGATGAAAGTATTATATACCTCAAGGCAGTTTAACTTTAATCAAGGAAGTAGGAGTAAACTAAGCAAGAAATTGCAATAAGTATTAAATACATGTTGGTCCTTACACCATGTTCATTCATCTGCTCAGAGTACTAACTACTTATTTTGCTATATTCTCCAAATTTGTTCTTTTAAAGAAACTAAATTATAATAATTTTGTCCCCATTTCCTTTCTAAGGTTTCTGATACCTTAGCAGGAAATGAAATACTTATTGATGCCAGTATAGAGAGCTATTTACATTTTAAATATAAATAATTATTGAAGTTCAAAATAGAATTAGTTCACCTATTTTGCACTTCACTCATTGATTAGTTACTGGATATGCTGAGTTGTGTTAGCCTGCAAATAAAAGTTACATTTGCTAAATAAAATAAAATTTTGAATGTACTCTCAAAGACTATCTCAAACATTGACAATAATCTAAATGATTTTGGTCAAATGTGCTTTGAAGAATGAATGAGTGGATGATCAAAAACATGGCAGGAAGCATCCATCTTGCTATGTCAGGGTTTTCTGAGCTGCTTCCACAAGATGTTTTGAACACTGAGCAGATGACAGCTATGGTGGTCTCTCCCTTTAGAACCCTCTATGCCTTGGTCCTTTGTGTTTTAATCAGTTTTTTCACTGCTGCAACTAAAGGACCCAACCAGAACAATTGTAGAGGAGAAAAAGTTTATCAGAGTGCTCATGGCAGGAGAGGGAAACGGCTCACTTAGAGAGAGGCTCCACTCACCAGATAGAAAATACATACCTCATAGCCATGCCCTCAATGATCCGCCTCCTCCCCACCTGCCTCCAGTTACCACTCAGTTAATCACATCAGGGATTAATGCACCAATTAGGTTAAGGATGTAGCTTACTCATTTCTCCTCCACACCTTCTTGCATTGTGTCATACGTGAGATTTGGGGGACACCTCATCTAAACCATAACACTCTGGTTTTATTTTTAACTTTACTGAGCCACTGATGGTCAAAGCAAATTACCGAATCAGTATGATATCTAGTGTCTTTACACAATAAGTACATAAATCTCGGTGTTTGTACGATGTGTATGGGAGATGGGTATAATCTATCCTGCAGATAAATCTACAATTCTAACTATATAACCATCTGGTAATTCTCCAGAAGATGTATTTGATTATGGTCTTCCTGAGATAATTGCTCACACAGTTTATAAGGGTTTGGATAAATTTTTTCAAAATTTGTGTGCCTTAGTAAGCATAAACTACTCTTTAACTGCTAACTTACTGTACATAAAGTAAGATATATAAAAGATGATTTCAATAAGTTTCAATAAAAACATTATAATAGGGAATTGTTTGGGATTATATGTGAATAGATTTAGTATTAAAGACAGTTTATGTCCTATGAATAAAAAAATTAGTCTATAAATATGCCTAAGAGAGAATAAAAGTTATGTCAACATGTTATGGATGATGTATAATGAGCTTAACAAGCTTACATGAGTTGACAGCATCTGATCTTCTTAAATTCTTATCATGAGACACAGCAGCACTAGAAGATCAGAGCTAGTATTTCCTTACTAACTACAAACACAACTGCACTTCATTTAATACTACTTGTGATTGTTTAACTTATGCCTAATTAATACCTTTTTAAACATAAGAAAGCCTGAATCAAAGAGATTAAGTAGCTCTTTATAAGGCAGCATAGAAAATGGTAAGACCTGGGATTTGATCTCTGGTTTTAGATTTCTCGTTGCCAACGTTATAAATTTCATAACTTCTCTTAGGTGCTCTTTCGGCAATGACTTCACTAGCATTTCACAAAACACTGTTATTTTCCTTGAGTAGACAGCCTTCACAGAAATTCTTTAATTCCCCATCTCTGCACCCTAGAGTTTTTCTCAGTTTTATGTGAAATGTAGTTTCGGAATTCCTCACTCTGTCTACTTTGCTGAAACTTTTAGCAGATTCTTGGCACATAAGTCTTTATTTTTTTTTTTTTCAGACTGTTATTCTTACCACATCCTAAGTGGTTTTTTATTCCTTACCTAATGCGAATCTTCTTCACTCAAATCCAACATGTTGGAAAATTTAGAAATAAAATATTGCCTGAGACTTTTGAGATATTGTAGTGATTTAAATTTGCCCTACAGAAAACCCATTCTCTAAGGACTTCATCACTCAGATCCTGTTACTGAAATATATGAACTGGAAAAGAGGCCAAATCAGGAAAAACCTGGCTCAAGATGTGGAAAGGGAAAACCTTGTTAGAAGGATTTACCACCCAATTATACCAGGTCTAAGACTCTGCCCAAATTATTGATGCTATTCATGTTATTTTAGTATAGCAGAAATTATCTCTTCAGAAATGGAATTATTAGCTAGACCTTGAAAAAACAACTGGAGAGCTTTGTTGTAATATGAATTAATTCATTTAAAAACTGCTTCCTAAAACTGGTTATAATTACCATATCTTGTCACTGTTAAATTTCTCTGTTTTTAATTCAAATATAAAATTTCCTTTTAAAACAAATACAAGTGGTTTTATGTTAGTACTTTTTGAATGTGAAGATGACATGAATTTTTATTTTTATTTTTAAACAATTAATAGTCACTTAAAAAGTGAAATTCAATAGACTATTCTAGTAAAATTGAATATTATTTTACTGAATTGAATAATAAATAATGAAGCTCACAAATTATGATACTTCAATACAAATCATGAACCAATTTACATTTTATTTTTTATTCTGACTAAAACCTGTCCAAGGTTCCATAAGTTGACATCATTTTATGTGTCAACTTGAATGGATCATGGTGTGCCCAGATATGTGGTTAAACATTTTTCTGGTTTTCAATGAAGATTAATATTTAAGTCAAAAAGGTGAATGTATTAGTTATTCCCTAATGTGGCTGGGCCTCATCCTGTCAACTGAAAGTTGAAATAGAATAAAAATGACTGAATAAGGAATCATTCGATGTTCATGACTGCCTTCCAGTTGGGAATTCAATATTTTCCTCCCTTGGGACTTGAAGTAAAATGTTCAGCTTTTCTGAGTGAGTGTGAGATAATCTTGAGTGAGGAACTCTATCATCCGCTCTCCTGGTCCTCAGGTCTTCAGACATGGACTAAAACTAAACCTTCATCTCTCCTGATTCCCTAAAACTGATTGCTCATGAAGATGGTGGGAATCACTGGCTTCTATACTCACATGAGCCGATATCTTAAATAAATCTCTTGTATTCATATAATTACTTTTGTTGCTCTGAAGAACCCTGAGTATGAATTAGGAAGTAAAATGAAAGAAAGATGAAGAAAAAAATTTAACCCTTTCCCCAATTTTGGTAATGACATAATATTTTTCATTGGATAATTAAGTTTCCCTTGTATTTGGATTAGTAGTTCCCAGGTTAGCAGAATCAAAGGGATGGGCAGAAGAGTTAATGAGGGATGATAGTTAAATCTTTTAAGAATTTGTGAAGACATGTCTCCTGAGAAATTAAAGCATATTATATATGGAAATGCTTGGCTGCTAATTGGAACTGCTGCACAGTTATTAAATAAAACTGGATAAAGTATCTGACACTCCTTTTTCTATCCTCAGTCAACTCTGGACTCACCATACAGATTTTGTGAATTCCCCTTAAGCTTTCTTTTGCTTCCTTTTTTCTAATTTCATTAACATGAAAGAACATACTGTTTTAATTATGTACATTTTTCAGTAGTTGTTTTCATCAGTCATTTCACTGTTGTGACCAAAAGAACTGACAAGAACAATTAGAGGAGTAAAAGTTAATTTCAGGGCTCATGGTTTCAGAGTTCTCAGTCTACATATGGCCCACTAAATTGCTCTGGGCCCAAGATGAGGCAAAAGATTATGACAGAAAGGGTATGGCAGAAGAAAGCAGTTGGGGACATGGCACCAGGAATAAGAGACTCCACTCACCAGGTACAAAATGTTTACCCCAAAAGCATGTCCCCAATGACCCACCTGCTCCAGGCACACCCTACCTGCCTAAAGTTACTACCCAGTTAATTCTTATCAGCATATTAATGCAATGATTAGGTTAAGGCTCTCATAACCCAATCATTCCACTTCTAAACCCTCTTGTCTTGTCCCATACATCAATATTTGGGAGGCGCCTCACATCTAAAGCACTACTACCACAGCAGTAGTGATGATCAGTTTCATATGTTATTGATTCATTCATTCAAAATATTTTCCATGAAGTGCCCAAGAGATGCCAATCCTTCTTCTTGGTCCTAATGTCAATTGTGGGCGCAAGAGGGAAAGATTGAGTGGAGCAGAAAGTGAGCAATAAGAGAGTAAAATAATCAAATCCATATGATGAAGTTGATGAATGTTGCTGTTAATTTTTAAATAGAAAGTTAGGAGAATATTTCAGAGAACAACATTATTGCTTGAGAATTTTTTGTGACTTTCTTTGCCAGGATATTAGAGTAGATTGTTATTATCTGTGTATCATGTCACATCTGTAGATGTTTCTGTGAACATTGAGATTTGGGGTGAGAAAGGAAAAGGAAATTATTGAAACAACTGAAGTTTAATTGAAATGAACAGTTTATGTTAATTCAACAAATATGGTACAAACTAAAAGTACCTATATAAAATCGCCTCAACAAATACAGTGGAAAATTGGCATGTGCAATTATTTAAGACTTAGGTTCTCAAGTCAATGTAAGGCCTGGGGGTACAGCTCAGTGGAAGATCCTTGGCCTGGCATGTGTGAGGCCCAGAGATCTCATCCCCAGCTGTGTAAGAAACAAACAAAAAATATCACAGTGGAAGTCTTGCCCATGATCTACATTATTTTTCTCAACTTGATTAAATCCTTTCTCATCTCGGATCAAATTTCTTCATCTATAGATAGAGCAAACCTATTTCTCTCAGTAAACTTGTTATGACCATCAAAAAACAAAAATATTTTACAAATTATCAAAATTATTAAAATATAATTTAAAGTTGTATTTCTTTTAGAATAAGTACAAAGTGTAAAGGTAACATCCAAACTTTAAAATTAATATTTTTCCCTGAAATGGCATTTTGGTCATGAATAAATCATGTGACAAACAGAATACACAGTGACTATAAAAGCATCAATTTAATTCCAAAAGAAGAAAAATTAACCACAATGTTTCCCAAATGAATTATCCTTGAAGCAGTAATTTCCAGAATTGGTATCTTTTGGAAGTTTGGAAAAACTTCAAGAAGATAATAAGTTCTGTAATTAATTCTTTACCAAAATGCAACTCATATCTTATAATTAAGATGAAGGATAAATGTAACCTAAAGAATTAAAAATAGTCAAAACATATACTATTTGTTTACAAACTACTGGGGGGATTACCCTGTATTTAATTTCTAAAACCTGCTTAATACCATTGACATAACTAATTCATATGAATACTGCCATGCATGCTGGGTAGGAACAATGTAAATACTAATTTTGCTTCCTGTCTGATGAAGGCAGAGATTTACATGCCCAGTATGAGTAAATGAATGTAGTTATTTTGAAAGCATAATATCTATTGGGAATCCAAACAATTCCAAGGGATGTACTAGCATGTAGTATACAAAGTATACTTTCACAACTAGGATGGAGGGGAGGGGCAGAAAAACATGTCATAAATTTACAGTTTGGTTTTGAGAGATGTTTTATGTGTGTCAAGTTGAATTGTGGAGGGTGTGCCTACCAGAGAGTGAGAGGAAACCATCAGGAACAATTGACCTGATTTAGCATCTAAAATATTCACTAAACCCTTCCCAGATTTTCACGTGATATTATAAACCTCTTTCATTGACGTAATTAGTGTATCACCAAATCACCAAGTTAGGTGATTAGTGATTTACCAAAAAAAAAAAAAAAAAAAAAAAAAGTCATGACATATCTTCTCCAAGGTTAGGTTAAAGAATAATTTTGACTTTTATGTCCCCCAACCTCTCTCTCAGCCCTGCTTGAGAGAAGCCCTGCAAGGAATTTATGTTCAGACAACAGAAAGTAAGGACCCAAGGCCATCTAATAGCCACAGTGCTGAGTGAATTGTCACAGTCCATCCTGGGGCTGGATACATCTGTTCACACCTTAATAGCAGCCTTGAGAGACATCTTCAGTTAGAGGCACTTGGAGAAACCAAGAAATTGAAATAATAATTGCGTTAAGCCACTATGTTTTAGGGTAATTAATTACATACCAGTAGAGAGCAAATACACATCATTTTCATTCAAATTTGTTAGAATTCTTTAGTATCAACTGACTTTATATAAAACTAATTTATTGTAAAATTTTGGTTATAAAATAGTCATCACAAAAGTCATATACACACAGGTATGTGTACATACACATGCATATACAATTTTTATATTATTATGTCTTTCCTCTCCAAAATATGAAAACTAATACAACTCTTTTTGAAATGAAGTCTCATCATTATACAAGTGAAAAATTGAAGTAAACTACTAGTAGTATTGCATGACTCATCTATTTAAGACCTTTTAATTACTTTTTAAATCTTAGTCTTCCCTATCCCTTTTGGTTTCAAATATCTTGAACATTAAAGAAAAAATGTGAAATTAATATTGATGCTTGAATATTAATGGAGATTTAACATGTAAAGGGAAGAGAGTGTGACTACAGGACAATGTCAGTAGTGAGATGTACTTGCCAAACTCTAAAGCAGCTTTCTGATCTAAATTTAGGGACATTGGCGGTGGATCAAACATTAGTTGGGGATTTGAGAAAACAGTTGTTGGCGCCATGCATACAAGCCAGACTAGCACTGGCAAGAGTAATGTTCATGCAAAACTATTGGGAAAAAAAAAAAAAAAAAAAAGAAAGAAAGAAAAAGGAAATAAAAGTACTGACATTTTCACTCATCAGAGATAATGTGTTATGAACAAATACTTTCAAATAAATATTTTTAGCAATTCAAGTCTGCTTGTAAAAGAAACTGTTTTTTCTCCATATTTTTGTCTGCATTCGCTGGGAACTAGCTTTTCCATAAGGCTTTCTTGCTTGGACCAAACCCAACAGGGTATTTCATTTAAGTCCTGATAGAGATTAAGCCATTAAAATAGTCTCATACATGACAATTCTAGTCATTCATTGTGAAATATCAAAAGACAGTTATTCAGCCCACTTTATTATTTTATATGATTATTTTATATACGATAACTGTCTTTTCCTTTAATTTTGTATTTCCAGTTTGTAGAGACTCCTTATTCTCTTATGTGATAGAGGACACTCTCTGAGACCTCTTTATAAGGACACTAATTCTATTGCTGAGGGCTTTACCCACAGGACCTAAACAACTAAGAAAACCACACTTCTGTGTATCACCAAGTTGGTGATTAGGTTTCAACACATGAATTCAGATAATAAAAGAAGGTTTCAAACAGTAGTTAAGATTCAAACTCAGGATTTAGAAAACCAAAAATGTTGATAACAATTGCTTTCTTTACAGTTTTGTTTTCTGATTTTCTACAAAGAATGTGCATATTTTTATGATAGAAAAGTTGTAATCATAAATATTAAGTGATATAAATTGCCACACAGTCCTTTCTAAATTAAATTTCTAAATAAAATATGACCACAAAAATAGCAACTAATAAGATCCAACTGAACTAGTTTATGAGTTTATACAAATAATAATACAAAATGGTCCTGTTGAACATTTCTGATTCAGAGGTTGAGTTCTTGCATCAAATCTGGTATTCATCTTTTACAAAAGTATTACTGAATATGATTTTAAAATTCTTTCTTAGATTTCTTCTATATCTACACAGATTCTCCTAATTTATCTCCAAAATGGTCTGAATTCGTAGTTTTTCTTTAAAGTTGCATCATTTTTGTGATGGAATCATTAAAAATGCACCATTCTAGGGTTTTGTATGTGAAAATATAACAGTGAAGATTCTGTGAAAATTCCAACCAGACAGAAAATGAGGATTTTAGCCAACTTTGTTGAAGAGAGTAAATATGTTTAAGAGCTTTTTATCTCTCATTGTTCCCTATCTGTGGAACTACAAAGGCATTTCATACAACTTTACCTGGGTAAAATAGCAGACAGAGCCTATAGTCAGAATCTTGACATAGAACTCAACAAGGTCAAAGATGAGAACGGAAAAAGGAGCTAAAACCTAGTAAGAAATTGTGCTGAGTGGGAAAACGTGACTTGGCTTCTTCTGCTCCTCTTCACTTCAGCAGAACACTCGCTGATATAATTTAAAATGGAAAATCAATGTGGGTAAACAACATTTTCTGTTTTTATGTTCACATTTTATGTGTATTATTATTCACTTATACATTCAAAATATTTGACTGTCAACCATAAAGTCAATTCAATGCAAAGTGACTACCTTCCACATTTAGGTTTTAGCCAGAAGAATTGGTTGACTACAGTGTATTTTTCCCTAAAAGTTAAAGGATAGAAATATATATTTTGGAACATGAACCCTGGTCAATCTAAGATGTCCCTTCGGCAAAGAAGAGAGATGGACCTGGTATTTTGAACAGGATGATGGGTTGGTTCCTGGCTTCCGAGAGTAAAAGGGAGGAGGAAAACTGGCAGTATGGCAGGAAGTAAGCTGTAGGTTTCCCAAGCCAGAAGCTGACTTCTCAGTAATTGCAAAAGCACAGCTTGAGACTCGAGTGCTTGAACCAAAGTATGCATCTGAGCACCTGGAAGACCAGCGAGCCAACTGTGTCGATAGCAAAACCTGGAAGCAAGAGTCCTGGGGTTGGTGTGCACAAAAGGTAAGATGGCTTCTTATTCCTGTGATGGACCTGATCCATAGAGGTAGTTGGTGTTCTTGCAGGATTTGCAGTTTCCACATGTAGTCTACACATTGCATTGTTATTATTACTCTCCTGTAACTTCAAGTTGAATATTTACACAAATAAGAAATATTTGGATGTCTAATATACATATTTTTTTTCTGAGATGCGATTATTGTGACTTTGGTTAATGGGGTATTTTACAATAACTTATTTATGAGCTGACAAAGTTGTGGTTCTATGCTCAGCGATGATAATTACTTCTTCAATTTCTCTGAAATCTGGCTTACTTTAAAGAAATATGACTCTAAGATATGTTAGGTAAGGAGAGTGGTAATCACCCTTCAAGAAATCCAAGATTTCTGGTATTTACAAGTTTGAAATGTTTTTATATGCATTGAGATAATTTTCCTACTTATTATTACATTCAAGTTTTCTAAGCAGAAATGACCTTAAAATTAGAAAACTTTTATTCATTCCTTGCATACTTTCGAAGTCTTATTACAACCCTCTCCTCCATTTGAGTCTTCCTTAATGTGCATAACAAGATCAAGTTTTTCTGATATCACATAAGAATCTTCTAAATTTGTTGATAAAAATCACAAAAGATATTATGTTAGTGGAAATAACAAATACTCAGGATGGCTTTCACTTCTTTTATAATTTTAACCTGACTCTTACCTGAGATTCTTCCTTCCATCCTGCTTTAAACTACTCTTTCCATGATTTTAACAAATCCTAAAATGAGTGAATTGTGTTTATTGTTTTGGATCCACCTTGATGTTGAGGGATATCCTTCCTGGCTTGAAGAGAACAGCAACTGTGTTCATTTAATTTTGGCTCAAACCATTTTGGCTTCTTGTTTCTGTGACTGAACTGAAAAGCCTTCCAGCTAGACACTGAACATCATCTGCCAGCAAGTCCATTGTGATCTTCTCTTGCCTATTTTAAGTTCTCAAGACTATATAGGACTTTCTTTCAACACCACACTATGCTCTACTGAGACAGAATTTAATATCAACAAAATCAGATTACTGAGGGTTCCATATCTTCCTGGTTCTGGTAATACATATAAGAGGAGGAATTCCTGGTTATAGTGCTAATTATTCC
The DNA here is from genome assembly GCF_902686455.1 of Sciurus vulgaris. Taxonomy (NCBI): domain Eukaryota; kingdom Metazoa; phylum Chordata; class Mammalia; order Rodentia; family Sciuridae; genus Sciurus; species Sciurus vulgaris. The sequence continues at coordinate 20,538,232 of NC_136470.1, read as the reverse complement.
ACAGAGAATTGTGGAATTTGAGTCATAAGAGAATTTAGTTAATCAAATCAATGGTTTCTATCCAGAGAACTAGAGACCATACATGTTATTATAGCTAAAGGTATGCTACAAAATCAGAATGCATGATGCCAATATAATTATGGTTTTCTGGAATAATCCCACTGAAGAAACATGTTCACATTGCTAGTCATGTCTGATTTCCAAAATGGTGAATATTAAATTCATACATTCAGGAATATCTTACACAGGGTGTTGCTCAATAGGGTCTTTTTCCTGCCCTCCAGACACGTGATCAAATATAAGTTAATTTAATCTGTTCATATGTCTAAAATATTTCACATTGAGGCATCAATGTGATCACCTCGAAGCCAAACAGTGAAGTCAAAGAGAGTTTTCTTTTCTTTTTCAATTTCTAACTTAATCATTTTTAATTGCCCAATACCTCTGTGTCTTCTAGTCATCTCCTTAAATAAATCTATTTTTAGGCAAAGATGTGATCTCCATCATGCTTATCTTGTGAAAGGAGAAAGAATAGCCCCTGACAATGTCCTGACAGAGCACTGCTAATGTCAGGCCCTGGTGTTGTATTAAAATGAAACAGTATTCAAGACCACCGACCAGACAAATGTAGTAAGTGTTGGTAACAATATAGAATAAAAGACCATTCCATAATTATATTTGATCACACACTCACACACACAAACCCAGAACACCTTCTAAACCTCAAAAGTAACCAATTTCTCAATATCTCCCTCCACGAACAAGAGAAACAGCTTATTTTCTTTAGTTTTTATTTATTTTAAAATTTTTTATTGGTTCTTTAATTTATACATGATAGTAGAATTCATTTTGTTATAGCTGTACAAGCATAGACCTTATCTTATTCTAGTTAGGACCCCATCTTAATGGATATACATGAAGGTGGGATTCACTATGATGTATTCATATAGGTACATAGGAAATTTTTTTCAGATTTATTTCACTCTTTCCTTTCCCTATCCCCCTCCCCTCCCTTCACTCCCCATTGTCTAATCTAATGAATCTCTATTCCCTTCTACCCCTTATTGTGTGTTAGCTTCCACATATCAGCAAAAATATTTGACCTTTGCTTATTTACCAATTACATATTCATCCCTACCTTTCCCCCTCCCATTCCTCTCTCCTAACTAATTAATGATCAAAAGCTAAAGAGAGAGAAAAAAAAAAAAAAAGAGAGAGAATGAATAAGGGATGTCACAAAAATGGGAGGGGAACCAAAAGAGTAGAAGAAGATTAAGAGGGAGAAGAGGGAAGAGAATGGGGAAGTACTGGAGAAAGAAATCTACCAAATTATGCAATATACATGTACAGATATACCAGAGTGAATCCTGCTTTGATATACAAATATGATGTTTTCATCAAAAATAATAAGAATAATGATAGAAGGTGTACCATAGACTAGAACAGGGGCATCAGGGTGGGAGGAGGGGAGGGAAGGGGAGATACTGGGGTATGAGGTTGGTCAAGTTATGTTATGTGGATGAATGAATACAGCATACTGAATCCCACTGTTATACATAATTGAAATAAACTAATAAAAAACAATTAGCGATTTTGAGCTTAAAAATGATTAAAACTAAAAATCTTGGAATTGTTTTCAGTTTTTGACAATACCAAAGGTAGAACAAAAACTACATTTCTTGGAAAATTTAACCTAGAAAATTCTCCATGATGTGTTTCCCTCAATGGAGATTTAATCAACTCACCTTTATTCAACTACAGGAGTTCTTAAGGTGTACCTGGGGCATGAAAATGACAATTTTATATGGAATTTCAAAAAGCTAATTATGAAAGAATTATTTATATTTAATGCCATGATCAGTTTTCATGCTTATATTTTTAACTCAAAAATAGTAAATCACAAAAGAGAATAAAATAATTGAAGAAAAATGTTAACTTAGTATTCTTGAAATGAATCATATCAGGATTATCTTACAGAATCTACTAAATACTCCAGGGTTGTCTTGGATGAGGATTCTCTCCACTACACTTTTTTACATACACATGTGTAAAGCAGATTAAATTCTCAATAAATACCAATTGAGAATCACAGTCTTTGGAACAGGAGTTCACTGTGTTTCTCCTTTGTTAACAAAGCAATAAAACTTCATTTTCCTTTTGTTCAAAAAAAAATTCCTGTTGTCAATAATGGTGCTTTATTTTTCTGTTCAACCAACAGTTATTAAATACCTATTGAGGGCCAAGTGTGGTGGTGCACACCTAGAATTCCAGCTGCTTAGGAGGCTGAGGCAGGAGGATTGCAACTTAAAGTCAGCCTGAACAACATAGCAAGGCCTTAAGCAACTTAACAAGATCCTGTCTCAAAATAAAAAAAAATAAAAATTGCTGAGGATATGGCTCAGCAGTTAAATGTTCCTGGGTGTAATCCCCAGTACCAAATAAATAAATGAATAGATAAATAAATAAATAAGTAAATAAATAAATAAATATCTACTGAAGGAGTTAAAATACACCATTTGGGCAAATTGACTATTTGGAGTTAAAGGCACTTGAAAAACTACAGGTATATTCCTCTGGCCTTCTTTCAATGTCTTAAAAGCGGAGAATGAATTTCCATGTGAAAAATGTCTTCCTAATGTTAGAAAGACAACAAGATTCTTATGATCAAGAGCCTTCCACTGAGGAGGAAGTAATTCTTTACAGATCTTGTTAAAATAATTATTTTCTTTTAAGCCCCTGAATGTATTCTAGTTGCATCTTATAACTTACTTCATCTGATTCAGTGTATGTTTTCAACTCTGCTTCTTCAGGCTTTTTTCCTGATAAGACTTCCATGTCAGATAAAACTTGTATTAAAGAAATGTGTATAATTTTCTCCTGTTCATCTCTCTTACGTCAATTTAATACTCAGTTCCAGAAAAAAATAATAGTGAAATTTTGCCTCTCCTACAGTGTTAAGCTGGGGCATTTGTAGCACAAAGTTCTGCACTAACAGATGCTGACAAAAATTTTTGTTCGAAGTCAATGCTTGTGAAAGAAAAGTGAAGGAAGTAGGATTTTCTGGAAGGAGAAATGAGCTGCTTCAAGATTATAAGGTCCTTACCAATAGGTGGATTGCTCTAGAGCAAGCCTGGTACATTCAAGTGTCCCATGTTAGCTTGAAATGGCTGTCCTTTATGGTCCACCAGATATGGATAGCTCTGGGGAGCCTGTACCTCCAACAAACTGAGGTTGACGTGTACATTGAAGGTGGAGACAGGAACCTAGAAGGATCTGATGACCACACATTCTGCAGTTGCGCAGTAAAACTGCCCATGAGGAAAGAACTGAGTAGCTCAGCTTGTCCATATTACACGTGGTATTGCTCATCATTTACCCATCCAATACGGAAAAACCATATAGCAACTATAAAAATATTGAGAATTAATGAGAAATGGCAAAAAGGAGCTATTAATTGAACATATAAGTAAATGAAAAAATCACGTTTAATTATTTCTTAAGTACTACCTTATGTAGGGATTTCTCCCTCTCTCTTGGTAGAGAGAGAAAATTCTGATAACCAAACACTTGGTTCTCCACTTGCTTTTATTTATTTCAAGACAGTGATTGTTGATTTGTTAATTCCTTTCTTTGTCACTCTTAATCTCATTGTGATTAAGCATCTCTCAAACTTATGGGCAATTTTCATTCTGTTTACTTGCCTCAGAATTAAATTGTCCCGGGTATTAAAATCCATGACACAAATAATCAAAAAGTAAGAGAGTGGAGTCCTCAGATGTCACCGACAGAAAAATAGGCCAGTAAATATGTGACAGGATTTCAACATTCACAAAGCACCAGGGAGCTATATTGTCAGAATTTGCATAAGGTTCTCAATGACCTGTCACTGGTTTTTTTTTTTTCCTGAAGATTGTATTATTTATTCATAGTGTTATGACAAAGGGAGAGACCTATGGTTTCTTTCCTTTCATATCCATTATATGCATAAAAAAGAGATTAACACACAAATTCACACGTAGTCATACATCCATATTCTACACCACACGCACACACACACACACACACACTCATCACAAATATTGTGCCTACAGTTGGTAGAAGTATGGTTATAGACCAATCATTATAGGGAGAAGTAAACAAAATCAGAGTACATGTTGAGGGTCCAGTGGTTCGAGGGAGAAGGGAAGCTGGGTGGCAGGGACATACTGATTGACCCCTAACTGCCTGACTTTCTGCTTCCTATTATGTATCAGTTATTGCATTCAGTTTTTAATAAATGTATTAAGCAGATATTATTATTATTGTTTTATAGATGACAAACCTGATGCTAAATAATGCACAGCCAGGATATGAAAAAAACAGATTACCTAATTCCAAAAATATGTTATTGCTATTACTATGCTGATTGTTAAAACCTACTAAATGATTAACCGCTGGAACTTGAACTTCAAATTTTCAAATTTGAAACTTGTTAAAATTTGTACTGATAGAACCTCACCACTGTCTTGGCACAGATTCATCATCCTATGCATGACCTCTTCCTGTGACCTTCCTCAAAAAAAATTCCATTAAGGTTTTGTCTATAACCCTTTTCCATTTATATTTATTCAATTCCCCATCACTTTCTTCACATCCTCTTTCACTGTAGTTTCAAATTCTCTCTAAATTCTTAATTTGATTTACTTGGTTATTATGAGTTTTTCAGATAACTCAGATTTGATATATCCAAGTTTTAGTCATAAATTCTTCCACCAAACCTGTTGTTCAGTAGTGACTGCTCCTATTTCTGATGTTTTACCTTCCTTCACAGGTGAAATTTTGGACTGATTTTTACCTTGGCTATCTCCTTTAGCTTTTTAGAAAAACAAGTTGACATTAAAAAAAAAATTTAAAAACATCTGCTAAGTTTTACCTTTTTTTCTATTTCTACAAGTATCATCAGGCTCAATTTAATATTAATCTCAACAAGACTATTGAAATAAGTATATCTTTCCTTAGTCACTCTTCAGCTGACTTATCTTTGACTCCTGAATTTGTTTCAAATTTTTTATTCCATCAACACATCTGTTTTCATCATTGTTTTTCACTGCTGTGACCAAAAGAACTGACAAGAAGAATTAGAGGAAAAGAAGTTTATTTGGGGCCTCAACAGTTTCAGAGGTCTCAGTTGATTGATGGCTGAATCCATTCTCTCCTATTGGAGGTGAGGCACACCATCATAGTGGAAGGGTATGGCAGAGGAAAGTGGTTCAAGACTTTCCTTAAGGAAGGGGAGAAAGAGAGAGAGAGAGAGAGAGAGAGAGAGCACTTTGATAAACATGAAAAAAAATATACTTCCAAAGGTACACCCAAAGGTACCATTTAGTTAATTCCTATCAGGGAATTAGTTTACCGATTAGGTAAAGGTTCTCATAACGCAATCATTTCACCTCTAAACCTTCTTTCATTGTATCACACATGCAGTTTTGGGGGACACCTCACATCCAAAACATAACAGCTTCTTTTTGGTTTTAAATTCAAAATATATCCAGAGTCTGATTTTTCTCAGTGCCTTCACGTTTACACTATAATCAAAATTACAATTATCTCTCAGTTCTGTGCCATTAAACCAGATCTTTATTATGTCTTTGCCCCTCTGTCCACCTGCACTCCTGCCTCTTGGTTATTTTTAAAACAATGATCCTTTGTAAACTGGTCAGTTTACTGTTCTGCTTACACTCTGCTTATGGTTTTCCATCCTAGATTAAAATTCAAAATTCTTATAAAACTTTACAAATTACACTTGTAGTCAAACAACTTATATTTAAATCACAGATCTACCTTTTATTATTTGTGTGAAATAAGCAAGCTAATGGAATTATTTGTATCTCAGAATAATACTGAGAGAATTATATGAGTTAGTATATATCTATATTTCAGTTACTGGCACCCAAACAGTGTTATATTAAATGTTAGTTAATATTTTTGTTGTGTTTCTCTTCTCATAATTGTTGGTATATCTCTTGCTTATATTTTACTGATTATTTACAGATACATATTTTTCATGTCAAATGGAAGTTCTCCAAAGCATGATATTCAATGTCTACGTAATATACCATCGTATATCATATCATTTTCATTTCTTTCAACTATTCAACCACTTATACCATCCAATCATTATTTCCAATCTGTGTATTAAAGTAGATGCTTGGTCTCACTTTGATGAGGGTGAGACTAAATCAAATAGAAAACAATAACAAAAAATAACATGCACAAAATAAATGATTGTATATGTCCACTTTTCTCTCTGACTCCACCAATGAATATATATTTTTCTCCCTATTATCATATTTAAATATTTAGTAGGGGAGAGAATATTTTCATGAGAGACTTTTTGTGAATGTGAAAGAGCTGTATGCAGTCCTTTCTTCCATGAAACATGTTGCACATAAAGGCAGAATTGTGTCCTAGTAGAGGTTAAATTTTACTTCACTGTATATAAACTTTACCTGTGTCAAGGGTGCTATGTGTAGAGGTAATGCTGCCATTCCTGGAGTCCAGTCTCTTTTCAACTACCAGTCTCCATGATTGAACATAAAATTGCATGAACCTCACAAGACATCAGAGACTGATATATATGAAGGATTCCAATACCACATGTGGCTCTGGTCAACTTGTAACAAAAGAGAAAAAGCATATCTTTCCCAAATTGGTACTTTCAGCCAACATAAAAATAGGTATACTTATTTATTTTTATATCTAAAGAAACATTTTCCTTTTAAATAATTTTGTCTTTTAATGACTACCAAATTTCCTTAAATAACAGAGAAAAATCTGATTCAAGTCTACTTCATCATGATCACTCAGTAACCATTTAGTTACTGAGATATACCCACCATGTTAAATGATTTCTCCAGGGCTGGAGCTACAGAATAACAATTTTTAAAAGCAGAAGTTTTGATATTCAAAAATTATAAAATAAATTGTTTTAATATTACGATTTTATCAAAAGTTCACTTTATTATTTTTTAAAATATATTTTTAGTTGTAGACGGACACAGTAGCTTTATTTTATTTTTTATATCGTGCTGAGGATCGAACCCAATGCCTCACACATGTGAGGCAAGCTATCTACCACTGAACTACAACCCCAACCCCAAATTTTATCTTTTTTTATTTTTACCCAGAATCAAAGATTTCCTGAGCAGTTACCCGCACCTTATCTGAGAAGTTGGCAAAGAAGTGTTTTCTACCTTTGAGACAGTACACTACACTTATTTCTATACTATATGGTCTTAGAAATTTATACTTATGCTCACATATTTAAGTAATACATCCCCCCAAAAGCAGGACATTTTGTGAAGGCAACAGGAAAATTATCCTTTTAAATTTCTAATGTAAGCCTGTCTTATGTACCTTGGGAAAAGAGCAATGGATAGTGAAACAACTGAGCTCATAGAGCTCTCCTTTAGGAAATAAGCTATTAATACTTTGACTATACAAATCAGAGATCAGACCCTAGTAATGTAAACTTAAATAATTTACATTTTATCATCAGAAAAAAAAAAAAATGTTTGGGCCTTTTCCAAGCCCAGCGAAGCACACAGGCACATAGACACACACACACACACACACACACACACACACACACTCTCTCTCTTTCACCAAAACTTGCTGAGACTTGATATGTGGGAAACAATGTTTCACAGAATGTTGCCCCTCATATCTTTTCTACAATGAAGATGGCACATTTTCCTCGTCTTTTTGATTGTATTTGTGAGACCAAAATGTTTTATTAATTTTTACTCAGGAAAAAAGATTATTTATGCCCAACTCACCAAACTGAGTAAAGGATCTCCATACATCCTCAGACTGCCTGTCAACTCTGCTTCATGGTTCATGAAGTGTGAATCCGGGCTGACCTAGTTGTTTTGATAAGAAAAGTGAAAATGAAGGGAAAAAAATGGTGAGAAGAACAGGAAAAAAAATGAAGACAATTTTAATTTGGTGTATATAAAGTTAAATATCAGCATTCACTTCCCCATTAATCTAGTTCTAGAGTAATTGAATATCTGTTTCATGACTATTCTTTACTCTCACCCATTCACCATTTTTTGCTTTTAAATTTTAACAATTAATTTCAAGAATTAATTCAAATTTTACCAGATATATCATGCATATGTTATTTTAACAGATTTTAAAACTGTACTTTAAGGGATGGTAAAGGATAGTATGTGTATGAGAGACAACTTAAACATCAAGAGATTCTTAGAAAAAAATTTTTTTTGATGAAAGGAACATAATGAGAAGAAACTTAAAGCCAATAAATTAGCTATATATATTGTTTAATGGGAGGCATTATAGTCTAAGAAGCAGAATCATTTTTAAAAAATGTATGATATATTTAATAGATTTAATTTTTCTTCTTCAAATTTTAATATTATAATAAAGCCACATTTATAAGCAGAAAATTTTTGTCAAGATATGAACAAGTGTATTACAGTGCCATGACTCCAAATATTCACATGTGAAGGTTGGGTTCCCAGAATAGCACTTTTGAAAGGTGATAGGATATTTGATAGGTGAGACCTTGTACTCAGATCATCGGGGTTGTGTTTTGAAGAGAATTATGGAAACCTGACTGCTCTGTCCTATATGTTTCATGGTTTCTAAGGTGATCAATTTGCTCTGCCATGTACTACCACCATGATGTGTCAGCTTTGCAAGAAAGTCATGGAACCACCTGATCTTGGACTGGAAACTCTAGAACCGTAAACCAAAATCACCATTTTTCCCTTCATAAATGTTTTGCCTCTTGTATTTGTTATAGTAGTTTGAGGCTATGCCTTCAGCCAGGAATATTGAGAAGTACCCCAACTTTAGAAGAATGGAAGAACCTCAAAATAATTGTTTGGGGCCTGGTGATATAGTTCAATTCAGAGAGTGCTTGCCTGTTAAGCCCAAGGCCCTGGGTTAAATCCCCAGCACATCAAAAAAATAAAAATAAAAATAAAAATAAAAAATAAAAATAAATAAATATATATATGTGTGTGTGTGTGTGTGTGTGTGTGTATATGTTTGTTCTGTAATCTAAATTAGAAATTTCCATAATAGTATTGAATTTTCATAGAGAGTAATTTCTTGGCAATTTTCCTACATATATATTTTAGACAGATAATTCTCTTCACCTTGTTCATACTTTTCATTCCAATTATTTAACCTATTAATTTTCCATTACATACAGTAATATGATTCAATTTACTTTATTACTTTATTGACTTCTGAGGAAATCATGACAGGCAGTTGATTTTTACCACCAGAACTTACTTATTAGAATTCAGCATTGGTGCCTCCCTGGTTGTGTACAATTTCCATAGTGGTTCCAACATCTACAGCCTTGCATTTAACATGATAATGTGGACCAGCCACAGTTGTAGTTACCCTGTGCTGCTCCCATTCATATAGTGGACTCTCGTAGCCACTCTTGTTATTCCTCAGCAGGTGTTTTGCACTTTCCATTCTTCTTGACTTTGTTTCCATACTCAGTAACTTTCTAAAATAACTATTGTTTATATAACATGAACATATTAAAATTAAAATTTAAAAACTCATAGCTTTTCAAATATTTTAAATATGTCTATAAAAGTTCACATAACATAATTTATGAAAATGTTTTCCAAAAATTTATTGAGTAGAGGAATATTGTTTTATATTTTTATAAATTCCTTTAATGAAAAAACTTTAATAAAAAACTGGTTAATGCTAATACATATTTGTATATTCAATCTGTTGTAGTCCAATGTTTGGGTGGAAATATATAATCAAAATTTAGTGTCACACGGAGAATAATTGAAAAGGCGAAAGTACTTTAAAAGTCTTTTCAGATAATTGTGAATATTCTTCTTTGACAGTGCAAAATAACTTCACAATTCAATGTGAAATCTGAATCAATATATTTTTACCTTATTACATTAAAATCCATGGGCTTATCTTGCACTTTGAGTAATTTACATATGCATAATTTTGTGTAATCATATATAAGTCATTTGAAAAATATTGGTTCATAAACTGTGCAGAATAAAACTATTGGCATACTTCATTTTAAGTATTAAAAAAAACCCTCCTTAATAGCATTACCAATTTTATCAAAATTATTTTTAAGTACTGAGAACCTGACATTCTTTTTGGTGACAGGTATGTATTTTACAAAATTCAAAGTTTTTCCCAAAGTACTAGTGGTATTTTTAATAACAAATATTGTTGGTTTTATTTAAAGTTACACTAAGTAGTCAATCTTGGAGAATCTCAGAAATTATTCTGTGATCTCTTATCTTCTCCATGTGTTCTGACTCTTGAAATGAATTCAACTATTATCATAGTTTTGTTTTTTTTTTTTTAAATTTAGTTGATTTATTCTTTTTTTTTTATTGTAAACAAATGGGATACATGTTGTTTCTCTGTTTGTACATGGCGTAAAGGCATACCATTTGTGTAATCATAAATTTACATAGAGTAATGTTGTTTGATTCATTCTGTTATTTTTTCCCTTCCCCCCACCCCTCCCACCCCTCTTTACCCTCTATACAGTACTTCCTTCCTCCATACTTTCCCCTCTCCCTAACCCTAACTCTAACCCTAACACTAACATTTCCCTCCCCCCCATTATGTGTCATCCTCCACTTGTTAGCGATATCATTCGTCCTTTGGCTTTTTGAGATTGGCTTATCTCACTTAGCATGATATTCTCCAATTTCATCCATTTGCCTGCAAATGCCATAATTTTATCATTCTTTATGGCTGAGTAATATTCCATTGTATATATATACCACAGTTTCTTTATCCACTCATCAATTGAAGGGCATCTAGGTTGGTTCCACAGTCTGGCTATTGTGAATTGAGCAGCTATGAACATTGATGTGGCTGTTTCTCTGTAGTATGCTGATTTTAAGACCTTTGGGTATAGGCCAAGGAGTGGGATAGCTGGGTCAAATGGAGGGTCCATTCCAAGTTTTCTAAGGAATCTCCACACTGCTTTCCAGAGTGGCTGCACTAATTTGCAGCCCCACCAGCAATGTATGAGTGTACCTTTCTCCCCACATCCTCGCCAACACCTGTTGTTGCTCGTATTCTTGATAATCGCCATTCTAATTGGGGTGAGATGGAATCTTAGGGTGGTTTTGATTTGCATTTCTCTTATTACTAGAGATGTTGAGCATTTTTCCATATGTTTGTTGATTGCTTGTAGATCTTCTTCTGTGAAGTGTCTATTCATTTCCTTAGCCCATTTGTCGACTGGACTGTTTGAATTCTTGGAGTAGAGTTTTTTGAGTTCTTTATAGATTCTGGAGATTAGTGCTCTCTCTGAAGTATGATTGGCAAAGATATTCTCCCACTCTGTAGGCTCTTTCTTCGCATTGCTGATAGTTTCCTTTGCTGAGAGAAAGCTTTTTAGTTTGAATTTATCCCAGTGGTTGATTCTAGCTTTTATTTCTTGTGCTATGGGAGTCCTGTTAAGGAAGTCTGATCCTAGACCAACAAGGTGAAGATTTGGACCTACTTTTTCTTCTATAATCTGCAGGGTCTCTGGTCTGATTCCGAGGTCCTTAATCCATTTTGAGTTTAGTTTCGTGCATGGTGAGAGATATGGGTTTAGTTTCATTCTGTTGCATATGGATTTCCAATTCTCCCAGCACCATTTGTTGAAGAGGCTATCTTTTCTCCATTGCATATTTTTGGCCCCTTTGTCTAGTATGAGAAAAATTGTATTTATTTGGGTTTGTGTCCTTGTCCTCTATTCTGTACCATTGATCTACCTTTCTATTTTGGTACCAATACCATGCCGTTTTTGTTACTATTGCTTTGTAGTAGAGTTGAAGATCTGATATTGCAATACCCCCTGTTTCACTCTTCCTGCTAAGGATTGCTTTAGCTATTCTGGGTTTCTTATTCTTCCAGATGAATTTCATAATTGCTTGCTCTATTTCTGTAAGGTACGTCATTGGGATTTTAATTGGAATTGCATTGAATTTGTATAGCACTTTAGGTAGTATGGCCATTTTGACAATATTAATTCTTCCTATCCAAGAACATGGAAGATCTTTCCATTTTCTAAGGTGTTTTTTAATTTCTTTCTTTAGTGTTGTATAGTTCTCATTGTAGAGGTCTTTCACCTCTTTTGTGAGATTGATTCCCAAGTATTTTATTTTTTTCAAGGCTATTGTGAATGGGGTAGTTTTCCTAATTTCTCTTTCTGAAGATTCATCACTTATGTATAAAAATGCGTTGGATTTATGGGCATTGATCTTGTAACCTGTTACTTTACTGAATTCACTTATGAGTTCTAAGAGTTTTCTGGTGGAATTTCCAGGTTCCTCTAAATATATAATCATGTCATCAGCGAACAGGGATAGTTTGAGTTCTTCTTTTCCAATTCGTATCCCTTTAATTTCTTTGGTTTGTCTAATTGCTCTGGCCAGAGTCTGAAGAACGATGTTGAATAGAAGTGGTGAAAGAGGGCATCCCTGCCTTGTTCCAGTTTTTAGGGGGAATGCTTTCAGTTTTTCACCATTTAGAATGATATTAGCCATGGGCTTAGCATCAATGGCCTTTACAATGTTAAGGAATGTTCCCACTATCCCTATTTTTTCTAGTGTTTTGAGCATGAAGGGGTGCTGTATTTTATCAAATGCTTTTTCTGCATCGATTGAAATAATCATGTGATTCTTGACTTTAAGTCTATTAATATGGTGAATTACGTTTATTGATTTCCTGATGTTGAACCAACCTTGCATACCTGGGATGAAGCCCACATGATCATGGTGCACTATCTTTTTAATATGTTTTTGTATGCGATTTGCTAAAATTTTGTTGAAAATTTTTGCATCGATGTTCATTAAGGATATTGGTCTGAAATTTTCTTTCCTTGATGAGTCTCTGTCTGGTTTAGGTATCAGTGTGATATTGGCTTCATAGAATGAGTTTGGGAGGGTTCTCTTCTCTTCTATTTTATGGAATACTTTGAGAAGTATTGGAATGAGCTCTTCTTTTAAGGTTTTGTAGAACTCGGCTGAGAACCCATCTGGTCCCGGACTTTTCTTTGTTGGTAGGCTTTTGATAACTTCTTCAATTTCAGTACTTGAAATTGGTCTATTTAAATTGTGTATGTCCTCCTCGTTCAGTTTAGGCAATTCATATGTCTCTAGAAATCTGTTGATGTCTTCGAAATTTTCTATTTTGTTGGAGTATAGATTTTCAAAATAGCTTCTAATTATGTTTTGTATTTCAATCCTGTCTGTTGTGATATTTCCTTGTTCATTCCGAATTTTAGTGATTTGGGTTTTCTCTCATCTTCTCTTTGTTAGTGTGGCTAAAGGTTTATCGATTTTGTTTATTTTTTCGAAGAACCAACTATTTATTTTGTCAATTTTTTGTATTGTTTCTTTTGTTTCAATTTCATTGATTTCAGCTCTGAGTTTAACTATTTCCTGTCTTCTACTACTTTTGGTGCTGTTCTGTTCTTCTTTTTCTAGGGCTTTGAGCTGTAGTGTTAGGTTGTTTATTTGTTGAGTTTTACTTCTTTTATTAAATGCGCTCCATGAAATAAATTTCCCTCTAAGTACTGCTTTCATAGTGTCCCAGAGATTTTGATATGATGTTTCTTTGTTCTCATTTACCTCTAAGAATTTTTTAATTTCCTTCCTAATATCTTCTGTTATCCATTCATCATATATTAGCATATTGTTTAATCTCCAGATGTTGGAATAGTTTCTGTGTTTTACTCTTTCATTTATTTCTAACTTCAATCCATTATGATCGGATAGAATACATGCTAGTGTCTCTATCTTCTTGTATTTGCTAACATTAGCTTTGTGGCATAATATATGGTCTATTTTAGAGAAGGATCCATGTGCTGCTGAGAAGAAAGTGTATTCACTCTTGGTTGGATGGTATATTCTATAAATGTCCGTTAAGTCTAAATTATTGATTGTGTTATTGAGATCTATGGTTTCTTTGTTCAATTTTTGTCTGGAAGATCTGTCCAGTGGTGAGAGAGGCGTGTTAAAATCACCTAGTATTATTGTGTTATGGTCTATTTGGTTTCTGAAATTGAGAAGGATTTGTTTGACATACATGGATGAGCCACTGTTTGGGGCATAGATGTTTATGATTGTTATATCTTGCTGATTTATGCTTCCCTTAAGCAGTATGAAATGCCCTTCTTTATCCCTTCTGACTAACTTTGGCTTGAAGTCCACATTATCGGAAATGAGGATGGATACCCCAGCTTTTTTGCTGAGTCCATGTGCATGGTATGTTTTTCCCCATCCTTTCACCTTTAGTCTATGGGTATCTTTTTCTATGAGGTGAGTCTCTTGCAGGAAACATATTGTTGGATCTTTCTTTTTAATCCAATCTGCCAGTCTATGTCTTTTGATTGATGAATTCAGGCCATTAACATTCAGGGTTATTATAGAGAAATGATTTGGTTTCCCGGTCATTTGGTTCATTTTAAAAATTTTGTTTATTTATTTGTTTGACACAACTTGTTTCCTCCTTTATTTGACAATTCCTTTAGGATAATTCCTCCCTTTGCTGATTTGCTTCTTTGTTTTTCATCTCTTCCTCATGGAATATTTTGCTGAGAATGTTCTGTAATGCTGGCTTTCTTTTTGTAAATTCTTTTAGCTTTTGTTTATCATGGAAGGATTTTCTTTCATTGTCAAATTTGAAGGTAAGTTTTGCTGGGTATAAGATTCTTGGTTGGCATCCATTTTCTTTCAGGGCTTGAAAAATGTTGTTCCAGGCCCTTCTAGCTTTTAGGGTCTGGATTGAAAAGTCTGCTGATATCCATATTGGTTTCCCCCTGAATGTAATTTGGTTCTTTTCTCTCACAGTCTTTAAAATTCTGTCTTTATTTTGTATGTTAGGTATTTTCATTATAATGTGCCTTGGTGTGGGTCTGTTGTAATTTTGTGTATTTGGAGTCCTATAAGCCTCTTGAACTTGATTTTCCTTTTCATTCTTCAGATTTGGGAAATTTTCTGATATTATTTCATTGAATAAACTGTTCATTCCTTTGGCTTGTTTCTCTAGGCCTTCCTCAATCACAATAATTCTTAAATTTGGCCTTTTCATGATATCCCATATTTCTTGTAGATTCTGTTCATGATTTCTTACCATCTTCTCTGTTTGTTCAACTTTGTTTTCAAGGTTAAATATTTTGTCTTCAATGTCTGAGGTTCTGTCTTCCAGGTGTTCTATCCTATTGGATATGCTTTCTATGGAGTTCTTAATTTGGTTTATTGTTTCCTTCATGTCAAGGATTTCTGTTTGTTTTTTTTTTTCAATATCTCTAACTCTTTATTGAAATGATCTTTTGCTTCCTGTATTTGCTCTTTTAACTGTCGATTGGTGCGATCATTCAATGCTTGCATTTGCTCTTTCATCTCATCGTTTGCTTCTCTGATCATTTTAATTATGTACATTCTGAACTCCTTTTCTGTCATTTCTTCTGCCATGCTGTCACTGGGTTTTATTGATGTAACATCTAGATTTGTTTGCAGCATTTTCTTTCCTTGTTTTCTCATACTGTTCAGGTATCAGTGGACCGCTGAGATATTGCAGATTTCCTCTATTGACTATTATCCTAGTTTTTAAAATCCCCTTTCTACTGATACCCTTTTAATGCATGTTTCTACTCCACCTTATTTATTTTCGAGGAGATGCATGATAATTACCTAGACTAGTATATGTGACATTCATTCTTACAAACCAAACATTGTTTCCTGAAAAGACTCTACTTTGGCTCACAACTCAAATAACCATACAAGTGTTTTACTCTTGAGATAAAAAAAAAACCTACTTTGGTGTTCAATAAGAGTTCTCATTTTGACAGAAAATATTAAAAGGATATACTCGTATGCAGATATTTAACAATATTGGGAGGTTTTATTTTTCACTGTTTTATTTCGATCATTCTGAAGGCACCATTTTGTTTTATTGTTAACTGTGCGACAGTGAAGAACACATTAAAAATTCTACTGTTTTGAGTTGGGTGATACAGTGAACTAATTTACTTTCAAAGTATTTGCACCATAATGTCAAATATTAATACAGCAGAAACAGCATAAAACCAGCTTAGTATTATTTTGAAAATAGTTCTCACTTTGCCAAGTTCCTGAAAGAATTGTGTGTATCACATTGGGGAACATGGAGAATATTTTAAGAAGTTCTGGCAATGCCTGAAACTGTTTTTCCTGCCTAGATTGTCTTTGCATCTCAACCTTTCAATCCAAATTCTAATGATCATGAAATTTTGAAAGTAAAAGGAATACCATTTCAATCTTGAAATCTTTCCATATTCCCTGTCAAATGTATTTTACATATTAATTAACAAAGATCAACACAATTCTCCAAAAAAGAGCATGAGATGAAGAGGTCTGAGCCCATCCTAATGAGATCACACTCTGTAGTGACAGATTCACATTTGAAATAATAATTTGCATCACAGTATGATGTGTGTAGATATAGATATGAAGACACAGTCCAAGGAACTTGGAGAAATAGTTTGGAAGGTGGCAATCTTAAAGCCAGAGATGTCCATGTAAAGCAGTTAACATGTGAATCAGGTGGTACTTTGGTATTAAGAAGGGAAGCCACACACATTTAAAACATTTGCAAACTTGTAGTTACAAAGGCAGAAATAACAATGCAGAGTTTAATTCAGTGGGGTTAGTATTAAATGTAAGGGGATCAAATTTAGATTCATTTCTAGTAGAGCATCAGTTTTTTAGGACTGTAATAATGTCACAGAGGGAGAAAAAGTGAAATTGGAAATTAAAAATAGGAACAATGGACTCAAACTGGGAAATATAACTATAGAATAGGATTGTTAATATTCATTCTCTTTTTTGCCTTAAACAAAGCATATGGGGTACATCACTCATTTTATTATGTGGTGAGACAGATTCTGAACATTGACAATAGCCGTAAACTGGAACTTGCTTAATCTCTAAAAGTCAGTGTTAAATAGCTCCACCCATTGTCCAAAGATGATGCCAGTGGAGGGGAAAAAAAAATGCTTTATTTATTTGTTTTTTCAGTTTTTTTTTTTTTTTTTTGGTTTTAAGGGATGGAATTTTCAAGAACTCTTGAAGGTGATAGAATAATTTGAAATAAAGATTTCCATGGAAGGAATGCAACATGATGTTCTTTCTTAGGTTCTTTCTTAGTTTCTACATGAATCTTATTTTTTACAAAATATAACAGCTACTCTTATAATCTTTTTTCTTTAATTTTCATTTTATTGCAAATATTTTTAGTATGTAGCTCAATATCTAAAATCGTTGATAGTATCTGATTCTATAGTACATTATCTTATTCAAAAGATTTAATATTTGTTTTTCCAACTATTTTCTCTAACAAATATTTAACATATAGTTTTGGTTTTACCCAATTTGCACATGGAATAGAATCTCTGAAGCACTAAATACCTTTGACCTTATTTGACACTAAACTCAGCCTGACAGTAATTATAGTTTACAGTTATTTCTTATTAAAGAAGAAAATGTGCTATTTAATATATTTGTGCAACATGAGATTTTATTGTTAAAAACAAATATATTTCACAAATGCTGCACAGAAAGACTTCATAATTAGAAATCTGAGGAATCATTCCAATTTCTGCACATAAAAATTATTTTATTATTTCAAAGTTACAGCAAAATAGTAGCAAAAGGTAATTTTACCTATTTTACCAAAGTTAATGTTTCTTACAAATAATTTTGGACATTCATAAATGGCTTATATATGAATTCCATGGGGCATCCAAGATCCTCTTTTCCCTCTATACAGTCCCTTCTTCCTCCATTCTTGGGCTGCCACCCCTCATTTTGGGTCATCATCCGCTTATCAGCGAGATCATTCATCCTTTGGTTTTTTGAGATTGGCTTATCTCACTTAGCATCATATTCTCCAATTTCATCCATTTACCTGCAAATGCCATAATTTTATTATTCTTTATAGCTGAGTAATATTCCATTGTATATATATATCACAGTTTCTTTATCCATTCATCAATTGAAGGACATCTAGGTTGGTTCCATAATCTGACTATTGTGAATTGAGCAGCTATGAACACTGATGTGGCTGTATCTCTGTAGTATGCTGATTTTAAGTCCTTTGGGTATAGGCTGAGGAGTGGGACAGCTGGGTCAAATGGTGGGTCCATTCTAAGTTTTCTAAGGAATCTCCACACTGCTTTCCAGAGTGGCTGCACTAATTTGCAACCCCACCAGCAATGTATGAGTGTACCTTTTTCCCCACATCCTCTCCAACACCGGTTGTTGCTTGTATTCTTGATAATCACCACTCTAATTGGGGTGAGATGGAATCTTAGTGGAGTTTTGATTTGCATTTCTCTTATTACTAAAGATGTCGAACATTTTTTCACATGTTTGTTGATTGCCTGTAGATCTTCTTCTATGAACCATCTGTTCATATCCTTAGCCCATTTGTTGATTGGGTTATTTGTATTCTTCATGTAGAGTTTTTTAAGTTCTTTATATATTCTGAAATTAGTCCTCTATCTGAAATATGAGTGGCATTCATTTTCTCCCACTCTTTAGGCTCTCTCTTTGCATTGCTGATAGTTTCCTTTGCTGAGAGAAAGCTATTTAGTTTAAATCTGTCCCAGTTATGGATTCTTGCTTTTATTTCTTGTGCTATGGGAGTCCTGTTAAGGAAGTCTGATCCTAAGCCAACAAGTTGAAGATTTGGACGTACTTTTTCTTCTATAAGATGCAGGGTCTCTGGTCTGATTTCAAGGTTCTTGATCCATTGAGTTGATTTTTGTGCAGGGTGAGAGAGAGGGGTTTAGTTTCATTCTGCTGCATATGGATTTCCAGTTTTCCCAGCACCATTTGTTGAAGAGGCTATCTTTTCTCAATTGCATATTTTTGGCACCTTTGTCTAGTATGAGAAAAGTGTATTTATTTGGGTTTGTGTCCTTGTCCTCTATTCTGTACCATTGATCTACCTGTCTATTTTGGTGCCAATACCATGCCGTTTTTGCTACTATTGCTTTGTAGTAGAGTTGAAGTTCTGGTTTTGTGATACCCCTGTTTCACTCTTCCTGCTAAGGATTGCTTCAGCTATTCTGGGTTTCTTATTCTCCCAGATGAATTTCATGATTGTTTGCTCTATTTCTGTAAGGTACATCATTGGGATTTTAATTGGAATTGCATTGAATCTGTATAGCACTTTTGGTAGTATGGCCATTTTGACAATATTAATTCTGCCTATCCAAGAACATGTGAGATCTTTCCATCTTCTAAGGTCTTGCTAAATTTCTTTCTTCAATGTTTTGTAGTTTTAATTGTAAAGTTCTTTTACCTCTTTGGTTAGATTGATTCCCAAGTATTTTATTTTATTTTTTTGAGGCTATTGCAAATGGAGTTGTTTTCCTCATTTTCTTTCAGATGTTTCATTGCTTGTGTATAAAAATGCTTTAGATTTTTGCATGTTGATTTTATAGCCTGCTATTTTGCTGAATGCATTGATGAGGTCTAGAAGTTTTCTGGAGGAGGTTTTTGGATCCTCTGAATATAGAATCATGTCATCAGCAAATAGTGACAGCTTAAGTTCTTCTTTTCCTATTCGTATCCTTTAATTTCTTTAGTCTCCCTAATTGCTCTGGCTAGTGTTTTGAGGACAATATTGAATAGAAGTGGTGAAAGAGGACATTCCTGTCTTGTTCCCATTTTTAAAGGGAATGTTTTCAGTTTTTCTCCATTAAGAATGATGTTGGCCATGGGCTTAGCATAAATAGCCTTTACAATGTTCAGGTATGTTCCTACTCTCTCTATTTTTTCTAGTGTTTTGAGCATGAAAGGGTGTTGTATTTTGTCGAACACACTTTTTCTGCATCAAATGATATAAGCATATGTTTCTTATCCTTATGTCTATTGACATAATGGATTACATTTGTTGATTTACGGATGTTAGACCATCCTTGCATTGTAAGGATGAACACCATGTGATCATGGTGCACAATTTTCTTAATATGTTTTTGGATACAGTTTGCCAATGTTTTGTTAAGGAACTTTGCATCTATATTCCTCGAGGATATTGGTCTAAAATTTTCTTTCCTTGATGTGTCTTTGACTGGTTTGGATATGAGGGTGATATTAGCTTCATAGAATGAGTTTGGTTGGGTAACCTTCTTTTCTATTTCCTGGAATACTTTGAAAAGTATTGGAATGCATTCTTCTTTGAAGGTCTTGTAGAACTCAGCTGAGAATCTGTCTGGTCCTGAGCTTTTCTTGGATGGTAGGTTTTTAATGGCTTCTTCTATTTCATTGCTTGATATTGATCTCTTTAAATTGTGTATGTCCTCCTGGTTAAGCTTGGGAGGAGCATATGTCTCTAGAAATTTGTCAATGTCTTAGGTAGTTTTTATTTTGTTGGAATACAGATTTTCAAAGTAGCTTCTCATTATGTTCTGTATCTCAGTGGTGTCTGTCGTGATATTTCCTTTTTCATCACAAATTTTATTAATTTGAGTTTTCTCTCTCGTCTTTATTACTGTGGCTAAGGGTTTGTCTATTTTCTTTACTTTTTCAAAGAACCAACTTTTTGTTTTGTCATTTTTTTGAATTGTTTCTTTTGTTTCAATTTCATTGATTTCATCTCTGATTTTAATTATTTCCTGTTTTCTACTACTTTTGTTGTTATTCTGTTCTTCTTTTTCTAGGGCTTTGAGCTGAATGTTAGGTCATTTAGTTGTTGACTTTTCATTCTTTTCTGGAATGTGCTCCATGCAATGAATTTTCCTCTTAGTACCACTTTCATAGTGTCCCAGAAATTTTGATATGTTGTATTGTTGTTCTCATTGACCTCTAAGAATTTTTTTTTTTATCTCCTCCCTGATGTTTTCTGTTATCCATATTTCATTCAATAGCATATTATTTAGTCTCCAGGATTTGGAGTAATTTCTGTTTTTTATTTTTTTGTTGATTTCTACTCTCAGTGCAATATGATCTGATAGAATACAAGGCAGTATCTCTATTTTTTTGCATTTCCTAAGGGCTGCTTTGTGGCATAACATATGGTCTATTTTCGAGAAGGTTCCATGTACTGCTGAGAAGAAAGTGTATCCAATCGTTGATAGATGGAATGTTCTATATATGTCTATTAAGTCTAGGTTATTGATTGTGTTATTGAGTTCTATGGTTTCTTTGTTTGGTTTTTGTTTGGAAGATCTATCTAGTGGTGACAGCGGTGTGTTAAAATCACACAGAATTATTGTGTAGTGGTCTATGTGATTTCTGAAATTGACAAGGATTTGTTTGATGTACAGGGATGCACCATTGTTTGGGGCATAAATATTTATCATCGTTATGTCTTCCTGATTTAGGTTTCCCTTAAGCAGTATGAAATGTCCTTCTTTATCCCTTCTTACTAACTTTGGCTTGAAGTCCACTTTATCTGATATAAGGATGGAAACCCCAGCTTTTTTACTGAGTCCATGTGCATGGTAGGTTTTTTTCCCATCCTTTCACCTTTAGTCTGTGGATGTCTTTTTCTATGAGATGAGTCTCTTGCAGGCAGCATATTGTTGGGTCTTCCTCTTTAATCCATCCTGCCAGTCTATGTCTTTTGATTGATGAGTTTAGGCCATTAACGTTCAGGGTTATTATTGAGATGTGATTCTTATTCCAAGTCATTTGGCTTATTTTTGGTTTTTAACTTGGCTTGGTTTCTCCTTTGAGTGGTTTTTCTCTAAGATAGTTCCTCTCTTTGATGACCTACATTGTTGTTTTTCATTTCCTCCTCATGGAATATTTTGTTGAGAACATTCTGTAATGCATGCTTTCTATTTGTAAATTCTTTTAACTTTTGTTTATCATGGAAGGATTTTATTTCATCTTCAAATCTGAAGGTTAATTTTGCCGGGTATAGGATTCTTGGTTGGCAACCATGTTCTTTCAGAGCTTGAAATATGTTGTTCCAGGCCCTTCTAATTTTTAGAGTCTGGGGTGAGAAGTCTGCTGCTGTCCGCATTGGTCTCCCCCTATATGTAATCTGATGCTTTTCTCTCGCGGCCTTCAAAATCCTTTATTTTGAATGTTAGGCATTTTCATTATAATGTGCCTTGGTGTGGATCTGTTGTGATTTTGTGCATTTGGTGTTCTGTTGGTCTCTTGTATTTGATTTTCCATTTCATTCTTCAGGTTTGGGAAATTTTCTACTATTATTCCATTGAATAGGTTGTTCATTCCTTTGGTTTGTATCTCTGTGCCTTCCTCAATCTCAATAATTCTTAAATTTGGTCTTTTCATGATGTCCCATAGTTCTTGGAGATTCTGTTCATGATTTCTTACCATCTTCTCTGTTTGGGCAACTTTATTTTCAAGATTAAATATTTTGTCTTCATTGTCTGAGGTTCTGTCTTCCAAGTGGTCTAGTCTTTTGGTGATGCTTTCCATTGAGTTTTTTATTAGGTTTTTTGTTTCCTTCATTTCAAGGATTTCCTTTGGTTTTTTTGAGTATCTCTATCTCTTTGTTGAAATAATTTTTTCCTTCCTGCAGTTGCTCTTTCAGCTTATTGGTATTATCATTCATTGCCTGCATTTGCTCTCTTATCTCATCTTTTGCTTCGTGAATCATCTTAAAAATGTATAATCTGAAGTCCTTTTCTGACATTTATTCTACCATACTCTCATTGTATTCTATTAATATAGAATCTAGATTTGTTTGGATCATTTTCTTTCCTTCTCTTTCATGTTGTTCATGTATCTTTCCCTCTAGCTGTGCAGATCTGGGGTATGGCAGATTTTCCCCTATAGGCTTATAGTGGATCTATAGGTTTCCAAAACCCTTTCTTTAAGGGGAGATCAATATTAGCAGTGCCCAATTCAGATACTATGCAATCCTAGACCAAATAGCCCCTATGAGGACAATAACAAAATTGTCATAATAAACAGAATGAGTTCAAATGTTATCTTCGGTAAAACAAACAGGTTTGCAATAAGGTCTGCAGTTTCTAATGGAAGACAAAGAGGATGCAGAGGGATGCAGAATATGGCTGTTAATTGGATAAGAAAAGAATATACAGAAGTTCTAGATAATAGAAAAGGTGAGAGTGTAATCAAAAGAAATTGGATGTTAGCATGCAAAAAAGGGAGAAAGAGACTCTGAGGGAACAGGCAAACAAAAGGAAAAGAGAGCAAAAAAAGTAAAGAAATAAAAACTTAAAATTGTTCAATAAGGAGAAAAAAGAAAATCTACAGTATGACAGTCATATAGTAATGAAACCTCCCAGTGTTCAGTAGCCTGATGTGTGAGAAGTACCTGACATTGAGCTTCAATTCTCCAGGAGACATGTCAAGATGGGATTTGCCCCACCTAAAGATCTGAGCTATGGCTTCCAGGATTATCCAAGATAGCTGCTCTGGCTTCCAAATGTGTTGGCAAATGGGGAGCTGAAGCTCAGGGTGTGGACATGGTCAGCTGGAGTTCCTGGAGGGGGGGTGCAGTTGGTCAGGCAGGGGTCCTGGAGTTTGGGTGTGTTTGGTGTGGTACAGGATCCTGGAGGTCGGTTTCAGTCAGTCTGGGGTCCTGGTGATAGGGCGCAGTCAGTTGGTCTGGGGATCCTGGCATCAGGGAGTAGTCAGTTGATGTGAGGGTCCCAGAGGCAGGGAGTGATCGGTCAAGATGAGGGCTCCTGGAGATGGGGCTCAGTCAGTCTGGCCAGGGGTCCTATGGAGCCTGGTTGTTGTCTCAAAATGGCGGCAGCCACGTGTAATCAAACCTGTAGGTACTGTAACAGTGAACTTTCAGGCAATGGCAGGCAGCTAGCGCTCCACTGACGGTCGGCCCTCAGTTTGCTGAGTGTTGTCAGTCGATTAGGAGGTGAACCTCGTGCACTGGGTTATGGATAGGTGATGGGCAGGCGAGAGGCAGGCAAATGGCAGATGATAGGTGCCTGACAGTGAGCAATCAAGAAACAGATATCCTCTGCTTGAAACTGAAGTTATGGAGTGACAAGAATGCAGCCTCCCTGGACTCCACCATCTTGGATCCTCCTAAAGCATTTATTTGGGTAATCGTTTAGCTTAATTCTTCTTTATGAACCTCAATGCCATGTCTTTGGCAATGCCCTCCTCCTTTAGTAACGTCTTGTTCTACTATTTCAAAGATATTTTCCTTTCTTCTTTGTTGTGTTTTTATATAATTCTTAGAGAGTCCACCCATCAAGCAAAACATAAACCTTGATTTTCTTTCTGTGGACTCTATAAATGATCTTTCCTTATTTCAAACCTCCAAAACTTCCTACTTTTCTTATGTGTCCATTATTTTTCTGTGCTCATATTGAAAAATGTTGTATCAACATTTGGCTGGCTACCTACTATATACCAAAATTGTATGTCCTGGAATAGTCAATCAAGAGTGAGAATATTGGATAGAGAAAAATTACATAACCATGTGAAAGAGTAAGAAGAAAATATATCAACATGCTCTTAACTGGTTACCATGCTTGATCATAATATTGATTTAATTGTACTCTAGCAGCTTGGATAAAGATAGGAATATGACAGATTATATAATTCTCATCTGATACAAAAAAGAGCTTCACTAGTTATTTAAAGGAGACTATTTTGCTTGGTGCTAGATGACAAGAAAAAGTATCAATCTAATGAATGTTACACTATTCAACAGAATTGCAAAAACATGACTTTTTTGTAGGGGAAATATCATATGATAATTTATGGTATTGAGGTCACATCATAGTGGACTAGTTACTGACACTTAACCCCCTTGGGGACACAAGAATAGCCTTTCACAGAAAACTCATTTTAAAGTGATGATATAATTTTAAAATTAGTGCATTTAATATTGATAAAAATAAAAGTAAATAAGTAATGCACAGAGTAGCCTCCCTTTGGAATGCAATCTGAATTCCCAGCGCTTGGGCTTTCGTTATTTTTTATATAAATCTCAAATTTTAACTTAACCAACCTTCACCATTTTGCTCATAATTTAATTCAGGGCATATTTATAAGCAGTAACTAGGCTCACCAGACACTTTGCTAGGACCTCACAATACAGAGCTCATGCATTGTTCATTTTTATCAAAGTCATAAAGCTCATCTTGGGTGGCGCTTTGTGGTGACACTCCTGCTGCTGTGAATCTGTCATCTTCTGCTGAAAGCAGTTTTTGTTAAGAGACTCACTGCGCAATAAAGTAGCCAAATGGAGCATTTGAAGTACATTTAATTTATCAAAAAAGGAGTTGGAATATTCAATATATGTGACATAATCTAGGGAATGGAGGTCTAGTGTGTATTTCTTCCTTTCCAAATTTATTTCCAAGTGAAAAGTGTGTTTATGAAGTGCCAATTTGGAATGTCAATTTGGCATTTATTATACTTCACATAGATTTTCTCTTTCCTGCGTGATTCCAATGAGCTCTATCAATATAAGCATCTCTAAATGTATCTGTTTACAACACCAGGGCACATCATCAGTATTTTCCCAGTGCTCCGGCACACAGTCATATATATCACTCATTTCTCAAGATTCACTTCATCCCACTTGCTTACTTTGGTGTATGAACATCATTCATCCTTAGTCTCATACAGATGATACTGGGAAGAGGGAGTCAAATCTCTCCTGCCTTTATATCTCCATTTTGAAAATGGGGCAATCATTTGATATCATGTTTAACTTGGAATGTCACACCAGAGATGTAGAACAAAAATACATGTTTCTGATCTGTAAAGAGTACAGATGAATCTATATTCACATGAAAATTTTTCCACAGCACTGTGTTTTCTTTATCATGCAGCCAGTTTATTCTAATTCCCTTTTAGCACAGCTTCCAAGATTATGCATCTGTCATTTGAAGCTGAGCAACATGGAGATTCACCACTGTTCTAGGCAATTGGATCTTGGTAACATTGCTGTGTTTCCAGAATTGGATGCCAATAAATTATCTTTAAGTGACTCTAAAGTGGCTGGTTGGCTTCTGTTTACTAAGAGGTATACCTTTCTGCTACAGTTCAATTGTATCCTTAAGGTTCAAATTGGCAGCCTGAGTAAGTACCTTTGGAATAGATAATGCACTTGGTCTGTAGGGTTGAATTTTGACAATATACCACCATTATGCCTAGGTGTAGGCAGAATAACGTTAGATAGATTTATCAGTTTTTTTTTTTTCTTTTTTCAAATCGCATATATTCCTTAATGGGCAAAGAAACAAGCCTGTTGTACACACACACACATACACACACACACACACACACACACAGAGAGAGAGAGAGAGAGAGAGAGAGAGAGAGAGAGAGAGAGAGAAACTGATCTCTTGAGAAGAACATTTCACTTGGTGTAATAATTTTAATCTAATTATATTGATTTGAATTCTGCATATACACATCTTCTGCATAAGTTCACTTAAGTGGCTCAAGGTCTTTAAAAAGAAAATTTTTCATCACTATCAACAAATCAGGAAACAATGCCTTTATTATTTGAACTCATATACATTATAGAATAATTATCAGTCATTGCTATATGAGAATCTCAGTGCTTTTCATTTGTAACTGATACATAAAAGCACGAAATTTGTGCATATTAATGGAATAGTACCTTGTGAGGTTTATATACCTGCATACACTGTGTCATGTTTAAATCAGGTTAAGTTTATCCAGCTCCTCAAACACTTATCATTTCTATATGGACATAACGTATAATATTCTTTCTTCTAGATTTTTTAATGTACAGTCCATTACTGTTATCTGTAGTCACCCTAACAGACAATGGCACACCACAGTTTCTTCTTCCTATCTAAATGTAGCTTAGTACACATGGTTCTCATAATGACAACCCTTCCCATGCCCTACTTTCCCAATTTTTTAACAGACATTTTCCACTTAACTGTGAGGAGACCAACTTTTGTGGATTTCATACATGCTTGAGATCAAGTAGCAAATGCTTTTCTGTACCTGGCTTACTACATTTAACTTAGTTATCTCCAGTTCCATTCATCTTGGAGAAATAAAAGAATTGCATTATTTTATTGCTGAATAGTATTTGTGGATATAAACCACATTCAATTTATCCATTCATTGGTTGATGGACATTTAGGTTGTTTTCATTTCTTAGTTCCTATGAATAGTGTGCATTAAATATGGGAATTTAAAATCATCTTTGACATGCTGGTTCATTTCCTTTGGGTATATTCCTAGGAATTGAATTATTTCATGATATAGGATCTTATCTACTACATATGCAAAGGTGAATTACATGAGTTTCTCATTCCCAGTATTTTGCATTTTAGTGGAAGAGAGAGATATATAAACCAACACATCAAAGAAATGTGCTTTACATCAGAGTATAAAATAGGAGGATGTTGAAGGAGATAAGAGGAAGTACACTTTGTACTTTAAAGGATTGGGCTCCTCCAGAGAAGAAGTAATGTGAGCTTCAAATCTCATTGTGATTTATCCACATATTTTAATGGAAGTTATGTGATGCATCTTTATTAACTTCTTTAATTCTATTTTTTTGTGAGGCTCAATTTCCTGCAGTACTGTGGTTTACTTTCTTCCAGATGAGAAGAGAGACAAAATTTGGCTCTAAAATATCTGTCATCAATCAACTTTTAATTTTTCCCCAGTATAAAATTATAATGAACTTCAGGAAATTTTCAAACATTTATTAAAATATAGAGAAAAGTACATAACCATAATCAAATTTCAACTACTACCAATTTGTGGCCAATCTTGTTTTATTTATACTTTCCCCTGTTTCTTCATGCCTTGTTAATTGTTTATTTTTATTTTTGTTTATTTTTAAGCAAATCTCAGACACTTAACTATTTTGATTATTTGATATGTTTTTATTAAAGATAACAAGTCTTCATTTTCAAACACAACCATTAGTTTATGTTTATCAAATTAAAAATAATTTAAAGAATGAAACAAAACATCCCATTTTATATAACTTTCCCTGTGTGAAATATTATAAAAGCAGTACAATATTTTCATATTTGTTTAAGTAACAATCTAAGCAAAATCCACACTTTGCATTTGATTGTGCACCTCTTAAATTTCCCTTAATTTATTGATTTTCTACACAGAGCCATCTCTTTATTTTTAGAATAAATTTTGAGACATATTTATCAACCTTAAGTTTCAAAGAAGACATTCCTGATATTTTTAGTAAGATTGCTATATTGAAAATTAAGTTGATGGATGGGAATTTTTCTTTAGTCAGTATGGTAGCTCAAGAAATTAAGTAATGATGTCATTAATTTCCAGTGTAGTAGAAAGAAGAAGGATGTTGAAATAAAAAGAAGAAAAGCCATCATGATCCTCGTAAATTCCTTACCCACAGTCAAATCAGGAAAAGAGTCATTTGAAATATCCAAGTGGGTATGTGTAGATATTTGGGCATAGTACATTAGGGAGAAAATGGCTGGAGTCTTGCCTCCTCACAATTAAAAGGAAAAAAAAAATTGCCAGCAGACTCTAAAGCATGCCTAACATGCAATAGAATAATAGAGCAGGAGTTGGAGACAGAAGGATGAGCATCAAGAGTGCCCTGAATATTAGGTGGAGGGGAATGAAGGGAGGGGAAGGGGTATGGGGGAAGAAATGGTAGTAGAGTGAAACATACATTATTACTTCATGTGCATGTATGACTGCATAACCGATGTGATCCTACAACATGTATAATCAGAAGACTAGGAGATTACACTCTATTTATGTATGATCTACCAAAATGTATAAGTGCATTCTACTGTCATGTACAACTAATTAAAACAAATAATATATATATATATATATATATATATATATATATATATATATATATTTTAAAGGAGTGCGGGCCGTGAATTTCTTAGGGTTTTCAGAAAACCTAGAGGCACCTGAATACCCCAATGGAGGCACCCAAGTTCCAAGAAGGCTGGAAGATTCTCAGGGACCTGTGATCATGACAGAGGGTCTTTGCCCCTAGAAGTAAACAACTGAGACCACTGGTGTCAGCTGGGGAGAAAGCACATGAGCTGCTGAGGACATGTGGAGAAACTTTAGGTCAACCAGCCAAAAAGATGCATCCAAGTCAGTCCCTCTGCTGAAAACACAGGAGCAGGGATCAGTTTACAGCCAAAAGACCACCTTTCCCAAGTGGCAACAAGGACTCAAATTCTTTACATTATCTAGCCATTACATTATTCTTCTCTTTCTAGCTACACTGGAAAGAGAAGCTGGTAGGATAAGATGTGTGTGACATGAAAACAAGGACATATTTCAAAAATACTATTCAAATCAGCCCTGATCAAACAACAAATATTAAATTGCCTGAGGAATTGTACTCCGAAACAGTTGAGTAATTCTTAAAATGCTGGCCTCAATCTGGTTGTCAACCAGAAAAATGGCATCTCAAAAGGAAGATTAGTTCATTCATAAAGAATAAATAAGCCCCACTTTCTTGTATTCATCTAAAGGTAGGAATGAACCTCTGATATGACTACTTTTTAAAATATGAACAGGCACCATTTTATACTTTGAGTAGGAAGTGACCAGGAAAGACTCTAAGAAGAAGCCATTTCTGAGAGAATGACTCAAAGAATGGACTATCCAGGCAGATTGTCCTCAGAATTGTGATCACATAGACTCCTGTGTCTCATGTATTGTGATTTCATAGGCATTAAGCCTGTTGACAAACCCTTTTAACCATGATTTGGCTCCTGAGCCATCTCTTCAGGTTGTCTAGTTTCCCTTCTTTATCTAAACAGTGCCTACATGAAGATCAGACACACCGATTGAACTGTCTAATTTACTATTCTATCACAGAGGAGGATGTCAGCCAGCTGGAGGTGTTGCATGCAAGGACAAAGGGTTTTTTCCTTGGACCTGCCAGTTCAACATCTTCATCAAATAATCATAGTGAAGATATAAAGGACATGATACTCAATTCATGACAAGCACCAGGCTTAGAGAATACAAAGACTTTTGATTGCCTCAAGCATTTTACAGTCATAAATAGTTCCTGGACTTTGACCCTAAATGCACAGCTATACAAGTATAAATATTACAAGATAAATCTTACCAGGTTCATCCATGGACAAATAATAAGAACAAAAATAGAACTTAAATAGTGCATTCAATGAAAGCCAATGGTGTGACTCCTTGTCAGATTAATTTAATGTAATCTTTAGGCATTGTTAATAAAAATAAAATATCTGCAAGAAAGGAACCAAAAACTCTTTTATGTACCTTTTCAGTTTGTATTTAAAGAATGGGTTATATTGGGTTCTATAATTTTAGACAAATTGAAATATCATTTGTATTAATAAATGCTTCATAAATTCAAAGAATAAGCCATTACACCATCGATTCAAAATAAAAATATTCTCTTAGTCTTTAAGACAAGGAGTTGATAGTCTTTAATTATCTATATTCAGTGATATTTAGCTTGATGGAACTAGTAAAAGTATTCACTACCTGTGAAATACTAGAGTTAAAATTTCAGTACCACAAAGTAGATTGCAATGTTGATTAAACATTCAAAGAGATACTCTAAAAATAGCAAGGGAAGGGATTTTTTTTTTTTTTTTCTATTTCAGCTGCAAAGTAAGGATAGAAGCTATAAGAAAAATTTGTATTGTCTTTCATAAGAAAGATAATATGATATTCTTCTCAAAGATGGATAAAATACTGGATGGAATCTAAAGGCAGCAGGTGGAGAAACAAGAAGAGGGTATTCTGGAGAACAGTTTATACCCCAGACTTAGAGGAAAGAAATGTACCTAAAGCCACACAGCTGATACATGGTGGAACAAAATTTCTGAGAAAGAAAATAACTATTTCTAATTTTATAACTGGGTCAAAACGAATGAAACCAATGAGTTAATGTCTATGAGACATAAACATTTCTATTTAATCAAACAGAAATTCTCACTTGCTCTCTTGTATACTCGACTCTGCCTCCTCCATTCACAGGCTATTTATGCTATCTTCTCCTTGAACCCAGCAGTGTAGAAGCCATTCAGACTTAATTGGAAGCAGTCATTTAGAACTTTACCGTACAGTGATTCTGTACAGAGATTGATGTATTGCTTCTTCGGCAAGAGAAACTGAAAGATTTATAAGAAATTGATTCACAGGATCATGAAGAACGAGAAGTCTCAAGAATTTCAAGAGACAAGTTGTAGACCCAGAAATACCACTGGAATAATTACATCCAATTCCAAAGACCCGTGAAGCACGAGAGCTAATGTTGCCAGTTCCAGTCTAAAAGCCAAGAGACCCAAAGACCCACAAAGAGCTCATGTTCAGTTTCAGTCTGAAGATAGGAGAAGATCCAGATCAAGGCACGGAAGCACAGGTGTTCCATGTTGCTCAGACCTTTGCTCTCTTCAGGTTTTCAGTTGATTTCATGAGTCCTAAACATCATGGAGAGTAAACTTAGTCCATAATTCAGAAGTCAATATCATCCAGAAACACCTTTCTAAGCCATAGTGATGTTTGGTCAAGTATCTGGGTTCCCCACAACCCAATCTACTTGACACAAAGTTAAACACAGGGCCTAATTCAATTATTTTAATTATTTAATAGAGAAAAATTTAAAAGAATCAGTAAAAACATCCTCCAAATATCAATATACTATACTTATTAGTTTTCTCATTTATCTTAGGATTGCTTCAAAATTTCACAGACAGAGAGAATAGAGCAGATTTCAAGGCCCTTTATTGTACATGAGAAAATGCAAGCATATAGAGATGATTTGACTTTTCCAAACATGTCGGCACATTTCCCCCAAATCCAATGCCCTAAGCAGAACACTCGGATTTGTTCTTATGAAGTGACATTAGATGATACTTCTGAAAATCTAATTTAATATACCAATATTTAGAGGATCAAGCATGCAAAAACCACCAAGATATTTATAATATATCCCATTTTATCATTTCTATTACAAAAACAGTTATTTGAAATGGAGATCTTGTTATGTTGGCTACTTGTGGTGAATGGTTTTGAATCTTTTCCTCATAAATTGAAATAATAGATTTTTGGTAAGTTCCCCCTTCCCTGTAATGACTCAACTTTTTTATTTCAGCCATAAGTAAAAGTCAATATAAAGATAAAAATATTGTGTTCATTAAGAGTAATGAATTTATACAACCAAAAGTTGTGTAAAGGTATAAGAGCTGTAATTTTTGAAACTTGGAGGCAACACAATTTATATTACTAAACATTTTTGTTTATTACCAGCTTCCCATTATGGAGAGAGAGCAAACAAGGAAACATCACCTTTGATAGAAGTAGAGTGTCTAGGAAAATGTCTAATTGACTTCAAGTGAAAAATAAAGAACTCTAGAGAAAAACAAATATAGCAGGGTGCGTTCTGATCATCCTCTCTTGGTCATACCAATGCCCTCCTTGAGAACTCAGAGGTCGAGAGAAACCCACACTCAGGAGGACCTTGAAAATCTGAAGGCATTCTCTGTCCTCCATGTCCTATCAATGAATTTTCAAAGAATTCGTAAGCTGTGTTTTTACTATTGCAGCAAACCTTCCAAAGTTTCTAAGATATACTGATGTGTTCTGAAGTGTTGAATTGAAAAATAAAATAAAAACGATTTACCCTTTAAATATTTCACAGATGAGTATTCAGGCAAGTAAGCAATTATGATATAAATTCCATAACACAAGAATGTTCATGAGGATAGAGGATTTTAGAAGGCACCTCATTCTGTCTGAAGGACAATCGAGGACCATTTCTTGCAGCCTATTACATGACCTGGGTAATGTAAAGGGGGAATTATCTAAAAAGAATTAGTCTAGGAATTTTCTGTTTAAAACAAAACAAACTGCAAAGTCAATGTACGGATGAGGTGACCTCACAGGGTAATGGCTTTGGACTCAGAAAATTTATCTCAAGCAAATAAAGATTGAAATTAGAAAACAAAATATGGTCCAAGCTACAAATGGAAGGTGAGTAACAATTGTCACCACAGAGCAGATAGTGGAGAACAGACAAGAGGCTGAAGTTGTCAGTACTAAAATTAGTGATGTTTGGGGTTGTTTTATTTTTGTTGTGTACTTTTACTTAATTTTAATGCTCTACAGCAAACTTTCAAAATGGTAGGCACCAGTGAGTGACAAGTGATCAATATACTCTTTATAAACTTGCTAAAAATTTCCATGTGCAAGATAATAGGAAATGATGAAATAATTTACTCCCATATGGAAGAGCAATAATATCTTTACCAATATCTCATTTTTAAACTATTAGGGTTGTTTCTGTCTTTTCCCATTTATTTACATAAAAAGGAATGCAGAGACTACAGAAGAGGGGTAAGAAAACCTTGTTAAACTTTTTCAACAATCCCTGTTATAATGTTCAAAGCAATTACTTTTGCTGTCAGCTGGAATAAAATTTACCACCATCAGAGAGTGCAAAGAATCAAATGTATTGATAAGAATTACAACATCAACTGCCTGCAAATAACCTCACAAGTTCTAAGGGCTTGTCTTTCCCTATTTGTAGAGTGGAGGCTTCAGCCATAGGTTGTTGGGAGATTTTTCCTTTAATTTCTGAAAACTGGAGTTGAACTTGCCCATCAATTTCAGTGAAAAATCTGAAGTGTGCTGAAGCCTACTATTTTGAGGGAAATTATTCAAAGAGTGCCTTTTCAAAAATAGTTATTTTATCCTAAATGATCATATAGACTGAACATTATGCTATCAAAATAAGGGAACTCACAAGAAGAATAATTTTTCCAGGCAAATATTTGGATTTGGCCTTCATAAGCAGTATTTAGGTAATTGTCTACTGCTTTCAAATAACATGAAAACATTTCAGTGAAAACCCAAAATTACACTCCTTTCATTTCTGAAGAATATTACACAATCCTAAAACAATTAGCTGAACTTCCCTATTATGGAATATAATGGTGTCCTCAGCTGTAACCATTTCACCCCCAATCCCAAGGTTTTGTCTAGTACAAACTTAACCTTTCTTTGAAAGTTAATACTGGTAAATAATAATATATTCACAGAGCATAGCAAGTAAAATAATTCCTTAATAGTCATTTAACAAAACTAGCAATACTTCATTCCATCCTTCTCTGTCAGATGAGCACTTTTAGCAGCTTTGTATCATATTTAGGTCCATAAATAATATATACATATATTTGAATATATATATCCATATATTTGAATATGTATATAACATTTATACACATATGTGCATATTGTTTGAATTTGTCAGGATTGGGTAAGGAAAAGAGAATCCTGTCCATTTTATACATATTTCATATGTATAAATGTGAACAAAGAATAATTAGAGGGTTGTATAATTGCTAACCTGAATGTCACCATGGTGGGAAGTAGGGATGCCCCCAAATATCTCATCCAGCAACATGGAAGTGAATGTTACCAAGGGCTCTCTGCAATGTTAATGGAATTCTCAAACACCTAGAGACAGCTTCTGTCTTACTACCACAATCTGCAGTATCAGGTCAGGTGATTAATTCATATCACATTGGAAAGCTGGTAGACTTTAACAAAGTCTCAACTTTTTCTTTTATATGGGAAAGAGATTCTAGCAAATTTAGTTCTATGCTTCATTTTTGTAAAACTGAACTTTAGATGCATTTATGACTGTGTATAAGTAATATGCTCATAAATATATTTCGATTCTCTTACATCCTTTTATCTCCAAAGTTAACACTTGCTTTTTTGCACAAAAAAGTTTATGAAATTATTCTGTGTAGAGTTCTTAAGCCCTCCCTGCACTGTTTTCTACATGTTTGCTTGCATCAGAGAACTGACCCCTCTGCCTCTTCCTCTTGGGAAGGCCTGCTGATGCCTTCTTGCTCCAAGTAGAATATTGACCATCCTGGTGGAATGCAAAACTTCCCTTCCCTCTTCTCCCATTCTGGATTCTCCGTTTTCTTCCAGGTCCTGCTTTTTCCTTTCTTGTTTGCTTTTTCATTTTAATGAAGAACTTCTCTAGTGGCTTCATAAACAATAGCATAGGAGAGAATAGCTTTTGGATTCTTGAATATTTCAAAATAATTTTAATCTCCCTAATACTTCATTAACATTTCTTCAGATGGACTTCTGAAGGCTGAAAACTTCCTCAGCACTCAGAATGCATTGGCGTATTATGTTTAAGCTCTTGGTACTAGTCTTTAGAAGTCTTGGAAATTTCCCTTTCTTAAAGATTTTGTGATGTTATGGTTATTTTGTTTCTTTTCAAAATCAAGCATATAAGATAATAATAATATACTGATTATACTAACATGCTGGAATATAATGTACATATAATAGTATATGTTAAATTATTATATAATATGATTTTATATTATATTTTTATTTCTGGTAGATTTTGACAACTATATTTGTTTCTTTTCTGATTTTTAGTATTAGATGTATTCTTTTGTTTTGTTGCTTTTTTAAGGTTATCTCATTTGGTTGTCATGGGTGGAACAACTTTTCTTTCGTGGTGGACAGTGTTGTTTTCTGCATTGTTGTGAAGTTTTTTCTCCTCCATGCATTATCAATACTTTCTCTAATTTTCTCAATGATTTATGTGGTTTTTTTTTTTTTTGGTTTCTGTTTCATTCTTATATTCTAATTAGGTATTTGAAGAATGAGCTACTTGGAAATTTTCTATTTATCTGCAGAAAGAAGATGGCAACTAGTACGCTTCAATGGATAGTAACCTGAGTCAAATATACTTCAGTTGCAAACATCCAAATACTAGAAAAATGCATATATTATTTATAAGACCATGGTTAAAATATGAAACATCCTCTAATTATCTTCTGGAGTAATGGGACTGGAAGTAGGATATACATCCCCTGGCTGGATGAGCTCTGGGAGCAAATCAAGACAGTAGACTAAGGGATTTATCTGTCCAGAGAAAGACTTTCCAGTTGTCTTTGGCTCTAATGGTGCAGGCACTCACTAGTTCAATTTCTTGGTCTGAAAACGAAAGGATTAGGTAGAAGAAAAAATAGTGACTTTGCTGTGTGGTATGATACATGGAGGTCTAACTCAATTGCATATAATTGTACTGTCTGTCCATTTTTAGCTCTGTAGTTCAATACCACCTCCCATCCTGGCCTTCCTTCTATGTCTAATTATCCCAGTTTTGAGACTGTGCTTTCTCTTACAGCAAATAGAATATTTTCTTGTTTCTTCCCCTTTTCTGCAACCCTGTATGTTGCATTTGTCTCTGATTTGTGGCGTAGCCCACTAGACTTAACTAGCAACAATTACCTTATATTCAAATTGACATTCAAACACAAGAGACAAAATAGGTTTCATTTCACATCATATTTGTTCATCTTTAAGGCAAATACAATAGAAGCAACACAAACCCACAGAGGTTTTATTACATTTGGTTGCAGCTGCTGCTATCCCAAATTACTCTGAACTTGATGTACATGGTCACAAGAGATAAATCTGCATGGAATAGACCAATTCCATTTAGGGGAATAATTAGTCCTCGGTTTTTCTACCTGCATTATGTATTTTAATCATGGATCCATGTGTCCCACTTAGGATCAGGTGATAAGTTAGCATTTTCTGGGGCAGCTGCATTCATGAGTGGTTCATCAACTATAGGCTACATGTTAAAAATATATCAACCAAATACAGATGGCTTGTTTAGAACCTAACAATTCAGAAGAACTCATTTATCTTGATTTGCTATTCCTATCATTTCTTAAGTTAGGGTTTCTAATTCTGGCAATTCATCCTCCTCAGGCATCTTTAAGGTCAGAGAAAATTGTACAGAGATACTATCCTACTTGAATTTGATCCAACATTCATCCACCTCCTTGTCACACATCCACAAATTTGTTGATATCTTTTGTCTCCTCTTTTATCTGAAACTCTTAGATCTTCCTGGTATAGAGCTTCATTTTCTTCCATTTCTTGTCTCTTGAGAATAATTATTGAAGTTGACTTGCACACATTTTTTAATCTACATTATGTAACCATATATTCCAAAAATACAACAGTTTTGAACAATTTTGTAGGCTAAAAGACAATGGTAATGAAAAGGAAGACTATTCTAACATAACCTATGAAGATTAGAAAAGTAAAAAGAAGCCAAAGATACTTAAGGCTTAACATCTGTTCAATCTGCTGAACAAAGCATACCAGAGGGAAGCCAAGGTTCCAGCAAGGATCATGCAAACTGGTATAAACTGAGCATCTCATGCCAAATCTCTCCATGAAGTAAATCTAATGCACTGCACAATTTCTGTTACTTAATATGAATCTTCTGCAGACCTCATGAAAGAGACTGTGGAGTATTTGTAAGTTTCCTGTTAACAGACTAATGATAATCA
Source organism: Sciurus vulgaris (assembly GCF_902686455.1). Classification (NCBI taxonomy): domain Eukaryota; kingdom Metazoa; phylum Chordata; class Mammalia; order Rodentia; family Sciuridae; genus Sciurus; species Sciurus vulgaris. Next base: position 20,500,875 of record NC_136470.1, on the reverse strand, counting down.
AATGATATACATAATTGATTTTTGGAACAATTCAGAATATTACCACAAATAGTTATCCTTGAATACATGTTCTTACAATAGGAGTAAAGACTCACTTGCATGTTGAAGTTTTAAGTAAATCCTAATCTTGTCATTTGCTAAAATTAGTATTTCAAAGGACAGTGGTTTGGGAACAAGAGCAAAAAATAGCAGAATGTACAAAATTACTTTTCTCTTCCATTTGAGATTCTTGGCAGAAGTAATGCAAAAGCCTTTGATTGCTAAGATGCGTTACTTCACAATTAACACGATTTTAAAAACTTGTCATACAAATGTAGATAATAAATAACTGTAATTTTGTAACTGGAACATAACAAGAGAAACTAATGTTTTGAAGTCTGTAAGATCAAAGCTTCCAGTTTAATAAAATACAAATTTCTTGCCCAAATATCAAAACTAACAAGTTTCTGAGAATGACATATGAATGATCAAGTCTCAATCTCCAAATGTGATTTAAATAGTACAACTTCATAGTCAAACTTTTACCTCAAAGCAAAAATTGTTCCCACAAAAAGTTACATTTGGAGAGTCTGTATTTAATAAGAACATTAAAATTTAAGTATCCCTTATGATGATTCAAATCATTAAGTTTTAGAAAACTGCAAGCCCTGTGATTGCAAATTTGTCAAGGCAATTTAGCAAAACACACCAGAAACCTGTTAAATAGATTATTTTATTGTGCCAATGTTTTATTAGCTTAACAGATCTATTTATTTAAGAGGACCCTGCAGCCTTATAAAATACATTTTATTGGTACACATGATGTAGTTATTTAAGAGAATTTGCATACTGGCATTGACTTTCATTCCTAAGGAATTGTCATTTCACGCTGTTATACAATTTCTGTGAATAATTTAGTAGTGTTAGGTGGTCAGGTAAAATTGAATTTATTATGTGGGCCATTACCTGGAATTAGCCAAACCAAGAGGCTAAGTTTATAGTCCTCCAGACTGTCAAGTGTGCCCAACCCAACAGGAAGTTCCTGAACTTCCCTAAACAACCCTCAGGTTCTAAAATTCACTAGAAAGATTCTTAGCATTTTCTGAGTGTAATATGCTCACAGTCACGTTTATTACAGGGACAGGATATCAACAAGAACCAGACAATGGAAGAAACATATAAGGTAAATTCCAGAAGGAGTTTGAACATGGACATTACAGTTGTCCTCTCTCTGATGGCATAACCTACTCCTGACCATTATGTGTTAAAATATACACCGAAGTTTGTCAACTAGGGAAACTTCAGTGTCTAGGGCTCATACTGTGGTTTCATTATTACAATGAGATTAATTGATTGACTGCTTGAATGGTGATATGTCCTTTGGATATCAATTGACTTCATGCCCACCTAAACTATCTACCCATTGAAAACATGGTTAGTATTATTTCCAGCAGTTCCAGTCCTTGCCCTGACTACTGGGTGAGGCTTGATCTACTCAAAACTATCTCATCAGAATAAAGATACATGACAATTCATACTTCAACTAACACAGAGTCTTGATTTTTTAATTAAAAGGTGTATTTGAGTGGGGATCTGAGTGGAAACAAGGCAGGGGAGGCCATCTCTCTAGGACATCTTAACTCAGCTGCTCAAATGATAGAAGAAACATCTGTGAAAGAGATATGCAAACATAGTTTATGTTTGTTTGTTTTTGATTTTTGGCAGAAAGCCAGTTTGGTGACTCCTGAGGTCCTCTTGGATTACAGATCTGAAATTACTTGAAAGTGTATTTGAAGGACGGTTTGCTACCCTCTTGCTAGAAGTTGGTAGAAACTCTCTCCACTACCATAGACTAACAGAAACCAGCAATACTGATCACATCTTTGATGATTGAAAAAAAAAATTCAAATAGGAAGGAGGTAACAACATTCAAAAGCATGCAAAGGCAGCAGTTGAGGGGAAGCCCACAATGGATACCAGCACCCTGCTCTCCTGCATACAGGGACAGTGCCTCCCATCAAAGTCACATAAACAGTAAATCTTGATGAAAGAAAGTAAGGACACTCCTATCTGACAGGTGGTTAAACACTGTAACTGATTCGTTCTGGCATTTGGGGAAGTACAGAATATTTTAAAGATTTGGGGGCTGTAGCCAAGATTCTTTCTCTCTAGTCAAGAAAAGAGACCACATGAAAGCAGGCTGGACCTATAGGATGTTGTCTTGCATAACTGATAGTCAAAGGTTAGGGGGAAAGTGGAGGTTGGGAAAGGAGAGTCTAGACAGTAGAATGGAGCTTTCTGCTAAAACTTCAAAGCGAATATCAAGGCTTCCTTCAGTTGAGGATAATCTGGTATTTTATACTTACCTGATCTTCCATTTCATGTGAGACTCTAATTTCATGAAAAGCATTGGAACACAAAATTATGATTAGAAAGAGAAATTTACAACTGATCTGAAAAGATTTAGAAACTTGAAAGAGAGACACCAAGATCAATATTCAGAACAGGTCATTTCCACTATGAGAAGAAATGAAGGATGAAAAGACTTTAATTCAAGTCTAACTTGATAGAAATGTTAAAGGATCTAAAATTAAGGCATGAAAAAGAAATTCTGAAAATGTACAATGATGCTCTTAAGGTAAAAAACATGACTGTTAATTTAAAATAGTTTGCGGAAAACCGCGGCTGCTTGCCAACAGGGCTGCTTCAAGCGGCTCACTGCAAGGCTTCTTTTCTTTTCGCTTACCGAAAACCGCTTGCAGAAAACTGCCGCTCCTCCCGCTTACTGCCCGACCAGTGGGACAGAAGACATGTACTCTTTAGAAGTTCATGAAGCAGCTTCCCCTTTATTCAAATAACACCCTCAATATATAAGCAGTCTCATGCATAAGCGATTGTAACCAGATATGTCCATCCAATCCTGTTAAAGGTCAAGCAATCACTCGATTGAGCATACATGTAAAGTATATCTGTCCATGTGCTAGGCAGCTGAACTGATTATAATACAGCCAATTGTAAACGCATTCTGCCCTTCTCCATGCATATTCAGAACACCATTTGCTCTCTGCCAGTCACCATCTTTGGATGCACGTGGGGTAACCCTGGGTCCCAGGTTCCGCCCACCACAATAGTTCTTTCTTGACATCCTTTTTATAAGTTTAAATTGGTGCCTTTAAAATTTTCTGCTTACATATCCACCTTAACTTTTTAAAACAACTGTATAGCTTCTTGACTATGTAAAGGTAATATGTAGATGAACTGCTTTGGATATAAAAAGCTGCAAATTTTATATTTCTGTATACTGTAAATAATGTCTTTAATAAAATATTCACACATTTATTTATAAAACTAAAACATTGTCAACACATCAAAACATCAACAAAATCAATTCTAAAGTACCTTAAAAAATTCTAGTGGCTGTAATATTTTACATTGATTCTTTTTCTTCTTGAGCACACATTTTCATACTACTTTTAGATAATACCATGGCAAAATATTTCCTATACATTGTGTCACTTAACATTTTATTGCTGTGACCTAAATACCTTAGAGAAGAAAAAGTTTTAATTTGGCTCACATTTTAAGAGGATTAAGTCCATCGTTGGCTAACTTCAAGGCAGAAATATCCTGACAAAATGTCCTGGCAAAGGAAATCTGCTCAACTCCTGACAGGTAACTGAGAGAGAGAAAGAGGAAGAGGGAGAGGGGGAGGGAGGGGGCAGGGGAAGGGAAAGGGGGAAGGGGAGGGAGATACAAAGAGAGGAAGATACAGAGACAGAGAGACAGAAAGGGGCCAGGGACAAATACTATCCCAAAGGGAATGCTAGTAGTGATCTACTCCCTTCTGCAAGCCCCACCTACCTAATGTTGTCACTACCACCCATTAAATCCACTCAAATTATTAAACCACCTACTGGATTAGAGCACTGATGAGGTCAAAGACATGATGATCCAAACACTACCTAAAAGCCCCACCTCTGAACCTTACTGTATTGGGATCATGTTTTCAATAGGAGCTTTGAAGGGACATTCCAAATTGGAACCATAGCACCCACAATCAGTTTTTATGATAATTTGACACTATTTGTTTACTACCAGGTATGTATAAGAAGTGAAATTTTGTTGATTTTATTCCTGCTCCTACCATACTTCAATTATTATGGACCAAACATTATTATGGACCTGACTATTATTTCAGTTACTCTAGGCAATTGATTATAGCATTAATATTTTAATGATTTCATACATAATTATGGATTATCAAAACTTAAAAGTATTACAAATCTCCACCGATAAAAAGTAAATCGGTTTTCATTAGTTGTTTAGTTTCATGTGGCTACTGCTTTCTGATTGCATGGCACATGTTTCTGCCTTGAGTCTCTCCTTAATTTCAATTTCTATTAAGGTAACATTGAGAAATTTTGTTCTACATAAAGTAGTATTTGCCTCTTAGTGCATATGCCTAAGAGGAACTTCAGTGTCATTCAACAATATAACAAATATTGTATAGTGCTTCATTCCAAAAAATTATCCATAATAGCTATTCAATTGACAACCCAATTAGATGGTCCTACAATTATGCTGTAAACAAACAAATGAAAATGCCTGCTATATAAAATAATTTATTTCCTTGTAATTAAATGCACTGATGAGACAATATTGTTTAGAAATGAACAAAATTTAAATAAAAGCAAGGGAAGAATTGTAGGGAACTTTCCTCAAGCTTATCTGACAGCAGTCGCTGACACCATGGTCTAAGTAAGCCAAACAGTCTGGATGGAGAAACTGAGGTAATGATAAAGACTTGCCATGGAATGAAGGTCTTTGTAGCTGTAGAGGCTGAGTTTGAACTGAGGGGAGGCCTCGTTCTGACATGCATCACAGAAAGCTGTGATGTGAGCTCGCCCACTCTGCCTTGCCTCATGCTGTGTGCAGGAGCTTGCCATTCCCCCAGTCCTTTGTCTCAGACCTGTTGCTGGGCAGAATTGCTTAGGCATGCTTGGTTTGTTTACAATACCTGGACCCCTGACGTATAGTTCACCTATAGGCTGACTCTGTTATATTTTAACAAGTGTGTTAACCTGATTGGATAATGTGTCTATATATGTCCTGTGCAACCCTAAATAAAATTAGATCCGTGCCTTCAGAGATCCATCTCTGATCCCTGGGTAAGCGCACTGGGTAAGGCTAGGTAGGGTAGGCGTCATTTGTCCTCACCCTCAGCAAACCCGTCTCTGAACATCTACAAAGAATTATGAAAAAATTATAATAATATTTCTTCCCAGGAAATGAAGATGGTTACATTCAGGTTGGGACACATCAGGGTCCAACAGAGAAGAGCTAGTAACTGCAATACAGAATGTTCCTCAAGTTATATTCTACAAAACTGTAGAAACACATATAGCCTTTGATGTACACAGAAGCAAACGTATATCTCCATGAATACTAATATGTCTGTATGTAAAATATTACACCAAAATAAAAATTATTACATTTTACATAGTGATAAAATTCTAAAATCAATAAGAAGAGAATTTAGATGAAGTTACAAATTTTAGATATATGAGGACAAGAGCCAATAGATGCCATCCTTTTAAGGATTATAACATTTTAGACTTGACAGTGAACACTTGGAGCAATTTCTAATACCAAGTATCAGAGCTAACCATAATGCATTCCAGCTACTGTCCAAATGGAGCCACATATCTACAGAAGAAACATGTTTATATTTCTGCAAATTGAGGGCATGGCATTAGACAAATTAGATATGGCAAATTATAAAAGAACTGCAACAAAAATATATTTTCTATATCAGGGCAATGTGCTTGCATAAGGACAATTTCCATAGAAAATGTAAAATTCTTTCTTTGTCAGCAGAGCTACCAGGCTTGCTTTGTTTTTTTTTTTTTTGTTTTTTGTTTTTTGCCTTCTACATTAAGATCATCTCACATAGTATAGCTATCTGCAAAAAGCATTCTTATTTACTGACCCCATCTTAAACATTGTATACCTTTTTCTGGCCCAAGGCAATTGGTGTTAATCTTATACTGAAAAGTGTAAAATAACATCACATGAATTTTGTGCTGCATTTTTTTTTTTTTTTTAATGTCAGGTATACCCTTGCCCTGATAGAATGAAAAACTAAGGAAACTTTTCTAAGGAAAAAAGGCTGAGAAAGTTCATTAGCCAGGGGAGGTGAAAATCCCAATTTTTTGACAAGTTAATTTTTTCCAAGACCTAACCCTTACCCTAACTAGTTGTGATAACCTGAGAAAGTTGAATAACCTTCCAAAGTCTCCAATATCTTTATCTGAAACATGGGCTTTGTTGTAAAAGAATTGACACATGCAAAGCTCTTTAAAAAGTGCTGTTGGTAAATATTGGCTATCAATTTTCATTTTTCAGAAAGTTGAAAGGCACAGCAGACAAATTGAGTGTGAGTGTTGGGGGGAAGAGATGAACGGTATTAATATTAATACAAATATTAATACTCATATTTTCAAACATTTTTCTTAGGGTGAAAAATACACAGATGAAAGTGCATAAATTCTAGCTCTGAAACTCAAAAAAATTTACCAAATAGATAAAAGTATTTGTCTCACCAACGTCACATTATTATTATCCATTTTAAACTTTATATAAACAAAATCATAGATACATAATACATATAAACTGTCTTTGGCACAATTTAATACCATGCATTTCCCCATGTTGTTCAGGGGCAATAGTTTTGTTGAATTTTGATGGTTGTATAACATTTCTGTTTAATGGAAATACATGAGCCACATATGCAATTTAAACTTTATATCAAAAAGCACAAACATGCAAAATTAATTTTAATGATATATTTTATTTAACTCCATAATTTACATCTTAATTAACACATATATAATCAATATAAAATTTTAATATTTTACATTTCATTTTATATATTCAAAATGTAGTGTATATTTTATACTTGTAGCATTTCCCAAATCTAATTAGCTCAGATTTGAAGAGCTCAGTGGCTACAGGCATTTATATTAGCACCCTCTATGACATGAAATACTTAGGTATAAATCTAACAAAATATATTTTAAAAAATTGATAAACATACTGGAAAGAAATCAAAGAACTACAAAGTAGAGATATAGTCACAGATGGAAAATCTTAATATTTTCAAGATGTCAGTTCTTCCAACTAGTTCTATAAATTCAGTGTAATTCCAATCAAACTCCCAACACTTTATCTTATATGTATTGATAAGCTGATTCCCACGTCTACATGAAAAGTAAAACAGATTGGCCAACTCAGCATTGAAGAAGAACAAAACTGGAATTCTGACACTAACTGAATTGAAGACTTACTATAAAGCAAAGTGATCAAGGTGGTGTGGTAATGGTGAAAGAAGAGGCAAATAGATGAAATGTTGAGTACTCACAGGAAGCTAGTGGTGACTGTTTTGTACAGTGTAGCAACTTGATTTCCTTTTATGTTGGTTATCCATTAAAGTGTAAATTTTCATGGAAGTTCTTTCAACTTTGGGTCTATTCCTATTAATGTTGCCATGAATATTTGAATATGCTTTGTGTTCCTAGGTGCATTTTTATTGTCCATGAATATAGGAGAAGAATCTCTGGCATATAGATTATACATATGCTCAACATTTCAAATTACAGGCAAACAATTTTTCAATGTTTGCACCAATTTACATTCCTATAAACAGTGTGCAAATAAATTGAAAACTTATGTCCATACAATAACCTGAAAATGGATGTTATGAACTTTTATTTCATTATTTCTGGAACTTAGAAGTAAACAAGAAGCCCTTCAAAAATGAGTGAATAAGTAAAACTGGTATAACCAAACAATAGAAACTTATAGAGCATTTAAAAAGTAATCAGCCTTCAAGTCATAACAAGAGATGAAGAAAGCTTAAATGCATATTAATAAGTGAAAGAAGCTACATCGTATACAATTTCAATTATATATATTCTAAAAAAGGCAAAGCTATGTATGGAGATAATACATTGATAGTTGGTTAGTAGTTAGAGAAGAGAATGATGAATAGACAGATCAGATCGCTGGAGATTTTTAGATGAAAAAATTGATTCTGATACTTCAAGAGTAGCTACATGCCATTACACATTGGTTGAAATCCATGGAAAATAGAGTACCAAGAGTAAACCCTCATGTGAACTATAGACTTTGGCAAACTGACATGCCAAAGGAGGTCCATCAGTTGCACTCTACCACTGTGGAGGAGAATGCTAGTAATGGGAGAGACTGTGCATGTGTGGGACCAAAAGGAGAGAGGAAAACTGTGCACTTGTAGTCTTGTGAACACATAATTGCCCTAAAAAATTTTAAAGAATAAAACAAGGCAAGAGTAAAACTACTGCAATGCTGCAGTCTCCCATCTAACTTACGAGGTAGCCTCCACCTTGGGACACTGAACAGGGCCTAGAGACAGCCAACTGCTGTAGCACTGCCTGCCACAGTGCTGCATTTCAGAACAGGCTGCTCAATACCACAGCAGGGACCAACCATGCTGGTCCCATCTCTCAAAATGATTGCCCCCAACTTGGAACACCCCATCACCATCTTGGGTTACCTCCACTGTCACCATTGCCATCTTTATTTGGGGCAGCTTCCATCTTGGGACACCAGCTGGAGACCAATAGCCCCATATCAAAGTATCAATAAGTTAACTGCCACCATCACCACAAACTAGGGACATGGCTGCTTCCATGTAGGCATAAGATCTAGGACCTGAAAGAGTATCACCAAGGTCCCTGCAGACTTGGTTACACCTGAGGTATCCCTGCTAGGTGTGCTAATAGCCACCATCTTGCTGCAGAGGGAGGAGAAAGCCTTGCAAGGGGTCAGTAAGTTGGAAGAGGATGTGAGAGCATCTCAATTCTGGCTCATTCAGCCAGACAGTCCAGCACCCACCAGGATCCCAAGACAACTCAGGCAGCACTTGCTGGGATCTGACATCACTGGGGTCCACAACTCACTCCCCAATACAGCATCCACCAATCACCTAGTCCCTCCAGTTTGGCAATCAACAGGGTCATCTGGTTCTTCAGTTTCTAGTCTGAAACCACCCCCTGGCCCAGCACTTGCAGCTATGTGGTTGGCCCACAGTTCTCAATGCCTGGTCTTGATCATTTCAATAGAGAAGAACTATCTGAGACAGATGCAGAGGTCCCACTAGTTAACCCTTCAGGACTTCCAGGGAGAGAGGTTTCTGATTGGGAAATTGAAAGGGCATGGGCAGGGGAGATATAATTTATAATCTAAATTAGAGACCAGGAATTGTGGTGTCCACTAGCAAGGTAAGGGGCTAAGACCAGGCTCCTTCATCACACAAGTGGACCCTAAAGGAGATTCCCAGGGTGCAATCTTCCAAAGAGAGATTGCTATGGTTTACCTCCGGGAGTCCTGCCTCCAAGTGAATCCTTCCACCTTAGTAACTTTCATTATTATGAGAGTGGAGTCACCAGCAAACTCCAGACAACCCCACCTATCAGAAGAGAAGGGAAGCAGAGAAGATATTGAACTCCAATAGAAACAAATACAGTTGTACAATTTCCTTCAAGACCTTTTTCCCCTCTTTTCTTTGTTTCTCACTCTCACATTCCCAACATCTTTGAAATAAAGTACTGTTCATGCATCAGGCTAATGAGGGAGGTTTGAATAGTATATTACAGTTTTGTTGTAGAGTCTTTTTTTTTTTTTTTACATTTTTTCTTTTTCTTTTTTTACTTGCTATTTTCCTCTTATTTATCTGTTCACTCAGAGTCTCTTCCTCTATTTTCTCCTGCTAACAATCAACTTCTTTTGATTCCTCTTTCACCCTTCCTATGATCTAGTACCTCTATATTCTCACCTCCTACCCCATTAACATCATATCCTACATGACACCCCCATTTTGTCTTTGACTACCATTAGAAATTGTAGAACTTATTGCAAACCAACTGTGTATCTTGTAGACAATAATAGAACACATGATCTCTGTTTATTGTCACAAAACTGTTAACATTTTAATAGGGGCTATTTGGTTTAAGGCTACATATTGTTTGCATTGGCCACTGTTAATGTTGATCTCCCCTTAAAAGTGAGATATTGGAAACCTGCAAGAACAATATAAATCTATAGGGAAGAAAATGTAATATTTCAGAACCACACTGTTAGAGGGGAAGACACATGAAAACATGAAAAAAAAAAAAAAAAAAAAAACAAGGGAAGAAAGTGCCCCAAACAAACCAAGATGTTATAATAATAGAATCCATTGACAGCACAGTAGAAGAAATGTCAGAGAAGGAGTTCAGAATGTACATAATTTAAATGATCTGCAAAGTAAAGATTGATATAATATAGAGGCAAGAAAATATCACTTTAAGAAAGAGATAAAAGAGCAAATGCAGGAAGCAAGTTATTTCAATAGAGATAGAGATTCTGAAAAAAAAAATATTTGAAATGAAGGAAACAATAAACCAAATTAAAAGCTCATTAGAAAGCATTACCAATACATTAGATCACTTGGAGGACAGAACTTTAGAAGATGAAGACAAAATAATTTAATCTTGAAAATTAAGTTGACCACACAGAGTAGATGGCAAGAAATCATGAACAGACCCTCCAAGAATTATGGGTTAACATGAAAAGACCAAATTTAAGAATTTTCAGGACAGAGGAAGTCACAGAGAAACAAACCAAAGGAATGAACAATCTATTCAAGGAAATAATATCAGACAATATAACAAACTTGAAGAATGAAATGGAAAATCATATGCAAGAGGCTTACAGGACATCAAATGTACAAATTACAACAGATTCACACCAAGGCACATTATAATGTAAATTCACACAAAAAAATGAGGATGAAATTTTAAAGGACACAAGAGAATAGTATCAGGTAACACATGGGGAAAACCAATTTGTATATCAGATTTCTCACCCAGACCCCAAAAGTTAGGAGGTTAGGAACAAAATATACCAAGCTCTGAAAGAAAATGGTTGTCAACCAAGAATCTTATATCCAGCAAAACTAACCTTCAGGTTGATGATGAAATAAAAACTTTCCAAGATAAACAACAGTTCAGAGAATTTACAAATAGAAAGCCTGAACTACAGAACATTCTATGCAAAATATTCCATGAAGAGGAAATGGAAAACAACAGTGAAAATCGGCAAAGGGAAGAACTACATTGAAGGAAGAGCCAATCAAAGGAGAAACCAAGTCATATTAAAAACCAAAAATTAGCCAAAATGACTGGGAATACAAATCATATATCAATAATAAACCTGAATGTTATTGACCTAAACTCATTAATCAAAAGACATAGGCTGTAAGATTGGATTAAAAAATAAAAAAGACCCAACAATATGCTGTCTCAAGAGACTCATCTCATAGGAAAAAACATCCACACACTGAAGATGAAAGGATGGGAGAAAACATATCATGCACAACTGCACAAAAAAGCAGAGGGAATTGCATCCTCATATCAGATAAAGTGGACTTCGATCCAAAATTTGAAGGGATAAAGAAGAACATTTCATACTGCTTAAGGGAATGATAAATCAACAAGACATAACTATCATAAATATTTATGCCCCAAGCAATGGAGCATCTATGTACATCAAACAAACCCTTCTCAATTTCAAGAATGAAATAGACCACAAGAATACCACTGGGTGACTTTAACACACCTCTCTCACCACTGGATAGATCTTCCAAACAAAAACTGAGCAAAGAAACCATAGATCTCAATAATACAATCAATAATTTAGACTTAACAGACATATATAGAATAAGAATATTCCATCCATCAACAAGCAAATACACTTTTTTCTCAGCAGCACATGGATACTTCTCTAAAATACTCCGTATATTATGCCACAAAGCAACTCTTAGCAAATACAAAAATATAGAGATACTACCCTGCATTCTATAAGATCATAACAGAATTAAATTAGAAATCAATGATAAAATAAAAAGTGAAGTTACTCCGACAATTGGAAACTAACAAATATGCTATTGAATGATACATGGATAGCAGAAGACATAAGGGAGGAGATAAAAAAATTCTTGGAGATAAATGAAAACGCTGATACAACATATCAACCACAGCAGCACTTGATTATTTACCCATCCCTTACCCCTAGAAAGGACTGACCACAAGCAGACCCCTACCTGAAATACTTCCTCTCCACCCCAGACATTTCAAACCACAAGGTTAGGCCTATCCTCTTAATTATGTAAATAAGGGATTGAAATTGTGCACTTTGGATTGACTTATTAAGCTCGGAGATTGAAGAACTTGATTGTCCATGCTAGCATCCCTCACCCGGCCACCAATCACCTGTGCTGGGCCATCAGAGATGCCTTTAAAAACCCCTAGACAACAGAGACCTGTCCCAACCCTCTCTAGGGGCTCCTCCCCTTTGGGGGTTTGACTTTCTTTTTATTACTCAATAAATCCTGTTACTTAGCTCTTACCCTGTGTACGTGGATTTCATTCCTTGAGTCTGGAAGACAAAATTACAAGTAAGGATTATCCTACCTGTAAATTTGAGGTTTAAACAAACAAAAAACAAGATAAAGAAACCTCATAACTCCTAAAAATGTTGTCATGAGCAAAGTCTCAAGATTTACAATAATATCCAACAAATGCATGATTAACTTATGGAAGTGCCTGTCTTTTCATAATTCAGATTGTGCTGCTATGTTTTTCTTTAATTTAAAGGTCATCTACGCAGGTTAGAGCATACTGAAAACAGAAATATAAAGAGTTGATCAACTTAGTAAAGGTGTCTTCTGTCATCTTGTACAAAGCGGGGGACAGGCTTCTTGGGGAAGCCGCTTAGGGATCTGAAAGAGTCGAGCTTCTATGACCTTAATGAGTCCTGATGTGTCTGGGTTGTGGAAGTACATGGGTTGTGGCTGCATGTCTGCCAAGGAGCTCTAACTTCATTTTAATATTGGACCAAAATAATTTTATAATCATGAGTTCCCAGGTATTTATTATTTCCTATTGCTCTACTTAGGTAGATTTTGTTTATTTGTTTTTAGGTTTTCCATACTAATAGTCTGGCTTTATAATAGATTTTCTCTACTCTCCTCAAGTATCTGAATTAGAGGAGAAGAAATTAGGGGTATGGGAGAGAAAGAAAAAAAAAAAGAAAGAAATGAGAGTAAAGGAAAGTAGTAAATTTGTATAAATTTAGATGCATATAGGAACATAAAAATATATTTATTAAATATTCCTAGTGCAAGTGAGCTTAAAATGTGATTAATATGTATATAACCAGTTTTTCTCTAATTCCTGTGATGAAAAGAAATAGAATAAAAATTAGAATGCAGACAATGGCAAATGCTATTGCAGATATTGCAGAGAAAGATTGTGCAATCTATGAGTTAATAAAAATCCTGAGTATCAAATCTGCTTCCGGGCCTCAACTTAAACAAACGAAGTAATTTCCTTCAGGAAAAAAAGCATATTTTTTCTTCAAATCACAGCTCTAAAGAGATACCTCAAAAGATTAAGGTTAGATCCCTAGTCGCCTCAAAAAAGAAAAAAAAAAAAAGAGCCAATATATGTGGAAGTTTAAATGTCCTTGTGATTGAGTAGCCTTCAGTTCAGTTGAAAATTTAACACAGTAAACAAGAGGTAGGTTTTAATTTACCAACTCAGTATGGGTTGTTGGAAAATTAAATCCTTTGGGGAAGTTCAGATTTGCATAGCAAAATTTATTATCTATAATTAAGTAACCTTTAGACAATTCTATTTTTAATTTCCTCCTATCCAGATACCTGGAAAATGCAAAATTAAGAAGCACTGCCTAGAAGTGACTGCCTTAGTGGAGAAGCAATGAAAAGCATTAGATGGATGAAGTTGTCAAATACTAAGGTAACTGATGAGTCACCAACATCTCATGTGTTCACTTGAAAGCAGGTAGAGAAAAATTTGGTATCTTTTCTAAATAACATAAAATACATCAATCATAATTGTATGGAAAATAAATTAAAGACCTATTTATCGGCAATGTTTGATCAGTGGTATTTTCTTCTGTTTTTCTTATTTTGTGAGCACCCATCGTTCATAGCTTAACAAAGACTGAATTAAAATATATTTTTTATGATAAAATTAAATGATACGATATTACATTATGCCACATGTATTTCATATATATGGGACCATATTTTCAAAAGGATATAAACCACTTGATCTCTGCTGCACAGAAGTCAATTACAGTGTTATTGGCAATGATATTTTCATTATAATTGGATTACAATACCTTAAATTCTTACTTTCAAGAGTTGTAAAACTTTCTAAATGATTGAAAAGTAATCAAATTTGCATAATCCTATAGAATTTGTAACATGTAAGTTTCCTGTAGATTGTGCCAGCATTGCACCAAAAGGCTACCCAGAGATTTCTCTGATCTATTTTCAACTCTGGGAATGATACTAGTGAATGAGAATTAAAGCTTATAGTCTCACAGATATTTTCACTTTCCTTAGATTTTCAGTTAATAGGTGAAAGCTATGCTTCTTGGAATTTGATGGATTTATTTTTAATAAGGAAAAATGATAAAAGCAATTACAAAGAAAACAGTTATTATTATTTTTTTTTTCCCACTTGAGTGTCATCAAGATCTGCTAAATGCTGTATGTAGTCGTTACAGTGGTGGCAACAAAGGCGGTGGTAGCAGGTGGCAGTGTGAATTTAAATTAGATGCAATGTTCTGTTGGACTGCAGGAGGTCTTCTGAATCAGTTTCTTGAGTGTGCATGGAAGAAACACCACAAGATCGAGTACTGAAAACGAGTCTGGCCATTTATGCCTTTCCAATTTTACCAGAGCACTCTATTTCTCTCAGTACATTAGTGTCTTACTCATTAAAGCTTTATTTGATAAAACTGACTGAAGAAATTCAAAATCATTGTTCCAAAAGATGATTAAAGCAACAAAGCAAAATAACTTACTCCTTAGGCCACTTCCAGGAACATCACTCTCACAAAGCATTTGTGCATTTGTGCAAATGCATACAGTACACTCCCTTAGAGTAATCTAATATAACTTCACGGTGACCTTTACAAAAAAAGTCATCACTTAATTTCTTCAAAATCACATCAAATGGATACTCAATACTGTTCAACAAATTTTTAAAATTTGAAAACCTGGCTTCTTCAAAGTATGCTTTAGAAATTAAAAAGAACCTGCTCTTTTAAAGGGACCAAACAAAAACTTTGCCTACAATTTCTCTTTTATTATTTCTTTTCACATGATTGTCAACATGATCCACCTAGTTATTTGCAAAAGAAATTTTGGATCATCCTCATATTTAACCATGTTGTTTCAATTTTACATCTTGGAAATAGTTCAAGTTTTTTCACTGATTGTCTCAGTCTCTACCAAGTTCACAATGGTTTAAACCTGTAGCATCTGTGGTCAATACCACTAAGTTGTTCTTGCACAATCAAGGACACTTTATCATGGAAACTCTGTGAACTTATAACTGTTAAGAGTTAAATTGAGCTGGGCACAATGGTGCACACCTATAGTCCCAGGGACTCAGGAGGCTGAGGCAGGAGGATTGAAAGTTTAAAGCCAGCCTCAGCAAGTTAATGAGGACTTGTCTCTAAATAAAATACAACAAAAAGGCCTGGGGATGTGGTTCAGTAGTTAAGCAGTTCTGGGTTCAATCTGCAGGACCAATAAATAAATAAATAAATAAATAAGTAAGTAAAATAAAAAGAGGTAATAGTAATATGTAGCCAAAATTAGAGCAATATTTATTTTATAAAATAGCCATAGGTTGGAATATTTTATAGCATTAAAATATATTTGAGAGAAATTTAATAATATATACTGATGATTATATAATTTAAAGTTAAAATTTTGAAAACAATATCATCCCAGGCATGTTTTCCATTTCCAGTGACAAGATGCATACACAGTACTCCTCCCTTTCCCTTTCTATGATTTCAGTTAGCCATGGTCAATGTAGATCAAAAATACAAATTAAAAAATCCAGAAACAAACAACTCATAAATGTTACACTTCATGGCATTTTGAGTAGTGTGATAAAATATCGTAGCATGCCACTTTATCTTGCCTGGGACATGAATCATCTTAGTACTGTAATGCTCATGTTCAAGTAGCCCTTATTTTACTTAACAGTTGCCTCAAAGTGCAAAAAAAGTTATGCTGAAATTTTATTCCAGTATATTCCTATAATTTTCTATTTATTCTAGTATATTGCTATAAATTATCTATTTTATTATCAGTTATAAATATTTTACTGTCCTTAATTTGTAAACTGAATTTATCACAGGTATATATATGTATAGGAAAAAATAACAGTATGTATATTTGGTTGATTCAATATGCAATTTCAGTAGATGCAGGGGGAATCTTGGAATGTCTGTCTTGTAGAAAAGGGAGAACTATTATACATCACTGCCATTTGTCATTATAGCTTACAGTATCACACTGGAGGGAAAATCTCATTCTCCACCTTACTGTCAGGTTGACCATGTGATTTACTTTTCCAATAAAACATGAATTGATGTATACAAGATGCTAGTGGAGGTGGATGTGAGCTAGCTAGAGTCTGTATTTTTATTTTATGGAAATTTGGTGGGAATTATGTTCGATGATATATTTAAAATTTTACAAATGACCATCACTTGGTTATTTGATCTTTACACAATTTGAAGGATAGCAAGTCCATTCATAAGTGCTTCCTACAAATGTGGGTTCAAGTTTATGGTGCTGACCCACCTTTATGCACAATTCATCCATAAACCTGCAAAGGACACTTGGTAAAAGACCCGAAAGTGTTCTTGTTCAATGGCATTTACTCATATGTGTTTTCATTGCACATTATTCCTTCATCTTTCATCTTTCAACTTATTTTGTGTATTTTCACCGGATGTATTTTTATTCTCGGGAGACAACTTCAGAGGGAGTCTAAAGATAGTCAGACTAGTCTTTTTTTTTTTTTTTTTTTAGCAATAGAGTCTGATTTCTATTAAACAAGGCAGTATAATTTCCTTCCCTCTCTGTTCTTTCACATGGCCAAATCCCTGATCTTCACTTCACCTGCTCAGCCCATCCAACGCCCTCACTTTGTCCTCAGTATTGTGACATGGAATACTCAACAGCAGTGCACACTATGAACTAATTTCTCTTAATATCCCCATCAACAGTCCTTCCTAAGCTGCCCTTCTCCAACAAGTGACTCAAGTGGTCCTCCTCTCTCTATCAAGGCCATCCACCACCCTCTTTATCTTCCCAGAATGGGACAATTGAGAAGAGAGAGGCAAAAAAAAACCCAAGAGGTTTTAAAGAAAAGGAAGAGATACATCACATTTAACTTTTACTTTCATGCTAATAGATTCTGATACAATTCTCTAGTTTTATCATAATTGAAAAAAGACTCAAAACTGTTCCTCCTGATGTGTGTAGGAAACATAAGCAGGGCTAATGGTCACCTAGTGATTTTTCCACATCATTTTATACCTAATATAAGTATCATGATATGTAATACTCATAAGTGGACACTTCAGACTGATTTCTCTCATTCATCCTGATCAAGGATCTCTCTTGAGATATCTTTTACTGAGAAGTGACTCAGAACCATGAACATATTTAAAGGAAAATTTAAATGTTATATTGCAATCTCTTCTTCTGCAAAGACATATTATGTACATTCTATATGATCATTGTGGGATAAACTGCATATAAGTGTTAAAAAAAGCTAGATCTTGCTTTGCTTTCAAGTTATGCAAATAACTTGGTATTTTTGTTTTTCTTTCTGTCTTATTAATGCTGTTCCATCTCTTTGTTTTGCTTTTTGGCTCTCTAAGGTGATCATTGAACAATATGAAACCAATTTAAACTCTAGACATAGTTATTAAATAACGCATGCCACTTCTGCAATAATTGTGTTGAAGAAACAATAATAATAAAATATAAAGTCCATGACAAAAAAAGGTAATAAACAGCAAGAATAAAGTATAATAAAATAATTTTAGTGAAATTAATTATTTATTTAAAGTATGTGTATACATTCCTAAGCAATAAAATATCATAAGCTATATCACTTCACACTTTACTGACTTTTAAATTGAGAAATGAAATTTCAAATTATTATAGATGCTTTCACAGAACATTTCAAATCACAAAAAATCTACTAAGTACTGGGCCTACCTCTGTGTTTTAGGGGAAAAAATAGGATATGATCTCTGAAATTAAGAACTTGCACTCTGGTTTGGTGAGTAGACATCTAAGCAGATGATGATAGCATGATGTGGTAATTGCAAACTTAGGGTTAGACACAGCTACTTCCCTGTGTCATCTCTTCTAATTGCTGAATACACCTATTCCTAAATTCCAGCTAACTGTGCTGCAATTTGATGAAGTTTGTGTAGCCTGTTAACAGTATCCCCATCATTGTTTGCTCCAAATTACTGCTGAATACCTCCTTTGAAGTGCCCAGTGTTCTTGGCCATTAAATTCTGTGTTTATATAAGTCATTTACACATCAGAGCTCAGTCAAGTCTGTGTGTGGCGTTTTTTCTCTTTACTACAGGGCTGCAGAATGCAGTGCTAAGAAACTCAGTCTTTGAAGTACAAGCTCAAAACAATGACTTTGCCTCTTATCAATCTGGACAAAGTATTTCATTTATTATACTTAGAAGTTTTCATTTTCTTTTTTTCTTCTTCAGAAAAGTTGGATAATAGTACTACTAGCAATAATACTACTACTACATAGCAAATTGTTATAAACAAAGTCTGAGCAAAGATTTGGGTATATGGTACTCAATAACTGATCACAGCAATACATAGATGTTGTAATAGCTGCTGTCAACATTGATATTGTTATTGTTATTATATCATTTTGTATTTGTAAAATGATTGTGTCATATGTAATTAATAAGAATATAAATTGCAAACAACAGAAAATGATTATTAACTGATAAATATCTGAAGTCCTATGGTTTTAGGAGCAAAGTTGCCTATATTTAAATCTCACATCACTTGCTAAAATACTGTATATTCTTGGTAATATTTCTTATGTTCTCCTACTTCAGTTTCCTCAGGAAAAATAATAGTTCCTTTGTATTTACCACACGTATATGTGTATATGTAATGAGTTTATTTTTAAGTGGGGAATTGGCTTACATAATTTTGGAGGTTATGAAGTTATAAAATCTTCCATGTGCCTGCTGGAAACCCAGGGAAATCAATGGATTAGTTCATTCTGAGTACAAAAGTCTGAGAACTAGGGGAACAGATGGTCTAAATTTCACTCCAAAAGCAGGAAAAATTGAGATGTCCCAGCTTCACTAGGAAGGCAGAAAATAAAGTATGTATGTGTGGTTAGGGGTAGAATTCCTTCTTCTTCTGACTTTTGGTCTATTCAGATTCTCAACAGATTTGATAATAGACCATAGACTGTCCTGAGTCTAATATCTAGCTCATGTGTGCTCTGCTTCTTTGTAAGACATGCTATTTTTCAGCTACAACCACGTTATGGGTAAATAAATTCCTCAAAAGGATGTGTCTCAGGGATCCAAACTTTTATTTTTATGAAATGTTGCAAATTGTCTCCCTAACCACTTCTACATGGTATACAATACGAAGAATGCATAAAAAGATACAACATTCTCATCACCTAAAATAAATGGTTGTGGTGAGCACCTTCCCAACAATTCCATTTCAGCAGCTCTACATATTCTTCAGTCCCCTCTGATGTTCCTCCATCTCCTGCCTCCTCATTCTTCATCTGCTAACTGATGATAGACAGTTGTTCTACTATTTTCTCCTTGGACTTTGTTTTTCCCTTACCCATATTTTTCTCTGAAGGATTTCCTTTGCATCTCCAATTTTAAAAAATAAATATTTTACTAGACTTAGTTTTGAATTGTGTAGAGGGAAATGAAAGGAGGGAGGGGGCAGGGGAAGGAAAGTTGGTGGAATGAGACAAACATCATTACCCTATGTACTTATATCATTACACGAATGGTGTGACTACATCATGTACAACCAGAAGAATTAAAAGTTGGACCTCATCTGTGTACAATGAATCAAAATGCAGTCTGTAAAAAAAGAAAAAAAAAATAGTGTCAACACAGAATACTAGGACTGAGTATTTATGAACCACCCAAGCAACTTGAAAGAATTAAAGTGGTTTTGTTAAAATAAAAACAAAATGGGTATAATGATTTAACAAATACCAAGTTATGACAGTCATTATGGCTCCCCTCGGATGTCTCTTTTCTTAGTTAAGGATGGCCTTTTCCTTCTCCATGTATCCCTGCATTTATTTTAGAAAAGTTCCTTGAGGTGATGATAAAACATTTGGAATTATCTAGTGGGCTATTTTATCTCCTGTTATTTTTTAAAAACAAATTGTATGATAAGTATCTTGATTTGATCACTATACATTGTATTCATGTACTGAATTACCATGATATACATAAAAGTAGAATATTAACAATCAATTAGAGACAATCAAGTATATTTGAAAAGATAAATGGATTAGTGTACATGAACCCAAAATAATGGTCTATACTTCTTAGACAGAAACATTTTCTTCCTATATAAAAGACATGATTTTCTGTGACATTTAATTTTGTCCATAACTGCTCTCACGTCATATTTTATGAGACAAGCACATTGATATAATTATGTACAAAAATGCATGTTTATAAATAATATATAAAAGTCAACTACATATAAACTTAAGTAAAGTCATTTTATTTGAAAATCCCATTTTATTGAATTTTGTGAAGGAGAAATATACTTAATAGTTCAGTTAAAGATTTTTTTAAGCATTTACTTGAAGAAGTTATGTGAAAATACTGACTAAATTTTTGTTTTAACTGCTAGAGTAAATGACTAACTTCACATATCCATGTGAAACTCAGTCATGATTCCATTGTTGAAAAGAAACCAAAGACAATAATGCAATAAGACATTGATTCATTTAAAAGTATTAATATTGTAGATAATGGATAGGAAAACCTAATGCTATTCATTTAGTGGGTTAGTGATCTTCTGAAGTTAGTGACATATCCGCTGATTGCTCTTGCTAAAATGCTAGGTATTAATGATATTACTTACTAACCTGTAAACATAACTAATATCAAGTATTATAGCAGTGACAACTAAATGTTAGACTTTATATTTCAATAATGTGGTCCATTTCTTGAGTAAATGATCCTTTTCTACTTTTCTATCTTTTACTCAGCTCAGATGACAGAGTTGATTTACAGTATTTTTCTTGTCACTGAATTAAAGCCTCGCATCTGAGAATCACCAAGAACAGTTACAGCCAAAGAATAGCTAATGCTGTTTACCATGCAATTATCTTCCCTGAAATACCTGGAATTAAATATACCAGTTGATAGTATAATTTATTGGATATTATCTTCCTTTTTAGGGATTTTATCCTAAAACATATAAAGTACATTTTGACAGAACCTTTAGTTTCTAATTATCTTACACAAAACTTCTTATAAAAAATAGTGTTTCTTAAACTTTTTCAAACTTATTTTCATTTACTGCTTTTATCTTTTTATTTTATCTTGAAAAATATAACATTAAATTTGATTCTCTTAAAAATTATTCATTTAGAGAGAATGTGGTTACCCATACATGATATATGTCAAAACAAATATGCCATGCATTATTAAATTCCTTGAAATTAAGCCTATAAGTGTACATAGGCAACAGTTACCTAATAATAATTATAATTGTTATATTTATTAAGCTATTATTTTATAGAAAGTGCTATTCTATTACCATATACATGTATGAATTTATTAAAACAATTATCTGTCGATGAATTGAATTGGAAAAAGCTTAAATAATGTTGGCCCACCACTTTTCCATTATTTGAGGTTAACAAATCAAACAAATGAAATACCTCATCTGGTATGAAACTTTTTATTTGAACAGCAATATCATCTTAAAGTTGTATGATAAAGTTCAATGATCCTTTTAAAGTTAGGAGAAGCTTATTGCTTCTTCTAGTCCTAAGATTTGTTTTTCTATGAATGCTTGCTTTAGTGTTATTTTTGAGCTGACCTTGAAAATAGAAACTGTGGTCACCAATGATTTTAGGTAAATAACTGAAAAAGTTACTTATCTTCTCTCTCTGTGAATTTTATTCATTCCCTGCATGTACAAAGTAATACACATTCAAAACAATTTCCTGATACATAGATTTTTTCTGAACTACATGGAACAGATTTTGCTTACCCAGCAAGCACCATCTCATCAATTTTTCCCCTAGCACTTGAGATTTTGTTAACTCCTTAAGCTAATTCAAATATTGATGTTTTTCAGCACTGCACATTTTGCAATCAGTGGACAATAGAAGAAAGAAGAGAGAGCACATCAGCAAATCACATACAATCGGAAGAAATATTTGTGTCTCACACAAATAACAGCTCTGAGCTTCAGTGAGAGCAGTTCAGAGGCAAGACCGAAAGTATTAGTGCACTCAAACCTCCAAGGATTATGTCCCTTTTTCTATTCCAGGAAATAATTTTTAAAAATGCATCATTTATAACAAACATAATATTAAGTTAATCAAAAGTTCTATTATAATGGCATGTATATTCATTAAATTTTAAGTGTATATTTTTCATTGATTTTAATTACTTAAGTGTATTTATTTCCATAACTTTGTATCATAATATTTTTTCCTTTTCAGCAAATCTGTGAGTACAATTTTCCTTCACAGTTGATAGCCATTCTTCTCAAGAGGAGAAATGATTTGGGAAATGATGCAGAATAGGATTGCCTTGCTGATTTTAATTCAAAAGATGCTTTGAGGTGAAGCCAGCCCAGAAGTCCCTGCTGATCCTTTATGTTCTACCAGCATTACCATTGTTTGTTCTAATCATCAGTTTCATCTATTCTGTATGGTAGGAAATACATGTTTTATGCTTGAAATTTCCTAGAATTGAATATCTACAACCTTGAAGATTTTGGAAGATCATGATTTAAAAAAAGCATTGTGATTCATTCATTCATTATTTGTAATATATATATGTACAGTTATGAACCATATGGAGTTTTCTCTTCTAGGGCCTAGGTTACCATGGAGACAATGAACTTTGATATTTGAGGAGACTGGCCACTTTAATTATTCACTGAAGCATGATTTCAGCTAATATTAGGTTAAGATATTTAAAGATTCCATTGAAATTTATCATACTAATATTAAATTTTAAAATCATATTTCTCAATTTGTAATTTGTGCATAATAGAAAACCTTTAGGACATGTCAATATCTGTTTCTTAACTGTTTATGTTTACAAAACTAAACACAAGAATATAAAAGATATTTATGTCAATTCATGTATTCAGTGACACAGAACCTAACTGGTCTTATTTTAAACATATCCATCAGGTGAAATGAAAGTGAATACACTTTCCTCCACTTCCTCTTCCTTAAATTCTATGTATTTAAATTCTTCTTAAATCAAGGTCATTTATATGCAGTATCCAGTGCCATAAAAGTAAAGTCAAATTCAGTAAATTAATTCAAATTAAGACATTAATAACAGCATGACATATAAAGGTATGAGTATTTTAACTATATTAATCTTAAGAGGCAGCCACAATGAAAGTATGTCAGATTCTGTGATATCTTTGTATTAGAGTTCATTAAGGTTCAGATATGAGGTATCCCCCCAAAGTTCATGTGTGAGGCATGGAAGAATTTTCAGAGGTGAAACTATTAGATTATATGAGGTGTAACCGAATCAGTGGATTTTCCCATTGACATAGATTAGGTAGTGATTATAGGGATGAAGGATTTCCTGGAGGAAATAGGCAACAGGGAGTGTACTCTTGGGGTTTATGACTTTGCCCCTGAAGAGGGGAGCTCTCTCTACTTCCTGGCTTCCATGTTCTGAGCTGATTTACTCCACCACACCCTTCAGCCTCAATGGTCTACCTAACCTTGGACTCAGAACTGTGGAGTTCTTCCCACCATGAACTAACTCTCTAAAACCATGGGTCAAAACAAAGTTTCCATCCTCAAAGTTGTTCTTGTGAGGTCTTTTGACCACAGCAACAACAACAAAAAAATGACTAAAATAGATATTTTAGACAGTAATCTGATCATCAATATGTTGTTAAAAATCTAGGCCAAGATGATAATATGTGTAAAAGCAAATGATTCCAGAAGGAAAAAAAAAAAAAAAAAAAAAAAAAAAAACTCGTTGTATGGACTGTTAAGTGATAATAAGAAAATGGGTTCCACTTGGGCAAGTAACTACACAAGTATTATGACCCTAAAAGATTTTTCTAATTTTTATTCCTTTTAATGTAATGTGGAATAAGGAAAAGTGCATGATCCTTGATGTTTTATAGTATTTCGACTTTATCATCTAACACTTCCTCAACACTGGACAGCTTATGGAAGGTCATTGGGCTTCATTTTCCATAGCTTTTGGCAAGTTACCAATTTCCAACCACTTCCCTTTTCTCACCCATCTTAGCCTCCCCACCCTTTGATTGATTAACAGTCCCTCTTTTATGCTGGTATAATTTTCCCTGGTTTGGTGACTCTCTGCTCTCCCATTTCGCCTTCAAACTTTATCAACTTATTTTCTCATTTTTTTGTTTCTTCCTTAAATTTTGGTATTTCTGAAATTTCCTTCTCTGGGGTTCATATCTTCTCCTAAACACCATCTTTTTCCTGCTCAGCAGTCTGGTAGAGTCTACAAAATTTTGTGACAATAACTTCTCAATGCATGAAATAAAATGCCAAAGACAATAAAAGAAAACATTCAAAAAAATTATAAAACTATTTTAAATACTTCATTAACATGAAAGACTGAATAAGTAGAATAATTTTAAAATAAGGGCAAGCACTAATAATCTTTCAAGATTTCTGCAGCTACTAAAATGTTGTATGTAGGTACCTGGAATTCATATTAAAAAGAAGAGAAACTGTGAATGCTACACTCCTCTATTTTTGTTATTAATAAATGAAAAAGAAATAACATTCTAGCAGATTAGTATAATAATGATATATTTTTTCCCTTACAGATCACAGTCCTCTGACTTTAGCCCACTGAAATTGGTCAAATACCAACCCTAAATCACCTCCTATTTACTTACAGTTCACATCATAATGCTTTGTAATAAAGTCTTTATTTATTTATTTATTTATTTATTTATTTATTTATTTAGTGGTTCTGGGAATTGAACCCAGGGCCTTGTTCATACAAGGCAGGCACTCTACCAACTGAGCTATATCCCCAGCCCATGTCTTGACTTCTTTTGCTGACACAGTTAGATATTTGAGAGTAACAATTTATTTTAAACAAGTAGAATATATCTTAGTTTCACTGACAGTGTCTCTTGAAATAAAGATCCATAGAGGGAATTAGTAATAAGTCTCCTCTCTCTCTATTGTGAGCAGGAGATATAACGCAGAAGAACCATGACAAAATCCCGAAGAAGCTGATCCACCCTACACGTTGAAACCAAGAATATTTTTTAGACTCTCTTCTCTGTCTATTTCCAATTAAACAGATAAAACTCCTTGTCTAATATATCATATTAGGATAAAATTTAAAATAATCTTAGTTAACAGAGAAAGTAAAGGTGTGATCTTGATTAGTCCTTTTTTATTATGTGGAATGTCAGATAATAAAGATAAAACTGAATAAATCTGAAAAATAAATAGAGAAGGAACACTAGCCAAGTTTGACCCCAAGTTCCTTCAACTTAAGGAAGAAAAACAGTAAGATAGCATAACTTTAAATTTCCTAGTAGGCATACATTTTACAAACTCAAATTCTTATAGATATAGGAATAAGATACGTCAATTTTTACTAATTTTCTTGCCTTGTAGTCAGGGCCTCACTTATGTAGAACTCACTTCAATGACCATTCAGTAATTACAAAAACATTCAACCTGGAGTAAGAGCTAAGATTGCAGGCTCATGATTGCATTTGTTATTTGTAGTAAAACTGAGTTTCTTGCCCTGATTTTTTGTTATTGTTGTTAATTTCAGAGACTGATTACAAGCAATGTGTCTGATTCAGAAACATCAGCCAACTTGGAATTACAACTTGCTTTGCTGGGTTTGTTTGCAAATAAAATAAAAGCAAGGAGAAAACACAATAGCAACATGATTACAAAAAACACTAGAATTTGAACAGAGATTAAAGATTATTAAAATATCATTCCTAAAAATTAAAAGCAGTTCTATAATTAATAGTCTAACAGTCGATTGCACCAGATGCCATAACAGAAATTAAATTTTCATCTGTAAAGAGGAATAATGAAGTAACATATAAGAAGTTGGACTTAAGTTTCTCTGCCACTGAAGATGAGTAATTGCCTAAGGTCTGTATTCAGAATTAAGAAACACTTGGGGGGCTGGGGTTGTGGTTCTGTGGTATAACACTTGCCTAGCATGTGTGAGGCACTGGGTTCAATTCTCAGCACCACATATAAATAAGCGAATAAAATAAAGGTCTATCAACATCTAAAAAAATTAAAAAAAAAAAAAAAGAAACACTTGGTTTTAGGGAAAGATAATTCACCAGGTGTGCAAACATCCTTTGGCCTTGGACTGAAGTCTTGACGTTAACTGAATGCAATTCTATTTCATCATCATTAGTGTTCCTTTATTTCCAGTAATGCCTATTCCATCATATGTACTAAAGGAAAGTAAATGCATCCCTTTAAGAGACAAATGCAATCTATATAAAGGCTTATTGTTTTAAAAAAATGATCCTTACCAAATGTCTAGTGCTATGTCAAGTTGGCTGTCAAGTGTTACCAAATCTAAAGGTGCTATAACCATTTTGGAAACACCTGACAATTACAGAATTATTTTTAAAAATCTATATTATATTGGTATGATTCTTGGCTACAGTTTTGGATTTGAAGACTTTAAATTTTTATATTTATCTCTGCGTATTAAATGATATGTATAATGGTATGCTTATTTATTTTACTTCCACACAAAAATTGAGAGCGATAACAGTTTAATTGTAGGTAGTATACTGCAGTCTATTTAAAACTAAACTTATGAAATTCATAATATTAAAAACATGTCAATTATTTTTGTACCTTATCTTACAAGAATATTACATTTTAAACATAAAGTATGGCAGTATCTATGAGGTGGTCATAGGACCTTTACTATATTGAGCTGCTTTCCTCTATACCTAGTTTATTGAGTTTTATTTTTGCCATGGGTGTGAATTATGTTAAATGCTTTCCCAGCATCTATTGAGAAAATCACGTGTCCTTTTCAGTCCATTTATGTGCTATATCACATAGAAGGATTCACATGTATTAACTAGGCTTGTACTCCAGGGGTGAATCTCATACGATATTACTGATCTAGTTAATGTGCTACTGAATTTGGTTTGCTAGGATTTTGATGAAATTTTGTATTCATTTCATTGGAATTTTGACTATAATCTTTTCTCATAGGGTCATTGTCTGATTTTGACAATTGGGATATTATGAATAAACTTATTCATAAAATAAGTTTAGAAGCATTTCCCTCTCGTCAAATATTTGGAAGAGCAATTCATTAGTAAATAATAATAATGCAGAAATAAAAACTAGTCAAAACAAAAGCACAAGAAACAAAAGCAAAAGTAGACAAATGGAATTATATTAAACTAAAAAGATTCTGCACAGCAAAATAAACAACAGGGTGCAGAGACAATATATAGATTGGCAGAAAATTATTTGTAATCTGTACATCTGACAAAGGGTTGATATTCCAAATGTCTGAGGAACTCCAGAATCTCAACAGGAAGCAGAGATAATTCAATTAAAAAGTGAATTATAGACTGAAATAGATATTTCAACAAAGAAGACATACAAATGACCAACTGGACTATTTAAACAATTCTCATTGCCCCTGTCAGGAAAGAGTTCTCTGCCTTACTATTCTCATTACTGTGTTTGTGGTTTTCAAACAACCTAAGTATTCATCAACAATAAATAAAGACATGTGGCATATATATGTATGTTCATATTTGTGTGTGTTTATCTAGAGAGAGAGAGAGAGAGAGAGAGAGAGAGAGAGAGAGAGAGAGAGAGAGAGAGAGAGAGATTGTTCATCTTAAAAACATCAGGAATGGGCCTGGAATAAGCCATTCACCAAAGGAAAACTATTGCATAATTCTTCTTTTCTTCTTAGGTGAAGTACCTCTTATAGCCAGACTCATATAAGAAGATAACACAATAGTTATTTTCAGAATCTGAGTTAGGGAAAAGATATAATTTTTCTTCAAGTTCAATCTGTTTTTTATAAATTTTCAGCTCAGCTGAGTAAGTTCTAGAGATTTGCTCTACAGTGTAATTCCTATAGTTTACAATACAGTATTGTGTATATCAAAATTTGATAAGAGAGATTTCATGTTAAGTATTTTGACTACAAAACAAAAACCAAGAAAAAAATGAAGATGAGAAAACTTTCAGAGATATTTTATCTGTCTGTTACAAGCATTATGCTGATGTCATATGGATGTTTGCATATATCCAAGTTCATCAAATTGTATGCATTAAATATATGCATGTTTATTGTTCTGCAATGCAATGGAGTGACTATGCTTAACAACAATTTACTGAATATTTCTAAAAGCTAGAAGAGAGAATTTTTAATGAAATACATGATCTTTTTATAAAAGGGTCCAACAAATCCAGAAGCCTTGAAGATGCATGTACCTGGCATATTTTATGAGTAACAAGGAGGTGAGTATTGTTGGATACAATGAGAAAGGCGGAATGAAATGGAGGGAATAAGGTCACTTGCAAATTTAGGTCCTTAGTTGTACTCTGACCTCCTACATGTCACAAAAGTATCGTCCATTTGCTAAGGGCCTTGGTCAAAATTTAGCCTGCATTTCCCCTATGTGAGTACCTAAAGTTACCAGGAACACCAGATTAAATCCTTCTTAGAGAAAAACCAATGAATTCACCACTGTGAATCCATATTGTTTTAAAACATTTTCAATAGTTTTCCACTCAGTTCTTTTCTCTTTCCTGTAGTTTTTCACTTTCCAGTTGCTAATTTTTTTTTTTTTTTTTTTTTTGGTATTTCCTACACATTTTCCACATTTCCTCTTTTTTCTTCCTTTTGTTACTTAACAGCGTACTACACTTTTTAACCACCATTTTTTAACCTCAATCACCTTTATTTTAGTTGAAGATGAGTTGACATGGTAGTCTCCCTCCTTGCTGTAGTCTGAATGGTTGTGTCTGTGCCCAGATTCACATGATGGAATCCTAATCCCTCCCCTGAGGTAGGTCCTACTGCCATATGGGACTAGGATCCTAATAAAAGAGCCTGAGGGAGCTCTCTCCTCCTGAACCATGTGAGGGGACAGTGAGAAGGTGCTGCTGTGAAGAAAAAGGTGGGACATCACTAGACACTAAAGGTGCCAACAATTTGATCTTGAATTTCTCAGTCTCCACAACTGGAGAAATAATTTTCTGTTGTTTTTAATTTTCCCAATTGGTGATATTTTGCTATAGCAAAACACCTGTGGTTCCATGTTTAACAAATATCCAGTGCTATTTCTTTCTGACAGTGGTGAGGATTTTCACTTATTTATTTATTTATTTATTTTCTGCTATTGGAAGACATGGAAGGCTTTGAACAAACAGGTAAAAATCAGACATGTTGAAATCAGGTATCTCTGGCTGCTTTAGGAGATAAAGAGAGAATCAGGAGATTAGAAGGCTATTTTGAATGACCATGGGTTTACTGAATTTTCCGAGCTGAATCTATGTCCTCACATTGACCCAGAAGAGATTCCTTGACATTCAGTGCCAAGGTTAGGGTTGATTCAAGAGCTTTATAGAGCAGAGACCCAGTACAAGGAACTTGTTCAGAACTGAAAAAAAAAAAGCGAAATATTTGGAGAGAGTAATTCAATATCACAGTCTAAGTTTTAATTTTAATTGATGATAAACTTGGGACCAAATTAGGAAGGTTAGCCTGACACAGGATTGAAAGGGATATTTATCCACTATGGTTTCAAGGATATTGCAAAGAAAAATATTTATAAAAAGTTTGATCTTTAATTCCTGTTAAGAAGTGGAAATGAATCAGGACAAGTACAAAAGTTTTGAAAACTGTGTTTAAAATCTGCCATTTTCACTTCTTCCTCAACGAGTTAGTAGCATTTTGACAATTAATAATATCCTTTACCTTTCAGTTTTTATCTGTAAAATGGTAACCACACCCATTTTAAAACGTTGTGTAAAAGAAATAATCAATGAAAAAGAGTTGTCACTAAATAGAAAAACAAAGATGGATACTGAGATAAATGAGAAATAACTGTAAAAACTGGGTTTTCTCCTTCTCTTAAAGTGGAAATAATGCCACACTGAAATGGGCATTTCAGGTTCTAGCAATAGTTTCCTGATAACACACTAGAATATCTACCATAAACTCTTCCCCAAGGAAAGCCCATAAAATACTTGGAAAGTTATAGGCTCTCTTCTAATGGGAAAAGAGTGCAAAGAGCCTCAAATAGAAAATATGTCTGCATGTTCTTAGTGCATTTTGAATTATACAGGACCCCAAGGAAAACAACAGAGATATATTGCAAACCCTAAGTTAAGCCTTTATAACCACTCTGGGTAAGGTCTTAAATACAATGTAAATATAATACCACCATTTATTCCACATATTTTAGTTGTTAGAAAATAATCAGAATCTCTCACTTTAAGAGAAATGGACTTGTTGGCAGCAAGAGTCTGTATTATCAACTCAAAATAAAATAGCAATTTCTCCACGAACCAATCATACATTAGGGATAAAACTACTATTCTAAATTATATAACAGGAGTGAAAATGTGCTTCTGAGAAGCTTCTAAAGATATCATTCAGAATAAAAGCTTGGAAATTACTTGAATTATCAATGGTTTATATAAACTTGTAAGAATAACACAATATTTTCAAAGTGCTGATCACACCCACAGATTCCACACATATCCTCAGAAGGATTTGAGTTGTGATGTAGGAAATCAATCATGAGTGCTTCTTGCCTTTACACCTGCCATATTTCTTGCAGAATAGAAATAACCATATGGCTCTTAGAGCAACATGCTTGTCCTTGAAGACCACCATTTGCATTTTGTAACTCCTTTATGCTGTAAAATAAGCAAAGAAGATCTGTATTTATGGTAAGTTGTGTGTCTGCCTAAATAAATTTCCTCAGATTCAGATGTTTTATGCAATGATTTTTTTTTTCACTTTATTCTGCTTTAAAAAGGAATAAGACACAAGATACAGGGCAACACTATATGCATGAAATTCAGAAACTGACTTTGAAAGAAGCATATTGATTTCTAGGATGGGAATATGAAGTTAATAATCATTGACAAAACTCTGCTTGTTGGTATTTAAAAGCATTATTCATCTATTTCACCTATAAAATACCAAATGTTGGACAATATATATAGTTGTTGAAGCTACAGGAGAAATACATTTGTTGGTGTGATTTCAAAATGGTTTGATCCCTATAAAGGAATTTGGTAATACCTACCAAAATGGCATATGCTATTTTCTCTTTGATCCAACCATCTAACTTCTAGGAAACTATTTTGAAATTGCACAAGAACAAATGCCCAAGACTATATATTAAGCATTGACTATTATATATAGCATAAGATTGTTAATAATCTAAATTGATAAACATGGAACCTCTGTTCAATTATGATAAAATACACAATGGAATCCTTTGCAAATAAATGGAACAATATCTCTATACTATAGAAGTGTGAACTTTCAGATATATTGTAAGGAAAAATGAGAAAAACTTTCCATATTTACAATTAACTTTTAATTTGGGATGATTATTAATTAATTAGTATGATATGAATTCTGAATGATAACTTCAAAAACTTTATAAAGCTTTTAACTTCTTAAATATTTCAAGTACATCTCTATTACAGTATTAAGCATGATATTTCAAAATTATTTTCCCAATTTAATTGTACAGCAAGAATTGAATTTGAAAAATAAATTTGAGGTTTATTTTATGTGTCTTCATATACCAAGTACCAAGTAATTTGGGGAGGCAGATAAAATTTTCATCTTAAAACTGTCTTACACAGTATTGTAACAGAAGTTCCTCTAAAATTAAGAGTCTTTTAAGTTGCTTTTTATTCCCACTTTCATCTCATTCTGAAAATGGAAACTATCCCAAGCCCCAAGTGCCAACAAACAAAACTTCCAACATGTTATGCATATTTCTTGGTTTTTGTTCTCTTCCTATGAAATTCTAACAGTGCTAAGGATTGAGAGAAGACAGATATAGATGGTGGCCTTCCTGGTTGTGAAAACCATGAATAAGTTAATTTTATATTTTTTGTTTTGCCATCTTTTCCCTCCTTTGTAAACTAGACTAGATGCAGGAAGGCCACTGAACAGTCTTTTGGGACCTGGAGATTCACGTCTCTGGCCAGGCACTTGAGTAACAGAATTGGCAAACAAGTAGGGACAGCGCTCTCTGGTGGCAGTATTTTATGATGACCTTTCCAAAACGGTGATGCCCCAAAGGGAACACATGGGGTAGTCCATGTAGCAGAACAGCTCGTCATTTCAGGACTCTCTTCTTTCTGGTTTGAGCCAGCACTGACTCCCTTCACCACTCTGCTGAGTCAAAGAAATGAACCTTTGAAATCTGAAGGCTCTGAAGTTTTTCCCCAAAGGGCAAATCAGGCCTTGTCTTTCTTTTCTTTTCCTGTTGTTTGAAGTTCTACTGAACCATTCTGGCATTCTTCTGAAGTAGTTTTAGACTTTATTCTATTTTACTTTTTCCTTTGTTCTAATTAGTTATACATGACAGTAGAATGCATTTATTCATTTTGATAAATCAAACATAAATGGGGGTATAATTCCTTATTTTTCTGATTGCATGTATCGTAGGATCCTATCAGTCATGTAGTCATGCATGTACATGAGGATTAGCAGCTGTTTGACAGGAAAGACTGGATTTTTATTTGTAACTTTGGTCTAAATTTGCAGGAAAGGGATAAGGTGCTATGAAAAAAACAGACTAGAGATACTGATTATGATTTGTATGAGAACAGAAAGTTCTAATTCTGTCTCAGAACTGACTAGGGAGAATGTTAGTTGACTGATATCTAAAAGTATGTTCTGATT
Source organism: Sciurus vulgaris (assembly GCF_902686455.1). Classification (NCBI taxonomy): domain Eukaryota; kingdom Metazoa; phylum Chordata; class Mammalia; order Rodentia; family Sciuridae; genus Sciurus; species Sciurus vulgaris. Next base: position 20,467,710 of record NC_136470.1, on the reverse strand, counting down.
TAATGTATTTATTTTATGTGTTCTTTTGTCTGTTAGCTTATCTTAATGGCTTCAGACAGAAAAAGGAATGTAATAGTGGCAACAACAGCCCCATTGGGAGTTTAATTACATGAGGGTCTCCAGAACCTAAAGGGAAGGTATTATTAATGTTCCCTCCAGGCCACACCAGTGACCTGGGTGACACAGATCTTGATGGAAGTGTTGGCATGACTGTTTCAAAGTGCGAGTGTTCTCATAAACACTGTTTCAGAACATACCCCATCCCTGGCTGGAAGGAACCCTAACAGCTCATCCAGGAGGTGCTTGCAAGGGAGTACCCACACTCTGCCTTCAGCTACCCATATCCCTTTGTGTTCAGGCTTTTTGAGGCATATGAAAGGGGCTACCTGGGCCATTGGTGACAATCTGGGAATGAATCCCCATAAACAACACATTTTACTTAAACCAAAACAACTCCTAAGCACTGGTTCAATTTCCAGACAAGCCTTTAATAAAATGAGTCCTAAAAATAGCAGTAGGCAACATTCAATTCAGAACTCACCAAGGTAAACACGCCCAGGAATTCCTAGAAATCACTTTGCCTAGGATGCCCACAGCCACTACAGTTTTTGGCAGAAATCTCTCTCGTGTGTGTGTGTGTGTGTGTGTGTGTGTGTGTGTGTGTGTGTGTGTGTATACATGTGCATGTGTTTCTGGTGAATTCATTTGGGGTTTGGGGTTCTGTATGCATAAATTGGTGTCTTTGTAATTTGGTATATGTAAATTAAAACATTTATTGTGCACACCTTTAGAATAAATTTTCGACTGCAATTTCAAGCCTAGTTTGGCTTTCTATTCCCAACCTACAACTTCTGTCTTTACTAAGATGAGTTATTAGAGGTTGTGTGATGTTTTAGGCAATCCTGATTTGAATGTGGACATCAAAGGGTTTACTCCTAGTCTACCTGGGAATGAAAAAAAAAAAAATGGTTTGAGACTTATATAAGACTTGAAAATAAAAATCTTAAAGTGGGCCACAGTAATAGTCAATCCATTTCAGTTTACCATAAAATAACATGTGTTTATATATTTGTAACATGATGAATTTATATTAGTATGTTGCTTTGTCTTATGACTGGAATTATAACAAATAGATGTATGACACATGGGTTAATTTAAATTAATTAGTAAGGTAAAACTGAGACTTCACAATTATTAAGTTCCTTAGAAAATTACTTATTAAGTTAACATACATTTTGCCTGAATTACTAGCAAATCAGGACAACATTTATCTCTGTTAGATGTTTAATTTCCAGTGTTACTACTGTATGTCCTTTTTTTTTTTTTTATTGTAAACAAATGGGATACATGTTGTTTCTCTGTTTGTACATGGCGTAAAGGCATACCATTTGTGTAATCATAAATTTACATAGAGTAATGTTGTTTGATTCATTCTGTTATTTTTTCCCTTCCCCCCACCCCTCCCACCCCTCTTTACCCTCTATACAGTACTTCCTTCCTCCATACTTGCCCCCCTCCCTAACCCTAACTCTAACCCTAACACTAACCCTTCCCTCCCCCCCATTATGTGTCATCCTCCACTTATTAGCGATATCATTTGTCCTTTAGCTTTTTGAGATTGGCTTATCTCACTTAGCATGATATTCTCCAATTTCATCCATTTGCCTGCAAATGCCATAATTTTATCATTCTTTATGGCTGAGTAATATTCCATTGTATATATATATACCACAGTTTCTTTATCCACTCATCAATTGAAGGGCATATAGGTTGGTTCCACAGTCTGGCTATTGTGAATTGAGCAGCTATGAACATTGATGTGGCTGTGTCTCTGTAGTATGCTGATTTTAAGACCTTTGGGTATAGGCCAAGGAGTGGGATAGCTGGGTCAAATGGAGGGTCCATTCCAAGTTTTCTAAGGAATCTCCACACTGCTTTCCAGAGTGGCTGCACTAATTTGCAGCCCCACCAGCAATGTATGAGTGTACCTTTCTCCCCACATCCTGGCCAACACCTGTTGTTGCTCGTATTCTTGATAATCACCATTCTAATTGGGGTGAGATGGAATCTTAGGGTGGTTTTGATTTGCATTTCTCTTATTACTAGAGATGTTGAACATTTTTCCATATGTTTGTTGATTGCTTGTAGATCTTCTTCTGTGAAGTGTCTATTCATTTCCTTAGCCCATTTGTCGACTGGATTATTTGAATTCTTGGAGTAGAGTTTTTTGAGTTCTTTATAGATTCTGGAGATTAGTGCTCTATCTGAAGTATGATTGGCAAAGATATTCTCCCACTCTGTAGGCTCTTTCTTCGCATTGCTGATAGTTTCCTTTGCTGAGAGAAAGCTTTTTAGTTTGAATCTATCCCAGTGGTTGATTCTAGCTTTTATTTCTTGTGCTATGGGAGTCCTGTTAAGGAAGTCTGATCCTAGACCAACAAGGTGAAGATTTGGACCTACTTTTTCTTCTATAATCTGCAGGGTCTCTGGTCTGATTCCGAGGTCCTTAATCCATTTTGAGTTTAGTTTCGTGCATGGTGAGAGATATGGGTTTAGTTTCATTCTGTTGCATATGGATTTCCAATTCTCCCAGCACCATTTGTTGAAGAGGCTATCTTTTCTCCATTGCATATTTTTGGCCCCTTTGTCTAGTATGAGAAAATTGTATTTATTTGGGTTTGTGTCCGTGTCCTCTATTCTATACCATTGATCTACCTTTCTATTTTGGTACCAATACCATGCCGTTTTTGTTACTATTGCTTTGTAGTAGAGTTGAAGATCTGGTATTGCAATACCCCCTGTTTCACTCTTCCTGCTAAGGATTGCTTTAGCTATTTTGGGTTTCTTATTCTTCCAGATGAATTTCATAATTGCTTGCTCTATTTCTGTAAGGTACGTCATTGGGATTTTAATTGGAATTGCATTGGATTTGTATAGTACTTTAGGTAGTATGGCCATTTTGACAATATTAATTCTTCCTATCCAAGAACATGGAAGATCTTTCCATCTTCTAAGGTGTTCTTTAATTTCTTTCTTTAGTGTTGTATAGTTCTCATTGTAGAGGTCTTTCACCTCTTTTGTGAGATTGATTCCCAAGTATTTTATTTTTTTCAAGGCTATTGTGAATGGGGTAGTTTTCCTAATTTCTCTTTCTGAAGATTCATCACTTATGTATAAAAATGCGTTGGATTTATGGGCATTGATCTTGTAACCTGCTACTTTACTGAATTTACTTATGAGTTCTAAGAGTTTTCTGGTGGAATTTCCAGGTTCCTCTAAATATATAATCATGTCATCAGCCAACTCAAATTAGTTTGAGTTCTTCTTTCCCAATTTGTATCCCTTTAATCTCTTTGGTTTGTCTAATTGCTCTGGCCAGAGTCTCAAGAATGATGTTGAATAGAAGTGGTGAAAGAGGGCATCCCTGTCTTGTTCCAGTTTTTAGGGGGAATGCTTCAGTTTTTCACCATTTAGAATGATATTAGCCATGGGCTTAGCATCAATGGCCTTTACAATGTTAAGGAATGTTCCCACTATCCCTATTTTTTCTAGTGTTTTGAGCATGAAGGGGTGCTGTATTTTATCAAATGCTTTTTCTGCATCTATTGAAATAATCATGTGATTCTTGACTTTAAGTCTATTAATGTGGTGAATTACGTTTATTGATTTCCTGATGTTGAACCAACCTTGCATCCCTGGGATGAAACCCACTTGATCATGGTGCACTATCTTTTTAATATGTTTTTGTATGCGATTTGCTAAAATTTTGTTGAGAATTTTTGCATCGATGTTCATTAAGGATATTGATCTGAAATTTTCTTTCCTTGATGAGTCTCTGGTTTAGGTATCAGGGTGATATTGGCTTCATAGAATGAGTTTGGGAGGGTTTCCTCCTCTTCTATTTTATGGAATACTTTGAGAAGTATTGGAATGAGCTCTTCTTTAAAGGTTTTGTAGAACTCGGCTGAGAACCCATCTGGTCCCGGACTTTTCTTTGTTGGTAGGCTTTTGATGACTTCTTCTATTTCAGTACTTGAAATTGGTCTATTTAAATTGTTTATGTCCTCCTCGTTCAGTTTAGGCAATTTATATGTCTCTAGAAACCTGTTGATGCCTTCAAAATTTTCTATTTTGTTGGAGTGTAGATTTTCAAAATAGCTTCTAATTATGTTTTGTATTTCAATCCTGTCTGTTGTGATATTTCCTTGTTCATTCCGAATTTTAGTGATTTGGGTTTTCTCTCGTCTTCTCTTTGTTAGTGTGGCTAAAGGTTTATCAATTTTGTTTATTTTTTCGAAGAACCAACTATTTATTTTGTCAATTTTTTGTATTGTTTCTTTTGTTTCAATTTCATTGATTTCAGCTCTGAGTTTAACTATTTCCTGTCTTCTAGTACTTTTGGTGCTGTTCTGCTCTTCTTTTTCTAGGGCTTTGAGCTGTAGTGTTAGGTCCTTTATTTGTTGAGTTTTACTTCTTTTATTAAAGGCGCTCCATGAAATAAATTTCCCTCTAAGTACTGCTTTCATAGTGTCCCAGAGATTTTGATATGATGTTTCTTTGTTCTCGTTTACCTCTAAGAATTTTTTAATTTCCTTCCTAATATCTTCTGTTATCCATTCATCATATAATAGCATATTGTTTAATCTCCAGATGTTGGAATAGTTTCTGTGTTTTACTCTTTCATTTATTTCTAACTTCAATCCATTATGATCTGATAGAATACATGCTAGTGTCTCTATCTTCTTGTATTTGCTAACATTAGCTTTGTGGCATAATATATGGTCTATTTTAGAGAAGGATCCATGTGCTACTGAGAAGAAAGTGTATTCGCTCTTGGTTGGATGGTATATTCTATAAATGTCCGTTAAGTCTAAATTATTGATTGTGTTATTGAGATCTATGGTTTGTTTGTTCAATTTTTGTCTGGAAGATCTGTCCAGTGGTGAGAGAGGCGTGTTAAAATCACCTAGTATTATTGTGTTATGGTCTATTTGGTTTCTGAAATTGAGAAGGATTTGTTTGACATACATGGATGAGCCACTGTTTGGGGCATAGATGTTTATGATTGTTATATCTTGCTGATTTATGCTTCCCTTAAGCAGTATGAAATGACCTTCTTTATCCCTTCTGACTAACTTTGGCTTGAAGTCCACATTATCGGAAATGAGGATGGATACCCCAGCTTTTTTGCTGAGTCCATGTGCATGGTATGTTTTTCCCCATCCTTTCACCTTTAGTCTTTGGGTATCTTTTTCTATGAGGTGAGTCTCTTGCAGGCAACATATTGTTGGATCTTTCTTTTTAATCCAATCTGCCAGTCTATGTCTTTTGATTGATGAATTCAGGCCATTAACATTCAGGGTTATTATAGAGAAATGATTTGGTTTCCCGGTCATTTGGTTCATTTTTAAAATTTTGTTTATTTATTTGTTTGACACAACTTGTTTCCTCCTTTATTTGACAATTCCTTTAGGATAATTCCTCCCTTTGCTGATTTGCTTCTTTGTTTTTCATCTCTTCCTCATGGAATATTTTGCTGAGAATGTTCTGTAATGCTGGCTTTCTTTTTGTAAATTCTTTTAGCTTTTGTTTATCATGGAAGGATTTTATTTCATGGTCAAATTTGAAGGTAAGTTTTGCTGGGTATAAGATTCTTGGTTGGCATCCATTTTCTTTCAGGGCTTGAAAAATGTTGTTCCAGGCCCTTCTAGCTTTTAGGGTCTGGATTGAAAAACCTGCTGATATCCGTATTGGTTTCCCCCTGAATGTAATTTGGTTCTTTTCTCTCACAGCCTTTAAAATTCTGTCTTTATTTTGTGTGTTAGGTATTTTCATTATAATGTGCCTTGGTGTGGGTCTGTTGTAATTTTGTGTATTTGGAGTCCTATAATCTTCTTGAACTTGATTTTCCATTTCATTCTTCAGATTTGGGACTACTGTATGTCTTAAGTTGAACAATTTTTACAGGTTTTCTTTGGCAAAGGAATAATTTTAGATATCAAATATTCTTGTCTTTTACTTCAGTTTTCATGTGTAATCTAGAAATAACTTAAAAATAAGAACACTGAGCAAATATAGAGATAAATGTTTATAATGTACATAATAAGATAACACATTTGAGTCATTGTAAATAAGATAAAACACTAAAACCTCAATTGCCAAATACAAATTCAAATGTCTTGGGCTTCTTAAAAGTTAAAAGAAAACAATGTATTTGTGTCAGATGTGTAGTCATAAATTATTGTTCTATAAAACCAGTTTATGATTGCTTTCTTCCTGGGTTTTTACTATAAATAGTATTACTAAGAGTTAACCTTCTAATTAACATGTGCCTTAAAGTATTTTTGCTAACTGATATGATTAAAATTATCTGAGAAATGAACTTTGACATATATCTGGGCACCACAGCATGCCCTTCTGCATAGAAGTGGTCTTTTGTAACTAAGTTTCCAAACTTGTCTTCCTAACATTGACCAGTGGATTTTGTTGCTGTGGTCAGAGGTTGGCACATTCACAGAAAAAAGGAGAAAGAAAAAGAGAAGAAAGAAGAAGAGAATAACATGGGTTTGATGTTGTCTGATATTAATTCTTTTTCCATGAAATTATGTAATCACCTTGTCACTTTCTGACTCTTCTATAGAACATATCACAAGATTTTGTCTGTTTAGCAGATTACATGGATTCTTCAATTTTAATGTAAAAGCACTTTGTAATATATCACCAAGAGATATATAATTCTTTAATAAGAAAAAACTATTCTAGGGAGACAATACATATTTAGATATAAAGTCTTTAAGGTATTTTTCTTCTAACATAAGTAAATAATTTGGGAGGAGGGATGAGCTTTACTTAGCAGAATTTTAAGGTGATTTTTTTCAACATTTTAAAATACCAAGAGTCAATAATTTACAAAAGGCAATTCATACAATGTTTAGTTTCTGAAAAAGAGCCACCACCTATGTGGAGTATTGATTAAGTTGCAGGGGAACATCTTTTTGTTTTGCGGTAAAAGACCTATTAATATTTTTAAATAGAGTTAATAGCTATTTACCTGCCTCATTAATAAAATGTGGTTATTATTTACATGAGCTGATACCAATAGTCTCAGCAGACACTAGCAAGACTTCTCTGCTCCTCTACAATAGGTGGGCCACTGCTATAGGTGGGCCACTGCTATTATAGAGAACTTACTTATATTAGGTTCTTAGAAACATAGTTTCTTAAAACATGTTATTTCTTCTAGGGTAAGGACTGCAAGATTTAGAAATGAAATTCTTGTGCTTTTCCTATTCAAAATACGTTGCACTTTTAATAATGTACATTGCTGGCACTTATATATGGTATCTACAGTTTGGAATTTGAATATGAATGTGTAAATATAAGTTGGTCAACTAATATTTAGTGATACACAAATGAGACTCTACATTATGGATTAAAACAGTTTTATAACTAAATGTTTAAAACATTATCAGAACTCTTAAATTTGAGAAATTTAATTTTATTTGGTGTTTCCTTCATAATTCCAAATGTAAAGGAGACTCAGAGATATAAAAGATGATTTTAGAATGTACTGAGAGAATAATGTGTGGTTTTTGCATGAGATCAACTATAATAATTACATAGTTGTTGTAAAGCAGTTTATCCTTGCCATACTTGCAATAAAAAATATCATAATGTAAAATCATTTAGGCACACACACACATATATTTATATAATAGTAAAATATTTAAATATTTTCTGGTTAAAGACAACTTGCTTACGAGGAGAAAGATTTTACATGCAAAAGAATTTTAGACCATAAAATAAGATTTTGATCCTAAAGTAAAATGAGTGGACTGTTCTAAAATGGAAAAGAAGGGGAGGGAGGGAAAGTGGGGGAAAAAAAGAAAAAGAAGAAGATTTAAACACGTTTCAAAGGTTCTGAATCAATCATGTTTCAATTATTTATTTATATTTTTAATTTTGTTTTGGTTCCAGGGATCAAACCCATGGGTACTGAACCACTGAGCCACATACCCAGTCCTTTTTTATATTTTTTATTTAGAGGCAGGGCCTTACTAAGTTGCTGAGGCTGGCTTTGAATTTGCAATCATCCTGCCTCAGCCTCCTGAGCTGCTGGTATTAGAGTTGTACACCACTGTGCCCAGCCTGAATTAATTTCTTAATGCTCATAAGAAGAGATCTTATGAGAAGAGATAAGTATGTGAATAAGTTGATTGTAAATGAGAAAAAATATTTATATTGTTGTCTAAAATCAAAATTTATTTCTTCATGTTTAGAGCAATAAGGCTTTTTGAAAAAAATAATATTGATCTGGTTTTCATATATAATTTATAAAGAATTGGCTTAAAATAAATGTTTTATGTTTTGTTAAGATAATTTCTTGTGTTTTTGCTGTCTTTTAGGTCTCAATAGTTAGGAAAATTAAATCTTAAAAAATAATTGGTACTTATTTAAACATCTATTTGGTGTAAATCCTTTTAAATTGTCATTTTATGAATGATTAAATTAGATTTATAACTCTGGTTAAATTGACTACTTTTATTTTACATTGATATGAGATATATGTTATTGATATAAATATTCCAAAAAATGTATAAAATTTATAAGTCTGATGGTTTGATATAATGCAGTGAATCATAATTATTACCTTTTACTATAAAATAATGACTACTATTTATCATTTCTAAGCTTTCATCAAGATTTTAACTATACCTGTTGCATGCATTAATAATGCCTTATATGTTGTGTATAGTAATACCAAATACCATAAGTCATGTCCTTGTATTCTGAAGGGGCAATCTTACTTTCTTTGTCTTTTATCTCAAAATTAAAATTAAAGATATTAATGTAAAATATATATAAGACTATTTTAAAGAGGTTTTCTCAAAAGTTTAAACTTTTTGTTGTGACCACATTACTACTCAGAATTTAAATTTACTCTTAAAATAAATCCAAATTTAGTCTTCTAAAAGTTCGTACAATATACTCTATTGAAACAACTAAAATCTAGGTCATAGTACAAAATACATTAATGATGTGATAAAAAGTATAAATTAGTTAATAAGCATTAACTCTTATAGTTTTATTCAAAATTTTACAGTACCTTATTGTTCTATAATGAGTACGTAAAAAAATTTTTAAGGTATTGTCCCTGTAAAAAAGGAAGGCTAATGTAGTTTAACTACTAACCTGTAATTCTGATTCTGATGAATTTTAATCCCAGAGGACTAAACTTTAGAAGAAAAAAATCAACTTAGAAATTTTAGGATGATCTATAACATACTATATAATCCTTATTTTCACTAAAATTATTAAGAGAAAGGAATGGATTATAAATGTAAAGGGATATGCTTGCCAACCAAATAGTAATTAACTGTGGTTTTTATGGAAATCCTAATAACAAAAACTCTGAAATACAATTTTCTGGGGGGAAGAAAACTATTTTAGGGATAAATTATTTTTCTTTGATTATCTCAGTTAAAGATTGGTAGGACTAAAAGCGATTATGTTTCTTAGTTCAAATCTACTATACCTACTAGATTTAGTTGACTCTCTCTCTCTTTTTTTTTTTTTTTCTGCATTTTCCTTATAAACTTGGCAATTATTATCTGTCTAAAATTCTGCAAAAGTACAACTCCCAACAAAATAATCTGGACCAATATTTTTAGATATTAGATATTGCTTTCAAAACAGGTGAAATTAAATTTATCAGTGTCTTCAGGTGAACTAAATTTAAAAACCACTCCTTCTTAATTCCTTTAATTGCTTGAATGCTGCTAAAAAAAAAAAAAAAAAAAAAAAGACTCTTAATTGTCTTACCACTTCTCCTCACAATGGGACTGTAAGCCTGGACAGGTCTGTCCTATCAATAAAGGACAATGAAATTCACACAAGGTGATTAATCAGTGATGCCTTCAGACAAAAATAATTATTCAGAGAAATGAAATTGTTGTAATAAAATGGAGTCACTTGTACCAAACATACTCCAAAATATGCAGAGCCAAGTGTTTGTAGAAAAGGAGTTTTATACATGATTGTCTTAAAACATAAACATAAATAAACAAACAGGAAGTCCTTCCACTTATTAGAGCTGATACTTTGACAAGGGTCTTTGATTTGGATACAGAAAAAAACAGTAGTCTCAGCTCATAGAGCCATTTAAAAAGATGAAGTCCTCCATACATGATTTACTTAATTGGATTTCTTCTTTGACTTCTTCTTGTATTCTTCCCTACAACTTAGGATGGTGTTTCTACTTTCAGGTATAAGTACCTGACTCCTTTTTTATATTACAAATGATCTTTGTTGGAGTCTATACATCAACCCTGAAGTAAAAAGCCAGAGGACAGAGAGCCCCAACTCCCTCAAGATCAAGATAAACATAAAGTGGGGCTAGGTGGCTGAGGAAAGGATTCATTTAACATTGAAGAAATCTTTTGTTTCCCCTTGCCTGCTCTCTCATGCTGGAAACGAAATCTGCTCCAAGCCCCCAGTGCCAACAAATCCAAAGAACCAAATTTCCAAACCTGACTTGTAACATGCTTTGATCTTTTTTGGCTTTTGTTTTCCAATAAAACTCTGATTGCTGCTGTGGATCAGAGTAGGACAGGTTTACAAAGGCAGTCTTCATTATTATGGCCAAATCACAAATGACATTATCCTACACCACCATTTCTCTCTTTTATTAATTAGACTCTCTATGTGGGCAGGTGACAGATTCAGTCTGTTGGGACCCTCAGAGATGAGTCTGTGGCTGGGGCCCAAGGGACAGGTTTAGATTCAAATTCCATAGTCTGAGTTTGATTTTTTTTAATGTGCTTCATAGTTAGCTTTTGATTTCTACTATTATTCTCTTACATTATATCATTTCTCTTCATCCCATGTTATGAATTTCTGATTTTTACCATGAATGACAAATATATTAACAAATGTCATTACCTAAACAGTATAACTGAGACACCCATTTCATTAACTTTTTTCAAGTTTCTACATTGTTATTATGGAAAAGAAAATAATTAACCATCTTTTGGTCTGCCTTTCAAATAAATACCTGCATTTTTTTAATTGATTAGATAAATCAATATTTTATTATTTTGGCAAAGAACACATAAAAAACTATAAACCATACTGAACCATGAATTTTTTTCTGAGTTAATTTCCATTAGGAATTAGAGAATATATGTGTAATGTAGATTACATTTTTTTGAAAAGTGTATACCAATTTCAATAACTGATTTTTTAAATAATACCACATAAGATGCACTGAAATAAGCTCACAGCTAGGAAGTGCTTCAAGTTCAGATTTTATTCAGAATGTGTCTGGTGTCAGCTTGTTTCAATAGGAAGATAAACACAGCAGTGTGTTGAGACAATTTTCAGAAATGACATTTTCTAATCTCTTAAGCAATCACTGGCTTTCTTCTGGAACTGTCTTCTAACCAGAAGGAGACTAAGAAGAACAATGACCACATACTTTATCTAGATGTGCAACCTGAGGAAGTACTTTGTATACTGTATCAAACCTATCAAATTAGACAAGCAATTTGTTAACTATTACTTATGTTGTCAAAGTCAACAATTAATACATAAATCATCCAAATTATTCTCTTTCAAACCAAAAGTAAAGGTAAAATTCTCCAGGTTAAGAAATGACTTAAGTTTATTTAATACTTTTCATTTTCTATGACTGTCTTAAACTCATAGGGTAAGGAAATGAGCATTATAATGCATGAGACACAAAGTGTTTTTATTCTAACTGTGCATTACTTGGAGTGGAGTGTTTCTTCTCTACCACTAGCTTTCTACCAAGAAATTCTGTGCTTTGACTGAAGCAAAGATAGATTTTATTATATATCTGAACCATATTCCCTAATAGCCACACAAATGTGGGAATGTCTGGCAGGTTATAAAAGTTGGATTGTAAGTCTAGAAGTCACTAAGTCCAAGGAAGGTCTTACCAAGGACTAGTTTTGTAGTTCCCTGTAGCTACTCGGCCACTGGAACTTCACAGCACTAGGTTCAGGGTGAGAGGAGACCAAGATTGATTCCTAACAACTACTTTTTTGAGATGCATTCCAATGATTCAACAAGATGGCCAGTGAGGGAGGTTGCCTCTATTGGTCTCTTTCCACTGAACATAATTAATATGTGAAAAATATTACCGTCATTTTTAACTGAAACATTAATTTCCCTACCTAGAGGAGTCATCCTGAAAAAATCATTAAGTAAGCCTGTTATTGTGTTCCTTTTGTACACCAAGATATCAGGAAGAAAAGTTAGTCTAAGAATTTGACCTGCCTAAGAATTTTCAAAGCATACTTTTATTTAGGAGTTTTTCAAGTCTTTGTAAAACTAAGGATAGTCATCAAAAATTTTGTGGTCTAGACAAACGTATTGTTTGCATAGAAATTAATGACTTTGGATGTTGCTGAGAAAGAGGAGTAAGCAGACAATATTACTTTAGAGCTAAGAAAACCTGGGTATTTGATCTAATAGTTGATAGATAAACGTTTCAATAACATGAAATGAGACCAGTTCTACCATACTGCTTCATATTATTTTTTTTCTTTAAATTTGTGTACATATATGAGTTTTTGCACAAGAATTAGATCCTAAGTTACCACAGGCAAAGCAGAAAGTCTGACCAGAGTTGGATAGCCAAAACCCTGCTTGAACAGCTGCTGAAGTCCTATATGCTTTCACTGTTTACTAAATACTCTCACCAATAAAATTTACAGACATGAATTATTTTTATTTAAAAATTTTACTTTTATTCTTTTATTATTTGTTTCAATTATTTTGGTGTTATGAAGGAATAAATCATAAGCTGAAAACAATTCTGTGGTAATGATCAGGTTTCAAGAGAAGTTTGGAATTAAGACTTGAGATGATTGAAAAATGAGACTCTTAGAAATTAGGTAATAAAAAGGACAAATCACTTATCCAGGGAGTAAGCTCAGGGACTCTTCTGCTCAGGGATTATTTTCTGTGCCTTTGTAGTTTTTCATTAAACTACTGGCTAATTGTGAATGACTTTGAAATTGTATTTATTACAAAATCGCTTAAACTTAACCTAATCCTTTGGAATTTGCATTTCAATCTTTATGTTAGTAGAATTCTGCAGAATTAACCAAGAAGGTGGTAAGAAACAGTCTGGAATTCCTTGTGTGACTCTTTCCCTGAAACAAATGCCCATGGAAGAAATACATCAGGTACACATGAATCCCAGAGTTGCTGACAAAGATCAGTAAAAACAGAAAACAATGATAAAGGTCCAGCTGAGAGCAGAAAGAGGTACAAAGCAGGAGTAGATACAACACTGGTGGTTCAGTAGTGCACCAATGGCACATCATCCTACTAGGATGAAATACTTGTAGAAAGAAAATACTACTTTGGAAATAAGACATCTATGTCTTTCTTGCCTACTGATTTTATATTTGGTGATGAAGCACCATGCTCTATTATTTCCTCATGAGAAAACTGATTTCTGGATTTAACGACTGTTGATGTTGGCTTAGTAGAAGAATAGAGGAATAACAATTCCCATGCTTGCATCCAGCTATAAATAACGTTGATTGGCTGCAAAGTGACTCTACTACCATTGTGGCAATCACTATGAAGCTCTGACCAAGATTAATCTCTTTGGACAGAGATCGAGCTGTTTTACTTGTGAAATTTAATTCTCTTCTCTTTTTAAACTCTTTTACTTATTTTTGTTGCTATCAGATAATGTGTTAGCAAAATTCTGCAATATTGAAATGTCGATATTCATTTACAAAATACACAGAGATGCTTTAAATGAAACCAAGCAGCACAGGAAGATTTGTATGCAAAATGCTCATTGCCTAATCAGACTCATAAATTTGTGTGAACATTTAATCAATTAGGTTTCAGTGATTCACTAGCAGCTTATAAGATTCTTCCATGATACAAAATGCCGAATAAATAATAGTACATATACTAGGAATTTTCCAAATTAAACTCACTGAGTGAGTTTGTTGCATAAGCAATGAACATGAAAGTAGTGGCATGGATTTTTAAAGTCCCCAGTAAAGCTAATGTGTCAGAAATGCAGGATCTCAGTGGTGAAATAATTGGATTATAAAAGCTATAATATCACCAGAGAATTAATCCATTTGATGGATTAATAATTTGAGTGGACTATTGAGTGGTAACTGTAAGCAACTGGGGTGTGGCCGAAGAAAGCAGGTTAATAGGGTCGTGAACTTGGGGACTATGTCTTCTCTGTGGTTTCTTATATGTTCTCTTCTTTTCTCTTCCCTTTCTCTCTCTCTCTCTCTCTCTCTCTTTCTCCCACACATACACACCTGCTTCCCAGCTGCCATGAATTCAGAAACTTTCTTTCCCCTTGCCCTTCCGTGCTGATGTTCTTGCTTACCTCAGAAGAGATGTACACTTGGGGACTATACATTGTCTTAGACCTCTTTTTCTTTCTCTCATGCCTGGCTGCCATTAGCTGGGAAGCTATGTTTCAGCAATGCTCTTCAACCACAATGTTTTGCCTCACCTTTTGCCAGAGAAAAAGAATAAGCCCACTGTTACTGAAGCTCTAACATATGACCCCAAATAAACTTGCTCTAAGTTATTCTCATCAAGTATTTTGATCATAGTGACAGAAAGTAGACTGTCATAGAAATTGGTGTTAAGAAGTTAGACTGTTGCTATGACTATACCTGACATGTTGCTCTGAAATTTTTGCAACTGGTTTGCAGGAGGGGATTGGAAGATTTGAGAGATGTAGGTTAGAGAACACTGAAATAGTTGTAAGCAGAGTTTAATGGATGCTTCCTGTGGGAGCTCAAAAGACCAGAATGTTCTTAGGAATGCAGATAGTAAAGACTGTGCTCATGAAGTTTCAAATGGGAACAAGAACTCTTTTGGAATTGGACCATAGGCCATATGTATTACATTCTGGCAAAGAAATTGTCTACATTTTTGCATATCCTAAGATTTTCTGTAAAAGTGAATTTTAAAGGCAATGTACTACTTATTCTAGCAATAAAAATGTCAAGGTAGCACAACATTCAGACAGTGGCATTAGTATTGCTGGCATTTTTTTAAGCCAGTTTATCTAAAAATCAGTAGCAAAACAATACAGAATAGAAAGATTTGAAAATCTTGCAGTTTAGACAAAGAGTACACATATGCAAATTTGGGACCAAGGAAGATGTGTCTGCTGAAGAGTTTATCTCCACTAAAGAAAATCTAAGTACTTGCATAGAAACATAGAAAAAATGTTTTGAGGAACTCTTAAGAATCAGCAGGAACACACCACAGGCTCAAGAGTAAAAATGAAAATTCTTTTGAGAAGAAACCATGTGGGCACTGTGCTTGGACAGGGGTGCCTAATATTGTCTCTTCTGATGCATTTCACCTTTCTTAGCCCTCTGGGCACTCAGAGACTCGCATCCATGATTTCAGGGGGTTACAGCTCGAGCGAATGGTAGACCTTGGCATAATCTTCATGGTGCTGGTTCTGTAGGAATTTAGGACGATGGGATTTTCACAAAGATCTCAGAACCAGGCAAAGTTCAGTAGGATAAAAATCCCCAAAGGTAGTCCTTGAAAAGGCAATGTTCAAAACTGTGAGTGAGGGCAACATTGTAGTAGCCTATCCCAGAAATTAAGCAATGCCAGGAATATGGATCATCTGCCAAAGAAAGCTACTGGTTGTGAACAGAATCTGTCCATGAGAGGTGCCATGTGGACAGCAACCAGCAAAGCCACAGGAGTGGAATTGCTCAAGCCTTAGGGTTCATATTTTACCACCACATGTTCTGAATGCTGTATGTGGAGCTATAGGAAATAAAGATTTCCCAGCTGGATGTTGGTCTTGTTTACTCTTTTTTTAAATATTTTTTTTTTAGTTGTAGATGAACACAATGCCTTTATTTCATTTCTTTTTTTTTTATGTGATGCTGAGGATCAAACCCAGTGCCTCACACATGCTAGGCAACCATTCTACCACTGAGCAATCTATTCCCCTGTTCTTTCTTTTGGAACTGGAGATTTTACTTTGTGCCACTGTATCTTGGATGTGTGCAATTTTATTTTATTTTTTACAAGGACTTACAGAGAAGAGCTCGCTTTAAATCTTAGAGGAGACGTTGGTTTTTAGGAACCCCTGAATATATTTTTCCTTGTGAGCTAGGCATGAGCTCTTAGAAGGCATAGGTAGAATACTGTGGTTTGAATATAAAATGTGTCCCAAAAGCTAATTTGTTAGTCAATGCAGCAAATGTTCATAGTTGAAAATATTGGATCATGAGAGTTTATCCTCATTAGTGGATTAACCCATTTGATGGATGGATAATTTGAATGGACTACTAGGTAGTAACTATAGATAGGAGGCATGAGAGAGTAAGTAGGTTAGTGGGGATATGTCCCTGGAAATTATGTCTTGTCCCTGGATCATTGATTACTTTTTCTCTGCTTCCTGGCTGCTATGAGCTGAACAACTTTTCTCTACCATACCCTTTTCCTATGATGTTCTTCCTCACCTCAGACCCAGAGTAATGGAGGTGACCCAGAATCGTCTAATCTCTCTGAAACCATGAGCCAGATGAACTACCAAGCAAACAAACAAACAAAATATATTTTTATCCTCTAAGTTGTTCTTGTCAGAATTTTGGGCATAGTGTTGCGAAGCTGAATAATATACTCCATGTTCAAATCAGCAGCAATACTTCAAATTCTTCCAGCACTTTAAAAGTCTCTGACTTCTGCTACTGCAGAAAAACAGAAAAAGCAATGTTAAAGACTTGAAATCTTTAGGAGTATGCCTACCACTTAAAACTATTAAAATTTTCAAAATACAAGTACGAGAAAATATACAGGTAATCTAAAATTAATAAAGGCTATCATTTTAGAGGATGCCAAAAAGACTAAAAATAAAATTAGATATTAAAATACAAAATATTTTTATATAAATTCTTCAATATGGAAAAGTTATTTACCATAGTTATAACTTACAAATAATTCATATGTAAATTATAGCAGTAAGTCTACTCAAATAATGTTTAAATAAAATAAACCTATAAAAATGACTAAGACATCATCAAATGTTACCAAGGAGAATATCTGAAATGATTATTAACACAACAAAATATACTCAAAATCATTGATCACCAGGGGAAGGCAAACCCAGAGCTCAATAACATTCAGTACTGCACCCATTAGCTTGCCAGACATTAAACATTAACAACATTCATTTTTGGCAAAACTTTAGAGAAAATCTTTTATGCACTATTGAGTGAAAAGTACATTAATATAATCAATTCAGATAACAAATTGTCATTACTTTATAATTACATACCTATAGGAACTCTAGAAATTCTTTGTAAATGTAATGAAATATGATACATAAAACATAAGTCTTGGATCCTTCCAATGCATTCATCACTAAAAAAATCTAGAAACCTCTAAAATGTACACCTAGGACAGCATAAATGATAATGTATATTGCATTTCTTTAGTTTCAGGACAGACTTTCTTTTACTGTAAAAATTATTAAGAACCTCAAAGCTATTGTTTTTATGTGTTATATATATTGATATTTACTTCTTTTGTATTTACAAAAAAAAGAAGTCCAAGTTATCTTAGTAGTCTATTTTATTAGTATCATACTTTGCAAAAATTTGCCAAAATAGTGGTATTGCTTTATTCAGTTTATAATGTACATCTTGATAGAAAATAGCTGCTCCACCTTCACTGTTTTTGATATGTTTTTATGGCTAAGGAATATAAATGTCTTGTTTCAAAATCTTGAGATGGGTATTTTTTAAGTGATGGGTATTTTAATAGATCTTTTCATAAAATTGTGTATATTCCTACTTGGTAATCTATCACATTCTACTTCAAAATTCTACTAGTGGTAATTTTTAAATGTTCTAATTCTTATTTTTAAATCTCATCAAAAATGTCTTGTACTCTTTCAATATTAAATTATTTTGATCTAACTGGTACTTTAAATGTAACTTTACCCAAGTTTGATTTTGTAACATCATGCATTCATTATTCATAAGATACTATTCTACTCTTTATAGTTTTGAAAATTTTGATTCTTTGCATTATACAATATCACATTCACATTTTTAATATCTCATAAAATATGGCATGTGTCACACTTTTGAGCTCAGAGTCATAGCTACGCTTTTACAAATTACAACATTTGCTTTAAAACTTGAAATTTTCCACTGGTAAACAGACTGTTAATTTTAAGTGAACATATTACACTTTGAATTTCTGTGAATATCTTCCCAATTCCAAATTATGTAACTGAAGATTATTAGTCACTGTTTTAGGTAAAAATGACACTCCATAAAAAGCAGGTAGTTTGGATTGTAACAAAAATCAATTGTATCACATTTTAGGTTTATGGGCATTTGCCAAGTTTAGGATGTATTCAATATATCTTCACAGGATACTTAAAAGATTATATTCATAGATGAAGATTCAACAAAATTAATCATGTACTCTCTTATCAAAAATTTATTCTGTAAGGTTCTTTTTCTTCTCATTTAAATTGAGCGCACATGGCAGTGAAGACCACAATGATTCCTATTCCTCTTTGCTTTGATTTGTGCTTAAGTTCTAGAGGTTTGGCTATCATTGCTTTATCATTACAAACACAAATGGTAACAGAGGGAAAATGGGAAATTACACCTTATTATTATTTCAGATGCTTTTTCTGCATCTAATGAAATAATCCTATGATTCTTAACTTTAAGTCTGTTGATGTGGTGAATCACATTTATTGATTTCTGGATGTTGAACCAACCTTGCATTCCTGGGATAAAATCCACTTGATCATGGTACACTATTTTTAAAATATGATTTGTATGCAATTTGCCAGAATTTTGTTAAGGATTTTTGCATCTATGTTCATCACGGATATAGGTCTAAATTTTTCTTTTCTTCATGGGTCCTTAAGGTCTTGTAGAACTCAGCTGAGAATCCATCTGGTCCCAGGCTTTTCTTGGTTGGTTGACTTTTGATGGCTTCTTCTATTTCATTGCTTGCAATTGATAGTTTAAATTGTATATGTCCTTCTGATTCAGTTTGGGTGGATCATATGTCTCCAAAAATTTGTCGATGTCTTTGAGATTTTCTATTTTGTTGGAATATAGATTTTCAAAGTAGCTTCTAATTATGTTATGTATTTCAATGGTGTCTGTCATGATATGCCTTTTTCATCACTAATTTTAGTAATTTGACTTTTCTTTCTCCTTCTCTTCATTAGTGTGACTAAGGGTTTATTAACTTTTTTTACTTTTTCAAAGAACCAACTTTTTCTTTTGTCACATTTTTGAATTGTTTCTTTTGTTTCAATTTAATTGATTTCAGTTCTGATTTTAATTACTTCCTGTCTTCTACTACTTTTGGTATTGACCAATTCTTCTTTTTCTAGGGCTTTGAGATGTAATGTTAGGTCATTTATTTGTTGACATTTTATTCTTTTATTGAATTTGTTCCATGCAATGAATTTTCCTCTTAGTACTGCTTTCGTAGTGTCTCAGAGATTCTGATATGTTGTATCATTGTTCTCATTTACCCCTAAGAATTTTATTTTATTGCCTCCCTGATGTCATCTGCTATCCATGTGTCACTCAATAGTATATTATTTAGTTTCCAGGTGTTGGAGTAGTTTCTGTTTTTCATTTTATCATTGATTTCTAATTTCATTTCATTATGATCTGATAGAATACAAGGTAGTATCTCTGTTTTGTGTGTGAGTGTGTGTGGCGCTGCTTTGTGGTATAACATACGGTCTATTTTAGAGCAGGATCCATGTGCTGCAGAGAAGAAAGTGTATTCACTCATTGATGGATGGAATATTCTATAAATGCTGTTAAGTCCAAGTTATTGATTGTGTTATTGAGTTCTATGTTTCCTTTGTTCAGATTTTGTTTGGAAGATCTATCTGTAGTGACAGCAGTGTGTTAAAGTCACCCAGAATTATTGTGTTGTGATCTATTTGATTCCTGGAATTGAGAAGGATTTGTTTGATGTACATGGATGCTTCATTGTTTGGAGCATAAATATTTATGATCATTATATCTTGCTGATTTATGGTTCCCTTATGCAGTATGAAATATCCTTCTTTATCCCTTCTAATTTAGGATTGAAGTCCACTTAATCTGATATGAGGATGGAAACCCCCACTTTTTTACTGAGTCCGTGTGCATGGTATTTTTTTTCCCATCCTTTCACGTTTAGTCTATGGGTTTCTTTTTCTATGAGATTAGTCTCTTGAAGGCAGCATATTTTTTAAATCCAATCTGCCAGTCTATGTCTTTTGATTAATGAGTTTAGGTCATTAACTTTTAGGGTAATTATTGAGATATGATGTGTATTATCAGTCATTTTGGCTTATTTTTGGTTTTTAACTTAACATGGTTTCTCCTTTGATTGGCTTTTCCTTTAAGGTAGTTCCTCCCTTTGCTGACTTACATTGTTCTTTTTCATTTCCTCCTCATCAAATATTTTGCTGAGAATATTCTGTAGTAGTCTTTCTATTTGTAAATTCTTTGAACTTTTGTTTATAATGGAAAGTTTTTATTTCATCATCAAACCTGAAGGTTAGTTTTGCTGGTGTAGGATTCTTGGTTGGCATCCATGTTTTCAGAACCTGAAATGTTGCTCCAGGTCCTTGTAACATTTAGGTTCTGGTCTAAGAAATCTGCTGATATCTGTATTGGTTTCCCCCTACATGTAATCTGATGATTTTCTCTTGCACCCTTTAAAATTCTATCTTTATTTTCGTGTTAGGCATTTTCATTATAATGTACTTTCATATGGGTGTGTTGTAATTTTGTAGATTTTGTGTTCTGTCAAAAACTTAATTTTGAATATGAAAACTACTAGAAATTAGCTTGAGGACAACCAGAGTATACAGATGATCTTTTGTAACTGCTACCGCAGAGCTGTAAATGAATGAATTACAGGTGCACACAAAAAGCATATATACCAAGAACATGGTATTCATTATTAAAAGTAAAATAGAGAAAGTTAAAGTTTAAATAATACAACTTAGGAAAGCATATGACATTTTACAACTCTGTTTCATTAAAGCAAGTGTATAGTGGGTCTAAATTCAAGATAGTGAATCACCTGTGAAGGGAAGGCACAGGAGTGGAATAGGGATGGGGCACACCTGTAGGCTCAATAACATTTATTATGCTCTATTTCTCACCTTGAGAGATAGTTCATAGGAATTTTATTATTATGTTTTGTGACTAGTTTATATTTTATTTCTTGTTTTATTACCAGTAAATAATAATAATGATAATGATAATACTTTATTTTTGATATGTAAACTAATACTCTTACTATATTTTTCTGAATCTTTGTTGTTGTTATTGTTGGTACTGGGGATTGGACTCAAGAGGTGCTTTTCCACTAAGATACCTCCCAGTGCTTTTTATCTTGAGACAGGGTCTTGCTAAATTGCTTAGTGCCTTGATAATTTGCTGAGCCTCCAACCTGCCATTATCCTGCCTTAATCTCCTGAGTCTTGGGAATTACAGTCATACCCCACCATGTCTGATTCCTGATAATTTTTATGTCAGTTAAAAACACCTTTTGCATTAGATTTATGAGCATTGATTTTATATCCTGCTACTTTAATGAATTCATTTATGAGTCCTAGAAGTTTTCTGGTGGAACTTTTTTACTCCTCTAAATATAGAATCATGTCATTGACAAATAGGAATAGTTTGAGTTCTTCTTTTCCTATTCATATCCCTTTAATTTCCTTGGTCTGTCTAATTACTCTGGCTAGAGTTTCAAGGACAATGTTGAATAGAAGTGGTGAAAGAGGGCATCTCTGTCTTGTTCCAGGTTTTAGGGGGAATGCTTTCAGCTTTTCTCCATTTAGAATGGTGTTGGCCTTGGTCTTAGCATAGGTAGCCTTTACAATGTTGAGGAATGTTCCTACTATCTGTATTTTTTCTAGTCTTTTGAGCATGAAGAGGTGCTATATTTTATCAAATGCTTTTTCTGCATGTATTGAAATAATAATGTGATTCTTAACTTTAAGTCTGTTGATGTGTTGAATTATATTTATTGATTTCTGGATGTTGAACCAACCTTGCATCCCTGGGATGAAACCCACTTGATCATGGTGCACTACCTTTTTCATAACTGTTCAATTCACAATAGCTAGATTGTGGAACCAACCTAGATGCCCTTTAAATTGATGAATGGATAAAGAAACTGTGATATATATATATAAACAATGAAATATTACTCAGCCATAAAGAAGAATAAAATAAAGGCATTTGTAGGTAAATGGATGCAATTGCAGGTAAATGGATGCAGTTGGAGAATATCATGCTGAGATACCCCAATCCCAAAAAATCAAAGGCTGAATGATCTCTGTGATAAACAAATGATAATACGTAACAGGGGGTGGAGGGAGGTAAGAATGGAGGAAGGATGGATTATATAGAGGAAAAAGAGGGGTAGGAGGGGGTGGGGGAAGGAACTATAACAGAATGAGACAAAAATCATTAACCTATATACATGTATACATGTATGATTACACAAATGGTTTGACTCTACTTCATGTACTATCAAAGAAACAATAGTTGTATCCCATTTGTGTAAAATGAATCAAAATAAATAAATAAATAAACCTTTTGCATCTATGAATCTGACTTCATGATAAAAATATTTTCATCTACTTTATTCAGGTTTGGATACCAAAGGCAAACCATGACTCTCTATCTCATTTGTTTATCCAATAGGGAGTCATTTCAAGATGACAGACTAGTCAAAAATATTTTCCCCAATCACTGTATTATATTACTTGTAGAAATTTGATGATAGTGCTTGAGACTCAACAAATGAATGACCTTCTCCTGAAACACATTATTTCCCACTTGTCTTTCCTACTGCATCCCACAATCACACAGTTGGCACTCCTTTCAGTTACCTGGAGATCAACACACCTCAAGAAACCCCCACGGGGAAGACAAAACTGTATTTCAAGTTTATCATTTGCTAAAGAAAATGATTAATTCTGCTTCATGCAGCTCTCAAACTGCTCTTATAGTAATGTTCCTCACCTCAGTAAGTAACACTATCATTTATCCAGGTGCGTAGGCACCCACAAACAAAACATAATAACAACCAAATACAAGCTTTTCCTTCTATTTTAGCCAATCTATCAGCAGATACATAGTCTTTGTCCCATATCTAATCACTTTCTATCCCTGCAAATCAACTTCTACTGTAGCTAAAGCCTCAACCATGTTTATTTTGGATGGCTGTGGTAAACTCCCACATGCTCCCTTGCCTTCATTCATGCTCTGATAGAGAAATCAGAAAAAACAAAATTTAAAAATTAAAAAAAACACACTAAAATACATATATCACAATATGCCATTCTTTTGGTCCAAGGCAGTTGATGGCTTTCTCTCTCTCTCAAAAATAAAATGTCATGCCTTACCTGGCCTCTGTCTCCACTGCCATTTTAAGTCTATGCTGCTCCTGTGTCTCTAACTCATGCTGCTTCAGACCAGACAAGCCTCCTTAGGTCCTAGGCACTTACCCTCCTTCCACCTGCAGTATTCTCCCAGCCTCCCTCCCACCCTTCATTTAGGTCTCTGCTTTTACATCCTCTCTTCAATGAGAACTTCTGCCCATCTTTTGGAGAACAGTAAAATATACTATTCTCTTTTCAGTATCTGTGCTTTTATTTTCTGTTATGGCATATATATTTTGTATTTTCTTTGTCATATTGACATATATATGTATATATGTGTATTTGGGCATTTAAATTTTTAAAATTCTATCACATATTTCTATATATGTGTAGGCATTTTAAATTTTCAATCTAGTTTGTTATTATTGTATTTTTCAGGTTGTACACTTCAAATACCTACAACAGTGCCTATTCATTTTAAGCATTCACTATATTTCTGAAGTGAATGAATAAACAATTCCATAAATGAGCTCCTTCTGTGAATCAATCCCTCTCCCTTTCCTTCTCTTTTACATTTTCTTCATTCCACTGATGACTACTATTTCCCCTCTCCCTCATGGTTCTGGTTTACTGGGGCTTCTACTCTCATGGTTTTGATTGCCCTACCTAGATCTTATTTGCAGTCTTCATTCATTTCTTGTGCCTCAGCTTTTGTACGATTCAGTAGATCTGTCCTTGACCTCTCCATTTGATCCAGAGATGAACCTAAGAGAGGAAAGCCAGAGTGTAATGTAAAAGGCAAACTAATGCACTAATAGCTCTTATGATCAAACCCTGTTCTGGAACTATATTTCTGTTATTGAAGTCAGGGTGGCAGAGAAAGAACTGAAATAAAAAATAATTGGATGAGTTTTAAATTATGATTAATTATACATTAAAAATGTAATACATAATTATTATTTACAGTCAGGTTTTTAGGATTGTCTGGCAATCACACTGTATTTTACATTCCATTTTTCATTTTTCTAGGTGACAGTTTTACACTTCTTCCTTTATCCCCAAACTTCCAAAATTACACTTGTTCATTCTCACTTGACTCCTTTTTCTGACTTTCTAATGCTACATAACAAACCACTATAGAATTTAAATCTTAAAACACAATGTGCTTAGAAAACACAAATGATTTGTAATATTCCCATAAAAAAATAAATTCTACCTTTCCCAATGAATTAAAAGTCCTCTTCCTCTTATGGAATGATTTGATATCCAAGACATCATCATCTAACCAAATTCAAGTGACAATGAGGGTCTTCATTATAACTTCAGATACTGGACCTCTTCCCATGCTTCATAATCTGAAGAGCCAAGAACAACAAAGAAATGCAGTCTATCAGGTCACATCCCAACATGTAGTAACATCACATGCAAAAGGTAATCACCATAGCAACCCCCAAATCTGGTGGGGGTGGGGCATAGAACTCACAGGTTCATAGCAATGTTGACATTGAGTCAGGTTTATGTTGAGTGTTCTTTGATGAGAGTCCAGGTATGTCATTTAGAAATGATTCTTTGAACTAGTTTCCTCCCTGTGTGTGACATTCTTACATTTGGATAAAAAAATACTATATATATATGTGCTGTCAGATGACTTTTTTCTTCCAAAAGTTTGGTAGTCTCCAAGGTCTTCCTTTCATTTTGTACTATTTCAAACCTTGTATTCCAAATAGTAAGTGAAGACTTCCAGGTACCCTATGTGCCCATTTATAATTAAATTCATGTAATTAATTTCTTGGACAGAAAGCCATTTGTTTTCTAGGCAGCCACAGACACAACATAGTCCCCAGGTTCCTGCCTCTACTAACTTGTTTCCTTAAGCCACACCCCAACTGCCTATAGTTACCACCCAAAAGTCCATTCAAATTATTAATTCAAATTATTAATTTGATTAATTCTCTGGTGATATTATAGCCCTTATAGTCCAATTATTTCACCACTGAGATTCCTGCGTTTTCTGACACATTAGCTTTTCTGGGGACATTAAAAATCCAAGCCATAACAGGTTACTACTTGGTTTGCCACTAATTTCATGTTCATTGTTTGTGTAACAAACTCACTCAGTGAGTTTAATTATTAAGGCAATGCAGGAAAAAAAATTTTTAAGATTTTTATAAACCAATCTTAGATGGTACATAACTATCATATTCTCTTTTTCAGAAGTGTTAATAAAATATTTTACAAACATCTTTTCTTATTTTTTTTTTCTGAGTCCCTGTTCTATTGATAGTGATTTGGATCTTTGCAATAATATTTCTTGTTTTAATTTTTTTTAACTGTCAGGAACTGGAGATGAAATTAGTCTTCTCTGTGAACATAACAGCCCTTGCATATTTGTTTGACCTCTTAATTCTTCTTAAAAATATTTCAATTCCTTCCTTAGCTCATGTACTCTTCAATAATTGGTTATGTTTAGTTAATTAACTTTGTATAGAGAGTCCTATACACAGATTCAAAAATTTGTTGGAGTTTTATATATATCAAAATTTAGGTTTAATGTTTATGGCCAAGTTAAGCTATGTCAATGGTAGGTTACTGGGAGACCAAAGATAATACAAAGAGATAGCCTATCAAGACAAAAGGTTTATTGAAAAATGCTTATGGGGAGTGCCTAGTGGTGACATACTGGACAGACAGCACCACTATCCCTCACAGTGCTTCATCAAATACTATCTCTCAGGATGCTACTCCAGAAAGTTCAGAGGCAACAGCTTGGACAAATAACATCACTATACTTCACATATCTTTTCCAGAAAATAGGACCTCTATCTATCAAGGCCCTTATCTGGTGTTGGGCAGCTGGATAAGTAGCAATTATCCTCTGCAGAGTGCCTTCAATTCCACACTAGTTACTGCAGGGATAGGGTTTTCATAAATTAGGCTACAGAAGCAGTGAAACATTAGTTTTCTTTGGTCCTATATGACCAGTGTTCCAAGGAGCAGCTGTCCTGGTACATGCATAAGAAGGCAGTTTTCTACAGAAAACAACTTACCCTAATTCTCAGCACACATGAGAGAAAGTCAGCATTCTTCAAGATTGTAGGGAACCTTCCTCAAGCTTATCTGACAGCACTCACTGACACCATGGTCTAAGTAAGCCAAACAGTCTGAACAGAGAAACTGAGGTAATGGTAAAGACTCGCCATGGAATGAAGGTCTTTGCAATTGCTGAGGCTGCGTTTGAGCTAAGGGGAGTCCTCATTCTGTCATGCATCACAGAAAGCTGTGATGTGAGCTCGCCTGTGCTGCCTTGCTTCATGCTGTGTGCAGGAGCTTGCCATTACCCCAGTCCTTTGTCTCAGACCTGTTGCTGGGCAAAATTGCTTAGGCATGCTTGATTTGTTTACACTACCTGGACCCTCGACGTATAGTTCACCTATAGGCTGACTCTGTTATACTTTAACAAGCGTGTTAACCTGATTGGTACATATATAATGTACCTATATATGTCCTGTGCAACCCTAAATAAAATTAGTTCCGTGCCTTCAGAGCTCCATCTCTGATGCCTCAGTAAGCACACTGAGTAAGGCTAGGTAGGGTAGGCATTGTTCATCCTCACCCTCAGCAAACCCGTCTCTGAACATCTACATAAGATCATCTTTATCTTGTCTTCCAGCCAAGACTCACTCAAAACTATCCCTGGACTTGAGAATAGAGAAGGGTATTTCAGGGACATGGTGTTTTACTGCCCTCCCTTTCTCCAAGAATTACACAGCAGACAATAGTTTTGTTAAGGTTTGTGCCACAACATGCATCCATCATATTTTTTCCAGACTTAAATAATATTTTCTCTCTTTTTATTGTTCTTCTATGAATTGCCTACTTTCTGTTTCCAAGGCAGTAACCACCAGTTTAACATTGCTTTCAATCTAGCTTCGCATTTCTGTATCTAAATATGTCCCAATTATCCCTTTCTGTGTGTTATGACACAGCATAGCATAGTAAATTATAAAATCAATAGTCATTTATTTTGTTTGTGTGCATGTAATTTAGGGATGTCAAAGTGGGTTAAAGATTGGTCTCTCTATGTGACTTTAGCTTGGGTACCTCCACCTTAGCTGGATGTTACATGTACAAGTTAGCTCACAAACTGTTCAGCTGGTCATCAAGGAGCTCAATGAGAAATCTTCATCCAGAAAGCAAAAATGCTCAACAAAGAACTATAGACCTGGAACAAGTTCCAAAATTTTCAGCATTCTTTTATATCCTGAGGACATTCCACTCAAAATGAGATCTGTGTCCCTGCTTTTCAATTTCTTCAAAACCTAAGAAGTGACTAAAGAGCAACCATTTCTTTTCAAGCCTCCCACCACTCCTAGGTACTTCAACCAGAATTTTTTCCACTCAAAACACCTGAGTAAGGATTCTCCTAAATGATATTTTCTAAAATTGATTGCATAGAACTATAGTTTTCTAGTATTTGAAATTGTATGCAATGATGCATATTTGCATTTTTCTTGGGACTAGTCCATAGAAGATGCCTTACTCCTGAGTAAATTCAGTGAAGTAATACATAATTAATGTTCTTCTTCAATAACATTGATATTTTTTAACTGTCTTCCCTGTCCTTCCATGTTAATATAATCTGTCCACCCTAGGTTTCTGCCCATGTTCCACACTAATACAGTACTCGAGTCAGCTTTCACTTTTTTCTACCTCCATCCAAATCTAATTCTTTCCTGTATGTTCCATTTAAGAAGATGGCTTCTGGAGTTCCTCCTCATCTGCTGCAGGCCCTCCCTCCAGGCCTTTTCCCTAACAGATCCCTCACTCACAAAAACAGCCCTCTGAGTCCACCATCTTTGTCCACCATTTTTATTAGTCTGTGTTCCCATGGCTTGTACTCAGACTCTTCATTTTTGTTTCTGATCTTTTTGGTCTATTAAATTCCTCAAATGACTTTCTTGGATATTTCATTTAAATACAGTAATATTAAACTCAGTTCATAGAATCTTCAGTCCCCCCATCCTCTTAGAGTCTGATGCCATGTAGTAGTGTTTTAGTTTTACTAATTATTTAACTAAGAACATTCATATAAACGTGACCCAATAATGACATTAGATAACAAATGGCTGTTGAATTAATAAATTTGTAGATATTTGTATTTGTATTCCTAACTAAATTATGTGTCCATGATTGGAGAACACGAAATGTTGTAGGACCAAATAAAAGGAAATAAATGTGTGTAGGTGTGTGTGTGTGTGTGTGTGAGAGAGAGAGAGAGAGAGAGAGAGAGAGAGAGAGAGAGAGAGAGAGAGAGAGAGAGAGAGAGAAAGAGAGAAAGAGAGAGAGAGAGAAACAGAGACAGAGACAGAGAGACAGAGAAGCAGAGATAGAGATAGAGAAAAAGATAGAGATGGAGACAGAAAAATACAGAGACAGAAAGAAAAGAGTCCTTGTAAACTGGAAGAGCACTAAATGGCCAGTTTTCTTGAAAAACATTTAACCCTAGCACAGTATGATTCAACTTTGTTTCCTTTTCTAAGACACTTAGACAAGAAAATGTACATATGCAAAAGTCATTTTATTTTTATCCTTTGATGATTACCATTTTAAATGTTAACTCTGGGTTCAGTGTTGGCCATAATTTTCTGGTGACCTTTATGTCTAATTTATTAGAAATCCTTTCTTATTTCCCTGCCCCTTATCAGGATTTATATTTCAGAAAGTGATCATTTGCTATGTCTGAAGTTTGATCTTGCTAATATTAAGTCTAAAAATTAACCTTTAAGAAGTTAAGCAGTTTTCAATATTTGTGTCAGTTTTTAAATATAAAGTATTATTTTAGTCCGCTCAGGCTGCTGATACAAAAATACCATAGACTGAGTGGCTTAAACAACACACTCACAATTTTGGAGGTGGAGAAGTCCAAGATCAAGGGACTTCTTGGTGAAGACCCACTTCCTGGCTTGTAGCCATCTGTCTTCCAACTCTATCTTCACAGAGCAAAGAAGACTGGAAACTCTTTTGTCTATTGCACTTATAAATAAGGACACTAAATTCACTCTGAGGGCTCCACCTTCGTGATTTTATCCAGAACTAATTATTTCCAAAGAACAGTACCTCCAAATATCATCACATGATGATTGGGGTAAAACTTCATTTGTGAATGTTGAACAGATACATTCTGTCTAGAGTGATATAGATATTTGAGGTGAGGGAATAAGCTATCCATGCGAGAATGAGTAAATACATAAATCATAATTATGATTTAACCTAAGTTATTATCAAAGTTACAGATCAAATAGTAACCATGCAAGTTAGCCATGCATGGGCTTCTAGAACTCTGTGATCCCCCCACGTTTGAGCAGTTGAGTTGAAGTGCCTCCACTCTGCCTGCAGCAGTGCAGTGATAACTTCTTTCCTTGTGGGAGTCAGCCTACAGCCATGTCCTCCTCTGCAAATGCTCTTGCTGCCCTGACTCCACCTGCCTACAGGCAGTTTGCCTTGATGAACAGAGGCTCAATATGTCCATATTAGGTGACCCTTAGAAGGAAAGTCAAACCTCCACCCTTCCTTGCTTTCCTCTTGGTATCAAAACTGAGTTCCAGAATACCAAAACCCAGACTTCTGCATTGACATTATCCAGACCAGAAGAATCCAGAAAACCAGGCTTTTGATGAAGTTGTGTGATGAAAGTGAGAGGCAGACAACCAAGAGAAGGAACAATATGTATAAACAAGAGAGAGTAGTATTTCTGTGTTCCTTGTGAGTGTATGAATGTGAGATTATTTATTACTAAGCTATTTGTGGCATTCAGTTATGTCTTTGTGCAGTACACCTGTGCATGACCTGAAAAAAAGCAGACAATAGTTTGTTGATGGTGTTATAGCTGTTTTTAAATAGCGGAAAATAATTTCAAGAGGTAACATCTTGAGACGTAATAGAATGTATATGTACACAACATATATATGTATATATATACATATATATATATATATCTTTTTATAAGAGGACAATTAACCAACTGGGTTCCCATCTGTCATGTAGTGCTATTGAG
This sequence comes from Sciurus vulgaris, assembly GCF_902686455.1. Taxonomy (NCBI): domain Eukaryota; kingdom Metazoa; phylum Chordata; class Mammalia; order Rodentia; family Sciuridae; genus Sciurus; species Sciurus vulgaris. The sequence continues at coordinate 20,437,204 of NC_136470.1, read as the reverse complement.
TGACAATTGACAGTATGATTTCTCTACTAAATAATAATGAGAAAACATATGTAGCTGGCATTTTGTCCTAAACATCATATTACTTTCTGGTGGGTTAGTCAAATATCCTAAATCCTTTTTATTAACATCTTCTTGAACAACACTGTATTTCCTACATTTAATAATGTCAAGACTTTTCACTGTAGGGTTTACATTTGATTTTGCCACACAATAGACAATTCCTAAGGCAACCTATAATTTCAATCCATTAGGTTAATGGATTGCAGCTGCTGTGAACAGTAGGCATGTCATTTTTTGATAATGAAGTCTAGTAACACATAGAGTATGAACTGAAAAATGACTTTATATATAGCTAACATAAATGGTTGTTTGAATTTTTATAAAAACTAGTAATTTTTCCTTTTTGTGTTAAATCCTATTAATTATACATGAACAACAGAACTTTTAGAATATTAACTTCTAATACATAAGAATAATTGCATTATGAAATATTCAAGAAAGTCACTAGAACAATATATGTGGTTTAATTTTAATCAATATTTTTTATTTTCTTCCTTTCAATTTCTATTTTTATAAATACCTTGTACTTACTTGCCTTTGCTTATTTATTACTCCATTTGTCATTATAGATTTTACTTCCCCAAAAGATGTAATGCTACCAAACTGTTGATGCTTTCTGGTAGAGCCAGCCCATTCACGGAAGACTACAACCTGATATCATAGCAGTACTGCCAGACTTGATGATTTTAACTTCCAAGTGTTTACTCATTTATTCCCTGCCCTGTTTTTTTATTTTTTATTTTTTATTTTTTTGGTTTTTTGTTTTTTGTTTTTAGAAAAGCATAAGCAAAATGTTTTTCTTAAAATCACTTCTTAGAGTTTCATTAAAAAGAATAATTCATATTATACTTGACATTTTTTATCTGAAAATTGAAATCTCCCACTTGGTTGAAGAATGAAGAAATGCAAAATACAATACCTCCCAGTTCTACCCCCCAGCAAACCATTCCATTAAGCATCTAAGATATACTAATTGACACTTCCCTCTCTAACTTAAAGAAATGGAGATGGTAGAGTGAGGTGAAGTATCTTGGGATTTGTAAGAAAATGTTGCTGTGCTGGAGAAGTCTGCAATGATATTGCATATGAATTTTATAGTATACCCACCTAACCAGCATCTATGATTGCATGGTGGCCAGCACATTTGTTGGGACTCACACTAATTCCTGTAGAGGTGGACATATAGGAGGTGAACATGAGGGATAGCATAGCTACAGCAGCAGGGCAGGAGAACAGGACACTGAGGTGGAACCAGGTAGACCAGATGCCTGGCTAAAGAGGACAGGTGCCAAGGTAGACAAATCTGTTTGAAGCAGTTCTAGGGAATAAATAAGCTCTTATTTGATGTTTAGTTTTTAGGATTAGCCAAAGAGAAAGGTTCTTATCTATGCTTCCCCCTGGGTCTACCATTGATGATGCCTATCAGAGAAGAAAGACCTCCAAGTCACCAAGCAGAAGGAGGGCCTCTAACTTCTTCCAAGGTCATGTGGATAATTGAGAGGGGAGAATACCTGGTCGATACCTGGTCCTGTGAATTTTGTGTGAAGTTAGTCCAACAAGGTTGAAGGTCACTGGGAAAAACACATGATTACAAAGCAGCCCAGGTGCTACCCAATTGAGGAGCATATCTGTGTGAAACAGTAAGCACGTAGGTGGGAGTGGAATGTGTTATGCAACTGAACAGCTATGGACATGGAGCAGCTAAGGGATGATGAGGCCAGAGAAAAGTACAGGATCTTCTGTTTAACAGGACTGATCTAGATGTGTAATACAGCAATTATTTGTTAGGAGAAAGGAAATGCAAAATTATCTTCTAATATATAGCATGGGAGGAAATCTATGGGAGCTTGTATGTTGTTTTTTTTTAGATATAAACCCCAAAATACAATTCATGAAATTAAAAGCTAAAAAAATTGTTTGTTACTGAAATTAAAAATTTCTGTTTTATGAAAGCTACTGTAGAAAGAAATAAAAAACAAGCCACAGATTTGAAGAGACTACTTTCCGAACACATATCTGGAAAAGTATTTATACTCAAAACTTACAAAGTCCTCTTAAAATTTGTTACAGTTCATATTAGATGTCCCCCAAAAGCTCATATATGAGATAGTGCAAGAAAGTACAGAGTTGAAATGATTGGGTTATGACAGCCTTCACCTAATCAGTGCATTAATCACCTATTAGGAATTTACTGGATGGTAACTGCAGATAGGTAGGAGATGGGTCCCTGAGGACGTACCTTTGGGGTATATATTTTGTCCTTGTTGAGAAGATCTCTCTCTCTCTCTGCTTCCTGAACCTCATGTCCTGAGCCACTTTCCACTACCACACCTCCATCACGTCATGATGTTCAGTCTGACTTCTAGCCCTGAGGATTGAAGTCTGCCATCTATGGACTGAGACAACTGCAACCATGAGCTTCCAAAATAACCTTTTCTCCTCTAATTGTTCTTGTCAGGTCTTTTGGTTACAGCAGTGAAAAACCTGACTTAAACAATATTTATCAATATGACAAAATAATTAAAAGTAGGACAGACATTAAAAGACTCCTCACCAAATAAAATACATAGGTATCACTAGTGCAAAAAAGAACATATGACTAAACATTCAACATTATTTGTAAATAATACATAGCAAATTAGAAAATCGAGATACCATTATATACCTTTTAAAAAGGGTAAAACCTCAAATGAACAAAGAGTTAAAACGTCAAGTGATGATGAGAATATGGAACAATAGAAAACTTATAAAACAAATAAAAATGAACACTTACTTGTTTTTGGTTGAAATGCAAAATAATGTAGTTACTTTTTAAGATGCTGTTGAAGTTTTTTTAGAAAACAAAGCTTTATCTTTTGACTGATCTATGGAGTTCTCATGTATTTACCCATTAGCTTTGAATACTTGTGAAATGCAAACATTTGCATGTAAATGCCTATTACTTTATAATTGCTAAAAACTGGAATCTATTAAGATGTTATTGCACAGGTGAGAGGAAAATCATACGATTGTACACATGTACAGAGACACATTTTCAGCAACAAAAATAAATTATCTATGATGTCATGAAAGGAACTCTCATATTAGGATGGAATCTTAAATGCATATTGCTAATAAAAGATATCAGTCTGGAAAGGTGACATGGTGAGTTTCTGATTATGCAACATTTCAGAAATGGCAAAGCTACAGAGGCAGTGAAAGGATCACTGGTTTCCAGGCACTGGAGGAGTGTTTTGCAGGAAGGACTGAATAGGTGAGGCATAGGGCATCATTTAGAGTGCTGAAAATATAAGTTACTGTAAAGACACACATGGAATTATGCATTTGCTAAATTCCACCCAAGTGTACAACACAACAAATCTTAATTATACACAAGTTTTAAAACATCATTTAAAATATGGAGATTCCTAAAAAGGGCTGCAGACTGAGACAAGATGATTCAACTAGGTTACAAATATATGAGATAATCTCCCAACAGAATGGGGAAATGGCAACCATATAAGTAACTTTGGAAATTAGTGGAATAGGTCATCAAAAAGTAAAATGAACTGCAATATACACTATAATGCCCACTCTGGTGAACAATTCTATACTATGTATTTACATATCATATACACCTTGTAGGAAATGAAAATTAATATAGTGATATCAGATAGTGGGAGCTAGGTTTTCACAGCTGGAGTGAGATGATTATAGTAAAGTAACAGGAAGAGGCTAGAATCCATGTTTAGTGGATTAGAGTTGGAGACATGAGTAAAAAACTCATATTTAGCTTAATACACATAAAAATATTTATAGATGTATGTAAGTGTGTTCCTAGGTTATTGTACACACACATAGGTTTTATTTTTTCTTTCAGCTGAAGTTGCTTAAAATAAATGACTACCCAGTAGCTCACAGAATATCGAGTTTGCAGATCATGGTTTTGGGTGCAATATCCAATCAAAGGAATAGTGCACCTTGGAAAAATAGCTGATGCCAGGGCAAAGGCAGGAAATTTACAAGATGAACATGATGTATACTGTTGTGGCTGAAAGTAATGAAGTGCTGAAAAGAAAATACAGAAGAAAAGCACACATACACACATGCACACATACACACATACACAGCACATATAAATGAGAGAAAGAGCATGAGATAATAAAAAGAGATCCAGATTACCAGAGGTACAGCAATTTAAGCCACAAAGTTAACAAAGTGACTTTGGATTTGAACCCAAATGAGAATGAGCAGTCATTTATTCTGGTAGAAATAAATAATTGAAAACAACTAAGTAAAGGTGGGAGAAGAGATAAAATTCCTATGCAGTGGAATTCCAAGTAAACTTTAGAGACACTCTGCCACCATGAAGGTAGAGTATGTCTTCCCCTCTTCCTAAGTGTGGTCTAGACACTGGGACTTCTAGCCAGAGCACAACCACTACTTCAACTTAGTGATCAGGGTCAATAGCAACAATCATAATTCATATCAGTAGCATGATCCTTTGCTGTGATGTGATAAAACAGTACTTTATGTCTTCACCCAAATCCATAATCTCAAGCCTAATCCAAAGACAAACATTGCATTCCAAAAGAAGGACTTCCTATAATATACCTGACACTATGTCTCCAATTCTTGACATCATCAAAAATATGGAAAGCCTGAGAGACAGTCAATAACCAAAAGAAGCCTAAGGTAAGATAACTAAGTCTATTGTGGTATCCTTGGAGGGATCTTGGCATAAAAAAAAATTATGTAAAATCTAGGTAGAAATTAATGAACTATGGACTTCACTTAAAGTATCAATTTAGGTTCATTTATTTTAACAAATAAACCACATTTATATAAGATGCAATTATAAAAGAAACTCTGAACAAGAGACATGCGCGTATCCAATGCTTGTTTCTCATTTTTCTGTAATTCTAAAATTCTTCTAAATAATGAAATCATTTCTCTTTTAAATATATGTATGTTTTTTAAATGCTTGGCCACTGACTATGGAATTCAGGAAGAATGTGTTTCAATAATGTGATGAAGAGCTAAACATAGGAAAAATAGTGATGAAAAGAGAAAATAAAGGCATTCACTTAATAATAAATAGGGATTTTTTTTTCTATTTTCTGTATGATGAGCTGTCATATGTTAGGCAAATTTCGAGGCGTTTTAAAGAAATTACAGACTTGAGCTTCAAATAAATTAGGTACCTTTACTTCCATATGATGGACACAGTATATACAGTATATGTGCAGGAAGAGAAAATGTTATAAACAAAGGTCAGTGAGTTATTTTTATGTCACTGTGACAAAGTACCTGAAAAAAAAAAAAAAAAAAAAAAAAACTCTATAGGAAGAAAGATTTATTTCAGCTTGTGGTTTAAGTCTGTGGCCAACTGGCTCCATTGCTATGGGATGTGTGGTCAGGCAAATCATGTCAGAGGAGGTATGGTGGAGCAGAGTTGCTTACCTCATGGTAACTGGTAAACAGGAAGAAATACCCTTCCAGGTATGCCATCCTCTGCAGTGACATACTCCCTTCACCTAGGCTCCACTTCCTAGAGTATCTACCACCTCCCAATAATGCCATTAGCTATGAATCACTCAGTGTATTAATCCACTGATGAGGTCAGAACCCTCATGATCCAATCACTTCCCAAGTCCCACCTCTGAACTTTGCTGCATTGAGGACCAGCATTCAAAGGTGAACCTTGGGGGACATTCCAGACTCAACTCATAACAACTGGATTGTGATACTATTTAGACTACAAATGATAGGATTTTGGATATTTTTAAATAGTTTCATGGACCTGCCTACACACACAATTTCATAAATTTTAGTACCTATGTTTAAACTAGTTCCAAATCTAACCACTGATAAAATTTCATTGGATGTCCAAAACTAATTTAAAGTGAAAAAAGGGAAGTATTTTTGTATCTTCTTTATATTTGGGAAAAATTATTAAATAATTAAATGATATCTCTTAATTCACAGTAGCAATATGGAAAAACCTAATATTAAGTGCCCTGACATGGCAATTGTGTAGTGAAAGTAATAGCGCAGAAGCAACTATAGAGGTTGAGTAGCTGTTGCAGCAATAGAATTGGTATCAACATGTCTTGGATATGAATATAAAGTGAATGTTGCTAATTCTCTGTTTTAGAACACCCTTCCAACTCTTTTGTATCACATAGAAACAATACAGCAAACAGCAGCAACCAACCCACCATGATTGTTTCTTGGCGGATTTTTCTCCAATCATGATCACAAAGCTAGGGATTTATTTTGACCATGATAGCTTGTGATTTATGATTTTGAGGCTACAGAATTAGACAGCTGAAAATGGTTTTGAAATGGAAATTGTGACATTTACTGTGGGAGCAATGATCTTACACAGAAGCCAGGTGGTGACTGTTTACTATTCGGACAGATGGAGGGCCTGCAGTAGAGTTATTTTGTGCATGTGTGTGCTTTTCTTTCTGTGAGGAAAATTAGCTTAAATAATTCAAGCTCCTTTTATTCATTCCATGCTAGGTATGTGGTTTGTGCAAAATCAAGTATTAAAAGACTTTTTCTACTGGCTAAAATGCAGTTCTATGTTTATGGAATTCCTTTCAAGTTACCACAACTGATTGAGTCATTTCAAGTTTTTATAACACCCCAATGAACATTTCATGTGACCAAATGATAACAAGGATCCCAGGCAGCTATAATTATAAAGATTTACACCAATAATATAATGACTATTTGTTTCAGGAGAATTCCCTAAAATTGACTTCCTGTGTATCTTTCAGGCAGCATGGACCCTCCAGCAATATTAATTTCCCTCAGACATTCAACCCACTTGCCTAGAACTTCACTGCAAGCTTCACTGTTAAATATTTAATTGAAGCGATCTTTGCATGTCATCTCCAGATTTACTCTTTGAAGTGGTGCATTAATGCCTATTTGGTAGTTTTTGCATGTAGGCCTTGTAGCTATAGTTCAAGAAAAGGTAGATGAATGGAAAGGCAGGTTGAAAAAGAAAAATTGATTCACCTAATCTAACTGGGGTAGCCAGATGAAACTCAAAGTGGTCTTATAGATCATAGCTTCACTAATTTCATAAAAGGCTAGATTCCAAACTTGATAACCTACACCTGTCTCTAAGTTTTTCATTATCAGACAAACCTGAGCCAAAATCATGGAAATAAATGTCCTGGCAGAAAGGTGATGTGGTCAGAAGGTGATGTGTAGTACCATAGTCACAGTACATGTGACTATAATAGAAGAGACACCTATTAAAACTTGGCCAAGAATTACTGTAAAAAGAATTCTATTGTTGGAATTTATAAGTCTTCCACCTTAATCCTAGTGAAAATTTAGTTTCTATATTCATTAAAAGCCGGTTTTCTATGCACTTCACAGCATGACCTCATTTCATCCCTTTTGGTTTCTAGATTCCAGTTACATTATTTTTGGATACCTAAATACTTCTGTTTATACTCTGTCCTCATGGCTTGACAAAACCTCTTTTATGTAATAAGTCGTCATCGCTTAGCTCTATTTCACTTCAAAATGAAATTCCTAATTTGTTTTTATTCCTATTACTCCACCTACACACACCATCTTTATCTCTCTAAAATCCTCTGATTATAAGACAACCATAAGCTGTATACTAATGAAACACCTCCTTTCTCTCACTGTTTTTAGTCTTCTTATATTTATTGCTCTGTATCTTTGTATACACTCACTGCTATCTTTTCAGCAGTATTTTTAAATATGTGAACAAGTCCTTGGTAATTTTAAAAAGCATTTTTATAAATATTGGCAAAGGAGTTTGCCCAAGTTTGCTTTATTATTTTGTTTGTAAATATATATTTTGGGAGTTGAAAAGAAAATTGTCTGCTACATTGTGATACATATATATTTTCATTTATGCTACCAGTAAAATAAAACACTCATTTTTTTTTTGTTCTGTCTGATAAGAGGTTACACTGCTTCTTTTTCAAATTGATTCATAATAAATTTTTGGAACAACATCCTGATAAAGACATTGCAGTGGAGATACAAAATAACAAACACATGCACACATATAAACATATATATATAATCGACATATATAATATATATTACATATATAATATATATATATAATTATATATATAATTTCAACAAAGATTCATTTGCAAAACCATTTTCTCTCTTTCTCCCTATTGATCCTCTTCACATCCATGTTGAAGCAGGGAGATATTAACTGAAAACATGAAGTTAAAATCAGGTGAAATTTTTAGAATTCATGAGCAAGTGATCAGTCAGATACAGATTTCCTTTTTTTAAAGTGACTTTACATGGAATAAGATATTTCTGTGAGACAAAAATAAAATTTTAGAGGTAATACTAAAAGTTACCAAGTGATTTGCATATTATTTAAAGAGGGCTTAGTACATGAATCAGTATTATTCAATTTGAAATTTACAAATGAAACTTCTTTGATGTGAGAAAACATGAGCAAAAGGTAAATCCAGAAATGAGAAATCAAGTTAATATCCTTCTGAACTTTTTGTTTACATATTAATGGAAAATCTTTGTAGGTGCCATTGAATCCTATGTAATTATGATTACTTGCTCATTTTATTTACTTACTAACATGGTAAAAATGAAGACTTAACATCAGCCTCCTTGCAGATAGTGTTTCCAATGTAAAATATGAGTCATACCAAGAAATGGCCAAATAAAGTAAAATTAGAAAAATATTTTAAAGGTTTAATCAAATTCAGATAGAAAAATATCATTAGTTATACATAAAGTTATAAAAAATTCACTGTGCTAGAAAAATAGCACAGTGAAGGAGAGGAACTCTTCGACAACAGTATCTAGGGAATGATTCATTACTGTAAAATGTGCCTTTCTAATTATGACTACAGTTAAATGTCCATATATGCAGAAAGCCATGTTGCATGTTATAAATGTGAATGTGTGTGTATGTGTGTATGAAATCTATATAATTTTACCTTCTTTTCTTATATATACATTTTAGGTTTTCCTCAATAAATTTGAATAACTTTCAAATTAAGCAAATACCAAAATAAGTATTCACTTGCTAAGTGTCTTAGCATCCTAACAACATACTTTAAGTGAGATAATTTATAAAAAACATCAATGCATTGCTCACAGTCCTGGAGGCTGAAAAGTCCAAGATCACAGTACCAGCAGACTCAGAGTCTGTTATGGGTTGGCTCTTGCTTCAAAGATGGTTGCCAGGGACTGAAGGGGAGAAGATGTGGAAGCAAATCATAAGAAATTTTTAGGTTAGTCAAACTATTGTTTATGATATGTAATGGTGAACACAAGCCATTATATATTTGTTCAAACCATAGAATGAACGACTAATCCTAAGAAAAAGACCAAATTCCAATAGAAGGAGATCTTTTAATATTTCCAGACACTATTGCTCCAATTCTCAAGGTCATCAAAAATAAGGAAAGACTGAGACACCAACACTTGTTTGAGAAACCTAAGAAGACAGGACAACTAAGTGTACTTGTGGTATCCTTGGAGGGATCCTGGCTTAGAAAAAATAGATATTATATAAAATCTAGGTAAATCTTAGTGAACCATGGACCTCACTTGAAATAGGCATCAATGTTGTTTAATTAATTTTAACAAAAATATCATAGTAATGTGAAATGCATTTGGAGAGGAAAATTTGGAGAGGAAATCAATGAGGATGAAAGACATATACTTTTTCTCAAAGGAGAACAGGTAACCAGCATGGGTCATTATAGGAGCCCAGGTGTTAGAATACAGTATTGATAAATTTATCCATGAGAGCCAAAAATAAAGAAATGAAAGAGTAAACTAAATAACTGGAAGGTGTTTTGAGAAGACCTAAAGTCTTAGTGGAGTTATAGGGAAATATGGAAAACAGATTCTGGAGAAGTACATATGTAATGTATTTATAAATTATTGAAATTATTAATAAATTGTTTTAAAATAGCAATTGAATTACCATTCTTTAGAAATGTAAACACATCTTTATAAAAATGCAGAAATATACATATGCATATTTTCATATATAAGTATTGCATTTATATTTTAAACACAGAAAAAACATTAAATCACATAAATATGACACTAATATTGATACTGTGTTTATTGCTAGTTATGTGTGTCCTTAACAGTAAAATAGTTTCACATTATACATATGCAGTAGATTCTCCAAGATTAATGGAAATATAAGTAATATAATATCATATGTAGAAAAAAAAATAATTTTATTCTTTTGATGGTGTAGAGATATATCTGTATGCATATGTATGAGTATCTGTGTTTGACCCTAAAAGAATCCAGAACAATGGAGCTAATATATGTTTTTAAAAAACAGCTATAAAAGTGACTTATTTTGGTTAGAACTTAATGTGATATTATGTGAATAAAATTATCTGTTCAAACAATTTCTCTTTATAAGTTCTCTGTAGGAGATTTGTACATCAAAAATAATAAATAGGAAGAAAAAATTACCCTTATAGATCTTATTCTAAATTTCAAATGAGATATCTTTGATAGTTGACCTCAATCAGTATGCTTTTCTTAAATTTCTAAGATCATGTAGATTATATGACATCTACCCATGCTCTTTCACATTGAAATCTCATATTTAACTTGTAAAAATAAAAAGCCCCTCGTACACTCCATCCCTAAGGGGAAGCATTTGTGTAGTGGTTACCAGTGCTGCATGGCTTATGGGTCACTTAACAATGGCAAATGGGGCCTCATCGATCAGATTTGTTTTCCTTCTGTACATGGAGACCACATCACTTCTATTAATCAATAAACACATTAATAGAAAATTGACCCATCTAACATATAGAGGCAAATCTACTAGATAAATATAATAATTTTTGCTAATGAATAATAACAAATATAATCATAAGTTCGATCTTATTTTTTTAAAAAAATATAGACTACAGGTAAATTGGGACTACAAAATTTTGATCAATGACATTATAAACTAATGACTCAGTGAATAATATCTGTGAAATATGAACAAAACATTAATGTACTATTTGATTTTTTTTTTCTTTTTTGGTACTGGGAATTGAACCCAGGGTCACTTAACTACTGAGCCCCATCCCCTGTCCCCCTGCCATTTTTTAGAAAATTTTATTTAGAGACAGAGTCTTCTGAGTTGCTCAGGTGCTCGCTGAGTTGAAGCTGACTTTGAACTCTCTATGCTCCTACCTCAGCCTTCTGAGCCACTGGGATTACAGGTGTGGGCCCCACCACTCAGCTGACTTTGGTTTCTATTGTCTGATTTTAGTGGTTGTTAAATAAATTTGTTCCCTGTGTAAAATAATGGTCTTTAAGCTCTCTATACACTCTAGCTTATATTAGATATTCAATAGTGAACTTGTTAGTGAACAGTGAATTTTAAAATACTGTTAAAGTTTTTCTTTTCTAAAAGTTTAATCAATAAATTAATGTATTAACTTATCAAAGTGTTTATTTAATGTTTATAAATGTGCATCATTATTGAGCACAATGATGAAGCAAGGGCAGAATTTATAGCTTGCAGATGGAGTAGAGGGGCACTTCATGTGGGATAACAGAAGACAAGAGCCTTCTAGTAAGGGAATTGACTCTGATTCAAGGGAATGTCTCAAGAAAAAAAAATATTTTAAAGGTATTTTGAGACCTAAGCAATGAAACCTTCAACACTAATGGGTCTATGCATTTTTATTGTAGGCAATTGCAGGGAAAGGGGAATCTAGGGATTTTCCCTAAAATAAATAAATCATCAATCTGTCCTTCAGTAAGTTTAGTTCAACAGTGAAGCATAAAAACTACAGTAGAAGCAAAAGATGGAAGTAGAGAGACACATGTAACAGTACTTCCTTCCTCTACTGAAACTTGAGATATTGAGGCATTAACTGGGAGAGTGGAATTGAAAATGAAGAGGAGAGATGAGAAATTTTAGAAAAAGTCTATCAATAACACCTACATATAGATTAAGTATGGAGAACATGTGGGAAGGAAGAGTGAAGCATGAGATGGTTAAAAAAAAGACATATTTAATTTAGCAGTTTATTTCAGCAAAGAAATGATTCATGAATCAGGTCACAAACTCCACCAACATTGAGATAGAATACTTCCCTCCGCCACATGTGCAAGCTGCATTTTCAACCAGAGAAAAGAAAGTCACACACAGAAACCACCTGATTGGCTGCTGGTGTTTTTACCTAATGTGTTCATGTTTTGTCAGCTTTAACCCACTAATTGGCAGGAGGGTGAGTTGCTATAATTGGTTGAGTCTCAGTTTCTTTCTGCAGGAGATACTTCTGCTTAGGTTTCAGTCTCTCCACATCAAGTCAGGCTGCAGTTCACCAGTGTGGAGAAAACTGTGGACCAATTTAAAAATAAGTATACGGGTAGGTTTCAGTCAAATAAATCAATTTAACTAGTTACACATTCATATAATCCAATAGATACTAGATTGGATTTTGGAAATGTCTTTATTATCATTAAATCTGAAATTAAAAAAAAACTCAAGACTTTTCTTCATTGTCAGAAGGCTGACAATTAAACCAAGTAGAAAGAGAACAAAAAGGTAAGAGAATCAGTTTACGTGTTCTCTCTGCAGTTTGTCCTTGACAGTTTTCTAGCAGAAAATCCTCTATAGAGTACAGAATTTAAGCAATTAAGTGGTTAAATGATAAAGCATCCCAAATTTACCTGTGTGGAACATATATATTTTGGACACGAAGTTTTTCTGTGCATGTAGCCACTTAATAACTAAGTGTTTATATTCCATTTCCTAAAATTATAAAATTTATGACTTAACTGATAAGATTATATGAACTTGAAGAAGAATTAGCAATCAGATGATAGATAAATGTACACCCTAAAATTTAAACATGCAAAATTCACTTATTAATTCAGATCTTAAAAATAACTGATGAGAAATTCCTTGTACTATGTTTGCATTGTCAGGTAGTCATGTCTTCCTTTTATTTTTGACATAACTGAGTCTAGTCCTTCTTTGTAGATAAACCCCTTTTTGCTCCTGAGTTATATGCAATAAATTTATGAACTCATTAAAGTAGTTAAATAGAATTGAGCTAGATATATATTTTATTTTTTGTCTTGCAGTTATAGAAGTCATTGTAATCTGTCAAAGAAATATCATCATTCACTTTTAGCATTCTGAATGCAGAATTATTCCCTTTAAATCTTGTAGTAAACATACTAAGAAAATGAAATATTTCTTTTACTAAAATATAAGCTGAGCTACAATAAAATTTTGATGACTTTATTTGAGTAAATAGTGATTCATGAATCCTAAAAATGCAAAACCCAAATCGACTGAGTGTGAGGCAGTTTTTAAGAGTGGATGCCAAAGTAAGGCAAAGAAAATGTTCATTTATAATTCCATAACTGTCTGATCACATTGGAAAATCTCTACTTATATAAATATTTTTTTTAGTTAGTAACTTCTCATGGGTCAAAGGTATTTTTAAAAATTTTCTTTATTATAAGCATTTAAATGTCCCTATTAAATTTACTTATGTTTGCAAATAAAACCAGGTTAAAGTAACTTTCAAAGTCTATCTAGCTTTGTCCACTCAGGTAAATGTCAGACTTCATCCCCATCTAATTTTACTTTTATCTGTACTAAAAATTGTAGTCTTGCTTATAAAAACATACAGTACAAAGATAACAGTGTCTAGTTTGAGAGAAAAACCACTTCAAACAAATTGCTTGTCATCTCAGGTGGAAATCATCACCATGTGCTGCATCCATCTAAAGCAAAAGCCAGAACATCTTTAAAATAAACTCCTAGAGGGAAAGGAGAAAAGAAGAGAGAGAGGCAAGTGAGAAGTGGCACTGGAGGAGTTAGAGAACAAAGGTAGAGACATTTCTTTAATCTTTACTTCCTACAAGAAGCTTTACCAGGTTACCCAGTGATTTTTGACTATGTCCTTTGGGAAAGAACATACTGAAATATAGTAACATTTGTATTCATAAATCAGATAGATATTTAAGAAGAAAAGTTAAGAAGTTGTCACATTTCATTCTCAATACAAACAAGAAAGTACAGAATTGGAATTCAGCATTGTTTTTCTAAAACCAAAAGATGAGTTCCAGATCTGATGCCCACATTCAAAGGATTAATGAAGATAATTTAAGTCAGAATCCAATCATGAATATTAAAACAGCTGGATTCATAAGTAGAAAGGATTGGGGTCAGTTGAAGAGTCTGATGGAGAATATGCCAAGAGAAAGTAAGAATAAGGAGTTTTTTCTTTTATTGAAGTAGGTGTGCTGTAAGGAAAGGTAGTTTGCTGAGAATGATGGAGATATAGCCCCATGTACCTGCAGGGAGGGTTCTGTGGGACAAATCCACAAATTATACCACATCCTTGAGAAGTGTGGCAGTGTCCCTAGAGACTCATCTGGGACAGTTGAAAACTGCTTACCTATGGTAGGGTCTGTTTCTGAGGAATCCACAGCACAGTGGCTAAAAATGTAGGCTCCCACAGAGCAGCACCATACAAAGGCAAAGAAAGCCTGTGGCATCCCTGTGCCATCACCAGGCCCCTACAAGGCCTTCCTGTCATTGTGGGAGGCTAAAACCTCAGGTTTGAAGGTCCAAATCCAAAACAGTCACATTAAGACTGTGACTTAGTTTTCCAGGTGGGGATACATGATTTTTGCATTATCAGTAGAATTGTTTCAATATTTCCTGTTTGCTCATAGTTGCTAAACACCAAAGTCTTGACATCTAGTTAGATGTATTTAAAATTCATTACATTTTCATGAAATAACTTATGGCTATGATATACTGATATATATATTACATGAATATTCATAGATACATATGTATAAATATGAAATATTTTCTGCTGTAACTTTGCCAAAAATATTTTAGTATTTTAAATTTAATATCTTAAACCATGAAAACATTTTTGAAGACTTTACTATTAAAGAAATGCAGTTAAGTGGTTGAATGCCCATGCTCACTAGGAAGAAGAATAAAAATATACTTCTGTGTAGACTCCCACAGTAGGAAGAGATGAGAGATCTGTAGGGGCATCTAGTCCAGTTTTCACCTCAGGGCAAATCCCCCGTCTCATAGTCTGCCAGGCCTGTGCTTGGCTGGGCTGTGCCTGACCACACTCAGTGCTGCAGAAAATATTAAGGCCTGAGGTCCCGCCTCCCTGGAGGCTGTCTGAGGTACGTTTGGAAAGCTGTGAGTGGTAGAAAATACTTCTTTACATTTAGCTAAAATCATGCTTCCTGGAGTTTCCTCTTTATTATTCCAGTTTTAAAATTGCTGGGTTATAAGGAACAAATTCAAAGACCTCTTGCACATGAAAGCCCTTAGTCTATTTAAGAAAAGCTCTCAAATTCCCCTCGAGTCTTCTCATCTACAGATTCAATATCCACAATTCCTTTAAGGAGCCTACATCTGTCATGCTGTCAATTCTCCTCACAATTCTGGTATCCAAGACTCTAAATATCTTCCGCCTGTCAATACCTCTCTTAAAGTCTGGGGCTTTGGACTGAATAGATTCCACCAAATGACAGGCAGGTGTACTGTCACTTACCTTGCTTTGTGCTCCTATCATTTTCTCATTCTATATGTCTGTTTCTAAAGCCAAAATGAAAAAGATTTCTCATGGCAGTCAGATTTACAATGACTCCTATTACTAACATGACTCAATGTGTCTTTGTGTTGAGTTTGTTGTCAATAAGTGGTCAAGATCTTTTTAAACCAATACTGTTTTTTTTCTCCTTTGTACTGTGTGGTTACTCTGTTAGATGCTTATTTTCATATAATTCTCATTCAATTCCCATTGAATCCAGCTGACTTTCATCATTTAAACTTAATTGATTTCTTTGACTTGTCAAGATAATTTTATGTCCTGACCTTGTCATTTACTACTTCTCCTATGTTTCAAAAACATACATTATCCTGAATTATTAAATGCTAAAATACATTATTCTAACATCAGAGGCCAATAAATTAACTTAGCCAAAACCAAATCAAAATTGTAATCTAAGGACTTTTGTCCAAACTAACTGCAAAACTTTATCTCAGTTATCTTAGATTTTCTTGTCTACTTTTCTATTACAAAAAGCTTAAGTTTAAAGAAAAGTTTCAACTTCATGTTGCTGTGTTTTCGAGATTCTGTTGTGTGTCTAGCATTTGGCAAAGTTAGCATGTGCTGAAAATATATTTCACAAATGAACTAACAATGTTACTGCAAAATGAATTGATATGAAAAAACTGCACATAAACAATTTCTCACATATGTATACTTTTAGTGCAGCTTCCTCATAAAACAGACAGTAAGTTAATAAAGCAAATAAGCACATAAAAATCAGGAGTTATTTCTCTTCAAATTGCACAAGATAGTTACTCAATTCTATTACTTAACTTTTTAAAAAATCAAAAAGAAAACCAAAGCAATCCACACATGTTGACATCTAATCTAGAGTTGAATTTTTAGGAACTTGTTTTGAATCACCTTGAAATACAAATACAATTCCTTAGGTTCTCTCAATTATGATGTTACCTTCTATCAAAACATAACAAGAAAGAATAATTTTTAGTCAATGAAACCAGCAAAAGAAGTACTATTCTAGAAAAGGTACTTGTTATTAAATACAGTTACTGGTTTAGAAAAACATCTTCCTTTCATTTTTGTCTCCCTAAAAGATCCAACATAGAAGGATTCACATCTTCATATGTGGCCAATCTAGACATAAAATCTATTGAAAGTGTTTTTTGTATGCTTTCCAAAGCTCTACTTTATGAGCCAGAAATTCATGGAAAATGGTGCTTATTTTGGTCGCTTGGCACCATTTTCCTAGGTCATCTGAAAAACCAGAAAATAACGAGGTTTGAGGAAAAAAGAAAAAAAAAAACTGTATGATTAGAAAGAGCTGTATTGAATGGAGTTAAAAAAAATCTCACCATCAATTTTAATGAAATCTCTATATCTTTATCAGTGTGTGCATGTGAAGAGATATTTTCAAGAAATTTTTATCATAATACTGTAAAGATTTATCATCCTCTTGCTAATCAGATAAATTTTTTAAGTATCATTAAGAATAAGTCTGCACACTGATAGTGTTTTTGAACATTAATGATTGTCTTCACAGTACCTGGAATTGGAAGATTCCATTGTTTGAAAATCATGAAAACATGGAATGAAATGCAGTTTTCCTTGAACGTCACTTAACACTACAATGAATGCATTCCTGACTTAAGTTATTTTGAGTCAATATTTGGTGTTAAGTCATCCTTTTTATCTTGAATCAGATCTCCAGTGTACCTGCTGGATCTTTCTGATCTAATCCTTTGCTTTGTCGAGGGCAGTCACTTAAAAGATTTGTCCAACCATATTTCCAGGTGCAAGTCCTTATCTGGGAGATTCATCAACCTAGCCTGCAATCAGATTTCTGTGGGAGCTTTGGTGTCCTCCATATCTGCACTCTTTATTCATGGAGCATATAGAAATAGTTGTATCAAACTTAGAGTCAATGTGAATATTCTTCAAAATATATTAACACACATTAGCTACTAGTAATGTCAGTGCTTGTTTTCGTGAACTATGAACTATTATAGCAGTATTGTGGAAAGACATTGAATATTGGATCTCTTATTCTGTACATAGTAATCCCTATTATTTGCACTTATGAAGTCCTTGTTTGCCTGAACTAAATTATCAAATATTATAACCACAGAGGAACTTCAGATGTTATTAACTTCAGATTCTGCACTTTATAAAGTACCTGTGACCTAGAGAGACATGTTAGGTAGCCATGTAGCTCACACTGTACCTCCAGTTCCCTGATTCCTGCTTATTTGCATTTTGGATGTAATCTCCTCCTACTGGGTACAAAAGATTGAATTTGAGTTAAAAAGAAAATTGCATTCTCTAACCCTTCAGTCATGCCCTCAAATATGCCTCACTTTGCCAGCCTAGGCCTCCCTCTGCACAACTAGTTCCTTGGCCAGTTATCAAATTTCTGTCAAAGTCAAATCTTTACTTCATTGTCTACTCTAGTCATCCTTAGATGACTTGTTAAACTTTATCAGTAGAAGAAGCTGAAAGGACTTTGCAAAAGGAGCTTTTTTTCAGTGGTCTGAGGTACCCATCTTGTCAGAATCCTTTACCTAGGGCATCCCATGGATGCATTCCCTGCACTGTGAATAACTTCTCCTGTTCCAGGTACTTCAGCACATGAAACTTCCCCAGGACATGATTTTTGTGTTTCAAAGTTCAGCAGCCCAACGTCAACAAGTTTGTTTTGTATTTCCCATACAGGCAGAATTCTAGCAAATTCTATCACTAGCACTTCGGCTGCTCCCCTGCCATCCAGGAAAGGCTATGCCCTCTCCAACAAAGTCTCCTTGTCAGTACCAGGAGGGAAATGGAGACTTTATTTGGGTGCCTATCTGTGTTGTAGAGGCAATGACTATCCATTATGAATTACATTCCTGTATTTTTAAGAGTTGATTTTTACCTCCTACTAACCTCACTAATCCAATTCCCTATGGTGGTTAACAGTTCCTTACATTAACTTTTGTTCAATTTGCTACGTTATTTCTGTGACTTCGACACATTTACTTTTCCTCTACCTCAATTTTCCTAAGTAATCCATACACATCTACCTGAATTCATCTCAAATATCACACTCTTACCAAAAAATTCTAACACTTACTTGGGGATTAACTCAGATTTCCCTGTTAATTTACCTTAATATAGTATACTCTTCTCCTTCATAGTAAATACCATTGTTATAATTTTATATTTTATGTTACTATCGAATTAGTGTAGATCTCTGCTACTCACCTTAAAGTTGAATGAGAGGAAGAACAGTATCTTTGACTCTTGTATTTCTAACATCATAGAAAATTTAATGACTGAGAATTCCCAAAAGAATAAAACTGAATATCACTTATAATTTTTAAAAAGTTGCCTACACATAATGGCCAATGAAACAGTCTGCCTGCATGACCTCTTCTTGTCTTGCTAAAACTTCCATATTATTCTCAGATTCCAAAAACTCCCCTGATCTATTTCTCACTTAACATCATTTTTCTTCATCATTGCTCGCTTCCAAACAAATGTGCAAGCTCCTCAGTATTCCAAGTACATTTCAGCCTGCAAGGACCTTTAATGATAGTTTTTATTTGATTAGTGAGAGGATAATGAATAATCACATCATCTGTCTGATTTTTGTAAATCCAGCAGTGACTTAGTCTTCTCCTGTCCTGAACTCTTCTCACTTTCATTTCTCTCCTTTCTTAGTGCTGGCTTTCTTTTGCTATTTATTGTCATAAGATTCCTGATTTGATTATCAACTATTCTGTTTTACTCTTATTTTTATTATTTTAAAAGTTTCATGAAGATTTTCTCATCTCAATTTTCTACAAACTTTCAAGAAACAAATATTTAATGCCTACTGATTTTCTGGTTAATATTTTTTTTTATTGATAAATTTCCAAAGCTTCTTAACTTTGTAATTTAATGTATTTTATTGTTTTCTGGAATTCAAACATGAACTAAACATTTAGAAATCAACAAAGTCACATTCTATAAAAAAAAGTTTCTAGGAATCTATCCCAGGGAGGGTTCCCAAAGTTCTATGTATGACTGGACAGATGTTGTGTGTGGTAAACCTGTGTTTCTCATTCACAAGAGCTTGTGATAGAATGTAGTGACCATGGTGGGGTGGATACCACTAATTGTTCTCTCCTTCATCCATGAATACATTTCAGTTTTCTCACTCCAAGTTAAGGTAATATATCGAAGCAAGATCTTCATTTGCTATGCCACCAAGTGACTATTCTTTCTTTCTTTCTTTCGTTTTATTGTAAACTAATGGGATACATGTGGTTTCTATTTGTACATGAAGTAACGGCATACCATTTGTGTAATCATACATCTACATAGGATAATGGTGTTTGATTCATTCTATTATTTTTCCTTCCCCCCCACCCCTCCTACCCCTCTTATCCTTCTATACGGTCCCCCCTTCCACCATTCTTGCCCTCATCCTGCCCCCCATTATGTGCCATCATCCACTTATCAGCAAGGTCATTGGTCCTTGGGTTTTTTGAGATTGGCTTATCTCACTTAGCATGATATCCTCCAATTTATCCATTTACTTGCAAATGTCATAATTTTATTATTCTTTATAGCTGAGTAATATTCCATTGTGTATGTGTGTGTATATATATATATATATATATATCTCACAGTTTCTTTATCTATTCATCAATTGAAGGACATCTAGGTTGGTTCCACAATCTAGCTATTGTGAATTGAGCAGCTATGAACACTGATGTGGCTGTATCTCTGGAGTATGCTGATTTTAAGTCGTTTGGGTATAGGCCAAGGAGTGAGATAGCTGGGTCAAATGGTGTTTCCATTCCAACCTTTCTGAGGAATCTCCATACTGCTTTCCAGAGTGGCTGCACTAATTTGCAACCCCACCAGCAAACTATGAGTGTACCTTTTCCCCCACATCCTCACCAACACCTATTGTTGCTTGTATTCTTGATAATCACCAATCAAATTGGGATGAGATGGAATCTTAGGGTAGTTTTGATTTGCATTTCTCTTACTACAAGAGATATTGAACATTTTTTAATATATTTATTGATTGCTTGTAGATCTTCTTCTGTGAAGTGTCTGTTCATTTCCTTAGCCCACTTGTTGATTGGATTATTTGTGTTCCTGGTGTAGAGTTTTTTGAGTTCTTTATATATTCTGGAAATTAGTGCTCTATCTGAATTATGAGTGGCAGAGATTTTCTCCCACTCTGTAGGTTCTCTCTTCCCATTGCTGATAGTTTCCTTTGCTGAGAGAAAACTTTGACTCTATTGAAGTTGTTGATTCTTTCTTTTATTTCTTGTGCTATGGGAGTCTTGTTAAGGAAGTCTGATCCTAAGTCAACAAGTTGAAGATTTGGACCTACTTTTTCTTCTATGAGATGAATAGTCTCTGGTCTGATTCCAACGTCCTTAATCCATTTTGAATTGAGTTTTGTGCAGGGTGAGAGATAGGGGTTTAGTTTTATTCTGCTACATATGGATTTTTTCCAGTTTTCCCAGCACCATTTGTTGAAGAGGCTATCTTTTCTCCATTGCATATTTTCGGCACCTTTGTGTAGTATGAGAAAATTGGATTTATTTGGGTTCGTGTCCATGTCCTCTGTTCTGTACCATTGATCTACCTGTCTATTTTGGTACCAATACCATGCTGTTTTTGTTGCTCTTACTTTGTAATATAGTTGAAGTTCTGGTATTGTGATACCCCCTGTTTCCATCTCCTGCTAAGGATTGCTTTAGCTATTCTGGGTTTCTTATTCTTCCAGATGAATTTCATGATTGCTTGCTCTATTTTTGTAAGGTACATCATTGGGATCTTAATTGAAATTGCATTGAATCTGTATAGCACTTTTGGTAGTATGGCCATTTTGACAATATTAACTCTGCCTATCCAAGAACGTGGGAGATCTTTCCATCTTCTAAGGTCTTCCTCAATTTCTTTCCACAATGTTTTGTAGTTTTCATTGTAGAGATCTTTTACCTCTTTGGTTAGATTGATTCCCAAGTTTTTTTTTTTTTTTTTTTTTTGAGGCTATTGCAAATGGAGTTGTTTTCCTCATTTCCCTTTCAGATGTTTCATTGCTTGTGTATAAAAATGCTTTAGATTTATGTGTGTTGATTTTATAGCCTGCCATTTTGCTGAATTCATTGATGAGGTCTACAAGTTTTCTGGAGGAGGTTTTTGGATCCTCTAAATATAGAATCATGTCATCCACAATAGTGACTGCTTAAGTTCCTCTTTTCCTATTTGTATCCCTTTAATTTCTTTCGTCTGTCTAATTGCTCTGGCTAGAGTTTCAAGGACAATGTTGAATAGAAGTGGTGAAAGAGGACATCCCTGTCTTGTTCCCGTTTTTAAAGGGAATGGTTTCAGTTTTTCTCCATCAAGAATGATGTTAAGTGGAGGATGACACATAATGGGGGGGAGGGAAGGGTTAGTGTTAGGGTTAGAGTTAGGGTTAGGGAGGGGGGCAAGAATGGAGGAAGGAACTACTGTATAGAGGGTAAAGAGGGGTGGGAGAGGTGGGGGAAGGGAAAAAAATAACAGAATGAATCAAACAACATTACTCCATGTAAATTTATGATTACACAAATGGAATGCCTCTACGCCATGTTCAAACAGAGAAACAACATGTATCCCATTTGTTTACAATAAAAAAAAAAAAAAGAATGATGTTGGCCATGGGCTTAGCATAAATAGCCTTTACAATGTTCAGGTATGTTCCTACTATCCCTTTTTTCTGGTGTTTTGAGCAAGAAGGGGTGTTGTATTTTGTTGAATGCTTTTTCTGTGTCAATTGATATAACTACATGATTCTTATTCTTAAGTCTATTGACATGATTGGTTATGTGTATTGATTTATGGATGTTAAACCATCCTTGCATTCCAGGGATGAACCCCACTTGATTGTGGTGCACAATGTTCTTAATATGTTTTTGGATACGGTGTGCCAATATTTTGTTAAGGATCTTTGCATCTATATTCATCAAGGATATTGGTCTAAAATTTTCTTTCCTTGATGTGTCTTTGCCTGGTTTGAGTATGAGGGTGATATTAGCTTCATAGAATTAGTTTGGTAGGGTACCCTCCTTTTCTATTTCCTGGAATACTCTGAGAAGTATTGGAATGAGTTCTTCCTTGAAGGTCTTGTAGAACTTGGCTGAGAATCCGTCTGGTGCTGGGCTTTTCTTGGATGGTAGGTTTTTAATGGCTTCTTCTATTTCATTGCTTGATATTGATCTGCTTAAATTGTGTATGTCCTCCTGGTTCAGCTTGGGAGGAGTATGTGTCTCTAGAAATCTGTCAATGTCTTCGGTAGTTTTTATTTTGTTGAAATACAGATTTTCAAAGTAGCTTCTCATTATGTTCTGTATCTCAGTGGTGTCTATCATGATATTTCCTTTTTCATCATGAATTTTATTAATTTGAGTTTTCTCTCTCCTTCTCTTTGTTAGTGTGGCTAAAGGATTGCCTATTTTGTTTACTTTTTCAAACAACCAACTTCTTGTTTTGTCAATTTTTTGAATTGTTTCTTTTGTTTCAATTTCATTGATTTCAGCTCTGATTTTAATTATTTCCTGTCTTCTACTATTTTTGCTGTTATTCTGTCTTCTTTTTCTAGGGCTTTGAGCTGTAATGTTAGGTCATTTAGTTGTTGACTTTTCATTCTTTTCTTGAATGCACTCACTCCATGCAATGAATTTTCCTCTTAGTACCACTTTCATAGTGTCCTAGAGATTTTGATATGTTGTATCATTGTTCTCATTGACCTATAATAATTTTTTTATCTCCTCCCTGATGTTTTTTGTTATCCATGTTTCATTCAATAACATATTATTTAGTCTACAGGTGTTGGAGTAATTTCTGTTTTTTATTTTGTCGTTGAGTTCTACTCTCAGTCCATTATGATCTGATAGATCACAAGGCAGTATCTCTATTTTTTTGCATTTCCTAAGGGCTGCTTTGTGGCATAACATATGGTCTATTTTCGAGAAGGTTCTATGTGCTGCTGAGAAGAAAGTGTATCCGCTCGTTGATAGATGGAATGTTCTATATATGTCTCTTAAGTCTAGGTTATTGATTGTGTTATTGAGTTCTATGGTTTCTTTGTTTGGTTTTTGTTTGGAAGATCTATCTAGTGGTGACAGCGGTGTGTTAAAATCACACAGAATCATTGTGTAGTGGTCTATGTGATTCCTGAAATTGACAAGGATTTGTTTGATGTACAGGGATGCACCATTGTTTGGGGCAGAAATATTTACTATCATTATGTCTTCCTGATTTATGTTTCCCTTAAGCAGTATGAAATGTCCTTCTTTATCCCTTCTGACTAACTTTGGCTTGAAGTCCACTTTATCTGATATAAGGATGGAAACCCCTGCTTTTTTACTGAGTCCATGTGTATGGTAGGTTTTTTTCCCATCCTGTCACCTTTACTCTTTGGATGTCTTTTTATATGAATGAGTCTCTTGTAGGCAGCATATTGTTGGGTCTTTCTTTTTAATCTATTCTGCCAGTCTGTCTTTTGATGATGAGTTTAGGCCATTAACATTCAGGGTTATGTTTGAGATATGATTTGTATTCCCAGACATTTGGGCTTATTTCTGGTTTTTAACTTGGCTTGGTTTCCTTTTCGAGTGGGATTTTCTCTAAGGTAGTTCTTCCCTTTGCTGACCTACATTGTTGTTTTTCATTTCCTCCTCATGGAATATTTTGTTGAGAACATTCTGTAGTGCAGGGTTTCTATGTGTAAATTCTTTTAACTTTTGTTTATCATGGAAGGATTTTATCATCTTCAAAACTGAAGGTTAGTTTTACTGGGTGTAGGATTCTTGGTTGGCAACCATGTTCTTTCAGAGTTTGAAATATGTTGTTCCAGGCCCTTCTAGCTTTTAGAGTCTGGGTTGAGAAGTCTGCTGCTATCCATATTGGTTTCCCCCTATATGTAATCTGATGCTTTTCTCTTGTGGCCTTCAAAATTCTATCTTTATTTTGAACGTTAGGCATTTTCATTATAATGTGCTTTGTTGTGGATCTGTTGTGATTTTGTGCATTGTGTTCTGTTGGGCTCTTGTATTTGATTTTCCATTTCATTCCTCAGGTTTGGGAAATTTTCTGCTATTATTTCATTGAATAGGTTGTTTATTCCTTTGGTTTGTATGTCTGTGCCTTCCTCAATCTCAATAATTCTTAAATTTGGTCTTTTATGATGTCCCATAGTTCTTGGAGAATCTGTTCATGATTTCTTACCATCTTCTCTGTTTGGGCAACTTTATTTCAAGATTAAATATTTTGTCTTCATTGTCTGAGATTCTGTCTTCCAAGTGGTCTAGTCTTTTGGTGATGTGTTCCATTGAGTTTTTTATTTTGTTTATTGTTTCCTTCATTTCAAGGATTTCGTTTTTTTTTTTTTTTTTTTTTGAGAATCTCTATCTCTTTGTTGAAATGATCTTTTGCTTCCTGAAGTTGCTCTTTTAATTGCTCATTTGTATTATCATTCATAGCCTGCATTTGCTCTCCTATCTCATCCTTTGCTTCATGAATCATCTTAATCATGTATAATCTGAAGTCCTTTTCTGACATTTCTTCTAACATACTGTCATTGGATTCTATTAATATAGAATCTAGATTTGTTTGGATCATTTTCTTCCCTTGTCTTTTCATGTTGCTCTTGTATCTTCCCCTCTAGCAGTGCAGGTCTGGGGTTTGCAGTTTTCCCCCTATAGGTGTATAGTGGCCCTATAGGTGTCTAAAACCTTTTATTTAAGGGGAGATCAATATTAGCAGTGCCCAATTCAGACACTATGCAATCCTAGACCAAATAGCCCCTATGAGCACGATAACAATATTGTCATAATAAACAGAATGAGTTCAAATATTATGTTCAGTATAACAAACAGATTTGCAGTAAGGTCTGCAGTTTCTAGTGGAGGACAAAGAGGATGCAGAGGGATGTAGGATGTAGCTGTTAATGGTATAACAAAAGAATATACAGTTCTAGATAGTAGATGGGGTGAAAGTATAATCAAAAGAAATTGGATGTTAGCATGCAAAAAGGGAGAAAGAGACTCTGAGGGAACAGGTATACAAAAGGAAAGGAGAGCAAGAAAAGTAAAGAAATAAAAACTTAAAATTGTTTAATAAGGAGAAAATGGAAAATCTACACTATAACAGTCCTATAGTATTCAAACCTCCCAGTCTTCTGTAGCCTGATGCATGAGAGGTACCTGACAATGAGCTTTAGGTCTCCAGCAGGCGTATCAGGATGGGATTTACCCCATCTAAAGATCAGGGCTCCAGTTCCAGGATTTTCCAAGATGGCCGCTCTGGCTTCCAAATGTGTTGGCAAATGGGGACTTGCTGCTTGGGGGGTGGACGTGGTCAACTGGAGGTCCTGAAGGTGGAGTGTGGTTGGTCAGGCAGGGGTCCTGGAGGTCAGGTGTGTTTGGTGTGGTTGCAGGATCCTGGAGGCCAGGTGCAATCAGTTGGTCTGGGGTCCCGGTGATAGGGCACAGTCAGCTGGTCTGGGGGTCCTGGTGTCATGGAGCAGTCAGTCAATGTGAGGGCCCTGGAGGTAGGGAGTGATTCACCTGAGGGATCCTGGAGACGGGTCCGGCCAAGGGTCCTATGGGGCCTGGCTGTTGTCTCAAAATGGTGGTAGCCACATGTAATAAAACCTGCAGGTTAACTGTCACAGTGAACTTCCAGGCAACAGCAAGCAGCTGGCTTTCCACTGGTGGTTGGTGATCAGTTTGCTGACTCGTCGGACGATAGGGAGGTGAACCTTGTGTGGTGGGTGATGGGTAGGTGTAAGGCAGGCAATAGACAGGCAAAAGGCAGGCAAATGGCGGATGATAGGTGCCTGACAGTGAGCAATCTACATTCAAAAAAGGCGTTAATATGCTGGCAGACAAGGAAGGCAGCCTCTCTCTTGTCCACCATCTTTGATCTGTAAGTGAATATTCTTTAACTCAGGTCTCCAGTGCTGAAACTTGGAGACTTTGTGTTCATACATTACAATACAAATATTTTTGTGAGGATAATTACAAATAGGACACTATTACAATTGGAAAACTGATCATGGCAAAATCCACCACCTTAATAGACTTCACCAATTTTACATGCACTCATTTGTGTATGTATGTGTATGTATATTTTGATCCATGCAGTTTGAATACAAATAGAATATAACTACCAAAACAGTCAAGATTCAGAATAGTTTAATCACCACAAGTGAAACTCATGCATTCTTTTATAGCCACATACGCACACATACCTCTAAACCTAAACCCTGCAACCAATAATTCTCTATATTTATAAATTTGTCACTTTAAGAATGTTATACATGTAACATTGGAAATTTACTGTTTTTTTTTTTTTAACTCTGTTGATTCAGTTTAAGTTGCTTCATGAACTAAGAGGGTTTTTTTCCTTTTTTATTTCTAGTAGTAAGATTCTGTAATATGAATTTACAGCAAATTTATTTAACTATTCATCTGTGGGAGGAACTGTTTCTTGCTATTGGCTATTAATTAAGAGAATCCTTCAAATTTACTATATAGGTTTTTGTATGAAGGTAAATTTTTATTTTCATTGGGATGATAGCCCAAGAGTTGAGTTAGAAGATCAAACAGTCCTTTCTGGTAAGTTTTATATGAAAATGCTTTCCAATCTATTTTCCAGAATGGCTGCATAGTTTTACATTTCCACTAGAGATGAATGAATAATTCCATTTGTATATAGCCTTGTCAAATTTTGGTGTTTTCACTACAAGTTTTAAAATTATAAACATTCTGATAAACATAGCAGTATCTCATTGTTCTTTTAATTTACATTTTCTAATTAGTAATGATGTGAAAGAGCTTTCATGTTCACATGGATGACTCTTTAGTGAAATAAATAATCTTGTATTCTGCCTTTTTCTAATTGCATTTTTGTTTTCTTTTAATTTTTATATATTGTAGATACCAGTTTATTGAATATATAACTTGAAAATATTTTATCCCAGTCTTTTCTTGGTTTCTCATCTTTTTCATTGGGAAACTTGTAGAGAATTTTTTTTTTAAATTTTGATGAGATCTAGTTAATTCCTGATTTTCAACTATCATTTCATCTATGACTTTTAGGAAGTTTCTTTTTTTCTCTGCACTGAATTCTAATTATAATGATATCGAAGGAATTTTATGAATCATTAACCTATACTCAAATTTACAAATTCTATATAGCCATTCATCCCCTTCCTCCATTGATCCTCTCCAACAGTTCCTTTTTTAGAGGTTGGGGGCTTTCTGATATTATATTTTTAACTCTATAATTTCCATTTTTAAAAATAATTTGTGTGTGCATTTGAGATTTTTAAGTATTTTTCATTTGCTTTGGGAAGAATGCTAATTGCATTTTGAAGAATATTTGTGATGATCACTCTCACATCCTTGTCACATAATTGCAATATCTGATTCCACTCGGTGTTGGTAACATTTGATTCTGTTTTCCTATTCAAATTGCAATTTTCCTGGTTCTTCACATATTATATGCCTTTTATATTAGGAATTTTGAGCTCTCATTTAAATCTCTTTTTTGATCAGTATCCACTCTAAGTTTTAAAAACAGTTCCTGGCCTCCTTTTATGGGCTGTGGTTCTTATGGTAACTTAATTTTTAGAGTTGTAGTGGTGATATTTTGGTTTATAAAGTACCACTGAGCTCTCACTGGTCCCTACTGGTGATCAGAGTAAGGTTCTCTAGGCCTGACACATTACACCTCAGGCTGGGAAGTGTCTTCTGTCCTTGGGAATCAGCAGTCTTTCTTAGACATTTATATTTGTTGTTGACAGTTTTTCCTGGCTGGTGTAGTCACATTGTCTGTGTTTCTAGGTGGAGAAAGGAGTCCTCAGGGACAGGCCACCTGTAGGAATGGAAACCTCTCTCCCAGTGCCTCTAGATTCCTAGGGTCCCCTTTATGTGTATGTACACTTGTGTTCCTGTGTATTTTTAGGAAGGGGAAGGAGAAATCTCTGTTCCAGTGAGGAAGGGAATCTCTTCCCTGTTTTTATCATCTAAGTCAGTGTCAGCTCACCTTATTGGAGCTGTTGGTCTCAAACTGCTGTCATGGAAGGGACTCCTGCTCAATCTGGCAGAGGAGCAAGTCTATCTATCTGGATGTTTTGTGTTGTTATGCAGTGTGTTGGGAAACACTGGCCATGGGTCTTCTTGCTTTGTTGGGTGAAGGTAGAAAATTTCCTGTTGTTTTTTTCTTCACTCATGGAATACCTCTCCTGGGTCTACCTTTCAGAGTTCCCTTTTGGTTTTCTCTTACAGTAAGAACTTCCAGTGTTGATGGTAGTACTTAATGAGGATGATCAGGGAGAAACAGGCTTATGTCATCTTACCCAGAACAGAAATCAGTTTGTCTTCTTTTAAAATACACTAGGACCCCCATGGCCAGAGCTGTTAGTAGTAACCTAAAAATCAAAAATAATTCTTATATTACATGTTGATATTCTAGTAACATAAAATAATACTTAAAATATCTGGTTTTATTATTCTTATAATTACTATTTTGTTCTCATTATTATTGTTGTTTTAATACTATTTTTACCAATGTATTATGAATAATTTCTGAAACCACCAAAAGCATTCTAGACCTTTTGACATAATATTATTTTGAGTAATATATTAAAGTATATAACAAAGAAGTCTAATTTAATAATAATACAGCAGGGGCATACATCATCATATAAATCTTACCCATTGGCTATTTAACCAATATCAAAAGTAACATTATACATTAAAAAGACATTTCTTAAATTTTGAAATATTTTGAACAACCGAGATGAAATTTGTTTCCAAGAAATAATAAAGAAAATTTAATATTGCAATATTAACACAATTCACTTAAAGCTCAATTATGAAAATTCACTATTCAAATATTATTGAGTTTATATTTATTGCATTCATGAAAGTTTTATTTTAGAAGTATTTATTGAAAGCAGTTCAAATTTATATGAGTAGAAAATAGAGAACTTTAACTGCAAGGAAATCACAGTCCTTGTGAAATAGGTTAATAATGGTCTAAAGACCCATTGTGGAAAATAACAATGTGTTCATGAAAATACTGTGAAAACTTCAGGTGCAGAAGAAGAAGTGCTGAGTGTCTAGACTGGAAAGGAAAGGAAACAGCAATGAAGCTATAACTGACAGCTCTGCAGGAAACAGTACCCAGCACTGGAGGGTGGAAACAGCTGTGGGGAAGAAGGGGAAAGAGTAGAGGGCAAGGACCTCCTTCATAAGGGAGATAGCACAATCCTTCTAACAGGATGGGCAAAGGATTGGAAGATCTGAGATAATTAATACTCAAAGATATGAATGATGATACAATATAAACCTCCTTTTTTTTCATTCATCTGTCAATCAAAGTTTACTTACCATGTCATATTTGGGGGAAAGTGAAAGAAGTAGTGTATGTACTACTTCTATGTGGTGATAACATGCAGTCATGTATACGGGAGATTACAATGACCTACACACACGCATACTTCCTTGAAAACAAGTAGTCGTAGCTGAGATTGTTGAAGAAGCATAATTGACCTTTTCTCTAATAATTCTTTGCAAGAATGAAAAAGATCCTATTGTTATTCCCACATCATTTGGAGTTTAATCAATTGCAATAGACTCTCAATGGGCAAACTGTGCTGCAGTACATGGTAATATCTGCTAAAATGGGATTGGCTACAGGATAATTGAACTATGACAGATGACCCCATTTTTTTTTTGTAAAAGTCAAGAAATTCTCCACAGGTTATGCCCAAGCTGGAATTTAAAAATGCACATGACTATATCCAGTGAACAAGAAAAAAAATCAGAAAAGAAAATGAACTAACAATGAATTAAAGAAATGGATATGAAAACAGCTAGCCCTTGGCATAGCTTTAAAATAAGAGGGTGAAGAGGACTAAAATTTTGGAGATGGGGATGATAGGAACTAAATAAAATATGCTTTGAATGTCACACTATACATGATTTAAATAAAACTTTATTGGTAACAGAATTATAGACTATTAAACACTTTTAAGAAGATAAATGATATGATTAAACTTAACTGCTAGAAAAGTAACTCATGCATATATGGAGTAACATTGAGAGGAAGATACTATCAGCATAAAATAAGACTACTACAAAAATTCCATTTGATTGATGAAGGGGTCTAAACCAGACCAGAATAAGGCAACCGTGGTAGAAATGATTAGGGATTGATGGATACAGAAGTATTCTAAAGGAGAAGAGGTCTGAGAGACATATTGGAAGATGTTAATGACCTTCACCAATTTACAGAATACATAGGAAAATATTATGTTTTAGTAAGGAAAATGGAAAGATAAATTCAGATGAAAGACTCTGTAGATAATATAGAAAGAAATTCAATAAACATATGATCCAGAACTGGAAAGTAAGGCAAATGCACAAAAGTAAAATGTGTGATTAGTTGTCACATTAGATGAAGCTTACAGCGTGAATGAGATGGCACAACTATTTTGCAAAGTGACAATACGACAGTGAAGAAGACCAATCTGTGCAAGCAAGAAGTTGATTCTGACCTCAGGAGCCCAGCCTTAGTGGAACTATAAAGAGCAAGTCTGATTTCTGAGGACTGGGACATGAGGAAGAAGCAAGTGTGATCAGGCACTATCTCAGCACAAGAACTCTAGCTGTGCCCAGAAAACGAAAGGTTTCTTTCTCTTCCATGACAAGATTTTGAACATGTTTATTATATTTTTAGTCCATTTTTTAAAGTCAAGGTTAAGGTTAAGTGAAGTTTTTTTAAGTGAAGGTTAAGGGAGTGATATCTTAAATATACAAAAGAGTAACTAACATACAGAAAGGAAATCATTGGTTTTATCCTAAAAATGTGGGAAACAAAGAATGGAGAACACAAATAGAAAAATGAACTTTCTACAACTCAAGGGAAAAATGTTTTTTTCTATAGCAAATAATAAAGGTCAATGAAGGTCCAAATAAAGTTGTAACTTTGTCCAAAGGAGACTGAGGAAGTTGGCCCTGATGATTCCTATAATTAATTTTATTATTTCTATGAAATGAGGTTACCTGGTAATAATAAAGGAGGAAAAGAAAGGATCTTTAAGGTGGTTTTTAAGGAGGATTCAGAAAGTTGGAAATAGTTTTATGGCAATTGGACTAGATAGCCAATTTAAGAAATAAGCCCAAGAAAAAAGACTAAGGAGATTGTCTAAAATATGCAGTGGAAATTTTTAGTATTGTGTCCCAAACTTTTTCTGCTTCTAAAAAGGTAAAAAAATAAGTATAAGGAAAACATATGGCTCCAAATGCAGAAGCATATGAGAGTTCCTTATGATAACTTTGGGAAAAGATGAGATAGTTCTACAGGAATCATGAGCAATGAAGAAGAAAGTAGGATAGAACTGAAAGTCATTTCATGAGGATAAAACTTAAAAGCTGACAAAATATGGAACTGTTCACATGAAATGCGAGTTAGAGACTGCTTTGAAACTACACATCATATTTCTAGACTTATGATTATGTAATTGCTTGGGCTGAATCTTCTATCCAGTTATACCTGTCATGGTGGATTGTTTTCATGGCACATGTAAAAAGGAAAGGAAAGTGAATATGTGAACCACATTTGCGGTAGTCACATTGTAGCAAGTTTGATGAATTCTGCACAAAATGGTCCAAAGGATTGTTTTACGTTTGCAAAAGGCTTATAAAATTTGACAGGAACATATAGTTCTTACCTCTCTGTTCTCTTGTCTATCTTTCCTTTATTGGATAATCAGGTTCAATATGAGAATGAGAGTCCAGTTCTCCAAAGAAAGGCAGCATTACAGGGATTCTGAAATAGCAAGCAGCACTTTCAGTGGGCACTGTTGCGTCAGAGGCCAACAGTTAAAATTCAACCCTCACTCCATACCAAGGAGAGTTTAGGAGTTTGTTGTTGCAAATCAAATTTAACATTTAGACACCTGCTTGGTGCTGTGGAGAAACTAAGATGACAAACCACAAAAAAGTGAATTTTCAAGACCTGGAGACAAAAAATTATACATAACACAAACACTGCTGTAAATAGGCCTTGTTTTAGTGCTACAACAGGAACGGGGTGTTACATATATTTGGTTGGGTTCACTGTCTACAACTGTGACTTGAAGCAAGTTTTTT
Organism: Sciurus vulgaris; assembly: GCF_902686455.1. Taxonomy (NCBI): domain Eukaryota; kingdom Metazoa; phylum Chordata; class Mammalia; order Rodentia; family Sciuridae; genus Sciurus; species Sciurus vulgaris. Next base: position 20,404,368 of record NC_136470.1, on the reverse strand, counting down.
ATCCTTCCTAAGTCTCAGATTTTCTTTTCTATAAAATGAGCAGAATAATGATTATGTTTTGATGTTCACACACTAACCATTAACAAATAGAAACTGAAGCCATGAATAAACGGTTGAAGATATTAATTTAGTCTAAAGTAAGTGGTGTACCGAAAAAAAGAGATGCTTTCTTTCCCTAAATCCCACTCTTAGCTAAATCTAAGTGCAAAATTTTAGTCATTTCTAATCAAAAAACTTCCAGAAATAATAGATTTTAAAGCCGGTGTCAGCATCACCACATTGAAAAATAAATTCGCTGATGCAGGTCATCCCCCTAAGAGAGGCTTTCCATTTTGGAAGCCACATATATTAGATTTTGCTATCAGAAAATCCCCCACCTCCAAACATCTAAATTACATCAGCTATAATCTGATTTCTCTGAATTTACTTTGACAGCAACAAAAAACATATTCCCATCTTTAGTGCTTATATCACTACCATGACAAATACCAATAGAAAGAGAAATAATAGTCTCTTGGATTTAGCCTCAAACTTATAACACATTTCTTGGGGTTCATGACCTAATGTGAAATTCGTGAATAAAATTTCACCTGCAAAAACACACATCACCTCAATAGAATATTTCTTCTGAATGAAATTATAAACAGAACACAGATACATGTGCACTCATACATGAACATATATATATATATATACACACACTATATGTATATATATACACACTATATGTTTGTGTATATATGTTCCTGTATAAAATCTCAACTATTCCTTTTTTGATCAAATATTTCCTTTTAAAATTTGAATGTTTAAACTATAATTCTCAATGACATTGAGAAGACAGGTAGGAGACAGATATTGGGAAGACAGGTAGGCCCTGAGTAAGACACCCTCATGATGGAATTAGTGCTCTTATGGGGAGAGATACCAGAGAGCTTATTTCCACTCTCTCTGCCATACTGGAATTCAATAAGACTGCTACCTGCAGAACAGGAAACCTCCCGCTCCATCCACTGGGTCTACTGACACCTTGCTTTTGAACTTTCTAATCTTCAGAACTTTAAATGTTTACTGATAAAGTCACCCACTTTCTGGAAATGTATTATAGCATTCCAAAGTGACTAATATGCTTTCTGAACTTTGGCAAACATATTTGAAAAACATGCATACAATTCCATTAACACTTATGTAAAAAATAGTGATTTGCAATGGTCCACTAATATTGATGTTTTCTCAGTTTTAAGGAAACATGCTAAATTTCCGAAGATGCTTAATTTGTATTTCCTAAGCACCTATCACAGAACCCTAAAACTCTTCTAAAAATCAGTTTTCCCAGTTCAGTATTATTATTCCTGCTTTCCTATTAAGGAAATTCATCCAAGGTCACAATAGCCTTCAATGTCACAGCCAGGATCCACATTGACTGTAAAACATTCTACAGTACAATGATACATCTAAATGTTAGAAAAATTTAAAAAATCTCTGTTTCTAGGTTTATTTGCTGTATTTTGAGAAATATATTTGAGGTATATATAAAAAAAGAGAAGTCTCCAAGAGACAGAACTCACTCTAACTTTAGCATATGCCTTCATGTGATGCTATGAGATCAAACAGAATCAAAGGTCTATTTTCACAATAAAAGAGAAATATTAGGATTTGCAGCTAATATTTTAAATATCTATGTTATTGTGGAAGGAGAAATTTTTGTTTTGTTTTGCTTTGTTTTGTTTTGCTTGTTTTGTTTTGGGGAGGGCTACCAGGAATTGAACTCAGGAGCACTCAATCACTGAGTCACATCCCCACCCCTATTTTGTATTTTATTTTGAGACAGGGTCTCACTGAGTTTCTTAGTGCCTCGCTTTTACTGAGATTCACTTTGAACTCATGATCCTCCTGCCCCAGTCTCCTGAGCCACTGGGATTACAGGCATGCACCACCACACCTGGCCAAGGGAGAAGTTTTTGTGTATATGATGTTAAATAAGATTATCATGGTGCATATTAATGTATGCTAATCCCCCACCACTTTTTCTTTATTTTCAAAATGTCTGATACATGTGCTTGCAAACATAAGAAAAATCTGAAAAGCATACACTAAATATTAATTGTAATTGTTAAAGGGAATGCAATTTGGATTTTTTTCTTTTACATCATATTTTATCATGCATGTTTTACTTATTTTGAATAGACATATCACTTTGTCTTCATATGTGAAAAAAAAATCTTTGTATTCCTTTCAATATGTTGTTTCATCTCCAAAGAATTCTATAATGTGTCTACCACTATTACCTGAATTTTACAAGTAATAAAATGAGGATTCAGAAAGATTAATGGTTTACTGGACAGAGGAGGGAAGGGAGTGTGGGGGTGGGAAGGATGGGGGAATGAGACTAACATTATTACCCTATGTACAAGTGTGATTGAACAAATGGTTTGACTGCCTTGTGTACAGCCAGAGAAATGAAAAGATGTGCTCCATTTGTGTAAAATGAGTTGAAATGCGTTCTGCTGTCACGTATAACTAATTAGAACAAATTAAAAAAATATTAAGTGACAAAGCAAGAAGAGGCTTCCATGCTAATTGAACAAGTAGACTTTATATTTTATGTCCAGGATATTTCCTCTGAGATTTTTCACTTTATTTTCCCTTCTTTAAACATTGTGAACTGGAGAAAAATTTCGGTTTTGTAGTGATATGCCATGTGATTAATGAACTCTTACTTAGATCATCCCCTTATTTTTATCATATAAAACAGTATGTAGCTAATGTGTAAAATTGCTTGAATTGGGTAGTTAGGAAGTTAATAAATAAAAATAGTAAAAATATTTCCTAAATTGAAATGGTCAGATAGGAATAAAAAACAAATTATGGGTTCTAATCAAAATTTAAATGGACAGTTCAGTCATTTGTGCATGGATTTTAGTTGTTACAGGAGATATTTTGAAGACCGTGTACTTGTGCCTTAAGGGACAGAACAGTGAGAAAAGAAGACATTGAGGATAATAATACCCACTTATTCCAAACAGATGAGGAAAAGATAAATTATACCTGCAATACTTGTCTTTATCCATTTTCTATTGCCATAACAAATAAAAATACAAAATTGACAGACAGTTGATTCCAACTACAGCAAATAAAACAGGAAAAATGCTCTGTGTATCCATTGCAGCCCCGAACTTGACCTCTCCACCATCTTCCCCAAACAGGTTTATCTTCCTCTGCTCTGCCAAGTGAAGTTGCTTATTCCTGGGAATACAAGATGCAACATCTGTGGTGGCTTCCACCAAGATTTATTTAGCCAGATTTTCATTAAAATAGCAACTGAATTGACTCAATAAAATGTTGCTTATCTTAATAAAGCTCTTTAGAGCTTTGCAAATTTGCATTTAATACTCTTTAGTGTCATTACAGCATTAATAATCTGTGCCTAAAGAGTAATAAAAAAAAAAAACTTTACACTTTCTATTTAATAGAGGTAGCTTAATAACCGTCCATTTTCATGCAAGTTGGACTTTTAAAGTACCAGAAAGGAAAAGAAGAATATTCATATGCAGAATGTGGTCACATCTCAACAGAAACTCTTACTTAGGCTGAATGAATCTGAGATTTCTAAGACATTCCTTTCCCCATATTCCTAGATCTAGGAAAGTACCCCTTTATCCATTGTTTCAACCATAAAATATCTGCAATCAACAAATCCTTAAGAAGAAGTCACTTTTGATTTCCTCAAGAATGTCCAAGGACAAAACTGTAACAAAATTAGTTGTATATCTAATTGGCTTTTATTTGCACTTCATGAGTGAGAGTAGCTTCCTTTCTGCAAAATGAAATGAGAGCTCCCACTGAATGATAAGAGAACAGTGGATTTTGTAAAGTGGGAAAGAGTAAACGGGACAATAGCGAAAAAAAATTAGTTGACATCAAGTTGTTTCAGGGTTTTTTGTTGTTGTTTGTTTGCTTGGTTGCTTGTTGTTTCATTATGGTTAAAGCAGAGGAGACTTTCTTATTACAGCCTCAGGAAGATTGGAACCTCACTATTTTAGGAAAAAAAAAATGTATCTGTGTTGGGATTTATCCACTTTTTTTAAGTTTCAATTTGTATGTGGTGTATACCATAAGTGACATCTTTTTTGTTTGGTTTGGTCTTTCAGGGCCCAGAGCATCTCAGTCCATGATTTTATTTAACAAAATCTCATTTTTAGTGAGATGAGAAGAGATTAAAGAAAGTTAAGATAGAGGTATGGATGAATGAGATGACCCACTGGCTGCTATTTTTAGAAAATCAGAGTCATGTGGTTAAGCAAATCATTCAAGGAAACAAAATGTTATGACTAACTTTAGGTATTCTTATTTCCATCTTTTTACTTCCAATTTCTCCTAGAAGACTCTATTTGAATTTGGAGCACAAGTGAAAATAAAAGAGATAACGATAAATATTTAAATCAAGATTCCTAAGAGCAACTGTATCAAAAGGATTGTGTAACTATTTAGATATACTGAGTAAACTAATGTGTGGTCGAGAAAGCTGATGCAGGGGGTCTTTTATGTGAACAGTCTTTTAAGGGTGTTTTATAGTGTAGCCAAAAAAAATTTCAGGAAATATTTGTGATGTTCCTGCCTGCAGAAAAAAAATACTGTCATTTACATTTTCTAGTTTGAGATCCAATTGGAAGGAAATTAAGGCATGTGCATACAGAGGGGAAAGGAGAAGCTTACAAAAACTCCAAAAACAAAAAGACACCCAGACCTCCGCATTTTTCAAGGGTGTATGTGCTGCGATAGTTGTGCTTTTAAGTTCTCCCTGGACTGCACTTTAAACAGCCTGTGTCTAAGATTTCCTATGAGATCAAGGTTGATTTTTCCAATTCAGAGATACCTAATGGAAACAGAGATAAGCTTTTCTAGCTGCATTTCTTTACACCCACAGAACAACATCTCCTGCAAATCAGCCAGAAGCATCTGTCACTAAAACAGAACAGACATTAGAGGGAAAAAAGGACGTTTAGAAAACAAAAATCAGAAGATGAATACCTCAGAACTGGACCGGGATAATAAAGAATGTGCACAAAAAGAAGGCCGGCAGAGATGTGAGCCGAATGATAAAAATCTTCAAGTTAAACAAGAACTTCAAGTTGAACAACATATTGGAAACTAACTGCTGAAAAAACAAAGACTAGCACAGCTTAGAATTTCCTCTCGAAGGGAAGCCCCAGACCAAGGGAAAGAGGTGTCTGGTATTCCACAGAGGAGAGAAGAAAGCAAAACAACTATTTAGGGAAAGAGTAGAAACCAAGGTTTTACATTAAAGTAACATGTTGCAAGATTTTGCATCAAATAGCCTTGTCAAAGTAACTTTTCCTGAAAAGTATGGCACTGAAAGGCCAGGAAGAGTTCTTAATATCTTCTAGACCAGTTCACTTAGTAATTTTTAACAGTCCATATTCTGTTGCTATAATCAAACACCTGAGGCTGGGTAGTTGAAAAAGAAAAAAGAGTTCTTAACTCATAGTTTTTTAAAGACTGCAAGTCCAAGATTAGGTGGCTCCATTGTTTCAGTCTGTAGAAAGATCTCCCTGGATGGTTGGAGGATCAGAAATGGAAATAGCCATGTGCATCAGAAGGACCAAGAGCATGGAGTGAACTTGCTTTGAAACAACCCCCTGTTTAAGTACAAATGCATTCCTGAAGATCAGAAATAAACACTGCTGAGAGTAACACCTCAAGAATCTAACCTCTTCTATTAGGTCCTGCCCCTTGAAGGTTCCATTACCTTCCAGCATTACCACACTGAGGACCAAGCTTCCAGCAGGTGAACCACTAGAGGACATATTCAAGACATATTCAAACATAGCACAGTTAGTTCATTTAGATACATGTTTAGTAAAAATATGTTGTGTTGATTTGTTTTGTTTACTTGACTATCTAACCAGGTTCCTCTCAGCCCTCTTCTTGTCTCAGTCCCAACCCTGACCTCTATTTATCTGGCCTGCATAGTACAGTTTTAGCAAGAATTTTGCATAGTCAGCTTAGAAAGAATCCAGTGTTGATATCTGATCACTCTTAATGTGTGATGAAGTTCCTTGCCTTCCACCTTTGATGTCTAAGTCTTTGGCTGGTCCTCAGCAAGAATCCTTTTTAGTTGTTTCAGCAAAAATCCCCTTCCCTTGATGTTTTTCTTAGTAATTTTCTATCCACAGACTCCTCCCTACTCTCATTTGCTAACAATCCTCTGTTATCTTTGCTATATTCATTGGTGATTTCCATCTCCCCTGTTACAATAGTCTTGGTGGTTATTGCAATAGTCTTCAATAGAACCATCCCTATCATTTCAACAAATACCTTCGTATTTCATCTTTAGTACTGGCAATACTAATATCTCTTGTGATGCTCTAATGTACACAGCTCAGTTGTGCTAGGGCAATGTGAAAGGTTGCTAAGAGAAAAAAAACATCTGGAGATGGGACGTGAGACATAAAATCTGTTGAAAATGCTTATGAGGAAATCCAGAGATGCTGGTCAGGTGCATCTCTGTTACAAATGGTACCTCTGGTGCCTCAATGCAAAATAGGCCTCCACTCCTCATGATGCTTTGTCCAGTGGTGTCCAGCTGGACAAGCACTTCCTTCTCCACAGTGCTCTCTGCCGCATCAGCTACTACATGGAGAGGAGCCTCATAGATTAGGTTACTAGGTTACAGAAGCAGTGACATCACTAGCTTAGTTTACATTATGTAACCAGTATCCAAGGAATTGGCAGGTATGCAAGATATCTCCTAAAAGGAGCTTTCTTCACATAGCTCTGTCCTGCCCTAATACCCAGCATAAATAAAAGAAAGTTGTTATACTTCATGATAATATTTACATGGACATTCTGGTTCAGACTAGCCCTTTTCTCGTAACTCATCTAGGTTCCTGGGAACAGAGAGGGGCACATTAAGGATATGGTGTTTTACTGTCCTCCTTTCTTTAAGCATGACACAATGTGTTGAAAAAGGGGGCCCTCAAAATGCCTGGCAAGCATAATTTCAGAAATATTATAAACCAGTGCAAGTCATGCCAATCACGTGTGATTCCTTTTTCTTTCTGGGATTGTTCATGTCAGTTATGATGATACCCTTCTACCAGTGTTCACTAGATGAAGGTGAGGGCTTGTGAGGACTAGAGAACAAACCCATTGATAATTTTATTAGTTCCTTCTATAGAACAGGAAGATCTATTATGGTGATGATGATAAGATTCTGAATTTTTAGCCAGCATTGTAACCAAAGTGGGTTTCTTTTAGGAGCTGTGAGGGGTGGACATTTTTCATGGGTTAAGGGTAATAAATGGAATATTTCAGACTAGAAGAGTCAACCTGTGTAGCCTATAGAGATCGCATTTACATGCATAAATTTTGATGTTCCACCCCCAGAGAATAATTTCACTTCCCCTCTAGCTGGCCTCAGTCATGGTCATATGTCTGTCTTTGACTTGAAAAATATGAACAAGACAGACGCACACCACCTTTGTCAGTGGTGAAGAGCCAGTGCAGAGCTTGCCTGCCCTGCTTCACTGGCAGCAGCATCAGGAAGCATGTGTTGATGGGTTCAGGAAACACTACCTGGATATGTGGCACCTTCGCATTTGAGAAATAGCAGAAGTAGGAAGGTCATCTCTTGCTGTCCTCGCTGGAAACAAGTCATAAAATCTAGAAAGAGTTTTCTGACATTACCTGGAGGCATGTCAAAAGGGTCTCCTGTCAGAGGTGCCCTCCCTGTACTCACAGGCAAAGGACATCATTTTCTGTTAAGTCCCAGGGTTACAGAGAAGAATCTGACAAACAGGCCCAGTCAAATTTGCCCTAGGGTATTTCTCTGCGATCATATCCTTTCATTCAATCTTATTTCTCCATGGCTATCTACTTTGATATCAAACCTAGCAATAAAAAGACAGAACTTAAGTTCAGCTCTATCTTCAGCCCTTCATTTCCTTACAAAGGTTCTCACATTAGGTAGAATTTATATTAAATAAATATGTATGTTTTTATTTGTTAGTCTGTCTTTTGTTATAGGACTCAGCCTTGAGCATAGGGTGAGTAAAGAAAAAATGTTTTTTCTCCCTTTAGAAATCAAAGTTAAGCTGATACCTTACTAACAGTAATTAACAGAAGTCCTTGCTGGACCCGGATAGGCAATCCTACTTGCAACCTCACTTTGTAAGTCAGAAAATAGTTCTGAGATTTTTGTAATGTAGTAAAATATTTTATGTTCTACTTGTTTCAAAAAGAAAATACAAATATTTTTACCATCTAATTAGAATGCCTCAGAGTTTGGAGAAAAGATGACCATAGAGAAATAAATCTGTAATCTATGTAATATTCTCTTTTAATCATCTTGTCAGATTGGACAGTTGTTTTTTCATAGTATTGATGTGTCAATTAATTCAACAGTCATCACAAATTGACAGTTTGTCAGAATCATGCTGTCTTTGCATTAGTTGCAGGAAACTGGGGATCAAAATAATAATAATGGAAGTCAAAAGATCACATAAGTCTGATAAGTGAATTAGAGAGAAAAGCTGCAAATCAAATAAAACCTCAATCCAGGTCTCTAAAATTCTGGTGGAGACATAAATAAATGAGAAAAAAAATAACCAGAGTTCTAATGAATCAAGGTGGTTAATAAATAATAATTAACTAATAAGCAAACCTACAATGCCAATTTCTCAGAGTAAGAGTGGTCAAGACCTATGGGTTTACAAATATCTGTGGTCAGAGTACCACAGAGTCCCTGCAAAAGGTTGTGAAAAAGGCATTCAGGCATCCATAGGAGATCTTTCAATTGGAGAAACTTCAGTTACTAGTTAGTGACATCTCAATATTCAATATGTGGAGCTAAGGAAATCTCACTATAGAAACTTTCTCTCTCTGAATCTGAGGAGAGATGATTATCTGTCATTGAGCCAAATTTCTAAGCCAAGAGAATAAAAGCAGGAAAGATATGAACAATTCTAACTCTTCGTGAAACATGTCATAGTAAAATAGCATAGGCTTAGGGGACAGGAAGACTCACTTTGAATTCAAGCTTCAAAATTGTCAAAAAATATGCTAAACTTTTCACAGAAAAATTAACTATTTAGGAAGTCTTTGAAAATGTAGAAATATTGTATGATTCTTTTATAACTACATAAGCATGCTAATATATTATTTTCTGATATTTTCTATTTTGCAAAATTAGATTTAAAAAATTGAAAGTTAAATAAAAAATTAAAAATAACTAGGCTGTGTGTCCTTGACAGAGCAATAGATGTAGTGATGCATTTAATTCCATACTAGCTGTGGGAAAATCCCAGGAGCCTTATTGTCAGTGTACTAGTCCCAGGATATTTTTGCATTGCTGACCCTATCTCATAAAACTAAGAAACAGGTGTCTTCTATGATGTATTTTCAGGTCTGATAAACAATTATCTTTAGTAAAATAATAACCTTAGTTTTGCAGACAAGGAGGCAATATATAGTCATGAGATAAATTGTTATAACTTTGGTATTTTATTTATTTCCACACAGTGAAGTATATGAACATACCTTAGTGTAGGAAAAATGATCTTCCTGTTGAAATAATGTAGTCTTTTCTCTGATGAATACAGATCTGTGTAAAGCCAGGCAGCTGCCTTTCCCTAATTAGTAATAGATAAAGATGGGACTGAAAGAATATATGGCTTTTAATTTCAAGACCTAACTGAACCTCCAGAAATACCAAAACCTATTTTTACCTATTCATTAAGAAAAAAGGAATTATATTCCTGCTACTGCCTCTCAGAGACTATGATGTAATAACACATAACACATATCAATGTGCATATATATATCAATGCACACACATACATAGGTAATAAATCAGTGAGTTTTGGGAAAGATCTTCATATTTCTCTGTTATTCTCACCTAATTGGCCTAAGCAGAAGGCAAAACGTTTATATAAAATGCATCCTAAAACCTTGGGCTTCTTCAAATTTTCAAATCTTATTCATTGGATTAGACTAAACATATTCATATTTCCCAAATTATTAAAGATTATTCCAGAATCATGACAATGAAAATCTGTGGGTCCAGATAAGCTACAGATAATTCTCAAAGAAAGCAAGCACATAATAATATTAATTTCTAATATTCTCAACCCAAAGTGTTGTGAACAGAATAATCATAGAATTAACATTAATAACAAAAATATATGTAATACTCTACAACATCTCAAGCAACTTAGAAATTGGTTTTATTATTACAAAGGGTAATTCATGCCAAGTAGTATCTCCTCAAAATTTACATACTGAAGTCCTAAGCTCTGATACCTGAGAATGTGACTGGATATAGGGCCTTTAAGGAGCTAATTAAGATTAAATAAAGTCACATGAGTGTCTCCTTATCCAATATGAACTCAGTCCTTATAAGAAGAGATCAAGACAAAGACAATGCACTGATTTAGGAGTGACCACGTGAAGAGACAGCAAGAAATGGTCTTCTAGCAGCCAAAGAGAGAGACCTCATAATGAAATCAGGTCTGTTGACAACATGATTTCAAGCTACCAGTCCCCAGAACCATGAGACAATAAATTTGTTATTAAAGTGCCCAAGGTTATGTTGTATGGCAGCCCTAATACAGTCATAAAAGGTACATTTCTTGTCTCCTCATAATTTTTACATATAACATCCCTGATATATAATTTCTGAATACAAATATAGCTGAATACAATTTATATCACAAGATAAAATATTTGCATTGATTTTGGTAGTTTTTGTTCACATCCAGAACATATATAGCATTCTAGAAAATATTTTTTAAAGCTGAGAATTTCAGTAAAAAGATACAGCAGGAAAACTTGTTTAAATGTGGCAATACAGGATATCACTTTGGTTAATACCTGTGGTAGATTACAAAGTGAAACACAATCCTACATCCATTAATGTATTCCTCACATCAGAGAAAAAGTTTATATTTCTCCACCCTTGAATCAGCGATAGCCTCGTGACTTGCACTGAGTGATGACACACAACAGAGATGACAATGTGCCGGTTCCCAACCTAAAGTGCCAAAAGTTTGTCCACTTCTCTCTCTCTCTCTCTCTCTCTCTCTCTCTCTCTCTCTCTCTCTCTCTCTCTCTCTCTCTCTCTCCACCTCAAATCTGTCTCCTCCATAAGCTGAGGTCATTTCCCTGCTGAAGGGTGACATCCTACTCATCCACTTCATGTACAGCACCTACCCTTTGCTAGGCACTGGAATTAGGCAGTGTTGGATTATCAGGCGCTTCCCCATCCTCCACCTAACCACAGATTCATGAGCAAGTCCAAGAGAGATTAGATTAGAATAGGTCTGTGGATTTATGAGCAATAATAAATAATTGGTTTTGGGAAAGGCTATTATGGGTATTGTATTAAATGCCCTAGGAAGGTAACACTGGACCATTTATATTTTTAATATGGGATTTGACTTTTGTTTCATTACATTTTGGATAGTTTCACTGTCATCTAATTAAGCTTTTTTTCCCCTTTTAATGTAATCTAAGAGCCATTATATCTACCTAGTTTTTTTTTTTTTTTTGTAGAATAATTTACAACAGGTTACTTTAGTTATGCTCTTTTAACTAGAAGAACATGTGACATAAACACACACACACACACAAACAAGAAGAAAAAGTCAATTATTTTATTATTTAGCACAATTAGTAAATTATTGAAATTACTTTTTGGATGATAATGTATTGGGTTATAGATCTTAATGAGTTTTTTCCTTTCATTGCTAATTTACAACTAAGAATCAAGTTACGAGGCTCTATAGTTTTACCTAGGTTTATTACAGAAAGTTATATCTCATCCTACATGAATTAATTAGGAAGAAAATTGAGGAGGACTGTATTTTGTTGTTGTTGTTTCGTTGTGTTTTTATTTTCCACAAAATTCATAGAGATTGCGAATGCAAAGAATTTAATGATGAATTATTTTGAATGTACTAATACATGTCACAGCTTACAAGAATGGTCATGTAGGTAGATTAGAAAAATACACATTTAGTCATCAAAAATCCCTGTAAAATAGAACCTAGTCGGCATCACTTCACTTTAAGCCATCTTGACTGACGTTTCCTTCTTCTCTCTTCATTTCTAGTGGTGCACCCTTTAAGACCTTTGATTTTACTTAAAAATTTGTACACAATCTTCCTTCAACTAAATATTTGTTGCTAAAATCTTTGTTAGCTCCTTTTATTTATGGTTATTTTGAATTTTCTGGAAGCTTAAACCTCAGCAATGCTCCACAATTCAGGTATCCCAGTCAGATAGCCTTTAGCTCCCCATTAAATATGCTTTTTAGACACCCTGTGTTGGACTGGGCTTGGCTACTCTCCCATAGAATTACCTAGCAAGCTATTCCTCAGTAGTTGTGGAGGTACCAGCCTACCAAATTCTAATTCTGTTATACTAATCTATTCATGGAACTTAACATCTGCCTTTTGCTCAGCTTAAAGCTACCCTGTGCCCCATCCTCAAGTTCTTTCCAAGTGTACTTCTTTGGATGTGCCTTCATGCTCTGTCTAGCACTTGAAACTCTCCCCAGTGGGACACCAAACATGTTCTTTTCAATGATTGTTCACTTGCTGTATTAGTTTATTAGCAATGTTCCAAGAAATTACTACAGACTAGGTTGCTCAAACAACAACTTTTTTTTTTTTTTTGGTCTCACATTTCTGGAGACTGGACATTCACAACAAGGTGATGGAAGACCCGTTCCTCCTGAGGACTGCAAGGATGGGGTCTGCTGCAGACCTGGCTTCTAGTTTTGTTTGTGGTCGTCTTGTCCCTATATATCTTCATATCATCCCCCTATCTGAATGGTTTTTGTGCCAAGTTTCCTTTTACACATCAGGTTTATTTGCCTTTAACTTATTTAACACTGATAATGTTAATTTTCATTACTTGGTAGAGGTCTCTCTCTTTTTTTTTTTTTTTTGTTTATTCATTTGTTTGTCTTTTATCCCTTTCTTTACACAACTCTTTGAAATTAAGTCACTGAGTGCAATCCACCTGAATGTCGGATGGGGCGAAGCTGATTCTTTAAAGATGTTACTCTTTCATCCATGACCTTTATACTATTACCAGTATCACACGGAACTTCTCTTCCATGTTTGTTTAAATTGAAAGTCCAAACACTTTAGTTTTTCATTTAATGAAAACTACTTAGAAACCTGAAAACAAGAAAATACTTGGTGATTTTAGCAAATGAACATTTCTGTAAAATTCTTTGAAAATATATACCGAAATGCATTCTCTTTTACATATTTCTCTTCCTTTGAAATGCTACATTTTATAGCATTCACTAAACAATCTGCTGCTTTTAAGTCTGGTAGAAATTTTTTCCTTGGTTGAGCTTCACAAATTCAACATGTTAAGCTATTAATGACTTTTCCAATGGCTATATTTCTCTGACAAAGTCAAAGTAAACAAGCACTGAAAACCACAATTTTACTTCAAGTAGTATAAAGGAGAGCTTTTTCTCAGCTTTCAGTATACCTTAACTTATACCTAAAAATACTGATGCATATTCTCAACTAACTGGAGGCTTGGTTCCTTTTCAGTAAAGAACCTACTTTCTTAATACATCAATAATATAGCTTTGCTTTTAGAAAGAATGACTTCAAAATCCAACTATTTTTTTTTTAATTTTCTAATTAGTTTAATGGAAAAACCCAGCATCATTAGTTTTGGCCAAATTCTGGTAGATTTCTTTCCAAATTAAAATGGTCAATAGTAAACAATCTATACTACTTAAAGAGAGAACTTGATTAAAATGCTACAAATACAACAAGCAATTAACTGATTTTCTTGGGCTCACCTGAAAACTCTATTCATTACTGTCAATGAATTGTGTAAACCAAACACAAGTACCTCCCAAGATTACAGGTGCGTGTCCTTTTTCTGACAAGTTTTTCCCTATAAAAGTGATGACTATGAGATTTTATTTAGCATGGCTGTGGACTGCACCTTTCCTCTTTAGCTGGTGTTTGGAACATGGGAGGACAGCTAATTTCAAAGTTGTCTGAAGTCCTAAATCCTCAGCCCATCAGAGATAACAATGAATGGCTTAAATCAATTAGACTGTCTCTGAGGGACTGGATGTGGAATAGAGAGAATTGAGATTTTTGTAATTCAAAGAAGATATGCAAAAAATCAAGACACAGAAGGATTATATCTTTTATATGATGAAACAGCAGGATGAAGATATAAGAACTCCATCAACTTGGGAATATGCATGATTATTCTATACCCAAATCTGTACTACATCCTTCCAGTTCACATATAATATTCTGTATTCCATGTTTGTTCTGTGTGATACTATTACTGCTTTTTTTCTCATATTCTGCATTTAACCTTTCATTTCTTTAATTACCATTGAGTTTTGAAACCAAACACTGACATACTTACACAGATATTTTACACATCAGCATAGGGTTTTACTGTGATGAACAGGCTCAAAGATTTTGACAAGAATAATAAAATTTTGAAATGTCTAGTCAATTTTATTTCTTCATTTTTTATAGCACAAATAAACACTTGCCAAGGTTCAAGAGAAATGCTGATATGCTCCATAAAGAAATGCTTAGAATCACCTACAGAGTCATATAAGCAAAGATGGAGTTTCCTGCTACTGTTTTGAGAATACAGGTAAGCAATTTCAGCAGCAGGAGGGACAAGTTACCTCATTCCTTCCAGTTTGAAATAAAAAAAGAAAATTAATTACGTAATTACGACCAAGTTACTTTGGCTGTTCATGAATTTCAATTAATATGGCTAAAAACTTCCTAAATCTGCCTTGAAAATAATTTGTTAGAAAACAGTCAAATGCTATGCTTCCTACTCTAGATATTTCTAGACCAACTTAGGCTTTAACTGAACTCTGATGTCTTCAATTATAGATAATAATATATATTATATTCATTATCATAATTAAGGTTATGTTGAGGAGAAATAGTTCTTCAGCATTAAAATTATTTAATATGGTGTTTTCGTGGATAATATTTTACATATTAAAACCTAATAGAATGTATCATTAATGATCTAATAGAATGTATCAACAATAATTGCTTATATATTGAAGTACTGTCATATTATTTTAGTACATATTTACTCTATTATATATTAGACCATACCATTGGTAAATGTTTGCATTAGGGGGACATGAGGTTTGGATAACAGACTTTAAATCTGATGTGCTTGAGTCCATATATTTACCCTACCACTTACTATGAGAACTTGGTCATTTCCCACAATTTACTTGTGTATATTAATCCAGATAATCCAGAGAAATAACCAATAGGACATATACAGTTACATGAGTGGGAATTTGCTCACATGATCATGAAGGTTGAGAAGTCACACAATGTGCTGTTCACAAGCTGGAGAAACAGGAAAGCCAATGGTCTCTCAGTCCAGGTCTGAAGGCCTAAGAACCAGAGGTGTCTATGATGTAACTGTGGGTTGCAGGCCAAAAGCTTGAGAACTTGGGGTGATGGTATAAATCTGGAAGTCAAAGTCCCAGGATCCAGGAGTCCTAATATTTGATTACAGAAGATGTATGTCCCACTCTAGAGAGTGTGCAGTGTGAGTGCACCTGAGAGAGAGAAAAAGAGAGACAGACAGAGAGACAGAGAGACAGAGACATAGAGAGAATTCACCCTTCTAATTTTTTGTTCTAATTCATATTCAACAGATCAGATGGTGCCTGTGCACACTGGTGAGGGCAAATACTCCTTTAATTGCTACTCTGTTCCAGAAAGATTCTCAGAGAGCCACCTACTAATAATGTTTTATCAACTCTCTGAGTATCACATAATCTAGTCAGGATGATACACAAAATTAAAATCTGAAAATCAGATTTTTTCATCTATAAAGTGAGAAAAAACATGGTTCTCACATTACAAGGCTTTTGGAAATAATAAATGAGATTATATATAGAAAATATTTCACAGAGCTTGATGCTAACACCAAAGTAGAAATTTAGATCTTCCAAAGTTTCTATTTTTAGCATATTTATTGTCAGCAATCACATATTCTTTGGGGAAAAAACGGTAGACTAAAGTGTCAATATTATACCTGGGAAAGATACAGTAAAAAAGAATGAATGAATAAAAGAGGACAGGCAGAAAGAAAGGAAGAAAAATTAGCTGCAAGTCTTCCAGAAAACTGTTCTACAGAGTGGATGTGAAGTGAATTGGAGATGTTTCCAAAAAACCAAGACAACTCTTGCAGATATAAAGTGGACACAATATATCATATCACAAAGTTTATATACTATGGAAATAAATTTGGACTAGTCCATTGTCTTATGACTGTGCTTCGAATATCTTTTTTCCCCCTTTAAAATTTAGGTGGAAAGAGAAGATTGAGAATAAAGTGTGAAAATACGTGGGCCCAATACCTTTTTAGAAAAGTTAGGCAAAAATAGCCCAATTACTTTAGAGGAATATGCTAATGAATGCAGCTGCAGTCATAATAGAGCACACTGATTTTTCTGAGATTTTTTTATTCTTCTAAAATATGCCTATCAGTTATTAGGTAAGTTAGAATAAAAGCAGGCAAAATGTGGCATTTGAAATTGTGTAGATTCAAGAGTGCAAATGAGGGCAATCTACATAAATGGTAGGTATGGGAATCAATCTTTCTAGCTGATCATATGGGTGCTATTTCAATGCCCTTAAACCACTAATCTATTTCATTTTGTTTCACCATAAATTTATTTCTCAATGGGAATAATAGCATCTCTTCTCCAAATGTAGGAGGCATTGAGTGGTTCAAAAAAATAAAACAAAAGTACAATAATCCAGAAATGAATATCAAAGACAATAAGGTCATACATCAAGCCCAAGTTGATATAAATGAAGATATATTTTGATTCAGATTAGCACAGCATTCATGAAATCACAGTGTTCATAAATATTTGCAACATTGTTGCAAAAACAATCATGGAAAGAACCAAGAGGCATACAATAGAAAAATATGAACTATGACAACTGGTTTACACTGTAAAAACCAAATATAAATCAAATCGTGTCAAACCAGTATATAATATTTGTGACTTTAACTCTGAGTATATGTTTAGGTTATCATAGAACCAACAGGTAGAAATTCCAATGTTGTTATATCAAAACCGCTCCCTATAGTTAAACAGAACAAATCATTGAATATTTTATACGCTTTACTCAAAAGCTATGCGTTTAAGAATATTTTTACATATCAATTAATATTTGCATTGTAAGATATATTATTCATCAGCCTACATATATCAAGTAGTGTTTTTAATTTTCCTTTCAAAAACTTAAGTCAGTAGTCTGTTTATCAGTACATTAGGTGTTCCTAATATCGGTTTATGGCTTTGTTGATATGAATTACCTAAAGCTGACATCTAAATTATAAAACATTATTAAAATTATAATGTAAATTATAAAACATTAAAACAAAAAGAAGGAATAGGGCATAGATTCTCATTTCAGTCTTCATTTAATCTTTTTTTAAAATTTAGATTCATTATACACAAATGGGCTACAACTTTCATTTCTCTGGATATACACCAAGTAGAGTCACACAACTTGCAAAAACATACATGTACATAGGGTAATTATGTTTGTCTCATTCTGCTATTTTTCCTTCCCCCGCCCACACCCCACCCCTCATTCTCCTCTATACTATCCATCCTTCCTCCATTCTTGCCTTCCCCACACCCCCTGTTAATCTTAATAGGGATTCTCAATATTTCTGATGTCTTATAGGACACAGTAGACCAGAATACATTCTCTCATCTTAACTTGAGTTATTTAGCAACTATAAAAATGCACTGTTTGCACCTCCTACTGAAGGAAGCAGAATCAATGCCTCAGTTGTTGCTTTTCTGGACCTATCACTGCATCCGTGCTGAGGTCAGGCTCCGTGTGTGCTGCTCCTATTGGGTGACTGCAGAGTGGAGAAACTTATGCAGCCTCATTTCTACACGGCAGAGAATGCCTCAAAGGGAAGATTTGAGCCTAAGAATTCCTCACTGGTTTGGCCAAACTTTCCTTGGAACTGTGCAACCTTCCAAAACACATCCTACCCTTGCCGGCTCTTTTACAGCTATGAGAACTGCCACTCATAGATCATTCTGCTTGCTTTCTCTTTCTCCAACAAAGTTCATGGCCATTAAATTCCATTTTGGGTTCTGCTTCTATAAAAAAAATCAGTCTTCAAAGTAGATACCAAATAAATATAGGTTATGCCTTAATATTTCTCTATGGGATTCAAAAAAATTCATGTTGTAATTAATATATTTAATTATTTATAACTTCAATAATTACTGAGGTCATCCTATGTGTTAGAAGTGGGCACAGCTTTATCTCTCAGATACTACTTTGCTACGATTCACATGGTCACACAATTGAAATTACAGGTACTGTAAGAATTTTCACCCCTGATTTTTAAGACAGAGCATCTCCAATCATGAAATAGTGCCCAGGATCATCTAAGTTCACTTTATCTTTAAATCTATATTTCTACAAGATGGACACAATATTATTTCATTTCCTTACTTTACGTGGACTTCTTAACCTGAGTACCAGAGTCTTGTTTAGCAGTGTCTCTTCTGTTCCAATGGAGAGTTCTCACAAACAGTGCCATGAACATTCTTTTATAGCAAGCATCTTCAAACTCGGAATTATTGATACTTTAGAATAGAAACATTCCGGTGAATGCTGATCCACATACATTATCAGATATTTAGCAGCATCCTTGGCCTGTACCCAACTGACCCCTGTAGCAACTTTCAAGTCGTGGCAATCAGAACTCAAGACATTGCCAAATATCTCCTAGGAGCACAACTGAGAATGACTGAAATCAGAATGTTACGGTTTTGATCTGGGGTGTCCCCAAAAGAATCATGTGTGCAAAAGCAGGACTTTTAGGCAATGATTGCATCATGATGGCTCTGACCCAATCAGCTGAACTGGTTGCTGAATGGACTACTGGGAGATGGCAGACCAGTGGCAGCCTGCCCTGGAAGTTTGTCTTCTCCCTAGAACTTTACTCTCCCTTTCTCTCTACTTTCTGGCTGCTATGAGCTGAGCTATTTTCCTCTTCCATGCCATGAAATTTCTGCCACAGAGTCAGCTGATCTTGAACTGGAACCTCTGAAAACCTGAGCCCAAATAAATCTTCCCTTCTAGACGCTGTTTTTGTCCGACTGGTTGCAACAATGAAGAGCTGGTTAACACAGGGTATGACTGAACTGTTCACTAACTAGGTTAATTTAGTATAAAAGAGGTAAGAGAAGAGTGAGAGAGAGAATATCTAGATAGGCAAATAACTGACGGTTTTGGTAAATTATGTACCTTTTCTAAGTACACTTATTTTTTACTTTGTTCTCTGTTAACCTTGGTTCAGTGTTAGCCTGCTTTTGATTTTTTTGAGCTGAAGCTTTAATTTCTATTGATCTTATCTATTTATATCAGGAAGAAAAGTCAATCAGTAGATTATTCTGCCTTTCTGGCTGTATTTCTACAGGGTTCAGGATTTAAAATACTGATTTTTTTTTTTTTAAATCAACAACTCTATACTTGTTTTCTTTTAACTAGTTAATTAATGAATACTTACTGAGTTTTTCCTATGTGCTGCTATCTATAATGTACTGGGAATACACACGTAACCAAAGCAAAAAAAAAAAAAAAAAAAAAAAAAAAAAAACCTCACACTTGAACAGTTTGCATTCCAGTGTGCCTGAGAAAATGAAATGTTCCCATTCTTCAATGTGTGACAACTGAAAGCACATCCAGATTCTCAGTGATGGCTTCTTATTTGCTTCTAATCAGGTGATAGAAGTGGTGGGGCGGTAAACACTGGGCTACAGATAAGAAGATGTGAAATTAGAAGTGTTCAGTGCCCATATTGTCCAGAGACACAAAAAGAATAAATTACACATTGAGTACTATTTTAAAAAGCATTTACCACCTTGTGAAAAGTCCATACTGATGTTCTCTATTGCCTTGATTAATTTCATCTGGCCTCTATAGCCATATTCTATGTAATTATACATGAGGCCAATACATAATAGCAGAAACCCCCATGAATTGGAGAAAAACTGGGCAAAGTGGACACAGGCCAAAACCCATGTTGACAACATACTTCAACTTCATTGCTGAGGGTTTGATTGAAATCATGATATGTAAAGCCATATTGCCTGAAAAGAGGCAACAAGTAACACAGAATGTAAACTACATTCTATGTGCTATAGGGAAGTAACTTTGGATGCTCCACAGAATTCACTTGAATCCTTAGCAAATAACACACTGTACAGTAGAGTTTTATGATCCATTGCAGTTCAAATGTTCAATAATTTTTTTTTTTTTTTTTTTTTTTTTTTGCTGTGCTGAGGATTTGAACCCAGGGCCTTGTGTTTGCAAGGCAAGCACTCTACCAACTTAGCTATATCCCCAGCCCACAATAATTTTATTAAAATTAGTAGTTAACAAAAAGTGACTAAAAGAATAATTTCCTGATCATATTTGTTTGTGTACTTTATTTTACATAAATTCTGAAATTACAAATTCTACTTTCTTTTAAAAACACATAGATCAGTCATCCTTTTTAAAACAGCCTTCAAAGTAATGCTGTCACCGACATGTAAGCCAATAGTAATCATGATATAAAATGCTACATTATGAAGGACTTTGCCCAGTGTAATTTTGTATTTTCACATTTTTCAAAGAACAATATGAAGCATTTACCCAAGGGACAGCACACATGCATTTCAAGATTTTTGTTTCCTTTTATCAAATGATAAAGTATTCAGAATAAGATTTGTGGGATAAAATCATGTTTCACTTTGCTCTTTAAGAAGATGATTCTCTTCTTTCCCCATCTCTCTCCACCATACACCCACTCAAACACAAAGTCGCACGCTTACACATTAAGACCCATATAAAACCTTAGATCAAGTAAAACACACTTGTAACATGCCATGTACAATGGACTGAATGTTTATCTATCCCCCATATCTATATTTTGAAATCCTACTCCCACCATGATAATATTAGGAAGAGGGACTTTGGGGAGGTGACTAGAGCTACCTGCCCCTTCTTTGACATGTTATATAGCAAGAAAGCACCATTGATGGAAGTGGGCTCCACACAGACACTGAATCTTGTGGAAGCTTGACCTTGGACTTCCCAGCCTCCAGAACTGTGAGAAATGACTTCCTGTTGTTCCTAGCCACCCAGTCTCTGGTTTAGTTACAGCAGTCCTAGCTGAGTAAGTCACCAGGAGACAGCAGAGATGTAATATGTGAGTACAGATGTGTTTCTGTCCATTATCACCACACTGTACATATTGTTGCTTCTGGTATACATTTACATGACACATTTTATTTTCAGTAAAGAAAATAAAAATAACTGTCTTTTATAAAATATACTTGCCTGTTAGAGGTTTGGACAGAAATGTTTCACCATCCTTTCGACTAGAGTAAAAAAAATTAATGGAAATTTAAGAAGAAAATGTAACTAATAATTATTAAACATTATATCTCTATGTCATTCTAGTATAGTTAAAATATCTGAAATGTTTCATATTTAAATATCAATAAAAATATATGCAATTTGAAAATAAAATATTTCTTCAGAAGAGCCAACTCTTGGAATTAAAAGGTCAAAACTATAAAAAGGTTCCAACTCAATCTACAGCTGATGTATTATTAAAACTGAGCCCTTTGTTTTGAGACTTGTCGGTATCAAGTTATATTTCTGAAAGTTAAGCTAAAATTTATTTCATAAAACAACATTTAAAAGACCCCAGTGAGGCATTATAGAAGAGTCTATGAGTTTTTACCATTTCCACACAATCATGAATATATTTATTATCAAATTCTCATGATCTCTCAAAAAATATTTTCAAAACATGGTATGGAACCTCAAAGGAACCCTTTAGCAAAAGCCATATTCGAAACTAGAGTTCTGAGGTTTTGTGTACTGCTACATTGCTACCGAGTGGCTCTTTGCTCTTAAAAAGAAAGATTTACCTGAGCAAAGATGAGTAGTGGTTCTGTACATTATTTTCAATCAGCAATTTTTCTTGAATAACTCTCACCAGACAGGTCATAATACACAGCCACTTTGATAGATTCTGTTATGAAGATAGAGAACAGTTATTCCTCCAGGCAAAAGCTGCCAAAGGAGAATGTGTAACCGGAGTAAACCAGAGGAGGAAAATTTTTACTATGACTAAAGTTTTATGGAAATGGTCAGGTCGTACCTGATTAGAATGTAGAATAAATAATTGAGTATGATTTTATAGTCTACTTAAGTGTGATAAAGAAACAAATAAATGAGTATTCTGTCAGCATGAGACTAGTATAATTAAATAAGATTAATTTAATAAAAGAAGCCTTTAAACCTATTTTATCAAACTCATGACATATTTATATTTTCTGCTGCAGAAAGCACATAAAATAGTACTTGTTTACCAAGAAATTGCTACAAGTTATGTTTCTTTCAGGAAGTAGGTTTTCAAAGAAATTAATCTGCTTCTTTAAAACTAATAAATTCAGGATTTTTAGAAATAAACATTCAGGTTTTTATTTTTGTTTTGAGGAATATGATATCTCCAAAAACTATGATTGAAATTTTATGATACCAATAGCGTCTTTTAAATTTGAATAATATTTTACCTACAGTAGCTAGACTAGGGTAAGGTCTGAATGTGAAGGTTTGCTTTGCAATACTTGCTACTTAATTCTTTGATGTCTCTACAGAATATCTGCAAGTTCTTTTTATTTTAATATTTAAGTCTACAAAAATTTATATTTTCCCTATTATTTTTATCCATTCTTATTTATTTTTATCTCAAACTAAGCTGTCATCTAGAATATGGTATTACCTGAAATATACATGGAATTAAAAATTGAACATAGAAATGTAGAAGTAAGCATATCATTTTGGACAATTTTATAGCTAATATGATTTTTAACGTAGATATTGTTAAGTCAGAAAAGATATTGATTAAACAGCTTTCAATCTCCCCCATGAAAAATACAGCATTATATTTCAACATATTTCTATAACAGAGAATCCTAGTTATTTCACAATTGTTAACAATTTAGTTCTTATTAGATGCAGAATCTTCTGCAACTATAAACTTAATAAGAGTGAAATAAGCAACTGGTCATTTCCACCTCCCCCCTTCCTGGATGGAAGATGAATTTTGTCTGGACTGGCTTCTCTTGTACTAAAGGGTAGAGCACTTTGTTTAGTCAATGTCGTAAGCAGGATGAATGATTCTCAGGAGAGCCTCAGCTGGTGATTGCGACCCTCACTCTAGGCAGCATAGGTCTTTCGAAAGTCAGTTGTGTCTCCTGGAGGAAATGGCCTTTTAAGATCATTCAGGAACAAACCAAGACAGCAGGCTTTAATCTGGGGAGTGGAAGGCTCAGTTCTTTCTCTGGGTTCCGGGGATGGAGCTGGAGTACAAAGAGCAACAATATGATTGAACAGAGTTCCTGAAAAGTCAAAGCTGATCCATGAGAAATGCTGTCTGGAGGAAGTGGAGGAAGCAGTGGAGGAGAGGCAGTAAGGAATCCTGGTGGATTAGAAGCACAGATTCTAGTAACTGGGCTTTTTTGTGTGTCTGCATTAATTATTTTGCATTAAAATTTAATCTCAGCATTGCTGATTAGTCAATATATTATTTTTCTTTGCTTTTGTTTTTTATATTGTAACCCTATCTTGGTGTTGCTTTGGGAAATGGAGTGTGTGTGAGTGTGTGTGTGTGTACAGGAATTTCAAGGAATGGGGATTCAGGTATGATGTTGTGGTAGAACAATATAGGCACAGGAACGCTGTCTGGGGAGTTGGTTTAAAAGCATAAAAGTGATCATCACAGACTGTGAGAGTGGGAAAATAAAGCAATAAGAACTTCTTAGTATGAATTTTTTGGAGATGGAATCCTTTCTGGGACTTCACTGTATTATCAAAATCAGGAACTTATATAGGTTAGAGGCTTATGGCCATCACATAGATGGCCACCCAGTGCACGTTCCACATTATTTGTTTCATAGATGGTGCTAACACTTGATGGTTGTAAAGTTAGAGGAATGTGAATCTCATGCAGCCGTTTGCCCCCAAAGCCTTCTGACCGCTAGACAATATGTCTCCAAATAGAAGCAGAATGAAAACCCTTGTTCTTGCCATGAGCTTTCCTAGAGTAATTATAAAGTCTGCTTTTTTTCAATAAATTGTTTTATCTTCTTCCATCAATAGTACATTAATCAGAAATTGTATTTGTATGTGAATTAGGGTCACAGTTGAAGGAGAGAACCTAGAAAAACATAAGCAAGAAATCCTAACCTTCAGATTGCAATTATTTTAATTTTCCATGTTGAACTCCTTACTGTGTTTGGGTGTGCTTTTCTTTCCTATATTTTCTTTTGAGTGTGAGAAAAAAACTCAGTGTCAATGAATAAGAGTTGACTTGGAATCATATTTAAAAGGCTGCCAATTCAACACACATCATCATCAGTGTCAGAGATTTCCTTCCCTTGACACATTTGTAACTCTATTGCCATCTCTATGTTTTAATCCTTTTCTAAAAACTCCCTGCTCTGCTATTTGCCTTAGGAAGTTGGGTTCATGTCAAGTTTCTCTTCTCTTTTACTTGTCACTCTTAGCACGTGATGTATGGAATATTGTCCCTGGCAAGGAACTTGGATGTAACATGGGGAACAATGGAAAGCTGTGAACAGGTCAGGTGACATCAGCTCACTTCCAAGGTATTGATATCACAAAAATAAGCAGGTGTGATTCCAGACAGGTGTGATATATGTGTATCAAAGTATGTTAAATTACCTAGAAGAAGACCTGATCTTTAATGTCTATAGGCTAAAAAACATAAAACACACTCAGGAATTTGAACTACAAAGTGAAAATATCTTTCTAAGGAACTATATCTATTCTTGCAACAAGTAATTATGAAATTTTAATATTGTGTCTGATAACTTTGAATTGGTGTTATGTTCATCTACAATTAAAAATAAATTTTAAAAAAAGAATTGTAGATATGACCGTGTAACTTTCACTCTCTCAGTGGATACTACTACATCAAAACAAGAAAACTGACCTTGGAACGGTGTCTGTAGGGTATGATGCAATTATATTGCATGTGTAAACAAACATGTAGAATCAGGATATTTACACACATACATATTCACATTTACATGCCACACACATCTACCTCCCCACATATGTAAACTGTGTACACAGAAAAGCACACATACATATACACACTTGCATATGCCCTCAAGTGCATATACACATTATTTTTAGATCTGACTTGATCCCTGTTCACTCTATAAGCTACTTATATTTAATTCTTACATGTATCATTGTTTTGCATTATATACTACTAATGTCTTAGATAGCCTGTTATCTTATATTTCAGAATGTACCTTCAAGATTATTCACTGGTTTTGTGACTGATAAACTTCTTGTAACATGTTAAGAACATCTTAAGAAAAAGAGAGAGATTATTTCCTGAGAAAACAGTAGGATACAACTAATATATATTTTCAAAAGACAGAAGAACATTTATGGGTTCAAATTCTATGGCACTAGATAAGTGTCATGTTTAGACTAAGTTGAATAGAAATAGTTAAGCAGTTTAGGAACATAGTCCCTTGACAAGATTTAATGTATCGGCAAACACACTGGGTGGCAGTACTAACATGCCACTCTGATGGCCCTTGAAAATTTGGAAAATTAACCATGTGTATAAATTGAAGTAGGAACAACTGAAGGATAATAACATTAAAAGAAAGTTGAACAAATTCAGAGAAGTGGGTTATAAAACTGTTCAATTGACTAGGTCTTCTAGTAGAGCTCAGGGGATGTTGTTTTCTAAAGCAATAAGGGAGTCAAGGTGAAAAGGGCATCCCACTCTTGAGAAGTTCAAAAATGTATGTTGTCCACAGAACTTAGAATTGAAAATGTTATTACCTAACCAACCTGTTTGATAGCCAAGTGGATAACAGATGTCAAAAAGATGCACAAAATGGCATTTACCAACAGAAGCAAGGTGAATGCAGATTCGGTAAGAGTAAAGTGGCACCCAGGGCTTTTCCATCCACACACATCTGTGGAGATATTTAACGCAACTCATTGAAGCAAGATAGATGGGATTTTAGCAAACAAGCATATCTCCATTAGAGAATTTGATAGATTCCATCATGATCTTCAAAGACATCTAAATATAAGAGATTGTAGGAGGAGATATGATTGCAGAAAAGAGAGATTTAACCTCAACAGAAACAGAAAGAGTAAAGTACCATGATGAGAGCTTTGAAATGGGAGAAGGGTCACTGAGTCTATGAAGACAAGAAATGCAGCTTCATAAGCTGAAAGCAGAAAAGAAATTGAATCCTAGTGAAATGGGACGGAAGAGGCTGGACACCCGAGGGATTTTCAGGAAGCAGGTTTATTGACTGCATAGTTCAGAGGTGGCTCTCACCTAAGAATTCTTTCTCTGAACAAAGGTTTTGGAAATTCTTTGAACTTTATACCTTTATACCTAGGGGTGGCAGGGGGGTGTTGGAGGTTCACATGACAAGTGCTTTCCTCTGTACCAGACACAGCTTTCATAAGTTTCTATCAAGAAAACAGAGATAATATCTTTTCTTACAACATCTTGCAGAATAACTCTGTCACTCCTTTTTGTGTGCAAACCTGGCATCTACAAGAAAGAGAAAACTGTGAACCACAATAACCTCATATCCTGCTGATTTGACAAGAGGAGAAGCTTAATTATGGCCAGGGTCTTTTGGGTGGGCGTATCTGGTCTGCTTCAGTAGAACTTCAATGGGAATTAGGCCCTACAGACACCTCGGTTTCTCCTAAATTAAACTGATTACAGAATTCTGGCCTCTTGAACTCTATGGGAATAAATTTCTGTTGTTTTGAGGCATTAAACTCTTGACAATTTATTAGGATAGCCACACCAATCAAATACTAATGATCGAAGGCTGAAGATAGTCACAAGGACATAATCCTGTAGGCTTAAAGCCAGTTTTCAAATCATTGCACACTTGCTGAAGGAACTTGGAAAGAGGAAGGAATTCACAAAGTTTTTCTGTTCTATAGTAATTCCACTAGTCCTTCCCCTAAGGAATCTCTGACTCAATATGAGTTGGGGAAAGAAGAATGTCCAGATCTTTGGGAAATTTAGTGACAAATTGACTTTGAAATTTAGGAATAAAAAGTATCATCATGGTCTTCTTGACAGAGTGAGGACAAATGGGGACCAGGTCCGTATTACAATGGACCCTCTGTATATATGAAAACACCTTCTATACTGCATACCATTTTCTGGAATATAATAAGAATGGGTGGATTTGGTTGATAGAACAATCCTCAAGTAAGTCGCTTAACTTGGATGGTATTGCTAGAACATTGGGAAGACCAAATAGAAATATCTAAAAGTGCACATACCCCAAAAGTGTAAGTAAAATATAGTAACACATATTAGGAGAAGCAGGTAAATGGCAGAAACCCATACCATCTTTTTGTTGTGCTTTTTGTTGTGTCAGACTAATTAAATTCACCAGTCTGATGAACTGATGAATTAAATGTGGGTGGGTGGACCAGAGTGGTTTAAATGGATTACTGCAAGTATCCAACTGGTAACCTCAATTGGTAACGGCTCTGTTATCTTTAACATTCATTTTTGATGTTAACAAATGATTAACCACATTTTTGATGTTAACAAATGATTAACCACAAAAAGGACACTAAACAATTAGCTAGTCGGGAAGACTCAGTTATTTGACATCACCCAACTTCTCTCATCTGCCATCTACACACACCATGAGTGCATACAGGAGAAATCATTGAGTCAGGGATGAAGGACATACAGAGTGCGGCCACCTGGATTCCCCCACCCAGAGATCAAGTCAGTTATTGCCACTGTTCAGTGTTCAATCAACAAGATCAAAGTGTTTGTCCTTCAGGGAGACCACCTATCTACTCAGTGGCTAGCTAATACTATTCAAACTTTTCAACACTGAAAATGGAAGTGAGTTATTGCTACTTGGATTGACATTTATTCTAAGTATGGATTTGTCTTTCTGAGTTTCAGCACCTTGGTTAGTACTGTTCTCTGAGGAGTAGAGTTTGTTCACCAGTAGCATTCCACATGATGACCTGGTCTAAGACTAAGGGACCCACTCAACAGCAAGGGGGAAAGGGAAGGTGTTAAATAGGTAAATTACCGTGGAGTACTTGGTCCTATCACCTTCCCATGACACAACATTCACTTGGTATGGTAGAACATCAAACTGGCCTCTTAAAAACGAAGCTGGGATTATATTTTAAAAGAATAATAAGGTGATCAGGCATCTTTCAGGACAAAATATACATCTTAAATTTGTGGACCAGCATACAGTGCTTTGTTGGTAACAGGTTGAATAGATGGATCTAAGAGAAAGAAACAGGTAGAAAGAAAGAAGACTACCTACCAAGGCCCTAAAAGACACAGGCGGTAATTTGTTCTTTTTGCAGGTCTACATTTTGTTTTCTCAGGAGGGAGAATGTTCCCACCAGGGTATGTTATATCAGACTTATTAAACTTATTAGGCTTAGACCCCTCAGTGATGAGGACATTGGTCACTGTTCCAGACCAACCACCTGGATCACACAAGTGGTAAATCTGTGTGAGCAAAAAAATCTTGAAGTCAGGTGGCAGGGGGATGATGATGGTGTGAAATGGCCTTAAGATAAACTGTAGCAGCAGGAATATTGGTTCTTTTCATTAAAAAGGAAAACAAAACCTACAATAACCTGGTCTAGGCAAATAAAAAAGGGATAATTATGCATCTGAGTGGTGCAAGTTGTGGACTATAGTGGATATTCTGGTTCTTTATACAAATAACCCTCTTTGCAGCTGACACATCTCTCCTCCTTCTGTTAAGAACATCAGCTGCCAATTTTTTTCCAATTGCTTCCTTCACTCTGAATTAACCTTAGCCACAGAAAACTGACTCAAGGAAAGTTACATCCCCTCCCAAGGTGGCCTTCAGTCAATGTCTGGCTGATGTGCTACAAAGGCCAAGCCACTAGGCTTCAGTGTGGAAAGGTCTTCAAATCCGAAAGACCACTGTGGCTTCACAGCTCCCCAAGACAGTCTGAGTCCCCAAGACAGTCTGAGTCCTCATTTGCAACCACATTGCAAATAACCCTCTTCCGTGGTCCAACTTGGGCTGCTTTCCACTTGGTTATAGATATGTTTCTCACAGGACAAATCAGTAGGGACGCAATACAATTCACAAAAAAAAATCCTTATTGATTTTATATGCATGAGTATGTATATTCTAAATAAAACAGATGTATTTACTAAATGCAAGTATATAGGTATAAACCTACATAAAACTTAAAATATGCAGTAAAGGCACATATGCATATGCAAACTCTAAATATTTAATGTGTCTAAACTAAGTACAATCATAAGTACAGTTGTAATATTCATTTTCCAGGGTTTTAAATAAAATTTATTATGAACTATATTTCTATGTTATAGTGCAAGGGTACGATTTTAAAGCAAAGATTTCAAACTCAGCCACATGAACAAATTTAATTATAATTGAAAATGTACTCCCTGTTGATAAAAATCCACTTTCAGTTGGTAGCATCTATTTATAAATAAACTATATATTAACTCATATTGCCATAAATTACAGTTATAATGACTCATTTTATAATCTTGGGGGAATCATTCAATTTATATATAATTTTTGATGGTATTTTTTTCTATAATTTTTAAGTAATTAAAAAAAATAAATAGTAATAACATGGTCCTTATGTACTGAAATATGTTAACAGCATTCCTTTTTGTGTCCTCATATTCAGTTGCAAGGAAGAAAAGTTAAATTACAAAACCATCTTAAAGTAATACTTAAAATGATTGTTTAAAATTATTTTTATCAAAATTTTCACATGAATTTACTATGTGTTTTATATTTTAACATTATCATTTAGTTTTCTTTTAAGCTGGAATAAATAAGCAAAAGCTAAAAATAAGTTTCTTTCTACTGAAATAAAAGCTTTAATGTTGTTCTTGATCTTTTCACGTCACATCAAAACTATATTGACTGAACTGGATAAACTATTGACAATTGAGTTCAGGGAAATCTTAGAAGATCTGAGTTGGTCTAAGTCAGCTCAAGGAGAACGTAAGATTTAGAAGAAGGAGAACAAAAGAGGACTTTTAGGTGACGCCTCCTTTGAAATGGCAATTTCAGAAAACCCTATGCCTGTAAGTGTGGCTCAACCCAAGTAGCATGCCGGCACCTGCTCTGAATCTGAAGTTTTGTTATCCGTTCACAGACTACATCTATTGTCTCCTCTAAGAACTCTTAAAATTTCCTGTTTTTCCTGTTTGCCAGACATAATCTCACTATGTAATAATTATAAACATATCACTCTAAGAAGTACCTAAGTTCTCAATTATCAGATGACTTTCATTCTAAAAAATATGACTCAAAAGCTACTGAAACTTCTAATTCTGAGGTTTCATTTATCTCTGAGAAAAGAAATATTAGCACACCAAAGATCCAATATTTAAAATGGGAGAACTGTAACAATAAAATACCTATTATTCCCTTGTAAAAATATGGTAGATTGAATTTACTATCAACATATATCAAAATATCAATTACCAGTGACATAATTATATACATTTACACTATACGGTATATGTCATGTATACTCTATATTGTGTCTATGCACAGTACTAAAAAACAAATATATGCCTACCAATATTTATTTATACATATATATAATGTTTTAATCATGCATTTATGCATTTTTATTCATTCAGCAAATACTTGTTAAACTACTAATGTAGATCAGGTGCCAGAAGCATCAAATAATCATGAAAGCTGTGGTAACTACCCTCCTAAAATTTATGAATTAGAAGGGATGATCAGAGATAATATTAAAGACAGTTGCATATACTTTGCATTAAATTAAATACTGAGTTGCATTATCTAAAATAAGTTTCTAAGCTTATTGATAAATGATACAATTGAATCTTAGAAAATCATCTAGAGTCATTCATCTAACATATAGCACGAATTTAGGTCCAAATTAATCTGGATGCTTATCCAATATCAATGTGTATGATTATTCAGACATAAAGAATATTTATTTGTCTCCCATCTGCCAGATACCATAACAAAAACAAATAGATTTATTAAGACCAATTACCTGCCCTTTCACAGCTTATCCTAGTAAGAAAGGTAAAAGATTATAGTATATAAACACATAAGTAATCTCCATGTAGAGATCAATTCTGTAAATAGAATGAAGAGAAAGACATGATAGAGAAGTAAATGCAAAAGATTATTTTCTGCAAAGTTGCCAGGAATATCTTTTCAGAGGAAATAACATTTGAAAGGAGTCCTTATTTTCAGATAAATATGTGCAGATGTCTACAGACGAGATAAGGAGATAAGACACTGAAAGGGGAACAAGCTTCTGTGTTCAGGTACCATCAAGAAAACCAGTGCCAATGAAGGTGAGTGAGGGGAAGAATGATTGGTGATGAAGTGGCAGGCATAAGTACGGATCAGACTTGCCTACTGGTGAGTGGATTTGCAGTAGACTCAAAGTGAGATAGATGCCATTATTGATCATTGCTACATTCAGCACTATGCTTATGAGTGTAAAAGGAAATCACATTGCTAGAACAGCTATTGATCATAGAGGTGGAAGCAAAACATGAGATTAAGAGACATGATTAAAATTATAAAGACCCATTTTGTGATAAATATTTAAGTTGATTAATGATAATTAATAATAGTAACAGAAGATGTTGAATGGGAAGGATAAAGCCATTTATTCTTAAAAATTGTCCAAGTCTCTGTTCATACCACATGTATTTGTGAAAAATAAATGTTGCATAGTATTAAAAGAGTTTATGATGTAGTGGAATTTAATGTAAACATTAAAAATAAATAAAAACAAAAAACACATTGAAACAGAAACTGAACAGTGAGGAAGGGGTCAAAGAGGTAAGAGAAAACCTTTCCTGTCCTGTGCATTCTGGACTTTCAGCTCTCAGGCTGTGGAAGGGCAGAGAACACACATAGCTTAAGGCAACTGCCCTCTAAAAATGTGATCTGGGGCAGAAAAGCAGAGGGGAGGATTTTCCAAGTGCAGAAAGCTGGGGTGTGGGAGGAGAGGGTCAGGCAAATGCACCAACTATTCAGCTTTGTTGGTGGCACACACTCTCAGTGCTGTTCTTGCTTACATGGACCGTTGTCCCACCTTAACCAGAGGGATATGTCACAAGACCCTGAGTGAATGACTGAAACTGAAGAGTACGGAATCCCATATATCTGTTCTCCCATACATACCAATAATAAAGTTTGATTTCTAAATAAGACACAGTGAGAGATTAACATGCTGGAAATTTTAGCAATCCCAGCCTATGATTTTTTTTTTTTCTTTCCATATTAAAGTCAAGAACTTTCACCTCTTCATGTAAAGAAAGCACTTTGTGTTTGGATTGATGTATCCAAACTGCCAGCAATGAGCAGGACAGAAATTTCATGTCACTACTCAGAACAGCATTCAATTTAAAACTTAAGGATTGTTCTGGTTAGGATTTTCCATGGACCATGGTAACTGTGGCAAGTCAAACTGGGTAAGGTGGGATTACTGTACTATGTGTTCTCTTATTTCACATAAACTGCTGTTTGCAGTCTATCAGTCTGTACTCTTCTGATCATAACTATTTTGTTATAAAAGAGGAGGGTAGGCAGGGGACTAACACATTGCTTTAAACTGTTATTGTAATTCTCAATTTCAAAACAGCAGAGAAAAATTAAGACTTTGGTTGATGTCCTGTGTAGCTAACTCTATTAACAGCCCCATATTTTAGGTGATACTCTGTATGATATGATTGAAAAAATTTCCCCCTTTTTTGACTTTGGGGAAAATTCTAATCCCTACCACCTCATCGCTGAGTTTAAAGGGGATCTATACTACCTTCTCATGTGTCATGGATTATATTTACTTATTTATTGAGATGTAAACCCACTGACAGGCTGCCCTTGAACTTGTAGGTTCAAGCATGTGCTACTACAACCAGTGATGTGGATTATTTTAGTTTTCTGTTCTTGTAAAATTTGTCTTGGGTTCCTTGGTCAGGAACCTGCTGATAATCTTCTATGACACCGAATTCCAAACTCTTCTTGTTTCTCTTTTTATGGTGTTTGGTGCTGGTGCCTGAGAATATCTGGGGGAAACTGTGGAGATTTTCTGTGTTTTGTCTCCTAGGACTGGATTATTATTGAACTGATCTTCAGAAGTACTCTTCAGGGATTAAAGAACAAAAGCAAGTGCTAGTAAGTTTTATGAATATTTACAATTTAATTCTCAGGAAAAAAAGGGAGACTAAAAAACACACACACTCATACAACAAATCAGGACATTCATGCAGTGTGATATGTATTTTCTTGTACTAGTTTGTAACACTTTTTATCCATTTAGGTATGAATATACTTAAATCATTCTGGAATTTGTGCATTGTATGAAACACGCATGTATGTATTTGAATAACTGGCAAATTGTCAAAAAATGAGTGACCTATACCTTGCTCTGTTTAGAAATTAAAACTTTATTTTCAATTCTTTTACTGTATACTGACAACTAATTCTATATTGTTCTATTGATTAATTTGCATCAATACTATCCTTGTTTTCCACACATGCAGCACTTGAGTTATAAATTTTTAGTATATTTTCATACATGAACTATTTTCACTCATTTTTTTCCAAGTAGCTTTTAATTTTCCTTGCTAATTTTTTTTCTCTTATGAACATATTCGTCATCTTTTTTTCTCTTTATGGGGGTACTGGGGATGGAATCCAGAAGTGCTCAACCTCTGAACTACATGCCTAACCCTTCTATAAATTATATTTTATTTACGACAGGAAATTGCCAAGCTGGTCTCAAACTTACAATCCTCCTGCCTCAGCCTCTAGAATTGCTGATATTACAGGATGTGTCACTGTACTCCACTGAATATCAGCATGTTAACGTGTGTGAAGTTTCTGTTGGGACTTTGAAAAAGGTTTAATTGAACATACAGCTTGATAGGGAGAGCATTGTATTTAAATTGAAATTACTTTTAGTCATGGACATGCCATATCTCACTATTCAAAAAATTAGTTTATTTTTTTATCTTTCACTCATCTTTATTACTTATTTATGTACAACATATTCATTTCACATTAAATGTATTCCTAATAACTTAATACACTGAAGGCACCAAACTGTGCATATCCACATGACTCTTTCATTCTTCCTTGCATCATTTATAAAATGTTAACTCAGCTGGGCACAGTGGTGCATACCAGTAACCCCAGCAACCAGAGAAGCCAAGACAGGAGGATCACAGATTCCACACCAGCCTCAGCAACTTAGTGAGATTCTGAGAAACTTAGCGAGATAGTGTCAAAAATTAAAGTTAACTCAAAGTTTAGCTTTGCACCTAAGTCTTATTATATACAAAATATTGCAAAACATTTTAATAATTTAAAATTATTAAAATATTTCAATATTGCAAAATATTTCAATTTGTTTGCTGTTGAAGCATATGTATATATATTTTCATATGCTCATGTATCATATATTATAAGTTTTATGGTTACTTTGCTGAAATAGCATAGAATAAAATAACAATTCCAGGAAAGACAGAGAGAAAGAAGACCATGTCCTTCCTTCCTCTTGTTTATATTCCTATTAGTCAATGACCTCAGTGAAAATCATTATCACCCTGAGAGGTGGTAAATGGGTTCCTGTTGTGTAAATAATCAAGGGATAGTAAGGTAAGCTAATGAAGCATTTGTTATGTTTCTGAAATTTGAAATATAGCAATTCCATATTTTTAGCTTGATTAAAAATAAAAAGATTTTTTTCTAGGTCATTTAGATTGAATTTTGTTGAGAAAACATGCTGAGACAATGGACTTGGCCCCATTTAGTAATGAAGATTGTTTTGATTTTCAAGATCATTTAAAGGACTAATTGCAATATTTAGTGACTTGCTGTGTTTGTTGTTATTAGAAGTTCATTTAATTATTGGCCCTCTATAAATCATGAATATTTATAAGTGGTGGATAACCATCTCTCCAAGTTATATTTCTAAAGACAGCAGAGTGGATGATACAATATTAAAGGACAGGATCTGCAAAAACAAATAAGTCTACTAGGCCTTAAAGAAACCTTCCGTGAGAGTTTCTCCTGTTGAAAAGCGTGACCATTCCCCAAGCTGAAGCAGTTACAGATGTCCTCATTTTATTTATTTATTTATTTTTTTATTTAGTGGTCATATGATTTGCTCAGAGTACCAGACATGAGTTTGTTAGACGGGAAACAAAATGGGAAAAAGGGGGAACCTCTTAAAGAAGAGATTGGATCCTTTCAGAGAAGAGAGGGATGGTATGCTCCTTCGTTTGCCTTTTCAGTTTTATTTTTATTTCTTTGGAGTATGACACAGGAAAGTTTCTAAAGAGCCCTACCAAGGTTCACCTCTTGATGTTTCACTGACTGACGGCAGGATTGCATCAGATTTCAAAGTCCCCATTGTACATGGTCTTATTTCCAAAGGGATGAGATTTTAGTATTATAATGGTATACTAAAGACCCAAGGCCACTCTGGGTCACTTTGGCCAGTTCTAACTGGAACTCGTTTTCACAGATTTTATGGTTAGGGAATTTTGCTTTTCATTATCTTTTCTTCCCGTGTTCTGGAAACTGGACCGGGAGAAGGTTACAATAGCCCGCCTCTTCATGGTGCCTGTGTCCTTCACCTTAGCAAGGAGGGAGACTTTTGGACCTACATTTCTCCTGCAGATAACAGGTTGTTTACTGAGGAATATGGTTTGTTCTATTGATTTACCCACGGTCCAGCAAGTACATTGCTTTTTAGAAGAAAGCACGTGGGGGTGAACACAGTAGGTCCAGTTAATAAAATTATACCCTTAAATTCATGTCTGTGTGTTATTCACTCTGACCTAAAAATTGTAGCTCCAAATTAGATTTGTTACAAAATTTCATTTTACATAACTCTATTCTCAGGGCAAAAAATTCAAATACTATTTTGCGCAAGAAATTACTTTTTTCCATTCCTGTGCATAACATTAAATAGGGATATTGGTTGTGGGTCTTCCATTTTTCATGGAACAGCCATTATTATGCTTCAGGAATTTGCATCATCAGCATCACCTGGCAGTTTTTATGAGGAATGTTGACTTTGTGACTCCGCTCAGAGTAGCAGAATCGGAAATTCTGGGGCTGGTAGAGCAATGTGTTCCCATCACACGTACAAGTGATTCACAGGAACACTAAAGTTTAAGAACCAATGGAAAACAGTGGTTATCCACATCTAAAAGGGCATACATTACGGAGATGATTAACCGAAATGGACATCAAACCAAGAATGGAAGATCCACTGCTAACTTGGGAAAAAAAAGAATAGAATGGAATCAACAAAAAATACACTTTGTTCTACTGTTTATATATTCTTCTGTGGTTAAAATGTGTTAACATTTTATTCCAGTGAACACAGTAACAACCATTTATTCAAAAACCATTATTACTAATTCTCAAAGTAGTTTTTAATTTACAGATGTGAGGGCTCAAAGGAATTTTAAAAACATGCTAATTCCCAAATAAATAAGCAGACATACCTTTAAGAAGGGCAGACAAATTCCGTGAGTGTCCTATAGACAATGCCTGGAAGATTAGGGTACAAGGAACCTCTTTGTTTCCCTCTAGTGTCATTAAAATTCAATCCTTAGTTTTTTTGGTTTTATTTTTGTAATGATATCTCAAAGGACCCATGAAACTTGAACACAGAGAAGTTTCTTTTCAAATGGAATATTTTGATGCAGATCCAAATTGATTTAGTTGGTCAGCCTTGATACCTCCTCTGGTATAAGTATTCTTGTTCATAAATTCCACAACTACTCACATTTTTCCTTTAAATAGATTATTAAGAACATGATTTTGTCTTTATTATTATATCCTTAACCTGATAGAGAAAGAGCAATACCTTTGTATTGAGTGAATATTATATGAAATACCTTGAATCTTATGCAGTTAAAATAAAATTTGAAACTTGAGTATTTCTATTATTTTTTAGAAAATATTGTCCTTCTCCCCTAAGATTTATTGGATAGTAGTTATTATGTTCTTGTCATTTAATTACTCATTTTACCTATGTCATATGATGTAGGAACAATAACCATTTCCATTCTACAAATGAAAAAACTGAGACAATAGTTTTGTAAACTGTCCAAGGTCATTCAGTTATGAAGCCATGAAAACAAGATTTAATCTCAGGAGAATTGCTTTGGAATCCAGGAAAATTGCAATTGGACAGTCAACTTAAGAATTCTTGCAATCTTGCATTCTTTTTTTGTCCACAAAGAACTGGCAATTTGTTGGGCTGTTGTTATCAATTTAGGTTTTAGAAATTACTGTATGATTAAAGAAGTAATTAAGTGATTAGTTATTAAATTTTTTTTGAATAACATACTTATTGTTATATTTAAGTAATTCTTTTGCATCTTTAAAATAGTAATGCACTTTGAAATTATCACAAACCTTAATTTTGAGCCTGACATACAACTCATATTTTAAGTAAAAACTATTATTGAAAAAGATGAAAGCAAAGCATAGCCTTGAAATCCCAATGCCAAAGTGATTTCTATTCTTCTATAAACTACATAAAAAGAACCAAAGCTGAATCCATTCACAAAATTACCAACAGGGTGGTTCTATTGCAGAAAACTTCACAATCAATTCAGTCCAATGAGAAAAGGCCCATCAATCAATCACCCAGACATTTAATCAAAACACACAATGAAAAATCTATCAAAACAAGGATCAGAAAGGAATTGAACTTTGATTACTTGAACACCAAAGGTGTGTAAGGTTTGAGAGCTGAGTTGCCTATTTGTCAAATAAAAGACGGAGCAGCATTTTTTTTCTATGAACTGAATTGCCTCAGGTGATTCAGAATGGAATTTGTATCAACCTATCAATTTTCTAAAAAGCAATTATTTCTTCCCCAAAGTTTACAAATAATCAAGTATGGTTAGAAAAACCATATAATACATATTTTGGTTTTCAAAAATTCTGTACAAACTTGTTATAAATAGAAAAAAAGAGTCAAATTACCAAATGTCAAATATATATATCAAATCAGAAACAAGATGGAATAAAATTATACCAGCAAACTTGATTTCTGACATGTTCCCTTAACCCAGATTCAGGTAGCAAAGTGTGGGTTTCCTTATCTGAGTTTCTAGAACACTCCCACAGATTTCTTTACAAGGTAAACAGCATCAGGGACACTGACACCCTTGCCACCTCTTTCAAGTTCACTAAACAGTAGTATTTTTTTTTTCCAATTAAGAAATACTGTTTTAAATTAGTTAACAAATTCCATGAACAATTTAAAACATCTAACTGAATATAATTTAATATCTAAAATTCATAGCGAATCATATAATTATGGACAATTTGCATTATCTAAAATCAGTTGACTATTTTCCATTTGAGTAGTAGGTAAAAACTGGAGGTAGATTTGAACTTAAATTCAAAATACAGTGTGAGAAACATACTGTCTTCCATTGGCAAATGACTGTTATGCCTTTTGAAAAATATAAATAACGCTGCTTTTAAATTCGATTTGATTGTCTTGCAGGGAGGTCAATATTACCTTGCAAATGATTTCAACTCCTGCTACAAAAATTCAAGCTCAGGCTGGGAAGATAGCTCACTTGGTAGAGTGCCTGCCTTGCAAGCACAAGGCCCTGGGTTCGAACCCCAGTACTGCAAAAAAAAAGAAAAAAAGAAAAACTTCAAGCTCAAATGTCTGTTAGACCTATTAATGAAAATTATGAGAATCAACTTCATTTCTAAATCTGGGCCAGTGTTTTCAGGTCCATCAACCACTGTTATATTTTCTGGAAATCAAACTTGAGAATTTCATCAAAAATTACTACCATTCTTTCCTTATAGCTGAATTTTATTAAATCACTTCTGTCATCCAAACTGGACAAAAGAAAACAAAGACCACTGACAAGCTTCTTTGCTCATTTGAATAAGTAAAGCCCTTTTGCAGTCAGCTTTTTTCACTGCTGGGGGCTCATGGTTTTAGAGGTCTCATTCTATGAACAGTCATCTCCACTCTTTGGGGTCCATGGTGGAAGAGTGTGGTGGAGAAAAGCAACTTTAAACATGGCATGAGGAAACACACACACACACACACACACACACACACACACACAGAGAGAGAGAGAGAGAGAGAGAGAGAGAGAGAGAGAGAGAGAGAGAGGAGACTCTCCCCTAATCATGGACAAAATATACACCCCAAAGGCAACCCCCAATGACCCACCTCTTCCAGCCACAAGCTACCTGCCTACAGTTACCACCCAGTTAATTCCTATCAGGGGATTAATTCATTGTTTATGTTGAGATTCTTGTAATTCAATCATTTCATCTCTAAGCTTTTTGCACTGACTCACACATGAGTTGTTTTGGGGACATCTTATGTCTAAACCATAACAGGCTTCAACCAGAAAAGCTTTATTTAAACTAATATGTTTTCTGCTGGGTTGTTAGCTGTTCCTGATACCTTCAAGACTGAACATTTCTGCACAAGGCCCATCCTCCACATTTCATGTTTGTTTCCAGGATATTCTTGAATACAAGGTGTTAACACAGCTTTCAAGATCAGCTTCTTTCATTGCTAGTCAGCTAATTGTTAACTTTTGCTTAGAAAAATAAGATGAAGATATTTTGGGGATCTAATATGCAACAAGACAATAATACATTATTGTTTACTTGAAATTTGCTAAGAGAGATTTCAAATGTCCTCCACTTATGTGCACACTCACATACACATAGACACATGCATAGTGATGGGTATATTTATTTTTTGGATAATTAGTACACAATGCATATGCACGTTAAATCATCACATTGCAAGCCTTGAATATATACAAATTTTATTGTTGATTATACCTCAACAAAGCAGAAAATATAAAATAAGACAAATGAATACATTTTTTAAAAAGATAGACACAACGACACTGAAAATGATGCACTATGGAGGCCGTCCAGAAATTTTAATTAAAGACTCCATTCTAAACCTTGTCTTTCCTCTACTTACTTTGGTAGATACTTTCCTCCACATTTTCCTCAATGAACACTGTTTTTATGTCCACCCATACCACAGAAATAACCTGAAAAGTTTACATGCTATATACTACTAAACCTGCAAGAACTGTTAATCTACCGAAACCTGGAAAGCCTACTAGTGAGAAGACAGCAATGGGGAGAAACTTGTGTGTAAGGAACTCACCCATGATTCGAGCTGCTGGAGAAGTCAAGTGTATCCAACCACAAGAGACATCTTAACTGCAGTCCTTTGTCTTGGACCTTACCCAAATGTTCTGCATCTGTATTTTGCCCCTGTCCCTGTTGATTTTAGAATTGTTGATACAGAACTTTCCCTGTATTTGGTTTGAAACCCTCTTTTCTTCCCAAATCTGGTTTTCATATTCTGATATATGAAATCAGAAAATGGCCCATTCTGTTCTCCACCTTGACCTGTTTTGTGGTAGTGCTTCTTAGTTCCCCCTTTGACAATCAGCTCTCTGGTGGAAGCTCTTCGATTTCTCTGGGTCTCTAAAAAAATATTGGGTTCCTCCGAGCTAGCAGCTCCCTAGATGTTGTAATTACTTGTTTACCAGAATCTACTCTCAAATCTATGGAAGAGATGAAATTCTCGTTTGTTTCCTTTGAAGCCCTAGAATAGAGTAAAAGATGTGGAAAGTAAATAAACATTCAAGACCTCGTACTTCTCTGCTGAGTCTTTCTTCATGGGAATGGTTAGGGTCACATATATAAATGTATAGATGGACTTAATACAAAAGGCAAATATGTAAGTTTAAGAAAGTACTGTTTTCCTCAGGTCTTTCCAAGCCATCTGAAAAGATAGATGGTCAAAGTCTTGGAGTGGGATATTTTTTTAGATCCTAGAGATGGAACTCAGGAACTTGAGCATGCTAAAACACTATACTGCTGATCTATACCCCCATCTTAACTGTTTGTCATCTGCATTTCCACCATCAGGTTTTATGGGGTTTTTGCTTGTTTGTTAGCTTTGTTTTTGCATTCCCCAAATTTAGGAATCACCTGACTACACTGATAGCATGCATCTAATTAAATCCAAAGCTCACTGAAGGTATCTTTGTACACAGGTACAAAGAGAATAAGCATTGGGCATCTGGGTTCTGCCTAAGGCAGATTAGTCATACTTTATCTTTCTTCTTTTATTAAATGAAATATGGAATAAAAGAAATTACATGATGGTATGCATTCTATAAAAAGAAACAGAATCATCAAGGATCAAATCAGTTTCTTTGTCTAAAATCAAAAGAAACTAAAATGTCCTTGCCAAAACCTCTTAGCTCCTGAAGTTTGATTCTGGAATTCAGCCTTGAGGTACAGCTCAAAGAACTGATTAGAGGCAAAATTGGATTTCCCTGATATATCAAATACCACAGAGAAAGGAGGAATATACAAGTACACTGGGCTGGACACAGATATTTCACAAGCCTGATATGCACCCGACCCATAGATTCCCCAGGCACTGGATCTGATTCTTTGCTCTCCAGTGCTTCTGTGAGAGTTACACAGGGTTTTATAGGTTCCTCCCTCTCAGGAGTGAATTTGTGTCCTATTGGTCTTTCGTTCTGCCACTCATGTGCTGCCTGGCTTCAGCAAGTTCCTAACCATTTCTGTGCTTCAAGGTCTCCAGTGATAAACCAAGAATGTTATAGTCTCAGTCTGATGACTTATCAAATGCAGAGTATTTCAAATAAGACCATGGTAAGAATTAATTATTTCAACAGGTATCAGGCATTGTTGGTTTTATGTTTTACTCCCAACACACATTAGTGATCAGATTACCACAAAACTGGATAGTCAGTGTTTGTAATTGACTCCATTCATCAAATTAAGAATTTTATTTGGGGAAGAATTTAAATCATTGTGATTTGTCTGAGTGGGCATAACTAAAAAATGACAGAAACAAAATCAACCATCTTCATAGGTGGTCCAATTCCTTTTTGAGCAACTTTTGGAACATGTTTATTAAATTTTTTTCATAGTGGTCTAGGAAAGCTATTCTATAAGATTCTCCACAATGTCACACTTTTGATTTTTGGATGTCAGACTGCCAGTAAGAGGGAAAGTGAAGGTTTGCAAATACTGGACTGTGGTTTAGTAGATGTAATAGCAATAATAGTAGTGGTGTAGTGTCACAGTTTATATATGAGGTGTCCCCAAAACTCATGCGTGAGACAATGCAAGAATGTTTAGGGATGAAACCATTGGATTATGAGAGTTTTAAGGTATTGAGTAGATTAATCCACTGATTGAGATTCACTGGGTGGTAACTGTAGGTAGATATGGTAGGGCTGGGGGAAGCAGGTCACTGGGGCCATGACTTTGGAGTTTATATTTTGTGCCTGGAACCTTGCTCTTTCTCTCCTTCCTGGCTGTCACGAACTGAGCAGCTTTCCTCTAGCACAATCTTCTCTCAAGATGTTCTGCTAGATATTGATCCAGAGTTATGGACTCAGCCAATCATGGACTACAACCTCTGAAACTGAGAGCCAAAATAAACTTTCTCATCTAAGTTGTTCTTTTTGGCTCTTTTGGTTACAATGATGAAAAGTTGACCAAAACATGGCATTACCTCTCATACTGAGTTCCTTTAGGCTTAGTTTTACAATCGATGCTCAAAACAGCTTGGTGACTTATACACTGTTACTACTTATTGAAAAAGAAACCAAGGTTCCAAAAGTTTAAGTAACCTGCCCAATATCAGATGTGGACTGTAGAAGATGCAAACTTTGATGAGATTTCTTATTTTCCAAAGGCATCTTAAACAGGTGTGGAAATGTAGGTCCCATACAGTGGAGAACAATGTCCAAAGTCAGGGATGTATTTAATTACAACAATGTAAAATCTCTCTTAATATCACAGGATTTA
The DNA here is from genome assembly GCF_902686455.1 of Sciurus vulgaris. Lineage (NCBI taxonomy): Eukaryota > Metazoa > Chordata > Mammalia > Rodentia > Sciuridae > Sciurus > Sciurus vulgaris. The sequence continues at coordinate 20,361,215 of NC_136470.1, read as the reverse complement.
GATTTTAGAGAAACTTAATCAAAGATTCTCAACCTTTCATTTAGTAAAAGACACATCCTCAGAGGCTGAACCAATTGTCCAAAGTCTCTCCTCTCACAACTAATTGAAAATAAAAGTGAAATTAAAATACAGGTCTTGTGACTTTATCTAAACTTCCTTCTTTATTCTCTTATTCTTTCTTTCCTCCTCCTCTTCCTAACACCCTTCTCTCTCACTATCATATTTCCTTATATGGTAGATTTTCTTTATTTTCTTTTCTGTGTTCTTAGAGAACACAACTCAAGGTAGTATTCATGTCACTCTACAATCCAAGTAAATATCCCACTCTGCATTTACTGTGGGTTTCTTTTATTCCCTGAAGCCTCCTTTAATCCCTTTAAGGATTGTTTACTAAAAACATGTTCCTGTGTCAACCCTGATACAGGAAGTCCTAATCCAGATACAGAAATACACCATAGTTTCTCAAAGATCCACTATGTAGTGAATAATCTAAACTTCAAAATAACTGTCAGTTTCAGAGGATAAGCCACTTGGAATTAGAGTGAATTTTATCATACTTTATAAGTTAAATATGAAAGGCAGAAAGCTAACATAGGTTCTTGGTAACTTGAAATGCAAATATAGGGAGAAAAGATTCACTGTACTGTAGGAAATGCCTACAAGGAAAGCTGTAAAACAAGTGAAATAAAAAAGAGAAAATGCTACTTGCTCTATTTCTTTCAGGATGGTCAGTGTCTGATATAGAATATAAGACCTTTCCTACAATTAGGGATATAAACGACACATTCTGCTCAAGAAGGAGAAACATTTTGTTCTTCCAGAAAGAAAATGAAAGAGGATAAACCAGAAATCAAGCGGAGAAAGTCAGTTGAATGGAAGAAGTTTTCATGCTGTGGTCATGATTTTCCCTCTGTATATTATCTTCTCCAGTTAATTTTACACACTCATAAAATTCTTGGTAAACTTATTTCTGGAAGCAAAAGATGTAAATCCTTCACCAAAATTATCATGTGGCAGAACAGTGAGATATGGGAACATGGACACCAAAAGGAACAGAATTCACTGGACCTGTTCTGAACTGCTAAAGAGCCATGCTATTGAACTGTGGTTGGTTCCCTAAGAGACAGCAAATGCCTTCGAGGGGAAGAAGTAGTTTTCCTTCAAGAGATGCCCCCAATTACTAAAATTCTCCATTCGTTGAAATCTCATTTATTTTTTATCAGAAATGGCTAGGAGTGTTAGTTGCAGAAACACTCTTCAGGTTTGAATCCTGACTCTACCACACCTACCTGCAAAATAACCTCAGTTAATGCTCTTAAGCTCTCTGTGCCTCTGTAAAATGGAAGTATAACACTCTTCTTTTTAAAGTACTTTTGGGCTTTCGACGAACTCATGCAGTACATTAGACTGCCTGGCACACAGTAGGCTAAATACATGTTAGCTACTATCATTAATAAGTTTTCCCACAGACATTCTATGGTTGTCCACCCTTAACATGGGAAATTTCACAAACAGGTTTCTGGCCTCACAACCTCATACAATATCGTAGTTAGAACTCAAACCACTTGATGATGGATAACCCCTGCTACTTAGTAGTGTCACATTGCCACCATGTTATCCACTTTCCAGCCTCCTGCTTCATTTATCCTAGACATAATAATAATTACCTCTTCCATTCTCTGTTCAACTTTGAATGTGTCTATGTTTTACCCATAAACATCATTTTACACTCTTTTCAGTGCCAGTCATTAACACTGAAACACTCATGATGTTCTCTGGGATCAACTTCGCAGGAGTGTAAATAAACTAACATTTATCTGCCACTTGACTTATGTATTCTTACTTTCTCCAATTGATATTTCTTTTATGCATAAATTCTTATTTACAGTGCCATCTCTTCTATTTCTTTCAGTAATAATAATATCATAAAAATTGACAACTTTATCAGACCTAAGAACACTTCTTCGATTCCTCTTTGGCTATTTTACCATTGTATTATTCAAATGTATATAGTCCAATAAACTTTTTTTCTCATTTATATTATGTGATATCTTGAAATCTGACTTTTTATTTTTTGATAGTGGATATTGAACCCAGGGGCACTTAACTACTGAGTCATATCCTCAGTCTTTTTTAATATTTAATTTAGAGACAGGGTCTCTCTAAGCTGCTTAGGACCTCACTAAGTTGCTGAGACATTGACTATTATTTTAATAGCGCTTTAGACACTCTTAAAAACTTGTAAAGAAAAAGCCATTTGTTTGTGGATGTGTGTATGCACACATAAGCACACATATATACTTGTTCATTATTCTCCTTCCATATCTGTGATATGAGACATTGTGGACTCACCCATTCTTTAGAAACTTTCTTTCCTATTGGCTTTTATGACACTGACTTTTCTCCCTTTTCCCCACTCCTTTACTAGGACTCCAACAGGAACAGTATTAGTGAATAGTAAATAGTTCATGGTAAATTTACTTCTCATTTTGCTTACAAGATTTATTCTTATTTTGATAACTTCACTGTCTTTTTTAGGTTAGTGCACATTATTGGTTTGGTTCATCCCTGCATTTTGATCTTAATCATTGAAAATTTTTGATACGACCATTTACCACTAAACATTTTGTTTGCATATTTGTTATCTTTTATTGCCTCTAGAATTGGAGCTCTGGATTACTTATTTGTGGTTAATGAACCACATAATTTTCAGGAAATGGTATGCTATCCCTGTGGGAAACATACCCAGAATTCTCACAGTTTACTTCCTGAATGCTGACTGTGGAATTCAAGTTCCAGACACCACTGAACATTCCTTAAAGGCATTTAAGCATAGCCTACAAAACTAGAAGACCTGGTATGCCTGGTAAAATATTCATAACCAAGGAAATCAGTGAATATTTTATCTTAATTTATGTAAAATTTAAGATTATAATAAAAATGTTAGTATTCTATCACTGTAACAAAATTACCCAAGAAAATCAATTAATTAAGGAAAATGTTTAGTTTGACTCACAGTTCCAGAGCTTTCAGTTTATAGTTACTTGGCCTTGTTGCTTTGGGCATGTGGTGGCACAAAATATCATGGTGGAATCACGGGGTGAAGCAAAGCTGCAAAAGAAAAAGGGGCTAAGATCTCAATATAAATTTAAAAGGGATTCCCCTAATGGCCTAATTTCCTTTCACCTGGCCCCATCTCTTACAGGTTCTGCCACCTCCCAATAGCACCACAGACTGGGACCAAGCTTTCAATACATGGGCCTTTGGCCAACATTTCAGATCCAATATGTAGAAAAATGTGAGGGACTGTCACACTTACCACTTTTTGAACTTAGGGGAAAATTAAATGCATTATGTTATGCATTGTCAAAGACTGACAGAGAAACACAAAACTTTTACATAATCCTAACATAAGTTCCTTAAGCCTGATTTTATCATTTTATCACCGAGGGAGGCATAAATATCCCAAGATCCTTCTGTTAGTTGATATTCTGGCTGATTCAATTCAGTGTCCTGTGATTTAAACAAGAGTGGCTCCCCTGAAAAGGAGAGTCATAAACATTCTTAAGCATTATCTTATTATGGTTTCAGTCTAATAAAGTTCTTCCATATAAAAACACTGTTGCTATTTTATTATGTCAAGGGATTGCAGCTAATGTATGAGTTTTTACCCTTCACTCCACTTTTAATTTCATATAAAAAAGAGAAAACAGAAGAGGAGACTTGTCTTGTGGGAGAAAACATATAATACAAATGGAATTTAATTTAGCTTACAAAGAGAACAAATAAATGAGAGCCAAACCCAAAGTAGAGGTAAAGACAATACCACACAATTAAAAGCTAGCAGAGGAAAGTGTTTGCTAAGAAAAGCAGTAACAGAATAATAATATAAAATCTGAGTATCCCTGTAATCATGCTCATCAAGAATAACAAGTCAGAGAAACAGTATACACTGACTTTCTGTAAAAGGTATAACAGTTCAGTGAAAGAAGTACTTTCTTTAATGGTCTCGTTATGTGAACAGAACTGTCTACCAGGAACATTGATCAAAGTAATCAGTAATATCAATAGTAAGACATGATCTAAGAAATGTCCTTTCATTTTTTTCTGAATTTTAGAGTACAATTCAGGCATATGGCATTTACATAACATATTCTTTAGTGAAATTCTAAGACACAATATTGGGGTCTTAAAGAAGGATGATGAAAGTCCAGTTATTTGATACAGTTATTGAATGATAAAGTATTATTCTTAGATAATTACTTTCCAATTGAATATTGCCTCAATATTAGTGTTCAGAGAAGAGTGATTGGTGTGGTTACTAGACCTGAGTCTGCCAGGTGCTAGACTAGACCCTATACATAAAGAGGGACAGTGGGGTTGCATAAAGGGAAAGAAGAATTTTCTCAGAAAGCTGTTGTTGGTGAGTAAACACTCATGAAGCTTTTGATAACAGAAATAAAAGTTTGCACCATAGAACATGGGAAAAGATCTTTGGTTATTTTGAAGAGTAATGGATATGTCTCAGTTAGCTGCTAGGGTGGAACACCATAACTGTAAAGTCCATGTTTAGTTCTTTATAAAAGGCTGAATACTTCATGAGCAAATCCAATAGTTTAGAATCCATGGGTATGTTCGCTATTAATAGTGTTCTCTGCCTCAAGCTATTTAACACTACTTTTATTAGATTCTCAAGAATATGGGTAAATTGGACTTCATTGGTTACTCTACTTCCTACTTTTGTGGAAATATATGATTTTGAGAAAATCTGGTTAAACATTTGTGAGTTTCTTTTGGAAAATGATCCCAATTTTATCAGTTAATGAGAATTTGAAGAGCTGCTGAAACTGGATCCTAGTGGAAGATCTAGAAAAATTAAAAGGAGTCTTTTTAAAAAAAAATCCATCTACATTTAAAAGGATTTTAAATTGTTTTTCCATGGAGACTATTTGTGAGTCAGTAGAAAATGGATTTGATATTTTCTTTGATGAAGTACTTTAGTATTTTTTTGATATGCTGTGAATATAAAACTCAGTAATGCAAGTAATTCTTCCACAACAGGGATCTTTTCAATCAATCTGCTTTTGCAGATTTCTGTGCAGGAATATTTTCCATCATGTGATATTTTTATGATCTCCTTTCTAGTATTTATCAACCTAAACTAAGTCCTGATTTGATTTTAAAATGCAGCATATTTTAAATGTATGCTAAAAAAAAAGGGCTATGACCTTTGCTTTGAGATTCTTTTAAAATTTCTTACTTGTGACTTTTACGTAGAATAATAAATATTGTTATGATTATATTATATATTAAAACTGTAATAGAGGAAAATTAAATTTAAAAAATTCTTGGGATTAGATACTGGGCTTCACAATAAAATATCCTTCCTAGTAGCAATGCAGCATAATAAAAATAGTATTAATAAATGCATTGCTACCTTAGAACTTGTTCTCTAGTGTTATTATAATTTTTAAAAATGTAACTAACTATATCAATACATACATTACTCAACTTATTATGTATAAGTTATTTAAATTCATTATGTATAATAATTGGTGATTATCAAATTAATGGGATAGTTAAAATAATTATAACTTATTAGATTTTGAATGTCATAAGACATGCTCATTACTTAGTGTTAAGTAAAAAAAGAGCACAGATGGTTATTTGAATAATAACTAACTCTAGAAATAGGATTGTCTTTTTCCCTTTCCTTTTTTCTATATTTTTCAGTTCTAACATGGTGCACTTACAACTTACCATGTTAAGAATGGTGACCTTAGGTTTGTTACATTAAAAATAAAAATTGTACATGTAGTTTTTTAAAAAATTATTACATATCCACAACTACTGTATTATACAATTTGTTCTTATATATATTCATGCATTCCACATTAAGAATGACATCAATCTGTTTTTAATATTACAGATCGTGCTTTGTGTGGGATTAGACAGCCATAGAACTGTATGCATCTCAGTATATTGTTAGCTTATAAGAGCCCTCAGCCCTGGGTCAACCTTTGCAGCTGTAGCTCTATATCTGCTCAGGGAAGTGAGAGGGTGATATGTGATAATTTGTGCAAAGGTACTATGTGGACTAGTGCAGAGAGGACTTTTGAACAAATATGTGTTCTCTATTAATAGGCACTTCTTAACAGCTGTTAAAACTGTCTCTACAATTGAGACACCCATTTCTGTACAAGAATATTCATTTTGCTTCGGGCAGTTGAAATCTAGTGAATGGAAATCCAATGTGAGCAACAGGACAGGGAAGAGAGTGAGGGGCAAAGACTGACCTGGGAAGGACACTATGCCACTTAAAATTACAGGTATTAATATAGCTTTAAAGAAAGGATCTTAACTAAAAAAATGTGTTTGAGCGTCATATTTTAAAAATAGATGTAAAAAAAGATTACTGTATTTAAAGAGCCCACATTGCAGACTTTGAATATGTCTTGGTTAGCTTAATTATCAATAAATGACATATTTTAGGCTGACAATTGTTAAAATGTGAACATTTTCTATATAATGCCTGCAAAAACTAAAAGTGTAATTCTTCAAATGTGGATTTGAAATATAGCAGAGAAGTTTGGGGAATAAGTAAAGTTAAATCTGCTTCACTTTGCCTGTACCCATAACTCCTCCTCAACTTTGAAAAGCTTTATCTTTCCAATAAAAAGAATGGGTGTGTTTCTGATCTCTGTGAGCTGCTATTTAAATTCATTTTCTGAGAGGCATAATTTTAAAGATGATTTTTAATGTCATGTACAGAATATAATGACAAGTGTTATACTCATTCTAAATCACAATGAATTCCTATTTTGTTTATAGTGAGTATTATGTTAAAATATCACTCATGTATACTATTATTATTTCTAAGTTACTTCCACACTTATTACAAACATGCTTTCTTGATATTTTTAAATCAACCTACTTGAAATGCTGGATAGTATTAATTTGCTTTCATATTTTTTCCAACTTGTCTGGTTTATCCCATTTTTCCTTTCATGATTTTTAGCTATTATGGACATCACACAAAATGTAAGATAGTACTCCGTAGTATTATATTCTTTGCTTGCTAATGCACAATATCTACAGCAGGTATAAATAAAAATTGATTAGAAAGTGTTTTACCTACCATCTGGAAGTCCAATATCAGGCTTCAGTGAATAGCCTTCCACACTTACAGAGTCTAATATCCTGGCTTTTTATGATAATATTCTAAGGGCAAATCCAGTTCATAGTTTTCTTTTTTTCCTTTTACTCCATTAACCTATTGCAGTTTTGATTTCAATTACCTTGTAATGCATATAAAAATAAATTACAGAGAGAAAATATTACAGAGAGGTTTAACAAGTTAATGGTAAATTAAATGCACTCTCTTCTTCATTATGCAAATTTGCAATGCTGTGGAACATTTAGCACTCTCTCCTGGATAGCACTCAACATTTTATATGCAGATAAGTCAACAGCTCTAGTGAACTTTTGCCTTACCCCTGCATTAATACAAGAAATAAGTACTGAAGTTTTTCCAATTGCTTTACCAATCTTTAGATAGGGTAAAAGCCAATTCATTATTTCACGCAGAGCATCCATTTCTAGTCACGTCAATCAGGATGTTTCTTCTGGAAGAAAAAGGAGTATCATGTTTGAAGGCAAGCAAATAAATGCAAACTTTAATTTAAAATTTAAACTTTTAAATGTATTTAATTATTTCCCTGTTAACTTGGCTGTAAGATTGTTGAACAAAAAAAAAAAAAAAAAAAGCAAGTATAATTTTAATAGATATCACGTTCTTATTTTGCAATAGTTCCTGTTTATCTGCTTTAATTCCAGCTGCCTCAAAACATGATGAATTCATTTCTACTTATTAAAGTTGAAATTACCAAAGCTAAAGTTATTTGGACAAAATAAGTAAATTAAATCTTATTCTAAATCTATTTTCCTCAAACTGGTTTATAGGTTTCAATGCAGACTCATCTTACACTTCTGTTATCAACTTAAAAAACCTTGGTTCAAAACTGTCCTAAAGCAGATAACCTGAATATTTTCTGAATACTTTCAATTTCTTTTTTTTTTTTTTCCAGTTAATTTCTTAAACTTGAAACTCAAGTGCTTTCCTAGGAAATTCAAATGGCTTATAAGTATACTAATGAAAATTAGTATATTCAGAGGTAAAATTAGGACAGGAAGCACATGGTATCATGGATACATTGAATGAAAAGAGAGCGAGGAAGAAGGAAGGAGGGAAGCAATGAAGGAGAAAGAGAGGAAGGAGGGGAGGAAGAAAGGAAAGAAGAAAGGCTAGAAGGAGGAGGGAGGAATGTATTTAATATTATCTTTCATTTTATAAATAGGTGCACACAGACATTGTAACTATAAATGAGGACAGATTTAGACAGGATCCTCTAAACTTTAGAGACGTGAACAAATCTGAATTTGACCACAGACTGATCTTTCTAAGTTCAGAGACAATACTATCCTATACAGTTTCTCTCCTTTCTCTAATGTCCATGGTTTTGGCATCACCTTGTTTAGGCAGATTGCTCTGTATGCTTAGTCCATACTGCCCCATTTTGAAGAAATATGGATCTCCATAGTACCACTTCTGCTCCTTGCAGATTTTTAGAGCTATCCGAGTTAATAAAATTTATGACTTTTTATGCCTCACTTCAGATTTGATTGTATCACATTCTAATTGATAAGGTGAGAAGTATAGCAGATAGGCGTAAATATATGAATATTCAGCCTAAATATGTTGAAAAGTAAATTTTCTGTCTCTAGAACACATGAAAGAGAATGTAATTTTCCAAACTTCAAGCTAAAAAGTGTGGCTTAAAAACGAATAGTCATAATTTGTCATTGAATTATCACCAAATTTTTATCAGTTGGATAACATGGGTTCTCTTTGTAATTCCCTAAGAGTAATTAATTTTTGAAGAGGTTTTATTACCATTAATGATGAAAAGTTCATGCTCATTTATGGCTTTAGTGTGTGTGTGTGTTTGTGTGTGTGTGTGTGTGTGTGTGTGTGTGTGTGTGACACACACTAGGTATTGAATCCAACAGCCCCTTTTATTTTGAGACAGGGTTGCTCAAAGTTGTTTAGTCCTTGAACTTGCAAACCTCCTGTCTCAGCCCAAGTCACTGGTATAGCAGATGTACACCACTGCACCTGGCTCACTTATGCTTATCAGCTTCATTTTATGTACAACATAGTTCTGTGCAAAGATCAGTCATCGATTGTGGAGTTTTATGTTCAAAAGTAAATTCAAAATACCAATATTTGTATTTTATAATCTAAAGTGGAATTTCTATGATTTTATGCTACTTGAAAACTAGCCTGTTACAGTTACATGAAAGTTCACAGAAGACATGAGACTCCTGAGATAGAAACAAAAGGTGTTCTTTTGCTCAAAGCAACACCAGTTGCTCAAGTGTTAGCATGTCTATGTCAGTTCCTTGATATCCAGATCTCATAAGGAACATAAAGTTCAATATAGATACCTGTACACATAGTGCACTGCATTATTAGGAATGTGTATTAGGGGAAATTTGTCACTTTATAGCAGTGATTAAGCAAGTCTGCTCTTTGTCAAAAAGGGAAATGTTACTTCTTCCCTCAAGCTATCTCACTACAAAAACAACCTGTGAAATTGTCTAGGTAAAGAGTGGCCTTACTGGGGCTGGGGCTGTGGTAGAGTGCTTGCCTAGCATGTGAGGCACTAGGTTTGATTCTCACACCACACATAAATAAATGGGTACAATAAAGGTCTATCAACATCTAAAAAAATATTTTTTTAAAAAAAAGAGTGGACTTATCAAGTTACCATGTCCATCATTTACCACTTTATAGTAGAAACTTATGTTTCAGACTGTATTATAAAATATGAAGTATATACTATTCTTTTTTAGCATTAATATCTCATTTGCTGTTTCTTCTGACATTTATACAAAGTAGTTAAAGATCAAGTAAAAAGTAGGATAAAAAAGGTACTAAGAATGACCATACTTATCAGAGTAAAGCAGCATCATTGGAAATCCCCTACAGATTGTGGGGTCCATCTGGTTAGAGGAGGCACACTGCCCAAGAGTTTGAGCAACAACTATGTTCTAACACTATTTAGGGGTATTCCAAATCATCATCCAAATGTAAGAAGTCCAACTTAGTAACAGAATGTCTCCAAAGAGTTATTGAAATTCAGTAACAGGATTTTTAGGTCCCTTTACTATCTAGAAGTAAAAGCAGGTGATCAGGAGATGGGTTCCATACCCACAAATAGAGACTAAAAATAGCAAGACATGTACCTGGTATTCAATGGGACCTGGTATAATATATAAGTAATTATAGGAAAAATTAATAGTGAGTATTATGTTAAAATATCACTCATGTATACTATTATTATTTCTAAGTTACTTCCACACTTATTACAAACATGTTTTCTTGATATTTTTAAATCAACCTACTTGAAATGCTGGATAGTATTAATTTGCTTTCATATTTTTTCCAATATGAAAAAGAAAAAGAAATAGGAAAAAGAAATTGGTCCTTTAGGTTCCCTATGCTTAAGAACAGGAGATGAGATCTATTCATAGAGCATGAAAAATGTGTGGTGATAGACATAGCTTCCACTTCAGAACAGCACAGCAACCCGAGTTGTGAATCTGTTTCAAGCAATGATGAGTCACAGCATAAAACTGGAGTCCTGTGGTGACACCTTACATCTGACCCGCGAGGTGAACCATCATAAATTCCCAACATCACTGAGAAAGTTAAATTTTTGTTACATAAATTCTTACCTCAATTCCAGAAGGGTTGAGGTTATTAGGTTGAGGTTAACAAGACTACAGTTAGTGAGGTTTGTTTTGCCCCTTCAATTAAAACCATTAAAAAAAAGAAAGAAGAAGTAGGAATAAATGTGTACTTGCAGATTTCATGAGGTTCAAGCTTGTTTAAAACTGGCATTTTCCATACATGGACTGAAAGTCTGTGCCTTTCCTCAAATTTATAAATTGAAATCCTAATCCCAGTGCAATGGCCTTAGGACTTGGAGAGTTTGATGGTTGACTAGATCATGAGGTTGGCGGTGCCTTCATAAAAGAGACCTTAGAAATCTTTTTGGACCCTTTCCAACACGTGAGGATACAGTAAGAAGTCGGCAATCTGCAACCTGGAAAGAGCCCTCAGAGGATCCCAACTATCAGCACCCTGACCCTAGATTTCCAGCACGCAGAACTCTGAGAAACTCTAGTAGCAGTCTAATCTGACTAAATCAATCTGTTAGTCAAGAAATGAATTTGTTATTATGATGAGATAACTTATTCTCTAGCAGTATAAGAAGGTAAAAAGATCAGGTCATTTTGTATCATACTCATGAACAACAGAATAAATCAAAGCTGTATTATAAAAGTTACTTTTTAATCATTCTTTTTGTATCAATTCCTACATATTTTCCAGACCTCACTAACAATATGTAAATTATAACCTGTTCAAAAAAGACATCACTATTTCCTAAGTATGACAACTTATAATCACAAGATTTAATTAGCAGTACTAACAGTAGGAATTCTTTTAGTATTAACTTTTGTACATCAAGGTATGCTCTATTTGAAGTATTTCTATAACTTTATAGATATTATTAATATAAATATGACAATGCTTTCAAATGTCACAGTGTGAAGAGAAACTCTTATTTTACTCTACATGAAACAGAACTCAGTTGCAAATGATGGAGAAGATAATTGAAATTGGCTAAAACAAAGGAATTTTATTAACTCACGTAATTTTTAAATCCAGGGAGCTCAGTCTTCTTTCATCTCTATCTGGTTACAACAGAAGAAATGATGTAATTGGCATCGATTTCTTTGCCTTCTCCTGGGTCAGCTCACTTCCGTTGCTCATTTTCAAAGTCTTCCTTTATGCTTACAAGGTAGCTGCCCACCAATCTCTACCCAGAAAGGTAAGCGGGAATTACTTTTCTGCTGTCTTCTTTATATGCTACATGATTTGTGTTTAGATCCTGGGCTGAGCTTTGAAACAAAGTGGTTTTGACCCAGATCTCATGTTGGCTACACCCTGGACATAAGGGTGAGTCCCACATGGCTCTAAGAATTGAGAGTGGAGAGGTGGGGCTTGTTAATCTGGTCCATGAATCAAAATTTCTGGTTTTGCTCTAAGTATCATAAATAACTTCTGCATAATAAAAATGAAATATATTCACCTCACCTATTTGTTAATTATAGTGATCTTATAAGGGGAAAGCATAAAGGAAAATAAAAGCATTTAGTTCAAACCAGAAGGAACATAACTCTAAATAAATAAATTCAGTGAATTTAAATAACATGAAATTTAATAAGTTCATTCTAATATTTTATCTGAATGCGTCAGAAGATAAAATACAGTTTATTTAGAAATTATTTTCAAAATAGGCTTTAAAATGATTATATTTTATTTAAATATATATAATTATATTTCATTATTTATACATAATAAGATTAGCTTATTTTGTATTTAGAATGAGAATTAATTTTGAATACCTCACTTTTCAAAATCTGTATGCTAACATATATGGATGTAAGTGTTCTGTTCTTGAATATGATGAGTGAAAATGGAAGAAATAAAACAGTTCTTCATGGTGTTTTTGGATATTTAAAACTCACCCTGAGATTGGGGTTAAGCAGTGTAAAGACACACCTGCATTTTTCCATTACAGTTCAAGGGTCACTTGTATGCACTGGAAATTGGCAGAGCTGAATGCTCAGGCATGTCTACAATCAAGTACAGCAAGCCTTTTAATTGCTGGGCTTCTTGGACACTGAGTGTAATGATGTGAGTCTATGCCAGTTTTCAATATAGATATTTGTGTGTATCTGCATGATGTTTTCATACAGAAAACTAATCAAATTTATGCCTTTTTTCATTAATCTACATATTTGGCACACACACCTGAATTAAAGAGCAGATAAAAGGAAACTATTGTTTGTATCTACCTCTGAAAACCACACTTATTTTTCATTTTGAATGTTAAATTCTTTATAGAATGCAGACAATAATTTAACCTTTTTTGTCAGAAGCACACACCTAATTTGCCCTGAGGATATGAATCATTGCCTTATAAGATGACATTGATTCCTGTGGGAGCACTCATGACTCAGTAAGCCTGAAATTCCCTGTGTTCTCCCAACTACTTCACGTGAATGCTTTGCTATGAGAAAAGAAATGGACCATTTGGTAGATACAAGAAACCAAACATCATCAATTTCATCTTACGAAATAAACCTCATTTGTTTTCTGTTTTTTCAATGATTCCCCAAAATACATTAAAATATGTTCAAATGGTGCAGGGGGTGGGGCAGTGGTGTGGGAGTAACAGAAGATAAACCTAACCTGAAATTGGTTTCTGATATATGAATGGCACTACGTGAGTGCTTAGAGCTTATAGGTAAAGGGCTGGCAGGTTTGACCATCTCTTTCGCTCACTCTTTTTTCATTTTTATTAATGAAGGTAAAATGTAAGCTGAGAATTGGAGATCAATCTAATTGAAATGTCTCAAAAAAGATAACTGATACTTATTGGTACCATTATGAAAGGAAAATGCAAATATGCTATTCATTTAATTCCCCAAGTAATTATATTTGATTGGTCACTGATCCTGTTTCCTAAGATGAGGAAGGTCAAGCTCAGAGATACTGGATAACTTGCCCAAATTGTGGTCATTGTGCAACAAATGTCATTTTAATTCCAGGTCAAATAAGCAGGTGTCATGTGGAGTTCAAAATACTTTGGGGAGAAAAAGAAAAGTTTGTGTTTAACAGGTAATTTGGATTCACTATTTTTATTTTCATATAATTCTTCCAGGGGCTACTATAAGTTTTCTACTAACCCCCAACTTTCTTTCAATGTAAATTTCACTTATTCTCAAATAAACTACTGTTTATGATATAGCTGCACAATATTTTAATTGGATTTTTCAGACTTTTCTAATACTTACTTGCAAAATTCTTTATATTTGGAATTAAAGGGAAATACCATTTTCTCCAAATTAAAAAAGAAGCAAAAAAAAAAAAAGAAGTCATTTCTGGCATGTTATTTAGTAGTTCTGCCATTTTCTGATTAAAAAATACAATTACCCTTAGCAATTATGCACCAATGTATTAAATACATAGTAATCAAAATAAATAGAAGAACAATGATACTTTTTCTCCTCCTTCTTAGCTTCTGGAAGTATTTTAAAAAAAAACATACAGTCTATAGTTTGATTCATAGCATGTAAGAGTTGTTAATTATGGTCTAATATATTTAAGTATAAATATTCTACAAAGAAGATATTAATAAATTGGAGCAATACGTGAAGTTTTGCTTTATCAGAAAGGATGATTTAAAGATAATTATTGCCATGTGATAATATGGATGAATATAACATTAATCTAAAATACCTTATGAATATGTAATTTCAATCTGAAAATGTTGAAATAGGAAAGCCTCCTGTCTGATAGGGCAAACGGAATATTTTCAAAGTAGTATCTTGAGAAAAGAGAGTATTTGGAATTCAGTGCACTGTGAAGGTAAGTAATAATCCCCTGAAGCAAAAATTGCTGCAAGAGGAAAGAAAAGCAATCAGCTTGTGTTCCTTTTTAGCTGCCAGCTCCATTAGGTCACATGGCAATAATGACAGAGAGTTCAATATAGCACATTTTGGGTTTTTCAGTGTCTCTCCTGTCCGGAGTTTCCTGAACAGAACTCTGATGTGGTAAGGCTCCCACACTATTATTTTTAAATGAAATATTACATTTCATTATAAGCAGCTATCACAGCAATAAATGAGACCAGGACACTTCAATATCTGATAAGACTGAAAAGATACCTCAAAATTTATCTCTATATTTTCAATTCTATTGAATAAGCTGCAGAACATCCTAATACACACACAAAAAATAAGTCTCAAGAAACATGCTCTTTGATTTATATATTTGAAATTGCATTTCAATTCCATCTCTTAAATCAAGTATTGAGTTTTTTTCCTTAGTTTATCCTGCATTGTACATTCATTATTTTCTCACAGAGCAGCATCTATAGAATCTTACAAAGATTCAAAGTGATATTAGTATAAGCTTCCCGCATAAGCCACTATTTTTAACCATCAGTAAAGATACAGTTGAAGAATTATACCAATTTCTAATTTTTCCTTGTCTGGAAATCACGAAACTTCTCTCTCTTTTGTTTTTTCAGCATATTTTGCTTCATGACTGCTTTTGACAA
Organism: Sciurus vulgaris; assembly: GCF_902686455.1. Taxonomy (NCBI): domain Eukaryota; kingdom Metazoa; phylum Chordata; class Mammalia; order Rodentia; family Sciuridae; genus Sciurus; species Sciurus vulgaris. The sequence goes on along the minus strand of NC_136470.1, from coordinate 20,345,955 downwards.
AAAAGAATGATTCTATATTTTCTTTAAAGAAGTAGTCGTTGGAGATCCTGTGTGTTAGCTTCAGGCATTGGGAATTTCTTTTAGTTGGTAAGAAATACAAATGAATGAAGGCTCCCAAATTGGTTGTGTGTCTTTTTACCAAGTTTTGATACCTCATAGGATTCAAATATGTAATAAGTAATAAATACACATTTGATTACTTGATCTGAAGTTATAAGTATCTATGCTCTTAATTCCCACTAATAAAACATAATGCTTAGAACAGCTAAATTTGGGGTTGAATCTTATTATCTCCTGTGGGCAGTTTTCCTCAAAACACCTAATTTCGATCTTCCTTTGTAACACTGAAAAAGTGACCAGCATGTTCTTTATTAGTTATGCTCTCTTAGTCTCAACCTGACCCTTCTTTGCTCAACTCTGTTCTGCTGCCTGTGTCGGGATTCTGGAAAACACACTATAGGTTTGTTATGTTTGTGTTTGTTTTTGGTTTGTTTTCCTACCTGGATCTCTATTGAGTTATGTCCATAAGTAACACCAGGGGACATAAAGTCTCCATTTTCTAGTTCTTAGAAGCCAGTCCTGAACAATGTCCCTCCCTGGAGCAGGGACAGTTGTCTCCAACAATAGTAGTTTTGTTGATATTTTTCACATTTCAAACCCAGTCAGATTTGTTCCCTGAGAAACAAGGTACCAGCAGGTCTGGTCCTCTTCCCTGATGGGTGTAGTCACAGTTCCAAGGGGTCTTTATGGGGACCCTAATGTGTTTCTGCTAGTTAGCACACTTTTCTTAAAGAAGTATCAGTCTCAAAGATCCAATGAAATCACTCCTCCAAGCACCTGAGGCTCAGTCAAGGTGAGCAATGTGGTGTTATTTGGGAGTGGATTCTTTCAAACTAATAAATTATAATAGTCTTGGTCTTAGTTTTTTCTGTTTCCCTAGTACCTGGGTTAATATTGCCTCCTTTCTACACTTTCACTAATAATGTTTCCTGTTTATATAACACTTCTACCAAACCCAGTAACAACTTTGAAATAACGAGGGAGAGTTCTTTCTCCTATTATAGAAATTGATAAAGTGTGAATAGTGGTCCCAGGAACTGGATGTCCCAGAAGGGATTAGGAGTTTGATTTTAGTGTGTCTTTGAGCTTAAACGTAATGAGCTCCTTGCCAAAGTAAAACCTGATACTATTATTCCTTGGCATATAGTTGCATTGAAACTAATCCAATTATCACTTGTGGTTAATTCTGATATCCCTGGATAAATGTATGGCTGCTTCAACTGACCATCTCAATAGTAAAAAAGCAACAAAAATGATGGGAATCAGGGAGGAAATGGCTACTATCTATTGCATCAGAGAACTTACATATACAAAAGAGCAATCTCCGATGTCTGAGTTCTGAACTGGGGTCACTGCCAAAGGACCAGAAAACTCCCACCACATCTCTAAAATAGCCTCTTATTTCTTAAAGCAACATAGCAAATTTCACAGGAAAACAGACAGATAATTTAATTATTTTTATTGCAGCTTTACAAGGTAAATTAAATTTTCTTGTTAAGTGTCCATTATGAAGAAAGGAGTTAGGAAAGGAGTATGACCCTGTATCATCCAGAACTCAATCAGAGAAAAAACAAAAACAGGAAAAACAAGGAAGTAAATTGTGTGATAATGGCTATCTGAGGAACAAGTCCAAAATCCATAGCACAGACTGACAGGAAGGGTAGATTGGTTAAAAGCGATATTCGCAGAGAAATGTCTTTTTCCAGAAATCTCATTTTTGTCCTTAAGGACTTTGCATGTATTAAATCAATTATACCCAGGTTATTTAGGATACCCTCCTTTAGAGAACTGTGAACTTTTAGTCATAGCTACAAAATACATTTCCATAATACCAAATTAGTATTTGAAAAATTAGAGATCATGGACTAGCTAAGTAGACACATAACTAATCATCATAGGCTTTGTGATCGAGAATGTGGATATCTAGATATACTCAGAAGAAAATGAGAATTTGAGTCCTAAAGTTACCCTCAACCTCCTTTACCCTGAAAAACACCCATCTCCCATGTCTGAGGACAAATGCTTTCTCTTGGAAAAAAGAAAAAAAAAAAAAAAAGATAATAAACCTATTTGAGGCAGTTGCCTTGTAAGGGCATGCATGTTGTTCTCAAACCAAATTCACCCATAGCTACTTATATATCACAAATTGGGATCAGCATATTCCAGGGGAGAGGCCACCACAGAGAAAAACATTTTCACCCCAAAAGAATCACAAGGTTTTGTTAATTTTCATTGTAAGAAACCTGGGAGATACTAGTGGGAATGGATTCTTAAGGAGTTAGATGGAATTAACTATTCACTTGATTAAGATGAATGGAATGATGGAATTTACTATTCACTGAATTGAGATGAATGTATTGATATGGATATGTACCAAAAACTCTGTGTATTATATGGATCATGAAGCTTGAAATTTGCTAGAATTTTGAAACTTGGATTCAGTGGTACCTATATTAAAGCAGCTTTAGGTGCTAGAACTTTCTTCCCATAAGTTAGAAACAGGAATAGAAAGACTCAGTTAAAGGAGAATGTTAGAGTGAATTATTGCCTGTAGTTTACCTTCCACCAACCCTGCCCCTCTGGTGCCTGTCCCCTTTGATCTCTACCAAATATGTCCACTGAGAGGACATTTCTTTTATAACTGTTTAAATAATAAATTAGGAGGGAATACCAACACCAACATCCATGAAAAACTTCATAGTGGCTTTTTCTTTATTATACTTAAGAAAGTGCTTCTATTGAAATGGTCCATTTGATTTCAGTGATTGGTAAGTGTGCCACTTAAATCACACTTCAAAAAATGAACCACCGAGGAATGTGGTTAGTCTCCAGATTTCACAACTTTGAATTCCACCAAAGATTTAACATAAAGGTCACAATCCTTGCAGTTTGTTTCCAGCCAGTGAATAAGCAAAGCATGGTAATACAAACCAGGCATTATTGTATCACATGGAGCTCCTATAACGAACAATCTTTTATGTAGGTCTAACCATTGACCTGACCAAGATTTCCTACAAAAATGGAAAAGAGGTAGGATGCAAAATAGCTGCATATAAATCAGCAGCTTTGCCATATGTCAATAATACATTTTTTTAAATAAAAATTTAAAAAAAAGTTATCTCATTTGCCATAACTACCAAAAATTTTTAAAAGGCTTAGGAGTAAATGTATCCAAAGAGGTAAAAAGAAAATCTACAATGAAAAGTATGCAACATGGATGAAAAACTTTGAAGAGGGACACACACACACAAATGAAAAGCTAGTCCATATTCATGGATTAGAAGAATTAACTGTTAAAATGTCCATACTACTCACAGATGTCTATAGATTCAATGAAATCCCCATCAAAATACTAAAGACAATCTTCACGGAGATACAAAAATAATCCTAATGTTTACAGGAAACCACAGAAACCCCTGAGGAGCCAATGCTGTCTCCTGAGAAAGTAGAACTAAGAAGGAGGGTTTATAGTACCTGATTACAGATATACTTCAAAATATATACAAAATGTATTTGATAAAGATGCTAGCTAGGAACAATCAAGGGAGAATAAACAGCCTATTTAATAAATGGACCAGTAGATTTGGGTGTTCACCCTAGACCAGATTCCTACCAGTCTCCAGCTTGCGCCCCTCACACCACCACCCGTTACTGCCTCCAACTCCACCAATGTAATATAAACCCCCCGCCAAAAGAAGATATATAAACCTTATTAATAAGAACTAGAAATTGAATGGAGATACAGAAGCAAGATAAAGCATATTACCATCAATAGCTATCAAGGAGAAATTAGGTAGATACTTATGTCCCATCTTACGGTTGACAATTTTCCTTTTAAGTTGTAACAGTAAATGCATGAGTCTTTGTGAGCCAAAGACAAAATCCTACATATCATGCAGGCACTTATATAGCAATTTTAAATGTAACCATTTAAACATGCAAAAGTATTCTTAGTTCAAAGGCTAAAGTAAAACAGGTTTGCTGAGGGTAGGTTGCTATGCATTATCTGAATCAGAAAAGTAACGTGATATAAATATTCATTGTTTACACATGTATAACTAAGTTGTCAAATTATGTCTCTTTTGAAATGTATATTTTACTAATCAAACATATCCTCCTTGGTTTCTAGGACTTTCACTTTGATCATTTTAAAATCCCTAGAATTCAGTAGACAGCTCAGTGTATTAGAAATTCTCAATACATTGGATATGCCAATCAATCAATCAGTGATGATATAGCACTTTCTAGTAAAACAAAAATATTTAAGGATCCACAAATCTCACACAGGTGAAGGTTCACATTGTTGAATATAAAACAAAAAAATGCATTTCATGTGTGTGAACTTTCAATTCAAAATTATATCTGGAGAAAATTAAACCTCAATCAAATATGAACAAGAAGAATTTGACCATCTTGATATTATGGGTTTTACCTTTTTAGCTGTTCTTACTTAAATATTTCTTGTTTATTAAAATAAATCTAAGGTAATATTTGAATGAGGTATGATTATAATTTAAAAAGTGTGCCCCATAGCAATGTGTCTGCAGATCTGAAAGTTATATATCACACTACAAACAAACATCACACTACAAGTCTGTTGAAGCAACATACAGAGTCACATCTATTTTTCTGAGTTGTTTAAATGAAAATATAGTTTACATTATCCCACTGAAATTAACCAAAGAAAAAATATTATTATAAAATTTAATATATTATTTGGATACTCTTTTAGTTTCCCTTCAAGAAATCTTTAAGTTAATATTTCACATCGCATAGCCCAGTGCAAAAACACAACAGCCTGGCAAATTAATTCAAAACCTCCACAGCTTTAGATCTGTCTTCAAGAACAAAAGCAAACTTTAGGAGAATTTCCCCCAAAATAGGAAAGAATTATCCCCAGTTACGTTTAAATTATTACACCAGCTGCTCTTCATATAACATTTGACCTCTTTATAAAATCCAAGGCTCTCAACTGTAGGCATAAAATTGTCATCGCTGACATGGAGTTTAAGTTCTAAGCTATGTATAATAAGGAAAGGCCCTAGAGAGGAAACCCACACAATACTTCAACTTATTTCAAAAGGCTTCTATGTCACCAGAGGCAGAAAAGCACGGACAATAGATAATTCTTTAACGGTGGTCTCAATCAATTACTACACTGCAAAAGAGAACTTCTTTAGTGCTTGATTCTGACTCTAACACCCACAGAGATTTCCAAGAAAGGAGAGAATTATTTCGAGAAAAGGAATTTTCCTTTTCAAAGTTATCTATTTTCTGACAAATTCCAGAAGGCAAAAAAGTAAAGCAGCAGCAGGAGCAGAGTCTTTATTGTGTCACTGTACAGTAATCTTTATCCTTTCTGTCTGGTTTTGTTTGTTTAGTTGGTGGTTTTCTTTTGGTTTTGTTTTGTTTTTTGGTTTTTGTTTTTCACTCTCCACAGTTTAGTAAGCCCAGTTACTTTTCAGGAATTGGATACTTACCAGTTCTATAGGACAGTGTTTTCAGATAAGAGACTTGTATTCTGCAAAACAAGACACAAATGCCTGAAGGCAAGGAACTTGAATTCTAACCAGAACAAAAATATGTTCTTAATGATAAATTAAAAGACATGTCACAGTATGATGGGAAAAAAACAGAAAGTAGGAAAAGTTTGTCAGATGGATGAGGGATTGACATATATGTACTGTGTGTCAGAAGAGACATTCCATCAAGGAATTAACATTTAGGAATACAGCAGTAAACAGGAATAGACAACAAGAAACATGTATGTTCCAGCCCCCAGTCCCATGTTTCTTTAATGATCCAATTGATCTTCTCTCTCTGACAAGGTATTTCTAGCTTAACTCTTTGTTTTAGGTCAGTATAGTAGGTCTTTGCTTTTGGATTAATTTCTTTGTTGATGAAAATAAATTTGGCATCCCAGTCTCTAGATTTTCACTTCACTGACTAAGATTTCCCCACAACCCACTTCCTTTATTTTACTTCATTGCTTTTGTGCCAAGGTACCCTAACAAGCCTATCTTGCTTCTTTTTCTTCTTTTCCCAAATGCGCGTCTCTGTGTCAGTCTCTCATGTAGTCGTTTGCAAATGGGACTGACTTTTCCCTCCAGATGATATTTGGCAAAGTCTGGTGATATTATTGGTTGTCAGAACCCTAGGATAATATTAGAATCTACTAGATAAAGGCCAGGGACCCTAAAAAAAATCTCAGAATGTATAGGATGATCTTGTACAACAGAGAATTACTCAGCCTAAAATGTCATTAACATTGAGGTTGAGAAACCTTGCCTTAGTTCCACAATGTGTTGTTTTCCTGTCCTCAGACTCAGCTGGCATCGTGTTTCTGACAGCTGCCCCAGGCTTTCTGGAGGCTAACTACAGGTTGACTGTAATGTTGATGTTTTTTTCATTAACTTTGACTCCTACTGGAAGAAAGTTGAAGCATCTTTAACTTAGTTGGCGATGTTACAATGCTACATTCTGAAAGTACATTCTCTCTCCATCTCTAAATCCCATGGCCAGATTTCCTGGCTCTGAATAAGATCCATGGGATATAATCCCACATGTAAATATTAGGTCCAGTTTGCTCATCCAGATTCAGGTTGATTCACTTTTGTGAGTCCACTTGGTTAGTCTACCAGTCTGCAACTAGATGCATCCTAAGCATAAAGTCACCATATGCGATATGCTGACACTCAAAGTTGTTGGGTTTTATTGTGAGGATCACATCTATGGATCCTAGAAGAGAAAATTGCATAAGCAAGTCGCTAGAAGCATATATACAGTCTTTACAAACAAGGCATTACTTCTCTGGGCTCTATGACTGTCCAAATCCTTTGTATAATATTCTAAATAACTTGACTATGTCCTAAAAAATCAGTTAGCTTAAAGATATTAGTCAGTATACTATGAACATCTTGAATGTATTATCATTATTATTATTACTATTTTGGTATTAGAGATTGAACCCTGGGGCACTCAACTACTGAGCCACATCCCGAGCCCTTTTGTTCGTATTTTATTTTGAGACAGAGTCTAAGTTCCTTAGGACCTAGCTGAGTTCTGGGTCTTGTCCTGAACTTGTAATCCTCCTGCCTCACCCTTGTAAGTCACTGGGATTACAGGTGTGTGCCACCATACTCAGCTGAACTTTATTCATACATAAATCAGATGGAACATTTATACTGAGCTAATATCATCAAAACCTCAGTGATTTAAAGTAACAAAGACTTCATGCTCCCTGCAAGGATACCACTGTGCTTTACATCACTCTCACTTAAAGGAGGCTACAACTCATGCACTCATCACTACAAAAATCATGAGCTGTCTGTAAAGTTCTCAACTTAGAGGTGACAATCATGTCATATCTTCAAGATCATTCCCAATTTTCAGTGATATGCTGAGGACTCACTGGATCTAGTATACAGATATACTTGTGGTCATGATTTATTATATCATAAAGATTAAAAAAAGAAAAATTTTCTGTGTGTCAAAACCAAAAGGAAACCAGGTACTAATTTCCACAAGTCTCTTCTTAGTAAGGTTATATAGGATATGCTTAATTTGTCTATTAATAAGTGTGGGATGCATACGAATTATTCTCTACCAGGATGACTCCTGACTTTTGGGTGACAGGATAGAGGAAGATAACTACCGGATGTCCTAGTGCAGAACCCCAAATTGTTGAAGGTACATACTAATGATCACTCTAATATTAGTATTTCACTATGGAATCAAAAAAAATGCTTATAATTAAATTTTTATCATTGTCACAGTTAGAAATACACAGTAAATATGTACACTAATATTTTCATAATTTAAGTAAAAAGGATCTGTAATCTCTGTTTTTCATATTATATTTAATAAGATAGTTTAAAAAATTTTGTTCTTATTTTTCTGTAATGCCTAACCCTCAAGATTTCATAGGGAATTAAATTTGCTCTGGGAATGGTAATTTTTTCTACCCATCATTATTATTTTCCTTGAGAAGGCAGAGATAAATGCCATCTGGACATAGCATTTTAGCATCAGATGTTTTAATTTCTTGATCATCTGTTCTGGCAAGATACAGTTTTCATTCAGTGTTTATATTTCCTGCCCTGAGAACTGTTTGATTTGTTTCTGGCATCTGTTCCTCCGCCTTCCTCTGTTAACACAGAAGCAAGCAGAGCTTTGGGTATTTTGGCACTGCCTCCATCTGCTACAAATCCATCGCCTTTACTATGTTTTGTAGCTAGGATCCTTGTAAAACAGTGCATTTTATTGACTGGGGCCAGATATCCAGTAGGTAAGGTTAATATTTTCTCATCAAACCAGACAGTACCACTGTGCCATGGAAAGAGGTGCATTGTTTGACCTCTGAAACCTGCTTTGACAGGCTCCTCTCTGCAGAATAAAGTCTTAGGATTTAAACATTCGCTGATAACATGTGCATTCCAGTTCATGTTTTCAGTATGGTGAGAATGGAAAGCTCTTAGGCTTCCTCCTTTAATTTCAGTCTTGATCTCTATGTTCACATCAACAGGACTTACCATGTTATGGTGTTTGCTTCATTACAAGCTTCCCTTGTCCTACATACTATCTTCACTACCCTTCACGTACATGTTGAAGTTGTCAATTAGGCTGTAAATATTTTCTCACTTAGGTATTTTATCATATCCAAACCAGCACATTTCTACTACTGCATAAAAAGAGAAACCAGAGAATCGTGATTAGTATCATTTATAGTATCATTTTTTCCCTATGTTTTTCTGCTCTCCTTACTTGGTTTTCTGTTCCTCACAGAGAAGAACAAGATTCTCTTATTTTTACAGCTTCTGTTAAATGATGCCTTATAAGTGTTTGCCAGAAATTTAAGAATGATTCATTGCTCAGTACTCTTTAATCCTCATCTACAAAATAATATAGTATTTGTTCACTGCTAGGTTTATGTACCATTGTTTTACATATGTGCATGTACACAAATACATGTATATTTTACACACATGTTAATGTGGATGTCTTTATATATACACACACACACACACACATATATATATTTACACGTAATACATCTTTTCTAGATACATTTCTATACTAATTTTCCCCCTTAATTGGACATTGTTCATTTCAAAAAACACTATACAAAATGCTTCTCACAGCTCATTGCATTCTGCATCGCATAACTTTTTTAAAACCCTGAATGTTGATGGGGACATTGTCCCCAACTTCACTGCCTGCCAGCATGATCCCTTCTATTGCTAAAAGTGGTCATGAAAATATCCTTCCCAAATAAAGTTTTTATGAACTGACGTGTAAAAAGTTTACTCTCACCATAATTCTGAGTTTGAATTTCACACTTAAATGTAATATTTTCAAAAATTCTACCTGTAAAAATATTTTAACTATGTGATATAACCTTAATTTGCTCTTATGTTGGACTCACACTTAAACTTATTATTTACTTTTGCCCTAATGATAAGTGCTTAATTAGATAGACTTGCTGTTCAAATTGTTTCACATCTACATTTTACACTTTTAAATAAGACTTGGATGATTTTCAAAAAAAAATCTGGCAGTGCAGTTTCTAATTTAAGTTGCCAGAGTGTTACTATGGGAATAAGAAATTGGCCAAGATATAATTTCAAAATGGAAGGCAATTTTAAATCAAATACCCTAAGTATAAAAAAGTAGTTTCTTGGGGAGAAAAAGTTGAGCAAAGATACAAAGATAACATAAAGTAGGAAAATCTTTCATAGCTAAAAGAAATTTGGTTATAAGACTGTATATTCCCAAGAAATTGGGTATTTTTTTAATCTTCCCTCATGAAGAGAAGAATCAAAGAAATTTTAGATCAAGAAATGAAGAGAGAAATGTCAAGTTTCTTTTCCATTCCCTTAATTAGTTCTTCATGCTACCTGGAGAAGTAGGTTTGGTAAGGCAATGTACTTTTTTGAAGTAGAATAATAGCCAGAGATAAGACTGTGGCACTCCACACATCAAGCAAAATCTAAAAGTGAAGAATATAACTAAGTCTAACTTTTGAACCTAAATATTAGGCCTCCCAAAATCAATGGAATCAGAGAGAACATTTCTTTTGAAAGAAAAGTCTCTGAGTATTAATTCAGGCAAAGAAGAAAAATCTTGAAGTCAATGATGAAAAGTCATTTTTCAGATTAAATGGCCAGGTCAAACAAGGCAGGGCAAAAAGAAGGCAAATTCCAGAAGCCGAACTTGCACAACCCACATCATGCAATGAGGACAATCTGCCACTAAAATAGAGACATGATAAGTAAGAATAAGTCAGTGGGGCTGGCTTTTTGGGAAAGCACACTATATATACTAAGATTCCAACATTTTAATAAATGGTAGTGTACTTCTATATTATTGTTTGAAATTGTTAAAAGGGCTTCTATTAGCAGTAACTTTGAAAATCTTTTTATCAGCCCTATGGAACTTGTATCTTTATTTTTATTTTGCCATTTTATAAACAAAATGAGAGAGACATAGTGAATCTAAATAAGTAGCAGAAAGTTTCATGATTAATAACAGATAACAAGTTTTTGATACTAAGCACCCTGAATGCAGAATCAATGCATTTTCCCATTTTGCTAGTCTACGTTCTGATTTGGGATGTGAATTCCAAGGAGGAAGAATAAAAACATTGTTAGTACAATGATCATTAAGCTGAAAATATATCTAGGGTCCAAAGAGAATATACATAAGATGGTAGTTTTTTAAATTTCCCTGAAAGGAAACTTCATATTTCAATAGAAAAAAAATTGATGAGGCATTCTGTGGACTTGCGCTACCTACTCTTCCTACACTCCAGAGTCTCTACTCACACGTTCTACTGATAGAAGGAGTCATGCTCCAACACAAAACCTCTTCCCCTGTACAGCAGGTGCTGTTCTTTCTATTTCTCAGTTATTGTCCCAGCAATTTTCCATTTTCTCTTTTGCATCCATTGTCTTTCTTCTTAGAGTATTCCCACCATGATAGCATGTATTATTGTTTTCTCTCATCGTTTAAAAAGAAAACTAAACTTAAAGAAAAAAACTCAATAAAAGCCCTGTTCACCCCAACACATCTATTTCTCTCTCTCTTCTTTGCAGCATGATGCCAAGAAAAAAAATTGTTTATTGCGTCTGACTCTTATTTTTCTCTCTCAATTCTCACTTCAGGACCCTCCAAACAGGGATGTTTGTGCACCATCGATGACCAGAATAGCTCTCAAAAAGTCACCAATGACTTCCTGAAAAATAAAACCAGGATTTACTATCAGTTTGCATTGTAATGACAATCCATAAAAACAATTGAATAATAATGTTTGGAGTAAACGGAGCTCAAATTGTTTCTTATCAACACATTTTTGTCAGGGAATAGATTTTTAGTTCTTCAGTGATATCATTCTGTAATCCTTAGACCACTACATGGCACTTAGTAGGTGCTCAAAAATGTGTTTAATGTTTGAATAAATTAATGAATGAATAATACATGAACAAATGTGTGACAAAGTACGTACGTAAGTGGGTAGTTATTTTTAATTCATTGAATACAGAAAAATTGATTGTTTATATCATTAAACCTCAGGTTATGTTATATAGAAGTTACTTTGCAGGAAAGATTATTGTTGAGATCAGTAAACTGTCTTTCCTTAGGGTTGATGTCTAGTCATCATGTTTGTGTTTCACCTGTCTTTCATAATGTCTAAAAATGTGACATTGATAAATGTCGCAAACAGTTGCTAAATGGTGCAATGAATAAATACAGCTTCTGTATTGCAGTGAAAACCAAGATGCAAGTGCATGTGCCTTTGGAGGTGTTTATCTGTGAAACCTGTTTGTTTTCCTGTGCAATGCCATTGATATTTCACAGCTCTAGGTACAGAGTAGATAAAGTGGAGAAGTCTACTCTCTAAAAGAGATGTAATATTATCCTGGTTAAGTAAATTGTATCTTATCTATATGTGTAATTGAGGAACAAAAGCACAAATTTCATTTTGGAAGAAAATGATGTCTCTAGGGAATAATCTATTTACATAGATACAATTTGGGAAGCAGCTTAATTCGTGTTGCATGCAGTTTACAGGGTAGAAAAGTATTGCTGATAGGACATGGGCTGCCTGTGTTCAATTAAACTGGGCTCTTGGGAAAAGAAAAGGATATCAGTAAGAAGCCCATGAGGAGGTTTAGTGTCACAGTGCCCCAGGAATTCACTGATAAATAGTGTGCTGGATTTAACACATAAGATAAGGATTAAGAGTGAACCTGAAAACTGAATTGTGTATTTCTAGCTTGGGCATCAAAAGGATTAGCAGTTGACAGGAATATATGTTGGGACAGATTGTGAACCCAGCGTACATTGGTGCCACACACCAATGGCATAGTGCGCTCAAGACTCAGAAGGGTGAACTGTGTGCCATAAGAAAACAATGAACCAATCATTCTAAAGCATGCTCTTTCTTTTTTTATGATTACAAACAAGGAAGATAGGAATACAAGTAATTTTCTGGGCATACTGATCTCCTGAAAACAGTTCTTTATGACATATGACATTTTAAAGACCCTCATCATATAGATGTCATTGTGTTAGAAATTTGAGTTTCTAAAATTTCCTAGACTTATAATATTTCACCTGATTTTTCCTGTCATTTAATTGAAAAAAAATTACCATTGTGTAATTTATTTGAAAATTATTGTTTTTATAGCTTTCAAAACAAGACATTCTCTGACTGAAACCAATTGAGTTTACATTCTAGATGTTACTGCTCATACACAGGAAGGGCTAGGATGAAACATATGTTTAAATATTTCCAATAAAACTGAAGACCATATGAACTTTTTCCTTTAAGATTTGGTTCATCCTGCACATTCTATATAGAGTAGTGTAAGATGAATGAGGTGTGTGTCCTTGGGTACAACTTCATTTTATTTTTCTAGAAGTTAATGTACTATTATGAAAACACAACTTCAATTTTTAGCTTTGTCTACCATGAGTAATAGGACTGGCTGAATTAAGTTTCATCTTTGCCACTGGAACATTGTGAATTTGAAAGCTGCCATTTTTCAGTCTTCTCATTCAAGTTATAAGTGGGTTCAAGGTATCATGACATATGTAGGTGGAAATTGCTGAACCCAGCACCTGCCACACTTTGGTGCACTGTGAAGCGTTCAGCTGGAATAATCTCACAACTAACTTTTACTCATCTCATATTTAAAACCACACTGTTTAAGATGATAGAATTAAGTATCTAAATGCAGCTTCCCTTTCATTGTTCTCCATTGTAGATAACAATGTTGTAACCATTTAAACCATCATTTGGGGAAAATGATAATATATACACCCATTGTTTATTAATTCTAGAAAACTCATTATAAAATTTGAGGATATGCCTACTTATGGAATCATAGCTATACACAGGAGAAATATTTAATATTTAAAGTTTACCTTTAAATTGTTTTTAGGGGTAGAATGTCCAGTGGTTTCTTTTGCATTATTTTCTACCTTAGTTTTAAAAAGATTATTTTTTTCATAATTATGAAAATTTTAAACTTAGCAAAACCCTGCCTCAATGTGACTCAGTGGTTAAGCATGGATTCAATCCCTCATACCAAAAAAAATATATATATAATTTTTAATATATTGAAACATTCTTAAATTTTATATGATCATGCCTAAAGAAGATTATAAAAATATAAAAAATAAAGAAAATGTGTTGTAAAAAATGTAAAGTTTGTTAAAGAAATGATTTAGTAGACCTTATTCTTATTAGAAGTCATCTGTTAAACAAGATAATGCCACTGATAAACACCTAATTCCTATAATTTAACATTTTGTATTGTAGCCAAGAATTCAGTGACATAGCTATAATTTTCCTTTTTGTAATTTATGATATAATTTATCATTTTTGCATTCAAGAGCCATTTGATCAAACAAGAACTGTTTGACATGATTCCATCATACCTCATACCTTTGAAGAATGCTGCAAATCTTGGGAGAGTTTCTCCTGTTTAATGACATATTTTTTTTTTAAGAAAAGAAGTAATTTACATGTAAATTAGAAAGTACCACATTCATTGATATTAATTTATTGATATTTGAGAGGGACTCCATGCTCAACTGTGTGTTGTCTTCTATTTTTACATAAACCTTGTATGAACTTATTATTTCAAATACTAAGTCATTTATGATATAGCAGTAATAGCAAACATTTTTGTGTTGGGATTTTATAGACTTTCTCTTATTTAATCCTCATAATACTGCCATGAATTCATCTATTATTTACCTCATTTTATCATAAGGGAAACTATACCTCAGAAAGGTGCTGTGCTTTGACTGGGGAGAATAGGAGGGACCTGGAGGTCTCAAGGGCTCAAGTACAAATCAGTCTGATCCTGGATTAAGAAATGCAATTACTAATAGTAGTCTCATTAGTTTGCCACACACTTGATGGAAAAGTTTTCTTTGTTTCTTCTTGGTTTTTTAAAAATAAGCACTTAATCCTTTCATTGAATAACTGTCAAATCTGCACAGTCCCCAAGGAAAGACAGCCTTTTTTTTTTCCTTCTCCAAGAAACAACTGCTGTGAACCTGAATTTAGTACAAAGTACTGCACACCCAATTAAACACCAGCTCACGGTTGGTTTTGATTTGAAAGATTACAGTATAGGAAATGGATGTGTCACGGAAGTAACACCCTCTACATGAGAAATATTAAGGAACATATGTGGAAGATGTTTGTTCAGAGGTTGTTGGAGCAAGAACGTTACCACCATCACCTATGCTTGGTAGAGAAAAAAATGTATCAGTGACTATTGGTAGGAAAACATTTCAATAAGGGGGAAAAAAAACAGAAAACCAGAAATGTTGAGAGATGCTCTGCTAGTCAGTTGCTTTCATGGGGAAGATTGAGGCAGCTAAGGAGGTGTAGGTCATCTTATTTAATTGATTTGGAGAGCATATTAGGTTTTCTTTCGTTCTTCCTGAGTGGGAACTTGGGACAAAAATAAATGTGTTGGCCATCATTGATCAAGTCCTGACCAACTGAACTGGTCACTGCAATGATTTTGGCTTGACTTCCTGGATTGGTGTTCTGAGCATGTAATTTGGAACACAGTTCTGTTGTCATATGTGGTCTGGCCATTGTCTCTTTGTAGTGGTCACCTTCTCTCTTTCCGTATATTTTCTACCTTTCATCCACTTGAATATTTTCACGCGTTAGGGATCTAGCACTGGAGAAGGGGAGGGAGGGAGCCCAGGCTTTTTTGAAACTGGTGCTGCCAGGATATGATATGGATGTTCTTTGGGTGTGGGGGTTGCTCAAAGCCAACTCTTTAAAATCTTCTGATAAAAAGTGTGGTCCGTGGCCCAGAGTATCAGTATCACCTTTGCGTTTTCTAGAGTGTACTGAATGAGATCATATTTTAACAGAATCCTCAGGTAGTGTATACATACAGTAACATTTAGGAAGCACTGCTATAGAATAATGTCTTTGTGAGTTTCTCAGGGACATCTTCCAACTACAAGTCTCATGATGATAGTGGTGCCCCCTCTACTGACTGCTTTGGTTTTCTTCAGTCTCTGGGCTTCATTTCATGAATATGTTCACTTCAAACTCGATCCCTTCAATTCTTAAGGAACCCTATTTTCAGTACTTTACAGGAAAATTCCAGCCAGGTTAATGTATGTGCTGCACAGAAAACCTATTCTTGCTCCCTCACTGTTAGAAATGCACCTCACTCTGCCACCCTCTCTTTCTGATTGACTCTTTCAGACAGGCCTTAATAACCCTCTGCTATATAATGCATGTTTGTGTTTCTCCAAAATTGGTACACTGAGTCCCAACTTTCAATGTGATTGTACTTGCAGGTCAGACTTTGGGAAGTAATTAGGTTTAAACAAGATAATGAAGCTCCACATGGTGGGCATAGTGCCCTTTAAGAAGAAGAGATCAAACCACACCCTCAGTCCCCTATGAGGATACAGCAACATATGGCATACCATCAATTTCTGTGAAAATGCCTGGCACAGATTAGGTGTTTAGTGAGTATTTCTAAATGATTATATACTGAGTGAACTTATGTAATATCACCTAATTAGAATAGGTAGTTAATAAAAGTGAAATCAGATTTTCTGCAATTTATTTTTACTCTATCATTTGAATAACACAACAGAGAGTGAGAGGAGTTACTACAGATTGTATTTGTTTTTTAGGAGTTTTCAAAAGATGACAATTAGCTACACTTACATATGGTGTTCTTGTCTTATTGGTTTTATGCCTTTGCTGGTGCTTTGTTTGAACAACTGAGGCAACCTTCAGAATTTACTGAGGCTCATAGAACTGCTAGTCACATATCAATACCTTCATGCACACAAAGGCCCACACTGTTTATTGAAGTCCACATTGTTGATGTGGATAATTGACTCTACATAATCAAAGAGTTAATACAATGTTTGATTTTCCTGAAGTTAATAGTGTGTTTCTTATGATCGTCTTTACTTCATTTTTACTTGGTCATTTAGAATTTTAAACACAACTATATGGGCCTGGATTTGCAGAACACTTATTTATCAAGGTGTGCAATGCTAATTATCTGATTTGTTCTAGCAAATTTAGACTTCTGTTCAGCATTTCCAGCCATTAGCAGTCAAATAATTCATTATTCACCATCAAGTTGTATTAATGCTTTTTGTTGGTTGTTTCGAATTGTTTCATGACCAAAAAGCAATTGATAGAACTGCATTTCAGGGTTCTTGTCATCCATGGGAATTGACTTCATCATGACCAAGTATCAAAACAAGTGCCAGATAATTTGGTAAACTTTTTTCAAAATGATGTTAATAGTGTGCAACATGTGACTTAAGCAGGGGTTTTGCCACAACTTCTTTCTGAGCAACACTACAAATACCTATTATGAATTTATGCTGTAGAAAAAGACACTAATGTTAAATTATGGAATTCTAAATGTGCCAAACATATAAAGAGAAAGATAAATTGAATTCATACACTGTGCAGTTCTTAAGTCATTACTTCTTACGGCCACAGTCAACTTATATTAATATTATCATTAACAATTGTCATCAAGGCAGTTTCTGAGCATTTATATAAACTCAATTAAATTTTATATCTCCTGCTTTAAGTGATTAACACTAGTTAGCTAAAGTAAAAAATAATTTCTATGTTGAAAAGTTCACCTGGTGATCCATAATTAAATATTTTGCTCATAAGTTCAGAAATCATTAAGGACATTGTTTATTTTAATTCAGATACATAGGTGATACACAGCAGGTAATAAATCAATCAATGAAATCTGTATTGTGAGGATTTTAAGGGAGTAACAAAATCATCGTCTCTCCCATTAATTACCAACAGGGTTGACATTTTCCCCTTAGGAAATGAAACAGTCTCTACATCTTGAATGCACATTTAAGAATCTTTCCCTTTTTAGGAAACCTGCAGTAGATTCTTCAGCTTTCAAATGCTGCTTTACATCTCTCCCTCTGTGTGAGAAGAGACAATCCCCCAGAATTTGTTTCCCTTAAAAGAAGAGTAAAAGGACCAGCCAAAATGTAAATGAATGTTAAATACAGGTAAAGAGTATAAACAAACTTCTTGTAGTATCCTTACAATTTAATTATGTTTGAATTACATAATATAAAAATTGCAAAAATATGAAAATGTCTACATAACTAACATAACAAAAATGAAAATAATAAATGAATCTTCATATCAGTATTATGTATTATCATTAATATGAAGCCATATTCAATTTTAGTCATGAATGCTTTTATACTACAAAAATTGCAATTAAACAAGCTAAAAAGTTGACTGAGGAATGTATAAGCAAAATATATGGAAAAAATAATCAAAAGTGTGAAAATGAATAACTACTGAGATTAAAAACAAATTTATTATAATAGAAATCAAAATAAAATGGAAAGAATAATAAGTATTCAAAAACTTAAGAACATTGATAAAATTTTAAAATGTGAGAAAAAACGATAACAGGAGAAAAAATAAATATTAGGAAAGAGGGAGGCACTAAAACAATAGGTAGAGAATATATTTAATAAACTGTGTTAGCATATTCCTCTCAAATATTAAAATTTTAAAATCTAGATGAGGAAGAACAAGTTTAAGCAAATAAGTGTTAGATAAATCTTTCATAAATTGAGGTTTTATACTTGATATAATCTGATTTTAAATATTGTAAAAAATTATTTTAAAAACTCTGCCTGTAGGAGAAACTAAGACACTTTTCAAATATGTTAAAATAATACACCACATCATCTAAAAACAGTGTAGAATGTTTATAACATTTAAAAATATGTTTACATAGCATTACTTTATAGTTTGTGGCAAGTGGAAGATTGTTTTTAAGACACTGAAAATACTTTATTGCATCCTGTATTCATTCTTTGGAAGAGTTAGGAAAGCAAGTCTGAACCATATAAAAGAAAAGACTACAAAAAATAGAAAAATGGTAATTCTTAATTGACCTTACTGTTTCACCATTTAGGAAAATAAAATAAAAATTCAAAATATAATCCAGATTAAAGAATGCATGTATAAGAATTATCAGATAATTTTATATGTTTAAAGGAGAAAGAACAAAATAGAATAAAGGATTACTTATTCAACCTGATTTTAAAACTGAATTTAAATCTAATATGATAAATGCAGAACTATGCAGCCAATCTGGAGAGAAATGGACTCAGATATATTTAAAAATCTTATGCATGTGATCAGTGGTGATGCAGGTCTGGGGAAAAAGGATTTATTAAATTTGTTAAGTTTATTAAGCATAGAGCTATGGGATCTGCATGTGCATGTAAGATATACCCAGACCTTACATAAAAAATCATTTCTTTTTTTTACCTCTTTCTCTTTTTTTTAATTATTTTTTTTTATTTTTACAGACTGCATTTTGATTCATTGTACACAAATGGGGTACATCATTTTGTTTTATGGTTGTACGTGATGTAGACTCATACATTTGTATAATCATACATATACATAGGATAAAGGTGTCTGTCTCATTCCACCATTTTTCATACTCCCCCTCCTCCCTCTCATTTCCCTCTATGTATTCTAAATTCACAATAGCTAGATTGTGGAACAAACCTAGATGCCCTTCAACAGACGAATGGATAAAGAAACTATGGTATATATACACAATGGAATATTATTCAGCCATAAAGAAGAATAATATTAAGGCATTTGCAGATAAATGGATGGAATCAGAGAATATTATGCTAAGTGAGATAAGCCTATCCCAAAAACCAAAGGCCTTGAATGTTTTCCCTGATAAGTGGATGATGATATATAATGGGGGTGGGAGGGTGGGGGTTGAGAGAAGAATGGAGAAAAATCATTTCTACATGAATGAAATATAGAAAATAGAGAAGAAATTATATGCAATCTGAAGAGATCCTTGAGAGAGAGGGCATATGAAAGGGATCCAGACTGCAGCATCAGTCAGAATCTAGACAAAAAACTGAGACCAATCTTGGGCCCTCTATCTCTGAGGTCATCTAAGTGTGGTCAGGAGTCAATTGGGCAGAGTCACAATAGGTGGTGCAGAATGAAGCCCTTGTGTCCTGTATAGATCTGCCCTCCATACTTATACATGGGTGAGTAAAAAGTGCTTGTTGTTTTCAGCCTCCAAATTCAGAGGTGGGACATTATACAGGAAGAGGAAACAGAAATTCTAGAAACAACTTGTCATTTTGTCTAACAATTTCATTCACTGAAAATCAATCCTCATGAATTAATTATTTTTCAGTTCTATTTTTTCTTCCACATTGATTAGTTGGAATTATTAAAGATCTTTAGACATCAATACTTTTCCTTTACCATGCAATATTTTATAAAGAAAGAGTTCTTTTTAGTTGCCAAGTTCAGAATGAGAAGTTGATGCTCTTATTATTTCCAGCAGTGCCCAGTGATATTTTATTTTTTGACATTTTTTCCTCATTGTTTCTTTTGTCTTGTGATTATATCATATGTGTTATGTATTCAGGGTTCCAATCAATTGTATTAAATATTTTATTTATTGTTTTGAATATTTCCACAAAATTTTTTCATGTGGGGTTCCTTGCAATTGAATTGGAACAATTGCCTTTGAGATTTTCCCCACATTCTCTTACATGCAGTTATCCATGAGTAATCTTGTATGTTAACAATTCTGAACCTGGAATCAGCCTTGTTCTAAGGAAACATTGTTTTAAGGCAGATCACTATCTGGAAGGCAAGTAATCTCATCACCTCAGTTGTCATTGTTCCATCCGTTTTTCAGCAGTTAGATCTAAGAAGCATGTATCTTAATGGAATTTAATTTTTATTCTACTGTAAATGTGGCAAAATTCATTAGAAAGTTTCCAACTGTCTTCCAACGAAAGTTTAAAACTCTTTCCAACTTCTTATGCATATAAATGTTGTACCAAGTCAGTAGGTTGTGGAAAGGTCAAAGAAAGTGTCTGGAGATGGCATGCAAGACATATGACTTACTGGGGACAGCTTGCAAGCGATCAGTTAGTGTTTCAAGAAGACTTCAGTGGTGCTAGACTGAAGAGGTAACACCTCTGTTGCTCAAGGTATTTTACCAGGCAGTGCATCTGTCTCTGATGGCATTTTGTCCAGTGGTGGCTAACTGGACAAGTGATATGTATTCTTCCCACAGTCCCCTCAGTTATATCATTCCCTCTCAGAGAAGGGTTTATAAGTTAGGTTGCAGAAGGAGTGACATCATCAGCATTTGCTTGCTTAGCTTGCTTCCATGACCAGCAACTGTCCCTGCGTACATGCAACAAAGTAGTTTTTTTTAAAGATAAACTAACTGACCTTATTTCCCAGTGTGCATAAGAGAAGCCAACATCCTTCCAGTTCAGGCTTGAGTTCATTGTGCCCTTAACATGGCTGGGTTTTGGGGAACAGAAAAGGTTCATTCAGGGATATTTGGGGGATTTGTTGTAGTCAGATTTTCTGTTTTTTGGCTGACTCCCTTACTTCAGAGATTATACACTCATCACTCTTTAAGTACACAAAAGAGAATTTGTCATACTAAAACCTGCAGACTAGTTAGTCTAAAAATTTCAACACATTTAATTTTCTAGTCATTTTTAACTGAACATTTCGACCAAATAAACAGTAAAATATCACCTGTCTTCTTCTGAATATTTCTTTGATGTCTAGATCCTTGCCTTCCTCTTTCCCCTGACCACATATTTTTCATTAAGCACAATATATATTGCCCTTATATATATATATACATATATATACGTAACTTTTTGAGTTGCTCTTGTAAAGTTCTAGTGTACATAAAGTAACCTTAATCCTTTTTTCCTTATAATTCTATAAGTTTTGAAAAAAACATATACAATATACAGTTTTACACTACTGTAAAACTGTGGGTTGCCTCACTCCAACACATTGCCACATGTTCCCTTTGTAAGAATAAACCTCCCTGATTTAAGATCCTGGGAAATCCGTGATTTGTGTTTCCTTCCCATCTTCCCATGGCTTGATTTATACACCTGGGTTGTCATAGGAATGCTACAAACCCATGGAGGTAGCTCAAGCTGTTAACTCTGTCACTCCACTTTTGACACTTAAATGAACGAATGAGAACAGGCAACTCATGCATAACCACCGATACCCACCTATCTGATTAAGCAAAGCAATATTCTACCTACCTAAAGGGTCATACTGCACACTGGGTGTAGCAATCACACCTGCCATCTTGCCAGGCTTGCACCCACAAAAAAAATTTTATTTGACCTAGGTTAACCCCAAGACTGGGGACACCAGACAGCATCTTGCTTATCTGGAGTGTGCTGGTATATGGGGGAAATTTCCCACTGCACAGGCACTAAAAGAACAAAAGTACACATGTAGAGATTTCCCCCAAAGAACTCCAGTTCTAGAAAACTTTTGAATATTTATCCCCTCCTATGAAGATTCACCCTGCTGAGAAACAAAAACTGAACACCCATTTGCCTTGAAGCACACTTCATTGGTTTCTCAGTGTGCAATTTTCTCTAACATTGAAACTCTGGTATGTTCTTAAATTATTTTCTCCAACATGGTCAAGAACCTGGAGAGCTGCAGGAAAGACCTCCTCTGTCTCTGGAGACCTCCTTGGACCTGAGACTAGTAATAGTTCTGCATAGCCACTGTTGGCATTTCTTTGTGATTGGGTATCTGGAAACTTCCTAAGAACAAATCATTTTTCTTAACTTGCATCAATTTTGGTCTCCTTTATGACTTCTGCTTTTAACGAATGTAACACACTGCTGATTTAATGTATTTTTCTGCTTATTGTACTTAATGCTCCTACAATATGATTTTAACATCTTGTCATTTTGTATTATATTTATGATTCTGTCTCTTGAGTTTTCAAAGTTTTATATTAGTTGTAACCAGTAATACAAACATTAAATGTCACACTTCATCTCTTAAAAAGGAAAAAGAAATCACTAAACAATAAACTTGACTGAATCCTGTTTTTGGAAATTTTGTAAAGCATCTGTATCAATTCAGTTTTTCTTCCAACATCAAAAACACAAACTGCTTTCTTTCTTCTTTCCAATCAGGTATTCATCTTTTAGTAGTCATAATTCAAAGTGTTCTTATGATCTGCTTTATTAAATACAATTAAATTTTTAGCTTCTTAAAAAGAAAAAAAAAGATGTCATATAAATTGCATCATGAAGAAGGTAGCTTATTGCAGGCTTCTTTCCTTAGGAATATATTTTCATTTGAGATTAATTCATAATCTTTTTAAACAATATACAAAATGTGTTACCCATTCACTGATAAAGGAGAGCTGGAGAGTGAGTAATATGGTTGCAAGTCAAAGTCAGATATGACCATAAGAAATTGCAAGGTTTCCTTGGCAGATCTCATGGGAGAAATGGTCCCTGACCTTATCCATTTTACTGTCCTTTTCCCTGACACTCAGAAGTACATTCCTGGGCGAGGCACTTCCAACAGGAAGCTTTCTTACTGCAACCTGATTTGGGCATTCTCAGTCACCTCTATCAAGGCCTCCTTACCAGTACACATTGGCTGAAGCACCTTTTGTAACCTTGGCTCCATAATATTTCACTCACAACCCTCTCCCAAGCACCCCAGCAATTTTAAAAAGGAAGAGTCTATTATTTAAGGCTTGTCAGCTGTGACACAAAGTCACTTCCCAAAGTCTATCCTGCATGTCATTTTGACCCTCACCCTGTTATTTTCCACAAGGGAAAAATCGAAACATGAGGCACATTTCTTTTTGTCCTCTTGGTAGTACTGCTGCAATAAGTGAATGGAGCCATAATTGGTCATTTGAGTCTGGCTCACTGTCCTAATGGACAGCCTCAACACCTGGCAGCTTGGCTGACTACTCCAAGTTTTTAGCCACAAAAAGTACTTGTTATGTAGGTTTTTAATTGAAAACAAGTTTCATTTGAATTGGGTAAATACCTAGGAGTAAAATTGCTAGATATTATGGTAAGTGTGTTTTTACTTCATGAGAAAGTGCCAAACTGTTTTCCAAAGCAGGTCTATTATCTTTGCTTTCAATGTATGAAAGTTCCAGATGCTCCACATGCTCACTATTTTTGGTCTTTCCAGTTCCCCCTCTCTCCGTTGTCTTCTTCTTCTTCTTTTTTTTTTTTTTTTTTTTTTTTTAATTTTTCCCTTGTCTTGCCTTCTTTGTGTCATTATTTCAATAGTCACTAAGTGTCATTATAGTTTTCATCCACACTGCCATGATGATATTAATGTTAACCATTTCTTTAAGTGCTAACTTCTCACTCACATTTGTTAAATTCTTTGGCCTATTTTCATTCATTATTTTGTTTTATTCACATCAGCATGTAAAAAAGTAACACTTACTTTGTGGCTGTGTGTTCTGATATTTTTATTTTAATTTCTGTATCTTTGTTAAAGAATATTTGCCTTCTAATGTAGACAGTTGTGTTGTTCCAAATACTTTTCATTTTTTTCCTTTCTAAGCTGAATTCTTTCTTTATATTCCCCATCTTGGAATCTCTGACTGGAAAAATAACTATCCCAAAGCCTGGAAACAAATGTACAAGAATCATAGTGAAGATACAACTTGCCCAGAATAGCAGTCATCAGAGAAATAAGCAGATAAGAATGCTTGAATGGAAAGTTGGAAAAAATTGCTAGAAGATTGATGTGCACTGGTATGAAAGTTAAAAACCTAATGGCAAGTACATGTTCAGTTCCTTAGCTCATTTATTGATAGGCACTACACAGAAGAAGACATACAATCGGCCAACAAATATATGGAAAAATGTTCAACATCTCTAGAAATTAGAGAAATGCAAATAAAAACTACTGTAAGATTTCATCTCACTCCAATCAGAATGGCAATTATCAAGAATATAAGCAACAATAAATGTTGGTGAGGATGTGGGGTAAAAGGTACACTCATACGTTACTGGCGGGAATGCAAATTGGAACAATCCCTATGGAAAGCTGTATGGAGATTCATTAGAAAACTTGGAATGGAACCACCATTTGACCCAGTTATCCCACTCCTCACAGTTTTTACTCAAAGGACTTAAAATCAGCATAATAAAGTGATGCAGCCACATCAATGTTTATAGCAGTTTAACTCACAATAGCTAACTATGAAACCAACTTAGATGTCCTTCAACAGATGAATGGATAAAAAAATGTGGTGTATATATATATACATGCATTTTTTCCTACTATTTTTAGTTTTATTTATTTCTACTTCTATTTATTAAAAAGAAATACGTATTCTTAAAATAAGATATTGAATATATATTAATAGTTTCACATCATACTAAATATTGTGTACATTTCTATTTAACATATTTGGTGATATTATACTTCTATCATTTCCAAACACTTAAGTAGTTACTCGTTTACATTGTCTTATAGCTTAGAAGATTTAAAAAAATATTGTAACTAAAGCAAAATATTGAAAAATGCATATGATTAAAATCTATTTGTTTTGAGAGTATATTCAAAAATAAATTGTTGAGACAACATATTTTATTTTACTAATGAAGTACCTTGTAATGGTTATTTTCTTCTTGTTGCTTATGTAAGTGATTCGGTTATCCAATAACATGCACAAAACTGAAAAAATTTTCAGTTTTATTTCAATTTTACATTACTATTCAATCCTCTCACTTTAACTTATTTTTCACATATTAATATTTATGCTTTCTGTTATAAAATTATACAGAAAAGAAATTTCAGAGAAGTTTAGTTTACTTTTATTTCCATTTTACCTTTATCTTTCCTCCTTCTTATAAACATTGTTTTTGGTTTCTGCTTTTAGTGTTACTTTTGACAGTTTATGAAACTACATAATATATATATGTACTATGTGTATCAATTATCTGTACATATATTATACATAAGTGATAACCTTTATTGATAGGCATAGGTGGTGTCCACATAGGGGAAACATACACATACTTTCATATCAATAAGTCTGATATGTTCCGAAGTACAATGTGGATTATAAATTGATATTTTTAATATATATCAGAAATGAATAACAGCATTTATTTATATATTTATAAATATAAAGTAAACAGAATTTCTATCTCCACTCACATTAAGGAAAATTAAATAAATTGAATATATGTTCACCTCTGCTATGCATATATGAGAATTATGTATGTATTTATATACTTCTGGTTATATGTGTTCATATAAATACAAATATATATTATATTAATACTTTTAAACATAGATAAATTTAAATATTAATATACGTATTGACATCACAGAATCATTTTTAATTAAAGAAAGTAGAAACTTCCAAGAGTCCAGGGGGAGGGGAAATCATGGTTAAGTAAATTTTATATAAACAATATTTATTAGAAATATTGTGACAGATCTGTATGTATTGATTTCAGAGTTACATATATTATAAAATTTGAGTAATAATATTATAATAGCTTTAGTTTGATCTCATCGTTTTTGCAAATAATTATTATTTGCGTATACTTATTTGTATTCACATAAACAATAAATTGTCAAGTGTGGCACCTACCACATTATGTACAAATACCAGATCAAACACATAGGTGGTAGCTTCCTTGAAGGGAGTGTGAATTTGTACTCACAGTATAATGCAGCAAACAAGATCCTTGGCATAGCATGGAGAACAAAACTCATAAATTCACTGTCACTTTCCACTCAGAACTCAGTGATGACAGCTTTTGAACAAATTAACCTTCTCTGAGTAGGTCATCCGGCTCTATACAACCACTTGGATCTGATTGCAGGGCTGGCATTGGAGAGTAAACAGTGGTACTTCTTTTCAACCCGGCAGGGTAGAATGGTACTGAAACAAGGCAGTCAATCTGGGTATTTTTTTCGTATCTATGGTTAAGGACATGCAAGGGTCTTAGTGTTAATAACAAAATAAATTTTGGCCATCTTAGAAATGCAATGCTGGGATATGATTGTGCCTCTTTTTCTCAGCAGGTCACGAGTCTATCACCTGTTAAAATGGAAATTTTGAGGCAGAAATCACAATACAATGAATAAGAAATTCCAAGGGTGAGCCCAGCTCAAACTAAAAATGAATTGTATTAACAACATAATAGAAGTTAACAATAGGATTTGAAAAACATTATGCCCTCCTTCCTTAAAAAACTTTTGGTCAAAATTTATGCTGTAAATCTATTGTAGAATCTCCCAGATTGCCCATGGCAGTCCTAGTTTATGCCTAACATCTCCACAGAAATGATATTTCTCTCTTTGTTTCTCAAAGGGGTATTCTATATTGAAGAATACAAATTATATCCCACTTTCCCAGTGTATGTACCATAATCCTCAAATTACTAGCCTTGACTTTTTCAGATTGGACTTTTCCATCAGATGCTTTTTTTGTGTACAAAACACACCAAATCATCCTAGGGCTGCCTCCTCCTTCTCATCAGATTTTAGTTTAAACATCATCTCAGAAGTCTTTATTGACTTTATAATTTCGGTACAAGTTAAACTAAAAAATAACACAAGAGAGCTGAGACAGGAAGGTATTTATTGGTCTCATTAGCCAAGAAATTTAGATGTATGGCTTGTTGAGTTTGCATGTCAGTTATTTTGCCATCAAAGGTGCCGGAATTTTATACTCCACTGTACTCATTGTGTGGACTTTTGCCCTGATGTCCATAGCTTCTTGGTTTTGAGGTGACTTCTGCATCTACTCAATCCATATTTTTTTTTTTTTCAGGCATGCTGGTGAGGAAAGGGCAAAGGGTCTAAGGGTTTTCTTGCAATAAGACTTAAATTTTACTTGGGAAAGTATGCTCTGTTGGGGGACATTCCCCAGCCTCGATTTGGCTGGAGCTATATCTCATTAAATTCTTAGATGAAAAGAATGGGGAAGTGAGAATATTTTGCAGGACACATGGTATTCCTGGAGAAAGGAGGAATAGTTTTATATGTCAGAAAGGAAAATGGGTGCCTTAAAAGCAAATAGTGACAACTTTGTGCAGCAAAACTCAAATATATTTCTCTTACTCCACACCAGGGCATTCCTTACAGTATCCTGTTTGGGCATTTCCTTGTTTATTAATTTGCTTATGTTTATAAACTACCACTTCCCTTCTCCATTAGATTGTGAACTTCATAAGGACAGGAGTTCTTTGTTCTGTGTTCAGTGCTGTGTTCTTCATGCCCTGATCAGTGTAAGATATGGATTAAGCAATTATTTTAAAATAAATGATTAGATAAGCAAACAAAGGCGTGCATACGTGGTTGAATGAAGATTCTTTTAAGAAGGTCAGCATTAGTTATCCTTGTAGTTTCTCTATTCCCTTGCATTACTTTGAATAAAAGTGTTTCCCAAGTCAATGAGAATAACAATGACCTGGTAGATGCCTTAAATACTGTCTAAGAAATATATTTTCCTATGGATGATGGAAATAATGCAGCTGAATGACTTCTGTTGGCCTACAGGTAGCATGAGAAGTCCTCAGAGGTGGAAAAGAACAATTAAACAATGAATAATCCAATGATCAAGCTATGTATAACTAAAAATAATGAACAAAAATAAATTAAAAATGATCAAAATGTACATGAGAGAATGAACATCTCAAAAAATTCCATTAAGGATGGGTGATAGACAACTAAGCCAGACACCCCTTGTCAGTTTTCATTATTCATCAATCTTGAATATAAGACCAAATCATAGGGGAAATGGGGAAGATGATTGGAGCTATATATTTGCTTCCAAACAAATGGGAAATATAAAATATGTTGCATTATTTCTACAGGAGTTGTGAACTGACAATTGTAGACACTACAGTTTTAAATAACATGTTCATTCTTACCTACTTACATCCAGAAACTTTCTGGAAAAGAGTTTCAAAGAAAGATTACACAAAGGCAAAAATGAGAGCAGAATATTTCTTATTCATAATTTACATTCATTCTTTTTAAAATTTTATTTGTCCTAATTAGTTGCACATGACAGTAAATGCACTTTGATACATCACACATCAGTGGAGTATAGTTTCTCATTCTTCTGATTGTATATGATGTAGAATCACACCAGTCATGTAGTCATATATGCACATAGGGTAGTAATGTCTGATTCATTCCACTACCCTTCCTACCCCATACTCCTCCCCTCCCTCACTCCCCTATGCCAAATCCAAAGCACAACTATTCTTCCCTAGGCACCCCCATGACATTTATTGTGAATCAACATCCACATGTCCGAGAAAACATTTGACCTTTGGTTTTTGAGGATTGGCTTATTTTACTTAGCATGATATTCTCCAGTTCCATCTATTTACCAGCAAATGCCATTATTTCATTTTTCTTTAAGACTGAGTGATATTTCATGTATATATACCACACTTTATTTATCCATTCATCTCCTGAAGGGCATGTAGGTTGGTTCCATAATTTAATTATTGTGAGTTGAGCTGCTGTGGCTGCATTGATGTGGCTGCATCACTATAGCATGCTGATTTTAAGTCCTTTGAGTATAAACCAAGCAGTGGAATAGCTGGGTCAATAATGGTTCCATTCCAAGTTTTCTGAGGAATCTCCTTAGTGCTTTTCATAGCCGTCCCACCAGCAATGTATGAGTGTACCTTTCGTCCCACATCTTTGCCAACATTCATCGTTGCTTGTATTCTTGATAATTGCCATTCTGACTGAAGTGAGATGAAATCCTAGAGTAGTTTTGATTTGCATTTTTCTAATTGCTAGAAATGTTGAACATTTTTTTCATATATTTGTTAATGTACTCTATTTCTTCTGTAAAGAGTCTGTTCAGTTCCTTAGCCCATTTATTGATTGGGTTATTTGCCTTTTTTCTTTTTTTTGGGGGGGGGTTAAGTTTTTTGAGTTCTTTGTATATACTGAAGATTAATACTCTATCTGAGGTGCATATAGTAAAGATTTCTCCCATTCTGTAGGCTCTCTCCTCAGGTTTTGATTTTCTAAATTTAGAAAATAAAGGATAATACAATTATTTAAGATGTTTAATATGTTCCATGTTCTATTTTTTTTAATCTTTTTTGTTATCCCATGACATTACACAAAAATCAAGTACAGTATAGGGCAAAAAACACAGTATTCTTTTAACATAGGGAGCTTAGAAAATGTTAAGTAATCTTTTCCCAAAGTTTCTATACTCACATATTTTAAATAATTGCAAAGAATTTCTATGTGTTTGTCAAAGGGCAGCCAGCTAATTCTCTGGCACCATCTTTGACAGGTGCAAACCCAAGAGTATGAATTCTTCCATATATTATTTTATTCCACAGTGTGCAAAGCTACCAATTTTTCTATTTTTTTTTTTTTTTTTTTTTTTTTTTTTGTGTGTGTGTGTGGTACTTGTGATAGAACCTGGAGATACTCTACTACTGAGCTGCATTACCAGTCCTTGAGGTGATCTCACTAAGCCCAGACTGGCCTGAACTTGGGCTCATCCTCCTGAGTAGCCACAGTACCCAGCACAAAGCCACAGTACCCAGCACAAAGTACTTTTTTTTATGCTCATTATTTAATACTTTCTTCTCCACTTGCTGAAGTGAATGGTGACTAGACAACATCTCACAAAGGCATACAATTAGAAATAAATAATAATTACACACGTCAGGAGTATAAGAAGCCTGTCACAGGTACAAGGGATCAACATTCTTTGAGGGATCTTTAACCAGTGACATGGGTGGGGAAATAGATGCCCCACTTGTTTTATACCCATGAGACTGTACCACATGTCTCCTAAATACCCATTGCAGGACTCATGCCAATTGCCAATAGCAGTGACCTGATCTTAACAGCCCAATGGACTCTTTCCTTCCCTTGCTTTCTCAGTACTCTACTAATTTTCTGAAATTACCTTTCATATAAAACACTTGTGTCTGATCCCTTACTGCTGTGTCTTCTGCTGACAGAAGTCATTCTGCATCACCCATAAACCCCTTTGGGGGGGCACATGCATCCAAATTCTCAAGGGAGAATTGAGACTTCTTTCCAAGCCACAGGGAATCCAGGGCTCACATCTACCTGCCAGGTCTCATTGCTCTTGCATTTCACTTTCTGTAAAAACACAGAGTACTTTCATGAACTTTTGACCAGTGTAGGAGCATAGGGTTCCACAGGAACAATGGACCTTCATGTTCAAGGTGTCCTGCTTTCTATTTGTTGTACTAAAATTATATTAATATTGTCTTTCGACTTGCATTTTCTAAGTGGAACTGGATACAATAGTAAAGCATTTCCAGAAGGCTTAGCCCCTGGTCACTCCTTTACCTCCCACAAGATGGTTTCTTTGCTGTATATCTCCCAACTCACACCCAGCTACTGCTCCTAGTGGGGTCTGGTAGGGGCCTGGGTGTGATTAAAGGAAACATGAAGATTAGATTTCACACTGAACATGCTGATTTACACAACTATGAGAGTTTGTCCCTCAGGGTATTGCTTTGCCCAAAAGAACACATTTCATTAAAAGGCAAATAAAAAGATTGTGGGATACAAAATGTTCAATTTAGTGTCAGAAAAATCTATGAAATACTTAATAGCTTGTAAGAATGCAGATTTATCTTATGTTTCTGTAAATCAGAATCTGAAATGGGTCTTACCAGACTAAAATTAAGAAATTTACAGGACTGCTTTTTTTCCCAAAAACTCTGAAGTAGAGTCTGTTCTAGCCTTATCCAGCTTCTATAAAGTACCTGTGTTCCTCAATTCAAGACTCCTTCCATCAAAGCCAGCAACTGTCAAATCTTCACATTACATCACATGGACATTGGTTTTATCTTATTCTAACATTTCAACACTTTTGAGATGACATTGGACCTAACCATAGAATTTACAGGCTAGTGGCCCATTTAAAGTCATCTCATTTGCATTGTTAATCCCTTTTTTCCATGTAACCGAACATAGTCCTTAGATTCCAGGGACTTGAAAGCAACATTTTGGGGCAACTTTTAACTAGTGTGCCACAGGAGAGAGAGACTATAGGGGCAAAGAAAAAAAAAAATCTGCTTTTAAAAGTGAGGGCCTGCATTTTCATCTTGCACTGGGCCACATAAATTAGTCAACTTTGGAAAGGACTTCAGTAGAGCCCACATTAACTCTGTCCTTCCAGGCCCACGTGTAGTTCACAGGAATTATTCACACATCCCCCTTAATTCGGGCATGGTGCCCTTTCTCTTGCTTCATGAATGCCTTATCTTTCTTAAATATAAGTCCCACATCAGGATTTATCTCTCTGTACTCAGGACATTTGAATTCTCCCATGGAAATGCTCTCACCAGCTTTGAAGTGATAGCGGGTGGTAGCATTCCTGATCCTTAGTCCCCAAGGGACCTTACAACCCAGCAGTGACTCTCCGTAAAGAAAATCCTCCTACAACTCACTCTACTCACTGTGTTAATTCTTCATCACTGTGATTAAAATACCTGACAAGAACAACATAGGGGAGCAAAGGTGTATTTTGTGCTCGTGATTTCAGAGTTTCAGTCTGTGGTTTGAATGATTCCACTGCTCTGGCCCTGAGGTAAGGCAGATCATGGTGGAAGGGCATGGCAGAGGAAAACTGCTCAGCAATTAGCATCTGGAAAAAAGAAAGAGAGTAAGCAACAGACCAGTGATGGAATCTAATCCCCAAAGGCACTCCCCGAGTGACCTACCTCCTCCAGTCAGGCCCCATCAGCTTGGTTACAGTTACCACAAATCAATTCAAATTTTATATATACATATACATAGATATATATATGCACACACAGATATATATATATAAAATACATACACCTGTACATACAACTATCTATATATGATATATGTATATTAAAGTATTGAATATACATCATATCTGCATGAATAATTGTATGTATATGCATATATAATTTCATGCATATGTGCACATGGCTAATTATTTCATTTTACCAAAATCTGTGGCTCTCCATTACCAAAAATTGTTAGGCTCTCCTAATACTTAACAGAATGCAGAACTACTGAAGGGTTTCTCAGGCTTGAAAAACATGTGCGCAACCTAGATACTAGTTCAGTTTGTTAGCCTGGTGACTTGAGACAAGGTACCTATGAAAAGAATACTAGATGTAACTCATCCCGTTGTTATATTGTCAGTATCACGACATCACCATTTATTTTCAAATTATTCTTCTTTTACTTTTATTTCTCTAGTTTTAAGAGGAGATGTGAATTTATTATTCAAGCATGAAAAACATAACCTTTAAGTTTTGAGCTATGATTAGGTAAGAAAATATAATTTGTATTCTTTAGTTTAGAAATAGTTTTAAAATGTCACAGAAAAAATATCATGAACCCAGTAATAATTTAATATATGGTACTTGGAAAATAAAATATATTTACTGTATTATCATTGTCAAGTATTTTTTTTAATGTTTTTGTTATATATCTCATTGTTTTTCATGTTAAATTATATATTTTTACCTCTACATTTTTAAATAATTAACTGTAAGATCTCTTCATCGTCTAAAGTGTTCTTTAATTTTTTTTTCTAGTGTTTTTTAGTTCTCATTTCAGAGGTCTTTTACCCCTTTTGTTAGATTGATTTCCAATTATATCATTTTAATTTTTTTAATGCTATAGTGAATGGGATAGTTTTCCCAATTTCTATTTCAGAGGGTTCATCACTTAAGAATAAAATTGCATTATATTTATGAGTGTTGATTTTATATCCTGCTACTTTACTAAATTCATTAATGAGTTCTGGAAATTTTCTGGTGGAATTTTTGGGCTCCTCTACAAATAGAATCATGTCATCAACAAATGGTAATAGTTTGAGCTCTTATTTTCCTATTCACATCCCTTTAATTTCTTTGGTCTAATTGCTCTGTCCAGAGTTTCAAGGATGATGTTTAATAGAAAGAGGGTATCCCTGCCCTCTTTAGACGGAAATTTTTCAGTTTTTCTCCATTTAGAATGATGTTGGTGGTGGGCTTAGCATAGATAGCCTTCACAATGTTGATGAATGTTCCTACTATCCTTATTTTTTCTAGCATTTTGAGCATGAAAGGATGCCGTATTTTATCAAATGCTTTTTCTGCATCTGTTGAAATAATCATATGATTTTTTTGTTATTTTATTTTATTTTTTTATTTTATTATTTATTTAAATTTTTTTAACTATGATGTATTTTTTTATTATATACAAATGGGATACATGTTGTTTCTCTGTTTGTCATGGCGTAAAGGATACCATTTGTGTAATCATAAATTGACATAATGTTGTTTGATTCATTCTGTTATTTTTTCCCTTCCTCCCACCCCTCCCACCCCTCTTTTCCCTCCATACAGTCCTTCCTTCCTCCATACTTGCCCCCCTTCCTGACCCTAACTCTAACCCTAACACTAACCCTTCCCTCCCCCCATTATGTGTCATCATCCACTTATTAGCGATATCATTCATCCTTTGGCTTTTTGAGATTGGCTTATCTCACTTAGCATGATATTCTCCAATTTCATCCATTTGCCTACAAATGCCATAATTTTATCATTCTTTATGGCTGAGTAATATTCCATTGTATATATATATATACCACAGTTTCTTTATCCACTCATCAATTGAAGGACATCTAGGTTGGTTCCACAGTCTGGCTATTGTGAATTGAGCAGCTATGAACATTGATGTGGCTGTATCTCTGTAGTATGCTGATTTTAAGTCCTTTGGGTATAGGCCAAGGAGTGGGATAGCTGAGTCAAATGGTCGTTCCATTTCAAATTTACTAAGGAATTTCCACACTGCTTTCCAGAGTGACTGCACTAATTTGCAGCCCCACCAGCAATGTATGAGTGTACCTTTCTCCCCACATCCACGCCAACACCTGTTGTTGCTCGTATTCTTGATAATCACCATTCTAATTGGGGTGAGATGGAATCTTAGGGTGGTTTTGATTTGCATTTCTCTTATTACTAGAGATGTTGAACATTTTTCCATATGTTTGTTGATTGCTTGTACATCTTCTTCTGTGAAGTGTCTATTCATTTCCTTAGCCCATTTGTCGACTGGATTATTTGTATTCTTGGAGTAGAGTTTTTTGAGTTCTTTATAGATTCTGGAGATTAGTGCTCTATCTGAAGTATGATTGGCAAAGATATTCTCCCACTCTGTAGGCTCTTTCTTCACATTGCTGACAGTTTCCTTTGCTGAGAGAAAGCTTTTTAGTTTGAATCTATCCCAGTTATTGATTCTTATTTTATTTCTTGTGCTATTGGAGTCCTCTTGAGGAAGTCTGGTCGTAAGCCAACATGTTCAAGATCTGGACCTGCTTTTTCTTCTATAATCTGCAGGGTCTCTGGTCTGATTTCAAGGTCTTTAATCCATTTTGAGTTTAGTTTCGTGCATGGTGAGAGATATGGGTTTAGTTTCATTCTGTTGCATATGGATTTCCAATTCTCCCAGCACAATTTTTTGAAGAGGCTATCTTTTCTCCATTGCAAATTTTTGTCCCCTTTGTCTAGTATGAGAAAATTGTATTTATTTGGGTTTGTGTCCGTGTCCTCTATTCTGTACCATTGATCTACCTTTCTATTTTGGTACCAATACCATGCCATTTTTGTTACTATTGCTTTGTAGTAGAGTTGAAGATCTGGTATTGCGATACCCCCTGTTTCACTCTTCCTGCTAAGGATTGCTTTAGCTGTTCTGGGTTTCTTATTCTTCCAGATGAATTTCATAATTGCTTGCTCTATTTCTGTAAGGTACGTCATTGGGATTTTAATTGGAATTGTACTGAATCTGTATAGCACTTTAGGTAGTGTGGCCATTTTGACAATATTAATTCTGCCTATCCAAGAACATGGAAGATCTTTCCATCTTCTAAGGTGTTCTTTAATTTCTTTCTTTAGTGTTCTCTAGTTCTCATTGTAGAGGTCTTTCACCTCTTTTGTGAGATTGATTCCCAAGTATTTTATTTTTTTTTTTGAGGCTATTGTGAAGGGGGTAGTTTTCCTAATTTCTCTTTCTGAAGATTCATCACTTATGTATAAAAATGCGTTGGATTTATGAGCATTGATCTTGTAACCTGCTACATTACTGAATTCACTTATGAGTTCTAAGAGTTTTCTGGTGGAATTTCCAGGTTTCTCTAAATATATAATCATGTCATCAGCGAACAGGGATAGTTTGAGTTCTTCTTTTCCAATTCGTATCCCTGTAATTTCTTTGGTTTGTCTAATTGCTCTGGCTAGAGTCTCAAGAACGATGTTGAATTGAAGTGGTGAAAGTGGGCATCCCTGCCTTGTTCCAGTTGTAGGGGGAATGCTTTCAGTTTTCACCATTTAGAATGATATTAGCCATGGGCTTAGCATAAATGCCTTTACAATGTTAAGGAATGTTCCCACTATCCCTATTTTTTCTAGTGTTTTGAGCATGAAGGGGTGCTGTATTTTATCAAATGCTTTTTCTGCATCTATTGAAATAATCATGTGATTCTTGACTTTAAGTCTATTGATATGGTGAATTACATTTATTGATTTCCTAATGTTGAACCAACCTTGCATCCCTGGGATGAAACCCACTTGATCATGGTGCACTATCTTTTTACTATGTTTTTGTATGCGATTTGCTAAAATTTTGTTGAGAATTTTTGCATCGATGTTCATTAAGGATATTGGTCTGAAATTTTCTTTCCTTGATGAGTCTCTGTCTAGTTTAGTTATCAGTGTGATATTGGCTTCATAGAATGAGTTTGGGAGGGTTCCCTCCTCTTCTATTTTATGCAATACTTTGAGAAGTTTTGGAACGAGCTCTTCTTTAAAGGTTTTGTAGAACTCAGCTGAGAACCCATCTGGTCCCGGACTTTTCTTTGTTGGTAGGCTTTTGATGACTTCTTCTATTTCAGTACTTGAAATTGGTCTATTTAAATTGTGTATGTCCTCCTCGTTCAGTTTAGGAGATTCATATGTCTCTAGAAACCTGTTGATGTCTTCACAATTTTCTATTTTGTTGGAGTATAGATTTTCAAAATAGCTTCTAATTATGTTTTGTACTTCAATCCTGTCTGTTGTGATATTTCCTTGTTCATTCCGAATTTTAGTGATTTGGGTTTTCTCTTGTCTTCTCTTTGTTAGTGTGGCTAAAGGTTTATCAATTCTGTTTATTTTTTCGAAGAACCAACTATTTATTTTGTCAATTTTTTGTATTGTTTCTTTTGTTTCAATTTCATTGATTTCAGCTCTGAGTTTGACGATTTCCTGTCTTCTACTACTTTTGGTGGTGGTCTGTTGTTCTTTTTCTAGGGCTTTGAGCTTTAGTGTTAGGTCGTTTATTTGTTGAGTTTTACTTCTTTTATTAAATGCGCTCCATGAAATAAATTTCCCTCTAAGTACTGCTTTCATAGTGTCCCAGAGATTTTGATATAATGTTTCTTTGTTCTCATTTACCTCTAAGAATTTTTTAATTTCCTTGATAATATCTTCTGTTATCCATTTGTCATATAATAGCATATTGTTTAATCTCCAGATGTTGGAATAGTTTCTGTGTTTTACTCTTTCATTTATTTCTAACTTCAATCCATTATGATCTGATAGAATACAAGGTAGTGTCTCTATCTTCCTGTATTTGCTAACATTAGCTTTGTGGCATAATACATGGTCTATTTTAGAGAAGGATCCATGTGCTGCTGAGAAGAAAGTGTATTCGCTCTTGGTTAGATGGTATATTCTATAAATGTCCGTTAAGTCTAAATTATTGATTGTGTTATTGAGATCTATGGTTTCTTTGTTCAATTTCTGTCTGGAAGATCTGTCCAGTGGTAAGAGGTGTTAAAATCACCTAGTATTATTGTGTTATGGTCTATTTGGTTTCTGAAATTGAGAAGGATTTGTTTGACATACATGGATGAGCCACTGGGGCATAGATGTTTATGATTGTTATATCTTGCTGATTTATGCTTCCGTGAAGCAGTATGAAATGACCTTCTTTATCCCTTCTGACTAACTTTGGCTTGAAGTCCACATTATCTGAAATGAGGATGGATACTCCAGCTTTTTTGCTGAGTCCATGTGCATGGTATGTTTTCCCCATCCTTTCACCTTTAGTCTATGGGTAACTTTTTCTATGAGGTGAGTCTCTTGTAGGCAACATATTGTTCAAACTTTCTTTTTAATCCAATCTGCCAGTCTATGTCTTTTGATTGATGAATTCAGGCCATTAACATTCAGGGTTATTATGGAGATATGATTTGGTTTCCCGGTCATTTGGTTCATTTTTTAAATTTTATTTATTTATTTATTTGACACAACTTGGTTCCTCCTTTATTTGACAATTCCGTTAAGATAATTCCTCCCTTTGCTGATTTGCTTCTTTGTTTTTCATCTCTTCCTCATGGAATATTTTGCTGAGAATGTTCTGTAATGCTGGCTTTCTTTTTGTAAATTCTTTTAGCTTTTGTTTATCATGGAAGGATTTTCTTTCATTTTCAAATTTGAAGGTAAGTTTTGCTGGGTATAAGATTCTTGGTTGGCATCCATTTTCTTTCAGGGCTTGAAAAATGTTTTTCCAGGCCCTTCTAGATTTTAGGGTCTGCATTGAAAAATCCGATGATATCCATATTGGTTTCGCCCTGAATGTAATTTGGTTCTTTTCTCT
This sequence comes from Sciurus vulgaris, assembly GCF_902686455.1. NCBI lineage: Eukaryota > Metazoa > Chordata > Mammalia > Rodentia > Sciuridae > Sciurus > Sciurus vulgaris. Next base: position 20,307,803 of record NC_136470.1, on the reverse strand, counting down.
CACAGCCTTTAAAATTCTGTCTTTATTTTGTATGTTAGGTATTTTCATTATAATGTGCCTTGGTGTGGGTCTGTTGTAATTTTGTGTATTTGGAGTCCTATAAGCCTCTTGAACTTGATTTTCCATTTCATTCTTCAGGTTTGGGAAATTTTCTGATATTATTTCATTGAATAGATTGTTCATTCCTTTGGTTTGTTTCTCTAGGCCTTTCTCAATCCCAATAATTCTTAAATTTGGCCTTTTCATAATATCCCATAGTTCTTGTAGATTCTATTCTTGATTACTTACCATCTTCTCTGTTTGTTCAACTTTGTTTTCAAGGTTAAATATTTTGTCTTCAATGTCTGAGGTTCTGTCTTCCAGGTGTTCTATCCTACTGGATATGCTTTCTATGGAGTTCTTAATTTGGTTTATTGTTTCCTTCATGTCAAGGATTTCTGTTTGTTTTTTTTTCAATATCTCTAACTCTTTATTGAAATGATCTTTTGTTTCCTGTATTTGCTCTTTTAACTGTCGATTGGTGCGATCATTCAATGCCTGCATTTGCTCTTTCATCTCATCGTTTGCTTCCCTAATCATTTTAATTATGTACATTTTGAACTCCTTTTCTGTCATTTCTTCTGCCATGCTGTCATTGGGTTTTATTGATGTAACATCTAGATTTGTTTGCAGCATTTTCTTTCCTTGTTTTCTCATATTGTTCAGGTTCAGTGGAGCTGAGATATTGCAGATTTCCTCTGTTGACTTATAATATCCCTGCAGATTTCTAGTATATCCCTTCTTAGCCTTCAGTAGCGTGAAGTCTTGGAGGAAGTTGATAATGCGGTTCTCCACAAGGAAGCTGCCTCTCTAGGAGTGGTGGCCTTCAGGTGGGGTATATTCCCTGTTAGTGGGCAGAGATGCCTCCACTTGTTGACCAATGGTCATCCAAAGGGGAACTAGGCTGCGGGCTGAGGCAAGGCCTGTTTTGGCCTGTGTCTCTGGTTTTACTGTCCTTGTGGGGAAACCTCACCTGGCAGGGAAGACTCACCCAGTGGGGAAGTCTCACTGGTCAGTTCCCCTCCTAGAGGTTCCCCTCAATTTACAGCTACCGCCTGGGCTGGGCTGCCTTCCTTTGCAAAGTTCCAGGGGCCTGGCCCTACCTCCTGGGCCTGGGAGCCTCACCCTTCGCAGATGAATCTCCTTAGGCTGCCCCTCCTCAGTTAATCTGCTCACAGTCCTGGAACCTTCGCTCCGCCCCTAAGCGTGTCTCTGTACGGCTCTTCCACCAAGAAGCCTCCTAGATTCTGGGACCCTGCTCTGCACCTAATCGCCTGGCTATGCGGCCCCTCCTCTGAGCAGCCACCTGGGGCCCTGTACAATCGCTCTGATTTCCAGAGTCCCGCCGCACGCCTCTTCCTCCAGAGAGCCGCCCAGTATTCCAGTGCGGTCACTAGGAGTCCAAGCAACTCACTGCGTGCCTCCTCCTCCCACCAACCACCCGTAGCCCTGGGCAGTCACTCCGAGTCCAAGTGACCCGCCCCATTCCTCCTCCTCCAGGTAACCCCCCGGGTGTTCAGGAGCGATTGCTCTGAGTGGCTCTGAATCCACGTGACCCGCTGCACTCCTCCTCTGGGCAGCCGCCCAGAGCTCTGGTGCGGCCACTCGAGACTAAGCGACCCACCGCGCTTCTTCTCCAGGCAGCCCCCCTGTGTTCAGGAGCTGTCGCTTTAAGTCCAAAGAACTCACCAATCACCTCCTCCGCTGAGCAGCCACCTGGAGCTCTAATGCAGTCACTGCGAGTCCACACGACCCGCCGCGCTGCTCCTCCTCCTCCTCCTCCTACTCCTCAGGGCAGGCCCCGGTGTTCAGAAACAGTCGCTATGAGTCCAAACAGCTCGCCGCGCAGCTCCTCTTCTGGCAACCGCCTGTAGCTCTGGTGTAGTCACTCCGAATCCAAGCAGCCAAGCTCCTCCTCCTCCTCGTCCTCAGGGCAGGCCCCGGTGTTCGGATGCAGTCGCTCTGAGTCCAAACAGCTCGCAGCGCAGCTCCTCCTCTGACAACTGCCTGTAGCTCTGGTGCAGTCACTCCGAATCCAAGCGGCCACGCTCCTCCTCCTCCTCCTCAGGGCAGGCCCCAGTGTTCTGAGTCCACACAGCTCTCCTCGCCGCTCCTCCCCTGGGCAGCCGCCGGAGCCCCAGTGGTTGCTCCACGTCCCAGCGGTGTGCTGAGCAGCCTCCTCTATGATGCTCCCAGTTGTCCAAGTTCACTGCTCCAGCCAGGGGAGCAGTGTCTCGCCGGGCAGCTCTACTTCACAAAGTTCCCTGCGTTCCGGGACTACCGTCCCATCCGGGATGCCTCCCCAACGGGAAAGACTCACCCGGCTGCTTTGAGTTGGTCCCAAGTCTCTCAATATCTCCTCTTTTGAATCCTGAGTCCTGGAGCAACATGAAATGCAGCCACCCTCTAGTCCGCCATCTTGAAACACTCATCATATGATTCTTAACTTTAAGTTTGTTAATGTGGTAAATTACATTTATTGATTTCTGGATGTTGAACCAATCTTATATCCCTGGGATGAAACCCAGTTGATCATGGTGTAAAAGAGGTGAAAGACCTCTACAATGAGAATGACAGAACACTAAAGAAAGAAATTAAACCCTTAGATGATGGAAAGATCCCCCATGTTCTTGGATAGGCAGAACTGATATTGTCAAAATGGTCATACTGCCAAAAGATCTATACAAATTCAATGCAATTCCAATTAAAATCCCAGTGGTGTACCTCATAGAAATAGAGCAAGCAATCATGAAATTCATTTGGAAGAATAAGAGACCCAGAAGAGCTAAAGCAATCCTTAGTAGGAAGAGTGAAGCAGGTGGTATCATAATACCAGAACTTCAACTATACTACAAGGCAATAGTAACAAAAACGGCATGGCATTGGCATCAAAATAGACAGGTAAACCAATGATACAGAATAGAGGACACAGAGACAAATCCACATAAATACAGTTGTCTCATACTAGACAAAGTTGCCAAAAACATACAATGGAGAAAAGATAGCCTCTTCAACAAATGGTGCTGAGAAAACTGCTAATCCATATGCAGCAAAATGAAACTAAACCCCTATGTCTAACCCTGCACAAAACTCAACTCAAAATGGATCAAGGACATAGGAATTAGGCGAGAGACCCTGCACCTAATAGAAGAAAAGTAGGCCAAATCTTCATCATGTCAGCTTAGGACCAGATTTCCTTAACATGACTCCAAAAGCACAAGAAATAAAAGCAGGATCAATAATTGGGATAGATTCAAACTAAAAACCTTTCTCTCAGCAAAGGAAACAATCAGCAATGTTAAGAGAGAGCCTTCAGAGTGGGAGAAAATCTTTTCCATACACACTTCAGACAGAGCATTAATCTTTTTCTATAAAGAACTCAAAAAACTTTACACCAATAATTCAAATAACCCAATTAATAAATGGGTTTTTGAAATGGGCAGACACTTCACAGAAGATATACAAGCAATCAACAGATATATGAAAAAATATTCAACACCTCTAGTAATAAGAGAAATGCAAATCAAAACTACCCTACAATTTCATTCTACCTCAATTAGAATGTCTACTATCAAGAATACAAGCAACAATAGGTGTTGGCATGGATGTGGGGAAAAAGGTACACTCATACATTGCTGATGGGGTTGCAAATTGGTGCAGCCACTCTGGAAAGTAGTATGGCGATTCCTTAGAAAACTTGGAATGGAACCCCCATTTGACCCAGTTATCCCACTCCTTGCCTATACCCAATGGACTTAAAATCAACATACTACTGTGACACAGCTACATCAATGTGTATAGCAGTTCAATTCACAATAGCTAGATTGTGGAACCAACCTAGATGCCCTTCAATAGATGAATGGATAAAGAACTGTGGTACATATACACAATGGAAAATTATTCATATTGCCATAAAGAATAAAGTCATGGCATTTTCAGGTAAATGGATGGAGTTGGAGAATTCCATGGTAAGTGAAATAAGCCAATTCCAAAAAACCAAAGGCAGAATGATTTATCTGATAAGTGGATGATGTTATATAATGGGGGATTGGGGAGGCAAGAATAGAGGACGGATGGATAGTAGAGAGAAAAATGAGGGGTGGGGTGGGGGTGGGGGAAAGGAAAAATAATAGAATGAGACAAACATTATCATATGTACATGTATGATTACACAAATGGTGTGACTCTACTTCATGTACAACCAGAGAAAATTGTACCCCATCTGTGTACAATGAATCAAAATTTAGTTTTTTTTTTTTTTTTAAGTAACTGTGAATTGGTTCTCTAAAGACTGTGGGGAGTTATTATAGTTAATGCACTTTGAAAATAATGAGTTCAGCATTACTCAAACACTCCAGTGATCAGAGTAGAATGTTCAGTAAATACTGGCTGTCTTCCTCAACAATATACCCAACTTTATTTTACCAATGTCCCTGAAATACTCCTGTTTTCTGCTTTGATTTACTAGGTTCTGTGGTATAATTTATTTTTTCATCCTTGTACTCTATGTATTTTTTAATATTTCCCGTGGGAAGGCAGTAGGGGCATAAGAATGAATTTTGACAACATTAACATTAACATGATTGCAACCTTGTTCGAGTGACTTGAAATCTCTGAAATTTTATTTAACTCATATGAAAAATGAGAATAATAGAAATTTACTCAGAGCAGTTTGTGAGGAAGAAAGGAGAAAGAGATAAATGTGTTACACATTGGCTACCACATGGTGACATCCAGTGTAGCAAGTGTTGTCTCCATTTATACACCTCTTATGACAACCATGAAACTAAGGGACTCAAATTTCCAAATCTAACAAAATGTTAAAAATTTTTAAAAACTGAAGGAAGAAAATTCATATTGTTATATTTATTTTTTTTAAAAAAAAAAGATATCTGCATGTCCCAACAAAATAATAGGAATATTGGCAAGCTTCTTAGTCATGTCTTCCTCTGAAATATGTAGCTCAAGGAAAATGTCTGTGCAAGACAGAGGACATTCCAATCTCTTCTGTATTGTGAATGGATTATAATGAATGAGAAAAAGAAGTAATGCAGTAATGATAAGTTTTAGGATGTAACCCCTTTTTCATCTCTGGAAGATCTGTCATGTAATTATATAATAATTTTAATGTCACCTAGCTCTGTCGGTATGTCTGCTTTTGTGTTTAGGGCGCTAACAAGTTACAATGTATTAGACCTAACTCCATGGGTACAATAAAGTAAACTAAAACATTTTAAGGTGTGCTCTATTCTAAATTATTATTTCTTTATAAGAATGTGGACTATATCATATTTCTTATACTGGAAATGGAAAACATTATGTTCAGTGAAATAATTCTGACACAACATATTTTATCTCATATATTTAAGCTTAAAAAAACTGTCAATCTGTAGAAAAGAATTACTAGACTCTTGGAAGGATTGAGGAGTAGGGGATAAAGGGAGGTTCAATAATTAGTACCAAAACAGAGTTACATAGCAGTAGTAAGTACCAGTGTCCCCAGCACAACGGGGGCCTATAAACTATATTACATTTTATGAATAGAGAAGCTCAAAGTTTTCAAACATAAGGTAACGATAAGGAGATGGAAATGTCAGTACCCTGATTCCATCAGTCTACATTGACATATCACACAGGCCCTCATATACACACACAGATTTTCCAGGTTTTAATGACACAGATAGATTTGAAGATTATTTCAGGCATATTGTTCCTCACTTAGGATTTATTTGATGTCTTTCTCAGCTTTATGAGATTTGAGAGGAAGTTGTCACCATGAGCAAATACCCTTTATCACATTCTTCAGTAGGCAAGAGGCATCAAGATGCCTTCCCCAGGGACAACAAACTTAGTTACACAATTAAGCTGGTGTTTGACATATTTCTCTGTTATGAAATTACCATGTTTTCCTTCCTGAATCCTATTTTTGGGACCAAGTACTTAAGACCCATTCACATTCAAAGGGGAAGGTTAAGGTCCACCTTCTAGAGGGGGAAAATCTGTTTTTCTATTGTCTGTTTAAATATGTGTATATCTTCCATTTATCTTAGTTTATAAGGGCTCTACCATTAAAAAAAAAAAAAAAAAAACATGGATCATGTCATTTAAACAACAGAAAAGTGCTCTGCACAATTCTGAAGCCTGGAAGTCCAAAACCAAGGTGCAAGCAAGTCCATTATCTCAGAGGCCCCCTCCTTTGGCCTGCAGATGGCTACCTTCTGACTACCACTCCTCGTGGCTGTTCTTCTGTGTACCTTCCTCTCTCTATACCCCAATTGCTTCCTCGTGATCTCATTCTAGCTTAATCGTTTGTATAAAGGCTCAATTCTAACTAAAGTCACACCTGAGGTTCTGAGGATTAGGACTTCAACAACATATGAATTTGAGGAAATGCAATTCAGTCCATGATTCTATCATTTGTAATTCTACTGGAAGGAAGATTGTTTGCTTTACCTCTATTTATTCATATTATCATACAGCCAATAATATTTATTTTATACTTTGTGTTATAATGCAATACCACAATAGATATGTTGTTGCTTGCATTTTTTTTTTTTTCCGGTGTGGCTGGAAGCTCTTTCAAATTAGCTCCAAGTCCCTCTGACATGCCCACGAGCTTTTGAATATTGTTTTGCACACTTCCTTACTTTCTGATAAAACTTGATATTTCAGGCTCATCTCGTATTTCCCCTGTTCCAGCCCTAGAATCAGTTACTTCTCTTAGGAGCCCTAGTTTCTTCCACTGGAGGCCATCACTTTGTCTTATTCATATCACATGCCACACTTTTCCTCTATGGGGAGAATTTCGGTAGGCAGTGAAGAGACCTATTTCTGGATGCCCTTCATAGCTATTATACCTCTTGTTTCATTTTTTTCTCAGCAGTCAGAAGTAAATTAAAATCATCTTTTCAGAGTTTGCATAGTTATTATAGTCTGTGTCCCCATGAGGAATAAACTCCATAAGAAAAGGAACATTGTTATTTTGATCTCCTTCAAACTTCAGTGCTCACAAGAATACCTGGCTTATACTTAAACCCCACTAAATATTTTGATGTAAAGGAATTAATAATTTATTTTGAAGTTACCTTGTGTCCACTTACTTTACTTTTATCATTCTTTCTAATTATTCTATATTATAGGACAGACTAGGCCAAGCTGCATTCATTAACTATAGGTTTTTGTTTGTTTGTTTGTTTTGGTACTGGGGATTGAACTCAGGGGCACTCAAACACTGAGTCACATCCCCAGCCCTATTTTGTATTTTATTTAGTGACAGGTTCTCACTGAGTTTCTTAGTGCCTCGCTTTTGTTGAGGCTGGCTTTGAACTCCCAATCCTCCTGCCTCAGCCTCCTGAGCCACTGGGGTTTCAGGATTACAGGCCTCGCCACTATACCAGGCAACTATAGGATTTTAATGACTTAAAAACAGCTTATTTTTGTAAACTTGACCAAGGTTGATCCAATTCCCCAATTCCTTGATAACAACTTTTGTTCCATAATGACTGAGCAAGGAAAGAAATAATGTATTCCACATTTATTTGTAGTTCATCAAAGAAAGTCACATAACTTCATGGCATAATCAGAGGTTAAACTATCCATGGTCTTAAGAGAAATTGAAACACTGCTATTTATATAGATAATACTAATAAATATAAATATCATTGTTTAATATTTATAAATTCTTTGGACAGAAATATTAATTTTACTTTTAATTCTTTTAAATTTTTCTGAATAACCTTTCACATAATAATCATTCCAATATTTCTTTTTTTTCCTTTTTATACTTAAATTTAATTTCTAACAGTGTTTGAAGCAGGTGTTTGCAACTACTACAAGAATTATGAACATCTTCAGATATTGGTCTTGGAAAATTAAGTCTAGAACATCTTGAGTGAATTTCCTGCCAATTCATGTAAAAATCATGGTTCACAATGTGCATATTATAAAAATTAAGGTAAAGGAAAGATTTTTCATGGGTCTGTAAGATAAAAATACACAGAGTTATGAGAGAACTACATCCTCTCTGTCTTAGATGTATTTTTGGTATTAAGATGTCAATGATGTAAGCATTGTGGAAGAAAAGAGGGCTTTGTTGTCAAATAATTTGGGGAAATTGTAGGCTTAAGAAAATAACAGGTTTATTTATTGCTGAATTTCCCAGAACTCTCATTATGGTAAATGCATTTTATGAATATTCTGGGAAAGCTTGGAATACAATATTAGCCCAAGTGTTTAACAGGGGTTCAGCCTTGACAATGAAAACTCAGAGTCAAAAGGAAATGTTTGCTGGATATGGAGTATATTTGGTAGGTTGTCCCAGAGAATAGGAGTCAGGGAGAGGAAAGGGAAAAAAGAGAGAGAGAGAGAGCATGAGACTGAGTTATCAAATTGATCTCTGCTATGGTTGGCTAGTATTAGATCTCACTGTGACCTTCCCAGAAGCCTTATGAAATGTATCTTAGAACTGACTGCCTGGAGCATGAAACTAGGAACTCCAATATCTGTTCCTGGTGGGTGAGTGGTAGCTCCATTGGGGTTAACTGCTTGCACATTTGGGTTCACATGTTCAATGTGAGTTTAGTTCCTAACAACAGTGTCAATTTATTATGTCAAATAAGTCCATGGGTGGAAAATTGAGGTGGAGGGCTAAGGTCTCAGAGAAAAGGGATAGATGCATCAGTGCCAAGGGGTCAAAGCCTGCTGGGAACTGGTTACTGCATAGGAAGCTAGAGTAAGCTACAGCTGGGACCCAGGCATTGGATACACTGAATTGCATTTTCCTCACCCTGCCCCAGCTTCCTGTAAGACAAAGGACAAAACCTTGGGGAAATCTGATCTAAACCAGTCGTGGTAAAATAGATATACTTTGCAGACTGTTGTAGGAGAGTGTAATTTTACAGTCAACTTTATTTTCATATAATTGTTAAATCAAGTGAAATAAATAAAATTAACTCATTTCATGTAGACAGAAACAGTGGTAAAATGGTAAAATATTGGTTATTAATAATAATGATCACTTTCTATTATCATTAGGGATAGTATAGTGAACATCTTCACCTTTACCAAAGTTTTAATACCCTTTTTCGTATGTTTAAATGTAATAATGACCATAAGTGATAGATGAATGAATGAAGTAAATCATAAGTTTTATAAAGTTAGATGAATATAATGGATCTCAGTTCTCATAAATCTTCATAACCTTTGTAAGCATACAAGGGTATTTTAAAACTTTTTATTTAGCCTTTGTGTCACTTAATTGTCACAGAAATTTTAAGTCATTACATTATAAAATGCAAAATATTAGCTATCAAAATATTTGTATGTGTGAAGACAGATACATGCGTATATGTTTCTTACATATTTTCTATATGCAACTTTATATACTAAGTTCTTAGTTTTCTCACTGAGAGCATATTTAGGGAATGTGAGGAAAAGTATTTTCACTTTCATAGGCCTAACATCTGCACCTCAATTAAAAGCCAGACTACAGAAGAGCCTTTGAACAATACAAGCTATTGTATGCAAAGATAAACATCTATTGAGCAGTCAGAGTATCAGGGAGGTGACTTCAAAAATACAAAAAAAGGGAAACAACAAACAGGAAAAGCAATTTAGAAATGAAATGGAATGAAAAGCTAAAAGATTAGCTTCTAATCCTTTGGAACATCCGAGGTTTGTGCTTTCATGTTTTTCATGACATTTATAATTGGATCTGAAGCTATAAAGTCTATATTGTAAAAAGAGATTACCCATAATTATATGTCCCATACATTTAATTAAAAATGATTTTCTTCTTTTTCTGAATTATCTCTCACCTATCCATCTAATTGAAATATTGCTTTAAAAATTATTGACTCTGGTTTAGGGTTTACAGAAAATAGCACATGAACACCATAAATTGATCATGCAGCTCAAAATCTTTTATCTAAGTGAATTCCCTCTGTGATCAATGAGTAGGAACAAGCATTGCCTTTGTGGAGAACTAAGAAATTTTAAAAAGAAGATTGTAACACAAGATAAAGATACGATCACCTTAACCATGGGAAGGATGCTGGCTTAAATGCCTCCATGCACAGATGATAACAGAAAAAAAAAAATTTGATTCAAATGTCTATCTTCTCTGCTCATGAGTTTTAGGCAAGAAATATTCATGTAAATTCATTTCTATCATCAAACATATGTATTACTTTGATCTAAAAGAAAATATACTACTTAATCAAAGGCTTATATCAGTGCTATTACATTTTATATCCATACTTAATTATATGTGAATCCAATTCTAACTCTACAGACACCCAAAATGCGGAATTTACAATTCAAATCAAAATGTTCTAAAGTATTTCCCACTGTAATGGTTGATTTTTATTCCAATTAGGTTGCTAGGCTGTAGTGCCCAGTTTTCACTCAAACATCGGTCTAGGTGTTGCATGAAGGTGTTTCTTAAAAGTGATTGACTTTTTTTTTCTTTTTTTCACATTTTTTATTGGTGCATTATAGTTGTATAATGGTAGGAGTGTTGCCACATATTTGTACATGCAACTTATTTTTTGTGGCTGCATAACATTATGTTATTTAGATATAATTTATGTAAACAATTATTATTGTTGAACATTTTGGTTGTTTCCATTCTCATGCCATAAAAATAATACAATCATACATATTATTGCATGGATTTTATTTTTTATGTATGTAACTGACTCTATTAGATAAATTCCTGGAAATAACATTTCTGAGTCCAAGGTATGTGCATTTAAAATTTTTTTTTTGATGTTTAAGACTTTTTTTTTTTTATTGTAAACAAATGGGATACATGTTGTTTCTCTGTTTGTACATGGTGTAAAGGCATACCATTTGTGTAATCATAAATTTACATAGAGTAATGTTGTTTGATTCATTGTTATTTTTTTCCCTTCCCCCAACCCTCCCACCCCTCTTTTCCCTTTATACAGTCCTTCCTTCCTCCATACTTGCCCCCCTCCCTAACCCTAACTCTAACCCTAACACTAACCCCTCCCTCCCCCCATTATGTGTCATCATCCACTTATTAGCAATATCATTCGTCCTTTGGCTTTTTGAGATTGGCTTATCTGACTTAGCATGATATTCTCCAATTTCATCCATTTGCCTGCAAATGCCATAATTTTATCATTCTTTATGGCTGAGTAATATTCCATTGTATATATAGATATATATACCACAGTTTCTTTATCCATTCATCAATTGAAGGACATCTACGTTGGTTCCACAGTCTGGCTATTGTGAATTGAGCAGCTATGAACATTGATGTGGCTGTATCTCTGTAGTATGCTGATTTTAAGTCCTTTGGGTATAGGCCAAGGAGTGGGATAGCTGAGTCAAATGGTCGTTCCATTTCAAATTTACTAAGGAATTTCCACACTGCTTTGCAGAGTGACTGCACTAATTTGCAGCCCCACCAGCAATGTATGAGTGTACCTTTCTCCCCACATCCACGCCAACACCTGTTGTTGCTCGTATTCTTGATAATCGCCATTCTAATTGGGGTGAGATGGAATCTTAGGGTGGTTTTGATTTGCATTTCTCTTATTACTAGAGATGTTGAACATTTTTCCATATGTTTGTTGATTGCTTGTACATCTTCTTCTGTGAGGTGTCTATTCATTTCCTTAGCCCATTTGTCGACTGGATTATTTGAATTCTTGGAGTAGAGTTTTTTGAGTTCTTTATAGATTCTGGAGATTAGTGCTCTATCTGAAGTATGATTGGCAAAGATATTCTCCCACTCTGTAGGCGCTTTCTTCGCATTGCTGATAGTTTCTTTTGCTGAGAGAAAGCTTTCTAGTTTGAATCTATCCCAGTTATTGATTCTTGCTTTTATTTCTTGTGCTATGGGAGTCCTGTTAATGAAGTCTGGTCCTAAGCCGACATGTTGAAGATCTGGACCTACTTTTTCTTCTATAATCTGCAGGGTCTCTGGTCTGATTCCGAGGTCCTTAATCCATTTTGATTTTAATTTCGTGCATGGTGAGAGATATGGGTTTAGTTTCATTCTGTTGCATATGGATTTCCAATTCTCCAAGCACCATTTGTTGAAGAGGCTATCATTTCTCCATTGCACGTTTTTGTACCCTTTGTCTAGTATGAGAAAATTGTATTTATTTGGGTTTGTGTCCGTGTCCTCTATTCTGTATCATTGATCTACCTTTCTATTTTGGTACCAATACCATGCCGTTTTTGTTACTATTGCTTTGTAGTAGAGTTGAAGATCTGGTATTGCAATACCCCCTGTTTCACTCTTCCTGCTAAGGATTGCTTTAGCTATTCTGGGTTTCTTATTCTTCCAGATGAATTTCATAATTGCTTGCTCTATTTCTGTAAGGTACGTCATTGGGATTTTAATTGGAATTGCATTGAATCTGTATAGCACTTTAGGTAGTGTGGCCATTTTGACAATATTAATTCTTCCTATTCAAGAACATGAGCGATCTTTCCATCTTCTAAGGTTTTCTTTAATTTCTTTCTTTAGTGTACTGTAGTTCTCATTGTAGAGGTCTTTCACCTCTTTTGTGAGATTGATTTCCAAATATATATTTTTTTTTTGTGCATTTTAAATTTTAATCGCTACTGCGAATTTGCTCTTTAGGGATGTTATCCTAGTTTAAACTTCCCTGCCCCTGGCAATGTATGAGAGTTCCTGTTTTATTCACTTATTTGTCTACACAGTGAATTTTATACTTTTTGATCTTTGCCAATCAGATAGGCAAAAATGTTGCTAATAGTTTTTAATTTGCATTTTTCTTATAGGTACCTTTGAACATATTTTATTCATGTCTCTCAGCAAAAGAAACTATCAGCAAAGTGAAGAGAGAACCTGCAGAATGGGAGAAAATTTTTGCTACTCATACTTCAGATAGAGAACTAATTTCCAGAATATATAAAGAACTCAACAAACTTTACCCCAAGAATACAAATAATCCAATCAACAAATGGGCTAAGGAAATGAACAGACACTTCACAGAAGAAGATCTATAAGCCATTGACAGATACATGAAAAAATGTTCAACATCTCTAATAATAAGAGAAATGCAAATCAAAACTACCCTGAGATTCCATTTCATCCCAATTAGAATGGCAATTATCAAGAACCCTAGCAACAATAGGTGTTGGCAAGGATGTGGGGAAAAAGGTACACTCATACATTGTTGGTGGGACTGCAAATTAGTGCAGCCACTCTGGAAAGCAGTGTGGAGATTCCTTAGAAAACTTGGAATGGAACCCCTATTTGACCCACTCCTTGGCCTATACCCAAAGGACTTAAAATCAGCATACTACAGAGATACAGCCACATCAATGTTCATAGCTGCTCAATTCACAATAGCTAGATTGTGGAACCAAACTAGATGCCCTTCAATTGATGAATGGATAAAGAAACTGTGATATACACACACACACACACACACACACACACACACACACACACACACTCACACCACAGTGGAATATTACTTAGCCAAAAATAAGAATAAAATGATGGCATTTGCAGGCAAATGGATGAAACTGGAGAATAACATGCTAAGTGAGATAACCCAATCTCAAAAAACCAAAGGACAAATGATCTCACTGATAAGCAGATGATGATACATAATGGGGGCTGGGAGGGAGGCAAGAAAAGGAGGGACTCTATAAAGGGAAAAAGGGGTGGGAGGGATGGGGGGAGGAAAAAATATCAGAATGAATCAAACATCATTACCTTAGGCAAATGTTTGATTACACAAATGGTATGCCTCTACTTCATGTACAACCAGAGAAACAAGTTGTACCCTATTTGTTCACAATAAAAAAAAAAAAAAAAAAAAAAAGTTATTGGCTTTTAAATCAGTAGACTTTTAGTAAAGCAGACATTCTTCATTAGGTGAGTGGGCCTGGGCCTCACACAATCAGTTTAAGGCCTCACACAATAAACAAATTAATTCATTAAAGGAATAAGATTTCTTCCCCCATTAGAAGGAAATCTTCCTCCAGAATTCCTTGAGACTTCTCACTGCAAACTCACCCTTTTCCTGAATTTTCATCCCTGAAACGCCCCCCAAATTACAGTACTGTAAATTCCCACAGTTGTGTGATCCAATTCCTTACAATGTCTCAATTCCTCCCTCAGAGAGAGAGAGAGAGCATGCTAATGAGCCGGCAGTGTAGGGCAGCAGCCTGGAGACCCAGGGAAAAGCTAATGTTTCAGTTCACATCTGAAGACAGCATAGAGGCAGATCCCTTCTTGAGGAGGACTCAATCTGTTTTCTCTTCAATCTTTAAACTGCTTAGGAGAGACCCATCCACATTGAGGCAGTCAAGGTGTATTGTTAAAAGTTTATCTTAAACTTATCTTCACAGCAGCATCCAGGTGTATTTTACCAAATATCTGCCTAAAATAGCTTAGATTTGACACATGAAATCAATCAATCATTTCAGACCCCTTCCAGTTGCACTACTTTGGATGTTTTGCTCCCATTTAGCAATATTTTTTACATTATCATTTATGTATTTAAATTTTTTTAAAAACTTTATGTTCATTAAATTTCATGTACAGAGTTGTGATTCATACATGGTTTTCTGAAAATGCAACCAGTAAAAATATCCAGAATATTTCCAACACCCCAAACAGTTCCCTCACATTCTCCCTGTCCACAGTTTTTCCCGACCTCATGCCAGATCCCAGCAGCTTATGATCTTTTCTCTGTCTCTTTAATTCTGCCTCTTCTTAGAGGGGATATGAAAGGAATTAAGCATCTTGTAATCTCACAGGACTAGCTTCTTTCACTTAGTACAGTGCATATGAGGTTCATCCAGAATATTGTCTCTATCAATAGTTCATTTATTATTATTGTTGACTAGGATCCCCATGCATAAAGGTAAGATATTTATTTCACCCTTTTACTTAGGGTTGAGCATTTAGTTCAGTTCACACTGAGGGCACTTGTAAATTATGCATCTATAAACCTTTGAGTAGTGATTTTTGTGTTAATGTATCATTTGATCCTCCAGGATACATGTCTAATGGTAAGGATGCTAGAAGGTAACAGTGTTTATTTTCATTATAAAAAACAGACTGCTTTATATAGTGGCCAAACTGTTTTACATTCCTTCCAGAATTTTGTGAAAGTTTTAGTGGCTCTGCTTCATTGTCAGCATTATACAAATATTTTAGTGTAAGCTTTCTCAATTAATGTGAATGGTGTCCAGATGGTTTATATTTCCTTCATAAAAAGTTATTTTTCATATGCTTATTTACATTTGAATCTTTTCTTTGAAGTATATGTTAAATCTTTTGCCAACCCTTCATTATGTTTTTCTTATTGTTGAATTTTGAGAATTCTTTATATATGCTAGATATAAATTCTTAGTCAAAAATGAGCTATGCTAATATAGGTTAGAGAGCTACAGCTCTTTTATGTTCTTTCTGCTTTTGATGTTCTTCAAAGAGCAAGAGCTTTGTATTTTGATGAAAATAAATTTTCAATGTTTCATTTCAGATTGGTATTTCTAGTGTCAGAATTACCTAATTGGGGGCATAAAGATTGCCTACTATGTTTTTGCTTCCATTTTTCTAGTTTTACACTTTATATATACATCTAAGTTTATAATTAATTTTGAACTCATTTTGAACATGCATGTACAGCATGAACAATAGTTCAAGGATTTTGTTTGCTTTTGTTGTTGTTTGCATTTGGATGGCTCTTTTTACCAGTATTAATTTTTTAGAATAATATCTTTTCTATATTGAATTGCCTTTGAAGCTTCATCAAAAAATAATTGTACATGGTTGTGTAGATCTATTTCTAGATTTTAACCCTGTTTCATTGGTATTACGTGACTATCCTTTAACCACTACTATTGGTTAAACAACCACACTTAGTTATGATGCATTATTCTATCTATATATTGTGGAATTTAATTTACTAATATATTTGTGGTTGTTTATCCTTTAACCACTACTATTGGTTCTTCTATTAAGAAACTATTGTTAAGAAACTATTGTTTCTTAATATGGCTTTATATCGGGTATATCTGAGCCCTCCTGTTTTATTCTTCTTTTCCCACATTGTTTTGGAAATTTCAGCTCCTTCTCTATTTTTCTAAATTTTAAAATCACTTGGTGTATGTATATGTCAAGATTGCCCCTGATGTTTTGGTTGGGATTGAATTAAATGAATAGGTGGATTTGAAGAGAATCAATGTCTTCATTATGTTGCTATTTGATTCATGAACACACTGTGTCTATTTATTTAGGTTCCCTTTCATTACTTTCATGAAAAACTCACAATTGTCAGCATGTGTGCCATACATATATTTGTTAGATTTGTATATGAATATATCATTTAGAACAATGTCGTAATGGCAAATAAGAATAGTTTTATTTCTTTCATAAAAATGTCCAAGTTCTTGGTCTCATTTACTTGTCTCATTTCACATACTAAGATTCCCAGTGCATCATTAAATGGGAGTGGGGAGAGTATAGAAACTAGCCTAGGTATCACTGTGCATGAAATTGTGCTTCAAAAAGATGTTGCAATCCTAAACATGGAAACATGGGAATGTGACCTTGTTTGGAAATAGAATCTGTGCAGGTTTAATTAAGATGAATTCCTACTGACTTATAGTAATTCTCAAATCAAGAGACTGATATAACTTTAAACAGAATGCTTTCGCAGCACACAGCACACAGAGGGAACACAGTCACGTGAAGATGAAAGTAAGAGGTGTTATATATGTAACACAAGAAACACCAGGGGCCACCAAAGGTGGGTGACCTTTTAGAGGAAGTTTGGCACTGCCCGTGCCTTGGGTTTTGACTTCAATCATCCAGAACCTGGAGAGAATGCATTTCCCTGGTTTTATGGCCCCACTTTGTGGTACTTTGTTGAGGCATCTGTAGGGAACAGTAATGGGGAAAGCAATCAATATTGCACAATTAAGTATGATATAAACTATGGATTTTTCTACATGTTCTGCATCAGAATAAAGACTTTCTTTCCTATTCATAGTTGGCTTGGAGTTTTAGTATTATTAACAGATGTTGTATTAAATGTTTTTTCTT
This sequence comes from Sciurus vulgaris, assembly GCF_902686455.1. Lineage (NCBI taxonomy): Eukaryota > Metazoa > Chordata > Mammalia > Rodentia > Sciuridae > Sciurus > Sciurus vulgaris. Next base: position 20,290,693 of record NC_136470.1, on the reverse strand, counting down.
CATCTACTCAGATGGTGATATGGTTTTACCATTTAGTCTATTTATATGGTGGATTATGTTCATTGGTTTTCAAATGTTTTATTAACCTTACATTACCTGGTTAAAACACACTTCGTTATGATGCATTATTCTATTTATATATTATGGAATTTAATTTACTAATATCTTTGTGTTTGTTTCCTTTGTATTTATGATGCATGTAGTCTATAAGGCCTTTTGGCTTTTGGAATGTCTGTGTGTCTAGTTTTGTTATATAAGGGTAATGTTTTGGAAGACCTAAGTTTAGTTTCACTCATTTTCTATATTGTACTTCTATCCTCTGAAAAGAGAATGTCCTTTTTTGGCACATGTATAACTGAGTAGCATGCTTAATCCCTTCAACCCCACTTCCCTCCAGTCTCCAGTAACCACCATTTGCTCTCAAGTTCCATGAGATCAACCTTGGTAGATTCCTCACAGGAGTAAGATTTTGTGGTCCTTGTCTTCGGTGCCTAGCTTATCTCATTTAACATAATCATCTCCAGGTCCACCCATGATACCAAAATGACAGGATTTCATCCTTTCTTATGATGAAACTGTATTCCATTGTGTATATGTACCATATTTTCTTTCTCCACCAATTAGTTGATGAACACTCAGATTGTATAAATGTCTTGGCTATTGTCAATAGTGCTGCAATGAACATGGGTGTTCAGTTGTCTCTTCAACACACAATTTCATTTCCTTTGAATTTGTTTACTCTAGTGGAATTGCTGAATCACATTGGCAGCCCTTTTTAAAAAAGAAATTTTAGGAACTTCCATACTGCTTTCCATAATCCCTATCCTAATGCATATTCCCACCAACAAGGTACAAGGGTGACTACTTTTTTCTACATCCTTATATAATGGTAGTTTTGATCCTTTCAGGATTAACAATTTTGTTTCATATATTTTTGTTCCCTAACATTAGGTGTATATAAATTTATAATTGTTACTATTTTTTAATAAATTGGTCCTTTCTCATTACAAAATACCCCAACTTATGCCTAAAAGTTTATCTCGTTTGACAATCTAGTGTATTAACTTTCTTTAAAGAAAGTTAAGATATGTGACCCTTAACAATGAAGAGACATTCTGAGAAATATGTCATTAGGTGATTTTATTATGGGTGGCACTTATACAGCCTGAAACAGCTAAGAGGTCACCAGGTGATATAGTCTTATAGGAACTCCAAAACATTATCATGAGCTCTGTGACTGCACTGGACTATAGATATAAAGAAACGTATTACAAAAGATGGGACTGTTCATGGAGGCTGTGCAGTCGCATGATCTGCCATCTGCATGCCAGAGATGCACAAAGACAGTGATTGTGATGTCCCAATCTGTATCACAAAATTGGAAGAAAGGGTTTAAATTGTGTTATCATAAAGAAATGATAAATATTTTAGCAAATAGATATTTTTTCCCTGATTTAAACATTAAACAGTTTATTTTATCAAAATATAACTTGCTAACCTAGAAATATACACAGTTTTAATACTTTGTACATCCATTAAAAAGGCAAATTTAATTTTTAAAATATACTTTTATATAAAATAAAGCTTTATAATACTATATATTTTGAGAAGCTACTGCTTCTGTTTCATTGAAAGCCATTTTCATAAGAAGATATTATTTTTAAGAATTCCTGGCTATAGGAATTGTGTGAGACTTGCAATTAACTTTTTTCCTCTACATGTCAATTATTTTTAGGTCATGAGTGAGAGCATATTTCATTTTTAATCTTTCGAGTTTGTGGGAAATGGTAGAGCAGGAGTAAAATGAAAATTAGATGACTAGGTATGGAGCTCCGTGGTAGAGCACAGGTTTTGTATCATGAAAGCCTGAGTTCACTCCCCAGGATCACACATACATACACACATACAATTGTGCATCTGATATTCAGAAGAGTAGAGGTGCTAGGTTATTATGCTAGATTGTGAAGAAGGGAGGAAGAAGGACACATGCCAGGCCCAGAAGACTAAAGTATATTTCATTGTTTTATTGTTATAGATTATGTTTTAGAGAGGAATTTCATTATCAATTTCAGCAGGACTGTCTTGGCATTGGCCGCTAATGTCCATATCAGTGGGAGAATTATATCATAAACAAATTTTTAGCAAAATGCTTCACAAGTCTCCCTTAAGGAAAAAAAAAATGAGTAGTAGAATAAGCATTGTAGAGTGTAAATAAACTCACTTTCCAGGGTAGAATATCTAGCACTTTACATAATTCAATGAAACACGCACAAACAAGAAAGCACCATGGGAGGGGTCCAGTGGAATAAATACCTGCCTCATATAGTGAGCAGACGTTAAGTGCTACTGATGATAGAGGGAGACTGAAGAGATGCAATGAAAGAATCAGGAAAATAAAAGAAGAATTATTTATGTAATGGCCTGTTTTTTTCTATAAGAGGTGATCTTAAATCCAATCACCCATTCTTACTTGAAAGCTCTGATATGCCTAATAAATGAATAGATTTTCAAAGCAGTCACGGAGCATAGATAATATTTCACTCTCTGCACAGTTTTTTCCACATACATAAGACAAAATTTCTAAATTTCTGTTGGCACCGATCATTAAGTAGGCCATGATTAAAACCACAAAAATGTTAATTGACTGTGTAATCATATTAAAATGCACTCTATCATGCATTCCATAAATCTGAAGATAAATTAGCAAATGATGGTGTTTGTGACTTTACAACATTGAGCATTAAAATAAATGTTTTGATCGTCTAATATTGAAAGGCCTAATGTAAGTAAATAACACATACTATGTATATTACTAGTTGAATATTAACTTTATATTCATGTTTTTTACATTGATGGAGATATTTTTATAGCTTATGTCAGATATATAATTAACTACCAATTATTTCATATGAACTGTATCCTAGATAATGTAAAGCTTTGAGTAAAATAAACTATTGTAACAAATATATTACTTTTAAGAATGGTTCATAGGCAGGGAAATTGAAACTTTTAGAACTTCAGAAATATATCTAAGGTCAAAACTCTTTTTTTTTTCATGGTACTGGGTATTGAACCCAGGGATGTACAACCACTGAGCAACATCCCCAGAACTCATTATTTTTTATATTGAGACAGGGACTTGCTAAGTTGCTAATTTCCTGAGACTGGCATTGAACTCACAATCTTCCTGCTGTAGTCTCCCAAGCGGCTGGGATTACGGACAGGCACCACTGTGCCTGGCTCACATACCTTTTAAATGGCCACAGAGACCTAGCATATTAAATAAATGAAGGTAGTGTTATTGTTGACTCATTTTATTCCTTGATCAATTATTTATTAATTATTTAACAAAGTGATAGAGATACAATATATAAAGAAACAACATTACAGTCACAAAAATACTAAAGGTAAGCAGGACACATTGGCACTTTATTGTCGTCTGTATTATATGACATGACCCAGGGTTTGTAAAACTTTAGGAAAGAGGAAAATTACTGTAGAATATATTACCGTGGAAAGCTTAACTGAGGAATATTTGAAGTGGGAATTGAAAACATGTGATCATATTGGAAAAAACAACAACAAAAAAAGACAATAATCCAGAAAACTGGCAAGATGGTAGAGAGGGGCTCTAATGATAGCCAAATCATGTGCCTACCGGTACACCCTGTCACAACCTCAATTTCTAGAAATTTAGACCCCCACACCTCATCCTAATGTGTTAGCTATTTTCTCTTGTCCTTTTTCTGCAACTATTCCACTTTTCTGCCTCTCAAAGGTACATGTCTCTTTTCTACCTGGCAATAAACATCAGAGATCTACATTTTTCTCTTATTGCTTAGCTTTGACTCTAAAAGCTATCAATAGCTATATTTCTTTATGCACGTATTTTATTTCTTTGTTCTTTTTCTTCCCCTCTTTCATAACTCTTGGCAAAAGAACAATGTTGTTCGAATTCAATATCCTGCCTATTCCCACCTTCACTTGAGGTGTTGCAAAAACACAAAGCAATGAGCATGTGATCTTGCTTTACCAATCTGATGTTTTTCGTAGTTAATAGTGAGTTTCTTGAACAATTTCGCAACACCCCCTTTTGAAAATTCCAAGTCCTTCTCATTCTCTTCACTCAGAGTGGATGACCTTGCTTAATAGAATCATCCAGAAAAGCCTCATGCTGTCAACACCAAATGCTTCCAACCTACCTGCACTTGCAGGTTCTTCACTTCTCTTTCCATATAGACTGTCCACCCATGTCATGGATCCATCCTGTCTCATCAATACAAGACACATGTACCAGGAATTGGTCCTTTCTGTTTCCAGTGTTATCCATAATTGGAGATTTTCCATTGGTATGCAAATATTTTTGATGTTTTCTACTTTTCACCCAGTGGATGCTGACCCACTAAACTTTTTTCCAATCAGATAATTCACTAGACTTGTCTATACCTTATCAACACTTTTCTTCTCATTTACCATTAGTTTTCATCATTCAGATTCCTTATTCTCATTCCCTGGACTGGCTCTCACCATTACCAGTTACCTCTGCATTCTAAATTTATTGGTCAATGTTCAATTTTCCATTCTTCTTCTTATCTATCACAGAAAATCAGAAACCTTCCTGTTAAAATATTTTCCTCACTTGACTACTTAAACACCCTCTTCTTATGTATCTCCCAAGGCAACATAGCTGCCAGTACTTTTTTTAGTTTCCTTGCTTACACTTTCTCATATTCTCCAGATTCAAATATTGGGCAATCCCATGGTTTAGTCCTGAAATCTCTTATTTTCTCCGCATATTATAGTTGATCTTTTCTAGTCTAGTTGATTCAATGAAATCAAATTCTGATACTTTCCTATATTTGGGTTTTCCAGATACCACCTCTATAATGAACCCCAGATTCATATAGTTATTTATTCAATGTCTCTGCTTGGGTATATAATATGTACAGAATATTTTACATAACCAAAAACATTCTATTCTTTGCCAGGTTTAAACTTGCTCTTCTTCAGTTTTCTTTAATTTTGCAAGGTCAGTCTTCCATTTTCTCAGACCCAAACTTCTTGTCATCTTTGCTCTGTATGTTCTCTCTTATCACATAAACATTTCATCAGTATTTCTTGTAGTTTCCATCTCAGAAATCTATCAAAAACCCAATTGCTTTATTTACTTTTGCAACCAAATAGTTCAGGTCACTCAAATCTTTAAGTTGTATTATTTCAATAACTTCATAAATGGACCCCCTACTGTAGTCTCATCACTCTATCTAGAGTCACGCCTGAAACACAAAGTCAAATATTGCAGCTCCTTCACTGAAAATCCACTTATGGATTTCCATTTCACCTAAAGAAGACCTCAACTTCTTTATGGTGGTCTATGAATCCCTACATACCTGGTCTTTCACTGTTTCTTAGACACAATCTATACTCCCTCCTCACTCTCCATACTCCAGATATAACAAGTCTAATACAATGATTTTTAAATTGAAATTAAAAATAGAATATTTCATAAACTCAAAAAGACAAAAGATTTTACAGGTTTTTTTTCCCAGTTTTCTCTAAGTAAAAACTAGATTTGCACCTGGGTTGAATGGACAGTGGCTGAGTGGGAGGATACATATATGTGTACATATGTATGAATGTAATTTAACTGAGTCCTTATACATAGCAGATATCGCTTGAAATTCAGCAGAATATTTTGAGAAGAGGATCTGAAATTGGGGTACAGGCCATGTCTATGTCTTATATTAATAGGTAAGAAAATAAGTTCCATATTGAGCTCTAAAAAGGCTGAAATAATCTGAATACTTTGAATTTCAAAACTAGTAACCAAACTCTCCTCCAGGACAAAGGACAAAGTCCACACATAGAATAAATAGTTTCATGAACAGAATTAAATTGGAAAAAAATGAATAAAATCAGGGGAAGAAATATAAGAAAGTCTGAAGTAAGATGTCATACTTTTGAGCATTTCCTTAAAGAGAATACATGAAGTTATTGAAGTAATTTTGATTCACTATTTTACCTTATAACCACAGGAAAATTATTTTATATTAGAGGTGCGAATAAGTCACATGAATTATAACAAAACAAGAAGACAAATACATATTACTACAAACAAGAAATTCATAATAGAACAATGTTCAGAAAAAAATGAATTCTATTGTTTAAAAACTGGCTAAAAGAATCTATAAAAAAAGATCTAATGACCAATGATCAAAAAATACAAATGGCAAAGGAATTTATTAATCTACAACATAGTTATACACTCAACTATATCTTGACCATAGGTAATTACAGATAACAATTCCAGTGTCTTAGGTAGGCTGTAAACTATAAACTTAAAGAGATGGGGCAGGGGAGAACATGGATTGAAGGAACCAAAATTAATCTGTATAATGATAAAAGTATGGAGAAAATAAAATAAAGAATTCTGTAAGAACCAGGGTACGATTGGGAGGAGGTGGTGGATAGTATGTGCACAATATTTTTCCTGACCTCGTGGTTGTTGAAAGTTTGCATTCTTTCTAATAAATCACAAACTCTACAACTTTAAAGTTTTTTTAAATGTGAAATATTTTTAAATGTTCATTTTCTTAGAGAAAGAATTTGGGACATAATTCTATTTAACCATGTGAAACAAGTATTTTTTATTTATTTTTTGTTGTTTAGCTTAGGAATTTTCAGTCTTAACATTGCTACTGCTTACTGTGAATTATCACGAGGACAATTTAGCTTGTAACATTTAGCAATCTAATTTGTCTAAAAACACACTTTTCCTTTTCTACACAAACTTACAAGCAGTAGTCAGCATCCCAGTGTTCTCTGGAGTACTGCTCAGGAAATGCTTGTGTATTCACATCTGTATCTAATCTGCTGGGAGCTTGGGCCACAGCAGTGCAATGCATAGTCTGCACTAAGGTTTCAGTTATTGTATGACTGAGCTTCACTTACTAGCTATTCCTCACTGTGGACAATTTTGTACACTTCAATGAATTATTGCTGATGAGAGTTTTGCAAAGCAGCAATTATTATAATTCCTATTGTGTATCATTTACTCCACTATGAAATAATGCTTTAGTTCTTGATTTTCAGGCATTGCCTATTTATTTCTTAAACATTTAAATCATATGTATCCTTTTCAATAAGAATAACAAGTTTAGGATAAAAAGTGTTGTGAAATAAAAATCTCACAATGGCAATTTTGTAAGGTAGCTCAGTTATATGCCACAGGTAGAATAACTATAAAAATCCCCTTAAACTTGTCCTTCCTGTCCCCCAGAAGTACACGTGACGCACTGTGACATCACATATGGGTCAAATGACTCTTTGAGCAGATATGGTTTTTTTCTTCCAAAATCTACAAGATATGTGGAAATCATCAAGTTCAGTAGGCAATGTATTCCAAGTATACAGAAAGAATAATTTATTTTCTTATTTTAAGATCTACAAGTACCTTAAAGTCTTTTGTTTTTTCGTGTATTTAGTTATTCTTATGTAATGGAATGATTCAGTAGGAAGTTGCATCTCAGTTACCAGATATTTATGTAAAAGTTTATATTCAACTACATTCAGAAAAAGCTTCCCTGTGTTTTGCTCAATTAATGCTGAGCACATTAGTAAAGATGTATTTGAGCATATGTAAATAACGAATTTACATAAAAAATTAGTAACAAAAAGAAAAATTTAAAAATAAATAATTAAAAAAATAAATATTAAAAAAGGCCAGGAATGAAAAAAGAAGTTTTAAAAATCTGGAAAAGAGAGAAGTAAGGCATTTGTAAGCCTTTTATAAGTAAATCTAAACTACAGATATCATTAGAAACCTTACTGCCTGAACCAACTACACATATAAATAAAAGTGGAGGGTTATTTTTTCCTTTTTGAGAGAGTTAGTACACTCAGGGTAATAAACTCATTCATTAAGCATGTATATTAAGCATCTTCTCTTTGCCAGGTACTAACTGTGTTTACACCGAGAATATATAATAAGAAACAAAGAACACAGTCCTGACTTTCAGAGATTCTGGGTAAACTGGTAGTGAACAGGCCATAGAATGATGGCCACCACCACAGTAGAAACACAATATACCCTAAGGGCAGCACCTAAGCTGGACGGTGTACAGCTCCTAGGAAAAGTAAGATCTAGATGTTCTGATTTGGATCTGGAATATCCCCCAAGGCTCATCTGTTGAAGGTTCGATCCCCAATGCTATAATACCCAGTGGCAGGCTCCTGGGAAATGGTTGAAACATAAGGACTCTTACACCATCAGTGGATTAAACCATTTGATGAATTAATAGTTCAAGTGGAGTATTGAGATAAGGTGGAAATTCTAGGCAGTTGGCACATAGTTGGAGGAAATAGAGCTCTAGGATCATGCACTTGGGGTGTATCTTATCTCTGGACCCTTTCTTTCTTTCTCTCTACTTTCCAGTTGCCATGAACAGAGCAGCTTTCCTTCACTACACATTTCTTCCATGATGTTCTGCTTCATTTCAGACCCATCGCAAAAAAAAAAAAAAAAAAAAAAAAAAAACTGACCATGAACTGAAACCATGAGCCAAAACAAACCTTTCCTCTTTTAGAGTGTTTTTGTCAGCTATCTTGATCACAGTGACAAAATGCTGATAGTACACTAGGTGAGATTTCAATACTAAGAAGGAGTTAATTCAGGCAAAAAAAATAGTGTGTGTGTGGCGTGTGTGTGTGTGTGTGTGTGTGTGTGTGTGTGTGTGTGTGTGTTATTGACAAGGGATGAAGTGCATAGGGGAGCAGGAGTAGAATTGTAAATACCAGCTAGACAAAATAGTCAGTCCAGATGCTCAGTGGAGAAGGTAGTCTGGAGATTTGGTGATTCTGAAATGGGCGATCTGACTGAAGCCTAAGTAGAAGGTGTTGGAAGAAAGAAAGTGAAAAGATATGCTTTTATAGTTGGTTACTACATGCATCAGCAGCAGCACCCCTCAGCACAAACTGCCAGTTGTGACATGCAAAAATGTCCCCAAACATTGTCAAGTGTTGAAAACTACTTCCCTACAATTGATGTGTCTCCTATTATCTACATACAAATGAAAAGAGGCAAGATGAAGATGTTTATTTCAGAGGACACAAGGGTTATAAATTTAAGAAATAAAAAAAAGAAATAGAATAAGATGAATGTTTAGTTTTAAATCTGTGGATATAGTGTGTACCATTTATTTCTTTGGACTTAAAATAGTTTACCAGTATCCCATTTAAATTAAGCTAGGATTTTACAATAAACATTGTTATCATCTCTTAATGACATTAATTTGATCTTATTTCATGTCATATTAAAAAATTCCAGTTGAGAATATTTTGTCTATCTCTTTCATAGTAACAGCAAAGTCTCTACTGCTGAATATCAGCATAATAATAACATGGACTTGTTATCAGGACTAGTTATTTTAAAAGGAATATTTTGCCTGGTATGATAAATGCACATAGCCTCAGTACATTTATTCTGTCTTAGAAGAAACTAGAATTCCTACTATTACTTTTGCAGAAATAGACATTTGAAATTACAGATAAATTAAAATTTTAATAAATATAAATGTATGTATATTTTATTTATATTTATCCCCTGCCTTTTGTATATACATTTTTATTGTCATATGTTCTTTCTCCCTAATTCATCATTACCTAGTACAAGAATCTGTAAACTTTTTCCATAACTGGCCTGATAATAAATATTTTAGACTTCCTAGGACATACGGTGTTTGTAGCATCTACTCAGCTTTTCTGTTTTATCTTGAGAGCAGCCATATGGAAACAAGTGAGCATGACTCTACTCCAACTGTATTAGCAAAAATAAGAGGTGGGTAGATTGTCCCTCTGACACCATAGTTTGCCAACCTTAACCTAGAACATTGAATGGATATAGCAGAAAGCCAATAAATACATGCTAAATGGAAAGGTGAATGCTCAACGATTAGTTGAATGAGAATCCATTCTGTTCTCTTGATAAACAACTCTGATGAGAATAATTTTTATAACTTGATTTATCTTCATGTTACTCTTAAAAAATAACATTCGTTGCTAAGTTTCATTCTATGTTTCCTCTGTCATAAATTAATATGATAAAGTGATTTAAACATTTATATAACTATACAAATTCTAAATATTGTACTATCTTTCCATTATTTGTCTAAACTATGCTTATCTATTCTTTATTGCTCTTTTATAATGCTGACAAATTAAACTTGCTACATTTTAGTTTAGGACTTTGGTTTCTATCATCATAAATAAGACTTATAGCCTTTTAATTTTTGCATTGAGTTTATGAGTTTCTTTGTATTTGCTTTTTAACTATTTTCTATGTTCTCTCCTGGAACTCATGAGTGCTTAAATTCATATTGTACTATTTTACTGAACACCAATTTAGTCAGTCCCATGTTTTTAAACATTTGTTGTGAATATTTCTAACATGGATAAAAAGTCCGGTTTCAGAAGGATCCAGAAAAAAAAAAAAAAAAGTTGTCATTGTAAGGACTCTAAAACCAAATGTAAGTTTATGTCAATTCAGAAAATATTAACATATATTTGAGAACTAACTTGTATGGCAGATGTTTTGAAGAGTGTTAAGCACAGTTACAATTAAGTTGCAGTTCCTATCCTCAAGCCATAGAAGAAAGCCTAGAGGAATTTAGTACAAAGTATAAGATTATACACAGAAGGAAACTTTGTGTTCTACAAATCTAAATATGGAAGTTCCATTGCTTTTAAAATTCACCTCCCTAGCATGACTTGTTTCTCTTTTTAGAATTTATAGCTATGTGTTCTATTTCTGATACTTTATTAATATTATTTTAAGTTCTTCAAGGTCTAAATTAAATATGAAAACTAGACCTTATATTTGTATAAAATTTCTTGGAATGTTTCTATCCTATAGAATTACTGCTTTTTAAAATATTTTTGGTTAACCTAATTGATTAAATATAAAAATATGTGAATAAAATCTCAAATATTTTATATAATTCATTCTTATAACCTTAAATTATCCAAATATGAAGTTTCATCAATTTGTCAAGTACATTATCCTGTTTTGGAACTGAAAATTTCAGTCACTGATGAAGCAAAATGAGTACCAGATAATAAAAGGAGTCCAAACTCCGAGCCACTGAGATTTTTGTAAACATAGAACTCAAACTATGTAACCATTTAAATTTAATGCTCAGACATATTAAATTCCATGAATTTGAATACAGAGAGATAACTGCTAAAACATCTTTTGATTTAAGGATTATTTTTATGTTACTGGAATGTTACATTTTCTCTTTAAATATGCTAAAGTAATATTTAAAGAAAGGTACAATGCTGAATAATTGTACAGATGCTTCTTGGGTTAATTAAAAGTCATTAGCCCTTGTGCTTCATCCTTACAGCTGAAACAGCTTAACACAAGTTCTGGATCCAGCACAATTACGCCTCTGTATCAAAGGCAAGAAATGAGAGGTTTTGACAGGTATGGAACATTGCATTTCACAGAACTCATGCACAGCGAGATAGCACAGGTGTTTCTGTAATTGCAATACAATGGGAAAATCCAGTGCTCAATGGCCTTCAAATTCTCCACTGTTTTGTGTGATATGATGTGAAGATCATATGTCAGGGTTGCCTTCTTTCTCTGCGGTGGGGTATCATTAATGAATGCAACTGAAGATATTTTGGCATTTTGGTTCTCTAAAAGTAGATGGAAGTTACATATTTGGTTTGTTTCTCATATAGCCATAGCTCTATGGATCTGCATCTGTGATTTTACAAATGCAGGGGAAAAAATATTTCCAAACCTTTAGTTCACTGAAGTTTCCATTGTAAATGATTCCTTCCATTCTTATTACAATTCTGTACCCAAACTCTGCTACCTACTGAACCAGCCTGCAATAAATATCTTTAACAAGTGTTGTGTAACAATGGAAAGTCCTGAGTGATTTTTTTTTTCCCATTTTACTCAGTTTTGCCAATTTCAAGTTTGAATTCCTTAAAAACCCTCTCAGTATAGAGGACATAAGAGATAGAAACTTAAGTATGGGGAATAGGATCAAATACTATCCCTTTAAACTTATGTCACAGTCAAAATTTTTAAAATGAACTTTTGATATTAGGAGAACTTGTATTGAAGAAAAGATATGAGGCTTTAATTTTTAAAATCACACGGAAGTTAAATGAAAATCTCACTGCAAAAACCCTGATTCTAAAACTGAACCTTTAATACAAATCTGTCTTTCAAAGTTTACCTATAGTAATTGGGCATGACAAACTATTTCTTCCTAATTTTTGGAAAGTGAAAGTTAACTTGGGCCAATAACTGGCTTATCTGAAGTGAGAAATTGTGTTTCAGGTTGGTACACCAATTGAAAATTAGAGAAAACTTCTTGGAAGAGAAGTCTACACAGAGGGTGAATAACCAAACCTGTGAATAACTATGCCCAAATCTTTGGAAAATTGCTAAATGATATAGGTGTCATGCCAAGCAGTTTTGCCATAAACAGCTACAGGAAGTTGAAAACACATAGGAATTTCATTTGTTGCCTATTGCAAGGGTGACACCACATAAAGTTTAAATGCAAGGTAACTACCTGCTGGAAAAAAGCCACCATTCATCAGGGCACATTAGAATGTAGAATTTGTTTTTAAATAGTGTTCGACCATAAGCATATATATATATATATATATATATATATATATATATACACACACACACACACACACATATATATACATATATATATTTATAAACAATATGCATATTTGTGTTTCAGAAGAAGATGGCAAATATCCCATAAAACTAGTCTTCAGTACCACAGACAAGATAACTGGACAGAAATTTCAGTCACTAAAGATTGTGAGAGGCAGTGTTAGATCTGAGTCAAAATTAATGAGAAGTCTGAGAACTGATATTTCCTCCAGAGGGGCAAATGACTTTGGAAGGATCATGGAGAAAATTTCTGGGGTGATAAAAAGTATCTATACTGATGTATGGGCTAAGGATTATATGAGTATATTTCCCTGTCAAAAATAGTAAAATGGTCTACCTGTTAAGAGTATAAGTTAAAATTCATGCATTTTACCGCATGTGCATTTTAAGAAAAAAAATAACAGTGTTAAGTGGAGAACAGACAAGTTATAGGTATGAAAAAATAGAAGGGCAGAAAGTCGATTATTTTTAAAACTGGGTATGAGTATGTCAGAATTTAATATCGTATTTGGGAATTCAAAATACTACTCCATTTGCTTTGTAGGTACTTATAATTGACCACGATAAAAAGTTAAAATGACAACAAAAACAACAATTTCATAGAAAGAGGTCTACCATTAGTTAAAGGTAATTTCCTTTGGTCATTATGTTATAAATGATTTTTGATCTGCTGACAATTTTTCAGAATTCTAGAAGAAATACTTACTATTAGAATTTTTACACTTATGTGAGAAAATGAGGTAATAACAATTTAAGAAATGTAAGTTGAGTGACAAGATGGGGAAGAGAGCACAGAATTGATTATTTGGAGTATTTGTACTTTATTTACTATGGACTAAACATGAGGATTTTTCAAAACCTAAATAATTTTGTTTCTTTAGATTTTAGTATTCACTATTAAAATATAATAAACTTTTTGGCAGTTGTGATTGATGACAGTAGGATTTCTATAGATATAAATGGTATAATGGTTATGCAAAATAATTTATTTTTGAGAATCACAGGAGTGATTCTGAACAGGAGTCCCCTGTGTTTCTCCTTTGCTAGCAAAGCAATAAAGCCTCTTTTTATTTTTCTCAAAATTGTGTCCTCATTATTGGATTGGCATTGAGGACAAGGACCAAGCTTTCAGTAACAAATCTGGTACCTCAGGTGGGACCTGAGAGCTGCCCCTGCTTCATCTTTCTTGGGCAGGTCTGTATCTCCAAGAAACCCTGCATCCAGCTGAGGATGCAAGGTGACTGGAGAGCTTGTTGAGAGCCAACTGCTTGAGAGTTAGGAGATAGGTTGCTTGCCTCCTATATAACTAGAGGAGCTATTCCTTACATGGAAAGTCTGAGGTACCATCTCAGCTGCTGCTGAAGCTTCTTTTGCTTCAGGCAACTCTGGCCTTCTCTTCCTGAATGGTACAGGTTGCTCCATGGGGGTCCACTTTCAGAAAAAGGAAACAGAATTCAGGAAAAGTTGTGACAACTTTGGCCATCTGGTAAGTCCCCTGGTGTGCCCACCAAGACCCTTGATTTTACAGATCTTATTCCTCTTCTTGGGAACATCTTGTTCCTCTTTATGGGGACATCTTTGGTGCTACTGGTATAGGAGACATGGTTAAGTGGGATTCAGAAACCTAAGAATATTGATTCCCTTCTGGTCTGTTCTAGGTTCTCATCTGTTTGTTGGTCTTGGGTTTGGGAATTCCCTCTGGTTGTCTGTCTATATTTTTGTTTTGTTTTTATTTGTTATTGCTGTTACCCCTTTTTAAATGTTGGTCTGTGTTTATTTTTATTAGTATTTAATAAGATTCCCTAGAAACACTTATTATTGTTCTGAATATAATACAAGATAGCACTAAATCTTTCCTATGAGGAAAATGTAAGTAATATAAAATCAGTTATAATCCAGAATTAAAACTGACATAGTGTGATTATACATACAACATGGAAGCAATAGAAGATCTAGATTCAAATCCACATAAGGGATTAGAGACAATATTCAGTGTTACTGTCCCTTTTGAGACATGGCCAATACTGCATTCATCTTATAGGTGGTCTCTTGGGAAAGATCTTGCTGGTCAATTTAAAGGTTTTCATCTGTTGGTCATAGTTTTGGGGCTCTTCTCTGGTTTTCTCTGCATTTTTTGTACAATCTTATGTTTGGAGTTAGTATGTCAAAGGTAAAGTAAGTGGCAGAAATTTGTAGATGCAGGTCTGTCTGCTTGAAAGGTTCCTGTCCTTTAGCCTTGGTATCAGTGATCCTCTCTTCTCTGTGTTTTCTGGATCTGCTACTGGCCTTTAAGACATGGGCCATGTTGTGTTGATCTTACCAGGTAATATCTTGAATGGAGAAATCTTGGTCACTTATAGCTACATGCCTAAGGGAAAGATAGCTTACTGTAACACAGTCTGGCCTTTGAATGGTTTTTCTGGATTACTATACAATATTGAAGGTGAATTTGGTCTCTCAGGGGTAAAGTATATGAAAGAGATCCTCTATATACAGGCATTTTTATGCAGTTGCAGGATAAGAGATCTGAATACTCAGGAACCAGGTTGAAGTTGCCAAAAGTCACTGCCTCTTGTGTGCAAGGGCAGCAGGACACCAAAAAAAAAAAAAAAAAAAAAAAAAAAAAAAAAAAAAAAAAAAAGAAAGAAGAAAAAGAAAAAAAAAAAAAAAAAAGATATAAATTTTTTAAACCCAGTGCTGGCACTCCCAGCACTATTTTTCAGTCTCGCCCCAGGCAGCAACAGATTATCTCACTGTGAGTCAAGGACACTAGCCCTATGCTGGAAAAAAATCTCAGAACATCTGCCTGGGCTTTAGAAAAATGGGTAAAGAAAACCTGATCTCTGTCCTGCCTTCCAACCCCTTTTGCCCATGGTGGGTGGAGTCTGCTGACCACAGAGTATGTGGTAGCAGGTTCCAGCACTGTTAGTTTATTACCTGGGAATAGAAATAGTCTTCCCTTTTGAGATCTGAAAGGATACCCTAGTTGGCCAAGAGATACCCATCACTGGGGCAAACAATTCTTGCTGTAATAGTATCCCAAAAAGCTAAATGCATGGGGACACCATCAGAATAAACAACTCTGCCCAGAAAAGAAAAAGAAACTAAGGCCAGTCAGTGTTTTGTAAGCAGCTTCTGCAAAGGGATATTCAAGGAAGCATAAAGAAAAGGTTGGAAAAGATTTCCTTCACTGTGTATCAATATGCCTAGTGTAAGAAAAAAGGCACAAAAGGAAACTCTGTGTACGATTGACAGTGGGGAACCCATTTAATGTTGATGACCTTGTGATAAGGATAAGGGAGACAGGGCATGCTTGAAAATATCCTGTGCTCCAATCCCTTGAATGCCAACTGGGAGGAAAAAAAAAAAAAAAAAAAAAAATAAGGCACAGTTCTTGTATATGGCAGATTGTCTGATCCCTCTCCTGGCATGAAATTTGTTGTGTAAATTAAATGTATAGATAACATTCATAAGGATTGTTTCAGAACATGAATTTAACAAAGGGTCTGAAACTAGAAAAGAGATATAAGAAAGAGATAAGTATGTAAATATATTTTAGTATGGAAAATTAGAAGGTAAAGGAAATGTTTTTTATGGTAAAGAAATACTCTTGTGTTAAAGTCCAAGATGAAAGACAAAGCAAACGAAGGAGCTAAACAAGTTGTAGAATGTCTAAGAAGTTGCACAAGGTTTGTGGAAGGTAAATTGCAAAATGTTTGAGTATGTGTTTAAATCAGCTATAAATAGCACAGTCAGTTATTCAAATTTTAACATACTGTTAAGGAGCAAAATCTGGAACATTGATCTGCTCTTATCTATCAAGATAATTTCTCATATCTGTTGAGTTTTATTACTTACGGAAACTAATTCTTAAAGAAATTAGGGTTTGTACTTGCTTTACTGTCTTTTAAGTGATTAGTTCATATCCGGTTAAATAAACAACTTTAATTTTAGGTTACAACAGTAGAGTTGACACACTAATATGTGACTAGATGTATGTACGTACATGAGAAGTACAACTGTCTGAGCCTTGTCTGAATGTTATGTAAAAGCTTATACAATGAATGTTTACCTAGGTTTATTGGCAAGGTAACCAATAATTGCTCTCCTTTATATATTGTATCTGATATAGAAGTGTCACATTGCCATTTGAAGACCTGTATTATACCTGTTTGTTTTGACTAAGTCTATTTCTAGTTATAAACACTGTTTCCTTTATATATGTAAGAGATTTAAGGTCATCCTTCGATTTTTGCTAGTACTGCTCACCCATGCATACCTATGATTAATTTACCATATAGTATGGGTTCTAAATTGCACTTTCAAAGTTAAACTTAATTAAATGTAAAGCTTAGGGAGAGCACTTTACCAAGTTGGTGTTCTCCAAACTAAAATTATCTATAGCAATAGTCTAGTATTCATATAGAAATAATAAATTTGCTTGGTATGTATTCGTGTCATTTGATGTTTTATAGATAGATAAAGTAGCCTGTTGTCATTAAGTTATATACAGAGTTTTATGTTACTCTTCACACTGCAATTGAAATTTAAATGTATGTTTTGAAAGTAATAAGAACCTGATCTGTTTAAAGGTGACATTGTAAAACATGGAAGTATTTTGCCTCTTTTTTCACAAAAGGAAAGTTAAAAGCTCACTAAACCATTTTTTTTTTTGATTCTGTTTCAGATGTCATTTTGTATTGTGTTATTTGTTAAGAACCCCACCTTACCCAAGATAAGGATCTGCATCTCACTTTACTCCATGTTAGAATGGCTCCAAAATAGGCTAGACTTCATCTCATTTAAACTTGGATTCAAAAGATTAATTCTCATTGTAAAGATTACTATAATCCTGAAATAAACAGGAAATAATTTATGTAACCAAGTAAAGGTTTAAGAATATTTTTCCTATGGATGATGGAAATAATGCAGCTGAATGACTTCTGTTGGCCTACAGGTAGCATGAGAAGTCCTCAGAGGTGGAAAAGAACAATTAAACAATGAATAATCCAATGATCAAGCTATGTATAACTAAAAATAATGAACAAAATAAATTAAAAATGATCAAAATGTACATGAGAGAATGAACATCTCAAAAAATTCCATTAAGGATGGGTGATAGACAACTAAGCCAGACACCCTTGTCAGTTTTCATTATTCATCAATCTTGAATATAAGACCAAATCATAGGGGAAATGGGGAAGATGATTGGAGCTATATATTTGCTTCCAAACAAATGGGAAATATAAAATATGTTGCATTATTTCTACAGGAGTTGTGAACTGACAATTGTAGACACTACAGTTTTAAATAACATGTTCATTCTTACCTACTTACATCCAGAAAGTTTCTGGAAAAGAGTTTCAAAGAAAGATTACACAAAGGCAAAAATGAGAGCAGAATATTTCTTATTCATAATTTACATTCATTCTTTTTAAAATTTTATTTGTCCTAATTAGTTGCACATGACAGTAAATGCACTTTGATACATCACACATCAGTGGAGTATAGTTTCTCATTCTTCTGATTGTATATGATGTAGAATCACACCAGTCATGTAGTCATATATGCACATAGGGTAGTAATGTCTGATTCATTCCACTACCCTTCCTACCCCATACTCCTCCCCTCCCTCACTCCCCTATGCCAAATCCAAAGCACAACTATTCTTCCCTAGGCACCCCCATGACATTTATTGTGAATCAACATCCACATGTCCGAGAAAACATTTGACCTTTGGTTTTTGAGGATTGGCTTATTTTACTTAGCATGATATTCTCCAGTTCCATCTATTTACCAGCAAATGCCATTATTTCATTTTTCTTTAAGACTGAGTGATATTTCATGTATATATACCACACTTTATTTATCCATTCATCTCCTGAAGGGCATGTAGGTTGGTTCCATAATTTAATTATTGTGAGTTGAGCTGCTGTGGCTGCATTGATGTGGCTGCATCACTATAGCATGCTGATTTTAAGTCCTTTGAGTATAAACCAAGCAGTGGAATAGCTGGGTCAATAATGGTTCCATTCCAAGTTTTCTGAGGAATCTCCTTAGTGCTTTCCATAGCCGTCCCACCAGCAATGTATGAGTGTACCTTTCGTCCCACATCTTTGCCAACATTCATCGTTGCTTGTATTCTTGATAATTGCCATTCTGACTGAAGTGAGATGAAATCCTAGAGTAGTTTTGATTTGCATTTTTCTAATTGCTAGAAATGTTGAACATTTTTTTCATATATTTGTTAATGTACTCTATTTCTTCTGTAAAGAGTCTGTTCAGTTCCTTAGCCCATTTATTGATTGGGTTATTTGCCTTTTTTCTTTTTTTTGGGGGGGGGTTAAGTTTTTTGAGTTCTTTGTATATACTGAAGATTAATACTCTATCTGAGGTGCATATAGTAAAGATTTCTCCCATTCTGTAGGCTCTCTCCTCAGGTTTTGATTTTCTAAATTTAGAAAATAAAGGATAATACAATTATTTAAGATGTTTAATATGTTCCATGTTCTATTTTTTTTAATCTTTTTTGTTATCCCATGACATTACACAAAAATCAAGTACAGTATAGGGCAAAAAACACAGTATTCTTTTAACATAGGGAGCTTAGAAAATGTTAAGTAATCTTTTCCCAAAGTTTCTATACTCACATATTTTAAATAATTGCAAAGAATTTCTATGTGTTTGTCAAAGGGCAGCCAGCTAATTCTCTGGCACCATCTTTGACAGGTGCAAACCCAAGAGTATGAATTCTTCCATATATTATTTTATTCCACAGTGTGCAAAGCTACCAATTTTTCTATTTTTTTTTTTTTTTTTTTGTGTGTGTGTGGTACTTGTGATAGAACCTGGAGATACTCTACTACTGAGCTGCATTACCAGTCCTTGAGGTGATCTCACTAAGCCCAGACTGGCCTGAACTTGGGCTCATCCTCCTGAGTAGCCACAGTACCCAGCACAAAGCCACAGTACCCAGCACAAAGTACTTTTTTTATGCTCATTATTTAATACTTTCTTCTCCACTTGCTGAAGTGAATGGTGACTAGACAACATCTCACAAAGGCATACAATTAGAAATAAATATAATTACACACTCAGGAGTATAAGAAGCCTGTCACAGGTACAAGGGATCAACATTCTTTGAGGGATCTTTAACCAGTGACATGGGTGGGGAAATAGATGCCCCACTTGTTTTATACCCATGAGACTGTACCACATGTCTCCTAAATACCCATTGCAGGACTCATGCCAATTGCCAATAGCAGTGACCTGATCTTAACAGCCCAATGGACTCTTTCCTTCCCTTGCTTTCTCAGTACTCTACTAATTTTCTGAAATTACCTTTCATATAAAACACTTGTGTCTGATCCCTTACTGCTGTGTCTTCTGCTGACAGAAGTCATTCTGCATCACCCATAAACCCCTTTGTGGGGGCACATGCATCCAAATTCTCAAGGGAGAATTGAGACTTCTTTCCAAGCCACAGGGAATCCAGGGCTCACATCTACCTGCCAGGTCTCATTGCTCTTGCATTTCACTTTCTGTAAAAACACAGAGTACTTTCATGAACTTTTGACCAGTGTAGGAGCATAGGGTTCCACAGGAACAATGGACCTTCATGTTCAAGGTGTCCTGCTTTCTATTTGTTGTACTAAAATTATATTAATATTGTCTTTCGACTTGCATTTTCTAAGTGGAACTGGATACAATAGTAAAGCATTTCCAGAAGGCTTAGCCCCTGGTCACTCCTTTACCTCCCACAAGATGGTTTCTTTGCTGTATATCTCCCAACTCACACCCAGCTACTGCTCCTAGTGGGGTCTGGTAGGGGCCTGGGTGTGATTAAAGGAAACATGAAGATTAGATTTCACACTGAACATGCTGATTTACACAACTATGAGAGTTTGTCCCTCAGGGTATTGCTTTGCCCAAAAGAACACATTTCATTAAAAGGCAAATAAAAAGATTGTGGGATACAAAATGTTCAATTTAGTGTCAGAAAAATCTATGAAATACTTAATAGCTTGTAAGAATGCAGATTTATCTTATGTTTCTGTAAATCAGAATCTGAAATGGGTCTTACCAGACTAAAATTAAGAAATTTACAGGACTGCTTTTTTTCCCAAAAACTCTGAAGTAGAGTCTGTTCTAGCCTTATCCAGCTTCTATAAAGTACCTGTGTTCCTCAATTCAAGACTCCTTCCATCAAAGCCAGCAACTGTCAAATCTTCACATTACATCACATGGACATTGGTTTTATCTTATTCTAACATTTCAACACTTTTGAGATGACATTGGACCTAACCATAGAATTTACAGGCTAGTGGCCCATTTAAAGTCATCTCATTTGCATTGTTAATCCCTTTTTTCCATGTAACCGAACATAGTCCTTAGGTTCCAGGGACTTGAAAGCAACATTTTGGGGCAACTTTTAACTAGTGTGCCACAGGAGAGAGACTATAGGGGCAAAGAAAAAAAAAATCTGCTTTTAAAAGTGAGGGCCTGCATTTTCATCTTGCACTGGGCCACATAAATTAGTCAACTTTGGAAAGGACTTCAGTAGAGCCCACATTAACTCTGTCCTTCCAGGCCCACGTGTAGTTCACAGGAATTATTCACACATCCCCCTTAATTCGGGCATGGTGCCCTTTCTCTTGCTTCATGAATGCCTTATCTTTCTTAAATATAAGTCCCACATCAGGATTTATCTCTCTGTACTCAGGACATTTGAATTCTCCCATGGAAATGCTCTCACCAGCTTTGAAGTGATAGCGGGTGGTAGCATTCCTGATCCTTAGTCCCCAAGGGACCTTACAACCCAGCAGTGACTCTCCGTAAAGAAAATCCTCCTACAACTCACTCTACTCACTGTGTTAATTCTTCATCACTGTGATTAAAATACCTGACAAGAACAACATAGGGGAGCAAAGGTGTATTTTGTGCTCGTGATTTCAGAGTTTCAGTCTGTGGTTTGAATGATTCCACTGCTCTGGCCCTGAGGTAAGGCAGATCATGGTGGAAGGGCATGGCAGAGGAAAACTGCTCAGCAATTAGCATCTGGAAAAAAGAAAGAGAGTAAGCAACAGACCAGTGATGGAATCTAATCCCCAAAGGCACTCCCCGAGTGACCTACCTCCTCCAGTCAGGCCCCATCAGCTTGGTTACAGTTACCACAAATCAATTCAAATTTTATATATACATATACATAGATATATATGCACACACAGATATATATATATAAAATATATACACCTGTACATACAACTATCTATATATGATATGTATATTAAAGTATTGAATATACATCATATCTGCATGAATAATTGTATGTATATGCATATATAATTACATGCATATGTGCACATGGCTAATTATTTCATTTTACCAAAATCTGTGGCTCTCCATTACCAAAAATTGTTAGGCTCTCCTAATACTTAACAGAATGCAGAACTACTGAAGGGTTTCTCAGGCTTGAAAAACATGTGCGCAACCTAGATACTAGTTCAGTTTGTTAGCCTGGTGACTTGAGACAAGGTACCTATGAAAAGAATACTAGATGTAACTCATCCCGTTGTTATATTGTCAGTATCACGACATCACCATTTATTTTCAAATTATTCTTCTTTTACTTTTATTTCTCTAGTTTTAAGAGGAAATGTGAATTTATTATTCAAGCATGAAAAACATAACCTTTAAGTTTTGAGCTATGATTAGGTAAGAAAATATAATTTGTATTCTTTAGTTTAGAAATAGTTTTAAAATGTCACAGAAAAAATATCATGAACCCAGTAATGATTTAATATATGGTACTTGGAAAATAAAATATATTTACTGTATTATCATTGTCAAGTAATTTTTTTAATGTTTTTGTTATATATCTCATTGTTTTTCATGTTAAATTATATATTTTTACCTCTACATTTTTAAATAATTAACTGTAAGATCTCTTCATCTCTAAAGTGTTCTTTAATTTTTTTTTCTAGTGTTTTAGTTCTCATTTCAGAGGTCTTTTACCCCTTTTGTTAGATTGATTTCCAATTATATCATTTTAATTTTTTTAATGCTATAGTGAATGGGATAGTTTTCCCAATTTCTATTTCAGAGGGTTCATCACTTAAGAATAAAATTGCATTATATTTATGAGTGTTGATTTTATATCCTGCTACTTTACTAAATTCATTAATGAGTTCTGGAAATTTTCTGGTGGAATTTTTGGGCTCCTCTACAAATAGAATCATGTCATCAACAAATGGTAATAGTTTGAGCTCTTATTTTCCTATTCACATCCCTTTAATTTCTTTGGTCTAATTGCTCTGTCCAGAGTTTCAAGGA
This sequence comes from Sciurus vulgaris, assembly GCF_902686455.1. Taxonomy (NCBI): domain Eukaryota; kingdom Metazoa; phylum Chordata; class Mammalia; order Rodentia; family Sciuridae; genus Sciurus; species Sciurus vulgaris. Next base: position 20,267,646 of record NC_136470.1, on the reverse strand, counting down.
TGATGTTTAATAGAAAGAGGGTATCCCTGCCCTCTTTAGACGGAAATTTTTCAGTTTTTCTCCATTTAGAATGATGTTGGTGGTGGGCTTAGCATAGATAGCCTTCACAATGTTGATGAATGTTCCTACTATCCTTATTTTTTTAGCATTTTGAGCATGAAAGGATGCCGTATTTTATCAAATGCTTTTTCTGCATCTGTTGAAATAATCATATGATTTTTTTGTTATTTTATTTTATTTTTTTATTTTATTATTTATTTAAATTTTTTTAACTATAATGTATTTTTTATTATATACAAATGGGATACATGTTGTTTCTCTGTTTGTCATGGCGTAAAGGATACCATTTGTGTAATCATAAATTGACATAATGTTGTTTGATTCATTCTGTTATTTTTTCCCTTCCTCCCACCCCTCCCACCCCTCTTTTCCCTCCATACAGTCCTTCCTTCCTCCATACTTGCCCCCCTTCCTGACTCTAACTCTAACCCTAACACTAACCCTTCCCTCCCCCCATTATGTGTCATCATCCACTTATTAGCGATATCATTCATCCTTTGGCTTTTTGAGATTGGCTTATCTGACTTAGCATGATATTCTCCAATTTCATCCATTTGCCTACAAATGCCATAATTTTATCATTCTTTATGGCTGAGTAATATTCCATTGTATATATATATACCACAGTTTCTTTATCCACTCATCAATTGAAGGACATCTAGGTTGGTTCCACAGTCTGGCTATTGTGAATTGAGCAGCTATGAACATTGATGTGGCTGTATCTCTGTAGTATGCTGATTTTAAGTCCTTTGGGTATAGGCCAAGGAGTGGGATAGCTGAGTCAAATGGTCGTTCCATTTCAAATTTACTAAGGAATTTCCACACTGCTTTGCAGAGTGACTGCACTAATTTGCAGCCCCACCAGCAATGTATGAGTGTACCTTTCTCCCCACATCCACGCCAACACCTGTTGTTGCTCGTATTCTTGATAATCGCCATTCTAATTGGGGTGAGATGGAATCTTAGGGTGGTTTTGATTTGCATTTCTCTTATTACTAGAGATGTTGAACATTTTTCCATATGTTTTTGATTGCTTGTACATCTTCTTCTGTGAAGTGTCTATTCATTTCCTTAGCCCATTTGTCAACTGGATTATTTGTATTCTTGGAGTAGAGTTTTTTGAGTTCTTCATAGATTCTGGAGATTAGTGCTCTATCTGAAGTATGATTGGCAAAGATATTCTCCCACTCTGTAGGCTCTTTCTTCACATTGCTGACAGTTTCCTTTGCTGAGAGAAGCTTTTTAGTTTGAATCTATCCCAGTTATTGATTCTTATTTTATTTCTTGTGCTATTGGAGTCCTCTTGAGGAAGTCTGGTCGTAAGCCAACATGTTCAAGATCTGGACCTGCTTTTTCTTCTATAATCTGCAGGGTCTCTGGTCTGATTTCAAGGTCTTTAATCCATTTTGAGTTTAGTTTCGTGCATGGTGAGAGATATGGGTTTAGTTTCATTCTGTTGCATATGGATTTCCAATTCTCCCAGCACAATTTTTTGAAGAGGCTATCTTTTCCCATTGCAAATTTTTGTCCCCTTTGTCTAGTATGAGAAAATTGTATTTATTTGGGTTTGTGTCCGTGTCCTCTATTCTGTACCATTGATCTACCTTTCTATTTTGGTACCAATACCATGCCGTTTTTGTTACTATTGCTTTGTAGTAGAGTTGAAGATCTGGTATTGCAATACCCCCTGTTTCACTCTTCCTGCTAAGGATTGCTTTAGCTGTTCTGGGTTTCTTATTCTTCCAGATGAATTTCATAATTGCTTGCTCTATTTCTGTAAGGTACGTCATTGGGATTTTAATTGGAATTGTACTGAATCTGTATAGCACTTTAGGTAGTGTGGCCATTTTGACAATATTAATTCTTCCTATCCAAGAACATGGAAGATCTTTCCATCTTCTAAGGTGTTCTTTAATTTCTTTCTTTAGTGTTCTCTAGTTCTCATTGTAGAGGTCTTTCACCTCTTTTGTGAGATTGATTCCCAAGTATTTTATTTTTTTTTTTGAGGCTATTGTGAATGGGGTAGTTTTTCTAATTTCTCCTTCTGAAGATTCATCACTTATGTATAAAAATGCATTGGATTTATGAGCATTGATCTTGTAACCTGCTACTTTACTGAAATCACTACAAGTTCTAAGAGTTTTCTGGTGGAATTTCCAGGTTTCTCTAAATATATAATCATTTCATCAGCGAACAGGAATAATTTGAGTTCTTCTTTTCCAATGTGTATCCCTTTAATTTCTTTGGTTTGTCTAATTGCTCTGGCTAGAGTCTCAAGAACGATGTTGAATTGAAGTGGTGAAAGAGGGCATCCCTGCCTTGTTCCAGTTGTAGGGGGAATGCTTTCAGTTTTTCACCATTTAGAATGATATTAGCCATGGGCTTAGCATAAATGCCTTTACAATGTTAAGGAATGTTCCCACTATCCCTATTTTTTCTAGTGTTTTGAGCATGAAGGGGTGCTGTATTTTATCAAATGCTTTTTCTGCATCTATTGAAATAATCATGTGATTCTTGACTTTAAGTCTATTGATATGGTGAATTACATTTATTGATTTCCTAATGTTGAACCAACCTTGCATCCCTGGGATGAAACCCACTTGATCATGGTGCACTATCTTTTTACTATGTTTTTGTATGCGATTTGCTAAAATTTTGTTGAGAATTTTTGCATCGATGTTCATTAAGGATATTGGTCTGAAATTTTCTTTCCTTGATGAGTCTCTGTCTAGTTTAGTTATCAGTGTGATATTGGCTTCATAGAATGAGTTTGGGAGGGTTCCCTCCTCTTCTATTTTATGCAATACTTTGAGAAGTTTTGGAACGAGCTCTTCTTTAAAGGTTTTGTAGAACTCAGCTGAGAACCCATCTGGTCCCGGACTTTTCTTTGTTGGTAGGCTTTTGATGACTTCTTCTATTTCAGTACTTGAAATTGGTCTATTTAAATTGTGTATGTCCTCCTCGTTCAGTTTAGGAGATTCATATGTCTCTAGAAACCTGTTGATGTCTTCACAATTTTCTATTTTGTTGGAGTATAGATTTTCAAAATAGCTTCTAATTATGTTTTGTACTTCAATCCTGTCTGTTGTGATATTTCCTTGTTCATTCCGAATTTTAGTGATTTGGGTTTTCTCTTGTCTTCTCTTTGTTAGTGTGGCTAAAGGTTTATCAATTCTGTTTATTTTTTCGAAGAACCAACTATTTATTTTGTCAATTTTTTATTGTTTCTTTTGTTTCAATTTCATTGATTTCAGCTCTGAGTTTGACGATTTCCTGTCTTCTACTACTTTTGGTGCTGGTCTGTTGTTCTTTTTCTAGGGCTTTGAGCTTTAGTGTTAGGTCGTTTATTTGTTGAGTTTTACTTCTTTTATTAAATGCGCTCCATGAAATAAATTTCCCTCTAAGTACTGCTTTCATAGTGTCCCAGAGATTTTGATATAATGTTTCTTTGTTCTCATTTACCTCTAAGAATTTTTTAATTTCCTTGATAATATCTTCTGTTATCCATTTGTCATATAATAGCATATTGTTTAATCTCCAGATGTTGGAATAGTTTCTGTGTTTTACTCTTTCATTTATTTCTAACTTCAATCCATTATGATCTGATAGAATACAAGGTAGTGTCTCTATCTTCCTGTATTTGCTAATATTAGCTTTGTGGCATAATACATGGTCTATTTTAGAGAAGGATCCATGTGCTGCTGAGAAGAAAGTGTATTCGCTCTTGGTTAGATGGTATATTCTATAAATGTCCGTTAAGTCTAAATTATTGATTGTGTTATTGAGATCTATGGTTTCTTTGTTCAATTTCTGTCTGGAAGATCTGTCCAGTGGTAAGAGGTGTTAAAATCACCTAGTATTATTGTGTTATGGTCTATTTGGTTTCTGAAATTGAGAAGGATTTGTTTGACATACATGGATGAGCCACTGTTTGGGCATAGATGTTTATGATTGTTATCTTGCTGATTTATGCTTCCGTGAAGGAGTATGAAATGACCTTCTTTATCCCTTCTGACTAACTTTGGCTTGAAGTCCACATTATCTGAAATGAGGATGGATACTCCAGCTTTTTTGCTGAGTCCATGTGCATGGTATGTTTTCCCCATCCTTTCACCTTTAGTCTATGGGTAACTTTTTCTATGAGGTGAGTCTCTTGTAGGCAACATATTGTTCGAACTTTCTTTTTAATCCAATCTGCCAGTCTATGTCTTTTGATTGATGAATTCAGGCCATTAACATTCAGGGTTATTATGGAGATATGATTTGGTTTCCCGGTCATTTGGTTCATTTTTAAATTTTTTTATTTATTTATTTGACACAACTTGGTTCCTCCTTTATTTGACAATTCCGTTAAGATAATTCCTCCCTTTGCTGATTTGCTTCTTTGTTTTTCATCTCTTCCTCATGGAATATTTTGCTGAGAATGATCTGTAATGCTGGCTTTCTTTTGTAATTCTTTTAGCTTTTGTTTATCATGGAAGGATTTTTTTCATTGTCAAATTTGAAGGTAAGTTTTGCTAGGTATAAGATTCTTGGTTGGCATCCATTTTCTTTCAGGGCTTGAAAAATGTTTTTCCAGGCCCTTCTAGCTTTTAGGGTCTGCATTGAAAAATCCGATGATATCCATATTGGTTTCGCCTGAATGTAATTTGTTCTTTTCTCTCACAGCCTTTAAAATTCTGTCTTTATTTGTATGTTAGGTATTTTCATTATAATGTGCCTTGGTGTGGGTCTGTTGTAAGTTTGTGTATTTGGAGTCCTATAAGCCTCTTGAACTTGATTTTCCATTTCATTCTTCAGGTTTGGGAAATTTTCTGATATTATTTCATTGAATAGATTGTTCATTCCTTTGGTTTGTTTCTCTAGGCCTTTCTCAATCCCAATAATTCTTAAATTTGGCCTTTTCATAATATCCCATAGTTCTTGTAGATTCTATTCTTGATTACTTACCATCTTCTCTGTTTGTTCAACTTGTTTTCAAGGTTAAATATTTTGTCTTCAATGTCTGAGGTTCTGTCTTCCAGGTGTTCTATCCTACTGGATATGCTTTCTATGGAGTTCTTAATTTGGTTTATTGTTTCCTTCATGTCAAGGATTTCTGTTTGTTTTTTTTCAATATCTCTAACTCTTTATTGAAATGATCTTTTGTTTCCTGTATTTGCTCTTTAACTGTCGATTGGTGCGATCATTCAATGCCTGCATTTGCTCTTTCATCTCATCGTTTGCTTCCCTAATCATTTTAATTATGTACATTTTGAACTCCTTTTCTGTCATTTCTTCTGCCATGCTGTCATTGGGTTTTTGTAACATCTAGATTTGTTTGCGGCATTTTCTTTCCTTGTTTTCTCATATTGTTCAGGTTCAGTGGAGCTGAGATATTGCAGATTTCCTCTGTTGACTTATAATATCCCTGCAGATTTCTAGTATATCCCTTCTTAGCCTTCAGTAGCGTGAAGTCTTGGAGGAAGTTGATAATGCGGTTCTCCACAAGGAATCTGCCTCTCTAGGAGTGGTGGCCTTCAGGTGGGGTATATTCCCTGTTAGTGGGCTGAGGTGCCTCCACTTGTTGACCAATGGTCATCCAAAGGGGAACTAGGCTGCGGGCTGAGGCAAGGCCTGTTTTGGCCTGTGTCTCTGGTTTTACTGTCCTTGTGGGGAAACCTCACCTGGCAGGGAAGACTCACCGTGGGGAGTCTCACTGGTCAGTTCCCCTCCTAGAGGTTCCCCTCAATTTACAGCTACCGCCTGGGCTGGGCTGCTTTCCTGCAAAGTTCCAGGGGCCTGGCCCTACCTCCTGGGCCTGGGAGCCTCACCCTTCGCAGATGAATCTCCTTAGGCTGCCCCTCCTCAGTTAATCTGCTCACAGTCCTGGAACCTTCGCTCCGCCCCTAAGCGTGTCTCTGTAGCTCTTCCACCAAGAAGCCTCCTAGATCCTGGGACCCTGCTCTGCACCTAATCGCCTGGCTATGCGGCCCCCCTCTGAGCAGCCACCTGGGGCCCGTACAATCGCTCTGATTTCCAGAGTCCCGCCGCACGCCTCTTCCTCCAGAGAGCCGCCCAGTATTCCAGTGCGGTCACTAGGAGTCCAAGCAACTCACTGCGTGCCTCCTCCTCCCACCAACCACCCGTAGCCCTGGGCAGTCACTCCGAGTCCAAGTGACCCGCCCCATTCCTCCTCCTCCAGGTAACCCCCCGGGTGTTCAGGAGCGATTGCTCTGAGTGGCTCTGAATCCACGTGACCCGCTGCACTCCTCCTCTGGGCAGCCACCCGAGCTCTGGTGCGGCCACTCGAGACTAAGCGACCCACCGCGCTTCTTCTCCAGGCAGCCCCCCTGTGTTCAGGAGCTGTCGCTTTAAGTCCAAAGAACTCACCAATCACCTCCTCCTCTGAGCAGCCACCTGGAGCTCTAATGCAGTCACTGCGAGTCCACACGACCCGCCGCGCTGCTCCTCCTCCTCCTCCTCCTACTCCTCAGGGCAGGCCCCGGTGTCAGAAACAGTCGCTATGAGTCCAAACAGCTCGCCGCGCAGCTCCTCTTCTGGCAACCGCCTGTAGCTCTGGTGTAGTCACTCCGAATCCAAGCGGCCAAGCTCCTCCTCCTCCTCGTCCTCAGGGCAGGCCCCGGTGTTCGGATGCAGTCGCTCTGAGTCCAAACAGCTCGCGGCGCAGCTCCTCCTCTGACAACTGCCTGTAGCTCTGGTGCAGTCACTCCGAATCCAAGCGGCCACGCTCCTCCTCCTCCTCCTCAGGGCAGGCCCCAGTGTTCTGAGTCCACACAGCTCTCCTCGCCGCTCCTCCCCTGGGCAGCCGCCGGAGCCCCAGTGGTTGCTCCATGTCCCAGCGGTGTGCTGAGCAGCCTCCTCTATGATGCTCCCAGTTGTCCAAGTTCACTGCTCCAGCCAGGGGAGCAGTGTCTCGCCGGGCAGCTCTACTTCACAAAGTTCCCTGCGTTCCGGGACTACCGTCCATCCGGGATGCCTCCCCAACGGGAAAGACTCACCCGGCTGCTTTGAGTTGGTCCAAGTCTCTCAATATCTCCTCTTTTGAATCCTGAGTCCTGGAGCAACATGAAATGCAGCCACCCTCTAGTCCGCCATCTTGAAACACTCATCATATGATTCTTAACTTTAAGTTTGTTAATGTGGTGAATTACATTTATTAATTTCTGGATGTTGAACCAATCTTACATCCCTGGGATGAAACCCAGTTGATCATGGTGTAAAAGAGGTGAAAGACCTCTACAATGAGAATGACAGAACACTAAAGAAAGAAATTAAACCCTTAGATGATGGAAAGATCCCCCATGTTCTTGGATAGGCAGAACTGATATTGTCAAAATGGTCATACTGCCAAAAGATCTATACAAATTCAATGCAATTCCAATTAAAATCCCAGTGGTGTACCTCTAGAAATAGAGCAAGCAATCATGAAATTCATTTGGAAGAATAAGAGACCCAGAAGAGCTAAAGCAATCCTTAGTAGGAAGAGTGAAGCAGGTGGTATCATAATACCAGAACTTCAACTATACTACAAGGCAATAGTAACAAAAACGGCATGGCATTGGCATCAAAATAGACAGGTAAACCAATGATACAGAATAGAGGACACAGAGACAAATCCACATAAATACAGTTGTCTCATACTAGACAAAGTTGCCAAAAACATACAATGGAGAAAAGATAGCCTCTTCAACAAATGGTGCTGAGAAAACTGCTAATCCATATGCAGCAAAATGAAACTAAACCCCTATGTCTAACCCTGCACAAAACTCAACTCAAAATGGATCAAGGACATAGGAATTAGGCGAGAGACCCTGCACCTAATAGAAAAAAGTAGGCCAAATCTTCATCATGTCAGCTTAGGACCAGATTTCCTTAACATGACTCCAAAAGCACAAGAAATAAAAGCAGGATCAATAATTGGGATAGATTCAAACTAAAAACCTTTCTCTCAGCAAAGGAAACAATCAGCAATGTTAAGAGAGAGCCTTCAGAGTGGGAGAAAATCTTTTCCATACACACTTCAGACAGAGCATTAATCTTTTTATAAAGAACTCAAAAAACTTTACACCAATAATTCAAATAACCCAATTAATAAATGGGTTTTTGAAATGGGCAGACACTTCACAGAAGATATACAAGCAATCAACAGATATATGAAAAAATATTCAACACCTCTAGTAATAAGAGAAATGCAAATCAAAACTACCCTACAATTTCATTCTACCTCAATTAGAATGTCTACTATCAAGAATACAAGCAACAATAGGTGTTGGCATGGATGTGGGGAAAAAGGTACACTCATACATTGCTGATGGGGTTGCAAATTGGTGCAGCCACTCTGGAAAGTAGTATGGCGATTCCTTAGAAAACTTGGAATGGAACCCCCATTTGACCCAGTTATCCCACTCCTTGCCTATACCCAATGGACTTAAAATCAACATACTACTGTGACACAGCTACATCAATGTGTATAGCAGTTCAATTCACAATAGCTAGATTGTGGAACCAACCTAGATGCCCTTCAATAGATGAATGGATAAAGAACTGTGGTACATATACACAATGGAAAATTATTCATATTGCCATAAAGAATAAAGTCATGGCATTTTCAGGTAAATGGATGGAGTTGGAGAATTCCATGGTAAGTGAAATAAGCCAATTCCAAAAAACCAAAGGCAGAATGATTTATCTGATAAGTGGATGATGTTATATAATGGGGGATTGGGGAGGCAAGAATAGAGGAAGGATGGATAGTAGAGAGAAAAATGAGGGGTGGGTGGGGGTGGGGGAAAGGAAAAATAATAGAATGAGACAAACATTATCATATGTACATGTATGATTACACAAATGGTGTGACTCTACTTCATGTACAACCAGAGAAAATTGTACCCCATCTGTGTACAATGAATCAAAATTTAGTTTTTTTTTTTTTTTTTAAGTAACTGTGAATTGGTTCTCTAAAGACTGTGGGGAGTTATTATTTAATGCACTTTGAAAATAATGAGTTCAGCATTACTCAAACACTCCAGTGATCAGAGTAGAATGTTCAGTAAATACTGGCTGTCTTCCTCAACAATACCCAACTTTATTTTACCAATGTCCCTGAAATACTCCTGTTTTCTGCTTTGATTTACTAGGTTCTGTGGTATAATTTATTTTTTCATCCTTGTACTCTATGTATTTTTAATATTTCCCGTGGGAAGGCAGTAGGGGCATAAGAATGAATTTTGACAACATTAACATTAACATGATTGCAACCTTGTTCGAGTGACTTGAAATCTCTGAAATTTTATTTAACTCATATGAAAAATGAGAATAATAGAAATTTACTCAGAGCAGTTTGTGAGGAAGAAAGGAGAAAGAGATAAATGTGTTACACATTGGCTACCACATGGTGACATCGTGTAGCAAGTGTTGTCTCCATTTATACACCTCTTATGACAACCATGAAACTAAGGGACTCAAATTTCCAAATCTAACAAAATGTTAAAAATTTTTAAAAACTGAAGGAAGAAAATTCATATTGTTATATTTATTTTTTTAAAAAAAAAGATATCTGCATGTCCCAACAAAATAATAGGAATATTGGCAAGCTTCTTAGTCATGTCTTCCTCTGAAATATGTAGCTCAAGAAAAATGTCTGTGCAAGACAGAGGACATTCCAATCTCTTCCGTATTGTGAATGGATTATAATGAATGAGAAAAAGAAGTAATGCAGTAATGATAAGTTTTAGGATGTAACCCCTTTTTCATCTCTGGAAGATCTGTCATGTAATTATATAATAATTTTAATGTCACCTAGCTCTGTCGGTATGTCTGCTTTGTGTTTTAGGGCGCTAACAAGTTACAATGTATTAGACCTAACTCCATGGGTACAATAAAGTAAACTAAAACATTTTAAGGTGTGCTCTATTCTAAATTATTATTTCTTTATAAGAATGTGGACTATATCATATTTCTTATACTGGAAATGGAAAACATTATGTTCAGTGAAATAATTCTGACACAACATATTTTATCTCATATATTTAAGCTTAAAAAAACTGTCAATCTGTAAAAGAATTACTAGACTCTTGGAAGATTGAGGAGTAGGGGATAAAGGGAGGTTCAATAATTAGTACCAAAACAGAGTTACATAGCAGTAGTAAGTACCAGTGTCCCCAGCACAACGGGGGCCTATAAACTATATTACATTTTATGAATAGAGAAGCTCAAAGTTTTCAAACATAAGGTAACGATAAGGAGATGGAAATGTCAGTACCCTGATTCCATCAGTCTACATTGACATATCACCAGGCCCTCATATACACACACAGATTTTCCAGGTTTTAATGACACAGATAGATTTGAAGATTATTTCAGGCATATTGTTCCTCACTTAGGATTTATTTGATGTCTTTCTCAGCTTTATGAGATTTGAGAGGAAGTTGTCACCATGAGCAAATACCCTTTATCACATTCTTCAGTAGGCAAGAGGCATCAAGATGCCTTCCCCAGGGACAACAAACTTAGTTACACAATTAAGCTGGTGGTTTGACATATTTCTCTGTTATGAAATTACCATGTTTTCCTTCCTGAATCCTATTTTTGGGACCAAGTACTTAAGACCCATTCACATTCAAAGGGGAAGGTTAAGGTCCACCTTCTAGAGGGGGAAAATCTGTTTTCTATTGTCTGTTTAAATATGTGTATATCTTCCATTTATCTTAGTTTATAAGGGCTCTACCATTAAAAAAAAAAAAAAAAAAAACATGGATCATGTCATTTAAACAACAGAAAGTGCTCTGCACAATTCTGAAGCTGGAAGTCCAAAACCAAGGTGCAAGCAAGTCCATTATCTCAGAGGCCCCCTCCTTTGGCCTGCAGATGGCTACCTTCTGACTACCACTCCTCGTGGCTGTTCTTCTGTGTACCTTCCTCTCTCTATACCCCAATTGCTTCCTCGTGATCTCATTCTAGCTTAATCGTTTGTATAAAGGCTCAATTCTAACTAAAGTCACACCTGAGGTTCTGAGGATTAGGACTTCAACAACATATGAATTTGAGGAAATGCAATTCAGTCCATGATTCTATCATTTGTAATTCTACTGGAAGGAAGATTGTTTGCTTTACCTCTATTTATTCATATTATCATACAGCCAATAATATTTATTTTATACTTTGTGTTATAATGCAATACCACAATAGATATGTTGTTGCTTGCATTTTTTTTTTTTCCGGTGTGGCTGGAAGCTCTTTCAAATTAGCTCCAAGTCCCTCTGACATGCCCACGAGCTTTTGAATATTGCTTTGCACACTTCCTTACTTTCTGATAAAACTTGATATTTCAGGCTCATCTCGTATTTCCCCTGTTCCAGCCCTAGAATCAGTTACTTCTCTTAGGAGCCCTAGTTTCTTCCACTGGAGGCCATCACTTTGTCTTATTCATATCACATGCCACACTTTTCCTCTATGGGAGAATTTCGGTAGGCAGTGAAGAGACCTATTTCTGGATGCCCTTCATAGCTATTATACCTCTTGTTTCATTTTTTTCTCAGCAGTCAGAAGTAAATTAAAATCATCTTTTCAGAGTTTGCATAGTTATTATAGTCTGTGTCCCCATGAGGAATAAACTCCATAAGAAAAGGAACATTGTTATTTTGATCTCCTTCAAACTTCAGTGCTCACAAGAATACCTGGCTTATACTTAAACCCCACTAAATATTTTGATGTAAAGGAATTAATAATTTATTTTGAAGTTACCTTGTGTCCACTTACTTTACTTTTATCATTCTTTCTAATTATTCTATATTATAGGACAGACTAGGCCAAGCTGCATTCATTAACTATAGGTTTTTGTTTGTTTGTTTGTTTTGGTACTGGGGATTGAACTCAGGGGCACTCAAACACTGAGTCACATCCCCAGCCCTATTTGTATTTTATTTAGTGACAGGTTCTCACTGAGTTTCTTAGTGCCTCGCTTTTGTTGAGGCTGGCTTTGAACTCCCAATCCTCCTGCCTCAGCCTCCTGAGCCACTGGGGTTTCAGGATTACAGGCCTCGCCACTATACCAGGCAACTATAGGATTTTAATGACTTAAAAACAGCTTATTTTTGTAAACTTGACCAAGGTTGATCCAATTCCCCAATTCCTTGATAACAACTTTTGTTCCATAATGACTGAGCAAGGAAAGAAATAATGTATTCCACATTTATTTGTAGTTCATCAAAGAAAGTCACATAACTTCATGGCATAATCAGAGGTTAAACTATCCATGGTCTTAAGAGAAATTGAAACACGCTATTTATATAGATAATACTATAAATATAAATATCATTGTTTAATATTTATAAATTCTTTGGACAGAAATATAATTTTACTTTTAATTCTTTTAAATTTTTCTGAATAACCTTTCACATAATAATCATTCCAATATTTCTTTTTTTTCCTTTTTATACTTAAATTTAATTTCTAACAGTGTTTGAAGCAGGTGTTTGCAACTACTACAAGAATTATGAACATCTTCAGATATTGGTCTTGGAAAATTAAGTCTAGAATATCTTGAGTGAATTTCCTGCCAATTCATGTAAAATCATGGTTCACAATGTGCATATTATAAAAATTAAGGTAAAGGAAAGATTTTTCATGGGTCTGTAAGATAAAAATACACAGAGTTATGAGAGAACTACATCCTCTCTGTCTTAGATGTATTTTTGGTATTAAGATGTCAATGATGTAAGCATTGTGGAAGAAAAGAGGGCTTTGTTGTCAAATAATTTGGGGAAATTGTAGGCTTAAGAAAATAACAGGTTTATTTATTGCTGAATTTCCCAGAACTCTCATTATGGTAAATGCATTTTATGAATATTCTGGGAAAGCTTGGAATACAATATTAGCCCAAGTGTTTAACAGGGGTTCAGCCTTGACAATGAAAACTCAGAGTCAAAAGGAAATGTTTGCTGGATATGGAGTATATTTGGTAGGTTGTCCCAGAGAATAGGAGTCAGGGAGAGGAAAGGGAAAAAAGAGAGAGAGAGAGATGAGACTGAGTTATCAAATTGATCTCTGCTATGGTTGGCTAGTATTAGATCTCACTGTGACCTTCCCAGAAGCCTTATGAAATGTATCTTAGAACTGACTGCCTGGAGCATGAAACTAGGAACTCCAATATCTGTTCCTGGTGGGTGAGTGGTAGCTCCATTGGGGTTAACTGCTTGCACATTTGGGTTCACATGTTCAATGTGAGTTTAGTTCCTAACAACAGTGTCAATTTATTATGTCAAATAAGTCCATGGGTGGAAAATTGAGGTGGAGGGCTAAGGTCTCAGAGAAAAGGATAGATGCATCAGTGCCAAGGGGTCAAAGCCTGCTGGGAACTGGTTACTGCATAGGAAGCTAGAGTAAGCTACAGCTGGGACCCAGGCATTGGATACACTGAATTGCATTTTCCTCACCCTGCCCCAGCTTCCTGTAAGACAAAGGACAAAACCTTGGGAAATCTGATCTAAACCAGTCGTGGTAAAATAGATATACTTTGCAGACTGTTGTAGGAGAGTGTAATTTTACAGTCACTTTATTTTCATATAATTGTTAAATCAAGTGAAATAAATAAAATTAACTCATTTCATGTAGACAGAAACAGTGGTAAAATGGTAAAATATTGGTTATTAATAATAATGATCACTTTCTATTATCATTAGGGATAGTATAGTGAACATCTTCACCTTTACCAAAGTTTTAATACCCTTTTTCGTAGTTTAAATGTAATAATGACCATAAGTGATAGATGAATGAATGAAGTAAATCATAAGTTTTATAAAGTTAGATGAATATAATGGATCTCAGTTCTCATAAATCTTCATAACCTTTGTAAGCATACAAGGGTATTTTAAACTTTTTATTTAGCCTTTGTGTCACTTAATTGTCACAGAAATTTTAAGTCATTACATTAAAAATGCAAAATTAGCTATCAAAATATTTGTATGTGTGAAGACAGATACATGCGTATATGTTTCTTACATATTTTCTATATGCAACTTTATATACTAAGTTCTTAGTTTTCTCACTGAGAGCATATTTAGGGAATGTGAGGAAAAGTATTTTCACTTTCATAGGCCTAACATCTGCACCTCAATTAAAAGCCAGACTACAGAAGAGCCTTTGAACAATACAAGCTATTGTATGCAAAGATAAACCTATTGAGCAGTCAGAGTATCAGGGAGGTGACTTCAAAAATACAAAAAAAGGGAAACAACAAACAGGAAAAGCAATTTAGAAATGAAATGGAATGAAAAGCTAAAAGATTAGCTTCTAATCCTTTGGAACATCCGAGGTTTGTGCTTTCATGTTTTTCATGACATTTATAATTGGATCTGAAGCTATAAAGTCTATATTGTAAAAAGAGATTACCCATAATTATATGTCCCATACATTTAATTAAAAATGATTTTCTTCTTTTTCTGAATTATCTCTCACCTATCCATCTAATTGAAATATTGCTTTAAAAATTATTGACTCTGGTTTAGGGTTTACAGAAAATAGCACATGAACACCATAAATTGATCATGCAGCTCAAAATCTTTTATCTAAGTGAATTCCCTCTGTGATCAATGAGTAGGAACAAGCATTGCCTTTGTGGAGAACTAAGAATTTTAAAAAGAAGATTGTAACACAAGATAAAGATACTATCACCTTAACCATGGGAAGGATGCTGGCTTAAATGCCTCCATGCACAGATGATAACAGAAAAAAAAAATTTGATTCAAATGTCTATCTTCTCTGCTCATGAGTTTTAGGCAAGAAATATTCATGTAAATTCATTTCTATCATCAAACATATGTATTACTTTGATCTAAAAGAAAATATACTACTTAATCAAAGGCTTATATCAGTGCTATTACATTTTATATCCATACTTAATTATATGTGAATCCAATTCTAACTCTACAGACACCCAAAATGCGGAATTTACAATTCAAATCAAAATGTTCTAAAGTATTTCCCACTGTAATGGTTGATTTTTATTCCAATTAGGTTGCTAGGCTGTAGTGCCCAGTTTTCACTCAAACATCGGTCTAGGTGTTGCATGAAGGTGTTTCTTAAAAGTGATTGACTTTTTTTTCTTTTTTTCACATTTTTTATTGGTGCATTATAGTTGTATAATGGTAGGAGTGTTGCCACATATTTGTACATGCAACTTATTTTTTGTGGCTGCATAACATTATGTTATTTAGATATAATTTATGTAAACAATTATTATTGTTGAACATTTTGGTTGTTTCCATTCTCATGCCATAAAAATTACAATCATACATATTGCATGGATTTTATTTTTTATGTATGTAACTGACTCTATTAGATAAATTCCTGGAAATAACGTTTCTGAGTCCAAGGTATGTGCATTTAAAATTTTTTTTTGATGTTTAAGACTTTTTTTTTTATTGTAAACAAATGGGATACATGTTGTTTCTCTGTTTGTACATGGTGTAAAGGCATACCATTTGTGTAATCATAAATTTACATAGAGTAATGTTGTTTGATTCATTGTTATTTTTTTCCCTTCCCCCAACCCTCCCACCCCTCTTTTCCCTCTATACAGTCCTTCCTTCCTCCATACTTGCCCCCCTCCCTAACCCTAACTCTAACCCTAACACTAACCCCCCCCCCCCCCATTATGTGTCATCATCCACTTATTAGCAATATCATTCGTCCTTTGGCTTTTTGAGATTGGCTTATCTGACTTAGCATGATATTCTCCAATTTCATCCATTTGCCTGCAAATGCCATAATTTTATCATTCTTTATGGCTGAGTAATATTCCATTGTATATATAGATATACCACAGTTTCTTTATCCATTCATCAATTGAAGAACATCTACGTTGGTTCCACAGTCTGGCTATTGTGAATTGAGCAGCTATGAACATTGATGTGGCTGTATCTCTGTAGTATGCTGATTTTAAGTCCTTTGGGTATAGGCCAAGGAGTGGGATAGCTGAGTCAAATGGTCGTTCCATTTCAAATTTACTAAGGAATTTCCACACTGCTTTGCAGAGTGACTGCACTAATTTGCAGCCCCACCAGCAATGTATGAGTGTACCTTTCTCCCCACATCCACGCCAACACCTGTTGTTGCTCGTATTCTTGATAATCGCCATTCTAATTGGGGTGAGATGGAATCTTAGGGTGGTTTTGATTTGCATTTCTCTTATTACTAGAGATGTTGAACATTTTTCCATATGTTTGTTGATTGCTTGTACATCTTCTTCTGTGAGGTGTCTATTCATTTCCTTAGCCCATTTGTCGACTGGATTATTTGAATTCTTGGAGTAGAGTTTTTTGAGTTCTTTATAGATTCTGGAGATTAGTGCTCTTTATGAAGTATGATTGGCAAAGATTTTCGCCCACTCTGTAGGCTCTGTCTTTGCATTAGTGATAGTTTTTTTTTGCTGAGAGAAAGCTTTCTAGTTTGAATGTATCCCAGTTATTGATTCTTGTTTTATTTCTTGTGCTATGGGAGTCCTGTTAAAGAAGTCTGGTCTTAAGCCGACATATTGAAGATCTGGACCTACATTTTCTTCTATAATCTGCAGGGTCTCTGGTCTGATTCCGAGGTCCTTAATCCATTTTGATTTTAATTTCGTGCATGGTGAGAGATATGGGTTTAGTTTCATTCTGTTGCATATGGATTTCCAATTCTCCAAGCACCATTTGTTGAAGAGGCTATCATTTCTCCATTGCACGTTTTTGTACCCTTTGTCTAGTATGAGAAAATTGTATTTATTTGGGTTTGTGTCCGTGTCCTCTTTCTGTATCATTGATCTACCTTTCTATTTTGGTACCAATACCATGCCGTTTTTGTTACTATTGCTTTGTAGTAGAGTTGAAGATCTGGTATTGCAATACCCCCTGTTTCACTCTTCCTGCGAAGGATTGCTTTAGCTATTCTGGGTTTCTTATTCTTCCAGATGAATTTCATAATTGCTTGCTCTATTCTGTAAGGTACGTCATTGGGATTTTAATTGGAATTGCATTGAATCTGTATAGCACTTTAGGTAGTGTGGCCATTTGACAATATTAATTCTTCCTATTCAAGAACATGAGCGATCTTTCCATCTTCTAAGGTTTTCTTTAATTTCTTTCTTTAGTGTACTGTAGTTCTCATTGTAGAGGTCTTTCACCTCTTTGTGAGATTGATTTCCAATATATATTTTTTTTTTGTGCATTTTAAATTTTAATCGCTACTGCGAATTTGCTCTTTAGGGATGTTATCCTAGTTTAAACTTCCCTGCCCCTGGCAATGTATGAGAGTTCCTGTTTTATTCACTTATTTGTCTACACAGTGAATTTTATACTTTTGATCTTTGCCAATCAGATAGGCAAAATGTTGCTAATAGTTTTTAATTTGCATTTTTCTTATAGGTACCTTTGAACATATTTTATTCATGTCTCTCAGCAAAAGAAACTATCAGCAAAGTGAAGAGAGAACCTGCAGAATGGGAGAAAATTTTTGCTACTCATACTTCAGATAGAGAACTAATTTCCAGAATATATAAAGAACTCAACAAACTTTACCCCAAGAATACAAATAATCCAATCAACAAATGGGCTAAGGAAATAAACAGACACTTCACAGAAGAAGATCTATAAGCCATTGACAGATACATGAAAAATGTTCAACATCTCTAATAATAAGAGAAATGCAAATCAAAACTACCCTGAGATTCCATTTCATCCCAATTAGAATGGCCAATTATCAAGAACCCTAGCAACAATAGGTGTTGGCAAGGATGTGGGGAAAAAGGTACACTCATACATTGTTGGTGGGACTGCAAATTAGTGCAGCCACTCTGGAAAGCAGTGTGGAGATTCCTTAGAAACTTGGAATGGAACCCCTATTTGACCCACTCCTTGGCCTATACCCAAAGGACTTTAAAATCAGCATACTACAGAGATACAGCCACATCAATGTTCATAGCTGCTCAATTCACAATAGCTAGATTGTGGAACCAAACTAGATGCCCTTCAATTGATGAATGGATAAAGAAACTGTGATATACCACACACACCACACACACACACACACACACACACACACACTCACACCACAGTGGAATATTACTTAGCCCAAAAATAAGAATAAAATGATGGCATTTGCAGGCAAATGGATGAAACTGTGAGAATAACATGCTAAGTGAGATAACCCAATCTCAAAAAACCAAAGGACAAATGATCTCACTGATAAGCAGATGATGATACATAATGGGGGCTGGGAGGGAGGAAGGAAAAGGAGGGACTCTATAAAGGGAAAAAGGGGTGGGAGGGATGGGGGGAGGAAAAAATATCAGAATGAATCAAACATCATTACCTTAGGCAAATGTTTGATTACACAAATGGTATGCCTCTACTTCATGTACACCAGAGAAACAAGTTGTACCCTATTTGTTCACATAAAAAAAAAAAAAAAAAAAAAAAGTTATTGGCTTTTAAATCAGTAGACTTTTAGTAAAGCAGACATTCTTCATTAGGTAGGGGCCTGGGCCTCACACAATCAGTTTAAGGCCTCACACATAAACAAATTAATTCATTAAAGGAATAAGATTTCTTCCCCCATTAGAAGGAAATCTTCCTCCAGAATTCCTTGAGACTTCTCACTGCAAACTCACCCTTTTCCTGAATTTTTCATCCCTGAAACGCCCCCCAAATTACAGTACTGTAAATTCCCACAGTTGTGTGATCCAATTCCTTACATGTCTCAATTCCTCCCTCAGAGAGAGAGAGAGAGCATGCTAATGAGCCGGCAGTGTAGGGCAGCAGCCTGGAGACCCAGGGAAAAGCTAATGTTTCAGTTCACATCTGAAGACAGCATAGAGGCAGATCCCTTCTTGAGGAGGACTCAATCTGTTTTCTCTTCAATCTTTAAACTGCTTAGGAGAGACCCATCCACATTGAGGCAGTCAAGGTGTATTGTTAAAAGTTTATCTTAAACTTATCTTCACAGCAGCATCCAGGTGTATTTTACCAAATATCTGCCTAAAATAGCTTAGATTGACACATGAAATCAATCAATCATTTCAGACCCCTTCCAGTTGCACTACTTTGGATGTTTTGCTCCCATGTAGCAATATTTTTTACATTATCATTTATGTATTTAAATTTTTTTAAAAACTTTATGTTCATTAAATTTCATGTACAGAGTTGTGATTCATACATGGTTTTTCTGAAAATGCAACCAGTAAAAATATCCAGAATATTTCCAAACACCCCAAACAGTTCCCTCACATTCTCCCTGTCCACAGTTTTTTCCCGACCTCATGCCAGATCCCAGCAGCTTATGATCTTTTCTCTGTCTCTTTAATTCTGCCTCTTCTTAGAGGGGATATGAAAGGAATTAAGCATCTTGTAATCTCACAGGACTAGCTTCTTTCACTTAGTACAGTGCATATGAGGTTCATCCAGAATATTGTCTCTATCAATAGTTCATTTATTATTATTGTTGACTAGGATCCCCATGCATAAAGGTAGATATTTATTTCACCCTTTTACTTAGGGGTGAGCATTTAGTTCAGTTCACACTGAGGGCACTTGTAAATTATGCATCTATAAACCTTTGAGTAGTGATTTTTGTGTTAATGTATCATTTGATCCTCCAGGATACATGTCTAATGGTAAGGATGCTAGAAGGTAACAGTGTTTATTTTCATTATAAAAAACAGACTGCTTTATATAGTGGCCAAACTGTTTTACATTCCTTCCAGAATTTTGTGAAAGTTTAGTGGCTCTGCTTCATTGGTCAGCATTATACAAATATTTTAGTGTAAGCTTTCTCAATTAATGTGAATGGTGTCCAGATGGTTTATATTTCCTTCATAAAAAGTTATTTTTCATATGCTTATTTACATTTGAATCTTTTCTTTGAAGTATATGTTAAATCTTTTGCCAACCCTTCATTATGTTTTTCTTATTGTTGAATTTTGAGAATTCTTTATATATGCTAGATATAAATTCTTAGTCAAAAATGAGCTATGCTAATATAGGTTAGAGAGCTACAGCTCTTTTATGTTCTTTCTCTGCTTTTGATGTTCTTCAAAGAGCAAGAGCTTTGTATTTTGATGAAAATAAATTTTCAATGTTTCATTTCAGATTGGTATTTCTAGTGTCAGAATTACTAATTGGGGGCATAAAGATTGCCTACTATGTTTTTTGCTTCCATTTTTCTAGTTTTACACTTTATATATACATCTAAGTTTATAATTAATTTTGAACTCATTTGAACATGCATGTACAGCATGAACAATAGTTCAAGGATTTTGTTTGCTTTTGTTGTTGTTTGCATTTGGATGGCTCTTTTTACAGTATTAATTTTTTAGAATAATATCTTTTCTATATTGAATTGCCTTTGAAGCTTCATCAAAAAATAATTGTACATGGTTGTGTAGATCTATTTCTAGATTTTAACCCTGTTTCATTGGTATTACGTGACTATCCTTTAACCACTACTATTGGTTAAACAACCACACTTAGTTATGATGCATTATTCTATCTATATATTGTGGAATTTAATTTACTAATATATTTGTGGTTGTTTATCCTTAACCACTACTATTGGTTCTTCTATTAAGAAACTATTGTTAAGAAACTATTGTTTCTTAATATGGCTTTATATCGGGTATATCTGAGCCCTCCTGTTTTATTCTTCTTTTCCCACATTGTTTGGAAATTTCAGCTCCTTCTCTATTTTTCTAAATTTTAAAATCACTTGGTGTATGTATATGTCAAGATTGCCCCTGATGTTTGGGTTGGATTGAATTAAATGAATAGGTGGATTGAAGAGAATCAATGTCTTCATTATGTTGCTATTTGATTCATGAACACACTGTGTCTATTTATTTAGGTTCCCTTTCATTACTTTCATGAAAAACTCACAATTGTCAGCATGTGTGCCATACATATATTTGTTAGATTTGTATATGAATATATCATTTAGAACAATGTCGTAATGGCAAATAAGAATAGTTTTATTTCTTCATAAAAATGTCCAAGTTCTTGGTCTCATTTACCTTGTCTCATTTCACATACTAAGATTCCCAGTGCATCATTAAATGGGAGTGGGGAGAGTATAGAAACTAGCCTAGGTATCACTGTGCATGAAATTGTGCTTCAAAAAGATGTTGCAATCCTAAACATGGAAACATGGGAATGTGACCTTGTTTGGAAATAGAATCTGTGCAGGTTTAATTAAGATGAATTCCTACTGACTTATAGTAATTCTCAAATCAAGAGACTGATATAACTTTAAACAGAATGCTTTCGCAGCACACAGCACACAGAGGGAACACAGTCACGTGAAGATGAAAGTAAGAGGTGTTATATATGTAACACAAGAAACACCAGGGGCCACCAAAGGTGGTTGACCTTTTAGAGGAAGTTTGGCACTGCCCGTGCCTTGGGTTTTGACTTCAATCATCCAGAACCTGGAGAGAATGCATTTCCCTGGTTTTATGGCCCCACTTTGTGGTACTTTGTTGAGGCATCTGTAGGGAACAGTAATGGGGAAAGCAATCAATATTGCACAATTAAGTATGATATAAACTATGGATTTTTCTACATGTTCTGCATCAGAATAAAGACTTTCTTTCCTATTCATAGTTGGCTTGGAGTTTTAGTATTATTAACAGATGTTGTATTAAATGTTTTTTCTTCATCTACTCAGATGGTGATATGGTTTTACCATTTAGTCTATTTATATGGTGGATATGTCATTGGTTTTCAATGTTTTATTAACCTTACATTACCTGGTTAAAACACACTTCGTTATGATGCATTATTCTATTTATATATTATGGAATTTAATTTCCTAATATCTTTGTGTTTGTTTCCTTTGTATTTATGATGCATGTAGTCTATAAGGCCTTTTGGCTTTTGGAATGTCTGTGTGTCTAGTTTTGTTATATAAGGGTATGTTTTGGAAGACCTAAGTTTAGTTTCACTCTTTTCTATATTGTACTTCTATCCTCTGAAAAGAGAATGTCCTTTTTTGGCACATGTATAACTGAGTAGCATGCTTAATCCCTTCAACCCCACTTCCCTCCAGTCTCCAGTAACCACCATTTGCTCTCAAGTTCCATGAGATCAACCTTGGTAGATTCCTCACAGGAGTAAGATTTTGTGGTCCTTGTCTTCGGTGCCCTAGCTTATCTCATTTAACATAATCATCTCCAGGTCCACCCATGATACCAAAATGACAGGATTTCATCCTTTCTTATGATGAAACTGTATTCCATTGTGTATATGTACCATATTTCTTTCTCCACCAATTAGTTGATGAACACTCAGATTGTATAAATGTCTTGGCTATTGTCAATAGTGCTGCAATGAACATGGGTGTTCAGTTGTCTCTTCAACAACACAATTTCATTTCCTTTGAATTTTGTTTACTCTAGTGGAATTGCTGAATCACATTGGCAGCCCCTTTTTAAAAAAGAAATTTTAGGAACTTCCATACTGCTTTCCATAATCCCTATCCTAATGCATATTCCCACCAACAAGGTACAAGGGTGACTACTTTTTTCTACATCCTTATATAATGGTAGTTTTGATCCTTTCAGGATTAACAATTTTGTTTCATATATTTTTGTTCCCTAACATTAGGTGTATATAAATTTATAATTGTTACTATTTTTTAATAAATTGGTCCTTTCTCATTACAAAATACCCCAACTTATGCCCTAAAAGTTTATCTCGTTTGACAATCTAGTGTATTAACTTTCTTTAAAGAAGTTAAGATATGTGACCCTTAACAATGAAGAGACATTCTGAGAAATATGTCATTAGGTGATTTTATTATGGGTGGCACTTATACAGCCTGAAACAGCTAAGAGGTCACCAGGTGATATAGTCTTATAGGAACTCCAAAACATTATCATGAGCTCTGTGACTGCACTGGACTATAGATATAAAGAAACGTATTACAAAAGATGGGACTGTTCATGGAGGCTGTGCAGTCGCATGATCTGCCATCTGCATGCCAGAGATGCACAAAGACAGTGATTGTGATGTCCCAATCTGTATCACAAAATTGGAGAAAGAAAGGGTTTAAATTGTGTTATCATAAAGAAATGATAAATATTTTAGCAAATAGATATTTTTTCCCTGATTTAAACATTAAACAGTTTATTTTATCAAAATATAACTTGCTAACCTAGAAATATACACAGTTTTTAATACTTTGTACATCCATTAAAAAGGCAAATTTAATTTTTAAAATATACTTTTATATAAAATAAAGCTTTATAATACTATATATTTTGAGAAGCTACTGCTTCTGTTTCATTGAAAGCCATTTTCATAAGAAGATATTATTTTTAAGAATTCCTGGCTATAGGAATTGTGGTGAGACTTGCAATTAACTTTTTTCCTCTACATGTCAATTATTTTTAGGTCATGAGTGAGAGCATATTTCATTTTTAATCTTTCGAGTTTGTGGGAAATGGTAGAGGCAGGAGTAAATGAAAATTAGATGACTAGGTATGGAGCTCCGTGGTAGAGCACAGGTTTTGTATCATGAAAGCCTGAGTTCACTCCCCAGGATCACACATACATACACACATACAATTGTGCATCTGATATTCAGAAGAGTAGAGGTGCTAGGTTATTATGCTAGATTGTGAAGAAGGGAGGAAGAAGGACACATGCCAGGCCCAGAAGACTAAAGTATATTTCATTGTTTTATTGTTATAGATTATGTTTTAGAGAGGAATTTCATTATCAATTTCAGCAGGACTGTCTTGGCATTGGCCGCTAATGTCCATATCAGTGGGAGAATTATATCATAAACAAATTTTTAGCAAAATGCTTCACAAGTCTCCCTTAAGGAAAAAAAAAATGAGTAGTAGAATAAGCATTGTAGAGTGTAAATAAACTCACTTTCCAGGGTAGAATATCTAGCACTTTACATAATTCAATGAAACACGCACAAACAAGAAAGCACCATGGGAGGGTCAGTGGAATAAATACCTGCCTCATATAGTGAGCAGACGTTAAGTGCTACTGATGATAGAGGGAGACTGAAGAGATGCAATGAAAGAATCAGGAAAATAAAAGAAGAATTATTTATGTAATGGCCTGTTTTTTTCTATAAGAGGTGATCTTAAATCCAATCACCCATTCTTACTTGAAAGCTCTGATATGCCTAATAAATGAATAGATTTTCAAAGCAGTCACGGAGCATAGATAATATTTCACTCTCTGCACAGTTTTTTCCACATACATAAGACAAAATTTCTAAATTTCTGTTGGCACCGATCATTAAGTAGGCCATGATTAAAACCACAAAAATGTTAATTGACTGTGTAATCATATTAAAATGCACTCTATCATGCATTCCATAAATCTGAAGATAAATTTAGCAAATGATGGTGTTTGTGACTTTACAACATTGAGCATTAAAATAAATGTTTTGATCGTCTAATATTGAAAGGCCTAATGTAAGTAAATAACACATACTATGTATATTACTAGTTGAATATTAACTTTATATTCATGTTTTTTACATTGATGGAGATATTTTTATAGCTTATGTCAGATATATAATTAACTACCAATTATTTCATATGAACTGTATCCTAGATAATGTAAAGCTTTGAGTAAAATAAACTATTGTAACAAATATATTACTTTTAAGAATGGTTCATAGGCAGGGAAATTGAAACTTTTAGAACTTCAGAAATATATCTAAGGTCAAAACTCTTTTTTTTTTTCATGGTACTGGGTATTGAACCCAGGGATGTACAACCACTGAGCAACATCCCCAGAACTCATTATTTTTTTATATTGAGACAGGGACTTGCTAAGTTGCTAATTTCCTGAGACTGGCATTGAACTCACAATCTTCCTGCTGTAGTCTCCCAAGCGGCTGGGATTACGGACAGGCACCACTGTGCCTGGCTCACATACCTTTTAAATGGCCACAGAGACCTAGCATATTAAATAAATGAAGGTAGTGTTATTGTTGACTCATTTTATTCCTTGATCAATTATTTATTAATTATTTAACAAAGTGATAGAGATACAATATATAAAGAAACAACATTACAGTCACAAAAATACTAAAGGTAAGCAGGACACATTGGCACTTTATTGTCGTCTGTATTATATGACATGACCCAGGGTTTGTAAAACTTTAGGAAAGAGGAAAATTACTGTAGAATATATTACCGTGGAAAGCTTAACTGAGGAATATTTGAAGTGGGAATTGAAAACATGTGATCATATTGGAAAAAACAACAAAAAAAGACAATAATCCAGAAAACTGGCAAGATGGTAGAGAGGGGCTCTAATGATAGCCAAATCATGTGCCTACCGGTACACCCTGTCACAACCTCAATTTCTAGAAATTTAGACCCCCACACCTCATCCTAATGTGTTAGCTATTTTCTCTTGTCCTTTTTCTGCAACTATTCCACTTTTCTGCCTCTCAAAAGGTACATGTCTCTTTTCTACCTGGCATAAACATCAGAGATCTACATTTTCTCTTATTGCTTAGCTTTGACTCTAAAAGCTATCAATAGCTATATTTCTTTATGCACGTATTTTATTTCTTTGTTCTTTTTCTTCCCCTCTTTCATAACTCTTGGCAAAAGAACAATGTTGTTCGAATTCAATATCCTGCCTATTCCACCTTCACTTGAGGTGTTGCAAAAACACAAAGCAATGAGCATGTGATCTTGCTTTACCAATCTGATGTTTTTCGTAGTTAATAGTGAGTTTCTTGAACAATTTCGCAACACCCCCTTTTGAAAATTCCAAGTCCTTCTCATTCTCTTCACTCAGAGTGGATGACCTTGCTTAATAGAATCATCCAGAAAAGCCTCATGCTGTCAACACCAAATGCTTCCAACCTACCTGCACTTGCAGGTTCTTCACTTCTCTTTCCATATAGACTGTCCACCCATGTCATGGATCCATCCTGTCTCATCAATACAAGACACATGTACCAGGAATTGGTCCTTTCTGTTTCCAGTGTTATCCATAATTGGAGATTTTCCATTGGTATGCAAATATTTTTTGATGTTTTCTACTTTTCACCCAGTGGATGCTGACCCACTAAACTTTTTTCCAATCAGATAATTCACTAGACTTGTCTATACCTTATCAACACTTTTCTTCTCATTTACCATTAGTTTTCATCATTCAGATTCCTTATTCTCATTCCCTGGACTGGCTCTCACCATTACCAGTTACCTCTGCATTTCTAAATTTATTGGTCAATGTTCAATTTCCATTCTTCTTCTTATCTATCACAGAAAATCAGAAACCTTCCTGTTAAAATATTTTTCCTCACTTGACTACTTAAACACCCTCTTCTTATGTATCTCCCAAGGCAACATAGCTGCCAGTACTTTTTTTAGTTTCCTTGCTTACACTTTCTCATATTCTCCAGATTCAAATATTGGGCAATCCCATGGTTTAGTCCTGAAATCTCTTATTTTCTCCGCATATTATAGTTGATCTTTTCTAGTCTAGTTGATTCAATGAAATCAAATTCTGATACTTCCTATATTTGTGTTTCCAGATACCACCTCTATAATGAACCCCAGATTCATATAGTTATTTATTCAATGTCTCTGCTTGGGTATATAATATGTACAGAATATTTTACATAACCAAAAACATTCTATTCTTTGCCAGGTTAAACTTGCTCTTCTTCAGTTTCTTTAATTTTGCAAAGGTCAGTCTTCCATTTTCTCAGACCCAAACTTCTTGTCATCTTTGCTCTGTATGTTCTCTCTTATCACATAAACATTTCATCAGTATTTCTTGTAGTTTCCATCTCAGAAATCTATCAAAAACCCAATTGCTTTATTTACTTTTGCAACCAAATAGTTCAGGTCACTCAAATCTTTAAGTTGTATTATTTCAATAACTTCATAAATGGACCCCCTACTGTAGTCTCATCACTCTATCTAGAGTCACGCCTGAAACACAAAGTCAAATATTGCAGCTCCTTCACTGAAAATCCACTTATGGATTTCCATTTCACCTAAAGAAGACCTCAACTTCTTTATGGTGGTCTATGAATCCCTACATACCTGGTCTTTCACTGTTTCTTAGACACAATCTATACTCCCTCCTCACTCTCCATACTCCAGATATAACAAGTCTAATACAATGATTTTTAAATTGAAATTAAAAATAGAATATTTCATAAACTCAAAAAGACAAAAGATTTTACAGGTTTTTTTTCCCAGTTTTCTCTAAGTAAAAACTAGATTTGCACCTGGGTTGAATGGACAGTGGCTGAGTGGGAGGATACATATATGTGTACATATGTATGAATGTAATTTTAACTGAGTCCTTATACATAGCAGATATCGCTTGAAAATTCAGCAGAATATTTTGAGAAGAGGATCTGAAATTGGGGTACAGGCCATGTCTATGTCTTATATTAATAGGTAAGAAAATAAGTTCCATATTGAGCTCTAAAAAGGCTGAAATAATCTGAATACTTTGAAATTTCAAAACTAGTTAACCAAACTCTCCTCCAGGACAAAGGACAAAGTCCACACATAGAATAAATTTTCATGAACAGAATTAAATTGGAAAAAAATGAATAAAATCAGGGAAGAAATATAAGAAAGTTCTGGAAGTAAGATGTCATACTTTTGAGCATTTCCTTTAAAGAGAATAACATGAAGTTATTGAAGTAATTTTGATTCACTATTTTACCTTATAACCACAGGAAAATTATTTTATATTAGAGGTGCGAATAAGTCACATGAATTATAACAAAACAAGAAGCAAATACATATTACTACAAACAAGAAATTCATAATAGAACAATGTTCAGAAAAAAATGAATTCTATTGTTTAAAAACTGGCTAAAAGAATCTATAAAAAAAGATCTAATGACCAATGATCAAAAAATACAAATGGCAAAGGAATTTATTAATCTACAACATAGTTATACACTCAACTATATCTTGACCATAGGTAATTACAGATAAACAATTCCAGTGTCATAGGTAGACTGTAAACTATAAACTTAAAGAGATGGGGCAGGGGAGGACACATGGATTGAAGGAACCAAAATTAATCTGTATAATGATAAAAGTATGGAGAAAATAAAATAAAGAATTCTGTAAGAACCAGGGTACGATTGGGAGGAGGTGGTGGATAGTATGTGCACAATATTTTTCCTGACCTCGTGGTTGTTGAAAGTTTGCATTCTTTCTAATAAATCACAAAACTCTACAACTTTAAAGTTTTTATTTAAATGTGAAATATTTTTAATGTTCATTTTCTTAGAGAAAGAATTTGGGACATAATTCTATTTAACCATGTGAAACAAGTATTTTTTTATTTATTTTTTGTTGTTTAGCTTAGGAATTTTCAGTCTTAACATTGCTACTGCTTACTGTGAATTATCACGAGGACAATTTAGCTTGTAACATTTAGCAATCTAATTTGTCTAAAAACACACTTTTCCTTTTCTACACAAACTTACAAGCAGTAGTCAGCATCCCAGTGTTCTCTGGAGTACTGCTCAGGAAATGCTTGTGTATTCACATCTGTATCTAATCTGCTGGGAGCTTGGGCCACAGCAGTGCAATGCATAGTCTGCACTAAAGGTTTCAGTTATTGTATGACTGAGCTTCACTTACTAGCTATTCCTCACTGTGGACAATTTTGTACACTTCAATGAATTATTGCTGATGAGAGTTTTGCAAAGCAGCAATTATTATAATTCCTATTGTGTATCATTTACTCCACTATGAAATAATGCTTTAGTTCTTGATTTTCAGGCATTGCCTATTTATTTCTTAAACATTTAAATCATATGTATCCTTTTCAATAAGAATAACAAGTTTAGGATAAAAAAGTGTTGTGAAATAAAAATCTCACAATGGCAATTTTGTAAGGTAGCTCAGTTATATGCCACAGGTAGAATAACTATAAAAATCCCCTTAAACTTGTCCTTCCTGTCCCCCAGAAGTACACGTGACGCACTGTGACCATCACATATGGGATCAAATGACTCTTTGAGCAGATATGGTTTTTTTCTTCCAGAAATCTACAAGATATGTGGAAATCATCAAGTTCAGTAGGCAATGTATTCCAAGTATACAGAAAGAATAATTTATTTTCTTTATTTTAAGATCTACAAGTAACCTTAAAGTCTTTTGTTTTTTCGTAGTATTTAGTTATTCTTATGTAATGGAATGATTCAGTAGGAAGTTGCATCTCAGTTACCAGATATTTATGTAAAAGTTTATATTCAACTACATTCAGAAAAAGCTTCCCTGTGTTTTGCTCAATTAATGCTGAGCACATTAGTAAAGATGTATTTGAGCATATGTAAATAACGAATTTACATAAAAAATTAGTATTCACAATAAAGAGAAAAATTTAAAAATAAATAATTTAAAAAAATAAATATTAAAAAAGGCCAGGAATGAAAAAAGAAGTTTTAAAAATCTGGAAAAGAGAGAAGTAAGGCATTTGTAAGCCTTTTATAAGTAAATCTAAACTACAGATATCATTAGAAACCTTACTGCCTGAACCAACTACACATATAAATAAAAGTGGAGGGTTATTTTTTCCTTTTTGAGAGACGAGTTAGTACACTCAGGGTAATAAACTCATTCATTAAGCATGTATATTAAGCATCTTCTCTTTGCCAGGTACTAACTGTGTTTACACCGAGAATATATAATAAGAAACAAAGAACACAGTCCTGACTTTCAGAGATTCTGGGTAAACTGGTAGTGAACAGGCCATAGAATGATGGCCACCACCACAGTAGAAACACAATATACCCTAAGGGCAGCACCTAAGCTGGACGGTGTACAGCTCCTAGGAAAAGTAAGATCTAGATGTTCTGATTTGGATCTGGAATATCCCCCAAGGCTCATCTGTTGAAGGTTCGATCCCCAATGCTATAATACCCAGTGGCAGGCTCCTGGGAAATGGTTGAAACATAAGGACTCTTACACCATCAGTGGATTAAACCATTTGATGAATTAATAGTTCAAGTGGAGTATTGAGATAAGGTGGAAATTCTAGGCAGTTGGCACATAGTTGGAGGAAATAGAGCTCTAGGATCATGCACTTGGGGTGTATCTTATCTCTGGACCCTTTCTTTCTTTCTCTCTACTTTCCAGTTGCCATGAACAGAGCAGCTTTCCTTCACTACACATTTCTTCCATGATGTTCTGCTTCATTTCAGACCCATCGCAAAAAAAAAAAAAAAAAAAAAAAAAACAAAACTGACCATGAACTGAAACCATGAGCCAAAACAAACCTTTCCTCTTTTAAGATGTTTTTGTCAGCTATCTTGATCACAGTGACAAAATGCTGACTAGTACACTAGGTGAGATTTCAATACTAAGAAGGAGTTAATTCAGGCAAAAAAAATAGTGTGTGTGTGTGGCGTGTGTGTGTGTGTGTGTGTGTGTGTGTGTGTGTGTGTGTGTGTGTTATTGACAAGGGATGAAGTGCATAGGGGAGCAGGAGTAGAATTGTAAATACCAGCTAGACAAAATAGTCAGTCCAGATGCTCAGTGGAGAAGGTAGTCTGGAGATTTGGTGATTCTGAAATGGGCGATCTGACTGAAGCCTAAGTAGAAGGTGTTGGAAGAAAGAAAGTGAAAAGATATGCTTTTATAGTTGGTTACTACATGACATCAGCAGCAGCACCCCTCAGCACAAACTGCCAGTTGTGACATGCAAAAATGTCCCCAAACATTGTCAAGTGTTGAAAACTACTTCCCTACAATTGATGTGTCTCCTATTATCTACATACAAATGAAAAGAGGCAAGATGAAGATGTTTATTTCAGAGGACACACGGGTTATAAATTTAAGAAATAAAAAAAAGAAATAGAATAAGATGAATGTTTAGTTTTAAATCTGTGGATATAGTGTGTACCATTTATTTCTTTGGACTTAAAATAGTTTACCAGTATCCCATTTAAATTAAGCTAGGATTTTACAATAAAACATTGTTATCATCTCTTAATGACATTAATTTGATCTTATTTCATGTCATATTAAAAAATTCCAGTTGAGAATATTTTGTCTATCTCTTTCATAGTAACAGCAAAGTCTCTACTGCTGAATATCAGCATAATAATAACATGGACTTGTTATCAGGACTAGTTATTTTAAAAGGAATATTTTGCCTGGTATGATAAATGCACATAGCCTCAGTACATTTATTCTGTCTTAGAAGAAACTAGAATTCCTACTATTACTTTTGCAGAAATAGACATTTGAAATTACAGATAAATTAAAATTTTAATAAATTATAAATGTATGTATATTTTATTTATATTTATTCCCCTGCCTTTTGTATATACATTTTTATTGTCATATGTTCTTTCTCCCTAATTCATCATTACCTAGTACAAGAATCTGTAAACTTTTTCCATAACTGGCCTGATAATAAATATTTTAGACTTCCTAGGACATACGGTGTTTGTAGCATCTACTCAGCTTTTCTGTTTTATCTTGAGAGCAGCCATATGGAAACAAGTGAGCATGACTCTACTCCAACTGTATTAGCAAAAATAAGAGGTGGGTAGATTGTCCCTCTGACACCATAGTTTGCCAACCTTAACCTAGAACATTGAATGGAATATAGCAGAAAGCCAATAAATACATGCTAAATGGAAAGGTGAATGCTCAACGATTAGTTGAATGAGAATCCATTCTGTTCTCTTGATAAACAACTCTGATGAGAATAATTTTTATAACTTGATTTATCTTCATGTTACTCTTAAAAAATAACATTCGTTGCTAAGTTTCATTCTATGTTTCCTCTGTCATAAATTAATATGATAAAGTGATTTAAACATTTATATAACTATACAAATTCTAAATATTGTACTATCTTTCCATTATTTGTCTAAACTATGCTTATCTATTCTTTATTGCTCTTTTATAATGCTGACAAATTAAACTTGCTACATTTTAGTTTAGGACTTTGGTTTCTATCATCATAAATAAGACTTATAGCCTTTTAATTTTTGCATTGAGTTTATGAGTTTCTTTGTATTTGCTTTTTAACTATTTTCTATGTTCTCTCCTGGAACTCATGAGTGCTTAAATTCATATTGTACTATTTTACTGAACACCAATTTAGTCAGTCCCATGTTTTTAAACATTTGTTGTGAATATTTCTAACATGGATAAAAAGTCCGGTTTCAGAAGGATCCAGAAAAAAAAAAAAAAAAGTTGTCATTGTAAGGACTCTAAAACCAAATGTAAGTTTATGTCAATTCAGAAAATATTAACATATATTTGAGAACTAACTTGTATGGCAGATGTTTTGAAGAGTGTTAAGCACAGTTACAATTAAGTTGCAGTTCCTATCCTCAAGCCATAGAAGAAAGCCTAGAGGAATTTAGTACAAAGTATAAGATTATACACAGAAGGAAACTTTGTGTTCTACAAATCTAAATATGGAAGTTCCATTGCTTTTAAAATTCACCTCCCTAGCATGACTTGTTTCTCTTTTTAGAATTTATAGCTATGTGTTCTATTTCTGATACTTTATTAATATTATTTTAAGTTCTTCAAGGTCTAAATTAAATATGAAAACTAGACCTTATATTTGTATAAAATTTCTTGGAATGTTTCTATCCTATAGAATTACTGCTTTTTAAAATATTTTTGGTTAACCTAATTGATTAAATATAAAAATATGTGAATAAAATCTCAAATATTTTATATAATTCATTCTTATAACCTTAAATTATCCAAATATGAAGTTTCATCAATTTGTCAAGTACATTATCCTGTTTTGGAACTGAAAAATTTCAGTCACTGATGAAGCAAAATGAGTACCAGATAATAAAAGGAGTCCAAACTCCGAGCCACTGAGATTTTTGTAAACATAGAACTCAAACTATGTAACCATTTAAATTTAATGCTCAGACATATTAAATTCCATGAATTTGAATACAGAGAGATAACTGCTAAAACATCTTTTGATTTAAGGATTATTTTTATGTTACTGGAATGTTACATTTTCTCTTTAAATATGCTAAAGTAATATTTAAAGAAAGGTACAATGCTGAATAATTGTACAGATGCTTCTTGGGTTAATTAAAAGTCATTAGCCCTTGTGCTTCATCCTTACAGCTGAAACAGCTTAACACAAGTTCTGGATCCAGCACAATTACGCCTCTGTATCAAAGGCAAGAAATGAGAGGTTTTGACAGGTATGGAACATTGCATTTCACAGAACTCATGCACAGCGAGATAGCACAGGTGTTTCTGTAATTGCAATACAATGGGAAAATCCAGTGCTCAATGGCCTTCAAATTCTCCACTGTTTTGTGTGATATGATGTGAAGATCATATGTCAGGGTTGCCTTCTTTCTCTGCGGTGGGGTATCATTATATGAAATGCAACTGAAGATATTTTGGCATTTTGGTTCTCTAAAAGTAGATGGAAGTTACATATTTGGTTTGTTTCTCATATAGCCATAGCCTCTATGGATCTGCATCTGTGATTTTACAAATGCAGGGGAAAAAATATTTCCAAACCTTTAGTTCACTGAAGTTTCCATTGTAAATGATTCCTTCCATTCTTATTACAATTCTGTACCCAAACTCTGCTACCTACTGAACCAGCCTGCAATAAATATCTTTAACAATGTGTTGTGTAACAATGGAAAGTCCTGAGTGATTTTTTTTTTCCCATTTTACTCAGTTTTGCCAATTTCAAGTTTGAATTCCTTAAAAACCCTCTCAGTATAGAGGACATAAGAGATAGAAACTTAAGTATGGGGAATAGGATCAAATACTATCCCTTTAAACTTATGTCACAGTCAAAATTTTTAAAATGAACTTTTGATATTAGGAGAACTTGTATTGAAGAAAAGATATGAGGCTTTAATTTTTAAAATCACACGGAAGTTAAATGAAAATCTCACTGCAAAAACCCTGATTCTAAAACTGAACCTTTAATACAAATCTGTCTTTCAAAGTTTACCTATAGTAATTGGGCATGACAAACTATTTCTTCCTAATTTTTGGAAAGTGAAAGTTAACTTGGGCCAATAACTGGCTTATCTGAAGTGAGAAATTGTGTTTCAGGTTGGTACACCAATTGAAAATTAGAGAAAACTTCTTGGAAGAGAAGTCTACACAGAGGGTGAATAACCAAACCTGTGAATAACTATGCCCAAATCTTTGGAAAATTGCTAAATGATATAGGTGTCATGCCAAGCAGTTTTGCCATAAACAGCTACAGGAAGTTGAAAACACATAGGAATTTCATTTGTTGCCTATTGCAAGGGTGACACCACATAAAGTTTAAATGCAAGGTAACTACCTGCTGGAAAAAAGCCACCATTCATCAGGGCACATTAGAATGTAGAATTTGTTTTTAAATAGTGTTCGACCATAAGCATATATATATATATATATATATATATATATATATATATACACACACACACACACACACATATATATATATATATATATTTATAAACAATATGCATATTTGTGTTTCAGAAGAAGATGGCAAATATCCCATAAAACTAGTCTTCAGTACCACAGACAAGATAACTGGACAGAAATTTCAGTCACTAAAGATTGTGAGAGGCAGTGTTAGATCTGAGTCAAAATTAATGAGAAGTCTGAGAACTGATATTTCCTCCAGAGGGGCAAATGACTTTGGAAGGATCATGGAGAAAATTTCTGGGGTGATAAAAAGTATCTATACTGATGTATGGGCTAAGGATTATATGAGTATATTTCCCTGTCAAAAATAGTAAAATGGTCTACCTGTTAAGAGTATAAGTTAAAATTCATGCATTTTACCGCATGTGCATTTTAAGAAAAAAAATAACAGTGTTAAGTGGAGAACAGACAAGTTATAGGTATGAAAAAATAGAAGGGCAGAAAGTCGATTATTTTTAAAACTGGGTATGAGTATGTCAGAATTTAATATCGTATTTGGGAATTCAAAATACTACTCCATTTGCTTTGTAGGTACTTATAATTGACCACGATAAAAAGTTAAAATGACAACAAAAACAACAATTTCATAGAAAGAGGTCTACCATTAGTTAAAGGTAATTTCCTTTGGTCATTATGTTATAAATGATTTTTGATCTGCTGACAATTTTTCAGAATTCTAGAAGAAAATACTTACTATTAGAATTTTTACACTTATGTGAGAAAATGAGGTAATAACAATTTAAGAAATGTAAGTTGAGTGACAAGATGGGGAAGAGAGCACAGAATTGATTATTTGGAGTATTTGTACTTTATTTACTATGGACTAAACATGAGGATTTTTCAAAACCTAAATAATTTTGTTTCTTTAGATTTTAGTATTCACTATTAAAATATAATAAACTTTTTGGCAGTTGTGATTGATGACAGTAGGATTTCTATAGATATAAATGGTATAATGGTTATGCAAAATAATTTATTTTTGAGAATCACAGGAGTGATTCTGAACAGGAGTCCCCTGTGTTTCTCCTTTGCTAGCAAAGCAATAAAGCCTCTTTTTATTTTTCTCAAAATTGTGTCCTCATTATTGGATTGGCATTGAGGACAAGGACCAAGCTTTCAGTAACAAATCTGGTACCTCAGGTGGGACCTGAGAGCTGCCCCTGCTTCATCTTTCTTGGGCAGGTCTGTATCTCCAAGAAACCCTGCATCCAGCTGAGGATGCAAGGTGACTGGAGAGCTTGTTGAGAGCCAACTGCTTGAGAGTTAGGAGATAGGTTGCTTGCCTCCTATATAACTAGAGGAGCTATTCCTTACATGGAAAGTCTGAGGTACCATCTCAGCTGCTGCTGAAGCTTCTTTTGCTTCAGGCAACTCTGGCCTTCTCTTCCTGAATGGTACAGGTTGCTCCATGGGGGTCCACTTTCAGAAAAAGGAAACAGAATTCAGGAAAAGTTGTGACAACTTTGGCCATCTGGTAAGTCCCCTGGTGTGCCCACCAAGACCCTTGATTTTACAGATCTTATTCCTCTTCTTGGGAACATCTTGTTCCTCTTTATGGGGACATCTTTGGTGCTACTGGTATAGGAGACATGGTTAAGTGGGATTCAGAAACCTAAGAATATTGATTCCCTTCTGGTCTGTTCTAGGTTCTCATCTGTTTGTTGGTCTTGGGTTTGGGAATTCCCTCTGGTTGTCTGTCTATATTTTTGTTTTGTTTTTATTTGTTATTGCTGTTACCCCTTTTTAAATGTTGGTCTGTGTTTATTTTTATTAGTATTTAATAAGATTCCCTAGAAACACTTATTATTGTTCTGAATATAATACAAGATAGCACTAAATCTTTCCTATGAGGAAAATGTAAGTAATATAAAATCAGTTATAATCCAGAATTAAAACTGACATAGTGTGATTATACATACAACATGGAAGCAATAGAAGATCTAGATTCAAATCCACATAAGGGATTAGAGACAATATTCAGTGTTACTGTCCCTTTTGAGACATGGCCAATACTGCATTCATCTTATAGGTGGTCTCTTGGGAAAGATCTTGCTGGTCAATTTAAAGGTTTTCATCTGTTGGTCATAGTTTTGGGGCTCTTCTCTGGTTTTCTCT
Source organism: Sciurus vulgaris (assembly GCF_902686455.1). NCBI lineage: Eukaryota > Metazoa > Chordata > Mammalia > Rodentia > Sciuridae > Sciurus > Sciurus vulgaris. The sequence goes on along the minus strand of NC_136470.1, from coordinate 20,231,015 downwards.
GCATTTTTTGTACAATCTTATGTTTGGAGTTAGTATGTCAAAGGTAAAGTAAGTGGCAGAAATTTGTAGATGCAGGTCTGTCTGCTTGAAAGGTTCCTGTCCTTTAGCCTTGGTATCAGTGATCCTCTCTTCTCTGTGTTTTCTGGATCTGCTACTGGCCTTTAAGACATGGGCCATGTTGTGTTGATCTTACCAGGTAATATCTTGAATGGAGAAATCTTGGTCACTTATAGCTACATGCCTAAGGGAAAGATAGCTTACTGTAACACAGTCTGGCCTTTGAATGGTTTTTCTGGATTACTATACAATATTGAAGGTGAATTTGGTCTCTCAGGGGTAAAGTATATGAAAGAGATCCTCTATATACAGGCATTTTTATGCAGTTGCAGGATAAGAGATCTGAATACTCAGGAACCAGGTTGAAGTTGCCAAAAGTCACTGCCTCTTGTGTGCAAGGGCAGCAGGACACCAAAAAAAAAAAAAAAAAAAAAAAAAAAAAAAAAAAAAAAAAAAAAAAAAAGAAAGAAAGAAGAAAGAAAGAAAGAAAAGAAAAAAAGATATAAATTTTTTAAACCCAGTGCTGGCACTCCCAGCACTATTTTTCAGTCTCGCCCCAGGCAGCAACAGATTATCTCACTGTGAGTCAAGGACACTAGCCCTATGCTGGAAAAAAATCTCAGAACATCTGCCTGGGCTTTAGAAAAATGGGTAAAGAAAACCTGATCTCTGTCCTGCCTTCCAACCCCTTTTGCCCATGGTGGGTGGAGTCTGCTGACCACAGAGTATGTGGTAGCAGGTTCCAGCACTGTTAGTTTATTACCTGGGAATAGAAATAGTCTTCCCTTTTGAGATCTGAAAGGATACCCTAGTTGGCCAAGAGATACCCATCACTGGGGCAAACAATTCTTGCTGTAATAGTATCCCAAAAAGCTAAATGCATGGGGACACCATCAGAATAAACAACTCTGCCCAGAAAAGAAAAAGAAACTAAGGCCAGTCAGTGTTTTGTAAGCAGCTTCTGCAAAGGGATATTCAAGGAAGCATAAAGAAAAGGTTGGAAAAGATTTCCTTCACTGTGTATCAATATGCCTAGTGTAAGAAAAAAGGCACAAAAGGAAACTCTGTGTACGATTGACAGTGGGGAACCCATTTAATGTTGATGACCTTGTGATAAGGATAAGGGAGACAGGGCATGCTTGAAAATATCCTGTGCTCCAATCCCTTGAATGCCAACTGGGAGGAAAAAAAAAAAAAAAAAAAAAAATAAGGCACAGTTCTTGTATATGGCAGATTGTCTGATCCCTCTCCTGGCATGAAATTTGTTGTGTAAATTAAATGTATAGATAACATTCATAAGGATTGTTTCAGAACATGAATTTAACAAAGGGTCTGAAACTAGAAAAGAGATATAAGAAAGAGATAAGTATGTAAATATATTTTAGTATGGAAAATTAGAAGGTAAAGGAAATGTTTTTTATGGTAAAGAAATACTCTTGTGTTAAAGTCCAAGATGAAAGACAAAGCAAACGAAGGAGCTAAACAAGTTGTAGAATGTCTAAGAAAGTTGCACAAGGTTTGTGGAAGGTAAATTGCAAAATGTTTGAGTATGTGTTTAAATCAGCTATAAATAGCACAGTCAGTTATTCAAATTTTAACATACTGTTAAGGAGCAAAATCTGGAACATTGATCTGCTCTTATCTATCAAGATAATTTCTCATATCTGTTGAGTTTTATTACTTACGGAAACTAATTCTTAAAGAAATTAGGGTTTGTACTTGCTTTACTGTCTTTTAAGTGATTAGTTCATATCCGGTTAAATAAACAACTTTAATTTTAGGTTACAACAGTAGAGTTGACACACTAAATATGTGACTAGATGTATGTACGTACATGAGAAGTACAACTGTCTGAGCCTTGTCTGAATGTTATGTAAAAGCTTATACAATGAATGTTTACCTAGGTTTATTGGCAAGGTAACCAATAATTGCTCTCCTTTATATATTGTATCTGATATAGAAGTGTCACATTGCCATTTGAAGACCTGTATTATACCTGTTTGTTTTGACTAAGTCTATTTCTAGTTATAAACACTGTTTCCTTTATATATGTAAGAGATTTAAGGTCATCCTTCGATTTTTGCTAGTACTGCTCACCCATGCATACCTATGATTAATTTACCATATAGTATGGGTTCTAAATTGCACTTTCAAAGTTAAACTTAATTAAATGTAAAGCTTAGGGAGAGCACTTTACCAAGTTGGTGTTCTCCAAACTAAAATTATCTATAGCAATAGTCTAGTATTCATATAGAAATAATAAATTTGCTTGGTATGTATTCGTGTCATTTGATGTTTTATAGATAGATAAAGTAGCCTGTTGTCATTAAGTTATATACAGAGTTTTATGTTACTCTTCACACTGCAATTGAAATTTAAATGTATGTTTTGAAAGTAATAAGAACCTGATCTGTTTAAAGGTGACATTGTAAAACATGGAAGTATTTTGCCTCTTTTTTCCACAAAAGGAAAGTTAAAAGCTCACTAAACCATTTTTTTTTTTGATTCTGTTTCAGATGTCATTTTGTATTGTGTTATTTGTTAAGAACCCCACCTTACCCAAGATAAGGATCTGCATCTCACTTTACTCCATGTTAGAATGGCTCCAAAATAGGCTAGACTTCATCTCATTTAAACTTGGATTCAAAAGATTAATTCTCATTGTAAAGATTACTATAATCCTGAAATAAACAGGAAATAATTTATGTAACCAAGTAAAGGTTTAAGAATATAAAATCATTTTCTTGGTTGATAGATATTACACAAATTGAATGTATTTTTGCTCTCTTAACTTCATTTTGTATTTTCCTCATAAACTTTATAACTGCTGCCTGTTAGTGTTTTGCAGAGGTACTGCTTCTAATAAAACAACCTGAATTAATTTGAGATAAGCCATCACCAACAAGACAGAGGGTATATAATGCTGATTTACAGTACTAATATTAACCCCAATTAACTGAATAAAGTAACTTTAAAATTACAGATATTGAAGTTATAACCTGTTACTCCCATTTTAAGACTGGTAAAACTGGCCTGCTAGAAGTTTAAAACCAAAAACTGGGAGACTAAATTCAAGGAAGTGAAAGAGCCAAGGAAAAAGCAGCCAACATTTGGGCCCTTGCCTTCAAAGGTTAGTCAGGACCTGAAGAATGACAGGACCCCTTTTTTGGTCCTGCACCTCTGGTGAATCACCTGATCTGCCAATCAGGGAGATCAAGAGGACCCTAGAGAACAGAAAGCCAACCAGTGCAAATTCTGCAAAGAGGAGAGTCATTGGAGATGGAAATGCCCCTGATACTTCCAAGAGATGGCACATATGGTCAACAAGACTGTCCTGGCAGATGGAACCACTGGTAAAGGAAGCTAAAGGAGCCAAGAGACTTTACACACATCCCCAAAAGTGATCCCTGAGGATTCTCAACTGACTCCTAAGAGTAGATAGGAACAAGGTCAGTTTTCACCAACTTGGTCTTAAACATCTGGCAGGAGAGTATAGCCTAAGCACAGTCAGGCATGAGCATTTAAAAGGTAAAACAATGTTTTTTAAAAATGTAACAAAAGATGTACACTTGTGTCATTTCTGCCAAAAGTAAGTAAAGCTGGGGGTCATACAGGAAGTGTTCTTGTATGGGAGTGCCTAATGATAATTATCACAAAGGAGTCTAGAATCACAAGTTTGTCCTGAGTTAATTTTAGCCTGGTCTTGTAGACATATCTTCCTAACTTCCTACAATGATAAACTTGATCTGTTTTTCACTGATATGATTATGAGTTACTGTCTTCATGGTTTTCAGAGGCTGGTTGAAACAATTAGTTGTTCTGTACCAATTGTTTACAAAAAAGTAATGCCTTGTCCTATTTATTGTTGTCTTAGCATGATCCCTGCCCTGCGTTTGCCTTGTCCAGTCACCTGCCATTTGCCACTGTGGACCTCTGGACTGCTCTGATGCTGAATATCCTTAACTGTTCATACCCCACCTGATAAAGAAAAAGGACTTCAGGTTGCTTCCCCCTTTCAGATGAAAGCAACTTGGAGATGTCATCACCTGGTTTTTTTTTTTTTTTTTTTTTTTTTTCATAGAATAGAAATGTAGAAATTGACAGTGGGGAAATATAACAGTGGTCTACTTTATGCTTTTAATATAGCCCTTTGCTACTCTTCCACTGCAACTTATTTTTTTAAATGAATGTATTTCTTCCTTTTCCTCTCTCCCTGCTTCCCCCTAACCTGTCCCCTTCCTTAATTTCATAGGAAACAGGATTATTTTTCTTCCCCATTTTAGGAAGATTTACCTGCCTAAAACAGAACAAAGTAATCTAGACTTTGGGGATGGTACCAAAAGATCTCAAAAGTTACTGTCTTTCAAATTTACAAGTGAGTTACAACTCCAACAGAGAACACATGGAATGTACCTTTGAATCACCTTTTAAAAGCCCCCTGTTCCTGCCAATGGGCAGAATCACAGCCTCTAGGACAGGAGGCCCCTGTGTTTCTCCTTTGCTAGCAAAGCAATAAAACTTATTTTTTCCTATTTCCCAAAAAAAAAGAAGAAATTATTTTCAGTCAGTGCAGTGGTGTACACATTTCAGAAGGCTGAGGCAGAAGGATCAGAAGTTCAAGGCCAACCTCAGCAACTTGGTGAGGTTCTGTCTCAAAATAAAAATATATAAAAAAAAATTCTGGGGATATAGCTCAATGGTAGAGCAATATATATATATTTATATATTTTTTTTTATCTGATGTTTTAAAAGTTATCATTACTTTTAATGGTTGCAATGTTTATCACAATTTCTTCATCCTACTCAACAAAGCATCACATGATGATAAACCAGACATCAGGAAATGGGAATTCTTTAAATTTTCATAATAAATTTGATGACCCAACTTACACAAGTCCTGCACATTGCCAGATCTCCCTGGAACTTGTTGAGGAACTGAGTGAGTGACAAGCACAAGTGCACTAGAAATGATCCAACAGAATGATATGATGTACATGCCCATGTCAGAGTGTAAATTTCCTCCCATATTGCATTCTTTATTCTTGCAAAACAAATTTATTCCCCAAATACTACAGTTTGTATTAGTATCACTGACTCTAAAACAGAAGATGACATTTAATTTCTGAATGATGTGCTTCCAATGCACAATGATGTGCATCTAAGAAATGGCCAGCATGTGGACACAGCCAACATTTATTTTTCTAACCCTCCTTTATAATGGGCCATGCACCACAGAGAGTGGCTTTATGACTACCTAAGCCAGACAGGTGTTGTTTCCCTTTGTTACATGCAGGGACTGATAGTTGATTTACCTTCAGAAACTTTACAAACATCTCTTTTCTAGCCCACACTTCAATGAAACATTTTATTTTCTTTTAAGGAATTCACTCAGAAAAATTTCTTTTCAAATAACCAATATGCCAGTACTGCCAAATAAATGTTTTAGAAATGTAAGTATAAAATTTGAACTCTTAAAACAGACAACACTATCTGATATTAAATAATTTTATAATTTTGATATTTTGTAATTTATTTTATACATAATGTTATCAAATTGTGACTGGTAGGAATATTTGACATTTCTTTATATATAATGGTTACTGTCAGTAGATTACACCTAGACCATATCGAAAACACTTGGAAAACTATAAATAAACTACATTCCCAATTTGATGCCACAATTGAGATGGGGGTCCATTATTTTCCACTGTAATCAATATCTTGTCAACATCCTCTATTTCCTTATAGTACTTTTTCTTTTCAAATTTAAGCAAATGTAAAAAATACAATTGAGACATTGAGCAACAAAAAATATTTCTTGGCTAAGGAAAACATGTTTTTAAAAGCTTTCCTAGGAACATGACATTCATTTAATTTTTACCATAGTATTTGTTATCATACTAACTCTTTTGACTTTCAAAATTCATTGAATTTTTATGTTTACCAAATGGAAGTCATCAAAAGTTGTGAAATATGTGCCACTGGAACATTATGAGAAAAATCTTAGAAATTCAGTCAGATATACAGTCTTATCTAAAAATCTAAAAGAGACAGATGAACTAACACTTTCACAGTAGAATAAAGTTTTTCTCCAGTACTTCAAGATGGTATCTAAAAGGTAAGGTGCATATTTATCCTTCTACTATGGTGATGCAGCAGTAACCAGATTGTGTTTGTTCTTCTCTAAATGCCTCCTTGAACTTATTCTTACCTTGTTCTGTGCACATCTGTACAAAATAACATTGGTTATTAGCTTTTTCTAATGCAGGGGATATTTCCTTTTCAGTCACATGATTTTCACTCAAAGTTGAAGAGAGTATTATAGATACATAACTATAATCTGGATTTTCAAGCTTTACAGGTATTTTTTAATTCACCATAAATACTCCCTATCGTACTACAAGACATTTCAGAGGAAATAAATTCTTTCCCAAATGCTTGTTCAATGGATCATTCAATTAATCTATCATGAACTTTTTGACATCACAATCCACAATTTCAGCTGGACGTGGTAGCACATGCTTATAATCCCAGTGGTTTAGGAGGCTGAGGCAGGAGGATTGTGAATTCAACACCAGACTCAACAACTTAGTGAAGCCCTAAGGAACTCAGTGAGAACCCGTCTCTAAATAAAATATTTAAAAAGGGGGCTGGAAATGTGGCTTAGTGGTTAAGTGCCCATGGATTCAAACTTTGGTATCAAAATAAATAAATAAATTAATAAATAAATGAATGAATAAATAAATAAATAAATAAATAAATAAATAAAACAAAAAAAGCAATCCTCAAGACAAGTTCAACAGGGCTAACTGATAGTATGCTTAACCTAAGACAGTAAATACAGTATATGGCCTGTAACTTTTATATACATTCTACACTATAGTATTACCATAATATTTTTATGAGTTGTTTTGAATAATTTTATACTGATCACATGAAACATATAGAATATTAGATTGACCTTAAAAATGGTAAACATTCCTCAAACATTTTGTTTGCTTGTGAGAGTATGCATGAATCTGCTAGGTCTTCAAATGTGTCCTATTCCAAGTAAAGTGGGGAGAAATGCAGAAGTCACTTTATACACATCTGCCCACTCCGCTCATCTTTACAAGTGACATCACCCTACTGTTATCAAGTGTCAGGGTCTGCTTTATAGCTTGATCTCACAGGTCATGGGAACTGATTGACATGAGTCAAATCTGCAGGAAAGTTGTTCATGAGACTGAATGCCAGTTTGTTAATTTATGTTGAGGAAATCAGAAACAAGGGACATCCTTATATCTAACCATTAAAATATTCTCTATTTGCAGGATTATCTTCATAAAAAGCCGAATTACAATGAGGTGATTATTTGAAGAGCATGGAAACTAAAGAGTAAATATTAGGTTCATAGTCTTCATACCAGTATTACATTGGAAAGAGCCTCATGCACCATGTATAGAGATTCTTCGGTTCTTAAATTAGGGTACTCTTTCTCTTAGACTTGCTAGAGATCTATTGACCAATTGTGCATTGTTTGGGTCCACTTTTCTATGATTAGTATCAAAAATCTCCTACAGACAGAGATCACTATGAACTATCAAAACTTTAAAATGTTTTTTTCCAAACTTTTCTGTCACTTGCTATTAATACATCTTTCATTTTGACTTGAAACCTTCTGTTTTAAGAAAACAGTTTTTAACATTCCATTCCTAAACAAGTCATTAATATGAATTCACAGACAGACCAATTAGGTTAATTCCACCCTCATTCATTACCCTATGCTGTAATTTTCTGAACATCTGGAAAGACTAGATATTTCAAATAAGGGCTCAAGTTTGTCCAGTATTACAAGAAGCATTGAATAAGTCGAGAACATACTGCAAATGCTCTCATCAGCAAACTTGTTCTACATAGATAGAAATATTCCAGCCTAGAATGCTTCCTCTTTTTCCCACATTCAACTCAACTCAGTGAATGAATATAAGCAACTCTGAGACTTGGAGTGATTTTAATAATTTCATCCACAGATGCCATTTTCAGAAGATAATCTTTTCTATGAATTTTAATACAAAAGATATTAGTTCAACTCCATTTTGTCATAACTTGGCAACCTCATTAACATCCAAGTAGGTGGGATGTTGTAAATATTTTATTTGTCAAACTTACATGACTATATTTACAAAATGTAAAACATGATACACTGGATATATGGGGCCATGGTTAATCTTGTCTCACTCTACTTAAAAACATGGTATTTCACACGACTTTTAACAAAAATATGTTTTAAAGGTATTTTATTTTATTACCTCTACTTTTAACATGTCATATATTTGAGGACATCTGGAAAGACCAGATATTTCAAAATGTGTTTTCAGCTATGTGTACAATAATAAGGATTAAAAATAACACACAGAACAATGGTTATGATATAAGACATGCTTTAAATATAAGCAACCAGACCATGATTTAGCCTTTTTTCATTCCTTAGCCCTCTAAACAATTGCATGGATATGGTTCAGCCTATTGTTTCCAGAGGTGGAGACCTGAAAGGTTCATTTCCAAAAGTTAGGCCCAGGAGATTTCTATGACATTTTTTCGATTTACTGTTAATTAATGCATAAAGGTACATACAGTACCATATTTTGACATATGTATACAATACATTGCTGATCTACTCAGGGTAATTAGCATATTCTTCCATATTTTCAATTATCTTCTATGTTTTTTTTCTTGAAGGACATTTACAGGATACTTGGTTTTGCATCTAAACTTTATCATGTGTTGATAACGATGGTTTTTCTCCTTGACCAAACTCCAGACAGGCTTCTATGCTTATACTTATTTCATTTACTTCAAATACATGAAATAAAGACTTAAATAAAAATTAAAACAAATAAAAACAGTTTAAAGCAACCCAAGTTCCAAACATGATCCCATGCTTACTTTAAAGTACCTACATGTGACGACCCAAGAGTGCCACCAATATCTACCAGCCAAAAGTAAGAAGAGGGACTCTAAGTCTCTGTGAAAGGATAAACTCCTAGCTTCAATAACTGAAGACAGAAAACACAGACAGCCTGACATATTTACAGTGAATAACACATTTATAATCCCTCACTTCCCTATTTCTATTGAGCCAATATTTGCCCCCCCTACCCAGTCTTCTCTCTTTAAAAATCTCCAGTTACTTCTGCACATATTGAGGTCGAGTTCGACTTATGTTGGACTCTTCCCTATAATAGTGGTATATTACTGATTGAAATCTGTCCTTACCATTTTATCTAGTGTCCATCTCTGGGCTGTATTTGCCTTTGGCACTGGTAACTCACATCTAGAAGTGTTAGGTGTAGCAAAGTAATTTTCTTTTTAAGAGAAGTTGAAAAGCAACTTTCTCATACACACACAAGGTTTTTTTTTTTTTTTTTATTTTAAATATACAGAAAGATTTCCACCAGCAGTGTAAAAGTGTGTACACTGAATCAAAATGCAGTCTGTAAAAATTAAATAAATAAAAATAAATAAAAGGATTTACCGAAGGGTGACAGGTACTTCTTATTTGACAAATGTGAAACATTATTCTAGATTTTTCTTCCAGTATTAGGTCAGGTAGAAGGAGAGCCACACATCCATAGGCCACTGAAATCTCTACCCACCCCCATTCTTGTGCTCCTGTGGAGTCTCCCCTGGACACATGGGGTCTCGCTCAGTTAGGACACACTGATAACCCCAATTCTCAGATTTGTGTCACTGCTTGGCTTGGTACTGAATGACTTCTGAAGACTCACCTACATGGTTACTGGAGAATCTTGGATAGCCTTTGTAGGACCAATTGCCATTATTCTTCCTCAGAGGTGGCACAGCAAGAGGTATGTGGAGTCCCACCTTGGCTTGAGAGTTTCTCGGTCCCAGGAGATCCAAGTCACAACAGCCATCATCAGTTCACAGGGGTGATGTGAGGAGTTGAGTTGGGCTTAGGCCATTTGACAAGGTTCAAGATCCTCTCAAGGATACCATGTCTATCTCCCCTGTTCTCTGACAAGAAGATTCAGCAAACTCCCTCTGCAGAGTCCTCAAACTCTGCTTTTCATGGCATTAGTATTAATTTAATAATGTTCTTTACCTGTTAGAGACTAGATACATCTTATCTTGTCAGTAATTTTTAATTGGCATGTACTTTACATATCATATAATTCACTCTTTTTAGAGCTACAAATTGTTAGTTTTTAGTATATTCAAAATGTGCCAACACTTCTAATTCCAGACTATTTCTGTTATTCCCAAAATGAAACTCACACCCATTAACTAGCATTTTCCCTTTACCCCTTTTTCTAGTCTCTGGCAACCACTTACTTTCATTCTATCTGCATGGATTTTTCTCTGGTTGTTTCATATAAAAGGGGTCATATAATAAGTGATTTTTGGGGTCTCATGCCTTTCAGTCATACTGTTTGCAGTGTTCATCTATATTGGGGTGCATGTCAGTGCTTCATCCTTTTTTCTGCAGCCGAATAACATTTGTTGCATGCCTAAAACACATTTTGTTCATCCATTCATCAGTGGATAACTATCTGATTTTCACTTTTTACTATTATGAATAATACTTCTATAAACATTTGTTTAAAATTTTTGAGAGGATGCTTCTGAAAGACATTAGGATTTGATTAAGAAGACTGAGTTAAAGAAGATCTGCCCTCAATAATGTGGGTGGGCATCATCAAGCCTTTGAGAGCCAGATGGAAAAGAAAGAAGGTAGATGGAGGTCTACTTCTCTCTCTCTCTCTCTTCTTGAGCTGGTACATCTTTGTTCTCTTGTCCTCAACATCAGATCCTGGCTCTCAGGCCTTCAGATAGACTGAGTTACCCCACTGACTTTCCTGGTTATCCTGCTGAAAGATGATGTATTTGGGAACTCTTGTGGCTTCCATAATCACATGAACTAATTCCCATAATAATTCTTATCATGTTTACACATATATCCCATTGGTTCTGCTTCTCTGAAGAACTCAGTCTCATACTGAGGTCTAACTTCATTCTTTTGCATGAGGATATTCAGATGTTTCAGTACCTCCAATTAAAAAGAGTGTTCTCTTCTCAGTTCTTGATTTTACAGATTCTTAAGATGAATCAAAGGTGAGAGGTCCTTTTAAGGTATTTCCAGAACATGAATAAAACCCAGGGCATATGCACCCTTCCATACATCCACATACCCTTCCTAATTCTTGGGATGTATAGGAATTTTTCACATTCTTATGGACCTCTTCACTGTCTCATGAATCTTGTCTTATATTTGGTCTCAGCCATTTTATATCACCATGAACATCTATGATGTCCAATACTCGTCCCTGTGTATTTAAAAAAAAATCCTGGGAAGGAATATTTCACACTGGTTAGGTTTTGGATTAGATCAAATGAAAACAGCTTTATGAGCATGGTCTTCTAAGGATTGTCTGGACAAATCAAATAATGACAGGTACTGGAATGGTGTTTAGAAGGATCTCTAACTTACCCATCTCTCTGGTGGCTGCCAGACTAGCATCTTCACTATGAATGTGAATTACTGGTTTTCAAAGTGACCACAGAGCTGGGAGACAAATATGGGAACTGATGACAGAAAACAACACTAATCTCTGTTCTTACTGAAATTAAGCTATAGTGTTGCATAAACACTTCCTGAATTGCTCCAAGTTGTTTCTTAATTTCCAGAGATTGAAAGTTTGATTCTGAGAATTTTTGCCAGTTGTGTAGTTGCTTTTTAGGGAGGAAATTATTTTTCCAGGCCTTATTTCAGAATTCACTGATGTCAAACTCTCTTTTATTTTAAGCCTTTTTGATCTTGTGTTTCTGATAATATGTACTAAATCTAATTATAAACTGTGCAAACACAAAAATGAGAATAAGCAATTCTCTAATTGTGAAAATATAAACACATAATTCATATGAGATTATGAGATTTCAGGATATATTATGAGAATTCCATTATATGCCTCTAAAATATTATACTGCTTTTTCTCAGTAGAGTTTTAAATATCCTCTCAAAAAGTCTGTTTTGCTGTTTTGATAATACCTAACAGACCAGATCCAGATTAAATTAATTAATTATATAAAATGTAGCATTCTTTTTTATATGTTTGATGCATGTTCATGTAATTTAGCCACAAAACAAACAACAGCAAAAATTTTAGCCATACACAGAAAAAAAATGAAACACAAGAACAGAGTATTTTTCACATCACCTATTCACAGCTTGTTTTCAAGTTTAGGTTTGGATATTTGTTTAATATTTTCAAGCCAATTATCATAATATATTTAGACTCAGTAATATAAAAATGACAAGAGCTGCTCTCTGTATTAGTATCATCTCTGGGAGACATTTGTACCCTGGACTATATAATTCATGAGTATTCAGAGAAATAACTAGGTTAGCTTTTGTAAATCACTGTATTTTGAGAATATCTTCCGTTTTAGCCCATTTCTTTTTAACAGACTAATTCTGAGTAACTTATCAAGAAAAGAAATTTGTTTCCTAAAGTTCTTGAAGATAAAAAGTCAGAGGTTAATGGGTCTCATCTGTAGAAGGGCTTCCTGTAGGTAAAGGTTTTGTAGAGTTCCAAGACAGCACAGGGCACCACACAATGAGGGGAAAGATTCAGATGACAGAGTCAAATGGCTTTAATAACAGACACATTCTCAATATAACCCATTAATCTTTTAATCTGTACATGGATTAATCCATTCACAGGAGCTTCTATTGTGACCTAATTATGTATTAAAGCTCACACCTGTTTTCATCTCTTAATGGCTCACAATGGGAACTAAATTCCAACATGAGTTCTGCTGCAGACATTCAAATTGTAGCATCTTATATAACCTGTAATAACATTTGCATTATTTAAATTCATATAGATGTCATCTGTAGACCCAGCTTTCTTCCCTCTGACATCATCTCAAAATTTCTATACTGTGTACCACAATTCTATTTTTAAACATCTTCTGTTATATATGACTTACAAAGTTGCTGAAATGATAGATATGATTCCCATGTATCTTTCACAAACTCCTCACATATTGACATTTCACACACCTGCTTTATTCTCTTTACCTATACCTCCCAATATATTTTTCTGCACTGGAATTACTGAGTGTTAAGTTAAGACATGATGCCCTCTTAACACTAAATCTCTCTATGTTTGGTAAGAACAAGAATCATCTCTTATAGAGATGCAAATGATGAACAAAATCAGAAAATCTCATACCAATGTCTTTTTCTCTTCATGACCTAATGCAACATCAGACATTGTCTTTAATAGCCAGGTCTCCTAAATGTGGAATTGTTCCTCAGTCGTTTTCTTTAATTTAAAAGAATATAAGGGCTGGGATTGTGACTCAGTAGTAGAATGCTTACCTAGCATGTGTGAGGAGCTGGTTTCAATTCTCAGCACTGCAAAAAAATAAGTAAAACAAAGATCTGTTTACAATTAAAAAACAATTTTAGAAGAAGTATATAAGCTAGAAAGGCTTGTAGAACAGCCCCACTTTGGGTTTTTCTGATGTCTTTCTTAATTGGACCAATGTTTTATCTTTGGCAGTAATATCAAAGAAATTATGTTCTCGGTGCATCATATCACAAGAGGGGCAGTTTGTCCCATTATTAGTGGTGGTAACTTGATTGATCCCTGAACTAAGGCAATATTTGCAATGTTTCTCCACACTAAATTAATATTTTACTTCTGTAACTAACTGGTACCAAAAGTGGAGAGACTTTGAAACTCTATAAATATCCTAATTTTCCTTCAAATTTTGGTTAGAAAATTCATTATTCATTGGTGATTTTTCATAAAAGAAATATTATCATGGTGACTGCCAAATTGTATGCCATTGCTTTTTAAAACAAAATAATATAACTCTTTCCTTTTCTTTATAACCAATTAAAATTCCTTTTGCTATCATACATATTCATATGGGTTTTGAGATTTATATTCATGAACCAGTTGTTTTTGTATTAGATTTAGGCAATTTTCCATTGAAAATAGAAATAATTTAAAAAGAGTTAGCAAAATTATTTTGATAATTCAACACAACTAAGATTTTATTTTTCACTTTAAAATGTCAATGCTTGCTTTGGTTAATGTAGTGTTATAATAGAGTACATCTAGTTTGGTAAAATACGTGTCATCACCATAATTAATCTTTACTAGGAACAAACAAAATATCCATTACATTTTAGATAGTACTCATAGCACATCAGAACAGAAGGAATTCAGTGATTGACAAAATGTTTAGGTGACAGATAAAATCACCATATAAATACACATCTGATGAACTTGAAAATTAACTTGCTGTGTGGAACAGAAGTGTGTGCTTTCAAAATTCAACTTCCACTTCTCATTTCAGATAAAATGAGAGTAAATGTATAAAGCTAATAATCTAAAACAAATTTGTTTTCTTTACTAAGTTATTTCAAACAAATGATGACTTGGAGATGTAGAAGCCAGACCTTCTACCTTCCAATGACAGCCAATGACAAATATTATTTTAAAGGGATAGAAGTCACCATTTTGTTGGATGATGATATTCAAGGATAACATTTAATAAAATTTATTTTCATCTTCTTAATCTTCAGAAACAGAGAGGCACATAGAGTGAGCAGCTGGACTGTGCTTCTAGTTTCCTGCTACCAGAGTGTGCAGCCCTCTATTCCTGCTTGTTATGGTTTGGATATGAGATATTCCCCAAAACTCATGTGTGAGACAGTGCAAGAATGTTTAGTGGTGAAATGATTAAATTATGAGAGCTTTAACACAATCAGTGGATTAATCCCCTGATGAGATTAACTGAGTGGTAACTGAAGGCCACTAAGGTGTGGCTGGAGGAGATGGGTACCTGGGGACATGTCTTTAGGATATATATTTTGTACCTAGCAAGTGGAGTCTCTCTTTGCTTCCTGTTCATCATGTGAGCCACTTCCCTCTGCCACACTCTTAGGTCATGATGCTCTTGTCTAACCTCAAGTCCTGCAGAATGGAGCCAGCTGCCCATGAACTCTGGCTCTGAAACTGTGAACCCCTAAATAAACCTTTCCTCCTCTGCAATTGTTCTGGTCAGGTCTTTTAGTCACAGCAGGAAAAAAAAAAAAAAAAAAAAAAAAAAAACACTGACTAAAACATGGCTCTTTCAAGAAAGAATGTGGTTTTGCTTTTCCTGAATACTTTCTCTAGGCTTTGCTACTTAACTCCAAGATTTCAAGAATGTCTCTAATACTAATTTCTTCCAAACTAATTCTGTGTATTTATCTCTATCTCAACAAATATTGCTGTTAAGTCAGGTCAATAAATAAGTAGTACACAAATAGTGCCAGAAACCAAGGGGAAGAGAAAGCAAAAGAACTTCTCCAGCACTCTAAAGAACAGAGGCTACTAAATCGGATGGAGGGAATGCTGCCCTTCTAACAGTCCTACTGGACTGTAGTATTGTTGTATAGGCATTGTTGTATATCTCAGTGTCCCAGAGACCAGAAGATGGTCCTTTCCATGTATTTAGACCTCAAACTTGAGTTATTAAAAAAAAAAAAAAAAAAGTGTTTTTGGAACTAGACTCTCATGGTGAATGATGATATTGTCTATAACAATAGTACTCAATGTAAACATTTAAATGGGGAAAATTTTTATTTAATAAAATCCTCTCAGTTATTTCAAAATACTAATTGGGTCATTGAAATGAACATAAGAATTATGAGATAGGCTGACCAAGAGTAGATGTTTAAAGAAATCTGATGTTAAACATTTAAATTTCAAGTTCAATTCTGCAATTTACTGTGTCCTTGGCTCAGTTTCTTGCTAACTTCCCTTTTTTGTTGTTATTTATCTTGTAAGTGAACAGTGGGTTTGGACAGAATGAAAACATGTAACAGATAACTGTCTATGTTGGTTTTCCTTTACGTATAATCTACTTTTTATTTTGATATGAGTGAGTCAAAGTGAAGGTGACTATTGCTTCATCTCCCTTAAATCTCTATTTTGAAATCCTAATCCCCAAAGTGATAGAATTTGGAGATGGGTTTTTATAAAGTAATAGGGTTAATTGAGCTCGTGGGGGTAAAGTTTTGGTGATAGCTGATAGCACTGTTGCCCTCAAAAAAGAACAAAGAGGCCAAGGCTGTCCATCATTTGAGGATATGGAAAGAAGATAGCTGTCTGCAAACTAGGAAGAAGCTCTTATGGGACTGTCCAGCCTTCAGAACTATAAGAAATAAATGTATGCTATTTAAGTCTCCCACTCTGTGTTATTTTTTACAGTACTTCAAGTTGACTGAAACATTTGTGAATGAACCTCTTATCTACATACAGTTGCTTGATCTAATGAAAATCAGGCTCAATTTTAATTTCTTTGAGAAAAACTACGTAGAAATCACAGAATGAGTAATACACATTATATTTTCTCCAAACATAGCATTAACCATGACCTTTTATTAAAAAAAAAAAACCCAACTATGTTTTCATACACATAAAAAGGAAACTAAATATCAATTCTGTCTCAAAACAAGGAATAAAATGAGAAAAGATGACTGAGCAGTATTTACATATTGTATTTATTAACATCATTTGCTCTTAGTAGAATTACTCCAGTATTCCATGCAAAAACTGACTGGAAACTCAATTCATGAGTAAACAAGAAAATTTACACTACTTTAATATATTTGTTATAAGGGTGAAAGAAATCCATCTCTTAGACTCTTAAAATTTTGTAGTGCATTTTCAATGTCATAAAGCAAAATCATAAACAATCATTATTTTATAATGCTGGAAAACATCCTGGGACATATTAAAAATCTTAAACAACTATATGCTTGGATTTACAGATAATTAGTGCCACATATCTCTTAAGTATTTTGAAATGATTATATACACCATTATTTATTCATTTCAAATCGTTCAATTTTACAT
The DNA here is from genome assembly GCF_902686455.1 of Sciurus vulgaris. NCBI lineage: Eukaryota > Metazoa > Chordata > Mammalia > Rodentia > Sciuridae > Sciurus > Sciurus vulgaris. The sequence goes on along the minus strand of NC_136470.1, from coordinate 20,214,033 downwards.
TATTTAACTCCTCTGTCAATCTTGGAGATGTACTTGCTCCCTACAGCCAAGAAAAAAGAGAAAAAAATTAAAAATGGAGAAATTGTTGTTGGGGGTTCTAACTTTAAATATGGTAGTTTTCAAGAGGAAAATTGCTTTGGAAGTGATAAGAATGAATGAAGACTCTTTAACTTTATCAGGAATTAATCTTATAATGAAGCCTGGAAATTCCATTTTTGTTAATAGAAAGAACCAGCATGAAATGTAGAGAGCAAAACCTTTCCACTGGCGGCTAACACAGTCACCCTGAGTCATCACAGACTCAGCATATAAAATTGATTTAACTATTTTGAAGAGAAAGAGGGTGAAAATGGATATAACTAGCTCAGTCAGCCAGACTCTAACAAGGACGCAACTCAAATTCTGTTACGGTGAAAGGTAATATGCCTTCAATATAGAGATGAAATGTTCGTCTTTTTATTTTTCTCAGGTGGCCTGAATGGTAGAAATACCAACCTTATTTTAAAGTATCTTTTTTTGGATATCTTGCTTCATTTCTGATATGACTTTTTAGCATGCTATTTCGATTATAACTACATGGAAAACCAATGAAATAATTCAATAAGTGACATGCCCCTTACTTTAGGTCATCCCTTAATGACTGAAGAAATACTTCTTTTTTTTTTTTTTCCTATCAATCTATAGTGTCCTCCACCTCTTGGTACAATGCTACTTATCCAAATGCAGATAGAATCAACACTCCCCCCCCCCCCTCCGGGGTCTAGGTTGTTCTCTGAACTCTTACTAAAGAAATCTATTACACCCAGAATGAATCAGTTATGCCTCACACATTAAGGTGGCATGCCCTAGGAATGTTACTCAGGGTTGGTGTTGACAGACCTGGAATTTTCTATAGGTTCTGCTACTATGGCAAACTGTTTTTAATGCTTTTCTAAGTGAACTTTCTGAACTTACACATTTCTCATCTGTAAAATAAAAGGGCTTTGGAAGAAGTGCTAGCATTCTTCATGGACCTACAGTTCTGTGATCTTAGCTGGATTTATAAAACTGATAAATAAACATTTTGGGTGTAAACCCATTAGGAAGGCATTCTTAAATGTCATTCATTAGGAATCCTCAGATCATCTAAAGTAATTATCAATGTGGCAAAAATACCATGTCTCGTACTTAAAATTATATAGATCAATGTGTGTATATACATATATATTCATTATGATATATTAATGTGTACATGTAGAATGTGTATATGTGTGTATGTGTATGTGTGTATATATATGTATGTACATATATATATATATATGTAGAGAAAGAGAGAAGAAATTATGAATACAAGTAAGTGTATAGACCAAAAATATATTGCCAGTTCCAATATCTTATATTGATTATTATTTAGCAGTGTATTTTAGAAATATTCTATTTGGAGTTTATAAATCTTCTTAAATTCAAAGGAACCAAAGTAAAGAAAATACAAAAATCCATCAATTTCCTTTGTTACTTTATAGTTTACATGTTACAATCTTCTTACTTGCTAAAGTGCTTGTGAATACCAGATTTTTAATTCTGTGGTTAATAAATTGTCAATCAAAACATGTTTATAGTTTTTGTTTACTTTCAGATTTAGAATGATTTCTAGTGCAATCCTAGTTATCTAGTGGCATTTCTCATATTTCCACAGCTGGAGAGGAAGGCTGGCTAGCTAATCCACCCGTTGTCTCGGCAACTTCCTGCCTTGCTCTAAGCATATTTTGGCTTCATTTTAAAAGAACTTCTTGCAGAAGGTCATTTATTAGGTGATCATTTGTCTGAAAAATCCTAATTACTCTGTTTTTGATGAAGTGAGGAAAATAACATTGCAATTGAATGCTGAATAAAAGACAAACTAGACTGTAGATCTGGAAATACGAGGGAAAAAAAAATCCCCAGTTAACGAAAAGAGTTAAATGTATCTTCGCTGAGAGGTAAAAGGAAAAGCATTTCTACTAGTAATACTAACATTAAAAAACTATAACGTTTATCACGTTTTCCCTTTAAAGTAAGAGAACAAATAAGTTTTGACTGCTACACAGTTATTATTTTCATTCCAGTAGAATCTTAGTGCCCCCTACTGATACTCTAAACATGTCTTATATTAACAATATTTTTGCTTTCTTTTGAGAGAAATATTTTCTATTACGGCTTTATGGAAATCCTTCAAAAACAGTGTTTTATTCACCTGAGCTTTGTGAATATGTTGACAGGAAATGAGTTTAAGCTTTTTACTTCTAAACAGATTCCTGGAACTTCACTGAAGTTTACAGTTAAGTACAATGAATTATTTTCAGAATCAAATGATCTTCACAATTTTGGTTGAATTGTTTCTGAGCTGTAAGGTGAACTCAGAGAGGTATTTTCTTTTTCGTCTCCTTTTTAAAGTTTAAATTGCATCAAATTAGTACAAACTATAGTTAAAGTCACCATTGGTATTTGGTATTTTATAGAAAAATAGAACTTTCAATGAATAATGGTGTTTCAGTAACTCCTTCTTCTCTGTGATTCCTGCTTCCCAGAGTCTGGAGAGTTCAAATCTTCTGTCTGCATCCATGGAAATTTACCTCTTTACTTCCAAATAACATGACCATACCTTTCTTTCTCTCTCTGCTCCAACTTGGTTTCATTACAATTAGTTATTTTCTACTTATTCCCTAAAATGGAAGATGAGAGATAATTAGGTTCTTTAACACACACACACACACACACACACACAGGCACACAGTCACGTCCTTCAAACTAAACACCACATAATAATATAGTTCACAAACTCTTATAAACAATAATCACAGATAATTTCTGATATATATTAGTTTCTCTTGCAAATTGAAAAAGCCCTTAAACATTTTCTTGTACATTGCTGTCATTAATTGCTGGCATATTGCATTTTATTTATGCATATTTTTGCATAGAACTTTTGCATATGAATAATAGGTCTTCTTTTTTATGTCACAATGAGAGGGTAGGTAAACATACAGGTAATTTGTAGAGAGAAGAAAGCCCTAGTGTCCAGAGATATTCTTGTTAGTTGTCAGACCATTTACTGTCAATATCTTAGCTATGTCATTTTATTTTTATAGGACTCCATTTCTTCATCTATAAATTGAAGACATTGACCTACACTTTCTAAAGCTTTCTGAGCCAATTCTAATATAAAATTATTACATAATGCCAGATTATATTATATTTGATTACAGTATCTTATATTCACATAACAAAGATAAAATTTTTATTAGGGAAATTCTATGATACTAATATTGCTTCTTAATGTCTAATCCTGCATTAATGAAGACATGGAATTTCCTGTGAGTTGAACTCTTTTATGTAATGGATGCATTATTTTACATTGTAAAATCCTGAAAGAGTGCTTCCAAAGTTGAACGTGCATCCAGTTAGTCCCTGGGGTATAGATGCTGTTCTGATCCAGTAGATCTGAATTTATGCCTGTGGTACAGGTACCATTTTTTTAAGAAGGTTCACAGACCTCACTTTGAGCAGCAAGGGCCAACAGCTTAGTTTCAGCTAGACGCATGTGGATAACAAATCTGCAGTACTACTTCTTATATATAGGCCACCACATTCTCTGATGCCTAGTTGGACTTTTCCAGAAGAATTTTCAGTTTAAAGAACAATCATCAATAGCATTCCTGTAGAATTACTTTTATTTTATATATAATCAAAAGTAAAAATATGCATTCCTTTTACCTTTGTATCTTTGAAATCATTGGGGACCATTCTATTCATAGGTTTTTCTCTGGACTCCAAATTATAAATAAAGATGGAAACAGCCCAGTACAGTGGCACACACCTGTCATCCCAGAGACTAGGGAGTCTCAGGCAGAAGGATTGTGAGTTCAAAGTCAGTCTCAGCAACTTAGAAAGGCCCTGAGTAACTTAGTTAGACCCTGTCTCTAAACAAAATGCACAAAAGGTCTTGGGATGTGGCTCAGTGGTTGAGCACCCCTGGGCTTAATCCCCAGTATCAAAAAAAGAAAGAAAAAAAGAGAAACATTTGAGTAATTATTTAGTTGCCATATTTAAACAAATCATGACATACATTTATTAGCAATTGCTAGTTTTTCTAGAACTTTCCTTTTTACAATGAGTATGACATTCATGGAGTTTTGAATTCATACATAGCAAACTGCATCCAAATTACTTGCAATATATATCTTATTAAAGTCATTAATATCTTTTATTAAAAGATAATATTCTAGTTCCTCTTCAAGTCCGATTACTAACATATGTAAATTAGAGACACATGCTTACATTTGCACTTAGTCACAAAATCTAACTACATAGCTTACTGTACTTAGTAGGAATATCTAAGAAACTTTCTCATATAAACTACCTCATTCCAAGGAAATGGCTCAAAAGCAAAAAAAAAAAAAAAAAAAAACAAAAACAAAAAAAAACAAAAAAACAACAACAACAACAAAAAAAAAAACAAATAGGAAAAGAATTCTGGTAATTTTTGGAGCACAGTTCTGCCTGCTGGAATACAGTGTGCTATGAACAATTTGCCGGGCAGCAGGCCCTCAGAAAGCACTTGGTTGCATCAGTAACACTTCTTTCTCTAGTTTATCAGGAAAGAACATGAAATAGAGTGCTTTTTTTTTTTCTTCAATTCAACAGACCCAGTTCTAATACCATGTCCATAAATCATTGTCTTTGACCTCTGCGACCTCATTTCACTATACCAGAAAGGGAAAAAAAGCCTACGCTATTTCCTGAAGAAATCAAGAAAATCAAAGTCAATTTCCTTTTGAACTCTCCTTGCAAGGTGTCTGGGAGAAGTACTCATCTTCTTACAAGCCCTCCCACACCTCCTTTTCAGGGCTGACTGCAGTCTTGAACAATGTCCATCCAACACCCCAAATGCCTCTCTTCATACAGAATTTAATGGACAGTCTGACATTCAAAGAGTACTCCTAGTTAAATCAACCATATTTGTGTCCTTCTCTGGGAAAAGTAATAGCAAATGGTAGTAGTCATTTCTTTAAAGAGTGACTTCTGAAGGAGCAATTTATTCCTCTACTAATTAATTCATACAAAAAACTAATATGAGTTCCTGGACACTGTGGCAGTACTGAAGGTGCCGGGAAGAGAAAGGGAGACTCCCCCTGACCCACCCTGAACTGGTTACAAACTCATTAGTGACCAAGCTCATTCTAAATATGAGTCCACAAATGCTTGGCATCTCATGCTTGGACTAAACCTTCTTGAGCTTTCTTTTCCAATGTCCAATTTCCTAATATTATAAAATGTTTATAATATATTGAATCTCAGTATTCATGAGAGGCAGATTGAACTGTGGAGACTTGTAAAGTACTCCTCTGCCCGCCATAGCACAAGCTTCTTTGTTCATAATTGTCTGTAGAAAAGATTCAGTATGTGGGGGGCTTATAAATTATTGGGTGATGTTTTCTCCAGCTGTGGTTTGTGTACTCCCTCGGGCTTTTAAAAAATGAAAAGAGCGAATTAAGGCAGGAATGTGTCTTACAAATAAATCCAGGTGTATCATCTCATGCCTCTAATCCCAGTCACTTGGGAAGTTGAGGCAGGAGGATAGGAAGTTCAAGGCCAGCCTCAGTAATTTAGGTAGGCCTTATCTCAAAAATGACAAAAATACTCCGTGCATAAGGCACTGGGTTCAATCTACGGTACCTCAAAAAGCTGTACATATTCCAAACAATGGTCCAGATCTAAGCTTGTAACACAGTATAAACAATTTCTTACCAAAAGCTAAAAGCTAGACATACAACAGCTAAAGGTTTTCTCGGTACTGAGGAGCATCTTCTTTGTACCCAGGAAAAAGAGAACATAATGGTGAAAAGTTCAAGTTCTGAGAAATTTATACAACATTCTGTGTGGTTCCATGGAAGAATGAATTGCATTCAACACATATAAACACAACTAGCTCCCATTCCAATTGCTATAGTATTTTTTATATTTCTTCAAAATCTTCAAAGACTTCAATCTCAAGGATTATTAAAGGTAAGTCTGAATAACTAGACAAAGAGAGTTCGATTGCAGAACATCAATCACTATGGAATGATACATGTTGAGATTAATAATCATAAAGAGAGCTTTGCTGATGCAAAGTATTCCACAAGAACACATCTGAGGTAAATTTAAATTATAGGTTAAGCAAAATGCAATTATAAAGTCATCATACATATTCCTTTAGTTTTTAATTTCATAAAATTAAGTAGTCCTTTGTCCAATCTTAAATATTATCCATATAATACAGAGTATTTCATTATTATCAGGGAATTTTTTAAAGTTGAATTTTTCAATAATCCATGTGGTACACTTTATCATCAAAACACTGTAGGAACAGACATTTCATTTTCTTCTATTGTCAAAAACATTTGCTCAAAGAATTGTACCTAACTTTATTGTATCTTTGGTTTGTGTCAATGAAATAAATCATTCTTGTTTAATAGGTCAAAAGCATTTGAAACATAGATGCAAAATACTCATAACAATAAACCATTGACCCTTCAACTGACCATAGACAGTGGTTTAGATCAGTCTTTCTTTGGAAGGATTTAGGTGAAATTTCAGCTCAGGTCCTCCCCACTACATGATCTTTGTATGTTACTCAATCCTCCATGATCTTTCTCATTTCATTGAGGAAAGAGATAAGGCTAACAGTTTTTGTGAAGGTTAACATCAACTAATTACACATTATTTTAAGCAAAGATCAAGTTAGCATGAACTAATTGTTAGTTGGGAGTAAGTACAACCGCAGATTAACCCAACTTGTGTTGGTTTTAAGGAAACTTTAGATGGAATTTAGCCTGTTCAGCCTGAAGAGTTCTCTGAATTGAGTGCAGCAAAGTCAGGGGCTCATAGACTTGGAATATATTTGCTTTGAAAGAATTTTAGCTTGATTTAAAAAGAAGTTTACATTTTTTCTCAAAACTCCTAAATAATTTATATTGTTTTTCCCAGAATGATAGAGGTTATTGATTTTGACCTTAGATTTTCTTTTTCTTCAGAATGTTTAGCTTTTCTTTTTAAACATTGCCTGCTTTAAGATATCTTTGAGGATGTAGGTTTTTCTGGGAGAGAAATTAAGACATTTCTAAATACCCTATAAAAATATCCAAGAAGACTGCATAAGAAGATGTCTATCTAATGGAAATGAAATTTGAAAAGAACTTGAAAATTGGAAGATTTGTGAACTCAATGCACTGCTGGCTGCCACTTTGTGGAGGTCGGGGGGCATGCTATTATAATATTCTGTAAGGAATGTCTAACTATCACCATCAGGACTGCTACAACAGTACAGATGAAATGTTTTCAGTTCATTGTTCTTGTGTCTTAATAAAACCCTAAAAGAAAACTATTTCTTACAAATCTCAAGTAAGAAAATATATGCAAACTGTGAAGCATCTGAATATAAATGTTGTTAAGCAAGGAGAAGATAATTTTAATAAGAAATCTTATTAAATTAAGAGTAAAGAGTGTTAAATAGTGAATCATGTTGATATTAAGTAAATGTAAGATCTTTATGTCACTATACCAATAGTCTTTATTTTGTCTTGCTGACAGAGGCTAAAATGACTTGCAAAGCTGCCAAAAATCAAGATTGAGATAAAAAAAGCTAGAAGGGAGAAAACAGAATGTGACCAGAAAAATTCCCTGAAGAACAGTGAATTATACATTGGGACTTAGCATCATAGAGCTCATAAAATGAAAACTGTATATTGATTTTTCTCTCAGTGCAACTAGAGAGATACTGTACCCAACATCTAAAAATAAGACTTGCCAGTGGTTTTATTCTACTTAACTGGGAATAAAAGAGTGCTTCAGTAAGGTTGTTGTAAATATCAGCTACTTCTTGTTGACTCAAATGATTGAAACAAAAATCCCAGGATCCACCTGAAAATTGTTAACTAAAATTAATTTAATATACAGTTGAAAGATAAATGGTATCCATATAGTTAATATGTCCATTTCATCAAATAATTCATTTTACTCATACCTATAATATCATGTTTCCTTGTCACTGGAAAAAATTATTTTTTTCATAACAGCAGTAACATATCACTAGTTCATGGAAGATTGAACATATTTTAATGATCTTGTCACTAAATCAATATTCTCCATAACAGATAATTTTCTGACCAGATATTACTATAAAAATTCCACTCTTTAATCATTTTCCTGAGTAAGTTAGAAATGTGAGAGTTCAGACAAGAGTTATTTCAGTTCCATTTTCTTCTCCAAAAAATGAATAAGGAACTAAGTAATCCATAGTGTTGGTTCTAAATATATACCCAACCTATTCAGGCAGGCATAATGCCTAGGTACTTGTGTTTCTCTGGGAATATACCACAGTTTTTTCTTATTATCACCCTTAGGGAAGTTAATGTCATCCTGTGAAAATCATTATTCCCCTTCATTAAAACTAATGTCTTCCAGAAATGTTCTTGAGTGATGCTGAATGAAAAGAAAAATAAGTTCTCCAAAATTTTTTATTTCCATTGACCTTATGACTATGTCCAGTGTACTGTTTATAAGTCAAAAACAGAAATTGAAATGCTTTGATTAAGAAGGAGCTGTGGACAGGGCAATCCAAGAGGGCAGACTAGAGGGTGACTGCATCTCCAGTCACTCCAGAACCCAGGATTCAAGAAGAGGAGGCATTGAGAGACTCAGACTAAAATAGAACCACCACGGGGTGAGTCTCCCCCACCCAGTGAAGCTCGGCCGGGGAGGCAGCTTATTAGAGTAAGGCAGGGCAGCTAGAGTCGCCCCCAGGCAGCCCTGAGCACTGGGCGGTGGGCTCCTCCCACAGAACCACATTCTCCAGCTTCTCGGAGCAGGCCCGCTGTGAGAGCCTTTCTGCACAGAACCAGCTCCAAGTCCTGAGCCAGCACGCAGCGAGCTCCGGCCCGCCCCACCCGCAGTTTGCTTCAGAGACCAGGACAGGGCAGCCAGGGTCTTCCCTAAGCAGCCCGGCTCCCTCCAGCGGGAAGCGCATTTGTAGGCTAGCTTCTCGGAGCAGACCACCCAGTGAGAGCCTTTCTACACAGAGCCAGCCACAAGTCCCCAAGCCAGTGGAGACCTCCAACCCGCAAGCAGCCTTTGGGACCAGGGCAGGGCAGCCTGAGACCTCTCCAGGTCTCTCTCCCTGAAACCAGTAGCAGGGTAGGGGCAGCTTTCTTTGGAAGCACTGCATTATCAAGTTAATCGAAGACTTCAGGCTACTGAAGGCTGGGAGGTGATGCACTGGAAATCTACAAGGACACTATAAGCCAATAGAGGAAATCTGCAATATCACAGAGTCCCACTGAAATCTGAAAATAAGAGAAAACAAGGGAAGAAAATGTCCCAAACAAACCTAGATCCTATATCAATAAAACCAAATGACAGCACAGCAGAAGAAATGTCAGAAAGGGAGTTCAGAATGTGCATAATTAAAACAATCAGGGAAGCAAATGAGGAGATGAAAGAGCAACTGCAGGAATTAAATGATTGCACCAATCAACAGTTAAAAGAGCAAATAAGGGAAGCAAGAGATCATTTCAATAAAGAGTTAGAGATACTGAAAAAAAAAAAACAAACAGAAATCCTTGAAATGAAGAAAACAATAACCAAGTTAAAACTCCATAGAAAGCATAACCAATAGGATAGAACACCTAGAAGACAGAACCTCAGATATTGAAGATGAAATATTTAATCTTAAAAACAAAGTTTACCAAACAGAAAAGATGGTAACAAATCATGAACAGAATCTACAAGAATTATGGGATATCATGTAAAGGCCAAATTTAAGAATTATTGGGATTGAGGAAGGCTTAGAGAAACAAACCAAAGGAATGAACAACCTATTCAATGAAATAATATTAGAAAATTTCCCAATCTGAAGAATGAAATGGAAAACCAAGTACAAGAGGCTTATAGGACTCCAAATATAAAAAATTACAACAGACCCACACCAAGGCACATTATTATGAAAATACCTAACATACAAAATAAAGACAGAATTTTAAAGGCTGTGAGAGAAAAGAATCAAATTACATTCAGGGGGAAACCAATAAGAATTTCAGCAGATTTTTCATTCCAGACCCTAAAAGCTAGAAGGGCCTGGAACAACATTTACCAAGCCCTGAAAGAAAACGGATGCCAACCAACAATCTTATACCCAGAAAAACTTACATTCAGATTTAACAATGAAATAAGATCCTTCCATGATAAACAAAAGCTAAAGGAATTTACAAAAAGAAAGCCAGCATTGCAGAACATTTTCAACAAAATATTCCATGAGGAAGAGATGAAAAACAATGATGAAAATCAGCAATGGGAGGAACTAGCCTAAAGGAATAGCCAAATAAAGGAGAAACCAAATCATGTCAAAAAACAAAAATGAGTCAACTGACTGGGAAACCAAATCATATCACAATAATAACCCTGAATATTAATGGCCTGAACTCATCAATCAAAACACATAGACTGGAAGAATGGATTAAAAAGAAAAATCCAACAATTTGCTGCCTGCAAGAGACTCATCTCATAGAAAGAGATACCCATAGACTAAAGGTGAAAGGATGGGAAAAAACATGCCGTGCACACGGACACAGCAAAAAAGCTGGAGTATCCATCCTCATTTCAGATAATGTGGACTTCAAGCCAAAACTAGTCAGAAGGGATAAAGAAGGACATTACATACTGCTTAAGGGAAGCATAAATCAGCAAGACATAACAATCATAAATATCTATGCCCCGAACATTGGCTCATCCATGTATGTCAAACAAATCCTTCTCAATTCCAGAAATCATATAGACCACAACACAATTATACTAGGTGATTTTAACACACCTCTCTCACCGCTGGATAGGTCGTCCAAACAAAAATTGAAAAAAGAAACCATAGATCTCAATAACACTATCAACAATTTAGACTTAACCGACATATAGAATATACCATCCAACAAAGAACGAATACACTTTCTTCTCAGCAGCACATGGATCCTTCTCTAAAATAGACTGTTTTATGCCACAAAGCTACTCTTAGCAAATACAAGAAGATAGAGATACTACCTTGTACTCTATCAGATCATAATGAATTGAAATTAGAAAGAAATGACAGAATAAAAAACAGAAACTTCTCCAATACCTGGAGATTAAATAATACACTATTATATGATGAATGGATAACAGAAGACATCAGGAGGGAAATAAAAAAATTCTTAGAAGTAAACGAGGACAAAGACACATCATATCAAAATCTCTGGGACACTATGAAAGCAGTACTTAGAGGAAGATTTATTTCATGGGGCGCATTCAACAAAAGAAGTAGAAATCAACATATAAACGACTTAACACTACAGCTCAAAGACCTAGAAAAAGAAGAGCAGACCAACACCAAAAGTAGTAGAAGACAGGAAATAGTTAAAATCAGAGCCAAAAATAACGAAATTGAAACAAAAGAAGCAATTGGAAAAATTAACAAAATAAATAGTTGGTTCTTTGAAAAAATAAACAAAATTGATAAACCCTTAGCTACACTAACAAAGAGAAAGAGGGAGAAAACTCAAATTACTAAAATATGGAATGAACAAGGAAATATCACAACAGACACGAGTGAAATACAAAATATAATTAGAAGCTATTTTGAAAATCTATACTCCAACAAAACAGAAAACCTCGAAGACATCAACAAGTTTCTAGAGACATATGAATTACCTAAACTGAACTGGGAGGACATACACAACTTAAATAAATCAATTTCAAGCAATGAAATAGAAGAGGTCATCAAAAGCCTACCAACAAAGAAAAGTTCAGGACTAGATGGGTTCTCAGCTGAGTTCTACCAAACCTTTAAAGAAGAACTCATCCCAATACTTCTCAAAGTATTCCATAAAATAGAAGAGGAGGGAACCCTCCCAAACTCATTCTATGAAGCCAATATCACCCTGATACCTAAACCAGACAGAGACACATCGAGGAAAGAACATTTCAGACCAATATCCTTAATGAACATCGACACAAAAATTCTCAACAAAATTTTAGCAAATCGCATACAAAAATATATTAAAAAGATAGTGCACCATGATCAAGTGGGTTTAATCCCAGGGATGCAAGGTTGGTTCAACATCTGGAAATCAATAAATGTAATTCACCATATCAACAGACTAAAAGTTAAGAATCACATGATTATTTCAATAGATGCAGAAAAAGCATTTGATAAAATACAGCATCCCTTCATGCTCAAAACAAGAGAAAAAATCGGGGTAGTGGGAACATTCCTTAACATTGTAAAGGCCATCTACACTAAGCCCATGGCCAATATAATTCTAAATGCTGAAAAACTGAAAGCATTCCCCCTAAAAACTGGAACAAGGCAGGGATGCCCTCTTTCACCACTTCTATTCAATATCGTCCTTGAAACTCTAGCCAGAGCAATTAGACAAACCAAAGAAATTAGAGGGATACGAATTGGAAAAGAAGAACTCAAACTATCCCTGTTCGCTGATGGCATGTTATATATTTAGAGAAACCTGGAAATTCCACCAGAAAACTTTTAAAACTCATAACTGAATTCAGTAAAGTAGCAGGTTACAAGATCAATGCTCATAAATCCAATGCATTTTTATACATAAGTGATGAATCTTCAGAAAGAGAAATTAGTAAAACTACCCCATTCACAATAGCATCGAAAAAAATAAAATACTTGTGAATCAATCTCACAAAAGAGGTGAACGACCTCTACAATGAGAACTACAGAGCACTAAAGAAAGAAATTAAAGAAAACCTTAGAAGATGGAAAGATCTTCCATGTTCTTGGATAGGCAGAATTAATATTGTCAAAATGGCCATACTACCAAAAGTGCTATATAGATTCAATGCAATTCCAATTAAAATCCCAATGATGTACCTTACAGAAATAGAGCAAACAATTATGAAATTCATCTGGAAGAGTAAGAAACCCAGAATAGCTAAAGCAATCCTCAGTAGAAAGAGCGAAGCAGGGGGTATCGCAATACCAGATCTCAACTCTATTACAAAGCAATAGTAACAAAAACAGCATGGTATTGGTACCAAAATAGACAGGTAGATCAATGGTACAGAATAGAGGACATGGACACAAACCCACATAAATACGATTTTCTAATACTAGACAAAGGTGCAAAAAATATGCAATGGAGAAAAGATAGCCTCTTCAACAAATGGTGCTGGGAAACTGGAAAACCATATGCAACAGAATGAAATTGAACCCCTATCTCTCACCATGCACAAAACTCAACTCAAAATGGATCAAGGACCTCAGAATCAGACCAGAGACCCTGCATCTTATAGAAGAAAAAGTAGGTCCAAACCTTCAACTTATTGGCTTAGGATCAGACTTCCTTAACAGGACTCCCATAGCCCAAGAAATAAAAGCAAGAATCAACAACTGCGATAGATTCAAACTAAAAAGCTTTCTCTCAGCAAAGGACACTATCAGTAATGTGAAGAGAGAGCCTACAGAGTGGGAGAATATCTTTGCCACTCATACTTCAGATAGAGTGCTAAAATTCCAGAATCTATAAAGAACTCAAAAACTCTACACCAAGAATACAATAATCCAATCAACACTTGGGCTAAGGAAATGAACAGACACTTCACAGAAGAAGATGTACAAGCAATCAACAGATATATGAAAAAATGTTCAACATCTCTCGTAATAAGAGAAATGCAAATCAAAACTACCCTAAGATTTCATCTCACCCCAATTAGAATGGCGATTATTAAGAACACAAGCAACAATAGGTATTGGTGAGGATGTGGGGAAATAGGCACACTCATACATTGCTGGTGGGGTTGCAAATTAGTGCAGCCACTCTGGAAAACAGTATGGAGATTCCTCAGAAAGGTTGGAATGGAACCACCATTTGACCCAGCTATCCCACTCCTTGGCCTATACCCAAAGGACTTAAAATCAGCATACTACAGAGATACAGCCACATCAGTGTTCATAGCTGCTCAATTCACCATAGCAAGATTGCGGAACCAACCTACATGCCCTTCAGTTGATGAATGGATAATGAAACTGTGGCATATATATACAATGGAATATTACTCCGCCATGAAGAATGATAAAATCATGGCATTTGCAGGCAAATGGATGAAATTGGAAAATATCATGCTAAGTGAGATAAGCCAATCTCAAAAAACTAAAGGACGAATGATCTTGCCAATAAGCGGATGAGGACATATAATGGGGGGTAGGAGAGTTTAGCGCTAGGGTTAGGGTTAGGTTTAGGTTTAGGAATAAGGAGGGTGGTAAGAATGGAAGAAGGAAGGACTATATAGAGGGAAAAGAGGGGTGGGAGGGGTGGGGGGAAGGGAAAAATAACAGAATGAATCAAGCAACATTGTCCTATGTAAATTTATGATTTTTAATTAAAAAAAAAGAAGGAGCTGTGTCAGTAAGACAAATAACAAGGTTGTTATGTTACTCATGCTCCTTTTATGAAAAATGCGAATGAAAATGCCACCCATTTCATTGGACTGTTAAAATGTGAGTAAAAATAATGCATAGGAAATGCTCAAGATCATGTATCATGTGTAATAGAAAACTAATTTAAACATTTGCACTACTACAAGAAACATTGATACTGGTACTACCACTATTATGCCCATGACTACAACAGCATAGTGTCAGTCATCAATAAGAATTAATATCTTGAAATTGGAATCATTGTGGCAAGAAATTTATTGAGAGACAGTGATATAAACAATATTTGAGACAAATAGCGAAGGAAAAGTGAAAAGTACAGAAAAACCCACAGGGTATGTATAGCCAGGAATAAAAGTTTCAGTCTCACATCATAGGTTTCCAAGTTGAGATGAACTCCCCAATAGTTAGTACAATTGGAATCAGAGACCATAAAGAGTATCATTGCCTGGTCACCCCTTCTGTTTAGCACTACTTAAAAGGTAAAGCAATAAGATTAGAATCAACAATAGCTCAGTCAGTTATGCATTACTTCGTTTCTCTAGCCAGGGAGAATTAGGCACTTCTTCCTCAAAGTGGCTCCATGTTCCACAGTCCTGGACACATGGAAACCTGGAGACCCTGTAATGGCACCTGGTGACAACATGAGATATAATAAATAAGTTAGAAGAACATCTGTGTCCCTGAAACTTTTTGCTACTTTTGAGAAAAGTTAAACTATCTTCATATAAAAAGAACTAAGTTCAATGAAGGAGGGAACATATACATTCTGAAAATTGGAAAACCTAATAATTCATCCATACAACTTTAATGAAAAGAACCCTAAAAAATCAACAAGTCAACAATATCTCAGTCTTGTACCTTTCCTGAATTCCATTGGGATTCCCACTGTTCTCTGGGTCCAAAGGGATATCATGCTAACATGTAACACTCTACTTGAGAAAAGTTATGATTGTGTATGTGATGATTTGTATCATCATTTTATTTATCAACACTCTTAAATATACTACAGGACAGTTATTCAGTACATATTGATTAAATGTAAATGTAAAATTCACACACAATTATGTAATTAGAATAACAAAACTGTGTCTGGCACCTTGAAATTTGCCCTTAGGGACACACCCTTTAAAAATTCTTAGATGCTTGGAAGCAAAAGGGGTAGGTGGGAAAGACTGTGCTAAGATTGAGTGGAAAGCAACAGAAACAGAAAGACAAGCTCAATTCCTCTATTTTTAAAATATTGCTGTGTACCAGAACATAGAAAATACCAAGGAAGTATTAATGGGATATCATGGAGTGTTTCATTACATGTTATATAGTATATAATGTTTAAATAAGGTCAAACCTATCTTCTCAAAAATTAATCATCTTTTATGGTCTAAACTTTAAAAATTTCTTTCTTCTAGCTTTTTGAAATGTACAGTTTATTGCTGTTACCTACAGTCACTGTTCAATAATACATCATAACCTCCTTTTCTTATCTAACAGTAACATAGTACCTGTTGATCAGTCTTTCCCCATCTCTTTCTCTCTCCAACTCTCCCCAGCCTCTGTAAACCACCAGTCTACAATCAAATTCTATGACACAGAATTTTAGATTCCACATATGAGTGAGATCATGCAGCAGTTGTCTTTATTGGGCTTATTTCACTTAGCATAATGATCTGCAGTATTCTCCATGCTGTTACAAATTATAGAATTTCATTGTTTCATTGCTGAGTACTATTATATTGTGTATTTATATATGCTACATTTTCTCTATGAATTCATCAGTTGTTGAACATTCAGGTCATTTTAATTTCTAAGCTATAATTAATTGTGCTTCAACAGAGTGCAGATATCTCCTTGACACTTGGATTTCATTTCCTTTGGATATATACCAAATAGTGGGATAATTAGACTGTATGATCAATCTTTTGTAAATTTTTAAAGGAACTTCATGCTGTTTTCAAAAATGCCCGAACTAATTGATATTCCTATCAATAATGCACAAATATTACTTTTCCACATCCTCCTCAGTATTTGTTATCTTCAATCTATTTGATAATCACCATTCCTATATTGGGCAAACCAATGTCTCATTGTAGTTTTGATTTGCAATACCCTTATGATTAATAATGTTGAGAATTTTTTTGTGAAACTAAGGGTCATTTTTCATCTTACTTTGAGGAATATCTATTTAAATCTCTCTCACACACACATACACACACACACACACATGCACACACACATATTTTGAGATGGTGCGTCACTAAGTGACTTACAGTCTAACCAAGTTGCTGAGGCTGGCTTTGAACCTGTGATACTCCTGCCTTAGCATCCTGAGCAACTGGGATTACAGGCATGAACCATTGCACCCAATTTACCACACATTTTAACTAGGTAATTTGGTTTATTCACTACTGGATTTTTTTAAAATAGTTTTTTAGTTGCTGATGGACCTTTATTTCATTTATTTATTTATGTGGTGCTGAAGAGCAAACCCAGTGCCTCATGCATGCCAGGCAAGTGCTCTACCACTGAGCTACCACCCCAGGCCCACTACTGGTTTTTTTATTTTATTTTTTTTTTAGTTCCTTATATATTAGAGATATCAATATCTTTTCAGATATATATTTTGCAAAAACCAAATTCAAATCATATTCATTGTGTCTGCACTCTGTTGAATATATCCTCTTTTAGTTTGATATAATTTCATTTGTCTATTTTTTTATAAAAAGTTTTTATTTGTTCTTTTTAGTTATACATGATAGTAGAATGTATTTTGACATATCATATATACATGAAGTATAACTTCCCATTTTTGCAGTTGTATATGATACACTGGTCATGTATTTATATATGAACACATGAAATTTATGTTGAATTCATTCACTGTCGTTTCCATTCTCATACCCTCTGCCCTGTACAATCCTGTGAACCTCCTCTTCTCCTCTTCACCTTAACGGTGATGGATTTTTTTTTTTTTAATTTTTTATTGTAAACAAATGGGATACATGTTTTTTCTGTTTGTACATGGAGTAACAGCATACCATTTGCATAGTCATACATTTACATAGGGTAATGATGTTTGATTCATTCTGTTATTTTTTCCTTCCCCCCCACCCCTCCCACCTCTCTTTTCTCTCTATACAGTCCCTCCTTCCTCCATTCTTGTCCCCCTCCCACCCCCCATTATGTGTCATCATTCGCTTATCAGTGAGATCATTCGTCTTTTGGATTTTTGAGATTGGCTTATCTCACTTAGCATGATATTCTCCAATTTCATCCATTTACCTGCAAATGCCATAATTTTATTATTCTTTATAGCTGAGTAATATTCCATTGTATATATATATATATACCACAGTTTCTTTATCCATTCATCAATTGAAGGACATCTAGGTTGGTTCCACAATCTGGCAATTGTGAATTGAGCAGCTATGAACATTGATGTGGCTGTATCTCTGTAGTATGCTGATTTTAAGTCCTTTGGGTATAGGCCAAGGAGTGGGATAGCTGGGTCAAATGGTGGGTCCATTCCAAGTTTTCTAAGGAATCTCCACACTGCTTTCCAGAGTCTATTTTTGCTATTGTTTCCTAGTCTTTTGGGGTCAACTCAAAAAAAAAATAAATAAATAAATAAAATCCTTGACCATTACAATAACCTTAAGTATTTCTTATTTTATTGTACCTGTTTTATAGTTCTATGTTTATGATTAAATCTTTAATCTATTTTGAGTTGGTTTTTGCAATCAAGGAAAGCTAGTGGCTTGGTTTCATTTTGTCTGCATATGAATTTTCTTATTTTCCTAGCACTGTTTATTGCAAAGGCCACCTTTTCTCCTATGCAAGTTCTTGTACCTTGGCTGTAGATGTGTGGATTGAATTTTAGGTTCTGTATTCCTTTCACTGGTTGATGTGTCTATTTCCTTGGTAATACCAATGTTGTTTTAGATTCTATAGCATTGTAGTATATTTTGGAGCCAGGAAGGGTAATGCTTTCTGCTCTGTTCTTTTTTTATCATGATGGCAATTTTTTAGAGATTTTTTTAGTTCCATATAAATTGTAACATTTATCCCCCAATTTTGTGAAGATTATCTTTGGCATTATGATAGGGATTACATCGAATTTGGAAATCACTTTGGGTATATGAATATTTCAGTAATATTGTTCCTTCAATCCGTGAACATGGGGTACTTTTACAGTTTTTGGTGTGTTCTCTTAAATTACTTTCTTCAGCATTTTAGAATTTTTATTGTGGAGGTCATTTATATTTTTTGGTTATATTTATTCTGAGGTATTTTGTCATTTATTTGGCTATTAAATGGGATTGCTTTCTTGATTTCTTATTTCAGATAATCAGCTATTAGCCTATAACCATGCCATTGATTTTTGTATATTTATTTGGTATCCAATTCTTTGCTGAATTCATTTGTTATTTCTAATAGTTTTTGGTAGAATTTTCTATACATAAGATCATGTAAGCTGAAATGAAATAGAAAAAAAACTAAAAATTGTTCACAAATATCAATTTTTTTCTTTGAAAAACACAAGGAAGAATAACAAAGAAAACAGGAAAGAAAATTAATGAATAGCAGGTATAAAAAGTAACAAACTTAAGATCATCCTACACTGAAAAGAATATAAAAATAAATAGAATATTATGAGAGTTCATGTCAATTATGCAACCTAGATGACATGGGAAAATTTCTTTTTTAAAATTTTTTAATATTTGTTCTTTTGAGATATACATGACAGTAGAGTGTATTTCAACATATTATACATACATGGAGTATAACTTTCCTCTTGAGGTTGTGCATGATGTGCTGTTCCATAGGTCATGGATTCATATATGAACATATAAGAAAGTCATGTCTGGATAATTCTACTGTCTTTCCTATTCCCATCCCCCCATGCTCCCCTGCATTCCCCTTTGTCTAGTACAATGAATTTCTTTTCTTCCCTCCCTCCCCTTATTGTGTGTTGGTATATGCATATCAGAGAGAACGTTCTGCCTTTGTTTTTTTGGGATTGATTTATTTCACTTAGCATGATAGTCTCCAATTCCATTCATTTACCAGCAAATGCCAATATGAGCAAATTTCTAAACATAACTTATCAAGCCTAAGACAAAATAAATAGAAAATGGATTAGGCATGTATTTGTTAAATAAATTAAAATTATTTTAAAAAATACTTCCACAAAGCATGCCCTTTGGCCAGATAACATCAGATGTAAATTCTGTGGTTCAAATGGAAGAAATGTTGAAACCTTAAAGCAAATTATTTCACATAGCAATGGAGAAGAGAAACATTCCTAACTGATATATCAACCCCAAAACATAAGAATAGAGAATGATAGGCCAATATCACCTAAGGTCACAAACAGAAATGTTCTTAATATATTAGCAACTTGAACTGATCAATATATAAAGAAAAACTATACTAATTCAATGATGAAATAATATTCATCCCAGTCACTCTGGCTTGGTTTAGTATTTAAAAATCAAACAGTGTAAGTCATGATTTTAGAAGATTAAATAGTAAAACACCATATGGACGTTTAAAATTACTGTTCTATATTAAAATGTCCATCACCTAAAGTTCATGGATAAATGAAATATAATCCCAATTAATAGTCCAGCACACTTTTTATTGAGAGTGGTTAATGTAACCTAAAATGTATTTGAAAACGAATGGAACAAAAATAGGCAAAATAATTTTTAAATATAATATAAATTTTAATGACAATCTACCTTGTTTGAAAACTTTATATAAACCTACAGTAATTAAGACCATGTGGGAGTACAGAATTTGCCACCGGACAAATATATATTAATGGAAAAAAATAGAGAATCTAGAAATACACATTCAAATGATTTCAGCAAAGACATCAGAACAATTAATTTGAAAGAGGACATCCCTTTCTACAATGATTTTGAATCAATTAGGTAAGTAAATAGAAAAAAAAAAATATATATATATATGTACACTTACCTCACAGCTAAGGTTTGAATAATGATCTCCCCCTGCAAAATTCAGATTGACAGTTGGTCCTCTTTATTGTGGTATTAGAACATTTGTGGAAGTGATTAAGTCATAAGAGTTCTGCCTTCATATTGAGTGTATTAGTGCCATATAAAATGCTAGGGAGAATTAACTTAGACCCTTTGGCACTTCAACTTTCTGCCATATAAGGATACAGAGTTGTCACATCAAAAAAATGCAGAAACAAGGTACCAGGTACCATCTTGAAAACAAACAGAATAGCCTAATCCAAACACCAAGACTTGTTTTATTCATTTTTTTTTTTAATTTTTTTTTTTTTTTACAGTTTAGTAATGGAAGTATTTTTAATCTTAATTATTTAAAACAGTGACAGAGAAAGTGATAAGAAAGCCTAAAACTGGGATTAGGTATCCCAGAGAGTCATGTCATTACATGGCAGTGGTAAATTATAGTGTCCTATTTAATGTCTCTTTCTTTTTTTAAAATTTATTTTTATTGTACACAAATTGGATACATACTATTTCTCTGTTTGTACATGAAGTAAAGGCATACCATTTGTGTAGTCATACTTTTACACAGGATAAATCGTGTGCTGACCAAGACTTATTTTAGACCGTTCTATGTCCTTAATAGTGAAAAAATGTTTGAAAATATTTTCTATTGTTTACAAATTAGTCTCTAATATTTTGTTTTAGCAGCATAAACAGACTAATACACTCACATCATGCACTTAAGTAACTACAGGTAGATGGATCATAAACCTATGCATAAATTTTAAATCTACAAAGATCCTGGAAGAACAAATTGAATAATATTGTCAGCAAGGTAAATTGAGTGGATTCCCAAAGCAAGAACTATTAAGAAAAATTTCGAGAATATTAGTTTTCAAATTAAGAATTTCTATTTATTGGAAAAGACCATTAAGAAAATAAAAGATAAACTAGTGAATGGTAATAATATTCACATTCTTGTTTCTAATGTACAGTTCATATCTAGAATATATTAAAAAACAATATAAAACACTTGACAAAGTAATCGAGTGGATACTACACACATATTTATAAGGACAGCCAATTAATACATAATATCATGCTTTAAATAGAGAGCAAGAATTACAAATTAGAATCATAATGATTTATCATTTTATACCCACTTGTATAATTAAAATGAGATATAACAATGCTTATTATGAAGAACAAGTAGAACATTCATAAATTTCTGGAAGGTGCAGAGACCACAAATGTTAATAATCACTTTGAAAGAGTTTGGCACATTTCTTAGAAAATTCAATATATCTCTACACTAGAACTCAGCAATCTCACTTTTAGGCATGGGCACCCCCCTCCTACAAAACATACGTTTGCACTGAAAAACCCACACAAGGTTTATTCCAGTTTTATTCATAATATCTCTTAACTGGAAACCCAAATGTTCGTCAGCAGAAGACTAGACAAGTAAATAATAGTTTAGCTTTACAATGAAATAATAGTTCAATAAAAATAAAAATTAAACCCAAATACTGACACATGCAAATATCTGGTGGATGCATTCAAAAAAAGAACATTTGTTACATGAAAGAACGCAGACATGAGGCGATTATACTGCAAGCTTGCACTCATTTAACGGACAAGACAAGCAAACCTAATGTAAGTAAAAGAAGTCAGAAAAACGCTCATCCTCAAGTGTTTACAAGGAACTCAAAGGTGGCAGGAGCTTTCAGGAAATAAAATGTCCTGTTCTGAATATGGTGGTGATTATATAGAGTATGATATATAAATATACGTCCACAAATAAATTAAATATAAATAATAAATTTATGAAAATAAATCTATATGAATTCAGTTTGCATTTGCCAGTATTAAAAATTTGTATAGTTGACACAATATTTCAATTCATGATAACTATAAAGTTTATCTAAAAAAATAATATGCATACATAAGTAAATGTAGCATAAGGTTAACTGATGTGCAGCTTTAATTACATCCCCAAAATCTCTTCTAAGCCACTTCCACATTACTGTTTGATTGGTAACTGAAGAATAAGCCTTATGAAAGGTACTTTCCAAGACAAGCATGGATTTTCCAAGGAAAGAACTCTTTTATGAAGTCTTAGGTAATCATGGAAAGAAAACCTAAAAGTCACCATTATACTAAATAGAAGAAATATTTCAAGCACTAGCAGCAAAATATATCTAACCATGATAGTATCAACAAAACACTGTGTATAATCCATATCTCAGTATCAATATATTTCATGCTGTAAAAGAGGTTTCTCTAGAGTCTCTAAATAACTCATATATCAATTATTACAAAAACGAGGCTTTACCCATTATAATGATATCTTAACTTTGTGACGAATTTCATATTTTCATAGCTAATTTGGAATTACATGTTAATGTATTGATTTTTCTAAAGCTTTCAAATTTATACTTTTCCTTAATCTTTCCTTAGACTGGCAAATAATGCCACAACAGTTAAATGAAGAAAGATATCAAAATGAAACAAAGAAACAAATCACTTATTATGAAAATAATTAAGTCACTGGGCATTAGCAAAGCATTGAAGGTGAGAGTGGTAATAATTCACTTCTTGCTCCATATATCTTCATTAAAGCAAGCATACTGAGTCAATACCCTATTGCAAGTTGACCCATGTTGTACATTACCAAAACACATAGGATTTTTCAACTTTTGGGAAATTATAAATGTGGATGTCACAGTGGAGCCGGTTAGCAGATACTACAATAATGGGGCAAGAGGTTCTTTGAGTCTCACTCTTTTTAAAAAAAGGAAATGGTTTAAAAATTTGTGTTTTAAGTCACACACAGTTTTCTACACTGTTTCAACATAGTTGCATTATTGGGTGACTAGAAATACACCATTTCAACCATATGTAATTTTCTTACAACTAAGCTGAAGTCCACCGTGAGCGCCCACCTTAATGGCAAACACATGAGTAGTTTCTGGATATGAGAGGAGAGTCCTCTAAGAAGGGCTTTGGAGCATTCAGTTAAGTGAGTCATCAGGACAGCCCCGTGAGGCGCTTGCTGTCTTCATCATCATCCACAAGTCTGGAAATATCTGGCTCCCTGGCACACAGCTTAGCAAGGTAAAGGAATGCAAGACTGACAAAGCACACACACTTGGGAAAGAAAAACATGTGGAATAAAATAATTATGGAGAAAACAATGCCTCATTTCCAATGCCAAACGAATCAAAAATTATAAACTGAATAAAATATAAGAAATTTTGACAGAATAAAATAAAGCAGGGCTTATCTTCTCCCCTGCACATAGGTTTTTGTAAAATGAGGAGCAGTAGACGTGAGAGAGAATTGTATACAACAAAGGAGAAAAGGACAGCCAGGAGGAGGGTGGCTCCCAGGAGTGACACAAGCAAAGAAATTGTGGAAACAGAGTCATTGTGAATGCTTGAAAATATTTTGCAATTCTGTTTTCCCTTTCTCCTTTTCCCGTTTCTACTGCCTCCTACCTCACCCCTCACAGCAACATCTTTATCAGCTTTTGTTTTCCTTATGTGCAACAAAAGCTAGGGAAGAAAAGTGGAAATGATTTTGTGAATGAAAAATAGTGTCTTTCTTTTAGCCAAGGGTGACATCATTCTCCAGATCCCGATGGGATGTAATTCCTCCGAAGGCAGCAGAAGAAGGCAGGGAAACGAGACTTAATTAAAACACACAATGAAAAGGAGATGCAAACCATAGAGGTTCTGTTCATTGATGATTGAGGTAGATTAAGAAAAGAAAAAAAAAAAACACAAAAAAAATTTTTTTTTTTTTTTTTTAAGAAGCCATTTCTGTTTTTGCCTGTTATGGCTTGGATAGTAGGTGTTCTACAAAAGCTCACCTGTGAGACAATGCAAGAAGGTTTGGAGGAGAAATGATTGGGTTATAGCTTCAACCTAATCAGTGAATTAATCCCTGCGGGGATTAACTGAGTGTAACTGAAGTGGTGGGGTGTGACTGGAGGAGGTGGGAATTGGGGGCTTGGCTTTAAGGTATAGATTTGTATCTGGATAGTGGAGACCTCTCTCTCTGTTTCTTGATAACCATGTGAGATGCTTCCCTCTGCCACACTCTTCTGCCATGATGTTCAGCCTCACCTCGAGACCCAAAAAATGGAGCTGGCCTTTTATGGACTAAGACTTCTGAAACTGTGAGCCTCAAATAAACATTTCCTTCTCTACAGTTGTTCTGGTAGGGTCTTTCAGGTTCAGCAGCTGAAAAAGCTGACTACAACATTGCCAAAATGCCATGAAGATCAATGGAAGGCAGATGTTCCTCTTCAAATATAATGTGACAGATTGGAAAATATTGAAAGTCTAAAAGCATGAAGGTATTCCAAAGGAACCATTATTGAGACTTACTAACATAGAATTAATATTTCGAAACCCCTTATCCTTATCCACTTTATGACTAAGAATTTTCTAAACATGTAAACTGTATATTTATTCAAAGTGAATCCAGTTGCAAATGCTTTATTCACTTTGACAAGTTAGAAAGAAAATGCTTCTTTCAAACTACTATTTTACAAGGCCGTGCTACTTAATGGTGATCCATAGCAGAATGGGATAGTTGAGTTTGTATTTAGTCTCAGACCACACACTAGCCTGGAGACATCTGTGCCACAGATTCCCTATACAAATAATAACAACAACAATATAATCATCATTGCCATCATCATCATCATTATCTGGATAGGTTAATAAAATGATAAATGAGCCAGGAACTGTTCCACTAAGTAAAATACTAAGAAAAATAAAATGAACAACATTCCTACTGGAATTCTAAATTCTCACAAATGCATTGATCAGCAAATACATGACCAAAATGGTTTTAATATGGTATCTACTGTGAAGGAAATGAAAAGGGTGATTTGTTGAGAGTGACTCCGTGTTGGGTATTTGCGCAAGGCTTCAGTGAGGAGGTTCAATCGTAAAGTCTCTAAATGGTTAGGTGTGTAGGATCTGGAGGTCTTTCCTGGTAGATGGAACATAATAGACACAGATCCTGTAATGAGTAGATGTTTCATTGGTATAAAAAGAAAGAAGGCTTTGGTGGTCAGAGGAAAGTAAGCCACGAAGAAAAAGGTAGAAGGTGTGTGGTAGAAATGGTAGAAACAAGGCATGGGCCACCTTACCTCTGACCTCCCAGACCCTGGTGGATGATTTCTGTTCACTTCTTTGTGTTAATTCTCCACCCTCTCTCATTTGCTCTGTGTATCCAGAAAAGTGAACTGCACAAGTTACTGTAGCAAATTGATTTATTTTGTTTTCCACTTGGGTTTGACCATTTGACAGACTTAGAAAACTATCCAAAGGACAAGAAGAAATGTTGGTACTAATTCCCAATTGCTTTGGACTTAATGCTTGTGCCCCCCCCCCCCCAAGTTTTATATGCTAAAATCCCAGAAAAAAAAATGATATTAAGAGGTGAGGACTTTGGAAAGTGCTTAGGTCATGACAGTAGAACCTTCAGGGCACCCAAGAGAGATCTCCAATCCCTTCCGCCATATGAGGACACAGCAAGAAAATGCTAAATATAAACCAGAAAGGTGACCCTCACCAGTTAATGACTCTGCTAGTATCTTAATATTGAACTTCCTATCTTCAAAACTCTATGAAATAAATTTCTGCAATTTATAAGCCAGCCAGTTTCTGGTATTTTGGTGAAACAGTCCAAATGCATTAAGACACTTATTGAGTCACCCCAGAAAACTACGTGCTATAAAGGCCCAACCCTAGGGGTAGCCTTCTCATATAGCTACACTGTGTGGATTCCTTTAACCAACCCAACATGCACATCAAATTTCAGTGAATTCTCCCTGCACTGCCAGTCCTGAAGATACCTATACTTTGACTGTACCTCTTATAATATTCCCACTATTCTGTGATGTTTATTTTGCATGTTTAAATGGACTATTTCCTGCTAGGAACCTATCTGATACAAATATAATAGTAAGAATTTTGTTTTAATTATAAGATACATAGGACAGGCAGCATGCCTCATTTCCTTAGTCATGATTAGAAAATATCCATCCATGTTATCCCATGGGAACGGAGTTCTGTTGACCATCCTCTCTACTGCTGTCTTGACCAATGTGGTCAACAGGGGTGACATCAGAAGGTTTTATTTGTGTCCTTGAACAGTGGATACTCGAATATTTTCAAAAATGTCTCCTGAGTCTTTAGTCGTTCAAACCCCTAACTTAAAAAGACAGAATGACATGTCAGGAGTACCATGAATATTAAAGGACAGGTTACAGATTGTTTAGGAAGAATTACAATTACCAAACCTAAGAATGCAAGATGACAACGAGAAAGAAAATAATAGAATTAATTTTGTTCTCATAAGTATCAACTTTAAAAACTGTATTAATAGGAAAAAAACTTATTATTGGGAAAATGGAAAGCATTTATAAGATGGACTTCTAGAATGCCTAAATGTTTTATACCTAAATTATTGCTTGCTGTAAAGACAGTTAAGACTTCATTTATTTCAAAGAATGGAAATACAAAATGTCAGAAAATAAAACAGTAGATCTTAGTATATGCTGTTTATTTGAGAAAAACACAATTTCTCCTGGGACAACTCAAACCTTGAAGTTTCTTTAGCAAAATGTATAAATAGAAAGACTCTTGATCTAAATTTAGGTTTTGTGCAAACACAGATAAAATGCTTGAACTTTTCTCTAAAGCTCTAGCAATTCCTCCTCATAAAACTGCATCCAGGATAACATATTCTGTATTTACACAGGAAAACAGAAGCAGAGGTTTGAGCAAGAATCTGGTGATTTTGATCATCTTAAACACCCAGGAAATGATTATTTGGATAACTGAGATTAAAATTTCCTCTTTATAAACATCAAATTTGTATGTAATTTATTTATTTTTTACCCATTTTTCTTATGTTTAAAGACACAAGGTGTGGAGAAAGGGAGCTTTAATAATTTTTCTTTCAAATTTGTGGCGAAAGTATATATAAGGACAGATAATTTGCTTTTTATCATACCTGGAGCATTCAGCCTTGACCATAAAAATGTAAGTGAAATCTAACCTGCTGTGCACAAGGAAGTTGACAAATATATAAGAAAATTACACTATATAGTATTTTCACCAAATTCAAATGCCCAAGTCCTGCTATTTTGTCTCCTTATTTTAAGATAATACTGTTTCTCTTCTTAAAATAGGAGGCCCCATGCTGAGCTAATGATGGGTAAGACCTTTGCTTTTGAGGATGGTAGGCGTTGCTAGTTTAGGTAGCAAGAGGAAAAATGAGAAGTTTTGGCCAAGGGCCTCTAGGTCCAAATATTCTTATATATTTGTCTTATATAATTGTTTACATTGCACTGCACCATGAATTCATGGAGAAAAAAATAACAGAATCTGCAGCAAAAGCAGTCATAACAAAGTACTTCCTCATGTTATTAACCAACTCTGACTACACCAGAATTCTCTGTTTTTAGATTGTCCCTCTTGGGGCTAACAAGTCATCTCATCATTCTCAAGCTTACCCTTTGTTCATTCTTATTCATAGACTGTGCATTTGTTTATTCAGCAAATACATTTTTGGGATGCCTACGAAATGCCAAGATGATACCAAGTAATGAGGATGCACTATAACAGAGACATGATCCCACTGGGAAGAGGGTTCCCAATCTTTAATTATGAACCATTGCCATGATGGTAAGAAGCAGAAGAAAGATCACCTGATATTTTACACTTGCATCAGGGTTTTTAATTATTCTTGGTTAGAAATTAAAATATAATGAACCATTTAATTGGAGACATTTTAGTTAACCTAGTGTTTTAATACTATCTGTGAACATGTTTTTTACTAGTGTTTTGTTTTACACCAAGGATAAAAAGCACCAGTATAAACATGAAGGATTGAGAATGCCATGTTATTATGAGGCTTGACCGAGTGGAAAATTCGTCTTGCCTGGAAGGTTTAGGTCAATTGCAGTACTGCCAGGAAAGGGTTCTCATTTTGACAAAAATAATCTGGGGAGGGCATTTTTTCTTATCAAGGACATCAAGCAGGTAACATATTTTGCTTATAGCAGGAAGGCATGTGTCAAGTCTACTCTAAAACGAACTAAACTTGAATTCTTTTTTGTATTTTTTTTTTTTTTTTACCACTCTAAACATTCTCTAGATTACATGTGTACTTTAATTTGTACACATTCCCTTCATTTTTTCCTTAAGTCACTACTGGCACTTTATTATTAACTTTTAGGTAATTGACCATCTGTTATGACTCATTTTCTAGGTAGAATGTTAAAATAATCTCACAATGAGTCCTTAAAATACAAAAACACAATGATGCTTCAAAATTTTAGGTCCTTTTTAGCTCCAGGGCGTGTGTAATACCATTTATCTTGCCTTGGTATAGATTTGAGTTGGTGTAGATTAACTTGCACTTTAATCTGCTTAGGTCCTGATTCTCTTATCTTTTCCTATTGCCTTTGATAAAATTAAATGAGTTTAGGCCAATAGTGCTGTCCCTGAGATTGTAAATTAAGTATTTACTAGTCAAAAGAAGAAGGAAGAGAGGTGTCTTTGGCATTGATTTTAACTGACAACTCCAGGCCACTGTGGGTTAAAGAACAAGTTCCTCAAGAGATACTTGCACACTCCACCCCAGGAACAAAGCAGGAGGTAGGAACCCGGGGACAATGAAAGAAGCCATCAACTCTTCTGGCTAATTCAACCTAGGACTACAGCAGGGCTAGACAACACAGTCTCTGGCCCACTTTTCCATAAGGATTATTTTCACTTCAGATTTAGGTGCACTCTCAGCTTCTTGTCTATGATTTCTGCCTCCTATATCCTTGGAGTCTTTCCATTTCCATTCAGATCTGTTGTATGAATCTTTTTAATTCTGGCAAAAAGGAAAATCAGATTTTTCATTAACTAGTTAATGCAAATTTTATAAATGCATTTTTTTTTTTTTGGTACTAGGAATTGAACCCAGGTGTGCATTTCCACAGAACTATATCTCCAGCCCCTTTTATTTTTATTTTTTTAAATTTTGAGAGTCTTGCTAAATTGCCTGGGCTGGCATTGAACTTGCCATCCTCCTGCCTCAGTCTCCCAAGTCACTGGGATTACTGTAATGTGCAGCTGACCAGCCTGAATACTTTAATTACAAGCTTTTAAAGGCTGAAGAATTTAATGGTATCATTTTTAAATGTTAATAGGGCTCCAGAATTTATCATAGGCTTTTGGCATTCTGTGCATCACTTCAGAGAAAAACAAATATCGCCAGAGTTATTAGACCGATAATTCCTTATAATATAACTAGATTGTGTGTCAACTGTTAGGAGATTGTAAAAAACAAAAATATAAAAGTAAAGCAGAGAAAGTGGAGGTGTGTTCCAGCAGCAGCATTGTACTGTTAGTAGCAATGCCTAGCTCACGAAAATTAGGACTTTGACAAATTCGCTGTTAGGCTGTTTGAATGACTACTCTTTTTTGACAAATAGCATACGTCATTTGAATGAAACTCATTCTGCAGACCCCAATTGTGGATTTATGTTTTCTGTCATTTTGAATTGCTGAAAAGGATAAAAAAACAGTAGCTAGTAATAAATTCATAGTATTGAGCTTTTGAGCCTTGAGAATACACTAATTCTTTTCTATTTATTTTCAGCTTGAATGTTTCAGGTGTGGTTTTCAAATCGCCTCCTACGAACCATTCCTCTCTATGTGTAGCCCTTTGTATGTAACATTGTGGTTTATACACA
The DNA here is from genome assembly GCF_902686455.1 of Sciurus vulgaris. Classification (NCBI taxonomy): domain Eukaryota; kingdom Metazoa; phylum Chordata; class Mammalia; order Rodentia; family Sciuridae; genus Sciurus; species Sciurus vulgaris. The sequence continues at coordinate 20,183,789 of NC_136470.1, read as the reverse complement.
TATAACTGTAAACACTCACTTTCTGGAGCTGATGCCTGTGCCTTGTTAATTAAATACTAACATCTGAGTGTTTGTGTGTGTGTGTGCGTGTGTGAGTGTGTGTGTGTATAGAACATGCTCATGATTTTCATTTTTAAGTAAAATGGAGAACTTAAAATATTTCCCCTGAAATATGTTTATAAGTTTTGGTGCTCTTGTGTTGTCAGGAGCATACTGTAAATCAAAACATGCTAATGGATTGATTGATTGTGAATAATGGATTGTATAGACATTTAAGAATCTCATTCAGAAGAGGTCATATGCATTGTGTTCTTTTCCTATAGAGAATATTAAAAATATATTATATTTTGTTGCATATGGTTCTAACAAAAATCTCATGAAACAGGACAAGACAACACCTAAAAAAGGTCTGTAGTTTTCTCAGGAGTCCAAAAACAAATAGGGAACTGGGCTAAGTTTGGAATTTCTTATTCCTGGCCCTTTCTCCTATGTTCTGTAGCATTTGGACATTTTTTTTCTTCCTTCTGAACATTATTTTACACCTCCTGCCCTTGACTAGCTACTTTTCCTTAGTAATAGGACATGGTGAGGGCAGTTTCCATCAGAGACATTTTTATAATGGGGCAGTTTAGGACTTTTGCAAGAAGAGCTCTGTTTTGGATTTATTGTGGTTGGAAGGTTTTCATTCACCCTGAATACTGGATATGATCTGTAGTCTTGTAATGTGGGCTTCTGCATTTCAGTGGGCAAGTATGGGGAACATCTGTTAAATCTGTGTGAAAGAAATTTCATGAAAGGAAAAAACAAAAGTCTTACATTATCTTCCCAATATCTTCTGATTGCTGGGAATTCTAATTGACAGAATGATAGCCAAAGCAACAGTATCATACTTAACCTTAAAATAATAATAACGTAAATTTAAAAATTTTTGAGAATGATTTCATCATCATTTAATGCAAACTAATATTAACAATAGAATTTTCCTTAGAATCATGGAAATAATAAAATAAATTTTAGTTACATCTATTTCCTGGTTAATGTTCTTATTTTAATTTAGTCTATGTTACTTAGCTTTTCATCACTGTGACCAAAATATCAGACAAGCAAAAGTTAGAAGAGGAAAGATTTCTACAGGCTCATGGTCTCAGAGTTTTCAGTTCATGGTTGGCCAATTCCATTGCTCTGGGCCAGAGTTGGTGCAAAATATCATGGTGGAAGAATGTGGCAGATTAAAGCTGCTCAGCTCATGACAACAGGAAGTGGGGGGGAAGAGAGAGAAAGAGAGAGAGAGAGAAGAAGGAGGAGGAGGAGGAGAAAGAGAGACTAGAGAGAAATAGAGTCCAAGGCTGAACCCTCAGGTACCTACTTCCTCTTTCCATGCTCTGCATACATACAGTTACCACACAAGAATTCATTCAAGGTCTCCCTGACGCGTCTGATTGTCCTCCGCCTGGAGGCCTGGGAGCGGGCGGTCAGTCATCCTTACCTATCCTGGTCTGACCTTGTTGGGGAGTGTCCCCTTCCCTTGCCGCTGGTTGAGAAGAGCAAGGGGGCTTAAGACCCCAACATCTGGCTCCCAACGTGGGGCCCCTCAAGGCTGAACCACAGCCAAAGCGAAGTACCGGCAGATTGGGCCCAGCGAGTTCCGAGGACTTTCCTTCAACAAGAAAAAGATGGCAAATACTGGGGGAGGTTTCAAGATGGCGGCCTAGAGGTTGGCTGCATTTCATGTTGCTCCAGGACTCAGGATTCAAAAGAGGAGATATTGAGACGCTTGGGACTAACTCAAAGCAGCCGGGTGACTCTCACCCCCTGGGGAGGCATCCCGGATGGGACCGTGGTCCCGGAACGAAGGAAACTTTGTGAAGTAGAACTGCCGGCGAGACGCCCCTCCCCCCGCTGGAGCAGTGAACTCGGACAGCTGGGAGCGCCGTAAAGGAGGCTGCTCGGCACAGCGCTGGGACTCGGAGCAACCACTGGGGCTCCGGCAGCTGCCCAGGGGAAGAGTGGCGAGGAGAGCTGTGTGGACTCAGGACACCGGGGCCTGCCCTGAGGAGGAGGAGGAGGAGCGTGGCCACTTGGATTTGGAGTGACTGCACCAGAGCTACAGGCGATTGCCAGAGGAGAAGCCACGCGGCGAGCTGTTTGGACTTAGAACGACACTTCTGAACCCCGGGGCCTGCCCTGAGGATGAGGAGGAGGAAGAGGAGCGCGGCCGCTTGGATTCGGGGTGACTACACCAGAGCTACAGGCGGTTACCAGAGGAGGGGCTGCGTGGCGAGCTGTTTGGACACAGACCACTTCTGAACCCCGGGGCCTGCCCGTAGGAGGAGGAGGAGGAGGAGCACGGCGGGTCGTTTGGACTCGCAGTGACTGCATTAACGCTCCAGGTGGCTGCTCAGAGGAGAAGGCGAGTGGTGAGTTGTTTGGACTTAAAGGGACAGCTCCTGAACACAGGGGTGCTGCCTGGAGGAGAAGCGTGGTGGGACGCTTGGTCTTGAGTGGCCGCACCAGAGCTCCGGGCGGTTGCCCAGAGGACCCGTGCTGCGGGTCACGTGGACTCAGAGCCACTCAGAGCGACCGCTCCTGAACACCCCTGGGGTTATTTGGAGAAGGAGGAGGAACGGGGAGGGTCACTTCGACTCGGAGTGATTCATTGCCCAGGGCTACGGGTGGTTGGTGGGAGGAGGAGGCACGCCGTGAGTTTCTTGGACTCCTAGTGACCACACCGGAATACTGGGCGGCTGTCTGGAGGAAGAGGCGTGTGGCAGGTCTCTGGAATTCATAGCAATTGTACAGGGCCCCAGGTGGCTGCTCAGAGGAGGGGCCGCATAGCCAGGCGATTAGGCGCAGAGCAGGGTCCCAGGATCTAGGAGGCTTCTTGGTGGAAGAGCCGCACAGAGACAGGCTTAGGGCGGAGTGAAGGTCTGCGGGCAGATTCCCTGAGGAAGGGCAGCCTAAGGAGAGTCATCTGCAAAGGGTGAGGCTCCCAGGCCCAGGAGGTAGGGCCGGGCCCCTGGGAACTTTGCAGAGGAAGGCAGCCCAGCCCAGGCAGTAACTGTAAATTGAGGGGAACCTCTAGGAGGGAACTGACCAGCGAGACCTCCCCACCAGGTGAGTCTTCCCTGCTGGGTGAGGTTTCCCCACAAGGACAGTAAAACCAGAGACTCAGGCCCAAACAGGCCTTGCCTCAGCCCACAGTCTAGGTCCCCTTTGGATGACCATTGGTCAACAAGTGGAGGCACCTCTGCCCACTAGCAGGGATTATACCCCACCTGAAGGCCACCACTCCTAGAGAGGCAGCTTCCTTGTGGAGCACCGCATTATCAACTTCCTCCAAGACTTCAGCCTACTGAAGGCTAAGGGGGGATATATATAGAAATCTTCAGGGACATTGTAAGTCAATAGAGGAAATCTGCAATATCTCAGCGGTCCTCTGTTACCTGAACAATATGAGAAAACAAGGAAAGAAAATGCTGCAAACAAATCTAGATGTTACATCAATAAAACCCAGTGACAGCATGGCAGAAGAAATGACAGAAAAGGAGTTCAGAATATACATAATTAAAATGATCAGAGAAGCAAACGATGAGATGAAAGAGCAAATGCACGCACTGAATGATGAGATGAAAGAGCAAATGCAAGCATTGATTGATCGCACCAATCGACAGTTAAAAGAGCAAATACAGGAAGCAAAAGATCATTTCAATAAAGAGTTAGAGATATTGAAAAAAAAAAAAAACAGAAATCCTTGACATGAAGGAAACAATAAACCAAATTAAGAACTCCATAGAAAGCATATCCAATAGGATAGAACACCTGGAAGACAGAACCACAGACATTGAAGACAAAATATTTAACCTTGAAAACAAAGTTGAACAAACAGAGAAGATGGTAAGAAATCATGAACAGAATCTACAAGAACTATGGGATATCATGAAAAGGCCAAATTTAAGAATTATTAGGATTGAGGAAGGCCTAGAGAAACAACCAAAGGAATGAACAACCTATTCAATGAAATAATATCAGAAAATTTCCCAAATCTGAAGAATGAAATGGAAAATCAAGTTCAAGAGGCTTATAGGACTCCAAATACACAAAATTACAACAGACCCACACCAAGGCACATTATAATGAAAATACCGAACATACAAAATAAAGACAGAATTTTAAAGGCTGTGAGAGAAAAGAACCAAATTACATTCAGGGGGAAACCAATAAGGATATCAGCAGATTTTTCAATCCAGACCCTAAAAGCTAGAAGGGCCTGGAACAACATTTTTCAAGCCCTGAAAGAAAATGGATGCCAACCAAGAATCTTATACCCAGCAAAACTTACCTTCAAATTTGACGATGAAATAAAATCCTTCCATGATAAACAAAAGCTAAAAGAATTTACAAAAAGAAAGCCAGCATTACAGAACATTCTCAGCAAAATATTCCATGAGGAAGAGATGAAAAACAAAGAAGCAAATCAGCAAAGGGAGGAATTATCCTAAAGGAATTGTCAAATAAAGGAGGAACCAAGTTGTGTCAAACAAATAAATAAATAAAATTTTAAAAATGAACCAAATGACCGGGAAACCAAATCATATCTCAATAATAACCCTGAATGTTAATGGCCTGAATTCATCAATCAAAAGACATAGACTGGCAGATTGGATTAAAAAGAAAGATCCAACAATATGTTGCCTGCAAGAGACTCACCTCATAGAAAAAGATACCCATAGACTAAAGGTGAAAGGATGGGGAAAAACATACCATGCACATGGACTCAGCAAAAAAGCTGGAGTATCCATCCTCATTTCCGATAATGTGGACTTCAAGCCAAAGTTAGTCAGAAGGGATAAAGAAGGTCATTTCATACTGCTTAAGGGAAGCATAAATCAGCAAGATATAACAATCATAAACATCTATGCCCCAAACAGTGGCTCATCCATGTATGTCAAACAAATCCTTCTCAATTTCAGAAACCAAATAGACCATAACACAATAATACTAGGTGATTTTAACACGCCTCTCTCACCACTGGACAGATCTTCCAGACAAAAATTGAACAAAGAAACCATAGATCTCAATAACACAATCAATAGACTTAACGGACATTTATAGAATATACCATCCAACCAAGAGCGAATGCACTTTCTTCTCAGCAGCACATGGATCCTTCTCTAAAATAGACCATATATTATGCCACAAAGCTACTGTTAGCAAATACAAGAAGATAGAGACACTACCATGTATTCTATCAGATTATAATGGATTGAAGTTAGAAATAAATGAAAGAGTAAAACACAGAAACTATTCCAACATCTGGAGATTAAACAATATGCTATTATATGATGAATGGATAACAGAAGATATTAGGAAGGAAATTAAAAAATTCTTAGAGGTAAATGAGAACAAAGAAACATCATATCAAAATCTCTGGGACACTATGAAAGCAGTACTTAGAGGGAAGTTCATTTCATGGAGCGCATTTAATAAAAGAAGTAAAACTCAACAAATAAACGACCTAACACTACAGCTCAAAGCCCTAGAAAAAGAAGAACAGAACTGCACCAAAAGTAGTAGAAGACAGGAAATAGTTAAACTCAAAGCTGAAATCAATGAAATTGAAACAAAAGAAACAATACAAAAAATTGACAAAATAAATAGTTGGTTCTCGAAAAAATAAACAAAATCGATAAACCTTTAGCCACACTAACAAAGAGAAGACGAGAGAAAACCCAAATCACTAAAATTCGGAATGAACAAGGAAATATCACAACAGACAGGATTGAAATACAAAACATAATTAGAAGCTATTTTGAAAATCTATACTCCAACAAAATAGAAAATTTTGAAGGCATCAACAGGTTTCTAGAGACATATCAATTGCCTAAACTGAACGAGGAGGACATAAACAATTTAAATAGACCAATTTCAAGTACTGAAATAGAAGAAGTCATCAAAAGCCTACCAACAAAGAAAAGTCCGGGACCAGATGGGTTCTCAGCCGAGTTCTACAAAACCTTTAAAGAAGAGCTCATTCCAATACTTCTCAAAGTATTCCATAAAATAGAAGAGGAGGAGGGAACCCTCCCAAACTCATTCTATGAAGCCAATATCACCCTGATACCTAAACCAGACAGAGACTCATCAAGAAAAGAAAATTTCAGACCAATATCCTCAAAGAACATCGATGCAAAAATTCTCAACAAAATTTTAGCAAATCGCATACAAAAACATATTAAAAAGATAGTGCACCATGATCAAGTTGGTTTCATCCCAGGGATGCAAGGTTGGTTCAACATCAGGAAATCAATAAACGTAATTCACCACATTGATAGACTTAAAGTCAAGAATCACATGATTATTTCAATAGATGCAGAAAAAGTAGCAGGTTACAAGATCAATGCCCATAAATCCAACACATTTTTATACATAAGTGATGAATCTTTAGAAAGAGAAATTAGGAAAACTACCCCATTCACAATAGCCTCGAAAAAAATAAAATACTTGGGAATCAATCTCACAAAAGAGGTGAAAGACCTCTACAATGAGAACTATACAACACTAAAGAAAGAAATTAAAGAACACCTTAGAAGATGGAAAGATCTTCCATGTTCTTGGATAGGAAGAATTAATATTGTCAAAATGGCCATACTACCTAAAGTGCTATACAAATTCAATGCAATTCCAATTAAAATCCCAATGACGTACCTTACAGAAATAGAGCAAGCAATTATGAAATTCATCTGGAAGAATAAGAAACCCAGAATAGCTAAAGCAATCCTTAGCAGGAAGAGTGAAACAGGGGGTATTGCAATACCAGATCTTCAACTCTACTACAAAGCAATAGTAACGAAAACGGCATGGTATTGGTACCAAAATAGAAAGGTAGATCAATGGTATAGAATAGAGGACACGGACACAAACCCAAATAAATACAATTTTCTCATACTAGACAAAGGGGCCAAAAATATGCAATGGAGAAAAGATAGCCTCTTCAACAAATGGTGCTGGGAGAATTGGAAATCCATATGCAACAGAATGAAACTAAACCCATATCTCTCACCATGCACGAAACTAAACTCAAAATGGATTAAGGACCTCAGAATCAGACCAGAGACCCTGCATATTATAGAAGAAAAAGTACGTTCAAACCTTCACCTTGTTGGTCTAGGATCAGACTTCCTTAACAGGACTCCCATAGCACAAGAAATAAAAGCTAGAATCAACCACTGGGATAGATTCAAACTAAAAAGCTTTCTCTCAGCAAAGGAAACTATCAGCAATGCGAAGAAAGAGCCTACAGAATGGGAGAATATCTTTGGCAATCATACTTCAGATAGAGTGCTAAAATTCCAGAATCTATAAAGAACTCAAAAAACTCTACTCCAAGAATTCAAATAATCCAGTCGACAAATGGGCTAAGGAAATGAATAGACACTTCACAGAAGAAGATCTACAAGCAATCAACAAACATATGGAAAAATGTTCAACATCTCTAGTAATATGAGAAATGCAAATCAAAACCACCCTAAGATTCCATCTCACCCCAATTAGAATGGCGATTATCAAGAATACGAGCAACAACAGGTGTTGGCGAGGATGTGGGGAGAAAGGTACACTCATACATTGCTGGTGGGGCTGCAAATTAGTGCAGCCACTCTGGAAAGCAGTGTGGAGATTCCTTAGAAAACTTGGAATGGACCCTCCAGTTGACCCAGCTATCCCACTCCTTGGCCTATACCCAAAGGACTTAAAATCAGCATACTACAGAGACACAGCCACATCAATGTTCATAGCTGCTCAATTCACAATAGCCAGACTGTGGAACCAACCTAGATGCCCTTCAATTGATGAGTGGATAAAGAAACTCTGGTATATATATACAATGGAATATTACTCAGCCATAAAGAATGATAAAATTATGGCATTTGCAGGCAAATGGATGAAATTGGAGAATATCATGCTAAGTGAGATAAGCCAATCTCAAAAAGCCAAAGGACGAATGATATCGCTAATAAGTGGAGGATGACACATAAATGGGGGGGAGGGAAGGGTTAGTGTTAGGGTTAGAGTTAGGGTTAGGGAGGGGGGCAAGTATGGAGGAAGGAAGTACTGTATAGAGGGTAAAGAGGGGTGGGAGGGGTGGAGGGAAGGGAAAAAAATAACAGAATGAATCAAACAACATTACTCTATGTAAATTTATGATTACACAAATGGTATGCCTTTACGCCATGTACAAACAGAGAAACAACATGTATCCCATTTGTTTACAATAAAAAAAAAAAAAAGAATTCATTCAAATCATTAATCCATCAAAGTGATTAAATCACTGACGAGTTTACAGGTCTCATGGTCGGATATTTTCACCTGTGACCTTTGCTGCATTGCCTAACACATGAGATATTTGGGAGACATTTTTGGATCCAGACAGCACTTCAGGCAGTGCCTATGGAGAATTAGGCTCAGCCTGCCACACCATGACTGTCCCACATTCTATTGGTCAAATTCCATCACAAGATGTGTTTTGATTCAAGGGGTAGAGAGCACAAGTTCCAATCTAAATGACGAAAAACTACAATGTCACATACAAAGGGTTGCACATAGGGAGGAGTGGTTCGTAGGAGGCGATTTGCAAACCACACCTAAAACATTCAAGCCGAAAATAAATAGAAAAGAATTAGTGTATTCTCAAGGCTCAAAAGCGCAACACTATGAATCTGTTAGTAGCTACTATTTTTGACTATGCCCTCAACTTCTACATGCCGTGAAACATTCTGGGCCACTCTCTTTTGCATCTTCATAACATTATCATAGGCTCCATCACCAACATAATTAGCATGAATGTATAGAGTTTTAAAATGTTGAAGTTTTTGGTGTAATGGATGAAGTGGATAAGATGGGAAATATAGCCAGGAGAATGTTAAGTATGACACTTTTGAATTTATCTTGGAAAAAGGTTGCATTTCCTTGGGGTTTAAAATCATGCTTCTCTATTATATATGACTGATTGTGCAGCTATTTTAATACTTTTTTTTTACCTCATTTATTTATAACATCTCTGAGAAATTTAAATTCCCTTTGTCCATAGAATTCTATTAAACTACATGTCAATTTATTTTGAGGTTCAGGTAACTTTAGGTATAGAACAGATAAGTGAGCACTACATTTTTAGAAATGTAATACAGTTTGTTGGTACAAAGAACATCCCATTTCTAGCATATATTCGAGTGTTATTTGTCATTCTTAACATAGATTTATTTACTATGCAATTGCAAGAACTTTATTTGATGGACTTTGGTATCTCTGGTCTACATAAAAGCAGGAATTAATATGAGACAGTCACTTGAGAAAATTCCAATCTAATCACTATGATTTAAGAGGTGATTCTAAGCCTTGGAAATAAGTTCTGGATTACATGCTTGAGAGCAAGGAAGTTGGCAATACAGTGGGTGTCCTGGAATAAACCACTCTTCTGTAGTTTTCAACTATTTCAGTCACTCATAAGGCTTCTTAATAACCAGGGACTCTACAGCACAGTATAAGATGGTTATGAATGTAATCAAGTATACATAACTATTTTCTAAAATGATTTCTGTATAACATATAATTTCTTCAGGCAAAGGCATTTAATGTACCATGCGTGGTACCTTGAAGAGAACTTTTCATAAATGCCATCTGCATTCTGCCATTTTGAGATCTCAACAAGAGCTTTTATAATGCAGGGGTGTGGAAAATTAACACATTGTGTTCATCCTAGTGCTTTTCCACTATGTTTGCTCTGCTCATCAGAGCACAAATTTTCAGAATTAAGATATGAGCTGAAGTTCATTGCATTGTACAAATCAACATATTAAGCAAGACCAGCAGAAAAGCTTTAGAGGTAAACAAGAAACCTGAAGAAAACTTTGTTCTCAAATGAAATGGAAATAAGTAAGAATCAGAAGTCAAGATGTACAGAAAAGAAGGTCTGAAAAGGTCATGCACATACAAAATAGATTATACAAAGCAAAAGAACTTGTTTAATAACCTACCATTAAGTATAGTATAAACCATTGTAACTAAAAGACCCATAAAGGGTTTAGGCTTCCCAAGGAGGTGTTCTGAACTTAGGTAGCTACTCTCAACATAGGAATGCAAAGCTTCAGGCTAATTCCTTACACTATTGTTTTTTACTTTTTCGTTTTAATTATTTTTCTTTATTATGATTTTGTTGTTTTTAAATACACAACAGTAAGGTATATTACATATATGAAGTGCAACCCATTATAGTTTTTATTTTAATTTTTTGGTTGCACATGATGTGAAGTTACCACTGGTTATGTATTTATTTGTGAGCAAAGTTAAGTTCAATTAATTCTACTCTCTTTCCTATTCCCATCCCCCCTCCCTTCTGTTTATTCCCCTTTGTCTGTTCCAATAAACTTCTATTCCCCTTCCTACCCTCCCTTGTTATGCATTAGCATCCACATATCAAATAGAATATTCAATCTTTGGATTTTAGAACTGGCTTATTTCACTTAGTATGGCATTCTCCAGTTCCATCTATTTCCTGGCAGATTCCATAATTTCATTCTTCTTTATAGCTGAGTAATATCCTATTGTGTATATACCTAATTTTCTTTATCCATTCATCTGTTGAAGGGTACCTTGGTTGGTTCCACAACTTGGTTATTGTGAACTGAACTGCTATACACATTGATGTGGCTGCGAAACTGTAGTTTGTTGATATTTCCCTTGTGTATAAACTGAAGTGCAGGATAGCAGGGTCAAATGTTGGTTCTATACCAAGTTTTCTAAGGAATCTACATACACAACTGTGTGCTACAGGCCTTGCTACTGTCCTCATATAATGTGTAGATCTATCATGCACATGACTTGGTGACAGAAGAGATATGAGCTGTTGTGACATGTGCTTTCCTGTATCAAGATTCTTAAATATCTAAGTAAATCTGTGTTTCTATTGCATAAATACGACTGTGCCTTGACAGCACTAACCCCATTTTGAACTTATTCTTGTGACACAAGCTATAACTGAGCCAAGTGACTGATTGATCAGCGAACTTGTCAATTGGAAAACAATATGGTGGGCATCAAGAACTTTTCCCCTTAGGGCTGACATCTGTGAGGGGAGATATTTGCCTTCTGGGAGTATAAATACTACAACCTGCAGCCTGCCAATTGTGACTCCACTTGGAGTTATGTACTCTAAAGTGGCATTGGCTGCAGAAGGCTCTGCACCAGTGAAAAGCCCTGTGCTTTATTGTTGAAGACCAGAGGGTATTCCAGACCCATTTGAGTGTTACCTGGAGGGGGACTAGACCCCCAGATCATTGGGACAACTTCCCTGGACACATGATAGGTATGGGTTTCATCTTCAGCATTCTATATTGGAGTATTGTTCTTGTACCTACATTTTTGCCTCTATTTTTACTCCATTTGCTTATTTTTGGTTTTTTGTTGTTGTTGTTTTGTTTTGTTTTTTGTTTTTGCTTTTGTATGCTTTGCAATAAACTGATCATCCTTGAACTTTCCTTCACTTGATTTGTCATTTTATTAGAGAGTAAAAAGTCAGATCTTCTTGAGGAAATTATAATCCTCAAGATTAAAACTGTGTGCAGACATCAAGGAACTGCACCAATTTTGTTCAAGGAACAGTAGCCCAAGGAGAGCCATGGAGGATGTACACCCACATGTTCTAAGACTCAGCATGGAAGAAGCATGCTTTCCATTCTCTTCCATTAAAAAGAAATCAGTCTGAAGAACACACTGACTGAAAGGGAAACTGGATAAAATGGTTTTGTGGACTCAGGACAATTTTTTTCTTTGATAGTCCCTGAAGACACCCACATCCACAAGGTAATATTAATGCTATCATGTGTGTTTCAGAAAAAAAATTACTCCATCAAAAGGAAACTAAAATAATTAGATCCCTGCATTAGAATACTATTGTTGCCAGAATAAAATAGCATGGGCCGGGTCACTTATGGTGGTCAGATTTGTTTCTCCTGAAACCTTCATCTTGGATTTGCAGGTGGTTGGCCTCCCCTGCCTCTTCAGATAATTGTCCTCTAAGCACATGCCTCCTCTTATGATATTATCATAATGGTTCCATTTTAGCTTAATTATCTCTTTGAAGGATGTGTCTTGAAATGCAGCTTCACTTTAAGATATTGAGACTTTGAACTTATGACTTTGGAATGACACAAATCAATTCATAACAGTCACCCTAAATAGCAGGAGTTTGAAAATGATTATTATCTGTCATTTGGTTATGTCATCACAGAACCTTCAGAATGAGGAGAGTACCAGCAGTAATTACTAGCATACCAATTCTGTAAACTTGGAATATATTTGGCAATTCTGTATTAATGTAAATTACAAGAGTTTAAGGACTTAAGGGAGAAGGAGTGAGGAGACAAATCCTTTACTTTCATGTGTGTTTGAATGAGTGACATACTTTCCCAACATCAGATTTTCCTTATGAAAAATGGGACAAACACAGTCAATCTAAGTGATTCCCACATCATTTCACCTGTCAAAATTAAAACAATGTAAAATGTATGAATTGTAATGTAACACAGGTGACAAATATTCATCTGTGACATTTTATAAAATGATGACTCTGTTAATTTGTCAGCTATCAAAATTCCCAAGAGATAAATTTCATAGATTATCTATTGTTTGAATATTTAACAATTTCAATATAATTTTTCAACAGATATTTGCTTAATAACTAGTCTCCATTTCTCCTCTTTGTAAACATTATTAAACAAAAAGCAAGAGTTATTAATTTAACATATTATTTTATTCGTTTAGATTCTTAGAAGAAAAAGAACTTATTAACATTTAATTTTTACTAACATTACAGTGATATTTTCTGAGCATTTTATGGTAGTGCATCTTACAAATAAAAACATGGTAAGTTTATATTATATGCATGCGTATGTGTGCCTATGTGTTTGAAGACAGTCAGAAGTATGTATGTATATATGTAAATTTATGTATCTATGTAATACTATCATATATCATAATATTTTATATATAAAATAAGTAGAAACTTCAAAATGAGATCAAATAAATTTTTATTGATTTATTTTACTAAGAATGGAGAACTTTTTATTCTCATTAAAATGTAACTCTTTTGTGTTATATAATATGAAGATTACTATTAATATTTTGGTAATAGTGAGAATTATGTTCTGATCATTCTAAGATAGCTATTAATTTGGGGGTAAAAGAGGCATGCTAAAATTAGGTACTTCACTTTAAAAAATAAACTAGATGTGGCATTACAGAGAAAATAAATTTTAAAATGGAAGCATCTCTGTGGACCACTAATTTGGAAGAAAAGTCTTCAGAACATTTTGAATATGCCAATCAACATCTCACCATGAATATATTTTCAAAAGCATAACAGTTTGGTTGATATTCTTTTTTTGTAACTAGGGATTGAACCCAAGGACACTTAACCACCAAGCCACATTCACTAACCTCTCTTTTTTTTTTATTAATCTTTTAATTTTTTACAGACTGCATTTTGATTCATTGTACACAAATGGGGTACATCATTTCATTTCTATTGTTGTACACGATGTAGATGCATACCGTTCGTGTAATCATAAATGTACATAGGGTGATGATGTCTGTCCACCATTTTTTATAACCCCCTCCCTCTCTTTTTAAAAATATTTTATTTTAAGTTGCTTAGGACCTCACTAAATTACAAAAACTGTCTTTGAACTTCTGATTGTTCTGCTTCAACCTCCTGAGCTACTGGGGTTAAAGGCATATACCACCATGTCCAGTGAGTTTAATTGATTTTTAACTAAAATAATTATTTAAACATAAGTTGTGTAAACCACATTTTCTTTCCTACACCACTATGATTATCTGACATATACCTAAATATGTGATGCTTGCATTAGTCACCAATAATCTATTTAACTTCCTCAAAAGAACTTCAGACATCTTTTCTAGTATAAACATGGATCACACAATATAAAAAGAAAGGGGAAACTGTTAACTCACAAGTGTTGCATGGAATGGAAAAATCCATAAACTCAAGCTAAGTCCATTTTTTATATGCATCATAAATGTACATGGTTACTTAAATTCTGGATTTATAATGTATGATGAAAACAGCTAACTTTGTCAGAGAAACCATCATAATTTTCTGAAGAATTCTAGAAAAGCATGAAACCTACTATGTTTGTCTGCATACAGAAAGCAAATAAACAGAAAATATATGCATAATGAAATTTCTCAATGACATGGAAACTTTTGATCTCTTCCTTAAAAAAAAGGCCATAATATTTTTACTTTTTTTAGAAATATTTTTGGTTGTCAATAGACCTTTATTTTATTTATTTATATGTGGTGCTGAGAATCAAACTAAGTGTCTCACATATGCTTAGGCAAAAACTCTACCATTGAGCTTCAATCCAGTCCAATATTTTATTCTTTGGGAGAAAAAAAATAGCTAGGAAATATTTGTATGTGGATGTCATTTTTAGTGAAAATTCTTTCACATACATTGGTATATCTGCTCAATTGTATGAAACATATCTATGTGGCTTGATAGATCTTGATAGATAGGTAGTCTAGATAGAAAACTAATCTAAATAGAGAAAAATGTTCGTTTTCTTAAAATTATTACTTGAAAATAAAAAAAATGTTTTAGAAAATAATCTTCATCAAGGTAATTAATGAAAACATATTTTTACTTCCTGAACCAATACAATTGAAGTCCTCAAAATTTCCTATCAGTACTTCTTGAGCAGAGTCCTAAAATAATTCCTGCTGGAACAAGGCATGAAAGCTTAAAAAACAAAGAAAATAAAATCATAAAGCTCAAAGTAAATAATTCCTCTTTTTTATTATTACATTAATTTAAAAAATCCAAGGGCATTTCCTCTTTTTACTGAAATAGTTAAAAAGTATTTTTTAAAATTGTAAATTTATTATATCATGGAAATGGAACAAAGCGCTCTTGAGCGTCTGTTTGGATATCCTGCTACAAATTTTATGATTATACTCATTAAGATTTAGATATGAGGTACCAAAAGCTCATGTTTGAGACAGTGCAAGAAATTTTAGAGGTGAAATGATTGGGTTATAAGAGCCTTAACCTAATCACTACATTAATCCACTGATGTGGATTAACAGGGTTGTAACTAAAGGCAAATGGGGTGTGGCTGGGTTACTTTGGAATTTATATTTTGTCTCTGGTGAGGGGAAATCTCTCTCTGCTTCGTCAGCATCATGTCCTGAGCTGCTTTCCTCTTCTCCTTCTACCGTGATGTCCTACTTCACCTTAGCCCCAGAAATACAGTCAGTCATCTATAACTGAGACCTCTGAAACTGTTATCCCCAAATAAGTTTTTTCTCCTCTAAAGTTGTTCTTGTCAGTCTTTTGGTTACAGAAATGAAAAAAAAAAGACTAAAACAGCATCTCACTTAATCCTTTCAGCAATCATATAATGAAGTTGGTATGAAGTTGGTATCAGTTCCTTTTTACTTGAAAGAACACTGTGTTTGTTCACAAGGATTTACTCATTATACCAGTATCAGGAATCCTGGAACCTACTGATGAAAATTGAAAGCTTGAAAATATGTCAGCAAAAGCTGTTGCTCATTGAAGTGATAAAGCAAGAATGGAATTATTTTCTGTGCAAACACATTAAACTGATGGTCTGTTGCACTTGGTCAAAGTTTCTCAACTCAGAGCAATTGATACTTTGGGCCTGTTGTTGTAGGACTCTGACTTGTGCATAATAGGAGATTTAGCAGCATCTGCAGCTGGATTTCACTTGATAGTAGTAGTATACCGTACCTACCACAATTCTAACAAACAAAATACTTGTAAATATTGTACAACTTGCCTCTGGTTGAGATCCAATGAAGTGTAGAATATTATAAGGTCAGGGTATTTCACGCTGCCCATTTTCTACCTTTCTTTCTTCCACACATGTACCTACACAACACATGTCAATACACTCATGGGGTATACACAGGGATCAAAAGGATCTAAAGTAAGGACAATGTCATAAAAGAAAAGTTTAATAATACATGAAAACACTTATCTACATTATGAAACAATAATCAAGATAAAATTGTTTCTGGGAGGGTGAACAGAAACTTCATCAGAAGAGGAGACAAAACAAAATAAATCTCAAATATTATCTCCTGAATAAATCTATCACTACTGCACTAAATTTGGTGCAGTAAGTATTTAGGGATAAAATATACCCTTGAAGGGTATGTAGAGAACTGATGATAGGCAACTTCCCATGTGCCAAATGAACTAAGTACTACTCATTGGCTTCATAATTCCCCCGAGGTAAATTGAATTGAAATCACTTTCTTTCTTCTTTAAGCACAAGTTAACAAGTAATAGATGTGCTTCAATACTTGAATTTTCTCTAAAAACTCAATGTTAATCGGGCTGACTAGCTGATTCTGCACCCCTTGTGGTGAACTGCTGCCTCCTCAGGAAAGTTCAAGATTCTGACACTCAATTACTTCTCAGCCACAGCAGTTACTTCCTTCCTCTTTATTTAAGGGAAAAAAATATCTAGTCTGAATCAAGACCAAAAGAGTTCTCAAGGGTTCATAATAAGACCACTACAGTAGGATATAACACTTTTACAGGGAAGAGTAATTGGAAGTCAAAAGTTCACTTTCCCTGTGGGCTTATTTCTTTCTCTCAATGTTGCTATGAAATGTGCAAAACCAGGGAAGGTTGTAAGGGAAGCAATGCTTCCAACATCTTTAGGGAGCAAGAAGAAAGGCATCATGAAGCTCAATGAGTGCCTCTCCACATCCCCAGTTATCTCTATGGCTGATTCACTACTGATCCATGAAGACTACATGATACACAATGTTGTCTTTGCAATCAAATAATCGTATTGCTAGTTTACAGTGTCAAACACACACACACACACACACACACACACACACACACACACACACACAAATCCTAGATCAAAGTAAAAAATGTTTTGTGGAAACTTGATTCATTCTTTATGCCACAGGAAGAATTCAAGTACTGAGCAAGGCAGGAGAGCAGCTGATGTCAATTTTGACATGGAATATGTTAAATATTCTCTTTATACTATTTTATGAATTTTTTTAAAAAAATTCTCTTTCCTACATCATTTATTTTACACGTGCACTCTTCATATAACCAGTCAAATCATAGATCTGAGGGAATTGTTATTAACAAAACCTGCTTCTTTTTACCTCTCACTTTCTATCTCCCTACAGAATTCCTATTTCCAGTCTAACTGCCATCCAAATCAAAGATTGTAACTAGTTCTAGTTGGAGTCTTCAACATTTCATGGATATTTTATTCCAGGGAACAGCATCTTAAGTTCTTTCCTGTCATCACTTCTAAGGACTTTTAGCCATTTCTCCTAAACCAATCGCAGCCAATCTCATAATTCCTTCTCCAAAATCTCTCTCAAGCCTCCCGCTCTCTGCCTATAGCTTGGTTAAAGCCTCATTGCTCTGATAAGAGCCTCTGACCATTAACTTCTTATTACAATAATCCCCTCAATTTGTTCCTTCCTTCCTCCATCATCACTTAACTTCAACCCTGCAGTTCATAATTTCAGTAGCATTCCTGAAGATGCATAGTGAACTGTGCTTCTCATATGAGCTAGAACAGAAGCTGTTGCAGTTTTGTTGTTGATATTTGTGAAGATGGCAATTTTCATTCTCTTTGGACCAGTACTTTAATTACAATAAAAATTAAAATAAGTGAAACATTAAGCAAAGAAATTCAAACATCCCCAAGGACATGCAAAAAACAAGTCATTTGTTTGTGAGTTAGTTCCAATAGATAAACTATTTTTTATTTCAATACCATATTGTAAAAATTTACTCTTATTTTCTGTATTTTCCTTGCCAAAGATTGACAAACTATTTGCAAACTAATACAAGTTGTTTTTGAAGGGTATCACATTCACCTTTCTTCACTTTATATCTTTCCATTGCATTCATATGACACACTCTGGTCCCAGTGCTTCCAAAGAAATTTAGAAGATATCTCTTCCATTGTCAAACATTGCTAGATATAAAGTGTCCCTCAAAAGTTCCTTTGCTATTATGGAATATATTGAGATTAAATTATTAGACTATAAAAGTGCTACCAAATCCGTCCATCCTCATTTGAACGAACTGAGTGGTGACTGTATTCTGATGCAGTGTGGGTGGTGGAGGTGGGTCATTGGGGACATAACTTGAAAAGTCTCCATTTTTCCTGCAACCCCTCCTTCTCACTCTCTGCCTCCTAGTTGCCTTGTGGTGAGCAGCATTTCTCTACCACTAAGTGTCTACCATGAAGTTGTTCCTCACCTTGGGCTTCAGACAATGGAGTTGGCTGACCATGGAGCAAATCTCTGATATTGTGAGCCCCAAGAAAACATTTTCTTCCCTAATTTGTTCTTGTCAGGTATTTTGGTCATAGAGATGAAAAGATGACTAGCACGGATTCTTATTAACATTGTAGAATTTCCATACATAATGAGAACCTGTGTTGTTAATAAAGGAAATTTAGAGGTTTGGAGTAGTAACAATTTTTTAATGTATTTCTACTAAATATGCTATCTGAGGTAATATAATTATAATATACTTCAGACTGGGGGTGTAGATCAGTGGTAGAGTAGATTCTTAGTGTGAACATGGGTTCAATTTGTAGTACCAAATATATGTGTTCCAAAATCTATAATTTCATATAACTTATGGCTATGAGGAGAAAATAGTTTGAGGAGTGTAATGCTTTAGCAATGTAAACACTGAAAACTTTATAAAATTAAATGTTAATGTCCTTGGTGACATAATGCATTTTAAAAATAAACAAGTACTTCCCATTATTCTATACAAAAGGGACATAGAAAATTTCAGTACATAGATGAATTCGCCTCATGAAAAATAACATAATCATACATTACTAAACAGAAAGGCTCAGGAATTGATTTTAGTTCGTTTCTCTAAAGACCTCATGCATATTTGAAATTTCTTATCTGATTCTAATTTGAGTATCAAGACTGGTACAATCTTTATAGGTTTTTTTGAAAGAAAACCTGGCAGGAAAAAATAATTCAATAATTAATAATCTGGATAAGGTGAATTATTTTGAGATATAAAGTAAAAACTAAGTCATTAGGTGACGAGAGAAATCCAGAAAGAAAAACAATTTTAACAGATAAAGAAATCCATGGTACTATATATTACTGAATGATTCATAGAACTTCTCAAAATGAAATTTGGTGGCCTTTGAAAAAATTATTCTGTTTAAGTCATAAGAAGAGAATCAAACAAACCAGTTGGGGAATAAGGCTTGGTTAAGACATAGACACAGAGCAAGAAAACAAACTTTTAAAGAAATTTGGCCACAAAGTGGAAGAGGGAGATAGAGTAATACATTGGAAAATGAGTGGTTAAGAGAAATTTTATTTTAAAAAATCTGCAGTATTTTTAGCATGAAGACATAAAAATGAAGTAGAGAGAGAGAGAGAGAGCACTCCTCTCACCACAACAAAATATAAACACCAAAGCCATGCCCCTAGGGACCCACCTCTTCCAGCTACACCCTACATGCCTATCCACCCAGTTAATTTCTATGGCCAGATTAATATATGCATTAGGTACATTAAGACTCTCATAATCCAATCATTTCACTTCTAAACCCTCTTGCATTCTCTCATACATGAACTTTTGGGCACTCCTAATATTTAAACCATTATATACATATATAAATATATATTTTAAAAAACCTATATATCACATTTTATCAAAAACTACAATGTGAATAACTAATAAACATATATATTTTTATATATGCATATGTATAATCCTGGAAATATATGATTTTTATGCATATGAATTGTGATGGTGATTGTTTCCCCCAAAAAGGCAAAAATTAATAATATAAGAATTAATAAACTAAAAATTAAAGTACTTTACTCTTTTATATGCATTTATGAATGTCAAAAAATGAACCCCACTATTATGTGTAACTATAATGTAATAATACTAACATAAAAATTAAAGGAATTTGAACTTATATGTAACATATTCATTTGACTTATAAGGGATCATAAACATTTTAAAAAGTAATATTAATTTTACTAGGTATAAGATTAGAAACTTTTTAAAAAAAGAATTCTTACAACAGAATTTAAGCAATAATTGCCAGGCACAGTGGTGCACCCCTGTAATCCATCATTTAGGGAGGCTTAGGAAGGAGGATCACAAGTTTGAAGCCAGACTCAGCAAATTAGCAAGGAACTAAGCAACTCAGGAAGCCCTTATATCTAATAAAATATTTTAAAAAGGGGTCTGGGAATTGGTTCAGTGGTTAAGTGCTCCTGGGTTCAATCCCCATCCCCCAAAAGAAAGAAACAAAGAAAGAAAGAAAAAAGAGAATTTAAGCAAAAATTATACTAGACTTTCCTACATTTCTTTTCACTGGTCAGCTTTTAAGTTTTTTTATTTTCAAAAACATAATATTGGCTAAGGATTCATAAACAAAAAGAATAAGTATCTTCTCTATTTTGATGATAAATATAAGAAAATCCATTTCATGCTGCTCTTGATCTCTATCCCTACTTAAAATATAAACAATAATCTGACATGGTCTAAAAAAGGGTTAAATATTTCCTTATTATATTTTAAAAATCCTTTTTCTACTCTTGAATAAGTGAATGTTCATTACTTTTTTAGTCAGTTTTTTTGCTACTGTGACTAAAAGTTCTGACCAGAACAACTGTAGAGGAGGGGAAGTTTATTTGGGGGCTCACAGTTTTAGAGGTCTCAACCCATATACAGCAAACTACATTCCTCAGGGGTCAAAGTGAGGCTGAACATCAAGGTGGAAGAGTATGGTAGAGGGAAGCAGTTCACATGATAATCAGAGAGCAGAGAGATTCCACTCACCAGATACAAATATATACTCCAAAGCCAGTCCCCCAATGTCCCACCTCTTCCAGTTAACACTCAATTAATCCCATAAGGGATTAATCCACTAATTTGGTTAAGGCTCTTACAACCCAATCATTTACTTGCTAAACTTTCTTGCATTATATTGCATGTGAGCTTTTTACACTGATATTCTGCGTAAAAATCTCATATCCAAACCATAACATTTCACCTTTAGCCCCCAAAAGTTCACACTCATCTCACAGTGAAAAATACATTTAGTCCATTCCTAACAGTCCCTATCCAAGAATGCTCAAAGTTCAAGTCCAAAGTCTTTTCAGAGACTCGAGGCAATCTCTCCATTTGAGATTCTATAAAATTAAAAGTAATTTACAAATATTCAGTGTATAAAGGTACTGAGTAAACATTTCCATTTACAAAAACAGGGGCACAGAAGGAAGGAATAGGACCAATGATGTAAGACGAAGAGACTGGACACCTGAGGGATTTTCAGGAAGCTGGCTTATTGGCTGCAGGGTCTAGAGAGGCTATTGCCTAAAACTCTCTGGTCCATGAGTCGGGAAATTCTTTGAACTTTATACCCAGCAGGACTTGTGGTCTGAAGGTATAAATGACAAGTGTTTTTCATTCTCTTTTTTTTTTTTTTTTTTAGACTAGACAGAGTTTTTACACGTTTTTTTTTTCTTTCTTTCTTTTCCTGCAAACCTGGCATTTACAAGAAAAGAGGAAGCTACAAACCACAATGCCCTCTTCAAAAGATTTTGCTGTAAAAATCTGACAAGAAAGGAAGTTCAATTATAGTGGGAAGGCCTGGGAAAACTAATATGTTATAAATATGGTAGGGGGTCTCTTTGGTTGGGGTACCTGGTCTGCTTCATAAAATCAAGATTGAAATCCATCTGAGCAAACAGGTCCTGTAATTCTGTGTCTGACATCTGGAGCATATGGCATGATGTCCTCTCCAAAGGACTTGTGTAACTCCATCCCTGTATTCTTGTTAGTTGCAGCCCAAATGGACTTTCCATTGGCTTGTCTCTGCTTAATTCCTGAAGCTTTCCTAGGATGATGTCCCAAATTAATGGCATTTCTTAATCTTGGGGGTCTCCATTGCAGCTTGAGTTTACTCCTCATATCTTCATGTTTTCCCTTCTCAGGGGCTGCCCACAGGGACTCCAACCCTGCTGCACTTTACCTGGTCTCCCAGAACTTCCTTTGAAATCTTGGTGGAAGCCTCCACGATCCGTAACTCCAGCATTCTGTCTTCCTTGCAGAAACAGCACAACGTGGTTGACTCTAAGGTCTTTCACCACCTTGTGTAGTAGCCAAACCTCCAGGGACCCTGGTTGCAGCAGCCTTTTTGTGTTCAGGTGGCTGAGCACATTGATAAAACTTTCCAGGCACCCTTATGCAAGGATTCCCACTGGTCTGTTCTCAAAAGAATTTTCACTTTTATTCCCTTGAGCCTGAGAAGGGTGTGGTCTTGCCAGCTCCTGAGAAGCCCTAAAGCCAACTTTCTTATTGTCTCTAGGGAAAGCCTTCAGGATTTCTTCAGTGGCAATAATGTCTTTAACAACTGCAACTTCCTTAGACCAGTTTTACTCCAGCATTTTAAATCCAAGTTTTTCAAATACTTTTACTCTACTTTCTGTTTCTGATTATCACAATAAACCTGACTAAAAGCCTTCAACAATATCCAAGACACCATCTGAATGCTATATTGTCTAGAAATTTCTTCCACCAGATTAAGAAGTCTCCCACTTTTAAAATCAGACTCAGAGAAAGTCTCAGGATATGGGAAAAATGTAGACAACTCTCAGCAAAGAACATAACTTGAATAGTCTACTCGAAATTCCAATAGAGTAATCTTCTGAAACCACTTGAACCTTGTCTTCCATGTCCATGGTCCTATTGGTATTCTGGTCTTCTGAGTTCCCACCAGGATTGGCCTTTAAGTTCTGATTAGAACAACCTAAAGGATTTCCAGTTTGCACTGCTAAACATCTCAAAATTCCTCCAAACAATTCCAAAATGCTCCAAAAAACTTCTGAGCCACATGGTCTGGCTAGTCACAACAATGACCCCACTTTTCTATATCAATTTCTCTTTTGATCATCTTTTTAGCCACTCTGATTGAAAGACCCAACCAGAACAATTGTGAAGCAGGAAACGTTTATTTGAGGACTCACGGTTTCAGTGGTCTTAATCCATAGAAGGCCAGCATCATTCCTCAGGGGTCAAGGTAAGCCTGAACATCATGGTGGAAGAGTGTGGCAGAGAAAAGCAGCTTATATGATGATCAGGAACCAGAGAAAGGCTGCAGTCACCAGACACAAAACATACCCCAAAGCCATGTCCTCAATACCTTGCTTCCTTCAGTTATCACTCAGGGGATCCCATTAAGGAATTAATCCACTGATTGAGTTAAGGCTTTCACAACCCAATCACTTATTCTCTGAACCACCTCACATCCAAACCATAATAATTACTGAGCCTTATGTTATTGCTGCCACAAATTCCTTACTTACACATAAATTAAAGACTCATCAAAAATGAAACCAATGATCTTGGCAAGGTTATTTCAAAGAACCAACTCAAGGATTGATCTTTGACCCTCAGTCTCACCTCATTAGGGACTGAAAATCCACTAAGTCAGTTCTCTCAAGCAGAGTGTGAATACAATTGGCTTCTACATCATGGATGCAGGCCAGATGAAAAATCATGGCAGACATTTCACTTCCAGACACTATATCTCAAGGGGGGTGTTACAAAATAAACCAAAACTGGCCATATTTAGTGGTTTATATTCCTTATTTTATTTTTTTAAACAAAACACACCTTGTACAAACACTATAATGACTTTTCATAAAGGCTTTCATCCATCCCATACTAACCCATGTAACTCCATAGATCTGGAGAAGATCAGACCTGAAGTAGGGTCACAAACTTCTTCATTCTTCTTTGACATTGTCTTAACAGGCTCTGTCAACATGGACTAAAGAACAATGGCATTAGAAAAGTCTTTCTATATTGTCTAAATCTTCTAAAGTAACCATTGAATATAAATTCTGCACTATGTAACTTTTACTGCATCCCTTGATTAATGATTTTAACTACGCTCTATAATAATTACTCTTTATAACATGCTGGGATTTTCTATTAAGCAGGTTATAAAGTTTACACTCCAAAATATCTCATGTACTTCTGACGTCCACATTATGATTAATAAGGGATCAAGAAACCGAGTCCTCCACTGATCAAAGTAAACTTTCAGAACACCCTGCCAGTCAGCCCTTATCAATAACTCAGTCCTTGATATAAAAATATAGTCTGAAGTTTAACCATATCATCTTCATTTTTATAACATATCTTATAGATTTAGAGAGAAATGTTCTACATTTCTCATATTAAAAAAGAAAGTCAGCAATCTTCCCTAATTTGCAATCTTCAGATTGGTTTTTAATAACATTGATTTTTTTGCCCACAATTATCATTTTTATACAGAATGCATGGTGTATTGTAAAATTTGCCATTCTTTTTCAGTCATAATTAAGATCAGTTGTGACTCATGTTTTTACAAGTTTGTCCTCACCTGTGTTCGTCCTTAAATAGCAAATCTTCAGATTGAATGTGTCAATTTTGTTTTAGACATATGGTGCCTAATAGGACAAAGCCCAGGATGACGGAGGTATCTCAGCCCAAGGAGGCGCATGCAACCAGTTTTAGATCCTGAGTGACAGTCAGATTAGTTTTCCTCTGAAAGAGGCTCAAAGACATCCAGCTCAAGTATTCACCCATCTCAGTAAAAGTCTTTTTGTATCTCATAAGGCATCCTCATTTGAGAATGCAATGAACACACAGCATCCTGGAAAGGATAATCTTCTAAAGAGGCCATACATCCTCAACTGGTATTGTTATATCTGATTACATCCCTAAAATTGATGTGAAGCTCAAAGATATACCAGGTAGAATTTGTTCATAAAACTGATGAAAAGAACAAAGGAGAAGAAAGAAGTGAGGGGACCTCTCTGTCCATGACAGGAACACCGGACAGAAGGAAGTCAGCAATTATTGAGCCAATACAGTGTGCCAGAACTTTCCAAATATTCTCCTTCAGTCCTTAAAACAAGATATTTTGATTGGACATTTCTCTTCATATTTCACAAAGACATTTCTCCAGAAACATATTTCTGTAGAGCTATTTGTGACAAAAGAAAGAAAAAGGAAATTTGTCTTCAAGATGTTTATAGTAAAGGGCAGAGAGACATCTAAGAAGATAACAAATTGGAATGTCACAATGAAGTGGCAGTTCTCCTAATCTAGCATATTTCTCAATGTGAATTGGAAACCTTGGTCCCATTCACAAACTAAGTGCAGACATTGAGATCAAACATTCTGAAATTTTTATATCAATTTCCTATTGCAATGATAACAAAAAAGCTAATATTTTTCTGGTACTTCTAATTGTCCATTCTAATTCTGTTTTGTGAAAGTTTTCATCCACGATGGACTGGAGTTTAAACAAAGAAAACAAGTGGTCCTTCCCCACAATATTTTGAGAAGCATTAACTTCATTTGTGGGTGGAAGGTAGACACCCAGGAGGAGAGGAAAGTTCTGTTGACTCAAGAAGCTTTAGAATTCATATCCACTTCAGTGAGGTGGGGGAACAAAGAGAGGTAAGAGCTGTTAAAACTGAGAAATCACCGTGTGAAATAAGAGGAGAACTCAAGAGTTTAATCCTTTTATTTAAGATTCAAACTTCACTTTCAACATAAAGTTTCAGCTTGCTCCACTTGTATTGATGTATTATATTAACACTAGAGAGACATAAAAGATGTTTTCCTATCCTTTATAAGTAGCAAAGAGTCAACACTAGCTACTTCATTTCTCCAATACACATTTTACTGGTCTGCTGTTTCCGTTAAGGACAAAATAAAAATCAGAACAAAATTAGATGAGCAAAATTAGTCTGCCACCCTTGGGTGTGGGAGGGACATGATTTATCACCCCTAAACTTCCCCTAAAACTACTTGGCAGTAAGGTTGCTCTGACACAATGAAGGCCTCTGGGTGTATAAACCTACCTTCAATTATCCCATTGCTTAGAATATTTTCCACAATTTCAAATACACAAAGAGAGATTAAAGTCATACTTTTTAAAAATTTAATAGGCTGGCTTGGGGTGGGGCACCATCTCTGAGCTGTTCCTAAGAAAACCACCAGCCATAGAAAGGCTGATCTTTTGCCTCTTTCCTCTCCTAACCATCTTCTAAGTGTCCACCCTTACATCCAAACTCTAGGATAAAGGATATTTTTTCCTTCCTAGTGTTTTATGTGAGAAGAATTTCTATGTGTGAGATTACATGATGTAACAAAAGGGGTTGGGTCTGAATCTAGCCTATAATGCTTCCTGGCTAATTATTTTGTAATTTTGTTTTGTGATTCACATACCATGATTTTCATTTTACATGTTTTATTTTATTAAATAAAATCCAGGGGATCCAAGATGGCAGACTAGAGGGAGGCTGCGTTCATGTCGCTCCATAACTCCGGTTTCAAGCAGAGGATATCTGTTTCTTGGTGAGGCAGTTTTTGCTGCTTACCGATCCACTGCTGTTTATCCCATTTGTCTGCTGTGACCGCCTGCAGTCTGCCAGCATATCGACGCCTTTTTTGAGTGCACATTGTTCACTGTCTGGTGCCTATCATTGGCCATTTGCCTGCCTCTTGCCTGTCCATCGCCTGCTTTACACCTATCCATCTCCCAACCCACGAGGTTCACCTCCCGATCGTCCGAAAACAGTCAGCAAACTGATCACCAACCTCCAGTGGAGCACCAGCTGCCTGCTGTTACCTGGATGTTCACTGTTACAGTACCTGCAGGTTTGATTACATATGGCTGCCTCCATTTTGAGACAATAGCCAGGCCCCATAGGACCCCTGGCCAGACTGATTGAGCCCCGTCTCCAGGATCCCTCAGCCTGACCGATCACTCCCTGCCTCTGGGACCCTCATATCGACTGACTGCTCCCTGCGCCAGGACACCGAGATCAACTGACTGTGTCCTGTCACTGGGACCCCAGACTGACTGCACCCAGCCTCCAGGATCCCCAACCACACCAAAAAACTTGAAATCCAGGACTCCTGCCTGACCAACCACACCCCACCTCCAGGACCTCCAGCTGACCACGTCCACACCCTCAGCTGCAGCTCCCCATTTGCCAACACATTTGGAAGCCAGAGCGGCCATCGTGGATTATCCTGGAAGCTGGAACTCCAATCTTTAGGTGGGGCAAATCTCATCCTGAGACACCTGCTGGAAACTAGAAGCTCAATGTCAGAGAAGGTTTTGGAAACCTATAGGGCCACTATAAGCCTATAGGGGGAAATCTGCAATACCCCAGATCTACAAAGCTGGAGGGGAAGATACATGAACAACATGAAAAAACAAGGTAAGAAAGTGATCCAAACAAATCTAGATTCCGTATTAATAGAATCCAATGACAATATATTAGAAGAAATGTCAGAAAAGGACTTCAGATTATACATGATTAAGATGATTCATGAAGCATGAGATAAGAGAGCAAATGCAGGCAATGAATGATAATACCAATAAGCTGACAGAGCAACTGCAGGAAGCAAAAGATCATTTCAACAATGAGGTAGAGATTCTCAAAAAAAACAAACAAACAACAACAACAAAAAAAAAACAAATGGAAATCCTTGAAATGAAGGAAAGAATAAACCAAATAAAAAACTCAATGGAAAGCATCACCAACAGACTAGACCACTTGGAAGACAGAACCTAGGACAATGAAGACAAAATATTTAATCTTCAAAATAAAGTTGCCCAAACAAAGAAGATGGTAAGAAATCATGAACAGAATCTCCAAGAACTATGGGACATTATGAAAAGACCAAATTTAAGAATTATTGGGATTGAGGAAGGCACAGGGATACAAATCAAAGGAATGAACAACCTATTCAATGAAATAATAGCAGAAAATTTCCCAAGCCTGAAGAATGAAATGGAAAATAAAATACAAGAGCCCAACAGAACATCAAATGCACAAAATCACAACAAATCCACACCAAGTCCCATTATGATGAAAATGTCTAACATTCAATATAAAGATAGGATTTTGAGGGCTGAGAGAGAAAAGCATCAGATTACATATAGGGGGAGACCAATACAGATAGCAGCCGACTTCTCACCCCAGACTCTAAAAGCTAGAAGGGCCTGGAACAATATATTTCAAGCTCTGAAAGAACATGGTTGCCAATCAAGAATCCTGTACCCAGCAAAACTAACCTTCAGATTTGAAGATGAAATAAAATCCTTCCATGATAAACAAAAGTTAAAAGAATTTACAAATAGAAAGTCTGCGCTACAGAATGTTCTCAACAAAATATTCCATGAGGAGGAAATGAAAAGCAACAATGTAGGTCAGCAAAGGGAGGAACTACCTTAGAGAAAAACCACTCAAAGGAGAAACGAAGTTAAGAACCAAAAATAAGCCAAATGACTAGGAATACGAATCATATCTCAATAATAACCCTGAACGTTAATGGCCTAAACTCATCAATCAAAAGACATAGACTGGCAGAATGGATTAAAAAGAAAGACCAAACAATATGCTGCCTGCAAAAGACTCATCTCATAGAAAAAGACATCTACAGACCAAAGTTCAAAGGATGGGAAAAAACCTAGCACACACATGGACTCAGTAAAAAAGTGGGGGTTTCCATCCTTATATCAGATAAAATGGACTTCAAGCCAAAGTTAGTCAGAAGGATAAAGAAGGACATTTCATACTGCTTAAGGGAACCATAAATCAGGAAGACATAAAAATAGTAAATATTTATGCCCCAAACAATGGTGCATCCCTGTACATCAAACAAATTCTTCTCAATTTCAGGAATCACATACACCACAACAGAATAATTCTGGGTGACTTTAACACACCCTGTCACCACTAGATAGATCTTCCAAACAAAAACCAACCAAAGAAACCATAGAACTCAATAACACAATCAATAACCTAGAGTTAATAGACATATATAGAATACTCCATCCATCAACAAGTGGATTCACTTTCTTCTCAGCCGTACATGGAACCTTCTCGAAAATAGACCATATGTTATGCCACAAAGCAGCCCTTAGGAAATGCAAAAAAATTGAGATACTGCCTTGTGTTCTACCGGATCATAATGGACTGAGAGTAGAAATCAATGACAAAATAAAGAACAGAAATTACTCCAACACCTGGAGACTAAATAATATGCTATTGAATGAAATATGGATAACAGAAAGCATCAGGGAGGAGATAAAAAAATTCTTAGAGGTCAATGAGAACAATGATACAACATATCAAAATCTCTGGGACACTTTGAAAGCAGTACTGAGAGGAAAATTCATTGCATGGAGCACATTCCAGAAAAGAATGAAAAGTCAACAACTAAATGACGTAACATTACAGCTCAAAGCCCTAGAAAAAGAGGAACAGAATAACAGCAAATGTAGTAGAAGAGAGGAAATAATTAAAATCAGAGCAGAAATCAATGAACTTGAAACAAAAGAAATAATTCAAAAAATTGACAAAACAAAAAGTTGTTTCATTGAAAAAATAAACAAAATAGACAAAACCTTAGCCACACTAACAAGGAGAAAGAGAGAGAAAATTCAAATTACTAAAATTCGTGACGAAAAAGGAAATATCACAACAGACACCACTGAGACACATAACATAATGAGAAGCTACCTTGAAAATCTGTATTCCAACAAAAGAGAAACTACCGAAGACACTGATAAATTTCCAGAGATATATGCTTCTCCCAAACTGAACCAGGAGGACATACACAATTTAAACAGATCAATATCAAGTAATGAAATAGAAGAAGCCATTAAAAACTACCATCTAAGAAAAGCGCAGGACCAGACAGATTCTCAGCCGAGTTCTACAAGACCTTCAAAGAAGAACTCATTCCAATACTTCTCAAAGTACTCCAGGAAATTAAAAAGGAGGGTACCCTACCGAACTCATTCTATGAAGCTAATATCACCCTCATACCCAAACCAGGAAAAGACACATCAAGGAAAGAAAATTTTAGACCAATATCCTTGATGAATATAGATGCAAAGATCCTTAACAAAATATTGGCATAACATATCCAAAAACATATTAAGAAAATCATGTACCATGATCAAGTGGTGTTCATCCCTGGAATGCAAGGATGGTTTAACATCCATAAATCAATAAACGTAATCCATCATGTCAATAGTCTTAAGGATAAGAATCATGTGTTATATCAACTGACACAGAAAAAGGGTTTGACAAAATACAATACCCCTTCATGCTCAAAACACTAGAAAAAATAGGGATAGTAGGAACATACCTGAACAGTGTAAAGGCTATTTATGCTAAGCCCATGGGCTATATCATTCTTAATGGAGAAAAACTGAAACCATTCCCTTTAAAAATGGGAACAAACACGGATGTCCTCTTTCCCCACTTCTATTCAACATTGTCCTTGAAACTCTAGCCAGAGCAATTAGGCAGACTAAAGAAATAAAAGGGATATGAATAGGAAAAGAGGAACTTAAGCTGTCACCATTTGCTGATGACATGATTCTATATTTACAGGATCCAAAAAACTGTTACAGAAAACTTCTAGACCTCTTCAATGAATTCAGTAAAATAGCAGAATATAAAATCAACATGCATAAATCTAGTGCAATTTTATACACAAGCGATGAAACATCTGAAAGGGAAATGAGGAAAACAACTCCATTTGCAATAACTTCAAAAAAAATAAAATACTTGGGAATCAATCTAACCAAAGAGGTAAAAGATCTCTACAATGAAAACTACAAAACATTGAAGAAAGAAATTGAGGAAGACCTTAGAAGATGGAAAGGTCTCCCATGATCTTGGGTAGGCAGAATTAATATTGTCAAAATGGCCATACTACCAAAATTGCTATACAGATTCATTGCAATTCCAATTAAGATTCCAATGATGTACCTTACAGAAATAGAGCAAGCAATCATGAAATTCGTCTGGAAGAATAAAAACCCAGAATCGCTAAAGCAATCCTTAGCAGGAAGAATGAAACAGGGGGTATAGCAATACCAGAACTTCAACTATACTACAAAGCAATAGTAACAAAAACAGCATTGTATTGGCACCAAAGTAGACAGGTAGATCAATGGTACAGAATAGAGGACATGGACACAAACCCAAATAAATACAATTTTCTAATACTAGACAAAGGTGCCAAAATATGCAATGGAGGAAAGAGCCTCTTCAACAAATGGTGCTGGGAAAACTGGAAATCCATATACAACAGAATGAAACTAAATCCCTATCTCCTGCCCTGCACAAAAATCAATTCACAATGGATCAAGGACCTTGAAATCAGACCAGAGAACCTGCATCTTATAGAAGAAAAAGTAGGTCCAAATCTTCAACATGTCAGCTTAGGATCAGACTTCCTTAACAGGACACCCATAGCACAAGAAATAAAAGCAAGAATCAATAACTGGGATAGATTCAAACTAAATAGCTTTCTCTCAGCAAAGGAAACTATCAGCAATGCAAAGAGAGAGCCTACAGAATGGGAGACTATCTTTGCCACTCATACTTCAGATAGAGCACTAATTTCCAGAATGTATAATGAACTCAAAAACTAAACAAAGAATACAAATAACCCAATCAACAAATGGGCTAAGGATATGAACAGATGCTTCACAGAAGAAGATCTACAAGCAATCAACAAACATATGAAAAAATGTTCAACATCTTTAGTAATAAAAGAAATGAAAATCAAAAGTACACTAAGATTCTATCTCACCCCAATTAGAATGATGATTATCAAGAATACAAGCAACAACCGGTGTTGGAGAGGATGTGGGGAAAAAGGTACACTCATACATTGCTAGTAGGGTTGCAAATTAGTACAGTCACTCTGGAAAGCAGTGTGGAGATTCCTTAGAAAACTTGGAGTGGAACCACCATTTGTCCCAGCTATCCCACTCCTTGGCCTATACCCAAAGGACTTAAAATCAGCATACTACAGAGATACAGCCACATCAATGTTCATAGCTGCTCAATTCACAATTGCCAGATTGTGGAACCAACCTAGATGTCCTTCAATTGATGAATGGATAAAGAAACTGTGGTATATATATACAATGGAATATTACTCAGCTATAAAGAATAATAAAATTATGGCATTTGCAGGCAAATGGATGAAATTGGAGAATATCATGCTAAGTGAGATAAGCCAATCTCAAAAAACCAAAGGACGAATGATCTCACTGATAAGTGGATGATGACACATAATGGGGGCTGGGAGGGGGACAAGAATGGAGTAAGGAGGAGGAACTGTATAGAGGGAAAAGAGAGGTGGGAGGGGTGGGGGGGAAGGAAAAAATAACAGAATGAATCAAACACCATTACCCTATGTAAATGTATCATTCCGCAAATGGTATGCTGTTACTCCATGTACAAACAAAAACAACATGTATCCCATTTGTTTACAATAAAAATAAATTTTAAAAAATTTAGTAATAAAGAATTTTTTGTTCTAAGAAGTTCATTACACCATTGTTTTAATGCTTTAGCAATCTTAGGTATTTTAAGACAGTGTTGTTATCACTTAGTCAATGAAAATAATTTTTTGGACTTACACTACCTGTTTCAGAAAAATAATCAAGCACATTTTTTTCCTATGGAGGATCAGTATGCCATTGAAATATAAAATTCAGAAACCATAATAAGCACAATTCAACTCACTGATTTCACTAGTTCACATTTTCTCCTATTAGCTGGCTCATTAGGTAACTACATCCTGTAGTACATTATTAGCCCTATCTCTTGCAAGGCTTGAAGTCATCATTTACTAAGTAAAGAACTATTTTATAGCTATAGTTTCAGCCTCTGAAACAGGATAAAGAGATAGATTTCTTGTGCAAAATTGAAAGTGTGAGGTCAACCAGGAATAAGCAGGGGCTGGCAGTAGGATCAGAGCACTGGAATGAGTTTTGAGGACAGGAAGCAGAGATCACATCACTGACTGAGGTTCTGATTAGATCAGAGCTCCCAATGCCTACGGGGACTTAGGGTAAGGACCCGGGTGACATAGTAGCCTTCACAGAAAATGAACTGGGTGGATGGGCTTCCACACAACATGACCTCATGTGATGTGCTGTAAGTGGAAGGGCCTCTTGGCACAGTGCTGGACCCAGAGAGGAATATCAGGAGTTATCAGCTGAATCACACTTTACAAGACAGAGCCAAGCTGTCACCAACCAGATTTGGTGGGCTATGTAGAAAGGGTTGTCTTAGTTCATTTTCTGATGCTGTAACAGAATGCTTGATGCAGAGTTTATAAAAAATGGAAAGTTATTTGACTCATGATTCTGGAGCCTGGGAAATACAACAGTATGGCTTCTGCATCTGTCAAGGGATTTCATGCTGTTTCGTCTAATAGCAGAAGGCGGAAAAGCATTCGATCACTCTTTCTAGGGAAAGAACGAGGTAAAACATGCTTTCCTTAGAGTCTGTTCCAATTACAATGACGTGTTAGTAAGACTCCATTGCTGTGACCAAAATACCTGATAAGAACAACTTAAAGGAAGACAAGTTTGTTTTGTGTTTACAGTTTAGAGATTCAGTGCCTGGTAAGTTAGTTCCATTTCTCTTGGCCCCAATGAAGGAGACCATGACTAAAGGCCCCAGTGGAGAAAAATTTCACATCTCATTGCAGTCAGAAAGCAGAAAGAGAGAGGGGAAGGGACCACAGGAATGATAAACCCTTCCAGGGACCAACCTCCTTTAGTCACACCCCATGTGTCTACAATTGCCACTCAGCCTGTCCATCTATGACAGACTGATTAAGTTATGGCTCTCATAATTCAAACATTTTACCTCTGAATATGCCTAAATTAATACAGGACATTTGGGGTAACTTCTGATATCCAAACCATAATATTCCACCAGTGACCACAAGTTTATGTCTATCTCACAATGCAAAATGTATTTAGTCAATCTCAAAAATTCAATGGTCTTAGCAGTTTGAGCACTGATCAAAGGTATAAGCCCAAAGTCTCATCTGATACTTAAGGAAAACTCGTCTGTGAGGCCCTAATGAAGATCAAAAGCAAGTTACATATATCCAACATAAAGTAGCACAGAATTAATACTCCCCCAAGAAAACAGAGGAATGGGGTATAGAAAACTTCAAATTTACCTTCACAACTTGACATATCACATTCTGCTAGACAACCTGAAGGAATTGTGACCTTGCTATATTTTTACTGGTCTCCCATACTCTCATTTGAAATCTTGGGAAAAATTCCCTCATTTTCTAATCCCAGAATCCTTCATTGTTGGAGAACCTGTACCATGTGGATGATGGGAAGTTCTATTGTTACCTTGAGCAGTAGCCAGGCCTCTTTGGACCTTGGCTGCAGTGATCTCTGAATGCCAAAGTAGCTGAACCCGCTGAAACAATTTCCTAGGCCCTACACAGTATCACGGTGCCCCATATTTTCCTCTCAGAGGAATTTTTTTTCTATAATGGTTAATCTGAATTTTCAACTTGATTGGATTAAGATATGCCTAAAATTTAGGAGCTTCTGGGTGTCTCAATGTTGGAACGTCAACAGTGAACTGTAGTAGAGACCCACTCTAAGTGTAGGCAGGACAGTCCCATAGGTTGGAGGCTGGGATGGGACAAAAAATGTTGGAAGAACAAGTAATCAGCAGCAGATGCAAGCTCCATTCTTTTTAAGTGTGTTCTTGACTGCTGCTATAATCACCTGAGGACATCCAGCCCCTTCACTCTTCCAAAGCAGACTCTGCCCAGGGACTCTCCAGGTAGTTTTTTTTGTTTTTTTTTTGTTTTTTTTTTTTTAATTTCTTAAAATTTGTTCTAATTAGTTATACATGAGAGTAGAATGCATTTATGTATTTTGATAAATCATACATAAACGGAATATAATTTCTCATTTTTCTGATTGTATATATTGTAGGATCACATTGGACATGTAGTCATATATGGACCTGAGGTAATAATGGTTGTTTCACTCTACTGTCCTTCCTACCCCCCCATATCCTTTTCCCTCCCTTCACTCCCCTCTACCTAATTTAAAGTAACTCTATTCTTCCCTAGTACCCCACCTTCATTTTAATTTAGCATCTGCATATTAGATAAAACATTCAGCCTTTGGTCTTTTTGGTTTGGTTTATTTCACTTAGCATGATAATTCTCCAACTCCATCGATTTAACAGAAAATATCATAATTTCATCCTTCTTTAAAGCTGAGTAATATTCCATTATATATATATTATATATTATAAGTATACATATATAATATATATTATCTCTCTCTATATATATTTCTTTAGCCATTCTTCTGTTGAAGAACATCTAGGTTTGTACCATAGTTTATCTATTGTCAGTGGAGCTGCTATAAACATTGATGTGGCTGCATCACTATAGTATGCTGATTTTAAGTCCTTTGAGTATAAATCGAGGAGTGAATAGCTGGGTCAAATGGTGGTTCCATTCCAAGTTTTCTGAGGAATCTCCATACTGCTTTCCATAATGGTTGCAGTCTCACTAGCAATGTATGAGTGTATCTTTTCCTCCACATCCTTGCCAGCATTTATTGTTGCTTGTATTCTTGAGAATTGCCATTCTTATTGGAGTGAGATGAAATGTTAGAGTAGCTTTGATTTGCATTTCTCTGATTGCTGGAGATGTTGAACATTTTTCATACATTTGTTAATCTATTGTTTATCTTCTTCTGTGAAGTGTGTTTAGTTCCTTAGTCCATTTATTGATTGGGTTATTTGCTTTCTTGGTGTTAAATTTTTTTTTTATTTTGTATATATCCTAGAGATTAATGTTTAAGCCTTCACTCCTGAACCAGGGCTTCATCCATGATCCCTCTTGTTCTGAGACTTCAACTTCTGGAATTGAGCAGCTACTGGTTTCCAATGTGAGTTGGAGGGGCCATTAAAATCATGGCAAGGATTATCTAGAACAGCAGTTCTCAAACTTGAGCATTTGTCCATTGAATGGATCATTTTGTTAAAAACAAAGCATCACTGGTCCAACCTGAGAGATCCTCTTTCAGTATATCTGGACAGAGCACATAAACCTTTAGCAAAATTCCACAGTAATTCTAGTGGAAATTTCTGGTGAAAAGCCATGGTTTAGGGGGAAGATATGAGTTAAGAGAAATTAGTGATTATCTGCCACATCCAGGAAAAATCATAACAAATATACAATCTAGTGAAATACTTCTTGAGGGCACAAATAGGAAGACAGAACTTACCATTTTCCTCATGCAGGCTCTAAAAAACATATATGTGTCATTACTACATCAAGATGTTTCTGATATTAGGAGGCTATTAAAATCATTAAAATTTATGTTTTCAAAATGTTCAATTTAATTCATGGTAACAAATTAAGAAGCCGCATCACAGGCAGTAAGGAAAAGGGAATTTGATCCTGAAGGGGAAGAAGAAATAGATTTAAATTCCACTTCTGTCTCCTGCATTTATCATTGCTACATGCCATCCAAGTGCTCTGTCTTAAGCTTCTAGGAGGTAAAATAGGTATAATTTGCCTTTTAAATATAATGTGAAAATTAGTAGCATATGCTGAAAATTCTGCTTCTGTGCATGGCACATATAATACTCAATATTTTCAATGAATTGATGCATGAACAAGTATGTGTGTGCGTGTGTGTGTGTGTGTGTGTGTGTGCTTGTGCGTGTGAGAGAAAGTTTCTGTAGGAAATCAGCATTTGATTTGGTAGACCAAGTTCACTTTCCTCATTGCAGCTGTGTATTGTCCAATTCTGTAAAAGCAAATCTGCTTCTGCTTGAGCTGCAACATTCATCTTCTGTCCTTGGACATCAGCACTCCTGTTTCTCAGAAGAACTGACTGAATCATGCCACCAACTTTCTTAAGTCTTCAGTATGCAATCCACAGATGATGAGAATTCTCAGCATCCATGATGATGTGATCCAATTCCTATAATAAATCTCCACTTTAGTAAACATCTGTACATGTCCTGTAAGTTCTCTTTCTTCAGATCCTTGGATAATATATTCTTAATGTAAAGCATGTAATATATAATTCAAACATCAGCACAGACTAACAATCTAGAGTCAATGATGCTTGCTTATAGAGAAAAAGTAATTTTTCTCTGTACTGACTTTTGAATATCCTTCCCATCTTCTTCAGTAGTTTTGTGAATCTCCAGAGCATAGTCTGAAAGTAGTCCCACCGAAGTTCCCAATTACCAGAGCTGTCTTCCATGTTAACCCTTCCATTGGCCTCATTTACCACATCACTATCTTGTTCTGATTTCACTGGGAGCCAGACAAAGCTGGAATTTTCCTTGTCACATTCCATTTATTTTCTGGCACATGCTACAGCATACATTAAGTTCATTTTCTTTGGGGGTTTTATTGAGGTATGGAACCATGCACCGTTGAATGGCATAATGTCTTCCAAATGGGATGAACATGAATAATGTTGACAAAAGGACATAGAAAAGGTGACATTCCCTATCTGCATCGTGCATTTCATGCCATGACGACTCTCAAGCTTTCTTTAGAAATAGAAGGAATACTGTGAGTTAAAGGTGTCTGACACTTTAGGATAATTTCGCATACACGATTTAATCTTCATAACCACACTCACCCATAGGTCGTACTTTAATGCGCACTATAAATTGTGGAAACCTGAACTCATCAAGGTGACATAAATTACCAAAGTCATATAACTCAGGAACTGCATAATAGGGTCTAATATGAAATCTCAAGACTCAAAGTCTCCTTGCAGCAGGGACTACAAATATATAAAAAAGTAAAATAAATAAATAAATAAATAGCACAAAGTTGTTCACATAACCAGAAATGAATTTCCTAGCATCAGACACGCACTTTTTTTTTTCATTAATTTGATTCAAATAGTCTTCCTGGTTCTTATTCTCTGATCAGAGTTGTTCTTCCATTATCAATCTCTAGCGTATAAGACTGATTTTTTTCAGATGATCATCATTGCTCCTCAGAGCAGGTAAATCAAACAGTCCTAACAGCTGTCATAAATAAACACTGCAGTGGAACTTCCACCTGAGTGGGAATTATCTAAGTTCTAGTTGGTTCTATTTACTTGGCTCAAAATACTCTGAATGATATATATGCACTATTCTTTAAATTGTGACAATAAGTTTTGATAGTCAGTTTTATTTGACTTTGCATATATTTATATTTTTATTTGTTCTAAGTAAATTTTGAATATAATCCAAAGAGTTCTACAAGTAAAACTGTCTCAAGTTTAAATGACTTTTTTAAGAAGGCCAAAATATTTCTGTTGTAGATATTGGAAAGTATGCATCTTTTATTACAGCAGGTCATGGTCACATGAATGTTTGTGTGCTCTTCTTTGTAAAGCTGGGAAGATCTTGTTTAATTATTAGTACTTATGAAACAAGGTATGTATAGAAATGATTAAGTGAACCAACTTAACTATCCTCAGCTAGAAATCCTGTTAACTCCATCTCCGATCATTTGATAAATGATTTTAGATACATTTTTCAACTTACAAGATTGCCAGGCATTCCAGGAAAGATGAACTCAAGCACAGACAGAATTCATACAGACCAAGAGGAAACTCACCAAATACGTAGAACAATGCTGTGTCAATGCACTTGATGCTATTGTATGCAGGGAAGTAGACACATTCTTCTGCTTTCTTCCCACTACTCCTATGCCCTGAGTGAAAGATTTATTTCTGTGGTCTTTTTCTAATATTCCGTTTCTCAGAAAATGATATTTCAAAGCTGGAGACATTAATTGACCCTTTGTACTATCAGATATGGTTAGTACATCTTAAGGAATTCAAAGCTATTTCTAAATTTCTGCTTTCTGTGTCCACGTGAAACATAGGGTCAGGCAAAGCTTTTGTCTTCAGACCAGGTTCTTGGTCTCTCTATCCCTACCATATGAAGTTTTGGGTTTGATCCCCAGCACCACAAGAAAATGTACCAGTCCAACTCATCCTCTTCTTCCTCTTCTGGACAAGTAAAGGCATGACTCTTAGTTTCAGGAGAAGTTAAGGAGGCATTGCTTGGGTCTTCAGTCACAAACTCTACCTAGTCAGAGTTTGGTTGAAGGAAATTAGTGTTAGAAATTCAGTCCTAAAGAAATGGCTTGTTGTTTCCCTCTCAACTGTCGATTTTTTGAGATTGAAATTAACTCTCATCACAACCATGAGCAATCTCTGACTTCATAAAAAAAATACCATTAAAATACCATAAGACAGAATATCTACTATTTCACATCATTTGTATGCATAGCTCTCTATTATGTCACTGAATTAATATTTAACATTGATATCTGAAAATAATGGGAATTGAACGTGTTTGGATCTGGTAAGTACACTAGTTTCCTAGGACAGCCAGAGCAAATACTATAAACTTGATGGCTTAAAACAGCATACATACATGCTTTCACAACTCAAGAGGCCAGAAATATAAAATCCAAAAGTTGTCAAAGTTCTTCCCTTTTAAATGATCTCAGGGAGAATCTATGTAATGTATCTCTCTTAGCTTCTAGTGGCTGCTAGAAATCCTTGACATTTCTTAGTTCGTGAATGCATTTCTCCCATTCTGTCTCTGCCTACCCATGGTCTTCTCCTATGTTTGGGTGTCTTCTTTGTGTCTCAGATATCTCCATTTTCTTATAAGAATACCATTCATTGAATATAGATCCCAACGTTAATCCAATGATACCTTGAGATCCCTAACTTAATTACATACGCAAATGTTCTATTTTCAAATCAGGTGTATTCAAAGATATCGGCGGGTGTCAGTATTTCCATGTACTTTTAATTGAACAAACACTTCCATGATGGGAATTACCTATATTCTCCCCTCCTTAATAGTGTGTTTTTTTTTTTTTCCATGAAAATATATGAATGGACCCAGGTATGTCTGGTTTATGTTTCACAGAAATCAAAACTTGGAACAAATGCTTTGGGGCAGGTGGTTTAATTGACAAATTACCTCTGGGAACAGGGAAGTTGGATAGGAGGAAGTAAATGAGAAACAGGGGAAATCCAATAACAGGATGAGTTATTAAGTTTGCAACTGGTGTTTGATCCTGAAATATGTTCTGAGAAGACTTATGACGCATGCCTCCAAACTGCCATCTGGGCACAAACAGAGGGGAAAATGCATACACCAACAAACATTTCCCATTGGTCAATGATGGCTCAATTGAAATTAACTTCTCTGTAGTTTCAGTTTTCATAAGCTCCTGTGTATGTCTCCACTGATATCTCAAAATAAATCCTCCTTGTAGAATGACTCAGAAAGAGAGCAAGAAGTACCCTGTTGCCTCAGGTCGCCCAAAGCTTTGGAGCCAGCTTGGACATATTTGCTATAACTGAAGAGAAGAAGATGAACGTATGTCAAGTGGCATTCTGATATTCCTAACTTTTTACTTTTGTGGGTTGGGTAATTGTTATCATTTGTACTTCAACCAAGTGACAACCTCTCTTTCAAGACGACAGTGAGCTTTAATCTATGGAAATTAATACAAAATGATGATTGGAAAGCTACAGTCCCTATTGTAGAAGCTAATATGAGACAATTGTTGATACCCCTTTTCTTCTCCCCCCACACTCCAGCGTAGATTTTCCTCATTTCTTGCCAGCAACTGCTTAGTGTTGGTTATTCAACTTTTGGAGGTAGACTAGGTCCATCAAAGGAGAACTGCTCAGGTTATGACTGTGTCCATTATCTGATTACTATGGTTGTTCTGATAATTTTTTCACTGCACCTGATGTGTACTGATAACATCCTATGTATTAGGGGTTAATTACCTGTATAGATTCCTTCATTTTCCGCTGTTCTACTGAAAAAAAAAAAAAAAAAAAATGCCAAAATAACCAGAAGGCATTTCACATTTAATGATATCTTACAGTGTTTCCTGAAGAAAATAATTGGGAAAAGTCTAAAAAAGTGGTGATTTTATAAACAGGTGATTAGAAAAAGACAATGAAAGAGAATAACCCTATGCCAATATCTTATATATTCTCTGACACTGGGAGTTGATTTAGTTTATTTTCTATACTTTAAAAGACAGTGCCCAATCTCATAGGTTGTTGTAACTGAGAAGAAATCAAATGTAGAGTTATTCCTATAAAAGACTACCCTTTTTCTCTGAGGACCAATTTCTTTCTCTCTCTCTCTCTCTTATTTTTTTTTTTTAATTGAAGATTTAACCAGAGACACTTTACAACTGAACTACTTCACCAGCTCCTTTGTTTTGTTTTACTTTTTCTTTAATTTGGAGACAGGGTCTCACTAAGTTGCATAGGGCCTTGCTAAGATTCTGAGACTGGCCTTGGATTTGTAATCTTCCTGTTTCAGCTTTCTAAGCTTCTGGGATTACAAGTGTGTGCCACCCATGCCCAATAGGACCACCCTCCTCTGTTTGACAAGCAATACAGTAAGACATTTATTATAAAATGACCCCAGGGATCAAGAAAATTATATGCAGGATAATGTGCCAATAGGTAAAATATTGCAGAAATCTTCAAATGGTGTTGCTACTGTAGGGTATGCACAAAGAGAAATGAAACCCATATCCGAAATAGGAACTAATCCCAATGTCACTGGAATCACAACTCCTACCTGGTAAAAGGGATCCAGTGCAATAAACCCCAAGTGAGTACATGGTTAACTCTCAAAGTGATTCCATGTAAGGGGTTAAAGGTTATTATTTTCTGCTAACAGTTGGGGATTTAGTAGTGATATAATTGGATTACCTTTGGTAGCATATATCCTATGTTGATGGGTCTTTTTGTTCTCTCTTCATGTCACTGTACCTGTTTTGTTCCATAGGCCAATTTCCAGAATGGGTCATTCTATCCACTTAATTTGGTAGGTGAGATCTGATGAGTATTTTTGTGCTACATTAAACTCTGTGTGCTTCATGCCCATGCCCATTCACTCACTTACTTCTTCCTTAGACTGTCTTACCTCAAATTTTCTAATCTGGCTTTTTCCAGATTCTTGAACAAATCAGACAAGATACTTGCCATTTTCTGGTATTTTTAAATATCAGAACTCTTGTCTGTTTTTCCATCCATATGAAGTAACCAAAGATGTTAGTCAGCTTTCCACTACTGTGACAAAATACCTGAGAAAATCAACTTAAAAGAAAGGCAGGCTTTTTTTTTTTTTTTTTCCATATCATTTTAGAGGTTTATGTCCATAGTGATATGGTCCTGTCACTTTGGGCCTGGGCCAACACAGTATATTAGGTGAGAGCATGTAGCATAAAGGCCTGTTCACCTAATAGTAACCAGGAGGCAAAAGGAAAGAGAAGAGGCCAGCATTCAAATGTTCCTTTTAAGAACAGTTCCCCCAGTCACCTAATTTCCTATGACTGGGCCCCCACTTCCTAAAGATTGCACCACCTCAGAATTGTGCTACAGACTCTTGCCCAAGTCATTAACACATGTACTTTTTTAATATTTATTATTATTATTTTGCAGGAGGTGACTTTCATATTCAAACTTTAGCAGTAGCTGAGTGTTCCAACTCCATTCTGAGAGGATTTCCTTCACCCACCTTTTAGCGATACCACGAGAGGGCTATAGTGTGGCAGATCTACTATATTTATGACCAAAACAGATGCAGTTGATAATATGTACCAGACCTTGGTTTTGTGTTTGTTGTTTCTTCTTCACTCATTAGTCACAGGGACCTCTGGCAAGCCATTGACGTGAGCAAATGAAAGGCATACATGAAAACAAACACTACCACTGCAATCTAAACCACTGTATGTGTTATTTACTTGTATGTTTTGGAGGCTTTTAGGCCCAATCACGAACCCATAATACAATGCATCACTTTTATACCCTGCTATCCAAAACAATATGATTCAGTAGGACTTTGAGTTGTCACACTTACTTGGTGTCTTATGTTTGGTCTTTTCTAAGGGATGGTTTCATATTGGGAACCTCTTCTCAAATGGTGAATAGTTTACATTGTAGATGCATACATAACTTTGCTCCAGAACTGTAAATGTCCCTCCCAATTTTGTCTCTTCTACTGGGACTTGTCATAGACTGCATGAGATCTTTTCTGTTGGTTCTGATGTGTCACTACTTAATGAGCCCAGGAACTTTCACTGAAGTCTGTACTTAAAACAGCCATCTAACTCACAATGAAGGGATGAGAACAGTTACCAGATGTGGTGTTTACTTCTTCCCAAACTCAGGTATTAGGGCTCTTCATTACTGGAAGAAGATAAAGAGAAAAAATTTACTATTTTTTTTTTTTTTCAGAGAAAAGGTTTGTCATATTCTGAAATACCATGATTCCCTAAAATATCACTTCAAAACTTCACATATTTTGTCTCCAATGTTCTGGAATGTGTGTATTATTAGGCGTTTAGAGTACACATTAATTCCTACTTGCAACATTCAGTTAACTAAATGTTATCAACAGGGTCGATCACATGTTCCACAAAATCTCAAGATGTAAAAATTCCCTTTGGGTTATACTTTGAAAAAGAAA
Source organism: Sciurus vulgaris (assembly GCF_902686455.1). Classification (NCBI taxonomy): domain Eukaryota; kingdom Metazoa; phylum Chordata; class Mammalia; order Rodentia; family Sciuridae; genus Sciurus; species Sciurus vulgaris. Next base: position 20,140,229 of record NC_136470.1, on the reverse strand, counting down.
AGGAGAGTTAACAAACCCCTGGAGAAAGACCAAAAAAAAAAAAAGATCTACTGTATTCCTACAGAAATTGCAAGTGCTTTTGATTTTTTCTTACTAATGTGAGTAGAGAAGAATGTACTTATCAGACCAATTACCAAATGCCAGAGGTCATATACAGCTGCTCCAGTAAAGAGTGGATGTTCAGTACAGTAGCCACGCTTTGAGCTGCTAAGTGTTTAAGAAAGAGGTGACTTTCCACATACATTTTTTTATATTATATATCCAGTCCTTCTTATAACATGGGCACAAAAACCTGAGTTATTGTTGTGGTTTAGATGTGAGGTATCTCACAAAAGCTAATGTATGAAACAATGCAGGGAAGTTCAGAGGTGAATGATTAGATTATGGCAGTGGATTGATCCCCTGATAGGGATAAACTGGGTGGTAACTGAAACAGATAGGATTTAGCTGGGAGAGATAGGTCACTGGTAAATAGATCTCTCCCTCTGCTTCCTTCTCACCATGTCCTGAGTCCCCCCGCCTTATGTTCTACCTCCCTTGGACCAAAAGCAATGTGGTTGGTCATTTATGAACTGAAACTTCTGAAACATGAGCACCAAATATTCTTCCTCTACATTGCTCTTGTCTGGTCATTTGGTTAGAGCAAAAAAAAAGCTGACTAAAACCGTTACCACTGTATTTTTCATTTCGAACATTTCCATAAAACAAAATTCACCTAGTAATTAATATATAAAAGAGGTAACTGGAGTTACTTGGCTTAGGTTGGGTATAGGGCTAGCTCTACCTTGGCAATTACTTGGTAAGAAACACAATTAGGAACCCTCACCCTGAGGGAACAAAGAATCAAAGACCCCTAACATAGGTAGATCAGGTTCAGATAGCCAAATACACAGACAGTGGATCTCATCCCTGTTGTTAGTTGTGCAGTCTCTGTATAAACACTTCCAGGAAGCCAAAGTTCCTTGCATTTGATTGAGCCAATATTTAAACACACCAACTGTACCGTAACCAAGGTGCTAGAGATTCTAATGTGATATGGTTCACATAATTGGTCTGTTTTCATCTTTTTAAATGATAGAATAAGTGGTATGATGAGTACAATTTATAGTTTGGAAAGTGTTGAGGGTTAAATTGTGCATCCTGCCCTGACCATGCCCCCATCAACATTTGAGATAGTCTTAAAAAAAAAAAAAAAAAAAGGAGCAAACTAAACGACACCTACCCTAATACTTGAGAAGGTGAACTTATTTGGACATAGCATCTTTGATGAGTTAATCAGATTAAGATGAAATAGGATGGTGTCGAATCTAATATAACTGGTGTTAATTGCAGACACAGAGACATGAGGAAATTGAAGTGATGAATTTATTGAAAAGAGTGCAAAGGCTTGCCGACCATCCCAGGATCTAGGAGAGGACAGGAAGTTAGCAAACTCGAACAGGTTCTTCCTCAGTTCTCAGAAGGCATCTTCTTTACGGACACCAGGATTTCAAACTTCTAGCCTCCAGTACTGTAACACAATATATTTTCTTTGATTTAAGCCAACTAGCTCGTGATTCTGTTATGACAGCCCCAAGAAACTAATACAGAAAGTTACAGACTTTTCACTTGGTACACAAAAGGATAAATTGTAGAAGTGTAGAAAAATGTTTAAGGGCCTTGGGGTTTGCGATACATGGGTTTCCACACTACCTTTATTACCTGTTGTGTGATTCTGGAAAATATCTTAATTCACTAAATTTCAACTTGTGTACATATGATATTGAAATTATAATAATGGTATCTAGTTTATAAAACTTGGTTGGGGATTAAATTGGTCAATGCATAATATATGGTTGCCATATATGGTTTTCATGTAGTAAGTAATTAGTAAATATTAGGTATTATTGTCATTATTAATACTATAAAACTCTTACAGTCCGAAGAAATCATGGAGACAGCTAAAATGACATTGATCCTTTACTTTTCATTGTTAAAAATATTTATTTTTATACAGTCCATCATAAATAAGTCAGTAGATGGTCTACTCTGCCACAGATGCATCTGAGAAGTAAAAGCCCTGTGCCATCCAACTGGTGACTATCTGAACGACATCCCATTGCTTATCCCAGCCAGAGCATACATCTTCCAAGTTGTCTCTGTTCAATGACTGTTTCCAAATCCAGGTGACCAAACAGTTCATCCCCAAAGTAGTCTCAAAACTGTTGGTTCAGGCATTCCAGGATTTGTACCCCTTTTAAATTCCAGGTAAATCATAAGAGATTCCTCTTCAAAGCCCCAAAGGATGGCAAATTGGCCACCCTTGAAGAGTTGCTGGAGTCTCTGTTTAACTTCTTTGCTCATCTTCACCAGCATCTATGGGGGGCTCAATATGTATGCCCACCATGGTGACTCTGTATGTGGATCCATTTACTTTATAAGTACTTCATAAGCAGAAGTTACTAGATGCTTAAAAACATGAAAGAATAGGACATATATTTGCCTTACAGAGTTTATACTCTATTTGAAAGATTAAACTTTGAACAACCAAATAAACTTAAAAAGAAGGTTAATATCTGACACTAAATGCTGTAGAAAAAAATTAGACCTCCGTGGGGTAAAGAGAATGGGACTGTGAAAAGAGAGAAAGAAATTAGAGAAAGTAGAATTCTACAGATTGGCTTCCCTAAGAAAATTTCATAAGTCATTAATGTTCATTTCTTATAAAAGATTTTGTTTGATTTGGAAATATATAATCTGGATAGTTATATGCTCAAAATGAATGTGTTCCATTCCAATTGGGATAATCTAAGAAAATAAAGCAACCGCAAGATGGAGATAATAATGGATATGTCAGGAATGAAATAAGCAGGTGATAAATCACAAATTTTTTTTAAAAAAATGGGGATTCTAGTTACTTTTCCCCCTTACTTATAAAAACTTACTATGACTTTGGTTATTGGGTCCCCTGTGTCCCTCACCTACACAGGAGTTTTCTGTGAACTGCACACTGATAGGATTTGATCTTACCAAATTAGAAGAATGAGATTAAAGCAAAAATGCAAAGCCTTGAAGTTTTCCTCTTTTGGGGAAAAATGATCAAAAGAGAAAGCAAATTGTACCCTTTACCTCCAATGGAGCCATGTGGAGACTGAGTCACGAGTGAACATGAGAATGTGGGTAGTCAGAAGAGGTAAGGTGATGGCATGGACCGAAGTGCATGGGTGAGAAAGCCAGAAATTTCCTCCAAGAAGTTACATTAATTTAGAATGTGGAAGAGCACAAACTTTACTAAGTTTTTCCATGAGCTGAGTATAGTCACATGCTGTGTGACAATATTGCAATCAATAAAGAACTGCATAAGTGACAGCAGTCCCAGAAGATTATAAGGGAACTTTAAATCCCCTAACACCTACTGATGTTATAGTCATCATAACATTACAGCTTAGCACATTACTAACACGATTTTCCATTTTCATGTTGTTGATTGAAACAAACCTACTATGTTGCCAATCATAGCATAGCATAGAGCATATGATCATGTGGGATACATAATAATAATGCTAATAAAGGACTCTTTCAGTGGCTTATGTAATTCCCATACCACACATTTTATCATTATCTTATTTTTTATCATTACTTATAAGGCACCACTTTTGTTTATTTAAAAAAAAAAAAAAAAAAAAAAAAAAAACTTTACCATAAAATAGAATGCCATGTTACACCAGCGGCAGCCTCACACATCTCAAGTTCATACAGTCTCTTGATTGTATCGTTTTTCTCTTGTGCTTAATTTAATCTTTCATGCACACATGCACACATAGACACACACACCATAGTAGTCTAGGTGTACAGTAAGCAATCCCATCTAGATTTGTGTAAGCATACATTATGATGTTTGCCCAATGATGAAATAATGCATTTCTCAGAATGATGTCCCAATCATTAAGCAAACTATTTTAATAGATGCAAGTAAAGACATGATTCCTGTTTACATTGTACTTCCTCAAAAGTATCACAAAATATGAACAAGAACCTTGTGGACCACAGCAATCATAAGGTTACAGAACCCTTATTAATGCTTCAGCCATCTGACCCCATCCCATGGGATCCCTGTTTGGTCTACTGCCTGAGTCATCTCTGGGCTTCTAGTGCCTCCCCTGGAACCAAAGAAATTATAGCCCCTTGGGGTTTAAGAAATTGCATAGTTTGTCAAACGACTATGTGATAAAACAAATTCTATCTGTACAAGTGAACCAGGTATCTTTGAACTGCCACTGAGTCTGTCCCATGTTAGGAGTTTCTAGTTTGTGGAATTTGACCCCTATTTACCTGAATCTCTTTGATGTTTGGGATCCAATTAGCCTATTTCATGATCCTGAATCCTGGAGTTACAGAGGAGCAGTTGTATCCTGTATTCCATCATCAGGCAAACATCACTATGTGTGCTTATGTTATATGTTCCTTGTCTATGAAATAATTAGAGGAAATACGGGAAAAATTGAACAAAACGTTAGCAGATTAAAGCATGAAAAAGCAAGCTAAAAAATAAAACTAATAAAAACTGTACCAAAGAGATAAAAAAGAGTAAACAGGCCTTGTAGAATAAATAGCTGAAAATAAGAATATATCCCTAAGTCAGCGTTCCAAGATATTGTTTAAAAATTTAGTATAAAAATAACTCTCAAGTATGATATACATAAATGCAGAAAGTTGTATATTGATAACCTATTTTCTAAAAATTAAATACAAAAATTTCTAAAAACACACATTTATTTTTTAAGTGAGGAGAGCTGAGGGATTAAGATGAACAAATACAACCAAGTTCCAGGGATATATGTATATTAAGGTCATCATCATTTAATTGATGAATACGGCTCTTTCTTTAACAATTCTCTGCATTATTTCAATTTTTCCTCCTTTGCAAAATCAATATTTTTGAGCAAGATATAAATTTTGCTTGCTTAAATTTTTTTCCACAAGTTCTATGCACCAAAAAATATTTGTATTTTTACTATGACATTAATTGTTCATTATCATTTTCCATTCTGATTCCACTTTAACCCTTTTTTAACATTTCTTTGATAATGTTTCAATGTCTTTCTTCCCTGAAATCAAATTTAATATAAATTTAAATTCATTATAGTAACGAACTTGGTTATTGTTTTGGTTTTTAAGGCTGACATAATAAATGCCACAGACCATTTGACTTAGACATCAGAAACTTATTTTTGTGTATTTATGGAGCTTAGAAGTAAAGATCAAGGTCTTAACATGATTGATTTCTTCTGAGTTCTTTCTCTTTGCTGGTAATGGCTGTTTTTCTGGTCTGGTCACCCTTGTTCTGCATGTTGTCTGTGTCTAAAACTCTTCTACTTGTAATTTCACAGTCATAATGTTCCAGGGCCTAATAATATAAGCACGTTTGACCGTGAAAAGCATCATCTCCTAATATGGGCACATTATGAGTAATGGGGATTAGGACTTCTACATATGATTTAGGAAGGACCCAATTTAGCCTATAATAGTGACCTAGTAGAAACCTTGTAGCATGTCTGTCCCAGATTCTATAAAAATCTCATCAGATTCTTCCTTGAACCCAAGTTAGAAAGCACTGTCCAGTATAATTACATCTGTTGTCCACAAAGCTGCAGCCTATGCTATGGCTTTGTCAGCTCTTTAGTCAACTTCTTGTTTGGAGGACAAAGTTGCCACTCATAAACCATATTTTTATTTTCTTCTTTCTTATGATGTATTCAATAAAACCAGCTATATATCACCATCATATGCTTAATATAATGTATGAATAATTTAAAAGTGATGTCAGAAATTAGCTACAAAAAAGCATTACACTTTATAACAAATGGGAGAAATGTTTGAAAAGGAAACACAACTGACAATAGCAAAGGAAAAACTCAATGACAGGAAGGATTTGTCCTGGCTTTGACACCTGCAATTCTTGTGATGTCATTTAGAGCAAACCCTATGGGAATGGTCTGATAATTTCCATCTTATAGCTGAAATTCAGAATTAGAAGGTTACTCACCAAGTAGGAGGTGGAACCCGGACTCAAATTCTGCTAAAATCTAATAGATTTTCTATCTTTAAACTGCAGTGAACTGACTGCTACCCTAGAATTTCTACACAGCAGTAGAGATTTTACCATTTTTAAAGCAAAACTACAAGTTTTCCATAGGGGCTATATCCCTTTTAAATCAATACCTTATAATTGTGACTTTTAAATATTTGCTTTTATACCCTAAATTTTTTTTCATATGGATCCCTAACTTCTTGATATATATTCTTATTTAGTAAGTACATTTTTCTTCATACTAAAGCCCAAGGTACATTTAATGAGATTGAGTTTTAGATGGTTTCATATTAGGATTTTTTGTTCTTTAAAAAATATTTCTAACAATTTGTGTTATCCATCTCCTTTTAAAAAGTGACTTAATCCTCTAAATACAGAATCATGTCTTTGGCAAATAAAGATAGCTTGTGTTCTTCTTTTCCTATTGGTATCCCTTTAATTTCTTTGGTTTGTCTGATTGCTTTGGTTAGTGTTTCAAGGACGATGTTGAATAGAAATGGGGAAAGAAGGCATCCCTGCCTCATTCCATTTTTTAAAGAGAATTCTTTCAGTTTTTCTCCATTTAGAATGATGTTGGCTGTGGGTTTAGCATACATAACCTTTACAATATTGTGGTATGTTCCCACAATCCCTTATTTTTCTAGTGTTTTGAGCATGAAAGAGTGCTGTATTTTATCAAATGCTTTTTCAGCATCTATCGAAATAATCATGATTATTTAAGTCTATTGATGTGATGAATTATGTTTATTTATTTCTGGATGTTGAACCAACCTTGCAAATCAGTGCAGCCACTCTATTCAAAAAACTTGGATTAGACTCACATTGTGACCCAGTTATCCCACCCCTCAGTTTATACGCAAAAGACTTAAAATCAGTATACTATAGTAACACAGCCACATCAATGTTTATAGCAGTTCAAGTCACAATAGCTAGATTGTGGAACCCACCTAGATGCCCTTCAACAGATGAATGGATAAAGAAATCGTGGCATATATACACAATGAAATATTATTCAGCCATAAAAAAGAATAAAATTATGGCACTTGCAGGTGAAAGGATGGAATTAGAGAATATCATGCTAAGTGAACTAAACCAATCCCAAAAAACCAAAGGCCAAATGTTTTCTGTGATAAGTAGATGATGATACACAAACAGGGGTGGGGAATGGGGGGTAAGAGAAGAATGGAGGAACATTGGATTGTGTAGAGGGAAATGAGACTGGGGAGAGAGTAAGGGTAGGAAAGATAGTAGAATGAAACAGACATCATTACCCTATGTACATGTATGATTACATGAATGATGTGAATCTACATCATGTATACCATAGAAAGGAAATTTGTACCCAATTTGTGTACAATGAATCAAAATGCAGTCTGTAAAAATAAAAAAATTAAAAATTGAAAAAATTTTAAAAAGTGACTTGAGTCATATATACTTTAAAAAGACAAAATATTAAAAAATACAAGTCCATCAGATGAGGAAATGGGGAAGATAAAATTAAGGAAAGTAAGCAAGAAATGTACATGCAAGTCACTCCTGCGATCTTGCGGGATTTCTGTATTATCTACTGGTCTAGTTCAACTTTTTATTTCCCCTCTGGGAGTGTTGGGGAACATACTGGTACATTTTAAGATCTAAGATGTAAATTATTCAAACCTTTCATACTTACTAATGATAAAGTAGGTAAGTAAGAAGGTATAAAATGCAGCTTAACTCTCAAATAGTTCAGAGCATTGCATCTATGATTATATTTCTAATCTACACCTATATTTCTATCTTCACCTTTGCCAACATATGCACCAAATTGATCTCTATCTCTAGACAGTGAGAAAGAAAAAGCAGTAATGATAGACAAATATGGTCAAATGATACTGATATATGAATTTGGGTAGTTGTATGCATTCCTTCGATTCTTTAAGTTTAAAACTATTTACAAATAAACTGCTAACCACACACACCCCCCCACACACACAGTATCTCATCTTTTAAAACACCGGTTCAGCAGTTCGCCCTCTTCATCCTGCATCATTTAGTCTTTCTACTGAATCACTTTGAAAAGCTCTTACCAACCCATGTCTCCATCAGCTATTGCAAACTTTCTCTTTAGCTTTTGTCAGCAAAATTCCTTTAAAGAAGAGTCTATTGTTCCCATCTCTTTTTATTCCTCCCCCATCCTGTTGTAAACCTATGGTTCATACATAAAACCATTAAAGATTAAAACTGAACTCTTGCCTTCCAAACATCCTCTGTCAGCAGTCTACACACTTAATGGGAACCCCTTAAGAGCCTTCTTACTTGGGATCTTCAATAGCTTTCTAACTGGTCTAATCTCCATTCTTGTTTCTCTAGAATTTATTCTCAGCACAGTATCCGGAGCTACTCTTTTAAATGGAGTCAAATCAGTTCACTACTCTATTCAAAACCTTTAACAGCTTCATCTTGGGAGTCCCAAAGACCCTACAAAAACCTACAGAGCCTTTTTTGACATGCTCATTTTCCCAGCACACATCAGTCATTCCCAGGATCCTTTATTGCTTATCTGATGACTTAAACTCCTGTGTCCCTAGCTGCCTTGGTTCTTGTGGATTCCTTGTTTCGGGAATGTGTGAAGCATACTCCTGTCTCACTGCCTTTGGACTGCCTTAGCCCACCTAGAATTCTCTTGCCTTCAATATTTGCATTTGTGCATTTTATTCAACTCAAACATTACCTTTGTAATGATCGAGTTTATATTCATAACCACTTCATCACGTAACCAGATAATCCCTGTTTTATTCATCCTACTTTTTTCCTTTTTTTTTATTATACTCTGTGATAGCTGGGAATGTGGCCAAGTGGCAGAGCACTTGCCTAATATGCAAGAACCCTAAGTCCCCTCCCCCAGCACCAAAGAACAAACAAAAATGATATTGCTATAATACCCCAAGAGAGGCTCTATACTTGCTTACATATTTGTTTATATCAATTTAGTCATCTATGATGTCAGTTTCTTGTAAGAAATTTGTATATTTTTCAGCCTAGGATAGCATCTTAACTCATTCTGAGTAATGACTGAATTCTACCCAAGAGTAATTGTGATACCACCGTTCATTGGTGATGAGATCTGCTTCCCCAGATGTTGAAGTATAACATCAGAGATGCACGCCAAGGCAAGCATATACTAAGCAGATTTTATTTAAAAGTAGTAACACAGACTTCTCCCAGAAGGGAGAAGGGAGCCATGGCTGATATTCTAGAATCCCAAGAAATGAGAGCACCCTACATCTTTTATAGATTAGGGTCTCCTTTGTTCTGTTCTCTCCCCGCCCCTTATCTTTCTCCTTCCTGCCTACCTGACTAGGTTCAGGAATTTCCAGTAACATGGCAACAAAAGTAAGCAGCAGATGGCAGGGGTAGGGGCCAAATGAAGATTCAGGTAGGAGCCCAGGTGACATTAATTAGTAATTCCCTGCCTGCAGCATTTTGGGAGGGGGGTCAGTTAGGCAGGTAACCTTGGTGATCAAAAAGGGCTCTGGAGACACACATTCCAATCTTCCAGGGGTGGTCTCCAACTTCCGAGACTCAGATGGCTTCCATTCCTGGATTCAACCAGATTTATTATTCTACTTTAACTGCCTGTCCTTGATTCTGGCTTCATTGTCTATGTTGTCTTTTCTAATGATTGAAATTGAAATAACGATGGATGTATTAAATAATTGATTAAAAGAGATCTATATGTTATCAAAAAATGGGGGAAAGTATTAAATTAGAGATTATACTTTTGTTCCCAACATTTAAAGAATAAAATCTACATCATTGAAATGGAAAACTTAATCAATATTTAAAATAGTTTAATATTTAAAATAGTTTAAGTCTTATGACGAGGTGTCTTATTCTTTTCCTTTATTGCCTCCATTCTTCTTAACACTCTGTAAAATGTTTACTCATTAATCTATTCTGAAAACATTTATTCAGAGTTGACCTGGAAAACTTAATATTCCCTAAATTTGACTACATTTTAGGCAGTTTTCTAGGCCTCTAATCTCTCCTTTCTTAAACCATTGACTGTAGAAAAATGTAACTGTAAATTCTTTCCCTGGTCTTTTGAGATGTAAATCTTTTTAAAAGCTTCTTGCCAGTTTTATAACCCAAGATTGTCTTTCTCAAGGACCTAAGACCCATCTCTTTGAGATGTAAACATCAAGGACAGTAGCAGACCCTGAGAGAAGGCAGGAGCCTAATTCTGTGAGCACCTTATCTCCAAGTTGTAAAATTACCTTCTGTCATGAAGATATGAGCGAATTTATATTCTTTGGGTAAGGTCAATTAGCAAATACAGAAAGTCTAAGAGTCCTCACTCCAGCTCTTAGAAATTCTCTGTCCCTTTTCACCAGAACTGGTCTGTACACTTTTCCCCTGTTGCTGGCAAGAGTATTGGAATAAAATTAATTTCTGTTTGCTCATCTTGTCCAGTGTGACATTTTTCTCTACAGAGTGTATTTTGTGCCAAGAAAATACATACTATAAATAATCTTTGCAATAAGGACACAAAATGTGCCAGAACAGAAAATAATTTATATCAATCTTGACTTTTTCTCAGTGAAAAAACTTTTATTGAAGAGTTAGTTTTCCTGATGCCATTTTCCTCCTCAAGGAGAATCTGCCATAAAAAAATATAAATCCTGATTTATTAAGCTTTATAATTAAATGTGCATAGTTTTCATTTTTCACATGGGCAATTTACTACTTTGACTACAGGAAATTAGAAAGTATAAAAAAATGCATTCGAAATAACATTAGTGCAAATTTTTTTTTTTTTTTTTTTTTTGGTACCAGTGATTGAACCTGGAGCACTTAACATTGAGCCTCATTCACAGCTCTTTTTATTTTTATTTTGAGACAGGATCTCACTAAATTGCTTAGGGCCTCACTAAATTGCTGAGGCTGGCTTTGAACTTGAGATCCTCTTGTCTCAGCCTCCTGAGCCACTGGACTTACAGGTGTGCACAACTGCACTGGGCATATTAGTTCACATATTGAAAGAGATATTTGTGTTTAATTTAAATTTATTTGGTTAATTTAAAATTTATAAATTTTAATATTCAAAATAGTTAATTTTAGTATTAATATAAATAAATATGCTATTTTCTACTACTTCGCCACGTATTTATTTTGCCTATTATAAACTTTAAAAAAATTATACCAACCTCAAACAATATTATTTAACTCACTGATTTGCATAAAAACAAAGTGAAACTTTAAGCTAGATATAGACATTATTTCTTATGAACTGAATTGTGTTCCCCACAAAAAAGATACATGTGGAAGTGCTAATTCTCAGTACTTCAAAATATAACCACATGTGGAGACAGGGTCTTTACAGAAGAAATCAAGTTTAAATGAGGTCATTAAGGTGTGCGCTAACTTAATATGCCTGATGTTCTCAGAAAAAAAGAGAAATTTGAACACTGAGATATGCATACTAAGAGGTGAGATGATGTGTAAAGTCTTAGGGAGAAGATAGTCATGTACAAGATAGGCATCTAATCTAGAAGACCTGGTACAGGTCCTGTTCTCTCAGTCCTCAGAAGGAAATGTGGCAGGGATTTAGGATAAAGAGAGAGAGAAATACTGAATTTAAAGGCAATACCCACAAGCCGTTGAGATGCAGAAAGCCCAGTTTTCAACCTTGAGCAACATGCTCTTGACCCAGGCTCTTATAAAATGAGGGAAATACCAAGTGTAGGAAAAACTAGCCTGAAATTGTGCAGCTCCATCCTGACCCCACCTCCAGCCCAGCCTCTGCTACAGCCCTTTTATTTTGGACCTCCAACCCAAGTCAGGGCTTTGCACTGTCTAAATAGCCTACATTCTCCCTTGAATGTGTATGTACCTTCCTAAATAACCTCTGTCTATACTTTTGTCTTTTTCATGCTGAAATTCTTTTCTGTCATGTGAGCGAAGAACCCCACTGGTCCTCAGTTGAGTTCCTCTGGAGATATCTCTGCTCCTGTGATAGAACCAAACCTGCTGACACATTGATTTTGGACTTCAAACTCTCCAGAACTGTGAGAGAAAAAGGTTTCTCTTGTTTAAGTTGCCATGTTTGTGGTATTGTGCTATGGCAGCTATCACAAATAAACACATTCCTCACACCAAATATGATCATACTTTTATTTGATATAAGTTAATAATCAAAATGGTTAATCATAAGTGAAAAAAGTTCTTCTGGGAAATTATTCTCTATTCGGCTATTTTGTGTCCATTGAAGAAAAGTTATTATTATTATTTTTTAATTTGTGAATTTTTTAGGTAGCTACTCAGCTATGAATGGGTGAACAGAGAAAAGACAATGCAGGGCCACTAGAAATCACAAGGAGACTTATATTGCAGATAAGCACCTGGAAGAAGCGGGTTTGGTATGTTAAAACCTCCTTCAGTCTTAAATAAGGAAAAGCACAATTCCTGGGACATGTCTTCATTATTTCATATAAGCAAGTCTCTAGGACTCTCTCTTATTACTATGTCACAGATCCCAAACACCCTGATAACCAAAATAGCAATACCTTCACAAACTTGATGTTACAGGCTAATCAAAGGGTAATGAGCTGATTAAGGGGGCAGAAAAATGAAGCAGAAAGAGGGTGATTCAATTTCCTTGGAAAGTGTTACTCTATGAGCTATAAGTGCCACACCAGGCTCCCTTAGAGGTGGACCATGCAGTTTCTAAGTTGTCATTCAAAAGTCAGATGGTGAAATCGAGTGGAACTCTGAAAACTTCCCTGGGAGTCCCAATAAAACTGGAGGGCAGGAGGGGCATGCCATTCCTCTCCCCTCTGAGGGGACCTATTCTCTCCCTTGAAAGTGTCCCCTTTGCTGTTTACCATCTCTTGTAATCAATTTGTGTCTGAAATTTTTCTACCTTGAACACAAGAATCTGGATTTGAAAGGGAGCCTTCACACTGTTTCCCAAAGACTCAGGTCTGGAACAAAATCAATACATATGATTATTACTTGCCAAAATTTAAACCATCTCACTCTGTACCATACCTTATTAATATCTACAAAGTGCCAAAATATGTGTAGTTGTTTTTGTGTTTTAGATATGAGGTGTTTCCCAAAAGCTCATGTGTGAGACAAGGGAAGAAAGTTCAGATGTGAAAATACTGGGTTATGAAAGCCTTAACCTAATCAGTGTGTTAATCCACTTACATGGATTAAGTGGGTGTAACTGTAGTAGGTAGTGTGTGGCCAGAAGAAGTAGATCACTGGGGCTTACCTTTGTGGTATATATTTTGTGTCTGGTGAGCACAGCCCTCTCTCCACTCTTCCTGGTGTCCTGGCCCCCACTGCTTTCCTCTGCAACATCCTCTGCCATGATGTTAGGCCTCATCTCAGAACCACAGCAATGGAGTTGGCCATCTATGGACTGAGACCTCTGAAACCATTACATCCAAATAAACTTTTCTTCTTCTATTTGTCCCTGATAGGTCTTTTGGTCCCAATGACAAAAAAAACCTAACTAAAACCATTGCACTTTTTAAAAGTGTTCTCCATTTATTGAATTATGACAGTATAGAAAACAATTTTCAGACCTATTGGCAACATATTATTGGTAATTTTGTAAAGAGCATAAATCACATGAAGTCTATATAAATCTTCACTGACAGCTGGAAAATTGATCACGTTCAGAAAATTTTTACCATTTTTCACTCTCCTCTTCATTTATCTCCAATATAAATTTTATTGGGACATATTTTTTTGAAATTTTCATTTGTAAACCGGAACCACATAACATCCAATTCTGTTTATATTGGATTTACTTTAACTATTTGATTTTCATGCTAAAATTCTCTGGAGTCATTTTTTTTTCACATTTCATAATGTAATATCATACCAGTACATTCACAACTCAATATTAAATTTTCTGTTTTGATCCTACCATGCTTCAAATTCCTAGATAATTCCCTTTTATCTATTATTTTAATTATTCCCTTAAAGTATTAGTAATTTTCAAATATCCAATTCTCTCAACTTTTGCATATTTGAATTTTATTGGAATTTATTTATTAACTTATTTTTGGCCTTAATTTTTTTTTTTATTTTTTTTTACTAATTCCTCAAAGAGGTTAAGGAGAGAAAAATAAATAATTCTGGAGTCAGTAAATTTTGTTACTGATTGTAGGCAAATAAGAAATTTTAAAGAAAAAAAATTATCTCCATATTTTCATGGTATCATGTTTATACCTGAAAGGAAAGCTTGCATTCAAATTACTTAACTTACCATAATGTTAGTCTGACTCTCCACATTATTCTCTCTTTTCGTCACTGATATAAGTTGTATAAGAGAATTTAAAATGGACAAAAACATAAAATATGTAGAAAGAGATTAATTGATGCTACATGTCACAGATTGAGGTTATTTATATCTATTATTTTTAGAGTTATATTATGTATCTGTACATTATAGAAAACTGATAATTCGAATAAGATCTGTGCACTAAAATGCCAAGTAATGGTATCCAATTAATTATTGTCTTGTGGATTGACTAGATTTTGCATGTATTTGTGAAATTTATTTTAGCATTTTATCACTGCATACAAATATGAACCTTTTAATTTTACTTTGAACAAATTGTAACATCTTATTAGTTTCCTCATTAAGTTATAAATTAAATAAAATAACTTGACGGGTTCCTTGAAAATTATTCATATAAGAATCATGACTAGAGATTCTAAAAATATTCTTTAAAATATAGTAAAGAAAGGCAATGCTCACTTTATGTTAAACAAATTGTTGTGACCTAAAGTAAACGTTTGCCATGCACATTTGTAGCCTTCTCTGCAATTCAAGCATTAGCAGTTACCTTCCTCTAGCGCCTACTACCCTGGCTCCAAAAGGTAGGCAAATTGCAACCCTACTACTATCGTGGAGAAGAACTTCAATCACATTCAACATGTGTATGTGTGTGCACTCACACATTTGTTAATATTACTTAAAATTATTAACAAATTAAATAATATTTTATAAAAACCTGTCATAAATCAAACTGCCTTTCTGTCTTTTAAAATTCTTCCAAATCAAAAATATTTGTTTTGTTTTTTCTTATAAATTTTACTTATTTTTTTAATTTAAAATTAATGCTTTTTTAGCTGATACAGAAGAACATCAAAATTGTATATAATGAAGTACACACTTATGGAATACTTAAGGGATATTTCAATAAATGTCTACATTGTGCCTTGTTTAAATCAAGGAAAGCCTATTTCTTTCTTTAACCATTCATTATTTCTTTTCAGTGAAAATGTTCACTATCTTGCCTCTAGAATTTTTAAATGTGTACTACATTTTGTTATCTACAGTTACCCTACTGTGTAATAGTATACCAAATTTCTTATCCTAGTTACCATAACTTACACTACCCAGTAATCAACACATCCATACTCCTCCTCTTTCAGATTTCAACCACAAAGCAATAAGCCCTGTGAAAAGCTTTCTCCAAGGAAATGACTACCTCCCAAGGCAACAAAATGGTTGTCAAATTGATATGTAGCATTCACATTTTTCGTAAGTTTTTTCACATTGGTTCATTTTAACAAACTCAACAAAATACTTCCATTTAGCAGATGAAGGATATCATCAAGAAACCATTCTGTCCTCTTTCTTTTGCTCTATTGCCTGTCTCACAGTATTACATTTCTGAGATTTGTCAATTATTGCTTTAAAACATCTCATGAAAGCCACTTATTCTCTCCAATCCCTCTGCCACTTGACTAAACCAAGTCATTTATTACTTGCCACCTATTTCTGATAAATATACATCAAGACCTCTTCAAATTCTCTTGCCAATGATTGTATAATTTCAATTTTTCTAAAACATTTTCTAAAACACATAATCCATACTTCTTAATGTGATATATAAGTACACTTTTGTCTTTTCACTGTTTTTGTTTTTGTTTATGCTTAGCCCAAATCCAAATTAAGCTGTCCCTTTCTTCAGTGTCCCTGTTCTCTTTTGATCCTGGAGTTTCAAACTTGCTGTTTTCTTTACCTAGAAGACTCTTTGATATCCTTCTTGGTGGTTTACCTTACACAGTCTTCATGTATTAGCCCAAAGGTAACTTCTTTGATGAACTCATTCCTCATGCCTTTAAGGAGCTCATATTCTGTCCTTTCTCTGCTAGAACATTTTACTATAACATTTCTGCTTAATTGCCTGTCTTACCTGCTTCACTGTCACTTCTGACAGAGAAGAAATCTAGTCTAGCTCTATGTGTATATACAAACATATATACAAGATACAAACACATTCATACATATATATATATATATATATATATATATACACACTTACAGATTGTGGAAAAATATCACAAAAGGGAAAATATTGCTTATAAATAAACTTAAAAATATTTTGACTTATACTCAAACATGAAAATTAACATGAACCATAAACTACCATTTATCTCTAGTACATCATCAGTTTTTATGTCATTTAATACAATACCTGAACTCACTGATAGTGTAACTATTGTTATGTTCAAGGCAGGTAAATCGTTACATTCATTTTTGTACATTTACCTGCATTCATACAATTTTATAACCTTTTATCTGGAATATATATTTCAAAAAGTAATCAAAAGTAATTTTCTTTTTTATCTTGCAACTGAAGTGTCATTTCTAATAATGAAGAATTGAAGCAACTCAAAGATTTAAAATAGCAGTATAGAAATAAAGTCACATGCTTTACTTCAGGTAATGCATCCATAATAATGCAAATCATAAGGAATATCTAGCATTATAAAAAACTACACAGAAAAAAATATGCAGAAACTAAAATACAAGATAGCATGATTATACTTGTATAAAAATTTTATGTATATGTTAAAGGAATCTTAACAGTAATCCACAAAATAAAGGAACTCGATGTTAGAATCACTTATTGTCTACAAATTTTCTGAATGTTCTGATTTATTTTTATATGTAAAAACAATTATTTAATATTGAAAAAAATTCTCTTTTGCGAAACACTGACACTTCACTTCACATGAATTTATAGTGTTTTCAAATAAATATTTTTGTTTATATTAATTTTATTCTTGAGAACAGTCTTAAGTCCAATGATAGTGTAAACTTTTAAAGCGCGTTTACTTGTTGATCTGAAGCTCCAAGTTGAGCCTTATCTTGTTCTTAACATTCTTTTACTCGTTTGTCTTCTTAGTTTCTTTTAAAATTATTTGGATTGCATATACATGATCTGGGCAAGGCATCAAATCTAATACTCATCTGTTTTTAGAGCACTTCTTCCATTTGCCCACTATTGAGGTTGGTTCAGAGGAACCTGGTTAGGGAATGAGAGTTCATCATACACTGATATTTGAATCCAACTCTGCCACTCCTGACTTCAACGTTTTCATCCCTTGTAGCTTAACATAACTTTTCCTAGACTCTCTCCAACTTGTTGTATCACCTGAGTATTCCACGAAGCAAAGGTTGAAATGAATTTAGAGATGACACCGATGAAAGCTCAAAGGCAAAGAAAGTGGAACAGGCCACAATGAACAGCAGATGCCTGTGGAAGGCAAGAGGGATGATTTGCACAGAGGCTCACACTGTGATGCATATCTGACAAAGCATCAGCCAACTCAGTCAGCATCTCTTGGAGCACGAACTGATTATCAGGGCTGTGGTTGTGGCTTGGTGGTAGAGTGCTTACCTAGCATGTGTGAGGCACTGGGTTTGATCCTGAGCACTGCTTGTAAACAAATAAATAAAGATCCATCCACTTCTAAATAAATAAATAATGAAATTTTAAAAACTGATTATCAGGAATCCTGTATTACATAAAAATGTCCAAACCCTAGTGCCTCCACCATACCTATTCTTGACCTGGGTTGCCTAGGTGAAGTGTGATGTCTTAAAAACTGAAGTGGATCCCAAGGAGTGTGTGGAGTTAAATATACTTTGCAGTCGAAGGGCAAATTCTCTCCTTTCTCAGAGTTGCTCGACCACTGAGCTACATCCTCAGTGCTTTTTATGGTTTATTTTGAAACAGGGTCTTACTAAATTGCCCAGGATGGCCTCAAACTTGAGATTGCCTTGCCTCAATGTTTTAGTCAGTTGATTCATCACAGTGGCCAAAAGTCCTGACAAGACCAATTTAGAGGAGGAAAAATTTACTTGATGCTCACAGTTTCAGTGAGCTCAGTTCATAGATGACCAACTCCATTGCAATGGGCTGGAGGTCAGGTAGAACATCTTTGTGGAAGTCTGTGGTGGAGGAAAGTAGCTCAGGACTTGGAACCAGGAAGGACAGCCAGTGATATCCTCACCAGGGACAAAATATATACCCAAAAGCATGCCCCCCAATAACCAACATACTCCAGCCAGTTAATCTCCATCAGCGGATGAATGTACTGATAAGATCAAAGCTCCCATAACTCAATCTTTTCGCCTCTAAATTTTTTTGCATTGTCTCACAGATGAGCTTCTAGGGGAAAAACATCAAGTCTAAACCACAGTATTCACTGGCATTGTAGGTGTCTACTAACTGCTCCAAGTTCTAAGTTCCTGCCTAAAGTGAGACCCCAGTAGCACACTCCCAGACTGCCATATCATATTGAAAGATTTGGTACATTCTCCTTCCCTGTTAAGCTCATTCCAGAGTTCTCTCTTACTTCTGTATATTTAATATAGTCATACTAGTCCCCAAAACTACTCTACTACTCTACTCTACTCTTTAATAGTTTACATTCATTTGAAAAACTACTTGTGTAACACTAATAAATAAAGGATAGAACTTTGAGGTGATCACATTGACACTTTCATACAAAACTGAGTTAAACTATCCATTGATCACTTTCCATTAGAAACTAAAAATTATATAATAAAAAACCCTGTTTCTGGTATTCCTATATTCCCTTCACTATATGTCTTTTATTTCAGAACCCCAGTATAGGAAAATAATGCACCTCCCATCCAGAAACATCATAATTGGACATATGATTTACTTCAGTGAATGAAACAAAAGGCAAAGTGACCCAAAGTACTTCTGAAGATATGTTTTAAAAGCTGCCACACAGTCCTATTATTGGCTTCTGAATAATATATTTTTTCTCTTCTACAAGAATAATCAATAATAGAGTTCAAATAGAAGCTGAAATTAAAAAAAAAAATAAGAGAAGTTGGGAAAACAAGCAAAATGCACAGTTGCCCTGCAATAAATAGAGTTTGAGCTGGAAATAAACTATATTTATAAAGACATTGTAAACTTGTGGGATTGTTTGCAACCATGGCTTATCTTAACCTAAGGCAACTGGTGCACTTATCTTCCTCTGGTCAACTTTGGGGGTTCAGCGTGATGAAGTCGGGATGGGCATTCTTGAGCCGGTTATTTTACATACCATGTCTCCACTTGCCTATTAAATAGAATAAGATATATTTTACATGAATGCCATGATAAACAAATGACGGAAAACTCATGAAGCACTAAAGGAGTACTGAGATATATGAATATTCTGTAAAGTTGCTGCCATTACCACTGAAACTTCTCATGCAGAAGCTGCTAGTAATGTCACTCCTCCTACTGCTCCACTTGGAGACACTGGTTCAGTGTCTACTTCCTGATTGAACCATTTACAAGATAGGATAATTTGTTTAAACCAAAGCCTCAGTTTCTTCACATAAATCATTTTACAGAAATGTCTATTTTTTACATTTAGAAAATGCCATGAACATATCAGAACCGCAGTCTACAGCTCAGCTCATTTTCTGAATATAATTCACACATCAATGGCTTCTTTTTTTTATTTTTTTTTTATTGTAAACAAATGGGATACATGTTGTTTTTCTGTTTGTACATGGCGTAAAGGCATACCATTTGTGTAATCATAAATTTACATAGGGTAATGTTGTTTGATTCATTCTGTTATTTTTTGCCTTCCCTCCATCCCTCCCACCCCTTTTCCCTCTGTACAGTCCTTCCTTCCTCCATTCTTGCCCCCCTCCCTAACCCGAACTCTAACCCTAACACTAACCCCTCCCTCCCCCCATTATGTGTCCTCATCCACTTATTAGCGATATCATTCGACCTTTGGTTTTTTGAGATTGGCTTATCTCACTTAGCATGATATTCTCCAATTTCATCCATTTGCCTGCAAATGCCATAATTTTATCATTCTTTATGGCTGAGTAATATTCCATTGTATATATATATATATACCACAATTTCTTCATCCATTCATCAATTGAAGGACATCTAGGTTGGTTCAACAATCTAGCTATTGTGAATTAAGCAGCTATGAACATTGATGTGGCTGTATCTCTGTAGTATGCTGATTTTAAGTCCTTTGGGTATAGGCCAAGGAGTGGGAATGCTGGGTCAAATGGTGGTTTCCATTCCAAGTTTTCTAAGGAATTTCCAAACTGCTTTCCAGAGTGGCTGCACCTATTTGCAGCCCCACCAGCAATGTATGAGTGTACCTTTCTCCCCACATCCTCACCAACACCTGTTGTTGCTTGTATTCTTGACAATCACCATTCTAATCGGGGTGAGATGGAATCTTAGGGTGGTTTTGATTTGCATTTCTCTTATTACTAGAGATGTTGAACATTTTTCCATATGATTGTTGATTGCTTGTAGATCTTCTTCTGTGAAGTGTCTATTCATTTCCTTAGCCCATTTGTCGACTGGATTATTTGCCTTCTTGGTGTAGAGTTCTTTGAGTTTTTTATAGATTCTAGAGATTAGTGCTCTATCTGAAGTATGATTGGCAAAGATTTTCTCCCACTCTGTAGGCTCTTTCTTCGCACTGATGATAGTTTCCTTTGCTGAGAGAAAGCTTTCTAGTTTGAATCTATCCCAGTTATTGATTCTTGCTTTTATTTCTTGTGCTATGGGAGTCCTGTTGAGGAAGTCTGGTCCTAAGCCAACATGTTCAAGATCTGGACCTACTTTTTCTTCTATAATTTGCAGGGTCTCTGGTCTGATTCCGAGATCCTTAATCCATTTTGAGTTTAGTTTCGGGCATGGTGAGAGATATGGGTTTAGTTTCATTCTGTTGCATATGGATTTCCAATTCTCCAAGCACCATTTGTTGAAGAGGCTATCATTTCTCCATTGCATGTTTTTGTACCCTTTGTCTAGTATGAGAAAATTGTATTTATTTGGGATTGTGTCCGTGTCCTCTATTCTGTATCATTGATCTACCTTTCTATTTTGGTACCAATACCATGCCGTTTTTGTTACTATTGCTTTGTAGAAGAGTTGAAGATCTGACATTGCAATACCCCCTGTTTCACTCTTCCTGCTAAGCATTGCTTTAGCTATTCTGGTTTTCTTATTCTTCCAGATGAATTTCATAATTGCTTCCTCTATTTCTGTAAGGTAAGTCATTGGGATTTTAATTGGAATTGCACTGAATCGGTATAGCACTTTAGGTAGTATAGCTATTTTGACAATATTAATTCTTCCTATCCAAGAACATGGGAAATCTTTCCATCTTCTAAGGTTTTCTTTAATTTCTTTCTTTAGTGTTCTGTAGTTCTTATTATAGAAGTCTTTCACCTCTTTTGTGAGATTGATTCCCAAGTATTTTTATTTTTTTGAGGCTATTGTGAATGGGGTAGTTTTCCTGATTATTCTTTCCAAAGATTCATCACTTATGTATAAAAATGCATTAGATTTATGTGCATTGATCTTATATCCCGCTACTTTACTGAATTCACCTATGAGTTCTAAAAGTTTTCTGGTGGAATTTCCTGGTTACTCTAAGTATATAATCATATCATCAGCAAATAGGGATAGTTTGAGTTCTTCTTTTCCTATTCGTATCCCTTTAATTTCCTTGGTCTGTCTAATTGCTCTGGCTAGAGTTTTAAGGACGATATTGAATAGAAGTGGTGAAAGAGGGCATCCCTGCCTTGTTCCAGTTTTTAGGGGGAATGCTTTCAGTTTTTCACCATTTAGAATGATATTGGCCATGGGCTTAGTGCAGATGGCCTTTACAATGTTAAGGAATGTTCCCACTACCCCGATTTTTTCTAGTGTTTTGAGCATGAAGGGATGGTGTATTTTATCAAATGCTTTTTCTGCATCTATTGAAATAATCATGTGATTCTTGACTTTAAGTCTATTTATATGGTGAATTACATTTATTGATTTCCGGATGTTGAACCAACCTTGCATCCCTGGGATGAAACCCACTTGATCATGGTGCACTATCTTTTTAATATGTTTTTGTATGTGATTTGCTAAAATTTTGATGAGAATTTTTGCGTCAATGTTCATTAAGGTTATTGGTCTGAAATTTTCTTTCCTCGATGTGTTTCTGTCTGGTTTAGGTATCAGGGTGATATTGGCTTCATAGAATGAGTTTGGAAGGGTTCCCTCCTCTTCTATTTTATGGAATACTTTGAGAAGTATTGGAATGAGTTCTTCTTTAACGTTTGGTAGAACTCAGCTGAGAACCCATCTGGTCCTGGACTTTTCTTTGTTGGTAGGTTTTTGATGACCTCTTCTATTTCATTACTTGAAATTGGTCTATTTAAATTGTGTATGTCTTCCTCGTTCAGTTTAGGAGATTCATATGTCTCTAGAAACCTGTTGATGTCTTCGCAATTTTCTATTTTGTTGGAGTATAGATTTTCAAAATAGCTTCTAATTATGTTTTGTATTTCAATCGTGTCTGTTGTGATATTTCCTTGTTCATTCCGAATTTTAGTGATTTGGGTTTTCTCTCGTCTTCTCTTTGTTAGTGTGGCTAAAGGTTTATCAATTTTGTTTATTTTTTTCAAAGAACCAACTATTTACTTTGTCAATTTTTTTATTGTTTCTTTTGTTTCAATTTCGTTGCTTTCAGCTCTGAGTTTAACTATTTCCTGTCTTCTACTACTTTCCGTGCTGTTCTGTTCTTCTTTTTCTAGGGCTTTGAGCTGTAGTGTTAGGTCATTTATTTGTTGAGTTTTACTTCTTTTATTAAATGCGCTCCATGAAATAAATTTCCCTCTAAGTACTGCGTTCATAGTGTCCCAGAGATTTTGATATAATGTTTCTTTGTTCTCATTTACCTCTAAGAATTTTTTAATTTCCTTCCTAATATCTTCTGTTATCCATTCATCATATAATAGCATATTGTTTAATCTCCAGGTGTTGGAATAGTTTCTGTGTTTTACTCTTTCATTTATTTCTAACTTCAATCCATTATGATCTGATAGAATACATGGTAGTGTCTCTATCTTCTTGTATTTGCTAACACTAGCTTTGTGGCATAATATATGGTCTATTTTAGAGAAGGATCCATGTGCTGCTGAGAAGAAAGTGTATTCGCTCTTGGTTGGATGGTATATTCTATAAATGTCCGTTAAGTCTAAATTATTGATTGTGTTGTTGAGATCTATGGTTTCTTTGTTCAATTTTTGTCTGGAAGATCTGTCCAGTGGTGAGAGAGGCGTGTTAAAATCACCTAGTATTATTATGTTATGGTCTATTTGGTTTCTGGAATTGAGATGGATTTGTTTGACATACATGGATGAGCCACTGTTTCGGGCATAGATGTTTTTGATTGTTATATCTTGCTGATTTATGCTTCCCTTAAGCAGTATGAAATGTCCTTCTTTATCCCTTCGGACTTACTTTGGCTTGAAGTCCACATTATCTGAAATGAGGATGGATACTCCAGCTTTTTTGCTGAGTCCATGTGCGTGGTATGTTTTTCCCCATCCTTTCACCTTTAGTCTATGGGTATCTTTTTCTATGAAGTGAGTCTCTTGCAGGCAACATATTATTGGATCTTTCTTTTTAATCCAATCTGCCAGTCTGTGTCTTTTGATTGATTAATTCAGGCCATTAACATTCAGGGTTATTATTGAGATATGATTTGGTTTCCCAGTCGTTTGGTTCATTTTTTAAAATTTTATTTATTTATTTATTTATTTATTTGACACGACTTAGTTCCTCCTTTATTTGACAATTCCTTTAGGATAATTCCTCCCTTTGCTGATTTGCTTCTTTGTTTTTCATCTCTTCCTCATGGAATATTTTGCTGAGAATGTTCTGTAATGCTGGCTTTCTTTTTGTAAATTCTTTTAGCTTTTGTTTATCATGGAAGGATTTTCTTTCATTGTCAAATTTGAAGGTAAGTTTTGCTGGGTATAAGATTCTTGGTTGGCATCCATTTTCTTTCAGAGCTTGAAAAATGTTGTTCCAGGCCCTTCTAGATTTTAGGGTCTGGATTGAAAAATCTGCTGATATCCATATTGGTTTCCCCCTGAATGTAATTTGGTTCTTTTTTCTCACGGCCTTTAAAATTCTGTCTTTATTTTGTATGTTAGGTATTTTCATAATAATGTGCCTTGATGTGGGTCTGTTGTAATTTTGTGTATTTGGAGTCCTATAAGCCTCTTGAACTTGATTTTCCATTTCATTCTTCAAGTTTGGAAAATTTTCTGGTATTATTTCGTTGAATAGATTGTTCATTCCTTTGGTTTGTTTCTCTAAGCCTTCCTCAATCCCAATAATTCTTAAATTTGGCCTTTTCATGATATCCCATAGTTCTTGAAGATTCTGTTCATGATTTCTTACCATCTTCTCTGTTTGTTCAACTTTGTTTTCAAAGTTAAATATTTTGTCTTCAATGTCTGAGGTTCTGTCTTCCAGGTGTTCTATCCTATTGGTTATGCTTTCTATGGAGTTCTTAATTTGGTTTATTGTTTCCTTCATTTCAAGGTTTTCTGTTTGGTTTTTTTTTCAATATCTCTAACTCTTTATTGAAATGATCTTTTGCTTCCTGTATTTGCTCTTTTAACTGTCAATTGGTGCGCTCATTCAATGCCTGCATTTGCTCTTTCATCTCATCCTTTGCTTCCCTGATCATTTTAATTATGCACATTCTGAACTCCTTTTTTGTCATTTCTTCTGCCATGCTGTCATTGGGTTTTATTGATGTAACATCTAGATTTGTTTGGGGCATTTTCTTCCCTTTTCTCATATTGTTCAGGTATCAGTGGACCGCTGAGATATTGCAGATTTCCTCTATTGACTTATAATGTCCCTGAATATTTCTAGTATATCCCCTCTTAGCCTTCAGGAGGCTGAAGTCTTGGAGGAAATTGAAAGTGCGGTGCTCCACAAGGAAGCTGCCTCTCTATGGGTTGTGGCCTTCAGGTGGGGTATATTCCCTGTTAGTGGGCAGAGGTGCCTCCACCTGTTGACCAATGGTCATCCAAAGGGGAACTAGGCTGCGGGCTGAGGCAAGGCCTGTTTGGGCCTGTGTCTCTGATTTTAACATCCTTGTGGGAAAACCTCACCTGCCAGGAATGACTCACCTGGTGGGGAGGTCTCGCTGGTCAGTTCCCCTCCTAAAGGTTCCCCTCAATTTACAGCTACCGCCTGGGCTGGGCTGCCTTCCTCTGCAACGTTCCCAGGGGCCCGGACCTACCTCCTGGGCCTAGGAGCCTCACCCTTCACAGACGAGTCTCCTTAGGCTGCCTCTCCTCAGAGAATCTGCCCTCAGTCCTGGAAACTTTGCTCCGCCCCTAAGCATGTCTCCGTGCGGCTCTTCCACCAAGAAGCCTCCTAGGTCTTGGGACCCTGCTCTGCACCTAATGGCCTGACTATGCAGCCCCTCCTCTGAGGAGCCACCTGGGACCCCATACAATTGCTCCGAGTCCCAGAGACCCGCCACTCGCCTCTTCTTCCAGACATTCGCCTGGTGTTCAGGTGCGGTCACCAGGAGTCCAAGCAACTCACTGCGCGCCTCCTCCTCCCGCCAACTGCCCGTAGCCCTGGGCAGTCACTCCGAGTCCACGTGACCTGCCCCATTCCTCCTCCTCCTCCAGGTAGCCCCCCGTGTGTTCTGGAGTGGTCACTCTGAGTCACTCTGAGTCCACGTGACCCACTGCACGCCTCCTCCAGGCAGCCGCCCGGAGCTCTGGTGCCACCACTCGAGACCAAACAACCCACCACACTCCTCCTCCAGGCAGCCCCCCGGTGTTCAGGAGTGGTCGCTTTGAGTCCAAACAACTCACCACTCGCCTCCTCCTCTGAGCAGCTGCCTGGAGCTCCAAGGCAGTCACTGCAAGTCCATGCAACCCGCTGCGCTCCTCCTCCTCCTCCTCCAGGAAGCCCCCCCACCTGGGTGTTCAGGAACAGTTGTTTTGGGTCCAAACACCTCATCATGCAGCTCCTCCTCTGGCAACCACCCGTAGCTCTGGTATAGTCACTCCGAATCCAAGCGGCCACGTCAGGAGTGGTCGCTCTGAGTCCAAACAGCTCCCCTCGTAGCCCCTCCTCTGGGCTGCCGCCCGGAGCCCCAGCAGTTGCTCCGAATCCCAGTGCTGTGCTGAGCGGCCTCCTCTCTGATGCTCCCAGTTGTCCGAGTTCACTGCTCCAGCGGGGGGAGGGATGTCTCACCGGGCAGCTCTACTTCACAAAGTTCCCTGCGTTCTGGGACTACCGCCCCATCCGGGACGCCTCCCCAATGGGAGGGACTCACCAGGCCGCTTTGAGTTGGTCCCAAGTCTCTCAATATCTCCTCTTTTGAATCCTGAGTCCTGGAGCAACATGAAATGCAGCCACCCTCTAGTCTGCCATCTTGTAAAAGCCCCTCAATGGCTTCTTTATAGTATTAACTTCTACGAATCCATATCTAGCAATTTCTTTATCATCTTTTGCTTTCTTTTTAAACTGGCAAAGGTAATTCTTTAGCTTCCAGTTTATCATTACAAATATTCGCATAATGTACTTTCATAATATTAATGTATTCTTTGCTCTAAACATAACTCCAAGTAAATCATTTTATCTATCAACCTTTCTGTTGTAAAAGCTATTCTGCAAGGTTTTATGCTGTTAGCAAACACTTAGAAACATCTAAAAGGATCATAGGTTATATAGCTTCAAGGGAAATGTTCCTTAGAAGCTTTGTTTCTTACTAGCACCAGTCAAGGATGAGAAAAAATATTTCTCATTTTCTTACCAGGAACAATTAAACAAAAGACATTTTTGGTTTTTAGAAATCCAACAGTGATTGCTGTATTAGTTTTTATGTCTCTCCCTATTGTTTCCATACAAAGCATATTTTATTAACTGTGTGTGTGACATTGATTTTCTTTGCAGCCCATATTTCTGAATGTTATAGTGAATTGCATATACTAAAATGTAACAATAACCAAACAAAAGCATATTTTCCAAAAATACCTCATTTATCAATCAGGCTGTGGTTACTTATCTGCTAGTATATTTTAGGTACTAAATATTTTCCAACTATTCTCCAATTTTTTGGCATATTTGAAATTTTGATTTATCCTTCAATTCCACTCATTTTCTATATGGTGTCAACATTATCCTCATAAAAATTGAATATGATTATTTCACCTTCTAGAACAATCTTCATAGAGTCTCCAAATTGAATAGGCTAAAATTAGTTGGGGTCATCAATTTGCTAAGCCTTCTTTCTGGAATCCCCTCTTTGTTTGGTACCTCTTATAACACTTCCTCTGTTTAGTCTCAAGCTTCTCTTCAGCCTACTCCTCATAGATGATGCAAGTAGAATTGGCATTCCCCACGGATCTGACCCCCATGCCTGTATGTCTCCTTTTCCATCCTAACTTATATTCATGTCAACTGCTTTCAAGCTGCTTTTATTATTACCCACAAATATATAGACACTAAACACTTCACCAAAGGTCACTCATGTGTTTTTAATGATTTTATCAATACATTCCTGAATAGCACTTCATATTAACTATGTTTGAAAAAAAATTATTTCCTATGCATTGTCTCCTCATCAATTGACTCCTAGAAAAATCACCTCTCTTTTTGTTTTTTCTTCTGTCAATAACTCCATTAGTATCTTAAATCTTAGTATTTTGTGTGTTTGTTTTTTTGTTTTTGTTTTTGTTTTGTTTATTTGTTTTTTGTGCTGGGGAGTGACCACAGGGGTGCTGTTTATTTTTTTATTTACTTTTTTAAAATTTCTTTATTTTTTATTTTTTTATTTTTACAGACTACATTTAATTCATTGTACAAAAATGGGGTACAAATTTGTTTCTATGGCTGTGCACAATGTAGATTTACACCATTCATGTATTCATACATGTACATAGGTAATGATGTCTGTCTCATTCCATCATCTTTCATACCCCTCCACTCCCCATCTCATTTCCCTCTACACAATCCAAAGTCCTTTCATTCTTCTCTTACACCCCTCCCCCTACTCCCATTATGTATCATCATCCAATTATCAGAAAAAACATTCACCCTATGGCTTTTGGGTTGGGCCTATTTCACTTAGCATGGTATTCTCCAACTCCATCCATTTGCCTGAAAATGCCATAATTTTATTCTTCTTTATGACTGAATAATATTCCATTGTGTATATATACCACAGTTTCTTGATCCATTTATATATTGTAGGGCATCTAGGTTGGTTCCACATTCTAGCTATTGTGAATTGAGCTACTGTAAACAGTAATGTGGCTGCATTATTGTAGTCTGCTGATTTTAAGTCCTTTGGGTATAAAACAAGGAATGGGTTAACTGTGTCAAAATGTGTGTCTATTCCAAGTTTTCTGAGGAATCTCCATACTGCTTTTCAGAGTGGTTGCACCCATTTGCAACTCCACCAGCAATATATGAGTGTGTCTTTTTCCCGACATACTCGCCAACATCTATTGCTGCTTGTGTTCTTGATAACAGCCATTCTAATTGGAGTAAGATGAAATCCTAAGGAAGAATGAAGCATAAGGTATCACAATACCAGACATTAACTCTACTACAGAGCAATAGTAACAAAAACAGCATGGTATTGGCACCAAAACAGACAGGTAGACCAATGGTACAGAATAGAAGACACGGAGACAAACTCACATAAATACAGTTACCTCATACTAGACAAAAGAGTTAAAAATATACAATGGAGAAAAAAATAACCTCTTTCAACAAATGGTACTGGGAAAACTGGAAATCCATATGCAGTAAAATGAAATTAAACCTCTATCTCTCACCCTGCACAAAACTCAATTCAAAATGGATCAAGGACCTAGTAATTAGACAGAGACTCTGCACCAAATCAAAGAAAAAGTAGGCCTAAATCCTCATCATGTTGGCTTAGGATAAGACTTCCTTAACAATACTCCTAAAGTGCAAAAAATGAAAGCGAGGATCAATAAATGGGTTGGATTCAAACTAAAAAGTTTTTTCTCAGCCAGGGAAACAATCAATAATGTGAAAAGAGAGCCTACAGAGTGGGAGAAAATCTTTTCCACATGCACTTCAGATAGAGTGCTAATCTCCAAAATTTATAAAGAACTTACTAAACTTTACACCAAAAATACAAAGAACCCAATCAATAAATGGACCAAGGAACTGGACAGATACTTTACAGAAGAAGTTATACAGGCAATTAACAAATGTATAAAAATGTTAAACATCTCTAGTAATTAGAGAAATGAAAATTAAAACCACCCTAAGATTTAATCTTACTCCAATTAGAATGGCTATTTTTATTTTTTGAGACAGGGTTTCACTAAGTTGCCAAGGCTGGCTTTAATTATACTGCCTCAGCCTCCCAAGCTGCTGAGATTACAGGGCATGTACCACCCTGGTTTACCCTTAGGTTTTATAACCACTAAAGAATTGTGAAATTCAATGACTCTTTATATATTATCCAAGCTATAACTCAGAATTCATAAGTTTTCTCTACATATTTGATTTCTGGCCAAAGTATCTGTGAACACTTAGTAATTATAGGCTAAGTTGCAATTTCATAAGTTTTTTTTAATAAGAAGATTGTGAGCTTTGTCAAACATGAGTTTAAAAGTCAATATCCTAAGCTTATCCTTGCCTTTATTTTTTCTAGCTTTATTAATTTACTTATTCTGTCAATTCTAATTTCATCAATTGAAATTCCATCAATTCAATTTCTTCCAGATCCCTGAAATGGAAAACTTTGTTTTCCTTTTATGCTTTCTTGAATTTGGATCATAACAGGGAGTGCCACCCCACCAACTCTCCACTTGTTGAACAATTGCTGAACTGTTTCAGACACTAGAAGAAAAAACTGGTAGCATTCAAGGAAACCAAGCTCACTGGTAGCATTCAAGGAAACCATCTGAGATGCTGCAGACTGAGT
This sequence comes from Sciurus vulgaris, assembly GCF_902686455.1. Classification (NCBI taxonomy): domain Eukaryota; kingdom Metazoa; phylum Chordata; class Mammalia; order Rodentia; family Sciuridae; genus Sciurus; species Sciurus vulgaris. The sequence continues at coordinate 20,110,051 of NC_136470.1, read as the reverse complement.
TGCTCGTAGAACTTTCTGTCTGGTTGTAGTTATTTCCTATTCCCGTTGTAACAAATGACTAATGACCCTTGTTTAAAAAGACATATTTATTTTCTTTACACATTCAGAATCAGAAACTGTCAAATCCATGTGTGTTTCTTCTGGTTCTAGACTCATTTTCTCCCTATACTAGATTCCTGAGGTGGAGTTGATTGAAAGCTCTGTTATCAATATGTGATGTGCTGTGATCAGAACTAATGCAGAAAGGACTTGGGGCCACTACCCATGCTTCTTATTGCTCCTGGGGAGGTATGGCTAAGAGCATCTTTGTGGTGAATCTTGGAAGATTTCTGCTACAGTTTTCTGAAATGGAACTTTTGCTTTTGCCATCACTCAGAGAAATTTCTCACACCTTGTGTAAATAGATTTGTGTCATTTTTTCCTCAGACTTTTTAAAAATATCCCTTTGTCAGATTGGGGTTGCATTGTCAGATCTCTTCCTCCAGTCATGAATAGTTAATAATTCACTTAGTGCTTGGATTTCATTTGTTTCATAAATATTATATGTATCTGTTCCAACCTTTTCTCATATCTGGGAATAGAGTTCTGAGAGATTGATTTTTGGCAAAGCCCTGACAATTGGACTAGACACCTGATCACTCTGTCGTCAGAATCTATTGTCTTTTATTCCTCTCTTTGTTTAACTTCCTTGATAAAATTTTTAATATCACTTCTCTTCTTAAGAATATGGAGGATTCCCCACAAACAAGTAAAATTCAAACTCTGTCATTGAATTGAGCAAGCTTTATGATCTTTCCCAATTTTAGAGACTTAATTTATATATTTTATTTGGAAATTTCTGTATCCATGCTTTATCGCAAAAAAAAAAAAAATATCAGAACATTTTAACTTTCTGATAGTCATTTAATTCGTTTTTAGAAGAGACAGTTTGAAAGTTCTATAAAATCATCAATATTAGGTAAGAATCAGTGTACACTTTCTTCATGAAGTAGTACAATATCTTAATAACGATGAGGAGTGACCATCAATAATGTACAATATTCAAGAGGCCAAATCTGGCTTAGACCAAATCAAACTTAGTTTATCAGTTCATATATGAAAATGTCATCAGTTATCATGCCCTCCATGAAAATCTTTCTAGTCAGGACAGGGGTTATTATCCACCTCACATAGTATTCTATAAAATACCTTCAGATTCTTGAAATGAGTATGTCAAAGTACATCTGAACTCCCATGTTCATTAAAGCATCATCCACAACACTCAACTTCAGCGTCCACCAACAGATGAGTGGATTAAAATTAAATACTATTCAGCCTTACAAGAAGGGAAATTCCATCATGGTTAACAACACATTTGAATCTGAATGACATTATGCTCTGTGAAATAAGTCGGCACAGAAAAATAAATAATGTGTGATCTCATTCATATGTGGATTCTGTAAAGTTGCTCTCATAGAAGTAAAGAGTATAATGAGCGTCACCAGAGGGTAAGGAGCAGGGGTGGGGAGGGTGAGAATAGGGAATTGTTGATCAAAAGGCATGAAATATTGAACATGCAGGAGACGGGTCTGAGATCTACTTCACAAGGGTGACTGTAGTCGTTAACGATGTATGTTTCAATATCTGAGAGAGTACATTTCCAAAGTCTCATCACAAAATGTGACAGGTAAGCTAGGTGATGAATATGTTTGTTAGCTTGACTGAGAAATTCTACAATCTGTACATAAAACATCACTATATATATTTATGATCTGTTAGTTCAAATACTAGTTTGTGAATGTGTGTGCATGGTGTGTGTGTGTGTGTGTGTGTGTGTGTGTGTGTGTTGCTGGGGAAAGAACCTAGGGACTTAACGTGCTAGAAAAGCACTCAACCACTTAACTGCACCCCCAGTCCTAATATTTGTTTTAAAAGGGGACTAAATTGTATTCCAGATGCTATTCTAACTGTGATATACACTCGTACATATGCAGTCTGCACCTTATCATTAAAAATATTCAAGCCCCATGGAAAATTTTAATGTTTTAAAAGGTGGAGGAATGGTGGAACTTGATATATATGTCTCTTAGGCCAGAGCTGGTTTTTGACATCAAATTCTTTGCTCACTCTCTGTAAATATTCCTATATGCAATAGATCTATTAATAAGAACACTGAGTTTATTTTTCCCTTACATTGCTCAGAGATCATAATACAAATTGCCAACATGTCATTTATGTCCTTATCTCTACTCACTGGTATAACCAGAATTGCACCTGGGAGAATACTGTAGATGTTTAGTTGCCCATGCTATTCATCAAACTGCCTGCCTGGAAAAAGAAACTCATTGCTGTGAGAAATAATGCTTTAGTTTTTCAGACCTCCACTGAGAGAAAATATCCAGAGTTCACAAAATCCAGGCAATGCAAATTAGCACTTTCTCCAGCACCTATTCAACTGGGGAATTTGTAAGTGTCCTTGGAAAATAAATGGGAGGTTGTTGACTTCTGTTCAAAATTTCCTGTGACATAGGAAATGTCATTGGTTATAAAATAGTATTCAGTGATTGGGCTAAGGGACACATTTGTACTAAACTAATTTAAGATGCTTAATTAAATCTACAATAAAATGGTAGGTGAAGCAATACAGTAATTCCAATTGTTTAACTCCTCTAAAAAAACTTTTCTAGAACTTATATATTAAAACATTAAAGGAAAATTAATATCTTCCTTAATATTTGTTAAAAAAGAAAACTGAGAAAGTGGGAAGAAGAAATAAAAAATATCTGTCTGAAATAAGATGCTAAGTGTAAATGGTTTCCTTTATTAATCACATGGTAAACAAATCAAATAATAAATACACAGGAATCTGTTTCTATGTAAATCAAGATCTAAACAAACTTATTTATGTTGATCAAGTCAAAAGAAAAGCTGCTAAGATATTTACTTAATATTATTTCCCATGTGTCTAGGAAAACTGAAACTAGTATTAGAGCCAAATAAAACTTTCCAGTTCTGAGACATAGATTTGAAATTCATTGAAAATATTCTCTTGTCACTGAGTAATAAAAAATAGTGTATGAACTGGCCCTCGGGTCTGTAGTTTCAATAATAGGTAATAGGCCCCCATGGCTTTCTTATGTTTGCTAATTTTATGTGTGAGTTAGACTGGACTAAGGGATACCCAGAGAGCTGGTTGAATATTACTTCCAGCTAGCTATCAAAGTGTTTCTAGAAGAGACAAGCATTTCATTCCATTGACTGAGTAAAGAAAATCTGCTGTCTTCTTTGTGGTAGGCATCATCTAGCAGCTGTAGGCTTAAATAGAATAAAAAGGCAGAGGAGGGAAGGATGAATTTGTTGTCTTTTTTGGTGGGACATCTAACTTTTCCTAACCTCAGATATCAGAGATCTTGGTTCTTGGGTCTTTGGGCTTAGATTGTCACTGTCATCATTTGTGGTTGTCCTGTCTGTTGATATCATATGATTACTACTTCCAGGACTCTACTCATGTGAGGCAATGTCTCATTTGTGCCTGTCATTTATGTGTAATCATATTGCTTCTGTTCCTCAGGAGACTCCTGATACTTATGCAATCTGAATGCAATATTTTGGAGGCTTTTCCAAAATTCTCACAGTGGAAAAGAAAGAGATACTGCTATTGACAAAACTTTTCTATTAAAAAAATTACTAGTACTGTTGCATTGACAGGAATGTTGTGATAATGTGAAATAAGATACATTTACTTATTTGAAAAATACAAAGCAAATATTGTCTAAAGAAGAGATATATTTGATATACAATTCTTTAAATGTTTATATAGTCTGTTTAATTTTTTTTTAAAAAAAGGAACTGGAAAATAGTTTAATAATGAAGGGAAGTTCTAAGTCATCCATCTATCATTGTTATTATTTTCCAGGTTATTTTAAGATAATTGGGTGACTTTTAAGATGCACAGTTTGCTAATATCACACTTGCAAAAATAATAAAATAAAATATGTATATATCTTTATAAGGTAAAGAATACTTTCTATATTATAAACACTAGCTTTTATGCTTTATCAAAAAGTGTATTTTTAGACATTATATTTGTATCTAAAACATTCTATGATTTTATATTTTTTTCTTATATATAAATGAACTATAAGAATTGGAAGAAGATACTTATTCCAAACATCAAACAACTATTTGTGAAGAAAATATTCAGTCTTTTGGTATTCAATCCATGATCTTAAATGTTTTCTTGCATATAAACCTGGGTTTTATCTCTTATCTTGACCCTGTCTGTTCTATCTTGTCTCCAGGAAAGTCTGGAACTCTGGTACTGTACTTTGGTCAAGAGAGGAGTTAAGCATACTAAATAGGAGAATTTTCTGTGTACTTTTTAGAGTCTGTACTTTTTATATATCCCAGGATGGAATATATAAATGTGTGGATTGACATTAATGTTTTGTTTGTTTGTTTAGTTTAGTTCATGTAGTCTGATTTTAGCTGTATGACAGGTGGATCTATGAAAGGTACCTTGTAAACTTGTGCCATAGCATCTCACAAATAACAGGTGATGCTTCTCACGTTGTACTTTGCCTTTGATCCCTCCTTCAATATCCAGTCCTGTGTAACACCTATTAAACTGTTGGCACTGTGAGCAGGGTAAATGAAATTAGGTTTTGATGCAAGTTTGGCTCCTAGATCATGTCTGATGTCATTAGATCACACAAGCTAATGAGAAGAGACCATGGCAGAGGGACTGATAAATCTAAAACTGAGGAAATAACTAAATTAGTTTAAAAGTACTGAATAGGGGAGGACATGCAATAATTCTCTATTTTGGATTATTGGGACTCTTTCAGTGTTAATGGAAAAAAGAAAAAAAAAGTCCAAGGTTGCCAATGATCCCTTTATAAAGTAAAGAATTATGATTCCAAAAGGGAATAAGGAAGACACACTATGCTTTCATAACAAGTGATATATTTCTTCTGAAATAGTTCCAAAATGTTGAGAAGCTAAACAATTTAGGACTCATTTTATGATGGTATCAACGTATACCTTAGTTTTAGGTCTATACCAAGTAAATCACATTCTGATAGAAGAGATTCCAACTGCTTGCACTACTTCTAAACCTACAGTTAGAAGGGAAAGATAATGCAAAGTTGATGTTATGGGTCTGTTAGCTCCTGTCCACAAAATGCAGCTTAATGATGGAAAAAAATTTTTAAAAAATATTTAGCTGGGTGCAGTGGTGCATGCCTGTAATCCCAGTGGTTGGGGAGGCTGAGGTAGGAGGGTAAATAGTTCAAAGTCAGCCTCAGCAACTCAACGAGGCCCTAAGCAACTTAGCGATACCCTGTCTCTAAATAAAATATTTTTTAAAAGGGTCGAGGATATAACTCAGGGGTTAAGACACCCCAGGTTCAATCTCTGGTACCAAAAAATAAATAAATAAAAATAAAAATTATTTAGAAGAGGAAAAGTAAGACTGAAATGCTGAATAACTTCAAGATAATTTATTCAATGGAAATGTTCATGTAGTTCACTTGAAACAGAAGAAATTCCTAAAAGTATTAATAAACCAGAAAAATCCAAAATAGCCAAAGCCATCTTAACTAAAATAAAGCTGTAGACATTGTAAATTTCTGATTTCAAATTATACCACAAAGTTATAATAATAAAATAGTATACTAGTCATAAAAACAGGCATATAGATCAATGAAACAGAATTGAGATTCCCAAAATAAATCCATGTGTCTATTGTCAACTGATCACTGTCAAGTGTGTCACCTAAAATACAATGGGCATAAGACAGTCTCTTTTGATAAAATTTTAGGAAAACTGAATTTTAAAATACAAAAGAATACAATTGGATCCTTATATCATGTACAAATATGAACTCAAAATGGAATTAAGAATTAAACATAAAACCTGAAACCAAATAACTAATAAAAGAAAATATGGAAAAAAAATCTTTGATATTGATCTGGACAATATTATTTTGGATATGACATTGAAAGCACAGGCAGCCAAAACAAAAAGAACAAATGGGATTGTAAAGCAAGGAATCAATCAACAGTGAAAATTCAACCTATGGAATATTAGAAAAATGTATAAATCAAATAATGTACAAGGACTAATGCAATCTGTTACGATTTAGTGATAAGATGCCCCCCCAACTCCTCCTGTTAATGTAGGAAGGTTCATAGGTGAAATTATTAAATTATGGAAAATGTAACCTAATCAGTTTGTCCTGGTTTGAGTGGACTGATGGTAATTGTAGGCAGGAGAAGAAATTAGAGGAGGTGTGTCACCTGGGGTCCACCTTGAAATGGTATATCTTCCCTGTGGTCCATTCCCTTGCTCTCTGCTTCCTGACTACCCAGCAGTGAGCAGATTTCCTTACCCTTACCCTTCACCTTACCCTTACCCTTCACCTTACCCTTACCCTTCACCTTACCCTTCACCCATCTCCCCTTGAATCCAGAGCAATGGAGCTGATCAATCATGAACTGAACCACTGAAACTGAGCTCAAAATAAACTTTTCTTCCCTTACTTTGTTCTTTTTGTATATTTTTGTCACAACAATGCAGAACTGACTCATAATTTAATAGCAAATAAAAAAAAATCAACCAAATCTCAATAAAAATGGGCCAAGACCTTAAAGAGACATTCCTCAAAAGAAGATATGCATGATCAATAGGTATATGAATGTGTTCTCAGTATCATTAATCACCAAGGAAATGCAAATAAAACCACAGTGGGTTATGATTTCACACCACTGAAGATGGGTATTATAAAAAATGACAACTCATATTCACAAAGACATAGAGAAACTGAACCTTTGTATATAGTTAGTTGGAAGATAAAATGGTACAAACACTCTAGAAAAGAGTATGGCATTCCTTCAAATAATAAAAAAACTCCACTACCCTTTGAGCCAGCATCCTCACTTCTGGGTGTATCCAAAAGATGGAAATCAAAATCACTAAGAGATATCTGCACTTTCATGTTCCTGCAGAATTTTTCACAGTAGTATGCAAAAACAACACAAATGTCCACTTACATATAAATGGGTAAAGAATACGTGATGTACACACACACACACACATCAGATTATTATGCAGCCTGAAAAAAAATAAGGACATCTTGCCACACGCAGTAGTATAGATAAACCTGTGGGACATTATGCTGAGTTAAATAAATCAATCACTCTAGGATGAATGCTGTATAATCCTATTTATATAAAGTATTTAAAATGTCTAAGGTTTGGGAGGAGATTGATAGTTGTCATAAACTGGGGGAGGTTGAAAAAAGGAGCATCTGTTCAATGGTTTACACTTTCACTTTGGAAAGGTGAGTAAATTCTAGAAATCTGCTCTGCAACGTGATGCCTATAGTTAGCAATACTGTATTGTAGACTTGAAAACAATATACCAATATAGAACTCCCATTGTTCTTAGTACAACAAAAAATGAACAAAGTTATGAAATCAAAATAAAAATAATTGAATAGGAAACACAAGAGATATACCTAAAACAACAAAAAATAATGTATTAATTAGTTTGTCATCTTTAATATGAAAATAAAAAAACACAAAAATTGTGTGGTCAATATCTGGAAAAGTCACTTACCATTATCTGAGAATTAGTCCCTTTTTGCAAAGTACCAGGGAAAAGGATATAGTTTAATAGTGTGAAGTACAATAGAGGACAAAGATGGAGTTTTAAACAGCTCAGTCTAGTAACTTACCTGGTCCGTTCCTTTGGGAGGATACAAATGATATTAGAAGTGTCAGCCACTTGTGCTTGTGCTGTCTTGTGCCTTTGGCAAAAACTCATGTCTGCCACTAGGCAATAAGGGCTGGGATTTTGGAATAGAAAATTGCCAGAAGCTGTTGCCATATGAATTCCCTTTGAAAGATAACTTTTATCTGTTATTGGGCTTTAATTGAAACTGTTGCTGTTATGAGAAGACATAAAATTATTTTGAGACTTTAAATACCTTGTATGCCATTTTTTATGTCAGAAATATATTCCAATAGAGAGGCAAACATACAGGGGGGGTAGGAAGACTATATTAAAAATATGCTAAATCATTATCACTCTCATTCAAAGACATGTGGATGCATTGGCTTTGGGTCTGATATTAGTTCTACCTGAAAAGATATGTAATCCCAGTTGAATGAACATCTCCCTAATAGCAGGTAGCAAAGAATTCTGAATAAAGAGTAAAGTTTATATATAGGATATTATACCCAATAGGACATTCAATATGAAATGCAGCTGTATTATGTCTGATCGCTTTTTGGAATTTGCATCAAGAGGTAAAAATAAGTTCCTGAATTAACATAATTAGAAGCAGTGTTCCTTGTAATCATTAGAAGTACAAGATGACAATGATTTAAAAAGTAGAGTTTTATACCACTTATTAGGCATTAATTAATGGAATCTTAATATGTTTCAAAAATGAGCTTTGGATAGTTATTAAAGGAATCTCAATATATATAGGGACTAATTTATGCCTACTGAATAACTCAGTTTCATGTATGTGTTTGTCTACTCACAATTTATCCACAAATGGCTTTGAAGAGGGGAAACTGAAGTCAAATACAATGATACATATGTGTATGTGTATTAATATGCACAAAACACTTCAAAATATACTTTATGTTTTAAATACTTTAAATAAGCATACACACATCTAAAAATAGGGCTATGTGGGAAAAGTGAATACGTCTTTTACTATTTAGAAGTGATCCCTTGAGTATGTGAGATGAGTGGTCATGGAGCTGTTCAGGCATAGGAAAAATGACAGAAGAAAATATACATTCCTTTATTCTCTGTAACTCAAAAGTGCAACTAACCTTTTTTATTTTGCAATAGGAACCTAAGAGATTAACTTTACCTAAAAGTACTTGGAAAGGGTCTGGGCTGGTCTGCAGCTGACCACGGGGTGATATTGTCATGGCAAGAAGCAGACACTCATGGGTCTTGGCTAGTATGAATCTTCATTGTAAATTTGTAATTGCATACTCAACAACCAAAGCTAATACTATCAACACTATTTGATGCCTACAACAGGCAATGATCATTTTTAACATGCTACTACTTACATTATTAGAGTCATAAATCCATCTTAAGACAGGTAGAGTACAACACAGAGCAAAGATGCTTAATAAACTACAGTTTTTCATAAATCATGCAATGCACAAAATAGTGGACTATGAAATTTGTAGCCATTGAAATATCTGCGTACTTGGAGACTGAACAATTTGCATGATACAATGATTTGTGTTTTAAATCTTAGTGTAAAATTCAAGGAATTCATAATTAAATAAATAGAAAAAATCTGGTGAAAATAGAGAAGAGGATTCTGGGATTGACACTGGTATAAGGATACCTAATTAACTATTTTGTTTCCTTTTTTCTCTCTGATTCTACAGTGCTGGAATATAGATTCAGGATTGCAAGAGAAAAGGTCAACTCCTTAACATGACACAGGCTAATTTTAAATATTTAGTGTTTGAATTCTTGAAAAATGGTTTTTTATTATTGTTTCTTGCCCTCCCAGGACTAAATTAGACTAACAATTTTCTTTATCAACCAGTAGATGAGCAATACTAAGCACTTATAGTTCTTCAACCCAATCCACAGGGGACGACGTTGGCGAACTTACATTCTAGCCCATTCTGTGATTTATTCTTCATGCTGAAACTGACAGTTCTATTCCAAAGGAGGGGATGGGTGAAATTTAGTGATGAATGGATACTAGTGAACATCATGGCTGATGAAGAAGGCACAATAAATGTGCAATATAAAGAGGAAAATGTATGTTACTTTGGTGCTGTGTGAAAAACTTAAGAATAAGAGACTCATTCTATCTTCATAGACGCCCTTAACCGTGTAGCTATTCCCTTCCTTAATTAGAATTCTTTTTCTTACTGGAATATCTTTCCTTATTGGAAGCTGAAGATTCAGGATGGGTGCTGGGAGATTTAACAAGTATGTTTTCTGGAATTATTGATGTTGGATTTCAAAGATTGCAATAAGACTCTGTAAACAATGTATTTGTTTGCTTGGGCTGCCACAACAAAACATCACTAAATGGACGACAGCAACGGAAATTTACTGTCTCACAGTTTTGAAGGTCACAGAACCCAGATCAAGGTATCAACCAGGTGGATTGTTTATTCTGAACCCTGTCTCCTGGGATTGCAGATGACTGCTGTCTGTACGTGCATGTCGGTGTAACATTGTAACATCCTCTATTATGTACTTTAATATATAATAAAGTTACAAGTTTTATTTACAAATATATAAATTCTCTTTGGGATTGACTCTCTACTGTATTTTATTCTCTTAAGAAGATCAACTGGTTTGGGATCAAGATGTATATTCAAACTAAGATCAATCAATAATAATGACATATTTGTGGGTAACACAAAATTGCCTAATACAATCTAAAGAAGTCTTGGTCAAAATTAGCTCAGATCCAAGAGCCATAAGATAAATTATTTAATGATGATCAGACAATATGATGGAAAAAGATGTTTGAGCCTGTCTTGCCATTTAGAATGGATGTTACTTTTGGAAGAAGGTAAAATATGGCAAAATGACCTGGATACATGATAGAATGTTAGAAAAAAGATAAAGGGAAACTCAATAAATCATTAGACAGTATGCTAAGGAACACACTTGGGAAAGAGTACACATACTCACTCAAAAGAAAGGCTATTATATCTGCCCTTCAGATAGAAGTAGTGTGACCCAAGGTTAAATAGCAGAATCATGGCGGGAGGAAGCACAAAAAAAGAAAACGTTTGGTCCCATGTGCCTATGATACTACATTATGAACACTATATACTGCATAGATATTATGTGACTGCCAAGTCACTACAAATATACATAATTTTTAGAAATATGTCTAACCAGTAGCACAAAGATTCAAGACCAAAAAGAGAAAAAAACCTTTTAAGTCAATCTAGGATTTTTATTAAAGGGGATAAAATGAGACTTATTGAAGAAAATAGGTGTTTGGGGACCCATGGCAATGTAGATTAGCAGTACAAAGGGATATATGAAATGTGGAGCCTAGAATAAACTGAGACTTGGTGCTTTGATTTAAGAGCATCTGTATGTGACAATGCTAATGTAGTTATCAGATAAATTGAAAGATTTGATGGATATCTACATAAAATGTTCTTCAAATTGAAGGCGATTGACCAGAGAAAAAAAGAATTTACTAAAATTCAACTAATTTTTTATTAAATACACCTCCTGATACCTTTCATAAATTTCAAATTCCAAAAACATTCTAAAAGTTTTGAAAGTACTGTCAAATCCATGCATAGCACACATATTTGTGTCGATATACTAAGTAAATTTAAAAATGCCTATTAAAATCATTTATGACTAAATGGTTGTAGGATTATATAAATGATTAATATTTTGTACTCATATTTCTACTTTTTCTGTTTTGTAAATGTTTAAGCAGGTACAAAATGATGAATGAGGATAACGGTTAAGTATTCATAGTAAGCAAAGTTTGACTTAAGGACAGGAGGCTGACCTCTTAAGACCAGAAGTAAAGTGCAGTTTCTGTGAGGCCTTCCTGTGTTCATACCAAGGATGCTTGACATTGATTTTGAGCAAATGAAGGAAGACACTTTCTGATCGTGATCATTATTATAGCTGATAATTCCCCTGAACTCCTCTGGAAGCATTTTGTACAGGATGGTCTACATTGTTGATTAAAAATGTATTGATGATTTATTCCTGATTTATTTATGTGGCTACACAGCTTGGTTTTAGCTATGTGAAATAAAAAGTAGGTGAACAGCTCACCTTCATGAATGTAGCTTGGTTCCCTTGAGACCAGGGTATCTTGAGAATATCTTGGTGATTCACAGTACAAAGAGAATGCAGGTCTATAAATCTGAAGAGGTCAAAGAAGCTTTAACTGGATGCTTTGTTTATCTCTTACACAAACAAGTGTTTTCTTTCTCCTGCTGTAGCATTTTATTTAATGCTAACATGGTAACATGATTAAATGGTAACATCATTAAAGTTTTATATGAACAACATCTTGAAATCTTATGAGTCCTTTAAACTATCTCTTGCAAAATTTCTCAATTTCACGAAGTTTACTATTTGTCCATTTCTCCTTTATACTTTGAAATATTTTATAGATATTTGATATAAAAAATGCAAAAAGTGGGGTGGGGAAATAGCTCAGCTGGTAGAGTGCTTGCTTCGCAAGCACAAAAGTCCATTTAAAAAAGTAAAGGACATGAGAAATGATCAATGTTGTTGCTTTTACCAGAGGAAAAGAAGAGTAGGATTTTAGCAGTCATATACTATGGAAGTAGTGGTATTGAAAGTCATCTGACCTGGGTTCATACCATAGGAACTTACATTGTATGCAGAGATGTTTAAACAATAATACAATCAACTAAAATTTATTTTTTTAATGATTTTAAACAATGTCTGTGATAAAATATTCCTTCCCACTGGAGTGGGATAGTCTCCCACAACGTAGGTCACTGATTCTGGTTCTGCCTCTGACTTGAACCTAATTTTTCATGTCACCTTAAGTCATTTTTTCCCTAGGATCTCAGTTTTTCCATATACTGTTAGAGAGGAAATATTTAATCTGTCTCCTCTTATGATATTTTAACTGGGCCTGAGAACTGAACTGATATAAGACAAATCAACTAGAGAAACTTGTATGAATTTATTTTAATGTAAGTTTTACATGCGAGCAGCCTTTGTAAGGAAATGACAACTCAAAGAAACATGGTAAAACCCTTATTTCCTGAAGTGGACCAACAGCAGTAAACCATGAAAATGTAACAAGGCAAAGTGACTGGGAAAAAAGTGATCAATTTTTTTTTTTTTTTTTTTTTTTTTAAAAATTTTTCTCAGCTTCAACTCCCATCCTTCATGACAATAATACTACCTTAATTTCCTTGTGATGTTGTGGGGGGGGGGGGGGTCTTCCACTTGGGAATTTCATTTCCTGCTTGTAAGAATAGAGAATCAAATAGTGCTTTCTGCAGTTTGTCTGTTTTTCAAGTGCCTTTGGCTCAAAAGAATTCTTGTGCTAAAGTGACCAATTTGGGGGTGATGTGCTGCTCTCAACCCCTTCAACATGAAATGGGAAAGTTGCAGCAGGAGAGTACTGAGGCCTCTTCATTCTCAAGCTTTCCAAATTACTTTGTGCTTCACGCCAACATTCAGCCAACAGTATTGGAAATATTGTTTTATTCATGGAAGCATACAAGTATTTTATCAATAAATAATAAAAAAGACTTAGGTCTAGACTTTCTAGGTGTTAACATTTAAAAACTATAATAAAATATTTTAAAAGGCATACTAGATCAAAGCTATATTTTCATTTTGGGGATTTGGGGTTCTGTATTGATTAGGGATCCAAAGATATTTAACAAACTTCTACTTTATTTATTCATATAGTTTACAGAGATATAAGTCCATTCTCAATATGCATTCTGCTATAGAAGTGATAGACAAGGTAAATTATGGCCTTGTTACTTAAATATATCACTTTAGCCAGGTAATGAATTAGGGGACAAGCTGAAGGGAGTATTTAAATGTGACTCTGAAAACTTTTACTTAGGATAAAAGTTTTCTCTTTCTCAAAAAAATTTCTTTTAATCACAAATACAGTCCCTTTTGCTTTAGAGTTTTAAGTATTGACTTGTTTAGTTTGTCTGATTTTCCTGGTATAAATATTTAAACAAAAGCACACTAAAAATTTATGTAGGATCTCCCATATGCATACATTTAATGAATTTGTTTCACAAAGCTCCACCAGAAGATTGATACAAATAAACTCAACAAAGTAACAGTTTCCAAAACCAACATACAAAAATAAGTAGCTTTCCTATAAACAATAATGAACCAGTTGAGAAAAACGTCAGGAAAATAATTCCATTTACAATAGTCTCAAAAATACATAAGAACAAATCTAACCAAGGAGGTGAGAGAAATTAATGAAAAATATCAACAACTATGGAACTATAGAACACAGAAGAAAAATATTGAAGAAGACACAAGAAGATAGAAAGACATCCCATGTTCATGGATAGGCAGAATTAATAAAATGACCATATTACAAAAAGTTATATCTTTATTCAATGCAATTTCCATCAAAATATCAATGACATTATTCAGAATTATAAAAAAGCATCCCTGAAATTTGTTTGGAAGAATGAAAGATCCATAATAGTCAAAGCAATTCTAAGCAAAGAAAGCAATGCTGGAGGCGTCACAGTACTGACTTCAAATTATACTCCAAAGCTGTAGTAACAAAACTGTATGGTATTGGCATAAAAATAGACACACAGACCAATGAAAAACAATAGAAGGCACAGATAAAATTCCACACAGATACAGTCAACTGATCCTTGACAAAGCCGTCATTAATGTGTTAGAGAAAAGATAGGCTTTTAGGCTGGAGTTGTGGCTCAGTGGTAGAGTACTTGCCTGGCATGTGTGAGGCCCTGGGTTTGATACTCAACACCACATATAAATAAATAAAAATCATCAAAAGATACATTGACAACTAAAATAAAAAATAAAGATAAAATTAAAAACATAGGCTTTTAAAAAATGGTGGTATGAAAATTGGTTATTTTTAAGTAGAAGAATGAGACTATATCTCTTTCTCTTACCTTGCGCAAAAGCCCTCTCAAATGGATCAAAGACCTAGGAATTAGACCAGAAACTTTACAACTCTTAGAAAAAGCACAGGATTAACAATGCAACATATAGGCACAGACAACTATTTCCTCAATAGGAAATCAAAAGTTCAGGAAATAATACCAAGAATTAATAAATAAAATGACATCAAATTAAAAAGCTTCTGCACAGGAAAGGAAATAAGAATGTGAAACTATAATCTGGAGAAAGGGAGAAGCATCTTTGCCTGCTATTCTTCTGACAGAGGATTTATATGAAGCAAATATAAAAAACTCAAAAAACCACCAAAATGAACAATGCAGCTACAAATGGGCAAATGAACTAAATAGATACTTTTCAAAAGAAGAAATACATATGACCAACAAATACAAAAAAATGTTCAACATCTATAGCAATTAGGGATATATACAAATCAAAACTGTACTGAGATTACATCTTACTTCAAGTAGAAAGGCAGCCATCAAACATACAAACAGCAATAAATGTTGGGGAGAATGTGGGAAAAAGGAACACTTTTAAATGTTTGATGGCATTGAAAATTAGTATAATCACTATAGAAATCAATATGGTTTTACCTCAAGAAACTAGGAATGGAACCACCATATGACCTAGCTATCTCAATTCTCAGTATTTATCCTAAAGAATGAAAATCATCATGATATAGTGATATATGCATAAGCATGTTTATAGAAGCATAATTCGTAATAGCCAAGTGGTGGAACCAGTCTAGGTATCCATGAATGAACGAATGAATGAATAAAGGGAAAGTGGTGTTTATATACACAATGAAATTTCATTCAGTCATAAATAAAAATGAAATTATGTCATTTGCATGGAAAAGGATGGAAACTGAGAGCATTGTGTTAAGTGAAATGAGATAAATGCAGAAGATCATGGATCATATGTTTTTTCTCATATGTGGAAACTAGAAAGAATAAAGAAAAAGATAGATGGTGATGCAGAGCTCATGAAAATAGAGGGAAGACGCTAGAGTAGAGGAAAAGGAACAGGGAAAGGGAGCAGAAGAGGGAAAGGGGAGATATTGGAGAATAATATTGACTGAATTATATTGTTATATCATGTATATGTATTATGTGTGAAAACAGATTTCACTAATATGTATAATACACCAAGAAATATAGGGAAAAATTAGAAAGTAACTTTTTTCACAAATTGTATTTTGAGACTCTTGTACAAAACTTCCATACTTTTTGTGTGTGTCTAATCTGCCCAGAAACCTAATGTGCAAAGAAATACATGGAGAACAATTAAAACTATTTTTCTACTATTTATTTATTGTCTTAAATGATAACAACAAAAGAAAACTTTTTATATTTTCTAAACAGAATTATTACTGCTTTTCTAATGATGTAGAAACCATGTTTGTCAGCTCATACAACATGAATATCACAGTAGATACAGTTTAGAAAATAAGAATGGAACATTATTTAACAAATATCTTATGACAAGTAATGAATAAAAACTCCAGTTTGATATTGGTTTTCATTTTCAATCATCTACATAATTTTTTTATTTGTTTCTTAAGAGAATAATTTTCCAATTTCATTTCTATTATTTTCTTCTATAAAATATATCTTAGTACTTACAGTTTCACATTAGAAAAATTATTTTAATAGGGAACCCCTAAAAATATTTGAGCTTCTCTCCATACACTTGGTCTATCGATCCTTTTTGGTATTCTATTGGATTTAATTGGTTATTAGGAGCTTATGTGTTGACATTTTTCTTTTCCAGTTATATGTTTTATTTATCCTGTTTCTGTCCAAAGTGATGAATTTAATTTCAATATCTTTGTATGTTATTGGTTAAAGTTTAGTTTTATCTTTGACTAATCCGCAGTCCTTAGCCATTTCTTTGTTTATCTTTCAATTTTCACCACTAAAATTACTCATGATTGCAGTTCAATGCTAAGTACTTGAGAACTTAACTCACCTTCTTAATTTTTAATTCAAGAAAAAAAATCTAGTTTATAAGAAATAGAATTTCTTCTGGTAACACTTGACCACTGAGATACACCCCACCCTAAATTAATTTTCAGTTGATAATATTCATATTAAGAACTCTTTCCATCACATAGGTTTGTTTATGTGTATTCTTTTTACCTTGAGGTAAATAATCTCATTATTAAACAATCTTGGTTATTTTAATATCAAACTTGGAATGAGCAGACTTCTGATGGTTTATATTAAACTATAAGTAAAAATGGGCCTAATTGTAAACAGAAAAAGAACCCATTTATTAATCAAATTTTCACTTGATGTAAAAGCATGTCTTGTAGAGTTTAAATTTAGCATCTACCATTTTATGCTGGAGATAATACTGGATCAAATACGTGTTCAGATTATGAAACTGGAATAAAAATTTTTATATGATCTTATTTAAAATTTAACCTTCTTTTTGTCTTTCTTGGAAATTGGCTTGATTATGTTTTAGCAACTGGGACATGGAAATTTATTATATCTTTTTTAATATAAAGGTTAGATCGAATACTGGTTCAAAATGCTATATAGTGTCTATAAAGAGATCAGATTATCTAATATGATTATTTGTTGACCATAATATGATCTGAGGGGCATTTTAATAAGAGACAAATTTATCTTGGCAATAAAACAATTAGTGGTTTCCACATAGGTAGAGCATGAAAAGCCATTATTGGAAACAAAACCTTCAACATTACAAATACTTTCATTTTGAAGCTTTGTTTCTTAATTTTGTTTGTTTACTTTAAAGTTGACAAAAATTTTTATCAAGAAAATACAGAGGGGGTTTTCAAGATGACGGCCTAGAGGATGGCTGCATTACGTGTTGCTCCAGAACTCAGGATTCAAGAGAGGAGATATTGAGACGCTTGGGACCAACTCAAAGTAGCCGGGTGACTCTCACCCCCTGGGGGGGCATCCCGGATGGGACGGGGGTCCCAGAACGCAGGAAACTTTGTGAAGTAGAACTGCCGGCGAGACGCCCCTCCCCCCGCTGGAGCGCCATAGAGGAGGCCGCTTGGCACAGCGCTGGGACTCAGAGCAGCCACTGGGGCTCCGGCGGCTGCCCGGGGGAGGAGTGGCGGGGAGAACTGTGTGGACTCAGGACACCGGGGCCTGCCCTGAGGAGGAGGAGAGGAGCGTGGCCACTTGGATTCGGAGAGACTGCGCCAGAGCTGCAGGCGGTTGCCAGAGGAGAAGCCGCGCGGCGAGCTGTTTGGAATCAGAACGACGCTTCTGAACACCGGGGCCTGCCCTGAGGACAAGGAGGAAGAGGAGCAGCCGCTTGGATTCGGGTGACTATACGGGAACTACAGGCGGTTGCCAGAGAAGGGGCTGCGTGGCGAGCTGTTTGGACCCTGACCACTTCTGAACCCCGGGGCCTGCCCGGAGGAGTAGGAGAAGGAGGAGGAGCGCGGCGGGTCCTTTGGACTCGCAGTGACTGCATTAGCGCTCCAGGCGGCTGCTCAGAGGAGAAGGCGAGTGGTGAGTGGTTTGGTCTTAAAGTGACAGCTCCTGAACACAGGGGGGCTGCCTGGAGGAGAAGCGTGGTGGGACGCTTGGTCTTGAGGGACCACACCAGAGCTCCGGGCGGTTGCCCAGAGGACCCGTGCAGCGGGTCACGTGGATTCAGAGCCACTCAGAGGGACTGCTCCTGAACACCCGGGGGGTTATCTGGAGAAGGAGGAGGAACGGGCAGGGTCACTTCGACTCGGAGTGATTGATTGCCCCGGGCTACGGGTGGTTGGTGGGAGGAGGAGGCACGAAGTGAGTTTCTTGGACTCCTAGTGACCGCACCGGCATACTGGGCGGCTGTCTGGAGGAAGAGGCCTGTGGCGGGTCTCTGGGACTCAGAGCGATTGTTCGGGGCCACAGGTGGCTGCTCAGAGGAGGGGCCACGCAGCCAGGCGATTAGGTGCAGAACAGGGTCCCAGGATCTAGGAGGCTTCTGGGTGGAAGAGCCGCACAGAGACAGGCTTAGGGCGGAGCGAAGGTTCCAGGCCTATGGGCAAATTCTCTGAGGAGGGGCAGCCTAAGGAGATTCATCTGCGAAGGGTGAGGCTCCCAGGCCCAGGAGGTAGGGCCGGGCCCCTGGAAACTTTGCAGAGGAAGGCAGCCCAGCCCAGGCAGTAGATGTAAATTGAGGGGAACCTCTAGGAGGAAACTGACCAGCGAGACCTCCCCACCGGGTGAGTCTTCCCTGCTGGGTGAGGTTTCCCACAAGGACGGTAAAACCAGAGGCTCAGGCCCAAACAGGCCTTGCCTCAGCCCACAGCCTAGGTCCCCTTTGGATGACCATTGGTCAACAAGTGGAGGCACCTCTGCCCACTAGCAGGGAATATACCCCACCTGAAGGCCACCACTCCTAGAGAGGCAGCTTCCTTGTGGAGCACCGCATTATCAACCTCCTCCAAGACTTCAGCCTACTGAAGGCTAAGAGGGGAAATATATAGAAATCTTCAGGGTCATTGTAAATCAACAGAGGAAATCTGCAATATCTCAGCGGTCCACTGATATCTGAACAACATGAGAAAACAAGGAAAGAAAATGCTGCAAACAAATCTAGATGTTACATCAATAAAACCCAATGACAGCATGGCAGAAGAAATGACAGAAAAGGAGTTCAGAATGTACATAATTAAAATGATCAGAGAAGCAAACGAGGAGATGAAAGAGCAAATGCAAGCATTGAATGATGAGATGAAAGAGCAAATGCAAGCATTGATTCATCGCACCAATCGACAGTTAAAAGAGCAAATACAGGAAGCAAAAGATCATTTCAATAAAGAGTTAGAGATATTGAAAAAAAACCAAACAGAAATCCTTGACATGAAGGAAACAATAAACCAAATTAAGAACTCCATAGAAAGCATATCCAATAGGATAGAACACCTGGAAGACAGAACCTCAGACATTGAAGACAAAATATTTAACCTTGAAAACAAAGCTGAACAAACAGAGAAGATGGTAAGAAATCATGAACAGAATCTACAAGAACTATGGGATATCATGAAAAGGCCAAATTTAAGAATTATTGGGATTGAGGAAGGCCTAGAGAAACAAGCCAAAGGAATGAACAACCTATTCAATGAAATAATATCAGAAAATTTCCCAAATCTGAAGAATGAAATGGAAAATCAAGTTCAAGAGGCTTACAGGACTCCAAATACACAAAATTACAACAGACCCACACCAAGGCACATTATGATGAAAATACCTAACATACAAAATAAAGACAGAATTTTAAAGGCTGTGAGAGAAAAGAACCAAATTACATTCAGGGGGAAACCAATACGCATATCAGCAGATTTTTCAATCCAGACCCTAAAAGCTAGAAGGTCCTGGAACAACATTTTTCAAGCCCTGAAAGAAAATGGATGCCAACCAAGAATCTTATACCCAGCAAAACTTACCTTCAAATTTGACGATGAAATAAAATCCTTCCATGATAAACAAAAGCTAAAAGAATTTACAAAAAGAAAGCCAGCATTACAGAACATTCTCAACAAAATATTCCATGAGGAAGAGATGAAAAACAAAGAAGCAAATCAGCAAAGGGAGGAATTATCCTAAAGGAATTGTCAAATAAAGGAGGAAACAAGTTGTGTCAAACAAATAAATAAACAAAATTTTAAAAATGAACCAAATGACCGGGAAACCAAATCATTTCTCTATAATAACCCTGAACGTTAATGGCCTGAATTCATCAATCAAAAGACATAGACTGGCAGACTGGATTAAAAAGAAAGATCCAACAATATGTTGCCTGCAAGAGACTCACCTCATAGAAAAAGATACCCATAGATTAAAGGTGAAAGGTTGGGGAAAAACATACCATGCACATGGACTCAGCAAAAAAGTTGGAGTATCCATCCTCATTTCAGATAATGTGGACTTCAAGCCAAAGTTAGTCAGAAGGGATAAAGAAGGTCATTTCATACTGCTTAAGGGAAGCATAAATCAGCAAGATATAACAATCATAAACATCTATGCCCCAAACAGTGGCTCATCTATGTATGTCAAACAAATCCTTCTCAATTTCAGAAACCAAATAGACCACAACACAATAATACTAGGTGATTTTAACACGCCGCTCTCACCACTGGACAGATCTTCCAGACAAAAATTGAGCAAAGAAACCATAGATCTCAACAACACAATCAATAATTTAGACTTAACGGACATTTATAGAATATTCCATCCAACCAAGAGTGAATACACTTTCTTCTCAGCAGCACATGGATCCTTCTCTAAAATAGACCATATATTATGCCACAAAGCTAATGTTAGCAAATACAAGAAGATAGAGACACTAGCATGTATTCTATCAGATCATAATGGATTGAAGTTAGAAATAAATGAAAGAGTAAAACACAGAAACTATTCCAACATCTGGAGATTAAACAATATGCTATTATATGATGAATGGATAACAGAAGATATTAGGAAGGAAATTAAAAAATTCTTAGAGGTAAATGAGAACAAAGAAACATCATATCAAAACCTCTGGGACACTATGAAAGCAGTACTTAGAGGGAAATTTATTTCATGGAGCGCATTTAATAAAAGAAGTAAAACTCAACAAATAAACAACCTAACACTACAGCTCAAAGCCTTAGAAAAAGAAGAACAGAACAGCACCAAAAGTAGTAGAAGACAGGAAATAGTTAAACTCAGAGCTGAAATCAATGAAATTGAAACAAAAGAAACAATACAAAAAATTGACAAAATAAATAGTTGGTTCTTCGAAAAAATAAACAAAATTGATAAACCTTTAGCCACACTAACAAAGAGAAGACGAGAGAAAACCCAAATCACTAAAATTCGGAATGAACAAGGAAATATCACTACAGACAGGATGGAAATACAAAACATAATTAGAAGCTATTTTGAAAATCTATACTCCAACAAAATAGAAAATTTCGAAGACATCAACAGGTTTCTAGAGACATATGAATTGCCTAAACTGAATGAGGAGGACATAAACAATTTAAATAGACCAATTTCAAGTACTGAAATAGAAGAAGTCATCAAAAGCCTACCAACAAAGAAAAGTCCGGGACCAGATGGGTTCTCAGCCGAGTTCTACAAAACCTTTAAGGAAGAGCTCATTCCAATACTTCTCAAAGTATTCCATAAAATAGAAGAGGAGGGAACCCTCCCAAACTCATTCTATGAAGCCAATATCACACTGATACCTAAACCAGACAGAGACTCATCAAGGAAAGAAAATTTCAGACCAATATCCTTAATGAACATCGACGCAAAAATTCTCAACAAAATTTTAG
The DNA here is from genome assembly GCF_902686455.1 of Sciurus vulgaris. Classification (NCBI taxonomy): domain Eukaryota; kingdom Metazoa; phylum Chordata; class Mammalia; order Rodentia; family Sciuridae; genus Sciurus; species Sciurus vulgaris. The sequence continues at coordinate 20,088,075 of NC_136470.1, read as the reverse complement.
CAAATCGCATACAAAAACATATTAAAAAGATAGTGCACCATGATCAAGTGGGTTTCATCCCAGGGATGCAAGGTTGGTTCAACATCAGGAAATCAATAAATGTAATTCACCATATTAATAGACTTAAAGTCAAGAATCACATGATTATTTCAATAGACGCAGAAAAAGCATTTGATAAAGTACAGCACCCCTTCATGCTCAAAACACTAGAAAAAATAGGGATAGTGGGAACATTCCTTAATATTGTAAAGGCCATTTATGCTAAGCCCATGGCTAATATCATTCTAAATGGTGAAAAGCTGAAAGCATTCCCCCTAAAAACTGGAACAAGGCAGGGATGCCCTCTTTCACCACTTCTATTCAACATCGTTCTTGAGACTCTGGCCAGAGCAATTAGACAAACCAAAGAAATTAAAGGGATACGAATTGGGAAAGAAGAACTCAAACTATCCCTGTTCGCTGATGACATGATTATATATTTAGAGGAACCTGGAAATTCCACCAGAAAACTCTTAGAACTCATAAGTGATTTCAGTAAAGTAGCAGGTTACAAGATCAATGCCCATAAATCCAACGCATTTTTATACATAAGTGATGAATCTTCAGAAAGAGAAATTAGGAAAACTACCCCATTCACAATAGCCTCGAAAAAAATAAAATACTTGGGAATCAATCTCACAAAAGAGGTGAAAGACCTCTACAATGAGAACTATACAACACTAAAGAAAGAAATTAAAGAACACCTTAGAAGATGGAAAGATCTTCCATGTTCTTGGATAGGAAGAATTAATATTGTCAAAATGGCCATACTACCTAAAGTGCTATACAAATTCAATGCAATTCCAATTAAAATCCCAATGACGTACCTTACAGAAATAGAGCAGGCAATTATGAAATTCATCTGGAAGAATAAGAAACCCAGAATAGCTAAAGCAATCCTTAGCAGGAAGAGTGAAACAGGGGGTATTGCAATACCAGATCTTCAACTCTACTACAAAGCAATAGTAACAAAAACGGCATGGTATTGGTACCAAAATAGAAAGGTAGATCAATGGTACAGAATAGAGGACACGGACACAAACCCAAATAAATACAATTTTCTCATACTAGACAAAGGGGCCAAAAATATGCAATGGAGAAAAGATAGCCTCTTCAACAAATGGTGCTGGGAGAATTGGAAATCCATATGCAACAGAATGAAACTAAACCCATATCTCTCACCATGCACGAAACTAAACTCAAAATGGATTAAGTACCTCGGAATCAGACCAGAGACCCTGCAGATTATAGAAGAAAAAGTAGGTCCAAATCTTCATCTTGTTGGTCTAGGACCAGACTTCCTTAACAGGACTCCCATAGCACAAGAAATAAAAGCTAGAATCAACCACTGGGATAGATTCAAACTAAAAAGCTTTCTCTCAGCAAAGGAAACTATCAGCAGTGCGAAGAAAGAGCCTACAGAGTGGGAGAATATCTTTGCCAATCATACTTCAGATAGAGCACTAATCTCCAGAATCTATAAAGAACTCAAAAAACTCTACTCCAAGAATTCAAACAGTCCAGTCAACAAATGGGCTAAGGAAATGAATAGACACTTCACAGAAGAAGATCTACAAGCAATCAACAAACATATGGAAAAATGTTCAACATCTCTAGTAATAAGAGAAATGCAAATCAAAACCACCCTAAGGTTCCATCTCACCCCAATTAGAATGGCGATTATCAAGAATACGAGCAACAACAGGTGTTGGCGAGGATGTGGGGAGAAAGGTACACTCATACACTGCTGGTGGGGCTGCAAATTAGTGCAGCCGCTATGGAAAGCAGTGTGGAGATTCCTTAGAAAACTTGGAATGGAACCACCATTTGACCCAGCTATCCCACTCCTTGGCCTATACCCAAAGGACTTAAAATCTGCATACTACAGAAATACAGCCACATCAATGTTCATAGCTGCTCAATTCACAATAGCCAGACTGTGGAACCAACCTAGATGCCCTTCAATTGATGAGTGGATAAAGAAACTGTGGTATATATATACTATGGAATATTACTCAGCCATAAAGAATGATAAAATTATGACATTTGCAGGCAAATGGATGAAATTGGAGAATATCATGCTAAGTGAGATAAGCCAATCTCAAAAAGCCAAAGGACGAATGATATCGCTAATAAGTGGAGGTTGACACATAATGGGGGGGAGGGAAGGGTTAGAGTTAGGGTTAGGGAGGGGGGCAAGTATAGAGGAAGGAACTACTGTATAGAGGGTAAAGAGGGGTGGGAGGGGTGGGGGGAAGGGAAAAAAATAACAGAATGAATCAAACAACATTGCTCTATGTAAATTTATGATTACACAAATGGTATGCCTTTACGCCATGTACAAACAGAGAAACAACATGTATCCCATTTGTTTACAATAAAAAAAACAAAAAAAAAAAGAAAATACAGTAGATATTAGGGAAATTAGATGATACCTGTAGTGTTAGCAAAAATTCGCTATAGCAGATAAACTTTAACATTATTAAGGAAGTTCAAGGAAGAGTACAGCAATTCCAAATCAAATGTTGATAATACAGTAGGACTGAGTTTAAGAAATCGGGGAGATTAGTACCTCCTACCTCCAACCTTCAAAAGGACTATTGCGTTTCAATGTAAGCAGAAATCGATCAATTTATTTTTAATGTTTCAAAATGTTATGCTTCCTAATTTTAATTTATAAAACAAAGGATATAACAGACATACAGCAATTGTTGTAAAAACTAGTAAGAAATAATTTCATAGCATATGCAAGTAAAATGACGCTCTCAATGAATTTGTAACGAGATAATCATAATGTATTATTTATTAACTATACTTTTTACTATATAAGATTAGTTTAACAGGTATGTGGCAACAATTCATAATGAAATACACCGAATTGTTTTGTTTACATTTGTCCCCACTAACATCTCTGTACCTGTATTTATTTTTGTCAAAAGTAAAAAATAAATTTTTACTGCGAGTTTTTCCTAAGAGAAAACAAAATGGTATTTAGCAATACTGCTAAGATTCCAGGTATATAAGTAGAAATCATATATATCTAAAATATTTCAATAGTGACAATATTGGAATTAATCAAATTATATATGTCTTATTACAAACTTTCGGGTAGGGTAAAAATAACTACAACTATATGACAACCTATTTACATAGAATGAATTTATTAAGATGTAATAATTTTTAATATGCAAAGAAAATTAACAAATAGTTTTAATGATATAATTTAGAATAGTATCTTTTTTATAGCGGGAAACATTGTACCTATGATTTAACAAATTATATTGCTTTGTATTCTCATAATAAATTTAAGTTGTTGAATCAAGAATAAAAATAGCTTTTCTATTTTTGATTCTAAGCCCAGAAACAATTTTAATTTTATATCTACTCATGCAATTCTGTAACAGATTTGGAAAGAATGTTTAAATACAGTTGCAATGAAGAAAGTATGAAGAATAAAATATGAAAAATAAAATATTAAATAATTTTATTTAGAAAAGTCTTATAAGTGTTCAATTATGAAGTGAATTAAATGTATCTGTAAATGCTTTGCTGCTTCTTCAATTGAGAGGTAGAGACAGAAGTTCCTTTTGTTTAATCTAGTGTGACCTCAGGATCATTCTCCCAAAAGAACACAGTGAAGAGAACTAACCTTCCTGAAGTGTTAAGACGAAGCCTGAAGGGACCTTGCACCTGGACCTAGAGCTGCTGAAATACTTTCCCCAGAAGCCCTTAACTGCAATGCATGAATTTCAGTTACCCTGTGGCTTCAACTGAGGCATTTCAATACAACAGAGCACCCTGAGAGTGACTTTGTCTTCAACTTTCTAAGCCAGCCCACCTGCCACATGAATATATGTTGGTAGCATGTGGAACAGGAAAAACTTCCAACCAAACCCTACCTGAATTCCTGCTCCACAGAATCGTGAAACATCAAAAATTTGTTATTGTTTAATGCCTCCGAATATTGAGGGTGTTTAAATGGAACAAGCTGTTTCCTCTTTAGAAGGGTCGGAGCATATCCAGGTTTCATAGCTTTATAGGAGTTCACAGGAACACTTTAAAATGTCACACAATCTTCACATTTACAGATGGTTCCACCCACTTCATGGAAATCACACCTCTGTCACATATCTAACAGACACTGCTTGATTAGGATGAAATATGGTAGGTTAAAATGTGCTTCCAAAAATAGGCTGCTGAAAGTTGTGATAATGACTTTCCATAATTTGACTTAATTCGTATTATGCAATCACAGAATCTTTGCATAACTGAATGCATCAGATTTTCACATTATAAAGAATATCTATACTTTTTATACATGCACATATATATGCATATACACGAACCAAGCATGCATACACCATACACAGTCACATTAATATGTAACTTTGTCAGAACAATAATTTAATTCTTTGATGTGGGTATGTGTGGTATGTAGCTTGTATATGTGACATCAACAATTTTAGCATATAAACCTTCTCTCTTACAAATACTTTCAATAAATTACTACGATTTTTCTGAAGTTACATTGTGGGTCCTTCCATCCAGATCTGCTTCTGTCTAGGATTTTAGAGTTAACCAGGCAAACTCAGGCCTCAGTGCCTTTGCAAATAACTAATTCTAAATTTAGGTACGGTGTATGGTTTTCTGCATAACCTGTGGAGTATTCAAAAAAACTAAGATAAGGTCATGTAAAGAAGTTATGAGTTGTCAATTGATGACATTTAACATATTTTGTATGAGGAAGAATAGGCATCTAATACATTCATTCTATCTACACTTATAATTACTAGATTTCCTTCTGGTTAGCTAGCATATAAGATCACTTCACATTTGGACATTAAAACAATGTAAAACACAAAAACAACAAAAGTCAGTGATAGCAGATTTGAAAAATTAATACTTTTCAAATAAACTAAAAATAACTACTTTTAATGTAAATATAGATTTGTTTGGTGCCAACTTCAATTGACATAAGAATTTTTCTGAGATTAAAACTTGGAAACAATGCAGAATATAAGTGGCAATGGAGCCTGAAAATTACCTTAATTATAGTGTTTACAAATTCAACACAATAATATTCAAATTTCTGTCTATGGATGGATTAAAGTATATGCATTTAATTACATCCTGTGGGGCCACTGGGTAGATACAATTGGGGAGTTATTCACAAGCTGCATCCATTATTTCTTTTGATTATTAGATATGGAAGGTATTAGAAGTTGATTTTGTAATGTATATTCCATTTGTAATATGGTATTATTTTCAAGTTGAAGTTTTCCTTTAGTATTTCAGAATAAATGAACAATTCCATTAGAAATATTATCTTTCTGGTAAACAAAAGCACAAAATAATTTGAGTATCCTTAAAGTTTAAATGACTTAGTATGGATTCCAAATGATAAGATATTTTTAATTCAAATGAAAATAAAAATCCTGGTTCATAAAAAATTTGATGAGTTTCAAAAGAAAATTCACAGGAAGAAAATATGACATTTTCATTTTTATTACCATGATTAAGGGAAAAAGTAGCTTTTTCGTATGAACATTATTTCTTTTCATTAAAGTCAAAAGTTATTCAAGTTTATAAGATGTAAGATGACAGAATGAAGGGTATGAATGCAGTGCCAAGGCAGAAAGACCTATTATACTAGAGATGCTATACTTGAAAACTATCAGAATGTCTACTTTTTATACTGAGTGGTTGTTTTCATATTCTGATGGGTTCAAAATTCATTTTTAAAAACTTGGTTTAGCATTATTTATTGTCAAAACAATTGTTAGGGCTTCAGCTGAAGCCTTGAAAATGTATACTATACTTAGGACCAAGGACAGAGTGAGGAGATGAAAATTTGGCAATTAATTAACAGGTAGGAAGAAAATCATTTCTTCAGTTAATTTTGTGTTGGATTTATCCTCTGACATTTTAATCAAGTGGGTGTTGATATATCTGGGAGAGGTGAGTGGGTCTCTGTCATCACAAGTAAAAAAAATAATATATAATATATAATAAACTATAGGCATTTTACATAAATGGAAGTGAATGAATTGTTAATGAAACTGATATGAGAGTAATTTAAGTTGGAAAAGCTATAGCACAAGCCCAATCTGCATTGAGCCAGCTGGTTCTGATTGAGACTCTTTCCATTGAACCAGAGGCAGGAAAAATTGCACGATCGACACGTGAAATTTAATCATCTTGGACAAACTTCACAAAGGAAAAATAAGCAAACAGCAAACAAAATTCTTTCTTGAGAATAGGAACCACAGCTTGCTATTATGCAAGCCATTCTATGATCCAGAATTGCTCAATATATTTCCCAATACACCTAGTTTAAATAAAGTTATATTATTTCTAGAAGCCCCTGGTACCCAAGCTTCAAAAGATTACTGCCAATTAAGTTTTGCTAAACTGAGCTTATAATTTAAAATTATAGAACTGCATCCAAGTGCTGTCTCTATGTTTATGTACATTTATTTATCTTAATAATAAAAACAAGATTTCAAATCAGAAAATAGTACAGAGCAAATTTGGCACCCATATCCTGATTCCCCACTGAGTGAAAGAACAAGAAACTGATGTTATCTGTCTATAACCTAGACTGCAAGAGGAAAGAAATCTTAAAGCTAAGAAACTGGAGCTTCTATGGCAAGCACATTCATTTTCTGAAGAAAGAGGAAGAGAGAGAGAGAGAAAAAAAAATCTGTCTCTGGAGTAAACATCTCTGGGAGATGAGTAGATCCCTAAGTTTTTATTACCATTTGGGATATAAATAAATGCCTCAATGGGTTAAAATAAATAAGTGAATAAATAAATATAAAAGAACTCCAGACCAACATCCAATCTATAACTCCCAAGGCTGTTTTCCATTAAGTCACCTTTAATCTTGATTGTCATTAATATCTGACCATGCAGAAACATTACTACATTCTTTGAGAATACTCAGCATGCCTTTCTGGGGGAGGTGGTGGGAGGAGAGCAGTAAAACAAATCAACAAAGGAAAAAACAAGAAATAGACTATTGGTAAGTCAGATACTGAAATTACCAGACATGGCATATAAAAAGTATGTTTGAAATATTTTAAGAGTTAAAAATTTATATGAAGCACTAACACTACATTAGACATTACTATTTTAAACACCAGGACAACTGGAAAAATATACAAACATAACTTACAAAAATGAAAGTTGTCATCAATAAATAAATAAAATATTCATATTTGGGGGGGAGAAAAATAACTAGGGCATAGGGTAGAAGATAAAGTATCTTAAAGTCAGAGCAGATAAGTAAAATTATAGAGAACCAAAGGATAAAGAATTCTACTGTGGTACTCTACATTTAATTCTACTTACATTTAGAAGAGAACAGAAAGAATGAGGAAGAAGTGACCTGAGAAAAGTAATGATTGAGAAATTTTTCTAAGTTGGTAAAAGACAGATTCTAAGAGTCCAGAAGCATAATGACTTCAATCAGTAAGGGTTATTAGAAAAGGGTTGCCAGAAAAAAAAAAATATCAAAGCACTTAGGCAAAGAGTAGAACAAACAGAAAACACTGATTATCTATAAAGGAGGAAAAAAATGAAAGAGATAGCAGATTTCACAACTCTAACAATAGAAGCTACTGAAATATTTTTTTCAATGTGTTGAGGAAAAATAGCTTCTTCCTTGCAATCGTTCACATGGGTGAACTATTAATTAAGGACAGATTTGAAATAACTTTTGTGTTGGCTTTTGTTATATAGACATTTAGAGCATTCTAATGAAAGATGCTGTTGTTTACTCAGGAGAAAGCACATACACACAGAAATGTGCCCCAAACTTTATATTCCTATAAAGTCTGTACTCTTCAGCTGTGTATATTTTACCTGCAAATCAAGCTACTTTAAGATACGTATCTAATATCTTTTAGGTGTATTATATGGTATGAAATTCCTTTTTAAAATAATCATTTTCACAGACTTGCTTAAAGGTATTATCTATTGTATTACAGTACACACATACTAAAACAATTTACATAGTCACTGTACTCTTCATAACTTTTTCAGGTGGTTCATAGACACCATGAACTAACTCCAGGGAAGACTTGCTATACTAGACTTGTATACCCACTTCAAGAAAGCCCTCTTCAAAATCTATGCCTTTTGTGGATGGGGGTCAAAGGGAATATCTATTTCCTCTGCTTTTACTACTAATACTGTTTGACATTCCCAAATATGGTTCTAAAGAAACATACAGAACATTGATTCTTCATATTTGAAGTTCACATACAAATTAGTATGATAAAGGTATGTATTTATTCTTTTTAAAACTGATTCTGTTTAGCTGCTGAAGACAATTTGTAATTAGCAAGTAAATGTATTGATTTTGATACAACTTAATGTGAATTATTGTTTAAAATTACGTTTTCCTGTGTAAATATTTTGCTTAATTCTAAATATCATTTACATAAGTAGAGATGATAGTTTTCCTTTTTCCAAAATTTGAACAAGATTTCTCAAATAATTCTGAAGATAATGTTTTATATATCCACTCTTTGCTGTCCATTTACAAATAGTTTTAAGGAATAATCCTTTGCTAAAATCTTATGTGAGAATATTGCTTAGTAACTTCATCTCTTACTGATTATGTTATCTTGGATAAGTTACCTATAACCTCTGAATTATAGAAGTAAACATCTATATTATGTGTGCAAGTCTATATGCTAACAAATACAAACCACGTGTTGCAATATTTATTAGATATTCAATATCACTTGTTTAATTGAAACTTCTTTTTAAATGGGAGAATATTTTTCCTTCATTTGTGTTTTTGTGTGTGTTTAATAGTGACTATAACTGAAAAAATAGAACAAGCATAGCTCGGGAGGCTGAGGCAAGGGGATATCAAGTTGAAAGCCAGCCTCAGCAATGCTAAGGTGCTGAGCAACTCACGGAGACTCTGTCTTTAAATAAAATGCAAAATATGGCTGGGGATGTGACTCAGTGGTCCAGTGCCCCTGAGTTCAATCCCCAGTATCCCCCAAAAAAACCCAAAAATAAATAAAATAAATAAAACGAGCAGATAAGCAGCTAGAGGTAGACTGGCATGCCATTTTAGAAGGGGGTGTCAAATATGAATTCTTTCATTATTTGGCATTAGAGCAGAGGATTTGATGAAGGAAAGTGAATTGTACAAGTTGGGTTAAGTTTGTTGTAGGCAGTTTACTAAGTTCAAAACCAGATGGACTTGCACACCATGGGAAGTATTTCAGTTTTTGCCTAAATATGATGGGAAGACAGAGGGAGTATTGCAAATAATATTGTCAAAGGAGCAATGAATTTAATTTAGAGTTATTTCAAGAATGGTAATTAATGCAAGATCCTCAAGAGGACAAATTTCTCCTTCGGTCCATTAAAAACAAAACCTTCTGCTGAAATTTAAACAGGGGATATATTTATTCTCATCTCAATAATTTGGAAAAAAGTCTTTTTCAACACATTTTTTTTCCTTTTTAAAGGTTTCTTTCCCTTGAAGTGTCTCAAAGCTTTTTCTGTTTGGTTTCGTTCTCTGGTATACCTTTTTAAAATTGTAATTTTACATAAAAAACTAAAAGGTTGGTGTCAATGAATCTAATTTCAAATATTTCATTTGAAATATTTTGTTTTTTTTTTTTTTTTCTTTAGTTCTTGTTTTCATTCTTCTACTTAAAAGTATGAAAAGAAATAAGCATCATAGGTTGTCCTGTGGGATGATCTAAAATTTTCAGGGTTATATTGAGAGTAAGTTTAGGACTTTTCATAAATAGAATCCTTCTCATAGCAGCTGTGGGAATTTATTGAATTTGCTTTATAGAGATAGGACCATCTACTCTCTTCCAAAAGTATAACATTTGTACTCACAGCACAGAAATGTATTCTACAAACTACCAGTTTAGCTTAAAACTATATCAGTTTTGTGTGAAATGGCCCTGTATAATTATTTATAAAATGTTTGGTATGTCATAAACACTGTCCTGAAGTGCCAGGGAAACAGTGATAAGCAAAAAAATACTTTATGTCATAGGGTTACATTCTTTACATTCCAAAGTATATTGAAACTCTTCATCTACTTATTTACCTGGTGAGGAGGAAAATACAACATGTCTCAGCAAGATGCCTTATCCTCTCAATTTATCCACAGATTGAACTAATGAACAAGAACTTCATTAATAATACATTAATGGTAATATTCAACAGAACATATATTACATTTTGAAACACCAAAAATTTCTTTCAGGGTATGCTTTTGCCTCAAAAAGTGGCAATCTAAAATGAAACTAGTTTTGTGATTTTATGCTAGGAAATTATTTTAGACATTTTCCGAATTTGTATAATATACATGGATCTCGATTTATTCTCTGTAGTGACATATTCAAGGGCTTAGACTAAGCATTTTAAATAAGAGAGATTTGTAAAGAAAGACAAATTGGCTCTGTAGTGTTTCATAAGATATGAAATACATAAATTTCTTGATCAATGGAAAAAGGATTATAGAAATAGCAAGTACTTGCTTTAATTAAGTAGGTGGTTAGCATGGGTCTGCATTGTCATGGGCTTAACACCATTTTCCATTTCTAGGTACTGACAGAAATTATTATAAATAGTCCAGCGGAGAGCAATTAGGAAAAGTAATTTATTCTCTCTTGCATTTTATTAAGCTTTGTAAATTCAAATTAATATCAAAGAATTCTTAATTTCACACAAAATGAATCACATCAGGCTTTCTTCAAAGTTCTATCATAAACATAAACACAACTTCATCTTCTGTATTTTCAAATAAAGCCTAATAGTCCTTTTTAAATATTTCTACTTTTTCTTATTCTTCATTTCTGAAACTTAAATACAGCTAGAAAGTCCCAATTCAAAAAGTAGGTATTATGTTATGAATATGAGGTATTCCCTCAAAAATATCCATGTGACAATGCAGGAATGTTTGGAAATAAAGTAGTTAGATTATAAGAGAAGTAGGTCATTGAGATGTGCCCCCGGGGATTATCTATCTTGTCTGGAACTCCACATGCTGGCTTTCATGATCTCTCTCTTCTTTCTGGCTACCATGAGCTAAGAGCTTTACTCTGACACACCCTTCCAACATGATTTTCTGCCTCACTTAAGGACCACAGCAATTTAGGTGGCTGACCATGGAAAGAACCTCTGAAACTGTTAGTCCCAAATTAGTTTTTCCTCCTCTAAGTTTTTGTCAGCTATTTTGGTCACAACTATAAAAAGATGATGAACACAGTATGGAATGTTCTCATTCTTCTTATTTCCAATCTGTAATTTTCTTTAGCCCTTAAAACTTGAGAATATAGTTATTCTGTTGTAAGAGCTTTAACATTCAAGATATGGAATCAATTTAGGAGCCCCCAAATAAAGAAATGTAGCATGGACACACAATTGATAAAGAAAATGTGGCATAAATACACAAAGAAATATTATTTAGCTATAAAGAAGAAAGAAATTGTCATTTGCAGCATAATGGACAGAACTGGAGGATATCACATTAAATGAAATAAAAGAAAAAGACAAACACTTGTTTTTACTCTCATATGTGAATGCTAACACAAGTTAATCTGAATGTAGAGTAGTGATTTCTACAAGGTGGGAGGGAAACGGAGGACAGAGAGAGGTTGGATAATTGGTACCAAAACATATTTTGAGAAATAACTGCCAGAGATTCACAGCACAATGAAGTGATTGCAGTTTCCAATAACATATTATATATTTTATTAAGAATATATAGAGGATCTTGAAGGCTCCAAATAATGTAGATTGGATAAAGAGCTGAGGAGGTATTTCAGAAACCTAAAAAAAGAAAAAAGTAAATAAATGAAGGATGGAAAATAAGATGAAAATGCTAACTAAAGTGATAAAATTGCACACACTATTTGCATGGGCAGGAATATTACACTGTATCCCATAAATGTGCAGTAATTTTATGTGTTAATCAAAAATTTAAGTATATATTCTTTTTCTTGTTACATATATATGTGTATATGTGTATACATATACCTATATATAAAATATTCATATATACACAGATGAAAATATTTTTAAGTTCTGGATGGATTCTAGTGTTTTCTGAAAAAACTTTTTGATATTCATTTAAAAATAGTGAATGTAAATGCTTTTAAATGTATTTCTGAAAAGTTTTTTTTTATAAAGACAGTGTATTTCCAGTATGATTTCTGTCAAGAAAATGTGTAAATATTCAAGGTAGTAGTAGTAACTTCAGATGCATAATGTATCCTTTCTATAAAAGGCTATTTTTTTCCTTAAATTATAGGCAGAAATTTTGATTTGTTACAAAAGTTTAGGGAATGGATACCTTGATTTGTTACAAAAGTTTAGGGAATGGATATTTTCAAAGTGATTTACATGAATTTGTTTATTTAATGTAGATATTTAAAGATAAGAGGAAAGTAGCATAAATTGTTATGAAACAAAGAAACACAAATTCAAAAAAAGTAAACAGTCTTGAATGTGGAAAGAGAAAATATTTTCTTTTCTAAAAATTTATTGGAAATTTCAAAAACCTTTCTGCACAATAGTGATATTTTATTTGACTGTCAGAAAGAATGAGTTCTCTAATGAATTTTTAACAGACATTTAATATTTCCAGTGATATCAGCATCACTTGGGAGAGAACAGAATCCAGCATAGACATTAGCCACATTTCCAGGTACCAATGAAATCTGGGTGTGGCACAGTGGAGTGCACACATGAAGAACAAAACTAGTTTATTCCACACTAGTTGCAAAAATGTTGGTGATCACAAATAGGGTATGAAACTAAATTGATTTTGTTTTGTTTTTTCTTGTCTTTGTCATTTAATTTGAAGTGACACTTGTTTGCCTAGAATGGAATCGAGGTAAATGTGTCCTGATGTACCTTTCTTCTAGAGGAAGCACCTATGGTATTCCTAAAAACCAAAACATTGATCAGTCTCTAAGCAATTAAATATCTAATAAATTATTTTCTTTTGATTATCTTGAACATTTTTAAGATAAACACCCTAAGTGATATTTATCTTAAAATATTGGAAATCTGCAAAGATCATGAACATCTATCCACTTCTTAGCTTTTATTGCTGTGGCCAAAATGCTTGAGAAGAACAACTTAGAAGAAGAAAGATTTATTTTGCCTTGAGGTTCCAGAAGATTCAGTCCATGATTGACCAGCCCCATTGCTTTGGGCCTGAGGTGAAGCAGCACATCATGGTGGAAGGGCATCACAGAGAAAAGCTGCTCAACCCACAGCAGCCAGGAAGCAGAGAAACAGAAACTAAGCAGAGAAACAGAAACTATAGATGGGGCTATAGACAAGGTATAGTTCCCAAAAGGTAGTCCTCAAAAGGTATTCTCCCAGTCACCTACTTCCTCCAACCTCCCCTGCCTACCATTTCCATCTCCTCTTAGTAGTCCTTTCAAATTATTAATCCATCAAGTGCATTAAACACTGATGATGCTGGAACCCTCATGATTCAGTCACTTCCAAATTTTCATTTCTCAACATTCTAGCATCAAGGAACAAGCCATCAACACAAGAGCTTTTAGGAAGTTTCCAGATTCTAACCATAATAATGCATTTATTTTATGTTGTTTCCTAAACTCCTGGCATCATGTTATGACTAGATCTTCCACATAGGTACTTTTTCCCCTTAGTAGGATACAATTAAATTTAAAAAGCAGATATAGCTTACTTATTTAATTGTTTAATTAATATTCTTAATATTCTTTAGTATACAATTAAATGTGACATGACATTTATTTTTCATAGTGCTTGAAAAAGAATATAGACATACATATATTCAGTTCATCTGTTTTTCATAGTCTTCCTTTTCACACCACATCATTTTCCTTTCATTTTATAGACAGCCATGTTGCTATGATTGCCAGAAAATTTTTAAATGGAAACACATCCAAATCAAAGTTCTGACAACAGGTGTTTGTAGATTTTTTTAAAAATTTTAGTGGTACTAAAGCTCAATGTGTAGTCTATAAAACAAAAAATATAATCTCTTAGGATTAGTCCAATAAAATATATTTTATATGACACAAATAATGGAGATTTTTCCCAGAAAGAGAAATAAGCACGATATAGGTATTGAGAAGCAGGGCAAATAAATGGTAAAGGACACGAAGGACATTTGCCAGGTTTACTCTAACTCTGAGGTTCTTTGAAAATGGTAGTCTTCCATATTTTTTAAAAACAGTATCGCATCAGTTTTGGTGAATGATTATTTATATTCAGAAATGAGCTGGTTTCTGGGAAACCATAAAATGATACAATTGATACACTTTTTCCTCAAAGGATACTTGTGAACAGATGAGGCACCAATTTACATTCATACAATAATTGAAGAACATCAGGGATCAAACACATTTAAATGAAAAATAGGGGCATGATCTACAGCCACATACAAAGTGATGAATAGAAGTCTTTGGTGAGTTGAATAGCTAAAGTGATGATTAGGATTTCTATGTGTAACGGAAGCAGTCTGAGGAGGTACACAGGAGAGGAAAAGGGGACCTCAACTCAGTCCTTGACTTACATCACAGAAAGGAATGTCAGAACATGTCAAAAGAGGCACAAACATTTGTTTAGGAAAGAGAGTTTATTTTTATTTTATTTTTTTTCAAAAAACCAAGCAATTGAACAGGATATGCCCTCAAGGTGGGAAGGAGTGAGGACATTGGATAGTGATATGTACTTTGTGGATAGAAGACTCTTCTTTGCAGTGGAAACTCCATGAACAGTGAACATGCCCAGTTTGAGTGCGTATGTGAGGAGTGGTGACACCAGGCTGGTAAGTTCCATTCCCCAAATCATGGAGCCCAAGTCAGGTGGTGGTGGCCTGGTTCTTTCAGGATCTCTAAATTGATGTCGTCCAGCTCATAGATAATATTTGGAATGTATTTGTGTCATAAGTCTAACAGTATTTCCTGTTGGCTTTATTTTGTTTAGAGAAATTACACTGTGTAAGTGCAATGTTCATGAACATTAATCTCTTGAACATTCAATACTTTATGATTTGAAGACTCTTTTTAGACCTATAAACAGGTTTGGAGAGTAAAGGTAGAGGTGTTCATGGACCTTATTAGATTCATAGTTTTAGTTTCTTTTCCTTTCCCTGTTGGTCTCCTTTCTCCCTCTCCTTAACCTTTTCTATCCTACATCAATTTGATTTCCAAAGTACAAATAGAAAATCATTTTTAAGAAAATAAATTCATAAATATATGATCATCTGAAAAATTAAAGTTTATGTGAATGGGAAAGTACTAATTATGTTAATCACACAGGTTTCAAGAGTATGTGCTAAAAACTATACTTTGAAATAGAAAATTTGAGAAATATATACATGGCATGCTATACCTAATACATACCTTTCTGGAAAAAGTACATCAATTGAACTTACTGCTAGAAGACTGAAGAGTCATGCATGAAACAAACTATTTGGTTCATGAAAAATCATCAAATTAGTGGAGGAAATTAGACTTTTTGTAAGACCTGTTATTGTTGCCACATCAAAGGACAGCTTCTGTGTAGTGCTGTTCTTTCATTTCTGATGAAATGTCATCAACTTTAAAGTACAGTTTTCTATTTTTCAAATGACAGGTTACTTTCAGCCCCCACCTTGAGTTGTCTGAAACTTTGGGGTTTCAGTAATATAATAGTAAATTGTAAATGTTATATTTGTAATACGACTAGACATCTGTTCTGAAAGGATATTTTTTGTTAGACAAGTCAAATTTTAGATTTCTGACATTCACTGTCATGCATTTTTTATTCTTTCTCTTTAATTTTGTGACTAAAGAAGTATTTCATTTTGCTCAAATTGTAACTTATATTTTCACAAAACAGTGATAAGCCTCATGATAGCAATTATAACACCAAAACTGTTGACTTCAGAACACAAAAACTACCTGAATTCTCTCTGTACAGAAACTTTGGGAAACTTAAAGATTACAAAGTTAGACTTCATAGCTTTTACTTACATTTTTGAGTGTCACCTATAGTACCTCTTCTGTAGGTTAATCCTGAGTATTTTAGTCAGATTGTAGAAGTTTTTATAGCTGAAGTCAGATGGCTTTTGCTTTTTTATGTTCATATACTGCCCTGATATAAAATTTTTAGATGGGAAGGTCCTGAATTTGAGGATAGAAAAAAATTCAAAGAAATCTGTTGAAAATTCTGTTCCTTCCCAGTGCTCAAAATGTAACACATGAAGCACTTTCCTCCTAGCAGAGAGAAGGAAATTTGTTGTTCCTGAGAGTCAGTCTTTGAAATTGAAGATTAGATCTAAGTTAGTAGGAAGAACAATTCTTACACCTATATTTTAGTTTTTTTTTCTGATAAGTGTGCTTTTATCCTTCTTTATATTTATTTTCTTCAGTTTTAAAAAATATCTTGAAATTAGAATTTTGCATTTATTCTGTAGATATGTCTCAGATTTTCAGACTGGAATGAAATAGTTATTTTTAACTAAAAATATTAAGTGTATACTTAAATTGTTATTTTTCACCTCTTTCAAATAATTTTATATATGCTAATATCTGCAATAGTTCAAATGTATATATTTTCAGTTTTATTGTGTTTCATATTGAATTTCAACAAAGAATTAATGTGGACATAAATGATACTGATTACCCGTTACATCTTTTCATCATTTAAACAAGGAAAAATAAAGCCTTGTATTAACACTAGTCAATCTTGGTCAATGAAAATAACCCTCACCTATAGCATAAGCATCATGAAGTGCTATAATCATCTGTTGCTAACTCTCTATAATCTTCAGGTTGCATACTGATTGTGTAGAGTACCTGTGGAACTTTCAGATTATGTGCTAAAAATCTATGATTTTGTGTGAATGACGTTACATCTTCATTGACTTCATGTCAGCAGTATTTTAAAAACCTCCTAGGCTATCGCCAGCTGGAAATCTCTGGGTTTAAGTGTGGATTTTCCCATCTGTACTTGCAGCTTCTAATCTGCTTTCTCTGCCTAACAATTTTTTCCCAGTTGGTTTCCCTTATCTTCGACACAGTGTGTTATAAGAGGAAGCTTTGGCATGGCAAAAGATTTTAAAGTTCGGGCTTCTCACAGAGGAGAAAGTTAAACAGAGAAACGTAAGAGGGAATTTTTCAAATCACAAACTCATCCTTCCTGCTGCTTTTAAAGAATATGAAGTGAAGTCTGGACATTATAGGACTGGCAGACAACAGTATTGCTATCAGTATTTATACAGTGTTAAATATTTTAACTCTTTTGGATTCTCTACTCCAACGAAAGCAAATTTACAGTATAATTTTAAAATGTTTATTTAGTAAAAATTAACTAACTTTAACATTATAGATAAATAAGTGTCATTAGTTTTGGAAGGCATTTACAACAAAATGAAGAATAAAACAATTATAACAAAACATTTACAACAAAATAAAGGATAAAATGAAATGATTAAGCAGATCTATGTAGGGTAAAATGATTCATGGTATGCCATGAAACTATATTATAAAATACTTCATTAACAGAAATTATTTTTATATATTAAATAAATTATATTTATTCATTATGCATATAAAACAATGCAAATATGATTCAATTAATTTAGTACTTTGATTTCATATAAATGTACAGACTAACTTCTACTTCTAATTTGATTGCTTTAATTTGATATAAAACACATTAGCTTTTTCTTTATGTTTTTCATCATCATTTTATTATTATTATTATTATTATTATTATTATTATTGTACTGGAATTTGAACCCAGGATGTTCTTCATGCTTGCAAAGTAAATGCTCTACCATGGTCATACATTCCTAGTCCTTTTTATTTGATTTTGAGATAGGATCTCAAAGTTGCCTAGACTGCCTTAGAACTTGGGGTCCTCCTGCTTCAACCTCCTGAGTACCTGTGATAATAGGCCTGTTGACTATATCTGAACAAATTAGTTTCTAGAACTGGCTCCTCGAAGAAATTAGTATTGCCAATAGAAAAACAGGGTTTTTTTTTTTTTTTTTTTTTTTTTTTGACACAGTTGAAAGGACCTACAAAGAAGCAAAATTTAGATGACTGTAAAAGTAAATTGGGAACATAAGAAAATTTGACTAGACTTTTATATTGAAATACACTATACTTCCACAGTCCGAAATGGTAACTACTAGTTACATGTGACTAATGAGCATTTAAAAAGTGTCCTGCTGTCAGTGTAAAATTCATATCACTTCAAAGACTTAGTATGAAATGAAGCCTTTAAAGTACCTTCTTAATATTCTTATCTCAATTATATGTGGAAGTGACATTTTGAGTATTTTTATCATTCAAATTCATTTCCTTTATATTTTTATTTTATGAAAAATTTAAGATTGCACATGTGACCAATATTTTTACCTCACTTTATCTTTTGGAGGACACAATTCTAGATTAATACACAGAAATGACAATATATTTTTGTAAAGATTTTTCTATTGACTTTCACTTTTCTGTATTTTCTTTGTATCTTTTCTTAGACAAGTCATACTTATTTCACATTAAATACGACTGTTAACATGTATGCACATATTAAATAATTTTGATCAGTTTCTAATTCTTATATTAATAATCTACTTTGAATGTAGACACATTTTTTTCTACATTTGTTTAATATGACTGACACACCTCCAATTAGAGATGAGTGTTTAAAGTCATATTTTCATTAAATTCTAAAGAAATAACCCAGTCAGAGTAAACATAATGTAAATGAGGAGGGATTTTATTCTGAACAAAACACAATACACTGGTTACTAACACCAAGAGAGAACTCCCAACTACATAGGGAACATTGAAGATCATCACTTTCTCCAACAATAAAAGTAGAAATCCTCACACTTTTGCCTAGTGTATCTTGGTGTTGGAGTTGTCAAGGAAAGCACAGCAGAATCAAAGACTGGATGGAAAAAATGCTTTACTCATGTACAGAAGATGGAGCAAGATCATCTCCAACAGTGTGCTTGGGTGCACTTCCAGCACCTGGCCCTTCCTTCTAATCACCCTACGGTCAGGAAATTTATCTGCATGCCTCTTCTCTTGCCACAGTAGAAAGGCCCTCCCTCTGCTCTGACTGCTGACAGCTGGGGATGTGACTGAGACCACCATTGGCGTACACACTTAGGTCAAACACCGTTTGCAGTTTCAATGAGTCTGAATCAAGGAAAGATCCTCAAGATGAAAAGGCAGCACAGACTGTGTGGACTCCTTATAAATTGGTAAAGAATGTTCCAAGCCCAAGGCTCATTTTAATGTGGAGGAGCAGGGATTGAAATACTGTTCATGAAACTGCCTTTCTCAACATGTTTTATTTTTATCCCTTGTTTCTTGGAGGTCTAAAGATGAAAGAAAGTATTTTACTTTCTGCTTCTGTGTTTATAAATTTTGTGGGGAAAAATCGTTTCACTTTCTTCTTTTACATGACAATTTCTGAAAAGGTTTGTGGTGAAAGTATTATTCCTTTTAATAAAGCCCCTAAGTGTACAGTTATATACTTTATATATGTTTTAACAAAGATTCCTTCTGAGCATCCTAGAACTACATAAAACCAAGAAATCAGACTTGGATCTATAAATAGAGATGGGCAAGATGGTGGGAATAAAATAAAATGTTACAAGGGTCATTCTGTTAGTAATCATTTCATATTGCACTAATAATACAAGATTTAAACCATGCTACTATGGTTTACATTTGCTGTTTTCTTTAGTCATATTTTCTTAAAGGAAGGTTTCCAATGTTGATTACATAAGGAAAACACATATTTACTCAATTTATGTCTTTCAGCTCCCCAGGATAAACTCTCTGTCTGTTCTTGTCTTCAGCCAGTACTGCCCTGAATCTCCCATACTAACTCTAAACATTTCTAATTCAGTCTGTGCCCCAAGCAGTGAACACACTTCTTTATCCCCATGACAAAATGAACACACAGAATTGTTATAATATTCTGAGAGTGGCTATCTAACTATATGTGTAACAAATCTATATGTAAACTGTAACAGATTGTTTTAGCACCTGGGTAGTGTGTGTGTGTGTGTTTTGTGTGTGTGTTTCCCCATCCCAATGGAAAGGTTTACTTTTTTCGGAAAAATTAATTTTCTTGTACACATTTGGTGTTTAACATGACCTTATAGAAAGCATATAGATTAGAATGTTACTAAAGTGAAGCAAATTTCAACATAAAATATCAGTAGCATTTTTGAATTCAGATAAGAAAATGAGAAATATAAAGAAAACAAAATTAATATCAAAAATATAAATACCTACTAGTAAATTTAATCTGTGATTAGGCGTTCTTTTTATACCCCAAACTATAAAACATTGAGATGGCCAATAGCTAAATGAAAAATGGAGTTTTACTTAACCTTAAAGATAAATAAAATTATGATATTTGCTACTAAATGGATGAAACTGAAGAACATCATGATAAGTGAAATAAACCAGACTCAGATAATCAATGGTCAAATGCTTTCTCTCATATGTGGAAGTTAGACCAAAGGAAGGAAGGAAGGGAGAAAGGAAGGAAAGAAGAAAAAAGGAAAGAAAAGTGGTGGTAGAATTCCATGAAAATAAAACAGATATCAGTGGAGTAGAGGAAGGGGATTGAGAGAAGGGAGGAGGGATGGGAAAGGGGAGGAAAGATAAAACAAACCTGACCAAATTTTCCTATGTACACATATGAATACAGTGCAATGGATTTCATTCACCTTTGTTTAATCTGTAATGCTCTGATTAAAAAACCTATAAATAGAAGAAGAAAGATCACTAGAGAAAAGGGAATGGGGGAGAAATGAGGGGAGGGAAAAGAGAAGTCCTGGGAACTCAGAGGAAACTTTATTCCTTGTTTGTATAATTATGTCAAAATGAACCCCAATATTATATATACCTAAAGTGAATTAATAAAATTATAACCACAAATTAATCTAACCTGAACACACACAAACACACATACACACAAACATTACTTAAGAATAGAAAGCATGTGTACGATAGCTTAAATATATAGATATTTCCCTTCTTTTCTTAAAATAGGAGATTGGAGGAACTTGGTTCATTCAGAGCTGAGAATTAAGCAATGCTCTTTGTATTTTAACTTACCTATCTTCTTCTTTTCCCATTCACAGAATGTCTTTTTGCTTTCGCTTTATGCTTATCTCCTTATTTTTTAAAGATGGAAAACACACACACCTACATTGGAGACATGAAGAAGTTTGAAGGAGAAAGGAGAGAACAATTCACTCTGTTTGTGATTGTCTCTGGAGACAAGCCATAGATACCTCCCTTAAATGAAACATGCTTAGGGAGAGATATGTTGTGGGAAAGATGAGATCAGTGAGTTAATGGTGTCTGTTACCTTCTCATTATTTATATTAGTTTAAAAGTATCTGCTATAAATCCAGAATGATTCAATAATAGACATATTTCCATCATGAATGGGAAAAATTTGCATTGTGCAAATCTTATTACCAATTGCTGTTTGCTTAGCATAACTTGTTCCTGCACACTCCATTCTGATAAAACCATTCTGTCATTTTGTCAACAAAAATGCTTTCTTATATTTTCAACTATTCCCCATGGTGATGTCACCCATATTGATTACCAATTAATTTCATATGGTAAGATTGATGACATTTTGGTTAGTACACTGACAACATACAGCTCAAAGAATATCTCATTTTAGAATTTGTCATGATACATTTTGCATCCACAAAGTGGTATGTGAATTAATGTCACAATGCAAATAACTCATTTCATTGCCACATAATATATACTATTGACTGAAAGTGAACCAGTGTTACTTCTTTCTGGGGTAGTAACATTTTAACTGGTTGGTCTGCATGTCTAAAGAAATAGAAATCTAGTTGGAAAATTGAAGGCATTAGAAGCAAGTATAATAGGTGTATAAAGTTACTTCACTACCCATTGCATTTTAAGGATTCCTGGAGAAGGAAAATATTGCTGGCCTTTGGAGAACTGTTCAATGACAAAATGAAGAAATACTGTCTCCCATTGTCATGGGACTCAGAAAGCATGGCTTTAGTCTAAACAGTATTTTGCTGTGGCAGTTGCTGAATGGCAATTGCTCTCTGAACATTAGTTCCACCTCTTAAGTACCACCTTTCTTAGCTGTACTGCCTAGCTTCTATGCTTCCAATAAAACGCAGTGGTCCCCACTCTCGTTCTTTTCCATGCTATCTGAAATACTCTTTCTTCTGCCTCAAGTTATTGAATTTCCATACAGGACTCTGCTCACTCCTTACATTTTCCTCTCTCCTTGTACCCCAATTCTTCTTTTTTCACTTAAAAAACTTTCCCAGAATGTCAGAGTTGCTCTCATGTCTGACAACCTAGTCACCCATTCATTTTCCCAGTCTGTCTCTCAACATTTCCAAATGGACATTAATGGGACTTCATTGTATTCTATCCCAGATTAGAATATTTCTCATCCCACTTTTGTTTTCCTCAAAAAAAATGAAAAAATGACATCTTCACTGTATTTTAAATATGACAAGTTACTAAATATCTATAGTAACATTTTTGTCAATGCTCCAACTTGAGGAATAAAAACAATTTAACAGAAAATGTTCTTGACCATTTGTTATCTGCTCTGTGATCATATTATTTCATGTTTTCATACAGCATCTTGAGTGAATTTATATATTTTAAACATTTAACTAAGAAAATTTAGGAAAATGCAAATGATAGTAAAAAGTTAGCAGTTTTTACTTGATTGACAGTTTTAAAACTCCAGTCTTCATCTTTATATAACAGTCTTCATCTGTTATATAGATCCTCATTGAGCAGAAGTATGTGTTGAATAGCATGGGAATATTGAAGTGCGATGATATATTATCTGTGCTTTCATGATTCCTAGAGGAATTGATAGTGATAATTTAGACCTGGGTATTAATGAGAATCAACCAAAAATTGGCCAAAATGTTATTCAAGGGAAAATTAATCTGGAAGTGTACTACTTTCTACAGTTCGAGCATGACCCAATTCACACAAACATTTAGAAAACAACACTGAGGATATTGTATTAGTAATTTCAGGCCTCAGGATATTGTATTAGTAATTTCAGGCCTCAATGGATCTTTGCTGGAACTGAAGTAACAAAAGTTAATGAAATTAAACATGTATTTAGAGAATGGAAAAATAATAATGTTACACCATGTATGAAAAAATGCATGAAGTTATTTTAAGTACACATTTGTACTCTTCTTTTTATGTAGAATGTCAATATAGCCACATACATTTTAATAGTTTTGGACAGGAGTTCTATATTTTAATATTAATTAATGCTATATGCTTTTGCAATAAGTACAGTATTATATTAGTTTTGACACATTAAACTTTTTCAGAACTAAGGAGAATCAATGGACACTGATATTTTCTTAAAATCAATTAAAAGAATAGTATGAAAGGGACCAGCAAGAGTGCTTGTGATATAGTTTCTAAAGATTAATTGACCTCATAAGTTACTTGTGTATGTAGACTGTAGAATATCACATAATTTCCATCAGGTATAGAAAAAGAAATTGTGATTTTTAAGACAATTAATATTAGATATACTTAACGATAATATTTAGTACTTATGTCTATGTGTTTATATATGTGTGTGTATGTGTGTTACCATCGCTTAATGTTTAAATAAGGTTAGACATATTTAATTCTTAAAACATTTGTCATTGCTTTATGATGAAACCTTTCAAATCCCTTGCTTCTAGTCTTTTGAAATGTGTGGTACTTTACTGTTATCTGTAGTCAATTTAATGTGTAATAATATATCAGATTTCTTCCTCATATGTAAGTGTAAATTAGCACCCTTTGGTCCACACTTCCCCATCTCTCCCTCCACCAACTCTGCTCAGTCTCTGGTAACCACCATTTACCTTTAACTTTCTATTACACTAACTTTTTAGATTCCCCATGAGTCCAATCATGAAGTACTTGTCACTCTTTTCTCCACTTATTTCTCTTAATCTATTGATTTCCAGTACTGTTCATGAGGTTGCAAATGATAGGATTTCCTCCTCTTTCGTATATATGTACCATATTTTCTTTGTCCATTCACCATGTGATGAACATGTAGGTTGTTTCCATATTTGTGTTATTTTGAATAGTGCTACAGTAAGCATAAAAGGGTAGATTTTCCTATGACATTGATTTCATTTCCTTTGGATGCATACTCAGTAATGAGATTATTGGATTATATGGTATTCATATGTTTTTTTGATGAAACTCTGTATTTTTTCCATAATAGTTGTACTGATTTGCATTGCTACCAGTAGTGCAGAAAGGTCTTCTTCTGTCCATATCTTCACTAGCACTTGTTCACTTGTTATCTTTAATCTTTTTGATAATAGCTATTCTTACTTAGGTAAAAACATTATTCATTGGGGTTTTTGATATGCATTTCCCTGAAAATTAGTGATGTTGACCTTGGGGTGTGTGTGTGTGTGTGTGTGTGTGTGTGTGTGTGTATACCTGTTGTCAATTTGTGCTTTTTATTATAATCATACTGTGGCTGTCCAGCGGGACATAAAGAGACGTACACCTCAGATTGTCATGAAGGAGCTTTTTCTTTATTCGGATCCCAACAACAACAACAACAACCCCCAAAAAGCAGTCTCACCCTCAACATATAAGCAGTCTCAAGCATAAGCAATTTTGATCAGATATGTCCACCCAATCCTGTTAAAGGTCAAGCACTCACGAGCTCAAGCATACATGTAGCCAATTGTAACAGCTTCCTGTTTTTCTCCAAGCATACCAAGCATGCCCTTTGGCTCCCTGCCAGCCCACATCTTCCCCTGTTTGTTTATAAAAAGACCGTGCCTGTCTTAGGTAGTCCATGACAGAGCAACATCCTTACCCGTCATGGGAAAATGAAGCTTATATCTTCATTCCCTGTCTTAGGTTGGTATGAGCTCTTCACGAATCTAACCCATCTCTGACTACCGGTCTAGCATAGCCAAACTTGGGGGAAGGTTCCCACATAACCTGCTAAGTCGTAGGAGCCATTTGGGAAGGGTGCTAAGTCAGGAGAAAAGGGTACAGTAGGTAACCCTAATGTGGAATTAGTGGTAAGAATAGGAGGATATAGATCGGAAGAGTTAGTAAGGGGCAAAGGGCAAGGCCACACCTTTACTATCCCCCATAGGTAACGAATGGCTCCTCCATTAACATGGTGAGGGATCATCAACAACAGCAGTTGGAGGAACTTCCACATCTTCTTATTGTTCTTGGTTTTCTATTGAGGAAGCCTTGACCAATCTTTCAGGCACCCAAATTGACTATTGTGCGTCCTGCGGGAAAACACAAACAGATCCTCGGGTCCAGATTAACACCGGATCCGGGCCTTTCCATTGTCCCAAGTGAATGTCCTTCCAGAGCACTTGAGGTGGATGTTTTTTATTAGGCTCTGAATGACGGTCAGCAGCTGATCGTCCCTCAGAATCGAGATTTAAAAAATTTAAGATGCACAAGGCATCAGATAATTTGTCTTTTGAGGATCTATATGATGCCCTTATTCCCCCTTTTTGTTTATAAATCATGTTTTTAAGTGTTAAATGGGCAAGCTCAACAATGCTTTGTCCAGTAGGATTATAGGGAATTCCTGTGACATGTTGAATACCAAAGGTGGAACAAAATTGTTTAAAGGCCTGGGACGTATATCCAGGACAATTATCTGTTTTAATTTGTTTGGGGACCCCTAGAATGGAGAAAGAATGTAAATAGTGTGTTATTACATCTTTGGTTTTTTCTCCAGCGTGAGCAGAGGCCATAGTAAATCCTGAAAAGGTATCTATTGACACATGGATGAATTGTAGTTTTCCAAATTCTGAATAATGAGTTACATCCATTTGCCAAATATGATTGGGCTGAAGCCCTTTTGGATTTACTCCTAATGAGGGGTTAGGAATAAGTGTAGCACATTTAGCATAAGACTTGACTATGTCCTGAGCTGCTGCCTTAGTAATCTGATAGTGTAAACGTAGAGTAGAAGCATTTACGTGAAATTTGGAATGAAAATTTTTTTGCATTTTCAAGTGCATCAAACATATGTGGGTCTCTGGTGGCCATGTATGTTAAATCACTGTGTAAACTTAGAGGATCTGGACGGCCAGTATGAGCCCGAACATGCCCAATAAAAAAAAGGGCTTTTCCTATCCCAAATAAGTTTTTGTAAAGATTGTAAATACTTAGTGATGGTGGAAGTGAGGGAGAGCAGACCAGTTAATTCTAAATTTTGAATAGCATTAACAACATATTTGCTATCAGAGAATAGGTTAAAGGGCTCATGGTGAGTTCTGAATACTTCTATAGCTACTAATAGTTCTGTTTGTTGTGCAGATAGAGTATTAAACAGCAATGTTTCTGTAACATTATTTACAGTAATAGCACCCGTACCATTTTTTGATCCATCAGTAAATATAAGGGTAGCTCCTATAATAGGTTCTTTTTGGGTGACTTTGGGGAAAATTATAGGATGTTGACTCCAAAATTAGAGAAGATCAGATGGCAAATTATTGTCAAACACAGCAGAAGTACTAGTAAAGACTATAGCCCATGAATTTGAATTATTAATAAGATATTGTATCTGACCAGTAGTATAAGGAGTAGTTATTGTCGAGGGATGTGACCCAAAGATGGAAAGGGATACATTTAATGCCCTAAGGATTAATTCTGCCACAGATTCAGTAAACAAGGATAAGACCTTGTTAGGGGCATAATTCATGTGAACCCATAGAATAGGACACTTTTGCCAAAACACTCCTGTGGGAAACTTATTTATGGCCAAGACAATGAATGATAAAGGCTTAGCTAGGTCAATACAATCAAGATGAACCTTTTCCATAGCTGTTTCAACAAGCTTGAGAGCTGTTCGAGCCTTAGGGGTAAGCACCCGCTTAGAAAGGGGATCAGAATCACCTTTAAGAGTGCCAAACAGGGGGCCCAAACTTGAGGTGGGTAAGTGAAGGTAAGGTCTAATCCAGTTAATGTCACCTAATACTGCTCTGGTGGAGGCACAGAGGTCCAATCCTGTGCTTCCTCTTGTTTGTCTAGTTGGGGAGTCAAGGGGTAATGGGTCCGAGGTATGGACTGGATAGCCCCGTATATTTGTGGGCCCTGAGGCCAGGGGTCCTGATTCCCATTTTTTTGGAGGTAAAGAGTTACCATCTTTGTCTCTAGTTGATTTACAGTTACTTGCCCAGTGTTTCCCTTTTTTACATCGGGGACATAATTTTGGCACAGGACCCTGGGGGCAGTCCTTTTTTATGTGTCCATATTGTTTACACCGATAACACTGTTGGCCTGAGAGGGAGTTGGCATTGCCTCTAAGACCCTGTGCAAGCGCTGCAGCCATCACCTGACCTTGAATAAAAGCCTCATTAATATCTCTACAAGCCTTTAAATAGGCTCCAAGGTCTTTGTTTTTCCAAGGTCTTATTGCTTCTTTACACCATTTATTTGCTTGCTCATAGGCAAGCTGTTTGACTAAAGGCATAGCCTGGTCTACATCTCCAAATATAGGTCCTGTTGTTTGAATCAATCTGTCTACAAAATTGGCATAGGGTTCATCATTGCCTTGAATAACCTTAGATAACTGTCCCTGAAGATCGCCAGCACCTGAAATCGTTTTCCAAGCTTTAGTGGCAGCAGCACTAATTTGTTGATACACACCAGGGTGGAAATTAATCTGATTACCTTGCCCTTCATAGGATCCTTGGCCTGTCAGCATGTCTAGATTCCATTGAGGATTGCCTGCAACTGCATTATGTCGGGCAGTATCAGAACATAACTCCTGGTTGGCCACCTTCCACATAAGATATTGTCCCCCAGATAAACATGCTTTTGCTAAATTACCCCAATCAGTCGGAGTAAGATTTTGACTTGCAACATTCTCTAATAAAGAAATGGTAAATGCAGCTTGTACTCCATAGGATATAACTGCCTCTTTTAAGTGTTTTACTAATTTTATATCTAATATTTGATGATATCTCTGATTGTTTTGATCTTCAAATACTGGGAATATTGGGAACACAGATCGAGATTCTACATCAGCCCACTGTCCGGGGGGCTGCTCCTGTACGGCAAGTATATACACCCCTACAACTTGGAAAAGAGTGGTGACCTGGATTATACGCCGGAAGGTGTGGCACGGTAGGGGCTAAATGCCACTGAGAGAACTTTTTTTCTAGCTCTGTCTCAGATAGTTCCTGTTCTTCAGAGTCACATCCCTGTTCTGAGTCTGAACATCTACTTTCTCTTTCAGTAGCTCGACTTGATTGTTCTTCTTTTACAGTTTCTAATATCTCTTTCCCTTCTCTTAGCTGTTCTTGAAATTTTGGTTTTTTGGAAGCCAGACAGAAATGAACTAATGTCCACATAAGCAAAGTACCACGATGGAGAGGTGTTAAGAGAGCCTTCCATGCAAATCCGTAAAATTTAAACAGAAACCAAACAAGAAAAAGTAACAAAAATATTAACACAACTAACACCTTACACACATTCATTTACTACAGGACGTCCTTTGCTGTCTCTTGGGACAGCCTTCTGTTAAGTTCCCTCACTACGGGAGACTTCCGTTAGTACCTTAAGGCCACTGTTTCCTGGAATAGGGAAACCTTCTAGTTGACTGCTAGTTGACTGTGCTAGTGAAAAATTTTCTTCTTTATTACTTACCTGAGCACTCACTGTTCCCCGTATGGGCCACCAAATGTCACCATCCAGTGGGACATAAAGACACGTACACCTCAGATTGTCATGAAGGAGTTTTTCTTTATTCGTATCCCAACAACAACAACAACAACCCCCAAAAAGCAGTCTCACCCTCAACATATAAGCAGTCTCATGCATAAGCAATTTCGATCAGATATATCCACCCAATTTCGATCAGATATGTCTCACCCTCAATATATAAGCAGTCTCATCCGTAAGCAATTTTGATCAGATATGTCCAAGTCAAGCAATCAGGAGCTCAAGCATACATGTAGCCAATTGTAACAGCTTCCTGTTTTTCTCCAGGCATTCCAAGCACGCCCTTTGGCTCCCTGCCAGCCCACATCATACAACAAATAAAATTTATATTTTGAACCTATAAATAATACCTATAATTAATGCCCAACCATTCTTTTGCAAGTCTGCTTATCTTATTTTTTTCTGAAAATATAATGAAAACATTTTCAGAAGTATTTTTGACATAGCTTCACTCAACATAACATTTGATTGTTCCTTTTAAGTAATATTAAATATATTATTGATCAAGAGAGTATAAAAAACAGGTAGATAAAGAAAATCAGATAAAAATAATGCTGAAGTATTTTGTCAGTTTCTGAGGCATAAAATGAAATATAGAACTTTAAATTTTCTCTCATACTTCTCAGTAATATGTATTCTGAATTCACATTATCCACTGTTACATCAAGAACTTTTCTTATATAATTTTTCTGAAAATAAATAAACATTTATTCTTGGATATGTATTAGCAAGATTTTATGGGTTGGATATGAGTGTCCACAACAAAATTCCTATGTTAATGCAGGATGTGGGATGATCAGAATGAAAGAGCCATAACATAATTAGCATATTAATACATTTGATAAAATTAACAATTTCAAAAGACTTCTGTACTTGGTGGTAAGTGTAGACAGCTGGGGCATACCTGGAGGAAGTAGATCTCTGGGGTTGTATTCTTGGGGTTTATATCTTGTTGCCCTGGCTCCTCCCTCTCTCCTTCTCTCCTCTCTTTCTTTCCTCTTTTCTCTCTCTGTTTCCAGGCTGCCATGAAGTGAGCAGTTTTCTTCCACCATTCCTTCTACGATGATCTTTTCCTTCACTCAGGTCAAGAGCAATGCATCTAGCTGATCATGG
The DNA here is from genome assembly GCF_902686455.1 of Sciurus vulgaris. Classification (NCBI taxonomy): domain Eukaryota; kingdom Metazoa; phylum Chordata; class Mammalia; order Rodentia; family Sciuridae; genus Sciurus; species Sciurus vulgaris. The sequence goes on along the minus strand of NC_136470.1, from coordinate 20,058,115 downwards.
ACTGAATCCATGAGCCCAAAATAAACCTTTTCTCCTCTAAGTTGTTCTTGTCAGGTGTTTTGTTATGGTGAGGAAGTTGACTAACACAAAGACAATGTTTGGCAATATTTTGTAAGTGTATGACCTTGTTTTCAACATCTGACGGAAGTGGTTGCTGTAAAAACTGTACTTTAGCCAGATAACACACACCTGTAATTCCACTGACGGAGGAGGCTGAGGCAGGAGGGTCACAAATCTGAGGTCAGCCTCAGCAATTTAGCGAGACCCTGTCTCAAAATTTAAAACATAAAAGTAAAAAGGGCTCAGTGGTGAAGCATCCCTGGCTTCAGTCCCTACTACCAAAATAAATAGCTAAATACATAAATAAATAATTAAATAAAATAAACTTTTATTCCTTTAAGTTGGTCTTATTAGAGACTATTATATTAAACTACATGCTGAAGAAATTAGATAGCTTTGAAGAAACAGGATGCACACAGCTTACCAAAACGTAGTCATAAACAAAGAAAATCTCTACAGACCATTAACAAGTGAAGAGATTGAATCTGCTAGAAGCACTCACTGATCATAGTGAAAGTCTCAGTGATAATTAGTAAAAGAAATTATTAAATCTTTATCAAGTGCCATACGGTCTACTATGATCCCTTTTCTTTTTCTTTCTTTCTTTTTGCTAATAGCTAATTAAATCCATTATGTGGAAAGGTTGTAAGCTTAGCTTCCTTTTTGTATATGTATGTTTCTATGCATTCAATCATTCTTTCATTGTGACCTTATGGTTATTATTTTGTAAATGAGGATAAGTTTCAATGGTCCCCAAGGAAGTAAATAAGGTAGTACTCAAATTTAAGTTTGTCTGATTTCAAATTTGCTAAATTTTATTTCTAAAGGTGCTGCACTCAGATAAATGAGCTAGATATTTTTTCTTAAAATATAAATTTAGTCTAGACTTTAAGATTTTCATGATTTTTCCTTGTAGCCCTATTATACAGAAAATTCATACTACAGAGTCATATAATTGGGTCCTTAACTAATGGTCTGAAAGATCAACCTTTTTTGATCCCTCTATGGACGTATTATTACTCACAGCTTGAAGCCACTGTCTAGTTGACCACTTTTTGACACATCTATGCCCCCTCTTGCCAGTTCTCAACAGCTGAGTTGTTGGCTAATCAAGAGACAGTAGTGAAGATTCCAAAAAACATGTATACTGGCCATAGGAACATTGTCTCAACTGATTAAATATAAGTGCAAAAGGAATATAAAGAGTTGTCAGTATTATTTTTTTTGTTAAGAAAATCAAGTGTAAAGTCTGAGAACAAAAGTGAGTTGTAAAACCTTCTGAAAATCAGGTAAGAGGGAGAGACTAAGACTCGGTTTTTTAAATCAAGAAGAATATATACTTGGATTGTTTTCTAAGCATCTTGACATACTCTACTAAAAAGAAGCAAAACCAATCTTTTTGTATGAAGGGTGTCTTTGAAAGAAAAAGAATAGGGCACTTTATACTTAATAAATATCATTTGGTCTTGCATCAAAAGAGGTGGAAAAATGTAACCACCCATGTTCTAACATTTAAGGTGCTTATTGAAAGAATAAGGTGTCTGAAAACTCACAACAAAATATACATTTTACAAAAACCTAGAGGAGTTTGTGAATTCCAAACACTAAGAAATTATAAATATTTAAGGATATGAATGCTAACTGGCCTCATTTGATCATTGTATTTTATATATATGAATCATTATACTTTATATATTCCACCATCCATAAGTATTTACAAGAGTTAGGTGTCAATTAAAACTAAAAATAAACTTATCATTTTTATGACTGTTTTAATTTATCTGGCTAGTAGTTATTTATCTTAATCATATTAGATAAGGAGTTGCTTATTTTTTTCCACATTCATAGGCATCATTGGTTTGGTAACTTGGTTACCATTCGACACTTTTCCCATTTTGGGCTATAAACCTTCAGTAATCTAGGACTAGACCACACGATTAAATGATTTTATTAGTTGAGACTTCTTGGATGCGAGGGAGAGAAAGTTCTATGCAAAGACAAACAAGTTTGTTTTATATGTTTGTATATCTTTATTGCATTTCTTCACATCTTTCCCAATAAATAAAAATCAGAGTGAATAAAATTTTATTTGAAATACAAATGTCTTTATAGGGGTTCATGTTTGCGTAAAAGCCTTTCTAGATAAAATTCCTCTAGTCTCATCAACCTTTTCTTAAAGAAATAATGTCTCTGTTTCCTCAAAAATCAAAATAGAATAATTGTATAGTTCAACTAACCCACTTCCGAATTTTTATCTGAAGTACCTGAAATCAATATGTTGAAGTTCTATGTTTGTGGCAGCATTATATACATCAGTCATGTTATGGAATCATACTAAGCAACAATTGACAGTTGCAGGGATAAAGAAAATGTGGTATATGTATACAATGGAATATCATTTAACCTTAAACATAAAGAAATTCTGTCTTTTGCCACCAAATGGATGGAATTACTGAACATAGTGGTAAGTGAAAAAAACCTAACATAGAAAAAAATACTACACATTCCTTACATATGGGATCAAAAACAATCAAACTCATAAAAGCCACTAGTAGAGGTGAAGGAATGGAGAGATGATAATAAATAGGTTCAAACCCTCAGATAGATAGGAGGAATAAGTTTGAACATGTTTTTGAGATCTATTGCACAATGTGGTGAAAATAGATAATAATTAATTCTAAACATTTAAATATTACTGAGAGGGAATCTCAACTGTTCTCATCACACAAACAAAAAAAGTATTTGAGGTGATGGGTAGGTTAATTATCTTTATTTAACCACTACACATTGTATTTAGAAATCATAATATCACTTTTACCACACAAATTCATACAACTTTAATTTATCAATATAAAATAAAAAAGTTTAAAAATCATAAATTTAAAAAGGGGGGTCTCTGAACAAATCCTAAAAATAATCAGCCTTTTTAATTTTTAGGATCAGAAGGAAATCAGGCCATCTGTGTAGATAACTATTTGAAAATAGTATATGCAAATCAAAAATCAAAATTGATGATAACGCACATCAGGATCATTAATATTCTGAGTGACATATGTTTGATAGTTCCAGTAGATCAGGAACCTAATCACTAAGATTCAATGACATTAAATTTCATCATATAAACTTATACTCTAAACAAAGAACATATCTAAAGATGTTAAAAGACAGAAATAATGCAACTCTTAGAAAACTTCTGACTATTTTTCTGTAAGTGCAAAGATTCAATCAAAATTTCTATTCCCTAGATTATACTACATCTATTTTAAGGGTCATCATACAACTGTGTACACATCCATCAGCTATCTATCTATCTATTCATCCAATAGCACCCAATCACCCATAAAGGTTAATCCCTAACCTTTATGTCTCACCATATTTTCAGTCAGTCAGAGAATTGTGAACATATAAAGTCTTCATTCTATGGAGAATTCAATGTTAATATTTATTTTTCCATAGGGTTTACCCTGGCAATATTCTCAGTGTAAAACAACTATGTCAATATCATTGTTAGTACAGAAAATGTGGCATAGATTCATCTCCATAGCAACATTATATTATTTGTTTACCTTGTCAATTTTAAGACCCATAAATCAGTAAGTAAACATGTAGCTTATAGGATTAACTTTATTCTTCACAATATAATACACATATATCTTTAAACGTGGATCCAATTTCTCTACAAAGTTTCAACTATCACTAGTCCCAAACTCTTTTATCTCTACTAAAGCAGGACTCACTATCTCTATTGTTGATATGGTTTGGATATGAGGTGTCCCTCAAAAACTCCTGTGTTAAGGCAAGAATATTCAGAGGTGAAATGATTGGATTTAAGAGTTGTAACCTATAGAGTTCATCTAGTTTGAATAGACTGGGTGGTGACCACAGGCAGACTGGACATGCCTGGAGGAGGTGGGACACTGAGGGCATGCTGGCACTGAGGTGTCATCTTCCCTGTGTCCCTTTCACCCCTTCCTTCTCTCTGCTCCCTGACTGCCAAGTCCTGAGCTCTGACCCTCTGTCACCCTCTTCCACCTTGACGTATTGCCTCATCTTGGGTCCAGAGCACTGAAAACAGCCCACCATGTACTAAATCTCTGAGGCCGTGAGTCCAAACAAATTTTCCCTTCTCTTTGTTCTTGTCAGATATTTTAGTCACAGTGCCCCAAAACTCACTAAAAATTGCCCACACAGTGAACTCTTTTCTCTATACTCACGTTGTTCTTTTGTCCTTTCTCTGTGGAGTTTCTTCCCAGTCGTTATGGTCCAGTTAGTGTTTCACCTCTTAAACTAATTTCCTAACTCAGTTTTTCAAATCTGGCTCCTCCCTCTCTCCCACTCTTAAGCAGCCTTCTCTTCAGGCCTTGTGTTAGTTTTTCACTTGTTTACAGGTCTGATTGGCCAGTCACTATTATCTGAAATGTGTGACTCTATAATTCATACACTGAAACTCTAACTCTACTGTGATGGTATTTAGGGATGGTCCCTTAGAAGATAATTAGGATGAGATGAGGTTGTGAGGGAAGAACAGCATGCTACGATCCGTGTCCTTATAAAAATAAAGGAAAAGATAATAGACTTTTCCTCACCTTGTCATTTTTTTATTTGTTTTATTTACGTATATATGACAGTAGGGTGTATTTTCATGCATTGTACATACATGGAGTGCAGCCCATTAAAATTTTGATCCTATTCTTATTGGTTAAAAGTGACGTGGAGTGACATTGATTATGTATTCGCAAATGTGTATGGGAAAGTGGCTTCTGTAAACAAGAAAGAGTCCTCACCAGAATCCAACTGCTAGCACCCTGGTCCCACGCTTTCAGTCACCAGAACTGAGAAAATAAGTTTCCTATATTTAAGCCACCCAATTGATGGCATTTTGCTAGTAGTCTGAATAGAGTAATGTCGCCGCCCGTGGCAACAATAGCGTGGGTATTTACCGGAGGTGGACTGGAAATAAACTACTTCTATTTCTGTGCTGCTTCCTTGCTTGCTTGCTTATTCTCTAGACCATAGAGGAAGAAAAGCTTGCTTGATTTTAGAGGAAGAGAAGCTTTGAGAGAAAGATAGGCTTTGCTTATAGAGAAAGTTTTAGAGAAAGACAGGCTTCTATGCTTATCAGAGATCTGTTTCTTCTTAGATTTCTGCTGCTTCTTCTTAGAGGTGCGTCCTGCATCCTGTGCACTAAAGGTGCATACTAGAGGTGTTTCTTAGTAATGCGTCCTGCGCACTGCGATCTGTGATCTGCTTCTTCTCTCTGCTAGCTACTTCTCCTTACTGCTGCTTCTGCTTACTGCTGCTTCTTGCCTTCCGCCCACTGCCCACTTATATTCCCTCCAGGAGGCGGAGGGCAGGGCCACGCCAGTTGAGATCAGGTGAGGAGCCAGCTGCCCTATCAAGGCAAAGGTTAAGACGAGCAGGCCTGAGCAGGAGCACTCAGGAACACCCGTGCATGCGTTGTGTGCGTGGACTTAATTGCATACGTCCAATGATAAATCACCTGGGTGTGCTTATGCTAATCAACCTTCTCACTGCCGGTGTGATCAAAACAATCTCCAGCTGGCCACCAGGTGCCATGCCGGTACAGCCCACACGGCACAGCTCCCAACAGAGTAATATACTAATAAACTGATCTCATCAAGAGTGAGAGTTGTTTAAAATTCATTTAGGTGCATTCAAGAATTCAGTGCACTCTGAGTATATCTAGGGGGTAAATATTTTCTGTATCTCAGGAGTGGCTTTAGAATGCATGTGAAAATATAAACCTTTGAAAAAAGATTATTTATGTTCACATTTAATTTCTTGGAAATGGACCATAATTTCCATCTAAATTTCCAATATAACCTTTAACCAACAGTTTGTGAGGATGACCCCCAAAAAGATGAAAATAGAAGCAGAAGCATAGCATTGACGTTTAACAATGGACTTAAGTACTTCAAAATAAAAATAAGTATGTTGACATTCTATGCCAACATGCTATTTCTGTATTTTTGAATACTTTAATATTAATTTGAGGTGGATGTTAGTATGTTATAGGCTTGTTTACATCCAATTATTGTAGGAATTCACTTTTATTAATAATAACTAAAATATAACCCTAAAATATCATGTTTTTCTTACAAATGATTTTCATTATAAACCAGGAAATATAACACATTAGGTGTCACCATTGTTTCATAGAACAATACTAAAATTGTGTACTATGAAAACATTTTATATGTTAAAATTTCTTTTCTTACAAAGAATGATTATCTTGCTCTTCTACTAGACTTTAAGCAGCATGTCTGTTTTAATTACCAGTTCACACCTGGCATCTAGCAAAGAACATGTCATGTATTAGTAGGCTCAATAAGTTCTTGCGAAATGAGTTATGTGATTATATGAATTTACAATTATTGTTTTTCTCTCCTATTCCACCCCTATTTTCCCTTCTTCCTCTGTTTTCTGCACGTTCCCATTCAAGGTGTCTGGAGTGAAGTTCGTTTCAGTCCTTCCTCTTGTCATTTGTCTTGCCCATTTTCCCTCTACTTTAGAATCTCTTTCCCACCCTATTTTAGTCAGCTTTTTTGCTGCTGTGGCTAAATGATCTGACCAGCACGATTGTAGAGGAGGAAAGGTTTATTTGAAGGCTCACAGTTTCAGAGGTCTTAGTCTCTAGAAGGCTGGCTCCATTCCTCAGGGCTGGAGGAGAGGAAGAACATCATGGAGGAAGAGTGTGGCAGAGGGAAACAGCTCACATCATCAGGAAGGAGAGAGAGAGAGAGAGAGAGAGAGAGAGAGAGAGAGAGAGAGAGAGAGAGAGCGCCACCCTCCAGATAAAAAATATATACCCACAAACCAGGCCTCCATTCCTCTGCTCCAGCCATACCCTTTCACTTCGATTAATCCCATCAGGGATTAATTCACTGATTGGCTTAAGACTCTTACAATGCAGTCATTTCTCCTCTGAACCTTCTTGCCTTGTTTCATATACGAGCTTTTGGGAGGACATCCCACATCCAAACCATAATACGCTCTATGTGTATCTTTCTCAAATTCACATTCTCTCTTGTCTCCTATCCTCTTTTAAAACCATGATATAAAATAAATATTTTTTACTCATCGAATTATTGATATTTTTCTCTCTGACTAATTAAATTGTCAACCCTTTAACTACCAACCTTTATTCTGTATTAGTATTGTATCTCATTTTTGGAAATGTATCATTCAGTGTAAATTAAATCTGGAAACATCTTGCCTGAAAATGTTCTAACATTAAGTTATTTAAACATGCACAAGTATACATTAAGTAAAAAGTAAACCCCTCATTCTATGACACTTACAAAATAAGCACATTTGTTAATAGCAAACAAAATTTTAAAAATCAATAAAATTCAAATTAGAACATCAATTTAATGTTGGGAATGATTATTTTAATAAAACTATATTGATAACTTTCTGAAGAATAATATTTTGCACTTAATTTAATTAATATTTTATTTGAAACTGAATGCACCATATTATTTTGATGAAATGATTACTTTTTATTTTAGAAATATAACCAGTTTAATCACTACTCCATTATTTTGATGGATTATTTAGCTAAATATCCCCAGAACAAAATATGTAAGTACAAACACATACAAATGATTTCTTATTTTGTACTACTATAGAATTGTTTAACTTGGTTGCAAAAACACCACAAACATGAAGTACTACTCAAACATTAGTTTCTCATTGACTGTTAGAAATAAACTTTTCTTGACATTATTTTAATTTAGTGTGCTTACCCTACTTTGCACATCCTCATCAATGAAGACTCTGTCCCTTTGCCACAAGTAAACCACAGTAAAATTCTCATTTACATTGTTTTCCATAGTAACACTTAAGTTTGCTGGACATAGATAAACAATGAATTCAAGAATTACATATTTATATTTGGTTGTAAAGAGTTCATGTTATTCATCTAAAACATGTTATAGATTTGTCTTTTGTTAGTGACAAAATTTAAATGACATTTAAAACTCTAAGTGCTATTTATGAAAATATCACCTATTGCAGCAATACAATGTAATAGCTAGAAATAAGGTAAATCAATTTAATGAAATTATTATTTCAGCATTTATTATATCCACTTTACAATTGTAGAAACCAATGCTCAAAGAACCTAAACCAACAATATTGCATACATCAATCAGCATGGCAGGTTTCAATTCAATTCTGTTTTGTTTCAATTCAATTCTGTTTTGTTTCTATGTAAGTATATGTTAGTATATGTTAGTTTCTCCCATTATCTGTTACAATATAGTTTTAAATAAATTTTATTTCTTATTATGTACGTAATTCTACCTTATTATTATGAAGTAACCACTCAAAATTTGGAACTGTTATTGCCTAAAAATAAAACATAAACTCAAGAAATTGGTTCATATATATATAATCAATAGTTTTTATGCAAAGGCACAAAGGTGAGTCTGAAAAGTTAATAGTCTTTTCAACAAATGATACTACAACAATCAGACTTCCTTTCACAAAATAAAGCAGCTAGATGCAGACCTTGTATTTTACACAACTATTAAATCAACATCATTTCTTAAGGTCAATCTGCCTATCTTCCTATCCTGACATCCAATATTTGCCAATTTTAGTGCACAAATGCCAGATCTACTTGCCTCAATTTTTGACCATCTCATAGACCACTCAGTTACATGGGATCCATTGAAATTTCTCTATCAACTATGTTGTTGTTCAACTTCTCCCTCTTCCTGTTTCTGTTATACCTGTACATGTGTTCTTCTCAGGCTCAGTGTTGAACAAATATCCATCACTCCACTCTATCTTAAAATTTGTTTCCTAGGAAGTTTTATTTAAGATAAACTGGGGCAGCATAAATCAGCAAGACATAACAATCCAGATATTTATGCCCCAAAAGATGTCACATCCATGTACATTAAACAAACCCTTCTCAATTCTAAGAACCAAATAGACCACAACACAATAATACTAGGTGACTTTAATATACTTCTCTCACCATTGGACAGATCTTCCAAACAAAAATTGAACAAAGAAACCACAGAACTCAATAACACAATCAATAATTTAGACTTAACAGACATATATAGAATATTCCATCCATAAATGAGCTAATATTTTAATACACTTTCTTCTCAGCAGCACATGGATCCTACTCTAAAATTGACCATATATTATGCCACGATGCTACTCTTAGCAAATACAAAAAATAGAGATACTACCTTGATTTCTATCAGATCATAATGGAATGAAATTGGAAATCAATGATAAAATAAAAAACAGAAACTACTCCAACACCTGGAGACTAAATAATATGCTATTGACATCAATATTTATAGTAGCTCAGTTCACAATAGCTAGATTGTGAAACCAACCTAGATGCTCTTCAATAGATGAATGGATAAAGAAACTGTGGTATATATACAATGGAATATTATTCAGCCATAAAGAAGAATAAAATTATGGCATTTGCAGGTAAATGGATGGAACTGGAGAATATCTTGCTAAGTGAAATAAGTCAATACCAAAAAAACAAGGGCCAAATTATTTCTCTGATAAGTGGATGATGATACATAATAGGAGGCAAGAATGGAGGAAGGATGGATTGTATACAGGAAAATGAGGGGTGGGGAGGCAATGGGGAGCAGGTGGAGAGGAAGGAAAAATAACAGAATGAGACAAACATCATTACCTAATGTACATGTATGATTACACAAGTACTCTACTTCGTATACAACCAGAGAAATGAAAGCTGTAACCCATTTGTATACAATGAATCAAATTTTTTTAAAAAATGAACTGGAGAAAATGCCAGAGGAAGATAAGTATAGTTTGTGGAAAATTGTGCTAATTTACAGACAGGCCATGAATGGGAAAAGTGTGAAAGGAGAAAGAAGGAATCAGGCTGCAATGGGAAGAACATGGTTGTTTACCATGAACCTGTGATCATTTCTCCACATCGAATTTCCTGAGCTAATAATTGCACTCACGCTTGATTTCCACGGGTTGCAGCATTATGCTTTTTCAGCTTCTTTCAATTAATCTACAATGAGATAATTCCTCCACCTATATTTTAAGGCTGTCTTAACAGTGCTGGAACATGAGTTACTGTGTTCAATTGGGTAGGATATAGTGAAGAATGGAAAAAATACAGTTAATATATAATTATAATGCATGATTTTTTCACCTGTTTACTATCAACATAATTGATATGCCATCAAGTTTTTCAATAAGTAATAGTTAAAGATACCAGCCTTATATTTTTATTATAGACTGAGTTATATTTTCCTTACTTTGTTGATTGATTTAAGCCACTTTTCTGTAAAACTAATAAGCAGTTAGATAAAATAAAATTTCATATTTTGTAAATGTCACTGCATATTTTGGCATAAAATAATGTGTTTTTTTCCATCACTGATATGCCTGTCTTTTCTAGATACACTTCTTTTTCTTTCATTTGTCTTAAATAAATTCTGGGTAAATTTTAAAGTAGCATTGGTTTTAGTATACTTTTAATTTTATTTGACCCTTATTTTTCACCATCTTGCTTACAGTTAAAAAATCTTTTCTTTTTTAATTAATTGACTTGATTCATAGTAAAATTAATTTTTTACCTTTGCCTTCCGGATTTTATGAAATTTACTCTGAACATATTATTTAGGTAATTTAAAACTAAAAGTTAAATTACAAATGAAGCATAGAATATACAGGACACCTGATTGTGGTGGCACATGCCTGTAATCCCAGCAGCTAGGGAGGCTGAGGCAGGAGGATCACAAGTTCAAAGGCAACCTCAGCTAAAGCAAGGTGCTAAGCAACTCAGTGAGACCCTGTCTCTAAATAAAATACAAAATAGGGCTGGGGATGTGGCTCAGTCCAATGTTCCTGAGTTCAATCCCACCCATCCCTAAAAAAATATACATAGGACAAATGAACATATTTCACTTGGTATTGGGGGATAATGGAGAATTGTATACAAATAAGAAGAGACCATTGCAAAATGTCTCACTTAAGAAAAAACATTGTCATTTATCAATATAGCTGCTGAAGTATAAACTGGTGTAGGACATTAATGTTTGGCTTCAGTCATGGAGTGGAACGGTAAACCTGTCCCTCGTAGAATCATGTCACCTGCAGCACATGGCAATGGCATCAGTGGTGTGATTGTGAAACACCATTAAAATAAAGGTCTCTTTCCCTCCCTGGTTTCAACTCCCATGGGAGTTGGGGCAAGAGTCCTCTGTCTCCATACTGATATTGGAGAGGGAGAAAATTAGAATATTGTGAAAATCATTCCCAGAGACTTTCATAAAGCAGGAAAAGAATATTTCTGAAAGTGTTACTAAGGGAACTGGTAAATTATGTTAAGACATAGGTTTGGTTTTTACTAGTCTCTCTAGGTGAGTAGACATCACCTCTCCATCTCTGTTTAGTCAGTCCTGGCTTTAGCCCATGGCAGGTACTCTTTCTCTGAAAATGATCACATTTGAAGCTTTTTCTGTTATTAAAAAGCTACATCTTGAAAATCTTTTTAATAATGATTGAATAGCAGATAGTGGAATGTATGTTTGTATATGAGTGTGGATACATGTGTTCATACCCATCCATAAATTTAGGAAGAAAGAGAACAAATTTCACTTTTGTTATGTTTTACTACTGGAAATCTGTTGGGATTATACTTTTCTCAAAGAAATATTAAAATTTCCATGCATGCATATTTTCACAAAAGTGAAACAATATATTAAAAAGTAAACCCAGATACTTAGTTTCTGATTTTGTTGTTGTTGAAGTCTTTATTTTTAGAGAATGTGCGTTACTTTGTTCACAGGTATTGAAGTCTCAAAAAGGCCTCAAAGGTCACCTTATTCACTGTCTATTTAGTGCTAGTTTTATGCTAGTATCTGTAACTCAAAGGGAAAAAGTCAACCCCACTTAAAATGGTTGCACTTTATTCTGTGCTCATTTGCATTATCCACATTATCTCCTGTTGATAATGAGTGATATCCCAGTGGTAAGATGTTTAAGTGCATTCACTAGAAATTTTCTAGTTTCAATTTTAATTGGTTCTGTGTTTGCAAATCTTTCATAATAGAAAGGGAAAGTCATTCGGGGGAAAATGGGAATATAATATAAAATATGAGTCCTTTTGGAATATCTATTGTTAGAGAGCATTTTTATCTATCTGGTCATGTTATACTCACTTGGTGAATGAATTGTAGAGGAGTCAAGACTATCTCTGTCCTCTTAAGGTCTCAGTTGAGCCCAAGAATTAAATTTACATAAGATAAATTAACAAGAGAAAGCATACAAATTCTATATAATTTCTAATGATACAAGAAGCCTCATAAGGAAAGACTCAAGGGTAAAACCGATGTGCTTTTGTGTTAGGTTGAGCAGAGACAGGGAATTGTGGGAAAGAAACATGATGTGGTTAGGCTTAGGGAAGATAGAAATTGTTTTTTTGAAAGTTTGTACAGAATTCCCTCAGTTAAAGCGGGACGATTTAAAGCTCATGCTGCAGAGGCTTGCCCAGCATGTGCACGGACCCGGGTTCGAATCCCCTGCACCTGGGAGAAGAACCAATAAGCCGAAAGAATTCCCTCAGTTATGCATCCCCATAAAAGAATGTTTCTCTTCTCCTAATATATAAAGAAGGCATCTTTTGTATGGGAGTTTTTGATTTTCTGTATTCTGGAAGAAAAAGGGAAGATTAGGATGCCTTCCTGTACTTCATGTTTCCCAAGTTGCTCTCAGATCAAAGTAATCCTTATGTAAAACTGATGTATTTAGGGATGACATATTATTCTAGCTTTCAAAATGAATAAGAAATGCACATCAAATTTTAAAATACAAACGTCTGACAGAAATACAATTGTCTCACAGAATAAATATTTTCTTTTAACGTTAACTGAATTATTAAAAAACTTTATAAACCTGAACCATCTATGAGAACTATGCAGTCATACCAGGGGCAGGTATTTGGGGGGAATTTTGAATTAAATATGTATAACAAATACTATAATAAAAATGAAAATGAAAATATATTAGTAGCTGAAGGGCAAGTTATAACTGTTTCCTGGAACATTTATGTATTGCCTTTTCATCACTGTGATGAAAATACCCTGAAAGAAAAACTTAGAGGAGGAAAATTTTATCTGAGGTTTAAGGTTTCAGAGGTCTCAGTTCAGAAATGGCTGACTCCATTGCTCTGGACCCAAGGTGAGACGGAACATTATGGTGGAATGGTGTGGAGAATGAGAACATTCTCATTCAGGCAGATAAAGAGAAAAAGGCGGCCACAGGGATGACGCAACCTTGCAGGGTCCACCCCCTCTCCCCAGTGACCCACCACCACCAGCCATGCCCCACCTGTTTATAGTTATTATCTAATTCGTTCAAACTACGTTGTACCAGTTAAGTTACAGCTCTTACAGTCCAAACATTTCTGCATTGACCAAGGAATTTTTGGAGCAAACCTCATAGGCAAACTATAGCTATTTAAAATATGCTTTCTTATTTTATAGGCTATGTGGGTTTTTCTTATCCATTTTTTTAGATGTGTTTGGTCTGTTTACACTGTTTTTACTTTTTTTTTAACTAAAATCTTTCATAATAGTATTATTAACACAGTAGAGTAGTGGAATTAATGCCCCTTATTGACAATTTATCAGTTTGCATTTTTAAATGTGAATATGCTAAAAAAACCTAAAATTATCATTTTCATTTGTTAGACCAAGCTCACCTGACTGACGCTATGTCTGACTTAGCACAATGAAAGCTAGGGAGACTCTCATTGCTAATATGTTAAGGGTAATGCAGAGCCTTTTGAGCAGCTTTGGTTTGACTTCAGAACCTATTTAATCACACACACCCAACACACACACATATTATGTTTCCCTTTCAGTGTAAATTTTTTAACCTATTTATAATATTTGGACAGAATAGGAGTGTTTGCAGTCTTAGTTTGTACATATATGTTACACATTCCAAAATGGTCTATATTTTTCTCTTCTATTTTATTTTTGTTAATACATGCTATACAAATTATACTCTCCATATTAATGGTATTCAGTGTGATTCCTTACGTGCACAAAGTGTGCATGGATCCCTTCCAACCATTCTCCTTCTACCCTTGCCATCATCCCTCACACTGCAAGTACCCTTCTGAGTTCCTGGTAATCACTCATCTACTATCAGGTTGACTTTTATTTATGTATTTATTATAAGGGTACACATATAAAAGAGAACCTGAGATACTTGTTTTCTATTTCTGACTTATTTTGCTTAACATAATTTCCATTTCCACACATTTTGCTGCAAATGACAGGATTTCATTTTTCTCGCTGGCAGAATACTACTTCATTGTGTAAATATGCCATCTTTTCTTTATCCATTCGTCTTGACCTAAATTGTTCTTAAATAACTCAACAACTTCCTTAAATCACTAACATACATGAGTGTTGACAATGAGTCAAGATAAAAAATTAGCAAAGGGAAATGTAGGAAGATGGCTTCTTAACTGTAATATTTCATCTTCAGGGATCCAAGTTTCTTATAAGCCTTTAGTTCCTCCAACAGACAGAAGTCTTCTTCAAGGATAGGATGTATCCAGATTGTTAACACAGATTTCACAATGTTCATGCTCAAACAAAGTTCTTATCTATTCTGAAAAGGAATTGTCTTTGCAAAAGTCAGGTAGCTCCCGTTATGGAACTACACACTCCTGAATTCATAACACCTATCAAATGTAATCTTAATATGATAGACTTTTTTTTAATTTTTCAAAACTGAGTTCTTCATTCTCATTATCTGAGAAAGACATAGAAATTAACATCCTAGATGACAGATTGGTTAATTTGTTTGTTCCATCTGTCTTTAACTCTTTCAAGTCACTTTACACTAATTATATGGAAGACTTTTAATCATTGAGTATAAGAAAGGTCCTTAAGAAGATTCACTGCCATTCCATATTCTTTGATAAACATATTATCATTATCATTTCCATGCCAGTCTTAGATAATATTAAGATAAATTTTTATTTTACATATAATTGAAATTAAATGTGAATTGGTATAATTGATATGCAATCTTAAGAAGTTTCCAGTTATTCTTTTTCTTTTTGTTCAGGTAAAATTTTAAAATTGAAGTGTTACGTAGCTTATACTTATTAGATAACAAATAAAGGAAGAAATTAACAAGTGTTGTAGAGTCAACATGGTTTTCTTTACATAGGGCATTAGCAATGTTAAATATAAGATTTTTAACTCAGTGTTATATTTCAAATTTGTGTATTTTTAAGTTTCTAGAGAAGAAATTACTCCTTGGCATTTAATCAAGACAGTCTTGGGATTTCACTATGCTTCCAGAAAGGTACTTTGTTTAAATGATGAATAAGGTTATAAAGAAAACCATAGCCTCTTCATAGTCAGGTAATGTTAAATTTAAAACAGAGCATTAACCTATATGCCCAGACTATGTGGGAAGGAACATAACCCTGTCAAATTTTAACACCATTTTTACACTTATTGCAGAGTAGGAAGTACTCATAACTCAGTTCAGAAAGAAAGAAATATTTAAACCAAGAATTACAGGAATGTATAAAAATAAAAAATCTGGTCAATTCATGATCTTTATACTTTAAATATATAGAATATTTCAATCATTAAAAAGAAACATAAAACCTGTACTTTACCCAATAACCGGGATACTAACCTCTGACATGTGAGTCCAGGTATTTACTAAATCTCATTCCCAAAGTCTCATTAAATAACATTGATTTCCATGGAAGAATTTCTTGTGAATTTCCATGTAAACTAAATGTGGCAAATATTAAATTATGTTGTAGTTTACATTCATGTGCTTTTTGTTTTCTGTTAAACCTCCATCCATCTCACCTGGTATACTAGAGAAGTCTCCCACTAGTTCTTTACCTCAGATTCACATGCCATGGCCACCAGAGTGACCGATCTAAAAATTAAATTTAACTGTGCATTTTAAAATCTTTCTTTGTCTCCCTACCTTCTAGACTATATTCTAAATATTATCATATAAAAATTCATACTATAGAACTCCTCATATTATCCATATCATATAATTCCCTCCTTCATTTTGTCATTTGTTGTTTTTAAATCATTGGTTCAACAATATAAAACTACTTGCAATTTTCTGAATTGGTCATGACAACACCCTGTGTTCTTCCCCATGCCTTTCTAAATGCTGTTAGGGTCTTTTATTTGCTCCACATCTTAAGTTTTTTACTTGACCCTTGTTTGACTACTCAGTTCAAGTGCTATGGACTTCAGCTAGCTCTTCATAATGTGTGCTTTCCCTACTACAATAATTTAACCATTCTAAAAACTTCCATAATGTCTTAGTTCCATAAGTATTGTCTTTGGTGTAATTTGCATTAGCCCTCTTTTATTTATTACCTTGTGGTATCAATGGACATAACTAAAAAAAAACAGAACAACAACAACAACAACAAAAACGTAATAATTTGAATACTAACCTCTGACATGTGAGAAAGATTGTATTTTATTTAGAGACAGGGTCTCACTGAGTTGCCTAGTGCCTTACTTTTGCTGAGGCTGGCTTTGAACTCATGATCCTCCTGCCTCAGCCTCCTGAGCCACTGGGATTATAGGCGTGTGCCTGGCTGAGAAAGATATTCTTAAACTTTCAGCATAACTATTCAATGGGCCTATGTTTTCAAACAGCTGTGCATATTTTCAAAATGTTGACTCTTAAATATTAAAATATCTGCTGATATATTTAGTACACAAGAAGTTTTGTCCTTCCAGTATAGGGCTGTAGTCCAAAGGAAGTTATTTATTCATTTATTTTTTCTGAGAATGTGCCTCTAGGTGTCAACCTGCAGGAAGTCAGTTAAAACCAAACACAGGAGAACTTTACATGGAAGAGGAAATTAACATACTGCAAATTCACACATGGTTCAAATCCATAACAAACTTCATCAGAAAAAACAATTGAGGCAAATGACTATTATATTACTATTAGAAAAGATAATTAAAAGTAAGGTAAGTTATTTTAATAGTAAAGTTCCTTAATGACACTAATTTTATGTTAATATTCAGAGTAAATAACCACAATTTCATTTTCTTTCTCCAAAGCATGTTCTTTTTCTTTTAAGTGACTTGACTATAATAACTTTTGCTATATTAGATTGATAAATAACCATGCTACAAATGTGTTTCCCAATACTTGTATTTCTTCATAATCTCAGGAAAGATTTCAAAGACTTGTTTAACAAATGATCACTGGGTTCCAAGAAAAGTATTTCTTCCTTATTTTTGTTAGTGTGACTACAATTCATAAACTTAATTTCACTTAAAAAAGCCTTTGCAAGTGTTCATAAGAAGTGAGCAGGGGATATCCTACAGATCTTCTTTCTTATTTGACATAATTGCATTTTATTTAAATTTCAAGGTAAAGCCATTTTAATGCATATGTTTGTCTCAATTGCATTAACCCCCGATTCCCATCTCATTCTTTAATTTATGATTAGTACATGTATGTTGCATTGACCTGGACCTATTTAATATTTCTCTTCCTCATCACTATCTCATATATCACCTTTCATTTTCCTATTTGGAATATGTGTCATTATTTTAAAAAGTAAAATGTATCTGCTTTTACATATTAGAATACATTGTCTTCAGAGTGGAGTCCTGTTCTCTTCTTTTACTTCTAATGTCATCAATATCTATTCCTGTTCTGACACCTACTACATGCTCAAGATAAATACAATTTATAATACACTGGATTAATAACTGGTTGCACTTTTGATGATAGTGTTTTTTTCCTTGACTTAGAGGAGGTGAGCATCTCTTTTAATTATTCCTCTTCCAATCAAAATGCATTTCATTGTCTTAAGGATCCTAGTCATTGGTAATTCTACTTTATTTTATATAATTTTGGCTTCAAGTTTTAATCCTTATTTCTTTGAAGAATATTCTGAATTGCATAAATTAAAAAGAAGACAAAAATGGAAGAATTATTCTAGAATAAAAATGAACTTTATCCATCTCAATAAATTAAATAGAAAATTTGCATGAACAACAAAAAAAGTAGATAAAAATAGATAAATTCTAGCAATAAATCAACAATTAAATTAGGCAGCAGGATCAGGAGCTTAAGGAAGATTTTAAGAAATGTGTTGTTTTAGCAGAACACTTTTGAAGGTCAGAGTATTTTTGTTTTGTTTTGTTTTTTATGGATGATATGGCTTTCTATATACAAAGCAGTGGTATAACAAAACTTGAATAACTTCTGGGGTTAAAGTTAAACTGGCTTGATTACAGTTGGAATTTTACCCCTTATAGAAGCTGGGTAACTTCTCTCTTATAATTTACCCTCTCTCTCAATTTTAATTTTCTTAAGTTTAAAATTGGAGTACTAGGGGTTAGGGTTGTAACTCAGTGGTAGAGCACTTGCCTTGCACATGTGAGGTACTGGGTTCCATCCTCAGCACCACATAAAAATAAATAAAATAAATATGCTGTGTCCATCTACAACTAATTTTTTTTAAATTGGAATAACAACAATCATCTCACAGAACTGTCATTAAAAGTTAAGTAATAAACTCAATAAAAATAGTCCTAAAATTATTGTTTAATTCATGCCCACACTCATTCAGTTTTTAAAATAGACTGTTCTTCTTACCTTTAACATCTTAGAAAACAATTCCTTCAAGACCCAGGTCAAAATCTGTTACCTGCTATGATAGATTATTTGCAAAAATGACCACAATTATTCTCTTCCATTATTTATTTTATTCCATGGTTCTTTAGCTTATCTTCTCAAACAAAGATGTATTTTTAAGCAATTTTTAAATCTGTGACTTTTCTCTGAATAACGTAATGCGGTAGAAGGTTTGTGGTACCATCACCAATCCTACATTTGCACATTTATGCTTGTTTTCTCGGATTATCTGCCAACATTATGTGAACAAGAACAGTTTAATCTGCTAAAAATGAGATATCATGTGGACCATAGTTTTTCCATTTATCTGACTCAAGCCCATACCTGAGTGAGCCCAGGCAAGATCAGCAATGACAATTTCAACCTGACAACAGATTGCACATGCACTACTGAGGGCTTCTAGACTAGGCTGCTCTCATGTAACCATGGCTCAAACTAAACCAAGGTTTACTGTTTTAGATCACTTGTTTTTATATTGTTTCACAGAAGTAGTTTACTGACATTTCTGCTTTAATTCTGAACAGTTTATTCTTCTTGGTGTCTTGACGTAGTACACTATGTAATTTACCAGTTATAACTTTAATATTCAGTTCGACGATGACTTTCTTCCTCAGTGTATCATATATTACACAGAGACAGGGTCATCTCTTGCTCATCTTTGCATCCTAAGAACAAGATTAAATACCTGGCATATAATTGATACCCATAAATAATATTAACTTCTAAATTCAGTCAAATCTCAAGTTAGTAGAGATTTAGGCCTAAATTGGGATTACCCATAGTTTCTTGAACTCATCAAAGCTATGCAGTTGTGTCTTCTTTTTTTTTTTTTTTTCAAATGTTTTATCTTAACTGCAGAAGCTTGGAAAACCCTGGGAGATTCAGTGATATTTGCCATTCAAACATTCTTATTTCAGTTAACAGTGGTGCTCCTCAAATGACAGATCTCTAAAACATTCTTCCTGGACAAATGAAAGTGGGGCATTAAAATATGTCATGGCTTAATAAACAAGTGTCCATGCAACTTTTAGTAGAATTAAAAAGTAAAACTTTTATTTTGAAATAGATCACATGGAATGGAATATATCCATAGCCCTCAGTTGCTATCTCAACAGCAGTCAATAAATTGACCTATTTTTCTCTAGAATATTTTAATAAATTTAAAAATTTATATAAAATTTATATTTTAAAATTATAAAATTATAAATTATAAAAATTATAAAATTATAAATTATAAAATTATAAATTTATAAAATTATAAATTATAAAATTATAAATTATAAAATTTATATTTTTTTGTAATTTCTGGGAATGTAATTGTTATTTATCTACATATTATAAATAATTATTATATTACAAAAAATACTTTTTGACATTATTTTCTCATTTTTTTTTTCCTTCCAGCGTTGAGTATCATCTTGGGCTTATACAAACACTATCTAGGCCAAATAGTGACCAACAAATTTGGTTCCAGGTCTAAATGGAAACAAAGTAAGAAGTTTCTAAAATAAGTATAGATTTCTCAGTATTTGTTTTACTAATTTCCTATTGCCTCTGCATGTTACAATATAATTGCTCTTCAACTTCTTAATGTGACTTAATTCTTTTCCTTCATTAATTTACTTGATGCTACCTTAAGCACCTGTTATTTGTCAGGTACTGTGTACATATTAGATGTAGCAGTAAAAAAGACAGACTCGCATGGGTGGGGAGCCATTCATATCTAGCAGAATCAGAAGTGGTTGAGCCTTGGGACACAGAGATTTGACTCCCAGGAACTGGCAGCCATGAGGGACTGTTCCAGATGGAGAGGGGTTCTGTGGCTCTGTGTGGGAGTGGTTCACCATCTGGTTATATACAAGTTTCCCTGAGCAAATGGCTCCCCTAACCCCACCCCATCCTGTCCATCACAGAAGAAACTCCTCCCCAGTCCCAGCCCCTTTACCTATGTGACTATAAAATAAAAGAGAGTTGGGCTACCCGATCTTGTTAGAGGCCAGATCTGGTATGGTCCGATCCGTCACTGCCTCTCTCATTTGAAAAGAGTATTGGTTCTTATGTTTTTATTGGTTAGATAAGTGTATAGGTAATTTTAATTGATGTATAGCCAGCATCATCCTCCAGCAGTTAACCTTTTATTCATCTACGCTGGATGTGGCTGAACCACCCCCCCCCCCCAACACACACACACACACACGGTCCTTGTCCATATGTATCTTAGAATCTAGAGGGCGGGATAGATTATTATCAAATGTTAGGAACAGTGATTGAATTAGGGTCCTGGAACTGTCCTGTGACAGAGGCGAATCTCTCCTGGTAACTTTCAGTGCAAAGGTGCTACTTAAAGACTGCCCACTTGCTATGGTGATGTCTTGTTCAATAGGAGGTTTTATGCCAACCACAGAGCTAGCAGTTCTTGACCTTGAAGTTCAGTCACCAGCTTCCAGGGGTATAAAGTTATGGGCACGAGCTGATAATCATAATTGGACTGTTCATACCTATGACCTTCGTTCTGTTTGTTTTGAAGAAAATTTCTCACAATAACCCTTTTGATGATTATATCTATATAATAAACGTGCCGAGCTTGTTCTGGGTCACTATCTCCCTACCAGGGATTTTACTGAACCATCAAGTCCCAGCTTTCTCTCTGTCTTTTCTTCACCCCCATCGCCCCTCCTCGGGTACCTTGAATTAACGGCGTTGGTACGGTGATAAATTCTTGGTTGGGAAATGACCAGAATTTGAAGGAGGAAACAAAGAGGTGTGGGCAGCTGATTCAGTAGTGGAGAAATGTGAACTGCTTCTGTGGGAATTGTGGGATCAAACCCTGGAAACAGATGGGTTGAGAAGAACCTAGCAACCAAGCAACTTGGAAAAAGGTCCAAAGGTGGACTCGAGTTTCAGACACTGAGGAACTGAATAAATAACAGTGTGGTTGGAGGAGGTGAAGGAAGCAGCAGCAGCATTGGATAAAGGTGGGGAGATAAGAGCCTCACAGGCCAAAGTAAAATGCTCGTTATTCCTCCTTGGGGCATCTAGAAGAAATTTAGCAAAAGAATTACAAAGTCTACTGATCTCCTACTAGAGGAAGATTAGATATGGGAGAACAGGAATGAGATTTTTAAAAAGTACATTAACATAATGCAAATGAGGATGATTAGAAATGGAATATTAAAAACAACCCAGAGATGGAATGAATGTGCCAGGGGATAAAGGAACATGGGAGTTCAAAAATAGACACCAGGACTGAGTCTCAGATACCTGTCTCGATAATAAATTGTGTCTTTTCCTGTAGACCTTTTCTTGACACCTAGAAAAGGATGAGCAGAAATTGTGAAAAATATTAAACTTCACAGTATTCCATAAAATTCTTACCTCAGTGAATCCATGGAAACTGCCATGGATACTCAAGGATATAATCCATATAAATCTATGTATAATGTTCTTAGATATGAAGTGAAAATGGAAATAAAATGCAAAGAAATGTCTATTGTTATGGTTGCATATTGAGTTATGTCCAGAAAGGCACTATGAATATTTTGTCCTTATTTATAGACTTTATAGGCATTTTTATGTCCTTATTAAGATCAGGAATTGTACTTGAACTCATTTTAAATAACTTTCATCTGACTTTCTCTTCGTACCAATAACTTCATTCTGGCCATAAAATTTTATTGTCAATCATTCCTAGCTTTTATTTTCACCTTTTAAAAAATACTATCATGAGGCAAGACCTTTTTCTTTATATGCCAGTGACCTCCTTAAATTTCTCTCCTAAAGTTAATCCAAAGTTTGAAAAATAATATTTTTTATAATCACTGAAATATGCCAATTCTGGAAAACTGCTTAATTGATAAAGTGGGCATGATCAGTTCTACCCTCCAACTTTTAGAACTCAAATTTCAGACTTCCTTGCAGCTATGTTTCAGGCATATTACTAATTTCTGAGTGGGATTTTTTTGAAAGGCGACAACTTGAGACAACTGACTGCCTCCTCTAGTGGAAGAGGGGACGATGGCAGAGGTACCTGGCAGTCAGTGTGAGGCTGTCTGCCCGTGATGAACATGCCCTTACACTTGTCAGACCATTTGACATTTTCTGCGGGTATTCCTGGAATCCGAACAATACATTTGTGCCTCTGAATTTTGCAATGATTGTGCTTGCTACCAAACATTCCATTCATAAACTCTTTCTCCGTAACATCTAGAGAAAATGTAGTTTGTTGCTTGGAAATAAACTTAAAAGTTAAATTTAATCATCAAATATTCATCTATTATGGGTCAAATAAACTGGGATCAGAGTAAGCAAAGACCAAGAATGTATAGTCTTTGTATTCAAAGATTTTTTAAAAGTTTAATAAAGGGCAGAAATCACAATTTTCTTTTATCTTTATGTACATTTTATTGTTAGTTGGAGATGGATACTATACCTTTGTTTTATTTATTTAATTTGACACTGAAGTGAGGCAAGGCTCCATCACTAAGTCACAACCCCAGCCCTACAATTTTCAGTTGATGTATGAGCCAAAGAAAACCCAGGGGACATCTATACAGATGTACAAAAGGACACTGAATTTAACTTTGTAGGATTGAAGTAGTCCTCCTCAATAAAGGTAACATCTGAACTAATTACAAACAGTGTTTATGTGGTTCACAAACCCTCTATTTCAGAAGCATCTGCTGATGTTTGAACATGCAGAGACCTTGAACCTGCTGTATACAGGCTGATTCAAATTTCTCAGTTTTACATAAAAATATGCAATTTTATTAAACATTGTACATAAAAAGTAGAGATCAAACCTAAAAATGAAAATGAGTTAGTGGAGGGACGGTATCTATAAACTTAAGTATCAGATCAAAAGAAAGTATTTGATGATTTTTTTCAAATGATCAAAGTAATTATAGAATCAAGTGTCTCCACATTAATATATTTTATAATGACAGAAGGAGCTTATAGTTTGTGGTCAAAAAGATGTTGACTGGATTCTGTAATACTCACTTATTCCATTGACTAATTGGTAAAACTTTGCATTTCAGTATCTTTAATTTTGTCTGACAAGAAAAGAGTGATATCAACTAAAATAAGTTGTCCAAAGGCAAACTCTCAATAAATGTTTGTTTGCTTCTCTTGGTGCATGCAATTTCAACTAGAAGAGTTATCTAACTTTTATATATGTTGGACAGTTATGAATGGAGAGTTATTAATTGACAAAAGTAATTACTAAGTACCTAGGGAAAGAACAGTTAAGTAAACATTTACTAAATGGCTTTTAACCATGAACATGATGTAAGTTCCATACCTTGGTTAGCATTTTCAAATTCAGTTACAGTCTACTGTAGGAACAAACTCTATTCATTTGCAATGTATTATTAAAATGTATGAACAGACATATATATGTATTCAATTACTATGAAAAAGTTGTCTCTTGATCAAGCTTGCCAAAAATAACAAAAGAAAAAAAAAAGGCATCTTTTATCAAAATTCAGTGAAAGATATTCTGTTTTAAGATGTATTTAGGGTATCTTATGCATACCTGTTCTAATATTTAATATTATTAAAGATGAAATGTAATATTTGCAAAATATTGTCATTTAGATATAAACTCCTTTCTTCTAAGAATCTAAAATAATAATTATACTTTCATTTTTAACATTTGTTCTTGACCTGAATTAGAGTATATTATGCTTAAAATCTTATTTTTGTACATTTTTTTATTTCATGATAACCTTGACATATTTGTGGGTTTTGTTTCTCATAAAATCAAATATTTTCTGATTATTACAAATCAATAACAGTTGAACTGTCTGTTCTTATTACTGGATTTGTTAAATAAATTGTTCATGATTCAAGCATGTCTCTGATCTGATACCATGCACTTTTCCGCTTAGTTTTTCCATTCTTATTAATTATACCTAATCATAAAATTTCTTAATATGAAACAAATTTGCATTGTCATACTAATGTTCTACTAATGTTCTAATTGTCATACTAATGTCATACTAATATTACATCCTTAATGGATTGATCATTTTCAGTCAGATTCAACGTCACATATACATCTCTTCAGTGATATGTCTTTGTATGTTTTTGAAGATAGATGATAGATAATAGATAGAGATGTATATTTGGCCTGGGATTTTTAGCTAATGTTTATTTTTCTTTTACAAACTCATACAACCCAGAATAAAGTCATACTTTATTTCTGTGATATGTCTAATCTTGAGATTTATCTTACATTGTGTTCATTTAATATACCATAGTCCAAATGAAGTTGTAAAGCAAAAAACAAATATTTTCTCAAACATACTTTTTCCATCTCATTTCTATGTTTCTGACC
Organism: Sciurus vulgaris; assembly: GCF_902686455.1. NCBI lineage: Eukaryota > Metazoa > Chordata > Mammalia > Rodentia > Sciuridae > Sciurus > Sciurus vulgaris. The sequence goes on along the minus strand of NC_136470.1, from coordinate 20,032,986 downwards.
ATCCTTTTTTTTTTTTTTTTTTTTTTTTTACCAAATTCACTTTGAAAATGGTCTATCAAATTTTCTGGGTTAACAAATAAATAATATGAGTTATAAGGAAGTGTATATAGTTTGAACATATGGACCAGATATTATCATATCTTACAGAGGAGAATTTTTAGGCAAGAAAAGGAATTATTTATGAAAAAACATGAGCTGAGATCTTGAACACACTGTTTTTCACATTTTCACATCAGCATATATTTTCAATGATATTTAACTACCAAATTTTTCTCCACCTGAATTTATGGCATCAAAGGTTTTATTCAAAAAATTACGACAATCCTCAAAACATTGCCATATAGAAACATGGTCAATGACCATGACTGTTATTGTTTGTTGTTAGGTTTATGAGTAAATGTGTATGCATATGTTGGATTTGGGAAGATGAGTAGATGAGGAATGGATAACTGTTCTTTTATCCATTCATTAATACCATAACACAGGCTGGGGAGATAGCTCAGTTGGTAGAGTGCTTGTCTCATAAGCTCAAGGCCCTGGGTTCAATCCCAAGCACGATAAAAAAAATAAAAAAAAATAAAAAATACCATAACAAAAAGCAACCACGTTAGTATTTCCAAACTGAGACTCAGTTCTGTCTCACAAAGTCGAAATCAATGAACTATTTTTACATCCTAAGATTATATAACTTCTCTAAATTATTTGGGGAACTTTCTTTTTCTTGACCTCTAAAGCCATTCTTTGTATTGACCCTCATTCTTCCTTTCTGGGTACTCATGCTTAGGCTGTGAATTGGAACCCTCCCTCCCACACCCCTGAACTCCTCCCTGAACTAATGGAGACTGGTCTCCATTAGTTCTTCCTCACCTTCCCAGTGTACCCTCATCTCACAGGTTCTACCATGCTCCCCATGGTGATTCAAAAGTCTTTTCTGATCTACAAATCTATTAACTCTCTTGTTCATTCATTTATTCAATAGTACTGATACAATAAATAATCACCAAGCTTTTCAACTTAGATCTTCTCAACATTTCTACCTCAATGTTTCCAAGAACCATAAATTGAATTCCTTTCATGTTGACCTCATTTTATTTACCTCCAATTCCATTTCCCTTCATGCAATCACATTTATATATATTATTATCATTTAATAGCTTCCATTTGTGGCATTGCTTAATTTTAAACTCTTGGGGTTTTTCTGGGTTTACACATTTTCCTTATATCTTAAATTTGGTTACTATCTGAATTGTACAAGTTTGCTACTTTGGGAAACTCATTGGTCTCCATTTGTACTAGAACAAAAATCTCAATTAAAGTAATGAACTAATTTTAGTAGTTTAGCAGATAGTTTTCAATCACAAATACTAAATTTGCTTTAGATTAACAGAGCAGAAACAGACCAAACCATTAATGTTGTGAAACATGTGTAGAGTTTTTTAAGATTTAAAATGCTCACTTGAATAATGTCAACTAAACATTAAATAAATTAATGAGGACTTTTACGTAGCTTGAAGCATTAATTTGTAGTTTTTATGGTATATCTGAGAATGAATAACTACAAAAAAATTATAAGCACAGCAAAAATTTGTTTAAACTTTTATTCAGTGTCTTAGAAATTCCAGTTGGAGGTCTCATTATTTAATGTAAAGGGCTTTGAAAGTTGAATATGAGAGAAATGATGAGATTTTACAAGAGGAAGAATATTTATGATACCATATCAGTGCCCAAGGACATGTTTTAGAGCATCTCAAATGGGCTGATTAATGAAGAATTTAAAATCTGATTGTTGCTAATCACTCAAGGCTAAATGGTCTCTATCCTTGGGTTTCTGAAAGGAATGTTAAACTTTAAATAATATCAACTGAATGAGAAATCACATACTTATTCCAATGCATCTATTTTATGATTTAATCACTTTTACATCCTTGGGCCACTTAATTAACAATATAATAACTATGGCACAATAGGGCCTATGAAAACATGGTACATATTTTTCAAACATGGCTAACATATCTCTGACACTGCTTTTCCTCAAGTTTTCTACAGCTGTAATTTTCTCTTTCATCTCCCTACTGGAATTGTGCTTATCTCTTGTCATGATTTATGTCACTTACTTTGTTGACCCTATCCTGATTTTAAACTTAAAAGTTCACTATTGTGTTTTCACAATACTACAACTATTATCAATGTGAAAATATTATATGATTTTATAAATACTAATATGTCTACTATCTACCAATCCTTCTCAAATTCTTTCCACTTCTCCACTAAAATATGAGTTTCTTAGAGTCAGTGTACACAACTCCTCCAGATTTATATTATCTCTTATGATGTAACAAAGTGCCTTGGACAGTATGGAGAAATTTCTTCTGAGTTTCAAAATATCGGTTTATTGCAACACAGTAACAGGATGATGTTCAGAAAGACTGACCTGAATTTAGATTTTCAATGCATCTATAGTCTGGCCTCAGCCAATTTTATAACTTGTTAACATACTGTTGGCATTCAGAAAGGTGTTAAGGCAGAATAAAAGCTATTATATTTTATATTCTACATGTGTCATGAAATATCTATGCTATATATAATTTCTCATTTATTATGATTATTCATAATTTAAAGAAAAATAAAATTAACACATAGAAGTTACCTGAGCAGAAAGAAAATGTTTTCTCATACCATCTCCTGCACAGTTATTGTCCATTCAAAATACATTTGAAGTTTTCCTACAATGACCAATATTTCATCCTTCTACCCCAAAAAACTTTTCAGTTAATGACTGCCCACATTGGCTCACTTGTTTTTAATATAAAGACTGAGCCCCATGGAAAGGCAGCTGTCATTAAAGTTTGTTTTTTTTTTTTTTAAACTGTGTTTTCCTTCATACAAAACCTGCAGTCTTCCCTCTACCTTTCACACATCAATCACCTGGGTTTCCCCCTGCCCCAGGTCTAGCATATAGGAAACTAAGTTATTTATTGCAGTTAAGGAACTAAGAATTTTAAAGAGGCAATTTCTGGAAGCTGGCTGAAAAATCACCTCATTCCCCTTCAAGTTTAGTGTCAACACAGTGTTGTGCTGGCACTCCAAGATGCATGATGTGGTTCAATTCTATTTGAACAGGCTTCAGGGGCCTGACTCTCAATAAGGAATCATGACAGAATGGTTGATTCTATTTGTTTCCCAAAGATTGTTCCTTTTATAATTCAGCCTTGTAGGAAAACACTGCTATAAGCACTTCAAAATATTTGTAATTTAGAATATTAAATAATTTCTTTCTGTATTTTGATAATTTGCAATGAACTAAGAATTTTGAGTTCTTAAAAGTGACTAGGTAAAATTTGTATATTTCAATATCCCTGAATTGCTACTGTATAGATTATTGCTTAAGCTCAAAGTATAGATTGAGAAAAAGTGATGAACCATGAAGCAATCATTTCCAGAAAAAGACAATGAAAATTGAAATTAAGTCTTAAAGAATATTTGATTTCAACTGGACAGAAAAATTTTATATCTAACCTACTCAACAATTAAACATTTACATTTGCATTTTTCAAATTTTTTCTTGCAGGTTTACTTATTTTTATAGTCACTTTTTTCTTATATTATTTCATTGTATTCAAGTTCAGCTTTGGTACTGATTGGGGAAAACTGATTCTTCAGAGCACAAAATAAGAGAGGTACTCAATTATAGAAAAGGTTTTTCAAAATTTTTTTGAAATATTGTGCAGAATCTCCATCTCTAAAATAGAGTGGAGTTAGTATGAGTGAAGTGTAGATAGAAATAAAATATGGCTCCATTTTTGCCATTGCAGATGAAATGAGGGACCCAGGGACAGGGTTCTAGTGCATAAAGGGCACAGTGCATTTCAGCAAACAAAATAAACCATGAAAAACAGCATTTCAGACTGCAATAATATTGAGACACCTTTGAATAATAGCAGACAATTGAATTGCAAATACAATTTACAATCTAAGATATTAAAGAAATAGTGAATATTAAAGAAATTATTAAAGAATACTCAATCTAATTTGGCTTAGCATATGCCTTATTTCTATTGTTTATTTAACTTCTCTTTCCTTACTCAAAATTTGTAGTATTTTTGAGAGTCTTTATAATATTTTTTAAGAAATTTTGCAACTTTTTAGATGATTTCAATATCTGATTCATTTTAATGTTTGTATCAATTGATTGTCTGTTCCAAATCACCTTGTGATTTTCCTTTTTCCTGCTCTGATGGGTGAATTTTAATTAGACATTCAAAATTTTAGCTATTATTTTGTGAAACTTTTGAGTCATTTTTTAATATTTTATTTTAGCAAGTAATCTCGGCCTGAGGCTTAGCTCATAGGACCTATCCTAATGTTGACTATGGTTCAAATGTCAATCTTTTTTTCAGTACTTTGTTTTGTTATTTCAATCTAGTTTATGTGATATTCATAGGACCTCAATTAATCCATAGTGGTGAAGTCTGAGAGTCTGAGACTGCAGAAATTCCCTCTGGTATCTTTGGGAGGGCAGAAGTGTTTGGAGGGTTTTGTGGATGGGTACCTCTGTGCAGTAGAATCTCACCTGATAGGACAAGGCCTGTGTAGGTGACTTTCTCTTGCTGGGTTGGATGTCAGTCAACATTGGAAGTGGTTGCTTTTTTCTGCTGAGTGCGTAAGATGCTCTGGCACTGAGTAGTTTCTCCACCCTAAGGTAACTAAACAATTCACTTTTTTTTTTTCTTTACTTCTTTTAAAGTTTTCTTTTGTGATTCATTGGAATGAGCAAGGAGAAACATTATGTATCATCTAGCCCAGACCAAGTCAGCCTTTGCACGTTGACATTTAATATTTGAAATCCCTTAGGATAAAAGACACTGCTGGAACTCTTACTGAGAATTCTGTTACGTTAGTATTACTAAGTGTCTTTGTGTCATTCAGTTCCTTCAAAACACACACACACACACACACACACACACACTCCTTCAAAACACACACACACACACACACACATACACACACTCCTTCAAAACACACACACACATAAACACACACACTCCTTCAAAACACACACACACACACACACACACATACACACACTCCTTCAAAACACACACACACATAAACACACACGTTAAGGCAGAAGGAATTTGTTACATGGATTTGGCACCGATGAAAAGAAATGGGGGAAATAAAGTAAAACATACAGTAAATGAACAAAGTGCCTACTAACATTAAGACTGAGTTCACACAGGGGAAGAGTTTGGAGTTATCAGAAAGACACCCAATGAACTCATGATTTTCAGAAGAGATTCTGATGCTGCTATGTCTAAATAAATGAGATGAGTCTTAGAAAGACTAAAGAAACTGGTTAATAAAACCACTGTTTCTTGATCACTGTGAAGGTAAAATACATTATTAGGACAAAACTGATAGAAATAGTTTGTATGCAGAAAAAGATTAAACCATATGTCTACTCAAACCTTTTGAATTTCTGCTAGTGCTTCTTATGCAGTAACAATCAGAAAACCCCAGTTATAGGAGAAATGCATTTTGTAGGATTTGAGTACAAGCCCAGCATCTCAGAACAAAGAAGCATAGATTGATATCTGAAAATTACATCTTTTAATCATCTGCAATGGTTCAAACATGAGCACATGACAATGCATTATGAAAATCAATGACTAAAACTTTTCCTTCCAAAGTAGAAAAATTCAATATCTTCAGAAAAAAGCAAATTTTATACTTCAGTCTTCTAAACATACTTCTTGTCATTAGAGACAGCATATAAATTGGCCTATGTTTCATCTTTCTTCATAGATAGGAATACTTTATACATGCACACAGTAATGAAGGCATTAAAATAAATAAATATTGCTATTTTACTTTTACTATTCATATGAAATTAATGATGCGTGAATTTATATTCTAAAGAGATTAATATATTTTAATAGAAGTCACACTGACTAGTGCCTGCATTTGCATTAGGAAGATTTATGACCTTGACTTCTTCAATATTTGATAAATCTACTTAAAGAATAAGTAGCACATATATGGTATTTTCAACTTTAAAATGCATAAAAGTTATTTTAAACTAAATACTTATTGTTATAGGTGACTATGCAAATAGAACATCTGGAATAATATAAAAACCAAATATTGATCTATAATAAAAATTTTCAAGAGTACTTATCCAAAGAATTAAGAAATTTTTGAGACTTCCCATAGTTCTGTGCACTATGCCACCCCAACCAATTATCAAATATTATTGAAACAATACTCAAACAATTGTATAAGTATTATTAGGATAATGTATTTCAGTCAAGTTTTTCATTGTTTAAACTTCAGTAAAGCACTGAAATTGAGTAGTACATTATCAGTTACCTATTCTAGTTTATTTATAGGTGACTATAAGACATGTAACATCACATACTTTAGATTTAGGTAATCTGAGTTTCCCAAGGCTTAAGCAGTCCATGAATATTTTTTAAAATTACATTAATTGTTATGGTTATGGTAAGAACCAAGTCTTTTATTAGTTCCCCAACCTTTGGTACTGTGGATTGAACTCAGATGTGCTTACTAAGCTACACCCCGATCCTTTTCATTTTTTATTTTGAGACATGGCCTGGCTAAATTGCTGAAACTGGCCTGGAAATTGTGGTCTACCTGCTCAGCTTCTAGGGCACCTGAGATTAGAGTCATGCATGACCATACCTGGCAAACTTTTACTAGTTCTTGCACAATGTAAATTTTTAGTAAAATCTTATTCCCCAATAAAATGCAAACTCTATGAATGAATCCTCATCCACCCATTTTTCAGTTTCCTCACAGTAGAAGAGTACCAGGTCATGCATAACAAGTCCTTATAAGATAGCTTTTTAATGAAGGGACAAATTAATTAACTAAAAGTCTTATTAATTCAGTGACAGAATACCAAGGAAAAGCATTTCAACTAGTCATCTTTTATAAATGTGAAATATTTTATTTCATAAAATGTTATTTGAGAATGTGTTGCATGGAGGCTAAGATCCTGAGAAACAGATTTGAGATCCAGGCAGGTTGAAGAAGATACAAGATGCAGTTGGAATAGTAGACATTCTTCATTCAGAGGAGGTGGCAATTCTCAGCCTCCAGTTCCAGCCCCATTTATCCCCAATCTGTTCCATTTAATCCCCTGAGCCATTTCCATGGGTCTTTTTAATATGCAGATCAGACAAAGAAGGCACAATGCCAACAGGGAAAATAAATAGCAAATGTTTATGACCTTGAGTACAGTTTATGACCTTGAATCAGGTTGTTCATGAACTTGGCTACATACTAAAAACATAGACCACTGGAAGCTTCAGCAAGGGAAACTAGCTACATAGCCATTATGGACCTGGTCAATAAATTAGATTTATTAATATTATATTTTATTTAATATGAGCTGTAATAAGTCCAATTTCACAAATAAAATGCCATAGATTTGCATTGTTTGGCATGTTTGTGTATGTGTGTGTGTGTGTGTGTGTGTGTCTCATATTACATATTTTTGTCATAACTTTGTTTTCAGCATAGCTATGATGAATAGTTTTATGAATATACAAATAGTCTGCCAAAATTTCAGATTTTGAAATCCTAACACCAGAGACAATGCCATTAGGAGGTTGATATTTTGGGGAGGCAGATCCTTCTTCATTGGAATTAGTGTCCTTATAAAAGAGACCACAGGGAGCTACCTAGTCCTTTTGCCATGTGAAAACACAAAATTTCCAACCATGAGGAACAGAGCCATTGCCAGATGCCAATCATCTGGCCCCTTTGATTTGGGATTTTCCAATCTTCTGAACTTTGAAAAATAAATGTCTATTGTTTATTAGCAATCTGGTTTTTGTTAGAGTTACATGAATAGCCAAAGATAATACTATGTCACACTTGAAGAATATGTAACATGGATGTTGCTCCAGGTATAATCTAGTCCCAAGAGCCCCTCATCCATCTATGAATAATTCATATTAAATTATACTTGGTTCTTCCACTATTGCTGTGCTTTTATTCATTGGTTGGTTTCTTACTTCCCTCTCCTTTTTATAAGTGTACCCAGACCCTTCTAAGGTGATATTTTCCCTGTGGATGAAGCTTCCTCCCGGGTGATCCTGATAGAGAGGACATAGCTTAGACAGATCTGTCAAGATAAATAATCATAAAAGAATGAGAATATGGAGCTCTTGGAAAGTCTTTTAAATTAAATTTATACAGCATGCCATTTATGTGAATATATTTGAATGTTACTTATATCCCCCTTTTATACATATTGATTTATCAGTAATGATTTTCTTTAGCTATACTTGAATATTGATTTTAAACTAAAGTCACTAATGCTTAATCTATATAGAAAGTTAACCAATACACCTCATAGAATGACTTGTTTCCAAGGGCTTTCTGAATTGACGACATGTAGATCTTATTTGACTCAGTAGTGAGAATGTAAATCAATGCATTCTCTTCTACTTACAATGCAGATAGTGAAAACCACTTTTTCATAAATACTAGAAACAGACTGTTGACAATCTTATTATTGGTCTAACATCTTATTATCATCAGAAAAAGTTTGTGAACATTGAGATCATTCTTTATGTTCTGAAAGGCAAAATCCATTGCCAACTACAGATGCATTTATCAAACTAAATAAGAACATGGCCCACTTCCAGATGTGTCCTTTCCACAGTCCCATAAGGATCATTCTTAATTACACTGTGCACAATGTGACCCATTAATGGATTTTGTGATTTTATTGCCACCCTTACTATGTTGACTCTATGGGAAAGATAGCATTGGAAGCCATTTCCTTTTTATTCCTAGAATTATATTTTTCAATTAAATCATAAAGCTATAATCTGAATATTTAAGTGATAAAAATAAAGCTATTTATTAATTTCTTCATCAACCATTTTTTCAATGGATACTACATATTATGTATTCCAAAAATTTTTCTATAAAATGATTGTTTAACATTTAAGATAAATATACATCCAGCTATTTATGAGAAAAACAATATTCATTGATGAAAGCACAAATAGAAAATAATCTTATGCAACATTCTCTTTTATTATCATAATTAATTTTCTTTATAAATGATGTATGTTTCTGAGACCCATGTGAAGTGACTGAGTCAAGGTTAGTTAATGCAGCCAAGTAAAGAAATCAGGATAAAGAGAACATGGTTTGTAGAAAATGAGCAAAAGCAGGAGAAAGGATTCAGTTGTAGTTTGACACAGTTGGTCAGTATTAATTTCATTGTAATAGTGACACTTGAATGGACACTGACACTAATAATAGAACTATCCAGGTGGATATGTTGGGGGAAATCATTCCAGGTAGAGGGAATTGTCTACTGAAAGGCTGCAGACTGTGTGAGAGAAGCACCTAGGCAGTGGTCCGTGTGAGTACTACCAGTTCACAGGAGAATTGCGTAAACCAATCCACAATGGACATTTTGTTCGATGCCTTCATCTTTGGCTCTGAGAATAATGGGACATGTTTATAAAATTAAAGATGATGGGATTGTGACCAGGGTTTTGACCTTGTATGGAAAAATACCATCCTAATTCTAAGAATGCAGGATAAGACAACGTATTTCTTTCAGCATAGTGGTTATCAAAAGCCTTCACTTCCATAACTGAAGTAGGACATCACATGTTCAAATAGTTTTGACCCATTGGAATTGGGAGAGGGCTATGTAAAACTGCTATTCTTCAAGTACTGAATGGGAAAATTAAAGGGAAGTTGCAACAAATGCAATATTAAAAGAGTCTTTCAAGGTGGAATCAGGAGGCTGTTAAAAGCACAGGACTCAGGCATGATGCTAAGTACTCGGAGTATAAAGTTTTGTCCCAGGCATCTGGAACCATTTGATCAACTGGATATTTATTGTATGTCTACATCAAGAGGTTTCTAGACTCTTGTTTCATGGACATTTCCATTCTGTTCATACATTCTTTATCTATCTTACAGACCCTGTTCTCAACATTCAATCCTGCAGATTCCACTTCTCTCACCTTCTTTGGAACACTTAATTTAGAGCCATCTGAATCAGTCTCCTGAACAGAAATTCCAAAGATTACACTTAAAGTGCTTTTTACTATTGCAGTTTCTGACTTGGGATTGCTCAACTTGAGCCTCAGTGGTGAAAAAAAGGGTACCAGTGGCTTCCACTATGACATTTTTAATGAAAGGTAGGAGGTATGTGGCAAAAATTTAACATTTCTGAAATCAGTGCTTCATTAGGTTCAATATACCTAAAAGCTCAAATAGGAATGTTGCAAAGAACAATTTAGCTCATTACATTTCCTTATTCTAGAGATTGTTACATCTCTTTACATATTTAGTTTCATAACTGAAAATCATTAATGATAAGAACTTTGGATTTCCAATTTTTAATTTTTACTCTTTTTTTAAAGCACTGTATGATTTGCATTTCTCTTATTACTAGAGACGTTGAACATTTTTTCATATATCTGTTGATTGCTTGTACATCTTCTTCTGTGAAGTGTCTGTTCATTTCCTTAGCCCAATTGTTGATTGAATTATTTGTATTCTTGCTGTAGAGTTTTTTGAGTTCTTTATATATTCTGGAAATTAGTGCTCTATCTTAAGTATGAGTGGCAAAAATTTTCTCCCACTCTGTAGTTTCTCTCTTCACATTACTAATAATATGCTTAGAAAACTTGGAATGGAACCACCATTTAACCCAGTTATCCCACTCCTTGGCCTATACCCAAAGGACTTAAAATCAGCATACTACAGTGATGCAGCAACATCAATGTTCATAGCAGCTTGATGCACAATAGCCAGATTGTGGAACCAACCTAGATATCCCTAAATCGATGAATGGGTAAAGAAACTGTGGTATATACATACAATGGAATATAACTCAGCCATAAAGAATAATAAAATTATGGCATTTGCAGGCAAATGGATGAAATTGGAGAATAACATGCTAAGTGAGATAAGCTAATCTCAAAAAACCAAAGGACGAATGATCTCACTGATAAGCGGATGACGAGACATAATGGGGGTGGGAGGGGGGCAAGAATGGAGGAAGGAGGGACTGTATAGAGGGAAAAGAGGGGAGGCAGGGGTCGGGGGAAGGAAAAAATAACAGAATGAATCAAATGCCATTACCCTATGTAAATGTATGATTATAAAAATGGTATGCCTCTACTTCATGTACAGAGAAATAAGTTGTAACCCATTTTTTTATAATAAAAAAAGGGGAAAAAAAGCACTGTATGTAACATATACCACATAAAAAAGCATTATTGACAGACTGGAATGTAAAAGACACTCTATGTAACAGAATGTGTTTACATTCTTCCACAAAACTTATGAGTATTAATACTAAATAAAATATAAAAAATATTTGAAAGACAACATTACTTTGTGTCAGATTTTTCATTCTGAATTAATTTAATCAGGCCAGGTGTCATTATTTGTCATTGTTCATTATACAGAAAGAGCTTTCTGCATTTTGGAAGTATGAATAATAAATACAGATGGAGAGAATTATTTCATAATCTACAACTGATTTATCACCTCATTTACCTATGAAGTAGACATTTTAATTAGTTTGTTAATATTAAAACTTAATTTTTTAATTCAAAGAAAATCTGCTTATAATGTAGTGTGTGTGTGTGCATGTGTGTGTGTGTGTATAATTACATGGTGCAAAAATTAGCGAAATACAGCCTCAAGCTTCATCCAGATCCTTGCCTATTTTCACGTGAAGTTTTATTGGAATATCATACATCTGCTTATTTTTCTGTATAGCTTATGTGCTTTAACAGCAGATTCAAGTGGGAGTGGCACAGACTGTATAACCTACAATGCCCAAATTATTTACTGCCTTTTATTTCACAGAAGGTGGCTGACCCTGGTCTTTCTCAACATTGTAGCCATAGCTGCTTCTGTGACCCCTTGACAAAGCAAGTTTCAGGAACTTCATATATTTGAAATTTATAAAATCTGTTCTGCTGAGTATATTTTGTTTTTGCATATAATTTTCCTCCTGCATGCATGAAAATTCTCTTTTTTGTTCACCTTCTGTGGTTATATTATTTATTAAATACATAGGATAAATATGCCTTTTATTTTAAATAAACTTCTCATTTCCCTACTCCAGGAAGAATAATAGTTTATTACTTTACAAAAGATATCCTTATTTGTAATCTTATTTTTAAAGTCTTTGCATTGCATTTTAATGTCTTGTGCTTAGAACCTTACTTCTAGACCTTAAACCTCCCAGAGGCAACAATTGTGTCTTATTTGCCAGCAGGTTTTAAAATTTTGTTTAATCATTTTAAGGACCTAGGTTTATATCTAAAACATAATAGCTCAATAGTAATAGTTATATGATTTCTTCCTTAACAGCTTTCTTGCAAAAGCCAAAAACCATTAATTTTTTAGTGAATATGTGTGAATAATAAATATATCACTATTTCTTAGTTTATCTATTTCAGTCTTATGAAAATATTCTCTCTGGCTATGATTTTCTAGATTGATGTTCCCCATTAGTATTTTGATTAAAAGGCAGTATTCCATTTTTTCATGTTGTTTATTTTATAATTATCTGACTGTTAATCATTTTCTGAAAATCTTTTTGCTTTTTGGAAAACATTATAAACTGAACTGTTTTCCTCTTCTCAAAATTTGTATACTGAAGTCCTAAATCCCAGTACCTCAGAATGTGATTGTCTTTGGAGATAGAATTTAAAGAGGTGATTATATTGAAATGAGGTCATAAGGATGGTCCTTAATATAAAGCACTTGTGTTCCCATGAGAAGTAATTCAATTTTTTATAGTTTTTTATTGTTTCTTTTTAGTTATATATAATACTTGGACTATTTTGACATCATTAAGAAAATATGGAATACAACTTACTCTAATTCAGTCCCCAGTATTTCCCTTTTTCCTCCCTTCCTTTCTCCCTCTGTTCCCTTCCCTCTATTCTGGTCTTTCTGCCATTTACATTTAGTTTGTTGCTGTTTTGGTTTGGTTTGTGTCTTGTGGATGTGCATAATGATGAGATTCATTGTGGGACATTCATATATGCACAGAAAAGTTAGGTCAAATTCATTCCTCTGTTCTTCCCTTATCCTATCATTTTTCCTTTCCCCTCAATACCCTTCATCTATCTTTCTTCTATTTTGTTGGAATACCTCCCACCCCTGTTTTTTCTTTTTCTCTCTTTCTCTCTATCCCCTGCCCCATATTAGACCAGCTTCCACACATGAGGAGAGCATTCGAATTTTGGCATTCTGAGTCTGGTTTATTTCACTTAGCATGATAGTCTCTATTTTCACCCACTTACCAGGAAATTTCATTCTTCTTTATGACTAATACTCTATTTTGTGTATATACCACATTTTCTTTATCCATTCATCTATTGATAAGCACCATGGGTAGTTCTGGAGCTTGACTATTGTGAATTATAATGCTAAAAACATCGATGTGCCTGTATCACTATAGTATGCTGATTTTAGATACAAAGGAGTGGGAGAGCTGGATTGTTTAGTTAGCTTTTTTGCTGCTGTGACTAAAAGACCCATTGATAACATCTGTAAAGTAGGTAAGTTTATATGGGGGCTTACAGTTTCAGAAGTCTCAGTCCATAGAAGACCAACTCCATTCCTCAGGACTGGAGGTGAGGCAGAACATCATGGCAGAAGAGTGTGGCACAGGGAAGTAGCTCACATGATGATCAAGAAGTAGAGAGAGAGGTATCCACTTGCCAGATATAAATATATACATCAAAGCCACATCCCCTATTACCATCTACTCCAGCCACACCCTACCACTTCAGTTAATCCCAATCAGGGGATTAATTTACTGATAGGATTAAGACTCTCACAACCCAATCATTTCTCCTCCAAACCTTGCATTGTCTTACATGTGAGCTTTTGGGAGACACCACATCTGAACCATAACATAGATAATACTGTGGTTCTATTCCTAGGTTTTTGAGAAATCTCCACACTGTTTCCCAGAGTGGCTGCACTAATTTGCAGTCCCACCAACAATGCATGAGTGTACCTTTTCCCCACATCCTGACCAAAACTTATTATTCTTTGTATTCTTAATTGCCATTCTGACTGGAGTGAGATAAAAATCTCAATGTAGTTTTGAAGAAGTAATTCTTTCACATGAAAAGAAACCAGGGCTAAATGCATACAGAGGAAAGAGCATGTGGGGACTAAGTGAGAGGGCAGTCAACAGGGAGCCATGAGAGAAGCCACAGAATGAAAAAAGTCCACTGACACCTCTATCTTGAACTTCCAGCCTTTAGAACTATGAGAAAATCAACTTCTGTTTTTCCAGCTGCCCAGTCTGTGGTATTTTGTTGTCAGCCCTTGCAAATGAATGCATTGACTGTTTTCTTCCAAACTGTGAAGTTCTGCAATAGCTTTATCAAAATGCTGTTAAGTATAATTCGACTATGCATATGTTTTATATGGATTTAAATTTGTTTCACTCTTATCTAACTCATGTATTTTCTTTTCGTAATGGATTTTCTAAGGTTTCCTAATATTCATCCTCCAATTGATTTTCCCTCTCACAAATATTTAGTAATCAATATGCTTATTGAACCTGTCCTCTAAGTTTTATTTTAATAATTGCCCCTCATCGTTCCTAGAACTGCTACTCTGTTTCTTTCTCAAATCTATGTTCTCCCTTATCATAATACACTATTTTTACCCTGTGGATGTCAATTTTCCTTCCTGATTTTGAGACTTTCATACATGTGCACATTAAAATTGCCATTCATACTGCTGCATTGTTGAATCTTGAGATGTATATTCTGCCATGTGTTACACCTTCTGGCTCCATTTGCTGCTTTGGCTATCTCTCAAAGCAAATGCATTGTTTTTATGCTTTTAAGTATTCATGCATGTGTGTGTGTATGCTTTTTATAGTGAGCTTTTCTTAGTGGGAATTGTTTTTCTGTAGGGCACATAGCTACCTAAGTTGAGCATTTGTACAAATGGAGTGATATTTACTGTTAAGCTGTAGGAGACCTAAATATTTTTTTTAAACTTCCCGGTAGTTAACTGCTTAGCTCAGGACTGATAAAGTTTCCAGATAAAAATATATGTCTAGCCCATCATGGTGTTGGCCTCCTGAAATCCCAGTGACTTAGGAGGTTGAGGAAGGAGGATTGCAATTTCTAGAATAGCATTGACAACTTAGAGAAACACTGTCTCTAAATAAAAATAAAATGGTGCTGGGAATGTAGCTTAGTGATAGGGCACCCCTGGGTTTTATTTCCAGTTAAGCAACAATAACAACATACCTAGCACTCACTTGGGTCAGAAGTATGGGGTTTAGAAATCCATAGTAATTCCTTCTCTACTCACAACCTCTAGCAGATGGCTAATTTATGTGATGATTCTTTGCACTGGTGAGCAGGATATTCCAGTTCCTAATACGCAAATAGAATTAATCTCTTGGATTTGTCAAGGACGTTTAATTTTCCACTGGTCAGACTCAGCATCACTGTCATTCTCAGCTGGACATTAAATTGCTGGTGCCCAGTCAACAAAGTCAATATCCAGCCTGGAAGTCACAAGATTGAGTATCTTTAATGTGCTTTCATAGCTTTGATTAGGATTCTCTTAATTCTAATACACACATATTACCTTTATTTTATCTTGTATTAAAACTTGGTCAAGAATATAAAATGCTATACTTTGTGAATTTTTATATGCTTAAAGCTGAAGAGGTAACTTCTCATGTCAGCTCTGCCTGCCATATGAATGAAAAGTTTCCTTTCAAACTATCAAACAGGAAATAGGTTTTAGATAAATTATACTTTCAGGCAGTAAATACCAGATTTTCTACTTTTTTTTTTTTGAAAAACAGAATTATTCTAGAATACATTGAAAGAGTTGTATATATTCTTTAAAAATATAGCCAACTGCCATTTATTAGTAAAGTTCCTTAAGAAAATTATAAACTTTTTTCCAAATCACTTAAAAAATGAATTGGAATGTACTGACAAATTATCATTGTACTACAACAAAAATATTTTTTTCTCACAGATAAATAAAGTGGAGAAACAGAATATTAAGCTACGGCTTAGAATATGACGTGAAATACTATCTGCAAATTTGTATTTAGGAGCAAAAGTCCCTTTTTTTGTTTTGAGTTTCCATTTTCATATACTCTTGTTGCTTTATTATTCTTCTGTGTATTTATATTTTATTCAACATTTTTTCTGATTTTATTGTATTTAGAACTGAAAAATAAAAATAGTAACCAAAATCACATTGCAAAATAAGAATGTTACAACATTTTTTTTCCAAAATTTCTGTATCACTACAATGCTTGAATAATAAGAATAACAATCGTGAATTCAAATTTATATAGATTTTAGATTCTTATTTGAGCTTGAAAGATAGCAGGGAATTAAAAAGAAAATTAAGATGTCAAACTCTTATTGGAGTTCTATAGAGAGACAGAACCAGTAATATACATGAGAGGGGATTTATTAGAGAACTGTCTGGTACTTTTATGGTACCTGAAAAGTCACACTACAGTTTGTCTGTAGGCTAGAGACCCTGGGATGCTGAAAGCATTGTCTCATCCAAGTTCCAAAGCCTCAGAGACTGGAAAGGCAATCACATGATACTCCACTCAAGGATAGAGTCCTGAGTAGCCACTGAAGGTCCACTGATATAGATTCCCAAAGCGAGAAAGCCTGGAGTTCTGTTGTCCCAGGCAGGAAATGAGCTCATTTCAGCTCTAAGGAGAGATACTAATTCACCTTCTGTATTTTGCTCTCTGGTCCTCCAGAGGAGTGGATGGTGCCTGCAAACACTGAGGGTGGGTCTTTTCCGCCTGGTCATTTAGACGCCCATGGTAACAGCCTCTGCAAACACCTCCATAGTCAGACACAAAGTATGTTTCTCCAGGTTTCTACACACCGATTCAACCAGTTGACACAGAAAAGTAACCATCACAGACTACTTTGTAAAGATTAATTGGGGTCCAGCCATGAAGGTTAAGGGGAGAGCTAATAAAGAGGTAAGCACACAGGATGGTGAACAGCAAGAAGCGGCTCCCGTGGGAAAGCCAGTCCACTTTTATTATCTGTTCCAGGGTAACATCAAGTTATATTAGGTTACATAATATAAAGCAGTTGGCTTTGCCCATGTGCAGATCACATAACTTGCCTGCTTCTCAGAGTCCACCAGTACCAAATGTTGTTTTAATAAGATAATGTCTCCAGGCCTCAAGGGCAGGGGAGTTGCAGTGCATAGTTCTAAGTCATTCAAACAGCAGGCATTCATTGTCTGAGGAGTTTGCTCAACTCAAAGACATCATTCCTCTGTACACTGAGTGGCCTGAACAGGTACCTAATTTAGTCCCCAGAAGAGTAGTGTGAAAGTTGTGAGAACTCTATTTGTGAAGTTCTTCAGAGAGAGAAAATCATTACTTCTTCTTCTCTACAGACAATATCTCTCTAATGAGCCCCATAGATTCTGAATTGATACTAAAAATGAAATAAAGAAATAAAAAAATATACTCATGAATGGTCACAGAAAACTTGCTATATGTTTAGCTTTTACAACCCCAAGTCTTTTTCCCATTCCAAAAAAAAAAAAAAAATTAGATATGAAAAAGATTAGAGATATACTGATGTAATCTGATCGGTTTTATATCAGCTATTGTTCAAGAAACAGTATCAAAAATTCAGATGATCCCCAAAATGTATGCATGTCTCAGATGAAGAACAAACAGGGAAATAAATACAACTATGCCCTCTATAATTTTCTTAAAATTTGGATAATTAGGGAAACAATATCTTAGATAAATTATGATTCTTTTAAAAACAAATATGTTGTAATAGTTAATTTTATGTATCAAATTTGCTTGGTCACAAGGCCTAGATATTTGGTCACACATAATCTGAATGTCTCTGTGAGCATATTTTTGGATAAAATTTAGAAGTCAGTGAATTTCCTTTCATCGTGGGCCTTGTCCAATCAGTTGAAGGTCTGACTAGAAGAAAAGGGCCTGTCTTCCCTGGATAAAAAGAAGGTCCATACTGTGAACCGTCCTCCACAGTCATGTGAGTCAATTCCTTAAATGAACCTCTAGAAATGTATTCTAATGATTTTCTCTCTCTGAAGAACGTCACAAATAGAGTTCTCACAACTTTTACACTACTCTTCTGAGGACTAAATTAGGTACCTGGTATCATATTCCATTTACCTAAGATTGTAAAGGATAAAATGGCATGATTCTTAGCATAGTTATTTTAAACTTAAAACCAAACCAACACATTCTATGAACAATATTGTGTTAAAAGTAGTATTTTCAGAATCATCTTTGCATTCCTTTGAAATTTCATATTTCTTTGACTCTCATATTTATGTTTTAGTTATTTTAAAATTGTGGATATAATCTCTTTTAAAGTATATATTGCTTTCCAGCTATAAGAAATTTTGCATTCTCCAATAATTGGGTTGAAATTTTGATAAAACCACATTTCAGTTTATATGATTAACAAATATTTGTCTTCTTTCCCTTAATAGTCAAACATTTTCTTAATCATAAAAGAAAAAAATGTTTAATTAATTAGAAAAGCAACAAAGATTATTAGGGCAAAGGAAGTATAATCCATCAGCAAGATATTTAATATCATAAAATGCCCAATAAAAGAGTATCAGTCTAATCATCAAAATCTTTAAAGTTGTATTTATCAGTTTACATGTATTTCCTTGTATTTTCCAACTTGTCTCTTTATGTTCCAAAGATATGTGATCTGTAATAGTTCTCTCAACAAATATTCATCTTACAACTGCTATGTGTATGACTCTGATGATGCACTGGGAACAATGGAAAAAATAAATAAATCCTTACCTAAACCCTAACATGGTTAATTAAGAACTATAGCTTCAGGTGTTCAATGAGAATGAGTTGGAATAACATGTTTTAATTATGTGACTGTAGGTAAAGTGCTCCATCTAATAAAACTCAATTTCCACCTTGTAAACTGGGGATGACAATATTATCTACACAGATTCTCAAAGGAAATGAATAATGACAATACAGCCAGTGAGCTCAGAATGCCACCTGCAAAGTATGCTAAGTCATTGTTAACTGTCGTTAGTTCATCTGTCATAGCTAAAGCTGCAGCTCTTTGTATTATACCATATCTGACTCTATGTTATGCACTATCTGACTTTGCCCACACTTTTATCATTTGTACTTTTTATGATGATGTATCTTGGGGATTACTGGATTTTAAGCAGCTTGTCAGAATCAATATTAAAATAATAGCATCCACATATCTATGAAGATTAGAAGAAAATGGAAGGCAATTTAGTCTGTCCTCAGATCAGATTTTATTTGTTGTTCAAAGAAAAAAATCAATTTTCATCTTTATCTCTGTAATGTCTGCAGCTAGCATTTAATCAACTCTTAGAAGTCCTCAGCATAGCTTGCCAACATTTATATGCTGCTCCTTGCTCTGCATTCTGCATGATTGGGCTTGGAGATCACATGGGCACCATTCCTTACAGAGGGACTGTTATGTATAATATAATGTGATTTGTCTTCCCTTCTATATTGTCACTGCCAGAATAATCCTTGTTTCTTTATAACTAATTTTAAAACATAAACTCATTGTATTAACTTCTTCTGAGCTCTCCCTACAGTTCTCACGATAGCATCAGTTTTGATTATGAAAACAAGTCAAGGCACTGCAAAATATAAGAATTACCTCATGTGTTCTTGGTGCACAGATTCTATTTAAGAATTCAGTGGTGTGTCTGCTTTCTCCCAGGCTGCTTCACTGATCACAGGTAGTTTACAATCTGTTATGACACTTAGACATTATTCTGCCATACCTGCATTTCTTATATTTTCACACTGAAAAATTATTTTTCTCTTCACATGTAGTACCCTCATTTCAACTTCACTGCATTTCTTTCATGTGTTTTGCATTCCCTAATGTCACTGAATAGGGATTTTTATCTTCTGCATTTTAAGCCACCTCCGTAGCCTCTCTTCTTGTTTACTATTATCTCTGAGTTAATGACTGCAGAAATCTCCCACCATTCTGATTTCATAGCATATTCTGTTGAATAAACCAAGGTTAACACCAGCAACAAATTAATGCTAAGAATATCATTCATACGGTAGTCATTTAAGTTACCTTTAATTCAATGGACAGATATGAAATATTAGCTCATGGTTTTAGAATCTTTCAGTTATGGCTAATTTTTTCACTTACTTTTGATTAATCTAAATTAAATTAAAACTTGATTTTAATTCATATGTCTTAATTTTCAAAAATGTTCATTATTTGATTCTAATGGGTCTTTTGGAATCTACTTTTCCTTAGTTTTAGAGACTATGATGACCAATTAAAATAAAGAGACTCAGTTGTGGTTTGCTAATGTGGAAAGGGAGAGAAACCAGTATGAGCAGAAAGAAGACTATGCTGCATCGTTTATCTACTATGATCAGCATGTTTTTGTCTTCCAAAATTCATATGCTGAAACCCCATTCTCAGTATGATGGTATTAGGAAATAGGTTCTTTGGGAGGAGATCAATTTGTAGAATATTCCATCAAATGAAGAATATACATTCTTCTCAAAAACACATGGAATATTCTCCAGGATAAGCCATATGCTAGGCCATAAACAAGTGGAATAAACCCCATGACTACATGAAAATTAAAAAGCATTTTCCAAACCAAGAGGTCAATGAATATATTTTAAAATATTTTTTTTAAAAATTGAAACAAATGAAAATGAAAACAGCGTGTGAATATATGAAACACAGCAAAAGCAATGCCAAGGAACCAGCAATAAACACCTAAATCAAAACATGAAATGATCTCTAATGAACAAACGTTTTACATTTTATCTACGGAAGGTTGACAAACAAGAACAAACTAAATGTAAAACCAATAAAAGAAAAGAAATAATAAAGAATAGCATAGGCAAATACAAAATAAGACAAAAGAGCAATTAAAAAGACTGGTTTTTATCAAAAGAGAGATAACATTTCAAAATCTGTAGCTTCACTACAAATAAAACGCAAATAAACAAAATGAGATGAAAGGAGGAACACTACAACTTACATCACAGAAATACAAAGGATCATAAGAAACTATTGCAAAAAATGGTAGGCCAATAAATAGAAAAGCCTAGGAGAAATTGATAAAGTCAACCAAAGTTGAATGGGGAAGATGTAGCAAACCTCAGAAACCAATGAGAAGTCATGAAATCAAATCAGTAACAAAATATTTTCCATGAGAGAATAACCTAGTATACAATAGTTTCACTGCTGAATTCTACAAAAGACTTAATGAAGAAAAATTCTAATTATTTTGTAATTATTTCAAAAAGTTTAAGATAAGGGAAATCTGCCAAACTCACTCTGTGAGGCAAATAATCCCCTGATACACAAACCAAACAGATACAACAAAATAGAAAGCTATAGTGCAATGTCCCTGACTCACATATGCAAATATTCTCAACAAAATACTAGTAAACTGAATTCAATAACACATTAAAAAAAATAAGTCATCTTGATCCAGTGGTATTTCTTTCTGGAATTCAAGGATGGTTCAATATGATTTCTCTTTATCAATTGAATGAAGGACACTAACACACATGATCAGTTCAACAGAAATGAAATAAATATTTGATGAAATTTAATATCCCATCATAGTGAGAATTATGAGAAAATTATCTAAAAAAGATATCTTCACTAAAGATCCTATAACAAAACCTCAGCTAACATCTTAATGGAAAAAATTTAAGCTTTTTCTCTAAGATTTAGAAAATGAAAAGGAGGCCCATGTTCACCCTTTCTATTCAACATGGTACTGGAAGCTCTAGTCAGAGCCTTTAGGCAAGGGAAAAATAAGAAGCATCCAAATTGGAGGAAGTCAAATTGTCTCTCCTTTTAGATGACATCATCACATATGTATTAAAAATTATGAAAACTCTACCGGAACCAGAATTAATACATGAATTTATTAAAGTTGAAAGAAGTAAAATCAACAGCACTTCTACTTGCCAACAATGAACACTCTGAAAAACAAATTAATAAAGAAGCAATTTCAAAGAGTTACAGAAAAATAAAACCATCTAGAATAAATTTAATGAAGGGAGTAAAGTCTTTTACAATGAAAATTTTAAAAAGAAATTTATAAGAGAAAATACAGAAGACACAAATGGAAAGACATCCTGCGTTCACAAACTAGAAAAATTAATATAATTAAGATGTGCACATCAGTGCTGGTATTGTGGCTCAGTGATGGAGCTTGCCTAGCATGTGTGAGTCAGTGGGTTTGATTCTTAGCACCACATATAAACATACTAAAGGTACATTGACAACTAATTTTTTTTTAAATGTCCATATTACCAATAATTATCTACAGATTTCTTGAAAGTCTTATCAAAACACCAATGCTATATTTCACTGAAAAAAAAATGCAGCCTCAAATTTGCATAGAACTACCAATGCTCCTAACAGTCAAAGCAATTTAGCCAAAAGAAAAAAGCTAGAGACGTTACACTTTCTATGATTTCAAATATACCAAAAACTACAGTAATAAAAAGCGCCTGATACTGGTGTTACAAACAAGACTTCAGAGAATAGATTAGAGATCAAACCCCAAAAAGTAAAACCCCAAAAAGGAGAAGGAGACGGATGAGACAAGCACATTGAACTGCGTGAGGGGAGCCAGGAGCCAAGCCGGAAAGGAAGAGGAATAAACTGTAATAACAGTAGCAATGGCCACAAACAGCTAACTTGCATGTCACACGTTGTCATATTCTGTGCAAGTTAAAGGGACGTCATTAGTTTACACATTATGCAGATAAAGTTGACCAAAACAAACAAATAAACAAACAAAAAACCCAGAAACATTGATAAGTCTGCAAGACAAAGTAGAAAGAGTGTTTAGTTTTAAAGTAGTCTTAGGGCATTAGGGCAGCTTGTTCTCATACAGAAAACCCAGGCATCCACTCCAAGGAAGACATTCTAAAGTGATGTATTCACTTACATTTCCAGTTTTAAATTCAAAACCAATACTTTTATCAAAGTCCACATAATCTCTTACCAACGAATAAAAAATTGCCTTGGCAGATTAGTTATAAAAATAAGGGAAAAGAAACTAAAAACTCCAAACAAACTTCCATTTGGAAATATAAATAAGAAAGCCTACTGGATTCATTAATCCAGACAAAATATCAAATCTCACAGGTAGAAAAAGCAACAACTTTCTTTTCTGGCTGTTAGGTAAATTCCTTGACCAGTCCATCAGCTGGCCTACTCCATGCTGGTAAAACTCTCCTGTTCAATGTACATTTTGGTCCCTCACTTTGTTCCTAGAGGGTTCTTGCTTATATCTTTCTTTGGGAGACCAAAGATAAGAATGAAGCTTGGGGAAATTTTTAAAAGAGATTATATTAATCTAGGAATGGTAGTGAAAGCAAATGATTAAAAGAGGAGAAATGTTTATTTGGAAAAAGTACTAATTAACAAATTTTAAGGATATAGTGAATACTAGTAACAAAGAATGAAGTATTAAAATATCTGTGAGATCTAAGCAACAATACCCGTGAGGGAGAATAACTATGACACAGGAAGTTATCTACCTTCTCCTCCAAAGTAAGTGGTCATGCCATAGCATCATGAGAAAATAACTTCATTATGTAGACGAATATGTACACTTGATTCTTAAATGTAATTAATGCACTTACGTAGACAAAACCACATTTTGATGTGTAAAACATGAAAATATAAAAATCCTCCATGTTAACACAGGAGAAAATCTAGAAGACTTAGGATTTGGTAGAGACTGTTTAGATATAATACCAAAGGCATAATCCATGAAAAAAGAAAAATAATTGATAATGGATCTTCACTAAAAATCAAGATTTCTTTTATGCAAATGACATTGCCAAGAGAATGAAAGAGAAGCCATAGAATTGAAAGGAACATTTGCAAAAGACCTAAGTTATAATAGACTAGATTCCAGAATATACCTAACTGCCAAAACTCACTAGGACAACAAAAAAGACAATTTCAAAAATAAGTGAAAGACCTTAATAGACATGTCAACAGTGAAGATACACAGAAGGCAAACAAAAGTATGAACATCATTCTACATCATATGTCATCCAATAAAATATAAAGCTAAACTGCAGAAAAATCATTGCATACATATTGCTAAAAGCCAGAACAGTGACATCCAAAGTCTTTGGGACTCCCATTTAGTGCTGATGGGACTGCAAAACAGTACAGATGCTTTAGAAGATACTTGACAGCTTCTTATAAAACTAAATATACGCATCCCGCAATAAACAGTGATCGTTCTCTTTGCTATTTGCTCAAAGAAGATGAAAACTTACATATACACAAAGCCTGAACGTGGATGTTTATTGCAGCTCTATTCACAGGTGACCACTTCAATCCAAATGTGAGGTCCTTCACATTTGGAAGGAACTGTGGTTCATGCAGACAATGGAATATTGTCCAATGCTCAGAGAAAATGAGCTACCAAGTCATGGAAAGACATGGTGGGATTTAAATGCATATTGCTAAATGAAAAAGCCTATCTGAAAAGGTTACATAGTGTTTAATTCCAACTGACATTTTGGAAAAGACAACACTGTTGAGATAGTAAAAAATATGAGTGAATGCCAGAAGTTGGTCAAGGAGAGAAAAGAATTGGAGGAAACATTTGCAGAAGACCTAAGTTATAACAGACTAGTGGCAGGCAACAGAGGGTTTTGGGAGCAATGAAACTTTTCTGTGTGATACCATAGTAAAGGATATATGTTAGAATAACTTTGTTCATAACCATAGAATGCACGAAATCAAAAGTCAACCCTACTGTAACAATGAACTTGGGTAATAATGAATTATCAGTGTCAATTGATCCATTTTAACAAATATACCACTTGGGAAGGGCATCATTGTCAATGAGGGAGGCTGTGCCTAAGCAGAGATAGTAGGTATTTGGAAAACCTGTCTTCCATCTGCTCGATTTTTCCATGAATTAAACACTACTCCAAAAACGAAGTGTGTTAAAATATCAAGGTAAAAATACTGCTATCTAAAATGTACTATACTCACATGTCAATAAATAAAATATGCGTATTTGTGCACCTGAAAATGGATAGAAAATGTATATACACATAATGGGATATTACTCAACAAATGAGATCTAAAAGTTGTGACACTGATGGTGTCTTGAATATTATCTGTGAAATGACTACAGTGCACTCACTGATTTGTACTTCATTTAGCAATATTCTTGGGCTGAGGGTATAACTTAGTGTTGGAGGACATGATAAGCACATGCCAGTCCCTGGGCTCAATCCCCAGCAGCACAGGAACATTTTTCCAAATGTCATATCAACACATTTACAATTCTTGATTATCATCCATTTTTACATTTTGTTCTCCTATGCATGTGTGAGATGCACTCATTAGCACTGTGAACAACTGAACACCTCCTCTTGAACTGTACTAGTCCATTCAAAGATTTTGTTTACCTAGTTCATTACAGATAACAGACATTTGTATACTTCATGGTCCAGTTAATTTAATTAAGTTTTCAGATGGTTGGTTAACTTTTGCCTTATTGTGGAGCTTTAGTAACTACATTTGGATTCCTGGCACAGGGGAACAGTACCTACTTGAATAAAGTTAAGAACTTGTGATTTAATCATTGCAATTTGAACAAGTTGTTTATTCTCTTTGTAAATGAGGCTGTGTTTGTTTGTTCTCAGTATTTCTTTCTTTGTTCCATTTTTAGACCTTTATTTGTACCCTCTTTCTGAGTATAATTGAAAAGAAATCAAATGACCAAATTATGCTGTGTACATATATGAATATACCACAATGAATTTCACCTTTATGTGTGCTTATAAAGAACCACTTTTAAAAGCAATAAAGCAATAAGTAAATAGAAGAAAGACCCATAAAACAGAGGGAAGGAAACAGGGAAAGGGAGAAGGGGAGGGAAAGAGGAAGTAGTGAGGATTAAAGGGGAGCAAATTATATTCCATGTATGTCTGGTGAGGTCAAGATGAACCTCATTATTATATAGAACTGTAATGCACTAATAAAAAACATTGTTAAATAACATAGGGACAATCAATAAGCCTTATAGCAATTCCCATTTCCCAAAGTAAAAAAATAATCCACCCAATGTTGCCTAAACCCTTAAACCTAACATTAAAACAGCAGTGTTTATCCTGCTGAGACCAGTTACCATGGAAAAGAATGGTATCAGTGGGAACCTACACAGGTCAGTAATGGAAGGCTCAGAGGACCCACATGTGGACAGACTCTTTGAAGGATAGATGAACTGCGTGATATCCTAATCATCTGCAAAGAATTGAAAAATACAAGGCAGAGAAAATGACTTCAATTTGAGTCAGGTTTATCTTCTATCATCCTGGATGAATTTTAATTTAAATTATAATTTAACTTGAGTTGTAAAAAATACTTATTTTAAATACTTAAGCTAAGGGTTAGTTTTGTATCTATTGAGAAAGGAAAAGAAGGATGGAAATAACAAAAAATGGAAGAGAGGAAGGAGGGAGAGAAGGAAGGAAGGAAAAATGAATGCAGAAAGGAAAGAATGAAGGAAAATGAAGGAAGGAAGGAAGGTCTACTGACCTCTGATTAGTAATACTGTTCTCATTCCCATTCGGTGGTTTTATATATTTGACTTGTTGACACCCTATTAACTGAAAGTTAATGATCTAGTAGTGACTAAATTTAGTTATCGCTGGGTGCACATTGGCACATGCTCATAATCCCAGTGACCTGGAAAGTCAAGGTAGGAGGATCACAAATATGAGGCCAGCTTCAGCCTTTATCACCTTAGCAAGACCCTTTCTCAAACCAGAAAGTGAAAAGGACTGGTGGTATAGCCAAATGGTAAAGCACCATTAAGTTCAATTCCTGGCACCAAGAAAAGAAAAAAAATGAATTGTATACAGACTCTTAATAGGTGACACAAATAAGTGAGTCTGTCAGACCTTGAAGACTTTGAAGTCCTGGCAGTATTGAGGGGTGAGGGGAACACTAAGAATGAAGACCCTTCTTGGGGATCAATGCTTACTTTGCTCCAGCCAGTTATTGTTTATGGGAATGCAAGCCATATACGGCCAGATATTTACTTACTATTTTTTCTAAAGGAGCTAGAAATGCATTCTCCTTATTCCTAAATTAGTGATATTAACAACACTATGTTAGACAAAAAATTCACCATGTCCAAAGTTTGCATTCTGCTTTTTTGTTTGTTTGATTGTTTTTTGTGTCAGAACTTAATTTTCAAACTTAAATTCAGGATGAATGTTTTGTCATAGACATTTTTTTTATGACAAATATATTTAAACTAAATATCAGAGAATCACCTTGAATTTCTTTGGTTGAAGTGCTGAAGGGGAGGTTAGTGTTCTCACAACCCCAAGCCGTTCTTTTCACCATGGGATTTTCCAAGGAACAGAAAGTGAAGGTAAAGGGCCAAAATAATTTCATGTTGTTTTTAGAGAGCCACATGAATAAACCTTTAGACTAAGCAGTTCTCCAATCAAGGAACAGAAAGTGCATATTGTCTAGGAACTATTTTGCATTCAATACCTTTAATGAATATTAAGTTGAAACAATTTACTTAAAAGTGTATCTGGTATTTGGGTACTGTGTCTCACACCTGTAATCCCAACAACTGGGGAGGCTGAGGCAGGAGGATTACAAAACGGAGGCCAACTTTAGCAATTTAACAAGTTCCTCAGCACCTTAGGGAGACCCTGTCTCAAAATAAAGAAATAAAAGGGTTGGGACTGTAGTTTAGTGATAAAGTGTCCCTGGGTTCAATCCCAGTGGTCTCTACCCTGGAAGAAAAAGGCATGTATAGATAGGCAGCAATTTACTGATCAGAAACTAACTACTGGCAAACTCTCAAAACTCTTAAAATTGAAGTAAAGGATTTAGAAAAGTATGCTTTAAATATACTGCAACAATGGAACACTATCAAAAGCTTTAAAAATTACCAAGAGGAAAAGAAAACAATATTTTGCTGTATTCCCTGATACTAAATTAAATACTTTTATTATCTTTAAAAGATATTGCCCTGGGTTTTATTGTTTTTATCTTTTCATCAATTTCTTTTTTCCTATTCTATTTTTTTATTCTTGCATCCTGAAAGATAGGACATAAACCCTTATTTTCATTTAAAAAAAATTTATGGGTTCTTTTTATTTATACATGACAGTAGAATCCATTCTGATATAATTATAGAAGTATGGAATATATTTATTTTTAACATTTTTTTTCTCATTTCCTTCTGTCCAAGGACACTAAAAATATTATTTCCTGTATTCAATAAGAAGTTCAGAGTTTCATCATTTACTCAAGATTCACATTCAAAAAATCTATGCTGTAGCTCTATACTTTAGGAGATTTAGCTGTTGTTGATCTTATTTTCTAAGAACCCCATATGGCAATGATACATTAAGTAAAACATAAATTAACTGGTGCAAAAAATTACTGTGACTTCAGAAGTTACTGTTCGATTTCTTCCACTGTCTCTACAGCCTTTTGGTATCAGTGACTCTACAAATTCACATTAGTAACATCAATGACGAGGATTTCAAAAAGTATAAAATTAAAAGGCATGTTATTTTATTTTATTTTATTTATTTATTTATTTATTTATTGGTACTGGGAATTGAAACCAGAGTGCTTTACCACTGAACCAAATCCCCAGCCCTTTTTATTTTATTTTTTATTTTGAGACAGGGTCTTTTTAAATTGCTTAGTTGCTGAGGCTGGCCTCAAACTTTCTATCCTCCTGCCTCAGCCTCCTGAGGCATGCACCTCCACATCTGGCATAGGGTATATTATTTTAAAATACATCATTTTAGACTTCAGTTCCATAGCTGTCCCCCAAGGCTTGATCAAAACCCTGAACTCTGAATAACTTTCATAGAAAGTAATTTGGAGTCCTTGCTAAAAGAAATAAAAAACTGAACCCCTGAAGGATGTCAATACTGCCAAGGGAGGGGGAGTTGCCGGTCATGGGAACTGACTTTCTCTTAAGTCAGTAATTGATTTAATATGTATAATTCAGGTACATGTAAATTTTATAAGATTGAGATGAAATAAATAATTCTCATTATGACTTCTATTATTTTGGAATATGGAAAATCTAATGTCAAAATGCAGCAACTTATTTCTTTCTTTCATATTGTTAACCATAAGGATGGTTTAGTAGAACAAAATTGACACACAAACCTAATGAGTCTTTTGTTTTTATATAAACCATGTATGTTCTAAAAACATGGTTAGTGGATTCACTTATTTCACATGGATGCTGTGCCAGAGGGCATATTATAAAGTAATTTGAATCTGTTTGATGGTTAAAAGTTGAAGTTTCACTTGTTGTGACATTGTTCAATGTCTCATCTTCCATTATAAAAATGGTTTAGTATCACTAGTGACACGAACATCTAAGAGAATATGGTGGCTAACAACCTCCATATTTGGTTTCTATTTTTTCTTTCTGAATTACTAAATATCTTCTGAACCTACCATTTTTTCCCTGGCTTTAAATAGCAAGGAGATTTGTGAAAATATGAATAAATATTATTTCAGTTTCAAAATACTAAACACAGAATACCTGCTTTCTTTTCTCTTTTGTAGAATGGTATTTTTTAATAAAAAAAAAAAACTACAGATATTAGGAAATGATTAATTAGTTCAAAGTAAATAACAAAATGTCAAAATGTTTTTTTCTCTGAAGAAACTAGTAACTTTGTAAAAATATGTTAAAATCTAACAATATATATTTTATCTGTTGATCAAAAGTATTGGGCGAGTGCTGGCTCTGTGCCAATCTCTGAGCATTTTCAGTTCCTTTCATGTAACGAAGAATAAATCCTCATCTTCAACCTCAAGAAGATTATTGCCTCTTGAAGGAGACAAATACATGTACTGATTCATATAGCACAGCATCTTTGGTGCTAAGAGAACAACAAATGCAGTGATACAGTAGTTCCATGGAGACGTGCCAGTATAGCTTTAAAATCACTAGTAATGAAATAATAAAAATCATCCAGTGAACTCTTTTTAACTAGATTGAAGATACAAAAGAATTAAAAGTCATTCCACGTTCCAAAAACTGTGAGCACTTAAATATTATACCACTGCATCATGTGGAACTAGAAAGCTAAGTGAAGTCCTATTCTATACAGCCATGACATCAGGGCTATGCATTATTTACCTTTGAAGATTGGGGGAAAAAAACCTCAAGGCCTAAAAACTAAAGAGTGTAATGTGGTAAGTCTGGAATAAGTAGTATTTAGGAATAAGAATTTGTTTTGAAGTTTTAATTTTTTTTCTTTTTTTTTTTTCTTTTTTTCTTGGTA
The DNA here is from genome assembly GCF_902686455.1 of Sciurus vulgaris. Classification (NCBI taxonomy): domain Eukaryota; kingdom Metazoa; phylum Chordata; class Mammalia; order Rodentia; family Sciuridae; genus Sciurus; species Sciurus vulgaris. The sequence goes on along the minus strand of NC_136470.1, from coordinate 20,002,541 downwards.
CCAGGAATTGAACCCAGGGTTGCTTAATCATTGAGCCACATTCCTAGGCTATTTTACTTTTCTTTTTGAGGCAGGGTCTCACTAAATTGCTTGGGTCCTTGATAAGTTGCTGAGGCTGACTTTGAACATGTGATCCTCCCAGCTTAGCCTCCCAAATCACTGGAATTATAGTCATATGTCACCATGTGCAGCAGAAATCAGAATTTTTAATCAACATACCCTTTTAAGAGACGTTGGCTATATAAATGATTTTTATCAAGAAGGTAGCATAATTAGATGCTCATTGCAGAATGCTCATTTTGATGTCTGTATTAGCAATGTATTGTGGTAGAAATTATTGTACCTGTCAAAGTAAGAAGTAATCAGAGTTAAACCAAAGACTAGGAACAGAAATTTAAAATGCAGGAGGTTTGGAAAGATATTATCTATAGAACACATGCTGCTTTAAATGTCAGGAATGGATAGGAGTACTTAGTTATTGTAATTCAATTTTTGCCATGGTAGAGATTTAAATGTGCAATTAATCTAACTTGGAAACAATTCAGTAATTAGAAACCGACATTTAAGATCACTTCAGATCTGTTTCATATTGTTTGTTTTGTGTGTGTCACAAGTTGTAAGTAGGAACTATTAATTAGGTGTTCATAAGTAAAGAATTTAGATTCTAAAACAATAATTATTAGATATTTAGTTACATTGTTTATTTAGTGAAATCTAGATTATTCTGGAAATATGACTCACTTGAACATTCAATTGAATGAGCAGGAGACTCGATACCAGACTGGAGACTAGGAGGGGTAAGAGAAACAGATGCCAGAGTCTGACCTAAGTACTTGTAAAGGTAAACAACAAAGATTAATGATATATTGTATTTTATATTCAAGAACTAAGTGATATAGTGAGGTCGTCACTTCCATTTGACAGAAGAAGGACTTTGGAATCCCATCATCCTCATCGGTTAATCTTGATATTGGTCTTTTCCATGAATAAATCTTCTGTGATCTCTGGGCACCTCCTGGTCTATTGAGTATCAGGTTTCTTTCAACTTTTATGTTTTCTTAGTCTCTCTCAGTGGTTTTCCATCATTTTCCTTGTCTGCATTATTTATTTTACTTCAGTATCTAAGATATTTCCTAACCCCAAATGCCAATGCCTGGAGAATTAGCTCCTTAGTCAATCATTGCTTGTTTGATCCCAAGTGGATAAATATGATTTAAAATATTATACAGTGTAAATACTAAGAAAGACAGTTCATAGAACTCACACACAACTTCCATCTCTTTTATAACACTTTATTTCACTTAACACATCACTGTTTTACAAATAAGAAGTATATTTGTAGCTCAGTGTTAAAATTGCAGATTAGGATATAAACTAAAGAAAATAAATGAATTTTGTTATTATTTTTCAATAAATTCTAATATTTTATCACCATCAAACTCTTCTAAATAGTGGAATATTACATAGATTTAGATTTGTTGTGTGAAAACTTAAGCTACTGTATTTATTATTGAATGAGATTTAAAACAATTTGTTTAAATTATTGTTATTTAATCTTAATTCTTGTACCATTTTGAATTAAAATACAAGTTTCCCAAAATTAATTAAAGGTAAAAGGTGTTTTAAAATCCAAAAACCATATAGTGATCAAAATTTTAAGGAAGGCATATAAAATATTATTTCTAAAAACAATAGCTTAACCAGATTTAATCATCAAGAAGGGGAATTCTAATATCAATCAATGAAAAAGGAATACACTCTGTGAATCATACCTAAGTCATTTTCCTCTATACATTAATGTACATATATGAAATCTTGCATAGCATGATTTTAAATATTTGCGGTATGTACACTTTCTTCCCAATTCCTGAAGGAACTGAATTAGAAACCTCCCATTATACTTTTAACTATGCTGAATTTTGTATTTCTAAAAAACCTGACAGATTTTCATTAAATATAGAAACATACAAAATAAGATGCTTACCTATCCCAAATAGTTTTGCATTTTTGCTTAAGTCAATTTAATGGGCCAATCTCAAACTCTCTGTTAGCAGGTAAATATTTCTCACTGGTCTTTCTTTAGAAAACCATATTCATAGGCACATCTAACAGAAAATAGGACATGGACTTCAGCCCTCAATTGAGTGTACAAGTTCCTGTGTCCTTTCTAGTCTTCAGGATAGTCAGTTCTTATTACCAATATTGAGACTCTTCAGACATATCAGGGCTATGCATTAGAAGAAATAGTCAATGCTGACTCTCATTGGAGGATCCATGTCTGGAAAATCTATAACCAGCAAGCTACTGCCATTCATGCCTTCGCCTAGAAGTTTTCCTACATATCTTCTTTGCAATTATGCTTTGTCCCAGAATTCCAATCTTCTTTCTAATTTTGATTACAATGCCCTCCTGAAACAATTAATGGTTACTTAGTATAACCACCATATTTAAAGTGTGAGCACACCAGGAGTATTTCAAATTATAATCAATTTATTTTAAAAATTGCATTCCTATCTTATGTATTTATAAGAAAAAAGTGAAGAGTATTTTGATTGGATCTCAGACTCACATAATTACTTTAAAACATTTTTTCGATGACTATTAGCTATATTATAACATATGCCATTTGGTCAAATACCAAATATATAATAGGACAGATTCAATTACTTAAGTGTCCTTACATATATTATTTTTTCTTTGAGATAATGTTTAGGGTTAGGGCTTTAAAACTTTGGGGAACATTATTTTACAAGGTTTACTTCAAATAAATTAGCAAAATATTTACAAAACCTAGTTTCACATGCTTAAATTCATGAGGATCATTGCTATGAGGATCATGTTGGTCATTATTAATAATACAAAACAATTTTACTTTCTTATTATTGAAGTACTTAAACTATAGAGTTGTGAATTACGTATGAACCAGGATCTTCCAAAGAATGCAGATGTAAAAGTTGAATATAATGATTTAAATATAAGTTCCAGAAAATAAAAATGGAACAACATTCTTTACATTTTTTTCCAGTAATAAAGATGTTTCAGAATGTTGAGAATTAGGACAAGAGAGACAATTATGGGACACATGTACTTGAGAGTTAGGAAACCACTTTGTTCTCTGTTAGGGTCCTCAGTGGTTGGGGATGGGGATAGGGTAAGTTGGAGAAAGCAACATCAAAGCAGGAAAAGTTTCTCTGAAATAGTGAAATGACTCTGTTGAGGAAGACTGTAATATTTATGAGAGTGACCTGGTCTATGAGGAATTTATGTGGTCAAGTCTAGTCACATGTGGTCATCATCAGTCTTTGTAGGAGTCAATCTAAACTAACCCACTACTCATCCTACCAAGGTAGGGTCTCAGAACTAGGGACACCAGCTATAAGCAGGACACTGTGGAGGAACATAATTTTTATGGTTTGGATGTGAGGTATCCCCCAAAGCTCATGCATGAGACAATGCAAGAGGGTTCAGAGCAGAATTGATTAGGTTGTGAGAGACTTAAACTAATCAGTGAATCAATCCCTGATGGGATTAACTGAGTGGTAACTGGAGGCAGGTAGGGTGTGGCTGGGGGAAGTAGGAATTGGGAGCGTGGCTTTGGGGTATATATTTGTACCTGGTGAGTGGAGTCTCTCTCTGCTTTCTGAACTTCATGTGAGCTGCTGTCCTCTACACTCTTCTGCCATGATGTTCAGCCTCACCTTGAGCCCAGGGGAATGGAGTCTGCTGTCTATGAATTGAGACCTCTAAAACCATGAGCCCTTAAATAAAAATTTCCTCCACTACAATTGTTCTGGTTGGGTCCTCTAGTCTTAGCAAAAAAAACTGACTAAAAGAATGGTCTCATGGAGGAACTCCCCAAAAGGCAGCATCTGAACAGTAAGAGGGGGAATCCAAGAATTTCAATGTACTATAAAGCAAATACAAAAAGCAAGACTAATCAAAATAAAGGAAAGGATGGAGGAAGGAACAAAAAACCTGAAAGGTCCATGTAATTAAGTCTCTTTTGATATTTTGCCTTTACTAATGGCTGCTTTAGAGAGCCAGCTGGTGTTCAAACAGTAAGCCAGTCATGCATGTTTTCTCTCCCTCCCTAAAATGGAACTACTACTGCAGTTCTGCCGTTGTTCCGTAAGTATTGTATGTAGATGTGTTGTTTTTGGCATTTTCTGTTTCTAAGGTTCCCAAAATAATTAGAAAACTGTTTGAATATGAATAGTAGAATTATAAAAATGGTGAATAGGGTTTGGGGATTCGGGGCTCTAACGTAAATAGGCAACTTTCTAATGGATTGTTACTTTATATCTAGATATATTTCCATTTTGTTTTTGAAGAAGGGATGTGGATGTGTTTGGTGGTACGCATGATGTTTAGATCCTATTTGGGTAGAAGTATATGAGTAACTAGAGAAGAAAAATGTACACATAATAATTAAAAGCTTAAATGTGTTGGACAGACCTTAATCTCATTCATATAGCTTCCTCATGGAATTTTTGAGTTCCTTTAACTAGATAGTCATTTTTTAATCAGATAGTCCTAGCACCAGGATATGCAATAAAGAGCAATCAATCTGGGAACTACCCAGTGATCTTTGTGGACTCTGTATCATTACTTTTAAAAAATACCTGAATACTTGTAATGTTTTTTCAAATGTTAAATTAAGAAAGAGACAGATTAAAAGAGAGAGCTATGAAAGTATTAGCAGAGAGACCAATAGGAAGTCATGAGACTAGGAAGCCATGATGAGCCAGCTGCAAATTGAAGTCATGAGGAGAAAGTGATGTGAAGTCAGGGACAGAGGATAAAACTAAGCCAAGTTCCTCGAAGAAAGAGGCACGCAGAGTAAAGCTAGGTCATGCAGGCCATGAGAGAATGGAAATTCATGGAGTCTGCGACAATTACTTTGAAGACAGAATTAACTGCACTGCTATTCTCTATGTTAATCACATTCTGAAATATACATTTATATTCACTTATTTACCATGTACACTCAAAATGAAATAATCCATTAGTCACTATTCCTTATAATCAAAAAATGAATAAATTAAGCAAATTAAAAATGTATATATTGTAAAGATGGTGGATTCACAAATGATTGCATGATCAACATGAGTCAGGAATACAAAAATTGTAAGAAAAAATGCTCAAGGTAAACAGCCTAAATAGATTTATATAAGATTCAGAAGTTTAGATAATTAAAATGACTTACATATTGCTAAAGCATGAATTTCTAGACACAGCCCTGCAACCTTTGTGACTATACACAGAACCAAGAGACAGATTATGTAGGGAATTGTGTGCCAATCCATAGTTTGTACTTGATATCTAAAGTAGATATTATTCAGTTTTAGGCAAGTGATCATCATAAAATGCATTAGAGAGGATCCTCTGAGAGATCAGTTTGCAGTTTAGCAATATTCCACGTTTTAGATGAATAAGGCAGGAAAAACATATGCAAAAACCTTAAGAAGTTAGAAATTGTCATAGAACCTTTTTTTCATAACTTTTCTGCTCCTACGTTGAGATTTGCTCATGTGTTGGATCAGTTATCTCTACTACTTTTAGGGGATAGCCTTTTAGTAAGTGTTTTCTCCTGAAATCACTTGGGGTGCCAGTTTGTTATGCAAACTTATTTTCCAGCTGGGCATCTCAGCTGGGCAGGAAAGGATAATTAATTAGATATGGAAATACAGGGATGAGGACTTAGAATAATGCCCAAGTTTCTTAGTTGACTGAATGAAGACGTGCACTATTCCTAAAGATTGTGAGCAAATTAGACTGCAAGGAGGTTGAAGTCAATGAGTAGCAAATTTAAGTTTGGTTATGTTCCATCTTTGCTGACAATGGATTGATCAAGTGGAATTAAACTCAATTATATCAAATCATCTGCTTGACTTTTCCACTCTTCCCTAAGTTGAGATTATGTTGCTCATGTTTATTTTCTCATTCCACCAAATGAATGTAATATCTATGAATATAGAGATAAGTTTGCCTGTTGATCACTGTCTTATCTGTCAATGTGCCAAGATAACTACATCATCTAATAAATATTTAAATGGATTAATGAGATGACATCTGAAGCAAAATTCTGAGAGGGCAGCTCAAAACACAGGTGTAAACAAAATTGTTCAGGACTATACAACAAATTGTTCTTATGAGGCCAAAGGGTCAATACTGTCATATTAACATTATTTTTCTCTTAGGATATGTAGAATATTAATCATGAAGTTAAGGATTGGTGAGGACAGGAAAATGAAAATACATATAATGAGCTTTAGACAACATGCTGGACACTTTACATAAACATGACAATCTCATTCAAGTTTCCAGCAACACTGGCTTGTTTCCTTTAATTTGGACAAATTTGAAAAGAAAAATGTATTTTAAGCATGCAGACTTGAATTTGTTTATATATTTTTTCATAACATGGGGAATATATTATATAAATTATATTACATATATAATATGAGAATATATAATAGATAATAAACTTACATGAAGCAAACAATAAAAAGTCATATATTTATGTAAATTTAGCTTTTTATTATATATATATATTAGAAAAAAGATAAAATAATTTGTACTTGGAAAAGTGCTTTGGAATTTGTTAGTCCCTAAAACTATGTCATGACTGATAAAAGTTTACACACATTACATACGCCTGGGTTTGAACAGTAATAAAAAAATGAAGTTGTACTATTACAGCGTCTGAAAAAGAATTGTTCATGTGAAATTGCAACTGATTCTAATATTCCAGTTGACATGACATCAATCACTGAATTCAAAGTTGATGGCACAGCTGTACCTGTACTCAGCTTTGATTTGTGTCATATTATGCTATCTCGCTATATATCATACTGTGATTCAGGAATTATTTATGTGACTACTGTTCTGTTTTTTATTGTTGCTTTAATGGAAATGTTTCAGTTTTCTTTTTTTCAAGTTTGACTTTTTATTTTACTTAAGATCTTTTATTCACAGTGTTTTGAGGTATAACTGATGAAAAAACAAATCTATATATTGAAGGTGTATGGTGTGATGACTTGATATACTTTTAACCATGAAATGATTACCCCATTAAGCTAATTAACATATCCATCACCCTTAGTGTGTGTGTGTGTTGAGAACAGGTAAAATCTACTCTCAGAAAAATTCACGTATACAACAGATTACTCACTATAATTATCATGCTGTATGTTAGATTGCCAGAACTTATGCATCTTAAACTGTATTTTGGTCTCTGACTTCTGCTTCAAGTAGGCAGTCTTCCAGCTGTGACCATGTATTTGCCAGTCTCTTCTGACCAAACATCTCCCCATTTCTCCCACCCCCTGACCCTGCTAACCAACATTTGTATCCGGTTTCTCTGAGTTCTAAAGGAAGGCTAGTGTGTTTGAAGCTGGTTATTACCAGGGTTCTGATAAAGTCTTTCCTGACAGGTATTCATTTGTTAAGAATAACACTGATTATGATTCTAATACTTCATTCTCCACCACCTCTCCTGGAGGCATAAAGGAATTTTTCTTAACCTCTCATTATAGCAATGGAAGCAACATTTCCCAAGCCAGAAAAGTGGGAGATCTGCAGTATAATTTTTTTCCCTTTTTTCTTTCTTATTGTAAGTACAAGAGTAATGATTTGCATGTTTATTATAAATCAGAGGTAAAATCAGAAGCGATCTATTTTCAAACTACATGAAAATATAAAGTTTCCTCATTTGTAAAATTTAGTGAATTCTTTACTAGATCTTTTAAAAGTAATTAATTATCATATGTCATTTAGAATATTTACTTTTCTCTGTTTTGCCCTTTTCACGCAGTGATAGTGATTCATCCTTCTCATGTCAATAATGGTAGATAGTCTACAAAACTGAAATGTTTTTCCTACATCCATCCTTTGTTACTCCTGAAAATTCTATTAACTTTCATAGCCTCTAATCACAATTTAATTGAGTATATTTTATCTTTTTATTTCTAATCATGTCTTCTCACTTTCTATCTAGTGCCATACTGAAATTAGTAAACTAATATTCAGTACAATGCAGTCCTCCACCAACCCCCACAAAACATTCTTCCTTTATTTAATATCAAAAGCGTAATGATACAAACATCATTTTAAAATTATTTAAAATATTCATAAATGTCTCCTTCCCTAGGATTGACTCCTGAGAGTCCTTCCATATGCCCTGGGTGTTTACTCCAAACACTCTATGCATTTGTGTTACATTATTTATGGGCAGAAATACAGCAACCCTCTATTTCTTTTTAAAAACATTTCTCTTCCCCATTTTATTATTTGCATGAGTCAGAAATTATCAGTATTAATATATTAAATTCAAAATTATCATTGATTTTCTAAGAATCCACAAAGGCAAAAATGCTTGTTTAATATCTCTCATGCTCTAAAACACAGTACATTTAATATAAATTCATACTTTAATTTATGCATACATATATATATATATATATTACTTGCCATGTTATGCTTAATGATGCTTTGTAAATACTGCTAACTTTGTAATAGATGTAGGGGGAAAGAACAATATGAAGCAATGGATTTTTCTGACACAATAATTTTACATATAATTCAAAAAATAAGTAAATGCAATATTTCAGTAGCTCCTTCCAATAGAAATGATATAAACCCATGGATGACAATTTACTGGTTTAGGCTGAAGACAGAGCTATATAATATCTGGATAGGTGGTGTTGAATCCCATGAATAGATTGGACTATAGAATGTGCAGATCAATAATGGCAGTAATAATGATGATTTACTCTGAAGAAAACATTTTTATGGTATTCAGGACTATGTGATAATATGTATTTAAAAGATAGATTGAATGATTTAATATACTAAGTATCTCATGAAGATTTTATTATAGTTTTGATCTGTAATAAGAGTGGATTCCTTATTGAAAACATTGTTTTCTAATCAGTTCTCTGTCAGGTTATATGTAATATATTAAAATATAAAGTTGAAGTTAAATTGCTTTTCAATAAAGATATTTAATTTTAAACTTGAATTCTTTAAATTACAACTCTTAAATTCAACACTATTTATTTCATCGCAAGGAGAAAATTTGACACTGAAATATTTTTACCATAGTAAAATTGCAAAATGATATATTGTGTTATATACCAAGGAAGTTTTATAGTTAAGTGAAGTTACTTTAAGGAAGCAAATATCAACATTATTTGTTCTTGTTTATGATAAAGTTTAGCAAGCTGCTTCGTACATTTGCAAAATAAAATAATGTAAAATGTTGCTTATAATCAGTTTAAGTAAATATATCATTTTCTATTGAAATTAAATATTACCTTTGTTAGTTCACTTAGTCAAAGTACATTAAAGAGATGTTATCAAATACTTTCCATCAGGAAGACATTTGTTGGCACTGAATTTACAAACAGAAAATTTAGGTTTATTTCCTGTCACTTCCATCTACTGGCAAATCACTTCATTTATTTGGATCTCTTTTTCTCCCGGTATAAAATAGAGAAGGTACTGCCCACCTAACAGGTTTGCTGAATGATTACACAGGGAAAACTATAAACTATCAACTAATCGCAAACGTTGATGTCAAATTATAAATAAATAGCTTGAAGGGTGACCTTGACTCCTAGATATAATTTGAAATGGCTTTAATCCTTATTCCCAATTTTAAAAAAATGTATTAAACTGATTACATTATCAGGATTGGGATCTTGTCTTTATTAATCATCATTTATTTTATTTTATTTTATTTTATTTTTATTTTTTTTTTATTGTACACAAATGGGATACATGTTGTTTCTCTGTTTGTACATGGCGTAAAGGCATACCATTTGTGTAATCATAAATTTACATAGAGCAATGTTGTTTGATTCATTCTGTTATTTTTTCCCTTCCCCCCACCCCTCCCACCCCTCTTTACCCTCTATACAGTAGTTCCTTCCTCCATACTTGCCCCCCTCCCTAACCCTAACTCTAACCCTTCCCTCCCCCCCATTATGTGTCATCCTCCACTTATTAGCGATATCATTCGTCCTTTGGCTTTTTGAGATTGGCTTATCTCACTTAGCATGATATTCTCCAATTTCATCCATTTGCCTGCAAATGTCATAATTTTATCATTCTTTATGGCTGAGTAATATTCCATAGTATATATATACCACAGTTTCTTTATCCACTCATCAATTGAAGGGCATCTAGGTTGGTTCCACAGTCTGGCTATTGTGAATTGAGCAGCTATGAACATTGATGTGGCTGTATTTCTGTAGTATGCAGATTTTAAGTCCTTTGGGTATAGGCCAAGGAGTGGGATAGCTGGGTCAAATGGTGGTTCCATTCCAAGTTTTCTAAGGAATCTCCACACTGCTTTCCATAGTGGCTGCACTAATTTGCAGCCCCACCAGCAGTGTATGAGTGTACCTTTCTCCCCACATCCTCGCCAACACCTGTTGTTGCTCGTATTCTTGATAATCGCCATTCTAATTGGGGTGAGATGGAATCTTAGGGTGGTTTTGATTTGCATTTCTCTTATTACTAGAGATGTTGAACATTTTTCCATATGTTTGTTGATTGCTTGTAGATCTTCTTCTGTGAAGTGTCTATTCATTTCCTTAGCTCATTTGTCGACTGGATTATTTGAATTCTTGGAGTAGAGTTTTTTGAGTTCTTTATAGATTCTGGAGATTAGTGCTCTATCTGAAGTATGATTGGCAAAGATATTCTCCCACTCTGTAGGCTGTTTCTTCGCATTGCTGATAGTTTCCTTTGCTGAGAGAAAGCTTTTTAGTTTGAATCTATCCCAGTGGTTGATTCTAGCTTTTATTTCTTGTGCTATGGGAGTCCTGTTAAGGAAGTCTGGTCCTAGACCAACAAGGTAAAGATTTGGACCTACTTTTTCTTCTATAATCTGCAGGGTCTCTGGTCTGATTCCGAGGTCCTTAATCCATTTTGAGTTTAGTTTCGTGCATGGTGAGAGATATGGGTTTAGTTTCATTCTGTTGCATATGGATTTCCAATTCTCCCAGCACCATTTGTTGAAGAGGCTATCTTTTCTCCATTGCATATTTTTGGCCCCTTTGTCTAGTATGAGAAAATTGTATTTATTTGGGTTTGTGTCCGTGTCCTCTATTCTGTACCATTGATCTACCTTTCTATTTTGGTACCAATACCATGCCGTTTTTGTTACTATTGCTTTGTAGTAGAGTTGAAGATCTGGTATTGCAATACCCCCTGTTTCACTCTTCCTGCTAAGGATTGCTTTAGCTATTCTGGGTTTCTTATTCTTCCAGATGAATTTCATAATTGCTTGCTCTATTTCTGTAATGTACACAATTGGGATTTTAATTGGAATTGCATTGAATTTGTATAGCACTTTAGGTAGTATGGCCATTTTGACAATATTAATTCTTCCTATCCAAGAACATGGAAGATCTTTCCATCTTCTAAGGTGTTCTTTAATTTCTTTCTTTAGTGTTGTATAGTTCTCATTGTAGAGGACTTTCACCTCTTTTGTGAGATTGATTCCCAAGTATTTTATTTTTTTCGAGGCTATTGTGAATGGGGTAGTTTTCCTAATTTCTCTTTCTGAAGATTCATCACTTATGTATAAAAATGCGTTGGATTTATGGGCATTGATCTTGTAACCTGCTACTTTACTGAAATCACTTATGAGTTCTAAGAGTTTTCTGGTGGAATTTCCAGGTTCCTCTAAATATATAATCATGTCATCAGCGAACAGGGATAGTTTGAGTTCTTCTTTTCCAATTCATATCCCTTTAATTTCTTTGGTTTGTCTAATTGCTCTGGCCAGAGTCTCAAGAACGATGTTGAATAGAAGTGGTGAAAGAGGGCATCCCTGCCTTGTTCCAGTTTTTAGGGGGAATGCTTTCAGTTTCTCACCATTTAGAATGATATTAGCCATGGGCTTAGCATAAATGGCCTTTACAATGTTAAGGAATGTTCCCACTATCCCTATTTTTTCTAGTGTTTTGAGCATGAAGGGGTGCTGTATTTTATCAAATGCTTTTTCTGCATCTATTGAAATAATCATGTGATTCTTGACTTTAAGTCTATTAATATGGTGAATTACGTTTATTGATTTCCTGATGTTGAACCAACCTTGCATCCCTGGGATGAAACCCACTTGATCATGGTGCACTATGTTTTTAATATGTTTTTGTATGCGATTTGCTAACTGGACAGATCTTCCAGACAAAAATTGAACAAAGAAACCATAGATCTCAACAACACAATCAATAATTTAGACTTAACGGACATTTATAGAATATTCCATCCAACCAAGAGTGAATACACTTTCTTCTCAGCAGCACATGGATCCTTCTCTAAAATAGACCATATATTATGCCACAAAGCTAATGTTAGCAAATACAAGAAGATAGAGACACTAGCATGTATTCTATCAGATCATAATGGATTGAAGTTAGAAATAAATGAAAGAGTAAAACACAGAAACTATTCCAACATCTGGAGATTAAACAATATGCTATCATATGATGAATGGATAACAGAAGATATTAGGAAGGAAATTAAAAAATTCTTAGAGGTAAATGAGAACAAAGAAACATCATATCAAAATCTCTGGGACACTATGAAAGCAGTACTTAGAGGGAAATTTATTTCATGGAGCGCATTTAATAAAAGAAGTAAAACTCAACAAATAAACAACCTAACACTACAGCTCAAAGCCCTAGAAAAAGAAGAACAGAACAGCACCAAAAGTAGTAGAAGACAGGAAATAGTTAAACTCAGAGCTGAAATCAATGAAATTGAAACAAAAAAAAAACAATACAAAAAATTGACAAAATAAATAGTTGGTTCTTCGAAAAAATAAACAAAATTGATAAACCTTTAGCCACACTAACAAAGAGAAGACGAGAGAAAACCCAAATCACTAAAATTCGGAATGAACAAGGAAATATCACAACAGACAGGATGGAAATACAAAACATAATTAGAAGCTATTTTGAAAATCTATACTCCAACAAAATAGAAAATTTCGAAGACATCAACAGGTTTCTAGAGACATATGAATTGCCTAAACTGAATGAGGAGGACATAAACAATTTAAATAGACCAATTTCAAGTACTGAAATAGAAGAAGTCATCAAAAGCCTACCAACAAAGAAAAGTCCGGGACCAGATGGGTTCTCAGCCGAGTTCTACAAAACCTTTAAGGAAGAGCTCATACCAATACTTCTCAAAGTATTCCATAAAATAGAAGAGGAGGGAACCCTCCCAAACTCATTCTATGAAGCCAATATCACACTGATACCTAAACCAGACAGAGACTCATCAAGGAAAGAAATTTTCAGACCAATATCCTTAATGAACATCGACGCAAAAATTCTCAACATCATTTATTTTATTAGAACTTCTAGCTGCTTCACTATTTCTAACAGAAGCATTTTTATGGTCCGAAACTTGACCTTGCCACTTTCAATACTGCAGCTTCTCCATATTTTAAATTTCATAAACAGGTCTTTCTGACAGTCGGATCAATTAAAGGGCACAAGTCCAAGGCCTATTTCAAATCTCTCATTCCCTGATTTCAACAATATTTGGCCCAGAAAAAAATCATCAAATCCACTGATTATACCATCCTTTGTCCCACACCCCCTTAATGTTCTCTTAGTCACTAATATTGTGCTGTTGTTCACAACTGTTTTAGTGAGCTTTTTTGGTGCTGTAACTTAAAGACCCAATCAGAACAATTGTAAAGGAGGAAAAGTTTTTTTAGGGGCTCATGGTTTCAGAGGTCTTTGTCCATAGAAGACCAGCTTCATTTCTCCAGGCTGAAGTTGAGGCAAAACAACATGGCGGAAGAGTGTGGTAGAAGGAAGCAGCACAACATCTGATCAGGAAACAGAGAGAAGTCTCCACTTGCCAGATACAAAATATATTCCCCAAAGCCATACCCCAATTCCCACCTCCTCTAGTCAAACACTACTACTTCTGTTCTGTTAATTCCTATCAGGGTATTAATTCACTGATTAAATTAAGGCTATTATCCAATCATTTCTCCTCCAAACCTTCTTCATTGTCTTACATGTAAGTTTTTGGGGGTACCACATCTAAACCATAACAACAACTATTAATGCCTTTATGTTCTTAATTCTTAAACTCACTTCGAAAATCAGTTAAAATTAGTTCTTTCCTAATCCACTTATATACCCAAAGAAGTTGGATAGGTATGGATAATATGATTTAATCGGGCTTTCCCAAATCTCCTAAATTTATTTTAATTTCCATGTTTATAAAACCCTGTAACATTTTTTACTTCCCAATATTTTTATGTAGTCTATTCATTTGGTGTTTTGTTTATGATGTATTTGTTATGTTAACTTAAAGAATAAAATCTCTCCTGGGCCTGGGATCTCTGTTATTGGTTAATTGATGTATCCTAAGATGAAATTCCTGATGCCTCTTTGGTCACTTAATATCTAATGTTGAAAAAATAAATTAAGCGTACGTTATTTCTTTTTTTGTTCTTCACTTTCCTTGAGTGTTCCAGAACACTGTATCTCTTTGACCCCATCAACTACAAAGATACATTTATTTTTCTAAATTTCCTCCAGATCTTCAGGACATAAAATGCTGAATCACTTTTTCTCTTCTTGCAGACTCTCCAAGATGGACATTTGCATTGCTGGGGAAAATCCTTGCAGTATTGTTATCTGCTCTGGAAAGGTCTCCTTTTCTGTCCTAGCTTACTTCTAAATCACAGTTTTTTTCCAGGGATGCATAATTATGAACTACATAAGAAATTATCCTTCTGAGATTATAGAAGACAAATGCAAGTTCATTGGACTATACACATTATTTGTTTCCTATTTAAATATACTCAAGAACATTTAAAAATTTTCAATGTGAATCTAAGACTTTGTTATACATGAAAACTACCCATTTAACTTTTAAATTCTAATTCAATATTTGCTTAAAATAATAAAAGATTAGATTATTAAATTAGTGAGAGGGACATGCGTGAGATAGGATTTCATGCTATTTGCACAGACCATTTCTAAAGGAAGATTTGGTTGGCCTTAAAATGAAAACCAAAATCAGTGGACACACATTCTTTAATGAAAAGTTGTTTGCTTTTTTATATTTACCCAAATAACTATTTTTGGAATTTTTTTGTCTGAATTTCTAGAGGTGTTTAAGATACTTCAGAAAGATTAGACTTAACAGTATGATTTGTCTAAAAGAAGTGTTCTTAATTAATAAGACTCAATTAGCATCCTGTCTTTTCACTCTGGGTAAAAATTGGTGGAAAAATTGAAAACGTCCCTATCCTCATACTACTTTTACTAGAGTAAGACAACACAAACATCGAAAAAGAGAGTAATTATCATAAGAGGATCTAGTAGAAATAATACTCTGTACTGAATTGCAATGCCATTTGCCTATATCCTGCCACTTCTTTTTCTATTTAATAAATAAGAAATTAAAGGTAAATTAAATAAAGGAAAACATTTTCTTGCGTATGATATACAATATCCTTTTATTGTCCAGAAATCATATAAAATTTTTTAAGTGTTGATCATGTTGTAATGATACAAGAATAAGTAGTCAAATTGCTTTAAAAACATGATCATTTAGCTACTTAATAGTGAGATGCAGGTTTAGTAGTTAGATTCACAATAAGTTAATGAACTAAATCTCTTCCTAAAATATGAAGTACTGGGGAAAGACATTGCCAGTGTTCATATCTTAAACTAATAGGTTAAAATGAAGGGCATCGATATTGGATACATTCATTACTTTATACTTAATGAATACCTCAAAAATTTCTGAATTCCAAAGGAAAATAGTCCCATATTATTAGGTGCCATTATTTATGTTGAATTCTCTAAGTATTCACTGCTATATATCTTCAAATACAAGGTTATTGACTGTACTCATAACTTGCACTCAGACAGAAGCAGAGATGCCTCAACAGATGCCAGAAAGGACAGGCTATGAATAGAGATTGAAAATGATACATTTTTCCATCGCCATCCATAAATTTCCCTGTAATTTAAAGGTGACATGGGAACTTAAAAGAGGGGTTTCAAGTGGATATTTAGTTCTTATTATACAATAATGAAGATTCAAAAGAAAATTTCAGTTTAATTATTGAAGAATTTATGATCTTTATTTAATAACTGAAATTGTTCTTAAATTATAATATTACAAAAATTCTGGAGATTTTTCTGAATTTATGAAGAATAAATGAAAGGATAGAGCATTGATAGTTCAATTAAAATTTGAAAAATATTCATTTATTTATTCATTAATTCATTCAACAAAAATATATGAAGTATCTAAAACAATACTAAGATTCCTTTTATATTCCAGATTAAAGCAGTAAATAGAATAGGAAAAACAATCCCCATTCTTATAATACAGGTGCTGGGGTAAAATAGACAATAAAGAAAGAAAATAATCCCATCTGATAGTCATAAAGCCAGGCTTGGAATTATCATAAAAGAATAAACAATATGTAACTCAGTGCTTACTTTACTTGAGATAAAAATGACAGAATTATATGGCTAAAAAGCTTTTTCTCAGCAAAGGATACAATCAAGATTGTGAAGAGAGAACCTACCGAGTGGGAGAAAATCTTTTCCACATACACTTCAGATAGAGTACTTATCTCCAAAATTTATAAAGAACTTACAAAACTTTACACCAAAAATACAAAGAACCCACTCAATAAATGGGCCAAAGAACTGGACAGACATTTTACAGAAGAAGACACACAGGCAATTAATAAATATATGAAAAAGTGTTCAACATCCCTAGTAATTAGAGAAATTTAAATTAAAACAACTCTAACATTTCATCTTACTCCAATTAAAATGGCTATTATCAAGAAGACAAACAATAATAGATGTTAGTGTAGATGTGGGGAAAAGGGCACACTTTTACATTGCTGATAGAGTTGCAAATTGGTGCAGTCACTCTGGAAAGCAGTATGGAGAATCCTCAGAAAACTTGGAATGGACCCACCATTTGACCCAGTTATCCCACACCTCGGTTTATACCCAAAGGACTTAAAATCAGCAAACTACAGTAATGCAGTCATATCAATGTTTATAACAGCTCAGTTCACAATAGCTAGATTGTGGAACCAACCTAGATGCCCTTCAACTGATGAATGGATAAAGAAACTCTGGGGGTTGGGGAGATAGCTCAGCTGGTAGAGTGCTTGCCTCGAAACTCTGGTATATAAACACAATGGAATACTATTCAGCCATAAAGAAGAATAATATTATGGCATTTGCAAATAAAAGGATGGAATTGGAGAATATCATGCTAAGTGAAATAAGCCAAGTCCAAAAAACCAAAGGCTGAATGTTTTCCCTGATAAGTAGAGAATGAAATATAATGGGGGTGGGGGTATGGGGAATGAGAGAAGAAGAGGGGAACTTTAGATTATGTGGAAGGAAATGAGAGGAAGGGGGGTATGAAAAATGGTGGAATGAGACAGACATCATTACCCTATGTACATGTATGATTACACGGATGGTATGAATCTACATTGTGTACAACCATAGAAATGAAATGATGTACCCTATTTGCATACAATGAATCAAAATATGGTCTGTAAAAAATTAAAAGCTAAATAAAAAAATAAAAATTTAAAAAATAATAATAATAATAGCTAGACACACAAAAATTAAGAGAACAGATGAACCAATTAGAGAAAGCAAAAGATTACAAAAGCCCTGGAGTATGAATGATATTTTCAAAAAAGATGACTGAATATTAAGATTTCTGAATATAATTAAAGAGGAAGAAAAAGATAGAAGAGCCTGTAGGAATAGATAGAGCCTGTAATGGGTAGTGAAATTGGTTCTATCAAAACTTAGAGAAACTGCTGGGGAGAAGGCACTTACAAGGAGAAGCAGAAGCCAGTGAGGACAGAGGCAGACTGAAAAAAATAAGGACATCAAAATGTGATATTTCAGAAAGAGCTGAATGTTCTATTCTATATGATGCATCTGAGATTTCAAGTAAGAAAAAAATGAGAGATGGAGAAACTGGGATATCATTATCCTCCAATAAAGCTTATTGACAAGATTATGATTAAAAGAAAATGAAGATTGATCTAGAAGATTTGAAAGTTTACTATAGAAAACGAAGGGAAAGAGCCTAAATAGGAGCTGAGAAAATAAGTATCAGATTATAAGATCTAAACTCCATGGAAAAATGAAGGACAATGAAATAGAATAGAAAGCCCAGAAATTAGTCCACATACATGCTGATTTTCAACAAAGGCACACCAAGAATATACTTTGGGAAAAGGTTATTTCCTTCTATAAATGTTGATGGGAAAGCTAGATATACATATGGATAATAATAAAACTAGATTCTTACCTCAGCGTACACACACAAACTAACCCAAAATGAGTTAAAGACTTAAATGTAAGCCCTGACACTGAAACTTCTAGAAGCAAACACAGGGAATCATTTCAAGACACTGATGCAGGTAACGATAAAACCCAAAAGCACAGGCAATAAAAATAAAAATAGACAAAAGATACTATATCTAATAAGAAGCTTCTGCTCAGTTTAAAAAAATTAAGATACTGTGCAGAATGAAAGAAAATATTTACAAAAAATTCATTCAACAAGGGATTAACTAAATTAATAAAAAATTGGGCAAATGATCTGAATAGACATTTCTCAAAAGAAGAATGGAATGAACAAGAAGTACAAGAAAATAGGTTTAACCTCCCTATTCATTAAGAAACTACAAATTAAAAATCATGAGATGTCTTGCCCCAGTTAAAATGTTCATTATCAAAAAGACAATAAAATAACAAATGGTGTTGAGGATGCAAAGAAAGGGAAACTTTCATACACTATTCATAAGAATGTAAATTAGTACAGCCATTACTGAAAAGAGAATGAATTTTTTTCAAAAATCTAGAAATAATACTACCAAGTTTTCCAGGCAATCCAACTACTGGATCAATATCAAAAAGAAATGAAATCAGCTTGCTGAGGAGACATCTTTTGCCCCTGGTTATTGCAATACTGTTCACAAGAGCCAACATGTGGAATTGGTCCGTGTATTCATCAGTGAATGGATTGATAAAGAAAATGTAGTCTATATGACAACAGAATATTAATGTACCATCAAAAGAAGAAAATTATCTTATTTTTGGCAATGTGGAGGGAACTGGAATAAATCGTGTTAAATTAAATAAACCAAACACAGAAGAAAAGCACTGTGTGTTATCACACATTTATGGAAGTTTAAAAAGTCAATCTCATAAAAAAGAGAAATTAGTGGCCTTAAAGACAGAGTTGGGGGATTGAGAGAAGTTAGATAATGAATACAAAAATAAGGTTAGATAAGAGAAATTCAGATATTCTACAGCATTGTAGAGTAAGAAGAGTCTATGGTGATTTATATTTAAAAGTTACTGGAAACAAAGAAACTGAAGTTTCCCAACAAACAGAAATGATAAGTGTTTGAAAAGTTGGAAATACTAATGATCCTGTATGGATTTGATCTTTACATGTTGTATACGTGTATCAAATTATGTTACAGTACCCCATAAATATGCATAATTATTGTGTGCCAATTAAAAACAATAAAAACTTCTTTAAAAGTGTCAGGAAATTTATTATCAAGAATTAAGTAGAGGAGCTGGAGATATAGCCCAGGGGTCCAGTGCTTGCCTAGTATGCACAAGGCCCTGGGTTTAGATCCCCAGCATCACACACATGCTAATCTAAGTGGATGGCACAAGACTGGTCATCCCAGAGTGAAGCTAGAAACCAAATAACTATATAATTCTGCAGAAATAATTGGACCAAAGCTGCACCACAGCTTATGTTAAAAGTAAGGGATCAAGACTCAGTGAGGTTGGCAAATCTGATCGTCAAACGTGCTTTAGAAGAACCGACATTGATTTAATGTCAGAGATAGTAGTAGACCCAAACATTATCCAGTGGAAATTGTGGCATTGGCCTCAACATATATACATTAAAAAGATTAGCAGTTAATGCACAACAGTGAATCATTAGACCAGCTAAGGAGCACTATGCCAGAGCAGAGATCAAAGAGATTAGGAATATTCAAATGAAGTTGGGTAATAATTTAAAAGCAGGAGTCAAACCAGCGAGGTTGCCCACATCTGTAATCCCAGTGGGTCTGCTCAGGAGGCTTAGGCAGGAGAATCTTAAGTTCAAAGCCAGCCTCAGCAACAGCGAGGTACTAAGCAACTCAGGGAGACCCTGTCTCTAAATAAAAATACAAAACAGGGCTGGGGCTGGGGATGTGGCTCAGTGGTTGAGTGGCCTAAATTCAATCCCTGGTACCAAAAAAAAAAAAAGAAAGAAAGAAAAGAAAAACAGAGTCATTCTGAAAAAGAAAATAACAAAAAATAACAAAGTGAAGACACTTTGATATCAGAAGATATATTTACCTAAACATACTATTATAAAATATGTAGCATTTATAAAAAAATATTTATTTTGATGTTTTACATATTAAATCAATATAAAATATAATTTTACTAATATTTTATGATCCAACATGTTATATATGGCTACAAAATACAAGACAAAATATTTATCAGGTATAACAAATATAGTGGCTTAAGAGACAATTCACAGGCAGTGTGCCTCTTCCATACATATTGCAGAAGTTAAGCTTAGTCAACCAACGTTTTCCTATTGAGCTTTCACTGAAAATGCCTAAAGTGTTTCCAAATTAATATTTAATAAATATCTTTATTCCAAAATGATGCAAATAAACTTAAACCTTTATTTGTATATTTTTAATTTTCTTAACATTGTTTAGGTTTAAAATATGTACAAATGAATATAGTCAATGCCAATAATTAGTTGAACACCTAAATGATGTGCTAGAACATGAAGAGTACGTATGTGTATGTACCTGTTAGCACAGCCTGAAACTAATAGAGAAGCCATGAACTTATTATAAGTCATATGTAGAACTTGCAAGCAGTCTTTCTAAAAGAAAACATCTCAGCACAAATTTATATGATCCTCAATGATAAAAAACATTTGAAGTCCTATTGTTTTCTAAGATGGTGCAGTATAAAGTCACCATCATCAAGTCTCAATCCTCTGCTACCACCAAAATTTATCACCTATATATGTGTTTCTGTTGTGTTACATGTCTTGATTCTGTCACCAATGTTTTACAGATTAATTTATGTATATCAAAGAAACTATGCTGAAAATAGTTTAGTGTTCTGTGGCATAGATTGATTGATTGACTTTTGCTGGCAATGAATCCTATAGAAATGATTATCCCAGGGCTGGGGATATAGCTTAGTGGTTGAGCGCTTGGCTAGCATGCATGAGGCTCTGAGTTCAATTCCTAGTACCACAAACAATGAAGAAGAAAGAAAAGTATAATTCTTCATTTTTACCAACTTTAAAAATATAATAACAAGATTTAAGTAATATGGCATAAAATTTAGTAGAAAATAAGTCTGTTATCCTTTTCTGATATGGTCTAACTTGGACAACTATGAAGACTTTTTGCAAAATGATTATAAACATAAAATAAAATAATTTTCTCAAAAAATTCTCAACCCGAACCCATGTTCAATGTGGAAAGAAGCTTGTATTTAATCTTCCTTCTCTCTTCCTCCTCCTTCTTCTTCCTCTTCCTCATCTCCTTCTCTCCTTTCTTTGGCTTTCTCTAATGAAAATAAGCTCCCATTTATAAAATCATTTTGATACAGTCCCACTAAGCTATCAATATATTTTGCTCAGGTCATTAATTACTGCATCAGGAGAGAATTTATATTCCTGATATGATCTGACATATATTTAAAAAAAGAGCCCTGATAATTTGAATTTGGTAATTGATTATGAGTAATTGATTGTGCCACAAGGCAAGTTTTGCTGAGGGTGCCAGAGAGAAGACTGAAAAGCAACACCTTTGAGTATTACATTCAGGGCACCCTTCAATATTAAGTGGCAAGTCTATTTAACTGTCAGGTACTTTTTAATAACTTCAAATTTTGGATTAAATTTTGAAGTTATCCAAATAATCCTACTTTTCAATGTATCCAAAGTAACTAATTATTTGGTTAAATGAAATTAAATGGAAGTACATACATCAGAGTGCTTAAGCATGGGTTCACTGGCTAAATGAACCCATACAAAATTTCCTGAATCCACACTTCCAAAGTGCATAACTATCATTTCAAAAACTCATCTAAGGCCTTTAGTGACTCCCTGGTCTATGCCAAAAGAAAAATTGCAGAAATAATACTGTTTAGAAATTTGGTAAATAGTATGAGAAAGGTAACATAGGCCTCTACTAATTTAGTAGGTACTTCATATTTAAACAAAGAAGAAAGGATGAGAGAAAGTGAAGACAAGCCAATTTACAATGTTATATTAATCTTATGATGAAGTGGGACAGAAGATGTTATAGTGGCACTCCATCCTCCACCAAAGAATCTTAATTTAGCTTCTCCAGAGACCCTCACCATATTGATCTTGTTAACAAAATATCACCAAGCATTTCTGCAAGAACCTCAACATGATTAGACCTCCTATTTCCTGTTGCTCTGTCCTGCAACAGCTAAGGACAACCATGGACCTTATGTTACTCCTGCTTTTGTGGCAAAATGTGAAATGAAACAAAAAAAATGGAAAATAAGCACTTTCTGAGAACTCTAAGAAAAAAATTTCTTTTACGTAGACTCCTGCAAAAAAATGTAAACCTCTAAGCCCCTCCCTCCACTGGATAGAAAGAGCAAAAAATTTCAAGAATCTTGGTCTAGAGAATGTTTTAGGCTATTCAATAGCCTCTCTAGACCCTACAGTCAATAAACCTGCTTTCAGAAAATTCCTCAGATGTCCAGCCATTTCTGTTCCTCTTCAATGATATTAGGCATATCTCCTTTTCCAGATTTACCTGTACAGTTGTACTGCCTACATCTTATTAGGATTCTGAGAGGTTTTGTTGGTTTGTTGTTTTTCTAGGGCATATTGAATCCAGAGGTGAACTCAAATAATCCTATCATTTGCAATTAAATGAAATTAGGGTTTAATTTTCATACCACATGTCTTAGGTATTCCTAATATTTTCCAATCATATAGGGGTGTGAGGTATTTCTATATTTCTTATGCTTGTCTCAGAATAGGCTTTGGATCTTAGAAAAGGGGATATAGAGCTTAACTGAACTAGTAAGCCAGACACAACCCATCACCCACAAGTAATATATGCAAGTACTTAGTGTTTTCTGAGATGCAAAGCTGCCTCCTGCCCCAGCAAAGTTAAGCAAAAATGACATGCTAAAAATAGTGGAGTCACAGAAGTGTTTCTACTGGAGGTCCATGTAGGATTATCTATGAATATCCAGAAAATCTAGATAAGAAAAACAATCTGTGGTTTAGAAATGTACTTACTTCAGTACATGAATCTATGTAAACATTGAAGCCTGAAACTGAAAGCGACATCTGGCTGAGACATAAATACAAAACAAAATAAAACGAATCTACATACAAAGAAAAACTAGACAATGAGTTTCACTCACAGTGTCTAGAACTTTCTAAATAAGAAGCCTTGTCTAGAAAGCATCATTAGACAACCCATGCATGTAATCAATGCACACCGAGTTGTTTTTAATCCAATACACTCAGTAATTTAGTTTGTTATCTGAGCAAAATACATTAAAGCATAAAATGCTGCAGTTTCCCTTTTCTAAACTGTGAAATTGGAGAAATATGATTAGCTTCATGGTTTCTGTAGGGATGCAACAGGCTATAAGAATATAATAGAATCTGACATGAGAACACTTGCAATTGCTGTCTTTGTGGAGCACAGAGGCTGGGAACTTTGACATTAGACCATCTGTGCCCCACAGTCTTGGAAAACTCACACAAGCCCTGCATGACACCCCTCAGACAGTCATCAGCTCCCACTCCTCACCACTCTCTACGTCTTTCACTCCAACTAATGGCTACTCTGTTCTTCCAATTGCTCTTACCAAAAGATTGCTGTTGTCCTAGATTTCTCTAGGATACAACTCGTCAGATCTAACACACATCTCGTCAGAAGTCTATTGTGCAGCTTTACTTTCAATAGATTTCTAGAATCTGACCATTTTTGCCACTTCATTAGGCAACCCTCTGGTCTCACTGCCAGCACTGACCTACATAACACAATGGCCTCCTAACTGCTCTTCCTTCTTCTTTGCTTTCCTTTGACTGCTCTCCACATAGCAATCAAAGTCACCCCAGGGCTCTGCTCAAAACTTTACACTGACTTTCTATTTCTTTTAGTTAATGACTGCAGACTTTTGACCATGGCCTCCAGGTTTTGGAAATGTCTTTCACAGTCAGGCCTCGAATTCATTTCTTACTTCTCTCCATCACTGTCTCTCCTCTCACTGGGACAGGTTTCCTCATTGCTCCTTGGAAAAGGAGGACTGGTCTTACTCAACTGAGAGCCCTTTGCAAATGCTTTGCCTGGAATATTCTTCCACTCATGAAGTCTCAGCACTGCCTATATTTCCTTATCTTTCCTCAAAAATATTGTTTAGTGAGGCCTTCACCTACAACTTATCCATGTATTCCCATACGCACATATGCATATACACATAGCTCATATTTCTTTTAGTTTTTATTCTTCTACTAAGTAGCTATCATTACTGATCATGCTGTATCACTCAGGGGTCTCCAAGAAACAGAATTAATAGGAGATTACGTATAGATTCCTCAGTATCCCTGTGGTATATTTTTTCAGAGATTTATCTATGGAATCCTCACATATGACAGAAGAAGTTGGCAGGTCTGCAATTCATGAGACAGACTGGACCAGCAGGCTGAAAACTCAAGCAGGAATTCATGTTGTGACTTGAGTCTGAACTTTAAAGGGCAGACTAAAAATTCAGGCAGGATTTTTATAATAGTTTTAGGATTATCAGGAGTGTATGAGCTGGCCATGGTGGCACACATCTGTAATCACAGCAGCTTGGGAGGCTGAAGCAGGAGATTAACGAGTTCAAAGCCAACCTCAGCAAAAGGCAGGTGCTAAGCAACTCAGTGAGAACCTGTCTCTAAATAAAATACAGAATAGGGCTGGGGCTGTGGCTCAGTAGTCCAGTGCCCCTGAGTTCAATCCCTAGTACCAAAAAAAGAGTGAATGAAACCCACATCATTCCTAAAAGTCTGCTGATTATAGATGTTAATCACATCTATAAAATACCTTCAGAGAAAAATCTAGCCTAGGGTTTGAGCAAACAGCTAGACATGATAAACAAGTTGACACAAAAATAAACCAGCAAATATAGTATACATTTTAATTTTTAGAACTCTTATTTCTATATCTCCCATAAAAATAACTCCAGGAGGACAGAGATTGTTGTCTGCCTGTTTACTAAAATATTCCCACAGCCCAGAACAAAGTCACAGAACTTGGTAAATATGTGTTGCTCTAATGAGTGAACTTAGGTCAGGGTGTTGAGGGATTTTTTTTTTTTATTGTAGTTTTTGTTTGTTTTTAGTTTTATATGAAAAGGAATGTTTAAAACTGATTTGAGGACCCTGATCTACCTCACCACCCATATCAGATTTGAGTGAGATTGAAGAGACTGAAATAGAGGGGAATGTTTCTGTGTGGCAGGGTTGATAACATGCTAGGTGAGCTGCCTCTAAGCCAATGCTGGATCTGCCCAGATGTTGAGGGACAGAGTCCTGAGCAATGACCAAGGATAGATCCTAGGAAATGGCAATCAGAGGTTTACAGAGAGGAGGGAGAATCAAAAGAAAAAATAATATATGAGAAAACAAAATAAAAAACCATTCAAAGTATCTATGAAACTGAGAATCATCCCTAACCACCCACCACATCCTGATGCCAGATGTCAATACCACTTGGCATAAGAAAACATCCACACTAGTAATCATATTTTCCTTGGCTAAAATCCAAGAGAGGTAGGAAACTCAGAGATGTAAAGAAATTAAGTATGTTAGTGAGATGAGAAACTATCCATATCTACTCTTTCATCTTCCATTCCTGGGCCTGAAGCAATACTTATCTTGAGAAGATAGTTCTAAATTAGGAAATAATTTTAATTATTTTTGTTTTTATATGAAAATGAGTATTTTAATTATTATTTTGAAATGTTTGGTGCTTGACATACCTGGAGGAATGTTTATCTTCCAAAAGTGCTCAAGGACTTTACTACACAAAGTCCAAAGGTTCATCTAACATCTTAGTAGAAATAATGAATCTTTAGATTGAGTTTAAAGGGATAGGGAAAAAAAAATAATATTAACATCCTCTTGAATTTAGTCTATTTAGAAGAAGGAAACTTATGAAGTTCCTAGAGTGATATTAGTTAGATACTAAGAACTTAGTAAATTTAACTGTCTTTATCAGTATCATTAGGAATTGACGTTGACTTTTATTTGGTATATAACCTTCTAAAAAGTGATTGTTGTTGAAATTAAACTGTTTAGACAGAATGCACATATCCATAAAACCTGTGTTTATATGTTTATATTCCATCCTTTCTAACCTATAACAGATGCTCATTTTTTGAGGGTATGGTCATAAAAGCAAGAATGACTAGCTGTTCAAGTGAATGAAACAACCATAAACTCTATTGATCTGAAATTCAAATAGATTAACATTGACTTGGGTGTGAGAGAGGATTTGTAGAGTAGGGGAGGCTAACTCATTACTGCACTATGGGTAGAAGAAAAGAGGTTTGGTAGAGCCCAGTGCAGATGTGGAGGACAGCAGGAAATGGGAAGGGACACAGGCATGGAAGATATGTGAATATTTGTAGTGAACAGAGCACTTTGACAAGTTTTCCAGGGGTTATATTAACTGCTTTGTAAGACCCCCACGTTTACAATGGTCACTTTAAAAATAATAACAGAGTATTCTCAGGTCCAGTAACATCCCTGGCTCTGATAATCATCCTTTGTTTTGATTTTTAATTGGTCTTTGAGTGCTAGCTGTGTAGCAAGAGGACATGTCAAAGCATTAAGTGTTTTGATGGGTAAAAAGACTAACTTCATTTTGTGTCAAATATCGTTAATTCACCTAAAAACCAATTTTAAGATAAACTTAAAATACTTCATATATAGAAGGACTCTGAGGAATCTCTCAGCTGGAGCTACAGAAAGAGCATTTGTATGTTATTTATCTAGAAACTGAAAAAGTTAAGGGAAAAATTTTTTGATGGGGTTTGAGTTTATTGGGGATTGAACTCAGGGCACTCAACCACTGAGCCACATCCCAGACCTATTTTTTATTTAGAGACAGGATCTCATTGAGTTGCTTAGCACCTCTCTTTTGCTGAGGCTGGCTTTGAACTTGTGATCCTCCTGCCTCAGCCTCCCAAGCCAGTGGGATTACAGGTGTGCAACACTGCATCCAGTTAAGGGCAAGTTTTTGACCATACAAAAAATTACTTAACTAGAAAGATATTTTTTAATTTTTTTTTTCTTTTTCTTTTCACCATCCTGGGCATTGAACCTAGAGCCTTGAGCATGCTAGGCAAGCACTCTATTGCTGAGCTATATCCCCAGCCTTTTGACTTTTTTAAAAAATGCATCTACGTGGCAATATGTGATCATGTGTGTATCCACATACAAGCATCTAACTGACTTCAATACTTTTGTAGGAAACTCATATATATGCAATGGGGAAGTGAAATGCATCCCTACTATAACACACAAAGCAAATAAGTTCACTTGTTAACCAAAATTCAAAGTTCTTGTTTTATATTTTCATTTAAGATAGTTTCCTTTTGTAAAGCTAATCGTTAGAGAATATCTCTTGGACATCTCTGAGAAACTAGAGATGTTTTGGGATTTTATGATGATTTTCTTGCCAAAATATTAAATAAAATTGTTAATATAAGTTCTAGTCATTTAAAAATTATGTGTTTATGGAAAAGACATTTCTTGATAAATTGTTCTTTGTATTATATATAAAAATCCCCATCTAAAACATTAGCTATATTTATTCTCATACATTTACTTAAATTTTGTTTCAATAGAAACACTGGTTTTTAGATATGCCAACTGAAAATATTTTAATTTTATTTGGTCAGAAAAATGTATTTCTTCAAATCAAAAAACTTAAGATATTGGATGCACAGAGAAGAGGTCTCAAATTTTTATTTAAAAAAAGTAAAAATGTAAGTTATGAATGTGCAACTATAATCCTGAATGATAATAAATGTAGGTATGGGCATAGAACAATGGTTGCACTGTAAACATTAAGGTTGTGAAACATTTCCAATTATTCTGGTTTATTTGCATATGAGCTACTTTTTAGAAATGGTTTAACAAAGATAATGAAATAGAGCAATTTGTTCCATGATAATAACTCATCCTGCTGCAGTGTATCTTGACATTTTAAGTTTCTAGATACTTGCAGCTTCAGTAATTATCCTCCAAAACAAATCCACAGCAGTGTGCTGGTTTAATAACCAGTAAAACAACAGTGTGTTATCAGTGGTAGAGTTCCAAACCAATCTGTAGTTGTATCACCACAGAATGCAAATAAACTCACACAGGTACATTAAAGGCAGTAGGTTATTTTCTGCAACCTATCCGTGTTTGTTGGACTGATCAGCAGGCAGATGCTGCAGCCTAGTTATTAGGAACAAGTCCCAGTGGAGAACACATTCCTTTGGTGTGTGCTGAATCTAATAATTATCTCCATGAGTATTGTTTAAGAAAAGAAGGAACATCTGCTGTGTTGGTCATTAAGACGATAGACTTGGGGAAACAGTTGTTATCATCAAAATCTACCCTCAATTGGCATCATTAGAACTGAGTTGATTTAGTTATGCTTACAGAACATTGATTCTACAAAACCAGGGGACTTACACTGATTCCTAACAATCTTGTTACCCTTCGAGGTTTTACAATAACATTTATTTATGGAGATAAAATTAATACAAATTTTATTTTTGGAAAAATATACTGGGATTGGTTAAAATTGTGAAACATAAACTTCCCTGAATTAACTGGAATTGCACTTGCTAATGCTAATTATCTTCAGGATTTTAAGCATACTACTGTGGGGTTAAAGAAAACTAATTGTTGGAAAATACCTAGATTGAAGTAATAAATAGGATTTTGAAATCTGGCAAACTAGCCACTTGAATAATATTAAGATAACTGAGATTATGAATCTTCTTTTTTAATTTTTTTTATTTGGTCTAATTAGTTGAAAATGACAGTAGAATGCATTTATACATTTTGATAAATGATACATAAGTAGAGTGTAATTTCTCATTTTTCTGATTGTACATGTTGTAGGATCAAATGGGTCAGGCAGTCATAAATGTACATGAGGTAATAATGTCTGTTTCAATCTACTAGAGATTATGCATCTTCTTTAAAAAAATGCATAACCTTATGACAATTTGGTGGGAAAAAATCATCATGTTGATCATAATGTAGGAATTGTATTCATCCTGGAAGAAAAAACAAAATCTCTAAAACTGTATTTTAAGCAAATTATAACTGAAAAGTGTTCTCAGGTATAGGAAATTCAGAGTATGTGGTTTAGGACTAGAGCAGAGGGTCACAGTGCTATCCAGAGATACAAGTTTTAATGTCCTCTATCCTTAATCTTGGTGTCTCATTTTTATGCTCTCCAGATGGCTGACAGAACTTCAGTGATCACATCAGTTGTTTCAGGCAGGATGCAGGGAATGAGCAAAAAGAGGAATGGACACAATGACTGATCCCCTGGACATCTGTCTGGGACTTTGACTTCACTTCATTGACCACACTGCATTTCAAGAGAAGGTGGGGAAACAATTGTTATCATCATTTTGTTAAGCTGCCCTTCTTACGATTACAAGGAAGAGTAGAATGCTATTGTCAGAAAGAAGATGGGATATTGTGTAAGTACATAGCAGTCTTGAATTTCTTTTTCCCTGAGATTAACATTTTTGTGCATTTTACTTTTTATTAGTGCATTGCAGTTATACATAATATTGGTGTCCATTTGGATGTAATTACACAAGCGTGGAACATAATTTGCTTCAATTCAGTCCCTAGTACCTGTCATTCCTTCTCTTCTCCCTTCCCCCTATTCCCTTTCAACTACTCTACTGATCTTCTTTGTACATTTTTATAGCTTTTTAAAATTAGTGATGTACAGTGATACATAGAGGTGAAATCCACTGTGCTATATGTATGTACAGAAGCTATTTGGGGTCAATTTTATCTCATGGTTCGTCCTCTTTCCTGCCCCTTCCCTGCCCACCCTATCTCCTTCCTCTGTTCCACTGATCTGTCTTCTATTTACATGGGATCCCCATCCCAATCTTTTCTCCCCTATTTTTGCCACGTTTTTTCATGCAAGAGAAACTTGATAGTCAGTTTACCTCAGAATAAATAAATGATAACATTAATGAATACAATGAAGGTATAAATAGAAGATATAAGTGGAAAATTATCTGGCTAGAGGTGAGAAGGTTAAGAAGTACATCTATTCCTTCCTTTAGAGCCACCAGAGCCACATCTACTTCCATTGGGTTCAACCAATATTCCTATTCTGATAACATTCGGACATATAACTGCAGCAGTCTCATTATTTTAAATAATCATTTATTATTTAAAAGATGGGGACACACAATTCTCCTGTGCCATCTATTTACCTTGCAGCATGTGCAAAGCTGGATGTCTTCTGTATTATACAAGAGTCTACTTCTGATTTCCATTTTCCTCTTGACTGCAGGAGCACTGTCACTCAGCCTTAAAACCCCACAGTTAACCTTGTTCTAATTTCTTTCTGTAATCTCTTATGACCAAGTGTTTCTCCATTCTTGCAGTTTCTTTCCCCAGAATTTCTATGGTAACTCATTTTTATACTGTTACTGCCTCTATCCTGGTTACTGATCAATGATGCTTAGTTGGTATATAATTTGAGTGTGTTGCTCAAAAGTTCATGTGTTGGAAACTTGGTCCCTGGTCTGTCTATACTGAGGCCTAGTGGGAGATGGTTAGGCAACTGGGGGACATTGGCCTGGGCAGAGATCAGGTAATACTCCTAGGGTCCTAGTTCTTTCCACAAGAGTGGATTGTTATAAAAGAACAAGACCAGCTCGTCCTTCCATCTCTTGCTGCTTGTCTCCCCATGTGATCACTCTCACTTCCACCATTGTGGTACCATCCTCCAAGAGGCCCTCAGCAAAAGGCAAATCAACAGGGGTACCTAATCCTGGACTTTCAACCTCCATAA
Source organism: Sciurus vulgaris (assembly GCF_902686455.1). Classification (NCBI taxonomy): domain Eukaryota; kingdom Metazoa; phylum Chordata; class Mammalia; order Rodentia; family Sciuridae; genus Sciurus; species Sciurus vulgaris. The sequence continues at coordinate 19,971,313 of NC_136470.1, read as the reverse complement.
ACTTCTTTCCTTTATAAAGTATTCAACCTCAGTTATTTTTTATAGCAACGGAAAACAGAAAACTAACCAAAAAATTATTTGCCAAAATTGGATTATAGTCATATCAATTTCTCAATGAAAATTATAAAAAGAAATGTGATTATTAATAAAATAAAAATACCTCATACTGCTTTCAAGCATCCTAATAACATCTCTCCAAAATATTTTCAATTCTTAATGTATATTAGCCCCTGATATCGACCTTTACTCCAGCCAAACATGATTATTTTCTTTCTAAATATCCATTTTTCCATCATCTGAACTTCTACTCACAGCATACCTCTCTATCTAGTGAACTCATACCATTGGTTCTATCTATTGAAATTTTATTCATTCATCAGTTTCAAACTCAATATTGACTTCCCTATAAAGGCTTTTCAGATTTACCCAAATGAGAATAGTTTCTTCCTTCTTTTGACAACCATAGATTTTTATTTTTAAAGGCATTATGGTTTTGAAGGTGTTATGGTGTGTTCCCCCAAAAGTTCATGTGTTGATGCAAAAATGTGCAGATTGAAAAGATTCAACTGAGAGAGCTGTAACCTAACTCGTCCATCCTAGTTTGAGTGGTCTGACCATATGCAGGAGAGGCATGGCTAAAGGAATTGAGTCACTGGGGGCAGGCCCTGGAAGGGGGAATCTTCCCAATATCTCCTTCATTACTTTCTCTGCTTCCTGACCTCTAATGCTCTTCTCAGTGTAGAAATAGTTATACCTATGTGCTCAGAATTGTGGACACATTGGTATTCTGAATAAGAATTAAGGCACTGAAAAGAGTCTAGGTATCTTACCAGAGTCTCTGCTTCCCACCCAATGGTGGCAGCTGAAGTGAAGAGAGACTTGAACAAGTCAGACCAGACAGGAAAGATGGCTTTCAAAAGAATATCTGTGTATCCAGGTTTCTAAGCTTCAGCAATACACTAATTAAAATTATATTCAAGGCATGCAGTTATTCCAAGTATTTAATTAATAATAATGAAATTATTATAGGAACATCAATGTGCTTTTAAAATTATTTCTAATTGTGAAAATAGATGAAATTGTGTTGCTAGGATACTGAAGTAGCATTTATTGGTAATAAATACAGACTTTATAAAAATAAATAACATTTTTTATTTAATAGTACTCATTACAAGATAATTTTTTGTTATTATTTCAATTTGTGTTTTAGTTAGCTTTTTCACTGCTAACTAAAAGATCTGATAAGAACAATTTTAGGGGAAGAAAAGTTTATTAGAGGGCTCATGGTTTTAGAGGTCTTAGTCCATAGAAGGTTGACTCTATTCCTCAGGGATCAAGGTAAGGCTGAACATCATAGCAGAAGAGTATAGAGAGAAGGAGCTCACATGGTAATCAGGAAGAAAGAGAGATACAAATATACACCCATAAATATGTCCCTAGTGAACCACTTCCTCTAGCCACACCCCACCTGCCTCCAGTTATCACCCAGTTAATCCCAACAAGGATTTTTTTTTTCAATGATTAAATTAATGCTATAACCCAATCATTTCTTCTCCAAAATTTCTTGCACTGTCTCACACGTAAGCTTTTGGGGGACACTCAGCTTGTTACTTGAGTGGAGAAACTAAGATATATATATGCATCTCTTTATTCCCCGTAGAAGGCAAAGGGGAGATATATTTTAATTTAAAAAGTACAGAATTTGCTTGAATTACTAGGGCATTCTCTAGCCATTGAGGAATCAATGCTTGAAGATATCACTTGAAATGAAAAAGAAGATATTTTCTATACCCCTCACCAATAGTATTAACCTTATCCCCTGACACTGCAAACAAAATAATTATACATGTGACTGATGATTTAAAAATTTCCCACTTGATACAAGGTACTTCTTTTCCTTGCTTAGCAATTAAATTTCTATTGAGTTTTTATCATCAAGGCCATTAGGGGTAAAGTCTTCCATGATAGTTATTTAGACATATGAACTCCAGATTCACATATCTACTCAACGATTTCCACTTATACAATAGTCATTTTAAACTTAGCATGCTAAAATATTAATATGACATTATCCTTGTATGCTCCCTGCTTCCACATCTCAGTTAATGAAAATCTGTTAATGGAGGACATGTAGATTGCTAATGAAGAAAAAATCTTTCTCAAAGGTGAGTTTTTAAAAATGCTGAATTATTTTAACTATTTCATCCTCCTCCCCCTATAACGTTAGCTATGTGGACTGCTTCTCAGAGTGTGAGGTAAAAATGGGCAAAGCACCACCCATGTGAGAATAAAAGAAGCTGTTTGTTCAGAGCTAGCTGTAGTAAGGGAGTCAGCCATTATCACTTGTATTTGGCAAAGTCTCAGGGGCAGGCAGGGAAGTTGGAGAGCTTGATAGACAATGGGAGATTTCAAGTGTACTCTGATTGGAGTTAATTGGAATGGGAAAGTTGGGAGTCCTGGAAACTAGAAGCAGGAAATGTTATGATCCGTCTCCCAAAGGATGCTAAAGTCTTGGTCAACAGCCTATGACTATTAAGAGGTGGGGGAATCTTAAAAGGTGGGGTTTAGTTGGAGAAAGTTAGGCCATGGGAGATGTAAATTGAAGGAGATATTGGGACTCTGCTCTTTTTCTCTCTCTCTCTTTCCCGGCTACACTCAAGTGAACAGAGTTCCTATACCATGTGCTCCCCACCATGATGTTCTTCCTCACTAGAGGCCCAAAGTAATGGGGTCCAAGGGACCTCTGAAACTCTCAGCTAAAATAAACCTTTTCTCCTGCAGGTTAATTTATCTCAGGCATTTTGTTCCAGCAATAGAAATCCAACTAACACAGGGAATATATTTGGCTTTCTCCTTTTGGTCCTGAATCAGAACTCAGGCAAAAAAAAAAAAAAAATGAAATTAGTAATAATAATAATAATACAAACAAGAAATGTGGCATCCTTGATCAATTACAATTCTTCTACCTGATTGCTTTAAACATTGTGGTTTAGTTTCTTGCAGTTTCTGTGGAGGTTGTGGATCAGATTTCTATTGTTATGTAGACTGGGCTGTTCTGAACTAATTCACATCCATTTTAATAACTCACCTCAATAATTCAAACATGAGACAAAGATGTTCTTTAAAGTAAACGCCCAGAGCAACTTCAAAAATATGTCAAAGTCACAAGCTACTACTTATACTAAGGTTAAAAGAATTTAGGAAAAATATATGTTCCAATGGAAATCCATAGATCATCAAGAGGATACCCGCTCCTGGCCATGGGACTATAGTCATTTGTCATGGATAAGCTATTTTATAACTATCCATTGACTGTATCTGACCCATGTTGCTGACTGATCTCATTTTTTACCTATGTTCTGGAGTTATTTTATAACTCTATATACATATATTCATTTTTTATATCCTTTTTTGGCCCAGTTAAAGTATCTGACTGCTTCCCATATTTAATAAGTTAAATATAATATTTAATGTTTATTTATTTTTATGTCAGTATAGCACTTAAGATTTTACATTTTATTTCTGAAAATTTTCTTTTAATAAAATCATTCACTTTTACGAAGAGTTAGATGTATTTTTTCAGATTAAATGAAATAAAAAATGTTTACTAAAAAGAGAATTTTCACAGTGTCTCAAACGGCCAAATTACTTTTAAAATTAGGGCCTGGGATTGTAAAATGTGAACGCCAGTAGCACTTGACTCAACATACACAGTGAATGTTTTTCTTGGCTTAAATTTTAGACACGGAGTAGGTACCCAGAGCTTTAAAATTGGATTTGTTTCCTGGAATTAAGGTTGGAAACCTAATGGGAAAAAAAAAAAAGCTGATCCTGACCACAAATGGCACATCACATCATGACAATCACCATGCATAAATTATTCAAACTGTGATTTAATATGCTTCTAAATAGTCCAGCATAAGTACCACAAATTCCTTTAGCTCAATTTACTATTACACAGCAGCCCTTCCAGAAATACAAAATCATTTTCACAAATAAAAGGTCAACACATTTTCAGTGCATAAAACTGCATTTAAAAGCCTAATCTCAACCAAAACAGTGATCCTATTTAAAAGTTATTTTCTATATATTATTGTAATCTCTTCAGAATAATTCAGATAATAATTATTATCTCTTCAGAAACTCTCTAACATTGCAGAGAAAATTATAGCATTGTTGGTAATGATGATTTGTTATGGTTATTATTAAATTGAATGTTTGCTTATTACTATGCTAGGCTTTTTCTTTGATAAAATGAACAAATTCAATTGAATGAGTTGTTAGTAATGAAGAGTTTATTTGCAAAAGAAATTTTTGTACCATGCTTTGTATCTGTAAAGGAACAAGGGATTGCATGCTTTGATAAAAATGACCCTTTCATAAATATTCCCTTTTTACATTTTTAAACAGTTAAACTTTTATATATTTAAAAACTGAAAGGGTGCTTTGTGCATCATAAAAGTTTTCTCTTAATTTTTGTAGGGGTTTATTTTATTAGTAATCTGATTAAAAAAAAAAAAAAAAAAAGCATGTAAAGCCTGGTCTCAAGAGTGTGAATGACATTTTAGACTCACAAGTTACTATTTTTCTTTATTTTTGTACAATACTCGGGATCGAACCCATGTTAGGCAAACGCTTTACCACTGAGCCTCATTCTCAGTCCAATTAGCATGCATTTTCTCATTTGATTGCATACATTTTTAATTTCTATACTTCTACTAAGTATTCTGATGAGGCTTTAACAAAATAATAAATCTTAAACAAATATTCATTTCTTACAGTTCTGCTAGTCTAAGATTCAGGAGCCACCAGATTTTGTGTCAGGTGAGGGTCCTTCTTCTGGTTCATAGAGAGTCATCTCACCTTCATAAAAAGTGTGGAGAGTGGTCATCAACTGATCCTGAGTGTTAGCAAAGAGTCAAGGCTGGGAAATATTCCTTGCCAAAGGTAAAGATGTTAGCAGCCTTGACTCTGGACTCTGTTGCCCAGATGTCCCAGGATAGTAGGTGTACTGGGTACAGCAGGATAATGGCAGAATGTTCTTAGCACTGCAATAGTAGGATAGCTGCAAAAAATGTTTCTAACTCTATAACTTTTTAGTGCACAAAGAAGCCTCTGACAACTTACAAGCTTTGAATAATTTACAATGCTCCTGAAGTTTAACTTCCTGATTATGAGACCCTATATAATAAAACTGTGGAGCTAGTTCTGGGTCGCTGTACCTCCATCAGAGTATAGTGTCCCACCTGGACCCAGTTTACTTGATAATGTCTCTGTGTTTTCTTTGTCTCAGTGTTTTCTCCATCTCCAGTTGCCCCTACCAGAAAATCCTTTGTTGATGCTGGGCAGTTTGCAGAAAAAGGACTTTAGAGAGTTTTCTCACTGACTTCCCACCCAGAGAAGCTCACTGGGCTTCTTTTATAAAGGCACTAATTATATGAGTGCACCACCATCATGACCCAGTTGCTTTCCAAAGCCCCCGTCTCCTAACACTGTCATATCAGAGTTAGGATTTCAATGTAAAAATGTTGGAGAGAAACAAGCTTCTAATTCTTTTCAATATACCTGAGAATATGTGATTTGTTTTGTGATATTTGAATAACCACTGCTCATTCTTTCCTAATTTATTCATCGTTTTGTGAATACAAGAGTCAAAAACCAGGATATTAGCAGAAAAATATATTACTAATGAAATTATTAACTGAATGATTTAATGAAATTGGTCAAATTAATATTAAAATAATTAACTTATTCTTGTAATTAAACAAGTTATATGCTTTTAAAAATAACATTGATTGCATAATATGGGTCTTGGAGAAATTTAGAAATATATTCTCCATAATGGCCCAATCATATGAGAAATAATAAACAGATAATTGCCAGACTATCCATAAAATTATAATTCTGACACACGACCTACCTAAACAATTCAAAGGAACCATTCTAAGAAGCTAGCCTTTATCTATAGATTAGACGTTTAGGAAGTCATACCAGTATCTATTCCAATCCAAGAATCGAAACAAAAATCTCTTTAAGAATTTGTCTCAAATTGCCAGGGCTTGGTTAATGAAAGACAGATTTCCATTTTTCTTTCCTGATTCGAACTTAGGACTAATCAGAGACAGTCAGATATGAACCCCCATTAAGCCAATCAAAATTCTCCCTTTAAACTTAGGCAACTTGGAGCATCCACACTGCAACATCCTGTCTGGGCAGACTTAGAGCTTCCCTTGCTTCCCCCTCAGGCCCTTGTTTGCCAGCCTTTCAGTCTCTGCCAAGTCTAATGATAGTGCTGACTCCTTTAATAATGAGGTCTGAATAATTAGTCTTGCTTATTTTCATTTGATCAGTTCTGGTCATTTCTGAAGGATAGGGTTACCTACCTGTCCTCCTGCTGAAGCCAGAATTGGGAACAGGTAGTTAGTGTAGAAATAGGGGATCAGGTCAAATCGAGGAAATGGAGGCCATAAAGTCATCGGCCTCTGGAAGTTGGAGATTACCCTGGTAGAATGGAATGTCAAGGATCTCAGGAGGCCATTGATTACCAAATTTACCTGCCTTTATCAAGGACTGCAAGCATGGAGCTGCTAATTAATGGGCCCTTATCTACCTGAATCACCCTGGCCCTCCCCCTGTCCATGGTTTCTCACTTAATGCAAAACCAGGCCTAGTCACATAGGCAGGAAGGCCTAGTCACGTAGGCAGAGATAGGAGGGGAGAGAACTGGAGAACAAAAGAGAATTTAACCTATAAACGATGTAGGGTGCCCACACTTCTTGGGACTTTAGAACATCAGCCATGGCCCCCTTCTCCCTGCTGGAGAAGTATTATTAGCTGTATTATTAGCTTTAAATAAAACCTGCTTAATATGCTTGCCTTGGCGTGCTTCTCTAGCGTTCAATCTTCAACATTAGAAGGAGCAGAACTCGTCACCGGTAAATGGCAGTATCACTGCCACACCCTAAGTGATCCCAGCACCAAAATTCCTCCCATGAACTGGTCCTGCCCCCTGACCACCAAAAGGGTCCGCCAAAAGTAACTAACTCTCCCCTGGCCTGGCTCTGTTAAGACTGCGTGTAATACAAAGCTGATCTCCCGCCCCTTCCGTGGCACCACAACCTAACTTGTCAGTCTGAAAGCTGCTCTGCTCGCCCCTTACGCTGCTGCAGGAATTTCTGGCCTACACTACAGCCATTTCCTGCTTCCCATGTTACATCCTAGCTTGTCAGTCTGAACGTCCTAGCTAGCCATTGGTTCATCAGTCAACTTGCACGTATTCTCCTCCGCTATTGGTTCCTTCCAGCCCTGGAGATTCCAATATCTGGGAGAAGCATCCATGACATCTTTCTCTTTTTCCTTCTTTCCAGCCGCCAGTGGACGCTCTAGTCGTCCGCCTAATAAAATCTTTTGTGTGAGGTCTCGTGTCTGGAGTGGATTTCTGGGTGCTGTTGCTGGACTGCAACTCAGACGGGGCGTCTGGAGCACCTGCTCCGTTGGATTCAAGGGCCAGGGCTGCCGTGGGTCCCGAGCTGAGCTGCATTCTTCCTTACATCTAGTGCTGTGACTCTGATGGGTCCTTCCACTGCCTCTTAGGCAAGTGGAAACCTGTCACCCCAGTGACCCATGGACACAGCCTCACCTTCCATTCACCCAGACGCTCAGCTTTCTGCATGCAACACGGGACTTCAGATTGCCTCCCTTAGGCAGGTCCCCCTAGACTGACTTAAACACACTTCTGCTGAACTGAGAAGCGACCATTGAGTGTCCGGGGCTCTCAAGGCAGCTGAGGTGTGGGAGTACCCCCAGCCACGACTTTCATAGTTATGGCTGGTCCCCATAGTTGGTCTTATCTACTGGGTGGATTCCTGATTTTATGGTGGAGATTCTCTCTCTCAGGGTTGAGGCTCAACTTCACGCACTTTTTTTTTTTTTTTTTTCCCGAAAATCCTGATGTCAAGTCCTCAAACCCTCACAGCTATTGCCTGGCGCGTATTGGTGCTATGTGACAACCACATCTCTGCCCTGCCTTCTCGTAGTTACCTAATCCGTGTTCTTGGGACGCCTTGAACACTGACTTAGGTGTTTCTCAGTCTTCACCATGGGATCCAGGACCTCCATCCCGGCAGACTCACCCTTGGGATTAGACAATCTAAAGCACCTCCACCTGTTCCTTGAATTAGAGCCAAGCTGTCCTTTAGATAATAAATCGGAATGGCCTATTTATGGCATCCTGGATCCCAGCATTATACTAGGTGTAGTAATGTGTATAATTATACTGGGTATAATTAAGTATATATTATGTGAGCGAGCTGGTGAATGGAAAGAGATTTTTTTTTCTTCAAGCTTTTTCTTTCTTTCATGCTAAACCCGATCTTTGCTCTCCTCAAAAACCTGAACACATTCTCTTGGCTACTCCTCCCCCTTTTAATCCCTTCTCCTCCTCTGACTTTGATCCAGCTAATGAACCACCTCCTTACAGGTCTCCTGCTGCAGAAACCCCTGTTCATTCCTCTCCTTTGCCTCATTCAGTTTCTGCTTCTGCTCCTCCACTCAGCCCACCAAGTCCTCCCACCACGCATCCTGTGCACATGTTTTAGCCCCTTTACGAGAGGTGGTTGGCATGGAGGAAGTAATCAGAGTCCATGTTCCTTTTTCACTGTCTCATCTTTCCCAAATAGAGAAGCAGCTAGGCTCCTTCACCTCCAACCCTGCAAACTTCATTAAGGAATTTCAGTACCTTGCCCAGTCTTATGACCGTACCTGGCATGACATTTACATGATCATGTCCAACACCCTGACCCCTGAGGAGTGCAGGAGAGTCTGGGAACAGGCGTGCAATTATGCAGATGAGATTCATCAATCGACCCCAACCCACCCCGTTGGGGCTGAAGCAGTACCAGATAGGGAGCCCCAATGGGACTATAATACGGGGACTGAGTGTCTGCAGCAGGATGAGTTTCAAACCTGCATTCTTGCAGGTCTCCGAAAGGCCGCTATTAAACCGTTAACTATGATAAACTTCAGGAAGTGATACAGGACCAAACTGAAAACCCATCAACATTTCTAAGTCGTCTCACAGAGGCCATGCTCAGATATACTAACCAGGACCCTGAAACTCCAGAGGGACGGCAGCTACTTATGACTTATTATTTTTCCCAAAGTTACCCTGACAAAGGCTAAATCGAGGCAGTTGAATAGGGGGCCCCTTACCCTACAGCCAGAGGTTCTAATAGTGGCATTCAAGGTTTATAATAGAAGGGAAGAAACAAAGCAAAAATTAAAATACCAAATGCTGGCCAAAGTCTTTCAGCCAGTTAGACCTGCTCAATTGTCCACTGCTAGGGCGCCCAAGCTCCCAGAAGACCTCCAGGCCTATGCCTCAAGTGCGGGCAAGAGGGCCACTGGGCACGAGCCTGCCCCAATCCCCGGAAGCTCCCAAGTCTTTTTTCCAAAATGCCACCAAGTTGGACATTGGGCAATGGATTGCCCTTGTGCTCAGAGAAGTGCCAGGTCATCTTTGCCCCCTTCTCCCAGTGACTTACTGGGATTGGCAATGGATGACTGAAGGGGCCCAGGACTTCAACACCTGATGACCATCACCACTCAGGAGCTCTGGGTGACCCTTACAGTGGCAGGCAGGCAGCTCCCTTTCTTATAGATACTGGAGCCACCTTCTCAGTGCTACAGGAGTTTTGGGGATCCACTTCCCCTGCCAAACACTCTATTGTCAGGGTAGAGGGAGAACCATATAACACCCTACAAACCCCTCCAATAAGTTGCCATATAGGACAAATTGGTTTTACTCATTCCCTTTTTGATAATTCCTTTATGTCCCATTCCCCTTCTGGGAATGGACATCCTAACCAATTTGGGTGCCTCTATTTCCTTCTCACCCACCATGCGCCTCAGCCAAGACTCTTCTGCTATTCCTCTCCTTATGACTCTGCAGGAATATACGGCCCAAACAGTCTCCATATCCCTTTCCTCCCTCCCTGGTTGACCCCAAGATCTGGGGCACCCATACACCCTGTATAGCCAAATGCTCACCTGTTCTCATTCACCTGAAAGACCCAACATCCTACCCAGCCCTGGCCCAATATCCCCTTCCCCAAAGGAGCCTTATAGGACTTCAACCAATCATCCAGGATTTAAGGCAGAAAGGCTTCCTGCGCCCTGCCAACTCACCTTACACTTCTCAGGTTAAGCTCTATTCTCAATCCACTAACCCCTCTCCAGCTCCTAATCCACAGGCTTCTTCCAACTGATACTCAGCCACTCCTGTGGGACCCCTCCATCTCAGACTGAAGGCCATCGAGCCTTCCACCCTTTCTCCCATTCCAGAGACTGGGGACCAGACAACTGAGGCACCAGACAAACGCACCCAGCCATAAGTACTAGACTCCTGTTTGTTATTTCCCTAACCACTGGATTCGTTTTCCCAATAGATGCCAGCCGTAAAAAGGGGCGGGGGGGGGGGTGTCCTTCCTATAGGAGGAGTGTTGCTTCTATGTCAACCAATCAGCTTGTATTACAGGAATATCAGGATCTTACAGGAATCGGAGCCTGGCTACAGGTGTGCTCCCCAGAGGAACTATCGAGTCCCCAACTCCTTCCTGCCACGAGGATATCTGTCCCCTGAATCAGCTCTATGTCCACACTCAGCAGGAAGCAATTACAGAAGACGAACCTTCATCCATGTACCCAAAAGCTTTTCTTATAAAATCAAAAATGGGAGAATGTAATACAAAGCTGATCTCCCGTCCCTTCCGTGGCACCACAACCTAACTTGCCAGTCTGAAAGCTGCTCTTTCTACCCATTACGCTGCTGCAGGAATTTCTGGCCTATGCTACAGCCATTTCCTGCTTCCCAAGTTACATCCTAGCTAGCCATTGGATCATGAGTCAGCTTGCAAGTATTCTCCTCTGCTATTGGTTCCTTCCAGCCCTGGAGATTCCAATATCTGGGAGAAGCATCCATGACATCTTTCTCTTTTTCCTTCTTTCCAGCCCCAAGCAGACGCTCTAATCATCCGCCTAATAAAATCTCTTGTGTGAGGTCTCGTGTCTGGAGTGGATTTCTGGGTGCTGTTGCTGGACTGCAACTCAGACGGGGCATCTGGAGCACCTGCTCCGTTGGATTTAAGGGCCAGAGCTGCCGTGGATCCCGAGCTGAGCTGCGATTTTCCTTACATTGTGTTCATATGCAGACCTTTGTGGTGGCCGGCAACCATAATTTTCCCCTGAAAAATGAGCCACATCAGGTGTTTGACCCATTGACTTCTAAGTTGCATAAAGAAGAGCTTGTTGATCTGAGGTCTGTCGGGGTCTCAAGCCCCCTTGCTCTTCTCGACCAGCAACAAGGGAAGGGAGCACTCTCCAACAAGGTCAGACCGGGAAAGGTAGGGCCAGTTGACCACCCGCACCCAGCCCTCCCGGCGGAGGACAATCAGACGCCTCAGGGAGACCAGTCACAGCAGAAACTCATTTGTTGAGGAAGTCACACGGCTTTTATGTAGGGTGGAGTCTAGGTGGGAACCAATCAGCTTAAAGGTCAGCAAGGCGGGGGAGGAGGGGTTCACGTAGGCTAGAGTCCCATAGGACTATATGGCAAGCACGAGCTGATCAAGTTCGCAGAACTGTTGTTAACCAATCCCTGACGGTGGCCCAATTTATCGTCATTAACTTTTGAAACCGCCTTTGAGGCCTTGATCTTGCTCACTCGCCAGGGAGTAAGGAGTCAGCCTGAGTTAGTTAACGTGTCATTAGTCCCAACAGAGGTCTGCTTCCCACCTCCCACCTCCATTATCTGACAAGAAAAAGGGATGTTGGAGGGTTCTTTTTACCCCTCCCTGTTCCAACCAACCTCCAGTTTTTCCTCTCTTCAGGAGACCTCTGGATCAGACTCACCGGTGCCGCCCAGATAAGGTGTGTGCTTGGAACAATGCCAACCTGCATTTAGGGTCCACGTGGGCTGGCCCGGTTCCACCCGCTCTTCCCCAAAAGCCTCCTGTCTGCAGGGGCCCTGATTCTGCTTAGGGAGAGCCACCACACTACTGAGGCTGGCCTAGCCTGGAACTGCCCTTCCCCACAGTGGCCTTGGAGCATTGTGGCTCCTGCTTCTCCACCTTCTCACCTGCCACAAGATTGCAACCCTCTGACCTGCCTGCCAGTCAGAGAGCACCAGGCTCACCACCGATCCACGTTGTTCAGGGGCGAGCGAAGCTCTGGCGCCCAATCCACATGGGAGCTCGGTGCACAGCCTCCACCTTCTCCTATGCTCCCTCTCCCCAAAAGCCCTGTATGACCATGTAGCCTCATGGCTCAAGCTGGGCTGATGGTCTTCACTGGGTCCTGTCGGGGTAGGGCTCACACCATGGGAGAAAGCACATGTTGGGTGCATGCCACCACGACCTGTGGAGCACCACAACATCATCCTCCTTCCTGCTTCAAAAGAGGTGGATTGGATGCCCCATTGACCCAGGTTTGGAAATGTCTGCTCTGACTGGCTTCGGTTTCTTTTCTGTGGGAGAACTCTGGCAATTTATTTTATATTAATCTCAATCCAGTACTCAAGTCATTTTGTTTCTCTCAGGAACACCCAGCCCCTAGATGACTTTACATCCTGTTTTCTTTTTTTTTTTCCCCCAAACCAGGTTTTTGCCACGACCCCTCAACTGACCCCAGACATTCTCAAAAGGGAAACCCAAACTGCTTTCCCCATGTCAGCCCCACCCCAGCTTGAAGCAGCAGGCAAATATTTTCCTTCTGAAGAAATTTTAAAGGCAAAACTGGCTGGTAAATGTCCTCCCTTAACTCAACATAATTATCAAAATGTTAATTAGTATCCTCCATTCTGAATGAGGTCCCAGCCCAAAATCATGGAAAAAGGAGCCTTATTTCAAGCCCTACCCTTAGCTTACCTATGAATCAAAAAAGTTAACCTGTTGTCACTGAGAAAAAGACCAGCCCAACAGCCTGCTGGATTTCTCAATGAGGAGCTTGACATAACAGCCTCCTCCTCAAAATGGGAAAGAGCACTTTCCCTCAGCTCCTGCCGGATCACACTCACTGAGGCTTGCATTGGAATGTAAATGGAAGATTCAGCAGGAGACCAATCTGAGAGTGAAGGAAAAAAAAAATGTTAATTTAACTTCTCCCTGGCTGCAGAACAGGGAGAAAAATGATTTCAGGGCTCTCTCTCTCTCTTTTTCTTTCTCACTCCCTTGCTTTCACTCTCTCACCCTGCTTTACTGAAATAATTAATGGCCATGCCATTTTTTTCTAGGACTCTTGTTTTGTTTTGTTTATTCTGTATTTTTTGAGCTCATGATTTTGATTGGGCACACCTAGGTTAATGTGTTTTTCTGATCAGACCTATTTTACCCAACTATAAAGATTTTTTACACTCTGCTTTGTTCAAAGGCCAATTTGCAAAGGTTAACCCTCAATCTAATAGGCTTTAAAAAGTTATAAAGTCTTCATTCCTTTATTTTGTGTGTGTGTGTGTGTACACCAGTGTATTGTCCTGTCTACATGTGTGTACCAAAATTAAATAAGCTCATAAATTAAAAATTTAAAAAAATTTTAAAAATGGATCCAAGTGCCTTTGGGGGCACCCCTGCTCATACAGCTACAGCTGAATCCCCAGATTGACTGTTCCCCCCACCTTCCTCTCTCACCCTTGCCATCCTCTCCCCAGTCCCTCCCCTCCACAACACCCTGCTGGCCTCCAGTTCAGAGACCTCCTTGCCATTTTGTTCTTTCATTCAACAATGTATTTCTCATTCTCTGGAGAGGTAAGACTTCTTACCTCTCCAGATAAGTACTGGGCATGTTCTCCCTTAGGTGGGAGGGTTTGAGGAGGAAGAGGAAGAGGAGATGCCTCTGCAGGAGGAGGGGGTGGGTTTGCAGGAGGAGGACAGGAAGAGGAGGGGGAATTCTGGCCAGAGCATGGAGGGGGTGGGGTTTGGGACCGGTCCCAGCAAGGAGAACCTGGGTAGTGGAACAGGTAGAAGAAAGGGCGGGGCGAGTGCCAAATTCCAAAAAGAAAAGCTTGCAAATGGTCCTAAGTGTCCTTTGGTGGCCATCTTGAGCCATTATCTAGAACATACTGAGGCCAAGCCACAGTCGAATAAAAAAACTAGCCGTTTACAGCTTAAGTCTTGGGGGAGTCCCAGTTTAGTAAAATTATGGTAGAGACAGCCCAAAGGAGTTTTGGGGTCTAATGAGCTACTGGTATTTCCCATTAGCCATCCAACTTTACCCAGATAGATGTACAGAAGCAGAAAAAGGCGTCCCGATTTTAACTTGTGTACACTGGAAAAACGGCAGACAGGCCAAAAGCCAAAACGTCTTTTGACTTTTGGGAGTGCAGAATGGAATAAATGGGGGGCTAACTGGAGGCTGGGATGTCTCCACAGCTACCAGAGCCTGAACGGAATGCGGGGAAGGAACTGTCTGTGGCACGTGCACTGGACAGACCCCATGCTAATTGGATGGTAAAGATTGGAAAGGCAAATGGGAAAACCCCAGGGAACTTACCGGTCTGATGCTGGATAAAGGGAAACAGGATGGAGCCGAATGGAGCAGAGCTGAGCAGAACAGAACAGAATCTCCTGGTTCTTCTGAAGGAGCAGGTGGACCTCAACCCCAATGAGGGAAGCCCGAAAACCCTCCTGGGTTTCAACACTAAATGTAAGCTCAGGGGCATGGCTAGTGGCTAAATAAAATCGGACAGAGAGCAGCCGAAGCAAGCTTTATTGGAAATTGGCCCTCAGGTGAAATTCCCAGCCCCCCTGGGGTACAGGTCAAGGTAGGGAGCTGGAGAAAATTGCACATGGTTCCAGCTGCCTAGGGTCTTCATAGGCCGGAATGGGCAGAGGTCCTGCTGAGTGACAGGTGGAGGTAAGGGTCAGTGGAGTTTTCCTCCCTGTTTGATTGGTCACCATGTGGCATGCTGCCCTTTGCCTCAGTTGCTCTGCTGTCCCTCATATAGTCACCCAAATTCCAACCTAATAAGTACACTGCTTCAAGATCTCACCTTTTGACTAGCCAGGACCCTGGAAATCACCGACCACTGAGATTGGGGTAAAAAGTTTTGAAGCCTGAATTGGGGACAGGCAGTTAGTGTAGAAATAGGGAATCAGTTCAAATCGAGGAAATGGAGGCCATGAAAGCCATCTGTATCTAGAAGTTGGACACTACCCCTGGCAGAATGGAATGTCAAGGATCTCAGGAGCCCACTGATTACCAAATTTACCTGCTCTTGTCAATGACTTCAGGCAGGGAACTGCTAATTAATGCCCCCTGGACCCTTACCTGTCTGAATCACTTTGGCCCTCTCCCTGACATCTGTTGCTCACCTTTTTTTGCTATGTCACCAGCGATTTCTGGGCCTAGTCCAGTCCAGTGACTGGCACACCTGTGACATAAGAGTTCAGAGGACAGTCTCTTCTCAAACCATCACTTCTGTCAAGTCTTTCTAAATATCTCCAACCCCTTGGGCTGCCTCTTTACTAACTTTAAGAACCTCTCCCCCCAAACTAACCTCAAAATTAAACACCTCATTAGGCTCAGCACTCAAATTTGGCCATAGTATAAATTATATTATCAGTGCCCATCAGTGGTGATTGGTCTGTTCTTAAGTTGTGTCCCACAACAAAACCCCTCCCTCTGCCAACTTTGTTACGCTTTGCAGTTACTAATTATGAACTCACAACTTTCTTCTTCATTCACAGCCCCAGAGATAACCAATGAACCACCCCTTACAGATCCCGGGTCCCATGGCCTCCCCTTTGGCCTCACCCTTCTCCTTAGGTTCCTGTCCTCAAAGCCCCTCTGCTCCCCAATTAGATCTTCCTCCACAAATTCAACATTCTCCCTCCCCTTTACAATCTCCTCCCCATACATAGTCAAAAACTCTCCCAGTAAAAATATGCGTTCCCTCTCCAGGAGGTGATGGAGGCTGAAGGGACCATCTGAGTCCATATCCACTTCTCCATGACAGACATGTCTTGAATAGAGGACAGATTAGACTCATTTTCTGAAAATCCTGCCAAATATAGAAAGAAGTTTACCACCTAACTCAGGTATATCACCTCACTTGGGCAAGCATGTATTATATGTTAACTTCCACCCTGACCAATAATGAACATGCCCACATCTGGCAGGCTGCTAGAGATCATGCAGACCTCCTACATGGCCAAAACCCTGTTCTCTGTCTAGCAGCAGATGCTGCTATCCTTGCAGCTGAATCTGATTTGACATATCAGCCTCAAGATCCTAGGATTGTCAGACTCCAACACATGATTACTTGTCTCCTTGAAGGCATGGCAAAAAATTCTCATACCCAGCTTAATTTGGACAAGGTAATAACCCTGGTGGTATTCTCTTTTTCTGTCGGGGTCTTAAGCCCTCTCGCTTTTCTCGACCAGCGGCAAGGGAAGGGGACACTCCCCAACAAGTTCAGACTGGGATAGGAAGGGCCGACTGACCGCCCGCACCCAGCCCTCCGGGGGCTGAGGACAATCAGACACGTCAGGGAGACCAGTCACAGCAGGAACTCATTTATTGAGGAAGTCACACAGCTTTTATGTAGGGTGGAGGCTAGGCGGGAACCAATCAGCTTAAAGGTCAGCAAGGCACGGGGGTTCACCCAGGCAAGAGTCCCATAGGACTATATGGCAAGCACGAGCTGATCACATTTGAGGAACTATTGTTAACCAATCCCTGAAGGTGGTCTGATTTATCGTCATTAACCTTTGAAACTGCCTTTGAGGCCTTGATCTTGCTCACCCCCCAGGGAGTAAGGAGTCAGCCTGAGTTAGTTATTGTGTCATTAGTTCCAACATTTTTCCATTTTAATTTTATCAGTGCATCTGCCCCTGATATTTATAAAAAACAAACAGTAAGAAAAGGGCTCTGAGATACCTCAAAAACAGTTTTTAGACACATCTTTCAAAGTTTTTAACAAAACTGAAGATGAGGCCAAAAAGGAGAGAGACAAACATCCTAAAGCTAAATATCAGCTCCTGACCTCAGCTATCCAGAGCCCAAGGAAAGTCCCTATAGTTTTTAGCCCCACCCAACCCTCTAATATCCCTATGCTTCATAGTCCCACCAAACCCTCTAATATACCTCCCAGGCCCTGCTTCCAAAGTGGGCAAAAAGGACACTGGGCAAAAGCCTGCCCTATCCCAAGGCCCCTCTCCAAGCCCTGTTCAAACTGTGGACAATGGGGTCACTGGAAAGTGGATTTTCCCCAGGGAAGAACATCCCTCCCCCAAGTACAGCCACCTGATTCCCAGGTCCCTTTCATTGAGTTGGTGAAATAAGGGGCCTGGACTCCAATGCCCCTGCCATCTCAGGTGGCACATCCAAGAAGCCCCAGGGATGGTGAATGGCCACATAGTCCCATTTGTGGTCAACACTGGGGCAAGCCTTTTGTTTTTAACTCAATGGCATGGACACACTTTCAAATAAAACACCCCATTTAAGGACTTCTCGGGGACCCCTACATATCCAACCTTTTTTGCACATTTGGATCCTTTTCATTATCCCATTCCTTTATAGTTGAGTCAAGCTGCCCCATCCTCCTATTGGGTCAAGATCTCCTTCACAATTTAAAAGCCTCCATTATCATTCCCCCCATTAATGTTCACTACCATCTTTTTAACACATTCTGGCCCAGACCTGGTACCTACACTCCCTAAGACTCCTGATTTTTTTTGCTTGCTGAGATTATACCCCATAGTCTGGGAAACATTCTACCTCAAACAGCAAGACACCATTTCCCAATCTACATCCAACTGAAAGACCTCACTCACTGTGTAACTTTTTAAACTCCTTAACCCTCAAAGGTTTAAAGCCCATCATCTCCCATTTATTACAGGCCAAACTTCCCATACCAACCAACTCTCCTCATAACTCCCCTTTCTTGGAGCACAGAAAACCAATGGCCAATTCCAGCTAGTACAGGACCTCAGAAAAATCAATGAGGCAGTTGTTCCCACATACCCTGTAGTGCCCAACCCCTACACCTTTTCATCTCATATTCCAGTCTCTACCACACATTTCTCAGTATTAAACCTGAAGGATGCCTTTTTTACTATTTCTCTCCATCCTGCCTTATGCCTACCTTTTGCCTTTACCTGGACAGACCTAGACACTAACTACTCTCAGCAGCTCACCTGGATTGTTCTCCCATAAGTCTTCCGAGATAGTCCCCATTACTTTGGCTGAGCTCTCCATTGTGATCTGGAAACCCTAAATTTATCCTCTCGCCACCTTATGCAATATGTAGATGACATCCTGCTCTGTAGCCCTTCTCTAAAATATTTCACACATCACACTAGCCTTCTGCTTAAATTCCTGGCCTCCTGGGGGTACTGAGTTTCTCAATCTAAGGCCCAGCTCTGCTCCCCTCAGGTACAATATTTAGGCATCCTATTACCTCCCACATCCCTCACCATACCCCCAGAGAGACACCAGGCTTTAAAAGATATTCCCCTACTGACCACCACAAGCACATGCTGTCGCTCTTCAGCCTTTTAAATTATTTTCACTTCTGGATACCAAAATTCTCCCTCATAGCCAAATCCCTTTATGAAGCTTCCAAAGGGAAACTTTCAGATCCTCTTCCATCTCCCCATTCTTTTTCTTCTACCATTTCTACTCTCTAGAATTCTCTTTTCAAATCCTTAATTCTGTATTTGCCAAATCCTGATAAGCCTTTTCTTCTACCACTCCACTCAAAACACAGATAAGTCTTGGAAGTTATTTACCAGAAGGCAGGAGAACCCCCCCCCCCAAACCCAATGCATTCTGATCTAAACAATTAGACTTAGTTTATTAAGGCTGGTCTTAAATATTAAATATACATAGGAACAGAATAGCAAGGATTCATTCTAGATTCCTGCAGAATTGGATGAAATTGAGCTTAAAGTACAATCACACAGAATAAAGAGTTAAGACATTATAGATAGTATAAAGTGATTTCTATATATGGATCACGATTCTAAGTGTTTCATTATTTTATCCTCCAAAAAAACCCTTTGAAAGAATATTGTTTTAAATATGAGAAATGAAGAACTTGGAGATTAAACTACCTAATGTCTTCAAAGCTATGGGGAAACAGAGCCAGAGTTGAAACTTTGACATATCAATCTACACTTGAACACTGAATCAAAACACTAAACTGCATCTACAAATTAAGAATGGCTTCAATATTCTATAGTTTGCTTTGTAAGTTCATTTTCTTTTCACAAACGGTATAAGCTAATGTAGCACAAAGCATAGAACTGCTTTTTTTAATAACTTCAGTTTGCATTACCACGGATGCTAAAATATTTTTAAAGCAGTTGTTAAATTAGTCTTTCTCTTTCTGCTTATATAAATAAACAGGAAATATGGAACTTCAGGAGAGGTGTTTAAAATCCCAATATTCGCTTACTAGTTTAGAAATACAAACATGGAGGACAGAAGATGGTCAATTAAAGGAAGGGTGCACTTCCCAGCCATTCCTTAATTCAAGATTAATAAAAATAAGAAAAGGAAGAACAGGAAGACTGCTTCTTAAAAGATAGCTTACTAAGGAAATCAAAGAAATTCAGTAAAAAAAACAATAGAGATACAGAACATCAAAAACTTCTAACTTAATATAAGATAATATACTAGAGATGCAACAGTTTGTTTCACAATGACAGCAACTGACAGGAGGAAGAATATCCACAAGCAAAGAGAGAGAATAAAGAAAAAGAAGAAGAAAAAATAGGATTGGGGGAACATGTGAAATAGAGAGGGAAATTGACCTAATAGACCCAGAATTGGTGGGGAAAGTGGTCAACTGAAAATTAAAAAAAAAAAAAAAAAAAAATCACTCATGCCCATGGTAAGATAGTTCAGTGCAAACCCATGTCCCTGGCATGAGACCTCTTGTAAACACTGTGCAGCCACAAGCAAAGGAAGTTGCCAGTTTTGACCTAGCAGTCACTTATTGTGGGCCATAGAGTCTGTCTGTACCTGCCTGTACCAGAGTGACTGAAACAGGTGCAAAGAGAAGTGTTCCTAGGGTTTTCAGGCTAGGTATACCAAGAGAGAAGTACCTTTGTTGTTGGTGCCCCATAAGAGTTATTGGTAAGAAGCTAATAACTGGCCAGACATAATATCTGTACTCCAGGTCTGATCCTGTATAATTTACATTAATAGTGAACATGAAATCTATGAAGGTTTACACTCCATATCCTAAAACTGGAACTTATGAGAGGTTGCTGACACCCAGCCATCCAGCAAAGATTTATCTCCCCAGCATATGGATCAAATTTCAAACACCCACCAACAGAATTCCAAAGTTCAGCCAAGACTAGACTCCAAACTACCATACTTCCAATTTAGTACCAGCCCCACAACAGGAGCACATCTAGTCTATCCTATCCTATACTGGGAGATGGAAAACTGAGATCACCTTGAAGCCAGCTTTGATGACTGGCTGCAATAGCTGACAGATAGTTAAGACACACAAAGACTGGATTTAAAAATGTCCAAGTGCTACAGAGCCTAAACACAAATACCAGAAATGAAAATCCATCCTTAACAACAGTTTTGACCATGTCAGCAGAAACAAGTCCTCTATTTATCATAATAATTTCAATCTTTTTTTTCTATTCCATCCTCATTTTTTTACTTTTTAATTTTAATGTTTTAAAAAATTATATTTTATTTTATTTTATTATTTTTCTTTTACTTTTCCCCATTCTGTATAATTGCATTTGTATGTTTATGTGTATGCATGTGTGCATTCTCGCAGCTTGGATAGGTCCAAAAATAACATACATATTCACACAAATTTACATTCAATTTAATTTTTTTCTTCTTCACCTGATTATTAGTTAGCCTTGGTTTGACTTAGGTGGGGAAAAGTTATACTTGGATTTGAGTTGTTTAGAGTGACATTTGCTTGGCTGTTCATACCTTGGTTTCTGTCCCTTATATTGCCCTTTTTTCTCTCTTCTACTATTGATGACTACATTTTCCTTTTCCCTCTTCCTTGCTTTCATTTTTTTGTCATGTTTAGTTAATGTTTTATTCTATCTACTTTGCATCCAGCATCTGCTACCTACCACTGTTCTCCTCTGTTCACTTTTATAACTATTTGAAACTTTCTTTGCCTTCCCACCCTTTCCTTGCTTCACTTAAGAAGCTGTAGTCTCGCTATAAAATAGAATTATATAGTTTACATAATTCCTATACCTTTCTTATTGTGATTATCAATCCAGTAGAAACACCTGCTGTTCATTGCACAATCTTGTGCACAATTTTTAGTTGTCAGTACTGATGTTAAATGTTTGCCCCAACATTCCTATGTAGGTGGCAACTAGTGTTACATATATCAATGTAGACATTGGACATGTATCTTAAGGCAGTACATCTGTTGTGAGCATTATTGCTATTCCTGGCTCTCCCCTTCCTCTAAAATGGCCGGTAAGTGACTATGACACCTTAAGTTCAGACAGTAAAGGTCCTGCTTCCAAACAACTCACAATTTAACAAAGTAACAGTGAACCTCAATCTACATAAAATCTAGCCCCACTTCAGCTTTCACAATATTTCAGTACATAGACTAGTGGATAGAAAAACCCCAAACCAACAACCAGATTCCAGGTAGGAATATTAAGAGGAAGATCTCTAGTCCCACTCCTGGATATCTACTCATACATCAAAAACAGGGAGAAGTCCCAGAACAAAAAAGATAATTACACAGGAAAGAACACATATATAAAAGAGGAAGACGAATTCATCTTGATTGATGCACAAGCTGAAGACCACAGAAAATGTGAAAAACAGACAGTGAAATTTACCCCCAAATTCACAATTCTCCAACAAAGGACCCCATAGACTTGGAAATGGATGAAATTCCAGAGAAATATTATTTTTAAACAATGATTACTATAATGTTCAATATTTTTTTAAAAAATCTAAGGAATGAATTAAGAGAGCAAATATAGGAGATGAAAGACCATTTCAATAAATAGAAGTATTGAAAAGAAACCAATCAGAACTCCTGGAAAAGAAAGATACATGAATCAAATTAAAAATTCACTTCAAAGCATCACCAACAGATTAGTTTGCATAGAAAATAGAACTTCAGATCTTGAAGATAGTATATATTATCTTGCTTGAATACACAATAAAAGAAAAAGAAGAAAAAATACCATGATTTGAACATACAAGAACTCTGGGACAGCATCAAGAAAATAAACCTGAGAGTCGCTGGGATAGAAAATACCATGGAGATACAGGCTAAAGGCATTGAGAACATTTTCAATGAAATAGTAATAAAAACTTTCCCCATTTGAGAAATGACATGGATATTAAATACAAGGGGCATAATAGACAAGATCAGAAGAGATACTGTCCAGACACATCATAATCAAAATTCTTAACAGAGAAAATAAGGAAAGAATAATAAAAGCTTCAAGAGAAAAACATTAAGTAACATTCAGAGGCAAAAATCTAAGGCACACTTTTAACTTCTCAACTCACACCCTCAAATCAAGTAGGGCCTGGAATGGAATATTAGAGTTTCTAAAAGAAAACATTTGCCAGTTAAGGTCACTATATCCAGCAAAGTTATCTTTCAAGAAAAAATTAATAAACAGAAGCTTTCAATGACAAAGATAAACAAAAAGAATTCATGTCTACCAAGCCATCACCACCAAGAATACTCAAAGATATACTATATGGAGAGGAATCCAAAAAGAGAGCCCAGAACTCCCAAATAGATGCAGATCACTAAAAGAGCAACCAACTAAATGAAAATCAATACAGAATTAAATATAGCAAGGAAACCAAAATTTCAGGACAGTCCAAAGCCTATTCTAAGAGAAAAAATTATAGCATTGAAAGTTTATTTGTAAAAATAGAAAGATTCCAAATAAATAATCTAATATTTCACTTTCAAGCCTTAGAAAAGGAAGAACAAACTAATTCCAAAATTAGTAATAGACTACAAACAATTAAGATTAGAGTTAAAATTAATGAAATGGAGAATTTAAAAAATGCCCAGGGTCAATAAAAAGTTAGTTCTTCAAAAAAATAAATAAGATTGATTGACAAGATCCTAGCCAACTAATCAAAAGAAAGAGAAGACCCAAATAAACAAAACTAGTATTGAAAAAGGACATATCACCACAGACACTTCTGAAATTCAAAAGATTATTTGAAACTATTTTGAAAATTTATGCTCAATTAGCTGGAAATTCTAGGAGACATTCACAAATTTATGAATGTGTATGACCTAACAAAATTGAACCAGGAAGATATAGAAAATCTAAACAGACTAATAACAGGTAATGAAATTGAAACAGCAATTATAAGCCTTTCAACAAAGAAAAGTCCAAGATCAGATGTATTCTCAGCAGAGTTCTGCCAGACCTTTAAGAAGAACGAATTCCAATCTTTCTCAAATTAGTTTTTTGAAATTGAAAAGGAGGGAACATTCTCAAATATGTTCTATGAAGTCAATATAACCATGATATCAAAACCAGACACAGACACATCAAGGAAAAAAACTATAGAAAAACATCCCTGATGAATATGTATGCAAAAATTCTTAACATTAGCAAACTGCATTCAAAAGAACAGCTAGCAGGTAATGCACCATGATGATGTGGGTTTCATCCTAACAATGCAAGTTTGGATCAACATATACTAATCAATAAATGTGATATGTACATATGTATTAGTCAGGGTTCTCTAGAAGAATAGAATCAATAATAAGTATGATTATCAAAAGGGAATGTATTAGACTGGCTTACACAACCAGAAGCTGGATGATCCTCAACAGCCATCTGTAGACTGGAGAACTGGAGGAACCAGTGGCTGCAGAGTACAGGAAGCTGAAGCCTAAGAATAAGAGAAACCAACGGTGCTAACCCAGTCCAAGACCAAAGCTTCTTTGAAATCCCTGGGGAATCACTGGTAGAGTCTGCTTTGGAAGAGTGAAGGATTGAGAGAGTCTGATATCCTCAGGTGATCACAGCAGCAATCAAGAATTCATTGAAGGAGAATCAAGCTTTCATTTCCTGCTACTTCCTTGATCTTCCAACTTTATCCCATCCAGCCACCATCCTACTGAACTGTGCTGCCCATGCTTAGGGAGGGTCTCCACTTCAGTTTGCTAACCCACATGTCAATCATTGCTAGACACACCCTCCTTGACACACCTAGAAGCCTCTTAATATTTGACATCTCTTAATTCAATCAAGTTGACAATTCAAATTAACCATTATAGTATACGTATTGAAGTTTTACTCATCCATTACAAAAAATAATTAAATTACGACTTTTGACAGTAATTGGACGGAACTATAAAACACCATGTTAATTGTAATAAGCTAGAATCAGAAAATCAAGGGTTGAACTTTTTCTCTGCTGTGAAGAGGCTAGATGAAAATGATGGTAAAAAGCTGTGATTGGAGGATTTGTATATCATAAAGATATAGGGAAAATTCGTGAAGTAGGAGATTAAGAGAGAGGGAGGAGTGTTGGGAAAGTGGAAGAAATGCAGAATGAGTTTAACAAGATCATGCTATCTGCATGTATAGTTATACAGCAGTGAAGTCCACCTTTATGTCTATAAGTCACCAATCAAAAATAAACAAACAGGTAAAAGGAAGTCCAGTAGAGTAGAGGAAGGAAAATAGCAGAGGGAGGAGTAGAGGAGGAGGATAGCAGGGGTGTGCATTGGGTACTGAAATGAAATCAATCAAATGCATGAAGTCATGTATTTATGATTTTGTGAAAATGAATTCAACTATTATGAATGACTATGATGCACTAATAAAAAAATTAAAGTTGGACTTATAGTATCTATTTATATTACAAATATGTTTAGATTATGATTTATATTTCAAACATTTCCTATGAAATACAGTTTATAACAAACTTTATGATGCTGAAAAGTAATTTAATATTGTGAAATATAGTCCATCTTGTTGCAATTTTTGGAATCACAACAAAATTATTTTCTAAATTGTTTTCCACATGTTGGAAGTTTGGTACCTCCAACTATAAAAATTAATTTTGAAAATATTTTAATTTTTATCACTTTTTAATCTTAAGGAAAATAAGTCTATAATATTTCAGTTTCTTTGCCACTATTTAAAAAAATGGCCTAAGCCCATTTATGTCTTTTTTGAGTCACTTCCAGTTCCCATAACAAAATACCACAGAATAGGTGCCTGAAAAGACAGAGATTTATTTTCTAATATATATGAGGGCTGTAAGACAAAGTGCCCATTGTTTGTTTTGGTGAGGGCATTTTTCTGGTTATAAATAAGGGCACTAATTTCTCTCTAAGTGTTTCACCCTTGTGAGCTCATCTAACCCTAATTACCTCTCAGAGACCCTATACCCAAATAAAATCACATCAGGGGTTCGAACTTTAACATGAATTTAGGTGGAATACAACCATTCAATATATAATAAGTCATTAAAGCTTCAGAATCTTTTTCTGAATTCATATGCAAGGCAAGGATTTAGGGATGATCCATAAATTTAAGAGGATTGCCTCTCTTTAAACGTGTTTCCAGCACTGTTGAAATCATTACTAAACTTTTCTGAAACTTTATGAATCCAAGATCTCCCTTGTTATTACAGATCTCTCTCCTTTCCCCCTGAGAATTTATTCTCGCTTTAAGAAAAGTCAACTTATATTTTGTTTCAGTTCATCTAGATGAATTTTACTTTTTCTTCTGATAACATGTATTTTCATAATTAAAATAATAATCTTTCATTTTATCTTTAAAATATCTGTAAGCAAAATTTTTAATATTTGAAAACAATTGTTCAAATATATTCCAAATTAAAAAATAAAATGTTAACAATTGCATTTTTGCATTTGAATATCAAAAATGGATATGTATTTCTTCCTAAAACAAACAATGCTGTAATTGAGTATTATTGAAGAAAAAAAAAAAAAGGCCTTCATTTTTTTCCCCAAATGAGACCTATTTATTTTCATTTTGTCTTTTTAGAGCTGTGTTTGCAAAATGACAAGTGAAATGAAAGATTGAGGCAATTATACACATCATTCAGATCAAATAGACAGTCATTAAATAAGAGCAGATGGTGTGGATAGAAATTATAGCTTGAAGGCTGTGTTCCTCATATACAACATATGAAAATAGATTGGTTTTCAGTACATTTATTTCAAAAGTCTACACCTCCTTTAACAGATGAGTTTATTTGAAATGTTAAATGGAAGCATATAGTTATAACTTACATTTCCTTAGCCATTTAAAATAATAAAAAAACATTTACACTCATCAAATTTGCCTAAGTATCATAAAATGAGTACAGTAATCGCCCCTTCTCCCAGGATATGTTCCAGTTTTCCTGCTCATGCCTATGATAAAGTTTAATCTGTTAGGCAAAGCAAAAGATTGATAACAATGACAATGAAATAAAACAATAATAACAATATAATTTAGTAAAAGTTATGTGACTGTGTTCTCTGTATGAACTTTTCCATTTAGTATTTTCAGAGTGGGATTGACTGTTGATAATTCAAAATGCAGAAAGCAAAACTGATAAGGGGGAGCTATTGTATGTACTGTTACATTGTTACCCTGTTAGACTGTAAATCTTTTTTTTTTTTTTTTTTCTTTTTGTCTTTTGGCATGCCCCAAACCTTAAACCTCTCCACAAAAATATTTAGATGTTGGGAAAATGACACACAGGCACCAAGAAATGTAAGAGTTAAATATGGAGCAAAGAACAAACCAACTCTCCAAGGAAAGGTGCTCAGCTTAGATCCCAAGTGGAACAATAGTAAACAGAGAGAGGTGACTTGAGTTTTATTGTAGTGAGCTGCTGGGGCCAATGTGAAGTTTTCCAGGGGCCTGGCTTTCAATGGCTTGGATTTCCCAGAACCACAAAGAGAAGAAGCTCAAGAACTTGCTTATCGGATTGTCCTGCAGTGTCACCATAGGGAAAAGAGGAGCAGTGGGGTTTGAGAGATTTCAGCAGTCAATTATCAAAAATGACATCAGATTTGTTATCATAGTAAACATGGAACTCCAGAAAAGTTTCTGCAGGACAGCTTAGAGATACACATGAACTTTTCTACTGTTTGTACTTCCCATACAATCTTAATATTAGAAATGAAATAACCATAGATATTCACAAAGATTTTCAAACAGGAATTTACTGCAATGTTCTAATACAACATGATAACCTTTAGTATTGGATTTAAATGTCTCAAAACATGAAATAATTAAGTATAAAAATAATTCATATTTTATACATGTTTAGTTTTTTATATTTAATAAATTAAATGCTATCCAGATATTCAATAATGAATTTCACTGGTAGAGTTTTAATCTAAGATAAAGACCAGATTATAGACCTGGATAAACCATAGATTAAAAAAAAAAAAAAAAACATATAATATGATCATCTGTGTATGCGAGAATATGTATACTGGTGTACAAGGAAATAGACTTACGGACTACTAGTTGGTTAGATCATGACTACCTTTCATCTTCTATATATTTTACTTTATTTTTTAATTAACAATTATAAATATTTTACAAAAACAGAAGAAAAAAACCTGACATTTTTCTCTCAAAATATATCACAATCTCTTTTGTTTAATCATATTTTGATCATTACTTATTGAATAACTGGGAAAAAGTTTATATTGACTATAAATATACCTAACAGTTAAACATATATATATACCTATACAGAGTCTCATTTATGATGGGAGTAAAGTATATTTTAATTAGAATTAATCACACAGTATTTGTAGTCTGGAAATACATAGAACATGATCATATTAATATTCTGTGCTTCTGAACAGGAGTTTCATACTAAACAGAGAAATAGTCAAGGATATGAAAGTAACACTTAGAGAATCTATTGGGATATTCTTTCTTTATAAAAAATATATAAATTGGATAGTTTTGTCAAGTTAATAAAAAGAAAAGAACTATTGAAAAATAAAAATCGTAGTTTAATTGTGTTTCTTGAATGCTCAATTTCTAATAATTACCCTGAATCCTGTTATTTTCCTATTGATTTTTCATCTATCTTCCTTCCCTTTTTCCTTTCTTTCTTTCTCCCTCCTTCTTCCTTTCCCTTCCTGCCTTCCTTTCTTCCTTCACTAACTTTTGCTATTCTTTGAAAAAAAAATCTGAAGTGATTTTCATTATTTTTATGAACACATGGTGTATGAGTTATAAAGCCAAGGTCTTTCAGCAACATAAAGTAAGGGAAAAACAAATATGCACAGGTTTTTGAAACACATTATTGCAGGAAGTTTGTGATTTCTGACACATGGTGTTTTGAGTCTCAGTTTGCTCATCTACAATTTGGCAGTTATATTTGCTATATGTTTAGAGAGTATGTTTATCCCGTGACTAGTAACTCTTCAGCAATATTAGGACACTTGTTAAGCATTTAAGTCATATGTAACAAACACTTTCATTCAACAAATATTTGCTGAGAACCTCTCACATGCCAGGCTTTCTTTGGATTCCTGGGATGCAGCAGTGAAGAACACAGATGATGTCCAGGGTTTATGTTTGGACATGAGGTGTTTTGCAAAAGCTCATGTGTGAGACAATGTAAGAAGGTTCAGAGGACAAATGATTGGGTTGTGAATGTCTTAATCTAATCAGTGAATTAATCCTCTGGTAGGGATTAACTGAGTGGTAACTGAAAACAGGTAGGGTATGGCTGGAGGTGGTGGAAACTGGGGTGACTTTGGAGTATATATCTGTATCCTACAAGTGGAGACCTCTCTCTCTGCTTCCTAATCACCATGTGAGCTGCTTTCCTGTCCTACACTGTTCCACCATGTTGTTCCTGTCTCACCTGGAGCTCTGACAAATGGAGCCAGCTGACTATGGATTGAGACCTCTGAAACTGTGAGCCCTCAAACTGGTCCTCCTCTAAAATTGTCTGGGACGAGTCTTTAAGTCACAGCAGTGAAAAAGCTGACTAAAACACCAAGGATATTATACATTAAATGAATGAATTGATAAGCTATAGGTAATTTTGACAGTAAAATAGAAATCATGTTAGATGTTTAGGGAGGGTTTCCTAAAGCCAATTAAAAACTCATTGTCACAGAAAATTTAAGTTATTACAGAAATGATTCCATATGTTTGTTGGAGATAGATCGATATGACTTCTTTGCAGTTCTCAAATAAATGAGCAAGCAGGCAAACAAACACCATCTTCTATGATCTCATCCCTAGTGATCACTTATTAATCAGAATTTAAAATACAGTGTACATTGGAAACTTTCTTAAAAAGACACAATAAGTAAAGTGCAATAAGTTTCATTACAGTAAATAAAATAGTTTTGTAGCTAACTTTATCATTGTGTCACTCAGACCAATGGCACAACACTGAGATGTGTGTGAATTAAAATAAGTCTAAACACATCTCAGACAGTGGGATTTTATAATTATCTCATTGGATCCATGGAGAGATTGCAGACTTTCTGCTTTCATGCTTCAGTACACTTGCCAACTTACATTTTTGGCCAATACGTATTTCACATAATTCCACATAACTATTCATATTCCTAGCTTTCCTCAAAAACTTAGAAGATATATTCACAGTTAGTCTACAATGATGCACAGCAACTATAAATGCAGTTTGAACAATTTCTATTCCTGTTAAACAAGGTATAAGTTCTTCAATTATTTATTCCCTACTTCATACATACTGCTGTCAGTCCCACCCTAGTTGGTCTTAAAATCTGAGTTCTTCTCCATATATCCAGACATACTTTATTTAGCACATATAAAGAAATAGTTGAACTTTGGCTCCTTCAAAAAGCTTCCCTTAATATTATTTCACCAGCTGTTGAAATGGATATACTTGTAGGTTAGGTATGATGACAAATTATGTATTCATGTAATCAAAAACGACCATATGAATTTGCAGTCAAGTGAACTGGTTGTATTATCACTGAAGATCTGAGAAGAGTTCCTGAACCTGAGATTTCTAAGCAAGGCAGTTTGGGGGCACTAGTAAAAGAGTAATAACTGGAGACATAGTTCAAGATCTCATGGAATGTATATTCAGTGGAAAGACAGAAAATAAGGAAAATTAAGAAATTATGTAACTTTGGGTAAGAAGGACTAAAACAGTAAAAGAGAAATGGAGGAGAGAAAATGAGTGAATATGAGTGGTAATAATGTTAGAAAGGGTGAATCAATCAGTTCCTCTTTGAAGATATAATATTTCTGGAGGGAGGTGTTGGATTTTCAGTATTTCTCATCATGAACTTCACCTGAATACGTTGAGATTCTGATCGAATATTTTATGAATTACCTTAGAGCAAATAATAACCTTGTTGCACACAAACTTTCCTGTCTTTCCTCTTTGGTCTGTGCAGCGAAAACCAGCTTGAGAGGCAGGAAGCAGGTTTTCCTCCAGTAGTGGGGCACTCCATCACCAAGACATAAGCAAAATGAAGACAGAGAAACAGCAGCTGTCCCTCTTCCTTCCTGACAAGATTTCCTCCTGACTTCAAGCTTTGGTTATGTAAATCAATCTTTCCAGAAGTCTGCTATTCCCTTAAGTCTTGGCTTTTATAACCTAGAAATGACTCCAAGTACTAGGACTTCCTTTCTGAATGTAAGAACATAATCCTTAGCACCCGGATCCCCTGTGGCTCAGCCACAGTACAAGCTGTGCCTTGTAGCCCTCTTAGGGAGAGAAAACAATTTATATTATCCATTTGAATCAGAGAAAATAGTTTGACAAATTTCTACAGATTTAATTCTGACAGTATATGTAGAGTTTTTTGTTTTTTTATTTACAAGATCACTTAGAGTCTAGAGAAGTTCTATTTCCCCCCAAAACACAAATATATGTTAAAAAATATGCACGCGTAAAACTGGAGGAAGACCTCTTGAGCTGAATTCCTACATTTGAGGTATTCAATATTGAATTCATTCCCTTCATCTCAATTAAATATTGGTCTATTAAAAGTTGCTGTTAGTATTGTTTTGGGGCGCAACTTAAGAACAGACCAATCACCACTGAAGTTCAAATTTGAGAGTCTCTATTAAGTCGGCCAGTTGACCGTCTCACACAATGCCCCAAAAAATGGCTATTGGGAGAACAATCCCCATTATAGGATTGTAGGGATTTTTATACCATAAATCAGTACATCAATCATAAGTGTCTGTTGCTATGATTCAAAATTACAAACTAACATCATAGGATCTGAAATCATTAGCAGAGGGGGATGTGGGTCAAGATGACCTTACTTAGGTACAAACTAAAGAATGGTTACTAACATCTAACCAATCACTGTTGACATCACTGTTAACATGGTACATTGTTTAGGAAACTAGGAATCAGAAAAAGAACAATTTTTCATTATACAAGAATAGCCATTTCTTCATTTCATATTACCAAAAAGTCATGCTAAGCAACTGTTGAAAGGTACAGAGATGGGTCGTTCCCATGGGAGAAGCATTTCCTACATAACATGGAGTCTCAATGTAAAATGGAGTCTGTTTATTGTAAGGGAAAAATGCAGCTCAGCGTGGGACCTGTAGCGATTCTAGCCACCACTGTGCACTCCTGCTAAACTGCCGCCCACTCACCCGTCTCAGATGCGGCTCACCAATAGCTCCCAGAAAAATGCACCAAGGACACAGGCCTCATGCAAGAGACTTTATTATGCAGACGACTAACATGTCCACTCCAGGGTGAAAAGAAAGGAAAAAGAGAAAGATGGCATGTAGCTTCTCCCAGATATTGGAATCTTGTGGGCTGGAAGGAACCAGTAGTGGAGGAGAATACTTGGAGGCTGACTGATGAACCAATAGCTAGCTAGCATGTTAGGACATAATGTGGGAAGCAGGAAAATGGCGGCAGAGTAAGCTGGAAATGTAAGAGGCGGGCAGAGCACAGATTGACAGGTGGTTGGGAGGCAGGGTATGGGCTTTATATTACATTTAGTCATTGCCTATATAACCTGGCTTATAACATTTCCATGGAGTCAAATATGTCAACCCATCACAGTACGATTCTTTACTTGATAGTCTTTCTCAAAAAATAATATGATTTGAAACAAAGCATACTTGAAAATGTCTGACTAAAACTTAACAAGTTATCAGGTTAAATATTGACCTTAGGATTCAAAATTATTGAAAAAGTAAACTGATACAACTGTTTAGATAGAGTGTTTGTTAAACTACTATCGGTTTACATTTCAAAATGTAACATTTTGTAACATTCAAAATGTTACATTTCAAAAATGGCTTATCCCACATTCTGGGTGGACAATGAATTCACAGAGTTGCAAAGGGTAATAGCCAACAGGGCCAGGGATGTATAGTTGCAATTGTCCCTGAAAGTACCCAGAAACCTCTCCGGACGCGGGGACTCACACAAGAGATTTTATTAAGCGGACAGGTAGAATGTCTCCGTGCAGGGTGTAAGAGAGAGAGAGAGAGAGAGAGAGAGAGAGAGAGAGAGAGAGAGAGAGAGAAAGCACACGCGCACAAGAGAGAGAGTGAAAGCCAGGAGAGAGAGAAAAAATGGCGGGGGAGCTATTCTTAAGTAGTGGAATTTCACAGGCTAATAACAATGGACCAATGGCTGGCAAGGAGGTTTGCAGGCTAACAATCTGGAGTGATTACTGGCAAGGAAGTTTGTGGGCTAATGATCTGGGTTGTACAGTGGTGTGGGGGAGGCAGAATAATAGTGACAGCAAAATAGCAGATATTATGTTATGTCAGTAGGCCCTGGAGGTACCACACAGAGTCATTAATCAAAAAGCCTTGATCTAAGGGATGATATAAATAAGCTTAGAGCAAATCCCATTTATTATTTCAGCTGATATTTACTAGTGGCTCCAACGTTCATGACTTGCAGGCAGTCAGGAAAAGAGTGACGAGAAAATCATCCAGGTTCCTGACTTGGATTGCTTGGAGTTCCACTTACAGGAACCTTGGAAGAAAAAGCAACAATAGCTCAGGATGATTCTGAAAGCAATTCAACGTTTCTTTTAAAGTAAGAAAGACTGATTTATTGAATTATCTTTGTGCTTTTTGCATAATATGAAATCAGGAGGGACTTCTAAGAAAAGAAATTGAGAGTTAGTTGAGCACAACCTAATTTTTAGAGATTTTCATTCTCAATTGTAATCTAATAATATTTAACAGCACAATGGTATGTATTTATAGGTGCCACAGAGGATTTGTTTCTTATAGTTTTCCCAAAGAGTTTAGATCCAGCAGTGTGACCAAGAAGGACTTAAAGTTCTCTCCAGTTTGACCAAATAGATGGTTTATTTCCTCACTCTGGACTTTGATCTTCCTTTTATAAAACACTTTTGACAAGTTTTGCACTACAATTTTTTTCTCTCTCTATTTGACATCCATGTCTTCTTGTTATAGACGCCATGGGTTCTTGTGCTGTGAAAAGAATCAGACAGAGTCTCAGTGGCACAAACACATGACTTTTTATTCTGCTACTCAAGCACAAGGAAGGCAGCAAGTGGGGACTAGAATTCTGCTGACTCAAACAAAGGAAAAGCACCCAACATTTATGGCATCTAGAGTAGGCCGGGGCCCAGTCTTCCTGAGTCAGTGCATGTAGAGGAAGGTTTCAGCTCTCCCTCATGTTGTCTTTTCACATCTGGGTCTTTTCTTTACATCATGTTAGGATTCTGCCATGGAGCATGATTTTTGTCATTTTAATAAGTAAAAGGTTACTATAGGATATTTTAGTGATTATTCTATGCATATGCTTGCCCCTCATCACCTGGAATTTGCTCCTTGTTAAGGTTTGGATTTGAATGCCCAAAGGCTTTTCATCTGCCATTGCCCCTACCCTTTACCTCACTTGACCCAGGACAGCAATGTTCAGAGATGGGCTAGTGGGAAGTGTTTGAATCTTGAAGCTCTGACCACATCAGTGGATCAATCCACTAATGGTTTAACAATCTGATGCCATGAGTAGGAGATGATGGAAATTTAGGAAATGGGATCTGTTTGAAGGGAGTAGGTAGGGGGCTGTGTCCTCAGACACTACACCTTGTACCTAGTTCCTTATTCTCTGTCCCTATTTCTGTCTCTGTCCCTCTGCTTCCTGGATGCCCTGAGGTAAGTAACTTTCTGCCCTAGTCTCTCTCTGTTATGATGTTCTGTCAAAATCCCAGAGCAATGGAGCCAGCCAACTATGAACTGAACCTCTGAAACTGTGAGCCATAATGTCTTTCCTCCTTTAGTTTGTTTTTCTCAGGTATTTGTCGCACTGACAGAAAGCTGACTCAACACGATCCTTATCCTCTGAGAATTTCCTAATTGTATTGGGTTTGATTTTAATACTCTTGTGTTTGGTCATTGTTGTTTTTTGTTTGTTTGTTTTTGTTTTTGTTTTAGTTGTTTTTTTTGGTCTTGGTTTATTTGTTTGGTGTGCGTGGGATGCTCTGTTTCCCTAGTCATCTCAACTGATCATATCATCTTTGAAGAATGAGATAAATTCCCAATTCTCATCTTCTGGTGTGGGATTTTAATTTCATAGCCTTGATAAATCATCTACTTTTTAACTCCCAATTTTCTGGTATACTTGTTTGCCTCATAGGGCTGAGAGCTAATGGTGCTTTCTTGGTCTCACAGACTCCTGACAGTTTTCTAACAGAGATGTCTTTCTCAAGGACCTGGGAGCCTTCCCTTTGCTATGCCGTCATCTAAGAAGATTGAGCTCCTATCTCCAGTTTCTGTGAGTTAGTGGGAACCTATAGTCCATGAGGGACAATGAACAAACACAGATGGCCTGCTCACATTGACCAAAGTTTCCTCTAAATTCCTCCAGTACTTTTCCATTAGCTCAAGTACTAGAGAAAAACTACTTCTCTTCTAATACTTTTCCATTATTGTCTAAATATTGTTTTCTTTTTGTTCTAGCAAAGTTGAGTTGACACATTCCCCCCTATTGCAAAAGGAGTCTTGAATAAAATATTCCTTGTTGATCTTATTTATTTATGGTATTTTCCCTTAACAAGCAAGATAATGATGACTGCAATTGCTGATATATTTTCAATATCTGATTAAAATGTAGAAGTAATGCATTGTATAGTTGTACTGTATGTTTTTGAGCAGTCAGAGATTTTGGAAGAAGGGAGTTGCTACAAGCACAATAAAACCTTTTGTCAAAACATCAGGTATTGTTTTATAAGAAGCTAATTTGCTTGATGCTCTGAAACATTGTCTTAAGATGAAAAATAAGAAGAAGCAAGTAAAAGCTGTTCATCTGGAAGATCAATGGAATTTTAATGAAATAATCACTTCAAAATATTTCAGTGTTGATACAATAATAATAATAGTATATTATTTTTGGCATGCTTGGTGAATTCAATTTAAGAGATGACAGAAAATACAGCACTGATTGTAAAATTTTCCTACAAAAGGGGATTTAGATGTCAGCTGGGAATTCAATTTTACCTAATATTTTATGATTCTCTCATTGGCAAGGGGTTAATTACATAAGAAAACTTGATTTTGAAATACTAATTTTTAAGAAATGAAACACCACATAGCACATCCTATAGTTATGAATAAGGATTTAGAGACACAATGTTTTTGGATAAATGTTGATGAACACCATTCAAATGATAAATGCTCCAACAGACAACAGACAAAAGATGGATCGAAGAAAAGTGAGTATTGCTCAATGCCGTAAGGAAAAATGCAGCTCGGCTTGGGACCCGCAGCAGTTCCAGCCCCTCCGATGGAACTGGCGCTCAGTTGCGGCTAGACAACAGCTCCCAGAAAAATCCATGAAGGGCACAGGACCTCACGCAAGAGACTTTATTATGCGGGTGTGTAACGCATCCGCTCAGGGGTGAAAAGAAAGGAAAAGAGAAAGATTTCTCCCAGATATTGGAATCTCCCGGGCTGGAAGGAACCAATAGCAGAGGAGAATACTTACAAGCTGGCTAATGAACCAATAGCTAGCTAGCATGTTAGGACGTATAGTGGGAAATAGGAAATGGCTGTAGAGTAGGCGGGAAATTCCTGTAATATAGGAGGTGGGGAGCACAGATTGACAAGTGGTTGGGAGGCGGGGAGAAATGGCTGCACCTGAAAGGGTGGAGTATCGGTTTTGTATTACAAATGCATGCTTTATTTTCTCCAAATAAAAAGTTTCCTCAGAAGAGATACAATATTGTTTTTGTCTACAATACCTTAGAAATCTGTGCAAAGTCCCTAGTGAAATTAAACAAAGCAAATAAAAACTACGCATGAAAACAGCTTGTATTAATATACTATCTTGACTTTGAATGGCCTTCCCCTTGAGCTAGAGGTTTTTTTAGTCTCTATTGGAACAGATGGAGAATATTATATAAAAATTAATATTCTTTTGGATAATTTTTCAGTTTTTTATGACTTCACCATTTTGATGGCAATAAATATGGTTAAAAGAATATTTTAAAATTTAAAGTGTTTTATTTATGAGCACAAGGAGAGGCAAATTCTTTTCTTATTTTAACATATCTTTTATAAATAAAATATAAGGCTCTTAAAACACTGTGAGTGGGAATGAGGCATCAGGGAATTTTACCAGGTTGCAGAAACAAATGAAAGATCCATCTAAGTTTTACAAAAATCTACAGCCAAAAAGATGCCAAAGTGTTCTTTCCATAACTGTGTTTCCTTTCTCCAGGCTTAGATTCAACAAGCTTTCCACAGAACTTATAGCAGAGCCAAAAAAATCTGCAGTATACTTCTTCCTAAAAGTATTTTAGAGGAAAGAAAAGAGCTGAATTCACAAGTCTAATGCTCACTCTGAAACTGTCAACAAAACATTTATTGATATTTTACCATTTTCCAGGGTCAGTGTCTCATTATTTCAAGACATTACATTTAATAAGAATGCAAACGAATAAAATATATCCTAAAGATAAATTTTGAATTCATGTTTACCAATAACTTATTAATACCAGTCCTGACAACCAGAATTTATTGCACCAAAACTAAAATACAAACCAAAATCATCCTCTGAACATTAAATGTCCTTATTTTAGGTACATGTGTTTATAAGTTATAGCTTTAGGGATTATGTAATATATTTTATATTTATTGATATAATAGACATCAGTGGTTCAGAAATTTCTCAACTCTGGGCAATTATTCTGATCAATGGACATTTGTTATCATATGAAAACATCTTTCATTGTTACAACAGAAAGGAGAGAAGATGCTACTGACTTCTGGTGGATTGATGATAGGAATAATGTAAGACATCCTAAAATGCACAGCATAGTCTTTTAAAACAAAATATCTCTTCCTCAATATCAAAAATGCCAAGAAACCTTGATATACACCATATATAGAATATTTAATATAAACAAATGTGTATAATAGTATGCAGTAATATGATTTGGTTAAATATATAATCAATTATATAGAGATTTACTAAAATATTATGTTCTATTTTATGTAAGTGCCGTGTGATTCTTGCATTAACATATTATAAACTGAGATTATGGTAAAAGGATTGTAAGGACTTTTCTTTATGTTTTTATTTTATCCCACTGTTATCTGGATTTCATTTACATAAAGTTTAAACTAGGAAATTATTTTTTTCATGGGAATCAAATAATTCATTCAAAAACTTGCAATCCATTTTGGGTTAACTTTATATTATTGTGATCAAAATACTTAACAAGAACAATTTAGAGGAAAAAAAGATTTATTTTGGACTCACAATTTTAGAAATTCAGTTAATAGTTGGCCTGCTCCATCATTCTGGGCTGTAGCTCAGGGGGGAAAAGAGAGAGAGAGAGAGAGAGAGAGAGAGAGAGAGAGAGAGAGAGAGAGAGAGAGAGAGAGAGAGAGAGAGAGAGAGGGAGAAAGCCAGGGAAACAAGATCTAATTCCCAATGTAACATCCTCATAGACCAACTTCTTCCAACTCACCCCACCCAGTACAGCAGTCCTTTTCAATTATTAATTCAGCAAATGGATTAATCTGCCAATTAGATTACAACTCTCATAGTCTAATCATTTCACTTCTGAATGTTTATCCATTAACACAGGAGTTTTTCAAGGATATCTCATATCCAAATTGTAACACATATGTTGATTAGCCCTAATGGACTCTCTTAGTAGTTGGAGTTGAGGATCAACATAGCATACTGGAAATAAAGGATGGTCAACATAAATAAAATAATAAAAATGGTAAGAATTACAATCGGAAGGGCTGGGGATATAGCTCAGTTGGTAGAGTGTTTGCCTTCCAAGCACAATGCCCTGGGTTCAATCCCCAGCGCCTCAAGGGAAAAAAATTACAGTTGGAAAAGAAAAAGCAGAGAAGAAAGAAAAGGAAATGAGGGAAATATTTTTAAAAAGCAATGATAAAAGAATAAAGCAATGGTGTAAGAGAAAATGAAAAAAAAAATGCCTTCTAATGTCTTTCTTAACAAATGGAAATGTATTATTGTAGTGGGTAACTAACCCAGGCCAAGGACAGAGAAAATTAGTGCCCAGGAAAGGGAGAGCTCTCCTCCCGGTTCCAGCCAGCTGGTTTTCAGGGAACCTAATTAGCACCATTAGCTCCTACCTTTTGTATTGTAAAGGACGTTCCCTAGGACCCAACTACTTTCCTTTGAAGTGTAAACAGCTCCTGTGAAGGCTCCAATCCAAGGCTAGAGATTTACCAAGGCCTTGTAAGAGCAGCCAGTCTCCCTTACAGTACTCTGCTTTTGTCAACAAGCTTCCTGCCTGAAAACTCTTATGCACAATCATATATCGTATTTTGAAACCTTGTGCACAACTATGTATCATTTTAGACTAGAAAATTCATGACATTAAATAGCCTATAAATGTTGTGAAAAACTGGTAAGGGAGGCTCGGAATCTGGAGTGCTGATCTCCTCTGGGCCCACCAGCACCAGTATAGAATAAAGTTGGTTTCTCCCACTCTCTGAGTACCATTTGCATCTTCTTGACGGATTCTGGGCAACATTATTGTTTTTTCAGAGAGAAAGTAATCACCACAAATATTTGTATATTTCCAATAATATAAGATGAAATATAGGGTTTGGGTACAAAAAAAATACACTGAATAAAGTGAGCTTTCTGAAGTTGCAGCATGCTCTGGATGAATAGCAATAGAAACACTAATTTAGCATGTCCCTTGTCCACAGTTCAGTTTAGTAATTGCTGCATTGAATTGGTTTTCAATTAAACAATTAAAAAATCTCAAATAATTAAAAAGTTTATTCTGATAGACACACTCTTAACTTCTGAAATGAGATAAAGTCTGTATTTAATAAATTGGAAAGAGGTGAGAGCATAATCAGGGTGTAATTTTGGAATGTCACTGTTGTAGTTTGAATATGAGGTGTTCCCCGAAATCTCCTATGTTAATGTGAGAATGAAAGAAGGTGAGATTATTGTGTGGTGGGAGCTAGGATTTGGTCAGTTCACCTAGTTTGAATGGAATAAATTGGTGGTAACTGTAGGCAGGTGGGGTGAGCCCAAAGGAAGTGGATCACTGGAAGTCTTCCCTGGAACCATGAATCTTCTCAGCCAACACAGCCTCCTCTGTGTGTTTCCCATTCTCATGAGTTGACAGCTATCCCCCACCATGATGTTCTGTCTCCTCTTAGGCCTAGAGCAAAGAAACCAGCCTTCCATGGACTGAAACTCTGAATCCCAGGAAAAAGAAATTTTTCTCCTCTAACTGGTTCTGGTCCATGTTCTGTTTACAGTGATGAAAAACTGACTTACAAATACTTTCCCACATGATGTGTAAACGATCTTCTATTACAAAGTCTGTCAAATTAACTGATCAATACCAAAAGTACATTTTTTAATTTTATCATTTTGTTATTCACTTTATTTCTTTGCTATCTTTTTTTTTTCTTTGCTACCTTATATTCCAATATTTTTTTATAAAAAAGGAGAATATACAATTACTTCTGGTCAATCAAGTTAATTAGCAATTCCTGTAAATAAAGAAATGTGTTTTCACACAATAATAAAGATTAAAAATATGTAAGTAGAATAAAATATATACATAATATTAGAGTAAAAAATATCATTACATTTTAAAAATTGCGACAGGTAAAATTGTTCAATGTTATAAAAAGTCTTTTTTTTAATTTTTTTTTTTTTTTTTTTTTTTCAGCAGTACTGGTATTAAACCTGTTAGGGGCAGTTGTGGCTCGTCAATAGCTCCCAGAAAAATGCTCCACAGACACAAGATCTCACACAAGGGACTTTATTCTATGCGGACGATTCACGTCTGCTGGGGGGCGGGGGGAGAAAGAAGAAAGAGAGAACATGGCGCATGGCTTCTCCCAGATATTGGAATTTCGCAGGCTGGGAGGAACCAATCGCGGAGGAGAATTCTTGCAGACTGACTGATGGACCAATAACA
Source organism: Sciurus vulgaris (assembly GCF_902686455.1). Classification (NCBI taxonomy): domain Eukaryota; kingdom Metazoa; phylum Chordata; class Mammalia; order Rodentia; family Sciuridae; genus Sciurus; species Sciurus vulgaris. Next base: position 19,930,884 of record NC_136470.1, on the reverse strand, counting down.
TGTTAGAACTTAACGTGGGAGGCAGGAAGATGATGGCAGCCAGGGCCAGAAATTCCTGTAACATAAGAGACGAGCAGAAAGCAGACTGACAGGTGATGGGGGGGGCCGGATTCCTTACAGAACCCAGGGCTCTGTACTTGTTAGGCAAGCACTCTACCACTGAGTTACATCCCTAGCCCCGTAAATAATATTTGAATTTATTGTTAAAATATTAAACATGGCAGAGTGAGTTTGTGGGCCTGTGGATACAGTTCACAGGCTAAAATTCACAGAATTTTCCCCACTGATGGACTAAGGATGAGTTTCTACAAAGAATGAATGCCAGGATAAAATTAGATTCTCTATTGTTCTTTCTTCTGCTTGAAGAGCTTAAGGGGGAAATTATAGTCTAGTTGCACTCCCAGTTGGGTGATTCCACCCAGCTGCGTAGCAAAGCAATATCCAATATTGTGTGATTCTTTAGAATTTAATTTTAGAGGAAGAGATCTAGTTTTTACTACAAATTCTCCCATCACATAGTGTAGATATTGGAGGGTCCATAGGCATGGCAGAACCACTAGCCAAGTAATGGCTGAGGCAGCAGGGTAAGAAAGTAATTTGACTCCACAAAAACCTTCCTAATACAAGAAGAATTTTAATTTTTTATTTTTAACTATTGTGGTTTGAAAATAACAATACCAATATAATTCCTACTTAACTAAGTAGCTTAAGAAACAGAACATTTCAATTCCTATTTAGAACTAATTTACATCAGAGCCCTTTCTATTTGCATCCCCACTCCAGTGACTTAAAGGTAAATATTTTCCTGAATTATCTAGTAGCCATATTCTTCTCTGACTATATTGTTGTTTGAGAATTTTCTGTAAGTGAAAATATAAAGCATACATTTACTTTGACTCAATATGTTTGTGTAATATTGTTTAACAGATAAATACATGTTTAGCTATGTCTCAGTTTCCTCAAATATATAATAGTATATTTTGGAAACTTAACAGAGCTATTTAATCATTCTAAGAAGGATAAACTTGATACACTGGGTCTCAATGAACATGCACTAGAATTCTAGTGTACTTTTATAATAGAAAACTTTTCTGGATTATAGCATGTTCTTGTGTACATCTGCCATTACATACAATTTTTCCAAAGCACTTGGTTTACATTTTACAAAGTTATTGAGGGTCCCGAGTACTCCATAACCTCATCATTACATAATACTATTAGGCTCATAAGGATTTCACTCTAGTACATTATGTAATGAAATTTCACTGACTTAATTTGAAATTCCTGATTACTTGTTAAGTTGAACATTTTTATATTTTATATATGATATAAAAGTGCCTATTCATACTTTGTGCACACTGAAAATACTTAAATTTTTTTTTTAACTTTTAGAATGTCTCCCTCCCTTCATGTGTATGTGTGTGTGTATGGGGGTGGGTACTGGGGACTGAACCCAGGGTCTCAACACACACTAGCCAAGAATTGTACCACTTACCTACATCCCCAGAAACTTTTAAAATATTTTATTTCATTCTAGATGTTAGTCCTTTACTGACATATTTTTTACATTTAGCTTAAATTTTTTACTTGCTTTCAGTTTTTTATACGTTATTTTAATTTTAATATATAATTTGTGTATAGAAATATATTTATTTGATATTTTACTGTGTGCCTGCATATGTAGTCAATTTCCATTTTTTTTGAAGTATAAGTATCTGAGAATTTGCCCACTAAAATTATCCTTAAAATTAATGCTCACAATTATTTCATGGTTATTTGCAGGTATCTGCAGAACAGTGAAAAGTTTTAATTTGTTCAATATGTATACTTCCGGCTCAGTATGAGCTATGTGACTCTGCCCTCTCATTTCAGCTTAAAACATTGTTCTGTTCATATCTAGTTAGAGCCAAGTTGTTAACAGTTATGTGTATTTTACTTTTTTTTTTTTTCTGTTTAAAGGGGCCTTAAACACAGTGTTATTTGTTTATAATGTTCATAATAGCAAGAAAGATGTAAGGTGCCTTTTGAGAAAGTATGTATGCTAGATTAGGCTGGACCAGGTATGTTGGTCATTGGCTTAATGTTAATAAACCAAAATAGATATTCAATAAGATATCTTTAAGTAGTAACATACATAAAACAAAGCAATATATTGGTCAGGTGGTGAAAAAGAGACTCAGACCTATCTGTTTTGTTTCTAAAAAGCCATGGTTCAGTACTTATTAATTTAGTATTCATGGCAACTTTCTAGAATATAAGTACAAGAAATCATGAAAAAATACTATCTATCTCTATATATCTCTATCTATCTATCTATCTATCTATCTATCTATCTACCTGCAAGAAGCAAATGTAGTGGGTTTTGGGGGATTGCTCAACTGACCAGAGGACTAAGAGTATCATATTTTCTATTTATGGCATAATAATGGGCCGCAACCCAATGACTAGTAAGATTAATCTTAGCATATTACATGAACAGTATACCTGGAAATGGTAGTGTCTTCTGTCTTAAGTTTGAAAATTCCTGCCAAGCCAGACACTAATTATGATTAAAAATTTTTAATTTCTTTCCAGAAAATTTATATTTGGCATCACATTTCAAAGTTCATCTGTTCTTTTTAAGATATTTTTTAAGTACATGCCTAAAAATCACCCAAAGAAATCAGTTTCTAAAATGTGGTACATGAAAAGAAATCATACTTAATTTCATTTATCAGAAATGTGTCCCGTTGCAGACATGATCATCTGGCATGATTGTTTCTCCAGGGGCATACAAGCAGAACACTACCTGAAACAAGATGAAAAATAAATGTACCTATCCAAGTGGAAAAGAGACAAGTGCATAAGCTATTTCTGATACCAGTTTGTTCTTGATTCAACAAATATGATAAAAATGTCTTCCTAGGTACAGATCTAGAAACCATGCTGATACACATAAATCCAATGGAAACCTTATGAGATGCATCTAGATATTTCAGTCCAAATGAACTATTTTACTTAAAATATTAAAAAAATACATATATAAAGGGGATATGAAAGCTGAATTTGGTTTGTTTTCTTAATGTCATATATCTTTTCTCTTTGAATAAATACAGAGAAGACATATTCAAAGAAGAAATCTTTTAGGTGTTCAGAATTCCTTTTTGGAATTTTATTTTCATAACAATGACTTCATTTAGATAAAGAATCTGGTCTTTAGAAAATCTAAGAAGTTTCAGGGCTGGGGTTGTAGCTCAGTGGTAGAATGCTTGCCTAACACTTGTGAGGCACTGGGTTTGATCCTCAGTACTACATGGAAAAAAAAAAAAAAAAAAAAACTAAAGATTTTAAAAATAGTCTAAGAAATTTGATCAAATCATCCAGTGGAAAGTATAGTGCTGAAGTTCTTGATCATTAAATTTGTAATCATCTTACTAAGCCGGTTACCTTGGCATTCATTGAAATGCAAGATTTGCAGTAGATTACTTTAGCTTTCCTTATAAAGCATAGTACTCTCAAATTGAATTATGTTTGATGAAGTATTGCAAATAATTCCTTCTTCTGGCACTTTAATTTTCCTAACCTATCTTCAGTCTAGTGAGTATTAGCATAAGATTTAATATTGGCATGTCACATATTCAAATTTACCTATTTAATCACATCTATTAAATCAAGTTTTTATTTGAATACTTAATTGAAATTATTTTGATTAATCCTCTGGTTCAGTTAGAGACGAGTTGGACAGCTCCATATTGAGTTCATGTGCACACAGAATGATTATGTTCACATTTAGATACTTGCTGATTTTTCTATAAAAATAATTTTTACATGGACAATAACTTTTAAAAGTATAAATATCCCAAATATAAGCCTTGAAAATATTTAGTGATTTGTTATTCCATATAGAATATTCAACTAATAAATTAAAAGTTTAAGAAGAAAAGTTAATGTTTAGAATTTGTTTATTTTGTATATATGGAAAGAACAAGAAAGGAGAAAAAGAATAGATATAAACCAGATAATATTAAAAGGGATACTTCTACTTAGTAAAATTATGATTATTATTTTCCTTTATAAGTTCCCTCATTTTCAAAATCTTCTCACAACCTTGAAATAAATTTATGTAAATAAGTTTAACACTTTAAAATATGTGAACAGTGTGATTGATAATTTCAAATCCCTTCTCTCTCTCTCTTACACACACACACACACACACACACACACACACACATACACACACAAATACAAAGGACATCTGGAAAAAGCTAAAGTCTCTATTTCTTTGCTCATTTGGGCTACTATAAAATACTATAAATGAAGTGACTTACAAAGTACAGAAATTTCTTCATCACAGTTCTAGAGCCTAGGAAATCATTTGGAGCACTGGTAGATTTCTTTTCTAGTGAGGGCCCATTTCCTGGTTCATATAAGGTGCGTTTTGGCAGTGTCCTTAGGTGGTGAAAGGAGCAAGCCGATCTCTGGATTCATAAAAGCACTCATTTCATTTATGAGGGCTCAGCCTTCATGACCTCTGCCCTGAGGATCTCTGCCCACATGGGCTAACTACTTCCAAAAGGCTCTACCTCCTTGCACTTATCAAGTTGAGGGGTAAGATTTCAACATGTCAATTGCGCATGTGTTGGGGGGTCAGTCTGACTACAATGCCCCTTAACAAGATTGGGTGGTATTCCTTCATGGACAGCTGCTTATATTTTCATAGGAAGGTTGATATTTCCATTGTTAAAAGCAGTGGCTAGAGCATATGCAATGGGCTCAAGGCTGAAAAAATCGTTTTCATGATTTCTGAATAAGTATGTCACATATTCAAATTGTACCTACTGCCTAGGTGCATGCAAAAGAATCATTTACTTTTGGAAATAAATTTATACTTGATATTTTGGTGAAATTATCACCTATAGAAAGATTACATTTTCCTGAATATTATTTTATAGTTACTATGCATTCATTCATATCACACATAGCAGTGGAAGATACTGTTACATTTTCAGTGACAAACTGTATAAAGGTTGAATTGCTATTTATGCTGCCCCTTTAATGAAGAGCTACAGAGAAGGAAAAGAAAAACCCAGAATGAAGCTGGGTATGAGCTCAGTGGTGGAGTACTTGCCTAGCATTTGTGAGATGATAGGTTCAATCCTCAATGTTATGAAAGTGATGGAAAAAAACAAACAAACAAACAAACAAACAAAAGAAAGAAAGTATGAAAGCAGAGAGCTGCTTGGGAAAGTGAAAACAACAAAGGAGGGAGGAAAAAGTAGGTTGAACGGTTAGAAAAGCCTAAATAGGGAAAGCTGCATTTTGATAATAAAGATATCAGGAAAATCAATGATATAGAAGGAGATCAAGAAGCAGTGTGGAAGGAAGGGCAAGGGGAGGTAATGCAGAAACAAGTCTTAAAAATTCATGTGATGTGCATATATAAATACGTCACAGGGAAGTTCATCTGTACGTAAAGCTAGAAAGAACCAATCGAATATAAATAAATAGATGAGCAAATGGAAGTTTGTAAAGGAAAGAACGTGGGGGAGGAGAAGGAGAACAGGAAGGAAAATGGGGAGCATAAAGAGTCATCAGGAACTAAAGTCAGATGCATGCATGTATAGGTTTGTCGGAACGAATCCAACTACTATGTGTAACGATGATAAAGCTCTAATAAAAAGTGTTTGATAGCCTTCACTGTTAAAAAAAAAAAAAAAAAAGCATTACAAGGAAATTCTACAAAACATCCTGATTCACAGTCCATCATCCCAGGACAACATATCAGGTAGCAGTTTTCCTGGGACTAACTTGTCAGGATAGATGCTTCTGCATGAACATTTGTTTTATATGCATTACTTTACAAAAGTACTCAGTTGACTTATCCAGGCCATTTTCAGCACTGTTCTCCTTCACTCCCTGTGACAGTACAGAAAACTAATATGTGATTGAAGAATACTTAGCTAGATAGAAAAAGTATAGCAGTAGGATTACATTTCTCTGAGCCTGCATTCTCATTTTATCTGGTCCTTGGGGAAAACTACTTTTCAGAATCACCTGGACACTTCTCTGCTATCAAAGAGAAATAACACCTAGCATTTTTTTTTTTTCAATTTCAGTGAAAATAATAACGGATTAAATATCTTTTAGTTGTACCTGAACACTTGACAATGGCAGAAAGTTTATAATCTAAAAAAAAGAAGTTATATTCTATTAGCATTTGTCTATAATGAATATGGGATGTACTGAGACATTAGCTGGAAGGATAAAGAGTTAGACCACACATTCAAAACTTTTCCATTTTACGGTAGTTTTAAATTTTTTTAAAAATTTTATTTGTTCTAATTAGCTGTACATGATAGTAGAATGCATTTATACATTATGATAGATCATATATAAATAGAGTAATCTCTAATTTTTCTGATTATTATTATTTTGCAGGATCATATCAGGCAGTCATACATGTATATGAGGGAACTTTTTAAGATACTTAAACTAATATAATTAGAAAAATTCTAGAAAAGTTCTCACATAAAATTTTTGAAATATCTATATGATAAAATGAAATTTAAAATCTGCTTATAGAGTATACCAAAAGGCAGATGGATCTAAAGAAGTAGATAAATATCCAAATAATTGTTTTGAGCATACATTGCACAAAAGAAATGTAGCATGCATGAGTGTGTGCCTCTTTAATGGCAGAGACAAGTAGCTTTGTGCTACCTCACAAATACCAAAACAAGACAGTGTGGACCTCTACTTCATTTCCTTACCAAAACTGTTATTTAGTAGAGAAGGGAAATTGACTATATAATGAAAAATTGAAATTCTTCAAAGTGGCAAAACCAAGTCAATGTTTTTACTTTTCTTTTTCAGGCAATACAGTGGGTTTCAGATTGGACTGTTTAAGCATCCAGTGACACAGACACACTAATTTTCTCAAGGGTGAAAACATGGTAGTGAGCTAGTACATTCTATAACTATCATTGAATGAACTGCCAATCTTTTTTTTTTAACTTTTTATTTGTTTTAATTAGTTCTACATGACAGTAGAATGCACTTTGATACATCATATATAATGGAGTATAATTTCTAATTATAATTATAATTTCTAATTACTAATTTCTTCCAGTTACACATGATGTAGAATACCATGGGTGGTATAGTTATATATGCACGAGGGGTAATAATGTCTGTTTCACACTACTATCTTTCCTACCCTCATATACCCTCCCCTCCTTCACTACCCTTTACCTAATCTAAAGTAACTCTATTCTTCCATAGTCCTTCAACCCATTGTGAATTAGCATCCGCATACCAGAGAAAACATTCAGCTTTTGTTTTTGGAATCGGCTTATTTTACTTAGCATAATATTCTCCTGCTCCATCCATTTACCAGCAAATGCCATGATTCCATTCTTCTTTTAGGCTGTATAATATTCCATCACACACACACTCATGCACGCACACACATGTATGTATATGTATATATCACACTTTTTAGTCCATTCATCTGTTGAAGGGCACCTAGGTTGGTTTCATAGTTTAGCTATTGTGAATTGAACTGCTATAAACACTGAGAATTGTTTGGTTCCACCTCAGCATAATGGGGTCTTTCAAATTCACAAGAGAGGTGAGAGATATGGCTGCTTCACTGTAATATACTGATTTTTAAGTCCTTTGGGATAGCCCAATCTTAAAAGAATCATTTGCATCAAATGTTTAATTTTATCAATATGGTAACTAAATATCAATTCTTGTTGGAAATAGGGGAAGTATTTGCTGTGTAAAGGTTTAACATAATATGGTACTTGATAGTTTGATCCTTATTTGAGTTTTCATTGCCTTTTGAGTTTAACTGTAAGAAGTTATAGAGAGTAAATAGAAAATACAAATTTGAAGAGTGGAGAACAATTGAAAGGGAATGATTTCAAGGTTAGTGTCCAGCGGTGAAACCAAAATGGAACTAAGTTGGATAAGAGATAGTGAGAGATGGAGGAAAGAGGGGTTTGTGGGGAGAAAGCAAGAAATGACATAAGGACTGAAAAGAGATAAGACTGGAGAGTTTCACTGTTTCCTGCTGCAGTCCAGCATAAATGGAAGGAGCACAGAGCATCTTTGCCATCAAGAAGACTGAGGTAGAGTCCTGGCTGGGCAGTGTTCTAGTGGCCTCTGCATGTCACCAGGTGGGGGCCTTTCCCAACTTGTTGTTGGTAACCAGGGTATCCTGCTTTCTGAATCTGGAAATGTAGGGTTTCAGGAAGTGATGGTTTACCAAATTCCCTTCTGTTTAGTTCAGATAATTCAAGTATTGGAAAAATAATTGTACTAGGTTCTGATAACGTTTGCAGCAGACATTTAAATGGATAATGGTTTTATCTAAATAGTAAGGTAGCAAAGACATAACACAAGTGTGCAGAATTTATAAGCCACTCATGTGGGGAGGCATGCACTCTGGGATTACAGGAGCAATTGCAGCTGACCCTGATAACAGAATGGGTTAAATGCACCCAAACCTTTCTCTTTAAAACAAAATAATGAAAATATGCTGGACGGGAGATAAATGACTCCCAAGGGAAGGGACAAAAGATATGCTCCTCAGTGAGCTCCAAGTGTTCATTATGAAAGAGAGAGATACTTATCTCTGGAAATCCCTAAAGAAATGCACTGGAGAGTAAAGAAAGTACTCATGAGATGAGCTCGGGAAACATTTTCATTTCAGCGAGCATCTACTGACAGATAATAAATCTAGGGGTCACCATCTTGCACTGTGGGTGTCTTTCTTTCTGGTAAGCCTGGTGAGAGTGTCTTATGCTTCTGGCATAATTGCTGGTTTCACCTCAGCATAACAGGGTCTTACAAACTCACAAGAGAGGTGAAAGATAAAGAAAAATGTGATAATATGAAAAATAATTATTTTTAATGAACCTATTTTCTTTCAATGAAACTCATCCTTGTTTTCTAATTCATCATGCCATATGGAATTCTTTCAATATTCTGAAATGTCTTATTATGAAAAAAATCTCATTTTATTTTATTTATCTCTTTATTGTGAATGTCCCATTAACAACAGGAAAATGATACACATACTATCATTTTAAAAAGAGAGAATGGAAGATCTTATGAAGCAATAGAAAAATTAATGATGTGACTTTGAGTGGAAAGATTTGAAGCCTGCTTAGACACACATTAGATATGACTTGTTTTGGTGACTATGTGGTAATAAAAGACAATTTGGCTTAAATTCATCTTTTACACATAGACAATTTATGAATAGAGTATTAACATAAAAATCTTAACTTCTTAATAAATGTATTATATTTGCTTCCCTTTCCTGAAAGAAATATAAACTCTTCATAGTACTTTAATTACATTAATACAATTAATATTCATTTTTCTAATGGTGATGTTCATAAATTAATGTGACTATACTAAAGAAGCACCATAATTGTAACAACAGTTGGTTGGTTATTTTGCAAATGGGATTTAACTTTGACCTACCTAAGAATGTTCATACATGTGAAATTCTCATCAATCCCATTACATAACAGGAGCATCCCAACACTAACCAACATGATTATGTTATTACATGTGCACAACAGCGCAGTGCCAGGGATTTTAACACCAACATAAAATTATTTCTGTTTGATTTGGTGCTGGGGATATGGGCCCTCATACACTAGGCAACTGCTCTATGACTTAGCTAAACTACCAGCCCAAACTGTGTTTACACTAATAGTGGTAGTTCAAGTTTATTAGTTCTAGCAATCAAAATATTTAACATCAGAAATATTGAAGTAAGTATTTTAAAAGCCTGAAAGCATTTTATCTGTTCAAACTGGAGATATATTTCATAAATTTGATGTCAACATAAAGTTTGATTGCTGATTGCCACACACCATTATGTGTATATTTTAATTTGTTTTTATTATATTGAGCATAATTATAAAATGCTTACAACTGATCCCACTTGTGGACATTTCCCAGGACTTCAATACAAATGCTTACCTTTTTTTAACAACATGGTAAGCCAATTGCTTTATTATCTAAAAAGGGTCAGGTCATATGTTTGAATGATTTACTAAGCAAATTTCTCACATTGATTAAATTTTAATGCAGCAAAGCATCTGCTATCCTTAGTAGTTAACTTAATGCTCATTTATATGTTTCACATTAACTACCTGCAATATCACACTATTTCAAACATGAAAGGAATGTCCCTGTGATCCAAAAGTTTGCAAACCTTTGTTCAATTTGCTTGACTATCCAATTTAGTTTTGACAGTCTTACCTATTCTAAATTGGAAATGATGTCATAAAATGTTGTATGCACTTAGTTTTATATCCTCTCCCAATTTTTGTTTAATATGCCTAAGATCAAAATCAAGGTTAAAGAAATTTAGTAAATGTTGTTAGAGTCTTGAATTATTTCTAGTTATTTTAAACAATATTTTGCCCTGCCACAGTGATTTGTTTACTTAAAAGAGAAGGTTCTTTCTTCACTTATTCTTTCATTTATCTAAAAATTTTGACCGGATGCATGTGTCTGCAACTTGTGTAGGTAGTGGGAACAGGCAAATAGTAAGACACATTTTTGGGTTTTGAGAAGTATAAGGGAAACATGATTCATAAGAAGAAATACACAAGCTATACAGGAAGAAAGAGAATGGAAATACACAGAAAACTGTGAGGCCTTGTAGAATACACGTATCATAGAGTTTTGTGAAGAACAAAAAAGGAGGGAATGAAACACGGTCTGTGTGATATTACCAAAATTAACTCCAGTTTGTTTCCCTATAAGCTGCTAAACGTTGGCTCCCAAGATTGAACAAACAGAACAAACCCTCCAACTGCCCTGCACCCCTACCCCTGAAAAAACCAACCCTTTTCAAGAACGTACTATGCCCAGAGAAAAACTTTCCTCAATTATCTAATCACACCACCCATCTGTTCCACTTCTCCAACCTGGTTCTTTCAGACCTGTTTATCCCAGCTTAGGACAGAAATTCCTTTCTGCCTGAACTTTGACAGAATCACAGATCTTAAAGATCAGAGTGTTCTCTTCAGTTCAACAACTCCCTCTCCTGAGTAAGGTAGTCCCTTTAGCCCTGTAGCAATCGTGCTTTTGCACAAAATCTCTCCTTACCCAAAGTCTGGATTTGTTTGGCATTTCACAGGCTAACTCCTCAGTTTCACTGCCCTTGGTAGTACTAACATGCAGGAACAACCTGTCTCTGCTGCTCCTTGGAGACATGGTTACAAAGCAATATGATTAACAGCATTTCAGCTAAGCAAATTGAAAGCTGTTGTAATTAACTCCTACAGTATAGGGGCAGAAGAGAGGAGTTTTAAAATAATGACAATTTAAGAAAGATAAACAGTGAAACCAGAAACCTAAACATGGGAAGAATTTTAGAGTGATATACTGGATTTTGTTTTTGTAATACACTACTCCCCAATTTAATAATTCTACAATTTACTCTCCAAAGTATTAAAAGTGCAAAGGGACATTTGAAAAAAGAAGCATACTTTTCTTACCCTTTTGTATATTTAAGCTTTATAAATACAAACATTTAAAATTATTTAGGTCCTTCTTCAAAATGACAAAAATGGGAAAATACAGAATTGATCTCAAATCACTCTTTATGTAATATATGTTAGGAGAAATTATGTTATTGTCTTTGCTGTTCAAAAGCCACACTAAAATATTCACAGGTATAGTAGAACTAGGACATATAACCTTTGGATATATAAAGTCTGCACAGATGCAGTGATATCAGATAATCTTATGTGATACTAATAGAAAATGCAATAAAAGTCAACAATATGAATAAGAAATCTTAGAATATAATTGCACAGACCATTAAGCTGATCAGTTTATAGATATAAACCTAACATTTGAATTAAATATGTATAAAAATGATCACATTTTTGATAGATATGATATAAATACTTTAAATTAAAAATCTAAGAATTAGAACTCCAGTATAACTAAGTTTGAGAATACAGAAATATGGAGACTATGTTCATTTATTATTTCTTAACTTAAATTTATTTTATTCAGGTTTGCAAACACTTCACTGTATAACAGGAAAAGAATCTTTCATATTATAGAATTAGAATATATAGAACATAATAATATCTACATGAGCAGTAAAAGGAAATAAGATGGTAAAGGACGTATTTGGTATGGTTACATCAAAATAAAACATCTAAACTTTATATTATAAAAAGTCATTTAGATTCGGTCTTAAAGTTATGAATATTCATTCCACATAAAACACTTAGCTAACACAAAATAAACAAAATATTAGAAATTATGACCAACAATATGTAATTTAAAAATGAGGCAAATGATTGACAAAGTGGTCAGAAAATATAAACTAATTTTATTCATACCAAAAACATTAATTAAAAACATAAATAAGGCAAAAAACTATTCTTGTTTACCTGCAAGTCTTGGGTACTACTTAAGTGATAAACTCATGTATTTATAGTGCAAATATTTATAACACCAAAGGTATAAATCAGGAAACTTTCTAATCAGAAAGAACTGTTAACAGCAAATAGCTAATATTATGTTTCATGGCACAAATCATAATAAACCCTAAAATAAAACCTGAACAAGCAGTTTTCTCGTTACAACTGCAATAAAATCAGAATTGTAAAGTAAGTTACATAGTTAAAATAAGTTAAAATATATTGATTGGCTAAGAAAGGAACCAACAGCACAAAAGACTATGCATAAAATAGCATAATTAATAAAAATATAGTAAATAGTGTGAACTGAAATTCTCTGAATAATCTGCATTTCTACAGCTACATCTGTATTAAAGATCTTGGCTGAGTAGAACATCGTGACTATGAAGAAATGGAAGATTGGCAAAAGTCAAAATTAGCTTGGGTTCTGTTTTTGCTATGTGTGTTTTGAAGAACTAGGGAATGAACCTAGGGTCTTGTGCATGCTGGGCAAATAATTTACCACTGAACCACATCCTTAGTACTGTGAATCATATCCCAAATCCTTAGTTTAGGATCTTTAGGCCCTTTGATAGACAATCACCCTAACTTTGTAACCGACCTAAGGTTCTCCTTTTAAATTTTTCAGAATGTATCATTAACCTTAGCAGATCTCTAGCTTCCACTAACCTCAAGCTAAGTATATGATAAATGTAAAACTCATTAAAGAGATTTCCTCAACTTGCTATATATAACCAAACCACCTATCTACCTGATATTCCCACCTCTGTAATTATAAATGCACTGATTTATGATGACTTTCTTTTGTCCTGTGACTGTAAAAGTTCATGTAGTCTCTTCCATGGTGAAACATGTGATTCAGGGTAACTGGAATCTGTATTCCTAGGTCATGCTCAGAAAAGATACTATTTTCTTATTTCCTTTAAAGCAAAGTTGTTATTTTATGTCAATAAAATTAATGAAATCTGCTCTAAATTAAGTTTAAAAATTCTTCATAGGATATTTTTTTTTCAAAAAAATATATAAAAATTATTTTCAAATAATTTTTAAGTAGTTGTGTAAACAAATTCATATATGGTTCTGGTATGTATCAGATTTTAAAATATTGACATAGGTTCTACAAATTTTTTCAGAAAAGTAATAATAAAATAAGTTCTCTTTTGTTAGTAGATCTAAAAATTCCAAGAATATTATGTGGTTGTACTTATTTGAACATTTGTCTTCTCTAAAATTCATATGTTGAAAACCTACCCACCAATATGTTGATGTTAGGAGGTTGGGTCTTTGTGAAGGGTTTAGCCTTCATAAATGGGCCTAATGTCTTTATTAAAAGGATCATATTTACTCTTTCCTTCTACCATGCAAAGACAAAATAAGAAGTCATCAGTCTACAACCAGGAAGAAGCTCTCAACAGTACCTGACTTTTTTTGTCACCCTGACCTTAGACTTCCAGCCTCCAGAATGGTGAGAAATAATTTCCTTTTGTTTATAAGGCATAGAACTATGCTATTGTGTGATAGTAGCTAGAATTAAGATAAATAGTGGACTCAATGATTAATATGCCTATTCAGTTGAAGTTTATCTAACAAAAGTGATTAGTGTGTATTAATACTATAATGCATAGATAAATTAAACTTTAAATATCACTAAGAATTATACTGAAATGTAATTAGTATTCAATGTCTATGCATATTCTGATAGTAGATAAAAGTAGAAATGTTCTTAGAAAAATATCAGGTAAAGATAAAAATTAAAATATATGTTATTTTGTCTTGGCAGGGATTTTCACATATTTGTTTTCATTATTGCTCATTTTGAATGATTTCTACAATACTTGTATGTCAGTTATATGTAAACTGTTAACAAGAGGTAGGGTTAGACAATGACCAGGAACTCTACTCCCTAATTGCACTTAACAAGGTGCTAATGAACAGTGCCAGGAAACTGGTCAGACAATTTTTACTAAAAGTCAATTGTCAGGAAGTATTGTTGTGCTTCTGTTGATCCTCATTTAAAACTAATTATACTTGATTGCCTACAATGCTACTTTTATTAGTAAAACTGATGATTCTTGAGAGTAAAGTTTGTTCTCCCTATAATTTCACAAAGTCAGATTCTGGAAAACTAGCATTTGTTCTTGTCTTCCTCAAACTAGTGACCTTATTGATTAGGTCTGCTAGGCTAGTTGATTCAAAAACCTATATTAATATTGTTATTTTTAAAAAGCCCTATTTTTCTTCTGTTCTTTAGTGTAATTATCTCACAGATAATTCATAAGTCATGATATCTGTTAGGTTGACTCCTCATTTTCCTAAAGTATAAACAGTAAGAAAAACATTCAAAAACAAAAAAGAAAGAAAGAAAAATAAAATGACTTTTGAGTAAACATTTCTACTTCAGTATGGATTTCAATCTTATTTTCCTTATGGTTGGAATTAGACAAAAGAGAAGAAAATTGTTCAATGGATAGTAATCAAAATGTTAAACACTATTTCCTTTTCTTGAGAAAATTATATCATAGATTTTACAGGGAGAATTTTTATAATTTTTAAATATTTTTTTATAAATTTTATAATTATTTTTTGACCTAATTAACTTCTAAACTGTGAACAAAAGAAAGAATGAATATATAAAGAAATTTTATTTTCCACGCTCACTCAAAATATTTATTCTATTGCCAAGATGTCCCCTAAATTCATATATAGAAACCTTAACCTCCAGTGTTACTATATTTAAAGATAGGACTTCTAAGAGATTATAAGGATGTGGTTCTAATCTGACAGGATTATTAACTTTAAAGGTAGAGGAAGAGAGAAATACCTTTCTCCCTCCATGTTCATGAACCAAGAAGGCCCTCTGCAAAGTCAGAGAGGGAACTCAGCAGAACCCAAAACTGCTGCCCCCTGATCTCAGTCTTCCAAACTTCAGAACCATGAGAAACTAAAATTCAGTTGTATAAGTCACCCAATCTATGGTCATTTGTTGGCCTGAGTGATTTCAGATAAAAAAATTTTAACAAAGTATTTTCACTTTTATACAACTGTATTATAGAGACATACAAACTATAGAGGGTATTTCTAAAGCAATGGAGCTTGAATTCCAACATAAATAAAGGAAACCAAATGAGTGAGGTTGTAGTTTTCAAGAAATATGTGATATGTTAACATAAATATCTATTTTGAAACTTATTGACTCATGCTTCTAGAACTTAAATGGGAAAGAAATTAATTCAGTCCCTTGAAATTGTATAATGAGGACCAAAAAAAAATCATACAGCATACCTACTGCTTGCAAAGTATTTATAATACAGTGTGAGGTATGATACAAGTTTTTCTAATAAATATGCATGGTAAATTATACATAAAAATGGCATAAATGGTTTTTATACTTCATTCTGTTAAATGTGTTGTATGAATTGTATTGATTTGCATATGGTGAAACAGTATATAATCAACAGGATAAATCTCACTTGATCATTGTGTATTATCTTTTCTATGTTGAGTTGGATATAATTTGCAATAATTTTTCATCTATATTCATTAGGGATGTAATAGTTTTCTTTTTTGTCAGGTCTTTGACTTTGGTATCAAGATAATGTTGGCTTCATAGAATGAGTTGTAAAGGGTCTTTATCTTTCAACTGGAACAATTGGTATTGGTGTTTATTTAAAGGTTTGATAAAATTCAACATCATTTCTATACAAATGTTCATTTTAAATGTATTCTATCTCATATAAATCTAGCTACTCCTGCTCCTTTTGGTGTTAGATTACATGTGTACCCTTTCTCATCCCTTGCCTTCAACCTGTGAGCATCATTATTAGCAAAGTGAATTTCTTACAGTTAGTACATCACTGGGTCTAGTTTATTTTCATATATTTAACCTGTTCAGCAAGTCCGTGTCTTCTGATTAAATAATTTAATTTATTCACATTCAACACTATGATTGAATGCTATTCAACACTGCTATTGTTTTTCTTGTTTTCTGATTATTTTTCAGGGTCCTTTGTTCCTTTCTTCCTCTTACTCATGTTTATGGTTTGGTGGTTTTCTGTATTAATATGATTGATTCTCTTTCTCTTTTGTATGTCTCCTCTCCTAATGAGTCTTGTGCTTATGTGTTTTCATGATGGTACTTGCTATTTTGCTGGTAGTGTAGGATTTTCTTATACTTCTCTTGTGTGATCAGTCTAGTGTTGACAAATTCTCTCATTTTTTGCTTATCTTGAAA
This sequence comes from Sciurus vulgaris, assembly GCF_902686455.1. Taxonomy (NCBI): domain Eukaryota; kingdom Metazoa; phylum Chordata; class Mammalia; order Rodentia; family Sciuridae; genus Sciurus; species Sciurus vulgaris. Next base: position 19,914,198 of record NC_136470.1, on the reverse strand, counting down.
GTTGGAAAAAAGGAGACAGTGAAAATTGAGTACATTGGAGAGGATGGCATTATTGCATTGAGTAGAATATTATTAAAAATATATATAATAGGAAAGCATTATTGGAGAGTTTCTGACAGTTGTTCAAAAATCAAATATGTACCACATATTATTATTGCTCTCAGAGAAAAATGAAACAATATCATTCTTTCTCAGGAAAGAAAACTACTGATTTAAGGGGTTTGTTTATTTCATTTTAAGTAACTCAGTGATAAAATCAAAGTATAATCTTTTTTTCTAATTTTCTCAAATGAGAAATCTTTTTTTCCAATTTTCTGATGCCCTCAAAATCCCCAAGTTCACTATTTCTATTCCTTTAAATTACAATGGATGTGGAGTGATGAGTTCAGGGAAGGTCTTTCTTTTTGTTACCTCATATGAACAATAAAATCCTTCTTATTGTCTCGAATTTTGTTCCCATTTTGATCTTTTAGTGTACTTATTCAAAATCATCTTGATTCCCATAAATATATCTTTTCTTTCAGTTATTTGCCATTTCTCCATTTCAAAATCCAAGTCTGATGTTCACACTACATTCATCCTGATCATAAGTGATACGCAATATTAGAGAAATGATGACAACCAGAACCCAACAAAGAATCTCCCGTGGTATTTCTAAGGAGCATTAACTGACTTAGTAGCATGCCAGAAATGCAAAATCGCTTAAATTGTTGAGAACAAAGTTGATGATTTCTCTCTTCCCCATTAAGCTTCCTGCACATTGGTAACTGATGATTGGAATGTAGACAGAAACTCACATGCAGCAGGGCTGACAAATAAATGCTATTCTAGGCTCAGGTGTCAAGCCAGTAGTGACTACGTATCCAGCACACGCATGCTTACTATTGTTGCCAGAAAAGGCAGGGAGGTGGCTGTAGGGCCTGCCTATCCATATGGTTTGCATACTCCTTGCCATAACCCAGAAATTGTGTTTTCATTTTATAGTTATCCATAAGATTGGGGTTCATTTTGATATAATCACACAAGCATGGAATATAATTTGCTCCTCTTTAGTCCCCAATCCTTCTCTTATCCCTCTCCTTCCCCTCTCCCCTGTTCCCCTTACTCTATTGGTCTTCCTTCTATTTAATTTGAGCTGTTTAAATTAGTGATTTATAGGCATGCATTAAGATGAATTGACCAAACTATGTTGTGTAAATCTTATTTTCTTCTAGACATGAAAATCTTTAAAATCTACCAATGTTTTTCTTACCTTATATTTCTAGCCTATATTTCTTTAGCATGTTCCCCCCTCCCTTTTTTTTTTTTTTTTTTTGTTTTGTTGTTTTGTTTTAGGTCTTTGTGAGATATGTGAGACATGTTTTTCTTCAAACACCTAAAAATTAATCCATATTTGAGAACATTTGTTTTTCTTATTCTAGTTATACTGCATATGATTACATAGATGCTTTTTATTCTAACTCTAGGGTTAGGAATCCCCTGTGATTTTATGAAGAAGGTAATTGTCAGTGAGAAAGCAACTCACCCAATTGTAGAAGCACCACAAAAGTAACAAGTTTTCTCACCACCAGTTGGATTTGCCTTGCTAAGACATTTTCTCAACTGACAAATAAAACCATGCAACTTTGGGGAATCAGATGCTGTGTGGTCTGTGCATTGTGAGGTATTTAGTAGTGTCCTTGGTTTAGCCCCTACTTACTAGATGTTGATAGCATCCGCATCCCGCCAATGTTAACGGTCATGTTTCTGGACACTCCCCGTTGCTGTTATTACGGTCATGCTCAAACTATGTTTCCTGTGTCAAATTGATTCAACTATCTTTTCCTCAATAAGCATTCTCTTTTAGGACACTGATTTTCAACATCCAGTCTCTATCCTTGGGAAAAATTTTTAATTATTCCCCAAAAAACTGTTGTGTGTGTTTTTGTATGTGTGTTTATGTTTGGTATATACTGTTTTTTTTTTTTTTTTTTTTTTGTCTTTTATTTTTGTTTGATTTTTTTTTTTTAATTTTGGTTTTGTTCTATTTGAGGTTTGGTATAAAAGTTGAAGATATGAAGGAAGCAGTAGAGATGATACAAACTCAGAAAATTCTCATTGAAAATTCTACTATGTGCTTGATTCTGTTTTCAGTATTTCTTGTATACTAAAGCTACTTGTTTCAAATGGCTAAACTATTGTTAACGAAGGCAATAAATAAGTTTAAAATACTGTTTTGCCTCTAAAAACATTAAATAATTGCAGAAAAATGTCACATCAAGTGTGCCTTGTTATTCATTAACCAAATCTCTCTTACATCATGCACACACACACACACACACACACACACACACACACATATATACAACAGTACCTCAAGCATAAGCCTAGAGAAATAGGTCCCATTATTAAAATAAGACTGATTCTTTTCAATGGAAACTTCTATTCTTAAACAATGCCCAATTATATCTGCTAACATCATTCCCATGCAATTCACTTGCCATTATTTCTGACTGGGTTATCCAATAACCTCTTGCATTTGCTAGGATTTAAATAAGAAAACAGAACACTTACTGAATCCAGCACAAATAGAGGAAAATATAGGCACATAGGCACATATAATCTTTAATAGAGCAAGGATTTTAAAGTCTACAATGACGACATATGCACCTGGCATCTAAAGATCCTGAAGCTCTATCCCTAAAGGGGCTAAGAAACAGATACATCTGGGCATTGGCTCTTGACTATCTCAGCTTGTGATATTAACATGCATGACTCTTATGATATTTGGTAAGTCAATGAATTTGTCCCCAGACAATGCATTTGCTCATGATTTAGTCCACAATCACCTCCTTGGCATGCCAGTCTGTTAACCTTCTGAATCTTCAGTGAATGACCCTTAATGGCATAGTCTAAACAGGACACGAATAAGGAGTTCTGGGAAATAAAATCAATATTCCTGATTTCCTGTATTTCCTGTGATATTCATAAGAGAATTTAGAACTGTATGGTGAGGTTGGGTTTATGACAGACTCTACAGTAAAATTGTACCTATTGTCAGACCATAAACCTGCAATTTTAAGCCTCCAAATAAAAATAAAGTTTTCTTTCTGATTTATCTGAAACATTAGCTCTTAATCAGGGAAAGATTACAACCAGATGCTTATAAACTATAGCTGTTTTCATATATTTAGATAGTGTTCATTCTTTTGCTAGTTGAATCTAAATCCTATTTAGAATTAAATACTAAGCTATAGGCTTTTTAGAATGAATTCACCCGAGACAAGAATTTTTTTGCATATATTATATTTGAAAAATATTCCCAAAAGCTTTGATAGAGACAGAGAAATAAAAAGAGTTGATTAATCAGATATAATTAAGCCAGTTATCACTGTGGACAGCTGGGATTCAATCCCCCAAGGATCTTCTGAAGAATCACATAGAAAACTCCCTGGAATCACTCCTCTAGAGGGCATTTATTTACTGACACCTGATGAAGAAAATAGAGAGGAGAGGCGACTCAACTGTAATACAAGTTTATTGAGGACAAACCTGGGGAGGGGGCCTGGTGGAAACAGGGAACTCTATTCCATCTTCAATCTGGGGCATATATAGAGGCATGGAGAGTGGGGAAATTTTTGTGGTTAAGCCATTTCTGGAGGGTTGTCAAAGGTCCTTCTTGTAGTCACCTCCATTCTTTGAGGTAGACACTGTTCCATGTCGAACCAGGTGCTCTCAAGATTCCAGTCCCAGATAACAAATTTCCTTTCTTCAAATGATAAAGTATTGTTTGGAATTTCTTTGCATGATGACAACAATAAAAGAATTAATAAGAGTCGAAGTGATGTTCTCTGAGTAGGATTTATATAAGGTATATCTCTTTGGTATAAGAATCCTCTTAAAATGTGAAAATATTTAAAAAAAAAAAAATATATATATATGTGCTTCAGTGCTTCCCAGCACAACATGAGAAAGATGATTCCTGTCTCCTGAACATTGACATGAACTCAGACTACTAAGTGTCCAGTGGGGCAAATCAGAAGGAGCAGCAGCAGCATGGTGAGCATGGTCAGTGAATTCAATAACCTCAAAATGTCGACCTTCATGCCGTTCTCAGGAACACATTTCTTTGAAAGGAATGGCAAAGGATTGACTTCTAGTTCTGATGAGATCGGTAACCCAGGTTACCATACCATTGCTCTTTGAGAATGAATGTGTTTGCTCCCTCCTCTTGACTTTTCTGGTGTCATCCTGATTCATCTGTGAACACACTGTGTTTTAAGCTTTTTTCAAAAAAATGTCTTTGTACCATCTACCTGATTTCTATAAACAGATCAGATTCTGAAGCAGAAAAGAGTAAGAATCTTAAGTCTTGCAAGAGCAGAGGTCACATTTCCTGCAGGAAATTGGTCCTCAAGTGAGGACCAATGGAGGTGAAGGAGGATGAGGGGTTAAGCCTCAGTAAGAAATAGCAGCCGTACAGAGCAGTCCACACATGTGAGAGCTCATTCTGGGGTTGGTGACCCTGGTACTTGTAACCTAACCTGGATTCATTTTAAACTGAACTTCAGTGATTTTTGAGGCCTCTGGGAAAGTCTTCCATTGATTAAGAGCAGCTGGGGTACTGCCTGCTTGATACCATACTTCATTTCTCATCCTCAACTCTGTCTTAGCCTAAGAAATCTGGGCATTGCCCAAGACAAATAGGAAAATATTTCTATCTTTCATTTACAATTCTGACTTTATTCTCTGAGGCCTGTATACATTAAAAGCTTCTTTTGTGACTTTTACTCCTCTAGGGTAGCCACAATTCCCAAATGGGTTTCCATTAATTTATAAAAAGAAATGGTTTGATTTGGAAGGTTCTGTGGGAAAAATAATTGAATATAAACTGATCTGAAAGAGAAAACCATGTATTATGGAAACAGCTTTATTATATCTATCTATAGTTTATTTGAAGGATCACAAATATTTTATTTATTTAGCAGATTTTCAGTTCTACTAGTGAGAAGAAATAATAACCAATCTAAATCTATAAAAGCTAATTACAGAAGCAACTTACATTAAAAAATGTTTTAAGTCAGAAGTAACTAATATATTTCCTTTCCTTTACAGAGTGACTAATATCATGGGACCATTCTAAGAAACCTTCTCCAGGAATTTAAGAATCTTACAATATCAATTTGAGTGCAATCCTCAGTATTGTGAAATTTTAAATAAAATGGGTAGAAAGAGGGAAACTCAACCTAATGCACCTAAAAATGACAGTGTTCCTTATATGCATATTTTAATGTTTTCTTTTTGGTTCAGAATGAATATTTTTCCTATAGAAAATAATACTGTTAATAACTCCTAGAGTTGATCTCTAAAAATGGCCTCTGAAATTTCTTATTAATTATTGTCTCAATGACTGTTTTAAAACGTTTTTATCTATGACTAGTAATATTCACATATTTCAATGAAGTTATATATATAATGTATTTCCACATTACATTATTATTGGTTTAAATATCTATTATCAAATATAGTCAAAGATATATTGGTGTTCCTTAGAGATCCTGACATACCAAAATTTATAGTTTATTAAATGAACAATATTTATGAACTTGCATGACAATAAAATTAATCACAAAGAAACTGAAAACTTCAAAGTATGCTTCTCAAAAACATAGGTTTAACAGAAAATCCAGTTTTCACATGATGTCTTTGAACAATCCAAATGTAAGGTTTTATAACTGATGGGTAGAAAATTAGAGCCTGCAGACATGTCTGATTCTAACAAATATTTTCTCTCTGCCCATAGCTGGTAAATTGACTTAGACTACAGGAAGAAAGAATACTGAAAGCAATAAGAGAAAAGGAACATTGCCAGAAAGGGTTCTAAAAATCACCAATCATAATTAAATCAAATGTCAGCATCCTCGGCAACATGGGCTGGAAGTTGTGCACATTCTCACCATTTCCTCCCTTAATGTAGTATTTCTGATCATGTTCAATATGAAAAATGCCTAAATAAGGTATCTATGATAGGGGACCAAAATATGGCTATGTATCCTGCCAAACATTCATGAATGTAATATGAATGCATATTTTAAACAGTTGGTTAAAAGGCAGTGTTGGCTGAAATGCCTTAGTAAATACATTTCTGCTCTCTTTTTAAATTAAATATGCAAAGTTTGTTTCTTTTGGCCTTCACATTTCTTTATTATTGGCCATTTTGTGACATTTTCCATAGTCTATCAAAGAGAAGAAAACTTCTTTGCCCTTTATAAAAGAATACAAAGAAATATTTATATATTTAGCCCTGAATAAATGACATGAAATTAATGAAATTCTTTCCTAAAAATTAGTAGATTATAAGTCCCTGAAGTTAATCTAATTGATTTGGGGAGTCCCTGCTATCAGTCATAGTTTTTCTTAAATATGTGATGTAACGTCGATAGTCTTAAAATGTATGATTTCAATACAAATGTCTTATGTAATTTGAGGTTTGTATATCACTGATGCAAGGTACTATCTTTGTTTCAAAAAGTCAAAATGTATGACAATCACCTCCAGTGTATCTATTTTTTTTATAATTAGGGGAAGGAACACTTAGCATATTATCTTCCCTCGTGACAAAAAACAACAGTATCTTTCTTCCCTCTTAACAAACTTTAGTGGGGACAACGACAGTATCGTATTGTTATACAGACCTCTAGAATTTAGCATTCTTGCAAAACTGAAACTTAAAATCTGTTGATATTATCTTCACATTTCCCCTTCCCCTAGAATCTGGTAACTACCAGGCATTCTGTTTCTAGGAGTCTGACTACTGTGGTAAATTATAAGTGAAATTCTGCAGCAGCTTTCTTTCTTTCTTTCTTTCTTTCTTTCTTTCTTTCTTTCTTTCTTTCTTTCTTTCTTTCATTCTTTCTTTCTTTCTTTCTTTTCTTTCTTTCTTTCTTTTTTTCTTTTTTTTTTTTTTCTTGTGTGTGTGTGTGTATCTTTTATTACTGGCTTAATTCATGACTGGCTTAATTCTTGACTGAATAATATACAATCGTATACAAATATCATATGTTCTTTATCTCGTTATTCATTGATGGACATATAGGTTGTTTTCACATCTTGGCTGCTGCAAATAATACTGCAACAAACATGGGAATGTAGATATCACTTAGATCCTGATTTCAATCATTTTAGACATACCTAGAAGAGGAATTGGTGGGTTAATGATAATTTAATTTTTAACTTTTGAAAAACACCCATATTTTCTGCCATAGTGGCTACTTCATCCTTTCACATTTCCACACAGAGTATATACAACTTGCATTTTCTCAACATCCTTAACAACTTTTTTTGTTGTTTTTGTTAAAATGTAATGGCCATCTTAATGGCCATACTACCAAAAGTGCTATACAGATTCAGTGCAATTCCAATTAAAATCCCAATGGTGTACTTACAGAAATAGGGCAAGCAATTATGAAATTCATCTGGAAGAATAAGAAACCCAGAAGAGCTAAAGCAATCCTCAGTAGAAAGAGCGAAGCAGGGGGTATCGCAATACCAGATCTTCAACTCTATTACAAAGCAATAGTAACAAAAACGGCATGGTATTGGCACCAAAATAGACAGGTAGATCAATGGTACAGAATAGAGGACATGGACACAAACCCAAATAAATACAATTTTCTCATACTAGATAAAGGTGCCAAAAATATGCAATGGAGAAAAGATAGCCTCTTCAACAAATGGTGCTGGGAAAACTGGAAATCCATATGCAACAGAATGAAACTAAATCCCTATCTCTTACCCTGCACAAAACTCAACTCAAAATGGATCAAGGACCTCGGAATCAGACCAGAGACCCTGCATCTTATAGAAGAAAAAGTAGGTCCAAACCTTCAACTTGTTGGCTTAGGATCAGACTTCCTTAACAGGACTCCCATAGCACAAGAAATAAAAGCTAGAATCAACCACTGGGATAGATTCAAACTAAAAAGCTTTCTCTCAGCAAAGGAAACTATCAGTAATATGAAGAGAGAGCCCACAGAGTGGGAGAATATCTTTGCCACTCATACTTCAGATAGAGCACTAATTTCTAGAATCTATAAAGAACTCAAAAACTCTACACCAAGAATATAAATAATCCAATCAACAAATGGGCTAAGGAAATGAAGAGACACTTCGCAGAAGAACATGTACAAGCAATCAACAAACATATGAAAAAATGTTCAACATCTCTAGTAATAAGAGAAATGCAAATCAAAACTACCCTAAGATTTCATCTCACCCCAATTAGAATGGCGATTATCAAGAACACAAGCAACAATAGGTGTTGGAGAGGATGTGGGGAAAAAGGTACACTCATACATTGCTGGTGGGACTGCAAATTAGTGCAGCCACTCTGGAAAGCAGTATGGAGATTCCTCAGAAAACTTCGAATGGAACCACCATTTGCCCCAGTTATCCCACTCCTTGGCCTATACCCAAAGGACTTAAAATCAGCATACTACAGAGATACAGCCACATCAATGTTCATAGCTGCTCAATTCACAATTGCCAGATTGTGGAACCAACCTAGATGTCCTTCAGTTGATGAATGGATAAAGAAACTGTGGCATATATATACAATGGAATATTACTCTGCCATGAAGAATGATAAAATTATGACATTTGCAGGCAAATGGATGAAATTGGAGGATATCATGCTAAGATAAGCCAATCTCAAAAAACTAAAGGATGAATGATCTCGCTGATAAGCAGATGAGGACATATAAGGGGGGGTAAGAGGGGTTAGTGTTAGGGTTAGGTTTAGGGTTAGGGATAAGGAGGGTGGTAAGAATGGAGGAAGGAAGGACTGTATAGAGGGAAAAGAGGGGTGGGAGGGGTGGGGGGAAGGGAAAAAATAACAGAATGAATCAAACAACATTGCCCTATGTAAATTTATGATTTTTAATTAAAATAAAAAAATAAAATAAAAAAAAAAAAACATAGATTATTTACCAGCCAGAAAATTACACATTTTGAAACATGTTGAAAAACTTATTCTTCAAATGGTAGACCCTAAGCACTCATCCTAGCTGGTATAGGTAAGCACACCATTGTGTGCTTCATTTAGACAAAATATGTATATGCCAGCAGTAGATTTCCAGTGTTAAATGTGATCCATGTTTTAAATTTCCTGCATGGCTTTCCTTAAAATAATTAGCTTTATTCTGGGATATGTTTCTAGGGTTTCTTCTATTGAATGTAGAAATAAACATTTACTTGTTTGGGGGAAAAATGTAATGGCCATCTTAAGAGCTATGAGCTGATAGCTTACTGTGTTTTCGCTTTGCATTTCTTTGATGACTAGTGGTACATAGCACATTTCCAATCTTTTGGATATTTTCATGTCTTCAGAGAACAAATGTCTATTCAAAGTCTTTGCCTATTTTTTAATTGTTTTTTGTTGTTGAGCAATTTTTTATATATTTTGAATTTAATTCCTTATCGTATGTATGCTTATATGCATTTTCTTCCATTATATATAAGTGGTATTTCACTTTGTTGAATTTTTTCCTATACTGTGAAGATGCTTTATAGTTTCAAATAGCCCCCTTGTCTATATTTTTCTTTTGTTACTTGATCTTTCATTGACATATACATGAAAACATTGCTACAACCAAAGTCATAAAGCTTTATCCATCTTCTAGGCGTTTCAGTTTCAGGTCTTATATCACAGTATTTAATCAATTTTCAATGGTATAAAGGTTCACTTTTATTCCTTTGCAAGTGGATATCTATTTTTTCCAAGTACCGTTGGTTGAAGGCACTGTCTATTCCTCAGAGTGTTCTTGGCACCCTTCTTGAAAATTAATCGATAATAATTGGGTAGGTTCATTCTTTAGCTACTGTCTTTCATGGATCTGTGTATTTGTTTTCAAGTCAGTATAATATAACTTAGATTACTGTTGCTTTCTAATATGTTTTCAACTCACAAATCATGATGTCCCAGCTTCTCTAGATCGATTTGGTCATTCTGGATCTTTTATGGTTTTTCGGATTTGTTTTTCTTATTTCTGTAAAAATTACCATTGGAATTTTGATAGGTATTGCATTGAATCTGTAGCTAACTTTAGGGTAGTATGAACAATTTATCATAATTAATTCTTTGAATCCATGAACAGGATCAAGATCTAAGTGATACCTACATTCTACGTTTGTTGCAGTATTATTTGGAGCAGCCAAGATGTGAAAACAACCTATATGTACATCAGTGGATAACAAGATAAAGAACATGATATTTGTATACAATTGTATATTATTCAGTCATGAATTAAGCCATGACTTTGGTTGCTATTTGTATAGAATAAAGAATATGATTTTATATTGCTTCACTTTCAGACTATATGTTTTCTTAAATATAAACATGGATTGTATATCTATTTATTCATATTCTATTCACTTATTTTGCCAATGTATTATTAAAATTTTCAGTGTACAGGTCTTTCACCTGTTAGTTAAAATTTTTTCCAAAGTATATTATTATTTTTTTTTTTGAGGCTCTCCTAGATGGGATTTTTTCCCTTAATTTCCTTTTCAGATAGTTAAGCCCTATTGTATAGAAAATCAACTAATTTTAAATGTTAATTTTGTGTTCTGCAACTTCACTGAGTTCTTTGATTCATCTCATAGGATGTTTCTGTGTGTTTGTGGAGTTTCTAGGTTTTCCTATATTTAAGTTCATGTCATCTGCAAATAGATACTTCTTCCTTTATGACTTTGATAGCTTTTTTTTCTTTTTTAATTTCCATGGCTAGTACTTTCAAAAGTACATTGAATAGATATGATAAGGGTAGGCATCCTTTACTTTGTTGTTGAAAAAAAGTTTCAATTTTTCATCTCTGACAATGATGATTGTTTTAGGCTTTTCACATGTGACCTTTGTCTATTGAAGTAAATTCCTTTCCTAACTAGTTTCCTAAGAGTTTTTATTATGAAATATGTGGAGTATTGTTAAACGATTACTCTGCATTAATTGATATTATTATGTAATTTTTATTATTCATTCTGTTAATGAGGTGTATCACAATATTTGACAATTTGCAAGGCAAGCACTACCGACTGAGCTATCTCCCCAGCCCCAATGAATTACTTTTGATGTTATTTTTCCTTTAAAGTTCATAGATTTGGTGGATAGATTATTTCAAATTAACTGTTGTTATGCTTGAATAAAGGAAACAATATATCTATGACTCTAGGTCCCTTTGGAAAACAACACTACTATAGACTACATTTGAAAGGTTATCACTTTGTTTTTGATATGACATTCTTATTTTTTAGAAAATTCTGATTGATCAAGTAATATTAAAAATTCTTTGTAGGTCTGGGATTATGGCTCAGTTGGTAGAGTACTTACAAGCACAAGGCCCCAGCACTGCAAAACAAACAAACAAACAAAAAAAAATCCATTGTAATAAAGAATGCATATTCATTGATCTTTTCATTGACAAATTATGTCATTTCTGACAAAATCAAGAAAGTAGAACAATCTATTTTGTTTTGTAATTTTGTAACACACTTAGTGGTCTACAGCATCTAGGGCTAAACTATCCATAAATTGATTATTGGCTATTTTCTCCCTTTACAAATCATTTTATCAAATGTTTGCTTTACTTTGCTCCTCACCAAAAATTCTTTTGTTGTATTATGATCTTGTTACTATATAAAAGCTATATAATATTACAGAAACTGTTAAAAATTTAATTCTTAATGATTTACAAATGCTCTTTTATACACCACGAACAGAGAAAATATAAAATAGTCTGGATAAGATCAGTTTGTGTTTTTCTTAAGTCAGCTTGTATGTGGTTTCCTTTTTTTTTTCTTTTAGAGTGTTTAAAGGAGATACCTAATCCTATTAGGGACAAGAGCTAAGACATCTTCAACATAGAAAGAAGAAGAATGAGGAAGACTAGGAAGAGCAGAGTAGAAGCTACTTGTAGAAAGAAAAAGTCACATTATCTCCCTGTAAATCTCATAATTATCAAGAGAATTTCTCCAACAATTTATGGCTTTACCTTCTGCCATAAGTAGTTATTTGAGAGCTGTTTCCTTAAAAAAGTACAGAATGTTAATTTTTTGTATTTCTGTAAGCTATTTTATTTAAATTTTATCAAAAGTAAAGCAAAGAATTGTAATCACAACAAATGCAATAATATCAGTGATAACATTAAAAAATTAGTTCATGTTTATTAATTGGGACATTATGCTTATACTTGATTAACACAAACTCAATGAATTCTATCTACACCAAGGATCTAAACATATTTCATCTGTGACATAACTGAAACTTAGATGAATTAGTAACTTGCCTGAGGTGACTTAAGTTGCATGTGACATGAAGAGGTCTGTAGTCTCCTGACCTTAAGAGCATAATTACTAACAAAAAAACAGAATCTTCACCACAATCAATAATATTAAAACCTAATAGTAGAGATAAAACTCACATTTTCCCTTTAAAATGCAAGCCCTGTGCAAGAGTCAACAATGAAACTCATGACTATAGAATTCAAAGAAGACTTTAGAAAAATCTACTGAAAAAAGAACTCATCTTTGGACAAGGAAAACACTTCAAGATTTATTTGAAAAGTAGCTGTAGTATATACAAAATAAAAATAACCATATTCCTTGTGAAAGACAAATATTTCATTCTGTTGAGGATGTCTTTATCATGTTAGAGAACACTACATCAACACTTAGCTTTTTTTATACAAGTAGAAAAATTTTAGATTTCAAAGGTGAAAATAGAAACTAAATGAGCATCGAAATTGGTAGATATTTATAATCCACACTATCAAATATACTAGTGTGCAGTTTTTTTTTTTTCTAAAACTGAGTAAATTATAGAGAATAGCATGATAAACCTTTCACTTCAACTTTCTTTTGCTTGTTTGTTTAATTGATTTTGCTGTTTTTTAGCACCAATAAAAGAAAGGGCATCAGGCTATATTCTGATGTGACCCTGGCTCTGTGGATTAAGCATTTGTCATCTCTAAGAGTTTTTCAGTTTGAGCAAGTGATTGATTATACCATTCAAGGTTAAGGAGAAAGACCACAGTTCTAATTGGTAGTAACAATTGTCTGTAGCTTGATTTGCTCATATTGAGTCAAATGCCTAATCTCAGAGTAAAATAAGATTATATTAATTACTAAATCAGAATTATTTATTGTTCTGATTATCAAATGATATTGTTATTTTTATTAGTTTGTTATAAATAGATTTTAAGAAATGCAGTATTACAGTCATAGTAATGTAAATCTTATAAAGTGTTTAATCTTTCCTATTAGCTCTGGGGAGTTTTTGATAGAAATATTCAATACTCTTGTGGAGAAAAGTTCTACAATCTTTAGATTTGAATGGTCAGCCCCAAAGCTCATCATTTGCTTTTGTCATCTGAAGGTCTTCATACTATATATGACACACATTTTTAAGGATGGGTATACTGGGCAAGTATGTGTTTATGAGTTTGAACAAAACCTAACTAATAAGAATTGTATTTGAACATTTTTCTAATTGTCTTATCCTGATTGCTTAGGTAAATCATATTTTAAATGTAGAATCACATAGGTAAATACACATATTTTTATTAGAAATAATATATAGAATGAATATTTTACTATATATTTATATTATATATCAGATATGTAACTCATAGACATATCAATTATAAAACATTCAATCAATGATATATGCAAATGAGGTGATTCATCTATGTGCTGCTTATGGAATTAATTTTAAAGAATTATTTAACAGGTAACAAAAATTTAAATAAAAAGAAGTGGAAAAATTAACAACTTAATTATTTATGTCAAACATATTGATTTTTTTGCCATATCAAATATATTGTTGGATTTTTTTCTTACCTGTACATTCAAACCACTTTGATCCCAGATAATTGAATGTAAAAACTACGACCTAACAGAGAGGCAAGTATTGAATATCTTCTGTTCACCACTATATGCTTGGCTCTCAGAACAATACCTATTTCATGGCAGGAGTTCAATCCAGTATTTCCATGGGTGAATAGATTGAACTGCTTCGTACATGTTTTAGATTCTTATCAGTGATACCTGAGGTCATTTATCAGAACTGGAATAGTTAAATGCTCAGGTAGATATTGCTTTGAAAGGGTGCTGTATAAAATGGAGGACCTAAACTGAAAATAAAATTATGTCTGATCAGGCCATTTACATGAGATTTTGGAAACATTTCTTAGGCTTAAGTTTCAGTAAACAACAATAAGAAATCATATATATACAAAAAGAACATATAGGCCTCAAAAAGGACAGATAAGTTAGGCAGTATTTTTAAGGCATTTGTAAAAAACTGTTTGCAATGAAATGCAGTTGCAAACTGCATTCTAAGGCATGTATAGCAAGGATTTCTAGAGTGAATCAAAGGTTCCAATTTTTACTATGCTTGATTGGCTTTCTCTATATACTGGCTCATCATTTCCATGTGTCACATCAATTAACTTTTCACCCTTTGAAACTTGTATTATTTCCTCCAACAAGGCCATATGAAGCCTGCTGCTAATGATATTCAGGTGTGCTTAAAGCCCCACACAAGACTTTTTATTTTTTCAAACGAAATTTAGTTTTAAGTTTATTGTTGAGTTTTTTTTAACTTGCTCTTGAAACCTTTCTTACAATGAGACACTGAAAACAGCAACAAGCACAGGTGAACTGAAAATGAAGGAAAAGAGACTTTATTCCAGCACGGGAGACCTGAAGGGGCCCACCGTGACGTGCAGCAGGCCTGCTTATAACTCTGGTGGGGCAGTGTCCGTGTAACTGTGGGCTTCGCGAGGTGTTGCAGGGGTGGACTCCCCAAGTGCTGGTTTACCTGAGTCCCAGTGGCTGACACTGACAGTAAGACATCAAGGAGTCTCAATCGTCATGCAAGTGAGAGGTTCACTGGGCATGGAAGTCTCTTCTTGCCCTAGGATCAAATGACTTTCCGTCTCTTGGGGATGACATGAAGAGAGGCCCGAGACTCTAGAAGATGCCCCATATCAGGGCACAGGATCACTCCCATCTGAGTCAGAGCGAGTGGCACAGAGGCTGCCTGCACACCCACGTGATGGCCCACACCCTTGAAGTGTAGCTTCTCCAAGTCCCAAGGAGCCCCACTGTGCTGGCCCCTCATCCTCTCCCACGTAAGCCAGGCGTTCAGGCCTGGGGTCTCCCGGGCCCAGCCCTGGGACAAGAGCCTCGTCCACCCTGAGGACCACTCCACTCCCACTGACCCTGGGATTTAAGATGACACTGTCTGGAACCAGCGTTCTTGCACTTGATGCATGTGTCATCGAGAGCTATTCAAAATCTTAAAAACACACTAGCTAAAAACAGTGAGAGCATCAGCTTTATAAGCATGGTGTCCTGAATTACCGGAACAGTCCATGTGCAAACTACTTCTCCTTCACTTTAGAATCAACACCAGTCTACAGTTAAAACACACGCTAAGCTTAAGTTACAATTTCTTGTTGACATACGTTGAGAAAAATAAGTGGTGATATTAAGTATGGAAAATTATGTTAATATTTTTAGTGAGACAATTCTGGGGAATTTATACTCAAGGAAAAGATATGTAACACTTCTGGTATTTCATCCCTAGTGACTTCTCCCTCTTGAAAATGGTGGTTAAAACCACTTGAAGACTAGAGAAATGACTTAGAGCCAACTGGGTCTTATTCAGATTTTAACCAAATCTTTAAGTGAAGATGGTCAGACCCAAGATTTCTTCAATTTTGATTTAAGTGCAAAAATGTCTATTGCTACTTTTGCTGCAATTGTGAGAGTTATATGGTCTATTATACTGGTTGATAAATAAGTCCTCATAATGGTTCCAATTAAAGGACAGGTAGGATTAAAATTAACATTACCCAAAGCTTCTTCAAAAATAAATCTTGATGTTTCAAAGTTGACTTTCCACACCTTCTTCCTGGACAGAATCAATGTCTCATGCCATCTCAATTTCTTGGTGCATGAACAGTCTCTGGGTGTGAGCCTGGATTTTAAAGTCCTGGTGTGCCACTGTGGCTCACAAGGGAAAGGAGGAACGTGGCCATGGTCCACTGCTCAGGCCAGGTACTCTGGTCCCTTCCGTGTGTATCAGGGAGAAAACTTGGGGAAATTATCCACAACAAGATCTGACCCATAAGCCTAGGAATTCCAGAGCAGCAAGCATCCCTAAAGTTGTATCACTGGGAGCTATCAAACATATTCTTCAAAATAAAATCAGAAAAACAATTTAAATTATGAAGAATGCAGTAGGTTTTAAATGTGGATACACTGTTACGGATTTTCATAATATTAATCGCTACATCCTGTGCATAAGTTTTCCTTTTCTTCTGTAGATTTCTCTGCATTATCATCAGCCCCCAAATGTGGTGTGCCATCGCCTGGTGCTTCGCCTCCAGAGGAGCCCGGCCCTGGGGAAGTGGAGCCTTCCTTCTGCCTGTTCTTTACACAAAGGGATCCTCGCACATCCTCCCGCCTTCCCTTGGGAGGATGCAAGTCCCCTTTGCGTCCTTCTGATCGAGCAGGGCTTCCACCTGGGTGGGTGTCCTCAGCCTGCCCGGCACACCCCTGGCCTTCTTCAGCAGCAGGTGTCTCCTCTGCAGCCAGGCAAATGCAATCTGCGTTCTGTTCACATTTTGCAGGTTTCTGGAGTTGGGAGCAAATTTTCGATGTTAACAGAGACACAGGGACTGTTCTTGGGGTTCTCACCAATGCAGGAAAAATCAGACATTTCTAATATGCTCATTCTCTCCCTCCTAGAAAGACTTCTGCAGCCGAGCGGACCAGGGCTTGGCAGAGGTAGAGACCCAGGAGGAAGCTGCTCCGAACCCCTTTCCTTCAGGTTGTCAGGGCAGAAATAGTCCTCCGAGGCCTCCCCGCGATCAGAAGTGGGGGGAGCAGGCTGGGCTCCACCCTGAGCTGCAGCCCAGGCACTACAGGCTTCCTGCTGAACCTCCTTTTCTTCGGCTGCCCTTCCGGAGGTGAACCTAAGCCCACAGATGTTCTTTTTCTCTTTGCTAAGGGACTCCGGGGCCTTGGACGCTCCGAAAGATAGACTTTTGCCATGGACAGTGCAGAAGAGGAGCAGTATTTCTCACCAAACCTCTCAGAGACATCCTTGGCTTGCCTCTTGTCGGGGGTGACTACTCAGATAGTGTCTCTCTGCCGATTTACCTCCTCCTCTTTTGGAGGAGGAATCAGGGATCTCTGAGGGCTGGACCCGTGGAGGTGACTGGCCGGTGCTGGTGAGTGAGAGCTCTCCGTCTCTAACAACACGAGGATGTGCACGTATCGCTTCTACTTCCATCAGCGGCCCTTCCCAATTTGCTTCCCTGGTTTCCACATCCTGATTTTCCACAGAGATCATCCAAAGATGTGTGTAAGCCACCAGCAAAGGATTCATCTGAACACAAGAACCACGTGAGATGCTTCGCACCCAGAGTTACCTGGATTCTCGTGAGACGGCTCAGTCATCTGGGAAGAGGTAGGGGAAAGACTCTCCCTCCTCTCCTTCATCTCCTGTAGTCTCTTCTCCATTGTGCTGATTTTAGTTGTAGGACTATACACCAAGGAGCCATGGGTTTCAAATAGGAGGACAGGCACGTTGTTAACTAGATTTGTCTTTTGCTTTTGTAGCTCTTCAGTCGTTTTCTCAAATTTCTTTTGAAGTCTTTTGTCATTTTCTGGTGTTTTAGGAATAAAATCTTTGGGCTGCATACACTTACGCTTCCTCAGCATCAGTCCCAGCAGGAGCTCGCTGGTGTTGGCGGCAGGGAACAGCGACTCTTCCACGCCCGCCGGCCATTCAGCACTTTTCCACCCAGAGCACGGACACCAGCTTCGCGCCTCTCTTCTGGGCTTTGTCCCAAGGGCTCTGGAAACCATCTTTGAAAACGACGTGAGTTACATGTTTGTTAAAAGTCCTTGAAACCTTTGCTCCCATATCCAGGAGTTGGTTGGTAAACGTTTTTGAGTAATTTTCTGTCCCACTGGAAGACCACACCTCAACATAGGCCACAACAGCTTTCAGGAAGGCGTCCCCCGGGGCACCGGGTGCAGCCATCCCCACACAAGACTTTTAATAGAAGCTTTCACACCTGCATAGTGGGCACCCATTCCAGCAAGTTTTAAATGTGAGGGCAAGTTGAGGAACTGGGGCAAAAGGAGAGTGTAACTAGATAAAAATTTTAGTTTCTTTTCTAAACCATTAAAATTATATAAATGGAAAAATATCTACTCTATTCTGACATTGTATCAGTGGATTTTCTAATCTCTCTCTATTCAATTACTGTTTCAAGAAAGAATAATGTCTTGAGAAATAAAAATCTGTTAATTGATAAATTGATAGTTGTCTCATTTAGTAGGATAGCATCCTCTCAGGGCACAGAGGAATATTTTGGAAAAATGGAGGTTTTCTGGAAAGTCAGGCCAGTTTGAAGCTATACCAGTCCCTTACCTTTCTCCAGCCAGTTTTATACTAAACTGGGTTTCCTATTTGGTTCAGGCACAATGAGATTATAATGTAGACCACAGGAAATATATACCTCAGATTAAATTAGATTAAATTTGTTTCTATGAATTTTAGAGTTTCTTTTGAAAGCTTTGTCTATTTCATGAGGAACTTTGATCTCAAAGTGATCATTAAGACAAGCCAAATTATTTTAAGTGACTTTATTTAATTTGGATCACATCATTAGACTTTGAATATGTCTAGGAAACAGTATATTGTCTTAAATAAAATACTCTTATTACTTGATTCACATGTGTTTAACTGTGTCCACATTAGTGCTCAGTAGTAGGATACAATGAAGAATAGGAGAGACTTGACTTCTACCTACAAAAGTACTTACATTCTAACAAATCACATTATATTTTTGGCTGATATGCCTCTGCAAAATAACAAAACTACTTTAAAACTAAATATAAGCAAGTGATTTAATATTGAACTTCTTTCCAGAAACATTGTTACATTTCATATGAGAAGTTTTAAATCCCAGTCATGCTTATTATAATATTAGTTTTTTTAAAGGTATAATTAAAACATTATAAACAACACTGGTAACAAATAGTCACTAGTTGCTATTGCAATGTTTATAATTTTTACCATATGAGGTTTCTTTCAAATAGAGGTCTGATCTCTGATGCTTGGCCAGATAATTTCCCCTTAATTCTTTCTTAAAAATCTACATAATTTTCTTACATAAAAAATTCTTAAGAGTCAAACCTTTTTTTTTTTTTTATGGTCAATGCACTGATAAGATAGAGTCAGCTATTAATTATTTTCACATATATGTATGATATTTAATGAATAACACAGTTAATTTTCCAGACTTCATAATTTCTCTCATGGGCTCTGTGATATTGTACCTGTGGGTAGGAAGTGCAATTAAATTAAATTAAAGGAGCTAATCGAAGTGACTTAGCAAAATCAGAAAGAAAGAAAACTGCTGGGTAGGAAAATGTGCAAAGTCCCCCCTCTCCTCTCGTGCTTTCTCTTCATTTTGATTTCTTTGCACATACCTTGCCCTTTTCTGGAGTGTAAATTTTTTTGCTTATGTTTTGAAAACTATTCTTAAAGTAGTTCTAGGTTCACAGCAAAATTTAGAGGAAAATCCAGAGGGTCCCTGTGTGTTCTCCATGCCCCAACCAGGCAGAGCTTCCTCTTTATCAATACCCCTCACTACAGGGTATATTTGTTACAGGTGATGAATCTGCTTTGACAAAGTCCATATTTTAGAGTTCATGCTTGGTGGTGTATATATGGATGGAATTTTAAGTCCTTTACTAATCATTAAATCATAAAAAAAGATACTTTACTGAAGTTGTAAAATTATTTTTAAGTGTAAGAGCTTAATTTTATTAGTCATATTATTGATACTGCTAATAATAATATTTATTAAGAATGGGAGCATTAATACTAAAAGTAGTAGGAGTAATATTACTTTTGATTTATTAAAGGTTCATTGTAGTCACAATGGTGCTAAACTCGTTCACTCTTTTTCTCTGTTGACAATGCTACATGACAGTAAGTGTTAAGAGGGAACAACAGGCAGTATTTGAAGTCACGAGTGCAGAGTGGACACTTAGGAGACTGGCCTGCCAGAGGGAGAAATGTGAGGTGAAACGTGATACTTAGAAAGGCCTGGGTTTGGGAGTATTGAGACCCAGAAAGTGCAATGGGCTGAAGAAAGTCATGTAGATAATTTTTAATGAGAAATTTAGTGTTGGAATGAATGACCTATGATGAACTCTTCTAGACATTTTTGTAATTTCTGATAGATAAAGCAAGAGTAATTTTTTTTGTTTGAAGCCTACCTATACAACTTATTGATTGGTGACCTGATTTTGCAGTTATTTTTAAAAAAATCTTTTTCTCACATTCATCTCTAAAATGGAGTATAATAATGGGACACTTCTCATAATATAATTATAAGGATAAAATTAAGGAGAACTTCACCTACAGGATATGAGTTTATTTATAATGGTGTCTCATAGTATCCCCCAAAACATTAGCCACTACTGTTCTAAGACTCAAGAACCCAAAGTGAAAATTTTCTCAAATAAATACGTGGTTAATCATTATTTAGGCTGTTTAACAGTTATTTGCCCATAATAGCCAAATAACTGCATTTAAAAATTTTTTTAGTTGTAGATAGACAAAATACCTTTTTATTTTATTTATTTTTACGTAGTGCTGAAGATTGAACCCAGTGCCGCGCATATGCTAGGCAAGCACTCTCCCACTAAGCTACAACCCCAGCTCCATGCATTTGTCTTTATAGGTGTCTCATACCTTAGATTTTTAGCTCATTTTAGACAAATGGCAGCAATAGAAATGCTATCAATCCAGTTTCAAATTTTAGCACAGGTGACAAATAGAAGTGAAGCAAAAGTAAAAACAAACAAAAAAAATTACAAATAATTTATTGAGAATTGCGTATTACATTCTTCTAACTAGATGTATATTCAAGATTTTAGTGGCAAATATATTACCCTCAAAAAGGTGATGCTACAAAAGGCAGATGTTAGCTCTTGTCAAATTATCAGTTATCGATGTGAAAACTCAAATATCCCGGAGAAGGAGGATGAGATGTGTAACCTCAGGCAGCAGACCTGTGTGACTCGCTGTGAATTCTTACCAAATAAACTGAGAGAATTCCCCAAATGACACATATGGTGTTCCACATGAGTGAGGCAATCTGTGATGTTAAAAGATGGTGACGACAGCTTTGTCTTCTTACGCAGCTGTTCCCATTAAGCATTTCTCCTACATTAGGACAGATGTGATTTTCATGGAAAGGCATCATATACTTTTTTCAGGATCCTTGCTGGTAAAATGGGAATTTTTTTCAGAGTAAAGAAAAATCCTTTAATAATTATTTCAATGGTTTAAGTAAAACCCCAGAATTTTAGGTAGTAAGGGGACTAAATCAGAAATATTAAGTATCCATGCTGTAACTCTATGTGGTCTTTTAAATTTATTTCTATGACAATCAAGAAATGATTTTAATTTTCAAGAGTGTCTTTTGGTGTTCTTTTGTTGTTTTAGTTGGGAACAATATCAAATGACATCCAAATGAGCATTTAAGCTTGAATAATGTTGCTCTTTTAGT
This sequence comes from Sciurus vulgaris, assembly GCF_902686455.1. Lineage (NCBI taxonomy): Eukaryota > Metazoa > Chordata > Mammalia > Rodentia > Sciuridae > Sciurus > Sciurus vulgaris. The sequence continues at coordinate 19,892,554 of NC_136470.1, read as the reverse complement.
TATTTATAGTCTCCAGCATAGGAAACACCAAGATATATTTCAAATTCAATTTAATAACACCTTTGAAAAGGAGGATTAAGGGAAGTAACTAAATAACAGAATAATCCTCATTTCACTTTAACAACACATTTAAATTTGATTCCCAAACTAGGCTAATTAGGTCTTTTCTAAGGAGAGAAAACAGGATGACTGATATGGGTCCTGTGCTCGGGAGGGTAAGGGCAAAAGTTTCTGCATTTTGCTCTAGTTTTTGTTTGTTCATTTGGTTGGTTTTTGTTTTCAGATTTGAGGTGGAGGTACAAGGATTGAACCTGGGGCACTCCACCACTGAGTTATATCCCCAGCCTTTTCTATTTTTATTTTGAGACAGATTCTTTTTTCTTTTTTCTTTTTTTTATTGTAAACAAATGGGATACATGTTGTTTCTCTGTTTGTACATGGCGTAAAGGCATACCATTTGTGTAATCATAAATTTAGATAGGGCAATGTTGTTTGATTCATTCTGTTATTTTTTCCCTTCCCCCCACCCCTCCCACCCTCTTTTCCCTCTATACAGTCCTTCCTTCCTCCATTCTTGCCCCCCTCCCTAACCCTAACCCTAACTCTAACCCTAACACTAACCCCTCCCTCCCCCCATCGTGTCCTCATCCACTTATTAGCGATATCATTCGACCTTTGGTTTTTTGAGATTGGCTTATCTCACTTAGCATGATATTCTCCAATTTCATCCATTTGCCTGCAAATGCCATAATTTTATCATTCTTTATGGCTGAGTAATATTCCATTGTATATATATATACTACAGTTTATTTATCCATTCATCAACTGAAGGACACCTAGGTTGGTTCCACAATCTGGCTATTGTGAATTGAGCAGCTATGAACATTGATGTGGCTGTATCTCTGTAGTATGCTGATTTTAAGTCCTTTGGGTATAGGCCAAGGAGTGGGATAGCTGGGACAAATGGTGGTTCCATTCCAAGCTTTCAAAGGAATCTCCACACTGCTTTCCAGAGTGGCTGCACTAATTTGCAACCCCACCGGCAATGTATGAGTGTACCTTTCTCCCCACATCCTCGCCAACACCTGTTGTTGCTTGTATTCTTGATAATCACCATTCTAACTGGGGTGAGATGGAATCTTAGGGTGGTTTTGATTTGCATTTCTCTTATTACTAGAGATGTTGAACATTTTTCCATATGTTTGTTGATTGCTTGTAGATCTTCTTCTGTGAAGTGTCTATTCATTTCCTTAGTCCATTTGTCGATTGGATTATTTGCATTCTTGGTATAGAGTTTCTTGAGACAGATTCTTGATAAGTGACTGAGGCTAACCTCAAACTTGGGATCCTCACACTTCAGCCTCTAGAGTCACTGGAGTAATAGCTGTAAGCCACAGTAAGTGGCTACTACAGTTTTGTGAATATTATTAAACTGTAAGTTCTCAGTTGCTTTTTTAATAGTATACTAAGAGTCCAGAGACACCCTTTTTGAGTTAATTTGTCTGGAGTCAGTGACACTTGTTGATTTGTAGCAGTAAGCAACCCTTCTCAGGGATGTTCCAAAAGTAATGTGCTGTGGATAAATCAATATAAGATGGAGGTTTTTTTTTTTTGTTGTTGTTGTTTTTTTTTTTCTCTAGGATTTTAGTTTCTAAATGGAGAACTAAAAATACAAGAAAATACATACAATCTTATTGTAACAAATAAAATCTGCCTCTATAAAATGGTGTCTTGGAAGCACAGAGGAAGAACAAATCAACACTAACAGGGAATGGTTTCTTGGAATAGGAGCTATCTGAAGGGAAGAGAACATTTCAGAGAGTTATGCCATGGAAAGATTTCTGTATTTTAAGAAGCCTTTTAATGCCTATGTCTTAGTTGATACTATTCATCAATTTTACTATTCAAATAATTAAAGCCATAGTGTTACATTATTTCATTAAAATTACTTATTATTTAATTGTGCATTAAACATCTTCTTTGCATTGTATGAAATATAGCATATATTTAATAACAAATGTTTAAATGAATACTTATTTTACAAAATTTATACTTTATTATCAACCTTTTACAGCAATATAGAATGTAAATGTTGTCTCATGTAGTAGTTTTAAATATAATTTTTAAATATTTTAAATACTACATATGCCTTTTAATCCTGCTTTAATATACACCAAAATGTTAATCATCAATGTTTTTAGGCTAAATGTTTAAAAAATACCATTTGCAAAGTATTACAAGAAATAACATTAATTTTGTTTCTACAAATGGAATATTTATACATGATAGAGTATGTTATTATCAATTTAGTTTTCTTAAATATCATTCATGAGACTAGCTGAATATTAATTATCAAATAAGAATTATCTCAAGTATTCAGAAAGCATAGGAGGGAAATTTTTTTTTTTTTTGGGGGGGGGGTGCTGGGGATTTGAACCAAGGGCTCTACCAACTGAGCTATATCCCCAGCCTGGGAAAATTATTGACAACTAATTTTGTGATACAAAGAACATGATTAAATAGAGAAAACCTTATTTGTCCCTCAAATTTGAGACATTATGTTGAAAATTCAATTCTTTGTTTACTTAATTTGTACAGAGTCAAAAATGGAATAGAATTTTTATTAAGGTAATAATTAAGTCTAGTTTATTCCTTTCCTTTCTTCCTTCCTCATTTCCCTTCTTTCTTCATTCCTTCCTCCATCCTTTTTCTCCTACACTTTCATTTTTTTTTTGCAAAATTCCCAATGACTGAGTAAAATCAACCTTGTCAAGAACATCTTGCAAAAATATAATCACAAAAGTTGTAACCATGTTTATTTATGCTTGCTACACTGCAGTATCCTTTTGTAATTTCTTGTTTACATGTTATTTCTAAGGTTTTGTGCAACAAATAGGTTTGTCCAGAACCGACCTTCAATGTTACTGTGGATTGCTTGGACAAGAGTCCATGTAGGACTATGACTGACCTCATAGATAGCTTTGAGGCACCAAATCCTTGTTTTTTTGTTTGTTTGTTTGTTTGTTTTGTTTTGTTTTTTAGTGCTGGGGATTGAACCCAGGGCCTTGTGCTTGTGAGGCAGGCGCTCTACCGACTGAGCTATATTCCAAATCCTCGTTTCTTGGATCCCCCAGTTAGAATCTTCTTCTTACATTTGCTTGTTAACAAAGAAGAAAAAAAAAAAAAAAGAGGTGCAGAGGATAAAGGAGTTCACACTTGTCTCTTGGTCTGTAAATGTCTCCTAGAGGCCCATTCCTTTCCCATGCCACTTTGTCTGGGAAGCATCGTCATGCACATCATGAGAAAAGCATGATGATTCCCTTGCATAGCAACAATGTATGAGCGATCCTCTTCAGACACACAACAATGACTTAACCAAAGAGCATTCATCTAAGGTCCATCTACATTTATTATGCCTATATAGGCAATAAAAGCAATTTGATTATAAATTTGAACCTGGAGACTACATAACAGTATCTGGGAATAATGGCAGAAATAAAAACAAAACAGACACACCTCATGCCAGATCCCATTTGTGTGTTGGGTGCTCCATCTTCTTGGGTTTTGTTGGACTCGCCCTCTAAGATTTCAATGTTCGAAACAGAGCTTTGGTTATCATGGCCATTGTCTCACGTGTTAATACCAGTGACCCATTTACACTCCAGCAGAGTGAAGGCCGGGCTTTGAAGAAATCTATGAGAATGCTACAGAATGTCAACCTGGACCAGAGCTGCTGCCAGAATTCAGTTGCTGAGTTTCCTCCCACATCTCCACCTGCTGATGAAGTGCTATCCGTCCCCCCTCCAATGACTTTTGCTTTTGTCCTTGCTATCCTGGATCATGATAATCAAAATTTTCTTAGGCTGCACCAGAGAAGATGACTCTGGCTTAGGGTGATATATAGTAAAAGAGTCACTTCTGTTAAGTAAAGATTAAAGGCATTTGGGGCTTAAATCCAACTTATTCCACCTGATATTCCCATCTCAGATGCAGAATTCCATTTTCTCTTCATTAAGGTTCTTTTACCTAGGAAGAAATTAGAATGTTCATGTCATATAAGACAGCAAAAATAAATTGTGCAGCCATTGACAGAAAATGGGAGATAAAGGAATGAATTTTGAGCACCCTATGTAAGTTGTAAATCAAAGGACATTGAAGAGTGGATTGAGGATGAAGAAATAACTGCTAACCAGTTCGAAAAGTCTTTATAGATAAAAACTTTTAGAAGGCTGGGGAGATAGCTCAGCTGGTAAAAGTGCCCCCACAAGCATAAGGCCCTGAGTTCGATCCCCAGTACGGCAAAAAACAAAACAAAACAAAACAAAAACAAAAAACAAAAAACAACTTTCAGAATGTCTCCTATTTCAGGGCTATTTCAGGGCAATTTCGTTGTAAGTCTATTGCAAGGTAATTTGCAGGTAAAAAAGTACAAGATTACTCCATATTTGCTACTGAAAGAATGTGTATGGCAATACTGATCCTGGAGCTGATGCAGGAATAAGTTGCACACTCCTGTCCAGATTTAGCATCATTGCCTCCAGGTGCCCTGGGTTCTATTCAGTTGGAACTATGCAAGATCTTCCAAATGTGCTCCAGGACACCATGCCTTTCTTCCTGACATGGTTTTCTTTCTTTCTTTTTTTCATTTTTCTTTGTTTTGTTTTTTTAACCTAACAAGTCTTCTTTTCCATTTTAGCAGAAAAATAAACTTTACATAAGCTTTCACACATCATCTTAAAAAATATATTTTAAGTGACAATTTATAAATTTTTCAATCACAAAATATGTGTCCTTTGATGTCCACACCATCCTCTACCTTCACTTATGATGACTGTCATTCCAAAGACAAGGGTACACAGATATTTTTTAAATTTTATTTTACCTTGTTCTTCTGACTTATAAACTCTTCTTAAATATTAAACCTTTAAAAAGTATGGACTGTGTCCTAATCACCCTAAATACCTCAGATGGGAAATATTTACACACCAGTTGCTTCATACTTATTTTATGACTTGTCAAACTCAGTGTACTTATTATCCTCAAGTGCACTAGTATTTATTATCCCTTCACATCTTCGTGGGTATTTCATTCAAATTTTTTTTTTCATTTATTTCCCTAATGAATACGTGATACACAAGTGTTAAACTAGTGGATCATAATGACTTTCCCTAATGTAAAGACAAATGTTTGTGTTATTATAATTTGCCTAGTTTTCTCAAAATCTTTTAAGTTAGGTAATTCAGTGAAATTCTAAAGTATGCCAATTCATAAATAAATTATTGAGAAAATGCATAAAATGCTTCCCTTGAGTTCATACTAATATGATGTGCAATATTTTTCATACTTACCAAACAGTTAAGAAATCAAAAGGAAAGGATTTATGAATGGAAGGCTGTGTAGGGAACTTTTAAAACCCTTTTTTCTTTAATAAATTCTTAAACTTGAAAGAAATGGTAGGTCATAGCATCAGATTAACTTCTTAAAGCAAATAATCACACAACAATAGAAATCAAGCAAACAAAACACTATTAAACACAGATTTGTTGAACTCAAACTAAAGAAAAATACATTTTTGTACATGCATGATACCAGAGTAAAAACAAAAAAGTGTTCCTTTATTTTCTTTTAAAAATAAGTGGTCAAAAATATTAAAAGACAGGTGGAACAATGTGATCAAGGTTGAGAATTACCTTATTTGGGGACAATTATATGTAGGTTTAATGCAAGGTTATTTATACATAATGAAAGCCTGAACTTTCCTAACACAGAGAAAGGAAACGTGTTTGAAGAGATGGAAATGCTAATTACCCTGACTTCATCATTACACATGGCATATGTATATTAAATTAATTATGGTACAGTACCCCACAAATATACACAAATATTAAATGTAAATTAAAAATGAAAATAAATTGATAGAACAAGAGTTCTTTATTTTTTTCTACACTGGTTTTCTTAGAGTTATTTATCTGCTGCTACAAGGGACTTCGCTCTGAGCTTAACAAAAGGCAGTTTAATAAAATGTTCTGCATATTGGAGAAATGGTCTTGACTTCAATGATACAAATTAAATTTTTTTCAAATGTACTTATAAATTTATAAATAATCATTGTTTAGATCTGATGATCTAAATCAATTGTTATTTAGTTGTTATATATATATTTTTTTCCTTTTAATTTAAGAAGCAAAAAGTATGTGATATGGTGTTAAGTGCGGGAATTATAAAACTGATAATCCATTACTAACTCTTTCCCCAAGAGGGAAATATTGAATTATAAAAATACAAATGAAGTATATATGCATGAGTGTGTGTTTGTGTATGTGTCCACAGAAAATTCCAAAGGTGGATTAGGAATATTAAAAGAAAGTTAAGTTAATGATCCTAAAATTATGAGTAAGTGGGGAGCTCATTTGATTGGATGGTAGAAAAACATTCTGCATGGAGGAAGACTCAGCACGTATAAAAGAACTGAGCAGTGTACACACACTTGGTTATTATAGAAACCACAAAAAGATAAATGTGGTAGCACTGCAGAGAGAGTAAAGGAGGGGTAAAAGATGAAGCTGATGAGGAAGCAGTCTCCCAAATCCGCCTATGGTTTCACATATTATAATGTTTTAAATAATCTGAATGGGAGATTAAAGGAAACATTGTTACATTCTAGGGAAGTGGAAAGCGAAAATGGTAGAAAAATCAGATGCATGATATTTCAGCTGCTGACACATATATGGGGAATGATACAGAAGGCAAAGTCAGGGGAAAGAATTAAAGGCTTGGGAGGGTGCTAGTTACTCTATATAGGTCCTCTATGTAGAGTTACTCTATATACTTGTCTACGGAACCCTAAAGATGAAGGGATGGGATGAGGTGAGAGCAACACATAGGTTGCAGATCTCACATGTGTACACACAAGCTGTTCTGTAGACTTTGGTTTTTAGTCATTTGTGATTATTCAAGAGAAATTGGCAGGGCGTATCATGTGCAGTTTACGTGCAAATTTTAATTTTATTTTAAATATGTTTGAAACTATTATATAGATGAAAGAAGCAGTGATGTAATGGCTTAAATGTTTTACAGATTATTCTTCCTGCTGTATAGAGTGAATTCTAATGGGGCCAAAATATACGAAGGGAAATAAACAAGAAGATCTTTGAGTTGACGCTGGTGAGAGGGAATGGAAGTATATAAGTGGGTGTGCTTGAAAAAGTTTTCGTTGATGAAATTAATATAATTTGTTGACATATTTAGGAGTTGAGAAAAATAGAAGACAAAAATATGTTTGCTAAAAGTGAGCATTAGGTATGTTTATTAAGAAAAGTAATAATTGCGTTTTTATGACAATTTAAAGTTAGAAGTCGTTGGTGTGGGAGCGGTGACACATGCTTGAAATCCCAGTGGCTCTGGGATTGAGGCAGGAGGATTGCAAGTTTGAGGCCAGCCTCAGCAACTTAGTGAGGCCCTAAACAACTTAGTGAGATGCTGTCTCAAAATAAAATAGGGTTGGGGATGTGGCCCAGTGGTTAAGTACCTCTGGAATCTATCCCTGATACTGAAAAAGTAAGTCTTTTGATAATACATTTTGTTTGGGGTGACATTGTTATGCATAGTATTATAGTATTTAAAGATAAGGGACCTAGCTTCTCAAGGTTCTATGAACCTGTACCTGTAGGATTTAAACTGAGATGCCAAATATCAACAAATTAGATTCTAAAATTTTGTTAATTTAATATACATGTAGAAAATTGCACAACCTGACAAATTTTACCAAATCATATCCACCCAGGAAACCAGCATTAGTCAAGAAACGAAATAGTGTCAGCTCCCAAAATTCCTGTTGTTCTCCCTTATATTGATTAGGACCTACTAATTGTAACTTAACCACTACTGTGACTTCAATGAACACAGATGAAGGACTGGGAACTGAACCCATATATGTATGATTATGTCAAAATGAACTCTAATATTATGTATAAGACTAATAAAAATATTTAAAAGCAATAAATAAATTGTACTCCATAGAAACTAAAACAGTCATGACATTTTTTTCTGCTTATTTTTGCTCAACATGTTTTTTGTGAAATTTCTCCAAATTAAATTATTTTTATCAGCCTAGAATTTTATTTTATTTTTGGTGATAAAGTCTGGAATTTTTAAGTTAAGCTAACATTTGATGAGCACATCTAGTAAGTAGAAATACTTATTGGATTTCACGATTTGGGGGGAAAGTAATTTTAGCAAGGTTATAAACCTGCATCAATGTATATTTTTACTTAGTTTTTTTTTTTGAGAGTATAAATGTTCTTCACCACATAATAATCTAATATATGCACAAACATGCATTCATACCTGTCTGTAAAATTTAGCAGTTTAGCCAAGTGGAAGAATTAATTTAAATTTGTAGAGCTAAAGCAGGAAAATGAAATGGCCATTATTTTTGTACTGCTGCTTATTTTGTCTATAATGAATACCGATAATAAAATTCAAACTTTTTCTAATATTCATTTTCCCAGTCTTTTGGAAGACTTCGCATGCTCGCAGCACCTATAAGTCCAATTTTGTATTTAAAAGTTAGAAATCACTGATGCCCACCAATACAGGACACATGTAGTAGCACTAAGGATTCCATTCGCTTTAATATAGTCTCAAAGAAAATATGTGGAGAAATTAAGGCATTCTAGCTTGAAGTAAAAATCAAGGGTACAAATAAATTTTTATTGTGCATGATGCTTATAATAAAAATTTTGTTAAACTTTGGTTTACTGAGCACAAACTACATCAACATCTCTCTCTTTATATCATTAAATAAGCTCAAGAATCTTTTGAAAGAAATGTTATTGTTATCACTTTATGTATCATTGAGCAGTTTAAAGATGTAATTTGTTCAAACACAGGCAAGAAATTGTGTAAAAAATAGATATCAGTATTTCTGGAACTCAACACACATAGACACAGTGAAAGAAAGAATAAACTATAATTACATATCAATCACTCTAAGTTAATCAATGAATTTAGTTTAAAGTCAATTTATTAATAGCACAAACAATTCTCCAGATATTTGTGTATATGTTTTTATGCTAATTATTTTTATTTACCTTCCTCTTCTCCCTTTGTCTCTTCCTTCATTGATAGGTAGGTGTATGTAGGTAGAGAGGATAACTCTATTACATGAAAAATTAGAGAAGATAAAAATTGCTTATAAAGTAGTAATTAATAATCACCCTCTGGCTATACCAAAAAAGTTTCGCAGCAAATTCTTTATATATGAGTAAACAATAACAAGCCATTGTTGATGATGATTAGTTGTCAGAAGGAATGATCAAGAAGCTCAATAGTTGGTAATAGTCTATTAAAAATTTATAAGTCCTTTTGTATGAAAAACAAAGATATTTTACCAAGTATTAATATTGGAACAGAAAGTAGAGGGAAAAGAGAATTTTTGAATAAAAAATGGGGTGCAGCTGCATGTACAAGTATAATTGCTTTGGCTACAAAAGCATTTATTAATGAAAAATTGAATAGCGGAATTAGGAAGATGGAAACAAGTATGATAGTCAAGTTATTTAAATACTTTTCTTAATGATTTAGAAACTTTGAGTCAGTCAAAACATATGGAAATCTAATTTAAAAATTCAAATCTCAAAGACCCAAATACATGCTGATGATTAATGCATTATCAGAAAGTTCTGTGTTCAAAAAAAAATAGTAAAACCTTATTAAAGGAACTGCACTTAAGATCACTTTTTCACCTGAACTAACATGAACACAGTCATGTTATGGTTGCTTTAAAATAGTGTTGACTGCTCATGAAGTAATAATTACAACAATAATGGAATCAAATAATACAGTTTACTTTACAGACCAATCTCAGTGGATTACATTAGTGAAAGGTAAACAACATTTTTTTCAAAGACAGTCCTTATTCATTGTGATATCAGTAAAGTGAACACTAAATCATATAAAAATACTGTAAGAAATCATCCTTTAAAAATATGGATCATTGTGAAAACATTACCTTATTTCAATGCTAGATATAATAAACTAAAATGAATTTTTATAATTCAAAACTTCTGTTTTGAATATCCTTTCATCTGTTCTTCAATCTAGCAATCCAATGCTAATGGCTATTTAATAAATTTTGTAAATAGGAAACTAAACCAAACAAAATGATAGGATTCTGGGGAATGAATTTACTTATCATTGTATCTGAATTAATCCAGGCTATTCTTCAGGAGTCATTTTCTATTCTAAAAATTGAAACTCTAAACATAAATGAATAAACATATCATTAATTTTAGTCCTCACCTAATTCTAAGTTAAATTGCCAGGTGAGAATGACTAAGATTAAGAAAGGAACAGACTACTGATGTTCTCTGATCAGTTGCTTGTGAATAGAATTATTGTATTGATAAAAGAAAACCTTCTGTTTATTTCCTTTCATTTGTAGAACGAATGTGTCTATTTGCCTCAAATCAAGCTTTAAATAAGAAGCTTGATATAGCCAAGGTGAAGTGTTTTTCAGGGAGTTAAAGATCATCCTTCTAGTGTCTGTAAATCATTATTAACTCATTATTTGAAACAATATGGGAAGGAAGATTATAAAGATTATTGCAAATATTAACTTGTCCCTCTCCACTACCACATTACATATTTAATTATTCATATATTCATTATTAATTCTATTTTTATTTGTTCTAATTAGTTACACATCACAGTAGGATGCATTTTGACACATCATATATAAACAGAGTATAATTTTCATTCTTCTGGTTGTATATGATGTAGAATCACCAGTTGTGTGATCACATATGTACATAGGGTAATAATGATTCATTCTACTATTCTTCCTATCCCTGTACCCGCTCTCCTCAATTCACTCTCCTCTGCCAAATACAAAGTACCTCTACTTTTTCCTACCCCCCCACCACCACATTCAATCTTTGGTTTTGGGGGATTGGCTTATTTTGCTTAGCATGATATTCTCCAGTTCCATCCATTTACCTGCAAATGCCATAATTTCATTCTTCTTTAAGGCTGGGCAATATTCTTTTGTGTATATGTACCATATTTAAAAAAAAATTTGTTTTAGTTGTTGATGGACCTTTATTTTATTCATTTACTTATATATAGTGCTGAGAATCAAACCCTGTGCCTCACACATGTAAGGCAAGCACTCTACCACCAAGCCACAACCTCAGACAATATGTACCATATTTTCTTCATCCATTCATCTGTTAGAGGCACCTAGGTTGGTTTCATTGTTAAGCTATTGTGAATTGAGTTGCTATAAACATTGATATGGCTGCTTAACTGAAGTATGCTGATTTTAAGTCTTTTGTGTATAAACTGAGGAGTGGGATAGCTGGGTCAAATGGTGGTTCCATTCCAAGTGAGCCGAGGAATCTCCACAGTGCTTTACACAGTGATTCCACCATTTTGTTCTCCCACTAGCAATGTCTGAGTGTACCTTTTTCCCCACATCCTCATCAACATTTATTGTTGCTTGTATTCTTGGTAACTGTCATTCTGACTGGAGGGAGATGAAATGTTAGAGTAGTTTTGATTTGCATTTCTCTAATTACTGAGATGTTGAACACTTTTTCATGTATTTGTTGATTGATTGTATTTCTGTTGTGAAATGTTTGTTCAGTTTCTTAGCCCATTTATTAATTGGGTTATTTATTTTTTGGTGTTGAATGTTTTGAGTTCTTCATATCCTGGGATTAATGCTCTATCTGAGGTGCATTTGGTAAAGATTTTCTCCCACTTTGTAGACTATCTCTTCACGTTATTGTTTCCTTTGCTATGAAGAATCTTTTTAGTTTGAATCCATCCCATTTATTGATTCTTGATTTACCTTCTCATGCTTTAGAGTCTTGTTAAGGAAGTCAGTTCCTAAGCCAAAATATCACTTCAATGATAGTTTTTGATGCAACTTTCTTGTTAAAAAAAAAAAAAAGTGAAAAAGAAATGTCCTACTCCTCATTCTTATAAGGGGATGTTTCTCAACACTAACATGACAAACTTTCATACTTTGTATGCTATAATACAATTTTAGTAAATTAAAACTTTGTAATGTATTGTCACTCATAATAGAAGTTAAAAAATATATATTGCAGCACAAAAATGTATCATTTTTTCCATTTAGTGATTTCCTGTCTTTCCTGTCTCTGTCTTGGTTGCAACAATGCAGAATAACAAAAGTGTACTTATACTATTATTTCAGTACAGCAAATGTGTCATTCAGGCCACTATTATATGCCTGACAAATTGCTCTGCTTTATTTTTTTTCAAAATTTGTTCCAGGAATCCGTTATCTGACAGTAATCCAAACTCAGTTCTATAGTCATAACAGCACGGTCTTCTAAGAATCTTTGTGCAGACACTAGGCTGCCTTCTAACCTCATGAGATCCTTAGTAGGAAAGGAATTTCTTTAACCTTAAAGTCAGAATGTATGGTTAAAATCTAGAACATATATGAAAGTTATCTAAAAGGAAAAAGAAGGGAACAAGGAGTGATTCATTGGAATGAAAAAAAAAAAAAAAAAACGAGATACCTAAGTTCTTAAGAAAGAAGAAATAACAATAACAATATAGCAAAGTCAGCTTCATTCTAAATGAATATTTTACATTTATAATTTTTATTAATAGAGATGTTTCAGGTAGTGACTTATTACACAATGGGGTAATAAATGGATTGTTTTCACTAATGATGGAATAATATGAAGAACTTTGATAAGAACTTTTTGGGGGCTGTACTAGAGATTGAACCCAGAGCCTTATATCTATAAGGGAAGTACCCTACTATAAGCTATATCCCCAGGTCTTTTTATTTTTATTTTGAGACAGTGTATCCTAAGTTGACCAGGTCTTATCACAAACTTGTGAGTTTTCCTGTCTCAGCCTCCAAAGTACCTAAAATTATAGGTATATACCATCAGGCCTGCTACATTCTTTTAAAATGCATATAAAATTTTTAAGTCCAAAATTTTGATTTGAAAAAATATCATTGCTATTGGTTATAGAAAATCTATATTACTTCTTGATATAATTATTTTTATCAGGACTATGAAACATTCAATTGCCATTTTCAATAATAGTATGTTTTATGGCTATATTTTATATCCTTGGTTTGCATTTAAAACGTTAAAATACTTTTTGCTTAGTTAATGAAATCATTATTCGAGATTTTTCATAGATTTCAACTAAGAAAATAATTTTGCATATATTTATAGGTAATCTACTCAATTAGAAATATTTAATGGAATTATATAATTCTTAAGGTATTGTAGTTTTCAAACTATTCTCACTATACATAAGGCAAATTCACTTGTATGTACTTACTTTCTCAAAAGTGGGATCAAAATTGCATAGTATGCATATTTAGCATACCTTTTTCTAAGAAATTTGGAGACAATATAAAAATATGGAATGAAATAGTCAAAAATTCAAGACTAGTTTAATCAAGTTATCACTGCATTAAATTAGAAACATCAAAACTAATTGGAACATGCTTTTTAATGTTCTAAACAAATTTATGTTATTATTTCTTCAACAAATTTTATAGAATTTAAAAAATGTGCATGATATTCTTTGTAGTGCAAAACAAAACAGAGCTTTACTGAATGTTAGGTTTCTCTTTCTGTTCCAGTTTTAAAATTATAATGCACATTATTTTGCCAAAGAAAAAAAATAGTGAAGTGCAGTATCTGTCCAGTAAAAGTTTTGTTCACTTGAACAGAAACTGATCTAAAATAAAAATTTCAAGGATTTTTAGATCAATAATTGTTAAGTGACTGATATTAACTATCAATTGAAATGATTAGAATACAATGAAGATTTTTCAGTCAAAAAATGTCTGCATCTCTCTATTCAACTACCATTAGTTAATGCAGAATTTTCATTAAAAAACTAGAAGAGTACATTTTAAATTTGGATTTAAATGAATAAATATTACATTGTTAGGTATGTTGATTAACACGATTATTATGGTACTTTATTGAAGGTGTCACAAAATGTTACTTATCACATTTAAATTACATAAATCTATTCTGCTAGCAGTGTCAAGAAGTACATGTCTTACTCTTCATACAAGAGCAATTAATGCATTTTTTTTCACACAAGGACAAGCAAAGACTAAATGATTGCAATAGGAAAACGAGAGATAATTAGTCTGTTTCACCCAGGCATGTTAGCAACAGCCACCTTTGAAGCTTTTACCTGTTGATAGAGTAGAAATGAAACAAAACTGTGATCTTTAAAGAAATTACAGTTAAGAGAAAGGAAATAGCATATTGATTAAAAATGGAATTTTTAATCAATTGATATGTCTTAAAACATTTTTAAAAAACCATTTCTGATTTTGAGAATGGAATACAATGCCTTCTCTTTTCAAAAAAACCTTTTAACAATAAAGAGACATAAAAAAAAAAAAAAAAAAAAAAAAAAAAAGGTCCATAAAATAAGATACTTTTCAGGGTACCCAGGATTGAACTCAGGGGCACTCAACCACTGAGCCACATCCCAGTCCTATTTTGTATTTTACTTAACCAGAGTCTCACTGAGTTGCTTAGCACCTCGCTTTTGCTGAGGTTGGCTTTGAACTCATGATCCTCCTGCCTCAGCCTCCTGAGCCTCTGGGATTACAGGTATGCATCACCACAAACAAAATACTTTTCAACCTCAAGCTACAGCATGAGATGAGTAGGAGCAGAAAATTGGAAAACTTCAAGAGGCAGTACAGAGGGCAGTTAAGAAGAACCCCACAGCAGCTGACCTCAGATAAAGCTGAAGTCACATCTGTTAAAACAGTAGCAATATCTATGCTTCTTTATTTCAAAATAATAGAAAATAGGAGTGCAGACTGACTTAAGACACTTGTTTCTGTATGGTTTTTAAATACAAAGAGGTGATAGAACTTAATTAGTAAAAGAAATAACCTAGGTCACCCAGATTTTTTCTTAAAAACATTCTGTGGTGTAAGGTAGAAGACGAATGAATTTAAACCTCTCTCTACTGATCTCGACTGGGAGGAAGATAACAGCAACTTACAGATTCCGATGGAAATCAGTAGACTTAGCATAAAACTTAGCATTTCCGTGGTGTGGTAGAACATGTCTATAATCCCAGCAGCTCAGGAGGCTGAGGCAGGAGGATCAGGAGTTCAAAGCCAGCCTCAGCAATTTAGTGAAGCCCCTGGGAACTCAGAGAGATCCTGTCTCTGAATAATATATAAAAAGGGCTGGGGATGTGGCTCAGTTGTTAAATGCCCATGGATTCAATTCCCAGCACCAGACAAACAAACACAAAAAACACCCAACATTTCTAATTAAAAAAAAAAAAAAACTTACAAAACATTTTTGTGTCTATGAAACACATACCACATATTCTTATTAAAAACTTATTTAAAATATTCTTTTGTAATCCCACATAGATAATTGATAAAAAAATGTGAATATTTGCAAGAAAAAAAGTCAAGCAAATTTATGTTGACATGCAACATCTTAATTCATCAACATAAACTTAAATTATACATTTTTCTGTAAAAAGAATTAGAAATGAAGCAGAAATAATTGAAATAGAGATGAAATAATACCCAAAACATCAATGAAACAATGAGCTGTTTCTTCAAAAGATAAATGAGGCCATTTGCCTGTCTCTCGCCTGTCCATCACCTGCCTTACACCTATCCATCACCCAACGCACGAGGTTCACCTCCCGATTGTCTGACAACAGTCAGCAAACTGATCACTGACCACCACTGGAGCACCAGCTACCTGCTGTTGCCTGGAAGTTCACTGTTACAGTACCTGCAGGTTTGATTACACGTGGCTGCCGCCATTTTGAGACAACAGCCAGGCCCCATTGGACCCCTGGCGGACTGACTGAGCCCCATCTCCAGGATCTCTCAGCCTGACCGATCATTCCCTGCCTCTGGGGCCCTCACATCGACTGACTGCTCCCTGCCACCAGGACCCCCAGACCAATTGATTGCGTCCTATCACTGGGACCCCAGACTGACTGATTGCAACCAGCCTCCAGGATCCCACAACCACAACAAACACACTGGACCTCCAGGAACCCTGCCTGACCAACCACATCCCACCTCCAGGACTTCCTGCTGATCACAGCCACACCCCGAGCTGCAGCTCCCCATTTGCCAACACATTTCGAAGCCAGAGCGGCCATCTTGGATAATCCTGGAAGCCATGGCTCTGATCTTTAGGTGGGGCAAAACAAATCCTGAGAAGCCTGCTGGAGGTTTTAAGTTCATTGTCAGGAACCTCTCATGCATCAGGCTACTGAACTCTGGGAGATTTCATTACTATATGACTGTTTTACTGTAGATTTTCTTTTATCTCCTTATTGAAAAAATTTAAGTTTTTATTTCTTTATTTTTCTTGCTCTCTTTCCCTTTTGTTTACCTTTTCCCTCAGAGTTTCTTTCTCCCTTTTTTGCATGCTAACATCCAATTTCCTTTGATTACACTCTCACCCTTTCTGTTACCTAGAACTTCTGTATATTCTTTTCTTATCCCATTAACAGCCACATTATACATCCCTCTGCATCCTCTTTGTCCTCCATTTGAAACTGCAGACCTCATTGCAAATCTGTTTGTTTTACTGAAGACAATATTTGAACTCGTTCTGTTTATTATGACAATTTTGTTATTGTCCTCATAGGGACTATTTGGTCTAGGATTGCATAGTGTCTAAATTGGGCACTGCTAATATTGATCTCCCCTTAAAGAAAGGGTCCTGGAAACCTATAGGGCCACTATAAGCCTATAAGGGGAAATCTGCCATACACCAGATCTGCACTGCTAGAGGGGAAGATACATGAACAACATGAAAAACAAGGGAAGAAAATGATCCAAACAAATCTAGATTCTATATTAAAAGAATCCAATGACAGTATGGTAGAAGAAATGTCAGAAAAGGACTTCAGATTATACATGATTAAGATGATTCGTGAAGCAAATCATGAGATAAGAGAAAAAAATGCAAGCAATGAATGATAATACCAATAAGCTGAAAGAGCACCTGCAGGAAGCAAAAGATCATTTCAACAAAGAGATAGAGATTCTGAAAAAAAAAAAACAAATGGAAATCCTTGAAATGAAGGAAACAATAAACCAAATAAAAAACTCAATGGAAAGCATCGCCAAAAGACTAGACCACTTGGAAGACAGAACCTCAGACAATGAAGACAAAATATTTAATCTTGAAAATAAAGTTGCCCAAGCAGAGAAGATGGTAAGAAATCATGAACAGAATCTCCAAGAACTATGGGACATCATGAAAAGACCAAATTTAAGAATTATTGGGATTGAGGAAGGCACAGAGGTACAAACCAAAGGAATGAACAACCTATTCAATGAAATAATAGCAGAAAATTTCCCAAACCTGAAGAATGAAATGGAAAATCAAATAAAAGAGGCTTACAGAACACCGAATGCACAAAATCACAACAGATCCACACCAAGACACATTATGATGAAAATGCCTAACATTCAAAATAAAGATAGGATTTTGAAGGCCGCGAGAGAAAAGCATAAGATTACATATAGGGGGAGACCAATACAGATAGCAGCCGACTTCTCAACCCAGACTCTAAAAGCTAGAAGGGCCTGGAACAATATATTTCAAGCCTGAAAGAACATGGTTGCCAATCAAGAATCCTATACCCAGCAAAACTAACCTTCAGATTTGAAGATGAAATAAGATCCTTCCATGGTAAACAAAAGTTAAAAGAATTTACAAATAGAAAGCCTGCGCTACAGAATGTTCTCAACAAAATATTCCATGAGGACGAAATGAAAAACAACAATGACTGGGATTACAAATCATATCTCAATAATAACCCTGAACATCAATGGCCTAAACTCACCAATCAAAAGACATAGACTGGCAGAATGGATTAAAGAGAAAGACCCAACAATATGCTGCCTGCAAGAGACTCATCTCATAGAAAAAGACATCCACAGACTAAAGGTGAAAGGATGGGAGAAAACCTACCACACACACGGACTCAGTAAAAAAGTGGAGTTTTCCATCATCATATCAGATAAAGTGGACTTCAAGCCAAAGTTAGTCAGAAGGAATAAAGAAGGACATTTCATACTGCTTAAGGGAAACATAAATCAGGAAGACATAACGATAGTAAATATTTATGCCCCAAACAATGGTGCATCCCTGTACATCGAACAAATCCTTCTCAATTTCAGGAACCACATAGACCACAACACAATAATTCTGGATGATTTTAATGCACTGCTGTCACCACTAGATAGATCTTCCAAACAAAAACCAAACAAAGGAACCATAGAACTCGATAACGCAATCAATAACCTAGATTTAATAGACATATATAGAATATTCCATCCATCAATGAGCGGTTTCACTTCCTTCTCAGTAGCACATGGAAACTTCTCAAAATTAGACCATATGTTATGCCACAAAGCAGCAGTTAGGAAATGCAAAAAAATTGAGATACTGCCTTGTGTTCTATCAGATCATAATGGACTGAGAATTGAAATCAATGACAAAATAAAAAACAGAAATTACTCCAACACCTGGAGACTAAATAATATGCTATTGAATGAAACATGGATGACAGAAAACATCAGGGAGGAGATTAAAAACTTCTTAGAGGTCAATGAGAATGATGATACAACATATCAAAATCTCTGGGACACTATGAAAGCAGTACTAAGAGGAAAATTAATTGCATGGAGCGCATTCCAGAAAAGAATGAAAAGTCGACAACTAAATAACCTAACATTACAGCTCAAAGCCCTAGAAAAAAGAATAGAATAACAGAAAAAGTAGTAGAAGACAGGAAATAATTAAAATCAGAGCTGAAATCAATGAAATTGAAACAAAAGAAACTATTCAAAAAAATTGACAAAACAAAAAGTTGGTTCTTGGGAAAAACAAACAAAATAGACAAACCCTTAGCCACACTAACAAAGAGAAGGAGAGAGAAGACTCAAATTACTAAAATTTGTAATGAAAAAGGAAATATCACGATAGAAACTACTGAGATACAGAACAAAATGAGTAGCTACTTTGAAAATCTGTATTCCAACAAAAGAGAAACTACTGAAGACATTGACAAATTTCTACAGACATATGTTCCTCCCAAACTGAACCAGGAGGACATACACAATTTAAACAGGTCAATATCCAGCAATGAAAAAGAAGAAGCCATCAAAATTTACCATCCAAGAAAAGCCCAGGACCAGATGGATTCTTAGCCGAGTTCTACAATACCTTCAAAGAAGAACTCATTCCAATACTTCTCAGAGTATTCCAGGAAATAGAAAAGGAGGGTACCCTACCAAACTCATTCTGTGAAGCTAATATCACCCTCATACCCAAACCAGGCAGAGACTTCAAGGAAAGAAATTAGACCAATATCCTTGATGAATATAGATGCGAAGATCCTTAACCTAATATTGGCAAACCATATCCAAAAACATATTAAGAAAATTGTGCACCAGGATCAAGTGGGGTTCATCCCTGGAATGCAACGATGGTTTAACATCAGTAAATCAATAAACGTAATCCATCATGTCAATAGACTTAAGGATAAGAATCATATGGTTATTTCAATTGACGCAGAAGAAGCGTTCGATAAAATACAACACCGCTTGAAGCTCAAAACACTAGAAAAAATAGGGATAGTAGGAACATACCTGAACATTGTAAAGGCTATTTATGCTAAGCCCATGGCCAAGATCATTTTTAATGGAGAAAAACTGAAACCATTCCCTTTAAAACTGGGAACAAGACAGGGATGTCCTCTTTCACCACTTCTATTCAACATTGTCCTCAAAACTCTAGCCAGAGCAATTAGGTAGACTAAAGAAATTAAAGGGATAGGAATAGGAAAAGAGGAACTTAAGCTGTCACTATTTGCGGATGACATGATTCTATATTTAGAGGATCCAAAAACCTCCTCCAGAAAACTTCTAGACCTCATCAATGAATTCAGCAATATAGCAGGCTATGAAATCAACAAACATAAATCTAAAGCATTTTTATACGCAAGCAACGGAAACAGCTGAAAGGGAAATGAGGAAAACAACTCCATTTGCAATAGCCTCAAAAAAAATAAAATACTTGGGTATCAATCTAACCAAAGAGGTAAAAGATCTCTACAGTGAAAACTACAAAACATTGAAGAAAGAAATTGAGGAAGACTATAGAAGATGGAAAGATCTCCCAGGTTCTTGGATAGGCAGAATTAATATTGTCAAAATTGCCATACTACCAAAAGTGCAATACAGATTCAATGCAATTCCAATTAAAATCCCAATGATGTACCTTACAGAAATAGAGCAAGCAATTGTGAAATTCATCTGGAAGAACAAGAAACCCAGAATAGCTAAAGCAATCCTTAGCAGGAAGAATGAAACAGGTGGTATTGCAATACCAGAACTTCAACTATACTACAAAGCAATAGTAACAAAAATGGCATGGTATTGGCACTAAAATAGACAGGTAGATCAATGGTACAGAAGAGAGGACATGGGACACAAACCCAAGTAAATACAATTTTCTCATACTAGACAAAGGTGCCAAAAATATGCAATGGAGAAAAGACCACCTGTTCAACAAATAGTGCTGGGAAACTAGAAATCCATATGCAACAGAATGAAACTAAACCCCTCTCTCTCACCCTGCACAAAAAATCAACTCAAAATGGATCAAGGACCTTGAAATCAGACCAGAGACCCTGCATCTTATAGAAGAAAATGTAGGTCCAAATCTTCACCATGTTGGCTTAGGATCAGACTTCCTTAACAGGACTCCTATAGCACAAGAAATAAAAGCAAGAATCAATAACTGGGATAGATTCAAACTAAAAAGCTTTCTCTCAGCAAAGGAAACTATCAGCAATGCAAAGAGAGAGCCTATAGAGTGGGAGAAAATCTTTGCCACTCATACTTCAGATAGAGCACTAATTTCCAGAATATAAAAGAACTCAAAAAACTACATCAAGAATACAAATAAACCAATCAACAAATAGGCTAAGGATATGAACAGATGCTTCACAGAAGAAGATCTATAAGAAATCAATAAACATATGTAAAAATGTTCACCATCTTTAGTAATAAGAGAAATGCAAATCAAAACTACACTAAGATTCCATCTCATCCCAATTAGAATGGCGATTATCAAGAATACAAGCAACAATAGGTGTTGGAGAGGATGTGGGGGAAAAGGTACACTCATACATTGCTGGTGGGACTGCAAATTAGTGCAGCCACTCTGGAAAGCAGTGTGGAGATTCCTTAGAAAACTTGGAATGGACCCACCATTTGACCCAGCTATCCCACTCCTTGGCCTCTACCCAAAGGACTTAAAATCAGTATACTACAGAGATACAGCCACATCAATGTTCATAGCGGCTCAATTCACAATAGCCAGACTGTGGAACCAACCTAGATGTCCTTCAGTTGATGAATGGATAAAGAAATGGTGGTATATATATACAATGGAATATTACTCAGCTATAAAGAATGATAAAATTATGGCATTTGCAGGCAAATGGATGAAATTGGAGAATATCATGTTAAGTGAGATAAGCCAATCTCAAAAATCCAAAAGATGAATGATCTCACTGATAAGCAGATGATGACACATAATGGGGGTTGGGAAGGGGGCAAGAATGGAGGAAGGAAGGACTGTATAGAGGGAAAAGAGGGGTGGGAGGGGTGGGGGGAAAGGAAAAAATAACTGAATGAATCAAATATCATTACCCTATGTAAATGTATGATTATGCAAATGTATGCTGTTACTCCATGTACAAACAGAAACAACATGTATCCCATTTGTTTACAATAAAAATAAATTAAAAAAAAAAAGATAAATGAAACAAGCCAAGGGTAAAAGGAAGAAGACTCAAATAAATAAAATCAGAGATAAGGGAGACCTTACAATCTATGTCCAGGAACACAATCTCATTAAAGATTATTGTGAACAAATTTACACTAACCAATTTGATAAC
This sequence comes from Sciurus vulgaris, assembly GCF_902686455.1. Lineage (NCBI taxonomy): Eukaryota > Metazoa > Chordata > Mammalia > Rodentia > Sciuridae > Sciurus > Sciurus vulgaris. Next base: position 19,870,540 of record NC_136470.1, on the reverse strand, counting down.
CTAGAAAAAAATGGACAAATTCCTTAGCACATACACCGTACCAAGATTTAATCATGAAGAAATAAAAAACTTAAAATAATAACACATAGCAAGATTGAATTAATAACAAAAAGTCTCCAATCACAGAAAAGCCCAGGTACAGATGTCCTTACTGCTGAGCTCTACCAAACATATAAAGAAGAACTTGCAGGAAAAAAAAAATCTTCTAAAATTATTATAAAAAATAGAAAAGGAAGGAATTCTTCCAAATAAATTATATGAGACCAGTGTGACCTAGATAACAAAATCAGATAGGGACACAACAACAACAAAAGAAAACTCTGTGTTAATATCATTGATGGATGTGGATAGAAAATTCTCAACAACATTCTAGGAAAAGGAATAGAACAGTCAATTACATTATTATTCACTATGATCAATTTGTATCATCCTAGGGATATAAGGACTATTTGCATACATGCAAATCAGCAAATGTTATATGCTACATCAAAGACAAAAATCACATGCCTATCTCAACACCTGCAGAAAAGGCATTTGGTAAATTTCAAGATCCCTTCATTATAAAAATGCTGGACAAATGAGTAATAGAAGGAGCATATCTCAACATAGTGGAAGTCATTTATAACAAACCTACTGCTAATACACTGAGTGGAGAAAAGTAGAGATATTAAGAGAAACCTTAATATCTGGAAAAAGACAAGGATGCCTTCTCTTCATCATTTTTTATTCAACACAGTGCTAGAAGTCTTAGCCAGAGCAATCAGGAAAAAAAAAAAAAAAAAAAAAAAAAGACATCCAAATTGAAAAATAAGAAGTCAGAATAGCATTTTTTGATGATTGCCTGACTTTTTATGTAGAAAATCCCAAAGTCGCCAACAAAATACTATTACAACTAATAAATGAATTCAATGTAGTTGCTGGTTACAAATAGTGGAATACAAAAATCAGTGACATTGATGTATGGCAATAGCAAATCATCTGATAGTGAGATAAGAAAAGCAAGCTATCCTAGGAATTAATTTAACCAAAGATGTGAAAGATTTTTATAAGTAAAATTCTAAAATACTGTTGAAAGAAATTAAAAAGGAAAGCAGAAATTGAAAACCATTGTTCATGAATTGGAACTTCATAATTTCAAAAATACCTTTTTGGAAAAGAAGGAGATAAATCAAATCTAATTTTTTCTAATTTCAATAGTTCTAGGAAAGAGAAAACTATTTGTTTGTGTTTTTTATTAGAAGGTAAAGACAAAAAAACTGCTGTAATAGTATTTAAGCAACAATTTGTATATTCATAGATTACCAATTAAGAGATGCATGCATATTTCTTGTAATAGGTTGGAATAATCAAAACTTATCTCATGTTTGGCACTCTATTAAAAAATACTATTATTTAGAAATTACTCTAAGTTCTATGAAATTTTTCTTCAATAATTTTTAAACAATGATCTTGAGAAGTTATGTCTGAGCAATAAAAAGTAACAAGTTTTGTTTTCAGTTGTGCCTGTAGGAATTCTAACTCTAGCCATATACGAAATATTTTGCAATAAATAGTGGATTTCAAAAAAATAGAACTGTTTTTAAGATGAAGACTATTCAGATAGTGGATTTTTCATTGTCATAATATTTATACAGGTAATAAGTAGAGTTCTTAAGTTATAGAATGTCCTCAAGTTTCACCTAGAACAACTAAACTTGGAAGAGCTGGACATCTTATTGAGATTGATGGATGTTGGCCCACAGTGTTCTTCTTTTTGACAGCTGTGACCTTCTATTTCTCAGACCTTAAGTCAGAAACTAATGGAAAGTCCTTAGTGAGTTGAAATAATGAAAGCTGATTTATTTAGCCTTGGTCTGATAAGACACTGAATGTCCAGCAAAGTGACCCTAAGGGCAAGGAATAAACCAGTAATTAAAGTAGAAAAAGAATAAAAGCCAGAAAGTGTCTATAAAGATTTATCTATCTTCATGTAATCATAGGATCAGAAAAATACAATTTAAAAAATTGATTTTGCACTTGTTATTTCACAATCATGCACCTTTTATTGTTCTTAGTTTTCTGTGAAGCTTTTTTGCATCAATATGATTCCATCATTTAGTAAAATGCTTACAGAGCACATATGATAATAAGTATAAAAAGAATTTCAAGGGAAAGTGAAAAACTGAAGAATGTGAAAGGGAATTGCATTTACAATAAAATGTAAGACTTTCAGATGGAGCTAAACATGTAAATGAGACCTAAATAGATGTTTTGTTTATATATCACAGACAACTAAAAGAAATGTCATAAAAATTGCATGTTCCAATAATATTGTTGTGTAATTATTGAAATATTACAATTACTTACAAAGTAAGAAACATTTTATTCCTGAAGGTAAAAAGGCAATTTTTGATTTAATGATATTTTATTCTTTGTCCATAGTGTGGAATGACTTGCATGACTTGGAAACATGATCAGTTTTTTAGCCCCTATATGATTAGCAATGTCCATATTTGCTTTCGGTGCACAAAGGGTCATACAACAAGATAAAAGGGGATTTATATTAATTCCACAGATTATACTTATAGATACATTTATAAATATTAATTGTATCACTTCTTACAGTGCATCTGCTTAATTCCTTAAGGTTTATTTAATGAATGGATAAATAAATGAACAACTGAAAATTCATTCCCCATCTTCCCGTTCTTGCCTTATAGTAGTGGTTCAGCTCATAATGGACCACTGGATAGTTTCAAATCCATGTTTGCAACTCTGACCTGAAGAATGAAGCTAAGGAAGTGAAGAGACTTAGGAGTTTTCATGGAATCCTACTTGCTCTGGAATATCTCCTATGCTGCCTTACAACTGAGCTCACCTCCCAGGCAAAACAATCTTTAGTTGGGGCTCTATGAGACTTGTCCAAGGGAAAATATGTGCTGGTTCCTATTTCCCCACAGTTTACCTTGTTTAGGAAGCTTCTAATCTCCAGGACATGTCCACATTCCCTAATATGGAGTGTGTGTTTGTATGTGTGTGTTTGTGTGTGCGCGTGTTGGGGTGGAGGTGCAGTTAAGAATTATGGGTTCATTAAGAGAGACTCTTTCCTCTAGAATTTTAGTTTGTAGGGTCCTTGCTGTTTCTCCAGGTGTTCAATATCATATAAAACATGACATTGGGAATTAATTTGGAATTTTCTATTCTTAGAAAGGAACTACTGAACTAATATGGTACTGTCATCCTACATAATAATGACCAGTTTCCAAAAAAAAAAAAAAAAAAAAAATACAGATTTAAAGAAAATAAAATTAGGTTTTTTTTTTTAAAAAAGTCTGACATTGCATTTTAGTTAAAATGGGTAAATATATTAGATTTGCATTGATTTTGACTAGTAATACATTGTAATTTTTATCAAATCCATCCATTAGTTACTTTTTCTTTCTTTTTAATTTTCATTTTGATTGATTTTTATTTGTTTTACTTATGACTCTAAAGTTTTGGGATAAAGTTCTTGTACTTTTAAGCTGATGAAAAATATTTATCTTAAAAATTCATTGAAATTTAAAAACTGAGAATAAATATATTTAACAGACTTCTTAAACAATACAGGCATTTGAGAATATTTTTATCTTTGCTGACATTTATGTTACTTTCTTTGGGTATTTTGGTTTGGTCCTTTTCTAATCCCTCACATTATTAGTGTTTTGACGTATATTGTAAAATGTATATTTGTCATCTATTTTATCAAATATTATTTCATTATTCCTTTAAACTTTAAATCACCTTTTTAACATTTGTAATTATCATCTCCTTATATAATTTTTTTCTTTTCTTATGATTCCAATTAATTCCATGTTAAGATTTCTGACTTTATTCAACTTGCTACTTAAAACTATATTTTGCATTTTTTGTCTACTTGTCTTTTTCTTCTAATTCTAAAGATAGATACTTTATTTGCTTTACTCTGTCTTCATCTATGATTTTTGTGTTCCATAATCCATGCATTTATCAGTATGTTCAAATAACTTCCATTTTCTTCATTTTATCCTTTTTTTTTTTCCCCTACAATTATGCTCATGCATCCTGATTAATAGCTAGTGTTTGTTGGAACAGACAAGGTAGTTTTGGGACTATGATGATTGACTTTTCATAGAAACTTGAGTGGGTCACAGGATCCCCAGATATCCTACTAAAATCATTTCCAAATGTATCTGTGAAGGTGTTTCACACCTGAGAAGGTGTCTGTGAGAAGAAATTAGCATTCTGATGAATAGACTGAAAAAAACATATGGCCCTCACCATATGAGTGGGTGTCCTCCCATCTGCTAAAGACCTCAATGGAACCAAAGGTAGAAGAAGGTTCTGTTTGTTCTCCCTGTGCCCAACCACTTGAAATGATACGTTAATCTTCACTTGTGCTCTTAGTTCTCAGACCCTTACACTCAAACTGGAATTTGTATCATCAGTTCTTCTATTCTGTCCTTTAAGCTATCTGTCTTGTTGTTCTAGATTATAGAGTGTGAATTTAGATGTCAGAATTTGGTATCCAGTCTCCATAGTCATGAGTGAATGCCTCATAATTCACACTACACACACACATACAAATGCACACACACATACCTCAAGGGTTTGAAATAAAATGTTTCTATTTTCTGGGGAGATGCAAGTTTAGAAAAAATAACTTCATATATCTCAATTATTCATCTACTTGTGGTCAGTGTTCTGCGCCTCCCAGAGATACATGAAAATCTATAAAGACTTGTCACTTTCAGATAGCCTTTGAGAAAAGGATTAACAAAAGTTATTCCAAATTTGCTCTCAACTGTCTTACTGAATTCCATTGTATGCTTTATTGTCAGTATTACCAAACTAAATTAATTAAAAAATTATATACTGTGAAGTTCAGTTTGGTGAAAGGGGGACATTGATTTTGGTCAATGTTTTCTGTAGTTTTAATTGAATCACTTTTAGAATGTAAACAAGTAGAACATAAAAATATTATTTTTTAATTTTTTTAATTTTTACAGACTGCATTTTGATTCATTGTACACAAATAAGGTACATCTTTTCATTTCTATGGTTGAACATGATGTAGATTCATACCATTCATGTCATCATACATGTACATTGGGTAATGATGTCTATCTCATTCAACCATTTTTCATACTCCCATCCCCTCCTCCCTTTCATTTCCCTTTATGTAATCTAAAGTTCCTCCACTCTTCTCTCATCCCCACCCCCTACCCTCATTATATATCATCATCCACTTATCAAGGAAAACATTCGGTCTTTGGTATTTTGGGATTGGCTTATTTCACTTAGCATGATATTCTTCAATTTCATCCATTTATCTGCAAATGCCATAATATTATTCTTCTTTATGGCTGAATAATATTTCATTATGTATATATAAACCACATTTTCTTCATCCATTTATCTGTTGAAGGGCATCTAGGTTGGTTCCACAATCTAGCTATTGTGAATTGAGCTGTAAACATTGATGTGGCTGTGTTACTGAAGTATGCTAATTTTAAATCCTTTGGGTATAAACCAAGGAGTGAGATAACTGGGTCAAAAGGTGGGTCCATTATTCTTTGGATATGACTGAAAATATTGATATTTCACTCTTATTTGTTATCAAGATTTCTAAGAATAACCTGCTGCAGAATTTAGTGGCTTAAACTACCATAATTGTACTGGACCTGAAAATTCTTGAGTCCAGGGAGAGAGCTAAGCTTTCATACACATTAGGTCTGCTGAGTCACCGCATTCAAGATGACCTCTTTTATCATGTATTTAATATCTGTTATGTTATGTTTTGATATCTGTTCGGATGTGAGGTGTCCCCATAAGCTCATGTGTGAGACAATACAAGAAAGTTTAGAGGAGAAATGATTGGGTTATGAGAACCCTAACCCAATATTGAATTAATGTCCTTTGGATTAACTGAGTGGTAACTGAAAGCAGGTAGGGTTTGGCTGGAGGAGGTGGATCATTGTGGGTGTGTTTTGGGGGTAATTTTTTATCTGGTGAGTGGAATCTCTGCTTTCTGATCATTGTGTGAACCACTTTCCTCTGCGTTACTCTTCTGACATGATGTTCAGCCTCATCGTGACCCCAAGGAATGGAGTCTACTGTCTGTGGACAGATATCTCTGATCCCTTGAGCCCTGAAATAAACTTTTCTCCTCTAAAATTGTTCTGATCAGTCTTTCAGTCACAGCAGTTAAAGTGCTGACTAAAACAATGACTTATAGTGGTTAAACTGATGGGCAGAGAGGCAGAGGGATTTTATTTAGGTCATATATTTGGGACTACATACATGACTCACTGTTGATTTTGCCCTGGTGGTCTCTGCATGGTGTTGTCCATGTTTTTGAAGACTGGCATCTGGATTCCACAAAGTGAAACTTACTACATCCTCATAATACTGACCTCAGAAATCCCAAACTCTCTCTTTTGATGTATTCTATTGATTAAAATTAGTCATAGAAAGATGTATCTTTAACAGGCAATGAAAAATAAACTCTGTCTTTTAAAGTGATGTGAAAATGTACACAAAGGAAAATGAGGTGTTTTGGGGTAAAATTCTGTGGGGACTACTTTGCAAAACCCCAAAATGCTTTCCATTAACTACTCAACTGTTTTGAATTTGTGGAAATCTGGAAATTAATTGGTTGAATGTCAGAAAAATACATGTAACAGTAGCTTATATATGTTGCATGGCATATTGGCTTTTGAAAATTTGACATAAAAGTCAAATATTTGAATTACAAGTTTTAAAAAGTAAAGCATGTATGTATGAATATAATCCTAGCTGTTTCTGTTACTTGTGCAATTAAAAATCACTTTCAAATAAGATAATGCAGCTTAGCAGTTATGAATATTAACTTTTTAATTTAAAATAAATCTACAAAATCTTAAGCAAATTTCTAAAAAGTTAAGAACATATCAATTGTTACAGTAGGCAAAAAAACAAATTTCTCTCTTTCATGTCTATTTTATATCAATTTTTCTTTGAATGTTTTTGTAAAGCTTTTTAAAATAATGTTCTGTATGTTCTTATGAGAATGTAAAGATACTTTCATAAGTTGTCATGCCTTTATTACATTTTTCATGATGGAATAATTTTAGTAGGATCTGATTAAATTAATGAACCATAGACATTAGGGTGACTGATCAGCTGAAGAATTCTTACCACTTTATTTAGTAGAAATAGTTACTAGAATTTGGTGCTTAAATCACTCCATTTTGCTGGTTCATAAACCATAAGACATTGATTTTATTCAATATTTTTCTTGACATAGAAAATAAGTTTCCAAGGAATGAGATATATGTTTGAATTATATCTGCTCTATGAATATTCTTTTGTATGAACACAATCTTAGACAATTGCCAATAGATTTTCATTTCTAAACAAAGCACAAAGATATGCCTATTTGGAAGAATGGTAATGCTTTTAAATTTCTCTACCTCCTGAAATAAAATGACAAAAGCAAAGTTCATTTGTATTTTTTTAATAAAAGCATCTTTAGGTAAATGCCTTAATTCATGGTTTGTAAAGACTTAACTGTTGCAAGTAAAATGATTCTCAACACTAATAAAGTTTAACGCAAAATATGAGCTCTTGCCTTTTAGAAAGTTCAGTCCTCCACTGTACTTCCTGACTTCCATTTTGCTTTTTGTTTCAGTATTCTTGGCCCACAAAATGTGACTTGCTTTCTGTAGTCTTGGTAGTAATATCTGTTGAAGCATGACGGATATAAAGGGTGACCAAAGAGCATAAGTGGGCCTGGCCACAGAGCAAGCACTGTACTATCATTGCTGACCACAAATAGATTTCAGAGGAACCATAAACTTGAATGTAAAGACAATTTTATCTCACTAATTCCTAATTGAAATTTCAGATCTACTAATGAAGATAGGCAACCATTATAAAGTAATAAGATTAATACTTGTCGCCAATATGAATTACACGAAATTCTATGTACCTTTATAGGTTCCTGCAGGTATTTCAAAATAATAAATTAGCCACTGTAAATTTTTGATAGCTTTCAGGATATCTGCTACTACTCAGATATTTTTATTTAATATCAACTAAGAAACGAACATCCTTATTTAATGTTAACTAGAATTCACATATACTGTTATGCTTTTTAAATATCATGTAACTGATTCCCTATTAAATTTATTTTATATTATGAATTTATGAATCTGATCTACAAAAATATTTGAATCAGAAATTTTCAATAATTTCTGATTATCAGTATTATATAGTTGTTAGCTGATATTTATCAATTCTCTCTTTTACCATCCATTTCAGATTTCTCACTTTAGCTCATTAAATACCATTTCTGTTGGTGTTATTCAGATTTTTATTTTTACATATTTTTACATCATCTTGTTTTCAATAGGCCATATTTGCTATAATTTCACTTAAGCATGATTTAATATGAGAGCATATCCAGTCCATAAACAAATGCTATGAGAAGTTTTTCCAAATCTACCCCAAGATTGGGCTCTTCTACTGATCCTGTGTTTCCTGGTATAGTGACCAAGCACACTTGGAATTGTTATGTTATCCATTGCAAATTACAATTTATGATTTACATAACCATTCATTCAGGTACTTGGGAGGATTAAGTTCCTAGTAACTGCATCATTGCTAAAGTCCCATTTCCTCCTTGACTGCCAGTATCATTTTTTATTGGTGACCTGTTTTCCCTGATGCATGACCCCTTCATCGTTAAATTAGCACCATGACCTCAAACTTGCTTGGAATGGCTTCAATTCCTTATATTTTACCAGACAAAGAAAATAAACAAGCAATCCTGTATTTTGTATGAGCCTATTTAGTTAATTGCCCCATTGAGAGTTTGCTAATCATAGTCAAATATCTTACATTAATTATAACTACAAATCCCTGTGTCAATGTAACACAAAAATCAGGGGCTGTATATTTCATTATATACCAAGTCCTGGAAATTATGGTAGGAAATATTAGGGTAACCATCGTAGAATTTTCTTGAACACAGGTAGAAAAAACTTGAGAAAAAAGATGTATGGGCTTTACTGTTACATAACGATATTGCTACATGTTTATCACACATTTATTCTCTTACAGATTGAGGGTGAATAGTTCAGAACTTTATCAAAATCTTCGTCAGGTTCTTTGTCAAAAATATAATCAACAAGCCCATTAGTACTGATTCTAATTTGGAAATTTGAATAAAGAGATTATACTTCAAGTTCATGTTATGTTGATATAATTTAATTCATTATGGTCATAGAAGAAAAGCATCCATTTTCTTAACTTTTAGACTGTTAACTGCAGAAGGCTTAGTTTCCAGAGCCTATTCTCATTTTTTTTTTTTTTCTTTTTTTGTCTCTTGGGTACTCAACGTAACTATTTTAACTATTTACTTCACAGGCCAACAAAGAAAAGTCTCTTCCTACAATGAGCACTGCAATCTTAGATTATGTAATAATGCACATGTCATCTCAACATTCTATCATTTTTGCCTTATTCTATTGGCGAAACTCAAGTCACAGACCAGTCTCAATTAAGAAAGGAATTACACAAAGGAGTGAATGCGAGGAGATAGAGATCAGGATGAGGCATCTAAAATGTTTTCATGGTGGAGAAATTTTGGTAACAAAATGAAAGTTGTGTCTATGTGGAAGTTCAGAGGGCAGGGTAGGGTAGGGACAGAGAAGGAGTGCATGCTGATATGGGGTGGGGGGCAACTTGAAACTCATTCACTTGAACTGTACTGATGCATATGGAAACCTCTTGAGCTGCTTTATCTAACAATCCATCAACTCTAGGGTTTGTTTGTAGCATAGCTTGAGTTTGGTTTCTCTCATTAGCAACTTCCACTAAGAAGGGATCTTGGTCTTAAGCCAATAAAAATGAGTTTTCAAACATATCTGAACAGTAAGTGTTAGCTATGTAGCAATTATTCTTAAACAGAAATAGAAATAAACACAGTACTAGATTGAATTGCCATACGAAAATACTAGGTCATTTCCTCAAAAAATTATCTTGATATCTCTTCCATTCAAAAAGTCATTTCAGAAATTTTAAGCTTTTCTATTGTAAAGTATATATGAATCTTAATTGAGCCAATAAAATTAAATCTTTCTATGAAACTATTATGATTTATGAAACTGAAAATAAAACATGAATATGATTATGTTTTAAAGAAGGAAATAAAAATAAAACTTCAAAGCATAACATCATAAGTGATACCTCAGAAGATAAAAGAAAGAGCATACTAAGTTTTCTTGAAGCATATAATGCCTAGGTTGGATGAGAAAACTAAAAAAGAACATAATGAATTAGGAGTAAGAAACCTTGATAGGAATGTTCCAAATTATCAAGATTTTTGTTTACTACATTAAGGAAATAATTTCTGGAGTAGTTAGGAAATACACAGGTTTACTTTTTAATAATTTAAAAATCATATTTTGAATTATAAGTATCCTGTGTTGACAATGTAAAAATGATTAACCTTGGATGAGAGCTAGAATGTGGGTAAGTCAATTAAGAATTTACTGAAATTAGATAAAATGAATAATGAAAGTATGAGAAAGGTAAGGACCTCCTGCTTGGATATTTTCTAGCTGATATTTGAAAATCATCAGTATGCAGATTACAGCTGAAGTCATATGAATTAATATCATTGTGAAGTGAGAGTTGATATTTATTGGATCCCAGTGAAAATTGTGAAGTAATTATCAAGAAGCAAATAAAACATGAAAATAGTTGAGTGCAGGTGGCCAAAAGAGTTTCAGAAAGGAAACTGTCCTCAGTGTCAAATAGATTATGAGAAAGAAAAAAAAAAAAACTTAAAATAATAAAAACATGTATCAAATCTGACATTGCACAGTAAATAAATCACTTTTACAAAGACATCTTTGGGGGAAAAAAAATTGAAGATAGAAAACATTTTGTAGTTGTTGAAAAATAAATATGGGGATCACGCCTGCCACCACTCCTCCTCCTGTGGACGGTGCCGGCACTGTGGCTCCCCAGCTCCTTTGGAGGCTGGTGCAGAATTTTTGGATTAATCTTGAGGGCATAGCCACCATCATTGGAGGGGCAGCTCTCTTCTTAAGACACCCACAGGAGACTGGAGGCCCTTTGACAGGTAGCACACTGGCATAGACATACTGAGGACTGGGAGATTTGAGTGGTGGATGACTGTGAACCTTAGATTGTTTTGTTTTTAATTTTTAATTTTTTATTTCTTCTTTTTTGTCTCACTCTATTTTCCTTCTACTTACCTATTCCCTTGGAGTTTCTTTCTCCCTTTTCTCATGGTAAAGACAAACTTCTGTGACCCTGCTTTCACTCTTCCCTTGATCAGTTACCTCTATTTTCTCTCTTACATCTTACGTCCTTCCCCATCCTCGTCATCCACCATTAGAAATTCTGTAAGTAATACTCAAACTCATCTTGTTTATTACAATAATGTTAAAGTCTTTATAGGGGCTCTCTGGTTCAGGGCTGCATTTTCTTTGTATTGGGTGCTGCTAATGTTGATCTCCCCTTCAAAGAGAGGTACAGGAAAACTGCAGGGTCACAATAAGCCTGTAAGAGGGAAATTTCAACCTCAGATCTTCACTGCTAGAGGGGAATATACAGAAAAATACAGAAAAAATATGAAAAAACAGGAGAAGAAAGTGTCCCTAACAAACCAAGATGCTATTTTGATAGAGAGAGCCTACAGAGTGGGAGAATATCTTTGCCACTCATACTTCAGATAGAGCACTAATCTCCAGAATCTATAAAGAACTCAAAAAACTCTACACCAAAAATACAAATAATCCAATCAACAAATGGGCTAAGGAAATGAACAGACACTTCACAGAAGAAGATGTACAAGCAATCAACAAACATATGGAAAAATGTTCAACATCTCTAGTAATAAGAGAAATGCAAATCAAAACCACCCTAAGATTCCATCTCACTCCAATTAGAATGGTGATTATCAAGAATACAGGCAACAACAGGTGTTGGCGAGGATGTGGGGAGAAAGGTACACTCATACATTGCTGGTGGAGCTGCAAATTAGTGCAGCCACTCTGGAAAGCAGTGTGGAAATTCCTTAGAAAGCTTGGAATGGAACCGCCATTTGACCCAGCTATCCCACTCCTTGGCCTATACCCAAAGGCCTTAAAATCAGCATACTACAGAGATACAGCCACATCAATGTTCATAGCTGCTCAATTCACCATAGCCAGATTGTGGAACCAACCTACATGTCCTTCAATTGATGAGTGGATAAAGAAACTGTGTTATATATATACAATGGAATATTACTCAGCCATAAAGAATGATAAAATTATGGCATTTGCAGGCAAATGGATGAAATTGGAGAATATCATGCTAAGTGAGATAAGTCAATCTCAAAAAGCCAAAGGACGAATGATATTGCTAATAAGTGGATGATGACACATAATGGGGGGAGGGAGGGGTTAGTGTTAGGGTTAGAGTTAGGGTTAGGGAGGGGGGCAAGAATGGAGGAAGGAAGGACTGTATAGAGGGAAAAGAGTGGTGGGAGGGGTGGGGGGAAGGGAAAAATAACAGAATGAATCAAACAACATTACCCTATGTAAATTTATGATTACACAAATAGTATGCCTTTACGCCATGTACAAACAGAGAAACAACATGTATCCCATTTGTTTACAATAAAAAAAAAAAAACCTAAGTTAGCCAGAGGGATAAAGAAGGACATTTCATATTGCTTCAGGAACCAAAAACCATTAAGACATAATGATTTTAAATATTTATGTCCCTAACAATGGAGCATCTAAGTACATCAAACAAACTCTTCTTGATTTAAGAATCAGATACCAAAACACAATAATAGTGGGTTGGGGATATAGCTCAGTTGGTAGAGTGCTTGTCTTGCAAGCACAAGGCCCTGGGTTCAATATCCAGCACTGAAAAAAAAAAAAAAAAACAATAATAGTGAATGACTTTAACACACTGCTGTCACCACTGAATAGATCCTCCAAACAAAAACTGAACAAAGAAACTATAGAACTAAATAATACAATCAATGATATAGACTTAATGGACATATACAGAGTATTTCATCCATCATTGAGTAAATATACTTTCTTCTTAGCAGTTCATGGATCCTTCTCCAAAACAGAACATATGCTATGCCACAAAGAAGCCACTTGTAAATACAAATAATAGAGATACTTCCTTATATTCTTTCAGACCCCATAATGGAATACAGTTAGAAATCAATGAAAAAATAAGAATCAAAAACTACTTCTACACCTGGAGACTAAATAATATGCTATTGAATGATGCAATGGTATCAGAAGACATCAGGGAAAAAATAAAAATATTTTTAGAGGTAAATGAGAACAATAACACAACATACCAAAATCTCCAGGGCACTCTGAAAGCAGTACTAAGACAAAAGTTCATTGCATTGAGCTCATACATTAAAAAAAAAAAAAAACAACTAAATGACCTAACATTATATCTCTAAGTCCTAGAAAAAGAAGAACCAATCAGCACCAAAAATAGTCCAAGACAGGAAATAATTAAAATCACAGCTGAAATCAATGAAATCAAAGCAAGAGAAACAATTAAAAAAACAAAACAAAACAAAAATTGGTTCTTTGAAAAAGTAAACAAAATTGATAAACTCTTAGCCACATTAATGAAAAGAAGGAAGAGAAAACACAAATTAAAAGAATTCATGATGAAAAAGGAAAGATCACTACAGACACCACTGAAAATAGATAACATAATTAGAAGTTACACTGAAAATCTATACTCCAACAATATAGAAAATATCAAAGAAATTGACAATTTTTTAGAGACATATGATCCTCCCAAACTAAATCAGGAAGATGTACATAATTTAAATGGATCAATTTCCTCAAGCACTGAAATACAAGCAGCCAACAAAAACCTACCAATCAAGAAAAGCCCAGGACCAGATGAATTCTCAGCCAAATTCTACAAGACCTTCAAAGAAGAAATAATACCAATACTCCTTAAGTATTCCAGGAAATAGAAAAGGAGGGAACCCTTCCAAATACACTCTATGAGGCTAGTATCACTCTGACACCAATACCAGACATAGACTCATCAAGGAAAGATAACTTTAGACCAAAATCCCTGATCAATATAGGTGCAAAAATTCTTAACAAAATATTAACAAATTGCATACAAAATATATTAAAAAGACAGTGCACCATGATCAAGTGGGGTTTATCCTAGGGATGCAAGGTTGGTTTAACTTTTAGAAATCAATAAATGTAATTCATCACATCAATAGACTTAAAGTTAAGAATCATATGATTATTTCAATAGATGCTGAGAAAGCATTTGATAAAATACATTACCCCTTCATGCTTAAAACACTAGAAAAAATAGGAATAGAAGGAGCATACCTCAACATTGTAAAGGCTATCTCTGCTAAGCCCACGGCCAACATCATTCTTAATGGAGAAAAACTGAAAGCATTCCCTCTAAAAACTGGAACAAGACAGGGATGCCCTCTTTCACCATTTCTATTCAACATCGTCCTTGAAACACTAGCCAGAACAATTAGACAGACCAAAGAAATTAAAGGAATGTGAATAGGAAAAGAACTCAAGCTGTCTCTATTTGCCAATGACATGATTCTGTATTTAGAGAATCTAAAAAAATCCACTAGAAAATTTCTAGAACTAATAAATGAATTCAGCAAAGTAGCAGGATATAATATCAATATGCATAAATCTAATGCATTTCCCTTCATAAGCGATGAATCCTCTGAATAGAAATTAGGAAAACTACTCCATTCACAATAGCCTCGAAAAAGAAATAAACCCACTCGGGACTCAATCTCACAAAAGAGGTGAAAGACCTCTACAATGAGAACTGCAGAACACTAAAGAAAGAAATTGAAGAAGACCTTAGAAGATGGAAAGATCTCCCATGTTCTTGGATAGGCAGAATTAATAGTGTCAAAATGGCCATTCTACCAGAGGTGCTATAAAGATTCAATGCAATTCCAATTAAAATCCCAATGACATTCCTCATAATAGAGAAAGCAATCATGAACTTCATCTGGAAGAATAGGAGACCTCAAATAGCCAAAACATTCCTGAGCAGGAAAAGTGAAGCAGGAGGTAATACAATACCAGACCTTAAACTATATTACAGAGCAATAGTATCAAAAATGGAATGGTATTGGCACCAAAATAGACAGGCAGACCAATGGTACAGAATAGAAGACACAGAGATGAACCCACATAAATTGTTACCTCATATTAGACAAAAGAGCTGAAAACGTACAATGGAAAAAAGAGTCTATTCACCAAATGGTGCTGGGAAAACTGGAAATACATGTGCAGTAAAATGAAATTAAACCTCTCTCACCCTGCACAAAACTCAAAATTGATCAAGGACTTAGGAATTAGACCAGAAACTACACCAAACAGAAGACAAAGTAGGTCCGAATTTTCATCATGTTGGCTTGGGATCAGATTTCCTTTACAAGACTCCCAAAGCACAAGAAATCAAAGCAAGAATCAATAAATGGGATAGACTCAAACTAAAAAGCTTTTTCTCAGCAAAGGATACAATCAAAAATGTGAAAAGAGAGCCTACAGAGCGGGAGAAAATCTTTTCCACAAACACGTCAGATAGAGCACTTATCTCAAAATTTATGAAGAACTTTCAAAACTTTACACCAAAAATACAAAGAACCCTATCAATAAATGGGCCAAGGAATTGGACAAACACTTTACAGAAGAAGACATACAGGTGATTAATAAATACATGAAAAAGTGGTCAACATCTCTAGAAATTAGAGAAATGCAAATTAAACAACTCTAACATTTCATCTTACTCCAGTTAGAATAGCTATTATCAAGAACCAAACAAATGTTGGCGTGGGCATGGATGTGGGGGAAAAAGGCACACTTTTACATCGCTGGAGGAGTTGCAAATTGATGCAGCCACTCTGGAAAGCAGTGTGGAGAATCCTCAGGAAACTTGGAATGGATCCACTTTTGACCCAGCTATCCCACTCCTGGGTTTACACCCAAAGGGATTAAAATTAGCATACTACACTGATGCAGATCCATCAATGTTAGAGCAGCTTAATCACAATTGCTAGATTGTGGAACCAACCTAGATGCCCTTCAACAGATGAATGGATAAAGAAACTGTGGTAGATAGACACAATTGGATATTTTGCAGTCATAAAGAAGAATAATATTATGGCATTTGCTGATAAATGCATGGAATTGGAGAATATCATGCTAAGTGATATAAGCCAATTCCCAAAATTCAAAGGCCGATTGTTTTGCCTGATAAATGAATGATGATATCTAATGGGAATAGAGGGGTGGGGGATGAGAGAAGAATGTAGGACCTTTAGATTACACAGAGGCAAATGAGAGGGAGGAGGGAATGAAAAACGATGAAATGAGACAGATGTCATTACCCTATGTAAATGTATGATTACATGAATTATATGAATCTACCTCATGTACAACCATAGAAATGAAATGATGTACTTCATTTGTGTATAATGAATCAAAATGCCGTGTGTAAAAATTAAAAAAAATATATTTTAAAAAATGAAGGGTTTACCATTAGTTTTACATTATTAATCTTTTTTTAAATTTATATATATATATATATTTATTTTTTATTGTAAACAAATGGGATACATGTTGTTTCTCTGTTTGTACATGGAGTAAAGGCATACCATTTGTGTAATCAGAATTTTACATAGGGTAATGTTGTTTGATTCATTCTGTTTTTTACCCTTTCCCCCCACCCCTCCCACCCCTCTTTTCCCTCTATACAGTCCTTCCTTCCTTCATTCTTGCCGCCCTCCCTAACCCTAACTCTAACCCTAACACTAATCCCTCCCTCCCCCCATTATCTGTGGTATATATATATATATATATATATATATATATATATATATATATATATAATGAAATATTATTCAACCATAAAGAATGATAAAATTATGGCATTTGCAGGCAAGTGGATGAAATTGGAGAATATCATGCTGAGTGAGATAAGCCAATCTCAAAAAACCAAAGGACGAATGATATCGTTAATACGTGGATGATGACAACACATTATTAATCGTGATATCAAATGTCATGAAGTTATTGGGTGGAGAGAGAAGTAGAATATATTCAGGGAGGCATGGCGAGAGGTAATGTAATAGGAAATAACAAGAATTAAGTAAAAAAGACTGAGATGCTTTGTTTTAGTGTTTTGCTTAAATACTCACTAAGACATTGTATTGGATCTGTTGTCTGCGGAACAGAAGCACTGGTGTCACTTAGGAATCCCAGAACTTTCCCCAGATCTTCTGAATAGAATTTATCATTTAACACCATCACTGTACGAAACTTATATTACCCTAGACTGCCCCGGTGCACAGACACATGCCTGAACACTTAAGAAGAGGCAGCTTGTGAGCAGTAAGTGCTCAGTTTACAATCTGAAGCAAATCAGTGTCAAAGGTCTTTTCCTCTAATGCCAGTCATTTTCAAGAAAATCATCTTCTTGTAAAGAGTAAGTACTTCATGATATGAGATATACTTGATTTTGTCCTTAAGTAAATAATTTCTGACTATCTTACTTCTTATGTATTTATAGCTAATTAGTTTTCAATAGAGGTAAACAAAACCCAAGGGGGGAAATTTGTCTAAAATCTGCCATCAGAGTGTTCATTAAGAGCATCATGGAAAGGAGCAGCTGAGTAAGAGACTCTGATTTCCTAATGGGTAGAACTGTTACACATTCAAGTGTTCCCTAAATAGCAGGACTCCAATCTTGCAAACAATACTCTATGTCAATATATGCGATTGAAAACCATTTACTAATCATGAAGTCCATGCTCCCCCCAAATCCTGTAGCAATGCTATCAACTTTAAGGAATATAGGTTGAAATGAAAGTTCTGATTTGCTGGATCTGTGATGCCACCAAGATTATGAGTTTTCGAGAAGTTCGCAGGTTACATTAATACTACTACAGCAGCATTTAGTTGACTGTCTTTTGCATTTGTGTAACTTCTGTGTCACTTGTAATTAAGTGTTCTTCATGGAGTTGCTTATTCTAAATATAAATGCTCTTGCAAGACTCCTTTAAAACTTAGTTGAATAGTGATATAGAGTGACTGTTTATGTGTGGCTAAGGTATTCATTAGTTCAGCTGGCTTACAAACTAGGATGCATATTCTTTGTAACTTTTCTGAAGGTGCATCTGCTCTGTTACTGACTGGAGTGGGTACTGTGGGAGCAAGTGAACACAATTTTTGTACTGAAATAAAAACCATTGCTTCTGATCAAGATGACTAAGCCAAATTGCCCAAAGTCTTTTACATTTTACTGAAACATTGGAGAGAGTTAAGAGAAAAAAAAAAATATTGAATACCTTTACATTTTATTTATATTGCAAATAACTTACTTTTATAAGAATCACTTGTCTATAGAAAAAATAGAGTGTGGCTTAAACCTTCACAAGCAGTGCATAGTGAAATAGAGACTGTCACTGTGTTGATGAAATGTCCTTTATCAAAACATATTCACAATCCCCAGTTCTATAAATAAGTCTGCATTGTTAAAGATAAAGGAAAGACTTTTACTTCAGGGAGCCCCTACTAACTGGCTGTATGACTGAAATAAATAATACCAAAAGAAAAAAGAAAAGAACAGTATGGTACTTATAGACTCTTAAGTATTCTAAAGTTGCAGTAAAAATTAAAATTGACACTCTAAGTGTTGGAGAAGATGAAAAGATCCTAATTAAATCTGAACGATTCTGCTTTCTAATAATATCATGTAAGACAATTTCTGAGTCTCAGTTTGCTTCTTTAAAAAATTAGAATAAAGGTTATGTGCCTGTGCCCTTTGAAATAATGAAGATTAAATTAAAAACAAAATGGAACCACCATTTGACCCAGCTATCCCACTCTTTGGCCTATACCCAAAGGACTTAAAATCAGCATACTACAGAGATACAGCCACATCAATGTTCATAGCTGCTCAATTCACCATAGCCAGTCTGTGGAACCAACCTAGATGTCCTTCAGTTGATGAATGGATAAAGAAACTGTGGCATATATATACAATGGAATATTACTCAGCCATAAAGAATAATAAAATTATGGCATTTGCAGGCAAATGGATGAAATTGGAGAACATCATGCTAAGTGAGATAAGCCAATCTCAAAAAACTAAAGGACGAATGATCTCATTGATAAGCGAATGAGGACATATAATGGGGAGTAGGAGGGGTTAGCGTTAGGGTTAGGGTTAGGTTTAGGGTTAGGGATAAGGAGGGTGGTAAGAATGGAGGAAGGAAGGACTGTATAGAGGGAAAAGAGGGGTGGGAGGGGGGAAGGGAAAAAAACAAAAGGAAAAGGATGTGCTTTCTAAATTATACATCATTACATAAATGAAAAGTATTTACAATTATAATATTTGAAATGGAAAATAAAATAATACTTATTATCAACATGAACTAATTGAAAATTCTACATCATTTTCTATTAATGTTTTAACAATCAATTAATACTGTTTTTTCCTGTGTGCATCATTATACTGAGATCTAACCTTTTATTAAAATGTATTACTTTAAAATCTCTTAAACTGGGCTGGGTGGTACACACCTGTAATCAGAGCAGCTCAGGAGGCTGAGGCAGGAGGATCTCAAGTTCAAAGTCAGCCTCAGCAAAAGTGAGCTGCCAAGAAACTCAGTTAAGACCCTGTCTCTAAATAAAAATACAAAACAGGGTTGGGGATGTGGCTCAGTGATCAAGCTCCCCTGAATTCCATCCCCGGTACCCCCCAAAAATATCTCTTAAGAAAAAAATCATAGTTTAAAATTATTTTAATTGGAGAAACAATTTTGATGAATATTATTCATATGTCTTCAATCTTATCACTATATAATGGACTCACATGGATTTGAATAGAGAAAAAAAAGTCTTTACTAATAAATTTTGTATTTAATTTTATGGACATTTATATAATGTAAAACAAAACAAAATTTCCTTACATGCATTAGGCTGTGCAAAATGAAACAAACTTAAAAAAATTTTTTTTTTAAATAAAATCAAGGAAAGCCCAGGAGACAACAGAAAGAAAACAAAATAAAGATTGGTAGGTATAGACTACAAAGGAAATTCTGCTGAAGAAGATTTCCAGTTCAGATTCTTAATAGGAGATCAGCCTAAGGGAGACAAGGCCCAGGTAAGAAGTTGGAATGGTAACCCTTTATAATTCATGTGAATAGGGATTCATATTCCATGAAAAGGTAAACTCCATAAAGTTCACACTGGACAAAGAAGATAAAATAAGAATGTTATTCATTTAACTTCCATATTTAGAATTTGAATATTTACTAAAATAATTCTAGCTTTAATGTGGTCTCATGTCAGTAACCCCCAGGTATTTGACTGTAGCAAATCCAAATCCTCTTTAAAAAGAAATTCCAATCCATTCCAGCACTAGTAATTATTACTGGATTACTACTGCTCAAGACCACCCAAATATCTACTTAAAAGTACAAATTTCAAAACAAGAAATAGAAACTGTCATAAATGAGAGTAAACAAAATTAGCAAATAAGTATTACAGATATTTGAGCTAACATATACAGACTGTATAAATATTTCTTTTTAAATTAATGAAAGAATTGAACTTGTGAACAGGGAGCAAGAACCTATAAAGCATCACATGAAATTTTTAAATTAAATAATAACTTGTTGAAATGATAAGTAAAGTCACTGGGTTTAAAAATTTAATTGTTGGTTTAATTTAAAGACTGGACAGAGTTGAATTGGAAGACAAGAATTCAGAATGTTAATCCAAATGCAACAGAAAAGTAAGACATGAAAATTTGGAAGCAGAGAGAAAAGTAAGACATGAAAATTTGGAAGCAGAGAGAGGTTAAGAAGCAGAAAAAATTCAAAGTAGTCTGATATACATCCAGCTGGCAGGCTGGAAAAAGATAAGAGAAAAAGCAAGAGAGCAGAAGCGATTTTTGACATAAAAACTGCTAATTGCTGCAAAATAAAGCAAAGAATGAATCTTTATTTTTAAGGAACACACTAAAACCAAGAAAAACAAATTAAAGGACAATGAATTATTCTGAAATTTAGATCATCAAATAAGAGGAAGAAAATATTAAAAACAGACTGGAAAGGCAGGCTTTTTATAAAGAAACAAATATTAAATGAATATGCAAACTGATACCACAGAGTCCAGAGATATATTCAGAAACAAACAGTGATTATGAAGACACTTTTTAGGACTTTAATTGGAGATAAGTGCTACAAGAATGAAATTTGGAAGAGATCTAATGGGTATTATATATTGAAGTAGTGTGATAAATTTTTGTCATATAATTTTTTTAGTCTTTGTTATTTAATAAAAATTAAAATTTTCAAATACCAAGCTCTAATAAAAGAGCACTGGTCAATTGATCAAGGAAATGGAATATTTTAATAAGAACTTCTAGGGCTTAGAGTCTCAAAGTCAGTATCAACTGTAATTTACTGAATCTTTACTTTGTACCAAACTCTCTTCAAAGACATAGGTGTCTATTAACTGATTACACCTTACACAAAAATTCAGTGAATTATGTAATATTGTCTCATTGTATTGATATGAAAATTAAGATGCAAAGCAATTGCCCATAGTCAGATTTGACTTTTGGCTAAGTTTTGACTTTGAAAGCTGTCTTTTAAAACATTACTAATTTAAAACATTACTAACTTTTAAAACGTTACTAATCAGAACAAAAAAACATTAAAATATTTGAGCACACAAAATTACACCTTCTTAATTTAAGTTCATTAAAATATGCTCCATTGCTGTTAAATGTTTTTCTTTAAATGTTTTAACATACTTCAACTTATTCTAAATACTATAATTTTCATTCATCAAGACTCTATGTCCTTGAATTCATATTTCCAATTACAAGACTATTCGAAGGATTTTTAAATTTTTCATGTGATGTAATCTGTTGTACATGACAGTAGAAAGCATTTATGCATTTTGATGAATCATAAATAAATGGAGTGTAATTTCTTATTTTTCTGATTATATATATTGTGGGATCACATCAGTCATAAAGTCATATAAGTACATGAGGTAAAAATGTCTGTTGCACTCTACTAATAAAGTATTTTTATTTGTACTATATTTAATAAAATTTATTTTATCATATAGTTTTCTGAAGCTTTCATTTTGATGTGTTTAAAAATTATGCTATAATTGATTTTATACATTCACGCCTTCAGCACATGCCTCAGGATTTTCTGGATCTAGAAAGCAAAATTTCATCACATGCACTGATTAGCAAGAACTTCTTGAATAAATATTCAAGAAAGTTAACACCATATAAATTAGAAATCAGAAGACTTAATAAGTTTACTTTAGCTTAATGTACCCTCTTTATTTCCTCCATAATTTTATGAAAGCTAATACCTGAAGAATAGCCTTTGAAGAAAACCAACCTAGAGTATGAAAAACAGGAAATAATTTGTCTTTTGTAAATTTTTTTTTCATTTTGAAATGATCCTTACTACTTGTAAATATGTATTTTTATAATAGAATTCCAAGTCATGAATGTGTCAGATTTTTATTGTGTATGTTTATATAGCATTCTTATCTCTTTTAGATATGATTTCTGTATATAAACTATATCAAATGAAACAATATATGTGAAAATACATAGAAATATGTTAATTAATCAGATTCAAATGCTATTTGTTATGATTATTTTTATCATAATGATATTGTTTTTCTTACCTTTAAACACTAGCAGAGATCATGTATCACATGATCACACACATTTTCTAAATTTTCCACAATCTTTGAAGTAATGATGAGTTCAAACCACATTTTTTATCAGAATCCCAAACTATTACATTTCAAACTTCTGTGACATAATGCTGCATCCATTCATGAAAAATTAAAATAAAGCTAGGGATGTCACTAATTTTTGTAATAATTGCTCTTATTTCTTGTTCCAATAAAACAAATTATTTTTGTTTAAAATGTGAGAAATTTTCTGAAATTAGAGATTTTTTACAGAGTTTAGAAAAAATGCAGGAATTTTATAGTTATAAGTTAACTGGGATAATAGACAAATATCATGATGCTTTGACAATAAACGATATTATCTAGCTGATAAGTTAATTCTTTGAAAGACATAAACTTCCAAAAAACACACAATGAGGAATTATCTGGGCAAGCTTATCTCTATTAAGGAGTTTGAATCAATAGTTAATAACCCTGTAAGAAGAGAAAGCATTAGTCACTAAAGATTTCACCAATAAATCGTACCAAACATTTCAGAAAGAAAGTATATCAATTCTCCACAAGTTATTCCATAATTTAGAAAAAGAAAGAACATGTTCACATTATTCTACTGTCAAAATCAGATGAAAGCATTAGAGAAAATGGAGACTACACATCAGATATAATAAATATAGATACAGTAGTGGTCAATAAATATTAACAAATCAAATGTAACAATGTATAAATTGAATTATATGCCACGATCCAGCAGAAAATATTTCACTGCGCATAGCTGGTTCAGCATTTTAACATTTATCAAGGCAATCCACCATATTGACAGACTGAAGAAGAAACATTATGCCAGTGCACCTGTTGATGGAAAAAGCAGCATCTCATCAACAGGAAAACTATTCAACTAAGAAAAGAGGGGTGCCAGATGTGGTAGTGCACACCTGTAATCCCAGCAACTTGTGAGGCTGAGACAGGAGGATAGTGAGTTCAAAGTCAGCCTTAGCAACTTAGTGAGGCCCTAAGCAACTCAGGGAGACTCTGTCTCTAATAAAATATAAAAAAAAGGCTGGGGATGTGGTTCAGTGGTAGAGTCCCTGGTTCAATCCCAATACAAAAAGAAAAAAAAAAAAAAGATGAGTAATTTCTCAAATTATCAGAGAACATACTCAGACAACCTACAGTAACATCAAACTAAGTGGTAAGAAATAAGGCTGGTTTTGTAGGACTGGGAACAATGTCTTGATTTTCTCTCACCTCTCCTAATCAGCATCCTACTGGAAGTACTAGCTAATGCAATAATGTCATTTTTTTACAAACTATTTCAATAAATAGTTTCATAACTTCTTTTTAAAAATTTTTCAAATTTTTCAATTTGTTCCTTTTAGATATACATGAGAGTAAAATACTCTGATATATTATACATGCATGGAATATGACGTATTCTAATTAATATCTCATTCTTGTGGTTTTATATGATGTGGAATTTCATTAGCCATATATTCATATATGAGCATAGGAAAGTTATCTCTGATTCATTCATTCAATCTACATATGATTTCCAGTTTTCCTAGCACCATTTGTTGAAGAGTGTTTCTTCTCTGCAATGAATGTTTATGGCACCTTTGTCTAGTATGAGATAACTGTATTTATGTGGGTTTGTCCTGTGTATTCTAATCTGTTATATCAGTTGTCATGTCTATTTTAGTACCAATACCATGCCATTTTAGTTACTGTAGATCTTTAGTATAATTTAAGGTCTGATATTGTGATGCCTCCTGATTCCCTTATCTTGCTGAAGATTGCTTTGGCTATTCTTGGCCTCTTATTTTCCAAATAAATTTCATGACTTCTTTTTTTTTAAAATTTCTATATGAATATCACCAGAATTTTAGTAGAATATGCATTGAATCTGTATAGTGCTTTTGGTAGTAGAGCCCTTTTGACAATATTAATTCTGCCTATCCAAGCCAATGGGAATTATTTCTATCTTCTAAGGTCTTTTTCTATTTTTTTCCCTCAATTTCTGTAGTTTTTATTGTAGAGGTGTTTTAACTCTTTTGTTAGATTGATTCTCAAGTATTTTATTTTATTTATTATTTGAGACTATTGTGAATGGGATAGTTTTCCTAATTTCTCTTTCAGTTGATTCATCATTGGTGTATAGGAACACAATTGATTTATGAGTTTTAATTTTACATCATGCTACTTTCCTGGATTCACTTATGAGTTCTAGAAATTATCTGGTGAAGTTTTTTGGGTTGTCTGAATATTGGATCATATTGTCATCAAATAGGGATAGTTTGAGTTCTTCTTTTCTTATCTCTTTAATTTATTTATTTTGCCTAATTGCTCTGGTGAGAGTTGCAAGGACCTTGTTGAATGACGTGGTGAAAGAGGGCATTCCGGTCTTATTCCAGTTTTTAAAGCAAATACTTTCAATTATTCTTTATTTAGAATGATATTGACCTGGGGTTTAATGTATACAACTTTTACAATGTTAACATAGGGTACTACTATCCTGGTTTTCCTAGTGTTTTGAATATGAATAGATGGTGTATTTTGTCAAATGCTTTTTATGCATCTATTGAGATAATCAAGTGATTCTTATCTTTATGTCTATTGATGTGATGAGTTACTTTTATTGAATTCCATATGTTGAACCAACCCCATATCCTTGGGATGAAAGCCATATGATCATGGTACACTATATTTTTAATGCAATTTTGTATGTGATTTGATTGTATTTTATTAAGACATTTTGTATCTATGTTCATCAGGGGTATTGGACTGAATTTTTTTTGATGTATTTTTGTCTGGTTTTGGTATCATAATGATACTAACTTCACAGAATAAGTTTTGAAGGGTTTCCTCCTTTCTATTTCGTTGAATAATTTGAGGAGGGTTGGTTTTAGTTCTTCTTTGAAGGTCTAGTAGAAGTTGGTTAAGAATCCATCTGGTCCTGGGATTTTCTTCCTTGCTTGGCTTTTAATGGCATCTTCGACTTTGTTATTTGAAATTGCTCTGTTTAAATTTTCTGTGACCTCCTACTTCAATTTGGTCCTATGTTTGTAGAAATTTGTCAATGTCTTCAAGATTTTCTATTTTATTGGAGTGTAAATTTTCAAAATAGTTTCTGATTATGTTCTGTATTTCAGTTGTGTCCCTAGAGATATATCCTTTTTCATCATGAATTTTAATAACTTGATTCTTTCCCTGTTTCCATTGATTAGTTTGGCAAATATTTTATCATTTTATTAATTTTTTTCATAGAATCAACTTTTTGTTTTGTCAATTTTTTGAATCATTTCTTTTGTTTCAATTTCATTGATTTCAGCTCTGACATAATTATTTCCTGCCATCTACTTTTGGTGTTGATTTGTTGTTCTTTCTCCAGACTTTGAGGTGCTAAGTTAGGTTATTTATTTGGTGACTTTCTATCATTTAATGATTGACCTCAATGCCACAAACTTTTCTCTTAGAATTTTCTTCATAGTGCCCAGTGATTTTGATATGTTGAGTTGCTATTTTCTTTTACCTTTAACTTTTTTTTTTTTTTAATTTCATCCCTGATTTCTTCTGCTATCCATTGGTAGTTCTATTTCATATTATTTAGTCTCCAGATGTTAGAGTGACTTCTATTCTTCTATTTTTTATTTTATCATTGACTTCTAATTTCATTACATTATGATTGGTAGAATGCAATGTATTATCTCCATTTTTTTTTTTTTTTTTTTTTTTTGTATTTTCTAGTAGTTGCTTTGTGGCCTTACTTACAGTCTAAAGAAGGATCTGTATACTACTGAGAAGAAAGTGTATTCAGTAGTTGAAGAATGAAATATTCAATATGTCTGTTAATTCTAAATTATTAATTGTACTATTTACTTCTCTATCTTCTTTATTTGATTTTTATTTGGATGATCAATCCAATGATGAGAGAATCACTTTAATGTCACCCAGTTCTTTTGGTGGTGGTCCATTTGATTCTTGAAATTGAGAAGAGTGTGTTGTATATAGATGCTCTAATGCTGTAAATATTAATGGTCGTTATGTCTTGTTGATGTGTAATTCCCTTAAGTAGTATAAAGTGACCTTCTTTGTCCCTTCTGATTAACTTTGGCTTGAACTCCACTTTATCTCAGATGATGATAAAAAATTCTGCTTGTTTATGAGATCATGTGAATTTTATATATATATATATGAATTTTATATATATAAAAATATAATTATATATATAAATATATAATTTATATATATATATATAATTTATATATATATATATATCTTCCCATCCTTTTACCTTCAGTATGGGGATGTCTTTGCCTATGAGGTGAGTCTCTCAGAGAAAGCATTGGATTTTGTTTTTCAATCCAATCTGCCAGTCTGTGTCTTTGGATTGATGAATTTAGTCCATTTACATTCAATGTTATTATTGAGAAATTATTTTTATTACCTGCTTTTTTGATTTTTTTCTTGTTTTGAATTTTAAGTACTTTCTCCTTTGATTGACTGTTCTTTAGTGTAGCTCATCCCTTTGCTTGTTTTCAGTTTTGTTTTTCATTTGTTCATGAAATATTTTATTGAGTATATTTTGTAGTACAGGCTTTCTAGTTGTGAATTCTTTTAACTTTTGTTTATCATGTAAGGTTTTTCTTTTACAATAAATTCTGAAGCTTAATGTTGTTGGGTATAGTATTCTTGGCTGGCATCCATTTTCTTGATATATATTATTTCAAGACCTCCTAGCTTTGAGGATCTGGGTTGAGAAATCAACTGAGATCTGGATTGGTTTTCCTCCAAATGTGACCAGTTGTTTCCTTGTGGCAGACTCTAATATTTTATCTTTTTCCTGTATGTTAGGCATTTTTATAATTTTTATGACTTGGTGTGGATCCTTTGTAATTTTGTATCTATGGAGTTCTTTAAGCCTCCTGTATTTTATTTTACATTTTATTCTTATGGTGGGGGAAATTTTCTGATGTTATTTCATTGAAAAGATGTGTATTCCTTTGATTTGTGTCTCCAAGCCTTCATCTATCCTGACAGATCTTATATTTGGTCTTTTCATATTATTCCACATTTCTTTGGAGTTCTGGTCATGTTCTCTTAAGATCTTTTCTCCATGGTCAACTATTTTTGCGATTATGTATTTCATTTTCATTGCCTGAAATGCTGTCTTCCAAGTGGTTTAGTCTGCTGTTGATGCTTTCCATTGACTTTTAATTTGGTTTACTGATTCTTTCATTTTAAGAATTTCTGCTTGATTTTTTTTTTTCTGAATCTCTAACTCTTCATTGAAGTGATCTAGCGCTTTCTGTATTTTCTCTCTGAGTTCACTCCTTATATCATCATTTGTTTCACAGATCATGAACATTTAAACTCCTTCTCTGACATTTTTTCCACTGTGGTGTTGATGGATTCTGTTATTTAAGCATTTTGGGTTTTGTGGGTGATTTGTTCTCCTTTTTTTTATGTTGTTTTTGTGTCTACCCATCTCACAGTATGAATCTGAGTCAGTAGACTTTCTATCCTGAGGACTTAGATTATACATGAACATTTCTAGTACCTCACGATTTAAGGGGAGACAAATAATATTAGTGCAAGCTATACATCATTAGACAAAATACTTCCTACTATGTCATCTACAATATTGTCACAATAAAAACAGAATTTATGTGATCAGACATTGGCCACAATAAAAACAGTAAGTTTGAAAAAGGGTTTACAATTTTCAATGAACATGGAGAGAACAGAAGTGATGCAGGATGTGATGATTATGAGGAAGGATAAGAGAAAATAGAAGTAAAAATTAAAGCAAAATGAATAGAGAACAATCTTGAGTGACTGTTAGTAGAAGAATAGAGAGAAAGAAAATCAAGGAAAACAGGTGAGAGAAAATATGCATATAAATAAAAACTTAAGAAATAAAAATAAAAGGATACAAAACAAAGCAAAATATACTCATCAATCTTCCCATTCCTCAAAATACTAATCCATGAAAAATAACTACTTTCAGAAATGCTAAGAATGAGAAAAAAGAAACAAATATATATATGTGTGTGTGTGTGTATATATATATGTATATATATATATATATATATATATATTCATGAACCACTCAGGTCACAATGAAATAGAGAAAAGAAAAATAAATAAATAAAAAAAATCTCTATAAAGTTAAAGAATTGTTTCTGTTGGAGTTCTAAATATTTTCAGCTTCCCTTCTCAGCAGTGTTAGGTGGTGTGGGCTAGAATGTGATATCTATTCTGCCTTTGTGGTGTAATTATTGGGGTGTGAGAAGAAATCCTGTAGGCTGGAGTCTTGGACATGGGGTTTAGGCTTAGGTAGGCTCCAGGTTCTTTGTTGAATGGTGATTGGTCTGCAGATTTTAAATCAGTGTACCTCCAGGGCCCAGAGTTGCTAGTCCATACTGGCAGATTGCACCCCAATAATATCCCATGGGTTCCACTCCTGTGGTGGAGGAGTCAATCCTTAGACCCCTCTGTCACCCATGGACCCCATGTTTCCTGGTCTCTCAGGTTCAGTCTCCAAACTAAAACACTCTCAATATGTGCCTTTTTGAATTTCTGGCTGGGGAATGTCTCCCAACCAGTCCTGTGAGAGGCCTGATTGGAAGGGGAAGAGGGAGCAAGGTGAGTTTACACAACCTATATTCCCCTGTGTAAACCCCTCTCAACTTTTGATTTGTTCCTGGTCACTTACGCACACTCAATCGCATGCTATGTGTGTTTGTCAGGACTATTTTTCAGGCCAATCTGATTTGCCAGGAGCTCAGCTCTCCCAGCTGCTGGCCCTCATGCCACAGCTGCAAAATGGCTCCTTCCTCTGTCCTCTGCAGGAGAGATTTGATTTCTTTGCCCCACAAGGATATTGTGCAGTGCACCTTTCAGGTTAGTCAGGCAGTCTGATGTCAGGCGTGTACCCAGACTTGCCTCAGGCCTCGTAAAAGTGCAGGTTCCTTTACTTTCCTTATCCCTCCACTTTGCTCACAAGTGGATAGCTATGGTGGCACTGGGGATTTCTTCCTTCTTTTATTATATTCAATCTCTTGAGTACCACACTGCTTTGAATGTCCAGTATTAATTCCCAGTAAAGTCCTTCCCCCAACCCTTTCTTTACCCACCTTGCTGAGAATTTTTATTTGCTTTCTTGGTTTCACACCACAAAGCAGTCTGGAAAGTGATCTTCTCTATTCTGCCATCTTGAGATTTGCCCCTCACCACTAATCTTTAATTAAAATCCTGTTACAGTTACAGTTTTTTGTTATTATTATCTCCTGGTTCTATAAATTTCCTTACTATTTATCATAATACTGTTTTTGTCTTAATGTATAGCACAGATACATAAATCCAACTTCCTGATCATGAATAAAATTAATTTATTCCAATTGGTATTGTCCTTAGAGGAGTCTGAAAAATTAGATCATCACTTAAGACCATATTTTATTCAGAAACATTTGTTGATTTTAATACCTGAGTATAAGAATAAATTTAAAAAAAAAATTCTCTCTTCTTTGTAGACTGAAATAAATTTTAACAAAAATCTGTATTGCCATCTGGCATGGATGCACATGCGTGTAATTCCAGTCACTCTAGAGGCTAAGGCAAGAGAATTGCAAGTTCAGAGACAACCTAGGCAACTTAGTGAACTACTGTGTCAAAATAAAAAATAAAAAGAAATTGAGGCTATAACAGTAACAGAGGGTCCCTAGGTTCAATCTCAAGTACTACAATTTTTTTTATTAAATAATGAAAATAAATAAATAAAGCTTGTAGTACCGAATTGTTTCAGATATAACATATATGTTGTAGAAGAATATCACAAATAATGCAATTTCCTTTCATCTTTGGTAGAAAATAACTTTTTCTTCTATCATCAAATGAAATCTCCAGAAGGCATACAGGTTTTCTGATCCCTCTGTTAAGACATAGTCTCATAGTTACTGTAAATTTGAAAGAAGGCAAGTTAAGGACTCAGAATGCTCATTCAATATATTCTTCAGAATTTGAATCCTACATAAAACATCAGACTTATTAGTGAGCATACCCCTCCATCAAGGGGTGGTCAGCAGGACACTCTCCATCTCTAAGGGAAGGAGTGAGAGTCCTTCAATTTCTTCCTCACCTCTTCTCTGGATTAGAACTCTTAGGACTCCAGGGAGGAACTGAAAGTGAAGTTCTCTGACCTCTGTAGGCATTAGAGTAGGCGACTCTCTTATTTTCCCACCTAGCCTGTCCACATTTGAATCCTCTCCAGGGACAGAATTTGCCTTTAGAGGTTTGTTTCTGAGAGGGGTCAGAATTTCTGATTTTAATGCATTTCAACCCATGTAAAACTTCCACTGTTTTCATTCAGTTTCTTCTAGCAGAATCACATAGGCAGAGTTCATTGTAAGTTGCCTCATCTAACACCACTTCCTTAGGTCCACTGCTGGCCCTGGGTAATGAGAAACTTTTCCTCATGTAGGGGTCAGCAGTTATTTGCAATGGCAGCACTAGTTCTTGCTCACACCCTCTCCTCTTCTTTTTCAGTAGGATATTTGCTCCATCTGACAAATAACCAGCCTCATTTTATGATGTCTCAGCTATTCAATGGCATTTCCCAATTTAACACCCTGTCACACATTCGATTCTTCCGTTTCCCACCACAATAGAAAATGAACACATGGGGAGTTTTGTGTCACCTGCCTGTGTTTAAACCAGAATAGAACAGGTTTTGCCCATACTCACTACTTGTAGATGTGAAAAATGAAAAGAGAGATGAACAGAAGGTTCCTGGTTATCCTACAAACTCAGGGTTGAATGACACATTTTTCTTATGTTTTCTATAACATGCACAATGATTATGTGGTTATTATGTATGTAAATAAGAAATAAAAGAAACCACAATGCTTGTTTTCTTTAAAGACTAACAAGTTTAAAGTGAAAGAGAAAATTTCCTCATTGTGCCTCTCAGGGCTTCTGTTATTTTCTCAATGTTTTTGCAGAGTTCCCACCTCACGCTCAAGAATGCTGCCCATCTCAGACTAGGAAGAGAGTGGGGGTCTTCGAAGACATTGTTTCAATACTCAGTTTCTTTTGAAGATTGTTCCTCTAAGTCTGAGGCCAGAGATGGCTTATGCTTGTGTCATGCTCTGTTCTCTTTTGTACTATCACCAAAGTTAAAATGCCTTGGAGGCTTCAGTGGAAAGTCTTTCAACTACTATTTTCATTTTCTGAACAGGGTAAATATGCTTAGCTAACTACATTTGTTAAGGCTGGTATTTTCAAATGCCGTCAAGCCTTCAGAGTGCAAAGGATCTTCCACAGGGTACAGAAATGTACAAAGAAATAGATTTGTTTCTGACCAATTACTATGGTTAGTTATCTCACAAAATGCAGGATTCCTTCAAGGCAGTGTTTGCCTCTTAAAACTCGATTGGGCTGAGAGTGAAATGCCAGAATTCTGGGTTTCTTATACATGTTTAATATATGGCAAACACACAGACCACTAGATCTGTTCAATTAGGAAAATAAAATTGTGGCAATTATTGATCCTAATAAATACATATTCAAGATTGAAAAGCAACTTATAATTTTAAGTTACTTGTAAAACTTGGAAAATTTTAATTATTTATTTAAAAAAACCAAACTCTTGGTTAGACAATAGAAACTCAATATAATCTAGGTGTTCTGCTGAATGATTAATATAGGAATACCTTATGAGAAAATCACTTGCAAAAATTTTAAAGATTAAAAACTTAAAATTTTGTTTTGTAATTTATTCCCCTTATATTCAATAAAATATTTTCATTGACAGACCATCAGAATTTTAATATTTATCTGTAGAACCCTTCCTTTAACAGTTAAAATGTTTTTGTTGTCACTCTCTTCACTAATTACCAGCTTCTCTGTGTAATTCTGTACACATATAAGTGTATATATATATATGTCTGCATTTTTATTTACATATATATGCAATTTCTTGTGCTAGGTTACATGCACCTGGAAACAGAGTTCATGCTTACTCATGCCCTTATTTTACAGTTGTTGACATGGTACTGCGTCTTTAACACTTATTTTCACAGTGGGGTGTAATTCTATTGTGTATTCTCTAGGAACAATATGACATATAAACAGAATAAAGTATTACATATAATGTATCTTTAGTTGTAATCTTTAAACTGCTGAATCTCAAAAACAGTAATTAGATTCAGTCAAAATAACTATTTTTTTAATCTCGTTTGATTTATTCCTGTATTATAATTTATGAAAGCAAAGGATTTTGTTGATAATTCTAGAGTAAGTGTGAACGTAGAAAGGAGTGATGAAGGAAAAGGAAACTTTTGACTTCTTTACAGATAAGAAATTTCCATTTGTGAACTGAAATAAAAATGCTTTCTATGTGTGTTTTACATCTGGATCACGATTGAACTTGTCTATCGTTACAAATCATGGTGTCAACCATGCCCAAGATAGTCTGCAGGATGCAGAATAATGATTTAATAAATATTTTTAAATGAAGGATTCAAAAACTATTGAACAAAGGGTACATAATTAATAATCCTTTGTTAAATAGCACATTAACACCACCAGATGCTTTCTAATTTTAGCTTTATTCAATCCCAGTCCTGTGTCAATCTCTGAAAATGAAGCAATGAAATATTTACTTTTGTAATGATATGAATTAGAACTCACTGGATAAACTCAAAGGTAATATTTGGTGTTTCTGTTTACAGTCTTTAAAAGACTAATGAGTGAGGTGAAAAGTTCAATAATTTATTCGTTCAATAAAATACTTATTAAAACTCATGAAATATCAGGATCATATCTAATGTGTTCCATCTGAAAAGAAAGGTTCTTGAGGATTTAACCTGGTTTCCTGGCCAGGGCAATTTACCTATCATCAGGAAGATGGAATTGGGAACTGAAGGATGTGCGGCTGGTTCTTGTTCAGTGGGTATGTGGCGGTGTGTCCTCCTTGTGTTGCGGGGGCAGGGTGTAGTAAAAGTTGCTCACTCAAGCTATAGCAGGGCAAAAGCACCAATGCTGGCAGAATGTGTTAGTTGAGCTGCAAGAAGCCAGTGTGGCTGGATAAGAGAGAACAATGGCTGATACACAGGTTCCAGTAAGGTGGAGGAAGTGCCTGCTAGACATTGAAAGACTTTTCAGTCAGCAGTAAAAATTGTTAAATTTAAAGTAAGAAAAGAAAATCATCGTATATTGCAATACTTTGCTCAAGGGCCACATTTCTATGTAATCTGTGTGATATAAGTCCCTCTGCCTCATTTGAATGTTGGAAAAGTCTCCATTCTTCTTTCCAGAAGTTAATTAGAGGAGTGCACTGTGTTATAGCTGTGTATGAAAGTCTCTAATTGAGTAATTGTGGTGTGATGCCATACTGCTGTGAGACTTCACATTTTTCATGCATGTAGATTTTCTTTAAAAATGACAAAATTCTTTTAATATAAAAGGAGAGGTGTGAATTAAAACATTACAGTAGGAAAAAAGTCAAAGATACAATAAGGACTCTTATGTGAATACTTGAAAATATACATGCATTGCATACCTAACATGAATTTCATGATGTCGACCATTCAAATTTTCATTCTGACAAGTGGAGAATATTGCAATACTTGATTCATTCTTGGGATTTTGTATACCAGATTTCAGATAATTTTCTTATATTAGCTTTTGAGATATCATCTCTTTCTCCCTGGATTGTCTCAAAGCACAGAGAAGAGTATATTGAGTAGTAAGTCTCTGTTAGCCCTTGTGGCAAATGGATTCAGACTTGGATTCCCTGTTTCAGAAGAATTGTTTAGCAACTCTGTGGTGGTAGAGATGTTGGAGTCTTCTTTTGACTCAGAAAACCTCTAGGTTAGAATTTGAGCTCCATCTCCGTGTTTATTTTCAAACCCAATTTGGTCTGTTCCAAAGTCTGAGTCACGTAAGTATACACACACACACCTATCTAACACTCTCAAAGGCATTCTTAATTTAGTAGACAGAATCATCTAACACTGAAAATGAACCCCTCAATCGTCTTCTTAAGGTAACAAAGGCAACATGTTTCAGCTATATTAATATTATTAAATATTATTGAAGAAATAAGAAACTCACAATTTGTAACTTGTGTTAATGTGTACGGTCACATACTGTTCTCATTCTTTAGCTACGGTGCCTCCATTACAAGCTAAACATTCTCAACATTACCTCTCTTTATTTATTTTGCCAAGTCTCTACAATTACAAGAAAATTCCAGGGACCTTTTGTATTCCAATGTCATGCTCATAGATCTATGTGAGCTACTTTAGCCATCAGAGGTTAGTCAACTTTCTTCTGTAAAAGACCAAATAGCTTTTTAAAATTGAAAGGCTGCATTCATCTTCTTATGCCACCATAAGAAAACCATAGATTGGGAGGATTGAACAGCAGACAATTATATTTTGTATATACAATTTTATACAAGTTTATTTTGAGGTTGGGTACCTGTGGGGCTCTCTTCCTGGCTTGCAGAAAGTTGTCTTCTCATTGTGTCCTTGTATGTCTGAGGCAGTGATCTCACTAGTGCCTTTAAAGGATATCGGTCTTATAGATTCAGGACCCCGCTCCGAATCTTGCTTATCCTTAATTACTTCCTCATGGGTCTTACATCCAAACACAGTCACTTCGGGGGTTAGGGATTCAACTTGTGATTCTCAGAGGAAACTCTTTTCATGGGGATTGCCCACTACTTCAACCTACCCTTGTTCTGTAAAGTGACATTAGACCATCAGTACGTGAATGCATTTGATCTTATTCCAAACAAACTTCATTTCCAAATGTAGGTGACAAAATGGACTTTACCTGCAAGTTTTATTTGCACACTGAGATAGTCTAACTTTCCAAAGTGTAGTTTGAGAGAGTCCTTTTCAGCCTCCTCTCTCTCTCTTTCTCTGAAAAATGTATCATAATCGTATTTCACGCATATAGTCAATGGACATTTTTAAATTGTCTTGTTTCTTAACCTATATTTATAAAAATATTCCTGTTTTTGAACAGAGTAAAACTTCTGTGGGGAATTGCTTGGAAAATACTGGAATTTGTATTTCTACATACATATCCCCACCCTTCATTGTTACCCTTTAGCTAATGTGCTCCAATGTCTCCATGGGATGTTTCAAGAGTTAACTGTACCCATGGGAGTCTTGGGCAAATAAGTGAGTTATAAGAGCAATAATGGTAACAGAGAAAATCGAATCTTCTAACAGGAATGTCAGCAAAGACAACCAGTTTTCTAGGGGGCAACTATGACAGAGCTTTGGATTGCATTGCTGAGCCAGATGTGTCCCTACTGAAATGGCATCAGGATTGAGTTTCGCAAGAACCGTGCCTTGAGGTACTACCTCTGAGACAAGACACATGCACACATTTAAATATATATGTCAGAAATTTGTTCCATGTCACCAGAAATCTTACCTAATATGGAAATTCAACCTCATTAAAGGGTATTTTAAAGAATATCTATAGCGGAGAAAAGACAGTTGATTCTGGAATGAAGATATAAAAGTTAATTTCTTTTAAAAAAAGAAAGGTAATTAAGGAAAATAATCTTTTCTCTAAACTATAACTGTATTGAAAAACCATCAATGTTCATTTTTCCTTTGTGTTATAAGGCTGTTTATATATTTATGAATGTACATACATACTTATTAGAATGTTGGTATAATATTTGAATGTGTTGTGATCATATGAAGAAAAATTTTGAAGGATAAAAATTAAATGGGGATATATAGGAGTTGGTGGATAAAAGATCACTATACAAGTGTAAATAGAATTGTGATTCTATTTCAAAACAAGCAAACACAAAAGTATAAGACACAAGAGCAGAGGCACACTGGAAAAAAATCTTGATATATTGGACCATTTAAAAATATAGAATGAGGAGAGGGATAACTAGGTCAAAAGATGGGTCCATCCCAAGTGTTCTGAGGATTCTCCACACTGCTTTCCAGAGTGGCTGCACTAATTTGCAACTCCACCAGCAATGTAAAAGTGTGCCTTTTCCCCACATCCCCACCAACATCTATTATCATTTGTGTTCTTGATAATAGCCATTCTAATTGGAGTAAGATGAAATCTTAGAGTTGTTTTAATTTGCATTTCTCTAATTACTAGAGGTGTTGAACACTTTTTCATATATTTATTAATCACCCGTATGTCTTGTTCTGTAAAGTGTTTGTTCAATTCCTTGACCCATTTATTGATTGGGTTGTTTGTATTTTTGGTGTAAAGTTTTGTAAGATCTTTATAAATTTTGGAGATAAGTACTCTATCTGAACTGTGTGTGGAAAAGATTTTCTCCCACTCTGTGGGCTCTCTTTTGACATTATTGATTATATATTTTGCTCAGAAAAGAGGAACTTTAGATTATGTGGAGGGAAATGAGGGGGTGGTTTGAAAAATGGTGGAATGAGACAGACATCATTACCCTCTGTACATGTATGATTACATGAATGGTATGAATCTACAATGTGTACAACCATAGAAATGAAATGATGTACCCCATTTGTGTACAATGAATCAAAATGCAGTCTGTAAAAAATTTTTTAAAAATATAAAAAAATAGAAAGACTCAACAAAATCTAAAACAGGTGAAAGCATATTCTTATGTATGCTATAATAATTATCTCCAGTTTCTTACCACTTGCAAGTCCCCTCAAACATTAGCACCAACAACAGCAAGATTTGGCTGTACCAGATGTACAGGACAATTAATACTGATGTACACTTTTCTTATGTGAATGTGGGGTTACTATTTTTACTTTAAATTGTTTAACAAATAAACTGATATGTGTATTTTCCCACAGTATAGACACAAACTCATCTATCATCCATATGGTAAACTCTTTGTATACAACCAAGAAAATTGTCATTACATTAAATGCAATATCATTATTAGAATACTTCAGAATTTTTTGTTTTATAAAACGCTATTTTTCCCTCATTTCCATATGTAGATGCACTTCAATATTTTTAAAAAGATTATATAATCTTTACTGTTTAAAATGATTTCTAGATTCTTGTTGCATATCCTAAAAGTGAAACTAGGTAATTGATAAATGAGTTATAAAAGTCAAATCAATATTTTTCTCCTAAATTCTTAGTATTTAAATTAGATCTGTCACCCTTGTTTAATCCTTGATGATAGTTACTGTATAAACAAGTAATAAAGTAATTGTGAAAAAGGTTATATCTACAAATGGGCTAGGATATTAAAATTTGCTAATCAAGGGCTAGAAGTGAGACTATTTAACATCAGTGGAAAGCTCTGTAAATATCAACATGCTTAATAACCTGCATTAGTCAACCTTTCATCCTTGTAACCAAAATACCTGACAAGAACAATTTAGAGCTGGAAACATTTATTTTGGATAACACTTTCAGAAGTTCAGTCCATGGATGGTTGACTTCATCACTTTGGGCTCAGGATGAGGCAAAACATGGTGGAAGGGTGATGGGGGTTGAAGGATGTTCATCTCATGGCAGCCAGGAAACACAGAGAGAAAGCAAGGTGCCAGGGAAATATAAACCCCATAGGCACAAACCCAATAAGTTACTTTCTCCAGCTGTGCCTCACCTGCCTGTAGTTACCCTGCAGTTTGTCCATTCAAATTATCAATCCTTCAAATGGAGTAATCTACTGATTTGTTTAAAGATTTTATAACCTAATTATTTCACCTCTGAACATTCCTGCAATAACACAGGAAGTTTTGGGGAACACCGATATCCAAACCATAATATAACTTAAATTGAGTTTGAGGTGCTTCTTCTTTCCATTGTGATTTCATATTTAATCTAAGCAAAGCAATTGAATAACCGATATTTGTTTATTGCTGCTAGAGATTCAGAATAAGAATATATTTCTTTTCCCATCCCCCAAGAAATGACTAAGCATTCATGTTTGTATACTGAAAGATCTACTTAACACATATATAAACAGCTTTTGCATTGCAGAACTGAGAAACCACCAAAACCTAATGAACTACGAAGATTTCATCTCATTAATGTAATATGAGGGTCTGAGGTTTTGGAATATGGCTTTAACTTCAAACTCAATAAAGAAAACTCATGTAAAATGCAGCACTTAAATTCCCCAAAGATTTCAGTGTCCTATTAAATAGGGTAAACTATTATACAACAGAAAAAGAAAGGCCAATAAAGATGATCTCCAAGCACAAACGATTAAAAAAATCCTTCCGGGCTGGGGAGATAGCTCAGCTGGTAGAGTGCTTGGCTTGCAAGCACAAGGCCCTGAGTTTGATCCCCAGTACCGCAAAAAAAAATAAAAATAAAATAAAAAAAATTAAAAATCCTTCCTTCCCATGGCATGATAACTCTTAAATTCCTACCTCCAGGAAAGAAAGGATCAAGCAATTGTGAATGAGGTTGAATTTCTCATTAAATAGGCATGGAAATCGGAGCACATATATTATTATAGTAGAAAAATAAAGACTTTAATTATTTTATGAAGATAATTCATATAAAGTATTTGACGTTGATTTTTATCCCTGCACTTTTGCCCTGCCTTGCTATAGAAGCAGATAGTCACAAAATCCCTTCAAATGATAGATTTTGTGTTAATCTAATATTTGAAATAGTTATAAATTCAGCAGAATACGGTATATGTAGTCTGAACTCTCCAATAAAACTGCTCATTTCTTTAATTTAGATGTTGAGAGCATAACTATATCCTATGCATTTTTTCAGCATTAAAGTTACAACATTACCCATAACAGAAAAGATAGCTGCTTTCATGGACTTGATATTGTAGTAGTAAAAAGACAATAAGCAAATGAGAAGTTGAATAAGCAAGAGCATATTAATTATAAGTGTAATGAGATACAAAATAAAATTAGTAGTCTATCAACTTCTCTATATGTGTAGGCTACTCTACATTTTTAAAAGACTAAAATAGTTGGAAATATTTTTTATATAATGATGGAACCAGGAACATGAAACAAACTAACTACCTCCAATGAAAACATACTGTCTATGGGTCTAATGACCTCAAAAGAGAAGGGGTGGGGATGATGTCAGAAATGGAGGCCAGATTAAGGAATGTGGATTTTATTATAAGTGCATTCAAAAGTTACAGCATGTTCTTAATTTGATTATTTAAAGCATATTTACAGTGCTTATTTATGGCAGCTCTTTGAAAAGTCATATCTCAAGTATCTGTCAAAACATAGGCTCTGGAAAGGACAATTTTCAGGCTCTTTACCATTTTTCTGATGATGAAAAAAAATGTTGATTTAGCTTTCACAATGTAATGTAAAACCAAGTCCAATCACACATGGTATTGATGGAGAGTTTTCTGAGCTTCTTTCACTTTGAGAGTTATAGAATGGAAAATGGGTATCTCAGGTTGAAGAATCATTATGCCTCCTTAGGTGTTACCTTTCACCAGAAGTTCACTGTCAAGCCAATAGCTGATGATTTTTTTTTTTTGGGGGGGGGGGCGTATATCTAGTAGTTTATGAAAGAGAAAATTGAAAACTTTAAAAGGTGGTGTATGCTGCCTCCCTTTTTCTTGGTTTGGGGGCACAAAGATAACAGTTTGCCTTGACAGCCAGAGCTCAGAGATTAGAGCACTGTTATAACTCCAAACTCACCTGCTGCTTGTAAATGCCAAGGGAGTTTATTTTACTCTGTAACTGCAATTTTCCCCCATTGAAATATTGGAACTATCTCCTCTGGATCTCAGGAGGTAAGAAATAACAAGCAAAGGACATAACAGATCATCCCTAACATGCCTTCAAAGGTGGAACCAATACAACAAAGTGTTTCTTTATGTGGCTTTTTTTTACAACAGGGTTTGGTCAAAGCACCCATTTTTTTTATCATTTCAGGGATGAAGTCACAACTGTCAGGTCATCCTGACATATCTTCTGATTAGATGATTGATAACACGAAGATGAACCTGAAATGGGTAGGTGAGAGCTGTCTAAAAGCTCATGTAAGCAGCCAGTGTCAATAGTGTGTGCTGCCTCACACACACACACATGCTCCCCATGGCTGTATCCTTCCCTCCTCTCTCCCTTGCCCTAGGGTTCTCCTCTCTTATAAATCTGGATTAACCAGGTGTCAGTTGATCCTTTACTCCATCCCTCCACATGATAGCACAGTTCCACACTACATTTGTTGGCACCTTTTGTCACCTCTGTACCCAGAGTCCAAAGAGAATTGGAATTTGAGTGTCTGTGTCCAATAGAGTGATAACAATTCAAATCCTTTTCTCCTTGACTTTCCTGAGTGAGATCTGATGGACTGTGTGAGAACTTGGAGTCTAGTGAGAACTTGACCCTAGTTACTTTACGGCAGCTGAGTCCTTGGTGGATAAATATCAAGGAATTAGAGGAACATGGAAAAAGTATCTCTGTACCAGTAATGGAGAAAAATGGGCTTCAGGTTCAAGACTATCCACTAGCCTCAGCAATCAGATGGCCATTACCTTCCCTTTAGGAGGAGAGAGAAAGAACCGCAAGTGCCAATCAGGATGCTTGGGTCAAACTTACATTCAAGCCAGCAAGCATCCACCCAATTTCTCCTTAAAGAGAAACAGAGGAGAGAATCATATAATATCCATTTTCTGAATGTTTTGCTCAATATATTTGATACTAGTTATCTGCTGATTATCAGACCCCCACCTCCATTTTTCTTCTCCAGCCAATCATGTTATGACAAACAATAGTATTTTACCTCTTCATCTAAGTTAATACTTTCTTTTTTTTTTTTTCATACTAGGGATTGAACCCAGGGGTGCTTAAATACTGAACCTTGTCCCTCACCCTTTTTTATTTTTTATTTTGAGAAAGGATCTTGCTAAGTTGCTTAGGGTCTCTCTAATTTTGCTGAGGCTGACTTTGAACTCATGATCTTCCTGCCTCAGCCTCCAGAGTCACTGGGATTATAGGCCTGGTCTAAGTTAAAGTATTTTATGTCTACATTTATTTATTTGAATTTGACCATGAAAATGCACTTTATAGATCACACATAAAAAAATAGTTGCTTATAGAATTTCTTTCTTTCTTTCTTTCTTTTGGTGGTACTGGGGACCTAGGGTTATTGAACCACCTCCACAGTCCTTTTAGCTTATTTATTTATTTATTTATTTATTTATTTTAGACAGGATCTTGCTAAGTTAATGAGACTGGCTTTCAACTTGTGATCCTCCTGCCTTAGCATCCCTTGTTTCTGGGAATACAGGCGTGCAACCCCGCACTCTGCATTTACAGTATGTGTTAACACGGATTGTACACAACTCTGTTCTACCTTGTAGACAACATGGTAAAGACAGAATTATCCTGTACATACAGAAGATATCTGTGGTATAAAAGAGGAACACCAAATTTATGAATCTCAAAACTTTCATAGGACATAGGACAGTGTGTATATATTTCTTCTTCTGTCATCTAGACAGAAAGAAAGAGAAAATCCTTACTCTGTATTGTTAGAAATTTCCCAGAAGGAAGTATAGGAAAAGGTTCTTAAGTTTTTGTTCTCTGGAATATAAATCAATGGATCAGGGATTTATTTGCCTTTTGTTATGTAAATGACCAGCTGTAGGGATAATTGGTTTATAAATCTCCCCAGGGTATTTATCTTTAATTTCAAAGACTTGCTTCTACTTCCTCATTTTTCAAAGCCATGTTGCTGATACTTTTTGCCTAAAAATTCATGACTATGCAAAAAATGTGAAATATTCACATTCTTTCCTGATCCAGGTTGATTTCTGTACTGATGATACGATGTGTGTGACAAACAATGATCTTCTCAGCATATGATTATTAAATGTGTACAAGGTGCCAACGTAGGTGACAAGGCAGTACACAAGGGAGAACATCCTTGCTTTCACTTCAGGAATTACCATGGAGTAGGGGACAAACAGAACTTGAAAAACAAGTAAAGCAAATGGCATTTTAATGGCAAAATCAACAAGAAAATCTAATTAAAGAAAAATCTAGGAATTGTGGTGACTTGGGAATTTTAAAGAAAAGACTGCCAGTGTTTACTTTAATGAGAAAATGACCTCTGAATAAAGAAATTCAAAAGGGAGAGTATGAACCTTAATGATGTCTGGGAAGTGGCTCATGTAGAGGAAAAGGAAGAGCAAAAAGGTTAAAGGTGGGTTCAAGTTGTGCCTACTCAGTGAGTGACAAGGACAATAGAATGAACAAGTCAGAGCAAGTGGAAGAGGAAGAACTTGTTTGATGAGTCATGTTCTAAGTTAATTTCATATGCAGTTAAATGAAGCATATTTCATACACTACACAGCAAAATTAGGGATGGTTTCATGAAAGAATTGGAAACTGGATTATTTCTATGCAAATAAATAGGTTTTTTAATAATTTATTTATTTTGATTCATTGTACACAAATGGGGCCAACTGATGTTTCTCTGGTTGTACAAAAAGTATAATCGCACCATTTGTGTAATCATACATGCACATAAGGTAATGATGTCTGTCTCATTTTGTTATTTTTCCACCCTCTCGCCTCCTCTCCATCCCTCTTTTTCCTCTATACAATTCATCCTTCCTCCATTCTTGTCTCCCTCCCACCCCCAGTTATGGATCATCATCCACTTATCCGAGGGATCATTTGGGCTTTGAGTTTTTGGGTTTAGCTTATCTCACTTAGCATGATATTCTCCAAATGCATCCATTTACCTGCAAATGCCATAATTTCACTCTTCTTTATGGCTGAATAATATTCCATTGTATATATATACCACAGTTGCTTTATCCTTTCATCTGTTGAAGGGCATCTAGGTTGGTTCCACAATCTAGCTATTGTGAATTGAGCAGCTATGAACATTGATGTGTCTGTGTGAAGAGGCAGCCTAAGAGTGGGAGAAAATCTTTGCCACACACATTTCAGGTAGAGCACTAATCTCCAGAATCTATAAAGAACATAAAAAAAACCTTACACCAAGAAATACAAATAACCCAATCAAAAAATGGGCTAAGGAAATAAGCAGACACTTCACAGAAGAAGATCTACAAGCAATCAACAGATATATGAAAAAATGTTCAACATCTCTAGTAATAAGAGAAATGCAAATCAAAACTACCCTAAGATTCCATCTCACCCCAATTAGAATGGTGATTATCAAGAATACAAGCAACAATAGGTGCTGGCGAGGTTGTGGGGGAAAAGGTACACTCATACGTTGCTGGTGGGGCTGCAAATTAGTGCAGGCACTCTGGAAAGCAGTATGGAGATTCCTCAGAAAGCTTGGAATGGAACCACCATTTGACCCAGCTATCCCTCTCCTTGGCCTATACCCAAAGGACTTAAAACCAGCATACTAAATAGGTTTTATATACTGCATTGCAAAGAAGCAATGTAGGCGGTCTTTGTCATTAAGATCCCTCAACTGTTACCAATATTCACCCTCCATCTCTTCGGCAGAAATTGTTATAGCTGGGCATATGACTGCTAGATTATATTTCTTTCCATGCTCTTTTAGAATTAGGTGTGGGAATAACAATTAAATTAACACACAAGACACAGAC
Source organism: Sciurus vulgaris (assembly GCF_902686455.1). Classification (NCBI taxonomy): domain Eukaryota; kingdom Metazoa; phylum Chordata; class Mammalia; order Rodentia; family Sciuridae; genus Sciurus; species Sciurus vulgaris. The sequence continues at coordinate 19,826,179 of NC_136470.1, read as the reverse complement.
ATGGAATTAAACAAGACTCAACAAATAGGAACTGCTGTATTGCCCACCATCCTGAATCTAAAACAAACTTGAAAGATTTTTTTCCTCTTTTTTTCTCCTTTCTCTTTCTACCCTTTCTCTTCCAGTTTCTTCTTTAATTCATTCCCAGCCCCTCTCTCTTCCTAATTTTCTTCCACAAAATGATTCACCCACTTCTGTGTGTCACATGGTTTACCAGCTGTCGAAGGGTCAGGTATAAGCCAAACCAGAATCTCTCCTACCAAATGGATCTTACCATCACATATGTGGAAAGAGCATGATAAAAGAATTATAGGTGTAAATGTTACACTGGAACTGGAATATCTGGTAACAAAGAAGAACTATCACAGATTGTAAAAAATAAGGGAAATATTGCAACATATCATATTGTTTAAAGGGAGTTCCATTATTTTCTGAAGCTTCGTAGCCATATTGCTTTAGGTAAGTTACTTATACGTGGAAAGTTTCAGGTTTCTACTGGGAAAAAAAAAAAAAAAAAAAACTAAGAAAAGAAGACTTTATGTAATACATGAGATTGTAGCTTTAGCCATTGTGTGGTGGAGAAGTATGATACTTGTTAAGTTCATATAAATTGCTTTGCTACAACATTCTCTGGGATATAGTGATTGCTTAGCGGTTTAAGTAGCAGACATACTAAATCACTATTTGACCTTAGCAGAGTCATTGTGGAAGACATCGTGAGTGTGGTGGTGTGTGTGAACTCAGAGGATTTAAATGAGTGAAAAGTGATTTTCCCGAAGAGAAACTAGCATGTGCAAGAAGAGGTTAACGTTCACATCTCAATTTAAAGAGAAATCTGTGAGGTAAAAGTAAAGTTATTATTGACAATCTTTTGATCAGTTCAAAACCAATGACTATTAAAGCCTCCATGAGAGAGATACCATTAATTTGTCATTTTAAAGAATCTACAGGTCCTATATTGTTAACAGACCAGTGATTCTGAGGAAGGTGACTGTACCGTTATTATGTCAAAACCATATAAATGTGAATTGGAATTCCTAAGCGTGACATTGTGGGGAGAGTTCTTACTATGTTCCATGTTAATATGCAGATTTGCCAAAGAAAAAGAGAGACGATGTTACCTGGAACATCTTTAAATGAGATATTGCCATTTTCATAAAGATAGCCAATCAAAGGAGAAACAGGAGGGAAACATTGTACTCTCATTTCACCTTAGACCAGAAGATATATCCTGTAACATATTTTAATTTAATTAAAGTACGATTAAATTCTCCTAATAGCATTTCAATTAAAGTTGACATAACTTAGAGAAATATTTTCCATTTAAAAATTTTCTTCAAAAGCTCACCAAATGGTCTGAAAGTATTTTAGAATAACTTCTGGAAACACCACCAATAAAAATCACCTCCTGGAATATTTAATGAGTTGGAAATGCTATGTTTCTGAGTACTTAGAGAAAAATATATTTTTCAGAGATGCACATTTTATAAGCACTTTATTAATGTGCAGAAGTAAAACTATAATTAACAGATATATCAGAAGAAAGTGTAGATCTTGAAAAAAACTAAGACCTTAGGAGAAATGAAAATATTTTAGATAAGAGTAAATAACTGTTTAATAGAAGTAAATTCAGTCTTCTAAGGTAAAGGACATCTCAGAGCAAGAGTCCCCAAGAAAGATAACTAGAGGAAGATGTATGAACAGGAAGTGACTATAATATTAGAGTACAGGAATCTCCTCTCATTGGTGCATAGCACTCTTTACCATTTGGGGGGCTCGAGGACAGAAAAAATGTGAGATGTGTTAGAGAAGTTGGAAAGTTGACTTTGAGAATCACAAATTTCAAGAGCTCTGAATATAAAGATATGTGATATTTCTGTTATTCTGGTTGATCCATTGAGCTTTGAGGTGAAACTCTTCCATTATTTCAAATTGAAACTAAAATAAACAATATGTCATTTTAAAAATTGGCCATATCCAGTGTTAGAAAAATAATGAGAACATCAATTTGTGGCTTAGGACATCTCATAATATTTAAGGGAAAGACTTATGGAAATATCATTCTAACAACTGGTAAATAATAGAAACACAGAACTCAATTACATAAATTTATAGTTTTTATTCTGGAAGTTTAATTCTACCTGAATGTACAAGGGCAAACTTTTATTAAGTTTATTGAAAAAGTTATTTAAATCAAAGTTTTCATTGATTTTATTCTCACTGAAAACTATTTTGCAAAATGGACCACTGAGGTGATAAAAATGACTTCAGCTTATTTTACTGTGCATTGAACCTGAGATTCTTGCTTGCATGATTTTCCAGATTGCATGCATTTTCCTCTGACATACATAAATACATAAAAATAAAATATACGTCATATATCTTATATGACCAATGATCACAATGAATAGTGCCTGAATTTTAAATTATATATTAAGTAACATTGATTGTTAGAGTCTATCTAATGTGTGCACAACCATTACACACATGAATTTGTGATTTTGAAGTTATTTACACTATGTTGAATATCATTGCCCTCTACATGTGATACTCAGGGGATCGAATGAGTGTGGAAAATGTTAAAAATGGTATTTCTCACATGACTTAGTATGAAAAGGATGTGGTGATTACAGCAAAAGGCATAGCCAAATTGTCAGAGATATATTGTGCAATATCATTATTAATTGTTAATGTATGATGACCACACATAATATATTTGGAAGTGGAAATAACCAGACTGTAGCACATTAATTACAGCTATTACCACAGGGTACAATTTTTAGTTTCATATATCATTAACAATAACTAGGCTTCAAATGCCTACTGAACTATTAGACTTCATTATCAATTGATCTGACCCTGAGGCTTATGTTTATGGCTTCTCCTGGGACCTGTTAATAATTGATAAAGATAAAAAGCACCTTAAACTGTTGGTTCATGTAAGAAGTACAAAAAAGAGGGTGAACTCTTGTACAAGAGGATACAAGATGGCGCTTCCCATTTATCTCCACTAAGATTTAGATTGTGAGCAGGAAATCACCTTTGAGAGCACTCCAATTAAAATGTATCATAAAAATGTTCAAGCAAGGGAATATTCTATTCTCTTGAACACTTGCTATAAGATAATGGTTCCACAAGTCACCAAATCTCTTCCACACTGTTGATAATTCATCTTCACCAGGTCATTCTCTAATTTAAAGCAGTCCTAACAACCTTCAGATTCTAAACTAACTCTGAGTGGTTAGCATCATTTCCAAGCCTTGATCTTTTTCTTTTGTCTTAACCATGTTTTTTCAAACGTGTGTTGCAACCATAAGATTGTTAACATTGCTGAAGATTCAGCAAATATCCACTGTAGTTCTACATATTACAAACACAAGGAAGAGGAAAATACCTTACACCTTCAATTACTACACTTAATTTTATACTTGATGAGATTATAGGGTCCAGGAAAAACTCATATTCATAATTCAGCCCAACACCAGAAGGATACATGACACCAGATTCTGGTCAGCTTTTCATGTCTAGTAACACCATCCAAAAGTTATCAAAATTGATACAAGTCACAGATTTGTTTGCAAGGTCTTTACATGATGGAATGCATTCACTAAGAACTAGAGAAGAATCTGCCAGATTCTCTGAAGCTAAACTAATTGCACCAGCTGCCCATATGGTTTATATGACTATGTGCATATCCATTCCATACATGCACATGCAAATGAAAACATTGCAGTCATTTAGCACAACAAATTTTATTTCTTATTCCTGGTGTACTTCAATATTGATAATATGTTTCATATGATAGCGTTCTTCCACATAATAACCAGGTGTCACATTTTCTCTGATTCCATTATTTCCACCCTATGACCTCTGTAGTCACTGCAAAAGTAGAAGAAAAAATGTAAGATACTTTTGAGACCCCAGTGCACATTTCACCCTGAATCTGTATATTCTATCATGAAGGTTTAGTATTCATGAAGTAGGACTAATAAAATGTGTAAATCTATAATATAGGATATAACAGAATGAAATTCTCTGTAAGTTTTCTATTCCTTCTATAAAAACTGATCACAAAGTTGGTGGCTTAATACAATATAGATTTATTATCACAGACCATTTATTATCAATGTCCAGGCTAACACAGCTGCTTTCTCTGCTCTGGGTTCTGTAGGGACAAAATCAAGATGTCAGTTGACTGGGCTTTTTATACATGGCTCTGGGAAAAATCAGTCGTGGGGTTCTCTCAGCCATGTCCCGCATGGGTGAGGAAAGGGTTAACTGCCAGAGGATGATGTTGGCTCTAAATCAATCAATTACCAATAAACATATCTAACCAATAAATACACTAGAGCCAACACTCTTTTTAAATGAGAGAGGGAGTGACCGGTCTGATCATACCATCTCTGGCCTCTAACAACATGGGGTAGCCCAACTCTCTTTTATTTATAGACACAGAGGTAAACGGGCTCCAGAACAGGAGGAGCTTCTTCGGTGATGAACAGAATAGGGTAGAGTTAGGGGAGCCATTTTCTTAGGGGTTCTGTGGCAGAACCAGACAGGGAATCACTCCCACATGCCCCCCAGCAATCTGGAGCAGACTTCCCTATCTGCCAGTTTCATGAAGTCAGGCCTCTGTGTCAGGAGGTTCAATCTAGTCATTCTGCTAGATATGGATGGCTTCCCACCATCAGTCTTGAAGCTCATTCCAGTTGTTGGTCAAACTGAATTTCTGGGGGTTGTTGGACTGATGCCTGACTTATTTCCTTAGCAGCTGTAGGCCAGCAGTCAACCTCAGCTTCCTGAGCCACCTACCCTCTCATATGTAACAACGCTTTTGCCTTTCTTCCTGATCAGTGTCTTTTGCTTTCATCTTCTGAACCGTCTCTCTGACTCTAATCAAAGAAAAAGCTGTCTACTTTTTAAGGCTTGTGCGATAATATTGAATACATTTGGATAATTCCAGATAATCTTCCAATTTTAAGAGACATTAATTAATAACTTTAAGTATTCTGCAAAGTCCCTTGATAGCAGCACTTAGTTCAATGTTGATGAATTGCTTGGAATGGAAATCCTACCTACAACAATCAGTAAATATTTGATCAACAACTGCATATTTCATTTATTTATATTCACCCTAATCTTTCATAACAAAAACAGAGATGTTTTGGTTTGAAGCAAACAAGAAACTAAAAGTCATAAGTGTAAACCTTTTTAAGGAGAAAGCTTAAATTTTAAAGTGATTACCATTCATGACATCTGTATGATTAAGAAACATGTCAATCAAGAAATGGAAAAAATAATCAGCAAAGAAAAAATAGTGGTATCATACAACAGAATTCAAGATTTAATGGAAAGTCTTTTTTTTCAAAATTATGTTTTTAATTATCAGAATCTGAAAGACAGAGAAATAGGTAAAAAGACAAGAGAGTAGGGCAAGTACCTGTAAAATACCCAAGAATAGAGATTATTAATAATCCAAGGAAAATAATATTACAGTAGAAACCACACTTAAAAGTTTTCAGCTAATTGCTGTACTATTGTTGACCCCCACCATGAGATCACTGTTAACTTGCTTATTTACATGCACTGTGATAATATTTTAAGTTTAACATTAGAAGACATCATTAAAAAATCCAATTTTAGAACTGGTTAGATCTCTTTATGTATAGTGTTACATATTAAAAATAAAGAAATGACCCAAGTAATTGAAGTAAAGGAATTTATATGCATTCATTAGGAACAACAACAACAACAAAAAATACCCATTGAGCTTTCAATGAACTTTTAATACTATCTACATTTACCAAATTAAAGGGGTGATTGTTCAATGTATATATCTAAAATTCTACATTTTCAGACACTGATGTATAGACCTTTTAGCTATATCTGCATTAATTAGTTCTCTAGGAAGTGAGTGCTGAGATGGAGGGAGGTGTCCAAGAGGTTTATTAGGGGTTAATGCCCGCAAAAGATGAAATGAGGACAACCAGCATAAGAGGAAGAAACTCTTTAAACTGCTGTGTATCATGAGAAGCAAATACAGAGGCAGAATTGGTTGAGGCCCAGACATGATGCATATATATAAGGTCTGAATTTACCCAACACGGATCTTCAGAGGAAAGCCTGTGCAGAGTCTCATCTGGAGAAGAGATGGCTAGACCCAACTTTAACATTGGCTGGGGCTTCCTGGGAAGAGTGTGACCTCAGTTTGAAAGGTGTATGTGATCTGAAACTTAGTAGATACTGGAGATGTGTCAGCTAACTACACCCCACACATGGTCCTCTGTGGAAAGCTATCAATACTCTACATATTCATTGCTTTCACAGGTCACAATTTGTACACCATGAAGCTTTTTTCCATATGTGCTTGGTTTCCAAGATTCCTATGAGAAAACTTAGAAGATGGACATAACTGTAGCCTTCCATCATGTTATTTCTTACCATCTAGGAGTGATGAGTTAATTGTCTCCATTTAGCAAAGAATTAAAGAACAAGACACAGAGATAGAAAGCAACAGAAGGTTTATTGAACAAGCAATAGAGTCAAACTTCTCCAAAGAGAAGGAATTCCAGAGCTGGGAATCTGGTGGGGGAGTTTGGGCCTGTTCTTCTTATGGTCTCTGGAATTTCCCCTTTTCCTTAATTCTTCCCCTGTCCACACTCTCCTCACTATTGTAGGTTGATGGCCCCTGCATCCACCCATCTGTTTTAGTTTTTCTATTGGATGCCCCACTTAGGAGCACAAGTACACAAGTGCCTAACTGGGTCCTCAACTTGTGTCCATGAGTGCTTTTGTTAACCAGGAAGTTGACCTCATTGAAAGACCCTCTCCATGCTCCTTTGTTTGGGCCCTGCCCCCAACCTCCTCACTCACTATCTTGTCCTGGCTGCTTAAGTTCTTCTATATCTCCCTCATAGTGAGTATTTTCCTACCCAAGCCATATCTGTTTGTCATAGTGGCTGACTGGTAGTGTGGTCCATATCCTCATTCCAGAGACATCTTGAGCTCTGGTAATCATACATTTCTTAGCCCACTTTATTGTGCTCATCTGCTCATACTCATGATTATGAGAGACAGATAAAAGAGAAAACCATCTAAGGGGACCATCTAGGTCCAAACCCATTCCTTCCTGGCCCATAACTGCTGCTCTTTCACTGCCTATTTTGGTTAATCATAGTGCCAAGGTGGCGATTTAGGTCTCTGGACCCTGGCTGTGGACAGTTCAAAGGAGTGTTTATTTCATACTTGCTCCCATATTTACTGCTTGCTTTCCATCATCCTTTTTCATAGATCTGGTTTCCACCTGGTGTCATTTGGCTTCCCCCTGAGCCACTTCCCCTGAGATTGTGTTGTAGTTTTAAGTTTGCTGATGGTGAATTCTTCCAACTCTTGGCTGTCTGAAATAGCTTTCATTCACCTTTATTTTTGAAAAATATTTTTGTTTAGTACAGAATTTTAGAATGACATTTTTCTTAGTATGTTGAAGATGTTGCTCCCCTTCTTTTTGGCTTATTTTTTTAATGACAGGAAAGGAACTGCCTGATGCCCTTCTTTTGTTTTCTCTGTATACAATGCATTTCTGCCCCCCACCCCCTGGAAGCTTAAAATTTTCTCAATCACAAATTTTATGCAGTCTGACTGTGAGTTTTGTTATGGGACTAGAATTCATGTTCTAGCTTTATTTCCTGAGACATAGCAAGGTTGCAGATGGTCTCAAAGCCATGAGGACAGAATGCAAAAGGGTAGAAACTTTTATTTTGTGTGTGTGTGACAGATTCACCAAATTTTAGCTTAAGAGAAGAAAGAAGGCGGCTGGAGATGTAGCTCAGTTGGTAGAGTGCTTGCCTCGCATGCACAAGGCCCTGGGTTCAATTCCCAGCACAAAAAAAAAAAAAGGAGAATAAAGAAGATAAAAGTGGCAGAATTTACTTTTGCCATTGAAGTGACTAGAAGTTGACAGATCAGGTGATGGAATAAAGGCTGATTGTAATTTTTTCTAATTTTGAAGATTGGAAACCTCACTCTAACATGGAGTAGGTGTTTACATCTGAGAAGAGTACTCAGATGAACCCATGGTTAATTTCCTTTAATTTTGTTCTTTAAATGCTTCATTCACCTTAGTTTGGGCCCATGTTCATGAATCAATTTAAAATGTTACTGTCACACCAGATGCCAAATGTGAGATATAATATTTGCTGGGAAACAGATGGGGCAATATTATATCTGCAATGATACCAAGAATTTAATAAACTCTTCATTTTAAAAATCAACCCCAGAGAAAGGAAGAGGAATATCCACCAGAAGAGTTGGGTGAATTTAACCTAAGTTACTGAAGATTACATATTCTTTCCCCCAGGTAGAATAAAAGCTCAAAATAAACATTAACTGGAATTGCAGAAAAATGTATGTTAACTAAGCATTTATGACATTTGATAGTGAAGGTCTTATTTTATAATAGTAACATAGCTACTTTTCATTAAAATATTTTGAAGATAAGTGATAGTTCAGTAAAAAATGAGTATTTTATGTTATCTCCTTAGTTTTTAGAAGTATTTGTATTGTTTCATAGTTCTCCACTATTACATAAAAAGTTATATTTAATTCAAAATAATTGGATAATTCATAAGAAATACTTTAAAAGAATATTTCTTATTGAAAAATATATAAAGTAGACAGAAATTAATTTTTCACATTATTCTATATACTTCCTTTTTTCTGTATTTCAAGATGTTGTGCTTTGCCAAGGATAAAGAAAATTTTCCATTTGATTGGGTTTTTTTCTACTGTTGTATTGTTCTGAAAATGAACAAACGTTAATGAACAAATGTTAAATTCTAAAACATGTCAAGCCTATTATATTTTCTATTACAAAAATAAACATTTGTTTAAATCATTATCTCTAATTTTTTGCTTATTTTAAAAAACTATATTTCCTAGAAAGAGACTTTTTTTTTTTTTTTTTTTTTTTTTTTTGGTATTAAGGATTGAACCCTGGGGTGCTTTCCCCTGTCCTTTTTATTTTTATTTTAGAGAGAGGGTCTTAGTGAGTTGCTTACAGTCTCACTAGTTGCTGAGGATGGCTTTGAACTTGCAATCCTCCTGTCTCAGCCTCCTGAGCCATTGGGATTACATGTGTGCCCCACTGTGCCTGGTTGAAGATTAATTTTTTACACATTAATAGGTCAATTTAACTAAAACTGTGACTAATTTCTTTAGAAAATACATTGTGTTTCCATTTTCTGGTTAATGACTCCTTTCTTTTTTTTTTTTTTAATTCTTTTTTTTTTTTATTGTAAACAAATGGAGGACTTAAAATCAGCATACTACAGAGATGACTCCTTTCTAACCACTTATACACCATAATTCTCTTCTGTGGACAGGTGATGATAACATGTGATGCTTAGGATTTGATAACATTATTTCAGCATCTGTCAGCAAAATATCATTTAATACTATTAGGGAGAGAACGTGCCCCCTCAAAATCATATGTTGAAATCCTTACCCTTATGTGATCATATTAGAAGGTGGACTTTTGGAAAGTGATCAGGTTGTGTGTGGGGGGGCCCTTATGAATAAAATCAGCCCACTAATAAGAGACCCTGGAGAATTCCTTGTGTTCTATGACGATAAGAAATGTTGTCTGTCTGCAGCCAGGAAGAAGTCTCCCCGCAGAATCTGACAATGCTGGCATTTTAATCCCAGGCTTCCAGGCTCTAGAACTGTGCAAACTACATTTTTACAGTTTATATGTCATTAGTCAATGATACTTTATTTTAGTACCTTAATGTGCAAAAAGGTAAATGACATGTAGCTCTTTATCATTATTTATCATGAGATGTCTAAACAGTCATGGGAAAAATGATCACTCCTAATTTTCTTACACTACTTAAGAAATGTTGGCTAATTCATGTAATTGTATAGATTATTTTCTGTCATAAAAAGATACTTTAAAAATGTGTGTAAACTTCATACTGTCTTTTCACAAAGATGTTTTAGGGCTGGCAATGTAGCCCATCACATAGAGTACCTGCCTCAAATAACCAAGACCTGGGTTTGAGTCCCCAGCACTGTTAGATTGCGGAAATAACAAACAAACAAACGAAACCAAAGATGTTTTAATGTCTTTGACATTAAGTGACCAATTATTGAACCTGTGTTCCTGGTGCCCATTTTAGTGGTAAAACTATCCTATTGGCTATTGTTTATTTGAAGGACATTAGCTCAGGGCAGACTGTGGTCATCTGAACCTTTCCATTGGCAATGATCCAAGACCCAATAAAAATTAGAAGACAAGCCAAGTGCAATGGCACATTCCTGTAATCCCAGCAGTTTGTGAGACTGAGGCAGGAGGATCATGAGTTCAAAGACAGGTTCAGCCAATTATTAGGCCCTAAGCAACTCAGTGAGACCCTGTCTCTAAATGAAATAAAAAAAAACAGGCTGGGGATGTGACTCAGTGGTTAAGTGCCCTTGGGTTAAATCCCTGGTACCAAAAAAAAAAAAAAAAAAAAAAAAAAAAATTAGCAGATAATATCCATGTGGAGTCTAACTTATCATTCTATCTTCTGCATTGCTTGAGTTGGCCAAACCTGTGGAGCTTCATGAAGAGGCAATAGTGCAGATGAAGGAGGATAGTGCATTAAAAAATAAGGAAAATGGATTTTAAATTTTGTTACTTTTATGTACAGCCCTGTGAATAAGTGCAGTGTGTCAAAATGTTAAATTAGATCACAAAGTAAATTAAGAGGAATAGGGGAGGACTTCCCATAATGATGGGGTATTGAGAATCTTTTTGTTAAAATATATGTACATATGCAAAATATGTGTATCTGTATACATACATACATAATACATATTGAAGTTGTATCTCTAATTTAAATTGTGGAGACCTGTGAATCTGGGTTACACCAAAGAGGGAAAAAAAATAAAACACACACACACTAAAACATTGCTATAAAACAGGCCTATAAAAAGACAGGCCTATGACTCTAGGGAAACTAGCTTCAGTGTTAGTATTTAGCTCTTGGAAAGTTAAGATTAGAAAAGATAAGAGGCAGGTGTGACAATGGGGAAATACCTGATTCCCACTGGCAATCGGCAGCAGCTCCTTAGAAACGTCTAACTTATCCCCATTGATATGTTTGCTAGTGCGCTCTTGAACCTGGATGCAGTTACAGTGCAAGCACTCAAGCAGGCTTTTCCAGGTAGAATTGATTTTTGAGTAAGATGTGATATTTGAGCTAAGAAACGAAGATAGAGATAGTATTGTCCAGGAAAAATCACAGGCATTGGTATCTTGCCAAGGGATAACTTTTTCAGTAAACTAAAAGGATAAAAGTAAAATTAGAGCACCACCTATAAATGAGGGGGTTTTGAGGGCTATGGCTGTACGGAGAGGTAGTGACCAGGTAATAAATTATCTTGCTTGGACATATTTTAAGCAGTAGAGCAGTGAATAACTTGATTAGGTTTATGTTGGGGAGACAGTAAATCAATGAGAAGATACTTGTAGTAATTGGAAAAAAAAAAAAAAGACATGATGCTGTCTGAGCTGGGGAACTGGAAAAAGAGGCTGGAAAAGGAAGAGTCCAAGAGTTAAGATAGGAGGACATCCTAGATAATAGCAGGGGCTCTGAACTAAGGTTGATCTGGTTGCAGAAACCAGCTGCCTCTTTTAATTATTTTTGTACATCGGCCAAGACGTTTAATCTCTATAATTCTCAATTTACATTGGTAAATTGAACATAATAGTGGTACTTACTTCTCAAATTCTTGCAAGCATTTGTTGTGATATTATATGCAAAGCACTTGGCACAGTGCCCAGTATAAATCCTCAAAGCACAATGACTGTCATTACTGTAATTCACTGAATGTGGCTATTTGTCAGGTGTTGCTGCTTAAAGAAAACACTCCTGTATATAATGAAAATATGATACTTTACCATCAGTTGTTCAAGCTAAATGTTTTCTCAGATGATTTTGCTTGTGTTTTAATCACAGTGTTTGTAATGCTATATAAAATAGAAAACGATGAGCAATATTTTCCTAAAGTAGGATACATACTCATTTAGTTCCTAATTGCTTGGAAATATTTTATCTCCTACAATCCAGTGTCAATTTTTTTTTTTTGAAGTTGAAGCATCTGCATATGAAATGGATTCATGGATTGTACTTATAATGATTGCAAGACCTATTTCTTAGTTTTGAAATAAAAATGTCACATAGTTCTAAGAAGAGCAGTCATTGAATATGTGAGATTTATAGAAAGTGTAATGATTTTTTTCATAAAAATAGATAAACATTGTTACTGAAGGAATGTATTTACAAGACTCCCTTGGATTTTTTTTTTTTTTTCAGAGAATAGGACTATAAGAAATAACTATCATTTTTGCTTTAGCTGATACAATCTCTGCTTTTCTAAAGCCTGCAAGCTTTTAATCTCTTGGATCAAAAGTTGAAGTAGTATAATATTTAAGTTGTGTTTTCAACATTCTCCAAATTTCACATGGGTTGAATACCTGCAAGTAATTACAGAAGCAACAGACTTGTTTCATTTTTTCCCTGTGCTGGTAGCAAAGTATCCCCTTTCTCTTTATCTGATCCACTGTTCATTCAGTGAAAATAGTGTTTATGGTGTTATTACATTAATTTGTCCAAGAAGGATTTCCAAAATGGAAGATGAGTGTTCTTAAATGAATTAAGCTGTAGGTGTGCTTCTTGGTATATCATTCTGAATGTTTGTTGTGGGCAGACAAAAACATTCATGAATATTATCATAGACTGGAATACAATCCTAAATTGTTTATTTTTTGACTTCCATTGCAAATGTGGTTTGTTAGATATCCTATGGAAACTTGTATGTAGTCCATTTGGTATCTATATCCAAAGTTGATCTGAATTGGCAATGAATCATCATCCTTATAATAATAGATAACATTTGTCAAAAGCAACTAACATTTTGGAAAGTATTCTTAGTACGTCACATGGATTATGTCACACAAATTTTAATGCAACCTCATGTGGAACATTATTTCTCTCACTATGATAGAACTGAGAAACCTGAGGCCATGAGTGGTCAAGAACATTTCCCTTTGTTAATTCTCTCTCACATGATAGGGTATATAAAAACCTATAAAAACCAACACATCTGGCTTCAAACCCAATGTACGAAAATGTTTCCCATTTTTGCCAAAAATTAGTCAACACAATATAATAGATTATTGCAATAAATATTTCATAACCTGAAAAATGTTGAGGAATATTATCAATTGAAAGTTAACTGATAATTTCAATAAGGTGAATTTTCTACAAATAAAATCTATGAGAAACTCAGCATTTCAAAAGAACTACAATCTGCTTCAATTGAAGCTGAGAAGTGTCATTTCCTCTTCTTAATTTTATTTTTTTTCCCCAGGGAATGTAGGATCAAAAATCTTTGGAAAACAAAGCCACTGAATTAGAGCAAATCTTTAAGATAGTCCCCAAATATTCTATCTTTTTTGAGGAATCTGACAGTTACATTGAAATAATTGCTCTGAAAACATGGATTGAAAAGTAAAGATTTATTATTCAATTTCAATAACATAATCTAAGATGGTCAATTAAAATTAAACATTCAATATTGCTACGGACTGAATGTTTATGTGCCTCCAAAATACATATATTAGAATCCTAACTCCCCAAATGACGATATGAGGAAGATATTCTTTTGGTTATGACCTGAACAGAGCCCCCTTGACACTTCTGCCATATGAGGACTCAGGGAGAATCAGAAAGTTCTATGAACCAGCAAGTGGGTCTATAATAGACAGTGTTTACTGTCAATGCTTTAATCAAGGTCTTCCAAGTCTCCAGAACTATGGGAAATAAATTTCTGTTGTTTTCAAGCACCAAATCAAATGCTTGTTTCATGATAACCATTTAGGTTACTATAATCACTCCTTTTTATTATTATTTTTTATTTATAAAGACTGCTTTTTGCGGATTGCTGCCACTCCCAGCCCGGGTTGCTCCAAGCCGTTGGCCACCGCTTCTTGCTCTTACCCCCCGACCAGCGGGACAAAAGACACGTACTCTTCAGAAGTTCATGAAGCAGCTTCCCGTTTATTCAGATTATACCCTCAATATATAAGCAGTCTCATGCATAAGCAATTGTAACCAGATATGTCCATCCAATCCTGTTAAAGGTCAAGCAATCACTCGCTCGAGCATACATGTAAAGTATATCTGTCCACACGCTAGGCAGCTGAACTGATTATCATACAGCCAATTGTAAATGCTTCCTGCCTTTCTCCAGGCATAATCAGGAGGCCGTTTGCTCTCTGCCAGTCGCCATCTTTAGATGCACGTGGCATAACCCTCCGCCCCGGGTCTCGCCTGCCACAGCTTTTTGATTCACTGAACACAAATGGGGTTCAACTTTACCTTTCTATGGTTGTGTACGATGTAGATTCAGACCATTCATGTAATCATACATGTACACAGGGTAATGATGTCTGTCTCATTCCCCCGTCATTCATACCCCAGCTCCCTCCTCCCTCTCATTGTGGTGGGGATTGATCCCAGGACCTTATATGTGCTAAGGATGCACCCAAACTCTGAGCAACATCTCCATCCCCAATGATCATATTATAAGTTTCTTTTTACCTGAATTCCTTCTAAGAAAATCAATGAAATAGAAACATCAAAAATAGACAAGAAATGATTATATTCTGCATCTGGTACATAATAGGGAAGAATGCAAACCACAGGTCAGAACCATTTAGAAATTTTTTAAGACACAGAAGTATCCAAACTTTCATAAACCAACTCAAAACCTTGAAACATGTCAACCTCATGCCTACAGAGAATCCATCCCATGTTTCTTATCCTTGCAGTCAAATACCAACTCGGGTTTTGAGTCAGTGCAAAATGAATGATTTAAGAAATTAGAGGCAGTGAACACAGTTCATCATTCCTCTTGGTGAATTTTTTAAAATTTTATTTCCAATGTTATTGAACTTTTGATTGGGGAAAAGTACTTCTGTGTTTCAAATATTGGACTGGAAGAAAGATCTTAATATCTTAAAGCAGATAATTTCTGTTGAATATGAGATTACAGAAGAAAAAAGGCAAGCAGAGTCAGTACCACTTCTCCAACACAGGGACCTGTGAGAGAATAACCCTTCACGGGGAGTCTGTGTCCAGGATCTGGTGACTTACAACCCAACAAGACTTAGCAGTATTATTTAGAGGTCTTCAAAGCAAATCTGTTTTTAATTTTCAGAGAATAGAAACATGTTCAGGTATAACATTTTAGTTTATTCTTAGCCACAAAAGTCAACTAAAACAATTATTAAATAATAATTAGTAATAATTATTAAGATAGGGATATATATAATGAGGTGTGTATATATATATATAGTATCTCTATGAAATATGTGTATATGTCCATGAAATATATATAAAGTATTTTTATATATATCCCTAAAATAGTAAATTCAAATTTTACTTTCTTGTGACTTGAAACAAAAACAACTGGCTTACTGCATTACAGAGTAATAACTCCATAAATTTCATAAAGAATAATGTAGAAAATACTTCAACACATATAAAGTTAATTATGATGTGAAGAAAAAATTGTGAAAATGTCTAGTAAAAAATTAAATAATCATTTAAATAATCATTTAAATAATCATTTAAATATTTAAAACTATGTTAGATTTCATTAACAAAATATATTTAGTAAAAGTACAAAATATATAAAATATAAAATAATAATTATATTTAGAAAAAATACTGTATACATGTGCACAATCCATATATGAATATTAAATTTATTTGAGAGTTTAAAGATACATCATGTTATCATTAAAAACTCCAATCTTTCTAAAAGATTTAGTACACACAACATGACAAAAGAAATATCGACAAAATTTGGAAAGACTGAAATTTATTCCAGTGATCATGTAAATTACAAAACTAACTAGCTGAGGCACACTTGTAATCCAGAGACTTGGGAGGCTGAGGAAGGAGGATCACAAGTTCAAAGACAGACTCAGCAAATTATGAGACCCAGAGCAACTCAGTGAGATCCCATCTCTAAATAAAATACAAAGTAGGGCTGGAATCAAGTGATCAAGTGATCAAGTGCCCCAGAGTTCAATCCCTGGTACCTCTGACCCAATAAAAAAGAAACAAAACTAACTAACTAAATAAATAAATAAAGATTTGGAGGTGAGTTCCAGATACTGAAATATGATTATTCAGGAATTGACTTGGGGATAACCCGGTGATTAAAAATTGTAGTTGCTGGTGTTGGTTATGCTCAGCGATGATTTCCACAAAACCAGAACTAAGCAGCAGGCACTTCCCATAATAAGAATATTGAGATGTTAAGTGATACCATTGGAACAGATGAACGTTTGTCTTCACAACCACAATTTCAATATTGCATATTAATCATTTTAGTAACCATTATTTTATTTTTGAGCATTTGTATTGCACACTGATTATCTTTAGAAGTTCTGTCTTGTTTTCTTAGGAGTTTCTCATATACATAAGTAATATCTTCATATTTATATCATTTTGTAAACAATATTTTCAGAATGTTATTATTAATTGTTACATTTCAAAAGTGCCAACAACATTTACAGTCATTTCTTTCCACCTTAGTTCCAAATCCACCATTGATAATTTTACAGATCAGGACAGGCAGGGTTTGCTAGAACAATAAACAATTCTGAAAGTTCTGGGGGTTTGGGTCAGCTCTGGCTATTGGGCTCGATGTCTTCACTTCAGGATCCAAGCTGAAGGAGCAGTCATCAGGAAGATAATTAATAGTCTTCATAGCAAAAGGAATGGGAAAATTCACTATCTCTAAAAATTAGTCATTCATAAGAAAGAGCAGGGAGCAGTGGTGCATGCCTGTAATCCAAGTGGCTCAGGAGGCTAAGGCAAGAGGATTGCAAGTTCAAAGCCAGTCTCAGAAATGTAGCAAGGCCCTAAGTAACTTAGAGAGACTCTGTCTCCAAATAAAAAATGAATTTATTTAGGGTTGGGGATGTGGCTCAGTGGTTAAATACCTTTAGGTTTATTCCCTGATATATTGAAATAAAATAAACTAAAACTAAAATCCTGTTATTTGTGGCAAAATGAATGAACCAGAGCATACCATGTTAAATGCAATAAGCCAGATACAGACAAACAAGTACCACATGTCTCCTCCCATACATGGAAACTAAAACCTCAGTTGATTTGACAGTAGAATAGTAATTAATAGACTGGGAAGTGTGCCAGGGACTGCAGAGGGAGGTTAAGGTGAAAGAAGTGTGGTTTAATATGATCAATGTGTGCAGTATGCATGTAAGGAAATGTCACACTTAATCCTGTTAATATGAACAATTCATGTGTTAATAAAATATTTTCACATAAATGTGGCACACATTATTGCTTTCCCATTTCATCAGATTAAATTATGTAGTTGAGTCTAATTTTATAAGGTGGAGAGATGACATTTTCACATATAGCTAAGCAAAATTGCAAGCTAACACAAGTAGTAACAGTGATATTTTTATGAAATAAATCTATGAAAATATACATGATAAATGATTAAATTTATTTTTGATATGTGTTCTGTATTACTTTTTATGTTTTTTGCAAGTTGCATTTTTCCATTGTAAATGTCTATGTTTATCATGTCTGACATGAAAATTCTTATTCTCTGAGAAGAGCACAGTAATTCTTCAAGGTGCTATTTAGGCACTCTCCAGGCACATGAGAATATCTTGAGGGAGGGCTACAGGGGCAGCAGTGACTAGCAGGCAAATTTCAGTGGGCTACTGGACAGCAGAGAAATCCGTAACAGCAGCTTCTTCTTAACAGGTTATAGGATTCAGGTCACAAAAAATAGAACTTACATGTGTACTTCCTGACAACCTACAACTGATTATCTGAGCTTTGCCTTCCGTTTTGCTTTTTATACCAATCCACCAAGAAAACCTAATGCAGAACAAAAACTCATGTGGAATGTGGCAGGTCATCATTCTGAATATTATGAATTCAAAACCACATTTTACTGACAAGAAAACTATAAAAGATGGGCAGCCATACTTGCATCTCATAAAAAATTGTTCTAAGCAGAATCCTTCTTATTTTAGTTTTAAACACAACAATAAAAATTTAAATACTGAAATTTAAATGTCTGCATTTCTATGTTTTGTGGTATTTCATGCCAGTATACGGATATTTTGTTGTTATAAACTTTCAGAGAATGGATAATAGGCTATATGACAAAAGGCTATTGTTTTTTGAAAATGTTAAACTTTCATTATTTGTATTCAATAATAACTGGACTCATTTACATGATTGCTCTAAAATAAATGAGAATTTGTAGTAAAAAATTGGGATGTAATAACTAGGTGCCATTTATTAATACTGATTGTTTCATGATCATAGTATAAATCATCCCTTGATACATGAGCACATTAATTTTTTAAGAAAATAATTTTAAAATGTAATATCACCTCAGCTTTTCTGAGGTAATTGTTTTGAATGAACAATATGCTTTTCATGTCACATTGGTTTCATTCAAAAAATAATTATTGTCACCTTCTTGGTGACAGGCCCTGGAACACATCTGAAAATGCCATAATCTTCTTCAGTTGACCACCTAGGGTGGAAAGGTTAATGATCCATAAAGGAACATGCACAGATCAGAGTGATAACTTTGAAAAACAAAATAAAGCAAGGTAAAAATATTTATTTGTGGCACACTATTATTACAGTTAGTGAAGATCTCTCTGAGAGTGGTTATATTTCAGCAGAAAATAAATGACACTGTCTCCTTCCTCTACTGAATTGTACTGAGGAACTGAATTCATAGTGGTGATCATGGTGAAAATAGATTCTGCCACTCTTCTTTGGTTAATGAAGGGCTCGCAGTTTTTTTCTGGAATGTATATCCATGCTGTTGCCGGGAATAGCCCAGAATACTTACATGCATCTCTTTCTTCCCAGTATTTCTTCAGAAATGGGAACTTTCTAAGTTACACATCTTAAGAATCTCTGGCACTTGATGTCAAGAGGCAAAAGTATACATTTTTATTTTTATTTTCTCTCAGATGAAATGTGTTACTTTTGCAGAAATAGAACCAAAAAAAAAAAAAAAAAGTCAAACAAAAGGCTCCCAAGATGATAAGAGAGACAATGATTTGAATTTTTGAACTGTGACTTGCTTATAGCAACAGAACACAGTGTTCCTATCAAAGGACAAGATCTGCTCATGAACCTTGCGAAGAATGTATGGTGGAAGGAAGGATTATTGACAAGAACAGGCGGATTTTCAATGACCCAAGTCCAGGGAAAACTGAAACCTAAATGAAGAATGACAACACGTGTGAAGAAGAAGAAAAAGATTTCTATATTGAAACAAGAGTTATTTTACATTATCTTTAAGGGATCTTTGTTCTGTATGAAATTTAATAATTCCTTTCATCTTACAATAAAATTAATCTGAGCTGTTTTTCTAATAACTTCTTTCATGAGACTTTACTATTTATGTACTAAATTAATATTTTTATACCAAAAATTAAAACATTTTCCACAGTTTTCAAGAAAGAATTTTTACCTACCGGGGAAAAATATATCCCTATAATTAAGAATGAATGCTACAAATTAATAATTATATTTTTGTATTTGTCTTTTGTGCCTTTTCTATTTTAAATGCATCATCAAGATAATAACCATTCTCAAAAAAAGAGAAACACAAGTTCATCAAGTCATATGTTATCTTTGTTAAACATTTATCAAAAATTGCTGTAAGGATTCAATCAAACTAATGAATTAAGGAAGTGTCTTCATTTTATGTTGCTTCTCGCTAGAACTTAATAAAGGATGGAATGCATAGGAACTGAAGATTTATTATGAAGTAATGAAATGTTTCAGATTCAAGATTCTTTCAAGCATAAATTTCACCTCCAGTCTTACTGAAAACTCATTGTGTTAAAATAACCACAGGTAATCTCTGCTCTTAGTCTTCCTATTAACTCAATTAACTACCTGTATAATTTCATTCAAGCCATTGAACCTTAGGGTGTCCATAAAGTTTTTCATCTAACTCTGAATTCCTTTGGAAATGGAAAGGAGTTCTTCCTCCTATTGCTGCTAATATCAGCTTATTGTGGGACTGAGCACATAGATCTTTTTTGTGTACGTTCCACAAAAAACTAAATCTTACATAACACTCCACTTTCTTGTGTCTTATCCTTACCACTCTAATTTTAATTTGTATCTCCACATGTTCTGGTCCCCAAAAGAAAATTCACTGGACAAAGGACACCAGAGTTGGATCAACCTAGCAAATATAATTTTCCATTTAAGTGTATAAAATTCATTCTGGCTGTATATAATTTTATGATGAGGTAGGTTGCTAAATATCCATTTGAAAGTGTGTGACACATTATCTTTATGTTAAATCAAGTAACTGAGAATCAAAATTTGAATTTATCAAATCAACTCTCCAGTTTGAAGATTAATTTTGACAGTCTTCTATGGAGATATTCAATGATGGATGCAAATAAAGTTCAATGGTTACACCTGCAATTGAAGTGTGGTTAAGGGTCAAAGTGTGTAGAAACATCGCTATTACCATTGGAGTGACTTCTATGGAAGAGGATGAAACATTCCTGTTCAGATATCTAAAACCTGCCTTGAAATTCTGTCTAAATATTACATCTTAAATTCTATAATTCCTTTATTAGTGATGTAAACCTGAGTACTGAAATATAACTCATTGTTATTCACTAGTGTAATTATCCTAATCATCACACGAGATTACTTATTTACCCGAGTCATGTTTCCCAAGAGTCCTGTGAAAACTGTAAAACCGTGGGTAAAACTGATCTATCATTCAGAAACCTAAAGAACACAAATAGATGCTGTGAATAATTCTTGCTTTGAATAAGAATTAAACAAAAGAAATTAAAGGGCTCTATTTTATAAACCTCAGAAATTATTATTAAAGTCATTACTGTCATAGTCACTGAATCTTACTGTGTTAGTCAGCTTTTCATTGCTGTGACCAAAATACCTTACAAGAACAATTTAAAGGGAAAATGTTTATTTTGGACTTGAAGCAATGTAAGATATCAAAGTTTAAGGGCATTGTAGAGAAAAGCACCTCAACAGCAGAAAAAGAGGGGTGGTGGGGGTGGCAGAGAGGAAGGGGCAATAGACAGGCAAGATCCCAAGATACACCCCCAATGACATACTTCCTCCAGCCATGCCACACCTTCCCACAGAGATCACCAGTACTCCATTCAAATTATTAATTTAACAAATGGTTGAATCCACTTGTAGCTCTCATAAACCAACCTTTTCATCTCTGAAAAATAGCCCATTTCCTAACATATGAGTTTTTTGGATGACATTCCTAGATCCAAAACATAAAATTGCACCCTCAGCCCTGAAATCTGGTGCCCATCATACAATGTAAAATGTGCTCAATCTCAAAGAGTCCACATAATCTTGACAGTTCCAGCATTGCTCAAAAGTTCAGGCATGAGGTCTCCTCTGAGATAGGATGCAAACTCTCAGCAATGAACCTCTGTATCAAAATCAAGTTACATGCTTGTGATATTCAATGGCTCCAAGAAAACATTCCCATGCTACAAGGAGGGAACGGGGTGTAGAGAGAAGGGATGGAAGTAACGCAAGACTGAAAGCCAGTTGGTTAAACATGTCCTGTAGCTCCACATCTTTCATCCAGAGCATATAGTTGTAAACCACAAACCTGAAAGGGCTTAGGCAGTCCTGGTCCTTTGGCCTTACAGATTGCCTCCCACATGAGCTCTCTTTTAGCCTGGTTTTGCTCCCCTTTTCTTAGCAGATGGCCTCCACCATCCTGGTATCTCTTAATTCCTGAGACCTTCAATCCAGCACAGCTTTGTTTCACAGCTTCATGCATTGCACTCTCATGGACTTCCCACAGGGATCCGGACAATGCTGCATTGTGCCTGGACTCATAGACATTCCTTTAAAATCTTGGCAGATGCCTCCATTACCAACTAATTCTAGCCTCCTGCACTCCTGCAGAACCAGCATCACATGAATGATACCAAGTTCTGCTGCCAGCTCTTACCAGTAGCCAAGTCCCGTTGGATCATAGGTGCAGAAACCTGAGAGCTTGAGTACCTGAGAACAGTGAAAAGAACCCTGAAGAAATGACTTCTTAGGCTCCCCCATCCATGGGCAAAAAGAGTGCCCCTAGGGTCTCTCCTAAAGGAGTTTAGTCTTAAACCCTTGACCCTGTGATAGGTTTGGTCTTGCTAATTCCTGCGATACCCTGATGTCAAAGTACTAGCTTCTATTTAATGGTATTGTGGCGGGTGAAACCCGGGGCCCAGGGTTACGCCACGTGCATTTAAAGATGGCGACTGGCAGAGAGCAAGCGGTGTCCTGATTATGCCTGGAGAACGGGCAGAATGTGTTTACAATTGGCTGTATGATAATCAGTTCAGCCGCCTAGCGTGTGGACAGATATACTTTACATGTATGCTCGAGCTAGTGATCGCTTGACCTTTAACAGGATTGGATGGACATATCTGGTTACAATTGCTTATGTATGAGACTGCTTATATATTGAGGGTGTTATTTGAATAAACGGGAAGCTGCTTCATGAACCTCTGAAGTGTGCATATCTTTTGTCCCGCTGGTTGGGCTGTAAGAGTGAGAAGCGGCTGCAGAGCCGCTTGTAGCAAGCCAGGCAAAGAAGCCACGGTTGTCCATAGGTCATAATCTCTTCAGCAATCATACTCTCCTTGGCCCCAATTTTGCACATGCATATCCAACCAAAGAGCAAGTTTTAAAATCATCCTGCTTGCTTTCTGCTTTCAATTTTCACAGTAAACGGCACTAAAATCATCCAGGAATACACAAGCTACCACCTTAATTCTGTTCTGCCTAGACATTCCTCTACCAGATCTATTTCTCCATTACCTTTAAATTTATCCTCACCTTGAAGTCTGAGAACACAGACAAAATGTACACAGTTATTCACAGAATGTAGACTGAATGGACACTAGCTCAATTCCCAATAGAGTCCTTACTTCTGTCTAAATCCTTATGAGTTCTATCTCTACTCTCCACTTTTCTGTCAGTGTTTGGTCTTCTGAGTTCCTATCAGAATCTGCCATTAAGTTTTGCTAACAACAGTTTAAGTCTTCTACAGCTTGTATTTCCAAACTTTCCCAAACTACTCCTACAAACCAGTTCCAGAGGCTTCTGAACTATAGGGTTTTGTATGTCACAGTAATGACTCCATTTCTCAGTACCCATTTCTGTATTAGGGTTTCATTGTTCTAACCGAAGTACCTGACAAGAACAACTTAGGGGAAGAAAAGCTTATTTTATTTTCATGGTTTCTGATCTTTCAGTCCATGGTCTATTGACTCCATTGTTCTGAGTAAAGGCAGAACATCATGGCAGAAAGGCATTGTGAAGGAAAGCTGCCCAGCTCATGGCAGGCAGAGAAACAGAGAAAGGAGGGAAAGAGAGAGGAAGAAGTTAGGGACAGATATAGTCCAAGGCCACACCCCTAGTGACCTATTTTCTATAGTCATGCCTCACCTTCCTACAGTAACCACCCAGTAGTCCATTCATGTTATTAATCCATCAAATAAATTAATACAATGATGAGTTTACAGTTATTGCAGTCCACAGCATTTGCTTAAAAATGAGATTTTGGGGGAAAATTCCTAGATCCAAATCATAACGCCAAGACACATAAAAATACAATTGCTCACAAAGTCTCTTTTATAGACAAAAGCTCAAGAAACAGATCTTAAAGTACATTTTGTACCTTTCAGAAATACAGAACAGGAATTTAATTACTTGAACAAACATTAACGAAATAAGACCTTCTTAAAAATTATAGGCATAGTACATAAAATAAAATAAGTAAGTCAAAAAAGCAAATTTCAGGACATACAGAAATGCAGTTAAGCTTTTCAAAGAATTCTTTGGTTGAAAGGCCTTATTTTTATTTCTATGGCCACATTGTCTAATTGTGTTCTTACTACACACTTGCTCCCTGTGTAGCCTGAGAAATGTAGAAATTGCCTTCTAACATCCATTAATTATGATTCATACCTCTACAAAAAAACTAAAGAATCTCATTGTTCCCAATCGAAATAATCTATGGAAGAATTCTAGATAGCACAACTTGAGTTGAATCCCTGGTACAATACAAATACATTAACTGTGGCTAAAGAATTGAGATTTAAAAGTATTGCCAGTCAGCTGTGGAGAATTTGATGTGATATTGGTGCAAATAAAATCCAAAGACTATACCTGGAATAAAAGTGTGTTTCCAAGTGTCAGAAGTCTGTAGAAACATGGTAACTACCATTCAAGTGACTTGTTTGGAATAGAATTAAGAGTTCTTCCCAGAAAACAGAAACCTTGAGCAAAACAACATATATGTTCACTTCACCTCTAAAATTTTAAAGTGTCAGATACCATCAGTACGTTTATAATTCAAATTGTTCTAATTCTTATTTCTGCGGTTATGTTAGTCAATGTCCCAATTTTTCCAAATATATTATAAAACTACATGTACAAACATTTTACGCAGTTTGCCTTATAATCTACTGAATTCTTTCTACTTATTTAACATATCTTTATTGCTTGCAACATATTTACAATGATTTTATATTAAAATATAGAATAAGAAATACAGATGGACTAGTTAAATTTTACCTGATGACACTATGCTACTATTATTTTAGCTGACATTTTTATCTATATTCACAAAAGATGTAAAATGTTTTTGGTATTGTATTTTTATATTAACACACTTCTATTGAAAATTGTTTTCTTGTGTGTTTTAAAACTATTTTTTTACCTCTTTTCCATTTCACCTTTCAATATGTGTTTCTAGGTATTTATCCTGAATTGGATCTGCAATTTAAGTCAGTTAAGGTATTTATTATTTATTTGAATTTCAGTTCAATCATCTTTTAGCACACTCTTCTCAGCTCATTTCCTTTGTAAATTTAAAACAAAAACATTTTTGGATTAATATTAAATATAATTTAGGTCACTTGTCCAAGTTTATATTCTTTCAGCCATAATATTTTTGTATTGTCTTCAGTATAAAATACACTGAAAACTCCTATCACTCAGCCATGTTTATACTATTTTTAACTCAATAAGCATTGCAAAATATATTTGGTAGATAAGATCTATAGTGGTGTATATTTTATTAAGTAAACATTTATAAATTACTTATGACAAAGGAGATATTTATCTTCCTTTAGTCTTTGCTAATCTTAGCCATCACTTTTCCTTATCATCAACATTAGTATTGTTGCCATTACTAATATTGTTTTTTTATTATATGCTGGTCAATATCCAGCCAAGTAAATTTTAATACAAGGAGAGTCTTTTGTTCTTTCTTTTGAAACATTACCTTCATTGCAATTTGGGTGAACTTTTTCACATTTCAAAGGCTGTGCTCACACAAATTATTTTAAAACCTGGGACTTAAACTAGAGAACACAGTGTGCTCATGGTGCTAAATAAACTTTATTGCATTATTTCCTGAATAGGTTCTGAACTGTTTTGTAGTGATATTTTGGGGTTGAATTGTGCCCTCTACTAAAAAAGAAACCTGAAGTCCTAACCCCCAGTACTTGTGACTATCACCTGGTTTCAACAAAGGATTTTTGCAACTGATTAGGGTGGACCTAATTCAATAATATGATTTGTGTCCTTATGAAAGAAGAGAAATTTATTCACAAAGGCAGTTAAGTATAGAGGGAAGACACTGAGGACACAAGGATGACACCACCATGTCAAGAAATGCCTGAAGCTACCAGTAGGCAGAAAAAGCAGACTAAGTTGGGGCAGTGACTTTGGAGGCTTAGTCAGGAGGATCACAAGGTGAAGGTCAGCCTCAATAATTTAGCAAGACCCTGTCTCAAAATAAAAAATAAATAGGAGTTTGGGATGTAATTTAGTAGTGAAGCACCCCCGGATTCAACACCCAGTACTGAAAAAAAAGATAGAAAGAAAACAGAAAAAAAAAGTAGACTGTATTGACCCTCATGAACTTCAATAGGACCCAACCTGCCAATCTTGAGTTCAGACTTCAGGCTTCAGAAACTTGAAACAATGCAGGTATATTATTTTAGCCACCAACTTTCTGCTACCTTGTTATGATAGTCCCAGAAATTAATATGTCACTGTTAATGCTCTTGTTTTCTTTTTTTTTTCCTTTTTTCCTTTACATTATATGCATTTAATGTAATTGAGCATGTTAATTGTAGTATATGTCCTCTTTGGATATCACGTAACCTTATAAAAATTTAACCATATTTATATAATAAAACTGAAATTGTGCTAAGTCCTATTCATTCTCTTTTGTCCCATGCTTTATATTTATTGAAGTTTTTATTGTCCAAAGATATTTTAAAAATGTGTAGGTATTTTGATATTGTTTTTTCTTATTAAAACACTATGATGTATGCAGGATTTCTATCTTAAAATTCAAGGATTATTAGCTACTTTCCTTCAGAATCCAGCAGACTCATTTAGATTTTGTCTGCTTATTATAATCATTTTAGTTGGCAGATTTTATATTCTCAAGAATTTTAGAGGCTATCTTTTCTCCATTGCATATTTTTGGCCCCTTTGTCTAGTATGAGAAAATTGTATTTATTTGGGTTTGGGTCCGTGTCCTCTATTCTGTACCATTGATCTACCTTTCTATTTTGGTACCAATACCATGCCGTTTTTGTTACTATTGCTTTGTAGTAGAGTTGAAGATCTGGTATTGCAATACCCCCTGTTTCACTCTTCCTGCTAAGGATTGCTTTAGCTATTCTGGGTTTCTTATTCTTCCAGATGAATTTCATAATTGCTTGCTCTATTTCTGTAAGGTACACAATTGGGATTTTAATTGGAATTGCATTGAATTTGTATAGCACTTTAGGTAGTATGGCCATTTTGACAATATTAATTCTTCGTATCCAAGAACATGAAAGATCTTTCCATCTTCTAAGGTGTTCTTTAATTTCTTTCTTTAGTGTTGTATAGTTCTCATTGTAGAGGTCTTTCACCTCTTTTGTGAGATTGATTCCCAAGTATTTTATTTTTTTCGAGGCTATTGTGAATGGGGTAGTTTTCCTAATTTCTCTTTCTGAAGATTCATCACTTATGTATAAAAATGCGTTGGATTTATGGGCATTGATCTTGTAACCTGCTACTTTACTGAAATCACTTATGAGTTCTAAGAGTTTTCTGGTGGAATTTCCAGGTTCCTCTAAATATATAATCATGTCATCAGCGAACAGGGATAGTTTGAGTTCTTCTTTTCCAATTCGTATCCCTTTAATTTCTTTGGTTTGTCTAATTGCTCTGGCCAGAGTCTCAAGAACGATGTTGAATAGAAGTGGTGAAAGAGGGCATCCCTGCCTTGTTCCAGTTTTTAGGGGGAATGCTTTCAGTTTTTCACCATTTAGAATGATATTAGCCATGGGCTTAGCATAAATGGCCTTTACAATGTTAAGGAATGTTCCCACTATCCCTATTTTTTCTAGTGTTTTGAGCATGAAGGGGTGCTGTATTTTATCGAATGCTTTTTCTGCATCTATTGAAATAATCATGTGATTCTTGACTTTAAGTCTATTAATATGGTGAATTACGTTTATTGATTTCCTGATGTTGAACCAACCTCGGAAATCCATATGCAACAGAATGAAATTAAACCCATATCTCTCACCATGCACGAAACTAAACTCAAAATGGATTAAGGACCTCGGAATCAGACCAGAGACCCTGCAGATTATAGAAGAAAAAGTAGGTCCAAATCTTCACCTTGTTGGTCTAGGACCAGACTTCCTTAACAGGACTCCCATAGCACAAGAAATAAAAGCTAGAATCAACCACTGGGATAGATTCAAACTAAAAAGCTTTCTCTCAGCAAAGGAAACTATCAGCAATGCGAAGAAAGAGCCTACAGAGTGGGAGAATATCTTTGCCAATCATACTTCAGATAGAGCACTAATCTCCAGAATCTATAAAGAACTCAAAAAACTCTACTCCAAGAATTCAAATAGTCCAGTCAACAAATGGGCTAAGGAAATGAATAGACACTTCACAGAAGAAGATCTACAAGCAATCAACAAACATATGGAAAAATGTTCAACATCTCTAGTAATAAGAGAAATGCAAATCAAAACCACCCTAAGATTCCATCTCACCCCAATTAGAATGGCGATTATCAAGAATACGAGCAACAACAGGTGTTGGCGAGGATGTGGGGAGAAAGGTACACTCATACACTGCTGGTGGGGCTGCAAATTAGTGCAGCCACTATGGAAAGCAGTGTGGAGATTCCTTAGAAAACTTGGAATGGAACCACCATTTGACCCAGCTATCCCACTCCTTGGCCTATACCCAAAGGACTTAAAATCTGCATACTACAGAAATACAGCCACATTAATGTTCATAGCTGCTCAATTCACAATAGCCAGACTGTGGAACCAACCTAGATGCCCTTCAATTGATGAGTGGATAAAGAAACTGTGGTATATATATACTATGGAATATTACTCAGCCATAAAGAATGATAAAATTATGACATTTGCAGGCAAATGGATGAAATTGGAGAATATCATGCTAAGTGAGATAAGCCAATCTCAAAAAGCCAAAGGACGAATGATATCGCTGATAAGTGGAGGATGACACATAATGGGGGGGAGGGAAGGGTTAGTGTTAGGGTTAGAGTTAGGGTTAGGGAGGGGGGCAAGTATGGAGGAAGGAACTACTGTATAGAGGGTAAAGAGGGGTGGGAGGGGTGGGGGGAAGGGAAAAAATAACAGAATGAATCAAACAACATTGCTATATGTAAATTTATGATTACACAAATGGTATGCCTTTACGCCATGTACAAACAGAGAAACAACATGTATCCCATTTGTTTACAATAAAAAAAAAAAAAATGTAAAAAAAAAAAAAAAAAGAATTTTAGAAGTATTCATTTTTTCAAAAAAAACGGAGCATTTAAAAATTTCATACTGACATTTTAGGTTTAGGAAACGTCTTTTTTTTTTTTTTTTAAACCATGGCAACTAATTTATAGTCAACCATATATTAAATCTGGGACAGAACAGATACTTAAGAGACTGCAAAAATATAAAAATAAGATGCAAACAAGAAAGCATAACTGAATAACATTTTCCTTAAATAAAGTAGTAAATAATAAGCAGCATTGCACTTATTCTGTTTAACAATAAAAATGGCGCCAATGTCAATATGAAAGATTTCAACGGTTTTCATCATCTTTTCTCCACAAAGCTTCTGAGAACTTTTGGACACTGAAAAACAACTTAAATGGATTCAATTCCCATTTAAGAGTACAGTGTTTCTCCTTTTTAATCAATAAGGGATATTTTTCAGAATATATTCAACTTCTATTCTATAATGATGTGTCAAAAGTAACAAAGTATGTCAATACTTGCTATTAATTCAGCATTTCAACAGTCTCTGGAATTTAAGTAAAACTTACTATTTGCCTGATTCTCATTAAATGTTACACTATGTACCATCCAGTGTTATCAACCAAATGCATTGATGAGTCACATAAAAATAATAAAAATAATGCCAGAATGGTGGAAGTTTACCAGAAGTCCCATTGCTAGTTAAGTTTAGCTTTTTTGCTATACTGAGAATATTTTTATTCCTAACTTTTACTATTCCTCATCATTTTTATTGAAGATCAATTCATGTACAATAATCTTTATTTAAACTGTGCAATTTAATTGACAGTGACAACTTTATTGTCCTCTGCAACCAGCATTCTGATGCAAATCCCTTATGTTCTATTGCCCTCCCTCAAATAATTTCCTCCTAATTTTATTAGTACATCCCTCCCTCTGCCTTGGACTGTGGCAATGGCTGACCTGCTTCTTATCATTATACATTAGTTAGCATTTAAATGCATTACTATGTTTTAACTTTTTTCATTGATTATGATTTTCAGATTTATCAATAACTTCCCAGCGAATAAAAATTATACGTTGTACATAAATAACATATATTGTTTTATTTAATGGAATGTATTCTATTGAAGGACATAATACATTTTATTCAACCATTTATATGTTGATGGGCATTTGAATTATTTCCAGTTATTGAAAATCATGAATTATGGCACTGTGAATACTCTTGTACATATCTTTGTGTGGACATGTTTCATTTGCTCTGGATGAGTATCTAGGAGTGGAATGACCATGGAATGAAGTAGGAACACATTTAACTTATTTACAAAACTACAAAAATCTTTAACAAAATGGTTATACAATTTTGCATCCCTGGCAATGTATGAGCATTTCATCTACTTCAAGGCCTCACCAAAGATACCCAGGATAATCTTATTTTTGGTTTTAATTTGCCTATTTCTTATTTTGATTTTTGCTGACCTCCTTTTCATGTGCTTCATGGTTTGTAATACACTCATTTAATGTAATGCCTTTGGCAATATTTTCCCATTTTAGTCAGGTATTTTCCATTTCACAATTGAGACATTTAAGGCCCTTATATATCCTGTCTGTAAGTTCTTTTCTCAATTATATGTGCTAAAAATATATCTTTCATGAGGTGGCTTGCATTTGCATTTTTATTTTCATAAATTTTTATCTGAAGTTTTCATCATTTTAGTTTTTCCATGAGTATTATGTTACATTTTGAGTTAATATTGATTATGATGTGAAAGGAAGGTCAAGGTCTTGCTCTCTCTCTCTCTCTCTCTCTCTCTCTCTCTCTCTCTCTAACCTGTGGGCTACATCCCCAGTCCTTTTTGTATTTTATTTACAGACAGGGCTTTGCTGAGTTTCTAACTACCTTGCTATGTTGCTGAGGCTGACTTCGAACTGGCAATTCTCCTGCCTCAGCTCCAAATTTTCTGGGTTTGCATGTGTGCACCACTGTACCTAGTGGTCACTGCATTTTATATATATTCTACATGGATACTGAGTTGTTCACAAGTTATTTAGAAAGGTTTTCTTTCAGCTTTAATTGAGTTGGTACTTTGGTTGAAAATGAACTGATCATTATATGTGTCTACCTTTGAAATATTTATTGTGTTCTATATATTCATTATGGCTTGATTACTGAAAACACATTTATAGTTTAAATTTTCTAATATTTTTATGTAAAAATTGCCCTCGGTATCTTGATTGTCATTTTATATGAAAACACTGCTATTTTTATTAGCATAGCTTTAGAGCTACACTCTACTCATGACTTTTGTAGGAACAGTCATTTCAGTCGTAGTAAATCTTCTGATCCATGAACATAGTTTATCCCACCATTTATTAGGATTTCTATCTTTTTATCAACAGTGTTATACCATTTTCAGTTTCAAGATCTTCCATGCCTTTTGTAAAATGTAAACCTAAATAAATATGTTGGCACTATTGCTAATAGAACTTTAAAAAATGATTCCATGGTATGTCTTAGAATGTTATGTTCACCTACCTTCATAATTCTTTGAAATTTACAGTATGTGTGGGGTAGAATAGACTGCACACTTTTTAACTTAATGGTTAAATTCAAATATGAAGAGCACAAGATGTACATTTTCTTCAACTTGAATATTACTATGACAGTAATATTTGGTTCATTTAATTGTGAGGATTAACCTAGATTTTATAGTCCTTAGATGCAAATGAAAGAGCTCTTTCTTTATTACTTCCATAGAAGATGTAAATGCACTTTCTACTTCATGAAACAATTCCTATCCCTGCCAGTACAGCATTCTCTTCTTCATATTCCATATATACTATCTTTATAACTGCTTGAAAAAATCAGATAACTATCCAGTTCCAGAGATGCCCCCTGTGGTCTTTGATTCACATAACACATTTTTCTGGCTTCAACCATTTCTGCTACACATACTCATCTAAAGAAGTATTTTAAAATAATCTTACAAAATTTTTAATGCCAGAAGTTTATGAAACCAAGAAGTATAAAAGACAAATTATAATACATATTATAGAAACTAAACTTTAGCCTTTTGAACCAATTGTTGATGGGAAAAATAACAAAACATTTTTACTGCTTTTTAAAGATTGTGTCTTTTGAAGCAACAAAGAATTGAACCATTAAAAAGTAAAATAGTCCATTGAACTAAAAAGTAAACAATGAATGGGAAAACCAATACCTAAGGAAAAAATATCTTTTCCAATCTCTGCTTTTATGCCTCCTTTTGTGTTTAATACATGATGAAAAATTGAATTCTAAACATAAGTGCCACAGGGATTGCAACACTAAAACACGACTCTGATCTGCACATCAGCAGAAGTTACAAATTAAAAAAAATAAAATATGTAAGATAATGATTAAATGGGAAGTGGGAGGACAATGAGATAAAAAATTGAATCAAGTCTACAATTATTATATTATTCTAACATGATTATGTAATTTCTTTTCTAATGAGACATTTGTTCTTCTGCTATTCAATTTACATGACAAGGAAACACTAAAATATGAGACCAGTCACAGTTTAACAGTTTCTCATTAATTTGAATCTACTGCATCTTTCTTAGACTTCTTCAAATCCTGGGCTGTGTGTGCGTGTATATGTGTGTGTGTTTTAGCTTGATAATAAAAGTCCTAAGCTGCTTCTGGGTCCCTACCACATTTAGATTAGAGGCAAAGAGAATTCACAGGCATCTAAAACCTCACACTACTGGTTCCAGCTTGTGCTTCCTCTTGCTATCCATGTCTTATTGTTTTATCCTAAAAGCTTGTCTGGTAGTATTGAAGCTTTAGAATTAATCTGACGGAAGACAACATCCTTATAGAGACTGCTTTATTCGTTCCCACAGTTTCCTTAGTTCAGTTCTTAGAAATTTCTCAAAGAACCCTGACAGAGACACCATACTTAACTAATCTTACACCCCAAAAAAGACAAAATAAATAAATGTATAGCATTTTTATGCAACTACTGAGTACAGTTTAAAACCCTTTAAAATAATTAAATGATTATGCATAAACTAATTAGTAGAAAAAAATGGAAGCATGTTTCTTTTTATTTTTCTGCTATACATATATTTTACAATAAACTTTATATAAACTTTTACAATATCTAATTATATATAAGACATACAAGGATGTACATTTAAACTAATGAGATTTGTTATTCAAAAGGTTAATAGGTCTGTTTAAGGGATTGATTAGAGCTTATTGACTAAAATTTCTAAGACCCAAACTTGGAGTGGTTATAGAAAATATAGCCATAGAGAAAATATTCCTTTTCTGTAATACTTTTCAAAGAATATGTTATCAATTTTGGTCATTCTGTTTCCCTGAAGGAGATAACATTGTTTTGCTTTTATATTGAATTTGAAAGAGGCACACTGAAAAACAATATTAATTTTGACATATTTTACTCTAAAGAAGTATTCAGACTTTAGTGGCACTGAATCTTATCAAAACAGTTCCCTGTAGAAGGATAAACTATGAAATTTTGCCAAAATTTCAAAACTCTGTTGACTGCAGGAAACACAATAAAAGGAACCATCTAAGTGTCCCTTGTCTGAATCATATCTTCCCTGTACTTAGTTTGTCCTAGTTTTACTAAACTCTGAGAATAAGAGCCTGATAAGACTCAGTGCTACAGGTAACACCTACCCTGCAGTATAACTAACCACAAAAGGTGGTCAGTGTCCACCCTAATAAGTTAGACTTAAAAACTTAGAAACTTGGCTTAGCTTGGAAATTGTGGGGAAAGAAACTGATGAAACCCCGAGAGAGGATGACTCTCCACTCTCATTTCTTGCTCCAATCTCCCTATGACTTTTATCCCACCCTGTTCTAAACTACAGGATTTGATTCTTCTCCAAAATACAATAGGAGGAATATTAAGGCAACCCTAGAAGTGGAATTTTACAGCTGAGAAAATTATTTCTCACAGAGGGAATCAATTTAATATGAAGAAAGACATTAGATTTAGCTAGGTAAGTTAATTAATTAAAAAGAGACATTTTAGTTAAATAACACCTTGAAATAAGCGCACGCGCATGCGCGGACACACACACACACACACACACACACACACACACACAGAGAAAGGCAAGGCAAGTCAATCCTGTAGAGTGGATCTTATTCCTTCAATTGCAAGAATTAAGGTATTGAGATTTAGCTTACTATTCAGACCACAGTTAAGTTTTACTCTGCAGAGTCCTACTTGACCTTGAAATCAGGACACTCAACATAAGCCATTAACACTATAGTAACAAATGCATGCCAGTTAGGTAGGCACTACTTGGGGGTCAAAGACTCAAGTGATCTTCTTACAGAGAATATCAGAATATTCTGTAGTATTTTATTACTGAAATAAATTGAAGACATGCTATGCTTAAATAGGAAAGATTGATAATTGCAAAATAAGTTTCCAGAAATAAATCTTTAGATCTTTAAATATATTGAATGTTAAATATTTGAAAATATATTTATAGATGAACATGGCAACTCTCAAAAGAAAGTTAAAATATTTTCACATTGAATTGACTCAAGAACTATTAAATGAAATCAATGGATTCAAACAGATATTTCAGAAATGAATGTATGCCAGTGGGAATTTACTAAGGGATAATGTCATATTCATGAAATTGATAAAAATACATTCAAGAATGATTATTGCTAACCTTAGATTTACATATGAAAAATAAAGCAAAATTAGTACTTGATTCATATCATAAAAATAAATTGAAATAGGGCAATGAAAAATAAGAAAATTAGAGAAATATTTTTAAAATGTGGCCAAGAGGAAAAATTAGAACAAATATTAGAAAGTACAATCAGAAAATGATTGTTGTAGTTTTGTCATAATTTAAAATTTAGCTTGTAACAATTTATATCAGTAACAAATACCAATTTATGGAAAATATTTCCAACGTCTAATCATTGTTTAAATATTCAGAATACAAAGTGAATTGTGAATCAAAAAGTAAAAAGTCATCAGATAGTAGCAAATTCAATAATAATACTGACAGAATTAATAATAAAGCAGGCTAGTTAAAATTTCTTACTTTATTATCATATCTTAATTATATCAACTTATTTAATTCTCATTATCAATAATGTGATGTGATTACTGTCATTATCTCCATTTGGGAGTTCACCACTGGTACTGCATATTTTTTTTTTAAATCTCTCCACTTGCATCTGTGGGCCCACGAAGCTGACCAGTTCTGTTAAAGGCTTCCATGTGTCTTATGCTATTGTAAGCGAGTGTGACACCTGAGGCCATGATTTGTCCTTCTTCCTTCTCACAAGCTCTCTGACACCTAGGAATGGCATCGCTGCAGGAACACACCAGACACACATGTATAACCTCTAATGGGGCCCTTTTCCCACGTGTAGACTGGAGTCAACAAATGCTGGGTAAGGCCTCATTCCAGAAACCACAGGAGAGCAAGTGGCAGAGTGACACAGAAAAGTGAGTATGTGAAATAAAGTGAAACCAGAGATGAGAGACCAGGGCATGCAGAGAATCTGAAGATTCTGAAAATAGGTTAGATGTTCCTTGCAGACATTATCAGGTCTGTGCTTTATTAAAGGCAGTGTTGTTGAATTTGTGTTTATAAACGGGTGGAGAAGAGTCCAAGAGGACTTAGAGAAGAAACATGAAAGGTTGAATTAGGGAAAACAGATAATAAATTATAATGTATAGTATTTGGAAGAGATATAAATGATAAAAACAAAGGGAATTGGAAACATTCAGGTGATGAGACTATTCAAAGAAACATAAGTATAAACATACATAGATGGATATAACTATAAATTAATACTTTTAAAACACCATTTATTTTGTTATTTTCTACAAATGATTTGAATAAAAATAATCAATTTTATGTCTATTTGAATAGAACAATTATTTTGTGATATGACTGAAATATTTTCTTTCATTTTTTTCTTTTGTTCTTCCTTCTCTTTATTTCTTTCTTGCTTTCTCACTTCCTTGCTTCCTTGCTGTCCTGACCTAGTAAGCATCAGAACTTTACAATAACGAATATGTGAAATTCAGGGTTAACTCAGTGTTACTTGGAAAATACAAAAGCTAGTTCTAATCTTGAAATTCAATTATTGCTTTTTGATATATTTAGCAACTTCATCCATGTAAAATGAGATTTAAATCATACAATGTTCCTACTTTTGAGTTACTGTAATTTCTCAGGTGATCCAATCACCATTGTGCAGGATTCAAATGTTCATCTACTTTTAAAATACTGAAAAATACGAATATTTTCAGCTAACAGAATTGTAAGCAAATGCCTATATGGTTAAACATGCACTTTCACACATTCATGGACACAAGCACCCCCAGAGATACCTTTTCAATTGTTTTATCCCTGGATTTTTGTAGGTTATGCACTACTGTTTCCATACACAATGCTCTCCCTCAGGCTTACTTAAATACTCTGTGTAGATTTTGTTCTTTTTATATTAAATGTATGTGATGGTTTCAGAGTAGATATAGACTTTATTCTTTATCAAATAATTTGTTATTTAATATTAAATATTTAATTATCTGATATTATTTTCAATTAATGTGTGAATCTTTAGAGAAAGCACTAATTTTATGATGCAAAGATTAAATAGGAATAATGCGGTATCATTTTAAAAACAAAAGTAGTTTAATAAGAAGTGTAAACACAGAACACTCATGAATAGGTTAAGCAAAGGTATCCCCATACCTAAATTTCAAATTTAGCAGTGCCTAAAGGTGACATCACTAACAACTGTGGATGGAATAGGTTGTTTTCAAAACGATGCTGGGACTCAATCTATGAGAGAAAATAAAAATGCTCCCCATGTAACATTGAAAATAAAGATGGTCTCTAGATGGTTACCCACCTCAATGTCAAAGTTATAAACTATATTTAGCAGAGGAAAATGGAGAATTTCTGTGAAATAATAAAGAGAACTTCCTGAAAAATATGTTCAAAAGTGTAAGCCACAGAGCAAAAACAATATTTACATCAAAGATCCTGTTCAATGAAGAATGCTATGAATGAAGATTTTTGACACCAGATGGTAGAAAGGAAAAAAAAAATTCTGTATTTCAAAATTATAAATGGATGATCTTAGGATATAAAGAAACATACCAATGAACAAGAATAAAACAAAAGAAAGTATATTTGTGTGAATATTTTAAAAGGAAATTTAAAAGTTATATTTTGTTCTGTTTCTGCTGTAAAAAAATACTACAAACTCAGTAATGTAAAACAATAAAAATGTATTATCTTGAAGTTTTAAAGTTTGGAAATGTAGAAGTAGTCTTACTAGGCTAGAGTCATGACATTAGACTACTTTTATCCAGAGACTCTGATGGGAAAATCTGTTTTCTCACTTTTTCCAGCTGCTAGAAGACCTCATGGTCCTTCTTCATGTCATTCTGATCTCTTACTTCTGTCATTGCAACTGTTACTTCTGATTTTTTTTCTCCTGCCTCCCTCTTATAATGCTTTGTGATTGCATTGGGCCCAACAGATAATCCAGGGCAATCTTCCCTCTCAAGATCCTTAACTTAATCATGTCTGCAAAATCCCTTTACAAGGTAAGGTATCATTCACAGATTCCAAAGATTAGGACATAGTCACATTCTGGGAAGAAGGAGTTTTATTCTGCCTGCCACATAAGGGAAGCCTAAAGAACCAGCATTGTGATGAGTGTACAGAAATCCCTGGTAATAGAAAAAATTGTAACTAAAAATAAGAGATAACATTTTATATGTGTACAGGATTGGAAAACACAATATTCAAAGACAGTCATATCCTGGTGGAAACTTGGGGAAATCAGAATGCTCAGGCATTGCTTCTATAATCTTAGTATGGCAGAGCCAAGCAGAAGAATGATGCAATATTTGTCAGATTGAATATAGAAACATGCAAGTGACATATCACTTCTAGTTATATAATACTGGGAATTTCTGTGTTAGTCCATAAACTAATGTGAATTAATAAGTTCATAATAGCATAGTTTTGATGTTAGCAGTTAGAAGCAATCTGAGCAGTCATCACTAGAGAAGAGTAAGGTATTGTGGAGAAAAATTATTACAAATGAAGCAACAGAGGCAACAGATCTAATATTCACAGAACAACTTGATGTATCACAGTATTAAAGTATATTATGAATCATGATGTATAGAAACATATTTCAATTTGAATATGAAGGTATATACCTATGTATTCATGTGATTACATATTTATATACCGAAATATGTACATATAATATTGTATATTTAGAATGTATCTTCCTATGCATTTATGTAATTATATTAAAGTGTTTGCAGACAACATTGTGTTCTTTAGGGATCACCTTTAAGTAAAAATGATACACCAAAAATATATGTATCTGTGTATCTATGATGTTGACAGAAATGTGTGTATGCATGGAGATGAAAAAGAATGAAGGAACAAATCAACAACTGCATTTTTTCAGTTTGATGAAAATAATGTACCATCCATGTGACAATATGATACATACAAATGTGTATCTGAAATGAAAAACCATCATGAACATATATGCAAGATTGGAAGCAGTTATGAAATACTCTGACAAGCTAATTTATTTCATTACATTATTTCAAATTTATGGAATACATACACTTGGTGTTTTGTTTCTTTCCCACTCACCATTAAGCAGTTACTTTCATGTGGTAGAGAAGATATTCAAACTATATATCATATAGTACAGCTCAGGTACCAGTGAAGGACTGATGAGAACAGAAATGCAATGTAAATGGACATAGTGCTTTGCTTCAACATAATCTGAGCACTGCAGACAGATTATGTTATAACCATGGCACAAGATTTTAATCCTAGGTGAATATCCCAGCAGTCCTTTAAGTTGTATAACATTTTTAAATGTTACATGAGAACCTTCCCAGGAAATAGACAACATATATTTAATATTATTTTAAGTACAAAATAGGTATAGGTGATATTTATGCTTGGGTAGTCAAAGAATGACATATGATATTGACTTAAAATACTACTACATTTTTCCATTGATCTACATAAGAGTAGTTTGACTACGTAATTTTTACTTTGCTCTATATTTGAATAAAATGTATTGGAAGAGATACAGGATCCAATTATGCTTCATTGCTTACAACTTTACCATGTATTGTCTTATAGAAGAAAATGTGAAGTTAGTTATCTTTCACATGACTGACCTGAAAACTGATAAATGAAAAGTCACCAATCAAAATTTACAATCAAAATACTCTTCACTTGACCGATGGGGGAAAAAAAAGGAACTTTGTTTACCCAACATAAGAGTAGGTAAGGGTCCCTATTTTTGGGAAATGGTTCTGCAGGGTGCTTTGGTGGAGGAAATTCAGGGGTTGGTATATAAACACATTAAAGACAAATTGAGATGAAAATGAAAGACAACAAAATGATTTATTGAACAAGTATGAAAGCATATTATTTCTAAAATAGAGCCAAGGATCATAAAGTAATAAATGAAGGTATAACCGGTAGGTAGAGGCTATTGTCAGTGGACAGAGGAGGAACACAATAGTTGGTGATTTTCCTTTGAGTTCTGGCTAGGAATTGGAACATTTAAAGCACATTTTCCAAGGGAATTAAGTTACATGGGTCAGAATAAATCTTCTTAAAAACTGTGTCATGACTTTGCCACTTATTGGGATATAATTACCTACCTCATATTGATGTGCTGGTTAAAATATTTAATTAGTGGCTTTTGGGGTGGAGGAAAGATAATTTGAATTTTTTGCAAATTTTAGTGTACATATCACCACCCATGAACAATATCAAGCTGTCAACATGATGTCTGAAATATAACAATTAGCCTTTGCAAGTAGGTAGCAAACAACTCTATTATATCACTGCAAATGTCTGTCATCAGCGTTAGATTATTAAACCCTGTACAGCACTTAGCACTGAGTTTGGTACATAAGAACAATACACGAGCTCTTGATTTCTTTTCAGTGCAACACAGGATATTTTCTTTTCCAATTTGTATTACTTATGTGTGTGAATATAAATAATATTAATCGAATTCATAGTAATATATATATAGTGAAACTGAAAAAGAAACCATTTGAAAAACTGAGAACAGTCTCATGTTCCTTTGATTGTGTATCACTGGCCTTTTGGATGCAGTGAGGAAGGCAGATGGGCAGTCAAGCAACACTCCACAGGCCTGGGCTGTCCAAACTCTGCACATTCTCAAGAAACCTTTGGCCCTTGACCAACACTAGGAGAAAATCTCTAAGCCCTTACCATATCTTTGCCCCCCCAGAATGTCTTTGTTTTCCTGGGATCTTAGACTAGGCTGAATCTTTTTTGGTAGCACTGTGGTTAATAGAGACCTTGGACCACACAGTAATACTTGACTGAAGAATATCTTAATGCAGAGAGAAAAGTGTGGGAGGCAAGAGACTGAGGAATTAATGTTACCCATGAGAATGCTGTTGATCTACATGACCAGTTCCTAAGAAAAATGCTGACACAGTTTCCAGGGAATTTTCCTGGTTAGCAAAACTTTCTGCAGGTTGACTCCTATCACTGCTGGCAGAATTAGGTGATATCTCTTAAGATTCCACTAGGAGACGACAATTGGAAACTTCCTGTGGTTTCTCCTGGCCTTTGTTCTATGCACATTTACCTTTGCTGATTTTCATGTGTATCCTTGTGGTCAGTGGTTGGTTACCACATAGTGTTCAATAATAGCTAACATTGAAACTATTCGTGGATCTCCAGGGTTCAAATGGCAGAAAATATATTAACTATGGAAATATGCTCCAAACTTATAAAATGTCTTAATTTTGAAAATAAAACAAAAGAAATTATAACTCTGAGTATAAAAGAAAGGGTCAAAATGGTGATGTGGTTGATGTTTAGATTTGGTCGTCTTTTATTTGATTTTACCCAACTCTTCCCCATAATTTTATCCTCAGGCTCCCTTTATTCTATAACATATTCTTTTCCTTAAGGGGTATCTTATTATTTTGCTTAAAATTGTTCTGACCTGATCTTTATTAAGAAGTCAGCTAGTGGCAATGTTAGCTTTTGCCTTTCTCAATCTCACTTGCATTTTAATAGATTCTTTAATGTTAAAAAGTCCTTTGGGCTGAGGTTGTAGCTTAGTGTTAGAGCACTTGCTTGGTATGTCCATAGCCCTGGCTTCGATTCCCAGCACCACAAAGTTAAAAAAGAATAATTAATAAAAATAAATGTTCATCTACTGAGACAGACAAAGAATAAAAGTTGCAATTTGAATTTCTCTCTCCAGAGAAAGTTTTAGTTTTAAACTTTGATGGGAACTTCACGAGCAGCAAGCAGGTGGATTTCATTAAGTGGCCTACAGTGTATGGAATAGACCCTCATCACAGGCAGTCATTCAGCACAATTTCAAGAGTGTTAAACTAGGAAGGTAACTGCAATACAATTACCTTTATGATTCACCCTTAAAGCAGAGAAGGCATTCGCAATAATTCAGGGAACAGAACAGCACAGAATAACTAAATAGAACAAACAATAAAAAAAAAGTCTCTTCCAGAAAAAGGAACTCAACCTGCAAGATTTGCAGTTCTTAATGAATAAGCATAAACCTTAACAATGCAGGGAGCTGACACTGAAAAATACCTGAAGTTTAATCCCAGGTATAATCAGCTAATAGGATTTAACATTCTGTTTAATATTGTAATTCCAATGGAAGAAAAGTTTTCCATTTACTAGGTTGAAACTTCCTATTGTTCATTATTGGTACTTCATTTAATTGTAAAACTGCATTATTTGCTTTTTGTGCATATGGATTTATGGTATTTAAAAATCAGTTTTTGATATAAAAAGAGTTATCTCAGTTAAGACAAACTTCATACCACTTTATGTCTCTTCAATATTTATGAAGCTGCAGTTAATTTAGTTATGACTTTCAAATATTGAATAAAATTTTTCTTTCAAATTTGAAATCAAACTAGTATTATTACCATATTAAGATAGCCAGTCAGCAATTGAGACTAAACGTCCTTGCAGAGTATAATGTCACAGTGAAATTTCGGACAAATTTTTAGTCATCAAACATATTGTCAATCATATAAATGGTTATCCTTTGCCCTTCGTCTATGCACATAAAATTCTGATTGATGCCAAAGGGAGTCCTGTGTGCCTTTCGAGGGTACTGAAGTTTGAAACTTTATGGTGTGTTCAGAATATCTTTGAAGTCCAGTTTTTGAGGAGAAATGCAACATTTAAAAAGTAGTTCTTCAGGGCTTATTCTTATCCACTGAGAATAAATTTAGATTGCCCATTTTAAATGCAATGTTAGGCTTGGATTAAATAAAATACAATGTGGGTATTGAACAGTTGTTTTCAGTTGATTTCAATTTCTAGATTTATAACCTTGGGGACCTAGAGTGGCAAACTCTCCACATCTTCTTTTGAACATTAATATTTAAGTTTATTTTGCCCAACTTTATAGTTACATATTTATTTTATTCGTGGTATTCTGTAAATTATGTCATTTATTTCCAAAAAAAATTTATCAGCAGAAGAAATCAGGCCATCAACAGAGTCATTAGTCATTTTCAACTTAAGTTACAAGTGTGTATACTTTCATAAGAGTTCTTCATATTTTTGGTGCTTATCTTTATAAGTACCTTTAAATAATCAACAATTAAAATTCCTTGAATGTATCCCTATACCTTGAAATGAAACCTTAACAGAATAAACACAAGCAACTCCCAAAATATGAGTAGGGTCTATCAAGAAGTCCCAAGCATATATATAGATCACCAAGATATATGACCTAATTTTTCTGTCATAGCTAACTGTGATTTTCATTTTGGAGCACAATTGCTATGCTTGGATTGCCTAGATTAGTGAAGTTTCTCGGATAACTATGTCATTCAGCTACTTTTTTACTGTTATTACCTTGATGAGGGCTCAATTGTGTTGAGAGTTCATCTAAAATGAGTCTGTTAATCCATCTGAAACACTTCTCATTCAGTATTATGGGCTCTTGAGCTGAGGGTGTAGCTCAGTGGGTGAGCTCCTGTGTAACACATGTGAGGTCCTGGGTTCCATGCCAGCCAGCAAGAAAGGGAGGAGGAGGAGAAGGAGGAGCAGGAAGAAGAGGAGGCAAAGGAAGAGAATTTTTTTTTTAAACAGAACTCTGAAAGAGAAAAAGGAAATTCTAGTCTTTCAACTAGGAGCAAGCCTTTACTCTAAGAAAGACTTAAGGGTGAGCATACAGAAGTCATGATGTAAACAAACCAAGGACAGAGATTCAACTGTTGAATGTAATAATGGAACCAGGAAAGGGAGGGGAGAAAGCAGAAGTACAATTTGTTTACTTGTTAATCCTGTATGCCACAGGAAATGGTGTCTGCTGCTGCTTTAATTATGCCCATCATAGGTGACTCATAAATGGATACAACTTTTTTTTTTATTGTAAACAAATGGGATACATGTTGTTTCTCTGTTTGTACATGGAGTAAAGGCATACCATTTGTGTAATCATAAATTTACATAGGGCAATGTTGTTTGATTCGTTCTGTTATTTTTTCCCTTCGCCCCACCCCTGCCACCCCTCTTTTCCCTCTATACAGTCCTTCCTTCCTCCATTCTTGCCACCCTCCTTAACCCTAACCCTAACCCTAACACTAACCCCTCCCACCCCCCATTATGTGTCATCATCCGCTTATCAGTGAGATCATTCGTCCTTTGGTTTTTTGAGATTGGCAACTTTTAAACTCATTTCTTTTGTTTTTGCTTTTTTGTTTGAGATTCTACTGCACAGCTTCCATTGGCTCCCCCAGATTTACTCCAGTGTGCAGTATTCTCTTTGCTCCTGGATTGTAGCATTGGATATTTTGTGCTCTGACTGCTGATCAGTTTCAGGCAACAGAAGAAGATCAAAGAGAGATAGGAGAGTGAGGTGCCTCCCTCCCTTGGGGTTCACAGTAGCAGGCTCCT
Source organism: Sciurus vulgaris (assembly GCF_902686455.1). NCBI lineage: Eukaryota > Metazoa > Chordata > Mammalia > Rodentia > Sciuridae > Sciurus > Sciurus vulgaris. Next base: position 19,782,183 of record NC_136470.1, on the reverse strand, counting down.
GAAAGGTCATCTTCTTCATAGAGAAGCCCCTAGTCAACTTTCCTCTTGTCCCATAAAGTCTAACAGTTGTAAGTTATATCTGGTCCCCAATTTCCCATCAACATTCACACTTCCAGTCAAGTTTTCCTACACTCTTTTGGCATCTTTGTCAAAAGTCTGTTTATTAAACACTTCACAAATTATTCCTTCTAGGAGATAACAAATAAAAAGTTGAGGCATTTGTTCTTCTGCTCTCTCAAATATTTTCTTAACATAACTTAATTATCTTTCATTGAGAAAAGAAGGTAATAGGAACAGTATTAGGAATTGACTTACTGGAAATAAATAGCAACAAAGTGACAAAATTTTCCTAAGTTATTCAAATGACTATAAAAATTTAAAATTCCATTATTAAGTAGGAAATGAATTGTAAAAATAGTATTGATTTTGTGCCATTGATATAAAAAACTTTATCAGGTTTCATATGTAAATCCTGTTTCTCTACATGCAAAATAGGAAGTTTCTGGGGAAATATTTCTTTTTCATTACAGAAATACATACATACATACCACTTCAATGCACAAGTAAAATAAAAATTGAAAACACTGCTTTTAAACTCGGAAATGAATGGAATGGCTTTTCTTTCTCTCAAGTTCAAAATGTTCACTTTGCATAAAAATGTTATATTTTTTAACACTCATCATAATTAATTATATAGGACAATAGGTTGAAGGCCTCTGCTTTTATAAAACACAGGTCATGTAGCATCCATCAACACTTTTCAGTATACTCAAATATTTTGATCTTCTTAATAAAGTCATCTCTACTTCTCAATGACCATTGAATTTTAAAAGTTTTGTAAGCTTCCCTCTCCAACTTTTTAAATTTGTACGTTCAGAGAAATAAATATGAGTTTGTAAACTTCCCAATTCTTTTTGTGTTCTTTTCTTCTTTCTCTGGGACCTCGACCTTGTTACTCATCCCACCGTTTTTTTCTATGTATATTTAATTTGACAGACAATTTATATGTATCCTTAAATGAAGTCTTACCAAGACTACAGTGTAAACGTTTGTTTCCTGAGTATTCACACACACACACACACACACACACACACACACACACACACACACACAATTCTTACAAACCTCAAACCTCAAAATGTCAATATTTTCCAAATACTTACAAGCAAACAATGAATACCTTAGTTTTTTTCTAACCTCAAGGGCACACCACTAGAAAATAGAAACTGGTGTCCATGTCTCCTAAAAGTTCAAACTTCTATCTTCTTTCCAGAGCACAGGAAACTTTGCTTTTGCTACCATAGCTATTGATAACAATTTTTCTGTCAGTTCATCTTACAGGACGCTAGCTAAATGGTCTTCAAAGTTGTAAGAAATGTGTTTATCAGAAAAATCATTACTCAGACCAATTTTGTGGAGATTTTGCCTATGTTTTCTTCTGGTAGTTTTGTACTTTCAGGTCACAAATTTAAGTACTTATCCCATTTTGAAGTTATTTTTATGTATACTGAGATAAAGTTCTGACTTGATTCTTCGGCACTAGTCATCCTGTTTTATCAATACCATTTATACAAGAGAAATAAATGTTGGAAACTTCATTGAAAATCAGTGGGACATGAATACATGGGTTTACTTGCATTATCTATCTGTCTTGTTTCAATTGACATGCATCTATTGTTAAGCTGTCTTGTTTGTTTTCTGTTTTGAGTATTATGATTACTTTTTGGATATTTGGAAGTCAGGTTGTGTGATGCTTCATGCTTCATTCTTTTTGTTCTTGATAGTTTTGAGAATTGATAGTGTTTGTGGTTTCATTAAATCTATAGATTTCTTTGGCTACTATGGACATTTTAATAATATTAATTCTTAAAATTGATGTATATGGGAGGTCTTTTCATTTATAAGTGTTTTCTTCAATTAATTTTGTTGATGTTATATCATTTTTATTGTCTTACTTCTTCCTTTGATAATTGGATGTGTTTTCAAAATTACTTTTATTGCAACTTCTCTGGCTAGAACTTCTAGTACCATGTGGAAAAGACATTATGATCATAGACATCCTTTTTTGTTGTTGTTGTTCCTAATCTTAAATGAAAACATATTAACTATTCTCTAATTCAGATGTTAGCTGTAAACTTATCATACATGCATGACCTTTTGAGACAGACCACAAAACCAAAACAGGACAAATGGGATTACATCAAACTCAAAAGCTTCTGCACAGAAAAGCATGCAATAGTGTGAAGAAAACTCACAGTTAGGGAGAAAATATTTGCAAATCATAATCTGAGAAAGTGTTAATATCCAAATATACAAAGAAAAAACTCAACTCAATAACAAGGAAACAAGTTACCTGATTTAAATAAAATAGTCAAAGAAATTCAATAGACATTTCTAAAAAGGAAAGACATGTAAATGGCCAACTGGTTTATGAAAAATGATTTACATAGCTAAACATCAGGGAAATGCAAAACAAAATCACAAAATGTGATACCATCTCATTCTAGTTCAAATAGCTACCATCAAAAAGGAAAATATAGTAAGTGTTGAACAGGTTGTAGAGAAAAGGGAAATTTTACACATTGTCGTTGGGAATGTGAACTTGTACAGACATTATGGAAAGAAGTATGGAAGTTCCTCAAAGAATTAAAAATAGAATTATAATATGATCCAGAAATTCTGCTACTGTATATATATAAAAAGGAAATTAAATCATTATGCCAAAAACTTATTTCCACACCTATTCACAGTAAACAAGATACAGAATCAACCTACATTCATTTATAAATGAGTGGATAAAGAAAATGTGAATATATATACACAAAAGTATTCCATTCAACCTTAAAAAAAGAGGGAAATTCTGCCTTTTGCAGCAACGTGGATGAACCTAGAGGACATTATGTGAAATATTATAAACCAGGCACACAAAAAACTAGAACCGTATGATCTCATTCATATGTGAAATTATAAAAATTCAGACTTATAGAAATAGCATGCAGAATGGTAGTAACCAGATGCTGAAAATGGGAATGTGAAATGAGTAGATTTTGACCAAAGGAAGATCAGTAGACAGGAGAAATAAGTTCTAAAGATCTACTTCACTGCATGGTAATCATAGTTAATGCTATGGTTTAATATGTCCTCCAATGTTTTCCTGTTAAAAAGTTGATCCCCAGGGCTGGGAAGATAGATAGCTCAGTTGGTAGAGTGCTTGCCTTGCAAGCACAAGGCTCTGGGTTTGATCCCCAGTACTGCAAAACAAAACAAAACAAAACAAAACAAAACAAAAAAAAAACAGTTCATTCCCAATACACCAGTGATTGAAGTGGGTCTTTTAAGAGGTGATGGGGTCAAGAAGGCTCTACAATCATACATGGATTAGTGCTGTTATTCAAGACATGAGATATTTATTATAGGAATAAGGAGTAGGATCATGGTAAAACAATGAGTTTCGCTGCCTTCTATTCTTTCTTATTGTCTCTTTGCCATAGAAATAGACTATATACATAGATATATGCATATGTATGTAACATAACTAACTTGATTTCTTGCCCAACAAAAAGTAATAAACAAAATTGGACCACTCCTCCCCTAAACCTCTCTGTGAAGTCTACCAGAAATAGTCTGCGGGGTTAAGATGGTCCAAAGTACTGTACTTCCCACGGAACTCACCTGCCAGTAATTTCAGTTTTCTGCCACATTCTCACACCCAAAGTATCACACTCATCATTCCTTGGTATGGAATGACACCTAATTGGTGTGACTTTACCTTTAAAGGTTGGAATCATTTCTACAGAGTCCCTCTAAAACCAAAAGACTAGACTCAGTGTGTAAAGAATAGGTGAATCTGAAAGCATAGCAAATAGTCCTTGTGCTACTTTGGAAACAATATCAATTTCTGTCCCCAAACTGGTGGAGGTCACTCTTGTGGCGTCTCAGCAATAAAAAACTATTTCTTAAAGGATACAGTTCTTATATGGAATCAATCACTAACTGATCTTACAAAAGCACTGTGACTTGCTCCTTAGATTGAGTAGTAAGAGACCTGTACTATTTAAAACTACTAATACATTATTTAACCCTAAAATGAATATGAAGGTTTTTCCCAAAATGAAGGCCCCCTTAGTTACACAAAGGTTCCCAAGAGATAAAGAATTCTGATTTATGTCCAAACCACAAGTGGTTTTCAATAGTATGAAAACTATTGAGAAGTGAGTATGAAATTTCTGACTAAAATTCCAATGATCAATAATATTCTTTCATCAAAAGAACGCATTCAGCCTCAACTGATTGGTCAGAGTTGTTATGGAAGACAAAACTTTTCTAGACACTCTCTTTCTGGTCCAAGATAGAGTCTATGCAACAGCTATACATATGCCTAGATTAATGATTCAGAAAAAGTGGGAAAGGTCAATACAGAATCTTTAAGAGGAGGTATTTCCTCTCCTGATGAATTTTTAACTCTGGAACATCTAAAGGTCAGTACTTCAGTTTACCATATCCAGCTGTTTGGAGTCCTAAGAAGGTGGCTTTCATCCACTAAATGCTGTGTTATAAGATGACTTTGGTCATAGACTGGTCATATTAACCTGAGTGACTGATGGAGGGACACATTTGGGAAGAAGACAGTATAGAAAGGAAGAGTAGACATCTTCAGAGGTTCCTCACGTTTTGGCACATCTTGCAGGAAAACACACTGCACCTTGGGTCCAAAATATCATTCTAAAGATACTTTGGTAGAGAACAGCCTTGCCTTGGGAACCAGAGATAGTGTCTCCATCAAAAGCAAAGGGAAAAAAAAATTTTTTTTAATTATCCCATTTAATAGTGTCTACCTCAATGTTCAAGGTCAGGTAGGTTTTCTGAAGCCCATTTTAAAAGATCAGGATTTCCTAAGCTTAGATTCTTGTCCTGTAATACAACCTAGTATGTGTTCAAGCAAGTGTCATCTAACCTTCCTGTTGTCATACTGTGGAAATAGCTCAGAAAAATGTCATAAGAAAATGCTGACTCTCTGACTCTAGCTACTCCTTTGAATAATAAAACAACATTTGTCACTGGTTCAGCAGTCTTATGTTTTCTGCCAGTATTTATGAAACAGTGGCCGACTAACCTGTCTTCTTGCAAGTACGATAAAATCTCAGATGCTTTATAATTCATGACACTAATTTGTATAAATAAACATTTTTCCCTCAACCACAAATGTACCTTAAATAAGGGTGCATTCTATTTTCCTCTTGACATTAGACTTTCTATTATGCCTGATGTTTTGCTGACCATTCCAGGGCCATGAGATTCTGGAATCCATGGAAATCATAAGCAGCAGCCCCATAATCACAGGACAATGGAATACTGCTGTATAGCATCCCATGTCACTTTCCATATCCCCATCTTTACTGTGTTTTGTGTCTTACCTATTCCTTTACCTTATAATCCTCTCCCTCCAATTCTGTTAAACTGGTGACATCTCTGCATATAAAAAGTGAGTTAATACAGATTAAAAGTAAGGATGAAACAAAAAGAATGTAATGTTTATAAATGTCATATAGCTTTTAGTAATTAAAGAAAAAAATGGGTTTTGTGAAAATTTCCAAAATGTCAAAAATCTCTTAGCTTGATTCTAAACTTGATTCTTAGCTTCTGTCTTGCTATTTCTGAGAGAATCAGTTCTTTTTTAAATACCTTCTGGAGAGAGGTGGAGTTATTACCTTTCTGTTGATAGTCATTTTCACAGCAATCTAAGCTATCTCCCAGGTTCCACCATTTACTCAGCTAATGGAGATGCAAGCTTGCACCTGAGAGTCTCTCTAAATTATTCAATTCACATATCTAGAATCAAAACCCATTTAAATTGAAATATTGTCACTATTGTTATTATGGTCACATGAAAATATTAAAACAATTAAGAAACTGTTCTTTTCTTATTTAGACTTGTATGTCTATAATATTATGATTCAATTGAATTGCATATAACTAGACACACATATATGTATATGTTTGCATTATTCTGTTATGCATACCACTTTTAGACATTTATTTGCAGTCTTCAAAAAAATAACAAGTATCTGGAGCAGCAAGACTGATTCCTCTTTTCTTGGTATGAAAAGCTCATATTTTTTACACCATAAGCTATCTGATATTAGATTAAATAAATTGATTTATCCATACTCGCTTTAATCCTATCCTTTTAAATAATCATATGCTTTTAAGCAAACATTTATATGAAATGAGCCATCTGTATTTAAACATCTTGGAACAAAAATAAAAGAAGATGTGCCTTAACATTAGAGATGATCTTATGCAATGGCTTAATTATTCCCTGTAAGATATTACTATGCTTGTTATCTAACAGTCACAGAGGGGAGACTCATGACCTTTCAAGTTTTTCAGTATCATCTAAGAAACAGCAATTTCAAAAGCATTTTTATCTGTGACACTGCACGGTGCAACAAAATGTAAAATTTGAAAATTACATTCTATGATAAATCTCCAGAGAAGTTCCTTTATCACATTCATTGACATTTCCACAGTGCACAGACACATTTATTAGAGAACTTTGCCCAATAAAACTGAATTAGATTAATGGAAGGGAAAAGAAATTCTAATTCTTTATAGGCATTTTTAAAAATCTGCTCCTATTTCACTTCTTTTTGATATACACGTTACTTTCTTTAAATGTGCTAAAAGCTGAAATAATTGGACTTTTTATATCTAGGTGGGCCCACAAGTGTTTTTTCATCAATTTTAAATGAATTTTAATATTTAACTGCCTTATAATTAATCATGTTAATAAGATAAATAATTTAAATTTTTTAGGCAAAATGGTTACATTTTGTGTTATATAAAAATGAAGTGCTTTTCCTAACAATATGATAATTTTAATATAATACAAAATGATAATACAGATGCATTTCTTTTACATGAAGTAGATTTTTCATATCTGAAGAACTGTCAAAGCTCTTTAATTTTGCAAAACAAGAATAAGATTTCCTTGTGTAGCTTGTTTAGTAATTTGCAAATAGTTATGGCAAGATCCGTAATGGGTTGGTGACTGAATGAAATAAGTTTTCAAACTAATTTCTACATGCATTTATGAGGAAATAATTTTTTTGTATTTATCTATCACATAAAAACAAAATAGGAGAAAATTAGGGAAGATCTTCTGTAAATATGTTTTCTCGTCTAACAAGTGTATCTCTTACAAGTCTTTAATTTTGGAAGTTGTTCTTGGCTTTATTTTGAAACTTTGGAATACCTATGTGTATACATACAAATGCAGTTTAAAATGACTGTATAATAAAAATATTTCAAATATGTGGAAGAATTAAACCACTTATTTGAAGATACATACACAGATGCTCCTAAACTTATGATAGTGTTAAGTCCTAATAAACCCGTCATAAATTTAAAATGTTATAGATAAAAAAAATGCTTTTAGTATACCTAGGATACTAAACATATAACTTAGGAACACACTATAGTTTACTACATAGCCTCTATAGATTACCTTCATGACTGTGAGGCTAACTTAGAACTGTGGCTACCTCACAGACAAGAAAAGCTTCCAATGGGAGCATACCCTAACTGCTCTTTTGGCTGTCAAACCAATAATCATCATTTCCTAGTATAACCCATCTGATAATATTCTGGGTTTAAGAAAGAAAGGAAGATTAAAACTGAGATATCAAATATCATGTAACTGTATTGGTGGGAGCCAGGAGAATAGGACTAGAATACATGTGAGAGTCCTTAAGCAAAGACTGTAAGACTGTATAAGTAAGAATTCACTTAGATGCCATTTTCTAAGACACAGAATTTAACATATTGGCCTGAATCTATAGGGCAAATCTACCGCAGGACCTGGTAGTAGCTTGGAAAACATGGTGGCCCATGCCATTTGAAGCTAAGATATATGAACTGCTAGGGCCGAAATTAAGGAAGGAAAAAAAAAAAAAAAAAAAAACTCATAAAAGCAGTCATGATGAGATGAAGGCTTTGTGAGACCATAAGATCCACAAGATATTATGGTATATGACATTCCCACAGGACATGGTATTCACCATAAAATGAGTAGGGGGATTATATTAAAAAAATGAATGTTTGTTCTCTTTTGAAGAACAGAAATGATGGCAAAAGAAATGGTCATAGGGCTTAATTTGTTAACAGTGATGGAAAGATGCATCTCTGAATCAACAGACACTAGATAGTGCAGCATAACCACAAGAATCCATAGAATTAGCAAATACTGGGAGTTAGGGTGATAGATCATGCTTTCCTTAGTAGTAAAAAAGAAAGTTCTGATTAATATATATAAGCAGAAGAAGATTAATATACATAATCAGGATAATTGCAATCACCTTCCTGGAGAAATAGGAATGGTGATTGCTGTTATTGAAAAAAAGAAAAAAGAAAAGAAATCATGATTCCTTGCTCTATTCCTAGACCTGATAAAATTTTCAGATCTGAGTTAATATATCTGTATAAACAAAATGTCACAGATTCCCTTGTAGGGTCAGAACTTACAGGGACCACATAATACACGGAGTCCAGAATAAGGACCAGCTTACAGTACATGAACTATTGGCATGGACATGTTTCAGTTAGAGTGACTGAAGTACAACTATAAGAAAGAGAAGAACCACAAATTGGCCACTGATCCTACTAAGGATAGTAGGTCTAAAAGGAAAAGTGATAGGGAAATTCAAGGTCAAAGAGTGCTTTTTGGAAGCATATGGGGGCTACATACCCAAGCAGATAACTAGTTGATTTTAGTTTGTCATTGGACACCCTCAGAAAATATAAACATCAGTGGAGTGCTAACACTGGCAGAGATGGAAGCTAAGCACAGTTCCAAGAGCAATATGGTGCTACTTCTCAAAGAGACTGTCTTGTTTCTAGATGACAAGACTATGACATTTTAACCCTTGAAAGAGAATTTGCTTGTTTTATTATTTTCATTACTATCTTCCATTTCTAAGGACTCTGTTGTGATCTAGAGATGAATGCAGTAACTACAGTTTCAAAAATTCCTCTCTGGATGAGAGTTTTCCTATTGAACTAAATTTTCTGAAGGTTGGAAGGTAGAGAGGAAGAACACCATTGTTCTAAGGAAAGGAGTGGGACCAGATGAATAACCTTCAAGAAATCTCTGCTGGCATCATCATCAAAGCCATCAAAACAGATGGTGTCTATGCATAGGTGTCTCCGTAAGCTCCACTTCAAGGTTCTTACATTTCATTTCCAAGTTCCTTACCTAAGACCTTTTCAAAGGGAAAACATGTTTCAATAAAAAGTTGAAATAATTATATATTGAGAACATTTATCAATAAAATGCCTTTTACTTTACTTTGAATTTTTGCAAGTAAAACATTTACATATAATAGGCAGATTGTACTAATAATTACAAATGAACATTAATTTATCTGTTAATATTTCACATGTTAATATATATTATTGTGTATATTTCACCTCCATATTTCATATTTAACTTAAAGTCTATTGATATGGACTTTAAAGACTTTACACATTTTTGGACAATGATGAGACAAGGTGAAGCAAGAACAATACAACTGATCATCAATCTAGTAGTCATTATTCAACTCTTCAGCTATTATTCAACAATTGCATTCTGTGAATTTAAATAGGTTTTGGCTCTGTCTTGCTTTTTAAATCTTTCTTTAAACTTTGGGTTTGACAGAGCCAACAAAACAATTTGTTTTGAACACATGTAGTAAAATGAAAGAATAAACAAAACTACACATTCTTATACATATTTATAATGAGAAAGGTAAAATACTCCTAGAAATATCCCTCTCATTTAATGCAAACTTGGTGAAATTTAAAAGTATAATTCCAGGAAGGTGAAGCTAGTTGGTTTACAACCTGTGGAAGTTCACATTATGAAGAATTAATTATTCCATGCTTTCTATTTGCACAGGACTCAGCCTTCACAGGGAAGAACCACTCAAATTGTGGTCAACAAGGAAATCATAATACAAGTGCCTTTTGAAGGCAGAAGATGAAGTGATTTCGGATCTCTCCACTCAAAACACGGGGATTCAGAGGCAAACAAAGCATGCAATGCATTATTTGGTGTGATAAGAAACATGAGAATAGAGAAAAGAGCAAAATAGTGTCAAGAACAGGAGTTCAAATGAGATTCTCTTCATTGACATTGAAACTAATTTGGGAAAACTACAGAACACTAAAGAAAGAAATTGAAGAAAACCTTAGAAGAGGGAAAGATCTCCCATGTTCTTGGATAGGCAGAATTAATATTGTCAAAATGGCCATTCTACCAAAGGCGCAACACAGTTTCAATGCAATTCCAATTAAAATCCCAATGACATTCCTCATAGAAATAGAGAAATCAATCATGAACTCCATCTGGAAGAACAAGAGACCTCGAATAGCCAAAACAATACTGAGCAGAAAAGTGAAGCAGGAGGTATCACAAATATCAGACCTTAAACTATACTATAGAGCAATAGTAACAAAAATGGCATGATATTGGCACGAAAATAGACAGGCAGACCAATTTTACAGAATATAAGACACAGAGATAAACCCACATAAATAGTCACTTCATACTAGACAAAGGAGTCAAACACATACAATGGAGAAAAGACAGCCTGTTCAACAAGTGGTGCTGGAAAAACTGGAAATGCATATGCAGTAAAATGAAATTAAATCTCTATCTCTCACCCTGCACAAAACTCAACTTAAAATGGATCAAGGCCTTATGAATTAGACCACAGACCCTGCACCAAATAGAAGACAAAGTAGGCACAAATCTTCATCATGTTGGCTTAGGGTCAGACTTCATTGTGGGTATGTGTAATTATGATTAAAATGATGTGCCCTAGGATCTAAGCTTAGTAAAATAGAAAGCAAGAGCATTTGGTAGTGAGAGAGAGTGAAAAAGTAGCAGCAACTATGCATTGAACAAGGCAATTAGTTTGAAAATTGTAAAGAAGACCTGACATAAGAAAAGACTGCTAAGGCAAGAGGTTAATTCTGATAACTTCTGACATGATAAACTATAGTCTGAAGTGGAATTTGGTCGTTTTATTCCTCTGTGCATGTACTTAGATTTTACTGTAATTTTTTAAGTTAAAATTGCAGGAAGTAAAGTTATGTTTAAGTTTTTATAACCAATGACAATAATAATAAAAATAAGTAAATATTATGTTTTAGGACTAATCTAAGTGATTTCATTAAACTGTATTGTTTAAAACAAAAAATTTTAAGAAGGAGATATTATTAACCCTGTTAATACATATAAAAAAAGAGAAGTTCAGATGAGAAAAGATTACAGTGATAATAAATTACAGAACTGGGATTAGATCCAGGCACTCTGACTCGAGTGCCTGTTTCTTAGCATCCTGCATTTTCTCAAACAAAATCTACATCCTCTGGTTTCCAGTTATCATTCTGTTCTACTGCATAGCCATTTCATTTGACAAAAAGCTTACAAGATCGTGTTTCCATCCAGACTGAATTCTTGATTTTATATTTAATTACACAATTGTGAATCCAGTCTCTAAAATGGCCTATATCACTAAGAGATATTTCTGCTATTAGGACTTTAGAGTAATGATGTCAAGTACTTATCTTAATCTTATCATTTATTCATGATCTTATCATTTGATAAGTGATTTTATCATTTGTTCATGTCACTAAATCTAACCAAACAGTTCAGATAAGATGCACAATAATCAATATACAAGCTGTACAGTCATCATAAAAAAAATTCAGCCGTACAAAGTTAAGGCTACAAATATCAACGCTAGTTGTTAACAAGGCTGGATATAAAATGTTAATTAGGTGTAGATTTGTTTTAAATAATTCTGAATTTTATACATTGTAATCATAGAATTAATCTATACAATAAATGTGAAAAATACTTTAGAAGGCTGTTAAATATAAAATGAATTTTAAAAGGATTTGATACGAACACTTGAGTTTTGCTATGTTTATTATCTTGACTATTGTTTTGACCTCCAATTTAGTAGTGACTAAAAATCATAAGATAAAATTACTCTTGAGTATTTTTTAACTTTCCTAATTAGAATTTGTTTTCTGAGAACATTCAAGGCAGATCTATGTGCAATGCAAAGCAATTAAGGGATTTTTATTGTTCTTGCAAATAGGAGATGGAACCATCAAAAAATTAATTGAATAATAAATATCACAATAGGGAAACAACATTATTTGAATATCACCATTCTCCTGGCTTAAATCCCAGAATTCAGTGAACTGATGGATTTTCACAAAGATAGAAAACAATGCACACATTTTGTTCTCAGAAATCCTCCTTTTCAGTGGTAGACATGATGGACATATTTTGATTCTAAATACCAATTATTATTTGGCCATTATCTAAAATTCTACAGGGACCTCAAGAGTGCCAAAGTTATGACATATATTGCAATATACATTGCAAATCGACTTACAGCAGTTATATGTGCATTTCTTTTTTCACAGCAATATTTGAAGGTATGGCACTGATGTCATATTTGGTGAACAAGAGTTCTTTAGGAGCTCATAAACTCTTAGCACCACATTTTAAGGCAGAGAAAAAAATTAGAAGTAGTGAAAAGTTGGATGTAAGTTTCTCTATCACATCTTTATCATCTTCACTGTAATACTCTACCCTTAATTCAATGGTGAGTTCTTCACTTTTACACACATTTGTTCTATCATAGATCATTTCTTCAGTCTCTTATGAACCCTCAGTTTTGCAAGCAGGGGCTTCATCATTTTTAACAACAATCAGTCTACTAATGTGTAAGCTGTAGGCAAATGATAAAACCATTGTGTATGTTGGTTAACCTGAGCTCTATGTTACGTGCGCATATCACAAAATGGATTGCTTTATCAATTGATAAAGGTAGGGGTTCAAATTAAAATAACACTTCAGTTAAAAAATCCTAGTAATAATATAGCAATGCTTCAGATACCAGATAAGCAAATTCAAATTAATAATCAATAAAATTTTGGTTTATACTCTCAATTATCCACCTGTATCCTACTGAGTAAGTATACTTCATTAGTCATTTATGGATCAACCTGACTTTCTTGTTAAGATGACACATAGCTGCTTCTATACTCTATTTCTATTGACAAAAAAATCAGTTGTTAATAAAACCCTTACTTACTGAGGAAGAAAGAGAATATGTATTTTTTCTGCCTATTGTTGCACAACTTGAATGACTTTATGACCTTGCATTATGTCTCCTCAAAGGGACCATTTCAATAAAAGAATGAGAATACCTACTGGTTTAATTCTCATGATGAATTCAGTATTACTCATTTTCTTCTTCTCTGAGTACATAAATATATTTCATAAGTTATGCTCTACATTGTGATTCTTTTTATCTTCCACTTAAGTTATTTTGGACCATTTTCTGGACCATTTTGTCAGTTCATTGGCTAATGCACAAGACAGGTGTAAACTCACACTCCTTTATGATTATCATTGCCCATTGATCTGAGAGTATCAGCAATACCACCATTCTTTCTGTCCATTGAGTGGACTTATCTTCTCCCTTTACAAATATGACAATTGTTGAGATGCAATATAACTGTTTCCAGGCTGATGGCCAGCTCTTACCTTTGAACAGTAAACCATGCTGTTTATTAAGCAACTGGTAGTAACTGATCATAAAGAGGAACAAATTTGGCAATGTAGTCAGAAGAATTTCTCAGGAGGATCCATGGTGGATGTTAAGGTTATGGCAGAAACCTCTTCCTGTGGGCAATTTTTACCTCCAAGAATACCCTGAAACATGTTTTTGAGCATTTGATGAGGAAACATTTCTCTGCATGTTTCTCTCTATCAAAATATTCTCAGTCTATAACATTATGAACATTTTGGATTTTAAAATAATTTTATGTATTTTTGTAATAAAAGCAATTTTAACTGAAATCCTGGACCACAATTATCTTTAAAAGACATATGTTTGGCAACTGTCTCAAGTAACTTTCTAGTAATGTCCTACCAGTCATTATTTGGAGGCAGTTAAGAGTTTATTGCAAAACCTTCATAATGTGGACATTTCAAATATTGTTGAATTTTGGCAATGTATTGTCTCAATGGAATTAATGAGTAATGACTCTTTAAAGTGCAAAGTGACATGATTATTGCTGAGTCAAATTCAAATTCACACAGTAAGTAAAGTAGATTGTCAAAAACAGAAAAAGAAATTTCTAAAAAGAAGTTGACATATTCCTCGATATTGTGTGAAGTTGATCCAGAAACCAAAATTTCAGTTAGTTTTCTACTACATGTTTTGATTTGGAGCTTATAGAGAGATTAATGTTCATGTATGTGCATGTATGTATGCACGTGTTAAATCTCTAATGTCTCCAACCCAAGTAATCTCTAATAAATTCACTGGGGCTAGTACTGTAACAACTGAGCCTCTCTCCAGTAATCTGTGATCATTCAATTGAGATATCAACATTATAAATAAAATGAGTATCAATAAAATGAGTATCAAAAATATTTAATTATTTTCTTATTAAGTTTTGGGAATAAGAATGGTAAATTAAATATTTCTGAAAGTGTATATATTGAAATCTACCCAAGAATGAAGATTATTTTGTACCTTCTTTAAAAATAAGCATTAATCAAATAGTTCACAAGATATAATGACCCTTAATTTGTTGGCAGTGCTAGAATAACCTGCAATCTCTGTTATAAAAATAAAAAGTATATTAATCACTGGTTCATTTTATGCAAAATTAAAATAAAATCAGTCACAGAATAAAGAGAAGGAGCACATAAAAATATAAGGAAAATATTTGCAAAACTGAAAAGGCAAAAGTTTCTGGGCCAGGACCCAAAAGCATTACATGCAAAATAATAATAGTTTGCATCAAAATGAAAAAAAAGACATGTTTGGTTTTTAAAGTTTTTGTAAATAAGTTTATTTTGAACTGATACATAAGAGCATAACAATCATGCATATCCATAGAGCTTAATAAAATACTTCTACCACACCCAGGATCAAGTCAGGGTAATTGGCATTTTTCTCTTCTTATCATTTCGTTATGGTTGAAGCTTTTGACTGTCTCTCATCAAGATCCTCATAAATATATAATAAATGATTGTAAACTCTAGTCATTCCCCTGTGCTGGTTACAAGAGAACTTATACCTTCTATTTCACCATGCTTTGATCCCCATTATCCAATCTCTTTTTATCTCCCTTTTCTCCATTCTTCCCAACCTCTAATAGTGACTATTCTACATTCAACTCAACGTTATTTTATCTTCTACTTATGAAAGTGAACAAGTGGTACTTGTCTTTCTGGGTCTGATTTCTATCATGTAAGTGGAATCATACAGAATATACTGTTTGAATTTGTTTTCTTTCACTCAGTATAAACTGTGAGATTTTTCCCACATTGTTTTGCTATTAGCAACAATATTTTTTCTTTTTCTTTTTGTATAGCTATGTAATTGAACAGGACAAATGGATAGTTAGGAGTTTAACTTGCTAGAAATTGTATACTGTCTAGGTTGGCCCAAATGAATAATGGAATCCAGTTGCTTCACATCCTGACCAACATTTGGTATTGTCTTTCTTTTTAATTTATTTTAGTAGACTGAATAAAAGTAGTATCTCATTGTTTTCAATTTGCATTTTCTTCATGACTAATAATATTGTACATCACTTCATTTGCTTATTTTCATACCTGTATTTTAATTTTTTGTTCTTGCTTAATTGGAAAGTCTTCTGATAAGTGTTATAAAAGTTCATTATGTATTCCATATAAATGTCCCTAACTATGAAGGACCTAGGAATTAGACCAGAGAACCTGCACCTAATAGAAGAAAAAGTAGGTCCAAGTCTTCATCATGTTAGCTTAGGACCAAACTTCCTTAACATGACTCCCAAAACACAGGAAATAAAAGCAGGAATCAATAATTGAAATAGATTCAAACTAAAAAAAGCTTTTTCTCAGCAAGGAAACAATCAACAATAAGAGAGAGCCTACAGAGTGAGAGAAAATCTTTGCCACACACACTTCAAACAGAGCATTAATCTCCAGAATCTATAAAGAACTCAAAAAAACTTTACACCAAGAATACAAATAACCCAATCAAAAAATGGACTAAGGAACTCAGCAGACAATTCACAGAATAAGATACACAAGCGATCAACAGATACATGAAAAAATGTTCAACACCTCTAGTAATAAGAGAAATGCAAATCAAAACTACCCTGAAATTTCATCTCAATTAAAATGTCTATTATTTCACGCCAATTAGAATGTCTATTATCAATATAAGCAACAATAGGTACTGGCAAGAATGTAGGGAAAAATGTACACACATAACATTGCTGGTGGGGTTGCAAATTGGTGTAGCCACACTGGAAAGCAGTATGGAGATTCCTCAGAAAACTTGGAATGGAACCACCAGCTATCCCACTCCTTGGCCTATACCCAAAGGACTTAAAATCAGCATACTACCGTGACACATCACATCAATGTTTATAGCAGCTCAATTCAACTACATTGTGAAGCCAACCTAGATGCCCTTCAATAGATGAATGGATAAAGAAATTGTAATACATATACACAATGGAATATTATTCAGCCATAAAGAAGAATAATATTATGGCATTTGCAGGTAAATGGATGGAGTTGGAGACTATTATGCTAAGTGAAATAAGCCAATCCCAAAAAATCTAAGGTCAAATGTTCTCTCTGATATTTGGATTCTGACTCATAGTAGGAGGGGAGGAGGAATGGAGGTTCACTGGATTGGAAAAGGAGAAATGGAGGGAAGGGAGGGGAATGGGAATGAAAAAGATAGTAGGATAAATTGGACATAACTTTCCTATATTCATATGTGAATACACAACCAGTGTAACTCCAAGAATGGGACGTTATACTGCACATATGTATGATATGTCAAAATACATTCTACTGTCATGTACAACTAAAACGAACAAATTTTAAAAAATAAATAATCACAAAAAATTGTTTTTAAAAGACCAATCAGTATAATAAGGTATCTTCTAAAAAAGTTTCAACTAAAATAAGACACCCAACAAAACATTTAAATTGACCAAAGGATTGACTGTTACCAGTGAAGATTCTTGCAATTAACTGAGTGATGTGGCCAGACATGCAGAAGAATGGATTTGCAATATCTGCTCATAAGTAAGTACATAAATTAATAAACACAATTAAATAAACATTTGAGGTGGCAGGTGATGCTTGTTGCTCTAATTTAAGCAGTGTACAATGCATGCTATACATATATCACATTAAACTCCATAAAATGTACTATTATGTGTCAGTCATAATATCATGAAAATAGCATGGAGACAAGAAAATATAAAAAGTGTTCTTTTGGCACCAGTGAACTGAATCAAATGTAACTAAGGCAATCCTTAGAATGATACATTAGCCTGGTGTGACCCAGTCCTACATGATAGCTTATTGACGTCTTCCAATACCAGGAAATCATGAGGATCAAAAATATGAGACTTCTATTAATCACTATAAAACTTTTGAGTAATAAAAGTTTCTTGCCCAAGTATCACAAAAACAATTAATAGTATTGATAAATTTTGAATGACCAGGTTCCAAAGAGCAATGAATGCTCTCTATTAACACAGAAAACAAAGTTTTTGAATTACAGTATTACTAAAATAAGGCTATTCCAAAGGTATGAAGGGGGAGTGACTTATAATTCATAACAATGTGAAAAATTACATGAATACAAATTTTAGTTCTTGTGCTCTTAAAGTATGATGTTGTCATCATAGTGACATTTCAGAAATACGTAATATTAAAATTTTAATTGAAATCCTAAAATGTGAAATAGAATTAGTCCTGAATACTAAAAATGGATTCTCTACAAATCAATCAGTATGGATTGTTGACTAGTTGACAGAGATTTTTATTTAGAAAAGAAGTTGATTGTTGATTAATTTAGAATATTTCAACTGAGTTGATAAGCAAATCCACACTGTTTCTCATAGTGTCATGTGTTATAAGCAACACCATGAAACATAAACTGGGTATGGTATCTATTTGCTGGCAAACTGGTTGACATAGCCAGCATTACACAAATAATATCCTCATTAACGAGCAGAACAGTTATGCATTTTTATATTATTGTGCTAGTATTCATAGTTTTGTTAATGTTTGCACTACATCAATCTTTATATGACCTAAGAGGGGAAAGGGAAAGAGGAACTGCAGGGGACTGAATTAGAGCAAATTATATTCCATGCTTGTACAATTGTGTCATAATGAACCTTAATATTACGTACAGCTAAAATTAACTAATAACACATATATTTAAGAAGATGTAGTAAACATCTTTCAAAGACCTGATCAAATTTTGAGATGTTAAGGCATTATTAATTAAACAAATTAATTTTTGTTTAAACTAGTGCAAATAGCTGCTTTGGTGTCAGTTGAAATTCTTTATCTCTATTTGTTAATTTCTTAATTACTTTAGTACTGGCATGACAATAAGTCACTAATCATCCTCAGTAAGAATAGATCTATGGGTGGTAAAATAGACAACATTTTGTTTTTTCCTGAATGATTAGATTATTAGCTGACAATACAAATTACAGTTAGCCCTTTACGTTCTAGTAAGATAATAGTTTGAAAGAGACCAAAAGAACAATGATTTAATATTTGATATGTTTGAAAATTTGGATGTGAGAGCAAATACTCAGCAAGCTTATTTGGTGTTTTAGTGTATTTCCCTCCACCCCTCCCTGGGTTCTCTAGTCATTATCATGCATGAGGAATATTATCTCAACTAAACCAGATAGTTAAGTCAGAAAGAATTGTCATAGGAGAAGCCATGCTTGTTTGCCTCTTAAGAAAAGGCCCTACGCCAAGGAAACAGGACCTAGGAAAGGCCAAAATTGCTAAATATTACTCAATTAGACTACAGCTGCCATGGTAATCTCTTATATAAATATAATCCTTAAGGAAAATTCATGGCTTATCATGTTAAATACATTCTCAAATTAATCAGGTGCATCATCTCCAAGTGATTTCAGAAAACTAAAGGTAAAAGAAAATGATTAAAAAGAGAATTATTTTGATACCACCAGCGATGAGAATCAACGTTACTTTCTATCATGGCAGCTTGAGGAATGTTGTCAATTTTATTTCAGAGAAAAGCAGATTGGAAACAATTATTTCAAAAATAAAAACAGTAATGTAAACGTTACAAATTAAAAACTTCAATCAGTTTGAAAACTACCCAAGCAATTCTTAAAAAAAAAAAAAAATAGCCTCATGGTAAGATAAGAACAGCAAGTTTGTAGTTTGTTTATATCAGTCTATGAAAGAGGAACCTAAGTTATCTGGGAAATTATTGACAAGAGAGAGCTTTTGAAGGGATGACAAACTTTCCATACATTTTGTGATGACTGAAAACCCACATAAATTATACATAAGAATGGAAAATGCAGGATTCTAGTGGAGATGGAAAGTCTGGAAAATGTAGAATCTTGTGCCAAAAAGTACATTTTTTTATCCACATACTTCTTGATTGACAGGAGGCCTATTGACTTGAAGAGTCTGAGCACAGTCATTGAATGACTGTCTGGCTCTTCAGCCACAGCAGTGGGGAACATATGCCTGTGGGGACAGGCTGCAGTGACCACCCTGCTCTGTTGTACACAGCACAGAACACAGATTTAAAAATTAGAGGACAGACACATCAATTGCATAAGAGAATAAAAATCTAATGACCTTCAAAGAACAAAGCAGAATTAACAGTCACCACAATATACTTTTCAAATTTCTAGTTTCAAAAACAATAAAATTTCTGGATATGGGAAATAATAAAAGAATGTAAGTCATATTTTCAAAAGAGCATTCAAATAAAATGACTTAGTACCAGATGTTGAATTTACCAGGCAAATGTTTATAACGTTCATAAATGTGCTTAAAGAATTAATGCAATATGTTAAAAACAAGTGAAAACATAGGGAATATTAGTAACAAAAAAGAAAATAATCTCATGAAATATTCAAAGTTTAAAAATGTAATTGATACAATAAAGTTTATCTACATGCTTCTATTGATTTTGTAGAAAAATCACTTCATTTTAGAAATGAATGGATGCTGCAAGATGAAATGGGCTGTCTACTGATCTTCCTAATGTGGTAGCAGAAAAAAATGCTATCTTAAGTGCTTAAGGTTTGATGTTGTTAACAGTTTAAGAAAACTCTACATTGTAGAAAGATTTTGATACTAAACTTTGCATTGCACATAGTTCTAATGCATTGTATTCACCACCAGTAATTCTATAATGGTAGATTGTGCCTGCAGACTTTTAAGCAATAAACATAAATAACTTTATATATATGGTATTGACAAAGTTATCTATTAAAATATGAATGAATAAACAGAGACAAGAGAATTTATTAAAGTATACAAATTTAGTGCATACACTGGTTTATTTTAGATTTTATATTTATTGATCAAGTTTTCATGCAGTCGAAGTGGAATTAGGGTGCTTAAGGACCACCATTAAGCCCTCCTCGGCTGAATCAGTTGTGTGGAAATAAGTATTTTTGCTCAGTACTAATTTTTAATGTACCACTTCTCTCCTGAGAACCAACCACTGACATCAATTTCATAGGTGTCAACATAATTCATTTATACACAATAACTACATCTGAAGATATATTTTCTGACTTTTCCGTAGTGTTCTTAACATAAAAATTTTTACTCATGTTATCTGTCCTCTGATAATTTTTGGTAATTATGCAAGAAAAATGACCCCCATTATTTAATTTTAGGACGCATTTATTACTCCATATATTCCCTACGCTCTTAAGCAGTCAATGCATCCTCTGGCCTCTGGCAAGAACTGACTATATATCTGCCCCTATAGTTGTATCTCATTTAATTTTATGGAAACAAAATTATACACATGTAGGCTTTTGTGTCTAGTTTCTTTCATTTATTTTAATATATTTTTAAATATATTTATATATATTATTTTTTAATATATTTATCTTATTGGTGTAGTAGTGGCTTGTTTGTTTTTTTACTGATGGTTAGTATTTCATTGTATGGATATACCATATTATGCCTACCCATTTATCATTTGGATATTGCAGTTGATTTGGTGGTTCTTTTGGATAAAGTCTATAAGTAGAAGTCCCTATGGTCATATAGTTTCATCTATTATAGGTATATGAATATAGTAGTCATGTTAGTCATGTTGTGATTATATCTTTAAACTAAAACAAAACAAATGAAAACCCTAAAAAGTTATTTCCAAATTATTATGTCGCTTTCACCTGAAAATATACATTTGCATTTTCCAAGTGGAAAATGAAAGGATAGCCACCTTTGTAAGGTAGACAGTGATGGTTTTGGAGACTTGATATGCTAGGAAAATAGAGGCAGTGGGGTCTGCGCAGAACTGAGTCAGCACTGAGGGTTTGCAAAATTCAGATATTTGGAGGTCTGAATTCAATTGTTTGGGTCAAACTGAGCACATTTTTCTCACTCTGTGTCAGTAGTTAACAAAGTGAAGTATTCATGATAAAAATTTCAAAAGCCTCAGTAGTGTAGAAATGAGGGTGAATATGAGGGGGGACACTCTTCCTTGGGTCTCACTTTACGGCATGTGTTTTGAGTAAGAAGCACTAACAGATGTATTTTGGGCTACTTTAAGAAAATTTTGTATAGCAAGCAGTTTGGGGAGGAAGAGATAAATTATACCTCAGGGACAGAAGAAAAATTTGTTATCCAACCTGGATGCTAAAGATGACATGTCCATTCAGGGAAAAGTTCAAACAGGTTTACCAAATATGCTTAAAAGAGTTGGGGAGTCTGAAGCTCAGAGTTCCTTAGCTGTGTAACACAAACCCATTGTGAAATCAGCATCACCTCTATGATTTTTATATCACCTCTATGATTCTTGAGAGCAAGGTTATAGTTGGAAACTTGAACTTATTTTTATCTCTGAAGCAGGAGAGTTTATAAATTACTGGTATAAAAATTTATAAGCTAACAAAATAAATTCTCAGGGACATCACAGATCTTGATATTTTTTTCTCATGGAATTCTCCTTCCTTTTTGAGAAGACAGACACTAATAATCAATTGACTATTAGTACAGGTGGCCTTGCAATTCTGCAGCTTCTGCATTGTGGATTCAACCAACTACAGGCCAAAAATACTTTAAGAATTGTGTCTGTATGGAATATATACAGTTTTTTGTAATTATTTCCTAAGAATTTTATTTAATGACAATTTGTATAGTATTTAAGTATAATACATTGTATAAATAGTCTAGATATTATTTAATGTATATGAAAGGAGCTGGAGGTATAGCTCAATGGTGAAAGTCATTGCCTAGCATATGTAAAGCCCTTTGTTCAACCTTCTATACTTCAAAAATAAGTAAGTAAATAAATAAAAACTAAAATAAAATAAAATCTATTATAGGATGTGTGTAGGTTTTACTCAAATTGTACATAATTTTATTTAAGGAACTTAAGCATCCAAGGTTTTTGGTTTTTGGTGAGTCCTAGAGCTAATTCTCTGTGAATACAGGGAGGACTGTATTCCTCCAGAAAAGAGAAGCACTATGGAAAAAGAAGGTAGCACAAACAAGACAAAGTGAGTGTGGTGGGGGTCATGTTATATAAGGTGGTCCAACCCCAAACACACTTAAAGGAAGTGAAGCCTGAGCTATGAGAATAACTCAAGTTGTTGACAACTTCTTCTTTGCATAAATCCTCAAATCGTTTTAGTTATAAATATTTTGTAGTTTGAATCCTTAAAATTCTTTGAATGCTTTAAATTTCTTGAAAAACCAAAAACTAAATTTAGTAGGAACAACAACAACAACAGGCAATATGACAGAAAAGATAATCAACAAATGGAAAGCTCTAGCCAAGCCTGTGATCGATGTAGAAAATCTCGTCTGCTATTGGTGTCCTTACCTCCTTATTTCCCAACGTCCAGCAATGGCTGAGCACCTTCTGCATCCTCGGGGTGTCTTCGAGCTTTGATTGCATTCTGAGATTCATCAACTTCTCCTTTCTCTGTTGTTATTTTTATTAATATGGGAGTCAGTAATTCATGACAATATTTCATCTATTTCCCTGTTTATCTCTTTAAATCAAGGGTGATTTCTTAATCTTTAATTAATCCTCCATCAATGCCTTCAAATTTTTTACTATCACAAAATGGTGACATTCAAAAATGATCTGTAAAATGTCTGTGCTAGATCTTTGCTCATTTAGTATTTTCTTTTAAAATGACTTTACTTTTTTCCATTTTGAAAATTCAATTGATTGCTTTAAAAAAGATATGTGAAGTTCAATATATTGCTGCATATAAGCCGCATCACATTTACACAAATGTACATATATGCACAAACTTTCTTCATTTAAAAACACAAATATTTCAAACTGGACTTTGAAATATTATTGTTAATTAGAAAAATAACACTTGGCTTATTTGTGTAAGAGCCAATGAAAGTAAACATGTTCTTAGCCCACACACCTTATTACACAATTGTTGGGCTGTGTTACTTTGTCTGAATGTTGTCATAAATATTATAAATTTCCACTTGGATTACTGTAATAGTAAAAACAGGTCACCCTCAAAAACAAATGGAAAAGACAGAATATAAAAGACATTCAGAACATTTAATAAACTCTTATAACAATAATAAGAAAACAAATGATCTTTTCATAAAAATGGGTAAAGATGTAAGTAGACATTTTAAAAAGTAAGATGTAAAAATTCCTAATAAGACTTGAAGATTAGTATTAACAATGTCATTAGTCATCAGGAAAATGCAAATTAGAACCACAGATACTATACCATACTCACAGAATGGCTATTAAAAATATTGACTAAAATGTGGAGAAACAGGAACTTTCAAACATTGCTGGCGACAATAACAACTGTGCTGCTATTTTGGAAAACAATTGGAATTTGAATGTAGCTGAATTTATGATCCAACATGCCACTCATTAAGCTGAAATCATGTTTGCACAAAAACTTTGTATGTTCAAATGCCAAAATTAGAATTACCTCACTGTTTTATCAGCAGGTGGGTCTATAGACACAAGAGAGTACAGTTGATCTATTCAATGCATTGTACTTCAGATATAAAAAGAAGTGGAATACCATTAACTGAATGATTCTAATTATTGTAATGAATAGAATTAAATTGAAATATCTTTAGAAATAATCAGCAATTATAATAAATGCCTTGAAAATTTGTTACCCAATAGATACTGAAATGACATAACTTTCAAAAAAGGGCCAAGAAATTTGGTTTAGAAGTCTCACTGATAAGCGCTTACCTATACTTTGACTCTTATTTTAATTATCTTAATAATGTACCTTAGAGGATTTTCCATGCAGAGCATGTGGGTGTACTTAATTCATATTTAAAGTCTACAAATTATTCCATTCTGTGCATAAAACATTATATATTTAAATAGTTTGCTATTTACACACACCTGTAAATTAAGGTACTCAGGAGGTGGAAGCGAAGGCTCACAATTTCTAGGTCAGCTTTTTGGGCAATTGGTAAGACTCTGTCTCAAAATTAGGAAAAAAAGAAAATAGAAAAGAAAAAGGGCTGGTAGTGTAGCTCAGTGGTAGAGCAATGCTAGGTTCAACCTCAAAGCCTACAAAAATATTTCCTAGGTATGAATATAAAGAATATTTCTTATTTCATTTAAAATGGTGCTAACAGTCAATATATTGAACTCATATTCTGACAGTTTTTTAGGTGATTCTGAAAAGTAAACTCCTAAGGTTGAAATTTATAACAGGAAAGATTTTGCACATTACTTTTTAATTTTTTTTTTTTTTTTTTTTTTTGTGGTGCTGGGGATTGAACCCAGGGCCTTGTGCATGTGAGGCAAGCACTCTACTAGCTGAGCTACATCCCCAGTTCTGTACATTACTTTTTAAATTAATATTTTCACGTTTCCTTTTAAAAATATTAACCATTTTTCTTCTTCACTGAGCTTATGCACTGTATTCTAAATGGGAAATAAGATCTTTTCACTAGATCATTAAAAATCACTCCAAAAGGGCTACAGAATTTGCAATTTGAGAAACAAATGAAATTGAAGGATATACTATACAGCATCCTAAAGAGAGAGCCACAGCATGCCTGGAGATCCACAAAAGTCCTCTAAATGCCTGTAGCTGGGTCCCAATAACCAGGTACAGGGCAGAGGAAGGACACATTGACCAGAGCCTTTATTGAGGGTCACAAGTAGGATGGTTTGTGGCACGTGGGAAGCATTCTCGAGTAATTTGAATGTAACTGAATCAACACGAAAAGGAGAGATGGAGTGAGATGGGGAGGTTATCGTAAGGCTTAGTTTTGAATATAAAAGTTGCAGGTGGGTACCTAGCAATGGGCAGTAACCAGGTAAAAGTTCAAACCAAGTAAGGTGTTGCCAGATCTCTGATCCACTGAAAGAAAAACACCAGCTTTTCATTACACCCTCCCTCAACATTGCAAGATGCTTGTTATGCAACCTACTGATTCTCTTCCAAGTTATTAGTTGAAAGTGTTATTATTTTTTTTTATTCTGCTCTTCTATAAGTTACCATATATTAGCTCTTTTTAAACTTATTCTTTTTCTTTTTAAGTCTTTTGTCCAATTTCTTACTATTAATCATCACTGGTTGATCAATTCTTCTCATCATCTATATCTAATTCATAGGACAAATGCCATGAAACTTGATGAGTTAGAGAATAAATTAAATGATACATATACACATACACCACACATATTGACATAATTGCTTGATGAGTCAAATAGATAAGTATTGGGACCTGTTGCAGTAAATTTTGGGGGAATCCTATTTTTTGCTAAACTAAGCACTCAGACAAACCACTTCTCTGTTCTCTGTGAACCTTCAGCCATGATATATAATTAATGGTAATCTCAACACCCTTTCTTAACGTAATGTCCAGCTTGTTCTGTGGATGAAATGAGAGAAAGTAAGTGAAAGAAAATGAAAAAAATATTACATATGTTATGAAACCAAGGATGGATTTAACACAAAAAGCAGCAACTAAGAAATAACTGTGTTTAAGGGAATTTCAAATTAAATCAAAGGCAGTATTGACAGGCTTCCAGAGAAAGAGCTCAGACCCTTTTAAAGCCTAACAATACTGCTGATGCTGTAGAATGAGCACTAGAAAGCCAGAGACCTTTAACTTCCCTACAGTTTTGGAACTGATTAGTTCTTTATTTTAAATCTATTAGCTTTAATTTACAGGTTTCAAGTTCCCTTGATTAGAAGAAAAGAATGTAGTATAGTTTATGGGATTAGAAATCCAATCTTTGGTCTCTCTATTATCAAGTCAACTTAGGAAACCAAAAGATATAGCAAACACAGTTAAAATCTGAGTTATTCAAGTACATAA
Organism: Sciurus vulgaris; assembly: GCF_902686455.1. Classification (NCBI taxonomy): domain Eukaryota; kingdom Metazoa; phylum Chordata; class Mammalia; order Rodentia; family Sciuridae; genus Sciurus; species Sciurus vulgaris. The sequence goes on along the minus strand of NC_136470.1, from coordinate 19,755,743 downwards.
TCTTGAATTCAGTCATCTTGCTTTTAAGTCTCCATGATTTATTGAATCCCAAAATGATTAATTTTTAGAAAATATGTATGATACAATAAAGTGATCTTTATCTTCTAATATGAAATGTTAAAATTGTTATTCAATATCTGACTTAACTACAATATCTTAACATGAATTAGTATTATTTTGCACATTAAATTTCGGTCACAAAATTTGGAAAAATGCTTAGTTTCTTTGTCCCATGTAATGTGTATTTTAAATAAATACTTTTCTTGAGCTATTTATGCTAACTAATAATTTGTGGGAAACATTCTGAATGTTAATGCTTCCAATCATATTGCCTTTAAAGTATACCATTGCTATAAAAGTTTCTTGCATTTGTAGCATTTATGCTTTTAGATAATATTTAATTCAATTAGAATAAAGAGAAATGACTTAAAATGCTAATGTAAATAGTTGTGCATATGTGTAAATATATCAAATGCATGCATTTTTCTTGTAAATTGCAAAATAATTAAATTTTATTCTAAAGAACTTTGTTTACTTTAAAGTCTCATATAAAATACTTTTTAACAGAAAAATAAAAAGTATTCCCAGGTGATATACTACTATAAGGTACTTTGTAGATAATATACTATAATATACTGTTAATACCCAAAGAATTCTTAGTTTCTAAGATTTAGCAAAATGACCATGGCTAAATTCTTCTGGCAGCAGTCAAATGAAAGCACATAAATGTGTGCATGCTAAATATATAAAGTAATACTGTGTAAGAATGATACTCCTTTTTAGTAATATCTTTATAGTAAATGCCGGTTCGTGAATTTTGAAAGGTAATTTTCAATATCACAGAAAGTCAAGAAAATAGAACCTCTTTGCAAAATATGAATATTAGTGCAAAGAAGGTACATGTATGTCCAGTCTCCAAACACCTCTACTTAAAACATGCTAAGAAATCCCTGTACCCACACAGGAAGATGTACTTTACTTGATTTTTCTAGGTGACCCCTTGGAATTTAATGATGCAGTTTTTCCAAACTTTATGTTTACTTGGATCATTTGCCTTTCTAATCACTGTGTTCAACTTATTTCAGAATCATCCTATTCTTAAAGAACAAGTGCTGATGCCCTTTCTAAACCAGGCTGGACCTTCTTCATGTGTGATTTAAGGGAAATTTTAAAAAGATTTATGTATGTATTTCAAAAGATATGTGTAAGTATTTTCACATAATTGTATACATTCCTAAACAATGTACTTAAAATATGAATATCTTATGCACATTCCTTACATGAGTATGTATACACATGCATGTGTACAGTAATGTTTCTTATATGAATTGTCAAAGGTGTGCTTTTTGAATTTGCACTTCTTGAAGTAACAAATAAAAATAAATTATTTGAATTTATGGAAAGATGTTATAAATAAGCTTAAGTTCTTAGCTTAGGAAGATATTAAAAATAACATATTTGAATGCTGATAATCATTAAACTGAACTACTTGTTCCTTTACATAATCTTTTCTTTGATTTTTAACAACTCTATTTATTTGAACAAATGAATGAAGAAATATGCTGTTCATGAAGACTTTTCAATCTATAAAATATCAGAAATTTTTTTCTCAATAATCTGAATAAGATTACAAAATGAGATTCACTAAGCCCCTTATTTTTCATAATGATATCAAATGAAACAGATGGTGGGTTATTTCTACTATTTTACATTTGGAACATGGAATCATTTAATTTTCATACCATTTTCTTTTTTAAGGTAGGGAATTTTAAATTACTGATATAATTGCCTATATTCATTTCTTTAAGTTTCTCTGCACAGATATCATAAATTTGACTTTGTAAATATATTGTATAACTAGGAAGGTCTATTGTGCTAAAATATTTTCTGTTAGATTTTATTTGCAAAACTCAATTTCAATACTCATTATTTCATCTGGAATAAACAACAGAACATGTTGGATTCATCCAAATTAATTATAATTAATCAAAAGTGTAACCATAGTGAGTCAAAATAGAAGATTGTGCTTGCTTACTAGTAAAAATAATGGAAAAAGAATCTAAATGCTCTAGAAAATATGTTCTCCTAGGTATTTAATTAACTTCACCAAAACTACAGCTGTGTGCATGTGTGTGTGTGTGTGTGTGTGTGTGTGTGTACATAGTCAAATTTTAAATGTTGAAAAAGATAAATTTCAAGCAAGTTTGCTTCTGAAGACAATCAAAATATAGATGTATTGAAGTGTTGGGTAAACCAAATTACTTAAAAATTACTTAAGTGTTCCAAAAGGAGAATATGAGCAGAATGATTACCTTTCTTGAATCATATAGAGTGGAAAAGTGTGCTCTTTTCCTATGGTTCTTTTCCTTTTTGCCATCATGGTATCAAGAATGGAAAAGCCTTTTAGTTTAAGTCCATCCCATTTATTGATTCTTGCTTTGGTTTTTTATGCTTTGGGAGTCTTGTTAAGGAAGTTTGGTCCTAAGCCAACATGATGAAGATTCGGGCCTACTTTGTCTTCTATTTGGTACAGGGTCTCTGGTCTAATTCCTAAGTCCTTGATCCATGTTGAGTTGAGTTTTGTGCAGAGTAAGAGATAGAGGTTTTGTTTCATTTACTGCTTATGGAAGACCAGTTTTTCCAGCACCATTTGTTGAACAGGTTACCTTTTCTCCATTATGTGTTTTTGGCACCTTTGTCTAGTATGAGACAACTGTATTTATGTGAATTTGTCTCTGTGTCCTCTATTTTGTACCATTGGTCTACCTGTCTATTTTGGTGTCAATACCATGTGGTTGTTGTTACTATTGCTCTGTACTATAGTTTAAGGTCTGGTATGCCCTTCAACAGATGAGTGGATAAAGAAACTTTGGTATATATACACAATAAAATATTATTCAGCCATCAAGAAGAATAATATCATGGCATTTGCAGATAAATGGATGCAATTGGAGAATATCATGCTAAGTGAAATAAGCCAATCCAAGAAAACCAAAGGCCAAATGTTTTCCCTGATAAGTGGATGATGATATATAATAGGGGTGGGGGGTGGGGAGGGTGAGAGAAGAATGGAGGAACTTTAGATTATGTAGAAGGATATGAGAGGAAGGGGGAAAATGAAAAATGGTGGAATGAGACAGACATAATTACCCTATTTACATGTATGATTACACGAATGGTAGGAATCTATTTCATGTACAACCATAGGAATGAAAAGATGTACCCCATTTGTGTACAATGAATCAAAATGCAGTCTGTAAAAAATAAAGAAAAAAAAAAAAGAATGGAAAAGCCACTCAAGTTAAAGAAATTTTCAGGCCTTTATTACCATAACTGGGATATGGGATATGGGATATTCTGTTTGTGTTTTCATCAAAATATACCTATATATCCATTTCTTTTTTTCAGATCAAATTCATTGCTGCCACCTATATTTTTTTTTTTTTTTTTAAATCCAGTCAACCTAAAACTTTATTTTCAAATGCAACTTTTTGGTCAGGGTTTCTGTTCTGTTTTCAGAGAAATCAGTTTAGTTTAGAACTAATAGAGGCAATGTCTTTTCCATAAATCGAGAACTGAGGAGAAATCTGTCTATAAACACTAAAGACAACCCAAAACATTATTTCTGTCATGAATCTGGAATGAGATGGGAAAATTGAATGAAAGTTTTACTGCGCAAAAAATATTCCCTGCAGTAGCTTCTGAGGTCTTCCTGATTTTCCAGCAAGTTCACTCTCCCTTCTGTTTTCCCAAAACACTTATCAATAAGCTGCATGGAAAACATGGTCAGGATGAATTTAGCAGAAAAAGCAGTCTAGTACTTGTGGTAGGATAGGCCTATTTTGAGAAGTTAGTAACTGATCACAATTTCCTAACTAAGGGTGAAAGTACCAAATTTCAAGAGAACCATTAGCATAATTTCTTCCATTTTTTTTTGAAAAGATTTTTTTAGTTGTTTTTAAAACAGCCTAAAACTCACCTTTTAGGATAAAACATCATAGAAAAATTGAAGGCACAATGTAATCCTAAAATAACATAGATTTTTACAAAAAAAATTTGTTGTCAATACAAAAATAACCTTTGGAAAATAATTAAAGAAAGTAACAAAATGAACATAAGTCACTCCAAAGCTGACTTTACTTTTACTTCTCCAGAAAGTCTATTTTGTCATTTGTCATCAGGGTCTCTGTTAAAAGAATCTGTGGAAATGATCATTTTCGTTTTTATGTGAAAAGAAAAAAAATTTCTTTTACCAGAGGTCTCAAGTATCCTCCTCCTTCCTACAGTCTTCCCTTTTTAATGGTAATGAAGTCCTTATGACATTCGAAAAAAATTGCAATTCATAAGCTCTTCTTTGCCGGGGGGGTGTCTTGTGCATTTTAGCTTAGGTAGGAAAGGAGTCCAAAGCAGGCCTCTCTTTTTCTGTAATACTTTGCCCATTTGCTATCCAGTTTTAAAAGAAGACAGTTTCAGAAGGGAGGTCAGAGCACCAGAGTTCTCTCAGTTTTAATAATTTGAGATTATGATTCATCAGAGCCTGGTGATTGGTACTCCGCTTATCAGAATACAGTTAATTTTATGAATTACTGTGAATCTAAGAGTAGTTACCAAAGAAATGAAGAGCCACCTGGCAGAGCCAAATCTATTGTGACCAGAAGAAAAAAGATTATTCTGAGACAAACATGACCCCTTGACTTCTTTTAGGCTTAAGGGATATTTCAAAGTTCGCAGAAGTGAAAAGTCTTTGGGAGGATATCAGATCTTGACTTTTAAATTTGATGGAATGTGGACTTACATCTAAGGTATTGGAACTTTAATATTAACTCCCCCAGAATAAGAGAATAAGTCTTCTTTCTTCTCTTTGAATGTCTAATGTTGGTTACAATTCAGGTTTTATGGTGACTTTGATTTTCAGTCCTGCTAAACAAGGTAACATCATCATCATATCCTGGGGTTGAACTTTCTATGTTCTCTAGTAAAACATAACTGTTCTCGCTGCCATTTGGAGAAAGGATTTCTTTCTTAGCAGAGGATGTCAGTTCACTCCAGGTAATGTCAGTATTTTTAAAAGCATGTAGAAGGAAGATACCATTGATAATGGTGAAGAACCCACTCAGGGTCCCAATGATATCTCCAGCGTTCATGCCATACCACTCCTGGAATAAGATGGCGGAGCAAGTCACTACCATGGAGGTGAAGAACACATAATAGATGGGGGTCACCAGAGATGTATTAAAAATGTCCAGTGCTTTGTTGAGATAGTTAATCTGTGTAGTCACTGAAAGCACAAGTACAGCCAGCAAAACAAAGACCAGCGGATTCTTGTAAACTGGCTTCCATTCTAATAGTTCCTTAATGGCAATTCCCAGGCCCTTGACAGAAGAAACCGAAAATGCTCCAATCAGAGAACAGACTGAAATGTAGACCAATATATTGGTCTGTCCCTTCTTGGGGGCCACAATCAAAATGAGCACCAAGGAGATCACAGTTATGATCACAGCAAAGGAAATAAATCCTGGGTCTCTCAATTTCATTTCCATTTCATGCAAAGAAGTGACTTCCTCTTCTTGTGGGGCATGGATAACCATCACGGTTGACCCCAATATACTTAATATGCAGCCCATTTTCCCATGAATGTTCAAATGCTCATTTAAAAAATAGGAAGACAAGATTGCACTTATAAGAACACTCAGAGCTCCCAGTGGGGTGACCAAGGTGGCAGGTGCAAATGCATAAGCTGCAAAATTTGCAGCCTCTCCTGCTCCCATTGACAGTAATCCTGCCCACCACAGCCATTCCTTGAGGTAAGAATGTCCACCTTGTCCTGCTCTAATAACACCCTTGTTGGCCAGTTGCAAGAGGCCCTTCTTTTTCAAAATGAAGCTGGAACCAATAAAAATACTAGAACATATGGCCAACACCAAGCCCACATAAAGACTGTATTTGTTTTCTACATTTTCTGAAATGTTCCAGTTGGTTGTGTTGGAATTCAGGTTTCTGTAAAGGACGGAAGAAGCTCGAAACTGTGACACATTTGTGATCTCACACCAAGCCTGGGAGGAGTTCGGACAGACCAGAGACAGCACATAGCCTTGCTTTTGCTGTAGGTAGTCATGAACAGCTATTAACTTTATTGCCTGAGTTTCATTGCATAGGCCTCAATCTTGCTTTTCTTGTTCTTAGGCTTTATTTGAAGTAGGATGCACTTTGTTATTATTCTTGTTCTCTTCAGTCCTGGAAAGATTGCTCTGAATGCCAGCTGCTGTTTCCTCTCCCTTCCTAAACAGATATAGCTTGTGTTGTAGCTGCACTGCCCCATAACAAGGAGAGAAATATTACGATCTTAACAAGCAGTATGGATAGCCTACTGTTGGTAGTTTTATGATTCCTTATATATTTTTTTCTCAGTTTACTTAGTGATCAATTTTATCTTCTTTCAAAGAATCAACTCTTCCCTTCATGGTTTTCTTTACTGATATTAAAATTTTCACTGATTTCTGCTTTGATTTTTTATTGCTTCCTTCTTTTCTATTTTGAGTTTAATTTGCCATTATTTTCCTAGTTTTCAATGTAAAACTTAACTTGATACTGATTTTAAACATTTATTCTCTTCTAATATAAGCATTTAAGGCTAACATTTGCTTCCAAATAGTGCTTTAGCTCCACCCTACACATTTTGTATGTTGTGTTTTTAGTGTCATTTAGTTCAAAATACTTTTAAATTTTCCTGTGATTTCTTCTTTTTTTTTTTTATTTTATTTTATTGTAAACAAATGGGATACATGTTGCCTCTCTCTTTGTACATGGCGCAAAGGCATACCATTTGTGTAATCATAAATCCACATACAATAATGTTGTTTGATTCATTCTGTTATTTTTTCCCCTTCCCCCCACCCCTCCCATCCCTCTTTACCCTCTATACAGTACTTTCTTCCTCCATACTTGCCCCCCTCCCTAACCCTAACTCTAACCCTAACACTAACCCTTCCCTCCCCCCCATTATGTGTCATCCTCCACTTATTAGCGATATCATTCGTCCCTTGTCTTTTTGAGATTGGCTTATCTCACTTAGCATGATATTCTCCAATTTCATCCATTTGCCTGCAAATGCCATAATTTTGTTATTCTTTATGGCTGAGTAATATTCCATTGTGTTTATATACCACAGTTTCTTTATCCACTCGTCAATTGAAGGGCATCTAGGTTGGTTCCATAGTCTGGCTATTGTGAATTGAGCAGCTATGAACATTGATGTGGCTGTATCTCTGTAGTATGCTGATTTTAGATCCTTTGGGTATAGGCCAAGGAGTGGGATAGCTGGGTCAAATGGAGGGTCCATTCCAAGTTTTCTAAGGAATCTCCACACTGCTTTCCAGAGTGGCTGCACTAATTTGCAGCCCCACCAGCAATGTATGAGTGTACCTTTCTCCCCACATCCTCGCCAACACCTGTTGCTTGTATTTTTGATAATCGCCATTCTAATTGGGGTGAGATGGAATCTTAGGGTGGTTTTGATTTGCATTTCTCTTATTACTAGAGATGTTGAACATTTTTTCATATGTTTATTGATTGCTTGTACATCTTCTTCTGTGAAGTGTCTGTTCATTTCCTTAGCCCATTTGTCGATTGGATTATTTGTATTCTTGGTGTAGAGTTTTTTGAGTTCTTTATAGATTCTGGAGATTAGTGCTCTCTCTGAAGTATGATTGGCAAAGATATTCTCCCACTCTGTAGGCTCTTTCTTCACATTACTGATAGTTTCCTTTGCTGAGAGAAAGCTTTTTAGTTTGAATCTATCCCAGTTATTGATTCTTGCTTTTATTTCTTGTGCTATGGGAGTCCTGTTGAGGAAGTCTGGTCCTAGGCCGACATGTTGAAGATCGGGACCTACTTTTTCTTCTATAATCTGCAGAGTCTCTGGTCTGATTCCAAGGTCCTTAATCCATTTTGAGTTGAGTTTTGTGCAGGGTGAGAGATATGGGTTTAGTTTCATTCTGTTGCATATGGATTTCCAATTCTCCCAGCACCATTTGTTGAAGAGGCTATCTTTTCTCCATTGCATATTTTTGGCACCTTTGTCTAGTATTAGAAAGTTGTATTTATTTGGGTTTGTGTCCGTGTCCTCTATTCTGTACCATTGATCTACCTGTCTATTTTGGTACCAGTACCATGCCGTCTTTGTTACTATTGCTTTGTAATAAAGTTGAAGTTCGGGTATTGCGATACCCCCTGCTTCATTTTTCCTGCGAAGGATTGCTTTAGCTATTCTGGGTTTCTTATTCTTCCAGATGAATTTCATGATTGCTTGCTCTATTTCTGTAAGGTACGTCATTGGGATTTTAATTGGGATTGCATTGAATCTGTATAGCACTTTTGGAAGTATGGCCATTTTGACGATATTAATTCGGCCTATCCAAGAACATGGGAGATCTTTCCATCTTCTAAGGTTTTCTTCGATTTCTTTCTTTAGTGTTCTGTAGTTCTCATTGTAGAGGTCTTTTACCTCTTTTGTGAGATTGATTCCCAAGTATTTTATTTTTTTCGATGCTATGGTGAATGGGGTGGTTTTCATAATTTCTCTTTCTGAGGATTCCTCACTTATGTATAAAAATGCATTGGATTTATGAGCATTGATCTTGTAACCTGCCACTTTACTGAATTCACTTATGAGTTCTAACAGTTTTCTGGTGGAATTTCCTGGTTCCTCTAAGTATATAATCATATCATCCGCAAATAGGGATAGTTTGAGTTCTTCTTTTCCTATTCGTATTCCTTTAATTTCCTTGGTCTAATTGCTCTGGCTAGAGTCTCAAGAACGATATTGAATAGGAGTGGTGAAAGAGGGCATCCCTGCCTTGTTCCAGTTTTTAGGGGGAATGCTTTCAGTTTTTCACCGTTTAGAATGATATTAGCCATGGGCTTAGCATAGATGGCCTTTACAATGTTAAGGAATGTTCCCACTATCCCTATTTTTTCTAGTGTTTTGAGCATGAAGGGGTGTTGTATTTTATCAAATGCTTTTTCTGCATCTATTGAAATAATCATGTGGTTCTTGACTTTAAGTCTATTGATATGGTGAATTACATTTATTGATTTCCGGATGTTGAACCAACCTTGCATCCCTGGGATAAAACCCACTTGATCGTGGTGCACTATCTTTTTAATATATTTTTGTATGCGATTTGCTAAAATTTTATTGAGAATTTTTGCGTCAATGTTCATTAATGATATTGGTCTGAAATTTTCTTTCCTCGATTTATCTCTGTCTGGCTTGGGTATCAAGGTAATATTGGTTTCATAGAATGAGTTTGGGAGGGTACCCTCCTCTTCTATTTCATGGAATACTTTGAGAAGTATTGGAATGAGCTCTTCTTTAAAGATTTTGTAGAACTCAGCTGAGAACCCGTCTGGTCCTGGACTTTTCTTTGTTGGTAGGCTTTTGATGACCTCTTCTACTTCATTACTTGAAATTGATTTATTTAAATTTTGTATGTCCTCCTCGCTCAATTTAGGCAATTCATATGTCTCTAGAAACCTGTTGATGTCTTCGAAATTTTCTATTTGGTTAGAATATAGATTTTCAAAATAGCTTCTAATTATGTTTTGTATTTCAATCGTGTCTGTTGTGATATTTCCTTGTTCATTCCGAATTTTGGTGATTTGGGTTTTCTCTCGTCTTCTCTTTGTTAGAGTGGCTAAGGGTTTATCAATTTTGTTTATTTTTTCAAAGAACCAACTATTTATTTTGTCAATTTTTTGTATAGTTTCTTTTGTTTCAATTTCGTTGATTTCAGCTCTGAGTTTAACTATTTCCTGTCTTCTACTACTTTTGGTGTTGGTCTGTTCTTCTTTTTCTAGGGCTTTGAGCTGAAGTGTTAGGTTGTTTATTTGTTGATTTTTACTTCTTTTATTAAATGCACTCCATGAAATAAATTTTCCTCTAAGTACTGCTTTCATAGTGTCCCAAAGATTTTGATATGATGTTTCTTTGTTCTCATTTACCTCTAGGAATTTTTTAATTTCCTTCCTAATATCTTCTGTTATCCATTCATCATGTAATAGCATATTGTTTAATCTCCAGGTGTTGGAGTAGCTTCTGTTTTTTACTCTTTCATTTATTTCTAACTTCAAACCATTATGATCTGATAGAATACAAGGTAGTGTCTCTATCTTCTTGTATTTGCTTACATTAGCTTTGTGGCATAATATATGGTCTATTTTAGAGAAGGATCCATGTGCTGCTGAGAAGAAAGTGTATTCGCTCTTGGTTGGATGGTATATTCTATAAATGTCCGTTAAGTCTCAATTGTGTTATTGAGATCTATGGTTTCTTTGTTCAATTTTTGTTTGGAAGATCTGTCCAGTGGTGAGAGAGGCGTGTTAAAATCACCTAGTATTATTGTGTTATGGTCTATTTGGTTGCTGAAATTGAGAAGGATTTGTTTGACATACATGGATGAGCCACTGTTTGGGGCATAGATGTTTATGATTGTTATGTCTTGCTGATTTATGGTTCCCTTAAGCAGTATGTAATGTCCTTCTTTATCCCTTTTGACTAGTTTTGACTTGAAGTCCACCTTATCTGTAATGAGGATGGATACCCCAGCTTTTTTGCTGAGTCCATGTGCATGATATGTTTTCCCCCATCCTTTCACCTTTAGTCTATGTGTATCTCTTTCTACGAGGTGAGTCTCTTGCAGGCAACATATTGTTGGATCTTTCTTTTTGATCCAATCTGCCAGTCTATGTCTTTTGATTGATGAGTTCAGGCCATTAATATTCAGGGTTATTACTGAGATATGATTAGTATTCCCGGTCATTTGGTTCATTTTATTTATTTATTTATTTATTTATTTATTTATTTATTTATTTATTTATTTTGAGACGACTTGGTTCTTCCTTTATTTGACAATTCCTTTAGGATGGTTCCTCCCATTGCTGATTTGTTTCTTTGTTTTTCATCTCTTCCTCATGGAATATTTTGCTGAGAATGTTCTGTAATGCTGGCTTTCTTTTTGTAAATTCTTTTAGCTTTTGTTTATCATGGAAGGATTTTATTTCATCATCAAATTTGAAGGTAAGTTTTGCTGGGTATAAGATTCTTGGTTGGCATCCATTTTCTTTTAGGGCTTGAAAAATGTTGTTCCAGGCCCTTCTAGCTTTTAGGGTCTGGATTGAAAAATCTGCTGATATCCGTATTGGTTTCCCCCTGAATGTAATTTGATTCCTCTCTCTTGCGGTCTTTAAAATTCTGTCTTTATTTTGTATGTTGGGCATTTTCATTATAGTGTGCCTTGGTTTGGGTCTGTTGTAATTTTGTATATTTGGAGTCCTATAAGCCTCTTGTACTTGATCTTCCATTTCATTCTTCAGATTTGGGAAATTTTCTGATAGTATTTCATTGAATAGATTGTTCATTCCTTTGGTCTGTTTCTCTAAGCCTTCCTCAATTCCAATAATTCTCAAATTTGGTCTCTTCATGATATCCCATAGTTCTTGTAGATTCTGTTCATGATTTCTTACCATCTTCTCTGTTTGTTCAACTTTGTTTTCAAGGTTAAATATTTTATCTTCAATGTCTGATGTTCTGTCTTCCAGGTGTTCTATTCTATTGGTTATGCTTTCTATGGAGTTCTTAATTTGGTTTATTGTTTCCTTCATTTCAAGGATTTCTGTTTGTTTTTTTTTCAATATCTCTAACTCTTTATTGAAGTGATCTTTTGCTTCCTGTATTTGCTCTTTTAACTGTTGATTGGTGCGATCATTCAGTGCCTGCATTTGCTCTTGCATCTCGTCATTTGCTTCCCTGAGCATTTTAATTATGTACATTCTGAACTCCCTTTCTGTCATTTCTTCTGCCATGCTGTCGTTGGGTTTCATTGATGTAACATCTAGATTTGTTTGCAGCATTTTCTTTCCTTGTTTTCTCATATTGTTCAGGTATCAGTTGACCGCTGTGATATTGCAGATTTCCTCTATTGTCTTATAATATCCCTGAAGATTTCTATTATATCCCCTCTTAGTCTTCAGTAGCCTGAAATCTTGGAGGAAGTTGATAATGCAGTGCTCCACAAGGGAGCTGACTCCCTAGGGGTGGTGGCCTTCTGGTGGGGTGTATTCCCTGCTAGTGGGTAGAGGTACCTTCACTTGCTGATGAATGGTCATCCAGAAGGGAAGTAGGTTGTGGGCTGATGCAAGACCCGTTTGGGCCTGTGTCTCTGATTTTACGGTCCTTTTGGGAGAACCTCACCCAACAGGGAGGAGTCACCCGGTGGGGAGGTCTCGCTGGTCGGTTTTCCTCCCAGAGGTTCCGTTCAATTCACAACTACCGCCTGGGCTGGGCAGCCTTCTTCTGCAATGATCCCAGGGACCCGGACCTACCTCCTGGGCCTGGAAGCCTCGCCCTTCACAAACGAATCTCCTTCAGCTGCCTCTCCTCAGAGAAGCTGCCTGCAGTCCTGGAGCCTTCGCTCTGCCCCTCAGTTTGTCTGTGGGGCCCTTCCACCAAGAAGCCGTCTAGGACCCTGCTCTGCACTTTTCGCCTGGCTATGCGGCCCCTCCTCTGAGCAGCCACCTGGAGCCCCTTACAATCGCTCCGAGTCCCAGTGACCCGCCACACGCCTTTTCCTCCGGCAGCCACCTGTTGATCCGTGCGGTCCCTCTAAGACCAAGTGACCCACCACGCACCACTTTCTCCACCAGGCAGTCACCCAGAGATCTGGTGCGTCACGAGTCCCAAGAACTCACTGTGCACCTTCTTGTCCCGACTGCCTCCCGTAGCCCTGGTGCAGTCACTTCGAGCCCAAGCACCCCGCCGCGCTCCTCCTCCTTCTCCAGACAACCCCCCTATGTTCAGGAGCGGATGCTCTGGGACCAAACCACTCACCACGCTGTTCCACCGGATAGCCGCCCAGAGCCCTGGCGCAGCTGTTCCAATTCCAAGCGACGTGCCGAGCCCGTATTTCTCCTTCTCCTCTGGGCAGCCCCCTGTGTTCAGGGGTGGTCACGTTCAGTCCAAACAGCTCACCAAGCACCTTCTCCTTTGGGCAGCCTCCCAGAGCGCGGGTGGGTTGCGCCGAGTCCAAGCGCTGTGGTGAACAGCCACCTCTTCAATGCTCCCAGCTGTCTGCGGTCACTGCTCCGGCGGGGGGAGGGGCGCCTCGCCGGCAGTTCTACTTTGCAAAGATCCCTGCTTTCGGGGCTACCGCCCTGTCCCGGGGGCTACCGCCCCGTCCGCCTGCCCAGTGGGAAACACTCACCCGGCTACTTTGAGTTGGTCCCAAGTCTCTCAATATCTCCTTTTCTTGAGTCCTGAACCCACGCTGCTCCTCCGGATAGCCGCCCGGAGCCCTGGCGCAGCTGATCCAATTCCAAGCGACGTGCCGAGCCCGTATTTCTCCTTCTCCTCTGGGCAGCCCCCTCTTCAATGCTCCCAGCTGTCTGCGATCACTGCTCCGGCGGGGGGGAGGGGCGCCTCGCCGGCAGTTCTGCTTTGCAAAGATCCCTGCTTTTGGGGCTACCGCCCCGTCCGGGACTCCTGCCCCGTCCGGGACGCCTGCCCAGTGGGAGATTCTCGCCCGGCTGCTTTGAGTTGGTCCCAAGGCTCTCTATATCTCCTCTACTTGAGTCCTGAGTCCTGGAGCAACACGAAACGCAGCCACCCTCTAGTCCGCCATCTTGAATCCTCGTTGCCACCTATATTTGAGCCACATATTCTTTCACTGGTGTTATTGCAAAAAAAAAAAAAAAAAAAAAAAAAAAAAACCCTCAGTTTCTCTGTCTCTTCACTTTCATCTTTTATTCTCTGCACAATAATCAGAAATATCCTTCTAATTTTTTTTTAATTTATTTTTAGGTTTTTTTTTTTTTTTTTTTTTTTTGGCACCAGGGATTGAACTCTGGGGCACTTGACCACTGAGCCAGATCCCCAGTCCTATTTTGTATTTTATTTAGAGACAGGGTCTCACTGAGTTGCTTTGCACCTCACTTTTTGCTGAGGCTGTCATTGAACTTGAAATCCTCTTGCCTCGGCCTCCTGAATCACTGGGATCACAGGTACGCCACTGCGCCTGGCCAGAAATATCCCTTTAAAACTGAGATTTGACCAAGTCAACATTTGTTCATATTCCAAAAATAGTCCCTTACTTTAATCAAGAAAAAGACAAAATTCTTGCACGGTTCCAAGATCTGATGTGCCCAGCACTCCCCTGGTCTTCCTGTACCACACTACAGCCACACAGGCTTTTTTCCAGGTCTTCACTGACCTGAGCAACAGCCTCTCTTACAGCATCTGCCCTGCATTTTCCAGAGAAGACACACATCTCCTTGAATTCTGCTGAAATGTCACAGTGAGGTCTATTTCTTCAACTTCCTATTATAACCACTAAGATCTTCTTTCTAATTGTCCCTCACCATTGCCCGTTCTTGCTCTATATTGTCCTTGGATAAAAAACCCTTAACTCCTAATACATTACAAAATATAATTATTATATGTATCATTTATTTTGTTGCATCTTGGTAGATTATAAGGTATATAAGAACAAAGACCACTCTCTTATTCACTGATAAATCTAATGTTGAAAAAGCTCACATATCTTCTGGCATATAATTTGAGAATACTCAATATTATTTCATGTGGAAGAAATGTTATAGAAAACACTTTTAAAACATGCTTTGGGGAAATATATATTCATCTGACTTTTAAAAAGTTTCCTGTTTTAATCAATTTTTTTTTTTTTTTTTTTTTTTGCCACAGTGACCAAAAAACCTGAAAAAAACAATTGTAGAAGAGGAAAAACGTATTTGGTGCTCTATAACTTCAGAGGTCTCAGTCCACAGATGGATGACTCCAGTACTCTGGGTCTAAGATGGGGCAGAACATTTAGGCAGAAAAGTTTGGAGGAACAAACAGTTCAGGACATGACCACCAGGGAAGAAAAGACAATTCTGCTCCAGAGGGACAAAATACAAATGCCAAAGTCAAGCCTCCCAGTGACCTACCTCCTCCAGCCACACCCTACTTGCTTATGGTTCCCACCCAGTTATTCCATTCAACTGGGTTAAACACTGACTAGGTTAAGGCTCTAATAACCCAATCCTTTTACCTCTAAACTTTCTTTCATTTTCTCACACCAAGGTTTTTGGGCAACACTTCATACCTAACCCATAACACTTGTATATTGAAATAAAACTCATTTCAAAGAGGGTCAATTTAATACGGAGAAATATTACAAAGTTTCCAAAAAAATAAAATAACAGTTATGCAGAAAGAGATGGAGAAACTAAAGGAAATATTTGTTGGGCTGGGGAGATAGCCCAGTTGGTAAAGTGCAAGTCCCTGTGTTGTTCGATCCCCAGCACAGCAAAAAAAAAAAAAAAAAAAAAAAAAGGAAAATATTTGTTAATCACAGAGATTCAAAGATTCTAAAAATAATAGATTGGAAAAAGCACATTTATCTTCTCTTGTACAGAGATATATGAGTTGCTGTAGTCAATCAAAGGTAGAATTGCCAAAATGGCATTGTCCATGCTGGGGTGCTAGAACCCAGAATCACCCCAAATGCTACTGCGACTGCTTTTAGGGAAAATTTCAGTAATTCTGATTACTGAACCAAACAACTAACTTGATATTCAAGGCAGAATTAGAAAGATCCTCTGTTCTTTCCACCTCCTATGTCCTACTGAGAAAATGGAGCAGTTGTTATCTGGAAAGTGTAATTTGCAAACTTTTTGGTAAAGAAGGATGAGAGCAGGACTAAGAGGTGTTGGAAAATAGACAACCACCTCCAGCAATTAAAACCAGGTTTCTCTTCTTATATACATCAGGCCCTTTGAAGGGTTTTGTACAATAGACATATTTTTTTCTCCCATTTTCTCCCACTTTCTTGTATAATTTGAAAACAAATTTAAATACAAATAATATTTAAAAGCTTATGGTATTTTTTGCCATGGAAAAAAAGTTTGCTATCATTTCGTTCATTTCAAACAAAGAATTTTATGTGAGGTTTTTAAATCACTTGCAAAGTGTGATAACTGTTAATTTCTTCAAACCAGTTTTTTTTTTTTTTTTTTTTTGGTTGTTTGATCATTCATTAACATTAAATAACACCCCAGACCCTCAGTAGTTAAGATGGTTTAAAGAGTTTAAATTACTTAGAATAACCAAGATATGGAATCATCCTAAATATCCATTGCTGGATGAAAGGGTAAAGAAAATGTGGTATGGTGTAGAAGATAATGGGGTGAGAAGGGGTGGGGATGGAAAGATAGTAGAATGAAACAGACCGAATTATCCTAAGTATATGTATGATTACATGAATGGTGTGAATCTACCTTGTACACAACCATAGAAATGAAAGTTGTACTCCATTTGTGTACAACAAATCAAAATGCGGTCTGTAAAAATAAAAAAAAAATAATAATAAAAAAGAAAATGTGATATATATACATAATGGAATAGTTTTTAACCTCAAAAAGGAGGAAAATTTTGTCATATGGGCAACATGAATAAACTTGGAGGATATTATACTGAGAGAAATAAACTAGTTCACAGAAGGACAAATCCTGGATGTTTCCACCTAAAATTATTAAAGTCATAAAAGCCGAGAGTAGAGCAGTGATTGTCAGAAACTGTGGAGAGGGAGGAAAGTTGCTCAATGGGCATAAAGTTGAAGTTATGCAAGGTACTTAAACTCTACAGATGGGCCATAAAATGTTGTGGGTATAGTTAGCAATTCTCTATTACGCACTTTGTTAAAAGCAAGTGAGCACAGGAACTTTCAGAGGTGATGAATATGGTCTGCATACGTTTATTACTTTGATTGTAGTGGTACTTTCTTACGCATATGTACATGTCAAAACCCATCTAACTCTCCATGTTAAATACATGCAGTTTTTTGTTTACCCATTATACAACAATTCTTCCTCCCCAACTACAATCTATGTTATATTTTCTAGAAGAATAAATATCCTGGGATGTTTCCATTCGTGAGATATGTGAAAACAAAAATGTATTATCTTACTAAGCACAAAGAATATACACATGGAAGAACTAACATGCCAACCATGCATAACAGAAAACAGATTTCTGCATGTTGAATATTTATAAACTTTGTTTTAAGCAGCATTCTTACTAATCCCCTAATCCTCTCCCTACAATCAAAGCTTCTGACATCATTATCTGAAAAAAACTATAAAATCGAAAGTGCAAAATGAAGATCTCATGCAGAAATCTGTTACCTTAAAGAAAAAAAAAAATGTCCTGTAGTGACAAGAGTTATTCAGAATGTTGTAACTTAGGTTATAATACTTTAAATTTGTAACTAATTGCTCTTATCCAATTTGAAATCAGTCTTAGCATATGTATGCAAGAAGATAGCAAGGGATAAAATAAATAAATAAAAACAAATGTGAAAGAAAGTAGAAAATAATGTATTTGCAAGAATAAGATGCTTTCCTGGCATTCAAGAAACAAAATCATGTAACAGAGTTTTGTCAGAGTTATCCTAAGCCCTGCCCGGTTTCCCTTTTAATCCAATTCCCAAGGGCTAACTTTCTTTCTACACCATTCATCAGAAGTTAAATCAACACATTCTTATGACAATGCGGCAAGCAATTAACTAACCCTACCATGCTTAATAAGATCACGTCCTGTTCATCACCCACATTGTTTCTCCTCTGGGTATCCATCCCCTGCATTCTACTTGCTATTGTTTATCAGTCTTCACCAGCTTGGTTTTTCTCCTCCTGTATCACTCTGGTATTCTTGGTTTGTGATTAAACCCATATTAGAAACCATTCTGGAATGCTCTTTGCTTTAACTACAATCTGTTTTCTTCTCATTATATCATCTCCCTTGCCTCTTGTTTATGCTCTTATTCTAAAGACTGCATCGCTCCTTACTAAACTCTGGCAAAATCCTTACCCTTCTGAGGGTAGTCCCTTGGCCACATCCACCTCTTTCTCCTCAGTTTTCGATGAACTTTTATAACATACCTCTTTACCTGTGACACCATTGAATGGCTTTTTGTTTGTTTTCTTTTACTTCTTTTTTTGCCATTGTGAGTTATTTCCATCCTTCTAAATATTCTGATTTGCCATGTTGATAATCCAACCATTTAAATTAATACTGAACTATTGACTTCCGGTCAAAAAACTAACTGGTTGACAATGGGATAGATATAGAAACTGTATGTAAGAAATTAGAGAAGTTAAAATTGCAGTATCTATATACATTAATTCATTGGTTTTAGCAAAAGCAACGAATTTGAAATAAAAGATAAATAGCTTCTTCCTGTGTCATTTGCATTGAGAAACATTTCATTACATTAGCTTTCTTTACTTTTTTTTTTTTTAAGTAGAGCATTATAGTTATACATTGTAGTTAGGTTCACTTTGACAAAATCATGCATGTCTGAAATTAGATTTACTCCATTTCAGTCCTCATTTGTCCCCACTTTACCTGCCTCCTTCTTTCCCTTATTCTCCTTCCTCTACTCTCCTGCACTTCCTTTGACTCATTTATGTATTCATTTTTGAATGTTGCTTTGTACATATACATAAAGGTGGAATCTCTACGGTACATTTATTTGTATGTGCACATAGCGTGATTTTGTTAAACTCATTCCACATTTCCTCCCCTTTCCTGCTCCTCCCCTCTCAGTCTCCTTCTTCTATTCCACTGATCTTCCCTATATTTTTAGTAGTTTAAGCCTATGTTTTTTTCCATTGGTTCTTCTGAGTTATACATGACAGAAGAATTTATTTTGATATAATTGTGCAGGCATAGAATATATCTTATTCTACTTAGGACTCTGTCCTAAGTAGACTGGTTTTCTATATCTTTATGATATCTGATTCCCCCACCTTTTCTCCTCATTTTGATCACAGCCAATGCAACAGAACTCAAGCCTAGACACAGCTGTGTTCCACACTAGTTCTATACGAGTCCCATCACAATCTTGTACTTAGTGGGCACTTCAGGCCTTATGAATAGTGACATTTTTAAAACAGTAAAATCATCAACAAAAAAGTTCACAAATGTGTGAAAATATTGCCCTAGATACATCATAAAACAACACTTATTTATAAAAATTGGGTTGAAATGGGAAAGCAGATCAGTGTGTTCAACCTCATGAGAGAATACAGGGAATTATCCTAACCACACTCCTTGACTCTCTGCATAGATTCAAAGATGTTCTTGAAGATGGTGGAAGTGATAGTTACTCATAAATTTTGTGCCTATTTAAAGTGCATGGTATATTATTACATATACTATTGGTCCTCATATATCATGATTACATACTTGCAAATTCACTTACTCACTAAAAGTTACTTATAAGTACAAAATTGGTATCCTTCAACAATCATTGGCCAGCTAAACTTTCTATCACCACTCCCAGCTCTTGCAATCATTAATCAATTCTCTGATTCTATAAACCAACATTTTGTTTAGATTCCACATTGGAATGAGTTATGGTATTCATCTTTCTGTGTCTGAATTGTTTCACTTAACAAAATGTCCCCCAGATTCATTAGTGTGATAGAAAAATGTTAGTTGATTTTTTCTCTTTTGGGACCAAAAGACTTGATGGAAGTTTAGAGGAGGAAAAGTATATTTGGGGTTCACGTTTTCAGAGGTCTGGTTCTTGAGCAGTTAAAAAATCATTGCATTGAACTATGTGAACCCCGGACAGTGAGACCTGATTTTGGGAACCGGTGGTGCGAGGGTGCCAGGGGAAGGCCCATCTGCAGCATGACTCCTGTTGACAGGAAAGTTCCGTGCTCGTCATGGAATTCACTAGCTCAAAAGCCTTGATCGCAAATCCCAGCTGCCCATAAGTAGAAGAGATGGGCATAACCTGCTAAGCCCCAACCAAGTTGTTTTCCTCAACTTCATCCTGTTTACCTCAAGTAGTTTTCACACTGAAACTTTAATGCCCACACCTATAAGATAAACCTGCAGGTTTTCATTTCTTTTGTTAATCCAGTCTCCATCAGAGCTGAATCATCCCACCAGGCCCCTGCTTTTCACTTAGTTCTGTGTCTTTGTCCTTATTTCTTAAACATCTCATGCCTTTAATATTTCTAATAGGACTCACTGCCCGAGTTTGGGGAAACTGAGTTAACCTCACATGGGTCATGATACTCTGAGTCCACACATGGCCAAACACATTGCTCTGTGTCAAGGGTGAGGCAGAACCTCATGGCACAAGGGTGGGATGGAGGACAGCAGCATAGGACAGGCAAAATAAGGAAGCAGAGACTATGCTCAACTCACCAGGAACAAAATATAGACCCCAAAAGCACAGCTCCAGTGACCCACCTCCTTTAGCCATACCCTATCCACCTATAACTTTCAGCCAATTAATCCATTCAGTGGTCCATACACTGATTAGGTCAAGGCTATCATCATGCAATCATTTCATCTAAACTTTCTTTCATTGTTCTCACATGAGTTTTGGGGGATGCTTTATAGCTAAACCATAACAAAAATGAAATTATCTTCTTTTTTATGGCTGAATAGTATCCCCTTGTGTATATATACCACTACATTTTCTTTATCCACTTGTTACTGATTAGATACTTAGATATTTTAATGGATACCATTCCTTTTCCAACACTAGCAGAATGAACTAGTGTTATAAGTAGAAAAATAACTCTTTGATGTGCTGGAGTAAAAACAAAAATAAAGTTCTGCTAGCTTTCTCTCTCAAATGAATCCAAATCATTATCCTATTGACTAAATAGCTTATGAAGAAACGGACCCAGGTTCATTCTTTCCTATTGCTCAACCATGTTCAGCAAAGTGTCTTGGTGTTCAATTTCGTCTCACAATCTTATTCACATTGCAGTTAGATATGACGAAAAAGAGGCACTGGCCTTTTCATGAATGGCAGACTCTGGCAGCTACATATATCACTTCTACCCTTGTTAGGTGGAAGATCCAGACTAAATCCATGCATCACCAGAAGTAAGGCTCATAAATGTCCTCTCCAGCTGTTGTCCAGTGGTTCACCCAACACTTCCACTAATAGATCATTTGAGGACCCACTTTAAAAATGAGATCCATCTCTATAGTAATCACTCTACAGTAATAATTGTTATATTCTAAACAACATAGGGAATTACTTGTTAAAAATACACTAATCAATAATTATCAGTTAAGCTAAATATTACTTATGAAAGATTAATTCCCAGCACATTTTATCTCCTATTTTTACTGTTTTGTATGTATGCATTTCAAGAATTTATTTCAGATTTTCCTTATGTCCCAATATGTAATAACTATATGTATCCTACTTGTTCTATGGGTCCTATTTGAAAGTTCCAAATGAAGCTTTCAAAGAAAATGTATTAGCTCCTCTAGAAAATAATTTTCATATATGGCATTATATATGATATTCAAAACCTCTACAGATTTCCTTTTTATTATTTTATGTATCAAAAATCTTTTTGGAACTATCACATTATTTCTCCCACTGAGACAAGAATTATTAACTAATAGATAATAATTTTCATTACTGTCTACATTTTGAATATATTTCAGTAAATATTGATACTTTGTTAGCAAATAATTTTATTTTGCTCAAGAGCATGACATCTGTTCTCCTACATGTATATTTACTATCTTTGTAAACCTATTTTCTTATCATATAAAATAACTTAAAATTTTATTTTTAATTTCACATATTTATCATGAAACAGAAGCAAAGTCTTCCTTATAAGGCATATGTGTGTATGAAATAAAACAATGAGGAACAAATAGGCTTTAGTTCAAGACATTTACAGAGAGATCATTTAATCAAACACACCAATGAGTTCTTAAAAAGAAAATGTTTTATGTACTAATTAAAGTAGCAAACTTCATGACTTGAGTTATCCAGCTCATTTGTTTCCTGACTATTTTATTTCAAGTTAAATACTCCTAAGGTAGGTCATATAATTCAGTGACCTTTAAAGTAAAATTAAAATATTTGATTTTACTACTTTTCTTTATCTCTTTTTCTTTCACCACATGCAGCCTATAAATGCCAGTAGAATTAATTGCCTAATTATAGGGAACAAAAACATTGCCTTTTGAAAGATTTCAAATTTGTATATCCTGCTGAGGAGATTTTTCTTGACTACCTGACCTATAGAGTTTGCACCTCTTAAAGAAAGAAAATAAATGGTCTGCTATAGAACACATTTTAACTTGTAATGAGTACAAGACTGCTCTGTAATTTTAGGTCATTTTATATTTTAAGGACTTAATCTGGATCCATTTTACTACTTAATAGTTAACTGTAACTATTATATATACTCTTTAATAAGCTCAATTGTATGTTTTGTTTTTTTCTTGATACAACTTAATAATATAGCAGAAAAGTAGGCACTACGGAAAATACTCATCATCAATAGTTATGGTACAGTGGCACACACTTTTCAGCAAGAGCACTGAATAAGCTTGATTAACAGGTTGCTCAGAGACAGAAGCTGCCGACTTGAGCAATGTACCTAGCTATTTTGACCATATCCTTTGGAGTAAGTTGTGTACTCCAGGTTTGTAAGAACCTCTTTCTCCAGGATGGTGTATACTCACCCAAGGAAGATGTTTGCATCAGGAACTCCTGTGAGGGAATTTCTAAAACTTCTGCAGTCTTGAGTTTCTGCAGGTGATCACTTGTGTGTGTTCTTAACCAAAGCCTTAGCTTCCAATTCTGATAGATTCTAGACATTTTCTTGTTGATGGACTCAAAGTAAAAGAATTTATGGGTAATAGAATAAATATACTTAAGTATAACATATTAATGAGGAATGATATGCTACTGAAAAAGTTCTAAAATCTGTTGGATTTTCTTTCATATGGTGGGTGGTAGAGAGTCAACAGGTCTTTCATAAAAGTATTAGGGATGGAATACCACTTATCTAATTAAATATTATGCAGAATTTTCACTGAGAAGGTAGGTCTTTTGACTCTGTGTGAGGCCATTCATTTTGGTGAGCTCTTTTGTGAAAGTTGTGTCAAGTGAGTCTCCTCAGGGGAGGATATCATCAATAAAACGGCACAGACATGTCAGCTTACAGAAATCTGAATGTGATTATACTCTTGCCCTCAAAGTTTGTATACCATATTAAGGACATTGTGATGCCTCATGGGTAGGTGTAGGGCGTATTATGTTACTTTGTAGGTGAAGAAAACTGCAACTGAGAAGCTGTTGAAATAGACAATGAACAGGATATGTTAGCCAAGTCTATGACTGCAAAATATTTACCACATACTGATCAGATTGACTGGAGTCATTAATTTAAGTGATCCTGAATATGGAGGCCTCAATGTGTGGGATTATGACATTAAGGTTGTAATAATCCACCATTAACTGCTATTCATTATTTCTAGGTTTCAGTGCTGACCCAATATAGTTGTTAAATGATGAGAAACAGTGAGGATAATCACTTTGTTTCTAAATAGCTCTTTCATTTTCTGTTTCAATCCTCTGTTTAACATTGGATGGGACTGTATTAACCATTTTGACCAAAGGGAGCGATCCTGGGGTTCAAAATTCTAAATTTGATTGTAACTGCCAATATTTAATTTTATATTAATACATTAGATGAATAGGTCACATCATTCATGCACAATGTGGAATAATTTCAGGCAATATATAAGTTTTTAAGTAAACCCATGTTCCTCCCTCGATATTGGTGGGAAACTCAAATTGGGTAGATCCAGGCCTGAATGTGGAAACTCTCACTTGGATCTCCTTTCCTGACCACAAGAACACTCAAGCCACTGTCCTCTCCTTCATTCTCAAACCATTTCAACCTGATTGGAAACTAGACTTGATCTCCCGAGAAAGCCTCATTATGCAAGGAACGCACTTCAACATATCCTCTTGATGTACATTTAGGGCTTTATCAGTGTCAATTTATGACAAAATTTTCAGGTAGGTGTTTGTCCTTTGCTGATTGACCACAAGAAGAAAGGATTCCACCCTAAGTTACTGTGAAAGAATTTATAGAAAAATTGAGGAAGAGTAAAAGATTAGTAGATTTGCTTGAGCACAGGTGAGCACACAGTGAAATTAAATCCAAGTTATGGATCATCATATTTAATGGTTTAGAAAGTTAAGAAAAATTAATTTGAAATAAATTTATCTAAATTAAATGATTGTATTCGTTTTGATTGGCTACTTTTCCCATGTGTTTCTTTATCTTTTTCCAAGTTCCCATTAAAAAATAAATTTATCCTGTTTTCATTGCTTCAAGATGATCAATCAGATATTTTTTTCCTGTAACTCCAGAAGCACAGGCCCTAAAGGGAAAATATGTTTAAAACGTCTGCTAATAAAGGGTTTGATTGGGTTAAGCATTTTTCCCCCACAAATAGAAAAAAAATCATAATATCATAACATATACAATCGTAATATATAAATTCAAGTATAGCAATATTCCTAGTGCAGGAGAGAATAGAAAGAAGGCCAAGGAAGTTTAGATCTTACTAAACTGTAAATGAAAGGGAAATGGATTCTGTATATAGTCTAGAGTGAGCAAACTGGAAGTGCCCAAAAAGAAGTTTGTGAAACCAATGAGAATAGAAAAACTCACCGTGGATAGTGGATAAATCCTAGCTGGTTGGAGAAGAAGTAGGATTAAGAATGACTGGACTCTAAATTATTGATTGTGTTATTGAGATCTATGGTTCCTTTGTTCAATTTTTGTCTGGAAGATCTGTCCAGTGGTGAGAGAGGCGTGTTAAAATCACCTAGTATTATTGTGTTATGGTCTATTTGGTTGCTGAAATTGAGAAGGATTTGTTTGACATACATGGATGAGCCACTGTTTGGGGCATAGATGTTTATGATTGTTATATCTTGCTGATTCATGCTTCCCTTAAGCAGTATGAAATGACCTTCTTTATCCCTTCTGACTAACTTTGGCTTGAAGTCCACATTATCAGAAATGAGGATGGATACTCCAGCTTTTTTGCTGAGTCCATGTGCATGGTATGTTTTTCCCCATCCTTTCACCTTTAGTCTATGGGTATCTTTTTCTATGAGGTGAGTCTCTTGCAGGCAACATATTGTTGGATCTTTCTTTTTAATCCAGTCTGCCAGTCTATGTCTTTTGATTGATGAATTCAGGCCATTAACATTCAGGGTTATTATAGAGAAATGATTTGGTTTCCCGGTCATTTGGTTCATTTTTTAAATTTTATTTATTTATTTGTTTGACACAACTTGTTTCCTCCTTTATTTGACAATTCCTTTAGGATAATTCCTCCCTTTGCTGATTTGCTTCTTTGTTTTTCATCTCTTCCTCATGGAATATTTTGCTGAGAATGTTCTGTAGTGCTGGCTTTCTTTTTGTAAATTCTTTACACAATCAATAATTTAGACTTAACGGACATTTATAGAATATACCATCCAACCAAGAGCGAATACACTTTCTTCTCAGCAGCACATGGATCCTTCTCTAAAATAGACCATATATTATGCCACAAAGCTAATGTTAGCAAATACAAGAAGATAGAGACACTAGCATGTATTCTATCAGATCATAATGGATTGAAGTTAGAAATAAATGAAAGAGTAAAACACAGAAACTATTCCAACATCTGGAGATTAAACAATATGCTATTATATGATGAATGGATAACAGAAGATATTAGGAAGGAAATTAAAAAATTCTTAGAGGTAAATGAGAACAAAGAAACATCATATCAAAATCTCTGGGACACTATGAAAGCAGTACTTAGAGAGAAATTCATTTCATGGAGCGCATTTAATAAAAGAAGTAAAACTCAACAAATAAACGACCTAACACTACAGCTCAAAGCCCTAGAAAAAGAAGAACAGAACAGCACCAAAAGTAGTAGAAGACAGGAAATAGTTAAACTCAGAGCTGAAATCAATGAAATTGAAACAAAAGAAACAATACAAAAAATTGACAAAATAAATAGTTGGTTCTTCGAAAAAATAAACAAAATTGATAAACCTTTAGCCACACTAACAAAGAGAAGACGAGAGAAAACCCAAAACACTAAAATTCGGAATGAACAAGGAAATATCACAACAGACAGGATTGAAATACAAAACATAATTAGAAGCTATTTTGAAAATCTATACTCCAACAACACAGAAAATTTCGAAGACATCAACAGGTTTCTAGAGACATATGAATTGCCTAAACTGAACGAGGAGGACATACACAATTTAAATAGACCAATTTCAAGTACTGAAATAGAAGAAGTCATCAAAAGCCTACCAACAAAGAAAAGTCCGGGACCAGATGGGTTCTCAGCCGAGTTCTACAAAACCTTTAAAGAAGAGCTCATTCCAATACTTCTCAAAGTATTCCATAAAATAGAAGAGGAGGGAACCCTCCCAAACTCATTCTATGAAGCCAATATCACACTGATACCTAAACCAGACAGAGACTCATCAAGGAAAGAAAATTTCAGACCAATATCCTTAATGAACATCGACGCAAAAATTCTCAACAAAATTTTAGCAAATCGCATACAAAAACATATTAAAAAGATAGTGCACCATGATCAAGTTGGTTTCATCCCAGGGATGCAAGGTTGGTTCAACATCGGGAAATCAATAAACGTAATTCACCATATTAATAGACTTAAAGTCAAGAATCACATGATTATTTCAATAGATGCAGAAAAAGCATTTGATAAAATACAGCACCCCTTCATGCTCAAAACACTAGAAAAAATAGGGATAGTGGGAACATTCCTTAACATTGTAAAGGCCATTTATGCTAAGCCCATGGCTAATATCATTCTAAATGGTGAAAAACTGAAAGCATTCCCCCTAAAAACTGGAACAAGGCAAGGATGCCCTCTTTCACCACTTCTACTCAACATCGTTCTTGAGACTCTGGCCAGAGCAATTAGACAAACCAAAGAAATTAAAGGGATATGAATTGGGAAAGAAGAACTCAAACTATCCCTGTTTGCTGATGACATGATTATATATTTAGAGGAACCTGGAAATTCCACCAGAAAACTCTTAGAACTCATAAGTGAATTCAGTAAAGTAGCAGGTTACAAGATCAATGCCCATAAATCCAACGCATTTTTATACATAAGTGATGAATCTTCAGAAAGAGAAATTAGGAAAACTACCCCATTCACAATAGCCTCGAAAAAAATAAAATACTTGGGAATCAATCTCACAAAAGAGTGAAAGACCTCTACAATGAGAACTATACAACACTAAAGAAAGAAATTAAAGAACACCTTAGAAGATGGAAAGATCTTCCATGTTCTTGGATAGGAAGAATTAATATTGTCAAAATGGCCATACTACCTAAAGTGCTATACAAATTCAATGCAATTCCAATTAAAATCCCAATGACGTACCTTACAGAAATAGAGCAAGCAATTATGAAATTCATCTGGAAGAATAAGAAACCCAGAATAGCTAAAGCAATCCTTAGCAGGAAGAGTGAAACAGGGGTATTGCAATACCAGATCTTCAACTCTACTACAAAGCAATAGTAACAAAAACAGCATGGTATTGGTACCAAAATAGAAAGGTAGATCAATGGTACAGAATAGAGGACACGGACACAAACCCAAATAAATACAATTTTCTCATACTAGACAAAGGTGTCAAAAATATGCAATGGAGAAAAGATAGCCTCTTCAACAAATGGTGCTGGGAGAATTGGAAATCCATATGCAACAGAATGAAACTAAACCCATATCTCTCACCATGCACGAAACTAAACTCAAAATGGATTAAGGACCTCGGAATCAGACCAGAGACCCTGCATCTTATAGAAGAAAATGTAGGTCCAAATCTTCACCTTGTTGGTCTAGGATCAGACTTCCTTAACAGGACTCCCATAGCACAAGAAATAAAAGCTAGAATCAACCACTGGGATAGATTCAAACTAAAAAGCTTTCTCTCTGCAAAGGAAACTATCAGCAATGCGAAGAAAGAGCCTACAGAATGGGAGAATATCTTTGCCAATCATACTTCAGATAGAGCACTAATTTTCAGAATCTATAAAGAACTCAAAAAACTTTACTCCAAGAATTCAAGTAATCCAGTCGACAAATGGGCTAAGGAAATGAATAGACACTTCACAGAAGAAGATCTACAAGCAATCAACAAACATATGGAAAAATGTTCAACATCTCTAGTAATAAGAGAAATGCAAATCAAAACCACCCTAAGATTCCATCTCACCCCAATTAGAATGGCGATTATCAAGAATACGAGCAACAACAGGTGTTGGCGAGGATGTGGGGAGAAAGGTACACTCATACATTGCTGGTGGGGCTGCAAATTAGTGCAGCCACTCTGGAAAGCAGTGTGGAGATTCCTTAGAAAACTTGGAATGGACCCTCCATTTGACCCAGCTATCCCACTCCTTGGCCTATACCCAAAGGACTTAAAATCAGCATACTACAGAGATACAGCCACATCAATGTTCATAGCTGCTCAATTCACAATAGCCAGACTGTGGAACCAACCTAGATGCCCTTCAATTGATGAGTGGATAAAGAAACTGTGGTATATATATACAATGGAATATTACTCAGCCATAAAGAATGATAAAATTATGGCATTTGCAGGCAAATGCATGAAATTGGAGAATATCATGCTAAGTGAGATAAGCCAATCTCAAAAAGCCAAAGGACGAATGATATCGCTAATAAGTGGAGGATGACACATAATGGGGGGGAGGGAAGGGTTAGTGTTAGAGTTAGAGTTAGGGTTAGGGAGGGGGGCAAGTATGGAGGAAGGAAGTACTGTATAGAGGGAAAAGAGGGGTGGGAGGGGTGGGGGGAAGGGAAAAAATAACAGAATGAATCAAACAACATTACTCTATGTAAATTTATGATTACACAAATGGTATGCCTTTACGCCATGTACAAACAGAGAAACAACATGTATCCCATTTGTTTACAATAAAAAAAAAAAAAAAAAAAAGAATGAGTGGACATTCAACATAAATGGACAAATATTTAAACCTTTAGTTCCTATGACCTAGTGAGACAATGAAGTCCTAGCCATCATTCACTCACACTAAAAAGGCACAGAGTTGCCAGTGAAATAGAAAAGATCACAGGAAGTGGGGAAATTTTGAAGTGATACACACAGATTGATAACAGAAAATCAGGGAGGAAACATAACTGTTGAGAAACTCAATCAAATGTCTAAGATTCCAGACTCTCCACCCTGCACCGAGGCCTTGGCAACCCATGAACCACCTGGAAAAAAGTTCAACCCCAGGAAAGATGCTAGGAGTTGGAAAGCTCAAATCTACTGCAAGTTTTTCTGCCATGTGTACAGAACTTTATTTATAAATTCACTTGAGATTAAAAAACATACATAGTTACATTGGTTCACTTTACCATGTCAATCAAGTTGCACACTACATGAAGAAATCTCACCTAAGTTAGATTACAGAGATTAGAGCTGACTGAATATCAAAGATTTTAAATTTGGGATTTTGTTTTAAGAAAGAATTTATCTAGTAGCTGTTTTTAGGTAGAGAAGGAGAACACATGTGAAAATAGAGATTACAGATGTTTTCTGTACTCCAGTTATGATACTTAATTGTTCCCAGGCTATGATGATGGTAATCTATGCTAGACAGTAATATATTAAAAATGATCAGTTTAAGAATTTAAATTTAAGAATTGATCATTTAAGAAACTTGATTGTAGACCAATGTGAACAAAATATCTACTTGAAACTTTTAGCTCTAGTGATTGAAAAATTACAGAATCAGTGAAATAAAAAAATAAAATTGGGAGAATTTCACTGAGTCAAAGAAACTACCAATGACACCATGCAAGTGTTTATGTGATCTAGATGGTGAAGTGGAAAATGGTTTCAATACAACAATAGAATATATAAGTTATCTTGAGAAGTATGGGGAATTTCTAATTAGAGATTTTTAAAGGCCAGGTTCGTGACGAGTTAAAATGATGCCTATTTGAAAGGATTTTACCTGATTATTTGTAGGTATAGAATTATTGGCAACATAAATAGGAAAAAAGGAGAAATAAAGAGGGAGAAAATGATTACAATTTGGAGGAGAGGTATTTGTGGGAAAAAAGCAAAACAGGTTAAATTATACTAAGGGACAATTCATTGAAAACCAAGTAGTTATCCATGTGCAAGAAAGTCACTTATGCATTAATATTGGCATTGGATTAGTATTTAATGGTCGTATTTGTAATCCTTCCTTTTATAATAATTCTGTTTGAAAGAGAACCAGAAAAACATTGAAGAAGAGAACAGCTCTGTGTTCCTAGTGTTCTGGAGTCAGAGCATAAGCAAGTAGGCATTCCTGCATTCATGTGTACTATTTCTTGCCTATTCCCTGTCCATTCTACCTTCGCCAACTTAGAACTTTTATTCTGCTTTCCACTTTGCCATCTCTTGAGCAATGACCTTATCTCATTGTAAGTTAGCCCTATTAAAAAGTAAGAATTTATATGATTTAATTTTGAAAACACTCAGTATTTAGTGGTCCAAGCATCTTTTTTCGATTAAAGAAACCAAATTAAATATATAAAGCATTACAGGAATATCTATTTTCCTAAATACATTAGGTGACTATCTAGAAAGTAAAATAATGTTTTCATTAATTGTGCTTTGTTGTTTTAGGAATCTTTTCAAAGGAAATAAAAAATAATTTTGACCTTCACCATGTAGCCTGGGGGAACTGCGACTGGAAATCTGCACAAGATATTATTGTGGTTTTTACCATGACTTCTGAGTAGGCTTTGTCTTTGATTAAGGGGACTTGTGTTTTCTGACAGCATCTGTATATAAAACTGTGGTAGATTAACTTCCTAGATACAAAGTTAGGACAGCTCTCTGACTTTACAGTTTCTGATTGAACAACTATTTTTAATATGGGACTATGTGTCAGGGTTAGTAAAAATAGTTTAAACAACAGGACATACAACTTTTAATGTAGTTTAATTAAAAGACTGTGTTTGGACACACTCCAATTATCATTAAATTCTATATGATACTTGAGATTATGCATTAATGAATAAATCATCCCACAAATATAAAATCTTCAATAAACTGAGATCAATTTTATTGCATATAACTGACAAAACAATTGAATGCAAAAATCATTTAAGAAATAAAATAATGGGATATGAATAATGATACTTAAGTCAATTTTCTGGAAAGTACTAAGGATAAATGTCTACAAATTTTTAAAGCAAAAATAATTTTTGTCACTTTTATCATGCTATTTAAAAATGGTTTTCTCATGACTGCCTTAAAAGGAGGTTTCCCAAAAGTTTGAAAAATAATGACCTGAATAAACATTTTTAAAATAAAATGCAAAACTACACATGAATAATTTTCACATTTATAGTAGAAACATAGGAAAATGTTTTTCACGATAATGAATAAAATCTACCACAGTGTATTAACACTGAAACCAATAACAATGAAAACTTTGACTATTATAAAAATTCATGAAAGTTAAACAACTCACCCTTGAATACAAATGGAGAAGAAGGAAGAAATACAGAAGGAAATTTTTAAGTGAGGAAATGAAAATGTAGATATAAAAAAACCTATAGAATACAACAAAAACAGTAGTAAGGGAATTTAAGAGCAATCATTGACTACATTAACAAAGCAGAAAGCTCTCAGTAAGTGACCTATCACTACATCTCAGGGAACTAGAACAATAAGTTCAAACCAATCCTGAAATCAGCAGAAGGAAAGAGAGTTAAGATCAGATCAGAAATATTTGAAATAGAGGCCTAAATAAATCCAAAAATTGATGAAGAGCTTGTTCTTTGAAAAATCAAATTTGACAAACCCTTCCCCAGAATAAGTAAGAATAAAATAAGGAATACGGAAGACTGAAATATGTAAAATGAGACATGAAAATGAAAACATAACAGAAGTTCACAGAAATGCAGAAGATTTGAGAGATTATAATTAAGAACTATGCAACAAAAAACTTGATAAATTGGAAGAATTGCCTGGACACATACACTTTACCAAGAAAGAATTCTCAAAAATAGAAAATTGATCAGATTTAAAATAAGCAATGAGATTGAATCAATAATAAAAAGTCTCCTGTCCAAGAAAAGTCTAGGATCAACTGACTTTACTGCTGAGTTCTTCCAAAATTAAAAAAAAAAATCAATTTTTCTTTAAATATTCTGAATAATTGAAAAACAGGGAATTCTTCCAAACTCATACATGCAGAAATATTCAATAAATACTAGCAAATCAAATTCAACAATTCAAAAATTGCATTATTCATCATGATCAAGGGAGATACATTCCAGGGATGCAAGGATACTTCAGCCTACAAAGATCAATAAAAAACGTAAAATGCAAACAGAATGAAGGATAAAAATCTCATGACCAACTCAACAGATGCACAAATTATTTAGCATACACACACACACTGAGAAAATAAAAATAGAAGAAAAAAAACTTAACATAATAATGACCATAAATAATAATCAATAGCTAGCAATAGAGAAAAGATGAAAGTTTTTCTGGAAAAGCTTTTTCTGTAAGATGTAGAATAAGACAAGGGGTCCACTTCCACCAGTTTTATCCAGTATCTTCTAGAAGTTTTGGCCAGAGAAAATAAAAGAAAGAAAGAAAATATAACATTCAAATTACAAAAAAAAAAAAAAAAAAGAAGTCAAATTGTCAGTGATTGCAGACGGCATACCTTTATACACAGAAAAAAACAGACTCTAGAAAAAAAAAAACAAATATGGCAAATTTTCTGTATACAAATTCAATATAGAAAAAAACAATTTTTTAATTCACCAGTATTGAATTATCTGAACTAGAAACAAAGTAGGCAATTCTAGAATAACTATAATACATTCATGATAAAATACCTAGGTATAATTTAAGCAAAGAGGTGTAAATCTATATAACTAAAACCATAAAACATTAATAACTAAACTGAAGAGGACACACAAACAACAGAAAAAAATCCTGTGTTCACAGATTAGAAGAATCCTTATTGCCAAAATGTCTATATTACCCAAAGCAATTTATGGATTCAATGTAATCTTTTTCAAAATACCAATGATTTTTTTTTTACAGAAATAGAAGAATCCTAAAGTGTATGACACCACAAAAAATGCTAAAGAGTAAAAACCCATTGAACAAAATGAACAAAGTAGCAGACTTCGCACTACCTGACTCAAAATATACTATGAAACTGTAGTCATTTAAATGGCATGGTATTGACATACAATCAAGACAGAGAGTTCAATAGTATATAATAGAGATCCTAGATGTAAGCCCACACATCTGCAGACAACTGATTTAATTCAAGGTGCTAAAATCATGCATTGGAGAAACAAAAGTTTGTTCAAAAAATGGCTCTGAGAAAATTGAATATCCACATGCAGCAGAGTAAAGCTGGCTCCTCTCTCTCACCAGTTATGAACTCAAAATAGATTACAAAATTAAATATTAGACCTGAAACTCTGAAACTTCTTGAAGAAAATAAAAAGAAAATATATCAGGACATTGGAATACGTAAAAGACTTTTGGACAAGATCCTAAATACATATTAAACTAAATAGAAATAGACTAATGGGATTGCATCAAGCTAGAAAGTTGCTTAGCAATAGAAACATGTTATCAAAGAGGCAACATGCATAATGGTAGAAAATATTTATAAACTATACATCTGATAAAGGGTTATCCAAAATATGTAAGGAATCAAAAAATCCAGTAGGAAAAAAAATACAAAGAAACCCAATTAAATGAGTGAAAGACCTAAATAGACATCTCTCAAATGAAGACATAAAAATGGTCACAATGCATTGAAAAAATAACCAAAAGGTGTTGGAAAAAAAAATGGTTAAGATCTCTAACCATCAGGGAAATGCAAATCAAAGCCACAAAGGATATCACCTCACTCCAGTAGGAAAAAGAAAAAGATAAGCACTCTGGAGAGGATGTGGTAAGCCTTTGCACACCATTGGAGGGAATGTAAATCAGAACAGTCATTATGGTTCCTCTATAAATTGAAAATACAACCGCCATTCTGCTATATATACACTGCTGGGTATATATCAAATGTAAAAGTGAGTATGTGCAAGAGATGTCTATGCTCCCATGTCAACTGCCATACTATTCACATTAGTGAAATGGAAACAACCTGCATGTCCATCAGCTGTTGAGTGGATAAAGAAGATATGCTACACACATATCATGATATATCATTTAGCCAGAAATAGGATGAAATTTTGTCATGTATGACAACATGGAGAAGATGTTAAGAGAAAACAGGCCAGGAACAGATACTTTTCAAAATCTAGAGAAAGGAGTTTGAATGTTTTCTCCATGAAGAAATGATAAATGTTTGGGGAGATGCATAGGTTTACCCAACTTTAAACATTACACAATTTACACCAGTATCATAATATATTAATATGGTACTCCATAACTATATACAATTTAGTGTTTTTGCATATAGGTTAAAGAAGAATTTTTTTTCAAAAAAAGACCATGATATTCCCACCTTTCTCAAGGTAACTTTCTCAACTATATGTGAGTTTGTTTCTGAATTCTGCTTTTTGTTACACACACAGACACATATACACACAAACACACATACATATACACACACATATATATGCTAATCCTTCATCAATATATACTATTTTGTTTACTATAGTCACTTAGGAAATTTTAAAATGTGTATTTTGATTCTTCTAAACTTATCACATGATTTTAGATATTTTGTTGGGTTATGTAGAGAAATTGTAACAAATTTATAGGTTAATCAGAAGAAGTGACATCATTGTCATGTTGATTTTTTTCATGATCATGACATACATCTCCATTTATACAGAACCTTAGATTGATTGCATCTCTCTCAGAAATATTAGAGTCCTTCCCCATCAAAGTAATAAATGATGATGTAAGAAATTTATAGTAATCAATGCTACCTCTAGAAATCATTCCAGATTGGGTTGCATGCACTCTCTTATGCTAATCTTGAAATGCGAAAACTTCAAGAAGAACCTGTAAATTGTAAGGTGATTCAGACAACTTTTTCAAAAAGTTTTAACATTGGTTACAAGTTTTAGATACCGGTTTCTATAAGGGAATTTTGGAAGGAGACTTGCATAGTTCACCTTTTCTTTGTTTATAGGAATTTTATCTGTTCTTTGCCCATTCTAATTTATTTCAAACTAATACATAAAAACATGTAAAAGTTGTACAAATTAATAGGAAATGTGTATGTTTGATATATGTGTACATTATTTAATATTTATATCAAGTTAAATATATTCATCTCCTCAAATGTTTACCATTTCATGATGGTGGAAACTCAAAATATTTTTCTTCTTGCTCTTTGGAATGCAGAGTACATTCTTTTTACCAGTAGTCACTACACCTTGCAATAGCACACCAGAGCTTCTAGTTCCTCCCTAACTCTCATTGCTCAACCTTTGGCTATGCTGCCCTAATTCTAATTTCTTAAGGTTCTATGACCCTAGTGGTATTATTAGGTTTTTGCCTTTATTTGGAATATGAAGAAAGTACTTTGTGTACTTGGTTTTTAAGGCTTTTCTAACACAGTGCTTTGTAAAGATTAAATAGTAATGTCATACCCATAAGAGAGACAAATTACTAAATAAATTACATCATTAATATTTTTGCAGAGAAGAAGAAAATTCAAACATTTTACATGCTAGCATATCCCGTTGAATTTTAAGAAATAGATGTTATTAGATCTTCTGTCGAGATGCTCAAAAGCTCCTCAGATCCTTTCCACGCATAAAATTCAAAATGGAGGAAAAATTGAGTAGAATTCCACTCAAATAAATGGCTTATGAAAAAGTAACCCAATGTGCTTTAACAGACTTAAGAAATATAAGATTCAATTTATTGCTGTTATTTATTGCTGCATTTTGAGTGTTGGGGAGGAAGAAAGGTAACTGCTCTCAGTAGTTTTGACAGATCTGTCTCTAGATATATAGGAATCACGCCTATTGGAAACCCTGCTCTTCAGTACAAACTAGTGATCTACTCCTTGCAGCCATACCCAGCATTCCATTCAAATTATCAATCCATCAAGTGGATCAATCCACAGCTTAAATTGCAGCTCTCATAATCTAAGCATCTGACCTCTGGACACTCCTGAATTGCCATGAGTTTTGGGGGCACATCTTACATGTGAACCATGACACCACTCTTTTATTTATCATGGTTCACAGCATCAGATATTTAGATTGTACCAAAATTTTCCCTGCTATAAATCACACTGTAGTAGACATCATTTTTATGTTAAAATTAATTTAATGGCTATGCTTTATGAAGTTAAATACACATTTTATTTATGTATAAGGGTCTGAAACACAAATGATATTAAAATAAAATTTAAGACTTGATTTTTAGATGCTCAAAAATCTATATTAACATACAAAAACCTGAAATGTGTTCTTTTAGATTTATTATTCTTTTTAGTTAAACATGATAGTAGAACATATTTTGACACATCATACAAACATGGAGTGTATCTTCCCGCTCTTGTGGTTGTACAATGTTGTGGAGTTATACTGGTTTTGTATTCATATATGAATATAGGAAAGTTATGTCCAATTCATTCGCCTGTCCTCCACATTCCATTCCTCACCATTTCCCCTATTTCCCCCAGTCCAATCCTCCAAACCTCCACTTACCCTCTCCCCTGCCACCTATTGTGAGTCAGGATCTGCATATCAAAAGAATATTCAGCCTTTGGTTTGGGGGATTGGCTTATTTCACTTAGCATGATATTCTACAGCTCCATCCATTTATCTAAAGATGCCATAATTTCATTCTTCTTTATGGATGAGTAATATTCCATGATGTACATGTACCATATTTTCTTTATCAATTCATCTACTGAAGGACACATAGGTTGGTTCCATAGTCTAGCTATTGTCAATTGAGCTGCTATAAACATTGATGGGGCTGCCTCACTATAGTATACTGATTATAAATCCTTTGGGTATATGCTGAGGAGTGAAAAAACTGGGTCAAATGGTAGTTTCATTTCATGTTTTCTAAAGAATTTCCATACTGTTTTCTAAAGAATTTCCATACTGCTTCCCAGAGTGGTTGCACCAATGTAGTGGACATCTTTATGACTAATTTCTTCAATTTCTCAGTAATTACTTGGAAATATAATTTGTGTGCATTTATTTTTTTCAAAATACAAACATACTGCCTGACCATCCTCCAAATTGTTTATGCTAGTTTATCTACCAGTATTTATAAGGCTTAAACATTTGCTAAAACTCCATATTAAGAATTTATAATTTGGTGGCCTAATTCAATTTGTAGATGATGTATTTCCCAGGACATTGCATAAAATTGATGTTGTCAGTATAAAAAATAACAACATGCATTGGTAAAACTTCTTTAGAACCAATGCAAATACTGTTTTAGGGAAATGAAGCAAGGACACACTAATAGCCTTTTGAAACACTTTGATATTCTTAATGAAAAAATAAACTCTACTATATTATATTCCCTGCTGTATTGGAAAAACTGAAATATTGAAACTTCTTACCAAGTAGAGCATTTATAGAAGAGTAATTATTTATGTTGTGGTGATAAGGTGGAAAGTCTTTAATATATAGTAGAAGTATCAAAATATCCCACTAGAACAAAGGGACATTTTTTCAATACAGGCCCATACAAACTACCTAGTTCTCTCTTAAGAAATTAAGAGACTTTTTTTTTTGGTGACATCTATATTCTCTTAATAACAAATCTGAATAATAACAATCATTATGAATATATTTAATATTCTCCTGGACACATTAAATCAAACAGATCAAATGTCATTGCATATTGAGGGTTAATAAATGAAACAAAAATGTAACTGCAAAGAGCACATTTTTTGATTCATCACAATTTAAATGGATACATTGAAATTGTATTCTAAGATGCTGAATGTCATTGCAATGATTAAAGATATGCTACCATCTAGTGGTAAAACTTGCTGATCAAGAGAAATATTTTCATATTTCTTCAAATGTTTTCAGAAAATACTAGAATGATGTGTGATTGTGTTATGGTTAAAAGAGGTTTATAAAATTCACAAAATTATATACCTGTTAGGTTCTTAACTGCTGTGCACTTTATTGTATTTAACAGTTTAGCACTTTCACAAGGAGAGGGACATAATTATATGTGTGGCTCTAGGAAAGATGTAATAGGCTAGACTTGGAAAAAAAATGACTGAAGATAAATTTTCATAGACAATTTAGTAATCAATATTCTAGATTACTTATGTCAATAATAAAGATATTTTTCATTGAAGACATAATTATTTCAATAATTATACGTTGAGATTTTTTTCTGCATGACACTAGATATTGTGTAGAATTATAGATTTGGAAAATTATTAACCTTAATTAACAATAGAAAATTGAATTTATTAAGTTAATTATTTGAAATAAAATATGTATCACTTATTAAGAAGTAGCATGATTTAAATGAGAATAAGTAAGAATTTTTAAATGTTTAATATATTATGTATACAATTTAAGTAGTATATATTTTAATGAATACTATAAATCTTTATGTGTTCATGTGATTGTATGTGTGTGTTGTATAGGAAAGAGCATCTTTTTTATTACACATATTCATAAAGTGATAGCCAACCAAAACAGGTAAAAGAAAACAAAAGTTAAATTGAAAAATACAGTTGAATGCACTTCTTGTTTACTTAATAAACTATTAAAGTCAGCAAGAAAACTCTAATACGGAATGTCCATCTTTCACATATTATATTCTTTGAAACAGCTTTCATTTGGTGTGCACGTTCTCCATGTGTACATCATATATTGTACCAGGCAACAATAGATTAGAAACTGCACAAAATGATCTTTTATGCTATTTCCATAAATGCTGTGGAGGGTTTATTTTATCACAAGACAATATCATGCTACACAACACACATGGAGCACAGAATGCTTTCTCTTTCGTGTCTCATGCTATTCATCAGAAAAGGGATGTTCTTAGAAAATAAACAGTGAAATATTCATTCATTCATTTACCAGTATTGACTGAGTTCTTCCTCTGTGTCATGCTGTGCCAGAAGTAGCTGTGGGTAAGTGAGTAAGACACAAGGTTCTGTCTGCAGGGGAGGCCCTTTTCTCTTGTCCCTTCTTTCCCTGGTCCCCTTCTCCTTCACATCCTAACTAGCATATAAGAAAATAGAGTTCTTTTGCTTAATTTCCTTGATTTTCTCTATTGTTTTCCTATGGTTTTGCTTTCATTAATCTTTTTTATTTTTTTTCTTATTCTATTTTCAGATAACATGATCTTATTTTTCTAGGATCTGAATTTGTAAACTGAAGTAAACAAATTAAGAGCTTTGTTTATTCTAAATGTTCTGTGTTGTAAATTTTCTCCAAGTGCTATGTCATCTTCTTTCCACAAATTTTGATATGCTGAATTCAAAATGTTTTAAGTGCAAAATGCATTTTAATTTCCCACTTGATTTCTTCCTGGACACTTGCATATATTCAGTAGTATATTATTTAGTTTCCAACTATTTGGGATTTTTTTCCAGATATTGCTGTGCGTCTGGTTGAAATTGAGTTGTATTGTAGTTGCATTTGTATAACATGAATACTTTAAAATTTGCTGAAACTTGTTTTTATGGCATAGAACCTGTTCTGTCTTAAACATTCACTATAAACATGAAAAGAGTATTTTTATGATCTTTAACTAATTGGCTATATATGTTGATTGTATCAAGTTGTTTTATGATACTGTTCAACATATGTTTTCACTTTCTGATTTTTTTCTTAATTTTTCCAGAAAGAATGGGTGCTTAAGAGTTATGATTATAATTTTGGACTTGAATATTTCCTTTATATTTCTTTCAGCTTTTGCTTGAATTATTTGGAAGTTCTGTTGCTGATTTATAAATACTTATAACCATTATTTCTAATTTTGAATTTATTCTGTTATCAAAGAAATTATTCTTTTATGGAAAATCATTTCTGCTCTGAAAACTTTTTTCAAAAATTCATATAGTCATTTCAGCTTTCTTTCTTTTATTGCTTTTCATCATTTTTATTCATATCCCATTGGTATAATATATTAAAATGAATGTTTTAGGGAACAAGTAGATGGTCCAGTTTTGCTTTTTTATCCAATTAGACCATTTGCATTATTGTGATGATTGACAGATGTGTTAATTTCCCATTGCTTTTATAGCAAATTACCACAAATTTAGTGGCTTGATACAAACCAAATGTATTACTCATAATCAGGCAGTCGAAGCCCTCAGGAGATATTGACAGGGCTGCCGCCCTTCTGGAGACTACATGGGGGTGTCTCCTTGACTTTGCAGTTTCCAGATGCCTTCTCCATTTTCAAAGCCTTCAGAAAATCATTCTTACATCTCTCTCTGTCTCTCTCTCTCTGTCTCTCTCTCTCTCTCTCTCTCTTTCTCTTATACTTCCATATCACATCTCCTCTGCCACTGGCATTCCAATCTCTCTCTCTCTCTCTCTGAAAGCTCAATTATATTCAGCATACCAGGGTAATTTCCTCATTTAAAATCATTATTTGTCTCTACAGTGTTCATTTTACCATTTAAGAAGACATCTTTATTGGTTATGGGAATTAGGATGTGACATCTTTGAGGAGAATTCTGTCTACAACAATATGATTGGGTTTTAATCTAGTTTATCTTTCCATTCTATTTGTCCCATCTTTCCTTTGTTTTTCTTTACTCATTCTCTGTTTTCTTTAGGTTTTAAGATTATTTTATTTATTATACTGGTCAATCCAACTTCCAGCTTATTCTTTATAGATCTGTAGATGATTTTCATTATTTCTTTGAGGTTTATAGTCTGCACCTTTAGCCTACCATATTACACCTATCTTCAAGTTATGTTAGATTTCTTACAACAGTACACTTCCATTTCTCCCTATAAACATTTGTGACATTTTTATCATAAAATATCATTGATACAAATTCATACCAAAAACCTTAATACTATTTTAATTTTAAGCCTTCAAAGAAGAAGAAATAAAAGTACTTATAGATATTCACATAGTTACCATGGAATTCACACAACTCTTCATCTTTTGTGTGGATCCAAGTTTATGTCTGGTACCATTTTCTTTGGTTTGAAGGACTTCTTACTTTGTGTATGTGTGTAGTACATATCTGCAGGCAATTATGTCTTTATTATTTCATATATTAAATAAAGTCTTTATTTCACTTTTTTAAAAATATGCTCACTAGGTAAATAAATTTATTTTTCTTTTTTGTGCTGTTTTATCTTTTGTGATTTTCAATAATGTTGCTATAACTTGGATGAAAGAATATCTTTCCTTAGTTATTTCAAAATGCTTATTTTGAAAATATTCTAAGCTTTTTTTCTACTAATGTTATCATTGATGTCATTTCTTGGTTAATTTTGGTTGATTGTGGGGTTTTTTTCCCTTAAAATTAGTGTATTGAAACCTAATTATATTGTGGTAGACTATCTGCTCCCCAAAGATATCACAGGTTGTATATCCTTATTTCTTTGAACAGCTAGTAATTTTGATTGTGTTCTAGATAATGTGAATTTGTACCTTGTTGAATGCTGAAGATTTACTTTCCTGAAACATATTCTTGAGAATGTTGCAGGATGCAGTCAAGTAACTTAAAGTCTAATTAATTCTCTTGAATTGGATTTTACACTTTACTAGTATAATGTTTATTCTGGCTAATCTTTCATCACATCCACTCTATCCAAGGTCCAAGATTTATGAGTTTTTCACTTGGGTATCTGCACTGTTACTTCTAATAATTGCAGGTACTTCTTTCCCAGGCCTCAACTGGAATCCTCATACATGTGGCCTAGTCTGTATTCAGATCTACAATGTGTGATGAGAAATTGTGTATCTTGATTTTCTTTCTGGGCAGCTTTATCTTCTCTGGCACACTGGTACTCTTTCCTGCAAACTCTATCCACTTTGCCTTTCCTGAATCTCTTCCCAATCTCAGTGCAGACTGTGAGGTAGTTTCTGGTTTCCTCTTTCTTCTATCATAGGCTGGTCATTTTCTGAGAAGTAAACTAGAACAATTTCAAGGCTCAATTGATTTGTTCATCAACTTCTACAGATCACTGCATTTTCCTGCACATTAAGGAGATAACAGTTCAAGTGGATTTCATTCCAGAGATGCAAGGTTGGTTCAACATAATCAAATCACATTTTTTCCCATACATTTAGATTAGTCTTTCAATTTTTCAGATGGGAATTTGGTCCCTATTATTCCAAAAAAAGACTTACTTTCATCTTATAAAACTAATTAATTTTAATGTTATAGCCTGTATACGAGCCTTCCCTTTGCAAAGCTCATTGTGTTAGTTGAAGGAATATTCAACAAAAAGAACGATTGGAATATGAGAGTTACAATGTAATCAATCCATCTTAGTTTGAATGGATGGTAATTATAGGTAGGTGACACATGACTAGAAGAGGTGGGTCAATGGGGGCATGCTCCGGAAGGGTTTATCTTCCCTGCAAACTCTTCCTCTTCTTTTTTGTATGCTTCCTGACTACCACGAAATTATCAGTGTTTCCCCACTGGTGCCCTTCTGTCACGATGCTCCACTTCATCTTGGACCCAAAGTGATGGAGTCAGTTGACCGTGAAGTGAATCTTGGAAATTGTGAGCTCCAAATAAACTTTTCCTCTTCTAAGTTTGTCTTGTTGGGTATTTTGGCCAGAGCAACCTAAAGCTGACTGTCACACACAATTTAAAATTTGTAGAAAAATTCCAAGAATAAAATCAGTATCCATCTACCTTTTAATTTGATTTATTAATTTTTAATATTTTGTCAAATTTTCTTCATATACCTATATCAAAATGTTTTTATATTTATAACCTTTGAAAGACATGGTAGACATTATGATCTACAACCCTTAAATCTTCAGCATGTCTTTACAGAGGAAGAAAAACCACATTGAAAACCAAAAGTATTCTATCTTCCCAGATATGTAAAAGAAAATGTATTCTTTGATATTTTAGTTTATCAC
Organism: Sciurus vulgaris; assembly: GCF_902686455.1. NCBI lineage: Eukaryota > Metazoa > Chordata > Mammalia > Rodentia > Sciuridae > Sciurus > Sciurus vulgaris. Next base: position 19,712,697 of record NC_136470.1, on the reverse strand, counting down.
AATTTTGGTGCAAGTTAGAAGTTGACATCTAGAAGAGATTCTAACCTAGCACCATCTGGTTAGCTCAAGAAGGTAGGAATGGAAAGAAATAATAATGAAAGAGAAAGCAGAGTCTAAAACAAGGAAGAACATGTGAACTATTTTATGAAATATGAATGTTTATGGTTCTGAGGAATTAAATATATTAACAGATTTGAAATGAATTTTAATTATTTCTGTTTTCTCTGTTGTAAAGATTAAATTTAAGGTTTTCAGGGAGTAAAAGATAAAATTCACATCTCATAAAGTGTGACTTTAATCTAGTGAGGTGTCATGGTTATTTGCCATGGAGTTGGAAACCTAGAGAAATACTTTATTTATAACATTATGAGATACAACGAGGATCAACTGATGATTGATCATTTAGGGAGAGTACAAGAAAGGAATGAAGTCTGAAAAACGTGAAGAATTTCATCATTGATGGCTCTATTCATAGAGAGAAGGAAAGTACATTAAATTTTCATTTGTGAGAGTTATGAATAATGAATTGTGGTTTGGAGTTATGATAATCAATAGCACATTTGTTTTAGATAGACATAGCTATGCAATGTATCTATTATGGTTAGATACCAAAATATTTGGTTATACCAAAAATAGTAATGGATTACTTCAAAAATAGTTTTTCAAATTATAATATGCATTTTACTAGGACTAAGAATTTGGGAATGGCTTAACTGATGTCTGGCTCTAAATCTTTTGTAATGCTGCATTCAAGTTATTAGGGGCACTTCAATGTACTGAATCTTTGACTAGTTCTGGAAAACACACTCAAATGGTTACAAATTAAAGATGGTTAATAGCAAAGACCTCATTTCCTCTCTGTATCTTTCTATATAGTGTGAGTTCATTGGCTGTTGATACTAAATGAAAAGTGTCTGTAGGTCTGTATTTAGTGGTATAGTTAATTATCTCTGAATTGAAAAAATATTGACTGCCATATCTGAAAAGCAGCAACCTTCTCCCATGGGTGCAGGACCCCCTAACAAGGAACTGGCCAGCAGACATGAATTAGGTAAAAATGCTTATTTGGCAAGAAGAAGGAATATTTGAATCAGGTAAAAATGCTTACTTGGCAAGAAGAAGGAATATTTTATTCAAGCAACTGAAGAGAAGCATGCAATTTTTGTCTTCTTTCCCTGGGTTAAAGGAATAAGAATGTCAAATGGTAAGGAATTATTCTAATATTTCTAATATAAACACCTTCAAATCAAAGAATAAGGTTAAGAATTGGAGGTTGTTCCCAAAGAACAATTTGGAACATGGTAATTTTTACCTGGCTTGCAAGAATAATCTTGAAATCTCCATGCTCGGTTCTCTAGCAGAAAACTAGACTGGAGATAAAAATTTGGTTTGAAATACATAAAGCCTGTATACTCTTGAGATTTACCTGGGAAATGAAAAGAGTGAAGGGAAAGTAGGGCATCTGTTAGATACCTTTTCATAGGAAGGGGATCAGGAGAGGGAGGAAGGAGGGTTGGGAAGCAAAATTAGTAAAGTTACACCTGTATGAATATTCCACAACAAAACCACTATTCTATATAACTAAAATACACCAACAAAAAAATTTGAAACAGTTTGTTATAGATAAATATTTATACTGTATAATATTTGGTATGGTAAAATCACAGTGTAATGATCGGCAGAGTATTTGACACATTAATGTACTTTTGTAGTTATCTTTGCTATTCCCTAGTAGCTTAGAGGTAAAACTGAATATATATAAGTAATAAAAATGATAAGTTCTTTATGTTTTTGTGCATTCATACATATACATGGAGTAGTAATAGGGAGCCTCTATAAAAAGATAGCCAGAAATTGTCTGCACAGAGTTGATATGGACTGCAAATGGAAATAGAGTATTCTGGGAGAAAAATTGGATCGTTCTTCCAACGAAAATCATTTTAAAACATGTGCCATTATCTAATAAAGTCTTTCAAAATATTTATTTATTCTCAACATTTTGTTTAATAGAAACCATTTACCAACTAAATTTTATATTAATTTATGTATATTTGACAATCATTGGCCTACATTATCACTATCACCCAATATTAGGCAAATATTATATATTTATATTTTCTGTGCCAGAAAAGTGTGTATGAAGGCAGGGTTTGTGCCAAAACAAAAGTAGAAGCTTGTGTTCTTTAAATATTTTCTTAATTTTAATGCATTGCAATATTATATACTATGATAATTTTTTGTTATTTTATTAATGCCATAAATGTGTAATTATATTATTCATATCATTTCATATAAAAACATAAATAAAATTTTGATATTATGTCACTGTAATTGAAGCTATTACATCCCATCCTTAATTTAAGATATTCATTTCTGCTGTCCCTATATTATTCTGCCATTATAATTTTTTTTTAAAGTTTGTGAATTCTGGACTATGTAGTATACTGGTTTGGGATATGTTCTAGGAAATGAACCAGAAACATAAATATAGCTGTGTATACCTGTGATATGCACAACTATACTATTACTACTCCTGTGATATAGTTGTCCCAACCTGTGGATTCAACAAAGAGCAAATTGAAAATGTAGGTAGGCTGACCATTATTTAACAGTACTGAACATGTATGGACATTTTTGTCACGAATTTCTAAACAATTTCTAAATTGTAACAAGTATTTACATTGTTTCCAGAATTACAAGTAGTTTAGAGCTAATTTAAAGTACACATAAGGGTATGCTTATGGTATGTCTTCCTACTAAATGGGTTTTATATAAGGTACTTGAGCATCCATGGATTTTGGTATCCAAAGAGGGACCCTGGAACAAATCCCAAATGGAAAAATACTGAAGGATGACTGTCATGTCCAACAATGAGTAGCCTTTTGGCCATGTGTGGGGAGCCATCCTCATCTATCAGAATCAGATGAGGTTGAGTCATAGGACACAGAGGCCTGACTTCCAGGAAGTAGCAAGCCATGGAGGACTATCTCAGACACTGGGGATTATGTGGCGCTGTGTGGTTTTGTGATAGTTTCCCTGAGCAAATTGGCTCCCTTAACTCCACCTCATCCTGTTCCTCACAGAAGCCCCTCCCAGTCTGGGTCCCTCTACCTGTAAAAGTAAAAGAGAGTTGGGTTACTCTATGTTGTTAGAGGCCAGATCTGGTATGGCCAGATCCATCAGACTCCCTCTCATTTAAAGAGAGCATTGGCTTTTATGTGTCTATTGATTAGATAAGTTTATGGGTAATTGATTGATTTATAGCCAACATCGTCCTCTAGCAGGTAATCCTTTTCTCATCCACACAGGATGTGGCAGAGAAACCCCCACAGCCATGTAAAGAGAACCATTGTAAAGATTTTAAACAGGGGAGGTTGCAAACAGAATTTTGGGAAATGATAAATCATCTTGCACTATGAATAACTGGTTAAAAGAATTTTGTATCAGTGATACTCAGAACTATTACACATTTGCCAAAGTTCCAATTGAATTCAAATTTATCTTTTCTATGACTTGGTGTTATTAACATTTTACTATAAAATAGGGTCATGTAAATTTTAAGATTTCTGAATTTATATAGTCCATGACTTATTTCAAAAATCTTCAGGAGCAATAGAGGCTCACTGTCTGTTTCAGACATGGTAGTGACCACAGCATTTACTGTTACAGGTCTGTTAGTACTGATGAGAATTAGATTCAGAAAAATATTATTTTTATTTTATTTTAATTTTTTCATAAATTAAATTTACTTAGACAAAGTATATTTATATTTTATATTTGACAAAATATATTTATATATTATGTGGTACCATGCGATTGTATAATGTTTGCATAACGTTAAATATATTTATCATTTCAAACATTAATCATTTCTTTATGGTAATTTTTATAAATTGAAAAACCTGCAGAAAAATGAAATTTGACCTCCACCTCATAAGACATAAAAAAATCAACTCAAAATGAATTAAACATACAACAAAACTCTGAACAACTGCTAGAAGAAAATACAGAGGAAAAGTTCCATGACATTGATCTGAGAAGCATGTTTTTAGATTTGACACCAAAAGCACAGGCAACAAAAGCAAAAATGGACAAATGAGATTATCAAAAAATCAAAAGTGTCTACACAACAATGAAATAATAAATAGTGAAGAAACCACCAATGGATCATTTGCATGTCATGTATCTGAAAACGGATTAATTTACAAAATATATGAGGAACTCGAACAACTGTATAAAAAGAAAATGATAATCCAATTTAAAAATGGACAAGGTGACTAGGCTGCATAAGGACACCCAATATTTTGTATCATTAATATGAACCAATAAAAAGAGAATGAGAAATAAATGGGCAAGTGACCTCAATACACACATTTCTCAAAAGAAGGTACACAAGTGACCAACAGATGTATGGAAAATGCTTACAACTACTACATTTTTTTCTTAAATATACAGGCGCAATTAGAAATAAATTACAGCATTTAAAAACTATAATCAATATAAGCAATATAGATTTTCAAAGAACAAGTCTCCATTTATATCAGTTATGGCTGCTTACATATAGAATAGGGTAAACTACTATGAAGATGTTAGACTTTTGAGATGATATTGATTCATAAACTCATTAATAACCTCAACTGAAACCTCTTCTCTCATCTACATTATCACCTGGATCCTAAGTTCCATGTCTTTCAGATTACAAGATTGGTGCCAACAGTGTCACTCACTTGTGCTTCCTCATTAGAATCACTTGAGACCAACACATATACCATCCCTTTCTATAATACTCACAAATTATTTTGGGTCATAGGAGCAAATACGATATGGTCAATGGAACACAAATTTCTGCCCAATATTCTTAAACTCTGTGGTTAGCTGTTTTGTTTTCCCTACATTTATTTTATGCTGAGTCTCTATCACATTTTCTTAAACAGTAGAAGAATATATGGATAGAAAAATTGATTCTATAATGTCTTTTTAAATATTATATATTATGGAAAAGTTTTGTTTTCATTAACAACAGTATGAAAAGTTTATTTTTTCAAGGGCAATCCTTTAAAAATAATTTAAATAAAGTACTTGTGATAATTTGTTGAAGTGCAACTTCATATGTAATAGTGCCATGTAACAATGTCGGAGAAATCAATTCACTATTACAAAGTTTAGATAGTTGAAAACAATTTCATATATTAAAAAGATATTGAGGAAACTTGGAATTGCTCTTCTATTTGGCAGCACCTAGAGAGATCCTATCTTAAAAATTGGTATAATTTTTATTTATAATATATACATTATATTTTTGTGTTCATGTTTCAATTAGGCCATTTAAAAATACATAAGTGTATTTTGAGAAATAATTTGTATTTCATCCTAGTTTCTTTCAACCATGGGCTTAAAAGCCATTAAAATTGTGTGATCAATTTGATAAAATACTTATGGACTAATAAATGGCTATTTTTAAAATCATAAAATGGTTTCCTACCCCATGTTTCCATGCAATCATCTAATTACAGGTCATATAGGTCTTTGAACCTGCTTACTTCCATAAAGAAATTAATTATCCCAGAGTTTTGCTTATGCATTATTTATTTTTTTCTTAATTTTATTTTTCTGTTATTTTGTTTTGTTTCTCATTCAGACTCTGAATTGATGGATTATTATATATTTTTGGCAGTTAGCAGCATGGAAGCAAAATGACTTGAGATAAGTTGTCTGCAGAAAGACATATTTTTTCCGTGATGAGCAGTGAGACATATTTAAGGTGCTCACTCATGTTTTACTTTCTAATGTCTCCGTGACTTTCTGTGAACACTTTGAACAAAAGCAGTGATGTGCAGCAACAAACTGAAAAAAATGTCCCATGGAGTCACATGGAGACATACCACTTCCAATAAGTCTGCTGAAGTCTTCAGTAATTGAATACTTGTTACCTACAAAATTCACGTGGCCTCCTTAGAAATTTGGAGGGTTCTAAAGTAATTGAAAATATATGAGTGTTCTAAAAGTGGATTTTTGCTCTTAAAATTTTAATCGTACTTACTTCAGTTATACATCCAGAAGAGTAAAAATTCCCTGCACCTTATTAAACCCTGAGAAGTTAGTAATAATCAATGTTTCTCAAACTGTGCTTGTATTTGCAAAATTTTCTGTAAAATCTTTAAAAAGATTTCAGTATTTAATCATTACTCAAATGCTAATGCTAAAGTATTTTAAGTGTCCAAGATTATTTCAGCAATTAACGTGACTACCTCAGTAACTGCAACATAGGTATAATGCAATATTATCAAATTGCATTGAAATAGTTCTTTGCATAATTAAATGTATGAATAGTATATTGAAAAAATTAAAAAATGCACGTGCCTCTGGAGAAACATATTATGTTATAGTAAAAAAAAACAAACTAAGCCTTAACAACTGTTAAACACGCAGTCAAATATAATTTTCCAAACTATAATCAAATATGTAATCAAGCTTTAGTATATGAGTAAACACCTTGAATTTTGTCAAACTACATCTTTGTGTAAAATGTGGCATTATATCCTTCATTATCATTTATGAAGGTTGACTTGTTACACTGTCAAGGATGTGCTATGGTAATGAACATATAATTTCAGATCAATTGCAATCAATCAACATTTCCTGTAACTTCCTAGACTTTTCCTTCTCAGATTATTAAGTTAGGCATTATAATGTTGTTAATTAATGTATTCAGATTTGATGGGACATTTTTATAACATAATTTTAGATCATGATGAGAATTTAAAGTGAAATAAATACTTCATTGTTATTTCAAATGATAAAATGCATTCAGTGTACACATGACAGCACAATATATGTTACAATTATTTAACATTATATATTATTTTAATAAATTTACTAAAAGATATTATACAAAGAGAACTGTGTTTTGCTAGTTTACATTCCATCACTATATGATAAAGAATTCACTTATGAGTATCAAGAACATTTGATATATAAATATCATATATATACACACATATTTCTGAGATCTTTACATACATAAGATTCATATAAATTATATAATGATGGTACTTGCCTTATTGGATGATTTTGAAGTTAAGGTGAAATTATTCATGTAAAATGCTTTATCCCAGAATTAATTAGCTGAATAATATATGTTAGACAAATTTTAAAAACTGATGACTAGAAAAGAGTTTTGATTCTTACCACCAGGCAGAGCAGGAGAGCAGGTTGCGGACTGAAGACAAGGATAGCATAGATCATCAGTAGGGAGGCAGGGTGCAGAGCAGCCCAAGGCCCATAAACATTTTCAGAGATAAAGACTTCTCTAACTATACTCAGGTTTGTTTACTTACTTACTTTCCCCCTCTCTTGCTTTAAATATTCCAACTTTGATGAATTACTCACCCTATTACTCTTTTTTTGTATTATAAAATTTAATAAATTCTCAGAAATGTTTTGTTTAAAACCTAGAAAAATGCAATATCAATAAAGATAATTTGCCAAAACCACATTAAAATATCTATATTTAAATATAAAATCCTTATATTTCTTTTGTATTACCTTTCTTTTATTTGGATATATTTTATCACCAAGAAAAATAAAATAGATATTGTAATTCTTCTTCTCTTGTACTCTTTCCTTGTTACAAATGAGGTAACAGTTTAATGACTTGCTTTTATAGGTTGTGGTCACCATGCCATCTGTTGAGAAACCAGAGTCAAACATACTGTTTTAGCTGGCTTATGTCTTTAGGTTTTAGAAGTTGTATTTGGATTAAACTTAATAACTTTTAAATAATTTGCAGAATTTAAGAAAATAGCTTTTAAAGAAATCGAGACAATATTGAAGGACAAATGGATATCCCTAGAAATACTATCATACAACTTTGAAGTGATTCTGGAAACTTCCAAATATGATGGTGGGATAAATGTCTGTTGGGATTGGTTAATGGTTAATTTGCAGTTTTGTGGGCAATGTGTTGTTTATGATTATTGAAGATTATCAGGATAGGAGAAGTATTTTGGGGAGAGACAAGTCCAATGCTGACCTCTTCATTTTTTAAATAAGTGTTTCTTATTCCTTGTTCCTTGATGAAGTACATGGATTTCTCATATCTTGGGTGATCTGTATGTTATCAACCAGTGTTTTCCACAACTCAGTGAACTAATGGAAGAACCAAATCAAAGGCAGTTCATTGTAGGCAAGCAAATGGTCCTTCTGGTTGCATTTTATAAGGCTTTGATTAAATAATAATGATGGATAACCAACAGACCTGTCAAATTATCACCCTTGAGAATGGATCTATAGTGTAAAACAAAGTTGATTAGATGGTGAAAAACAGAAGCCTTTGGAGCTGAGCTACATTAACTAGGGTAAAGTCCTGTTGATAACAGTGATTCATTCCTGACTAGCTTTCTGGTTCAAACCATAAAGTTCAGCTGTTTTTGTGTACTTCTTACTCAACCTCCATTCACCGCTGATTTTGTCACTATGAATCTCATTATATGATTTCGTTTACTACATTTGACATATTTTTGTGAATAAATATATAAATATGCTTAAAGAAAATTTTGTGTATAAACATTCAAAAATCTAAAAGAGGAAAGCAATGAACAAATATTTTTATCTAAATCTTGTTTTTTTCTTAATTAAGCAATTGAAGAGGTGAAAAAATTAACTTTTAATCAATGACAAGATATTCCCTCCATTGGTACCTTTTTTTGTTCATAACATTTTTAATATTAGAGGCTCTTGAAAATAAAATTTTGTATTTATGAATCTCTCTTGCTCTATGTAGCATATTTTCTGCAAATAGGAAATCATGGGGAAAATTATAAAATATTTAAATATTCACAAAATAAATGGGCATTTTATGACTCAAATTCAATTTCCATTAACAAGTAGGTAAATATAATGTAGGAGAGAAATTTCCCAGATTGAATATCTGACATTGAGAGACATATGTGTGTGGGAATGGGAGAAAATGGGGTTTGAGTAAATTATGTAAAGATTATGCAAAAGTAGGTTGTTATCTTGCTCATTACTATTTCAGTTTTGAATTTAGCAGCCTTTCTGTCACAATTGAAGATGAATTGGAATGATGCCTTATCATTTCCATATTTGAAAGTGTTTATTTTCCTCCCTGCTGGCAGCTCTACTTTTGATCAGTAAGGTCTATGCCTCTGAAGATACACAATATAATCAGCACAGACATCTACTATTTGATCAAAACAAATTAAAAAAAGTCAGATAATTGGCATGCCCATGATATGTGTTTCTTTCTGACCTTCAATTGCTGTATTCATTCACTCTCTGGTTGTGTTTTTAGTATTGGACACCTATGCCAAAAAGTAGTCATTTACTTTTTAGTAAATAGGATAATGGTATATAAATGCTGAGAAAATAAACATCACGGGCAACTCAATATCAAAAGAACCCCCAACCTCCAGGTAATTATTACTCTTCTGTAGATAAAAGGTTGCTAGATTAAGAGAATAGTTTTTAAAAACTCAATTTTAGAATGTAAAATGTGCTCATAAACGTTGACCAACCAACTCCTCACTCTCAAGATTCCCTATTAACAACAAGGTGGAAAACTCATGGGGTGGATGTCAATTACCGCGATGTTCTGCTGTGTCAAGGTAGGCAGATTTCGCAGGGTTAAATGTAGAAGCTTTCCTTAGACATTTCTTTCCCCAACCTTTGTCAAGTTTTGAGATTCTAGAGAAGATTATAATATGCGGGAAGAAGAATGCAAGAAGTTGAGAGACCAACGTGGCATTTTCTGTAAAGCAGGGTCCAGGCCTTTTCCATGACTTCTGTAAAAGTAGCAGGATCAGAGCATGGGGCTGCCTGGATGGGCCCAAGCATTTGCTTGTGACATTTCAGTCTGGTGCCTCATAAGAACAAATTTTAGGGAATTATATAAATCAATTGTGAAACACATTGTTTCAGTTCTTTAGGGTTGCCATAAGAAAACATAATACCCTGGGCGGTAATTTAATGGATTCTGTTTTAATAAACAACAGAAGTGTATTTTCCACAGGTTTGGAAGCTGAGCAGTCCAAGCTCAAGAAACCGATATAACTGATGTTTTCTGAAGGACTGAATCCTCATAGATGATGCCCTCTGTGTTTTCACATGGTAGAAGAGGCTACCTAGCACCCTGAAGTCTCTTCTATTTCGGGCTCTAATCCCCTTACAGAGACAGAGCTCTCATGACCTAATCACCTCTCAATGGCCCCACCTCCTACTTCCACCATGTTGGTGATTATGTTACAATAAAGGAATTTTGAGGAAACAAAAACATTCAGACCATAGCTCCCAATCATCATTCAAATGTTAATTCTTTGAAAGTAAAATCAAAGTATTTTAAAAAGCACAGGTATGAAACACTCAAATTCATCTTCTCTACATTAGAGATTCAAAAACAAATATTCACTCAGGTAAAAAATTGCAAAACTTGACAAAGCCAGTAACCATAACACCTTCTTTTCTCATTGAGCCAGCTTTCCTCAGGTAGAGGCTCGTGACTGAAATGTACACTGTATGACCTATTTAGGCTCTGGACGTGACTACATCTACTATACCAAGCAAACCATAGGCAGCCTTTACTTTTGTAGAATGATAATATTCTTGAGAAAAAAGTCAAACGGAATCAAATTCTAAGGAAGTAAATAAATACACCACGAGCTGTGAAAAGTATATTAATGAAAGCATAAAGGATGGTATAAATGAATATCCTTAGGATGAGGCTATGGATTGAATTAAATAAAGCCATTGGAGAAGAATTTGGTTAGAAAATGATACACTATTTTGCCGAAACTTTGATCTATCTTGAAGATTGCCATAACTGGAACCCTCACATGCGGAAGCTCACTCACTCATATGCTCTCAACTTTGTCCCAGTCACTCAGGAAAGCAGCCTTCTTCATGCATAACCACTCCCAATCTCAAATCATGTCTTCCTTCTTCTGCAGGGAATTTGAAAGTCTTGACTTCAGACATTATCATCAGTTTCCTTCCATTTTGCTGCCAGCTCTTAGTCATCCAATCTCTGCTCCTAATTTAATATAGTGGCGGGCTCACTGTATTCCTCATCTGCTCCTGTTCCTGTCCTTCAACAGCAAAAAATATTGAGCATCTTAACTTCTCAGCTACTTGATCTCTCTTTTTTAATTTTCTATAAAGTCCAGTGCATTCACATATGCCCTATTGTTGACTGACTTGGGTACCCTGACATTTGTTGAAGTCCTAAAACCCATATGTCAGAATATGACTATACCTGGACATCCGGCACTTATGTAGCAAATTAACATAAATGCAGCTCACCTTGATGGACATTTGGACATCAGGAGTCTTCCAACATGTCCCAAGACAAGTCTTCAAATAAGGTATCAAAAAGTTATAGAAACATTTGCATCAAATTCAGAGAAAAACAATTTAAATCCTGATCAACACTTTTAACCAAAAACCTATTTACAATGTAATGGCAAATGAAAACGGAGTAGAGGAAATGTTTGTTTTGACTCATTCCTTCAGAGATCTCATTACAATTTCACTCATCCTCATAACTTTCAGAGAATTCGGTTTCTCATGTTGGCTTTCAGTCTTGCTTTAGTCTGAATGTTCCTTGCTATTTTTCTGTTCCTGCCTCTTGAAGTGACCATTTTTGACCCCATGCCATTGTATCAATCATTATTTTCATTTTGATTTTTACGTGGGTTTACTACTGAGTTTGCCTTGAGTATCATAGGACATTTTGGACTTGAACTTTTAAGCAGTACTACAGCTATTAAGATATTGAGTACCCTGACATGGACATGACACATTTTGCATTGTGAGATGGACATAGTCTTTGGGGGCCAGAAATAGTGCTAACATTGGGATTTTTTTTTTTTTTTTTTTTTTTTTTTCTTGGTGAGGAGGCCCTGGGATTGTACACAAGGGTCTTTAATCACAGACCCGCATCTCTAGCCCTTTTATTTATTTATTTTTATTTTGGCAGGGTCTTACTAAGTTTCTTAAGGTCTCACTAAATTGCTGAAGTTAACTTTGAATTTAGGATCATTCTGTCTCAGATTCCCAAACCCCTGGAATTTCAGTCCTCTGCCACCATGCCTGGTTATCCTTTGGATCTTGAAAATGCCTCAAAAGTCCATGTGTTGAAGACGTGGTCCCCAGCTATGGTACTACTGAGAAGTTGTTTAAGGTGATGGGTTTTAGTGGAAGGAAGTTAGGTCATTGGGGACAAAGGTCGAAGGTGATATTTTGACCCTGGCCCTTCCTCTTTCTCTCCTCTTTTGCATTCCACACACTACAAACTCCCTACCATGATGTACTGCTTCACTACAGGCCCCTAAACAACACTGCTATGCTGACTGAACATGGACTGAATTCTCTGAAACCAAGAGCCAGATAAACACTTTATAATCTGATTATCTCAGGTATTTGTTATAGTAAAGGGAGCTGCCTAAAATTCCTCACATGTGTTAATTTTCCACTTAAAAATCACATTGCATTAAAGTCTTTCAAATTCTTTCCAGAAAAAGTTACAATTTTATTGTTGATGTAGATTGTCAGTTTATTTTGTATTTAATTATGACTAATGATAATTTCTGTGCATTTACTTTTTCTATTATTTTGACTTAAGGCTTAATAAACTTAAGCATATTCCTATAAAAAGTCTTCAAAAACATTAATTTCTCATTTTATTTTTCTGACTACAGCCCATACATTTACTTTGTGATTTCTTTCAGTACGAATATAAAAATTCACATAATGTGTAAATCTGTACTAAAATAACTTCTGAAGAGATAGCTTCTAATATAAATTTCAAATTTGAAAACTGATAATTTCTGTTCATTGATGGTTATTTTGTCTTTTACATTTTGTAGAAACCCTTATTTGCAATTTATGTTACATTCTGAGGGTTTCTTTACAATAGTTCATACTGAATGTGTATGTTACCCCAAAATTCGTATGTTAAAACTCTAATCCTTAGCATTATCATATTTGAAGTCAGAGTCTTTGGGGGTTAACTATGTTTAGATGAGGTTCTAAAGAAGGTGACTTCATGATGGCATTAGTACTCTTACAAGAAGAAGAGGAACATCCAGCTCTGTCTCTATATATTTCTTTCTTCTTTCTTCCCCATGAACACAGAAGGCAAAATTCTCATGTAAGTACACAGGGAGTAGGTCCTCATCAGGAACTGAATTTGCTAATGCCTATATCTCAGACTTTTCAGACTATAGGTCTGTGAATAATGAAAGCCTTTTTAAGTCACACAGTCCATGGTATCTTTTCAAAGCAATCCAAACAGACTAAAACATTCACATGGACATGTTACATATGTATATTGCTAATATATTAATATTTCTTGCATTATATTTAAAAGTAATGGAAGGCAAGACATGGAATGGGATACTCAATCTGTATTATCTCTAGGTTTTCTTTACTCACATTTCAAGATTTTACTAATGCTTTAAAAATATAGTTCACAGAGCTTTTTGAACATTTTTAACGTGTATTAATTTTCTCCCCAAATCTTTAATTTTATGTAATACATTTTAAAATGTTAAGAAGTGTAATATTAAAGTAGGTTGTGCAATGTTTTCAATAATGTACATTATTCTAATACAACTTCTCATGCAGAAATTCCTATCATTTTTTTTCTTTCTTCCTTTTCTTTTTTTGGTACTGGGGGTTGACCCTAGGGACATTTTACCACTTAAATACTTCTCCAATTATTTTGTCTTTCTTTTTATTTTGAAACAGTGTTCATTAAGTTGCTGAAGGTCTTGCAAATCTGCTGAAGATGGCCTCAAACTTGGGATCCTCCTGCCTCAGCCTACCAACTTACAGTGATCACAAGCACGTGCCACCACACCCAGCTATGTCATTTTATCTTATATAGAAATAAATAAAACAAATATGGAAGTAAATTCATATAATGAAAAAGGAGAATATACGTGCACATTTTATAATTTGCCTAAATAGCACACAGATACAAAAATAATTCTTTTGTAGAAGTATGAGAATGGAAAATAAAATTAAGGGCTGAGAAGGCTTTGTAGCTGTTCATCATGTCTTGTTAAAATGCACACTTTCTCAGTGAAATCACTCCTATTTTATGTGTACGTATGATTCTTTTATTAAGTCCTAATAGTCATGGTAGCAAATGCCTTTATAGCTCTTGTTTGGAGCAACCACTCTTCTAAGTGCTGAACATATATCTACTCATTAATCTTTATAGTAGCCCTATGGGGCATTTACGTTTAGTACAGCTGTATTTCTAGATGAAGCAATTGAGATAAAAATTTGCTAAATTACAAGTCACACAGCCTGTTAGAGGCAGAGCTGGGATTCAATTCTTGTTGCCTGATTCCAAATTAAGCACTACTCTTATTCCTTTTATTTAGCGATTCACCTACCAAACAAACATGTAATGATTGTTATGGGACATTTCACAAATACCATAAAATTAATCTTGATGAGGAAGTGGAGTTTTCTAAGCTTCAGAAAGAAATTCAAATGGTGAAGTTGTGTAAAATGGTTAAAGGACATCCTCAAGGTTATTAAAGTACCTGTGAAAATTGTCTGAGGCAAGTTGTATGATTTCTAGAATTATTTATTCAAAAAGGAGCAAATTCTAAAGTGTGATTAAAAATAAGAAGTAATAATGCTTAAAAGGCTATGTGTTCACATTTGTTTCTTTAAAAAATGAAAATGTGACTCTTAAGTCACATTTTATAAATGCAATTTATAAATTGTATAATTTTATTTTATGAAATGCAATTTAATAACAACATAAATTCATCTATTTTAGTTCATCTTTATATGTAAGGTCTCCTCAAAGACTGATTTGAGGGTGGGGATATAGCCCAGTTCGTAGAGTGCTTGCCTGTCAAGCACAAGGCCCTGGGTTCATACCTCAGCACCACAAAAAAATTTTTAAAAAATCTTTAAAAAGATCTATTTGATACTATGGGGAGTTGCAAAGGATTTTTCAAAGATTCGATGTCCATAGGAAATCATTTATGTAAACCATGCTTCATAGCA
Organism: Sciurus vulgaris; assembly: GCF_902686455.1. Classification (NCBI taxonomy): domain Eukaryota; kingdom Metazoa; phylum Chordata; class Mammalia; order Rodentia; family Sciuridae; genus Sciurus; species Sciurus vulgaris. The sequence goes on along the minus strand of NC_136470.1, from coordinate 19,697,649 downwards.
CCAAATAGTTCATCCCAGCATGCAAATTACAAACTAGCTTCCAAAAATACCTAAATAATCAGGAATATCTCAAATAGTTAGACTTATTAGGGTTTTTATTTAATTACTTCTATTATGCTAAACACTTAATCCCCTAAATGCTATCAGTTTGTGGGATTTTTATTTAAAGTTGATCTTCTATACTTCTTGTTGTCTATTTACCTAATCAGACAGGGAGGACTATAAATATTTTTTCTAGAAGAGTAACTGATAATAATTTTAATAATAACTTAGTAATAATAATTTGTGGTTCTCTGGTTGTTATTTAGAGATAGAAATAAAGCCTCAAATTTAAAATTAGGATGCTATCATTCATTTCCTGACATATTTATAATGAAATTAAACACAGGCAGAAGCAATCCCATATTGTGATTGAAAAAATACAACTAATTGTTCCTTATTTACAATGATATTTATGAAAATCTCAAAGACAAGAGTTAATAAATAATTAGTTTCCAAAAACTCAACCTGCATACAGATTAAAACATTCAAGTTCCCTAGACTCTCCTAAGAAAACATTGTTCTAATGATGGGATGTTCTTCCTGTTTTGTCAAGTGAAGTTCAAAACCAGAAAAGGTAATTAGGACAAATAAACTCTGAACTCTCTTAAAATCATCCATAATCTTAAGATTAAAGATATTTTTCCTGTTTTTTTTTTCTTTGTAAGTACATGGGATTTAGTTATATATTTAACATTTGTAATTTTGATGTGTTATCAGTTCAGTCTTTTTTATAGAGAAATGATATTTTAGGTGACAATTGCAAATACTTAAATTTTCTGGATTCCTTCTCTCTCTGATATTTGTAGTTTGGAATTTTTCATTTTTATTTTTTTTAATTTCATTTTTATTTCCAGAATGATGTCAAAAACAAGGTTTAAGTTGAATCATATGTTATTGGACACACAGTATAGAAAGAATTTTTGACAACACAAACAAAGGGTTTTGGGATAGAAGTTTTGTATGTTATCGAAGTTTATTTCCACTGATACAAATTCAAACTTCAATATTGCAAATATAAAATGTTAATTTAATACCCATGCCAATCACAAAGAAAATGTATCTAAAAAAGTAAATCAGGGAGTATTGTATTGGTTAACTTTATGTGTCAACCTGACTACTTGAACATAAAGTATCCAAATATTTGGTCAATTTTTGGGGGTGTTTCTGTGATAATGTCTTTGATGGCTATGGGTAATATTGACATTCATATTAGCAGACTGAGAAAGCAGACTGCCCTCTCTAGGGTGGGTGGGCCTTATCTAATCAGTTGAATGTTTGAAGGTAGCAAAAATTCTGACCCTCCATTATATAAGAGAGAATTTTTTCTGCCCAAGTATATTCAAACTGGGACATTCAAACCAGGGCATGACTTTTTCCCACCCTCAGACTCAAATGAAGCATCCTCCTAGCCTCAATTTCAAGTATGATAAAACTTCTACTGGATTTTTACCCTGAGCTCTCCTTCTCCTCAGTCCTTTGGACTCAAACTGAAACTATATCATTGGTTCTCCATCTCACTGACTCCCATATAGATTTTGGGATTTGTCAGCCTGTGTGTGTGCGTCTGTGTATGTGTGTGTGTGTGTGTGTGTGTGTGTGTACACATATCACACATACATGTGTGTGGCAGTGTATATATTTATATTTATTTGCAGTTTTGTTTGTGCTACTATAACAAAACATCATGAACTGGATAGTATAAAAAACAACATAAATTTATTTCTCAAGGTTCTAGAGACTGGGAAGTCCAAGGTCATGGTGCTGGCAGATCCGTGCCTGGGGAGGTCACACTTTAGGTTTATGGATGGTACCTTCTTGCTTGGTCTCCACAGGATAGAGGGATATGCCCTTCACAAAGGCTGTGGCTGAATCTTCTCCTGAAGTTGCTGTCTCTTAATACTATTGTATTGTTGAGTACGTTTAGATGTATAAATTTTGGAGCGACACAAACTTTCCAACTGTAATGTATATTACACTTGGTTTTGTCTCTCTGGAGAACCCTGACTAATGCAAACTTTGTTGCTGATACAATTTTGCCTTTCTCCTGCTTTTATCTGTAGTTGATTCAGAACTCCAGGAACAAACGGTGTCAGAGATTTAATATCTACATTCTGAACACTTCAAATACACTTTTCAAAATAATTAAGAAAAGAATGTACTTAAAAATCTGTCTTTGGGAGCTAAAATACTAACCCAAGGATAAAAACAAAGCAAAACAAAACAAAACAAAAAAACAAAAACTCTATTACCCAAAGTTTATATATGAGTACATTGCTATTATGAAGTTCAACAGACAAAATTATGATCTCATTGCATCTGTTCTTCAGTCTCTCCCCTCCCAATGGCCTTGCTCTCAGGTCCTCCCATTGTTCTCTAATATACTAATCCAGGATTAAAGATCAAAGTAAAGATGAAAACTGACTTCTTCAATCAAAGCATACACATCTTATGGTTGGGAAGAATAGATTTGTCTGCCTCCCTCTAGTATCATGAAAGGAAGATCTGTCTTCAATATAGACCAACTAATTTCAAGACTTACCGTCTGAATCTTTGATGTACCTGAAAAAGTTAATTTCTTAAGTACCAAAAAATACTGTCGTGAACATTTTCAAATATTTAGGCCAATTTAGTCACATTATATTTTTATTTAGAATAGTCACAATTCAACATATTATAAATTCTCTCTAAATTTATAAAGGAAAGGTTTTTCTCCTGTGTATGTGTGTGTTTGAATGGCATGTAGTGTGAAAATATCAAAGATAAATTAAACAAAATTAACATGAGAACTGAGTGACTTCTAGAGAACCAGAATTCATAGCTTCTTTGTGGCATCGTTCTTAACATAGGCACGAAAGCAGGTTGTGCCATTGCCTGTGCTAACAGACAGGCGAGATCAACTCAAGAGGAAGCTAAAGAATGTCAGAACTTGTGTATTGTTTGTTATCAGACAATGTGTGAGAACAGTAGGTTTGGTTATGCAACTTGAATTGTCTTTCACATTTGAGCATCTAGGAAGAAACTTAAGTCAATGAGTCAGAATCAGGCAGCTAGGATGGTACAGGGATCCAATCCATTCTTTATATTATTTTGGCTCCACTCGCTGTTTTCATCAGTGTGCTTATTTTCTCAACATGAAGATGATATATATCATCAGACCCTTGTCTGTGGAAGCTTGCACGAACCCTGGCACATGTCTGATTCAAAGATTATATCTCAACATCAGTAGAAAGAAGAAGTCTCAATTTCACCACACCAGAGTGGACACACTAGAGTGTTTCTCCAGAATGGACAATAGAAAAGAGTGTTTGTGGCACCCTTATTACATCTGTTCTTCTATCTCTTCTTCTATTCCCCAAACTAGGATCACTCTATCCCCAAAATATATGAATAAGAGATTTGTGAGTGAGTGATATAGAGAGTAGAAAAAGATTGTGTTCTTAAATTAATTTTTCAATTTAGATTTATCTTGATTCTTATATGAAATACAAGCCCATGTGATTCATATATTAAAAATGTGAATTTAAAATTAAAAATACAATTGAAGGATATATTTTAGTGAGGAAAATCATTCCAGCAAGGTACAGAATCGTAAAACTTTATAGAAAGATTTTGAGAACTTTACTTAACTATTAAAATGTTTGCATAGGCAGATAATGCTATAGAAAAGGCATGGATAAATTGCAAAATAACTTTTAGAATATTTTAAAATAGAAACTGCTTTATTATATTTTATTTTTCCATGTATATGTGAAGCTCATAAAAAGAATTCTAATTAACCTAGAGAGTTGATGCACAAGTGTAGTACCAGGAGGCTGAGCAGGAGGATCACAGGTTTGAGGATCCCTGGGCAATGTAGTGAGACCCTTTGTCCAAATGAAAGCTGAAAGGGCTGGGAATGTGGGAAAGTGACCCTGGGTTGAGTCCACAGTACAACACACACCTAACAAGGATTTGCATTACAAAATCAAAGCACAATAAGTTCTATGTGGCAAAGAACATGACAGATTAGTTATCAGATATTGCTAAAGTCAAGTTTAGGTAATGAATGATTTTAATCCCATAACTCCTGTCCAGTTTCCCAAAATAAATTAATATGTAAGATGTAGTAAATAAGGAGAAAAATTTTAATAAAGGAATGGCAACTTATTGTACTCATTTGAAATCCAATAAAAGTTTCATTCCCTTATATTTCTAATAACTGGGATCTATAAGTCTTAGAAACATAAGTCATTACCTTTCCACTACACCAGAGGCAATGACTGTCATGAAGTAAGGTAAAGCTCTCACCACATAGGGGTCCAAGGAGGTCCCCAGAAGGGAGAAGGGGTCCTCAACTCAGCCCTGGTATATTCTTGAGTTACACCACAGAAATGAATTTCAGGAAGCACTAAATAAGGCATAAAATTTTATTTAAGAAAGTAGGGGGATTTATTCAGAAAAACAAGCATTAGAGTAGTGTATGTCCTCCAAGGAAGAAGGAGTGTGGCCACTGGGCAGTGAGACAGCCTTGGGGGTCCTGGCCTCTTGGAAAGCAATCTGTAAGTAGTGAGTATGAGTAGTATGTGGGGGTGACATGAACGTGGTGTGCTTAACACTCTAAGAAATCATGGAGCTGAAGGTCTGGTGCTTTCAGGATGTCCAGGTCGACACCATCTAGTTAATGACAGCGTTTGGAATACACCGGTATCATGAGTCTCTGACAATATTTGGAGATATTTTTTTTCATCAGAAAAAAATGCATCGTGTAAGCTAACAAGTCATGCAGGCCTCTATCAACCAGATTCATGATACTCAAAGAATCAAGGGCTTTCTGGGTGCCGTGGTGCGTGCCTATGGTCCCAGTGGTTCAGGGCTGAGGCAGGAGAATCACAAGCTCAAGGCCAGCCTCAACAACTTAGCAAGACCCTAAGTACTTAGTGATATCCTGTCTCATAAAAAATTATAAAAAGGGCTGGGATATACTCACTGGTAAAATTCCCCTGAGTTCAATTCCTGGTACAAAAATAAATAAATAAATATTTTTAAAATTAAAAAAAAAAATTCAAGTTTTTTTTTTTTTTTTTTTTTTTTTAAAGATTTTGTGTCTGAAGGAAAACAGGTTTGGGGAGTAAAGGTTGAGGTGTTTGGAGAGCTTCTTAGATTTAGTTAGTTTCTTTTCACTTCCCTATTGGTCTCCTTTCTATCTATCCTTATTTCTTCTATCCTACCTCAGAATAACTCCATAACATTCATCTTTTCTTTCTTTCCCCATGATTTTCACAAGCTGGCAAGGGCTATCTGCTAAAGATTCAGCAGAACATACATTTTGTCTCTAGGAGATAATAGAAAGCATGATTTCAGCAAAATCATCAAGAAGAATAAAGTAAGTTCATTGGAGGTGTAGATTCGTGGGACATCTTTGAGATAAAGATATAATAACTTGAGGTATTAGTGGTGCTTCCTATGTGCCAAGCACTTTAATAAATACAACACATTCCTTAATTTATTTAATTATCTCTCGCCTTAAAAAACAACTGATGATGTAAGTACTCTTGCCATCTTTCATTCAAGTCACTTCCCCAAGTCCCACTAAGTGTTGGAGCCTGATCATCTGCCTGAAGGGTCTCTGCACTTCCATTTCAAATAGGTCCCAGTAGAAACTGAAGTAAATTTGATGTCTGATTTTTTTTCCCCTTTTTTTAAAAAAATTAGATTATACAATGACTACTCTTTTGAGGCAACTTATTTCATATGTAGCTAGATGCTTCAGTTGCTTTAACTGAATGTCTTGAGAAAAATAAGATGCATAGAAGTGAGATGATAAATGAGAAACTGGGATTCTATTAAACCCAAGATGATTCTGAAGACATAATATCCCTGAATCTTTCCTAAGAATACATTTACTAATCATTCTAAGTTACTACAAGTTGATGTCTATCATGTGTGGAAAAGGGTACTTGGTAGCACTAGGGTAGGAAACCACAGTATTTTTGACACCTTGTATCAGTCATAAGCTTGTGTGCTATTTATGTAAGAAGACAACTTTTGATAAAAAGGATAGGATAACGAAGTAAATTTTTTAGAACACACTGTTTGGAATCATAATTTAATAGCAATATGAAATTTTTATTCAATAAATCAAGATAGAATGTGATACTTTAAAATACATCAAATGTTTTAAAATAAGGACAAGGATAAGAAAGCATAATATTGAAATGACATTATCAGTAGGTTTCCATACAAATCTGCAAATCATGCTTCAACTCTATGCACTTAGCACACTCCAGATGTCCATTATGTTTGAATGATGGAGTAAAATAATATATTTCTACTGATGCATTGCTCTTTTGAAAGAAAAACATCAGGTAACTTTCACTTGCAGTGCATATGATTTTATGTAAATATATAATTTAATTATATCATATAAAATGTTTGTCAACTGGAACAAAAATGGTTCAATATCAAGAATCAAGAGAAAAAATGATGCTACTTTGGAAAATTATTCAAATAAAAGTGACCTGTGAAAATGTCATAGCTTGATATTTTTTCACAACTTTTATGTATTTATGCATACATATGCTTTTCAAATACATTTAACCTAATCTGCCAAGTTTTAGCCCATAGACTACTTTAAATAATTTATTTTCAAAATGAACTTATATTGGTAGTATTTGTAATAAGTCAAGATTTTCTTATTGTCAATGTCCTTATTAATTTTTGACCACATAGCTACTCAGATACTCAAAGCAAATAACCAGATAATCCAAAATGAACTTTTATGTACAACACAAAATGCAAATGTTACTAATCTTATTTGATTTTCGTATACATATTGTACTTCTTTTTATTAATAATGTAGCATTATTCATTAATAAATGCTCTTATATAAGGGATTCAATGATTAATATCTAACTTTAAATATTTTCTGTAATATTTTCAAAAATTTATAATAGATAACTGTAAGCATTCTTCCAGCATGTTTATAAGGTCCTGGTACACAGTAAAATTTATTTGACCATCAAACAAATTCTCATTATCATGTTTCTTTTTTGATTAAATTTATCTAAATTTTCATCATGCATTCATTCATTCACTCATTTATTCAGTAAATATTGGGTGGATCTGTTCATGTGCTTGGGTTTTCTAGACCCCCTTTCTAGTGGTAAGGCAAACACATAATTGCCCTAATGACATGGATTGTAGGGGAATTTGATAAATACCTGACAAAACAAGTATTTTAATTACATAGAGGTTTAAAAATACTAGATAACTAAAGCAGAAAATGTGAATGGGGGCTTCTAGTGGTGAAGTGTTTTGCAATATTAAACAGGGCCATATGAAAATGTTTACCAAGAAGATATTTTGATCAAAGAACAAGGTGGAAAAGATGGTGGTATACTGTGCTGTAATTGCAAGAAGCCCAGAGCTGGGTAGAACCTAGGAGGTTTTTTGGACAAGGGCATGCAAAGCATATGAAAAAGGAAGTATGAGGTTTCAGAACTGGTACTTTCTATGCACAAATCCTTCAAAGGAAGGGCAAGAGGAAGAGCAGTGGGATATGAAGTAGGAAATGCAGTCAACTTATGCTGTGTTCAGAGGCCTCTTTCTGTTTACTCTCATTAACAATCTAAAATGGGAAGCTGTTGGAGGGTTTTCAACATTGTGTGAACTTCTATTTTAGCACAATCATTTTGACAGTTGCTGGGTTGGACATATACAGAAATTCATTCACTGGGATAAAGTCTCCATTTCCCCAGGTACTGGAAGTGTTGTCTCATAATGACTTTCTGATAAGTAAATACCAGGCATTTCCCTTGGCTAATGGAAGCAGCTCCACCAAAGCCTGCTCTGAACCTGAGCTTGAGGTCAGAAGGTCTCAGAAGGTTAATCTCAGCTCTAGACCTTCCTATAGGGTTATTAGAGGCGCCTTGAAAGTGCACCACATTTCAACTTTCTTTCTCTACCTGATTGGGCTTCCAAATGCCATTCAAGAGCATATTTCCCACTAAACTGTCTGAACATTAGCCTCCACCATAATCTCTTTTAAGGTAATCCTACCTAGCATAAATACTGTTGAAATAAGGCAGGTAAGTGATGATGATGTCACTGAGGATCTTTATGTGCCTAAGTCCCATTAATTCTTGTCCATTAGTAGGACTGGCCAAAGCGAGTTCCTCTCTGTGAGATAATCTATTCACTTTGTCTTCAGGATACCAAATTCATCTCATTGTCTACTTATATATCTGATCACTTCTAATCAGTCTCCTTGACTGATTCTTCTTCATACTTGGGTCCTAAATGTCAGAGTGTCCCAAGGAATAGTCCTTCATCCGTGCTTCTTTTGTACCAAACTTCACTCCCTATAAATTCACATTTCAAATCTCTCACTCGAATGAAAATATTTGCTGTCATCACTGAGTCTTTATCTTCCTTTCATACACTATCATGGATTCTTCCTGAAAGCTTTTCAGCTCTACCTTTTAAATGTATCTGGAACCAAATCAGTTTTCACCATGTCACTCTCTTCCCACGTCTGGATTATATCATTAGTTTCCTGATGGGTCCTGTTTTCACCTTTGGCAAATCTACTTTGTGACAACTTTTTGAAATCTTAATTCAGATCTTAGTATTCCTATATTAAAATTTTGTGGTGGTTTACATCTCTCCAGGAATAAAAACAAATTTTCTTGCTAATACATAAAAGACCGTCTGTAATCTACTGCTGAGATGCAATTACTAACTTGAATAAGATTTATTCTCTGACATTTCTTCCAGAAAAGGGACTGACCACTTGTCAAGCTCTGTGAGCATCATATATAGCTCTGGTCAAACACAAAGTTTTCATCACAGACTCCTGATCTCAACAGGCTATGTACATAGGTATGAAGGATGTGTCTGGCGCTACCTTCATAAAGGCAGGTGCTATCTAAAAATATGGGGCTAGAGTGAATGTTCTGTCCTGTCATATTGTGATTCAATTTTGATTTCACAAAGTGGGACATAAGTAATTTTCTTATCACGCAGCTTAAAAGCAAAATATCTTGGATGTCTTTCCTGAAATCTATCAGTTTATACCTCTAGATCTCTGTGAACTGCTCACAGATTGAACAGTGGGAAGAATAAATGACAATACATGCACAGATTCTGTCTCTGTGGCTGTTCCTTAAGGAACATGGCCCTAGCAGGTCAACATATGGGCTGCTTGGCTATTTGTCCTTATGTATGCAGTAGCCTGTTGCTTTACTTTGCAAATGCCCTCTCTTGCTGTCCTCCTCTTTCCCCACTTTTCTCCAGCCTTATTGCCCCCTTATTGATTTTCATGTCTGATACACTACAGATTTTCACATTATCTCCTTCTTCTTTCTGGATGCTCTTAATCCAATGATCCCCAAGCTAACTCCTTTGTCTGCTTTACAATTTTCAATAAAATATATTTCTCATAGAGACTATCTTATCACTTCACTGTCCCTTCTGTGCATATCAGAATAGTGTGATTTTGCTTCAAAGAGCCAACATCTTTGACTATTTTTCAGAGAACTCCCTATGGCTATCTAAGCCTATAATGCATCACCCAGAAAGAACCAGAATGCTGGGGATTTTCCATTCCTCCTGGGCAGCCCTTAAAGTATAACTGACACATAACAGATGTGTGTGGGACTCTTTTGGGGAACTTGGCAGAGATTGCACTTATTTTGATTTTCTCCCTTTTCATGTCTTGATTTCCCCATTTCTCTGTTTGTTTTCCTGGGAGATTTCTCTTAACAAATAGCTTGTAAATAGAACCTTGTCTCAGGTCTGCTTCTGGAAAGTCTGATTTAAGAATGTGGGTAACAGAGGTGGTTGTCAGCAGAATGTATTTATAGGATTCTAAAATTGGATCTCTTATCAACCAAAAAAAAAAAAAAACCTACAGATTGGACAAAAGCATGGTACTAATTTCTGTTATATTGTAACATTATAACTGAAAATTGTTTTACATGTGATAAGATGTGATCATCCATCATCAAATTGTTATAATATCCACAGAGTCATGTCTACATCAATAGAGAAAGAGATGGAGAAAATAGCAACTACAAGATGTGTGAAATGGATCGTTTTCTTCTCTGGTTATTAAATTAAGTAGATAATATTATAGGCTTAATTCAACTACTATCTTCTGAATATTTGTGTCCTGCTTAAAATGCCTGTGTTGAAACTTAGTCTCCTGTGTAGTAGCATTCAGAGAAGGGACTTTTAGGGGATGATTAGCACTTTCTAAATGAGGTTCAATGTAGTTTGTTTCCCTCTGCCAACATGTGACTATGTAGCCAGAATGTACCATCTGTGACGCAGAGTGAGGTCTCACCTAACACCAAACCTGCTAGCACCTTGATGTTGGACCAGTATCTAATTTTAAGATTATCAGAATTTCCAATTGATTCATTTTTCTCCACATGTTGAAATCAGGTTCATAAATGGAAATGATGGAACCCTGACACTTGGAATGGGAGCAACTGAATGAAGGGGTGCAAGAATGTTGAAAACATGGATCTCCATGAAGCCTCTAAATGTAGAATTGGCTCACTTTTCTTTTTCAGATTATGATAGATTCCTTAGAAACTCTCCAGTGTACTCAGCTGTGCAGATTCCTTGAAAGACAAAACTTTCCATGAGATAAGATCTTCTACATTCTCTCCTACCATTAAGACAAAAGTTAGAGTTAAGTCACATCATGGCCTCAAGAAACACTCATTCACAGTCTCTAGTTTCATCAGAAATGGGATAGAATACAAACAAAAACAAAAAACACCTTACATGGCTACATCCTACAGGTATGCCCTAGACTAGAATAAAAGCTGATGATATGATGATATATGATATGATATAATCTCGTCATGAATTATGGAAAAACTATAGGCAACTTTACATGGGGTGAGGTTTCCAGATCTGCCATGATAGAATATCTTGCTGAGGGATTGGACATGCTAGAATAACGGTATACTTCAGACATCCTCAAAGTAGATAAGTTTATTAAGTTCATAAAGAAGGTGCTCTCAGCTGGATGTGGTGGCATATGCCTAGATCTCTACAGCTCAGGAGACTGAAACAGGAGGATCATGAGTTCAAAGCCAGCCTCAGCAATTTAATGAGGCCCTAAGCAACTTATTGAGACCCTATCTCTAAATGAAATATAAAAAAGGGGTGGGAATATGGCTTAGGAGTCAAATGACCCTGGATTCAATCCCTGGTATCCAAAAAAGAAAAAAGAAAAAAAGAATATGTTCTCTATAGGATTAAAGGTGATTGTCTCCCATAGACATATCATAAAGGTGATATGTCTCCCATAAGCAAGGAACATTATTTTTGCTAGTCATTTTTTTTATTTCTATAACCAAAATACCCAATGAAAATAACTCAGAAGAGGAAAAGCTTATTTTGGTTCATAATTTCAGAGGTTTTGTGAACTGACTCCACTTCTTTGGGCCCCAGGCAAGTCAGACATCATGATGGAATGGTGTGATGGATGGCACTATCCCAGTGGTAGCAGCCAGGAAGCATGGGGGCTGCTGTGTGGAAGATGAACCCTTCCAGGGCATTCCCCCAGGGACACCCTGCCCTTCAGTCATGACCCACCTGCCTATCATTATCACCCAGCTAGTCTGTTTAAACTAGGATGGACTGATTAGGTTATAGCTCTCAATATCTAATTACTTTACTTCTCAATATTACTACATTAGCACAGGAGTTTTTGGAGAAACCTTATAATCAAACATTGGGTATTCTGCACCCAGCCCTCAAAAGCTATGTCCATCTCATAATGCAAAATGCATTTAGTCCCATCCCCAAGTATTCCCATAGTCTTAGCAGTTTTGCCCTTGCCCAAAAGTCTATATCCATAGTTTCATCGGAGACTGAAGACAAGCTTTTGGCTATGAGACCTTATAAAAATCAAAAGTCAGTTACGTATTAACACCAGGGAACATTTAGAGATTCTAGGGAAACATCAATATCTCAAATATTTAAATATCTACAACTATTCTTCTTTTTCCAAGAGCCTGATATAAATTAAATTAATGTTAAGTAGTGATAGTTCAAGTCTACATATTTTTTGTCTGCCTTTAATTTTGAGGTTTTTTAAGAGGAGTGAAAGCGAGAGTTGATTTATGCTGTACTTGGTCAAATAGTAGATTAATTCCTTTTGTTTGAATAAATGGATGAATGAGCATGTGAATAATTTACTTAATAAATGCCTTCAGCTAGATTATCACACATATTATAGAATTTTTAAAAATGGACCAATATGCCCTTTTAAGTACTGTGTAAAGGATAAACACTCTCTTAGAACACTTAAAAAAAAAAAAAGAAAGTAGAAAATAATTTTAATGTTCTAAATTCTGAGCTTCAAGATCTTGATATTTACATAAGACACAATAGCATTTGTCAAGATTGACTGTTTCATATTTATATAGCACATAATTTATACTATGAAAATTATTTATAAAATCTGATAAGTAAATTAGTATATTTTGAAAGAGAATTGGTCACTATTAACTGAAATCTATTCAATTTCCATTCTTGCTTATTCCCAGTTGGAGAAGAGGTGAGTGAAGGAAAAGTGTATCATTTTGTGGTAGTTTTGTGAACACTGGCTTCTTACATGTCTAGCAATGTCAGTCCTATAGCCACATCTTCTGCCTAGGGATTGTCTTCCCGCACGTTCACAATGGCCATGAGAAGCCGCCCTGCGTCTGTTGAGCTAACTGCCATCTCACAGCACAGACAAAAGTATAACCATGAGAGAAGGCTTTGTAGCACAGCAAATGCTTTGCATTGAAACTTCTAAGATGTAACTTTAATTACCATGGGAAACAACTCTTACTTCAACAGCAAAATTCTAAGCTGAAATTCACTGCAAGCCAAAATTTGAAAGAGGAAACATGCTGATTCGTGTTGATATATTCTGCTTTCAGAATGAGATAAAAAGATATGAATTTGCCCGTAACTTTGACAATTTGAATTTACATTAATGTCACACTTGGAAACATTTTGATAAAACCCCAAGTTGAGCCAAATCATCTTTTACTCCTCTAAGAAATTACCTTTGGATTTTTTGTTTGTTTCGTACACTATTATTATTATACCCTTGGTAAGTAGCGTTCAAAGAATTCTGTTTTAATGCTGTTGGTCTAATTTCAGAGTGACTTTTCTTGAATTTAAAAAATTTTTCAGATACTACTAACAAATACATTTTATTCATTACCACAAAATTAAATTTCAATAAAATAGCTGAAAATTGACAAGGGGTTAAAGTAAATGGTTGAGAAATATTTTAAGGAAGCAATTATAAAATAAGTACCAGAACATACTATTGATTTGAAATTTAATACCTATTTATGTATCTATAAATATGATTTACTCTATTAGAACATAGCTTGTAGAATATAGCTTGTAATTTGTAGTAACTAGTGTAAAAAGTATAATTGTTGTGCCCAGTTCAAATTTCAAATTAGTACTTGAGAATGCAATGTAACTTGAACAGTAGGTTGAAATATCCTTTGAATAGAAGATTTAAAATTTAGAGTGTTGTGTGTATATGTGTGTGTATATATTCCAAAGTAAAAGCAAACAAACAGATGTGTACATACAGTATTGTTTTCCTGACTTACAAAGATATTCCTAATGACACAGAAAAAATATTGTGTTGGGTAACTAACCCATAGATTTGGGTTAGTTACAGAAGGACCTGGAAGAGGCAGTCAAAATGCAGAGTAAAGAGGTTTTCATGTTTAATATTTTTTGCAATATTAAGATTTTACAACGTTTTATGGATAGAATATTTATGTCGCCCAAATTTATATGTGGAAATTACAATTCTCAATGTGATGGCATTAAGTGAGCCTATGGGAGGCCTTTGGGAAGTAATTAAATTATGAGAGTCGAACCCCCAGGAATCAAATGACATCAGTACCTTTATAAAAAGGACCCCAGAGAGTTTTGTTGCCCTCTTTCTTCACTGAAGATACAATGAGAAGACAGCCACCTGTACAACAGGTTATAAATTTTCTTCAGAACCTTGCTTGAACTCTGATCTCAAACTTCTAGTCTCCAGAACCTTGAAAAGTAAAATGGTTTGTAAGCCACCCAGTCTATGATACTTTGTTGTTGCCACCCAGACTCATTAAGAAACATCTTAACAAAGAAGATGATCTTCTTATCATTTTTGATACATTATGAAAAGAGAAGGATCAGATGAAGGAAAAAAAATCAAAGTACAGAATTGTTTATGTTGACCTAATTTACAATAAACAAAACAGAATTGTGATTTGTATATTACCAAGTCTAATATGTGATGGAAAATCATTGACAATTATCTGAAGAGTGATGTACTAAACAGGTAAAATCTGAGCAGTGGAACAGAGAAAGATACATAAGGACACTTGAGAAAAACTAAAATGAACGAACACATGACTTAAAAACAAAACATAAAAAAAAAAAAAACACCAAGAATGTCATCTCATTATAGAGACTTTCTTGAAACATCAAAGAACTGACAGGTTCAATAGAGTAGTTTAACCACATAAGTGATACACCAAAGAATAAGCCAGTGGATCCAGAATCATCACAAAGAAGATATGCATTTTGGATTTACTCTGTTGTATAATCATTTTTGTTGTCTGTAAACTATGACTAAATCGGTAAACACAGGGAAGATAACGGTGAAAGTTTTTATGCATGCACTCCAGATGTTCAGATCATCCTCGTTTATTTATTCTTCTATCCATTGAATAAATATTTATTTATATTTCATCATGATCCACTGTTATAGGCATTAGGTACCTAAAATCAAATAAAGGAATTGGAGTCAAGAGGATTAACTTTAAGTGGGGAAGATAAACACACTAAAATCCCTTGTCTTATAAGCAACTATAGGCAAATGCACACAGTGCAAAAGGAGCAAAAAGGAAAGATATGAAGAATCTCAAAGAAGCCAGAAATTTCCACATGCTTTTTAACAGAGCTTTGAAAAATAAAACTATAGCAGGTTTAGCTTATTAAGTATATAAAGATTAATACTCTATATAACTGAATATTATGATCATATTTTAAACTGTCAGAAACTCACATAAGAAGTATAATTTAATTTTTCCATAAAATCTGAAATTCTTAGGATATATGCAGATAGTTTGTTCATAGGTGCAACGGTATGGGTACTAGCAATAATTTACCTAATTTGTATTTAATAAAGTTATTTTATGCTGCAATATAGAATTGTACACTAAACACAAATACAGAAACACAAACACATATATAATATACATTGGAATTTTTGTTACTGGCCATAAAATATAATCTATATATACTTTTATTAGTGTAATATTATAATATTTTAGACATGAATAAAATTTATAGACAAATAGAATTTAAGATTATTTGAAATTAGCAAATAATTTGGAATAGTAAAACAATAGTAGGCTAATAAGAGGGGAGTTAAAAACAAAAACAATATAAAAAGAATGATTTGGAAATAGTCATTATTGGATTGAAATACAAATAAATGCAACACATGCAATTTAGAAATGCCATGTTTAATGTGACTTTCTTTCTAATTTGTATTAACCACAGAAGGAGAATTAGAAAGATGATTAAAAATGTTTCCTGGGTATTTCAAGAGATGGCAAATGGCATATTTGGCAAAGAATCAGCAGTTCTACCATAAATATCATTAAGGCTTATCAAAAATAAAAGTAAAGATGAATAATGATAGAACTGAAGGAACCCCCCCCCAAAAAAAAAATAACTACCAACACAACATTGCTGAGAGAGTCTTTCCTTGAACAGTTGAGGAGTATAGTATGCTCAATGTAATGGGATAATAGGAGTAATTTGCAGTCCCTGGTCACTCAAATTATATGGTTTAATAAGGCATCCAGTATGCTTCTTAACAATAAACAGCCAGTCCTGTATTGTTAGGGGCACAATACTCGTACATCGTGAACCCTAAAGCCATTTATTCTCCCAAGAAGCATGTGACCAATTATGGGAGTTCCATAGATAATAGAAACATCCTCTCTCCCAATGACCTTTCTATCACCTAGGTTCATACTTACAGTGATTCACTTTCTCCTTATAAGGTTTGAATTTGGAAAGAAGCCCTCCAAATAATAGTAATATATGAATAGCCGTTATGCTGGTTTTGTCTCCCAGATAGGTCTTACAGTGATGGGCACTCGGGTAAACAGGAAAGCCAAAGGGTGGGCTAGTGGCTATCTCCCCTTAGAAAATAATGAAAGGCAAGAAGTGTTAAGGAAGGTCTGTGCTGTTAAGGGTTATAATGATAAAATTAAAGTGGAAAAAGTACATTTTCTTGTCAAAAACTGCTAAAATGCTTAAGTGCTTGGTGTTGGAATTTACTGTGAAAGAAAAGATAACAAATGACTGTCAATCATGTAAGACATGTACATTCTTACTTCTATTCTGGCTATTTAGGAAAGGATTAACCCTGGACAGGTTGAGCAGGCTTCACTTTTTCTTCTCCTCCTCCTCCTCCTCCTCCTCCTTCTCCTCCTCCTCCTTCTCCTCCTCCTCCTCTTCTTCTCCTTCTTCATTTTTTTGGGGGGAGAGTGGGGGGAGGTGAGGGGGCTACCGGGAATTAAACTCAGGGGCACTCAACTACTGAGCCACATCTCCAGCCCTATTTTGTATTTTATTTTCAGACAGGATCTCACCAAGTTGCTTAGCACGTTGCTTTTGCTGAGGCTGGCCCTGAACTTGCAATCCTCTTGCTTAGCCTCCAGAGCCACTGGTATTATAGGAATGCACCACTGTGCCTACAGGCTTCACTTCTTAATGTCACAACTAACTCTCAGCTAAAGACTTATTCTACTGGAGGCACTTCCTTTCATAAACCCTCGTATCCTCATAAATTGCATTCTCACTTATTACCTGAAAAATACACAGTTTCAATTGTTCGCTTAAAATCTTTGGAAACAAATGCAATTGACTTACATAAATATTAGTAAAAGTTGTTTAGCTTCCACCTGTGAACTTTTTATGTATAATTCATGCCTTCCTCTTTTAACAAAAAAGACAAAAATAAGATCAAAATCCCAACACTGTCATTTGATCTTCCAACTGACTGGAAAAGTTAGCCAGTATAGTTATTGAAAATTTTATAGGGAAATTAGCATCAAGTGGCAAGATAGGTTAAAAATGTTTTCAGATACAGATGTTCTTCAACTAATTATGAGACGTGCCCTTATGAAATCATCATTAGCTGAAAATACTGGAAATTGAAAATGCATGTAATGTACCCCACTTATAGAATGTAATAATTCAGCAACATAGTAAGGGGTATTGGATCCTTAATCTCATGTTCACATAGTGATCTGTCAGTTTTAGATCACTGACATTGTCCAACACCATAAGAGAATATTGGGTCAAGACCTAAATACAAAAATCAAAGTATGGTGTCCACTGAATGTGCACCATCAGAAAGTGAAAAAAGAGTAAATTGAAATATAGGAAGTCTGGTACTGTCTGTTCACTGTCTAATTTTTAGTTTGCATTCCTAGAGGAACCATGCTGCTATCATCTGCTCCATATCACAAATAGGGAAATTAAAGCTTACTGAGCTTAAATGGTGGCTAAGACATAACTTTAAAAAAATTGTGCTCTGAGCCAGGTGCGGTGGGGAGCACCTGCAATCCCAGCAGCTTGGGAGGCTCAGGTAGGAAGACAGATTTCAAAGCCAGGCTCAGCAACTTAGGAAGGTGCTAAGCAACTCAGTGAAACCCTGTCTCTACAGGAAGTACAAAAAAGGACTGGGGATGTGGCTCAGTGGTTAAGTGCCCCCGAATTCAATCCCTGGTACTACAAAAAAAAAAAAAAAAAAAAAAAAAAAAAAAAACCACAGAAAGGAAAGAAAAGGAAAAAAATTACGCTCTGAATTGAAACTAACTGAATAGAGTATTTAATATCTTTGGAATAATTTAGATTTTTATTTTTATTTGCACATTTATTTTTATTATTTTTAAATTCATAAGGATTAAATTAAAGATTCTCACAGCCATATCCTGACATAGTAACCTATATCTCTGTGATATAGAACTTTCTATTCTCCTGTATTACAGTATGGCATATGCCTTGCATTTTCCTATAATGGAAATTGTCTCCAGCTCTTCATAGAATATATAAACACAAAATAAATAGATATAGTTGCATATGCAACAAAATATTTTCAAACTATGATTATCAGCCATTGTATCATTGACTGAAGTTTTTGTCAAAGATTCACTTCTGAACTCTGAATATTTTGAAGTTAAATGTTTATTTTCACTTTGTGAACAATAACACACTCTCAGTTTGAGATCTTATATAATGAGAGGTAACATAAATAACTTCCCATAATTTTTACTTTACAAAGAGTCAAGTAACAGAAATTATATTGCATTGAATAAAATATTTATTTAGAAAGTTAAATATTTTATTCTGTAAAATAATTACCTTCTGGAGAAATAGATAAAATTATAAATTGCTAAAGTCTAGAAATAAAGTTTTAACTTCAATTACAGAATCATTAAGAAATTATATACAACCTAGTTAAGTACTTTATAATAAGCGAAAGTCTAAACTCTGAAGAAGTGCAATTTTCTTATTAGTATTTGTGGTTCACGTAATAATTTATAACAAAATCAATTGTCTTGAGATCCATGAAGTTGTTCAAATATGGGGGAAATATCCAACTTGATCAAATTATAGCATATGTAATAATTTTTCTGATTTCATGTAATTGTAACTATTTAAATATCAGATATACAACTGAAAAATAGAACTTTTAAAAATACATCAAAGGAAAAGAAAGAAAATATTCTATTTATTAGGAATTCTATGATTGTCTTTCAAATCTACAGACTTAATATCTGCATCCCATGAATACCTTTACTTCTAAAAACAACTAAAATAGATCAAATAAGTCTTACTGAGCTTGGAAAAATGGAAAACATCATTTTAAAACTAAACTGTTATATAATGGTATTTTAATAAATAAAATATAATATTTTATTATTTAATTTTTTAATGTATCTCAGAAAGTTAATTGTAGCATTTGAACATTTTATGAACTAAATGATAATTTATGGAGTAATTTTTTTTCTGCTCGATGAATAAAGTACTACTATGCATTTACTTACTTGTTATTAAAAAAAATTTAAGTCCAAGATGCAATTTATGGTTATTAGCTATTTATATACTTACTCATATTTTGACAGGAAGTATGAGATTTCTAGATCAGATAATAAGCCATTTATTGCTCACAGCCCATTTTAGTGAGCATATCTGAAATACTACTAGTCAAAAAGTGACATATATTACCCTGCACAAGTGACACACTGCACTACAAGAGAGGCATCCTAACAGATTTACAGGTTAGGTACAGGATGACCGGCACATCAGTCCATGCTCCTCTTGACTGAGACCCCTTTACTATGAGGTATAATCAAATATCTCCAGGGAAGGAATGGAAAATTGCTCTAGATTTTACTATCTTAAACTGTAAACACAAGTCTCCAGAGTATACCTTCAAAATATTATTCTGCCTCTAACTTCTTAGACATGTTTTCCATTCAGTCATTTTAAACCATGTCTGTCAATGTTCTTTGCTCAGAAAGCCTGGACTATGAAGGCACATGAAATTATCCATCACCGGCTTATATAGAAGTTTAATGGAGCAGAGCTGGGAGGAAACCAGATGGACTTGTAAACATTTTCCTTTGGAATGTGCGTGCTTGTGTTTCCATGTGAAATTAAATAGAGGCTAAGAAAACTTCACTATTAGCATGCTATTTCTTTTAGAAGGCAGCTCTTCATGTTTTCATGTTCTTGACTGCTACAGATTTTCTGAGTTAAAAAAAAAAAAGGAAAGAAGCAAGATTAGGTTTTTTTTTTTTAATTATTGAATGATATACCAAATTATTTAGAGACGGCATGGCTCTCCCTATAGACAGATATAGACACATGAGAGGAAATTTATTAGAACAATCAGCTCACAAGATTATGAAATACTAGAGAATCAGTTCAAATTTGAGGGTCTCGGAACCAAGGACCCTGATGGAGTAATTCTCAATCTGAAGTCCAGGGCCTCAGAAACTGGAATGGGGAGTTACTGGTGCAAATCATGAATTGCAAAATCTGGAGAACCTGGAGATCTGATGTCAAAGGGCAAGAGAAGGTGTCCCAGCTCCAGAAGGGAAACAGTTAATTTACTTCTCCTCTGCCTTTTGTTCCTCCAAGCCCTCAGCTGATGGTTTAGTGCTTATCCATATTAAGTGAGGATGGATCTTCCTCACTCAGGTCATTGATTCATATATCAATTTCTTTGGTCAGTCCCCAAAATAATGCTTTACCAATTATCTGGGTAATTTAAGGGTAACACTTAAAGTTTACACCAAAAATTAACTATTACATTATTTACCTAAAAATTTAAAATCAAATACTGAACTTTTATCTTCCTTCACATTCTTACTCTGGCTTTGCAGTGTCGTTAAATGATGACACAATTCATGTGTATATGCTCAAACCAAAAATCAGAACATCAACATTCTTTATTTTTTCTTAATCCTCACGTCCAACCTATCATTAAATGTTAGTTCTAATGTTACTTCCTCCCAATCTTCATTTTCATTACCCCAGTTCAAGCCATCCTAGAATCATCATGTTCCTGAACTGCAGGAAGAACTTCTTAAATTTTTACCCGCTACCCACTTGTTGCAATATTGTGACTTCCTCCCTCATCTAATACACTTAAATCCGATGAACCTTCAAGATTCTTTTATGAAACAAGCTCTTTCATCTCTAGATATCTGCACATATCATCTTCTATGGGGAAATTGTCCTCGGAATGCTTTACCTGTGTATTTTATCCTCTTTCTTCAAGTGCCAACTTAAACAATAATTCCTTGGAAGAAACTGAAGCCCCAGTGAAATGCTCTTCCAGACAATCATTCGCTTGTGTCCTCCTCTGTCCTTACATCATGATCTGAAAATTGGTGGAACCCACAGAAGTAGCAGAGGTGACACTGCACAGAATTTAAGGTTCTATCACAAAATCTGGCAAATTCCTCCTTGGACTTTTGATAAAATGTTTTCCTATCCCAGTCACTATGTTCTGAGGGATTTTATGAAAGCTTATGAAGAAGCTCACCTGAATAGGGAAAAAAATTCCAATTGAAAGCCAAAAATTCAGCTTCCAGTACAAAATAAACAGTCCAACTCATGAGTGGAATGAAAGAGCAATTTTGGAAGAAGACATTCCAGCTGAGTTGAGATTCCTTAGTTTATACTATTTGGAGAAAATATAAGCCATTCCTACTAGACTTGTTAAACTTCAGAATAAAGATTACAGAAATAATTTTTTAAGCATTGTGGTAAGTATGTTGGGGAATTGTTTGTACAGAAGTGGAAATCAAAATTAATTTCTAATATAGTTACTTCATATCAACATATATTTATAGTTCATAGAACTTTTTAGAGAATATAATGTTTATTTTACCCGAACATGATCAGGAAATGAATATCTTGGGGACAACGTGTAGCTTACCACAATAGGTACCTATTTCACTAGAATAGCATTAGAAACTCTTTTTTTAGATTCTGTCAATCACGAAGGGTCTCGCTATACCTACTACACTAAGTATTCGCAAAGCATCAAGGAAATAATAGCACATACTCACAAAGTCATCTTAGGCACGTCAGCTGCCAAGATCAAAGGCTTTGGTCTTAGTTCTCATGACCATTATGTGCACTTCAAAAGAAACTCCTACATCCCCATAGAAGCTTGTTAATGGATATACTCTGCATCTGGAGTTCTCAACTCCTAACCCTGATTCCACATTTAATAGGCTGATATGACCAAATAATATGCAGGTCTATTGCCAAATGCCCAAGCTTATCATCAACAGATTTAATGGCCTTTAGCAAGGATAAAATTAAGAACTCTTGGGGGACTGGGTTGTGGTTCAGTGGTACAGCACTTGCCTAGCACATGTGACCCACTGGGTTCAATCCTCAGCACCACATAAAAATAAATAAAATAAAGGTATTGTGTCCATCTACAACTAAAAATATTAAAAACAAACAAAAAAACAAAAACAAAAAACAAAAAAACAAAGAACTCTTGAATGATCAGTGCTGCTGCTTACTGGAACAACAATGTGAGGGTGCTCTGAGGCTCATTGGGAAGATGCTACTGTTAACCACAAACACTTTGGTGAAACGCCAGTGAAATTACGTCTCCCAGTTCAAAACATTTCATGCACTCACTTCTCATACTTCCATGTTGATAGTAGATCTCAAACTAAGATTTCTTCAGCAGTTTTGGGAAGCAGAGTTCATCACAAAGGAAACAATTTAAAAGTAAACCTGACATTGTTTGGCCATATCAGCCTGTAAAAGAACAGAATTCAGCTTAGGAGTTAATATGTCCATTAACAATCTCCTACAATGACATAGGAGTTTGTTTTGTTTGTTTTTTGTTTTTGTTTTTGTTTCTGTTTTGAGTGGACGCGATGACCATGAGAACTCAGAGCAAAGCCTTTGGTTAGGACACCCAAGTTTCCTTCCATGGGTTTGCAATAATCACCTTAGATGTGGTATTATTCATCCCTTAATATTTCCTGAATACGAGTGTATAATAAGTGCAGTGAAACTTCTTGGTAACTAACAGAATCTTAAAGAATGCCTTAATTCCTGAACTTCGTTGTAGTCACAGGTTTTGAATGCATGTTTAGAGTTCTAAAACTTTTCATATAGCAACTCATCCGCTAAGTTACTGAAATTGCAAAAACTTTGTGAGACACTTTGATGGCAGCCATCAATGAGTGTAAGAGTTCAAGTAACACTAGTGGTACACATCTGAAGGGATTAATAAAAGTTATCAAAGGATAGAAGTCAACCTCCTCTTTGATCAAAAGGAGTAGTCGTAAGAGACCCTGAATGCCTTGTTAGCTACCTATCTTCACTTCCTAACTTTGGCCCCTACTGCTTTTCCTCCCACTCTGATATCTGCATGCTCTTTCACCCTTGCCTGTCCTTCCTTAATCTTCTAAGACTATATTACAAATAGCTGTTAAAATGCAAAATAATTCCTTCATCTTTTGAAGCCCATATTTTATCAAATGTTACAAAAACTAGCTGAGTATCTCTTGAAACCTTTGGTAAAGCCCCTCCGTACACTGTTCCCCTCTCTCCCAAGCTCCAATACACCTTTGAGGTCCTGTTTTAAGCTGCCACATTCTTAATGATGGATTATGGTTAATAACAATGAGTGACTTTTCTTATAATAATTTCACAACTTTTATGATTTTTTTTCATAACTCTATTCTGTGTTCTAGCACTTCTATCCCATTATTAGTAAATGACAATGAAAATACAAATAGAGTACTTCACCTATCCTTGATTGTATTTTTCATTGTTCTCCATGGGCATGATGAACATATGTGTTCTAATCAATGTGGTAGTTTTAGAACATATAGCAATTTTCTGGTTCCTTGTGACAGTTATTCCTCATTGTCAATCTTTAGACCCACAGTGAAAGTTGAGAGCAGGAGCTGTTTATAGAAAGTAGAGGAGGAAAGTACCAAATGGAAAGCCAGGAGAGACAGACCTGATGTTGGGACTAATGACACGTTACTAATTCAGGCTGATTCCTTACTCCCTGGTGAGTGAGCAAGATCAAGGCCTCAAAGGCGGTTTCAAAGGTTAATGACGATAAATCGGACCACTGTCAGGGATTGGTTAACAATAGTTCCGCAAATGTGATCAGCTTGTGCTTGCCATATTGTCCTATGGGACTCTCGCCTGCGTGAACTCCCGAGCCTTGCTGACCTTTAAGCTGATTGGTTCCCGCCTAGCCCCCACTCTACATAAAAGCTGTGTGATTTCCTCAATAAATGAGTTCCTGCTGTGACTGGTCTCCCTGAGGCATCTGATTGTCCTCCGTCTGGAGGGCTGGGTGCAGGTGGTCAGTGGGCCCTACCTATCCAGGTCTGGCCTTGTTCGGGAGTGTCCCCTTCCCTTGTCGCTGGTCAAGAAGAACAAGGGGGCTTAAGATCCCGACAACCTGATGGACGGGAAGTTCCTTCTACACGGCCATGACAGTGACTCCATTCGACTTTTATCCAACTCATTGAAATGACAGCATCCATTACTGTACTCAAAATAATACCCCTAATGGTGATAATACATGAGCAAACAAAATCTCTTCATCATCCTGTTATATGGATCTTCTGTGTCACTGAAGTGGCCTTCTCACTGGAAGACATATAGCATATGTAACAAGCAAAGGGACCTCTTCTTAACACTTTGTTTATTTTAATCTCACACTTGAAATATTCGTCAGTGGACATGTCTTCCATTCAATTTCTGCTCTTTCACAACAAATAATGTAGTCTAGAATGAAAACAATAGAGCTATTTAGACTGGGCATAGTGGTGTGCACCTATAATCCCAGTGTTTTGGGAGGCCGAGGCGGGAGGAGTACAAGTTCAAAGCCAGTCTCAGCAAAGGAGAGGTGCTAAGCAACTCAGTGAGACTCTGTGTCTAAATAAAATGCAAAATACGGCTGGGAATTTGGCTTAGTAGTAAGTGCCCATGAGTTTAATCCCTGGTACCAAAAACAAAACAAAACAAAACAAAACAAAAACTATTGACTCTTTCCTGTTCAACTTGTTTGGGGTATTCAAATCCTTCACCGTTAAAATGCACACTTATCAAAGCCAACAGTTAAATTTTTTTACCTAAAGAGAATAAACAGCATTTGGGGTATGTCTAGCAAATTGTAGAAGCATTTTTCTAGGGAATAGTCATTAATCAATCATATTGCGAGTCTGTCCTGTTGTGGAAAGAACAGAGAAAAACTGGGTGCTATAGATGTGTCTGTAGTGTTTATTCAAAGCTCTCACTGACTTAAACATGACAGTGATGCTATGATTGCTCATTTGACTTAGAATACTTTTTGAGTGAACTTGGAATGAAGATCTGCTTTCTTCTCATAAACCAGAGGTTATGTTACATAAGTATTCTTGGGTCTTCAAGAATTAAAGCCCAGTGTTTCTTCAAAGAAACAGGAAAGAAAAGGAAACACAGTAAGGCCTTCATAAAATGCTTAATTTTAACTCACGTGCAATTACAAGGAAGAACAAAACAAAGCAAAGCTATACTATTAGCTGTTTTTGCTTTGGTTAAATCATACACATTCGTATTTAACAAAGTATTCTCATTATAGAAATCAGGGGATACATAGGACCTGGCAAAGGATGAGCATTCATTTGGGTGTGAAAGTGGCCACTTTTCAGAGGTAGTAACATAACACTTCTTAACATTTACTATTTTGATTGGTGGCATCTATTAGTATTAATGAAAACAGAAGAAAAAGCCAAAACTGAAATTCAATTACTTACATTAAAAGTGAGAAAACATGGTTTTGAATCTATTTATATAGAATACCAGAATATTTACAGATCAGAGTATTTCAAGATTTTTAAAATATAAGAAAATGGGAAATAGTTGGCAAATAATTGTATAATGTGTATTTGATATGTAGACCTAAATATTTTATTCACGTACATTTATACTTCTAAATTTGCAACACAAAATCAGCATGAACAAAGAGATGTAGTATTCAGTGATGGAGATTCAAAATGAAAGAAACAGATCAATATTATTAGGTTTATATCAATGTCCCCATAGGATTTAAATCTTGTATACAATGCAAAACATTAACATTCAGGACTCTATAATTGCATTATTTCTCTAACACCCTTCTTTTTGTTCTGAGAATACCTCACAACTAAGCAGTTGCAGATGTTTAAAGGTGAGAAAGAGAAAGTTTCCTTTTTACATTTGAACAACTAAAAATCTCTAGTAAATCATAGTCATTTCTAACAATATAAATTAGGAACTTATATAGTAAGAACAGAATTATCCACAATTTGAGTTATAATAGAAGTTAACATCTTTACAGAGCAATTCCTGTGAACTAGACCCTGTGGTCACTATCTAAACATGGGATTTCTTCTCTGATTACCTTGGCTGGAATATAACAAGGTCCTTTTTTCACCACTGCTAATGGTGCCATGATGAGAACTTCCACTGAGCCTGTTTTCACATCTTTGCCTGTATTTCAGCTAGCACAACACATGTGGGTAGTGCCATCATACTATGAAAATAATATGAAATGTTTAAAACGAAATATGAGAATAAAAACATGCCCTTGTGTATATTCTGTGCAATAAAGGACATAATCATCAACTCTTTGTCATTATGTCCATCAGTCATATGTTTTTAAATTATTAAACTATTATGATTCTTTTAAAAATATACTTGTATAACAATGCAGAGACAGCTTGCAACATTCAAGTTGCAAAGAGATGGTATGTTTAGAAATTGTGTATATTTTTCAAATAATTAAGCAATATAATTAATGCAATGAAACAAGTTCAGTAATATGAGTCTTAGGGACAGGTATTAAGTCTATAAAATTATTTTAATATTAAAAAGCTGGTAACATTTATTCCTATCTTTTGTGGAAAAAAATTATTATAGAGTTTTTAAACATCCTGTTATACAGTTACTATTGTCATGTTATAAGGACATCTCAGTAGGCAGCACATATTACTCACTCTATGGGTCCTAGAGTGTGAGAGCATTTGCACAATAGGCTACAGAGAGATGGAGTGGTAAATTGTGGCATCACTGACGCATGAATGCTGCCTAATTAGCAAAATCGAGACTGTTCCACTCATGTCCTCATTTATCATATTTCATGCTGTTTTCACTGGAGTGTTTCTCACTGTCAGGCTGCAGTAACTCTTGCTCACCTGCTGCATCTTGACCACTATCTCAGGATGCTGCACGTTCTGTTTTCTTTTTGTTTAGTAGTACTCTAATTAAAGTCTATTATTTCACCAAACTTTTCATACTAAAAGCAATTAAACCATCCCATCTCTGGATATGCATGTGAAAAGGTAATTCTTATTTTATATAATTATGCATATGGATTAAGTTTACTTCAACAAAATCATAGCTACATTTTGTCCTACAATTTTTTAACATAGTCACTTGATAGTAACAGACAAGAAAACTAATAAGGATTACAACTCTTGATCACAGGTATAGCTACTGAAATATTTCGCTATTTTTAAAACATTCATCAATCTTTTATTGTTCTCTCTCCATTCAATATAATGACTGTTTTGTTTCATAAAACCACAATATTGTTATTTATACAGATAACATTAAGTTTGCCATAGTGAAGGATCAGTTGACAGAACATATTAAACCCTGTATAAGGCATTATTATGGCAAACTATTTAAACTTTCTATGGCATTATTTCCTTTCTCAATCATAGAAGACTGATTTGATGACCTTTAAAATATTTTTTATTTCTAAATTTGTTTGACTCCATTTACTTTTATTCCTTATCAAGTACAATTTTACAGGTAGGAATAGGTCCTGAGTGGAATATATTTATTTGTATCAATATTATGAAATCAAAATAAAATGCTACTAACCAACTCTCTCAGTGTCATTGTTACTGACTTTTGTATTCCTGAGCTTCACTTAAGTTAGGAAGATTAGGACC
This sequence comes from Sciurus vulgaris, assembly GCF_902686455.1. Classification (NCBI taxonomy): domain Eukaryota; kingdom Metazoa; phylum Chordata; class Mammalia; order Rodentia; family Sciuridae; genus Sciurus; species Sciurus vulgaris. The sequence continues at coordinate 19,670,011 of NC_136470.1, read as the reverse complement.
CTAATAAAGTGTGTTAGGTTTCTAAATAATTCAATATGATAATTATGGCAAGGAGGTTTGTCTTATTACAAAATATCCGACCTACAACATGTAATTGGGAATGAAATCCAATGTATTTATACACATATATATGTATACATGAATATTTATCATATATATACATTGTATATATTTATTTAAATGTTTAAAAGATGTACTGAGTTATCATTGATGTACAGTAAAATGAAAACTTTCAAATTGTACAGTTTCATAAATTTTAACATATGCAGTTAAAATTATCACTGCATTCAAAATGAAGAATACATTCATTAACTTCAGAAGCTTTTGGTGATTTTTAAAATCCTCTCTTGTTTTAACTTTTCAAGGTGGTGTTTCAATGCAGGTTTTTTTTAAAATTAGGTCTTTAATTCAGAAGGGTTTTTGAATTGTATTTCCACCATAGTTCTTGGTGATCACCATCTGCTTCTCCACATTCATTTCGGCACTTTAGATAGACCAGACTGCTTAGCTGATTGGGTAGTTCGGAGTTTCATCGATGAGAGAGATAGGCATTGATTTCCTGGCTTTATTAATAAGGTTTTGGTTTCTGAAATTGACAATTTGTTGCTCTAACCTGGAAAAAAATAAACAATGAAATCCCTGTATTTTAGGCATACTCCACTCTGTGTCAAGAAGCCTAGCTTCTCACATAAACTCCTTTGTTTTACCTGCTGTTCCGTTGACATGAGAATGCTAAAGCCACCATGACAGCCTCACATTCCATGCAAATCCTAGACTCCCATGCTCAAACCATCAAAGAGGCTGTAATGTAATATGTGTTAAAATTGGTGTGGCAAGAAACACAAGTAAGTCACAGGAAGATTGAAGGGAAGGGTCAATCTTTCTCCTATACCTTGCTGTGTATCCACATATTCCAGCTGTTCATCCAAATACCACATAATACCAGATACCTCAGAACTGGTTCAATGACTTTAACTGACCCAGTAGAATAGCAATCTCAGTTTGCTTAGCACTGTATTCAAGCTGAGTCCTTATCTGTGCTTTGATGGCATACTCAAATATTCTAACTGATCAGAGATTTATGAAAGGAATGCTATTTTGTAGAACTAGTGGATCCTATGATCATTTATCCATGAGGTACCTCCTTCTCTATTAAGTGGGTCTCTTTGTCTGAGATAACTTAGAGCAAGATTTCATGTAATTAAGCCAAGAGTTCTTATACTGATGGTAGCAGAGACATCATTCATATATCAGAAATAATTATGAAAGTTAATAATAACAAGTTTCTACTTTCTCAAGCTAAATGCTGCAATTGATTTGGCAAGTGGATACCTGGCTTCAAAGGATTTATAATATGTAGGGAACATCATAAGTTTCTGTAGATGAAAGATCAAAAACTCTGCAGTTACATATTCTTGGTTAAGAGGGGTCGTGCTTCTGTGCCAGGACTCATGCTTATCCTGTATATCTTGGAAACTGTTCATGGACCTGCCATATAAATTCTATGTGACCAGGAAGAGAGGCAGCTGACATGTGCCAATTAAGTAGTTGTGAAATAACTCATCTCAAATGATGTCCTCTTCTTTACTGGACATTGATTCATGATTCAAAGATCCCATACCTTATTCTTATTCCAAAGAATCCAACTCTATCCTTCCCTATTGGAGTGTTTTATTTACAATTTTTAGATTTATTCCTTATAGGCTTCCCACTTGTAAACTGAGTCATACACCATCATTCAGAAATCCATACATCTGTTTACCTCAGGTCGCAAACATATTTATACAGAATTTATTACCAACAATATGGTTTGCTATGAAGATTTTACCCTGATGTTCATTTGGGTTGCCACTAAATAAGAAAATAATGTTATAGTGGCTCATCCTGTTCTAGTCAGCAGATAAAACATAAGTTTGATGACTTAGAAGAAATTCACTGCCCCCATACAAGTACACATAAGAATTCGTATATTTAAGAGTAGGTATAATACAACAAGACAAAAAAGATCAAAAGAATCAGGTAAAATGGGAGTATGAGCCACCTTTAAATAGCTTACTGAGTTCTTTGGAATGTCTTGAGTGAATTGTACACACTTTTGTATACATATACATCATTTATTTAATTTTTTTGGACTCACATCCCTTCCGACCTAGTTATTTGGGGACCTGAGAAGACCATGAGTCGGGATGAACCAGCTCTGCCATTTAGGTACCTGCCATTCCACTATCAGTCTCCGTGACTCCACCGGGACCCGGTAACACATCATAAACCATTACTTAATTGTCCCATAGTGTTTTAGGTCAGAAGATATAACGTTGCTCTAAAATCTTAGCGTCTGGAGAAAATTATAAACTTGAACCCCCAACAGATACTGCTCTTCCTTTGAAGAACTACAGTCTGTTTTCTACAACCCGTTGAAATTGGGATGGATTTGTGGATCGCTTGACTGAGTAGAATGTGTTTTAAATAGCATAGTTCTTCATTACATGTCAAATTCTTGAGGAAACAGAATAAAATGGAAGTTAATGTGCACATTGTTTATTCAGGTGTGCACTTGATAACAACATCCAGAAAAGGAAAGGAAAAGAAGACTGAACAGAGAAAATGTGGTCTGAAGCCAGCTCCTAATGATAGTGATAGCCCACCTAACAGGGAGCTCTACAACTGAAATGTACTTTGAAGTCATCCTACATTAGGATAAAATGGCCAAGTCTTTCTTTCCATTCCTATCACAATCATTCCCTGAACATGGGCACCTTGACTTTGGGATGTCCACAGATAAGGTGACTCTGCAACGGAGACAGCTTAAAATCTTTCGTCAGTAGTTCACCCAACTTCTGGACAACAAGATCTTTCCTAAGAGGAACATAAATCATACATCACCTTGTCACCATATTGACTTCACCAGCAGGGCTTTAAAATCGATTTGCTTCTTTTAAAATATCTTAGAATAATCTTGAATTAATTATATTTGATTTCAGTTTTCTGAATTGCACAAAACTTTAACATCTTGGGGCTTTCCAAACCTGGGGAGCTACTGCCTTTCCCAGGGTTAGTCAATTCTTAGAGTCAGCACAAACCCTGCCTGTAAACACACCTTTGATCTGTAGTCCATCAAAACCTGAGTTCATATCCCCATCCATCACCTTTTACCAGTCTCTTGCAATCCAAAACTATCCTCCCACCCTAAGTCACACCAAGGTCAGGTGCTACACAACTAGTGACAGTGACTATACTCCTGGGCCCAGCCCAAGTATTTAAATACTTGCTGCCTTCCATTTCCTTGCTATTCTTTCCATTAAAAGCACATAAAGTCTGTTAGCTGTGCTCTTTTCTTGCACTGTGTGCCTCCTGACTCACAGCGCGCTTCCCTACATATCCTGCATGTCATGGTGTGCTCTCTTCTGAGAATGGGGAGCAAAAAAACATCTTTTCAACAGGTACCATTTTCTAATCTGCTGGCCTCACCACACTGCAATTAAAAAAAAAAAATCTTAAAACAACTCTCCCTTGAATTCATCAAACTTGCTAAGAAGCATAGAATGAACAGACATGAGGTGGAATAAAAAATAATGTGTGGAGCTTTAGTACAACAACCTGCACTTAAGCCCCATACATTTGAGTGAGATCTCCCCTAGCCTAGCTGAGACCCTAAGTTACCCTGGTCTCATGTGTGATTATCATCAACATTGCATCTGCCCAGTTAATCTTCAGGAGCAGGAAAAATAATAAACTCTTACTGTTTTGAGACACTGTGGGGTTATTTTTATATCATCATATATCATTAATCATGATAAATAAGTAATCAGAAATTAGAACCAGTAGTGGGCTGTTGAACAAAACGTGAAATATGTGGTACTGACTTTTGGAGATGCAAATCAACAAGGAAAGTAAAGATGGTAAAAAAAAAAACAAAAAAAAACTATGATTGAAAACTACAGTGAAAGCAATTATTGGTGGAATGTGAAAGAGGCGAAAATAAATTGCCATTAGAAGCTGGGGATATAGACAAAAATTACATAACATTGTTAACTGCAGTGACACAGAAGATGGAGATTATGTCACATGCTTGTATTTAAAAAGATCCTCCAGTAGAATATTGAAATGCAAATTTTTTTCTTTTAACTGCGTATGTCAAGGTGTAGATAAAAATAAACTAAAGAAGAAACAGTTACATTTTTAAGTGGAATCTAGAAGACAATTTCCAACCCACGACATGTTAAGTTGTAAAACAAAAGTTTATATGCATAAGTGTCTCTGGTGGGAAAGAGTTGACAAATTAAGAAATGTCATTAAGCAAGATAGAATTTCATCTGCCTGGTCTCAGAAACGCACTCTGGAAGCAGAGGCAGGTCTTGGGGGAAAGACCATATGAAGGTAGATGCCAAATTGCCTGTTAGACTGGTTTTCTTCCCCCATCTCTCTCTCTCTCTCTCTCTCTCTCTCTTGATTATAGACTTTGAAAATCCACTAGATAAGGGAACACCATTTTGAAATGTGAAATGATACATTAATTCATGGAGAAAAAACAACAACAAAAACCTCTACCTCTGCATTCTTAGAGAACTTCCAAGGGTAAATCTCTACTTCTCTAGCTCTGGTTATCACCTTCCTAAGGCAAAAGGTAATAATCGATAAAGACCATGCACCTCACACCCCTGCACACACCTGCCTTGTGGACTGTCTGCCTTGTGTGTCTATACAAAAGATTCAGGTTTTATTTTCTTCTTAGGGGTAGAGCTAAGAAGCAGGAACTTGTTCTAAATTCTCTCCCTATATCTGAGAAATAAGGCTGCCCAGAGATTTTGACATTGTTCTATTCAGTTTAATTGGCAGGATGACCCATCACATTTTCAAACCAGTTAATATTAGAGTTCATACTTTCATATTTTATATTCTCTTTTGCTAATTGCATTACGTGCAAAGGGCATGAATTATGAACAGAGAAATTTTAGAGTTTAGGTAGCAAACCTTTCACTACATCACTCACAAAAACTTTACCTACTCTATGCTGTACTTTGGAATAAGAATAAGGTGTCATCTGGTGATATTGTACTCAGTCATTTTATATAAATGTATTGAATGATTCATTTTTATTCTCCTTCCACTTTCCAAATGCAATTTGCCTTTAGTTTGCTTTTCTTAAATTCTCATTTTGGTGCATAGATCTGAACATATTAATAACCCATGTTTCACATTTGGTTATTTGGTGAATATTTTATTTGTTAACTGAATTTTATCTTTTTTTATTAGCCAAAGAATATATATTTGCCATTCAGAATCTGTCCTCACATGGTTTTATAGTTAAGATAGATAATGAAGAGAAAATTCATGAAAGGAGGAAGAAGAGAATATATTAGCCAAGGTTCTCCAGAAAATAGAATGCATTTCTCTCTCTCTCTCTCTCTCTCTCTCTCTCTCTCTTTCTCTCTCACACACACACACTTATTATGGAAAGTGAATTTACCAACATAATTATGAAGCCTGAGAAGTTCCGTGCTATGGCATCTGCAAGTTGGAGAACCAGAAAATTTAGTGGTGTCTGAGTCTGAAGTCATGATTACCAGAGGACCCAATAATAAAATTCCCAGTCTGAGACAAAAAAAAAAAAAAAAAAAAAAAACTGGGAAAGGCAAGAGGCTATTTGCAGATGTAACTCCCAGAGACTGAAGACCCACCTCAGGAAATCTGATCTCTGAGAGTAGATGAAGACGGGTTTTCCAGCTCAAGGAGACAGAAATTTGGCCTTCTCCCACTTTTTAGCTCTCCTTGGGCCCTCAGTGGATTGCACAATGCCTGTGGACACTGAAGGAGGCAGATCTTTACTCAGCGAACTAACTCAAATGATAAAGTCTCAGGGAACACAGGCATAAACAGAAATAATATGATGGTAGCTATTTGGGCATTCTTTATCCCTGTCAAGTTCACACCTAAAATTTCTTTAAAACAAAGAAGAAGCAGAAAGAATAGGGGGAAGTGAAGATCATGATAAGGAAGACAAATGCTGCTGGTGCTTAGCAGGGGTTCTAAACTGCATCCTGGTGACTGCATCCAGCAGGCCTGCTGGAGAGGAAGCAACTGCAAGACTTGGTACCCTGGATACAGCAAGAATGTGTATCAGTGAGAAGACGGGAGGGTGGCTCGTCACCAGTTTTCTCTTCTTTCTTTTAAAAACATTAAACCATGTATTTGCATGCCTTTTTTAGATCCGACTGAATTGAAATGTAGCTACTAGATATTCTTTAGTGTTATAAGCATGAAGTCTAAAATATTTTGACAAAGATAATGTTTCCATTTATTTTTATTAATTTTATTTGCTAATTTAAGTTTCAGGACTGAGTCTCCAAACAGGATCTAATTCTAACTAAAATTTTTGATTGAATTCAATAATCTACTCTCTATACTACACATGCATTAAGTAAGAAAGTTGAACTACGAAGGAATAAAGGAGAGAATGGTCAAGCTACAAGAAAGATAGTTGTTAACAATAAAATATCCAATGAACTTAACTTTTCTACAAGAGAAATATTTATAAGTCATATAAATTTTAAATAATGATATATAGGTGTGCCTTTTTAAAAAGCCTAGACTAATCAAATTTTGCATTTAAAATGAATTGAACATCTTAAAATATTTTAACTTAGGGAAATATATAGCAATGTAGCAATGTAATAATTAAATGCAGAATTAAAACATTACTTATTTAACAGCATACTCCAGGAAGGAGTTCTCATATTTCTGGTGGAATTATTGCACTTCAAATTAAAAAGTTGGCTTAAAATCACACTCTAAGTATAATTTCTGCCATCAAGACTTCCATACAGTCAGTTTTATACAATATAGTTTATTTCTTATGAGTAAGTAGAAATGCCTTGCCCTTCAACTTTTCCAAGTAACTAATTTTAGTTTCTTCTTTATTAGAATTTTTTATTTCCTTTGTGAGCAACAAATACACTAGGTTTATATGCTTGCTTTCAATAGAGCATTTTAAAGATAAGTGCTGAGTAAAAACAAGCAAGATATTAAAGCAGGATGTTTGCAACAAATGCCAATGACTCCAGAAACATCTCAGATATAGAACAGATTTCAAATTAAGATCTTGAATACATTATATGGGGAGAAATTAAGTGTTGCTTCTCTAATTCACTGCACCCCATTGATACAAATTGCCAAACATTAAACCATAAATATTAAGATATGATTATAGGTAGTTACAAGTAATTTAAATTTAATTAAATGGAAACAACTTTCAATGCACATAATTATTCTATTCATTGTGACATTGAAATGATAATGATAAGTTAAATGAGTATGTTTGCTTACTTTTTGAAATGTTTTAGATAAGTTTATAAGCATTCAAAATGAGGAGTGTACTTGCAAGTTCCCATATCAATCTTTTCATATTTCTAATTACTTTTCTTAATGTGAATATAGTGAATCATTTCCATTTTTTTTTCAGAAGAACCTCAAACTAAATACTTTTAAGTTATTTAAATAGATATGTTTCATTTTAGTGTGTGTATGCACTGTATTATGAAATTTAAATCTGTAAACCTAATAAAAAGACATCTGAAGGGAGGGCACACTACTTATTTCAAAAATATATATTGTGTTAACTAGATAGTAACACATATAAAACTTAAAATCCAGAAATTATTAATTCTATTTTTATTATTCAAAAAGTCCTAAATAATACAGTGTTAACTTGTGTCTCAGTGTTTTATATTCCTAATATCTCTTCTAGGTAAGCCCAAACCAAGCATAGTAAAGGAAACAAGACAGAAATACAAGATAGCTACAGAAAACTAAAGGCGTTCTTGGTATAATAATTTCTACATTCTCCCAGCACCAAATTCTTGTCAGTTTTTGTCAACCGTTATGTGCTTTAGTACTTAGCTCCAAAATTAATGTATTAAAAACTTGAGCACCATGACCTTAGAAAGTGACTATGTTTGGAAATAGAGTCTTTACAATGTTACTAGGTTAAAATGAAATCAGTAGGTGGGCCCTAATTCAATATGACTGGCATCTTTATAGTAAGAGGAAGTTAGGACATAGACATATACAGTCGGAAGATAATGTGGAGGTCCAGAAAGGAGACAGCCTGCATAACCACGGAAAGAGTCCTCTGAAAACCAACCCTGCCAACACCTTGATCTTGGGCTCCTAGCCTGGAGGAAAGTAGCATAAATCACCAAATCTGTGTGCTTTGTTAAGGTGGCCCTAGGACACTGGTAGGCCATAGAGGCAGGCATTGATTTACAGACAGTGTTATATATACAGATCCTAGCCAAAGTGAGAGGACAGTAATACCCCCTATACCATATCCAGAAACTATCAGACAGGGTGAGCTGAATTCAGCTCTATGTAATTCAGATTTCTTTAGTAGCAAAATACACATGCATATGACACACATGTACACATTTCTGCATATATGTGCATGTATATGTGCTTATATACAAAGACATAATGACATGTACTAAACTATTACATAAATAAAATTCATACTTATTACTTACATATTTATATACATTTATTTTATATTCCACTTATATTTTTTATAAATATATACAGAAATACATACTCATTTCCTCTCTCCTCCACATTCTGTTGTTTTCTTCACAGGATCCTGATGATCTCTACCTATGTTTCCCTAATTTTTTGACTTTACATTTTCTGTTACTACTAACCAACTTTTGTATCTTTCTCTCTTCTGTTAGAATAATTAAGAAATTCGATCACTTAATATTTGCTCTTCTTTCCTTATATCAGTTTTGAAATTTCTAAACATTACTGATTTTGCACAAAATGTTATTTTATCTTTCTTCTGTAGTCTTTTTCTCAAATCATTTTTCAAAAATAAAATGCTTTCATAATTTTTATAATACAAATTTTCCCCAAATCTTTATTTTATTTGGAACTGGGGATTGAGACCAGGGGCACTTAATCATTGAACCACATTCCCAGACCTTTTTAAAATATATTTCATTAAAGACAGGGTCTCACTGAGTTGCTTAGGGCCTGGATAAGTTGCTGAGGCTTGGTTTGAACTCACCATCCTCCTGCCTCAGTCTCCCAAGTCACTGGGATTGCGGGTGCACACCACCAAGCCCAACTCAAATAATTATTTTTAACAAACGCTTCTAAATAAAATTCATAACAATCCTATCTTTAAAACAAAAAAACTATAAAATATAAAACCATGATTCTTTTCAGAGATGTAAGCACACATAAAATAGTTCCATCCCTTCCATATGTGAATATAAGTGGATGTATGCGGTAAACCTGAAGACTTGCTCAAAAAACAAAAACACCATGGAGCAGAAGTTTAAAAATATGTTAAGGGAAAAAAGATAAGATTTGTGATTGTGTTGTGTTGATGATTGCCAGATGGGCATAGTGTTAAAATGTCCAGAGATAAACACAGGCATTTAGGGAATATTTATCTCCAGCTGTTGAATATTTTGAAACACATGTCAATCAGTAACATAAACCTACAAAAATAGTCTTTGGGTAGTTATATCTGAAATTCATAGCATTACACTGGATATGTGGAAGACATTTTCAAACTGTTGGGAAATGCTCAACTAGTGGTGTCCAGTGACAGTTTAAGGTCTGTGATTGTTTTCTAGATACAAAACTGATGTTAATTTTAACTGCTATGGAAACTTTAGTTATAACAATAAACAAAATTAAGCAATAACTTAAAAATCCACTATTTTTAAAGCAACACCTCAAGCTCAACATTGTGATCCATCAGTTGGAGCATTTATATGGTTTCAAAATTGTATTATAAAATAAAAAAATATGATTCCAAAAGTCAATTTAAGTGAGTCTATATCATGTGAAACCATAGAAACGAAAAGTTGTACCCCATTTGTGTACAATGAATCAAAAAACAGTCTGTAAAAATTTTAAGAAAAAAGAATCTCTAAAAGAAAAGTCAACTTAGTCTGCTAATGAATTTCAGATTGATATTTAACACCATTAGAACATAGTTTGGTGCCCATTTTGTACATAACTGTAGCTAAATAATTTAAGTATCATCTAAATACTTCTAAATATATTCATATTTATAAAAGCTAGAAAACTTTTTAAATGGCACTTTGTTACTATTTAATTAATAAAATAATTACTTTGAGAAACATAACAACTTGACATTACATTTGAAATTTTGTTCATTGTTAATGGAAGCAAATTTTCAAGGTAGAACACATTATGGTTTGAATATGAGGCAGTTCCCCCTTATAACAAAATTTCTGCATTAATGCAGGAATGTTCAAAGTAGCAATGATTAAATCATGAGACTATGTGATTATATTAGTTTAAATTATGAAAACTCTGACCTTTTCAGTGGATTAATACACTTGATGGATTATTAATTTGAGACTATCAGGCTAAGTGAAATAAACCAATCCCTAAAAAAAACATTCTTTCTGATATGTGGAGCTAACACACAATAAGGGCATGTGGAGGGAGAATAGAAGCTCATTGAATTAGACAAAGGGACAAGAAGGGCAGGAAGGGAGAATAGGAAAAAGAAAGACAGTAGAATGAATCAGACATGACGTTCATATTTTCATATATTAGTACATCAATAGTGAAACTTCACATCATGTTCAACTACAAGAATGGGATCCTAATTACAATAAGTTACATTCCATGTATGTAAAGTATGTCAAAATACACTCTACTGTCATGTATATCTAAAAGGAAAAAATAAAAAAATAAATTTAAAAAAATCATGAGTTGAAAGGATTACTACACTAAATGGTAAATACAGAGAAGTGGGGCATGGCTGGAGAAGTAAGCCACTGAGAACATGCATTGGGGACTATGTAATTTGTCCCTGGCTCTTGCCAGTCCTCCCTCTGCTTCCTGACTGCCATGCTCCACCAGTAGCATCCTCTACTATGCCCTTCCACCATGACCTTCTGGCTTACCCTGGATCTGCAGAAATGGAGTTGTCTCACCTAGCATCACAATTTTGGAACCATGAACCCAAATAAACTTTCCCTCCTCTAAGTTGTTACTGTCGGCTGTATTGGTCACAGCAACAAAAAGCTGATTAACTTAGTACCTTCATCTTGAGAAGGACCATTAAAATATCTTTTAAAGCAGAAGAATAATTTCAGCCTCATAAAATAAAAGAAATTATTTTCTGTTGTTTCCTTAAAGATTATGCCATATATGGTACACATATATATTATACTCCAATTATGGAGACATAATTAAGTTTGAAACATCTATTATTAGGTTGTTTTTGCTCCATACCATTTCACTCCTTTCATTTTGTAAACAGTTTTGCTTATTCCTGATATTTGTAAAACATATTTGGAATCATTGCTCATGTCCATTTTTTTAATTCTTCAATAAGAGTCATATATGTTATGTTACTTAACACAGACATAAGTCATGAGTCATGGACAATTTTTCATACAACACTTGTGAAGACTTATGTCAATCAAACTCTAAACTCATACTTATGGTTAAGAGCTTTCCTTTCAAACCAATTGGGATTAAACACAAGCAAAAATGTCACTATTTATTTTATCCTGTCACAACTGCAGTCTAGTTACTCTAATGCATCAATCAAGATCTACAGAAAAAATATAATGAATTCATTCAAGAATTACACTCCCCTTTTGAAACCAATGACTTTTTAAAAAGAAGATATATACCCTAAAGATTCACTGGCTAGACATAGGCACAATACAGCATAAATATTTCCCTTGAAATCCCTTTCAAAATCCATATGAGTGCAAATACCTTGAGAAAAATCATTGATCAAAGTATCAGTTCTGTGCCTTACTGTGTGACACCTTGGTCTATCATGGAACTATTTCAATTTAAAACAACTGTTTAAGTGACAGTACCTCCAAGGAAGTCCTTCCATTTATGTGAACTCATTTATATCTAAAAGTTCCAATGTGGATGGAAAATAGCAATTTAACTGGATTATTGCCCTTTCATTCTTTGAAATACTGAAGCATTGTCATGAAAATTACAATTACGTTTAAGTTATTTTTACTATCACTATCTTTTTTAGTAAGTAGTGACAAATGGAAAGCACTCACAGGAAATTGAAATGCTGAAATGAATTGAGAAGTAAGCCAAGGCATTTTAAGAAAATGCTAGCAGAGAGAAATAAATCCCATTCCTTTTTCTAAGAAAAGGAAAGGTGATAAATTGGATTGGCTTCATATTGACTTTTGAGATTGGCTTTTTAGTCTTCAACACATCCTTTTAGACCATATAACATGAAATTCAGCTGCAGTTCTTTTTATTATTTTAATTTGAGCAGCAATAACTGCTAGTCATTATTATGCTAATTTTAGTAAAATAAAACATTAAGTTCCCCCAGGATAAAGTAGCTGTAAATTATTAACATAATCTTCTTTCCACAAAGAAATTATCTAAAAGTTTAGGGTTCATCAGATTTGGTAAGGGGTCTCTTGAAGAAAATGTTAATTAGTAGTGAATCTTTTCTGTGATTATTGAAAAATATTCATTCAACTTCTAGTAAATTTTCTAAATGAAACATTAAGACTGATTCTTGCCTGAGGTCATGATAAAACATCCTTTTGCTGCAGAGAAGAGGCACTACTTTGGAGTTCTATTGGTTAAATCACATCTCATTATCCTCAACACAAAACAATCATGATACTGTTTTGTTTAACAAAATTCCAAATAACTCACTGATAAACAAACATAAAATAAATCTTACAACTCAAAATTTCATACTAGTTACTTACATTTAGTTTATATTTTATGGTCAAAACCCCCTTTAAAGTTTTCCTTCCCTATTGCATGTACTTTTAACGGTGTTGATTTTCCCCAGTCTGCCTGTAGGACCAAGGATGCTTGCACAAGTCGATGAGAAATTGAACCAATTAGAATCCTCACTGGGGATTATCCACTCCTATGGGAAATAGGCCCTAACTTTTTTGTATTGTATTGACCCAAGAAGTTGTAGTAGAACATAACACCATCAAAAGAAGAGTCAAAACCAACAAGCAAAGTGTGGTAAAACACTGCATGCAAGAAAAAAAAGAAACAAGAGAGAGAGTTAAAAACTCCAAGTATATTTTTGGGATCTTGCATCAAAACACATTTGAAATTATTTTATGAAAGTTTTTTTTTTTTTTTTGCCTTAGGGATTTTATCAAATTTATTTGTTTATTACTGTTTTATTTTTGCCTTGACCCTCAATCGCCTGCTATCATTAACCATTCTCTGTAGTAGATTCACTGTGTGGTTTAAAAATGACACATCCACAACTATGAGCATTCACCATTCTCAATCCACACAGTGGCACTGTTGGCAGTGAGGTGCATGGGCATAGTCTCTTATAAGTGACAGACCCTACAACATGAAAACAGTGGAGATGAACTAAGAGCTGAGATGGTTGGTCTTCCACTATCTACAGGAGTTGTCGCTAGAGAAGCTACAAAATTGTCATCTGCTGGGCCTTGGGAATCTATTAAGATCAACAGAGATTTTGAGCTATATAAGAATGGGGATGGGGCTGGGCTTGGAGGCGCATGCTTATAATCCCAGTGACTCTGGGAGGCTGAAGAGGGAGGATCACGGGTTCAAAGCCAGCTTCAGCAAAAAGTGAGGCAATAATCAACTCAGTGAGACCCTGTCTCTAAATAAAATACAAAATAGGGCTGGGGATGTTGTTCAGTGGTCAAGTGCCCCTGAGTTCAATTCCCAGTACCCACCCCCCATCAAAAAAGAGAAATGGTGGTGTGAGGTGGTTTCTTCAAGTAATCTTCAGTACAAAGAAAAAGTAAGAATTGTATAGTTAACAATAAAAAGCCAGACTAACAATGGAAAAGGATTTTAATAAATGTCACAGGAATATATTTCAAAAGAGTCATGATGAAAATTCTGCTCCCTTACCATGTTATATCCTCTCCTTTCTTCAATCATTTCTCTTCTAGTACAACACAGAAACTAAGATGTAATTATTATTTCAGTGCCTTTAAATATTAGGAAAGGAAAGAGCTCTATTATTTATACATATAATGTAAAACAAATCATTAATGATTTTTCTCGACCTAAGAGATGAATGCAGTTCAATGACCGTGTGATCAGATATTAGGAATCATGAAAGTTTAAATTAAAGTTCTTCAGTGAAAAGTAAAACAATAGTACAGTATGTTCTTTCAGAATCTAGAAACTGCCTTCTGTATTGGAATATTTGTGGTTTAACACTTCTTAAATTTTATTTTCAGTAACATCTCTCATTGGATCCTGGTGGAACATAACAGTAAAAAGGGACATTAAGATCATAGGTCCTTTTTATAATGAAGTGATGGATTGCCTTATTTCTTTTTACTTCCTTCTTCACTATATCACTTTGAGTAAATGTTGAAGACTGTAATAAATTGACATCATATTTCCAAACCCTTTTCTTTTGTACTGAAGGTCGTTTGGATATGAGCTTGCCCACAGTTTTCAATAGATGCTACAGGCTAGATAGTACTTCAAGTAAAATTTGTGAAGGAGTTTTTGAAGGTGAAATTAATGTTAATTACTCACCAAAACACAGCTATTTTGAAGTACATTTTTGAAAAATTAAATCTTGTGTTACTCAAGATAAGAATTCATTCTAATTCAATAGAAGTTTTAGATTAGCATTAAATGTTCTGTAGCATATGAAGTAATTCAAAGTTGACAGAATTTCATTTCAAATTTAATAAACATATTTATCATGATTAAAATTGAATTGTTTTAAAAGTATACCTGGAACTACAATAAAAATAAAATCAAAACTTAGTAAACTTAAAAAAACTATAGCTTCAAAAGCTAGCAAATTCACTGATTCTAGTGACGGTTGCTCTATTTCTCAGCAATCCCAACCAGCAAGGTTGTGCAAACTGACAAGCATTTGAATCTTTACTCTGTCACTAAATAGTTATATGAATATGGGAAAGCTGCTTAGTTTCTCAGACTATTCTTTTATCAAAATAATGGGCATAAAATTAGTATGAATAAATGTGATCAATCCCATAAAGTCTATTTTGCTTTGCCTGTGCCTTACCCATACATATTTGTTATTCTCATTTTTAATATCATTGCTATCATGTTACACTTATTATACAATCAAAATAAATTCATTCTACTGATCTTCAACTATGGTAGAAGTATATTCTTATCAAATATATGTATTTTTAAGTTATATGTGATTTATAAATTGTTCATTGGTATTACACTATTAAAGTCTAATGTCTTCAAATGTACATGTTCAGAGAAAAATACTTTTGTAACTGTACAGAGAATAGTGTTTACAGAAAGGGCACAGGATGTGTGTTTAGCAGTATGACTTGAAGAAATCTTATGAACTCTTTGATCTTGGGGCACTCTTAGAGTGGGGATCCCAGGCAAATATTTTATTCAGGCACCCTACCTATATAAGTAGTGTGAGTGCCTCAAACTCACACATGTACTGCATTCTGGCAGCCCAGGATTGCTCTATTCCATGAATGAAATTGTACATAGTCAGGATACATGGTTGGATTGCCAGATATTTCAAAATCAATAGTACAAGTTCAATAATAAGTTCACAATTCTTATGAATTTTCTATTGCTGAATTACAACCATGCACTTATTTATTGACAAAGAGCAAAGATGGTTGAAAACTCCTTGTGGACTCCGTCAATGACCAAATACGTTTGTGAAACAAACTTGAAATACTCTATTGAACCGAGGACTTGAAAATTGTAAACCAGTAGTTCTGAAACTTAGTGTGCATGAGAAGCATTGGGAGACCTTGTTGAAACGTAGATTGGACTCAAGTCCAGAGTTTCTTTTTCTGTAAGGGGAGTCCAAGAATTGACACTTTTAGTAAGTTTTTAAGTGAGCCTGGTGCTGCTGGTCTGGGATTATTGCTATGAATTATTTTGTACCATGGCTCTAAGCTGTCGAGATTAGGTCTCTATTTCTTTCAAGTTTGTACTAGAATGAATCACTCAGATCCACAGAACAGAACTCCAAAATGTTTAGAAGGTACTGTCTCTGTACGATGCACATCATTTTTCTGATTCCATACTTTCTGTTTTAAATACATGTTAGTCTATCATGCTTCACACGTGTGAAACCAAAAGCAATCAACATTCCTCATTCTTGAGTTATCTGGGAAAAGGGCATGGTAGTTGGAGATAAAACCATCAGGGGAAGATGACTGTTAACAATGAACTCACTATATTTTAAGAATTAGGAATCATTTGTTGACTTTTCTCCCATGACCTTACTTAAATCATTATTATTGCTATTCTATCTACATTTATTGAGTATACAATCATTTATTTATTTATTGAGTATTATAATTATAAGTAATAAAAGTAAATAAGATTATGAAATATTTGCAATTGAAATTCTTTTTCTTTATTAACACTTTGACTAACACCTGAGCTCTTAGTTGTTTTAAGCCAACATATTTTATAACTATCTTTGTCATGTTGAAAGTACATTCTATTTAAATGCTAAATAAATATGCATATTTCCCAAAATTAATTTAAGACCTCTGGGAATATATTTAAATAACGTTACAAATATCTTAACTATTTTATTTCCAATTTTTAAAAATCTGTCTTTAAAGACTTAAATAGTTGTATTGTTTTAAAACCAAACAAACAAAAACCCTTGGAATTTCTTATGAGAAATGAAGTTTGGACCATTTTAGTTAATTACTTTGTTACATGATTAAAATGTTCAGTGGGGTATATGGGTTTGCCTCTTCAAAACTCTCTTCCCTGTATTCTTCTCCCTTAATCCTTCTTCCCTGTTGCAGTTCATGTGATTCTGGAATGATGATAATCATCCACCACCAAGACATACCAGCTTGCAGTCTGTGGTTTGCTAAGACTAATCACTGTGTCCTAACCTTCTGGCTACAGGGACTGTAAAGTGAACCATCACACACTTTAAGTCAATCCAATTATAGTGTCACTCAAGGGTTTGGTTAGCAATGATGCAAATTATGGCTTTTATTTCTTGCATGGTATGCAGGTCAAAGCACACAGCATGACATCTCCGTGTAGTGATTTTCCATCAAAGCAAAGCTAGTCTGAAGGTGAAAGTAATTGTTAGTAGCAATCATAAATTAGATCTGGCTTAACATTATTGAACAATTGGATGAATTTACTTAAAACTAGTATCTGTATGCCCAGGATGAGAGCCAGCATATTCTTTAGTGGTTTTGTTAAAATAATTTGTCTAAAATTACCTGAAATTTAAAAGATATTTTGATATATTATATCTGAAATTATTGCAAATAATATAGTTCTTGAAAGTTCAACATATATCCTATACAAAGTCTGTGTCTGCTTCATTCAGTCTCTTTTTTCATCATCTACGAAAACAATAAATAACATGAACAAGGGCAAATTGTGCACATTTGCTGTAGTTAAAAACTATAAATAAAATTTAAGTCTCACCATATGCAAAAATTCCAAAGTAATTTGTATTGTCTCGAGTTATCAAAGTTAATTATAAATGCACAATTAAGATAAAGCATTTCAAAGTAAAAACAACTTAGAATCAATGTGAAACTCTCAGAGATCCAAGGGTGGGACTGTGTTTAATTTATTCATTTTTTTAAGATTTAAAAAGCCTCATGTTGCATAACTTGTCTGAAAATGAGAATATGAAAGTTAATTTGGAGTCCATCTCCCCTGCCATTAACTGGGTGAATGCTTTCATTTATATAGAGATGGTGTTGTTAGACCAGAAGACTCTGTGATTAACTTATTAACTATACGTTGGTACAGTAGATAAGCTGCTAAGACTTAGTATTTAAAAGAGTCCATTAGGAGCTTGTGTTAGAAATTCAGACTTCTGGTCCAGCATCCTTAGATATTTAAAATTAGAATGTCTGGAGGTCTGTCATAGAATCTGTAGTGTCATAGGCAGGTTAGTTACTTTAAATGCAATTTAAAGGACCACATCCATACTATACATTAATATAACACTACTTTTATTGTAGCAGGTTTTTTGTGCATGGTTCATTAGCATTTAGCATACATTTTAAAATGATTCAGTTCATTTTCAAATAAAATTACATATGAAGAGAGGTACACAGTAAAGTCAGGTCAACCACTCCAGTCTTCTTCCATAGTCTATCATTATTAATACATTCCTCAGTATCATTTCAAAAATCTGCTATGCATATAAATCCAACTTTTTCTCTATTATGTAATTGCTTGTGAAATTGCATCAGGGTAAAACATTCAATTTCCTAAGATGAAGTTAGGGATAAGCAAGAAGTCTGCCTCTTGTCTCCAGTGTTAGAATCACCAAGCTGATATCTATGCAATGGGTTGGCTTCCTGTCAATTATAATTAGCAGTATTCATAGATTTAAGGAACAGAGTTCCCTGTCATCATAACTGACTTCAGTTAAAATACCATTTTCTGGAATGGAAACTTACATAGATTAATATTTGAAATGTCAGTGTCTATTTGAAAAGATGATAACTGACAAATATATGTAATGCATACAGAAGAGATGATGAAAATTACTGAAATATGTACAGCTGCAAAAGAGGTTAATCTTTTTACTCTATGTACTGGAGGGCATTTGGAGATGAACTAGAATTAAAGTTGTTATTTTATTCTTATCTTTCATAATTGATAGCTAACTCATTCTAATGAAGCTAAGGAAGCACTTGTCAAGGACTCGGAAGAATCAGCTTTCAATTAGACTTTGAACCCATCCAGTTATGTCATCTTTATCAAGACACCTGGATTTGCAGTTCTATAACAGCCTTAACTATAAAAATACACTAAAACCAACTGACATAATTTCTAGCTAAAATATGTTTATCATTACTTATTTGTGAATAAGCTTGGTTTTGTTCCTTCTCATGGTGTGTTTGTATTTCTCTCTCACAAAGTCTAAGTTTAAACAATAAATTCCTCTTTTTATTTCATCATTTATTGATTTTTATCCCAGAAGAGGGCTGGGTATGTTCCAGGGTCTTTGAGTATGGTCGAAATATTGTTTATGTACAGAGAGGAAGATTTATCTATCAAAGCTGGATATTTTTTGAATATCTTTATTGAGGTATAATTCACATACTATATAATTGGTCCATTTAGAGTAAAAATATGAATTTTTAAATGTATTTACATAGTTTTTCAATTATTATGACTATCAATTTTGAAACAGTCTCTCGTTTCAGGCTTCTATAACAAAATACCATGGACTAGGTGACTAATAAACAAAAGAAATTATCTTTTCCCGTATCTGGAAGCTAAAGGCAGAAGATTGGGATTCCAGCATAATTGAATAGTGAGTCCTCCTCCAGGTTTCAGACTAAAAATTCTGTATTCTCAAAAGGCAAAGGGACAATGCCTTCTCTGGGTCCCCTGTTGGAAAGACCCTAATCCCATTCATAAGTGCTCAGCTCTCATGAACTAATTGTCTCCCAGATGCTCATCCTGTACCATCATCTTGGGATTTAGGATTTCAATGATTCCATTTTTGGGGAGACACAAACACTGAGATCAGAGCAAGAACATTCCATCTTCATCTTTTTAAAAAAAAAAAAAAAACTGTACCTATTAGTAGTCAGTCCTAAATTTCCTGTAACACCAGCCCCCAGACTAGTGATACAGTCTATATTGTATCACTAAACATTTTAATTTCTGAATATTTCATATAAATTGAATGATAAGATATTTTGTTTTCAAAATGTTTTCAGAGTCAATCTAAATCGTACAAGTTAAATATACCTTATCTGAAATGTTTGAGAACAATGTATTTCTTGGATTTCAGATTTTTTTTTTTAGATTTTAGCATATTTACATATAGATAATGTGGTATCTTGGAAATGAGACTCAACCCTAAACATAGAATTCATTTATTTTTCAAATCCATCTTGGATGCCTAGCCTAAGGTAATTTCCTACAATATTTTGACTGTGTTTTTGTTTTTAATGTGAACCATCATGTGGCCATGTATGAAACTTTCCAAGTGTGGTATCATGATGACTCCTAAAAAGTTTCAGATGATCAGCAATTTTAGATTAAGAATGCTCAACCTAGCCAGGCATAGTGGTGCATGCCTCTAATCCCAGCAGCTTGGGGCTAAGGCAGGAAGATCAGGAGTTCAAAGCCAGTCTCAGTGTAGGTGAGGCACTAAGCAACTCAATGAAACCCTGTCTCTAAATAAAATGCAAAATAGGGCGGGGGATGTGGCTCAGTAATCAAGTGACCCTGAATTAAATCCCCGGTGACCCCTACACCCCCCCAAAAAAAATAATGTTCAACCTATAGTATATATCAGTTCTTCATTTTATTGTCAAATAGTATTTCATTATATGAATATAACACATATAAGTTTATTAATCATCAATTGAACATTTGGATATTTATTTGGATATATAAATAATGCTTTAATAAATATTCATGTAAAAGCTTTTGTATGGACATATATTTTCAATTCTCTTTGTTGTAAAACTAGTAGCAGATTTGCTGAGTGTTATGGTAATTTCATACTAGACATTTTGAAGAACTGCAAGATGGATTTCCAAAGTTACTGTACCCTTTAACATTGATACCAGACAATTTAAGGGATCCAATTTCTCCTTGTCCTCCCAAACACTCCTCCTTATCTGTACATTTTTTTAGCGGAGTTGACATGATATTTCTCTGTTTTTTTTCATGTGCATCTTATTATGTCTAATGATGCTGAGCATCCTTCAATACATTTATTGGCCTTACATATTTGTATATCTGCTTTGGAAAACATGTATTTAGATTATTTGCATGTAGTTTTGTATTCTGTTATCTTTTTATCATTGAGTTGCAGAAGTATTTTTGTAAATTCCAGATTGAAGTCCCCTATCAAATATATGATTTGCAAAATTTGATTCCCATTTTATGGGATCAATTTTTAGATTATCATTTTTGATGCAACCTAATTGATCTATTTATCTTTTTTACTGGAGCTTTAGATATTATATATAATAAGCTATATTCTGATCAAAGGTTACAAATATTTGTGCCTACATTTTCTGCTGAGAATTTTACAGTTCATTTATTCAGGGTTCTGATTACTTTTGAGGAAATATCTGTGTATGTTATCTGGGATGGGCCCAACTTGATTCTTCCATGTATGTAGATCAAACTTTCCCAGCACCTTTCTTGACAAGTCATTTTCCTCTATAGGTTTGTCTCAGAACCCTTATCTAAAATGAACTGAACAAGAGGTAAAATCAAGAATCAATAAATGGGATGAATTCAAACTGAAAAACGTCATCACAGCAAAGGAAACAATCAATAATGTAAAGAGAGAGACTACAGAATGGGAGAAAATCTTTAGCACATGCACCTCAGAGTACGAATCTGCAGGATATATAAAGAACTAAAACAACAACACCAGAAAAAACAACCCAATCAATAAATGGGTTAAGGACCTGAAGAGACACTTCACAGAAGAAGAAATACAATAGATGAACAAACTTATGAAAAAAATATCTGTCATCTCTAGCAATTAGAGAAATGCAAATGAAAACTACTCTAAGATTTCATCTCACTTCAGTCAGAATGACAATTATCAAGAATACAAGTAAGTGTTGCTGAGGATGTCGGGGCGAAAGTATACTCATACATTGCTGGTGGGACTGAAAAATGGTACAACCACTATCCAAAACAGTATGGAGATTCCTCAGAAAACTTGCAATGAAATTACCATTTAATCCACCTATCCCCCTCCTCAGTTTATACCCAGAGAACTTAAAATGAGCATACTACTGGTTATAGCAGCTCAATTCACAATAGCTCAGCTATGGAACCCACCTAGATGCCCTTCAACAGATGAATGGCTAAAGAAAATGTGGTACATATACACAATGGGATATTACTCAGTCTTAAAGAAGAATGAAATTATGGCATTTGCAAGTAAATGGAAGGAACTAGAGGATATCATGCTAAGTGAAATAAGCTAGTCCTAAATAAACCAAAGGCCAAATGTTTTCTCTGATAAAAGCATGCTGATCCATAGTTGGGTGGGGGATAGGGAATAATGAAGGAACTTTGGATTGTGCAGAGGAGAGTTAGGGGAGGGGAGGAGCCATGGAGATGGGAAAGCATGGTAGAATGAGACAGACATTATTGATGGATATACATGCATAATTACATGACCTGTGTGGCTCTATACCATGCACAGACAGAGGAATGAGAAGTTATGCTCCATTTGTGTACAATGCATCAAAATGAATTCTACTGTCATGTATAACTAATTAGAACAAATAAAAACTTAATTAAATCAAGTGAACTGTCAATGTATGATTTTTCTTCAGGATTCTCTGTTATAGTCTATAGATTCATATGCCCACCTTCTGGTAGTAAGACACTGTCTTGATTAAAGTGTCTTTGTGGTAAATTTCAAAACTATGAATTTTAAGTCCTCCGATATTGTTCTTTATCAAAATTGATTGGGCTACTATGAGTAACTTGACTTCCAAATACATTTTGAAATGAGCTTTACAATTTCTATAGCTAAAACAGTTGAGATTTCTATGAAAATCATACTAAATCTTTTAGTTCAAGTTGGAGATCACTACTATTTTAACATTACACCTTCATATCCATGCACATGGGATGTTTTTCAAGTTATTTAAATGATTTTCAATATTTTTCTTTGAAATCTAAGTTTTGACTTTTGTTAAATTAATTTCTAAGTATGTAATAATTTTCTGAACCCTGTAATATAATTGTCTTTATGTTTTCATTGCTGGTATTTAAAATAAAATTCATTTTTATATGTTGATCTTATACCCTGAAAACTTAACTCTATTTATTAGTTCTAGTAGGTTTTTGATGGATTACTTAATATTTTCTATATTCAAAATTATGCCATTTGCAAATAGAAAGTTTCATTTCTCCCTTTCGAATCTGGATCCCTTTTTCAATAACCTCTTATCTCTTGCTATTTCTATTTAATTGACTAGTTGTTATTATGAATGTATGCCAAGTTTTGTCTAATGTTTTTTCTCTATTTATATGAACAAGAATATCTTTTGCACTTTAATTTTTTAATATAGTGCTTTAAAATAATTACTTTCAGAGGTTAAACCCTCTCTATATGGTTGGGGAAAAGTTGTGGAGATCATGGTGTAAAAACTGCTGGTGACATTACCAGATTGCCTGTGTTTTGCTGAGTTTTTGTTTGTTTATATTCATAAATAGTATTGAACTGTAGTTTTCTTTATTATATCTTTATTATATCTTTGTTTTCATTGTCACAAACTTCTATCAACAGTCCTATCCATTGTTGGAAGTGGAGCAGCGGGGGGTGCTGTTATCATTGTTGAATTGTCTAGATCTTTTTTCAATTGGGTCAGTTTTTATTTCATGTGCTTAGGCTCCCTTAGGTCCACCCATCTATAGAATTGCTATATCTTCAATTGTGCCAAGACTTTCATCATTATCATGTGTCCTTCTTTATCTCTGGTAATACGTTTTCCTCAAAAGTCTATTTTGTCTGATATTTGTAAAGTCACTCCAGATTTTGTATGATTGATGTCTGCATAATATATCTTTTAACAGACTATCACTTTCACTTTATGTACTTATTTGAAAACAAATTTTATTTCCTATAGGTAACATAGTTGAATTACTAGTCCTGCGATGTCTGCATTTTGATTGGATTTTATGATCCATTCCTCTTAGTGTTACTATTGACGCAGATGGATTTACACTTACATTTTACATTGTTTTCACCTTTGTCATGTATTTTGGCTCATCTATTCCTCTTCTGCTGATTTATTTTTCTATTCAGTGAATATTTGCTAGTGTAACACTTAAATTCCTTTAAAGGTGTTTCACTATATTTTGAATTAATTTCTTGGTGGTTACACTCTAGTTTCCTTCATTACATCTAAGTTTGAGAGAAAGTACATCAAATTTAAAATACTGACATCATTCCAGTGAAATATAGAAGGTTGCTCCTCTACAACCCTGCCCTCTTTTTCTTTTCTGTGCCATTTATAAATATTATATAAATGACAATGTATTGCTTTTGCTACTTTATAATTTGTACATATTAAAGATGCTGAGAATTAAAAGAACAAGAATATATCCATAGTGTTTGCTTTCTTCATCTTACTAGTTCTCATTTTCTTCATTTGTTCCAGTATATTCGAATAAATCTAGTGTCACTGCTTATGATAGTAAGCAACTGTGCTCCAACCTACATTGTACTGCTATTTCAAAATATATTGTGCTTTATATGTTAGAAATAAAACAATAATAGGCCCAATAATACAATGATATACAAATTGTTTTATACCACTGATTTTTTACTCATAGGAGAAAGGGATGGGAAGCATGTATTTGTAGTTTCTGTTATTGTTATGTAACTAACAGTGGTACGGTTGCTGGAATGGACTGGAATTACTGTCTCAGGTCACATGTTTTCTGCTTCAAGAATTCTTTTAGTGTTTATTTTAGGGTACATCTACAAGCAACAAATTCTCTCAGATTCATAGAGTCCCTGTGACTCTCTGTCATAGGTAAACTGATTCAGTGACTAGTAAGGTAGGAAATATTCAAAATCGTCTCATTTGTAAAACTAGAATAATATGTTCAAGAATTTGGAAAGCTTCTGCCCAGTGACATTTCAGCTTTTCATGAAAAATCGACTTTTTCCCAGCTGTGTAAGACACTTTATAGTCTCAAGCTGAAGTCTGTGGGACATGGCTTCTCTATTCAGTGGCTGGAATTCCAGGTCATTCTTCAACCCCGTTATGTAATACTTTTGATTAATGTTGTGTCATTTTTGTTGATTCTTGTCTTCCACTTACAGCTGATGGAGATGTGCTAGCCAATTCCTAACACTGTTGCTGGAAGTCCTCACTCTTCCAACCATATGAGTCCATCTATCCCCATAGACTAGACTTAGATAACTGTTTCTCATTTAGTGCCCTGGGAATCTTGCTGAAAGCTGACCTCTTTGTCTCCAGAAAAACTATAATTTGAGTAGAATGGAGAAAATATGGAATATGTTTAAAGGAAAACAGGTTATTCCTCCCATCACACGGAAGCAGAAGGCATTAGTATTTCAGATTCCAAGCATCAGCATGATGGGGAGTAAAACTCCAGGACATTAATAGTGTTTTCCTGAAATGAAGTAAATGAAGAAAGAAATGAAAATGTAGAAGAATATCAGGCAACTGTAAGGATATGCCACTTTTTTTTTTTTTAAACAAAGCCAGCTAACAGTAGCATCTTTAGATTATAATCACTTAGATTTTTCAATTTCCTTAGCCCTCTGAGACCCCTGGCTTTGGGATTCTGAAGCAAAGGAATATTTAACACAGAAATTTTCTTGAGCCTATGTACTGCATGAATTGTACACAATGGATTCTTACTGATCAAATACAAAATGACGTCAACAATATTAATTTCAATTTCTCATGTTATGGCTTTTCATCAACATAGTTGTTTTATACTTTTAAAATATACATCATTTTTTAAAATAGATCAAGATGTAATTCTCTCACAACAGATTCTTTCTGATTTTTCTCAAGTATGTACTATTGCCCCTGCTATGAACATTTTTGGCCTAAAAACAATGAACAGGTGGCATGGTGGTAAGATGCCATGTGGGTGTTAATGTGGCATTACTTTCCGCTGAAAAAGAGAAAGTGCTTTCAAAATTTCATGTTGCCAATCTATTTAGTTGGCAACTGCAGACTATACTGTCACTGTATTTTACGATCAGGCATGTTGCCATCATAACAGATGGTTATGAGTATTGACAGCCAAGTGATCATGTATGTACAACAGTTGTGGGTGTTGAAGGCAAGCTGCTCGGTAAGAAAGGTCAAATAGCAGTCTATTTAGAGTTCCACAATTAATATTAAGAGAAAGTGCTATGTATGCATCATATCTTATTACCTACTTCCTTACTCACCTCTTGAATAATTAGAGATATACCAAGAAGAGCTTTGTGTTCTTTTCCCATTCAGATGAGGCAACTTTAAATTATAACAATTCATATTCCCAGTTTTCAATTTATGGATTATAAATAAGCCTTTAATACATTATTTTAATTTATTTTGGTTCCAAAATATTGGCTAAGAATCAAGGAAAAAGCAAAATTATTTTACATTTTTTTCCTGCTGCTTGGCTGCTTATGACTAAAAAAAAAAAAAAAAACCTACATTTTTAGAGAGGGAAAAATCGATGTACAAAAATGTGTTGTCAAACTCTGAAAATGATACCCCCAAATGTGGCAGTTGGCATGGTGCTTTGAGCAGAAGAGTATTGAAAGGGTCTCAAAAGCAAGAAGCTGTCTCTTACCCTCTCCCATTCTTGTTTCTTTTCTCCTATTTCCCCCCTAAATCAAGTCATGAGAACTGGAATTTCTCTTTCTCAATATGGGTTGTAGACACTAGATCTCCTCCCCACAAAGAAAGACATAAAACCTAGAGAGGATGATGTTTGACCTACCTTCTCTGAAAGTAGTTCATGAGACCCTCATTCCAGAAATATCCTTACCCATATCCAGAGAATAATGAGGGTCCAAGAAAAATATGAACCTAACTAGCTAAATTCTCCTGGTTCATTTCCATTAGATCAGACCTTTTTGTGTGACCACATTTCTACATGGCTCTTCATTCTTCATTGAAACGAAGCATAAAAGTAGTTTTTCCTGGGTCTTTAGGGTCTTCATTTCTGAAAGCTCCAATACCAGATGAAACTTTGATTAAATAAAATTGCTAGCCTTTTGTTTCTCTGTGTTCTCAAAGAGTGGCTCTGCACTGGACATTGAAGTAGATGAGGAAAAGATATTGCAACTTTTTTCCTCTACAGTGATAAAAGTGATAAAAATTCAGAGAACAGAATAGGTGGACTCTCAAGGGAAGTTGCCTACAGAAGATAGAATTTGGGCATGGGAAGATATGACCTTTGATCAGTAAGAGGGAAAAAGTATTTTCTAGCAGATGAAAACAGCATAAAGAATCCATAATCCATGTGTAGTATGAACTTTAAACAAAAATTTTGAAAAACTTTCTCTCAAATGAGCCTGTATTCCTGTAACCTTTTTTTGATTATTAAATTCTCACCATTGAAGTCTCATTTATAGATGCTCAATAAATGATAGCAAAATTACACAAAAGTGCTGTGTAAGAAATATACAAAAAATAATGTTCTCAATCAGAAAATAGATGATAATAATACTGACTAAGTAAGTTTAAATATATTATAACAGTGATAATTATAAATCAACTAACATTTATTTGGAATAATATGCATGCTAATTATTTCATATGTATCATTACATTTAATATCAACAACAAATCTGTATGGTAGTATTTTATCCCTAGCTTAATAACAGGATGGCATAGCTTTCAGAGGTTTAACTACTAATATGTGATCTTACTTTAATGTAAGGATGGATTGTGATTCAATCTCAAGTTAGCTTAATTCCAAAGTCTGTTTTCTTAAGTATTATGTGAAATTGGGAAAATAGTGAAAGAATCCAAAGCTAAGTAAATCAGTTTAAAACTAATAATAGCACTTCTAATTTTCTGTCTTTCCTTAGAATTAATGTGGACATTTCTAATATGAGAGTTGTTTATCCCAAGGTCTATTCTTTCACCTTGAAATTCACAATTCTTGAAGTGTATGTGAGGTTGATCTTCTGAGAGCTTTGTGTTAGGACTTTGCAGGTTAAAGTTCTAGTTTATATTACAGATCGATTTGCATGTCCATGTTATACCACATTGCATAATAATTGTTTCTCTGATGTTTCTTTGAAACAATTGTTTCAAAGATTTTACAAACCACTGTTAGAAGAGAGAGGCTTGCATGTGTATTTGTGCCAATGTGAGCACAGTAGAACAGAAATGTCTGAAGTCTGAGAAAGAGCAAGGTAGGGAAGGCAGTACTCTCTTCCTGAATGAAGAGGACTTCAGGGGACTTTTGTTGTATTTTTGCAGACCAGGAGAGAAAAAATTAAGAAGGCTTACAACTGCTTACCCAGAGCTGAAAGTATAGTGCCACACAATTTTTGGCTAGTCTGCATGAACTCAGCACTACATATCATGAATAAAAGAAACTAACAGAGAGATAATAGAAGACATAGGCAAGCTAGGAGAAAGTTCTTCCAAGTTTGAAGTACAGAGATATCATATGTGTGGGTATCTTGATAATGTCTGTATTGTTTCAGGAGACGTAGGGTAGGGCCTCAAATTCAGCCTTGTTGATAATATCCTGAGTGAGCTTCTGTTGCTGCTGTGGGCAGCAAGGAGTTACCAGTCTATTGCCACCATCTGGCAGTGAGATGAGGGGGTGATCTGACTGCCATGGAATTAGATTAAACAGAAATAAGTGTGACTAAAAGAAAGAAGGATGACTTTAAAAATGAGATCTAGTGATACTGAAAATGTTTGTTTAAAGGAACCCATACACTGAAATAATAATCCTAGATCTTATCATATGCTTGTGACTTGTCTTTGCTACAGAGAATGTTATCCACTGGGTACACAAGAGATTGCTTTAATGCACTATTTTCCTGAATTTGAAATACCTTGTAAATAAAGTAACTTGTAAATAAGCAGATGGATGTGTCAGTGTTCTTCGGACTTGAGGGAATGACTTCTTGAACATAAAACAAGTTATTTATTTATTTATTTTTGTGGTAACCAGGTTATCCTTTTCTGGGGAGCCTCACTCCTGTCTGTCTTTTCAGTTATCTACCTGGAAGGGTACAATTTCCCCTTTGTTTAGATTCAGGATATATATTTACTTTAAATATATATATTTAAAGTAAACATATATCCCAGATAGATATATAGAGAGATAGAGATAGAGAGAGAGAGAGAGAGAGAGAGAGAGAGAGAGAGAGAGAGAGAGAGAGAGAGAGAGAAATCCCTACCCACATTCTATCAATATTTGAGTCTGCAAGCAATACTTGTCCTGGTAAACCTACTCTATCTTGCTAAATACTAGGCTTACAATCTTGGTAGCAGTGATCAGGAAATAGCTAATAAATATTCTTAGAGATCTATTAGCTAAAACTTGACCAGTACTTTAACAGTTAATAGACCACTGAGTTAATGATAGTGTTCTCATATATAAAAAAAATCCTTGCCAGAATAACAAAATGTAGTATATAACATTGAGTTAATCATTGGAATTCAATAATGTATAATATGTTGAACAGTCACACATTCAGTAAGACCTGAAGAAAGATATAAACTTAAATTTTTGACTGCTTTTGCAAAAAGAAACTTACATTTTTAGCTTGAAGCAGATAATCTTCATATTTCTTAACATATTAAAGTTTGAAGTATATAGTTGACATAATTGTATTACATTACTCTCTCCTCTATCGGATCTTCCTGTAGGGCATTTATTTTAGAAAAATTGAAATTAGAATTTTTCTGTGTAACTTTGAGATTTAAATCTTTTTCAAAGTCACTGTCAATTTCACCACCCAGGACTGTCTTTCCCAAGGACCTTGGAGCCTTCACTTTGAAAGTACTCATCTGGGAAGACAGCGTCCCACCTGCTGGGCTCTGGCTGGGTACAAATTTAATTTTGCCCTAACCTGGAACCTAACTACCTTCTTCTGCCTTCAACACAGGAGCAGATAACTTGTATTTTATTAACTTATCAATTTTTAGTGACAAAGTATGCTTATTTATCATATAAAATGTACATTTTAAAACATGTACTCATTATGAAATGATGTCTTGAGCTAATTAACAAATCAACATGATAATTACCTCACATACATATCATTTTTGTGGGAGAGAACACTTAAATCTTAGCTTTTTTGTGTGTGTGGAGAATTTTACCCAAGGGCACTTAACCACTGAGTCACATCTCTGGCCCATTTTTATTTTTTTATTTTGA
The DNA here is from genome assembly GCF_902686455.1 of Sciurus vulgaris. Lineage (NCBI taxonomy): Eukaryota > Metazoa > Chordata > Mammalia > Rodentia > Sciuridae > Sciurus > Sciurus vulgaris. The sequence continues at coordinate 19,640,125 of NC_136470.1, read as the reverse complement.
GAGAGGGTTTTGCTATGTTGCTTAGGACCTCACTAAATTGTTGAGTCTGGCTTTGAACAGTCAATCCTCCTGCCTCAGCCTCCCAGGTCACTGAGAACATGGGTGTTTGCTACCATGTCTAGCTTACTCTTAGCAATTCTTAAGAAAACAGTACATTGTTATGAACCATAATCACCAGATTATACAATAACTCTCCTGAACTTATTTTACCTTTCTAACTGAAATTCTGTATCCTTTCACCAACATCTCCACACCTCTATCTGCCCCTACCCTAACTCCTGGTAGTGACCATTTTATTCTCTAATTCTTTAAATTCAACTTTTTAAAATTTTCCTTATAAATGACATTGTACAGCATTTGTTTTTCTCTGCCTGGTTTGTTCCTCTTAGCATAAAGTCTTCTAGGTTTCTCCATGTTCTCAAACATGACAAGATTTTCTTCCTTCGTAAAACTGAATGGTACTCCTTTGTATACTTTTCCTTGGGGAAAGTTAATTAGCAAATGGAGAACACTATTTGCAAACTCAAAAATAATTTATTGTGTTGGATACATTCCACTGACCAGTCAATCTCCCACTGAACATTCATTAGTACTTTTCCACTAGCCCACGTAAATGTTTACAAATCCTCTTGCCTATTAGGTTCATGGAGGAGTCTTCAGATGCCCTGTGCTCTCTTCCCTCTTGTTGGCAATATTATAAGAATATTTTCCTGTCATGTTCTGTGTGATTTTTTTAACATGCCATATATATAAAATTAAAGAAGTATATTCATGTGAGTTTCTGCTAACTACCAACTTTAAATAAATGTGAATTATTAATATTACCAGTACTTTCTTTTTTTGTTTTTTTTTTTGGGTACTGTGAATTGAACCCAGGGGCCTAAACCATTGAGCCACATCCCCAGCCCTTTTATTTATATTTTATTTTGACACAGGGTCTAGGTTGCTTAGGACCTCTCTAAGTTGCTGAGGCTAACTTTGAACTTCAATCCTTCTGTCTCAGCTTCTTGAGTCACTGAGACTACAGGCATATGCCATCATGCCCAGGCAGTATGTTTGTTTTGTTTTGTTTTTTGTTTGTTTGTTTAATTTGGGGTGTTCTATGACTTCAATATGATCTGTGTTACAAGGGCCTATAGTAATGAAAACTTCGTCTCCAGAGGGGCACTGTTGGGAATGGTGTAACCTCAAGGAGGTGGGAACTAACTAACTACTTCTACTCCAGCTCTCACATGATGTGCTAGGATCTGCCACCCTCACCAGAGGCCAAGCCAACAGGGCCTGTTTGATCTTGGACTCTAAACCTCTAAAACTATGAACTCAATAAACCTTCTCTCTCTAAAGTCAGCTGCCTCAGTTATTTCATTGTAGTAATGCAAAGTCAACCAATACAAAGTATTTCCTAATCTATCATCCATTACTGCTACAATATGATAATATGAACATACTATCAATATCAAAGTAATTCTTTTCTTACAAGTCAGGTATACCTGAGTTACTTCCAGATTTAATGACCATGAAGATAATCTAATTTTTCCCACTATCAGAAAGTTTTATATAAAATTTTACATTTCTCTAACATGTACTTTAAAATGCTATGGTACGGTTTTTATTACTTCGAGGTGGTCACTTCTTTTGTCAACTTGACCAATTTAAGGGACACTCAGAGAGTAGGTAAAGCGTTATTTCTGGGTATGTCATCCAGGGTGTTTCTTAAAAGTAATTGACAGCAAATCAGTAGACTTAGTAAAGAAGGTGCTCCCTCACCAAAGTGGGCAGGCATCATTCAATCCATTAAAAGTAGATGTAGAACAAAAGGCAGTAAGGAGGTGAATTCCATCTGGTGGATATCATACTCATGTCAGTCAATTCAAATAATAAATCCCTTCACAATGTGATGGATACATGTGATTATACAAGACAACAAAAAAAATACAAATTTAGATGTACATGTTTGGAGTGTAATAAAAAAGATAACTCCTTGTAACTATAGAAAAATTGGAAAGCTAAATAATATTTCAAATGAGAGTTTTAATTGAGTTCGTGCTTGTTCATTATCTAATTATCTAATACTAAAAATTATCTAATACTAAAAATGGCAATTTTATTATGATAAAGTCTACTTTAAAAACTGTCTGTAGATCTTGTTTCATAAAACATGGAACTTCTGGATTTAAATTTCAAGACCATGACTAGTTTAGAGTCTGTACTATCGTTTGTGGGACAAAGTTAATATAACTGTGAAAAGAAGAAAGAAAAATACATATTTGTTTACAATAAAAGTGGATTATGACTTAGAAAATGATATTCTACAAACAGATCATCTTTTCTCACATTTCTAAGCCCTCTTTCACTTAGACTGACAAGTGAATAATTACGAGTTCAAATAACATGTTATTTTCCAGCTGCAGCATAGAGTAGTCAGTACTTATTTTTCACGTGGGTTTTTTCTCACCTTCATGATTGAAAATATCCTGTTTTGTAGGTTTTGCTACTACAAAATTTTGGAATGTTTATCAGCCTGGGTATGCTAGTTTTGTTTTCATCGGTGTGTAACAAATTCTTCCAAACTTACTGGCTTGCGGCAACACATATTGATCATTAACTTTTCAGTCTCATAACATTCATGGGTGAGAAGTTTGGTAAAGTCTCACTAGAATCCTCTTCTCAGGGTCTCTCAAGGATATGCTAAATTTTTCAAAATGTATTGAGATATAATGTGATTTGTTCCTTATTCTGCTTATGTGTTCATCACATTAGTTTTCACATACTGATTTTTCATATACATTCTTGTATCCTAAGGATAGATAAATGGTCAGTGTACATGATTATTTAAATATATCTGGATTTATTTATTCATTATTATTTTGTGGAGGAGTTTTGCCTTTATATTCATCAGGAACATTGGCCTCTAGTTTTCTTTTCTTGAATTGTCTTTTGTTCTGATATAATGGAAATGCTGAGATTAGCAGTGTTCTTTGCTCTTCAGTTTTGGAAAAAGTTTAACAAGAATCAGCATAAATTCTTCTTGAACTGTTTGGTAGAGTTTGCCAATGGAGGACCCTTAGTGTCCTGGGTCTTTTACTTGGGGGAATTTTGATTACTGATTCAAATACCATACAGTTGTAATTATATTTCATGCATTCTTTTTTGTTCAGAATTTGATAGTCATCTATAGATTCAAAGGAATCTCTATCAAAATATCAATGATATTTTTAAAGAAATATAGACATTTCTAGAATTTACATGGGAAACACAAAATACCAAGAATATCCAAATAAATCACTAGAAATTTAAAAGAAACTAGAGGAATCATATTTCTTGATTTCAAAATATATTACAAAGCTATAATATTCAAAGTAGTATGTACTGGCATGAAGACAGGCATACAGATTTGGAACATAAAAGAACATGCATCCAAAGAATTTATTTTCAGTTATGTATAATTTATAGTTATTTGAATTTATAGTTATTCTTTGGAATCTTTTTAAATATTTTAGAAATCTTTAATTTTGCTGCATCTAATTAATATGAATTAATGAGGTTTTATCCATAATATTCATTCCATTTTTCTCATTACTCAAAACTTACTCTTGTCTGCTCTGATGGTGTGGTTTGGTTGATTGAATATTATGTTCTCTGTGGTTTCTCCACTCACAGGTCAATTAACTCCTTTGCTTCAACTTCTCTGTTTGGAAAATGGCTCTCTTAATGCTTATAATTCAGATTTCTCACAGAAGTGCTATGAAGTACAATGAAGAAGGAAGTAGCACTGACAAATTGAAATTGAATGAAGATGAGGATTCAACGACCTGTGATTTGCACCTGGTCTTCCTAGTTAAGAAACATCATCATGAATTACATAACTTTTCCTAGAACAAAGTCTCTGTATGGAATAAATGTTACAATTTTTTGTTGGAAAAACTAGAGTTGCAAAACTACCCCCTGTGAGACAGGGGGGTGAAAAAGTCAGAAGTAAAAGTAGAGTTTATTTAGATTGAGACTGTGTGATGAATGATTTCTGGAAAGAGAGAAAAATTGTATAAAGTCCAGAAGGAACATCAGCAAATAAAAAAAAAAAAAAAAAAAAAAAGAACATGTATCCAGAAATAAAGTCACACAGAAGTCAATATATTTTTGACAATTTTGCCAGAATACTTAATGGGGAAAGGTAGTCACTTAAACATATAGGTAAGGAATCTCTATGTCTACAAGGAAAACAATAAAATTGGACCATTCTTTTTCTTGGACATTCACTTTCTTACACCATAGACAAGAATCAATTAGAAACGGACTAAAAACTAAAATATAAGAAGGGAACACTGTAATATAAGAAGATAATGCAAAGGAAAATCTTCTCAACATGGGTCTTCTCCACAATTTCTGCACAGCATGGAAAAGAATAAACAGAGTAAAAAAGCAATTAGGGGAAGGGAAGGAGGTAATGTTTAAAAAACCATACACTTGATAAAAGATTAATATGGAAAATGACAAGCAGATTTTAAGAAGGAAAAAGAATATTTCTAAATTCAACTCCCCTCCCTCAAGTCAACATCATGTGCAAAAATCTCTCCAGTCCTATGATTTCTAGATTGGAAAAAATGAGACCAAGGCAGATGTTGGGCTTTCCTGCCTTCATGGATGTCTTTACAGGAAATATGTTACTGCCTCAGCTTATGAGAAGCTCTGGCAATGTCTGTATGGCTAAAGATTCTAAAGAAAAAAAAAAAGTAGATGTAGGACCTGTAATTGCAGGGCATGAACATCTGGTGACTTGCCCTTTCAGTCAGGGAAAGTGCCAAGTCCTAGAGATTTTTACCATAACAGGTCATATTGAATGATACGCAATATGGTGCTCCTACAGGGAATGCCAATAGACCTTCTTATATCATCTGGGTCCATCTTTGGGGTTCCCTTTAATATTCATCCAGTTTAGTTATCCTGCAAACTTCAAAACCCAGGATTAAGTGTCATCTAGTGCCAAAAATTATACATTGACATCAAGTAAAGGGAATTCAGCAATCTTCAGAGAACCATTAAACAGATATAAACTTAAAAAGACAGGCAAAAAACATGCTAGGTGGCAGAGAAGTACCCATTTTTGCAGTGTGAAATCATAGATGCATATCCTTAAAATGATCTCAAGGCATCAGTGACTGATCCTTATCAGATAATATGAGAGATCTTTTAGACCATGATTCAAAATGGTTTTTTTTTTGAAGAAATTCAGTGAACTCTACAAGAACACTGAAAATCAATTTTAAAATATATCATGGAAATTTAACAAAGAGATTAAAATAATTAAAAGCCAAAAAAAGTTCTGGAGTTGGAAACTGCAGTGAATGAATTAAGAAACACAGGGAAGAGCCTCAATAGCAGATTTGGCCGTGGAGAAAAGACAGGAGTGTAAATCAGAGCAGTTGAAAATAATATCAGAAGAGGAAAAAAAAGTCAAGAGAAATTTATGTAATATAGGAAATGTAAGAGACAAGTCTAAAAGAATACATCTAAGGGAAACCAGGGTTCAAGAGGGACATGAAAATGACAAAGGAGTAAAATTTCTGTTCAAGAAAATAATGATAAACAAACCTGGAGAAAAACTGAAATATCCAGGTATCGGTAGGTTGACAGGGCCAAAAACAGATATATTCCAAATATCACTACCTCATGACATATTATAATCAAACCCTCAAAGGTAGAGGACAGAAGAAGAACTTGAGAGAAATAGAAAAATAGGAGCAAATAACATGTATGAACATAGTACCAATATATTTTTAAGAGAGACATTTTCAATGGAAATAGTTATGCCTATTACATTAAATAAGTTGAAACATATGGCTAGGAATTAAGGAATCTCTTTCTACAATATTATAAATGAAACATCATGGCATACATTTTAATCTGCTTTCTGTTTTACCACAAATATGAAAGTGTTATTTATATATTTGAAGTAATAAATTTTCAGCTTAATGAGTTGAGTATCAAATACTATAATCCAAAGAGCTAAAAATAACACTGGTTGATTCACAAAGGTTAGTCAATTCCCATCATATACACAGAACGTGTGTGTGTGTGTGTGTGTGTATGTGTGTGTGTGTGTGTGTAACAAACTGGAGGTGATATTTTTATTATTTATCTTGAGTTTAGATAGAAATTGTTTATCATTCAAATATTGCTCCAATTATTAATTGCCTGAGAATTCACTTAGAAAAAAATCATATTTATTTAGTTCTTGGCACACTCTGTTTCCAAATTCTGAGCTGAAGGGAAAAAAGAAAAATGAGGTGACAAGTGCATTCAATTGGAACAAGCTGAAGTCAGTCTAATTTCTAAAGATGGAAAGGTTAATGGAGTATATTGCTTCATTGTAGAACTGTAAGATTAATGTTCTCTTTTCTGTTAAAACTGTAGTCTTAGTTTCTCAATATGTAACAAAAATCTTCTTAAGTATCTCAAAACAAATTTCATAATGTGTGGTAAGTTGGAGGAGCCATTTTAAGTTACAAAACCATATGGCAAAATTACACTCATTTTGAGCTCCGCTCCATATACAATCTATGTCCCCATATGGACGGGAATGCAGACACGGATATCTATATCACAACCCCCAACTATAATCTCCCTTTGTTCTTGGTCTTTCAATCATAATGTGTGTAGTGTCCTCGTGAGCCAATCATAACTAAAGCCCTTTACTTTTCCTTCCCCAATTTTGAATTAGCCAATCAGGTAGATAGTAATCCTGACTTCCTCCTATCAAAACTGCCCACCCATACGTGTTTGCTTGCCTGACCCTGGTGGGTGGCACATCCTTCTGCAGAAGCAAATTTTGCCTTACTGAGTATCTTTTGAGCATGTGTCTGATTTCTTGCAGCACCCTGATGTTTCTCACAGTATAATAATTCTGATTTTTTAAATTGAAATACCTATAATTTCTATTTTGATTTAAAAGCAAAGCACAATAACTTGATAATAAACCCGCTGGAGCCTCCAGATCACAAACCTTTCCCAAATCTGTAATGTAGAGTCCCTGCTTATAATAATTATAATACAATGCAAACATTGTTCTGATTTTCCTGGTTAAACACTGCATGGTTTTAATATATTTAGTGAGCAAACTCAAAACAATGGCATTTAGTCTATTCATTTTAAGTTATGCCATGAACATAAAACTGAAGAATATTTTACCCAACTTCTCTCTAGTTTGAGTTGAAAAGTGATTCCAAATCATATTCATGACCAATTCTTGACATAAGTTTAGAAATCAGATGATCAGCAATTGGAGTGATTATATTTGAAAAATAAATTTCACTGAAGCTTCCCTAAAATAGATCACTCTATTTTGTCTAAAATAGATGTTAGTATGTAGAAATGAAACAGAAATACTGTATCCTGGAAATTAGAGGGACGGAAGGAATACAGAAATTTTAATGCACATCTTTGTCATGAGTGAGCTATGTCATTAACAGGGCAAACGTGAGTCTTTCCACAATGTCAATTTATTGAATAACAATAAATTCAGAAGCTACACCATTTTCTTTGGTGGCAGTTCACTGAAAATTTATAGGTCTTCAAGTATTCAGAAGCTCGGTAAATAGAAGTTCTTTTATTGCAATCTTAATTTCTAATAGCTATAATACTTTAATCACACATCACACTTTTCACGAATATATATGTGTGTGAGTGTGTGTGTGTGTCACAAAAGGGGTTAAGATGGTCACAGAGTGACAGGAAGCTGAATAAAGAGCACAAGTAGATAAAAATATGAATACACAGTCAAAGAATCACAGTACATCATAAGAATTTTAAGGAACTAGTTCCACAGAGTTGTCAAAGCAGAAAATGCAGATGGACAGCAGTTTCAATTTCAGAGAATCAACTTGGAGTGTCAGCTCAAGGTCTCACCTTGGAATTTCAGCTACAGGCATCGGCTTTGAGAGGGTCAAGCAGGGTCATCAATGGTAGGAAAAACCATGCTCTGCTGAAGTCCAAGGGGAATGGAAATCAGAGGCTTGTCGCTGGTGATTTTCCTGAGCAAGGCTTATGGTAAGGACACCACGGTGTCCAGTCTCAGGGTGCTTCCACTTTTATGGACCTCAAGTGAGGGGGTTTCTTCCTTTTGTGGTCTGTTGTGTTTGATAAGACCATGGACCTGGCTATTTTCCTATCAGTGTGGTAGGCCCGTCCGCTCATCTGTTTGTCATTACTTCAGTAAGTTCACAGGAGATCATTTTTATTAGCACGATTAATTTATTGATCAATTTGTGCCTATGGTTGTGTTAGGCAGATGGTGTTTGTTTACTTGTTTAAACAAGGTATAGAGCCATTCTGCCTGAGCATTCAAACTCAAAATGAAGTAGCTTATGACAAACTACTGCTTCATAAAATGGAATACCAGGTTTAGGTACAGTCTGAGAATTACTCTTTTGTGTAGCATGGAGCAATTCAGAGAAGGGCACAGACTGTTATCCTGAATCTTATTAAAAATCAAATGCTATTTTCTTGTTGAGTGCTTTGGTGCATGCTGGTAATCTAAGCAACTTGGGAGGTTGAAATAGTAGGATCACAAGTTCAAGAACCAGCCTCAGCGATTTAGGGAGGCCCTAAGCAATTTATTGAGACTCTGTCTTAAAATAAACAATAAAAAAATAAAATAAAAAGGCTGGTTTGAGAATGTAACACAGTAGTAAAGTACTCCTGGGTTCAATCTCTAGTATCAAAACTAAAAATGAATAAATTAAATAAATGAAAATAAATACTGCTTTCTTATGTCAACACTTTAAAGATGTTTATTGTTTTAATTGAAAAATAATATGATTTTAATTATTCTTTGTGGTTGACAAAATTTAAAAATCTTCTATGTACAGGATCCTGCAATAGGCATTTAATATTCAATGTCAGGTACAATATTTCTGCCTTTACAAAGATTATATTGTATTGAGTGAAACAGAATAAATAAACAAATAAAATACCTAACAGGTTAGTAGTAGTAATTTTAATAATTTTTAATCAATTTAGTTAGATCTCCACAAACAACAGGTTTGACATTCTTCTTAGGGGCACATTTATTAATTTAAATGTTCAAATCAAAAATTACACTTCTCAAAGAGTTTTTTGTTTATTTTGTGAGAGTAAAACCATTCATTTCTATGATAGCAGTCAACCTTCTCAAATTAAAAAAGGCTTTATTCTGTAATAATTTAAAATAGTATATAAACTACATAAAATATAATTCAATTATTTTGCCAGAATTACTATTCAGTGTGAAGAAAGCACTATGTGCAACACTGAAATAAGGTTACTATGGCAACCATGAACTTTGTAAAGTCAAAGTAACATTTTTGTTATAAAACTCATAAAATCTAGACATTAATTAGAAGCCTCCCAAGAAATCATAACTGGTGCAACTTCTTCCTTTAAACTTTATTCATATTTTAATGATTACATATTTTAAAATCATGCCAAATCTTCTGAATTCAAAAGCATTTATAGCCTATATGCTCTCTAAGAAAGAACTTGAAGACATTTGGGTTCTCAGAATTAAATAAACACACTAGATAAAATATGTTAAAGAAAAAGAAACACTCTTCATAGATGAAAAGATTTCATAATAAAATATTTCTGTATCCTTTTGAAAAATTTCTGGCATAACCAAATCAACAAAATAAAAATATTTTCCTTCTTCTGAAACAACCAAATATTAAAGTAATGGTATAAAAATAAACAGTTGAAGGGACACATGAGGTTAAAATAAAGACTGGGACCATAGTGGTCTGTATTTTCCAAACTGAAAGGATTAGTAACAAATATTTTGAAACGGGATAGTTATAAGTCATAAATTTTACAACTAAGGTTTGCAAAATTTTCAGTTCAAGGAACCACAATATAAAAGGTAATATAAAAACAGAAAACACACTAACTAAATGGAAAAAGACAATACTGCTGTAGTTGAAACAAGCTTTGTGTTCTGCATCCTTCACTCACTACATATAACTCTGTATCTAAAAGGTGTGGTTCCCATAGAAGACCAAGAAGGATTGCTCAAAACTGAGTACCCTATGAATTAAATTTATATTAAGTGAATTATGAGGCAGTTAGAGAAAATGGTTGTGGGTTTTAACTATTGTATAAGCAAAACAGCTTTTTAAAGGTAGTGACAAAACTGCTGTGATATTTCTGGAAACACCTTAAATTTTTAAAATTACACTCTTTCATTTCTATGAAATAACCATACCATACTGTAGATATTCTGATCTGCGCTCAACATATTCTCATCCTGAGAAATGTTATTCAGGAAAGTTGGAAGAACAAAACAAATAAACAAAGAAAGAAAACAGAGGAAAAAAAAAAGCAAACAGTGTTTATATCCCTTTTGAAGAAACATATAAAACTGGCAAATATGTTGTATCTAATAGAAATCCAATAACTGGAAAATTAAAAAATTCAATAGATGTTCTAAGCATAGAAGCAATACAAGATTTATATAGGAAAGCAAAAAATCAATTGGACTTTGTCTAAATTGAATTAATCCAAATAATTGATTATAGTATTAAGAGCAAAACACCATTTCACGTAGGTAAAAATTTAAGAGTAGTTAATATACATTTTCAAAATACTAATTGAAAAATTGATAAGGCCATTTAAGTCATGCTATAACTAATTGAAGTTAAATTTAATCAACTCTGTGGTTCATTAAAAAACTTTTATAAAAAATACAAAGCACTTTATTTTTTAAGTGCTGTGATATTTTCTATTACTGAAGTTACTCTTTATTTGAAAACTGAAAAGCAAGTAAGCTGTGCCAGACTGGTCTGCACACATTATAGGATTTGCCTGGTTCAAACCTTGTGTCCCAGGAAAATGTAAGTTATATTTAATGTTCTCTGAACGTTTAAGACAAAGATAAATTTAAATTAATGTAGATGAAATGATCATATAAAAAAAGAATACTTTGATTATCTATATTAACATAATCTGCATAACAAAGAATATCTCTTATAAAAGTTGATCATTGTTTTAATATACAAAAAATAGTGGCAGAATTTCAAAGATGAAGACAAGACTTGTCTGGATTCCTTTAAATTTTTTCTTTTTCCTGGATATAAGGTTTAAATATGCATTTTGGACATTATGACCTGGTCCCTCATTTTGTCATTCAGAGTGAAACTGCTGGTAGATTTCAGATAGGATTATCTATTATCTTACTAACACAGGATAGCAATTTATATTTTATTAGATTTAAGTTTAATTAATACTGACCTCACTGCATCTTTTATTCACTGTTACAATTATTTTGTCTTAATTAAGAAACAAAACTTGAGATGTGGAATAATTCAAGTAACTTATGCAAGGACAACTTTGAAAGGAAAAACAACAAAATTTCTGCTTAATTTTTATGTTTCATTTTTTTTCTTCAAACATAAATTCTTGCTTAATAGATATTTGAAGAATCTGGAAAGGTTCATAAGTTTCCACTACTTTTTACTTCCATAGTTTAAACAATAGTGATTTTATTTTATTATAGTAATTATTACACATAAGTAATTTTATTTGATTATAGCAATTATTACACACAAAGTAAATAAATTAAATAGATAAATTAATTAATACAAATAAATCTTAAATCTCACCTATTGTGGATGGAGTTGGAGAATATCACACTAAGCTAATAAATAAATTCCCAAAAACCAAAGACTGAATGTTTTCTTTGATATGTTAATTTACAGTGCAGCAGGGCACTAGGGAAGTTAATTGAGTTAAACTTTAAGTAGAAGGGAGTGAAGGGAGGGAAATGGGTATGGGGATAAGAAGGATAGTAGAGTGAAACAGACATTATTACCTCATGTACTACACAACTGATGTGATCCTACAACATGTACAATCAGAAAAATAAGAAATCATACTCCATTGTTGTATGATTTATCAAAATGCAGAAATTCTACTGTCATGTATAACTAATTAGAACAAATACAAAAATCAATAAAACTTTACCTGTTAAAATTAATTTTTCTATGTTTTAACATAGATTTCTAAATTGATTTGCTAATTCTATAATTTGTTAATTTTATGCTTACAAGTGCTTTCCCTGTATGGTAAATATGAATTTAAATAATGTAGCATAAATGAAAATTACAGCATTTTCTGCAAATTCTATTAAAATGATCTGGTTTCATTTATTGAATATATTTAATATTACCACTCTAAAACAACATATCTGCCATAGAGTAAATTCCTATGTGTTTTGAGTTACTTTTAATTAATTAAACCTTACGATTTTTCCAATACCACTTAAAAATTAAAAATACATACTGTGGTATAAATAATCTTTATTTTTAAAAATTCGAGGTTAAGAAATACAGACTCACATGTGAACCATAGACATACACATTTACTTAATATTTTTCAAGCAAAATTAAAATTGAAGCAGTCTCATGGTTTCAGTTTTCTGTATGAAACAACGTTCACATACAATTTATGTGCTTTTTTCTGTTCTTTTCTTTGACTGTTAAACTGGGATTAAATAGATGTCAAAATGGGCAGTAATGCATGCCTGTAATCCCAGGGATTTGGCAGACTGAGGCAGGAGGATGCAAGTTCAAAGCCAGTCTCAGCAATTTAGGGAGACCCAAAACAACTTAGTGAAGTTCTGTCTCAAAATAAAACACAAAAAAGGGAGGTACTGGGCATGTGGCTCATTGGTTAAGTACCCCTGTGTTCAGTCCTCAAAAACACGAGAAAGAAAGAGAGAGAGAGAGAGAGAGAGAGAGAGAGAGAGAGAGAGAGAGAGAGAGAGAAATTCAATGTCATTTGTTTAATTAAAGAATTTAAATCTTATGGACCTAGTGTTAGCTATAAAAAGTAATTATCACTGTGTTCATCATTTCCTATAACTTTATCATGATGAGTAATTTGAGTGTAATAACTCCAAACTTCTGATTCTTGAAAATATTTTGTTATTTAGAAGAAGCCTGTGAAGTTCATTACTCATTCTGGATGCATATAGGGAATTTGTACTCAATTTTAGGGCAGCAAGCCCTTTCTGAAATCACACCTTGAAATGGAATTAGTCTACTGAGAATGCTAAAAGAAGTGACATATTCCATGGATTGGGAATTTTTTTATAAAGTCTAATTATTTTAAAATTAAAAAATAAAATTTGAATTTAAGTTCAGTCTGAAAATATGAATTTATGAAATCCATTTATGTAAACACTATTTAAATTGAAATAAAATATTATCTGTGGTATTGGAAGGTACTGAAAACAGTTTGATTTATTTTGCATTTTAATTTCTTTTGGTCTTATATTTATTTGTGGTGCTTTAAAAATATCAGATGATCTAACATATATCATATTTCTATGCTCATGGAGAATTCAATAGAACTACTATATACTTGCTGTTACTTTTTAAAAATATGCAGGCCAACGAGAGACTCTTCTGACCATGCTGTTTTATGGATGATTCGTTGAAGGAGCACTTTGAGAGGTTTACGTTTCCGAGTAAACTTTGTTATATATTCAAGAATGGTTCATGCATGCAATCAAGAACTCATTTACTCAAGAAGCCTTTAAAGTTCACTAAAATTATATGAATGTGTGTTATCATGGAAAGTTTTCTCTATTTAATTTTCCCCACTTTTGCTCTAAGGTAGCAGTTTTAAGTGCCTCTGTGTGATACACCACTAGTATTACCTGTAAGTTCCCAGAAGAAACTACCATTCCATGAAGGTGCTTGATGGGTTAGCCTCACCTCTGTACTGTGATCAACAATGCCAAATAAGAATAACGAATAAGTATTTCTTGTGTGTTCCCATTACTGCAAATTAATTAAATTGACTTTTCACACAATTCCTCCGTATGGAAAGATTACATTTTAGATCAGAAGCCAAGTACGTAAGAAAAAAAAAAATCTAATGAAGATTTGTTGCTTTACCTTTATGAGTTTACAAAATTCATAGATGTATTTTAAATTGTATATAGTTACTTTACTATAAAATGCATTGTCCTTTAAAATTTCATGTGTACACATTCATAAAATATTGGTTCCTGTGTGGAACTGTAAACACATCCAATCACATTCAAATCATATTATTAAAAACTATAATATTGTAATTATATGGTAGAAAGTTAGAGAAAAATGTAATAAACTCATTTGAAATTATTGGGAATAATGTTTTAATTAATCTGTTATTGAAATTTGTTTATAACAGTGCTATATAATTACTTCATATCAAAATCACAATTTGCCCATAACTACTGTTATGCTTTATACATAAGAATGTTTAAGCAATGTAATCTACCTTAGTTATTGTCCTGAGTATGTTTTAAATGAGATCATAAATTATTTAATTTTTCATTGTATGTAACAAAATCTGCCTAAGTCAGACAACCAATATAGCCATCCTATAACGTTGTTTTAGGAGAAATTATTAAAATATTTACCTACAACAACCACAAAAACCTACTAGTTCTCATATTGAATTCAAGTTCAGACATAGTAATTTAAGGGCATAATTTCAAAGCCCAAAGGCTATAAAAAATTTATTTTTGAAATCACTATTCCTTTATAAAACTGAACCTTTCTTCAAGTGAGGACTATTAACAACAGCTAAGAGAATTTGCTAAGTGCAATACAAATTATTTTTATATTTTTATGTCAATATGTAATCAGATTCATATTCAATATTTATCTATTAGTTTAGTACATCCCATGTCACTGATCTAACATAACATAGATACATGTATCATACAAAATGCTTGATAATTTGTAAAACAGATATTTTTGTTTAAGGTCATCCTGAGGACAAAATCTATCTGAGTTTACTTTTGCCCTCTTTCAAGACTTTCAACAGTTTTAAAAGAAGTTTTCCTTATTTCGCTGAATTATAAATATATATTCTTTGGTACTTAATATAAATGGACTTTCTCATCATTTATCATATTTATAAGAATGAGAGAAATAATAACTCCTCCCTGTCTTATACAAGTTTCTTTGATTTATATCACTCATCAATAAAATTTATTTAATATTAGAATGTGTTTTAGCTATTTCACTGCTGTGACTAAAATATCCAACCAGAACAATTTTAAAGGAAAAGTTTAAGGGCTCACAGTTTCAGAGGTCCTAGTCAATAGAAGACTGTCTCCATTGTTCTGGGCTTGAGGTGAGGTTGAACATCACGTTGCAAAGGAAGGCAGCTTATATCCTGATCAGGAAGAAGTCATACAGCAATTCTCACTTCCCACCTCTTCAACTACCATTCAGTTATCCCTATCAGGGGATTAATTCACTGATTGTGTTAAGACTCTCACAACCCAATCATGTCTCATTTGAGCCTTCTTGCATTGTGTCACATGTGAACTTTTGGAGGATACCTCACATCCAAACCATAACAGAATGTCTTATTTGTTTTGTATCACATTATAATATATTCTAAAATTGAAAACATTATGTAATCATTATAAATGTGATAAAATAGCAGCATAAAGGTAATATATGTAAATATTAAATTAAATATAATTAAACATTAATATGACTTTATTCCAGAACTGAGAAGTTGATAATAAAATTTTATGAGGGTGCTGGAGTTGTGGCTCGGTGGTAGAGCAATTGCCTAGCATCTGTGAGGCACTGAGTTCAACTCTCAGCACCACATATAAATAAATGAATAAAATAAAGGTCTATCAATATCTAAAAAAAAAAAAAATTGTTTTAAAAAAATAAAATAAAATTTTATGAAAAAATAAATACTTGGGGATTAAGAATAACTCAGAACCCCTCAGAAAGAAAATCCATTAGAAAGAAATAAACCCACCAGTTTCCATAAAATAATATAAGTCACCCATACTTAGCAATGTGATATTTATATATGAATGCCCAGCAATAGAATAAAATTAAGCACATATATTTATTTGGTATATGATAAAAAGAAACATAATATTGACACAAAGAAGCTTTTTAACAAATGTTGGGACACAGAGATAATAATATTAATAAAACGTAAAATTGAATTTATAATTCACATGTAACATGTAAGAATAAACTTCAAATTAATAAGACCAAAATGCATAGGTTAAGTCTTACAAGTACAGAAAGGAAGTATAGATAAATTCCTTTTAGATGAAAAATGAGAAAAGACTACTTGCAGTGTGAAAAGAAATAAGGCATGTTTAATTATATTCCTTAAATGACTCAGCAAAAAAAAAAAAAACCTCTTACTAATATCAACTTTTCAGATGAAAAATGAAAGCAATTACTTGCAATGTGATTTATAAAGGATCAAAATATTTTTAATAAAGAAGCATTAAAAACATAAAGATCAGAAATTGAACATAAATTTATATTCATAAAATGGTATCAAAAGATATCTAATATTATTCATAAGAAGAAAAATGTAATAAAAATTTTGCATTTACAATAAAGAAAGTTGTATTTCTTTGCAATTGGTTTACCAAAATTTCAAGAACTCCATAACACACCTTCTTGGTACAATTGCAGGAAAGGATACTTCCTAATAATACACTGTTGGTGGAAATGTGAAGTGCTGCAACTCATGCAATTTTGGTGGAGAGGAATTAGAATTATCTATTAAAATGCAGTGTACATAATGTTATATCATAGATATACATTATTATTAAACAGCATTGCTTCTAATAGCAAAATACAGAAAACAAGAACTCATTCCAATAGTATAGTAGGGTTTCTGGGCAAACAGAACCAATTATATAAATTTGGTTGTTTGTTGATTATATGGAACTGGCTTACTGATTATGGAGCCTGACAAATTGAAACTCCTGCGTGTTGACAGGCTAGCAACTCAGGAGATTCAATAAAGAGCATTCAGAAGTCCAAAGACTGTCAGTTGGTGAATTCTCTTTTGCTTGGTTAAACCAATCTTTTTGATCTATTCAGACCTAAAACTGGATGAAGACTGCCCACTTTAAGGAAAGAAACTGCTTTACACAAAGTTCAGAGGCCTCAGCGAACCAATGCACATCTTCTGCCAGTTACTCAGCTTGTCGATTCCAATTTTACACTCTTCCACTAAAGAATCAACTACAGAATGGGTCCCAGAACTCACTGAATCCACTGCAAGATAGATCAGAGCTAAGACACGATCACCTGAGCTCTGTAAGCATCTATACTTAGCAAATCACAGTCACACTTTGGATCTTTGGAATTCATGTCCGTTCTGATCCAGTTCCCAAAAGTCCCCTAAAGAACTCATTATTTACTTTTCTAAAATGTAGCTCTCCTATAAAAAGCATAAGTAATTCTAAAGAAGGATGGCAGAAAGATTTATCATATCAATCTTTAGGGTGTATCAGCATCCTTCACCCAAGAGGTATACTCTCCTCTTCCTTCAGGGGGTTCTGGGCCTGTAAAAGTACCTTACAAGTGGGAATGGATTGAGAGGACATGAGTTTGTGTTTATGATTCAGGTTAGACTTTTTTCACTTGATCTAGAATTTTTCTGTTTATACAGCCAAGTAAGAATCCAATTGGTGTCTTATATAGTCTACTTCAAGGAGCACCATGATTAACTAACCAAAGCTGCAGTCTGCTTGAGTCAGATATTTGGATTATTGCTTTGACTCTGCTGTTTATTAAGCTAACCATGTCCACCTTATCCTTGGCAGTTGAGTGCTGCCACTTGTCCCTTGACACGCAGAATCACAATTGCCCACATTGTATTTTGGTTTCCAAATTCAGTGATTGCAGTTCCCACTCCAAGGTTTGACCTCCCAGGTTTAGCCTGCAGAGGTGGAAATACAGTGGTCGTGAAAGCTGTGCTGTGGTGGCAGAGGAGGTCATAAATAGCAAATGCACTCTTGTTTGGGGATTGAAACCAGGGCCTGTGCATGCTAAGCGAGAACTCAACCAACTGAGCTTCCCAGTCTGCAAATGCACTCTTAACACTCCCATTTCTCCAAACCTTTTAATCTTTATTCTTGTTTAAACCAGAGGAGGTCTGGAATTTCTAACTTGAACACTGTGGGTAGCATTTTCATCCATGGTTCCTCAAAACTAGTCAGCAAATCGATCGAGCCCCTTCTGACTCTTCAAGCTGCATCATTGAATGAAGAATCTCTATTCGGTAGGCTGATATCAGTAACTTTGTCCTGATGTAATTTTAATTCCACTCACCATTACCCCACACACTTAATATGCATTTTTAACTATATTTACCATATTTCTGTCCTTAAAAATTAGAAAACTCGGTTATTTTGGAATGTGGTATATTTATTCACAGGTCACACTTTGTATCTCACTTATATGGGCCAGCTGGGACTTTAGTTAGTTGTAGGTGCAGAAACAAAGAAGAGTGTGAGGATGAGTCCTGAGGAGAATTAACATTGTCCTTCCAAGCTCCCTTGGGAAAGGTCATTGGAGGTCCTATAAGTTGAAGTTCCAAAGATGGGGTGAAGAGGCTCTCTCTAGTAAGGATGCTTTCACTGAAAAAGAAACTGTTTTTTTTTTTTTTTAATTTATTTTTATTGTAAACAAATGGGGTACATCTTGTTTCTCTGTTTGTACGTGAAGTAGAGGCATACCATTTGTGTAATATACATTTACGTAGGGTAATGGTGTTTGATTCATTCTGTTATTTTTTCCTTCCCCCCCTGTTGGGACTAATGACACCTTAACTAACTCAGGCTGACTCCTTACTCCCCAGCGAGTGAGCAAGATCAAGGCCTCAAAGGCGGTTTAAAGGTTCATGATGATAAATCGGACCACCATCAGGGATTGGTTAACAACAGTTCCTCCACCGTGATCAGCTCGTGCTTGCCATATAGTCCTATGGGACTCTCACCTGCGTGAATCCCCAATGACTTGCTGACCTTTAAGCTGATTGGTTCCCGCCTAGCCCCCACCCTACATAAAAACGGTGTGACTTCCTCAATAAACGTTCCTTCTGTGACTGGTCTCCCTGACTAGTCTGATTGTCCTCTGCCCGGAGGGCTGGGTGCGGGCG
Source organism: Sciurus vulgaris (assembly GCF_902686455.1). NCBI lineage: Eukaryota > Metazoa > Chordata > Mammalia > Rodentia > Sciuridae > Sciurus > Sciurus vulgaris. Next base: position 19,621,153 of record NC_136470.1, on the reverse strand, counting down.
GTCAGTCAGCCCTACCTATCTGGCCTTGTTGGGGAGTGCTCCCTTCCCTTGTCGCTGGTCACGAAGAGCAAGGGGGCTAAAGACCCCAACACCCCCCACCCCTCTTTTCCCTCTATACAGTCCCTCTTTCCTCCATTCTTGCCCCCTCCCACCCTCCATTATGTGTCATCATCCACTTATCAGCAAGATCATTCATCCTTTGGTTTTTTGAGATTGGCTTATCTCACTTAGCATGTAGACACTTCACAGAAGAAGATCTACAAGCAATCAACAGATATATGAAACAATGTTCAACATCTCTAGTAATAAGAGAAATGCAAATCAAAACTACCTTAAGATTCCATCTCACCCCAATTAGAATGGCAATTATCAAGAACACTAGCAACAATAGGTGTTGGTGAGGATATGGGGAAAAAGGTACACTCATACGTTGCTGGTGGGGTTGCAAACTAGTGCAGCCACTCTGGAAAGCAGTGTGGAGATTCCTCAGAAAACTTGGAATGGACCCACCATTTGACTCAGTTATCCCACTCCTCGGCCTATACCCAAAGGACTTAAAATCAGCATACTACAGAGATGCAGCCACATCAATGGTCATAGCTGCTCAATTCACAATAGCCAGATTGTGGAACCAACCTAGATGTCCTTCGATTGATGATGAATAAAGAAACTATGGTGTATATATGCAATGGAATATTACTCAGCCATAAAGAATGATAAAATTATGGCATTTGCAGGCAAATGGATGAAATTGGAGAGATACTGGTTTTAAGTTAGGTGTTCAATGTTTCTTGCTTCCTTGATGTCTTCTCACATGTCACTATTTCAACTTTCAGGATCTCATTCCTTCCTAATTAGTGTCTTCACCTTGATGGTATATATCCTGTGAGGCTGGAACTCAATTTATGAGTTATATCAGCCATTTCTAGAATGAGATTCTTGGTCTGGTTTCAGTCACTGTAGTTTGGCAAGGGTTAGGAGCCAAAGGTATCTTTCAGGACGGACAAGATTTTAGGTCATTTATGTGGTGCTTAACTTGGAAATTTGAGTAACAGAACTGACCCTTAACTTTCCCTTACATTGTTCAGTGATATTAGGGGCAATTAAATGTCTTATTCCATTTTTGTTCCTTTAACAAAATGCCCGAGTTTAGGAACTTTATAAATAAGAGGTTTATTTAGTTCAGAGTTTGGGAGGATTGTTTTGAATTTGGCTTGGCTGTGGTGAAGAAATCAAGGAGAAGACCATCATGGCAGTAGCACATGTATGAGAGAGAACACAACAGGAAGCCAAAGACCAAGGAGAGGCCAGTTATGACCTCACACAAGACCCACTTTCTTAAAAATGTGACCACTTCCCACAATCACACCGAGCTTCTAACACATTAACACTTGGGGGACATTTAAATCATATCCACAGCATACCACCAACTAGTCTCATTCTACTTTGCTTGACAAAATATTCAGAAGTAGTTACTCAGATCTTGCTTTTTTAAGGATTTGGCTAGGAGTATACATTGGTGATCATTTCTGTACATTTATTTGTGAATCATAACATAGACTCTCAACGCTCTCTTTACCACTAGAAATAGGTATTTGTGTTTCCAATTATATTACAGAGCTAGTTCCCAAAGCCAATTCACAAAATTCATAAAATAAAATCCTGACAAAATGTATCACCTGTATGACATACTAAAAAAATATAATTTGTATATCCTTTTAGGAAATGTCTATTCTGGTCTCTTGCTCTTGTTTTATTGTATTTTCTAGTTTGGATCATTATGTTGTTTGAATACTTTATATATTCTGAATACTTATCTTTTGTCAGATGAATAGTTTGCAAATATTTTCTCCCATTCTTTAGACTGTCTTTTCACTCTGTTGATTATTTCCTTTGCTATACAGAAACTCTTTAGATGAAAGTAATCCCATTTCTCAATTTTCTCTGTTTCCTGTTCTTTTCTGTCATATAAAAAAAAGAAAATTTTTACACAAATGACCTGTAGTCTCTCCTATATTTTCCTCAAGTAGTTTCAAATTTCTTAGTATTGCATTTGTTTATGAAGTGATTGATATATCAGTTACCCTGACCTGATCACTACACATTGCATGCACTTATTGAAATTCCATACTTTCCCATCATAAGTAAAACCAGTGTCAATTAAAATACATCAATAAATTTAGTTTTTGCTCCTGACAGTAATATATTACCTAGAATGAATCTTAGTAAAAAACAATCAGATAAACATTAACTGCTATCATTCTTCACTTAGAAATTATTTCCAGATTTATGGAGACTAAACCGTATGTCAAATAAATGGAATGAAGTTTCCTGGGTTTGAGAAAGGCTGAGAAAACATAGAGTGCATTTTAGGGAAAAAAAAGGGGAGATGTTATGCCCACATTTATTCACAAATTGTTTAGCAAATTAGTACTATTAATTATTGTGGAACAAAGGTAAAGCAAGGATAGAAAAATGCTACAACTGGTAAATTTAAGTAAAGAGTTGTAGGTGACAACTTGAAAACTTTGGCAAACAGCCTTAGTATTTCCCTCAGGTAGGACAGATTACACAGATTTCTTCCTTCCAACGATTCCCTGACCTTTTTCCCTACAGCATTTACTTTAAAAACATTTAATTAATTTTTTAAAATTTTCCTCTTGAGATGTAAATCTTTTGAAAAGTCTCTTGATAGTTTTTTTAGGGCAGGAAAGTCTTCCTCTAGGATCTTTGATTTTTAACCATGAAGGAAGATAGCATCCCTAATTTCCAGTCTCTGTGGGATGAAAGATTAACTTCAGCCTGCCTTGGAACAAGACTGAAAGAAACCCATCATGAAGGTAAGAGAAAGTGGTTTTGAGTAAAGACTATTAAGAAAATCAGATGACTTATTCATGGAGAGAAAAAAATCTCACATTTACAAATAAGTGTACCGAACACATTCTATCGATCCACCTCCTCCCTGACATTCTCTAGCACTTTAGTACTAGGTCACCCCAGAGTTAATACAAAACAAAAACAAAACAAACCTTCTCTCATGAATTCCTAAGTTGAAAGAATATCACTCATTGTGAGAAAAATCACTCAATATAAGTGTTCTGTAACCTTGATGGGAAAATCTGTCGTGTGTCTTCAGCCTTCAGTTTTTCTACTATCATCCCAATAGATTTACAGCAGAAAAAAATATTTTGACAATTGCCGTCTGTTCACAACATAACTTCTCTGAAAGATCAGTCACCTACTTCCAGAGGAAACATACCAATTGTATAGAGCAGATCAGAAGCTGTTTTTATTTTGTATTTTATTTAGGTTTATTTTGAGACTGTACATGCCATTTCACCTGCTCAGTTGGCTATTTTATTTTTCTCTTTTCATACTTCCCATTTTAGTTTTGCTTCACGTATTCTCATTTTATATTCAAACTTTACCTGAGTCCTGACCTTGACTTATCTCTATTTCATGGTCCAATAAATATTTTTAAAATACATCCCTAAGCTGATCTAACAAAAAAAAAAATATTCGGTGCAATCTAATCCATATTCATCATCCAGAGAGATATTAACACTCCTGAGAAAATCATTATAGTCAAGAAACTTCTTTCACTGAAATCCTACATGGAATGAGGAACTTAACAAGCGATAGTTGCTTTTCTCACTGCTGACTTTTAAGAGGACTGCCTTAGTTTCCATTTGCCTAAATGATGAAGTGATGAAAATTATTTTCTTTCATAAATTATCAGTAAACATTACAATATACTACATTTTAATAATGAGTACAAAAATCTGCACATTTATATCATACACACACTGTTTTATGTCAACTACCAGAACTTAAAGATTTTGAAATTTTGCTCCTAGTCAGGGATTCTATATCAGTAGTGCCCTATCAAGGAACCACGGAACAATATAACTGCCAATCATCTCTAGCTCTGAAAAATCAAAATCCCAGAAGCTCATGTTACCAACTACCCCAGAGCAGTTCATCCGTTCAATTGACTTTTTCATTATTCTCTTCCCATATTTCCTTTTGTTTTTTTCCCACATTCTCATTTTGTATTTTAACTACCTGGAGCCCTGACCTTGGCTACTCTATATTTTATGATACAATCAATGATTAGAAATGGCCTCCAACCTAATCTAACACAAAATCTTCCAATATCATCTAATATATAAACACCATCTCATAAAACGCACAAAGAATTTTCTTAAAATTGCTCAGGCTATTAAAACTTCTGAGAATTCCTTAATCTACTAGCTATCCATCAACAATCCAAAGACATTCACTGTTCAATTTTTTCCCTTTTTTTAATGTGAACTAAAATTGAATAATTATTTTCTTCTTTCTAAAATTACCTTCCAAAATTAAACTGCAGAATTAGCTTGTTGGAAATAATTTTCCTTAAAGCAAAACTGTAATGAAATTAGACATGTATTTATAGATAAAAATTTTGAAAAGCATTTTATAATGTGATACAAATATTTTACTTCACCATTTCAATCATTTTCTGTTTAAGGCTATGAACATAAGTGAATTTGTATATATAAATACATTCATATGGTGCATTTATTCCAAATTCTTCCCAACCTTCTTCCTCCCAAAGAAGATTCAGAATCTTCTTCAAAATCCATCTCTCAGAAGCATCCTTTTAAACTCCTAAAATAGGGAATAAAAATGGTTATAAAGAATAGAAAGTTCAAATATAGAGAAGAAAGTGCTTTAATCTTAAAAGGTTAATTTTAAAAGGTTAATTCAATCTATACGAAGATTGCAGAAATAGTAAAAGCCACAGAGCAAGAGGATGGAGTTTAAGAGAAGAATGTTGAAGTAATTAAGGTTGTTAAAGAAAGGTGATAGGCCAGGCAAGGTGGCACAGACCTATAATCCCAGCAAGTCAAAGGTTGAGCACTTCAAGTTCAAGGCCAGGCTCAGCAATTTAGTGAGACCATATTTTAAAATAAAAAGTAGAAAGGACTGGATATACAGCTCCACAGTAGACTGCCCCTAGGTTCAATCCTCAAAACCAGGAAAAAAAAAAAAAGTATAGATGATAAATGAGCATAAAAGAGAGGATCATTAAGAGAATCTATGAGTCTATTCATTTTTAAGAAATTCTGGAAAGAACATGACTACTTTCAAAATTAGTTTGAGACATAATTTTTGAGTATTTTATTTATAAAATATATTTTGTAATAAAAATATATTTTATTACACAAAAGATAATTAAACAAAAGATAAATCTGGAAAACCATAACTAATTTCTTTCAAGATAAAAAACAAGATATTTGTAAAGGACTTGCTTTTCTGAGCACACTTAGCTTATGGTAGATTTGGGGAAGGGAAAGATGATCCATCTGATATGATTGGAGGATGTTATTTTGAATTAGAAAGTGAAGAAAAAGGAGCCAATCTTTAGACAAACTTTAAGAATATATGTGTTTTAAGGTGAAAACAAACAACGAACTAACACAGAAGTAGGTATGATAAGATCTCCAAATTTGTTCTTTGCCTTTTAATTGGTGTGTTTGTGTTCTACTAGCTTCAGTGTGTTTTAAGTTTATTTTGACAGTCCACGTTAATTTTAGGTTAAACTTAAAATCTCTACAAAAATTTCTGTATGATATTACATGGAATTACATTAAAGTTGTATATCACAGTGTCAAGTGGAGATTTTAATAATATTCAGCATTCTTATTCATGAACACCCTCTTATTTATTTAGGTTTTTAATATTTCTCTGCAATATGTTATTATTTCCAGTGTCCCATTCTTTCCTATCATATATCATGAATCAAATTTATTATTATATATTTTTAATGTTTTTAAATAGCATTGTTCATTGATAATATGTAAATTTTTTTGGCTAATCAATCATGTATTTTGATACTTTACTAGTAAGTTTTTAAAATGAAATTTATTATGTCTATGGATAGAAGTGGACAACATCATGCTTAAGTGAAATAAGCTAGACTCAGAATCAAGGATGGTATTTTCTAAAGAGAAATGAGGGAAGTGTAGCTCATGAAAATAGAAGCTAGAGGATAGGAATTAGGGGAAAAGTGGAGGTACGGAGGAATAAAATAAATTAAATTATGCTATGTGCAGGTATGAATATATCACAATGAAGTCTGCCAATATGTGCAAATATAATCCACCAATAAAAACATGTTCTCAAAGACTTCAAATTAGAAATTGGGACTCAAAAATAATAATAAACTGGAATTTGTAAGATTTCTTACATCTTTGAAAACATTTGGAAAAAATATGTAGTTCTAATATATATCTGATCTCACATGCATTTATTAGATTTACACGTGGATACTAGTATGATTCTTTTGAGTTTGCAGCCTTTATTTCTTGCCTTTAAGTATTTGCAACTATTGTATTTATATTGACCAATAGAAAATCAAGCAAATTATTATTGCCATTTTTAAGAATCCTTAATTATATGTGACACAACAATATACAGTTAAGCAAATTTAAAACAAATCGTATTTTTATTCCATTTATTTTACTTATTTTATTGTATTCTTTTACTATTTTCCTTCCTTACGTTACTGTTATTCCATTTACCTCATCATAGAAACACACTGCACGGTGAACACTAAAAGGGAATTTTTCTCCTTGAAGGCAGAGTGCCTACATAAATTATTTGAGAGGTTTTATATTTAAGTTTTGATTAGCCTCACTTCTTTTCAAGTAATTTTTATATTAGTATATATTCAATTTGTTCCATACCTGGTATTAACACCTGCTAATTCATCATCCTTAACTAAAAGAGGACATTACATGCATTTATTTAATATAGACATTTTGAAGAATGTGCTTGAATTTGCATATATCATGTATATTCTCAAGATTATATTCAGGTGATGCAAACATACATACACACACACACACACACACACACACACACACAAAATCATTGACATTAACCTTTCTTGTCCTTATTCAATGGATTTTGAATTAAAATTTTCATAATAGCTAAGATATAGAAACAACCTCAATGTCCATAAACAGATGAATGGATATAGAAAATGTGGTATTTGTTCACAATAAAATACTACTTGCCATAAAAAATAAGAAGAAAATTCATCTGCATGTCGTCCTAGATGAACTTTAAAGACATGGTAAATGAAATAAGGTAGGCATGGAAAGAAAGATATCACATTTTCATTTATATGTGGAAACCAAAAAACTCAAACTCACAGAAGTACAGATAGTGATTGCCAGAGGGTGGCATGAACAGGGCACAGTGGGCATGGGAAGAGGGTGGTAGATTACAGACAAAGAATAGTTTTTTGAGATCTATTGCACATCATATGTCCACAGATAATAATAATTTATATTTTAAAATATCTGAAAGAATGAATTTAAAATGTGTCATCACAAAAATAGATATATAAGATGACAGTGACTAATTATTTTGATTTAATTATTCCATATGGTAAACAGGAAACAAAACATTACAACTTATCTCATGCATATCAAATGTATAATTATCATTTTTCAATCAAAAATAGCATTAACAGATGTTTTAAAAGTGAACCAAAATAAATTATAAAAGACAGTAAGAAGGGAAGGAGAGATGGAAAAAAGAAAGCCAGTACCAGAAGTTTTAATTGACCCACTAAGCAACTTATTCCTGTGCTGAATTTCTACCAAATTCAGGTGCTAAATAGTTAAAATTTAGTTTATGAAATATATTACCTTTTAAAAAACTCTCCAATATCATTTAAGCTTGATTTTTAAGCAAATTTTGAATCAAGCTAATGATATATTCAACTTCAGTCAGGACTAGAATTCTTTGCTTTCTAGAAATTTCTAAAAGTATTATTCCTAATCACATCATTATTTCTACAACCTAATTCTCTCATGATGACTTCTCATATGAAGGCAACCTTATTGCAAAATTTTTATAATAAAAATGTAGATTATTTCTAATCATCGACATTTCTAATCCTTAGTTTTGTGACTTTACTCAAGGTGGGGAAAGACTTTACAAACTGAACATCTTCTTTATTTGCAGCTTGTGAATTTTGCTTGAAGTTATCTGGGTTTGATGCCATCAATTATTTTTATTTTTATGTTAGCAGTAAAATAAGATTTTAGCTATATTTAGCAGTACTCTAACATATCTCCTGCAAAGACGATATCTTCTACTTATACTCCCTGCAAGGGTCAAATGATCTGAAACCCAACTAAATTAGCAAGCTACACAGAACTGATGTTTGTCTCTATCTAACATTCAATGTTTCCCTTTTAAAATAGGTCTTTCATTCTCCTATATCTCTTCTTTTTATAACAAAACTACTTTGTACAGTTGGTCTAAGAAAATCACAAGTCACAAAGAATTTATAGTTTTTGTGAAAATTCCTCTGTTAAGTTCCAATGATTAGGTTTTCCATCAAATATCCCATAAATAGTGCACTCACAGTGTTTTCAAAGGTATAGGGGTAAATTTCCAAAGCAACAGGAAAAGAACACACTGTCTAGCCCAACATGCCAGAGATGTTCCACAGTATTAATATCAGAAATTAATGATCTATTGTCCCACCTTTGAAACTATAATCACTATTTCATCCCATTTCTCAATGCTTTCAATGTGTCTTTAAGAGAGAGTCTTGTTTTTGTTTTTGTTTTTAATTTTCAGACCATTATACTTTTCTAACATCGGTACGGATTTCCACTCCTGCACCTCATCACCATTTATGCAAGCAGTGGTATCTTTGAGGAAGTAGTTGAGCTACTCTATGAGGTTCCTGGGTCCATGCTGTCCTGTCTCCAAGGCTTACTGATTTTCTCTGGCTTGCTTGGTATATTTAGATGCTGCTGCTGTCTCCCATGCATCTATGGGGATGCACACCTCTTCCAAAGCTCACTTAAACCTCACGATGGGATGCGTTAAGTAACTTTACTCCCACTTCAAAAAATGACTTTTCAATATTCTCCTTGTACCTATGAAGTGGCTCAGGATTGCTTCATCTGAGAGAGAGGGCTAAGAATCCATTTTTGTGTTGTGTACAAGGTGTCTGAAGAGATGTGTTTCAGGGCAGGTGGATCCTCCTACTTGGTGTTTTGCCATCTCCATCCTCATCACTGTACCTCATAGACTTTGCAGTTGAACATGACTCTCTGAATTCAAGCCATTATGTTCACTTACCAGCCAGCAGGCTGAAATCCTGAGTGAGGTTGTGATAGCTCTAAAAATAATTCAACAAATGTTCCTTCTACTAGATGTTCACACGGGGATGTCAGAGGACAAGCAGACAGGCTTAAGATGACCTCTGTTTTGAACCTGGGCCCTAGAATAAATTATGTTTAGTGCAGAAGTCCAAGGCCCAATCTGGAGCTAAGCCCAACTGAGGAATAGCTACCTAGATGGGTCCAACCCAGACCAGCTGAACAGAAGACTTCTGAGTAGGAAAAGAAAGTTCTGACTTGTAAATACCAGGAAGATTTGAAATTATTACAGGCAGCAATAATTGACTGATGCAGATATTTCTGCCTCCATCTTCCTGCACAGATTTCCTTCATCCAAAATTATGTCACTAATGCCACCTATGGGTGTGCTTCCCCACAACCAGAAACCCCAAGCAGTCCTCAAGCCCTCTCACACAAGCACAGCCCAAGTTATTCAGCTTACTATTTTCCAAATCATCATCTCTCAGGAACTGTCATTTCTTTAGAAGGCTGCACACGTGAACCACAGAAGGAACTTGAGGAAATAGAAAATGCAACAGTAAAGACCTTTATTTTGTCTCCTGTGCTTTCATTAACAACGTGCTGATGCTTTACCTCCTCTCTTTTGGCCTGATTTTTCTCCAAACTTATATGTGGAAGGCTCAAGCTCTTTAAACAAAATGTTCTTAGGATTGCACCTCTTTACTGTACATCTGGTTTTTATTGTTTTGGGGTTGGTTCTCACCAAAAGGACCTAAAACAAAGTGGTCCTAAACAAAAGGTATTGCTTCTCCTGCATCTTTCTTCACTGTGACACCCTGTGTGTGTTTGTTTCTGTTACTGTGGGAGTCTCTGTGTGTGAATAGTTGCTGGGTTATTTTCATTTCTATGTTCTCTCGTTCGTCAGGTTAGGCATGAGTATACTTCTCCCCCCAGTGTATTTTTTTCTGTACTTGGTACAGTCTGTACAATGCATATTCATTGCTTGTTATTGAAAAAAGTTATCAAGTGATGGAAAAAGCTGCCAAAGAAGTTATAGCCTTCCATCATTATTGAGGTCATGAAGCAATTATTGATATTACTTTGCTGGCACTAACAACCAAACTGAGGTTTTAAAATAGCTTTTGCTAAATCTGTCATGGCATTTTAACATTTTCATATATAAAGCCCAATAGTATCAGTAAAAATTATTGGAATTTTTAACTGTTAGTATCATCAGATTTTCTGAAGGCAAATTGGAGGGCCCACTTAAAAAGACACCCCCCTTAAGAGTTAGTAAAATGCATTAATTAGCAATGTTCCGTTCTTGACCATTAATGCTATTCTTTATAAATACATCGGGAAATATTCATTTAATACTTCACTAGTTTTACCCTCCTTGCTATCTCATTTCTCATTTCATGCTGAAGAGTGCTAATTTCTTCCTTGATTAAACTTTTGGTGTGATAATGATAAAGAATTGTTTTAATTATGAGAACTCTTTATCCGTAGGACTTGATGTCTTTCTTACTTTGATTTGTATTGTCCTCCTAGACTGCACCATCGTATTTTCCACGTCTCAGCCAAATGTTTACTTTACTGAAATAATATTTAACATCTCTTATCTTATTTTAAATTTGTTTAATGACGTATGCTTATTACTTATATTTTTGTTAAAACTGGGTATGCAGCTGGGAGTGGTGGCACGTGCCTGCAATCCCAGTGACTTGGGAGACTGAGGCAGGAGGATCATGAGTTCAAAGCCAGCCTCCGCAAAAGTGAGGCACTAAGCAACTCAGTGAGACCTTGTCTCTAAATAAAATACAAAATAAAGTTGGGGATATGTTTCAGTGGTCGAGTGCCCCTGAGTTCAATTCCTGGTACAAAACAAAAAAAATTGAATTGGTTTCTAGCTAATATCTATATGGTGATATACAGTACCTAAGATCCAAATTATATATTTGCAGAGAATAGGATACTTGTTTTTCTTGCTCTGTTACCCAATAGTATCATAAAATTGACACTATATATCTGCACAGTCATATCCTTTGAATGCTACCTGCAATTTTGTGTTAATAGTCATAAATGTGCATAGTACACATCTACTAATCTATAAGAAAACAGAATATTCTCAAATTACTTTTTTGTCCCCACCAATACGCAGAGTGTGGAAGAAATAAGAAATCAGGATAATTAAGGTCTACGATGTCCTGGCTTTTTCACTTGCCCTTCTCTCCCCTATGTCAACTGTGCCTCCAATGCCAGCATTAGTTACTTATTTTTTTAGTAATGGTATGTAGTGATCATCACTTTAATATAATTATCAATCTTCTTCTATTTCTTCTTTTGTCTTTCATTCTTTCTGTTCTTTTTGCTTTATTTATTTATTTGTTTATTTATTTGGCAGATCACCTACTCAACTTTGTTGCTCCATGTTGGAAAAATATTATTCTTTTCTTATTCTATGTTCTTAATTATTGAGATATGGCCCCACGTGCTCTAAGGTCATGATGCTACATTTAAGTTGTAAGTGTAGAGTTTGGGGACCTTTTCTTTCAGACAATTACCCTTTCAGTAACTACTTTCTTTGTGATATCCTGTTCCCTGGGCACCATTAGTCACCTACCCCAAACACAATTTAGTTCTTCCTCCACCTCATGCTCCAATATCAATAAACGGCCTCACCACCCAAATCTTGCAGAGAACTGTGAGTTTCTCTGTCTGACATTTATTTTCAATCCATCAAATCTTTTTTACAGAGGCTTTCTAAAACTCGATTCATTCATTTTTTTCAAAATCCACATTTGAGCTAAAGTACTACCATTTCAAACTTATATAAAAGAAACATTATCCTGTAACCCATTAGAGTTTTCTTACTAAAAATTAAAACTGATTATGATTCACTGCAACACTGAGTTGATTTATCGACTTCCCAAACCTCACATGCTGAATAAGTTTCATGCAAATCTCCAAAGACAAGTAGATTTTCCCCTTGTCATGCTGTGCAGCTGTATTCAGGGGTTTATATTCATATTTTAACAAGCCACACCCTTTCTAGTTTCAAGTACTAACCATGATTAACCTTCATCTACTTAGTTTCTATTCATTCACCAGTTTTTCACCACAAAATACATTACTTCAGAGAACATGAGCAATTAAATATGAAAGAGTACAATCATCATAACTTAGTTCTGAAAGTATGGTACAATTAAATTGGTTACATGTTAGGCATTACTGTAGTTATTATTAACTCTCTATGTGTCAGGCACTGATTTAGGTATTTTAGATGAATTATCCTTACAAAAATCCATGAGGTAGCTATGTAGATATTCCCATAACAGGTATTAAAAGTGAAGTTTACAGACAGATACTTGTCCAAAGTCTCACAGTCAACAGTAGGATAGACAAGAAGCAATTTCCAGGAGGCCGAGGAAAGAGGATACCCAAGTTTGAGGCCAGCCTTAGCAATTTAGTGAGGCACTATGTCAAATTTTTAAAAAAATAAATAAAATATAAAGGGATGGGGATTTAGTTCAGTGGTAGAGTACCTCTGGGTTCAATTCCCAGTAATTAAAAAAAAAATGAGGCAAACTCAAACATCTGGTTAATGCAGCATACGTGTCTCATTATCATTGAGCCTGGGAATCTGGATTATTAATTATTATTACTATTATTATTATTATTATTACCTTACTGTGGATTGAACCCAAGTAAGCTCTACTACTCAACTATATCCCCAGAACTTTGTAATTTTTATTTTGATACAGGTTCTCCCCATGTTGCCCAGGCTGGTCTCAAACTTGTGATCCTCTTGCATGATTCTCCTGAGTAGCTGGGTTTACAGACATGTGCCACTACACATAGCTCAGAATCTGGATTCCACTAGAACTTAAAAGTCAAGAAAACACAGTCTGTGTCCTGATATCCTCTGAAATATTAGCATTGTCAGAGCTAAAATGGACTTTAGGTATTTTTAGATTATCACATAATTCTAAAATGATTTCTATTTTGATGAGACAATGTTTTTATTGCAGATTTATCTTCATCTTTATGTTCTGGAGTAGTTAAAAACATGTTAACTTACATCTGAGAGAAGGCTTTCAATTAGAATAGCAACATGTTCAGTTTTCCTTTTAATACCCTTTGTTTAATGATGGAACAAATTGTGTTTTTCTTCAGCAGTCATATACCTGTCTCCCTTGTTGTTCAGGGCCTAAATTAAAAATAGTTAGCAATGTTTTATCTAGGGAATATTGGCTGATACAAATTTGGTTGTTGCAATTTTTCAAAATAAACAGTACTCAATATAGTGTTATTGTTTTGTGTTGCTTTAAAGGAGGACTTCCACTTCTATTCCACAAAAAATAGCCATTGTAATTTCTCTTCTCAAGAAGCTGGGATATTGTAAACGACTTGAGCAGATGTGGACATGTTTTCCTGAACCTTCTTGGCTTCCCACGCTTCTCTGATCACGCAGACTCTGGAGACATGGGACCCAACATCCATGATACTTGTTTTCTCTACTTGCTAACAGCCTATTCATGTTAATTTTCTTTCTTTCTCTTCCCATCTACAAGTGAGCAAATGCTTGTTTATTTAACATATGTGACCATTAAGAAGTAGAATAAATAAGCCAAAGGAGTCTGGCACTGTGAGTTGTGCCTGTAATCCCAGTGGGTCAGGAGTCTGAGGCAGGAGGATTGTGAGTTCAAAGCCAGTCTCAACACCAGTCTCAGCAATTTAGCAAGGCCCTTAGCAACTTAGTGAGACCCTGTTTCAAAATAAAAGTAAAAAGGGCTGGGGATGTGGCTCAGTAGTTAAGTGCCCCTGGGTTCAATCCCCAGTACCCCACCCCCCAAAAAAATAAAACGAAGGAAAAATATTTACAGAATACATTTCACCAAATAAAAGGTCATACACCAAGAATACTTTCAACTAAAAAATAAAAAAAAAATTAGCAAATGATTTGAAGAGACATTTCATAAAATTTAGACAATAAATGTGATAAATTGATAAACATAACCAACAAAACTAATTGCAAATTATAATCACAATGTGACAACATTTATACCCACAGATATGAATGAAATTATATATACCCATAAATATAATATACATATAAATTTAGTCATCTCTCTGTGTATATATATATATATGTAGACAGATATAGATGTATCAATAAATTTATCTAAGATTGTAGAATAATCAGCACTCCTATACCTGTATAAATAGTGCAGGTACTTAAAAAATAGTTCTGAAAATTGTACTCATACTGTGAGATTAAGCAATTCCTCTTTTAGATATTTACTCAAGAAAAAAACAAAAATAAAACAATATTATATTCACAAAATTACTTGTACAAATACATAGTCGCTTTATTCATAGTAGACAAAAACTGAAGACCAGGTGTCCATCAATGGAAAATCAGGTTATAGCATATGCATAGAATGGAATGCCATCTACAATTAATATTAATAAATTATGTATACATTTAAAAACATGGGTGAATTTTAAAATGATCATAATGAATAAACTTATTAAAGAGTGAATTCAGAGTAAGTCAGTTTAAATGAAATTCTAGAATACATGATACTAATGATTAGTGCAAAATCTGAAGAGTGATTATACTCTAGAGGTTGAACATGGGTATTAGGAAACTTACTAGTAGGAGCTAATGTTCTCCATCTTCCTGTGGTTTTGATTACAGAGGTACATTATTTCTTAAAATTCAGCAAAAACACCTTTAAAAATGAGTAATTCTAAAAATGTAAATTTTACCATGAAAAATATATATTGAACTATGATTAATGTGAAATTGGTGGAAAAGGACTGATCTTGTCAACTTACTTTAAAAGGTATTTTAAACATTAGATATGCTAGTTGACAGATTAAGGATTGCTAGAAAGATGAATAGACAGGTGATCAAATCTATCTTTTATATTTGTTACCTATTTGAAAAATATTCTTAATGCTGAATAAGTGATTTATTAGGAAATTGATATTGAAAAACACATAATATTTTATTAGATTAAAAGGAAGCAAAGTTTGCATTTCAGTGTATCACCAGAACAAACAACAATGAAAACTGTAAATAATTATCACAAATATTACAACTGCAGAAGATTTTAGCCAAGTCAGTGGGCTAGCCAATTGACTTATGTAAGAAACTGAGACCAAACAAGTTACATCTTTTGCGGAAAAGGTTTTTTTGTACTGTAGTTTAAATGTTCTCTGAAACATTTTCCTCTCAGTAACCATTAAATCACAGCATATAATAACATTAGATTATGATCAATATCCATACTCTTAGGTTAAGAAAGATGATTTTAACTCTCATTAGTTCACCCACCTTTACAGAATTCACAGCTTTTACATTAATGATCTCCCTCTTTAGTTGAGGTAACATTTTACTTTCTTATAGCAGGAGTTTCTTGTTAGAACAGCAATGTGTTATTTTAAATTCTGGCACCAATTCTTTCAGATGGGTGAAGGATTGCTTGTGGTTGCAGCTAAACAGTCAGACAATACTTTAACAAAAATCATAACTGTGAGCCAATTTGTTGATGATGACATACTTCAGAATTGGATATGGTTCAGTCCTAATTTAGTTTGCCAGAAATAAATCAGAACCACCCCTCCAAACACACACTCTCTCACTTTAGTTTTAGCAACATAGAATTCTCTTTAACAAGAAAAACAAAAAAGCACAAATAATTTTATGTAAAATACTGAACATATGCTTCTTTCATTCCAACATTCTCAAAGAATTACTTTGGTATGACCTTCCTTGTTTTCTTAAGCAAATATTACTTAATATTTTAAAGGTCTAATTGTCAAATTGATTGAACTGACCAGCACATCTCTGAAACATCTTGTGGACTTCTCTGAAACATCTTGTGGACTTAGCACTATACTTACTTTTATTACAAAACTGCATCCAATATGAACCAGTAGCATACTTTCCACCAGAGTTCAACTGGTACAAATACCTTGGTTTTTATCTTTATTTTATTCACTTTTTAAAATTTCATGGCCACTTTCTGGCTTCCAACT
The DNA here is from genome assembly GCF_902686455.1 of Sciurus vulgaris. Classification (NCBI taxonomy): domain Eukaryota; kingdom Metazoa; phylum Chordata; class Mammalia; order Rodentia; family Sciuridae; genus Sciurus; species Sciurus vulgaris. Next base: position 19,604,942 of record NC_136470.1, on the reverse strand, counting down.
ACCACTTCCTTCAGAAAATGTTCTTGATTTAAAAAATAGTTTTGCATCTATATATTTAAGATAAAAAATACAAAAACAAAGACTCAGTATTTTAAGTAATAAAGTTCAAGCATAGATAAAAATGACTTAAAATGTGAAAGATTATAAAAAGTGCTTACCCTATTTCAGATTTTAATACATATATCAAGTTAACAAAAGACCCTGAATGTGCATTTCTAGAAGAACTCAGGGCACTAACTCATTATGACAATATCTTCATATCCAACAGAGTCTAAGCCCTGTTCAGTAAAAGGAATCTATTGATAATGCACTTGGATATTGCTACAACATGTTTTCATAAAATTTCTAATGCATACTGTCAGCATTTGTACTTATCACATTATAGCCTGGTAACAAAACACATATTAAGTAGCAATATTTTGTGTGGAAAATAAAACTGTGGAACAACACTGAAGGGAGACTCCAAGTACCTCTTTACTCTGTAAGCCAGAGACAGCAAAAACATTTTGCAGAGTACAGAAGCACAAAAATGCGTATTAAAACCTTGTAAAGTGATAAGTAGAAACCTGTAATTTTATGCATTGGATCCACTTTATTGAGCTTAACACAGGAAGCAGTAGTACCACTCTAGGAGTCTCTAAGAGCCACCATAGCTAATTTAGTGATTAGAATAAGTGAGAGAGTATAGCAGTTGACAAGAACTATAAAACAGTTCTCATTTGCAGCAGTCCGATTGCGCCAAAACCAAAGCAAGGAGAACTGAAGTTTGTAGTTTGCAGGCAGTTTGAAAACATCCTTAAATTTTCTCTACACTGACGTTTGAACATAACAATAATCCTTTGAAAGTAAGAAAAGAAATGGGGTTTTCAAAGAAAGTGAAAAGGAAGGGGTTAGGAATGGAAAGAGTGTAAGTTTTTTTAATGTGAACAGATTAATTGGGGGAAATTAATAATTATTTGGGGAAACTAATAAATTATTTGGGGAGAGTAACAAGTAATTTGGGAGAAATATCATCACATTATGATCTTACTTCGATATGATAGGCTATTTAGCTTAGAAAAGCTTTAAAGTACTTAGTACTCTAGAATAGTTTTTGTGCATGAGTCATAGGACTCAGACACCTTGATGATTCAACAGAGCTGATTTCATTTGTGTCTATGATCATCTCCTCATGATAGTGAACAGGGAACAGACAGGAAGTACACATGTGAAGAAAAACAGTGCTATGCAGAAAAGCAAAGACCATATTCCAGAGTTTTTGATCTGAAAGTAAATGTCTTTGAATATCCTCACTGCAAGTAGTGAAAAACAATCTTTTTTTTTAATGGTCATACATAATGTATATTCATGCCATTCATATAATCATTCATATATATAGGTAATACTGTCTGTTTCATTCTACTGTTTTTCCATCCCCACCTCCTCCCCCCCTTTTTCCTCTATACCATCCAAAGATCCTTCATTCTTCTCTTCCCCCTGGCACCCCCGCATCGTTATATATTGCCATGCACTTATCAAAGAAAACATTTGGCCTTTGGTTTTTTTTTGGGTGGGCCTATTTCATTTAGCATGATATTTTCCAACTTCATCCATTTACCAGCAAAAGCCATGATTTAATTCTTCTTCATTGCTGAGAAATATTCCATTGTGTATATATACCACAGTTTATTTTTTTTAATTCATTTTTATTGTAAACAAATGGGATACATCTTGTTTCTCTCTTTGTACATGAAGTAGAGGCACACCATTTGTGTAATCATACATTTACCTAGGGTAATAGTTTTTGATTCATTCTGTTTTTTTTCTTCCCCCCACCCCTCCCACTCCTCTTATCCCTCTATAGAGTCCCTCCTTCCTCCATTCTTGCCCCCTTCGCACCCCCCATATGTGTCATCATCTGCTTATCAGTGAGATCATTTGTCCTTTGGTTTTTTGAAATTGGCTTATCTCACTTGGCATGATATTCTCCAACTTCATCCACTTGCCTGCAAATGCCATAATTTTATTATTCTTTATGGCTGAGTAATATTCCATGGTAAATATATATATATATATATATATATATATATATATATATATATATATATCACAGTTTCTTTATCCATTCATCAATTGAGGGGCATCTAGGTTGGTTCCACAATCTGGCTATTGTGAATTGAGCAGCTATGAACATTGTTGTGGCTGTATCTCTGTATATGCTGATTTAAAGTCCTTTGGGTATAAGCTGAGGAGTGGGATAACTGGGTCAAATGGTGGTTCCATTCCAAGTTTTCTAAGGAATCTTCACACTGCTTTCCAGAGTGACGTCACTAATTTGCAGCCCCACCAGCAATGTATGAGTGTACCTTTTCCCCCACATCCTCTCCAACACCTATTGTTGCTAGTATTCTTGATAATTGCCATTCTAATTGGGATGAGATGGAATCTTAGTGTAGTTTTGATTTGCATTTCTCTTATTACTAAAGATGGTGGACATTTTTCCATATGTTTATTGATTGCTTGTAGATCTTCTTCTGTGAAGTGTCTGTTCATATCCTTAGCCCATTTGTTGATTGGGTTATTTGTATTCTTCATGTAGAGTTTTTTGAGTTCTTTATAGATTCTGAAAATTAGTGCTCTATCTGAAGTATGAGTGGCAAAGATTTTCTCCCACTCTGTAGACTCTCTCTTCGCATTGCTGATAGTTTCCTTTGCTGAGAGAAAGCTATTTAGTTTGACTCTGTCCCAGTTATTGATTCTTGCTTTTATTTCTTTCGTTATGGGGGTCTTTTAAGGAAGTCTGGTCCTAAGCCAACATGAAGGAGATTCGGGCCTACTTTTTCTTTTATGTAGGGAAGGGTCTGAGGTCTAATTCCTAGATCCTTGATCCATATTCCAGGGTTTTTGACCTGACAGGAAGAGTCTTTGAATATCCTCACTGCAGGTAGTGAAAAAAATCTTTAAAACGAATCACAAACCTTATAAAGATGCTTGAAAAGATATAAACTTGTTATCCAAAATTTCAGGCACTTCTAAATCTTGTTTTGCCATTTCAAATAAAAGGAATTTTAAAGGTATTTGTATTTTGATGTTTTACACATGTCAAATATTCTAATATAATACCAAACTACACATAGTTACATTTTGGGAAATAATAAGAACTAAATAATAATACATAATCTGGGGGAGTAAAGTTCCTCTTTCAGATTAATTTGTGAAATCATGTAGAGTGAATAAATATTAATGTGATTACTAGAATAAAAAGGAGACTTCAATAAAAAGGAAGAAACCATTTTACTTTTTCTTGTCCCATTTGTTCTTTTTAGGCTTACTTCTAAATTCCTTCCCACTGTATTCAGAGAACCCACTGAGAGGAGTTCTACACCGAGGCCAAAGCCCTTTCCTTTGTGCCACTGACATTCTTGCCTTTTGCTCTCGAAATGGTAGTTCTTACAGTCTTGAATGGTTAATGCTGCTTTTTCAGGCTGCTGAAACCTGTAGCACTGAGCGATATTCCTGGATCGGAGACCACAGTTAGGACTTTGGTAAGCATGGGCTCCAGGTAAGATGGTGCTCTTCATTAATGCTGTTGCCGCCTAGCATGTATTTACCAGCTGGACCCAGTTCCTTGGAACTGAGCATGCAAGATGCCACCCTGATTACTGTGCCAAAGGTGGGATAATCCCTCTCCTTGATGTGTGTTTCTCCTGACCTTGTTCTTAAAGCAAGCTTAACATTTCATAAATATTCAAAAGAGTCTTTTCAGTTTGGGGTTATTTTTAAAACCCCAACCTCTGATCCCACCTCCATGCCAGATAAAACTAATGCTGGTCTTGGGAACAATCTTGATGGCCTATTTGAATGGGTTACTTTATTAAAGCTGATGATCAAGCTAACATAACTGAAAAAGTTAGTAGGCCCTATTCTCTCAAAATTTCCTCTTACCCAGGAAGTGTTCTTGTAAAGCCTTAAAAATAAAATAAATTCTCCTGTAAATTCTCCAGGTTTTGAAAAAAAAAATATATATATATATATGAATAAATATAAAATATAACATCATGTAAATATAAAATAAACATTTTACACTTATATATATATTTATAAATATATATGTAAATATAAAAATGAAAATATGCAATTAAATATATTGTATATTTTATATATATACTCTCTCTATATACACATATATATATACACACATAAATATATATAAAACAGTGACTATAAAAACACACACAGAAATTTCTAGGCAGAATTGAGACATAGTTTAAATGTTTGACCATGCAACAGCAAAAAGAATGAATTTTGCCCCTTTTCTCATTTTTTTTCCATCAGCATATGACTAATTGATTTTAACCAATCATAAAGTACATATACTTTGATTAATCCAGAACTGGGATTTTTGCCAGTTAGCTCTGACAAGGAAAAACAGAAATGATTGAACTTCTGTGATTGAGCCACCAAAGAATTGTTTGAAACAATGAATCATGGAATTTAAACCAAATGTATTCACAATTTTCCTGATAGAGGAGGACAAAACAATTCATTGCTAAAAAAAAATTTAAAAAAGACAAAAGAATAGGTTTCAGCGAGAATGATGGAGGGTAGATTATTAAATTGATATCTGAGCAGTTTCAAGTTGTGTTAAGATTCAAGGTTAATACACAGAAACACACTGATATAGGAAGATGATTAGAGAAGAAACAAAACTTAACCGATTTTTTAACTATAATCATATATGTTCAAACACATAGCAAGGGCCCACAAACTTCATAGTGTATACTTTCAGTTTTAGCCAGATGTTGGTCACCATGACCAAAATTCCTGATGAGAATAACTCAGAGGAGAAAATTTATTTTGGCTCATGGTATCAAAGGTCAGGGTTTGTAGAATGCCAAGTCCATTGCTCCAGGCCTAAAGTGAGGTAGTAACAGGAGCTCAGAGGAGCAAAGCTACTCAGCTCATGGCAGGTCAGGAAGCAGAGAGAAAGAGAGGGTCACAGGAAAGATGCACCATTCCAGGGAACCCCCGCCCCCACCAGAACCACAGTGATCTACCTCCTTCAGTCACAGCCCGCCCACCCACGGTTAACACCAAGTCATTCAAACTATGATGGATTTACTAGGTTACAGTTCTCCAAATCCAATCACTTCAAATTTCTGCATTAACTGGGGAGTTTGGGGGATGTTGTGGTTTGGAAACTTGTTCTCCAAAAGTTCATGTCTGAGAAAATGCCAGAAAGTTCAGAGGTGAAATGATTAGATTATGAGAACTGTAACCTAATTGGAGGGTTAATCCACTTCCATGGATTAACTGGGTGATAACTGTAGGCAACTAAGTTATGCTTGGGGAAAGCAGGTCGCTGTGATGCCCTTCCACCATGATGTCGGCTGACTGTTGACTAAACCTCTGAAACTGTGAGCCAAAAGAAAAGTTTCCTCCTCCACATTATTCTTGTCAGGTCTTTTGGTCACAACAATGAAAAAGCTGACTAAAACAGCAACACTTCACATCCAAATGTTAATACATACACAGAACTTGTAGTTAAGCAAGGAATCTGATAGAGCAAGAGAGAGTAGAATAAATTCAGAGGTCCAAGGAATATCCAGGACCAAACCACCATTACATATTTTTATTTATACCTGGTCAGGCCTTGAAATGAACTGCCAAGATGAGCTGATGAATGCTTGTTCCAGAAGACCTCTGGAAAATCTTACATCTAATTCTTTTATGTACATGAAGTCTGCCTTTCAGAGGATTCTGTCCATAAACATACCAGGTCTGATGTCACTAAGGAAGTTTTGAATCTTCAATTAATTTGTTAGTTAATTAGCTAGTTAATTAGTTAAACCACTTTCATTTATTTTGGCAAAGAGTCAAATCCAAACTCACAGACATTCTGAGGGCTATGCACAAATATCTTCTAGTTTGCTCTAAAACACCTCTGTCACATAGAATGATCTGCCGCTGTACAGGGTGATCTTGTCGAGGTTATTTGCCTTATGATAAGGAGTTGGATAAAGTTGTGTCAGCTGCTAGATTATATGAGGTAGTGCCTATCTACGATTTAGTGATGAAGGGAGGAGATGACCTTAGCACTAGCAGTCTATGGTGCCACTGCTTTTCATGCTGGTATGTAGTCTTATATTGACTCAGATATGACCAGCAAAAATGAGAAGAGAGCTTTTTATGACCTACAAACTCAAGGTCTATTATCAATCCTTCCTCAATATTCATTCAGAGATTTAATGTTGCCTCTTTACAATTATTCAAAAAAAAAAAAAAACTGCAAAATTTTCCATTTCCCAAAAACGTATTCCCTTGAGTTAGAAATTGGTAAGACATCCCTAGACATTCCTAAATAATTTTTATGTAAAATTACCATTATTAAATGAGATCTCAGTAAACTACCTTGTAATATAAAATTTGCATATGTAATTATAATTTTATTAACATAGGTGGAAAATATCAAAGTTCTAAATATTAAATGACAATTACGTAGGGTTTCTTTAGTTTTTTAATGTTTGGTTGCCTAAGTCCTGGCTTAAATCTCTGTGGCTTAAAAGAATCTGAAATTTAGCTTAAAATGCAAATATGCCTTGTCCTTTTAAGCATTACATTTGGTTTAAATCACAAGTGATTTGGTAATATTAACATCAGAAGAGTTGCCAAATAGAGAGTTTCTGTGTCTATGCGTTTGTCGATTGATAACCATGAACTCATTCAAAGCTCAGGGAAAACCTGAGTGATGTCAAGCAGTTGGCAACTGTGCAGACTGATTAAAAGCACTACCTCATTGCTCCAGAGACAATGACAGGAACTCTTGATGAATTTGACAGGTTTACTGACATTAACTCTAATAAGACCGCATTTCAGTGCAGTCACACTAGGATACAAACTGAGCTGTTCCCTGCACACAGTCCTTGAGGAGGAGATGAGATACATGTCATCAGATACTGCACACACAAGTAATGAGTAGTTACAACTTAAGTGAGATGGAGTAGACATGCTTTATTCCCTCCACAATCTTCTTTGAATTGCATTTGTCCAAAACATTACACTATTTCAAACAAGAAAAACCACTCAAAATAAGTGCCTTGCAAGATGCTGGATATTCTTGGGGGGATCCTGAGTCATACACTGTGCTTCCACAATCATGGACCTTGGAGAGCTATTTGTATCTCTGCCTTCTCTCTTATGACTATATTAGGCGTTAGCTTTTGAGCCTGTTATAACATTAGAAATGCATAATAAACTACATAACCTAATAGAGTTCAGGTACTCAAATGTGTGATGCTGAAAGAAAACATGGAATAAAAATCCCTTTATGAATACTGCATACTGAAGGTTGGCATTGAGTTCAACCCTAATTAATGAAGAGATTTTGGATAGGAGAGTCATAGAAGGAGCAGGGCATTGCAAAGAGCAGAAAATGAAAAAGAGACATGAAATATGAGAGACCAGATGCGTCATACTTTTAAGAAATGCCTGGTCCAAAGGGAATTATCTGTAACTTAGAGCTGCAAATCGGAATTAGAGAGGAATAGAGTTGGGCATATTACATGTTGAGAGAGATTGTTAAGGGTCTTCAAAGTAGGAAGAAAATTTTGATCTCAGCTACACAAAGATTTGTTTAAAAACTGTGAATACTTTAAAAGTGAAAAGAAAAGATCTTATATTTTAGAGAAGTTTGATCATTTAGTATTATGAAAAAACTGATTATAAAGAGCCAGGATTTAAAAACAACTATTAAAAAGCCAATCTGTCAACCTTTCTTCCATTTTCTGTATAAGAAATTATCAGTAAAAACAGAACACAAAATAACACATCAAGAAAGAATGACGTTTAATAAGTTACTTTAAAAAAAAGCAAATAATGGCTTCATTTTTACTTTCTCTCAAGTATAATTTAATTATGAAACAAATGTTAGCAAAACCTGAAACACATTTTCTTTAACTTTGTCAAAGCTTCAGAAAAAAAGAAAAAAAAAAAAAAAAAAAGCTTACTTTCATTGTTGAAAGACTGCATGCATCCTTTTTTAAAAATCCCATCCAGGGTTTTTGTTTTAATTTTCAATCCATATTTTATACTCTTCGTCTCAGGTCAAAGAGTTAATTTTACTATTTTTCTATGCTACTTTTTGGCAAATTTAGGTATATATTTAGAAATTCTAAAAATAGTAGTATCATGAATCTCAGTTTTTCTGTCCTACAGCTTCAATGATCTTACAGGACTATCCCTCCACTCAACACTATCTTCCTGTTTGGTTATTATTATTCTTAGATTTTTTTTCTAAATGAAATTTAACTACCATATCTCATTTACTAATGTTGAGCATACCACTATTTTTTTATTTATCTAGCTTTTTAATACATTAGTATTATTTAAAGGGGAATAACTTGTATTTAATTTTGACAAGAATTAAAAAAAAAAATATGAAAGGCCAGACATAAACTGAGGAGAGTGTTTACTGACAAGTTAGCAAATCTTATGGTGAAAAGATGTTATTAAGTGAAGTAAAGGGGACTGAGGTCCTATTCAGTCTTCAAATGGTGCTGAAACCTACTGATACCCATTCTCTACCAAGGGGCTTCAAGTCAATTCAGTCTAGTCACGGAACTGTGCATCATTTAACTAAATTGCCAGAATTAGCCTATTTCTAAGATGGTTAAAGAGGTGTACTCTCTTCCCATTGTTCTGTCCATCCTTGTTTTATTGGTGCCATGGTTGCGAACTAGCTTATTCTAATTATCTAAACCTAGCGGGGCCCATTAGGCAGGTGGCATTACATTTTTTGGAAACAAGGTGCCACATTAGTGGTACCTACAAGAGAATCTAGCATTACCCCCCACACAGCAAATTTATAAAGAAAAGTAATAAAAAATGAAATAAAAATCTACGTTCTTTCGTTGATAATATAGCAGGTTTTTTTAGAAAATAGAAACATGAAAAAGTTCTTTATATTTTGAAAAACAATCTGAAAAGTAACAGTGAAGTCATTGGTGAGACAGTATATTTTTTAGAAAGTATTTCAGCAGTAGAAATCAGTGATCATCAAATGAAAAGGTTATCTGATGTGTTTACTGCTCCCCCAGACCTAACACATATATAATGTATAAGTCTTAGTTCTTCAATCCTCTGAATGTATAGACCAGGGGAACGGCAAAAACTTTTGGAAAAACTTTATAATGACTTTGCTTTTTTAATGTGAAATTTTGAATACCTGGCTTAGGCATTTTAACATTTTTAACATACTAAATTGCTATGAAAAATAGTCCATAAATATATTTTTATAGAGGTTTAGATGCAAGTAATGAAAATTCTTTTACTCTAATTGGGTTGCAATATAGAGAATTTATTACCTCTAATTGCAAAAGTTGATAATTTGGTGATAATTTCAGAAGGCCAGTGTTAAATATATTTTTAAAAAAGATGTTCTCAAGTTGTTTCCCACAAAAGAATATATTTCTCCTCTTATCTTAAGGATCAGAATGTGGTGATCAACACTTTTAAGTCAATTTCTGGGAAGAAAGTAGGAACTACCATAATTGGTTTAGGCAAAATATTCTCAATTGCAATGCTTATCAGTATTATTTGGAGGGTTTATGAAAACAGTTCATGAGGCCTGACCCATACTAGAGTTTTAGAGTCATTAGGTCTGGGATAATAATGCTCATGAATTTGCCTTTCTAAAAACTTCCTAAGTGATGCTGAGGTTGATTGAAGACTGAATTTTAAGAACCACTGTTTTAGACCAAACTGTATTAAACTTATGAGAAAACAACAACAACAAAAAAATTCATATTGATAATCATTGGACTCAGCAAAGACAGTGATCTCCACTCATATCTGGGATTTTCCTAATAAGGAAAAGGGAAGATGGACTCCGCTACACACCCACTTATATGTCAGTACTACAGTGAGTTTAATGATCATTGTCTATAAATAAAGAAACTAAAACTTAGAATTCTGTTTTTTTAAAAATAAATGAGATAACAGCACATGGGTGTCAGTAAGAACGCCGCAGGGTGGAGTGGCCAGACATCACGCGGGTAGTTCGATAGGAAAGGCGTGTTAAGGGAAAGGTAGAAGACACACTCTCACAGTGGAGGTAGGACCACAGGCGGAGACCCTGGTGGGCCCTGCTGAATGGAGGCCTAGGAACCGAATCACCGACTAGGACCCCAGATTGACTGAGGTTGTTTGGAATCATCCAAGAGAAATAGCATACACACTGAAAATATTGAGAATGCTATTTTCTTTCCCTACTGCTGCTCCTGGCTTGATGTACTTTTATTTTTCATAGTCCTTAATGTTTGGAATAGTTTCCTTTGAGACTGAAATAGGCTGCGATGTTTATAACTTTTAACCCTCTAATTAAGCATGGCTATTAATGACAATTAATGTTTTATTATTTAAAATCAATAGTATTCTTTCAGTAATTTTTTTGGTCTATGAATGTGAATACTTAATAATATCATTGAACTGTAATATAAATGATACATATATTAAGTCTGCAGATTTTTAAAGCCTATTTTACTACGAAGGTAAAAATGAGTTATTACATCAGAAATTCAGAATTCCTTCTAGAAAGATTATAAAAATCTTTTTTATACCCTTTTCCATTCTGAGGCTGAGGCCCCGCTAATAAGACTAACAAAACACAGATTAACAAGAGAAAATGAACTCACATACAAGTTGTATTTACACATGTGAGCACTTAAAGGTGAATAACTTGAAAAGGAGGTTAGAACTTGGGTTTATAAAGTGTTTTTTTCTCTCTTCTCCTTGTGTATACACACACACACACACACACACACACACACACACACACTGGGATTACATATACATATTACAAACACATATAAGAGAAAGAAACAAGAAGAAAACATATAAGAGAAAGAAACAAGAAGAAAAAGAAAGAGACTATAACTTTTAAGCTAACATATGTGTAGCTGCTGAATTTGTCAGGTTGGCTCCCATAGACAATAAAGACATTCTATACAGGATAGCCTTTATTTTAATAATAATATGAAAGCAAAAGTAAAACCAAAAGTGATAGCAAGAGAGAAGGAGAAAAAAATACATTGTCAGATTGGGGGAACACCATACCTGAGGTCATGCATCTGAGAGTTCTAGAGCAGCCTTTCAGGGTCCAGATTGGCTAGGGTAGAGCCCAGGGTAGAGCATCCTCTCCACTGTGAGACTCCAAAGTCTTATTCCCAGTGGGACTCCTCAAATACAAGTTAGAACAAAAAAATCTCTGCTCTGACAACCTAGTGATCACCTGTAGGAAACAACATCCTGCCAAGCACTGGCCAGATCCCCAAAGGGAGGGAGCGATGTCCTTAAGTTAGTGAATGACTCCAAGTTACCCTGAGTGAACCAAACCCACCTGGAAGAATGCATTCTTTAGAAGTTCCACCAAAGATTTGCAGAGGTCACAGCAGTCACATGGACAGGTACAGTCTTTAATATTTTTCTTAGCCCTTTAGGGACTTTGAGTTCAAAGGGTGGCAAAGTGTAGAAAGGTAAATATCTGGGAGAAATTAATGGAAGAGAAAAGCTGGTTGGTGAAGTTTGTCCTGTAACTTCCTCTGGTGCTGTATTCAGGCTGATTAGAAAACACAGTTGTTTCCGGTGATTGACAAGTAACTATTTTCCTTCCTAGAAGGACCTTCACAAATTTATGTCCTGCTATTGGACTACCAGGGGAATAGAAGAAAACCTCTCTTGTATCTGGTTTTTCTCAGTTTCCTTTATTTAGATCACAGTAAACCTTCTGCATTGCCTAGCAGGTAAACTCATTTGTAAAGAATCCTATGCGTTCATATAAGTCAGGTAGAATTTAAAAAGTATTATTAGCAAAAGAAGAGGGGAAGGAAAAGAGGAAGAGGAGAATGAAGGTGAAGAAGAGAAAGAAGAGGAGGAGGAGGAAGAAAATAAAAAAGGAGGAGATGGAGGAGAAGGAGAAAGAGAAGAAGAGTAATAAGAATTATTTCTTTCCAGGGTATGTAACTCAATTATTTATAAAGCCATTCCCTCAAAGTATATAGGACTCTTTAGGGGCCTTTTTTACTTTCTGTTTTTGTTGGAAGAGCTAGAAATAAAACCAATATACTTACTTGGCTTTGCATCCTTCCTGGAAGTGGCAAGCAAGTTCTGGCCACATTGTAACCCTAATGAAATGCTGGAAGGGTCTAGGATAGCGGAAATGAGCTGAGGCATCACCAGGTAACCAGCTTGAGACATGAATCTCTAAGGAATGCCCAGCATAGATAGTCCCCATTCACAAGTTCCTATTGTATTGTGTTTAAAAATGATGAAAATTATCGAAACCTGAAAGATACAAAAGACTCTGAAGTCTAAGTAGCATATATAAACGAAGTGATTGCAATGAATATTCTTCTGATTAGTTGGAAAGGAAACTGTATCCATGCTCTTCTAGCAGTTTTAGGAAATGTATAAAACTAAAAATTAGTAAATCAACTGCTAGAAACATGATTGCACCTTAAGTAAATCTGACAGAAAGGTTAGTCTATGAATGCCTTATATAAATATCTGAATATGAAATAAAAATGCAAGATTTGGATCTTATAAAAATAGTATTTTTCAATTAGATCAAAGGTGTATGTAGAATCATCATTTTATTTTAATACAAGATCTTCTCAGGGGGGCATTTATTTTCACATTAGAGATGAGGGCATTAAGTACATGATGGTCAGATGTCATTAAATGTTACATTAATATAACTTATTTTATTTAACCTGACTACAGACTTCCCAAACACACTTCTGATTAAATATTTCTTACATTTGTTTCCTGTAATGAAGAAATGCAGTTATCTTCACAGAATTTGTGTCGCTCACTACAATTCAGTAAACTGATAGACTGTTTTTACATCAGTTTTAGAGCTTCACTAATGTGAGCCAATTCTTCAGCAACTGAATCCATCTTAATAGTGTCATAATGATAAAGCTAAGAACCAGATTATAAATAGTGATAACTACTCTTCTGTCAAGCCAGGCAATGCCAAGCAAAAATTTTTAAATTCATAGTCCCCTTCAAATCACATCTTTTCACAAAATGGAAAAATGAAAGGACGCATTAAGCATAAGTTATGACATCAAAAAGAGTCTGCTTGAATTGCTTCATTTTGTCCAGAAAACTAACACATAAAATCACACACAGAGATATGTACGTATTCATCATGTCTATATGATTGACAGAGCTGTTTTGTTTTGTTCATTTTTAAAATGAAAGTAGGTTATCTGACCTTCACTATAGGAAATTGTCATGGAATTATAGGAGGAATGTTCATTTGATTGACCAATGGGCAGATTTAAATAAATAAAAAATACATAAGGGGATTGAGATCAAGGGTACAGGAGACAGCAAGTTAAACATTTCTGAATTCAAAATTCTCCCCAATAGTGATATAGATTTAATCATGAAAAGACAAATACAGTTAAGGTGCCAAACACTGAAGGAGGGGATTGATTTTTATCCTTCCTATAAGGTAACAGGGTAACTTATCACAGTTTCATGCATGCAGGCAGCAGATAGGAGACTCCTGAACCAGAGACAATGGAATTTCTTCTATCAAGGTACATAAGGTAGGATTAGTTTTATGTTAACTCTGGCAGCCTTTGTCCCCAAGACCCACTTGGAAATCAGAACAACCCAGGTAGATGCTATAAACACAATAGGCTTACATTATTAATGATAATCTGGCAGTCTTTCAAAAGCAGCAGCTAAAAATGTTCAACTTTTGTCTCAGAGAGAGACATTTTCTTTTTTATTTTGGATAAAAATAATTGTTCTTTCCTTTGAAGGGAAACATCACTTCTACCCTCCAAGGCTGATTATGAAACCAACATTTTTGAGCATACAGAATGAATGATGTTAAAGACTTCATTCAGAAGTCATAAAAAAAATTCTAGAAGTTGCATTAATATTTCTCAATCAATCTTGGATTTTGAACCTCTAATACAATGAGCAAAATAAATCTCTTAATTGCATAAGTAGTCTGTGATAGGTACGTAATTATAGTGATAGAAAAGGTAAATGATACTAATAAAAAGGGAGATTTCACCGAAAAACTTCATGTAGGATGTTTTTGCCCTTAGTGGTCTTTTATTTTCTCTCTTCCAATTTTTTGTTAATTTTCATAAATGGCAACAATAGGTAAGTTGCATTCTTTTGAAATTCTTAGACATAGCATTTCAAATCCATATATTCTTTAGAAATTCTTCTGCTAGAATTTAGTCTTATATGTCCCCTGAAGACCCATATTATAAAGTTTTATTCCCCATTGTGAAAGTGTTGGGAGTTGGTAGAAGCTTTAAAAGGTGGGACTTACTGAGATGGAACTTATTTCATTTTGTTTGTGTTTCCCAGTCATACTTTCATCAATGTTTCAATGTTTTCTGTCAGGTTTTATGAATCATTTTTTTTTTTTAATGAGTGTCTACACAGTCAACATGAAATTGAAATTGGATTTTTGATTCAATCTGAAAATGCTTTTAATTTAGTGAATTAAACAATATTGTAGTCATTGATGAGAAATTTATACTTAGCTTGAATTGTGTCATATTGTTATAAATTATACTTTCTGTTTATACATCTATCATGCATGTTATAGATGCTCTCATTCTAAACTGATATTGTATATATTTACTTTTATATGTCTAACAAAGTATAAAGCTTAATAAAGTCTAATTGTGACATTTATAATTAGAATTAAATGATACCACTAGTCAAACTATATATATAATGCTCTATTATAATGAATAAAAAATTTATTATTTTTCCCACATTTTCAATTTTATTCACTATCTGATTTTAGATCTTGCTATCTGTACATATTAATAAATATGATCACATTACTTGATTTTCAGTTTAAATATTCAACTTCTCATTCAATTAGATGAAGCAAGACATTATTTATGCTCACTGTTGCTTTTTCTCCTTCCCCAGAAAACAATTACAAGTATTCTATAATCACATACCATATTTTTAGTTCCCTGGTAAATATGTATATGCGTGTACTTGTGTGTATCTCATACTCACTAACAGTATTTTTGCCAATTTTTCCCCAGATGTTTCTTGTTTATCTCTTCTTTTAAGCTCTAGAAGTTTCTAAGTAGCCAAAGAAAAATATTTTCTAAATTCTTTATAATTTCACATTAGTTTTAAAAGCATAAGAAACACAAATGATAATAGGCAAGTCTGACTACATCTGTGTTAATTACCTTTTTGTTCCTGTGACAAAATAACTGACAAAAATGACCTTGAGGAGTGATAGTTTATTTCATGCTCATGATTTCAGTCCATGGTCAACCACCTCAGGGAAGCTAAAAGAAACAACAGAGCGGCCAGGGACAAAATATAATCCCCAATGGCATTTCCCCAGAGACCTTCTTCCCAGTCTTTTCCCACATACCCATAGTTACAAACCAGTAATCCAAATTATTACTAGTCTCCTCAACTATTAATATGTTTTAAAAATATTTTTTTAATTGTCAATGGACTTTTATTTATTTATTTATGTAGATGGGGTTCTTAGAATCAAACCCAGTGCCTCACACATGCTAGGCAAGCGCTCTACCACTGAGCCACAACCCCAGCCCCTAATGTTAACATTTTATGTTACTAGGGGAAATCTGTCACAACTAACAAATAGGCATTGAACAATTCAATTAGCTAACATTCAGATTTTATTAGAGTTTTACCAGTTTTTTTGTTTTTTTCTTTTCCGATATATATTCTGGGATACCGCATCTTGTCTCCTTAATTCCCTCTAACCGTGAATTTCTTCATCATCAAGATTTGAATATGAGGGGTCTTCCTCCAAAAGCTACTGATACTGCAGGAATATGTGGAATTAAATGATTTGATTATGAGAACTCTAAGCTAATTGTTTCATCTTAATGTGAATGGACTGACTAGGTAACTATAAGTAGGTGGGGTGTAGACGGAGGAGGTGGGTTATAGGGAGTGTTCCCAGGAAGGGTACATATTCCCTCAGTTCCTCCAGACACTCCCCACCCTCTCTATTTCATGCCCTTTGTGAACTTTTCTCTCCTGGGCTCTTCCCCCTGGTGTGCTGCTTCCTCTCAGGCCCAGAGGAATGGAGTTGGCTCGCTGTAGACTGAGACCTCTGAAACCATGAGCCCCAAATAAACTTTTTGTGCTCTAAGTTATTCTTCTTGGACATTTTGGCTATAGAGACAAAGAAAAGCTAACTAAAACACTGAGTCTTTGTTTTTAAGGACCTAAACTTTGAGGAACACTGACCATATATGTTGAAGAATTCACATAAATTTGGGTTTAAGCAATATTTTTCTCATGATTTGCCTATAGCAGTGAAAATGGGGAAGTATATCACAGAAAATGCATTTTTATTACATATTATCAGGTTGTATGTTATATCAAAATTATTTATCATGGGTTGTGTTACTTTTTGATCATTTGGTAAGATAGTGTTTGTTGTTGTTTCCAATGTGAAATGACTTTTTTTTCCTTTCTCTACTCTATGAAAGTCAATAATTAAGTTCAGCTCATTCTCAAGGGGAATAAAAGTTCTTGTCAATCTCCTGCAGGATTGTCCAAACACATTATTTGGAATTTTCTGTAAGGAATAGTTATCCTTTTACCTCCATTTATTTACTTACTCAGTAATTTACTTGTAACACTATAGACTCATGCAATTGAGTTTCCTACCTTGGCTTATAATCTTAAAGTACCTTATTATTTATTTGTTTATTTAATTAACTGGAACTTCTCCATCATTTGCCACTGGAACTTTTCAAATGACTGCTCTGTCCCTTTGATGTGTCCTCATCCTTCTCCCCTTCTACCACTCCCTGGCTTTCTCCCACTAGGAGAATACTACAGTTTTTTCTTGTATTTTGCCTTCCAAGACCCTAGATTTGGTCATTTTTTTCATAAAACTTTGCTTTTCTAATTTTAGAGATATAGTAGAAAAGTATTAAGATTCAACATGTGGTCTCTGGATTTGCCCTTTGAACCCAGTTTATGAAATAGTCACAGATGGCTTGGTTTATGTCATCTCAACTTTGGCCAGAAATCCCAATCATCATAGGTTGGGATTAAAAATAATCTCTATTTTAAAGATTATATTAGATGTGCTTTTCTGCTCAGGTTGTCACAAGAAGATACCATAAACCAGGAGGCTTACAAAACAGAAATATGCTTTCTCACATTTTTGGAGACTGCAAGTTCAGGATCAAGGTGTTTACAGGGCTAGTCTTGAGACATCTCCTGGGTTTGTAGATGTTTCACTGTAAACACACATGCCTTTCTTTTGTGCATTCACGCATGGGATCAAACAAAGAATCTCTTGTGTAAACTAGTCCTGTTGGTTAGGGCCCACCCTTGTGACCTCACTTAACTTCATCTTAAAGGATCTTGATCCAATTATATTCACACTGGGATTAGAACTGTAACATGTAAATGTTGGGTGACATCATTGAGTCCATAACATTAGAAAAAAGCATTAGGAGTTGAAGTTCAGGTAATTTTGTATGAGGACCTTTATACATTAAACATTCCTTGACATATAATAAACAACTGTAGCTTTTAAACTTTTTACTTTTTGAGAAAATTTTCCTTAGACATCTTAGTAGTGCTACTTTAGGAAATTGAACATATGGCTGAAAAATCCAACAGTATCTACGTTGGGGCCTTGATATTGCTTTAAAATGAAGCATTATCCAAGCTGTTTCTAATTAGTGTGAAAGGACCAAGTTACCTCTACCTTCTTTGTCAATTCTGTGCATACAGTGTGCTCTCTGAAATGCCGGTAGAAGGCAGGTAAGAGAAGCTCCAAATTGAATATAAATATAATCAATTCTCCTTTCATTCCACTTTTTTTCATTAGATTTTCCAGTTAAGTCAAAACAAACAAGTAGATGCTTTATTAATAATTTTATGAGTGCTTCTGTAAAATCTGAAACAAAAATTTGGCAACAAATCAAAGGAAATGAACGAATAATGAGAAAAGCAGATGCGCACAACAATAAAAGCAATCAGTGCTGATTCTATTTTTGCATGTTGGTCCTTGGTGGCTTGTCTGTGGATTCTGATGATTAGTGTCTCAGGAAAACGATTTAGAGAAATCAGTGTTCCATTTATTTTCTGTATGTGTTTTCAGGAGTTGAAGCAATTGCTAAAACTGTAAGTGACAAAGAGATAAGTCTGCATATTTTTACAAACATCGATTTTTGTCCTTTATTTAAATATTTTCAAATTTTGTACTTTGTGAGAGCTACATCAATAAACTTATTATATCAGAAAATACATAAACTTAAAAGATGTTGTATTTTTAAGGTAGTTCAGTGATATCTATTAGATGGTTATTTATGGTTACACAGTTATATATGATATGGATGTGTAGCACTAGTACTTGTATTTGTACTATTACTTATTTATCTTGTTTTACTTAATTTATTGTTAAACACATTTAAATTTGTACCTATCTGCATTTTCAATTGACCATAAAGGAACATCACTCAAATGTAACTGAATTTTTTTTTTTTAATATTTAAGTTGCTAGTTTATCTCTCTTTTCCCCTACTAAAATAGTCTTTGATTTATTGTGATTCTTGGATACTTATAAGACACCTATAAGAAAAATTAAATATTGATTTCCTAGTGTATAGTACAATATTTCATGGACTTAACACTAAATAAAGTGCCAACTGCTAAGACATTCCCTGTAGATGTAAATTGCTATATCTTCTCACTCCAAAGGGAAAACAAATAATTTTAACCCTGATTAGCCAATATTGCACTATTTACTGTTTTTTTGTTTTGTTTTGTTTTTTCCTACTGTGGTCAAGAACTACAATATTGTTGATAAATCAAGATTTTCCTTTGCCAAATCAATGTTCTGTTATTTTTAAACAAAATTTGATGGCTCTTTGAAATACAACAATATATAATTAGCCCACCAACCATGGGTCCCACATTTGCACATTTGACCAACTACAGAAAACATTTTTTTGAAAATGTTTTCAAAAAATTGTGTCTGTACTGAATGCAAACATTGACATTTTTCTTGTCATTCACTACACAAACAGTTTAAGAAATATTTACATACCATTTACATAGTATTAAGTACTATAAATGACCTAGAGATGATTTAAAGTATAATGGAAGGTGTGCATAGACTAAAGGCAAATGCCATGTGATTTTATATAAAGGACTTGAGCGTCTGCAGGTTTCAATGTCTTTAGGGGTCCCAGATCCAAACGTCTTAGAATACCAAGGAATGACTCCATGTTTCAAAATTATCAGAATATTAAGAATTTTATTTATTTATTTATTTTATACCTAAACTTAAAATGGACATTTTGATTTAGTAACTACTTCTCTTTCCTACTATAATCCAAAAACTTTTAAGTTACATATAAGTATGCAGGATAGTTTTACAGAAGTATTAGAACTGACCATAAACAGGTAAATAAAAGATGCTGTATGATTCCATATTCCATTATCTTTAATTTGGTATTTTAGAATTTATTTTAAGATAAGCTTTCATCTAGTTTTACATCTCAATGGGCTACAGTTTGGACACTTTTCTATCAATGATTAATTAAGTTTATCTTAAGAGTCAGCCTTGATCACTTAACCACTATATATTAATTACATCTTCTATCTTATATGTTGTATTCTCAATGGTCATATGAACAGGTGCTGCCATTTTTTTATCTACTGATAATTGATATGTACTATTTGTATATATAAATATCACAAAATTCACAATGGGTGTAGGAAGAGTGAAGTACTTTGTAAGGCAGAAGAAATTCAGGGGCTGACATAGGCTTCAGGGAAATACAACAGGAATATTTTAAGGCCTAGAGATTGATTAATGAAGTACAGTTCCTTTTACATTGAATTTGAATTATTTTTAAAGCCACATTCAGACATTACCAATTTATACAGCCTTTTTTTTTTTTTTTCCTATTTGGGAAATTCACTTTGCTTTAAGTCTTCTCTGTTAAAGAAATGATACTACATATTTTGAGAGACTGAATTTATATAGAACAATATCTTCTTTCCTCAAATTTTAAAGGTTCCAAACTAGTTTGGTAAGATCATATATTGCACAGTATATTACAAGTTGAAAATAAGATAAATAAATGTATTAAGCTTATCATTTGTCAGGCATTGTCTTAAACATTTTATTTCTAGGAATGCACTTAAAATGTCCTACACAATTGAAAAAATACACTAAGTAAAAGTGTGGTATACAAGCTCATCTAACTATACCTATACATATATATAATGTATAATACATATGACACATATCTATTATACATTTACATGTATAATATATACAAAATATCTATTAGCTAGTCATATATCACAGGTTTCTTTCCACCAGATTCCCAGAATTACTTATACTTAGTATTTCATAGATTCCAGTATGTTTTATTTATTTAATTTAATTTACCCTACATTTATTTAATTTTATTTTACAGTTAACTCTATTGCCTGATATATGATTGATGTTCAGTAGACAGTTTATTCACTAGATTATGTCTAAATACCTAAATGAAATGTTGTATTAGTTATATTATGTATTTTCTTGCCAAATATTTTCTTAGTGACTACAGATTCAACTCAAAATTCCGTACCTTGATTTCCAAATCTGTTTAAAAATATATTAGTTTATCTTTTAGTCTTATTTTCTATCTAATTATTATGGATAAAAGAATAATAATTGGGTGGGAAAAAATGATAATTTGGTGGAAAAGTGGACTAAAACTTAAAAAGCATTAACTGCAGATTTCAACTTCTACCCATGAACTTAAACACAACTTACCCTCCAACTGTAGCTAACTAAAAAACTGGTTAAAATGTACTGAGAAATCGACGTCTAACCCTGGGCAGTGAAGACCAGTGGACTCTACTGTTATCTCTGAGACAAATGAAATGAAGGAGATGGTAGGAGCTTCCTACTCCTACCATCCTACTGAGATGGTAGGAGCTTCCTTCAGCAGACAATCTCTGATCTGCAGAGTAGGAAAGGAATCTCAAGCCGAGCCTGACAGTCTCATTGAGAAGAGGAGACAAAGACAAGAGCCCTGGAAATTAAGACAGCTACAGGGGGAAACATAACTCTGCAGAGCATTAGCTCTAGAAATCATCACAGAGGTCCATGTGGGTGACTGGCTCATTACTAATAATGCATGCGTTGTATAACTCTATGTGGCTATGAAATAACAACTACCAAACAATTATACAATAAGAATTCACAAAGACACATTGGGAGTTATTTGACTTATTTTAGAGAGTGGATACAACACTGGGGATAAATGGGACATTCAAGAGAGACACCAGGAGGATCAAGAGAGTCACCAGAAGAAAATGAAATCAACACCTCATAAAGAAACCTGCACTCCATGTTTATTGCAGCCTTATTCACAATTGCCAAGTTACTGACTCAACATAAAGTTTTGGAAAGTAGAAGAAAGGATAATGAAAGTCAGACATGGGGAGAACATTAGAACATTTCTGTATGATCAGTTACAAAACAAAGAAAAATGCTGTTATCACCTTTTTTCTCTTCAGTATGTTTTCTGCAATAATCATGCATTGTTGCAATCATACCAGAAAAATAAGCATCTGAATTTTGTGCAGATTGTTAAACACAAAGTGATTTAGGGAAAACGTGAGCTCTAATGTAATTCGCCTGTTTTGGCTTCTACAGGAGAAAAGAAGGGAGGGAGCTAAGATGACCCAACTAGGAGTCTAGACAGGATTTCAGGGACATCATTCAGCTTCTTAAATCAGATGATGATTATGCTAGAGTTTATCAATAATAGATTCCATAAGTTGTTTTTACACTGGACCAAAAGGCAAAAATGTCTTTAAGGTCATTCAATGCTCAGTTCAGGGCTTTCTTCCACTGCATTATATGGTTTAAAAGGATAATTTAATTCCACTATTGCTCTCTCACTGATAACATTTCATTCAAAGACAAACCTTTTTTAAGTAATCAAATTTGCCATTTACCTGAATATCTTTTGTCCATTCTCTGGCATCTGAATGTTGTAGATCCTATAATAGGATTTGAACTAAATTATTACAGGTCAGAATTAGAGAATGTTTTTCATAACTCATTAGTACTGATTTTTTTATCTTATTATGAGTAAATTCTTTAGAACTTACTATTCAGTCTTTCAAAAAATAATGATTTTGTTTTAAATTCCAGTTTGTAAATTTAAAGGGAGTAAAAATAGATTGAAGTATATGTGTAAATTGCTTTAACACAAACTTAAAATTAAACCAGTGGCTTTATTAAAATGCAGTACAATTTGCAAATACCTTAAATGTGTTTTGCCATGTATTACTAAATTTTACACTAAGACTCCTGTGGATTAGCTCAGTATTTAATCTGGGATCCTTGTCTAAAAACAAGCATCTATATTACATATTCAAGTACTTACTGGGACATTAAAACAATTTAAGTGAAAATAATGTCCACTTTTAAAAGGTACAGAAGCAGCATGTTCTTATAATAGTCATTATATTCAAATTCAATTATTCTTGATATTCCCCAGAGATTAAAATTTTTTAAAAAGTCTTTCTATTTTTATATTTTCCTGTATATCTGTGACGACATACTGCCCTCTTTTGAACAAAAGCAGCTAATAGTCAGGGGAGTAGGGTTTCTACAAAGCAAAATCAGAATGCTCAGAATAAAACAGAATTATAAACGAAGAAGTGTAGCTTTTCTGTTTTGCATGGGTTAAAGAATACTGAATTTGATTTCATTTTCTCCAAGTCAAACATTTTGAATGTGTGTTCTTACTTTCATGACCATTTTTGGTTGCCTTTGAATACAGATTGCTGTTCAAAAAAGTTTATGCATTTGGAAAACCTTGTCTTCAATATATCTATTGTAGTAATTGATACAAAACCCTAATGGTCTGTGCAAAACATCTGTAGTTCATCTGAAGTTATTTGTGACCAGTTTACTATTTGCTCTTATTCACCTCTACAAATGCTTTGTCCTTACCAGAAGTGTACCCATAGTTTACCCACAAGGCTAGTACAATAAACCTGTCAGTGTGAAGTACACTGTGGATAGAAGTTTGAGACCGTCTCCAGATGGCTACCTAAAATTTATTTCTTGACTGCCACAGGTATATTAACTTTTTCTCTTATTTTGTAATCGTTGGACATTCTAACTCAAAAGATTAAATATAGATTACAAAATAAACAAGGAAATTTTATAATGGTCAAGGTAAGTTTTTAAATAGACGAAGACTGAGTCTAAAGATTCATTCTCTGTGGAATATTGTTATGGATGATTTAATCACTGATTCTTTAAGTACAAGTAGTTGAATGCAGAATGAGGTAATTCTATAGTGAAAAAATTTGCCACAATCACCATTTTAGATAGATATGATACTCAATGAAGTTGATTTTAATGATGAATTTACTATTCACATTCACTAGCCACTGTTCTGTAATCCGAAGGCCTATTTCTCTGGGAAGAATAGAAAAAAATTTTTTTTCTTCTGCCCTATGCTATTTGTCCTCCCTGTAATGAAGAGTTATGCAAGCACGTGACTTGTTATAGTCAGGTGTAAATGACCCAATAACAAAGCTAATGAAAAGTTTCACTGAAATGAAGAAGGAAAATAATATTTCAATGTGCAATGTGTACCATTAATCCTATTGAAAAGCAACAGGTATCTTCAGATACTCAAGATTCCATCAAGGGATTAGAAATTTCAACAAGTACCTGGATAGTAATAAGAAGACTTAGGATGTGAACATGTGAAGCAACTGACAAGCCATCGATAAAAAATAGTTAAGGGGCAGCCTCAGAAGAAACCATAACAGAGGTTTCAACTCAGAATGCCAAGGTCACATAGGGACTGGGGTGGGAACTGTGTCATTTGCCGTGACCCCAAGAGCAGAACAGACTGAACTTAGAAAATAGTCCACCACAATTTACTCATAGTTCTAAGAATGAAAATCAAAACCAAAGCTGTACAATCTAACAACAGAAGAACAATCCCTAATGTCCATAATTGACTGCATGGCCTACCTAAGGAAGGAGCAACAGTTTCTCCCAAGAGACTAAAGACTCCCCAAAAAAGACAATCCAAAATACACCTAGGTTAAACTGGAAAATGTATACATGAAAATCAATTTTCCCTGAGATTCTGAGAACAATTTTGAAAATTGTCTAAGATCTTCATAAGGAACCCTCTCTTTGGGGATCATAAACATGACCCAGCCTGGTAGAACCTGGTAAAACGATGGTACAGCCTGTTCTCTAGCCCTACCCCCTACAAAGGCTTTCAACCTATTTACACATGAGTCATCCGGAATCCTTGACATTTAAACTCAGTTGCATGTGTAATATAAAAGCAAAGCACTTACTATCACTTGATCCTTAACCAGGTTGCAAAAGAAAGACTGAATCCTTTTTGCAGGACAATAGCAGTCACTGAAAAATCTATCAATGCTTTCACCTATCTAGTGCTAGACTCCCCAGTGGGCCCGTGGTCCTTCATACAGTACACACTTTCTGCTGAGAGAATGCTGCACTTTTAAGCCAGTAAATTAATCTCTTAACAGAATCTGCTATCTTGTCTCTCACCCAGAATGCTGCCCCTCTTTGAACCTTACCTTGAGGAGATCCTCACTATTATCTTATCCAGCTACATAAGTGTCTTTGTCTGGCTCAGACTTCTAAGAATCCCATGGAATATTTATTGAAGGACCATGCATGAAGAGTTGACAGTTCATAAAAATATGACATCATTTTAAAGTTCTCCTTGATTAAATAGCCCTAAACTTGAGGCAAGATCAATTTGGATGGCAGAAATTATTGCATATACTAGTCAACCAGTCAATAGTCATAGAATAAATATAGATACCAGTGATAAATATGATTGTAAAGTAGTATGTGGCCTTTCTATTTTTCAGAAGCAAAGGATTTTTCTTTCTTCCACTGGTGTATCAAGTCAGAAATAGAAAATTTAAAGAACTTTTAGATTAACTTCTACTACTATTATAAAAGTTAAGGTGCATACACACACACACACACACACACACACACACACACAATACGGGGACTATAGAAAAAAATTTAGCCCATTAGAATGCTAAACAAGCTGCAAGCAGCCTACTCAAGACAAGGTCATAATCAAAAGATAAATATTTCCATTGATACAGAAAGGCCAGTATAAAATAGCAATTTTCAACCAATGAGCTTGAAAGAAAAAAAATTTGGTTTTACTCTTAATGTAGCTAATATCTTATTTCCCATGATCACCGCTTTTTGACACCAAATTATTTCAAGTGTATGTTACCTAAATTTCTCCATAAAACAATAAATTATATTACAAACAAATTAGTTAGTGGGTATATCAACATAGGAGGAGGACATTAAAGAGATAGCTGAGGTTCTTTTCAAGTTATATGTGATACATCAACTACATGTTACTATAAAAGTGTTAAAAGTAGCATATAGCCAGAAACCAAAGATTCTATTGGCCACTTGGATATCTAGATAGAATACAACTAGCTTTTTCCCTTCATAGGATAGGATGTATTTTAATCACTTTATGTTTATTTTCAGAATGGATTGAAGTCTTGTGAAAAGCTGCAGCTGTTGCAGTTACTATAAAGCTATTGGACTTTCTGTTTCCAACCCTGGAGTGTACCAATTTTCATGTAAGGGTATTAAGACACATACATACTTTAAGGGAACCATTATGAAATAGCTCTATAAGGAGATATCCTTTCTCAAAATCTATACTGTGCATAACACTCACAGCATTCTGGAAGGCTGAAAGTGCCTATTGCACCTACATACCAAATTGGCAAGATTCTAGAAACTCCTTCACTCTCTTGTCCCTATACCTATACCTTACACCTATATACCCATTGCCTCAGGTAGACATTAACTTTCTTTCCATAAACTGAATACAAAGGCATGTACAACTTGTGTAACACACTCACTAAAAGAAAATATCCATCTTTCTGGAACAAAGGAAACATGATTTTTCAATAACTTTAAGGAATTAAAATGTAAAGCACATTTGATATTTGGTAGTATAAATCTTGAAAGCAATAGATTTAGTCTAATTAACTATATGGAAACTAAATTTGCACTAAAAGTAGATTTCATATTGTCATTTTTAAAATAACCTGGAAAATTTTTCGTATATATTTTAAATTTCTAATTTATAAATCCCATGTAAAATCTAATGAATCTAGATATAATGGTCTAAAATACTTTAAGTAAAATAAACTGCTGTACTTTTGTTGTTCTTCTTATTCTTTTTAAATATACATGACAGTGGAGTGCATTTTGACTTATTATACATACATGGAGTATAACATTCTAAATAATCTGTCTTGTAATTGTACATGATGTGAAGATTCACTGTGGTGTATTCATATATTTACTGTTATCTTAACAACAGTGATCATTGGTTTTAATTTTTAATAAGTTTTATTTTTATCACCTAAAGTTACAAATGATGACAACTTAAGCATAGTTCCCCAGCTTATTTATTACAATGAGAACTTAGAGAATATAATTATCTTACTTTTCTTCAAATGACACTTGTACTCAGAACAAGCAACAATTATTCTAACAATCCATTCTAACTTAAGAGATCATATATCAACTAAAACTGTACAATTTTTGTTTGGGTTCAGCAGCTAATATTTGCACAAAATATTATTTAATACAGTAGCATTATCAAAAGATAACAAGTTATTTTGTTGGATCAGGCAACAGTGATTAACTCTTATGGGCAGAAGTGTTGATGGGATTCCTTTAAGTTAACTTAGCCACTTTAATTTGCTTTTGTTCTTTGGAGTTCTGTGTAGTTGTTCTTCTTAATATTTTTTCTTATATGAAATAAAACTTAAAAAAAATTAAGGATATTTTAGCCAAGCACATAATATATCTCTTTTCATATGAACCTAGTGTCAGAGTAATATAATTTCTCTCATTCTTATTTTAATATATCAATCATCTATAATTATCTATTATAATATTTAAAAATTTTAGGTTTACTGAATGGCGATGATGGTTTATGCTTCTTAAACCATAAATCAACAGCATTTTATTTTGAATTTGGAAGACACTTCTTTAAAATGTAAAATAGAAAGTCTGTAAGAAAACATTCAATTCCTAGAAATTTAATCAATAGCTAGTATATTTGGAATGATTATTTCAGAAAGCTGTATAAAATTACTGAAATATATTTTCCTAGAATAAACATCATATTTTCTTTCAGTTGCATGGTTTTAGCATTTACATATTTGGGGAGCTATTAAATTTATGGAAGTTGGCTTACTCATCTGCAACCTTCCAGAGGGTATTAAATATATTAACACATCTAAAACTCTTACTGCATTGACTAGCCCATAATGGCCATTCAGAACATGGAAACCATTATTAAAATTACTCACTCATTTGTAACTCAGAATGCACCCAGGCCTGACTATAATAGACCAATTTCGCCTTCATTTTCCTTTCACCATCATGCACACGCTTCTATTGCAACATTCTCAAAATGGCATCATAGTCAGAGGTTATTTTAAACTCTGAGATATTAATCGTTTCACTTCTAAAATTGTCAGGTCTTTTATTTCTCCTCTGGGTTAACAGTTAATGAAGATTCCCAGCAGAGTGTTAAGGTAGCAATTACAGCAGAATTTTTGAGCTGTAGAAACTGAGTTGAAAAGCAAATTCTATCTTAATCAAAGCCCCATAGAGAAAGAGAAGGCAAAGAATAATGGAGTGGCTACTGTGGTTGACTATTTCTAATGAAAAGATTTAATACTGCTGGTCTTACAGTCCTAATGTAGTTCTCAAGAATTTGTGTGTGTGTGTGTGTGTGTGTGTGTGTGTGTGTGTGTGAATGTGTGTGTGTCCATTCTTAGGTTTTGTACCTGTTCTGTTCTTGGGATATGACCTACTTTATATTTGAATACAAGGAGATGAATAAGATTTTTTTATTTGCCTCTAATTACTAAAGTAACTATGATACTGTATATATTTTCTAGACCACAAAATGGTGCAATGAAAGAGTAAAAAGAAATTGTATATTGCAAGTTGTTTTTTTTTTGTTTTTTTTTTTTTTTTTAAGTAAATGGGAATGCTTATTCCATCTAACAGTAAGTTCTTGTCAAAGTGTATGTTCATATTTTGGTTATATTTAAATAGGTCAAGTACTTCTCACTGAGAGCTTGCAGATGAATAAACCAACATTCATCAATTAAATAGCTTCCTGGATATCTGAATGACAAAATATTAAAGCAGGGAACTGAACTGATTCTAAGATTTTGAAATATTATACTTTCGAAATTGTTTTTCAAAAGGAGAATCAAAACTATGGTGATAACAATAATAAACAATAATGAGAAGGAAACAAATGAACTTTAATGAAACAAAATAGCTTCTGCATTACTTAGAAGTCTCATTCTCAGGGCAAATGTTGGATAAGCTTTAGAATTCATGGAAATAATAGTATTTTACATTAGAAGTCAAAAGGAATACTTAGTTTACAATGGGATGGTGGCAAGCAAATAATCTTTCTGAAAGTTGCTAAGCAACTGGCATAAACTACTTGGGACGCTCCCCTTTCAACCAATGTCAGCAGGAAGGGATGCAATCTCTTTTTATGATACTTTCAAATAAATTGATTTAACACTTTAAAAATTTCCTTTTATAAAATTCAAAAGGTATTTCATTATATTGAGAGAATTTCCAAGATCCAAATGTGAAAGTATGTAATACTTACATAAAATTCATATCTGAATAAAGTCTTCATAGAGTATCTGGAACAGAGTTCCATATGTGTGCAATGTGAGTTGGTGAAAGTTTTATACATTAGGTCTTCTTAAAGGAACATGCTAATTAATTAAAATTAGCACACATTCGGTGAATTTTCCATGGTGATATGACTGTTCAGGGATAGTTTGGGTTGGAGCTCATCTTTCTTGCTCTATCTTTACTAGCTGTTTCTTCAAGACACTCTTATAATTTGTATTTCAGTTTGTCACTGAGAACTAGTTCATTATACTGGATACGTTAACACAATACTAATCTATAAGCTTTCACTTACAAAATATTCAGTTCGATTATTTAATTTTTTTTAATATTCAAAGATAGAGCTTATTGTTGAGCTATTTTCTTTATCTATTTGTTAAATTGTATTTTTTCCCAGATATTTATTTTCTAATATACTGGTGACAACAACTGAAAAGTAACCGGATTACTAAAGTTAAGTGAAACAAGACAGAAAGTAAAATATTGAATGTTTCCTCTGACATGCGAAAGTTAGTCTAAAATAAGGGAGAAAAAAGAGGGCGGGATTCCATTAAAATAAAAGAAAGATCAGGCTGATAGAAAAAAGGGATTTAAGCAGGAGGGAGGAGGGACAGAATGGGATAAGGGAAAAGCAATGGAATGAATTCAATGTATACATACTACAATTAATCTTATCGTTATGTATATCCACAAGAACACTGATTTAAAAAAAAAAAAGTAAGTAAATAGCAGAAAAATCAGTAGAGTAGAGGAAAGAGAACACGGGTACGGAGGAGGGAGAGGATAAGGGTTAGGGTTAGGGTACAGGAAATGAATTAGAGCAATTCATATTCCATGTATTTATAATTATGTCAAAATTAATCCTAGTGTTATGTATAGCTAATATTATCCAATAAAAATGGAAAAATAAATGCACAAAGGACTTGAATAAACACTTCTCTAAAGACAATACACATTTGACTAATAAATGCAGCAAGAGACGCCCAATATCACTAGTAGTTAAGGCAATGTAAAGCAAAACCACAATGAGTTATCACTTTGCATTCTTTAGGATAACTATTACTAAACAAAAGAAGACAAAAAAGAACGAACTGAAAACAAAATAAATGTAGTGCAAGAGTCAGAGAAATCGGAACTGTCATTCATTGCTGGTGGGAATGCATGATGGTATAGCTACTATGGAAAACAATTTGATGATTCCTCAAATAGTGAAAATAGCATTACCATGATCTAGCAATTCTGCTTGTGGGTATATACCCTATAAAAGTGAAAGTAGGAACTTGAACACCTATTTACACACACATGCTCATAGCAGCATTGTTATCAAGAGACAAAAGGTGGAAACACCCAAGTATTCACTGATGGGTGAATGAATGAATAAAATGTGTTATATTCATACAGTGGAATATGGATTCAATTGTAAAAGAAAAACACATTCTGACACATGCTACAACACAGGTGAACCTTGAAGATAATATGCTCAGTGAATCAAACCAGTCACAAGAAAATAAGTACTATATTGTTTTAGTCAGTCGTTTTGTTGCTTCAACCAAAAGATCTGACAAGAACTATTCTTCAGGAGGAAAAGTTAACTTGGCACCCACAGTTTCAGAGCTCTAAGTTCATATACATTCAACTCCATTGCTCTGTGCCCCAGATGAAGCAGAACATCTTGGTGGAAGGATGTGGCAGATGAAAGCAGCTGAGGATATGACAAGCAGAGAGCCCTGCTCACCATGAATCAAATATATACCCCAAAGGTATGTCCCCAATGACCCACCTCCTTCAGTCATATCCTGCCTGCCTACCGTTACCACCCAGTTATTCCCTTTCAGCAGATCAACACACTGATTAGGTTAAGGGTCTCATAACTTAAGCATTTTGCCTCTAAATTTTCTTGCATTATTTCACGTATGAGCTTTTGGGGGACACCTAGTATCTAAACTATAGCACATATTTATATGTTGTTCCTAGCATAGTCAGATTCATAAAGACAGAGTATATTGGGTGGTGGCCAGGGGCCAAGAAGAGAAAGAAATTGATACATACAGAGTTTCAGTTAGAAGGAGTTAAAATTCT
This sequence comes from Sciurus vulgaris, assembly GCF_902686455.1. Classification (NCBI taxonomy): domain Eukaryota; kingdom Metazoa; phylum Chordata; class Mammalia; order Rodentia; family Sciuridae; genus Sciurus; species Sciurus vulgaris. The sequence goes on along the minus strand of NC_136470.1, from coordinate 19,574,035 downwards.
AGAATTGGGTGCTGTTAATGGTTACACAGCAATGTGAATATACTTAATGTCACAGATCTGTACACTTTAATAAAGATTAAAATGGTGACTTTCATGTTATGCATTGTAACCACCATACACACATGTGCACACACAGAATCATAGACTCTGCATGACTTGACTTGACAGAATAAATTCATCATGCCCCAAAACAATCTTTTGGGCTTTATCCTAATAATCAGCAAAAACTATTCTGCAGACAAATAGTTTATTTTTCCATGAAGAAATTTACATGAAAGTACATAAGAATAATTTTCCTGTAAAGTCCCCAAAAGAGTCCTTTCAAAGTGTCTTGATTGTCACTTCCTAAAAACTATTTAAATGAGCATCAGCATCTTTATGAACCAAAGCAATTAGGATCTGTGCTGTTTTGTCCTTGCTTCAATATGTAATTAAAGCTATATATAGTTTCTTTCAGCTGTCCCCACTTTGGAATCAAATGAAATTTTCCACATGAATGATTCCTCAACTTAAATTGGATCCACTCAAAAATAATTCTTATCAGAAATAAACATTTAACACCACCTTACACAGAAGCACTAAAAATCAGCACTAAAAATCAGAATGTGTATTGGAATCTAAATGGCCAATTCTTTTTTGCAAATAAGTTCATTCAAAAATACTTTAAAAGTTTTTGCTTTGTCTATTGAAGATATCTGTACTCACAGGTTAGTGCTGGAATTTGCCTGATACTTTTTTGATATTTCCATGACTGAAATCCTGCTGTGGTTGTGAGTGCAAAATCTAGTATACATTCATACAGTAATTTTTCTCATTTTAGCTTCATAAAATAATTGTCATGCTTTATCTTTTAATGTTCACATCAGAATGAGAGGATTCAAGTCAAGAAAGTGATTATAAAAAAAAGAGTCACTAATATCAATGAGAAATGGTATATCATGAGCCTAGAAGTTGAGAACTTTGGGTCTCTTTGCCACAGGTCACCCTAAGGACTTGAAGGAGTATGGGAGTATGCAAATAACTCATTGTAGCAGTGAAACTTCTTCAATGGTCAGAGTAGATTTGAATAGGAAAGTGGGAGTTTGATAACAAGTCCTCCTTTTTGGACACTAAATATAAAATCTTTTAAATAAAAGAACTTGAGGATGACTTAAAGTCTCTCAGCCATTCTATACAATTAGGGCAAATACAAAGTTGAAAATAATAAACCAAGTCCATTTTCTCCTTCCTCAGGGCTTTCTTGCCTCGAATTTTCTAGATAGAGCACTGTGTAGGAAAGAGCAGGCAGGGAGAAAATATTTTTAGGCATTTTCAATTAGGCCCTGGTTCAATCTGTGGAATGAGATAAGGCCCTGCTGTCAGAGTTGAGGAGATGGGACCCCGGAAATGGTACTGTCTAACACCAATATCCTGGAGATGGAATCAGACACCAGGCTAAAACAACTGCCCTAATGTCTTACCAGGTTAAACACTGTCTGAGGCCCCAGATTAGAATTACTGTTATAATAAACAAGCAAAGTCAGAAGGAGTGAAAGAGAATCAGTTCATAAGAAAAGATTTTATTTTTTTCTTGAGAGTTTGTTCCCCATTCACCTATATTTCCAACTCTGACAAAGTGCAGAAAAAAAAAAAAAAAAAAAAAAAAAGAGGTCTTTCTCTAAAATGTGTGGCAAAGCTATGAAATAATTTTAGACCTGACATTTCCTGCAGCTAAACCTGATGAGAGAAAAACAAGTGAATGTTGAACTTTCTATTTTCCCTGTCTCTGGAAGTCTGAGTGAGATCACAAAGCCATTAGGATAGACACCCACTCCCAGCAACAAGGCAGGATGACTTTAGAGAAAGCTGGTTTGTTAGGCAAAGCAAACACAAGTTTTACTGTCATTTCATATCCGTGCTGTCACTGGGAAATTTTCCTTTCTTCAGGAATGGAAATTAGAAAGCATAGATGTTTCCCACTGAGAGTATGCTCAGTTCTGGGATATTTCTTCTGTCTCTTCTAAGATGAGAAACGTGTATTTTAATGGACTGAAGATTTCACTAATGTTATACCAGAAAGGTGGAAATGAACTAGCATAGTAGGATTTTTAATTAATTCATGCAAGCATAGCCCTTACATAGTAGACTAATGGTTTGTGAATTTGAGTGTAGATTAGCTGCTATTTTATGAGGTGTGATTAAAAAATTGGAATTTTAGCTTTTTTCCTCAAGTCCTTTATGATATAGTTGTTTCATATACCCTGCTAAATAAAATATCAATCTAAAATAAATATCAATCAAATAACACTGAGACAGCTATACAGATATTACCTATGTAAAGAACACAGCTATAGGGTTTCTGAAAGTCACTGTTACAAGTTTCTAAAATGAGCTTCCTATTCTACTCTCACCTTTGACACTTCTAGTTTTTTCCATAGTTCTTCAAATCATCTGAAAGATGTGATTCCTTCCATTTGAAGAGACTTACAGTGCTCTGTAAGATTCTAATCATGAGTATATAACTTTAAAATGTTTTGCCCATGATTTCATTCAAGTTTATTGAAAACTAATAATGCAATGCATTCAACGCTGTTCTTAAACTAGTTCAATTTAGAATATGGCCATTAACCATAAATTATGAGCAGAGTTTATTTTTCTTTTTTTATCATTGTCAATATAACAAACCACACAGATACCTGAACTTTCTCACCCTGTTCAACTTCATTAAATAAATACTCCTCATCTCATTTTAAACTTCAGCCAGCAGTCAAGTCAGAAATGACATGATTACTCATTCACTCTAAGATTCTCATGATTGCAACGTGATCGCTGGGTCACCTCTTACAAGGGAAATTGCAATCAGTGAGACAAAATCATGCTAACTAAATTCTTATCACATTTTTCAGGTTTCAGTAGAAGGTTTTCAATTAAGATTTTTGGATTGTTTACCTCTGGTGCTATTTGCATTTGTGTTTGTGTGCTCTCATCTGATATAATGGAGGTCTGTGCTTGTTATGTAATTAAGTATAATTTGGACCATGTTCTCCATAAAGGTATGTTAGATATTTAATCTAAAATATTTCTATGAATCTATGAATATTTTTGACAACTGAAATAATTACAACGATAATGAACTTGTGCCCTATAATAATAGGGAAGCCTTAAGAAAAAGAAAATAGGGGTAAGGAAGGTGACTATTCTTGGCTCCTTCAAAGGCAATCTGTGTGTATATATACATATCTATAATATATTATACATAATATAACATGCTGTGTGTTACAAATACAATGCATATTTAAAAAGCCTTATATATGCAATATTACTGTACAATAACACAAAAGTATACACATTATTATCCAAATGGCTAATTCTTGATATTACAGTGTATCCTTAGAGATTGGTCAGTAAGCTAAGGATTATAAACTATTTAAGACTCCTCCTTTGGAGAATAACAAAGCATACATTTGATAGGCTTTGAAATTGATTTTTATGGAGTAATATCATAGTGAGTTGGTCAGACTTACAAAGTTAAGTGACGAGAACTTGCCCAATTATATCATAAAAGGCTAAAGAAAATTGAAATGCCTTCAGCAGAGATATTTTATAGTCTCCTCTTGGCAGAGTGATATTAAATGCCAAAGAGTGACTGACTTTGGAAAGTTTTGGCATTTTAATGCACTTTGGAGAGAAAATTAGAACATCATTCATCCTCATTTTAAATAAAATTTTATAACAAAACACATTTTAAATTTGACTTTGATGTAAACCAGAAGTTTCTCAAAAGGCTGCATATTTTGCTATGTTTACTAGTGACAAAAATGATTATGATATAACTATTGAAAAAATTAGGTAAAGTTTCGAAGAAATTTTGTGGTTATAGGTGAACGCGATACAAAATATTTAAGCCATGTTTCCACAAATTGAACACACAATATGAAAGACTTAATAAATCAATAAACTATTTATGCAAATTCAATTAAGCACACATTTTCAATTTTTCCCCCATGAGTGAAATCATGACTGATTAAATTAGTATATTTTGTTGACTATTTATCTAATAAATGTCAGGATATTTGAGAAAGATTAATATTCCCAAGTTTCAAAATAAATATTTTATATCAATTCACAAATTAGCTTCTATCTAAATTAAGAACAGTATAAAAAACATCAGTCTTCTATTTTATCAAGAACATGCAAGAAAATAAATCAAGAAAATAAATTTTCCAATATCATTATTCAAATTGAATTTATTTGTTAAATAGTATAATCATAGGAAAAAGGATGTCAGGTATCATTTGCAGCCCCCGGGCCTCCACCTGCTGACCAAGTGCTCTGTCACTGACTCTACCCACACTCTCTGTTTGGACACATTCTAATTTCCTCTGTCATCACTAGATGAAAATCATTTCCCTTGTTTACTGCCTTTTTGAAGTTCCATGTCTTGAACTGGCATATGGTAATTCAAAACTGAACACATATTACTTAACACATAGATACGATTTAAGTGTTTTGGAAAAATACTTTTCTATCAATATTTTCATGTGTTTAATAATTTTGCAACTTTACTTGACAAATGTGAAAACTCAAAGGAGAATTAACAATTATCTTGCATGTGTGCCAACAACCAACAAAATAATTTATTTAGAATTAAATACGTTAGTCACTGTGCTAAGTGCTTTACATATAGTGTCTCATTAATATTAAACTAAATCTATGGACACAATATACTTGACCCACCAACATATATACTTTGACTTAATAGAGAATGGAGGCCAGGCAAGGACAGGCTAGAGTAACAACTCAGGATTTAGAAGACCAACTTTAGAAGCCCCAGTCACTTTATATGAAGTCACAAGAAAGACAATTGAGTGACCATGAGTCATACGGACAAGCCACCCTTTTTGAGCTTTTCCAACTTTCATAAACAACAACTCACTGACCTCTTTGCTAGTACCAAACTAATTCTCCAGAGCAGCTCCAGTTCAATAATAGTATCTCATAATGATGTACTAGTGTTTAAGCCAGAACATAGTAACATTGACTGGATTCTTGTTCATCTTGCATCACGCATGGGGATATTCTTATAAACTCAATTCTATAAATACAAATATGATGTATCAAGTGGATTTATGTTAAACAATGTTTAACACACAAAATTTCAGTAATTATTAAGTTGTACTTTTGTCATTCTTTCTGAGAAAGATAGTCTCTTCCAGGTACCCTCTAAGTAAGACACTAAATGTAAATTATGGGCCTTCCAATAAAAAAGCAAATTAAATTATTTATCCTCTAATATAAAATGGGAATTTAAAAATTTGATCAAACTATTTCCCCCTCTTCACCCTGTTGGTGAAAAAAGGTCCCCACCCTATGGTTTTGGGAATGACTCAAGACTTGACCACCCAATGCTGGATTACATTTCCCCGCAACCCACAGGAGGAGGATGACTCACACCATACCAGCACACACAGAACTGTGCTCAGGAACAGAATGAACAGTCAGGGGTTGTGAGAGGGGGATTTGTACATTAGAGAGATTGGGGTGCCCCTGACTTCTGCAGGAGAATGTGACTAGCTTGTGTGAGTAACTGTGAGTCTTCAAGAAAATGAAAACCACTGATTAGAGACAAACTTGAATGGAGATGCTCCCTTACAAGAGAACAGGTGTTTTTGAAGGAGATTGTTTCCAGGGAAACAGAATGGAAAAGGGAATTTTGGGGTAGGCCATTTGAGATCCAGCCAATTTGACCAGATGTCAAAATAGTACATTATATTCAGTCTTTCTTTTAGGTCTTGCACCACACAAGTCTATGATGGCATGTCAGTCACCAAAAAACTATTGGACATCATGAATTGCTCTCATCATGGTGGCTAAGCAGAGGCTCATGATGGAAATAGATTATTCAAGTCCTAATAATCCGCATAGTGTCCAAGAATCATCTTTTCTCATATGTCAAGCAAGGTCATTGTATAGCATGTTACTCTCAATTAATTTCTGTCTTTTAACTATTCATTTTATTATTCAGTTTTGAAATTCATGATAGAGGAAATTTGGATGACTTCTAAAGCTTCCTAATTAATAAGATCAATTAGAATTAGAAGATGATATTAATCGCCCACTAACCAACCATAGGTCAGGTATGATGAAGTCCTCCATTCCTGCAACACATCTATTTCTATTTTATTTCTATACATGAAACCATGTATAGGCATTTTTTCTTATTTTCTAAATGGTCTTTTCATCATAACTGTGCTGCTTTTTAATCACATAGTACCTTAAAATTTCACTTGCAGCTCTCTGTTATTATATTCTATCTTTCCAATATTACAGTTCATTTTGTGCCGGTTCTCAAAAATCCCAAAGGGCTATGTTTACTACCCTTGGGCCATTCAATTTTATTTGTTGTGGAAGAACTTGGTTCCTCTGCTAAGAATCAAAGTTGTGCTATCCAACTTCTACTTTACAAAATTATTTTTATATATTTTAACCGACAAATAAAATTGTTATAAAATTTATAAAAGCATACAGAACAGGGAGAAAATACAGTATTCACAGTAGCAGTATATTGTAATTCTTGTTTCATCATTCATGTAAAATCTTTAAAACCATCTGTTTTTCAATTACTTCCTCTTTCTCAGAATGATTGCCTTCTTTGAATTTGTACTCCAAATAATTTTTTCTGCTTGGTTTCCAGGCCCTTAGTCTGCTCTCAACATCTTTTATTTCCTTAGTTCTCAACAGATTCTATTTTCCAAATTTATTAACTTTCTCTTGATAAAGATGGACTGTTTTTCAAGAACACCCAAACAGTCATCATCTGTTGATTCTGAGACATCTAATTCTGAAGGACTCAGTAACTCAGGATCTCTCCAGAGTCTCTGTCAGAGCTTTTTAGCAATATTTTCAAATCTTCTCCAATTCAGAGAAAACAAAGCAACAAACAAACAAACAAAAAAACACCTTTTATGTAGGTCTTCTCTTTCCTGACCAAAATTTTTCATATCACTGAACTCATTGTAACAGTCACCTGAATTACCTTGAAGACAATATTTAACTGTCTCTTATTTACAAAGTATGAAAACATAAATAGGTTATTTTTCATTATTTGTTTGCATTCTTGAGTTCTTTATTTTCTTTCCTTAGATGTCATATATTTACATGGAGTAAAACCAGGAACTTACCTTCTGACAGTATTGGAGCATGATATTAAACATAAGAATTATAAAAATCATCACCAAATTCCAGATTATTCCTTGACCTTAATAATATAATCATCTTAAGAATTTAGCTCGATCAATTATTTAGTCATATTGGTAACTTCTGCAGAAGCTGAGATATAGTATTTTTAATAATTAATCAGAAAGGATGCATATATTTGAATATTTAATTTTGGGAAAAGAATTGATTTGAGTCTAAAAGTCATTTAAAATAAAAGTTTAAGTGTCAAAAACAACTGCAAGATGGATTAAGAAGCAGAATACAGTGATAAGAACTGGGCTAAAGAATAAACAGAATTTCCATCTAAAGAAAATATGTGGTTCCTAAAACTAGAAATAGTCTCAACTCTCTAACATTTACCCAAAAAAGGAATATCTTTTTCATTAACGTATTCAGTTTCTTCCTGACAGATACTGAAGCAACATAATACACTCCCATAAAACTAAAGTGAAAAACAGGGCTGCATGAGTCAACAAAGGATTTTTAGTTTTATTATTTTGCATGTGGATATCCAACATCATTATTGAAAAAATTATTCTTTCTTTAGTGTATGTTCTTTGCGCCTTTGTTGGAAATCAGTAGACTAGATATGTGGGTTTAGTGCCAGCTCTCCATTCTATCCGTTTGTCCATGTGTCTGTATTTATGCCAGTACCATGCTTTTTGGATTAGTACAGTTTAGTGTGTATTATGAAAAGAGTTCTGTGATGATGTCTGTGTTGATCTTTTTGCTCACATTGATTTATCACTGTTTGGAGTTGTTTGTGATTCAATATAAATTTCGGTATTGCTTTTTCTAATTGTGTAATTAATGTCATTGGTATTTTTGGGAAATAATACTAGGTATTGAACCTAGGGGTGTTTAAGCATTGAGCCATATCCTCAACCCATGTTTTATATTTTGTTTTGAGACACGGTCTTGCTAAGTTGCTTAGGGGCTTGATAAGTTGCTGTAGTCGATCTTGAACTTCCAATCTTCCTGCCTTAGCCTCCTAACCCACTGCGATTACAGGTATGAGCCACTGTACCAGACTGTTATTAGTATTTTGAAAGGTATTGCATTGAATTTGTAAGACACTTTAATATGGACATTTTAATAACAGTGATTCTCCTAATTCAAGAATGTGGTGTATCTTTCCATTGTTTTTCAGTGTGAATGTGTAATAGAATTCTCTTTATTTTTTTCACGAGTACTACATAATATTTATTGTAGAAATCTTTCATCTCATTTAAAAAAGTTCTTCCTAAGCATTTTACTTTCTTGGTAGCTATTGTAAGTGGAATTGTTTTATTGATTTCTTTTCCAGATTCACTACTGACATATGGCAATGCTATTAATTTTTTATATTGTTTTTGTATCTGAAACCTTGCTTAATTCATTAGTTTGAATACATTTTTTGGTAAAATTTTTAAGATTTTCTATATATAATCATGTCATCTGCAAAGAGTAACCACTAACTTCCTCTTTTCCAATTTGTGTGTCTTTTTTTTCTCTTGCCTGTTCCTGACTTGGACTTACACCACTATGTTGAATCAAAGTGGTGAAAGAGAGCATCTTCGTCTTGTTCCAGCTCTTAGAGAGAAAGCTTTCAACTTTTCCCACTTAAAGTAATGCAGGAAAGGAAACCCGTGCACACTCTTGGAGGGAATGTAAATTATTCCAGTCATTATTTAAGAATAGAACTATCATGCTGTTCAGAAATCCCAGTAGGGAGTATAAATCTGTTTTAGTCAGCTTTTTCACCACTGTGACTAAATGATCTGACCAGAACAATTGTAGAGGAGAAAGGTTTATTTGAAGGCTCACAGTTTCAGAGGTCTCATCCATATACAGCCAGCTCCATCACGACAGAAGAGTATGGCAGAGGGAAGCAGCTCACATGGTGCTCAGGAAGTGGAAAGAGAGAGTCTCCACTCCTCAGATAAAAATATATATCCCAAAGCCATGCCCAATGCCACCTCCTCCAGCCACACCCTACCACTTCAGTTACCACTTAGTTAATCCCTAGCAGGGGATTAATTCACTGATTAGGTTAAGACTCTCACAGCCCAATCATTTCTCCTCTGAACCTTCTTGCATTGTCTCTCACCTGAGCTTGGGGGGGATACCTCACATCCAAACCATAACAATATCCAATGTAAAATCAGTATGTTGAAGAGACATCTATACTCAAAAGTTCATTGTAGCACAGTTTATCATAGCTAAGAAATGGAAATAACTGTATCCATCGATTGAGGAGTGGATAAAGAAACATGATGCCATATATACCAGGTAATACTATTCAGTCATGAAAATAATGAAACCCCATTTTCTACTCCTTTATAATTATATAACATAGTGGAATTAATTATGTCACATTTGTACATGCACAAACATAATTCGATCCATCTCTTTCCCCTTTACCTTCTGATTTCTTCCTTTCCTCCCTTCCTTACCCTGAACCCATCATTTTTTAGCAACAGAGATGGAACTGAAAACCATTATGTTAAATAAGTAAGTCAGACACAGCAATGTACAGACTGCACGATTTCACTTATATGATGACATCACTAGTAGAACAGTGGTTTGCCTGAGGCTGAGGAAATTATGAGGAAGAGAGGGGAGGGGAAAGAATGATCAATGGGTGCTAAGTTAGCTAGACAGAAGCAAGGGTTTTTTGTTGTGCTATTTTATAGCAGGGAGACTATAAATATCAATAACATAGCATATATTTCAAAAAACAAGTGTTACAGTTTTGATGTGAATGTCCCCCAAAGGCTCACAGATTTATAGCTGTATGAATGTCTGGGAGATGGTGGGCACTAATTAAGGAGGAATCTAATTGAAGGGAGTTGGTCCTTAGGGGTATATCTTGCCCATACCTCCTCTCTTTTTCTGCTTCCCAACTGCCATGAACTGAGCAACATTCCTCCACCACGCCCTTCTATCATGATGTTCTGCCTTTCCTCAGGCTCAAAGCAATGGAGTTAAAACAATCATGTACTAAAACCTTTGAAATACTGAGTCAAAACGAATATTTTTCTCCTTTGCTTTTCTCAGGTATTTTGTCATAGTAATGGAGTGAAAATTTTGCATATGTTTACCAAAAGAAATGATAAATATGTGAAGAATTAGACATTTTTAACCTAAATTAATGATTCTACAAGGTATACATGTATCTAAACACCACATTATTGCATTAGTATATATAAATTGTATATTTTTATCAGTTAAAATAAGCTAAAAATAAAAAGGTATGTCTTCAGTTTTGCAATTATTAGTAACAAAAAACTAATAAACAATTTAAGTCAGTAAAACTTGTTTTTATATTTATCCAATTGCTGAGAAAGAAAGAATGTATTGTGTGTCATAAAACTTACTCTGAAATGCCTTTGGTTTCTCACAACTACTAAGTTTTTCTATAGATAACCTCACTTGGTTAGTGATGTCAGATTACTGCAGTGTAGTAGTTTCCATTCACATTCATACGATACAATAGAATTTTTATTTATATGTATATATTTCAAGTCAGTTTTCATTCTTCCATTTTACTAATTTTAGGTCATGTGTAAAAGATACATATTAATAAGCAATACACCATGTACCAATATACCATAGCTTTTAAATTCCTATTTTATTTAAATATATCTGCAAAAGAAAATCACAAATAGTATTCCGTCCTCAATTCTCTCTGAAACTCCAATTTAGATCCTACCACAAAAAGCCTGAGGAAGAGTATCTTTTCACAATTTTCATTTTTCCCCCATTGGGTCAAATGTCACACAATGATTAAATTCATTCGGAAAGGAGCATTACCAATAACAGCAAAAAAATATGCTTATTACAAACTACAAAATTTCAATGCTGACTTAACTTTAACTAATTTTACACATAAAAATTTGAAATGAGAATGAAGATTTTCTTTGAAAATTAAAATGCACTGTACTTCATGTCACATCTTGGTAGTCTCCTGAAGTTACTAGTGCTCTGCTCTCTGTGTGGGAGAAGACAGTCATCACCAGGAGGCCACCATACTCGGTGATCTGCTTCTGGTCAAAGGAGACAGAAAAAAGTATGGATTGCAGTATATTTCAGAGACACGGACAGCCAAACAACCCTTTTCATTATATTATTATTTCATTATATTATCCATTTCCAAAGGTATTTTAGTTATAAATGCAATAATGTATTTATTGTAGACACCAATCTATGTATAAATAGCATTTAAAAATAAAAGTTCTGCTGTCTCCACCAAAAAGACAAGCGGAAAGTCACTTTTTAAAATTTGATGTATGACTCTACAAACTGTATGAAGTTAGTCACAATGAGAACTGGGTACACAGATATAGGACTGAAAGATTTAAGGCAGTAATATAGAAATTCCACATAGAATTTTAGTACCTAATAAGGTTGCTACAAGGACTACAGGAAGTTGGTATATGTGAATTCCAGGCATATAATGAATTTTGTGTAAGTATTTGATTAAGAAAATAAAAACCACACTAATCACAAAGAAAGAATGTTTGTCAAACAATATAAAAGGGACTGGAGAGAAAAGGCTAAACAGAATCTGGTGGCAGGAATTTAGATTTCGGATGTGCCGGCTGTGTGACCTTGGGCTATGGACTTATTCTCTTTCATGATTTGCTTTTACTCCTTTTCTGTAAAATTGGAATGGTGACAGTCCCTGTTTTCTGAGTTTGCGATAAGCATCAAATCAGTTACTATTTGGAGAGTGTTGTGAATTTTACATATGCATTTAGGAGGTGAAGTATTACTACCTACAAAATTATTTGAAATTATTTGAATTAAGCATCCCAATGAAAGTGCAAATCTAATGAAAAATGTCACACAATAATAGGAAATAAATAAATAGCTGTGGTTTCTGTTTACCCCAAAGATGCCCGTTCTTCATAAATGTGTGTGTGTGTGTGTGTACAATGTATTTCAGTAAGCCACCTTTATGTTTTTTTTCTTTCTGAAAATTTAATTGACTTTTAAGTTAGTTTTAAAGAATATAAAGACAAAGATCATCGGATATTGAATCTGTAGTACTATTACATTAATTTAATTAAAATAAGACTAGAACATGTTTAGGATTAATGAACTGTACAATGATTAACACATTAAATAACAGTACCTGAGGTATATGTGTTTGTGTTTATGTGTTTATACCAAATCCAAATGATAAAATATATTATTAATGAAAGTGAAAAATGTACTTGTACACACACACACCCACACCCACACACACACACACACACAGGCACACACGTTTAGACTGTGAACAAGTTAACATTTTTGACCATGGAACATTTGAATAATATCTCTATTTTAAAACATAAAAAAAAGAAATCCCAGATAGAGTAAATATTTTAAACCTGTAAATATGAAAATACTAAAACAAAGTAAATAACAGCTGGGATTTTGATATCTTCTAGGTTTTAAAAAAGTGTTTTATATGTGTCAGCTCATTGAATCCTCACAAACCCACTATGTTTTAGATTCAATTGTCTTATTGCCATTTCTAGATAAGAAAACTGATGTACTTTGAGTTTAATGAGTGGTACAAGTTAAAATAGCTAGAATGGGGTAAAACTGATTTAAGAATGATGCACCACAGCAAATTTGGTTTCCTAGGTCTTGACCCAAGGAGCAGCCTAATGTTGGAAGCTCCCAGGAAGGCTTCTACTTCCCTTTCTGTAGTAACCAAGGCACTTAAAGCATTTTGTACTAACAGGGAAGAATTTATTGCACATGTGGTCCTTACTGTGATACTGAGAACAATTTCTAGCTTATTATGAGTCTTTAATAAATAGTGAGAGTCTCACAGTCCCCTAAAATTGTCTTCTAAATTTGCAATCCAAGTCTCAGGAGGGGTCCTTCTGCAGTTTGTTAGCACCTTTTTTTTTTTTTTTTTCCACATTAAAGATTTCCTTCATTTTCAATTACCATTCCTTTTTCATACTGTTGTGATGTTTTCCCCCACATAGGAATCAGACTTTGGAATCTCACTGATGAAATATTTATTCAGTGCTGAACTTACTTTCCTTCCTTAAAATTACTTTCTTTCTTTTGGAACCTTCTGCTCTAGTGTTTTATATTTGCATCACAATGTTTTGTGTGTGCACTCAAATGTTAAATGAAGTTGTAATTTGGTCATTATTTGTAATTTGTGAAATGCTCTTGGGTGTTGTGTAGGTCAATGAATTGATGTTTTCTAGAAGTTTTCAAATCCCTCCTCACCACACCTCAGCATAACCTCACTGCAGAGGAGAACTCTGCTCATCTGTGGAAAGACTTGTCTTTAAAAAGTGGAGAATGAATGATCATATAGACTTATTTTTCTTCCCTAACAAGAGCTAAAAGATGCAGGGCATGAGAGGTCAGTCCATGCAATGCATACTGCCAACTTCAAAAACATCTACTCTCTATCCAAAGCATCAAAACACTACATGTTCTCATTTTGCCTGTGAAGAGGACCAGACATCCAGTGTTCTTGTCTCTAATGCAGCCCTTCATCAGCATCTCCTAATGAGATGTTGGGACACCCATGCCTCATTTGAACTGTAATTGTCTATGAGAAACAGGAAGGGTTATCCTTAAAATCAAAACTGTTACAGGAGTCCTCCTGTTCTAATTTTTTCCTTACATTCTCAATTATTCTATTTGAAATATTCAAAATTGTGTTATAGTTTATATTATATCATGCGGTCCTGATGATATGACTGGGGCTGAACTAACTTTCTCTAAAACTTAAAAATGATTAGGGCTTCAAAGGAGAGTTTATACATATTGAGATTGTAACTAAGTCACATAAAATCTGCCTAATATAAAAGTTCAGTTAACCAGTGATTCTTTCAAGGTGTTCTGGACATTCCCCAGGGTCGCAGCACATGGGAGTTCTGAGTCTGGATGTGCTCACACTGCTTTGGAGAAAAACCCAACTTGCTCCCCATTTCTCTCTCCAGGATTATCCCTCACTTTTCCCAAATATTTCTATCCATGCTTCTTGCTCAATATTAGTCTCTGATGAAGATAGCATAAATTATAAATTTGACAATCACCAGTCTTGACAACTTTTAATATAATAAAGTGTGGGTAGGGAATGGTACTACATTAATAAAGGGAAAGCAAGATCAAGAAGAGATAGATCTGAGTTTGTCTAGGTAATGCAGTTGAATTTAGTTTGAGGATGAAAGAAAACTGGTAGTCCAAAGAGGGAGAGAATTTAAACTAAGGTGAGAAACCAGAGCAAATCAAGAATTTAAATTATCATCAAATTAATCTCATTACTCTGAGTTCCCTAGTACCAGGGTACCAGAATGTTTATGAATGCATTAACTAGAATAAGTTGTATTGTATTTTTAAAAGTTGAGAGAGCACATTTTCAGTTTTGTATTTTCTGAAGTTTAACATCAGAAATTGAAATGCCTACAGAGTCCCTGTTAAATGCATGTTTCATTAAGCAGCATTGACATTAAAAATCAAGAAAAATTTCCCTTTGCTAGCTAATATTTTGTTGTCTAACCAAAGTCATTTATTGTCTGTCACTCTAATTTTGTTTTCACCAAGTTTATTTTTGTTTCTTTTTAGTTTTAATTATGTTTTCAATCTATCCTTTTTATTTGCATTCATATTTAAAATCAATGTTGCATATCATTTAAAAATTGCATGCTTTAAAACATCTGGTTTAATTATACTTTCTCTCTTATTACCATATTTGCTGCAGCTGTTTCATTGACTGTTAACAGAAGTTTTGCCTTATTTTTTCCATCTCATTTTCTTGTTTTATGTAAGATGATTTTTTTTTTCCACATTGAGCAACTATTTTCTTTAAGTTGTTTTTAGAATAATTGATTAATACAGAGCTGGCACAAGCCCTTAGGGAAAAACCAGCATTGTATGAATTCCACGGGAAGATCAGAGATGCTGCGCTCATCCCCAGCTTCCAGCCTACATGTCATTTCCAAAGGCAGGAGTGAGGGATACGACTTCAAACTGTGCAAGGAACTGGAGGTATTCCCATCTTCTTCTGACACTGCCCAGTCACCCTCACTGAGATCTGTGTTAACATTATGAAATACTAGCAAAATAGATAAACATAGAAGTCACTATATTTACAATTGTTCTCCTGTTTTGCTGACCTGGTAATCTTTTGTTTAAGGAGAAACAAAAGAATAAAAGAGTTACGCATTATTTCTCGGGGTTCAGATAGAACATACTGTAATGTGAAGTTGAGATTTAACCCCAAATTGGCTAATAAGATTTTTGAAATAGGCACAGATTACATGTTGCTCTACTACACTAATATATCTAGAATTAAAAGGGCATAATTAATGAAATACTTAGCAATTCTTCTGTAACTTTCACTTTATATTAGAAGCTGCTACAGGGAAAGAATATTTGTTATTGAAATAATTGGTGCTTAATAGCACTAGCAAAATTTCAAGCAATTCCATACATATCATGCCATCAGATCTTGATAACAATTTAAAAGTCATTAATATAGTCTCTACCAAATAGACGAGAAAGAAAAAATTCAAAAAATACAATTGACCCAGTTCAAATATTAAGAAAGAAAAATGTGACTCGAATCTGTGCTTTTTTAAATTCAACTTTGGGTTTCTTTCCTTCTACATGGAAGTAACAGAAATGTCTCCAATCTAAGGATCAGGAGGTTAATATTCTGACACCTTTTTCGTTATCCATGACATATTTGACCACAGGAAATTTGTTTGATCTCTCTGGAATTCAGATAAAGTATTTTAGATGAAATAAAGAATATGAGGTTTAAATATTCCATTTTCACTTATATGTGTGTGCATACACTTATATTTTTAAGAATTACCTGTTAACATAAATAAGACCCAGCATTGTCTTTTAAATATGGTAGAAAATACCTAACAATGCTAATGTGTTGCAAAATGTCCACAGGACATTGTTATAAATTCGTAACACTGATGTCAAATGAATGGATCATTTACTTTATTTCAAAAATGGTCAACTTCAATAAAAATAAAATACTTACCTAGAGATTCTAAAATATTCAAACTTCAGTGATAATATTTCATTCAATACTTTTAAGCCAATCCAGTAAATGTCCAACTCTTAATAAAATAGCTATTTAGGGAAAGAGTTGCCAGGTGCTTTTTCAACTGGGATTGTTTTAAATAAAATTTGTCTTGAAATTCTATTCAACACTTGGCTTCCTGTTGTTGAAACTTTGCTCTCCAGTTTTAACATGTTACAATAGGAAGTGAAGAAAACCTGGAGAAGTACACTTTTAATTGTCAAATTATGAAGGAGATAGATGATGAAGAAAATGCTTTCCTGCTTTTTAAGATATATTTGTTCAGCTAGCACAAAATTAGGAAACGTATGATGTTCAAAACAATACACTTGTTTATTGACTTTACAATTATAAAAACCTTATTAGAATAGCAAATCACTTCATTTTAGAAAATTGTTCATTGTTATTTCAGAGATTAGGACTTATACTCATGAATTCTGAAGAGAAATGATTCCTCTTAAAAGTAATAAAGAGAGTAAAAGAAATTCACTATAATGAAATATTCAAATAGAATCCAAAATCTTACATGAACACCTAGACTAATTGCTGAGGCAAGTCCTTGCTAACAGATCTACCATCAAAGTCATAATATCAAAAGGCACTACTGATTTAGAATTCTTTTGAAATTTGTAAAATATGTATTACATTATATTAAATGGAAGTAGATATTTTTATTTTCAATTAACACACAGAAATTGTATGTATTTATGGCATACAGTGTGATGTTTTTATGTATGTATAATTTTATAGTGAGCAACTTAGGATATTTGGCTCATCCACTGTCTCAAACACTTGCTATGTGGTTAGTCAAATCTCCTCTTCCATCTACTTTAGAACACATGATACAGCATAGTTAACTATAATCAACCTTTGTATGATAATACACCAAAACTTATTCCACTGTAAAAAAAACTTATTCTGTGGCTGTAAATTGGTGCCCATTAAACACTTTCCCTTCCTCAACTCTCTCTCCTTATCAGTCTCCCTTTCTCCTCCTTGCCCTACCCTCCTCTTCTCTGTTGACCACTATTCTACTTTCTTCTTGTATAAGTTTTGATTGTTTGGTTCTTTAAAATTCCATATGTGAGTGAAATCATGCAGTCCTGTCATTTTGCACCTGGATTATTTCAGTTAACATTTTGTCTTCCAGCTTCATCTATGTTGCTACAAATGACAGGGTTTTATTCTTTTTTTTAATTGCAACCCATTGTGGATGTATACACCACCTTTTCTTTATCCATTCATCCTTTGAAGGATACTTAGATTGAGTTCATATCCTGGTTCTTATAAAGAGCACTCTAATGAACACAAAAGAGCAGAAATCACTCTGGCGTACACTAATTTCATATATTTAGGAAGATATACTTGCTTCAATAAAATGGTGATGTGAAAATTGAATGTTCATTTGGAGAAGAATAAAAGTAGATCCTATCTCTCGCTATATAAAAATCAATTTAAAATCGGCCTGGAAAAATTTTTCTGGACAAGAATTTAAAAGAATGGGAAACTAAAGCAAAAATTGACAAAAAAAATGACATTGATCTAAAATGCTTCCACACAGCTAAATGGAATGGAATCAATGAAGTGAGGAGACAACTTATAAGATGGGATAAAATACTTGAAACTATCTGACATGGGGTTAATATCTAGAATGTATAAGGAATTCAAACAACTCAATAAAAAATTTAAAAATGGACAAAAGATTCCAAATAGACTTTAGATAGAAGACACACAAATGGCTAACAGATATGTGGAAAATTCCCCAACATCATTAATCATCAGGGAAATACAAATCAAAACCAGGATATTGCTTCACTCATATTAGAATGACTGTTACTAAAAGACAAAACACAATAAAGGCTCATGAGGACATGAGGAACTCTTACACACCATTGGTGGGAAAGTCAATTAATATAACCACTATGGAGAACAGTGTGGACATGTCTCAAAAAGCTAAAACAAAACAGCCTTGTGATCTTGCAACTACTACTGAGTGTATACCCAGAAAATAGAATTTTATGTTGGACAGAATTTTAGAGAACTAAATAAACACATCCCTTAAAATGAATTATTAGAATAATAAAAGCTGTAATCTTTTTAGGTATGAAAGTATTAAAAATTTTAGAATAAGATTTAAGTTACAATTTATAAAGGCATGAAATTTGGTATTGTGTTTGTGCCTCTAAGAAGAAACTTCTGACTGTTCATAAAGATCAGATACGTTTATATTCTTTTCATGTGAGTTAAAATGTTGTGCACATCTTTGACATTAGAGTTATTGAATTTTCTTTCTTCTTTTTTCCAATATATCTAGTTGCAAATAGTACTCAAACATTTTTGAATTAGAGCATTTTAAATAGAAACAAATAATAGTTTCACTGATGGCCCATTTTCTTATTTGTTTCATTTAACTTAGACCCAATAAAACGTTCTACTACGTAAACAACTTGTAGGTCTCCAACATAGCTCCCTAGGACATTAGCATTCATTGATTCATAATATTCATATATATGTTTCTGGAAGAGATGCAATTTAGTGAGGATAATGTACTAATCAGAGACTAATGTATTAATACTCATTAATGCATGAAAAAATGTTAATGTAGAATAGCTCATTTGGGGGGTATCAGAAATCAAAATTGGTTTGGTATGGCATCGACAGATTGATTAATCTGAATACTTACAATAAAAGAAATTAGCAAGGAAAATAGAATTGTCACTTAAGTCACTGCACAAAGTTTGAATAATGCACTAAATTTGAACAGTTTTGAATAAAACCCATTAATCAGTTTAATCTAATATGAGAAACTTACCTAAAGTTTTCAAGCAGAAGTCATTCTGAGTGGTAGAAAGTACAGTGTTGAAGGACAGAAAAGTATCTAAATAAATACAGAGAGATGTTTCTATTTAGCATGTTTGTATAGTTTTAGTATCATGGAAATGACAGTTCTTTCTGAACAATTCATAGATGTAATAATTCTTTCAAAAATTGCAACTGGATGTTAGTAGTAGACATCAATTATAGGGAAAAATGTCCAAATAACTGAGACTATTATAAAAGATCAGTATAGTCATACTTTATCAAATACGAGGACAAACAATAAAAATGTTAGTAAAGAAAATTCATGGTATTTGTGCAAGTATAGACAAATGGTTCAGTGCTTTTAAAGAATGAACCAAGGATCAGGTTAAATATGCATGGGAAATTTGACTTATTCTGGAACAAGTATTTCAGATAACTGGAAAATGTTTAATTATCTTAAGTTATATAGGTATTAATAAAAATTAATCAGAAAATTTGAAATAATATTATTTTATGGAAAATAATATTATATAAGACAGTAAGTGCAATTGAAACAATTGCATATTGCAATTGCATATGGAAGAAATTGAAACTAGATGCCTACCTCACAGCATATACAAACCCCAGTTGATTTGTATAACATAATTAAAAATATGAAGTTACAAAACTTTTACAGGAAAGTATCAAAGAATATTTATATTCTGCATGTGAAAGTATTGCTAGGAAGGAAAGAAATGCAAACTATAATTGAAATGTTTTATAACATGGACTATATTAAATTTCAGAGAAAACATACATTAACATACATTAATGAGAAAAAATACCCCTGTGTCACAATAACACTGTACCAATGAAGAATTTCTAATTAGCCTATGTAAAGAAGTCCTATCAGTCATTAGCAATTCAAACAAATGGTTAGGAAATATAAAGAGACATTTCACAGAATAAAAACCCAAGTTGTCCATTAACATGTCAAAATATACTCAAAAATTAAATTCAAGCAATTAAAAATGGAAGCCCAGTGAAATGCAGTTTTGTATTTCAATCATTGGTGAAATAAAATTAAAATCTTTTCACAATAAATATTGCTAAGAGCAGATAGAATTTAGAATTTTTATCATCAGGTTTGCAAATGGGATTGGCCTGGCACACAGAGAAATTGGAAGGACCACATGATGGACAACCAAGGAAAGCTTTCCCAAAATAAGTGGTAGGGAGTTTCATCTACCTTTCTTTCTTTTTTATTAGTAGACAATAGAAATAAATATATAAATTATTTAATAAAAAGTATTGGAAAATATTCATAAATTGTTGGTATACTATTGTTGCTAGCTTGTAGCACATTTTAAGTGTTGCATGTTATTGTTTATACATTTATGTTGTTATAACCAAGATTATTAAAGAGCTTAAAAAGTTAATACTTATCTAAGCTTTCAACTTAATTCAAGTCAAAATCACTAATTATATTTCACTGTGTGCGTATGTGCATGTGTATGTATGTATGTGTGTGTGTGTGTGTGTGTGTGTGCGTGTGTGTGTTTGTATGTGTGTCTCAAACTAATATTCTCTGGTCAAACCTTATAAAAATTCATATGTTCACATATCCATAGTAATTCAATAGTTTTATACAATACACATGAATCAAAATATAATGATATTCAAGTCCTATATACCTAAATTATTTTAGGTAGTGTTCTTTTCATTTTGTATAACTGTCAATTTTAAATAGTGAAATGTATGATTACCTTTCAACACTAATCAGGATACAAACTTCTAAAAATTCATTAAGGAAAACAAAAACAAGTAAAATCACACATTATTTTATGGGTACCATCATTATTCTCATTTTACACATAAGGAAATTAAAACACAGAGAAGTCTAACATCTTGCTCATTGTATGATCCACTAAGCAGTGAAGCTGAGACCCAACTCAGGCAGTGCTAACTTAAAACGCTATGCTATGGCACATGAACAGGCAGGGAGACAGGGCTCAAGGACAAACATGTACTGGAAACATGCCCCAATAACACAGGGTACCACAGCTTTTAATGACTAGACACAGGATATAATGCTCATCTGTCAGATCACAAAGTAGAGGCTCTTCACCATCCTCAAAAGCAGGTCAGAAAATGAAACCAAGATGTATGTGATCTCAACCTGGTTGGTTTTCTTATCAATCTCAAACATCTCTCAGACTCCACTAAACCAGCCTGCCATGGTTGGGCTTCAATCTAAGTCTAATTTTTGCTTTCTCTCTGTCCCTGTGCATATGATTGTTCAAACTTCTTTGCATATCGTGTTTGCACTTCTGGAACTTATATATATATTCTTAAACTGTTCTAAATTCCCTCTCACAGGAACACCCTGACCCACTCTTCTTTAGACACTCGCCTCTCAGAAGTCAACTCCAAAATGATACTCCCATTTCTTCTGAAGGAAGGCAAAGTGGAAAAAGCAATCTCTTTTATCTCTTCACTCTGTGTGTGAACCACTTCTCTTCACATCTCTAAACCACTTCCAGAGTTTTCTGAAAGTTCTTTTGTTTAGCTTCCCCATGTGCACACAAATATATCACAGTCACCATATTTCCCACACTTTGCAAAGACGGTCCTTTTAATACAAGTATGCTCATCTTGCATTTCAACTTAAAAACATTCAATACTGTCTAGTCTCTGCAGGATAAATTTTAAAGGGAAGCAAAGACATCTTACAATTTCTTACAAGTGTATAAGATTGTGTTAGGATTTTTGCAGATATTTTTGCTTATCCAAGTAATAAGCATTCATAGCATTCTCCTTCCAAATAGATCCCAATTTTTTGCAGATATGGATCTTTCCCTGCTACCTCCATTAAACCTCAGGGAGAGAAACAAATGGCATAATTGATCTTAGGATAATATCTTATATCTTCTAGTGATTGATTCAGGAGTGAACTATCATCCCAGTATGGCAAAAAATATATGGCTGGTAATAGTAGACTCAGAGGTTAGAGGAAAATGTCTCACACTTTGAAAATAGATTACATGAGTATAAGGATGCTCATTTTCCTCAGTATGTGTTCGTGTTTGGGGATGGAACAATTGTAGAAAATATAGGCATCTTTCTACCATACCTGCCTGAAGTTGAACAAACAAAAAGGAAGTAAGAAAGAGCCCAGGTCCTAAAAGACATGGTTGAACATTACAGAAGGTAAGTTTCCTCTAGGCTTGCTTTATGTACGAACATATATTTTACCATTCATTAAACTAATTAGAAACATCTTTATTATTTATAGGCAAAACTCTTCTAAAATGAATATATCTGAGAATGGTATGATTTCAAATACTGATATTTTCTACTGTCCCTCAACCTATCAATCAGTAACATTCATTGCCTCAGGGAGGACAGCAGAATTCTAAAGAAGCTTATTTTTGTGTTTAAAGAGATATTCATCTTAAAGCAGATACGATTTTACCATGAAAGCTCAGCTCTTTTATAAAAGAATTTTAGCACTATGCCAAGAGGTTGAAAGACTGATAGACTAAGGTTTATGCCATAAACTTTAGAATTGGAGCCAATGGAGAATTATGCAAAAGCTACATTCCTCCCACTGGCGGGGGGAAAGATGCTCATTTGAACAACAAGCCAAGAAGAAGAGGTTTGGCAGAAAAGATGCTGGAATTTACAAAACCTGAGTTTCTGAGAAGCATGATCAAGATTCAACTCTAGACTAGACTAAAAGTCTAGGGGTGATAGACAATTTGACACATTGCATTCAACTTCAAAACAATTGCACATTTCACAAAATGACCAGTGCTAAATGTGTAGTAGCAATATTTGATGAGTTATAATCAAGACACAAGTATGCAAAATGGCCTTAAAGTCACCTCACAGAGAGCTCTGCACCCCAGTAGGGTCATTGGAGAATTCAAAAGGTCAGGAACAGAAAGATGCTATAGGAAGTGGTAGTCAGGTGGAAGAGACAACAGACAGAATAGAAGCCAGGGCACCAACATGAATTTCAGCTTCCAATTCTACTGTATTACTGACAGCCATGATCAGCACAGAAAAATATGAAATTTAACTTAACAGAGGTCATGGGAGTTTTAATGATGGCTAAAATCATCTTTATAGGCTGCATTATATCTAAGTTTCCCTCACCACTCTTAGAAACAAGCAAAAATTATCCTATTTATCTGTCTTCCCACTGAGTTGTAACATGTTGAAAAGGCAAACTAGTACTTTATAAGGGTCTCACTCTCCTTTATGAAGCCTCTGTTTTCTTGACCTAGACACCTCTCCAAGGTCCCACCTCTGACCACCATTACCTTGAGGATTAGATTTCAGCATATTAATATAGGAGGATGCAAACACTCAAATCATAGGAAGTGGCATATGGAAAGGGGCAACTTTGCTGCTATTAGATGTGGGTTTTTTGAATCCTGATCTCTGATCAGAGCCTCTCCATTTATATTTGAGTAACTGTCTTTGGAAAATGAAGTTGGCATCTGGATATGATAATAGCTAAGAAAATTCCAAGAAATCATTTTTAGTCACTAATTATCATATCCACCTTAGGTGTGGACCACAGATGAGTCTGAAATGAGTAGGACTAAAAGCATTAGTTCCTCTACTTGAGCTGACCAGAGAAACAAGCAACTGTTTTTAATATTTGGTTTCATTTAGGTATGGGAGAGACTTACTGGGGTCCCAGTGACAGTCTCTCATAGGATAGGCTCCAAATTTCATTAGCAAGTGAATTTCACTAATGACTGAAATTTCATTAAAAAGCATAGATGCTTGATTACTTTTCCAGACTAATTATGTATGCATTGACTGGGTAGGGAATGGGGTTAATGAAACCGGAATTTATAACACCAAAATTTTGTAGGCATTGTGGATGGCATGGTCCAAGGTTAAAGATTTGAACAAACATCCCCAAAGTCTTTTTTGTGGTAAGAGTCACTACTTGAAACAGGAGAATAAGAAATAAGAAAGCAATGGATTACAAGCAGATGATAAGAAATAGAAAACTGGGAGTTGTTAAAGATTCCAAGCTGATCGGAGAGACATTCAGACGTTGGAAATGAGGGAAAAAAACACAATAGAACATGTTGTGAAGATTCCAGCTTAGTAAACTAAATGAAAGACAATGTCTTGAGCCAAAATAAGATTAGACAAAATGCTCGTTAAGGGATGTTGATGAGGATGGGTTTAGTTTTGAGCATGTAAAGTAGACCATTTCTTTTTAAATCAGTCAAGATACCATAATTAAACAAATGCTGCACTCATATTAAAAATGTTGAGGAAAACTTAACAGACTATCTAAAATGGTTTGGAACTGTTTATTAAAGCCACAGAGAATATTGAAGTACTTGGGAGAGTGGAGGATGGGATGTATAATATTCAGAATAAAGATTCTCTCTTTTTTTATTGTTTTATTTTCTTGGCATGCTCTTAAAGTTGGTTGTTACTAATACATAGTTGGATAAAAAGGAGAAACACAAGAGGGTTCAGATCAGATAAATATGAGTTCACATGCATATGCATATGCTATATGCACATGTGCAGTCAGAGATGTGTGTGTGGTCTCTAAACCAGAATTGAAAATATTACACTTTTGCAATGGTTAGAAGTGCTTGTTTCTTCTAAACCTCATGTTAAATTCATTACCATTACATCATTATCAGGAAGTGATATGTTTAAGAAGTGGTGGCTTGACCACAAGGGCTCTGCTTTCGTGCATGAATTAATGTAGCCATGGCACGAGTTGTCATGTTTTAAAAGGCTGGGTTTGTCCCCTGTCTTCTCCCTCTTTACTCCTACCCTCCAACCATACAATGAGGTGCTGTCTGGAAAGCAGAGAAGAGCCTTCACCAGACACAGAAAGAATCTGCTGGTGCCTTATCTTGGACTTCAAGCCTCTAGCACTGTAAGAAATAAATTATTTTGTTTATAAATTATCCAGTCTCTGATATTCTGTCATAGCAAAAATGAATTAAGATAAAACACACACACACTTATATATATATACATATACATATATACATATATGCATATGTATAGGTATATGCATACATATATACATATATGCATCAAGGATTTAACCCAGGGGTGCTTTACCACTGAACCACATCCCCAGCCCTTTTGACGTTTTATTTTGAAACAGAGTCTCCCTAAGTTACTTAGGCCTTGCAAAATTGCTGAGACTGGCCTTGAACTTGCAATCCCCCTGCCTCAGTCTCCTGGATTGCTGTGCCAAGCTAACCTTCTTGAAAAGAAAAGAATCTAAGAAATCTAAGAAATAACCTGCTCCAGAGCACTTCTACATATGTTCTTCATACATGTCCTTTTTATATGTGATCTAATCCTTAATATGTTTACCTAAGTCAGATCTCAATAATTTATTTGGTTTTATTTTATTGATTTTTGACCCATATATGATTTCCAAATTTTGCAAGAAGCATACAAAATATGTTTTATATATATAATTCTCTGTGTTAATGCATATACCTGTGTGTGTGTGTGTGTGTGTGTGTGTGTGTGTATTTGGGGATTTAAGAAGTCTTAAGGTGATTCAGTTTTTGATTTATGGTGTAAAGTATATGGCTTACCTCTCAGAACGTGCTTCCATATTTTAACTGATAATTTATAACTCACATCTCTTTGATGTGAACTTATCCCTTCTTTTATTTCCTGTGTGTATAATAGTTCCTAGAACATAGTGTTATATGTTGAGTTAATTGATAGGTTAATTAAATAGATATTTATTAAGACGTTTTCCCCTGAAGACAAATTTGCTGTTACCAGCATGTAAATGAAATGGCAAATTTTGATCAATCAGCTTGCCTTTCTGTTCCTAAAGTTGCCAATGCAGCTGACATTTACATTTACCTAGACTTGTCAAACTAGTTCAAAATTTACAAAAGTTAATTTCATTTGCATCCATTTGAATTATCTAAAGATTTGTCCATAACTCCTAAGAATCAGAACAATCACCAGTATTACCAATGTGAATATTAACAGTTTTGTTTCTTTCAGCACCTGCAATAGAATCTAAATTCACCCTTTAAAATCTATTGACTTGTTTATATTTCCACTCCAAAGTGCACACTTCATTTCATCCATTGATTTAGTTGTGTCCTTTTTAGAGTAAATATCCTTGTTATTTGTTTTCTAGTGATAGCCAAGAAGCAGCAATCTGTAAAGAGTTATAGATATTATCTCAGGGGAAACAAACACTTGAGAGGAGTCATGCATAGATTGCACATGCATAGTACCTTACCAACTACTCTAAGTAATTTTTCCTACTGGGCTAACAGATAAGACAGCAAAACATCAGAAAACAGGTTCAAGAACACTTTAGGGTGACCCTAACCAATCAACTTTATTTTTCTGGTTCTATATAAGCACTCACATAAACAACACCTATTATAGATTGTGATTAGAGTGCTTCTTTTGAAATATAAGTGAATTTATTGCTGCCCTACTTGAATTGAATGTGTTCCTTTTATGATAGGGTACATATGTACACACAATAGCAGTCAAATCTAAAGAAAATATTTTAAGAATTCAGTACAGTAACATTAAAGATGGTCTACTAGACCACCATTATATGTGGTAGAGGAAGTTATTCATGATGTAGGTCACAAATGAGAACAAAGACAATGTCTATGAGTGAGCATTCAGACTCCAGGAAGCTATGCCAGCCAGAATTGCCAAAGATCAAGGTTAACAGGAACTCAAAGGGCAGGAAGATACCTAAAAGAAAGAGAAAAAGCACAAAACCTTAGTAGAATTATAGTGTGTGAACACTGTACTCTGAAAATAAGGTCAATGGGTAGATTATGCCTATAGTCATGTTTAAGCAGTATGTCCACTTTTTGGAAAATTTGTATAGAGAAAAAGTGTTTTCCATCTAAATCTTGAAGGCTTTAAGTCATTTTGATTGTGAAGAAAATCTCATTCATATTTATGGAAAGATGTTTTTTCTTAGGAAAGTTCCAACATATTGACAAGACTCTAATAATAAACATAACTTGAATCAATCCAGTATGAGTTTTTAACCAGACACTTTAAATATTATTTTTTTCTATACTTTAAAACAACCTTGAAAAACAGCTCTTTTTATCACTATATTACCAATGATAGTCTGGATCCAAGATCTTGGTCCAAAAACGCAGTCAGCAAGGAAAAAGAAATAATCATAGAATAGGAATTCAAACTTGGAAAGGTAACATGTTTCAAAAAGAATAAATCGTACTTATGATACATTGTACTACCTTCACTTTTCCACTATCAAAGATGGATATAATCATGTATGATTTTGTCCAAATCATGGAGTATTATTTATCTCACAAGATTTTGTTGCCATCTGGATCATTTACATAACAAAAAACAATAAGTCAGTTGTACAAGAACATCACAAAAACTTTGAAATGATATGCAGATTCAGTCCCGTGCTTTGAATGATGATGCAAAATAAGTCTGATGTCACCAAGAATCAAGACAAAAAAGAAACACTGAAGTGTAATTTTCATAAAATATTATAATTACAATCATAATATAATCATGAGTATTTTTCCATCTCATAGAAATGCGTTTAGTTCTGAAAAAGCAAACAACATCTAGAATGCTACGATGTCTTTTGAGCTAAAAGTAAGTTTTGTGATACAGTATGTTATTGGATTTTCATTTAAATCACATGTCTATATTAATGATGGCACCAAATCTCAAAAACTCAAAACTATTGCAATCTAGTTTTATGAGTTGTTGTTTTGTTTGGTGCCATTTCATTATCATCATCAATCGTGCAAAGTATGAAATTAACACAAAGTCAGTAGAACATGATGAAGAATAATATCAACCTGCCTATGTCATTTAACAATCACATTTGGCAATATTGATCACATAGCTGATTCTCAATTGGCCACTTTGAAGCAGTCATTTAGAAGAGAAAGTTGGAAGACTACGGAAGAAACATTTTAAGATACCCTGAAATGCAATCTGGAACAATGGAGCACATACTCAGCCTGCCAGAGAACTGCAGGTTGAAAGCACCTAAATTGTTGTCAAATTTAAGTAAATATCTCACAAAAGTTCTCATAGAAGTTCCATGGCTGCTCACTCTGGCTACAGAAGATAGACTGCTCAGAACACACTGGTTATTCTAGTTGTAGCTACACACATAGGTGAAGATCAGTGCCAGCAGAGCAAAGAAAGAGAATGTGCAGGGAGAAGGAGTCTTGACTCAAAGTGGAAGAATGAGTCAGTGATCACAGTTGTTCCCATATTGACTGACCATTCTGACAACCTGCAGAGATTTTTAATTATATAAATTTATTTACCAGCCTCCCCCATTCTAGATTGGTAGTCCCAGTCATAGGTCCCACTTAGTTATACATTTTTGTTTAAGTACTTTCACTTCCTTGGTTGTTATTATTTTTTTTAATTATTGAGTCTTTTTTTTTTTTTTGTAGCTGTTGAAAGGGGATTTTCTTTCTTGATTGCTTTTTCCAATAATTCAATTTAGTTCAAATCATACATGGTTATAGGTATATTTAATTTTGAGAAAATGAACATAGTTCAATGTGTTTTGATGCAACTTAAAGCTTTGGAAGTTTCTTTTTCAAGTTTAAATTACATTTTTACCAGTCCCTTCTTAATTCATTCTCTCTCTTTACATTTTTTTTTTTCTTGTACCAAGGATTAAACCCAGGGACACTTTACTGAGTCACATCCTGAGCCCTTTCTATATTTTATTTAGTGACAGTGTTCCAATAAATGATTAGGGCCTCGTTAGATTGGTGAGGCTGACTGTGAACTTACAATTCTCTTGCCTTAGGCTCCTGAGCCACTGAGATTACAGGCATGCACCACCATGCCTGGTCCCTTCTTAATTCTTGTTGAGCAATTTTTTGAGTGGTGATCTTGGACCTATATTCATACAGATAATATGATGACAATAAAAGCTACCTCTTCAAAGGTGTTAACAAACTGTCACTGTCATAATTTAAATGTTTGATATGGTATCCCCCCAAAAGCTCATAGACAAGACAATTCAAGAATGTTCAGAGGTGAAATGATTGGGTTATGAGAGCTGAATAACTAATAGTGGATTAATCCACTGTTATATATTAACTGGGTGGTAATGTAGGCAATAGGATGTGACTGAAGGAGGTAGATCATTTGGGGCATAATTTTGAGGGTTGTATATTGTCTCTGGGGAGTGGAGAAGTTCTCTCTTTGCTTCCTGGTTGCCCTGTCTTGTGCTGTTGTCCTCTTCCATGTCCTCAGTCATGATGTTCTGTCTTCCCTAAGGCTCAGAGCAATGGAGTTGACCCAACATGGACTGAACCTTTTCCTCCTCTGCACTGTTCATGTCAGGTTGTTTTAGTCACATATTTCAAAAGGCTGACTGAAATGTTATACAAGAATGATTTTGTATTTTTATTATTATACTATTAAATTTGAAGCAGTGAACCATCACAATAGTAACTGACATTCAAAAAATATGGGTATAAATTTTGTATAATTATATCGATATAAGTTCTTTGGTTTGGGAGGGAAAATAGATTTTCACTAATGAAAAATAAACTATATTTTATTTCAGGTCACTGAGATTTTAAAATTCATGTGTATACTAGTATAACCTAATACTTTAATGATTAATATAAAATTTGGTAGCACTCAGCTGCTAGTAGAAAACTCTCAAATATGTGGGATTATCTTAACTGTTCAGTGACGGCAAGTAAGAAGAAATGAGTAACCACACTGACTAATATACATTGAAAATTGTATGTACACATTGTTATTGCTTCCAGCCCCAGATTCACACTTACTCTTACTAGATGTGTGGCAAGCACGTAAGTTGACTTTGCTAAGTCTGAGTTTCTCCATTACTCAATGAGTATATATGGTGCTGATTTCATACCTGTTTTGACAATTCAAAGGACAATGCATATAGAGCTCAGCACAGTTTTGGACAAGCAGAGATCATTCTTTAGGTGTTATTGATCATTATTATCATAATTTGACTTTATATATGCATATATCATAAATTTCATATCTTATGTGGTGTACTACAAATTTTATGTTTACCTTCCACGCAGGAAAAATACAAAATTTTCTAATGCAGAGATGTTAACAAAAATAAACTTGGACCTGAAGAAAAATTGTTTTAGGTTACTAAGATAAACTTGTCATTCCATTTCTTCTAGCAGAGTTTATGACTGTAGTTATTTAATTACAAAATGCTAAATAACATCATACTCCTATAAAATTTGTGTCCCGTGTGGCATTTTTCTGCCACGTCAAACTGACTTTAATAATGGACAAAGCTTTCTTGTTTTAAAATTTTTATTTCTAAGAAAGCACTTAATTTATTAAATAACAATAGTGTTATTTAATAACTTTAATAATCCATGTTGTTGTATATGTAACGTATAGTGTAGTGTATATAATGTATAAAAAGTGCATACATATATAAATATATATGACTAGAAACATTGTTCTGAGCTGCAATGTTGTTAAAAATGCAGACACTTATTTCCTTTTCAGACATATTACATCAGATTCGGTACCTTAAACAAGATTCATACATGTATTACTGGTTGAGAAGCACTTGAGCATGCTGTGTAGGACTGGGCACACATATTCTTTGATAAGATGATCACAGTGAATTTTTTTTTCAGCACCAATTTCCTAGGTAAATTTGGGAGTATAAAAGTGAGCATGTGTGGGTGTGTGAGGGTGTTTCTTGCCCACTTTCATGTCCAAATATCTGAAAGAATGAAAATCATTTGATGTTCTTCTAAGAATATCATTTGTAGAAATAAAATATGAATTGAATTCCTATATTATTCATTCCCAACTTCTAAGTAGTGGTTTCAAATGGAACCATGAATCTTGAAAAGCATAGGGTGCCTCAGATTGAGCATGAGAGGAAAATGTCTATGGAAGAGAAGGACTTTCCTCCCTATTTCCTGTTGCAGAGGTAAAATCCATTCTAAAGTGTGCATATGGGAATGTATTGTGCACACATGCTGTTCATTCCTGTGTGCTTTCCCATCAATCCAATAAATCAGTCTCCTTCACTGTACAGGGAATGGTTAGTATAGGAACTTTTTTCTGTAGGAAAGTTGAAATAACTGTACAAAACAACTAGGATTTTGCTTGTGTATAATTTCATGGAACTAATAATATGTCTCATTTGGTGTTCAAGCTTTGAAACCATAAAATATTGTTTTGCAGAACTCTAAAATGACCTCAGAGAGCAATCGGGAACTGTGGAAACTATCATTCCATGAACACTCAGGATATTTTCATTGATCTGGACCATCTCTTCTGACGCTCTTTTATACCCTGAAGGTAGTCTTGGAATTGGTGTGTGGATGAATACAAATATTTTGGTAAGGTTTATAAAACTGGGAAATGTTCTTTTAATATTGCATATCAGCATGTAATTTTATTGTTATTAGAAATACACTCCTTTAAGAAATCATTTCAAACAACCAAAATTACAATTGCTTCCATTGTGTTTTACTCTTTAAGTTTTCAACATACTTCACTGTATTTTCCCCTGTGTAAACTATACCAGAGAGACTAACAAGTACTTTTAGAAGTCATACTCTGTTAGGTTAGTAGGATATTATACAGGAAATTGACTCTTAGCATTATATTGCATGATGCACTTGGGGCTTGAAAAGGTCAAATAGGTTTTAAAATTAGAATTTGTTAGATTATGCCTCTAAACTCATACGACTTGAACTATATATTATTGGATGTTTGAAATAAGAGTATTATTTAGTTTATTAGATTGAGCGGAGGAGGGTAAGGGAAGGGGAGGAGATATGGGGATGGGAAAGATGGTGGAATGAAATGGACATTATTACCCTATGTTCATGTAGGATTGAATGAATAGTGTACCTCTGCATTGTGTATAGACAGAGAGATGAAAAGTTGTGCTCCATTTGCATACAGTGAGTGGAATGCATTCTTCGGCCTTGTATAACTAATTGGAACAAATAAAAACATAAAAAAGAAAAGAAAAGAAAGAGAACATTAATAAATGCTAGAATTCAGGGAGTGCAATTTCTGGAAAGAAGATGAAATATGTACTTATGTAGTACAATAAATGATGGCTGGGGGTACAGCTCAGTGGTAGAACACTTATCTATCATGCTCAAGACCCTGGGCTTAATCTCCCAGCACCACAAATATTTTAAAAAGCAATACATATGATCTTTATGCATTTATTTTATGTACACTAGAAAAAAACTGGTGAACTCAGTACTATTTGAATAACCAAATATGTTGAATGGAGAAGTATAATCATGTATTATCTGATCTGCAATAACATGAGTCCTGTTTAGAGTCCCATTCTACACTTATTTATAGACACTGAAAATTACTGAATATTCAAACTGCTAAAAATTATATTTAAATATTTTATATTGCTCTGTACAGACATGCTAATACATGTCTTGTGTATTATGATTTTGAACCTTATGAAAACCTGACACAGAGGGCTGGCATTGTGGCTCAGTGGTAGAGCACTTGCCTGGCATGTGTGAAGCCCTGGGTTCGATACTAAGTACTACGTAAAAATAAATAAAATTTAAAAAAAATAAAAGTAAAAACCTAATGCAGATTTTACCATCATTTCTGATAAAGCAAGAAAATTTTCATAGAAAGTTTCATGCAGCAGACTGCTTTGGAATCCAAACGTCTTTCTTTATATGTATGAAGGTCCCCTTTCAGTGTGATTTCATTGCTTTACCCATTGTGATGGTTAATTTCTTGTGTCAAACGGACAACCAGGTGGTCAAATACTTGGTCAAATATTATTCTAGGTGTTTCTGTGAGTGTTTTTCTAGATGACATTTATATTTGAATCAGTAGATAGAATAAGACAGATTATCCTTCTTAATATGAGTGGGTCTTGCCTATGGGGTTTACGACCTAAATATAACAGAAGGCCGAGTAAAAAGAATCCTCCTTTCTCAGTACCTCAAGCTGAGACAATGGACGTTTCTTGCCTTCAGACTTGAAATAAAATAGCAGCTATTCTTGCTTCTATTCTTACAGACTTTTGGAACAGAATTTATATCATCAACTTTCCTTCTCAGACTTTTAGATTCAGACTGGATCTGCACCATCAGGTTTTTAAGTGTCCTATTTGATTACGGCAGACTTAGGACTTCTCAGTCTCTATAATTGCAAAAGCAAATGTCTTGTAATAAACCTCCCCCCACTCACACACTCACACACACACACACACACACACACACACACACAAACACACACACACACACACACACACATCCTGTCAGTTTTCTTTCTCAGGAGAACACTTACAAATGCATTCATCCAAAATTCATGTAAAGTTGGAATTTATTTCTTAACATCTTGAATCCATGTTTGGCCATGGATTTGCTTTAACCAATGATGCACTAGCAAATGTAACACCATAAATGTTTGAAAGGATTTTTCAATGAGTTCTGATGCTTTATCACTGAGAGTCCTTATGTGAAGAATCCCAGGTGAGCCTCTCAGAGGGTGAGGCAATGTGGAGTGCAGATGAGTACATTGATGAAGCCTGGGACAGCCTGTTCAAACATATGGCCCTGTAGACCAGAAAACATGCATTCTAAATCACCCTAATCCAACTGGGCTGCTAAATTCCAGAAGTGAGTGAGATTATCATAGTTCACCTGCTCACTGAGGCCACCTCATATAATTATAACCAGTATTTTTTTAAATTCCAAGGATTGATTTTCTTTATATATAACACTTGACTATGTAAATCAACTGAAGGTTTGCTTAATTAAAGTACTAAAACGGGAGCTAGGCATGGTGGTGCATGCCTGTAATCTCAGCGACTCAGGAAGCTGAGGCAGGAGGATCACTAGTTCAAAGCCAGCCTCAGCAAAAGCGAGACACTAAGCAACTCAGTGAGTCCCTGTTTCCAAATAAAATACAAAATAGGGCTGGGAATGTGGCTCAGTGGTCAAGTGCCCCTGAGTTCAATACCCGGTACCCAAAAATAAATAAATAAATAAATAAAGTACCAAAGCAATCCTTTTCTGAATCTCCACCTTTATTATTAAACTACAAATAATCCTATAGAATGATAGAGATATCCCTCTTAAATATACAAAATTCAGGTTGATTTCTGCTATCAAAAGTAAGTATCCGTGTCCTTTGCAATTATAAGGGCATGCAAAATTCCATACAAAAAGACTTATTTTGAATATATCTGTATATTTTATCAATCAAAATATCCTGGAGATATATATATATATATACACATATATATATGTATATGTATATGTATATATATACACATACATATATATACATATATATGTATACATATTATACACATACATATATATACATATATATGTATACATATATATACATATATACATACACACACACATATATAGTATATAAATATAATTAATTACTATTTTACTTATTTAAAAAAACAAATTGTAAGTTATTAGTTGCTGGATATGTTTAGTTTCAATATCTTTAAACATTTTAATTCATAAATTAGTGTTAGCTGATATTTATATTATAACTTAAAGAAAATAATTTAGAGCAAATGTGCATTTCACATATAAATGTCTAAGTTAATATTGTGTTGTATTGTTGACTGCAGAATCTGAAGAACTTCATGCTTTTAATCTCAGTCAGATTCCATGGAGGGGCTTCTGTTGGGCTGTGCATGTTCTGTGCATGTACTCATTCTCTTTCTCACAGGTCCACAGCACTTATCCTACACAGTCATCTGGGTTCCCTCTACCACTACTTCAGAAATTAATATGAAATCAAATCTACTTAGGATTAAAGTACTTAAATTAAAAACTACTTAGGTCAAAATATGCTGGAAAATAGCTGAGGGTTCCTTAGAATTATATGGTGGTTTAAAAACCCAAATGTTCTCTTGGAAACATCTGGAAAGAAGGAGGGCATATTAATAGCTTTCTTCCCAATTCTCATTTAGAAAACCTATAGGTTGATGGACGTCAAACACGAATAGGAAAATATCCTTATATTTAGAAAATAATAACAAAATCAGAACCCATGAAATGCAGAAAATTTTGAAGAATAAGTGTAAGATTTTTGCATGTAGAACAGGAAGATCACTATGATCCTGGAAAAAAAGAGTCCAGTTTTAGGATTTATATGTAAACAAAATTTTAGACAAATCCACTAGTATTTCCAAATTGGAAGACTAGAAGTAGATATAAAAAACTAGAAAGTTTTTTAATGCATTTTTTATCATCAACAGGAGAAAATCTCCTGAGTTTCTTGGGAAAACAGGGAAACCTGAGGTCATGAACCACTCGCTTTCACTAAGTCATAGTTCTCTTTCTCTTTGAGAACCGGAGGTGGAAAAGGCAAATGCATCCTCCTAATTAAACAAGTTCCCATAGATGGGCCTTCAAAGTATCACTTTTGGTTGATGCATGAAGGCTCAGATGTGATGTTTGGACTCTGCTGGAGTCCTCCAGGCAGCTGTGATGGGAGTACATGTCCCAGATAGCAGAGAAGATGGAAGTGTCAAAAGCAGTAGTTTACCCTATTTGCAAACTAACAAATTAGCTTGCCATAGTCTCATTTTCTAGCAAAGCACATGAAACACTTGGATCAGAGGCAAATGACTTTATTCCTCACAGTGCATCAAACAGTAATAATTCTATGTCTGCATTGGCTCAACTTCTCCTCAAGTTCCATGGGAACAGTAAGGAATGTCCAAAGAGAAAACTGACCCGTGAGTTTTATCACCAGTGCAATGCCCATAGGTTAGGAAACCCCTAATGGTTTGAAAGTAATACTACAAGATCTGCTTAAACTTTTCTCCAGTTGGAGACAATATTTTTACTCTCCTGATCATGAAATAAATCTGCCCTCTGACCCAAAGAAGAATTTTATGTCTGGTCTAATACTGTTCATCACTCAAAGATGAGGGTGGTTCTCTGGGTTTCCTTATATAAACACAATTCCCTTCCTTTCTTTCTTCCTCCCTTCCACCCTTCCTCCCTTCTTCTCTTCTTCCCTTCCTCACATGTAGTTCTCAAGAATAACTGTAGACATACTGGGATTGCAACATTGTCAAATAAGGAGAGATGAGCAGAATTGTCCAGGCTCAGAACCAGTCTCCCTGTAGAGCAAGATGTCCCTCTGCACTTCAGCATAGCACTTCATTTAGCTCCTCGGGTATAAAATACCCTCTCTGTGTCTCTCAGTTGTTGTTCAAGTTGGTCATGCACAGGTAGAACTCCACTGACCCTTGGTTAGCATTCTTGAAATGTGGGTGAGTGGACAACAATAAACAGTAGACTTTTATTTTCCCTGTCTTTAAGACATAAACTTTTTACATGTAACTTGTTATCAATGTGAATGTTCTATCTCACCAGACTAAAATAGTGCAACATGAATCTGTTTCACCAAAAATTCTTGAAAATATAATCCAGACAAAATGTTATCAATGCCTTTTCAGAAAACATGCAGGAATGCAGGTCATCCATTAAGAATTATCTCCCAAAAGGGAATGACCCCAACAAACAGGGTCCTTGATTAACTGCCTATAGCAGAAACTACCCCTCATTAGCTCATATCTGACATGTAACTGGATGAAGAAATAAAGTTTTGTTGCAATATTGTCTCGTCTAAACTAACTAATGCTAACTTTTAAGAAATGGAATTTCTTCATAAAAATATGGGATAATGTTAGTGTTTAGGTCTTAGGTGTCCCCCAAAAGTTCATGTGTGAAACAATGCAAGAAAGTTTAAAGGTGAAATGATTGGGTTATGAGAGCCTTAAACCAATCAGTTCACTAATCTCCTAATAGGAATTAACTGGATGGTACTGTAGGCAGGTAGGGTATGGCTGGAGTAGGTGGGTCCCTGGGGGTGTGCCTTTGGGGTATATATTTTGTCCTTACTGAGGACAACTGTCTCTCTCTGCTTCCTGATACTACTCTCAAGCCACTGTCCTGCACCACACTCTTCTGCCATGATGTTCTGCCTCACCTCAGGTTCCAAAGAATTGAGTCAGCTGTCTATGGTCTAAGACCACTGAAACCTCAAAGAATGGAGTGGGTCATTTATCAATTAAGACCTCTGAAATCTTGAGCCCCCAAATAAACATTATTTCTTTATTTCTTCCTCTATTTGTTCTTGTCATGACTTGGTCACAGCAGAAAAAAAAAAAAACTGACTAAAATAGATAATATTTATGCTACATGATATCAATTGCTCTTAGATTGCCATGCAAGGAGAAAAAGAAGTTTGGGTATAGAAAAGGTATGCATGTCAAGCTTTTAGCTGAGAAAGACTGCCAGTTGCATTATTTTCTCTTCTCTCATGTTTTTCTGGATTAATCACAGCCTTCACTGTTGAAGCTGAAAGCATACAATAAAGAATGGATAAAATCTTGCTTTGTTCGTGATCTAATTGTACATACTATGAAACAATATAATACTGAAGTCCTATATAAAGGATATTTGTTTTTATTTTGTGTGGGCATGCAAGTTTGACAGAGTGAATCTATTCCTACTACTGCACAATTTTATATTGGAATGCAATTTGATAAAATTGGTCTATCAGTCTAATATCTGGATTTTCATATCAATCCTAAAATCAAAGCTCAAAGGCAAAGGCATTTCCTGAACTAGATTTAACAAAATCTGTATACACTGCAAATGGCATGACACAGAGAGAAGTTCATCAGCAGTTCTCTGTTAAGTTTCAAGGGATTTTAACTGAATAGCATCCACTATGTGAGCTGGTAGAACTATTTCCTTTTAGTGCTAAGTTCAAAGAAATATCTATACACACTTGAAATCAGAAACCAAGCTATTGTGAGAAAATTGGTGAATATTTATCTCCTGGGAGGCAAAACAGAAAACACAACTTTCTTACTCACATAGTAATTTTGGTCTTTTATTATTGTGCTTGATGTTTACACAGTGGCTTATAAACTGGATATATGGAAAGAAATCAGGATACTGCCTTGCACTCATGAGAACTCTGTTTCTGGCAAAAAAAAAAAAAAAAAAAAAACAGGGGTGGATTGTAAAATGACTCTTCTGACTGGAGAGCTTGGTATCACCAGAATATTTATAGACCCTGCAACTGGAACATGGCTTGAAATTAAAACACAGTTAAAAAACCTCCACTGGACTGTGAGGATTCTAGAGATGCATGTAGAAAAAAGGAATTTGCTCTAAGAGAATAGGATTCTTTTTTCCTTAGTTTGAAAATTACATTTTAAAACACATACAAAAATGACATAAATTACTAGGTAGACATGATATAAAGAAGCAATATCTGCCTATTCTAGATTTATGTTTCTTCGGAAGGTCAATATTTAATATGCCTATGGCATATGTAAAGAAATGCATGAACAATTTATTTTAAATGTATGAATTAACATGAACTTTGTTTATTTATTTATTTATTCATTTTGGTACCAGTGACTGAACCCAGGGACCCTGAACTGTAAGACCCCCAAAAAGGAGACCCTAACTCTGTCCCACAGATCGACGGCAACCCCAATCAACCGCAGGAGGCGTCACTTGATGCAAACCTCAAGAGGCTTTTATTCCAGCGCGCTGGGACCCAACTCGTGACTCACGCAGGAGTCCAGGAGTCGAGTCCCTAGCAGAAAATCTTACAAGTTTATAAAGGCAGAAACCACACATTGGGAGGGGTCGCACATGGAAGGGAAAAGGGGAACAAAGCCGCCAGGAAATTCCAAAGGGGGTCTGGGTTTGCTGATAACATACAACATGTTTCACAATGTTTTACAACAGGGTGTAGATTCTGGTCAACAGTTTCTGGTAATCTTATATCCTATATATCTTAACTGTCTGAGCACTATCTTGCTCAATTTACCCTTTTACTCTCTGTTTGGGGCTGTTTCCTGGAACAGCTTTAAGGGCTTTGTTCCCATCACTGGGAGGGAGACCTTAGGGAGTTGAGATAAAACAGACAGCTTTAAAAAATGTCCATTCTTTCAGAACAACTGAGTCTCATCCCTAGCTCTTTTTTTTATTGTTCAATTTTGAGATAGGGCATAACTAAGGCTCTTGCTTATTTAGGGCTTGAATAGGTTGCTGAGGCTGCTCTCAAACTTCCAATCCTCCTGCCTCAGCCTCCCAAGTTGCTTCGATTACAGGTGTGTGCCACCACACCTGTCAACATGAATTTTAATAATTTTACAAAGAAAGAGGAAAAACTTCTTTAAGTAAAACTTTTCTTTTAAAATATATTTTCATAATTAGATAGAACTCAATAATTGGAAATGTAACCAGTAAGCTGAGTATGAACAAAGTCACTCATTCTAATCTGACACAGAAGAATTCTCCACACAGATTGAAGCAGTTCCAAGGTATGGAAGAACAAATAGAAAGTGGTGTGAGAAGACAGCTAGAGTTTTCTATGACTTAGGGAATTTTAATGTATTGTGTTATAGACTGTATTCCCTGTTCTTTCATTTTCTGAATACTTATACAAAGAATCTGGGGAAAAGAGAATGGTAAGTATTTAAAGTGATTATCAAATTTAGATCTTAAAAATAAGGAAATTTATTTTTCTCTAATAGACCATTATGAATTCATATTTGTGAAGTACTTAGGAAATAATTTAATTAATATGTATTATTGCTGTAGGCATTCATCTGTTTCTTTGGTAGTCATTCATTTTTATGACCACTGAAAACTATAGGGGTTCTATATGCAATTTGAAATTGCTCTAAAATGCAAAGGAAAAAGATTGTTATTTCAAAGTGTCCAAACAATTATTTACTGTTACATTTCTTCTGGGGACCTGAACATTTCAGACTTCAGAAATTCACTGGTGTAAACTCTTATGCCTTTCTATTGTTCTAGGTTAATTAAATGTAAATAAAAACAGTGTGAAGGGTAGTGTAAGGAATCCCACGAAAACCACGCTGGACACAGGAAATCACATAAGGGAGTTTATTAAGCAAACAGAGTGTCTCCCTGCAGGGTAAGAGAGAAAATGAGAGGAAAAGAAAGGGGAAAGACAAAGGGTGTGCACTAGAGAGAGCGGAAAAGCGAGGAGGAGAAAGAAAGTTGAGTCAGGGGGAGAGAAAGGCAAGAGAGAAAAGATGGCGGTGAAGCTATCTTTAAGAATCCTGCAAGGCTAACAGGGGACCAATTACAGAGAAGGATACTTGCAAACTGACTGAGGAACCAATAACTAGCTAGGATGTTCACAGACTGACAGTAGTTGGGAGGCGGGAAATGGCTACAACGGAAAGGGCTGGGGAGCAGCTTTGTACATTACAGGTGCCATTTGAAAGTAATCTACTCCCATCTTACCTTCACCAAAAGCAAAAATGAAAGGAATACCTCCATCAGAAAGGGTTCCTGATACATCCAGCTACCTTGAAAACCCATGAGATCATCTGATGCACAATACCCACCTTCTTGAGCTAAACATGTATGAAAACTATTGAAAAACATCTAATTTCACAAGATGGATATTTCAAGAGTTAGGTGAGTAAGTAAATGTTCAGGGATTTTCTTAAGAGGAAAAAATAAGACTTATAATAAGGAATTTCTTGGATTTAAAATGCATTTTTAGAAAAAAAGTTAAGAAGTAGTATAAATTGTTTAATTTTAATTTGGTTAATATTGGTCAAAAAATTTAAAAGGCATGAAGAAATAGTGCTGGCTCAGGCAACAAAAGAGCAGGTCTAATCATTTAACATGCTGTATACATAAAATCAAAATGAAACTAGTTTGGCCAAGAAATGTTTCCAATCTAAATCTCTACATAATTCCAATTCATTGCATATTAGTTAACATTCTTGACTACAAGAATAGAAATTCTCATTGACTTAGTTTAAAACAAGAAGTTAATAATTTTAGTTCCTGGAACATAAGGGACGTTTAATAACTTAGACACAGAAAGGGAAACTGTTGAGCTGAATCTCAGGAAAGGCCAACTGAAGATAAATAATAACAGGTTCTCCCAATCTCTGAATTTTGTTTCTTAATCTCAGGGCATTATTGATTCTCATAGGACAAATGGATGTGAATGGTTGGGGCATGAGTTTAAGGGACTAATCCTATAAAATGGGCCCACTGTGCTGACCCTCACATGATCTCTCTTCCAAGAAGTAATTTACTTGCAGCTCTGCCTGGCTTAAGTGGACAGGATATGTCAGATTCCTCAGAGAACTATCTATTATCCACAGGAGAAATGCAAGGTGGAGATAATGCTTATAAGAGGAACCCAAATTATCCTGAAGTAGGAATCTTTTGTGACCCTTTTTACCTATGAGATCCTGAAACTCAGGGAAATAAATACAATCTCTCCTAAATATAAAGTCTGTAAGAATTTATGGTTAAGTATCCAATTAGAACGAGTCAGCATAGGCCAAAGTGACCTAGAGTTGTTAAGGCAGAGGGGACTTAAAAGTCTAAGGTCATCCTGAAGTCAGTCACGAGGTGGATCTAGGTGGGACTCTCTGAAAACTTCGCTGGGATCCTCAATAAAACTGGAGTGCAGGAGAAAAATGTTGTCCGTATCCTCTTTAAAAGGTTGCACTATCTCACTTGAGAGTGTCTCCTTTCCCTTTCCTATTCCTTCAATAATCTCATGCCTCTTACTCTGAGCAACAGTTCTAAAATCTTCCTGACTTGATTACAAGAATCAGGGCTTAAAGGTGGGGTTTTTGTGCTGTCTCAGTTTCCTGGAAGACCCAGCCCTGAAACATTTCCACTGGCATATTTTCATCATTTTATTATTAACATATCTGCCAACAGTTCTCTGTAACATTAATAGTTATAGGCACAATGGAAAGAATGACTAGCACCCAGTTCCAAAGTGAAGTTCCATGAAGTTTATTATCATTTGAATGTGAGTTGTCCCCCAAAAGTTCAGGCATTAGACAATGCTAGAAAGATCAGAGGTGAAATTACTAGGTTAAGAAAGACTTAATCTAATCGATATGTTAATACACTGATACAGATTAACTGCGTGGAAACTGTGGCAGGTAGGGTGTGGCTGGAGGAGGTAAGTATATGGGGTTGTGTCTCTTGGAGTATATATTTAGTTCCTGGTTAGCCAAGTCTATCTCTGCTTCCTTATTGTCATGTTCTGAGCTTCTTTCCTCTACCATACCTTCTGACATGTTCTGCCTCACCGTGGCCCATAGTAATACAGCTGGCCATCGATGAACTGAGACTTCTGAAACCAAGAACCCCAAATAAATTTTTCCACCTCTAAAATTATTCTTTTCAGATTTTTGGTCACAACAACAGAAAAGTTGACTAAAACAAAGGTACTTCTTGACCCAGAATAAATTAATTACCCACAATTGATTCAGTCTGCAACTATCAGTAGACAGAATTACAATCAATTAATAGGACACTTCCTGCAATATACATGGGGGGAAAAAGAAAGTTTATTAAGCAGAATAATAATCTCAAAGATATTTCTTATGCTAAAATTCCCAGAATCCATGAATATTTTACCTTAGTTTCCATAACAAACATGGATGTGATTAATAGGGGAATGATGGACATCATCCTGGATTGTCTAGAGAAGGTCAATGTAATCACCAGAGTCCTTAAAAATGAAAGATAATCTTTCACATCAGTGGTCAGAGAGAAATAGTAGCATGAAAAGAATTTGATACATCATTGCCAGTTCTGAAATGCAGAGGCTTATGTGCAAGACAAGAGAGAGAGATCTCTA
Organism: Sciurus vulgaris; assembly: GCF_902686455.1. NCBI lineage: Eukaryota > Metazoa > Chordata > Mammalia > Rodentia > Sciuridae > Sciurus > Sciurus vulgaris. The sequence continues at coordinate 19,531,254 of NC_136470.1, read as the reverse complement.
AATTCTGGAAAAGGCAAAAAAAGGATTTTTCTAGAGCACTATGCCCATGCAGGGTTCTTTCCAACACAGTTTCAATTTTTTTTTCAAAGCCACTAAGTATGTGGTGATTTGATATAGGAGCAATAGAAAATCAAATGCATGGGAGGGGATAGATGCTATAAAAGGGATGCTGGAATGACTATCCCATTCATATCTAACACCAACTGGATGACTGTGGTTTCTGTATTGAACTTGACTGGCATGCTCTAGTTAGAAAGTCTCAGGGATAGAGGAAGAAATACAGATAGAGAAAGATGGCTCAAGGTCAACTCAAAAGATCAGTTCAAATTATTTCTCTTCATGGTTCATACAATCTTTGCATTTTTGATGGTGTGCTTTAGGTGCACTAAAATATTTGGTATACATATTCTATATAATATTAAATTTAAATAAAAGATTCAACTATATATTAAATTTATTTTTTCACTTATTTTATTTTTTAAATGTTTTTTAGATGTTGGTAGGCCCTTATTTTATTCATTTATTTATATGTGGTGCTGAGAAGCATACCCAGTGCCTCATACATGCTAGGCAAGCACTCTGCCACTGAGACACAACCCAGCCCTGTTCATTTATTTTAAAGCAGGCAAAATTATTTTGTAATGTGAAGAAATAGTGATATCTTAACTTTGGTTTTGTATGTTTAATTTTATCTTTTACCTTTGTATGTTTAATCATTTACTTTAAGGTTGTAGAATGTTACCTTAAATTTAGAACCATGTGGAAAGTCATAGAAAACCAATGTGAAAACCTTTGCCTATTTCTTTAATAATGACGTGGTGGATAATTTTTAAAAGTGAACTGCATCAAAGAAACTACTGACTTCCCCCACCCATTTGATTTATATTAAAAATCAATCTCTGTTTTAGAAAGAAGGAGTCAAAACACATTGATAAGTATTACAAAGAGACTGGAAAAAGAAAACCTGTATAGTCAACAGATTGTTAGGCAGTTGTTCAAGTGAAATAATAAAGAAGTCATTAAACATCAACTTGCAATTTTTAAAAAAGGGAAAAGGTGTGTAATTAACATATAAAAAGGAAGACTTTTACAAGTACTAACAATTAAAATGCTGAATTTTCAAAATTATAATAGACTATTGTCTTCACATCATTAAAAGTAGTTTAAAAGAGTTAAATAAAATCAAAGTATATTTGATATGTTTATTTCTAATTCTTTAGAACCATAATTGCAAAATAAGCCACTGATCTACTGGATCATATAATACTGGAAAAAGAAGGATGACCTTATCATTGCAGATGAATAAAATGAATAAAAATTACACCTACCTACAAAAATACAGATTCTTGTGATGATCATTCATATCGTTTTTGTTGTCTGAACTGATTTGTGTCCTACCCCTGCCCCAAATTCATACGTGAAAGCCTTATACGGAATGTGACTGCATTTGGAGAGAGGGTCTTCACCTGGATAATTAAGGTTAAATGTATTATAAGAGTGAAGCCATAAATTACTGATTTTGGTTTTCTAAGAGGAAGAGATAATAAGTATACATATGGACAGGAAAAGGCCACCTGAGGACACAGTGCAGTGGTAGCCATGTGCCAACCAAGGACAGGGCTCAGTAGAGAACAACTCTGCCAACATCCTCATCATGGATTTACAAGCTCTAGAACTGTGAGAAAATAAATTTCTGTTGTCTAAGTCACCTAGTCTATAGTGATTTATTATGGCAACCTATTCTATCAAAATAATACAATGGTTTTGACCACTCATACATTAAGAACAAAGAAAATTTTAAAGCAAAAGTTGTATCTTATCACATCATGTATGATATTCTGTTGTGAAATATACTTAATGTTATTCCTATGAGATTAGTTTAAAACAAAAGATCAGCAACATAAGAAGCTCATCATAACAAAAATATTGATAATTCTTAAAATACTCCATTGTTCAAAAAATGTTTAAATTTCACTATGTGCACATTATTATGTATATAATGCTAGGAAAAAATATTTGGGGATGATTCATAATCAGTATTGATGGGACCCAGTACTGTTTTCAAAACCACTGCAATGTTTCCAAAATTTTTAAAGCTAGCCACAAATAATGAGGTATTGGTGTGAAAAATTATTTTTAATTTACATTATTTGAATACAATGGATAGGATTATATATCTATATTTGATAGTGGGAACTGAACACAGAGATACTCAACCATGGATCATTGTGCCACATCCCCAGTCCTATTTCATATTTTATTTAGTGGCAGGGTCTCACTGACTTGCTTAGCACCTCACTTTTGCTGAGGCTGGCTTTGAACTTGAGATCCTCTTACCTCAGCTTCCTGAGCCTCTGGGATTACAGGAGTTAGGATTACACTTTTTTCCTATGGTCTTTTATCCAAAGTAGACTTGCTTTATGTATTTTACACTTTTAATCTAACTATTGTTTTGAAGAAAGGATTAAAGAACAAACCAATAATTTAAAACTGATACTAAAATAGCAAATGCATGAGATAACAGTTTACTTGTTAAAGTTTACAAAACAATATTTAAAAGGAAAGAGTCAGCTTCTACTTAGGCTATTTTCTTCTCAATTGAGCAACAGAAAGATGGTTAAAGAAATTAGTGGGAGATCAGAAGACCAGGATGCCTATAGGACTATGGACAGTAATGACTGGGTTCATGAGGTTTCAAAGGAGGAGGACTCTATCAGAAATTGACCTAAAGGTCATTTATGTTATTTTCTGGCAAAGAAGTTTTCAACATTTTTCCCATGTCCTAAGACTTATTGTAAGTCTGAGTTTAAAGGTGATATACGAATTAATGTGTCAGAGAAAACTTCAAGACAGCCCAGTATTCCAACAGTGGCATGGATATGACTCATGGCTTTTAGATAAATTCATATGATAATCAGGAGCAAAAAGCAGAAAGTTTTTTTCCAAAGCTTCCACCTTGACCAGAAAAATACAAGTAAAATTGAGGCTAAGGAAGTTGTGGTTGTTAAAGAGATTATAGCCACTAAAGAAATACAAAGTACTTTATTCAGAAATAATAGAAAAGGTGATGAGGTTATCTCAGGAACTGGCCACACTCATCTCAAGCACAAAGTAAAATTTATTTTGAAAAGAGACCAATGGGATACCCTATTTGCACACATGTGCCTACAAAGTTTTTTCACCACACACACACTCAAGAGTCTGCTGCAGTTATGTTCTGGAGAATTGAGATGGTGGTAGACCTTGGCATCAAGTACATTGTACTAGTTCTGAGGATACTGAAAATTAGGGAGTCATAGAAGCTTCCACAAGCTTTCAAAGGAAGGTCTGAAAGGCCAGGTGAACTGTTGCAAGGTCAGAGTCCCTGGGAAGTGACTCTGAAAGGGTGATGTGTGAAGAAGTTGCAGTAGAGACCCTTGAGATTATGAGATGTCTGTAACATGGAAAGTCTTCTGAGGGAAGTTGCAGGAAGCTAATAGAAGCAAGTCAAGAGAAAGACCATGTGAGCTGCAACCATCAAGGCCATAGGGCTAGAACTATGCAAGTCCTTTAGAGGGACCAGCATAATGCTATGTGCTCCAGATAATGCATATGGAGCTATAGGACTTGTTTTCCCACTTTGATTTCACTCCTTCTTTGATCTCATCCCTTCTTTCTATGCCCATTTCTTCCATGTGGATTGGAAATATTTATGCATTGCCATTATATATTGGACATTTGTGACTTGTTTTTGATCTTACTCTCCCTTGAGTCTCTGATGAGATTTTGAACTTTGACTTTTTGACACTCTTGGAACTGTTAAGACTATGGGGACTCTTGGAAATAGACTAAATGTATTTTTTAATCATGAAATAGGCATGAGATTTTGGGGTCTCAGGTTGGAATGTTGTGGTTTTGATATGAGGTGTTCCAATGCAAGAATTGTTACAGATAAAGTGATTATATTATGAGACCTTTAACCTAATCAGCAGATTAATACACTGATATAGATTAACTGGGTGATAATTATGGGAAGGTATGTTGTGACTGCAGGAATTAGGTAACTTGGGAGTTATCTTTGGGTTTTATATTTTACCCCTTATGAGCATAGCTCTCTTTCTGCTTCCTGGTTGTCATGTCCTGTTTTGCTTTTCTCCAACACACTTTCCACCATGATGTTATGCCTCACCTGGAACTCAGAGATGTGCAGTCAACCATCCATGAACTGAAATTCTGAAACCATGAACCAAAACACTCTCCCTCTCTACATTGTTCTTTTCAGGCCTTCTTGTCACAGCAATGCAAAATACAACTAAAACATGTAGTACTGTTTTGCTAGGAAAAAAAAATTCATATTTTATGATAATGCTCCTGTTCAAATTGCAAATTTACCCACACAAGGCACACTCCATATGCATGATTTTTATATACTCTGCTTTATTCTGGGGAGTCCTGTTTGTGACTCTTTTACCAACTTCCTATCCAGTTTCAAATATACTAAAGACTGGATGCTTATGTTTCCTCTAAAATTCAAATGCCAAAAATTAATAGCCTATGTGTCTTGGTCAGCTTTTTCACTGCTGTGACTAAAATACTGACCAGAACAATTTTAGAGGAGGAATAGTTCTTTTGGGGGCTCACATATTTAGAGATCTCAGTTCACAGACAGCTGACTCTATTCCTTGGGGCACAAGGTGAGGCTAAACATCATGGCAGAATAGTGTGGCACGAGGAAGTGGTTCAGATGATGATCAGAAAGCACAAACAGACTCCAATCTCCAGATACAAAATATATCCCCTAAGGCCATGCCCCCAATGCCCAACTCCTCCAGCCACACCCTACCCTCCTTCAGTTACCACTCAGTTAATCTCATCAGGGAATTAATTCACTAATTGTGTTAAAATTCCCATAACCCAATTATTTCTTCTTTGAACCTTCTTGCATTGTTTCACACATGAGATTTTGTGTTATACCTCACGTCCAAACCATAACATTCCACCCCGGTCTCAAAAAGCTCATGACCATTTGACAATGCAAAATACATTTTGTCAATTTCTAAGAGTCCTCATAGACTCAACAGTTCCAAGATCACCCAAAAGTTCAAGTTCAAAGTCTCCTCTGAGACTCAGGGGTCACATTGTGAGCTCCCATAAAATAAAAAGTGATTTATAAGTATCCAATATAAAAGGGTGCAGAGTAAATATTTCCATGCAGTAACAAAGGGGCATAGAAAGAAGGGATGGAATCAAAGCAAGACTGGGTACACAAATCCTATAGTTCCATGTCCAACATCTGGGGTACATGTCACGGTGATGTTCTCTCCAAAGGGCTTGTGTATATCCACCCCTGTGACCTTGTTTGTTGCAGCTGAAGTGACCTTTCTGTTGGCTTGTGTCTGCTCAATTCCTACAGCTTTCCTAGGATGATGTCCCATTTTACTGGCATTTCTTGATCTCAGGGGTCTCCACTGCAGTTCTGACTTTCTCTTCACATCTCCATGCATTGCCCTTTCAGGGGGTGCCAGCAGGGACTCTGGCCCTGCTTCACTTTTCCAGGTCTCCCTTTGAAATCTTGGTAGGCACCTCCATGACCCCGTAACTCCAGCATCCTGCATTCCTGCAAAACAATATGATACCAAGGTCTGTTGTCATCTTGAGCAGTAACCTAACTTCCAGAGAACCCGGATGCAGAAGCCTGTGAGTGCTTGGGTGGCTGAGCATGTTGAAAAACTTCCTAGGGCCCCTTGTGAAAGAAGGGTGCCCCACTGGTCTCTTCTCAAGATAATTTTTACTTTTGCTCCCTTGAGCCACAAATGACTATGATCTTGCCAATTTCTAGAATGCCTTCAAATCACTTTCTTACTGTCTCTGGGTGAAGTCTAGCATTTCTTTAGTGGCAGCAATGTTTTTAACAATCCCAACTTCCTTATCCCAATTTTATTCCAACCTTTTAAGTTCAAGTTTTTCAAATATTTCTGCTCTGCTTTCTGCTCCTGATTATCACCACAATTTTGTCTAAAAACCACCAGCATTATCTATGTCACCTTCTGAATTCTACACTGTCTAGAAATTTCTTCCACGAGATTAAGAAGTCCGCTGCTTTTAAAATCTGTCTTACAGAAAGTCTCAGGATATGAGCAAAATGCAAACAACTTTCTCATCCAGAACATAACATGAATGGCCTCTACTTCAAATTCCAAAGTAGTATTCCTTCTCAGAACACTTTTGAGCCCTGTCTTCACTGTCCAAGTTCCCATTGGCATTCTGATCTTCTGAGTTCCCACCAGAATAAGCCATTAAACTCCGCTTACAACTATCTAAAGCATTTCCAGTTTGCAATGTTACATATCTCAAAATTCCTCCAACAAATTCCAGAAAGCTCCAATAGTCTTTTAACCACATGGTTAGCTTACTCACAACAATGACTCCACTTCTTGGTACCAACTTCTCTTAGTCACAGCAGTGAAAAAGCTGACTAAGACTATGTATTGGGAGGTGGAGCCTTTGAAATTAGGTTGCAATGATTTCTTTCACAAGAATGAGATTAATGTCTTCATAGGAGATGCCTCAAAAAGTTGCCTTGACTCTTTTACCTTGTGAGAATAAAGCAAAAAAGAAAGAAAAGAAAAATGTTTTCTATGAACCACAAAGCAGGCCCTCACCATATACCCAGTCTGCCAGCACCTTGATCTAGGACTTCCAGACTATAGAAATGTGAGAAATAAAATTCTGATGTTTGCAAGCCTCTTACTCTGTGGTGTGCTTCCTATAGCAACCTGAATGTACTCAGAAAAGATTTGTATGTGACTTCATTTTGCGATAAAATACTATTTAATAGCTTCACTAAAATAGTTGTGTTAAAATTCATAGTTGTGTTTACATGGATTGGCACACATCCACTTAATACTCTCCACTTGTCTCAGAGTTTATTTTAGCAGTGTGTAAGATGCTTATGAGTCAATAGAGTGTTCACTGGAAATGCAGCTAAACCTAAAAGATCCCTAGCAATACCAGCAACTCTCTAATGAACTGCTTCAGATCTAAAGTAATGCACTCTTCCCTTTAAGACCAGTGTTAGCCTTAGTGTGTTAGTTAGTATTGCATCACTATGATAAATATCTTAAATAATCAGCTTACAGAAAGAAAATATTTATTTTGGCTCATATTTTGGGAGATTTCAGACCATGATCAATTGGCATCAGTGCTTTGGGCCTGTGGTAAGGAAGCAGATCATGGTAGAAGCACCTGGAGAGCAAAACCATTCACATTGTGGCTATGAAGCAAAAGAAAGACAAAGGGGTTTCACTAGTGTCCACTGCTTAAATACTCTAGCACCTCAAAGAGTGCGACTCTAGGGACTAAGCCTTTAACATATAGGCTTTTGGAGGACACTCACAGTCCAAACTCTAGCAATCAGCGGTAGTAGAATGTTTCCTCAGAAGCATAAGCGTGCAGGGATAGGGTCAGGTAGAACAGTCCTGATCACTGGAGAGAAGTGTCCAACGAGTATATTCAGTGATATTCCCCTTCCAGGCCCTTGGTTCCCCCTGAGTTATTACTTGTGTTGAGGTTTACAAGATGCTTGAAATCTCCAGGCCACAAGTTTTAAGATTTCAAGGAAAAGCTTGGGAATTGTAAATTAGGCATTCATGGAAAGAGCATACTTGAAATAAAGTCTGGGTAGCCTTGCCAATGAGGATAGAGTACCGTAAATCACCGCGCCTTTGTCATTTACCATGTCATATAAATCAACACCTCTACTATTGAAGGAGTAGATTTTTAAGAAAATTTGTAATAAAATCATTCAGAAAATACAAGCTAAATAAAAGCAATTAATATGAAATTATATTTATAATTTCATGAAATTGAGTGCACAAACATGAAGCATAGAATATCTATTGACATTTTCTATCCATTATAAAAACTATAGCAATATCACTATTAATGTGAAAATTATAAACATGATATTCTGAGGAAACTTAATTATCAGTTTCAAAACTTAGTAGCTATTTTGAAATATCAGGCAAACTACAGAAGTTGGATTTACATATAATACATTGAAGCATGAAGCATTGTGTGTTTTTTTTTTTTTTTAAGATCAAATGACTGCTCTTATAATTTGTGTTTGCTCATGCTTTTTTATTCCATGCTTTTTTGCACATGTGTAAAAACTAAAGTGATAGCTGATACTGTATTGGACACACAGGTGAAGGAAAAACATTCCAAACAATAGGATTTTCATATCACATCATCAGATATTTCAAAGAGAAAGTAGGCTCATTCTAGTAAACACTTTTCCCATGCAAATAAAAAAATTAGAGCTTTTATAAGTTCATTCTGCCAAAAATGAGACATTTTTATAGTGAAATTTATTTTTCAATTTTTTGAATTTAATTTAAAAATCAACCAAAGAAGAAAAATTATTTCTTTTGCACAAAAAAAGTAAAAATTTTAGTTGTTCCCAGTTTTATTGAAAAGTAAGTGTTCTTAATAAATTAGTACCTGTGGAACAGAAATATACTTGATTGTGGTGCTCATATCATTTGTAATTGCACTTAAGTAGTTCTGAACATTAGTAAGAGAAGCTACAGTTGTCCATAACATATACACATACAGATTAACTCAGCAACATTGGTATTAAATACAAAAATACATGTTAGCATGACAATAATCATTTTCACTCTCTGCTGCCCATAAATAAAGGAACTTTGAAATCATTATGCCATTGAAAGACTACATGATAATTATACCATGCATCTCACAATTTTGTAAATAAGTATCTGAATTTTTGTTGCATTTCATTCAAATTCAGTTCAGTGTCCTGACAAAATATTCAGTGTAAGATACCATCGGATTTTAATGTTTCTAATAATTGTGATTTTTTTAAAATGGATCTTGAAATCAGGAGAGATTAGTATGTCTTTAAAAAAATTAAGAGTAAAGAAAGTCACCACTATTTAAATTAGAAAATATTTGAAATTTTCTAACTCAAAGAGTCTCCAAATTTTAATTTGCATTTTGAAGTTTTAATTTGTAGTAATATTTTTTGATGAAATTTCTGTTCTCAATTTAATGGATTTTTCTGTTGTAGCAGAATATTAAAAAATGTAAGAAAATCTTTGATTTTTTTGTCTTCAAAACATTGTAAAGATGTAATAGATTTAATAAAATATTTTTATAAGACTAATGATATTCATAAAAGGTCATAGACAGTTTTTAGAAAATACATTATGATTTGAATTTGAGATGTCTCCCAAAATCTCACTTGTGAGACAATGCAAGAAGGTTCAAAGGAGAAACGATTGGCTTATGAGAGTCTTAACTCAATGGGTGAATTAATCCCCTGATGGGATTAACTGATTGGTAATTGAAGGCAGGTAGGGTGTGGCTAGAGGAGGTGGGAATTGGAGGTGTGCCTTTCGGTATGTATTTGGCGAGTTAAGCTTAGATTCTGTCTCTCTACCCTCTGATCATCATGTGAGTGCCTGCTTCCACCACACTCTTCCACCATGATGTTCAGCCTCACCTCAATCCTCGAGGAATTGATCCTGCTCTCTATGAATTGAGACCTCTGATATCATGGGCCCCTAAAGAAGCTTTTCCTCCTCTAATGCTCTTCTTGTCGGGTTTTTAGTCACGGCAGTGAAAAAACTGACTAAAACAATTAGTGCTGAAATATCTATAATTTTCAATATAAAAAATGTTGGGGGCAGGGGAGATAGCTCAGCTGGTAGAGCGCTTGCCTCGCAAACACAAGGCCCTGAGTTCGGTCCCCAGTACTGCAAAAAAAAAAAAAAAAAAAAAAGAATTATTGAATGCTAGGGTTGTGGCTCAGTAGTAGAGCACTTGCCTAGCATGTGTGAGGCACTGGGTTTGACTCTCAGCACCACATATAAATCCTTAATAATTTCAATTTTCAAATTTTCTTTTTTACTTTTAAAGAATTATCTCTGGGAATACTAGAACAGAGATACCTTTTTAAAAATCGATTTCGGTCTTAGAGAAATGAGTTAATTGAATTTGATATTTTAATCATTTTTAAGTTTATTCATTAAGTGATAAAATGCAAATATGAATATTATTGATTATTTTATAAAAATATTAAAAGTATGAAGACAATTTCAAAAATAATATATTCTTTGAAAAATGATGATTCAGTCTAACATAGCTATAAATTAGTAAAGATAGAGTATGTTGCTACATGACAGAAATCATTCTTTTATATTATTTTGGGGGTAAATCATTGAAATGAGTTCATTTACTTTTCATGGAAATAAGTATGTATTATACATTTGGAACTGGTTAACCAGGTGAAAAAGAAAGTACATCAGATCAAGAGCCTCTATTCCCAGTGTCTGTAAGTGTGCTTGTCACAGGTCACACGTCATGAATTTGACTTTTCTTTGCTACTTAATGAATTTGCTCCATTTCTTTTTTCTGTCACTTAGATCAACTAGATGACTAGATTTGTAAATAGTTTGAATGCTGAATTCATTTTAGATATATGTGAAAGTTAATTTTTAATTTTCTTTTTTTAGGTTTCAAAAGTAACTTCTGAGAAATTCTCTGTCTACAACACTGAATAATGTTCAAAGAAAGACATTCCTCACTTTCCAGATCAATGTATAATTATACATAAAAATAAAGTTTATAGGGATTGACATCATCCATCTCTAATGATGTAATTATTCATTAGGGAAAAATAATTTGTAAAATTTCATTTTTCCCCACTGCTTCAGGCTACCCAAGCCTCGCTTCTTTCTACCCACATGGAAAGTTGAAGAATTGATAATTGGGTGTAGATGGTGCTCCTCAGTGTTTCTGAGGATGTGAATCACCTTTACATACTTGGTATTACTCTGAACATGTGGTCACTGATCCTGGGCCTAAAACATAACTCAAATTTTTCTAAGCTCAACGAATAGTTCTAGTGAGAAATGAAATGGTTTCTACAAAGTACCTCGCGCAAATAATGCTTTTGGATTGCGTGTTGTGCTCACCGGCAGGGATGAAAGATCCATTTGTCTTCTAACCCTTAAGGACAAAAATGTATTTGTCCTTCTACTTCTAGTCCAATCAGTGCCATTTTTCCTCTTGTGAGTGAATGGTTGTGTGGAACCTGTCTGTCATTTTAACTGGTTTATGAAAGGTTCCATGTGATTGAGAACTCTATATTTTTCTCCAGCATTCAATCTAGGACTCTGACTGACTAGAAGGGAAAAAGTAGGTACCTCAGGATAAAGCTGTTTTCAATCTTAGTGATCTCTAACTTTACTCTTCAAAAAATAGGATCTTTCTGTAGCTGGTATGCTAAATGATAAAATATGCAAATTTAAATGATCATTTATGCTTTAATATTCAGAAAAAAATGTTGTTAAATAAAAGGAGAGACCAAATAAAAAGTAAGAAATTCTGGGAATACAAATTATATTTTCCCATTAGAAATATGCCAATTTGTCATTTTATATAATTCAGTTCCTCACTCTCACTTGAATTATGTAGTCAAATGTTAAGATAATTCATTTCACTTCTTTCAAATATTAAGGCAATTCTTCATTTCACTTTTTATTGTCCTATAGAACAAATTTTTAGAAAATAATTTATTTATGTTATTTTTCTCATTTATAAAGTAAATTGCTATTCAAAAATGCATTTAGAGGTGAATATTTACAGGTCTTTGTGAATTTATAAAAAGTGTTCCTTCTGTATTAATAGGAAAATGAATGAAAGTGAAAAATAAATATGCATGGAAATACTCCATTTTGTATACTTATTCTCATAATCTAGTTTTTTATTTGTAATTGCTGGTTGAGTTTTTGGCTACTGGTTCATTGTTTCAACTTTGAACTTTTTCAGTTGTTTTTCATTTATTGACCCTATTCCAAAATATGTGTTATTCTCATCTCCCTACATATGTAATTAATTATTTTATCATCTGCTTTACCTCTTACTGTCTTCTGTTTTCAAAACAATGGGAAAGTCCTATCATCGTTTAAATTAAAAAAAAAAAAATTCCCTTCACATATGTCTCATGAAGTGAAGAATATTTGGATAAAAGAAAGAAGATAATTTTCATCTGTACTCTACAGAAAATAAGATTTGATAATAGGAAATCAAAAATGTAGCTGAATATAAATTCTTTCTTCTATTAATAATGATAGGAATTTAAATGGATGGGTAAAATCTCTCTAACTCTATATATTACAATACAATATATATGTAATGCAATGACATTCAACACTTAAGACCCTTCCTTAATACAAGATTTTATAATTATTATAGATTTTAAATGTGAACAAAGTAACAGCTCAGTTATGCATAAATTGAATTTTAATGTTCAAATATGAATCTTTCAAATTGCATTAGTTATATTCCATGAAGTACTTATTTTTTAAAGTCGAGAATATCTATATGATAAATTCTAGGAGAATGTTAGCATCAACAGTTTTCAGAGCTGAATTACATTTATCCTACTCCATTTTAGGAGAAAAACTGACTTGATATTTGCTAATGTTATATGATAATGTTTATAAATGTCAATTAGGGCACATTGGTTGCTAGTGAACCTCAAGTATCGCAATTTTCTGTGTATTTTTTGTTATTTTTTTTTATAGGAGACAGTTGAAATCTGTGAGTATCTGTGTCTACTTCTCTGCAGTTCTATCATATATATATCATTTTGAAGTTCTATTATTAGATTCAGAAACATATAGGACTTCATGTACTCTTATTGAATTGAACACTTTATTATTTAGGATGATAATCTGCTTATAGTCTTTATACAATATCTACTTTGTCTAATATTAATAAAGTGATTCCCTTCCTTCCTTCCTTCCTTCCTTCCTTCCTTCCTTCCTTCCTTCCTTTGTAGTACCAGGGATTGAACCTAGGGACACTGTGCTACTGAGCTATATCCTCAGTCCTTTCTATTTATTTTGAAACAAGGTCTAAGTTCCTGAGGCTGGCCTTGAACTTGTGGTCTTCCTGTCTCAGCCTCCCAAATAACTGGGATTACAGGTGTGCACCACTGCTTCTGGATTCTATTGCTATTAGTGTGTCCTTTCCTTTTTCAACTATGAATCTTAATTTTTAATACATACCACACTTGTCTTTCTGTTTTGGGTTTATTTCACTTGACTTGATGTCTTGCAATTCCATCCATTTTGCTACAATAACAGGATTTTATTTTTCCTTATGCTTTTTTGTGTATATATACAGTATAATACACCATTATGTATATATACTATTTTTGCTTTCTGGACACCTAGGCTGATTTTATATCATTTTATTTTCGGTTTTTGTTTGTTAGCTTTTACTCTGTGTGTGTGTGTGTGTGTGTGTGTGTGTGTGTGTGTGTGTTTAACAGTTGCTGTGTGATTGAAAATTTATACCTTGAACTTTCCACAGTCTACCTCCAGGTGATATGACTTCATTTGTGTATATTTAAAGAGACTTACAAAGATGGTTTATTTCACCTCCCTTTGTCTTTGTATTTCTTTTCCTATGCATTGTGTGCCTGTACATTTTAGAATACATTGAGATTGTTTTAACAGCCCACTATTTCAACAGAAGGTCTTTAAACATGACTTTTTTTCTCACTTTTTTTTGGGGGGGAGGATGGGGTACCAGGGATTGAACTCAGAGACACTCAACCACTGAGCCACATCCCCAGCCCTATTTGGTATTTTATTCAGAGACAGTCTCAATGAGTTGCTTAGCACCTTGCTGTTGATGAGGCTGGCTTTAACTCGAGATCCTCCTGTCTCAGCCTCCTGAGCATAAACTTAAGTTTTAAGTAAGTAAGCAAATAATTTTGTAGTTAACCAGGCAATTATCACTTATGATTTATTATTTTCTCCATTCTTTTGTGTAAACAAATTTCTATCAAATATTATATTTATTCTATTTAAAATACTTACTTCTAGTCATGATGAATTCTGTAACCCTGTGTTGAAAAACTATATCAACTACATCTTCAAGTACTTTTGCTAGGTAAAGAATTTTAGGTGAACAATTGTTTTCTTTCAGGAATTTAAGCTTCTTGTGTCATTCAGGCTTACTTATATAAGACTAATAAATTAGCTCTTTTAGTAATTTTTTTTTCCTATAGGCAAAAATAAGCCAATTTTATAAGCATTTTTAAAATTTTCTCTAAAGTAATTTTAAGGAACTTGAGTCTTTGGTCTAACTCTTCATTTTGTTATGCTTGAGTTTCTTAAACATCCTTAATTTGGATGTTGAGTCTTTCAACTCAGAAAATTTGAAAACCTTATTTCTTCAATAAACTTTGTGGCTCACTTTCTTTCTTTCCTACTCCCTTCAGAATTTCACTTTATGTGTTAGGCCAACAATTTGAGGTTGTTCATTTGCTTATGGATGCATTGTAGCTTAATTTCAATCATCTTTTCTGTATCTTTGATTTTTCATGTCTTCAAGTTAACTAGTTTTTCCTACTTTAATGTTTAACATTTCTATTTCAAATTAGTACTTTTTTCAATTCTTTATTTATTTTTTATTTTTATAGACTGCAGTTTGATTCTTTGTACACAAATGGGGTACATTTTTTCATTTCTATGGTTGTGTACTATGTTGATTCATGCCATTCCTGTAATCATACACGTACATAGGGTAATTATGTCTGTCTCATTCCACCACTTTTTATACTCCCACACCTCCCTCTCATTTACCTCTAGGTAAACTGAAGTTCCTCCATTCTTCTCTCACCCCTTGCCCTCCCACCCTCATTACATATCTTCATTCACTTATCAGGGCAAACATTCGGCCTTTGGTGTTTTGGGATTGGCTTAGTTCACTTAGCATGATATTCTCTGATTTCATCCATTTATCTGCATATGCCATAATATTATTCTTCTTTATGGCTGAATAATATTCCATTGTTTATATATACCAGAGTTTCTTTATTTATTCATCTGTTGAAGGGCATCTAGGTTGGTTCCACAATCTAGTTACTGTGAATTGAGCTACTATAAACATTGATGTGGCTGCATTATTGTAATATGCTAATTTTAAGTCCTTTGGGTATAAACCAAGGAGTGGTATAACTGGGTCAAAAGGTGAGTCCATACCAAGTTTTCTGAGAAATCTCCACTGCTTTCCAGAGTGGCTGCACCAATTTGCAACTCCACCAGCAATGTAAAAGTGAGTCTTTGTCCCCACATCCATGCCAACATCTATTATTAGTTGTGTTCTTGATAATAACCATTCTAATTGGAGTAAAATAAAATCTTAGAGTTGTTTTAATTTGCATTTTTCTAATTACTAGAGATGTTGAACACTTTTTCATATATTTATTAATCACCTGTATGTCTTCTGTAAAGTGTCCAGTTCCTTGACCCATGTATTGATTGGGTCCTTTGTATTTTTGGTGTAAAGTTTTATGAGTTCTTTATGCATTTTAGAGCTAAGTGCTCTATCTGAAGTACATGTGAAAAAGATTTTCTCTCATTCTGTGGGCTCTCTTTTCACATTATTGATTGCATACTTTGCTGAGAAAAAGCTTTTAAGTTTGAATCCTTCTCATTTATTGATTTTTGCTTTGATTTCTTGTGTATTTTTAAACCTCAGTTATTACATCTTTTATTTTTGGAAGTTTAATTTGAGTACTTTACGGAGCCATGTCTCTATTTCTGGTTTTCTAGACATATAATAATACTATTTTAATGCTTGTTACTAATTCCAACATCACTGTCATTTCTGGAGCATCCTTTATTGATTTTTTTAGTGTTGTCAGCCATATTACTTATTTCTGGTCATTTTCGATTGAATGACCGTCATTGGGAGCTTAACTTTTGGGTCCTGGATATTTGTATTCCTACAAAATCATTCAGCTTTGCACTGTGATATGATAAAGAAATTTGGATATATTATTCAGATATTGTTTCTCAGGTTTATAAAGTAGGACAAGAGCAGAAATTATACTTTGGTTAATTTTTATAATTATTGTATTTCTATAATTCAATAATATGACAATAATTTTCTGAATTCTGTTTATCAAACCCCATGAAGTATGTTTTTCACTCTAGTAAAAACATTATTCCCTGCATGTGGAACCAGATTTCACATCTTGGTTCCTCTATCTTTTGGAGTGTTTCTTTCCTTAACTTGGTTATCTCCCTCTTGCACATGATATTATCACTACTCAACAGAAGCTTTTAGAAGGATCAATTTCAGATTGCTGGCATTTTTTTCTTTAAAGTATTCTACTCCGTGGTAGTTCAGCTTAGGAACTATAGCTTCCTCTTCCTCACATAAGTCTCAGATCAATCATCTCAACTCAGGGAGAGCACTTTGCTTGACCTGAATGTTCTCTCTCAGTTTTGTATATTGAAAGTTTTCTCCAATCCACAATTAAACTAAACTTTATTGATAGAAAAATCTGGAATAGCCATCCTCAGAACTCATTAATTTTTAAGAACTTTTACTGATTCAGGATAGATTAGAACCAAGCCTCATTTAAGATTTGACACATCTATCACTGTTATTATAAAACAGAATGAAAAATTTATGAACAAAATATCCTTTGAAGTGAATTATTGGTTTCAGAAAACAAGAAAAACATATTCTAAAAGCAAATGTGTTTTTTAATGGATGGAAGTAATTCAAAGAAAAGTTAAAGTTATTGACTTTGGTCAAAGAACTGTTAGAGCTAGTTTAATAATCTATTAATGGCACAAAAAGAGACTCTTGATAATCGTTAAGTCAAGGTAATCTCAATTAAACCGTAAAGTCATAAAACTAAAAAGTTGATATAATTTGTTGCAAGGATACTGAATTCTTCTTCCTTATTCTAAATTCTTGCCTCTTTAATCATATTACATAACTTTTGTAAAAAATGCCATTAGTGAGGACCTACTTAAACAATTAAAAATATCAATCACCAGAAAATATTAAGTTGATGCCTATTCAATTTATTCATATGAATGAATACATATTTTATTGCAAACTTTTGAACTGCTTTTAATCAGTTCTCTCTTATGTCACATGTTTTAAATCTAATCTGACAACAAAATCATCCAAAAACTAGACATAAATGCTGAAACTTGTTACTTATGCAAGGCTCAATTTTTAAACTGTACCTCTTGTTTTTGTTGTTGTTGCTGTTATTGTTGCTTTTATTACTGAATCTAAGCCAGAAAAAATACACTGGAAGAAAGTTTAATTTTATTAGTATCAGAATAGAAGAAAATTCATCATGCAAAATAACATACATTGGCATTGTGTTATTATTGTGATGTAGTTTAAGCTAAATTATAGATTAAAAAGAATATATTATTTAACATAAACTTTTTATCATGGCTACTTTCTTTCAATGTCCTTTCTCATGAATTTATTTAGTTATAAATGTAGGCTTGAAAATTATTACTATTAATTTTAAATTTGCTACATCAAAATATTTATTAGGAAATTGTAACAAGTAAAAGGAAAAAGTAAGATTTCATATTATTTTTTCATAATAGACTATATGCAAAATAAAATAATTAAGCACAGAAAAAGAGACACTGAAGGAGAAATGGAATATTGCCAACACAAACTCTTCTAGGCAGTTGATTTATTTATGGATTTATTTATAAATAGACATAATGAGTCTTGTAGTTATATAATGTTTTGAATTATCTGTCCAGAAAAAAAACTTCAGGAAATATACAATAAGTCTGATTAACATAGTTACTAAAAGTGATTTAATTTAATTTTTTGGAAAACTGCATCCCTGAGAAAGATACAATGCTTATGCATTATTTCATGCTGACATAAAATATTTACCAACATTGTTAACAAGGTGGAATGAGATCAATGAATTTCAAAGGACCATAATTAGTTATTCATTTTCTCTAATCAGAGGAGAATTAACATGCATGTGTTTAGAAATAAGCAATAGCTATTAATAATCAGTAAGTGAAAAAATATAAGGAAGCTTACAAAATACTTCCAATTCAATTAAAATAAATTACAATAAATCAAAATTTTCTAGTGCATTTTAGCAGTGAATTAGGAATATTTATAACCTCACTGTTTTGAAAAAGAAAGGATGCTAAAAAATGATTCAATGACTCATATTATTATTTATGAAAATAATTAGAGTCAAACTGAATCCAGGAAATGTAGAAGGTAGAAAATAATAGAGTGAGAACAAACAGCAATGACACAAGACAAAACACAACATGAAAACAAATGTACTGTAGAATCACCAAAAATAAAAATTATTTCATTATTATATTTGTAACTAGAAATATTTTTCAAGTGAAAAAATGAAATCACAAGACCACATTGTACAGTTATTGAAAACTGTACAATGATGATTGTTTTATTAGTAACAAATGCAAAATCATAGATGGAATGGGAAAACTCATGGACATGAAATTCTATAATTGTAGAAAACAAAGGACTCAAATATCTCGTCTAGAAAAAAATAAATCCAAACTCTAAAAGTATTTGTCTTCTGACAACATTGATATAATAGTGAAAATTCCTTGGGAAAAAACCTACAAAGACTCCATCAGGAAGTGGGTAATTTAATAATCACATATTTATACTTAAATTTGAATTCTTAATAAAAAGTCTTCCCCAAAATTAAAGGTTTGGATAGCTTCTTTGGTAAATTCTATCAAACAATCTCATAAAGTTCCAGCTCTACACAAACTTTTTCAGGAAATAAGAAACAGGCCACCTCTCAAATCATTTTCTAAAGTTTAAATTATTGACCAAAACAGCAAGGATGTTACAAGAAAGAACAAAACAAAACCCCCAAATATTACTATCTACTATGAACATAAATGCAAAAAGATGGAACAAAATATTAGCAAACAAAATCAAGGAATGTATAAGAACTGCGAACGTCTTTTCCAACTATGGTTTATCCCAGAATTGCAAGGTTACTTCATATTTCAACAGTCAATGCAGTGTTCCATTTTAACAGGATGAAACAAAAATAGAAAGGAAACAAGGATCATGACAATTAATAGAGAATTTGTTAAAAGTTAACATTCATTCATTATTAAAAATTCTTAATAAACCAAACCTAGAAGAAACTTTCTCAGCTTGATGTAGTGGTTCCCTCTTATAGGAGCTGTTTGAAGATCCCCAGTGCTCGGTTAAAGCCATGGGTAGCACTGATCCCTGTAGATACAGGCACTATGTTTTTCCTATAAATACTTATTTATGACAAGTTTTAATTTGTGAATTATCCATAGTAAACTATTAGCATTGAGAGGTAATAATAAAACAATAATTAGTTAGGTGTAGTGACACACGCCTGTAATCCCACTGGCTTGGGAGGCTGAGACAGGAGGATCTCAAGATCAAAGACAGTCTCAGCAAAAGTAAGGTGCTAAGCAACTCAGTGAGATCCTGTCTCTAAAATACAGAATAGGGCTGGGGATGTGGCTCAGAGTTGAGTGTCCATAAATTCAATCCCTGATACAAAGAAAACAAAGCAAAACAAAAAATAAATAAATAAATTATAACAATGTAATATACTAGAAGTTATATGAATGTGGTCTCTTTCCTTTAAAATATCTTATCGTACGTCATGTTTTCAATTCAAGGGTGTACTTTACAGTTTCTCTTGGGCAAATCCAAGTTGCCAGTATCACTACTGTTGCACTTGGGATCCATTATTGAGTAAAATAAGTTTTACTTTCACACAACTGCTGCAGTATCACAACAGTGAATCTGATGACCTAGATGACCACTAAGTAATTCATGGACAGTTATGCAGAGTCCACACCCTGAAAAAAGGGATGATGTCATCCTGTGAGGCAAAGTGGGATAGCACATGATTTTTACACTACACAATTTAAAATATTTAACTATTTTTTTTCTGATATGTTTCCTTTTGTATATTTGAACCATGGTTGATGGCAAGTAACTGAAATGGTTGAAAAGGAAACTCTTGATTAAGGATATTAACTTATATTAGAATGCTGTGAATTTTATCACGAACACACTTAGCTCAAACTAAAAATGAAATGCAGAACTTGCCAACCAAGAAATTTTGTCCAGTTGATTTTATTAGCAAATACTTCCAAACACTTAAAAACATAACAATAAACTTACACAATTTTTTCTAGGTATTATGAGGAAGGGGGGGGGTAAGGTGCAACTGAATGTTTTATTGGACAAAAGATAATTGAATCGAAATTGGCAAATACCATTAGGTGACAGGAAAAATACACTGAGATTGTTGAAAAATAGTCCAGTGATATATAACAGAAAACTCAGAAAACAGACCCTCGGTACATGGAAATTTTACGTATGTCTGTGGTGAAGGTGTTAATTTTTTTTTTTTTAATTAGCAGGGAACTAATCATTTTAATAGTTTACTAATTTAAAAAAATACCTACTCCTCACCTCAAACAAGTTATTCCACTCAGATTGTGTTATTGTGGTGGGCAAAACCTGGGGCCCAGGGTTAGCCACATGCACCTAAAGATGGCGACTGGCAGAGAGCAAATGGCGTCCTGATTATGCCTGGAGAAAGGCAGGAAGCATTTACAATTGGCTGTATGATAATCAGTTCAGCCGCCTAGCGCGTGGACAGATATACTTTACATGTATGCTTGAGCAAGTGATCGCTTGACCTTTAACAGGATTGGACGGACCTATCTGGTTACAATTGCTTATGCATGAGACTGCTTATATATTGAGGGTGTTATCTGAATAAAGGGGAAGCTGCTTCACGAACTTCTGAAGAGTAGGTGTCTTTTGTCCCGCTGGTCGGGCCCAAAGAGCAAGAAGCGGCGTGAGCTGCTTGAAGCAACCCAGGCTAGGAAGCGGCGGTTTTCGTATGTTATAAAAAATATTTAAAAATCTATGAACTATTAAGCAATCTATGAATCTACATGCAAATAAAAATCTGTATAAAATATTTGTGAAGTCGGAATATAAATACAAACTACATAAAAACAAAATAAATGCAGAATATAAATAAGCATTCACAGAGTAAATGCAGAACAAAGAATTTATTTCAAAAATAGATGCTGAAACTCATCAGTATTCAAGGTGATACAGAGTAACAAACAATAAAATTGAGATTCAAGTTTTCACCCACATGTGTAGCAAAATATGAAGTCCGAAAACAAAGATTTGGGGGAATATGTAAAGCGACCAGACCCATACATTGCTCAAAATAAAATCTTTTACGAACATGTTGGAAAGCAATTGAAACAATCTACCAAAATTAAGTACAATGACCTAGCAATTATATTCCTAAATATCGTTCTAGGAAGTTCTGGAATTCTGTGTCTGGCATCCCATACACAATCTTCATGACAGCATTGTCTAGACCTAGGAATGGGCCAGACCCAGTGGCACAAGATTGTAATTTCCACAGCTCCAAGGTTGAGATAGGAGGATTGCGAGCACAAAACCAGCTGCAGCAACTTATCAAGGCCTTAAGCAACTTAGTGAAACCCTGTCTCTAAATTTAAAAATTAAAAAAAAAAAAGAAGGGTTGGAGATGTTGCTCAATGTGCTGCCCTGAATTCAATCCCTGGTACAAAACAAAAGCAAAAACAAAGTAAAACCTAGGAATGGCTCACATGACCATTGATAGGAGAGTACCTATAGTGAGTATATTTATATGATAAAATATTATAAGGCATGGAATATATGTATGAAACATGAAAACGTACTGCTGAGTGATAAATATAATAAGATAGATACAATAATTGTTGAATAACTCTGGCATAATATTAAAAAAAGAATATTGAAAGAGAGGCAAAACAAAACATCATACATAGTTTAAGCATATATGAATTAAAAATAAAAATAAAGTATAGGAAAAAAGATAACTAATGAACAGAAAATTCAAAGTATTGAGTTCTTAGCTAATTTTAAGGGGGAGATTGAGAAAGCATCAGGGAGAGCTATGATGTGCTTTTTAAAGTCTGGTTCTTATGCTGATTGGTTTAAAAAAAAGTCGAGTTTTTTTTTTTTTTCTTCTAATAAACCATGATATCCTTCAAACACACAATTTTTCATATGTTAAATATTTTAAGCAGATCCCTCACAAATGTCTGCTTGGCATATAGCAGCACACTTCAGTAAGCATTGTTGACAAAGTTCATGTAGATAGAGTGTAGGATATCAACTACAGTACCCAATAGCTAGAAATGCTGTTGGCCTAACACAGGAAAAATGGAGAGCAGGATTAGCTATTTAGAATGTAGCAAAAATTCCCTTGAAAGATAGCAGGCAGACCCTTGAGTACAGACTTGGCTTTCTCAGCATTCTGGTGGTTTAATTAAGGTTAAGTAAGGTCAAGGTAGATTGTTTATGCTGTGCTTGCCAAAGTAACTGTTTTCAAAAATGGTTAGCCTCTGCAAGAAACAAAATAAACACAGACATGAAAATTCACCTAAAATCTAACCTTTTTAACACTGCTCTTTTCCTGGCATGGTTCTATATCATACAGAAACAAGTCTTCAAATATCTGCATCAGTCTCTATTCTTTTTGATCTTTTAACCTGTAGCAGGTTTCATGAACTGGTCTAGCAAACAAATGTAGATTTAACTAAATGTGCACTCATATATATCATGTTTCTGAAACTGTAAAAGGAACTTTACTAAGAAAGGTTCTCTTTTCCTGTTGTAATTTGTTAACATATTTTGTCCCAATTCAGTAATTCGTTATTGTTAAAAATAAGATATTTAATGCACCTTATTAATTTCAATAATTGCTTTGTAATTTTAAAATATTGTGAATTTTAAAAACTCTAGCTTTTACAAATTATTACTGCATAATAGCCTATTTTCAAGCAGTATACATGAAACAATTATGTAAAAGCAAATTATTTAGTAAATTCTCCTATAAGAATTATTTCTACTTCATAAGATATCATTCTGGAAAATAGTAAAATGACTCCTTCACACATTTATCTGAGCTTTTAAACATAAACTAAAGGTTTCCAATAGTTATTCTGTCTTAAAAAGAAATAATTTCAACTAATTTTCATATTTATAAGCCGTCTAAGATAGCAAAAAGCTCCCAAGTTAAATTTTCAGAATTTATCATTTGTAGTTTCTTCCATTTATTCGTTATTTGACTTACAACTCTTCAAATTGTTTAAACTGTGTCCAGTTGAAATTGCCATTTGTGAACACCTGAACAATCTCTTAAAGGGTGGTTTCTAGGATAAAACTATGCAACATGTAGAGAGATATACTGAAAGTCGGAAAGAGTTTTAAAGTTACCACTTAAAAGATGAACTGCCATTGTTATTTGCTCAAGATTGAGTATTAAAACTGAAGTCAAAAATAAAAGCAAGTGTCAAATCACAAAGAGAAATTTGATCTTCATCATTTTGTTTTATCTGGTCAAATTTAGATATTTCAAAAGAAAACCTTTCTACAGAATCCCAATCATGCTATCAGAAACACGGAGCAGTTCAGTTTGTTCCCACATTTGTAGCTATTCATGGTATGCTCCAGAATTTTGCCATGTTATTTTGAAAATACAAAGGAGCATTGATACCACATCAGTGTGACATGTGAATATTGCCTGCTTACAGCTGAAAGTCTTCACTAAAATTTAATGAGATTAAATTGGTACCTTAGCTATTAACTTCAATTGAATTTGGTCTTTTTACGAAAAAAATAAGACAATGTTTTAGTTTTCTTTTAAAGATGTTTTTGTTATGTTTGCTGATGCTGTTGTTGTTTTGGAGAACTAATACACTTGGAAGAAAAATCTAACACAATAAACCCATTGGAAGATACAGAGAACTCTCTCTGCTTTGGTATCAAACACGTGCAACTAAAGCATAAATGTAGTATGATTGGCTCTACAGTTTCACTTACACTCCAAAACGTTAGACAACAATTTAACGAATGACTCATTACTTGTTTTCCTTTTTGTTCCCTTCTTCCAAATGCATAGCTTCATCCATTCCTTCGTAACTTCACTATTACAGCTGTCCTCCAGAATCTCCTATAGTCATCTGCTTGGTACTATTCAAAACATGAGCACTTTACTTTCTTCTCCCTTATGAGATCTAGTTATATATTTTTTAAAAAGTATCCTCCTTTAAAATGCCTATGGGATGGTAGAGAACAAGTTTCACAAAGATAGATAAGTTGTATTTAGCCCTAGCATCAAAGGATATGTAGAAATCCAAGAGAGTTTTAAAGTCTGAATAGGTATTATAGATGGTACATTTGGAAGCCCACTGAGTACTCAATAAACTGAAGAAGAGAATGGGTGAGTCCATAGAAATTCTCTGTGCCTATCCCATAACTCCCTGACCTTGCTCTTTAGCAATGCAATCCAGATGTAAAAGAAGAAAAACCTTTCATTCCCCTCCTGCAGTTCTCCAGGTAAAGTTCTTTATACAGAGAGAAAATGCAAATCAAAGTTGTCTAGTGAAAATAAAAAAAAAGAGTCTTCAAATTAACATTTCAGTATCTTCCTGCACTGACCTATAAAACTGTAGAAAAAAAATGAAGGCTCTTGGGTGAAGGATACCGACCAGCACTAGCTGTATGACATTCATAAAAACTGCTGCAATACTGCCATCTACCGCTTCAAATATCTGTCCTTAGACATTAACGTGTATACTCATGGTCTGTAATAGATGAATATATGTGATTTTTGTGCCACCTTCATTTAAGCGATTTTATACATTTTATACATATTTTATAGCATTTGAATACAAACAGCAATTTCTTATGTGATGCTATATAATGTCAAGTAAGTAAAGTAAGACTCTCTTATATAATTGCCTTCAATAGATATGATAACTTTAATAACTATATTTTGTTTTCTAAGGTTTTCTTCTGAGGTATGAAGAGAGGGTCATGATAGGTAGACCAGCTATGAATAAAAGTATAAGTGGAGGTTGGGCAGGAGACGAAATTGTAACAACAATAAACAAATGTATTTATAATTCCATACATAAATATAACTGTAATTAAGGCTGCTTATAATGTTTATAGCTTAAACCACATTTACATCATCACATACATATTTCAGCTTTAATGAATGACTGCTTGAAAAAAGGCAAAATGAAAGATAAGATTTTAAGCTTCTTTTCTTGTCACAAAAAGACAAAAAATGATTGTCCTTTGTTCTAGTTTGTTTCCAGATTCAACACTTGACCCTGAATGTAATTCAGCTTCATGTTAAAATTGATAGAAGTGAGTTGACTGTACTATAAACTAATCTGCTTTCAGGACTCCAGTATCTGTTTAGTTCCCGTGTCAGAGACCTAAGATCAAATCTCAACATCATTGTCAGCTTTTGGTGTACCAAGATGATAAACCTTGGTAAGATATAATGCAATTAGAACTTCATCTTGAAATGAATTCTCTTTTTCACTCTTCTGTTTATCATATGCCATAGATTCAATTTAAAATGTGTCTATGCTCAGAATTTTCTTGTTAAATCTTATTGTTTTTTCTTTTTTACAAGTTATTGCTATTTTGCAATTTTATGTTTGTTTCTGTGTGTGTGTGTGTGTGTGCACATTGTATATTTTTCTAATCAAAAAGAAAGAACCCCAAAGAGAAGGAAAGTTTCAGTACAGCAAACTTGGAAAATTGATCAGTGATCACGAGATGTCTCGGACAAAGATAACCATCTAGATCTACCCTCCGCATGCCTCTTCCTCAGGAGTCAGAGTTTTAATACCTGCTGTGTAGCCATTGCCCTCCAATGAAGAGGGTCCCAGACTACCTCATGTCACTGCATCTCTCCTCTCCCCACATTATTGAATCTGTAGGGTTAAGCAAGATAATATGCCCTTCAGGAAAAAAAAAAAAAAAATGAGAAGAGACAAATTGCCACATTCTTTGTGACTTTTTTGTGGAGGTCAGAAATTCTAAATGAGTCTCCCTGGGCCAAAATCAAGATGTTTAGGAGAGTGGACTCATTCTGGAAGCTGTATGTGAGAATCTGTTTTCCCGTTTCTTTTTCAACTTGTGAAAGCTATCTGCATCTTTGGGCTCATTTTCCTTCCTTCCCCCATTCAACATGCATCAGCTCAACATTGCTTCCTTCATCGTGTATCTTTCTAATTTTGGAGCTCTTCCATGTTTTTACAGGGACCCTTGTGATCGCATTTTTACTATCTGGAAAATTCACCCCCATGCCCTTAGTTTAGTCATATATAAAATGGTCTTTGCTCTCTAAGGTAACCTCTTCATGGATTCTGGGGATTAGGGCCTGGACACCTTTTGCTGGAGTGAATGGAGGTGGTGGTAGCAGTGACAGCATCTCTATCCACAAATGCTACACATGCAAAGGGTATATATGGCTAACAAGGAAAGTTTATTGATAGTTTTGAACACACGAAAATCAAAGTTCTCATTTTCTCATTCTTCATTCACTATCACACTTCTTCACTCATTTCCAGAATATAGGGAAAGTGTCAAAATATGTATTAAAGAACAAATCACTTGTGTAAAGTGAGCACAACCCACCTTTATGAGCCTATCTTTGGTCACTCTCTTTTGCTTTCTTTGTTTCATTCACAGAAGCACTTGTTTTACAATTCTTGAAAGACACCAAAAGTTTCCCCTCCCAGTGCCTTCTCATATGATTTTTCTGTGTGTCCGGAATAATATGATCATACTATCTTGTTATAAAATGTTTAATACTTTATAGTTCTCAAGTTATTTGCATGTCTGGACTTATATCATCTCCATAAGACAGGTGCAGGAGATAGCCAAGACACCTTATGTATTGCCCTTCCTTTGAATTACAAAAACTAAATAAATGAAGGCAAGAACACAGTCTTTTAATAAACCTTGGATTTATTTTAAATTTGAAAAAAAGTGCATTTATACATGAGAAAAGTAAAACATCCACATAATACATTTAAATAAAATTTAATATTATAGTTTAAGCAATTTCAAAGATATCATAGAGGGCTGGGGAGATAACTCAGCTGGTAGAGTGCTTGCCTCGCAAGCACAAGGTCCTGAGTTCGATCCCCAGTACCGCAAAAAAAAAAAAAAAAGATATCATAGAGTTGATGATGGAAATTAAATAAATAATGATCATTCTCATATCCTCTTTATTTTTTCAAAGAATTTTAAAAAAATTCTAAAGTGTTTTTATTAGTGCATTATAGTTATACATATTAGTGGGCTCATTTCGACATAATCATACATGGAATATAATTTGCTCCTGTCCAGCCCTTGGTGGTTCCACTTTTCCTCACCTTCTCCCTCCTCCCATTCTCCTTCCTGTACTCCACTAGTTTTCCTTCTTTCTATTTATTGTGTTTTTAAAATAGGTGCTTTTTAAATATACATAAGGGTGGAATTCACTATGGCGTAACCATTTCCTCTTTCATACCCTTCTGTTCGTTAGTGATGGTGTTGAGCCTAGGGTCTCACGCATGCTAGGCAAGCACTCTGCCACTGAATGCCACACATACACACCAGAACTACCCCTCCAAAACTAAGTGTAGCGGTACCCCAGCACTGAAGCAGTCATTTTACTGTGACACCGAGGTGCCCTCTGGTACCTCCTATCTGTTAATAGAGAAATGGACAGACACTTGTGGGAAATAAGGACAGACTTAACTAAGTATTGTACACTTCAAGAGAGCTTAATAGAAATTATCTTCAGTGTGAAGCACTGAGAGCAAAATGAGTGGAAAGAAGAGAACTGAACACCCGATGCATGTAGGGCACAGTCAAAGACTAACCATAGCATAATGAGAGCATACATGTGTGAGAACATCTATATTTAGGGATGTATCACATTTATCTGTTTTTATGTTTGATATTTAACCTTATTTTTTTCCTCTAATCATCTTACTTTCTGGCTAATAGTATTACTTTAAAATCCAGATTTGAGTACAATTAACCAGACATTTTTGTATCAAAATTAACTTTAAAATAATCGAATTAAAATTTAAAATAAGATCAGTAACTGGGAATGTAGCTCAATGGTAGTGTGTGTGCCTAGTATGCTTGGGGCCCAAGGGTCAGTACCACTATCAAAAAATAAAAAGGACTGACTTATTTCACTTTTCCCTGGTAAGTGGATGATGAAAGATAATGGGGGTGGGGGGTAGGGGATGAGAGAAGAGTTGAGGAACTTTAGATTAAGTAGAGGGAAATGAGGGGGAATATGAAAAATGGTGGAATGAGACAGACATCATTACCGTATGTACACATATGATTACACAAATGGTATGAAGCTACATCATGTACAACCATAGAAATGAAATAATGTACTCCATTCATTACAATGAATCAAAATGCAGTCTGTAAAAATAAAAAAATAATTTAAAAAATTCATTTTAATTTTAAAAATGTAAAAAGCAGTCTTATTTTATTTAAATCCAATGCAAAAGAATTTCTCTGATATAGGATATTAATAACCTCTATAATTGTTAAAATTACAGTATCTGAATTCTAAATTAAAGTCAAGCATTCAGAATCAGAAAAAAATAAATAAATAAAAAGGACATAAAAGAGGAAATTAGAATAATTATTGTGTTTAATTTCTACCAACTCTTTAATATCTTTAAAATGGCTTAAGTATAATTCATATTTACATATTGCCTAGTTTATTATTGCTATACATTGACATATCATGGTACATTGATTCATATTAATTTATGCTTGCTATAAAATTGTCTAATCCAAAATAGCATAAAATGACACGTCAAATACTGGTGCTTGTCAATTACATGATGAAGACTGTCCCTCCCGGGGCTGCTGGGCATCCTGTGTCTGACCTCTGTGATAGGCCAGCACATCTCCTGAGAGGCATTCTCCAGTACTGCAGGCAGAAAGCAAGCCTCAAAATGAGAGGAGTTAATGAGATGTGCCTATAACAGAGTCCCAAACTTATCTCTGAGCTTTGTGTTAGTAATAGATAAAGGTGAGGCTCAGTTGAAGCACAAACCATGTTTGGTCAGCAGCAGAGTTTTGTATTTACAAAGGAGAAAAATACTAACTTAGGAAATTTAATTTGGAATTCCTCAGTTGAAAACTAACTTTCAGTTCTATGATGCTGGTTTGCCTCCCATGTCTGTGTTTTGATAAAGGAATAAGAATATCATTAAAATGTTAGCAACTCCATGAAGATTACAAAACTTTAACAAGGCACAATTCTTTTCTATGGAAAAAGAATGACAATTAATAATGACAAAACTGCTTAAGAATTCACTTTAACAAACACTTATGGTGTGAATATTGCATTCCAGACACATGCTATGTATAAATTATCTTATGCTACAGTCCATGAGCTGGAGTGTGAAATAATTAACACAAAAGAAGAATTTATATTCAAAATACCATTTTTTCCCCTCCACACCAGGTTTAAAACTCAGCAAGTCACAGTTTATTTAAAGATCTAGTTAATATTCTGAATAATAAGATCACCAACATACAGTGGCTCAAGAAGGATTTACTTACTTTTTAGTGTACATGGTAGGTGAGTATTCCAGGGTTTGTACAGTGGTTTGATTGTGTTAGGACATCATACTTCTTTCATGTTTCACTCTTCCATCACCACAATCCTTGATCTACAAAGTGAAAAAGAGTTCTTACCAGGGAGGGAAAAAGAGAGAGAGAAAAGGAATGACCTAGAATTTGACAACATTTCTGTTTGCACTGCATTAATGAAATAGGAATTTAGGTTCTACCTTAGATAGGAGGAGGACTTGGTGCTATGTGGTCATTCATCCCACACATCAAACACACACACCCTCTAAACTGACAACAGCAACCAAAGATTCATCCATTTACCACACCAAGGTAAAATTCCACAGTGTCTTGTGGTTATCGATCATTTCTAGTAGTTTTCTTTAATTTGTTCTAATTAGTTATACATGACAGCAGAATTCATTTTGACTCATTGTACGTGAATGAAGCACAACTCATTTCTCTGATTGTACATGATGTAGAGCCATACCATTTGTGAAATCATACATTGCTAGGGAAATGATGTCAATCTCATTCCACCTTCTTTCCCATTCCCCTGCCCTCTCACCTCCACCCAATACAAAGGTCCTCCATTCATCCCTCCCTGCCTCTCCAGTATGGATCAGCATCCACATATTAGAGAAAATATTTGGCCTTTGGTTTTGGGGGAATGGCTTATTTTGCTTAACATGATATTCTCCAACTCCAACCATTTACCTATAAATGCCATGATTTTATTCTCCTTTAAGCCTGAGCAATATTCCATTGTGTGTGAGTGTGTGTGTGTGTGTGTGTGTGTGTGTGTATATATATATATATATATATATATATATACTACAGTTTCTTGATCCATTCATGTATTGAAGGGCATCTAGGTTGGTTCCATAGCTTAGCTATTGTGAGCTGCTATAAACACTGATGTGACTGCATCACTGTAGTATGCAGATTTTAAGTCTTTTAGGGTTATTGACCAAGGAGTGGGATAGCTGGTCAAATGGTGGTCCATTCCAAGTTCTAAGGAATCTCCATTCTCTTTTCCAGAGTGGTTGCGCTAATTTGCAGTCCTACCAGCAATGTATGATGGTACCTTTTTTTTAAGCCATATACTAAACTAACCCTCACCCATATAAAATATAATAGAGAATAGAACATGATAACAATCATAAATACTGCAATTGGAAAGCAGAAACCAAGGAAAAAAATTGTTTCACAACTTCTGGTACATGAGTGTGAAAGTTCTCTGCCCTGACATCACAGGAATTCCCCTGACAGGTTCCTACAGCAGTTCTGGGTTCCTACAGCAGTTTGGGGTTCTGGGTTCTGTGTTATATTCTCTTGGATGTTCTTCTTTGTTCACTATCTTATTGTGTCCACATCAGAGATAGGAAAGGACTTAGAGACCTGACCAGCATTTTCTTTTGATTCTCATGAGATCTGTCAGGGGCCCAGAGTTCCTATAAGTCATATATTCATAGTTTTTTGCTGTCCAGGTAATTAGTGATTATTGGTTCATTTCTTTATGTAATATAGTTTCCAATAAAACATAATGAGCTTTCAGTATATCAGCTTCTAATGAGGTTCATGTGCAAGGGACTACAACCAAGATTAACAATTGATCTATTTTGTTGTATGCCTGTTTTTATCTCTGAAGTTCTATATTCCTTTTTTATTTCAGTGTTCTTAGAACTTTGCCATCCCTCACTGTCAATATAATGACAACAGCAGTGAAGCTTCAATTTAGAGATGAACTGTTACCCTGGATGGATAGACAGAAGAAATCCCACCTTCCCCGTTGGTGCTATGGCCCTCCCACAGGCTTGTTAACTCACTGCTGGAGAGTGTCTTTGAAGGTAATGGTGCTCCTGCCTCTAGGTGCAGCCAAAGTCACTGCAGGTGAAATGGAACGGAAGCTGGATTTTATCCCCCTCACCCTCTTCACTGGTAGCTTTTTACAATGCAGAGTTCAGCTGTACAAACTGGTCTTGCATTAAGGAAATCAGAAACAATAAGCCTTAATTTATTACCAACAGTCAGACTGTCTTTCAGTCTAGCTGAGGGAAATGAGAAGACCTTGGGGACACAGAGTTGACTCTTGATCTCTCTGTCTCTTTATTGTAGAGCCACCTCTTAAATAATCAAACTTGTCTTCTGGTAGAACTTTACCAAGCAGAAAATATTTCACATTTCTCCAATAATTTCTGCTTAAAGTGTCAGATTCTCTTGTTCTGCCTTTCAAAGGATCCCTTGGAATATTTCCACCACTACTTAACAAAGGTCAACAACACGAGCAGCAATAGCTACGCCTTTGCTTAGCCCTCTCCCTGTTCTATGAAGGTAAAGCCACTCTTGTTGTGTTGCTGTGTTCAGCATTTTCCTACATCTTTGTCACAAAATGCTTAGTAAAAAATAATTTTATAGTATTAGTTAAAAGTTAATAATTTTTTAAAATAAACCTATGAAATGAATTAAGTTACAGAATTTTAAATATTTCTAAGAAATATTAACATATAATTTACGTTAAAATTTCATTTACAAAATGATATAGAATATTTTACACTGTTCTGGTGTGATATACAATACTAGCTTTTTAAAAGTGTTCCTTTCCTAATTCCCCAAATGGTGAATATGTTACTTTATCTGTCCAGAGGAATTTTGTCAATATAATATATAATAAAGCTCTTTAATTAGAGGTATTATCCTAACTTATCCACGTTGACCCAATGTAGTCACTAGTGTGTATATAGTAGAGAAGATGGAGCCAGAACACAAGACGACATGTAACTATTAATACTAAGATCTGAGAGATATAGTTGTGTCCTGGGGGTCCATGAACCAAGGAATGCAGCCCCATCCAGAAGCTGTAATGTCACACACAGAGATTCAATCAGCCTGCTGACACCTGATCTTAGCCCCTTCAGGGCCATTTTGAATTTCTTCCGGCAGAAGTATAAGATAATATATGCGTGTTGTTTCAAGCCAGTATATTTGGGATAATTTGTTACAGCAACAATGGGAATCTACTGTGTCTGACAAGCTTAAAGAATTGATGAAGTCTTGATTGTAATTTAGGAAATACTATAAATCTTTTTAATTTTAATTTTCCTCAACTGCCAAGTGGATATGTTAGGGCAAACCTTACCTCGGTACAAGAGCAGTTAGAAATAACATCAATGATTGAAGTAGTTCATTATATATTCTGTAGTTTCAGTAGTTTGTTTTTATAATGTATTCACTCTGTGTGCTCCTGGAAATGGGGATGAAGCATTGAATAAATATTCAAAACCTCTACTTTTATGACATATAAATTCTGGTGGTTGGGAAATATATTTTTTTAAAAAAATCAAATAAATAGAATATATAGTATTTCAAATTATTAGTGCTCTGGAAGAAAAGAATATGAGGGAAATAGAGGGAAGGGTTTTTAATTTTTTGTTTTAATATCTGTATAAATTATAGTAACTCTGGAAAGTATCACTGAGGGAGTTTTTAGGTAAAGACTTAAATGCAGTGAGAGATCATGACTCTTATTCCTATCTGGTGGAAAGTCTTGTGGCCTACTCAAAGGTCCTGAGGTCCATGATAGACTTCAGGGTGGCTAATGTGTGAGGCTGAAACCCAGACAGGAGACAGTGAATAGTAGGACAGGAGTATAGTTAAAAAGCAGGAAATGGGTAGAGTTAGGGTGGGTCATTGTAGACTTTCTTCATATTTATAAGCACTTCATTTTTGCTCTGAGACAGAAATAATGTCCTAGCTCAATCTAAATATATTTTGAAGATAGAATTGATGCAATTTGTTGATGGACTAATGAGATAGGTCAAGAAGAAAAGAATCAAGGATGAAAACAAAGCTTCCAGACTGAACAACTAGAGGGACAGTGCTACTTCCATCTCAGATAGCCAAGATTTAAAGAAGGATAGTCATGGAAGGGCTAGTCATTTGTCCTGGATAAATGAAGTTTGAACTGCCTGTCAACCCTCCTGGTATGGATGTTTTGCTGAAGTTTGAATATGCCAGTCTAGTCTTCCATGACATGGTGAAAACTGAAAGCAGAAATCCTTACACACTAATCAATTTGTCTTTTATTAATATTATGGGGTTTTGGTAAGTAAATTTTATATGCAATAGTGCTACGGTTTAACTGTGCCCTTCACAGTTCACGTGTTAGAATAGAGCAACAGTATTCATGGATGAGAATTTAAAGAGGTCATTATGTCATAAGGGCTATGCTCTCATGAATGGACTACTGCCCTTATCATGGGAGTGGGTTAGGTGTCTTAAGATGCTTTCCTGGTAGAAGGAACCCTACCCACTCTCCCACTATCTTGCCCTTCCACGTTTTACCATGAGATGACACAGCAAGAAGGCCCACCTCAGATATGGACTTCCTCTACCTTGGTTTTCTCAGCCTCCAGATTTTACCAAATACATCTCTGTTCTTTATATATTGCCCAGTAACAGTGGTCTGTTATAGAAGACAAACTGAATAAGGCAAGTGGTATCTTAAATTTGGTGTCTATTTTAAAATGTCACATTGAGCCAATGTCCTTGTTCTTTTGTGTTATGATGCTCAAGTAAATGAACTCTATGCAAACAAAGAAAAACATATTAATCTGTAATCATTTATGCCAATCATTTATAGTGCACTTTTGAGAAATACCTATTGATTTCAATATCAAGACAAAGTAAAAGACACTCAAGATGTAAATTATTTATTAAAATGATGATGCACACTGAGTATTTACATAAACTATATAAATCATCTCATTGTTTAATTCTAGATTCCTTCTTTAAATATAAAGTGCATTTTATTTTTAATATGTGAGTTCAGGCTGGGGTGTAGCTTAGCAGTAAAGTGCTTGCCTAGCATGTACAAGACCCTGAGTTTGATCCCCCAGCACTGTCAAAAAAATTTCATCAAGTATTCTGAAAACCTGCTTATTCCTATAACCATTCTGGACATTATTTTATATCCACAAATTTTTAAAGAGTAGGAGAATTTCCATTGAGTTATTTTTAACACATATTATCTGAGAAAGTGAAAATCTAAATTCAGATCACTTCTTTTGTTTCCATGATTCATAGTTGCCATGATTCACAGAACAAAATTCTAAATAGAGAACATTTCAATGGGAAGAGTATTTGGAGCCTATGGCCCAAAGTATAAGCTTAAAACAAAGTCTAAAATATGTTGAAATAAAATGATGGAAACCAAGCTATGGATATCACCTTCTTTGGCCTTTGTTCAGAATCTTCAGTAAAGTCCACTTTTTTCCCTAATAGTTCATGGATTGTCTTCCCTTTCCCATGGACAGGGGAGATACAATACTGGGGGAGCAGGCAGATGGTGATGAAAACAGTTACGTCTTGCTTCATGAAGCAGAAGGTGAGGCTGCTCCTAGAGATTGGTGATAAAAGGTTGATACATAGCTAAGAGGACAATATCATATGATTAGGAATATTATTGTGTTATTGGATATGAACTGAGTATAATAGAAAGGTCAATTAACTCTCATTTCACGTGCCATGGTAGTTTTGGAGAAAATGATATTGGAACTACAATTAGAGTTAGTTTAACTATAGGTCAGAAAGAGTTGGGGATGTGAGATGTACTAGGAGAAGGTAATTAAATGTGAAAGAGCAGGAGGAGAGTGATAGCACCTTGTCAGGAGTCCGGAGAGAGAAGGAAGGAGTAATGGATTTAGATACTTTACTCCAACAATCATTTATTCTTTACTTCAGAGAATGGGTGGTACTCTGACATGCTCTAGTTCAAATCACTACATTTGATCTGCAAATGTTTAAACAAATTTTCCAGTTGTTTTTGGAACTTAGATTTTTAGATCGAAGTTACCAGATATACTGACAGTATATCCAGATAGTTATAATGAAAATAAACCTTCTATAGGAAAAGAGACATATGAATATTCACAATGCTCATGTTCTCTGTATTAATCACATCAGATGCAAGAGGAATCATAAAAGGATCACTGCTTCTGTACATGTAAGCAGAAAAACTCACCAGCAGTCCTTATACACATATGGCACTGTATCAGAAAGATTTTTTAATAATCACTTCTTCCCCTTCTCCCAAAGGAAAAAAAAAAATTCATAAGACTAGAGGTTCCAAGAACACATTTCTCTTTAGTTGACTTTTTAGATAGTGATGAAAACTGAGTTTTCCAAAATGGCCCTACTTAATAGTCTTACAATGTTAAGCAGTTACTTTTAAATAAAAACTACTCTTTCATCTTGGAAAATTGAATCCCTTTTTAAATCTACATGTATATATTTTATTATTCAGTATCTTAGAAGATTTAGGTATTTCAAGTTAAAGATAAGTTAATACAACAAATGATTAAAAACTTCTTGAATTCACTAATATGACTGTCATGATTTATAAGGTGTCCCTCAAAAGATCATGTACAGGAAGGACAATGCAAGGAGGTTTAGAGGTGAAATCATAGGGGTTATGAGAGGCCTTAACTAATCAGTGCATTAATTCCCTGACAGGGATTAACTGAGGTGGTAACTGAAGGAGGGTAGGGGGTGGCTGCAGGAAGTGTGGTCATAGGGATGTGCCTTAGGGTTTATATCTTGTCAGTGGTGAGGGATGCCCTCTCTCTCTGCTTCCTGGCAACCATGTCCTGAACCCCATTCCTCCCCCACTCTTCTGCCAATCAAAACTGCTTTATCGTGGGCTCTGAGGAGTCAGCCACCTATAAACTGATATCTTAAAACCATGAGAGCCAAATAAACATTTCCTCCTCTAAAATTATTATCATCAGGTATTTTTATCTCAGTGACAAAAAAGAGGAACAAAACAGACATGTTATCATTAATGCATACAGTTTATTTGACAAAGTTTTTTCCCATATATACAAATAATTCATCTGCTTATATGTAAATGATGAAATTCTGTGTACTTGAAATTAGTTTTCATTAAGTGATTCTATTCCTCAAGAGTAAACAACAAACCATAGAAATATTCCAACCCAATTACACACTCCTAGATTGGATTTTTCCCTTGTATAAACTTTCTGTCAAATATTAACATTTAGGTGACTTTAACTCTTCTCCTTAACCCAGCAAAACATAAATGTTAGCAATTTTTTAAAAATGGGTATAGTTTTACCTTTCTATATATCTTACAGGTGCTTAAACATAGAATTCAAATTATCTAAATGACTCAGAAACAAATAAAATCAACATTGCATGATAATCAGAAAAGGTAGAATACTTAAAATTATACATTTATAAGTGCGGACTAGCTTCACAGGCAACTAATGCATCATAATTACAGAATGCACCACAATTATTATGCTTAGGTGTGACATTTCACACTTAGGTCATATATCCACAACATGTTAACAGTGACAGCAAATCTCTCTGCATTCGCAAGACAGTAGAGACAATTTTCTAAAGAGATACAGGAGAGTGATCTTCAGCACCATAAGACATATAACTTACCTGGTTGTTCAGTAATAGAATTACTCAGACATCATAAATCCTTTATTGTTTTATTGATAATAGGAACAATAACCTAATATATTTTTTTATTTTTATTTTTTTGGTACTGGGGATTGAACCCAGGGGCACTCAACCACCAAACCACAATCCCAGCCTTTTTGTTTGTTTGTTTTTGTTGTATTTTATTTAGAGACAAGTCTTGCTGAGTGGCTTAGGACCTTGCTAAATTGCTGAGGCTAGCTTTTGAACCTCCTACCTCAGTCTCCTAAACCACTGGGATTACAGGGTATGCCAACACACTCAGCTAAAATATTTTTAATTAAAGCATTCTATATAATTTAAAACTTACCAAGTCATGATAGTTTAAATAACTGAATAATACAGAATTTTGAGATTCATTTTTACAATGTTTTATGACATGCCACATTCTAAAATAGTCTGTTATGTATTCTTGGGTATAAGCAATTTTGGAAACATTTATTATCATGATCATAAAACTTATCAGTTATACTTGATTTTGATTTTTTCCAAGTCCAGCTGAAAGAATGGACATTTTTTTAAGCTGTCTATTTTATCTCAACTCTCTAAGGTCTCCCTCCCAGTAATGGGAACAAAGCCCTTAAAGCTGTTCCAGGAAACAGCCCCAAACAGAGAGTAAAAGAGTAAATTGAGCCAGATAGCCAGATAGTGCTCAGACAGTAAGATTACCAGAAACTATTGACCAGAATCTACGCCCTGTTGTAAAACATTGTGAAACATGTTGTATGTTATCAGCCAACTCGGACCCCCTTTGGAATTTCCCAGCGGCTTTGTTCCCCTTTTTTCCTTTTTTCCCCCTTTTTTTCCCTTTCATGTGCGACCCCTCCTGATGTGTGGTTTCTGCCTTTATAAACTTGTAAGATTTTCTGCTAGGGACTCGACTCCTGACTCCTGTGTGAGTCACGAGTTGGGTCCCAGCGCGCTGGAATAAAAGCCTCTTGCGGTTCGCATCAAGTGATGCCTCCTGCGGTTGATTGGGGTTGCCGTTGATCCGTGGGACAGAGTTGGGGTTTCCTTTTTGGGGGTCCTACAGAGCAGGCAAGAGCAACTTGTCTAATTAAAATTATAGAATCATTTTTCCAAAGTTAATTTTCATAGGGAAGTCATAAAGCCAGAATCCAGAGACACGATATCTTGCTATTCTTGTAATACTTGGGATGATCTACAGTAAAGTAGCAGAATTGGTGGGATTTATAATCCCATACCTATCTGCTTTATCTTGGTTTTATTGTTTTCACTCATGCCTTCCAGTTTTTCCTTTGTGTCTGGTGTTCCTTGCCTTGGATTTCTTTTCCATTATAAAGTTGTTAGTCGACACTACCAGTGTGATTAGGAAATACAGTTGCTTCAGACGTTGTTTGTATTCGGAGTCACAGGTCACGCTGGAAAGCACCCTGCCAATTCATATAATAAATCAGTATGAGACAAATCTGAATGAGGACTACAGAGTCGAGTGAGGCACAAAACAAGTAAGGCTTGGTTTATTTTACTGCTTTTTTATCTGGATTTGTTGTTGTTGTTCAAGTACCTTATATGGGCCAGATGAAAAATACAAGGAAACAAGTAATTATTTGGCAGGAAGTTAAGTGGAAGTTGAATACGTCCGTTCTCTCTAGACATATACCCTTTACCAGCAAGTTGTATTTGTCTCTTTTATATCTTCTTACCCACTCCTTTTGAATAGTCCAGATTTATTATAATAACTGTTCCCTCTGGATGCTTTTAAAGAAATCTCTTCAAATGTAAGTACTTTACCCAGTGGGCCTCTTTGACAAAGTGTCCAATTAAGCTCTTGTGAGGTGGCAAGTGAGGAGGAGGTATAGGAAGAATTCACCTCGAGTCAAGAAGCACATTTTACTCTTGGGGATTTAAAAATGTGAATAAGAACACTGAAATACATGATAGAATTGAGTCACAGATTAGTTTTATTTTTTGTAATATTAATCCTTAAGCTTCATAGTATCAATGATCTCCCCCCCCAAAAGTTGTAAATGATGATATATGACACATATGCAGCACACAGAAAAAGGACTGGCCAAGAAATACACAAGATTCAGTAATACAAATAATAATAGTAATAAAAATTTTACATAACTTTAGTTTATGAAAATGTCTAGTTTTTATAAAAGCCACAATATAATCTTCAGATGTCATTTGACATAATCCTTATTATTTGTTATAGTTGTACAGTTTCCAGCGGAAGTTTTCAAAGAATACACAACAAAGAGACAATTATGCTTATTAATTTGAACAAGATAAAACATTAGAATCCAAGTGTATCTTTCCTTCTACACATCTTAGAGAAGAGTCATGAGTGAAATAAATTTTCTATGGTTACCTATGTGATAATATGAAACCAGGAGTAAACATTTCTCTCTCTTTTTCCATCTCTTGTCATTCCATGGTAAATATAATTAGGCGTGACTCTTAAACCACAGTATGCTACTACCTGACTTTTAAAACTTACAAATGGAGGGTTCTTATTTCCTATAATTTGCATGTTGAATGTCTTAAAGTCTTGGTCCACAGGGAAGTGGTAGATGGTGGGCCTTGGGATGTCCTCTGTTCCCTGGGGATATGCCCTTGAGGAGGGCTGTGGGGCCCAAGCATCTTTCTCTTTTTCTTTCTTTGCTCCCTGGCTTGGGACATAAGTAGTTTACTCCTACCATACACACCTGGCATGATGTGCTGCCCTGACCAGTGGCCCAATCATATGGAGGCACAAAATGTTCGATACTACCTCCAGAACCACAAGTCAAAATAAACATTTTATCATCATCAGTTAATTACCTCGGTTATTTCATTATAGTGATGTGAAATGAATGCAATAACTTGAAAAAATTCAACTTCTCACTTCTTATTAAATATAGTTTCTCCCCCACCAAAATGTTACCTTTTTTCCCAATACAGGAGCAAAGGAGATAGAAATATCAAAGTAATTTTCAGGTTTATGATGTCAATAACTCTATAAAAGATTTATAAAAGGAGGATAGCCAGAAGGTACTTTGAAATCTAAAGTCTACAGGCCTATTTTATTTTGATGGATGATTTTATATTAATAATGGCATTAGTTTAGATGGGGTTTCTAAGGAGAATGTACAAAATAAAAGAAGAAAAAAACAATATTAAAATCTGTGGAATAATTAATATCTGAAAAAGGTGAACCAAGTAAAATAACACTATGAAGAAATTCAAGGAAAAATTTTTCCAAGTACAAGATAGAAGAGCACACAATAAATATAATATGTTGATATACTTCCCAGTAAAGTTGAAGAGAAAACTTGTAGAGATGAAGTTTACCATATCTGTAAATATCCCTTCCTGTGTTATATCATGCCTCAGTGTAACAGGTAAACGACTTCCTGTT
Organism: Sciurus vulgaris; assembly: GCF_902686455.1. NCBI lineage: Eukaryota > Metazoa > Chordata > Mammalia > Rodentia > Sciuridae > Sciurus > Sciurus vulgaris. Next base: position 19,490,996 of record NC_136470.1, on the reverse strand, counting down.
TCAGACTAATGACTGCCCTGGATTCCCTGTAGGATCAACAAGAAATGGGTAGTCAGTGAATAATGAGTGCAGGGCAAAGGAGAAAAGCACCTTCCACTCATACTGAAATTAACATTCTAAAATAGTCAAAGGAAGCAAAGAAAAAGAACTGTCAAATTAAAGATGGTGGATAAAATCACTTCAAATAAAATTGTTATGCTAAAAATGAAAGATTTTACCTATTTTTGACAGGGATGAAACAAAAGCAGGCATATGAACAACAACAAAAAATGTGAATATAAATTTTCACATAAATATGAAAAGTCCTAAAAGTAAAACCTGTTGAGATACAAACTCTTAACATGGATAAATTCCAGAGAAAATTAGCACATTATAATTGAGTTCTGTTAAACTCACTTATAATAAAACATAGAGAAAGTATTGAAACATGTAAAAAAGATATTGAGAGACAAAGTAGCACTCTTTTTTTTTTTTTTTTTTTTGCATTTTCAATGACTTTACTTAACTACTTTGCATTTTAAGGTTCAAGTAAAGAATATACTATGCAGCAGTTTTAGAAATTTTTGGAACATAGATTTATTTTTTTTTTTTTAAGAGATGTAAGGTTGTACTTTATTTTTTTTTTTTTTATTGTAAACAAATGGGATACATGTTGTTTCTCTGTTTGTACATGGCGTAAAGGCATACCATTTGTGTCATCATAAATTTACATAGAGCAATGTTGTTTGATTCATTCTGTTATTTTTTCCCTTCCCCCCACCCCTCCCACCCCTCTTTACCCTCTATACAGTAGTTCCTTCCTCCATACTTGCCCCCCTCCCTAACCCTAACTGTAACCCTTCCCTCCCCCCCATTATGTGTCATCCTCCACTTATCAGCGATATCATTCGTCCTTTGGCTTTTTGAGATCGGCCTATCTCACTTAGCATGATATTCTCCAATTTCATCCATTTGCCTGCAAATGTCATAATTTTATCATTCTTTATGGCTGAGTAATATTCCATTGTATATATATACCACAGTTTCTTTATCCACTCATCAATTGAAGGGCATCTAGGTTGGTTCCACAGTCTGGCTATTGTGAATTGAGCAGCTATGAACATTGATGTGGCTGTGTCTCTGTAGTATGCTGATTTTAAGTCCTTTGGGTATAGGCCAAGGAGTGGGATAGCTGGGTCAACTGGAGGGTCCATTCCAAGTTTTCTAAGGAATCTCCACACTGCTTCCAGAGTGGCTGCACTAATTTGCAGCCCCACCAGCAATGTATGAGTGTACCTTTCTCCCCACATCCTCGCCAACACCTGTTGTTGCTCGTATTCTTGATAATCGCCATTCTAATTGGGGTGAGATGGAATCTTAGGGTGGTTTTGATTTGCATTTCTCTTATTACTAGAGATGTTGAACATTTTTCCATATGTTTGTTGATTGCTTGTAGTTCTTCTTCTGTGAAGTGTCTATTCATTTCCTTAGCCCATTTGTCGACTGGATTAATTGAATTCTTGGAGTAAAGTTTTTTGAGTTCTTTATAGATTCTGGAGATTAGTGCTCTATCTGAAGTATGATTGGCAAAGATATTCTCCCACTCTGTAGGCTCTTTCTTCGCATTGCTGATAGTTTCCTTTGCTGAGAGAAAGCTTTTTAGTTTGAATCTATCCCAGTGGTTGATTCTAGCTTTTATTTCTTGTGCTATGGGAGTCCTGTTAAGGAAGTCTGGTCCTAGACCAACAAGGTGAAGATTTGGACCTACTTTTTCTTCTATAATCTGCAGGGTCTCTGGTCTGATTCCGAGGTCCTTAATCCATTTTGAGTTTAGTTTTGTGCATGGTGAGAGATATGGGTTTAGTTTCATTCTGTTGCATATGGATTTCCAATTCTCTCAGCACCATTTGTTGAAGAGGCTATCTTTTCTCCATTGCATATTTTTGGCACCTTTGTCTAGTATGAGAAAATTGCATTTATTTGGGTTTGTGTCCTTGTCCTCTATTCTGTACCATTGATCTACCTTTCTATTTTGGTACCAATACCATGCCGTTTTTGTTACTATTGCTTTGTAGTAGAGTTGAAGATCTGGTATTGCAATACCCCCTGTTTCACTCTTCCTGCTAAGGATTGCTTTAGCTATTCTGGGTTTCTTATTCTTCCAGATGAATTTCATAATTGCTTACTCTATTTCTGTAAGGTACACAATTGGGATTTTAATTGGAATTGCATTGAATTTGTATAGCACTTTAGGTAGTATGGCCATTTTGACAATATTAATTCTTCCTATCCAAGAACATGGAAGATCTTTCCATCTTCTAAGGTGTTCTTTAATTTCTTTCTTTAGTGTTGTATAGTTCTCATTGTAGAGGACTTTCACCTCTTTTGTGAGATTGATTCCCAAGTATTTTATTTTTTTCGAGGCTATTGTGAATGGGGTAGTTTTCCTAATTTCTCTTTCTGAAGATTCATCACTTATGTATAAAAATGCGTTGGATTTATGGGCATTGATCTTGTAACCTGCTACTTTACTGAAATCACTTATGAGTTCTAAGAGTTTTCTGGTAGAATTTCCAGGTTCCTCTAAATATATAATCATGTCATCAGCGAACAGGGATAGTTTGAGTTCTTCTTTTCCAATTCGTATCCCTTAATTTCTTTGGTTTGTCTAATTGCTCTGGCCAGAGTCTCAAGAACGATGTTGAATAGAAGTGGTGAAAGAGGGCATCCCTGCCTTGTTCCAGTTTTTAGGGGGAATGCTTTCAGTTTTTCACCATTTAGAATGATATTAGCCATGGGCTTAGCATAAATGGCCTTTACAATGTTAAGGAATGTTCCCACTATCCCTATTTTTCTAGTGTTTTGAGCATGAAGGGGTGCTGTATTTTATCAAATGCTTTTTCTGCATCTATTGAAATAATCATGTGATTCTTGACTTTAAGTCTATTAATATGGTGAATTACGTTTATTGATTTCCTGATGTTGAACCAACCTTGCATCCCTGGGATGAAACCCACTTGATCATGGTGCACTATCTTTTTAATATGTTTTTGTATGCGATTTGCTAAAATTTTGTTGAGAATTTTTGCGTCGATGTTCATTAAGGATATTGGTCTGAAATTTTCTTTCCTTGATGAGTCTCTGTCTGGTTTAGGTATCAGTGTAATATTGGCTTCATAGAATGAGTTTGGGAGGGTTCCTTCCTCTTCTATTTTATGCAATACTTTGAGAAGTATTGGAATGAGCTCTTCCTTAAAGGTTTTGTAGAACTCGGCTGAGAACCCATCTGGTCCCGGACTTTTCTTTGTTGGTAGGCTTTTGATGACTTCGTCTATTTCAGTACTTGAAATTGGTCTATTTAAATTGTGTATGTCCTCCTCGTTCAGTTTAGGCAATTCATATGTCTCTAGAAACCTGTTGATGTCTTCGAAATTTTCTATTTTGTTGGAGTATAGATTTTCAAAATAGCTTCTAATTATGTTTTGTATTTCCATCCTGTCTGTTGTGATATTTCCTTGTTCATTCCGAATTTTAGTGATTTGGGTTTTCTCTCGTCTTCTCTTTGTTAGTGTGGCTAAAGGTTTATCAATTTTGTTTATTTTTTCGAAGAACCAACTATTTATTTTGTCAATTTTTTGTATTGTTTCTTTTTTTTCAATTTGATTGATTTCAGCTCTGAGTTTAACTATTTCCTGTCTTCTACTACTTTTGGTGCTGTTCTGTTCTTCTTTTTCTAGGGCTTTGAGCTGTAGTGTTAGGTCGTTTATTTGTTGAGTTTTACTTCTTTTATTAAATGCGCTCCATGAAATAAATTTCCCTCTAAGTACTGCTTTCATAGTGTCCCAGAGATTTTGATATGATGTTTCTTTGTTCTCATTTACCTCTAAGAATTTTTAATTTCCTTCCTAATGTCTTCTGTTATCCATTCATCATATAATAGCATATTGTTAAATCTCCAGATGTTGGAATAGTTTCTGTGTTTTACTCTTCTATTTATTTCTAACTTCAATCCATTATGATCTGATAGAATACATGCTAGTGTCTCTATCTTCTTGTATTTGCTAACATTAGCTTTGTGGCATAATATATGGTCTATTTAGAGAAGGATCCATGTGCTGCTGAGAAGAAAGTGTATTCGCTCTTGGTTGGATGGTATATTCTATAGATGTCCGTTAAGTCTAATTATTGATTGTGTTATTGAGATCTATGGTTTCTTTGTTCAATTTTGTCTGGAAGATCTGTCCAGTGGTGAGAGCGGCGTGTTAAAATCACCTAGTATTATTGTGTTGTGGTCTATTTGGTTTCTGAAATTGAGAAGGATTTGTTTGACATACATAGATGAGCCACTGTTTGGGGCATAGATGTTTATGATTGTTATATCTTGCTGATTTATGCTTCCCTTAAGCAGTATGAAATGACCTTCTTTATCCCTTCTGACTAACTTTGGCTTGAAGTCCACATTATCGGAAATGAGGATGGATACTCCAGCTTTTTTGCTGAGTCCATGTGCATGGTATGTTTTTCCCCATCCTTTCACCTTTAATCTATGGGTATCTTTTTCTATGAGGTGAGTCTCTTGCAGGCAACATATTGTTGGATCTTTCTTTTTAATCCATTCTGCCAGTCTATGTCTTTTGATTGATGAATTCAGGCCATTAACATTCAGGGTTATGATAGAGAAATGATTTGATTTCCCGGTCATTTGGTTCATTTTTAAAATTTTGTTTATTTATTTGTTTGACACAACTTGTTTCCTCCTTTATTTGACAATTCCTTTAGGATAATTCCTCCCTTTGCTGATTTGCTTCTTTGTTTTTCATCTCTTCCTCATGGAATATTTTGTTGAGAATGTTCTGTAATGCTGGCTTTCTTTTTGTAAATTCTTTTAGCTTTTGTTTATCATGGAAGGATTTTATTTCATCGTCAAATTTGAAGGTAAGTTTTGCTGGATATAAGATTCTTGGTTGGCATCCATTTTCTTTCAGGGCTTGAAAAATGTTGTTCCAGGACCTTCTAGCTTTTAGGGTCTGGATTGAAAAATCTGCTGATATGCGTATTGGTTTCCCCCTGAATGTAATTTGGTTCTTTTCTCTCACAGCCTTTAAAATTCTGTCTTTATTTTGTGTGTTAGGTATTTTCATTATAATGTGCCTTGGTGTGGGTCTGTTGTAATTTTGTGTATTTGGAGTCCTATAAGCCTCTTGAACTTGATTTTCCATTTCATTCTTCAGATTTGGGAAATTTTCTGATATTATTTCATTGAATAGGTTGTTCATTCCTTTGGCTTGTTTCTCTAGACCTTCCTCAATCCCAATAATTCTTAAATTTGGCCTTTTAATGATATCCCATAGTTCTTGTAGATTCTGTTCATGATTTCTTACCATCTTCTCTGTTTGTTCAACTTTGTTTTCAAGGTTAAATATTTTGTCTTCAATGTCTGAGGTTCTGTCTTCCAGGTGTTCTATCCTATTGGATATGCTTTCTATGGAGTTCTTAATTTGATCTATTGTTTCCTTCATGTCAAGGATTTCTGTTTGGTTTTTTTTCAATATCTCTAACTCTTCATTGAAATGATCTTTTGCTTCCTGTATTTGCTCTTTTAACTGTCGATTGGTGCGATCATTCAATGCTTGCATTTGCTCTTTCATCTCATCGTTTGTTTCTCTGATCATTTTAATTATGTACATTCTGAACTCCTTTTCTGTCATTTCTTCTGCCATGCTGTCATTGGGTTTTATTGATGTAACATCTAGATTTGTTTGCATCATTTTCTTTCCTTGTTTTCTCATATTGTTCAGGTATCAGTGGACCGCTGAGATATTGCAGATTTCCTCTGTTGATTTACAATGTCCCTGAAGATTTCTATATATATCCCCTCTTAGCCTTCAGTAGGCTGAAGTCTTGGAGGAAGTTGATAATGTGGTGCTCCACAAGGAAGCTGCCTCTCTAGGAGTGGTGGCCTTCAGGTGGGGTATATTCCCTGCTAGTGGGCAGAGGTGCCTCCACTTGTTGACCAATGGTCATCCAAAGGGGACCTAGGCTGTGGGCTGAGGCAAGGCCTGTTTGGGCCTGTGTCTCTGGTTTTACCGTCCTTGTGGGGAAACCTCACCAGGCAGGGAAGACTCACCCAGTGGGGAGGTCTCACTGGTCAGTTTCCTCCTAGAGGTTCCCCTCAATTTACAGCTACTGCCTGGGCTGGGCTGCCTTCCTCTGCAAAGTTTCCAGGGGCCCGGCCCTACCTCCTGGGCCTGGGAGCCTCACCCTTCGCAGATGAATCTCCTTAGGCTGCCCCTCCTCAGAGAATTTGCCCACAGGCCTGGAACCTCCGCTCCGCCCTAAGCCTGTCTCTGTGCGGCTCTTCCACCCAGAAGCCTCCTAGATCCTGGGACCCTGCTCTGCACCTAATCACCTGGCTGCGTGGCCCCTCCTCTGAGCAGCCACCTGTGGCCCCGAACAATCGCTCTGAGTCCCAGAGACCCGCCACAGGCCTCTTCCTCCCGACAGCCGCACAGTATGCCGGTGCGGTCACTAGGAGACCAAGAAACTCACTTCGTGCCTCCTCCTCCCACCAACCACCCGTAGCCCGGGGCAATCAATCACTCCGAGTGGAAGTGACCCTCCCCGTTCCTCCTCCTTCTCCAGATAACCCCCCGGGTGTTCAGGAGCAGTCCCTCTGAGTGGCTCTGAATCCACGTGACCCGCTGCACGGGTCCTCTGGGCACCGCCCGGAGCTCAGGTGCGGCCACTCAAGACCAAGCGTCCCACCACGCTTCTCCTCCAGGCAGCCCCCCTGTGTTCAGGAGCTGTCACTTTAAGACCAAACAACTCACCACTCGCCTTCTCCTCTGAGCAGCCGCCTGGAGCGCTAATGCAGTCACTGCGAGTCCAAAGGACCCGCCGCGCTCCTCCTCCTCCTTCTCCTACTCCTCCGGGCAGGCCCCGATGTTCAGAAGTGGTCTGAGTCCAAACAGCTCGCCACGCAGCCCCTTCTCTGGCAACCGCCTGTAGCTCTGGTGTAGTCACCCGAATCCAAGCGGCCGCGCTCCTCTTCCTCCTCCTAGTCCTCAGGGCAGGCCCCGGTGTTCAGAAGCGTCGTTCTGATTCCAAACTGCTCGCTGCGCGGCTTCTCCTCTGGCATCCGCCTGTAGCTCTGGTGCAGTCTCTCCGAATCCAAGTGGCCACGCTCCTCTCCTCCTCCTCAGGGCAGGCCCCCGTGTCCTGAGTCCACACAGTTCTCCTCGCCACTCTTCCCCTGGGCAGCCGCCGGAGCCCCAGTGGCTGCTCCGAGTCCCAGCGCTGTGCCGAGCGGCCTCCTTTACGGGCTCCCAGCTGCCCGAGTTCACTGCTCCAGCGGGGGGAGGGGCGTCTCGCCGGCAGTTCTACTTCACAAAGTTTCCTGCGTTCCGGGACCCCCGTCCCATCCGGGATGCCCCCCCAGGGGGTGAGAGTCACCCGGCTGCTTTGAGTTGGTCCCAAGCGTCTCAATATCTCCTCTTTTGAATCCTGAGTCCTGGAGCAACATGAAATGCAGCCACCCTCTAGGCCGCCATCTTGAAAAACCCCAGGAACATCCAAAGTAGCACTCTTAAGAAATACAAACTTATAAGTGGTAGAAGCTCCACCATCATGGAATGAAAGTAATAGATGAGATCAAGATATAAATAAAAAAAAAAAAGCAGGTCCTAAATCTTTTTCCATAATGAAAACAGAACATTCAGATTATATCTCTTATCTCTCTTGCCAACCTTTTGTGATTTCAGGAATGGGTATCTCTGATAATTATTAGTCTTCCTTTCCTACCATATTGTGAACATCTTGAGAAGTAAAACAAATAAGAGGAATTCTGAGGTGAAACTAACTAGTTTTAGTGTGGGTGGAAACTTGGCTGCAGGGTGAGACTGTAGGTCTTTAGCCCAGTGGGTTATTAACCAAACCCCAGAATTAGGCTCAAGGCCTTGTCCAATTGCAGACAGGCTGAATAATGGCAGAGCTCTATTCCTTAGAAAATGTTACTGGTAGAGCAATGATAAAAGTTACAGATAATTTCCCAAGTGAACATAAAGGGGTAGGCTGGGAACAAGATTTGTTTGTTTCTCAGCAGCCTACTCTACCTCTAGGAGACTACAGGGAGGAGATCAGCCAAATAAAACTGTCATTTCTTATAAGAAAAAAAATCAGGTAAGTGCTTTGTCTTTGGTACACCTGCATCTTATCATTCACCGCACATACAGTGGAGTAATAATAAAAGACAGAGCAGAGCCCTGGTTATTCTTAGGGAAATTCATTTTCATGAAGCCAGGTATCACTTCCCTTAACACTCTATAAGCCATATACCTATTCAGTTAGCGTAGGCTTCCATTACCCTCTTGTCAGACCTGTGTGAGTCTTGTCATAATGCTGTTTCAAGAAATATGCCAGGCTATGGGCTCCATCATCCTGATAAGTCTGTCATCCTCTTGACCACTTCACTATGACTCAAGACCCAGAGTCTAGAAGACCCTCAGTTCTTATGTGTTATACAGCCCACGCATATTGCTATCCTATTTATGAATTGAATATGTGCATACATATTCAGAATATATTTATCTAGAGAGAATATAAACATTCCAGTATAAAGTTGCAGTGCCATCTTGACCAAATATCCTTTAGAACATCTTTAAAACACACACACACACACACACACACACACACACAGATTAATGTACTCTGGAGATGTTAAGATTATATCTTACATATGATACAATACATATCATGAATCTGAAAAAGGTAATCTAACCAAGTAGAGGTTGATTTATTTAGTTTTTTCATGGGAGAAAAGGTAGCTATTACAAGGTTGGTGCCCATATTCACATCAGTGGTGGCTAAGAGTCCTTCCATCTTTCTGCTCTATTCATCCAAGCACAGATTTTTGTTTCTATTCTATAGCTGCACAATGACTTTTCTCCCTCCGCAGTCTACCTTGGAGAGTACAGGCAGAAATAGCAGAACACTTGAATTGCTGAAACTGGGGAAAAATAGATTCCACATTTTGATACAATTTTATTGTCATAGAGAATGCTTGGGGCAATATTCTAAAGCTAATAGTACCGTTTCTGTTAAGTATTTAAGTATTTATTAAGCAATTCTGAAAAGACAATATGCTAGGCATTACTTCATTTTTTAAAATCAATTGTTTATCAAGACATTACATCAATTAAATGTGAATAAGTCATTGATATTATTTACAATGACACTCTGTAGACAATGATGAACAGAATTATTCTAACATTCTTTGGATAATTAAATGTTCAGAAAAGAAGAAGAAGCTCTGTAAAGGAAAAGATAGAAAGCAGTCCCCTAATGGATTTTCTAAATGGACCATGTTTTCTGCAGCACAACATGTGTGTAAATCACAATGACTCTTTTAAGAGTTTCATGGCTTTAATTCTGTGACAAAAAATCTTGCATCTGTTCAATCTCCAGTGTTTTTTCTTTTTTTCAATAAGAGAAGAAGAAATAAATGCTTTTTCTTTGGACAGAGTTAGGTGTATAGAAGCAAGAGAATTTAATGAATAGATGACAGAAACAATACATGCTATTGAGCAGCCATTAAAAAAACATAAATAAAATCTTGAAAATAGTAATATTAAATATGCCTGACTCTTAAAAGATCATTGAATTAATACACATGAAAGAAATATTTAATACTCTCAATCTACCATAAATTTTGTACTCACATACTCTTTTTAAAATATTTATTGAGTACCTCCTATCTTCCAGGTATTATTCTACCAGTTGCAGGTAAGGTGGTAGTGAGGCAGACAAGGGTAATGCTTTTTTAGAGCTGGTTTTTCAGGAGCACATAAGACAAAAAACAAATAGGTAAGTAAAGTATATAGTTTCAGTTGTTGATTAATGCTATGAATAAAATATTCTAATGCAAAATTCTCAATATGCACTGCAGTTCAATTGGAATATGCTAGATATCTTAAGAGTTGCATGAATCCTCTGTATGAAAAATAGATCTGAATATTGAGCTGATAGCACCAAGAGCAAGGACAAATAACTTGACCCTGTGCAGTGTTTTCATTCTTACAATTAGTCAAAGTCATTTAATACTTCTGACAGGGACTTCTATAAAAATTTTAGAAGAAGTGGTGTATTAGAATGTTTTGTAACTGCATTTAGGATGTCACATAATAGGGATAATAATTTAGAAATTAATATTGAGATTGAAAGAAGGGGTGGGATTTACCTGTAAAGAAAGCACTGTCTAAACAATATATGTGAGATGCAAATGTAAGCCATTTACGTAACTTTAAAATTTCTAGGAGACGTATATTTTTAAATAGGAAAATAAATTTAATAACGTCATTTAATTTAATATGTCTGAAGTATTATAGTAACACAATCAAAGTAAAATTTCTATGAGATATTTTACATTTCTTTGGTAATATGCATTTGAGATTCATTGTGCATTTTACATTTAAACCCATCTCAATCCAGACCAGCCCAATTTCATGTGTTCAAAAACCACATGAGCCTAGTGGTTTCTATGTCAAAATCTCTAGAATAGGTTTTATTAGAAGAAAATGTTTGTGGAAGTCTGAAATATGAGAAAAAAGAAACAACTTGAGCAAGTAATTATTAGTGTTCAATCAGTTCAGACTAGAATTTTATGAAAACATTGAGAGACATTTATTTGAACTGAATATCAATTCTGGCATATTTATTTGGGGATAAAAATTGGGCTAGATTAAATGTACACTTACCAGTGAGAAGCATAATGTTTTTCAGGAAAAAAAAAATCATATGTCTATAATCCACCTGGCCAAAAGCCATTTAACTACATAAAATTGCAGATTGCTATGAGAGTGGCATGCTGCTTTTAAATAACTCCTTGAAAGAAATAGCTATATTTAACATGTATATACTATATAAAGTATGTAATGTAATATGAAAAATTGTCAATTGAAAAAATTTATGTCCATAATTGAGAAAAATATGTTTCAAGTTCCAGAAATATTGATTAATGTTAATGAATAACAATGAAAGTGATAAAGAAATCTGTGAGCACGGAGAGCAAGAACAATTTCCCACAAGGAGAAAGATATTTGTGGTTTCTAATAATGCTTCATCTAAACTTCAAAGATATAAATCTTATTATGTTTTCACAAGCAGAGGGCAGGGTGTATGTAGATGTGTTTGTAGGTTTGTAAATATGTTGTGTGCGTAATTTCTAACTGCTGTTAACCTCTGAATTATAGGATAGGATCCAAGGGAAAGGTAAATTATTTCTCTTGAGAAAAACGGAATTTGGTTGGTTTTCATTGCTTATATAGAAAATAATAAAATAAATGCACTAATGAAAACTAACAGCATTTGCCTTAAAAATAGCAACTGAGCAGTGTGGGTCACAGGATATAATGCTGTTGATTTTGCAAGTCCAAATATAAATGAGTTAAAAAAAAATCAATGTACAGGTGATAAATGTTAAAGGAAAAACTAAGGTAATAATAAGATAAAAAAGAGGTGAGTGATTTGTGGAAATATTATTTTGTAAAGCAACAAGTATAAATATTTTGTGTACATTTTTAACAATGAGAGAGACAAAACATATTAGACAATTTTTCTCTTTCCAAAAGTTTGTTACAAAATGTTGTTGAAATGAGTTGCTCGCTGAAGTTAAATTTTGTTAAATTATTTAGCAAATGAATTAATGGGTTAATAAATGACTTAAAGTAATGATCTTCCACTAATTATTTTCAACCAGTGTCATCCTGACAACACTATTATTGACTTTGACTTAGTCAAGTAATATCTCTCTTTTTCACCAAGCATTTGTATGAAAGTTTAGGGATCTAAGAATTAAAGAGTAACAGCAACAGATTATTTGATTAAGGGTTTTGTCTTGAAAATAAATTACCACTGAAAATGGGATTGTTAGGTCATAAATTTGAATCAAGTATATTACTGAATATATCAAATGCATATTTAAGCTTATTTAATATATTCCACATATCTATGTATAGCTAAATGTCTATATACATATGAATGTGTGCATGCACGTATATGTCTGTATGTGTAGTAGACACCCCCTTATGCAAAGTTTTTCTTCCTTTGGTTTCAATTGCACTTGGTCAACAATGATCCAAAAATATTAATATTTATCTTGAGTCTTTTAATAAAGGAATTTCATTACATGACATTATAGAATATTGTCAGAATTGTTGTATTTATTATAAATTATAAGTGTTAATTTCATACTGTGCTTAATTTATGTGCTGAACTTTATCACTTGTATGTATGCATAGAATAAAGCACAATATGTATAGGCTTCAGTACTATCGAGAATCAGGGATTCACTGAGGGTCTTGGAATATGTCCTTGATTAAGGGGAGACTATTTTAAGGATATATATATATATATATATATATAAAATTTATATATATATATATATAAATTGTATCGTAGTTCTTTCAGGCTACGGTAAGAAAATACCTTATACTGGATGTCTTGCAAGCAACAGAATTGTATTGCTCACGGTTCAGAGACTGGAATTCTGACATCATGGTGCTGTCAAGTGCCGCCTCTGAGGGCTCATTTCTTGGTTCATAGGTGACACCTTCTCTCCATGTCTTCACATGGTGGGATGGGTAAGCAAGTTTCCTTCGACTTATTTTATAAAGACACTGATCCCATTTGTAAGGGCCCACCCTAGCTAACAAATCAGCTCAGAAAGGCGTCTTTTGCTGAGACCTTCTCCTTGAGGGATAAAATTGCAACATATGAATCTGGACAAATGAAAACATTCAGATTATAGCAAGCAGATACACACTAACACATATACATTCACACTGAAATATATCTCACTGATTATATAAATAGTCGTTTAATGTGATTTCCATGTAACACGGATTCCATTGACTGGATCTACCACAACCTATCTACCTGCTCAACTACCGAAGGACATTTTTTTTGCTTTCAAGTTTGGGTAATTATAAATACAGCTGCTATAAACATTCTTATATGGGTTTTTGTTCGGACACGAGTTTTCCACTCATTAAAGGAGATACCAAGAGCAGGTTGCATTTGTTAGATTATATGCTAAGAGAATACATTTTGGTTTCCTAAGAACTTCGAAACTCTTCCAAAGTGGCTGTCCCACTTTGTGTTCCCAGAAGCAGTGTTCCAGTTGCTCCACATCTTTGCTGGTATGTGGTAGTTCAGTGTGTTGAATTCCAGCCATTCCAGTAGATATGATGATAGCCCACTGGTGTTATAACTTGCATTTCCTTGATGATATAAGATGTGGAAAATCTTCGTACATACTTATTTGCCATCTATATATCTTCTTTGATAAAATGTCTACTAAGGTCTTTGGTCCAATTTTTATTGTTGAGTCTTGAGAGTTCTTTATATAATTTGGATGAGAGAATTTTATCAGGTATATCTTTCATAAAACTTTTCCCCCAGATTGTGGCTTGTCCATTTATTCTCTTGGCAATGTTGTCGATAAAGCAAAACTGTTTAATTTTAATGAAGCCCATCTTGTCAATTATTTCACTCATAGATCATGGCTTTGGTGTCATATCTACAAAGTCATTGCCAAATTCTGTGTCATTCAGTATTCTTCTATGCTCCTTTTAAAGAGTTTTATAGTTTTCTGCTTTACACTTAGATCTGTGATTATTGAGTTAATATTAGAGAAGGACATAAAGACCGAGTCTATGTTTATTTTTTGAGTGTGAATTTCCAGTTATTTCAGCACCATCCATTGAAGATCTGATCTTTTCTCCATTGCGTTTCTTTCTCTCCTTGTCAAAGAGCTGTCATCTCTATTTATGTGGGTCTATTTTTGTCCTCTCTATTTTGTTTTATTGATCTGTTTGTCCCATTCTTTTGCCAAAACATACTTTATTGATTCCTACAGTGTTATACTTGGTCATGCAGTCGAAGAGAGTCATTCCTCCCTCTCTCTTCTCCTTCCATATTGTATTCACTATGTGGGGTCTTTTCTTTCTCAGCACATAAACTGCAGAACCAGCTTTGTGGATACTGACAAAACTGGGATTATGATTAGGATCACATTAAATCTCTAGATCAGCATAGGAAGAGTGGACGTCTTGACACTATTGTGTCTTTTTATCCATGAACCCAGAATCTCTCTCCATGTAGTTTTTTCTTGATTTCTTTCATCATAATTTTATAGTTTTCCTCAAAAACAACTTGAATATATTTGGATTCACAGTTAAGTGTTTTATTTGGGGGTCCTAATGTAAATAGTGTTATGTTTTTAGTTTGAAATTCCACCATTCATTGTTTATATGTGGGACATATCAACCATATAGCCTGCAAATTTGTCTTACTTATTATATCCTATAGTATTTGGTAGATTTTAATATGAACAGTTTGGTAACCAGTAAATAAAAAGGATTTATTTCTTCACTTCCAACCAGTATAATTTTATTTCTTTTGCTTGCTTTATTGTATTAATAGGAATTCTAGGGCAATGTTGAAAAGCAGTGATAAAAAGGAAAATTCTTGTCTTTTTCCTGATCCTAGTGGGAAAATCCCAAGTATCCATCTCACCATAAAATATGCTATTAGTTGAAATTTTTCTGTAGTTATTATTTACCAAGTTGCACAAGTTTCCTTATATTCCTAATTTTTTGAGAGTTTTTATCACATATAGATATGAAATTTAGACAAAAGTTTGTTATTTATCTATTTAAATGATCTTGTGACCTGTTTAGCTTGTTGCTGTGAGTAATTATATTAACATTTTTTTGAATGTTGGAACAGCCTTGAATACCTGGAATAAATCTCACTTGGTTTGGGTATATAATGCACTTTATACAATGGTGACTTCAAATGGCTAATATTTTGTCAAGTGTCAACACTAAAATGCCAATGTAATCCCAATCTTCCTGGGACACACCTGTCTATAGTTTTCTACTCTGTCATGTTTTCCTCTGGTTTTGGTATACTGATGATGCTGACTTCATAGAATGAACTAGAAAGCTCTCCCTGCGAGTTCAGGTGACAGTATACCAGACAGTATGCCTTCCAACTGGGTGGAGCAGAGTGAGTAAGAACACCATCACACTCATGTTACATGAAGTATATTTGCTACTTACAGATAGGCAGCAAGAGACAACAGGAATTTTGAAAAAATATTTAATTAACCTGATAGATTCTTAAAGTTCTGCTTAGCAGAAGCTTGGATAATTCTTTCATTCCTGCTCCCTACAGATATGAAGCAAAATATTAAGACCACCTGCTTATTTCTCTAAAATGGAAACAACCCCTTCCAGTTACAATAAAATTTAAGTTGCCTTCCAGATGTTTTCCCTTAGAAACAGTTGTCCTTTGGTTCATTCTATTTATTTTCTAATCAGGACTTGAGATCATAAATCCATTGTCAGTTTCTGAAATAAAAATAATCTTATACAGAAAAAGAAGATGAGTTTTTCATATTATTATTTTCTCATAGATTATATATTTAGATGGAAATGAAGAAAATAGATGAATTAACATCAATTTTAGCAAATAGAAACTTTGGATAGGTGCAAAAAATGTTCAACCTTAATACCAGAGCTATATTGCAATGAAAAAATAATAAAACTCAAATACAATCATATTCAAAGGTAAATTGACTGGATCTGACATCAGTAATCAAATAAACACATCTTGTTTATAAAAACAAAGAAATGTTAAACCTTTAAAATTTTAACCTGATTAAATTTCAGTTTTATTGGGAGAAACCCATTTGTAAAATGTCATTTCTGAATCACCTAGTTCACCTACTCACACCCATGCAGTGCTTGTCATAGTAGTCCCCTGAGATGGTGGTTGTTATAGCCAATCAGACTTAGAGAGGAGAATTCCCTAAAGAATTTAAGAGGAGGAGTTACTTTGAATACAGAGGATCTGGATGAGTGCAGTGTTATGATGTTCATTTTTTACTGGATTTTCATTTAGATTTTTTCCCCTTCAAAACTCTAACCTTAGGGTATTTGGGATTGTAATTCTATACATCTTTACCTTTTTTTATTATCACATGTAGACTTTTTATATTTTATTTTGTTAGCCATTTTATAATTCGACACCATAGTACCATAATGTGTGACACTTTCCTTTACTTGCTTTCTTTGTAAATATAATCTTTTCAAAGATATGTTAGAGCATCCGCTTTATGTTAAAAGAACTCATTGTGAGCTTTGAGGTTACTTCTTCTGTGTAGAAATATGTTGGATCTTATTCCAGAATTCATTTTTATTAAATACCTTCTACTATGTTAATTTTTAATTTAATAATAAAAATTTGGAAAAGGGTTATCACATGGTTTTATGAACCAACGGGATTTTCAAAAAGTGTAAACAAGCTTTTGCTTCAATGTTTACTACAAAATGTATTGGGTCAAAGAAATGGAAATATTTGTGTCAAATAGTGAAATATTATCAGAAAAAAAAAAAAGAGAATTTGTATTAACATATGATTGTTAAGCTCCTGGAATAAAAACAATGAGGTCTCTGATTCCATCAGAGAAATGCATGAAACTGTAGATTAAGGGGGTAAGGATAGAAAAAATGATGATAACTGTGCATCTATGGAAATAACTATGGGAATTAAAAGAATAAAAGATACAATCTTGTTTCAATTCATACTTTGATAAAAATGTTGATAGCATCTAAATGAAATGAAATTTGCTCTCTCTTGTCAGGTTTTTAAAAATAAGAAATTTGGAGTAAAGAAATTTCTAAAGCATAGTGGAATAATGATAACTATAATGATGAGAGAGAAGAAAAACAAACACTACCCATCTTCTCAAGAGAATGAATTATTTGCAAATAAAGGTTTAACATCTTGACCTTGCGTACTTTTCATCCTAAAGGAATGATGTTCTTTTGTTTAGCTAAGAAAATGTGATGAATATTAGATTGCAAAGTTGGGTATAAAGATGATTTGGGGAAACCTCAAAGGAAAGATTTAAGGAGGAAAAAAAAGATCATATTATTTTACTCTAACTCATCAAAACTTTTGAAATTTGACAAATGAATACTTACTTTTTCCTAATTATTTTGCTTGACTACAATTTAAAAAGCTTTAAAACTGCAATTTTGAGCACATAATTTCCTCATTCACATTCACTTCATCAAGCCTGTCAAATTAATTTTTTTTATCATGGGAAAAATGTTTCTCATGGTGTAACCAGCAAGAATAATGAAAACATATGCCTGAATAATAGGTCCATTTATATTTTAATAACAATATGATCTCTAAAAGTCACTTATAATTTCTGAGTTTAACAATGTTATTTTTTAAAATATTATTTAAATCATATTCTTCCCCTTGGATATTCAGAGATAACAAAAGACATTTTAAATATTTTGCAATATGTATAAATATTTAAGGTCCCAGTGTTTATTTTTAAAACTATATATGTTGGACTCAAGTGCATTACTTCAAATCTTATTTGCTAAAACTTCAGTTTTCTATGACTACTATTAGAATGATTTCAAAAAGGCATTAACCTAAGAAATTTATATTTAAAATTTTTATAAGAGAGTAATTACAGTTTCCAGACTTCTTTATCCACATTTCCATTGAGTAAGAACTCCATTCTATCTCATGCTTATGAGAGTTAAACGATTACACAATATATAAATAACTTTCTTGAGAGCATATCGACGCCTTTTTTTAGTGCAGATTGCTCACTGTCAGGCACCTATCATCCGCCATTTGCCTGCCTCTGGCCAGTCCATCGCCTGCCTTACACCTATCCATCACCCAACGCACAAGGTTCATCTCCGGATCGTCCGACAACACTCAGCAAACTATCACCAACTGCCAGTGGAGCACCAGCTACCTGCTATTGCCTGGAAGTTCTCTGTCATAGTATCTGCAGGTTTGATTACACGTCGCTGCCACCATTTTGAGACAATAGCCAGGCCCCATAGGACCCCTGGCCGGACTGACTGAGCCCCATCGCCAGGAACCTTCAGCCCGACCAATCACTCCCTGCCTCTGGGGCCCTCACATCAACTGACTGCTCCTTGCCACCAGGACCCCCAGACCAACTGATGGCACCCTATCACCGGGACCCCAGACCAACTGATTGCACCCGGCCTCCAGGATCCCGCAACCACACCAAACACACCGGACCTCCAGGACCCCTGCCTGACCAACTGCAACCTGCCTCCAGGACCTCCAGCTGACCACATCCACACCCTGAGCTGCAGCTCTCCATTTGCCAACACATTTTGAAGCCAGAGCGGCCATCTTGGATAATCCTGGAAGCCATAGCTCCGATCTTTAGGTGGGGCAAAGCCCATCCTGAGACACCTGCTGGAGACTTGAAGCTTATTGTCAGAAAGGGTTTTGGAAACCTATAGGGCCACTATAAGCCTATAGGGGGAAATCTGCAGTACCCCAGATCTGCACTGCTAGAGGGGAAGATACATGAACAACATGAAAACACAAGGGAAAAAAATGATCCAAACAAATCTAGATTCTATGCTAATAGAATCCAATGACAGTATGTTAGAAGAAATGTCAGAAATGGACTTCAGATTATGCATGATTAAGATGATTTGCGAAGCAAAGGATGAGATAAGAGAGCAAATGCAGGCAATGAATGATAATACCAATAAGCTGAAAGAACTCCTGCAGGAAGCAAACGATCATTTCAACGAAGAGATAGAGATTCTCAAAAAAAACCCAAATGGAAATCCTTGAAATGAAGGAAACAATAAACCAAATGGAATAAATAAACCAAACAATAAACAAACTCAATGGAAAGCATCACCAAAAGACTAGACCACTTGGAAGACAGAACCTCAGAAAATGAAGACAAATTATTTAATATTGAAAATAAAGTTGCCCAAACAGAGAAGATGGTAAGAAATCATGAACAGAATCTCCAAGAACTATGGGACATCATGAAAAGCCCAAATTTAAGAATTATTGGGATTGAGGAAGGCACAGAGATACAAACCAAAGGAATGAACAACCTATTCAATGAAATAATATCTGAAAATTTCCCAAGCCTGAAGTATAAAATGGAAAATCAAATACAAGAGGCTTACAGAACACCAAATGCACAAAATCACAACAGATCCACACCAAGGCACATTATAATGAAAATGCCTAACATTCAAAATAAAGATAAGATTTTGAAGGCTGCGAGAGAAAAGCATCAGATTAAATATAGGGGGAGACCAATACAGATAGCAGCAGACTTCTCGACCCAGACCCTAAAAGCTATAAGGGCCTGGAACAACATATTTCAAACTCTGAAAGAACATGGCTGCCAACCAAGAATCCTTTACCCAGCAAAACTAACCTTCAGATTTGAAGATGAAATAAAATCCTTCCATGATAAACAAAAGTTAAAAGAATTTACAAATAGAAAGCCTGTGCTACAGAATGTTCTCAACAAAATATTCCATGAGAAGGAAATGAAGAACAGCAGTGTAGGTCAGCAAAGGGAGGAACTACCTTAGAGAAAAACCACTCAAAGGAGAAACCAAGCCAACTTAAAAACCAAAAATAAGCCAAATGACTGGGAATACAAATCATATCTCAATAATAACCCTGAATGTTAATGGCCTAAACTCATCAATCAAAAGACATAGACTGGCAGAATGGATTAAAAAGAAAGACCCAACAATATGCTGCCTGCAAGAGACTCATCTCATAGAAAAAGACATCCACAGACTAAAGGTGAAAGGATGGGAAAAAACCTACCACGCACATGGACTCAGTAAAAAAGCAGGGGTTTTCATCCTGATATCAGATAAGGTGGACTTCAAGCCAAAGTTAGTCAGAAGGGATAAAGAAGGATATTTCATACTGCTTAAGGGAACCATAAATCAGGAAGACATAATGATAGTAAATATTTATGTCCCAAGCAATGGTGCATCCCTGTACATCAAACAAATCCTTCTCAATTTCAGGAATCACATAGACCACAACACAATAATTCTGGGTGACTTTAATGCACCACTGTCACAACTAGATAGATTTTCCAAACAAAAAACAAACAAAGAAACCAAACCATACAACTCAATAACACAATCAATAAACTAGACTTAATAGACATATATAGAATATTCCACTCATCAACGAGCTGATTCACTTTCTTCTCAGCAGCACATGGAACCTTCTCAAAAATAGACCATATGTTATGCCACAAAGCAGCCCTTAGGAAATGCAAAAAAATAGAGATACTGCCTTGTGTTCTACCAGATCATAATGGACTGAGAGTAGAAATCAATGACAAAATAAAAAACAGAAATTACTCCAACACCTGGAGACTAAATAATATGCTATTGAATGAAACATGGATAACAGAAAACATCAGGGAGGAGATAAAAAAATTCTTAGAGGTCAATGAGAATGAAGATACAACATATCAAAATCTCTGGGACACTATGAAAGTGGTGCTAAGAGGAAAATTCATTGCATGGAGTACATTCCAGAAAAGAATGAAAAGTCAACAACTAAATAACCTAACATTAGAGCTCAATGCCCTAGAAAAAGAAGAATAGAATAACAGCAAAAGTAGTAGAAGACAGGAAATAATTAAACTCAGAGCTGAAATCAATGAAATTGAAACAAGAGAAACAATTCAAAAAATTGACAAAACAAAAAATTGGTTCTTTGAGAAAGTAAACAAAATAGACAAACCCTTAGCCACACTAACAAAGAGAAGGAGAGAGAAAACTCAAATTACTAAAATCCGTGATGAAAAAGGAAATATCATGACAGACAGCACTGAGATACAGAACATAATTAGAAACTACTTTGAAAATCTGTATTCTAACAAAATAAAAACTCCCGAAGACATTGACAAATTTCTAGACACATATGCTCCTCCCAAACTGAACCAGGAGGACACACACAATTTAAACAGATCAATATCAAGCAATGAAACCATCCAAGAAAAGCCCAGGACCAGACAGATTCTTAGCCGAGTTCTACAAGACCTTCAAAGAAGAACTCATTCCAATACTTCTCAAAGTATTCCAGGAAATAGAAAAAGAGGGTACCCTACCAAACTCATTCTATGAAGGTAACATCACACTCATACCCAAACCAGGAAAGACACATAAAGGAAAGGAAATTTTAGACCAATATCCTTGATGAATATAGATGCAAAGATCCTTAACAAAATATTCGCAAACCGTATCCAAAAGCATATTAAGAAAATCGTGCATCACGATCAAGTGGGGTTCATCCCTGGAATGCAAGGATGGTTTAACATCTGTAAATCAATAAACGTAATCCATCATGTCAATAGACTTAAGGATAAGAATCATATGATTATTTGAATTGACACAGAAAAAGCGTTTGACAAAATACAACACCCGTTCATGCTCAAAACACTAGAAAAGACAGGGATAGTAGGAACATACCTGAACATTGTAAAGGCTATTTATGCTAAGGTCATGGCCAACATCATTCTTAATGGAGAAAAACTAAAACCATTCCTTTTAAAAGTGGGAACAAGTCAGGGATGCCCTCTTTCACTACTTATATTCAACATTGTCCTCGAAACTCCAGCAGAGCAATTAGGCAGACTAAAGAAATTACAGGGATACGAATAGAAAAAGAGGAACTTAAGCTGTCACTAATTTCTGATGACATGATTCTATATTTAGAAGATCCAAAAAACTCCTCCAGAAAACTTCTAGACCTCATCAATGAATTCAGCAAAATAGAAGGCTATAAAATCAACACACAAAAATCTAAAGCTTTTTAATATGCAAGTGACGAAACAGCTGAAAGGGAAATGAGGAAAACAACTCCATTTGTAATAGCCTCAAAAAAAAATAAAATACTTGGGAATCGATCTAACCAAAGAGGTAAAAAATCTCTACAATGAAAACTACAAAACATTGAAGAAAGAAATTGAGGAAGACCTTAGAAGATGGAAAGATCTCCCATGTTCTTGGATAGGCAGAATTAATATTGTCAAAATGGCCATACTACCAAAAGTGCTATACAGATTTAATGCAATTCCAATTAAAATCCCAATGATGTACCTTACAGAAATAGTGCAAGCAATCATGAAATTCATCTGGAAGAAAAAGAAACCCAGAATAGCTAAAGCAATCCTTAGCAGGAAGAGCAAAGCATGGGGTATCACAATACCAGAACTTCAACTATACTACAAAGCAATAGTAACAAAAATGGCATGGTATTGGCACCAAAATAGACAGGTAGATCAATGGTACAGAATAGAGGACATGGACACAAACCCAAAAAAATACAATTTTTTCATACTAGACGAAGGTGCCAAAAATATGCAATGGAGCAAAGATAGCCTTTTCAACAAATGGTGCTGGGAAAACTGGAAGTCCATATGCAACAGAATGAAACTAAACCCCTGTCTCTCATCCTGCACAAAAATCAACTCACAATGGATCAAGGACCTCGAAATCAGACCAGAGACCCTGCATCTTATAGAAGAAAAAGTAGATCCAAATCCTCACCTTGTTGGCTTAGGATAAGACTTCCTTAACAGGATTCCCATAGCACAAGAAATAAAAGCAAGAATCAACAACTGGGATAGATTCAAACTAAATAGCTTTCTCTCAGCAAAGGAAACTATCAGCAATGTGAAGAGAGAGCCTGCAGAGTGGGAGAAAATCTTTGCCACTCATACTTCAGATAGAGCACTAATTTCCAGAATATATAAAGAACTCAAAAACTCTACACAAAGAACACAAACAACCCAATCAACAAATGAACAGACACTTCACAGAAGAAGATCAACAAGCAATCAACAAACATATGAAAAAATGTTTCACCATCTCTAGTAATAAGAGAAGTGCAAATCAAAACTACACTAAGATTCCATCTCACCCCAATTAGAATGGCGATTATCAAGAAGACAAGCAACAATAGGTGTTGGAGAGGATGTGGGGAAAAAAGGTACACTCATACATTGCTGGTGGGGATGCAAATTAGTGCAGCCACTCTGGAAAGCTGTATGGAGATTCCTTAGAAAACTTGGAATGGAACCACCATTTGACCCAGCTATCCCACTCCTCAGCCTATACCCAAAGGACTTAAAATCAGCATACTACAGAGATACAGCCACATCAATGTTCATAGCTGCTCAATTCACAATAGCTAGACTGTGGAACCAACCTAGATGTCCTTCAATTGATGAATGGATAAAGAAACTGTGGTGTATATATACAGTGGAATATGACTCAACTATGAAGAATAATAAAATTATGGCATTTGCAGTCAAATGGATGAAATTGGAGAATATCATGCTAAGTGAGATAAGCCAATCTCAAAAATCCAAAAGGCGATGATCTCACTGATAAGCGGATGATGACACGTAATGGGGGGTGGGAGGGGGGCAAGAATGGAGGAAGGAGGGACTGTATAGAGGGAAAAGTGGGGTGGAGGTTTGGGGGGGAATAACAGAATGAATCAAATATCATTGCCCTATGTAAATGTATGATTACACAAATGGTATGCTGTTTCTCCATGTACAAACAGAAACAACATGTATCCCATTTGTTTACAATAAAAATAAATCAAAATAAAAAAATAAAAAATAAATAACTTTCTTGAAATATAACTGATATCCAAAAAGCTGCACTTATTTAGTACATACAATTTAATGACTTTAGACATATATATGCTGCTATAAAATCATCAACACAATCAAAGCAATTGACATAGCTATGAAGGATTAAATAATTTGAACCATCATCTTCATACATTCAGGGTAAAATATAATACTGGTTTTTAAGAATATATACTGACTTTTAAGTGTCTTAATCTGAGAAATGTATCAACTGCAAAATATATAAATAGGACTTTTTTTTCACTTTTTTGAGTTTAAATATTTCAATTGTTATTAATGGTGACATTATATTTAATTCCCTGACTCCATAGAGTTCAAAACTCAAGAGAAACAGAGTGCAGCTTGGTGTTTTCGGCAACTTTTTCGTTGCTGTGACCAAAAGTCCTGCAAGAACAATTAGAGGAGGAAAAGTCTATTTGGGGCTCTTGTTCTCAAAGATCTCACTTCATAGACAGCTAAATTCATTCTTCTGGGTCCAACTGGGGCAGAACATCATGGTGGAAGAAGAAACTTAGGACAAGGAAACCGGGAAGCAGAAAAGGTCTGCTCACCAGAGACCCACGTCCTCTAGTCACACCACACCTGAGTCCTGTTAACTCACTTAATTTATAGCAGTGATAAAATGCACTGATTAGGTTAAGGCTCAATAACCCAATTATTTCACCTCCAAACTTTCTTGAGATGTCTCACTCATGAGCTTTTGGGGGACACCTCATATCTAAACCATAACAGTTGGGCTTCTGTCTTATAAAATATCAACAATCAGGACTGCATTTATACAAAATACAGGCACATCAGTTCAATTGCATTGTAATCAATAAGGAGTACATGAAATATGAACACATTTCCACTGTCCCACTAGGATATCTAGCGTAACCAGGAGCAGTGAAGTGGACACAGGTGGTTATTTTCTCAGAAGAGTTTTTGTCATCATCTTTAAGTGAGGAAAGCAAAAATATCAGTTTCAGATATTTTTGAAGGCTCACAAGTGTGAAAACCTCCATCCATCATGACTGAAATAATTGGAAGTTAATACAAAATGTCATTGATTTAAATGAGTTGCCAGATGCACCTGATTCCTGAGTAAGCAAAAGGAAAGCAACAGAAGCTTATAAAATCTGTCACCACAGCTTATGATAGCTTATGCTAATACTAAGAGAGTTATCCAATTTTGAAAATAATCTAATTTTAGAAATGTTGTTTTGAGTGTAGAATCATCTTTCACATTTCACCATTTTAAAGCTTTTTAAAGAAAATAAACAATAAAAAACAATTCTTCTAAGAAAATAAATAAATAGTAAGAATCCTAAATAGCCAACAATAAAATTTAGACCAAATAAAATGAATATCTTGATTGTGTAAGAAAGAATAGAATAAAATAAGATGAATATGAAAATAAAAGTGTAAATACCATATCTCCAAAGAATAAAGAAAAGGAAAGAAGAGAGGAAGAACAATAGCAATGAGCAAGTATGTTTTAGGCTTCAGAAACCTAATTGCTGATTGAGTTTAAAAGATATACCTTGATACAGATCCTCATTACAAATATATGTTTTAGGGAAATATATTAAGATAAACTGCCCTCTTTTTCTGTTAGAAAGACAAACTTGGTTAACATGCAATATATTAATATGTTTTCTAAAGCACAATTTGGTATTAATAAAAGTACTAACCCTGTATCTTATTCTGAATATTAACATCATAAAAAGCACATTTTGTAAATATATTGTTTATTCATAGTTCAACTTTCTAATCCTTTTCAGACTTCTGGAAAAGTTCAGCGTCCCTCAATGCAATCAGTTTCCAATGCATAAAATATCCCTAAATTTTTACATTGTTTTTAAGGATGAGACAATGAGAAGAGTTTCAAATTAATTTTCTAGTTGTTGATCTGGAAGGTGATGGGGCATTGCTAGTTTTTAAGATTTTTCCCAAGTGTTTAATGTGCAATCAAATCGTGAAGAACTATATGAGACAATATCAAGTAAAGTCTCTTTTTAAAATAAAGCCGTTGGAAATTATACTCCATGTATGTATGATATGTCAAAATACATTCTACTGTCATGTATAACTCAAAAGAACATTGAAAATAAAAATAAAACATAAAGCAGTTTATTTTATTCTTTTATGCAATAAGTATTTAACACAAAGATGCATAAAATACTGAACTCTTCTATAATAAAGTTAAATTTTAACAGAATATACATTATTCAGCAACTTAATTAATTCAATCAAAAGTCAAGAATTCCCTGCCTCCATTCTCTAGTATTCTGACAAATTCATTCTGAGGTCAGTGCTGTACTCTGACAATACCTCAGTGAGGGAAAACAGAAATATTATGTGACAACAATGACAAAAGCCAATTAATTTCACACATCACGCAGATATACACATTTTCTGTAAATATCTTCAGGTTTATTCAAGTCTTTTTCCCTTGAAGAGTAGTTCTGAAATGTCAGCAAGTTTCTTAGAGGGCTTGTTGAAACACAGGTAACTGGATACCACCCATGCAGAGGCCGCTACAACCCATCCCATGTGGCCAAGAGTCAGGAATTCTAACAAGTCCCCAGGTGATGTTGGTCCTGCAAATTCAGAGACTACTGTCTTAGAATGCAATGGAAACTGTCTTCCAGTTCTCAGTGCACAGTTGGTGACTGAATAGCTGCTGTTATTTTATTTTGAAACAAAATAGATTTCACATATGACACACAATCTACCAAAAATACCTTTATAGTAGGTTTGAACTTGTATTCAGGACCTGTGTTGTAGAAAAGAGACTTTAATGGTGTCAATGAGCCTGAGGTTTTTGTTGAATCTCAGTCTTCTACACATTACTTTTCTGCTTATTATAATTTCACATTATAATAATTAGGGCAAATCACCAAGTGACAGTAACATTCCACTAGCTTCATTTTGCTTACAAAAATCTTTTAATAAAGAAAACCTTTGACCAACTTCAAGATTCTCATTATTTCTTTGAAGGATGGAGGAAATAGAAACAAAATTCATCACGGAAAAATAAGCAGAGAATACCCACATACACAAACTCCGATTACTGTTCACCCCACCCCTGCAGAATTATTTTAGTGTTATTTATGGCCCAATTAGAAGTTCAGTATAAAATGTTTTCTAAAGCACAAAATATAGAATAATCTTCATGAATAAAAATTAAAGCTTAAATTTTCATAAATATTCTCACAAAAGTGGAAATTTCATCTATTATAAGTTTAAGTTGGAATAAATATATGATCCTATAAATCAAAATCTTTGTAGAGTTATAGCAGGAGTAACTAAGGAATTATCCCATTAACATAGATTAAGATAATATTCCTTTAGAAATCATAACCATATAGAAGAAAGTCAAAGAACTCGACCTTCTTTTAAAACATACTTAATTTTTAAAATATGTAATTTATTATGATTTTTCCAGAATTTTAGTCAAACCCCCCACATATAAACTTTACTACTTTTTATTTCATGAAAGGTAGCTTATAGAGCTACATTTTATGAAGTGAACTATTTTCCTCATGATGTTGCCTATAATTATGAAGACAGTGTTTAACATATATTACTCAGTGACAAAATGAATGAGCTTTAATATTGTTTTTCCATGTAAAGAATATGGTTTCCTTTAGCACATTATTATGCTAGTTGCATGGTAATTGTTGCTGCAAATTCTGATTTTTTTAAATCTAAAAGATGGAATAATGTTTTGGGCTTCTAAGTCAGCTTAGCATAAAAGTAATGAGTCTAATAGTGTATTATCTAGAACTTTCTTCCAGTTCTATGCTACATGAGACTTTTTACCATCCAGGTGGAAAGTCAAAGAATAGATTTCATTACAGGCCTATGAGATGCTGGTTCTCACCTTCGTTTCCTGAAATTGTATGTTTTAGGGAAGCAGAAACTCGGTGAATAACCAAACAAAGGGTTATGGGAAGTGAATTGCACATGTTTGAAGAAGAGGAGATGAGAAGGGAAAGTCTGGAAGGAGGACATACTGTTATATATGAAAAGAGAAAAACCCAAACGTAGTGTGTCCTGGGACAAGGGAGTGAAAAAGAAAGCCATACATGGATATAGCTCTCATCCCTTTCACGATAAAGCCTTTTCAGATGCTGGGCACTGGGAGAGAGAAAGTGTCTCATCAAACCTAGAATGATAGTTTCTAGTAAACATTAATCTCTTTCAAGATAAATCCTCTCCAGGTGCTGCCAACTGACCCCCAACCCCAAAACCCAAATTCCTGAGTGCCCATCCTGACATACTCACTAAACCACCTCTCAAGATAACCTATATAAACCCAAACTCTTCCTTTTGGCCAGTGATTCATTTTCCACCAGAAGAGTGGGTCCATTCCTGTGTGTAATCCCGTTCTTGAAATACTGAGATGATCCCTGAAGTTTACATCGGACCTGGTCATTTTGTGCTAACACATACAGGGTCAGGGTGACTTCAGCAATCAGGCCTCCTGAAGCACCCACTTTTCAAGGCAATTCAGACCTTTCCAGTCAACCTAAATGCCCAGTGTGACCACAAAGGAAAGCTGGTGGAGCTGCTGCCTCTGTGGCTCTTGGCACCCTGAGGTCAGTGGTCAGCAGGGAATCCAGAGAAGAGCTAAGCGATTAACAAGGCAATAGAGGAGAGGGACAAGGACATGCTCATATAATACATTATGTAATCACAAAACCTTCAGAAAGTAATGGCAGGTGTTTTCCTCCAAATCTTATGAAGTATTTGTTTGTCTAGCTCTAACTCAGAACCACAGAAAAAAGGACTGTAGGAAACAGCTCCAGGTTAAACAATGACACCTTGCATCATTGAAAGGGTGCAAAACCACAATATGAAACATTTTGTTTCTCTCACTAGAATCATTAAATGTGTATTGCAATATGGAAATATTTATTTCAATGGAAAATTCTGTTTTTTTTTTTTCTGGTATTTATAGATAGATATGTATTTGTTTTGTCAATAAGTATATAAGTATAAAATAGAGATATTTTATGTTAGATAAATATAGCTATGGATACAGATGTAAATATATACACATACACACATATATACACACACAAATACACACAGAGCTGAAGATCAGGGCAGATACATTAGAGTCTTCTGATACTTGGTCATGTCTTTCCTTTTCTCTTATGAAGAAATTTAATTAATACTCTCATAGATCTCTCATGTGGTATAGTTCTGTCTACTGCATACTTAAGTTAAAAGTCAGGTCTTGAAGTAATCAATCATGGTGATAATAAAACCTAAGTTCCCCAGGTGCCTTTTGGAAGCATTGCTATGTGCTAATGATTTCTTGAAACATTAGTGAGTGTCCTCTTTCCTTGTTACAATTTTCTATCATGGCACAATTAGAATTAATCACCTTAGTGATTCTGGCTAAAGACATTTATAATTGAGCTTGTATTCAACTTTCCAAATTCATAAGACAAGTGACTTTAATTAAGAACAAGACTAGCTAAAATAAAATTAAGTAAGGAAACTAACTGGGTGAGATTTGCTGTTTAATTAGTAATAGAATAGTAAGGTACACAGCAGATGATATAAACAGGCTGAATGAGAAACATGGATTATGCTAATGAATAAAGATGTTAATCTGTCATTTTAACCTAAAAATTTAATGCAAAATGAACATATTTAGAAACAGAGTGCATGAAATAGAAGTGTAATGATATCAGTTTCTGCAGAGATTTTTGGCATAAAACTTACCTCCTTATCATGTAAGAACTATATAGTGAAGACATATTCACAAACATATTCAATAAGTGATCCCTGGTGAAAAACAATGTGATAGGACACTTTTGTGAATTCTCTTAGACATAGTGTAGAAAAAAAAATCAGCATTGTTTTCTTATCATAGTCTGATTTGTGAAAAGGACAGGTTTCACAGTTATTACATATAAAGTCACACAGTGAGTCAATTCATGTAAGTTAATTTAGATGTTTGTATGAACATAAAAAATGTAGCCCTTCTATCTGTACTCCATTAACACAAAATTTTTATAGTAATAACTTAAAGAATCATTCCATTTCCATTTTAAGAGCGTATTTGGGGAATAAAACATTTATTGGCAGAAAGAGAGAGAGAGAGAGAGAGAGAGAGAGAGAGAGAGAGAGAGAGAGAGAGAGAGAGAGAGAAAGAGAGAGAGAGAGAGATGGAGGCAGAGAAAAGAATATAGACAATGAGATTCAGCAGGAGTGAACCAACTATAGGGATTTCTGTCTCTTGTTGCTTATACCAAAAACAAGGATAATTTTACCTATTGGAATTTAAGGTCTTAAATGTCCCATCAGCTTCATATTCCATATCTCATTCCTCACAAGCACAATACCAAAAGAAATCTGTCCTAATTAATTTTTAAAAAATTGTCTGCCCCACATTTTCTTACCTAAGGATTTAAACTAAAGCAGTCAGTAAGAATTATCTCCATGGAAACCACAGAGTAATATAGAATACTTAGATATCAAATCTCATTTTGTCTTTAGAATGTATCTATTGTTTTCTGAAGCATAAAATAGAAAGAAGTAGGCTGTCCAAGTAAAGTATTTCAGATCTACAATCCACAGAAATTTAAGACATGCCTAAAAGGGACTAAAGAAGGATTTCTCCAGCATTTGCTGTATGTGTTTGCATTCCTGTTGAAATAATGCTGTGTTAAATATAGTAAATAATTAGACCAATTAAGAGGATGATAAATCCTAAGTAGTTGTGAAATAATAGATGGAAAGAGAGAAACTATTCCTTGAATGTAGAGTAATACTCTCAATGATGTTTTTCTGTAGTTGAAATCTGTTCCTTCAGAATGACCAAGCCAGTTGCAGAGGCTCATAAGACCCTGATTTTCAAGAGTTATCACTTCTTTCTTCTTCTTCTTCTTCACTGTTTACCTCTATACTTATATTATTTTCCATTCTACTATACTAGTTTATAGTGTTCTCGACTGCAAGAGAAAAATGATAGCTGGAATATAGTCATCTGTAACTTTATTTTAGTAATTCTGCAAATGTTGAAACTTCTTAATAAATCTATAACTTATTTTTCAAGCAATGAGGGGATAAATTATTATTTGTACGTATTTAGGTAAGGATCTCTGTTATGCTGTTTTTCAACACATAAAAGGGCATTTACCACAGGTAGTGTGGTGAGCTTGCATTGAGAAGCTATCAAGGTCACTGCTGCCCTCCCTTCCTCTGATGGGGGCTCCCTAGAAGCTGAGTGATCAGAGGGAAGATCCTCAAATGTCCAGATCTTCCACCTATTGTTGGCCATGGGGAAAATCTGCTGGCATCTCAACTTCATGTGCTAGACCAGGAATATGGGCTTTCCTGCTTCTTTTTGTTCCCACCTCAGGCCCTGGTGAATGTTCAACTGTAGCTGATGGACTTGTGACTCTGAGGACACCTTCAGGAATGAAAATCAGTGTACCTAGGAGCATATTTTAAAGGAATTTTCTCTGCACAAGCTCTCTCTCCTTCATCACAAATAAGCATCATAACACACCATGGCAGCAGAAGCAGTGCAACGGGTAGTATAAAAGAGAACTATCTTGAAACATTTACTTCCAATTCATAATAAAGCTTTATATTGTATTTGTCATGCATATACATATTCTTCCTTTCCATATGACCACATGGCTAAGTAGAGCTGACTTTGCATCTGATGGCAGAATGATAGTAAGCTATCACTCTTCTGTGAACTTTCCAGATCAACACACAAAACTTATCCCTGGGCCAGAGCCTGGGCATAATAATGAAGAAAGAAATGATCAAGTGCGGAAACCAAATAAGAAGAAAAACAGGACCCATGATAGAACAGGTTATCAAAATGTTCTTTATTATTAAACAACCTTGGTATACTGATGAACAGTATTGTAGATGTGGAAAGAAATGTAATTCTCCAAAAAACATATGGAATGGAGGTTCTTGAGAACAACAAAGAGAAGTGTGATTCTGTCCCTTATTTGCCATTTGGGAAAACACAACCTGGTGTGTTCACTACCATGCTATATAGTGAAATAATGAAAACAAACAATCTTCACAAAAATGATCATTCACTTTCTGCTATATTTATCAAGTCACAGAATGGTTAAGAAAGTAATCCAATGTCATCCAGAATTTAGTGGGTTTCAAGTTTCATACCATGGTTATTTTGGCTACCAAGTCAGTTTACATTAATGTTAGCCAAACGTTGTCAACTTATTTTAAATTTTTTTATTTTTTTAAATTTATTTATTTTTTTGCCGTATTGGGGATCGAACTCAGGGCCTTGTGCTTGCAAGGCAAGCACTCTACCAGCTGAGCTATCTCCCCAGCAACTTATTTTAATTTAGATCTATTTGGTAGTGTTGAAATTTTTATATTATAATCAGTAGGTTTACTTCAATAAATTCATACAATTATGTAGACATAAATGTAGATATACATATGCATGGAGATACAGTGATGGATGTAGACATAGACAAATATGCCTATACATTGTCTGGTTTGGGATGACATTTTGGGTTTTTAAAATAACTATTGTAATCTATTATATTTTGTATAAAAATGGATAAAACCAGTTATATAGGGGTCAAAGCACTCTTATTGAAGACAAAAAAATACATCTAACATTTTACTCCTCAGCTGTAGTCCAAATACACATTTAATTTTTCTTTCTAAAAGTACATTCATAATGGCATTATATTGAATAGTAACAGATATTTATCACTGCACTTCCATACATTGTTGGTCATACTTTAATGTGAGATTTTATCACTGACACAATTTTAATGGAGATATAGAATACCCCTATCATTTATAAAAACAAATAGAAATTTATATGAGAATAAAGACTTTTTAAAATTTCATGTATATATTTTTTGTAAAAACATAATTAGTCAAAACTCAATAGCATAAAGGAACATATAACAGTAAAATACAAACAACTTTTCTCAGGGAACCACATGCAAATATTTGTACGATTAATCCTTATGAAATTGTTTGCATTTATAGACTTTCAAAAGTTCTACAGAGGCCACCTTTAAAAGTACAAATACTCCATTTAGATCACATTGCACTGTATTCAAAATGAAATAAAAACCAGTGGTCTCCCATACGATGATTCCAATATGGTACATAATCAAGTACAAAACCTAATTAGCCAAACAACAAAAGACTAACCATAATTATTTACTCAATGCACCAAGATAGGGTATCCCAGAGGACTTTGGAATATGGATAATCAGGATAGAAGAGGCAACTATCGCTTTAAGGTTTGATTCCCATTAGAAGACTCTTGAATAGAATCTAAGATAATTAAAAGTGGGTTCTGCTTTGGTTTCTGTTTCCAAAATAGGATTAGGAAAAAGGAGAGTGCAAGTATGGATTGAGAACTGTAATGAATTGAGAGCAACTTACCAATTGTAATCCTCATGACTAAATTACTACAGAAAAGCACTGGCAAAAGTACACTAATCACTAAGAAGGGATCACTATGATATTTCATGGTTGAAATATGACCAAGGAGACAGGGTTTTCTGTTAACTTTGTACTCTTCTATTACTCTGTTCACCAGCTTTCTACCACTGTGACAAAATACCTGAGAAAATCCACTTAGAGAAAAAAAGACTTGTTTTGACTCAACATTTTGGAGGTTTCCATCCATGTTCAAATGACTCCATTGTTTTTGGTCCTGTGGTGCAGCAGTACGTGATGATGGAAATGTGTGGCAGAGCCAAGCTGCATTCTTCCTGGTGGCCAGGAAGGAGAGAAAGAGAGGGAGAGGGAGAGGGAGAGGGAGGAAAGTGCTGAAAACAAGAAAGATACACCCTTCCAAAATGCACTTCAGTGATCAACTTCATCCAATTAGGTCTCATCCCCTAAAGTTTCTATTGCCTCCCAATAGTGCTACCAATGGGGACCAAATCTCCAACACATGAGACTTGGTGGGATATTCTTGATATAAACTATAACATTCTCATAACCTTATTAACAGGTCTGTTTCTATTTCATTTATTGTTTTTCATCTTCATTTCAAGTTTGGTTTCCATCTTTGAATCTAATATATGGTTTTACTCTTTCCAAAACAATATGTTTCATTTAATAAAGTTCTAATATTTTGTGCTAACAAAGGCAAATTTGTCTTTTTTTATCAGAAAATATTTAAAGAGGATCCTTAGGTAGGTAAATTTCTTAAACTGCACACAGCTAGATTAGTGTGCAGTGACTAGTGGTAGGATTTTTAGAAGGAATTTGAAGGAGAAATAAGAAAGCTGATAAGTCAGCCAAAGTAAATGGCCTCAATTTAAAGAATATCTCTGCAGCATATAGGCTTGTTCTTTAAACAAAAATAATGAAATTGACAACTATTGTCAGCCTAACAAAAAAAGAAAGAAAACACAAATTACTAATATCAGTAATCAAGGAGGAGACATCACTACAACTCCATGGATATTAAATATAATAAAGAAATCATACAAATAATTATTTACCTGCAAATCTGATAACCTAAATAAAATGGACCAATTCCTTTAAAGACATAATATGACAAAACCCCTACAATAAGAAAGAGCTATGAAAATAAACCTGTATCTACTAAATAAATTGAAGAAAAATAATCAGTTTACACAACTGAATGCACCAGATGAGTTCACTGTAAATTTTAACCTGTAAGGAATGAATTATCCCCATTCTCTACAATCTCTCTCAGAAGATGGAAGTGGAAGATTGAATATAGTCTCACTTTGTGAGACCAGAGTCATCTAATACAAAGCCAGAAAAAGACATAGAGCAAACTACAGACCAATATCTCTCATGAACAAAGATGCAAAAGTTTCTAACAAATATTGGCAAGTTGGTAAATAAGAATATGAAAGACATTTCGCATGACATGTCATCTAGGAACTGGATTTAACAATAAAATGCCATGACACTCCTATTAGAATGCCTAAAATCCAGAATACTAACACTACCCAATGCTGGCAAGAATATGGAACAATAGAAGCCTCGTTGATGAGAATACAACCTTCTACAGTCTTTTGAAAGATAGTTTGGTTGTTTCTTGCAAAACTAAACATACTCTTACCATTCAATCCAGCAATTACACTCCTTAGCATTTCCCTAAAAGAGGTGAACATATGTTCACACAAAATGATACACACGGATGTTTGTAGCAGCTTTGTTCTTCACAGCCAGAACCTGAAGGCAACCAAGATACTCTTCAGTGAATAAATAGATTAATAATCTGTGGCAAATCAAGATAATTAATTATTATCCATTGCTAAAAAATTAATTATGAAATAATGACAAGACCTGGAAGAAATCTAAATGCACACTACTTAATGAAAGAAGTCTATCTGAAATACTACATAATGTAGAATTCTAATTCTACAAAAGTATAGAGACAGTAAAATGACTGATGATTTTAAGAGTTTATGGAGAAAAGGTGGGGGATGACTAGACAGAGCACGGAGAATTTTTAGAGCAATGAAACACTCTGTATGATACTACACTAGTCCAGTCTGAACATGATTCATGGGAAATACATTGCAAGACCCCGAAGAAAAAGAATATTATGGCATTTGCAGATAAATTAATGGAATTGGAGAATATCATGCTAAGTGAAATAAACCAATCCCAAAAAAACCAAAGACCTTGAATGTTTTCCCTGATAAGTGGATGATGATATATAATGGGGATGGGGGCTGGGGGTGAAAGAATAATGGAGGAACTTTAAAGATCACATAGAGGGAAATGGGGGTTTATGAAAAATGGTGGAATGAGACATCATTAGCCTATCATGATTACACATATGGTATGAATCTACATCATGCACAACCATAGAAATGAAATGATGTACCTCATTGTATACAATGAATCAAAAATGCAGTCTGTAAAAATAAAAAAAAAAGATTAAAAAACAGAATCTTCATATGGTCATCACAATGAATCTTACTATTGTATATAATTATAATGCACTAATAAAAATAAGAATATTAAAAAAAAGACCCCTAGAGGATGCCTGAAATTGTAGACACTGCTACTATATACACAAATGAATAAATAATTATATATAATATCAATAAGTACATATAAATGTAAAATATATATAAGTATATAATAAATATATATAATACTTCAATAATATATAATAGATTATATATAATGCATAAAGATATTATAATAAAGATATGTGTAATATACATACATATATATGCACACTGGTTTTCCTCTGTACATACATACCTATTATAAAATCTAATTTATAAATTAGGAACAGTAAGAGATTAACAACATTAACTAACAACACAATGGCATAATTAAATATTACATTGTTAAAAAAAGTTAAGTTTCTATGGTGTCTCTCTTCTTTATCAATATCCTATTGTGCTGACCTGTATTTTCAGACTAATACTGACCATGTGTAAATGAACCCTGGAATTTGAAACTGCAAATAAGGAGGAACTACTTCATGATGATCCCTCATTATCATTTGTCCTAACCCATAGACTATACAATACCAAAAGTGAACTCTAATGTGAACTGTGGAATTTGAGTGATAATGGTGTGACGACTTAGGTTCATCAATTGGACAAATGTAGCACTGCGATAAAGGGAGCTAATGATGAGGAAATTTTGTATGTGTAGGGGCAAATCTCACTCAATTTGGCTCTAAACCCAAAATTACTCTGAAGAGTAAAGTTTGTTAATGAGATCAACGAGAGCAAAAGTGTAATCATACAGATAAGTAACTAACTGTAAATAACCAAAATAATTGAAGACATTGCAATAGAATCTTAAATTATTAGATCTGGTAATATAAACGAAGAAACCAAGATCCAAACACTTTAAGAGATGGAAACTTGGCTAAATAGCCAATTAGAAAAATAAAATTCTTTGTTTATAAAAACTTCAAAGAAAATTTTAACAAAGTGTTTAATTGCAGTTTATTTCATGGTCATATTATGACAAAATGTGAATAATCAACTTGTATTTGTATAAGTTACAACATGCCATCCATAACCACATCCATAACCATACATCCACCAATTCAACCAACAGCAAATAAAAAATACTCAGAAAAAAAAGATTTCATTTGTGCGGAACATATGCACTTTTTTCCTTGTCATTATTCCTCAAAAAGTATAACAACTATTTATATACTGTTTACATTATATCAGGTATTATAAGTAATCTAGAACTGATTTTAAAGTATACAGGAGGACGTGTGTAGGTTATGTGCAGACACTACACATTTTATATAATGCAATTGAGCATTAATGGATATGGTATCTGTGAGGGGTCCTGGATCCAATTCCCTCCCAGAAACCAAGGGACAACTGTATTTGGAGGAAATACAGGAGTCCAAGTAGAGTAAGAGGTAAAATGAAGAACCTGCATTGCTCCATGGCTAGGACCAGCCATCACCTAGAAAACAAGAAAAATGAAAGACTAAGGAAACATTTTCCCTTGGCCTAACTGTAAGTACAAAAGTATGAGCCCAGACTGGTCAGTTCTGTAGGGCAAAGGGAAGATTTCTTCTGATTTTTGTCTTACTTTATTTTCTTCATTCGACACAGCAGAAGTTCCTCTGACACCCCCTTGGTCTTCATTCTCTTTTTCTTCACTCAGTCGTACCCAAAAAAGAAGGCAGTGAGTTCTGAATGCAAATCTATAAATAATAAACTGACCCCAGCACTGAAAAAAAATAATAACATGAAGAAGAAAAAGAGCTAGACAGTGAGCTGTGCATGGCCAGCTCAGCCTCTTGCCCTTCCTCATGGATGTTTTTAGCTTCTATCAAAAGCTACCCAGTTCCTGATACTGAGACAGGCAGAGGTCAACCTTGCAAGGATGAGAGGTGTGGAATGTGGTTATGCCCATGACAGGGTGACTAAATTACATCACTTGGAGTATGTAATAGGAAGGTCTTTCTGGCCTTCAGACATTACCTACACTCTGCAGTATCACCAGCTTTGATAATAAATGATACATCTTGGTCTCCATCTCCCAACTGCTTTTTCTTAGGTTATCACTGGCTCATGATCTGAGTAGGAAAAAAAGGATTCACTTGTTTTATTTCATCTTTTAAACACCTTTGCATTTTAAGTATTCACAACAGACTACTGTGAGAATGTTGGTTGTGAGATGATCCAAGATACAGCCCCTGGGGACTGGTTCATTTTGGGTGTGATCCTAGGAAGAATTGATAGAGGAGGAGGAAAGTGAGACCCAGAAAGAAAGGAAGACAGTAGGGCATGTGTTCAAAAGCAAGTGACCTGTATAGGTAACAGGAACTCACCCTTAGTGGGGACTGGTGCAGGCCTGAAACCTCCGACTGGTAAGGGAAGCCAGAATATTTATCCACCTTCCTCTTTTCATTGTTATAAACTTGTTCAAACAGGCTTCAATTACTGAGTGACTTTGTCATGTCTTTCACATGGAAGAGTTGACTGACATTTCTTATTGTATGGAATCCCTAGTGTACATGCACTCAGAGAAACCTGAGAGGTCATGGGCAGGTCACCAAGAGCATCTCTCATGGAGAATTTTTTCTCTTTCCAGAAGTTCTTCCCAACTGAGACTATGTCTTAAACATATTTTCATCTTGGGGGGGGGATGCTTCTAAAAAGAATACATATTATTCATGAAAAGTTTCCCTGTAAATACTATAATCAAACCAAATAACTGAATGAATTTTATTTGGAAAAAATTAACATTTGTTGACAAAGCTGTATGCCAGGATGTCATACTTTGCTACAAAATGAACACCAACAGGTAAAGATTTGAATATTCATAAGATGCAAGAGAAACCAAAAATGAGAAACCATAAAGACATGTGTGCAGTATACACTTACATACATGCATATTCTGAAAACAGCTGAAGAAACAAATTCACCAACAGAGGAACAATATGACATAAACTTGGATACAGAGAAGACTGATAAAAAGAGTTCCATCAACCAGTAGCATACAACTTGATTCCCAGTTTTTAAAAAGATATATTATTTTAATTATACATACTTATGGAATACAATTACATCAAATGGAGTATGTAATAGGAATACAAGGTGATAGTATATTGCATGTATATACTATGTAATGATCAAGTGAAGCTAATATAAACATCTGCCTAAGAATTTAACTTTTATTAATATTTAATAATTAGGAATATTTATAAGTTGAAGTGCAATATTTCAATATTGCATGTATATAATGTACACTGCTCAAAACAGTTTACTTAGTATTTCCATCTCTTGATCATTACTTTGCATGTGGAGCATTAAAACTGTTCTTGTTTGAATACCAGTTCTGATGGTTATTAACAATGTTTTAGAAAACGGTTTTATCAGTTTTATTATGTGATAAATATAGCTTGGTTAATTAATTTCTATTTTCCTGCCTGGAAATATTTGCTATAATTCTATGAGGGCTCAAATGTTCCTAATTAGTATAATGATAATCAAATAGAACTATTATTGAATTCTCTTATGTACTCAGAGTCAGACAGGCTTAAAAAATTCAGTCTCTATTCCATAAAAAAAGTATTCAAATTAAGAAAATATTCAGTTTTGCTTTATGAATATGGACTACTGCAAATTAATTATGAAAATATTATTTAGTGTTGAGAATTAATAAAACATGCAATTTTTTTTCGTTTCTTTAAAATGTGCCAAATAAGATAAAAAGAGTAGCTTTGCCTATAGACATCGATTTTCCACAACTCAACATTGAAATAAACCCAGCATGACTCAATGCTTCAAGATGTCACTCAGATTACCCTAGTGACAATTGTTTTTTTTCTGAGAGTCCTTGATCCTGGGCCACCACAGCAGTTAACATGTTCGGTCATGCCTCTAACAATCCATTTGGTACTTTAGAAAAATTAACCAGAGATAATGCCTCAAAATCATGTTGCCAAAACTAACTGTGAAAAGAGCTATTATCACCCTTGCCCAGAGAAGAGTCAAGTTTATTAACAAGCCCATATGTCTGTGTCATCGATTGCCATTTTATGGGTCTGGTGGTGACTACAGAAGAGGAGGGAACTTGGATCTCTACTCTGGGGGGTTGTGGTAGAATTCCTGCTCCTTTTTTCTTCCTTTGTCCCAGAAATCCTCCCAAGCATTTTTTGCAAATGCCAAGTCAGTCATAACTTTGAGCTGAAAAATAAGATCTTAGGGTTCATAGGAAGTTTAATATTACTCTAAACACCCACAAAATTGTAGGATCAAGAAAAAGTCAGGAAGTCATGGACACTGAATGCACTGTAGCTGTGCTACCCACAGCGCAGTTGGCAAAAAAAAGCCAGCTACCTCTGAGGAGTTAAAAGGTAATAAGGAATTACTGTGTAGACGGGCATTTTTTTTTTTTTTTTTTTGGTACTGAGGATTGGACCCAGGGGTATTCAACCATTGAGCCCCCAGCCCTTTTTATACTTCATCTAGAGACAGGTCTCCCTAAACTGCTGAGGCTGGCTTTGAACTCAGGATCTTCCTGGCTCAGCCTTCTGAGCCTCTGAGATTACAGGCCTGTGCCAAGGTGCCTGGCAGGCATATTATTTCTTAATCACCCCTTCTGTGTGTGGATAAAGATTAAACTAGAAAGAAAAATGTCAAAACACAAATGATGAGTACATCATTTTCTGTATATTAATAGAGTTGAGTAACAAGATCAGAAATATCCAATAGCAGACAAAATTATGCATTTCTGTACTTTCATATTGAATTTGCTTCTGTCCTAAAAATGAAATAAGATTAACTATTAAAGTAATATAAATACCTTGAAAGGAAATGAAAAAAATTCCTAATGAAATGAATTTATTTCATGTATTGCTTCTTTGAGGAAAACTGCTTTTGTTGGAAATTTATTATCCTATAGAATTTCTCATATGTGTTCACAAGTACAGTCATTTAAGGTACTGAAAATTATTTTGGCTTTCTAGTATATCCTTGAGAAAAAATAATTTGGAGGAGTTAGAAGAATTTAGTTTTGGTAATTAATGGATTCTTAATTGGATAAAAAATTGTTATTTTCTGTATTTTTATTAAAATCTAAATTGCTTATTTTTTGATTATACATCTCAACCTTAATAAAGCAAAAGTCACAGAAAAGATCTGATAATATATATTTATTTGTCTTTTAATATTTCTAAACATACTTGGTTTCATAAATTAACTTTCAAAGTGAACTCTAGATATTTTAAAGTTCAGAATACTGACCCAAGCATCTACGTTCTGGATTTTTATGTTAAGAGAAGTTTGAGAGAACATTTCAGAATGGTAATTACCTCCAAAGATTCACTCCTCCACAAAAGCAACGAGAATTCTGACAAAAATTGTCAAAAGTCCATTTTTCAGAACTCTAGAAATAAGACGAATGTTTGTTACCAACTGACGACTTTTTTTTAAGAAAAATGATTAAATATCAATAAGAACAGTGAGGCTTATAATGTGCAATACTCCCTTACTCCCATCCACACTCTTAAGCAAGCTGCCCTCTCCCACAGCTTCTCAAACACAGGAGCTGTAAAAACCACAGCCAGGAGCAATTCAAGGAAGTAGAACATGGTTGGAGTTCCCCCAAAAGTCCTGTCCCTAGAACATTATAATTGTGTGCTCTGACTGGTTGCTCTTTGGAAACTCCCATTTATAAGATTCATCTCCTTTTGACCTGACGCAGAATTTGTATAATAAAATTTTGATTCCATTTTTTTTTAACATATTTGTGGACAACTTATAAATCTTACTTGTACCTCTCTCCTCCCTTTCTGTTTCCCATCTGGAAAGCTGACACAATCCAGGTGCTTCTCCCTTTGGTGTCTCTCGGAGTTTTAAACCGTGCATGCACTGCCATACATAGATGTGCTTACACCTGCCTTTTCCCCTTAGCACAATGAAAACCCCAAGCATGTCTATTCTTCTTTTTTTATTAAACCATTTTTGGATCAACTTGAGAAGACTGTCCCACTATCTTCTTAAAGTCTCTGTAGGTAGTCACTTTTTCATACTCTCTTGGTTTATGTTTATGGCTTTGTCTGTCTTAGCATGTGAAACAAATTTTGGGTGAGAGTCCATACTCTCTCTGCAGGAAGGTATAAAGAGTTCTTCACTTTAAAAAAACCTTACGTAGGTCAATTGATACTATTAATCTTAAATTTAGAATGCAGCTTCTTCCAAAAACAGTTTCTGCAATCTGTCTAAACTGCAATACAATTAGCACCCTCAGAAATCTTCATTTCAGAAACTTTAGTAACTTACTCTCATAATCTCTTTCTTAAGGGTCTGGATCAGCTGTGATGGCCACATATTGTCTATAAATTTGTGCTGAAAGAAACTGACTCTCTTGACCCATGTTACATGCCACTGGAGCAGGAATTCCTTGCCACCAACTGGGGTCTCTTGGAAACACAAGCTCTCTCTGATGCTGCATGTGATCCTACATACCTTGTTGCCCATAATTGCTCAGCTGCTGGAGACAGCACCACTCAAGCTTAGTATAGCCACTGAGAACTCTGCTATGGGATGGAGACAAATTAGAGCATATCCTACCAGCAAGAAGAGGTAGCCTCCTTGTTCTCAGTTCTTTACTGATGCCAGGGCACTGGTGGATGTCAGCCCTCTTTCAGTTCCATTGGCTACCTTTGGAGAACCTTCAGAGCCCTGAATAGATGTCAGTAGAAGTTCACACATTTCACACTTGGTGTCATTGCCATTGCACATGATAAACACAGGGTAGAGCTGCTCTTTTCACTCCTTAACTAGAATACTTCTGATAAAGGATATGCCAGAATTCAGTATCATTGGTCAAGCTTCAAGCACTCAGCATCAGATTCCTTGGCCAACAATGAGTGTCATCTGCCTATTTTTACATAATCTTAGACTATAAGCAACATATTTCCTTTTTTGATCATGTTCATGGTAGCAGCAATATAAACAAGGTTACCCCTCAGGAATCTCTGGGCTCTCAGATACCCAGAAAACAAATAGCGGACTCACATGTGTCTACATTAAAACATTAGTACAGGACTTTACCTCCTTATTTCCTTGAGACTTCCAAACATTGAAATAAATGTTGAGGGATAAGTTGTTGCAGATTCAAGTCTCTTTCTATGATGATCTTATACTATCAAGATGGCTTGTTCATTTTTTCAAGTCCTTTGATTATATTCAGTGGAAAGTTTAAATCAAACTCCCCAAGACTCCATGAACATATGTACAACTTTAGCTAGTGCTACAACCTGTGCAAAACTGGCAAGAGCCAATATAATTAGATTACTAAGGAGACTTACTCTGGTGGGAAAGGCACCTATGTTTTATAAAATTCCTTCATGAAAAGTTGTTCAAATCAAAAACTGTAAGTTTATATAAGTTTTTGAAATTATGTAGATTTATGTGCTCACTACATATATACTTTATATGTGTGTGTATGTGTGTGTGTGTACATCCTTACACATATATACATACCATTTTGACTAAATAACCAACCTCAGAAATATCTAAAGTAAAAATTCTGTGGCTTATTTACATATGCATTTATTTATAGCCTTATTCTAAAACAAGGAATCAAAGCAGCAGAATATATATCCTAAATGAACAAAGATCTTCAATATCTTTCTGCACTTTTCTTAGTGTCTTTTAACCTTTCCTAATCAAGTGAAAAATCTATAAAAGGAAGCTCATTTTTCTTTGCATTACAGCTTGATTAAGCTTTATATTTGCAATATGACTAGATAAATCTACAGGATATTTTATGAAGGTCATGTAAATTACACTAAGCAAATTAAATTAATTGACAAAGGTTGACTGGATATTTACGTATTGTGAAGAACTCTATTGAAGTTACCTATTATAAGATTGGTATTAAGAACTAGACGTTTCTGCTTCATTAAATTAACAGATCAATTTGAAAAACCATCATTAATAAATATAATAGTCACCCACCCAGTTTTATTCTATAATTATAGGACAAAGCTACTAATATCAGAACAACCTGCAATAAGGACTAACTAAATCCTTGCCTTTCATGGACAGGAAAGCATTTTTTTCTCAAGTTACTATGTATTACACTCAGAAGTGCATTTATTAATCTTTTTCCGCTTGACTAATACTACATTTTTGTGATGAGCTGAAGTGTACCATTTCAATTTTCCAATTTTGTAATTGTTAAAAATACTCTCCCTTGTCTTAGAGAAGTAAAATTTGAA
Source organism: Sciurus vulgaris (assembly GCF_902686455.1). Lineage (NCBI taxonomy): Eukaryota > Metazoa > Chordata > Mammalia > Rodentia > Sciuridae > Sciurus > Sciurus vulgaris. The sequence continues at coordinate 19,447,224 of NC_136470.1, read as the reverse complement.
TATATTAATTCTCATGACTTTAAGAATAGAGTTACTATTTTTCCAGGCGTTCATTGTGACATTAATTTCTCTCAAAAAAATACTTTAAAAGTTTACCCTTTAAACTCTTTACTGCCTGCAAAAGAACAAATTGGATACTGATGTTTGAAAGATTAAAGAATGGAAGCCAAATATTTTTAATACTAAACATGTATCCTAAGTAATCTGTGGTGAAACACAGTTTCTTAAATCAAACACCTCTTGTGTGGTAAAAATGCTGGAACTTCAGGAAGGAATTAGATTTAGATAAAGGCATAAGGGGGGACTCCTCACATGGGATTAGTGTCCTCATGAAGCTACAACAAGAAGTCTGCTCTCTACAAACCAGGGAAAGAGCCTTCACCAATTATCAGATCATACTGCTCTCTGATCTTGGTCTTCTGGCTTCCAGAATTCTAAGTAACACATTTCTGTTGTTTAAGTGACCCTGTCCATTGTATTCTGTTATAATGGCTCAAACTTGAAGACACTTCTTAGTCCTAAGCATCCTATGCAAGGATAAATTTGCGCAAAATGCAAAATGGTGCTACAGGTTGCCTGATACTTCAATTCTTAAATAGCTAAAAACTTACCTTGCACATAGGAACCACTGACGCACTCAAGAGGACAGTTAACAGAGTGATAGTTGACAAGTATGCATCATCATTTCCTAGCTTAACCATCTCATAAAATTATAACAAATTTAGTAACAAAGTTTCTCTTACTATGATTCTCTCTCTCGCAGAATGTCCTGTGTGGACGATGGACAGGGTTCCTGTAGAAGGGATGGGCTGGTTGCAAAATAATAGCTAAGAAATTTAATTATCATAAAAAACTACAGAAGACAGAATTATCTTTGAAGCAGGGGCATGACCGATTGAGCCTCCAAAAGGAACTGGCTCTAACAAAGGAAGGAGACCACGCTTGGTTTATTTATAGTAGTACAGATCAAAGGGGGACCCAGAGGAGCTGCTTCTGTGAAAAATAGGATAGTAGGTAGAGTTCAGCAAGCCTTTGGGTCCAGCGAGTCATTCCCACATCCAGAGCCTGCATTCACCCTCCAGTGGTGAACCAATGGCAGGGTAACCGCATACTTCAAGCAATCCAAAAAGTTTTCCAAAATTGTGAATTCCTGAAGCCAAATTTCCCTAATAGTTCAACCAAGCTTGTTGTTTTTTGTTTTTTGCTTTTTTTTTTTTTTTTTTTTTTGCAGCTCATGGATGGTGCCCTGCAGTTATCTTTGCATTGGGTAAAACAGAAAATTGTAAATATAAATAAATTTTTAAAATAAAATAAACAGAAGAAAACAGCACAGTGAATTATGTCAATTTGTATTTATTGGCTATTTTAATAATATTTTAAATAATGAAGGTTTTGTTTTTTACTACTAATATATATAGAGAAAGCTGTAATGATACAGTTTTCATTTAATATCCTGAACTTTTTGAATATAGTTTATTCGAAATAATAATTTTCCTGTGATGTCTGAAAGGTTAACTCTTTTCTAGTAATAATTTAATATTAGCAGTAGGCTGAATAATGGTCCCACATAATATTCAGGTTTTAATCCTGCAACCTGCAAATCTTACATGTAGATTGTTATTAAGTAACAGATATTGATATGTAGACATTATTCTCAGATAGGCCTAAGTATAATCACAAGTATTTTTATAAGAGGGAAGTAAAAGAGATTTGACTATAAGTAGGAGAGAAGACGTCATGCAATAAGAACAGAGGGAAGTAATGCTGCTCTTCTGGCTTTGAAGACGGAGAACCTAGCCACAAGCCAAGGAATGCAACTCTGCATGCCGGAAAAGGCAAGATATGGGATCTGTCCTGGAGTCTCTGGAGGAACCACACTTGCCAACAGCTTGATTATTATCCCACAAAGGTCATATCAGACTTCTGGACACCAAAACTACAAGAAAATAAACTTTTGTTGCTTTAGGTTACTCAGCTGGTGGTAATATTGCAATAGCAAAGGAAACTGATACAACACTGTTGTGAAATTAATCATTTTCTTCTGGTGGATATATATTAAGCTTCAATAGCTGCAAGTTCTCCCAACATCAAGTAAAACCCTGGAGGTACATACAATGTGTTCTTAACTTGTCCTTAAAATATCCACATATCAACAGAGGAATGAAATTAGCATTGAAAGATTTCAAATCAAATACTCAAGGAACACGTCAGTATGATCACATGTCTACTTAGCCTGATTATGAATTTAAAATTGGTTGGAATGAGAGTTATTTAGTAGCACTGTGACCTCATAATCCTCAAAATTTTGCTCAGGATCTTCAATTAATTGCAAAAAAATTTCTAGCATAAATTTTTTTTATAATGGCTTTGTAAAATAGAAAATCTCAGCATTGTTACAAAGAATATGATTAACAATAATTAGCTAACTTTAATATTAAAATAAGCCATAAACCAATGTTCATAGATTCCTATCCAAATGGTAAATAAACAAGGAATATGAAACCTTTTAGCCTACTCTGTCAATCCTAAAATCCTTCCTCCTTTTCCACCATAAATAGAGTAGCTATATCCTGTAGAGCTGACATGCTGTGGATGAAGGTCTTAATGTAACTACTCTCAAAGAGGTTCTTGACTCTCAGACTGCAGAAGCAAAGTCAGAATGCAGGAAAGAAAATAGGCTCCTGCCTTACATTTTTTTGTTAAAGAATATCAATTGGCATTGGGTTTAAAAAATTCTAAGGTTTAGAAAACCTCTTTATTAAATTATAATATACAAATTCTTGTTATCTTACTTATCATTTACTCTATAATATTTAACAGACTCAAAAGTATAAATATTTTTAAAATATCTGTGAATAATTCATGTAAGCAAAAATTCTGAAAACACTTTTACAAAAACATATTTCAAATGATAATGCATGATAGTCTATCTGGAATCTTTAACATATTTACATTAAACCTTAAGTGTTTCATGACAAAGAAAATTAATGAAAAAATAAATGAAGATGTCAGAATACTCTGAAACATAATATGTTGTCCTTCTGAATTAGAAAATATTCCTTAGCTTACTAGCCTATGTTCTTTAACAGGGAATGTGAGAACATATTAAAGGAGGGAAACTTAAGTTGCAACCTCCAAATTTAGAAAATATTTATTAGTCTTATTTTTCTAGAGAATCAGAACCAATAGAAGACATGCTGTAAAATTTTGCTTATACAGTAATGTAGGTGAAGAAGGGCCACAAACTACTGTCCGTAGCCTGGAAAACTGGGGAAAACAGTGGTGTAATTCAGGCTGCATTTAAAGGTCTTCAAATGGAGGGGATGATAGTTATCCTAGTCTGAGTCCAGAAGTCCAAGAAACAAGAGTGTTGATATCCAAAAGCAGGAGATGAATATCTTAGCTGAAGAAGAGAGTAAACTTGTCCTTGATCCATCCTGGCCATCTATGGATTGCATGATGTTCACATATATTGGTGAGAATGACTTTCTTTCAGAATGACTTTCTTTCTTTCTTTTCCAGAATACTTATTCAAATACTAATCTATTCTAGAATCCCCCTAAGAAATATCCAGAAATGTCTTACCAACTATATAGGTATCCAGTCAAGTTAACATGTAAAATGAACCATCACTTAAACCATGAATGAGAGTCTCTATCCCTTTTACGCTCTGATTAGATACAAAAAATATTGAGATTTTCTGATTGGGATCTAGCTCATCTAAGAAACTCTGTAAAGTTCATTATAATCAATCACTATTCATAACTCCAAAACAGGGAGAAATATTTATCATCTAATACTTTTTCTTTATCTAGTAAATTTCAATAGACTTACAGCAACCATGAAATAAGCTTCCAGAATTTGTGTTGCTGTTAAAAGTGGGGGAAATAAAAGCATACTGTAGCTGATATTTGAAGATGACTTGTTTATAATCATAGCCATTTGAACAATAATATGTAATCATAGTATAACTCCTGTAATCCAACAATAATGAATATAATTTTAGAATACCTGCTGTCACTTACTCCTTTAATGTAGGAACTGCCTCCCTGTCTCTACTCTATCATGCAGTTTCCCACTACAGAAACTCACATAAATCTTATGTGACTGACCACAAATATAGTTGTTCCTATAATTATATATGGCTACCTGACCCAACCAGACTCACTCACATAGCTGGATTACATAGAATTGAAGAGCCAATCCAAGTAGAAGTACTCTATCCCTTCCCTGAGATTTCTTAATTTGGCAGCAAAGCATTATAAGACCCTTATTCTAATAGTACAAACTATGAGTTGTAAAACAACACTACTGCTGATAAACCATGTTGCCAGCATATAGAGGAAACCTGCATGCACAAGGACAAATGATGTTCTGAAAGAAATAGTGGTAAGATTTTGAAAGCTTTCTGACTCTTACCCTTAAGCAAATGATTACATCTTCACTCATTTACTAATTCCATCACGAACTATGTAATAAGATCATTATCATCATTCTTCATCATTTTTATTATAACTATTTATTTTACATGACAGTAGAGTACATTTTAAAATATTACACATACACAGAATAAGTATAACTTGTTCCTTATGATTTCATTATTGTGATTGTACATGATGTGGAGTTACATTGATTGTGTATTTATAAATGAGAATAGGAGAGATATATCCAATTTATTCTACTATATTTCTTATTACTGTCCCTCCTCCCTTTCCTTCATTCCTCTTTGTCTAGTCCAGTGTACTTCTAATTTTGCCCTCCCTTGCTGTGGGTTAGCATCCACATATCAGAGAGAACATTCTACCTTTGGTTTTTGGGGACTGGCTCATTTCTCTTAGCATGATATTCTCAAGTTCCATCCATTAACCTGTAAATGCCATAATTTCATTCTTCTTTATGACTGAGTAATATTCAATTGTGTTTATGTACCACGTTTTCTTTATCCATTTCTCTGTTGTAGGGCATGTAGGGTTGATTCATAGCCTTTGTGAATTGATCTGCTATAAACATTGAAGTGGCCAGGTCACTGTAATATGTTGATTTTAAGTCTTTTGGGTATCAACTGAGGTAAGGGATAACAGGGTCAAATGGTGGGTCCATTCCACATTTTCTAAGGAATCTCCATACTGCTTTCCAGAGTGCTTGCCCCAATTTGCAGTCCCACCTGCAATGTATGAGTGACCTTTTTCCCCACGTCCTTAACATTTATTGTTGCTTGTATTCTTGATAATTGCCATTCTGACTCAGAATCTCATTGTAGTTCTGATTAGCATTTTTGTAATTGCTAGAGATGTTGAACATTTTTTATATATTTTTCATATATTCATCATATATACATATATATTATATATGTATACATCATATATATTTCATATATTTTTACATGTTCATCATCATGTCAAACTAAATGGCAATTAGTGCCATTTCTTTGACTATTCATCTCTTTCCCTTCTCTTGTTATTCTTCTGTTTATAAATACTTCTTTGAATTCCATATGCTATGAAGTTTCTTATGTTGCTTAAGTCAACTTTAGTAAATTTTTGTGATTTCCAAACCAAAAAGCCTAAGTATTTGTGTCACTCAGCTTTTCATTGCTGTGACAAAATATCTGAGAAAAACTTATGTAGGGAGGAAAGATGTATTTTCTTTTATGGTTTCAGAAATTGCAGCCCATGGTCAATTGGATCCATCCTTATGAATTTTTAGTGAGGCAGAGGATTATGGCAGAGAGAGTGTGATAGAGCAGAGCTGCTAAGCTCATGGTAGTCAGTAAGGAGAGAGAGTAAGGGGTTGAGAATTTCCAGGGCAAATACCACTAACCCCACATCTTCCCACCAGGTCCCACTTCCTACATTTTCCACCACCTCCTAATAATGTCATCAAATTATGAATCTCTCAGTGAATTAACCCCATTGATGAGGTCAAATCCCTCATGACCCAGTCATTTTCCAAAAGTCCCACCCCTGAACATCATGGCATTGAGGACAAAGCCTTCAACACCCAAGTCTTTGGGGGACAATTCAAATCCAAACCATAATAGTACCAGAACTTTTATATTACATTTTTTATTGCCAACTATTTATTTTAATACATTTTAAACATCCTTTAAATTAATAGAAAATCTGAATTTCTTCTTTCAATGCCATATAAGAAAATATTCCATTGTTTTCTAATATGATTTACTTCTATTACTCATTGAATTAATTAAACACCTATTTTTACTTTTGACACATTTCTTCTGTATCAGTCAGGAACTAAAGTCTTCCAACTTTCTTGAAGCAGCTCAAGGATACTAGAATACTCAATTTTTGGTATCTCATTTGGCTGTAAATATCAAACACAAAAAAGTTATGTAGCATACCAAACTCCACACATTATTTTATGTCAGGAGCTGGGATGTTCTGTTTTTACACATTCCAAATATATATTGTAGGGCAGAACTTGCCCAACCTAAACTGTAAGCAGGAGATAACTTAGCCAGTCATACTGCCAACATGTGACTATCCCCATAGAATTTGGGAAAATATGAACTGCCAGTGGAGGAATACCTCCTAATTTTTCTAGGTGTGTTTAGTGATGTGAAGGCAGTGAACAGAGAAAATATATAGAAGACAAATCATCTCCTGTGTTTACTCTAACCTAGAACACTGCAGGACATCTCAAGAAGTTCGGAGGTCCTGCCCAAATATGTTCTTGAGGAAAATGTTGTGTGAGTTAACTTAATTGGTAGTGAAAAATTAAGTCATGTGGTTATTATTTTAGGGTAAAATGTAGGACTGTAGAACATGGTAGATTACTATGCCATCCTCCAGTCCAAGCCTACGGATCACAACTGTGGTTAACAGCCTGTTCTACAGAGAGACACCACCTGCTGCCCTATTGCTATGTCTAGGAGCAAAGCAGAAAGCCAAAATGCCTAGCTTCTGATTTAAAAAAAAAAAAAGTTAAGTGTACTCCTTTGTACTTATATTGACCATGAAATTAAAAAGTCGCATACTAACTTAACCAAGAATAACATCAGGGACAGTGAGAGGCATACCCCACATAACCTAGGACACCTGTGGACATAGTAGTATTGCAGGGTCAATCTTAACTACTCCCAAAAAATATCATTTTATATTCTAATTTAATATACCACAATAAATTTAATTATTTGTGAATCAGAATTTGTTCTAAAAGAAAAACAAAATCAAACCATTAGAATGTGTGAAAATATAATTGAATATTTATCTTGTTCTGAGATATTAAAAGACGTTTTCAGTTTAAACACCCTAGAAGACATTTGCAAAGAAGATTGACAGATTGGTGAGTTATCTTGTATTTTTGCCCTACCTTCATTTTTTCCATCAAGAAATGGAGTATCACAGGTGCAGACAGAATCAAAGATACTTGGGTCGGAATGAAGATGAACACTTTAATCAGTTCGTTCTAGAGTAATTACTCAATTTATCAACGGGAATAAGCTTCAGTCCTCAAGTCTGAAGCCACTTGATCTACAGTTCCATAGACAGGAGCAGTGGCCGGGGTTCGGATGCTGAATCCCTGAATGAAGCACATTGACTGACACTGCAACTGAGAACATTGCTGCCAAGCTCAACTTCCTCATAAAAAAAGCTAATTTTTACATAGATCCTGTGGAACCTGTGGAAAAAAATCAATGCTAGTAATTATTCAATAAATGGTGCAGAGGTGAATTACATAAGACCAGTAAGTCGGCAGTGTTTATCCTTAGGCAACACTGGTAATTAAATTTGTTTTATAATTAAATTTAACCTTTGTATTTATAGCAGAAATATTGAGTATAGTAAAACACAAAGACATTTAAACCTGTCAGGAGAAAGAGCAGGCCTAGGTCTTCACTAAACAGTTTTCTGAGGAGAAGAGAAAATGAATCATCTTGATGTTCTAATTCTGATGATTGAGAAGTCAAATCTATAAAGCAACCATTTTCATGTCTCTCTCCTGATTTTCCACATGTTTGATGATGAATTTATTTCAGGTAGTCTCTAGTAGTAGAATGATACCAATAATACTGAGCAATAACAAACTTCCAATCCATAGCCTCAAGCAAGGTCTTGTGTCCTGCCATTATGAGTATGCATGAATGCAGGAATCAGGATTCTCTGAAGGAAAAAAACAGTAGGAAGTATATATGTGTGTGTGTGTGTGTGTGTGTGTGTGTGTGTGTGTGATGTGCACATGTATGTATGTGTGTCTGAATGATTATAAAAAGGGGATTTATTAGATTGGCATATTATGAGTGTGTATATATATACATACATGTATGTGTATATATGTGTGTGTGTGTGTGTGTGTGTGTGTGTGTGTGTGTGTGTGTGTGTGTGGAGATATATAATGATAAAAGGGAATTAATTATATTGTCTTACACAACCAGAAACTGGATAGTCCCACAATGGCCGTCTGTAGGCTGGAGATCTGGAGGAACTAGTAGCTGTGCAGTCCAAGATGCTGAAGCCTCAGAACAAGAGGGATCAATGATGCTACTCCAGACTAGGATGGAAGTCTTCTGGAAACTCCTTGGAGAATTACTGGCAGAGTCCACTTTGGAAGAGTGAAAGAGCTGAAGTTTAATGTCCTCAGGCAACTGAAACAGCAATCAAGAACCCATTCAAGAAGAATCCAGTTTGTATCACTACACATCTAAAAATTTCTTCAACAAATTTCAAAAAGCTCCAAAAGCTTCTGAACAACATATTCAGGTTAGCCACAGCAACAACCTCACTCTCAGTACTGATTTCTGTTTTACTTGGTGTTTTCACTGCTGTGACTAAAAGACCTGACAAGAACAATTTTAGAAGAATTGTTTGGGGCTCATGGTTTCAGAAGTCTCAGTTCATAGAAGATTAACTGCAGTCCTCAGGGCTCAAACCGAGGCAGAATATCATGGCAGACAAGTGTGGTGGAGGCAAGCAGCTCACATAATGATCAGAAAGCAGAAAGAAAGACTCTGCTTTCCAGATACAAACTATATACCCCAAAGTCAAGCCCCCAATGACCTACCTCCTCCAGCCACACCCTACTTGCCTTCAGTTGCCACAGTTAATTCCATCATGGGATTAATTATACTGATTGTGTTAAGGCACTCATAACCTAATCATTTCTCCTCTAAACCTTTTTGCATTGTTCCATACATGAGCTTTTGGGGGACACCTCATTTCCAAACCATAACAATGAGTACATATATGTACACATATCTGACCCAACCACTGTGTAACTTTATGTAGATTCCACAGATAAATATTTGTCTAAATATCTTTGGGATATTTAGGTTATTTTCTTATGTTTGGGAATTCTTACCTACTCTTCAGTCCATTTATGTATCTGAATAACACACAGTCATGTTATGAGTGACATCATGACACTGGCTTTTACAAATGTCACTTAAATACCACAAACAACTGAAAATTTCTGCTTAAGTTTAGGCATCCCCCAAAATATTTTTTCACAGGTAAAAAATACACTTTTGTTTTTTTCCTTTAAATGTCAATTTTTTTTCATATTTTTATTTTCTATGAATAAAATTATTCTATTTCTTAGAAAAATAGTGAGCAAAATTACCTCTTTATAATTTCAATGTCACTGAATTAAGTGTGTTCTGGAAAGATGTGAATTTACTTTTCTTTTTGACAAAACACTCCATCTTAAGGGTCTTCCCAAAGAATCAGTGAGGCTGAGATAGAAGCACAGGATTGCCTCACACCTGTAATTTAACAGGACAGAGGTCTCCCCACCTCCACTGACTGTCAGACTTTAGTAGACATTACGAGTGATTCATTTTGGAATTTTGAGATTGTATATTTCCTTTGTTCTGTGTGTGTGTGTGTGTGTGTGTAAGCTTAAGTGCAAGCTTCAGATAAATGTTGTCTGAGACAGACATCATAAGTAAGAGTTTAAGGTTTGCTTAGAACAGCTACCTTTACATGTAGATTGTATATATAGATGATCTCTGTGTCTCTGTTTCTTTCTTAAATTTTGGTCAAAGGAAACATAAAGCAAAAGAAACATCTGAGTTTTACTTACAGTAGTTAGGCCCATTGTGATATGTTTTCCTCAGCAACTGATCACCTATTAAGCCCAGAACAACATCTCAAACTTCCAAGACATTAGATCCTGGCATTCTCATTTTCTGTTCCACGTTGTTTTTGCTCCAAGTACTTACTGCCTTTGACTTTAGTCACTTGTGAAAACCCAGACTTACAATTATAAGTCACCATGCAGAGGAGTTTAATGGTTTAATGTTTAACTATGAATGTAAACCAAGTAGGTTTGAGATGTCATTGCATTTCTCTTAAAAATTTAACATATTTCTTAATCTAATATAACCATTTAATTTTTTTAAATAACCCTGTGAGTTAATTTGCTGTGGTATGCTACACAAGAATTAGTGCTTAGTGTGGGAAGAGAAGATGTACTTGAAAGCTGAAGACAAATATCAGAGTAAGAAGCACAGTAATCCCAGATATATGTGCTGAAATGTTTACCAAAGGGAAACCATTAGCAATAATACTTGTCATTACTGACAAAGGCAAATAAAACTTCATTCTGTCAAAGTAAATTAAATGTGGAGTGAATAAAGTCCTTAGAATCATTTGTATAGTTACAGAAGATTTCCAAGGGCTAAGAGTTGCAAGATAATCCTATGTTTGTAAGAACTTTTTCTATTCTCAGAGAACATTCTAGACCAACAATGGCTATTTGTACAACAAAAGTGAAAAATATCAGATATTATTTCACTTTAGTATGAGAGAGTTTGCCTAATAATTACTTCTCTACAGAAGATTGAGATTTCATCAGCATCAACTAAACCAAATTAATAATATTCTGCTTGTGTGAAGCAATAAGAAATTTAATTAAAAATCCCAGCAAAAAATGTTTAGTATAAGCAAAAAGTTCTTATTTTGTTCTCTTATAATCAAGTAATTTATAAAAAACTAAATGAAAAATAAGAACTAAATTTTTCCTGAATAAGATTGATTCGTACAAATGCAACATTATGTCTAACAACATATTTTACGTTTCTAAGCTATTTCCAAATACCAATTGTTCTACCCTTTTTATCATACATCCTTTTATAACATGTAAATATTAAAATCAAACTTAAATAAAGTCATAAATGTATAGAATGCACTATTGTGGTGGTCAAATTCATAGTACCTTTGTGTGTACATGTGTGCATGTGTATAGGGGTATATTTGCTTTTATCTCTAGTCTCTTCTCTGTTAGTTTATTCTGTGTGTTTCTAATCTGATATATAAATTTTAAAATAGGATAAATTAAAATAATTTACTGGGTTCCTAATGTGAAAAGGAAAAAAAGAAAACAGAGAAAAGTGACAAAGATAGCGTCAACAGGAAGATATAAGAAAAGTAACTTTCTTATGCAGAAATGACTCACCTTTAGGATAATGGATTTCAAAAGAAATCAAGTGCATAGATATTGGAAGCAACTCAATGAAAATCAGGAAAATGTCCTTAATTCAATTAGGAACTGCCTGTTATGAAAGCTTTATGTCTAACCTAGACAAGATGCATGGGCACTTGTAGCAGGCTAATATTTCAGTTCTAGATGAAAACAAAGATAAAAATAGATAAGTGTTAAAAGAGGGAGCTTCTTTCTATACATGTTCATACTACATTAACTTTGAAATAAGTGAAATAAAAGATGAACAGCATATATAGAATGTAACACTATAGTTTACCTTCACAGATATTGCCTTGCTTTGGTATTTTTGAAACCACAGAAGAAGAAAGTATATTTTTTCCAGCTTTAAGATCTAATTGACAAATTAAACATCTATATTTCAAAGTGTACTATGTGATGTTTTAATACACATGTGCATTGTGTAATGTTCAACTACAATCAAAGTAATCAACACATCCTTTATCACATATTCAGGGTTTGTGTGGGATCGGGGAGGTAAGGGCATTTCTATCTACTCGTCTTGCAAATTTCAGATAAACAGTACCATATCATAGTATAATTACATATGGACATTCTGCTACACATTGCATACCTAGAACTTATTCATCTTGCAAATATAAATTTGTCTCCTTCAAAGAACATCTCCCCATTTCTCCTACCCCTCCAGTCCCTGGCAAGTACTATTCTGTTCTCTAAGTTTGATGTTTCTAGATAGAAATCAGATAATGTAGTATTCTGCTTCCTGTGTTGGGCTATTTCATTCAGCTCAAAGTTCTACAGGTTCAGTCAAATTATGAATATGACAGGAGTTTCTTCTTTTTAATGACTGAGCAATATTCCTGTGTGTGTGTGTGTATCATATACTCTTTACCCATTCATCCACTGGTGGACACTTATGTTGTTTCCATATCTTGGCTATTGTGAATAAATCATTCTTTTCAAGTTAAAACTTGCTCTGCCACTTACTCAGTAATCTTTGGCAAATTACTTAATAATCTACCTTTGATGCATCATCTGTAAAAAAGGATGATAATAATATTGATCTTCTCACACTGTTGAAGAAAATACATTTAGACATAATGTTCAGAACAATACCATAGCATTTGTTAATTATAAAATATGCTCTTTATTAAAATTTTTCATATAACATCTTGTCTTTGATAGTTTTTAGGATGTTACTTCTTTGCTATATAAACTTCCCAGGTGGTCTGTTCTTTAACTTGGCTCTGATTTTAATAGAGTTAGTTCAGTGCTGTGGAAAAAAAGAAAGAAAAAAAACATTAGATTTGGAGTTAGACAAACCAACTAGGCTGTCTGCATTTCAGAGAAGTCATTTAGTTAGAATGAGTTTCCAACCAAGATAAAGATAATAAAACAATCAGCTTGTAATAATTCTGAACCTTAAAGAAAACTTAAGTAAAGCAAATAATTCAGTGCTTTCCATGTCATATTTGATGTTTCTACCAACATAGTTCCTTTGCTTTTTTTAACATTATTTTCTTTATAGTATTTCTTTAAGAAACCCTACCTTCCAAATTGATGGGATGGCTGCCTTACCACCACTCTGCAATGTCTGAGAATGAAATTAACCCAGGGAATAAAACCAATATGAGCTGCAAAACTATGATAAGTCATTTCTGAAGGCAGCTTTACCCTAAGGTCCAAGTGAGTCAATAAATTCATTTTTTGTTAGTTGTTTTTTTAAAAAATGTTTTTGAATCGATAGGAGCCAGTTTTATTTGGCTCTAACATTTTACAAACTGAAATATTCCTGAGAAAATAAGTAATCAATAGATGAAGATATGCTTATTATTCACCTGTTTTTTAATTATCAGAAGAACAAAAGGCAATGTCTTTCTATGGTAAAGCATAATCAAAAAGAATTTAAAAATATATAGAAACTGAATGTGACATTTTAAAGATAATCAAATCTGTGATGATTGCTATGTGTCTCTTTGACTGAGCTATGTAAGGAACACAGATATTTAATTGGTCAAAGATTATTATATGTGTTTGTGTGATAGTATTTTTTGATAAGATTAACATTTAAATTGGTAGATTACAGCAAAATGAAAGCCTAACTAGAACAAAGAGACTGAGCAGGCATAATTCTTTCTTCCTAACTGCCTTCAAACCAGAACATCAGCCTCTTCCTGTACTTGCTCTCAAGCAGGAACTACACCAAAGGACCACATAGGTCTCTAGCTTGCCAATGCACTCTGCAGTTCTTGGGACTTACTAGCTTTGATAATCAAGCAAGCCAGTTGCTTCTAGTAAATATCTTTGTATCATCTGTCTATCTACCTCTATTTTACTTTTGGCTCTGTTTTGGTTCTGTTTTTCTGGAGAACTCTAATACAAACACCTATTTCTCAAGGTACAAATTCACCTAAAACTTTATCTGCAAAGTTTCATTGCAAAAGAATGAGCTCCAAAAAAAAAAAAAAAAAAAAAAAAAAAAAAAAAAAAAAAAAAATCATGTCTTTGAAATTTTTATGCAAATATAAATCACTTAAAATGAATTTTTATTCCATTTGTTTCAACAGTTATTAGGATCTTTATGGTTTCTTTATCATCAGTGAAACTTTGGTGTGGCTAATGAAAACTGCCCTTAGAAGAGATGGATTTAAAATCTCTAGAGAAAAGATTGCTGGTTATGGGTTGAATTATGGCCCCCAAAAAAGTATTTTGAAGTCATACTAACCACCTGTACCTCAGAATGTGAACTTATTGTAAGATAAGGCTGCTACAGATATTATTAAACTGTGATGAGATCATAACGAAGCAGGATGTTCCCTGGATCTAGTAGGATAATGGTCTTACAAGAGGGTGAAGGATGTAAAGACACATACACATACGGGAAAAAGAATCCCACGTGATCATGGAGCAGAGATTGCAGTGCTACAGTTGCAGCCACGCCAAGGAAGGGTAAGGACTGCCAGCAAACCAACAGAGCCTAGCAAGAGGTCAAGGTGGATGCTCCCTTGTAGATTTAAGGGAAGAATGGCCCTGCCAGAATCTTGATTTCAAACTTCTCACCTTCAGGAAACAATAAATTTCTGTTAATTTTAGGTACTTGGTTTATTGTACTTTCTTATGTCAATCCCAGGAAACTATCTCCATACAACATTTATTCATTTCATGCTTTTTGGATTTTACATCTGAGCTATTATTTACATGGAACAGTACTGGAGAATTATTTATAGTAGAAGTTCATTCTTTAAAGTAAATAATATTTACTAGTATGGGGAAAAGAATAATTTTATTTGAAACCGAAGTTGAACACCACATCCACTGAGAGAATGAGGAAGATTCTGAGGAATCACAATGTCCACATTTCAGAAAATGTCAACATCACTCTGAAGGAAAAATTTACTGTGAAGGGCCCCTAAGGAGCCCAGGAAGGAATTTAATCACATCAGTATAGAGCTCAGTCTCCTTAAAAAGAGAAACAGCAACTCTGGTTGGGTTGAGAGAGGGTAGAGACTGGAAAGGAACTGGCCGCCCATGGTCATGTGCAAACTATGATTGAGGGGGTTGCACTGGACGTCTAAAGTGGGGTCTGTGTGATTTGTGTCCCCATTGATGTCATTATACAGTAACATGGTCCCTTAAAATTCCAAAATGTCTTGGGTAAAAAATAAACGGACAACATTCAGATGAGGGTAGATGTTTCTTGTTCTCAAAATTGTTTCTCAGATCCAGAAAGATGGAGGAATCCTTGAAGAAAAGATGTTAAGACTATCTCAAATTAAATGCTTTGGTTCAGCAAGTTACAACTGTTAAAAACAAGGATGTCAGAAAACATTTTGGATAATATCTGTCCTTGGGCAAAAGGAACATAGTTCACCAGGATGATGAATAAAGTCTAAGCGTTATATCTAGCTACAGAAACAAGATTCCAGGTTATAAGATCAATTTGTGACATTTTAATGCTGCAATGAAAGACTGCTTTTGATTTGGAATTTAAAAATAAAAAAAATTGAACCAAAGTAAAGATAATTTGAAGTAAACCAATAGTTGAGATCTAAATTGTCTTGCTATTTTGCACATTCATTTCACCCACAGAAAAATCCATGCCTTGCCATTTTAACTGTTTAGAAGAAAGCAAACATAATTACCCACTGATTGTCTTTTCAGCTAGAATTCTACTCTGTGATAAAGGCTAGAAGCAAAGTCATTCAATTTGTTTTCATATTGAGAATTTTTTACAAAATATAAACTATCTGGAGAGAAGTGAAACAATGAGAATATGTTAATTTATTAAATGAAGGGGCTTTCAAGGACTGAGAGAAGATCCTGTTTGTACATCACTCAACAGGTTAAAAATAGTACTATTTGAACAGCACTTCTAATTTAAATAAATATCCTTACATATGTCTTTGCAGAGGGAGCATTTAGAGGGAAAGAGTGAATATGTGTGTATCTGTAGCCAATATTTTTTAAAATATTAAAGAATGATTAAATAAAAATATTCAGTGGGAGAGAAAATTGGTTCAAAGTATTTGAACCCCATCTCTTTAACTTTTTAATTTGTACCTCAAGTTGCACATCCTATTATAAGCTATGGAATTCAAAATATATCCACAACTGAGCCACCTTTCTGCACTCCTCTCCAAAGGCACCAACCCATCTCAGACCTGAGATAGTCTTTCCCCTGTTTGAACACTTGGTTACACGAACCCCAGGAGACTAATAACAGTTCTTAATATGTTATCCTGATCCTTCTACATTAAAACTTCTAAGACTTGAATGTCTCCTCTACACATACACTAACCCTACTTACCCTATTATGTTTTTCCACATTATTCATACATTTTTCTCATTTCATAGTATTTAATGTAATGTGTATAAGTTCCACACAGGCAGATTATTTTGTTCCATTCACAGATGTGTTGAAGTACTTTGAATGCAGTTTGGCACAAGATAAGTGCTTAAATTTTTTGTTAGATGAGTAAATTAACACAATGTGCCAGATTATTCTGCATTTCTTTACAAATAGAGAAAATTATGAAATTGTCCTACAGTAGTATAACACTCTGAATCAACCTGCAAACTTGATATCATAACAGTTTAAAAATTACTATAAGATGCTGTTATGTAGGAATGTCTGAAAATAACAGATTGAGAAAGAAACTTTTAATAGAATGTAACTATATGACCATCATATGTGAATAATGAAGGTGTAATTCACGACAGACTCTTCTGAACTGCAGTACATTACCCGTCAACAACTCGCAAGTAATAATTAAATTCCTTCTAGTTCTAGCTGATGTTGTTCTAAGAGCTGAAAGGATAATTACAACATTAAATTATGGTCTCTGGACCCACATGTTTCTTGATCTAAGAGAAAGCATCTAATAATAAAGCCAATTGTAGAGCAAATAACTGTGATAATAAGAACCAGAAAAGTTGAAATGAATGTATTAATGTGGTTCAAAACCTGAAAAGTCATTATTGAGAAAGCGAAACTCAAAATGAATCTTGAAAAAAAATGTCTAAAAGCTTTGTCTTAGACATGCTGGAAAGATTTGTTTATAACACCATTTCATCCATAATATGAACTCATAATAATTCACAGTAAAGGTACATCGTATAGCTACAAAGAATATCAGATTTAAGAAAAAGAATTAAAATTGGAGAAACATGATTTTGAAAGTATGCCATATAACTACAGCTCACCTACTATTATATTAGCAATATAAAAACTGAGATAATGTAAAATATATATGTTGTTATAAAAATGATGTGTGTTTTCTGATCCCAATGTCTCAATGGCAAAGAAGATCATTCATATGACTTTAGAATGGCAGAGTCCATTAAGGGTCCAAAATTTTCTTTGTGTGTGTGACTCAGTGAACATAAGATATTTATTTATATTTATTTGCTTATTTAATTTTTCTTCTGGCATTTTAATACAAATGTGAATAATGACTTTAGGTCACTCCCTAGACAGAGAGGATTTCCGAATTCAGCATCCAGGAGAAGAGAGAAGACCATAGAAGAGAGCTTGACATTTTGGGCCCATTCTCTTAAGAAAATTGTCCCCAAAAGAATACAAGAAAGAAACTTAACCAGGAAACACTAATGGACCTTTACACTTTTCAGGACTCAGGGTACCGCATGGATCTAGAATAACTTGTAGGAATGTCATAGGTACAAATTTCAGGAGCTTTCAACATATTCCAAGAGCTGATCACAACATTGGAGTGAAAGCAGGAAAACCTGAGCTTCCTTATCTCCTTTCCTTATACTTTGCCTTTGACTCATGTGTTAGCAAACCCAGTTGATATTACCTTTCAAACATTTTCAGAACGTGTCCTTGCATGATCACTTCCTCTTCTGTCACCTGCTCCATGATGCCTTTGTTCTAATTGCCTCCTAACTGCTCCCTTTTCTGCACCTGTCTTTCTTCAGTGTGTTCTCTCAGGAGTGACAGCTACCCCATTAGGGCAGAGACCTATCTCGTCTCTCAAAACCATCCAATGGATTTCCCTTCCAGTCACAGCAAAGAGGACTTCAGAGTTGTGTGAAATGCCATGACATCTAATCCCAGCACCTCTTTTCTTATACCTCCTAATACTGCTGCCTTAATTTCCACAGAAGATACAGATCCCATGGTTGTACCCAATGGGCATAGTCCTGACTCCTGGCTTTGCACTTCTTTGTTCTTGCACATGAAAACTTCCTCCCTACATAACTGTGGCTCAAATGTTCAACTCCTTGGGATCTTTGCTAACCTTTGCTCCCATAATAAGCCCTTTCTTGACCCAAGTGAGAAAAGTAATTTTTATCTGTTTCAGCCTCTGCTGTATTGTCCAGTGTCTGGGGTGGGTAATGTAAAAGTCCTCAATGAATGCATGATGAATGAGTGAGTATTATATTAGGTACCTTATTACCTACCATTTGCTATCTAGATGACAACCATGTAAATTGAGTATGTCAACCGTGATTTGGGTTAAGGACCAACTCTTTAATTCAAACTGAGTCCCTGTATCAAGTTTCTTTTCACAGTCTCACAAATTCTGCTAAAATACAGTTATAACAATTAGAAAAAATGAACCAAAATGCTAATATCTGGATATTTAATAGATGCTAGCAGTTCTTAATGCTAATAAACACAAGTAATTTAAAACATCTATCAAATACACCAGCGAATGCTTTGTAAAGCACTAATAAAACACAAATGGTTAATTATAAAGGGATGGCCACCGCACAGCATGTTTATGTGCCCTCATTTCAGCAAGTGATGTCACCACCCTGGAGTCTTTAGGAGCAATGCACAGTTCAGTCAGTAAAACAAGGAAAATGCATACCACTACTTTTATTGAATATGAAGCTGTTTATCTACTAAAGTGAGCACTATGTCCACTAAATGCCAATTTATTTTTATAAGCCCTTCTCACAAAAGACCATCTTCATTTGCTGAGCATGCCACAGAACAAGTCTACATACGGTTTTTACTCTGCAGAAGATTAGCAGTATTTAAAGTCATGTAGAATAAGTGTGTATTACTGATACTATTCTGAAGCTCCTTATACTTGGAAAATTTTTTGTGATTGTATCAATCCTCTATATAAAATACAGATGTTATATATAAGTACTTGCACATGATGAAAAAAATACGAAAATTATGAGGAATTCACTTTAAAGAATAATCTACTCAATTTTCCACTTTTCTGGTCAAAACTTCAAGTTTGAAGTTGGATAGCATCTAAACATATTTCATCATTAGAGCGCCATCTCTTCCATTAATTACAGTTCCTTACTGGTGGCTTCTAAGAGGGAAGCCAGTCACTCTCAAGAATGATTTCCTCCTTTGTAAAAATGACTCATCCTAAAAGTACTTGGCTAGTGCTCACTTATTGTACTGCACATTGCAGATTAAATTCATAAACCTGATAGCCAAAATATGCCATCAAATTATTTGCATAAGATCAAACTTGGATTTATTATGTTTAAGAGAAAGAAAGAAAAAACATCAAAACTTTAAAATCATTTTATACTTTAAAATAACTTTATCCTCTAAGGGAAACTACAATGACAATTGGTTTATAGACAATAAAACTGAGGCCCGAAAGACTTCGAATGACTGCCCAAGCTCATGTGTCTATAATTACAGAACCAAGAACCAAGTGTTCTAGGGAAGTCCGTGTTCTGAACTACAGTACTTTCTAAGCTCTCTTCTACTTACTTTAGTTCTCAGAGGGAAATATTTGTAAGCTGCTAAAGAGATGATTGTAATATGACTGTGATATGATTTCTTAAATAATTAACATGATCAGCAGATGTGTCTTATCAAAGTATCATAAAATTACATTCCAAATATATTTTCCAAGACAAGTAAGTCACAAATATTGACCAAAAATTTGCTGAATAAAAGGAGGATTTTTCACTGTAATAACTGCAGTCTGTATATCAGAAAAAGACCGAAGAAAGGATTTTTAAATATTGTGCCATGAAAATAAATGTTGGAGGAGAGATCCACAAGTTTAACCTGAGTACATAAAGTATACATTCCCTGCACCCTCACAAGGCAATCCATTAATAGGTATGGTTTTTGTGCTTTCCTGTATCAATCTAAATTAGTTGAATTGAAAAATTAAAATAAATTCATTAGAAAATATATGTTTCTTGAAAGAATACATTTTTCTCTTTGTACTCATTTTGGTGCTGATTTTTTTTCTCTGAACACTGCCCCTTATAAAAATGATTAGTTCCCACAGTTGAACGCCATGTGTTGATTGTGAGACTAAAGTTGCTGCCAAGTGTATTGAACTGGATTCAGACATTCAAGCAGGCCAGCCACCACTCTGATGATAGCTCATGCATCTGTTATTCTGATAATAAACTTTCAACATTCCTGCAAAATAAAAAATAAATAACCATGTTAATAATGTAACTTAAGTATTAACAATTATTGTGGAATGTCAATTCATCCCCTATAGTGCATTTGATAGATTCAGTGACCTGAAATGCTTTATTTTGGAAGGGACAAACATGCTGATTGCAGCAAAACTCACTCTGGTGTGTGAATGTAAATAGCACATTGCAAGCTCCATGCAGTATGCTGCGTTCATCTTCCAGAGTCATTATCAAAGTGTCCTTTGAATTTAAGTTTCTTCATTGCAAAAAAAAAAAAGTGAAGACTAATACATTTACAAATGTTTTGTTTTCCAAAAAACAATATCTTGGAAAATTCATATGTAGGATGTAATTAGGTAAAATGTCTTCAAGTGATAATTGGCTGACTCATCAGATGACTACAAAAATCCCTCTGTGAGGGAAGACACAGTACACTTTCACATTTAGTTACCAGGGAGTAACATGTGTCATTAATGCCCCTGATGAAACTCCTCTGCTCTGATCTTAGGCAGAGTACCAAATGTGCTCATCAAATAAAATGGGTCAGTTGTCCAATAAAGGATTTTATCCAAATTTCCAAAAAATGTAAAAATAATTTTCTATTTATCAGGAGAAAAAGTTGGAAAAGATTGAATATACTGATTTGTTTTGCTACCTAGAAGATACTAATTTAAACCATTATTACTGGAAAAGTATAAAATATATTACTTTGTACTAAGCTACTGGATAAGCAGTATGAGTTACACAATATAAGGATGAATTTTAAGATACTAATTTAAACTATTATTACTGGAAAATACTAATTTAAACCATTATTTCTGGAAAAAACATAAAATATATTACTTTTTAGTAAGCTACTGGATAATAAAATGAGTTGCACACTGTAAGGATTAATTTTACACGATTTTCTTTGTAAGATTCATGCTCTTTTCTTATAAATAAATGCAATAAAGGTAATTTAATTGAAATTTGACTTACCTATCTTGTATCGTTCAGCATAAAAGTAGGTCCATGCCTTCCTACTATACTTTATTCCATTTATAAATTATAAATTTATAAATGAGAAATTAACTTGCTTTTTCTTAAATTTCAGGGACAAGAAGATGAACTTTGTCCAGTTGTAACAATCAGCCATCTATATGCTTTGAAGTCATCTGTATGATGTCTTCAAACAATTACAGAAGTGTGTATACTCATGAAAATTAACCATGTAAGTATAGCAGAAAAAAGTAACTCTAAGGTTGCTTGACTTATATTGGAGTTATGTATCAATAAATCTGTTGTAAGTTGAAAATTATAAGAAAAAAATCAATTTAATACTCCTTACCTCTAGATAATTTTACCTTACCAATAATAACACACTGTTGTCATTTACCCTTGTGATCACATGACTGACTGGGAGCTGTGCTTGCTGCTACTGCCTAGCATTCTGAGAGACCCTCATATTGCTAGCCTAGGAAATTCAAAATTTAAAGTACAATTTCTAATGAATATGTTTAACTATAGCACCACCATTCTTTTCATTGCTTTGATCAAAAGACCTGACAGGAACAAATGAGAGGAGGAGAAGTTCATGCATTTAATGCAGGGTCAGCAGACTCTATCAACTCTGGGCTTGAGGTCATGCAGAACATCATGGCAGAAGGGCAAGGTGGAGGAAAGCTGCTCAGGACATGGCAACAAGGAAGCGAAGGGAGAGCTTTGCTCACCAGGATCAAAATATGAATCCTGAAGGCACACCCATCCCTGTGACCTACCTCCTCCAGCCATTACCTACCTACCAGTAGTTACCACCCAGTTAATCCATAAAAGTAAATTAATCCACTGATTAGGTCACAACCAATAATCTAATTATTTCTTTTCTGAATGTTCCTAAATTGTCTCACACATGAGCTTTTAAATTATAGGGTTGCATGTAGAATAAAATCCTCTATCTTCACAATTTCTTGACATTTTGGTGGTAGACATAGTATAGTGACAAAAAACTTTTGGAAGAGGACGGATTAGATCCTTCAGTACTAATTAAGAGAATTGAAATACATACATACATGGAAATAAGTGGAGTGAAAATAACAAATTATGTGGTCAATGGGGACATACAAGGTGTTTGATTTTTGTGTCCTATAACCAAGGCCTAATTGGCCAAGTAGTTGCAAGTCAAGTACCAGGAGCTAGAATCAAAGATTAAACACTGTCCTGTTCATTGCCCACTCTACTCTTTGGAGGGAAACTTATTCACCAAGTGGCAGTCAACATCTGGTCCATCCCAATTTGATAATTAGTACTAAATCTATGTGGGGTTGGCAGAAAATCTGGATTCTTTCCAGATACAGTTACACAGGACATAAAAAGAGGGAATTTACAACTGCAGTGGGCAGAAGCCAGGCAAATTATTAAACTTCCACTAGTTCTCATGGGAGAGATCAAGAGAAGTGTGTAACTCTTATAAAGGAAAAATGGCAATAGCTGGGACACATTAGGGCTCAGGTCTGCCTGTGCTCCTTATATTACTGAGTAGTGTCAGTTACAAGCTCTCTGAGTTTCTGTGCAATAGATCTTGGCTGCAGGAAGAGACCTATGGCTCTTTCAGAGAGATCCCCCTAAAAAACAAATTCTGATGGGAGAGTTTTAGATGAGACATTTACTCATTCAGAATTTTTAAAGAATCAGATTGGGTTTACAAGGCAAATGACAATGAAAGACTAGAGAACTCAAAAAAATTCTCATTATATTTTTATATTTATTATTTGCCATGAATTTCTCCCTTGGATCTTTTGTAGAGATCTGATAAGAATTTAAGACATCATCATGATGATGAAACTAATGAAGCCCTTGATTAAGGTGAACCCTTCAAAGAAAGGATCAGGGTTAAGTGAACCAAACTTCAATCACCAGAGGCTGCACACTTCCTGGACCCAAGTGAGAAAACTATGTGACTACCATTGTTGAATCAAGGAATCACCACGACTGAGACAGAGTGGATTTGATATACACAATCCTATATAGGACTTCTGGTAGACCAAACACACCAGATAGCTGTTAGATTGGGATGTTAGAAACTGAAAGCAAATGCACCCAGCTTGCCAGCAACAAACTGCTGTGCACTAGGGTATTAACCATTTTACCCCAACTTGAGATCTTTAAGAAAAAATATGATTAGCAATGAAATCAAGATCTTTTTGCTACCCAACAGGACTGAAAATTACAAGCACACATTCAAATAAGCAGGGAAATTTTGACCAAAGAAATTGGAAACCATATAGTGGACTACACTGTGAAAGATTTCAGTTGAAATAGGTGTGAGTGTTCATGCATGTATGTCTAGGACAAGCTACAATTTAGCCCCTTTTCTCAGGTGACCATGTTCATTGCTAAGTGTAAACTTTATAAGAGCCTGAACTCAAATCAACCACAGAAAAGCAGGTGTCATTAGCCAGGGTAATTCTCAAGCAAGGTAGAAACCTGTGAATGGAGCTAAAATGTGAAAAACTAACTAGATGCAGAACTCATTCAGAATGAGATGGAAACATAGAAAAAGAATAAAACAACAGGAACAGAATTTTAGGAAAACATAGTTATGGGATATAGTTGACAGGTAAAGTACACTTCTGCGTTGAAATAACATCAACAGAACTAAGAAAACTAATTCTGTGGAGCCATCAAAGCTTATGTTTACCCTTATTTTACAAACTGCCTCAGTCCCCAATTTCTAAACTCCATGATGCCAACAACTTCCTTTATTCTGGCTTCTGACTATGTCTTTTCCAGAATTGAGATATTTTATGTTTAATTCTCCAGCTTCAACCCTTTCTTAGCTGATGCAGGTGTTTTCATGGCATTTTCCCTGTCCCTATGCCTAGTATGTGTCTCATGTTTAATCCACTGATGTGCATGTCCTTGTCCACAAAAAAGGAATAGGTAGAGTCTTCTAACACAGCCAGTTGCTCCACTGATGTGCATGTCCTTGTCCACAAAAAAGGAATAGGTAGAGTCTTCTAACATGACCAGTCACTTCTCCTACAGGGACATTTTCCCCAGGTGTCCCTCAGATAAAATTATCAAAGTGCCAGAAGCAGAAACAAAGTAGAGAAGCACAAGTAAACTACATAAATAAAGAGAGAACATTTGACTCAAATTTGTTTTCTAAGTCTTTGGTGAGGACTTAGACCACTTTCTTTAGACCAAAGGTTGAATCAAAAATATACACATTTGATTGGAATTATAGTTAAGGGGGAACTACATAGAAATTTGTATAACACTCTGGAAATGAAAAAGGGAAGATGCTCATTTTATTATTCTGAAAAACTTCCATATGGATATAGAAACTTCTGATTTACCAATCTGATGAATAATTACTGAATTGCTGCATTTGTACAGCATCTGTTTCTAAGGAATAGAAGTAATAAACGTTATTTACTCAATATTTAAATGCAGATTTGAATATACAAAACATTTACACATACATTTTCTTCCCATTTGGTAATAGCCCCCAACTCAGGCAGATATGTAACAGTATTTTGGCTGAAGTCCTGTTTGATGTAGAAAAACACCACTGTTTTCCTCCTGTTTAAAACGTAACAGGTTGTTTATTCTACTTAATTCACAGTGTACTTCCTTTTTAATGGATATTCTTCAGTTTTCAATGCTTTGCTATATCAATCTATATGAGTGATGCAGATTTCTGAGGGGAAAATGCCTCTTCATTAAGATATATTCTGTCTCTGGTGTCTTCTCCATCCAATCCTTCCTTAACTTGCAATTGGTGGTTTTCTGACATCTGTTACCTTGAATGTGGTAATGATTTCATGGGTGAGTGCATATGTCCAAACTCATCAAGTTGTATACATTAAAGAGTGCATTTTATGACTTAAAAAAAAAGATATATTTAATTTATCCATAACTGATATAAGCAGAAGATAAAAGCTTGATGATATTTAGAAGTAAATAAATTTTACTTAATTTATAGAAAACTTAGTTTAATGTGATTGTCAATAATAAGGAACAAATTGTGTTCATTGTCATATCTGCAATAAATTTCGGAAATGAACCTACCTTTGGCTTCAAGTGATGACCCAGCGAAATGCAGGAATGTATCATTTAGGTATATTTTTTTGTGGTAAATCTGTCTGAAGATTGGCTCCTAAGAGTAAGAAAGTTTAGAAGTGTATGTGTTTCATCATGGCTTGTGTGTATGTGTGTGTGTGTGTGTGTGTGAGTGTGTTCATGCAGACATCTTTGTGGTGCTGGGAATCAAACCCTAGGAAAGCACCCCTACCACTGAGCTACATCTCTCACCCTAAAACTCATTTTAAAGTGCTCTATAAGTGACACTCTTTCTAAGCCAATAAAATATCACATTAATGGGAGGACATAAGCAAGAAAGTATGCCATTCTTAACTTAGAAATTGAATTAAAATGAACTATCTCCCAGAAAAATTACAAACAAACTAGAAAATACAGAGACTTTGAATATGAGGAAAGGTAGTTACTTAAGTTTAGTCTCTTGAATTTGTTCACTATTAGTTTGATAGAACTCAAGAGGATTTTTTTCTAAAATATGACATTTTTAATGGTATCCAAGTATTAACCAAATTGAGTACTTTTGCAAATAAATTTAGATATTTTTTCGATCTACATTGCCTTTAAAAATAGAGAAAAACTAATAAAACCAAGAAGACTGAGTTGAATTATAAAGAGGTAGACTCTAGAAATTTCAAATAATACTGACTCAATTTTATGAAAATTCTCAGCAGATATTCTTTTTTCTATTTGAGTAACTTCTTTCTTCTGACCAAAGTGTCATTTATGAGCATTCCACAGCAACAACAAACACAGTGACAAAGCTAGTGGCTAAGGATCTGCCAGGGAAATGTCATCACACCTATCTCTGTAAGTGGTTCTAACAAAAGAAAGATCACAAGTGAGTAGTATCAACAAACTTCTCACAGATAAAGGTAATAACATGAGTTAAAATACAGGTAAGATATCAAAGATCCAATATTGACGAAAAGTCAATAATATTTGATACCTTTAAAATTTAATTGCTAATTACTTGAGAGTCTCTTTTCAAAAGTATCATCTCCTGAAATCTGGTGGGTTACTAAGTGCCACATGACTATTTGCTAGGACTGCCATTAAATAGCACTAACTGAGTGGCTTAAACAACAGACATTTATTTTCTCATGGTTAGGGTGGGGAGAAGACCAAGATCAAGGGGCCACTGAGGTTGGTTTTTCCTGGGTTCTTTTTTCTTGACTTTCAGAGAACCTCTTTCTCTCTGTGTCCTCATGTGGTATTCCCTCCATATTTACACAAAGCTGGTGTCTCTCCCTGTTCTTGCTATAACGACACCACTCCTATTGGATTAAGTTCTCACTCTTTTGATCTGGTTTGATCTTAATTACCTCTTTAAAGGGCTCAATCCTGTTATACTGTGTGTTAGAGCTTTAATATACAAATTTCTCTTGGTGAGGTGAAACATAATTCAGTCTTTAATAATGACTTTTGCAGCTAAATTGTAATACGTGGTAAAACTTTCACAAATTTTATTTATAGCCTTGAGGTGCTATCCAAGAAATTCAACTATCTTGAGGCCACTTGCTCTGAAACACCAAAAACTATATAGAGACACAATTCAGAAAGCAGTTATTTCATGTTTCAAATAAAATTTGAGTTATACATTTAGGTGTATAGATAGGTTTCAAGGATATGAATACCTTGCAACAAAAATGCCATTTATCTTTTTACTTTCAACATTCTTGGACTGGATAAAAGAAGTCAGATAAGTTAATACTGAATTTGAAGATAAATACATGAAGAAATGAAAAATTTCATTCAAAGTTCTATCTCAAACATGACTCATCTCTAATTTTCTAATGTGTATTTCAAATTCCCAAGCCACATAGTGTTCATCTCTAAACTTTCTTTATCCACTACAGGGCTACCCCCCAAACCATTTTTAAAAGACATATTTATAAAATATACCACCATTTCCTACCAGGAAATAAGTTCATCTAGTCTCCACTCTAGGACTTGCTACTTCTTCCTACTATAGGTTACAAACACTAACTCAACAAACGATCATGTTTCATCTTTAATACTGCAGTATCACTCAGATTGGCCTGTCCTACTTGTCTCTTGCTCCTCTGCCATCAGTTATTGACTGATCAAGGGAGAATTTTTTTTTAAAGAAGAAATGTGTATTTTGGCTCAGAGTTTCAGAGGTTTCAGTATAATGTTGGCTGGCTCTGTTGCTTTCAGTCTGATATGAGGCAGAACATCATGGTGGAAGATTGATACACAGGAAAGTTGCTCAGTTCATGGTAGCCAGAGAGCAGAGTGAGAGAAAAAGGAGCCAAGGACAAGATACAATCCCCAAGGGCATGCCCCTGGTAACCTACTTCCTCCAACCAGGTCTCACAGTTTCTACCACCTTCCAGTAGTCCACTCAGCTGTAAGTGGATTAATCCACTGATGAGGTCAGAATTATCATGATCTAATCACACCCCCCAAATCCCACCCCTGAACATTGCTGCATTGGGGATCAGGATTTCAACATATGAGACTTTAGGGAACATTCCAGATCTAAACTATAGAGGCTCCCATGATACTTTTTAAATTTTTTAAAAAAGTTTTTATAGACTGCATTTTGAAAAATGGTGGAATGAGACAGACATCATTACCTTATGTACATATATGATTACGGGAATGGTATGGATCTACATCACGTACAAAAATAGAAACAAAATGATGTACCCCATTTGTGTACAATGAATCAAAATGCAGGGAGAATTTCAAAAACACAATTTTCATCATTTCCATTCCCTGCCAAAACACTTCAATCCCTGTTCAATATAATGAAAATAAAATCTAGATAATAGCAGAGTCCTTATAAATGAAAGCAGTGTCCTCATGAAAGTGGCAAGATGGAGACCCCTCACCTCTTCCACAAACTGAGGCTATGGTGAGAGAAAACAGGCCCTACCTCACCTGCAATCTGCCAGAGCCTTTATTTTGTTCTTACCATTTTCCAGAATGAGAAATAAATTTCTGCTGTTTATATTTGGTATTTGATGTTTGGTATTTTGTTATATAAACCCAAAAAGATTGAGTTTGTGTGATTATCAAAAAGTAGGAATGAGAAGTCAGACTGTCAAAAATGAAGTAGTGTCCCAGTTATACAATGCTGTTTTTTCATGTATTACATCAAAATTACCAGAGAAATATTCTCTGTGTCAAAAGACTATCATAAAGTTTTATATTCTACAATACTTCCGAGATCCCCTCATCTAACTTTGTGCATGCATATATATATCTCTGAAAAGGTCAAAAGAGTGAGTTGCAGTCTATTTTTCTTCATCCCCTCCAGTTGATCCATCAGGCTTGATATTATAGAAAGAACATTATGATCTCATTTTAAAAAATAAGTAGAAATACTGGTGACAATTCAAAGCATGAGTGGACCAACCTCTGGACACATTTCTCTGTTACTCAAAAATGTTCAATATAATGCTGCAATGCAAAGTACATTTTTAATAACATAGCATGTTCTCAAAATTTCCATTAGAGTTTTCAATTAATGCAGTGTGGTTTCAAGTGGCAATTATTGAAAGTGCATGATAAAGATACTGCTAATTGTGATCAGTTCTATTTTTCTCTGTTCCTTAGTCAAAAGCAAATCACTCTGTAATAAAAGCAGTGACACTTCCTGAGATGTGGTATATGAATGACTCTATGGACAACTGGAAAGTCAATTAGTGAAAGGCACATTTTTATCTGACATTTAACAACTGGAACTATTGTGCATAGTATACAATAAATGAAAATTCATTCTAACCAAATATTTGAGGTTTCTTTTTGGATAATATTAGTCCATATAGAACTGTTTTTAATAATACACACAGAGCTTATTATACCTTAAAATTTTACAAATGACTCTTAAGTTTTAAAATGACATATTTTAAACCTTGAATACTTAAATATTTTTATAATTATAGTTTTTCATACATGTAAAATACATTAGATACAATTGTACAAAATATAATTTAAGAAACTAAGACATCTAAGAAGATGTCTGTGTCCTGTTTTGTAGACTATGACTTGCTAACATTGACCCTTGCAAAACTTATCATTTGAAATATTTCATCTAATATATTGGGTTCTTGGGCAAAATTGAAATTAAAAAAAACTTCTTTCTGAAATACATTTTATTTCAATATGATGTTACTTCAAAAACATGTTCACATAAATTTATAAAAATCTTCCCAATTAACAAAATTTATTTTATTATAAAGATTAGTAAGCTATTAGGGTGTATCAAAGAAGCAAAATATGATTCTACATTAAACTGTCTTTTATCTAACTCAATGTTTTAATAGACTCAAGGAAAGGGCTCTAATATCTAATAGAGGTAATAAAAAATGAATGAAAACTGATACACATTCACAACAAAATTACTGGTGCATTAGGAATCAAAAAAGTTTCCATTATGTTTTTCATGCTGGGAAAAATAAATTAATGAAAGTCCTCCATTAAACATTATTATTAATATTGAAATATGCTAAGCATTCCTGTTGAAGACAGAAACAAGCATTGGAGCCCATTATCACAAACCATTTTCTCTTTCTCATTCAATATGCTTGCCTATAACTTATTGCCTTTGTGAACCATGCCAATTAAAATCCAGGAAAAGATGAATGGTTTGTGATAATGAATTTCAACGCTTGAATCTGTCTTCAGTAGAAATGCTTAGCATATTTCAGTATGTTTGCCTATCATGTGTGAGGCCCTGGGTTCAATTCCAAGTGGTGAAAGAGGTTTTAAAAATGAATTATTCAACTGATGTAAATCAATTATGTAGTTGCTCATATGCAAACTGCTCCAAAAAATAAATGTTTCCAATATACTTTTTATTACATACTTCTGAGCAATAAACTGGTAAGCAATTTTCTGTTATCAGTCCAACAAATAACAAAAAGAGGTAAATCAAAATAAAAATGAATAGAATTAAGAGAAGAGAATGAAAAATTAAGTTCTTAAAGAATAAGATATAATTTTTAAAAGTGGTGAGTTAATCATTATTAAATGAATTATATTGGCACTGGTATTCACTGCATTCTTGTCTGTTTTGGGGTCTAATGATATTTTCCATGAAAAAATATTAAAAATAAAATAATAAATTACAAATTATTAAAGTCAAAATGAATAAAAGAAAGAGAAAAAGCTGTAATACTTTAATGGGAAAAAAACTATACAATAATATATTTTCCTTGACATAGAAATATTTCTAAAATATAATAAAAAAACAAAAGCCTTGTTAATAGAATGATAGAATTTGCCTTTTTAAAATAATAAGAAATGCTGTCAAAAGAAAGCATAGCAATTTTCTCATACTAGACAAAGGGGCCAAAAATATGCAATGGAGAAAAGATAGCCTCTTCAACAAATGGTGCTGGGAGAATTGGAAATCCATATGCAACAGAATGAAACTAAACCCATATCTCTCACCATGCACGAAACTAAACTCAAAATGGATTAAGGACCTCGGAATCAGATCAGAGACCCTGCATCTTATCGAAGAAAAAGTAGGTCCAGATCTTCAACATGTCGGCCTAGGACCAGATTTCCTTAACAGGACTCCCATAGCACAAGAAATAAAAGCAAGAATCAATAACTGGGATAGATTCAAACTAAAAAGCTTTCTCTCAGCAAAGGAAACTATCAGCAATGCAAAGAAAGAGCCTACAGAGTGGGAGAATATCTTTGCCAATCATACTTCAGATAGAGCACTAATCTCCAGAATCTATAAAGAACTCAAAAAACTCTACTCCAAGAATTCAAATAATCCAGTCGACAAATGGGCTAAGGAAATGAATAGACACTTCACAGAAGAAGATCTACAAGCAATCAACAAACATATGGAAAAATGTTCAACATCTCTAGTAATAAGAGAAATGCAAATCAAAACCACCCTAAGATTCCATCTCACCCAATTATCAAGAATACAATTATCATTATGGCAATTATCAAGAATACAAGCAACAACAGGTGTTGGCGAGGATGTGGGGAGAAAGGTACACTCATACATTGCTGGTGGGGCTGCAAATTAGTGCAGTCACTCTGGAAAGCAGTGTGGAGATTCCTTAGAAAACTTGGAATGGAACCACCATTTGACCCAGCTATCCCACTCCTTGGCCTATACCCAAAGGACTTAAAATCAGCATACTACAGAGATACAGCCACATCAATGTTCATAGCTGCTCAATTCACAATAGCCAGACTGTGGAACTAGATGCCCTTCAATTGATGAGTGGATGAAGAAACTGTGGTATATATACAATGGAATATTACTCAGCCATAAAGAATGATAAAATTATGGCATTTGCAGGCAAATGGATGAAATTGGAGAATATCATGCTAAGTGAGATAAGCCAATCTCAAAAAGCCAAAGGACGAATGATATCGCTAATAAGTGGAGGATGACACATAATGGGGGGGAGGGAAGGGTTAGTGTTAGGGTTAGAGTTAGGGTTAGGGAGGGGGGCAAGTATGGAGGAAGGAAGTACTGTATAGAGGGAAAAGAGGGGTGGGAGGGGTGGGGAGAAGGGAAAAAATAACAGAATGAATCAAACAACATTACTCTATGTAAATTTATGATTACACAAATGGTATGCCTTTACGCCATGTACAAACAGAGAAACAACATGTATCCCATTTGTTTACAATTAAAGAAAGAAAGAAAGAAAGAAAGAAAGAAAGAAAGAAAGAAAGAAAGAAAGAAAGAAAGAAAGAAAGAAAGAAAGAAAGAAAGCATAGAAAAATATGAAAATCACGGCTTGGGGAATATTTTAAAAATATAATCTAATCTCAGCTATTAAGTAATTCACTAGACAAAATAAAGGATTTATAAAAGCCAGTAAGAATATGACACCTATTTAGAAAACTGGATAATGAATGCTGAACAGAAAATAACCAGAATAACATACCCAAATTCACATGTATGTAAATGAATAGAAAGATACACCAAATGATTGACAGTAGATAATTCTGGAAAGGGAACTAGGATACACAAAGTCAAATGACACATTAGCCTCTTCTGTAAATTTGACAATATTCTTCAAAACACATAACATTAAATTGCATTGTTTAAACACTTCTGAAATACACACACACACACACACACACACACATATACATGCACACACACAGAGTGTTAAGAGGATTTTTTCCATTGCAAAGTAAATATTATTTGATGTTAGAGAATCCAGAAATTCAATGATACAAGAAGTTCAGTGCAGTGACTAGGAGTTAAAATAAACGTGACTGCTCAATTTTGATGCTGTTGACGAGGCATTCATATTGTTGGAGAATGAGTAACTCCAGATTTTTGTGGGCCTAGATGTCTAAATATCATCAGGATTAGTTTTGTATGTCTAGGATTTGCATGTATAAGTTTATAAATTTCAGCTCTTCCTTGAGGACAAAGAAAGGTTCTGATATTACTCAATTAACACTAAGTATTATTGAAATAGTTCTGATATTAAATGCTGTGATAATAGTAATTATGAAGCATGTCGGTATGTGAATACATTTTTCATAATCACAATATTTTTGCATTATACCTAGAAATCCCTTGGGTCATACCACACAGGTTCAGGTATGTTTCAAAACAATCTTTTTCATGAACTAAACTAAACATTTAGAATAAAACATTAGAACTATTGAAAAAAAATCATAGTCCATTTCTGGAAGAAAGCAAAGCCAACTAGTAGAACCTGAGACCTTGAGAAACAGGGCAATCACATTTTAACCTCAGACTAATCTGGCCTCTCAAGAATTGTCTAGAGTGAGATTTTTACCATACTTTGTGCTAACAAAAATTAGCCTATTGCAGAGCATGTGGGATCCCGATATTCAGAAGGCAGTAGTCACACTAACATCTTGGTATAATTTAGCAAATCTGCCTAATCTCTGAAGGAGACATCATATTGTTATCCAGGAAGACACACAAATCTCCGGAAGGGTATATTATCTTTACATTCAAATGCTTCCAGTTTTAATAATGTCACTGTTGCCCTGGGGAAAAGGACCTGACAAATCTTTTGCTTACAAGGTAGTACAGAAATATGAGCGATCCATGAAGAAATGTCTGATAATACAGCCCATTGACTGGCTTCATAAGTCAGTTATATTTGAACACAGTCCAATCATTCATTGGTACATTCTGCATCGTTACTCTTGCTTATCCAAGAAGAGATAAATAGTTACAACAAAGAACACATGACACACAAAAGCTAAAATATCAGTAATCGAATTTTTCCAAAGTTTGACTTCAAATATAAAATAAATATGGGTAAGATCACCACAGTGTAGAAAGGTTTTACATGTCCTGAATTTGATTCTTTCCTCATGTGTTATTCAGCTTTCTGTTCACTGTGAAAAAAAATAAATTAAAAAAAAATAAAAAAAAAAACTGAGAGAATTACTTAGAGGAAGAAAGATTTATTTTGGTTCACAACTTTGGAGCTTTCAGTACATGATTGAATCTGGACCTGTGGTAAGACTGAAAAGCAAGGCAGGAAGGGTGTAGCATAGCAAAGCTGCTCACCCACGGTGGCCAGGATCAGATCAGAGACAGAGAGAGATAGAGAGGAGAGTCAAGGGTCTCCATATCCGGTTCAAGGTCGTGAACTCTGTGTCCTCATGTCCTTTCACAAAGCCTCACCTCCTGAAGTTTCCACTACCTCTCAACAGTACCACCAGCTAAGGATCAAACCTTCAGTACATGAGCTTTATGGAGAGTATTTCAGATTTGAACATTCTCCCCCTGATTCCAAAGGCTCATGCCCATCTGACAATACAAAATGCATTCAGTCCATTTCTTGAGAGTTCATAGCATTAAAAGTCTCAGCATTGCTCAAAAGTCCAAGTCCAAAGTCTACACTTAAGCTCAAGACAAACTCTTAGCTGTGAGTCCCTTTAAAAATGAAAAATCAAGTCTCATACTTTAAATATATGACAGTGAGACGGATACAGGGCAAACATTCCCTTTACAAAAGAGCAATAGGAAAAGAGCAAGAAGGAATCTGACCAAAACTATGCCATTGACAGAAATGTACTACTTTTGTTTTTTTAACAAGATTGGAATTTATTCCTCTCATATGGAAAAAGTCTCTATTATATATTTTCCCCATTTTCCAAATACTCTACCTACTGTTGTTTGACACTTGGTGTGGCTGGCACACATAAGTCCGAGAAGGCTGCTCTTCCTCCAGCAATCACATTCACCTTGCAATACCAGGAAAAGGTAATGGGAGGAACAAAGAAGTGAATTATAATTTATCATGATGTTTGCTTTTTAAACTAAAATATATGATACATAGAAAAGTGCACAAATGTAAGTGTACAGTTTGATGAATTATCACAAAATAAATATATGTGCGTGACTAATTCCATGATTATTATTAAAATATTATTGTCAGTTTCCTGAGTCTGTTTCTGCCACTTATAACAAAATAGCAGGTAATTTGAGATAAATTTCTTTCTTACTGTTCTGGAGACTTGAAAGACCTAGATCAAGTCGTAAGGATTTGGTGCATGGTGAGAGCCTACTTGCTTCCTCCTCAGTGGAGAGAAGGTGTAAGAGAAAGGACCACCTATCCTATGAGAGTACCATTCATCCCCCAAAAGGCTCCACATCTTCACACTACCTCATCGGAGACTAAATTTCAGCATGAGTATTTGAACCACACAAATATTCAAATCATAACAGTAACCAATAAGTTTTACTTAAAACTCCTCTCAAATTCTAATCTCTTTTAGTTTATATAAAAAGACTGTTTAGTCTATTAACATAGACTACTTTTGTCTGTTTTTGAGTTTTATGTAAATTAAAGGACACAATGTGCATACTTCAATATCTAACTCATATCAATCCAAATGCAGTTTATGAGGTTCATCAAAATTTCATATGTAGGGGTGCTATATTTATTTATCAATGCTTAATATCACATTGCACCATTATACTAGTTTATATAGCCATTCTAACCATGATGACTTGGGCAATTGAGGTTTTTCGGATCTAAATCATTACAAATAACGTAAATATGAATATTTTTGTAGACATCTTCCACCCAGAGAAGTATTCATTTATTTTCAGCGTACACTTAAAGTCAGGTAGCTGGGTCATTAAACATGCATATGCTTAATGTGAACACACATTACCAAAGAATTTTTCAAAGGATTTGTACCAATGTACAACCTCACCAGCAGTATGTAAGAATTTGTTCTCTATATTCCCAGAGATTAACAGACAAAGGGTTTTTACAGACTCTTCTGTAAATATATTCAAAGACTTAGAGATAAGTATACTTATAGTAAGTAAAGACAGGCAGAATAACAGCAGACAAAAAAATGGAAAGTATACAAAAAAGCAAATGTGAACTCTATACCTAAAAAGGACATTATCTTCAAGTAAAACTGGAATGGAATAGCTGTAACTAGAGGTTGAAGAGAGGGGATAGGGAGGCGGATCAGGGGCACAATGTTACACTTGGATGGCACAAATTTGTACTGGTGATCCCCTGCACAGCAGGGCAAGTATAGCTAATCATAATACACTACATATTTTAAAGCAGAGGATTTTGAATATGCTCATGAAAAAGTTGCAACAAAATAAAATCTGATGGGGAAAACAAAAACCCATTTGATTGACTTCTTAACACTAGAGTTCAAGAAATAAGTGGTCTGGGAATATAAAGCAGGATGAACAGAACTCATCTAACCAGAAGACTAGACAGAAAAAAGAGAGGAAATGAGTACACCCTCCATAAGATCTGAGGCAATATTAAGAGATCTAACTTGCATAACTGAAACTCCACAGGGAGAGGAGACAGATGGACAGAAAAAAACTTTTTTGAGAAAAGGGTGACTTAAAATTTCCTGAATTAGAAAACATCCATTTTCATATTGAAGAAACCCAGTGAGCCCTAACAAAGAATATCACACCTATGCCCATCACAGTTAAATGATTTAGCATAAAAAATTGATGTGAAATCTTAAAAATAAAATCAGACAACATATTACACAACAATCTCAGCAAATGTCTCCTAAGAAACAATGGGTAATAAAATACACTGTAAAATGTATTTTAACCTTTTTTGTTTTTTTTTTTTTTTTTTTTTTTTTTTTTGAGCCAGGGTAGGCAGGGAAAGGAACTAGCTTCAGATTTCTTTATAGTGAAAATACCCTTTAAAAATAAAGGAAAGTAAATAACTTTTATACACAAAAGGAAAAGGAATGATCAGCAAAACTGCAGTCTGAAAAATGCTGAAGTAATATCTTGAGATTGCCTGAAAAAGTGTGAGAGGAAATCTTAAAACCTAGACTAACAAAAGTGTAAATTACTTCAGAAGTTTTGTCTGTTAGATTCATGTTTGCTCCATTAGGTATTGAAAATGCTTGATAAGAAATGAAAAATTTATAACTGCAGTTTATAAGACCTGAGTGAATATAATCAAATTACCAGTGATAAAAATTGTTTCTGTGAATTTATTTCTAACCACATTAATTTAACATTATTCAGAGAAGTGGTTTTTTTAAATAAGATCATATCCTCATAGAATAATAAAATATACATTTTGCCCTTAACAGCATCAGGCAATCAAGGCAATTTTTAACTTTAATGAACTGAATGCTAATTTTAAAATCAACCCATCCTTTGCACGAATTGAATATCAAAAATCTCACACTAGCTCTTTTATTTAAAACACGACAACAGTTCTCTGAGATATCAAGAAAAGGCTGTTTTCCCCAAACATCCAACGTTTTCTTAATTGGATGGCACTCAGATCCTGGAAAGAAAACAAGACAGCATCCTGTAGAAACGCTTGTAAACACGCTCCATGGAATTGAGCCTCCCTGGCACTCTGGGCTTTCTTTTATCCAAACCTCACAGTCATTCATTTATAGGTGTTAGATGGGAAAACTCTCGGCCAGCCCTTCTAACATGTGGCGAGTTTGCACCAGGACGTGTCATGCTGAACAAGAAGGAATATCCCTGCGTCACTGCATAGGACAGCCAATGGCTAGCCACTAGATTCAGACAGGGACTCTCATCTTATTCTTCATCCCAGTTGCGGCTCTGCTGAGGTTACTATGAGATGGTCATATGTTTATTTCTTACCGCACAAATTGGTAGTTTCAGAAGCTGGCATTGGTGCCTGGGTCCATCTACACACTGAGATCATCTTTATCTAGACTGCATCTTCCTAGAGAATTTTTCAAGCCAGTTTCCTTTCTATTTCCCTATTTCAGTGCCCAAATTTCACACAAGCAGCCATGTTCCTCTTTAATCCAGTGCTGCATGGTCCCATCTATGACCAGAACACTCCTCCACCCTCTTATAAAATTGCATTTCCAGTAATGCTTGTTCTCCTGTCCTCCAGAATTCTGGCATTCTCTAGCTCTGAATGGCAATTTCAGTGATAACCAGGGTCCTGTTTTGTACTCCAGCTCTCCACCTGCATCAACCAGAAGCTGTTGTGATTTAAGATAAACATTCTACAAGAACAACGTGGTGGCTGTTTTGAAGGGAGCGCTCAGTAAGTAACTCCACAAGGGAATGAGAAATAGTTATGACCTTACAGTCAACTATGATTGAATGTGTTTAAAGAAAAACCATGGGGAACAGAGGAAGTCACTGTCATCTCATTTATCTCAAATAGCATGTTTGCCAATATCCTGGATAGAGAAAACAGATCATGAAACTTTCTGAAAAATAAGTTAGTCTATTTGACAAGTTAAATACAAATCATGAGGCTGCCAACAAACAGTTCAACATATTTATTAACACAATAATTTGGATCATAGATTCACATTAAAAATCTACATTATTATTCATCAAAGTGTCACGTTCTGTGCTAGGTGTCATTTGCACTGGGAACACAATTATCACATGAGATAAAATATATTGCCTATGTTGAGCTTACATTTTAATGTCTGTCATGGTAACTTGAATCTACATAACTAGCAAAGATTTTAAAAAGATTGAAATTATAGTTTACAGACAGAAGAAAGGTTGCAAGGAAGGAAGATGCTTTATCAAGTATCAGGAACACCAGAAGACCCACATTGTAATAAGCACAAGATTAAAATATATTTTCTTAATTTATAAATTTTAACGAAAAGTAATATTTTGAAATTCCAAAAATAAATCAATTTTTTGGAGCTATATTATTTGTCTACAATGGTATAACAAGTTATTCAATCAGTAACTTAAAACAATGGTAATTTACTATGTGTTATGGTTTTTGCAGGTCAGGAAACTGGAAGCCACTCAGTTGAGAATTTCTGGCTGAAAGTTTTGTGAAGTCACTCATGAGGTTGAAGCCAGAGAGTGACTGAGGTTATGGTCATCTCAAATAGTTCTTTATTGATCAATCTGCAGCTTAGTTTGGAAAACTTGAAGAGACAGTGGCTAGAGAAGCCAGAGTTCCTGGGGCATCTTTCTCTACCTGCACATGGTCTCTTCCCATGACTTTGCAATGAGGCTGTGGCATAGCTAAATATGATGGCTTACAGCTCCAAAGCCATGTGTCATGAAAGAGAAGATCAAAGTAGTGTTTCCTTTTATGATCTGGCCTCAAAAAGCATGCAACATCACTTCTGCTTCATCCTTTTGGTGAAAACACAAATTCAAAGGCTATGAATATAGCCCAAACTCTCAAAGGAAGAACATCAATATCACATTGAAAGAGAAACATGTGAGATGGAAATATATTCCCATACTGGAGTGCTCATCTCTGGAAAAGAACTTTCTGCCCAAGTAGTCAATATCACATTTATGCTTTTAGCAAAATGCTGCTAAAGAAGTTAGGGGATGAATTGTTCGATGTGTATAAAAATAAAGTTACCAATGAGGGATTGAAGAAATGTTATTAAAAATGGAAAATATATGAATCACCAAAAAAGAAAAGGCATGTACATTTTGTGTGTGGAGATGATAATGTGGAAGGAATGTGGGGTCTATGTCCAGCTATATACACAAATTCAAAGAATATCAGAACTCCAAACTAGGAAGTGTGAAATATAAAATAAGACAATTTTATTCAAAATGGTCTAATGTCTGCTCACATGGAAACAGTCTCTCAGTGAGTCAAGGAGAAATTAATAGTGAGACTTGCAACTATACAGAATCAGAATGAAGGCAAGGGCAGCTCTGATATTCTGACAGAGGACCAATTAACGTCTGAAATTTGTGGCATAGTTAATTTTTTGTTTCTCATGCTAGGGTGAAAGATACCCTCAGTTTCCCACAGATTCATAACTATGAAATCTGTCCTTTAGAAGTGAAAGAAGAAAGTCCAGAGTTCAGGGCTTAAAGATACATATGAAATACATGTATATATTTATTGAGAATCATTTTCATAATTAGAAAACTAAGGCAGTAATTGAATTTGAAATCCTGATATTTGTATAGAAAATAGTGGTATTTCAGATTAGTATAACATTATTCCAAATGGTTTAAAAAAACTTTCTTCAGTGACCTAATTGGAGAATGAATCAGATTTGTTTTAAACAGCTATGACACAAAGCCAGTGGGTGGAATTAGGGAGACGGATTGGGGAAATAAGTACGAATACACATGTGAACCTGACCATATGAAAGCATGTAGGTATACATATAGTATGTGTGTCTGGCTATGCTTTTAAGACGGAATGGGACGGCTTAAGAGAGAGTAAGATAGTCTTACTGCAGAGTGTTGAATCTCTTTCCCCCACACTGATTTGAGTAATCAAACTGAATCCAAACTGTGAACCCCCGGTATTATTGTATGTGCTTGATGAACTGCTTTGGGAGAATAAGAAAATAAGTATATTTTATAAATGTTGATAAATCCACTTTTATGAGCTAAAATCCAGTACTCAAAATAAAATTTTCACACCTTCCTTCTGCACTTTGTTGTCTCTCTGGTCCCGCTCATCTAGCTGTCTTCTTCACCAGTCCAGAGAATTCTCATGTGAGACACTCAACCTCTGAAGGGCGTTGACCCCAGAAATGCTTCTGCATCCGTGACTGTATTTTCCTTCTTGGAAATTAAATGAAGGCTGCATCTGCTGTGATATCTGATGTAAAAATGCACTTCATGGAGAAACTCACCTGAGAAAAAGCTCACCCAGGATGCAGATGGCATAGACCCTCTCCTCCCCGGGACCTAGACAGTTATGGTATCCCACTTGCACTCTCTTTAATACCAAAGATGTCTACTGAGAGTTTCAAGTAGAAGCTAGATACCCACTAAGTAGCAGAGGTAGAAGAAATAGAAATAGTGAATCACTGATGCTCTCACACCTGTACTCTGTGAAGCTGAGCAAGCCACTCCCTCTATTGTCCTTGGGGGCTCAGGACTGTGATTTCTGGGTCCCAGTTCTCTTTCTGCTGCACTTTCATTCTCCAAGAGTCACTATTCACAATTTGTCCACCTGTATCACAATTTCACCTTTTACTTCCAAATGTTATAAACGTAAAACTTATTAGGAACAAAAGAACACAATCAATCTGAAAGAAGTGGTGAGTATTTCATCAAGTACTAAAAGGTCAAATAGTGTAAGGTGATATTCCTACATTAGGAAAATTATTTAAGAAAATTTAATCTACTGGAAACTCTTATCTTTGAAATGATATAAAGGTCATAGAACAAATGCTTTTAAAGCATTATAAAGGAAGCCCTTGTTTAAAAGTCACTAATATTTTGGGGACTTTTGCCTTTGCTGCCCTCTTTTTTTAAATATATAGTTAACATCATTATACACATTGCCCATCTCTCTCTCACCAATGAAATCACATCTCAAAGACAACTGATTAAATATTTACTGCATATAACTTTAAGTTCTCACCCAGCTGTCTCTTTGGAGCATTTGATACTCTTCGCTGTTCTTTTCTCTTTGAAGTTACTACATCTTTGGCTTCTATGACATGTACTCAGTGATAATCTTTTTGATCTCTGAAATGTACCTCAGTCCATTTTCTGCAACCCCCTGGTGTGTACTTTATGATCTAGTCACACAAAAAACTTCCTTCTGTCCCACCTTAGTAAATCTGAACCTTTGTAAAATCAATTTCACTGAAATATACTTCCCTCCTTCCCAACCTTATGCCTGCCTGATTAACATGTTTATCAAATTCCTAATTATTTTCAAGACCAAAGTGATGGGTCCTTCTTGATGACCTCTTCTACCCTGAATGTTGGTATAATTTCAGCACAAACCCTAATTTCATGACACACAAGTAGATTAACTTACAGCAAAATAATGACCCATGTGCCACAATAGGCAAAATAATTCTGTTGTAAGTAGTGGACAGATGTGATGTCAGCTTACATGTGTGTTATATAATTACCTTTCTTTACTCCTTCTTTTCTCTTCCTCTTTGGGAGTAGGAGACATTGTATAGCTTATACCAAAATTGATTATGTTGTTAAAATCCAGTTATTGTATTCCCACCAGTTTCTAGGACAAAGTTAATTTGTCCAGCGGCCACTGCAATTTGCAGGAAGAAGTTACATATCACCTAAACAATGTTTCACTTCTAGAGGAAGATGTCCACATATTTTAAGCTCAAATGTTGGCTTGAGATAGATAAAGAGAAAAATAAGAGTATTAGTATATTCTTCAGAGGGTTTAATTACAGAGTCAAAGGAGTCCGAGAAAAACTAAGATATGAACAAAAGAAAAAGGAAGGGATAAATATTGTGCAGGAATAGGAGGAAAATGAGACTTTGTAACTAAAAGAAGGGAGGGAAGCCATAAATCCTCAAGTCCTCTGCCATTCAGAAGAAAGCACACCTTATTTGAACAAATCCTGTTCTTCAATAATTGTAGCTTTTTCAAGCTACAGAATGTAACACTGCCTCTGCAGGAAAGTCTGCCAATTTTTCTCATTTATTCATTTAAATAAAATGCTTTGATCATGGACATCTAAGTAAGCTTAACACTGAGATCAAGGCCACAAAGAAATAGGATGATAGCTTTAGCAACCTGAATAATTTCCCATTAACAAGTACAAAATTCCAATGCTGTTTTATTCTGCAAAGATTTGCTAAACATACTTTAATTATCAACATCCAGTACACCAACTCCAAAGTGTGAGCTCCACAAGTTTATGAAGAAATCAATCTTGGTATCTTGGTGAATATTTAAGACTTGGTAGTTAACAGCATTTGTATCTACTGATGACACTAAGTGCTTTTGCAAGGTTAATGAATTTTAATATGGATGTCATTATGTTACTCTCTCTGTTTCTCACTATTTGCTGCACAGAAAATTTCAGTCTATTAAAACTCAGTGTGGGGCAAAGTCATGATGACCTGCTGGTAATTGCTGATTGACAATATCGCACGATGGTTGGTCCAAAAAAAAATCTGGGTGTGCTGATCTGGCAGGGGAATCTAGTAAAATGCCACAAAGGTTTATTGCAAAATATGAATCAGAATTTGAATAACAGCAGTCACCCCAGTGATAGAACACTGAGGTCATGTTTACTCAAGAGATAGCAGCGTAGTTATAGAACCACTTGTAGCATTCATCTCAGGCAAATTAATTACTGTAGTCTTCTCCATCGCCACTTCTCAAAGATTGCAAATCACTGGAGAAACCAATTAAACCACAATAAAGAAGCCCATGCTGATCAGTTTGGCCATATATTATACACTGCAGAGCCCCCCAAGCATTCTTGGTTCATGCACATCCCCATCATCATGTTCCTGGCCAGAAGGTAAAAAGAGACATTAATGGGACAGTTGATAAAATTTAAAGTTTTAGGTATGGGGTGGGTGGATGTGGTAAAATGCTTACAGTTGGCCCTCTGGATGAGAGTGGTTTGTACTTTGCTCATAACTTTTGTGTACATATGAAATGATTTCAAAATAGATGTTTGTGAAAAAAACGTAAACTCCAAAATAATAAAAAATTAAAGTCTTATGAAGTAAAATAATAATGATAGTAATAATAATTTAAGAATAGCCTACCAACCAAGTAGACCATAGTAATCTTATTTTCAAACGTATAATCAAAAAATTAAATAAGAAACGGATGGTATCTTTGTTTTTATTGTGGGCCAAGTAACTCTCAGTGAATGCAATACTAACTAAACGTATGCATAAAGAGAAATGGTACATTTAAGATATTTAAGAAGAAATCTTGATGCAATTGTATTTTTAAAAATAACTTCTTTGTGTGTGGTACTGAGAATTGAACCTAGAGGTTCACTAAACTACATCTCTTGCCCAGAGCTTTATATTATTTATTTTGAGACGAGGTCTCACTAATTTTCCTAAGCAGTCCTTGAATTTGTAAACCTCCTGTCTGTGCCTCCCAAGTCGATGGGATTATAGACATGTACCAGGGTGCCTGGTTCCCATGGCTCATATGTTTAGGACATGTACAGTCAAGGCCGTGCATGACACAAAACATTTATTCTATTTCAATGTTGCTTGTATACCTGCCCAGTGATTTAGAAGATATGTGGACCAGGTGGTCTTTGAAGTAGCTGATGATATTTAGGAGGGAAGCAGGAATGGCCTCTGAGCTGTTGTCTTTGGTGCTGATGCCTCGCACACATGGTCTCTCATCCCCAAGGACATCAAAAGCAGGCCAAGGTGTCTTCTGAACAGTTGGTGTTTTCTTCTATAAATACCATCCAAATATAGACTCCTTCTTGGAGAAAAACAAGCCTGTCAAAGTGGATGTTCAGTTGAATGAAGAACAAACTACAGATTCAACTAAATGAATAGCAATGAATACTTATTTTTAATAAAAGTAGTGATGTGTGTTGTCCTCTTCCCCTGTTTTAGCAAAACAGATCACTTTTCTGTATAGCAAATATTTTCATGAAGATTTTTTTGCTCATACAAAACCACAAATGTTAATTTGACAGGAAACAATAATTTCTTTGTTGGGGGAAAGTGGGGGTTGAACTTGGGGCACT
The DNA here is from genome assembly GCF_902686455.1 of Sciurus vulgaris. Classification (NCBI taxonomy): domain Eukaryota; kingdom Metazoa; phylum Chordata; class Mammalia; order Rodentia; family Sciuridae; genus Sciurus; species Sciurus vulgaris. Next base: position 19,402,935 of record NC_136470.1, on the reverse strand, counting down.
CAACCACTGAGTCCTATTTTTGTATTTTATTAGAGGCAGCATCTCACTGAGTTGTTTAGTGCCTCGCATTTGCTGAGGCTGACTTTGAACTCGTGATCTTCCTGCCTCAACCTCTGGAGTCACTGGGATTACAGGTGTGCCCACCATTGCACCCACCCATTACTTTATGTCTCCTATAATTCAAAGAAAAATGATATATTTTCAATCTCACTTGCAAACAAAAAGGGTAACTATGCGGGTGACAGTACATCTCCTATTTGGATGCATTTCTCATTAGTTAAGTATTTTATTAGTCTATCAATAATAGTCATAGATTTTATTGCATTTAGCTCTCTGCTGCAGTCATCTATGTACTTTCTTTTTTAATGTTTTATTTTTGTTACTTTTAAAAATTACAAATACAAATTTTATATGTTCATCATATATACATGTTGTTTTGAAATATAGGTACATTATGAAATGGTTACATCAAGTTAATTAACATATGCACCCACTTTACATACTTATCATTTTTATATGATGAGAAGACTTAAAACCTACTCTCTGAACATTCTTTAAGAATATATTGTTATTAACTGTAGTTACTATGGTGTATATCCCATGTCTGGAATTTCCTCCTCCCAAATGAATGTTTGTCTCTGCAGCCCAACACACACCTAACCACTCTGTCTTGCAGTCTTCCCAGCCCCTGCTGACCACTATTCTCCTCTACTTTCATTAACATCCATTTTTATTTTTTTAGATTCCACATATAAGTAAGGTCATGCAGCATTTGTCTTCCTGTTAGAAAACGTCTTAGTTCTTTCCCAAAATTCAGTTCGAATCCTCAATCCTTTATTAGAACTTGCAAGAGTTCCCCTTCCAAAAGGTGGGCTTTCCAAATTGGGGAGTATGCCATGATTTCCAAAAGTGCTCCGTAAAACATTCTGATCCCTGAGATTATTTTTTTCATAAATTCTATTTTTAATTGAGTTTGGAAAGTACTATTATTATTTCCCCTCTTGTACAGATTAAAAAGTCTGAAATGCCCTGAAGGAGTAAATCAGCTTAGCCTGGTTTAAACCAGCTATCACTACACCTGCTTGATAATAAAGGTTAGCCCCATCCTCTAACATTTTTTTTTATTATAAACAAATGGGATACATGTTGTTTCTCTGTTTGTACATGGAGTAAAGGCATACCATTTGTGTAATCAGAAATTTAAATAGGGTAATGGTGTTTGATTCATTCTGTTATTTTCCCTTTCCCCCAACCCCTCCCACCCCTCTTTTCCCTCTCTACAGTCCTTCCTTCCTCCATTCTTGCCCCCCACCCTAACCCTAACCTTAACCCTAACACTAACCCTAACACTAATCCCTCCCACCCACCCCCCATTATGTGTCATCATTCGCTTATCAGTGAGATGATTCGTCCTTTGGTTTTTTGAGATTGGCTTATCTCACTTAGCATGATATTCTCTAATTTCATCCATTTGCCTGCAAATGCCATAATTTTATCATTCTTTATGGCTGAGTAATATTCCATTGTATGTATATATACCACAGTTTCTTTATCCATTCATCAATTGAAGGACATCTAGGTTGGTTCCACAATCTGGTTATGGTGAATTGAGCAGCTATGAACATTGATGTGGCTGTATCTCTGTAGTATGCTGATTTTAAGTCCTTTGGGTATAGGCCAAGGAGTGGGATAGCTGGGTCAAATGGTGGTTTCATTCCAAGCTTTCTGAGGAATCTCCATACTGCTTTCCAGAGTGGCTGCACTAATTTGCAACCCCACCAGCAATGTATGTGTGTACCTTTTTCCCCACATCCTCACCAAAACCTATTGCTTGTGTTCTTGATAATTCTCATTCTAATTGGGGTGAGATGGAATCTTAGGGTAGTTTTGATTTGCATTTCTCTTATTACTAGAGATGTTGAACATTTTTTCATATATCTGTTGATTGCTTGTAGATCTTCTTCTGTGAAGAATCTGTTCATTTCCTTAGCCAATTTGTTGATTGGATTATTTGTATTCTTGGTGTAGAGTTTTTGAGTTCTTTATATATTCTGGAAATTAGTGCTCTATCTGAGGTATGAGTGGCAAAGATTTTTTTCCCACTCTGCAGGCTCTCTCTTCACATTATTGAGAGAAAGCTTTTTAGTTTGAATCTATCCCAGTTGTTGATTCTTGCTTTTATTTCTTGTGCTATGGGAGTCCTGTTAAGGAAGTCTGAGCTTATGCCGATATGTTGAAGATTTGGACCTACTTTTTCTTCTATAAGATGAAGGATTTCTGGTCTGATTCTGAGGTCATTGATCCATTTTGAGTTGATTTTTGTACAGGGTGAGAGGTAGGGGTTTAGTTGCATTCTGTTGCATATGGATTTCCAGTTTTTCCAGTACCATGTGTTGAAGAGGCTATCTTTTCTCCATTGCATATTTTTGGTACCATTTTCTAGTATGAGAAAATTGTATTTATTTGACTTTGTGTCTGTGTCCTCTATTCTGTACCATTGATCTACCTGTCTATTTTGGTGCCAATACCGTGCCGTTTTTGTTACTATTGCTTTGTAGTATATTTGAAGTTCTGGCATTGCAATACCCCCCCACCACCCCACTTCACTGTTTCTGTTAAGGATTGCTTTAGGTATTCTGGGTTTCTTATTCTTCCAGATGAATTTCATGATTGCTTGCTCTATTTCTGTAAGGTACATCATTGGGATTTTAATTGGAATTGCATTGAATCTGTATAGCACTTTTGGTAGTACGACCATTTTGACAGTATTAATTCTGGCTATCCAAGAACACGGGAGATCTTTCCATCTTCTAAGGTTTTCTTTAATTTCTTTAGTGTTCTGTAGTTCTGATTGTAGAGATCTTTATCTCTTTTGTGAGATTGATTCCCAAGTATTTTATTTTTTTCGAGGCTATGGTGAATGAGGTAGTTTTCCTAACTTCTCTTTCTGATTCATCACTTATGTATAAAAATGCATTGGATTCATGAGCATTGATCTTGTAACCTGCTACTTTACTGAATTCACTTATGAGTTCTAAAAGTTTTCTGGTGGAATTTCTGGCTTCCTCTGAATATATAATCATGTCATCAGCGAACTGGGATAGTTTGAGTTCTTCTTTCCCTATTTGTATCCCTTTAATTTCTTTGGTTTGTCTAAATTGCTCTGGCTAGAGTTTCAAGGACGATGTTGAATAGAAGTGGTGAAAGAGGGCACCCCTGCCTTGTTCCAGTTTTTAGGGGAAATGCTTTCAGTTTTTCACCATTTAGAATGATATTGGCCATGGGCTTAGTGTAGATGTTAAGAAATGTTAAGAATTGTTAAGAAATGTCCCCACTAGCCCTGTTTTTTCTAGTGTTTTGAGCATGAAGGGATGCTGTATTTTATCAAATGCTTTTTCTGCATCTATCAAAATAATCATGTGATTCTTGACTTTAAGTGTATTGATATGGTGAATTACATTTATTGATATCCTGATGTTGAACCAACCTTGTATCCCTGGGATGAAACCCACTTGATCATGGTGCACTATCTTTTAAATATAGTTTTGTACGCGATTTGCTAAATTTTTGTTGAGAATTTTTGCGTCGATGTTCATTAAGGATATTGGTCTGAAATTTTCTTTCCTCGATGTGTCTCTGTCTGGTTTAGGTATCAGGGTTCATAGAATTGGCTCAGGGTTTGGTATCAGGGCTCATATTGGCTTCATAGAATGAGTCTGGGAGGGTTCCCTCCTCTTCTATTTCATGGAATAATTTGAGGAGTATTGGAATGAGCTCTTCTTTAAAGGTTTTGTAGAACTCGGCTGAGAACCCATCTGGTCCTGGACTTTTCTTTGTTGGTAGGCTTTTGATGACTTCTTCTATTTCATTGCTTGAAATTGATTTATTTAAGTGGTGTATGTCCTCCTGGCTTAGGTTAGATAATTCATATGTCTCTAGAATCATGTTGATGTCTTCCAGGTTTTCTGTTTTGTTGGAGTATAGATTTTCAAAATAGCTTCTAATTATGTTTTGTATTTCACCTGTTGTCTGTTGTAATATTTCCTTGTTCATTCCGAATTTTAGTAATTTGGGTTTTGTCTCTCTTTCTCTTTGTTAGTGTGGCTAAGGGTTTATCAATTTTGTTTATTTTTTCAAAGAACCAACTATTTATTTTGTTAATTTTTTTGATTCTTTTGTGTCAATTTCATTAATTTAATCTCTGATTTTAACTATTTCCTGTCTTCTACTACTTTTGTTGTTGGTCTGCTCTTCTTTTTCTAGGGCTTTGAGCTGTAGTGTTAAGTTGTTTATTTGTTGATTTCTACTTCTTTTGTTGAATGCGCCCCATGAAATAAATCTTCCTCTCAGTACTGCTTTCATAGTGTCCCAGAGATTTTGATATGATGTGTCTTTGTTCTCATTTACTTCTAAGAATTTTTTAATTTCCCTTCTGATGTCTTCTGTTATCCATTCATCGTATAATAGTGTATTATTTAATCTCCAAGTATTGGAGAAGTTTCTGGTTTTTATTCTGTCATTTATTTCTAATTTCAGTCCATTATGATCTGATAGAGTACAAGGTAGTATCTCTATCTTCTTGTATTTGCTAAGAGTAGCTTTGTGGCATGAAACATGGTCTATTTTAGAGAAGGATCCATGTGCTGCTGAGAAGAAAGTGTATTCGTTCTTTGTTGGATGGTATATTCTATATAAGTCAGTTAAGTCTAAATTGTTGATTGTGTTATTGAGATCTATGGTTTCTTTATTCAATTTTTGTTTGGACGATTTATCCAGCGTTGAGAGAGGTGTGTTAAAATCGCCCAGTATTATTGTGTTGTGGTCTATTTGATTTCTGGAATTGAGAAGGATTTGTTTGACGTACATGGATGAGCCAATGTTTGGGGCATAGATATTTATGATTGTTATGTCTTGCTGATTTATGCTTCCCTTAAGCAGTATGTAATGTCCTTCTTTATCCCTTCTGACTAGTTTTGGCTTGAAGTCCACATTATCTGAAATGAGGATGGATACTCCAGCTTTTTTGCTGTATCCGTGTGCATGGTATGTTTTTTCCCATCCTTTCACCTTTAGTCTGTGGGTATCTCTTTCTCTGAGATGAGTCTCTTGCAGGCAGCATATTGTTGGATTTTTCTTTTTAATCCAGTCTGCCAGTCTATGTCTTTTGATTGATGAATTCAGGCCATGAACATTCAGGGTTATTATTGTGATATGATTTGTATTCCCAGTCATTTGACTCATTTTTGGTTTTTGACATGATTTGGTTTCTCCTTTATTTGGCTATTCCTTTAGGCTAGTTCCTCCCATTGCTGATTTGCATCATTGTTTTTCATCTCTTCCTCATGGAATATTTTGCTGAGAATGTTCTATAATGCCAGCTTTCTTTGTGTAAATTCTTTTAGCGTTTTTTTTTTTTTTTTTTTTTTTTTTTTTTTTATCATGGAAGGATTTTTTTTCGTCATCAAATCTGAAAGTAAGTTTTAGTTTTCCTGGGTATAAAATTCTTGGTTGGCATCCGTTTTCTTTCAGGGCTTGGTAAATGTTGTTCCAGGCCCTTCTAGCTTTTAGGGTCTGGATTGAAAAATCTGCTGATATTCTGAATGTAATTTGATTCTTTTCTCTTGCAGCCTTTAAAATTCTGTCTTTATTTTATATGTTAGGTATTTCCATAATAATGTGCCTTGGTGTGGGTCTGTTGTAATTTTGTGTATTTGGAGTCCTATAAGCCTCTTGAACTTGATTTTCCATTTCATTCTTCAGATTTGGGAAATTTTCTGATATTATTTCATTGAATAGATTGTTCATTCCTTTGGTTTGTTTCTCTAAGCCTTCCTCAATCCCAATAATTCTTAAATTTGGCCTTTCATAATTCTTGTAGATTCCTTTCATGATTTCTTACCATCTTCTCTGTTTGGTCAATTTTGTTTTCAAGATTAAATATTTTGTTTTCAATGTCTGAGGTTCTGTCTTCCAGGTGTTCTATCCTATTGGTTATGCTTTCTATGGAGTTTTTAACTTGGTTTATTGTTTCCTTCATTTCAAGGATTTCTGTTTGGTTTTTTTTTCAGTATCTCTAACTGTTTATCGAAATGATCTTTTGCTTCCCATATTTGCTCTTTTAACTGTTGATTGGTGAGATCATTTAATCCCTCCATTTGCTCTTTCATCTCCTCCTTCAATGCCTGCATTTGCTCTTTCATCTCCTCGTTTGCTTCCCTGATTATTTTAATTATGTACATTATGAACTCCCTTTCTGACATTTCTTTTGTTGTGCTGTCATTGGATTTTATTGATATAGTATCTAGGTTTGTTTGGGACATTTTCTTCCCTTGTTTTCTCATATTGGTCAGATATCAGTGGGACTCTGAGATATTGCAGATTTCCTCTATTGGCTTATGGTGTCCCTGTAGATTTCCAGTATATCACCTCCCAGTCTTCAGTAGCCTGAAGTCTTGGGGGAACTTGATAATGCAGTGCTTCCAAAGAAAGCTGCCCCTAGCTTGCTACTGAGTCCAGGGTTGGGGGCTGGTTCTACGTGGAAATTCTCTCACTGGGTGGTCCTGCTCCTAGAAGCTGGCTATATACAGGGCCTGCCCTGGCCTGAGGGAGCCAGGCTGCTCCGATAAAGCCTCTCCCTCTCCTGCCTTGGTCTCAGAAGCTGCCTATGGGCCAGGGCCTACCACTGAGGCAGGGGCTTGTGGTTGGCTCTGTGCGGAAAAGTTCTCACTGGGCAGGCCTGCTCCTAGAAGCTGACTGTGGATCGTGCCTGCCTCTGAAGAGAGTGGGGCTACTTGGGGAAGACTCTCACTGCCCTGCCCTGCTCCAAGAAGCTGCCCCCTGTCTGGGCCTGCTGCCCGGGGCTGAGCTTCACCCGGTGGGAGACTCACCCCGCGAGTCTCTCAATACCTCCCCTTCTTGAATGGTGAGTTCTGGAGAGACAGGAATGCAGTCACCCTCTAGTCTGCCATCTTGGATCTCCCATCCTCTAACATTTAACCACGTCTTCTTGAACTGTATTTCTAGCAACTCAATTTAAGAATTGCTATATTATGGAATGTATATAATACTGATTGGTGACTTATTTACATGCTATCTTATGACATGTTCTTAATTTGTTTTGCATTCAGATTGGTTGCTGATCATCCTTTTTAAATATTCATGAGGGTTTTTAATATTGTGTTCTTTCTTGATTCTCCCCAAACCTAGGAAAGGTCAGGGTAGGTTTCCAGTATTTCTGACTTAGCCAAATCATTTTATCCAAATATGAATTGAACAATTATAAAAATTTTCATAGCAGTACTCTCATTAGAAATCTTCATATGCATAATGGCTTTAAAATGTAAACTTTCCATGGTAAAAATAATTCAAAATTTTCCACATCTTATTTGAATAATATAATAACTAGTTCTTCATGGTTGCATTGAAAGCTACCTAAGTGAAAAATTTTACTTTGTAATGTCAACATTTAACAATTTTCAACACAACTATCACATCCTCAAGTTTAAATTCTGATTTATCTCTTTTGGATAGAACTTACTACTTACAAGATAAAGTAAGATGACAAATTTGTGGAGCATTTGGCAAACAATAATGGAGCAGGTATTAGCCCTTCATGAAATTTGTAAATTTTTAATAGCATGCCAAAAGCATTTGTGATAGTTTTCATTAGATATATTGATTTCCAGGTACTTGCTTAATAGTATGATTCCATAATGGTTTGGTCCAAAACATCACACACATTTCAAAATTTCCTGAATTAATTAACCTCCTATCCCCTAGCTGATGTACCATTTGCACAAAAACATGTCTTGAAGGCAATTTATATTCAGGCTAAGTAATGCAGAGAGTGAGGCAATTATCCCAGTTAGTTAACAACATTGATTAAATTCACCTTCAAGTTCCTCACTTCTGTAAGTCATGTGACAAATGTACACAAAGAATTAAGTTGAAATCATAATTCCCTTCACTCAGCAGGTAATGCTCTTCTTTCTTCATGGAAACAGAACTTATCTGAGACATGACTGGAACTGAGTAAAAGCCTGTCATTCACACAGGAGAGTGATTCCTACATTTTGTTGCTTCAGAGAAACATCTGGAGAGTTTATTTAAATATAGAGTCCTCATAAGGAATCTGAAGATGCTGATCTCATTGAAGTATTTCAGAGACAAGTGGTTACCAGAGGCTCAGGAGGGTAGGAGGTAGGAAGGATTGGGAGAGATTGGTTAGTGGGTACAATGTTATGGTTAGATAGAAGGAGTAAGTTATGGTGTTCTATGGCACAAGACAGTGATGATCATTAACAATATTGTATTTAATATTTTAAAATAACTTGAAAAGAAGGGGCTGAAAGTTCTTACCACAAAGAGATGATACATGAATAAGATGATGGAGATGACAAATACCCTGATGTATCACACAATGTACTCATGTATTGAAATACCACAGTTAATTCAGCCCTTGAATATCTACAATTATGTGTTAAATAAAAATGAAATTTTTAAAAAGAGTGATAAGTCTCACTCATGGCATTCTTGGTTGGGTAGGTCTAGAGTGGGGCCAGAAAACTTATTTCTAGCAAGTTCACAGGTAATGGTGAGGATGCACGACATTGCAAAGACAGAACTGTGACATTCCGAGTAAGTGATGGTTATGAAATGCCCTCTCTTCAAAGCAAATCATTTCTCCTGGCCACCATCTATGAACTGAGCAACTCTCTCTGTTAAATATTAATTAAGTTTCTGACTCAAATAATTACTGTGTTTCTTTAACAGTGGGCATAAAGTATGGACTGAAATAACCTTTGGGCTGAATGTGAAGCCTCATAATTTTTAGAATGGTGAATGCTTTCTGTTAGTTTGTTTGTTAAATAAATTACTTCAAACCAATATGGTTCAAAGAACTGTGTAGGACAGGATCTATGAATTGATTAGCACTCTTCATCAAATTCACATTTTCATTCGTCTATTTGACAGAAATAACCAGCATAGTCTGTATCTATTTAAGAAGAGGGAAGTAAATTTTTAAATGGGCAGTAGCTTCTTTATGTGTGTGAAGACAACCTAGAACTAGAATTAGTTCTAGTTTTTTTTTCCTTAATTGTAGGTTTCTTTCATTTTGAGGTTGCACATAAAATACAGAACAACCCAAATCATTTTAATTGTCAAGTAAACAAGCAACTTTTAGCATCAATAAGTCCCAAATGTTGCATGGGATATACTTTACTAGAAATCGTGTATTTATCTGAGCATCAAATTTAAGTGAGGTTTTATTTGCTAAGTCTGACAGCTATATTCTAATTATAGTTACACATGTGAAAATATGGCAGATGAATCAGACTGTTTCTATATAGTTACAAGTTTTTTGTTTTTTATTTTCAAAATTAAAGGATTATTTTTTTGCACAGTTCATTGTATTATGTGATGTTTAATCAGGGAAAGAAAACTCTTTCGAGCATTAATATCTTATGCCATTAGTCAGAAAATTTAGTCAACAAAGAGCCCAAAAAGGAAAGGTTATTAATATTCTCCTAAAATATTTGTGTAGGTGCAGAAATGAGAACAAGCAAGGAAATCTGGAAAGCCAGATAGGTCCAGCCACTGGAGGAAGAATGTGAAGGAGGCCGGGGGAGGTTCTTCTTTCTCTGACTTTGGTGTTTAGCCTGCGGTCACCAAGGATATTACAAGGATATTACAGTCCATGGGGTATTGGAGATACAAACTAAAGATCAAGAAATCAAGAGTGAAGTTGGAGATAAATATGTAAGGGTTACTGCCACCTAGATTTAATTTAAACCATTTAAATGGTGCCCTGTGGAGATCATCCTCAAATTCTGAAAGTTTGACTTACACTTTTTCAAGCATATGATGGTATGAAAGCAACACACATTGATCAGAATGTGTACTTCAATTTTTTTTTTATCTTTTTTGGATTAGAGATAGGTAGTGTAATACTCTCTTGTAATGCTGGGCAACATTAGTGAGCCACTGTCTGGTCATCCATGCTATCAGGAGAGGGAACAACCTCTCTAATGAGAACTATTTGCCAACATGAGTATTTCTGTATGAATTTCTGTATATGCTGAGCATTTATCTTTGTCAAGAATAAAGCATCAACTCTAAAGCATTTGCCTCACATTTTATATATCATAGTGGTATCAAAGAAATTTCCCAAAATGTTACTAAAATACACTGGAACAAGACAGGGATGCCCTCTTTTATCACTTCTGTTCAACATAGTTCTTGAAACTCTAGCCACAGCAATTAGGCAAAAGAAAGAATTTAAAGGGATTCAAAGAGGAAATGATATCAAACTATCCCTATTTGCAGATATGATCCTATATTTAAAAGAACCAAGAATCTCCACCAGAAAACTTCTAGAACTCAAATGAATTTGGCAAAGTAGCAGAATATAAAATTAACACCTGTAAATCAATTGCGTTGGTATATACCAGCAAAGAATCAGTTGAAAGAGAAATTAGAAAAACTATCCCATTCACAATAGCCTCAAAAAAACCTGTGAGTCAATCTAGCAAAAGAGGTAAAAGACCTTTACAATGAAAATAAAGAACACTAAAGAAAGAAATTGAAGAAGAGAAGACCTTAGAAAATGGAGAGATCTCTCATGTTCTTCGATAGGCAGAAGTAATATTATCAAAATGACCATACTACCAAAAGTGCTACATAGATTTAATGAAATTCTTATTAAAATTCCAATTATATTCTTCATAGAAATAGAAAGAGCAGTCATGAAATTAATTTGGAAAAATAAGAGACCAGAATAGCCAAAACAATCCTTACCTAGAAAAGTGAAGCAGAAAGCATCAAAATACCAGACTTTAAATTGCACTACACAGTTATAGTAACAAAAACAACATAATATTGACACAAAAACAGACATGAAGACCAATGGAAAAGAATGGAAGACACAGAGGCAAATCCACATAAACACAGTTCTCTTTAAACTAGACAAAGGTGCCATAAAACACATATTGGAGAAAATACAGCCTCTTCAACAAACGGTGCTAGAAAACTGGAAATCATATGTACCAGAATGGAATTTAATCCCTGTTTCTTAACCTGCACAAAACTCAATTCAAAGTGGATCAAGGACCTAGACTTTAGGTCAGAGACTCTGCTCCTATTAAAAGAAAATGTAGGCCCAACTGTCCATCATGTAGGAACTGACATCTTCAACAAGACTCCCAAAGTGCATGAAATAAAATCAAGAATCAATAAAAGGGAGGGTATCAAACTAAAAAGTTTCTTCACAGGAAAGGAAACAATTAAGAATGTGAAGAGAGAGCCTATAGAAGGGGAGAAAAATCTTTGCCACCTGTACCTCAAATAGAGCATTCATCTCCAGGATATATAAAGAACTCAAAAAACTTAACAATGAGAAACCAAAACCCAATCAATAAATGAACAAAGGAACTGAACAAACACTTCACAGAAGCAGAAATATGAATGGTCAAAAAATATATGAAAAAAAATTTCAACATCTCCAGCAATAGAAAACTACAAACTAAAGCTACACTGAGATTCCATCTCACTCCAGTTAGAATGGCAGCCATCAAGGATACAAATAATGATAGATATTGGCAAAGATGAGAAAGACAAGTTTCACTCATACATAATGGGTAGGACTACAAATTGGTGCAACTCTTCTGGAAAGCAGTATGGAGATTCCTTAGAAAACTTGAAGTGGAACCACCATGTGACCTTGTTGTCCCACTCCTTGGCCTATACCCAAATAGTGACACAGCCATATCAATGTTTATAAGAGATCAATTCACAACAGCCAAGCTATGAACCAACCTAGGTGCCCTTCAACAGATTAGTGGATAAAGACAATGGAATACTACTATACTACTATAAAAAGTATGGACTTTATGATATTTGCCAGAAAATGGAAGGATCTAGAGATTATTATGCTAAGCAAAATAAGCCAATTCCCAAGCCAAAGTTTGAATTTCTCTTTAATATATGGATGTTAACACACAACAAGGGTCAGGGAGGATAATAGAAGTTCAATAGATTAGACTAAGGGGAATGATGGGAGGGAGGGTGGAGAGGAGGGTGAACAGATCATTATAATCAGAAAAGAGTGGAATGAATCTGATTTAACTTTCCTATGTACATACATAAATACACCACAGTGAATCTCTACATCATGTACAACTAGAAGACTAGGATCCTAATTAAAATAAGAGCACTCCATGTTTGTATAAATATGTCAAAACATAGTCTACTGTCATATGTAACTAAAAAGAACAAATAAAACAAAGAAAAGAATTTCATGAAAAAAAATATAGCCAGAACCACTTAAGAAAAGGCTCATTTTCTTAGTGATACCATTAGTAATTGACAAAATCATATATATGAGACAAAATCATATATATATGTATATATAGAGAGACAAAATCATATATATATGACAAAATCATATATATATGACAAAATCATATATATATAGTAATAAATGCTATAGCTAAAAATTAACATAAATACTGTAACACAAAGGTAATAAGGATAAAGTATGTCATTAAAGTATTGCATTACCTTTCTGTGTATTTGAATTTATAACAGCTATATAATTTAAAACCAAACTAGCTCTTCTGAATGTATTACATAATGTTATAAAAAATAAAATAATTAAGATATGTGCAAGTCTTTAACATCCTGGGCACCTGGTCAACAGGCACTTGAGGTATGGATTTGCTATTCAGGGAACATATAATCCACTAAAATTGATAAGATTTGTAAACAGATGATTACAATCAGGAAGAAAGGGAAAAGTACAAAAGAGTTTGATATAGTAGGATGGGAATTTGCTGGTCAAGAATCAGGAGACTTGGGATACAACAGAACATTGTCAATAAATGTGCATGATTCTGGCTAGTAAATATGTTTCCTCTCTGGGCTACTATATTCTCTTTCGTAAAGTTTGTGGGTGCTATGGACTGAATTTTGTCTCTTCCAAATTTCATACATTGAAGCTCTAACCCTCCATATGATGGTATTTGAAAGGGGAGTCTTTGAGCATTAATTAGGCTTGACTGAGGTCATGAGGTATATGCCACATGATGGATTGGATTAGTGACTTCATAAAAAGGGGGAGGGAGACAAGTGTTCATTCACTCCTTCTGTCTCTTTCTCCCTCTCCATCCCTCTCCATCTTCCATGGGAAAACACAGGATGAAAGTGGCCATGAAGAGACCCTCATTGGGAAATTGAATTTACAAGCACCTTCATCTTGATCTTAGTAACCTTCAGAATTATGAGGAATAAGTTCCTCATGTATAATCAAGTCTGTGATTTTCTGTTATAGCAGCTTGAGCAAAGTAGTGCAGGGGAGAAATTCAAAGCTAAATGGTTTTGTTTATGTGTCATGTCTTTCTGGTTGGTGTCAAACAATTCCCTTCCAAAACTCTTGAACAACCTAAAATCCTGCAAGTGAATACAAATAAGTTGTGTTCTAAAGCAAAGAAAAAATTATGAACTTTATTGTATTAGTGAACTTTTCCTTACTGTGATGAATACCTGGGGGAAAACATTTAGAGAAGGAAAAATGTATTTGGTTCACAATTTCAGAGGTTGTAGTTCATGATCAGATAACTATTGCTTTGGGCCTGAGGTGAGGCAGAACATTATGAGGGAAGGACATTTTGGAGGAAAATTGCTCTGATAATGGCAGCCAAGAAGCAAAGAAAGAGCAGAAGAGACCAAATACAAAAATATCCTTCCAGGGCAAGCCCTAGTGACCTATTTGGACCCACTTCCTTGAGTTTTCACCAGCTCTACATAATGCTGAAGCAGTGCTCATCCCTGAGTAGAGCCTGGGCAGACTGGAGCACAGGTGGCGAGCATGGTCACAGGCCACTTGGTAGGGGCCTGAGGTTCCATGACCCAAGGTCAAGGCAAGCCAGGTTGTACTGACCCATTGCGGAGAAGTAGCCTGGACCTGCCCAATAAGCACAGGAAACACAGAACTGGGGTCAGGTCCAAATGGAGATTGCAGGGCTAACCAATAGTATGGCTGATCTCCAAAACCAAATTAGCATAAATTTGGACCCATAACACTGAATGAAGATGTATGTAAAACCTTAGACTAGCACTTCCAAGCAGCAACCCATATCTGTTCACCTCTTGTCCTGAAAGAGATATGTCTCTTTTCTTCTCACTTGAATAAATCCTGTTCCTTCACATTCCCTCTTCTTCATCTGTGGATTTCATTCTTTGAATCCACAAGACAAGAACCCAGAAAGAAGAAAGTGGCAGTGAGCTGCTGGGGTCTGTTGTAACACTGGAGGGCATAGCCACTTCTTAGTAGTAGAAAAAATTTGGCATTGCTGGCTGTGACCCTCAGGGCTGATTCTTGCAGGCATCCCCTGTTTTGATTAGTTGCTGATACTAAAATGGGCTTTCTCAGTTGCAGAGGACTGCAGTTTATGCAGACCCTATCTAAAGCAGAGATACTCCAGTTTCAATGCTACTGAAAAATGAATCCATCAATGGATTAATTCACTGATGAGGTCAGAGCATTTGTGATCCAATTACATTGCAAAAATCCCACCTCTGAACATTGCTGCATTGGGGACAGACCTTCAACACATGATCCATTGGAGGACATTTCAAACTATATAGATAGTATTTTGTTTAGTGCTAGAATCCCTATTCCTTCTTGTAAACTCTAACAATTCAGCAGAGATAGGAGAAAACATTTTTTTCTGAGAAAATTGTGTGTGTGTGTGTGTGTGTGTGTGTGTGTGTGTGTGTGTATCTCATATGTTCTAACTTTGCCTTAGTAGAATGACTTGGATTAAAAATATGCCAATGATATGTTACCTAAACATAGAAAGATGTTTAGGAAAAAATCTAATACTGTTTGGCTTGTATTCTTCAGTTTGAGATTCACAAATATCTTGCAGAAAAAAAAAAAAATAAATGCACTGCAGGGTGGATCATAATGGCCACCATTAGTTTCTCTGCTTCCTATTAAACCCACATTTTTGACACAAGTAATGAAACAGAAAAAATTAATGAATGAGTTGTTTTTTGATGTTGATCTCCATATAGATTTTTTTTAAATCTCCTTTGGAGATAAACAAAAATAATTGATGGAAGTTTTGTTTTAAAATAAAACAGAACCTAAAAGAGATGTTTTTTAGGAAAGCTTATGATTTATATTAAGAAACATTTTCCATAATGTTTTAAAATTAAAATATTCTAGCTACAATAGATATGTCCCTAGGAAAATTCTTTAAACTTTGTTCTATTTTTTTAAACAAAATCTTATAATTGCTTCATGGTTAAATGAATTTGCATGTAGGTACGTACAGACTTAGAGATCTGCCTTCAGCTAGTTTCAAGCACAATGTCAGGTGGACATATAGACATAGATATGAGCCCTTTAACAATCAAGCAGGAGGAATAAGTATTGGGAAGTATTTGGAGAAATAGGATTAGAATGTTTAAAACCGTAAAGCCTTGATTTTTATACAGACCTGCAGGCAATCAATGTAACGTACACTTCTCTATGGAGAAAACTGTGGCTGAAGAGCTACTCAGCTTCCAGTAACAACTCCTGAAGATGAGAGGTCAGTCACCGCAAGCTGAGGGAGTCTTGGAAATTTTGGTACTGACAATTTTCCAGGGCCAGTGATGCCAAAACTGCCCTCCAGGGGAGAGTTGACTGTCAAGACTATGCTACTGATAATGGAACTTTAACTAACTGTTGAAATTATCCCTGCCTTAGAAATGAAGACTAGAATTTATTGTAATGTCAGGTTGATATTACCAATTACCCCTGGACTGGAGGTGGAACAGTAGGGAGAAGAGAACTCAAATATTTGGCAAGCTTTTAAGTAAATATAATATGACACGTTTAACTTCAACCTCTTTGGAACATGAAAATTACCAGATCCCAGGAAACTCATAACTGTGTGGAGTTTTTATTTAAATTTGGGATATTTTATATTGTTGGCATTTTACTCTTGGAGAACTTTTATGTTGCCATTTACTCTCATTGCAGATCCTCTAATGGATTTATTCGATAACATGGCTGCAAAAGAGATTGAATGGAGTAAATTTTATTCTGTGGAAAAAGAGTACATTTGGAATTAATAAATACGAGCATTTTTTCTTTGACTTTTGTTAGCAAAAGATAAAATTCCCTTTGCTGGTGTTCCAGGAACAATATGAAGAAGAAAAAGTATGGGGTTTAGAGGCATTTCACAGGAACGTCCAAGAACTACCCTGCAAGACATCTATCTGCACATTTGAGGGGCACCCAGGCCTCACACATAGTGGATAGTGAAGACAAAGGGCTACAAGAGCACTATCAGAGAGGATGTTAGGAGAGACTACTGCCCTTATCCTCATGCATAACTCCATTTGTCTCCACCCTTATTTGGTAACCCCCAAGGTATCAGAGAGACACTGGCATGGTTGGTGACTTTGGGAGAATGGACTTCGCAATGAAGGATCAGGGTCTCTCTTTGAGGGTTTGCCCCTAGAAGAAGCTCCCTTCCTAGGTTGTCTGCCTTGTGGGATCCTATAAATTAGATAGACGAAAGACAGATTAAGAAAAGAAAAGCAAGTAGAAGTTTAAGCTTATACATGGTAACAGGGATGTTGATTCAAAGGGTTGATTAGAACATGGACTTATTTAGCATCTAAGCAAAGAATGAATAATACTGATGTGGCAAAAGAACAGGATTTTGAAACTCCAGTTGAGCAAATTGTGGGGAGAGCAACTACATGAGAAAGTAATGGTAGAATAAAAGGCTATTTGGTAAAATTTGTTTTGTAATTTCTTTTGGCTGTCTTCAGGCTCATGGGGTCTAAAGTTATCTGTAGGGATTAATTTTGTTCTCTCTTGTAGAGAAAGGTAATGGATACCTTGGCAAACTTAACAGACACCTGTTAGGCAAAGAGAAAGAGGCTAGAGAGCTTGTCTCCTATCTGCTACTTCTCAATTTCCTTCAGCTCAAAATAATTCTGAGGTCAAAGTGGCATATTTTGGAGGGGTATACATATTCTGTGGCCCTTAACCTCTATAAAACTGGAATCTATTCCAGTCTTCTTTGTTCTGCATGCAAGTTTTATAGGGTCCTGATAACACTCTTAAATCTCTAAAATCCTCAAGTGTTGCTGTGACTGGGGAAGGTCAATGTAATTTTTGTACACTGATGTTCAGGTATAAATTTCAGCCAGAAACACAACATACTTGGTAATAAGCCTCATATTTTCATTTTCATCTCCCTGATTTTCACCTCTATTTCCCAATAATTTAGAACTTGGAGGAGGAAAGAAGCCACACTTAGAAACTCAGAACACAATACCATTTATGACAGTAGCAGTTTCATAAAAATCCTGGAGCCTACCCCTCTTTATTTTTCCTTTAAAGTATTCTTTCCTATTTTGTTGCAAAGTCAGGGTTTTATTAATCCTTAATATTTCTGCAAAGTGTTATCACTACTATGAACATTTCTGTGACTTTCCCAGGTGTTTCCTTTTCAGTACTTCTATCACATTGCTGTTGCTGTATTTATATGTATTGTATTAATTTACATTATATAATATATATGTTCCATTATATGTACTACATATTATAGTATGCATTACATTACTAATTCTGTTCCTTTGAAATGGCATATTTTCATGTCATTACTTCTCTATTATAATGTTTATTGTTGTATTTATCTCTCTAGCACAAATTCAAGATCCTTAACCACAACAGGAATTCATTAAATGGTGTAAATGAATATATTTCCCCCAATTTTAGTAATTTTTCCCTATGCAGTTTTTACTTCCATGCATTTTTAGGTGGCTTCTGAAAAATTACCGCCCAAAGGTGACTGAACACAATGGATTTGCCTCTGGGTGAGTGCAAAGCTGATAGGCATCATGAGGAGATAAAGGAGTGGAGAGAGGTTTATTACTTGCAAAAATTAAAGAGAGCACTGGGGATAATTTGCAAAGCAGTGAACTCCCCAAAGTGAAGGGCTTCAGTTGAAAAAAAATGCATATTTATATAGGGAAGACTGATCAGCACGTGTAGAAGTGGGCACATCCTTGAACACACTCCATTAGAGTGCATGATCACATGATTAAGAAAAGTGGTGGAGGTAGATGTTTCTGGATGTAGAAGACAGCTTTATAATGAACAAAGTCAACTCTAGGTTCTTACAGGTAACCAAGCTAAGGAGCCTGTCTGGATCCAGCCTGGCCATGGGATGCCCAGATATTTGTAAGAGGGAAAGATGAATTGAAAACAGTTTTGTCAAACTGGAGAAGCTTAAAAGGCTAGAATATAAAATTGTTTCCATGGAAGCTTGATAATATGTAACTAGAAAAGAGAACTGTTTCACAATCTATCATAAGAAACTGTTGATGTAGTATATAATTATTATAATTTTTCCATTTCATAAGTTGCTTACCATTTTAGGGCTAATGAGCATATGGCACACAGTGCTTATATATCATTTTTGCAATTCCAGATTCAGTTCTTCTAATGACAGTGCTAAACCCTAGTCCTATGTTTTGATTTTTTTTTAATTTCTACTGATTCACTATTAGAGTTTCTATTCCCAGTTTCATAAATGCAGAAAAATGTAACATAAATGTTCATTTTGGATAAGAAATTTTAAAATTATACATTATGAACTTATTTTTTCATATCATAAAGCTATAGTTGAAAGGTTATAGATAAAATGTTGTATTAAAATGCTTAAAATATGCACAAACACTGAATATTTAGTTTCGTTAATATTGCCTTGTAGTCTATGTTACTCATACAGAGGCAAATATATTTGGGATGACTTACAGATTTTAATAATTCATCTCATAAAACAGAAGCAGATAAAATTAAAGTGATTCTCTAAGATAACTGATTAGATATTTTATGCAATATTGGATCACAATGAAGACAGATACCATATTGACTCCTAAATAAATAAGCATAGGAAAATCATTACATTGTCCCTTGTATTTTAACTCTCTGACAGAATATATCCTGTAATATTGTAATAATAATTAATGATTTTTTTCCTTTTAAAGTCAAGAAAAGATTTATAAGTTTGGGAGATTTACTTCTTTAATGTGGTTAAATTATTACTAATTAAATAACATCTGATATCCAATATTGTAATAAAAAAATTACTAACTCTACTCCTCATGGCAAAGTTACCTTATTAACAAGAAAATTCAGGACTCAGAATCACATTCTATTTCGCAGTTGATACATTTCTGGTAAGAAACTTGTTCAGCTGAAAATATTGAAAGAAAAATACTTCCCCATGTTTAGGTTTATTGGACTGAAAAAAACAGTGATAGTAGGTTTGTTCCTTAAAAAAGATTTTGTCCAAAACCACTTAGTAAACACTAAAAAATTGTTAGTTTCTTTGAATTTTTAATCATTCATCCACTGACCCGTTTGCTGAGGAAAGATTTGATCTTAAATGTGAAATGATCACAGTATAATTCTAACAACTTAGAATTTTGAACTTATCCCTAAAACTGCATTAGTGATTATCAGCAAATATAATTGCTAATATATATTTTTTCTTTTTTTTATTGTAAACAAATGGGATACATGTTGTTTCTCTGTTTGTACATGGCGTAAAGGCATACCATTTGTGTAATCATAAATTAACATAGGGTAATGTTGTTTGATTCATTCTGTTATTTTTTGCCTTCCCCCCACCCCTCCCACCCCTCTTTTCCCTCTATACAGTCCTTCCTTACTCCATTCTTGCCCCCCTCCCTAATCCTAACTCTAACCCTAACACTAACCCCTCCCTCCCCCCTTTATGTGTCCTCATCCACTTATTAGCGATATCATTTGACCTTTGGTTTTTTGAGATTGGCTTATCTCACTTAGCATGATATTCTCCAATTTCATCCATTTGCCTGCAAATGCCATAATTTTATCATTCTTTATGGCTGAGTAATATTCCATTGTATATATATACCACAGTTTCTTTATCCATTCATCAATTGAAGGACATCTAGGTTGGTTCCACAATCTGGCTATTGTGAATGGAGCAGCTATGAACATTGATGTGGCTGTATCTCTGTAGTCTGCTGATTTTAAGTCCTTTGGGTATAGGCCAAGGAGTGGGATAGCTGGGTCAAATGGTGGTTCCATTCCAAGTTTTCTAAGGAATCTCCACACTGCTTTCCAGAGTGGCTGCACTAATTTGTAGCCCCACCAGCAATGTATGAGTGTACCTTTCTCCCCACATCCTCGCCAACACCTGTGGTTGCTCGTATTCTTGATAATTGTCATTCTAATTGGGGTGAGATGGAATCTTAGGGTGGTTTTGATTTGCATTTCTCTTATTACTAGAGATGTTGAACATTTTTCCATATGATTGTTGATTGCTTGTAGATCTTCTTCTGTGAAGTGTCTATTCATTTCCTTAGCCCATTTGTCAACTGGATTATTTGCATTCTTGGTGTAGTTTTTTGAGTTCTTTATAGATTCTGGAGATTAGTGCTCTATCTGAAGTAAAGATTGATTGGCAAAGATATTCTCCCACTCTGTAGGCTCTTTCTTTGCATTGCTGATAGTTTCCTTTGCTGAGAGAAAGCTTTTTAGTTTGAATCTATCTCAGTTATTGATTCTTGCCTTTATTTCTTGTGCTTTGGAAGTCCTGTTGAGGAAGTCTGGTCCTAAGCCGACATGTTGAAGATCTGGACCTACTTTTTCTTCTAATTTGCAGGGTCTCTGGTCTGATTCCGAGGTCCTTAATCCATTTTGAGTTTAGTTTCATGCATGGTGAGAGATATGGGTTTAGTTTCATTCTGTTGCATATGGATTTCCAATTCTCCCAGCACCATTTGTTGAAGAGGCTATCTTTTCTCCATTGCATATTTTTGGCACCTTTGTCTAGTATGAGAAAATTGTATTTATTTGGGTTTGTGTCCGTGTCCTCTATTCTGTACCATTGATCTACCTTTCTATTTTGGTACCAATATGTAATTGCTAATATATTAGCAAAATATTTTTAGCAAAATATATTAGCAAATTTTTTTTCTGGTGCTTCTGAACGTGGCCCAGGAAGTACGTGAGGTAGAGAGAATATAATGATAATGAAGACACACATAGCACCAGTTCCTTGGAGCTTATGTTTATTATAATTTTCATATATGTTGCAATAGAAAAAGAAAGAGGACAAGCAATTAGAGAAAAATGTGGATATGCTTACTTTAGGAAGATGATTTGGAAGCCATTTCCTGTGGAGGAAAAATTCAGTGGAAGACTGAACTGAGAAGAACACAGTCATAGGTTTCCTGGGGAGATGAGCAATCCATAAATCAGGCTACCCTTTGATAGTATGTGAAGAACATAAGAGAAATTCAGTTTAGCTGAGAGTAGATGATGTTTGATGATGCTGGAGATGTTTACAAGAGTTCACATTTTATTTCAAGTGAAATAAGGGAACACTGATAGGTTTGTAAGCATGAAAGGCAAACAGCACAAATTATAATTTTTCTAAGTCACTCCAGTTGCTATGATGGTATTAAAGAGTTACAGAATGGAGAGACACTTTTGAAGAAAATCAGTCTATGTTAACCCTCTTATGCCTCTATGTTATGCCTCTTCGACAAAAATTATTATTGAGTTGAGGTTGATAAGGAAGCAGTAAATGGAGGAAAGGCTCTCTCAATCTCCATGTTTTCTGTGTAAATACAGGACATAAATGCTCCTTTACCGGACATGATCCTAATCTTTTTTGTCCAGAGATGGCACCATGGAAATCTGCAAACAAATAAGACCCATTAGTTTCCCCGAGTCTATTTACATTGCAATTTCCTACCCTTGGCAGCCTAAAACCAGTTCCTTTGTCCTATCATTTCTCCACAGATTTATTGTTCTTTCTTACAGATGCTAGATAAGCAAGATTTCTAAGAATTACTTTTCACTGAGGTGTCTCCCGTGTGATGTGCATTGCATACATTAATATATGTGTTTATTTTTCCCTTGCTAACCGTTTTTGGGTTACAGTTTCATCCCAACTAAAAACTCATGGGAGTTGGAAGAAAAAAACTTTTTTCCTCCCAGAAACTTTCAGAACTGTTACAGTAGAGTAAGAAAGCCTGATTATGGATTTGAATAAAGTAGGAGAGAAGTTGGTAAGAAATAATCAATAATGCAACTGTGATGAAAATAATAAGACAGAGTCATTGAGGATATTTAAGAGTGATTGCAATGTTGTATGTGAAATAAAGGTTAGATAAAGAAGAAAGTGATGTCACACCCCAGTACCAAAAAAAAAAAAAAAAAAAAAAATACCTGAATAATCTTGAAAATCTTGAAAATATAATAGCTTGAAAGTTTCAATGAAATTAAATAATTGTGATAGTGTGTTTCTTAAGCAAATGATATGAAGGCTAGGATGTGGTGGTTGGGAAGACAATCTCTAGAAACAAGATGATAAATCCAGAAGTTGTCATGACTGTGGATAAACAAGTTGAAGAGAAAGGAAAGAAAACCAAAGAAGGGATAGACCAACATTTGATCCTTGACAAATGTGCCAAAAACATACACTGCAGAAAAGACAGCTTTTTAAACTAATGATGCTGGGGAAACTGGTTATCCATATGTAGTAGAATGAAACCACACTTTTATCTCTCACCTCACACAAAAATCAATTCAAAATGGATCAAAGGTCAAGGAATTAGACCAGGAACTATGTAACTCCTACAAGAAAATATAGGGTCAGCACTCCAGAGTATAGGCACAGGCAACAGCGTTCTCAAAAGGACTCCTAAAACTCAGAAAATAATGACAAGAGATAATAAATAGAATGACATCAAAGTAAAACACTTCTGAACAGCAAAGGAAACAATTAAGAATGTGAAGAGAGAACCTACAGAATGGGAGACAATCTTTGCTAGGTATTCTTCTGATGGAGGATTAAAATCTATATATATAAAAGACTCAAAAATCTTTACTACAAAAATCAAATACCCAATTAATAAATGGGCAAATGAATTAAATAGAAACTTTACAAAGGAAATTTAAATGACCAACAAATATATGAAAAAATGTTCAAAATCATTAGTAATTAGGGAAATGTAAATCAAAGCTACATAGAGATATCATTCCACACCAATCAGAATAGCAATCAATCATCAAGAAT
This sequence comes from Sciurus vulgaris, assembly GCF_902686455.1. Classification (NCBI taxonomy): domain Eukaryota; kingdom Metazoa; phylum Chordata; class Mammalia; order Rodentia; family Sciuridae; genus Sciurus; species Sciurus vulgaris. Next base: position 19,379,785 of record NC_136470.1, on the reverse strand, counting down.
ACAAATAATAATAAATGCTGGAGAGGATGTGGAGGTAAAGGAACACTATTACTCTCTTGGTGGTATTGTAAATTAGTACGACTACTATAGAAATCAATATGAAGTTTCCTCAAAATAAGAGGCATGGAACCACCATATGACCCAGCTATACCACTCCTTGATATTTATCCTAATGAATTAAAGTCATCATACTACAGTGATACATGCATACCCAAGTTTATAGAAGCACAATTCACAATAACCAAACTGTAAACAGCTTCTGTGTCCATTAATAGATGAATGAATAAAGAAAATGTGGTATATATACACAATGGATTTTTATTCAGTCATAACAAATGAAACTATATCATATGAAGGAAACTAAAGACTATTATGTTAAGTAAAATAAGACAAACTCAGAAGGTCAAAGGACTTATGCTTTCTCTCATGTGTGGCAGTTATAGAGGAAAGAGGAAAAGAAAATTGGGGGCAGATCCCATGAGAATCAAAGGGAGATAGTAGAAGAAAGAGATTAAGAGGTGGGAGGTGGGGAGTGACAGGGGCAGTGCTGAGGAGGGATATTGGCCAAATTATATTGCTATGTCGTGTGCAGGTACAACTATATAACAACAAATCCCATCATTATGTACAACTATAATGCCCCAATAAAAAACATGGAAAAAAAAAGAAATAGATCAAGAGACCAGGGCACTAGATAATTAATCTCTGCAGGGAATTTGCAATGATGAATGACAGATGATGGCAGAGAGGAGGATGAAGTCTTTAGTGAATTAGATGAAGCTACCAAAATGTTAAAGCACAGGGTTACTGGACTTTTAAATTGAATCATTCAGTTTTAAAGGCAATTCAGAAGTTGAAGCTGTAAACAAAACTATAATTGTCCACTGAAGTACTATAAAACAAAGCAATCTCCCCATTTAAAAAGTAGAAATAACTATAGTTGACTTGCGCTTATACAAATTAAAGCACAATTATTTTGAACTCTATATGATAAAGTCTTTTCAAAGCCTTAGAAAGAATATGACAGAAATATACAAACCATTACCACTACAAAAGTAAGTTTGACCCCAATATCTCTTCCCAGAATGATTTTTATTCTAGTTTTGTCTTTATGAGCAGTTATACCACGACACACAATTCTCTTGAAATGAATATAGAGTACATAATGTAACTTCAAAATTGCTCACTGTGCTTTCCTGATGTAAGTAAAAGCATAAAATCAACGTTTTCCTTAACAAAGCAAAGAATATATTGTGCAAAGGCAAAGATTGCTTCAGTTTTGATTCTTTGCCAAATAAGGTAGTTAATGCATATAAACAACTCGCTAATTTTTTTCCTCTAGCATAAATAGTGATAAAAGAAAACAGATGTCTTTGGAAAGGCTATGATATATCAAGAGTGGATCCAAAAACAAAGATGTCCTCTAGCATTTCTAGTCTGAAATGAAAATAATCTCAGAATGAAATTATCATGGAAAACTCTATAAGCCAGGACCTTTAGGAAGTTTAAATTATGGATGACTGGACAGTAGTAGCACCACCTGTGGACCAGGCACGTTTCTGCTCTGAGAACAGATCATCCTGAGCTAAGCTCTTCCTTCAGGGTTTAGGATTCCTTCCTAAATATTGGCTAAAATATCAGTTAGCATTACAAAACAAAACACATAATTAAAACATTGTTTCATTGCTTACTTTCTACTCATTCAAGCCCAGGCTGAAGGATGGTGATTATTTTTAATATTTGAATAACACACTGCTAGGGAAAATAAAACTCACAATATGGGACAGTGTCACTGAATGTCCAGTTTTATTTCCACAGATTTATAGTCTCACTGGAGAGATTTAGTCATTTGTTGGCATAGTATAATCATTTAGCTTTTATTTCACCTCCCCTCTTCCCTGCAGAGGTGGATTGATGTGCATATAGCAAAAAATAATTTCTTTCATTCTTTGTTCTTTGAATTACAGTGACAAAAGTTAGCTCAATAATTTATCAAAGCAAAGGAAATACACTGTGAAAATGTGTAATGAAAACAGGAAGACTTTGATTGAAACTTCAGTTAAAACAGGAATGGCATCTTTTAATTCTAGCTGCCAAACTGTAGAAGCCATCTATTCGATAGCATTGTTTCATTAATTTGTAACTTATAAGCTTGTGGGGGAACCATCTGACATGTCTGCACCTGTCACCCTTAATGCTCCATGATTGCTAAAATCTGCAATTAGCGAAGAAGTACTAGTGTTCTTTTTTGTTTAGTAGATAGATCACAAAAAGTAACATGAAACTGATTTGACAGAGTCCAGAAAACAGGATGCATGCCATAGCAATTAAGAACTCATGTTCTGAATCAGATAAAATTAAAGTTTACTTTCCCACTTACAAGGTGTATAATTCTGAGAAATTCAGCTAGTTTCTGTAAGTTCAGATTCTTCATTTGTAAACATAACTATCAACTTCATAGAGTGATCATCAAACATGTATCATATATCAAACACTTAATGATATGTGGTAAAACTCATTAAATTATATACATATATATAAATGAGTATATGCATTCATATATGTAATTATATGCATGATTGCAAAGGGATTCTTATCATGGGTGAATATTAAAGATATGTTTTCATTAGAGTTTATATTGCCAAATATTATTCACCTAAATAGTTTATTCCATTAAAAAGGAAACTACAAAACTCAAATATAAAGTTATTTCTTCAGTGGCACATACATATGCAGAAAATCATACATATTATATTCTAGCCTGTGATTTTTCAAAAACTCAGTTAAAATTTAGTAAATATAATTTAATTTGTTGGGTGAAAACGTTGTGAATCTAATACAGTACCTTTTTGTATCTACTTTGCTACATGCCATTCTTACTGTATCTTTATATGTCCCTAGGTCACTATAAAATATAGAAATGAGTACCAAATCACCCTAAATTACTCTCAGTGTGGTTTTAAAAGTATACCCTAATAATGCCTTAATCAGACTGTCTCAATTGCCTCAGTAGCTCATTGTGCAACTGGTAGATAAAAGGAATTTTACTCAATTGCCTCAAAGTTTATTTCATGTGGAAACTGTGCATATCTAGGTCACTGATAATTTTCTGGAAATGGTTTCTGTAAATTTGTAGGTTCACAGACTCACCATTCCTGCCAATTACTTGTGGTTCTCTAGATATAATTTTAGTAAGTAGCTGCTATACTCAATGAGCAGTTTTATAAAGAAGTAACTATTAATGCAGATTCATATATGAGTTGAATGTTACTATGAAGTTTTAAATTTTTTTCCCTAGAGAATACCTTACAAGTAAACCAAATAAATAAGTCCTTTCAATATTCATGTTTCACATAATAAAATTAGACAAACATAATATTATTAATATCTTAAAATAAATTATTGTGTTACATAAATTATTTTTATAATACTTTCTAAATAATAATCCTTTCCACAGAGTGTACTATTGTCCTAACTACGTGGTAGTGGTTTCCAAATCTGGTATTGAGAAGGTGTTTGCCTAAACTATAATCTCCAAAGTATAAATAAAAGTAAGAATTCAGCACCTAAATTTGAAAATAATAAATCTTCTCAAAAATATTCTGATATAAGAACATTCATATGTTTCCCATATCATATTTATAAAATTCTTTTCATGGGCAGGATTTTCTATATATTGGTATAAAGCATTTGGCACCAGAAGAAAACAGCAGATCTTAGCAACTTATAACACTAAAAAAGAGAAAAAGTACAGGAAGGATATGAGAATGTGTTCATTCTATGTAGACTATATCAAATGTATTGATAGAAAATGTATTAATTTATTTACACAAAAACATTTAGCACTCTGTTTTCAGATGCATGTTCTATCCAACTTCATGGTGGTATTATTGTTTATTACAGGTAAGAATATTTGTGCTACACCATTTTATGGCTATACATTATGAGGCATTCTCTAAGGATCCACTAATGACAAATTTTCTACCATGGTCAGTGTCATTAAAGTACATGTTTCCATCCCTTAATTACTTTAAAGACCACCACCCCAAGAAAATACAGCCCATTTTGGTCTGATATAATTTGGAGACTTCTTTTTGAAAATTATGGATAAAATCCAATTTATAAAGAATGATCATAATGAATCCTTACAAAGAAAACGTTTATTTCTAAAGCTGGTTTAAATGAAATCCATCTGTGCGTTTGTGCAATATGGAAGTTCTCACAGTCACCACCCACTATCATAGGGAACCTGGCCTCTCTGGCAGAGACAGAAATTCCATATGGTAGAACCATTCACATGTCTAGGCAACCCCAGTGCCAATGAATCCAAGGGAGATTATAACCTCTACCACCAGACCTGCAAAATCAGTGACCATATGTTATTAAGAAGTACTCATATTTCAGAACAAAAGAACTTGGAATTCTGCAGATGATGACTGTGTGTCTTTGCTTGTAGGTCTGCTGTATGCATGCTCAGTATCAGGAAAGCCCTTACTGTTTCAAGGTGAGAAAATGTACCCTAAGTATATGTAAAAATGGTCTGCAAAGGTGGAAAGGAAGATAGATGAGTTACTCTCTTGGTCTTGAGAGTTTCCTCTCATACCTTGCCCTACTGGTGTGACTGACAATAAAGCAGCTCATCTTACTATTGTGCCATGCTGGAGAAATTCTTGGACAGATCACTCCTGTTTAGTTTTCACTGAATCACCTCTTAATAGTATATGCATGTGTGTTACACAATGAAAATGAGGAGTGAACACGTTGGTATTTCGAGCAATTAGCAGGGGAGCATCAAAGATGATTTGTGTGGAAAAATAAATCCACTATGACGGTCTTCAAAGTTTCTTCCTCCTTCTTTCTTTGTTCTTTCTTTTTATTTTGTTTAATTTAATTAGAAAAGGCCAATATCTGAAAGAACTGCCAAGGGAGACTGCTCTGTTGATAAAGCAGATTCGAAAAATAGTCTGAGAATGAGGAATAATCACAGCCTTGCCTGTGTTATTGGGCAGAAAACAATATTTTTTTAACAGCCTGGATAGAAGTAACATAAGTACCATTAACAATTTAGCTTCTCCAGAAGTAAGGAACACTCATTATTTTAACAAGTTTTCTCAGCCAAGAAGTACTCAAGGGCATTAAGAGTGGGATGATAACTGATGCTTTTTAATATGTACGAGTACATGCTCCAGGAGAGCTGCCAGTTCTGCCACCTGGGCAGAGTGCAAAGAAATGAGGAAATTTCACGACTCTGCAGAACACAAACTGCAGAATTGAGACCAATTTTATTTACATTCTGACCTTTCAGTCTTTTTCCTTTCTTCTCTGTTATGTTTAAGTTCTACATACCAACTACTAAATAGATTTATTTAATTTAGACCTACGTATAGTCATACTGAAATATATTTAAATAATAACATCATGTCTAGACCTAAGACATGGTTAATGGTAACAAGCATACCCAAAGACAGGTGTCATGCACTATGGAGACGGTTGTTCATAAGATTTTATTGCATAGTTGAAATTTGCTGAGAGACTAGATTTCAAGTGTTCTAACCACATACACACAATGATGATCATTAGGTGAGGTGATGGATATGTTAGCTTGATTACAGTTACCAATTTCATATATATATATATATATATTTCAGATATATATATCATGTATGTTAAATAAATACTTTTATTTGTCAATGACTTGCAAGTAAAGCAGACATATCAAAAGTCCATAATATATCCATGAGGTTATTATTTTGAGAAATTACAAGAAAATATAAATGCATAGATCAGTTTCTGGGCATTGTACTTCTGTTTCTGTTCTTTGAACAATAATTTTCTCAGAAAGTTTTTAAAACATAACCATGGTTAATAATTTAAAACCTCAGGTTAATGATAACCCATTATGTTTAGCAAAATTCCCAAATTTATTAATGGTTTTTCAATATTTAATTTTTATACAATATTTAATAATTAATTATATCAATATTTAAGATTATTTAATTAAAGTATTAATTTATTATATATAACATACACCTTAACATCAGTAATTTGTTTCTGAAAACATTCAGCATAAGAATACAAACAGGTAGGCTCTTTCCTACTTATTTTAAAAGAAAAAAAATCCAATTTATTAAGATGTCAACCCTTATAAATTTCCCTAAAGTGTAACAAAATATAGAAAAATATTTTACATAAATTACAATCATGCCAAATTATAAAATGTTTGACACATCACGTCCTGATCACTTAAAACTAACATAGCTATTACTTGCCAGCTTTAGTCCCAGAGATAGTTGTTCAAAATTGGCAGCACTTGTAATGCACAACCCATTGAATGACTTCTAGGGAGCTGTTCGAACTACCTGTGGGAGTCTCACTTTCCTATGGACTCGAACCTATGAACTTCTCCCACTAGAGACTTTATGTTCTGAGACATTAATATCAATTTTTCTTTTATATTCATTAACCGAAACATTTATTCAAACACTTACTACCCAGTTTGTATCTTAAAAACAATGAAGCAAACTTCTTCAGAAAATATAACTATTTGAAATAATCTTTTTTCATTTAAATGTTCACTTTATTGCTACTACCTTTCTCCTCCTAACTCACACCGACACACAGGCTCTTAGTCACACACATCAGTTCTTAACTTTATTCCTCTTTTAGTCTGTAATTCCCAGGCAGGCTGTACACAAGGTGTCATAATGGTCCCTGGCATCCCTAGGCTTATAGGTTCCATGCCATTCACACTATCATAAAAGTTGAGTGCTTTTCACTTACCAAAGTCCTAAAAAGGAGGTCTAATTGACCCCATTTGATCCATCCATGCATCCCCGAATTACTGTCATTGGGCACCCTGATGGAACATTCTGGGGGATACATTCTCTGCTTGTGTAGAAGTGGAATCAGGAGATCACAGCCTAACAACACACCCAGTATCTCCCTTTCTCTAAGCTGCAGAGGGACAGCTGACATTTCTAAAGCATTGCTTATATATACTGTATTTTTATTTAACAAAACTAAACCATCATCATTTTTAAACAAAAGACAACTACCATTGAAATTCAAAGCTCAGATGATCATTTTCTAAATAGATTTAATTGGTGATCATCTGTAAAGTAGCTTAATTTTAAGGGTATTTTTTTCTCCTGTGTATTAAATCAACATTGTGAAAGTTCCCTAATCTTTGGAGGTGTTGATGGCAGCAATGGATGCAGTATACACTCAGTCCTGGGCACTCTTGTTTCTTGCCGTTCTGTTCCTCCTTGTCACTTCTCCTTAATGGACTGTTCTGTTACTGCCATTTCATGACTTCTCCATTGCCATTTTACTTCATGAACTCATTATTTCTAATTGCTGTTTTATGCCACTCTTTGATTCATCAGTTTTTATTGTTTCATTTAATTGACTCCTTTGTTTTAATGATGTTAGAGAAAAATGGGTTTAAATATCTTAGTTATTTTGCAAATTTTGATGCTAGAGAGCTTAGCTTTGTTGTTCCATTTTCTGGATAGAAAAAAATAAATGACATGTTTTCCGCATTCTATTTAGATTTCCATCACTAACGTCATTTTATGCCATGACCTTCTGAATTTACCTTCAAAGGCTTTAGAAACACTGCTGTGTATGCTTGCTTTAGTTTATTGTGGAACTTAATATACGTTTCATTTCATCTTTTAAGTTGTAACATTCCACATGACAGATTTTTCCTTAAGTCATAACTCTAAATCTTATATTTTCTTAACTGAGTCAAGGATTACAAAAAAAGAAAAAAAAATCAAAGAACTGGTGAGAATATATAAGAATATTTCAGGAATGTATCCGTTGTTTTAATTTTTTTCTATAATAGATGTGACTGTTCACATTATTGTGTTTTGACTTTCTTATTTCTTTTATTTCGGTGATATTTGGTATTATGTCTTTCTAAGACATTGCTCATTTTGAGGCAGAGATTTGGGGATACAGATGGAGAGAGAGATACTGAGTCTCCAAGGAAGCACTATGAAACCTTGGAATGCAGAATATACCCATGAACTGTTACTACTCTTGAGCAACTCAGGTCGTGCCCTTGGCCCGTCCCTTTGACCCTTGTCTTTGCCTATAAAAAGTAACTTCAGGTCAATACACGAAAGCAGGGAAAATAGATGCAAAATTGTGTAACTCTGCCCTTACATCACCTCCAGTGCAGCTCACAGCCACTGTCTCTCTAGAAAAACTTATGCCCAACTTAAGAAGTTGCTATCTTTTCCTCTGGAGATAGCTGACACTCTCCCTAGAAGGCATCCTTTTCTTTCCCCCCCCCAAATTTCTCAATGTCAAGATAGCCCACATTTTCTCTTGGACGTGTGTCTGTTTCCCTACATAAATCTCTGGCTGTTCTCTGATAGGCACATGCTACAATTCTTTTCCATCATGTGTTCCAAAGACCCACTTGTTCTGACTAAGTCTCTCTAGGTATTCCTCTGACCTCTGAAGACAATTTCATATACATTGTCAAAATTATTAGCATGAGGTTGCTTATAATATTTCCTTATAGGTATCTTTAAAATTGTAGCAATGTCATGCTCCCATTCCTAATAATGGAACTTTGCTCTTTCTCTTTTTGTTTTGAGCTGTCTGGTTAGATGTATATCAATTTTATTAATCTTTTCATAAAGCTGGCTCTAGTTCTATTGATTTCTCTATTGCTTTTCTGGTTTTGGTCTGATAATTTTCATGTTAATCTTTATAATTTTATTTTGTTACTTTGTGTTTAATTTTTTCTTTTTGTTTTCTAGTCCCATAAGGTAACAATTGAGGGCAAGGAATTATGACCTTTCTTCTTTTTTACTATTGGCATTTAAGCTTATAAATTTCTATTTAAGCAAAGCTTTAGGAACATCCCCCCAGGTACCTATATGTCCTATTTTCATTTTAACAAACTTTAAAATACTTTCTAATTTCCTTTTAAAACTTCAAAATACTTTCTAATTCTAATTGATTTTAACAATAAATTATTCATAATTATTATTTTAATTACAAACATTTGAGGATTTTCTAGAGAGCTTTCTGTTATAGATTTCTAATTTAAATCTGTTGTGGTTATAGGACATACATTGAATGACCTGAATCATTTTAAACATATTGAGAAATATTTAATGGTCAATTTACTTCATTTGATTCCCAATATGTCTTGGATACTGTTTGAGTGTATCCTCTGAGAGTCTATGGGAGCTTGGTCCTCAGTGTGACAATGTTAAGAGGTAGAGGTACCTTTAGAGATGAGTCATAACAGGAGATCATTACTAGCTCCTTTCTAAGTTCTCCATTTCTGTTTTACCACTTAACCTCTTACTCCCACATCCACTGCCCCCATGAAGCCATTTATCACAAGGTCTTTATCAGAGCTCAGTCAATGTCAGTACCTTGGCCCTGAGCTTCCAGACTGTGATCTAAGTGAACACATTTCTTCACCAAGTTCCAAGCCTCCAGTATTTTCCTACAGTAACTGAAAACTAATAGAGCATCCTTTCCTCTATGAGTCTCAGATAGTTTCTCTTGCTATATTCTCAGGCTTAGTAACTTTTTTTTATTTTTAGTATATGACTTGCTCTTAATCCCACATAATGTTGTTTTCATTTGAACCAGTTGTTTTTATTGCTAGAAGTTTGATCTGGGTCTTTTTATGTCACTTACATCTATTTAAGCATATGGAATTCAGTCATAATTGTTTCAATACTCTTCCTTATTAATTCTAACATCTGTGTCAGTTATGTACGCATTTTGATTCTTCTGTTTGTGTCTTTATTCTTTGCACCCTTAGTAATTTTTATTGGATACCAAATACAGTAAATTTTAGCAGAATAATTGATTTTAGATTACTATTAATATTCTTGAGCTTTGATCTGTTGTAGTCAAGTATCAAGGAAATCTTTTGATTCTTTTGTATTGTGTCTTCCTTGGTTTTGGCAGAACCAGAGCAATTCTCAAGTTAGGGCTAAATGCTCTCCATGTTGGATGCCATAACTTTCTTAGAACCCTACTCAATGCACCATGGATTGTGAGGTCTTCCCGGCTGCTTTATGGAAACATCGCTGTCCCCAGCCCTCTGACCACTAATCCTCCAGGTGATCCTTTCCTCAACCCTGCATCTTTTCTTCACAGTAGTATGCTAATCGCTACTCAGCTAAATAAAAAGAAGACCTTCTACAGATCCCTGAAATTCTGCCCTTCATGGTACTCATTTCCAAAAATTCTAGATTTTCTGTCTTCTTAACACTGCCATTTCTCACTCTAGCTCAGGAACTCCTGTCGTCTCCACCAGGGCTGCCTCTTTCTTCACCCCAGGATGAGAACTCCTCTAAAGCAACATATAGGAAATTCACGGGATTCAACTCATTTTCTTCCCGTCTCTTAAGAATCATTTTCCCTCCTTGCCTGATTTTTAGTGCTTACAAATCACTATTTTACATATTTTAACAATTATTGACAATTTTTTCAGAAGACTAAATGTAGTCCAATTTCTTCATTTTGGGCTAGAAGCAAAGTTCCTCATAATAACATTTTAGAATGTTTTATTTTTATAATTTTGTACACTTTATTAAAATTGCTTTGAAATACTCAAAATACTGGGCTGGGATTATAGCTCAGAGGTAGAGCATTAGCCTAGCATGTGTGAGGCACTGGGTTCGATTCTCAGTATTGCATATAAATAAATGAATAAAATAAAAGTCTGTCAACAACTAAAAAAAATTAAAAACAAGAAATACTGAAAATATTAATAATATCTTGGAGCTAATTAAAATTTAAGTTATATTCCCTAAGAACTATGGAAGAAATATCAAGTAATTTAATGTCAATAATTTATTTCCTTATCAGAAAGTTCTAAAATCGAGCATTTAAATGCATACTAAGAAAAAACTCAGTATAGCACAAAGTAGGATTCAAGTAGATTCATTTTGTTTTTGTTTTTGTTTATAGTGCTCTACAATGAAATGGTCTTTTGTATTGCAATTTGATTATAATGCATGATGCATGAGACAAAACTAGCTTGGAGGAGAAATTTTTGGTGCATACTTTCCTTATTTTGATTTTTCTAAGATGAATACCTTAAATTTTCTTTAAATATTGGGTAGCATTACTTAATTGATGAGGAGGGGTCCCCAATAGAGGAAGAGCAAAGTTACCCTGCCATTGTGAACACATTTCTTTCATATGGTTGGATACAACTTGTTTTCACTCTTCTTTAAAAAAAATTAAAATAAAAGTCATTATGATTCATTAGAACCATAGGAAATAGCCTTCCAGTAGGAAAGATAGTTCAACCAACTTCTCCCATGCTGGATTCCTCTATAGACGAGCAGGAAAACAAAACAATTATCTCAGAATACCTGATGCCAAAACTGGAGTAAAAAAAAAAATGCAACCATAACTGTAAAAGCATTGGCAGGTATTTCAGAATACATTTCAGATTAAGCTCCCACCTACCTACTCCTATCCTATTTCAGAACTTTTTTCCTTTTATATAAAATTCTGTAATATCTTTCTAGGTATTGCCCTCAATTCCTTACTTCAATACCCCTGAACTCTCTTTCAGACTCCGGCCAGACTTATTTTCATGTGGCCATAATTTACAGCATCAAGTCCCTGTGCCCAAGAATCAAAGATAATTTGACTTAATTACCACTGCTCATCAAAATTTAATGCCCAATGTCAAGGTTATTATTTTTAGATTCCATCCAACCTGGCTCTTTTCTCCAGAATGAGCCACTAGTCCATTCAGTCCAGATTTAATTCAGCAGTCTTAATCAGGACCCCAATAACATACTTGCTGATTCTCTATTCTAGTCAATAATGTCCCTGCTCCTCCTACAAAAGCTGATTCACTTCTCACAGTACCACCTCAGATTCACTTACCAAACACTCACCAACGACTCTGCCTCTTCTAAACAAACATTTACTTTTTATTGTTATTCAATACTTATCTATAGTCTTTCCTAAAATAAAGGTTCTTTTAGATGAGTACTACCCACCCATCACACTCTCAGCCTGTATTGCTTGACTCCCAAATTCTCATGCTTTTACTCTCGTTCATGTCAGCAGATAAACTTAATGGGAAAACAGACACCCCCGCATTTTCCTACAATTAAACATATCCAGGATCCTCTCTTGTCTTCCTTCCTTCTTTTTTGATAGAGGAGCTATTCTTGCTCTTACCTAAAGCCAGCCACTCCACTGTGACTTGACTCTCATTCACTCCTTTCTTCTCAGCTATCAGCACTTTTCTCTTTTGACATCTACCTTTTTCTCAAATGAGTCTTTCCATTGCCTTAAAATAAATTTCCTTCCATCAAGCTACATCTCTGCGACCCACATTCCCCTCATCAATTCACCTTTCAGAAATTCAGATTGACATATAAAGCAGTTTTCCCACTTTTTGTCTTGGATAACTACAATTTGATTCAGGCTTAAAATGTCCAAAAATAAAATTAATAATGTATTATTAAAAATGTCCAAAATAAAATTAATAATGCCCACGCAAGTAAGCAAACAAAGAAACAATGCCTGGTCCTTTCCCAGTGTTTCTGTCTTGGTGTGTATAACTGCCACAAACTTACTGTCTTATTTTTTTTTTTTTTTTTTTTTTTTGCATATACTGCCCATCACAAAAGCTGATAGTTTTGCACCCTGATTACCAATGACTATCTCTTTTCTGTGCAGTTCTACCTTCTTTGAAAAGCTGCCTCCACTCTTGGCCCTAAGCACTCCAATCTGGCTTCTGTCTATGGCAATCCATTATAGCCTTGCTTAAATGCCCAATGATATCTCTGTTGCTAAACCAGTGGAAACTCTTTTCTTTTTATCTTACTAGATATTTTAAAATAATTCAACACTGTTCATAATCTTCCTTCTATAAATGTTATTTTTCCTTGTCTTATGTGAAAACTCTCTTTTAGATTTCTGATTAATCCAACCACTCTTTCTTCATTCCCTACTTTTCAATTTAAACTGTTCCACCCTAGTTGGAGTTTTACAAGCCTCGGTCTGAAAATCTCATCCACGTTGGCTTCACTGACCACTTGTAGATACTGCTCTTTCATCTTGGTCAACTGGTGCCTACTGTTTAGAAGAAAAACCTTCCCAAACCTCCTAAATAATGTCATTTCCACTATTAATGACTTTCATAATACCATATAGCTTTCTTTATAATACTGGCTAGCTTCAATTTTAAACTTATTTACTTGATTCTTCTATTATCTTTTTCCACCATTACAGTGTATCATAAGAGCTAATTTTACATTTTAACTTTTATTTTACTTTTTATTTCTTTTATATACAAATGTCCTAGAACCACATCTTAATTATAAGAGGTGTTTTATAAATATATGCCAAATCAATAAATATTAAATGAGCACATAAATTAAAAATATTCAGTGCATGATGTTGACTGTAATTCATGGTCAAAAGACTTTTCTCATTTTTATAATGTACCCCTAAGTTAAGGAAATTTATTTGGCAATATATAATACTGCTTTCACAAAGATAACAGACTTGATATAATGCAATCTTCTTTGGTTTATCGTGTCAATGTAAGCTGTGACATGATATATGTTTCAAATACAATGATAAATAAACATTCTTTCACAATTCAGTTAATTAAGATGTGATCTGATTTGAAAACTTGAGAACTAAATGATCCATTGTATTAAAATTCTAATTTTCCTCACAAATACTGAACTGACCTTCCTCATGCCAGCATAAATTAAATCATATCAGATTTTTATTTTATTCTTTTCCCTGTAAAACTGTGTACTTATTATGCTCATTGAGCTCTAAGATAATTTATGTTAAATTAGTTGATTTTCTTCATAACAGAAAACAAGATCTTACTAGTACTTGAGAATTCAGCTGAAGCACTTAAATTACATTCTGTATGAGGATATGCTTTATATTGGATAATAATAGAAAATAGATATAAGGTATTTCATTTTAAAGCGACTTTTATCTGCAAATTCATCAGCCTATGAAAATATTAATGAAATGAGCAACACACTGAGCATGATGTATGTGGACCTGTTCCCTATAAAAATTTCAGTGACTTGACCATTCAACCACTATTTACAGTCAGAACTATCTGTTTCTTGCATTATGAAAGTTCAATGTCAAAAGAACAATAAAGGTTTAAACTCAATAAAATTGCATCCAAAAGTAAACAAAAAAGATAAATGTACATGTTTATTTGAAAGACTGTTTTCCAGAAAGCATATTTTTTCTCCAAACTGAGTACTTTTTATTTTGTAATCTTTTAAAAAACACCTTATCTGATTTTATTATCTGTTTTAAAACTCATTAACATATTATTTTTACCATGGTTATTCCATTATATGCATTCTGGGTGAACTGATCAAATCCAACCTCTCTTTTTCAACCACCCTCTCCCACATACCCTTCTTAATCTCTTGTAATCACTATTTTACTTTCAACTTGACCTTTTTTGACTTCCAAGTAGGAAAAATAATCTGCAGTACTTTTCTAAAACTGTGTTTTAAATATATTATTGAATACATTAAATTTACTATTAAAGTTATTAAATGGACAAAGTTAGTCATATTCTTGTGTAATGTCCTCCTCTTTTCCTTTCCTCATATTTACAAATCATACCATTATCTCCCATTCTACTCCCTTTTTTCTCTCTTTAGGAAAATACAGTGGCAATCCCTGTATTCCTATTAGAACAAAAATCATTTCAGTTGTACATTTGTTGAAACAATGCTAGGGAAGACAAAGAACTCAGAGTGGAGGCCCTTTACTGCAGGGGGAAGGGATTCAGGATCTCCACTATTTCATAACAGTAAATCAAGGTATCTTTAAACTCCCAGAGCTGTCCTTTTTCTGCATATAAGAAGGGATATTCTTTTACTGAGATTTTGCCAGTGTCAATGTATGTGAAATTCTCAGTATATATTACAAATGTTTCTTGGCATGGATGTTTAGTTCATTTTAATATTATTGTTTGCTTCAGAGCACAATAAATTTCTCTCTTGGATGAGTTATTGCTGTAAGAAAGGTACATTGAATGGTATAGAGAAATAAACTTAGTGGAAATTTGTCAAAAATTATTACAATTTTAATAAGTAAAATTTTAAAGAAACAAATTTTAATCAATTATATGATATAGTGGAGATGAAAAATGTGTTCAATTGGACCAGTAAAGAGAATGAGGGAACTCAGTGCTTAAATAGGCTTAGAGTTTCACTATCCTGCATAATAGTTCTGCTTTAAGCAAATCTAATCTTTGTATAATGCCAAAAATTAAACATTGCTTTAATTGTAAGGTTTCGCCTTCACACAGAGAGGTCCTAAAAGTTTCAAATATAATAAATATAATTTTAAAAATTAAGAATGGAGATTGTGGCGGGTGAGACCCGGGGCCCAGGGTTACGCCACATGCATCCAAAGATGGCGACTGGCAGAGAGCCAAAGGGCATGCTGCATTCCCGCCTTGAGAAAAACAGGAAGCGTTTACCATTGGCTGTATGATAATTAGTTAGGCTGCCTAGCGCGTGGACAGATATATCTTACATGTATGATTGAGCTCGTGATCGCTTGACCTTTAATAGGATTGGATGGACATATCTGGTTACAATTGCTTATGCATGAAACTGCTTATATATTGAGGGTGTTATCCGAATAAAGTGGAAGTTGCTTCATGAACCTCTGAAGTGTATGTGTCATTTGTCCCGCTGGTCGCTGGCAAGCAGCAGGAGATAATATTTTTAACTAGCTCATTAGTGGCAAGCATGTAATACTTACCTAGATTTAACATTTAACTCAATCACTTCCTATAACCATGAGTATATTTCATGGTTTTCATTAGCATGATGAGTATTTTATTTTACAGAGTTTGGGAGAATTTAAGTGAAAAAAGTACCAACAACAAATACATGACCAATATTATAGCTACCAATATTATAATTAAATTAATTCCTAAGATGAACCCATTTTTATATTTTAAATGAAAGGTATAGTATGATTTGACATCCCACCAATGAGAAATAAAATACTTCAATAAATTATAACAGAAAAAATGATAAAGTAACATGTTATATCACAAGGTAAAAAGATTAATCTAAAGGCAGTGTTCTATTTTTTCTATTCAGTTTAATTGACAATCATATATTAGCAGTATAATATATACTTTATGCCCTGCTTCAAGTAATATGGAATAAGAAAATGCCAAATGCTTACTCTGTTAATTATAGAGTTAGTGGAAATGAAATGCTTGAACATTGAATCCATAGTTGTACAACAAAATAAGATTTCCATCTAGAATAAGAGGCAAGATCACAAATGAGTTTAAAGATAAAAACCAAGAAGCACACAGTGTAGTATTTGGTACAGACAACAGTCAGTCATGAGGATAAGAGAGGATATTTGTTACAAGCACCTAGAAAAGTCTCATGATTGAGCAGGTATTTACCAGACTTTGAAGAGTGGTAGGCTTAGGAAAAGTGGAAGAGACATCACCAGAATATCAAACAGAAAATCACAAGAAATATAGAGGGGAGGAAATACATATTGTATTTGGGGTGACAGAAAGCAATAAACTACTCTACGAGAGAATACAGGCTTTCAGTAGTGTGGGGATAAGATTGAACTACTGTGAAAGGTCACAGGTACTATGAATATGATTTGGGACTTCATCTATCAGGGAATGTGAAACTTTTTGAGTGACTGAGCAAACACATTCCTATTTTTCTACTGTATGCTAGTTTGAGTCAAATATGATCTAAACACATTTCTATTTTTTACTTTGGATAAATTTACGAAAATATTGTTTTCCTTAGAATCGTTGTATAATCATAAAGACACAGGGAATGACAAAGATTTCTGCATTCTCACTAAAGTTACTCTCCACCAAGTAGGTTCCTATCTCAGGGAAGTTGGACAATGGCTGGCAGTGGCTCATCTGTAATCCTGCCTGTTAACATAGTGACCTGTTGAAATTGTCTAAAATTCTATCAGATAAGCCAGTTTTCTGGGGCATACTCCTATTACTCTGAAGTCGGTGCACACTATTTGCTGTGTAGATCTCGTTATATTTATATTACAGTCTATGGTGGTATGCATTGGCTCATTTAACTTAGTATCATAAAGATTAATTTCTCTAACTCAATAATTTCTCCAGAAGCACAAGTATTGATGAATGGCTTTCTTATCACATATCATCATCTCTGAAGTTATTACACACTAATTAGAACTCAACCTTCCTTGTTATTGTGTTAACTGAAGATCAATGTGCTAATCACTAAATAACAAGAGAGCATGGCAGGGATATTGCAGATTATCTCTGTCCTATCATCGCCACATGTGGCTGATGTCTTAAAGCCCGTCAGGACTTCTGCATTTAGAGTAAAGGTTAACGCAGCAGCCTTCTTCAACTGGCAGAACTGCCAGCAGGAGAGGCGGAATGATGAGTGTCACATGCCACCATAGACAGTGGCTTGGGAGAAACAGCAGCCTCCCACGTAGTTTGCTTCTGAACCTTTCCTCCCTCAAGATATTTTTGTACAGCTGGTGCTGGGACACGTAAGTCTCTCAGTTTCTGTTAAAGGTCATGAAGGAGACATAATTTTTTCAATGCAATGTTTGAAAAGAAAATAAATTCATATTTATGTTTACTCTAGTAGCCAATTTCTGTTTTCTTCAAAAAATTGCAGCCATCAAAAATTCCCAGAGCATTTTCAAAATGTGGAAGTTATAACTGCAAAGTAAATTTCTCAGTGAAGTATTCATGGAAATGACACATAATAACTCTATTCTCATTTGCATAAATGATATTTTGATGAATGCCAATTCATTTGTTTTTGATGTTTTTATTAATCCAAGCTAAAAGTGCTGACGGTCTTATCTTGACATGAATTCTACCGCTATTGTCAAATTATGAAGTAAAACGTATTATCAATTTATTCTTCATATGTATGAGTAAAATAAGGCATCCAAGAGCTGTGTGCTACCAACATATTCCTGATCTGTGAGAAACCGAAGCATAGATGCATTTGTTCAATGCCTATTTAACATGAAGTAAATTTAATAAACACAATTTATTTTACTCATAGTCGTGACTGGACACTATGTGATCCATCAAAGCCACCTACTGCTTGCTTTTATGAAACATTCCTGGCCTTTCAGTGTTCTGTTTATTAAACTATTTTCTTGTCTCTCGAGAGTGACATAGTTTTATTTTCCAAATGTACTATATTAGATTTTATTTTTCTTTGGGAAAATGTTTCATGGGACTATAGAATAGAGGGGGGAATGGGTTTAAGGAAATATATATATATATATATACGTTTGCATTATTAAATTACTATTAAGAATGTTAAGAACACAAATGGTTTAAAACAATCATGATAGACATAGGTGAGAAGGATGGAAAGATCACTGAAAACTGAAGAATAGAAACTATAAAACAGATGAATGTAGGAAGACTCCCCTCTATGGTTTCCTTTCTTAATTTTAAATCTTCATTCATTTGTTACATTTTTCATCAAATGAGTGAATGGGATCAGTTAAGCTTCTCCAGTAAAATACAGATAAGGAAAGCCTTGTTTTTGCCTCAACCTGGAGCACCCAAGAAACCCTGCAGGTTTTGCAGGCAAGAAGAACAAGAAAATTCTATTTATTTCAATCTCCATTGGATGTGTTGGACAACCATAATCAGAACGAAGACATGACCCAGTGCAGAAGGAAACAGAAATGAACCTAGTGCATTTGTAGCAGGAGGTGAGCAAATAAGGGCTGCAAACTGTGGAAGAAATGAAAGACCTATTGAAGTCAACAAATTGTAGGAAGGCAGCTATGCTCACCACTATAGCACCAATACACCCACACACTAATTTTAGGACAATCTTCTCAGACTATTAGGTTCAATCTCCACCTGTGCTACAGATCAGCCAGGTCTACAATTGTTAAAAGTCTCTTTTTCTATAGAGACTGCAGCATGGGGTAAGAAAATGGGTTGTGTTCAGCAGTGTATATGAGCTACTTGTGAAAGTCATGGGAATGGGATCTGATGAATAAAGTGGGTGGGCAAAGACAACCTTCCTTCAATTAGGACTCTGAAAAGAGTGGGCTCCCTCCAAGCTCTCTTTGTTTCAGAAAGATTGCAAAGCTGTACTCCTGCTTAATTATTGTTGCAGCCTTTACTTCTGCTGCCCGACTTGGCATCGTCTCTGCTGGCTTTTGCTGTCACGCTGCCAAGGCTGTTTCCATTCGTTTTACTGTCGTGTTGGCTCACTGAAAACTCTCCTGGCCATAATTCAAGTACATACATAGCCCTACCACAGTGGTGCCAAGTTCCCTCCTAAATCCTTTCCCTGGGTATCTTTACCTTGTTATGTTGTGTGCAACTGAGTTTTAAAGAACAGTTTCAAAAAGGCACAGTTCCAATCCAAAGATTGATTCATTCAATTGTGTGAGGAACAGCCTCCCCTGAACTTTTAGGCTCTTCTGATTCATTATAGGGTCCTTTTTACTACTGTGGTCTCTCTATGTAGACAAGTATTTAGAATTTCTTCTATAACGGTATCCAAAAATATTGCAGTGACGCTTACATAGCACAAATTAGATGACTTCGAGGAGCAAAGACTAATTCTACCACTGGACCTTATAGATGGATCCACAAATACTTATATCTTACCTTTGAGTTATTGCAATACCTACTTCTAGGGAAAATGGCTTAATATATTCTAACTTTCATCATTCTTCCAAGGACTCTGCTTTTTGAGGAAGCATAAAGGGTCTTCATCTTCACGTGGCCTAACAATTGTACTGGTTTCACATTCCTTTTGTTAAAATCCCTTATCCCACTGCAAGATTTCTGTAGGTGTTCTCATTTGTTTTTTAGTTTAATCCATTATCTAATGAGGTGAGTTGACTTAGTACTTTTATTGCTGCTATAACAAAATACCACAAGATGGAGCACCTTACAAACATTATTTGATTCACAATTCTGGAGGCTAAAAAGTCCAAGATCCAGGGGCCACATCTGCTGAGTATCTTCCTGCTCAACATGACATGACTCAAGTCACCATATGGCAAGATAATATGAGGGGGAGAGGAAAAGGAGGCCCAACTCCCCCCATTTATAAGCAACCTACAATTATTACAACAGATTTGATAAATTCATGAGGGTGAAACTCTCATGACTTGTTAACTTCTTAAAGGTCTCACCTCTAATAATGTCACAAAGGCAATTAAATTTCAACTTGAGTTTTGCAGGTGACATTCAACCTGTAACATAAGCCATCCCAAACACTTTGTTACTATTAATAAACTCTTTGTCTTTGTGATTGCTATTATAAAATGTCAGCAAATATAAAATAAAACAGCTTCCTACTTTTCTGCAGAATAGTCATTTTACTCATTAAAATTCTCCATTCTTTAACTGTGAGAAAAGGATTTGAGTTAAAGTTGGAATGCAGAGACAGCACGTACCTTTTTATCTAGCATCAAACTGACATACTCCTAAAACTTTTCATTAACTCATTGTCTTGTTTCTTTTTTCCCCTTGGCTATGCCAAGAATTGAGCCCAAGACCTTGGGCATGCTAGACAAGTGTCCTACCACTGACCTATCTTGGTCTTAAAACTCAGATTTAAATTTCAATTCCAATGAGACAAATTCAAAATTAATCTCACTGTAACTGTCAATGGATATTTTTTTTTCATTCTATGTCTACCTATTTACTATGGTCTGTTTTTAATATTAAGTTTTATGAATATATCATATTTTTCTGGATCAGATTTCTGGGTCATTTGAGTGTGTGCTTTAGAAAATTTATCTATCGTGAATATGAAAAAAGTACCTTAAATAAGAGTGTGAATGAAAGGCAAATACCTTTTAAAAATAATGGCAAACATAAAACTTTATTTGAATCTTGAAATTTATTTAATGGAATAAACTCGGATGATCTACCACTTTTTATTTGCAAATTGAAACTAAATACCAAAATGTGAAAAACAAAAGCAAAATCTAAGTGAAATGCTTATTAAATCTGTTTAAGAGCGTGTCTCTCTCTCTTTCCTCTCTTTCTTATTTTGATTTCTAGACTGTTATTGCCAAAGTCATTATAAGTTTTGTAAATTTAATGATGCCATGAGAGATAGGGTACTTAAAGAAAATGAGGAAAAACTACCATTTGAAGAATCTGAACTAAATTTCAGATTTGAATACCTAAGTTAAAGAAATAATACTTTCATCAAGAACAAACTACTTTAAAAGTAGCAATTGAATAAAAAAATAATTCACTCACTTTAATTAAAAAATATGAGCATATATACCACAGTTTCTTTACCCATTCATCTATTGAAGGGCATATAGATTGGTTCAACAATCTGACTATTGTGAATTGAGCTTCTCTAAATGTTGATGTGCTGCATCACTGTAGTATGCTGATTTTAAGTACCTTTGGGTATAAACCAAGGAGTGGGATAGCTGGGTCAAAAGGTGGATCCATTCCAAGTTTTCTGAGACCTCTCCATACTGCTTTCCAGGGGAGCAGAGTAGTTCATATTTTGACATGGTGTTTAGATATGTACTGGCATGGTAAGACATGTTGTTGTGGACATGACTGCCATGGTTTAGATAGGAGGTGTCACCCAAAAGCTAATGTGTAAGACAATGTAAGAGGGTTTAAAACTGAAGTGATTGGGTTATGTGTTAATCCACTGATTGCGATTAACTAGTTGGTACCTGAAGGCAGGTAGAATGTGGCTGGAGGAGGTGGGTCCTTGGAGACATACCTTTGGAGTATATATTCTGTAGCTGTTAAATGGAGTCTCTCTCTCTCTCTCTCTCTCTCTCTCTCTCTCTCTCTCTCTCTCTCTCGATTCTGTGAGAAAGAAAGGGAAAGGCAGGACAAAGAGGCTTAGGATTGACTAGCACAAATTTCAGAGAATTGTGCATTGTAGGCACTCTCCTGAGCTCTGTGGTATCTGGCCATGGGGTGATTACTACAGGGAAATATTGACCTGAGTGTAAGAGCCTTATGGATTGGATGGGATCTGAATTGGCTATTTTGCATATGAAAGACACTGAATCATTTGCCATCTCTGGGGAATAGCTAAATTTGAAGAACAGTCCTTTCCAGGATCAGCAAAGCCCAAAGATGTCAAATATCAAAATGAAAAGACATGCTTAATACATTGTCTAATATTTTGCTTTACTCAATCTTTTGAAGGTGTGGGGAAACCCCCACATCTATTTAGTGTGATTCAATTAAGGCTTTGCATTAAGTAGCCCTATCATGCCTCACAATCTGGGACCCCACATAAATGGACGGGGTGATTGTCTGTCAATAACACATGATTTAAGGCTATTCACATTCATTTTTCCTGTAGTATTTCCTTCAGTTCACTTTTTCAGTTAATAAGGCACTAAAGACTTTTTTAGTTAAGAAATTTTGAATTGGTTTTGTCAACTTACAAACAAAAATTGTGATCAAATGTATTTTTCTATAAAAGAAGTCATATCCAATTCCAAGGGTTAAACACTAGCATTTGACCTTTGTTAGCAGAGTCCTAGGCCTGAGGCCTAGCTCTGGGGTCCCAACAAACCAGGTCCAACCCTTTTCTTAAAAAAATAAACAAATAAATATCAGTAAGAAGCATGAAAGGAACTTTTTACTGAAATGGCCAGATCAGGATTGTGGAGTGAGATCAAGTGTCTAAGCTTCTTCTCTGACTATTGACTTGAGCTTTCAGTTCAAACAGAGGAAGAATTGGTGTAGATATGCATAATTAAATAGTGTTGCTCAAACTTTGGTCTGCTTTATCATTATCTAAGCTCGGGTTCTGTGAGATGGGTCCAGAGTAGTCCTTATCATTTGAAGGGACAATGTCCATTTGCTTCTCAGGATGTTTATCAGACCCATGATCCATTAAGGAAGCAACTCGAGTCCCTTGAGATGATTGCGCCTGCTTAGGGAGAGAGCCTCATCATGGAATGATCTGCCTGCAAGGCTCCACTGCTCCTAGAAGGTATAGGACAATGATTGAAGACTTTTCGGTGCCACTCCAGGGGTCTGGAAGAGGAGAGGCATCCTTGGAATCCTTTAAGTTTTTACTCTTCAGCTTTAAAAGCTGGAAGTTATATGATCCTGCAAATTTTGAAAAGTTCTTAGTTATTCTTATGTTGATGTTGACAGTCTTGAAGGGGGATGAGATAAGTAAATTTAGGGCTAATAAACCTTGTATTACACTCCTCAAGTGATTAAGATACTATGTGCAGAATCAAAGTTTCAAGTACTAAAGGAGATAAAAAATGAAGGCAGAGATGCCAAGCTTTATCCTGCTTTTAGTTACCCATTGGGCACTGGTAGACCCAAGTGAAGAATCAGTGTTTTTAACAAAAACAGGTTCTACTTCTCTGTTATTTCCTGACCTATATTAATGTCCAGCACTCACGAATGGCTTTACCAGTTCTAAAAAAGGACAGAAATTTTTATTCCTTTGCAGATTCCCTACTGGATTTTCCATCAGCACAGTCTAGATATAATTAAATCTGCTAAGATTGTACTCTGTAAAAAGCTGTATCATATTCATATTGTAAAAGATATACTGTTATCTATAATAAAATTGCAGCAAATTGACACTAATAAAATAGAATTGCATAAAAACTGTGAACCGTAATATTTTAAATGGGAATTAAAATAAACATTTAGAAATAAATTTGAGTTCCAACAGGCAACTGCCAAATAACTTGCGTTCATGTGTTTCCTTTTGGAATATAGAGAAAATCTGTGCATATGTGTGTAAAAGTGAAATATTATGGAAATAGTATGAATTGATGAACAAGAAACAATACAAGGAAGAGTCTGGCTTTATGGCTATAATATAATACTTAAGGTACAGTCATAAGTAGTTTGAAAAACCTAATACTGTTTATGGGGATCTTGTAGGAAGTAAAGAGACAGTTGTATCAGGAACTCTTGGGGAAATCCTCATTATCCTCATTACATACATGGTCCTTTGTCCTAACCCAGCCCCAGAACCAAAAAAAAAAAAAAAAAAAAAAAAAATGATTTCTCATGTTTTGCTTTTCTAGGTTTTAATCAAAGGGTCTATGACTCCAAGTAATCTGAAAGGTATAGAAGATTCTTGAGATTTGTATCTAGTTTCTCTGAACACTTCCCATCCCTCTGCATCTCATCCATAGTCCTGTTCCATTATGTTTCCATCTAGAGTTCTAAAATCAAGGATCTTGTGGTCTAGTTCCCCTAATTCTGACATTTTCTAAAGTTATTCACATTTGAATTAGAAGCTTCCTTCCGATCACTAAGAGTTTCTCATCCTTATTTAGAACCACCAGGTTGGTAAGAAGTCATGTTATAATGATGGAGTTTCTTTCTGAACTTCTACATTCTAATCTCATGAAATGGCAGCTGGTGGTCTTATCAAGGGGGACAGTTGTGTTATCACAGTGGTGTTTCTGAACTACCTCTGCTTAAGGCAGGCAGGCTAAGACTCCACTCATAAAATGTATGAGCCTTATTACTTAAAGCAATCTGAACGAATCCAGGGAATTTGAAACAAAGAAAAATAAATTCCTCTATATTCCTTCTAAGCTGGCTATTAATAAAACCAACTTTCCTGCCAAATTGAGTCTGAGTATTTCTGGAACACAGCAAATGATAGAAGCTAGTCTCTGGCACACATGGGGGAACTGCCCCACCCGGTGACACCATTGCTCTGCATACCTGTTCAGCTAGAGATCTTCTGATGGATCCCAGGGTATTGCTTGTGCTCTTTACAGAGCAATTGTTTTGAAAACTGTATTAGCAAGTGACTTAATATTGGAATGTCTCTAGTGTCTGTAATTTTTGTTATCTATTTTAGACAAAACAAAAAGATGTAAAACCATACAGTGAAAACATATGGAATGATGTTTTGTATTATGTGTCATAAAGAAAAAAAATCAAATTAAAATAACAAGATACTATTGCACCTCTAAGATGGTCAAAATTCAGAAAACTGGCAACACCTAATACTGACAAGTTTGTGTAGCAACAAGAACCTTCGTTCATTGCTGATGGGAAAACAAAGTGTCACAACAACCTTGGGAGATAGTTTGGCATTTTTTTTTCATAAAATGAACAGAACTTTACTATGAGATTCGCAAATGTGCTCCTTTGTATTTACCCAAAGAAATCGAGGAAAAGTGCATAAAACCTACACGATTATTTATAGCAACTTTTTTTTTTTTTTTAATTTTAGTTGTAGGTGGACACAATACCTTTATTTATTTATTTATATGTGGTGCTGAGGATCAAGCCCAGTGCCTCACGCGTGCCAGGCAAGCGCTCTACCACTGAGCCACAACCCAGCCCCTATTTATAGCAACTTTATACATAATTGCCAAAACTTGGAAGCAACTAAGATATCATTCAGTAGGCAAATGAATAAATAAACTTGTGCACTCATAAAATGAAATATTGTTCAGTGCTAAAACTAAATGATCTACCAAACCATGGCAAGATATGGAGGGGACCCAAATGTATCTTACTAAGTGAAAAAAGCAAATTTGAACTTTAGAAAGTGTGAAAAATTCCTTCCAGGAATTAAGAGGGAGAAAGAGATGAACAGGTGAATTACAGGGATTGTTAGAGAAACTATATTATGATACCATAAAGGTGGATACATACCATTACATATTTGTCCAAACAAGAGAATGGACCTCACCAAGAACAAACTCCAATTGCAACAGGGCTTTGCTTATAATGATGTGTCAATGGAGGTTGATCAGTTGTAACAAAGGTACCACTCTAATGGGGATGTTGTTATTGGGCAATGCCATACCTGTGAGATGAGAGGCTACATAGGAAATTTCACCACCTTCTTTTCCTGTGATTCTAAAAGTGCTCTAAGATACTTTATATTTTTTAAATACCAGGAATTTAATAACAGCTGATAATAATAATAATAAATTGAAAAACATAATCTCACCCTTCAGGCTTAGTAAATTAAATTTACCAATAAAGTTAGAGCTTCCTGTGTACTCTTCCTACTCTACTTACTTCCCTCCACAAAGGGGTACAATCCCTTATCTTCTTCGTAATTACTCACAAGCTTGCATGCACTTTCACAACATCTGGCTGTGTCCATAGTAATTTATGATACCATGTACATGTTTTGAAATATCCCCCACAATGTATCACCATTATGATAAGGACTGTTTATGAAATTTAGCCATGCTAATTCATACAATATTTCATTAGTCTTCATTATTATAATGTTCTATTATTTAAATTGATCTTTTTTACCAATATATTTTCCCATAGATGGTAATTAAGTTCTTTCCTAATATTTACAGTTTAAAATTCATAATCACTAAAATTACAGCTTAGTAAACAACCTTCTGTAGAACAACAATATTCCTGGTCACAGAGCCGAAAGTAAAATAGCTTTGTCATAAGGAACTGGCTATTTTGATTTGTTACATAATGCTCAATCAACTTTCCAATGTAGACATAAAATATATAATACTCGTAGTAGCATATGCTGCAACATACTTGTTAAGATTTGTTTAATCCAATAAAATGTTCTATGGTTGCATTTCCTCATTAATATCCGAGGAAAATGCCAGTTATTATGTTTATTGACCATTTTGGTTTCCATTCTGTGAATGTTTAATTCATACCTTTTGTCATAGTTCTGAATTCCTCTTTCTTATTTGCTTTCTTGGAGTCCTACATATGGACATTAATTGGGGATGCTTGTGTTTATTATATAGGAATTTCCACTCAAAGCCATAACTTTTTGTCTTTTCACTGATTTTATGGGGGACATTGCATTAGTAGTTACATTTGTACATAACTTCTTGCAGGGTTTGAACCTTTTAAAATCTCATGCAAGAAGTCATTCTTAGTCCAAAAGGTTATGAGGAGGATATTTTCTGCTCTAAATTTTTAAGGGTTTTGCCTTTTTTATGTCTTCTCCTCCAACCGTAAGTACATTTCATATGTGGTCTGATTTTCAGAATCCTTTAAAAAAAAGTCATTTGTGCACATTGATGGAATGTTTCCTTTTTTTTTTGCTTCCTTGTTAAGTGTGGACCTTTGTCACACAATGTCACACAATGAAAACATCCATGTATCCACGCCTAGATCCAGCCAATTATGCTTTCTGAGTAATATTTTTAAATATAGAAGAGGTAAAATGAGTGATTTTGACTGATGCTTTCTTATATCAGGGGGAGAGTTAACACTAATGGCAATTTATGGTGAAAATCAGATTGTCTTTCAACCTAAAGAGTTAGGTATTTGTTCTAAGTTACTGATGTCTTTCCAGTGACATGTCTGAGCGTTTTAGGACTTTTTCTTCTCTTTTTTGGAGAGTGAAGATCTATGGCCTTCCTCTCCTAAACACAAAGATTGATCAGACCACAAGTTAGCATTCCATCTACTTAAAACTAAAGCAGATTGAGCCTTCTAAACAGAGGGATTCCACATGAGCACCTCCAAGTATCTTGTAACATATAACCAAGTGAAAATGTCTCATTCTTTAATCCTGAAGTAAATTCAACCACAGGAACTGATTGAAACTGTTTCAACAGGTAAACAAACGAATAGAATCTTTTTGCATGTGTGAGAACAATCTCTGTAGAGAATCTGCTACAAAATCATGTTAATCCTGGCAGGCTTAAAATGAATTAACTGGGAGATGATATTAAATAGGTTGGTGATGACTAAAAGGTTCCCAATTTCTGAAAAGACATGGTTATAGTGGCTCGTCTATTCTCACCTTCTTCCACGATTCTGCTGCTATTAGTGACACAGTCAGACATGGCTTTCCACGGCTTTGGTAGACAGGAAATTCTCTTGTATGCTCCAGGATTAAAAGGTTATTATCACTTTCTCACCTTCTTCATAACTGTTAATCTAGTTCCTCTGAGAGTCCCTCCTTCTGATAACCTCACCTTTGCAGCATTTCAATGTAAAGGACTGTGGATTCCTTCTTGCACTTTCGTTAGAAATGTGGAAACGTGTCATTAAACGAGGGACTCCATTACTTTCCATATAGATGTTCTGATTTTGCCCATGACTTTAATATAAGTGCTTGGAATTAATTGTTTACTAAAATATCTTCCTCAGAATGGACTATAATCTTTGACCTAATGGAAATAACCTACTCATATGTCAGTATATCTTCTAATTGTTTCTCTAAACAATTACTTAATTTTCCACTAGTAATGTTCTTTCAAAATGGACATGTTAGCACATTATGTCATCTTCATCAAAATGTCCAAATCCATAACTATAATCAATATTTCAATGACTAAAACATCATGCCATATTAATGAGTGGAAAAACCAACAAGTATAGATCTTATTTATTAAAATTATTTGCTTTGAATACCATTCCAAATACAATGCAAAAACTATAATCATTGAACAAATCACCCCATCTCTTCAGTAGTTTTTAAATGACTGGTTGTTGTTAACAATTAAAAATTTAGATTTTGCGGAATTTTTCTCTTATCTAATAATAAATTTCATAACATGAATGTATGGACTTTGTTTTCTTGATGTTTGTCAGTGTTTAAACTTTTAACATTGATCTATAGTATTAAGTACTACAAATTAGTAAGCATATTTATTCATTTGTTGTCAAACATACATTATATGAACCGCCTATTATGTGATAGTACCTGTTGGAGGCATTAATAATAAAACAATGGGCCTGGGGTTGTGGCTCAGTGGTGGAGCACTTGCCTATCAATGTGGGAGGCATTGGTTTGATTCCTCTGCACCACACAAAAATAAATAAATAAAATAAAAGTATTCGTCCATCTACAACGAAAACATGAAATTTCTTTCACAACTTAGAACAATGATGAAAATACAATAGTTCCCCTCATGGAATCTGAATCTAGAGTTGGGGAGTTGTTAAAAAAAGGGGTAAGTGAGATCCAGTTGAGGAAAAAATAGGAATGAAGGAATAAATATTGGAAGAAAAACAAATGTGAAAATTTTAGTAAGAGTGAAGTTGAAATAAATGTCTTTGATGGAGAGAAGGGATATTTTTTATTCATTTTTATTGTAAACAAATGTGATACATCTTGTTTCTCTGTTTGTACATGAAGTAGAGGCATACAGTTTTTGAATTCATACATTTACCTAGGGTAATAGTGTTTGATTCATTCTGTTATTTCCCCCCCACCCTTCCCACCCCTCTTATGCCTCTATAGAGTCCCTCCTTCCCCCTCCTTGCACCCCCACCCCTCATTATATGTCATCATCCGCTTATCAGTGAGATCATTTGTCCTTTGGTTTTTTTGAGATTGGCTTATCTCACTTAGCATGATATTCTCCAATTTCATCCATTTGACTGCAAATGCCATAATCTTATTATTTTTTATGGCAGAGTAATATTCCATTGCATACATATACCACAGTTTATTTATCCATTCATCAATTGAAGGACATCCAGGTTGGTTCCACAATCTGGCTATTGTGAATTGAGCAGCTATGAACATTGTTGTGACTGTATCTCTGTAGTATGCTGGTTTTAAGTCCTTTGGGTATAGGCCAAGGAGTGGGATAGCTGGGTCAAATGGAGGGTCCATTCCAAGTTTTCTAAGGAATCTCCACACTGCTTTCCAGAGTGGCTGCACTAATTTGCAGCCCCACCAGCAATGTATGAGTGTACCTTTATCCCCACATCCTCGCCCACACCTATTGTTGCTAGTATTCTTGATAATCACCATTCTAATTGGGGTGAGATGGAATCTTAGGATAGTTTTGATTTGCATTTCTCTTATTACTAGAGATGTTGAACATTTTTTCATATATCTGTTGATTGCTTGTACATCTTCTTCTGTGAAGTGTCTGTTCATTTCCTTAGCCCATTTGTTGATTGGATTATTTGTATTCTTGGTGTAGATTTTTTTGAGTTCTTTATATATTCTGGAAATTAGTGCTCTATCTGAAGTATGCGTGGCAAAGATTTTCTCCCACTCTGTAGGTCCTCTCTTTGCATTGCTTTTCCTTTGCTGAGAGAAAGCTTTTTAGTTTGAATCTATCCCAGTTGTTGATTCTTGCTTTTATTTCTTGTGCTATGGGAGTCCTGTTAAGGAAGTCTGATCCTAAGCCAACATGTTGAAGATTTGAACCTACTTTTTCTTCTATAAAATGCAAGGTCTCTGGTCTGATTTCAAGGTCCTTGATCCATTTCGAGTTAATTTTTGTGCAGGGTGAGAGATAGGGGTTTAGTTTCATTCTGTTGCATATGGATTTCCAATTCTCCCAGCACCATTTGTTGAAGAGGCTATCTTTTCTCCATTGCATATTTTTGGCACCATTGTCTAGTATGAGAAAGTTGCATTTATTTGGGTTTGTGTCCATGTCCTCTATTCTGTACCACTGATCCACCTGTCTATTTTGGTGCCAATACCATGCCGTTTTTGTTACTATTGCTTTGTAATAGAGTTGAAGATCTGGTATTGTGATACCCCCTGCTTCGCTCTTCCTGCTAGGGATTGCTTTAGGTATTCTGGGTTTCTTATTCTTCCAGATGAATTTCATGATTGCTTGCTCTATTTCTGTAAGGTACATCATTGGGATTTTAATTGGAATTGCATTGAATCTCTATAGCACTTTGGGTAGTATGGTCATTTTGACAATATTAGTTCTGCCTATCCACGAACAAGGGAGATCTTTCCATCTTCTAAGGTTTTCTTTAATTTCTTTCTTTAGTTTTCTGTAGTTCTCATTATAGAGGTCTTGAGAGAAGGGATTTTTAAATCTGTTTATTTATTTATTTATTTATTTATTGCAGTGCTGGGGATTGAACCCAGGGCCTTGTGCTTGCAAGGCAAGCACTCTACCAACTGAACTATCTCCCCAGCCCTAAGTTTATTAATCGTTTAAATTCCATTTAGGTCTACAATACCAGATTTTGAATTTTTAACTATGTCAGTAAAATTGTCTTCTAATATTAATATTTCATTCCTAGAAATTATTAGCTATTTATTGTGGATGCAAGTGACATAAGAACAGTGAATTTGGAGTGAAATTTTGTGGGCTTATTTTAATGAAGAATTTTGTGAAAAAAAATCAAATGTGAAAAAAACATTGAAACTATGACAGGATATGGAAAATGTAAAAATGTATTTCAGACAAAAACATGCATTTCCATTATCTCTCAAATATAATAAATACTGATTAGAAAATTCAGCTATTCTTTAAGAGTTCAATTTAAAATTTTGCTGGACTTGGGCAAACAGGTCCAAATGCCATTCCTGAAAGCTGATTGAGGTGGTAAAGAGGTTAGGAACAACTGATACAGAATCAGACAGACTCACACAAACACAGAAAGCTTCAATCCTGGTTGTTCCACGTACACATTGTCTGAGCATTCAATCTTCAATTCCACCATTTCAGCAAGTTTACATTTTTCAAATTTCAGGTAGAAATACAATTTAATAATTAAAGATATGATAGATACTTTTACACTGAAGACCGACATTAATATATTTGTAATAGAGGCCTCCAATTTACTTGCAATTTATTATTATGTATTCATTTCATAATTTTATGAAAATATAATCTTCCATTTTTCTGAAATTTTCATTACTTTTTCCATGTGACCCAGATGGCAAAGAGTTGTTAGACAAATTTTGACATGTTTTTGCCATGTTTTGACATGTTTTCAAATGATCTGTTAAAATGACAAAAATTTTGACAGCACTTTTATAAATAGCACTGTGACATATACTTGATGCATCTATTTTCATTTAGATTAAGAATTCACATTAAAACCCATATATTCTCTTTTAGCTAATTCATAATTGCATTCAATCTGGGAACTTTTCCATTAATAATTCTTTTGTACTTAGACTTCTTTCTTCATTTTAAATTATTTTCAATTATAACTTGAGAAGCAATGATTTTGATTCTGATGTTTTTATTTGGGTCAACATCAATACTATTTCTTAGTTTTATAGCATATTTTAATAGTCAACATTTTCATATTTACTTTTCATGATTATAAGTTAGCTTTCAAGTTCTCATTAAGCAATTATGGTTTATAATTTTCAAATGTTTGGCATGATTAATTTTCTACACATATTTACCTCATTTTGTTATGACTTTTGACATTATTAAATAGTCCAAATATTCAATATTACTTTTATTCAAATTTTAAAATCTACTTATTGAGACATAGTTTTAACAGACTGAAATTCAGCAATTTTCATGGTAAAATTCAACATGTGTGAAGTTATTAATACTAGCAAATGATTTGCAATATTCCATTTCTTTCTAATTTGTTTTCCATTCCTTCTCTCATACTTTTGGAAAATGGGAGACTCTAATCTTTAAAGTAATGGTTTTGTCTTTTTAAAAATAGTTTTTTGTAAATCAAATCACATGATATACAGACTTCTGAGTTTGTATTCTTTCACTTCATGTAAGGGTTCTGAAATTCATCTGTGTTGTTCATATTATTGCTTATGTCTTTTAATTATGGAATAGTATTCCTTTGGATTGTATCTTAGTCCATTTATGCTGCTGCAACAAAATACCATTAACTGGGGGCTTAAAAAGAACAGAAATTTATTTCCTACAGTTCTGGAGACTGAGAAGTCCAAAATTACGGTGCTCACAAATTTGATGTCTGCTTTTCACTATAAACTCACATGGCTGAAAAAGCAAAGATCTGTCCAGGTCATCATTTATAAGGACACTGATTCCACTCATGAGAGTCCCCCCACCCCGTGGCTGAATCGCCTCCAAAAGACCCCAGTTGTTAATATCGTTGCAATGGGGGCTAGGATTTCAACATATGAATTTAGCACTAATAATCATTCAAACTATGACAGATTGAAACACAAGTTATCGATCCACTCGTTGGATTCTTTCCTTATTGACTGTGATGAATAAGCTGTGAGCATTTTGATTTAAGCTCTGTATAAATATAGGTTTTAATTTTCTGGGGTATATAATAGTAGAATTCCTGGATCACATGTTAAGTATATGTTTGATTTTATAAGAAACTAACAGTTTGCAAAGTGGTTGAAACATTTTGCCATTCTAGTTGCTTCAAGACCATGCAATCTGTAGTCTTACTAAGCATCAAGCATTCTAATACATATAGTTCTAATTCATTGTGAGTTTTGTTGTTTTGGAGGGTTACCAGGAATTAAACTCAGGGGCATTCGACCACTGACTCACATCCACAGTCCTATTTTGTATTTTATCTAAAGACAAGGTCTCATTGAGTTGCTTAGTGTGTTGCTTTTGCTGAGACTGACTTTGAACTCAAAACCTTCCTGCCTCATCCTCCCAAGCACTGGGATTGCAGGCGTTCACCACCATGCCTGGCTCATTATGATTTTAATTTGCTTTTCTCTAGTGACTAATGATGGCAAACATTTTCAATGTGCTTATTACTACTCCATTTTATTATGTGGTAAAATGCCTTTCTAACCTTTTTACCACTTTATTATCATTTTTCTTGGTGTTTTTCATCTTTCTCCGTACTGTAATATAATATTAATTCATTATGAGAAAATAATTTGCAAATATATTTTGCCGGACTTTAATTTTTTATTTGTTTCACACAGTCTTTTTAAGAGAAAAAAAATTCTGATAAAATCTAATGTATCACTTATTTTCTCATGTTATTTTGTCTTCTTTAGAACATAGAGATCAATTTTGGGAGAATTAACATTAATAATTGGTCTTACAATACTTAAACATTCCATGTTTCTACATTTACTTAGTTTAGTTTTTCTTTAATTTTTCAGTAATGTTCTACAAATTCCCATGTACATATTTTGCATTATTTCTGTTAAATTTATCTCTAATATTTTCATTTGGTTAAAATTAAAAATGGTAATTTTAAAAATTTTAATTTCTATTTTTGTTGTAAGTATGTAGAAATAAATTATATGCATGGTGTGGAAGTAAATTATGGTATTACTAACTCATAAAATTTCTGATACATTTTTTGGCTTAGATTCTTTGAATTGTATATATGATAATGTTTTCTGTAAATAGCACAATTTTAATATTTTTCACTTCAATTATATTCTTTTTGTTTTTCTTCATGCCTTATTTCATTTCTGTTGTCTTCCTTCAGCACAATGTTGAATAAAAGTGTTTAAAAAGAAATTAGACGAAAACATTCACTCTTTCAAGAGTATATATACATTTTCTATGGAAATTGAGTAATTTTCTTTTTCAGGTTGAAAATTTGTCTTTGAATTTTTTGTATGCTGAGAGCTTTATTAATGGATTTTGGAAGGTACCAAATATTTTCTGGCAATTTAAATTTATTTTTTTCTTTCTTTTTTATTGTAAACAAATGGGATACATGTTGTTTCTCTGTTTGTACATGGCGTAAAGGCATACCATTTGTGTAATCATAAATTTACATAGAGTAATGTCGTTTG
This sequence comes from Sciurus vulgaris, assembly GCF_902686455.1. NCBI lineage: Eukaryota > Metazoa > Chordata > Mammalia > Rodentia > Sciuridae > Sciurus > Sciurus vulgaris. Next base: position 19,345,349 of record NC_136470.1, on the reverse strand, counting down.
ATTCATTCTGTTATTTTTTCCCTTCCCCCCACCCCTCCCACCCTTCTCACCCCTCTTTACCCTCTATACAGTACTTCCTTCCTCCATACTTGCCCCCCTCCCTAACCCTATCTCTAACCCTAACACTAACCCTTCCCTCCCCCCCATTATGTGTCATCCTCCACTTATTAGCGATATCATTCGTCCTTTGGCTTTTTGAGATTGGCTTATCTCACTTAGCATGATATTCTCCAATTTCATCCATTTGCCGGCAAATGCCATAATTTTATCATTCTTAATGGCTGAGTAATATTCCATTGTATATATATACCAGAGTTTCTTTATCCACTCATCAATTGAAGGGCATCTAGGTTGGTTCCACAGTCTGGCTATTGTGAATTGAGCAGCTATGAACATTGATGTGGCTGTATCTCTGTAGTATGCTGATTTTAAGTCCTTTGGGTATAGGCCAAGGAGTGGGATAGCTGGGTCAAATGGAGGGTCCATTCCAAGTTTTCTAAGGAATCTCCACACTGCTTTCCAGAGTGGCTGCACTAATTTGCAGCCCCACCAGCAATGTATGAGTGTACCTTTCTCCCCACATCCTCGCCAACACCTGTTGTTGCTCGTATTCTTGATAATCGCCATTCTAATTGGGATGAGATGGAATCTTAGGGTGGTTTTGATTTGTATTTCTCTTATTACTAGAGATGTTGAACATTTTTCCATATGATTGTTGATTGCTTGTAGATCTTCTTCTGTGAAGTGTCTATTCATTTCCTTAGCCCATTTGTCGACTGGATTATTTGAATTCTTGGAGTAGAGTTTTTTGAGTTCTTTATAGATTCTGGAGATTAGTGCTCTATCTGAAGTATGATTGGCAAAGATATTCTCCCACTCTGTAGGCTCTTTCTTCGCATTGCTGATAGTTTCCTTTGCTGAGAGAAAGCTTTTTAGTTTGAATCTATCCCAGTGGTTGATTCTAGCTTTTATTTCTTGTGCTATGGGAATCCTGGTAAGGAAGTCTGATCCTAGACCAACAAGGTGAAGATTTGGACCTACTTTTTCTTCTATAATCTGCAGTGTCTCTGGTCTGATTCCGAGGTCCTTAATCCATTTTGAGTTTAGTTTGGTGCATGGTGAGAGATATGGGTTTAGTTTCATTCTGTTGCATATGGATTTCCAATTCTCCCAGCACCATTTGTTGAAGAGGCTATCTTTTCTCCATTGCATATTTTTGGCACCTTTGTCTAGTATGAGAAAATTGTATTTATTTGGGTTTGTGTCCGTGTCCTCTATTCTGTACCATTGATCTACCTTTCTATTTTGGTACCAATACCATGCCATTTTTGTTACTATTGCTTTGTAGTAGAGTTGAAGATCTGGTATTGCAATACCCCCTGTTTCACTCTTCCTGCTAAGGATTGCTTTAGCTATTCTGGGTTTCTTATTCTTCCAGATGAATTTCATAATTGCTTGCTCTATTTCTGTAAGGTACATCATTAGGATTTTAATTGGAATTGCATTGAATTTGTATAGCACTTTAGGTAGTATGGCCATTTTGACAATATTAATTCTGCCTATCCAAGAACATGGAAGATCTTTCCATCTTCTAAGGTGTTCTTTAATTTCTTTCTTTAGTGTTGTATAGTTCTCATTGTAGAGGTCTTTCACCTCTTTTGTGAAATTGATTCCCAAGTATTTTATTTTTTTTGATGCTATTGTGAATGGGGTAGTTTTCCTAATTTCTCTTTCTGAAGATTCATCACTTATGTATAAAAATGTGTTGGATTTATGGGCATTGATCTTGTAACCTGCTACTTTACTGAATTCACTTATGAGTTCTAAGAGTTTTCTGGTGGAATTTCCAGGTTCCTCTAAATATGTAATCATGTCATCAGCGAACAGGGATAGTTTGAGTTCTTCTTTTCCAATTCGGATCCCTTTAATTTCGTTGGTTTGTCTAATTGCTCTGGCCAGAGTCTCAAGAACGATGTTGAATAGAAGTGGTGAAAGAGGGCATCCCTGCCTTGTTCCAGTTTTTGGGGGGAATGCTTTCAGTTTTTCACCATTTAGAATGATATTAGCCATGGGCTTAGCATAAATGGCCTTTCCAATGTTAAGGAATGTTCCCACTATCCCTATTTTTTCTAGTGTTTTGAGCATGAAGGGGTGCTGTATTTTATCAAATGCTTTTTCTGCATCTATTGAAATAATCATGTGATTCTTGACTTTAAGTCTATTAATATGGTGAATGACATTTATTGATTTCCTGATGTTGAACCAACCTTGCATCCCTGGGATGAAACCCACTTGATCATGGTGCACTATCTTTTTAATATGTTTTTGTATGCGATTTGCTAAATTTTTGTTGAGAATTTTTGCGTCGATGTTCATTAAGGATATTGGTCTGAAATTTTCTTTCCTTGATGAGTCTCTGTCTGGTTTAGGTATCAGAGTGATATTGGCTTCATAGAATGAGTTTGGGAGGGTTCCCTCCTCTTCTATTTTATGGAATACTTTGAGAAGTATTGGAATGAGCTCTTCTTTAAAGGTTTTGTAGAACTTGGCTGAGATCCCATCTGGTCCCGGACTTTTCTTTCTTGGTAGGCTTTTGATGACTTCTTCTATTTCAGTACTTGAAATTGGTCTATTTAAATTGTTTATGTCCTCCTCGTTCAGTTTAGGCAATTCATATGTCTCTAGAAACCTGTTGATGTCTTCGAAATTTTCTATTTTGTTGGAGTATAGATTTTCAAAATAGCTTCTAATTATGTTTTGTATTTCAATCCTGTCTGTTATGATGTTTCCTTGTTCATTCCGAATTTTAGTGATTTGGGTTTTCTCTCGTTTTCTCTTTGTTAGTGTGGCTAAAGGTTTATCAATTTTGTTTATTTTTTCGAAGAACCAACTATTTGTTTTGTCAATTTTTTGTATTGTTTCTTTTGTTTCAATTTCATTGATTTCACCTCTGAGTTTAACTATTTCCTGTCTTCTACTACTTTTGGTGCTGTTCTGTTCTTCTTTTTCTAGGGCTTTGAGCTGTACTGTTAGGTTGTTTATTTGTTGATTTTTACTTCTTTTATTAAATGCGCTCCATGAAATAAATTTCCCTGTAAGTACTGCTTTCATAGTGTCCCAGAGATTTTGATATGATGTTTCTTTGTTCTCATTTACCTCTAAGAATTTTTTAATTTCCTTCCTAATATCTTCTGTTATCCATTCATCATATAATAGCATATTGTTTAATCTTCAGATGTTGGAATAGTTTCTGTGTTTTACTCTTTCATTTATTTCTAATTTCAATCCATTATGATCTGATAGAATACATGGTAGTGTCTCTATCTTCTTGTATTTGCTAACATTAGCTTTGTGGCATATTATATGGTCTATTTTAGAGAAGGATCCATGTGCTGCTGAGAAGAAAGTGTATTTGCTCTTGGTTAGATGGTATATTCTATAAATGTCCGTTAAGTCTCAATTATTGATTGTGTTATTGAGATCTATGGTTTCTTTGTTCAATTTTTGTCTGGAAGATCTGTCCAGTGGTGAGAGAGGCGTGTTAAAATCACCTACTATTATTGTGTTATGGTCTATTTGGTTTCTGAAATTGAGAAGGAGTGGTTTGACATACATGGATGAGCCACTGTTTGGGGCATAGATGTTTATGATTGTTATATCTTGCTGATTTATGCTTCCCTTAAGCAGTATGAAATGACCTTCTTTGTCCCTTCTGACTAACTTTGGCATGAAGTCCACATTATCGGAAATGAGGATGGATACTCCAGCTTTTTTGCTGAGTCCATGTGCATGGTATGTTTTTCCCCATCCTTTCACCTTTACTCTATGGGTATCTTTTTCTATGAGGTGAGTCTCTTGCAGGCAACATATTTTTGGATCTTTCTTTTTAATCCAATGTGCCAGTCTATGTCTTTTGATTGATGAATTCAGGCCATTAACATTCAGGGTTATTATAGAGATATGATATGGTTTTCCGGTCATTTGGTTCATTTTTTAAATTTTATTTATTTATTTGTTTGACACAACTTGTTTCCTCCTTTATTTGACAATTCCTTTAGGATCATTCCTCCCTTTGCTGATTTGCTTCTTTGTTTTTCATCTCTTCCTCATGGAATATTTTTCTGAGAATGTTCTGTAATGCTGGCTTTCTTTTTGTAAATTCTTTTAGCTTTTGTTTATCATGGAAGAATTTTATTTCATTGTCAAATTTGAAGGTAAGTTTTCCTGGGTATAAGATTCTTGATTGGCATCCATTTTCTTTCAGGGCTTGAAAAATGTTGTTCCAGGCCCTTCTAGCTTTTAGGGTCTGGATTGAAAAATCTGCTGATATCCGTATTGGTTTCCCTCTGAATGTAATTTGGTTCTTTTCTCTCACAGCCTTTAAAATTCTGTCTTTATTTTGTATGTTAGGTATTTTCATTATAATGTGCCTTGGTGTGGGTCTGTTGTAATTTTGTGTATTTGGAGCCCTATAAGCCTCTTGAACTTGATTTTCCATTTCATTCTTCAGATTTGGGAAATTTTCTCATATTATTTCATTGAATAAATTGTTCATTCTTTTGGCTTGTTTCTCTAGGCCTTCCTCAATCCCAATAATTCTTAAATTTGGCCTTTTCATGATATCCCATAGTTCTTGTAGATTCTGTTCATGATTTCTTACCATCTTCTCTGTTTGTTCAACTTTGTTTTCAAGGTTAAATATTTTGTCTTCAATGTCTGAGGTTCTGTCTTCCAGGTGTTCTATCCTTGGATATTCTTTCTATGGAGTTCTTAATTTGGTTTATTGATTCCTTCATGTCAAGGATTTCTGCTTGGTTTTTTTTCAATATCTCTAACTCTTTATTGAAATGATCTTTTGCTTCCTGTATTTGCTCTTTTAATTGTCGATTGGTGTGGTCATTCAATGCTTGTGTTTGCTCTTTCATCTCATCATTCAGTGCATGCATTTGCTCTTTCATCTCATCGTTTGCTTCTCTGATCATTTTAATTATGTACATTCTGAACTCCTTTTCTGTCATATCTTCTGCCATGCTGTCATTGGGTTTTATTGATGTAACATCTAGATTTGTTTGCAGCATTTTCTTTCCTTGTTTTCTCATATTGTTCAGGTATCAGTAGACCGCTGAGATATTGCAGATTTCCTCTATTGACTTACAATGTCCCTGAAGATTTCTATATATATCCCCCCTTAGCCTTCAGTAGGCTGAAGTCTTGGAGGATATTGATAATGCGGTGCTCCACAAGGAAGCTGCCTCTCTAGGAGTGGTGGCCTTCAGGTGGGGTATAATCCCTGCTAGTGGGCAGAGGTGCCTCCACTTGTTGACCAATGGTCATCCAAAGGGGACCTAGGCTGCGGGCTGAGGCAAGGCCTGTTTGGGCCTGAGTCTCTGGTTTTACCGTCCTTGTGGGGAAACCTCACCCGGTGGGGAGGTCTCGCTGGTGAGTTCCCTCCTAGAGGTTCCCCTCAATTTACAGCTACTGCCTGGGCTGGGCTGCCTTCCTCTGCAAAGTTCCCAGGGGCCTGGCCCTACCTCCTTGGCCTGGGAGCCTCACCCTTCACAGATGAATCTCCTTAGGCTGCCCCTCCTCAGAGAATCTGCCCGCAGGCCTGGAACCTTCACTCCGCCCTAAGCCTGTCTCTGTGCTGCTCTTCCACCAAGAAGCCTCCTAGATCCTGGGACCCTGCTCTGCACCTAATTGCCTGGCTATGCGGCCCCTCCTCTGAGCAGCCACCTGGGGCCCCGTACAATCGCTCTGAGTCCCAGAGACCCACCACAGGCCTCTTCCTCCAGACAGCTGCCCAGTATTCTGGTGCGGTCACTAGGAGTCCAAGAAACTCACTGCGTGCCTCCACCTCCCACCAACCACCCGTAGCCCTGGGCAATCAATCACTCTGAGTGGAAGTGACCCTCCCCGTTCCTCCTCCTTCTCCAGATAACCCCCCGGGTGTTCAGGAGCGGTCGCTCTGAGTGGCTCTGAATCCACATGACCCGCTGCACAGGTCCTCTGGGCAACCGCCCGGAGCTCTGGTGCGGCCACTCAAGACCAAGCGACCCACCACGCTTCCCCTCCAGGCAGCCCCCCTGTGTTCAGGCGCTGTCACTTTAAGTCCAAACAACTCACCACTCGCCTTCTCCTCTGAGCAGCCGCCTGGAGCGCTAATGCAGTCACTGAGAGTCCAAACGACCCGCCGCGCTCCTCCTCCTCCTCCTCCTACTCCTCTGGGCAGGCCCCGGTGTTCAGAAGTGGTCTGAGTCCAAACAGCTCGCCACGCAGCCCCTTCTCTGGCAACCGCCTGTAGTTCTGGTGTAGTCACTCCGAATCCAAGCGGCCGCACTCCTCTTCCTCCTCCTCGTCCTCAGGGCAGGCCCCGGTGTTCAGAAGCGGTCGCTTAGAGTCCAAACAGCTCACCGCGCAGTTTTTCCTCTGGCAACCGCCTGTAGCTCTGGTGCAGTCACTCCGAATCCAAGCGGCCACGCTCCTCCTCCTCCTCCTCAGGGCAGACCCCGGTGTCCTGAGTCCACACAGCTCTCCTCGCCACTCCTCCCCTGGGCAGCCACAGGAGCCCCAGTCAATTTTTTTCTTAATGTATTAACATCATAAATTGCATTATTTAATTTTCAAATGTTAGTACAACTTGTATTAAATTCCATATATGACTTTTCTTACTATCTCTGTCTCTCTGTTTCACTCATGCATATTGATTTATAATTTTAATTTTATTAAATGCCATTAAGATGGGACTGGGTTTGTGGCTCAGTGGTAAAGCACTTGCCTACCACATGTGCGGCCCTGGATTTGATCCTCAGCACCACATATAAATAAAACAAAGGTATTGTGTCCATCTACAACTAAAAAAAATTTTTTTAAATGACATTGAGAATATTTGTGTCTATGTCAATGAGAGAGATTGTTTCATGCTTTTAACTTCTTATAATATCTTATTATCAAATAAATGTTTGTCGCTTATATAAACAAAGTGTTACCTCTCCTAATCTCTCAAAGAATTAATGTATAATTGGAATTATATCTTCCATAGGTATTTGATAGAATTCACCAGTGAATCCATACATGATTAAATTTTTCTTTGTGGAGGTTTTTAAATAAGCACCTTTAATAAATATAGGATTATTTGGACTCTCTCTTCCTTCTTAGAGAGCTCTTCATTTATTTCAAGGAATCCAATCATTTAAGTTGATGAATTGTCAATACATTTTCTCTTCTAGCTCCTTACTAACTTATTGATGACTTTGGGGTCTGTAATGATGACTCCTAATTTATTCCTAATATTAATACTTGTATATTTTCTGTATTTTTCCTAACTAGTCTGGTTACAGGTTCAGGAATTGTGTTCACTTTTAAAACGTTTACCTTTTGTTTTTATTAACTTCATTTATTGTTTCTCTGTTATCTATTTCATTGATGTCAGTTTGTGTTAAAAAACAATCATTGTCTTCCTTTGGCTTCCTTTGAATTTATTTTGTCCTCCTTCAATTTTCATAAATGAAAATATTAGCATATTTATTTAACAGTATGCATTTTTCACTTTTTTCAGTTAAGACTTTTATTAGATTCCCTGAAGATTTTTTCTTTGACTGCATCACTTATTCCGATTCTGTTATTTGATTTCTAAATGTTTGGTAATTTTCCAAACAGCTTCCTGTTATTTATGTCTGTTCAAATGCTGTTGTGTTTAGGGAACACAGTGTATGATTTGAATTCTTTCACATTTATTGATTTGTATTTATTGAACACGTAATGGTATGATTGGTGAATTTGGGGGGCAAAATTGAAAAATATGGATATCATGCCTTTGCTGAGTACAGAATTCCACAAATATCAATTAGGACAAGTTGATCAATAATGGTATTTACTTAAGTGTTCTCTATACAGTTTGACTTTTCCTCAATTATTAATGACTGAGAAAGGGGCATTGAAATGATTATCTATATAGTTCAGTGTGACTTCCTTTTACTCTTTTTCAAAAAATGTTGATTCACATATTATTTGGAGTACTGACAAAAGATATGCATACATATTCACACTTTAGGTCCATTATGTACTTTTTAAATTGACTTTTTATCATAGAAACAAAATCCCATTCAATCCATGTTAATATCCTTTGTTCAAAAATTCCTCACTCTTACATTGGTATAGGACACTCAACCAGCTTGATTGCTGATTATAAACATCCTTGCTTTTTAATCTATTGGTTTAAATTCTATTCAAATGGATTTTTGAAGTGATATATTGTTTTTATAAAATCCAACCACACTTTTGTGCTTTAATTAATGTGGTTAAAATATTTGCTTTAAAATGTAATTTTGGTGTTTTGTTGGCCATTTGTCTCTTTATTCTTATACCATTGTTCCTTCTCTGTTTTGGTTTCCTTTGAGTAAACTGAGTATTTTTTATATCTATTCCCCTTTTCTTTTTTCTTGTTATTTTGCCAAATTTTATTTTCTTATATGCTCTAAACCCCACAACACGTTATTATTTTTATTTAAATGGTCATTTATCTTCTAAAAATGATTCAAAATTAGGAAATGTTTTATCGACAGACTTTTCTGTACTCTTTATTACTTTGTGCACATCCAAATTACTTTCCAGGGCTGTTTTATTTTTTTCTTTTTTTTTTTTTTTTTTTTTTTTTTTTGCGGTGCTGGGGATTGAACCCAGGGCCTTGTGCTTATAAGACAACCAACTGAGCTATATCCCCAGCCCCTTTATTTATTGTTTTATACGTGGTGCTGAGAATCAAACACACAACCAAGGAAGTGCTCTACCACTGAGCCACAACCTCAGCCCTTTCCAGGGCTAATTTCATCTGTCTTAAGAAATTTGTTTAACATCACCATTAGTACAGGTCTACTAGTAATGAATTATCTCAATAATTTTTTTCTCAGAAAAGTCCTTATCTCACGTTGGGAGCGGCAAATGAATTACAGGTGTGTTTAAACCATCTCAAAGCAGAGGTGTTGCCCATCTGAGAACTCTTGGTTGGATATCACCAATTGGACAGAGCTCAGTGGCTGGTGATGCCCTGCTCAAAGAAAGTTCTGTGTCTCACAGAATTTATTAGTTCAAATAGCCTTAGGTTTAAATGCTAGCTGCCCCTGGGGTAGAAGAGATATGGTGTGCTCAATAGCCTTGAGATAACAGCTGACCAGAGGAGGAAGAAATATCTCCAAGCTGATAAGCCTTCATTAAGCTGTTCCAGTTCACTACCTCACTTTTGTTTATCTTGAAGAAGCTTTCTCACAATAAATCCTTTTGATGTTTAAACCTATATAATAAACATTTGGAGCCTTGCTCTTTATTCAGTTAAATCCCATCAGGGCTGGCTATCCCACCAAGTCTCACTTTTATAAATAGTTACTTGTTTGTCTTTATTTCTTTTATTTCTAATCCTCTCACCTTCCCTAGTTCAAGAAATTGTTCACACACCATGTGGGTCACAACAATCTTGTTTTCCTTTCTGAAATATATTCTATACATTGTACTTTAACTTGATAGCTATTTTTGGTTACTCCTAAAATACTGTTTAATATCTTCTGGTTTGCATAAAGTTGATGAGAACATTGCCCTTATTCTTACATTTTTTCCCTCTGGCTTTGTGTTCAAAGGTATTACCTTTATTACAATTTCCAGAATTTTCTTTGTTATATACCTTAATGTAGTTTCCTTATGTTCCTTTTTTTGTGGTTCTTTTAACTTCTCAAATATTTGTGTTTGTGTTTTATTAAATTTCATAAAATAAGTCACTATTTTTTTAAGAATTACTTTTTGTCCCCTATGCTCTATGTATTAGAAGATATGTCCACTTTGGCTGGTTGGAACACAAACTTTCTCCATACAGGAGTGAGCTACAAGCATTATTCCATTTATTCCTTTCTAATACTTCTTTCCATAATCCTCATACATTGTTTTGTGATAAAATCAAAGTTCAGTTTTCAGACAAAAACAAGAGGCTGCCTCAAAGAGGTTCGTACTCTGTCAGTTCTCTCTTTTACAACATTTTGCCCTGTAGATTTTAATCACCTTGGTCTTCTGCACTTTGAACACTCTCCTTGACTCAGTAAGACCACAATCTACCTGATCCCTCATTCCACGTTTACATATGGAAACTCTTTTCAAAGCACTAAGCTGAGGCAATGATGGTGCTTATCTCATTTGTTCCTTTATTTAGGAATCATTTTCCTATACTGCCATTTTCTTGTTGTTAGATACAAAAACAAAAGTAGATAAAAACAAAACCTTACTGCAAATATTTTGTCTGGTTTTCTAGTATTTCAAATTCTGGAAATCCATGTGTTCTGTTACTCCAGCTTCATGGTAAGCAGAAGCCAGATTTTTATAAAGTATTAAAATATTTATTTTTCTATTTCTAAATTTGCTACATAGATTTTTTTATGTCTACATAGAATTTTTAATGACTCAAATGAGAGTCAGTGCATCTTAAAATTTAGGATATCAAATACAGGGCTGGGAGTGTAACTCAGGCGCAAAACATGTTTAGCATACATGGCACCTTGGGATCTATCCTCAGCAACACACACACACACACACACACACACACACACACCACAAAAGATATCAGATTTCCTTAATTTAAATAGCTTCTTGACATTCACTTATTGGATAAGCTTCTAAACATGTATCTCAATTTCCATGTAACAGTGACTTCTCATAGATTCATTGAGATGATTAAGCATTTCCAACCATGTTCATTGTATATTACAATTTTCTCATTATTATTGCTAACTCCACTATCTAGACATTTATTTATAAATCAAAAAATCAAAATAAATGAGTATTGTTTTTATAGACACTATGATTTTATCTACATGATTTTAAATTCATTTTTAATGGATTCTTTTTAAATATAGAGAGACTCACTAATTCTATGCTTCTTTTTTTCTAACATTTGGGTGTATGGTACATAACTCCTAAACAGGCTAATTATACGTACTACCTCAATGAATTCTCATAACAACACTTAGATTAGTGCTATAGATAGCTACACTATACACATGTGGGATTGAAGTTTATAGAGGTTAGATAATTTTCCCCAAGTTCCTCCACCTGTTTTCATTTATTTATTTACTTTTTAAATTTTTTACAGTCTGCATTTTGATTCATTGTACACAAATGGGGTACAACTTTTCGTTTCTATGGTTGTGCATGAGGTAGATTCATACCATTTGTGTAATCATATATGCACACAGGGTAATGATGTCTGTCTCATTCCACCATTTTTCATAACCCCCTCCCTCTCATTTCCTTCTATATTATCTAAATTTCCTCCATTCTTCTCTCACTCCCCACCCCTCCAACCCCATGCTGTTTTAACACTGGACTTTTAACCCAGTTCTCTGTGATTCTAGAATCTGATCTGTTAGCCACTATATGATACTACCTTAACAATAAAACATAGAATCAGAGTAAACATAAACTCAGTTTCCTTTGAATGGTTCTGCTTCATACCTGTTGTTCAGGCTTACTATTTAATAGTGCCCATGGTCACTCACGGAACTCAGTTTGAATGGTAAATGTTATGTGCATTCTATTCATAACAGGTATTACCGATTAATGAGATTTACAATGAGCAACTAAAACCTTGAGAAAGATTTATACTGTTCAAGGAGGTGCAATTTCTAATGCCATTTATCTATGCTTCACTGATTTTTATCACTTTGACTTTAGAGGAAAATGACATAATAATGACAGTTAGCAGAGATTTGCTAAAATTTAGCAGTTAGTCATTCTAGTTCTGCTGCTAGATACCAAACTAGAGAGGTATTGAAGGACAGAGGTTAAATGAGAGGAGTGAACCTTATCAGATGACCAACATCCAAGAATGCCTCTTAGCCTTGCCTTTGATAAAGAGAATCCTTAAATTTCTAGTAAGAATCTGTAATTGAGTGCCTCTTTTGAGAATGGGAAGCCAAGATAAACAAGGAGAATTAAAGAGATAGAAAATTAATAGGGTTAATACAAAAGAGAAATGAAGAGACAATAGAATTTTTAATCATGTTGGAAATTGTTCTTTTTGAAAAAGAAGGTTCTAGAAATATAAATTATCTTTTCATTCATTTCAGTCATTTTTGCACAGGAACAAGAGACTATTTTGTGTGATCCTAGGCAATGTGAAAAAGATGGAGAATTCAAATCACAGAATGCTATTAGAAGAGAGGCCACAGGGTCATCAAAGTTTGCATAAAGTATTTTATGCATGAAGCAAAGGTAGACAGTGGGACTTTTCAGAAGTAACAACAACAAGAGTAAGCATTGAATGGTTTGCTAGTAGATCATTAAGTTGTTCAGGGACTGCCACAGAATTAAACAAAATAAAATTACCTTCTGTGAGGAAGGTCACTCTTACTGTTTCTTTGCCTGGGAATCCTTCTCCATACATATATATATGTATATATGGCCCCATCATAGACACTGAAAGCCACCTCCTCAGCAAGGACTTACAGAGGGAGCCTTTTTTCATTTCTAAGTCCTAGTCACACTTAATTGTGCATGCACACAGTGCACACACACACTCAAAAACACACTTCCTAGCTCCCTCTCTATGTGTGCTTCCTCAGCACTTATTTCTACCTAACATAATATATATTTTTGGTGCTTATGATCTCAAATCTACTAAAATGTGAGGTCCATGAAAATAGGAATTTATATTTAATTTGTCCACTGCTCAATCAGTACTTGGCAGTGTTCAATAGATAACTGTTGCATGAATAAATAATGAAAGAGAAATGTGTTCTGCTTTAGTCCAAAGGATTGGAAAAAATTATGAGAATAACTTGGAGGCTGGTGGATTAGGCTCATCACATAAAATATTAGAAATCCAAGTCATCTCTTTATGAGAAAAAAATAAGAGAATTTGTGTGACTCTTTGAAAGTATAAAATTATCCTTACTCACATTTTTATGTATTAATATGTATTTTTACCTACTCAGTGAAAGTAAATAAAATAATTTGAGCTCAACAATGAAACTTTAATCAGTCAAAACCTGCATGTATTGTGTTTATCAAATCCTCTTGAATAGGTTCAGTGCTGGACTTCCAGGCTCCTCTTCACAGAGAATGATTTGGACGCAGTTCCTTACAAATCTTCCAGACCATTAGCTCATCATTTTTGGTAGAAGTTTATCAGCTTGAAAAAATATTTTGGACTATGCTTTCGTTAAAAACATACACACACATGAATAGAAGTTATGTGCTTAACATTCTTATTCAGAAAAAAAACAAAACATTAATTTGCCTTTTTCATGGAACTCTTTTAGGCTAAGTTTTTCTCTATTACTTCGTGGTTTCTAACCAGGCCAAGATTAAAGCATGTGTTGACTCAGAATGAGAATACAGACCACATACCTGACATATTTTCAGGGAAGGAAAACATTTTTGATAATAAACCAATTTTCATAACTACTCAGAGGTCTTAAAGTGAGGTTTGTTTGTATTTTGCTAAATTGAACAGGAAAAAAATGTGATTGTGCAAAAGGTACAGCAGGTCCACTAAAAGGAAAATAAACACATTTAATTTTAAGTAGAGCAATAAAGAGTTAGAAATCATTTGAAATAACTTAACAATTTAATTGCTAATTTTTTAAAACACCAACTTTGACCTGGAAATCAAGAACGTCTCCTGGACCTTCCCTTCGGACATATGTACACGTAAGTCCACCATTGCTGATTGAAAAGCAAAGGAGAGTTGGCTTCTGTTCCCATGAGTTACAAGCAAGAAATGACTCCTGTCATAATGATAAATAAAAGCTCAACAAACTGAAAATCTACGAGTCTCCTTAGAGCCATGAGAAAATCGAGATCATGGGGCAACCAAACACCCAAAAACACTAGAGAGATGAAAATACAGAGAACCACAGATTACGGGAAGCAGAAGTCCTTATAGCAGTAACTGGTAGGAACATTTAAATCATAATTAGCAAATTGCTCACTGTGAACTAGAGTGAAGAACTCCTGAGGTCCAAACTAAAGGGAACCCCACACTTTCCTGAGTGTTACTCCAGGAGACCTGCTGCTATGTTACATGTGAAAATCAGAGAAAATCTGCTTATGCTTCAAGCAGGTGGAAGGGAAGAGTAACTATTTTGTAATATGCCAAAGGGAAAAGAAAGCATCTGGCTATCCACCTGGGTGTTCTGTTTTCACTAAGAGTCCTACCCTTAAAGAAAACTGCCATGGTCTTTCCTGACCACAACAAGGGCAAATGGACACCAGTAGGACCTGTAACCTTCCTGTTTCACATAGGTTGATTTGTTTGCTTGTTTATTGTTTAATAAGGATAAGAAACTCTTCTTCAAGCCACAGCCCAAGACTGTGGACTCTAAAATAACTGAGGAGTAATTATGAGATTATAGAATATAACCTATCTTTAAAATCTTTCTTCGCATTAACGCATCTCCAGAATAATGACAGTAAGTTACAATTAAGAGAATGAAAGACATGTTCTCCATTTAAGGAGGCGATCACAGAAAAATAAAACGCCAATGGGAGATGAAAGCATAAACATACTAGAGAAATCCATGCCATAGGCATCTGTCTCTACAGCAAACTTTAAACAGAATCTAATGTCCTAGTCAAACAAAATCCAACACTAAAATCCAGCTTACCTCACTTTCTGTTACAAGATACATTATTATGCTTTCAACCAGAAATTGCAAGGCATGTCAAAAAGCAAGAAAAACAGGCTGAAGAGCCAAAGTAAGCAATTAGACTCAACTATGGCACATATATTAAAATTATCAGAAGAACTGGACACAGTGGTACATACCTGTAATCCCAGCAACTCAGGAAGCAGAGGCAGGAGGATGACAAGTTTAAAGCCAGACTCAGCAACTTAGTGAGAGCCAGCCACAAAATTAAAAGTAAGTAAATAAGTAAGTAAGTAAATAAATAAATATTGCTGGGGATGTGGTTCAGTGGTTAAATACCCCTGGGTTCAGTGCTTGGTACCAAAACAGAAAAAATAAATTATCCCATGACGTGTTTAACATAACTATGATAAATATGCTAAGAAATTTAATGGAAAAGGTAACAAAATGCAAGAAGAGATGAGAGCAATGTAACCACAGAGATAGAAACTCTAAGAAAGAATCCAAAAGAAATACTAGAAATCAAGACACCATAAAATAAATGAAGAATTGTTCATGGGGGCTTCAGTAGACTTGAAACAGCCAAGAGAATATCAGTGAACTTGCAGATGCATCAATAGCAACTTTTCAAATGGAAAGACAACAATATTTTAAAAACAACAGAATTATGAAAAACGAATAGACAACTCTAAAAAGCAGAAAGCTTTTTGAAAGTGTTCAATTCCAAAACTTACTGGACACAGTAAAGATGTATTATAGGAATATCACAAGGATTAAAAAGAGAAAAAATACTTGAACTAGCAATGGCTGAGAATTTTCCAAAGTTAATGGCAGACATCATTCTATGGATCCAAGGTTCTAAGAGAATATCAAGCAGATATACAAATATAACAAGAGAAATATATATATGTGTGTGTGTCTGTGTGTGTGTGTATTGGTCTTCTATTCAGATAGCACAAGACCAGGAAGAGAATAGAGTGAAATCTTCAAAGTGTTGAAAGGAAAAAAAAAATAACCTACAGTTGCCACTAGAGCAAACTCGTCTATCAAAATGATCCAACAGCAGGAGTATACAATTTCTAAGCTCACATTGAACATTCAAGAAAGTAAATCACATTGTTGGACCATAAAACATCAATAAAATGGATAAACTAATAGTAAGGATAATCAAGGAGGGGACAGAAAAAAGTTACAAATTACAATTATAAACAATTATTTTACTGAATTCACTTATGAGTTCTAAGAGTTTTCTGGTGGAATTTCCAGGTTCCTCTAAATATATAATCATGTCATCAGCAAACAGGGATAGTTTGAGTTCTTCTTTTCCAATTAGTATCCCTTTAATTTCTTTGGTTTGTCTAATTGCTCTGGCCAGAGTCTCAAGAACGATGTTGAATAGAAGTGGTGAAAGAGGGCATCCCTGCCTTGTTCCAGTTTTTAGGGGGAATGCTTTCAGTTTTTCACCATTTAGAATGATATTAGCCATGGGCTTAGCATAAATGGCCTTTACAATGTTAAGGAATGTTCCCACTATCCCTATTTTTTCTAGTGTTTTGAGCATGAAGGGGTGCTATATTTTATCAAATGCTTTTTCTTCATCTATTGAAATAATCATGTGATTCTTGACTTTAAGTCTACTAATATGGCGAATTAGGTTTATTGATTTCCTGATGTTGAACCAACCTTGCATCCCTGGGATGAAACCCACTTGATCATGGTGCACTATCTTTTTAATATGTTTTTGTATGCGATTTGCTAAAATTTTGTTGAGAATTTTTGCGTCGATGTTCATTAAGGATATTGGTCTGAAATTTTCTTTCCTTGATGAGTCTCTGTCTGGTTTAGGTATTCAGTAAAGCAGCAGGTTACAAGATCAATGCCCATAAATCCAACGCATATTTATACATAAGTGATGAATCTTCAGAAAGAGAAATTAGGAAAACTACCCCATTCACAATAGCCTCGAAAAAAATAAAATACTTGGGAATCAATCTCACAAAAGAGGTGAAAGACCTCTACAATGAGAACTATACAACACTAAAGAAAGAAATTAAAGAACACCTTAGAAGATGGAAAGATCTTCCATGTTCTTGGATAGGAAGAATTAATATTGTCAAAATGGCCATACTACCTAAAGTGCTATACAAATTCAATGCAATTCCAATTAAAATCCCAATGACATACCTTACAGAAATAGAGCAAGCAATTATGAAATTCATCTGGAAGAATAAGAAACCCAGAATAGCTAAAGCAATCCTTAGCAGGAAGAGTGAAACAGGGGGTATTGCAATACCAGATCTTCAACTCTACTACAAAGCAATAGTAACAAAAACGGCATGGTATTGGTACCAAAATAGAAAGGTAGATCAATGGTACAGAATAGAGGACACGGACACAAACCCAAATAAATACAATTTTCTCATACTAGACAAAGGGACCAAAAATATGCAATGGAGAAAAGATAGCCTCTTCAACAAATGGTGCTGGGAGAATTGGAAATCCATATGCAACAGAATGAAACTAAACCCATATCTCTCACCATGCACGAAACTAAACTCAAAATGGATTAAGGACCTCGGAATCAGACCAGAGACCCTGCAGATTATAGAAGAAAAAGTAGGTCCAAATCTTCACCTTGTTGGTCTAGGATCAGACTTCCTTAACAGGACTCCCATAGCACAAGAAATAAAAGCTAGAATCAACCACTGGGATAGATTCAAACTAAAAAGGTTTCTCTCAACAAAGGAAACTACCAGCAATGCGAAGAAAGAGCCTACAGAGTGGGAAAATATCTTTGCCAATCATACCTCAGATAGAGCACTAATCTCCAGAATCTATAAAGAACTCAAAAAACTCTACTCCAAGAATTCAAATAATCCAGTCGACAAATGGGCTAAGGAAATGAATAGACACTTCACAGAAGAAGATCTACAAGCAATCAACAAACATATGGAAAAATGTTCAACAGCTCTAGTAATAAGAGAAATGCAAATCAAAACCACCCTAAGATTCCATCTCACCCCAATTAGAATGGCGATTATCAAGAATACGAGCAACAACAGGTGTTGGCGAGGATGTGGGGAGAAAGGTACACTCATACATTGCTGGTGGGGCTGCAAATTAGTGCAGCCACTCTGGAAAGCAGTGTGGAGATTCCTTAGAAAACTTGGAATGGACCCTCCATTTGACCCAGCTATCCCACTCCTTGGCCTATACCCAAAGGACTTAAAATCAGCATACTACAGAGATACAGCCACATCAATGCTCATAGCTGCTCAATTCACAATAGCCAGACTGTGGAACCAACCTAGATGCCCTTCAATTGATGAGTGGATAAAGAAACTGTGGTATATATATACAATGGAATATTACTCAGCCATAAAGAATGATAAAATTATGGCATTTGCAGGCAAATGGATGAAATTGGAGAATATCATGCTAAGTGAGATAAGCCAATCTCAAAAAGCCAAAGGACGAATGATATTGCTAATAAGTGGAGGATGACACATAATAGGGGGGAGAGAAGGGTTAGTGTTAGGGTTAGAGTTAGGGTTAGGGAGGGGGGCAAGTATGGAGGAAGGAAGTACTGTATAGAGGGTAAAGAAGGGTGGGAGGGGTGGGGGGAAGGGAAAAAAATAACAGAATGAATAAAACAACATTACTCTATGTAAATTTATGATTACACAAATGGTATGCCTTTACGCCATGTACAAACAGAGAAACAACATGTATCCCATTTATTTACAATAAAAAAAAAAAGACCAAAAAAAATCATAGAAATTTATTGCCTTACAGTTTTGGAAGTCACAACTTCACAATCAAGGTGTCAGCATGGCCTCTGTTCTCTCTGAGACCTGTAGGGAAGTCCTTCCTCATTCTTCCGAGTTTATGGTGGTTTCTTGGTGATTTTAGGTGTTCCTTGACTCACAGCTGTGAAACTCCAATCTCTGCCTTTGTCATAATATTGCAGTTGCCCTATGTATCTCGCTCCACATGGCTATCTTCTTATGGATGCATCTTAACTATGTTTGCACTGACCCTATTTCCAAATAAAGTCACATTCTGCAGTACTGGGGGAAAAAAAAAAAAACAATTATTTTGAAGTTAAAAGCACAATTCTAGTTATATATGTGTGTGTGTGTGTGTGTGTATGTATATACATATATATATAAAACATTGTTGGATTTTTTTGCTGTTTTTTTATTTGTTCTAATTAGTAGTACATGGCAGTAGAATGCATTTATACATTTCTCATTTTTCTGAGTATACATATCATAGGATCACATTGGTCATGCAGTCATACATGTACATGAGGTAATATGTCTGTTTCACCCTACTATCCTTCCTACCCCCATATCTGATATTTTATTAAGAATTTTTCATTTATGTTCATCAGATGTTGGTTAAGCAGAGTGAATTTTTAGTGTGGTGAAATTATTTCCTATGATGCTGTTATAGTGGATGCTTTTTTCGGAACAATCGAGCTCACAACAAGAGAGCAAAGAGCTTATCACAGATTTCAACAAGGATATGGAGCCTGGGACCAAACAGTCCTTGCTGGGAAAGGAACTACAAAATGAGTAAATTCTAGAGATTTGCTGTACAATATAATGCCTACCATTAACAACAGGGTGTTGTGCACTTCAAAATTTGTTAAGGGCATCAATGCCCTGTTAAGTGTTCCATACCACAAAACAAACAAACAAAAATGGACACACGAAGACTTTGGATTGTGTTAAGTGTCTATTATCTTGAATATTTTGATGGTTTACATGTTGTTGGTGGTTGATATGTTTATATATGTTGACTCATCAGTTAATATACACAAGTATATATATATATATATACGCATTTCTTTGTATTTATAATTATACCTCAATAAACTATTTTATATTTAGAAAAAGAAACAATGTGATGATTTCCACAAAACACATAGGATGCAGGTTATTAACTATAAAAAGCACTGGATATATGCATTTCCAGCACTACCATATACAAATGAAAATAGGAATTTAGGATATTGAGACAAATTTCATATTATACTCACTAATTAAAATGAACTGGATTTACTAACAGTCTCTCCAAAAAATGAAGAAAACTGGATTTCCTAATAGTCCATCCAACAACAACTCCACACATATTTGTGTGGAGGGGGAGAAGTACTGGGGATTGAACCCAAGGGCACTCTACCAATGAGCTACCTACCCAGCCCTTTTTCTATTTTGAAACAGAGTCTCACTAAATTGCCCAGGTTAGCCTTATGCTTGTGATCTTCCTGTCCCAGAATTCTTAAATAATTACATAAGTCTGTAATGATTGCCTGATTCTTGAAAGTGTTCTATCCCCAAACTGACTGGATCCACTAAAGACAAACTGGTAAAGTATTTCCACCCCCACCCATGAAAATTAATGCTCATGCTCTTCCCCACCCATGGATTATCAAGGAGAATCTCATAGCAAGATTAAAGCACTCAGAGACCCACTTGCAACCCAGTCTTTTACAGTCCCCAGACCTATTGAAGGGCAGTCCTCACATGAGGGAACAAATGCAGGAGTCACATCTTCCTAGTCAGCAAGAACTTATGCTCATATGGCAGAACATATGAAAACTACATAGCATTTTCCATACTTTAGTTCATTCATTCACCAAACTTTCATGGAGAATCAACTATATACTATACTATACACTATGGATCAGTAATTGACTAAAACCGAATGTAATGGAGACCACATGTCCTATTAGGTAGTCCCATTCTCCTATAATATTAATAAATAGAATTCTTGTTTTTCAATTAAGTATGCCAACGTGATGTATCTGTCTATACCTATATTTCTCTGTGTGTTCATATGTTCCAATCCTTCAGGGTCTTGATTTTTTTTCCTAAAATATGATTTTGTGAAAATTCTGCTCTTTTGCTTAATTTATGTATAAATTATTTTTAGTTACTGATTAAGAAATATTACTTAGAAGAAAAGGATGCAGCCAGATTTGAAAACTACCTGCTGTCAAATCAAATTCTTCCATACCCTAGCTGTGTGATCTTAACCAAGTTGCTTAATTCCTCTGTACTTCATTTTCCTCATCTTTACAGTACAATGCACAATGTACCTAGCACAATGTAATAGTATCAACCTCATAGGATTGCTGTATTTATGTGAGTTAAAAACCTTTAAGTACCCAAAACAGTTCTGGGCAAAATAGAAAGTGCTAAATACATGTTTATATGTTGGTTGGTGCTGCTTCTACTCTTTCTGTTATTACTAATGCTGTTGCCATTATTGTTTTAATCTTAATGGGTAACAGGTTGACTCCTGTCCATATAATCAACAGGAATGTTTTCTCATTATCCCATGGAACATTAACCACAATAAATGTTGATTACTTAGTAGCTACATCTGTACTGAGAGCCCTTCAATAGTTTGTATCTATTCTATTGCCAAATAATATCTTGATTTGGGGCAGACTTAACTCTTTGTGACAGTCATTAACATCTCATTAGGGTGAGAGTTTTAAGGTTTTCTTTTTTAAGCTAGAGAGTTATGCAAATATTATATATGCCTTCTGCTCATTTACGCAGATCTACTGAAGTACAATATGACTGACATTGCACATCAGGTCACCATATTTTTCCGAGTAGCAGAGCATAGGTGTGCTGTCAACTGTATGACAAGAATATAGCAAAGCTATGCATCCTCTGGGAGAGATTCACTACAATTACTTAAATTCCTTACACTTAAAATTCTCAGGATTTCTCTAGAGGAAAAAAGTGAGCCCTTTAACTACCATGTCTTCTGCTCTGCTGTAACTTCACATCTCTGTGAATCTTGATTTAGGCTAAGTGCATCATTAATCTTTAACATATCAACCCAAGAACACAATTAAAGTCAAACAGAATAATGAGTGGTATTAAAGGAATACTGAGGAGCCTGGCCAAGAAAGCACTGAACCACTCCATATGCTGCAAAATTACATACACCCACTTATTTGCATAAATCCAGAGCTTTTAACTCTTTGATGAAAGCAAAGGTTAGCAAAACTTGTCTGTAACAGGCCAGATTAAAAATATGTTTAATTTTGTGGGCCATATGGACTCCATCATAACTACTCAATTCTGCCACTGTGACATAAAAACAACCACAGGCATTGTATAAAGGTATGAACATGGTAATGTTAAACCTTACTTATGAGCACTGCAATTTGATATCCATGTAATTTGCCCACGTGATACATTTTGTTCTTTTCTGAGTTTTCTCCAACAATTTCAAAATTCAACTGTAGTTTTCCCTCCAAGACTCTACAAAACCATATGGCAGGCTGTATTCAACTCACAGGCTATAATTTCCTGACCCCTAATATATTGGAATCAGAATGCTTTGAATTTAATAAGTTACATTAATACCATAATCATGACTTGGAAGATTAATTGATAGTATAAAATGTCTCAAGGAGCTCATTATAGTATCAGTTTCCTATTTACTATTTATCTATTTAGGATCTTACTTTGACAAGTATAGGTTGTAATTCACATCTACCACAGGAGTGAAGTCTGGAGGTAAAATTTCATCTCTGGGAAAATGTTTCACAAAATATGGCATAGAGGGTTATATCCAATACTTCTTCATGCTTGCTGAATATCAAAAGCATTGTGGAGAAGTCAAGGTCCAATGTCATTGATGTAACTCCAATGGGTAATTTCAATCTGCACCTAGACTTAAAGACTGTTGTACTTCTGAGTTTCAGTTCTCTTCCTACTTGATAAGTCTAAGAATTTATATTCTGCATAGTCACATTGATATAGTTATCAGTAATACTGTAACACTACTTCAGGTAATATATTTAAGTTATTAATAGAACTCTTTGCAAAAAACTCAGAACTATTTAACCTCTTTATGATAGCAAAAAAAAAAAGAGAAAGAGAAAATATTTATTTTATTTGCTAATGTACTATTGAAAAATGGAACACAGTAAGTAAACAAACAAATCACGTATATCTTCCATCCCAATAGCTAGATCATAGAAAATTCCAGAGGAGGAAAAAAAATTAGTAGCAATCTGAGAGAAATCTCTATTTTTTTTAATGTTTTCAATTATCCTGTTTCGGATGCTTTATAGTTGAGCATCATTCTTTTCTTCCAATTTCATTATTCACAAGACAGTTCACACAAATACACAAAAATAAGCCTTTTACATTTTCACAATATGGTTCATTTGTTTCTAGCACTTAATACTTTCCACAGTCAATATCTTGTCTATAGTCATTTGCTTGATTCTGTTTTCAACTGTCAGTTTCCCAAAACAGTCATCAGAAAAATCAGATGCTCAAGAGAGACTTAGTGTTGTAAATTGGCAGTAAGGGACAAACACACATACTCCTTGACAGAGAAGGAATAATGTCATAACCTTTACAAATGTGAGGAGAGGCTGTTTAGAGTTTTATGTCCTGCGATGTGTGATTTTAAGATGGGTGTTTCAAGCTGGAAACTAGTTGAAATTGGGTGTAATTTATGAATAAATAGCTTTGGATTGCTGAGAACAGTAAGGAATGAGTCTTGAAGCGCTTTTTGATAAGCCAGATGTCAGTCTTGGTTAGATACCAGAGTTGACTCACAGTCTTGTCTTTAAAAATTAAATGTTTATTGGAACAAGTAACAGTTATTTATGCTTGCTTTCAGTAACGTTTGACCTTGAGATATGTAAATTTGCTTAGCACCCATATTGCTTAACACAAAAGCAGAAAAGTATACAGGACCTTGAATGGTTTAACACAAGGAGAGTAAGTTATGTTTTCTTAATGCTTTCTGACCCTTTCAGTCATGTACTAGCCAAAGCTGAGAGTAGACTATTATGTTATGAAGATAGAGTCGACAAAGATCAGAACCTCTATATGATGTGTTAGGGTGATTGTGGTAAGTAAAATTATGTTCCCCAAAGATGCCTTTTTCCTAACCCCCAGATCCCACAAATAGGTTAGATCATATGGTAAAGGTAAATTCAATGTTATGAATGACCTAAGGATAATAATCACCTAACCTTAAAATAGAAAGATTATACTGGCTTACCAAGTGGTTACAATATAATAATAAGAGTCTAAAATAGAAGAGAGAGAGAGAAAGAGAGAGAGAGAGAAGCTCTCAGGACAGAGTTAGGAGTTTCATGGCACACTTCTCAGAGAAAGTAGTGAATAATAATTGTTTTAAAATTTCATAAGCTCCAGAAATGATTCTAAGGACAAACAGCAAGTTTTTAAAATATATCTTCAGTAAAATCTATGAATATTCAGAAGAAAAAAGTGCAAATTTTGAACAAAGACCATTCATTCTCATTGTCCCTCCCAACTTAGAGAAATGGAAACTCCAATATAGACTTCTGTAACCAGATGGAGGTTTTCTTCTTCTCCACTTTAGAGTGGTGGGAGCATTCTCCTATGTGAACATTCAGGAAAATAAAACATTAATATGTCTGTTCCATCACTCATCTTTTCTCTCCTTATTATTTCATGGGTACTATAGTAGTAGTTTTTCCACTTGTATGAGAATGAAATGTTTGTTGCCTGATTATAAGAGTGGCAGGCGAGGGACCCAGAATATCCAAAACAATCTTGAAAATAAAGTAATAGTACTCATATTTCTCAATTTCAAAACTTACTGCAAAGCAATACAGTATGGAACTAGCACAAAGAAAAACACATAATAGAGAAAGAATTGAGAGACCAGGAATGAAAGTCTGTACCTATGACCAACTGGCTTTTAACAATTCAAGAAGGAACAGTCATTTCAACAAATGGTGCTGAGACAACTGAAAAGCCTCATGCAAAAGAATGAAATATGAGCCTTACTCAATACTTTACAGAAATTAACTAGAAATGGATCAAAGTTCCAAAGGCAAAGGTTATAAAACATTGGGGAAAATCCTCTCAAGTTCTGATGTGACAAAAACTCATAAACATGACACACAAATTATGAGTAACTAAAGAAAAAAATAGATTATTTGAACTTCATCAAAACTAAACACTTTTAAAATTCAAGGGACACCATGAAGAAAATGAGAAGACAAGACATAAAATGGGAGAAAATGTTTACCAATCCTGTGTTTTATAAAATGGGTGTGGTGGTACATGTCTATGATCCCAGCAGCTGGGAAGACTGAAGTAGGAGGATGGTGAGTTCAAAGCCAACCTCAACCAAAGCAAGGCAACTCAGTGAGACCCTGTCTCTAAATAAAATAAAAAATAGGGCTGGGGATGTGGCTCAGTGGTTGAGAGCCCGAGTTCAATCCCTGATACCGAAAAAAATAGAAAAAGAGATATGATGTATCCAAAACATAGTAATATAAACTCTTATAGTTCAGCAATTAAGGAAAAATAAAATATAAAAAATGAAGAATATGAATAGATATTTCTCCACATAAAACATAAAAAAATGGCTAATCACATGAAAAAAGGGTTGAACTTGTTAGTCATCATAGAAATGTCAAGTGAACCTACAATGAGATGCTATTTCTTAGCCATCAGGAAATCTATAAGTGAGAAAGACAGAAAAATCACAAGTATTTCTAACAGATAATTAAAAGTATTAATAAAGATGTAGACAACATCAAATCCCCATGTGGTAATTGTAAAAATGTAAAGCAGTGCAATCATTTTGATCAATCTTCTCACAGTTTCTCAAATGATTAACTATAGAATCACCCAAAGTCTCAGGAAGTCCACATCCAGATACACACTCAAATTGAAAACAAATATTCAAACAAATATTTACACACAGTGCTTTTAGTAGCATTATTCACAATAGTCAAAAGGTAGTAATGACCCAAATATCAGAAGAAAGGAAACAAAATGTGGGCAAATCCACACAATGAAAATCTATTTGGCTATCACAAGGAATGAAGTACCAATACATTATGCAACATGAATGAACCTTGAAAACGTTATGTTAATTCCAAGAAGTCAGTCAAAACAGACCACATACTGCATGGATCCATTTGTAAGAACCATGCAGAAAAGAGAACTCTTATCAAGTCCAAACTGCACTGATTTCTCAATGTGGGGTCAAAGGGATGATGGAAGACAATAGGTAATGAAAATAAAGATTATTTTTGAGGTGACCAAAATAACCAAAAATGGACTGCATTGGTAGTCTAACATATCTGTGAATATACTCCAAATCATTTAATTGTACATTTTATATGAGTGTTGAATGTAAACTTTAAAAAATGATAAAGATGGAGGCAGAGGAGACAGACTGAGATAGCAGATAGGATGATGGAAGGTAAGGTCATAGTGATATAAGGAAGAAGACTACCTGAAAGTACCCAGAAACCACTCTGGATGTGGGGACTCATGCAAGAGATTTTATTAAGCAGACAGGCAGAGTGTCTGCCTGCAGGGTGAGAGAGAGAGAGGGAGAGAGTGAGGGGGAGAGAGAGAGAGAGAGAGAGAGAGAGAGAGAGAGAGAGAGAGAGACAGAGAGAGAGAGAGAGACAGAGACAGAGAGAGAGAGAGACAGAGAGAGAGACAGAGAGAGACAGAGAATAGCAGTAGAGCCATTCTTAAATAGTGGAATTTTGTGGGGTAATAACACCAGACCAATGGCTGGCGAGGAGATTCACGGGCTAACAAAGTGGTGTGGGGGAGGGAGAATAATGGTGGCAGCAAAATAGCAGATCTTATGCCGATACTACCCTGCTCCTGCTCGCTTTGAGACTATAAAGGAAGCATATGAGCCAAAGACTGTGAGAAGCCTTTGGGGTCTGGAACACTCAAAATGGATTCTCTAATAGGACCTGTAGGATGAAGCACAGGCTGCCACTCCATCACACTTAGCTCACACTTAGGTGCGATGGACTTGGACCTCCAGAATGGCAAGGCAGATCTGTGATATCTTAGTGGACCACTTACAGTATTAGTGAAGAATATCTGTAAGAACCCAGAAACCACTCTGGACATGAGAACTCACATAAGAGGGTTTATTAAGCAAACAGTGTGTCTCCCGGCAGGGTAAGGGAGAAAATGAGAGGAAAAAGAGAGAATGTGTGCCCAAGAGAGAGTGTGAAAAGCAAGGAGGAGAGAGAAAGAAAGTGAGTAGGAGAAAGAAAGCATGAAAAACGGTGGCGGGGAGCTATCCTTAAGCAGTCAAATTCCGCGGGCTAGCGGGACCAATAATGGAGAAGGATACTTGCAAGCTGACTGATGAAGCAATAGCTAGCTAGGATGTTCACAGACAGACAAGAAGTTGGGAGGCGGGGAAATGACTGCAGCGGAAAGGGCAGGGGAGCAGCTTTATATTATACTATCTATGTGAAACAAATGCACTGCCAGGACATTGACTTCTACCACCGTATGACCTCTTTTTGTGTGGGCTTCTACCTTTATCATTCACCCCTCCAGGATGGTTTAGAAGAGTTAAAAGTACTTTAACCTGTTTACAATTTTTAGTTGTATTTCTGTTTAAGATAAAACAAACTGGTTTCCAGCCATTCCCAAAGAATGGATGACCTGATAATCATGTCTGCTGTAGTAGTGGATACCAGATACCAACCTTTTATCTCCTCAGTGAACAAGGAGATCTGCCACCTGGACAGATTTGTCCCCATTAAGGAGCCACATACTAGGTGTGATCTGAGGTTTGTTAAGGCATGACCTGCCAATAGTCCACTGTATCAGTCTCAAACTATGAGATTTTAACAAGAAAGATCAAATCTGGATTTTTTTTATGAATATCTCTAATAAATCTGTTTAAAGAAAGGTAGATTTTCAGATAAATGATAGCCAGTTATGAGTTTTTTGTTGTTGCAGTACTGGAAGAAAACTGGCAGGATTTAAAGTATTATTGAAGGAATTCATAAAGAGAAAATAATTTCATGGAGTGCAAACCCACTTTCTGAGAAATACTTCTATTTTCAGTGATGAGAAAAAGGATTTCACAACATTAGAGAACGTGTGCTCAGGGAAACTCATAAGCTAGCATAGATTTTTAATAGTTGAAATGCAGATGCTCTTACACTGAGACAAAATGAATACGAATTTGCCACTTGACACAGTCAGCTTTTCATCACTGTGACCAGAGTATCTGACAAGAACAAGAACAACAGAGGAAGAAGGATTTATTTTGGCCCACAGTTTCAGTGGTCTTAGTGCATGGTCAGCTAGCTCCAAGACATAAAACTCATACTGGAAGGACTTGGCAGAGAAAACTGCTCAACTCATGGAAACCAGGAAGCACAGAGATATCCCCAGTGACCTACTACCTCCAGCCAGCACCCATTTGCCTATCCTTGCCACCCAGTAATAATCCATTCTGCATCCAGCAAACTGATTGATACACACACAGAGAGAGAGAGAGAGAGAGAGAGAGAGAGAGAGAGAGAGAGAGAGAGAGAGAGAGAGAGAGAATTGTGGAGAGAATGCCTAGTAATCTGGATACACTGTTGATTTTTTCCTACAAAAGTCAAAAAAATCACATACATACCTGAAGGGTACTAAACAACACAAAACACAGATCTACATCTATAAAGCAACAGA
This sequence comes from Sciurus vulgaris, assembly GCF_902686455.1. NCBI lineage: Eukaryota > Metazoa > Chordata > Mammalia > Rodentia > Sciuridae > Sciurus > Sciurus vulgaris. The sequence goes on along the minus strand of NC_136470.1, from coordinate 19,317,205 downwards.
GTATAAAACAGTGTTTCTATTGAATACCAAATGGAGGTATTCAATGATCATTTCATTATGATCCTGAGATGCTTAATACATCAATATCTTTTTCAGATTGGTCTCTTGACTGAAAGTATGGAGTTATTGCATGGCCAGGTGCAAGGTGACTCTCAGATTACTGGATTTAGTCTTCTGTAATTTTATTTTAGACTGTTTTGTGCAAACGTTCATACAGTTAAAAGTGAATCGATGTACACTATTATGGATTCAGGACCAATGATTCTGCCGGCATAATTAGAAATGTGAGCTCCATAAAGAATTCCCCACATCACTGTGGAGATCTTCAATATGGGATTGACTCAGATACATGAATGTTAAGTTCATGTTCAAGACAGCCATGGCTGCCTTTGTTATATGTAATGTAATCCTACATTACATATAACATATACTATGTATATGCACATATGGTATATGTCATATAATATAACAGATATTACATATGTGTGTTTTTGATTATAAATGGGAGTGTCCACAGAATTTTTCTTCAAAAGTACATCAGAGTGACATTTTGTCTAACAATCCTATTTGCATAGTACTCCTTTTCCTCTTAACTTAGTAGATGGAATGTCACCAAAGAGAAAAGAGTGTCCCTCAATTAAAATGTCAAAAGATGATGGTTGAAGACCAATAGGTGAAGAATATCTAAGCATTCTGAGAGGTACCCACCATTTGATTAGTACTTTTTAGTCTAAGGAAGGAAGAAGCAGCTTTTAGCAAAAAGGTATAAAGTAGGTATTGCAGCACCCAAATCACCGACAAATTTCCAAGTTTACACCTGGTGGTTTAAATGTAAAATAGGTAGCATTCTCATTGATCAATCCAACTTCTTTTAAATTTCCTTCAGTGTCTTAGCTGGTACAATAGAACTTTTCCAGTGTCATTTGTGCTTATTATATCTATGTTTATCTTTATCTAAAGGTTCCCACACTCTAGTGCTTGCGACTGGAATCTGGGAATTTTACAGTAAGATCAGCAATGCATACTGTAGATCTTTTTATGCTTTTGCCAACTGGATTTTTCCAAATATCCATAGAAGTGTTAGAGATTCTGTGTTAGGGCTAGTTTTCCCTGCAGCATTTGTATTCATATTATACCCTATTTTAGGCTGAAGACCATTCCCCTCAATGAACAGAGCAATTCTCATGTGCTTTAGCCCATCTTTTATGCCTATAAGAAAAAATTTAAGTCAAGTCTATTTTCATAGAAAAGACATTAGTGGTAGTCTTCAAAAGTTCTTAGCTAACATACACAGTTTCTTTAAATTCCTCTCAGTTTTGATGTGATGGGTGGACTCGGGTGGAGGAGGTTCTCTTACAACACTCTCAGGAACTTCCCACTCTCCTTGACCTACACTTCCAATTGTTTGCACTTGAGGACCTGAGATTCCTAATAAAAAGCTGATATAGGATATAGAGATCTTCCCAGTACTATTCTAAATTCTGTGAATTTCTTTCATGTCAAGACTTTGGAAAGCTCTTTAGAAGAACAAGAGTTGTGCTTTAAAATCATCCTTAAAGAGCTTTCTCTAATCTGAAGGACATTTAACTTTAAAAAGCAATTGTAATAGGAAGGTTTCTTGTTGAGAGGAAGGGAAGTAGATCAGTAGGTGTGTCAGAGCAGAGTTTAATGTAGAATCATAATACAAGAGAAAGGAATAGTGGAATAAGGGCTGGTGGAACAAGTTGTGACTTAGTGAGTGAGAGATAAATATTTTTGTATTTTGCTATATTTTTTCATTTGGTTTGGCTGCAAAATTTTGTATGAAAGCAATTTTTAAAGATGAATTTCTTTTGTGATCTTTATCCTTGCAATCAAAACAAAACAAAGTGGATATTTGGAATTTTGCTCATTTATTCTGCTCTAAGGTCCATCTGAAATAAACAATTGCACTTATATTAGAAGTTCCCCAAAATATCCATTATAAATCTTATTTATCCTTGCAGAAATTATGCTATGTAGGAATATAAGTACTTAGAACTGTATGTAATGCGAACACATGAAGGAAGCTTAATTCTGTCCCAGAAAGGAAATAGACAACAATTGAGACAAAACCATCAGTCTGATAACATGTTAGCAAAATATCTTTTTTGTTCATGTCATATCTTGAGCCTTGATCCAATTTGTAGCTTTTTAACTGAAGATCTGATAAATTCCTAATTCTATTGATAGGCAGGTGTTTTTAAGAGGTTTCCTTCCAAGTCAAATTCTGACAAAATCAGACAAGGTTGTGATGAGCTCTAACAAAATTCTCGGCAATGTCCCCCAACACCAACTTTCCCCATGATGCCTGTTTGGCATGGTTTTCTTAATTCACCAGCCCTTGGTGTATGCTTAAAAGATAGGTTCCTCAAGATCACATCTGATCTCTTCCCTAAAAATTTATTCTTACAAACTTAAAACCAAATTTCAAGGACCAAAAACAAATGAAAACTAAGTAAAAGACAAAAGAGTGTGTTGTCTAGAAAAGGCAAGTTTCCCTCCAAAAAGAAGAATTTCAAATCTGGTCACAAAATCAAATAATTCTGAAACATTATAAATCATACATAGAAGTAAAAATAAGAAATTTAAAATATAGAGAGCTGAGGAAGAAATTGAAGGACAGACCCAATGCAGAATTTAAGGTAGTTGTTAGCGTTCTGGAAGATATTTCAACTGGAAGCCTTCAAAATTTTTGCCTATTGAATCCTCCAAAGGAAAAAGAAAAAAGAAAACATTAAACCATTGACCAAGCAAAATTATCTTTCAAGACTTCCTGCAAAGAGGGAGGATGTTGCATTAATAGAGTCTTAATACTGTTTCAAAGACTGAATCAATTATGGAAAATAAAGGACTTAAATTATTTTTTGTTTGGTATCAGTATTGTTTGAAATAAAACAGAAAAATTCATATAAGTATGTACATTACATATAACATATACTATGTATATGCACATATGGTATATGTCATATAATATAACAGATATTACATATGTGTGTTTTTGAATGAGTGTGTGTGTGTGTGTGTGTATACATATTCGATCTGGTTTGGAAAGCTCTACTTATTTGACCAAGTGCTATATCCTTTTTGGGAGTCACGTGCATTAATCCCGCGTAAGGATATCATGCTCCTCCTCATCATCACCACCACCATCATCATCATTATTTAATTGGAAGGTCATGTAGTTATTCTCCAAGGTATGCTTTTCCTAAGGAGTTGGGAAGACTGTCTCTCCACTTTCTTATTTGAGGATCAGAATCTCATTGGCTTCAGGATAATTTAAATTGCTTTGTATTTTTGAGGAAAGCAGTATAAAAGATTTAAACCTTGTTTTTTTTTTTTTAATTGGCAAATGTTTTTATTGAGCAGTTACAGGCTTATAGAAAAATTGAGAATAATTGAGAGTTTTCATATACTCACTTGCTTTTCCCTGTTACCTCTACTCTTAATATCTTACATTACGATGGTACATTGTTCAACTGAGTAGCCAATATTAATAAATGTTATTATTAATAAATTATTATTGATTTATTAATGATGGGTCATCAGTTAATAAAGTCCTAAATGTGCAATAAATTCTTTGTGTTCTACATTGTATGATCTTGACAAACATATAATTATACATACCCACCATTGTCGTACCACACAGAATAGCTTCTTTGCTTTAAAAAATATCCCTCTAGCTCTGTGTATTCATCCTTCCTCCCTGCCCAGGAATCCCTAGCCACCACTGATCTATGCAATGCACTGCTTCCATAGCTTTGCCTCTTTCAGATATCATGCAGTTGAAATCAAGCAATAGATCCCTTTTTCAGATAGGCTTATTTCACTTAACAATGTACATAAAAGTATCCTGAACCTCTTTTCATGGCTTGATAGCCCATTGCTTTCTAATGTTAAATAATATTTCATTGCATGGATGTTCTACATTTATTTCTTTTTAATCTATTCACCAGTTGAAGGACATCGTACTTACCAAGTTTGAGCAACTGTGAATAAGGCAGGTGTCTGTGTGGACAGAAGCTTTCAACTCATTTGGATAAACACCAAAGAGTACAACTGCTGGATCAATGGAGTGAAAATACTTAATTTTTGTAATAAACTGTCAAATTATCTTCCAAAGTAGCAGGAAATTAGAGTTCCTGTTGCTCCGTATCCTCACCAGCATTCATTGTTGGCATTTTGCATTTTAGCCATTCTAAATAGATATGTAGTAGTATCTCACTGTCATTTATTGCAATTTCCTAGTTATATGTGACAATGTGCATTTTTTATTTGCTTATTTACCATCTAGATAACTTTAGTGAGGTATCAGGTTTTTTGCCCTTTTTTAGTTAGGCTTGTAAATTTTCTTACTGGAGACTTACAAGAGTAACTTTCCAGAGGTTTTCTAGGATTCCAAAACTAAGTAAGCTACTTTGCTATCTGAAGTAGATAAATTCACTGAACACCACTGTGATGGTGATTCTCAATTTTGTTCTCAATGAATATTTTTCATGTAAATTTTCTATCATGAATTTCATATTTTTGAAATATTGCTATATGATGAAAATTTTCCCATGTTTAAAAGTAATCAAACTTTTATAATTAATTATAGCCAGTAAGTTAAAATTAGATGTATAGTAAACAAAATAATTTAATTCTAACCAAAAAAAACTGAATTAGTGTAATATTATTTTGTAAAAATACTGTTAAAGTTTATATTAAAACATTTTAATTTTGAATACTTACGTATCCTAGAGTTCCAAACTGCCTGCTTTAGAAATACTAGTATAATGTAGCCTAGCTTAGAGGCCCTTAAGAAGTGCCTTATTATAAATATTTTATCCCTTATTTAGATGATGGGACTTTTTTATTCACAGACACATTTTCTTACTTTGAGTCATTTCTTTCTCTCAACACAGATATTTTCTAATTTAGATTTTATCTCTAATATCTCATTAATAAAGACAATAGATAATATTAATTGAGTAATTATTTTTCCCAGGCCCTGTGCTCAATATTTTGCATGTATTTACTCATTTGCTCTTCCTAATCATTTTAGAAACAGGTGTTATCTTCTTTTCTTTATAGATAGAAAAATAAATCATTATTAATAAGATCAATAGATTACTTACTCTGTCCCTGGTCAAGTTTCTCCTATTCCAGTCTCCAGTGTAGACTCCTGCTGTAGTAATTTACATGACACACACTTGAAACAGTCACTGATCACTGACTTCTGCCTTAAAAGACTTGGAGCTGGCTTTCCAACACACTTAGGTCAAATCACTGAGCTGCCAGAAAGGATTCTCGTACTCTATTCCGATCTCAGCATTAATTTCCATGGCTATGATCTATGCCAGAAGTAGATGGAAAGATTTATAAGATTAGAGGAAAGGGTGATTAATGCTTTGAAGCTCAGAGTAGATTATGTTTGACAGTGATGCCAAGAAATAAGTATGTTTTATCAGCAAAGCATGATGGGAAAATTATTCTGAGAAATAACTGTTATGCATATTTACTATTTACAAATATATCAGTATAGATATATACAGATATATTTCTTTATACAGAAAGAGTGACATAGGGTTAGGGTTATCACTCTGAAAAAGACCATATACATGTATGTAAACTGAATGATAAACAGGAGAAAAACAGAAGTTGGCACAAATTGTAGCTTTTTTGTTTTTAGAAAAAAATCTTCACAATATGCAAAATCATACTATAAGAAAAATTTTACAGCATTTTCCAAAATAAACCTCATCAATATATACCTTTGAATGATAAACTAGTACCTCTAAATTTAAGAAATAGTATACTATAATATGATGCTTATGTATAAAACATGCATTATCTATAAATATAGATATAAACAAATATAAATATAGACATAGATACGCACATACTTGATGTGTGTACATGTATATAAAACATATATTCCACACATACACACACCCTTGTCTGTGACCAAGTCCACAATAAACGTAAGTGACTGACACTTATTAAAAATTAAGCAATTGAACAGAGAGATAAGTGAACTATGCTTACCTATCTCTTTAAGGTCTCACTATATATACTGGATCAATCAGACATATGACCTGCCTTTCTCCTCTATTTTTCTATATACTATTTATTTTGATCTAAAAAACACGATCTACATTTTAAAATTAGCTACCACAAATTAAAAGCATCAGTATTTCCTTTCTTTCCTGCTCTTCATTATATCCCCAAGCCAGAAACTTGGAAGAAAACATGATACAGATAAAGGAAAATCATTGCAGCTGGGCCTTTATTGTAAATGTGCTCCAGAGAATCTGACCCTCAGATTAAATAACTGAGAGTAAGAAATTTTTCAAGTTTCTCTTTTGTGCAAAATGGGCAGGCACAATTTTTGCTGCACTGGATCTATGTAGTAAGTGCCAATCACATTTGTCATTGGACAAATGCTGAGCCTGTTGTTCTAGGTACTGTAGGAAACACAGTAGTTGGAGATATGATCTCTGTACTCAAAAGACTGAAAATCTTTCTGGATTAAAAAATAAAAACTAAGACATGTGAAGTAACAGTTCCCTAGTCACCTCTCATATTTTCTGTTATAAACAGATAAGTCCTTGAGGAAACATCTACCTAAAACAGCCATCGGTTCCCAAATATCAAACACAAACTCATTTACCTATATAGAGACTTCCTCACACACCCCCACAAAAAAGTCATCTTCAAAAACCATTATGACTTTTTCATTTTTGTCTATCACTTCTTTAACCAATGTATTTTTACCTGTTACTGAAGATTTATAAAATGTTTCATTTATGTTTTTGATATGATAGTTTTCATAGGAATTAAATGGCATTTTTCAGATATTTTATTTAAAACTTGAGTTTGGTTTTCCAAAATAATTGATAATTTGTTTTTGTAGTAGTATTACCCAAACCTTTCAACTAATGTGCAAAATCAAACAGCATTTTAGAAAGACTTTTTCCTTTGTGACCTTAGCTTTTACATTACATCTTGTTTATGTGTTCACAAATCACATTTTTTATGTATTATTCACTCAAATAAGTTAAAAATTCCCAAATATAAAAATAGAAGGTAGTAAAATCTCCATTTATAACTATTTTTTGTAAATAAATGTGATAGTATATGAGATTTTAAATAATTAGAGAAAAAATTCTTTAAAGATTACAAATAAAAAATACTTATTCATTGAAAGTTTGGCACTGATTTCTTAAGCATTTATCATAGAATAAAAAAAATGACAAAAGTAACTTTTCCACAACTTTACTGGGATAGTTATTAAGCTAAATTCTTTAAAGGCTAATGTCTGTTTTGAGTTTCAACTTTCCTAGTTATTTCATTTTATTTTACCATGTTACTATTTTTGTCCATTGACTATTTCCGAGATTTTTATCTTTACTCCTTATAAACTGCATCTCAGTAACATTGATCTTTTAAACAAACACTGTGCAAAATTAGTTTAAATTAATGTGCATGTGTATGCATTAGATGTGTTCAAACTTAAAATCTAAACATTTGTGACACTTCTTTCTTCTTTTTGCAATCTGTCATCAAAAGCTCTCATCCTCTCAGAACTGTCTCTCAGATATGTCCTCTTTCTTCTACATTCCTCCAGCCCCTTTCTGGTCTCTTTAACTCTGGTCAATTTCTTGCTGATCATTCTTCATTCCCTGCTCCATCCAATGCTTCTTAAGTCTACTGTCAGAGAGATTTCTAGCACTATTTTTATCATTGAAACTATTTGCTCAGAGATATGATTGCCAACTTTCTCTCCAACAATCTTTGATAAGTGTACCTTTTTTGTCACAAAGTCAAGGAATGTAGTTCTTTTTCCACTACAAAACTTTTCAGGGTGTCCCCAACCAGCCAGACATCTGTACCCTAGGGTTTTACCAAAATGGAATCACCAGCTTATTATTTGGTCTCTGTGGCTTCCAGAAGTGGCCACCAGCTCTTGACTCAAGTTTATCCACATGAAGTTCTTAAGTTGTTACTTTGGGATATGCTAAATACCTCCTCAACTTCTACTTGGTTCCAAAAAGGAATAAGTTGGGCAAATATTATCTTTATTTTTTAAAATCAGGAACTCAGACTCAAGGGTAGATAAAACCACAGGCAGATAAACATTAAAATTAGATCCAATGAACTCCAGGTAACAATTACTTCTTTAAACAAATCTGACTTCTCATGCTTCAAAAAGGAAAAAGGCGAACTTTTTGGCATGTTTATTGAATGTGCATTTTAATGATCTCCTTTAAATGGTTAAGTAAGCATCTTTGCTATACTTCAAATAGGCCAAAAGTAGTTTGATTTTAAACAATCTTTGTATAAATGTATAAATTCAAATTTAAGCTAGTATATTTTTTTACTTCACACATACACAGAAGAAAATGATGAGCATGCTAATGTCAAATAAATTAAAGTTCCAACTGGGCTGAACCAACCATGAATATGACAAAGCATGCAATGAAGAAAACTTATCAACCCTTCCTTCCAGACAACATCAGCTTCTGCAAAGTCCATTAAAATATAAATGCAATATATGTCAACAAGAATACATTTGGAAGAAAGAAATAATAATTATTAAAACAGACTATTAATTATATTTAAATAACTTTATAATTGCAAATGTAAGTCTGTGAAAAAGTGCAAGATCTCTGATAATACCATACATGTATGATTTAGCAAAAATAAATAAAATTCAAATCAGTTTAAATTTTATAATGTATTTATAGTTTTTCTAAAATACCTGCTAGATAGGCATCATATGAATCACTAATTCAATGTATCATACAATAAATTATAATAAACAGGAAAATATACTTAAAATATTGGTTACAGAAAACAGAGGTATTATGAATTATATTGCTTGATGTTTTTATATTAGATTTGATTTAGAATGTTAAAGTGATGTTACAAATTCTAAAATATGGTTTAGATTGGAAAGGGTGAGTGTGGTGTGTGTGTGTGTGTGTGTGTGTGTGTGTGTGTGTGTGTGTGTTTATGTGTGTGTATGTGTGTGTGTGTATGTACTTTACTACCTAGATATTTAGTGTTTATTACTCAGTATTGACTAGCAATGTTTTCTGTGTCAGCAGCTAAGGTTTGGGATTGGTATTCTAAATACAATGATTTAAAAGAAAAACAAAGTAATATCCTGATTTCAGATTAGATGTGTGGTAAGTATATATGAATATATTTTAAATACCTGTGACCAATAGGATGCACACGCATACAATTATCTCACTTTGGAACATGCTGCTCTAGAAAAGTGACTAGAGTAGATGGTAAGGTTGCCTCCAATTTGTCATTTTCACTGATTTAGTTCACTTTCTGTTGCTATAACAAAACACTTGAGACCAGGTAATTTATAAAGGAAAGCTGCTCGTGGCTCAGGAGACTGGGAAGTTCCAGAACACAACGCTACATTGGCATCTTTCCTTTTGATGAGAGCCTTATACTGCTTCATGTATAAGGGCAAGTGGACTTGTGTGGAAAGATAGAAGGGCAAGTGGACTTGTGTGGAAAGATAGAGGGCAAGTGGACTTGTGTGGAAAGAACAAAACACAGAGGCAGCCTTGCTTCATAACAAACTATTCTCCTGGTAACTAATTCAGTCCCACAAGAGATAACTTACCTGAGAAAGGCGTTAAAGATCCAAACACTTCCACCTAGGCCCTATCTCCCAAAACAATCGCGATGGCAATCACATTTCGACATGAGTTTCAGAGGTGAAAAACAAACTTCAAATCATAACACCCTCCTCCTATTTCCATCCTTGCCACGTACTTTGTAGCAGCCTCCATAAGTTGGTAAGGGGTATAATTTCTACCCCCTGCTTTAGCCAGGGAAATAGCAGCAGGTACACCACAGTAGAAGCTTCAGAGGAACTTGTAGAAATAGAAAGTCAAAATAGAAAGGCAAAGTAGGTTTGCCTACTGCTGACTTTGGGCTCTTTCCCTGAGATGGACATGCTCAGCTTTGCTTACCAGATCCAAAATGAGATGTAAGACACAGAAGAGAGCAAAACAGTGCCAGGTGCTCCAAATGAGGCCAGTTTAAATCATCCAACAACCCTCTCACCCACAGATACATGAATGAGCCTGGCTGAGATCACCCAAACCCCACCCTCATGACCAGAGAAATACGACAATAAGTGACTGCTGTTTGAAGTACTTAGTTACAAAAGTGACTTACACAGCAATAGCTCACTGACACAGTGACAATATTTTCTCCCAGATAAAAATATAATTCTGAAGAAATGAAGAGATAATGGAGCAGCTGTCTCAGGAAAACAAAGATGAATATGCTCTCAGAAGGATTTTTGAGTTTCTTCTCCTCACATGATTGCAATAAACATCATCATGCCACAAACACGAAGATTAGTTTTGTCAGTTTTATAAGTTATCTTGCATATTCATCTTAATTTTATCACGTGACTCTTAAAAAATCACGTAGTAGATAGAGCAGATATTTCCACGCATTTTTTTGTAACTTCATGCTTTCTCACAGTGCCAAACTTGAAACCAAGACTCCTCAACCCTGGTCTGTCCTGCCCTCCTGACTCACCTCACTACTCCAAAGTCCTCATTTGGAGTTTCATGCAATGCCGTTGTTAAATAAGGAGTGCAAGGCAGGTGGCCCACATGACAATGACAAATAAATGTTTACTGCACAGTGGGAGGGAAAAGAAAATTGCATTTTTGAAGATTTGACAGAGTGAACTCATCCAAGTTCACAGCACAAGCAAAGGGCACTTGGTAAGAGCTACATGGAGTTCATTTTCCAAAACAAACACTAGCACCATCTTGAACCTATCCCAACACTGGCTCGACAATCACTCAACGGTTTATGCCTCTCTATATGCAATTGTACCATTGTAAAAAAAAGTCTGATGTAGTTAAAGGGAGCTGAGTGTTAATATAAAAGCTTGTGCTATGACTTTTCTATTGTTGAGAGAAATGTCAACAATATTCTGTTACAAAGTTTGGATTGAATCTATCAAGTGCCAAGTCATATTTACCTGCAGTCAGGAATCAGTTCAAATTACTGTAGGACGTTCCCCCTGTATAAAAACCAGAAATTATCTCAGAGACAAGAATAAATAGAATATGAAAAGTAAGCAATGAAAAAAAGCAAAAATAAAATTTTCAAAAAAATATGTAGGAATAAAAACTAGGATTTTAAAAACTAATTGATTCTCCAGTTCCATCCATTTATCTGCAAATGCCGTAATATTATTCTTCTTTATGGCTGAATAATAGTCCATTGTGTATATAATCCATAGTTTCTTTATCGATTCATCTGTTGAAGGGCATCTAGGTTGGTTCCACAATCTAGCTATTGTGAATTGAACTGCTATAAACATTGATGTGGCTGCATCACTGTAGTATGCTAATTTTAAGTCCTTTGGGTATAAACCAAGGAGTGAGATAACTGGGTTAAAAGGTAAGTCCATTCCAAGTTTTCTGAGGAATCTCCATACTGCTTTTCAGAATGGCTGCACTAATTTGCAACTCCACCAGCAATGTGAAAGTGAACCTCCAATAAATAGGTAACCATTTCTTAAGAAAGCAATAATTGATATCTTATTCAAGAAATCATAATTAATCTCTAAGCTTAAGGAAAAAAGAAATTAAAAGGAAAAAATTAACAATGGGGGAAAAGAGAGAACACAAATCCAGTAGTTTCTTCTCTGATCAGGAAATCAATTTATCAATTTACCAAACATATATGAATTCTCAGGTAATTGACTTTAAATATCTTTTCACTAAGATATTTCTCCTTTTGAAAATACAATTAACTGTATTCTGAGTATTTCATGGCCATTTTACCAGTGAGCGTAGGCTACTTGATAATTATTAAAGGTAATTAAGCTTTTCAATTGTATTTCTTAAAATGTTGTTTCTTCATCTTTTGAAAGTATTTGTTTAATATTAAAATAAGATGAAACAAAAATTAGGTTTCCTCCAATACTGCTCAATTCCCAAGAAACAGGATTCAAGGTCAACAAGGGAGGTCAGAGAGTTTTCATTTTTAAGTACTACATATCGCCAAGTTAAAATTAATCACATATTGTCATAAAAAATGGTCTAAGAATTTCAACTGTTTCCAAATGTTCTTCCAACAGCAATATACCCATGAAACATTTCAAAAACTAATGCCGACATTAAAATAGTAAAAATGCATAGCAAAAAATATTCCTATCTCCCTTTGATAATAAATTACTCTTAGATTTTAGAAAAGAAGAAGAAAAGGGGCTTAATAAGAAGAAATCAGATCTTAACAGATTGTCATTAGGCCCAATTACATGCATGTGCCTAAGGATGGCTTCAGTAACCTAGCAGTGTCCTACAAACACGCCCTTGTCTGCCATGACAGGCAGGACAAGGGCAATACCCACATCACTTTTCCTCCAAGAGAGAATGATTGTAAATCACGTAAAAGCAAATTCATTCATTACAAATACATTCAAAAGAGTTTTGCATCATAAATACAGAAACAGTGACATATATCCCTTTCCCGGAGTGACAGCATCCACATTTGTTTGATTTGAATAGTTATTTAGCAGTTGAATGTTCAACAACTGTATTGGTGTTATGTACTTAAAAGTATTTTGTGTTTGTGTTCAATCATGAAGTCCTTTTATTAAATATAAGAATATTCTTGTATGCCTGCAGATGTCACCCAGATGTTGTTACAGTCTCTTAATATTGTTTTTGTGCATACCTTCCCACTCCTAAGTTACTTCTAAAAAAGCCACAAGATCTGTTCTTTAGATATTAACTGACGCTCCTGTTCCTTGATAACATCACTACCTGTAGTATACCTCAGAGTATTCCATTCTCAGTCACCCAGAAAAATCCACGACAGCCCAATCAGTTAGCTTTTTATTTACAATGTGCTGCAAGAGACCTCATCTTTTAAAATTGGTATTCCAGGTGGGCTCTGATTTTCACACTCAAAAAACGTAAGAAGAAAGAAGTTGTAGTATAATCAATTCCAGACTAGATTCTAAGGATCACCTCTCTCTTTCTACTCAGGATCAGCAGAAGATAAAAGTGACCGCGCAACCTGCATGAACCCAACTCTGTTTAACCAAAACTACTGCTGCTTTATTATCTGATAAGTGAAGTTTTTTTTTTGAAGAAAGTAATTTGTTAAAAAAATTTTAATGTTTGATTTAGTTTGTCTTAATATTAAGATATTAGACTAGTTAAATACAAAAATATCAACTTTATGTCACTGGAAATAAAGTTGAAAGAAGTAACAGTTCTAGATGGTTAAATTTATAAAACCTCCTCCTTTGTTTATAAACACTTATAGAATTAACCTATTAAAATTAAACTTAAGAAATATTATGTGTTTTAATTTGATTATGCAATTGTTTCAGTCAATATTTACAAAGTGGGCATTTATTTCAGAAAGCTTGGGATTTCATTTCAATTATGTCAGTAGCTAGAATATATTTAAAATATTCTCCAGACATGAAATGTTTAAAAAGTGTTATAAATAGAGTAAGACAGTCCAAAGTGGAAATAGGCAAATTATGATCACACAGAGACTCACCAAAGAACAATGAGTAGCCAGAACATATTTAAGAAAAGGGAATACTGGTATAATTTTAAAAATCAAAGAAAATCAGACATGAGTCTCAAGTCAAAGAATTCTCACTTTTTTGAAAAAGATGTATTCCCTCTGGCAGTACAGTACTTAGCATAGATGAGCATCTTGTGTGATCTTCCTAAAATCTAATTAATATTTTTACTTTTCCTTTTTGCACCCTACAGTAGCTTCATAATAAACCTAAGACCCGGAGTCCTTGGCTTATCATTTCATGACCCTACTCTTCTAATATCATCCCGCCGCTGTAGGATTTTACATACAGTTTGCTCTCATACTAGATTCTAAGACCCCTGAGGAAGGGATTCACAGGGTCTTGACTTGTTCACTTCCCATATCACATTCCCTGCCTGGCACCTAAATGCCATTAAAAATGTGGATTGGCTGTCAGAATGAATGACTGACTGATGGAAGCATATAGCATTGGAAAGTCAAGTTAATAGGATGATTGATTTATCAAGCATTTAGTTGGACAACAGAAGCTGAAAAGTCTTTGGTATATGTTTTCACTCTTATGGACAAATTTTTTTTTTTTTTTTGTATTTTGTAGCTGTGGGATATTAATTTATTTTTTATTGGTGCATTATAATTATATGTAAGAATGGGATTCATTTCGCCACATTCATGCATGGGCATGATGTTTCCCAGTACGTTCCCTTTCCCTTCCCTCCTCCCTCCCCAGATCCATTTGCACTACTCCACTGAGCTCCCTTCTATTATTATTATTATTTTATTTGGACATTTAAATCATTATATATATATGTATATGTGCATATGGCCATAGCTCAATTTGGTAGAAATAAGTATTGAGTATATGCTTTGTTCTTAAAATTTATTTCTTCATTCACTGTCGCCGTCCAGCGGGACATAAAGACATGTACACCTCAGATTGTCATGAAGCAGCTTCTTCTTTATTCGGATCCCAACAACAACAACCCCCAAAAAGCAGTCTCACCCTCAACATATAAGCAGTCTCATGCATAAGCAATTTCGATCAGATATGTCCACCCAATCCTGTTAAAGGTCAAGCAATCAGGAGCTCAAGCATACATGTAGCCAATTGTAACAGCTTCCTGTTTTTCTCCAGGCATACCAAGCACACCCTTTGGCTCCCTGTCAGCCCACATCTCCCAGTTTGTTTATAAAAAGACCGTGCCTGTCTTACGTTGTCCATGACAGAGCAACATCCTTACCCGTCATCGGAAAATGAAGCTTATATCTTCATTCCCTGTCTTAGGTTGGTATGAGCTCTTCACGATTCTTACCAGTCTCTGACTACCGGTCTAGCATAGCCAAACTTGGGGGGAGGTTCCCACATAACCTGCTAAGTCGTAGGAGCCATTTGGGAAGGGTGCTAAGTCAGGAGAAAAGGATATAGTAGGTAACCCTAATGTGGAATTAGTGGTAAGAATAGGAGGATATAGATTGGCAGAGTTAGTAAGGGGCAAAGGGCAAGGCCACACCTTTACTATCCCCCATAGGTAACGAATGGCTCCTCCATTAACATGGTGAGGGATCATCAACAACAGCAGTTGGAGGAAGTTCCACATCTTCTTGTTGTTCTTGGTTTTCTATTGAGGAAGCCTTGACCAATCTTTCAGGCACCCAAATTGGTGATTGTGCGTCCTGCGGGAAAACACGAACAGATCCTCAGGTCCAGATTAACACCGGATCCGGGCCTTTCCATTGTCCCCATAGAATGTCCTTCCAGAGCACTCGAGGTAGATGTTTTTTATTAGGCTCTGAATGATGGTCAGCAGCCGATCAGCCCTCAGAATTGAGATTTAAAAAATTTAAAATGAACAAGGCAACAGATAATTTGTCTTTTGGGGATCTATATGATGCCCTTATTCCCCCTTTTTGTTTATAAAGCATGTTTTTAAGTGTTAAATGGGCACGCTCAACAATGCTTTGTCCAGTAAGATTATAGGGAATTCCTGTGACATGTTGAATACCAAAGGTGGAACAAAATTGTTTAAAGGCCTGGGACCTATATCCAGGACCATTATCTGTTTTAATTTGTTTGGGGACCCCTAGGATGGAGAAAGAATGTAAACAGTGTGTTATTACATCTTTGGTTTTTTCTCCAGCATGAGCAGAGTCCATAGTAAATCCTGAAAAGGTATCTATTGACACATGGATGAATTGTAGTTTTCCAAATTCTGAATAATGAGTTACAGCCATTTGCCAAATATGATTGGGCTGAAGCCCTTTTGGATTTACTCCTAACGAGGGGTTAGGAATAAGTGTAGCACATTTAGCACAAGACTTGACTATGTCCTGAGCTGCTGCCTTAGTAATCTGATAACATAAACGTAGAGTAGAAGCATTTATGTGAAATTTGGAATGAAAATTTTTTGCATTTTCAAGTGCAATAAAGATATGTGGGTCTCTGGTGGCCATGTCTTTTAAATCACTGTGTAAACTTAGAGGACCTGGAAGACCAGTATAAGCCCAAACATGCCCAATAAAAAAAAGGGCTTTTTCTATCCCAAATAAGTTTTTGTAAAGATTGTAAATACTTAGTGGTGGTGGAAGTGAGGGGGAGCAGACCAGTTAATTCTAAATTTTGAATAGCATTTACAACATATTTGCTATCAGAGAATAGGTTAAAGGGCTCATGGTGGGTTCTGAATACTTCTATAGCTACTAATAGTTCTGTTTGTTGTGCAGATAGAGTATTAAACAGCAATGTTTCTGTAACATTATTTACAGTAATAGCACCCGTACCATTTTTTGATCCATCAGTAAATATAAGGGTAGCTCCTATAACAGATTGTTTTCGGGTGACTTTGGGGAAAATTATAGGATGTTGACTCCAAAATTGGAGAAGAAGATCAGATGGCAAATGATTGTCAAACATAGCAGAAGTACTAGTAAAGACTATAGCCCATGAATTTGAATTATTAATATGATATTGTATCTGATCAGTAGTATAAGGAGTAGTTATTGTCAAGGGATGTGACCCAAAGGTGGAAAGGGATACTTTTAATGCCCTAAGGATTAATTCTGCCACAAATTCAGTAAACAAGAATAAGACCTTGTTAGGGACATAATTCATGTGAACCCGTAGAATAGGACCCTTTTGCCAAAACACTCCTGTGGGTAACTTATTTGTGGCCAAGACAATGAATGATAAAGGCTTAGCTACGTCAATACGATCAAGATGAACCTTTTCCATAGCTGTTTCAACAAGCTTGAGAGCTGTTCGAGCCTTAGGGGTAAGCACCCACTTAGAAAGGGGATCAGAATCACCCTTAAGAGTGTCAAACAGGGGGCCCAAACTTGAGGTGGGTAAGTGAAGGTAAGGTCTAATCCAGTTAATGTCACCTAATACTGCTCTGGCGGAGGCACAAAGGTCCAATCCTGCACTTCCTCTTGTTTGTCTAATTGGGGAGTCAAGGGGTAATGGGTCCGAGGTACGTACTGCATAGCCCCGTATATTTGTGGGCCCCGAGGCCGGGGGCCCTGATTCCCGTTTTTTGGAGGTAAAGGATTACCATCTTTGTCTCTAGTTGATTTACAGTCACTTGCCCAGTGTTTCCCTTTTTTACATCGGGGACATAATTTTGGCACAGGACCCTGGGGGCAGTCCTTTTTTATGTGTCCATATTGTTTACACCGATAACACTGTTGGCCTGGGCGGGAGTTGACATCGCCTCTAAGTCCCTGTGCAAGCACTGCAGCCATCACCTGACCTTGAATAAAAGCCTCATTAATATCCCTACAAGCCTTTAAGTGGGCTCCAAGGTCTTTGTTTTTCCAAGGTCTTATTGCTTCTTTACACCATTTATTTGCTTGCTCATATGCAAGCTGTTTGACTAAAGGCATAGCCTGGTCTACATCTCCAAATATAGGTCCTGCTGTTTGAATCAATCTGTCTACAAAATCAGCATAGGGTTCATTGTTGCCTTGAATAACCTTAGATATCTGTCCTTGAAGATCACCAGCACCTGAAAGCATTTTCCAAGCTTTAGTGGCAGCAGCACTAATTTGTTGATACACACCAGGGTGGAAATTAATCTGATTACCTTGCCCTTCATATGGTCCTTGGCCTGTCAGCATGTCTAGATTCCATTGAGGATTGCCCGCAACTGCAACTGCATTACGTCGGGCAGTATCAGAACATAACTCCTGGTTGGCCACCTTCCACATAAGGTATTGTCCCCCAGATAAACATGCTTTTGCTAAATTACTCCAATCAGTCGGAGTAAGATTTTGACTTGCAACATTCTCTAATAAAGAAATGGTAAATGCAGCTTCTACTCCATAGGACATAAATGCCTCTTTTAACTGTTTCACTAATTTTATATCTAATATTTGATGATATCTCTGATTGTTTTGATCTTCAAATACTGGGAATATTGGGAACACTGATCGGAATTCTACATCAGCCCACTGTCTGGGGGTTGCCCTTGTACAGCAAGTACGTGCGCCCCTACAACATGGAAAAGAGTAGTGACCTGGATTATACACCAGAGGGCACGGTGTGGTAGGGGCTAAATGCCACTAAGAGAACTTCTTTTCTAGCTCTGTCTCAGATAGTTCCTGTTCTTCAGAGTCACATCCCTGTTCAGAGTCTGAACATCTACTTTCTCTTTCAGAAGCTCGACTTGATTGTTCTTCTTTTACAGTTTCTAATATCTCTTCCCCTTCTCTTAGCTGTTCTTGAAATTGTGGTTCCCTGGAAGTCAGACAGAAACAAACTAATGTCCATATAGGCAAAGTACCAAGAGGGAAGGCGTTAAGAGAGCCTTCCATGCGAATCCGTGAAATTTAAACAGAAACCAAACAAGAAAAAGTAACAAAAATATAAACACAACTAACACCTTACACACATTCATTTACTACAGGATGTCCTTTGCTATCTCTTGGGACAGCCTTTTGTTAAGTTCCCTCACTAGGGGAGCCTTCCGTTAGTACCTTAAGGCCACTGTTTCCTCGAATAGGGAAACCTGCTAGTTGACTGCTAGTTGACTGTGCTAGTAAAACATTTTCTCCTTTATTACTTACCTGAGCGCTCACTGTTCCCCGTATGGGCCACCAAATGTCACCATCCAGCGGGACATAAAGACACATACATCTCAGATTGTCATGAAGCAGCTTCTTCTTTATTCAGATCCCAACAACAACAACAACAACCCCCAAAAAGCAGTCTCACCCTCAATATATAAGCAGTCTCATGCATAAGCAATTTCGATAAGATATGTCCACCCAATCCTGTTAAAGGTCAAGCAATCAGGAGCTCAAGCATACATGTAACCAATTGTAACAGCTTCCTGTTTTTCTCCAGGCATACCAAGCATGCCCTTTGGCTCCCTGCCAGCCCACAATTCACAAAACAGATTTACTATGTTCCAGAAACTTTTCTGGATGTAGAGACCAAACACTTTAATCATAACATAGAGTTCTTCTCATAGAGCTGGCATTTCATTTTTCTTTCTTTTATTTATATTTTGGCATATGGAGAAATAAGCAATTTCATTTCATATAATGGAAAGTGTCATGAATAAAGTAAAACCAATTAATTTTTCAGAAACTAACTCAGCCACTCCACTTCAATATTGAACAGTATCTCAAGGTTAAGCAGGTTTTGAACTTAAGCTTCATGACAAGAAGAAACCAGCTATAAAAATTATTTGTCAAGAAAATATTCTGTGGGGTAAAATAGCTTGTCACAAGTTCCTGAGACAGGAGCAATACAATGGAACCAAGAAAGAGAAGAACACTAGTTAGAATATTGCAGGATATTGCACTGTAGAGAAAGATGTAATATGGGTTTGGGAAGAAAATATTGATTTATATGACATAGTAAAAAATTTCAAGTTTGTTATATGTGAAACAAAATACCATGTGAATGCTTTAAACAGAAGAATGATATAATATGAATTTCATTTTAAAGATAATTTTGCTGCTTTGTGGATAGTAGACCAAGGAGGCAGGAGTAGAACCGTGTAAATAATTTAAAGTACCATGTTGGCTGCCAAGGATGAAAAGATTAGTAACTTGCCTGCAAGAAACTATAATCTATCTGAAAAGGATAACATCCTGCATATTCTAGAAATCCATCATGTTAAAATCAATAGTGGCCTCTAGATTGTGCAAAGACTAATCTGTGACTATCAGTAAGGTCAATACCAGCAGGTTCAACATTCAGTTCTCTTCTCAGGACTTACACGAATACATTCTTCAGAATGTAATGTAATAAGAATTTAAGCTTTGAATTTTTAAGAATGCACACTTTATCTTATCCTTTATGTTTTGTTTCTATATTGTCATTCTTCCAAATTTTCGATTCCTTTTTATATTGGCAACATCAATTTATTTTCTCTTTGCTGGTCTTTGTACTTAAATGAATTTCATTCTAAAGTGCTTTCTTCTCTTTTAACCTTGCTAGTCTTCTTTGGTATCTTTAAAAAATATTTATCACTGCTCAGTATAAATTATGGCTGTCAACCACTATATGCCATAAAGGATGGGACTAAGTATTTTTATAAAACTAAGGCTTTTAAATGATTTAAAACTTAGCTTGTTATAATTGACAACATTAGGTTTCCAGAGAAAATGTAAAGTAGTGGTATTTAAGTATATGGAAAGACTGAGAAAGACAGAAAGAAGATGAGGTAAAAAAAGAGAAAGAAAAGGAAAAAAGAAGGGAGGGAGATAATAAAGGATGAGATCATAGACTCTGAAATACAGAAGGTATTTTCATATATGTAAATGAGAGAGAGAAGTTAGCAACATTAGACATTTTAGAAAGAAGACAGATAAATGATGAGCCAGATTCTTCCATGACAGGTGAAGGTAAACCTGTCTAATTAATTTTAATGAAATGTCTGGCATAGTTCACCTTGTGCCGATACATTTCAGAGACATGGATTAAAAGCATAGAGAGGATTTTGATTCTGATGACAATAATGTATGAGAAAATTGGAACAGTAAAAGGGGATATTGTCTTTTCTTTGTTAGAAGAGTTGTGTAACACTTAAGTGGCTAAAATAATGACCTAAGAAATAGTTTTTCAAGGTATAAATTATCTAGTTCTAAATTACTTTTCTGATTAATATCCTTTTATAACCAAAAATATTACTTTTAGAGGGCTACACTATCAAACTCACAATCCACTTCTAAAAGAACAGCTGTGTACATACTGTCCAGAGTTGCAGAGAGTTGCCACATCAAATTGCAATAAATGGGGGTAAATCATTTTGAACAATGAAATAAATTTAGGCAAATATCTCCTAAGCAATCAATTAGAAAACATGTTTTATTTTATCTTTTTGTCTTTTGAATAGTCTCCCCATACATTTACTTTATCTTAGAAAAAAATGAAGAAGTCACAACCACATGAAACACAGTTAATACAGTACACCTTTGAGAACTGTATCAGAGAATGACTAATTCTGACATCAATATTTTTCTCAAGGAAATTGAATGTGTACATTTTAATTTTTACCTGCATTCTTACAGTCACAAATTATTTAGATACTTCATTTCACCACAATGCTTTTTTGGGTAATACTGTGCATTTGATTAAGGAGATAAAACTATAAGGTTCATAGTTTAACATCTATGCAACCATTTTAAGTTCTTATTGCCATTTTATGAAATATGTTTCATTTTCCTGCCATAGGGAGGTACTTGCAAAGAAACAAAGTCAGTAAGAAGCTCCCCATCCAAGTATTGCTCCCCAAATATTAGCAAATAACACCTCATCATCACTTGTTAACCAACATAGCTGAAACTTCTCTTTGTTCCCCTAGGGGTTTACCACAAATTTCACGCGTACTAGGAATGGTAAACCATGAGGCTTTACATAAAACAATTCCAAGGAATAGCCCATCCAAGCCCATTTTGGGACTTCACAAAGACAGCTCAAGCCTGCCCACACTAAATATCCCTATAAAACACCCCAGAGTTAGATTTTCCTTGCCTTCTCTCACCTTTTGAGTGATGACCTTTGTCAGACTTTGACTGGCAAATAAACTTTCTGTGTGTGGACCTCTCCTCCTAGTTTCTGAGTTGCTCGTCACGTTTCACTTTCCTTTCAAAATCTATACCTGTTTATTCCATTTTTTTCCTTTATGGAATTATTTTCCACACCAATAGTGCTCTATTTTATAATGGCTATATAAAATAAAATTCATGTATCCTCTGGTGACCTGTACCAAATATATCTCTAGGCAAATGAAATAAATATTTTAAGAAAGATGTAGATCATTTGTACTTTAATAGCAGCTTTGAAATGCTCCTGATGTTTTGTTTTATAGCAATCATTGGCAAAAAAAAAAAAAAAAAAAAAAAAAAAAAAGAAAGAAAGAAAGAAAAGAAGAAAAGAGAGAAAAACAAGGTCCAAATGTATCTGTATCTGGTTGAGGAAAAAACAAAAAGAGCATTATAGAAGGAAAACTGTACTTAGGTCCCAGGATGATATTATTCCCAGGTTATTGAAGAAAGAAACTTCAGAGACAAGCTTCGGCTTTGGAGACTGCAAATGCCACATGCTATTAAAACTGTAAAGATTGCTTCCTGAAGCTGTTTATTCCTGAAAGTGAGTGGGGAAATCTTATGGCCGAAAAGAAACAGCTCAGAATGAGTTTCCAAGGTGTCTGGGGATTCTGGGTTTGCTTTTCACCTTATTTTCTCACTGTGGAAGATGAAAATAGGGAGAGAAAATACAAGAGCTTGGTTCAGAGATTCAAAAGGGAGGATGAGGTGGGAGTTTCATTAGAAAGGTCAAAGTCCTGTAGAAGTCTGTTTTCCTGCTCTCTAAAGGTGAGTTGGTTGTTAGGATGTACAAAATCTTTTTCAAACAACGGAACTGTGAACTAGTGGAGGAAAAGTTTCTAACAAAAATACAACTCATTTTGGCATAGTTCCTTATAAAGATAGAAATACTACAAATATATCTTCAGTACTATGCTGCCCCTCACAGAAAATAAAAATATAATATGATAAGACCAGTCAACTACTTAGGGGTAATTTTATATATCATTGTTTTATTATTATTATTATTAATGATAAGACATTGGAGAAAGAATCAAATAAATGACTATGATGTAGGTGACAACTTTTTTTCTCCTTTCTTCCTTCCATTCACCTCTTGCCTACTGTTGGAAGCTGTGAATGACTGTGGGCCTGTCTGAGCCATCTCTAAGCAGAGGTGTTGCCCCTTGGCAAACTCCTGGTGTCACCTCACTGATCTGAGACTGCTCCTTTGCCTTGGCAAATATCCTGCTCAAAGAGGATCCTGTGATACTAAGGTATTTATTGGCTCAGACAGCACTAGGTTCAAGTACAACTCCCCGGAGGTGGAAAGAGATACCCAGTGAGCACAAGTAGGCTTGAGACCCAGCTGCCCGGAGGAGGAAGAATTATTTCACATGTGACAAGTCCCCAATCAGGCCAACTTTCCCACAGCCTCTCACTTCTTTTTACCTTGAAGAATCCTTCCTCATAATAAATTCCTTTGGTGTGTTTCAGTATAAACAAAGCATTTGCAGTCTTTTTCCCTTTGTTAGGATCAGACCCATCAGATCTTTTCCACCTGTCAACCCCTACTTTCAATATCTATTTCTTGTACTCTTTGCTTTTATTTCTTAATACTACTTTTTCAACCTTTTATTTCCAGCTGGCACACACCTCTGAGGGTTACTTATTCCCTCACTGTGCAGGCAGTGGGAAATCCTACAACACTTCTTTGAGCCATCCTTCCTAGGGATGTTCTTGGCCAGAGTCCTCATATATTAACCTGTTTTATAGGTTATCTGTCCCTAAAAATGCCTACATTGTAAAATACCAAATGGAAAATAAGCAAGCTACATCTAAGAATTCAAAATGCAGCAGGTCATCTCGGCATTCATCAAATTGTCTCCTGAGTAATCACCAAGACAGAATATTCCACACAACAGTTTCAGAAGCATCACAAAGTCCAGTTTTGGAGATGGGGAGGATGATTCACGTTTGTATGCTCCATACACCAGCAATTGCTGGATGAGAATATCGACAGTCTCCCCTTGGGTGGAGGACAACTAGAACTTAGAGCACACTGACATCCCTTTGGTCTACTCTGTGAGCACACAATAGTGAGAAGCATAAAACCTTATCTCCCAGGAGAATATAACCACCTTGTCCATCCTCAAAATAATTTCAAGAAGCTCAAACGAGACACATTCATCTCCAGTTCTCCTATATACTTGTGATGGGACATACTCTTGAAAATCACATATCTTTTTCTGCATGTGGTCATCCTGAAAATTTGAGTTTTAGGTATCCCCTGTATTCTTTGTTTCCTTGATAAGGAAAACTTTTCTATCTTAATGACTCTGAAATTTCTTCTCTTCCTGAATATGTTTCATGTAGACTAATTTCAATTCAAAGTTCCACTTTATATTACTTTCCATTTTACAAAAGTATTACACATGAATGTGAAAAATCATTTTTGCTCTAAATCAACCTATTCCCTAGCTTCACCAATGCTATGACTATTAGCTCGATTTACTCTTTAACCAGTTTCCAAAATAAAAAGGGGATAATTCTTTACTTCAATTTTCTGGTTGGTAATGATATATCAAATATTATACCAACCTCAATCTACACTCACAATCTAATCACATCACAAAAGCAGTAACCCTTTCTTTCTAACTTTAAACTTCATTCAGTATATGATGACCACAGTCCACACTACTACTCTTTTAGGAATAGGCTAGTTGATCTGACTCAATTAAAATGTTAAATGTGAAACACAAGACTTTCACCTACCAGCTGTTATTATGTGCTATCCTCTGACTCTTCTATTTACCCTGCAATGACAAGTGGTATTCCAAATCTGCATTTTACTATTATATAATGCCTTTGATTTTTTCCCTTCTCTTTCAAAATGCTATTCAGTTCTCAGATTATGAAGCTTATATTGCGTGAAAAAATTCTTCTTAATTCTGGGTTGTTTTAGCACCTTGGCATCTCACATATCTTAAAGACAAACTAAGTAGATGACTTTGTTTTCTCCAGACATTATTTAGCTGTTTTCTTGAAGCATATTCCTTTATCCAGAAGAATACTCAACTTTCCAAATTTTCTGTAAAATAATTTTACAGGTAACATTTCCTCAATAAAAATCTATCATAATAAAAGAAATCTATTTGTATTTTGGACTCTAAATATGAAATAAATCTAACACTGAATATTCAGGGACTGAAGTCCTATTTCCCCACTGACTATACTTATTCCCTTTTAGAAATAGGCTAGTTGTGCTTATATTTATTCCACTGCAGTTTCCTACTCAACATTAGAGGCCAATACTTACTCACAGAAATGATTTTTCCAAATATTTAATAAGTTTTGCCCTCAAATTGCAGCCAACTCTATTAACTCGTTTACTTATTAATGGGAGAGTGATGAAGAAGTCAGGCATTATGTTATTCTCACAGAACTCATGTTACCAAGGGGAAGACAGAAGCTAGGTATTAAAAAATAATTAAGCATCACTTTGATGGTTTAAAATGTGTTCTCCGCCCCAATTCATATGTTGAAGCCCCAAACCCCAGTAACCCAGAACATGTATTTTTATAAGAGGCCCTTTCAAGAACTGATTAAGTTAAAATGAGGCCATTATAGTAGGTGCTAATGTAATTTGACTATTGTTTGTAAAAGAAGAGGCAATTTGGACACACAAGGAACATCAGGAGCGATGTGCATGAGGAAAAGAAACCCGTGAAAAGTGGAAGGAGAAAAGGTCATTTACAAAGAGAGGCCTCTAGAGAAAAAAAAAAAAAGCCTGCCTACACCTTGATTTTGGACTCCCAGCTTCCAGAACCATGAGAAAATAAATTTCTGTTGTTTACTCCACTTCGTCCGTGTTGTTATGCTGCCCTAGTAAACAATATAGCCCCCAATATTGACATATCCTACAAAGAGCAGGAAACAAGGGAAGGAATATCACCTGAATTTAGAGGCTACAGGGAACATGCTTGAGACATCAACACTTGAGTCAGGACCTGAATTAAAATATGATTGGAGGGAGCTGATATTTCAGCTGTTAACTGAATTATGAGATGATTTGGAGGAAGATGAACTGCAAAGCAAAAATGTTCCCAAGGCAGCCCAAACTTGGGTATCCTGGGAAAGGAAAGGCCTGAGTGGGAAGGAATTCCTAAGCTGAGAGAAGCAGGTCTGAGTCAAGGGATGGGCCCTCTGTCACTTAGCCTCATAGGCAGAATGAAGAATTCCATCTACATTATCATTCTGAGATGAAGCCATTGAAAGACATTAAGCAATACTCTTTTCTCTTGTTTAAATTTAAGTAAAAATAGAAAAAAGAGACATAAAGAGAGTTTTTATTTTTTTCCCTAACCATTCCCCAGTTATAATTTTGGTATCATCCTCCTCATAAAGGACTAGCCATAGTTAAAAAAAAAATACCCATTTGAATTTTAATATTATGTCCCAAACTTTCAAATAAAAGGGCATTTGCATGCATTATTATACTTTGTACAGAGGAAACTCTTTTCTAAGTTATCTTTTCAGAATGATCAGGGTGTCCAGACATAGTACTGTACTATTTCTGTCATTTTAGACTCAGTTTAAATCAAATTAGTTTTGTATTCTGGAATTATTACAAATCCACAGTTTGGATAATTAGACTCTAAGAACAAACATAATAGATGATTTCAACTGATAATTGTAAGTTTTTGTTTATACATTGTATTTGTTGGTATGAAAACAATATTAAAAACATGGATACAAGAATCCATTACTATGTGTTAATTTGTTAAAACATTGATTGTTGTTAGTAAAGTACAATAAACGAAGTATATTTGGAAAGAAAATACTAGACCACTAATATATAGTCCTTAGGATGATCACCAAGCATCTGAAGATACTATCTATATTTTAGACATCTTTAAGAAAGTGCTTGGCATTTTATTATTATTATGTGGTCATCAGTCGGGTGCATTACAAAATGATGCTCAATTTTAACCACAGGATGGCTTTTTATTCACTAAGAAAATTATTAAATGGTCAGCTTTTCTTCCACTATGTAATATGAGAATAACACAATTAGGAATTTTAGCTTAGGTCCTATTTTTTAAAAATACATAATTTTATTTCTCATTTAGATTCTAGATAATGATCTTTAGAAATAAAGTAACCAAGGAAGAGGATAATGAGGACAATACAGGTACCAACTGAATAAATGGATCGATGAAACGTTGTTTGAAAAAAATGAAAAGTAAATAAAGGACCAGTTATTTTGCTGAAAATTGATTTAACAGTGAATTTACATTTTCAAAATTTAAATGTTTTAGTATTACACAAGAAAATATATCTAAATACTTAATATATAAATTTCATGAAAACTCACATGTTAGATTTCTGAGCAATCTTGTGTCATGAGAACAAAATACAAGCAAATTTGCAAACACTCTTGCAAATGTCAGCCATTAAAGGTGACTTTATTTATATGAAAGACTGAAGAAAGTAATCTCTGACAGTGCATTGCTTATACTATAACATTACCCAGGATTTTAAAATCTTGAAGCTGAAAGATATTTTTAACCCCCTCACAATGTTCATTGCAAGCATTTATGCATCAAGTACAAATGTTAAATCTCCAGTCTAATCTTACAGGAGACACTTTGATCTAAAAGTGAATATTAACCGAATTTCCATTTGATTTATTAGGGTAAACAAATTTAAATGTCACTTACAGTAACGGTTTCCCCAGTGGATATTTGCTAACACATTTGCAGAAACAATAAGTACTATACTCCTTGGTATAGTAAATACATTCTTCATAGAAATTCAGTTGTGTTCAATATTCAGTAGTTTGTATATGCATTATGTATTGTTATCATAATATGGACATTTGATGGCCCAAGGCAGCTTTGAATATTTAGACCAATAGGTTTCCTGTGTTCTTCCAAGTAGTTGGTTTTAACAATGAGCTTAATATTTTCACTTATGATCATATTTATTGTACCTAACATTTTTCTCTGACATACGTCCCTGTTTTCAAGCTATAATTTCTCCAATTTAATTGCTTTACAAAATGTGTAGTTATAAGACTGATCAAAATTGTTGAGTACTAAAATTCTTGGACTTAGACTCATTTTTCTCCCAAAACAGTCATGATTCTTTGCATAATGAGAACTCCAATGTAACTGTTCACTTGTAGTACAGAAGGGAGAAATAGAAAGTGGGAGTAATCCATGGACAATGCCTGTGAATGTTCCAGAATTTCACTGTGCATAGTGTTCTTCAGATCTTCATGGAATCTTTAAAGCACGTTCTTCGGTTGATTATCATTAATATGTCGTGATTCCCAAGACTGATCTTTTACAAACCAAAGGCATGTAGTCATGTAAATCACTGATACAAAGAAGAAAAATTTGCCTACCTAAAGTCAGTAGAGTGAGAACACTTTTAGCCATTTTTCCTATACTGATAAAGGGCATAATAAAATAGTCGTAATACATTTGAAAATAGTACTCATGATTTTTAATTTTCTCAAAGCTTCCAAGATTTTTCTTAGGTATCTTCTTACATAACTTTTCTGCCAGTCTGTAAATCTACATAGGCCTAATTTTTATCTTATAAATAAAAATATTATTAAGAAAATGAACTTTTCAAAAACTATATATGGACTAACTAGCAGAGTGTCACAACTAGGACATCGATATCTAACTATTTCTCTTTATTATGTTGTCGTGTCTTTTCCAGGACATGATTTGATGAAGCCTTTCAGCTGAGTTTAGAAGTCTGCAGATATGAAGAGATGGTCTCTTCATGTAACCTTAGCTCCTTTATTTTGGCTTTGTATGTACCACATTGTCCCTTAGAGGGTCCACGTGTTCAGATCTCCAGAACTAAGCATCATCAGACAGTTCTCTTAGGAGTCATGTCAGTCGAATTTCCTTCACTGGGACAAATACCTGAGCTAAACAACTTATGAACAGGAAATATTTATTTTGGCTCATGGTTTTCAACCATGGTCCCTTATCCCTATTGCTTTGGGCCTGTGGTGGGGCAGTATATCACGGCACAGTCACATGGAAGAGGAAAGTTGTGCACAGTATGCCAACCAGGAAACAAAGACACAGGGAGAGAGGCCCAGAATCCATTATCCTCTTTAGAACATGACCCCAGTGACCTCACTTCTTCCCGCCTCCTTAATGTCTCCTCCACACCCACTAGTGCAACAGACATGATCAAACTTTTAATATATGATCCTTGGGCACACTTAACATCCAAATCTAAGAGGAGTCTTTCATAATATGCATACTACATAATCAACATCAGCATATCAAGATTTCCTTGCAATTTTAGTCTTAAAACTGAAAATTTATGTGTTGTGTGTATTTATGAGAATAACTATGAATATATATTTATGAGAGTAACTTATGAATCCTAGTTCTGAACCCCCTTACTCATTCCATGTGTAGATTCCAAAAAGTTCATTTTTATAGTAATATCTTTATTTAAAGGATAAAATCAGGTTAATATATTATTACAGAAAGGTAGAAAGTTTATGTAGAAATATATACAAGAAATCTTAGATTTAAAAGAAATCAAATATTTTCATTCACCAAAGCATGTACATTCCCAAACTCCGAAAAAATATCTAGAAGATTTTTGTTGTTGTTTTCAGTATTGGTCTTATAAAACAGCAATGCTTACCTGGTAGAATCAGAAAATTAGAATACTAAGGCAAAAAGAATTAAAAAAATAATAATGAAGCAAAGTACAATTCACAGTAAGAGATAATGTAGGAGGTGTTTCAGCAAGTGAAGCACCAACTGTTTGTGATGAGAGATCCAAATTAGATTTTCGAAGAACTCCAAATAGAGAAAATGGAAAGGAAAACCATTAACATGAAGAATGCATTATTAATTAGCTACTGAAAAATGCTAATTAGATAACTATGTACTACTTACTTTCAGAAGATGTATTCTATAACCAAAACAGAAATTACTAGTGATGGCAAAATGCTTTATAATTACCCATATAAGCATTAAGATTTACAAAGAAGATTTAGAATATTCTAGCATTGGACGAATGAGTCAGATTCCAGTAGGGGTTGTTATCACTATAAAATTCAATCCCTGAAACATCATATTTGTGTTTCATTTTCATAGATGAGATTTTTCAGGTCTCTACCAGATCAAATATTTTTCTCTCCTGGTCCAGTAATGGGTTGATGTTTTAGTTCAACATAGGAAGAAAATTAAGTCATGAAACTCGGAAGATAAAGGAATTCTGTTACTATCCCTCTAATCATATAATCTTACTATTGCTTCTAAAATTAAATGCATGGGTTCATCACTATAGTTTCAATCATGAAATAATAACCAATCTATTTACATGCATTCACCAGTTGTTTTGTGCAATTTCTCATTTCCATGTTTTAAGTACTTAATGATAAATGAATTTTTATTCAATGTTAAATATTATTGAATGTGTACTATAAGATAGCCATTACATAGGTATTGGAGTATAATGATGAAATAAAAACAGTAAAAATCACTGGGCAAGATTAGAGTAAATCAGAAGCTGAGGAGTGAATATTAAATTAGATAATCACACAAATGCACATGAAATTTCAATTCTATTCAGTCCTCAGTGTTAGAAGGAGCACATAATTTTCTATGAATGTCCCTAACAAAGGAAATTGAGCTAGTCATGAGTTCAACTGAATGTGTCCTGTAGTGATTGTATAGATTTGAAAAATGAGAGAGAGAGAAAGAAAGGTGTTAAATGGTTTATTAGTGTCATAGGGCTGCTATAACAATGTCCATCACACTGAGTGATTTTAAACAATGAAAATTGATTCTCTCACAGTTCTAGAGTCTAAAAGTGTGAAATCAGCATGTTGTCAGAACCATGTTTCCTCTGGGCCTCCAAGAGAGATGACTTCTTGCCTCTTTCAGGTACCAGTGTTCCCTGGTTTGTGGCAGTATATTCTAATCTGTCTTCATAGCTATGTAAGAGTCTCCCCATTTGTCTTTATAAAAAAAATGTATTCATTTTTCCTTATCCCTCACAAGAGTTACAACTGACACCTCTATAACAAAAAAACAATTAAAGAGAGAAAAGCATGACAAATGTATCTAACCAAAGCTTTATGTAACACAGGAGCCTTCAAAACTGAAGATCCAAGTGTTGGGTGTGGTGGCGCACACCTGTAATCCCAGCAGCTAGGGAGACTGAAGCAGGAGGATCACAAGTTCAAGGCCAGCGTCAGCAACTTAGTGAGGCTCTAAGCAACTCAGCAAGACCTGTCTCAAAAAAAAAAAAAAAAAAAAAAAAAAAAAAAAAAAAAAAAAAAAAAAAGGGCTGGGAATGTGGGAATGTGGCTCAGTGGTTGAGTAGCCCTGGCTTCAATCCCTGATATCAAATGAACAGACAACAAAAATCAAAATCCAAAGCCCCAGGGAAAACTGTCTTTTTGTACTTGAGTTTAATGACAAATGAATAGACATGTGATTGGCAAAAGCGTGGGATTTAATGGTAATATTGGGGGAACGTAGCAAAACCTGTTTCTTCAGAACTTCCTTGGCCTCTCTGGCTAGCATTCCCTCCTCTGGGTTTAGGGATATGTAACACCTGTCACATGAAAATTCCTAAAGGCCAGCTCCCACAAAGAAAGGTGGGGGAAGGTCAGAGTAACCTCTCTGCTTCTGCTGCTTGCTCTGTTCACAAGGCACCATGTATTTTGCTAACATGTTCTGAGCCCTGACAACTTCTTCTGTACATGTGTCCAAATTTCTCCTTATAAGAAATCATGTTGGATTAAGGTCCATCCCAATGATATCATCTGAACCTAATTATTTCTGCAAAGACCTTATTTCAAAATAAGGTCACATTCAGGATTTAGTCATGTTTAGGACTTCAACATCTTGGGGGCAGGGACACAATTTGACCCCTAACAAATATGGCATAGAGGGTTCCACATAAAGACTGCTTGGTAGGAGAAAAGCTGATGTACTTGGAGAACTGATAGAAGAGACCATATTCTCCATGTGGACTAGTCAAGGAGAATAATGCATTTTCAGATAAAGGTAGCGAATTGGAACCCAAGATAGAACTAACTGGAAGCATTTGAAAGGTTTTTAAGCCAGACATGGTCTATAACCCCAGTAAATCTGGAGGCTTGGTCAGGAATATTGCAAAGTTTGGGTTCAGCTTCAACAATTTAGAGAAACTCTGTCTCAAAAATAAAATAAAAGGGCTGGGCATGTGATCCAATGAAAAAGGGCTTCTGGGTTCAATTTTCAGGACCACAAAATAATTGAATTAATTGATTAAACTAAATCAAAGGTTTCTAGTAGCAGAAGACTTCTTATTTTCACAATACAAAGACAACTTTGTTTTTGGTATTTAAAATGGAATTATGTGAATATGTTTGAAGCATGTGGGAAAATTTCAGATGAAAAGGTTGCATTTGTGAGACTTGTTCGGTAATTATGGTAGTCATCCAGGTACATCATCAAAGGATGGGATCAAAGTACAGTCAGGAAATAAAATCACAGTTTTGGATATGGGTTGGCAAAGGTAAAAGATGGAGGTATGAAGGAGGGCTCCCCTGTTTAGAAGCTGCAGAATTAGGAAGACTATGGCATTGTTTTGGTGGTTTAAAATTAATGTTTAATGAAAAACAATTAGAAAAACAATCATACATTCAAGTTTGCATACATCAAGTGTGGGTTTAGTGAAAGGGACAGGGGGAGATATTTGTTGACAATTAACCAAATATGTGGAGATCTCAAAGGAAAGATCTGAATAATGGTATTTAATATTTATTATATATAGCAATTTATTCCAAGTGATAGCATAACACCTTGGAAAACAAAATTGACTTATAGTTTTTATAATCATCAGAGGCTTGATTTCATCTGAACTTAGATCTTGTAGATCTAGAAAAGTGCTGTTTCTTTGTGCACAGATAAATATATAAGGTTGAGAAGCATCTCCTAGGGTGCAATTAGAAAGTGTCACTAAAATATGTCAGTTCAATTAATTTTGTGTGAATGAGCTAATAATGTTGTCATGGGAGTGGCCTCATTATAAAGTAAGCTCACTCTCCCATGGCGAGTTCTGTTGCCCCAAACCTCTTGATATCTCTTCCACGCTCACTTGCCCTTCTGCCCTCCTGCCATGTTATGAGGCAGCAAGAATTTTCCTGGATGCAGCCCTTAGTCCTGAACTTGCCAGCCTCTGTAACTGTTATAAATCAAGATTTTTTATTTTATAGATTGTCCAATCTATGAAAAACAGAAAACATACTTTGAAAATTATTACCAAGAAATGAGGTTGTTTGTGAAACAAAAGCTAGAAGATGAGAAAGCAGATCTGGAACTGAGCCATGAGTAGAGTCTGGATGAAATTGGAGAATCGGGCTAGAAAAATAATTTAGGATTCCATGGACAAAGTAGTGGGTAATTCTTGGACCCTTCATGGACAAGGGTAGTTCTGGTCAGAGTTATGAAGAAGAGAGTTGTATGGAAAGTTTGAAACTTCTCAGAGTTTATTTAAATGGTTGATAGAACTATGGACTGTAAAGGATGTTAGGATGAAGTTTCAGGTGGGAATAAGGAAAAGGTATTGGAGTCTAGAGTAAAGCTCATCCTCTTGGCAAGAGGAATGCCTTTGGGCCTATGAAGCAGGAATTAAGAATAAAAAACCAGGATATCAGGTAGAAGAAACATCAGGCAACACAGCATCCGAGATTCTAACTACAATGATATGAGAGCAAAGAAAAGGCTGAACAGTGGAATTTATAATCCCAATTGAAAGCAGAATGAAAAGATTTAGAAAAAAGTAGATTCTGGCCATGTAAAGAGTAAAAACAAAAAATGGGTTGTACAACGAATACTAAGAGTGTGGCCAAGTGACTATTTACTAAAGACATTTGTATGGATAGCAACATTATTATATGGATTAAAAACTAGCCAGGTGGGACTGGGGTTGTGGCCCAGTGGCAGAGCTCTTGCGTAGCATGTGTGAGGCACTGAGTTCAATTCTCAGCACCACATATAAATAAACAAAATAAAGGTCCAATGACAAATAAAGAAATGTTTTTAAAAAGTAACCAGGTGTTGTTCATCAAGGCAGGGGGAGAAAGACCCCAAAGGAATTTCAGAGGTCTTGAAGGTTACCCCTCCTATTGTAAGCTGAGAGCTCCAGGGTGACATAATGGCTCTAGGGGACAGGTGTACGGTGCTTACCATGGACTCCCTTCCCAAGGGCCACCTTGAATGTCTGCTCCCCAAATTCCGGAACTGTACTTCTTGGCTGTAACAGCAATGGATCCCATGGCCCAGGTGTGGCTTGACCCTCTGCTGCCAAAGGTACAAGATGTAAAACTTGACAGCAACCTTATGGCATTAAGACTGCAAGAATACAGACGGTAAAAATTCTGTGTGAGGGTGGGTCATATCCTCTGCCTATATTCAAAATATGTCATAGACTATCTGGAGCCCAAACAGAGAATTATCACTGAAGTGAATCTACCACAGAATGTCCCCCCAGAGCAATTTTTAGTAGGGTTATAAGAGTGGGCAGACACTCAAAACTTCAGAACTGCAGAGCTACCAGCAGTTGAGAACTTCAAGCGTGACACTCCAGCCTAAGGAAGCTGCTAAGCCCCAGAGCCATGTGAGTAAGGTCCCTCCCAAGTCCCTTAGAGCCCAACTGTCATACCAGTATGCCCAGAACGTCAGCCATGGAGTCAAAGGAGATTATTCTTCAGATATAAGACTTAACATTGTTTTCTATGTTGAATTCTGGACTTGAGACCAATTACCCTTTCTTCTGGCCTTTTGATTCCAGTAGGAACTGGAATGGGAATGTCTGTTCCACCATTGTAATTTAAAAGTAAATAATTTGTTTTGATTTTGCAGGCTCACTGAATAGAGTGAATTTGCCTACAGATAAACTGTGCTTTGAGACTCACTCAAATCTGATTCAGATGAGATTCTAGATTTGGAATTCTGATGTGATGATGGAATGAGTCCAGAGACTTTCAGGTTTGTTTGGGTAAAGTGAATATACTTTTTATGTGAGAAGACCATGATATTTTTGGGGAGGGAGGGATGGCGAGGGGCAGAGTATAATACCTGCCTCCAAAACTCTTTGACAATTTAATTGCCCCTGTGATGGTGTTGGAAAGTGAAATCTTTGAGAAGTAATTAAGTCACCAGGGAACCAACCAAATGAATGAATCAGTGCTGTTATGGTGGCACTGGGTCAGATCACAGCAGTGGCTTTGTTATGAAAGTGAGCACCCTCTTGGGCATGTTATCTCCTGCTCCAGCCCTCTCTCTGTCTCACTTGCTGGCTTGTCCTTCTTTTCTTCTTTCATGTCATAAGGCATCATGAGGGTCCTTGCCATACACTATCTTCCCAGGCTCCAGAACTGCAAGTCAAATAAATTTCTATTGTTTATAAATTATCCAGTCTATGCCATTCTGTCAGAGTTGCAGAACACAGAAGAAGACAATGCTTTACCTAAGTCAATTCTGGGTAAATTGTTGTTCAGAATTCGAGAAGTAAAAAAGGACTCTCTCTGATACCTCCAAGTGATATGGGTGCCAACTGAATAGTCTTCAACTATATATTTTTTTAGTTCTCATAAAACAATTTTAAAATATTATTTTATTAAATCATTTCTAGCCATTAATACATATCCTTAAACTTATTTTTCATGAAAGAAAAAAATGCCACATTATTAAAATATTAGGTGAAAAAATAAACATCTTATTTAGATATTTGAACTCTATTATGGTTTAGGTATGAGGTGTCACCCAAAAGCTCATGCATGAGACAATGAAAGAAAGTTTAGAGATGAAATGATTGGTTATAAGAGTTTTAACATAATCACTGCATTAATCCCCTAATAGAATTAATCCCTAGTAGGGATTAATGGGTGATAACCATAGACAAGTAAGGTGTAGCTAGAGGAGGTGGGTCATTGGGGCCTTGTTTGGGGGGTATGTATATTTTGTTCTTGGTGAGCAGAGTTCTCTCTCACTGCTTCCTAGTGCCATGTCCTGAGCCACTATTCTCCACCACACTCTTCTGCCATGAGGTTCTGCCACACCTTGGACCCAGGGCATTGAAGCTGATCATATATGTACTGAGATTTCTGAAACTGAGTCCAGAAACAAACTTTTCCTCATCTAAAATTGTTCCTGTCATGATTTTTCATCATTGCAGCAAAAAGTCTGACTAACACAAACTCTTTCTGAGTTAGTAACTTTTCTTTCCATGGCCTGTACATTATTATGGAGTTTGAAAAGTTAAACAATACAGATTTAAGGTTACTGTAATGGTAGCTTCTCTTTGACAGTGATAAAATGGTTGCACACTAGATCTAGTTTCTGGATTTGATATGCTTTCAGTAGACTTCTCATTCAGTGTCTTATAAAAGCAATTCATACAACAGAATCCTATCCCTGGTACTTTGTTGCAGCAGAAGGTAAGAACACAATCCTGCTACACTCTTACATACTTTAAGAAAACCTGACTCCAAAATTCAAGGAAAATGGAGTGGCAAAAGTGAGAAAGTAAAAACATCTGATTCACTATCCTATTTTTAATTTTTTTGTGTGTATTTTTGATTAGAAATAGGTTTATTTTTCCTGTTGATAAAAAGATTTATATTACCAGAGTTCCTCTAATAAAAATATTAAATGATACAATCAGCTGGATTTTTTCTGATTTTTCTTCAATTCTAGATTTACCAGCATTCTAATCCTAAGACAAGCAAGTCATTAATTATCATCAATAGTAGGTGCACTGAGAACCAACAGGCTTCCAATATGCAATCAGAGTGAGTCATCTATGTAGAATACAACCTATAATCAGGACAAAACCATTGTGCAGGGTAGGTCAGAGATAAGTATAGCAGAAATGAGTCAGGCTACAATAATCTAAGATTGTGAAGCATAAACTATTTTTTTTTTTACAAAAGCCAATTTCAGTTACAGCAATAAAGATAAGTCTACCTCACCATATTATTTAAGTGATGACCCAGCTGTAGAAAGGGTGTGGACAAACCACTTGACCATTTCCAAAGACATCAGTGAGTCTGTGAAAATACCCAGGTCTGTCATGGCAATGGGAAAACTATTTGAGAAATGGTTCATTCTCTTGCATTGCAGCTCTCACTACTATGAAGTCCCACTTCAGACTGTAACTTTCTCCTCTAAAGCTTATGGTCTGTTATATTTTCATTCTTCAATTTGATTTTACCTGCATGACAGATTTGATTCATATTGAAAAAGATCTACAAAATTACAGAGAACCAAAAGTATTTGCTTTATTAACTGTCCTGTAGGAATTCCCCCTTGCTTCTATTGAATAATAATGATAACACAACAGACAGATGAATACTCTAGCCCAGTGTTATAGTTTTGTTATGTTTCATTTTATCTATACTATACTGTGCTATTCTAGTCTATGAATGCTGGGAAGTAATAAAAACTTTCTATTTATGTTTCATGTAATTTCCCTAAATAGAGCCAAATTGCTGTTTTCTTCACTTATATAACAACCCTATTGTTACTTAATCATTTTAGCTATGAAAATCAAATATTAAGGAACTGTGAGATTATCACTTTTATAAGCTATGGGATAGAAACTGAGAAGAAATTTCTCACAGCTCAGTGGAAAAAAATTACAGTTAGAGTGTGCACAAATCTTTCGCTAAATCCATAAGCGTTCTCTTAAACAAAACAGAGCACAATAAAGCAAGTTTTCTCTACCTTCATTTGTTGTGCATAATGCTTTGTTCCTTTGCTATTTCTGTTGCCATGAGCATCAGTACCAAGGTCGTGGTTAATGAATTCTTTATTCTCCTTATCTCTCCCACATGTGGAGAAGTCAACACTAAGAACATGAAGTGAGTTTGTTAATAACCATAGTTAGTCCCCTATCTTATTCACACTTATCAATCCAAAAATAGGATTATACTAACATCTCCAAGACTAGTACTTCAAAAAGTACTAGTCTTCATTTCTAAGACTTCTGTTTCAAAGGTTACCAATCATGTCTTCATTTACAAATGCAATAACTTGATGATTTGTGACATATGGATGAGATTCAGATAAGTGGGAGAGCCAGAGTCTTTCTGATGTGTAAGACAGACCTAAGAGTTTGGGGCTACAAAGAAAACCTGACATATCATGATACACAAATAGCAAACTCCAAAAATCTCTATAGAAATATGTGTAAAATTCTGTCTGGTCTTTGCTGGATTGTAAGTGTGGATGGACAGGGTGAGACTCCTGGAGACCAGGCAAAGTGTGAAAACTGAAAAGAAAAAGCATTTATCCATAACTGTGAGTTAAATAACTACTAGACTTCACAAATAGATGAAAAATACGGCAAAATAGGGAATAGTATTAAAACATGGGCAACATGAAAAATCATCTAAGTGGAGATTTTATTGCTTAAAAAATTATGTAAAATGAAAAATAAAGGGACAGACTTTACAGCAGATTAGATGCCACTGAAGTAAATCTGAGGCGACTTTGAAGATGTGGTAGTTGAAAATATTCAATAAAAAAGGAAAAAATTTCAAGATTGTTAAACAGAACTTCATTTATCTGTGGGGCATTATTAATTTATATAACCTCTATGTGATTTGGAGTGCTACATTAGGAAGAGAAAGAAATGAGCAATAGTCAAGAAATAGTAGCCAAGTTTTTCAAAGAAACACAAAAACCCTAGGCAACATAAACACAAAGAGACTGACCTGGAGGTAAATTGTAATCAAAATGTTCAAGAGTAGGGAGTAAGATGGCAGCTGAGCAAAATCCTGCAATAATTATCTCCCCATAGACAACAAGCTTGAAGAGCTGTCCAAGCTTCACAAGAATTCCACAAGGAAGGTGAGAGAGATTATAGTGCCTTATTTTAGTATAATAAAAGGGATAGATGCATTGCAAAGTCAGGAAGGGAAGTTTCCAGTACCAGCCCTCTCCCAGTTCCAAGCAGAGTGAAGAGATATGGAGAGATGGGGAGAGAATAAATTAGGCCAGAACCCAACACTAAGCATGCCACAGTGAAACCTGTTGCTGAGCAGAAGCCCACAAGTCAAGCCAGCACATGCAGACTGAGGCACTGGAACTCCATTGGCAAGATGACTGACTGACTCTAAGCACAGGCAGCAGAAGAGAGCATCCACCTGGAGGCAGGGGAAAAGACAATAAAGATAGCACAGGGATTTGTTTTGGAGCTCAGTGTTAGGCCCTCTGGTGAGACTCACCACCAAAAGAAAACAGAGACCCCATACTCAAGCTTGAATTCAAGATGCATACTCAAAGCCTTCCCTGATGTCAGACAGAGATATACATACCAGTGGGGAAGAATCAAAATTTAACCTGCATCAGTGCTAACCTTGGAATGGGACTGGATCATCCCTCAAGTTTGTGTAGATCCCTATGGCTATGAGACTCAGTTGTGACACAGATTAATGTCAGCCTTGGTGACCAAGGAACTACTTTTACCTGTATCATGAGCAGCTATGGTATGAGCCTATGAGCCTACATATACCCTTGAGACCATGCAGATCTTTGTAGTTGTGAGACTCAGGCATGACCATGATTAGCTTCAGTCTTGGTAGCCAAGGGGATGCCTTCACCAACAATACCCCAAACTTGAACAGCATGGTATTTAATAAGACCCTACTCATCCATTCCAAGGCAGTAAAACATTGCCTAGGAACTCAGTTCTGTACTGTGAAACCTAACGCAAAGCAGACTGTAATAGCACCCATCTTCAGGACAGTTCCCACAGACAGAATCTCTGGATCAGACCTGATTCCAGGTGGAGACACACAGCCCCAGAATATTAAACTTTTATCCAAACTAGCATTAACTGTGGCAAGTGGCAGAGTCTTGGGTCATGAATCCATCGTAGCAATAGGTATTCCATAACAGTGTTGTCCTTGGTTCTACCCATGTCCCTCTGGTGTTAGCAGACTGTGGGCTCAGGAAGTATGC
Organism: Sciurus vulgaris; assembly: GCF_902686455.1. NCBI lineage: Eukaryota > Metazoa > Chordata > Mammalia > Rodentia > Sciuridae > Sciurus > Sciurus vulgaris. The sequence continues at coordinate 19,277,564 of NC_136470.1, read as the reverse complement.
TACAGGTGTGACACTGGAACCTGTGGCTGGCTCATGCACAGCGATAGTGTTCAGACCTGGGCCAAACAGTGCAACCACAAGCTGGTGACAGTGGAGGAGTTGTATGGGCCTAACCAAACCCTAGGAAGAATCTTGGAGGGATTACCCTTTGAAGGTACTCCCCTGATTTATGCTGAACAATATACCAACTGCAGATCTGGAACATACCTGGTCTTGGGTTATTTTCTAGTTCTAACTGATGACAACACACCAAAGTAGACTCTAGGCAAACCTGAACTTAGAGTATTTTCTAGTGTTGAAATAGCCAAAGTGACTACAGGGTCAGAGAAAATAAGCAGTCTGCTTAGAATTACTGGAAAGACAGAAACACACAAAACCAGATTGGGAAGAATGATATACATATCCAAACTCTCAGTGCTCAGAGGCTTACATACTAAGAATGCAGAGCGTTCAGGAAACCATGGTCTTACCTAAAGATAAAAACAAGGAGTCAGAAACTGATTAGATAGTAGAGAGCATGGGCAAACTCTCAGGGAATTTAAGGCAGCCATTTTAAGGAAACAAAATTAACTTCAAAGAAATGTAGAAAAGTTATTAAATACTCTGAAACAGAAGTGTAACACAGAGATGAAAGCAATTTTAACAAACCAAACAAAAATCCCTGATCTAAAAAGTAAACTGATAAAAATTAAAATGCAATAGAAGCCATAAATAGCAGAATGACTCAAACAGAAAAAAATTAGTGAGCTTGAAGATAGGCTATTTAAAAATACACACTTGGAGGAGAAAAAAGAATAAAGAATGACAAGGAATGAAGAATTCCTATGGAAACTTTTGGGCAGCATTAAATTATTTTTTACTATAACAAATATCTGAGTTATTGAGGTTCAAAAGGATTTGGGAATGCCAAAAGGGTAAAAATAACATTTGAAGAGATAATAACAGAAAACTTTCCAAACCTAGAGAAGGATACAAAAACCCAGGTACAGAAAGTACAAAGGCAACATTCTTCAGGAAATAGTTTATAAAAGCAAGTCTCAGCAAATTCTAACAAACTGAGACCTTAACAATTATCCTTTCCAACTACAATATGTTAAAACTAGAAATCAATACCAAGAAAAACTTTAGAAACTATACTAATGCATGGAAATTAAACATAGAACAAGGAAGAAATCAAAAAACAAATTTTAAAAGGCCTCAAAACACATGAACATGGGGCACAACTTTTGAAAACCCATGGAATACAGTAAAAGAAGGACAAGAGGGAAGTTTACAGCAATCATCACCTACAATAAAAGAGCAGAAAGATCTGAAATAAAAGATCTCAACTCCACTTCAGCTCAAAAAACTAAAAATAAGAAAAAACTACACCCAGGCTTACTAGAAAGAAAGAAAATGACCAGGATAGAAATAAATGGAACAAAGTTTTTAAAAAATTAAAACAGACTAAAGATCTATGGAATGATTCCAAAAGTAGAGGATACCAAAGCAGAAAAAGACAAATGGGATTTTGCTATACTAGAAAGCTTCTGCACAGCAAAGGAAATAACCATCAGAATGAAGAACAATAGAATGAGAGGAAATGGTTGAAAACATACTATTTAGTTTTAAAAGAGAATGAAAATCTCTTTTGCAGCAACAGATATCATGATGTTAAGTGAAATGAGCCACGTGCAGGAAGACAAGTAATGCAAGATCTCACTTTTATGTTGAATCTAAAAATTTGACCTCGTACAAGTTGAAAATAGAATTGTGGTCACCAGAGGCTGGGAAAGCAGGGGTTTAGAGAAATGGGGGAAAGTTTGATCAATGGGTACAAATTTATAATCAATAGGAGTAAGAAATTCTGATGTGTCATTATAGCAGGGTGACTATGGATAACAATTAGGCACAGTAAATTTCAAAAACTAGGAGAAACTTTGGGTTAGGCAGAGGGGAGTGAAGGGAGGGGAGGAAGTAAGGGGGTAGGAAGGACATTAGTATAAATTGGACTTTGTTACCCTATGTGCATATATGACTACATGGCTCTTGTGATTCTATATCACGTGCAAACAGAAGAATGAGAAGTTATACACCATTTATATATGATGTGTCAAAGTGCATTCTACTGTCAGGTATAACTAATTAGAATTAAAAAAAAACAACTAGGAGAAAGAATTTTAAATGTTTTCACCAAAAAGAAATGATAAATGTTTTCAGAAGATGGATATAATTTAAATATTACTCAATGGCCAGGGATGGTGGTACCTGCTATAATCCCAACTACTCAAAAGACCTCTGCCCTTGTTCTTCCTCTGTATAGTCCTGAAGCTATTGAGAGCAATCTGAAGACCATGATCAGGATGAGGGACCCCTACCCACCTGTATTGGCCACACTGAAACAAATTCCTTTCCTGTCTTCTACCACGCCTCTTTCTTCTATTTGTATTTTGGATATCAGTGGTTGGACCTAGTCTTTTGGGACCTCCAAAGCCTGGCCTTTGAGCCTAAAATTCCAGTAACAATCATCCAGAATAACTTCAATCATGTTCCTGGACTATAATCATATATTTGGGGCTCATAATAAATCACTTAAATAATTTATTTATTTTTTCTTTTAAAAGCCGAGTAGTTATTTATGTCAACACAACTACAGTTGAGAGTTGACCAAAACTAATCAAATTGGTTAATTTGCTTTAGAATGAATTTCATTTGTATTTTAAGAAATGATTTTGAAATCCTCAGTTCACTACTAAAGAAAATAATACCAGAGATGTACTTTTTCTTCTAGCCAAGGACTTTGGAAAGCTAACTTTGGAAACGAAGAAATATTTGAGAATTGAACATCAGCTGTGCATACATTATACTAGAATGTGGAATTAAAAATGATTCTTTCATTCCAGAAAAATGAACTCTTGGCAAAAGAATGCATCTCACAATCCCTGGGAAGGAGTTTGGCATGAGATAGAATGCAATCACCATAACAAAGAAACCCACTGAATATTGAGTGGTGATGAAAATGTTAAGATAAATCAGTAATAACAATTGTATTTTCCAGGTCCAGTCACTCTTGTCAAAGTCAGAGGTATCATCTATCTTTAATAAAATAAAACCTTTTAAAAATCTGTTCTATTTAATAGGATACGTAGGTAATCATTCTGTTTTATTTTTTAATTCATCTAACTTTTATGTATATATTTTATATACTACCTTGTAATATTTTAAAATAAACAAATGAGATATATTATTCAGCAAATATAGTTGGTAAACTTGATAAAAATGTACATGTGCTTGATAAAAACTAGGTATTCACCAAAGTTCAAGTTGCAGGCAGTTATAGACAGGGAATCAATTCAACTTATATTTCATTCAGTGTTGAGCAGGTTCAGGAGTCAGAGAGGTGAAGCCTCTGTTTGCAGGGATACAAGATTCCCAGCAACAACAGAATTTCAAGGTCAAAGAAATTTCCTAAGTCTCTTTTCAACAATAAGGATTCAAAATGCCTTTTAGCATTGTAACCCACCCAAGTGCATCAACTTAAGACCAAGTTCTAAGTAGGCTTCCCTGACCACTCCCTTGTCAAAAGGAAAGAATTGCTTCATCCACTGTCTTCCCATTTTGCTTTATTATATTTTTTTTGAACTTAATACAAATCAAATATCCTATAGCATATGTGTCCATATAATTGTGTTTGTGTGTGCAAATTTCTCACTGAATAAATTTGTGTGCTTAATTAAAGGAATGAAGACAGGAAGATAAATAATTAATTAGTCTGTATCAAGAGTGCCCAAATAAATAAGTCAATCAATGCTCAAGTATGTAAAATGGAATTATCAGTATGATCTCCCCATTGTCTTTCCTTTCTTCTTTTTGCTTCATCCTCTGTGTTTTCATGATTTTCTTCTTTTCCTGGGAAGCATTTTGCTTAATCTGTCCAAATCCATCCCCCATGATAGCTTCTCTCATAATTCCAATCCCCAGAAGTCACACCTTCTCAGACAGCGTGAACACCTTTAGTATAAATACTTCTGATGGTTAGAGGTTTAAGAGCTCTCTCCTCCCCACAAGTGAGGTATTAGTAGTTGATCAACAAGCTGGCAATATGCCTTCAAGCCATTTGCTAGTCTCAAATATGGTCAATAGCACAGAGAAGACCATGTAACAGATTTGGGGGGTTATCCTGATAGTGTGAGCATTAACAGCCTTGGCTCAAAATTTTCTCTTATCCTGAATGAACTGATTGCTCTAAAGAAATAATTCAACATAAAGTAGCATCATGCAATTCCAGGCCAAAGCAATCTGTTTGCAGTAATTCTCTCTTTCTCTTGTATTCAACAGAGTCAACATCAAAATGAACAGGATACCTCCTACTAATTAGATGCCTTATTTTATTTGGTTTATTATGACTCTGCTTTGCTGGACTTCACATATATTTTTTGCTTATTGTCTTGAATGTCACAGAAATTTAACCACAATAATTAACTATTATCTTTGGTTGATTATTATTTAACCACAATCTTTAATTCACGGCTATTTATGTTCTTTTCTAAATATTTGATTTCAAAGTTATGTTTATTGTTCTACACTTGCAGTTATAGACACATGTGACTCTAATATAGGGATGTGACTGAGCTCTTAATAAAAATGATTAAAACATTATAAAGAACTCAGCTGTTAATAGAAGGAATGATCTAAACAGTCTTTTACAGAATGAGTTCCAAAACGGCACAAAACAGAAAACCATAAACACTTCACCTCAATAATATTCTAAAAAGTCGTAGTGGGAAAATTAGCCTCTCAGTCCCTCCCAGTTTCTCCCAGGTCTTCAACAGCTCTGATTAACACCTGAAGCACCGTGGAGGCAGCAACCCTCTGATCATTTCAAGATGCCATAATCATTCAGAAAAGAGCTAATCCCTGAACTCAGGCTTGAGCAGGTACATAGAAAAAGCAATCTAACTGTTTTAAAGGCTAAAACACAATCATCATCTTTATGTGCTTTTCTCATCCTTAGTGCAATTTCATCTATAATACGCTGGAACTTTCAGTGGGAAAGGTATATTTTATGAGCTAGAAAATTTTATTTTTTATTTTCCCAGGATGCTCCTATTACTAACCTCTGATTTTATTAAATCCCATTGTGATATTTTTCCTGCAATAGAATCTACAAAAAGTACAGTTCTGCAGAAATTTCATTAAGACCAGCTCATGAACTGCTTCTGGACTTATTCCTGCCTGAATGGTGTTACTCTCCTCTTCCGTGCTCAACAGCAGGCACCCTCCATGATGGCTGAGGGAGAAATCAGATTTGCAATTTACCAGGCAGCAAGGAGGGCATTTCTCTTTTTCAATCATCTAAGATCTTAAGTATTATTTAGATGTGTTGGTATTATACTAAGTTACCTCTAATATAGGTAAATTTCTTAAAGATTTTTCATTGGGATTTTAGTTATATATATAAATAACTTTTTAAAAATATTGTTTAGTTGTCAGGGGATCTTTTATTTTATTAATTTTTTAATATGTGGTGCTGAGGATCTAACCCAGGGCCTCGCACATGCCAGGCAAGTGCTCTACCACAGAGCCACAAGTCCAGCCCTATAAGTAACTTTTTGATAAAAGAGGCAAATGGCAAAAAATTGAAAACTAAAGAATATATTTATTGAAAACTATTCATATTGGAATATGATTTGTGTTAGCAAACTACCTATGTTATTACTCTGTGAAGATCTTAAAGAGAGACCAAATTTCCAAAATAAAAATTTTTCAGGTTAATTTAGGTTTTCTTCTAAATAACAAATATATGTGAATAATTAATGTATTATGATTCTCCCTTTATAAACTACTATGGCTCAACTTACCTACCACCAAGTGTGATAAAGATTTTTTTAAATCTGAGTCAAGCCTACCTCAGTGTTTTGTTTATTCCATTAAAAATGACAATTTTCTTTCCCATATCCCATTGGTTGTGGTTTGCTTTTTGAGAAAACTTCTGTGTCTATTACAGAACTGTCTTCTTGAGTTACCTTCAAAATCATTCTATCTTCTTGGACTATACCATCAAAAATTCTGCTACAGGTTGAATATTCTTATCTGGAAATCCAAAATCTAAAACATTCCATCATTCAACAGCAAACAGCAGCATAGAGAAGGACAGAGAGGAAATGGAAGGACCAACTGATGATGTCATAAACCACTAGATCATGAGATATAAGAAGTGAGGCACCTTTTGTGCTGAATCAAGAATATTCATGTCTCTTCATCATAAGTCCAGAGTTTATATCCTGGCACCTTGGTGTTCTAATTCTGCTATATATCAAAGTCATGAAAATAATTTGAAAATAAATACAGATGTCCAGGTCCCACCCAAGAATAACTATATCAGAGTCTCAGAGGGACCCCAAAACATATGTGCTTGCAGTGTCTTCTTAAATGTATTATCCTTCTAGTAGCCCTCTTCATGCCATAGCAATTTCATGTCTTTATATTTACAGCCTCAATCTTAATTCACTACAAAAATGTACTTGAACCTAAGTCAGACAGATGACTCATTGTGTATAATTGAGAGGAGCATCACATCACATTAACTTTGCTTGAAAATGAGAGTCTGTGAAAAGATTTTTCAATGCAGTTGCTTCTGGTTCCACAATACACTGTAACGATGTTTGATGTTATGCTTATCCCATATATCATTCATTTTCTATTAGAATCGTCTCAAAACTAAAACAACTTATATTTGACCTTCAAGAATGTGGAATCATCTTAAAGAAAGATGTGACGTCTCCATGTTGGTTAAATTGACAAAATAATGTGATATTTTGATTGTTAATGGTTACAATTAGATTTAGATTAACTCATTTTCTAGCATGCTCATGAGTTCTTTTTGAAAAAATATTGCTGTTTTCACTGGAAAAGCTTGAACTCAGGTAAGTTATTTATTTTGTGCCCATATATTTTTTGTTCTAACAAAAACAATTTTAAAGAAAACTATTAAAAACTTGCCAGGCCCAAGTCAAGAATCAGTCTGACCCATTAGTGGCATACTGGGACGTGTGCTCGCCCTGAGCAGTCATAACCCAGAGCCAAGGAGATGTTGGAAGAGGAGTAAGGGGAAGCTTCTGCTGTTCATTCATCACATGCAGGTCTAGGTCTGGCTTCATGTTTAGTAAGTTTAGGTCTCTGGTTTGACAGTTCACTCTTCTACCCAGGTGGAACTGGATGGGAAAGGGCTAGTAGGAAACTCAGTAATAGGAATGGGACAAAAGTGGCCATGATCTGGGGAAGAGATAATGGTACTTTGCTCTAGGATGGTGGTATTGAGATAGAAGATAGTAGAAGGAATTCAAAGGTAGAGTTTAAGGGATTACAGGTTAGAGTAGAGGTAGAGAGTGAGAAATAGGGACATGTCAGGAGGTAATCTCTAGATTCCTGAATTAAGCAACCCAGTAGACGTGGGGCTATAGACTGACACAGGAGTCCTGAAGATCGTCTCAAGGGAAATTTAGAACCTATGGTTCTTGCTGCACCTCTGAAACTGAAAGTGTTCTGGAGACAAAATTCATCTGTGGTAAACAGGAGGATTTGTAAGAATAATTGGGAACGGTACTTCTGCACAAATTATACATTGGTTCTGCTTTATTCTGCCCTCCTGCCTCAGCTCTGGACTCCATAAAGCTAAGTGTTCAAACTCATTCCCTACCTCGCTGTTTGTTGATTTTTTGTGTGCTGTTTGTCTGGGCTGTGCCTTCTAGAAGAAATGCCCCTACTTCTCAACCTTTCCCATCTCTCCATATCCATCTAAAGATTCTTACTATTCCAACTCTGGTCCCAGTCTCGGCATGATTTAAGAGAAATACCAGACCATCTCCGACCTGAAGAATCAGAACTTACCCTGTAAAATGATCTCCCCATGATTCATATATGCCTTAAAGACTTAAAAGCATTGTAAATACCTCTTATTCATCCTTAAGTGTTTTGCCCAGAGGCCACCTCCTCCAAAAGCTTTCCTGACCCTCCAACACTCCCAGATTGCTTCTGGGACAAATAATCAAGCATAGTTCCAGTGACGAGTGCATCTCTAGTTTATGAGACTTTTCCAGTGATTGTACACTCTAGTAGGATAAACATAACATTCATCTTGGTAACCATTACTAGAGGCACCATATTGGCTTAATATATATTGTAATGGCAATCTTGAGAATCTTCATCCTGCCCTTCAGCCCTTCCTGTTCTTGCTATTCTAGTCCCTACTGTGGGAGCAACTGACAGGTGAGATCACCTGGTCATGAGGGCTTTTCAGGTATCATAGAAACCAAATGGAAGTTCAGGACAAATATGCATTACTCCATACTCAATTCTCCAGAAAAGAAAACTCTTGCTGGGTTGTATCTACACTTTGGTGACTTTTTAAATGATTTTCCTGCTAAGACTTTACTATGACTTATTTAAACTGGTACTAATATTGTATATAAAGGATTTATTTAAAAATATCTAAGTCATCCTTCATTCATCTTCTCTGCCTACACAGAAAGGACCCTCGCCAAGCATAACCCCAGTCTGTTTTCTCTGTGTCCATTATAATCACTCAGGGCCAGCTCCCCACAGTTATTTTGATCTTTGTCATGAATTCACTCTGAGATTTTAATTGCCTTTAATTAGATTTTATTTTTTGTCATTAACAGGCTTGTCATTCTCTGGGCTTGAGGGTCTGTTTGTTCTTTGTTTTCTCCCATCCCACTCTTTGCCTCCATTGTGGTTTCTCAGTTAAGTGGTTCCAGACTTCACTAAAGATGAGAGTCTTCATTTCAAACTTCCCATTAATTTCTCCTGAAGCTGTTTTTCATTGTTCTGTGATGCTTTTAAGATGTGTTTCTGTCAGTTACTTGAGAAAGTTTAGGAGGCTTGTTTGACTTTCATTTCACTTTTTTTGTCCTTTTACAAGAATGTCCATTGTATCAAATAACAACCTGTTCAGATTTTTAAATGTCAACAAATATAGAGTTGGTAACATCAGAGACTTGGTCTAAACTACAGAAAATCTGAATTTGTTAAACTTTGGGACAGAAGACATTTCCACTTCAAGAAATGCCAATATCAAGTCAAAAGGAGAAATATAAGACGAGATAAGATGAGAAAGATTTAGGGACATGACTGGGCAATTTAAGGAGAAGTTTTTCAAGGTGAGGAACTTGGAAGATTTGAGAAAGTTTACAAGATAATAGTTTACCCAGACTATTGGACAGAGTGAATCAAGGGCCCTGGGTGAATTTGGATAAATAACTTTTATCCTACTCTTCCCAGGTGAGCAGACCATTTGCTTTAATACTTCAATTAACAACCATTTCCTAAAACAGTGACATAATTTACTTATTTGCAGTCTGGTATTCAAACATAAAACATTTTCTGCCACAAATAGTTACCATGTTGATCGGTGGTCTTAGTTCTCAGTCTCTCTTTATGTTAAATACTTCAATAGCTTGAATCCAAACTATTCTCAGTCCAATCCTCTAGGAACTTCAGCTGTCATTCTATTTGATAACAATTTGTCTAATGCTCAGAGATTGATTTCCAATTTATTCCCTTGCCCATTTAGATACCTCCTTTTGATAAATACTTCAAAACAAAATAATTTTGCCATCCCCAACAGTGACATATCAATTTGTTCTTTATAGAAAATGGTTGGGATTTTTTTTAATGGTTCAGAATACCTTTTATTATGATGTTGTCATTATGAAATAGATAAAATTAATATTTATTAATATTCTAGAATACATGAACATGTGTGAGTGTGCCTGCTTGCAAGTGTCCACTTGTATATATCTGAAGCTCATGTTGAAATGTTGCATTTTGAAACTTACTCAACTGGAAAGAATACATACTAATCCATAACATGACATTTTTTAATGGACAATTTGATGTGTTGGAAATAATTGCTGTTTACAAAAAAAGTGCCATTGTCTGTGTTATGAGAAAGTCTATGTGCTTTTTAGATTTCTGCAGAGCCAGGTGTGGTGGTGCAAGCCTGTAATTGCATAGGCTCAGGAAACTGAGGCAGTAGAATCACAAGATCAAGGCAAGATTCAACAATTTAGCAAGGCCCTAAGTAACTTAGTGAGACCCTGTCTCAAAACAAAAATAATAATAAGGGCTGGGCATGTGGCTTAGTAGTTAAGCACCTCTGGTTTCAAAGAGTCCACCAGAGGTCAAATGAATCACATATAATTATCTGGCTTCTGTATTCTGCTTCAGAAAAAAAGAAATACTAAATCCATCTTCCCCTTCATCTGTGCCATTCAAAAAAAAAAAAAAATGAATAAAAACAGGGCATAGTTGATGAAGGCAGAATATGATGTAGTTTGGAAGTCACTGAGTGAAATCTAATTTTAAAATGTAAAATAAGAGCAAGAGCCAAGAAAAGGAAATTGTTTTCATTTCTCTGTATGCCCAGCAAGTTCATGATTATGACTTTACTGAATATTTAATGCATCAACCTGGCTATCTACCATAGTTGATTTGGAAGCAGATAGAACATCTTAAATTCCAAAGCCCCAAGAGAGTTATGTGTTAAGAAACACTAGGTATCATCACAAGCAGGAAGCACAGATGGATCATGGATACTCTTCTCTCTTAGTCACTTTTTCTGACCTTAAACACCCAATGTCTAATTATAGATCTCTAAGAATTATTTGTAACATAAGCAAATTAAAATTCTTAAAGGTTAAAATTAAAATATTTTGCCTTGGAAAGCTGTGAGGTCTTTTCAGATTAGATTTACTTCTATATAACTAGCCCTTTACTCTACATTATCATAGTAGTTATATATTTGGGTCAAACTCCCATATAACACACTTACTGATGAATAATGTTAAAACTATTTCCCCATAATTTCAAGGGTACATGTTGCCTTTCTCTAATTAGATCTCTCCTAAGGGACCATTCTATCCCCTAAAAAAATCTAAGTGAGTTCATAGATTGGAATTGAGTATTTTTCACATCTTAAATTCATTACAGTTTTGCTATAGAATAACTCTGGGGGTCCCTGCCACAGAAAAGTTATCAAAAGTCAACACTGTAAATGCTAGACTTGGACAAGTAAAGGTCTAAAATGTTTTGGAGGCCTAGCAAATGCAGAAAAGTGCCAACATGACTAAGTTTTCAGGAAAGATATAAAGGAAAATGCTTTATCCTGAGATTATGTCAATCAAATGCTGATCTTGGGTGTTACAAGATACAGTTTAGCAACTAATTTTCAGTGGTCAATTAGTACACCAGATACTTAATATTTTAATGTAACCCAGGAAATGAATTACATACTTACACACTAAAAGTTCTCTTTTCTAGGAAATGGTGGCAATATTAAATTTCAGTATTTTCTCTTAGTTTTTATTTAATCTAGACTTAGTTGAAAAGCAACATTGACAACCCTATATCAGTCCTCTCTCATTAAAGTAAAAAAAAATTGTGTAGATTAATGACTTCCAAAAGCCTGGGAACCATATGAAACTACTTAGTGCACCTCCATAAAACTCCTTTTTAAAATGTGCTTATTTCTCAGCTTCCAAAGTTTTATCCTATAGCTCAATTTCCATGCATGCACACTGTGTCCTAGAAACTTAATAGAAACAACAACAAAAAAAATCCTAGCTCACCTTCTTTGCAAATTTTAAATGGCTTGATTCTGAAATAAGAAACATGGCATAGAACAAGAGAAAAATAAGTACAGCAACTAAAAATAAACTCTCCCTAAAACTTTCCACTTTATGCATGCTACTTTAAATGTGATACCAAAAAAATCAAAACACTGAGATATGTTGAAGTGTATGCTAATTTATTCCTTCAGCTATTCATAAGAATAGCTAAAATGGAATATTTTAAGTAAAATATAAATTTAGTACAGGGAATATAAATTTTAGAACCATACAATCTTAAAGTGAGGTAAGACCTTAAAGTCAGTTAGCCTAACCCTAAGAAGTTTAGTCTTGATGCCTATATTTACTTTCCTGCCATCTCGGTTCTGCTTAGTCACACATAACACCAAATGTTCACCGTTTTACACAGTTTCCCACACTGTTATAGTTCCACTCTTTCAAAAATTCTACCTAAAATTGAACCTGAGTCTTCAGCTATTAATCCCATTTTGATATCCAGTTTATAGCTATACAGACTATCTCTATTTTTTTTTTCCTTAAATGAAATAGCATTTTAGATATTTCAGGTGCCTCAAAAAGATTAAGGTCTTTTGGGAAACCTTATACCAAAAATTCCAAGCTCCTAACCCGAGATCTATTTATTTGTTTCCCAAACCTCAACTGTACAATGTGCTTTGTGGGATTGTTTTAAATGTCCATTTTCCTTGGAAAACTCACAGTCATGGTCTGGTTTCTTCACGGGCCATTTTCTGCTATTTCTAGAAGTGGCACTGGGACATATATCTTCCTTCTTAGATCACATTCTTGTTCTCTTGTTCCTTTTAACACATGACCAACCTCAGTGCCTCTGACACAGAAGAACTCTTCCAAGTTTCAAAGGGCAAGGGAATGTCAGACTCAGGATGCATTGAGCCTTTTCATTTTCCCTTTCAAAGTTGTAGATCTCAGGTTTTATATCTACCACCCCTAATAATGTAGCACTAATTGTTATACCATGATATCAGAGAGTAGCTAATTTTCAGACCTTACCTTTGTTTCTTTATTCACCTCTTGAATAGATGGCATTGTGAAGGCCAGTGATTGGTTGTCTGTGTGTTATAGGGCATTTTCGTTCACTCGTTCTTTCTATGCCCCATTTGTAGAAATGCTCTTCATTTTTTAAACTCATGATTTGGGGGTATTTATGATAGTTAAATTAATGTATGGACTTGAGTAGGCCACAGTTCCTGTTGCTGATCAAACACTGGTCTAGTCAGCTTTCCAGTGAGAACATTCAAATGCAAGTAACATTTAAATAAATAGACAGTGACTAAAATAGATTGCTCTCTATGATATGTATGGGTCTCACTCAATCAGTTGAAGATCATAAGAGCAAATTCTGAGGTTTTCTAAGGAGAGAATAACTGTCCTCAAGATGGTAGCACAAAAACTATCTGAGATTCTATCTCCTGCACTGCAAAAGTTGAACTCAAAACTATATGAACTTTTGTATGAATTTCCTGCCTTCCACTCTGCCCTGCGGACTGTGGACTTATGAGAAACCTATAATCATGTGAGCCTATTCCTATTGTGTGCCTATGTGTTCATCTGGAAAACATTAAATATTACAGTCTATATGTATTTTGATATAATGCATAAAACAAAAAGATAGTTGATAGGTATAGCCTGCTGTAACGATAGGGAATAGAGGTTTAAGAATACTACTTTTCAAGTTAATTAGGTTAATTAGTGCATATGCATGAAACAGAATTAAAAACACAATCAGCATATACCAAAAAAATTCCATAAGCCCCTTTTCTATACCATCTTTACAGTCTCCCAGTAACTCTTTCACTCTTCTTAGTCTTACTGAAAATATTTTAAACTGTTAGTTAAGTCAATACCCATAGAAATATCAAAATTATTGCAAGAAAAAAGAATCTGCTATTGCTAGGAATATGTGAATTTTATGTATTTATTTTCATAAAATCCTAAGAAGTTAAGATAGGGTATTTGGTTCTGTTTTTCTCTTAGCACTAACCATTCTCCCGTGTTTCTTCTTTCTCCTCTTGGAAACCAGATCTTCTGCAGATGAATTTCTTTTTCTTTTGTTAATTGACAGAGAAAGGTAGGAAGAGGGAGTGGAGACACCAGACTTCATGAAGATCTTTCTTTCTTACATCCTACATGTATCCAACATGAAATGCTGTTAACAGTCTTCAAATCTTTAGCCAAGAGAGTAGAACCATGGTGAACGGGAAAAACAAATCATATCCCTTTGTGAATTTCTTTCTTAAACTTGCCCTTCAATCCACCAATGACCCAATTCATTTTATTTCCTAAACATCCACCAAATCTATCCACATCTCTTCACTTTCACTCTCCTTCATTCAATAACAAGCAGTTATCTTGCTTCCTTCTTTTAATTGATCTCTGCAATCATTTTGACTTAGCTTGTACTGAAAAACCCCCACTGACATCCATCCCTTTGCCGTTAGTAGAAAGACTAAACTCATAAATGTGATCTACAAAACTGAAAAATCTGGTCATCAGCTGACTTCTCAGCCTCATCTGGAACTATTTTTTTCCCCTGTGTCTTTCTGCTTTAAGCCTCAGGAGTTCTTTAAGTCAGTCCCAAATCTTTAAAAAAGCATTGCAGTGGCTGCCAACAAAAACTGCAGACTAAAGTATCTCCCCAAAATGTTATCCTTCATGAAAGCCAGGATATGACTGTCAAGACGTTGTCAGAATTAATGTTTACAAAACTCTGGAAGTTCACACAATACTTCAGAATCTAGAGAGTATTGATTGAAGAAAAATGACTCAACGTTGGCAAGAACTTCAAGCTTTATAGTGATTTAATTTACCTGAGTCTCAACCCTCACTGGACGACTCTCTGGTAGTGGTGAAAATCAACACCCTACAACCATGAAAAAAAAACAAAAACCTGCAAGTCCCTGGAAATGACAGATGAAGACTGGAGTTGTATCAAAGTCCTGTTTCTGTGAATTACCATTGTTTGACAGGTCTGGCCATTTCTTGGAAGGTCTCCTTGAAGGACTGTCTCAATCTGTAAAGCCCTTTTTCCCATTTGTTGAAAACAATTATAGGTAACAGTTTAACTTCAGAGATGCCTGAAGCAATGACAAATATTTGGGGAAGAGGAATAAGCTAGTCAAAGAACATAAAAGAAAATTTTCAGGAATAAGAGGTCTGTCATAATTTCCAAATATCTGACACATTTCTGGGATCCAGGAGAACCACAGATATATGTGTATGTCTGTGGTGTGTGTGGTGGGGGTATTGGGCACATTTCCAAGGCAATGAACATCTTCAGGAAACATCTAACAAGGTCCTAAGTTTTCACCTTGGCTTACCTTGAAGATCTGTTCAGGGAGGATGTGAAGGCTGAGGCAGAGGTGTCCTGTGGTCAGAATCATGAAGGTATGGTACAGTCAGCAGACAGAGCTCTTGGCAAAGAAAATGGAAAACATTGATTCAGGGTCTATAAGAAACTTCTTATGATCCAATGATCATCTCACCACTAGTCTAACTAAGCAGTTACCTCAGTGGCCATATATAATTTAAAATATAGATTATGTAGATTGCTTTTCAAAAAGTCACCAAATAAACCAAACCCTGCAGGTGTTTTGGTTTAAACTTCCACATTTGCCACACTACTTATCTAAAATGCATGATTTTTAACAATGAAATAAAATAAATATGAAATATGAAAAGGAATATGACTCACACACAGGGAAAAAATATTAATCAATAGAAAGTAGCTTTAGGAAGTCCAACATTGGAAAGTCTAAAATATCTTTACATCAGCTACTTTGAATATTTTCAAATAACTGAAAAAAAACTCTGAAAATTGAAAGAAAAAGGTGAGAATGACATCTCCTCAAATAAATATTAGAAGAGAAACTTTAAAACAAATAAATAGTTAAATACAAGTTTTTTTGTTGTTGGCTGAAAACTACAGCAACTAGAAACAAAAGTTCAATAAAGGTGTTCAAGATACAACTACATAAAGAAATAATTATGAATCTGGGCTGGGCACATAATGTAGATGTGCCCTGACAAAAACAACACAAAGAGAGAAGGAAAAGAGGTCTATGAGAAAAAAGATTTTGTATGAAGTTGAAATTCATGTTATTGACCTTAACTAGGCTATTGTAAATTAAGATGTTAACCACTTAGAAAATAACAAAAAATATATAAAAATTCTTAATGATAAATAACTCAATTAACAAGGGGGAAAAAGCATTCAGGTAAATATTTCTCAAAATTATGTCTAGAGAGCCAAAAAATACATGAAAATTTAATCAATATCACTAGTCATTAAGGAAATACACATCAAACCTAGAATGAATTAAGGATTTATATCAACTACTATGGCCGTAAAAAAAAAAAAAAGAAAAGGGAAGACTACCAATAATAAGTGTTAGAGAAGATATAGCAAAATCAGAACTGTAAAGAAATGGGACTGGAATCACTTTGGAAAAGACTGGGCAATTTCTGAAAAATTAAACATAGTGTTACCATGTGACCACTCTTATTCATACAGCCAAAAGAATTAAGAATGTATGTTCACACTAACATTTTTGGATAAATTTTCAGGGAAGATGTGATAGTAATATTATATATAATGGCCAAAAAGTGTAAGTCATCCGAGTAGCTATTACATGATAAATATGATAAATAAAAATGAGCACTTTCATATAATGGATTATTAGTAGACTATAAAATGACAAAGTATTAATGCATTCTACATGAATTATCTTTGAAAATTTTATTATAACCAAAAAGAGTCCGACACAAAGTTTGCATTTTGCATAATTCTGTTTATATGAAATGTCCACCAAAAGAAAGTCCACAGAAACAGAAAATAGTTTAGTGTGTGGCAGACGGGAATGGGGAGTCAATGGTGGTAGATACAGTGGTTTTTTGGGGGGTGACCAAAGTGTTCTGGAATTAGATAGTAATAACAGTTTCATTATGAATATAGTAAAACCCACCAAATCGTATATGTTAAAAGAATAAATTTAATGTTTACTATATCAATTAAAAATAATTTGAAAGTGCATAGTATACTTTAGATTCATAGTAGTTATTGATGTTGTGTTTTTATGTTTGACTTGTAGTCACTGAAAAATATCCTCTTTCACCAGACTATAAGCTTCCTCAAGGCAGAAATCCCACCTATATTTATTAGTGTTGGATATCCAGTGTTTCATACAATGCTTCATTCACAGTGAGTGCTAAATAAATAAAAAGTTTCTTAAATAATGTAATTGTTCATGGTGAAGAAAGCTGACATGGGCCCAGATGACATCTGACAAATTGATCAAGAACTTGAGGGTTGTACATCATGCTATAGAATATAGCATTTCTATGTTGGACAAGTACTACAGTTGATGGTCAGCTTGTTAGCTAAAAATCATTGATTCATTTTCACCTACCATAAAGATATCATTTAAAATAATTTCATTGAACCAGATGGAATTGAGACATAATCCTGGGTTTGAAAAATGGATATTCCATTTGAGAATAAAAGTGTAAACTACAGAGTGAGTTTTTAGCAAATAATGTTAAGGAATGAGCATAATAAAAGCAAAAGAAGCAAAATTATGTTGTCTATTATAATTGAAATCTGATTTCTATAAATAAAAAACTCTTGAAAAATCAAAATACAAGATGGATGTCCTGTGTAATAAATCCTAATGGGTGTTTTCTTATTTTAAAAAATCTGTGCTATTTGTATTCTTAGAAAATTGAGATGTAATACATTTTTTTAGTTTTACTTTTACAGACTGAATTGTGATTCATTGTACCCAAATGGTATACAACTTTTTATTTCTATGGTCGTACACGATGTAGTTACACCATTTGTGTAATCATACATGTACATAGGGTAATGATGTCTGTCTCAGTCCACTATCCTTCCTTCATCTGCGCCCTTCCCCTCTAATTTCCCTCTACACCTTCCAAAGTTCCTTCATTCTTCTCTTACCCCATCCCTTCCCCCTGTTATGTATCATCATCCCCTCATCAGAGAAAACATTCAGCTTTTGGTCTTTTAGATGTAACTGACATTCTGTACAATGGAGTCTCACTGACGTAATTTAGAAGATATAATCTGAAGAATTGTATAACAAGGAGAAAAGGAACCTGATAGAGGGTAGTCATTAAGAAAATTTAAAATGTGATTCTACCCCTACCAAGTTATGAATTAGTTACAACTGTTTGGACTAGAGAAAAAAGAAGAGAGGAATGTGCATAAAGGAGTGAAGTCTTTTCCTTTCTCTTATGCTGCTCTTTGCAGAGCCTTAGGAACATTCTTCATACACAAATTGAATGTTAAGAAAAGCAAAAATACCTAGAAATATGCCTGTCCCTCCAAGGTAGGAGGTTTGTACTATGCTACAGGGTTTCCTAAGACAAGTTTTTGGGTACTGGAAGACATGCCAAAAGATAATTGGTATCAGTCAAGACATTATCCCATATCCCCAGTCCTGAAGTAGGCAAAGGACACTTAAAAGCAAGGTATTCTCTCCAACTGATGAATGTCAAAATAACCCCAGAAACATGCTGAATTTCTAACCCACTTACAATTTTTGAGGATTGAAGTAGACGCTTCCCAAAGGATTTGAGTAAAGACTCTGGATTGTGAGTATTGAGAAGAGTAGCGATGAAGAACTGAATTTTATGGCATTGAGATCACTTGTTGCTATAGATTGAATGTGTGTGTCCTTCCCAAATTCATACATTGAAATCCTGATTTCCAAAGAGAAATGGTGCTGGAGCCTTTGGGAGATAGTATTTTTAGTTGTGAAAAATGCACCACACTAATGTGAAATTTTGACAGTAGAGAAAGCAGACCTGAGGTATGTGGGAACCTCTGCAGTATCTTCGTAACTTTATTTTTTTGGCATGGGGGGATGGGGGTGGGGTACCAGGGATTGAACTCAGGGGCACTCGACCACTAAGCCACATCCCCAGCCCTATTTTGTATTTTATTTAGAGACAGAGTCTCACTAAGTTGCTTAGCACCTCACTCTTGCTGAGGCTGACTTTGAAATTGAGATCCTCCTGCCTCAGCTTCCCAAGTTACTGGGGTTACAGGCATATGCCACCTTGCCCAGCTTCATAACTTATTTTATAAATCCAAAATAAAATAAAAACTTTGGAAAATATAGGGTACCACAGCACTGAAGGAAAAATATCATAAGGCAAAAAATTATGCAAATGTTATGATAGAAACTCAGACCATAAATCCGTGCGTACTACATCAGCCTTCAGACTTATATTATTGAAAAGGGCTCTTTGCTTGACCAAACTTATTAGGGTTCCTGAACCTTCTCCTGGTTCTCTGAATACTTGCTTGTAAACTCCAACTTGAGGAAGGAACCCTGTAAGTCAGTTTAACAAGAACCTCTCAAATGGGATCACTCGGATATGATTACTGTGACTGGGTTTCTCATCCTTCGTGGTTCTACAGGTGATACGTGAGCACTCTAATTTATCTAGCCATTTTTGGAACAGTTTAGTCAGAATCTTCCTCACCTCTAAGGTTACTTAGCAAGTTTCCCATCCACAGCCTTTGACAACATTCCTTAGCTAAAAATTCCCACTTGCCCGTGTTCTATTTGGAGATAAACCCACCCTCTCTCCCCTACAGCAAAATCCCATTGCTGCTTTCTCCATGCCTTGCAATTGTTCAAAAGAAAGTTTTCCTTACTGTACTTTAAAGATTGTCATTGAATAATTTTTCATTAACATTACCCGGGTATTAGCTGGTGTCTCTGTCAGCTGAAATTTGTCCTTAAAATTGGCTCTATTAACTGAACCCAATTTTTGTGAGAAATGTAATGCTGTCCCAAAGTTTCACAAAATTCCCCAGGGAGCTTAAGTATATACAGACATTTAGCTCAAAGAATCCTCTTTTGATTAATTATTGATTTTATTTTGTCTTTATTCCTGTGGCATTTTTTTCGATCATCTCTGCTAAAGAATCACATATCCTTTCATTCACACAGACCGTTAAATCCCGAAAGTCACAGACTCCCAAAGCTCAATAGCTGCTGGAGTTGAAGCTTGGATACCATTAGATTGATTTTGGTTTATATATTTAAACTATTTCAGTAGAAGAATTTATGGAGTAAATACCTTGGCCATTAAAATATTAATTATGCTTAAAATGCCTATTTGCCCTAAGCAAATAAGATACCTGGAATGATGTCTCCATGTTCTGTTTACAGAATATCATAGAAGTTTCATGTCAACCAGTATCATTTCAATTTTGCTTTTCAAGACTTTTATATTCATGTGAAGACCAGAACATACATAAATGAGGTCATTTTTTATAACATCCCACCAGGACCAACAACTCTCTACCAACCAGCATCTTCACAGGAGGTGAGTCACCTTAAAGGTATTTGACCGAAAAGACTCTAGAGGTTTGAGAACCAAAAATGGAGGGAGCAAATCTAAGGACTGGCCAAACAGGAAAGACCTGAGTGGGCAGGGAGGGAAACCGGAATATAAGATCCAGGTGCTAAAATAGTCATTAGGGCTTTGTAGAGCTCTGTGCAGTGGGAGAAAGGAAGAAATACACCACCCTCTCTCCTTCTACCTTCCAGTTTTCCTCATGTACTTCCCATAAGACAAGTACAACTGGGAGCCAGAAAGAAAGAATCTGTGTGAATCACTCTCCAAAGGCACAGGAAGACAGGAGCAGAGAACTGGAAAGAATGGTCAGCATGTGACCTTCACACACCAAAAGCATTTGGATACATCAAGCTTTGAAACTCATCTAGGCCCACTTCTTTCAAAGACTGTGTTATCTTTTTTCTCCATACCCCTCTAACTTATTTCCTTGCTTTATTATTCAGAGACGTTTAGCTCTACACCCTCTGCTTGCCTCCAGGCTTCCGATTCTTTCTGCGCCATTAAAAACTGAGGATTGTGTTCTGCTGAACAACCAGCCATCTCTCCAGGTCCTCTCTTCCACAGCAGAGATATAGCTGTAAGTTAGGATTTTCTAACTTTCCTTTCTTGCTCTACTTTAAATTCCAGGAGAAGGAAAAAATACAATAAAATAGGAAATAAATAAGCCACTCACCACTTTACAGAAAGCATACATGGCAGCTATCAATTTCGGTTTTAAATATTTGTCCTTAATTATATAGATTGAAAATGAAGGAAATGAAGCAAGAAGGTAATAGAGAGAAATAGATAACTCTGCAGATGCACTCGAACATTAACACCCAATGAGCTATTATTTGGTATTTTAATGTAAGAAAAGAGTGAACATCCATTCTGTAGAATTGCTGATGAGATGAATGAACTGCATCCTGGTCTTCCCATCAAGAGACTGTTATTTTTTTGTTCCCTATTGTAGCCTGGAAATTTATAAAGAATTGTAGGATCAAATGCTACAATGTATTCCTAGCTTATTTATTATGGGAGTACAAGTTTATGTAATACTAACTACTAGAATAAAGAGAAGCTGACTCCCTACTTACCTAGTAGTTATGGGCCATGGATATATTCTTTACATGGAGAAGATAGATTCTTTTCCATTGTTTGACTCTGACATCCTTCAGGGCTTCTCTGTCATTTGCATCAACAATAATAGGAAAAGTAGATCTTTCAGGGTCAGAAGTCTGCTGGTTTCTAGAAACGCTGGCATAGAAATAGCACATATGGCTTCCATGAATATTTCATTGGATAGAACTCAGTCACATGGTTACATCTAACTTCCAAGGAGACCAAGAAATGTATGCTGACAATGTACCATGAAGAAAAACTATATTTGTTTGGTGGAGTAGTTCTACCTTATTTGGGTCATGAGAATAAATATTTAAACATCCAACAATGTCTAAACAGCAATGTAAACTTTTTTTTTTTTTTAACTCTTTGGATTAATGAATAGAATTTAAGCTGGAAAGGATCTAGAAAAAACTGAGATCTCTTTTTCATCTCCACATCCAGGAAACAGGAATCCAGGAAGTTTTCTGCAGTGCTAGGTAGGCATGTGAAACAGATTTGTCACTACCTGAGATCACCCTGCTTACCTAGTGGCAACAGCAATTCTAGGTCCCCAGAAGTTCTCCCTCAGTACATCACCCACCTCAGATGGTACTGGGTGTCCTGGGAGGTTGAGTTATGTAAACTTTTGATATTTGAAGTTAATATTATTGCAAAGTTGGCTACTAAAATGTTAAGTCTTTTTTATGTATGTTAATTTAAAATTTTCATGTTTAACTACAGTATACAAAACAAATAATTTGTCTTCACTTTAAATTTTAGGGAGCCAATAGGAATAATATGTTCTACCATATGCTTTAAATTTTCTCATTTTATTTCTTTAAAGGAAAGGCAAATATGAAGCAATACCTACCATTACAATAAAACATAGAATAAAGTATAAAATAATAATAATATATTTTATCTCTACCTGTAGAAATAATGTATTATCTTAGAACTTCTGAAAATCTCAATAAATTTTCCTTTTTTATTTTAATTTTATGAAAGTATATATTAAGAAATAATTTCAAAAGTTTAATTGGCAATAATTCAATTAATTTTTCTGCTAAGGAAAAGATTAAAACAGTCAAGTTTATGACTGGTAACTTATTAATTATTTTTAAGCATGCCTTGCTTCTCGTTTAAGTATCATCTGTAGGTCAACACAAAATTCAATTAAGTTCCTTTTTTGCAGTCATTTAATCAACTTCTGCACAGATCTCTATGTTGGGCCTCATGCTATTTGGTGATGACAGAGTTATTAACAAGACAACCAAACACAGAACAGTTTCATAATGAACTTACACCACATGTTCCTTCAATTCACAAAATGATCATACAGGATTGGTCTCATTACCCCATTTTGCAGTAAGAACATTTAGAGCCAGAGAAAGTTTGAATAACCTCTCCAAGTTCTTATGGTTAGAAATAATAAAGTGAGACCCCAACACCAAGGGCCATGATTACTAATATAACTAGAACTGAATTCCATTTGAAATGAGCTGTTCCTGAAAATTCAGTGGTCATTAAGACCAGTTTTTGCTGCTTATTTTACTTTCTCTAAATTTTTATTTCCTAGTGTAGTGTTCAAATATTATTTTTCTTCGTATATGCATCTCACTTTCAGTTTCTAACAATAATACTGTGATTTTTCAGGGAAGAACAGCTTTTCTGTGTTAAGTAGAGCCGGTAGTTGCTGGTCTTTTAACAATGTGTGAACAGTGCCATCTTGTGTCTCTGTTCTCTCCAGCAGTTGGAAATAAAGCCCTGAAAGACTGGGTTAATATAGGCCAGCAACGGGAAGCCAGGAATCTGAAGAGTGCAGTCTTGTCAAAATGTGCTCCATCTCTGAATACTTGCTAAGGGACTAGATGTTTGAAAGACCTCCCTGGGCAGAGACAAGTTAAAAACAGTGCTGTGTGATTAATTATCTGAAACCTCCAAGTGGCCCTTTGAACAATGGAATGAATCAGGAGGAGGCTGGAGGGAGGAAACAATGACAGGAACAGGTGGCAAGTGGTTGTAAGGATTTGAGGTCAGCATAGTCGGAATAAAATAAACTGTGTTTTTGTTTGCTCTACCATTTGTTTACACACCCCCCTCGATCTTCATCTTTTGAGAAACATGCTGAACCTTGACAAGCACCTTTTGTCAAATGAGAAAAAGGGAAAAGATAGAAATGAAATAAAATACTAAGTCCTAAAGTTTCAAAGCCAAAAATAAAGGTATTTTTTTCCTCCCTGCACATGCAGCATACCTATCAAAACTGGGGCATGTGTGACAACTTAGGTAAATGAGAAAATCTCTGGAGGTTGAACTTTCACCCAAAAATCTTTTTTTTTTTTTCAAATCTATGCCCATCTTACAAAAGAAAAGAAAACTAAAAATGCACAGTTAAGTTCTTACCAAGATTTATATGAGCTCATTCAAACATCTCTATCTCATAATGTTCATCTTTCATGAGTCTAGATTAGGTTGCAACTGAGTAGCAGTCACTTTCAAAAATATCTCTGAGTGTCAACTCTTGTTTGGAATTGGGCATCTCCCCTCAATGGTAGAATTGTCTTTTGCTGAAATGATTTTGATGATTTCTGTTTATAAAAGGAAAAGAAATATACAAACTTTGAATTTTGAAAAAAAAAAAAAATCTCTGTTGTTAATCATGTTAACTGCCCAAAATACAATTGGTCTGCCAAGGAATTTGATAAAACAGCAAAGATCTCAAAAGGACAAAACAGATGCTTGGGGTTCCCTTAGTTGCGGAGCTCCAAACGGCAGCAAAACAAAAGCATGAAGAGAGCTTCGATTTGTGTCTTTAGAAGTGTGGCTTTTCAGAACGACAGGAACTGACTGCAAGATCTCACTCACGTGGAATATTAAAACATGGATCCAACTGACGTGCAGAATAGCATGGTGGTTCCTGGAGACCATGAAGAACGGGGCAAGGGATGGATGCTAGGGGTTGATCAACAAGTACTGGGCTAGAAGGAAAAGGAATTTCTGGGGCTCTACTGTACACAGGGTAATAGATAAGCAATCTACTATGTATTTTAAAATATTAAAAAGCTAAAAGACAGGGTTTTAATGTTTTCATCATAAATGGAGAAGATAGTGTTTACCCTGATTTGAGTGTTACACAAAGTATACATATATCAAAACATCACATGGTGCCCCACAAATATGTATAATTTTTTATGCACCAGTTAAAAAATCTTTTAGATGTGACTTTGTGAAGATCTTTTTTTCCCATAATCATTTTGCATATTTGGAGACAAGGCAAAGGTAGAAACTATGTGTGAATGAAATGCAATATGTACCTGGAAAATTTCCCAAGGGTCACCTAGGAAAATTGCCATTTCATATTTGCTGAATTACCTAAAGTCTACCTCTTTGTGCCCCTCTGACTTTTTGCAGCCTTTTACTAGAATGTTGTAAAGAGAAATCCCTTTATATATATTAGGCTAATTGTCATTGTATCAGGAGTTGTTCTCCAAATCACCATATTTCAATCCATTTCATTCATGGATTTGGCGTGATGCTGTAGGGTGATCATTGTTGGAAAAAGGCAATTGGAATCAAGGTTTTCTGAAATTTACCAGAAAACTTCATAAGGTGACTCCAAGAAGCCTGGGTATCTAAGGTTTGCCAGGTTACCAGATTTGAAGAGAATATCCACCTATTTTTAAGTGTTCAACCTGAGGGTGCTTGACCCATCTCTAGTGTTCCCTAATTGCCCACTCTTCCACATTAGCTAGAGGTAACCTATTTTGATTTTATAATATTAAGTACATTTTAGAAAATCCAAAAGTTCACATTAATTTTTCACTCAATATAAGAAACTTTCACCCCTGGACTGGCATATTTTGTTCTGGAAACCCACTAATGTCAGCATTCCATTATATCTTCCAGCAGGGCAGTCATCATTTGACACCATAGGCATGATGTGTTCACATAAGAAGTGATTGCCCTGATCTGAAAATGGCATATAAATATTCACTCCCTGTTGTACAGAACTATATTTCTCTCTACATTTTTATTTCCTAAGCATGCATAATGGAACTCATTATGGGGATTTCGACTCTACCTTGACTCTCTCTACTTGTAGATGAACACCAATCTCCTGGGAAGAAGAAAAACAAAGAGATCAAAATGAGAACCAGGGTTACAATTGCCATGGATGCTTCATATCCCCATGCACAGATCTTCAGAAGGATGGGCTTCTACCATCTTGTATTTGAATCTTTCTTCCAACCTGTGATGCTGAGAGATGGAAGGAACCAATGGTATATGCAACGTGATTGACTAATTGCACCAGCTAGTGTGCAGATCATTAGGAGAAACATCAGCCTTGAGCTTGAACCAGAAACTCTTTCAAGTTCATGGTGACTGTTCAATGCATAAGCCAAGATTTCAAGTGAGTTTTTCAAGTTCTCAGGAACTCACTTTCATTCATGCCACAGGGCCCTTTGGTACTTTCTCCAAAGGGTAACTCATTAGACCATTAATTACTGCTAATCTATTTGTATTTATTTTTCTTATTTACTGTCATGAAGGTGAGTGTCTCACCATCAGTGACTGAGAGTGATTTTGACACATTTCCAATTTTCAGTGACAAAGTGGCTTTACTAAGTCAAATTCCCCTAAGTCATTACTTAACTCTGAGGTGAAGAGTATGAAAAAATTTTCATAAGTCTGCTTGTGTCCAATCTTTTCCTTCCCCTCATTTCTTTCTCCCCTTTTATCCAACCCTTACTTTTATTTAAATCAACAACTAGTAATATGACATCTAGATTTACTAATTAGCTTCATTTTATTTCTGATAACTAAGCTTGATAACTCTTCCTACAAAGTAAGTTCATCCTCTCATCCATACAAACATAAGTAAAAGTTGTCTTTATCAGTAGTGGTGAGGAGGATATCTTAAGCTTCCATAGAATTGTTCCTCCCTGAAATCTGAGAGAAAGATGCAATGTAAGAATAGAAAAGCAAACAAAGAATTGCTAGTGTGTGATAAAATGCAATCAAATAAATTAAATCAATATATCATTTAGGAAAAGTGACATAGTAGATGATAAGTGTAGGAAATCCTCTGTCAATTAAATGGTAATCAATTTTCTAAGAGGATAACTTTGAAGCCTTCTTATAAATCTATAATTTTTCTTGATTAACTCACCTTTGCTATATGTCTATGAACATTACTACCCACTTTTAAGCAACCTTAGAAGCTTTCTCAGGGCATCCACTGGTGACATCTCTCAATCCGTTCATTCAGTGTTCTAAACAAGAGGAAGGTATCTCTATTAGCAACCACACTGACTGCTTGCATATGTTAAAAAAACGCGATTAGGTGGTAATATATACCTGTAATCCTATCAAAACCCTGCAAAGTACAGCTCCCTTTATGCATAAAGAAAAAAAGATACTCCCATTTATTATAACCCGGGGAGAGAGATTAAACTGTTTCCAATGTCTTGCAAAGAGAATGCGGCATAGTTGAGATTCAAGACCTGGTGGGTTAGCCCTGACTTCATGTGAATAAAAATGATTTGCAGAGAAGGTATTAATTCTACTTTTCAATAACCTTTTTTAAAGTCGTTCTTCTGTTTCAATAAATATAACTAATCTAAGAGTGCTTGCAATCCTTTACAGAAATCAATAGTTCATATATTCCATTAATCCTTGAATTGACCAGGGTTTTAAAAGTAATGAACTCACGGATACCATAACAAAATACCACAGAATGGGTGACTTAACCTACAGAAATTAATTTTCTTACTGTTTTTGAGGTTGTAAGTCTGTGATAAAAGTGCCAACAGAGTGGGTTTCTCCTGCTGCCTGTCTCCTTAACTAGTAGGTGACTGCCCTTCTATACGCATGTTCCTCTGTGTCCAAACCCCTGGTGTCTCTTTACTTGTCCAAATTTCCTCTTCTTGAAATCACGCCAGTCACGGATTATGGTGTATGGTAAAGGCCTCATCTAACCTTAATTACCTCTTTAAAAGTCCTCTCTCCAAATTCAACATATTCTGAGATACTGGGGACTAGACCTTCAACCTATAAATTTGGAGGAACAGCTCATAACAATCTGCATAATTGAACTACAGCACAGAATGTTGAATTTCTATCTGTGGAAAGAAAGAAGTTGCCATTGAAGCCCTTGGGACAGTTCAAACAAAAGAAGAGACAAACTTGATCTGTACTTTAAACAGTTTATCAAGCTTGAAGTAAGCAAACAGAAGATGAGTTATTTCCTCATGTCAGAGAATATTCTGAGTACATGAATGACATAAATAGGATATAAGAAACACGGGTAGTATGGCAATGAACAAAAAAATGTATAAAAGCCAGGGAAGCTGGAATTATAGATGTCAGGAAAGAGGCATTTGTAATCACATGTCCATCAAGTGATAAACGTAGTACCTTGGAGTTTGAGTCAAGGAGAAATGACTCTGTGTTAGCAAAATACTTTAATGGAATTTGGGATCTTAGAGAGATCCAGCCCAAATGACTAAAAATATTTCTAAGAACTACTAGTAGTCATTAAAAAAAAATAGGTTGAAATTAAGTCCAGAAGGCTGAATAATAACAGTAACCAAAACAACCACAAAAGCCTGTAGAGAAATCATCACAACTAACTTAGAATATTTAAGAACCCGATGTCCGGAACAGAATCGTGGCCCTTTCAGGAATGTAAAATTTCTTCATAATAAAATTCCAAAAATTCATGAAAGATTCACAAATTAGGAAAGACCAATGAAAGTTTTCCAACTGTCTTACACTTAAAAATCTGTATGAAACTTAAACAGACTCTATGGGAGAACTCTTGTTATATTTGGAATATTGTTAAGAATTCTCTAAAGGACAATATCATTCAAAGAATTTTTGGCTAAAATATATGATCAAAAGCTGGTATAATTTCTCTTTAACAAACTGATAATTTACCTATAAAAATGCTATTAGAAAAGATCTGTGTCAAGATGCAAGTGTATTATGAATAGGAAGGCATTTTTCTACTTTAGGAAGAGAGTCAATGTGAAGCATGCATCATAAATTCTCTTAAATTCAAGAGAAAATGTGGCCAATTGGGACAAATCCCATTTGAGAGACAGGAATACTTTTGATATTAACAAGGAGCTATTGGAATAATAAAAACAATTTCTATACTGACACTTAAAGTTGGATGCTGCATTGCCAGATTCACAGGGGGACTCATGAAAATGAAAACTAAAAATTGCCAATCTCAGGGACTTGGAGAGTGTTTTATAAAAATGAGAAAATGAACTAAAGTGTTATGCTATTGAATATAGAATCCAGGGAACACTTGGTTTGTTAAGTCAATGGCTTGATGGTACAGAGCTGAAGTCTTAGAAAATATCCCCATGGTAGTGACCTACAGGAGATTCTGATAGCCAGAAACTATGCTATAGCACAGTGAAGAGTTTATGAGCATCTAATTACATTCAAGCCGATATGTAACGACAAATCACATCATTATGTACAACTATAATGTACCAATAATAATGTGGAATAAAAAAATGACCCTTCCAAAATAAAAAAAATAAAAAAAAGAAAGAAAAGAAAAATCAGGCAAAGCTGATGGATTGGAAGAAATGGATTTATTTGGTGCACTAGTGTCCTGGGGGGAGTCACACTGTGAATGAGATTTCAAGATGTGGGACCGTGAAGAGATGTTGTGATTTCTGAGATGCTAAAGAGATGTCGATGCTGTTCATCTAGGAAAGAAAAAAGGAACACAAAATACAGAGCAAGTCAGACTGCAAGATTGGGAGAGAAAAGGGAAATGGGTAAGTATTTGCACATGTGAGTCCAAAGTTCTGCTCAAATCGAGAGGGGGAAGTCTAGGAAAGAGTGAGAAAATGTACATCTTAGTATGAAGGTTTCCATTCACACTTCTAATGGTTTGTGCTCAGCACTTTCTGCTCATTTTTCTCTTCTGAACTTGTTGGCCTTGCTCACTGATAATGCTCTCACCTATGGATCTACTCTCTTGCTTCTCATCTTATGGAAATAAGTACAAAAATACATATACACTTTCAGGTGAGGAGCTGATTGTCAAATTCAATTAATAAGTTCAGCTTTAATTTTCCCATTGAAGATGCACTTTTAAAAATAGAACAAATTTGAGTGTGTATTCACAGCTCTGTATTTATCCTGCAATGCTTAAACTAAAAATGGGGGGAAAAATATGAAACAGAGAATGGAAAAGAATTTTAAGTTATGAAACAAAAGTCAAAGTTAGCATTTTTTTCCCACTGAAGAGAATATTTTTATGTTACAGGTAAATGGACAGCCAGAGTAACTTCGTTGTTGTAGAAAAAAAAGAAATGGATATGGGTGACTTTAGTCTGGGATAGTCACCCAAGAGGAGATAATTAAAAAGAAAGATTTGATTACATACAATGCTAAAACATGTTCACTCTCCTAACACGCCTTTTGTGCAAATGTGTTCTGCTTCCTATTGGGACCATCTGAAATTAAACAGTGGCTCTTTGAGAGCATGGAGTAGTTTATTGCTTAGGCAGAAGCCCTTTGAAGGTCACACTGGGATTTATCTGGTACTGTTAGAAAGGGGCCTTCATCAGAGAAGATCTGCAAAGGCCAGCATAAAGTGTTCAGTGAAATCTGAGGAAATGATCAACTCACTCAAAATATCCATGAAAAGGAAATTTCCAGAATCTTGGAAAAGGGAAGGCATTCCATTTAAATAGCATTCTAACTAAGTGTGCACACCCATGACATCCTTTCTCTGAGCAGCAAAGATATTTGGTGTCCCTGAGAAGTTGCTTTGCCCTCCTGATGACCGTTCTTTGGGATTAAGGAGTCAGTTCAAAATCCCTACGGGATGTTTATCACTCTCAGAGAAAAGACATGAGTCAGAGTCGCAAAAACTGAGTTTATGCAATTTATGTGGAGGCAAGTATGTTAAAAAAAGTACACTTGATGTTCTGTGAAGTATGACTTGACAAAGCTTTAGGTTTAGCTCTCCATTTGCAAAAGTATTTTGAGCAGAGGAAAGAGAAAAACTAGGACCAGTCATCTTGCCCCATTAGGTATTATTCAGTGATCCGTACACCTGATTAACTTGCTGTCAAACTCTGTTTGGAGAACTGGACTTGCCCGCTTCAAAAAGGAAAATCACAGAGTCTGACAGATGGAATAAACAAGTTGTGAGAGACAAGTAGAAATGATTGCATTGTTTCTAGTAAAGAGAATACTGGTAATTTCTGGCACAGTTTTCTTTTTCTTCCATCTTTATTTCAGTCAGTAACTACCCCATCAACCCAAAAGCTCAGAGTATTTGCTCTAAATTTCAGTGTCATGTTGACCTTCAGCTCCTCCTACTGGGATGCACAATTTTTGTTCAGAAAATTGACTTTCTTATGAAAACTGTGAAAGAAAAGTGAGTAAAAATTGTTTTTCTCACCTTAGCAAAATCAGCATAACATTTGAGGCCTTTGTCTTATTTGGGAAACTCATCACTCCATCTGATTGGTCATGTTTACTGGGCTGAAAATCAGAAAAAGTGCTTTTAATTTACAAAAAGGATAGCGTTCTTTTCTTTCAAAAGTAATACTTTTCAGTATGAACTCAATTTAAGCTAGTATTGATTTATAATTTATAAATTTTTATTCTTATTTTATCATTGATTTGAGGAGTTCTGTAAATAACTAAAGGGTATAATGTGTACATCTTACTAATCAAAGTGCTTTGGGAAGCTGGAATCAGGTAGAAAGCGTTGACACTGGTAACGTTTAGAAGATTACAACTCAAGATGTCATCTTAGAAGGTGTATTTCCAACATTTATATTTTTCTGAAGTAATTTTTTAACAAACTGGACTTTAAGTAGGTGTTAGTTATTAAAAATGGAAAAACTCTATAAAGGTAGAAGCTCTCAATCTGTAGCATAAAAATCATAAACCAAATGGTTCTGAGTTACAATAAATGTCTTTGACTCTAGAATGTTGATTCAGTTAGATAAGAAACTTTATTTTGACATGTTCTCAAATTAAAATTTTGTCAAACTAATTGACTTCTATGCTAAATCATGTTCTAGGTGTATGCTTCCCATTTTTAAAAATTAACTTTTTAAAAATCTTGCTGCCAACAAACTACCATCCATCCTATTACTGCAAGGATTTTTTAATATACTGTTTCCTCTTCCTGACCTTCCAACAACTCCTTAAATCATGCATAACTAATTTCCATTCCCCCTCCCCCACTAAAACTGCTTTAGACAAAATCCCAATGTCTTCCACACTGTTCATTCCAAGAAGCCCTTTGACACTTTTGATCCTCCCTTTAAAAAAAAAAAAAAATTAATTCTACAAGAACACACTCTCTGGTTTAGCTGCTACCGTCCAGTCATCAACATTACTGGTGAGTGCATGCATGATTTTGCTTCTCCCTCATCTCCAGACTCACTTTACATTCAGCACTGACTTTGCTCACCATAGTCCAGGTAGACTTGTTTCTTTCTGTTTCTGAAATTCACTGAACTCTTTCCCAGCCTTAGGTTATCTGTAAACGCCTATATTTTCCTTGGAATATTCGTCACACTATCCACATGGCTAGTTTATTTATCATCTTTAAAGATGATCTTAAATGACAGGAAGGGGAAATTTTTCCTGAATTCCAACTCAAAATAAGGTTTCTTCCCTTTATTACATCTACTCCTAGATTTTTATGGTAGCACAGGGAAATGGGATTCATTCACCCGTATCACCAGTACTTACGCTTTTACGTAGGAGGTACCCCCTGCCCCAATTAACTGTAAATGGTCTCTGCTTTCAACAAACTTCAAGTCTAATAATGAATATAAATGATAAAATATTCAATAAAGTTCATTACACTAAATGTTCTAATAGAAAATATATAGAATGCTTTCTGACTCACACTTGAATAAAATACAAAGTGGTATCTGAAGAATCAATATGAGCAATCAAACAAAAGGGTTAGGTAGGAAAAATGTTTCAGACAAATGTAAATAGATTTCTAAAAGATAGTGAGGGAATCATCTCAATATACTCAAGCCATTTCTGCCTTGCATGTGACAAGGGTTACATCTTCAATATTCTCTGTTTTATTGGGCCATCAGCAAGTCTTCTTTCTTGGAATAAAATCTCAGAGGAACAACAATACCTGTTTGTACCTTCCACTTTATATTGGTGACTAAGAGAAAAATGAACAACATTTTATAGTGATTCAACATCACTTACACAGTCATCAAATTATGAATTTACTCTGCTTCAAAACTCATTTATAAGTACGATATACCAACATATACTTCCAATAATCATATTTTAACTCAGATAACTCTTAAGTCATTATAAATTAATATGTTAAAAATCATAGATCTAAGGAAGACTGCAAGAAAAGTTTTAAAAAAGGAATAAAAGCACTGTGAAACAGAAAATAATAAACAAAATGGCAACAAAAAGTCCTTCTCTATCAATAGTTGCTTTAAATATTATGGATTAAAATCCCCTACCAAAAGACACAGGTAGTCAGTAGATAAAAAATAAGATCCAGCAATGTGCTGTCTACAAGAGACTCACAGTAGCCTTAAGAACAAATGTGGATCAAAAGTATGGAAAAATATATCCCATAAAAATGGTAACCAAATGAAAGCAGGGTGGCTACATTTACATCAGACAAAGTAGAAATTAAATAAAAAATTATCACAGGAGAAGAAAAAAAGGATATTATGTATTAGAAAAGGATCAATTCATCTAGGAAGACATGGCAATTATGAATATCTATGCACTTAACACCAGAGCCTCTAGTATATAAAGCAAATTTTTACAGAACTGGAGGGAGAAAGAGATGAAAACCCATTAGTTAAAAGAGTATTGTATGTCATAGATGGATGTACAGACCAGTGGGATAAAATAGAGAATTCAGAAATAAACCAATGCATAGAAGAAAATCAAATGATTTTTCACAATGGTGCCAAGAATGCACTGTTAGTAAGGAACATCTTTTTTACAAATGGTGTCAGACAAGGTGGATCTCTACACACCAAATAATGAAATTGGAATTTTGTTTTGCTCCATATGCAAATATCAATGCAAACTGTATTAAAGATGTAAACATAAGAGCAGAAAACTCTTTGAAGAAAAAGGGGGGAAGCTTTATGATGCTAGTTTTGGCAATGATTTTTTGAAAATGCTATAAAAACACAGGCAGCAAAATTAAAAATAAACAAATGGGACTACATCAGACTAAAAAGTTTCTAAAGAACAATGAAACAACAGAATAAACTTATGAAGTGGGAGAGAATTTTTAAACCACAATATCCAGTATACATAAGGAATCCATTCAATTAAATAGTAAAAAGCAAAAACAAAAACAAAAAAAAATTTAAAGTGAGTTAAGGACTTAAACACTCTTCAAAAGAAGTCATACAGATAAATGAAAAGGTCCTCAACATCACTAATCATTACAGAAGCATAAATCAAAATCATAATATTATATCCTTTCACATCTGTTAGGATTTATTTATTATTTTTATTTGTTATGTATTATCAAAAAACACAAGTGTTGATATGAATAAATTTGAATCCTCATAAACTGCTGATAGATAGAAAGGTAAAATTGTATAGACACTATGAAAACAGCATTGAGCTTCCTCAAAAAATTAAAAATAGAACTACCATATAATCTAGCAATCCTGCAGCCCCTCTATCCATCACAGCATTATTCACAATGGCCAATGCATGAAAATGACCCAATACCCATCAATGGATAAATGGATAAAGAAAATGTGGTACCTGCATATAATGGAATACTAATAAGTCTTAAGAAGAGAAATCCTACAATGTCCACCAACGTGGATCCAGAGTGAAATAAGTTAGTTTGAAAAAGGCAAATACTGCATGACTTCACTTCCAAAATAGTCAAAGTATCTAAAACAGTCAATCACACAGAAGCAGAGGTTAGAATGGTTATTGCTAGGAGTAAGGCATAGGGACAGGTGGAAGGTTGCTACTCAGTTGGTCTGAATTTCCAGTTGATTAGGTTCTTGAACTCAGCTGTACAACATGGTACCTATGGTTAATAATACTTTATACTAAAGTAGATCTCATGTTAAATGTTCTATGACAATTAAGAAAAGAAAGAAAGATGGCATCCAGAATCTCTAAATCAAATTCTGTGCTTCCACCTAATAATCTTAAAAACAGATTGTGTTTGCCATGATTTCCAAAGGAAAAGTTCATAGAAAGATTTTTATTGGCCTAGCTGGGTCCTTGTACCATTCTTTAAGCAGTCATTATTTCCTTGAAAATACAAGGCCATGTTGGACAAGCCTAGAGCTTGACCCAGTCCTGTTGCCAACGAAAACAACATATTGAAACCAGCTTCCCAATAGGCCAATGTGGTAAACATCCCAAGGTTTCAGATGAAGAAGGTTAAAGAATACATATCCTCAAGTGACTACCCTTTAGTTGGAATTACGGAAAATCACCAAATAAAGGCCAGGATTTGAAGCTAGCCCTGTTGAAAGTACAAAAAGATAATGAAAAATTTGATTGGTTGAAGAAAATTTTTGTTGATGTGTATGGACACAGTATGAAGTACTGGAAATCCAGAGACACAAGGAAGAAGGGAATTGAAAAGTAGTGAAAGGTGCAGAAGGTGGTGGTTTTAGTCAGTTTTTTTTACTGTGGTGACTAAAAGACCTAACCAGCACAATTGTAGAGGAGAAGTTTGTTTGGGGTTCATCATTTCAGAGATCTCTATCCACAGACAGTCAGCTCCATTCCTTGGGGCTCAAGGTGAAGCAGGATATCATGGTGGAAGAGTGTGGTGGAGAGAAATGACTTACATGATGGTTAGGAAGCAGAGAGAGAGGTCTCCACTTGCCAGATAC
The DNA here is from genome assembly GCF_902686455.1 of Sciurus vulgaris. Lineage (NCBI taxonomy): Eukaryota > Metazoa > Chordata > Mammalia > Rodentia > Sciuridae > Sciurus > Sciurus vulgaris. The sequence goes on along the minus strand of NC_136470.1, from coordinate 19,242,532 downwards.
AAATATATACCCAAAGCCTTGCCCCAATTCCCACCTCCTCCAGTCACACCCTACCACTTAAGTTACCACTCAGCTAATCCCTATCAGGGGATTAATTCATTGATTGGGTTAAGACTCCTATGACGCAATCATTTCTCTTCTAAACCTTCTTGCACTTTCTCACATGTGAGTTTTTAGGGGACACCACATTTAACCCATAACAGTGGTTAAAATCTGCCTGTGAGAACTGCTGCCTCCAACTTTGCCAACGCGTGCTATGCTGATGGTTTTCCTTAAATATCTTTATTAATTTGGTAGGCTGCAAATTTTAATTTCACATAATTCAATATACTATTTCCAACTACGTAGTCATACCTCTATGACCTCAAATATACCAGAATGACTAGTATATTTGTCAACAAATTCCAATTCTATATTAAAGAGGATTAAAAAGCAAAGAAGGAAAATAAAGATATAAACATGTCACCTTCCTGAATCTTGCCTCCTCCCTGTCTTCTAAATGCCTTCTAAGATGTCAGCTACTTAATATTTCTTTTTAACAGATCCTTAATACAGAATGGAACTTTAAATTTAATGTTTTATTAGTGCACAATGGCCATACGTAACAGTGGGGTTCATTTTGACACCATCACACATGTATGGGTACAGTATATAATAAAAATAATGACAGAAGCATTTTTTTTTTCAAAACCACAGACTGCTTTAGTGTCTCCCTCCCACCTGTCAAAGATGTGGTAGGTGGAACTGATGTTCTACTGAATTGTATTTTGTCCCCTCGGAAGCCAACATAGTCTAGCAAATTGTTTTCATTCAGATTGTGTGACATCTCCAGGTGATTTTAACTGTAATCCCCAAAATCAGAGTGCTCTAAGCCAGAAAATACATTTGGTTCCTTACCGGATATTTATTTATCTCCTTAGGGAACTAAACACCTCAGTTACTTGTTTTTCCAGAATGTAGCCCTTTGAAGCAACTTAATTATAATAATTTTGCAAACCTTTTCTTCTTCATGTACTCATTAACTTAGATGGTTACTGAAATTTTCATCAATTCAATACAGAGCCACACATTTTACATGTAAGTAAGTACAAAGTTGGAACAAAGTTAGAACAAAAATATTCTTATTTAACACTTCCTTTGCTAATTAATTAGTGGAATTTGAAATCAGGTCAACCTACAGAGCAATGGTGTACTAGCTAAAATTTTAAAACTATTCAGTGTTTGGATTTTTCTTAGATCCCAGTATTTGTCTGTTTGGTTATTGATTGGGTGGTTTTTAAGGTGGTATCATGTGGAGAAAATACCATCACATATTCCATTAACTATAGGCCTGTTTAGTCAACCTTTAGGTCACTGTGACTATAAGAGCTGACAAGAACAACGTAGAGGAGGGAAAGTGACTCCATAGCTCTGGGCCTGAGGTGAGGCAGAACATCATTGCAGAAGGGTGTGGCAGAAAAAAAGCAGCTTCTCCACTCTCCAGGGATAAAATATCAACCTCAAAGTCACATCCTCTGTGACCTTTCTCCTTTCAGCCACAACCTACCGGCCTATGGCTCCTACCCAGTTAATCCACATTAGTGGATTAATCCACTAATTAGGCTACACCTCTCATAAACTAATCATTTTACCTCTGAAAATCCCTGTATTGTCTCACAAATGAGCTTCTGGGGGACACCTTATAGCTAAACTGGAAAAAATCCCAAAGAAGAAGAAACAGATATATTGATGGTCAAATCCACTATTAAAAAAAAAAAAGGAGGAAAAATATTTAAAATTATTTTAGTGAGGTTACTATTGAATGAATTAATAAACTGATAAGTGAATGAATGAATAAATAAAGTATTAAATGTAAGAAGCAAATAGATAAATAAATTGAATTTCTCCTTTAGCCCGTTTATTTTTCGAATATTGACCACAGACATTCCTACTCTCCCCTTGCCAAAATAGCAAGCCATTTGGATCCTCTTCTTCCGGGTTCTTTCTATACTGTGGAACAACTGTCATCTTTCCCAGCAGAAGCTACGTGTCTCTGTCCGTAATATCTGTCAGATGACACCAAAGTTCTCTAGACTTTCTTGTGTATAAAAAATAGAACATGCCAGCCATTGTCTGGTAACAAATACTACCAGCCATTGTCTGAAACAATGCTTGATTATTTCTGTTTACTTTTAATTTTGTTGCTCCAGTGGTCATTCTGAGTCAGCTAATCAACCTTTGTAATGACTAACAAAGGTTAAACCAACTCCCTATTGTCTGTACAGTGGTACACAAAGATGTACATATCTAAAAAGTAGATAAAATAAACTGTTATCCTGTGGAGTGGCTTTTGTCTGCAGACGTGTTTATTTTTTATTCTGCCTAGGGAACTACTACACATGAAATGATTTGCTTTAATTTTAATGGGTCAAAAGGTGTGGTCATACTTTAGGTTTTATTTAATGTTTAGAACATCTTTATGTAATATATTAAAATCAACAAAGATAAACGCTGACAATTTTTCAAATAAATATAATATAAAATAGTTACTGGATGCAAAATCTTCTTCAATCACCACAAATACTACCAAGGAGAAAAATAAGTATCCTAAGAAATATGTTGACTTTCGAGGTAAAGCTACATTGATTGTCAATATTTTTATGGATCTTCTACAAATTGAACTACATGGAAGGATGTAATTCTCCTATTCGTTAATGCAACTCTGATGGTGAATTTCCATTGTACTTAATGTGATATGAGCAGGGTCTTAAGGTTGAAGTTCATTATCCCAGTTTAAAAGTGATAAAACTGGAAATCAGAAGTACTGAGTAATTATTTGTCTCGGACCCACAGGTACAAAGTAGCAAGACCCATGCCTGGAATACAGTTCTGCTTTTTAGGACATGTCATCTCATTAAGTGCTACAGTAACCTGCACAGTGCTTTTTCAGGCATTCATTTCACAGAGGCATCACTGGCCTTTTTAACAACCCTAATTTGCTTCCTTGCAGTGATAGAGTCTGTGGACAATCCTATGGGCCACACCGTTACAGAGTGAGAACCCAGTCATCCTGGAGGCTGCTTTCTGAATTCCCCCACGGGGCAACTTGCTGATTCTGAGAAATGATCTGGGCACATGCTTTGCTATTTTTTTTTTTTTTTTTTTTTTGTATTTTCATAGCAATTACATAAGCAAATCCCCGTGGGGTTTTATTCTTGCCACAACACAAGTATTGTGCTCCTTTCTGACACAAATTTTCATATCCTACTTGCAGTATTTGGAAAGATCTAGAAATGAAACACTGCTTGAGCCTTTGAGACATCAAATTGAGTTCAATTTACCCTATGCAGAATCCTTTCCCTGGGATCTGTAAAATCTTTCATATTTCTAAAATCTTGCCATTTATACATATGAACTGAAAGAGAAACCAGTTCAGGAAGGAGCTGGTTCAAGATGTGCACTGGAAAATTCCACTACAATGGATCTACAACTCAATTACATAAGGTCTGAGGAAACGGGCAAATTATTGGGGCTATTCATATTATTTCATTAGAGAAACATTGTACTGTACTGAAAAAGAGGATCTATTAGTCAGACTTTGAAAAGTCAAAGGTATTTTTTGTAACATTATTTGACTTGTTAAGTATTTCCATCATATTTTATAAAGTTTTATCCATCATAGTTTATTATAAGAAGTTTCATTTTTGCTTTTCAAGACATGTCAAATTGCTAAATAACAATAGGAAAGATTGTGGGTATATTTCTGTGGAGCACAGACTACAGTTTTTATAGGTATGTTAACAAATACCACTTTCTGAAATACTGAAGAACAGACTACTAATAACACATCAAAATCTTATCTTAGTTAATAAAATACTAAGCAATTAAGTATTCAAATTATAATACTTCATTCCAATATTTCAGTTAACAAAGGTTTTCAACTTTCTAACATTCTTAGTAAAATAGATTTAACGAATCTCTTGTAAATTAGATTTTATTTTGTCTTTGGAAAGACAAAATAGCAAAATAACATTCAGAGATTACAAAAAGCATGATTGATATTTACAGTTCAAGTGTGTTTCCCACAATTAAATAGTCCTCAAGTTTAGCAAAAATAAAAGGAGAAGAGAAATAACTGCACAAAATCCTTGAAGAAGCTGTATAGATTTTCTTCTGAGAAATTACCTCACATTATATATGGAAATGCTCGTCTACTAATTGAAGCTTCTGCACAATTCTAAAATGAAGCCTTATGATTTAACACAAGACTGGATAAGGAATCTGAAACTCTGCATTCCACCCTAGTTGAATTTTCATTCATTATGTAAATTTTGGATGTTCTTTTTATCATTTCTTATGCTTCCTCATTTTCATTTCTTCCACAAAGAAGAATTAGCTCTTTTCCTCCTAGTCTTTTCAGTGAAATGAGGGTCAATTCTTTCTGGACATATATGCATTCAACAAATCTCTTTTTAGTAAGAGCTAGGCTTCCCGACCTTGATGACAGAGTATTGAACAAGGAAGTCAGATCCTGAGCTTGCAGACAGGCAAACAATAAAAGAGTTTTCAAAAAATTAATGCGATGGTTTTAATAAGTGTTTGATATGCCTAAGAAATATATTCTGCTTTGCTGAAACAGAAAAGAGCTAAGGAATAGTTTGAATTTAATGTTTGATAAGGTCTCCTTGGGAAGGGTACAGAAAATCTGATATATGATTTTATAAAGAATTCAAAAATGGTATAGATGCAAAAAATCGCTAATGTAAAGATCTCAAGGAGGTATATATAAAAGAAGAAATTTAATATTGGGAACCACAGCTATTAAGGGAGAAACTGCTATTTTTATTATTTCACTCTATCTGGCTTTGGTTCAATGTTGGAGTATATTCCCCAACTTCCTTTTGATTAGTTATAGTCATGTGACTGAGTATAAGTCAGGACATAAGTGCTTTGTGTCACTTACGGGACTAAGAATCTCTCACGTGTTCTCCCCTGCACTTTCCCTAGATTCAATGTAGAAATCATCTTTTGTTTGGACATAAAGTGAAAGAAGCTTGGGTTACTTGCTCACTATCTAAAGGAGTAAAATCCACTTATCAGGAACCTTGTTTTTGAATTTTAGCGAACAAAAAAATAAACACCTACTGTGTTTAACCACTGAAATCTCCATGTGTATAAGTGAATGATAACTAAATCATCTAAATCAATAGAGTATCTGGATTTCTTTCAATGGCAATAGAAATATATGACTTTAAGAAAGGTGAGTGGTATAAAAATTCATATATCTAAAGTGTTCTTTACTATGGACAGAATGAATTTTCAGGAGAAAGGAGCAAGGAAACTAGTTAGGCTACTGGAATAGACCAGATGAGAGCCAACGGCATCTTTGACTAGGGTAGTAATCACACAGATGAAGGGAAGTGAACATTTAAAAGCAAATGTTTATCTTTAAATGTTTAAACACTTGTATTTAAAGTAAATATTTATGTTTAAATGTTTTAAGGCAAAAACTAACAAACCTCACTGATAAATTGTTTGGGGGAGGGGAGGGAGAGAAGTTCCAAGGACAATGTTTTATTTTAAATTTATTTTAAATTTTTTTTAATTTTTGTAATAGTCTTAGATTTACTGAAACGTTACAAAAAAAATTCACCCAAGATTTTCAGGGCATCTCTTGCCCGATTTCCACAGAATATTTCCAGCACCCTAAATATTCTCTCTGCTTTCCTTAGTCAAGTATTAATCTCCCTTCTATCTAAGTTCTTGAACATTGGGTGAATTACAATATATTTTTTTAAATGGTCAAGGCTATGGGATTATTCAGTTCAGGTTTATTGAATTTGAGGATCTTTAAAGTCACTAATATTGTCAGGGGGATATCACTGTACTGTGCTCTAACCATGACCACAAATTTTAAAAGATAGATATGTCCTTGACATTTCTGAAGGAATGAGATAGAAAAAGAGAATCATTGGAAGAAGATACAAAAAGTTAAGCAAAATCTGAAATATATTGTTCTTCTCAATTCAGAGAATATGTGAAAATCTAAAAATAAGTATGTTAACTGTCTATAAAAGGAGATTCATTTTTATGTGAGATAACTACTAACTGAAAAACTCACTAGTTTCAGAGTCATAAAGAGCCAAGCCCAAACCTAGTCTGTGTGGTCTTCATGGTCATTCACAAACTTTGAGTGGATATCTTCACCTATGAAAAGGCACATCATCTTAAAGCTATTCATCTCAAAAAGTCTGTTGGAAAAATTAACAGAAAACTTAGCAACACACAATATAAAATTCAAAAGTCTTAGATGTCTTTTACTAAACTTTTTTGATAGTCTTTGGATACAACATGATGTTTTGAAATAAGTATACATTGTGGTATGACTGAACCAAACTAATTAACATATTCTGGTATGACGGAATAAAGCTAATTAACATATTTGTTACTACTTCACATACCATTTTTGTAGTGATAACACTTAATAGCAACTTTCAAAAATATAATACATTGCTACTAACTATACATTGCTATTAACTATAGTCTCATGTTGTGGAATAGATCTCTTTCTATCAGAAGTTTTGTGTCTTTTTACCAACCTTGACCCAAAGATACCCCACTTCATTGACCCTGGAAACCATCATTCTATACTCTGCTTCTATCTATTCTACTTTTTCTTCATATTCCATTTACAAGGAAGATCATGAGATACTTGTCTTTCTGTGCCAGGCTTATTTCATTTAACAGAATGTAATCCAGATTCATCCACATTGTAACAAATAGCATATATATTCATACCTTCTTTATTTCCTTTTATGTTTCCACATTTTGTTGTTCATTGTTGTTATATATAATGATGGGATTGGTTGTTACATATTTGTACCTGTATACAATATAACAATATAATTTGGCCAATATCACTCTCCAGCACTTCCTCCCTCCTCCCTCCATTACTTTTATTTTTTATTTGTTCTTTTTAGATGTACATGAGAGTAGAGTGCATTTTGACATATTATACATACATGGAGTATAATTTACTCTTATTAGGATCCCATTCTTGTGGTTGTACATGATGTGGAGTTTCACTGGTCATGAATTCATATAGAAGGATAAGAAAGTTATGTTCGATTCATTCTATTGTCTTTCCTATTTCCATCCACACCCCCTTACCTTAATCCCCCTTTGTCTAATACAATGAACTACAGTCATTCCTTCCCTACCCTCCCTCCGGTGGATTAGCATTTGGAACATTTGGTTTTTTGGGACAGGCTTAAAATTGGCATACTATAGTGACACAGTCACATCAATGTTTATAGTAAGTCAACTCACAATAACCAAGCTATGGAACCAATATAGGTGCTCTACAACAGATGAATGTATAAAGAAAATGTGGTACATATACACAATGGATTATTACTCAGCCAGAAAGAAGAATGGAATTATGACATTTGCCAGTAAATGGATGGAACTGGAGAATATCATGTTAACTGAAATAAGCCAGTCCCCCAAAACCAAATGGACACTTAGGTTGAATCATATCTTAGATATCATGAATAATTCTGCAGTGCACATGAGAATACCAATAGATCTTCAACATACTGATTTCATTTCCTTGGATTATATGCCCAGGAGTGGGATGCTGGGTAGTAGCCCTATTTTTAAGTTTTAATGATGGTAATGGGATTTATTTTTAAAACAATTTGTGCTCAGAGCAAACTGCTCAGGCAGTACAAAGAATTCCTTTATGTCTCTCCCCCACACATACATATTCTCCCCTCCCATCATTATCCCAACATCCTTCAACCTTTTTAAGAAATAAAAATACAAGTTTCCACAGTCACTCTCAATAGATGATAATAAAATATTTTGCTTCTGAGAAAACCATATGGAAAATAGTATATATTAACAATGTACATGATGTTTCAAGTTGATTCTTAAAGAAGATAAAATATCCATAGCATTTCCCAGCTGAATTTTCTTGCATGCAGTAATTTTCAAAATTATATATTTTAGAAAGAAGGATATAGCATCAACAGCATACTTAACTAAATGACTAATTCTCAATTTTACCATAAGCAATCTAACTCTGAAAATTAACATGAATTATAAAGAAGAAAAAATAAAGATGATTTATCTTCAAACTTTTCAAAGAGAAACATTGATTTAATCTTCAAAAACTGACTCAGGCTATTGACAGTATTAAGCAGTATGAATAAGAGATCATATGATCTGTGAACACAATTTAAATATTAATTTTGCTTGCAGTCTGGCAAAGGTAGAGTGAAATAAATATATAAAAATGTGCAGGTATGAGTGTGTGTGTTGGGACTGTGTGCAATGTCAGGTCACCATCGATTGTTTGACGGTACTTGCGGACACTATATAGGAAGGAAGCCACTCAGTAATCCCTTTGTGGTAGCCCAGCCATGCAAAATGATAGAAGTTCTGTTTGGTGGCATGTTTCCTATGTCATTTTGTGTAGAATGTATATTCTGGAGTATAAAAAAACTTAGGAGGTTTTCCAGCTAAAACTAGCAATATCACACTTCATTTAAAAATATCTAAACATAATTTTAGATTACATGGAGCAAAATGCATATGAAAAACCAGATGTTTAGAATTGACACTTAAAAACATTGTTTCATTTTCTACCATCAGAATCCAAAATGTGTTTTTTTCATTAACAAAAATAGTTTTTATAGCAATTAGTATAAAAAATTAGTAAATAACTAGTGGAAACAACTCATATCCACATTTATGTAAGACTCTAATTTCTAATATGTAAAGCTATACATATGGCTTGAAAATAGTTATTTTTTTCCCAAACAGTTCAGTCTCATACTACATATTGCTGAAGATAAAACAACCCAGAAGATGCAACATAAACAAATAAACAGTAAAAGAGTTTCTAAATATAAAGGAGGGGAAAGTTGGAATCAGTGCAGTGTAGTATGCATGCTAAACTTTAAAGCAGCATTCTGATCTAAGTTCAGAAAGCCTGGCAGGAAAGCAAAGGCTACAAGGGAGTTAAGAAAACTGTCGCCTCAGCCCTGCCAATGTAAATACCATAAGATGAGAAGCACCAAGAGGAGTATTTTGATGGTTTTATCTAGCTGAAGATGACATGCTTCAAACTAAATGAACCCAAAGACATATTTTTCATCATTCCCAGTAATGATTTCTTAACCAATATAGTCTAGAAAGACATTGTTTTCCCCCATGGAGGGAATCTGAAGCCTTCCTTTTCTGTAGACTGGGTCTTCTATTTGATTGTCCTTGGATGCAAATCCAGAGGACATTCTGCCATCAGCCCTAACAACAAGATGGTCCGTACAAGTCTCTGTACATAATCCAAGCATTCAAAAATGACATGCTGCAGAATGGCTATAATAGACTCATCTTTTACCTCTATGTTTATTCTTTTCCACAGAATTATTGATGTCTTTTGAATAAACTGTAAACTCCTTTATTTATCACACATAGGTGGCCTCTAGATATATTTATTAAATAAACTTTGGTGGAATAACGTGTGTCAAGGCATGCAAGCTGTTTCCAAGCAGTGGATCTTCTGTAATACACAAGACAAGTAGGCTAGAATTTTGTCCCCAAAAAGAAAGCCCAGAAATAGACTCAAGTCCAGTTCTGAACTAAACATACCATTAAAAGGCATTTCAACCAGGGCACAAGTGAAGGATTATAGAAGAAACAGTGGTAGGTCGCTGGGTTAATTCTTGAAGAATTATAAGATTACTGTTGTTCAGAAAAGATTCTGGAGTCAGACACTGCACAGTGCAAGTCCTAGCTTTTTAACTGACTTTTGGAAGATTATTGAAAGATGTTCTACTTCAACTAGCTCATCTGTAAAATGTGGAGACCAATACTAGCAGCCAAAGAAAATAAGTTTAGTGACATCATACACACATACTAATTAGGAAAGCATGTGACCATAGCAAATGTCTGGTAAATATTAACTACCATAATTATTAGAAATATTAAATTATTACCTCACCCATGGATTGGGGTCAAAGTAAATGCATGTGACAATGAAGTATAATAGAATTTTTATCTTAGGGCAGGAAGTCTTTCAGAGTATGGCATGATAAGGCAGGAAAAAATATTTTGAAAGGGTAAATAGTACTCTCTTAGAGTCCTGAGGTTATTTTAAAATAATAAACTTAAAGTCATAGTAGATTGTGTGGAGTGGGGTGCGCTCAATAGGTGCTATTTTGGAACATAATTTGTGGGAACTGGGAGGGAGGAGTGAAAGACATCGAACACAGTACAAAAAATAAATTGAAACCAAAGAGCATTTTGCACATCCTAATAATGATCATGTATCATATTAGGAATAACAAATAGAGCAAATAGGAGGTTCCACAAATAGAGTAGAAAAAACTGGATTATATGCATTATGGTCCCATATGATGAATTTATATTTCTGCATGAAAGTGTGTATTTGTATGTATGTATCTCTCCCCAAGGAGAATCAGACCTGATATGTGAAAAAATAATGTTAACAATTCTAAGTGTAAGAATACTATGAGCACCTTTAATGTCTTTACATTTCAGAGTTCCTCTTGTTTTCTACTGTAGATGTATATTATTCATGTAATTGGGAGAGGTATCTTAAGGTAAAAGAACAAAATTTTTTTCTACAAACAATGAGAAAATAGTATCCAATCAAGGGAAACTGTTAGGCCATTTCCTAAAGATCAAATACACTTGTCATACCAGAAATAATGTCTCATCTTTGACCCTGCTTGCCAACTACCAAGATAGTTTGTCACATTTTCATAGATATTGGCAGAAAGACATGCAGTTTCTAGGTCACAGCTATATCAGGAGCCAGAGTAACATCGTGCCCTTGTTTTCTGGGCCCAAATTCCCATGGAGCAGTATGATAAGGCTCCAGTGTTTCCTAGTCCCACAGTGGGATGAATTATATACCATGGATATACAAATGCCATGCTCTTACATACATGCTGTAGGCAAATGGGCCCAGTGTCCTCTACATGGTGAGACACTACCTTTATTACCCTAGAATTTAAGTCCACTCTAGTGGGAGAACATCTCCACTCTGCGACTTGCTTATCGAGGCATCCTGCAAAGGAAATTCAGAGAGGCTTATGGTGCCTTGATTTAGAAAATGAATCCTGCAGAAAGGCAAGACATCACAGGGAAACTGCATCCCAACAAAACCACCTTACTAATTTATAAAGATGAAAAAAGCAAGTCTATTTGAAGGTACAAATTAAATGAAGCACTTCGTATTTAGAGGTTGCTATCTTAGATTGATGCTTTCCCAGCCAAACCTTCTTTGCATGTATGTCCTCAAAAACATGGACTGAGTTTCCCTTTGTTACTTCATATGACCCCTTTTCCACCTAATTTATCTATTCACAAGGAATTTCCAAAATGCTTGAATTAGTATTCTGAGTTTGAATTCATATCTATTATGTTTGAAAATTTTATATAAATTCTATAAAGCTTTTCACAAAAGAGAAAAAATATATCAGAAGATCTTTTGTAGAGATTCACACAAATGATAAAGAGATGTTGATCAGATTTGCTAAGTATGTTTATCAACCTTCTGTATTTTATCGTTCACTCTTGTCTACAGGCATTTCATAAAGCTAATGTAGACAAAAACCACAAAATAAAAAAGCACAGTAATGATGCTGAAATGAAGAAGGCCAAAGGTCAGGAATGAGTTAGAAAATAAAAGCTTGGAGAGATTGGTTTCATTTATTCCTTCACTCTTCATTTCAAAAATACCCTAAGATAATTTTAGGTGAAAAAATAATAAGGAAAGAAAACAAAACTTCTTTTTAAAAAAAAAGAAACTTTATGCCTGTGATTTTTTTTTTTTATTATTTATTCAGAAATAAATACAAGTGTGACCACTGCCCACTGGAAGTCATGAAATTGTACCTTCACTTTGTAGGCATAAGAGTGGGCTACCTCATGCTACAGCAATTAATAAATACAGTTTGGAATACAAATCCTAGTGAAGCTAAGATGTCCATCCACTAAGAAGGAAGAATGAGCTGATTTTGTGAACACAAGCAGGCTTCTCATAGTCGATTGGAAAGAAGGAGAAAAATAGTGACAATACTTCTGGAAAAGAACTGTGTGATACTTGAGTCAGAACTGATTTCGGAGGAATTGATGGAGCCCAGCATGAAGCTCTGAGTTTAATGTGCAATGTTCATCCAAGTACCTGAAAACCAACTGTGTTGATACCCAGTCTCTCCTGAAAGCAGAGAGCAGAAACGGAAGGGACCTGAAGATTTCTTATTTCTCCAGGAACTGTTAGCCACGTGGGGAGATATTTAAGAGTGCAGGGTTTTAGCCAGGATTCTCACTTCCCACATGCATGCACGCATTATATTCTTTTTGCCTGTTTCCTCTAACTTCACATGGAAACCACATATGAAGAGGGGGCATTGGTATGTCCAGTGTGTTCATTCTGATATTGTAACTACAACTAGACATTCTAATGCTCTTGCTTTATATGTGCTCTCCACTTAAAATTACAGGAAACTAGCGTGAGAAGCCTGGTAACCCCCTGGAGAGTTCACCTCACACATGGTGCCAATGAGAAATGCCAGAATCTCCCACCTCCTTTCAGAACCTCACCTGGGCTTTTTCACTTGTGCACCTCGTTTCTCTCCATCTTGGCTGAGATTCCCTTCTGACACCTCTTTGTCATCCCAGTACCCTATAAATTCCATACAGGAATCACTCTTGTTTATCTCATTTATGGATTTATTTCTTTGCCTAAGCTAATTAATTCTGACCTGAAGTTACTTCAGCCTTTGGATTTTGTGACTGGATTATATTCACCCAGTGTTGACCTGGCCTGTTTTGGAGCGTAGTTCTGAGGCTGACCAGCCCCTCATCACTGGAAGCCACCTGTTCAGACATGGTCTTCTGTACAGTCTCTTCCATTAAGTTTTGCAAAACAGGAGCTGCATTTTCTTTGCTCACAACCTTTGCTGATCTTTCTTTCACTTCTTTCATGTGACACATCATCTTAGACATTTCATTCTGTACACAAAACAAATGTAATGACAGTTTCAATTCCTTAGGGTCTTGATTATTTCCAAGCAGTGGAATTTCTCACTAAGGTATCATTGACTCATTAGAGCATCATAGAAATGTAGAGTTTAATTGACCTTAAAACTCCTAGTTTCCACCTTTTCTTTTTCAATAAAGTGGAGACCCAGAAGTATAACGATAGCACCAAAGCTATACTTCAACCAACAGACGCTTTCTCAATTTAATGCAATTTTATAAACCTACTTCTGGAGTTACATGTTCATTTTGATGACTTAGATTCCTAAAATGGTAGATATTAAATTCAAGGATCTAGGAAATCCTGAGGCAGGGTACTGATTAGGAGAGCTTCTTCTCTGTTCCAGATCACACAGATGGGCAGCTACCTACTTCATTTATGTGTCTTCTGTTCAAGGTTTCATTTCAGTACCTGTGACATGAAGCCAGCAACTCTGAGCAAAACTGCAAAGATCACAAAGATTTTCTGAGGCAATCCCTCAATTCGGCGCTCAAAAACTCCATTCTTTGCTTTCTCTATGATTAAAACCTATTTCCAGAAAAGTATGTGCCCTTAATTGTCTTTCCTTCTTAGTCACATATAAATAAAGTCTCCAAGTAACTAACCACAAGTAACTATACTGTTAACAGCAATGATCTCTGCTAGAATAGTGTCTAAAATAATAACTTTCTAAAAACTTTCTTTTCTTTCCAACTTGAAAAGAAGTTATTTTGCAAAGTAAAACTATTTCAGAATTCCTGTTATCAATCATCATAAGTGTTATCATGCTTTAGCCCAGTATCTTATTAGATAATGATGCTGTCTAATTGCTTTATTAGAAAATATGCCCAGGAAGCATAGACTTTTGTAAACATCTTTTGATATTAATAGTCACTGATTCGTCTGTTTAAGAATTGATTGATATTATGTATACAACCTTATGCAATGCATTATATGTACTTTTGTGTATCAGTATTTACCTCCAACGTGAAAAGAAAATTTAACTGCAGTTAATAATTTATAAAGTGCATTAAGGAATACCAAATACATTGATAAATTAATGCAGCAGAGAAAAATTCAAGGTATTTTTGTTCTGCATCTTTGTACAAAAGAGTACTTTATAAAGACAGACATATCTGTCTTTGTTTCCATTTATTGGTGGAGTTGAAATTGTTAGTTAATGCACTTCTCTCACTTTTGTTAGATTACTTCAAGATAGCAGTTGTTCATTTGTTCCTTTTGTTGTCACTTTTAATCCTGAGGTGATTAAACACCACTCCATCTTATTTTCATTTCATTCTGTTTGGTTTCTTCAAAATTAAATTGCACAGGATCTTAGAATTCATGACACAAATTATGACAAATAAGAGACTAGAGAATCCACAGATGTCATCAACAAGCAAGTAGGCAAGGAAAATCTGTGACAGGGATTTTAACATTTACATAGCATTTTTAAATGTATCAGCAGAGTTTGCAGAAGAGTCTCAATGTTCTGTCATTGATCATTTCCTGGAGAAAGAAATTAAATATTTGGGAATGTAGGTTTTTATTTTTTTGTATTGTTATAGTACATGGGAAGAAAAATAACTTTCTCTCTGAAGTTTCTGATTTTTTATTTGAGGGTGGATTCCTGTACCAATTAGCAGATTTACAACAGGAAAACACACGGAAGAGGAATAACATGCAGAACTTAGGTACATATAGGAGGTGCCCAGAGAAATTAGTAAATTTCAAAGAGGTGACTGAATCAAGCTTAAATAACATCATTCCCCGAAACATCAAAAGAAGGGAGGAGGGAAGCCTGGTTATGAGTAGGTGATCAGTAAAAGTACCATAAACAAAAGCAAATTTTGTTATGCAGATCTGAGAGAGTGCCTTCTTCACTGATAGGAGTCTGGGGTGATTTAGTCACCCTTCTCCTGGCATGGAGAAGAAGAAACTTCAGAAATGGAGGTTTCCTTCATTGATACAGACTTCCCTTGCAAAAGACTTATATTTTGTTGTCAAAGTTTCTCCTGAGTTTGCATTTTCTCAAAGTAATCAGCCGGAAAAAAACATGATGCTACAGGAGCCTATTTTGGAGTACTATATTCTGACCACCTACTATAAATATCAAAATGGGCATCCTTTAGTCTCTGACATAAAACGAGAGCATTTACTACGCACACCCATTGTTGGAGGGAGAAGATTAGAAGAAAAACAAGATGGGAGATGCGTGCACTGAGTGCTCACTGTGCCTCTGTAACTATGTCAGATATTTCATTCCATCTTCAAAATCATACCTGTGAAATAGATACGCACACATTAGAAGTAAGATAACTAAGGGCCAGGAATAATGCTTAACAAAGAGGACAAACTTAGATGATTTCACTCCAGTAAAAATATTATTTCTTCAACTAATTCACCCGGTTATAGGAATATATTTCTTGTTGTTAAAGAAAAAAATAGTATTTGTGACACTTGTTGAAAACACTAGATGACTTTACTAATCAGAAATGGACTATTGCTACTGATATTAGTCCCTATAGACTTGCTTTATCCAGATTGAGACATAAACAGAAGACTAAAATGTGAGGTTTTTCCACTTTGCTCTTGTCCCTTCACCATTAGCAAGAGACATCCCAAGCCTGGCCTGAGAGGATAAGATGTTTGTGAAGCTTGGTGAAGTTGCACTAGTATTTTCAGCCAAGGTCATCCCAGATCAGTACCAGTCAGGTGGACACAAGACATGGGTGACCTCATTCACAGTCATGGGAGTTGAAAGTCACCTGGCTAGCCAAAGGACAAAAATAATATTTGGTTTGCATGCCTTTGACATTTTGTGATTATTCACGTATATACACTTCCCTTCTACCATGGCCTATTATAGGACCTGATATAGTTAATTTTTCCGTTATTGCATGTGAATACACAAATTAAACTTTTACCAAACTTCTTCACCTAATTGACCATTCCCAACATTCTTTATCTAATTGGATCTTCTTAATACATGGGATTCATCATTTTTCTTAAGTGATAAATAATACAATAATCCATCTCAAAAAACTCTGATAATCTGTTGCCTATCACATCAATCTAAATCCCTTTCCTTGCCACAAAAGGCCCTCTGATAGAAGCTCTCAATGTACAGTTTGTGGCATTTCTTCTAACAAAAATGTTCTCCCTCCTCCTTTGCTGTGTTTACAAATGTTCCCCATTCTCCATGGAAGATTTAAATCCAACTTCCTCCTTGGTTAACAGTGTGGTGTCTTTCTTTTCTGATCTCACCTAGAACTTTCTTTTTTTTTAATTATTTTTTTTTATTTTTACAGACTGTATTTTGATTCATAGTATGCAAATGGGGTACATATTTTCATTTCTATGGTTGTGCACAATGTAGATTCACACTATTCATGTGATCATACATATACATAGGGTTATGATGCCTGTCTCATTCCACCATTTTTCATACCCCATCCCCTCATTTCTGTCTACATAATCTAAAGTTCTTCCATTCTCTCACCCCCCACCCCCATTATATATCATCATCCACTTATCAGGGAAAATATTCGACCTTTGATTTTTTTTCTTAATACAAAGTAAATCAAATTATTTGCCTCTTCTAGAACCCACGTTTGGCTAGATACAGTTAGAGAAAATTATACAACCGTGTTGATTCATGTCACTTCAAATACTTCACCAACAGCCTCAATCTATCCCTTAGTGCAATGGGACAATTACTTTCCTTGTGTAAACACACATTTCTTATGTCAATTTACTCAATATTATGTGACTAAATGACATCTTACTCTTTCTGATAATCCCAACATTCTTTTCCTCAGCTTCATATCAACTATTACATTGTCTCTTATTTACTAGGAAAATAGGTGATCGTAAATGAATTTCCATGTGTTCAGACAAATATAACATATTTGTATTTGAATCATGTACTTTGTCTATTGCTTATATTCCTATAGAAGGAAATAGCATCTTCTTATCTTATGAAATCCTTTCTTCCTATTGAAGTTAATCCTGCAAGTAAAACATATATTTTCAATACCATTAATTTTCTCCCTCTTCCAGATTATGCCATCTGCATGTAATGCTTCAATATCTTTCATCCTGGAAAAACATAATTTTACTATTATTTTTTTCAAGTGTCCCTCACTTCTCTACTTTACTTTACAGATAAACTCTTCTGCTCTGCTAATTAATTTTATTATCTAAGAATTCATTTTAATTAATTTAATTATCTAAGAACAGTTTCTTAAATTCTCTCTTAGTTCCTTCATCTAAAATATGTGCATAAATATAGCATCTAGCATCTAAGCATTGCTGTGAAAGTTAATGAATTTCATTCAAGGAAACTATTAGGTATAAAATCAAGTTATAAATGTTAGACAATTAAAATAATTTTAAAAACAGCTTATATAATGGAATAGCTGATGCAATATTGTTTCTATTTTTCTTTCTACTCACTCTGAGCAGCTTTGGCTATCCTGGGATATTTTTTCTTCCATATGAATTTTAGAATTATTTTAGTTCTATATCATTGGTATTTTAGTATTCATTGCATTGAATATGTGGGTTGCTTTTGATAACATGGTCATTTTAATGATATTAATCCTGACTATTCAAGAACATGGGAGGTCTAGCCAATTTCTAGTTGTTGCCTTCAATTTCTTTCTTCAATATTCTATAATTTTCTTTATAGAGATCTTTACCTCCTTGGCTAGATCTATTCCTAGAGTTGATTTTTGTTATTGTTTTGTTTTGGTTTTGGTTTTGAGGATATTGTAAATGAAATTGAAATTGTTTTCTTGATTTTTTTCAGCAGATTAATCATTAATGTATAGAAAGCTGTTGCTTTTTGTATTTTGAGCTTGTTTCCTGCAACTTTGCTAAATTTATCAGCTCTAGAAGTCTTGTGAAGTTTCCTTGGACCTTCTAAATATAGGAACATATCATCTGCAAAGGGTCATAATTTGACTTCTTCCTTTCCAATTCACATTCCTTTTATTTCTTTCTCTTGCCTAATAGATGTGGCTGAAATTTCAAGTATTACATTAAATAGGAATAGAGTGGTCATTTTGTATTCTTCTTTTTAGAGGGAATGCTTTCAGTATTTCCCCATTCATTGCCCAGATTTGTTTGGTTCTTTTTCAGAATTCCTATTTCTTTTCTGAAATGCTCTTTCACATCCTCTATTTCCTCTTCTTTCATTCTTTAGATTTTTTAGTTTATTGATCATTTTAGCAATCATTTTTTAGATTCTTTGTCTAGGAGTCCATCTACTTCAACATCTGTGGATTCAGTTATTGGGGAGGCTATAAACTTTTACAAGAACCTAAAGGTCTGTTTACTGATGCTTTCCGAGATGCCATATTTGCACATCTTTTAAGACAGATTTCCCTTCTTCTTTCATGTAGATGTCCGTTAGTGTGTCACTCTCTCTTTATAATGAGCCCTGGTTTGAGATATGCCTTATCTCCAACTCATCCAGCACCACTGTGAGAGGAGAAAGTCACCACCAGTAACAGGCAAACCACAGCACAACCCATGCTATAAATGCTATTACTAATGATCTCTGCAACTCTATTAATCAAAAAGTCGATGAGAAATAATATAGAACAAGCTGAACAGATTGAACAGGAATAATAGTACACTAAATTGAATTCAAAAGAGGTTTTAAAAAATAAGTCAAATAGAAGAACAGAAAAAAACATGGTGGGAGAGGGAAGGGAGACAGAAGATAAAATGTGGAGAGGAAAAACAGATGAGGGGAAGGGAAGGGAATGGCTCTAGCAGAGAGGGGAGAAAGTATTTAAAAAGATTTTCTGTTTTGTTATTTTGACCAGGTTTGATAGTGTAAGTCTGGCAGGGCTGCTGGCCAGCCCTCCCGCTCCGCTGCCTGTAGACCCACCTGGATTCTGTCACAGGCTTCCTTCTGAGAGCTGCAGCAATGGGCTGTGGGGAGGTGTGTGGGACATGTCAGTCCATCTACTTTCTGGGGATGGGGAAGTGGCATGGGGCCCACAGTAAGGTGTCCCAGGATCACCACTTTGCACCTGTTCCTGATCTCTCCCAGTTCCAGCATGCATCAGTCACACTCCTATCCCAGAGATCAGACTGCCAATATCAAATGAAAGCCCACCTCACTCTTCTCTGCTATGCAGACTGCTGGACTGGAAGCTGTGGCCTCCACCATTGCTGAGTTTCTCCCAGTCGGGGTATAGTATCTTCTCTGTGCCAAACTGACTCACAGAATGGGCCCCCACCAATTCAGGGAAAAGCAAAACATCAGTGACTGTTTGGTCTGGGATATTTGATAAGTAGATACACCAGGAACAAGACAAGAAAAGAGAAAAAAAATGAGAGAAAAAAAGCAAAACATAAAAAGTAAATTAAACTGCCTGTGTTTCTAGTGTCCTGCTCAGAAAATCATTGAGCAGTCTTTTTAAGCTGTCACCAATGTCCCACTTTCACTATCTCCCCTGGAAAGTACCAGGACTTTCCTCCAGCTCAGTTCACGTGTATGAACTTATACTTTCCTCAGATTGACAATTTACTGGACAATAGTGCCTGTTTATTTTAAACTCAGGGGGTTTCCTCTCCCCAGCTAAGCCCTTAGTCACCCAAAACTACTACCATTTAACTTTTATTAAATCTCTTTCCACTCTAGAAACTATTATTTTGATTTTTGCCTGGTTCCCAGCTCTCTGAGTTGCCAATCGGCATTCCCCCACAGTCTTCCAACCTCAATATGTGACTGCAGAGCTGTTGCTTAAGTTTAATCTTGGGGAGCTACCACGGTACTGTAGGTTTTTCTTGTCTAGTAGGTTTTTCTAGTCTAGTAGCTTTTTCTTTTCTCCTTGAAAAGGATATTTTGATAATAGTGCCTACACCAATAAATATAACTTTGTTCTAATTCCAAAGAAGTTAACACTAACATATCAAAAAAGAATTTACTCAGGATCCTATTATGACAAAGGATCTAATCACGTATCATTTGTTTTATAAATCCATGCATTTACTGCACAATGTTACAGTGGGATGCTCTGCATAGGAAATGACATGTCTGATTGCGTAAGCGTGGAAACATAGTATTTTAAGCATCACAGAAAAAAAGGAAAGAAAAGTTCTCCACAGTTGTTTGCATATCGTCAAAAACCACAAGTGTCTTTTTGTGAAAGGGAACTTGTTTCCATTTGCTAATGGTTATCATCTTTTTGCACACAAGCACTGCCTAATTGTACAGTAGAGAGAAGAAACTCTGAATCCCGAGAACTTGGGTTTGAGTTCCAAATCTGTCTCTTTTATCTGTGCGACCTCTGGACAGCAAATTAACCATACCGTGCCTCAGACTTGTCATTTAGTGCTTCCTCGTATGGTGTATTCAACAGGATGATGTAGATATAAAACTGTTTAGCTCCATACTTGCCACTCTGTGAATTAGTGCTTATTTGGATTCCATTATTTTGTTGTTTCTCTTGTAGATTTTATGGTCGTTTTTGGATTTTTCTATTTATTTTATCATGTACATTTTCATGCTATTTAGTATTCCACAAAATCACATGATAGGTCGAATTTTAAAATGTTCTATGTTTTGCTATATTTAATTTTTTCATGCACTCATTCATTCTACTTTCTCTCTACAACATCATCTCAAATCTTTAAGATGTAATTCAAACATCTTCCTGAGAAACATATATTTTGGGAACTATGGAAGATGTTTTATCCCCTATTCATGATGAAAATGCTTCCATGAATAGAAAAATGGATTCAAATAAAGCTTGCATTTTATTTCCTATTTTATAAACTTTATACATGTCAAGTGGAATATATAATAAAGTCTACAACTTTTCCAATTAAAATGCAAATTGCATGAATTTCCCAAGTCATTGGAGATTTTTTACACTGTGTATATAACAGAGATTGATGTTATATTTTTCATTGGCTAACTTATAGCATATGAATAAAAAGGGTTCACATTCCCCAGGTTAAAATTCGAAAAACTATAAGAAACTGTGTTTTGATTAACTCTAAGATAATCCTAAGATTCTCTGCATACACTTTGTGCATGTGTGTGTGTCTATGCATTAAGGTCACATGATTTTTTTGTTATCAAATATACAAGTAAATAAAATTACATTTTCAGAACCTCTCACTGCTCATTACCTTTCCAATTTACCTTCTCTTGCATACTTAGCCATTGAGTATTGCCCACAGTGACAAATTAGTCAAGACCTCTTCCTCCAGAAATTTAAATAGGGAAGTATCTGATAGCTATAAAAAGAGATGTCATTTTCACTAGTACCAACTTTTTTTAGATACATTTGAGTTTTCTTTTCTAAAAACAACTTATTCTAATAAAATGTGAGGATTGTGCTTGAGTCAATGTATTTGACAATTTTATATATATATATATATATATATGGTCTGAGCCACAATTGAACGGAACAAGATTTGGCATGTTTGTGCACCATAGAAAGTTCCCTTATGTCTTTTTCCCTCCAGAGGCACCAACTTCTGATTTCTACAGGTAGACAGATATACTTCTTCCCTTTGATTGTCTTTCTTCTTTTACTCAACGGAGTGCCTGTGAGGTCCCTATGTGTGCTGCATCTCAATGGTAGATTCCATATTTAATTGGTAAGTTGTACTCATTACATGGATTTACCATAACATGTCTATCTGTTCTACTGTTGTAGGCATGCGATTTGTTTCCATATTTAGGCTATTAAGGCTTATAGTTATTATAGATTATTGGTTTATAGTGACAAGTGTGTGCATATGTATGTATGATTTATATATTGGTATCCAACTTTGAGTATAACCTAACAACCAGTAAAGTGTAAGCTAATGTTTAATTTCCCTAATGGTATTTTTTTGTGAATTCAACTTATGATTTATGATCATCTCTAGCTTCTCAGTGTCTTTCACTATGAATATTTCTTTCTCTATTCTGCCTGACAAACAATTGGCTTATCCCTAGGGTCACAGAGATAATCTTCTAAATTTTTAGCTAAAATATGGCTTTAGAATTTATGACTAGATCTATAATGTAGTTAAGAACAAATTTTGCTTATTGAAAAATTATTTCCACATGAATACCACTTAACTTGCTATCTACAAAATATGCTTTGACATTTACACAAGCTGAAAGGAGGTTGAGCTTTAATAGATTAAATTATAAAAATAAAACAAGTGGGGGACCCTTTAGACATTTGAATGGGCATGGAATTTTTGGACAATGACTCACAAGCAAACTCAAAAGCAAAAATAGACAAATGAGATTATAATGAATTAAAACTTCAGCACAGCAGAGGAAACGATCATCAGAAATAGAATGAGAGAAAATATTTGCAATCTTCAGTGAACATGTGGTTAATGCCAGAAGATTAGGAATTCCAAAAACTCAATGCCAAATAAAAACCCTGATTAATAAATGGAGAATAGACCTTTCTAGATATTTCTCAAAAGGAGATATATAAATTGCCAAAAGTACATGAAAAAAATGCTCAGCATCAGTAATTATTAAAGAACTTCAAATCTAAGGCACAATTAGATATCACCACTCCACTAAGTTTGATTTTTATGAAAAAGACCAAAGATAACAAGCACTGACAAGGATATGAGCAAAAGAACCTTAACATACTTTTGGTAGGGATGTACTTAATGGAACCATTATGGGAAACAGTATAGAGCTTCTTCGAAAAATTAAAAATGGGACTACCATGTGATGCATCCACCATTACTCAGCATGCACCCAAAGAAGATGAAATCAGTATGTCAAAGACACATCTGCATCCCCATGTTCACTGAGGCACTATTATAATAGCCAAGAAGTGGAAACAACATACGTGTTCCTCAACAGACAAATAGATAATAAAAATGATGCATACACATAATACAATACTATTCAGCCATAAAAAGACTAAAATTTGTAATTTGTGATAACATGGAAGGGACTCAGTATCCTTATACTAAATGAAATAAGTCAGGCATGGAAATACTAATACCACAGGATCTCACTGATATGTGGAACCTCAAAAAGTTGATCTAGAACTAGAGAATAGAATGGTAATTACCTAACGTTGGAAATAATAGTGGGGAGGGAGGGATATGAAGAAGTTGATCAATGAGTACAAAATTACAGGTAGCAGGAGTGAGAAATTTCATATACTGTACATTTCAAAAAGCAAGATGGAAGGATTTTGAATGTTTTCATCATAAAGAAATGATAAAATTTTCAGAATATGTTTAAAATTATTTAAACATCATACAACATCATGTCACCACATTAATATGTACAGTTTTATTTTATACATATCAATCAGGAATAGTTTTCCTTTTTAAGAAAAGAAAGTAAATTTTCATATTTAAGGAAGTGATTCATATTACATTTATTCTTGGACAAGTTTTACTTAAAGGTGTATTATATGAATTAATATAATACTCTCAGTACTTAATTGAGCGTCCCCACATCGATATGTTGAAGTTGAACTCCCAGCACTTTCAAATGTGACTGTTTTTGGAAACTGATCATTTCAAGAGGTAATAAAAGCTAAAGTGGGTGACCCCAAAATAAATTTATTGGAGTATTTGTAAGAGGTTATTAGGATATACAAAGGGATGCTAAGAACGTATATCACCATGTGAAGAGGCAATAATAATATTGTTAGCTACAGGTGAAGAAGAGGCCTAAGAGGACTCCAACCATACAAACACCTTGGTCTTTTACTTCTAGCCCCACAACTATGAGAAAATGAAGTGGGTTTTTTATCTTTTTAAGTCACCAAGTCTATGGTATGTTGTTATAATACCTGTTATGGAACAAATCAACCAAAAATTTATATGTTGAAGCTCTAACCCCTGATACGACTATATTTGGAGACATGGAGTCTAAGGTGACAAAGTTAAATGAAGTCATAAGTGTGTGCCTACCCAATATGACTCATATACTTCCAAGGAGGGACTCCAGTGGTGCTGGCCCACAGAGAAAATGCCATGTGAGGACACCGTGAGGTGAAAATCAGCAGTCCAAGGAGCAAAAACTCAGAAGAAACCGAAACTGCCAACAACTGCCCACAACTATGAGAAAATGAAGTGATTTTTTTTTTCTTTTTAAGTCACCAAGCCTATGGCATTTTGTTATAATACCTGTTATGGAACAAATCAACCAAAAATTTATATGTTGAAGCTTTAACCCCTGATATGACTATATGACAAGGAGTCTAAGGTGACAAAGATAAATGAAGTCATAAGTGTATGCCTACCCAATATGACTCATGTACTTCAAAGGAGGAACTCCAGTGGTGCTGGCCCACAGAGAAAATGCCATGTGAGGACACCATGAGGTGAACATCAGCAATCCAAGGAGCAAAAACTCAGGAGAAACCAAAACTGCCAACAACTTTATCTGGGACTTCGCATCCCCAGAAATCTAAGAAAATAAATTTCAGTTATTTAAATCACCAAATCTGAGATATTTTGTGATAGCATCCTTACCAGGTTAAATACAGCAGGCCTAGCAAACTCAAATGGGTTTCAGCCAGAAAGAAGTATTCTGAAGACAGACAGGCAGAGTGAGAATTGTGGCTGAGGAAAACTTCTTGCTTTGATTATGTTTCTAATTTGTATCTGTTTCGGTCCCCCACAGCATGGTCTACACAAGGCTGGCTGAGATGCCTAAGTAGAGAAACGCTTGCCATATACCTGCCATATTCCTCTTCTGCCCATCAATTTATGTCCTTTTCTTGACCTCTGTCTCCTCCACAGTGAACACTTAAATTCATGTTTTCTTCAAGTTTGTCTCTGAAAGTTCAACTACTCATGAATATCCTCCATCAAATTCCTGCCAATTGATTGACTTAGCAAGCCCACCCAGAAAAAGTAGAGATAAAAGAGTCTCTTTCAATATTTCCTCCCATTTTTTTTCCCTCATCCATGATAGGTAAGGAAATAACAAACCAACTCAAAATTTCTGACAACATTGACTTCTTTCTTCCACAAAAAGATTAGCATTCCTTCTGGGGTCAGGAGAGTGATGCTACTGAAAAGCAGAAAAACATCAAAAGTAAAATACAAAAGACTTTGAAAAAGTATTCACTTTGGCATCAAAAGTGTTGTTTTTTTCTTGCCTAGTTAAGAAATAAATTTTCCCATTACTTGGAGGAAAAAGTGCTAACATAGCTCAATTTCCTTTCCACAATAGGTCAGTTATCTCAGTAGTTTAACCTATTCCATTTTTAAAGCCCAAGAATAAAATTGAAATTTTACTTAAGCTCTATCTAGTGAATTTTGCATATTTTTAATATAAGATATTATATTTAAGAGAAAAATACAGCAAGGTCTCTGAAGACACCCTGAACATAGGATGTTCTTGAAAAACCACAAGAAAATTTTAAAAAGTTGTGTTCATTTAATTAGGAACAGGTTTTTTTTTTTTTTAATTAAGGGTTATCAAGAACTCAGAAGTAGTATAAAGTTTATTACTTACTTTATTTCCTTTTTTATTAATTTTTTATTTGTTCTTTTTAGATACACATGACAGTAGAGTATATTTTGACATATTGTACATACATGGAGTATAACTTCCCATTCTTCTGGTTGTACATTATGTGGAGTTTCCCTGGTCATGCATTCATATATGTACATAAGAAAGTGATGTCCAGTTCATTCTACTGTCTTTCCTATTCCCATCTCTCTCCCTTCCCTTTATTCTCCTTCATCTAATCCAATTAACGTCTATTAATTTAATAATTACAACTGTATAGTTGTTATGTGAGGTTAAATCTGGACTAGCCACAATTTTAGCCAAATGAATTAATGAAAAAAACTTAGTCCTTTTTTATATAACTTCTCCTGTTCCATTTGTTTAATAAGGTTTTTTTTTTTATCTCAAATCATATCAAAGATACACTACATAGTAATAATATTCTGACATTTTGATTTTAGAGAAAAGTGCAGGCACCCAAGACAAGCTTTTAGTCAGACAATATTAGACAATATTATGAAATAAGCTTGAAATGTACACCCAATTTGCACACATCCAAAACCTTATTTGTGTGAGATGTGTGTGTGTGTGTGTGTGTGTGTGTGTGTAAAGTAGAATTGATGAAGAGGTAGCCAGTGCTATGAATCTTTGGGTGCTTATGTGTGGTATTTCCACAATTAACAAGCTTTCAATGTGCAACTTTTATTTTGTCTTACAGGTATTGTCCTGTAGCAAAATTCCATTATAAAGCACATTTGAATGAAAAATTTCCATGAGCTCCCAAAAGGTTGAAAAACTTGTGAAGAACATAGTAGAGAAAGAAAAAAGGGAGAAAATGTTAAAATTAACTTATTTCATTTTATGTACAACTATATTTCTTTGTTCCCCTAATCCACTCAGGTTGCTATAGGCCAGGTAATTTATAGGCAACAGAAATTCATTGCTCACAAGATGTGGGAAGTCCAACATCAAGATATCAGGAGATTCAGAGTCTGGTAAGGGTCTGTCATTCATAGATGATACTTTATATGTGTCCTCACATGATGAAAGGGATGAGCCACCCAGGACACTAATGTCACTTCCAAGGGCTCTGCCCTCATGACTTAAGCCCCACCCTCAAAGTCCTGACTTTCTTACATCATCACAAGGGGGATGGGCTTCAACATGTGGGGCTCTGGAAATACTTCGAGATCATGCAATTTCATATTTGGTGTTAGGAAGTTATGTGTCATGATTCTTCATTGATTTTCTTCATTTAATGTTTTTTCACTTAGAGGCAGAGCTTTCAAGAATAAATTAAAGTCATTAAGAACAAATATCAATATGCAGTGATTAAAATTTTCTATTTTTAAAATGTTTCATACTTGGGACAGTGTAATTAACAGGAATATAGAGGATAATAGGGTAAATATTAAAAAAAAAGTTATACCATTTTTCTCTGAATTCCTTAGAAAGGTGGTAATGAAGCATAATTTGATTTCTAGGAAGGCATAATTCAGTATCTGAACATAGCAATCCTTTATAAACTGATACCTGCTTCAAATTCAGAAGTTCTAGCTTACCTTTTATTGTTTTATTGTTTCACATATTGACCTAAGACACAGATACAGAAACCATAGATGTTTGGGTTTGTCATGAGTCTTTTTTTTTTTTTTTTTAAAGTCATAGATGGACACAATAGCATCGCTTTATTTATTTATTTTTATGTGATGCTGAGGATGGAACCCAGTGCCTCACATGTGTTAGACACTCTACCACTGAGCCACAACTCCAGCCTTGTCACAAATCTTAATGGTGAAAAATAACACATAAAAAAGAATCTCCCACTCAGTGAATTGCATATGTATTTATCAGAGAAAGTGCTTTTGTTAGTCTCCAGTGTGTTATCTTATTCAAAGAAGTAAATAATATAATACAAATTTATCTCAAATGCTTTCTCTTACAGAAATTTAACTTCATGCCTCCAGTTTTGTCACCTCTAAGCACATAAAAATCTCCAAAATAGTACATGTCTGTTTTCCTTTACTATATGAAATTGCCAGAATTAATTAAATTAAAAAGACAAAAGGTTTACTTTGGCTTAAAATTTTAGAGATTCCAGTCTATGCTTGATTGGCCCCCCTACTTTGGGCCTGTGACAAGGCAGCATATTATGATGGAAGTTTATAGAAGAACAATTCTCACCTTTTCCAAAAAGCAAAGCAAGAGGAAGAGGAAGGGGCATGTATCTGGCCATCCTCTTCAAGTACACACCTCTCCCATGAGGTCCCCAGCATTTCCCAATAGTGCCACTCTGGGGACCAAGTCTTTAACTTATGGACCTTTAGGGGACATTCAACTTCAACCTCCTTATTTCACACTCATTTTCAACATAACAGCAATGATGGTTGACATTAATATCTCATTTAAAGACCTTTGTTACTCATTTTGTATAATATGAGATTTTACTATTGAAAAGATATACTGTAAAAGCCACTCAGGAAATTTTTAATACTAATAATCTTAGAAAATACTGCATATCAGATTATTAAATAAAACATCAAATTTTCTTTTGACTCTAAAAAAATAAAGTAGCACCCAACATCCTTCCTTTTTTATATACCATCTAAATAAAGATACATATAAACACACATCTTATATGCGCTACATTTATGTGATAATAGCCATGATATTTATTAAATAAATTAACCCATAGAAATCAGTTTGAGTATTTAGACACAATTATAGAAATGAATCAAAGTAAAAATTTAATTCCAGATGGTATTTAAATTCTACTTGTAGATTTTAACAAAGAAAATACTAATTATCCTCATTTTATGACATTAAATTTTCTCAAAAAATGATATAAATTTTATTTAGTCTTTCCTTTTGAAATTTGAAGGGAAAGAGAACAACATTCTGATGACTTTAATAAATGTTTTAGAATATAATGTTTGAAGGTCATTATTTCCATCTCACTCAGCATGAGTCTCCTAAGGTCTTGTTTGTCTAATCAATGAGATAATTTTCAGAACGTTTGATGTAATGTATTTATAATAACAAATATCTGGTATGTAGGTTGACTAGCTATCCTCATTTCTCTTATATATGCATTAGTTCATTCAGGTTCACTGTACAAATATTAGAATAGAAAGAGAAAATAAAAATATGTCAAAGAAAATAAGGAAAATATATCAGCATATGCCTAAGTAGTTATACTGATTGAGCATTAAATTTAGTTCTTGGCATCCTGGCAAGATAAAAATGAAAACATGATAGATTATCCAATTGTCATGATCTGATAAAAACAATATATCAATTCTTCAAGAGAGATCATTTTTTTCCTCATTCTAAGTTATCCAACCAATACATCAATTTAATGGACGATATATTATTAAGTAGAATTCTTGAGTCATATCATGATGGCTTACTGAGGAGATCTATCAATGCGGAATCGAGGTCACATCAAAGTGGGTTTGTTGCTAATAACTTACCCCATTATGGGGTAGAAGAAAAATCTTTTGGTTTAAGAAAATTCATTTCAAGTAGTTATTAAAATAAAAGTGCATATATTCAGCTTTAGTAATAAAAGTAGACATTGAATATATAAAGTGGCTTTCTTCAAACACTTAATCAAAAATATTTATAACCCACACCCACAATTTATTTTTTTGTTCCGAAAAAAATTTGCAATCTGTTCCACCTTACACACCTAAATAAAATTCAACTCAACAAACATTTGTGAACGACACCTACATTTACTAGACATTTTGCCAGGGTGTGAGGACATAAAAGATTGGATTCTGTTCATTTTTCTCAGTTACAGAGTTTGTATTGGGTGGCCCTGTGTGTTGACACTCCCACAGCAATGAATCTGTCTGGGCTAAAACTATAGCGTCAATACAAAATTCACTAGGGCAGTGTGCTAGAGTAGAAATTTTAAAGTGCTGTTCTTTCTGCAAAGAAAAGTGTAGATAACTTTTAGTGGACGGTGCAGTAGTTCATGTGTCTTAGTCCACCCAAAATGGTTTAAAAAGATGCCATTAACTGGGTAGCATATAAACAACATAAACTTTTCTTACAATTCTAGCATCTGAGAAGTCCAGAATCAAACTGGCAAATTCTGGAGAGGGCCCAGTTCTTCAAAGACAGCATCCTCTTACTGTGTTCTTACCTGGTGGAAGAAGCAAGGAATCTCCTTGACATTTCTTATAATGACACTAATCTCATTCCTGGGTACTCCACCCTCATGACTTAATCACCTGCCAGAAGCAAACATCTTTTTTGTTTGCTTTTCTGTACCAGGGAATTAAATCCAGGGGCACTTAATTATTGAGCCACATCCCCAGGCCCTTTTTTTAAATAGAAATATTATTAGAGACAGGGTCTCCCTGAGTTGCTTAGGGCCTCGCTGTATTGCCGAGACTGGGTTTGAACTTGCAATCCTCCTTCCTCAGGCTCCCAAGTCGCTGGGATTACAGGCCTGTGCCACTGTGCCCAACCCAACATCTTAATATCATCACTTTGAGGGCGAGAATTTCAATATTAATTTGAGTGAACACAGACTTTTGGTCCATAGTATTGTGCTTCCTGTTCTTTTAATTCTACTTCCAGGTAGGAAGAATACTCACAAAAATGACAATTTGACATGGCAGATGTGCCATTTACCATGGACTTTGCCTAGTTTTTCTTTATCCTGCATGATTCAAATATACATTATATAGGCTCTATCAGAATGAATATTTCTAAACTCAAGCCACAGTTTCATCATTATTTTCTCAGTATTCAGGAGCACAGTTGGATATATCCATCAATGCTTTCTCTTAGGAATAACTTGGTGTAAACTGGTTGTTTCAGTGTATCAGCTTTAGTTATCATTAATCCTCCAAAGATAACATTTAGAAGAATAAAACAAAATGGAAACTCTTGATCCCTCTTGCTTTCATATCTTTCTTTTTGTGAGTAAGGAGATCAGCATTGATAGTGGATTAGTAAATGTCATGTGTTCTCATTGAAGCATCAGAGAATGGATTTAGCGCACACACACACACATACACACACACATACACAAGAAAATTTTCCTAGATTTATCACAAAAAAATACATTTTCCTGATCTGTCAACAGCACCAACTGAATCCCTCATTTCTCACAAATGCCATTCCAAAGTGCTAAATATTTTCTTCATCATGCAGTCAGTTTATTATAATTCCTGTTTGGCACAGCTTTCAAAAATTTGCATCTGTCACTTGGAGCTAAGCATTATGAAGGCTCACCACTATTCTGGGAAACTGTAATGTGGTAGTTTTGTTTCATTTTCTGACTTAGATGCCAATAAAATATCTTTAAGGGACTTTAAGCCAGCTGTTTTCGGCTTACTTACAGAATACCGCTATCAGCTATTTCTTAAGAGCTTACCTTAAGCCTCAAATTGGCAGCTTTGAGCACCTGTGTTTGTAGGAGGTAATGACCTTGTCCTTAGGGTTGGATTCGGACAACATTCCACCATTATAGTCAGGTGTAAGCAGAATTGAATTGGTTAGGATTACCCATTTTCTCAAATTTCATGTACTTTTGGTGACCCAAGAAAGAATTTCCTCTCAAAAAACTTATCAGACTTAGGTCTAGAAAAGAAATTCTGCTTAGTTGTCATTGCAGTATAATCAGGTCAACCAAAATTCAAAAACATCCCAATGTCTGATATCTCAGCCCATTTACTTGACCAGGTCCCTTGGAGAGTAAGAGACTTTCCATAATCTCAATGGAATTTAGAAATAATAAATAAATAAACATATTGTCTTTATCTGTCGTTTCACTCATTAATTTAAAAAAACATAAAGTATATTTTAAAAAGGTGAGTCAAAGAGAAAATCTGAAAGACAAGACAATATTTCTTCACTCAGAATGATTAGAATTATAAGCAGCCATGTAAGTTTCAGCATTTCAATCCAAATCCAGACATTGATAGTTATCAGGTATATATGATATTGATATATAACTATATAAAGAATATATACATATACTCTCGTTATTCCCCAGAACCTCTTCCTGCAGTAAAGAAGACAGACCTGTGAATAACAGCTATGGAATATGAGCAAGAGGCCATTAGCACATATAAGTAGTACCTCTGTCTTGATAGGACATGGAACATTCTTAAGGGAGGTGACTGAGTTGAACGACTCATTCATTCATTTAAAAATATGTATTATAAATGATATTTGGGGCCACACATTTCCATCCTCTCACATAATCTTTGAAGGTTTAATTCTCTCCTGGGGAAAAAGAGGCTCTTTCCTGCAGTTCAGTGGGTAATAGTCCCTTTAATCCCTTATCTGATCAAATGCTTCCCCCAGCCAAGTTACGTTGTGATTTAATCTAATAGTTGTAACCAGGAATGGAGATGAGCACAAATCCCAAGGATAAAACATGTATTCCTAGGGGAACTCTAGTCCTGGCACGTAGGCAGAGAGACTGCTAGCCTTTAATAGGGAGGGGTCGGTGCTTCTGCATCAACAGATGATCTAGGGGAATGTGGGAATTCAAACCCAGATGTTTCCATCACATGACCAAGTCACTTTATTTCTCAGTCAGATCCTTGATTTTACATAGGAGAACAGCCTTGGTTCAGTGTTTTACCTTTGAAGCTCTGGTACTTGAATCAATAAATCTTTGTTCTATTCTGCAAATTCAACGGCTCTCTGATTGTAGTTAGGGTGTGCTATTCTATCAAGGAGGCTGTCTAATGTTCTTACTTAATTTTTATTAACTTTCTAATCACTTTTACCTTTGGATTGCCTTACTTCAGAGCACCAATTTGCACTTAGCAGAAGTCACTTGATCCCATGTTTTTGTGTCCATTTTACTCCAGATATATCAGCTTAGACATGGCTCGTCCTGGCTATTGCAATCCTCCCCAGTGATACGCCATCCAGTTCACCACCACTGAAGGCCTTAGCAGTATTGCTCCCTTGTGCTAGGTCATCTGTGCTCATCTAATGCCACTTATGGGGTCCTCATTGTGAGCTAGCATGTGAGCTGAATTCTATTTTTTGTTTCTCTAATCAATCATGGTGCCAACTTTTGCAGGTTGGTTTCCCTGAGAAGCAGAATCTCAGGAGAATTTTACCATAGAGTGCCTGGCTCTTTAAAGGTAATGAAATGAAGCAGGCCAGATTGGACAGAAAGAGAAGTTGAATCATGATGCAGTCGACACAAAAGTATTTCCAAATCCATGAGAATCTCTGAAACTAGAGGATCCCCCAGCGCTGTATCCACTATATAGAAAATAATGGGATTATATATTCATTTTTCTATCATTGTTAAGGGCAGGTTGTCCCTGGGAGGGGTTATGACCTAGGGTGAAGCAAATGTCTTCAGCATGAGGCATTTTTCAGAAAGATCTGTCATCTGAGGGTAACTGGCCAGTGATATTCTGAGAATCTGGAGGACTACCACATCTTTGAGTCCTGAAGGGAAGTTTAGGTGCCACATCATAAAATCCACTCTGGAAATTTAGGAGATAGTTATTAGCATCTGGTGCATGTAGGCACTTCAAAAAGATGCAGAATGATGGCATGCCAGAAGCTATGGCAGATTGACATATGAGACAGGCAGCTCTCTAAACTTCACGTGGTTTTCAAGGAACTCGGAATTACTTGCATACCCTGGATAGGGTCACAAACATTCTGCAAAGGATGGTGGATCCATAGTGGCTGGAATCATGACAAAGAATTGCTCAAGATTCAGCAGTACAGGAAACATCAGTGTGATGACTTCTGACACTCCCTACCTATATTTAGGCCAAACTTGACTTAAATATGGACACAGTTCTCCACAAGACAACCCTTACTTCAGATGCCAGCCACAAACTCAAGGGTCCCAAGGGGGACCCACACCTCTGATCAACTAGCTACAACCTCAAAAGTTCTCACCATGGCATTAGTTTGAAATTCATCAGAATGACTTGTGGAACTCAAGAAAGGGTTATACTTATTATTTCAGTTTTATTACATAAGAGAAGATACAAATCAGAACCAGCTACAGAAAAGACATATAGGGTCAGATCTGAGACTGTCCCAAACTCTAAGCTTCTGATGCCCTAATCCTGTAGAGTCAAGGATTCTCACTCTCCAGGCACACTTGAGTTTAACAATATACCCAGAGTAATGCTGACCAAGGAAGCTCTCCCAAGGCAGATATCCAGAGTTTCAATTGAGGTTTTGTCATCTTAACATGATTGATTAAATAACAGGTCATGCGCCTGAGCTCACTTCTCAGACCCACCCACTCCCTGACCTTCCCAGAATATTTGTAACAACAGAACTAATAACTCTTTCTTTGTGCTCTGTTTGGAGTACTGGATCTGCTCTGGGAACCCTGTTTAATCTACACAAATGTTTCTTCCCTTTGATTTGAAGTCTCACCCGTCTGAATACAGCTAGCACAAACTATGAAGCCTAATGTGTAGAAGGAAAAAGAGAGAAGTTCAGAATTTTGTCAATAGCACACTCAAGGGAAATTCACTAAGAAGATAAACATTTGATGGATGCTGACTGCATAAATCACAGCACCAAAGGTCGCAGACTCAGTCTCTTGTTCTCGCAAAGCTCCTATTTGTGAATCTGTGTACCAAATTTGGCTTGGTAGCCACTCGTGGTTGAGCATGCCTGTAATCCTAGTGACTAGGGAGATGGAGGCAAGAAAATCACAAGTTCAAAGCCAGCCTCAGTAATGTAGCAAGATTCTGTCTCAAAAATAAAAAAAAAATAAAACTGGGCACAGTGTCACATGCCTGGGGGTGAAAGGAGTGATTTTAAAACTATATTAAGTCATGTGAAGAACAATTTGAAAAAACATTAAAGGTTTAAGCAAGGCACAATATGTGTCAACTCTGGAGTCACCACAAAGATCACACTCCCACCATTAAAAAATATATATATTGATTAATCAAAGCAGGGCTTATTAAACATACTAAAAAATGGAAAACTCCAACTTTACAAACTCTTAATAGCATCAAAAGGAGGGAGAAGAAAACAGCATTTACAGATTTTATCCCCTGGGCTCAAGTGGTTTACTGTGAATCTTTCAAGATGAGAAAAATAGTTGGAAGTTCATATCACACTTTGTAATATAATAGTTTGAGATTAGTGAACATAGCAAGGTCAGCATCTTGAAACCACAGGGGCAAGCTAGCTGCTGTCCTGATAAGTGACCTTTTTGTCCATTTGAACAGGTTTTTACCCTGATGGGATGACTATTTGCCAGATGGGAAAATTCAAATGAATAGGTTTGTAAAATCTTCCTGAAACAATTTCTGGCTAGTTAACACTCTTACCTTCCCAAAAATTTCTTGAGCAAACAGTTAAGTTGTGTATGTTATATCTACTTTTGATCATTTTCCAGGTGAAGTTAGATGATACAGCAATGCCACCTTCTGTGGTCATTCTATAAATACAGAATGCACTCTTATCCACAATTGGGTTTTAATATTGAAATTGAAGATTCCACATATGCACACCAAGAAGATATAAAATATTTCATCATTTGAATTGACTTCTCTTGGAGATCAATACCAATCATTAAGCAAATCTCAAATGATTTGGGAGAGTATGCAAAGGAATGTGGCCAGAGTCTTTAGTGTGATTAAAAAGTGTGACTGCAATGAGGTTCCTGCACATGAACAGGAGTGTGCATGGTTTGAATCTCCCTCTGACATCAAAATAAGAAGCACCCAAAATTTCTCATCACCTTCCACAGATGTGGAGCAGATTGGCCCGAAGTCAAATATTAAAAAATGGAATAAAACTCCTTAAAACATTGTAATATATTTTCAGTGAAAAATATGACTATGGGATTGAGCATCCCTCACTGAGAACAATTCAACATCAAGAGAAGAAGAATTTTTTAGTAGCAAGGTCATCATGTAGATCCAAAGTAAGAGCATGAGGTTAAATATAAACGTACATCTTTCTTGTAATCTCTTTCACTTTCACATGCTGGGATCAAACTCAAGAACCCACACATGCTAGGCAGTCATTCCACCACTGAGCGACATTCCCAGCCCTCTGATAAGCTCTTTGAAAGTTCAACAATTACCAGAAACGAGGAGATTATCTAAGTGGGATTGATGAAGAAAGGTTGATCAATGGGTACTAAGTTACAGTACACAGCAAGAATTCATTGGGTGCTATTGCACAGTAGGATGCCTATAGCAAAAATAATGTACTATATGTTTCAGAAAGTTAGAAGAAACGATTTTTCTGTTTTCACCATAAAGAAATGTAAAATGTCACCTGTTATCCTATCCATATACACAATCTGCATTATTTCTATGTATCAGTTAGAATAAATTTAATTAAAAAGTTACATCAGTTTAGAATAAATACTCTGTTACTTAATTCTTTGTCAAGTTCTAATTTTGAAAAAGTTCATTTCTGCAGTTGTTCCACTGCAGAAATGAACTCCCAATGCAGGTATAGCACAACAGGCTTTGCTGGTTGGGGTGCATGCTATCTAAAAAGTCATTTGGAAAACCAATGGACTAGCACCGAAGAAAAAGTGAGGCCAAATCATGAACACTTTGTACCTGGGTATTATATTCATATAGGGAATGATTGGAGATAGAAAAAACGGAGTAGGGAAGACACGAAAAAGGGGTAACTGAACTGGAGGGCGGATAGAGAAAGGGCTGCTGCAAGGAAAGCTGAGACCTGAGTCAGGAGCTCTCCAGGAGGCAATGGGAAACAATATGGGAAAGGGAACAATAGAAACCTGAGCAGGAACCCAGAGGAACCTGCAGAGTCTCATAGGCATATGAAAGGATCGGTTAATGCCTGAATTTTGGACTCTTGTGTTTAAATGAATTCAGTTCCTCCTAATTAGACAGGATTCATGTTAGGGACTGAAATATAGACGCAGCAACAAAAGAAAAGCAATACCAAGGCATAAGAAAAGCAGAAATGCAAATGCATCTGAATTTGTGAGTATACATCCCTGGAAAACCTGACCATTTGAAAATTTTTTAATATAATTATGGTTACTCCAGACCATTGTTCTAAAGATACAAATAATCAGGTGGCTACAAAACACTCTCTCTAACACTTTTCGAACAGAAAAGAATAGGAAATAAAACAGGCACATGTTTTATTTGAACATCTCATGCTGACCAACCAAAATCTCATTTTTCAAGCACCAGGAATGTGTCTGCTTTTTCACAAAGCAGATATGCAAAAGGACTCAGAAGGTGGGACAATAAAGTCATGTTGAACCTTTTACAGGATTACTTTTGTTATGTTCAGAGCAATTGCTTTTGCTGTGAGGGGAATAAAATACGCTGCCATTGACAAGTGCAAAAAAAAATCAAATGTATTCCTGGGAATTACAACATAAGCTATATGCAAATGGATCCACAAGTTCTAAGGACCTGTCTTCTTTTATTTGGTACTGCTGATACTTCAATTTTAATTTGTTGAGTCTTTTTTCCCCTAGAAATGGAAGCAGAATCTACCTCTCAGTATCAGTATAAAATGACCTATTGTCCTGGGGAAAAATGTTATGAGTCACTTAATAGAGATTATTTTCTTCTATGAATAAGAAACATTGTTTTTAAACTAAAGCAAATTATGTGAAATTCTTTTCAAGGCTAATATTGAGACGGCGATATTTGATAATTTGATTCACAAAATATATGAATATTAAAACCTCTCACTTTTGTATGCAAATATTACCTATGATCTGTTTTGCCTTTTCACTGCAGTACTGCTTTTGCTACAGTTATAACTACTTAATCTGAAGAAAGTCTTATCTGTGTCCAAATTATCTAGTTTTCAAAAACAGTAAATAATAATGTATAGCTAATACTTAAGAATATATAAATAAGTAAATAAATTACAATTTTAAAAATAAAAAAGCTTAAGAATAGTTTAATTACAATAACACATGTATATAGCTTAAATATCCAAATGATTCATGATTCTTCTGGAATGTAATCATTCCCTGTGGAGTTGTAGAGAAAATATGTTTATATTTCTTTATATTAAGAGCTTTATGAATACATTTTATAGAAACTGGACATGTTATTACTCACAAGATAATCTGATTGATTTAGATAATGGGAAAATTCTAGAGAAATTTTTTCATGGGTTGAGATGGGGGCTGAGACACAGGCCTTTTTAAACTAGTTTTTTCCAACCTAGACACAATGGCCTCATCTCTCCTTTGGAGAGACAGATTCCAAAGGACTTGAGTAAAACACCCTTGCCAGGAAAAACAGTGTCCAGATTCTTTTCTCCTGGGTTACTCAACTATGATACAAACCAGTATGTGCAGGGTAACATCCACATCTCACTGCTTCACCCCAGGGATAAGAAGCTGGGACATCAGGAAGCCACATGCTTCTTTGCTATAAATAAATAATATTCTCCTCCCTAAAAATTGTTGGGAGTAGTATTTATCATATGGATATTGAAAACATGCCTTATCTCTCCCATTCATTTCTCAAGCATCTTAGTCCATTTGGGTTGCTGGAACAGAATACCATAGACTGTTTCTTGTGCACAACAGAAACTTATTTCTCACTGTATGGAAGATAGAACAGTCCAAGGTCAAAGTGCTAGTGGATTCAATGTGTAGTGAGGGTCTGCTTCAGGGTTCACAGATAGCCATCATCTTGCTATGTACACACATAATAAAAAGTGTCAAGGGAGTTGTCTGGAGTCTTCTTCATAAGGCAGTAATTCCAGTCCTTGATGCTGCACCATCATATCTAATCACGTCTCAACCGCCTATGTCCAAATGCCAACATTTAGAGATTAAGTTTCAACATATGATTTTTGGACAGGGCATGAGCACCAAGATTTATTACCTGTTTCCTCTTATATTTATCTCCAAATTTAAAATGTGAATTTTATATTGTTATTTAAGTGCAAATTCAGTAGAAAAAGTAGAAAAGAGTTTATACATTTCAATGGTTTTAATACAAGAAGTTAGAGACTTATGAGACCTTGGAAAGGCTAGGGAGGAAAAGCCTGCAAAAACAGACAATAAAAAAAAAATACAGACAATAAAGATCTTGATGTACATATTCAATGAGCAGATTTTATGTTATTACCCACAAGACACTGTGAACCTCAGGAATTTCAGGACAGTTCTCATTTGTGCAACTCTGATAATAGCTATGTTGATGATTCTGGAGTTCACCTGGAGATTTCCTGAAATCTTAGAGCTGTCAAGTGTCTATTTTAAATTGCCAACTGATAAAAATTATTGTCTCCTGTTCTACCTTTCAACTCCTACACAAGCATGATTTGGAGGGGAAAATCCTATGAAGAAAGGGAATCCAGGAAATACTGTTTGCAGCCTCTATTTTCTAGAGAATACCTTAGAAGAAGGTGGTCTTGGTGTCTGAAAAATTGTCTACAGATAATCCTTCCCACTGCAATTTCCTGATTCTCTGATTTTAGATGTAACATATTGTGTTTTCTGATGTAATTGGTTTTCCTCCCTTTAACTTCTCTTTTCTACTCTTTTCCATTCTGCTACTACACATAAGTTAAATTTTTGATTAAATCCATGTTCAGTGTTTGCAACAACTCTGCAAATTTAAGTACAACTGAGAAAAGTAATATATTTGTGATTGTACTTCCATTTCTTAGTCTTTTATTTTTTTGGAGTTGATAATTGCCACTTTTTGATTGGCTCAGTTTGTTTTATAGATCACTGACTTCACAAATACACTTAGAGCTCTTAAGCAATGTCCAGAACTATTTCCTACAAAGTGAACCAAATAATCTCTTAGCTCTAATTTTGCCCCCACTCTACTCCTAATCTTCTTTCTAGAGCTGACCTGCTTCCATACAAGAGTTGCTCTCTTGGTGTGCTGAGATATAGGACTCCAGTCTTTTCCTCCTCTGTTGAACCCCTTCTTCTACATTTCTTTATCTTAATTTACTTTTCATTTTAATGAAACATGTTCTGTAATAGTTTTTTAAGCAAAAGTACAGAGAAAGTTAAGTTTTTTTCATCTTTCTTCTCTTTTAACTTTAACTTCATCTATCTGTCTTTCATATATCAAAGAGAGACTAGTAATTCCAGGACATTTAGGGACTTTAATCCTTCCTACTCCTCAGTTCACTTTCCTCCTGTGCTATTTTCAATCTTCAAAGTTATGATCACTGTTTTCTAATTTCATCTTGATTTCTTCCCATGGTTATAGCTTCTCTTTCTAATATCGATCACAACCTTTTGAAAATAATTTCTTCTGCTCCTTGCATGATCACTGTTTTCTTAGATAGTCTTCACCTATTTGTTATTTTGATTTCTCTCTTTTATCAAATACTTTATAAAATAACCTCTGTTCATCTTTAAGAATGAATCATGCTGTAAAGCAGATACAAAACCTTACCTATGGGCATGGGAAGGAGATGTCACCAGCAGGCATTATTGGAAGAAAGTCTTGTGGCAAGCAGCCTTTATTTGTGCACCTTCAAGTATCAAAATCATATATATTTTCTCTGCAACCAGCTTTTTTCTTTTGGTTTGTTTTGGTTTTATTATTTTGCAGAATAACATTCTAGCTTTCTGTTTCAGTATGAGCTTGAGAGAAGAGAGTCATTTTTAGTTATGTGAGTTCTAAGATCAGTTGAAAATGGGGCTGTGGGCTTTACCATCTGAGGCAGATTTTTTTTTCTGAACTTTCCTATTTTCACCATTCTACCTACCTTGATTTCTATGGCATCTTGTGACCTTTCGTTCTGATTCTTTCTGCCTTCATTTTCTCAGAATACGGGATTCTGGTCAGATTGTGGGAATGGGGATAGGTGATGATAGGAAGAGGAATCTGCCTGAGTGGATGGATCAAAGCAAGCTCAGGGGTCTGCTCTTCCCTGCAAGTGTTTCTACCCTCCTCCAGCTTTCAGCCCTGCTGCTCACCACCCTTTGTTTCTTCCCTGGTACAACATGCAGCACGTCATGAACCTCTCCTTTAATCTATGAGGAAAGGAGTTCATTTCTCATTATTTTCCCTTTGGATAGTCTCAATGGTTAAGAGCTCCAACTCCTCCTCTGCCCAACCAACTGCAGAGGTCTTGGGTTCACATTAAGTAACAAGGCACAGTCAGCTTCACTCTGCACCAAGTTGACTCTACTTTAAGAAAGAGGGAAGCAAAGGAATCATGGCATGTGGAACACTCAAGATCCTCTGACTCCCAAGAATGGGCAGGACAGACAAGGCTGAGTGGCTGAGTACCACCTAAGCCCCAGGAAGTCATCAGTTCTGGGGTCCCTACAGCTTATAAACATGTTATAAACATGCTTTGTCTCTGATGATGCTGAAACTTATCATTTACAAGATATTTGTCAAACAGGTTACTAATTACTACAGTTTAGATCTGCGATGTGCTCCAAAGGCTCATGTGTTGATGCTTCTAGGAGGTGGTATCACCTTTAAGAGTTAGACCCTAGTGCGGGGTCTTCAGCTCATTGAAGGCATACTCTAAAAAGGATTGTGGGATGCTGGTCCATTCCTCTGCCTCTTTTTTATTTCCCAACCATGAGGTGAGCAGTTCGCTCCACCACACTCTCCCTGCAGGATGTACTAGCTTACATGAGGCTGCAAAGCATCAAGTCCAACCAGTCATGGACTACAACCTCCAAAACTGAACCTAAGACACCTTTTATCTTTATAAATTTACTTATCTCAGGAATTTGTTTAGTTTCAGAAAACTGATTAATATTCCAATCCATAAGATGACCTAATTAACAATCTCTACAAATAGTACAGAAACTTGGTTTTGTACAAAGCAATTGCAGGTGTACTTTCATTTTACACAGTTTGGGGTGTTCTTTTATATTCCTTGAATCTATGTCATTCACTAATTTAGGCACCTGTTATAAACAAACCATGTTTCCCCAAATTCATATGTTGATTCCCTAGTCTCCAATATGACTGTATTTGGAGATAGAAATTTTAGGACATATTAAGGTTAATGGGGGGAAAAAAGGTGGATCACTGGTCTAATAGGACTGGGAGCCTTATAAAAAGAGGGAACAATCTCTCTACTTCTCTCTCTCCCTCTCTCTCTCTTTCTCTCTCTCTCTCTTTCTCTCTCTCTCTCTTCCTTGTCCCTGACTATGTGAAGACACAGCAAGAAGATAGCTGTCTACAAGCCTGGAAGAGAGTCCCCTGCATTATGGACAAGCAGATACAAACAATTTTGAATCAAATTAATAGAAAGAATTTTTTTCTAATAATGTTCTAAATTCAGAGGGAAAAAGTAGAATACAAGGACAATAACTTAAGAATTTCTCAGCTTTGTAAAATAAGTGATTTATTGTTTTACTAAGAAGACTAAAACTAATAATCTTGAAAGACTTAGTTTAATAAATGGCAAAGAAGAATTACAATAGAAATGGTGAAGAGTATAGTAAATACAGCAAATGTCTAAATGCATAACTCACCCTGGTCAGAGTTGAATTAACCACAGAAATCTTGTAGTTGATATGAATTCTGCTTTGGTACTGTCCTGAAAGTTCTGGCAGCAATAATGAAACATTTATTAGTTTCCTATCTAAAAATAAATGATAATCTAGGAGCACTTTCCATTCATTATAACTTAAATTTTAGGAAAAAAATAATAATGCTGTCCTTAAATATTTTATAGCAATGACAGATAAATCTTATCCTCAGGGTACAATTCTTAGGAAAGCCCAAAGTTAACATTTGTTGAGATATCTTTCCAAACATTTTTTTTAAATAAAATTTTAAAATAAAGTAAAAATAAAAGCATAAGGACTGAAAATTATTTTTTCTCTCATTTGCGACATAAAGATTTTAATCAATAGCACCTTATCCAAATCCTTAATGATATTACTTTATGAAAAGTTATTATTTGGAACACAGTCATAGATTTCATTTTCTAAATGAAATGTTGAGTGTCAAGCAGCTCTTGTTTCACAACATAAACCATTCTTGCAAAGATTTATATTGGAGAATCTGACCTGAATAAGAAAAATATTTAAGTATTTGAGATAATAATTGACTCTTAGCAAGCTCCAAGTCAAGTGGTTTCAAATGTATCAGAGCAATTTAGTAAAACAAGGAGAAATCTGTAAAGTAGATAATTCTACTACGCCAACATTTATTAGTTTAACACATCTATCTACTTAAGAAAACCCTGCAGCCTTACAAAAGACATTTCATTCTGTGTAGTATAGCTAGCTGCCATTATGCAACTATTAAATTGTCATTTTACTACATTCTGCATTATCTGTGATAATCATGAGTCAGTAACAGGCAGACAGGTCTAATTGAATGTATTATGCAGGTTGCTCAGTTTCTACCTCGTCATAACAACATGATAGTAATCAAAAGTCATACTTTGATATTTATTCTAACTGTGGAGTTTTCTCTTTATCTTCTATTTTTGTTTTTACTCAAATGTAGAGTTGCAGAGAATAGGTTATTTTCAGGTTTATATCATTTATGCTGTCATAAAGCATGACAAAGCATTCAAGAACATAGCCAATGCCATGTCACAGGACATTGCCATTCTATCAGGAAGAATTTTATTAATTTAGAAAGTCTTACTTCAAAAATTTGTGAATAACTAAAAAATGTTTCAAAACAGTGCACAGAGTAACCAGGAACATGATATATAATATGAAAGCCCTTTCTATAGTG
The DNA here is from genome assembly GCF_902686455.1 of Sciurus vulgaris. Classification (NCBI taxonomy): domain Eukaryota; kingdom Metazoa; phylum Chordata; class Mammalia; order Rodentia; family Sciuridae; genus Sciurus; species Sciurus vulgaris. The sequence goes on along the minus strand of NC_136470.1, from coordinate 19,199,364 downwards.
TAATAAACAGGTTTAAAAATGAAATTTATGATTGCACCATTGCTAATCTTAAAACTGAAACAAAATAACATGTATACTAGAGTTTGCTACTAAAGATTTATCTATTTGCTATAGTAATATTAAAGAATATAAAGTATTTAAATATTTTCAGGACAAAAATACGAGAAAAGGGAGGAAGTTGAAAGTTGGCACTGAGAAAAGTTAGAAAAGTGTCTGGTGTTAACTTTGCAAATTGAATTTTACACCTATTATTTTACTTGAAAAGAGTAAGAAGGTCCACAAAATATAATTTCAATTCTTTTCTGAGGCAGTATATAGCCCTGCTTTGTGTATATTTCCTCGCCAGTCAAATAAGAACAGCAGTAGGACCTGCTCATAGAGTTGCAGTGAAGATAAAATAAATATAAATATATAACACAGTTTGAGTAGCATATGCAAAGTCACAGAGCCACTTAAACACTTCATACTACTTTATTTTCACAAGCTTGTACTGAGTTGCAGAGGGTATAAGTATAGCCATACGGGATCCTGGGATTCCAACAAATTGCATTTAAATAAGAAGTTTTGACTCACAAAAATAAACAGGAGCAACCCATTGAGAATATGTTTTTCTGAAGCAGAAATGCAATTTTAAAATGTATTTTGTCATACATATATACACATACATACAAACATATGCATGTACGAAGTAGAGACTTGTCCACAATAAGCTACAATAAATCAGATATTTAAATGAAAGAGAACAAACCAAAAGAATCTATAGATAAAAAGCCATTGATAAATATTAGAACAAAAAGTATAGACTAAATGTCTAAGTGAGTTAAATTATTACCATAAAAAATCTTTTTTTTCTTTGTGCAATCACACTTGCATTCATATTTCCTAACTAGAATTTATCTCAGCTATAGCATAGCATCCTTTTAATCCTCCCTACTATAAAAGGAGTTACTGGAGACCAAAAATCATTTGGAATCCAGGTAAATTAGAAAGTTTTTTTTTTTTTTTTTTTTTTTTTGAACTGATATCTTGAAAGCAACTATCAGATTCAACAACTGTTACCTAGGAACATTAAACCTTAAGATGGGTGTGAAGAAAAGTGAAAATAATAACTTTAGAAATAAAGTTACTACTACCCCCTGATGATGTTTAGTAAATAAAGAACATCTGCACCTGCCCATCAATTATTGATGACTATTGAATGGCAACTTTATGAACAATAAACCAGAAACACGGGTTTATTTGATCATTTTATTATACTTCTGCTTGAATCTGCTTTCCTTTGTCTTTTTCTATTAGGAAATACATAAAACTGGGTACTTTACAAAGAAAGAAGTCTTATTCCACTAACAGTTTTAGAGACCGCAAGCCTAAGACTGGACAGTTCCATTCGTTTGGACTCTAGTGAAAAGTCTGAAGCATTTGGTATCATGACTCTAGGACGTGGTGAGGCACAAAGCCAGAAATCAATTTGGGGTCAGTCTTGCCCTTTAATAACCACTCACTCTTGGCAACTAGTTGGGCCCTATGAAAGCTACTTTAATCCCTTCTAGGGGTAGTGTCCTCCATGACCTAACTACTTCCCACTAACCCACTTCTTAAAGGTTCCACCACCTCTGCGCTATCCCATATGAATGTTTAGGGAACACACCATATCCAAACTAGGCCAGGACCTTGGATAATGAATCAATAATGTTTCACCAGGAGTCTCAGACCCTATTACATTTCATGTAAGTAAATAAATGAGGTGGAGTCACAGGCAAAGCAGAAATTGTTTCAAATTACAGGTAAATATTATCAACTCTGAAGAAAATACAAAATAACACTACTTTAAGCTAATATGGAATAAGTGACCAAAAAGCAAACAAGTTCAAAGTTCAACCTTAAAAGAACAAAACAGTACTAAAAATTCATGTTCATATGGGTTTTTTCCTTAGGTCATTTACCATAATGCATGAAGCAGGACAAGCAAAACTAAACCAGAAAGTTACAGTATTTTTTTTTTTAATATAAGAGAACAGAATTCAAGGCTTTTGAAGCACTGGCAATCAAAGGAAATATAAAATAGAGGGAACTTTAAAAATATATATATGCTCCAAATTCTGGACTTCATTCTGCCAAATTTTTGGCTGATCCCTATACTACGCATATCTAGGAAATTTCAGACAGTCAAGGTAAAAACAATAGCTGAAAGAATAGAAACGAATGAAATTTTTATTTGCTGTTCAGCTCAGGGGAAACATGTTGTATGCATCAAACTAATTTAACTGCCTTCAAGAACAAAAGTCAAATAAATCACTATAATTTGGATGAATGTTCCCAAAGGTCCATGTGTTAAAGACTTTGTCTTCTAGGTGGTGCTATTGAGAAGTGCTGTGTATCTTTAAGATGCGGAACTTATGAAGGGTCCTAATGTCATTGGACCCTCAAAAGGGATTGTGGAATCCCACTCAGTGGTCTCTCTACTTTCTGGTTCATGAAGGTGTCCTGCTTCACCAAACGTTCTAAGATGATGTGATACCCTTGCCAAAGGCCCAGAGGAATGTGGCCAACCTGCATGGACTAGAAACTACAGCATCATGAACTAAATCAACCTTTTCTTTTATAAGTTGTTTGCCTCCAGTAGTTCATTCTGGTAACCTGAAGCTGACTAAAACAAAAAGACAAAAAACATACTCCTTAGTGGAAGAAAGCAGAATCCAGAATCTCCAATATCCCATCCCAAGGTCTATCATATAATAAAAAATTATTAAATGTGAAAAATATGAACTCTAAGTCACAAAGTAAATATAAATCAATCATAACATGGCTCATACTTTGTTTAGTAAATGCAGATACTATAATTAAGTTCTAGAACTTAAGAGAAATAATTGCTAATATTGAATGGAGAGATGAGAAATCTCAGAAGAATTAAATAAAAATTCTAAAACTGAGAGGTAAAATATCTATAATTTTTAAAAAAATAATTACTGTGTTTTAACAGAAAATTGAAAATGATAGAATAAATATGTAAAGTACTTGGGTATAGACATATAGAAATCAACTGACCCAAAAAATATAAGAAGATTTTTAAAACAATAGCAACTTTGTGAACTGAACTATGGAAAATATCTCATGGCCTAATTAATGTGTCATTGTATTTCCATAAGGAGAAATTGATAGAAATGCAGCAGCAAAAATAATTGAATAAATAAAGGCCAAATATTTTCTAAATGTGGTGAATTAAAAACTCAATGAATCTCCAATTGTGATAAATACAGACACAACCCACATGGGCTCACATATAGACAAACTGATCAAAATTCTAAATATAAGGAAAAGACAAAAATATAGCCTGAGAAAAAACTGATCGCTTATTTATTAGGCAACAACAAGATGATTAATGCTGGCTTTTCATCAGAATCAAGTTAGTCAAGAAGTCAATGAAATGACTTCATTAAAATTATGAAACAATGTGGACTACTTATGGTACTGTACACAGAAAATTCAATCTCAAAACTTTTACAAAATGAAAATATTTAGATAGGCTAAAGCAGAACATGTATTGCTAATGAACCTGCACTAAAGGACTGACAATAGTTCATGTTGAATATAATAACATCAGATGAAACCTTGTAACTACTGGAAAAAATAAAGAGTATTGGAAACACTAAATAGGTGTTGGAATTTTGTCTGATTTCCTTTATGAGACACATTTGTTAGAAACAACAAATATATTATTGTTTTCTAGGTTGTATAAGGTAAGTATATATAATATATATGACCACTACAGTATAAAAGATGATAGAAATGGAAACATAATAGTCATTGTTTCTTGTAAAATGGGATAATATTAATTCTTAGTAGACTGTGATTCCTTAAGGCCACATATTTTAATTCCTACAGTGACCACAAAAATAATGGAAACAAATATAGCTTATTGAGATATAGCCAGAATTTGAATGTGATTTGATTTTCTTAAAATGTGTCTAGAAGCTAATAAACAATTTAAAAATTCCCTAACCTACCACCTCTTATTAATCTGATTTTTTCAAGTAACTTATCCTCTTTGAGGAGCAGTTTACAAATAATCTCATGGGTTTTTTTTTAAAAGGGTTATAAAGTAAAATTTAAAAAATAAAAAAAAATGGTCTCTGTGGTTCAACAAATAGATTATAGTTATCTCCAAGTTTCCTCTCTGTCCTGCAAATAGCCACAAGGTCACTTCATGGCAAATAGTAGTAATTCTCATAAAGTTTCTTTTATAAGCATCTGAATATATTAAAAAATAATAGCAGTGCTGAAAGAAATATATGGAAATACAGATAGGTTAGTGATTGATACATCAAATGAGAGGACACAGAAGATTGTGTGAACATGTCATTGAAGTATGCGGGAAAAAATATAAAGCTAATCCAAGGGGTAAGAGTGAGAGAATTCTCTTGGAGTGAATGGCGTGTAGAAAGGGAAGGATAAAAGAGGGAGATGAGAAGCAGCGTGGAGATGTGAAAGCTCCTAGCAGCTCAGAAGGCAGGGATGACATCATCGTCTCCACTCAGAAGCAGGTGCACAGAGCAAAACTGCAAAATCTTTTCATCTCTCAGTCTTATTACTAGATGACTAGTCTGTGAAGAATCAATCTCAAACTTGAAAGTGTAGCCTCATTACCTAGTTACTTGCTTTATTAAATATTAAATTCTACCTTGCAGTGACAAACGTGAATGGCATGGATACACGAAAATGAAGCTGGATATTTTTTAATGCAGTTAAAGGATAATTGGTCTACAAATTCACGATTAAAACGATGGGATGAAGAAGTCCCACTCAGATGCAAAGCCCTAGGAAAAATCCAAGGGTTTGAAAGCAAAGCTGTAATATGTGTGAGCAGCTTATATAATCAGTTGCATTTTGATACACTTTCTTATGATTTTTCATAATACACAGTCATATACCAGCTTTAGAATATGATGAAGCCCAAAATACTGTGTGAAAATGTTGATTTTAATATATTACACAATGTTCAGTTTGTGATATTTTATTCATTACTATTATAGTTTGTTACAGGTTTCAGTAATTCAGAGACAAATGGTAGTAGTGTGCTTGAGTCAATGAATCGAATCTGTTTCTCCATGCACACGACACATGCCTTGAATCTTTACTGAGGATGCTCATAAATTTAAAAAACTTGCTAAGCCCAATTTCTAGGAGCCATAAATGCATGTGATACAGAAGTTACTGTCTTAGAAGAGTTATGTTCTTCATAACACTATCGAAAAGGTTGTACTTTCTCTACCAATTCATAGAATTTCTTAAGAGATAAATTGTAATTTTTAATAGGAATGAGAATTTACAAAGATGACAGAAGAAAGTAATAAAAAGTACAAGTATATGTACAAGATAAGAAAAGTAACAAGAAGGAAAGGAAGAAGGGGGAAGGAAAGAAGGGTTACTTGAAATCTTAGGCACTTGAAAATCTGAGGCAGGAAGACTGTAAGTTCCAGGCCTGCCTGGGCAATTTAGTGAGATCCTGTCAAAAGAAAGAAATACAGGGAGAGGGGGAGGAGGAAGCAGGGGTTGGGATGTGGCTCAGTAGTAGAGCACCCCTGGGTTTAATCCCTAGTACCACACAGGCACACAAAAAGAATTTAACTGTTTTTATGTTTTCTTGTTCTTTTTCTTCTGCCCCATGTTTAGGTAAATTGTTAAGAAAGCGTGGGTGTTCCCTCCAAACTGTGCAAGCCCCTGCCCATCCTAAGGAACACTAACACCTACTACATCCTCATGCACCATAAAATCTCACAACCTGTTCTCCATGTCTTGAGCTGATTTCCTCCTCTATGTCCTTCTGCCATGATGTTTTGCTTCATCTTGGGCCCAGAACAATGGAGTCGGCCATCTATGAACAGAACCTCTGAAACTGTGACTCAAAGTAACTCTTCATGCCCTAAATTGTTCTCTTCAGGTCTTTGATCACTATCACAAAAAGCTGACTAAAACAAGCCTCATCCAGCTTCTGATGATCCCCAAATGCCTTTAATATAAAACAATCAGCATACCAAGCTGCCATATTTTCTGTTATTATGTTATAAGCCCCAACTCTACCTTGTCCATATGATATTTAGGGTTATTTTCAGGTAACCTTTCCATTAAAAAATAATCTCTACTTAAGAATTCCATCCAGCCTGTTGAATGTATCTAACATTACAGATACTCAGGTAACGCAGAACTGATACCTAAATGGGAACATTCAAAGTTGCTTGCAATATGACCTCAGTCTTGGTCTTTGCAAAGAACAAATAAATCTGTCTCTACGAAGTGTATCATAGTGCTTTGAACCTTTGGTATTGAGTATATTTTTTAAATGGGCATTTATTGCTCTCTATATTGCAAGTTCTATTTTTCAAATTTTCATTGAAAGGACACATACCTTGACTCCTTTTGCCTCTGCAAGCTCACAAGTTCTTAAAACAAATTTCTTTTCCAATTTTACTCCATCCTTGTAAATACTTAGTCTAAATTTCTGTACTCATTCTGCCTTTTGTGGATTCAACCAACCACGGGACAAAAATATTTTTAAAAGAGCAAAAAATAACAGTTTAACAAAAACAATAAAAAATACAGTATAACAACTATTGAAATTGCATTAAGTATTCTAAGTAGTCTAAAGATCTTTGTTACTTAGTAAAAAGTGCATAGTTTATATGCAAACACTGTACCATTTTATATTAGGGTCTTAAGCATCTGTGGAGTTTGGTACCTGTGAGGTTTCTGAATATTGAGTGTTCTAGTCAGTTTTTTCACTGTTGTAACCAAAAGACCTACCAAGGACAATTTTACAGGAGAAAAAGTTTATTTGCAGGCTCAACGTTTCAAAGGTTTTATTCCATAGATGGCCAGCTCCATTCCTTGGGGCTCAAAGTGAGGCAGATCATCATGGTGGAAGGGAAGTGGTTCACATGATGATCAGGAAGCAATGAGAGAGCTCTGCTCAGCATGGACAAAATACAAACATGAGGGGCTCACCCCCAAGGGACCCACCTCCTCCACCCACACTGTACCTGCCTTCAGTTACCACCAAGTTAATCCCTATCAGGGAATGAATGCACTGATTGGGTTAAGGCTCTTATAATCCAATCATTTCACCTCTGCACCCTTCTTACATTGTCTCATACATGAGTTTTTGGGAGACACCTCACATCTAAACCATAACCTGGAGGGACAACTCTTTTCACTATTAGCTTTTAAAATGTCACCTCTGTTCCTCTTTGGAATTGGAAAAGGAGGATGAAAGAGTAGTTGAATGTGAAGGAAAGGGAAGGGGAAATAAAGAAATGAAAAATAAAAGGTAAATAGCATTATTCTAGCTAGAAGAAGGAACAGAAATGTGTTATAATACATGATCCCAGCACATGGTTAATACATATATATCCTATAATTTGTCTTTTATTTGTACTGTAAGATAATGTAAAACTAATTGAATTGAACCATGTTTTTCAGATAAAATAAATTTTGTGAGCTGAATGAGTTAATAAAAAAATCTTAGAATTTTCTAAAATGCTAAATCTACCACTGAATCTCACTGAAGCATTGAAGAATTAAATTTAGGGTAGAAATACATTATATCATTGTCTTAGATACAAAGAGTACCTCAGAGAACCAAAATGGTATCCCCTGATTTCTTCCAAGGGAAAAGATCAAAACACTTTGCAATTTAAAATTTCTTTCAGATGACAGTTCAATAAAAGGTATGCTTTATTTTACTGTCTCAATGTGAGTAGTTGGAAAATTAAGCCATTTCCACATTTGCATGACAAAATTTATTTTCTGTGACTAACTAACCTTTAGCAAATTTATTTTTAATTTCCTTCTGTCAACATATCTAGAAAATGCCAAGTTAATAAGCATTAGCATGTAAGCAACCATGTTGATGTGGAAGCTATGGTAAGCAATAGATGGGTGAAGCAATCAAGTACTAGTTGATTAAACAGTTGTCATCACATAGTTCAACTGAAAACATATGGAGAAATATTTTATATCATTGCTAAATAAAGCAAAACCATAAGACACCATCTTGTTCACACTAATCATCTAAGGCAATCTATTTAATCAATGCCATTTACTTGGAATTCCTTCACATTTTATAACACTACTGTTTATTCCACAGAAAATATAAATCTGAAAATTCAATTGCTCCCTTTCTAATTGTTCTAATTCAAAGTGTATGTACTTTGTTATTGAAATTCAGAAGAACGTTTTATATCTTTTAAAATCTACAATGATGTAGTAGAAATTAATTTGTCTCACTCCACTCTTGTTATAAGAATTAATTCTTCAGAATTAATATGTATATTCTCCCATCATAAAATATGGTTTCTTATCCCTCATTAAATAAATAAGGACACACATAGATAGATAGGCAAACAGCAAGTCTTTGGATTGTGTGCTAATGAAAATTAAACAGATTGTTTTCTTTTCAATATATTAAAAAATTTAACAACAAAACCCTTTGTTTCCCTTAGAGTTTATCAAGCTCTGTTAAATGCTCTATCTAGTCATTACAATTCATAGAAGGAAAAGCAGTTGTAGCAGGTGGCATTATGAATTTAAATTGCATCCAATGTGCAGAAGGACAGCAGGGGCTCCTCAATATCAGTTTCCTGAATGCATGACACCAGCAATACTGTGTTTTCCAAACTAGTCAGTCCATTACTGCTCTACGAACATTTTTTTCCCATTTCACTAGAGTGCTTTATTTCCCTCAAGATACCAGTTTGTTGACTCATCAGACTCTTTTACCCTAACATAAGGAATCTAGGGTATTGGTAATGGAAGATGCAAAGTGAAACTAGAGTACATGCTTTTTAAAGCCAGTTCTAGAGTGTGAGCACTCTTACAACATCTCCTTGTTTATGTATAGAAATGCGTGCGCGCACACACACACACACACTCTCACACACACACAGAATTCAAAGGCCATGTCCAAACTAACTTCATAACTTATGGTTGTCAATAAAATTAAATATGTAAGTTACTTAATATTACATCAGGTAGAATTTGTATGGCTTTAGAAATTAGTTTTTTATATGATGCTTCAGAAAATTTAGAAAGACTACAATCCTTTAAATAAACAATTCATATATTCTTATCATTTATTTCCTATCACAATAATTAGCCACAACATACATCTAGGTATTTGAGTCAGAAACTTGTGATTTATCCATCACTATTCAAACACATGTCCTTCAGGTTTTACCTCTTAGATTGCTCTGAAATTATCCCACTTACCACCGTCTCCATCAATTTACTTGTTCAAAGAAAGCATTCTTCTTGCTCAGATTACTGGATGACTAAAATTATAACCCATAGAACTAAGGTAGAATTTAAATTTGTCAAGAATTAAATTGCTTCTCACTTTTACAGGAACATCTTTAAATTTAAATCTTTTAAATTCACCATTAAACATCTTATAGACTATAAACTTCCTCATTAAATCTTGTCAACTTGATCATTAAAAAACTTATGAATTATAAATCAGTATTTATCTCTGCTTTTTTTCTTTTTTTTTTTTTTGCTGGCTAACTAATATTATTAACGACTGCTGTAAATTGAATGTTTAAACTGCACAAAATTCGTATGTCGAAATCTAATCCCCAATGTGAGATTTACTTCCGTTTGCCATTATTCTAGAGTTATTGAGAAGAGTATGAAATAATTAATTGAAAAGTAGAGAAAACTAACAATGTTTTGTTTTTATACCTAAAAGCCCTGAACAATCATCACATATAAGCAACAACAAGCTGGGCACAGTGGTGCACACCTGTAGTCCCAGCAGCTCAGGAAGCTGATACAGGATTGCAAGTTCAAAGTCAGCCTCAGCAAAAGCAAGACACTAAGCAACTCAGTGAGACCCTGTCTCTAAATAAAATACAAATAGGGCTGGGGATGTGGTTCAGTGGTCGAGGGCCCCTGAATTCAATCCCCAGTACAAAAAAAGAAAAAAGAAAAACAAGCTACCAAGGTTTAAACCAGCAATAATCAAGTTGTTAGATGTCTATGGAAAAAACTATGTAACTGTAGATATAATCTAAAGATCAAATAAACAGACATATATATCACAAAAAAGTTAAGCCACAAAAGGTCAGTTCTTTCCAAATTATTGAGAAGTTTTCACGGAAATCAAAGTAGAATACAACTTTGTATTTCCCTTCTTTGTATTTCTTCCCTTCTTCTATCCCTGCTGCCTTCTTTTCTTCTTGACTCATTTGTTCATTACATTAAATGAATATTTCATGTAAAAGACTATGTATCACCTACTATAGTAGATTCTAAGATACTAGAGGCAATAACATGTAGATATCCTCATTCATATTGGTCTAATGAACAGATAATTAAACAGAAATTATACTCAAATATAGAACATATATATATTGTGTGTGTGTTTACGGATAGTATATACGTATTTCTTCTTTTTTCAAATAACAGTAAGAAAATGAGAAAAACAATGCAAAGAATACAAAGAGCTAATACAAAGATTTGAATGAGAAATCCTATAAAATTTTAGAGACTCCTAAAAGATAGTTCATTACATAGCATAATAACCTATGTAGTTGAAGAAGTAGGACTATTTCTCGGATACTAATTTTACCCAACTTTATGTAAAGGTTTAGCATCACCACCGTCAGATTTCCACTAGGAATTTTCTTTGAACTTTGATATTTGATAGTTTTAAAAATCCATCCTGAAAGAACAGGCAAAAATAGAGAGGAGGTGATTGAAAAGGAAAATCTGGAGGAAGAACTGGTGGGACTGAAGGTGAAGTGTGTCCTCACAGGGCCAAGGCTGCACCTCTGTCCTGCAGCAACTGAATACCTGGGAAGAAGCACATAACTGAGTCTTCGAGGGTACAGAGAAGGGAATCTAGACAGTACCTCTAATCTGAGATGGGAGATGTGTGTAAAATGCTAAGAAAAAAAAAATTTCTATAGAGAAATCTAGACACAAGAGAAGGAATGGGCAAAAGCCCAGAGAAAGCATGATGCACTGAGAAACTGAAAGACGTTCAGGATGGATGAAACATACAGTGTGGGAATATAGAAAGATAAGGCTGGAGAGGTCAACTGCAACTGCCACCCAAGGTCACACCAAGGGCAGTGGACTGAATGTGCACTCCTCAAAAATCATGTTTTGAAAACCCCATTCCCAATGTGATGGTATTTAGAGGTGAGGCTTTTGAAAGGTAATTAGGTCATAAGGGTGGAGCTCTCCAGAATGGGATTAGTGAATTTAAAAGAGGAGACCAGAAGCTCTCTAAGCTTAAGATCTACCAGGTGAAGAGAAAATGAGAAGTCAACCATTTGCAACCTGGAAGCAGGCCCTCACCATATGCCCAACCTAACGGTACCTTGATCTTGTACTTTCTAGCCTTCAGAACCATGAGACGTAAACTGAGACTTATAAGCCACCTGCCAAAGGTAGTTACAGCAGCTCTAACTGACAAACAACAGTACTAAGTAACTAAGACACTCTGGACTTTATCTTGAGGGCAAAGGATCATGGAATGATTTGAAGTCAAGGCAGTATCAGATTAAATCTACATTCTGAAATAGTCTTACTTTATTTATTGTTTAATGTAAAGAATTTGAATATGTTGAACTGCTGGTTGAAGGAAATCAATAGATCAGGAAAGGCTGGTGATAGAGGTAATTGATGAAATTAAAATCCCACAGGTGTGCTATGTGCCCAGATGAAAGGCCTAAATTTAGAAGTACTATACCTATAATAAGGTTAATACACTTGAAGAGAATTTCTATACCTCTTGGATACCTACTTAAGCAATTTTTATGAAAGAATTAAGATATCACATGAAAGCCATGATTTACGTATTATGTAAGGCTCATTTACATCCTATATACTAATAGTCCATATATAAATAAGCAGCAATGTAATATGTAATTACTTGGTTGCTTAATGAGAAACACAGAATACATTTAGAATATTAAATATATAATAGAAATCATTAATGAATATATTATTAGAGTAATGTTACCAGATTATATTTTTATATTGTCTAATGCAAAATTACTAATTTTAAGAACACATAAAATGTCATACTGAATTTTTTATAATCTTAAACATGACAGATACATTTAACATAAGAATTTATCCTATTAATAATAATGAATTTATTTTAAAATAAGAGAGAAAATTAACATTTTTATATAAAATTTACATTATGTACTATAATTTGTCAGAAGCATAAATATGCCTTTTATTATGGACTATGCATTTTCAGAGTGAACTGAGAATGGATTATATGGTGTTTGAAATGGGAAAATGTGATCTACATAAGAATGGCACTTGGGTTATGAATGGCCTAGGAAATTCCGTACATTGATGCTTTATGAACATTGTCACAGTGACTTGGGAATTACCTGGGAGATTATGTTGTATGTGTAGGGGCAGAAGGGAATGTATCTCTTCTCACCCTTTATCAGAGTCGTGGTTGATATGCCTATAATGAAAGAAGATTAACAGGAGGAAAGCACCATAGATTGATTTAATTAATATTTTATGTGACACTGGAACCTTCAGGAATGAAGACTCAGAGAATACTGCCTTTTCTGCACTTAAGTTCAATGAAAAATAGCCACATAGAAAATATGACTGGAAAAAGGATATGATCTAATGTTAACAGACTAGGGAGACAGGGCCTGGTGGACTGCCTGTTCAGATTCTTCTTGGCCTCTTTATGTACCCTATATTCCTCCTGATTAGGGGGTAGGACCATAGGCACTATCAGACAAAGTAGGGATGATGCACTATTAGAAAAAGTAGGTCACAGAATTTCTTTGTGGCCAGCTTCTACGCAGACAGGCAGGGAAAGGTTAGAGCACATTTCTAGTTTCTATGTTTCCATGATTGATTCAGAGGAGAAGGATGGTTGAGAGACAGGAAGAGAGATGGATGGCATCTGCTGGATGGCAGAAAGATAATTCGCCTCTGTTATGGCCTGGATATGAGGTACCTCTCAAAATTCCTGTGCTAATGCAAGAATATTCAGAGGTGAAAAAATTAGATTGTGAGAACTGTGACCTAATCAGTCCATCCTAGTTTGAATGGACTAACGGGTCTTAACAGTAGGCAGGTAGGGCATGGCTGGGGAAGGGGTCACTGGGGGCATGACCTAAAACATGTATCTTTCTTGCAGTCCCTTCTCTCTCTCTCTCTCTCTCTCTCTCCCCCCCCCCCCACTACCTGGCCACCGTAAGCAGAGCAAAGTGCTCTTTCAGCAAACCCTCTTATTCTTCCTCACCTTGGGCCCAGAGCAATGGAGTCAGTTCACCAGAACTAAACCTCTTAAACCATGAGCAAAATAAACTTTCCTTCTTCTAAGTTGTCCTTGTCAGGTATTTGATCACAGTGATGAAAAGTTGACTAACCCAGCAACCAAGTCTGCTTCTGAGACCTTCTAATCTCCTTTAGTTCAAAGTGTTCACCAAGTCAGAGCACCTACTTTAAGGTATCATTTGTTGAAGTCTGACATATGTTATACCTGAAATTTCACAAATATTCTTTCAAAAAATAAGAGTATATTTGGATTTATTGCCAGCACGTTTTTCACATAAAGCTGACAGGACACTTGAACAGAAATTTGCATATTTTTCTTTATATCTGGTATTATCTTTCTGGTTTTATCCCACCATCTTTATCAAGAAGACCTGAACTCTGGAGTCCTGAAGCATGTATAAAAGGTGCCAGATCACATCATCCAAGCAATTTTGTTGTTGTTGTTGTTGTTGTTGTTGTTTTCATTAAACATTATTTAGTAAGAAGTATTTGGGGACTTAGATAAACGCATGGAATCTTCAGAGCTAGTACATAGAAATGAATAGCCATTATCCAACATGCTATGGAAGTGTGGTCCTGGCTATGCCTCTGTTGGCCCTCCAGATCTGTTCTACATGTTGCTCTGTGTGCTGAGAGGCTGACTATAGGGATTACAATATCCACTCTCTGGCTCTGTGGCTTCCATGTAACCAATAGGTACCACTGCTATCAGATTGGAGGCTGAAGGAACTTTGGGTTGGGATGTTCCTCTGGTACTCTTCTTGCAGTGCTTTGTGGATGGATTGCATTCATCCAAAAAATTTCAACCAGGAATGTTCCCCAATCATCTCACATCTTAGTGAATCATTTCCTATCTTTTCTATAAGGGAAACTTTTAATATAGGGGGAACCCTTAACTCAATACAAAACAGGATTGACTTTCTATTCAGGATAGAGTTGTCTGCCATCTCTTCTCCACCTGCAGCTTCCATCTTACTTACCTCCCACTTCAGCCCAAACACTTTCCTCTAACCTTCAGACACCTCTGATTTCTTTGGGCTCTTTTTAACCTTGTACTTTTCTCCATCTTTGCATTGTTGGGATCTGTTGAGATGCTCATTTCACACTCCACAAATTCTACACATCAGGGAATGTATCATATTCTTTTGTTTCTAAGGCTTTGTACTATCCCCAACAAACACTAGTCCTAAGTACCAAATAAATTCACAAATTATATCTATCATTTCACCTTGAGGAACTTTTGATACAAAAGAAATTATACTAAAGTCACTTACATTGCTTTTCTTAAGGAAAATGTGATGGGTTATTAGGTAAACTAATTTTTGTTTGTTCTTTATGGACTTGAGAGGTGTTTTCTCATTGCAAGAAAATATCCAGTTAGCTTTTTCAACACCAGTTACCCAATTATCTGACACCTACTGGATACTCAACGATGTAATTCTAACACTAACTACTCAGAGTTAAAATCAGATCCCACAGGTTAAGGACTCGGTTACAAAACACAACCCCACTCCACAGTCCAGTCATAATTGAAGTGCTGTGGCTACCCATGTTTCTTCCCAATTGAAGGCAAATTTCAGATTTCCCAGAATCCTTCCTACTATAATTTGAATCTGAAATGTCCCCCAAAGGCTTATGTGTTAAAGGTTTAGTCCCAAGCCTGTGGTGCTACTAGGAGATGGTAAATCTTTAAGATGGGGAACCTAGTGAAAGGAAGTTAGATCATCCATGGCATGCCCTTAGAGGGAATATTGGGATTCCAGCTCCTTCATCCTCTTTCTTTGCCCCTGGTCACCACATGCTCTTACCATGATACACTGTCTCACCACAAGTCCAAAGTCAACTGGGTCAAGTGACCACAGACTGAAACCTCTAAAGCTGTGAGCCAGAATAAACCTCTTTTCCTTAAAAATTATGTTAGCTATTCTGTCAGAAAGATGGAAAGGTGACTAATATACCCCTTCTAATTTGATACTTCACTAGAACAACACCAAAATCTCAGGGGACTCATTTGTAGACTATTACCGGGTTAATTTAAGAACAGTCAAATTAAGGTGATGCATAAGTTCAGATATAAGGAATAATGTGATACTCCCACGTCTAAACAGACCCCATTGTCCTCCCAACACCTCGATGAGTTCACTGACATGAAAGCTCTCTGAGTCCTGCCACCTAGGAAGTGTTTTATGGGGATTTCGTTAAGCAGCTATGATTGATTAAACATTGTCCACTAATGATTAATCGAATCTCCCATCCCTTTCACTTCCTGGAGGTAAGGTGTGAGGCAGGGACTAAAAGTTCTAATCTTCTAATCACAGCTTGGATTCCTGCCCCATTCCAAAATGGTCTAGGGATCACCAAAAGCTATCTCTTTAGCATACAGTTTAGTGTGGTCGAAAGGGCTCATTACAAACAACAAAAGCTACTCCTGAAACTCAGGACATGTCAACCTTTTTAGGCATTCTGTGCCAGGAACTGGAAACAAAATCTCTCTCTCTCTCTCTCTCTCTCTCTCTCTCTCTCTCTCTATATATATATATATATATATATATACACACACACACACACACACACACACACACACATATGTACACACCATAAACATGCATACACACATATCCCACATATGTACACACTTATAGTTTACATATTTTATATTTAAATATTTTAAAGATTTTTATATTTTATGCATTTATATATATATATTTTACTTTATAACAGATATAAAAACCTCTTTTACAAAAATAATTTCCTTCATCCAAGTCTTTTTACTACTATGAGTTCCCACTTTATTTTCTGTTTCCTCCTCTTTTTAAAATATTTATCCTTTTTTTCAGTTATTATTCCTAAAGTATGAGTAATTAGGTGAAAATTTAAATCATGCATAACAGCCACATGGAAGACTTTCAGATAAAACCTTTAGTGGGAAAATAAATCTACAAAACGATTACATTCACAGAGCTCAAATTGTTACTTGGTTATTGACCACCTTGAATGATCATGATCTACAATCAAAGGGATGAAATAACATTCAAAAGATAGTTGTGCATAGAGCAAAATCAATTTAATATGAATATCACTTAATCATAGAGGCTGAGTTTTATCAGTAATTTTTATATAACATGTTCCTTAAGCTTTGGCAAAAAATATACAGTCATGGATTACTGAACAATGGGAACACATGCCGTGAAACACACAGACAATTTTATCCTAGGAACATCAGAGTGTAGTAACACAAACCTACATGATCAAGGTCAGTCACTCGATTAATGTGACCTCTTAAGGCAAGCAAGAGACACAAACAGAAGTTGTATGAGACTATGGCCAACATAACACATTATCATAAATTTTAAGTAGAAGTACACTGTAAAATAGTAAGAAAAAATATAGTATTATAAATACATAAGCCAGGAACAAAATTGTTTATTATTAACACCTAGTATTATTATTAACACCTAGTAAAGTATTTGTAGTACACATAACTGTAAGTGCTATCTTGGTATGCCTAGCAATTCTGTAGTTTTGTTTACACAAATACCTAAGTAATTCTTTGATCTATGACAGAGTGACGCCTCCAGCATCCCTAGGAAATAGGAATTTCTCAGCTCTGTTAAAATCTTCTGGGACTACTCTTGTATACCCAGTCTGTTGTTAACTGAAACATCATTAGGTGATGCAAGGCTGTACTTAATAAACATTGATTAATTAATGAACGTGTTTACATTGTTAAGTGTACCTTTGAATATGTTTCTATGATTTAGATACAAATACTATTTCCTCTTCCCAGGATTGTAGGAAAGTTCCACTTCTGGGTATTTCTTGGCACTCTCTTGGGGCCATGTGGTTAACCAGGTGTCCAGAGAGAATGAGCAAAAGCAGTGAACAGCATTTCCAGACCTGGCCTCTCAAAGGTCACCTCTGTTTCTCCACTGTCTCCTTTTCTCCAGTCTCTGTGGCTGGAAACTGAGGACTAAAAGATAAAAGAGTCCTCTGATGGAAAGTTACTAGGTCCCTGAGTTACTTCAAGAGGGTAGGAAAACGAGAGTTCCTGATCTTCATCAGACTGTGACTATCAAGAAATATTTTCATCATGTTAACTTAGGGGGGTACATTCAAAGATTGTTACACTGAGGTCCAAGTCTGAGAGACAATATTACCTTGACTGCCAAGCTAAGAATCAAGTGACTCAATCCAAGAAGGAATTTAAAAGCGGGGAGGGGTGTAATGCTATCCAGAAACTGCTTAGCTCAAAACTTACCTATATATTCATATTCCCCATCCTAAGGTTTCATTATAGATGCACAGGAATCCTTGCTGCATAGAACTGTGGTATTTAAGAATCTTAGAGGCTGTTTTTTTTCCTACCACTCTCTGTGTAGCAATTGCCTCTGCCTCACCCTGACATACAGCTCACAATTCATGTAGGGCAATTCTGTCTGTAATTGCTGCTATCTCTATTGACAGCTATTGAAGGACTGAAATAGAAAGACATATAGATGATGGCTGGTTGGATAGATGGATGGACAGATAGATGTCTATCTTAGAAAAATATTTTAAAAATAGAAAATTCACAGATATTATTTTTGTCTCTAGGTATTATGATTATGGAAAATGCCTATATGGAAACATGTATGTTGCATTTTTGATTTTTATTCCCTGCATTCAGTATTTACTGTTTTTGCAGTAAGAACAAACTCTATATTCATACTTTAAAGGAAATGAATCAAAAGTTCTCTTTATTTTCTTTCTAAATTAAGAACATTCTTCCTCAGGAACAAAACAGAATTCATGTCAAAGATTTATATAAGGATCCTACAAATACTAAGCTATAACAATATATTCCATTAGATTTCTTTTCTCTGAGTTAATCCTGACTGCTTCTTTCCATTCACTCACTGATTTACTTGAGGAAGTTTTCCTGAGATGTTATTGAAATGGCTGAGATTATCTGATGGGTTTATGTTCAGTAACATCACTCTTTGGAAAACATTGAACTTACATGAATTTAAAAAAAAAAAACCACAAGGATTAATAGTGAAAAACTCATAATAAATTCTAATTAGATTTTTTTGAAATATAAATGACCTGGTGTTTACTGTGGTATTTAATTTTGTTCGTAATTATTGGCAAGGAAATACTTAGCATAAAAGAACAACTGGTAGAACTATTTGTGTAAATGTGGATTTTTATGTTAGATTTCAAAGGTAAAAATATAGATGAATGATTAGCTAAGTCACTAAAAAAAGGCTCAATTTGACAAATAAGAGAAGAAAATAATATTGATTATTTCCAGAAAGAATTGATGTTTTGCCTTAAAAGTATTTTGTTGAAAAATATCAAGTAAATCTACATCCTGATTAGAGTGTAAGTCACAAGTTCCCATATCCATGTGAAAATCAACAACTTGTTTTTCAACAACAAAAAAAGAAGGGGGCAGAAATGAGCAAGAAAGTTCGATTTTAATCACACAGAAGAACAATTATGATAATGATGAATGAATCTGATACTATTTGTTAGTTAGCTGGTAGTTATTTATAACGTCTAACATAACCATATATACTGATAGAATTTACCATACTCTATTGGCTGTTAATGTTGTTACTTACAGGTACTGTAACTATCTAATGTAGTATCATGGCACGCCACTGTGAGGTATTTTATTATCTAAACACAGGCTGCTGTGTGGTGTTTATTATCTAAACACAGTGTGTGTGATTTTTTCCTCTACTTATTTATTCTTGTATTTACTTAGTTCATATGACAGCTGATTTGCAGTATTTTGCTTGTCACTAAATTAAATCGGTGCAGATGAGAAAGAATC
The DNA here is from genome assembly GCF_902686455.1 of Sciurus vulgaris. Lineage (NCBI taxonomy): Eukaryota > Metazoa > Chordata > Mammalia > Rodentia > Sciuridae > Sciurus > Sciurus vulgaris. The sequence goes on along the minus strand of NC_136470.1, from coordinate 19,180,220 downwards.
GGCTGAAATAGCTACAGCTAATGAATAGCTAATGCTGTTTACCATGTAATTATCTTGCCTGAAATAACAGGATTATGTACAGCAGTTGATAGAATAATTTACCGGCTATTATCCCTCTTTTTTAAGGTTTCATCTTAAATCACGTAAAATACATTTTGACAGCATCTTTAAGTTTCTAATTAACTTACAAAGAACTTTGGAAGTATCTTTTCTCACTTGTCACTTTCCCATGTTTTCTTCCAATTGCTGTTTTCTTATTTCCTAATGAAAGCACGGTGGCACTATCTTTTAATTTTTAGGAAAATCACTCATGTGAGGAAACTATAGTTGTATCTGTGAATGAGTCCTGATGAAACAATTCAGATGGCTTCTTTAGTCCCAGGATAGTCAGACTTTACCTGCAGATACTTGACTGAGAAGTTAACTACTAATAATAGCAAGATCACATTTTCTGTTTAGATTTAATATCTCTACTACAAGTCCAACTTTGTTCCATGTTCTTCCTTTATATTAATCACTTACCAGTCAATTATCTGGTAATGAACAGGCTTTCGGAAGGTTTGATCTAATCTGACTAAATACTGACATTAAGACAACTAGATAAGATTGACAAGGAAAGTTTTATATTCTCAAAGTGTTTAGTTTGTTGGTTTGTTCTGTATTTTGCCACTTTAAGTAATGTTTGGACTAGGTACAAATTCAGGTATTCATTGAAGGTAAATGCTTAACATATCTTTTGCTTTCAAGAATTTGTTCTCTATATTTTTGCTTCCATATTATTTTAGATCAGTCCCCTAAAATACCTCGACCCCTCATTGATCTTAATGAAATTGTAAAAAATGTGATTTCTCCTTCCTTTTCTTTGGATTTCATTCATTTCCTGTGTCTGCGAGTTAGGCTTAGTGTCATGGACTCGTTGTGAATGACATGGAGCAGGTTTGCTTCCCCAGCAAAAACTTTCATGACTTTTGCTCCCAGCAGTTTAAATTTTCTCAATGCTTCAACCCATTCAATTTTTCATCCATGTTCTCATGCATGCAGAGGACAATAGAAAGAGAGAGCGCACATCAGCAAACCATGCCCTTTCAAAGGAAGTATTTGTTTCTGTATTTTGTAAAATAATGACTCAGATCTCTGATGAGAACTACCCAGATGCAAGCTGAACATCCTGATTCATTTGACCTGTCAAGGAATATACTTTCTTAACACCTAAAGTAAAAAATACTTTTTAACAATCTAGCAAGAAGTTTTCTTTGTAATTTTGCTGAAATTAGAACAACGCCCACTACTAGAAAAGACATAAAAATGTATCATTTATTGAGTCTAAAGTCCTAATTAAGAACTTCATGATAAATGGCATGTGTGATGTTATCAAACTCTGTAAGATACTTTGATTATTTAATAAGTACTTTGATCCATGTCATTCTAAAAGCTTTCCTGCCATAATCTCTCTCTTTTTTTTTAGTTTACTATAACTTCAATATTCTTTCACAGTTGATATTCATTCTTCTCAAGAAGAGAAATGATTTGGGAAATGATGTGGAATAGGATTCTCCTGCTGCTTTCAATCCGAAAGATGCTATGTGGTGAAACTCGCCTGGGGGTCCCTGCTGCTCCATAATGTTCCATCAGCATTGCCAAAAGTTGCTCGTAACTAGCTGTCTTATCTATTTCTTTGCCCATACAGGAAGTACTATTATTGTCTCTGGGTGAGAGTTTCATAGAATAATAAGACTGCACCCTAAGATCTTCCAAAGGTCATGATAAAGGAATTCACTCATTCCATCGTCCATTAGTTCTGACATTCACACATACATTGATCATGTACTCTCTCTACTAGGGCTTATGTAAAAATGGTGACTTTTGTGACAGGCTGAAAATGTGAGTTTAGCTATGTGATTAGGATAAGTCATATTAACATTAGATGGGAGACTTATATAACATAATTTAAGAGGCCAGAGTGTAAGAATTGCATGCTAGCATATATAATTAATGGTATTGATATACTTACTTTTAATTTTAATGATTTATGCAGGTGTGTAGTAAAAGTGAAGAATGTTTTCTTCTTTACCTCTTCCTTTGCTTTCCACTTTTCTTAGACTCCCCTCACCAACAAAATTCCCAGCATTGTTTAAAAAGTATTTGATACTAATTCAAAATTAGTTATTAATGCTAGCATATTTTCCCTTATGGAAGTGTTTGCATTTTAAAAAGAAATTTCTAATGGAAAAATGTCATATTCCATGGTCTCTTTTGAGATACAATATTTTAGAGGATGATGAGCTACCAAATAAGCCACAAGGAAGTACTTCTCCCATTAATGCGGAAGCTAGATGTTAGACTAATGTAAGCAAGTCTTTGCATAAAAGTAAATGAGCTTACAAAGAGAAGATTGAATGCAGGTGGATATATCACTCAATGTGAAAGCTGAATCAAATTAGTTTGGCCCTAACTCACTTTTTCAGTTTCACTCCTTTAAAGGCAATAAAAAAGTCATGAACCTCACAGCAAGACCAATTGTGCCTCTGTCACTTACCTACCGTCTAGTTCCAAGCAGCTAACTGAAGTCTCTTGCCTGTTTTCTCACACACTCGGCATCTATGGAACACAATCCAAATTCAAGACACCACCTGTTTCAGTTCAGAAAGTTTAATTGGAGCACAATCACACTCATTCATCTCTGCATTCTCTACAACAGCTTGTGTCCTCCTACCATAGAGGTGAGTAGTTGCAAGAGACTATATAGCTTGCAAGATGTAAAATATGTACTGTTTGGTACTTTACAGAAAAAGTTAGTTCAACCCATCTCAGGAAGCTTCCCAATCCAGGGAGAATATCTCTGTTCTTACAGAACTTGCCCTCCATCCAGAATGTGTTGGTGATCATCACCTCTGTGTGGTACTTCCTACGGTTTTGTTCTTTGATTCCACTCACTTTTATACATTTCTTACTCTCTTAGCAGTTTTTCTTTTTTCTTTTTCTTTCATTTTCACCTACTTTTAAAATTTGAGTGATCTCCAAAATGAAGTCATTAGATTCCCTAATTTTCAATCATTCATTATTTTATATAATCTTCACCTCTAAACACTAGAGCAATCCCCTGATTGGTCCACACTTTCCATTCTTCTCTCATCATAATTAATTCATTGCAAAACAAAACTATTCTGAGACTTTTAAAACCTTTTTCCCACTTGACCATATTCAAAGTAACTAACCTATAATCAGAATTCATGAAATGTTCAGTAAATATTTGTGGAACAAGTAAAGTAGACATCTGGTCTCACTGTCAGTCACCCTCTTGAAGTTGATTAGACTTCTCTTTCTTCCATTATGAGAGCTCATCAGGCACCATACAACAAATAAAATTATCCTAAAGGATTTGATTCACCCAACACACTTATGGGTGTGATTAATGTTCTTGCTCATGAATTGATCAGATAAATACAGCAACACAAAAGTACATCATACCAAGGTGGAGTTAAAATTTTTTAATAGTAAAAGAGAAAAAAAAATTAAAGAGCATCATGGAGCAACAGAGGGGAATGAAATAATATACATTTGGAATCATAAAAAGAAGAAACATTAATGAAAGCAATTTATGCCTTAGTCCCTCTACTTAATCACAGAAAAAAATGCACAACTCTCATAGCAAAAATTGTTGACTCTTTTGATCGAAATGAACTATCAAATGCATAGTAATGAAATAACTCATTCTCCACCCTCTTTTTGCCTATAGATGTGATCACAGTTCTATATACCCTCTTTTCTGAAGAATTTTCTCTTGTCTTAAAGCATAACTGAAGATAGAAATTATGTTTCTTTTGATACACAAAGCAATTTTCAGTTGAAAAACCTTCAGGAATGATTGCCAAATGCAAAAAAGACCCCCTGGCAATTATGAAGAGACTAAATCTTATAAAGAGACTAAATCTTAAAGCAAGATTTAGATGTGGTTGAAGATTGCAGCTGGAATTTAAAATAAAATTGCCTTTCTTTGCTCTCTCGCTTTTTTTTTTTAAATAAATTCACAGAGCCTGGATTATGAGTGATATGCCTGTCTTAGAAACACCAGCCAGCTTGGAATTATAGCTTGCACTGCCGGGTTTGTTTGCAAATAAAATAAAAGCAAGGAGAAAAGCAGAGACATAATTATGAAAGACACTAGAATGTGGAAAAGAGATTAAACCTTATTAAAATATCATTCCTAGGCATTAGCAGCACTTCTATAATTAATAATATAACAGTTGACTGCACTAAGCACCATAACAGAAATTAAATTTTCATTTATGAACAGGAATAATGAAGTAATATAAAAAGATTGGGTTTGGATTTTTCTGCTACCGAAGATTAATAATTGCCTAAGGTCTACATGCAGAATTAAGACACACATTTGGCTGTAGAGAAAGATAATTCATCAAATGTGCAAACATTCTTTAACCCTAGACTGTGGTCACAACATGAAATGGTTGCCAGTTTCCAATTCACCATTACTGGAGTCAGGCTTCCCCCTATTGCCTGTGTCAGTCAAAGTGTACTTTACAGAGAAAAAAAATAAATCAATACAAATGGGCAAAAACTTAAAGGTTGTTTTGTTTTAAAAAGAAGCCCCTAGCAATATAAATATCCAGTACATTGTTCCTATGGCAGTTGATAAGAGACTTTAACATTCGTAAGATTTCATTTTCTTGAAAATAATATCATCAGAGAATAAATAAGATGCATGGAATATCTTCTAGAAACTAAAAACTACTGTCGAGTTTTGTCCTTACTTTACTTTCTAAGGGCTTTAAAAGCAATGTTATAGTGCTTTAGTTCTATGTATGCAAAGTTGATAATATTTATACTATTATTTGCAAAACTTAGTACTCCCAGGAACAAAAAGTTAAGAAAATTTCATTAAAATATTTTTATTTATAATTATAGTGCTTAGTTTAGAAGAGGGGAAATCAATATTTATATAGAAGTTTAAGAATAAAAATTATAAAAATTGTCACAAATCCTATTTGTGACTCATCAGATGCAACATGTAGATTTGGTTATCGCTTTTGGTTAAATTCAAAGAACAGATAAAGAGTCCATAGTCACTCAGTGCAGACACGCAGCAGACACTTCAACGCAGTAAGTCCTCATATCTTCAGAGACCCTGTTTTACAGGGAGAGAAAGTCAATCTAAAGGAGATTTAGTATCAAATAATTTGAATCCAGATCAGTTGGAATCCAAAGCATTTTTTTTTCACTTTACTACATGATCCAGTTAGAATTTAATGTTCCGAAAAAAACTGATAATGATAAGATAATTTCAGAAATGTAAACATATTATTTTACCTAGAAAGATAAACACACAAACACACATGCATATATACACACATACATGTTCCCCCTTGATCCTAGCTTACTAGAGAATGTAGTACAAAAGGTTTTATCATGATCATTGTTTCTTAGTACATTTTGTGCTATCATGGAACACTTGAGGCTGTATAATTTATAAAGCTTAGAAATTTATTTTCACAGTTCAGGGTTAGATCAAGTCACTGTCAAGTTAAAACCTGGATTTTCTGCTTTGAAGAAGGTCCCATGAACTCTGTCCTCTGGAAAGGAGAAATGTGTGTACACATATAGCAGAATGAGAGAGAGAGAGAGAGAGAGAGAGAGAGAGAGAGAGAGAGAGAGAGAAATTTTAAAAGGCATAAACCAACAAGGACAAAGAAGATAAATCAGCTTTTTTGAAGACAGATGCTGTACAGTGAGCCTAGACTTTGTAGCGTGGATAAAATGGAAACCTCCATGTCTTCAGTGGGGCCATAATTATTTGTCAGAAATCTGACAAAATTGAGAAGCTGGGTACATCGTGCACTGCACAAAGACAAGATGAGAGCTAGGACAGAAAGGGATCTATTAGTTGAAAGTAATACCAGGCAGTTCAGTTCCAACATTCCCTTCTACTATACAACCCTTTTCTGAGTCTTTAGTTTAAATTTAGTACTAAGTTAACTTAGCAATTAGTGCCAAGTTAGTTATATCTTGGGAAAGAAGATAAATGGCCAATACAGCATCACCATTTCTCGTCATCCAGGTCCTTCAAAGTCACTCTGCAAAATCAAAACTAATTCACAGTGCTGTAGTGATATGTGGTCCAAATCCATGGCAGGAAACTAAATCTCCAAAGCAGTAGTATTCAGGGTGATCTCTGATAGCAGGCTTTTAGGTTATAAGGGATCTGTCCTATTGAATGAACCTATTGAAGGGTTGTGGGAGTGTTCTCTCTCTCTCTCTCATGTGTTGAAGGCCTTCTAGACCATTAGGAGGTGGTAGAACTTTTAGGAAGCAGAGCCTAGTAGAAGGAAGTTAGGTCACTGGAAACATGTTCCTGAAGGAGGAACTAGGAACTGGTGCCTCCTGTTTCTGTTTCCAGGCTACCAGGAGGTGAACAGGTTCCTCGGACACATGATCCCACCATGATGGTTCAAAAGCAACAGACCAACCAACCTTGAACTGAACCTTCAAAATTATGAGTCCAAATAAATGTTTCCTTCTCTATCTTGATTATCTCAGGTATTTAGTCACAGTGAGGGAAGGCTGACTAATAGAGTAGAAAAATCTGACCTCAATCAGACAATTAAAATGAAATGCAACAGTGATGTGTCATTTGCTAGTCCACATCCTCAATATGGTGTGGTAAGAATGAATTACATCTGTGGACTTCCTCTCAAGGAAGAAGCAAACATAACTCCAGCCTAATAATGAGAAAGACATCAGAAAATTTCCAGTTGAAACACATTCTATGAAGTCATTACTACTCGGAAGTGTGAAGATCATGAAAAACAAAGAATTCAGAAAATTGTCACAGCCAAGAGGAGCCTAACGAGACATGATGACTAAATGTGAAATTTGGAACCAGGAAAGAATAGTAGGTAAACTAAGGTAATCTGATGAGAGCATGGGCTTTAGTTAGTAACAATGTATCTGTATTGGTTCATTAATTGTGACAAATATCATAGATGAATGCAAAATATTAATAGAAAAAACTGAGTTGAGTTATATAGAAACACTCTGTATAATCTTTTCAACTTCTCTATAAATACAACTCAATTCAAAATAAAGTTTATTAAAAAGTCTTACACAAATGCCCACACCAGGGCCCAGGACCCTGAGCATTCAGCCTCTTTAGATGGCTGCTCTGTTGCTTTGGTTTGGCATCTCTTCCCTGGGCTTGATAATCAGCCAGCTTTGAGAATCCTTCTTTGAAAGAAAGGTCTCCTTTGTCATGATGTGAACACTGAATTATGTTGAAATCAATGCTATTAATGTTCAATATTATTACAAAATATTGAAAACTGTTATTCTAGCATTTTAGTGTTTTTGGAATAACTTGAGTAACAGAATCTTTTCTCAATTCTAAATGTTACAAAATCTAAATACAGATTTAATATTTTTGATGAAAATTTAGTATTCAAATTTAGATATGGTGTGAATATAATTAACACACCAGATTTTTGATACTCTATATGGAAAACAAATGTAAAGTATTAAGGATGTTTTCAGTCTGGACTTGTTGTTCAGTGGTACTGTGCTTGCCTAATAAGTGTGAGACCCTGGGTTTGACTCCCGTATCACACGAAGAAAATAAATGAAGCATTAAGCATATTTTGGATGCTTTATTTTTAATAAGTATTACTAAAATTAATTTCACCTTTTTCTTTCTGCTTTTCTAACATTAAAACTAGAAACTTTTAAATTACATATGTACCCTACTTTATTTTTCTAGTGGCTGTTGTTGATCTAAAACCCTAAGCTAAACGACCTAAAGTGAAACCATAATTAGCCATTGCCAATAATTATTGGAACATTCCATTTCCTCCTGACAAATTAAGCATACTGATGAAAAAGTTTTAATCATCCCTAAAGAAAATCACAAGTATAAAATGTCTCCAACTTGACAAGCCTTCTAGAAGGAGGTCTGTGATTTGAAACTTCATCAGCAATGTGAATGAAACAAGTCAGTGCAAAGAAAAGAGCACTTAGCTTTAAAGAAGGCCAGACAAAGGTCTGAGGTTTGTCCACCTGCTTAAGCTGTGTCCCACCCCCTCTCATTTTCAACTATTAAGTTGAAATAACAATACCTCTTCCATTGTTGTTTAAAACATGAATAATGCACATAACGTGCCTGGTACTTGGTCAACAAGCAACGATAACCATTTTTACCAAGGTTAAGCATCATTCACACTTCATGAAAATGAAGTTCTTGCCATTTGGGAACTGGATGATAAAGTGCAAGTTTTCAAGTGTACTCTCTCTCAATATTTTCGAAAAAAATATTTTCAAAAGTATTGGCTCTTTTATGTACTGGAGAAATGAGCAACAAGCCCAAACAGTGCACTGCCTTTATAGCTAATTCAGTTTCTTTCATTTATAACAGAACTCATGAAAAACAACAGAAAACCCCTGAAAACCCTAAATGTTGACTGTATAGATAACAGTACTATGAATACAGTGTAAAAATAATTACACTGTTGCTTCAATATATTCAGTTGTTGAATAAAAGAGAATTAGGCTCTAAGAGAAATGGAGTTTTTGGCAGTTCGGGTCTATATTATCAAACTAAAAATTAAATAGCAATTTCCCCACAAACCAATCACACATTACAGAGAGCATCACTGTTCTTAATTATGTAACAGGGGAGAATAAGTACTTCCAAGAAGGTTCTAACTGCTTTGTTCAAAATAAAGTTGTTGTTTTTTTTTTTTTTATTGTAAACAAATGGGATACATATTGTTTCTCTGTACATGGAGTAAAGGCATACCATTTGTGTAATCATAAATTTACATAGAGTAATGTTGTTTGATTCATTCTGTTATTTTTTCCCTTCCCCCCCTCCCACTCCTCTTTTCCCTCTATACAGTGCTTCCTTCCTCCATACTTGGCCCCCTCCCTAACCCTAACTCTAACCCTAACACTAACCCTTCCCTCCCCCCATTATGAGTCATCATCCACTTATTAGCGATATCATTCGTCCTTTGGCTTTTTGAGACTGGCTTATCTCACTTAGCATGATATTCTCCAATTTCATCCATTTGCCTGCAAATGCCATAATTTTATCATTCTTTATGGCTGAGTAATATTCCATTGTATATATATACCACTGTTTCTTTATCCATTCATCAACTGAAGGACATCTAGGTTGGTTCCACAGTCTGGCTATTGTGAATTGAGCAGCTATGAACATTGATGTGGCTGTATCTCTGTAGTATGCTGATTTTAAGTCCTTTGGGTATAGGCCAAGGAGTGGGATAGCTGGGTCAAATGGTGGTTCCATTCCAAGTTTTCTTGGAATGGAACCATACTGCTTTCCAGAGTGGCTGCACTAATTTGCAGCCCCACCAGCAATGTATGAGTGTACCTTTCTCCCCACATCCTCGCCAACACCTGTTGTTGCTTGCATTCTTGATAATCGCCATTCTAATTGGGGTGAGATTGAATCTTAGGGTGGTTTTGACTTGCATTTCTCTTATTACTAGAGATGTTGAACATTTTTCCATATGTTTGTTGATTGCTTGTAGATCTTCTTCTGTGAAGTGTCTATTCATTTCCTTAGCCCATTTGTCAACTGGATTATTTGAATTCTTGGAGTAGAGTTTTTTGAGTTCTTTATAGATTCTGGAGATTAGTGCTCTATCTGAAGTATGATTGGCAAAGATATTCTCCCACTCCGTAGGCTCTTTCTTCGCATTGCTGATAGTTTCCTTTGCTGAGAGAAAGCTTTTTAGTTTGAATCTATCCCAGTTATTGATTCTTGCTTTTATTTCTTGTGCTATGGGAGTCCTGTTAAGGAAGTCTGGTCCTAAACCGACATGTTGAAGATCTGGACCTACTTTTTCTTCTATAATCTGCAGGGTCTCTGGTCTGATTCCGAGGTCCTTAATCCATTTTGAGTTTAGTTTTGTGCATGGTGAGAGATATGGGTTTAGTTTCATTCTGTTGCATATGGATTTCCAATTCTCCCAGCACCATTTGTTGAAGAGGCTATCTTTTCTCCATTGCATATTTTTGGCCCCTTTGTCTAGTATGAGAAAATTGTATTTATTTGGGATTGTGTCCGTGTCCTCTATTCTGTACCATTGATCTACCTTTCTATTTTGGTACCAATACCATGCCGTTTTTGTTACTAGTGCTTTGTAGTAGAGTTGAAAATCTGGTATTGCAATACCCCCTGTTTCACTCTTCCTGCTAAGGATTGCTTTAGCTATTCTGGGTTTTTATTCTTCCAGATGAATTTCATAATTGCTTGCTCTATTTCTGTAAGGTACGTCATTGGGATTTTAATTGGAATTGCATTGAATTTGTATAGCACTTTAGGTAGTATGGCCATTTTGACAATATTAATTCTTCCTATCCAAGAACATGGAAGATCTTTCCATCTTCTAAGGTGTTCTTTAATTTCTTTCTTTAGTGTTCTGTTGTTCTCGTTGTAGAGGTCTTTCACGTCTTTTGTGAGATTGATTCCCAAGTATTTTATTTTTTTCGAGGCTATTGTGAATGGGGTAGTTTTCCTAATTTCTCTTTCTGAAGATTCATCACTTATGTATAAAAATGCATTGGATTTATGAGCATTGATCTTGTAACCTGCTACTTTACTGAATTCACTTGTGATTTCTAAGAGTTTTCTGGTGGAATTTCCAGGTTCCTCTAAATATATAATCATGTCATCAGCGAACAGGGATAGTTTGAGTTCTTCTTTTCCAATTCGTATCCCTTTAATTTCTTTGGTTTGTCTAATTGCTCTGGCTAGAGTCTCAAGAACGATGTTGAATAGAAGTGGTGAAAGAGGGCATCCCTGCCTTGTTTCAGTTTTTAGGGGGAATGCTTTCAGTTTTTCACCATTTAGAATGATATTAGCCATGGGCTTAGCATAAATGGCCTTTACAATTTTAAGGAATGTTAGCACTATCCCTATTTTTTCTAGTGTTTTGAGCATGAAGGGGTGCTGTATTTTATCAAATGCTTTTACTGCATCTATTGAAATAATCATGTGATTCTTGACTTTAAGTCTATTGATATGGTGAATGACATTTATTGATTTCCTGATGTTGAACCAACCTTGCATCCCTGGGATGAAACCCACTTGATCATGGTGCACTATCTTTTTAATATGTTTTTGTATGCGATTTGCTAAAATTTTGTTGAGAATTTTTGCGTCAATGTTCATTAAGGATATTGGTCTGAAATTTTCTTTCCTTGATGAGTCTCTGTCTGGTTTAGGTATCAGTGTGATATTGGCTTCATAGAATGAGTTTGGGAGGGTTCCCTCCTCTTCTATTTTATGGAATACTTTGAGAAGTATTGGAATGAGCTCTTCTTTAAAGGTTTTGTAGAACTCGGCTGAGAACCCATCTGGTCCTGGACTTTTCTTTGTTGGTAGGCTTTTGATGACTTCTTCTATTTCAGTACTTGAAATTGGTCTATTTAAATTGTGTATGTCCTCCTCGTTCAGTTTAGGCAATTCATATGTCTCTAGAAACCTGTTGATGTCTCCGAAATTTTCTATTTTGTTGGAGTATAGATTTTCAAAATAGCTTCTACTTATGTTTTGTATTTCAATCTTGTCTTGTGATATTTCCTTGTACTTTCCGAATTTTAGTGATTTGGATTTTCTCTTGTCTTCTCTTTGTTAGTGTGGCTAAAGGTTTATCAATTTTGTTTATTTTTTCGAAGAACCAGCTATTTATTTTGTCAATTTTTTGTATTGTTTCTTTTGTTTCAATTTCATTGATTTCAGCTCTGAGTTTAACTATTTCCTGTCTTCTACTACTTTTGGTGCTGGTCTGTTCTTCTTTTTCTAGGGCTTTGAACTGTAGTGTTAGGTCGTTTATTTGTTGAGTTTTACTTCTTTTATTAAACGCACTCCATGAAATAAATTTCCCTCTAAGTACTGCTTTCATAGTGTCCCAGAGATTTTGATATGATGTTTCTTTGTTCTTGTTTACCTCTAAGAATTTTTTAATTTCCTTCCAAATATCTTCTGTTATCCATTCATCATATAATAGCATATTGTTTAATCTCCAGATGTTGGAATAGTTTCTGTGTTTTACTCTTTCATTTATTTCTAACTTCAATACATTATGATCTGATAGAATACATGGTAGTGTCTCTATCTTCTTGTATTTGCTAACATTAGCTTTGTGGCATAATATATGGTCTATTTTAGAGAAGGATCCATGTGCTGCTGAGAAGAAAGTGTATTCGCTCTTGGTTGGATGGTATATTCTATAAATGTCCGTTAAGTCTAAATTATTGATTGTGTTATTGAGATCTATGGTTTCTTTGTTCAATTTTTGTCTGAAGATCTGATCAGTGGTGAGGGAGGCGTGTTAAAATCACCTAGTATTATTGTGTTATGTCTATTTGGTTTCTGAAATTGAGAAGGATTTGTTTGACATACATGGATGAGCCACTGTTTGGGGCATAGATGTTTATGATTGTTATATCTTGCTGATTTATGCTTCCCTTAAGCAGTATGAAATGACCTTCTTTATCCCTTCTGACTAACTTTGGCTTGAAGTCCACATTATCGGAAATGAGGATGGATACTCCAGCTTTTTTACTGAGTCCATGTGCATGGTATGTTTTTCCCCATCCTTTCACTTTTAGTCTATGGGTATCTTTTTCTAAGAGTTGAGTCTCTTGTAGGCAACATATTGTTGGATCTTTCTTTTTAATCCAATGTGCCAGCCTATGTCTTTTGATTGATGAATTCAGGCCATTAACATTCAGGGTTATTATTGAGATATGATTTGGTTTCCCGGTATTTGGCTCATTTTTTAAATTTTATTTATTTATTTATTTGACTCAACTTGGTTCCTCCTTTATTTGACAATTCCTTTAGGATAATTCCTCCCTTTGCAGATTTGCTTCTTTGTTTTTCATCTCTTCCTCATGGAATATTTTGCTGAGAATGTTCTGTAATGCTGGCTTTCTTTTTGTAAATTCTTTTAGCTTTTGTTCATCATAGAAGGATTTTATTTCATGATCAAATTTGAAGGTAAGTTTTGCTGGGTATAAGATTCTTGGTTGGCATCCATTTTCTTTCAGGGCTTGAAAAATGTTGTTCCAGGCTCTTCAAGCTTTTAGGGTCTGGATTGAAAAATCTGCTGATATCCGTATTGGTTTCCCCCTGAATGTAATTTGGTTCTTTTCTCTCACAGCCTTTAAAATTCTGTCTTTATTTTGTATGTTAGGTATTTTCATTATAATGTGCCTTGGTGTGGGTCTGTTGTAATTTTGTGTATTTGGAGTCCTATAAGCCTCTTGAACTTGATTTTCCATTTCATTCTTCAGATTTGGGAAATTTTCTGATATTATTTCATTGAATAGATTGTTCTTTCCTTTGGTTTGTTTCTCTAGGCCTTCCTCAATCCCAATAATTCTTAAATTTGGCCTTTTCATGATATCCCATAGTTCTTGTAGATTCTGTTCATGATTTCTTACCATCTTCTCTGTTTTTTCAAGTTTGTTTTCAAGGTTAAATATTTTGTCTTCAATGTCTGAGGTTCTGTCTTCCAGGTGTTCTATCCTACTGGATATGCTTTCTATGGAGTTCTTAATTTGGTTTATTGTTTCCTTCATGTCAAGGATTTCTGTTTGGTTTCTTTTCAATATGTCTAACTCTTTATTGAAATGCTCTTTTGCTTCCTGTATTTGCTCTTTTAACTGTCAATTGGTGCGATCATTCAATGCCTGCATTTGCTCTTTCATCTCATCGTTCAGTGGGTGCATTTGCTCTTTTATCTCATCGTTTGCTTCCCTGATCATTTTAATTATGTACATTCTGAACTCCTTTTCTGTCATTTCTTCTGCCATTCTGTCACTGGGTTTTATTGGTGTAACATCTAGATTTGTTTGCAGCATTTTCTTTCCTTGTTTTCTCATATTGTTCAGGTATCAGTGGACCGCTGAGATATTGCAGATTTCCTCTATTGACTTACAATGTCCCTGAAGATTTCTATATATATCCCCTCTTAGCCTTCAGTAGGCTGAAGTCTTGGAGGAAGTTGATAATGCGGTTCTCCACAAGGAAGCTGCCTCTCTAGGAGTGGTGGCCTTCAGGTGGGGTATATTCCCTTTTAGTGGGCGGAGGTGCCTCCACTTGTTGACCAGTGGTCATCCAAAGGGGAACTAGGCTGCGGGCTGAGGCAAGGCCTGTTTGGGCCTGAGTCTCTGGTTTTACCGTCCTTGTGGGAAAACCTCACCTGGCAGGGAAGACTCATCCGGTGGGGAGGTCTTGCTGGTCAGTTCCTCTCCTAGAGGTTCCCCTCAATTTACAGCTACCGCCTGGGCTGGGCTGCCTTCCTCTGCAAAGTTCCCATTGGCCCAGACCTACCTCCTGGTCCTGGGAGCCTCACCCTTCGCAGATGAATCTCCTTAGGCTGCCCCTCCTCAGAGAATCTGCCCGCAGTCCTGGAAACTTTGCTCCACCCCTAAGCGTGTCTCTGTGCAGCTCTTCCACCAGGAAGCCTCCTAGGTCCTGGACCCTGCTCTGCACCTAATTGCCTGGCTAAGCGGCCCCTCCTCTGAGCAGACCCCTGGGGCCCCGTACAATCGCTCTGAGTCCCAGAGACCCACTGCCCGCCTCTTCCTCCAGACAGCCACCCGGTGTTCCGGTGTGGTCACTAGGAGTCCAAGCAACTCACTGTGTGCCTCCTCCTCCCACCAACCGCCTGTAGCCCTGGGCAATCACTCTGAGTCAAAGTGACCCACCCCGTTCCTCCTCCTCCTCCAGGTAACCCCCCGAGTGTTGAGGAGCGGTCGCTCTGAGTGGCTCTGAATTCACGTGACGCGCTGCATGCCTCCTCTGGGCAGCCGCCCGGAGCTCTGGTGCGGCCACTCGAGACCAAGCGACCCACCGCGCTTCTCCTCCAGGCAGACCCCTGTGTTCAGGAGCGGTCGCTTTAAGTCCAAACAACTCACCACTCGCCTCCTCCTCTGAGCAGCTGCCCGGAGCTCTAATGCAGTCACTGTGAGTCCAAACGGCCCACCGCACTCCTCCTCCTCCTACTCCTACTCCTCCGGGCAGGCCCCGGTGTTCAGAAGTGGTCTGAGTCCAAACAGCTCGTTGCACAGCTCCTCCTCTGGCAACTGCCTGTAGCTCTGGTGCAGTCACTCCGAATCCAAGTGGCCGCGCTCCTCCTCTTCCTCCTCCTCCTCAAGGGCAGGTCCTGGTGTTCTGAGACCACACAGCTCTCCTCACCGCTCCTCCCCTGGGCAGCCACCGGAGCCCCAGTGGTTGTTCCAAGTCCCAGCACTGTGCTGAGCGGCCTCCTCTAGGACGCTCCCAGTTGTCCGAGTTCACTGCTCCAGCAGGGGGAGGGGCGTCTCGCCGGCAGCTCTACTTTACAAAGTTCCCTGCGTTCCAGGACTACCTTCCCATCCGGGACGCCTCCCCAACGGGAGAGACTCACTCAGCTGCTTTGAGTTGGTCCCAAGTCTCTCAATATCTCCTCTTTTGAATCCTGAGTCCTGGAGCAACATGAAATGCAGCCGCCCTCTAGGCCACCATCTTGAAAACCCCAAAATAAAGTTTTAAATCACGTGAATTTAAAGCAGGTTCATATAGACTTGGAAGATAACAAAGTAGTTCCGAAGTTCAGATCCCACATAACTGCTGATACCCAAATGTTTGACTTGGGAATTAGAAGAGTGAAATGAAGGTCTTCAGTGTTTTTATGTAAATCCACTGTATTCATTTCACAATAGTAACTTCACTGCCATTTTTTGTGTTTATTTCTACTTTAAAATTCAAAAGAAGCAACAATATTCCCTTTTTATGAGTAGCATCAACTTTTGCATGGGTTTATGAAGATACATTCCTTTTGTAAAAAAATATATTACACATTTTTAGCTTATTTCTTCATGAGGACAAAAGGCAGGATAAAGAACACTGTAAGAAGTGCTAAGTGCATAACCTTAAAACATCATATAAATGTACAGAATGGGAAATGCATTAAATATTTGTTGGTGAAATTGAGCCTGCTGGCATATTTTAAAATGTATTCATCCTTATTCGGTATTTTTATATCAACCTTTAAGAAGCTTTGGCTATTTTGACTGTGGACTATTATAATGCAAAAATGGAAATTTATAAAGCTTTCACATAATTTTTGGTAACTATAAGAAATTAAATTTAATTATGAACCTACGACATTAAATTTGACATTTCTGTCAAACATATATAATCTGCTTTTTAATACAATCATATCTAATCTGCAGTGTTTAAATTATAAGATTTATTTTGGCTCAATTTTGAGCCTTGACTTTCACCATTCCTCATTTGACTCTGCTCTGTCTCCTCCCTATGTGACAAATTTCTGACCTTTCAAAGGAAGAGCATATACATTTGCAAGTTTCGTGATCCACATCATCTTTATGAGATGCATATTTCACCAGTCTTTTATAATTTCTCAGTTGTAACTGTAAAGCAGATTATAATTAACTATCTCACAGTTCGCTCAACCACGTAGATATTTGTTATTTTTGTCGATTATATAAAGCAGACTTTTTATCGCTTTGGCAAACAAGATACAGAGACTATAAACTAAACACCAGAATGGGCCATAAAATTTTTCTGTTAAATCAAGCTCCATTTCTGGTCTGAGAATACACATATAATGTAGATTAGATATGTTTTTGAAAATATTATAATCACTTCAATGCATTTGCTTCCCTTTATTAAAAAATGTGTGACAGATGTACTGAGTTTAACGTGTAAGTAACAGAGGTTATCCATCAGACTTCATTCAAAGTGCCCTTGAAGTCAACTTGTTTTCAGAAACAGATAAATGAAGCAGTATGTGGCAAGTCTTCAATGAAAAATACTTTCTAATTTTTGATCAAGATGTTTTCATTGTCTCCATCCAGCAATTGCTATGGCAAGGAGGATGATACTAGGAGAAACAGCACTGAAATTGCTGAAAATTGGATCAGTGGATGGCAAAATAGGTCTTATGTATATAAAGTATTTACAGACTTGATCAGAGTACCTTCAGTTTGCCAACTGTTTCCTGATCACTGACCAATTGAATCATCAGCATTGAATCTGCATGTTCATTGTTTCCATGGACAAAATAATGGAGGGATATTTGGAGGAAAAATTTTCTAGTTTAGCAAATTGACCAATCATTTGAATAATGTCCAATCTTTCCATTCCCTTTGATTTGTGTTGACCAAAATTTAGTTATTCTTAGTTGATTTATGTTTGGGAGTAGGGAAATTAATCAAAAAGCAATAGTCATGCCATGTTGGTGTCCCAAATACCACTCAAAATCTTCTGGACCACTTTTTTTAAGAACAAAAGAAGTTATTAAGTATAGCCTTATGTGACTAAACCATATAAACATTTAAATCATCTTTTATTGTTTTGTTTTGCCTTACTGGGTAATAAACCCAGGGTCTCACACATGCTAGGCAAGTGCTCTACCACTGAGCTACTTCCTCTTCACTCATCTTTTGGTGACTGACATAATTTGATTTGCAGAGAATATACAGCAAGGATACGAGTACTATGAACCATAGTATATACTTTCTTTCTAATCAGGAATTAATTGTCATAACTGTTTTGAAACTGTGGTTCCTCCCATCTAAGCAAATGCACTGCACCTATCCCAACCACTGAACATTATTTCAATTTACTTCTGCTGTAGGGTCAACAGATTTGTATTAATTCTGGATTAACCCACTGGGAAATAGCAGGGTACAGAAATGTGGTTAATGGAGAGAAGATATTAAATTCAAAATTTGATAATGAATACCTTCTATTTGGACCATGAAAACTACCTCAAAACTTGACTAAACTGTGATGAAAGGAGAATCACAGCTTCCTAACTCATCACTACTCTCTTAAATAGCTCTTTAGCTCCATAGTACTTCCATGGAAAAGGATTACTTCTATTGTTTCCAATCCATGAGATTATAAGCACTTGAACATATTATTGATAACCCATATATTTCTGGAAGCACAATTTCCTCTCCCAGATGACTGGTGTTACAGAGTATTACACTTATATGTAAAAAGCTATGTTGTGAGAACTATGATGTCTATATTTAAAATCCATATTTAAAAATCCATGTCTCCTTTTTACTTCCAGGAATTCATTAGAAACAAATAAGTTAAAACTCCTATTACAGCTTTGTATAGCCACCTATAAAAGAGTTTTTTTTATTTTTAATTTTGGAAAAACATTATAACTTATCTTTTTTTTAAAGGAAGAACTGCCTTTTGTAGCTTATTTAAATAAAAAGAAAAGAAAGAGAAAATGCTATTCATTTCAGGCTAGGAATATCTTAGAATTTGAATTTATTCTTAACAAACAGCTAATATTATATTATTACATTACAATATAATATTATATTATACTGGCTCATATTAATGCTATTCCTCCTTAAAAGTGTGTGTGTGTGTGTGTGTGTGTGTGTGTGTGTGTGTGTGTACATGTGCATGTGTGTGCATTTTCTAAGATTTTCTTACTAGAAAATTTCCAGCAGAAAGACAAGGCATGTCTACCTCTGCAAAGTAGCCCAGAGCTGCTCAAAATTCGGTTTAAATGAGTTTAGAGGTCCCCTACAGTTTCATTGTCAGCTGAGTACTCCTTCTCTCCAAAATGTCACTTTCCTGGGTTTTTGTGATTTTGAATTCTCAGAGTGTCAAGAAGGAATGAAGAAGGTGAAATCACTTCCTCTCTCTAATGGATAGGGATTTTCAAAAGGAGTTGGAAATCTGCTGGGAAACAATGGAAGAGTGAGAATGAAGACTGAGGTTGAAGCAAACTAAGTAGTACTGTGTGTGTGTGTGTGTGTGTGTGTGTGTGTGTGTGTGTGTGTGTTTACTTTTCCCTAGAACTGTTAAAGCATTTATGTTTTCCTTCAGTTTCATATTTTATCTTCTTGTATTGAAAGTCCCTCTGTCAAGTCAGAGCTGAGCCCAACAGGACAACAAGTCAAGTCAGAACTATATGTGAAACCAGCCTCCATAAGGAAGGAGGCCTTGGAGTGACAGACAGCAGCCTGGCAGGAAGGTAGAGAACTTACTACCTGGATGTGAAAGTGGTACCTGCAGGAGAAGGCGTGTATTGTTTCAGATGCTCCTTGATTTCATTCTACACCAACGATTACATTTTGAGGGTTTGATATCACTACATTTATATGTGTATGTGTGTGTGTGTAAATATACACACATACATTAGAGAATTCAGGTACATAATTTTCAGGGAAAAATTAGAAATTTTAATGTAAATAACTTCGCTGTTCTGCTATACACGTTCTTACTTCCTTAACATGCCAATCATGAAATATTGACCAAAGATTTCAGATATGTCAAGGTGCACACAGTATATTAGGACTAGAAGTCTTTTTTGTAAAAATAAAATTGTTTTCTTTTAATCTAGTCCACTTTTTTTTTCTTTTTTGTCTCATTTTTTTTTCTTTTTGCTTATTGGCTAATGTGTTAGCAAAGTGCTACAATAATGAAATATCAATATTCATTTGCCAATCTCACTGAGATGCCCTGAGTGAACCCAAGCAGCACAAAATAATTTGTATTTGGAATGCTGATTGCCTAATTAGACTCATAAATATGACTGAATTTTAATCAATTAGGTTTATTTGACTCATGAGCCATTTAGAAATCCTTCTTATGATATAAAATGCAAGATCAAATAATAGTTCACAGATTAGGAGTTTTCCAAATAAAACTCATTGGGTCACACAAAAAATGAACATAGATATAATGAAAAGCAATATAGTGAGTCATGTTCTATTTCTAAAAGCAATTTTTTCTGATGTGATAAATTATAAGATGTGGAAAAGATAATTAACTAGGTTGCTTTGGGTACAAATATTCACATTTTTGTCATTTCTGTCCAGTGGAAGCTGGCAACTGCAATTTAATTTCCTAATTAATGCACACTATGCATACATTGGATTAAAATGCAATGAGTGTAAGTGTTCTATGAAACATTTATGTGACTGATCTAATTGGCCACTTGTGTACCAATTAAACACAGCTTAATATTCTTGGAATAATTACAGCAAATACAGCTTTCAGCACATTTCTGGCCTTAGTGAAAATAACAAAACTAATCAAAAGAATAAAAAAAACAAACTGTTGCCTGGGAACAAAACAAGATGTCTGAAGAAGAAAGGAAAGAGCCAGAGGAAGGATCAGAGGAAACTGAGAGATATACTGAAGAAATACAGGTTTTGGAGGCTGAGGCTAATTTACCTGAATTGACCATTCACTCAAAGGAGCTAACTGGACCCAGGAGAACAGCAAGCTTCCAGCTCAGGCAACATAAACTTAGTGGCATACTGACTGCTGAAGGAAGCTAACACTTTGGCACTAGAAAATTTCCCAGATCAAGTTCAATTAAATACACACACACACACACACACACACACACCCATATAGATGCTTTGAATATACATAATTTCATACATGTGTGTGAGTGTGTAACAAACACAGGGAAATAAAACATCATGAAGGAGAATAAGAAAGGGGAAAAACTACACACTTGGTATCCCCCAGCCATGAGTGTTAGACACATATTAGCACAAACTATAAACTGACTACGTATAAATATTCAAGAGGTGCCAAGGTCCAGCCCTAGCAGGGGTCGTAGTGGTCACAGGTGATGGAGTAGGTGTCGGCGAGGTGGCGAACAAAGCAACACAAACTCAAGGAACGGATGCTAAGTTCTAAATTTTATTTTTTCCCAGCCAGCTTTTTAAACATTAAAAGGTTGACAGTTACACATGTTTTTCCAGAACAGAAAAAGATCACAAGGAAAAATAACAAAAATATCTTGTATAATCATTACTAGACCAGGCAATGAAGTATTCTAATTATTTTTAGTAATTGCTTACTCATGATAACCTATAACTAAACAATATGATATATTAATATTGCTTAACTAATCATAAAGGTTAAAGCAAGTTCAGCAGGGTTGAGTAAATGTCAGTTGTGTGGCTACTGCTGTGGTTAATAAGTGCTAGACAGTTTAAGCTAACAATAATATGACATCATCTTCTACTGTGTGAACTTAATATTGAGGAACTTTTTCTCGGGGGGATAGGTGGCCAATGATATTTACAGCATTTAGTAAATGCTAATCTTTAAGAAATGGAATATCTTGCACTCTTGTATGTATGCTTTCAAGCCAGATTATAACATGTCCTGATTTTACATCTAAATATCTCGTGGGAGACAAAGGAGGGTCTAAATCCAGGGGCTTAAGAGGCATCCCTCTGTAAGGATGTCATGGCTTTCCATTAATTAAATAAGCATTGTCATAAGGTGTTTTCACTGCAGGAACTCTATTTTCTTTATTTCTTCTGTTCCTGTTAATTTTTCCTGATGGGGTTGGAGTTATTTGCCTACTTCAGGTCATCTGAGAGTAGTCAACAGGGGATTGGCAGCTAGAATCCATTTTTGTATTTTCTCATAACATTCTTGGTTACTCAAAGTTTCATTACAAATGACTAAATCTGAAATCACTATTCCATGTTCCATTAGAAGTCTGATTTTTATGTTTTAACCCTGGTTCTGTTAAGACCCCTATTTTCAGGGAAAACACATAAAATATTAATAGTAAACCTACACATATTAAGCAAGCAAGGAAGGAAAGTCCGCAACCAAATTCCCAATAAGATGAGACTTTGCAAACACCTTTATTACTTAGCGGAATCCTTGTCAAGCACTGAGGGGAATTGCAGGTGGAGTAACAAAGAGGAGAAAAGATGAAATTTTAAAATGATCAACTAATAAGGTATTATCAAAACTGACAAAACAGATTTTTAAAAATCACAAATAAAAAGCAGAATCCTTTGGAAATAATTCAGCCAATAGCTAAACTATGGAACCAACATAGATGCCCTTCAACAGGTAAATGGATTAAAATAAAAGATGGTACATATACACAATGGAATATTACTTGTTGTGGGACACAACTTAAGAACAGACTGATCACCACTGAGAAGCCCAAAGTTGAGACTCTTTATTAGCCTGCTGACTGACTGTCTCACACAATGTCCCAAAAATGGCTATTGGGAGAACAGCTCCAACCATAGGGTTGCAGAGGTTTTTATACCATAAATCAGTACATTAATCATAAGTGTCTATTACTGATAGACACTTAACACTACAAAATAACATCATGAGATCTAAAATCATTAGCAAAAAGGGAAAGTGGGTCAAAATGACCTTACTTAGACACAAATTAAAGAATGATTACTAACATCTAGACAATCATTGTTAACATGGTACATTGTTTGGGAAAAATAGGAATCAAAAAGAGAACAATCTTTCATTATACAAGAATTGCCACTTTGTGTTGCCAAACATGTCATGCTAAGCATCTGATGATGGGTACAGGGGCAGGGTTTTCCCATAGGAGTATTTCTTACATAACATGGAGTCTCAGGGTAAAATGGAGTCTGTTTAGACTTTGCCCATTCAGCCTGGTCTATAACATTTCCATGGAGTTAAATATATCAATTTCAGCCTTAAAAAAGATTGAAATTATGGCAGTCACAGATAAATGCATAGAGCTGGAGAAGACTATGCTAAGTGAAATAAACCAGTCCCAAAAAAACAAAGGCAGAATGTTTTCTCTGATAAGCGAAGGCTGACCCATAATGGGGTGGAGGGAAAGAAGGGACTTTGGATTGTGGAGAGGGGAATGAAGGGAGGAGAGGGGGTGTGGGGAGGGGAGGAGAAGGCGTGTGGGGGTGGGAAGGATGATGGAATGAGATGGACATCATTACCCTATAAACATGTATGATTACACTACCAGCGTGACTCTGCCATGTTTAGCCAAAGAAAGGAGAAGTACACCATTTGTGTACAATGTCTCTAAATGCATTCCGTCATGTATAACTAATTGGAACAAATTTTGTTGTTGTTGTTGTTGTTGTTAATAGTTTTTTAATCCACATGTGCCTGATCATGTGTGTTCATAGAGAACAGTGTAATGTCACGTTGTGGGAGGTCAGATCAGATGGACTGACACCCGGTTTCTGCTCCTGGTTTCTGAGCAGAGCCTGCAGCACGTGCTCTTTCCGCACCTCTCCAGCGGGCCGTGCAGTCCCTCTGGTCCCCTGCTGCACAGCCCCCTCCCTCTGCCCACCATCTGATCCCCTGCCCTGCCCCCATCCCCAGCCGCCTAGGTCCCTGGTCACCACCATTTCCCTCAGTGCTCCGGTATCGTGGGGCTCTTGAGATCCCACGTGAGGGGCCAGGGCCACGTGTCCTCCCATGCTGGCTTGTCTCCCTGAGCACAACGTCCTTGTCCTGCTGCAGCAGATGACAGGCGTCTTTCCTTCCCCAGGCGTGGTGGTCCCTGAGGATGCATGGCAAGCACGCTGTACCATCACGGATGGGCACGTGGGTCATTTCTAGCTGCGGTGGACAGGGCTGCGATAGGCGTGGGGTGCAGGTGCCTTGTGGGATCCTGCTTTCCTGTCCTTGGGCTGTGTGCCTTCTTGGGTGGCTGCATCACACATCATTTTTTAAAATTTTTTTTTGAAAAATTAAAAATAAAAATAAATTTTAAAAAATGTAGTCATTGATAGTGAACTAAATGGCACATACCAGCTGAAGATCAAAATGATGAACTGGAAATGGATCTGAAGAAATCACACCAAGTTCACACAAAGAGTAGAAGTGAGACCCTTAACAATACACACAATCTGCAAGATCCTACAGAACTCCCATGAGAAACGGTGAAAGGTTGGAAGCTCCTTCTAAGACCAGGAGCACTAGTCAACACTGAAGAGCTGGATCTGCAGTGGTGGGGAAGAGAAGAAAGAGTGTAAGGGATCGAAGAGCTGCAGATGATGACTGTCGACAAGACAATGCAACAACTCCACCGAGAGCTAATTAAAATTAACATAAAGCTTGGCAAGATGACTCAAGAAAAAGTGTGCAAAACCAATTTCATTTCCTTATATCAGAAATAGGCTTTTATAAACTAATATCCAGAATTATGCCATTTTTGATAACATCAAATAGCAAGATATATTCATTTATTTACATCTGATGAAAGTTCATCGATATACATTAAAGAAAAATAAAATCTATAGAGAAATATACACTGTTCATTTTAAAGAAAACAACACCTATTTTTTTCTTAAAAATGTAATTGGCCCCATAATACTACATATTGATTTAATAGTAATTCCAGTGAAATTTGAAATGGTATTTTTTTCTAAGAAAATTAACATGCTGAATGTTAAAACTGAAAACAGCCAAGCTATTTTTATAGAAGAAATACATAAGGAATTAATCCAAATCTATGAATCACATTACATATCTATAATATTTCAAGCAGCATCAATTTGGTGCACAGATTTTGTTTAATGAAGCAAAGAAACCAAATTCAGGTCAAAAAGAATCATAGAAATAAGTAGGAAATTTGGTGTTTGCTTTTTTTCCTACCATTTGAAAATCTCCCCCTTATTCCTCAGGTCTTGCTTAAATGTGATAAAGACTCTTCTCTACAGAACCTATCAAAAGATCCATCATTAAATAGATACAAGACTTTTAGGAAACATGGCATATTGAGATTATTTAGGTTTAGGTCATATACTCAATGAGAGCTTCACTAAATAATTTATTTGAAGTATAATGTGATATTTATATAATGAAAGTAAAGTTGAAAACCAGGCTCAACAGCAATAATTGGTAAACCTTTTCTTTAAAATAGAAACCAACATATCTTAACATGTTAATCTCAGGTTGTATTTCAAGTGCTGTCATTAGTTCAGTTCTGTTTGTCTTCTTTTCACTCATTCTTTTCATTTCTACTCCTGCACACACATTTTATTCTTACCAGTAGAATAGTTTGCTCCTTCCCCCTCAACTTATCCAAATCCAATCCTTCCATCTTGACTTTCAGAGGTCACTCCTTTCGTCTCCACCCCTGAATATACTCCACTTCCAGTATATTCCACTTTCAGTCTGGGCCTGAAAGAGCTCTTTCCTCAGTCTTGGGTGCCACTTTACACTACATTTAAAGTCATCAATTGCTTCTGTTCTACTTAGTTTTTGCCTTCCTTGCATACACCTAGATGTTTCCTGCTGAGTTTGTTAGGGCTTTAGAATCTTACTTCCTGATTTATTTATCCTGTTCCCCATTCATTATTTTTCCACTTTCCCAACTCTGGCCCCTGAGATTTCAGCACTTTGTTTATTCAACTATCATGTCAGACGTAATTGGTACAAAGTAAGCTCTCAGAGATTACCTGTTGAATGGATGAATGAGCAAATATTCATTCTGTCCACCAGATGCATAGGCAGGAGGTCAGGAACAAATAATATGATTTGTTTATTTTTCCTCTGCACCCAGCACAGTCCTAAGTACATAGATTATCTTACAGATTATTAGAATAATATTACAGATTATGTATGTGTTGAGTGAATGTGTCTGTAGGAGACTGTGTGAGAGACAAAGGCAGAAACAGGAGGAGTTACCTTTCGAGAGGTTAGTACAGTGTTCAAAATGCAAATCTTTCTTCTAGAAGATTAATTGCTAACATATTATAATTTCACTTACATGAAAAAGTATTTAACTTATAAAAGTTAAGCTTTATACTTAACTTTTGAACATCAGTAGTCTTTGAGTCTAATTTATTTCCTATTTCATGACTTTTTTCAAGATGTGTATTTCCAAATAACCTCTCTCATAAACTTTGAGATTTGATCTTCTGTTAATCATTTGAAAATTAAACCCCTATGTAACTGGATATTGTATTCAAATATTTTATTTTCTGTATAAATGAGTTAGACTTTTCTATAGGAGAAAGCTCTTCTCAGACAAATCGGTGTAATGCACAAAAGAGGGACATGTCACAAATAATTTTACAGAATTATATTAACTCTTCATGTTTCAAGAAGTGAATCATGTTGCCTCAACTTTGTCCTCTGCTACAGTGGCGATGATGTCAGATCTGCTTCTCTCCCTATCTGACAGTACAGAAGCCCTCCCATACATCCCACTGGTCAACACGTGATGTCACCTCCCTATGTCAACATAGAGAGGCCCCAAAAAGGGAAAGTTAGACCTCTTCTTCTTCACTTTCCTCTCTAGTCAAAATTGAACTTGAGAATTTTGAAGCCTAGACTTCCCCTTGTCAACCCAACCCTAACCAGGGAACTCCCATAACTATGCATTGTCTCTGTAGTGGTGGTGCACAGTGACAGAGCTGAGAGAGAGTCAGCCACATACACAAATACAAGGGAGGAGTAAGAGTCATCCTCACTCATCATTTGCTGCCTTTGGCAAGTCTGTAAGTCTTGTGGCTTCCTAGTTTGTGAGACAGGGTAGACACCCAATGCATTTGTTGAATGAATGGAAAGCTTACTAAAGTCAAAAGTTTGGATAAGAATAACAAGTTAATGCAAATAGTCCATGGTCAGAGCTTGGTAAGAAAGGGGGATAATGAATGAGGTGGCACTCATTATTCATCCAACACCGTTGGGTGTTGAGTGACGATGTGCAGTTGCTGAACTAAACAAGAACAACATGAAAATATAAGTAGTTTCTATTTTGGCATAAACTTCTTATTACTTTCCAGTTGGTTAGTCAAATGCCCTACATCCCTTTTCTTAACATCTTCTTGAACACATTGTATTTTTCACATTTAATAGTGTCAAGACTTTTCACAGTAGGGTTTACATTTGATTTTGGCACACAATAGACAATTCCTAAGGCAACCTATAATTCCAATCCATTAGGCTAATGGATTGCAGCTGCTGTGAGCAGTAGGCATGTCATCTTTTGATAATAAAGTCTAGTAAGACATAAAATATAAAAATAAATAAACTGAAAACTGACTACATTCAGCTATCATAGATGACTTTTTTTCTTTTTTTCCCTCATAAAACCTAGTAAATAGGCAGTCAATAGAACTTTTAGGAATATGTATAAATACATATGAATAATTGCCTTATAAAATATTGAAAAAGTTCTAAGATTCTAAGAATGATAGATTTTCATTTGAGAAGTCTTGGTTAATCAATATTCTTTATTCTCTTTCAATTTCCATTTTAAAAAACATTATTATAGTATGTCTTAGCTTATTTATTATATCATTCATCATTATGGATTTTTTTTTTCAAATAGATATTATCAAACTGCATTTGTAAGGTTTTCTGTATAAGAACCTGCTGGGGGTCAGGGGGAACAGAAGTACCATAGAAGAACATAAAGCATCGCTAAAGGGATTTGGTTTTTTAATTTTAATTTTTAATTTCTCTGAGTAATTCTTCTGAATTGCATGCAAGCAAGTATGTTTCATTAAATCAGTTTCATGAAGTCAAAAAAGGAAACTTTATGTGGCTAAGACACACCTGGCTTCTCAGAACACTGAATTCCACCCCTTGGAGAAGACAACAGAGGAAATAAACACAAAATCCACCTGGCCTAGCTAACTAATGAACAGTTCCTGGTGTAACTAGCAATCTTTGTTTTCTCTGTCACCTAGAGGAGAACCTGAACTCCTTCAAAAACTACTCTTTCTATTTCTATAAAACAGGGTTGCTACAGAAATATAGGAAAAAATCACTGCGTATCACCAGTTTCTGTAAGTGTCTTCCTAGTTAACCAATGCACAAATCATTTTGGATGTTCATTCTGAAGGTCTCTCTCTAAAATTAATTTTTTTCATACTTCATTAATGTCAGTCTATTCTTTGTTTATATGGAAGAAGTAGAAGTTGTTTAAAAATGTGGCTATAGAAGGAAAGCGAAGGAAAGGGGGGGAAAGGAAGGGTGGGTGGAAGAGGAGAAAGGAGGGGACAAGAAAGGAGTAGTGAGATAAAGGGGAGAAGCAGAGGAACAAATTGCTCTCCTGAGGTAGGACCATAGGAGGCCAGGCATGATTTTGACCTGACTCATTTACATATATACTTCAGCCTGGAGCAATGAAGAAAGATGAAAGGAGGTAGGATTAATAAAACCTTAGGAATAAAGCCTGAGAGGCATGTGTCTTCATTAGGATGGGGCAGATGTCATCTACATAAGTTCAATGTGAGTAGATGTATTTATATAGTGAAAATAGATGTTGAAACCCATGACTCTGGTTGGCCTGCTTTCACCAGCTTAGGAATGTATATTTTGCAAGAAGTTTGCACCAAGTGAGGCTCGCAGGGGAAAGAGGATAGCAGAAACAAGGCAGCCTCCACCACCCATTGAGCTGGGCAATGCTGGGGGAGTCATGAGAACCCTGAATGCCTCTCAGATACTGCTGGGTGTAGCTGGAACAGCTTCCCTCCACTGGCAACCACTGAGGGACTAGCACATTTGGTGGAGTTGCGCTTCTTCCAGGTGAAGGAGGATAAGCAATTTGGGAAGTCAAGCTCAGGTCAAGTCACCTCTGCCCCTCCCTGGCTAGTGAGCAGGTGACCCATGCAGAGAACTTTGCCTGCAGAATCTCTTGGGTGTGAAGCATACTTTCTTGGTAAGACAGCAGAAGTAAATTCAACCTTGGTGGACAGTTTCTAGAGAAATAAGCCAATGAGAGGGGACCTTGTTTATACTTTTCCCTGGGTCTATCACCGATACTCTATACCAACAAAAAGGCCCCTCAAGTAGCCAAGCAGAGAGGACCCACAGCATGCCTACAACTTCTCCCACAGGCAAATGACACCAAGGCACAGGCAAAAAAAAGGGTGGACACTTGAAAGGAAAGGATTTAAGGCCAGAGTGGCTAACCTATGCCTGGTCATCCTTACCTTGCAGTGCATGTACAGTTACTCTAAGTAGGTACATGGTCACCAGCAGAAATGAATTATGATGAAGGAACCCATATCCACCCAAGTTCCGAGTGACGTCTGCACGGGCCACTGCGTGTAGTTAGGAAAGCCAAGTGCATATTCAACACTACAGAGATTGTGACCATTTCGGCTTCTAACCAGGGATCTGTTAGGCTGACACATGTTTGTTGGGATTTTTTAAATAACACACATCAGGAACATGGCGCTTTCTCTTAATGAGACAGTTGTCAAAACACATGAAATAGATTGAAACTGGACTGAGATTTTCACTCTTTTTTTTAAATGTTTTGACAACCTTGAGAAATATTTATTGTCAATCATTAATCCTTTCTTCAAATTCTCTTCAACACTGCAAATAAACAGCAATTTTATTTGGTGGGTTTCTTGAAGAATCTAATTCCCATACTATTAATTAAAAATTTGTGACAGTGTATGTAATAGCTAACTTTGCCTAAAAGCCTTTTTTATTTTAATATAACTAATATCCATAGCTATTTACATAATCTCTAAAAATAGTTTAAGCATTTCAATGAAATTTGAATTTTCAACATGATACTTGATCCCCTTATCTTTCTATGTGAGTCTATTTATAGCATGAAAATAAAATTTCAGTAGCGATTAACACTGAAGCTGATAAAATGATAAATCTGTGAAAACTGACTTTTAGGTTTTAGTAAAGAATCATCAGTGATACATTTAATAAAACAGTCATAGAATTCTTTTCATAGTGTATATGATTATTTTGAAGTGAATTTATTATATTGTTTTTAATTATATTCATAATTAAAATGATTAAATAATAGTCAATGTATAGCTCTATTTATAACATTTAAGTTATATTGTCATCAAATTCATCTTAATGATAATAGAGTACCATAAAAAACTGTTTTATACTTCAAGTACACTCTGTATTTTTCATAGAAAACTTTTAATTTCTTTTTAATATATTATTTTCTTAAATATACCCCAATCATTAGTAGGTAAATTATTTTTCAGAGCAATGAAATCAAATTTAAAGATTCTTTTTTGACTGGGGTGTAGCTCAATGGTAGCGTGCTTGCCCCTCATACACCAGACCCTGGGTTTAATATCCAGCACTACAAATAATAATAATAATGATAATGATAAAACAAAATGAAAATAAAAATACTTCTCCAAACATATGTTTATACAATAAACTGGAATTTCAGTGACGCTTTCTGCAGTTACATAAATTAAAAATCATCTTACAGCATTAGATAATCCATTGACTCTAAAGTCTTTTAACACTTAAAATGTTCCTTACTGAAAAAGGATATTAAGGGTCAGGAATGGTGCTCATGCCTATAATCCCAGAGACTTGGAAGGCTCAGGCAGGAGGATCACAGGTTTGAGGCCAGCCTCAGCAACTTCACAGGACACTGTCTCACAATAAAAATTAAAAAGGGCTGGGACTATAGCTTGGCAGAGCACCTCTGGGTCCAATATCCACTACCAAAAGAAATGCATGTATATACATATTGTGTATCTACATATTGTGTATATCCATGTAGACATATCTCATGCATATGCTACAAAAATAAAATAATACAAATAGTAAAATAGAATGATTATAACAATATAGTGTGATATAAGTTGTGAGAATGTGGTCTCTCTTCCTCACAAAATATCTTATGATGTTGTACACACAGTTCTGTGAAGATGTGAGACAGCAATGTCTACGAGGTGACAGGCAGTAAGTGTGAGTGGGTAATTGTGGTATAGGACTAGTCTACTGGGTAAAAGTTACCTGAATTCAAATACTAAAAGGTACTAAAATCATCTCTTCTGAGAAATGCTGATGACAGAAAGAGGAGACAGTCGCCTGTGAATAAAAATAGTTCAGAACCCACTTGGAAAGCCCTTCAGCATTCTTTGAAATCCTTCATTTTTAAAATGGGAAAGGTGGATTGATTCCATTGGTGGTGTGTTCTAGTGGTGTTTTTTGTGTTTAGATAGATGATACAAGCTATTACAATGGTTAAATATCATCTATTGAATTGATCATCTTTAGTAAGCTTAGAGTAAGATCTCCATGAACTTTTAGATTGTAAAATCTTAACTTAAATATACACCATTAAAAGTATTTCCCCTGATTTTCAGTGAGTCTGATTTCTCTCTCACACACCTTTGTGAATTTCCCATTCCTTCTTTTATCTTTTAATTTAAGCATCCAGGAATTAGGAAAGAGTATAAAATCAACTGGTATAGATACTAACGCTGAACTTCATTTCTGGAGTGCACTTCTTATGCACACCAAATCTGTCCATGTTGTACTAGGCTATATTTAAAAAAATACCTGTCGGGCACAGTGGCCCACACCTGTAATCCCAGGGACTTGGTAGGCTGAGGCAGGAGGATCACAAGTTCAAGCCATCCTCAGCAATGGCAAGGTGCTAAGCAACTCGGTGAGACCCTGCCTCTAAGCAAAATACAAAGTAGGGCTAGGGATGTGGCTCAGTGGTTGAGTGCCCCTGAGTTCAATCCCCAGTGCCAAGGGGGGAAAAAAAAAAAAAAAAAGAGAGAGAGGGAGAAAAAAGAAAAAAAAAAAAAAAAAAAAAAAGAAAAGATAAGACCAGACCTGTATGTACAGGCTACTATAGTATTCAACATGGGGATGACTAACCACAACCTACATTTTATTAATGAGGTGAAAATTTACAGATATATATTATATGTATCCACATGAACACCCATTTTAACTGAAAATAAAATGCCTGAGAAAAAATCTAGAACTTTTATTTGTAGACCTTTGCAATTCATTTATTGACAGCCAACCCTTGAAATGTGCTCAATTGCAAGGCACCGTGGCCCACACCTGTAATTCCAGAGACTGGAGACTGAGCGAGACACGAGAATCACAAGTTCAAGACCAGCCTCCACAACTTAGCAACTTGTCTCCAAATAAAAATTAGAAAAGGGTTTGAGTGTAGTTCAGTGGTAAAGCCCCTCTGAGTTACATCCCAAGTACCAAAAAGAAAAAAGAAATTTTTTAAAATGTGCTCTATTAATTTGGAGAGAGAGGTAAGGCTTTTCAATGTCCATTTTTTTCATGTGTATATATAAAAATGCTTCTTTGGGATTACATCCTAACAGAAATCATTTGTAATTAAAATATGTCTGACTTGAAAATAAACACTTTTAAATTGCAATTATTTTTTTTTTCTTTGTAGCCTCTGGTTGTAACGATTTATGTAGAGCTATTAGAACAATCCAGTCCTCTCCAAACACAGCCATCCATTATATTGAGGGAGGACAGCACCTTCTCTTGGAATATATAAATAAATATATTTCTCAGGCTTGTAGCTAAGATAATGTAACATTTTGAAATGTCTTTGTCCCTAGATTCCCTGCCAATGGGTTGTTCCTTGCTGTTCAAGTTATCATACTCCCCACCTCCTTTCATAAGTTATCAGGCAGACTTGGCATGAAGGTGACAACTTAAGCTAAAAATCTGTCAAAACAAAGAATAGCTAACAGGCACCTCTAAGGCTGATGTAAAAATGGAACATGTGCCAACCGGAATGAAATGTATGTTATATGGATGCTTGTTCGGAAAAGAGGTACAGCTGTGTTTACTGAACTGAATGTGTTCAGTTCAACCCTTTATTTTCCAGGAATAACGCAAGGTTCTTTGGATCTATAGGTGAAAACAGTCCCTGTCCTCAAGGACGTTAAGGTAGGAATAGCTAGCTAACAATATTGTGCTTTCAATGTCCTGGGCACTCCTCCAAAGGGTGTGGGTGACATATTTGGTGGTCTCCCTGGATATGTGTCTATATATATCCCATGCATAAATTACAAGAAGAAAGTAACATAAATAGTAAAATAGAACAACTATAACAACGTAGTGTGATACAAGTTATGTGAATGTGGGCTCTCTTCCTCATGAACTATCTTATTGTGTCGTATACCCACTGTTCTTGTGATGATGTGAGAAGACGATGCCTATGAGATGAGAGGATGTGGGATGGGTGGGTATTGTGATGCAGCAGGTTACTGAGTAAAAGTTTCCTGAATGCAAGCACCATGATACCTCTGCTACCTAGACAGTTAATCTGAGGACCAAGACGGGTACCAAGTTACCAACAGGTGAATAGCATATTCAGCAGATATGCTGGACAGCGGGTGAGTCATATTCTGGGTGGAATGGAGATTTCTCCATGCTACTCAAAATGGTGCATATTTATAATTTATGAGTCGTCTGTTCCTGGAATTATCCATTTAGTATCATCAGACTGTGTGATTGAACACAAGTGTTGCAGCTCTGGAAAACAAAATCATGGATTAGGGGAGACCACCATGTTAGCTATTATTAAGGTAATTGATGCTGAACAATGTTGTGTGATAGGTGAGTGATTACACACATTTTATAAGTGAGACAGCTGAGGTATAGAAAGCTAAAGGAACTTTATAGGATCACACAGATAGGTATCAGGAGCTGGTACTGGATCTCAACTCCAGGCAGACTAATCCAGAGTCGTCACTCTTTACTCTCCTATGCTGCCTCTACTGCAGCATTTTTAAGGAGACACACACAAAAGTGCACAATTCCAACATGGTGATACAACCATTAAGAGTACAAAAAAAAAAAAAAAAACAATATTTGTAGTTGTGGTGCAGACAGGGTGAACATGGAGAAGAATTTGTTCAGAAGGGATGCTCATAGATGATGATGTTTCAGCAAGAACTTAAATAACCTAAAAGTGCCTTCACTGGGTAAAACAGAAAACATGAACATCCCATATGAACAGAATAGTATCTGCAATGGTATTGAATATTTTGAAAATTATAACATACCCTACATTAACTGTACTTGAGGTTTCATTCATTCCAGAGATTATTTAAATAATTTAAATAATCTTAAATTATTTAAATAATCTCTATTGCTATTTGCTCTATATTGACCTGAAAGATTAATTATTCTCCATGAGACAATGATTAAAATTTGTCTCTTTAGATCAGGAATCCCCCCAAACCCAAAAACAACCAGGCTAACAAAGCAAAAAGTATTCTTTTCTACTAACAATTTGAATCAAAATTATTCAGGTTGATCCACTGCCTGTGTCCACTATCATTGAATACTACAACTTCTATAGGTAAGCCAGACTCTCTGACTGACCTTGGCCAAACCTGAACCCAACCATTAGTTTTACACCACAAGAGTGGAATCTGAAGAACTAAGATACTGATCATTTACCTAGTTTTTTTTTTTTTTTTTTTTTTAGCACATCCCTCTGAAACTGGATTCCTTAAAGATCAACTAAAATAAAATTTACATATGAATATCATCAGACAAGGTTATTTATTGTTTAAGGATACATATTATATATATATAAACATATATATAATACACAATTATACACAAATCTATGCCTTAAAATATAAGGTAGAATATGATGGTTTTAGTCTGATTTTTCACCATTATGGCCAAAAGTTCTGACAAGAACAATTTTAGAGGAGCAAACATTTATTTGGGGATCATGGTTTCAGAAGTCTCCATTTATAGATGACTAATTCTGTTGCTTTGGACCCAAGGAGAGGCAGCACATCATGACGGAAAAGCAGGGCATCTCAGGACATGGAACAAGGAAGCAGAGAGAGAGGTCCCCTCACCACAGACAAAACATAAACCCAAGGGCACACTCCCAGCAACCTACCTCCTCCAACTATGCCCCACCTTCCTATAGTTAATCCCTACCACCCTGTTAATCCCTATCACAGGACTAATGCTCTCATTAGGTGAAGATTGTCATAACCCAGTCATTTCATCTCTGAACTTTCTTGCATTATATCATACATGAGCTTTTGAGGGACACTTCATATCTAAACCATAACAATGATGATGAATACCAATTTAAAACAGTTTTGTATCTAGCAAAGGAGAGAAGAAATTTGGGATGAGAAAGAAGCAAAGAGAATTTAACCTATGATGTTTTATTTCTTTTCTTCACATTTTTAACTTTTAATTGACAAAATTATATATGTTTGTTGTGTTCAACATGTTTTGAAATTGTGAATTGGCTAAATCAAGCAAGTTAATATATCTATCACTTCACATGCTTATCATTGTTTTTGTGATAAGAACACTCAAGTACTCAAGAATACAATACTTTGTTATTTATGATGTTACCATATTGTGTGGTAAACTTCTTCAACTTATTCCTCCTGACCGAAATTTTGTATGCTTTGACCAACATCCCCCCATATTATCCACTCTATATCCCAGTCCCTGGTAGTCATATAGTGTTTCATTTCTTATAGATTTATTCTAAAGCAAATGTGACCAAGTATCATCACTGATAAGAAGGAGTTCATGGTTATCTGTACATTATTTTATATAGTAGTCTTTATTTTCAGACTTAAAAGGTAAAGAAGCATATTCCAGTTTGAAGACAATGTTGAAGGCCTGGGATGGAGGCCTGTGTTGCTAATACCCACAGTTATCACTCCTCTTTTCTTTGAATTCATATTCAGTTGTCCTGGATATAAATGGCCTGCATTGAGTGAACCAATGAACCTTTTTCTTTCTTTCATTGGATTTCCTAAACAATTTTCGGTAGTGAAAAAGTAGATAGTACTATTCTTTACATTTGCTAAAACCAGTACTCATAAAATTAGGTAACTTTGCAACATGCACATACCAGATAGGGAAAACTATGGATTATGTGAACTCAGAACTAGTCAGCTTCGCAGTTGATGATGACTCATTTGCTGTAGACGTAACCATGCAT
Source organism: Sciurus vulgaris (assembly GCF_902686455.1). Lineage (NCBI taxonomy): Eukaryota > Metazoa > Chordata > Mammalia > Rodentia > Sciuridae > Sciurus > Sciurus vulgaris. The sequence continues at coordinate 19,144,653 of NC_136470.1, read as the reverse complement.
TATTGCAAAAAAAGTGGCAGCACCAAAAACAGTAGTAGCTTTAGTTATTGCAGCAGCTTTGTTATTGCTCATCATAAACATGGCTATGAGGCAAATGGACTCTATTGTAGAGTCCATCCAGCTCTTTCGTGTCACATAGTCACAATGCACAGGAGTGCAAATGGTCCATCGTGATTATTTCCTGGTGCCTTTTTCTACTCAGTATCACAGAGATCAGGGATCTATTTGGGCCATGGTATGAGGCAATTGATTATTTTGTGCTTCAAAGGAGACAGCTAAAAGAGAATTTTAAAATGGAAACTGTGACATGTGCTGGGAGAACAATGATGATATACGGAAGCCATGTGGTAGCTTTGTGGCCATTCAGACAGATGGAAGACCTATGGTGAAGTTATTTTTTTTTCCTATTAAAAAATTATCTAAAGTAATTCATGTTTGTTTGTTTTTTTTTAATTCTGCTTGATTTGTGTTTTGTGTACAATTAAGTATTAAAAAACTATTTTTCTGTTGGGTAAAATTCAGCACTGTGTGTATTGATTTCCTTTGAAGTCACTGCAATTTTCTAAGCTATTTCAAGTTTTTATAGCTCTATAATGTCCATTTTAAATGACCAAATGAGAGTAAGGATCCTAGGCAAATATAAGTATAAAGGTTTACACCAATAATATAATAAACTTTTCCTTTAGGAGAATTCTCTATAATTGCCTTTCTATTACATACTGCAGGCAACATAAATGCTATAACAATGATATTAATTTCCCTAGGACATCCAGACTATTTGCCTAAGATTTTATGGTTGGCCATGTTACTAAATATTCAGTAGTAGGAGTCTGCATGGTATTCCCCAAATTTACTGTTTTAAGTGGTTCATTACCACCTATTTTGTTCGCTCTTGCCTATGTACCCTGCAGTGATAGTCTAAGAAAAGATAGAAAATGAAAGCAATAGAGAGATTCATGGTTCATATATTTTAATTATTTGAATGTAAGTTACAGCTGCCCATACAAATTTATAGAGACAGACAGCCTCAGTACCGTAAAGGAACTTCAAATAAACATCAAGAGGACTCCAACTGTTGGACATTTGCTATTTTCAAAATGGGCATGTTTCTGTTTACTTCCTACCTTCTAACACTGAGTAACTGCACCGTCTCCCTGACTCTTTATAGCCTGGGTGAAGGCCATGGTCGTAAAGGCTCTGGCAGAACTGGCATGTGGTCGGGAACAGCCTGTGTGGGCCCTTGTATAACTCCCAGCTCATCTGGCAGAAGGGGACGTGTGTGATGCTCTGGCCAGATGATCTTTTGAGGAACCATAATCATCTTGGAGTATGTTGCACCTTTCTTGCCTATAATAGAAAAAAAAATTAAGATTTCTAGATATATTAGAAGCTATTTCTTTTCCTGTATTTCTTAACACTGGTCTTCTACCCTCTGAGATTCTAATGTCTTACTATAGTCATTTGATTAGACCACCCAAACAGTTCTGTCTCATAACTCCTTGGGGAATGGCAAAGTAACATTTTTTTTTTTTTTTTATAAGTGACTGCCATTTAGATGTGCTCCATCAAGCAGCAAAAGCATACTCCAGATCAAAACTTTTCTTCAGTATTTTTTTCCCATTTATATGTCTTTAAACACTGGGGAGAAGACTTTGGTCTATAAAAATGATGTCACATCAGAGTTTACTCAGATCTAAATTACTGAATCCTCAAATCAGAGTTCCCTACTCTATCCTCAGTCACATTTTAAATACTAAAAAATATCATTTATAATTTTTAAAGTTATTTTATAAAATGAGCACAGGACACTCCTCAATTGGGTTTTTTGCTTAATTAAATTCATGTTTGGGTGATAAAAGGAGGCAAATAATACCTCATTTTAGATTTTTTCCTCCTTTATTTCACTATTAATTTACCTTGCTTTGTTATCTAGTCAGTGACTCACATATTTCTCTTTCAAAGAAATCCATAATAAAATTCTGGAACATCATCCTGATTCATAATGAGGTTAAGATTCAAAAGCAATATTGCCCTGGGGAAAATTTTTGTCTTCCTTTTTAAAATGAAGCATTATCCAACAAGAGAGAAGAGCTTCCTTGAAAAAATATCTATCAAGGCTTTTCTGACAAAACCTTTTCCCCTGCTGTGTCTTTATTGATCCTTTCAAGCTTCACATCTTTGTTGAATGTATTTGCAGGTATTAATGAGAGAGAACAGGCAGCCTAAAAGTGTTACAAATTTTTAAGGCATCTTAAGCTAATCAATGCACTAGATGGAGAAGAGCTGCATTTCTAAAATGACTTTATGTGAAATGAGATATTTTAGAAGTAGTATGAAGATATGTGGAAGGCTACTGCAATAAAACCAAGAAATCAACAGAGGGCATGGCAGAAACACAGAGAATAGGCTGAACTGGAAACAGGCACAAACTTAAAATCTAAAACCCTAAGCAGACTCATGTTGCAATCCATGAATTGATTAAAAAGGAAAATGCAAAACTAATGACTCAATAGAGGAAATGGAATAATGAAAAATTGTGCACATTTTCTACATAAACATAATATTGCAATTAGAAATCAATCATTCAAAAAATTAAAGGAAAATCACATCTCTCTTTCACACGTTATCACAACAAATATCCCATGTAGGTTATACACTTACATAGCAAAATGAAATAATAAATTTAAAAGAGAAAAATATTATTGAATATTTGTATAATACTAAGGAGATTCTGGGCAAATGAAAAAGTTGTTCAGACTTTCATTCCAAAAAATCGTTAAGCTTTCTTGCACAAATTGATTTTTAAATGTCTACAAAGCAAATGGGAAATTGAAAAGTTACAATTCATTCTTACCTGTAATAGAAAGAAAACAAGTGAGATTATACAAAAATCTATTAAGAAAATTTTTAGATCATTTACTATGGGACAGATACATATGGTTAATAAGATTTTGATTTATTAGTTTAAAGGTAAAATTAAAGAAATGGACATCAGTTATTATTTATTCAATTAGAAAACTGAGAGAATTGAAAAATATATGCAAAATAGATATTTTGTACAGGGTGAAGGGTACTCATAAACTTACTGGAGAACTATAAAATATAATTTTCTGGAAACTGACTTGATATGTATCTTCCAATTCCATTTCTCAGGTTTATCTTAAGGAAGCAGTAGCAGATGAACCCAAAAATGATGCCTGCAACAGTTAGAAGTTGTTCATAATAATGACAAACCGAAAACTTAAAACCTAATATTATAATATTAGTAGGCAATATTAGACATTTGCATAGAGGTTGGTGTAACTATATCAACCTGGAAAGATAGCATATTATTTATTGGAAAATTCCATATACTAATAATATTCACAGCCTAAGTCCATCTTGTAAGAGGAGCATTTACATATCTAATTGTATACAAAAGCACACACATGAACATTAGAAGGTCTAGGAAGCTATATATCACATGGTAACAATGAAAATACATAGCATGTGGAATTTTTATGCTTTCTATTTTACTCATATGCTTTTATTTTTCTCAATAAATATGTGTTGCTTTGCATAATAAATAATGAAAGTGCCTTCCACCACCCCAGGGTAGAAGCAACTGCAGAAATCAGTTCTCCTCCAAGGTTCTTCCTTCCCTGGAGATTCAGTCCTTCCAGGTGTCCACAGTATTCTCCATGATTTCTCCATTTCATCTAGATTTTCTAATGAACTTCAGAAGCAGCTCTGCCCTGTCACTGGTTATCCATCCCTGCTGGAAGCAGATGCCATAAAATTTAATAAAAATGGCTTAATTTTATGAAAAGTAAGACTGAAAATAAGAACTTTTGATAAATTTCTCAAGTATATTTAAATAAATGTACACCTGCTGAAACCAGGTGTACAATTTGCTCTAATTTCTAATCAAACTTAACTGGGAAATGGGTGGGACCCAGAGGTGTGGCCACAATGGCATTGAGGAATTCTTCTATTACTATGATGGTAGACATCACAGTGAATCTTTCCAATATGTCACATGTTTATAGTGAACTCAGCATATACCTTACTCACAGCAAATGACCACCACTTGGGGGGTACCTGCTATACAACAGGTTCTTTATATTAAATAGCTCCAGTTCCCTTAACAATCACATTTAAGAGATAAAAAACTGAGGTACTGGAATGTGAACAGATTTCCTTGTGTGATCACAGTAGAAAATGAACTGAACCAAGGTTAACATTTATGTCTGTCTAGCTCCAAAATAAATACTCCTTAAAGATTGAAGACATTTTCAGTTTCCTTCAGCAAACAAGCCAAGTTCTGACTCTACAGAATTTTCATTGATCCTATTTTTACAGATCTACCTACTTCACCAACCTATAGAATGCGAGCTTTATTAAAAAATAACCTTTAGGAGAAGACTCTCTAGCTTCTCAAAATGATAACAGCTGTTATGATTTAGATACGTGTTAACCCCCAAAAGCCCTTGTGTGAGACAATGCAAGGAAGTTCAGAGGTGAAATGATTGGGTTATGAGAGCCTTCACCCAATCAGTGAATTAATCCCCTGATAGGGATTAACTGGGTGGTAGCTGAGGCTGAAGGTGGGTCATGGGGATTGAGCCTTTGGGGGTTATATTTTGTCCCTGGCAAGAGGAGTTCTCTCTCTGCTTCTGGATTGTCCTGTCCTGAGCACTTTCTTCCAGCACCCTCTTCCACTGTGATGGACTGCCTCACCTCAGGCCAACAGCAACAGAGTTGGCCATCCATGGACTAAGACCTTTGAAACTATGAGTCCCAAAACTTCTCCTCCCAGAGTTGTTCTTGTCAGGTCTTTTGGTCACTGACTAAATAAGATGCATTGCAAAATCCTTCTTCAACATTATCCTTTTCTGTGTTTCTCTTCATAGTATTTTGTCTCTCTGAGCCCCTCAGTGAATATGTTTTTACAGTTCTTGGCTATTACTCAAGACAAAACAGCATACAGTAAAAGAACTACATCTTTGTTAAACTCTCTCATTGCAATAAAATTCTTACTTGTTCACTTCACTGTGTTCCTGTTTCCTTAAGTGCCATGCATGCCATGGTCAGACTAAAAGAGCAAGGCAGTTTTACAAGACAACTTGGCTCTAAGTCTCAAGTTACTTCAAGGATTTTGTAACTCTCTAGTTTATCCATCATTTTTTAATGAACCTGTGCCAGGCAATTATTTGTATCATTTGAATAAATGGAAGAAACTTAGGTTATGATGTAAAAAGTTAACAAATCTGCATATTATTTCTATCTGGCTTCCAAATGCATTCTACAACATTGTGTTATTTCTTCACAGATGATACAACTTCTCCAACATGTTTAACTGAACACAACATGAAAACTTTCATCACCATTAATTGGAGAAGGTTACTTAGAAATTTGGGGGATAATGTGTGATAAAGAGGCTGCATAGCTAATTGTTGTTATGAGTAATCCATAGATCACTAGCAATCCCATAAACATCTATCATTGCCCTCACATGACTTTAAATTTACTTCTGAACAAAACCAAATTAAGTACCTCTTGAAAAAATATTGGTTAATACTTTGCTTATCTTGACAAACTGTAAAGTGTAAATCACATGTAAAGTATAAATTTTCAATTTTAAAACATATAGAACATTTTATGAAAGTCATTTGATTTTCTCTACTTTAGTATAGAATGGAGAAAAAGAGTACAATTCCAGGCCAATAAATTGAGACAAGATTTTCACTTCCTTGGCCACTCAAAAACTTGCAGTTAGAGAAAATAAAGCTATTTCTATAATTGGGAAAGTTTGGTTGGTCTTATAAATTTTGAATTTTAGATATCATAAATTTTCAATAGCAATATGGAAAACTTAATTCAAGGGAAAAATAAGGAAAATTAACCCTGAGCAGAAATGCATTCAGAAGAGGAAAGAGATGAGTCCTCCCAGCAGGCCACCAACATAGAAAACAAGAATGGTTTAAATGCAGGCAGCCCAGGTTTAGGGGATGGAGTTGGTGAAAATGGCCAAAAACCGAGGCTAACAGATAAAGCAGCTAATAACCGTGGGTGTTTAGAGAAGGAGTAGAGGCTGCTTGGAATTTGGGGAGAAGTCAGGGAAAAGAGATTCTGAAAATTAAACTTTCCAGATGATTTCGACCTTGGAGAGCAAATTACTAAAGGGTATTTTTAATTGACTTCTCTATTATGAAATGCTTATCTTCACAACTCACACTTAGATACAACCATCTATGTGTTCCTAGTTATTTGAATGGATTTCTTTGGAAAGGAATCCTGTGCTGAGGTGAACCACAGAGCAACTCTCCTTTAAAACCATTTATCATTAATATTTTAGCAGATATCTAAAAATAAATAGACTAATCATTTAATACTTAATAGATTCACCTACATGGACATAAGTTCTATTCATAAAAATGTATGATGTGAAAACATTTTAAGTAATCTAATGCAGATAGTTGAAAAATATTAAATGATCTGAGAACTATTGGTTTAATGACAATCACATCATCATTACATGCATTTTTGTTTTGATAAATAGCTTTAAATTTCACTTTTATATTAAAAATTAAGAGCCTCAAAAAAATACAAAATTGTGGACACAAAAACCTATATAAAGAATAAGAAGAAGACATGAATTTGTACAATGTATACTATATATTGTGAATTAACTATTTTAAGAAAATAAAACTTACTAATTGAGAGATTTATTCAGAAGTCAAAGGAAAAAAGAAATAAACATCATATAGTTAAATACTGACATATGTAAATAGTCACCTAAATGTCATATTTATATTTAAAATTGATTACAAGCAAATGAGTCATTAATTTCATAAGTTTTAGAGTAGACAACATATTTTCTTATCTATAACAACAATCAGTAAATTAAAACAGGATATATTTACAGGCCATATTTTCCCACTCAATTTAATTACCACACATTTATTAATTCATTTATCTATTACTTACATATTATTTATATACATATGGTTTCTACATAAGCACGGAGACAATGAGGGAAAGAGAGGGAGAAAGAAGGAATTTCCTACTACAAGATATTGAATACTGTGTTAGTGGCTATAAATAACTTTCGATTGGTCAAAAGTCAGCTTCGTACACCAGATAGAAGAGAGAGTTCCAAAGTTATTAGAAAGGCAAGAAGAAATAGGATATTTTATAGAAACTAAAAGAAGCTTATTACTGTAGTTTGGAACTTTTACGTCCCCAAAAGGCTCACGTAATGAAGGCCTGGTCCCCAGTACAGCCATGTTCACAAATGCAGCTTTTGGAAGATATTTGGATAATGAGGGTTCTGATATCATCAGTGTATTGAACAGTTGGTGGGTTCATAATTAGGTGGCATTAATGAGAAATGGTGGAAACTGTAGAAGGTGGGGCCTTGTTGAAGGAAATAAGTTACTTGGGCATGCTGAGGAAGCACAGCCATTCTCTGTCTCTATCTCTCTCTGCTTCCTGGCCACCATCAGGTGAGTAGCTCTGCTTTACCATGCCCTTTCTTCCATAATGCTCTGCCTTACCACAGGCCCACATCAAAGGAGTTAGCCAACACTAAACTGAAACTCCCAAAACCATGAGCCAAAATAAGTATTTCCTTCTCTAAGTTGATTTTCTCAGGTATTTTGTCACTACTGTGGAAAATTGAGTAACACACTTATTTCATGAAACATTTTATATTATAGTTTTATATTTATACCTTTAAAAATCAAGATAAGTAGGAATGGTATGTTGTATGCAGAAATGAGATGTGTTCTGTCCCTTTGAAGAGCTGAAATAAAGATGACCTATTTAATCACAGAATATGGAAGATAAGAATTCACATATTTAAAAATACTAAGGAAGAAAGGAATGAAGGAATAAAAGAAGAACTAAAGGAAGGAAATATTTTTAGCACCACATCATCAAAAAGAGCACAGAAGTCAGCACTGTGTTTCCAAAGGCAAGAGAAAGCCATTACTTCCTGATCACCTTCTCAACTACCAGTACCTCCCTGGCACAAGCAATTGACTTGTAAGCTATTTGAGGATGACTAGTGGCTAAATCCATGCAGAAGTGATTGAGGTTAATTGAAGAGTGAAAAGGAACAATATGGAGGACACTAAAGGTGGGTGGGTGTTGGTGGGAATGGGAGAGACCCCCGCCCGGCCAATGTACTGTGCCCAGAGAGTAATCTCTGAGGGAAGGAGTTAGACACTGCACAAAGCTTAAAGGACAATAGCCCAGGCCTCTGCTGGGATAGCTGAGCTCAGAACTGGACTACCAGGAATGATGCCCACCCTTGCAATGACTGGGGCGCATTAACTGCCAGCGCAGGAGGTGCCACTCAGCAGCAATTTCTGATGGCCAAGCGGATAATAGCAGAGTTGATCATGATTCCTTCTGAACCTACACAGACGTTCCCGTAATAAGACTTCCTGAGTTCTGAGGCTTAAAATTTAAGTTGAAGTGATTTCTAAAATCATCTCCAGATGTAAATATACTATTTAACTTTGCTTGGGCTGAAATATTGGTATTAAAATTATTTTTATTATTAGTATTATTAGACTATACCCTGGAATTATTTCAATATGCTCTTACTAAAAATAAAATGTTGGAATTTGTATCTATTCAAAATGAATTAATGTTATCTTAAGACAAACTATAGTAAAATTATATTTTAGGGGGTTTATTTATGCTTTAGTGGGCCAAAGCTACAAAAATATTTAAATTGCACATAATTTTGCTAGGAGAAGAATTTATGAAGGATCTGAGGATAAAGACTTATTTAAAGATCTGAATCCCCGGATAAATAAGGTATAAGTATGAGCACCATTGTCCACACTCTGTCGTCACGTGACCAAATTGTGACTTGATAGACTCATTTGGAGTGGAAAGGAACTTTTACCAGCATGTGATACTAAATCTATTCTTGAGCACCCTATATTGTGCCTAATGTGCAGGAATTATTACAACCTAGCATTCTGTTATTTTCTGAGGCAGTCAGAAGCATCTTTGAGAAGTTTGGTGCGCAGAAAAATTGTCTTTCCATTTACATAAAATAATTGTCCTAGAATTTTCCTCCCCCTGTTTTTATTCTAATCTAGTGATTTTAGATGATTAATTTCTTCTAATATAATCATAAAATTCATAAGAAACAAATCAAATGTCTCTTTCACAAGCAAGTTCTTGAATTTAATTAAAAATACCCCATAGTATTTTCTTTGCACAGATTCAATGTCACAATTCCTTCAAGGTAGCTATCTTCCATGCAGGGAATTCCCCTCCTCTCTGAATGTCTTCCACTTTGGCAATATCCTTCTTAAGTTCTAATGCTAAACAATGTTTCCTGGAGGAGTTGCAACCAAATGAGAACAGACCCATAAGTTCCCCTGTGCTGTACATTGTTCCATAGGACCCAGATGGAGTTTTTCCAGATGTGGATTACTATGACACATATAAGCGACATGATCTGCTATAATATTCAATTATTTTTCAACAGAGCTTTAAAAGGAAATGTAAAAAGGAAACACTGTACATTTTCCTTTAAAATCTAAATTTAAAAAAATATATATTTTTTTCTGTCATCTAGTTAGAACTGAATTTTCCAGAAGTAAACCTACCATTTCCAAAATATTCCCTCATCTACTGGCACACATGTGGCTACTTTCTCTCAATGCAAAAAGAGAAAAGAGCAACTAAAAGACTTCCAAAATATGCTATAAAAACACCTACTGCATAGAAAGTATCTTGCACTAAAATTGGCATTGAAGTATACAGCATCTCGCTTTCTTCCTTGTTTCCTTTGTAGATCCAGCACACCAGGATTAGCATCTTCCTAAGTGATAAGTCCCAGACATCAAAGTGGTTTTTTTTTCTATCAATTATACAAAACTCTATTTTATGAGCCAGATATTTTTGGAAAATTGTGTTTGTTTTACTATCCTGGCACCATTTCCTGAAGTCATTTGAATAGCAAAAAAAAAATTTTTTTTCATCAACAGGATTTAAAAGGAGCGACATGAATAGAACATTAGGCATTGGTGGCTTGGAGGCAGAGCAAAATGGCAGCTGAGTAAGATCCTCCAGTGATTGGTCCCCTACAAAAGTGCCCATTTGAAAGGTTATTTATACCCCAAACTATCCATACAAGTTTCAAGGAAGCCAGTTAAGATATAATCAGAGTGCTGATTTTTGCTAATAGAAAGAAAAGATGCATTTAAAAGGGCAGGAAGATGTGACTGTGTAACTGTAGTATGCTAATTTTAAGCCCTTTGGGTATAAAGCGAGGAGTGGTCTAACTGGGTCAAAAGGTGGGTCCATTCCAAGTTTTCTGAGGATTCTCCACACTGCTTTCCAGAGTGGCTGCACCAATTTTCAACTCCACCAGCAATGTAAAAGTGTGCCTTTTTCCCCACATTCACACCAACATCTATTATTGTTTGTGTTCTTGATAATAGCCATTCTAATTGGAGTAAGATGAAATCTTAGGGTGGGAGAGTAGGGGGTGAGAGAAGAATGGAGGAACTTTAGATTACATAGAGGGAAATGAGAGGGAGGGGAGTTTGAAAAATGGTGGAATGAGACATACATCATTGCCCTAAGTATATGTATGATTACACGAATGGTATGAATCCACATCGTGCACAACCATAGAAACAAAATGATGTACCCCATTTGTATACAATGAATCGAAATGCGGTCTGTAAAAATTTTTTTAAATAAATAAATTAATTAAATAAATAAAAGGGCAGGAAGAAAAGTGCTTTCTATGCCATCTCTCCCCCAACTCTTAAGTATTTTACCTTAGAGAAAGACTTCTCCCACCTGAGGGAGAAAAAGGGACTTAAGTCCAGGTCTTAGAATTGAAAGTCAGTACCAGGCCTGCCATGGTAAAATCCAATGTCAGACAGAGCCCCACAACATCTACCTCTAGGCCAAAAGCTGAGGAACTGTATTAGCCAGGTGTCTGTCTCTCCCACCCTTCTCCAACCTTGGACAAAAAGAAAAGAAAGCCTGTGCCTTCTAGGGAGCAGAGCAGAAATGCTAACACAATATTTGCTTGGAGCTCAGTGCTGGACTGATAATGGTGAAACCAAACAACAGACAGAAACCAAAGATGCTATACTGAGGCCACGCCTCAAAGACAGAGCTTCTAGACCTTTCCCTGCATGTGGCAGAGATCTGCACAGTAATGAGACTGACTTAAGTTTTGGCCAGCATTTTTGTGCTTGAATGCACTTGGGACACCACTCCCATGAGACTGTGTGTTTCCAGTACTGAGGGTGGATACTCAAGAACGATGCAGCTTAGCATCAGCTTTGATAGCCAAGGGAAGGTCATTACCATCCATGCCCAAACCTTGGGAAGCATGACAGTCCCCAGGACAGCGTTCACAAACAGAACTTCCAGGCCTCCATCGGCACCAGGCAAAGACCTACACCCCTTTGGGATGCACGTGTGTTTTAGCCTACAAAAGTACTGACCCCTGCCTAGTCCTGGGTGCAACTCCGAGACTGTGCAGGTCTTTTAAGGCCATGAGGCTCAGGCATGACCTTGCTTAGCCACTCTTGGTAGCCAAAGGATTGTCATTACCAACACTAGCACAATTTCAGACAGCAAATCATGAAACAAATCTCTGTTAATTGTGGGTAGGTCAGGGTTGTTAGTACAGAACTTGACCTTGGAAGTCAGTGTTGAGTTGATGAAGCCTAATACCTAATAGCCCCAGCCTGTAGGTCAACACTTATGGAAGGAACCACTGGAACATGCCCAGTGTTGGGATAGATAAGCAGCCCCAGTCTATTGGACAACTATTCTAGTCAGTATCTCCTGAGGCTGGTTACAGGTTTTGGGGCCATGAGTCCACCTCAGCAGTATGTAGACACAGCAGCATGGGTTGGTTGTACCCAAGCACTATGCACATCTTGTCAGTCTGTGGGCTCAGGGTATGACACAATGTTGCAGCACCGTGGCTATAGGCATGGCATAGCCTGAAGCAGGTCTTTCTGAAGTAGGAGTTTTGAGGTGAGACTACTTTCCCCACTTTACAAATTTCCTTCTGGGTTCTTGTCTCACAAATTTGAAGAAAAAATCCACAGACAATAGTGGAAGGGAAGAGTAAATGGGGTAGGATTTAAGTGAGAAGAGAGAGAACTCCTGTGACATAGGAAGGGCCTGAGAGCAGGAAAAACCCATTTTTGCATGCTAGCTTAGGGTCTGATGTGGTTTTGGGGTATAAGCATTGATCAAAATCTATGTAAAATAGGCATTGAAAAAATATCAAGGCTATTGACTTTGACCTTTCGCCTGAGCTTTAATCCTTCCTATATCCCTCATCTGGGTTCATTCCACCTTCCATTTTGTCCTGTCTATCTTGGAAAAGCAGTTGCTGGAATGTTCCCACAGGTGAACCATCATGTTCTTTTACATTTGCAAAAGGCCCATACTTGAACCCATACTTGTTTCTGTTAATCTGGTATTTCTTTGTTAGTAATCAGAGTCAGCCATATTAGCTAGAAAAAATCTTTAAAGGTAATTTTGTCTAATTTTCTCTCCATCTAGTTAAGAAACTAAAGCCCAGAGAGGTTAGTCAGGAAGTCACATAATCCAAAACTGGACACCCAGGCCTTCTAAGTGCTTATTTTTAATACATCACTGTATTTTATCTTTATGTAAGATATAAAAAGTTGAATTAAATAGAGCATTTTACAGGCACTGAGATTTTTTAATTGCATCTTGTTTCTACCTGCCTTTCATAAAAGCCCTCCACCTCTCCTCTTAATCTAAATAGCTCCTAAGCTCCTGTTTGTCTTTTAGAATTGAGCTCAAAGACCACTCCTCTGCTTTTAGTTATATAAGGATTCCTAAAATGTTCCAAGTTCAAGGATGAAGAATTTTAAGAATGTTAAAAGTTATTCTATCTTACTGAGCTACTTTAAAAATTAAATTTTAAAATGGCAGAACAGCCTGTTATAATTATCAATTTTTTTAAGGGTAAGGGTCACTTTGTTATTGCATTAGTGTATCTGTCAGCATTCAGCCAGAGAAACAGAACCAAAAAGAAGTAGAATTAAGGAATTGGTTTCTTTGATTTGGGGGCCTGGTTAGGGAAGTTAAAACTCCACAGAACGAGCTACTAGAAAGGGCAGGTGAGGCTTTTGTACAGGAGCTGAGGCTATATACAGTCCACAGACAGAATTCCTCCTCCTGCTGTAAAGCCTCAGTTCTGTTCTTAAAACCCTTCAATACACTGAAGCAGGTTCACCCATTTTATCCAAAATACTCTCCTTAAATCAACTGACTATACTTGTTAATCATAACTACAAAATACCCTCATGAAAAGTAACCTAGGTTAGTGTTTGAATGAATCATTGGAAACATATCCTTCCCAACAGGACACACAAAAAAAACTGACCATCATAGTGGAGTATCCACTATCAATGGCCATAAAAAGGCATCATAAAAGTGAACACAATATAAGCGATAAAGAAAAATGTTTATTTTGCTACCAAGCATACGGGCTGGCTGAGTGATTATCCCGATCTAGCTATGGACATTTAATATTGGCTGACCCTGCCCATGTCATCTGCAGACAACACTCAGGTCAGTTGGATGCCCATCTAGGCTGATCTTAGCTAGAATGGCTCAGTACTTTTCCATGAACATTTCATCCTTCAGTAGGTTACCTTAGGGCTTGTTTTTATGATAACAGAGGTCCAAAGAGAAAGGAGAAGTATGTATAATCTTTTGAGCCCTAGGTGGTATAATCATTTCTGATACACACCATTGGCCAAAATAAATCACTAAGACATCCAAAATTCAAGGGTCAGTTCTATGGTTTTGATGTATTCCTCAAAGGCATATGTATCAAACCCTTGCTCTCCAGCCCATGGCACTATTAGAAGGTGAAGACTTTGAGACACAGGACCTTTGATCATTAGGAGCATGCCCTCAGAAGGGGTTATGGGATTCTAGAATCTTTCTTTTCCTCTCTCTTTTTACTTAATGGGCACCATGACGTGAGCAAGCTTCCTTTATATACTGCCTCCAATATGTACTGCCTTAACACAGCCCAAAGTAATGGAGACAATTGATCATGGACTGCAGCCTACAAATCAGTGAACCAAAATTAACCTTTCCTTTGATTAACTTCATTACCTCAGGTATTTTGTTACAGTAATGGAAATCTGATTAACATAGTAAATTGCTACCGAGAAGTGAGGTTGTTGCTATGACTATACCTGAGAGAAATTGATTTATGGGAAGATTTTTTTTTTTAAAGTTTGGAGGAGCATGGTAGAAAAATCCTATAATGCTGTAAGTGGAGTCCAATGACTGATTTTGGTGACAGCTCAGCTGACCACAATGCTAATAGAAATGCAAATAGAAAAGGTTATGCTCATAAGGTTTAGAACAGAAATAAGGATACTATTTGGAATTGGACTTGGAGCCACCCTTTTCATACTGTGGCAAAGAATTTGGTTGTGTTACATCCATGCCCTGAGATTTTGTATGAAGCTGAGTTTAAAGGTGACAGACAAGTTTACTGGGCAGAGAAAACATCACAACAGTACAGCATTCACACAACATTATGGGTAATCTGGCTGCTGTTAGCCAGATTTACTAGAGAAACAAGAATTAAGATCAAAGAGAGCAGAGCGGAAAATTTTGGAAAACTTAGAGTTTGGTGAGAAAATAAGCATATTTAAAGACATTGCCAATGACACCACAGTTGCTAAAGAGATCAGAACCATTTAAAAGAAGCCAAGTGCTTTGCGCTGGGACAAAAAGAATGATGTCTTGGGGGCATCTCCGGAATTGGCAAAATCTCATCCATGTAAGGTTCAAAGGTATAAAAGTAAGTGTTAACTCACTTTCAAAGATTTAAATTTGAAAAGAGAGCTCAGGACATCCTACCATCACAGGGTACCAGAGAATTATCTCTCATGATTTGTTTTCTTGTGTTCAGTCTTCAAAGCATTCAGAGACCACTATAGTCACGGTTCAAATAGACTCAGGTACAGTTCATGACAGTAGCAGACCTTCATATTTCCCATTAGGTACTCGTTTTTACAGCCATCCAGAATGCAAGAGTTATGGGATCATGGACTCTTCCACCAAGATTACAAAGGAAAGCCCAGGAGGCCAATAAGTGTATGGCAGGGTCAGAGCGTCTGAGAACAACGTCTGGCAGAACAATGCTGAAGTTGAGATGGAGACCCCAGGAAGTTAGAGATCACAGGAACATGGAAGAAGGAAATTATAGTCAGTGAACAGACAGACCAAGAGATTAGTCAAACAAGCTGAAAGAAGCAAGGCCATATATGTGGGACTTCCCATTATACAAATTTAATGTTTATTCTGGGGTTTTTTTCTTTTAGTTTGTTTTAGTTTTATTGGTTTTGGGTTTTGGGTTTTGGGTTTGTGGTTCTTTTGGGGGGTGGGTGTCCAGCACTCCTTCTTTTCTATCTTATTTCTCCTTTTGTAATGGAAACATTTACTATTATACCATTGTATTTTGGAAGTATGCAACTTAATCTTTTGCTTTATACAAAGACTCAGAGTTAAGAGTCTTCTTTGAGACTCAGAGGAAACTGTAGTCTTGGGCATTTGATCAAGGCTGGAACATTAAGGTTTTAGTGCCTCTTTCAGATGTCATAATGGTGTTCATCAGGTGTTCTGTTATAGTAATAGTAAGCTGACTAACAGAAATGAACAAGTAAACGCTGTCTGTCAATGGGGAGGAATTACCATTTCATGCCTTAATGGGCACATAAATAAACTAGAACATACACATGTGATTTTTAGAAGAAATCTACCACATCAAGCTAATTTTAAAAAAACTGAAATGTCTAAAGCTTTCTGGATCATTTGACAAACTGTCTTAATAAAAAAAAAGTTATTAAAAAAGGTCTGATTTTATGCTAATACAAATTGGACCTGGAGCCTCATCTAGGAATCACATCAACTTGAACTGCATGATGTTCATGTCGAGTTATTATTCAGCTTCATTCTGAAGACAAGATACAAAAACCAAGAAGGCAGATGCTGAAATCAATTTGCAGTTCAGGCTTTGCATAACAGAGGGTGCAAACAGAAGAAGAGGTGAGGAATTGAGTTCATATAAGAAGTGGTTGAAATTATTAGACATGTAGAAAAACTGATAGATATTGATGAAATGGAAGAAACCAAGGAACTAGAGATCACAATGTGGTTGAAATATATGATTGAGGTCGAGCCCTGCCTTAATGTTTGTGAAGCTGAGGGCAAAAGTCCAAATAAAGACTAAAGATCTGCAAACTATATACCTGCACATTCAAAAATTACAAGTAAATCCAGCAAGTTGTTAAGTACATTATTCCTGCTCCTCCTCTCTTGACAACCCTCTTAATCACACCAAGAATGGACAGTATATGAATACCATCCAAGAATGGACAGGAGAGGAAGACCCGTACATAGCTATGGCCTACTATCTTGTCTCCTAGTCTGACTTTATCACACATCAAAACATCTGGTTCAAATACATGGAAACCTGGAAACTCAGGTGTCCTTGCTCCAAACACTCCCCTACAAACAGCTGACTTTGCAGAAAATCTGGGAATTTTAGATGAAGCTTCCTAGTGTGGGTCACCCTTAAAAGAACTAACTGGAGGAGCAGTCTGTGCAGGTGGTCAAAGCAGGATCAAGTGCATTTCAGCATCCTGTAAATCAGCACCAAATCTGGGAAGGAATTCCAAAGGCTCTGGGCAGGCATTTATATTTGGCTGCATGAGCTCCTCATCCCTTCAAATGGATATTATCCCAACGAAGATCAGGGGGCCTATAAGGGGAGCTCCTTTGCCTAGAACTAAGGGAATAATGCTATAATAATAAGGATTTTAAAAACAGAAGTACATTTGTCAGCATTCTATTGCTGCAACAAAGGCCTGAGATAAATCAAATTACAGGAAGTAAAGGTTTATTTTGGCTCACAGTTTTAGAGATTCTAGTTTATGATTTGGTGGACACATTGTTTATAGGCTGGGGGCAGGGATGGTGGCAAGACATCATGGCAGAACCACATGGCATAGAAAATCCATTCACCTCCCTCATAACTAAGATGTAAAAGAGAGAAATGAAAGATGAAAAAACTAAGACCCCACAGTTACCTTCAAGGACATACCCTCAGTGACCTAGAACTTCCTACTAGGCTCCATCTGCTGAGGATTCTACCACCTCTCAATATCACTACCACCTAAGGATCCAATGTTTAACATAGTGACTTTTGGGGGACATTTCACGTCAAATTATATCAAGAAATTTGTGGGGTTTAAAATTCAATCTCAGATAATTAGAGAGGAATATGAAATGTATATTCAAGGCACCGGCTTGCTGATGTAGAAACAGACGAAATTAATATTGATGCAGGTAAGGAGACCAAATAAGGCGAGCCTGCATAAAGATGAACTTTGAGAAAACGAAGTGCCTGGGACAAGATCCAAAGACAGGACCAGGAGCCTGAAAAATCAGGTGCCTATGACTCTGATCATCAGATTAATACTGAAGTTCAGAATTACCAGAAAGAAGGATACAATATAGAAAAATGGCAGACTTCTGCACTGGAGAGACTGGAGTGAATGTGGAATTGCTTGGAAAATGCAATTAAGTACAGTGCCCTATAAAAAATGGTGAATTCGTAGATTACATTTCACAGGAGGAAAAACTTTCTGTTGATCCCTTAAGGAATTGCCATGAAATCTCATGAGGAATCGTGTACAACTGGATTTGTAAAGGGGACAACATATAGCATCAGATGCTATTTCAATTCTGTCCTGAAATTAAAATTCTATCATTCTAGTTAT
Organism: Sciurus vulgaris; assembly: GCF_902686455.1. NCBI lineage: Eukaryota > Metazoa > Chordata > Mammalia > Rodentia > Sciuridae > Sciurus > Sciurus vulgaris. Next base: position 19,126,816 of record NC_136470.1, on the reverse strand, counting down.
ATTAATTGAATCTCAATGCTTCAATATTTATGACTCAAAGGTAAATTGTGTATGAAACATATATACCCAGTTATAAAAACATTGCACAAGAGTTTCTAAATTATTCTTTTTGTAATTTAAAGCCAAAAAAGCCAACTGTCTTTAGTAACTACGTTTTACAAAACTTCAACAGGAGCTTTAACATTTAGGAGAAAAAAAAAGTCAAAAGAATGTGACCCTCTTTTAATGAATGCAATTACTAAAAATATCATTAATCAGGAATAATTTTCACATCAACAGAACAGTCATAACAGTGTCTTTGAAACTACAGGTTGCAACCCATGACTGGAATGTTTTTAATGAAAATAATTCAAAGAAAATATTCCTTGTTGTATATAACTATTGCATGATTAAAAGTATCTGGGTTGTACATTATATAAAAGTCATATAGATAAAAATATTTTTAAATATTTTTATTTGTTAAATGTTTATTAATTTCCAAACATTTATTGAGTGCTAACATTTGAATGTAGAGCTGATTGTAAAAGACATAAAAAGTTTTGAGAGAGCTCAGAGTCCAATGGCAAAGGAAAATAATAGCTGGGAAAGCAACAAATCATTAAAATAAGTTTTCAAGGGTGATCATAGGTAACTAAAGGGGCCAAAAGAAACATCATAGAGGAAGTAATCTTATTATTCCTAATAAGATTATTAGGAATAATCTTAATGAATGCTATAGTTGTACCCGCAAGGTTCCCCAAAGGTCCATGTATTAGAAGTTAGGTTTCCTAGTCTATGACACAACTGAGAAGTGGTAGAACCTTGAAGAGTTGGGGCCTAATTGGAGGAACCTGGGTTAATAGGGCATGCCTTAAAGAGAATAATAGGTTCCTTTTCTCTTTCCCTTTTCAGCTGCCATGAAATGAATGGACCTCCTCCACCAGAATTTCTGCCATGATGCACTATGACACCACAGACCCAAAGGAACAGAACAAACAACACACTGAAAGCTTTGAAACTATGAGCCAAATAAACCTTTTTTACATTTAAAGCTAATTATGTCAGGTATTTTGTCATAGTAACAAAAACTGACTAACAAAGAATGAGTCCAGAGTCAAGTTGATCTAATATAGTCTTTGTGAAAGAGTAACAAAAGGCAAAAAGGAATACGTCATGTTAAGCAACTGAAAGGAATCCAGCCTACATAGGGTATAGAGTTTAAAAAGGTTAATGACTGGAAAAGGGTAGGAAGAATGATGGGAAGGGTAGGAAGAGGGAAGACTGTGCCTGACTTCGTGAACCACATCCAGTAATTTGGACCTTAAAGCTGGGTAATTTGAAACCCGTGAAGGATATTGGTGACAAGATCAGGTTTCATCTTAATAGAGTAGGGAATGAGAAAAGAGTAGTAAGATAGGTGATTGGGTAACAAAGAGACCTACATTCAAGGAGGAGTCACGCTGGTCTGACCGAGGGTGATGACAGCAAGATAAGAAAAACAACATTTGGCTGGATATTGGCACCAGCATGCTTGACTCTTACCCTCTAAGTTGGGATAGTGTGGCAGGAGTCCATTTATGGTAAAATGCATCTGTTCTGCACAGTTATTAGACGATTTTTGAAGGGTATCAAAGAGGTGTCCACGGCCACTAGTTGGAAAAATACAAGGCCAATTCCAGCAGACCAGGCTGTTCTAGAGGTGCTGATATGCTCAAATTAATAAATACATTTATTTTATGAATAAATTATGACTGGACACTTTCAGAATGTGAATAGTTATGAGGAAACATAATCGGCCCTACCTGAAAGCCTATGAATGATGAAGTTTTAGTACAGTGGCCTTTGACTCTACCAGAGCCAATGCAAAATTTTAAATAATTTTTTTCATGCTCATTGTCTACAAATGAAACACAAAGATAATAAACTTACTATTCACATAAACTTAAAATATGATATCTAATTATTCTCTAGAAGAGAAATAAAAAAGAAGTGCTTTATCATGTTTCAATATGCAAATGCATATTTGTAAGAAAATAATAATGAAGTTTTATAGTTTGGATGGAAAATGTTCCCCACGGGTTCATGATCCAAACAAAGGTTTTTGGGAGCTGGTAGAATCTAGGAGGTTGGATCTAGTGGAAGGAAGTTAGCTCATGGAAGACAAGTCCTTGAAGGAGCTATTGGAACCCTGGCCCCTTCCTGTCTCTCTGTCTCTTTGATGTTAATCATCATGAGATGAACAGGGCCTCTCCACCAGGGGCTCCACCATGACATTCTTTGCCACCACAGACCCAGAGCAACAGAACCAAGCAACTATGGATTGAAAGCTCCGAATCCATGAGCCAAAGTAAATCTTTCCTCCTTTCAAATTGATTTCCTCAGGGATTTTGTTGTAGCAATTCAAAGCTGACTAACAAAGGCTGGTACGTTCATCCTCTACATAGGACAACAACGAACACAGCAGCTACAAATGCAGACTCAATGAGCTATGGTCTATGAGTTATCTGTGTGATCAAATTCCACAAGGGACTTTGCCATTTGGAACGTAATTTTCCTAAATGGTGAGGAGTTCTTCACTAAACTTCTGAATTATACAATATACACTCTCCCTTAAATTCCACTGCAGTTTTGATTTTGAAAAGTTTGGGATATATGAAAGCAAAGCAAAAACAAACAAAAAATATTTCATTCAAATTTAAAAGAACAACATAGTTGTCTTTAGGATTGAGGGCCCTTCCACCCCTACATGTGTATAATTTGAAAGCTTTGTGGAATCCAGGAATGTTCTTCATTGTGCCAGTCTCTGGTGATTGAAAGATGTATAGTATTTCTTACCTACCTCTCTCTTTTTTTTCTTTTTTAAACTTTTTTATTTGTTCTAATTAGTTTTACATGACAATAGAATGCATTTTGCCATATCATACATGAAAGGAGTATAACTTCTCATTCTTCTGGTTGAAATAATGTGCTTTCTATCCTTTCTCTGAATTAAGATGCTTCCCTTCTGTGCCCCCCGGCAAAGTCCTGACATCATTATATCCATCTTTAGCTGATAGTAAATACTCTTTTAATGTCACTCAAAGATTGATTTGTAAAGTTAACTTCCAGTAAGAAGTCTTATATCAATAACAAGAGCAAAAGAGGGGAGAGTAATATTCCATTGTATATATATATACCACAGTTTCCTTCTCCATTCATCAATTGAAGGGCATCTAGGTTGGTTCCACAATCTGGCTATGGTGAATTGAGTAGCTATGAACATTGATGTGGCTGTATCTCTGTAGTATGCTGATTTTAAGTCCTTTGGGTATAGGCCAAGGAGTGGGATAGCTGGGTCAAATGGTGGTTCCATTCCAAGTTTTCTGAGGAATCTCCATACTGCTTTCCAGAGTGGCTGCACTAATTTGCAACCCCACTAGCAATATATGAGTGTATCTTTTTCCCTAAAATTATGGCATTTACAGGCAAATGGATGAAATTGGAGAATATCATGCTCAGTGAGATAAGCCAAACTCAAAAAACAAAAGGACGAATGATCTCGCAGATAAGCGGATGATGACACATAATGGGGAGTGGGAGGGGGACAAGAATGGAGGAAGGAAGGACTGTATAGAGGGAAAAGAGGGGTGGGATGGGTGGGAGGAAGGGAAAAAATAACAGAATGAATCAAACAACATTACCTTATGTAAATTTATGATTACACAAATGGTATGCCTTTACTCCATGTACAGAGAAACAACATGTATCCCATTTGTTTACAATAAAAAAAAATACAAAAAAAAAGGGGAGAGGAGAAAACTTGTGTATGTGTGTATGCATATGGACACACCCATACATCCTTGCTCATATGTGTGTGTATATACACACACACACACATATATCTGTAATGAGCTATATATATTTATGTCGTGAACCATATATATTGAGTATGTATACATGATGGTATACATGTATGAATATACATATGCATATATAATAGTATATGGTATATATTTACTTGTGTGCATACACACACAGAAATCAAGGGAGGAAATAGGCATTGCTGCTACAGCACTTTCTCTTTTATGATGCTGTAAAAATACTTATAACTACCTTCTTTCTCTATCCCTTCCACGTTTCCTTTGCTCTAAACCAGGATTCAGATGGTAGGTGAACTTTCCCTGATAGTGGCATAATAAAGTGGTCTACATCCTCAGTCCTACTTCCTTATTTAGTTGAGTTTCTTTTCTTTTCCATTCATATTTTCTCAAGGTCATCAAAGTACTAAGAGACAACTTGGAAGCACCAAGAAGCCACTCCACCCATGGTCATTTCTACCTATATTGTGTAGCAGCAGTGAGAATCTTCCTTTAGCCTGCCTCTCTTAATAAGATCAATAGCCCAACACCTCAAATGTTTTGACAGTACATGCCTCGAATTTCTATAATAGTTCATAGAGAGAAAATTCACCACTGATTTAGGAATAGAAAACAGGAAAACAGAAATTTCTAAGGAATAGAGAGTTAATAGATAGAATGATAGAAGAAAAAGAATCCCTTCGTGAAGCAGGACCTTCTCATTCTTTATCTCAACCAACACTTCTGCAGGCTTTAACCATTCTGTCCCCACATTCGAAACGTGCTGATCATGGAAAACTGTAGAGATCACAAGAAGAGGAATTTCTGTGGAAATGTGGGACTGATTTCTGGGATTTGAAGACAAAGCAAACACAATTTTCAGAGATTGTCCAAATCCAGAGACAGGTTTATTAAAATAATGGAATGCTTTCTTTGTCGGCTGTTTGGTTTATGCCTTAAGGCATAAAGAAAGACTTGAACACATGTAAATGCCTAAGTAAAGGAAGGTGTCAGTAAGCAGAGAGAAGTTAAATGTGCAGCAAAGTGTTAAGTGTTTTATACCTGAAATGTGGCAAGGGAAGGATGGAGGGATGCAAAGCCCAGGGGAAGGGATTCACCCTGTGCAGCTGCAGGGAAAGCCTCATTTGCATATAGATGCAAATAATGTCATAGTCTTGGATCCTGCAGGGTTATCTTCCACAGGTTGGCACTTTCTCAGTAAGGGAGGCAGGGATCAAAAAGAATAAGACAATTGGGTGGAAAGATTTGAAACGTAGGAAGGGAGACTATTCGAAGTAGCTGTTGTGGATGATGGGAAAAGTTACTCAGAGAAATCTATTTTTAAATAGGAGGAGGGCTTGTTATTTTAAATTATGTTTAGGATTTATTACAAAAGTTAGGTGTTGAAAATAAATGTTCTGAAAAACATATGGTTCCTAAGAAGCACCATAAAAGATTGTCCCCTGACAAAGTGAAGGAAAAGAGTATTTAATTCCACAGGAGTTAGAGGATAATGGAGAACAGAGAACATTCTAGAGAACCTCTGTATAAAATTTGTGAACTGATGAAATGCTTCTTGCTTTCAAAGCAAAAAGTTAGAATCTGCTTTAAACCTATCTGTAGATTATTCAGTCAGGAAATGATTCACTATATGATAATGTTTAGCTTTTATTTCAATCTGTGCCTATTGAGGCAAGTTGTTTTTATGATATCTCAAAAGAAAAATAAACACCCACTCACTTTTAAAGAGGTAAGGTTCCAGGCAAGTCAATGAATTCTGCACAAATTTAACCAAATGGACAGCATTAGGTCAGCAGAAGACTTTCCAACATGAATAACATTTACCACCATTCACCTCCCTCCCTAAGTAAATATTCCCACTGAATAGTACCAGGAGTATGGAGAGACTAACTCTCGGTGCTGTTGCATAAAATGAGAGAAGGAACTGCTCCCCAGAATCCCTTGAAGGGTGATTATTTAAAGACTTCTGAACTAACTTAATAGTAAGTAGTTGCATTTTTTTGAAAAGTAGTAACTGAATTTTTTTTATTGTAAACAAATGTTTATTGTAAACATGTTGTTTCTCTGTTTGTACATGGCATAAAGGCATACCATTTGTGTAATCATAAATTTACATAGAGTAATGATGTTTGATTCATTCTATTATTTTTTCCCTTCCCCCCACCCCTCCCACACCTCTTTACCCTCTATACAGTACTTTCTTCCTCCATACTTGCCCCCCTCCCTAAACCTAACTCTAACCCTAACACTAACCCTTCCCTCCACCCCATTATGTGTCATCCTCCACTTATTAGGGATATCATTCTTCCTTTGGCTTCTTGAGATTGGCTTATCTCACTTAGCATGATATTCTCCAATTTCATCCATTTGCCTGCAAATGCCATAATTTTATCATTCTTTATGGCTGAGTAATATTCCATTGTATATATATACCACAGTTTCTTTATCCACTCATCAATTGAAGGGCATCTAGGTTGGTTCCACAGTCTGGCTATTGTGAACTGAGCAGCTATGAACATTGATGTGGCTGTATCTCTGTAGTATGCTGATTTTAAGGCCTTTGGGTATAGGCCAAGGAGTGGGATAGCTGGGTCAAATGGAGGGTCCATTCCAAGTTTTCTAAGGAATCTCCACACTGCTTTCCAGAGTGGCTGCACTAATTTGCAGCCCCACCAGCAATGTATGAGTGTACCTTTCTCCCCACATCCTCGTCAACACCTGTTGTTGCTCCTAATCTTGATAATCGCCATTCTAATTGGGGTGAGATGGAATCTTAGGGTGGTTTTGATTTGCATTTCTCTTATTACTAGAGATGTTGAACATTTTTCCATATGTTTGTTGATTGCTTGTAGATCTTCTTCTGTGAAGTGTCTATTCATTTCCTTAGCCCATTTGTCAACTGGATTATTTGAATTCTTGGAGTAGAGTTTTTTGAGTTCTTTATAGATTCTGGAGATTAGCGCTCTATCTGAAGTATGATTGAAAAATCTGCTGATATCCGTATTGGTTTCCCCCTGAATGTAATTTGGTTCTTTTCTCTCACAGCCTTTAAAATTCTGTCTTTATTTTGTATGTTAGGTATTTTCATTATAATGTGCCTTGGTGTGGGTCTGTTGTAATTTTGTGTATTTGGAGTCCTATAAGCCTCTTGAACTTGATTTTCCATTTCATTCTTCAGATTTGGGAAATTTTCTCATATTATTTCATTGAATAAATTGTTCATTCCTTTGGTTTGTTTCTCTAGGCCTTCCTCAATCCCAATAATTCTTAAATTTGGCCTTTTCATGATATCCCATAGTTCTTGTAGATTCTGTTCATGATTTCTTACCATCTTCTCTGTTTGTTCAACTTTGTTTTCAAGGTTAAATATTTTGTCTTCAGTGTCTGAGGTTCTGTCTTCCAGGTGTTCTATCCTATTGGATTGCTTTCTATGGAGTTCTTAATTTGGTTTATTGTTTCCTTCATGTCAAGGATTTCTGTTTGGTTTTTTTTCAATATCTCTAACTCTTTATTGAAATGATCTTTTGCTTCCTGTATTTGCTCTTTTAATTGTCGATTGGTGCGATCATTCAATGCTTGCATTTGCGCTTTCATCTCATCATTCAGTGCGTGCATTTGCTCTTTTATCTCATCGTTTGCTTCCCTGATCATTTTAATTATGTACATTCTGAACTCCTTTTCTGTCATTTCTTCTGCCATGCTGTCATTGGGTTTTATTGGTGTAACATCTAGATTTGTTTGCAGCATTTTCTTTCCTTGTTTTCTCATATTGTTCAGGTATCAGTGGACCGCTGAGATATTGCAGATTTCCTCTATTGACTTACAATGTCCCTGAAGATTTCTATATATATCCCCCCTTAGCCTTCAGTAGGCTGAAGTCTTGGAGGAAGTTTATAATGCGGTGCTCCATAAGGAAGCAGCCTCTCTAGGAGTGGTGGCCTTCAGGTGGGGTATATTCCCTGCTAGTGGGCAGAGGTGCCTCCACTTGTTGACCAATGGTCATCCAAAGGGGACCTAGGCTGCGGGCTGAGGCAAGGCCTGTTTGGGCCTGAGTCTCTGGTTTTACCGTCCTTGTGGGGACACCTCACCCGGCAGGGAAGACTCACCCGGTGGGGAGGTCTCGCTGGTGAGTTCCCTCCTAGAGGTTCCCCTCAATTTACAGCTACCGCCTGGGCTGGGCTGCCTTCCTCTGCAAAGTTCCCAGGGGCCCAGCCCTACCTCCTGGGCCTGGGAGCCTCACCCTTTGCAGATGAATCTCCTTAGGCTGCCCCTCCTCAGAGAATCTGCCCACAGGCCTGGAACCTTCGCTCTGCCCTAAGCCTGTCTCTGTGCGGCTCTTCCACGAAGAAGCCTCCTAGATCCTGGGACCCTGCTGCGCACCTAATCGCCTGGCTATGCGGCCCCTCCTCTGAGCAGCCACCTGGGGCCCCGTACAATCGCTCTGAGACCCAGAGACCCGCCACATGCCTCTTCCTCCAGACAGCCACCCAGTATTCCGGTGCGGTCACTAGGAGTCCAAGAAACTCACTGCGTGCCTCCACCTCCCACCAACCACCCGTAGCCCTGGGCAATCAATCACTCCGAGTGGAAGTGACCCTCCCCGTTCCTCCTCCTTCTCCAGATAACCCCCCGGGTGTTCAGGAGCGGTCGCTCTGAGTGGCTCTGAATCCACGTGACCCGCTGCACGCGTCCTCTGGGCAACCGCCCGGAGCTCTGGTGCGGCCACTCAAGACCAAGCGACCCACCACGCTTCTCCTCCAGGCAGCCCCCCTGTGTTCAGGAGCTGTCACTTTAAGTCCAAACAACTCACCACTCGCCTTCTCCTCTGAGCAGCCGCCTGTAGCGCTAATGCAGTCACTGCGAGTCCACATGACCTGCCGCGCTCCTCCTCCTCCTCCTCCTACTCCTACTCCTCCGGGCAGGCCCCGGGGTTCAGAAGTGGTCTGAGTCCAAACAGCTCGCCACGCAGCCCCTCCTCTGGCAACCGCCTGTAGCTCCGGTGTAGTCACTCTGAATCCAAGCGGCCGCGCTCCTCTTCCTCCTCCTTGTCCTCAGGGCAGGCCCCGGTGTTCAGAAGCAGTCACCCTGAGTCCAAACAGCTCGCCGCGCAGCTTCTCCTCTGGCAACCGCCTGTAGCTCTGGTGCAGTCACTCCGAATCCAAGCGGCCACGTTCCTCCTCCTCCTCCTCAGGGCAGGCCCCGGTGTTCTGAGTCCGCACAGCTCTCCTCGCCACTCCTCCCCTGGGCAGCCGCCGGAGTCCCAGTGGTTGCTCTGAGTCCCAGCGCTGAGCCGAGCGGCCTCCTTTACGGCGCTCCCAGTTGTTCGAGTTCACTGCTCCAGCAGGGGGAGGGGCGTCTCGCCGGCAGCTCTACTTCACAAAGTTCCCTGCGTTCCGGGACCACCGTCCCATCCGGGACGCCTTCCCAATGGGAGAGACTCACCCGGCTGCTTTGAGTTGGTCCCAAGTGTCTCAATATCTCCTCTTTTGAATCCTGAGTCCTGGAGCAACATGAAATGCAGCCACCCTCTAGGCTGCCATCTTGAAAAAGAAGTAACTGAATTTTAAGCCTTCCTACTTTTTCTAGTAAGACCAAAGAATTTCTATCTAGCTGAGGCTAATTGGATTCAACAAACATCTGAACACCTATTTGGTGCTGTGGGAACCTTAAATGACGAACTATATGGAAACTCCAGCCCCTTCTGAAGAAAGGTTCCTTTGTACATAACTGGAACACAAAACTGAAATCAACTTTTGAGTCACATCTAGAATTTAATTCTGGTATTGTAACTTAACCATGTCACTTTGCATAAGTTGTTCCTCTAGGTCAAAGTTCCGTTCTCTATTTACATTTGGGAGAAGCTGAAAATTACGTCATGTGCTGCCCATCATGAAGCAAGAATAAATGAACATAAGAAGCTACTGTTGAGTGAAGGAGAGGTAAATTCAGACTGAAAGCTGGCAAAGAATAGAGGGAAGGCAACACACTTGCCCCAATTCCCACTTTAATTTCAGGCCAGATTAATAATACAAAGTCATTTCCAAACCAGAAACTTCCAGAAACTTAAGCTTATAAGTTAACCACAGGAACACATTGAAAAGTTTCCCCTTGAAGTATGTCATTCCCTGGAGAGAAGCTTCCCATTTGGGAGAAGAACAACATTTATTAGGTTTTGCTATCAGAAAATCCCAAACCTCCAAACATCTAAATTACATCAGGTATAATCTGATTACTCTGAATTCACTTTGACAGCACCAAATCTCATGTTTCCTCTTCAGGGCTTCTGTCTCTACCATGACGAATACCATGAAGAATAATAATCATTATTCCTCTGGCCTTAGTAACTCTCTTATAACCACTTTTTAGGAGTTAATGATTCAGTATGAAAGAAATTCCATTCTAAATACACACATGAAAATACATTCACCTCCCTTTTTCAAACCTTTTAAATGAATCAGCTCTGATAAAAAATGAACATAGGTCTGGGAATGTGACTCAGGGATAGAGTGCTTGCCTAACTTGCTCAAGGCCCTGGGTCCAATCCCCAGCACTGCATAAAAAACAGACCAACATAAGGAGTAAAATTTCGTTTCATTTACCTTCCTACCAAACAATCCTGAGTGTATCTGAAATATATCATACACAGTATCTACTTTTATTGATATTAATGTGAAAACCAAGCAACTTACAACAAAATCATGGGATGATCCTTTAAATCTCTTCTTATATTCTTTCAATTCTAAGGATAATGCAATATTTGTAAATGTTTGTGTAAAATTAAAATAATATAAAAATAATATTTTAACATTTTATATAATTTATATATACATTATAACAGTTTTTACTGTTTTCTTCAAAATTTCTAGACAAACATTATTAATCCCTTTTTACAATAAACCTAAGGCCTTAGGGAAGGGGGTAACAAGATTGGGACCTTGGTCTGATTCCAAATGTCTCAATCTTTCTACCTCACCTTGGTCACTCTAAGATAAAACAGAGCCCTACCAGTACCAATATTTCTTTGCTGGAATTTAAGGAAAGTGTTTAAGATTCATATAAAGAAAAAGAAGGTTCAGAAAAGATAGGCCTCTCCCTGCCTCATTCACTGCCCTTCCATCCATCACATACACACCCACAACCAAAGGGGAGGAAAAGACAAGCCCTTGCAGGTTCTAAAAGAATTAAGTATTAGTCATCATTACTTATGTATGTACAAATCAAAAATGTATCTATAATAAATTTTAGCAAGTTAAAGAATAATATGTACTGAATGATCTCAATTTTGACAAACAAATGGTCGTATTTATACATGGATTTAAAAAACAATCCAAGGATTTCTAATCATAGTTTCCATAGAGGAATGGAGTTTAGGATGGGGAATACCTTAAATTTTACTTTATACAATTCAAACGTAAGTTGTTTTTCAGGGAATACATAGCACTTTTGCAATAAAAGCAAAACAATTGAAAGAAGTAATGTTGTAAAAGTTAAGGTGGTAGCTGTCTTCAGGGAAAAATGAGAAATCAGAGCAATATTTGAGAAGAATCATAAAGGGACTTTGTGTGGGGGTCTCAATAGTTTTAATTTTGATCTGAGTAGTGGTTACCTGGTTTATCATTTCATAATACTTTTTTCCATTTTCACAAATTTCTTTTGTCATTTTTAAGTAGAATAGCTCTCTTACACATGAGAGATGCAACCCAATAACCCCAAGAAGACTAAAATCAGAGATAGTATCAGACCCCATATATACTATAATTTTTCCTATATATGCATTCAGATTTAATGCCTTTTCTGTCTTAACTGAGCATTTGTTATGCACTGTGGCCATTAACATTTGCAGTCTGAGGTAAAACAGCAAAAACTAGCATGACTTTCTTCTTACTCCTTCACAATTTCACAGACAGAAGATTTGTTCTTCTCATAAATTTTAGCAATCTTAGCACATTTATTTTTTGTTTAAAGGAAGTACTTTACAGCTTCTCTTGCATATCTGAATTACCAACATTACTCCTCTTGCACATTAGGCCATCATTAAAGAAAACAAGGGTTAATTGAACATGAACACTGCAATTCATGACAGTCAATCTGATAACCAAGAAACCTACTGGGTGACTAAAGGGAGGGTAGTGCATAGAGCTTGAACACACAGGAGAGGGGTGGTCCACATTCCATTCCAGGGGGATGAAACAGACTATGCCAGTTTTAATCACACTACTCAGAAAGGCATGCTCTCTGTGGAACCAACCTAGATGCCCTTCAATTGATGAATGGATAAAGAAACTATGGTATATATATGCAATGGAATATTACTCAGCCATAAAGAATAATAAAATTATGGCATTTGCAGGCAAATGGATGAAACTGGAGAATATCATGCTAAGTGAGATAAACCAATCTCAAAAAACCAAAGGATGAATGATCTCACTGATAAGTGGATGATGATACATAACATGGGATGGGAGGGGGGCAAGAATGGAGGAAGGAGGGACTGTATAGAGGGAAAAGAGGGGTGGGAGGGGTGGGGGGAAGGAAAAAAACAACAGAATGAATCAAAAACTATTAACCTAGGTAAATGTATAATTACACAAATGGTATGCCTCTACTTCATGTATAAACAGAGAAACAAGATGTATCCCATTTGTTTACAATAAAAATAAATTTAAAAAAAAAGAAAGGCATGCTCTCAGAAAATTTCCATTTAATATTTTCAAACCACAGTTGACCATTACTAATTGAAACTGTGGAAGGCAAAATTGCAGACAAGGGGGAACTACTATCTATTTCATTTCACAATCAAGCTACTTTAAGAAGAGTCATTGAAACCAATGACTAATATGGCCAGGTACATTTTATTTGCTAATTTTGCCACGCTCTCCACTATTAGTATTGACAATTCTGACTTATTCTCTCAAAAGTATTCCAATTTGCCTAATAAATTGTATGATCCTACATAAATAATGCACTACATTGTCATATTTTTAAAACTGAAAGGAACCTTAGAAGTCAGCAAGGTAGAGTGGTTTTCTAAAGGCCATTCAGAGAGTATTTCGAAATGCGTGGTGAAGTTTCTCGCTTCCCAATGCTAAGAAAGACTGCTAGTAATTAGCATCTGATAGCCAAAGATGCCTATCTTCCTACAAAGTATGGAATAGAACTGCATGAAGAGAAAACGAAATCTTACATCCAAAATGTTAAGTGAATTATCCAACAGTGTTTTCTTGATAAATGGTAAATTCCATGACTAACACCTAGAGTTCTTTAGAGTTCATGCCTTAACAGTCAGTCTTCTTATACATCATGAAACAAAAACAAAAAAAGACTCTCTCCATCTTTCCTTCCTTCCCTTTTTCTCCCTTTGTTGTCCTTCTCCTTCTCACTTGACTATTAAACTAAAAATGGGTTCTTTACTTACTAAACATTGACAGTGCCACTCAACTTTTGTTTATAAGTCATGGAGAATCCAATTTGGCATCAGGAAGCTGTTTCTTAGCCAAATGCAGTAAGTAATTTGGGGGTAAATCACTCTGAAATACAGATTAAAGACATTAAATCTCATCTCTTTCAACCCGCGCCTTCCTGCTCCAGGTTTTCTCCCTCACCGCTCTGCCAAGTTCAGATGCTTATTCCCCAGAATACATGACAGAACATCTGTGGCGACTTCCACGGAGATTTATTTTCCAGATTTTCATTAAAATAGTAACTGAATCGACTCAGTAAAATGTTGCTTACCCTAATAAAGCCCTTTAGAGCTTTGCAAATCTGCATTTAATAGTCTTTAGTGTCATTACAGCATTAATAATCTGTGCCTAAAGAGCTATAAAAAAAAACAAAAACTTCACACTTTCTATTTATGTAGGTAGCTTCATAACCTTCCATTTTCATGAAACTCAGTTTATAACATTCCTTAAATGGAATCACTGGCTTAGGGTGAATGAATCTGAGACTTCTTATAATCTATCGGCACTCCGTATATTCCCCGGTCCTGAAAAATAATATAGGAACATTGGCCTAGATCTATGCGTGGCATAGGCCTTCAATGTTTCCTTAAGTATTAATGACTTCTGATTTGCTTAGGTGTCTAATTGCTAATGAACTGAGATTGGAAAAGGGACAAAAAGAAGTGGCAGTAGAATAGTAAAGGCAATAAGTTAGCACTAAGCAGATTGTATGTGCCCCATGAGGAGAAATTCTTTAGCCAAGACTGAGATCCTTGAAAAATCTGGATGCACTAATACAGATCCAGGGCCGATCAATCAGAGGACTGATGAACTACAGCGAGAAATTAAGTACACGGTGAAGACTTTCTGGTCCCCTTCCTCCCTCTCCTCCTTTGTGCAACTTTTTCTCTCCTCCCGTCACCTCCTCCTCCCTCCAATCTCTTTGGATAGAAATTAGTATAAAGGAGAAAAAAAAAAAAGCTGAAATGTTTTAAGTACAGATTTCAGATAAGTAAAGAAAACATGTGCACTAAGAATATTTCACAGTCAGCTGAGAGATTTGGGAACAAACTAATGATCCATGTGATTCACATGTTGAGATTTTTGGGTTTCCTCTAACCATAGCCCAAAATCACCTTCAGGAACAACACGTATCTTTGTTGGCATCTGAATAAGAGAGTCAGATATGTGAGTCATCATTTTTCTGTCCAATTTGAGTTTTTCTAAGACTGAAATCAATGGAGGAAAGGTGGAAGAGGGCAGAGAACAGGAGAGTAGAGAGTGTAAGGACAGGGCTGGGCCTCTGCTTCGCTGTGCTGCCCTCGTCCTTCTTTGAAGCCCTGTCTGGACTACACTTGAACATTCAGTCTCAGATGTGCTAAGTTCAAGGCCAGTTATAATGATTCTAAAATTCCTAAGGAAATCAGAGACAAATTATTAGGTTACCAGACAGCACATGAGCCAGAAGCATACCACAAAATTATACCTACAATGTCTTGTTTTTTAAAAGGAAGGAATTAAGAAAACCAAAATAAAGAAGCTGAATACATCAAAATTGAAATAAAACAATGAGATAGTGGGTTTTGAAATACAAAAAAATAAAATGAGGAAGGAAGAGGAGAAAGGAAAGACGATGTGGCTAGGAGAATAAAACATTAGAAAATACACTCACTGATTAAACAGGTGACTGGAACACACAAGGGTGAAGGTGAACAACGCCACTGAGATCTGAGGATGAAAGAGCAAGAACTTAAAAGTCAATGCTCCCTCTCAGATTGAAGATCATGGCAGGGAAGAAAGATCGGGTGAACAACCCCATACAATTATAACTTAGAGCAGAAAAAAAAATTCACTGAAACAAAATAAAACAAAAAGGTTTTTGAAAAAAGTAATGACTTAAGACAAGAAATAAAGAAGGAGCCAATTTAGTAATGGAAGTATTAGAAACACGGAATTATTTTGAAACAAGAAATTTGAAAAATGGAAGAAATTATGTAATTGTCTTCAAAAGTATATATCTAAGCAAAATGACACAATGAAGGAATTCAATAATCATTTAAAAATGTGGAATCACCAAACCAATAACTTCTATGTCAGAAGATACGGGTCAATTTACAGATGGCTTTGACCAAATCCTTATGGGACTTCTTCGCATATAGGATAAATGGAAATCAATGTAGCTCATTTCTGGGCTTTTGTAAATTTAATGCCAAACCCAGGCAAGGACAGTAGAGGAGAAGGAATCAGAAATCTCATGTAGACTAGACAACACAGAGGGGTCTTGGCAATCAGGAAGAAAAGAATGAACCATAATTCAGTAAGTGTCTCTCACTCTTTATGGAAACAAAAGTAAAATTCAAACCCCAAGTCCCACATGTAAGATGATATGCAGTGAAAGACCTTTTTAGAATCTTTTTAAGAGAGATTTATAAATGCTGCATGGGGGAATTTTTTTTCCCAATAAACCTACTAACAAATTATTTTCTTTTATTTTAAATATCATTAAAGGACAGAGATAATCATAATTCAGCCTGAGAAAAAGAAATCAATGGTATAATGACAGATGCAGTGATCTACTTCTATTCAAAGTCCCTAAAAGAAAATTTAAGGTCTTTAATTTGCAAATATACCAGGCTTATTTTCTCTGCCTAGTCTCATATCATTTATTAAAGAAATGATCTCTTTTTTTAACAAAATGCTTTGGTTTGTAACCACCCATTAATTTAAAAAACAATCTTTATATCCTATAGAGATGAAGTGACAAACAGCTACTGAGATGAACTGCTTTATCTAGAGACCTTAGTTTGTTCTCACAGACTAGATACCAGAAGCATGCCCTAGAGAAGAAAAGAATGGTTTTCCCCTGAAACAAGACCATCTCAATTTTGATAGATAGATAGATAGATAGATAGATAGATAGATAGATAGATAGATAAATGCAGAGAAAGGCAAGTGCATTCTCCAAATAGCTACAGAAAGAACATGAAACTTAAAAAGTAATAAAAATAAGTTTGGCTTTGGTTTTTCATTTCAGTTCCTACATTAGCTCTCTGCCCTTTGAAATTTCAAAAACTTGGATTTGTATTTTGCAAAAATGGAAATATCAACCTACTTCACTGAGTCTGGGAAAAATATGATAATTAGTAAAGTACTGGTTGTCTTTCAGTATTCACAAGGGATGTTTTCCCATGCTGAAATCCATGGATGCTCAAGTTTTATATAAATGCTATGGCATCTGCTTATAATCGATGCATATCCTCCCATATTCATTAAATTATCTCCAGATTACTTAATTCCTGATACCATATAATACTAGTTAAATTGTTGTTATCCTACATTGCTTAGGGAATAATCACATGAAAAAATAGGTACATCTTCAGTATAGATGTATTTTTATTCAAATAATTTCAATCTGCAATTGGTTGAATGCACAGATGTGGGACTCGCCAATATGGAGAGCTGACAACATGAACAGTTGTTCATGAAATATGTGAAAACATGAAAATAGCTGGAAATGTTTATGATTATATATAAGCATGAAAAGAGCTCTACAAATGACCTTCATGTGCACTGAATTAACTCATTTATGTTGAAGAAAAGATGAAGTTAAAGGTTCATATGAAATCCAAGTCAAAGTCTAAATTCTGACCCAAAGTAGCAAATTCTGCTGACCAAAATTTTTTGTGTGCACATGTGTGTATGTGTCTATCTGCCTCTGTGTGTTCATCCAAGCAATAGCTTCTTAGGATTGATAGTCTTTGTTTCTAAATGCCAAGGGAATTTTGAAGCTCAGTAAATTCTAAATTCTCAATTTGTTGGTCTAGGCCTTGCAATTTAACTTCTACTTTTCTTCTGCTTCTAATTTCAGTTTATTCTTGTATGGTTCTGTGCAAAGACTAGAATCCTTCCCTAAATGTAGCCTGTTTGGCTGAGCCAGGACAACATGTCTGTTTTATCCATCAGTTTCTCTGAAGACAGCAAACTTGGTCTTTTCTATTTTTAACTGCCAGCTCTGCTCCTACACTGAGTCCACTTAACACATGGAGTTTCAGCAACATATACATAGTCCTTTTCTAGAACCTCCTAGTTCTGTGTCCTATCCCCACAACTAACTTCACACATAAAAGTGTCAGCCTGAATCTGATTGTCTCTTTGGTTGATGGACGTTAGACAGCAAGGACCCTAACTACAGAGTTAGATTTTCACAAGCCCAACAACTTCTTCCTCTTGATAGTCAAGGTCAGACAGAGTCTTTACAATGACAAGACCGCCTTGTCCCTGACAATCTGAAAATTGACCTTTTGTATCAATGTTATTTAAAGTACAATGAAAATTTTTGAATATAGGCTACATATAATTCTTACTTGACTGAAATTAACCATCTTTGGGTTCTCATCTCATCCTGTTGTTTGAGCATTCAGTTTAGACATTCCGTATCTCTTCATACTTATGACTGAAATGGTGAATTCAAATGTTCAGAAAACTAAAACAGAGGAAGAGTCCCATAAGAAATGTTCTCCAAGGTTTAGTATTTATTTTTCTTTGAACTGACTTTCTAAAAGATTCTTTTCCCAAAAGTATAGATTGCCAGATTTATTTTGTCCCAAATTTAGATGTAGGAAAGTTTCCATTTAACCCTGAAGACTACTCAAACATTTTTACTAAAATGAATGACAGGGAAGAAAAACACCTTGGCAATATTCATAAAATATTCACTGCAAAATTCAAAGAGCTATCCTTCACAGCACTGCACAAAGTTGATACCCTTTGCCACTATCTGCTCACTTGGGGTGTAGATATTTATAGCCATCCAATCTGAAGTCATGCCTCTGAGCCCATAGGGAGAAATCTGTTTTGGGTTCATACTGACTGTCTTACACTCCTGATGCCTTTTTCTAGAGGAAAAATATTTCTTGGACAGGATCAAAGAAGGAAGACAAGCAAAAATAGTTTATGATTTTGACCTAAGTAGCATAAAGGCAGATTTATCTCAACCTCCACTTGACTTTAAATTGTGCCTAAATAAATGAATACAAATTTCTTATTAGTGAGAGTCTTCACCTCTTACCCTGACAAATAAGAGCATGTGCTTTCTTTCATGTCAATTACATGGCTTTGCCATCCGTAAGAGGAATGGTCTCATAAAGAAACTTCCATTTTCTAATTTGTTTATCTGAATAGGACTTCATTTGTCTAATGGAATGGGGTCTTGTTCTTTTGGGTAAAACTGTACTCTCTTCTTGGTGGATTGTTTTCCAAATTCAAATGGTCAATACTAAATAATCTTACGCCACTCAAAGAACTAAATTCTATCTAAAATTTTCAACTAATAGATTTTAGTGAGGGCACAGAAAGGCACTACTAACCCATCTTCAAGGTGTTGAGCTAACCAGATATTGTGTCAGCCAAGTTCATGGGAGTTAGATCTTGATCACAATTTCAGCATGAGAGGAATAATACTGATCTTTTCCTTTGTACCTTGGGCTGGGGTTCATACCTGTCATATCCATCCAGTAAGTGGCTCATCAGTGATTGCTTGGTTCATGTACACTGTAAGTTATAGTAGGATGAATGGTGGCCCTCCAAACATATGTCCATCTCCTAACCCTGAAACCTAGACATGTCATCTTATTTGAAAAAGGGGTCTTAACAGATACAATAGGAAATTTTCCCAAATACTCAGTGGCTACCTGAAATAGCCCATAGTAGTGAAGCCTATGTAGAATTTGTTTTTTCCCCATACATATTTACCTAAAGTTTAATTTATAAATTTACACAGTAAAAAGTTGACAGCAATAATTAATAATAAAGTAGAATAATTCTAATAATATACTGTAATAAAAGTAACATGAATGTGGTCTCCTCTCTGTGTTTCTCTTTCTCTCTCAATTTCTAAATATTTTATAAAATGAGAATTAGATGGACATAATGCACTGTGACCCCACAACAATCAATCAGATAACCAAAAGGGCTACCAAGCATCTAGCAGACAGGCAGCACAGGTAGTGGACATGCTGGACGAAAGGATGAAATCTGTGTCCCAGACAGGACAGAGTGTGAAGTCTCATCATGCTTCTTCAAAAGATGCACAATTGAAAACGTGAATTGTTCACTTAGACCATGGTTGACCATGGGAAACTGAAACAACAAAAAAACAAAACTGCACACAAGGATCCTGTATGAATAATTTCAGGATCCTGCAATAAGACCACCTGGGAACACTCAGGTGAGCCCTAAGTCAAAAGTTAAGAGCTCTAATATGACACAGAAAAAAAGCCATGTGAAGACAGAGACAAAGTCCATGGTTGTGCAACCACAAGCCAAGGAACATCTAGAACCACCAGAAGCTAGGAGAAGCAAAAGAAACTTCCCTGGAGTCTTCAAGGAACTGTGATCTTACCAACAACTTCATTTTTTATTTCTCCCCTACAGAAGTATAAGGGAACAAGTTTCTATTGTTTTAAGTCAGAAAAAACTTAAAGTTTTGCTTATTTTGTTAGCAAAGTATGATGGCAACAATAGGAATCTCATACAAAAATATAATCTGAAAAATCCTGTTTAAAAAAGGAGCCCTCAAAACACACTCAGCTCACCAGAAAATTTTGTGCTATTTTATTAATAGCATATTAATATGTTATATTAATATGTTATTTCCATGAGATTTTGGAAAGGAAAGCTAAAAAAAATAATCAAGGTGTTAATAACTGGACAAAAACTGAATATAAATACACAAAAAAGAGATAGAGGAACCAAGGCAGGTTTATGGAGAAATATAAATAGGCTGGTTAGCTGGTGTGAAGACAATGAGCCCAGCAAGGTTTCCCTGTCCCTCACCAACTTACTGTGATGAAAACCTCTAGTTGCTCCAATTCTCATTTGCAAGCATAACCCCCCATGACTGCAATAACCTCAGGGCTTTGCAACCAAATGATTCTTCCTAACACAACCATTCTAAAATGGCACCTTGGGATTTTTTTGTGGTTAGACTTTATGAGTGAAGTTAGCTGCCACTAACCATGTCCAGTCATAATCGGCCTGCCTCGTTCTGCAGAGCAGGGCTCTGACGTTTCAAACAAGCATTTGCAAGATAGAAGACCATATTCAATGCTGCTCTTTAGAGAAATCCTTAGGATTTCCAATAGTCATGTGTGACAAGATGGGGTGGCCTGTCATCCTCGAGGGAACACCAGTGAGTTCTCTCCACTTCTCAGAGAGCTCATTAACAGTACCTCCTATAGGTTATAGAGTTCAGAGTATCTATTAATCAAAAGTGATGCCTCCTCAAAATTTTTTCAATTAAATTTTATCAGCTTTCCCAACGAAATCATAATTTGAAAGATAATCAAGTACTAGTCATCCAATCCTGTGGGTGTTTCAAGGTCAGTTTTATTTCACATGTAATGATCTGCACACTGCACTGGTTAGCAAACCATCACTCGACAAAATTACATTTCATATTATACTTGCTTAAAGAAGATTTAATGAAAACCAAATAGTCATTTGAGGAATTCTTTGGGTTAGGTTGAAGTTATCGGATATTTTTTCCTTCATAAACAAAGTCCTACATAATTATATTTTATAGAATTCAGTAGCAAAATAAATTCTTTTATCGAAGAAATGTCATTTACTTTTAATAAATGTCATGTGTTCTTATCTTGGTTGTCAAGAAGCATTAATTATACTTCCTGTTTTAGTGTACTTTGAGAAGGTAAGGTGTTACAAGGGGTTAACCCACAGCCTGGAAACTGGCATGGTTATGTTCCAGTCCTGCCTCCATTCATTGAAGGTCATGTGACATTGGACAGGTCATTTAATCTCTCTAATCCTCAGTTTTCCCATCTATGAGTGGAGATAAAAACAGTATTTACTTCATGAGATTCTTGGGAATAACTAATTAGATTACACATATGAAATACTTAGAAAGGACCTGACAATAATATCTGCATTGTACTGTCTCTATTTTTATTTTGATACTTTTGTTTTAGACAACATTTCACTCTCTTTTTTAAAAGATAAAATATGAATACAAATATGAAACACAGGAAGGAAATAATAACGAAGATACCGAACAGTTCAGAGGAATATGTTAATAAATGCACCTGTGGAGTTAAAAAATCTGCATTGAATTTCTGAGACAAAAAAAAAAATCTCCTTTAAAATATAATTATTAGTGGTTCGGTAAGTTGGAACAAAGGAAGGATAAATGTGGCATTTGAGACCCCAGAAAGTGACTTCTGGTCACAAAGATAAAAGTTTTGGCAATTCCCCTATATTAGTAAAGATGGAAATTAATCTCACTAGTCAGTCACAGGGGTGTTGTTTTCAGTCTGCCCTAAAGTACTGTTCCACTTCTCTTTGCTCCAACATAAATCTCATTCTTAGAATTAGAGAATGACTCCTCAAAATGGAGGAAGCTCTGATTCAAAAGACAGAACAAAATTAGGGAGTGATCTAGAGATGAATAGCCAAAAGAGAAAAAGTCTCTCATCAAGCCCAAGTAAATCTAAATGGTGATACATTCTGAATCAAGGATTACTAGGCAAATTGCATGCATGAGCTTTGCAGATTATAGGAGACAATTCTTAACAAAAGGAAATTCAGAGGCAATCAATAGAAATATTAATAGTGTGAGAGTTATCTCTGTTCTAAAATGCAAACCTAAATCAAATCATGAGAGAACTGGGAAAAGGTTTGGGAACATTTAAAGCTCATTTTAGGCTGTCATTAATTCAACATAGTGTCAAAAGGTACAGATCCATGAACTATTATATTAACATCCTTACTATCAAGACTTCATCAGAAGAAAAGTAGAGGTGGAGAACTTAGAAATGAATCATGTCAAAGTCTTGAAATCCTGTTGCTACACGCACATGCAAATGTTTTATGCCAGGTAATTATCACAAAATTAGCTGTACAGCCAATCAGCTCCACCTGTCAAGTTCTCCCAATGACCTGTCAAAGTGTGTGCCCAGAATTTATTGCACTGATTGTCACAGAGAGGTGATTAATATTACTTGTAAGTTTACAAATATGAATAGCAATTATTTTTCTTTAATCTACAGACTTAAGCCTGTGTTTCAAAATGTCCTACAAAAAGGGCCACAGATCTGAATCCTGTCTTCACACATCCCAATCAGCAGTAATTTGGATCATGTCTGGGATCCTAAAGATAAAAACAAAATGACGTAAGTTCGATCTGGTTGCATTGAGTGTGGCCTTTTTCCATTATGTCATTGCAACTGAGATCAGATGGGTAAGAAATGCAGCTTTAAAGCTTCTCCATTTCATTTAAAGTAAAAATCAAGGCTCCTGGTAGAATATTTAATTATCTATGCATTATATATTTACTGCCCATTATAGATGAAGTTCTTTTCAATTCTATCTCAGAAACAGTGACTACCACTTCACCCTTCTCATACTTGGGAATTTGTGTAGTAAAACAATAAATTGGTAGAATAAGAATTTTACTGCTTTTTTTTAATAATCAAGAATTTTTTCTTATCAAAAAATAAAATTCCTTGAGAGTAGAAGACCCCACAAAGACTTTCCAGACTTTGAACGTGGCCTTATAGGACAAAACAGACTTTCCAGATGGGACTAAGAGTCTTGCTATGAGGAGGTTGTCTTACATTGTCAGGATTTGCCCAATTCAATTGCAAGGGTCCATATCTGTAAAATTAAAATTACAGATAAACTGATAATATTTCATTATGCAATTTCTTTCTAAATCTTTCTCAAGAGGCAACTTATGAAATCATTGGTCATATATGGTTAAGGTAAATATGTGAGAGCTTTCTGAGTGAAGTTAGCTTCATTTCTAACTGAGGGGAGTTAGTTTCATCATGTGGTCCTGTTTCATCCGCATTCCTCCTGAATTTTGAGATTCCGTTAACAGGATGGAACATCAGTCCATACATAATTCTGCCTGTCTGAACTTTGTTCAAGATTCAGAACTTTAAATCTAGGATTTCATCTATTAACAACATTTATTCTGTATTTCTAGTAGTCATTATTTCATTCAACAAATACATATTGAGTGCCTGCTGTATACCATCCTGTTTACAGTGTATGCAATGGTTAAAAATCCCGAATGTTACATTGACTGGGTCCAGGCAAATGTATAAAGAAGTGAACAGACTCCCAGGTAAAATCTACCTCCTGATGCGGGCTCTACCTCCTGACACCAAAAGCAGCTCCCTCTCTTTCACTGATGAGGTGGGGGAGATGGAGAGGAGCGAGGAGCTTCACAAAGGCCATATTCAATGACTCAGCACAATCACCATAAAACAAACCCCCACCCAGAGTGCATTTTCAAAAAGTCTTCACCCATTACCCCGAATTTCATGATGATTTCCTCTAATGTCCTGGTAAGCAGTGGTCTCTGGTGTTGCTGCTGAACAATTCCACACCCATATATGAGGTGCACTGTTCAGGGTGAGAAGATGAGCCAGCAAGTTTCACAGGCTAGCCCCTGCAGGCTGCAACCCCCAGCTCCTGGCTGAGAAACTGATTTAGGGTGATGATATGGAAAGCTGCAGCTGTGGATAAGAGGCAGGGAGAAACAGCTGTAGGAGTATGGATTGGGCTCCCCAGAGGCTTTGGGAAAGACATTTCACCTTTTTGGGACTTTCTTTCAAAATGCAGGCACATGCCGCACAACAACACTTTAGTTTTGTCACTGAAATGCTACAATTCCAGTGATGGTCCCATTAGATTATAGTGGAGATGTGAAGTTCCTATCGCAATGCAACACTGTACCCATCCTGCACGTCATCCTGAAGTGCACAGTCCAGGCACCGTGGTGATGCTGGTGTGATAAACCCCACAGTGCTGCCAGTCATATAAAGGTACAGCACAGACAATCATGTACAGTGTGTAATACTGGTTTATGTGTTTATTATCCTATACTTTTATTGTTATTTTGTGTACACCTTCTTCATAGAAAAGGAAAGTTTCCTGCACCCCAGTGTGTTGTGTTACACTGGCAGCAGCTTTATAATCTCAGGTTTACTAAGATTGCATCAAGTGCACTCGAGGGATTGATTGTTGCTACCTACGTCTGTTTAAGTATACTCTATAATGTTTGCACAATAATAAAATTATCTAATTGTGCACTTCTAAGCACAAATAGATTATATGTTGATGAAAACTTTTTTTCTTAGATAATCTTTATATTCCCTTCTGACTCTGATGTTCTATGAATCTCTTGAAATGAGACACTAATGTGTTTAAGTTCAGAATTTCTTCATTCTATCCCTGTGCACAACATGTTTAATACTGTGTAAGTTGTTGCATCAATTCAGGATCCTACTTTTTCCTCTTAGGCACATAGAACATAAGAACTCTGAAAACAATATTTTAATTAGCTTTATCTTGGCTGTTAAGAAAAGAACTGAGAAGAATAGCATAGAGGAAAAGAGTTTATTTTGACTCATGTTTCAAGGTTCAATCCAGGGTCAGCTGAGTTCATAGTTCTGGGCCCAAAGTGAGGCAGAACATCTAGGTGAAAGTGTGTGGCCAAGTAAAGCAGCTCAGGACATGGCAGCCAGGAAGTAGAGAGTGAGCTCTGTCCCCCCAGGGACAAAATGTAAGCCCCAAAGGCATATGTCCAGTGACCTGCTTCCTCCAGTTACACCATAGCTACCTACAGTTACCACCCAGTTAATCCATATCAGTGGATTGACCCACTGATGAGGTTAAAGCTGTTATAATCCAATTTTTTCATCTCTGAGTATTCTTTTTTTCTTAATTTTTTATTTGTTCTAATTAGTTATATATGGCAGTAAAATATATTTTGAAACACCATACATAAATGGAATGTAACTTCTCATTCATCTGGTTGTACATGATGTACAGTTACATAGATCACGTAATCATATATGTACATAGGGTAATAAAGTTCATTTCATTCTACTATCATTCCTACTCCATGCCTCCTCCCTCCCTTCATTCCTCTCTATCTAGTCCCAAACACCTCTATTCTTTCTGCCCCCTTATTGTGAATTAGCATCCACATATAAGAGAAAACCTTTGGCATTTGGTTCTTTGGGATTGGCTTATTTCACTTAGCATAATTTTCTCAACTTCCATCCATTTATCAGCAAATGCCATAAATGCATTCTTCTTTGTGGCTGAGTAATATTCCATTGTGTATATATACCACAGTTTCTTTATTCATTCATCTACTGAAGGTCACCTCCATTGATTCCATAGTTTAGCTCTTGTGAGTTGAGATGCCATAAATATTGATATGGCTACATCACTGGAATATGATGATTTTATGTCCTTTGTCTACAAACCAAGGAGTGGGATGGCTGGATCAAATGATGGTTTCATTCTGAATTTTCTGAGAAATCTCCATACTGCTTTTCATAGTGGTTGTACCAATTTTCAGTCCCATCAGCAATGTATGAGTGTACATTTTTCCCAACATCCTCACCAACATTTATTTTTGCTTGTATTCTTGATGGTTGCTGTTCTGACTAGAGATGGAATTCCAGTGCAGTTTTGATTTGTGTTTCTTTAATTGCTAGAATCTCTGAGTATTTTTGCATTGTCTCAGACATAAGCTTTTGGGGGCTACCTCATATTTAAACCACAACACTATTGTTCTCAAAATACTATTACCACACACACATAAGTATAACTAATTACACTTACATATTAATATATGTGTTTATATAGAATCTACATGGTTTACTCTTTCAAGTAGCATTCTCTTAGATCACATTGCAAAAGAGGAATAAAAGAAAGTCTTAAGTTAACATAGTTTAACATTTATGCATGTTTTATTTACAAATTATAAGAGATTTTATTTATTTTTGTAGGATAAAGCCTCAATTATCTAAGAACTTCAATGTATCACATTGTACAAGTTATAAGATCTTTCACACGTGTGCACATATACATACATACACATGCACACACATATACAAATGCACACATCAAAGCTTGATCAAAACCTAAATAAAACAATTCCATGATATTCCAGAAGTCAATACATAGTTAGCCTCAGTTAATCGTCCTCATAATTATATCAATGTTTGTACTGGAAACTCATGCAACACCACAAAAGATCCTCCATCATAAACTGAGAAATATTTATATGTATGCATTTATATAGGTACACATATATATTCATATACGTATATACTTTATACACTATTGCTACTAGGTTAGAAAGGGAGCCAATGCTGTATAGTTTTTACAGAAAAAGTTAAAACTAAAGGGTTTTTTTCTTACCAATATTTAATTTAAAAACTACCTAACATAATATCCAAATTCATAAACACTCCAGCATGAAGCTTAAAATATATAAAATGCATTTAAATGTTTATATTAATATTAAAGTACATGCCATGCTAAAGAATTAAGATATTTGTTCAGAAAAACAAAACTTTGAACTATAAGTGGCCACAAGTATAAAAACAACTGAAGTCAGATCGCTTATTGATGTTCTATTAGACCAAGGGCTCTCTTCTACATAATTGAGTATTGCCAAGATCAAACAACATTTTTCAAAGTTCAGCCTTTACAAGGCCCTGGTGAAGAACAAGAGAATATTCTGGGTTATTCAGCATTTGGGCATGATCATGAATATATTTATCATTGCCTCTTCATGATCTCTTAAAAAATACTTTCAAAACATCTTGTAGGATCTCAAAGGAAACATTTGATGAGACCATATTCCAAACGACAGTGCTGTAGAAGTATGTACAGTTACTATGAGGCCAAAAGTCCCTCTGCCATTAAAGAGATTTACCTGAAACATGCCCAGTAGTAGTTTGACACATTATTTTAAATCACCAATCTTTCTTGAAACACTAACACAGTCCATGGTGCACAGTCCTTTTTGATAGATTCTTTTATGAATACAGAGAAGAGTTAGTCCTCCAGGTAGAATATGCTAAAGGAGAACTTTGTGTAACTCAGCAAAACCAGGTTTTAAAGTGTTTTTTCAGAGACTCAAAGGCATGACAAATAAGACATATTTGACATATTTGCTTCAAAGGAGAAATAACTGAGTAAGATTTTATATTCTAATAAAATGCAATAAAAATTGTAATGCACATGCTGCCAGCATGAGTACTTTTGTTAAATAAAATTAATTCTGTCTGTGAACATTTTAAAATAAATTTTATCAAACATATGTCCATATTTACTTTCTCACTACAGAAAGCAAATAAAATGCCATTTGGTTGAAAATATTGCTTCAGTTTATCTATCACTCAGAAATGGAATTTTCAAAAAATATCAAACAAAACATATCATTCCCAACAACTTAGGAATTTCAGAAATGTACATTTGGGTTTAGGAGAAATATGATATCCTCAGAAAGAATGACTAATGCATGTTGATACCAGAGGCTTATTTACATGTAAATAGTATCTCACCTATGGCTCTTCTATCACTTCTAGACCAAGAAGGTGAGTTCACAGTAATTCACAGTAACAGGTGTTGATTAAATGATTAATTGATTGATGCTGTTTGGGTGATGTCTATAAAGAAACTTTGCAAGTATATTTTATAAAAGTTCTTAGACCACAAAAAAAATTATTTTTTAAAAATTTCCATGTGTTCCCTAAATTCTATTCACTCTTAAATGTTTCTCTAATAAAACAAAATGCTTCTTTTAATATATCATCCATAAAACACAAATTGCAATCACATAAAACATGAAATATGGATGGAAGGAAGTTGTTGATCTGGATTTATGTTAAGGTTGATATGCCTCTACAGGGGAAAATAATGCTACATAGTCTATCTACTGAGGAAGCTGCTACTCTATGCCATTAATTTCAAACGATCTATACAATATCAGAAGCCCTCATTTTAAAATTTCTTGCAGTTTCTTTTGTTGAAAAAGTGATTTTGCATCTCTAAATTTTGCAGCTGAATAAAAGAAAAAGGCAAAAGTCGGGTCTGAAACAACTTCTATCTTGGTTGAAAACTAGAATTTGTTTTAGGAGCAGGTTTCCCCTTACTGTCAGGAGTGATCACTTGGGTGAGCACACCGAGCCAGGCAGTTGTAACACTTGTGACCATTACTCATGAAGAAATCTTGAAGCAATGTCAGGTAAGTATAATCTCAACTTTGAGCTTTTTGATTCTGAGCCCTGAACAGCACAATATTCTTGCATGGATAGCATGGGTAGTGACTGAGGGTAAGAAGCTTCCACAAGCAGTAATTAGGAACAGAATAAAGGAAATGGAACTCGCTTGGGTGTAAGCTTTCATTTTCTTTTCTGTGTCTGGAGGTTGAAGCATGGACCCCATGGAGTGACAAAATGATGGAAAAGGCTCCTGAGAAAGATAAACAGTAAGCAACAGTAAGCGCAGAGGTCAAGAGAAAAAGGAGGGAACCCATATCAAATAAGGAAGCCTGTAGAGGAAAATAGATGCATTCCAGAGAGCAATTATAATTGTTAAAGAGTTTTTAACTTCTGTTTTTCTTCTTACATATTTTGACATTTCATATTGTCAGGGTTTCCAGATAAACAGAACCCATAGGATATGCAAAGATATAAAAGAGGGGATTTATTATGGAAATTGACTTACTTGATTATGGAGACTGAGAAGTACCAATGATATACTGCAAGCTGGAGAACCAGCAAAGATGGAGTCCTTCAGTTCAGCATAAAGGGACAAGAACCAGGGGAGCCAGAGGTGTAAAGCTTAGTCAGAGTTTGGAGGCATGCAAATCAGGAACTCCAATATCAGTGAGCAGAAGAAGGAAGCTCCAGTTCAAGAAAAAAGGCAGAGAAAATTTGTCCTTTTGTCTTTTTGTTCTATCCAGTCCCTAAAAGGATTGTGTAAAACCTGCTCTTATTGATGAAGGCAGACCTCTTTACTGAGTCTGCTAATTCTAATGCTAATCTCTTCTGGAATTACCATCATGGTCACACGCAAAAATATTTTACCCATTCATTGTTTGGGTATTCGGTAACGCAGTGAATTAACACATAAAATTAGCAATTACACACTGAAATTCTTTTCTTTCAGGTTTTTCTTTTTTTGTGTTTTTCAATGCTATATGGCAATTTTTGCTTTCTTAGCCTTTTGCTTTGGAAAATGGTGTGTGGGTTTAGTTATCGTACCAGGCTGTGACCCTGCATGGAACAAAACAGTGTGTAAAGGAGTCTTGCCCAGAGAGAAGATTATGAGAGGTCAGAAAGTGGTCAGCAAAATGCTCAGAACAGAAACCTCAAGCAAGTGATGACAAACAGCTGCTTAGGGTGGATTTGTTGGATTTGTAAGGATCCCCAGGCTACTCAGAGTTACCAAGGACAGGACCCCGTGAAAGAAAAAGATTTACTCCATCAACAGAAGACGGCCCAAGCTATATTATGTGTTAACTGTGTTACAAAGGAAAGGGTGCTTCCTGGAGGCATGAGAATTTGGGGACATTGAGGTTTCACTGTAGAAAGATTTGAGGATTTGACATAAAGAGTGAAATTTAGGCAGCCATTTGCTCCTAGAAATGATCTAAAATTTGCAATATTTCCTAGAAAGATAAACTTCATAGAGTGCCCTTCATGTGGTTTGAATTTGAGGCATCCCCCCCAAAAGCTTAAGTGCTAAGCAATACAGGAATGTTCAGAGGTGAAATGATCACATTATAAGAGCAGTAATCTAATCAGTGGATTAATCCATTTGATGGGTTGATAATTGGAATCAATCAATCAATTTGAATCAATTGATTTAGTAGGAACTGTAATATGTTCTGATAATCCTGAAGGAAGTAGGTCACAGGGCACATGTCCTTGGGGATTATGTCTTGCCCCTGGTTCATTGCTCTTCTTCTGCTTCCCAACTGTCTTAAGCTGAGATGCTTTCCTCTGCCAGGTCCTTCTACCATGATGTTCTGCCTCACCTTGGGCCCAAATAGTGTAGGCAGCTGACAGTATACTGGATCTCTGAAAACATGTACCCAAAATAAACTTCCCCTCTTCTAACTTGTTCTTGTCAGGTATTTTGTTGACAGAGACAAAAAGTTGACTAATACACCCCTGTTCTTGCTGGGATTACTTTACGGAAAAGAAATATCATTCACTTAACAAATTAGTTTATGTACTGATCAACAAGCTGACCTGAAATACCATTTTAACTTGAGATCCAAGATGGTCAACTAGAGGGAAACTGTATCCCTTGTCACTCTGTGACATAGGAATCGATCAAGGAAATACTGTATCTCTGAAAGACAGCTGTTGCTGCCCACTGATCTCCTGCTGTTTACCCCTCATTCATCCACTAATAACCCACTGTCTGCTAGCATACTGCCCACATTTTGAACCCAGAATAAACCAAAAACCAAAAATAAACCAAATAGACTGAGAATACAAATCATACCTCGATAATAACCCTGCATGTTAATGGCATAAACTCATCAATCAAAATATGTAGATTGCCAGATTGGATCTAAAAAAAAAGATCCAACAATATTCTGTCTTCAAGAGATTCACCTCCTAGGAAAAGACATCCACAGATTGAAGGTGAAAGGTTGGGGAAAAGTATATCACTCGCATGGACTACAAAAACAAGCAAGGATTTCCATCCTCATATCAGATAAAATGGACTTCAAACCAAAGTTAGTCAGAAGGGATAAAGAAGGACATTTCATGCTGCATAAGGGAATCAGACATCTACAAGACGTAACAATCATAAATATATATGCCCCAAACAATGGAGCATCTACATACATCAAACAAACACTTCTCAATTTCAAGAATCAAATAGACCACAACACAATAACACTGGATGACTTTAACACACCTCTCTCACCACTGGACAGATCTTCCAAATGAAAACTAAACAAAGAAACTATAGAACTAGATAATACAATCAATGATTTAGATTTAATGGACATATATAGAGTATTTCAACCATCATTGAGCAAATACACTTTCTTCTCAGCAGCACATGGATCCTTCTATAAAATAGACCATATGTTATGCCACAAAGCAACTCTCAGCAAACACAAAAATAAAGAAATACTACCAAGCATTCTATCAAATCATACTAGAATGAAATTAGAAGTCAATGATAAAATAAAAAAATGAAAACTATCCCAAAACCTGTAGACTAAATAATATGCTATTGAATGATGAATGGATAGCAAAAGAAATCAGGAAGGACATAAAAAACACTTAGAGGTAAATGAGAACCCTAATACAACATATCAAAATCTCTGGGACACTATGAAGTCTGTGCTAAGAGGAAAGTTCATTGCATTGAGTTCATACGTTAGACAAATAAAAAGTCAACAAATAAATGACCTAACGTTACATCTCAATGTCCTAGAAAAAGAAGGACAAATCAACACCAAAAGAAGTAGAAAACAGGAAATAATTAAAATCAGAGCTGAAATCAATGAAATTGAAAGAGAAACAATTCAAAAATTGACAAAACAAAAAGTTCGTTCTTTGAAAACATAAATAAAATTGATAAACGCATAGGCATACTAACAAAGAGAAAAAGAAACCTCAAATTACTAAAATATTTGATGAAAAAGGAGATATGACAACAGACACAAATGAAATACAGAAGATAATTAGAAACTCTTTTGAAAATTTATACTCAAAAAAAATAAAAATTCCTGAAGACATGGACAAATTTCTAGAGACATATGATTAACCCAAACTGATGCAGGAGGACATACTAATTTAAACAGATCAATTTCAAGCAATGAAATAGAAAACTTCATCAAAAGTATACCAACCAAGAAAAACCCAGGACCAGATTCTCAACCAAGTTCTACAAAAGCTTCAAAGAATAATTAACACAAATACTCCTCAGATTATTCCATGAAATTCTATGAAAAGAGGGAACCTTTCCTAATTCATTCTATGAGGCTAGTACCACCCTCATACAAAAACCAAACAAAGACACATCAAGGAAAGAAAACTTCAGACCAATATCCCTGATGAATAGATACAAAGATTCTCAAAAAAAATTATGGCAAACCACATACAAAACATGTTAAAAAGATAGTGCACCATGATCAAGTGGGGTTCATCACAGGGATACAAGGTTGGTTCTACATATGGAAATCAATAAATGTAATACATCACATGAATAGACCTGAAGACAAGAATCATATGATTATCTCAGTAGATGCAGAAAAGGCATTTGATGAAATATAGCACCCCTTCAGTTCAAAACTCTAGGAAAACTAGGGATAGTAGGAACATACTTCAACATTGTAAAAGCTATCCATGTTAGCCCAAGGCCAACATCATTCTAATGGAGAAAAACTGAAAATATTCCCCCTAAAAAAATAGTACAAGACAGGGATGCCCTTTTTCACCACTTCTACTCAACATCATACTTGAAACCCTAGCCAAAGCAATCAGACAGATGTAAGAAATTAAAGTGATAGGAATAGGAAAAGAAGAACTCAAACTATCACTATTTGCTGATGACATGATTCTATATTTAGAAGACCAAAAAAATTCCACCAGAAAACCTCTAGAACTCATAAATGAATTCAGCAAAATAGCAGGATATGAAATCAATACCCATAAACCAAATGCATTTCTATACATATGGGATGAATACACTGTAAGAGAAATTAGGAAAACTACCCCATTCACAATAGTCTCAAAAAAACTAAAATATATATGGGAATCAATTTAACAAAAGAGGTGGAAGACCTGTATAATGAAAACTAAAGAACACTAAAGAAAAAAAATGAAGAAGACCTTAGAAGATGGAAAGATCTCCCATGCTCTTGGATAGGCAGAATTAATATTGTCAAAATGACCATAATACCAAAAGTGTTATACAGATTTAATGCAATTCCTATTAAAATACCAATGACATTCTTCATAGAACTATAAAAAGCAATCATGAAATTCACTTGGAAAAATAAGAGACCCAGAATAGCCAAAGCAACCCTTAGCAAGAAGAGTGAAGCTGGAGGCATCACAATATGAGACCTTAAACTATACTACAGAACAATAGTTACAAAAACAGCATGGTATTGGTACCAAAATAGACATGTAGATCAATGGTATAAAATAGAAGACACAGAGACAAACCCACATAAATATGGTTATCTCATACTAGACAAAGGTGTCAAAAACATACATTGGAGAAAAGTTAGCCTACTCAACAAATGGTGCTGAGAAAACTGTAAATCCGTATGTATATAAAATGAAATTAAACCTCTATCTCTCACCCTGGACAAAAATCAACTCAAAGTGGATCAAAGACAGGCACTAGAACAGAGACCCTGCACCCAACAGAAGAAAAAGTAGGCCTGAATCTTCATCAGGTTGACTTAAGACCTGACTTCCTTAACAAGACTCCTAAAGCACAAGAAGCAAGATGGATTCAAACTAGAAGGCTTCTCAGCAAAGGAAACAATCAATAATGTGAAGAGAGAACCTATAGAATGGGAAAAAATCTTTACCACACACACCTCTGATAAAGCACTAATCTCCAAGATATATAAAGAACTCAAAAAACTTAATAACCAAAAGACAAATAACCCAATAAATAAATGGGCTGAGGAACTGAACAGACACTTCACAGAAGATATACAATCGATCAACAAACATGAAAAAGTGTTCATCATCTCCAGCAATTAGAGAAATGTAAAGCAAAAGTACTCTAAGATTGCATCTCACTCCAAGTCAGAATGGCAATTATCAAGAATACAAGCAATGATAAGTGCTGGTGAGGATGTTGGGGAAAAAGGTACACTCATACATTGCTGGCAGGACTGCAAACTGATGCAACCACTATGGAAAGCAGTATGGAGATTACTCGGAAAAATTGGAATGGAAACTCCATTTGACCCAGCTATTCCTTGGTTTATACCAAAGGACTTAAAATCAGCATACTGCAGTGACGCAGCCACATCAATATTTATAGCAGCTCAATTCACAATAGCTAAATTGTAGAACCAACCTAGATGTTCTTCGTCAGATGAATGAATAAAGAAAAGGTGGTACACATACACAATGGAATATTAGTCATAAAGAAGAATGAAGTTATGGCATTTGCAGGCAAATGTATGGAACTAGAAACTATCATGCTAAATGACATAAGCCAATCCCAAAACACCAAAGGCCAAATGTTTTCTCTGATAAGTGGATATTGATCCATAGGTCACGGGGGCAGAATAGGGAAGAATGAAGGAAATTTGGATTGTGCAGAGGGGAGTGAAGAGAGGAGTGGGGCGGTGGGGATGGGAAGGGTGGTAGAATGGACAGACATTATTATTACATTATGATTACACTACTGGTGTGACTCAGAACCATGTACAGCCAGAGGAATGGGAAGTGATGCTTCATTCGTGTACAATGGGTCAAAATGCATTCTATTGTCATGTATTACCAATTAGAACAAAGAAGAAAATTAATAAAAAAAATTATTGAGAAGGAAATAATTTATGTAAGTAACTTTACCAAGTTTAACTGAGGGCCTAGTAAGTACAATGATAGAATTTAATAGTGGATCTGCCTGTGTCTAGTCAGGATTTTTAGCATTTTCTGAAGGCAAACTATTTTATATTCATTAAAAGTTCTAATGAAACATTTCTCCATGTTCAAAAATTGTGAATGTTACTTCCAAAACTTGATACTTAAATTACTTAGTTCTTTGCACTAAATCATTTCGTCAGTTTCAAATGATGAAGGCATACAAAAACTAAACAAATTTAAAAAAAGAAATACCATTTTTACTTAGATTTGCAAGATTTTGCATAGAGAAAACTTTGAAAGCAAACTATAGATTCAAAGATTTTAACTTGGACTTGGTTTTGTGTTTTCATCTGTGCCTTTTCTTTTCTGGGAAATAGTGTCAAAATCAACAAATGACTTGATTTGAACTCCCATTGAAAGCGTCTAAAAGTTCAGAAAATGTCATCGACTAGAAATAAGAAATTTCTTTGGCCTTATACAGAACACTAACTATATCCCGTTCTGTGCTTTTGTTGTTATTGTTCTTGTTTTTAATTCCCTATTTTTCTTTGTGATCCTGCCTGACTGTGTAGCTTCTGTTTCCAGATTCCTTTTTCATGACATTTTTAGTGGCTCGTTCCCCATCACCTACAAGGAACATGATTGAAACCAAGTGTTTGGGAACAATAGAAACCTGGGAATAAGCTGTTGATAGCAAATCGTGTTCTCCTCTGTCAATGCAACAATAAAGAGGTGTGCTCTCAGGAAGGCAGGTTGCTGCCTCTATTCACTCTCAAAGAGTGTTAAGTCACCCAAGAAAGGGATTTATTTTTAATGGATTGGAAAGAACACAAAGCACAAGTAATATTTTTTTTCTTTGTTTACAATTTTCCTCCTCCAGTAAGTCATTATTTAGATGCTGTAATGTTTTAAAAATACTGTGATGACTTGATAATTACTTCTTTATCACTGTTTACCTCCAGCCTCTACTTTTAATGTGGTGAGAAAATAATTCCTTTTCTTAAGACTGTAAGAAAATACCCAATATAAGTCCATTTAAATATCTGTGTTTTCTTTTAAATTTGCATTGGTTTCTTTTTGCTTTGAAATACTTATATTCTAATCTTTCAAGATTGGAATAGGAAATAAACAACACTGCATAAACAGACTCTGTGCATTGTTTATAATCCATTAAAAGAATCCAAAGCAAATATAAAGGAACTACAAATGGTAGCACATGTGAGTAACAGATAGTTGATAATTTGTGCCAGACATGATTTACTATCTTCATTAAAGTCTCAGCTCTGCCCCAACATGCTCTCTTGGCTGATGAAGCTACAGTGTAGAACAAGGGACTCCCTTCCACTCTGTTTAGCCATGCAAGGGAAGTTACCTCAGTCCTGCTTAAGCCAATTTTGGAAATTCCATTGTATTCCAGAATTATTTATCTTAAAATAGACAGTTTTTTCTATTGATAGAATCATACCACGATACCCTTCAATTTGGAGAGAAAAAGAATTTTTTTTTGAGAATTCTTTTTTTCTTGCCCCTGAACAATGCTTGATAAGGCAGGAAATATTGGAATTGTGGCAGCAAATTTACAACTTGGAAGGGAGTCTGATGTTAAAGCAACATTTGGAGGCAGCTGAGCACTAGATAATATTGATTATGTTCATAGATACACATATGTGAGAAATGTGCTTATGTACATATATAAATATAAGAAAATGCAAAATATATAGTATTTACATATACTATTTAATTCATATACATTATAATTTCAAGGAAACAATATCTGGTTACAAATTGTATTGCTCCACTTCAAGCTATAACTAGGACTATTTACCATGCTTTAAGCAAAGACAGCAAACTTTTCTATTTTCTATCTAAAAGTTTTCTCAAAAACGTGTATTTTTACAAAATCTCTTTAAGTGAAATGAATTATTATGAAGACAACATTGAATTTCATATAGTATAGGTCATAATCTACTCAGCTCAAAAGGAAAACATTTGCCTACGCTAAAATACCTACTATCCAGCTTCTATATAATTTGCAGTGATATTTCATTTCTGCAATTATCGCAGTAACTTTTTGAATGCAATATGCTTCAACTGTATCATATATTCCTGAAGTGTGTCCAGTACAGTTCTATATGTCTACTCAAAAATCAACTATAGAAAAAATAAATCTAATTTAGAATTTTCCAAAAGATACTGGCCAATTCATTTAAAATCATATTTACTAGATTTAACTACATGCTTTATATGTTTTAATAGTTCAGCATCATCTTCTAATTTTTTTCTTGGCAAAAATCACCAGAGATAGAAAAAGAAGTGATTTCAGACTGAAATAGAAACTACAAAGAGGTTATTGATCTTTTCACATAGCATCATAATCTCCAGGATTGTGGACCAGACAAACTACTTGCAATCAAAAGAAAGTTCGGAGTAATCTGAGAAAATGAATCTGGTCTGAGTCTAGAGAGATTCAGTACTACCAAATAGGACTCATAAGTGTAATGTCCTTGGAATGCAATTCTAGAAACTGTTGTACTTGCAAATGTGCTGACCCAAATGAGTTCTCTTTGGAATGTGAGTCCCATAGACTACAGCTCTACCAATCTTTGTTTTTGATAAAGAGAGCTTTGCAATTCCTTCTCAGACAGGATTTAAGCTCCTTCCAAGTAGCTGGGAAGGTCACCTATGTTGGATATGCCAAACTGTCTCATTTTTTAGAGATGAATAAATAAATCCTACTCAGCTGCTAAAGTCCCCAGATCTCAGGTTTCACATGGTCTTCAGAGGTTAAGTAATTGTTTTAGTCAGTTTTTTCACTGCTGTGACCAAAGGACCTGACAGGAGCAATTTTAGAGCAGGAAAAATTTATTTGGCTCATAGTTTCAGAGGTCTCAGTCCGTTGACAGCCAACTCTATTGCTCTGGACCCAAGTAAGGCAGCACAACCTGGAGGAAGGAGGTGGAGGTGAAGCTCAGGATATGATACCAGGAAAACTAAGCTCAGCTCAAAAGATATACACCCAAAGGCACCCTCCCAGTGATCCACCTCCTCCAGTTACACCCTACCACCCAGCTAATTCATATTAGGAAATTAATGCACTGATTAGGTTAAGACTCTCACAACCCTATCATTCCACCTCTATGCCTTCTTACATTGTCTCACACATGGGCTTTTGGGGACCATCTCATATGTAAACCATAACAGTAATGGTTAGAATCCCAGAACTTGGAATACAGTGCTATAAAGCACTCAAATATATACAATAATCTGAAAAAAAAGTGTTATTATATTAGTTTTTTAACAATATTACAGCATGCAAAAGACCTACCACATTAGTTGTTTTTGACATCCATGTAATTTATTCGTGTTTATTCAACATTTTTGATGTTTCCATGTGAAAGAACCAGGTATAGTAGTTGACAAGAAATACATGGTCTGTTCCTTCAAAGTTTAGTCTGGAGAGGGGAAACAAGAATTTTCACATTCATGTAAAGTCAATTACTGATATATAACAGTCACTTGTCTAAACCCTTTACACATCTTCTGATGCATCCTTTCAAGCAAACGCTACATTATTATTAAACATATGTCATAAATGGAAAAGTGGATGCTTAAAAGCTTAGATGAGGCTGGACAGAAAATTAGGGCAACATATCAGAGGATTAAACCTTGAACTCTGGTACATTTTACCATAAAACCTATGCTTTTGAGCAACAGCAATAGCTTTGCTTATGCCATCATCTTTCAGGCAATTATTAAGCACCAAGTACCAGATATGTTAGTACCAGCTGGGGACACAGGAAAAGAAAAGGCAAGGACTCTGTTCATATAAAACCACTCTCATAGAAAAGACAGGTTGTTAAGCTGGTGAAACTGTAAAGAATGTAGTCCAAGATGGGGAGGAGTTCTGTAAAGTAAGTATAGTAGAATGGGTACACAGAGGGAGAGGAGAATGGTGTCCAGGAAATCCTCTCTGGGAGAGTGACATGAGAGCAGCAACGTGAATCATTTGAAGGAGCAACCTATGCAAAATCCAGGAGAAGCATCTAGAAGTCCAGAAGATGGAAAAGCCAAAGGGTCATCAAGAACAGGAGTCACTATGTTCTTTTCACATAGCCTGTGAGTTAAAATGATCTTTATATTTAAAAATGGTTAAAAAATATATAAAAACATACATTCTGGCTACATATTAACACTAAACAGAATTCAATTTCAATGACATAAATGCAGTTTTATCGGCACACAGCCATGCACATGATTGTTGGTTTGCAACAATGGCAGAATGATGAAGTCGTGAAAAAGATCATATGGCTCAAAAAGACTACAATATTTACTATCTGTCCTTGACATAGTTTCTTGATCCCAGGTGAAGGCCAGCGTGAATGAGGTGACTGCCCAGAGGGAAGAGGGGGCTAGGAAGTGCAGTGAGTGGTAAGTATAGTCCCACTCTTGTGGGCTTTGCAGGCCAAGGTTCAGGGATTTGGTTCCACTGTGATGGAAAGAAGAGCATTTATAAGGTTTTAAATAAGAGGATTGACTTAAGTTTTAAACAGGTATTCTTGGACATTTTGCTCAAAGCTGGGGTAGTGGAAAATGTGTAAGAATAAGAGCAGAAAAAATCTAGGGGTGTTGATTTATTAAGGCAAGATTTGATTATGGTCTAAGCTAGAACACTATAGTTGGGGGAAAGCATCCCTGTAGAATAAATAGGATTTGGAGTGCACTGAACATCAAATGTCAAGAGACAAAGTAGGGGAGTCTCCCAAGTGTTTCAACCCACCTGTGTGAAAATCTTTGGGGATTTTTACAAAGATTGAGAAGATGGTGGAGTAGCTAGTTTGAAGGGGGAAAACTCTGTTTGGCCCACAATAAATTTGGCATGCATATGAAACTCCCAGCCGTTAATGTCAATGACTCTAAAGAATATTGAAGTCTTAAACTCAATGAAGAGGTCAAGTGTGCAAACGTACACTGAGGAATCATTGCTCTATGGATGAAACCAAAGCTATGGACTGCAGGCAGTCACTTGAAGATGTGTTGTGTGGAAAGAGGAGAAAAGACAGCAGAGCCCTGAGAACCAAAGATGCGCTAACATATAGAGTACTCAAGTTCATAGTAAACCTAAGTGGCCAGACAGGTGGAAAGCAAACCCAGGTAGCATATTTCCAAGAGGAGGGAATTTCAAATATGACCCTGATAATGTGGAATGTGGCCAGTCTTAAAGAGTAAAACATTACCTTATTAATTATTATTTATTTTTGTAGTAAATGTTTTTTCTCCTTCCTGACAAAGATGACTCTACAACTTTTAAAAATTATTATATTTTTGGAAGAACAGTACTATCAGTAAGACCAGAAAAAATACCATTCTATGAATTCATAAGTTTCAGAGCTTTGCTTTGTAACTACCTTTAAAGAGGGTGGGAGTATGTCTAGGTTCTGCTCCATAATCAAATCTCCTCTTAAATAATACTATTGAGAACATACAATAAAAAATAGTGACTCGGTTTACTGTGCAAACACAGATTCTACACACACACCCATTACACATCTCGTACTTTTTTTATTGGTATTTTGCCAAGAATCTGAAGAATGAGAAAGAACTAGAAGCAAGACATGAAATTCGCAAGCCCCGGTGGAACTCCCCTCAGTTATTTACAGCATTTAGAAGTCAATAACTCAGTTTATGTCACTATTGCTCCTAAGGGGATCTGTTAAATGTCCTGCTACTGTGTAAGGAGCTGAAGAACAGTGAAATAAATGATCCACGATTTCATGGAATCTAAAGAACTTAGCAACTCTGTCTTTTATAGCTTTGTTAAGAGAAAGGAAAAAAAAAACAATTTTCTCATAATTTTGATTGATTTTTATGGAGAAAAATATTTATTTGTTGGGTTTCATCCCACTTAGTTCTGAAAATGTGTTCAGTATTCAAGATCATTTAAATTACTAATTATAAGTTCTGAGTGTGTTGCCATGTTAGTTGGCACTACAATTGTATTAAAAAGTCTCTGTAGTTTATAAATATTTAATGAAAGAATAATAGCCAACTTTCAATAGGGGTTGTTCTATAACCAGGAGAATGAGCCATGTAATATTTAACAGTCTACTGTACTAAAAGTAATTCCTGAAAGAAATCCTTCCACTCAATATGTTCCATTTAGTACATATCAATCATCAGATTTCATCAGAAAAACATTATTTTATTTAAAAATAATTTTTGCAATATAACCACTAAGCAAGTGATTATTCAGAAAAATCAAAGGTCTACTGTTATTAACTCAAATGGAAAACCCTTACTTAAATCAAACTAAATTCTATTATTTCTGCCCATCAGAAAATGAATTATATCAGGAAATGAATTATGTTGGTTGGAGAACCTCTGTTCCCTACAGAACCTCGTTTGTTATTATCTAGAACCTTATATAATCACCACAGCTGACAAGTGGAGTGGAATTCAGTATTCAATGCTGATGGAAGGACTTCTCAAAGGCAGACTCTATACCAAGTGGTCACTAGTTAGAGACCAGGGCTCATTCCCTGCCCAATACAGCAAGCACTGCAAGCAGGCAGGGAGACCCAACCCAGAGCAGAAGGCCACCTAAGACTTCCCAGAGAAGGCAGGTTTGGAGCAGAGTTCTCCCAAACCCACTGCTACACACACTCACCTGAATGGCTTCAGTGAACAGACATAACTGTTCTCTTCTAGACTTTACTTTGAAACACCAAGCACAGAGGCATTTTGCCACGAATTCAGTTTTTCACTTACGGACATCAGATCCTAAAAAATTTAAATACTGAATAGGTTTCCCAAAGATGCACACTCAGAGTGACGGGCAGGATTCCCCAAGCTGTCACCTCACATCGATGTTCCAGTGCCAGCCTCCCTG
This sequence comes from Sciurus vulgaris, assembly GCF_902686455.1. Taxonomy (NCBI): domain Eukaryota; kingdom Metazoa; phylum Chordata; class Mammalia; order Rodentia; family Sciuridae; genus Sciurus; species Sciurus vulgaris. Next base: position 19,085,226 of record NC_136470.1, on the reverse strand, counting down.
CAAAGCCACCTTCTTCTCCAAATAACAGCACTTCCCATTGCTGATTCAGTTTTTCAGCCACCAAAAGCAACAGGAAAAGTTGGAACTAGGAGCATTTAACATTTATCCAAACATCTTCAGCTTAAGTCTCTGTCATTTTAATAAAACTGTTTGCTCCTTCTTTAAAGCCTTCTCCAATTTTCTTCTGACCATTGTGGATGTTGACATGTCTTATGAACGGTGTTAAAACTAAGAGAAAAATTATTTCAAAATCAGGATAATCTTTAAACTAGAAGTGGCTCCCTTTGATTTTAATTCTTTATAATTCTATCAAGATAATATATTTTAAAATTCTCATTCTCTGATGGAGTTAGATATCCTTATTTTTTTTATTTTATTTTATTTTATTGAAAACAAATGAGATACATGTTGTTTCTCTGTACATGGCATAAAGGCATACCATTTGTGTAATCATAAATTTACATAGAGTAATGTTGTTTGATTCATTCTGTTATTTTTTCCCTTCCCCCCACCCCTCCCAACCCTCTTTTCCTTCTATACAGAGCTTCCTTCCTCCATACTTGCCCCCCTCCCTAACCCTAACTCTAACCCTAACACTAAAACTTCCCTCCCCCCATTATGTGTCATCATCCACTTATTAGCGATATCATTCTTCCTTTGGCTTTTTGAGATTGGCTTATCTCACATAGCATGATATTCTCCAGTTTCATCCATTTGCCTGCAAATGCCATAATTTTATCATTCTTTATGGCTGAGTAATATTCCATTGAATATATATATATAGCACAGCTTCTTTATCGACTCATCAACTGAAGGGCATCTAGGTTGGTTCCACAGTCTGGCTATTGTGAATTGAGCAGCTATGAACATTGATGTGGCTGTATCTCTGTAGTATGCTAATTTTAAGGCCTTTGGGTATAGGCCAAGGAGTGGGATAGCTGGGTCAAATGGAGGGTCCATTCCAAGTTTTCTAAGGAATCTCCACACTGCTTTCCAGAGTGGCTGCACTAATTTGCAGTCCCACCAGCAATGTATGAGTGTACCTTTCTCCCCACATCCTCGCCAACACCTGTTGCTGCTCGTATTCTTGATAATCGCCATTCTAATTGGGGTGCGATGGAATCTTAGGGTGATTTTGATTTGCATTTCTCTTATTACTAGAGATGTTGAACATTTTTCCATATGTTTGTTGATTGCTTGTAGATCTTCTTCTGTGAAGTGTCTACCCATTTCCTTAGCCCATTTGTCAACTGGATTATTTGAATTCTTGGAGTAGAGTTTTTTGAGTTCATTATACATTCTGGAAATTAGTGCTCTATCTGAAGTATGATTGGCAAAGATATTCTCCCACTCTGTAGGGTCTTTCTTCGCATTGCTGATAGTTTCCTTTGCTGAGAGAAAGCTTTTTAGTTTGAATCTATCCCAGTTTTGATTCTTGCTTTTATTTCTTGTGCTATGGGAGTCCTGTTAAGGAAGTCTGATCTTAAGCCGACATGTTGAAGATCTGGACCTACTTTTTCTTCTATAATCTGCAGGGTCTCTGGTCTGATTCCGAGGTCCTTAATCCATTTTGAGTTTAGTTTTGTGCATGGTGAGAGATATGGGTTTAGTTTCATTCTGTTGCATATGGATTTCCAATTCTCCCAGCACCATTTGTTGAAGAGGCTATCTTTTCTCCATTGCATATTTTTGGCCCCTTTGTCTAGTATGAGAAAATTGTATTTATTTGGGTTTGTGTCTGTGTCCTCTATTCTGTACCATTGATCTACCTGTCTATTTTGGTACCAATACCATGCTATTCTTGTTACTATTGCTTTGTAGTAGAGTTGAGGATCTGGTATTGCAATACCCCCTGTTTCACTCTTCCTGCTAAGGATTGCTTTAGCTATTCTGGGTTTCTTATTCTTCCAGATGAATTTCATAATTGCTTGCTCTATTTCTGTAAGGTACATCATTGGGATTTTAATTGGAATTGCATTGAATTTGTATAGCACTTTAGGTAGTATGGCCATTTTGACAATATTAATTCTTCCTATCCAAGAACATGGAACATCTTTCCATCTTCTAAGGTGTTCTTTAATTTCTTTCTTTAGTGTTGTATAGTTCTCACTGTAGAGGTCTTTCACCTCTTTTGTGAGATTGATTCCCAAGTATTTTATTTTTTTCGATGCTATTGTGAATGGGGCAGTTTTTCTAATTTCTCTTTCTGAAGATTCATCACTTATGTATAAAAATGCATTGGATTTATGAGCATTGATCTTGTAACCTGCTACTTTACTGAATTCACTTATGAGTTCTAAGAGTTTTCTGGTGGAATTTCCAGGTTCCTCTAAATATATAATCATGTCATCAGCGAACAGGGATAGTTTGAGTTCTTCTTTTCCAATTCGTATCCTTTTAATTTCTTTGGTTTGTCTAATTGCTCTGGCTAGAGTCTCAAGAATGATGTTGAATAGAAGTGGTGAAATAGGGCATCCCTGCCTTGTTTCAGTTTTTAGGGGGAATGCTTTCAGTTTTTCACCATTTAGAATGATATTAGCCATGGGCTTAGCATCAATGGCCTTTACAATGTTAAGGAACGTTCCCACTATCCCTATTTTTTCTAGTGTTTTGAGCATGAAGAGATGCTGTATTTTATCAAATGCTTTTTCTGCATCTATTGAAATAATCATGTGATTCTTGACTTTAAGTCTATTGATATGGTGAATGACATTTATTGATTTCCTGATGTTGAACCAACCTTGCATCCCTGGGATGAAACCCACTTGATCATGGTGCACTATCTTTTTAATATGTTTTTGTATGCGATTTGCTAAAATTTTGTTGAGAATTTTTGCATCGATGTTCATTAAGGATATTGGTCTGAAATTTTCTTTCCTTGATGAGTCTCTGTCTGGTTTAGGTATCAGTGTGATATTGGCTTCATAGAATGAGTTTGGGAGGGTTCCCTCCTCTTCTATTTTATGGAATACTTTGAGAAGTATGGAATGAGCTCTTCTTTAAAGGTTTTGTAGAACTCAGCTGAGAACCCATCTGGTCCCGGACTTTTCTTTGTTGGTAGGCTTTTGATGACTTCTTCTATTTCAGTACTTGAAATTGGTCTATTTAAATTGTGTATGTCCTCCTCGTTCAGTTTAGGCAATTCATATGTCTCTAGAAACCTGTTGATGTCTTCGAGGTTTTCTGTTTTATTGGAGTACAGATTTTCAAAATAGCTTCTAATTATGTTTTGTATTTCAATCCTGTCTGTTGTGATATTTCCTTGTTCATTCCGAATTTTAGTGATTTGGGTTTTCTCTCGTCTTCTCTTTGTTATTGTGGCTAAAGGTTTATCAATTTTGTTTATTTTTTCGAAGAACCAGCTATTTATTTTATCAATTTTTTGTATTGTTTCTTTTGTTTCAATTTCATTGATTTCAGCTCTGAGTTTAACTATTTCCTGTCTTCTACTACTTTTGGTGCTGGTCTGTTCTTCTTTTTCTAGGACTTTGAGCTGTAGTGTTAGGTCGTTTATTTGTTGAGTTTTACTTCTTTTATTAAATGCGCTCCATGAAATAAATTTCCCTATAAGTACTGCTTTCATAGTGTCACAGAGATTTTGATATGATGTTTCTTTGTTCTCGTTTACCTCTAAGAATTTTTTAATTTCCTTCCTAATAACTTCTGTTATCCATTCATCATATAATAGCATATTGTTTAATCTCCAGATGATGGAATAGTTTCTGTGTTTTACTCTTTCATTTATTTCTAACTTCAATCCATTATGATCTGATAGAATACATGCTAGTGTCTCTATCTTCTTGTATTTGCTAACATTAGCTTTGTGGCATAATATATGGTCTATTTTAGAGAAGAATCCATGTGCTGCTGAGAAGAAAGTGTATTCGGACTTTGTTGGGTGGTATATTCTATAAATGTCCGTTAAGTCTAAATTATTGATTGTGTTATTGAGATCTATGGTTTCTTTGTTCAATTTTTGTCTGGAAGATCTGTCCAGTGGTGAGAGAGGCATGTTAAAATCACCTAGTATTATTGTGTTATGGTCTATTTGGTTTCTGAAATTGAGAAGGATTTGTTTGACATACATGGATGAGCCACTGTTTGGGGCATAGATGTTTATGATTGTTATATCTTGCTGATTTATGCTTCCCTTAAGCAGTATGAAATGATCTTCTTTATCCCTTCTGACTAACTTTGGCTTGAAGTCCACATTATCTGAAATGAGGATGGATACTCCAGCTTTTTTGCTGAGTCCATGTGCATGGTATGTTTTTCCCCATCCTTTGACGTTTAGTCTATGGGTATCTTGTTCTATGAGGTGAGTCTCTTGCAGGCAACATATTGTTGGATCTTTCTTTTTAATCCAATCTGCCAGTCTATGTCTTTTGATTGACGAATTCAGGTCATTAACATTCAGGGTTATTATTGAGATATGATTTGGTTTCCCGGTCATTTGGTTCATTTTTTAAATTTTATTTATTTATTTGTTTGACACAACTTGGCTCTTCCTTTATTTGACAATTCCTTTAGGATAATTCCTCCCTTTGCTGATTTGCTTCTTTGTTTTTCATCTCTTCCTCATGGAATATTTTGCTGAGAATGTTCTGTAATGCTGGCTTTCTTTTTGTAAGTTCTTTTAGCTTTTTTTTATCATGGAAGGATTTTATTTCATCGTCAAATTTGAAGGTAAGTTTTGCTGGGTATAAGATTCTTCGTTGGCATCCATTTTCTTTCAGGGCTTGAAAAATGTTGTTCCAGGCCCTTCTAGCTTTTAGGGTCTGGATTGAAAAATCTGCTGATATCCGTATTGGTTTCCCCCTGAATGTAATTTGGTTCTTTTCTCTCACAGCCTTTAAAATTCTGTCTTTATTTTGTATGTTAGGCATTTTCATTATAATGTGCCTTGGTGTGGGTCTGTTGTAATTTTGTGTATTTGGAGTTCTCTAAGCCTCTTGAACTTGATTTTCCATTTCATTCTTCAGATTTGGGAAATTTTCTGATATTATTTCATTGAATAGAATTATCATTCCTTTGGTTTGTTTCTCTAAGCCTTCCTCAATCCCAATAATTCTTAAATTTGGCCTTTTCATGATATCCCATAGTTCTTGTAGATTCTGTTCATGATTTCTTACCATCTTCTCTGTTTGTTCAACTTTGTTTTCAAGGTAAAATATTTTGTCTTCAATGTCTGAGGTTCTGTCTTCCAGGTGTTCTATCCTACTAGATATGCTTTCTATGGAGTTCTTAATTTGGTTTATTGTTTCCTTCATGTCAAGGATTTCTGTTTGGTTTTTTTCAATATCTCTAACTCTTTATTGAAATGATCTTTTGCTTCCTGTATTTGCTCTTTTAAGTGTCGATTGGTGCAATCATTCAATACCTGCATTTGCACTTTCATCTCATCCTTCAGTGCGTGCATTTGCTCTTTTATCTCATTGTTTGCTTCCCTGATCATTTTAATTATGTACATTCTGAACTCCTTTTCTGTCATTTCTTCTGCCATGCTGTCATTGGGTTTTATTGGTGTAACATCTAGATTTGTTTGCAGCATTTTCTTTCCTTGTTTTCTCATATTGTTCAGGTATCAGTGGACTGCTGAGATATTGCAGATTTCCTCTATTGACTTACAATGTCCCTGAAGATTTCTATATATATCCCCCCTTAGCCTTCAGTAGGCTGAAGTCTTGGAGGAAGTTGATCATGCGGTTCTCCACAAGGAAGCTGCCTCTCTAGGAGTAGTGGCCTTCAGGTGGGGCATATTCCCTGCTAGTGGGCAGAGGTGCCTCCACTTGTTGACCAATGGTCATCCAAAGGGGAACTAGGCTGCGGGCTGAGGCAAGGCCTGTTTGGGCCTGAGTCTCTGGTTTTACCGTCCTTGTGGGGAAACCTCACCTGGCAGGGAAGACTCACCCGGTGGGGAGGTCTCGCTGGTCAGTTCCCTCCTAGAGGTTTCCCTCAATTTACAGCTACCGCCTGGGCTGGGCTGCCTTCCTCTGCAAAGTTCCCAGGGGCCCGGCCCTACCTCCTGGGCCTGGGAGCCTCACCCTTCGCAGATGAATCTCCTTAGGCTGCCCCTCCTCAGAGAATCTGCCCACAGGCCTGGAACCTTCACTCTGCCCTAAGCTTGTCTCTGTGCGGGTCTTCCACCAAGAAGCCTCCTAGATCCTGGGACCCTGCTCTGCACCTAATCACCTGACTATGCAGTCCCTCCTCTGAGCAGCCACCTGGGGCCCCGTACAATCGATCTGAGTCCCAGAGACCCGCCACATGCCTCTTCCTCCAGACAGCCGCCCAGTATTCCGGTGCGGTCACTAGGAGTCCAAGCAGCTCACTGCTTGCCTCCTCCTCCCACCGACCACCCGTAGCCCGGGGCAATCAATCACTCCGAGTCAAAATGACCCTCCCTGTTCCCCTCCTCCTCCAGGTAACCCCCCCTGTGTTCAGGAGCAGTTGCTTTAAGTCCAAACAACTCACCACTCACCTTCTCCTCTGAGCAGCCGCCTGGAGCTCCAATGCAGTCATTGCGAGTCCAAACGCCCTGCCGCGCTCCTCCTCCTCCTCCCCCTCCTACTTCTCCGGGCAGGCCCCGGTGTTCAGAAGTGGTCTGAGTCCAAACAGCTCGCCACGCAGCCCCTCCTCTGGCAACCGCCTGTAGCTCTGGTGCAGTCACTCCAAATCCATGCGGCCACGCTCCTCCTCCTCCTCCTCTGGGCAGGCCCCGGTGTCCTGAGTCCACACAGCTCTCCTTGCCGCTCCTCCCCTAGGCAGCCTCTGGAGCCCCAGTGGCTCTTCCGAGTCCCAGCGCTGTGCTGAGCGGCCTCCTCTCCGATGCTCCCAGTTGTCCGAGTTCACTGCTCCAGCGGGGGGAGGGGCATCTCGCCGACAGCTCTACTTCACAAAGTTTCCTGCGTTCCGGGACTACCGCCCCATCCGGGACACCTCCCCAGTGGGAGAGACTCACCCGGCTGCTTTGAGTTGGTCCCAAGTTGCTCAATATCTCCTCTTTTGAATTCTGAGTCCTGGAGCAACATGAAATGCAGCCACCCTCTAGGCTGCCATCTTGAAAACCCCAGATATCCTTATTTTTAAATCAATTCATATGTCATGTCACTTATAAATAAGGCTATTTCTTGGACATGGCTAGGACAAATCTATGCCCTCTAGGAGAAAACTCCAAACTCATAAAATCATCATACCGTGATCAATAACATTATCCTGAGATCAATAATATGATCCGAGGAAAAAGAAATGCAACACAAGTCAGTTCTATAAACTTGTTCAGTGTCCTAAAGCAATGAAATGTGAGTCAGGATTCGAACTTAGGAGCCTAGTTTCAGAGTCCAGGGTAAATTTTGTTGTGAATAAAATAATTTTCCCAATCATTACAGGGGTCACAAACAGTGAGTATCTCTATTCCCACAGAAGGAATTTTGGATAAGTCAGAACTGAAGAATGATTGTTATTATATAGTTACAGAAATAGTTAAGGCATTGAGCATTAATTCTTCACAAATAAATTATTGATGTTAAGAGTTTAAATTTATGTCACATCTTTTTACAATATTAATGGGATTTTCCAGGAGCCTAAACTTTATATTCCAATTGGGTTTGCTGTATCATTTATAGAGTGAAGAAGCTGAATCACAGCTTCCTATTTATCTATAGTTCCTTCTAAACTACATAAAAAGACTAACAGCTGAATCCATTCACAAAACCCACAGCATGACCCTTTTATTGCAGACACTGTCACAATCAATTCAGCCCAATGAGGAAAGGCCCATCAATCAATCAGCCAGACAGTTAATCAAAACACACACTGAAAGGTCTATCAAGTCAGGGTTCTGAAAGGAATTTAACTTTGATTATTTGAACACTAAGAATGTCTAGGTTTTAAGAGTTGGATTGCTTCCAAATCAAAGATGAAGCTACCTCTTTTTCTGTGAAATAGATGTCCCATGTTATTCAAAATGGGGTCAACCAATCAATCAACTTTCTGAAAAGCAATTCTTTCCAAGTGTTTACAAATAACGAAACACAGGAGAGAGATAACAGTGCAATAGCAGTGTTCATTTTGTTCTTTTTAAATTTCTAAAGAAACATGTTACATATAGAAAGACAAGAGCTTTAAATGACTCCAAACCACTAAAGAGCAATTATTCATCACGAAAGAAGACAAGGTAAACCTGCAACTGCTAAATTGACTTCTCCCCTCCTCACTTAACACAAATTCTGGTAAAAAAAAAAAAATAATACATGCTTTTATCAGAAGTTTGAAACTTTAGTGTCTCTTTCCCAAAGTAATCACTAAAGTTTGATGATAAGCTGCATGCTGAAGACAGTCACATACCTCTCTGACCTTATACCTCCTAGGAGCTATATTGCATTAAAATGCCCTTGAGACAAGAAATGATTTGTTTTCAATTAGTTGGTAAAACCTATGGATACTCTGAATTCCATTGCACATCTAACAGAGAAAATATGTTTCTAAAATCAGTTGATAGGTGTCCTTGAAGCAGGAGCATGCTTAAAAATTAGAGGCAGAGACTGTACAGAATTTTAAAAGATAATGTAGAAAAAAATAACTACCTCCATCTCTAAATAATTCAATTACACTTTTAAAAACTGTTGAACCCACAGCCAATATCTTACCAAATGAAGAAAAGCGGAAAGTGTTTCTCCATGTTTTTCTGGAACATGACAAGACCGTTGACTCTCATCACTGTTACTCAATAGGGTACTGAAAGTCTTAGAGAAATTAAGCCAGAGAAGGAAAAAAGAAGCTTACATATAAGGAGCAAAAAAAAAAAAAAAAAATGAAAAAAAAATGATATCTACTTGCAGATTATGTTTCTGTATTTGGTAAAACCTCAATACCTTGTGAAAAAAGTACTAGAAGTGACAAACACAGTGAAGTTGCAGGACCCCAAATCAACATAAAAAATCAGTAGCATTTTACACACCAATAAAAAATGTGATGAAAAACAATCCATAAGACTAATCCCATTCACAATAGCTGCAAAAAATAAAATAAAATACCTAGGAATAAATGTAACCAAGAAAGCTAAAGACCTCTATGATGAAAATTACAAAATGTTGATGAAAGAAGTTAAAGAAGACACAAACAAATGGAAAGAACTCTAATGTTCATAGACTGGAAGAGTTAATGTTGTTAAAATGTCTGTGCTACCTATTGGCTTACAAATTCAATGCAATCATCACCAAAATATCAATGATATTCTTCACAGAACTTGAAAACAATAGTCCTAAAGTTCATACGGAAGCACAATAGACACTAAAGAGCCAAGGCAACCCTGAGCAAAAAAAGCAAAGCTGGAGATATCACAATGACCTCATTTTAAGTATGGTACTGGCACAAAAATAGACGTGTGCACCAATGGAACAGAATAGAGATCCCAAGAATAGACCCACATATCTATAGCAAATGATTCTTTAAAACATGCCAAAAAATACACTGGAAAAGGGAATTTCCTCAATAAATAATTCTGGGAAAAAGTGAATGGCCATATGCTGAAGATGGAAGCTTGGCCCTTAATTCTCACCCTATACAAAACTCAACCTAAAGAGAACTTAAAGATAAGACCTGAAAATATAGAACTACCAGAAGAAAGCATAGGGAATTTTAAGAGATTAGTAAAGCAATGATTTTTTTAGACATGACCCCAGAAGCACAGGGTACAAAAGCAAACAGAGACAATGGGATTATACTGTATTGAAAAGCTTCTACATAGAAGAAGAAAAAAAAAACCAACACAGTGAAAAAAACACCTGGAGAATGGTTGAAAATATTTACAAAGTATTCATCACACAAAGAATTAATGTCTATTATACACAAGAAACTAAAAAAAAAAAAAAAAGAAAGAAAGAAATCCAATTAAACTATGGGCAAACTATTTGAATAGACACTTATTGAAAGAGGAAATATAAATGGCCAACATGTATCTGAAAAGATGTTGGGTATCATTAGCTATCAGGGAAATGCAAAGCAAAACTACAATGAGCTATCATTCCACCCAAGTTAGAAAAAATAAGTAACAATAAATAGCCATTCTCAAAACAATAAATGACAAATGCTTGCAAGGATGTGGAGAAAAAGGAACTTAAACTTGGTACTAATGTAAATTAGTATAGCCACCAGAAAGAACAGTATGGAGGTTCCTCATTAAACTAAGAACAGATTTGCTGTATGATCCAGCTATACCACCTCTGGATATGTGTTTGGAGAAAGTGAAGTTAGCATGTCAAAGATATATCTGCATTCCCATGTTTATTGTGACACTGCTATAATAGCTAAGCTGTGGAATCATACCAGGTGTCCATTAGTGGATAAATGAATAAAGAAAGTATGATGTAAATATACTCTATACACAATGGATATTATTCTGCCATAAAGAAGAATGAAATCCTGTCATTTGCAGCAAAATAAATAGAATTAGAGAGGACCTTATGTTAAGTGAAATAAGCCAGAGACAGAAAGATAATGTGTTGAAATATCACAGTGAACTATCCTAATATGCAAAATTAATACATGCTAATAAAATAGAATATGCACATACTCTAAAAATGCTTAAATAATTTTTGAAACTTAATTGCATTAAACTACATTGATTTCTAATCTGTTTCTCAAAATAATCTTGCAAAATCACAAAAGCACACCCAAAGGGTATTGTCACCCTTCCTTGCATTTAACTTTATAAAGAGTACTTTTTTCTCCCAGGAGGGGAACAGTAGGGCTGGACATGTACTTTGCTCCTTCCTCAGCACATCTCATGTACCTCTCACATACATCAGGTACATCTCAAGGGGCTCCTACTATTTTGAAGATTGTGAGATCCTGCAGGCTGGCTAGTGGAGCCCTCTATTTCAGTCAGTTTTGCATCACTGTGACCAAAATGCATAACAAAATGTCTTAGAGGAGAGAAAGTATATTTGGGGCTCCAGGTTCCAATCCATAGATGGCCAACTTCATTGCTCTGGGTCCAAGGTGAGGCTGCACACCATGGGGGAAGGGCTCAGTGGAGAAAAGCTGCTCAAGCTCAGAATGGGGTCAGGAAACAAAGCTGGGAAGATGCCTCAGGAAAGGTGCACCTCGCAGGGCACACCCCAGTGACCCCCTCCTCCAGTCCTGCCTGCAGTTACCACCCAATGGGTCCATTCACACTAGAACGGACTGATTATAGTTCACCTCTGAGCACTCCTGTGTTAACAGGAGGTTTTGTTGGGCACCTCATATCCAAACCATAACACCCCCCCACACACAAAAAATAAATTCCAAGGATGCCCCTGAACAGAAAGTCTTCACATAGCATTAATGACTACCTTTGCTCACTGTTAAAAAGTGATCCAGGAACAGGTGGGGGTATAGCTTAATGTTACAACATTTGCCTAGAATGCATGAAGTCCTAAGGTTCCAACCCCAGATCCACAGAAAGAAAAAGAAAAAACAAAAGACCAGCCAGGAATAATGGCTCTGCTAAAAATGAGCAAGGACAGGACATCCAGAAAGCTTAGACTTCTGCTGAACTGGGTCCTTCCTCCCAATTTTTGTAAACACTCTCCTGCCCACACTATCCAACAGAGGCCACCTTCTTATTCATACCAGGTCACAAAACCAGATATAAAAGCTGGCATACTCCTCCCTTCTGTTTGACATTCCATGGTTCCTCCACTACTACTTTCCAAGTCCTCTAGATTGGTTCAAGGCACAGAATTGTCTGCAAACCAAAATCATGAAGGGATAATTCTGGGAATTCTTCGCTATGGTAGAGCCATCCTATGAAAGAAGCCATGGATGCTAAAATCCCAAAGAGAGAGGCACAAAGGTCACACATCGGAATGGGCTTTGGTTTCTCGACCTAAATACTCACAATAAACTTATCTCGCCTCACTTGTCTGTGACTTTGGCTTTTTACTCATTGATTTTTCACTTTTGGGACCTGGTCCATCTGTGTTTACTATGACCCTCTCTCACAGCTAAATTCTGGGCTGTATACCTGGTAGTCCCTCACAACTGATCAGTTAGCTGGACATATGGGAAAGTGACCCAGCTCTTTCTCCACTTAGCTTTCATTTGGATTTGGATGTCCTTCCTTGGGCAGCCTGGTCCCAACTGGAAGCTGTCCAGCTTCCCTGACTCTCCACTAAAAGGGTAGGCTCCCGTGAGCTCGTGCTTCCTTTGGTTTTGACTATCTTATTCATCCTGGAGCCTTACATTGGGGAATTTCTTGAGGACTTTGAAGGTGCACAATGACTCCCTGAGGTAGGCATCCAAGAAATGTCTGCTAGATGAATAATAGATGAATAGTCTCATCCTTCACCTGTGATTTTATTTTCAGCCCAGATGATAAGATCTGAGTAAAGTTAGGAAGAATCAAGGGCACAGTCTTTAATTTTAAGTGTCTTTTAGACAGCAAATAAATGTACTAGTTTTAAGAAAAAAAGCATATTTTTTCCCAAATCAATTCACATACACTCTGGAGGTGAATTTTGTCCCTGAATTTTTACCATTTCATTTTCTCATAACACTAAGTTTATACACAGACTGGTTTGAATTCTTCAGAGTCCTGGAGACCATGACTTTGCCCAGGGAGGAGAGACAACTAACTGAATGTATAGCTCAGGCCTCTGAACCAGGCTGCAGAGGATGAGCATCAGGAAACTTGTGTGTCCCCAAGGTTATCCTTTGTACATTGTATCTTCATTCTCATTTTACAGAATGAAAAATTGGTTGAAATAAACAATATGGTATAAATTCTTAGAAAGTCAATAAAAATCAATGAAAACCAGATTAATTCCTATAGCATCAGTATTGAGAGGCAGGTCCTTTGGACGTGATTAGATCAAGAGTGCAAAGCCTCCATCCTTTCTGTCATGAGATGCCACAGCAAGAAGACCCCTGCTAGATGCTGGCATTTTTTTCTTGAACTTCCAAGCCTCCAGAACTGTAAGAAATAAATCTCTATTCTTAAATGACTTAATCTGTGGTATTCTGTTATAGCAACACAAAATAGAAATAGACCAAGATGGTAGCTTTCTTCTGACACATTCAATGCCCTAGGGAGAAGAGAGTCTATAATCAAAAAAGGCTGCACTCAGTTACTGCAGCATCAGCTTCCCAGACACAACCCAGTCATGCGACACCTCACAGTGGCACTTACTAGGAGTTTTCTAATCCCCACTTCTCAGGAATGAGCACATCTTTCATTGATTCCCCTCTCTGCCACTAATAGGATTCCTGGCTCTTTAAGCAACAAACCTCCCTGTCTCAGGGACCCAGTGGTAAAGTAGAGACAGTATTAGTACCAACCTCAGAGAGATGCCATATATGTCAAAAATTTCAAAGAGGACCACAATATGAAAGATTTCAACCTATCTTAGGTACTGTTGGTTTTGTGATTTGCCTTTTTCAAAGAACCCTACACACATTACTACTCTGATAATTATAGCCACACTGTGACAAGTTAGTGGTGTGAGTATCCATCCCACTAGCCATATCAAGGAAATGACACCCAGAGATTTGGGTATCCCAAATTAGCATTGCTACCTAATGGTGGAACCAGCACTGAGCCCCAAGTATTAGATCCAGTACTCTCTTAACAATACCTTGCTGACTGAGGTAAATGAAATATACCTGAAGCTACCCAGAATGACCTGTAAGAGAGGCCCCAGCTTCAAATTCTTGATCTAAGGGGTTCGGGCAGCATGAAGAGAAGAACAGGATCTCCAATACCGGGGTATGTGTTGTTTACATGATGATATTGATGATGATGATGATGATGATGATGATGATGATGATGATGAGTATTGGTAACTATTCTTATCTATCACATAAGGAAATCAAAACACTTTCCTGGTGGTGAAATTTTCAGAAATAATAAATGCCGACTGTTTTATGACATTAAATTCTAACATAGTCTGTTATATAGAAATAAATAAAATAATAACTCTCAACATCTTCAATGACATTTTCTAATCTTAAAACACTCTGGGAAGAAATTGAATGCTTATAAAAACAAATGAATGGGACTAACCCCACACAGGATAATAAGAGGCAAAGAAGAAAAAAAAAAAAAAAAAAAAGTAAAGGTGGGCACATGAAGGCAGAGAGGAATGGCAGTGAGCACCCATTTCCTTGCAGAAAGTATGAGGCCTGCTCTGGAAGATGAAGGGCATGGCCAAGTTTAGCTGACCCCCTGGGAGGTTGCTCTCTTGCCAGCCTCAAATGACCCTCAAAATCTGCCTAATTACTATTTAGCTTAATTCAATCTTTTTGTAATATATACATAGATCGGAAAATTACACTATATCCCATAAATATGTACAATTATTTGCCAGTGTAAATGTTTAGAAATTAAAAAAAATAAAAATATATTGCATATTTCAAAATTACTAAAAGAGTACATATTAAGTACATATTAAGAAATAAGTATGTGAGCTGATGGATAAAGTAGTTAGCACAATCTGATCATTTCACAATATACACATGTATTCATATTTTATCCCATAAATATATACGACTCTTATTTGTCCATCAAAAACATACAAAATAAAAAGGTGCTGCCAAAGAAGTAGTCTGTGTTTCAGCAGATCATTTACTACACAAATTTGGGAGGCAGAAAAGCAATGCAGTTGAAAGAAAACTCTCTAGAGTCAGAAACCTGGGTTCTATGCCTGGCTTCACCACTTGCAAGCTGTGATCTTGGCAAAGTCGCTTAAATTCATTGTATCTGAAAAAAAATGGAGCTATTAATAATCCCTATTGCCTATGAATAATAAGTACATTCAGCCGTCTGCTCAGAAGAGTGCCCATCACTTGGTAATGCTCAGGAAGAGTTGGATTAATATCCTTGTAGATTTTCCAGCAACTGTTCTATTTGCCAGAATGCCTGACCAGTTGGCAACTCGACTCAGCTGGCAGCACCATACCAGCAACCTCAGTGGAACTTGGTAAAGACCAACCATCCCTTAGAACCTTATTTGATCTCTGTAGCAGTATGACAAGCTCCAGAGTCCTGATCTATTTCTCAGTCTCTTGTCTTTTCATCCTGATTTTCAAACATAGTAAGACAAATACATCCACTTAAACTGATATCCCTCCCTCCATCCTTTTCTGCCCAATTCAAATCTCTATGTGACTCCATTAGACTCATTAACAAACAAATTCTACTCTTTTCCAATCATTCCCTGTAATTTTCCCATTCTCAATGACTTCTAAAACTGTCACATAACAGTGATTGCATTCACCTGTATCCTCCAGTTTCCTTGAATATTCCATCATTTGCCTACTTTCTGAAATTACACCCTTACACATATCTCTTATCTTCAGGCTTCACTGTTTTCTTCAGAGATTGCAAAACTGCTCATCTGTCCACCCTCAAAACACTCTCTCAAATCTGTTGGCTGATTTTATACTATCACACTTCTCAAAAGTTGAGTCTACTCATCCTACTTCCATTTCCTCACCTTCAACATCTGAGTCCTGTTTCAATAATATTTTAGATGCTTTATTTAAAACACATAATGTATAAGACTCAGTGTGTGTATGTGTGTTCATAGGTGCATAGCATAGGTATATGTATATATGTGTGTAGACTCATATCTACACATGACTAATTTGATGCTAGAGAAGAATGAATGTGTCTCAGGAAGCACTGGACTGTGTCTGTGAAAGTCTAGGAGTCAGTAGCAGATGTTTGGTTCCTTAAAGCAGCTGGACTCCTCATGCTCAGATTCAATGGCTTCAACTTTGTGTATCTGTATCACTAGCAGTAGCCATGCTCCAGCCAGACTCTTGCCTGCATCAATTAGATCTTGAGCACCACAAGTAAACTGAAGTTTATCTAAGAATATCAGTCATTTAATACCTCCCTTTATCCTTGAAAGTTATTCCAGCTTACTTTGAGAAAGTCTAGTCAGCTGTTACAGAGACACTATTTGATTAATGATACCAAAAAGTTACATCTAATAGACTATTCATTGAAAATATCCACTGAACCAGAATGTTTAAGAGGAGAACAAATGGGAGATAAAAGAGGGGACCAGTTGTTAAAATAGCCATCTGTGTCTAAACAGATTAAAAAATATCTTTGATAACCCCAAGTGTTTGTCAAACAGCAGGAAGTAGATGAAACAACTTTTACTTGATGAGGTAGTCTCAGTGTCTCCATATGCAATAATAATCATAAAGATTAAAATAGAACTCTAAATATTTTTTCCTGCCTTTTCAAACAAAGGAATAGTAAAATGAGCATTACCAGTGTTCCTCTTTACACTTTACCAGGTAGAATATTTGCAACAGAAATAAGGCTTTGTGTTTGAGTATCCATATTCTAGAAGTTGAACCCTGCTGAGATCAGGAAATGAAACAAATCTGCAAGCTATTCTCAGTTCTCTGGCTGTTTGAGAGTCTGAGTAACCAAAGCTGTGGCTTTACCTAGAACAGTAAATAAACCCTTGCTTTGTTAAAAACTGCAGTATGAAGAATAAAAATTATTCCTTAGGATCAGACAATGAAATTCATAATAATTTTCTCCAGTAGCAATGTGGTTATAATCAAAATAGTAATTATAATGCATTAAGAGAAAAAGATTGTTCTCTAGTAGGGGTCTCTACTTTAAGTTGGATTGAATATTTTTGCTTAAAAAAAGGTAGAGATTCACATTTTTAGAAAGATATTTCCCTTAAATTATCCATTTGTCCAACAACTGAAGATTAGTAAATTGAGATGGTTCCATTATGAAATGAAATTGTTAGGATTAATTATTATAGTATATGCAACTGTTGCACAGTTGAACAATGTCTATTCTTTCTTTTAGAGTAAAAACAAAAATAAAGATACTAGTGTCATATTAATAATAGCTAACTGTGGGCGAAAGGGGATCTTTTTTCTATATATTTTAAATCTACTAAAATAAGCATGCATAAGTAATCAGAACAAAAGAACAATATTATGGAAAAATTAAGCAGTTTGTAATTTGTAAATTCAAGTCCATGTCAGTTTTTAATCCATTCATCACATATTTTCTGATTAAAAATGTTCCCTATATCTTTTAATCTAAAAATCATAATTTATAGAAGACTGAACTTTCTTGGTTGCTGCATAATGGTGATCAACTTGAGAAGTATATTGTAGCAGAAATCTACTGCCTGTTCTGTGGAAGAAACTGTGCAACTACAGAGCCGTATCCACCTCAAAAGGAGGTATGTTGTGGGGAAAAGGGATACTTTTTCTAACTTTCTCGAAGAAGTAACATTTGCTAGCAGAGATCTTAATCACAATCAATTTTATATGAGTGCTTTTTTTTTTCTTTCTTTCTTTCTTTCTAAGCAACTTATATAAAGCATTTTGTGCGAAACAGAAGCTCATGTCTGGGCTAGAATTTCAAAATCAGGGTAGTGGGGTTACAGATAAGAAAAGTGAACTATCTATGGAGAGTTTCCTGTTAGCTTCTGGATGTGATGCTAGCTTTTTATGAACAAAGTCTTCAGATGAAGCAAAAAAAAAAAAAGTATTTTCCAGTGGTTTGCTGACTACACAGTCAACACTGGCTTATTTGCTCCACTGGCAGAACCAAAGTCTCAGAGATAGAAGGAGGAAGCTCCAGAATGGATTAGCAGGGGCAGAAGAAAATCAGCAATGGTCAGCGAAACAAAATCCCCTAAAATCATACCAGTTTGCAAGACCTTACAAAGTAGTTTTAATCTGTGTTTACATACAGATAATGGTCCTCAGAAATAAAGAGGGAGTTTTTCTAAAGAATTCTACCTGCAATGCTCGAAACTCTTTCTTCACATTGACTATTTAATATGTAGAAAATAAGACATTTATTTGAAGACACATTTCAAAATATTTGCATTTTCAGATATCTGCAGATATTCACAAAGAAGATCAGACATTCCATTAGATGGAATATGAAATGTTAAGGAATTTTAGAAATGAATTAAACTGAATTTTAAAAATAACTCATCAGTCATCTTTGGGAAAATGTGGTTTCAAATTTTATATAATTCAGTTTTGAAATGTTTCTGTTTATTCCTTAATATACAAATTAGAGGTACAAAGGTTGGTTGCTTCAAAATATTTTCTGGGAGGAAGTGTTTTAAAAAAAACTAGTGTTTAATATTATGAAAGAAAACTCTCAAACTTGTCCCTCTGCACATGGAGAGAGTTGATGAAAGTTGTATTTATAATCAAAGTTATATTTATAATGATAATTACATGAAAACACCCCTTCTACACAAATTCTCACCATTCTAATATTCCCAAGGCATTTTTTTTTTTCAGGGATTGAACCCAGAGATGATGCTTACATGCTGAGCCACATCCCCAGCCCTTTCTAATATTTAAACTAGAGACTGGGTCTTGCTGAGTTTCTTAGTGCCTCACTAAGTTGCTGAGGCTGGCTTTAAACTCACAATCCTCCTGCCTCAGTCTCCCATGCTGCTGGGATTACAGGCATGCACCACCAGACCTGGTTTCCCAAAGCATCTCTATACTTGCAAGAAACCTTTCCTAATATTTTTAACCAAAGCCTGATTGAAATTGGGAGGATGGCAAGCAGGTACCAATATGCTTGTTTTCAATTTGTCTCTTTCTTTTCAGAACTTTCAATTGTTATAGACATGTCACAGAATGCTAAATGCTGCCCAATGGTGCCTTGGACTCTTTCCTTACAAAGGTGCTATCTCTCATCTTTACAGTAGGTATAAAAGAAAGTTGATTAAAAAGTGTTTTGCTTACTGTTGGAATTCTGTATCTGTCTTCAGTGAATAACTATTCTCTACCTGCAAACTACAATGCTCTGGTAGTCTATGATAATATTCCAAAACAAAAATCAAGTTAATATTTCTCTTTGGACTACATAAAACTCATAATTTTTAATTAAATTGACTTGCAAAGAGTATAAAAGTAAAAATTCTGCAATGAGATTTAACATGATAATGGTAAGCGAATGTCCTCTCCCCATTACTAAGCAAATTTGTAATGCTGTGGAAATTTTAGCACTATCTCCTGGATAGCACTGAATATTTTATATGCAGATGAACTAACAAGGGCCTTAGTGAACTTTGACCTAATGTATGCCTTAGTACACAAAACAAGCTGTGAAATTTTTTCAATTTTTATGTAGCAAAAAAGCTAATTCGCTACTTCATATGAAACACCAGTTCTAGTCTTGTCACTCAGTTTTCCTAATGAAAAAGATGACTATTGTCAAGAGTGAACAAAGAAATGCTCATCTTTATTTCAAACTAAAATGTTTAATGCACATGATTAACTTTTCAGATGAAGAGTGACTGTGTGATTCCTGAGCAAACAAATGAGTATAGATTTCTTGTCATAATTAATGCATATAATTTTCTTGTCTTGCAAAATTTCCCATTCATCTATGTTATTCTAATAGTGCCAAAGATGAAAATCACTTTCCAATTTTTAAAAAGTTGAAGTCTGTCAAATAAGTTACTGCAAAAAAAAAATTTATTATTTATTTAAATCCATTTTTCTTTTATTTAAATCTTTTTAAATAATGGATTTATTTAAATCCACTTATAGATCAGGATGCAGAATCATCTTATAGCCTGAGATCAACTGGAGATTATACTTCCAAGCAGCCATAGGGCACATAGCTTTTACACTTTCTACATGTTTGTACTTATTTATTTACATTAACTTTCTTCTAGGTTGATTCAAACATCTTAAATATGTAATAAAATAGTTTATGTTGAGATAAGAGAAAACAAAATGTTTATTTTCAATAAACAAGTGTTAAAAGAAAAATTAAGGAATGCACAGAGACAGGGAAGTATCCAATTCTTTCAATGCTACACTCAGCAATAATGCTATCCTAGCCGGCACCTCCATTTCCCTAAATTCTTTGAATGACCTAAAATACATTCCTAAATTTAGTTTGCTTTTTTGTTTGTTTGTTTGTTTTATTATGTTTGGCTTCTTTCATGCTTTACATCACTTTTAATTCTACCTTTCCTTATGGCAGCACCTCTTTAGGTTCCAAATGACTATGGCCATTTCTGGTCCTTACTCTTCTTCCCCTTCCCCCATTCTTGCCTTGTGGCTCTCCCAGGAGAAATTGAAGACTATGAAGTCTCCATCAATTTAAAGTAAGGAACCTATTAAAACTTGCATCATCCATAAGTTAAGACATAAGGCTAAATTTTAGTGTGTACCTTTTATTCTTTTCCTGTGAGCGTTGTTGAATCCTAAAGATCCTAATTCTTCAAATGCCTTGCTTATCTACACAAAAATATATCAAAGATAGGAACACAACAATATTCTTATTTCCATAGGCATCATGTGTTATTTCCCCATAATGTGTAAAGTCTTACCAAAAATATGTAAAATTCTTTGTTTTAGAAAAAAAAAAGCAGTATTTCTAAGAAAGAAAATGGCAAGTATTAAGAGATTTTTTTCAGCAATAACTTAAACAGGATTTTTTTTTTTTTAAAGAACTGGTCAATTTATATCATGAAAGGCTAAAGTTTTTCTAAACTATCTTAAGGAAAAAATGACTGGAGAAAAAAACCCTATCTGAAACTGTCTTGAGAAAAGAACGAGTTTGTTGGTTCGTCTTACTGGCTGAATAGGAATAATGGAACAAGGACCTGGTATGGTACCCTGTCAGGGCCACCTCAGCTTTGCTCCTCAATCTCAAGAAGATCCCTGCCTCAGGAGATGGCAGCCAACAGATTCTCAGTCCACAGAGGAGGCGGACACCTCCTTGCTGAGAGCTTGGTTCATGAGTCCCTTTACAGCTTGATGGGGCCTATGTACTCGCCTCCAAAAAACATGGCTTGGCTTAAGTCATTTTTGCACTTTGAGAGACGAGGGTGGGGACTCAGATAGACTGAAGATAATGAGGGACATGACACTGGAACAAAATTTAGGGGCTGTTAGGATCACAACAAAAAAAAAAAGATAGAACTTATTGGTAATCATTAAATAGATCTGTTGAAACCAGAGGGGAGAGAAAACAGCTCTGATTACATAAAACATATCAATAATTTAAATAATTCTGATTTAATACCTTTAACTTAATGAAAAAAAAACCCAATACCAACTAAAATAAATATATATTATTTTCCTTTGAAGTAATTTTTAAACTAGACTTAAGGTATCATATTGTAGCTTTTAAAAACAGAAATCTGTACCCAGCTATTGGGATTTTCATATTGTATGCTTCATGTTTCACATGCTTAGGGATCTGTAGGGAACATTATTAATTATGATACGTCTCTTCCAAAAGCTGTAAGTCATATGCTTTGTTCAGACATGGTGAGGAAAGTCATAGTAAAAGAAACCAGTATGGCATAACTTCTTATTTGAGCATCTAAACTAAATGCAGGTTGCTGTTCTAAGCAGGTATAAACATGCACCTGCATTTCCATCAGAGTGCAGGAAGCATTTCTGTCAGTGGGACATAGACTGAATTGGATGCTTGGCCATGCTTACAATTAAGTTCTTTAACTACTAGCAGTGACTCTAGGAAAATTTTCAAGCCAATTATCTACCGTGGACACTTGCTAATTTTTGTATTGGCAAACACTTAGCCCTCTATTCCTTCTCGATTTTTGTTTCCTGGTTATATTCCTGAACTATTAGAGCAGGAAGAAGGAACTTCCCACTCGCACATACCTCTGAATACCAATGTTTGTGCCTCCTCTCAGGTGTTACACCCTATAAAGGATGCAAACAATAATTCAACGTTTTCCAATAGCACAAACCTGACTTAGCCTGAGGAGAAGAAATATTGAACTGTAAGATGAATTGGATCATTTTAGGAAGACTCATTAGGAAATGCCTGGAAGTCCCTGTGTTCCCACTCATGCTTTATCCATATGTTCTGCTCAAAGCTTTAAATATGAATGGAAAAGACATGGTTGAAAATACATAAGAAATTTAACAGCTTTAATCCATTTACTATATGAGTTTAACTTTATACACATGGTATATACAGACAGGTAGGTATAGATAAAGAAATTAAATTTTGCTTTTTCCTCCACAGATCACTATAACATATTGAAATAGATGTATCTTTGAAATAGCTTTTCAAATCTTAAATATAAAATTCTCCAGATTGAAAAATAATCATATAAACATGTATATAAATATACTATATACATACATATAGTATATGTATGCATTTCTATAATTATATACTGTATTTATATATGTCATATGTGTACGTGTACCTACATGTGTAACTACACACACATGTATATATAAATGGGTTCTACAGTAGCATGGCAATATATAAGATTCCCACTAAATCAATTAAGGTTTGACTTGGCTCTCTGGTCCACCTTTCTTCATTTTGGAATAAAAAGCTATTTCCAGCTTTTTTTTTTTTTTATAGTCAGCTTTTCACTGCTGTGACCAAAATACCTGACAAGAACAGTTTAGAGTCAGGCACAGTGGTACATGCCTGCAATCCCAGTGACTCAGGAGGCTGAGGCAATAAGATTGTAAGTTCAAGGCCAGCATCAGCTATTTAGCAAGACCTAAGCCTAAGCAATATAGCAAGACCTTTTATCAAAATACAAAATAAAAGGGGAGAGGGATGTATGTCAGTGGTATAGTATACCTGGAATCAATCCCCAGTACCAAAAATAGAAAAAATAAAAAAGAACAGTTTAGAGGAGGGGAGATTTATTTTGGTTATAGCTTCAAAGGATTCAGTCCATGGGTTGGCTTGCTCCAAGGCATCATGCAGAAAGGGATGACAGTGGAAAATTATTCAACTCATGGTGACCACAAAGCAGAGAGAAAAAGAGAAAGAGAGAGAAAGGAAGCGGAATAAGTTCCCGATATTCCCTCAGAGGGCACACCTTTAATGACTTAATTTCTTTCTACTGAGGTCATCTCCCTAAGTCTCCATCACCTCTAACAGCACCACATGTGGCAAACGAGTCTTCAACACATGAGCCCTAGGGGGACATTACAGATCCAAATATGGCATATTGTAACTCTACACTTAACACGAAGTAATATTGTGTTTTTGATTTGCATTTCCCTGATAAATATACTGAACATCTTTCCATACATTAGTTGACATCTATATATTTTTGGGAAATGCATGTTTAGATCCTTTGTCCATTTTTAATTGAGTCTTTCCTATTTCATGGCTTCTTCACAAGAGGTTTTTTCCTGTGTTCCAGATACAAATTCCTTAAAAAATGTTCTATAAGCATTTTCTCTCTTTCTGTGGTTTTTACTTTCTTAATAATATCCTTTGAAACTTAAGCATTTTGAATTAAGAAACCCAATATATTTCCTTTTCCTTTTGTTGCTTGTGTTTTTGATATTATGATTTTGATACTTAAAGAAATTATTGCCTAACTCAAAATCACAAAGACATACACATTCTTTTAAGAATTTCATGGTTCTAGAGGAGAATATAGAAAATGTAAACAGATCAATTTCTAGTAATGAAATTAAAGTAGCCAACAATAGTCTACCAAGAAAGTAAAGTCCAGGACCAGATAGATTCTTAGCCAAGCTCTACCAAACATTTAAAAAAGAGTTAACATCAATCCTCCTCAAATCATTCCACAAAATATAAAAGAAAGGAACCTTTACAAATGCATTCTATGAAGCTCATGTCACCCTGATATCAAAACCAAAGACCCATCAAGAAAAGAAAACATCAGACCAATATCCCAGATGAGCATAGATGCAAAAAATCTTAATAAAACACTGGAAAAATCACATACAAAAACACATTGTAAAGATTCTGCATCATGATCAAGTGGGTTTCATCCCAGGAATGCAAGGTTGGTTTGACATATAGAAATCAATAAATGTAACATTTCACATGAATTGACTTAAAGACAAGAGATATGATTATCTCAGTAGATGCAAAAAAAAAAAAAAAACCCCATTAGACAAAATACAGCGTCCATTCATGTATAGAACACTGGACAAACTAGGTATAGAAGGAACATACCTCAACATTGTAAAAGCCATACATGACAAATCCAAGGCTAACGTCATTCTAAACAGAGAAAAACTGAAGGTATTCCCTCTAAAAACAGGAACAAGACAAGGATGCCCACTTTCATCACTACTATTCAACATAGTTCTTGAAACTCTAACCAAAGCAATTAAGCAAAAGAAAGAAATTAAAGATATATGAATAGGAAAAGAAGAACTCAAACTATCTGTTTGCTAATGACATGATTCTATATTTAAAAGCCCCAAAAAAACTCCACCAGGGAAGTTATAGAACTCATATATAAATTCATCAAAGTGTCGGGATATAAAATTAATACCCATAAATCAATTGTATTCTTATACTCCAATGATGAAGCAGCTGAAAGAGAAATTAGGAAACACATCCCATTCACAAAAGCTTCCAAAAAAATGGTTAGGAATCAATCTAACAAAAGAGATGAAGGATCTCTACAATGATAACTACGGAACACTAAAAAAGAAATTGAAGAAGACCCTTGAAATTGGAAAGACCTCCCATGTTCTTGCATAGACAGAATCAATATTGTCAAAATGACCTTATTACCAAATGTGCTATATAGATTCAATGCAATTCCCATCAAAATTACAATGATGTTCTTCTTTGCAATAGAAAAAGCAATCATGGAACTCGTTTGGAAAAATAAGAGGCCCAGAATAGCTAAAGCAATACTTAGCAAGAAATATGAAGCAGGAGGCATCACAGTACCAGCCCATAAATTATACTACAGAGCTATAGTAATAAAATCAGCATGGTATTGGCATCAAAAAAGGCAAGAAGACCAAAGGAACAGAGTAGAAGACACAAAGACAAACCCACAGAAGTACAGTTACCTCATACTAGAAAAATGTGCCAAAAACACACACTGGAGAGAAAAAAAAAAATCCTCTTCAACAAATGGTGCTGCAAAAACTGGAAATCTATATGTAATAGATTGAAAGTTAATTCCTATCTCTCACATTGCACAAAAATCAACTCAAAGACCTAAGAATTAGACCAGAAACCCTGTACCTACTAGAAAAAAAGGTAGGCCCAACACTTCAACATTGGCACAGGAATTGACTTCCTGGAAAAACTCCTAAAGCACAAAAAAATAAAACCAAAAATCAATAAATGGGATAGCATCACACTAAAAACTCTTCACAGCAAAAGAAACAATAAAGAGCATGAAGAGAAAACCTGCAGAATAGAAGAAAATATTTGCCACTTGCACCTCAGAGAGGACATTGATTTCCAGAATATACAAAGAACCCAAAAAACTTAACACCAAAAAAGCAAATAACCCAATAAATAAATGGGCAAAGAAAGACCCTTATCAAAAAAGAAATACACATGATCAACAAATAAATATATGAAAAATGTTCAACATCTCTAGCAATTAGAGAATTACAAATTAGAACGACACTGAGATTCCATCTCACTGCAGTCAGAATGGTCATCATCAAGAATACAAGTAACAACAAATGTTGGTGAGGATGTGGGGGAAAGGAAACACTCCTACATTGCTGGTGGGATTGCAAATTGGTGCAACCATTCTGGAAAGCAGTATGGAGAGTCCTCAACAAACCAGGAATGGAACCACTATTTGACCCCGTTATCCCACTCCTCAGCCTATATCCAAAGGATTTAAAATCAGCATACTACAGTGACACAGCCACATCGATGTTTATAGAAGCACGATTCACAATAGCTAAACTATGGAACCAACCTAGATGCCCATCAACAGACGAATGGACAAAGAAACTGTGGAATATATACAGAATAGAATGTTACTCAGTCATAAAGAAGAATGATTTTATGACATTTGCCAGTAAACGGATGAATCTGGAGACTCTTCTGCTAATCCCAAAATTAGGCAATCCCAAAAAACCAAAGGTCTAATATTTTCACTGATATGTATACAATAAAGGGGGAGAGGGGAAGAAGAGAAATTCAATAAATTAGACAAATGGGAATGAAAGGAAGGAAGTGGGCATAGGAATAGGAAAGAGCAGAATGAATCGAACATAATTTTCCTAATGAATTGAACATAATCTTCCCATGTATACATATGAAAATACCTATGTGAAGCCCACCATCATGCCTACCCACAAGCATGGGATCCTAATTAGAATAAGAAAGTCTATGCTTGTATAATTTTATCAAAAGGGATTCTGTTGTCCCCAATAAAATAAAATTTAAAAGATAACTTGTGGTTCTAGTTCTTACATTTAAGTCTTTCATTTATTTTCATTTAATGTTTATACATGGTAAAAGTTAGATATGTTAACTTAATTCTTTTGCATGTAGATCTCCAGTTGTACCAGGATCATTTTTCCCAAAGAACAGTTAGATCACCTTTTGTCAATAAATGTGAGAATTTATTTCAGGACTCTCAATTATAATCCATTAATTTACCTGCTCATACTTAAGTCAATACCATACTACCTTGATTATCACAGTTTGTAGTAAGTATTAAAGTCCAAAATTGTGGGTGTTATAACTTTAATTTTTATTGGGGGTGGGATTCTTGACCTGGGCAAAGGTTCTTTAGATATGAACCCAAAAGCACAAGTAACAAAAGCAAAATTGAGAAAAATGAGTGTATCAACTAAAAATTTTCTACACAGAAAATGAAATAATCAACAGACCTAAAAGGTCATAGAAAGGGAGAAAATATATGGAAACTATATGTCTGATAGCAATTAATATCAATAATTGATAAGTAACTCAAACAACTCAGTAGCAAATTATCCCAAAAGAACCAACTTTAAAATAATCTTAAGATCTCAATAGATGTGTCCTAACTTCATCCTTTTTGAAATTATTCCAAAATAATTTTGGTTATTCTGAGACCCTTGCACTTCCACATGAATTCCAGAATCAGTGTGTTATTTTTTTTTTCTTGCAAAGAAGCCAACTGTAATTTTGATAAGAATTACATTGAGACTCTGTAGACTAGTTTTAGAATATCGCCATTTTAATATTGTCATCCAATCCATGAACATAAATATTTTTCCACTTATTCAGATCTTCCTTATTTTCTTTCAACTAAGCTACATAGTTTCCAGACTACGAGTTTTGCATTTCTTCTGTTAAATTTGGTGTGTCTTACTTCTTAATTTCATAGAGGATAGTCATTGCAAATGTATAATAATGCAATTATTTTTTACTATGGATCCAATATTCTGCAAACTTGCTAAATTTATTTATAATCTAGAAAGTTTTTAGAGGATTCCTCAGGATTTTCTGGGCAAAAGATCGTATCTGCACATGGAGTTCCTTTTACTTGTTCTTTTCCAATCTGGCTTCCTTCTTTCCTTTTTTCTTTCTCCCCCCACCTCTTCTTTTCCTACCTAGAAAGTTCCGCAAGATGAAGATGTTAAATAAAAGCAGTTAGCTGATCATAGTTGACTGATCCTGGGTTTCCAGAGAAAACATTCAATCTTCTACCATTAAGTATAATGTTAGTAGTGGGATATTTGTAGCTGCAGTTGCCCTTTTGCAGGTTAAGAAAGTTTCATTAACTCTTCCTACAGGTAAAATAAGTGCAAAGGGACAGGAGTCCACCTGATAGCTCTCCAGTTCAAATGATAGAATAAGAGGACCGATATATGTATAACCTAATACAATGGAGATTTTTCATATTTACTAAGTGAAATCTCACACTGTGTTGGTGGTGTTTCATCACCCTTACTTAACAGATAGGCCAAATCTCAGAGATTTTGGAAAACCTGCACAAAATTGTAAGCAAGGTAGCAATACCAGGATTTGACTGGGGTCGAAGAAAAATAGATTGATGTGAAAGAGATGTTGAGTAAAAATGCTCTTGGCAAAAAATTAAATGAAATGAAAAGATTCTTCCTTTTGAATCAGATAATTTACTACTTTTTTAATAAACTAATTTTAATTTTTTTTTTGGAGTGGGTAGCAGTGATTGAACTCAGGGGTGCTTAATTACTGAGCCACATCCCCAACACTTTTTATATTCTATTTTGAAACAGGATCTCGCTAAGTTGCTTAGGGCCTCATTAAGTTACTGGTACTGGCTTTGAATTTGCCATCCTCCTGCCTCAGTCTCCCCAGTAACTAGGATTACAGGCATACTGTTGTGATACAAATACATATTTTTTTTCTGTGTGACCCTGCTTCAAACATGCAATGGGAATCAATTCTGAGTTATATGGAGAAAAAAAAATTTTCTGCAAACAATATTTGACTTTTGATGGTGTGTTCCTTGCAGGTTTTTTCTTCTCTGATTAGATACTACATTCAATCTTAGATGGTTTGGCAGTTTCTGGGAACTGAAATACATCTAAATATTTGTCTATGACTTTGAAACATTTTGACACAAAATGTTGAGACAGAAGATAGTGTTGAGAACTACTTAGGGTAAAAAAATTCTAATAAAAGGATAATTTTAAGTTAGCACACTTATTAGCTGCTTTGCATGGAGATTTCAATCAAGCAGGTTCACCCTGTATTTAGCAATGTGCCCCTTTTTTCCAGGAGTTTCCTGAACAGAATTCTGATGTGATTAGACCTCCTCACCATTTGTTGTTAAATATATTTTTATATTTTACTATGATCAGCTTTCACAGCAGTAAAAGAAAGTCAGGCACTCCCATGTTTGATTAAACCACAAATATGTCTAAAAATGTGTTCCTTTATACTTTATATTTATAAAGCTGCAGAACATCCGGATTCACCTAAAACCTACATTCAGGAAACAATAAACTTTGATTTATGCCTTTGGAATTACATTTTATTCCTCTGTCTTAAATCAAGTATTGAGTTTCTTTCTTACATTTACCCTGCATTGAACATTTATTATATCCTCATGAAGCTATAGCCACAGTCCTTTATGGTGAGTCAAAGAGACGGCAGCAAAAGTCTCACGTGTATTGACTCTGTTCAACCAATATTAAGGACATACTCAAGGAATTGGTCAACTTCTAGGTGATTCATCTCTAGAAGTTATAAGCCTTTTCTTTTTACCTTACTTTTTAGAAATGAACACCACAGCACAGCTTTGGTGAGGAAAGCATAATTTCATAATTATAGGAAGAGTTGCACAGGGTATCATAAGGGGTATAATCCCTAGAATTGGGCATTTTTTCCTAGTATGGAAATTTCATTATTCAACACAATGCCCCTGAGTGAACAAGCTTCATCTCACATGGTTAAAGGAATTCCACCTCATAGGAAGTCAGAAAAAATTTTGGCTGAATTGAAGTGGCTCAGGGTTACTGGTGAGTATCTGTGTTTTCTTTCTTTCTTTTTTTTTTTTTTTTTTTTGTCGGTTAAATAATATTTATTATATAAAGAAATCCTGTAACTTGATATGAAAAACAAAGCAACTGTAATAGGTATCACAAGATTATCTGTGTTTAAGAAGGATGAGGACCAAAGGAGGGGCCGAAGAGTGGGAGGTTCATACTCTGTCCTCAGAGAGCTGTGCTAAACAGAGCCCTGTTGCTTTACCTGAACACAGTTTAAACGCTCCCCTACAAAAGTCCCCACTGAAAATGTAACCATCAGAGGACACAGAAGTCAAATGTAAGCACATGCAGGGGTCTGTCATTCTAACAAACCGTACTCTACATTTGCTTACCCACCACCTCCAACGTCTTACCCACAGGAACTAGATGAAGAATGTCTGAGACAAGGTTGTTTTTTGCAGAGCGAGTACTCAAATATCCAACACAATGACAAACACCAGGACAGAAGTGAAAATGACAATTGCAATTAATCTAAGAACCAGCTGAAGAGCTTTAAAATGGATGAGTTGTGTGACAGCCACACTCTCATCAATAAATGATTGCAGAAAACTGGGTATCCTCCTGCGGAAGAACTTGGACCCCCAACTTACCTCAGAGATGAAAACAACTCAAAAATGTGTTAAAGCCTTAAACATAAGACCTTAAAGATAAAATAATGCTTACAGGGATTTGGGAGGTAGAATTGTGGGAGGTTCATACATTGTGTCCATCATCTGAAAACACATGGTAAAAAACATCAATTATTTTTCCATGCAAAACAAATTTCATACAATGTTAAATAAATGGTGTATGAATCACATATCTATTTTTTTATCATGAATCATTTTAATTACCATCTTTTTAGGAATATCGATTACATAAAGTTGAACTGAAACCATCCTTTTGGAAATGTCATAGATCAGAGGTCAGCAAATATTTTCCATAAACAGATAGCAAATATTTTAGGCCAGAGAGTAAATATTTTAGGTTTTACAAACCACAGGGTCTTTCTGGAAACTACTCAATCCTACTATGATAGCACAAAAGCAACCACAAACAATATGTAAACAAATGAGTACAACTATATTACAATACAACTTACTTTATGGACACTGAAATTAGAATTTCATATAATTTTCACATTTCACATGATATTATACTTTTTATGTTTACATACTGTATTGATCGATCAGGTTTAAAATGAAACTCTCAGTTCTTTTATTCCAGAATTATAAGTAAATTTAGCTTAACTTTTTACAATGCCCCCACCACTTCACAAGTACCCCGCCTAGCTATTCAAAAAATAGAAAGCATCCTATGTCCCCACCTTACACTTACTTAAATTTTTATCCTTCCAAAATATAAGAGAAATGCACTTCATCTTGGTCTAATTTAATTTCAGAGATGATATCTTGTGAAGAGTACATTTCAGTCAAGTATGAACTAAAATGTTTTGAGTATATTGAATCCATAGTTATGGGTTTCTCTCTTCAGCTGCCCTTACTAAAAATAACTATTCCAGCCTGTTCAGATTTGTATGACCTGAGATAATAATTTGAAAAATCTGTTCCATTACTACCTATCTATAAATATAAAGAAATAAATTATCCTGAAACCAACAGCATGTAATGAAATAGCCTTTTAAAAAACAATGCATACACACACACACACACACACACACACACACACACACACACACACACACACACATTCTTTCCTGAGTGGTTTGGAAGAAAAACACAAATGAATCTCTTGTCATTCCAATGAAACAACAGAGGTAGTATGTTATTAGACACCACGTATGTATTCAGCAAAATTAACTTATGCACTAAGAATTTACCAAGAAGTATTTTTTTTTTAAATAACAAATTGCTCCTTATGACGCCTTCCTTTTTAAAGCACAATAGCAGCTAAATTTATTTATTAAATCTAGAATTTGAAACACAGCAAGAACGAATGGAAAAATGAATGCAACTTATCAGAAAAGGTCAAACTAAAGGAAGTTGACTTGGTTACACCTGAATTATTGCCCTCGCTGCACTTCAGACTCCAACATTGTGCAAAGCCAGTCTCTGCACTGCAGGCAGAGAATGATGTCCAGGGAGCACACTTAAGCCAGGAAGCTTCGTGTGAAGAGCAAATTCCCACAGGTGAACCCACACAAGACTTCCAGTTACTTCACAAATTTCAAGTGTTGCCGCCTATCTCCAAAGGGAAAAAAACAATAAAAAGACTTCTTAAACAGCAAACTTGTTCAGTCACTACAGTGCAAAAGAGAGCTTCCTTTGTTGCCTGTGTATTGCCCACAGGAATTTCCAAGAAAAGAAGGAAAAGAAATGTTCTCTTTCAAAATTTTCTACTCCTTGATACTTCAATAACATAGGCAGAAAAAAAAAAAAAAAAAGAGAGAGATACTATTGTGTGCCTACAGAACTGATCCGAATCTGTGCCAAACTCCTTTTCTCTTTTTCACTTATTGTTAAAAAACAAGAATTGGATCTTACAAGCCCAAGCATGGGGTCTGCAAATTAAAGATCTATAAGATTGTCAACTTCATATTTTCTTTGAAAATAAAAGAAGTCTCTCTTCCACTTCTATATTCTTCAGAGGACAGAAGTTATTGAAATCCAAGGACTCATTATTATTGTGTCCTGTCCCTGAATTTCAAACTTTAGTCATTTATTCATCAACAAATATTTAAAGAGTGCCTTATAATATACTAAAACCTGTTCTGCACTAAGAATACAGAATTTGTTTTTACTTGCTGTTATGGATTTTGCAGAGTAAACTAAACCAAAAATAATAATGTTACATAGGAAATAGTGTGCGGATTTTTTTTTAAGTACAAAAACAAATAATAGAGACTGACTGGAATTTTAAACAAAGATGAATATGATAGTGCTTCTAAAACATGGCATTTAGATGAGAAAATGAAGGGAGATATGAAATGTGCCTTGCAGCTATCTAACAGAAAAACATCCCTGGCCAAAGAAACTGCTCATGCAATTTTTGGAGATGGGAATATGGTAGCAGTTTGAGAAAGAAAGGGGGAAAAAAAAAAAAGCAAGAAAAGAAACCAAGAGAAGCTAAGAAGTGAGCATGAGACTATAGAGAAATGCAGAGCACAGAGGACCTGGTACACGCCTTATCCGGAAGGGATGTTTCTTACTATTTATTATTTAACTGAGAGTTTTTATCGTGAATGGACATTGAACTTTTTAAAAGACATTTTCTGCACACAGAGAGGCGATCCTGCTTTTTCTTTCTTTTTAAGCCTGTTCATATATAAATAAAAGCCATTCACCAATCAAAACTTAATCTTTTAATTTATCATAGCAACAGACTCAAAAAGACTATTTTCCCTTTTTTTTTTAATGACTGACTGAACTTTTGTATGTACATACATGAATAGAACACAGTGAATCCCTAGGTCAAGTATATCCATGAGAAGCTAATTAAAATATGTGTGTGTGTGTGTGTGTGTGTGTGTGTGTGTGTGTACATATATACTGCAGAAAAATCGGTAGCATAGAGGGAGGAGGCAAGGGATGAGGGAAAGTGCTGGGGAATAAATTAGAAAGTTTATATTCCATGCCTTTGTGATTATGTCAAAACATACCCTAACAGTACATATAACTAAAAAGAATCAATAAAAATTGGTGTTACACATATGTGCAAATATGTCCCTATGAATCCTCTATTGTGTATAATTATAATGTACCAGAAAAACATTAAAGTTTTTTTTAAATTAAAAAAAATTTTCCCCACTTAATCATCACTGAATTCAATTTGTTTCAATGCATTAAGGAATTTTTGTCTATGTCCATGAGGGATATTGACTACAGTTTCCATTTCTCATAATAATTTTGACATTTTTAAAAACAATCAGTGAAACGATTCTCTGATGAGAAAAACAAGAGTTTAAAACTGTGTTTGTTTCTTCTATTCTCATGAAGAATTTATGTGGAATTTGTTCTATTTTTGGTTTATCCATTTGGTTAAATCTACCATCGAAGTCACCTGAATCTGGAGTTACTTTTTGGGAAGATTGTTACCAGTGAATTCTATTTCTTTAAAGATTATTTATTTTAAATTTTTTTATTTTTATTTTTTATTTATTCAGTTTTTCATACCAGGGATTGAACTCAGAGGCACTCTACCACTGAATCACACCCCCAGCCCTATTTTGTATTTTTATTAGAGACAGGGTCTCACTGAGTTGCTTAGCACCTCATTTTTGCTGAGGCTGGCTTTGAACTGGCAATCCTCCTGCCTCAGCCTCCCAAGCCACTGGGATTACAGGCAGGTACCACCACACCTGGCTCTTTAAATATTAGAAGGCTATTTAGGCAATCTACTTCTTATTGAGCTTTAGCAGATTTTATATTTAAATAAATTTATTCATTTTGTATAGCTTCTAGATTTATTGTTATAGATTCATGATGCCCCCTTAAGTTTATGTTATTAATTTATTCTTCTATCATTTCTATTTCCTTCCTTCTGAATGAGTTGGATTTAAATTGTTCTTCTGCCTCCAGTTTCTGAAGACAAAAGGCTTAATTATTGATTCATGGCTTTCTTCATTTCTAATAAAAACACTAGTGTTAAGAACTTAAAAAAATAGAAAATAGAAAAAATAATAAAGAGATTTTTTTCAGAAATGCAAAAACTTTTTCAAAAAAAATCAATAAAATTGGTAAACATAAACCAGGAAAAAGAAGACAGACTCACCAGTGTTAATCATGAGAGAAAGGACATCACTAGAGATCCTATAGAATTAAAGTGATGAATCTATAACAATAAATGGAAACAACCCAGGTGCCCTTCAACAGATGAATGAATAAAAAATGTGGTATATATATGCAATGGAATATTACTCAGCCTTAAAGAATGAAATTATGGCATTTATCAGTAAATAGACAGAGCTGGAGAATATCATACTAAGCGAAATAAGCCAATCCAATCCCAATACAACAAAAGCCAAATATTTTCTCTAATATGGGAATTCACAATGGGGGCAGGCTAGGGAAGAATAGAGTTACTTTAGATTAGGTAGAGGGAAATGAAAAAAGGGGATGGGGTATAGTGGAAGGAAGCATAGTAGAATGAATCAGACATTATTACCCCATGTACATATATAACTATATGACTGGTGGTATTCTACATCATGTATAACTAGAAGCATGAGAAATTATACTCCATTAAACATTATATATCAAAGTACATTCTACTGTCCTTTATAACTAATTAAAGCAAATTTTAAAAATTAAAAAAAAAACACTAGTGTTAATGATACAACTTTCCTGGTGAACATGGCTTTAACTGCAAACTTTTGAATGTTGTGTTTCAATTTTACATTAATTTGAATGTTTTCTATTGTTCTCTATGGCTTCTTAATTGACACATAGTTATTGACAAGTGCATCTTTTGGCTTCTAAATATTGTGAGAATTCCCAAATAAATTCTGCTATTAAATTATTAAATTTTATCATAATAAGAAAATATGCTTTGCATCATGACCAGACCAGCCCAAAGATTATAACACCAGTGTTTGTGCACTTGTTATCTCCTTTCCTTGGGTATATGACATGTGAATATGACTGGATACCAGGCCAAGCATTAGGCTGTTTACAAATGGAAGGGATTTGCAGATCCCTGCAAGTAGGTACCTAATTAAAGTTCCTTATTAGGGGATGTTAAGTTACTGAATCAAAGAATTGATCCTGAGTGAATCTTACCTAACTGATGAACCCTTTAAAAGTGGAACTAAATGTCAAGGATCAAAGAATTTAAAAATCTGAAGATCCAGAGACACTTGAGGAAGCATACCGCTGTACCATGGAGAGCAGAACAGGTCGGGGCTAAGTGGAAATCTCCTAAAAGATGAAGGGCTCAGTCATGTAATCATAAGGAACTGAATTCCACCAACACTGCTTGAAAGAGGACCTGGGCCTTGGATCCAATCATTACCCTTGATATCAGGTCATGGTTCAGATATGAGGTGTCAGCCAAAAGTTCATATCTGAGACAATGCAAGAACGTTTGGAGGTGAAACGGTTGGGTTATGAGAGTCTTGATCTAATCAGTATTGATCCCTGAAAGTGGTTAACTGAGTGCTGACTGTAGGCAGGTAGGGTGTGGTTGGCGGAGACGGGTCATTGGGGGCATTCCTTAGGGTGTGTATTTCTTTTTGAATATCCAATAATTTTTATTTCAAATCAGATGCATGTTCCTTTTTAAAGAATCAAAGAATCCTAGCAATAAAAGAGGCTTCAGAAATACATTTAATTCAGTCCTGTGTATTTAAGCCCTATTTACCTGCAAATGTCATAATTTTATTCTTCTTTATGACTGAATAATATTTCATTGTGTATATACACCACAGTTTCTTTATCCATTCATTTATTGAAGGGCATCTAGGTTGGTTCCACAATCTAGCAATTGTGAATTGAGCTGCTATAAACATTGATATGGCTGTATCACTGTAGTATGCTGATTTTAAGTCCTTTGGGTATAAGCTGAAGAGTGGGATAACTGGGTCAAATGGTGGGTCCATTCCAAGTTTTCTGAGGAATCTCCATACCGCTTTCCAGAGTGGCTGCACTAATTTGCAACCCCACCAGCAATGTATGAGTGTACCTTTTTCCCCACATCCTCTCCAACACCTATTGTTGTTTGTATTCACAATAGACATTCATCCATTCCTGAGATGGAATCTTAGGGTAGTTTTGATTTGCATTTCTCTTATTACTAGAGATGTTGAACATTTTTTCATATATCTGTTGATTGCCTATAGATCTTCTTCTGTGAAGTGTCTGATTATTTCCTCAGCCCATTTATTGATTGGGTTATTTGTGTTCTTGGTGTAAAGTTTTTTGAGTTCTTTATAGATTCTGGAGATTAGTGCTCTACCTGAAGTGTGTGTGTGTGGCAAAGATTTTTCTCCCACTCTGTTGGCTTTCTCTTCATAGTGTTGATTGTTTCCTTTGCTGAGAAAAAGCTTTTTAGTTTGAATCTATCCCAATTATTGATTTCTGCTTTTATTTCTTGTGCTTTGGAAGTTACGGTAAGGTCTGGTTCTAAGCCAACATGATGAAGATTTGGACTTACTTTTTCTTCTATTAGGTGCAGGGTCTCTTATCTAATTCCGAGGTCCTTGACCATTTTGAGTTGAGTTTTGTGCAGGGTGAGAGGTAGGGGTTTAGTTTCATTTTGTTGCATATGGATTTCCAGTTTTCCCAGCACCACTTGCTGAAGAGGCTATCTTTTCTCCATTGTATGTTTTAGGCAGCTTTGTCTAGTATGAGAAAATTGTATTTATGTGGGTTTGTCTCTGTGTCCTCTATTCTGTACCATTGTGTCTACCTGCCTATTTTGATGCCAATACCATTCCAGTTTTGTTACTATTGCTCTGTAGTATAGTTGAAAGTCTGGTATTGTGATACCACCTGCTTTGCTCTTCCTGCTCAGGATTGCTTTGGCTATTCTGGGTCTCTTATTCTTCCAGGTGAATTTCATGATTTCTTTCTCTATTTCTATGAGGCATGTCATTGTAATCGTAATTGTAATTGCATTGAATTTGTATAGCACTTGTGGTAGTATGGCCATTTTGACAATATTAATTCTGCCTATCCAAGAACATGGGAGATCTTTCCATCTTCTAAGATTTTCTTTAATTTTCTTTCTTAAATGTAATTCACTACATCAACAGTCTTAAACTTAAGAAACACATGATTATTTCAATAGATGCAGAAAAAGCATTTGATAAAATACAGCACCCCTTGATGCCCAAAACACTAGAAAAAATAGGGATAGTGGGAACATTCCTTAACATTGTAAAGGTCATCTACACTAAGCCCATGGCCAATATCATTCTAAATGGTGAAAAACTGAAAGCATTCCCCCTAAAAACTGGAACAAGGCAGGGATGCCCTCTTTCACCACTCCTATTCAACATCGTTCTTGAAACTCTAGCCAGAGCAATTAGACAGACCAAGGAAATTAAAGGGATACAAATAGGAAAAGAAGAACTCAGACTATCCCTGTTTGCAGATGACATGATTCTATATTTAGAGGAGATGAAAAATTCCACCAGAAAACTTCTAGAACTCATAAATGAATTCAGTAATGTAGCAGGATAGCAGGATATAAAATCAACCCTCATAAATCTAATGCATTTTTATTGATAAGTGATGGATCCTCTGAAAGAGAAATTAGGAAAACTACCTCATTCACAATAGCCTCAATAAAATAAAATAAAATACTTGGGAACCCATCTAACAAAAGAGGTGAAAGACCTTTACAATGGGGTATGTATTTTGTGAGCTGAGCTTAGTGTCTCTCTCTCTCTCTCTCTCTCTCTCTCTCTCTCTCTCTCTCTCTCTCTCTCTGCTTCTGTGTTACTATGTCCTGAGCTACTTTCCTCTGGCATACCCTTCCACCAGGATGTTCAGCCTCCCATCAAGTCTGGAGGAATGGAGTTGGTCAACTAAGGACTAAGACCTCTGAAACCGTGAGCCCTCAAATAAAATTTTATTCCTCTAATTGTTCTTGTCAGGTCTTTTGGTCACAGCAGCAAAAAGCTAACTAAAACGAACAGAAATGTATTTCTCGCTATTGGGAGACTAGAATTCAAGATCAAGGTGCCAGCCTGGTTGGTGTATGAAGAGCATTCTTCTCTGGGATTAACAAAGTGGGTAAAAGATTTGTATG
Organism: Sciurus vulgaris; assembly: GCF_902686455.1. NCBI lineage: Eukaryota > Metazoa > Chordata > Mammalia > Rodentia > Sciuridae > Sciurus > Sciurus vulgaris. The sequence goes on along the minus strand of NC_136470.1, from coordinate 19,047,276 downwards.
CTGGAAACTACAAACACTGATGAAAGACAACAGACACAAATAAATGCATTCAGGAGTTGGAAGACTTAATATTATTCTACTTCAATACTATAAAAAGTGATCTGCAAATTCAACACAGTTCCTATCAAAATTCCAATGGCATATTTTGCCTTTTTTTAGTTTTATCTTATTATGTTATGTGTTTTTAAATTTTTATTTCATTTCATAATTGCAGTACGAGTAATCAAACCCAGGGCCTCACACATGCTGAACAAACATCTGCCTCTAACATATATCCCTAATCCCCACAATGGCATGTTTTGAATAAACAGAAAAACTCATCCTAAAATTCATATGGAATCTCTTTGGACTTCATAGCCTAACAATTCTTAAGATGAGAACAAATTTAGAGTACTTACACTTCCTGATTTCAAGTATAAGTACAAATTGCCTATTTATTTAAAAAGTCACTAAGTCACAATAATGAAACCATGTGGCACTCGAAATAAAGACAGAGACAAATGGAATAGTATAGACACATTATAGTCAAATAACCTTTGACAAAGTGCCAATGCCAGTGGGCATAGGATAATGTCCCCAACAAATGAAAAGAGGGAAAATGCATATACACATGCAAAAGAATTAAGTTGGATCCTTATATTACTCCATATACAAAAACGAACTCAAGATGCATTAGGGAACTAAATGCTTTACGCCATGTACAAACAGAGAAACAACATGTATCCCATTTATTTACAATAAAAAAAAAATAAAAAAATAAAAAATAAAAAAAAAATTTAAAAAAAAAAAAAAAAAGAGCCAAAACTAAAAAACTCCTAGAATAAAGCAGGAGGAAAGCTTCTTGACAATCAATTTGACAATAATTGCTTGGATGTGACATCAAAAGCAAAGGACATAAAAAAGTAGACAAGTGGGAACACAGGAAAATATGAAACTCAGGGTTATTAAGGGGCACAGTCAGCCAGGCACAGAGGCATATAACTGTAATCCCAGCAGCTCAGGAGGCTGAGGCGGGAGGATTGTGAGTTCAAAGGCAGCCTCAGCAACAGTGAGGTGCTAAGTAACTTAGTGAGACCCTGTCTCTAATAAAAATACAAAATAGGGCTGGGGGTGTGGCTTAGTAGTCAAGTGCCCCTGAGCTCAATCCTCAGTACAAAAAAAAGTAAAGGCACAGTCAACAGAATGAAAATACAACCTACAAATAGATAGGAGATAATATAAAAATATTTGTTAGTCATATATCTTAAAGGATTACTATCTGGAATACATAAAGACTCCTACATATCAACAACAAAAACATCAAATAACCCAATCAAGAAATGGACAAGGGTCTTAAATAGATGCATGTCCAAAGATGATAACCAAGTGACAAACAAGCATCTGGAAAGATGTCCAGTATCACTAGGCATTAGGAAAATGCACATCAAAAACTCAATGAAATATCACTTCATACCCATTAGAATGACTCCTATCCAAAAAAATAAGGAAAACAAAAGGTATCTGGTGTTGGTAAGAATGTAGGGAAATTGTGGTCCTTGTGAACTGCTAATGAGATTATGGTTCAAAATTTAAGAAAAGTAGCATGGAAATTTCACAATACATTAAAAATAGAGCTACTGTATGATCCAGGAATCCTACATCTGGATACATATCCAAAGGAATTGAAAGCAGGTTCTTGAAAAGATAGTTTTACACCCTGATTGTAGCAGTACTATTCACAATAGCCCAGAGAGAGAAGCAACTCAAATATCCATAAACTGGTAATATAATAAATATTGAATATATATATATATACACGTATATCACATGGTATATATAAAACAGAAGATTATGCAGACTTAAAGAAAAAGGAAATTGTCACAAGTTACAGAAGGGATGAATCTTCAGAGCATTGTGCTAAGTAAAATATGCCAGTAACAAAAGGAAAATACTGAATTATTCCACTTAACATACCATATAGGAGTCAAATCCTAGAGAAAGAATGGGGGTTACCGGAGACCAATGAAAGAAGAAAAGGGAAGTTGTTACTTAGTATAGAACTTCAGTTCTACAAGATGAAAATGATCTGCTAAACTCAATACTTTAAAAATGGTGAACAGAGTCAAGTTTATATGTGGGTTATTTTTGACAGTGTCAGGGATTGAACCCAGCGCTTCCCGCATGCTAAGCTAGAGTGCCACCCCTGAACTACACTCCCAGCTATGTAGGTCTCATGTTCGGTCCTTTGTATGTATGTTAGGATTTGCATGCTTATCATATCATGTGTTTCTTTATGTTGGTGCATTTATGTTTAAAGTGGGTTTCTTGTGGACACTATGTTGTGTCTTTAAACTAGTAAACACAACCTTTGTTACAGTACTTGAATAATTTTATTTAATGTAATCATGGCTATAATTAAGGCTACAATCTCGCTCTTGCTTTTCATGGCTCCACCTTTTCTTTCTTCACTTGTTCCTGTTTTCCTACCTTAATTATATTACTACTTAATTATTCTTTTTTATCCCTTGTTATTGGCTTACTGGTAATATCATAACCTAATCATTTCTCCTCTAAACCTTCTTGCATTGTCCCACACATGAGCTTTTGGGGGACACCTTCCATCTAACTAAAACATAATATTTCTGGAAAAATATTACATTCTCCAGTCTTTATTAGATGGCATAATCTCTTACAAGATCTCTATTTATTTAAGTTGTTCAAATCCTTCCTACAGAATTCTACACAACTGCCAACTATGTTATAAAAGCCTATGAGTAGAGAAATCAGTGCATGTTTTAGCAATACCCTAACTTTATAACTAAATATTCATATCCACTAAGAAAGGCTAGGTTAGGCTTGGCAATAAACAACCCGAACACAGGGACTAAGAATCATCACCATTTTGCTGTGCCTTGCTTTGCTTTGCATAACCTGAGTTCAGCATTCTGCACTGTATCTCAGTGTTTCCACAACTGACAAGACTTTAGAAAGGTCGATGTAGAATCAGGTACTAGATGTTAAATCTTTCTACAAGCTAGTCACATCTCCATTCTATACCCATTTCAATAATCCAAGAAAGTCAAATGGCCATGCTTAAATTGAAGGATGCCAGAATTAAGATATGAAGCACTACTAACCATAATATTAATTATCGGTTTTCTACTGGTCATTAATCTGATAGTCATAATTAATAAATACATGTAGTATTATATTTACTATTACTTCTTTCTCAAATCAAAAAAAAAATATTTCCCCTACCTTCTGTATATTCCAAGGTTTCACAGGAAATTATGTTACCTCTGGGAACTGTATTTTTTTCTGTTCATCATTTTTCTTTTCTTTCAGAAGGCAGAGATAAATGCCATCTGGACATAGCATTTTATCATCAGATGTTTTAATTTCTTGATCATCTGTTCTGGCAAGATACAGTTTTCCTTCAGTGTTTATTTTCCCTGTCCTAAAAACTGATTGTTTCTGGCATCTGCTTCTCTGCCTTACTCTCTTTGCACAGAGGCAAGAAAAGCTTTCGGAGTTTGGCAGAGCTTCCATCTGGTACAAATCCATTGCTCTTATCATGTTTCATTGCCAGAATCCCAGAAATAGTGTGTTAAAGGGCCATGCACAGACTGGGATTGAATGTCCAGAGGGTAACATTAATATTTTCTGATCAAACTCGATGTTGGGGAAGAAGCTACATTGGTTGGCCTCTGGTACCTGTTTTGACAGGCTTCTCCTTCAAGAAGAAAATTCATCTTTAAATGCTTTGCAGTTAAGGGTTTATCTGACTTTCTTTTTCAGCCACAGTCTTGGATTTCATTTAGCATTCGCTGGGCTTATGATAAATGAACTAACTCTTCATTTCACATTCACTTCATTTCAAATATGTGTGGCATGCATTCTGCCTCTTGTATATGTAGGCTGGCCTCTGCCTCATTCTGTTACCAGTCTTTATTTAGTGACTTACAACTCCCAACCAATATTTTTCCACACCGCTATATAATAGATGGCACACCTAACCTTTGGGAATTATTTAACATCACTTTTCAGACTTTCCATTTTCTGCCTGTATATTTCCTCCACATCATTTGGTTTTCTATTTAAAACTGGAAGAAAACATGACCCTTTTGGTTTTTAGCTCCTTCTCCGGAGGCATTTTAACTGATTTTCCAGAGGTATGGGAATAATTTGCAACAGACTATGTGAATGGTGAGCCACAAGGTAATAGAGTGGTTTTGTTTTCTATTTTTTAAATAAAACAGAAAAAAATTAAATGGAATACATTTTATTCCAATTACTTAAACTATTACATTGAATTCTTAACCTTTATCCTCACTGCTTGAAAATTTCATAACAACTTTGACTCTTCCTAAGACAGTTTCTCATCTCAGAAAAAGTACATCCATAGTAACAAAAGCTGCGTGGTACTGCTATAAAAACAGACTTTGAGACCATGGAGCACTCCTTTCTTTTTCAGGTTTTATTCAAAAGTCATCTTCTCTGGAGGATCTCTTCTCTCATACTTTAATATTGCTAACTTTTCTCTTGCCCACACTGCAAATCGCTTTCCCCCATGCTGCCTTATTTTTAAGTTATACTTATCATTGTCCATGTCAGTTCAGGTCTTCTTGGAAGAAGGAATCAGTACAGAGATAGATTCAATACAGATGCAAGAAATTAATTGAGGAGTCTTGCCTGTGAAAGATGAAGGGGCGAGGAATCAGAAGTACATAAGGAAAGCCTTCAGAACACAACACAGATCCGACAATCGTGGGAGGAGAGGGAAAATGAAGGAGGATGGAGCAAGAGCTCAGACTAAAGTGCAATATTTTTAAAAAATTTCAGCAGATGGCTGATTAAAGGAGTCCTTTAATTGGGACTGTAATCTGGATAGAAATGAATACACCCTGCTCAGTCATTGGCTGGAGCAGTCCATCCACGGTTCCAGAGCTGATGCAGATTCCAAGGACTCTTTCTGCACTCCATGCTTCAGGTTTTCTCTTTAAAGGAGATCTGACTGGTACACATCCTGACCTCCTTCAGTTTCTAAATATACATTATGCATGTGTTAAATTCACTGTATTTTCCACTAGCACCCTGGAGGTGCTCCTAATACCTGTTAGATAAGTAAGTGAATGGATGCATAAAATAATATCTAGTAGATAGCCATCTTCTAATTCTTCAGTGAAATGTCATTACCATAAAGTGATGGACTGCATTGTGATTCTTTGAATCTCTGGTTATTTCATAAAGAAATGTCTAAAGGAATGAACTACCATTAATGAGATCAATAGATTTTGAATCTTCCTAGGACACATACTCAGCCATCAATTTTGTATTTCCACTACTTTACACATTACTTGACACAAATTCAATAAAATTTGACAAATGTGGAAATTAATAAATGATATTTCAACATTGCAATGAAAATATACTTCCCTTAAAGATTCAACTATAAGTGATAATTTGGAGGCCTTCACACCTGTAACATAGATCTTTTCATGGGTGATGCCATATTTCACAACCTTAAGTATAGAACAGATCAATTGTGGAAGTCATTTCTTCAAAAGAGATGTAATAATACCCTAGGAAGATAAATCATATCTTATCTGAGGGGTAAAAGAAAAACTTCTCTCTTAGAGAAAAATAAAATCTCTGGAGCATAATGTACTTAAATAGACCAAACTCATGAAGTGGCTTAAATCATACTGCATATGGATTACATGGCAAAGAAGGATTGCTGATGGGATTCAAGGTCTCGTACCTTCAGGGAAACTACGTTCAATTAAACCAGGTTTCATGAGAAAGAAAAGGAATTTCAGTAAGAAGGTGATGCTTAGTGTCACAGTGCCCTGGGAATTCACTGATAAATATTGTACTGGGCTTAATAAATAAGATATGGACCCAAAAACTAAATTGTATATTTGTGGACTGGGTTTTGCACAGTTCAGTTAAATGTGTGGTGGTGGATGGGACTCAGAAACTGCAAGACTAAAACTACAGGATCTGTGACAGGAAACCCATCACCATAAGAAAGGAACATGCCAATCATCTCTAAAGTACATGGTTCTGCCTCTGTGTTTAATAGAGAGGAAATCAGGAATGCATGTGAGCAAATTTATTGGCATGCTCCAATATCCTGCAAGTACTTTCAAATACTATCCAACCATTAGCTTTAAGATATAATTTTCCTGATGTTTCAAACATTCTAAGACTTTGGGTTGACAATGAAAATTATAATTTTCCCACATGATTGATTGTATCAGTTTGTTAAATCCATATTTAAGAAAGTGACTTTTTAAAAAGCATTTCAAAAATATTGATACATCCTTTTAAATTGAAACTGTGCAAGTTTACAGTTGTGAATTTTACTATCGACAGTCAGATGGGTTTGCTAAAAATAAAACACCTATAAAGTTTTCCTTTGTACCAGAAGACAAAACCATTTTAATTCAGTTATTTGCATTTTATAATCACTTTAGTAGAAAGCCTTTAAAATGAACTCCTCTTCTCAAGACACACTTAATATGCCACTTTAAGAATACCTCACTTTTCAGCTTTGTCTACCATGAATAATAGTACCAGCTGAATTCGGTACCATCTCTGCCTCAGGCACATTGTGAATTTGAAGTTCTTGCAATTTCTCATTCTCTTTAAGTTAAAAATGGACTTGAAATGTCATAAGAATTTTAAACTCAGATAGAAACTGTCTAGCCCAGCAACTCTAGTGCCCTATGTAAGATTCATCTGGAGAAATCTCACAAATAATTTTTATAAATCTGTGATTTAAAATATCATGCTTTAAAATAAAAATTATTAAGAATCAAAGAAAATCATTGCCACCTATTGCAGATAATTTAACCAACCTTCATTTGGGGGAGATTCGGTAATAGAAGGAAATAAAAATATCCATGATATCCATGGTAGTGTGTGTATATGAATAAATATACATATATATTTCAGTTTAAATAACTTTCTCTTATAAACATTTTTGAAAGAAAAATGTTACTCTTGAAATAACCCAAAATTAACTATGGAGAAAATATTTATATTTAAAGGCTAACAGTAAAACAATATTTATTATATAACAAATTCATAAAAATCAACAATAAATATTTTGAAAAGCCACATTTAATGGGCAAAAACATGAAAACAAAGTAAGAAATGTAGGCTAAAGTAAATGGCTGTGATATATTTCATATCACCAATAATTACATAATTAGAAATGAGAGCAATATATGTTACATTTTATCAACATAATTTATAATAGTTAAAAGTCTGATCCTAAACAAGTTAAATGTATGGTGCAAAAGAGGATAAGATAAAATAACCACACTCCTGGGAAATCAAATACATTTATTTTATAAACAAAAATTCCGTAATATCAAGCAAAAAGTCAGCAAACTATATCATATAATTATTTTTTTTAATTATACTTGTATATGTGTGGATGTTACTTCATAACCAGTCTAAAATCTAATCCAAATTCAATTCATATTCCAGCCCTATGGGGTGAGCCTATTATTTCCATTCCATATATGTAGAAATAGTCTTTGAGAGATTGTTTCTGTAGAGGAGTGAGCAGGAAGTGGTGCATACAGGACCCGGAGTAGAATCCTAGCAAACCTGACCCTGGAGCAGGAGCTTTGACCTAAACATACCCCTCATGTAACATTTTTCATATTACTTCTCTTTGCCTGTGTTATGATATTCTTCACCCGATTCTTCATTCAATAAGTAGAATGTCTACAATGTGCCCTTGAAAGAGCACTCACCTACTCCTCCAACCAATTAGTTCAATTTAAAGCACAATCTTGGGGCTGGGGAGATAGCTCAGTCGGTAGAGTGCTTGTCTTGTAAACACAAGGCCCTGGGTTCGATCCCCAGCACCCAAAAAAAAAAAAAAAAGCACACTTTCTTTCTCAGGCTTGAGTGTCCTTCTGGCTTGAAAGATTCTGTTTGAGTTGAGGTGAACCTCTTTCTTCCCCAATTTGCTTTCTCCTCTGCTTGCTCCTCCTGTCACAGAATAGCTTCTGACCCAACCAGGGTCTGGCCAAGAAAGAGGAGGATTAAAGGAGATTGGGTATGAGATATGAGTTCAGGGAATAGCGTTGTCAAGCTTTGACGGTGTCCTCCAGATTTGGCAGATACCTTTTCTGCATCACCCTTTCTTGGGTTCTGGGCGAATTTCCTACTGGAAAAGTCCAGTTACCGTTTGAAGAGATGGTATCACTCCCAGCACTAGCTGCCTTCTCTGTTTCTTTCTCTTTCTCCCAGCAGTTTGGTGGGTGGCCTCTCTATACATGCCTCTTGGAGAATCCCTCCAAGAAAATAAAACCCACGTTTGCTCCACTCTCAGTAGGAGTCAATGCCATTGCAATGCAGCCTCTTTCTCGTTCCTCTGTCTCTGGCATGTGGACATGCCTCCCATTGCAGCCTCAGGCTCCACAAACCTGGGGACACCAGCTCTCCAACTCTCCTGGTGCTTCTCCCCATTATCTTCTCATAGCCTAAGTTAGATATTTCTTCTTATCCATGTTGTTGGGGGATGAGAGGGGCAGCAATAGAGAAGGGCCACACAGCATTTCAATGACACTGTAAATGATTCTATTATTAAAGACTCCTTTTAACGCCAGTGGTGTGTAACCCCTAACACCGGCAAAAACAGTGTTACCATTTCTTACCTTGTCTTCCTTATAATAAGCAAATGCTCTGTACTTACTCTATTATCTATTACACTTACTTGTGCCTTTGTGGCTCTGAAGACACTGAAAAGAGATGCCAAGAACCCTATTGGGGGGAAGGGAAAAAAATAATAACAGAATGAATCAAACAACATTGCCCTTTGTAAATTTATGATTTTTAATAAAAAAAAAAAAACATAATATCTACCACAACCTATTTCTTTACAGAAACCTCTCTGTTCAATATTGGTTTGCTATGTGATCCTAGGTCCTGACATTTCTTCCCTTCTCTTGGAATAAACAACACAAAGGTGTGATTTCTTTTTATTATTATTATTTTGATATATTCTCAGTGCCGGGATCAATTTTTAACATGCTTAGAAATATTTAAATTAAAAAAAAAACAAAATGTCTCCCTCAAAGAAAGACAGGAGTGTAACTCAACTATCCTTTATTCACTCTTTACCCTCTTCAGTAACCTGACCTGTGATCTAAGACATCTTGTAAATGTCAAAAATTTACCAATAGCTCAATCTTCTGATACTGCTTTGAGAAATTAAGCATAAAGAGATTTGTATAAAATCCCAGCTTCCAGGAACAGAAGTGATATCTTTATTACCAATGAGTTATCTCTTATTGGAGATCCTTAAGCAACACTTAATCACATACTAACTATACTTTAGAACTAAATGAACCTGTAAGACCAAAAGTGATTTGCCTTTAATAACCACCTCACCTGGACAGAGAAATTAATTAATATATTAAGTGATAGGCGACCTCAAAAAATTGTCTCAACTGATTCCTGCTTCCTGATATTCATGCCTCTCCTGTGTAATATCAGTGAATGAGTAAGTATCCAAATAAGGTATGAAAAAAATGAATAGATGTGACTTTTGAGATGAGATTACAAAAAAGAATTGGACTTTCCTATTAGGCTGTATTTCCCATTTTCTTACTGGCTCACCTGAAGGAAACCACCTTCCGGGTTGGGAGTTGCCCTGTTAAGCAGTCCACATGTCAAGAAACTAAAATGCTTACATAAAGCTGGCCTCCCACTAGGAGTGAGCAAGAAATTGAACTTATCCCATGAGAAACAAAATCTTGCCACAAACACTCAATAAATTTAGAAGCAAATCCTGTTGCCCCACCCCATCCTACCTGTTAACCCTTCAGATGAGACCTCAGCTCCCCTTCCTACACCTTGCCTGCAACCACATAAGAAACTCTGAGAGCTGCTGATCCAAGTCACAATAGGATTGCTGACCACAAAACAATGTGGGTAATACATGTTTTAAGCTATAATATTTAGACTCCATTTTCTATGCAACAATAAAAAGTAATAAACACATACATATATAAATTGTGATCTGTTCATTTTGCTTAGACAGTAAAATATACAAATTCCATTCTCAATTTATTAAGATGTATATTTTTAATAAACGCTAAAACAAAAAGGATTTTGTATTTAATTTTCAGTCCACCAGAAACTTGCTACAAACAGAACTCCCAATTAAATGAGTATTTTGGATAATAAATTGCATAATCACCAGATGCTTCGAAATATTAATTCCTTAAATATATCAAGTACTCTATAGTGTCCAGTGATTTTTACATGCAATATTTTTGTAAGTTTTTTCATAACTCTGTAACATATATTGTTTACTTACAGATGAAAAATAAACTCAAAGATAGTGACCCCATGCTTACATGACATACACATTTTATGTTTCCTGGAAAGCCCTGAGCCCTAGGGCTTCATAGACACCACATCTACGATCTTTCATATTCTTTGATAGAAGTATCTAACTTAGGCTAAGGGAGAGGTCTAGGAAATTTATCCACTAAATTCTTCCTTGTGTTTCAAAAATCCAATTTTACTGTAGCTTCCTCTCAATTCATCCCTCACCTACACTTTACAGAACAAACATTTGTGGCCTCAAAACTTCAGATGTTTCCCACCCCCAAATATGATAGCACTAGAAGGTTGTGCCTTTGGGAGATGATTATGATTAGAAGAAGCCATGAAGGCAGAGCCTTCATAATGAGAATTAGTGCCCTTAAAACAGTCCCAAGGTGAGAGAGAATCTCCACCATAAAATCAGGAATCTACCCAGCAGATAAGACTGACTAAGGGTGCCAGCCGTCGTGGCTGGGGGTACCCCCACCCCTCAGCTGTCTCGAAGGTCCCGAATAAACCGGCCTAGGGGAACCCAGAGCAGAGCATGGAGGCAGAATAGAAGACTCTCCAATGGGTTCAACTTACTAGAGAACCAGCCCCAAGAGACCACTGATTGCCAACACCCATTCCAGCTGGAGACTAAATTTACATGAAATGTTTCCAAAAAAAAGACTAATGCCCAACTGAAATGGAGGGGACCTCACTCTCAACATGGATTCATCACATCTGAGTCAAGACAACAGAAAAATCGACAATGCTCAGAGACCACAACCACCCTCTAAAGATAAGACTGAAAAAATGTTAATCATGTTTATTCTCTTGCTTAGACTATGTTATGAGGCCCAAGCTACTAAAACAACATACTTTGTTGGTCAAATTAATGTATATGCATGGCCACCACAATCCCTAACCTAATTTATATGATAAATCAAGGATTCTTACACCTCTACTGTGGTACTTGGGACTTCCTCAGACCCTTATGACAACCATCTTGTGGCCCCTGAGGGAACAAGGTTTGCTTGTAGGTCAGGAGTAACTCCATGCCTGGCCCTTCAACTTTTCAAAATTACCAAAAGGGATGAATTCTGTGTTACTGTTCACATAATTTCCCAGGTGTACTATTATGATGAGGAGGGAAGAAGGGAACATCTGGGGCTAATATACTGTTTTAAATGAGCGCACCCTGTCTTAGTTTCCCTCCTAGTGGGATTAGGTATAGTTGACTCCACTGCAGTAGAAATCACTACACTCATTACAGGAGATCAAAATTTCAAAACCTTAAGTCAACAAATAGATCTAAACTTAAGTAAATTAAAAACTCTGTAAGCCACTTAAAAAATTCCCTTGATTAACTTGCTGAGGTAGTTTTAACAAAACAGAAGAGGGTTAAATTTGATGTTTTTAAAGTAAGAAAAGCTATGTATGACCTTAGGGGTGACCTGTTGCTTCTATACTAATAATTCAGGTGTCAATCATAAAGTTTACCCTTGATTTTAAAAAGGCTCAAGAAAAGGGAGAAAAAGCCAAAAACCTGAGGGAAATTGGTACCAAAACCTATTCTCTTAGTCCCCCTGGTTAACTACTCTAATAAACACCATGGTGGGATCTCTCATCCTATTTATGTTGGGGCTTTTAACTGAGCCATGCATGATAAACTGTTTAACTAAAGATGTTAAAGATAGAAAACAATCTTTTAAACTAATGGTGTTATGCACCTACTACAACTACCTCTATATTAATAATAAGTCAATGATTTGATTATGTACATTAAAAAAAAAAAAACAGTCCCAAGGGGTCTTAGGGGCTCTTCTCTCCTCCACATGAGAATACAGTGGGAAACCAGGAATCTGCAACCCAGAGGAGAGCCCTCACCAGAACTCAGCCATGCAGGAATCTCGATCTTGAATTTCCAGCCTCCAGAACTGTAAGAAATAAATTCCAGTTGTTTATGAGTCACCCAGGGTATGGTATTTTATTATAGCAGCCTGAACTGACAAGACCATTGCAGAATGAATTTCTGACAACATCTGCATGTGCACATTTCTCCAAATAGCACAATTCCTCTTCAGTGGTGAACTCTTCTCCCTAATTATAAATTTGTCTTAGGCAAAAGCTTTATCTGCTATAAAGCAGGTATTTAATAAATGGCTTTTACATTATGAATAAACTGTGCATTTTCAATGGGAGTGATACTGCTGCCAAGTTGGAAGGTGGCTTGACTTTTGGGAAGAACGTTGGAAAATACTGCATATAACATACATACCATACAATTATGGATGTATTGCAGCTCATAAACAGATACAGAATATATCTGTAAAACTAAATTTTCAATGAGACTGAATTAATTAAGGAAAAATGTCTAAAAGTCTTTTTTAGAAAGACAATAATAAAAAAAACTGAAAAATAAACATTAAATAAACTGTCGAGTCTCAGAAGCAGGTCTTGAACACAGATTTTCTGATTGAGTTCAACAAGATTTATTTAATGTCATATCTTTGTCAGCAGCTAAAATAAAAAAAGAAAAATTTTACTAACATATCTTCACTGAAAGCAAAGAATTCAGAAGTTTTATGTATATGAAGACATTTCTGCATATTTTTATTTGGTTTCCCTATTGAAAATATCATTCAAAATTCACTGACCTTTTTTGAACTTTATGAACTCACATACATGCACACACACCTCAAACATAAACTGATAGAAAATTCATCTTTGCTTTTATATGTTCATTTACAATTTTAAACATTCTGGTAGTTCAGGGTTTGCAGATATCATTTTTGTTATGTAGGGAGTCAACAATGGTAATTATCTGATTTGCTCCAGCAAAGCTAGCCTGTGCTGAGTATTTCCAGCCTGGTAACAATCACCCACAGTTTCCAGTGCAAATGGATCTCCTGCTGTCAAGTCAGATTAACACTTTCCTTAGCCTTTTTGAATCATTTCATGACAAAAAATCAATGGGTGGAACTGCATTACAGCTGTCTGTCATCCATTTGAATCAGCTTCATCATGACCATTTGTCAAAACTAGTGTCAAATACCTTAGAAAATTTGTCAAAATAATGGTAATGGTTGTTCAACATTCAGCGCATGGAAGATTTGTGCAGCACTCTCTGTCATAAAAAATCAACACCATCAAATACCTATCGTGACTTATTATTTGTAGAAAGCAGAACTGAGTATGTGCTATCTGAATTCTAAAAATACATATGATCCTCTGCTGGTAACAATCACCCACAGTTTCCAGTGCAAATGGAAACAATGAGGTTGAACATTTAAATTCAATTTTTAGGAGCTGAAGGCAAAGGCACAGTAAATTCATATGTATATGAGAATGAAGTGCAATGTTTCTTTTCTAAGTAGGCAGCACTTTATTTATAATGAAAAAGCTATCTTTATCAAAGCTATTCCTAGGCAGTTTCAAGTTCTAATGAAGTTTTGCACTTTTATATCCTATGGCATATTGTTAACACCTGATAAATATTTTTGGCTGAAGAAATTATTTTCATTAAATATATCTGTGTGAAACAGTTTGTCCTTTCCTTGGAAAGGGTTGAAATCAGTCATTTCTCATTTTGACACTCTTAAGTATTTCTTGCCCACTAACTAAATGGAAGTGTAGGGCTTTTTAAAAGAAAAGAGAAAACCAGAGTGTTGAGTACTTCAGAATTGTAGCTTCATGCAAAAAAAAAAAAAAAAAAAATCATCACTTGGTGTCACTTCTTTTCCCTTTGATAGCAGCCTACTGGCAGAGAAATAGCAAGTTCAAACACATGGTCTATTGTGGTGTAACATAAAATTGTAAAATACAAACCAATGTATGTGTTTGTCATAGTGTCTGCCCCACTAAAATTGGTTTTATCCCTTCTCCTTTCCTGTAATGTTTTTGTCTCAGGAAAAGGATAACGTAACAACAAAAGAAACAAACTTTGCTCCTTCCTTTTTCAAAGTATAAAGTTCATCTGGAAGAATCCAAAAGGACTTCTGTGTTTGAACATTACAAAGCCGTAGAAAACTACAGATGTGATAACCATTTCCTAGAAGGGAGCAGAACACAGAGGTTGAGTTGTTGTGAATCCCTGAGAAAGGGACACTCACCCACCCACCCAGCCTTCTAATCTGAACATGGGAGGCAGCTAGGCAGAAAGGGTCTGGGGTATTTGAAAGTATAAAGTACCTATCTTAACTTATTTGGATTGTTATAATAAAATTCCTCAAATGGTAGTTTATAAACAGAAATTTATGTCTTATAGTTCTGTGGGCTGGGAAATACAAAATCAGTGCATTGCGAACTTGCAGTCCGGTGAGGGTCCTCCTCCTGATTCATCGATGGCGATTTCTCCTTAGGTCCTTATGTGGTAGAAGAGACAACTCAGCTCCCTGGAAACTCTTTTATACAGACATTAATTCCATTCTTGATAGCTCCACCCTCAAGTTATAATCACTTCCCAAACATCCTGCCTCTTCATAGCATCACATTGGTGATTAGGCTTCAACAAATAAATTCTAGAGGGAAGCAAACATTCATTCTATAGCACTATCATTCTTTATCCACTGCTTTTCCTAAGATGGACCTGGGAAACAATAAAAGCCCAGAATAGACAGATGTCTAAGGTAGCCTCAGAGAATCTTCCATACCACAGTAGGACCTGCAAAATCAAAAGATTTCCCTGCCCCTGAGTGTACCATGAAACAGGTACCAATACTAAAGAAAGGTCAGAAAGGACCTTGAAGCCCAGTGTAGGGCAAGGGAGAAGAAGCAGCATCTCCTTGAGCTGGCACGGAGTCCGGAAAGATCTTGTGAGTAGACAAGAAGAGTTAAGTAGAGACCTGTGTGGATGACTGCTCATAATCCGGATTAAGAAAATGGATTCAAGGTGATGGCAAAGGACTGGTTATCTCATCTGTGCCTCTCATCTGTCCCTTCCTCCTTTGCCAATTACCAACAAATCTCTTCTTTGAGAAGAATTTTCACAATTACTTCAGAATCGTTTCTTTCCTTCCCATGAGTAACCCCATAAGTGAATACAGGGCTCTCTTCCGCAGTCACCCCGAGGTAAAGGATGAGCTTCAGATCCAACCAATCTCATTCACTGCAAATGTTCTAGGTTCTAATAAAAACAACTGTCAACCTGTCATCACACTAATAACAACTTCCGCCCCACTTGTAGGTGATGGACTGTGACTCAGAAGGAAAAAAAAAAAAAAACAGGGAAAAAGGAGTTAAAAGTGGACTATGCTTTTTACACATATTCTATACTTGAATCTTATCTCCAGGTATTCTCTCTTTACATCTCTTCACTATCTCTTATGGGACCATTCACACCAGACCATGGAACCAAACTGATCATTTGCCCATCTCAGGTCTCCAACTGACTTGTGTCCATTCTTCTATATGTAAGGATGATCGGGATGGGCTGGGTGGCTGGAGATGGGATTCTATAGGGCTCACGGCAGCTGGCGGTGGCAAAAGCCACAGAACAAGCCAAAGCAGAACAACTGATATGACTCTGGGGATTTGATGTGACTTTGAGGATTTGGCATCCCCCACAGTGGGAGGGTTCATAGTGTATTGTAAAACTGAAACTCCATCATGATCTGAAAGATGAGAGCATTCAGAAAGGGGTGGAAAGAGAGTGGCTGGTGGTAAGTTGTTTAAAAAATTGTCAGTCTTCAAAGTTAGCTCATTCAGAGGAAGCTGTTTTTTTTTCAGAGGCAGCTGTTTAGAAAAAAAAAAAAAAAAAAACTATTTCTACTCTGCAGGAAAGCAATATTGTGGAAGATAGGCAGCTGACATGAGCCTGCCACCTTCTACATTCATTCAGTACAATTTGGAACCTTTGCTGATGACTCTCTAACTTCATTCTGTCTCAGTGTCTGGCAGTTTCTGAACCCTTTGAGTTCATCCCATGATTGTTCTGAACTCATTCCTAAGACATCAGAGCAGATAAATGACCTCTTGACTCCTAGTGCTCCTCACAACCTGCCCAACTCACTCTCCAACTTTTTCCTCTCTGGTCCCTCTGAATGACCTTGCCACTAACCTCTCTGAATCCCTGTGAGTTCCCCATAGCAAGGAATAAAGGTGCAGCACAGGATGGAAATAGTGTTATCAGGGAGATTTTACATCTTCCATCTAACATACAAACAGTAGCTGAATAAACCCTAAATCTGTCAAGCAGACTCTAGTTTAATAGATAAGGAAATCTGATAAGTAACTAGCCTGTAAACAGACCACAGTAAAGATTGTTGATTTTAAACATTTTATCTTTAGCTCAATTCAGACTCCTAGAAGGTGAGCAGTAAGATAGAATACAATTTCTAACGCCAGCGCACCTGTGTTCTTCATCTTTGGACCTCATAGTTCTGCAATCACTTGGACAAAATACAAATGCAAGAAAGGATGACTTTAATTATTATAAGGCAAATTTACATAAATGCAGTTGGAAATTTCTTTCATTTTTTTATCTTAACCTACCCAAATAAATACATAGGATCATAATGAATCTCTAATTCTACCCTTAGTACCAATAATCAACTTTAACAATGTTTCATTAGGCAATTTCCCATTCATATATGTTCTGTTTTTTTCATTAATTGAAACTGTTTTGTCTAATGGATTGAATTTATGTGTCATTTTTAACAATAAAGAGGATTTGAGTAATAGTTTAGTGTAGTGATCCTCTTGTTAACTTAAAAAGTTAATATGAAGTGAAAACTAACCTTACTTTAATATCTTTTCTGATTTCAATAAATGTAATCTTAAGAACTGACTCAAAAATATCAATAAATAGGCAAGTACGTGAAATCAACAGGGCATTCATAAACACTCTGATTTAAAAATCATCCTTTTGCTCTTCTCTTTATTGTCAAAATCAAATATTAAATATATTATCATTAAATTACACAAGAAATCTATCAAGGGTTTGGGGTATGATTAGAATATGACTCTGCACTAAAGCATGATTTAGGATCTTAAAAAAGTTCTTTTACATCTCAGAAGAACCTATGTATGGGAATTTTTTTCCCAAAAATGAGAAATCAGTTATGAGGAAGATGAGTATAAATGCTAATTCAAATATGAAGCTTTTGCTTTTGAAAATCACGTTGAATTCTAAGCATTTAGGAAAGTAATTTAATATTTCTTGAAATATGTGCTTTAAATAAACTTGTTGATATTGAGGGTTCACTTTTTATCATATTGAAGCAAAGTAAATCTCTATGATTTTAAAATAATTCTTTACTTCATTAAAACTCAACTATATGGAGCAATTTCAATTTGGACAACTCTTATTTTCTTTCTATGGCAACACATCAAATTCTAAAACACAAATGCTGTTATGTACCTGGCTAAACATCTAACTCTAAGCATTTCTGAACTCTATGATTTCCTAAAATAAGTATTATTACCAAGATTGATTTTATTAAATTCCAAAAGAAATCTAGCTACTACCAAGGAGATTTCCAATATGATTTACAAGAAGGAAAATGTGATCATGGAGAAACAAAAAGGTCAAAACAATTGATCTTCTAAATAGTCATGTGGTTGAGGGGAAAAAAAATGTATTGTGTTTAAGGACAAAATGATAATCACATTTAAGTTGATTTCTTTATATTATTATTTAGATCTGTTTAATTAATATTCATATTTTTTAAAATGACAGCTCAAATATATTTATATATCACCTTTTATGTGGAACTAAATGTGCCATAATAAACTTTTTAAATCAACACTAAGGACTCATTTTAAAAGACGATATACTGATTTGTAAGTCTTCTATCTGTAAATTGTTTCCAAAGCTTTTCATCTATGGTATTATGATTTTAAAAAATAGTTCACAATGTAATTAAGAAAGTGACTACCAAGTAACATATGGTCAATCTTCAAAATGTAAGCTTTTAAAGTAAATCCTCATTTGGCAAAGATAGGATGAATGACATAAGGTAGCTCTTATGTCCACAAAAATTGCAATGTTATATTTTCCTAAAATTCAAAAAAACATGCATCAAGTTAGGATATAACATCTGATATTCACTTAAAAATAATCCAGGAGTAGCGGAAAGGAGGCAACATGAAATGAGACTGCAATGATTATATCATTGTTCATTTCAAATAGTGAATGCATGAGGGGTGGAAGAGAACAGAAAGGGAGCATCATTATATCGTTTGGTCTAATTTTGAATACGTTTGAAATAAAAGACTTCAAAAATAAATACACATTACGTGTAACAAAGAGTCCTGTGTGGGCTGGGATTGTGGCTCAGTGGTAGCGAGCTTGCCTAGCATGTGTGAGGACCTGGGTTTGAGCCCAAGGACCACATACAAATAAAAGTATTGTGTCCACCTACAACTAAAAATTTATTTAAAAAACTAAGTTTTAAATAATATACATTTATTATGTATTTTAAGAGTCAATTTGTTTAAAAACATATTAAGTAATTCAAATAATCCTCATTATCCTAATTTGGCAGAAGAAATATCTCTCAGAGTGTTTCTTTACTCACAAATGTGCCTGTTTTAAATATATTGGGGGCAATTTTTTCTTCACAAGGGAACCAGGTTTACCTAAGGAAATATTTCAATATGTTGTCCATTTCAAAATGAACTTTAGTGCCACATTTAACAGAACATTCTAGTCAAAACGTTTCATTAACAATTGGTCAATATAATCAGCCTCCACTTGTGTCTCTATGTGGTTGATGAGCTAACCAGGACCACATTTAAATTACAAATAGCTAAGTTACCAATGAGTTCCTGGATCCATGGGGTCCAAGTGAGAATTCCATGGAGAAGTCATTTGCTGCTCATGTGCATGGTGTACCAAAGCAGATAGGAAGAAAATGGATTGAACCAGTAACACAAGAAGAGCTGCATTAGTTAACATTTATGGAAGACTCACCAAGACCCAAAATTCCTTTACAGCTAGAGCTCCTTTAATTCTGTCTACAGTCCTTAGGTCAATATTATTATGCTTCTTGTTTTGTAGACAAGAACAGGAAGGAAGAAAGCAATTACTTACCTCAGAGCTCTGGGGCGGGGAAGGGAGAATTGAAGCCAGAAATCAGACTCAGATCTCTCTGAAGTCCACACCCTTAAATGCACTTCTGACAACCAATATATATTGAAAAAATTATTACTCTTTTTCTATACATTTTCCTCAGAAATATGTAATATAAGGAAAGAGCATAATTTAAGATGATACTAGTATAAATATGTATAAGTTAATGTTAAGTATATGTATAAAACGTTAGTTTACTGAGATCGATTTATAGGTTTTCTTTTATTCATTACTTCAGAAATATTTATTTCAGACCTTTTTATATAAGCTGGTATGCCATATTACAGCTGGAAAAAAAAAATGTGAAGATGTCATGGTTCCCCTTTAAACTTCTAAGGACCTGGAAAGTTTTAGAACTTATTTCACAAAACAAAGTTTAACTTACCCTTAGACTAATATTAAAAACTAGAAAAGAACAAACTAGATTCACACACAAAACGTATAAATTTTAAGCCTTTGATTTTTTTAAAAAGTATATCCCAGGCATAGAAAGTTGTGGGGAAGGGGTCCCATAGTGCTTTCTTACGGTAGTAGAATAGTTCTGTTTGACCCTGGAATGGCGAATATGAGGCTCTGCATTAGTCAAACCCATCGAATATCTATGCGTCACAAAAAGCCAGTTTTATATATTTTATATATCGATCCACCAATAGATCAGGGGAAGACAGGAAGGAATGAAGACTATGATGGGTGAGTATAACCCACTATAAAAAAATTGTCTAGGCTACTCACCAAAGGAGTAGAGAATTTCCTAAATGACTGAATAATGTTTTGAGTTGATAGTGTAAGTCTAAAGACAAAAGGAACTATAAACAAACTCCTTTTCCAGTTGGTAAACTATTTCTCCCAGTAGCACACTTAAACAATTCTGAGACTACTTTGTATCTATAGTAGGGTTGAACATATAAGTAAATATATTGTGGATAATGAGAGCTCTTATTCTCACTGTAGGAGAAAGAAATTACAAATAAGCAAAGTAGGAACACTGGAATAAAACTCTAGTGCAGGACTGAAGTTGGATATATCAATATAAATTATACCTATTTTAATAAATAGGACATTGTTATGAAAATAAATGTAGATAGTGCCTATACATGGATTAGTAAACATACAATACCTTCTAGCTGTGTCCACTGAAAGGACCTGGAAGCAGTGATTCTCCAGCATCAATGAGCATATCTAACTTCCAGAAGCAGTTTTCTAAATACCTTAAGAAAAGACTTTTTGGAGAAAGGACTTACTCTAGCACCAAGACAAAAAAAAGACAAGTAATCCTGGAATAGCTACTAGTGTCAGAAACTAAGGAAGTATTCAATACACGAAAGGATAAAGGCTTCCAAAGGAACAAAGGAGGCAACCTAGGAGAACCGTAGACATCAAAAACTATAACCGTGTGAAAAATAAAGTAGTGTTGGATTTTTTCTTGAAAATCACCATTAATACACAACAAAAACAATTGCTTCAGTCAGGATCCACAGCTAAATGCTAAAAAAAAAAAAAAAAAGAAAGAAAGAAAAAAAAAACACATTTCTTTAGTTTCAAAGTATCTCTCAAAATATTTTTCGATTACTGGTTAATGATTTTAATTTAAGCCCACAAATCCTTGCCAGTCTTTCCTGTAGAAGGTGAAGTCCAATTCCTCTCTTTTTAGAGTAACTGGACTTGGTGACTCCCTCAGATGAATGGAGATAAGTGTTATTGGAATACACATTGGAACATGTTTAAGTATTGTCTGTCTATTTTCCTGCTTAATAGGCAGAGCTAAGAAGTTGTGACAGAGACCATGTGGTCCACAAAGACTAAAATATTTTCTGTCTGGATATTTACAGAAAAGGTTTGCAGAACTCTGCAACAAAGTATGGAAGGAAGAAAAGAGTAACATTTCAGGGGAGAATGCTAGCAGACCCTACCTTGGCCCAGTGACCAAGGTTGCCATACCCAGGGATAAGCCAGGCTAATATTATGTACCCTCGGACATGATAAGAAGAAAAGAACATTTTGCCATTCTGTTGTTCTCCCCCAACATCCATTACCAAGGTTCTCGAAGTGTCAAAATCATGAAAATAAAGGAACATGGAAAAACCAAAATTGGAGGCAAACAAAAATATGATAATTAAAAGCAATATGGAATCTTAGATTGGATTCTGGAAAAGAATGGGAAAAATCAACTCTGAATAAAGCTTATACTTCAGTTAATAATATAGTGCCACTGTTAATTTCTTATTTTTGATATTACATGTGATACTAACATCATGGGAAGCTAAGTAAAAGATATTTGGAAATTCCATGCGGTATCTTTGCAACACTTCTGTGAGTCTAAAATTAGTTCAAAATGAAAACTCTTTTAAAAGGTGGGGAGGGAGAAGTACAACCTTTCCATACTTTCACAACATTGCTGAGGAAGAAAAAGCTTGAAATTAGTTAAGGACCAAGAAAGAAATGCCCTCATAGGTACTTTGGGAAGATAATCATACACTGAAAGAAAAAGAACTTTCCTTTTTTCTGTGGAATCACAGCATGAAGATGTTATAGTCTTCGGTGCAGATGCCCATCTTACAGTTATAAAAGGAAACAGATTTTTTAAATTTAAGGCAAGACAGAAGAAGACTAAATATGATGACATTATTTCAATCAAGTGCACCCTCTTGGATTTCCAACTTCATAAGCCAAAGAATTCACTTTTATTACTTAAAAAGAACCAAGGCAGCGTGAGCTCCCATTTTTAGCATCTTATCACAATGACAAGATATTCAAAACTGCTTTCTCCATTTGCTAATTGACTGTCATCACTCAACTATAATAAAAGCTTAAAACATGGAAAATTGTTATTTGAGGACATAGCTGCAAAAATATTTTAACGCTGATGAATAATTCCATTGAGGAGGCTAGAGTTCAAAGTCAAGTTGAAGGTGTAAGAAAGGAAAATCATCTATGTGAACAGAATTGTGGGTAAAACTATGTATACATCTAGAATTATGACTTTGGGCTGTCTCTTCAATCTTCTCAGTTTGCTGCATCACCTGGAAAATGGAAAATGGACATAATAAACTTCTTCCCAGAAATTACACAAGAGTTGGTGTTATAAGTGAGCATATATATATATATATATATATAAAAAATACATATGTCATTTATATATAATATATATAAAGTGTGAGACATATATACTCTATGAATGTTATTTAGATATTATATATATGTGTGTGTAAACAAAAATACATATTTTATATGTATTTATATTAATATATAAATACATATATTTATATATGTATGTATATATTACTGTTGCACTTAGCTATGTGTTAATGTTTTAAGATTTCAAAATTCCCCTTCATCCAGTTGGGGAAAACAGATGCTTATAAAGAACAAATTGTAATATCATTGAGGAACACAGGCAGAAGCTATAGACATATGAATAATGTCTACATACACAGTGGCAGAATGAGTTGGACTGAGGAACAGTTTATCCATCATAGTTTACATGGCTTTTAGAACAATTTTGTTGAGACATAATTGATGATTAGCTCTGAATACTAAAGTTGTAAAACCCAAGAGGGTCAGGTTTACGTATTCCCCCATGATTTGCCACCATGAGACATAAGCATATCCATTATCCCCAAGATTTCCTTCTTCTTCCCATATCTGGCTTTCTGCCTCTGTTCCCAAGGAAGCACCAAATCCTATATGATATGATACTGACCCCAAACATGGATATATCAGGGAAATATGCCCTGCAGTAAAATTTACAGTTGTTTCATTGAATTTAAGTCCCTTCCTTTGATTTTTTTTAACATCAAAAATAATCCTACAACTATAATATAAAGTGGTGGCATGTGTGCTGGATTCCTCCCATTATGACAAATTGTGTGTCTCCACTCTTCTAACAGCTAATACAGTTCAGAGCTACTGTGGGGTTCCCAGGGCTTGAGGAATATGTGTGCAGCCTAGGTAGCAATTCAGTTTGTTAGCCTTGCAATTTGAGATAAGTGCCCCTGCCAGCAGAGCCCTGGATGTCACTCATCCTGCCACTCTGTTAATATTGTCAGTATCATGACATCATGACATTTCTCCTCCCAAGCTGTGCTTCTTTCAACTTTTTCTTCTTTCTCACAAGAAGCTTCAGTAGTGTTTTTTGCTTGTGAATAGTGCAACCTCTAATTTCTGATGCAACAATGATGCAGGTAAATATAATTTATACCAGTCAGGTTGGAATTACTTCCAGATTCTCAAGGAAAGATAAAATGAGTCCAGTAACAATTTTGAAGACAAAGATTATATTAAAAATACAATATATTGACAGTGTTTTCACCTTTTAAAATAACTTCTTTGGCTATAAATGTGCAGTTTTATAGTCTTACAATGTTCTAAATTGCATGTTTTCACTTCTATATTTTTGCCAAATACAATCATGGATTGCTCTCCAATGGCTTTATAATATGTCAGTTCACATTACTCCAATATAAAGCAGCATTGGAGCACCAGTGCATGAAAAGACATCAATGTCACCCTCATTTTTCCTATTGTTGATGCTGCTTTTACCAATGTACCTGAATTCAAGTCCTGTAGACAAATATTCTCCCACTTTCCAACTTTTTCTTTCTATATGTCTTACAAATATCATATTATGAACTTTTGCATTCACAACTTTCATCAATTTAGGAACAGATGAATGGATAAAAAGTTATACATGTATATATATGTATATATATGCATATATATATATATACACAAACACACACATATATGTAATAGAATATAATTCAGTCCCTTAAAAAAATGAAATACTACCATTTGTACCATCTCACATTAAACTTGAGGACATTATGTCAAGTGAAATAAGCCACACACATAAAGATCAATTCTACACAATCTTACTTATTATATGGAATCTAAAGAAAAAGTCAAATTCATAGTAACAAAGAATGGGATGGTGGTTAGTGGGGAAGGGGAAATAAAAGCAGACATACTGGCCAAAGGGCACACACCAATATTTAAAAGATGAATAAATACTGCACTTCTAATATACCACATGGTTTATATACAGTTATTATTAATCATTAGATATCTGAAATTTGTTGAGAGTAGATCTCAAGTGTTCCACACACACCCCAAAAAAATAGTAACCATGAGGTGACATATGTTAATTAACTTGATGGAATAATCATTTCATAATATATATGCATATCAAAATATCATGTTGTATGTCCAAAATGCGTAAAATTTTCATGTCAATCATTCTTAAGTAAACCTTGTGGGAACTCTCTTGGGCTCAAATTTCAGCTACACCACTTACTGGTTTTTGAACTTTGCCCAAATTCTCAATATTTCTTAGCCTCAATTATTTTTTCTTCCGTAAAATATAAAACCTCAAGCATAGAGTTATGGCAAAGCTTAAGTGAGATAATATATACAAAGCAGTAACCAGTGTTTACCACACAGGAAATATTCAGTAAATGTTAACTACACTATTATCGTGATCACAACCACAGTTATAATTACTGGTTATGGAATGGATGAAGAAAAGGGCAAGATTAAATTTTAGATGTGATAACACGCTGTTACTCAAAGTAGAGACAAAATATAATCAATATAGTATTTTAACGTTTTTCCAAACACAGAACTTAAAATGTTATAGAAAAAAAAAAAACCTAGAAAATAGAAAACTTCATGTGTGTGAATCATTTTCTTTTAAATTTAAAGGAGTTTTGCTAGTATTTGTCTCAATAGGCTAATGTAAGAGACCACATGAATAAGTTTCTGAGTCACACACCACTTTTAAACATGGTGCTGAGGGAAAAGTATGTGCCGTGCAGCCTGAGAAGCCATCCCTCACCTGCTGTGATGGATCATAATGAGTGGGCACAAGAAAGTATCAAATAATTATAAGTCTTCAGGATCTAACTTCTTATTCATCTCTGGCAGATGTGTTATCTGAAAGTATAATTTGTCTGCCACCTACAGCGCAGTGACTGAGTATTTCTGGCTTTATAGGTAGGGAGCTTACGCTTCATGCTGTACTGAGCCTGCCCCCCTGGGGTTATAGTGAATTGAACTATAACATTCCTATGTCAAGAATAAAATGCTGTACAGTGAATTTTTTCGTTTTCCATGTTAAGATAGGTGGCTGCACTAACTTTAAAATGTATCGTCTCATATTTGAAGGAGATTTTATAAGCAAAAAAGGAGAATTTGTTTCATACTGAGTAAGAATGTAAATAGTATGGAAATACAAAGAGCATAATTGCTGCGTATCATTTGTGCAAGCATAAAATTATTTGAATTCCAGTTCTCAAAAGGCTTTTCAATTATTATCTAAGATTAGGAATCAAATTTTGTTCAGGGTCAGTAAAATCAGTCACCAAAGCATATATCTTAACCTGATATCTGAATTTATAAAAAATGAATAATTTTCAAGAAAAACTTCTAAAATATTTTCCAAATAAGGATGTTTTTTAAAAGAAAAATACAAGAATATAGAGATTAATAAATGCTGGTAAGGATGTAGGTAAAAAGGTACACTCATGCATTGTTGGTAGGATTGCAAATTAGTGCAACCACTCTGGAAAGCAGTACAGAGATTTCTCAAAAATTAGGAATAGAACCACCCTATGACCTAGCTATTCCACTCCTTGTTATATATCCAAAAGAACTAAAGTCAGCACATTATATTAATATAGCCACATAAATGCTTATAGAAGCACAATTCTCAATAGCCAAATTATGCAATCAACTCAGGGGTCACCGCCCACAGCGACAATCCTGCGGATATTTGTTACCGCCTGCAGCAACAATTGCCTGGGTATTTATCAAAGATGGATGGGAGTAAACTACTTTTCCTATATTCACTAATTTATAGAGGAAGAGAGACTTTGAGAGGAAGAGAGGCTTTGCTTAGAGGAAGAGAAACTTTGCTTATCAGGAAGAGAGACTTTGCTTAAAGGAAGAGAGACTTTGCTTTTAAAGGAAGTTTTTAGAGAAAGAGAGGCTCGCTACACTTATCAGAGATCTACTTCTTCTTAGAGTTCTGCTGCTTCTTCTTAGAGGTAGGTCCTACATCCTGTGAACTAGGTGCTATCTATCTAAGGTGCTTCTTAGTGGTGCATCCCGAGTACTGCCATCTGTGATCTACGACCTAGAGGTGTGTTCTCAGTTCTCCACTCTATGATCTGCCTTCTGCCGCTGCCTGCTGCTATCTGCTTGCTGCTTCTTCTCTCTGCTAGCTGCTGCTTCTTTTTTCCTTCTACCTACTGCCCGCTTATATTCCCTCCAGGAGGTGGAGGGCGGGGCCACACCAGTTGAGATCAGGCGAGGAGCCAGATGCCCTATCACACAAAAGTTAAAAGGAGCAGGCCCGAGCAGGAGCACTCGGGAACACCTGTGCACGTGTTGTGTGTGTGGACTTAATTAAATACGGCCAATGATAAATCACCTGGGTGTGCTTATATCAATCAACCTCCTCACTGCCAATGTGATCAAAACAATCTCCGCTGGCCGCCAGGTGCCATCCTGGCACAGCCCACATGGCACAGCCCTCAACACTCAGGTACCCATCAGTAGATGAATGGATTAATAAAATGTGATATATATATATACATGACAAAGTTTTACTCAGCCATAAGGAAGTATAAAATTGTGGCATTTGCTGGTAAATGGATGGAAATGGAAATTAGGAAATAAGCCAGACTCAGAAAAGCAGGGGTCTAATGTTTTCTCTCATATGTGGAAATTAGAGCAAAATAAGTGGGGGAAAGAGACAGAATCTAATATCATAGAGATATAGGGGAAGATGAGTGGAGTAGAAGTAGACAAGAGAGGAAGAGAGAAGGGATGGGAAAGAGGAGGAAATGTGGAATGAATTTAACAAAAATCACACTATGTGCATACATAAATATACCATAGTGAATTCCACATGTATTTATATGTATAAAACACCAACCAAAAATAAATTAAAAATGAGAGAAAGGGAGATCAGTAGAGTAGAGGAAGGCAAATAGAGTAAGGGAGGAGGAGAGGGAAAGAGGAGTGTCTCCAGAGTGAAATGGAGCCAATCAAATTCCATGCATGTATGATTTTTGTCAAAATGAACCCAACTACTATATATAACTGTAATGCTCTAATAAAATTTTTAAAAATACACTCAACAATTCATTGGTACCTTCACATATAAAGACTGACATGTACAAATATTTTGTAAAACTAACATAATGATTTTCTTATAATTAGGCTTTTGAAATGTCAACACTATAGTTTTCCTATAATCTTACAAGAACATGAAAAGTGTCCATCCATGAAAAACTATGTCAATTTAATCAATAAAATATTGATTGCTTTGCAATATTATTTTATTAGGTAATATCTTTTCCTTCAAAGATCAGGAATTCAGCAACCATTCTATTGGGAAAGAAAAGGCATGTGAGGCATTTGAAAGAGAAGATAATCCAACAATTTATTTTCTTTTTATTTCTTATTCCTGCATTTACATTGGAAGAGAGATGTGTAACTTTCTAGGTATTTACAAGATTAAAAAAAAATGGAAAGATTCTTTCATTTTCCTTGTATATGAAAATATCAGGAAAGAATCTAAAAGTACCAACTTCTCTCATTTCAGAAGTTGTTTTCAGGAATTTTCTCTCTACTTAAAGATTTTTATTATTCCCAAGTCTAAATTTGTTAAAAGAACTACACACTTCCTTGCTTTCTAATAAGATATTATAGGCAGTACAGAAGAAAACAAAATTATTTGACTTCTCCCAAAATTTAGTAAATTGAGGGGAAATAAAAACAAAGTATAATTATAATATCTCCTAGCTCATTATGTTTATGAGGATATAACTGGGAAGAAAAAAGCTCTGCAGCTATGATAGAGTCAAAGAAAGTTGAAAACCATCTTCATTACAAAGATGGCGAAACAAAATGAGGCCCATGTGGATAGAGGTTGTATCATAGAGTTGTTAGTTGATGTGCTTGACATTACTCTTGTGTAGCTTAAATGCCAGTCAGATGCCAGATGGTTCCTTAAAATTGATCACACCTGCTAATGCGTATTTGTCAGAACTCAAAGCTTAAACAGATGAAAAATATAGTTACAGAACACGGGGGATGCCAACAGTTCAACTCACTCTCCCAAGAGTCTAGAAACTCAATTTAGAAAGCTCTCCACATAAAATTACCTCCTCATCAATGTGATTTAAAGACTCATTGTTTTAACTTCAGCAGCCTACATTTAACAACAACAAAAACAAAAATTACACCTTTTCTTATCTATTTTGTAAAAGATTTATTCTTTTCAACTTAAAATTTCTTTTGATCATATTCCTGCATGAAAATAGGGTTTTACATGAACAGAAGAAGATAACTGTCATTTTAAAAATTCAACAATAATCTTGTGTTCTTTTCCCTTTACTCTCTAGTTATATCATGCTCATTTAAATAAGCTACAGGTACATTTTTTAAAAACTGCGGGTTTCAACATTTAAACAGAGAAAGAGATTGTTCATAGACCCAAGACAGCCTAGTGTCTCTTCTGGCCATAGTCTGAGTCCAGCCTCTGAATCTCAGGCCTAAAACTTTGTACCTGTGTATCCCTGTGTTGAAACGAATGTCCAAACAGAAAGGAGGTCAATCTCTTTTCTAGTAGCTTTTCATTACAGCTAAATTTTCAGAGCGTTCTGACCAGAGAAACAGAGAAAGTCTGAGATTTCACATTAATATTCAAACCCTAGTTTAGTAATACCACATGTTAAATACTACTATCATGTACATAAGATAGCTCATGTGCATACACGCTTGCTAATATATGTACTGTGCACAAAGCTAAGAGGGAAATATGGGGCTCACATGTTGTGGGAGTCCACAGGAGTGAGGCATCACTTCTGTATGAAAATATCATAGAGGAACAGCTGTGGTTAATTTTATGCATTGACTTGACTAGGCCATAGGATGCCCAGGTATTTGTTAAAACTTTATTCTGGGTGTCTCTGTCAGGATGATTCTGAATAAGATGAGCATTAGAATTAGTAGACGAAGTAAAGTATATTGCCATCCCCACTGTGATGGAGTGGGCCTCACCCATTCTGTTGAAGATCTAAAGAAAACAAAAAGGCAGAGTCCAGGAAATTTTGCTTCCTCTGCCTGGCTTCTTCAAGCTTGGACATCAGTTACCCTGCCCTGCCAATTTACATACATTTGATTGCTTTGGAAAGTCCAAATAGGAAACTTGATACATAGGCCAGATTTAGCTCACGTGGGAGAGATGAGTGAGTGTCTTAGTCGGCTTTGGCGGCCATGATAAAAGACAACCACAGACACTTATTTTCTCATGGTTCTGGAGGCTGGAAGTCCAAGATCATGGTGCCAGCATAGTGGGTTTGGAGAGGACTTTGTTTTTGACTTGCAGTCACATACTCACTGTGTCCTCACAAGGAGGAGAGAGATCAAGCAAGAGAGAGAGAGAGAGAAAGGGAGAGAGAGAGAGCGAGAGCAAGAGCGTGTGCTCTGTTCTCTCTTCATCTTTTATAAGGACATTAAATCCATCATGGGGACCTACCCTCATCTTCACCTACTTATCGCATCACATTGGGGGTTAAGCTTTCAACATATGAATTCTGAAAAAATACGATCAACAGCAGTAAGTTCTGACTTAGGGTAGAAATGTCAGTTGCCTTGAGAATAAGAACATTCAAAAAAAATCATTATCTGTCAATTTTTAAAGAAAATGGTTTCATAGAATTGAATGACGAAGAGCAGGACTGGCTGGAGCAGATAAAGCAGTTTGGAAACTAGAAGCTTCTGCTGAGATATTGGAATGATGAAAAGAAGGGAGATGGTGTAAAATTCTTGACAACTTGATGTGTTGGGGGACAGAAATGAGAGAGTCCAGTAACAATAACAATTTGAAATAATTAGAAGAATGTGAGATATTCACTGGTATCATTTTATCATGCCGGTGAAAACTATTCATAATAGTAAGGTTTTTATATCTTACTTTTTT
The DNA here is from genome assembly GCF_902686455.1 of Sciurus vulgaris. NCBI lineage: Eukaryota > Metazoa > Chordata > Mammalia > Rodentia > Sciuridae > Sciurus > Sciurus vulgaris. Next base: position 19,016,890 of record NC_136470.1, on the reverse strand, counting down.
GTACTCATGATACACTTGTAGAACTGTCTCTAATTTATCGTACATCTGTCACTTAAAGCATAACAGAGCTAGAATTCATGAACTTTGAGATCACTGTCAGTTACAACCATGGAGCGATGTTCAGTGTTGTTAAATTACTGCATCTCTAGCAGCCAGCATGGAGCTGGAGGGCAAAGAAAACAAATGTCTGTTTCCTTTCACTTTAGGATAACAAAGATGACAAAGAGTAGAAATGTTAAGCCATGCATTGATCTTTGACCCCAATTTTCCCTGAAAACAGACTTTTGTTTAATAAAGTTTTATAGTGAGCATGATATTTTTTCCACAAAAGATAACATGCGCCAGCAAGCTATTGGCCATTTGTTCAGTGGGAATACACATTTAAGCCTGAATTATTAACAGCACGACCATTACCCAAAATTTATAATACATCAATTTGTAGCTTTCCGGAATCTGCCTTCAGTTAGATCTGGAGCCATGCTCATTCACGCCATTCCACAAGATGTTCCCCTTTCCAGGAAGAGTGGGAAATCAGAGCAGTGCTCTGGGCTACATCTCATCTTTCGTATTTATTCCTTTAAAATATTTCAGAATTGAGGCACATGCATGTGCTTTCCCAGTGATACTCTTGTTAAGTCCCAGGCCTCCTCAATCCCTCTGCACCTAACCAATCCTATCCCTCAAATCCCGCCACCAGTAGACTCACCTGTACCATGTGAATCCTGTGCTTATAACTCCCAAATGTTACCTGCACACCTCTCTCCAGCCCTCTCTGCCACAATCAACCATACAATCCCGTACCCATGCCCTAAATGGACTCAGCATATACATATTTAATTGTTCCCTAGCCCTTCCTTGCACTCCCTGAGTTCTTTTGGGGCCGTCATTTCTCCTTATAAGATTCTAGCCCACTATATTCCCATCCCCTTCTCTCTGCCTATCCAGCCTTTGCTCAGACTCCACCTTTTCTGGAAAGTTCTGACATCCATACAACCTGAAAACTATCACCCTTCCTCTCATCCTTGGTATCATTTTAGTTTGATTTCATGCTATTTCCTTCTTTGCAAGCAATACCACCTTGCTCTCCTCTGAGCCTCATACCTCACATGTCAACAAGGAAAATTATTAGAGGAGATGTGCCATACTGCTGTTCTCATCATGGTGATTTCAGTCATTGGTAGTAACTAGTGGTATTCAAGGCAAGAGGGCAAAATTCCTGCTCATCACAAAAAGTCAGACCTGTTACACCATTGTTTGGGTGTTTTTGCCCCACATCTGCACCCACCTGGCTCTTTCTTGTCATTCAGGTCTTAGCAACATTCCTTCTCTTTCCATTTAAAGTAGTCTAGTCTTGCACTCAAATTGCTCTCCATTTTCTTACCCTGGGTTTTGATTTTAATGATTATCAGCATTTAAAATTACCTTATATTTATCATTTAGGTCTCTATGCTACTATACAATCAGCCCTCTATATCTGTGGGTTCCCACATCTTTGGATTCAATCAACTGCATGTTTAAAACATTTAAAAAATTGCAATTGAACTGAATTATGTACAAACTTTCTTGTTATTACTTCCTAAACAATACAGTGTAATAATGATTTATATAGCATTTACATTGTATTAGGTAATCTAAAGATAACTTAAAGTATACAGCAGAATGTCCATAAGTTATATGCAAATAATATATCGTTTTATATTAGAGACTTGAGTATCTATGGTATTTATATCCTTGGAAGGTCCTGGAACAAATCCTTCATCTTCCTGAGATCAGATTTTCATCTTAGTTTCTCAGTCTCCAGAGGTGAGAAGAGCATCTAGTCCATACTAAGTAACCAACAATACTTACAAAAAAATTAATAACTTATTTGGGAATTACCTCAACTACTATTGGAAGTCAGCTCTCTGTAGGTGTCATATATTTCTGGACAACTTTTAAGCAAAAGTACTGACTGCCTTTCTACGAGACTATCTCTTAAAGGACATTTGTATAAGAACAGCTCTGAAAAGATAAAGATAATGTATCTCTCGGGAACCAAGACCAATGTTATTGACAGCCATGGACAATAGAGATAGCGATAGTCTATTTTTCAAATAATATGGAGTAAAGACCAGACATACTCACTGCCTAATATGATAAGATCTTCCTCCAGGGCAAGACTCAAACAGACTATTATAAAATATTCATTCTCTCTAATCTTAGAATTCCTCCCCTATGCACACCCCAGCAGGTATGATCTGCTGCTCTTTGTGCTGCCCTGTAGGAACTAGGGAGCAGGAAACTTGTGTTAAGGCTGATATTCTGGCTGCTGCTGTTGATATGATACAAGAATTCTTTTTCTCTGAACCAGGAGTCTTTTATCTTCTGTCAGCACCCATTAAACTATGGTTGGCTAACTTGCTTACTGGAATATAAGATAAAATCTCAGATCTTCCACAGTTCTAGTTACTTCTTTCTGTTCCTTTCATTACAATAGTTAGTGTGGGCTAAGCTACAATGACAACATTTTTATTCAAACAACATCTTCAGTGGTTCTAGTGACTCTCCAAGACCACTGCTCACTGTATGTGGGCTCTACGTACTGGCTACTTCAAAAGGCAAGATTTCCTTTATTTTTTTTTAGGATGCATATAAATATATTTAATATATAAGCTTTACATATATGTATATACCTTATACTTATTTTATGTATTACATATAATATATAATTTATAATTGTATTGTATTATATTGTGATATTGTATTATTATGTTATTAATAATATATAATTTATATGTAATATTATATTTAAACATATATATTTGCATATAAATATGTACTTAATGCACTTCATGGATATGGAAATAGGTACAGATACTTTAAGGAAAGCCCTGGCTATTGTTCACATTATCTTTATCCATCCAGCAACGGACACTCGGGTTGTTTCTAAGACTTGGCTGTTGTCACTATTTCTACAGTGAACATAAGAGTACAAATACCTTCTTGGAGCCTGGTGTCAAAAAAATTGAATGTAGAACTAGCATGCAACTTAGAAATCCTATAACTAGGTACATAGTCAAAGGAAATTTTTAAACTTCTTGATGTCAAAAATGGTCTTATTTTTTAAAAAGAATTCTCTACCTTGCCTTCCAGAACATAATCACCAAATTTATCCTTTCTGCTGTTTAATTTTCATTTAGTCTAAAAAGTCACCATCTTACTGAGACAGGCAACAACTGCTGCCTCAGAGTCCTCTGCCCTTTGCATAACATTCTCAAAGATGGAAATCTGGGCTATTTGGGCAGATTGTTTCTTTGCAGAAAAGAGTATGAAGCAGGGTGAGACTTTCCTTTGTTGGGGGTGATTGATACAAGCTGAAATGTGAGCAGCTTATTATTGATTGGTTGCCTAGCAGTATCCATGCATGAGAATTCTATTACTCATTTTTAGGTCTCAAAGTGTTAAGATAGCAACAGGCCTAATGAGGTGAAGTGGGGGTTTATAGAGAACTAACCTCGAGAAATGCTGGGATTCACAATACTAACAGGTTTGTTTACTGTAGGGCTTCTCAGACCGTCCAAGGAGAGCAATATGCTTTGTAAACACTAAAAAAAGAAAGAAAGAAAGAAAAGAAATATGCTTTGTGAATGAATTGAGAAAGATATAATGGTGTTTACCAAAGTATCTATATGCACATCTTCACCTATATCCTTCCCAGAAGCAGAGCTTATGTAGTTGGAAAATAATCTCTGGGAACAGACATGATTAACCAAAGGAGTAGAAGAAAGAGAAAAACAAAAACTAAGAAAACTTTTCATTGCAAATTTGTCATTCTATGGGTGACATATCATTGACATGCTAGGTGTCTCTGGCATCTTCTAAGATGATGTTTTAGTCAGCTTTTTTCTCTGCTGTGACTAAATGAACTAACCAGCACAATTGTAGAGGAGGAAAGGTTTATTTGAGGCCTCATGGTTTCAGAGGTCTTAGTCCATAAAGGCCTGCTCCATTCCTTTGGGCTAGAGGTGAAACAGAACATCATGGTGGAAGAGTATGGCAGGGGGAAGCAGCATGCATCATCAGGAAGCAGAGAGAGAGACTCCACTATCCAGATACAAAATATATACCCCAAAGCCACACCCAAATTCCAGTCTCCTCCAGTCATACCCTACCACTTCAATTAATACCATCAGAGATTAATTCAATGATTGGGTTAAGACTCTTACAACCCAATCATTTCTCCTCTGAACCTTCCTGCATTGTCTCACATGTGAGCTTTTGGGGAACACAAAACATCCAAACCATAACAGCAGTTCTAAGAGGCAAGTTTATTGCATTAAGTGCATTTATTAAAAGAATAAAAAAAAAATCACCAGATAAATAGCCTAAGATTACATCCCAAAGCCCTAGAAAAAGAAGAATAAACCAACACCAATGTAAAAGGATACTTTTTTAAAAACATTTTTAAGAGGATGGATCTCATGCTAAAAAGGGGGCGGGCACAGGAAATGTTGAGAGAGTTTGGAAATCTGCATTACTTTGATTGTAGTTTGCACATGTCCAAATTCATCAGATGTACACATTAAATACATACAGTTGTTTGTACAAAACTTATGAATTGGATTGTATAGCCAATATCTCCACTTTTTCAGAATTCATTATCTTTTAAAAAATAATTCTGAGTGTGACCTAAAATGTGGAAAGCCCACATTCTGAAGCAAAATGGATCTGGATCAGTAATAATGAATCTTCCTAGAACTTGAAAACAAATGAAATTACAAAAGAACTTCTAATTTTAGTTCCAGCAACTTTGGAAGACATGAAACCTTTACAGTTAGCATCAAATGCCTGATGATTTAATTGTTTCTACAAATAGTATCTTCTTGTCTATAAAAAGCTTGACAGCCTCAGTTCTTGGTTTTCACATTGTAAATGCATTCTTGGAATCTAATAAGATCATTATCACTTTCATAATTGTAACATCTGCAGCTCCATTAAAAGCAAACCACACCATTCAACAATACAAACATTCTCAAGTTTTATAAACAATGATAAACATCCATTAAGTAATCAACACAATAGAAAGGTGCAATGAGGGTAAAACAGGAAAAACAACCAAGAAAAGCAATTTTAAAATGAGAGGGGATAAAAAGCCAGAAAATTGGTCTGACATTCTAACACGGCCAGCGCCTTTTGGTTTGTTTTTACACCCATATATTTGAAATTGTGACCACTGACTTTTCCTATGCCTTTGATTACAACTGTTTCCTTAATTGTTTGATTTTTCCCAAGGTATTACACTGAAACATCATTGTCAAAATGAACTTTGTCAGTGAGTCAGTTTATAAATGAAGGAAAATAGAACAAGACCACCATTAATTACGTGACCTTGGGTGGTCGATTTAAGAGTTCACTCTCCTGATCTGCCAGGTGTTGTAATAATCCTCACTGGTTCAGAGGGCTATGTAATTGCCAGATGAAAGGTGTTACCTGAAAGCAATATACAGTTGCTGTGAGGAATGCAGGTCAAATCATTTCCTGCAAGTAGCAACGAAGTTGTTCCTTTATTCTCATTCTTCTTGTTTCTCTTTACTCAGGAGTTTGAGCCAGTTTTTCATTGTTTTCAACCTTAATGTCAAATCCATTTCTTGCTTTAACCTATGAGTCAAAGTCTTATTTCCATATCCAAATGCATTATATGTGTAAACTGCATCTCATCACATTCTCTGATCGCAAACACATAGACTTTAACATTTGAGTTTTAGAAATGTGTTCAACTGAATTTTTCAATATGCTGGAGATTTTTGTTTGTCTGTTTTTTCCAGTGCTGGAGATTGAACCTCACACGTGCCAAGCCAGCATTCTACCACTGAGCCACAAGCATAGCCCTTCAATATGCTAATTTTTAATGCTACAGACTACATTAGCATTACTCATCACAATCATCAAATACCATTATGAAAGAAAAACTACACCAGAAAGATGAGCAAAGTGAAAATGATTTCATTCCTATACTGTTTCCAATAACGGGAAAGAAGACAGACTAAGTCCTAATACTCCACTCTGATAAAAGAAAAGGTGAGAAAGTTTTAGAATTGGACTCCTGGAGATTTTAGGCTACCTCTGCTCACTAATTAATTTCACCCAAAGGCAAAGTCAGTTTTCTCCTATTTCTTGACAGGAGGCGGTTTTACAACTTGGAAGAAGGCACCCACTGAAGTTAGGCTCCACACTCCCCTCCCCAGAACCTGGAGCCAAGGGCACTGTCTGCCCTGCTGATTGCCTTTCAAAGGTGTGGCCTCCAGGTCCTTGAGAAGACAATCCTCTAGACTGTAACCTGGCAAGAGAGTTTTAAAAAGATTTACATCTCAAAGGAGAGAGAAAGACTTTATAATTACAGGTTTCCTAAAATAAATGCTCCAAAGAAAGGCAGGTCAGGGCCAACAATAGAGAAACCTTGGGAAGGGTTTAGTCTAGCTGAAGGAGGAGAAGGTTAAAGTTGTCATGGCCATTGTCATTGTCCTGTACAAATTATAAACCAGGTTTTGCTACTGTATTCCAATAGCTCATAATGTGATGGGTGACAGATCTGGCTCCATGAGAATGTTGTAGGCCAGACTATAAGGGAAATGACTAAACAGACTCCATATTGCTCTGAGACTCCATGTTACATAGGAAATAAGCTTCTCCCATGGGAACACCCCACCTTTGTACCCATCATCAGTTACTTAGCATGACACATTCAGCAATACAAAATGACAATTCTTATGTAATGAAAAATTGCTCTCTTTTGATTCCTGTTGCTCCTGAACAATGTACCATGTGAATGGTGATTGTGTGGATGTTAGTAACCATTCTTTAGTTTGTTGCTAAGTAAGTCAAAATGACCCACTTCCCCCTCTGTTGATGATCTCATGATGTTAGTTTGTAATTTCGAATCATAGCAACAGACACTTATGATTGATGTATAAGAACCCCTACAACCCTATGGTCGGGGCTATTCTCCTAGTAGCCATTTTTTGGGGCATTGTGTGAGACAGTCAGCCGGCCGGCTTAATAAAGACTCTCAAATTTGGACTTCCTCAGTGGTGATCAGTTTGTTCTTAAGTTGCGCCCCATAACAATAATTTAGATGAAAGACAAGAAATGTTGTGGGGCACAACTTAAGAACAGACCAATCACCACTGAGAAGTCCAAATGTGAGAGTCTTTATTAGTCGGCAGGTATCTCACACAACACCCAAAATGGCTACTGGGAGAACAGCCCTGACCATAGGGTTGCGGGGGTTTTTATACCATAAATCAGTACATCAATCGTAAGCATCTGTTGCTGTGATTTAAAACTACAAACTAACATCATGAGATCTAAAATCATAAGCAGAAGGAGTGGGTCAAAAAGACCTCAGTTGGGTACAAGTTAAAGAATGGTTGCTAACATCAAGACAATCGTTCTCTGACAGTGTACATGATCCAAGAAAAATAGGAACCAAAAAGAGAACAATTTTACATTATATAAGAATTGCCATTTTGTGTTGCCGAACATGCTATGTTAAGCAACGGTTGGTGCAGAGGTGGGGTGTTCCCACAGGAAAAGCATTTCCTATATGACATGAAGTCTCAGGGTAAAATGGAGTCTGGTCATTGTCCAAACATCCTGGCCCATAACAAGAAAGACAGTAATAACAACAACAACAACAACAACAACAAGAAAGCAGTTTATTTCACTTGTTTAATTCTGTTCTGCTTACAAACAGGTGGGAAAGGACCCCAAGGTGTGAACGAATGGAAGCAGCTTTTAAAAAATAAGTCAGCCAAAGTCCCTTCTAAGACAGCCTCCACTGAGGACCAGTCCTGGGAATGAAATATAAATTGAGCAGAATGTGTCAATAGGCACAAAAGAATGTCAGGAGGAAGTCTAAGGAAGAGATTGACTTAGAAGTCCTGAAATGCGGTACTTGTTTTCTGAAGAGTTTACAGAAACGTCAGAAGAGGGCGCTCTAGTCCATCGAGGAAGGAAAAGATTTGCTGAACTGTCTCCCATTCTAAAAGTTCAGAAAATTCGCTTTATATGAAAATGAACACTAGGAAAGGCTGGAAGTGAAATCGCATACTAAATTATTATAAGAAAATGAAGGATGATGAGTAGGAAATCTCTGAACAAAATGAAAGCACCCCAGAAAGAAAAGTCCACAAGAGATAAACATGAACAGAATTTTTTCAAGGAGCTGGCAGACAATAGGGACATTAAGATATTATACAAGATGTATAGGAACTTCCCTAGAGAGCAAACTCATAGGGAAGGTGATAAACATCTAGACAAAATTAGAAATAAAAGGAAAAAACTCACTTCTAAAATAAAAACAATACAAGAAAACAGACACAGAAAAGAAGTAAGCACAAGAGATAATATCCTTAAAATTAAGTAAAAGATTAAATAGAGAAATTGTTAAAAACCCAAAATAAATGAAAGATTTTGAGTTAAATAAAGGTGAAACAAAAAATATGCAATCATATTAACAGTAACCATCAAAGGGGTGGGAAAAAGGAGGAGGAAGAGGAGCAAGAAAAAACACTGTAAGTTACAAACTACCCATAAATAAAAGAATTAGTTTACAGATTGAGATATCCATATTAATTCATAGAGATTTCATATTGAAGTCAGTGTGGTGGCGCATGCCTGTAATCCCAGCAGCTCAGGAATCAGGCAGGAGAATCCCAATCTCAAAGCCAGCCTAAGCAAAAACGAGGCACTAAGTAACTCAGTGAGACTCTGTCTCTAAATAAAATACAAAATAGGCCTGGGGATGTGGCTCAGTGATTGAGTGCCCTGAGTTCAATCCCTGGTATAAATAAATAAATAAATAAAAACTCAAAAGTATCCCAAGATCGTGTTCTTAAAATCCTGTTTCCCAATACTAAGTCATTAAGCTACCCATTTGTTTTATATGATATCAGGGTTCATGAGAGAGAAGAAAGATTCCAAGACTAAAAGATTAAAATCAAAACATTTTGTCCTACTAGAGAGCAAGGAAACTGGAAAGTCTAGGGAGATTGTATGAAGAACCAGCTTGCAGAACTTCTACTGGCCAAAGTTGGGACAATTTGCATATGAATAAATATTATATCTTCAATGAGTTGAAATACACTAAAAATATTTAAAAGGTCACTTGTAGAAAATGCTAACAAATCAACTCTTTATTTTGAAAACTGATAAGCAGAAAGTGGCTGGCATTTCTGTTGCCTTTCCTATGTTAACCACATGACTGTGGACCACCAAACAGCTATGAAGCAAAGTTTTTCATTACAGAAGATTTCAAACTAAAAAATGAAAAAGCGATCAAAGAATTCAATCATCATCATCCAACCCCCCAAGACTGAATGGATTGGGTCTTTGAGTAACAATGACTGATACCTTCACAAAAAGATAGGCAACCAATCATTAAGTTTGTCCTGATGGAAGAAAACACTGTCATCTATGAAATGGGCCTCCAAACAACAGAAACTGAATCAGTCTCTTTGGATTTCTAGATCAAACTGTCAATAAATATGAAAACAGGAAAACAGAGGCACTTGCAAAACTACAATATGGAAAAGAGATGGGTGAATAAATGACCAATAGATGTAATATATATTGATATATATAATGTAAGTGCATTTAAGGGAGAAGAACAGATTTTAAAATGCTCAGATATATATAGGAGCACAAAACTAAATTGTGATGGCATTAGCATGGGAAAGAAATATAAGAAATAAATCACCAAAGAAGCTTAGAGCGTGGTCACTTGGTGGGTTGGGGTTGATGCCTTCAAGGATTGGGGAACACATGGAAAGTATACAGTGGTGGCTGGCCATGTTTAATCTCCTGATCTGAATCTTGGGTTACAAGAATATACATCTTATAATTCACTTTGCTGCATATTTATTTTGTATGATTTTCCTGAACTTATATATTTAACAACTAAAATGATTTAATATTTCAAAGAGAGTAGGAGCTATTAGGCTGAACGCTGTTAGACTTCTTTACTTTGGTTGCTCTCAGAGCCTTTAAAATGCTGGTGAGCATTGTGAGTCGTTAGGATGGTGATTTTTCTTGCAACATTTAACAATCTAATTTGGTTGAGGAACTCTTTTTTTTCCCAAAACACCTTTTAACAGTTCTCAGGACACTATTGCTCCCTGAAGCACAGCTCAAGAAGTATTCATCTATTTAATGCACCAGTATAGAAAACTGGTACCCTGGGTCCTATATATAATATATATATTGTATACATATGATCAAAATACCAGTTGTCTAATAACAATGATTCAACTCACTATATACTCAGTGCAGAACATTTTAAACACTTTATGCTTGCCCATAGAAGCTCTGTGGAAGCTGAGAATATTTCAATTCTTACTAGGTAGTCATTGCCTCCAATTGGAAATATAGTTTCAGTGACTGGTTTTCTGATAATATCCATAATTTCCTTGGTCACTAAAATACAATGATTTTTTTTCAATAAGAACAATGGGTCTATAATTTAATAAGAGAATGCAAAATTAAGCTCAACAAAATTAAAATGTCACAATTATTGTAGTAGTTTTAGTTTCATTGTGTGCTATAAAAACAATAGCTATAAAAAGCTCATTTAACTTATTAATTATGCTTTATCATAATGTGTCATCATGCATAACAAAGATAACAGGTTTTAAAGGAAATCTGCAGTCAGGTTTGGTGGCACATGCCTATAATCCCAGCAACTTGAGAAACTGACACAGAAAGAGCCAACTTCACATTGGAGGCCAGCCTCAGCAACTTAGCAAGACTCTGTCTCAAAGTGAATAAATAATTTTTAAAAAAGGAGAGTAAACCTCCAAGAAATATAGGACTGCAAATTTACCTTCCTATATGCAACTCAAATGCTCTGTCCATGTGCTGGGTATTCCATAAAGTACGTTTAGGAAACAAGATAACCCCAGTTTAAATCAAGAATGTACACTATAAGATATGCAGAATCTAAAAGTGAATGAAAGATAGGAGAGAGGTGAGAGAGCCTCAGTATGCGTCAAGTGCCATGCAATACAGAGCAGACAAAGCCGGGGACACCAGGGCCTCAGCCAACACTGCTTCCAGGGGACAGGACACCATCAGTAAAGACAAAGAAACTGACTACACATTTTGCTCCTGCTTTGCCCAAAAGATAAGGGCAAGTAAGCATTAGGAATTTTCAATCTAATGGTCTTTTCCATAAAATCAAATTATTTGGAAAACATTTTTTTCATATTAGAATTTAATATAGATAAAATTCATGTCAAAAGAGCTTAATTAAATGCAAAATTATGTATGCATTCCAAAGTGGTCTTTAATACCCTTTCTAACTGTGCCATGGCCTAATAGTAGGCTTCTCAGCTCCCTCTATTAAAAATCTACATAAAAATGTCTAATCTCTTTATTACAAGAGAAATTCATATAATAAAAATCATAATAGAAGTCTTGTTTCAAAAATGTGATTCATTTTACCTATTGTATGAAGCAAAATTAAGGATAATAAAAGTTTGTTCTATCACCATGCTTGGGGAACCAAAGCGGGTCACCTACCGAGGCAATTGCTGTTGGTAATGATATTCTTTAGTATATTTTGATAACTAGACCCTTGATTTTAAACGGTAAATTTGAGCAGATTGTAATGAGGTGTCATCTCATTTTACTCATTCAACATTAAGTAATGTTGTTATGCAAGTAACAGAGTTAGACTGAGCTTTCTCTAAGTTCAAAAATCAATTGATGAACCATTGAAAGAAAATGAAAGTTCATGGACAAAATTAATAATTTCTGTCCAAACTCTTCTTTAATAAGCATAAGTATGGCAATTACTGAGTATCTTATCAAGCTAAACTAGCTGCACTTGGAACTGTCATTGACACTTTTTCAGAAGAGAGTATAGGGAGTTAATGTGTTGAAAGCATCCAATCATCTCATTCAAGAAACATTTACCAGGTGCCCTCTAAATGGAAGCACTGAGCATTCTTGCAATTGAATAGACAGACATATTTCCTGTCTCTGGGAATGTGAAATTAAGTAAGAAAGTTAAGAGGAAAGAGCAACCAATATCCATTGAGCTGAGAGTGTTGCAACCACAGAACACAATGCACCTAGGAGGATTCAACGTAAGGGCACCCCACCAGAGTTGTGGGGATAAGGAAAGGCTCCTGGACAAAGTATATTTCAGGTTAAGACTCAAGGATGAGAGGGAATTAACCCAGCAGAAGCAGACAGAAGCACTCCAGGCAGGAAACAAGTACAAATGCTCAGGGCACAAGATGGGGCAGGACATCGGAGTAATTGCAAAATAAGTCTGACTAGGTCACAAAGGGAAGGGGGTTGGTAGAGGGAGGGGAAGGAGCTGACCAGAAAAGGAGAGGGGACTCATTATGATGTTGGAAGCTCACCAGAAGGTTTAAATGACATTGACTTTGTCTCACTTTACTTTTACTCAAAGAACCACTTCATGGACCTAATAGTTTGTTTTTTTTTTTTTTCACAAGACACATGACTTCAAGTACAATTTAAAATCATCTCGCCTCTTGACTATATATTTTCAAACTAGAAGATGCATGACTGAACACATCTGTTTTATAAGGAGACAGAAGATTGCAAGCTTAATAGGAAGGGTTGACAGACATGAAGTATCAAGTCTGTAGAGGTAGTAAGGATTATTTGTACTTCGAACTGTTTTTGCTAATATGTTTTTAAGTATGAAAAGATTTTTTTTTTGTATAAACATTGCTACAGTCTATTTTGTGAATTTACTTTTATTTCTGGCTGTGTCCTTCTCTTAGAAAATATTTGAGGTATCTCTTTTGCTACAGTATAAAAGCTGTTAATCCCAGCACCAGCCTAATAATAAGGTAATGTTAGAGGTGGAACTTTTCAAACTGATCTCTGCAAAGCATGCAGCTGAAATTTACCACACCATTAGGAATTCTAAAGTGAGCACATGATGTTCTTAGAAATTTTTCTGATTTACTCGATTTTTCAATCTATTCATTTAAAAAGTTGAAATTGCTGACTAATAATTGGTGCAAATAAAGCCAATAATGATAGGTTCAATCTCCATATGAATCAATTAATTTATTTGAATTAACAAAAAAAAAAAAGTGATCCATTACCACAACGGTACCATGGCTTCAAAAAGAAAATTGAAATTTTTGAAATCCTTTGTCAATTGGAATATTATTAAATCAAAATATGAATTTAAATTTCATTAAATACATATTTATTAGAAAGATGTTGATATCTTGATCATACAAATCTTCTCATCTAAGAACATGGTCTGACTTAGACTCTTCTGGAAGTCTGAGAGTTTTCCATGTTAGAACCTTTAACATTTTCCTGCATAATTTGTTTCATTCATTCTTTGAATGTAATTTAATCTTCTCCCATATTTTAAAGATTATTACTAACATAAAAAGACTAATATTTTTGTATATATCTTATAGATCACAATCTTGCTAACCTCCTTCACTAATTCTAATTTTTAGGGATTTTTTAATTTTAACTGATACACAAAATAGTACTTATGGAAAAATAGTGAGAAACATACACATGTCATTTTAAAATAACTATGCTTTTCTAACATTTAACTTTGTTTTGTTTTGAACTTATGACTTTGGTAGTACAGCTAATTTATTAGTAATTGAATGTGGATGGAAAACATATATACAATTTCTTTAAATGTTTTCTGTGCATCTTCAATACTGCCTGGTAACTCTAGTTCATTTCTCCACTCAATTCATTCTTGGTCTTGCAGGTGATTATTGCATCCCCTCTATTCTCCAAAATCTTACCCTCTTAAATCTTGGATGACGACCTTGATGTGGGGATTTCAGGTCAGTTAATGTACAGGGGAGCAAAAGTCCTTGAGTGGAGAAAACTCCTCTGGACACGATAGGCGCCATGTTTGAATGGCTTAGAGATGCTCTGCAACTCCTCTGTCCTTGAGGCCTGGAGACATTATCTTATTATAATAACCTTTGGTACCAGTGGACTCTGAGAAGCAAGTAAGTTATGTGCTTGGCACATGCGCAAAGCTAACTGCACTATGTAACCTAGTATAACTTGGTACAACCCTGGAATAAATAATAAACTGGACTTGCTTTCCCATGGAAGTTACTTCTTGCTCTTCACCATCCTGTATGCTTGCCTCTTTATTAGCTCTCCCCTTAACCCTTATAGCTGGACCCCAATTAACCTTTACGCCTTGAGCCATACTTCAATGAGAAAACAGGAACATTTAAAAGAAAACCTCCACATCTTCATAAAATATCTACCTGCTATACCTGAAAATTACAGTGTCCACTTGTTTTCCTTCCATTCTCTCTTCAAAAGACTCTAATCAGGTTTTAGTTCTCATAACAGCATGGAAATCACTTTCACAGAGGACACCAAAACCTCCCTGGCTAAAGACCAGATGGTCTCAACTCTCTTCTTTCTTGATCCTCAGCAGCTCTCCACACTCTGAAGGCTCCCTCCTTCTGGAAACATTGTCTGCACTCAGCCTCAGACCCAGCACTAGCACCACACTTCCCTCCTCCCTCCCAGGCCTCTCCTTCTCACTTCCCTTTGCTGGCCCTTCCTCCTCTCCCAGTCATCTAACTGTTGGAGTCTCCCAGGGCTCAGTCCATGGCTGTCCTCCCATGCCTACCAACTCTTATTTTCTAGACGATCTCATGCAGTCCTTTGGCTTTAAAGTCCAGCATTTATATCTTCAGTCCCAACTCCTCCCTGGAGCTGTAGAATCATATGTGCAATTACCTGCTCTACATCTAGGCTTAGACATATAATAACCAAACATAAGCTATAACCAAATCCCCAGATCAAACCCTTTTCCCAGGGATGCATATGTGTGCACATGCATGAACAAAATGTATCTGATCTCTGCTACCACAGTCACCTCTGCCTTTGCCAATAACTTTCTAATTGGTTTTCTTATTTCTACTCTTTCATTTGTACAGCAGCCAATATGTTCTTTTAAAAATACAAATAAAATCCCGGCTCTATCCTTCCTGTAAAATATGAAATGAAACTAAAAATCTTTCCACTGACCACAATGACCCTGTGGTCTGCTCTGTCCCTACCCTGTACTCCCCAAGCTGAG
Source organism: Sciurus vulgaris (assembly GCF_902686455.1). NCBI lineage: Eukaryota > Metazoa > Chordata > Mammalia > Rodentia > Sciuridae > Sciurus > Sciurus vulgaris. Next base: position 19,001,775 of record NC_136470.1, on the reverse strand, counting down.
TTTTGACCGCCCCTCTCTAGTTCACTCTTTTCTAACCACACTGGCCTCATTGCTCTTTCTAGATAAGCAAAGTTTACTCTGATTCTGGGCCACACCTGCACTTCCTCTCTCTTCTGCCTGGAAAATGCCTCTCTCAGGCACACCCGTGACCCACCCCCCTGATTTGTTCAGGTCTGTGCTGCATATCTGAGGGAGATGTTTTCTGGCCCTCATCTCCATAACATCATGCTGCTGCTCGTGGCCCTTATCACCACCTAAAGTCATTCTTGTTTGCTCACCATCTCACTCCTCAGTGACTGAAAGTTCCATGAGAATAGGAATTTCCCATCTCATCCTCACCGCTCAGGATACTGAATGGCACATATGAGTCAATCTGTACAAGTGTGCTGGGTAAATGAGGGAAGGTTTGAAACTAAGTTGAACAAAATCAGTGGTACCACTACCATTTCTGTCTATAGCTAATTCTAATAGTTGTGGTTTTTCATTCCTATAAAACTTAAGATATTTTTAGTAATAGTCTCTTTACCAAGATTTGCCAAATACTTTGTGGCCCCCATTCATATAATAGAATTGATTTTCCCCTTTATGTTCACAATTAGCTATGTTAGGAATTTTTGTTGTATCATCCTTACATTGTAGGAAGAAATTGTTCTTGTCCATGATCTATTGCTTCTTTACAACATGGACAAGTTCAACTTCTTAATTTTTACTTTAGGATTTTTCATGCATGTCCAAATAAGAATTTGTTCCATGGTTTTCATTTTTATGTGAAGTTTTCTAGGGTTTTTTTTTTTCCATTCAAGTACTATTTTCTTTATTTTGTAATAACTTCATAGATACATCTCGAGTTCCTTCTTGAGAGAGAGATTCTTGAGAATCTATACTGTGAAACTTCATTGAAAGCAAGTCTAATGATTCAGTTAGATAGCAAGGAAATGTCTAAAAACTCAGAGCAAGAAATTTAAAGATATAGTCACTGAAAATTTTCAATAATAAATTGTGAAGTTTATCTCAATTCAATACATTTATCCCATATTTGAGGGTCTGCTGTGTGTATGGGATCTGCTGAGTGCTGAGTATAGAGGCCAAAGCTCAGCCACAACCTTAGGGCACTCAGCCCACAGAAATTTGTTTAACCAAAGAATACATAGAAAGGCAAATCCTGTTTAAAATTTTAACAAAATTTTGATCTTTTACATGGTGTACACCTATACAATGAAATATTTACCATTTTGTAATCTGGCTTTATTGTTAATGTATTGATATCATTTTTCTCCTAATCCTCTTCATGACAGCTGTTAATTGAAAAAAATAACACATCCTGTTTCAAAGGGGGTATCCCAGAAGAGTGTTGATTTTTAGGAGTTGCATTCATTTCAGTGAAACTAATTTATTAACTAAGTAATCTAAATATATCCATATTTATATCCATGTATTCAATATACAATCTCAAATATTTACCTTTCTGTAATGGTCATATAAATAATTTAATTCATTAGACAATAACCTTTCTAGATCACTTGATCTGACTTGGGATTAAAAAAAGAAAATAGATTTCACTGTAAATTGGTTCAGATGTTGCAACTACACCATATCATCTAGTGAACAAACTCTACTTTCTATGCTATTAGTATTTGGATGGAGCTCAAATTACATACTTCAGCCTTTAGAGCTGGAATGTATCAAAGACCATGGATTTGAGTCCAGATGACCTCATTCTGTTCAAGCATCCTCATGATTAAAGGATATTTTTTTTTTTATTGTTCAGAACACCAATTTTCTTTTGAAAATATACCATAAGTTGTATTTAAAGAAAGGTACACAGAGCTAGGTGAATGCTTACAAGAGCCTTTTTAGTTAAATTTCTCATCATTAGCCTTTGTGCTATATGCTTATAAATGAAGCATTGCACAACATAATAGCCAGATCCACCACAATTAGGTCTTGAATTAAAAGCAAGAAATGAGACATTTTGGCAGCTCTGGAACATTGCATTTCACAGGGCTCAGTGCACTGTGAGGTAACACAGGTGTTCCTGTAATTGCAGTACCATGGGAGAAAATTCAGTGCTCAGTGGCCTTCAAATTCCCTCCTCTGATGGGATGTGAAAATCAAGTGTTAGTATTGTCTCCCTGTCATTACATGAAACACGACTGAAAACATTTTAGAGTTTCACTGCCCTACATCAAATCAGGCATATGTTTTGGACTTCTTTCTCATGCAATCACAGTTTTTGTAATGAGGTACCTGTCTTTACTCGAACATAGAAAAATATTTTTAGTGCCATTGTTGACAAAATGATCAAAAACATTTTAAGAGTTGGTGTTTACATTATTGGTAATATCTTGCCCTTCTAGTATTAAAATAATGTAGCAAACTCTGCCATCTCCTTAGCTAGCCTAAAAACGTGGATCTTTAACTCTGTGCTGAGATGAAAAGGACTGTGGTTACTTTTGCTATACACTAAAAGAAGAAATGGAGGAAGACAAGGAGGAGAACACCGCCTTCTGCAGCATTATGTTTGCAAACCACATGCTGTTTGATGTTTTGAGGCAGATAGCAGTTGCTGCTCAGGGATCTCTGGGAGCAGAAGCTGAATCCCAAGAGTAGGACTCTGGAAAGTGCTAAGGAAACAGCAGATGAAAGTTACTACTGTGAGGAAAACGCAAAGAGCACTATGGAAGGGCCAGATGTGGACCGCCCCATCACCTGCCAAACAACATCCATGTGAGGAAGAGATGGAACTGCATCTGAGCCCAGGGAGGCAGTGATACCCACGCAAAGCCAGTTCTCTTTCCAGCTGGGCTTGCTGAGGGATACTGGAGGTCTGAGTCCACAAAGTCTTTGCATCTATCCACCAGATTCAACAGGCATCCAAGGACTGACTCCAGGCTGGAGTCCCTGGGCTTTCACTGTCCACGTTAATAAGTCTCAAGTGTTATGATTAGCATTTTTAATTCCCTGGGGAAAGTAGTATTCTCAAATATACTCAACAGCATTTAACATCTATGACTAATGACTACATTGTCCTGTTATTTACAGGAATGTGGAAGACAGTTCTTAACGCGACCTTGGACCAATCCAGTTCTCCCAACAAATATAAGTCTTCCATTATCTCTAGCTGAATCTCTGTAAGTAATAAACCCGTTTCGTGTAGCTTGTTTTGTGTGGGACAGTGTTCTGTCTCTCTGGACTTAGACAAATTGGCAACCATGCACAGTGAACCTGCTTCACAGAACATAAGAGTCAAAGCCTTAGGGGTGATGCCCAGGTTGCAATAAAGCCACAAAGCACCATTCAGTGTCCACGGCAATAAAGACTGTGTCCCAAATTTTACAGCAGTCATGGTTATAAATTGGAAGAGAACCTTTATCTGACTCTTGAAGGGATACCTGCATAAAGCCATTATCTGTGGCTGAGGGCAGCTTTATACTTAAGCCAAAAATTTGTAGTGTGCATCCCTTTCATTTGTAGAGGCACCTTCATTTTTCTACTCAGCTGCTCCCCCCTGAAGGCATCATCCATGCTTCTGATCTGTGAACTGTACCCAACAAATTGAATTCCCTGCAGAATCATCTCTTTTCAGAGAGGACGGTTGGTGATGAACAAAACAGTAATGACTTGGTGCAAGAGGCATCCTGACATCTTACACTAAAGAAGAAATTAGTAATTTTATTACTTGTTTGTGGCCACTGACTGCTCATAATTCTGAATTGTGGTGTTAGAATAATGTGGTGGAATTATTTCACTGACAATTTTTTTTTTTTTTTTTTGGTTTTGGTCCGTAGAAGCAGAGCATAATGGAAGACAGAATACCACCTGGAGACATAACCAGTGAAAAAAGGCTAAATCATTATCAAGGCCTTATTCTTCTCCATTGACAGGGAATTCAACAAACAGAGCAGTCAAAAGAGATAGCATGGAAGAAATGGAAAAGCTACGCTACTAGTCGCTATTAGTAGTTACACAGCTAAGGAATCACTAGCTGCCCCGGAATCACCAGCTGCCCCCAAAGACAGAAGCTGATGTTTCCTTGGGGTACTTAAGAGAGCCCACAACTCAGCCTTCAATAATTCTCCCACAAGCCTTCCCCAGTATTGGCACTGTTCCTGGGTTGGCCCTGAGGTTGGGGGCAACCACTTATTCCTCATCATGATTTTTTCTCCAACATGGAAGAAACACTTCTAGCTCTAGTAATCCTAGCCTTTCTTCCTCCAGCTGCTCATTGTTTTTCCCAACAGTGAGGAATAATTTACTAATTGTTGAGAAGAGAAGGAGTTAATCACCCATGGTCTAGTCCTTTCTCCTTCCTGCAAAACACATACACACATTCCTCTTTTAACCAGGTCTTACATTTTCAAGGACCCCTGCCCCTGAGTGGAGCAGTACTGGGCTGAGCTGGTCTATATTGGGAACACTTACCTGTGATGACTTATTCAGGGATGCTGTTTGAAAAAACCTACAGAGAGGGCATTTTTGTTCCTCTCTCCCTTAGGGCTTTTTATTTTCCTTTGGGTCAGAGCACAGAGAGATAGCAAGGACGCTATTTTAGGGTCACCTTAAAGACCACATAACTAAATTTTTTCACATCTTCATGTTCCAGCAACTTCTACCATCTGGAAGGCACCTCCTCACTCTTTTCACCTTTTCCAAATCTATGCATCATTCAAGTTCTTTTTTAGGTGTAAATTTCAACCACAAAATGTTCCACAGAGCAGCTGTGATATTTAAATATAATATGCATGAAAACATTGTGCCTGAAGCAGTGGGCATATACTAGTTGTGACTTTTCCTTTTCCATTTTAGTCACTCATGTCTATGTTAATCTTCACCATATACTACTGGTCTGTGTATCAAGTGGTACAAATTTCTAGAAATCAATGTGATGGTAGAACTAAAAAGCCATAAAATTCACCATGCTCTTTAAGCCAAGATTTTGCTTCTGAGAATCTATGCTGACTTAAACTGGTAAACATATGTACACCCAGATATACATTATGAGAAGATTAGTAATGAAATGACTAAATTATAATATTTAAAATCATACTAGTGAGTTTTTAGAGATAATACAAAGCATTTCTGGACTTCTTCATGATCTTGTCTCAGTGGTAAACTATTTCCACTCTTGCAAAATGCTATACAAGAAGTTTGCCACTTTATTTTTCACTTTCTTTCCTGTATCATTTTTCAATATTATATTTTATGATGATTTTTATACTTTTTCCTGTCATCATCATCATCATTTTAAAACACAGTACTACATGTGTTGATGTTATCTAGAAGTTTACAACCAACGATATGCAACCACATTGCCTAGGAAGAACTCACTATGCATTTGTAGAATAATGGAGTACATGCCCTAGTGTATAGAACAAAGGTCTAGGTATCAAGTCCATGTTCACATACTACCTGAATAAATAAAGAATAATCAACCAACCATCTCTGCTCTATATAAATCATTTATTTTCTTTCTTTATTGTAGGAGGCACTCATTCCCTGAACCATTTCCCCAACACTTTTCCTACATTTGTTTCAGGAAGTAATCATCTTTCACCACTCACAATGCCCTTGCATCATGAGTGCTGAAGAATGAGATAGAACATAATAAAGCAGGAAATCAGGAAGCGATCAAATCATAGGCATAGAAAACATTCTCCCACTTCAAAACAGCTGCACCTCACCATTTGCATGCATGCACTGCAAAAAAAAAAAAAAAAAAAAAAAAACTCTTTTCTCTTGACATTTCCTCAGAAACTGATAAAGCACTGACCTCCAAAAAGTCTTGTCTCAGGCCAATGTATTGGACAACCTAGACAACAAAACAACCTGTTTGCTTTGTTTTCTTAGCATTAACATAGACCAAATAGTCACCCCAAGTAACCAATTTGCAGGTTTATTATGAAACATACATTGGAGAATGAAAGCGTTTTAAAATATTGGAAGGGATAATCCAATTTTCCATGAATCTCCCAATTTGAAAAGTTTTAATGCTTCTGTGATTCATTTCAACTACAACAGTATCAATTTGAAATTAGTCTGAGAACATTTTTACCTTTTTTCCTATGTGATTGCTAATGTAATATAAAGATTCAAACTACATTGTAAAAACATGGAGAATTTTGTTTTCATTTTTTTAACCATCAATTGCTGCTCTATTTTTATTTCATCAAACCTCTTTAAATTATTACTGTTATCTCCTCATCAAATGTAAGAAAATATTTTCTTAATGTTTTGATGGCCACTAAGCACCTAGGTCAGACAATGAGGTCTGTCTGGTATGGCCTAGAGTTCTTTGCTGTGGTACAATGTCAGTTTGGCATCTGCTTCCAGTTCAGGATTACTGCATTCTACTGCTAATTCATCCCTGGCCCTTGGCACATTCTCCTGTATAGAACCCCATTTGTCATTAATGCCCCAGACTCTGGAAAAAAATATTTTCAGGTAAAGGGTATTTCCTGGAAAATCAGAGCATTAGACTAAGATAGTATTCTGTCTATGTGTCCAGGTTTTTGTGCATCCTTAGATAACTAATAAATCACCTTAATATTTGCTGTTGAATTACAGAAAAATTCAGCATACATGAGAAATGATTTCTAAATTTTAATTCAATGGGCTAAGCTCCTAAAACACCTTCAAACCCTGAAGCCTCTTCACAGTCTGAGGAGACGAATGGTGAATGTTATACATATTTCTGAACTTTAAAGAAACTGCCTATGAGACTTCCTTGATGAATAGTTTTTCCATGACTGCATTATCCTTTGCAAAGCAGGAAAGATTTTGAGGTAAGCTTTATTAATGCTAATAATTAATCCTTAAACATTCTACTTGCTCCACATGGTACTATATCTTTGAGTGATTTGTGTTTCAAGTAGAATGGGCTGAGACAAGAAAATGTCACCTTTGGAACAGATTGATATTAACCAAATTCATAGAAGGATATATAAGCCAGATGCCGATTTGCTAATTTACACTGGGAAGTTCAACTACTGCGGAAAGTAAATGATCTCTCCACTATACAGATCACTGCCCATCTGGAGGCAGTGTAGCTACCTTGAAAGACCAACTGTTATCAGAAGATTAGTAGATTAGTTGATGGACATGGGCACAAAGAAGGAAGAATGAGTTGGATGGTCTTTATACTGGTTTCTCAAGCAATGACCACCATCGGTAACCTTTTATAGACAGATCCTTGAATTTTTTTTTTTGAGAGTCTTCTTTCTAACTCAGATGTTAGAAAATCATTAGCTGAGAAGTTATGATTGCATTTCACTTCAATATCAGTCTATCAGTATCCTTCAGATAGAGAATAATTTAATGGATTATACTGAAAATTCTTAAAAATTCCACTGCTTTGATCTGGTTTTCACAGACACTTTCCAATCAAGTATATTTTTGCTGTCTATTGAAACCTTCTCAATTTCATTAAGATCCTTTTGCCAACAAGTGACTTTTTACATTGCATCCAGAGTACTTAATTAGCCCTTAAGGATATAATAACATTACAAATCCTTTTCCCATAAAAACAAATATTGTGTGTGCGTACAAAATCTTTCACACTCCTTAGAGTGTTTAGGTATCCTAAAGTTGATTCTTATCCTACAGATATGTCAAATCAGGGTAATCCTACCTGTGCAGAGAACATCATACTTATTTTTGGAAAATAATATTTCAAGACTCAAAAAATGTCAAATATGGAATTCCATTTTTATGTCTTTTACCAAATGCAGTGTCAGGTCCATGCTGGAATGTCCTCTGAGGTCTGTTCCAGTTAGAGATTATGCCTGGCCTAAGCTGCAGAGCTGGCTTTGCTCTCACTGAGGATATGGGTAGGTAAGTGACAGGGGGTTTATCTGCAGCTCCCAGCAAGGGAAAGAGCTGTTCTTTATCCTTTTCTTGCTTTATTCAGAACAGAAGTTTGGGGTCATAATGACTCACCTATCTTTGAACTCAAAGAAGCAGGAAGGGCAAGTTTTACCCTATTCTGTATAAAAGTAGATGGGCAGACAGGATCTCTACAGAGATGCTTTGAAGAGTCAACAGTGTATGTTCTCCTCCATTGCTGCAGGGATCTTCCATTTCTTAGAACACAACCTTGATGTACCTTGTTCAGGAGAAATAAACAATAATTACTGTCCCATTTACCTCCTAGAAATGATTTTGGATTTCCAGGCCCAGGTAGGAGACTTTTCTCAAGGTCTCTCCAGTGGCACTTCCTCATGTGAGTTGATTTTTAACTTCACACAAAAATAGTAGACATATTTCAAGTTTGGGGAATTCTTCATTATTATCCTTATACTTCCCTTCATTTTTCTTTTATTAAAATATGTTTGTGATATGTGAACATAGCACCTATTAATTTTTCTTAATGTCTAATTGCCAAGTGGTTGAAATAATAACTTTCAGAAGTTTCAGATCATCAATGGCAGTAATATTGCTCTCCCTTGAAATAAAGTAAAATTAAAATTCACAACACAGCAACAACAAAGAAAAGCCTTCCAGATGACCATGGTGTGTAGGCAATGAGATATATCTGTAAGTTATTTGTAAATGCTCTTTGGTGGGCTCCAAGTGGATTTCTCTTTCTATGAAACTGTCTTACTTATGGATTATTGATTCATGCTTAAGTGCATTTTGTAACTTGTAAACATACCTTTCCATCTGCTCACCTGTTAACTTCTGTAGCCTCTCTTTCCCAGGGTATCAGAAAGCTAGACTCTTCTCATCCCACATCTTCACTGGTCTGGCTTGTTATTCTTTTAAATTTGATTTACTTCTCTTCCTTTGAACCTCATGGACCTGATATCCTTTAGGAGGACTCTGGTATTTTTGTTTGGGAATAGTAGGGAATTCTGTTCACTTTGTATTTGTTCACCTATACTTCTATGAGATGGAATTCTAAGAAATTGTCAGATTTTTAGTAACAATTTAAGATGATTCATCGATTATTTCTTATATATATTGAAAAAATGGGAGAAATTTGTGAGAAAAATGTAAGTGAAATTCTTGACCCATGAGATCTCTTTACATGCTATCCTTGTTATTATTATTTAAGATAATTTAGCGCTGTCTGTAAGAAGAGTCAAGTAGTAGTTCAGATATTCTCAAGTTTATATGCAATGCATGGGTAACCCTATTATAACAGACCTCTGGGAATAAAACTTAACATCCTTTAGTCATTCTAAACTTATTTTTAAATTACCAGGTTGAGGTACTGATCCTCTTCATGCTACTTGTTCTGTTACATTTATAGCCAGTCATATTCACATACCAATCTTATCCTCTTTATAATAACATCCCCAGGAACATATCAGATCTCAGGAAAACAAGTTTGCAGGAAATGTAAAGATCTAGATAGATTAAGTATTCTAAAATGTCATACTGCCAAAGTATCAAATGTCCTAGCTTAGCATCATTTTTGTTCCAATTGTGTGGATCAAATCCTCTTTAAATCCCTTTTGAATTATCCCCATATTCTTAACCTATCTCAATGTCAGTTTTAAAAATCAACCTTAAAACAAAATATAGAAGGAAAATAGAATAGCTGGTTTTCTCATTCAACTCATGATCATTTCCAACTTTATGATCAGTTTCAGGCCTTAGGTTCTCATGATCAGTATTCATGTTCAGAGTTGACTTATGCAAAATTTCATTCAAAGGATAAGCTAATTTAAGGGCTAAATTAAAGGGTTTGCTAAATAGATTGTGTACTCACATTTTTATTTGAAACTCTACTGATTGCTTCTGTTAATGCAACATTGTCATGGAGTATGGGTGGCTTTGGTAGCACTCTTGTCGTTGCCATAATTAATTCTCACTTGGAACGAGTACGACATTCATCACATTTTAGATGGTGCTCCAGCATTCTGTGTCAGAACAGAAGGAAGGCGGTGATTGACAAAATGTTTATGTGACAGATACACTCACACATAAATACGCATCTGATGAACTCGAAAATTAGCTTGCTGTTTGGAACACTGATGCATATTTTAAAAGACTAACTTCACAAAAGCGCTATTTTCCACTGCTCATTTCAGCTAAAAGAAGAGTAGCAACATAAAACTCATATACCAAAACAAAATGATTTACTTTATTCAGTCATTTCAGACAACTTATGGCAGGAAATAGCAGAAAGCTTAAGGCCAGACCACTCAAAGTTCAATAATACACTAGGAGTGGATTTTTTTTTTCAATCAAGGGGAAAAGCCAAACATTCTTGTCTAATATTAATATCCTTTGGAACTTTTTGTTAAACTTTAGATATTTTTTTTGGTAACCAATTTAAATATGCATACATATTTTTTAACTATTTCAGTCTTCAGAAATAATGACACACACATGCTAATTAATTGAACTACATTTCTAGTTCACCTGCTTCTTAGTTTCCAGTACTAAATTATGTGTCTTTCCTGCTTTTCAAGGAAGTTGCTCCAGTTTTCCCATTACCTTATGCAATGCTCAATGGCCCTGCTCCTTAGCCCTCATTATCATTGAAGGCTAAACCACTGCAGTACAATAAGAAATCTCAGAAATAAGTGACTTAAAATAATGACCACTAATTGCTCCTGAATCTGCAGGTCTGCTGGGTGGTTCTGGTGAGCTGTTTATTTGCTCTCGTCTAGGCTTATTTATTTATGTACAGATCATCCAGGGCCTGGCTGTTCTAAGAAAGCTCACCCGAAAGGCTGGTAGATGGCTGGGGTAAGAAGATAACTGGGTCACATGTCTCACGGTATTCGGCAGCCTGGTCTTGGCTCTTTCTTTAGGCAGGGAGGAAGCAGAAGCTTCCAAGATGCACCTGAAATTGGTCCAGAACAATTCCATCATGTTCTTTTGGCCAAAGCAAGATACAAAGCTAGCCTAGATGCAAAAAGAAGGGAAATAGAGGCAGACAAAAGAAGCTTCAATGCCCCACTGCAAATTTCATGGTAAAGAAGCAGTGAAGAACTGGAAACACCTACAATAAGTCAATTATACCCTTTCACCATACTCCAGAAATAGTTACTCTGCAACTTCTTTTCAATGTCCATACCCCTCTAAAACCAAATGACTTTATTAACTAATTTTCAATACACAGAGGAAGCCAGACTAGAATCTCAAGTTAACGAACAAAGTCAAAAGACAGGATAGAGGTTGTCATATCATCCACTTATTTTTTTGTGTCTTCATTGTCAAAATTACCAAAGTAAATCCCTCTCCATGCTACCAGCTTTGAAATGACTCCATATGATACTTCTGATTCCTTGGGACTTGACACTGTGTTTGGGGAATTTTTTACAGTAATAACACATAGACATTTGAAATGATCTTTATTTTGTAGAATACTTCACTGGGTCCTTGAAACTGAACATCTGAACTATAATATAAAGAGGAACATATACCATGAATTTTGATATCAGACAGACCTAAGTTAAAATTTCACTTCAGCAACTTACTACCGTGTAATTTGACCAAACTTCTTGACCAGTCCAACTTCACTGCCACTCTGCCTAATAGACTCCTTGTGAGAACTGTGTGTGGTATTGCACGTAAATACACCTACCAACCAATGGTCCAGCTTTCCTTTCCCTCACGCAATGACTCACAATCTGACAGAAATGAGAAAATGAAGAGAACAGGGAAAAACCAGGAAGACTAGGGAGACTCAGCACAGAGCTCTTCCTGTTAGGGGGCTCCCTGTAAGCTCCTTGAGAAAAAATAACGCACTAAAAATAGAATTTTAAAAATTAATATTTTTCTCATTGAAATTATTAAACTCACTTTTAGCAAGTTGTGTTAAATAACATCCCTTTCCAAGCATGTTTTTATGCATGAAATCTGGAAGCATTTTCTTGGATTCAATTACCTTCTTTCATCTACAATGAAGAATATGTCAAAGCAAATACAGTACTTTAATCAAAACTGTCTGATAAATAAGTAGTGTGCACTTGTGCTTTTTTTTAGGATCTGTATCTGTTAGCCACAGGCTCCTGAATACCTTCATGAGCTGTGACAAAAGGGTACTGACGACCCTAGATAGATAGATAGATAGATAGATAGATAGATAGATAGATAGATAGATAGGATATATATATATATATATATATATATATGGTAAAAATAAATGACTAAATAAAAAATGCTTTAGTGTTTCTGAAATATTTTGTGTGTTTTTTTTTTTTGTATCTTGGTTTTGTTTTGTTTTGCTATAAGGGAGAAGGGAATCAATCAACAGACCACTCAAAATAAAGTTTGCTAATATCTTCAATATGCAAAAGTAAAAAGCAAATCATTGTGTTTTTAAAAATCAGGTGGCCTCTCTTATTATTCTGTAGAAATTTCAAATAACCACATCCCTAGAGTCATAGTTAATCTCTTGTAGCTCATAGATGTTTTAAGCTGGTTATAACTCTATTCTGTAAGATTTTTTCCTTCAGTCAAAGAGTTTGTCTGCATTTTGTTTACCTCTTTGGCCAAGTTCATTGATACATTATGATGCTTCTTCCCTGTGGGAAGAAGGAAAAAAAAATGCATCCCTGGGGAAAGAGTGGTTTGGGACTCTAGTTTTCAGGGCAGTAGTCTCTACAGGGAAAATTGCCTGGAAAGGATCAGCAAACTTTAATTCTATCAGAAATTTAATCTTGTAATGAAGCCTGAAAATTGCATTTTTGTTAATAGAAAGAGAACCAGCATGAAATGTAGTGAGCAAACCATTTGCACTGGCTGCTAACAGAGTCACACTGAGTCATCAGACTCAGCATAATAAAATTGATTTCATTATATTGAAGAGAGGGGTTGGGGCAGGGCTGAACTGGCAACGTCTGCCAAACGCAGACAAGACACACTCAAAATTGCTATTGGGGAATACAGTGCTTGGAGTGAGGACATGATGGGCCACCTTCAGGAGTCCTGATAGGTAGTAAGGCCGGTCTTTCTGCTCTCTGCTCTCTCTCTTACTAGATATCCTGCACATTTTTTTTTCTATGATTTCTCTGAACAGAATCTCAATTATACCAGTTGAGAAACCAATTACCTGGTGTATTTATTCCTTTGGGCTGCTTCTTAATGGTTCTGGAAATCCATTTACTATGATGTGAATGTTTGTGTCCCCTAAAAATTGTTGAAATCATAATCCTAGTATCAAACCAAAAAGCATCTTCACAGCAAAGGAAACAATCAAGAACATGAAGAAAGAGCCTACAGAATGGGAGAAAATCTTTGCCACCTGTGCCTCAGACAGAGCATTAATCTCCAGGATATATAAAGAACTCAAAAAACTTAAAACCAAAAAGAAAAACAAAAAAAAAGACAAATAACCAAATCAATAATTGGGCAAAGGAACAGAACAGACACCTCACAGAAGAATAAATACAAATGGTCAACAAATACATGAAAAAATGTTCAATACCACTAGCAATTAGAGAAATGCAAATTAAAACTACACTGAGATTTCATCTCACTCCAGTCTGAATGGCAATTATTAAGAATACAAACAACAATAAATATCGGCAAGAATATGGAGGGAAAGGTACACTCATACATTGTTGCTGAAACTGCAAACGGGTGTAACCACTGTGAAAAGCAGTATGGAGATCCCTTAGAAAATTTGGAATGGAACCACCATTTGACCCAATTATCCCACTCCTTGGCATATACCCAAAGGACTTAAAATCAGCATACTATAGTGACACTGCCATATCAGTATTTATAGCAGCTTAATTCACAATAGCTAAGCTATGGTACCAACCTAGGTGCCCTTCAACAGATAAATGGACAAAGAAAACGTGGTATATATACACAGTGGAATAATACTCAGCAATAAAAAGGAATGAAATTATGCTTTTTGCCTGTAAATGGATGGAACAGAAGATTATTAAGCTGAGTAAAATAAGGCAATCCCCCAAAAAACCAAAGGCCGAATGTTCTCTCTGATATGCAGATGCTGACTCACAATAGATAGGGGGGTGAAGCAGAGGTGGGAGCAGGGAGGAGTGGAGGTTCACCAGATTGGATGGTGGGGTGTGGGGGAAAGGGGGGACAGGAATGGGAAAGATAGTAGAATGATTCGGACATGACTTTCCTATGTTCATATATGAATACAGTGTAACTCCACTTCATGTACAACCACAAGAATGGGAAGTTATACTCCATGTATGTGTATGTCAACATACATTCTACTGTCATGTATAACTAATAAGAACAAATAAAATAAAAGAAAGAAATCATAATCCCAAAGGTGATGCCAGTAAGAGGCAGTGGCTTTGGGAAGAGGGATGACATCATGAGGGCAGCCCCTATGAATGAAGTTAGTGCCCTTATAGACAAAGTCCAAGGAACTTTCTTGCCCTTTCTGCCATGAAAAAGCACAAGTTGATATGTACGAGCCAGGAAACACCCTTCAAGACACTGAATCTGCCCCTGCCCTAATCTTACACTTTGTAGTCTCCAGAGCTATGAAAAACATACTTATGTTGTTATGTTGTTTATAAGATATCTAGTGTGTAATATTTTACTCTAGCAATTTGAATGGGCTAAGTCAACATGCTTTTGAATTAATCCAAAGGAATTTCCACTTATAAGCTCCAGAAACAATGTGCATGGAGTCTACGCTTGTCTTTTATCCCTTAGAATTCATTTTGCTATTAATTTGTTTTAAAAACAAAACTCGTGTGTATGTGTGTGTGTGTGTGTGAATGACTAGGTTGTATGTCAAACAGAAAGGTAGCATGCCCAGCCCCAAAACCAAGACCAGAGTTCATATCCTAGCCTCACTTTTACATCTAGCCTCTAGGCAAGTGGATCAGGTATTCAGCCTGGTTCCTATGGCCTCAGGCTTCACTGGGCCTAGGGTCCAGATTGCTCCAGTAAACCCATGGTCCAGTTCTACCCCAGAAGGCCCCAATACCATGTTATGTATTTGGACTGAGACTCCAGGACCACCCCTACAGATTTATGCTCTAGGTCCATATCAGTTACAGATGACCCTGTGAACTCAGGCTACATGTTGTACACTCTGGACAAAGAATTTAAAATAATAATCATTTTAATAAATCTGAGTGAACATCAAGAAAATACATAGAAGCAATTCATTGAAATCAAGAAAACAATAAATAACCAAAATTAGAAAATTTACAGAAGGCTGGGAGTATGATTCAGTGACAGAGTGCTTGCCTAGCATGCATGAAGACCTTGGGTTCAATTCCCAGTACAACAAAGAGAGAAACAGAAAAAAGAAATTGAGGAGATATATACAGATATAGATATCTAGATAGATACATATATCTCAGAAATTCTGGAGCTGAAAAATACAATGAAATGGAAAATTGCAATTGAGTATCAACAACAGAACTGATCAAACAAAATAAACTGAACTCAAAGACAAATTATTTGAAAATGCATAAAATAGAAAAAAGAATAAAAAGTTTAAGAAGGAGGAGAGATGAAGGGAAAACAGATTGCTTTAAAAAAATAAAAGTTTTCAAACAAATCTGTGGGAAGATAAATACACAGGTACCGGTAAGGAAAGTCAAAAGTCTCCACACAGAAGCAATCCACATATGACTGCATCAATACAATATTGTCATCGAACTGTCAAGAATCAAACACAAAAGGAGAAACTTGAAAGCAACAAGAGAAAAGAAGCAAATTAGATGTCATGGCATGTCAATAAAGCAAGTGGAAGATTTCTCTTCTGAAACTTAGAAGTCAGGAGAGAGTAGGATGATATATATTCAAAGTGCTACTGTATAGAGGGTAAAGAGGGGTGGGAGGGGTGGGGGAAGGGAAAAATAACAGAATGAATCAAACAACATTGCTCTATGTAAATTTATGATTACACAAATGGTATGCCTTTACGCCATGTACAAACAGAGAAACAACATGTATCCCATTTGTTTACAATAAAAAAAAAAAAAGAAAAAAAAAAAGATGAATGAATAAAGAAAATGTCATATACATCTACAATGGAGCATTATGTAGCCATAAAGAATAAAATCCTGTCATTTGCATCAAAAAAAAAAAAAAAAAAAGTGCTAAAGGCAGAAGATAAAACTGTGAATGGAAAACACTATACCCAGAAAGACTGTCCTTCAGAAATGAAGCAGAGATAAGCACTTTCCCAAACAAACAAAAGCTGAGTAAGCTCATCACCATGGCATCTGTCTTACAAGAAATTCTGAAGGGATATTTTATGCTGAAATAGAAGGACGCTAATTTGTTACCAGAAAACCTGTAACAGTATAAAACTCCTGATAAAATAAGTACATGGTCAAATTAAGAATACTCAAATACTATAATCACAGTGTGTGATTCATTTGTGTCTTTATTATAAAGGCTAAAAGTTGAAACTACTAAAACTAATAACTACAATAATTTATTGAAGAATACATGATAAAAAAACTAAATCGTGACATCAAAAAAGTTAAATATATGGGAGAGGAGTTCAAATGTAGAGATTTTTTTGCAATTAGTGTTGTCATCAGCTTAAGATAGCCTGTTACACTGTGTTTTAGATAAGCTTCTTGGTAACAACAAAGCAAAACCCTATAGCAGAAAACAGATGAAAAGTACAGAATCAAACCGTAAACCTAGAGAAAATCGTTGGTTACAAAGAATGGCAGCAAAAGATAAAGAAAGGAACAAAGAATGTACAAAATGATCAGAACACAATTAACAAAAATAGTAGTTATTTCCATCAGGTTTTTGTCCCTATGAGCAAAATACTCAACAAGGACCACTTGAGGGTAAGTTTATTTGGAGCTCATGATTTCAGAGGACTCAATGCACAGATATGCAACTCTATAGCTCTGGGCCCAAGGTGAGGCAGAATATCACAGGGGAAGGACCCCATGGAGGAAATCTTCTCCTCCAGAGCAGCAAGAAAGCAGAGAAAGAGAGTGGAAAGAAGGGAGAGGATGCAGAGAAGCTGAACACTTCCAGAGCGTGCCCCCAATGACCCACCTCCTTCAGCCACACACTATTTGCCTAAGGTCAGTCCAATCAAACTAAGATGAACTGATTAAGTTACAGCTCTCATAATCTAATTATTTTGCTTCTGAATATTCCTGCATTAATAGGAGCTTTGTGGGGGCACCTCCTATCCAAACCATAACAGTAGTACTTAGGGCTCATCTATCAATAATCACTCAGAATATAAATCAATCAAACTCTCCAACCAAAAAATATGGAAGATTAGGTGAATTTAAAAGAAGAAGAGGAACAGCTGCGGACTGCCTAAAAGAGACTCAAAAGAGCAGGAGTCCCTATTTATGTCAGGTAAAATAGAGTTTAAGTCAAAAACTATAAAATGAGATAAAGTTTCATCATAATGTTAAAGGGATCAATTCAAGAGGATAACAATTATAAATATATATCTAGCCAACATCAGACTGCTTAAGTATATAAAGCAGATAATAATAGACCTGATATGAGATAGAGTCTGTGATATAATAATAGTAGTGGACATCAATGCCCCACAGTCAATAGTGGACCTAACATCTAGAAAGAAAATCAAGAAGGAAGAGTTTGATTTGCACTTCACTCTAGACCAAATGTCAAAAACTGAAAGAATTAACTGGTTCCCAGAAACATGACAAACAACCAGGACAAAATCACTCCCACCATTCCTCCAAACAGAGGACTAACACTGATTCTTCTCAAATTCTTCCAAAGCACTCAGGAAGGAGTCCATCCAAAAACATTTTAGGCAGACAAGTCAAATACACCAGAAAATAAGAAAATTACAGGACAATAACCCTAATGAACATAAGTGCAAAATCCTCAATAAAATTCTACCTAGCCAAATTCAACAGCACAGCAAAGGGATCATTCACCAGGATCAAGTGGAATCTCTCCCAGGGACTCAAGGACACTGCACATATGCAAATCTATAAATGTGATCCACTGCGTTAACAGAATAAAGGTTAGAACAACATGATTATCTCAATAGATGCAGAAAAAGCATCTGGCGAAGTTTGATATCTCTTCTTGATAAAAACCCTCAATGAATCAGGTAAAGAAGGAATGTTCTTCAACACAATGAAGATCACATGTGACAAACCGGCAGCTAAAATCGAACTCAATGGGAAAACTTCTAAGATCCACGACAAGGCGAGGAGGGCCCTCTCACTACTTCTAGTTAACAGAGTACTGAAACTCTCAGCCATAGCAGTTAAATAAGAGGAAGTAAAAGACAGCAGATGAACTGATAAAGAAAATGTGGTACACAATA
Source organism: Sciurus vulgaris (assembly GCF_902686455.1). Lineage (NCBI taxonomy): Eukaryota > Metazoa > Chordata > Mammalia > Rodentia > Sciuridae > Sciurus > Sciurus vulgaris. Next base: position 18,983,570 of record NC_136470.1, on the reverse strand, counting down.
AAGCCTTTAAAAAAGAAATCCTGTCATTCCAGCTAACATGGGTAATCCTGGAGGACATTCTGGTAAGTGAAACAAACGAGGCACAAAAAACAAATATTGCCCAGTCTCACTTATTCAGAATCTGAAAAAGTTGAGTCCATAGAAGTACCAAATTGGTCAAAAGGATACAAATTTTCAGGTAGACAGGAGGAATAAGTTCCAGAGACCTATTGTTCAATATGGTAACTATAACTAATAACAATTAATGGTATTCTTGAAAATCATTAACGTTCTTACCGCCCGGACACACACATATACACATATACACATACATAACACACACATGCATACACACATATGTAACACACACACATTCACACACATATATATTATATCTCATGTTTGATTTATCCATTCTACAATATATATGTTTCAAAACATCATATTGTTTTGAAACCTGATTCATTTTGTCAATTTTTATTAAATATAAATCAGGAAAATACGTCTACAGAGGAACAAGAAAGAAAGGCAGTATAACAAAGACTCACCTGAAGTCAGGGAACCAGGAATTTTTGGTGGTTGCTGTTCTTTTTAGATATACATGATAGTAGAGTGTATCTTGACATACATACATGGAGTATAACTTATTCTGATTAGGATCCCATTCTTGAGGTTGTTACACGATGTAGAATTTCACTGTAGTGTACTCACATATGAACGTAGGAAAGTTATATCCTATTCATCTTTCTTTTTCCCATCCCCCCTCCTTTCCCTTCAATCCCCTTTGTCTAATCCAATGAACTTTTATTCCCTGACTCACCCACCCCCCACCCGCCCCACTTATTGTGTGTTAGCATTTGCATTTCAGAGAGAACATTGAGCCTTTATTTTGGGGGGATTGGCTTATTTCACTTAGCATGATCTTCTCTAGACCTTCCATTTACTGGTAAATGCCATAATTTCATTTTCTTTATGGCTGAGTAATACTCCATTGTGTCTATATATACCACATTTCCTTTATCTATTCATCTGTTGAAGGGCAGCTAGGTTGGTAGATAGCTTAGCTATTGTGAATTGAGCTGCTACAAACATCGATGTGGCTGTGTCACTATAGTATGCTGATTTTAAGTCCTTTGTGTATATTCCAAGGAGTGGGATAACTGGGTCAAATGGTGATTCCATTCCAAGTGCAAACCTGGAATTAATGCCAGTTCAGCTACCCTGAGGAAGAGTTCCCATCAGTTCAGAATGCTTTCTCAGTGATCTTTCTGCACAAGTTTTCTTACATATAAAACTAAAGAACTGACTGCTACCATTGACTAGAATGTTGCCTGAGTCTAACATTCTACAGCCTCAGGTCTTCACCAGAAATCTACAAGTTATCTAAAACCAGAACCTGGATAATGCAAAGTCTATTTTTTTAATTATATTTTTAAGTAATATACAAATACAAATAAGGGTACAGAGAAAAATATATTGCCATAAAGCATTGTTCCATTCAAAAATCCTGTAGCAATTTGCTTTGTAAAGGATTACAGCTTCTCAAAAATATATTTCAAAGATATTTCACTTAGATTTCATACTTTTTCTTTTTTTAGCCTTTAACTATACTGAATCAGAAAAGACATGAAAATTGATCTGTATTCTAGTCCTCCTTTCCTACTTTATATATTTTGGTGTTTTCCCTAACTTGTCTATGTCCCATGTGAATTCTGGCATTATTTCCTTACTCTTCGACTTCCATGGAATTAATGAAGTGTTGCAATAGCCAATCATAACTTGTGTTTATGGTTTAGTGTCCTGCCAGGCTTATAATTATTTTTAGTATAGATCTACTAGTTCCGTAAATGCCTTCATTATTCTTAGAGCTGAAGAAGTTGTTGGTTATGCAGAGCCTGTCTTGTCACCGTACCTTCTTTCCTGGCCACTGCTTGTAGTAAACATCCTTTTTGCTCCAGTTTAATAGAGCTGCCTGCAGAAGGTCATTTATTAGGTAATCACTTGTCTGTGAAAAATCCTAATTACTCTATGTTTGTCAAAGGGAGGAAAATAGCATTGCATCTGAATGCTGAATGAGCAGCAAACGAGAACCCAGATAAGGAAGTGGGAAGTTTTATTAAATTTGCAGATAAAAAAAAAAATTGTTAAGTGCATCTACACTTTGAGGGTTAAAAAGGAAAGATACACTATCGACTATAATAAAGATAAAAAAGCACAGAGTTTATGGTGTTTTCAATTTGGAGTTAAAGTAAAAGGAAAATAATTTATGAACATTACAGAGACATATATTTCTTCCTGTGGAATTTTAGTGCCCCCTGCTGATCCTTAAAAAAATGTGTTCTGGGTTTGTTTGTTTTTTTGTTTGTTTTTTGATTTCATTCAGAGTGGTTTCTGTTTTTTCTGGATAGAGAGCTATTTCTCTATTATGGAATAGAGAACATTTTATACATGATATTCTGCCTTTGCAATACTATCATGTATTAGTATCTTCACCTTCTCATAGGAAAAAAAAAATGATTTTCCAAAAGTTATATTCCCAAACGTTAAAAGAAAGAAGGCAAAGAGTTTGAAATAATTGTATCAAAATTAAACTGGTTGAACTTGCTAGTTAAAATGAAAGGTAAAGTCATCACTGCTTAGAAAGAAGACCTTGATAAAAACAAATATACATAATGGTATTACTGTTTCCTAGATGGATGTTTGTTGAAATAGATGCATTGTTTGTGTTCATATCAATTCACAATCAGACACAGGTCAGGCAGGATAGACAACATCACCAATGACTACTCACTGTAAATATTAATCGAGTCCATGTTTGAGTCATCTCTTTACCTAATCGGTGCAATATTAGTCTTCCCATCTGATGGGTGAGAAAAATGAAATTCATAAAGCTTTTGTAACTTATCCAGCTTTAAGACACCATCAGCCCAGAATGAGCTAATCAGATTTAAGGAAGAGAGGAAGTTTGAAAGTCCAACCAATACAATTTGAATATCAGATCAATAGCAAAAGATGTTTAGGATAAGTGTGTCCCTTGCAATATTTGGGGTATACTTATACCAAAAAAAAAAGTATTTGATATTTTTTGGAAATACAAATTTAATCAGGCATCCTACATTTTATCCAGCAACCCTAACCCAACATCTTCCAGAGAACCTGATTCTTTCTGTAGTTTCAAAAGGAGGCTCTGCTCTGAGAAAGAAGAAAAACAAACCTGTAGCCCTAGTCCCCACACATTTCTTGAAATGCAAAAATGCTAAGAGGCTCCTCTAAACTACCTCTGTAGATATTTTTACTCCCATCACCTATCCTGGTTGGAATAGAAAATCACTAGGATAACCTAGGACCAGATAAGCCCCCAGGTCGAAAAACTAGATGGTATGGTTTTTCACTTCGCTCTCCAGTTTCTTCTCTCAGCAATTCCTACGAAATTGCAGTTTGGCATTTGATGCCTTCCTTCATAATGGATGAATATAAAGATATAAGATGCCATAGGATAAAAGATGGGATACTTGTCATTACATAAGCTCAGAAACCAAAAAGTTCCACATAATGCCATCTTTGGTATAACAAATTAGGTATTATTGCATGTATTACTCTAATTTTGTATCACACTTCCTAATAATACTTATTTTAGAAAAATTGGTGTTTTTATTACACATGGTTTAGAAGAGACTTATAGTTCATTCACTATCATATTTTTAAATTATTCTTTTTTTTGAACAGTGGTTTTGTTAGTGAATTTCAATTTTAGTCTCTTGGTATATTATGATTTCCTGGACCCACTAGATATGGAGACATTCCTGTTGTTGATGTTTTCTCCTATGAGAATAATTCATTTTTAAAGAAAAATATCATTTATTTATCAGAACTCAGACTGCTATTGCTACACATTACCTGCAAATATTTTATGAGGTTTCTCCTTTTTTATTTTTATTTATTTATTTTTTTACTTTGAAAACTCGTAACGGCTCAGTGAGGGTGAAAGCTATGACTGAAAGATGAAAATGACAAGGACAGTCTCACACAGAGGTTAAAAAGGGCTCTGATTTGGGGACTATTGGTGGTTTGGTGACATCCATCTTAGTATATATTTCTAGAACAGTGAATATCACATTGTTCCACTTGCCAAAATGTCATGAATTTAAAGTTGGCCTCAGAAAATACCATCAATGCTGGCTGTGAAATTTCCTCTGACTTAAGTGGAAGAACAATATTACATGCTTTCTTTTGTGCAAGAACTGTTATTATTAAAGCAATTTACATCAATGTCAGTTTTTCTGGGCCAGTCATAGACTCAGAATGCCTGATTATAGACTTTGAACTAGTTGAGTCAATGAAGACACTTAAAGAGAGTTTAGAAGAGTTTAGAAAGATTTATAATTGACTTTTGAAAAATCTAATTTAGCATCCCTACCCAAGAAGATCATAGGCCAATATCCGTCCACACATAAGACAAATATAAGACAGAGATGGCCAGGAGCAGCGGTGCACAACTATAGTCCCAGCAACTCAGAAGACTGAGGCAGGAGGATCACAAGTTTAAAGCCAGCCTGGGCAGTTTAGGAGGTCTTCTTCTGAAAAACTAAAAAGGGCTAAGGGGGTAGCTCAGTGGTAAAGTACCCCTGGGTTCCAAGCCCAGTACTGAAAAAAAAAATAAAAATACGGATGAAACTATTAAGAGATGAAAATAAATAATAAAATAAGAATATCTGACATGAGAAAGAGATACCAGAGATTCAGACAAACACTTCACATTTAGTGGGAGGCTATCATCATGGAAAGTAATGAACAAGAACAGGAAACACCATGTGGAAGAGGGAAGACTCTGGGCCTGAACAACTCAGCATTGTTGCACAGGATACTCTTGAAAGCTACTTCCAAGCTGAGGCTCCAAGAGACTCTGATTATTGGAAAAGTCTCATACTTTTAGGATGCAGGAATAGATGACAAGAAAATGACTGACATTTGTGAGGAAATGTCTTTTATAGCTAATATCTTTTTAATTCACTCATCTTTTCTTCAGGTATATTTTAGCCCAATATTTTGTTTCAGAGAGTATTTAAGTTTGGATACTTGTGATATGAATGGCTGCAAGAAATTAAAGTTAGCTATGGATATGTTATTATAATTCTTTGATGGATGACAGTGTTTTTCAAGTGTCTCTGATCCTATTTCGCTAGATTTAACTTTCATTATTTTATATTTTAGTTTCTTATTTCAGTGAATACACATTTCAGGAGACTTAGTACACAAAGAAAGCCACACTGAGGCACATCATAAGTAAGGAGTTGAGTAAAAGTAATTTCCAGGACCGAAAAGGAAGAAATCCAATGTATCTATGTGACAGCCACTCAGTATTAAGAAACCATGAAGGTCAGAAGGGAACAGGATGATATCTTAAAGTGCTGATAGAAAAAAATTCCTCAACCAGAATTTTACATGCAGGAAAAATATATTTCAAAAGTAAAGGTAGTTTTAAAAAAAAAAAAAGTCCTGCCATTTGTGACAAAGTAGATGCATCTGGAGAACATTATGTAAGTCTCACTTACATATAGAATCTAAAATAGTTAAAGATGCAGAAGCCAGAGTAGAATGGTGGTCATCAGGGGTTACAGACAGGAGGAAATGAAGCAGTAATGGTCAAATGCAAAAGTGTCAGTTATTTAAAAAACAAAAATGTTCCGAGATCTATTGTACTTCTTGGAGCCTATGATAAACAATTCTGTATTGTGTACTTAAAATTTTGCTAATAGGATAGATCTTATGTACTTTTGTTACAAAAGCAGGTGGACACAAAGAAGCAGCTGCGAGCTTCTGGAAGTGGTGGGTATGTTTATGGAATTGATGGTGATGGTAATGTGATGGTGTCACAGATGTGTACTTATCTCCAAACACCAAATTGTATGCATCAGATTTCTACAGCTCTGTTTATGTCACTCACACCTCCATCAAATAGTTCTGAAAAAACAATAATAGACATTTTCATATAAAATAAAAAATTGTCCCCAGAACTATACATACAGAATTGGTAGAGGAAGTTTTTAAGCTTGAAAGAGATGATATCATATGGAAATTCAAATAATGAGAAAGGAATGAAGAACATGGAAAATAGTAATTATCTGGGTTGATAAAAAAAATGGTTTTTGCTTTTTTTCCTCTTGTTTTTAAAACACATTTAATTGTGTAAACCAAATATTACCATATTGCAGGATTTATCACATGTTAAAAATGTAACATTTATAACAACTATGGTATAGGAGCTGGGGTGGAACACATGAAACCACATGGTTTTAAGCTTTCTACACTATACAGAAAGTGGTATAAACCACTTTGTACTGTTCATTCAACCTGTAAGAAAAAGAAAATCACACAAGGGAAATAGCTTAAATGTCAAAAGAAAATTCAAAATTGATTTCTGACATTTAAAAATCATCCCAAAAATCTAGGGAAAAAAAATAGAGAATGAAAAACAAAGAGGAATAAAAATAATAATAATAAAATGAAGACACAAACTCTTTCATATTGATAATGAGATTAGACATAATGGAGTGGCTTTTCAATTAAAAGGTAGAGATCGCCAGAATGAAAACAAGTGAAACTCACCTAAGAAGACCTCTAAATACAAACACATCAGGATTGAGAACACATGGATGAAAATACTCCATGCAAACAATGCTCCTAAGTCTGCAGCAACTCTACTAATAATTTGTAAGTCAAATAATTTGTAAGTAATTTTTCAAGTCAACAGCTATTCTTAATAACAAAGAAGCTATTTCACAACAACAGAAGGAGAAATTCAGCACAAGGATATAGTAAAATGAGCATACTTGTAGAAGCAGAACATCAAGAGAAAATTAACAGAATTAAAGGGCAAAATAGACAAACCCACAATCATAATTTTAGATTTTTAAGTTCCTTTTTTAGCAACTTATAAACTAGACACTAAATCAGCAGACCCAGAAGTCATGGATAACACTGTCCATTCCAGCACATTGATCAGAATATTTGGAAGTTTATGTTTTTTAACTGGAAGGATGATATATCAGAATAAAGTTTTAATGATGGTCACATTAATATGTGATAGTTTATTTCTAAATATAGCTATAGATTACATATTTCTATGTAAGTATTTCAAAAGCTTGTAAGGCACATACAAGAATTAGAAATTGTCCATTATAACGAATGAAATGTTGAAGATTCGTCAACTCAACGGCGTTCCACATAGTACAGGGAGCAGTGAAGAGGTCAGATGAATTTGAGTAAATACCCACTGTGACACTCCCAAGTTACATAACCTGGGGTGCATTACTTAATCTCCAGGACCCAGCATATTCTCTTCTGAAAATGGAGATAATGATAGTGAGAGCACATTTCATTGGGTTAAGTAAGATGTTAACATGGGAGTATTAACCCTGTCACCACATCATTATCAAAACCAGGGGCCAGATTTGCTTTACATCTTGGTAAATAAATACATTTTTATTTGGAAAGTACACATAAATCAAACTCATGATGATCACAAGGAGTCTTTGAACACTGTTGAAGTCACTGGAGATTTATTCTGCAAAGCTACTAAGATCAGATCTGAAAAGTTCAAATCTTTACACCAAAGCAGGACCCCTATGGTTCAAAAGTCTTTGCTTGGAAATACATATGCCTGAGTAAAGTTTTCAATTTGTTTCTTTTTGAAATTCAGGCAGTTTCCCCTCTGTTGCCCCCAAATATATTTCTCATTTCCTTCTCCAAGTTGACAAAGAATATTGATTTTGATAGGGAGAGACTTCCCTCCAGAGAGGTCACAGGGTTTATAACTGTTTTCCCTTCCTGATACTGGCTGCTTTAAAATGTCATTTAAACTGTTTGCTCTTCTGAGCACTAAAAAAAAAAAAAAAAAAAAAAAAAAAAAAAAAAAAAAATCTATAGCCAGCAAGAGAACCTAAAAAACTGACATGAGTCAAGACCACCTGCCTCCTCATGGGACTAAAGTTTGAAGTAAGGGTTTTTTTCCTCTCCTATGGGTTGACCTTTCAATCAGTAAAGTCCAGTTTTTAAATAACTTGCCCAGGAATCTAAGATGTTTTTCAACAAGTTTTTCCAAACTGACAAAAGTTAGAGTGGGAACTGCCTGTATTTTAGATACAACTATTCCCATTGATACTATTCAGGAAAGTTTTCTTAAATAAGAAAAAAAACCCAAGAATGTTTCTCTTAACTGGTAGGTTATTATTCTGAGTTCATCAAAGAAAAATATTCAAGTTCATTTTGGAGGTAAAATGTATAATTAAATATGTTTCTTTTGGGGAAGCCTCTTGGAATTGCCTTCAAACAAAACTTTTGTAAAAAATGAACTAGACAAAATCTTTTTTCCAGTTACAACTAAACTTTCTTAACAAAATTGCAAATCCAGAAAACTGAGTTTTCATTTTACAAAACATGAATGTTCCCACTAAATGAATGTCCACCAAAAATATAAAGTGTTGCTACACCCTAACTTGTGAATTCCCAAAGTACAGTGGAACATGAGGGCAACTGAGGCGGGGAAATTACTCTTCACCCTCCAACACTCAGCATGTCAAGTACCAGCTTTCAGGGACGTGGCTGGGTTGAAGTTGGAGGCTCAGCTTCACTTGCACTGGCAGAATTTGAAGTCTATGTAAACGGTCACTTGGGTGTGTTTTTTTTTTTTTTTTTTTTTTAACTATAAAGAATTCCAAAAACTATTTGCCACCGTCTAAACCCATAGCAGCTAAACCATGATCAATTATCATGATGACAGCAAATTGTGCAATGTGGATGGACATGACCACATCTTCAAAATGCTACAGGTAACTACAAAAATCCCATCAGTGAAGGTGACATGCCTCCGGCTCTCATTTACTCATGATTTGTGATTAAGCTTCCTACAAGGTATTGCCCTGTGCTAGCCAAGTATTTCCAATAATGTCTCCTGTATGTTAAGGAAAGAAGACCTGCTGGGCGCAGTGGCTGCACACCTGTAATCCCAGCAGCTAGGGAGGCTGAGACAGGAAGATCGCAAGTTCAAAGCCAGCCTCAGCAACAGGGAGGCAAGGTGCTAAGCAACTCAGCGAGACCCTGTCTCTAAATAAAATACAAAATAGGTCTGGGGATGTGGCTCTGGGGTTGAGTGCCCCTGAGTTCAATCCCCGGTACAAAGAAAAAAGAAAAGACCTAAGAGTAAACCCTGCACTTGTAAACTGAGAAGCATGTATATTCAATTTCAATATGTAGTGCATATTAATGTTAAATTATGCTAATTAATATCAATATATCCATCAAAGAAAGAAAAGAAGAAGATGCTATAATTTACTAAGAATTCTGGTAAATTTCAGTTCTCACTAAATGAAAAAGGGTGTCCAAGAGCCATGCTGTATTACTTAAAAATAAAAGGCTCATCTCCCTACACAGTAATGTACTTTGTTCCATCTTTGATTTCACAGGCTAAACTGATTAGCAGCTCACCAAGAACTGTGAGAATTATTCAAAAGAACTAGAAAAGGGAAAATGGGATGTTGTGAGAAAGTCACATAAAGAACAGTGAATTATACTTAGGTACTTTGCCTCCTAGAGCTCAAAATGAAAAAAAAAAAAAAAAAAATCCACTGCTTTTTCTTTTAGCCCAATGAGAGGAATACTTTATCAAACATTTCTGAAAGTAAAGCATCCCACTGGTTTTATTTTATTAAACGGGAAACAAAACACATTGCTTTATTAGAGTCGTTTCAAGAGTGCATCAAAGCTGTGGACCATCAACAGCGAAATCAAAGACCAAAAAACATCACAACTGCCACATTTTTCCCCCACCAAAATATAATTGACTATAATTAATGTAGAATTGAAAGATGACTGGTAGAAATACAACTAAATTGCATGCCAAAGCGATTACATATTTAATAAATAACCGTAATGTCATATTATGATCATTGAACCATTTATATTCCTCATTAGATAGCAACGTGTAATTGTTGGATTTAAGAACTCCCATTGCATCACATACTCAATCCAAGCAATTTTTCCCATTGGTTTTGCTACAAGAGACCCAGACCTCAATCATCCTTTTATTCAGTTGGGTTGTAAACGTGAGTTCAAGCAGAAATGAGTTCAATTTCATTTTTTTTTTTTCCTGAGAAAATAAGTTCTGAGCAGGTAGGAGATCACACATTCGAGCTTTGAAGTGAATGGCCAGATTACAGTTCCCAGGGGCAAATCCAATGCACTCCCGTAACCATGTCTTCCCAGGTATTTTTTCAGAGTCCCACCCTGGTGAGTCTGATGCCATGAGTAGGAATTCATCTCCCATATTTTCAGCTCCTCTCTGCCAGGTACATGTGGATTTTTTTAATGTAGCATATAAAGAAACAAGATGCGAAATAAGCAGCTTCTGCTGTTCACTTATCTCCCTTTAGTCCTGTATAGTCAGGATATGATTAAAATACTTCTCATGGAACCTATAATACAGTGTTTTGATTAAGAATATAGGCTCTGTTGTAATCCCAGCGGCTTGGGAGGCTGAGACAGGAGGATCGTGAGTTCAAAGCCAGCCTCAGCAAAACTAAGGTGCTAAGCAACTCAGTGAGACCCTGTCTGTAAATAAAACACAAAATAGAGCTGGGGATGTGGCCCAGTGGTCAAGTGCCCCTGAGTTCAATCCCTCAATCCCCAGTACCAAAAATTTTTTAGAAATTAAAAAAAAAAAAAATAGATATATATGTATGTATATATATATGACTCTGAATTCATACAAATATTAGAATCTCTTCTGTCACTTAATAGCCATGGCATTTATAAGAAACACATTAATCTCTTCATACTCAGTTTTTCATTTTGTAAAATCAGGATAAGAAAGACCATCTTTTTAAAGACCTCTTTGTCATTTTTCCCAACCATTCACCCTGATATAAATTGCACAAATTCTGATAGGCTCCCAAATATAAATGATGGAAAATGAAAAGAGAGTTGAAGGGGAGGAGAAAAATCATGGTCTCTCCCCTCAAGACCACAAATTCTCTCTTAGACTCCAAAAATGAAGAAATGGGATGACACAATTTCTGCTGAATTTGGTTGGCCCAGCTTCTCCTAGAGTATGTCTTCTGGGTTGCGCTTTCTCTAATCTTTGTCTCTGACTCATGACTTTCGTTCGTATACCAACTAGATTAGGTAGAGGGAAATGAGAGGGGTGGTATGAAAAATGGTGGAATGAGACAGACATCATTGCCCTATGTACATGTATGATTACACGAATGGTATGAACCTACACTGTGCACAATCATGGAAACAAAAAGATGAGATTGACTTATCTCACTTAGCATGATATTCTCTAATTTCATCCATTTGCCTACAAATGCCATAATTTTATTATTCTTTATGGCTGAGTAGTTTTCCATTGTGTGTGTGTGTGTGTGTGTGTGTGTGTGTGTGTGTGTGTGTATCACCGTTTCTTTATCCATTCATTAACTGAAGGGCATCTTGGTTGGTTCCACAATCTGGCTATTGTGAACTGAGCAGCTATGAACATTGATGTGGCTGCGTCAGTGTAATATGCTGATTTTAAGTCTTTTGGGTATAGGCCAAGGAGTGGGATAGCTGGGTCAAATGGTGGTTCCATTCCAAGTTTTCTAAGGAATCTCCACACTGCTTTCCATAGTGGCTGCACTAATTTGCAACCCCACCAGCAATGTATGAGTGTACCTTTCTCTCCACATCCTCGCCAACACCTATTGTTGTTTGTATTCTTGATAATGACCATTCTAATTGAACGAATGATCTTGCTGATAAGCGGATGATGACACATAATGGGGGTGGGAGGGGCAAAAATGGAGGAAGGAGGGGCTGTATAGAGGGAAAAGAGGGGTGGGAGGGGTGGGGGGGAAGGAAAAAAATAACAGAATGAATGAAACACCATTACCCTATGTAAATTTATGATTACACAAATGGTATGCCTTTACTCCATGTACAAACAGAGAAACAACATGTATCCCATTTGTTTACAATAAAAATAAATTAAAAAAAAAGACTTAGGTCATCTGTTTCAGTATTTCAGATAATCATAGATCAAAAGCTGGGCAAACCAACCATATTAACTAGCATTTATAAATTTCTCTTGACCCATTTCTTTAAGTTTGCTCATAACTGTTCTATTTATGCAAATATGTGCATACTGGCATGCTTATGCTTACAAAAATATGTAATTTTTCTCTATTTTATTGCATAAAATGGCTTATGAAGTGTTCTGTCTTGTCTACATGTTTCTTAAATAAATCTCTTTTTTTAAGTAAAAAAAAGAAACCAAAAGATGTACCCCATTTGTGTACATTGAATCAAAATGCAGTCTGTAAAAAATGAAAAAAATAATTAAAAAATGAAATGCGTACACATTCACTTATTAAATTCAATTGAGACTTTATCAATGACCTGGCAAATTATGGACATCCCAACTTCTCCAATGGCCCAGCAGCCTCAAATGCCATGTGAAGCCAAACCCTAAAATCCACCGAGAGGCTGAGAAGGTATTTGATTCAGACTGTGAATAACAGCTCTCAGTTCAGGTTTCTCAATGATCCTTGCCAGGAAAACCGTGGAGTAGCCTCATGGTTCACTGAGGTATCAGCCAGCGCCCCTGCTGAATCTTGTGAGACGCTATTCCATTAGTCACATGGACTATTTCAAATGCAGCCACAACTAAGAGTATGTGACAAACATACTCCCGAGTTATGACTGTGTCTAACATTGGACCCACATCAAACTGTCTCACACCATAAATCTTCAAGAAATGACGAATTGCACACTCCAGCAATGAATGACGCATTCAGCATGGTGACAATGCTTTCGGTTTCTAAAGCTTTTCATGGTAACTTATTTTCCTGACTCTCCTTTGATTCTCTTTTCTTGAGATGACATGTGAGCAACTTCCAAATTCATGATTTCCTTATTTAATTTCCAATCCAACCTGGAAATAAATAAATAATAATAACAAATAACAACAACCAACAAACAAACACAGAAACACTTAGGATCATCTCAGTTCAAGGCAGTCAGCATGACCAGCTCCTGGTGCAAGGTTGGCAATAATTTGCTTCATGCCAGATTTTGCTTCAATAAAACAGGACCATAAGCAGTTAACTATGCTATTTGACCTCTCAGGCTGTCCATTTTGGCCCTGTACTCTTTTCAGTATCACGCTGTGAAATAAAATTTATAGGAGACTATTGTTTTGGACTAGCCTTCTGCATTAGACCCCAGAAAACAGGACAAACCAGGATGAAGTCACTCATGCCAGGTGGCATCTAATCACAATAATCACATAGAATTTGGAAAGGGGTCAATTAAAAAAAAAAAAAGAAAAAAGGGAAACAACAACCAATCAACCTGAGCCAGCCTATTAAAGCAGTCACCTGTTTTGACCCTATAAAGATAGTAACTTTGAAATCCGTGTTTGTTTTCTGTTCTTTCTTCAGTCCTTTTTTCTGGAAGGCTAAACTCTCCTACCCACTTCATTAGAACCGTTCTATTCTATAGAAGTTGGCGTTATCCAATTCTGGAATCCCAAGTTCTAGCTTATTATAATCTTGAAACCAAATTTGTTATTTTGTCTTTTTGACAGCTGTGATGTGTGAAAATAATAAATGCATTATTTTAACCATCATTTGTTTAATGACACTAAGAAATCAATAAAGAGATGAGAAAAACTTGAGCCAGGAGCCTGTTCATTACAAAAATAGCTACTGGGTGAAGAACGCTTTTCACCAGTCAAGTGTTCCGAACTCTCGACACAGTAAGTGGTTACGAGAGGTGTTGGACCCCCTCATGTCTTCTAGCTACTGCCTGGGTATGTCAGTGTCTTTTGACCCGAAACCTGACCTGAAAATAAATAGCACAAAAATACTTCTGTCAGTAGGAAAGGCTTGGAAGCTTTGGGTACAAAAATTAAATAAAATGGAATAATGATAGATAAAATGCCTTATCTCTCACTACCAACCAAACACAAGTTTATAAATTGTGAGAGGAAATGTCCAGGTGAGAAATCATGATAATCAGGGCAGTGCTTATCCCCTCTCTGCACATAGCTTTCCATACAAACACGGAGCAGCAAACACAAGTGAGAAATGGTTGCCGTAGAGGAAGAAGGGCATTCGGCAGGAAGGTCGTTCCCAGAAGAATTGCACAGAAAACGCCACACCACGCACACTGAAACACATTTGCTCTCCCGTCCTCTTCTCCTCATCCCCACCATCTCCCACTTCCACATCTGGAGCCAACATCTTTGTCAGCTTTTTTTTTTTTTTTAATTTTGTGTAATTAAAACCAAGAATAGTGAAAATGATTACATAAATGCACAAGTGCCTAGTTTTGACCAGAAGTGACACTACTCTCTGTATCCCAACTGGATCTGATTCAGAAAGCAAGGAGGAGAAATGAGCTTAAGTGAAATATAAAATGAAGAAAGGGTATAAATTGTACCTTTTATTTTTTCAATGGGAACAAAATTTACATATCTCTCTCTTTTTTTTAACTCAAAACAGCTAACATTTCAGCAAACAAGCTGCTTCTTGTTTTCATCCAACCATCTTGAAAAGCAGTGCAGAGCAGAAGTTGCTTTCTGCATGAAATATGGTAGGTTGAAAAATGGTTACCATCCACGGGCGCATTCCAAAACTACCCTTATACAGGTTTATTTAGACTGGAGTTTATTTCAAATTCTCTTCTCTACTCTGCTACAATCATTGACTCAGAATCTTCTATATCACCAAACCATTGCCTTGTTTACAAGTCAGGCATCATTTAAAGCTTCATTAACTCTGATAGGCCAGGAACAAAGTCATAGTGTCTTCCCCATTAACCTTTGAAAAGGCAGTAACTTAGGGCCTCTGATCTATTAGGTTGTACTTCAGGATGTCTATTACTGTACTTCAGTCTTACCACTTATCAGCTATACAGTCTTAGATATGCCTATCCCTCAAATCTTCATCTATAAAATTAAGAATATTGTTGTGTGGATTTAATTATATATCGACTCATTTAAAGAGTTAGTGAATTACTTTCACATACCAGGAAATGTTCTAAGCACTTGAAGTATGGTGATCAAGAAGACAGGCAAGTCCTTGCCCTGTGAACTTTAGATTCCATTTAACAAAGAAGTGAACAAGATAATGTTCATGGTATGTGTTGTGAGTCAAATAAAGGGAGTGGTATGTTACAAAGTGAATGGGCAAGGGGGGCTTTGTGGATGACATGGTCAGAGATGGCCTCTCAAAGGAGGTGACAATTGAGACCTGGCACAAAGGGGTGGAGGAAGTCCACCAAGCCTAGACTCAAGTACACTTTTCTAGGCATGTGGCTCAGAAAAGTCAAAGAAGGCTCTAGGGGTTGTGAGAGCCCACATTTTAGAAAAAATAGAAAAGGCCCAATCAAAGTTGGCAATAAAATGAAACACTAGGCCCAGGAAATATAAACTGGCCTGCCTGTAGACTGGAGAGCTTGGAGACTATCTGGGTGTCTTCTATTTGCTCGTCCAAATCCCCACTCCACCCTGTCCTTCTGCTCTATGACCAGGAGGCTGGTTTCTATTTCAATGACAGAACCCTTGAATTGGCCTGAATTGGCCGGTGTAGGCCACCAGCAGGAGCTCAGAGTTCAAGGACAGTGAGGAGGGGTTCTATTTGCCCATATGACTTCCTACTAGGTATCTTTCTTCTATGAAGCCACAACTCCATTAGTGTCCTTCTCCATACAGCTGTGGAGATTCCAGATTCCTGTGAACTCCTCCTTCCCTTGCATTTTCAGGACTCAAGGTGGAAATGGCTTCCTACCTTTGCTGGCCCCAAGGGTTTCGACCATCCAGCACAGCAGCACAGGTGTCTCTAACCCTGCCCACAGGGTTCAGTCTCTTCACTAAATAGTCCTTCACTAAAGTTTCCTTGGATCACTCAAAATGACTGTGCCAACCTTTTTCTTGCTAGAACCCTGACTGATGCGTACAATGGAGTAGTGATCTCTGGTTAAATGCCAAAGGACATAACACACGTAAAATAACTAGGAGTGTGTTTAGTAAGCACTTGTGTATACCTATCCTCATTACGATTTTCCTGTTTAGGAAAAAAGACTCGCTCACTAATGCATGTGAATATCACATTAGCATTATCAGAGCTGCACTAAGTAACCCTGATTTTGCTTTCTTGGCCAGTGACCAACAGTGACCAGGACAAGGTATGCATTTGTGACCTTGGGACAGCAAAAAGTGAACATGTTCAAGTAGAATGCTTGATTCTCTGTTTCATACTTCTCACATGAAAATGAATAATGACATATGAATATATAAGATTGATCAAGAAGCTCAGATTAGGTTAAAAGATATAATTCCATGTTAAAAAATATGAGATGATAAATAACGTAATGATGTAAAATTAGTTTTGGTCTCATAAACATCACTTCAATAAATTGTGTAAACATAAGATATCCATTAGCTGAAAAATTGTAAGGTGTTCTCAAAATGTACAGTGAGAATGGTTGAATTTACTGTACCTAAAATGTGGCTTGCAATATTAAATTCTTATTTCTGCTCATAAAAGAAGGATATATTGAAATGTATACAACAAAATATCAGACCTGAATATATACCATTCATTTTATAAAAACATGAAGCTTCTCTCAAGACTATTTAGATGAAATTTCTGATTCCTTCATTGTAAAATATGAGTAGGAAGACATTTAACAAACTGTGTAAACATAGAATGTATTTGCATACTCTTCTGCAAGACTCTAGCAATTTCTTCTCATAGAATTCCCTCTAAAATTATAAGTTTTATGTTCATCTGGGAAAGCTGCAGAAGAAGTTTGAGCAGGAATCTGGTGGTTATGATCAGTAGAAATAATCTCAGGACTCACCCTTCATTCCGCAGGAGTTTGGGTCACTGTATGTCAGTTATTTTTCTAATGATCACAGCAAAATAATCAGCTGGTAAAATGGAAGCTTGACAATTTTTCATTGACCTTGTCATGTGTAGGGAAACTTAATAGTGTTCACCTAATTGAATTATTCAGTCTCAAAACTAATACTTTGCCAAGTATAAATTTGAAAATTGTGTGGCAATATTGAACTATATACCATTTTTTACCAAGTCCCCAAATTTATGCCTTGTCATTCTTTCCTCTTACCTTAAGGGAATTATATTTCTGTTTCTAAAATACAGGTTTCCTTTGGGAATGAATTCAGTGAAGCCAGTAAGCAGGGCTATTGGAAACTTCTGTCAAATGTTAAGCATCAAAAGAGCTATTCCAAGGGAAGAATGACTGAGTTAAGCAGCGTTGAGGAAAGAGAAATGGTTTAACTTTTATTATCCGTATGGGGGGTTCAAGAATTTTAGGCATAAACCTTCCAATAAATCACTTTGTTTTCCTTCTACTACAATGGATATTGATTGAAGTTATGAAGAATAAAAAAATACTTTCTGTTCATTCTACCAGAATCTGTTTGAAGAAACCCTAGATTTCCCTATTTTTCAAACTTCCTTCTCCAAGCTAATCTCCCAGCCTTATAACTTGCTCTTCCTTTATTCATCCACTTATTAAACATATATTTATAGAATGCTTACATGCTAGAAATAATTCAAAACAAAAGGATATGAAAATTTATTAAACAGACATGGTTTTTCCCATGATAATGGTAATAACCTCTAACTGTAAGATACTAACTTCATAGTCACAGGATAAACAAAACCATTTCATTACAGTCACATCAGGATTCTGCAAAAGATGAAAACAGGGAGCACATCCTTGCCACACCTTTATTTAACCTGATATTTATACAAAGTGTCAAGGAGACCATCAAGATCAAAAAGAATTGAGAATGCCATGATATTAATATCAGATTTGATCTATTGAAATTTTGCCTTACCTGGGAGGTTAAATCAATTGCAGCACTGCAGGAAGAGTCTCCACAAAAGGAATTGGACAGGGAATTTTTTCTGAGCAAGGGCAGTCGTACGTGTGCACTCCCTGCCGCAGGTAAACATATCACGTCTCTTCCAGAATGCACTAAATCTTTCATTCTTCTCTAAATACTTTCTAAAGTACTTGCTTTCTTTAACTTTAAAAAAAAAAATCTACTTCATTTCTTTTCAAGGCGTTTATGCCATTCAGGGTTAACTTTTCAGCAAATGGCAATTCTTAATGACCCACTTTCTAAATGGAAAATGAAAAAAGAAAAAAAAATCTCACAACAAATCCTCAAAGTAGAGAAGCAATGGCACTTCTAAAAGTAAGCTCCCATTCAGCTCCAGGGCATCCTTAATACTCACAGATCTCGTCTTCTTATGGATTTAACAACTGTGCTTTAATCTGCTTAAGTTCTGGTACTCATATCTTCCACAATTCCTTTTGATAAAACTAAATAAGCTTATAGAGACAGTGCTGTCCCTGAGATTGCAAATTAAGGAGTTACCAATCAAAAGAGGAAGATAAAGAAGATTTGTGACAACAGCAATGCTTTTAAAAGGCAATTCTGGACTTGTTCTAAGTCAGAGATTGAGTATCAAGGAAGAGAAATAAGAAAAGCTTCAACTTTCCATCCCAGGTACAGACACTAGAAAGTGGGGGTTTGGAGAAAATGAAGAAGGCAGCTAGCCTGGTGTCCTAGCTCTGCCCCTAGCCTGAGCAGGGCAACTTCCAACATAGCCACTTCCCCATTTCTCCTCTAACAAGGTTGCCCACCAGTCTTGACTGTTTGATGGCTGCCTCCTTTATTCTCAAAGCATTTCCAATCAGAAGATACCTTTTAAGTGACTATGCTTTCAAACACTGGAAAATACTTACATTGGTAAAAAACAAAAATCACATTATTTGCATTTAAAGACACATGGCAGTTATTATAAAGACAAGTGTACTTTATTTAAAATAATTTATAACAACTTAATTCATATTTCAGCAAACCGGGATTTTATTTTTAAAATATGTTAAAAATTGTATTAAAATAATTGAGTCACATTAAAATGAAAACTTCAAAACGCTCCAAAATTTGTTGCTCAAAATTCCTTATTGTTCTGGGAATCATTCCAAACTTTTAAAAAATTGTTCATCAGAAAAACAAGTCCAGCAAGCTTTTGAAAGTAGGTGCTGAAACTGAAGGAAGCAAGCTATTGTACAGAAGCCTTATGCTCTTTCCAACTTGCCCAAATCTGGGCCAGTCGGGGTTTAGAAAACCATGGAAGCTTCTTGGTGCAAATGAACAATCCACTCTGGCAAATGACTCAAGTTATTTAAATAGTCTACTGATAACAGTGGAAGACCATTTGTGGACAGGCAAGAAATGTGGCTATTTGGACCTTTATGCATATTCCAAACTACTCTCCAGATATATATCAGAGAATCTTAAATGAATTTTAATTAGTATTTATTAAATTCTAAGTGCCTAGGACTTTGCAAGGCCACTGTTGTTGTTCCATCCAATAAGGTAGCCACTTACCACAGGTGGTCATTTAAACATAAATTTAGATGAAGCGCCCTGTTACGGTTTGGATATGAAGTATCCCCCAAAAGCTCATGTGTGAGACAATGCAAGAAGGTTCAGAGGAGAAATGATTGGCTTGTGAGGGTCTTAATCTAATCAGTGAATTCATTCCCTGATAGGATTAACTGAGTGGTAACTGGAGACAGGTGGGGTGTGGCTGGAGGAAGTGGTTAATTGAGGGCGTGGCCATGGGGTATATATTTGTATCGGGCAAGTGAAGTCTCTCTCTGCTTCCTGATCACCATATAAGCTGCTTCCCTCCTCCACACTCTCCTGCCATAATGTTCAGCCTCACCTTGAGCCCAGAGGAATGAAGCGGGCCTTCTATGGACTAAGACTTCTAAAACCATGAGCCCTCAAATAAACTTTTCCTCCTTTAAAATAGTTCTGGGGCTGGGGTCGTGGCTCAGTGGTACAGCGCTTGCCTAGCATGCGTGAGGGAGTGGGTTTGACTCTCAGCACCACATATAAGTGAATAAAGTAAAGGTCTATCAACATCCAAAAATAGTGTTAAAATTTTTTTTAAAAAAATAGTTCTGGTCAGATCTTTTATTCACAGCAACAAAAATCTGACTAAAACATGCCCATTGTCACATGTAGCTAGTGGCTCTCATATTAGCACCAATTTAGAGCACTACCATCATCACAGACAGGGACAGGGCTGCTCTATCCAGGCTCCAATAACATCAAGTCCAACTGAGTATGTGTTAAAATTTTTAAATTGCAGAGCAAGATTCTGAGGTGATTTGTATTCACATTAAAATTCTAGACATGATGATTTTTCTTGAGAATCTTACTTTGGTTCAGAAATTCTGAAGTGGGACTCAAGGTTCTGCATTTCTAATAAGCTCTTAGTTGACACCAGGGCTGCTGATCCATGGAACACACTTGGAGTAGCAAAGATGCAGAGGAAACAAAAATATCTCCAAGCATGTAGACTCACCTGAGGTATCAGAGCTGATTTCCATCGGTGAAATGGCCTTCTGGAAAGAAACAGAAGAAAACTTTGAAACCTTGGGCTGGGGAGATAGCTCAGCTGGTAGAGTGCTTGCCTCGCAAGCACAACGCCCTGAGTTCGATCCCCAGTACCGCAAAAAAAAAAAAAAAAAAGAAAACTTTGAAACCTTTCATTTTTATTGTCCCTGAAATTTGAAAGAGCAATATAGTTATACATCAGTATAGTTTGGGATAAGAAGAAATTTCTCCCAGATAGAAATTATATTTCCAAGTATTGATCAATAGAAACAGTGAGCAGCAAATGGGTTGCTACGGGACATAGGAGTATAACCCCAAGAAATACAAGACTTAGAAGAAAATACTAAAGGAGTTGATATGATAATACTAGATAATAGGAAGATGAATGTTCTCCTTTGGTTCATATTTAGAATTTCAAAAGCAAAAGTTTGGTGAAGAATAGTTCTCTGTGGAAGATGAAGAAGTAGTAAAAAAAGTAGAATGAAACTGCATGGTGGCCCATGTCTATAATCCCCAGGGACTCAAGAAGGGGAGGCAGGGGGATCACAAGTTCAAGACCAACCTGGGCAACTTAGTGAGACCCTGTCTCAAAATAAAAAGTGCTGGGGTTGAAGCTCAGTGAGTCCCTAGATTCCATTCCCAGTAAGGCAAAAGAAAAAAAGCAAAAGAAATTAAGGCAATTTCACTTGCTGAAAAGAGTTAAGAATTTAAATTGAAAGAGGCTACCTGAATATCAGTCAAAAATAATGAGAAAGCGGGGGAAAAAAACAGGTCTTGATAAAAGAAACAAAAACAAAAATAACTAACTAATACCAACCAGACAGAAAACCACGCAACACATAAAAGATAAGAGAGACAAAGTCCATAATTATTCTTCACAATTCTATTTTTCAAAAACAAACTGTTCAATATCTCTAAAGGTAAGATGACTATCAATTTGAACTGAAGAAATCTATTCCCAGGCCAACTATCACTCCTCTTTGGAGGCAATAATAATCCAAAAACTTGGAAAACTTCCCCATCTATTACTTTATTCCAAATGAGATACTAAAGTAAACTCCAAAATAAATTAAAATAGAAGGATTGTTGTGAACAGTATAATCTGCAGTACTTAATATCATTGCCTAAATAGTTGTTTATTTAATCCTAACGGCAACAGCATATAAATTCTCTAAATATGTAGCATTTAACATGAAAATGCAAAGAAAAGAAGGAAAAAAGGAGGGAAAGGAAGAACATTTATTTCTCATATTAAACAGAAGTTTCAGTCTGTAATTGAAAAAATAAGTTCTAGTACATTTTATTTAATTTTAAAGTAATATAAAAATCATTTCACTAAATCATCTTAAAGGTAGCAAGATATATTGAACAATATATCAGAATATGAGAGGTACAGTCATTGGAGATAAAAAAGAAGTGCATTTCTAGAAATCCATAGGTGAGATCTTTACAAATAAATACTTCAGGAAGGTGCTGCTGTCATTCCTGTGGTTATTCCTGAACTATTGCTTTGCTCTGTGATAAGGTACCCAATCCACTACCCTGGGTGCATTTCACGCCGCAGTGTTGGTTTAGAAAATCTCAGCAGATCTCTTGCGTCATCATTAGCTGTCCCCTTGCCATTCACTCTTTTATCCCCACACAGCTCTCTGGTTCTGACCAAGTTGACCACTGCCCTCCCCCAACCAGCTGCAGGAAAGGACCCTTTTTGGCTTATGTTAAACAATTCACTCCACTCGCCCAGTCATGTTTGTTATTTCTAAAATGTTCAAATTCAGAGTACATTGAAGAATTTGGTTGGAATCATGGAGAGGAAATGTTCACCACCTGCCTGTGAATTGTGCCATGCAATTACCAAAACTACAAAGCCTTCTTCCGTAATTGCACCATTAGATGCATAGAACCAGGAAAAGGGCAAGAAGTTGTGGCCAAAGTCACTGAATTGCTAAACTTCTGGACTTGCTGTTCTAGGAGCCCTCAACTTTCTCAACCTTTGAGCACTTTGATATGAGTTTTCTTTTGATTGTTCTGAAAGGAATCCTATCTGATACAATCTCTTTTTGTTACCCTTTCAAAGTCTGATCTTCAAAGAACACTCTTGAGGTATTACGAAGCTCTTGATAGGTTGGAACCGCTCAGAATTGCTTTCTTCAATCTGGTGTCCAGATGGGGAAAGAACATTTGTAGATTGAGGGTCCAAGGGAATGATTTCAATTTGCTTAAGCTTCAGGTGTTCAATACATGGAAATTTCCTGGTTGCATAATCTGGGAAGACCACCAAAGACCACTTTGCAGCTTCCCAAGACCCCTAGAAATTTGCACATGGGAACATTTTCTTGGTGGATGAAAACCCTGGAAAATACTCCACTTTCTTATAGCAAGGCTACCTTAAATCTTAAATAATAAAATTAACTAGGAATAAACACAGCTGCAGTCAGTCTTTAAAAACAGAGTGAAAGTAAAAAGCTTAATATAATCTTTTAATATACTGAGGGGAGATAGTATATCGAGCATTTTTGTTGCTTTCTCTATTCTTCAAGCAATTTAGTCATCAAAATGAAGATGTATGTTTGCTCAAATCCTAAATAGGATGCTACTTTTAGTTTTCCCTCTATCCAGAGTCACATTCCCCAGCATCAGAAGAATAACTTCAGAAATAGTTTGTCAGATGACTGTCTCTACAGTAGACTCATGTGATTTGGTCCACTTGGGCTGGTAATTTTGCTATAACAAAATTACCCTAGATTTGCTGTTCATGGTTCTGGAGGCTGGGGAGTTCAAGATCAAGATACCAACAGATTTGGGGTCTGATGAGGATCCACTCTGTGCTTCATGGATGGCACTTCATTGCTTCGTTCTTGGATGGTGAAAGAGACAAATGTCTCCCTTTAGAGTGCTCTGTAAGGACACTGATCTCATTTATGGGGACTTTATCCTCAAGGTCTGGCTACCTCCCAAAGTCTCTGCTTCTCCATGCCCATATACAGGGGATTTGATTGCAACATATAAATTTTGAAGAGCCACACTCATACCACAGCAGGTGACACAACCACACTTGACCATTAAAATGCAAAGAAAGCCACTTTGCCAGACTCCACATTTCTCTACCCTATATCCTGGATTAGATAACCTTCCACCCACTTAATAATTGGTCCCAAGAGAGTCAGATTTGCAAAATTGCCAAAATTCTCAACTAGAGATGTATCCTTGACAGAAACTGCCACTCCTCTGCTCTGGTTCCCCTAATTAGGGTGAGTTGGAAAAGAAGAAACCATCTTGTGAGGAAAAGTAATGTGTGGCAAGGAAATGACAGAGCAGAATAAAGAAACCTGAATTTTTGCCCTAGGCTTCCCTATTTTATTCTTTCAAAGCAAGCTACAGAATTTCTCTTCAAATTATTCCCACGTATTCAGAATTTTAAGCACCAAATTCAATAAGATATACATGATTTTTATTACTATATATATTCCTACTTCAGGTAAGTGACTTCTGTCTCCAACATTTGATTTAGGACTTTTTGTTTCTACTTTTTCATAACTACATTATTTTTCTGTTGATATGTTACCTCCACTGTCAAATCATTTGTGTAAGGATGGTTTTAAGTGTAGAAATTACTGGAAGCTGGACACAGTGGCAAACTCCTATAATCGCAAGACTTAGACAGAAGGATCTCAAGTTCAAAGCCAGCCTCAGCAAAAGCGAGGTGCTCAGCCACTCAGTGAGACCCTGTCTCTAAATAAAATACAAAATAGGGCTGGGGATGTGGCTTAGTGATCAAGTGTCCCTAAGTTCAATTCCCCATATACCACACCCCCAAAAAAGAAATGATTTCCTGGAGAATTTTTAAGAATTTACTTTCTTCTATAGACTATGCTTTTTATAAATGTAGAAATTAGTATCAGATAGTATCTGAAGGATTTTTCCCACCTAATAATTCTATGATGCATGAGAGAAGTTTCGGAACCTTGGAACTGGACTCTGAATTGTCCAGAATCTCATAAGCTAAGTTGACAATGAAGCAGGCACCTAAGGATGAACCTGTTTTGCATGGTTTCTGAATTGTTATGCTCACTCCCAAGACTCCATAACAACCAGGAACTTGCAAAGCAAAGTATAAAATACTTATGAATGTGGTCAAGTGCATATGACTATTTCCTAAAATAGTCAATGCTCTGCGTGTAATTTCTTCAGGTAGAACTATCAGATGTGCTCCATGTGGTACACAGTAAGACAACTTTTCCTGAACACAATCTGTATTCTGCCATTTTTTTAGTTTTAACAAGAGCCTTTACAATTCAGGGATGTGGAGAATTGACAGATTTTTGCACATTTTAGTGCTTTTTCACAATGTTTGCTATGTTCAGCAGAATATAAGCTTTCAGATTTAAAATATGTTTTCTAGCTTATTCCACTGTGCAAATCAGTACATTAAGCAAGCCTAGCAGAAAACCATAAGCAGGCAGACAGAAAAGCTGTGAGAAGCTTTCCTATCAAATTTGATGGGAAATAAGATTTAAATATTGGTTTGCCCACCAGGGTATAAACCAAAAGTCACAGCCCAGATACTAAAAACATAAAATAAAAATCACAAAGCAAGGTCACCGGAGACACACAATAGATTATGAAATTTGAAAGAACACACTTAAAATAATCAAAATCAAAACATACTGCATTAAGTATGCTGGATTAAACACACTATGTTAAAATATGCTAATGTAAAATAAACTGTTTTAAAATAAACCCATGTAGTGTCTATATTTCTTGCTTCACAATAGTTCAGACAGGTGTTCCTGGATGGCAGGCAGCTCTCTTCCATGCAGGGATTCTGAGTTCCAGGATTATTCCATTGAGGATACCGCCATCATCTAGGGAATTGCCATTGTCCTTTTCATGTAAACTGTCCTATAGAGTCCAGTAGTAATTGGCTTCTATGGTTCAGATCTGGAATGACCTTCAGTGACTCCTGGGTTTTGTCCCTAATGTAGCAATGTTCAAAGGTGGGATCTGGGAGAAGTGATTGTATCCTGAGGACCCTGACCTCATCTGTGGATTCATCCACCAAGAGATTAATAATCTGAGTTTATTAGTGGGAGGTCGTGAAAACTTTAGGAAGTGGGGCCTAGTTGGAGAAAGTGGGCTATGCTCTGGAAGTGTATTTCTTGTCCCTTGGTCCCTCTTCCATATATATATATATATATATCTTTCCCAGTTGCCATGAATTGAGCAGCTCTCCACCACCACACTCTTCCACCATGATGTTCTGCCTCACCTTAGGCCCAAAACAATGGAGCCAGTCAACCATGGACGGAAACTTCTGAAACTGTAAGCCTTTAAAACACATCAACAAAAAGCTAACAGAGTAGCAGCGGGAAAAAGACATGGCAGAGGCCCATCCACTGGGGAAGGGGTCCCACCCAGATGGAGCCATCTTTCCAATTCGATTCCAGTGAAAGGCAAAGGACAGCAGCAACTGCAAGCAAGGCCAGAAAATAGTCTTGATATGTTCACAAGAAGAGAAAGGATTTGGTGCCTGCCAAATCACACAAAATAGAGTGTAAGTAATACTCATCACCCACCCCAATATCCATGCTCATATAACCATTCGAAGAAATTCAATTATTGGCAAGTTAGAATGATTATGATACAAAGCAACAAATGTGTAAAGACAATTACAATTAATCGTTTTGCTGTCCCATCAAAAAGAAATCAGTTTGAGAACACAAGTAGCAACAAATTTCAGGATACTGATTTTATGGCCTGAAGGCACCATCACCCAAACATAACATCAGTGAGATTTAAAACAATTGAGAAACTTAATGGAAAAATAGAGAAGAGAAGGTAAATTTTTAAGACTTGAAAGCAAGATTTATTATTTATTATTAAAAATATGGGATTAAGTGGTAACCTCTATGCATTTCAATTTCCCATCTTTAAAGAGGTACTGAACACATTTCGCCCTAAATACTCTCAGGATTTCTATGGTAGTAGACATAAAATGAGATAAAATAGAGAAAATTCTTTGAAGTTATAGGACTGCCTATGCTAATTCTTTTCTTTTACTCAGTTTTTCAAATTCTACATATGAATAGAATTTTATGATCTATCGATTCCATAAGAAAATTCTTTCTGTAATTTAGAAAAATGTCTTCAATAATAATTTGCCTTATAATGAATATATCCATTTATACTCTTCCTCAGGGTTACTGTTAAAAAACAAGTATCTTGTGACTTATTTTACTATTTTGCAGGTCCTTCGAAGAGGACTATATTCAATTTTATTCTTGGACATAAAAAGGAATTTCCTTTTTATAATACTGCATATCTATAAGTACAGTTCCTAAGCTTCAAATGTATTTGTATGTGTGTGTGTGTATAAATATGTATACTTTATAATTTATGTACTTTCATTTTTGAATTAATGTAAGTATTAAAAAACAAAACAAAAATTTTGCTAATCATAAAAATGAAAAATATATATTAAATTATTTTAAATTTATTAAGGGTAGAAAATCTTTTTGCCATTATAAATAATTGTTAAAATATTTAATAATTTTATTAAATAAGAAAATATTTTATAGTAATCTGATAACAATTTAAAGAGAGCTATGTGGTTGGGTTTTATTTGCTTTGACACTTTGAGATCCAGCTGTTCAAAGGTGTGTCCTCAGTTCAGTTGATCTTTATACTGATTTTCATGCATGTCACATTTGAAAAAGTACTTCATAAAACTGAAACATGAAAATATGCACTAAAGGGAGGGTTTGTTGCTAATGGTCAAATTTCAATAATCATGAGATTCCTAATTTACACTGATTTATTATGAGATCTGATTAGATTATTGTGTATTTCCATTCTGGTTTTTTGTTTTTGTTTTTGTTTTTGTTTTGGGTTGCCCTTTAATTTTTTATTTTGAGACAGGGCCTTGCTAAATTGCTGAAGCTGGCCTCAAACATGCAAACCTCAGCCTCCCAAGTTATTTGGATTACAGAAGTACACCATCACATCTGGCTTGTTTTTTTTTTTTTTTTTAGATTCAAGATATTTTATTAACAGCTACTACAAATAGTATGATAGCTCAATTAGATGACCAAGTACAAAATCAACATACAAAAATCAGTAGTTTCCATATATTCAAACAATCTTTCAGAAGATTTAATGAAAGAAAAGATTTTGAATATAACAATAAAAAAAATGTTTATCAATAAAAATGTGAGATCTATTCAAAATTAATATTGAAATACCATCGAAGCAAATAAAGGCTTTCTACAAATAGAAGAACTATTGTATAAATTAATTTGTAATATAACAAAATCTCAGTGAAATCTTAACAGTTTTAAGCTATATCACCTGATGCTAAATTTAGTGAAGAAAAATAAACAAAGAAGTAGGACCAGCACTAAAACACATAAAGGCATTTTTAAAAGCCTAAATAATTTAAGAGTATCATGCTGGTCTATTAGCAAAACAGAATGCCCAGATATAAGTACACTCAGATACATATAGATATTGAATGTATAAAGAGGACATCATCTCAAATCACTGGAGAAAAGAAGTAGTCAATAAATGTTATAGAGATAAGTAAAGTAATATCCCTGCCTTACCTCATAAACCATAATAAATTCCACATGTACCAAAGATATTTTTTAAATAACACAACCATTAAATAATAATAAGTAAGCATGAAAATTTTTTCCTTACAAATCTGGAGCTAACAAGAACTATCTAACCTTTAATGACTCAAATTCACCAAGTCATAAATTATTTCACTAGTACCTTTTGTTAAATAAAAATCAAATTTTTATGGAAGAAAGCATCATAAACAAACTTTTAAAAGAAGAAAACTAAGGGAGATATTTACAGTTCATATCAAAAAGAGCTATCCTTCCTAACGTGTAAATTGACAAAATCATAACCCTTTCAAAACACAGAAAAAGGAATAAAATTAATAAACAACAAGATAACTTCATTCATTAAAAATGAGAAATGTAAGTTAAAACTGCAGGCAAAAGACCATTTTCTCTCTCTCTACATTGGCAAAAATCCAATGTTAGCTAACATACTCTATTGATAGGATCCTGGAGAGGAAAGCATTTTCTCATGCATTCTGATAGTGGTGTGTTAAAGTCACCCAGAATTATTGTGCTGTGGTCTATTTGATTCCTGGAATTGAGAAGGATTGGTTTGATGTACATGGATGTGCTGTTGTTTGGGGCATAAATATTTATGATCATTATGTCTTCCTGATTTATGGTCCCTTAAGCAGTATGAAATGTCCTTCTTTATCCCTTCGGACGTACTTTGGCTTGATGTCCACTTTATCTGATATAAGGATGGAAACCCCCGCTTTTTTTTTACTGAGTCCATGTGTTTGGTAGGTTTTCTCCCATAATTTCACCTTTAGTCTGTGGATGTCTTTTTCTATGAGATGAGTCTATTGAATGCAGCATATTGTTGGGTCTTGCTTTTTATTCCAATCTGCCAGTCTATGTCTTTTGATCAATGAGTTTAGGCCATTAACATTCAGGATTATTATTGAGATATGAATACAAATCATATCATTTTGGCTTATTTTTGGTTTTAACTTGACTTGGTTTCTCATTTGATTGGCTTTTCCTTTAGGGTAGTTCCTCCCTTTGCTGACCTACATTGTTGTTTTTCATTTCTTTCTCTTGGAATATTTTGTTGAGAACATTCTGTAGCACAGGCTATTTGTAAATTCTTTTAACTTTTGTTTATCATGGAAGGATTTTATTTTGTCTTCAAATCTGAAAGTTAGTTTTGCTGGGTATGAGATTCTTGACTGGCAACCATGTTCTTTCAGAGCTTGAAATATGTTGTTTCAGGCCCTTCTAGATTTTAGGGTCTGGGCTGAGAAATCTGCTGATATCCATATTGGTTTCCCCTTATATGTAATCTGATGCTTTTCTCTCGTAACCTTCAAAATCCTGTGTTTATTTTGAATGTTAGGCATTTTCATTATAATGTGCCTTGGTGTGGATTTATTGTAATTTTGTGCATTTGGTGTTCTGTAAACCTCATGTAGTTGATTTTCCATTTCATTCTTCAGGTTTGGGAAATTTTCTGATATTATTTCATTGAATAGGTTGTTCATTCCTTTGGTTTGTTTCTCTGTGCCTTCCTCAATTCCAATAATTCTTAAATTTGGTCTTTTCATGATGTCCCATAGTTCTTGAAAGTTTTTCATGATTTCTTACCATCTTCTCTGTTCGATTAACTTTATTTTCAAGATTAAATATTTTGTCTTCATTGTCTGAGATTCTGTCTTCCGAGTGTTCTAGTCTGTTGGTGATTTTTTCTATTGAGTTTTTTGTTTGGTTTATTGTTTCCTTCATTTCAAGGATTTCTGTTTGTTTAGTTTTTTTTTTTTTTTTCAGAATATATATCTCTTTTTCAGAATATATATCTCTTTTTCAGAATATATATTGAAGTGTTCTTTTGCTTCCTGCAGTTCCTCTTTTAACTGTTTATTGGAATGATCATTCATTGCCTTCACTTGCTCTTTTATCTCATCCTTTGCTTCATGAATCATTTTAATTATGTTCTGAACTCCTTTTCTTTTTTTTTATTGTAAACAAATGGGGTACAACTTGTTCCTCTGGTTGTATATAGAGAGGTACCATTTATGTGATCATACATTTACATAGGGTAATGGTGTTTGATTCATTCTGTTATTTTTTTCCTTCCTCCTGTTTTCCCTCTGTAACCCTCTTTTCCCTCTATACAGTTCCTCCTTCCTCCATTCTTGCCTCCCTCCCACGCCCCTTTATGTATCATCATTCGCTTATCAGCGAGATTATTCATCCTTTGGTTTTTTGAGATTGGCTTATCTCACTTAGCATGATGTTCTCCAATTTCATCCATTTGCCTGCAAATGCCATAATTTTATTATTCTTTATGGCTGAGTAATATTCCATAATATATATATATATAGATATATATACAGTTTCTTTATCCATTCATCAATTGAAGGACATCTTGGTTGGTTCCACAATCTGGCAATTGTGAATTGAGCAGCTATGAACATTGATGTGGCTGTATCTCTGTAGTATGCTGATTTTAAGTCCTTTGGGTATAGGCCTAGGAGTGGAATAGCTGAGTCAAATGGTGGTTCCATTCCAAATTTTCTAAGTAACCTCCACACTGCTTTCCAGAGTGGCTGCACTAATTTGCAACCCCACCAGCAATATATGAGTGTACCTTTTTCCCCACATCCTCGCCAACACCTATTGTTGATGTATTCATGATAATTGCCATTCTAATTGGGGTGAGATGGAATCTTAGGGTACTTTTGATTTGCATTTCTCTTATTACTAGAGATTTTGAACATTTTTTTCATATATCTGTTGATTGCTCGTAGATCTTCTACTGTGCTGAACTCCTTTTCTGACATTTCTTCTACCATGCTATCATTGGATTCTATTAATATAAAATCTTGGCTTATTTGGAACACTTTCTTCCCTTGTTTTTTCATGTTATTCACATATCTTCCCCTCTAACAGTGCAGATCTCGGTTATTGCAATTTTCCCCCATAGGCTTATAGTGACCCTACAGGTTTCCAAAACCTCTTCTTTAAAGGAGAGACCAATATTAGCAGCAGTCAGTACAGACAATATGCAGACCTAAGCCAAATAACACCTATGAAGATGTTAATAATATTGTCATAATAAACAGAGAGAATAAGTTTAATTATTATCTACAGTATAACAAATAGATTTTCAATGAGGTCTACAGTTTCTAATGGTAGACAAAGAGGATGGGGAGGGGTGTAGGATGTAACTGTTAATGGGATAAGAAAAGAGCATATAGAAGTACTAGATTGTAGGAAGAAAGAAAGTGGAATCAAAAGAAATTGGTTATTAGAATGAGAAAAAGGAGAAAGAGACTTTGGAGGAAACCGGTAAACAAAAGGAAAATAGAGAGAGAAAAATAAAGAAATAAAAACTTAAAATTTTTCAAAAAGGAGGGAAAAAGTCTACATTATAACAGTAATATACTATTCAAACCTCCTAGTCTTCAGTAGCCTGACAACGAGCTTCCAGTCTCCAGCAGGCATCTCAGGATAGATTGGCCCCACCTAAAGATGGCAGTTTCCACTCCCAGGATAATCTAAGATGGCCTCACTGGCTTCCAAACATGTTGGCAAATGGGGAACTGCAGAACGGGGCATGGGTGCTGAGTCCATGTGGGATGCAGTCAGTCGGGTCGTAGGTCCTGGAGGCAGGGCATGGTTGGTCAGGCCTGGGGTCCTGCAGGTCCTGGCTGTTGACCCAAAATGGCAGCAGCCATGTGTAACCAAACCTGTGGGTACTATGACAGTGGTCTTCCAGGCAACAGCAGGCATCTGGAGATCCGCTGGTGGTCTGCAGGCAGTCTGTAGGCTACTGGCAGATGATTGGCAGGTGGATCTCAGGCAGTGGGTAATGGGTAGGTGAAAGGCAGGCAATGGACAGGAAAGAGGCAGGCAAATGGGAAAATGGCAGATGAAAGTGAGCGATCTGCACTCAAAAAGTAGTCAAGATGCTGGCAAACTGCAGGTGATTGAGGTGGACAAATGGGGTAAACAGCAGGGGATCAATGAGCAGCAAAGACTGCCTCACAGAGAAACAGATTTTCCTCTGCTTGAAACCCAAGTTATGGAGCAATAAGGAATGCAGCCTCCCTCTAGTCTGCCATTTTGGATCTCCCCTTCATTCTGTTTTAAGTCCATAACTGGGTTTACCAATAGCTTCTAATACTTGGGAAATTGACAGTTTTGAAAATGTTCATTTCAATTTGCATTTTAGAATGAACTTTGGGAGAATCTTTTAAAGTTTGTATAAGTAGAGAGGATGTGGTAAGTTAAAACCAGATATTTTTACTTAAGGAGGTGCAGAAAAATTTGTGCCTTACTGCAATACACACAGAGCACATGAACAGGTGAAAACAACATGGTGGAGCCCCATGAGCTGTTGAGGATGCTCTCAGGACACCCTGGGTATCCTGGACACCTCGTATTAGACCACGTAGGGACACCAGAGTCAGCCAATATTGTAAATATTCATGAACTTGATTCGTTTTTTTACATGTTTTAAATAATTTTTTTTTAATTAAAGAGTATCATTTGGACTCTTTTCTTCTTCCTGAATGTATTCAGTCTTACTTTGTGATACTAGCTGAGGACAGTACATTTAAGGCACCTGGGGATTTCTTTAAAATACAGTTTCCAATTAGGTAAGTCTGGGGAGGGGACTTAAATTCCACATTTCTAACTAGTTTCCAGTTGCTGTCCATTCTGTTGATACAATGACCTCAGAATAGGCCACAGGAGCTTAGAATATAATTGCTTTACAACTCTAATTACAGGTGGCAAATACATTACGTTGACTCATAGTGAACAAAAATATAATCTAAGATCTGTTTACATATATATGAAAAAAAAGACAATCAAGAAGAGGAAAAGAAACAACCAATAATTTTTCCCAGACCAATATTTTCTCAGAATGTAACTCCATTACACTACTTCATAGATCTCTGGACGTGTTTTATACAATGTTCTGAGCAGAGGCAAGATTTCCCACATTGTCTAGAGTTGCTTAAACTTAAGCTTACCTGTAGGTAAGTTCAACAGCAGAAGAGAATGCAAAGCTTGTTCATCCTTCTTGGTCATGGTACCTGCTTTCTCAGTCTTGTCAATACAGTGATAATAACCCTGATCCTGGCAATGGTGTTGAAAAGATTACAGAAGACAATGAGGTCAAGAGTATTGTGTGTGAACTGTTCCTGTCAATCTCTACGTGCTGTTGTGATTAGGGGTTCTGTCATGCTTCCTTCTGTTCTCTAGCTAACTAAAAACATCTCAACTATCTCAGAAACACCCTAGAATATTTTAGTATAAATTTGATTGAGACATTGTGATAGAGAAGGAAAAGTAGTGTGCGGGGCGTCCGGAATTCCATCCAGTGCTTGACAAAGATCCTCCAGAGGATGTTTGCAAAGGCTCATCCTAAAAGGAATTGCCAGATGTTTTGCTCAGGAGCATGGTGTTTTTTCTGCTGTGTTTTTCTGATAATATATTACTCATTTCAGTCTGAACGGATTGCTTAAGGGGACGAGGGGAATACAACAAAAATTCCAGAAAATATTACCTACAATCTGAAAAACAATGGGTCTTTACCACTAACAAAGTCAAAAATAATTTTGCAACCGTACAATGAGTCCCTGAAAGCCTCTGGAGAAAATAGTTATAGTTCTGCCTTTGTCTCCAACAGGCTGGTTAAATCCTAACGATGGTGGTGGGGTAAAAGAATAAGGTTTCACAACATTTCTTCCTTCCTACAAAGAATAGGTCACCCCTATAATAAACGTTGGTGCACAATGCCCTGTTCTGGGAAAAAAGAGCTACATAAGACAATGTAATTTATTCAGTAAAAAAAAACTTGGCCATAAGAACCACTGTGACCGCTGCCCAGGAGGTCTTAGCAATTTAGATATTAACCAGATGGACCTAGTAGAGATGGTCACATGAGATTACTTGTCTATCGCTTTAACCGCGAGAGTAATAAGAATAGTCTTAGGTCACGTAGAATTTAGATATTAAGGAAATAAACATTGTATTAGCTCATTGACATAGTTAGATATTCTTAAAACAATTGTGATTAGGTAAGGATAATCTGTAAGGTTGCTGTTTTCTGCCTATGCTTTGGAAACTTCTTTAATTTCATTAACCACAAGACTGCCATTATAGCCTGAAGAAAAATGTATATAAACCCAGCCTTCCCCAGAATAAAGTGGGAGTGATTGCACCAGAACTAGAGTCTGTGTCTTTCATTCTCCATCCATCGCCGACGCTGTCTCCCTGCGCCCCGTTTACCTGTGTGGAACCCATGGACTCCTGCTAGGGCTAGACCCCGGCAGTAGTGATTAATTTCCAAGAGTTCCATGGAATAGTAAAAACAGAACAAAAGTTTTTGACTATTTTGAATTTAGTATGCTTGCAGAAAAAAATAGCCAATCATATTTTAAAAACTCCTAATATTTATACAAGAATGCTATAAAAGAAAAAAAAATCTAACAATTAACAGGGCAATTTTATTCTAAAGGAGTCTCTCAGTCTAGAGAAGAGAAAGAAATGAAACAAAAATGCGTTTTTATTAGAGTTTTAAAAAACAAAAATTTGTGATCTTTTCCTAAACCCCCCAAAATATCATAATTCAGGAGTATGTACATTATTTAAATTATTATTTATTTATACTAAAATATTCCATTATATATAAACAGCTATACTCTACACATTCAATCAGTTGTTTTTATGACTGCAATCCCAAATATCTTAAGGACAAAAGGTTTTCATAAATTTTAATAAAATCCTGAACAGGTTATTTTAGGTTTTGTTATGGGAGAGAAAACAAGGAGAGAAAAGGGGGAATAAAGAAAAAACTCTTGCTAAAATAGCAAAATATGTGTCCTATTTTCAAAGAAACTTTTAGAAATATCCATTCCTGAGGTAAGGCGCTTAAAAATATACATATATGCACGCGCTTTTGTCTTTCAAAAAGCAATATATGCAAAAAGTGAAACCACCCCAAATGCTTCCTTTTTTTATGTTACTAAAGAAATATTTAGCTTTATTTCCTGAATAGAATGTTAGCAGCACCGAAGATCCTCCACTGTAAAATCACAATGAAGAGTGGGAGAAAATATTCCTCTGAAACAGACCATGTTGAGTTTCAAGAACAAGAATGAAGAGAATAGCTGGATTAACACAGAGTAATTCCTTATTATAATATTAAAAAAGAGTTACAGCTCCTTTCCTCTGAGCAGCATATCACAAAAGTAACAAGTAATCTGTTGCAGTTTATAAATGGATTATACCAACACAGGAAGAAGAAAGGGCATCTGATGAGCATCTAATATGGATTGGACACTATGCAAATGTCTCAGATACATATCATTTAGTGCTTTCCAGAAATGTAGTAAAGTAGAACTGTTGCCACTTTATGAAGAGAAAAGAAGAGGTTCAGGAAAATTAAATCATAGTGTCAGAAAGCAAGTAAATTGTGGGCAAAAACAAATCCCAGACACATCTCACTGCAGAGTCATGTTCTTTCACTGGCACAGCAATAATGAAGGTATTTAGTCCATGGGCAAAATACATGGAGTCATTCCCTATTGCTAGCACACCACTTAAGTTCTGTCTAACAGGCATATAAAAGAATGGGTGTGGGGCACACAGACTATGCCTTCCTACAACTCCCTACCATTTATATGTGTGTACACATAAACTAGAAAGACCTGATACCAACAAGACTGAAAGCAAATTTTTTTGAAATAGGATAAAACATGATATAACAAAACATGAAACTGTCTACTTACATTATAAAATGGCAATCTTTCCTGAATTTGTGCTGCAACAGGATAAACACTAAATTTTCATCATAAAATCAAATATGCTACAAATATAACCTAAGGGAGAGATCTATGATTTTTACTATTTTTTTTGAAGGTTGGGGTCTCCCTATATTGCCCAAGCTAGACTCACACTTGCAATCTTCCTGCCTCGGTCTCCCAAGTAGCTTGGATTACAATTGTGTGCCTCTACTCCAAGCTGACTTTCACATGAAATGTGGCTTATAGGTTTCAGTATGTCCACTCATGCTATGTGGGGATCATTAAACTGCAGAAATGGGATCATTTCTTTATGTATCGCCAATGCAATGCTGCTAAAGCTAGAATTAACTAAATTTTGTTAATCAGCTAAATGATCCATCCAAAGTAAGTCAAGATGAATAATTTTTTGCATTTTATTTTAAAGAATAAATAGAAATGTCTCTTGTAAAATCTGTTTCTCAAAATAATAACCACACGTGGCTGATTATCAAATGTCAAACTTCAGGGTCCTGCACATTCTTTAGATCTCTACCAAGGACCCATCCTTTCATGGTACAAAGCATCAAATCAGTATCCTACCCTAGATGCAGTGGTCAAGGTTCACCATGGATCCGTTAGCCAAGGTGGGGAAGCCTTCAGTGTGAAGACAAAATAAGAGTAGAAATTCACTTCCTCTGCTTGTTTCTTTCTGCTCTCAGTGTAGCTGGAAGAGTGAGCAGGATCAGAGAGGGTTCAAGAAAGGCAGAGTCCTCTTGAAAGTGTGGAAGGTGCCTTATGAGATAGAGGAGGGCAGACCATCTTCAGCACTCACCGGGGGAGCTGGCTATCACCTGGGGCTTGCACTCTGGTGGAGGCTTCTCCCCATGATTTGGTTCTCTTTGCCTGGAGTGCCCTCTGTAGTCACCTCCCTCCTTGTCTAGTTGGCCTTTCTGGGACTTCAGATCTCTGCCTACACCTGGCTGCTTCTGGGAGTCCTTCTCCAGCCTATCTTAGATCAGTTCCCGTCATTGCACGCCTGCCTTTTCATACTTGAAATTTTATGCTTGTATTTTATTAAACACTTATGATTGAACAATAATTTTATTAAGGTTTGCTGAACTCTAAACCCCAGAAGGGCAGAAGAAATGGCCACTTTGATTTTATTATGGTGTCCCTGGTTATTAGCAGAATTCCTAGCACACAGTAAGTATTAAGGAATTCTTTTCAAATGTGTACTTGTCAAGACAGGATAGAGTCGGAGGACATCCAGTGTGACCCATTCACACCAAATGGGTAATTCTAAGGTACAAGCGTTTAACCTTGTTTATTGTTAAAAGTTTATTTTAACATTGTTTATTGAATAAGTTTTAGGCTTTCAGGTCTATATTACTCTCTCTAAAATTAATGTACTTTTCCACCTTGATTTAACTTTTATCTTTTATTTTTCTTTCAGTGGCATTCAATTTTTTTGTTTCTGCATGATTATAAATTAATTTTTTGCCAGTTGGCTGTAATTCAATAATAAAGTGTTACTTTTCCTTTCTGAATGAATATCTTGCCTTTAATTCTGTAATAGTCAAGGTGATCTTCTGCATCAGGAATTAATGTTTTGGTAGGGACCAGCAAGTGTTATTCTGCTCCTCTCCACCCTAGGTCTTAGCTTCAATTAGTATAATATGCTCATTAAATTAAGACATCTATTATGGTGCCAGCATTCACATAACAGACAGAAAAATGTCTCATGTGGGTCAATTGGAATCATTTTGCTAAATTAACATTGTAGCCTTTTGTAAGAGGGTCTTAGTAGATACAGTTATTAACAGAGATAGGGCACACATTGAAATGAGTTTTTTATGCTCTGAATACTCTGAGTAGATTTTCATTTGACAAATCTGTGTGGATAGCATCGGAGTTTTCAAAATATACCTGACTTCTGTATCCATATCACCACTTGTCAATTTGTACAGTATTAAGGATCATGCCTAATAAGCACAGGAATAAGCTTCTGGTGAATTGAGAAATGAATGCTACCTGCTATTATTTACCTGAATTTCTTATGTGTTGTCTACATATTTTGGGTCAAAGAAATCTTTGAGTAAAAGGAAATATGAATATATGTGTCCTCCTGAAATGTCTATATTGAGACTCAGTCCCATGATGATGGCTTTAAGAAGCATAATCTTTGGAAGGCTATTAGCTTGTCCTTTGGGAGGTGATTAGGACATCCTTGGTGCCATTGCAATGGAGGCCCAGGAGAGTTCCTTCATCCTTCCACCACACAAGGACACAGCTAAAAGTTGCTGTCTGTGGTGAATGAACCTTCTTCAGACAATGAAGTGACTTGATCTTGAATTTTCCATGCTCCAAAACTATAAGCAATAAATTCCTACTGTTTATCTATTACCTGGTCCATGATATTTTAGGATAGCAGCAAAGACGCTAAGATAACCTCTGGTCTACCTTTCAGGGATATCTTGGTTCTCTATGATGCCAAAATTACCCAAGATGCCTGGTTCCACTTTGCACTGACCAATACTTTGTGCTCTTCTCTGGTTAGCTCACTGGTCAAGATTCAGTAACAGAAATATTACTAACCAAGGATAGCTGTGCTCTCACTCTCAACAGACTTTACTACCAAGTGTGTTGTGTGTCCTTGAACAAGTCCCATGCTCTGTTAGCCCAGCTTTCCCAACTTTAAGACCTGCCCTGACTCTATCATTATGAATATTTAATGTACTTATGCAACACATTTCTATAAAGGCATATGACAAATAGAAGATTTCGTGTGTGCTGTCACCAATATGCATTTGCAATCTTTAGTTGGTTGGAGCTCTTGAGACCACCTGCCTGTGTGTAGACCTCCCTCCCAGATGTTTCCCAGTTGATCATTCTTCCCCAAAGCACTATTTGAGTCATGTCATTCACCAATGCAGAGCTTTCTGTCATGCTCCACAGTCTAATAATCAAGGTCCCTATGTGGCCTCATCCCCCTGTAGCTAAAGAATGACCAACATCTTGATAGTAAGGATGAGGGGTAGTCATTAAGGTCAAGTGGTCAGAAGGGTTAAAAAGCCTAATTTAGCAATTGGTCATTTCCTAATTAACATTGCTCTGTTTTGATGACTTTTGCTCATATTTTGCTGGCCACCTTTCTAATAAAAGACTGTAGGTGGGACCTGGGAATATATCCAGAGGGTCTGGTGAAAGATTATCAGACAATGGAAAACAAAGCAGTTTGTTCAAGAGTCCTTCATTCCTACCACACAGTCTGATTTTACTCTATAAACTTAAAATGACTCCTGCAAAGTTTTATAAGCTAAACCAACATTTCACATGTGGCAACCATTGTCACTGAACCTAAATGACCAGTGAGAAAATGCAAGATGAGCACCAAGACCTCCCGAGGACATTGGTTGAGAAAGAAGCCTCCTGCCCCATGGAGGTGGACAGTGCTCAACACAGATGCACCCAGGAGAGTGGGCCAAGCTCTTACCCAGAGATCAAAACCAAAGGAAAGCACCCATATTTCACCAGAAGGAACTTTCCAGCTACAAACTGGAAAGTCTGTGTCTCTACCTGGGCTAGGAGACACTCACATGCACCTGCAGCCCCGGAGGAAGTGATCTCAAAATAAACAGGCGATGCTCACCACTAGCACCTTCACCAGTTGACTTCCTCTTAATGGTCCATCAGCACAAGCTGTCTAATCACACAAATACTGAATTTTACAAGTCATCAACCTTGTCCCTCCTGGATCTGAAAAGGTCTTTATTCATTCATCCTCACCAAACAATTTATTAAAGACCTGCTATATATCAAATACCATACTAGAAACTAAAGATGCGTTCATGAACAAGGTGTGTTTTTGGAAAGAAATAGTCCATCTCTCCACAGGAACAAAGCATAACAGTAACATAGACATTTATAAT
Source organism: Sciurus vulgaris (assembly GCF_902686455.1). Taxonomy (NCBI): domain Eukaryota; kingdom Metazoa; phylum Chordata; class Mammalia; order Rodentia; family Sciuridae; genus Sciurus; species Sciurus vulgaris. Next base: position 18,943,798 of record NC_136470.1, on the reverse strand, counting down.
AGGTCTTTTGTCCAAAAAAAAAAATGCTCCAGGTTTTCATAGCAATTACAAAACTACTTTGTATTTTTTCACTTTATTCTTTGATTAATATTATAAAATGTCAGAACTAAAAATAACTCTACCAGAGTGAAATAGAAGAGACAGAGGGAGTTTTTAAAATGGGGAGAGTAGGAAATTGGAACTTTCCATGAAACTGTCAGATAAAGATGGTCAAATTATCATGTGATTCCATTTAGAAATCATCCTCATGACAAAATTATAGAGATGGAAAATAAAGTAGTGGCCCTCAGGGGTTAAAGTTGGTGGGGATTAGAGTGGATTACCATTAAAATGGATAGCACAAAGGAGATCTTCGAGGTGACAGAATCTACAAATGGTATGTAAAAACTGGCTTCTCACTCTATACTTTTCTATGCCAGTGTCAAATTACTAGATTTGATACGTATCATACTGACATAAGATGTAGGCATCAGGGAACCTGGGTGAAAGGTACCTAGCTAGGACTTCTCTGTACTATCTTTGCAACTTCCTGTAAATCTATAATTATTTCAAAATTGAATTTTTTAAAAAAGGAAGCAAGCCACAAGCACTGGGGACTTTCCATGAAGCCATCAGTTAAAATATTTGTATAGAAAACAAAGAAGCTTTTAACTGGCTCCAGAGGAGACTCCATTGCTTCAGTTCTTACCAGGGAAACATCAGGACCCCTACAATTATACTAGTTGCCTGGTCAACTGGTCAGTGTTGTGTGATTGGGTAACATGAGACCAGGGCTTATATTTAGAAGGCAAAGCAAAAACCCTGAAGCCAGCTAGCTAACATCTAAAGATTATATTGCTCCTAATTTCTATCACGTGGCTTCTGGTTATTACCTTAGGTAGAATGAGAAATATCTCAATTAAAAATTCAAAAACTTTTCCTCAGGAATTGCTGAAAGTGGTATCATTAGAGTCATACAAATTAGAATTGATACAAGAAGTTTAAGATAGGTAGTGATTTTTCATGTTAATGGACTAAAGTACCTCTTGAGTCTTTCTTATCATCAATGTCTACGGTTACATTACTTCTGTTGAGGTAAAATTATCTACATAATGTCATTACCTAGGTCTCCTGTGTATAAGGATAATGGAAAGTGCTTCCAGACTTTGCAAATGCATTATGTTCTGAAGGAATATTAACTTTTTAGCTTATACAAGTTTTTAATGGGAACATTTATAAAGCACTAAAATAATCACTCAAAATGGCTTTCTACTTATAATTGCAACAAATTTTGTAAAATTACAGATTTTGCAAGATATTACAATATATTGTATTTTGCATTGCTGAGAGACTAGACATTCTGATTCATTTTAAATATTCATGTTTATATACACATTGGTTATCTATGATCAGGAAATCAGAATGGCATGATGATAAAATATATCATTGAGTAAAATATTTAGTGCACTCCACAAAACATTACACTTGTTATATTTCAATTTAAAGTAATCATATAGTGGCTCTATCCTGTAATATACTAGCACTATTCTGAACTAACTACAGGACATAGTATGTGGATCCATTTTCATAAGCCAGAGTCCTTCAAAGTCAACCTCTAATAGCTTCCATAAGTGGAAATTTAGAACTAGAGCAACAAAAGAAATACAACAGTGCCTCTGATATTACAGCTACTTGGAGCATGTGGGTGTAGGGAGCCAAGGGAAAGTACTGGAAGGCTTCATTCCACCGCAAGACCAAACCACGTTTTTCAACATATTTAGAAAACACCTATTGTATTTTGAGATTAAAAAGAAAAAAGCTAATACTATGCTTCCTCACCATGCCATTCTGGAGTGGCTATTGCTCTAATCGGTTAAAAAACAAGGAACGTAGAAATGTCAATTACTAGAATTAGCACCCTCCAAGTCCCTGAACCCTCCTCCATAAGTATAATCGGCACACATGTAATATCTTCAACAATATCTTCGAATCATTTTGATAAACATTTCAAGTTATATATTAGTCCATTTGTGTTGCTATAAAAAAGTGGCCTGGGGTTGGGTAACTTATAAAATAAAGAGGTTTACTTGGCTCACAATTCTAAAGGCTGGAAGATTCAAAGAGCATGGCACTGATATCCAGAGGCAACCTCCTGCTGCATCACCATATAGTCAGAAAGCAACAACAGAGCCCATCTATGTACAAAAGGGACTGAGAGTGTTTGGGTGACCTAGCTTTGTAGTAACACATCCCATGAGACTGAATTACTCCCTTCTGAATGATGCCCCCATGACCTAATACCCCTCTACTAGACCCTACCTCTTAATGTTTCTGTCACCACTTCCCAATACTGCCACACTCAGGACAAAATTTCTAGCACATGAACTTTTGGTGGACATATTCAAACCATATCCAAATCATGCCACACATTATTGTATTTAAACTCTTTCAAAAATGGTAATTCCTATATATAACATAGGTAGAAGATTTTCCATTAATCAAGTCATTTTATTGGAACACTCTATATCTAGACTAATACAAAAAATTATTTTTGTAGTTGACAAAAATGTATATATTTATAATGTACAGCATGATGTTTCCATGTATGTATTGTGTTAGTCAGATTTTTGTTACTGTGACCAAAATACCTGATAAGAAAAACTTAGAGGAGAAAATGTTCATTTTGGTTCAAGGTTTCAGAGGTTCAGTCCATGGTCAACCAACTACTACTTTGCTCTGGTCCTGAGGAAGGGGAGGGAGAGAGAGAGAAGCCAAAGATAAGATACAGTACCCAAAAGCCCACCCCCAGTGACCTACCACCTATAGCCACACCCCTTGCCTGTAGTTACCATCCAGTACCCAATTCAAATTATTAATCCATAAAATGGATTAATTTACTGATGAAGTTATAGCTCTCATAATCCTGTCTTTTCCTAAGAGCCCTGCTTCTGAACTTTGCCTCATTGGGGACCATGCTTTCAAAGCTTGAGCTTTTGGAAGGGACGGGATTCCAGATCCAAACCATAAGTATACATTGTAGAATGACTAAATCAAGATAATTAATGTATCTATGACCTCATACACCTATCAATCTTTGTGGTGAGAAGAAAATCTGCTCTCAACAAATTTTGAGTATATAATACCTTGTTCTTAATCATAATCATCATGTACAGAAAAAAAATTTTAAATACATGTTAAATTGATGAATGCCATTAAGTGGTATGTTTTTTTCAATGTCACACCAGTGGAGAAATAGAAAAATAAAATGTGCTATATAATATAATAGATTTCTTCAGGACAATTAAAAAGTAAAAGATCTATATCAACAAGGATGTAACCCCAAGATAAAATACATAGATAATGCATATTTCAGAATAAATTAAAATGCATATAATTTGTATAAAGTTTTAAATTATGCCACAATGATATTTTCATACTATTCGTGAATACTTTATTTGTGTAAAGCAATGAAAAACAAACCAGAAGATTAAGTGTTAAAATTATGATAAAATATCCTTAAGAGAAGGAGAAAAGAATAAGAGATGAGGGTTTAAGGGCACTTTTGATTTCTCTATGATGTCATATTTATCTTAGTAACAACACATGCAGCAAATTAAAAAAAAATTCAGAGGCAGTTCATGTCCATCAAAAAATGAAAAAGATTATTTTTTTAATTCTTTGGGTTTTTATTGACATAATATCTGTGAAGTATGATGTATTTATGAGGTACAATGTATTTTGATTCATGTATGTATTGGTAGTGATTAGCATATCCATCGCCCTACACCTTTATCATTTTTTATATTAAATACAAACTCCTCTCTCTAACTATTCTGAGGTATTGTTAATTAATCACTCTGTTGTGCCATCGAGCACCAGAACTTATTCCTCCAATCCAGTGATAACACTGAACCCCTTGACCAAATTCTCCCCAGTCTTCCCAGGACCTAGCAATTAGCTTCTTATACTTGGGCACCTGGCATCTCATCTTACATACTTATGATGGGAAATCATTCTCTAAATACTCATAAACCAAAACAAACAATATGCTTTGTAAACTAAACAGATAAATAAAGACTGCTTTTAGTCTGCAGAATAAGCTGACAAAATCAGAAGTATGTGAAGTATTTTCTTGCTGCAGTTATTTCTGCCATTCTTTTCTTTCTCGTAAAAGGAATCATTAAAATTTGTCTGGATTGATGGAATCCCTATTACCAAACTTGTACAAGTAAGCAAAAAAATGAATATGTGGGCCAGTAAAATAGAAACTGGTGAGTCTGCCCCTCCCTCCATCCCCAGGGAAGACCCAAGTTAAACCCACGGTATTGCACAACTCATTGCCTCTATAGATGTTATGGGTGGCATTTCATTTCCTTCCACCCTGACAGCAGACTCAGGAGGACTACAATTGCTACAGCTCATTTGGAAACAACTCATATCATGGTTTTCTAGAAATTTCTATGAAGTTATCTTCCAATCCACAATTAACCCTAAACCCTGAGTCTAGACTGAACTATGAGTCCACAAGTTCTGCTGCCGGTTGGCCTGTGTCTCCATAATAAGCTCTATCTGTCCAGACTCCACAACTGATTTCCACGAAATTCTTAACTGACTTCCAAATCTTGCACAAAAATTTATTCCATACAAATCATGTGTTTTCCTGTACTCGTATCCTCTGAAAATTGGTGGCATTTTAAAACTTGTAGGAAAATTCTCTCCTAACATAGCATGCATGTTTTGCAAAATATTGCACACATTTATGATGCCCAAATAGTGGTTGACTAATAAGCAAGATATAGCAGCCAGGCACAGTGGCACATGCCTGTAATCCTAGTGGCTCAAGAGGCTGAGGTAGGAGGAATACCAGTTCAAAGCCAACCTCAGCAACAGTGAGGCACTAAGCAACTCAGTGAGACCCTGTCTCTAAACAAAGTACAAAATAGGGCTGGGGATGTGGCTCAGTGGTTGAGTGCCCCTGAGTTCAATAACTGGTATCCCCACCAAAAGAATAAATAAATAAATAAATACACAAACAAACAAACAAGATGTAGGGTAGAATCCATCTGGTCAGATATAGTCCTAACTCTCCACAAGTGCTCTGTGTATTGTCCTGTTTGCTCTGAATCTAGCCCTGGATATGACCCCAATTCTACAGTCTAACTCTATTCCCTCCACTTTTCATCATATGTCTGAGAGTCTTATATAAAGAGAGAGAATCTAGATATATATCAAAAGCATCTTTATCTCTGACTGAATATTTAATAAAACTAAAAGTGACATCTGTTCCTATCAAACATGTTTATAAAACATACTGTGTATATGAATATATTCTACACTCCTATTATGGTGAAAGAATTTGATTGCCCTAAAAGAAAGAACAAAGATTTCTGAAACAACAAACCCCCTTGACCATATATTCCTGTTCCTTAAAAAAGAAAGGTTGAGGCCACACAAGTGTCTTGGGAAACTCAGCTCTCTGGAGAGGCATGACTGGAGAAATAGCATGCAGATAGACAGCACAGCCTTAGCCTTGGGCAATGGTTAGGTTAGGTGAATTTCTGAAAGGCACATAGAGGCTCCTAGCTCAGACATTCACCTGTTTCTCACTGTGAGAAAGGATATCCTTATGACGCCTAAGTCTTCCTGCTCTTTAGAAGAATCCTATAAACATACACTATTTCTAAAAGGACATTAAAAACTTTATCCTAAATTCTAAACGCTTAATTGCCTCTGTGGCAGACGCAGAAATGCCACACTCAGAGTCAGCATCAAGAAAGGACATACTGCTCAGCTGTGAGCAGTGACCATCCCCAGATGTCAGCTTCTTCCCCATCTCCTTTGGAATTTGATACAAACTCACTGATATGGTTTGGATATGAGGTGTCCCCCACAAGTTCACATGTGAGACAATGCAAGAAGGTTCAGAGGAGAAATGATCAGGTTCTAAGAGTCTTAACCCAACCAGTGATTTTATCCCCTGGAAACTGAAGTGGCAGGGTGTGGCCAGAGGAGGTGGGAACTGGGGCTTGACTTTGGGGTATATATTTTGTATCTGGAGAGTGGAGACTCTCTCTCTCTCTCTCTCTCTCTCTCTCTCTCTCTGCTTCCCTCTGCCACACTCTTCTGCCATGACGTCCCGCCTCACCTCAAGCCCTGAGGAATGGAGCTTGCTCCTATGGACTGAGACCTCTGAAACTGTGAGCCCTCAAATAAACTTTTCCCCCTTTAAAATCGTTCTGGTCAGATCATTCCATCACAGCAGCAAAATAGCTGACTAAAACAGTCACACGCTGCAAGGTGGTGGTAGTTATGGTCATATTTTTTTTCCTCAGGACACTTCCAGTCAATGACCAAGGAAACAGGGTCATCAAAGACCTCGCCCTTTTCTACGAGGGCTCCCTCGGTAGGCAGTCTTTGTTCTGGGGCTCTCCACTGGGCAGCAGAGACCCCGTCAGATCTGTGGAATCCCACTTTCTCCCCTTTCTTTCACAGTCATTTCTTCCATAAACCAGTACTCCAAACTCTTAAATTTCTGCTTCCTGGAGAGCTTAACCTGGAACAGATACTGATGTGTCAGTCAGGACTTCTGACAGTGATGAAAAGCCAAGAAAAGACCACCCCAGGTTGGGTCATAAAACTGTCAGTACAGGCAAGAAAGAAAGGACAGTCCACAGGGCTGCTGGTATTGCCAGGAGCAGAAGGAAGTTTCCATCTAAAATTTGGTGAGTGCCTATCATGTCCCAGGAACTTGACAGAAGTCATCATCCAGCTCTTGTGATCATATTTTGAAACAGATACTGCTATTCATATTTTATGGAACAAATTTCTCACAATTTATTCGCATGCTCCTATGTGACACAGGATGCATCATAAAGTTACCTGCCTTGAAAGATAAAAGAAAGATATAGATAGGTAGATCAGGATTTGAAGTAGAATCTGATGAGTGATATGTAGTATGGAGAAAAGTGTCACCTGTCAGACCTGAAAATTGAGAGTAGACTTCCAAGAGGAATTAGCATCTGAGCTGACTCTTGAAGCCTAAGAATGCATCTGGCCTGGAATCAGATAGGCAGAAATAATGTGGCAACGCAGTCCAGGAATTCCATGTACTCAGGAGAGAAGAACACAGAGTTTTAAGTTCCATGTTTCTTATTAAAGGTGAGACCAAGATTCAAATTCAGCTTTGACTTCAAAGATTAGGTTTATTCCATTTCCACCAAAATGCAGGACCAAAACAGGTAGTGGTGGATATAAGATCCCTCTCCATCCTTCACACATGTGTCCTGAGTCAACCCCCACCTCTCTGCTTTTCCAAGGCATGGTTCTCTGGTCCTGTTGTTCCCATTAGGAACAAAACACAGTGTAAATAAGCTGACAAAAGTAGCAGAGAGTTGTGAAGGTCTTTTTTGACTGCTTGAAGTTCCCCTGTTGGGAGTTGGCAGCAAAAGTACATTCTTGGTTAGAAAATCACTCTTGTGAAAACCTCCAGAAGGTTATAGCTAATCTCAGCTATGCCACTGCTCACTCTAAATATTGACCTACCCAAGAGTGAAGCAACAAAGAAGTGTTTAGTTAGTGACTGAGTACTCTTTTAATACAATATTACAGTCCTCGGTGCTGCTAACAATTATTACTTTTGTTGTTTCGAAATGCTAATTTTAAATAATTGTTTAAATCTCGGAGAATAAAAAATGTTTTACCTCGCCAGAATAATGGAAAGAGTTTTATGATTCAGTGTTTAGCTAATGCAAATTACCTCCTGAAGACTCACCCCAAATGATGCAGAGAAGAATCCAAACAATTTTTATTAGGGAATGACAAGTTACTAGAATGTAAAATTAAGAAACTTACAGTAAAGCAACCTTCAGCATAATAACTTATTTCAGCAGCTGCTGGATTCTATTAGCTGTCATTTGGGCACTGGTTTCCAGGTGGGGTTTGATTAATCCTGACTCCTGCAAGGCACTAATTCATCATTAACCCAGTAAATAAATATTTTTACATCTTTAATTTCAGTACCTAAATCAACCAGAAAGAAATTAGACTGCTTACTTGGGGATGAAACATTGCCTTTGTAGAACTAAAGGCTGTTGTTGACCAGGAGAGAATTCATACCAGGTCAGAGGCATAGCATGGGAGTGGGTATTGAGGTAAGAAGCAGAGGTCACGATCCTGAGAGGTCTTGCTAAAAAACTGGCCAGAGCTTCCAAAAGCCATGGAGGCTGACTGAGAACTCTGAGTAGGAACCTGGGTGAAGCAGGAATCATCACGGAATGTGAAATGGACAGGAGGGTTTTGATGTAATGCTATGTCATGTGATGTGGCATAAGTGGAAGGGCCTCCTGGCTAAGTGCTGGGCCCAGTTGTCTGTAGAATCAGGCTTGGAAAGAATAAGCCAGGATGCTTCCAGCCAGATACTAGATGTCATCTGGGGCAATGGTGCTTAACTTGAGCATGTGTCAGGATGAACTGGTCTGCTGTTTAAAAATGCAGCTTCCCTGGACCAACCCCAGTATTTCTGATTCAATAAGGCAGGGATGCAACCCCGAAATTTGCATTTTTAAAATGCCAGTGATTCCTGTGCAGATTTCCTGATGAGAAACCATGGACTAAACTACAATTGTGAAATAAAAATAAATAAACAAGTTATCATCTATGTGGCAAGATGAACCATAATGATACGACTTACTGGCACAAATGGAAAGATAGAAGTTCAGGGTTACCTTCTCACTCTGGCTTTATCATAGCTGAGTATAACCCCTCCTCATGTTGCCTCCAATTCTCAGAGGCTATTAAGAAATTGCTAAAGCTGTTCATATTCAACTCTTACTAGTGTATTTTAATTACACAGAATAAAAGATTTCGTTGTGGTATTCTCACATGCAAAAATTCACTTTAGCCTACCAACTGAGTGCTCATCAGGCAGTTGTATTATAGAGGAAAGGGTACTGGGAAATAAGGAGAAAAAATTGGATTCACTTCCCAGTTCCATTTCTGGCTGAATTTATTATATTGACATGTTACTAATGCCTCAGCATCTCAATTTGCTTGAATGAAAATAATAATACCTCTGGAGAAAGATCGTTATGAGGATTAAATGAGGAGCATATGCAAGCCCTGAGCACAGTCTCTGGTACAAGGGACAATCTCTGGCTGCTGGATAAATGAACAAACACACGTCCTGGTGGATGAGAAGCTTTTCTGAAATTAAATGCATGTTGAAAATGTTGACAAACACATGAGGTGTCAGTTTTTGAGTTAGTGACAAACATGTAAAGCTGATTATTTTTAGTTATCCACCTACTTCCTTTCTCCGATGTACTTTTATCCACTAGAATCAAAAGTAGGTCATTTTTTATTTTTCTCCTGCTTTACTTTGATTTCTTACACAGCCTTGGTGTAAATCATTCAAAAGACCATTTAAACCATAGACCAGCAGAGCCTCGCAGCCTTTGGATTCAGTGCTGTTGAACCATACAGGAAAAATAATTCATTCATTTGGCTCTCATTTTGTATATCCTGCCCATGGTCTTTGGTACTTTTATTAATTTCTGGAGCATGGGCTGCGAGTTGCTCCACAGAAGTTCGTAATTACGTGGTGCTGTCTTCCATGTTAGTTCTTAGAATGGCTTCATTTATAGGCACAGCTGTCTCATCTTGACTTCTCCGGGAGCGCGGCAGAACTGGCATTTCCCGTCTCACAGCCCATTTATTTTCAGACACGTGTTGCAGCATACATTAAGTTCAATTTCTCTGGAGTTGTTATTGAGGTGTAGAACCATGCACAGTTGGATGGCATCGTGCCCTCCAAATGGGACAAAGATGAATAATGCAGACAAAAGGACAGGCAAAGGAAAAGGTAAATTTTCCAGTCTGTGACATCCGTCTCATACCAGGGAGATTTCCAAACTTTGCCCAAGAAAGGAAGCTGCGTGAATGAGAGGTGGATGGCACTTTTCTATTTATAAGTAATTTCACACATATCATTTGATATTCTACATTATGACATAGGTATAATAATTGTCCTTAATTTAGAGATGAGGAAACAGAAGCATGACGAGGTTATGAAAATCACTCAAAGTCAGAGATGGCAAACTGCACAGCAAGAACTAGAAATCTTTTTTTTTTTTTTTTTTTTTTTTTTTTGTCAAAATTGAATCCAACATTCCTTGGAAAATGACAGAATTTCTCTACATTTGCATGTGACTCTTACAAGAGTCCTTTGAAGGTTGCAGGGGGCAGGGGTACATCCAGGGTAAATGCAGTTTTCCAGAGTCAACTTTGCATAACTGGATTCAAATAAACTTCCCTCATCATGTTTTGCTCAAAGGCATTCTGTGGGTACAACCTTATAAATGTATTGTCAGTCACAAACCACAGGAGGTTCGCTTTTTCAGGTGGTCACTATTATCCCCTTTCTCTGTTTAACCAGACATCTGACATTAGCCAAAGCAAAGAGTGCTGGAGATCCTCAGCTGATCTGAACCTTCCTCCATCCTACTTGGGTAAATTCCTTGGACCTGAATACCCTGAACATCATTAGTTTACAGTAATAATTTTTCACAGAGGAACTGTTGCATACAATGGGGACTTCACTTATTAGATAATAGAATCTAAGTAAACTTTAAATAATTTTCAGTTCAAACTGTTCTACAGATCAAATATTCCACAAACATAATCATTTCCCCACAAAAAAAGGATAGATTTGTTTTTATTTTGCAGCTCATGCAAACGACATGTATGTGCCAAAATAGGAAGCTCTTCACATGAAGGACTACGTGCTCCACATGTTTGTGTAGGTCTCAGAGGGCCTAGTTTACCTCCTCTCACTTTGGTCTGCCAAGGTCCAGCTATTAAGTAATCAGTCATCTCTGCCCTCAGCTGGGAATCCCTTACTGAACATTTGATACATTGCCTTAGAAACATTTCCAAGTCTAAGAAAAATGCTAAATATGCCAGGTACAATGAGCTCAAGCTGGAGGCTGGGCACTTATGTATGAGAGGAAACTTCCAAACACATAGGGAAACACAGTGAATGCTCACAGGTGTGGGAAGTACACCTTCTCCACCTCTCCTTCTGCTGGCCTTGCACGGACGCCCTTGCCCAGAGAGGTCTTGTTCTTCTCCCACCCAATCCCTCTTCCACTCACTTCTGCTTCCAATTTACCCCTTACTGACTCTTCCAGGAAGGAGTCGATAATGGTCAGAAATAGAGATAATTTGTGGGTACATTCTACTAAGTGCTTTGAAATTTTTGTTAATATTTTTATTTTTAGTTGGTACATAATTATACATGTTTAAGGGGCCTAGTGTGATAGTTAGCTACATCTATACTATGTGTAATTTATTTAGCATTTCCATCACCTCAAACACATCATTTCTTTGTATTGGAAATATTCAAACTCCTTTCCTCTAGCCATTTTGAGATCTATAAAAATTGTAAACTAGTCTTTTAAATTTTGAAATATTCTTAAAAAGCATCTGTGAGAACTCCTTGCTTTTTCCTCCTTCTTCTTGGATTTGTGTCCTGTGCATACCCAGGAAAAGCCTGACAGTCTAACACTCCAGAATCTGTTCATATTCCCTCTCTCCCCGACCTTTGTCTCATTCTGAGCATGCAACTGAATAGTATTAGATCCAGGAGAGAAGGTGTCCTTCCCCAGGTTTAACTAATGAACCTGCATTGACAGAGATTAATAAGTTGACACTTCACTGTTAATGGAATGGGTATTCTGCATCTTTTTGGTCACTAATCCTTGAGATTTGTATTTCCTTCATCAGATATGCATCAGGGAGACATTCTAAATGGCAAAGCTGTGTCCACTCATTCTGGGGACTCCAATTAGTACCTTCAAAACAGGCACCAAACAATCTTCAGCATGATCACCATACGTAATTCTACTCAGTCAGTGGCCAACTGCTAATGTGAAACCTCAAAGTAAACTAAATGGATAATGAATGATGGTAGATCACTAGATGATACTGAAAGGCAATTCACCTGCATCCTGAGAAAAGCCTCTGAATTTCCCTACCATGATGGGTATTACCTCTACCACTTTCTCTCCATGTTGTTGGGTTTTTCTTCCCTGAAAATTTGCTAAGATTTGTCTTAGCCCATGATGCCCAAAAGCAGACCCTGTGGCAAAGTCTTTGGTATAGTGTTTTATTTGGGAAGTCACTCCCCTAGGGAGCAGGATTGATTGCAAAGGAAAAAAAGAAAGGAAGGCAATTTGATACTAGAAGACTTTATCAAGTGGTGCTTAGTGTTTGATCTCCTGGGGCCCTTTGAGAACTCTTACGAAATGTGTCTCTGAACTACCTCCCTGAGAGATGAAAACAGAAAGCATTCATCAATTGATTCTTACCCTCCACTGGGCAAGTTTTCCCTGGGACATTGTGTCCCCAGCGGGGAGGTTGTGCACTTAGGATAGCTGAACATGTTTCCAAGGACATCCGATATGAAGGGACCAGAGAATCCCTTGTCAGGGAGCTAAGAGGTACAGTGAAGGGATGGGTGAAAAGTCTGTCAGATGGCATCTGTGCAGAGTTAGTCAAGTCCTGCTTACAACTGGATATAGCAGAAGTAGATGGAATAAAAGATGGCACTATGTCCAGTACAGTCCTCCTCTAGGATTACACAGTTCCTGGCATACTTCACTTTAAGTCCAAAATGTTACAGAGCACCCTTCATGCTATGACCAGCCGTGGTGTCTACAAGGATTGATGGGCCAGTCCCTGCCACTACAGCCAACTTGAGATCATAACGGAAATCCACCATCAATCTCCTTCACCATCTGTTTTCAATTTACCTTGGCAAGTGTATTGGCAGCTATAGGTGGCCTTTCTGCTTGGATGATTCAGACCTTTGTGCTTTAGAAATCTTAGTCTCTATTTGTCTTGTCCTCATTAGTCTAGGGTTGCTGAATTGCCTATTTAGAGTTGTCACTGGTCATGCAAGCACCAAAAGACACACCAGTGAAATCCCAAATTACAGAGATTCTTCTCCCTGATCCCATTTATGTAGATCAGAGGGATAGCTAGTTCCCCACCAGTACAGCACATCCTCTCTTTGCCTGCTGGTCCTCTGATGTAAAGATCCAGCATGACCAGGGATGGTACGGTTTCATTCAGTGGGACCCTTATTGGGCTCCTTATTGTTATGCTGGAGAACCAGACTTTCTATTCTACAGAGCCTAAGATTATGAGGACAAATCTCTCCCTAAATGAGTCACTGGGAGTGATAGTGAAGAAAAACCAATTCTACTTCCATGTCTTGGTTCCCAGACCCATTTTCTAGCTATGGACAAATGATAATCATATACAATATTGGATGTTTTCCTCTGAAAGTAGTATCTAAGACAGAAGCTCAGATAACATGGCCAGAATTTTTTCATCACCCCAAACTGAAACTCTGTATCCATTAAATGATAACTCGCATTACACTTTCCCCAACATCCCTAGTAACCAGTCTACATTCTTCATCTAAGTATAATCATAAAACATTTGTCTTTCTTCATCTGGCTTCCATTAAACATAGTATTGGAAATTCTAGACAAAAGGAAAAGGGAAATAAAAGGCAACCAAATGGAAAGAATTAAATTTATCTCTTTCACAAATGACATGATCTTGTATTTAGACAACACCAAAGATTTCACAAAAAAATTTCAAGTGGCAATGGTTGTGTTACAATGTGAATGCACTTAATACTACTGAATTAAACACTAAAAATTGGTTGAACAGTACATTTTGTAATATGTCTATGTTGATTATATATAAATGTTATAGTTTGGATCTGGAACTTTCCCACAAAGGCTCATGTGTTAAGGGCTTGTTCCCCAGGTGGTGGTACTATGGGGAAATGGTAGAAACTTTAGGATGTGGGCTCTAGTTGAAGGAAGCAGGTCGCTGGGAACATGTCTCTGAAGGATATGCCTATCCCTAGCCCCCTCTTCTCGCTTCCTCTCACTTTCTTTCTCTTCCATGTGATGAGAGTTTTGCTCTACCATGTGTTCCCTGCCGTGACGTTATGCCTCACCACAAACATCTGAAACCATGAGCCCAAATTAATCTTTTGTCCTTTAACTTGATTTTCTGACGTATTCTGTCATGGTGATGGAAAGATGACTTTCAAAGTAAAGTTTTATATAACACATTTTAATTTTACATATTTCTTATAAGTACATTATGTCAATTCTAATAGTTATATGTATATTCCAGTCTCCTGTCTCTGGTCAAACCACAACAAAAACAGAAAAACAGCTTTTGATTTTCTTTACTGCTGGAAATCAAGAAAAACGCCGGATCCATAGGCAAAAGTCAGTGTCAGAAGTTTTGAGACCAGATGCAGCCCAGCAGCTCTGTTGAGGATACCACCTGATACACTCAAGGGTGCACGAGTTCAGGAAACGAAAAGAGCATTTTAACTCAGAGTCAGGAAAAACACGTGGAGGTGTCACATCTCAGGGACCTTGAGCACAGAAGGAATTTCCACAGTGGAGGTTGGGGAGGAGGATATTGCAGTCTTCTGACTGCAGGAACAAAGACATTGCTTCTTCTGCCTTCAGAATATTGAAATCTTTATTGAGTTATATTTGGGAACTACTCAGAATAGCTGCTAAAGTAATTTCCATATTGATTGCTGCCAAGCTGAGAAAAAGCAGTGTCCCCCAGCTACAGGAAATATTTGGTATATGGGCAGAAAGAGGTACCCAATGAAATCTGGGGTCTTCCACCAAACCCTTTTGGAAGTACTTGCCCTGCTTCTCAAGTTCATCAAATGGGATTAAAAAAAAAAAAAAACTTAAATTTTCAAGTCCAGCAGGTTATTGGAACAAAAGTAACTATAAAATTTAAATCCTCTTAAGGATTTCTATCCCTGAAATTAAAGATATTTATTACAAAATGGAGTTGAAATTAAAGTATATGCATTTTTATCCAATTATTACTAACCTGTACTTCTGATAGATAGGTAGCACAAACTCCCTATATTTTTCCCTCGTGTTCCATTTTTTCATACTTTTTAAAATCTGTCTTTCTTTCCTAAGATCAAGTACAAGATATACCCAAAGCCTTTTAGTGTTCACATACAAGGTCACCAGGCACACTCATGGCATCTTTGCCAGTAGGCTTGTCCAGAGAGCAGACTTTTATGCCTCCTTAAATAAGCAGCCTCATTCTTTCACAATATGAAAATGAAGAATCTACACTATAACCTCATCAGATTTCTCACACAGACCCAAGTCACAAAACACTGTCTCAATGTCATTCTCTTGGCATCTGCAGAGCAAAATGGTGAGCTGCAGCCTGTGCTCTGACTTCGTCAGCTCCTTAGTAAATTACATTCAAGGATAAAAAGGACGATGCTGCCTGCTGATAAACCACGTTCTTTATTCTCCCTTTTCTACAATGTAGTGAATAACATCACAGAGCGTGTCATTATGTACCTTATATAACAAACGTATAATTATAACACACAAAGCCAAAAAATGAGCTGCAAAGAATATCATTTCCCAACCGAAAATGGAAAGATGTTTCAGAACAGTGAACACAGGTTTTAGACTCTGAAATCTTTTAGCAGCTCGTTGTTTTTGAACATCTGAACTAGATGTCGACTGTGCTAGTTACATGTGTATTTCGGTCTTCTGTCTTGCATTTAAACACAAGTCTCAATGAACATTAGGAAATTATGAAAGAGGAATATTTTTACTTTTTAAATTTTGTAAGTGTAAAACATCAAGCTTGTGACATCACTTTTGACTCTTTGCAGCAAACTTATAGAGTAGGCATTATTATTTCCACATTATAACAGAAACTGAGAGGTACTAATAAACTTACTCAAGGTCAGCCTCTAAGAAGCTGAAACCACATTCTTACGACATCTGTTTGAATCCAATGGTCTTTGACTCTTCAAACTTCAGCACACAACTTTTTGTTGAATTTTTTTTTTATTTAGCTTTTAATTTTTTACAGACTGCATTTTGATTCATTGTACACAAATGGGGTACATCATTTCATATCTATGGTTGTACACACTGTAGATTCATACCATTCCTGTAATCATACATGTACATAGGGTAATGACGTCTGTCTCATTCCACTATTTTTCATACCCCCCTCCCTCTCATTTTCTTCTACATATTCTAAAGTTCTCCCATTATTCTCATTCCCTACCCCCACCCCCATTATATATCATCCTCCACTTTTTTTTGTTGAATTTTGATGTATAAAATTATCATTTGAATTTTTAACTTCGTGAAAGCAAAAATTCAAGTTTTCCTTAAAAATAAATTTAGAATATACAGTATGAATTAATAGTATGCCTGAAACTTGCTTATCAAATACTAAAATAACATTTTATGGTTACTTGACCTCCTAAAGTTTAGTTTTCAGTAAACCTTAAAAAAAAATCTATCAATATAAGAAAAAAAAGATATTCAATGAAATTAATTCTGAATATTTCACTAACATGATACTTTAGGTATTTTTCACCACTATAAATTTTTCATACTGTAGTCTTTTAAAAATGTTAGCACTAGCTCTTTTTAGAGGACTTAAGCCATATATATTTTTCCAAACCGAAAAAATATTAAAACTCAAGGAAAATAGGTGGAGAAATAAGGAAGATAAATAAGAAAGGGTCAAAAGGCTGACAAGAATGGAGTTCTTCTGCCACCTCGTGGCTATTCCATGTCATACCTAGAGCTACTTTAAAACCTTCAGGAAAATGTTTGTCCTTATTTTTTAAGAAAGGTTTTAATACATATTAATTTTGAAAAGATAAAATATTCACTCTGTGGTTTCCACATATGGATGCCCAATAGTTACCAACCAGAAAGTATTCATGGACCCATCTCTGCATATTTTGATTCAGTAGGTGTGGGAAAGATCTGAGATGTTTTACCCAATTATTGATAAAGATGCACTGATGGAAAATGACATATCTAGCTGATTCTAGACTGGACATGTCAAAGCTTGCAAGCTTTTCATAAACTACCATGGTCCTCTGCTTTCTGGGCTAACAGCTAAATGGCAGTTGTGTGTTTCTTTAGTGGAGTTTGGTCATATGACTGAACTCAGACCAATGGAATCTGGTCCTCCTCTTTATTGAATGTGGTAGTTTCCATCTTTTCCTGGGATAACTGGCTAATTTCGGTATTGGCAGCAACCACTTTCTTGAAACTTGGTCTTCTCTTGGGTATAGATTTCTCCTTGTTTTCCTCCTACAGAACAAATGACATCCTCAAAATAACAGTGGAGGCCTCACTATACTCTAGCCACCATGACCTCCCTGCTCCTACAATGGTGACTTCTTCCTCTGAGACCCACACAGGACCTGCCTCAGCTCTTTAAAGGCTTTCTTTAATTATTTTTTCTCACTGAACACCACAAATGCAACGTCCTTCAGAACTCTTTATTCTTATTTTGCTTTACTTTTATTCCATGGCACTTATAACATTCTAACATACTACATAATTTCTTACGTTGATTGTCTTTTTACCATAGTATATAAAATATACCCAGGGATTTTTGTTTATTTCACTGCTTTGTGCTCAAAAACAAAACAGTGACTGGCACATTGTAGGTGTTTGAAAAACATTTGTCCAATGCTTGAATGAAAGAATGAGTGAATGAATAAATTATGACCCACTCTGTCAGTAAATAAACACATGGGATAATGTTTGTCTTCACAAGTGTTCAAACAAATTAGCACAAAAAACCATATTTTTCTATTAACCTGTCATTTATATTGATGCTTTAATATAATTCCTAAACCAAGTGAGAATGCCTTGAGTTACATACTCATATATTTTTGTTAAATTGATAACTAATTTTTAAATCAATTTTACTTAGTTATAAAAATGTCATAATGTTTGGCACAGTAATCCAAGTTTTGGAAATGTGCTATAACAAAAAAAAATATGTCATATATCCATCTACTGTAGCATCACTAATAATGATAAAAAAAACGGAAAAAAATGCTTAATAACAAGAAAATAATGAATTAATTTATGCTAATTATATGCAATGAACTATTTTACAGCTATTATAATCATAAGGATGGTGCTACAATCTGAAAAATGATTTATGGTAAGTGCTACATCATTATAAAATTCAAAATCTGTCATTGCACAATTTTTATAACTACTTTTACAAAAATTATAAGTGTGCAAAAATTATAATTATTGTGTATTCATAATGAATTACATTTTATTTTCATTTCTATTGCCCAAATGTTCATGTATAACCATAGTTTCTAAAGATCCTTAGTGATTGAAAGGAAAAAATGATTGTCTTATTCCTGAAGTACTTAACGTTAGGAATAAAATGAATTTATTCTAATTTCCAAAATGTGATTATTACTTGCTATTATTCTGTTCATCAAGAACAATGTATTTCTATACAGAAATACCTTTAGTTAGAGTTCTTAGTTATATTTAGTCTTTATTTAAATTTACTTGCATAAAATGAGCAATTTATCCAATGAAAAGAATTAAAGTGTTCTGTTTTAAGTGTGCCCATCCTACCTAACTGGCTACGCTGGTTCACCTAGTGATCACTTGGTGTGTTGACAGAGGACCATATGCATCATCCTACCATACTTAATAAATAGGACCATTTATAATTGTCCCTCTTCTATGCACACTATACTTATCACTGCATAGCCTATTCCCCAGAAATTTGTGGCAGGCAAGGGCTTAGGCAAAGGAATTCAAGGCTTGGTGTTCTCCCCTTCGGGTATTGCTCCCACCCTTTGGTAATGGAACTGACCTTCAGCCTTCAGCAGGTCTTGGTTTCCTAACTCCTTGCTTGAGCTGTCCTTTCCTACCAGCTCTCAGTCTAGCTCAGCTCTTAGCTGCTATCTCTTGTGACCTTATTTACTGTTGAGATTTATTTCCTCCTAGATGCCTTGCTCAGCAAAGATTTTGGATGTGTGAATTTGAGATCCACACATTTGGATTTGGCTGTGTTTGAATTTTGTTAGCTTGGGTTTGAGCTGTGGTCTCATCCTACCCTTACTGGTTGTCATGAAAGGTTACTGCTCTCAATTACAAGGTCTCCCATTTGCATGACTGACACCCTACATCCTCCACACTATAGCAACAGCTCAAGAATTAACTTTAGGAGGAGAAACATTGACTTTTAACATTAGCTCTTTGCTTGGAAATGAAGCAAATCAATCATTCATTTATTCTTTTCCTTGTAAATTTTTAAAAAATCATATGACCAAAACCAATCTCTTTCTATGGGTGCTCTGGTCCTCTTATATCAAAGTCCCTCCATGCAAGAACATCATGCTTCTCACCCCATTGCCAGGCATGGCAGGTGACTTACTCTGGATAAAGAAATGTGAGTGAGAGTGATCTACTTTTAACTATCTAAGCCATCATGTGGTTCTTCCATTGATTTTTACTTTTTCTGCCAAAATACTAATAATGGTATAGAGAGGGATTGCTTCTTCAGTCTCCATTTATGAATAAAGCAGAGCACTAGATTCCAGCGGTGGAATTCAAAAAGAAAAAATAATTACATTGTTACATGCTGTTAAGACTTTTGGAGTCATTTGTTACCATATATAATCCAAACAATATTGTCTTGTGCAACTGTGTTTTCAACACAATAACATTTTAGGAGGCAGTGTGAGATAGTGAGCTGTGTGATCTTGAACAAGTTACCTAACCTCACTGTACCCCATCTATAACACTGAGCAACATAACTTCATGAGCTTGTTGTGATAAATAAATGAGTGAAAACTGGCAAACTCTTGCAGAGTATAAATATATAACATATGCTTAGTAAATTTTATCTGCTTCATATCAGTATTATTACTCTGCCTCAGACATGGGTTTTATCCTAATTCTGTGTGCAGAGTGTCTAGCAGAGAGTCTGACTCATTTGTTGCTCTATCTAGGTCAATTTTCCAAATGTTTTTAATTGAGCAGCTATTTCTCTTTTGTTAGGCCCTCTCATGTGCCCATTTCCATTTACTTTCCTTTATCATCATATTTTTCCTTTTTCTTCAAACCAGCAAAGATTTTATAACATAAATTTAAGCAGGATCCAAATACCTTCAAAATATTTATACCCTGAACAGACTTCATAGATTTCAATTTGTTCTTTGCCCTAAACCCATCTCCAAATAAATCACTTTAAGTACAAAAGTTTCTGCTCAAAGCACATTCTAGGATGTAATATGTTCAATTTGTAAACATTTAGAAGTACCCGAACGGTCAAAAGTTCTAGGGCCACGAGCCTCAAGGAAAACTCTCTTTAGAAACCATCTTTCCTGTTGTCACGTTGTCAAGGTGGGAATAATGTTTTCTCCTCTTTTCCCTACATGGACAACTATACAGAAAGGCAACCTTTGTTCCTTAGAAATCCTATAATTGTGTGTCCTTAGTTCCTTCACATTCTTCTCTTCTACCCACACAAAGCATCTTTAATCATTTGTGACAGTGATTTTCATTACAACTCGTTTTTCTGCATTCTATAAACAGAAGACACATGCTTTAAATTATCAAAATCTCACTGTTCAAAAACATCTCATGTTTCACTGCGATGAAATAAAATAAAAAGGTTTTTTTTTAAAGCAAAAGTACTTATTTTCCATTCATCTTTGTAGATACTGGGGTTTTGGGTTGTTCTTACTCCCTGATTTCAACCGATCCCCCAGACTTCAACTTTTCCCTCAATCTGATGGATATTTTATTTTATTACCACAATTGCTGTCTGAAAACTTAAATTTTATCATTTTACTTTTGGGGGTAAAAATCTTTATACACTCTCCAACAGATGATCTCATTCACTGGTCCCTTGCTCCTAAAGCTTCCAACTCCTCAAACTCCTGTGATACCAGCTTCACCTTCTTCTTTATTTCCCAGCTAGTTTCAGCCTCCTCCTCCTTCTAGATCTGCTGTAGACTTGTAGAGGCTCTTCAATTTCATCCCTCTACACTTTTCTCCCTATATCTCACCCTAGAGATCTCGGCTGCTCCAAGTTGTTCCTGATAGTTACTCGCACTGTCTAGAGCAGGGCCAGCCAACAGAAACATAATGTAAGCAGCAAATACGAGCCTCATGTCTCATTTTAAATTTTCTAATCATCACATTACAGAGTAAAAAAACAGCTAATGAGATTGATTTTAATTATATATTTTATTTAACCCACTATATCTAAAAATATTGTAAATTCAACATATAATCAATATTGTAAAATTGAGATTTTTTTTAGACTAGCTTTTCAAAATGAAGATGTACTTGACACTTAGAGTATATCTCAGGTAGGATTAGCCAAATTACTTTAGAGTCCTCATTGGCCACTTGTGACTAATGGCTACTGTATTAGTACATGTGCTTTCCCAAAATGTGCCTTTAGTGATCTATTTAATACCTCTCAGGAATGCCTTACCAGTGCTTCAGGTTGGCCAGATCTAAACAAAACAGACGTTCCCCTCTATTTCCTAGTCCCTCACACGGGCACCAGCTCTGCTTCCTGATTTCCTTGAGCTATCTGTATTCCAAGAAGATATCTTCACTTAGGTTCTGTGACTTTTTTAATATTGAGGAAGAAGAAAACGTCTTTCAGGTCATCCTATCCAATCCCTAGGGTTTTTCTCTAAAAAGGTATCCTAAATCTTTGACTACAGTATCTGTGAGTCTCTTAAGAGAGTAGACAAAATATGTGTGCATGAGTTTTTCCGAAAGAGCAGCCTTAGCATAAACAACCCTTTCTTTTTTTTTTTTTTTTTTGTTTGTTCTATTTAGCTATATGTGACAGCAGAATGCATTTTGGTTCATTGTACACAAATGGGGTACAGCTTTTTATTTGTCTGGTTGTACTCAATGTAGAGTCACACCATTCCTGTAATCGTACATGTACATAGGGTAATGATGTTTGGCTCATTCCACCACCATCTTTCCTTCCTCCCAACACCCCCCCCCCCCATTTCCCTCTACACAATCCAGCATTCCTCCATTCTCCCCTTACCTCCTCCCATCCCCCACTTATGTATCAGCAAACAACCCTTTTCTTTAAACAAGAGCTTAAACAACATGACACAGACCCAGCCCTGCTTTATCTGTCTTCTATAATGGTCACACCTCACGTATTACTAAATCCTATGCATACAGCCTTCCAGAGAGCTCTGTTGCAAACCTACTTCTCCCATCCCACTGCCAGTAGCTTAAATCACACCCTCATCTCTGAGTGCTTTAACTATAAGATCGAAAGACTTCAGGGATCAATGGGACCAGTTTGTCACTAGGACAAAAGTAGCTGTAGCTTAATCATACATAAATACCGGTGACAGGGTCAAGTAGACAGAGATGGTCAGAAAATTGAATCAAAATCGAATCAATGGGAAGATGAGCTATGACTTAGTGTTGTGGTCAGACCATACCACATGGTGCCTTGAGTGTCAGCTTTTTGTCACTGTGACACAATACCTGAGGAAATCAATTTAAAAAAGGAAAGATTTATTTTTTCTCATGGTTTCTGATGTCTCAATCCATGGTCACTTGACTGTGTTGATTCTGGACCTGTGGTGGGGAAGGTGTTATAGGGCAAAGTTGCTTACTTCATGACAGAAAGAAAGGTGCTGGGGACAGATACTCCCTTCAAGGACACATCCCTAGTGACCTACTTGCCCCAACTAAGCCCACCTCCTAATTTTCTACCACTTCTCAGTAGTGCCACAGGCTGGCAACCAAATGTTTAGCACATGGCCTTTGAGGGTCATTTTAGACCCAAACCATAACAAGGAGCCATGGAATCTGCCATGTCTGAGACACTACTGGGGTTCTCTGTTTATAAATCTGTGTTCTGGGACAAGGTTGACTGTGGTTGTTCTGGGGAGGCCCTAGTGCTTCTCTGCCCAGACACCTGGAGCAGGCCTGCAGCTAGCTCTGGTCTCCTTGGCTGTGCTAGCCCATGCCAATAGATTTATTCCCATTCACACAGGCCCTTTCCAGGAATCCTGGAATCCTGGGTCAAACTGGGGATGCAGCTTAAGGATGTATCCTCCAGGTCTAAGCAGGGGTTATTTCCTTCCAGAATCTGATGATTCCTCCCCAGTTCTGCCTTTTCCAGTTGTGGTTACAGGTTTCTGGAAGTTGGACTTTAGGCTAAAAACCCTGCAACCTGAGGGGCCTCTGTTAACTACATTTTGCTGGGTTTTGCTCCCCATTGCATTCTGTGAACCTCTGCTGTATTAAACATCCCCTTTTAAACCTACAGTGTCACTCCTCTTCTTAATTATTCTTCTTAGCGTCCCATAGACAAGAAATAAAATCAGAACTCCCTAGCATTGAGTTCAAGGACCCCTTGAGATCTGCCCTCAAAATGACCTTTGAATTCAATCTTCTAGAGTTCTCTATCCATAACTAACACTCTTGAGGAGGAATATCAGAGTTTTTAATCCCTATATAGTCATTTGTCCCATGTTTCCAAAAGGACGATTTCAAAACTGCATAAAATCGATAGCATTAGGTAAGATCACTGGGCCCGGAAGCAGTCTCCCTTGCAGCCACAGTGCTGCATGCCAATGAAGGCTTGGAGACTGGTCATGAATCATTTAAACGCCTTAAGTTGTCAGAACTGCTCAGGCCATAGAAGTCCTGATTCAGATTCATAAGCTCATTTATGACATCCTTCATCGGAGCTTCTTCCCCTTCCACACCAACCTGAGCAGCCAGGTGACAAGCTACCACTGCTCAGGTCAAACTGAAGCTAAAAAACCCCCTGGATTCCTACTAACACTATTAGTTAACACTGGCCTGATGCAATGCCTGTATTGACATCCTGCTGTCTTCTCACTTCTACAAAAACTAAGTTCCCTAAAAACTTCGGTGTTTCACAAGTCAAAACACAGAATGAACCTCTGTTCCATGTCCCACATGAAAAGGAGGTTGTCTCTGAGACCAAACCCCTCAGCGACTGGCTATAAGACCGCCATTTTACACTAGCCCTATCACTAAAAGCATTAGATTTATTTCTCCCTTACATTGCTCAGTAATTGCAGCTCAAATTGCTGTCATGAAAGTCCTAATCTCTATTCACTGGTGAAACCAGAATCAAGTCTGAGAGAATATTGAGGGTACTGAGTCACCCATGTTATTCATCGAAATGTCTGTCCGGAAAAAAAAGAAGCAGCTCATTGCTGGGAGATATAATGCTTTGGTGTTCATACCTCCTCAGAGGGAAAATGTCCAAGGGAGCCTTGATTTAGAAAGCCTGTCCCTGACCTGACTCTAGACAAGACCTCCTAAGCCTGTGTGCTGGGACCATGCTTCCATCCTTGCTGGGCCCACAGCACACCACCATTGTAGCCAGAGTCCTTCAAAGTCAGTCTAGTGAAAATCTCCCACTTTCAATATCTAGTTAAGTTGCTCATGCCCCAGGTGCTCAGGTGATATCTGACCACCCTGGCCTGATTTCAACAAGAACCCTGTCAAGTCAGTTTAACCATGACCCCCTCGCCCCTGACGTTACCTTTTAGTAATGTTCCGTCCATGGACACACTCTCCTCTTTCCCTGATTGTCCCAGCTGGACTCAGAATGAAACCAATGTCTACAATGAAGTCACTTTCCCTTTTTACAACAGTTCCTGATTAAAATCTGCTTCTGACAGACTCTGTTTTTCTTTAACATTGCCAATAATCCATCTCCAGAGCCTCCTGTTCAATGTTAAGGATTCACAGAGATCATGAGAGACCCTGGGAAACACACAGGAAGGAGGCTGCTGGTTTCTACTCAAAACCTCTAGTGAAGTGAAATGGCATTTACTTTAAAAAATGCATTCTATCATTTGACAGTGACGTATTTGTTTATTTTTTAAGAATTGCTTAAGACAAACATGCTCATTTAAATCTGGATTTAATATGATAGATGAAAGAGTAACTCACAATGTCCACACTCTTTTTTTTTTTCAATAAATTAAAAAAAAAAACTTTTTTAGCATGCAATCATATTATACTTTAAGTGCCATCTCTAAATTCTTACTAAATAAGGAAAGACAGGTACTACAGAATGAGATTGGTCAAGTTATGTTGTGTGCATGCACAAATGTGGCATAATGAATCTCAGTATTATATATAATTATAATGAACCAGAGAAAGAAAAAATGTACAAAGAGGGAGGGAGAAAGAAATGGAGAGAAAAAGGGAGGAAAAGAAGAAGCAAGAGCATTAGGGGAAAAGAAGACACGAGGACAAAAAGAGAGGAGAGAAAGGGGGAAAAAATCACATCTCAAGTCACATGTTAATAATAAACACAATGCTTGGTTAATCATGTAGAAAATTAGATCAATTAATCATCACTTGCGGCTTTTCCCTGTGCAATCAAAATACTGAATTATTTTGATCCTGTTAATCATGGCCAGTGAAAAACTACTAAAATCACTATTTTCATAAATTTGTGTTAATAAATCTAGGGAAAGTGCAGGATAATTTGGAAAGTTAAACAAAAGCCTTCCAGATAAAGGATCATAATTTGAAATTCATTGCATCTGTGATTTTTATTCCAAAACACAATTGGAAAATGGGATCTTTGTTGCCCTGATCCTATTCCAAGTGCTCTTAGGGAGGCAACCATGAGGTTTTACCGAGGGAGAGGGATCTGGAGTTCTCTGATTGCTAATAAAGACACAGGCACAATTCACTCCCTCTGTCTTCTTTCTTAGTGAACATAGCACAGTGTGCCTAGTGTGTGCCTACTTTCCCAGTGCTCTTCATTTTGTTAAAAATAATTGTTGATTGTGCTTTGGACTATTTCCCATGAACTATAGATGAGGCAGAGACTCTAATGAAAACAAAAATAAAACCAGTAACTACCAAAAAAGGAATATAAAAACTCAAGTTAACAATCATTGTATATTGATATTTGTTCATTTTTCAAGAAATCTCTGTTTGTAGGAATTTGGAGAAAAAGTCAAAATGAGACTAACGTTTTCCAGGAGTTGGTTGAGTGTCCCAGGGAGGGTTCTCATGGAGGTGGGGTTTGAAGGGGAGATGCTCTGGGAGGCCAAAGCCTTTGAAAGGAAGGAAGAGGAAAGAGGACTGTGTAGAAGTCACTCTGGGATGCAGGAGCCTCAAAGACGGTCCATGTGCCTTGTTTCTGCAGGAAGTGATATCCTAGGAATTCCTTGGAGACATTGTTTTTTAAAAGATGGGATAGATCCTTAAAATGTCCTGACAAATTTAGCTTTCATAAGCAATATTTGTAAAAAGTTTTTATTTAAAAGAAACTTTTCAAAAAAAATTTTTTTTAAAGAAACTTTCCATGCTAAGTGCAAATAAATCGTGACTGTGACAAAGATTCTCTGCTTGGCCAAGCTTTCGTCAGGTTCCTGAACCTTCCTTCTCCTAAGCCCATCTGTGCAGTGTTTTGTAAAACCCAGTTTTAGCAATAAACAGCCATGCTAAATCAGTTTAGTCAAAATCCCCCCCGCCCCTCACCTGATCAGGCTCCTCTCCCAGGTGAGGTCTGCTTAACCTGGCCTATCTTCAGCAAGAATCTTCTTATCTCAGGTTAGCCAGAATCCGCCTTACTCTTTGGGGTTTTGTTCATTTGTTTTTAAAGTGCTAGGGAATGAACCCAGGGCATTAGGGATGCTAAGCAAGCACTCTACCATACAGCTAATCCCCAGCCTCCTGCCTTGCTCTTGAAGCCACCTCCTACTAATTTTCCATTTACAAGCCTCCATCCTGTACGTTGGTTATAGGTTCCACTTGTCCAGGCCGTATTTGAAATTGAGCCTAATCTCACCTTTACAGCAAAATCCCCTTGCAGTAGTCCCCACGCCTATTGCAATGACACTGAACAGTCTTCCTTACCACCCTTTATCCAGTCATTGAATAATTTTTTTCTTCAATAATTTGTAGGAAGACACACCAAAATACAGATGATCCTTGACTTACAATGGTTTGACTTAAGATGTCTGGACTTGATGATAGTGTCAAAGCCATACATATTTAGAATAAACTGTGCTCTGAATTTTAAATTTTGATCTTTTCCTAGGTTACCAATATGTAGTAGATATTCTCTCCAGATGCTGGGCAGCTAAAGCAAACTGCAGCTCCCAGTCAGTGAGAAGCCACCAATACTCAACCAGCGTTCTGTGTTGCTAAGCTCTGATGTTCGGTAGTCTAGGTGCACTCAACGCATTTTTAAGCTACCATGGGTTCCTGGGATGTCATCTCATCTTAAATGGAGAAGCATTTGTATTAACATTTTTTTTTTTTTTTTGCTTCTATATACTTTTCTTCATTTATAAGATGATCTACAGTGAACACTTTGTAACTTGTAAGAGAGTTATAAGTATATAATAAAATCCAACACTGAAAGGAACGGGACAAGTCTATTGGGACAGGAGGTATGGGATGAAGAAGTTTTGGTTAAAATAAATAAAAACCACCAATGGTTCACTTTGGTTGAGTGTAACCATAAGTAGTTTTATTTTCTTTTTACTCCTCCAACTTCCCTCTAATGAGAAGTTTCATGGAAAAACAAAGCAAGTCCCCCAAAACCTTCTAAGTTTCAAAATAGTATTAACAGCATAAGCTGATGAACCTGGCTGGAGAAGTTAA
Organism: Sciurus vulgaris; assembly: GCF_902686455.1. Classification (NCBI taxonomy): domain Eukaryota; kingdom Metazoa; phylum Chordata; class Mammalia; order Rodentia; family Sciuridae; genus Sciurus; species Sciurus vulgaris. The sequence goes on along the minus strand of NC_136470.1, from coordinate 18,916,238 downwards.
CCTGGGAATTTCAGACATACGTGTCTGAGCTGAGAGAAGGAATTTAACAGCTGAGACAGGCTCTCTTGTTTGCAAGGTGCAGTGGGAGGCAGCACAAGTCTCCAACAGTGGGGGGAAACAGCAATAGTTGGGGTGGGGAAGAAGGTTCCAGCACAATGAATAGATAACATTTTGGGATTCTCAGGATTTTTGAAAATTAAAATGCCTTACCATACTGGCACTCCCTCTGAAAGCAACATCAACCTATCTTTCTTCCATGCAGGGGGCTTTCCAAGCCTCACAGGAAAATCGCAGCAAATAGCATCTGATTGAGAGTCCCGTTAACACCCCTTCCCCGTGAGTCATACCGTGCTCATCACACCTGCAGACCCTCCACTCACACCCTCATCCCCTGCCTTCAGGAGGGTTTGTACAAGGTGCCACTAGCGGCTCGCTGGATTCTCTGCTCCTCCACCAACTTGTCTCTCAGCCACCTGGCCCAACATGGTGTGAACCACTCCAGCGGCCGCACATTCTGCCTCAGGGGCTCAGAGACTGTTAGGGGTGGTCACAGAATTAGTCAACAGGAACTTGACAGTACTGGGGGAGCTTTCCAGTCCTCCTCTCATCTCTCAATTCCAGAGACCGAATTTGAGAAATAAACTAAAACCTCACAAGTATTACTGCTGTAAAACCAAAAGGAAAGTCACAAATGTAGGATGCAAAAGCTTGATGCCATTTCAAAGGCCAAAAATACTACGTTTCCAGTCAAATGCAGTCAAATGCTCGGTTATATTCCATCTCATCCAAATCAAGCAGTGGACTTAAGGAGGTAATCTGAATAGGACTTCATTCTACCTTAAAATACTCATGAAGTAGAGATTAAATGGATTTTCTTCTGAATTTCAGAAACTCGGAACAAATTAATTATCTCTAAAATATATGCCTATTTCAGAAAATGACTGTCTAAAATTCTCCAAGTGAAAGAACTACACGTCTATGTTGTGACTTATACTGGAAATTTCTGATTGGCTGTGCGATATAATCTGTTAATAGCCTTAATTATAATAAGAGTTTCGTTGTTCTAAAAAATCTGCCCTTTCATTTTTTTAATTTAGGAAATTTAATCATCTTATAATTTAAATATTCTAAAAAATAATTTTAATCTAATAACTTACTTTATAGAGTTAATTTTTTTATTTAAAACAAATTGAGTCTTAACTAATTTCAGGAAGAATTATCCATCTGTTAATTTAACCCTCAAATTAAAATTTAAATAGCTATAAGCCTTTAACTGTCTGCCTCATGAGGACATGGAACATTACTTATGAAGAAAACCTAGTGGTCAAGCCCTAGAGACCTGCCCTTACAAAGGTACAAAATTTCTACTAATTGAAATAAAAAATTCATTAATGACAGTGTTACGTGTGCCAAGACATAATGGGTAGGAGGCGTTCTTCATTTTCTGCAAATATTAACTCATATTAGTTATACAAATTAATGGTTTCACTGTGACATTTCCATACATGCAGTGATTACATCCACTCTCCCGACTACCCTTTTGTGCCCTCCTCCATCCTGTCCCCCTAGTCTCCTTCCTTTGGGGATCTTCTTTAATGAGATTCAAGGAAGAACTGTTCTAGAACACACACACACATATACATATATACATATATATGTGTGTGTGTGTGCTAGAATATGTATATTCTAGAATATATATATGATTTGCCAGACTATACACAATTTTTATTTGTCAACTAAAAAATAAGAAACATTTGAAACAAATTCTCATTTAAGGCACTGTTCAATTGAATTCACAGCTATTTCTCCAGGCTTGAGGTTTTTCTGTATTCTTAGGATAAGTGATTTCAAATTCCAGAGCCACAGAGCCCTGGCTTGAAGGAAAAGTCCAAGGGGGACCTTGGATCTAACAGTGAGGGCAGCAGACCAGTGGGTCTGAGGGTAAGATGCAGACAGTTGGGGAGAACAAGCAGGCCAGGCCATGGGTTAGCTTTAATGGGAACCTTTGATTAAATCCTATTGTATGTGTTGTGACCATAAAAGATGGAGGATGATTTGTGATTAAAATCAGGGTGCATGAAGTTCACTTTATGTTCACACTTCTGTGTGTGATATTAAGTATATTTATTGCTGTCTTCTTTCTACAAAAGGGCAAGGGACCTCTTTTATGAACCTGCTTAAAAATATATAAAAATCCAAGGCAGTTTTCTTGGTATGGGAGTTGCTTTATAGCTATCGAATAGAGATGATAAGTCCAGCGGAAACTGCACATAGGCAAGTTTGAAATTTCCATTGAAGGTCTATGTAAATGTAAAACAAAGGTTCACTTATGTCTTATAGTCCTCAAAAATGTAGGTAAAGTTGAGAACTTGGAGATAACATTGTTCTTTCCTTGGACTGGATTTATGTTTGACTATTAAAATATCAGTTAAAAAGACAAACTTTAGAAGATTCTAAAGCAAAATACTGGTCAAAAACTTTAAAGAGTGCTTGGAATTTTGAGGAAAATCAAAAATGAATGCTACTCCTGCAAGAACTTTCAGACTTCTCCAAAAATGAATTAGCAATTCAAAATAAAAGTTTCAAAGATAAGTTTTGATTTATCATCTTATTTTTCTTTGAGTTTGATGTTTTATCATTTCATTAGTAAAAACCACTTGATAGTGTGAAGACTAATTTTCTGTGTCCACTGTACTGGGCCATGGGGTGCCTATATATCTAGTCAAATTATTCCAGGTGTGTCTAGGAAAGTGTCTTTGGATGCAATTAACATTTAAACTGATAGATTGAATAAAGTGGATTGCCCTTCCTAATGCTGTCATCCAATCAGCTGACAGCAGGAACAGAACGAAAAGGCTGACCTTCCTACCAGTACAAGCGAACTCCACCTGCCTGATTATACTATGACATTGATCTCTTTCCCTCTGGATTTAAACTGAAACAAACATTGACTCATTTTGGATCCTGAGCTTGACAACTACAGATTTTGGGATTTCACAGCCTCCATAATCTTCAGAGCTAATTCCTCCGAAGAATCTACTAACACAAACAGGTACCCGGTGATCTCTATGAGCATATTGGACATGTGCCCAGGTGAATTGCCAAGCCCTGATGATCTAACCCAACACAGTACTGTTTCAGCATTTAACCTATTTCTTGATTACATAGGTAAATGGATGCATGAATAAATTAATACTTGGCTGCATAAATAAATAGGTTAGCTATGTCCATGTGAATCAAATATCCAGTTGAAAATAGACTGATACAACCTATCTTCCAGATTGTTGGTATCAATCACAAGAAGCCAGTGTGTTCCTACAAAGAATGCTTCCCAGAGGCAACAGCAAAGTTTGGTCCTTATTAGACAATTCCTGTCCTCCCTACTAGCTCAGAGTTGACTTGCTCCTTTTTACTGCATCCTTTTCTTTCCTATAGTAGACAACCGTCTCTTAAAATCTCAGAGAGTGAAACGAAAAATGGAAAACACACACACAAACCTGAAACACAATTTCCATCATACTAGAGATGAAGAGAAAAAGGCATTCATTTTTTAAAATAAAGTTATCATTTACATCCTACTAAAGACCTGGAGAAAATGACCTCATTGCATAAAAAAAAAAGAAATTCAAAACCAAGCAGAAAGCACTGCCCTTTTTACTATAAGCTCTAGTATACGAGTCTACATTGATTTAAAAGTGTCAGAAATAGAAACTTCCGTATCTGTGGTTCCACATCCATGGATTCAACCAAACAAGGAACTAAAATATTTTAATTGTATATGTACCAAACATATACAAGATATACAAGATATTTTTTTCTTGTAATTTTTCCTGAATAATATAGTATAATAATCATTTGTATATCATTTACATTTATTAGGTATTATAAAAAGTCTAGAAATGATTTAAAGTAGACAGGAGAATGTACATAGGTTTTATAAAAATACCATACCACTTTTTATAAGGGACTTGAGCACCAGTAGATTTGGGGATCTGCAAGGGTCCTAGACCCAATCCTCCTGGATACTGAGGGATGATTAGAACTGAAAAACTTACCCTGAAAAATTCCAAAAGTTATTGAATATAAAATTTATGCCAAGTAATTTCATATTTCTTTTCTCATCTAATCTTTAAAAAAAAAAAAAAAAAAACCTTAAGAAAAGTTTCATTATCTTCATAATAAAACCAATATTTTCCCATATTCAGATTAATTGGTGTCAGGGTCCAAATATACCCTGGTCTCTTTGACTCCTAAAATTTGAATTAGATGATTCTGATTTTAAATACAATTGTATAGGAAGGCTTTTAGTTAAAGTTGTGGAACAAATGTTAACAATGATTTTGATCACTGCAGATGCTACTATAGATATTCAAGCAACTGAAACCTAATGAAAGACTTTCTGGGTTAAGCTGTTTGGAACTCTGTGTCCCTTGCCATTTTCCAGTGCTTCTGATGAAAGCCCCAAGACCTGGGATTCCTGCTGTAGGATCCTAGGTAAACATTCCTAACTGATTGACTGACATTAGACCGTCAGAGGCAGAATTCATGAGACCTCCCTCATTGACTACATCCTGGGTCTGAGTCAGGAAGGAAATAGAAAAATGAAATCCTAACCTTTTGAAATGTTGGTCTGCTTGAATTACTTCACTCTTGCTTCTCGAAGTCACACTGAAAACAAGGCCCTCAAGTATCCTTGGGAGGGCTTCAAGTATTGTGCGCACACACACACACACACACACACACACACACACGTGCATTCATTGCTCAACCCTTTCATTATTTCATTGTCTAAGTGTGTGATCTCCAACTTGAGGACACTTTCAGGAATTTCAAGCAGTTATTGACTTCTGAGTCTTTGTTAGCGAAACACAATGACATAAACCACAGCTTCCTGCCCCTGACACTTCACCACATGGTATTGGTGCAGTGCCTAGCCACAAAATGCCAGATGGCTCGGAGACGTCAATTGCTGAAGAACAACACCATACACACTCTGAGGACAGGTATTTTTAACAGTGTCTCCACAGCTATCATGGGCACCAAGTCCTATAGCTGCTTCTTGAGCTTTTAGAACTGGCACAGATCAGAAGCCTCTTTAGAAACTCTTTCTAAAAGGTTTGTACTACTCTAAATCTATTCATTTTTCCTTGTAGCACTGAAGGTTTATGTCCAAGGCCTATGATCAAATATTTATTTGGACATAATAACATTTTAGCAAAGCAATACTGAATGCTCTCCAATTATACAGTGTTGCATCATTGAAAATGTTAATGCTAAAACATATCCTACAGGTGACTCCAGAAGATGCTAAACTATCTAAAGTTCAGAGTGGAGAGGACATCTACCAGGGAAACCCCTTGGGGAATAAAAACCATTACCAACCCAGGTAACACTTCTTAGATTAGAAAATTTGCTTCCAAATGAAACTTATCCTGGTAGGTAGTTCATCATGCATAGTCCAGGTCAGGGATTTATTTCCATGAAAACATTAGTTAAAAGCAGAAATCTACCAAACAGTTAATATCTATACTGAATAAGATTTTAAATAAAAATAGATAGTATATGCTATACTACTTACCACAAACCTGCCGCAAGTGATTTTATATCCTCAAGAAGTAACCAAGAAACCTTGGGCAAGAATCAATATTGAATTCTTAGCATACTTTCAAGGGATTTCAAGTCTGGATTGAGGTGATCTCCTTTATAAAATAACCATAAGAACGATATCGCTTTAATATGCTGTCACTGTGATTTTGGTTCCATGATGGCCGGGCACTATCATCTCTGCCAACTAATCTGAATTTTCATCAGTTGAGCTAGAGATTTTTGAACAGAATTTTTTCCCAAGCAATGAGTATGAAGAATGCAGGTGAAGATAAATGTACTGAAGTATATTGCTGGAGGAAAATGACCAAGTCAAAATGACCAGTGTCGGGTCTTCATTCATTCACACTTTGTGGAGCAAATTGCAAAGTAATGTTTTCACTGTTGTCAACAGATATTAAAACATAAACGGATTTTTCCCTGAATTTCCCACTTTCTCTTTCCTACCTGCTTAGCCAGTGCAGACAATGAGTCCATTCTGAGTTATTTCCTGAGACTGTGGGTGTGATACAGTGCAGTGGAAAACCAAAACTTCCTATAAGCCTCTGGTTTATGTTTTCAACTTTAAGGGGCAAAAATGAATCTGGGGGAAATGATCAAGAGGTACACAGGGAGGGATTTTCCCAGAAGATTATAAAAAGTACTGTACCAGGTTGGGGGATGGCAGGAAAAAATAAAATGTGTGGTGGTTTAGAGAGAAAGAATATTGACTCTTCCTTCCAGATTAGAATTTCAGTGAGGGGGAAAAATTCAATGTGATTTGAGAAATAGAGAACAAACTTGGATACTTGTCCCTTTTCTTAGGTCATAAACCCAGAGAAGAAATAAAGCCACGAATTAGGTATCAGAGGATATAGGATCATACAGGAAAGTCCCTTTCTAGGGAACAACATGGAAGCAATAGAATAATACCCCAGTTCTGAAGCCTAGTGTGGAATTTGCAGAAAGATTCACCGGACCTGATGCCCTTTTAGATGAGAATAAGAGATGTCTCAATAGCTTACTGCATGGATCAGTGAGCAAGGACCAAATGGCACTACAGATTGGACAGCAGATATTGGTATGACAGAACTCAAGGACAAGAAGGATCATATGAGCTTGCAATTACATAAATCTCTCTTGAGCTTAGACAACACTCAGGGAAAAGAAAGTTCTAGCACCTGATATACTGTAGGAATGGAGGAACCAAAGACAAAATTAGTTAAAAAACAGAAAAATAAAGTTAGGTTTTTTTTATACACTTGACATAGTTTATACTGAAACCTGTGCTTGTTGTAATAGATAATATAAATAAAATTTATATCTTGAATTACAACTTATAAATTACCTTCAAAATACCTGATCGCCTGGATTTCCCTAATATCATGTCATAAGAAGCCTTGCTTCAGGATCTGTAGGCCCAGTTAATTTACATCACAAGTTCTTGTAGCTTCAAATATTTGCTCACAGAGTGTATGTCACTTCTCCCTTAGTCCTGCTTCTCAGTTTTAGCACTCCCCAGTTTTAGTGAACACCTAATATTTGCAAACATAATAGCATAATAGTCTTCAAAGTCTTTTAAATAAATTATCACTTCTAGCACATCAACCATATCAGAAGTTTTACAAGACTCCCTCTACAAACAAAAAATACAATTTCAGCTATAATGATTCTCTTTTTACAGATGAAAATCACAGGCATAAAAAAAGTAATTTCCTCAATGTATGGGAGGCAAACTTCAAAATCTTTTCCATCTCTGAATCTCCAGCCTAAATCGATCTCTGTGGTAACTTGGTGAATGTATTGTCCATTCAACCCAATCATTACTTCATTATGTACTATTTACTTTTCTTTCCTTTTCTTTCATAATACAAGTAGGCCCTTGTTAGAAGTTTCCTTGTCCTAGTCATTACTTACTCTTAAATTTGCCCTTCAAACCAAATTGGAAATAATCAAAGGTCACAGATGAGGCTTTATTTTAGAAAATGTCTTTATTTTTTACCCTTTTCCCTAAGTAAAAGTATCCTTCCAACAATGTTTGCTTGCCACAACCTCTTCTCTCTTTTAAAAGAAAAATTCCCATTACTACTCTTTTCTTCCAGATGCTTACCCTCCTTTTCTTTCACTCTCTACAGCTAGGAGCGTCTACATTCACTAGCTCACCTCCTACACACACTCCAATCCACTGCAATCTCACTTCCTTTACTATGGAGACACCAAGAGCTCCTCATGATGTCACCAATGAACTCCTATTGCTCAACTCATTGAACATTCTTTGTCTTTGTGTACTTGATCGTTGTAGCACAAACATATAGTTCATTGAGAACAAGAATGATTATCTGGCATGAACACTTCCCAAAAGTGAAAACTTTAAAGAATCTATCATTGAAGTAATATGGTCACATATCCAGGACAATTGTTAAGAAACAATGGTGCAAAGAAGTAGAGGAAACAGTGTGAACAGTAAAGAGCCAGACACAGAAAGAAGAAAATTGAGGGTTTGCTCCTTTTTGAACATCTGATTCCCCATTACCTAATGGTGGCCATCTTCAAATTTCTCTATTAATACAACAACTTGGTATCCTCTTAAACACTGTCCCTTGACTCTGGAACACTTCTCAACCACAAGTCTTCCCCAAGTACCACTTCCATTGCCTGGACCTCTGTTACCCTGGCTAATTGCTACTCATTTTCAAGTCTTCACTTAAACATCTCTATATCATAGGGCCTTCCATGAGTCTCTAGGGTTAATTAAATTCTCCTTGATTCAGATAGTTTTACAACCTCCTGTAACACACATCACTGTTTTAATTACTCATTGAATGTCTAGCTTTGCTGACTGTCATCTTCAAGAAGACAGATGGAGACCATCTGTCCTGTTCACTGATGTAGGCCCAAGTCCTAATAAAGTGCCTGGCACATTATAAGTACCTGATAACTGTTCCTTCAAATGTTGAATTGAAGTGAACTGAACCAACTTCTTAAATAGACTTTTTCATCACATTTCAGAAGGTATACAGGGAGCATATTAGTCAGGTTGGGCTTCTGTAACAAAGAACCATAGACTGGGTGGTTTAAACAATCAACTTTTATTTCTGAGTTCTGGAGGCTAGAAGTGTGAGATCAGGTTCCCAACATAGTGGGGTTTTGACAAATACCCTCTTCTAGGTTGCAGACTGTCAAATCCTACTTGTGCCCTCACACAGTGGAAAAATGCAAGTTAGCTCTCTGGCCTCTTCCTATACAGGCACTAATCACATTCCTCAGGGCCCCACCCTCATGACCTAATCACCCCCAACGCCTTGCCTCCAAGTAGTATCACATTGGGAATTAGATTTCAATATAGGAATTTGGGGTGGGGAAGCTTACACAAGCATTCAGTCCACAACAGCATTGAATGAAGGAGGTCATTAAAATACCCAGAAGTACCGTCAATATGGCACAGTTGAGGGACCTGGGAATATTTAACCTATAGGAAAAATAGGCATTTAAAGCCTGTAAGTATTGATCAAAGAGTTGTAAAATTACAATTTAACTGGAGAAATAAATATCAGTGATTTATTGCCCAGAAAGTTGACTATAATAAAATGCTTTGTACATTTCAAAATTAACAAGAGAGAAGATTTTAAATGTTTTCACCACAAAAAAAATGATAAATATGTGAAGAGATGGATTTTTGGTTAGGTTGATTTAATCACTCCACAATGTAAACATGTATCAAAGTATCACACTGTACCCCTGTACCCCACAAATACACAACACACACCAACTATTGTCATCAATTAAAAATATTTTTTTGCCTAGTGTGTGTGAGGCCCTGAGTTTAATCAACAGCATACAACAAATACATAAATAAATAATAAAATTTTAAATATCCTTTTAAAAAAACTGTATATAGACAATTGGTGTACTGGAAAAAGGACTGTATATTAGAAAACAATATTCTATCAATGTTGAGTTTCCTGAGTTTGATTATTGTACTGTGGAAATGAGGATATCTTGTTCTTTCAAGAAACTCTCCTAAGTATGAAGGAGTGAAGGATCACAAACTATGTAAAGCTAAAGTGAGAAGTCCTCCAATGATTAAGTAAAAAATATGTATATATAAAAATAAAAAAATAAAACCCACTGACCAGAATAGGTCTCGGAAGAGAATCACTCCCTAAGACAAAACTAGAATAGGAGGAAAAATTCAGCTCAATATGATGACAGACTTTCTCCATCAATAATGGCCAAAAAAAAAGTGGCATGCATGGAGGTGGGAGAAGTTCCTGGCCCCTGCCCTAGTTTATACAGGCATGACTTAAGACAGGACTTCCTCACAGGACAGCAGGTGAAGGATATGAGCACTGTCTTACTACACTTTCAGGTTTCCTCTGGAAGTGAAGCAAAACTAATATACCATTCTTCTTCTCCTTAAGCAATTCCAAGTTTAAAAGGAAAAGTTGCACAAAGAGAAATGGCAGACAAGACCTTTCAGAAAGAACTGTGTTTAACACACAGTCTGGTTCATGGTTCTTTTTCCTCCAGGTAAATTGGGCTTATTCCAAGAGATAAAATGAATTTGTTTCATGCTCAATTTGTTTTCAGTTGAGGTTTGATTGACTGGTTGGTTGGCTCTTTTGTTGGTTGGTGAGTTGTTGGTTTTTTTTTTCCTTTGTTCCTCTGGATGTAATGGTTGGTTGGTTGGTTGGTTGGTTGGTTGGTTGGTTGGTTGGTTGGTTTCTCTGTATCTCTGAATGTATAAAATGTTCAGCAACTTCGTGTATTTTGCACTTTCTTCTGCATTCTTTCAGTTTGTGGTTCAGCTAGGAGCAATTGCTCAACAAACATGAAAATAATGATTGTTTATTGTTGGTGTATAATCTTATTATTCAAAAATTCAATAAACATTTTTATAGAGGTTCAAAATTTCCAGTCAGTTCACATCCCTTGAGACATGGTTGGTAGCAAGATGTTGCTTGACAGAGATAGTAAAGAGAGAGAAAATTATTTTTGAAATAAAATCATGAAGCCATAATATTAGTGTAATTAATATTAGGGCTCTGGGGTTAAACACACTCTCTGCATTACTATCCATTCTGTTTGGCATTCTTTTTGCATGGCCTTTCTTGACTTTCAATACCCAGAAAAAATGGTAATTATGGTGAATATTGAAGGATCTGGAATTAAAAATAATTATACAAGCAGTTTTTCTAAGACAGACAGCATTTAAACAGATATTTTCATGTATTTTATTATTTCTGGCTTTATTTAGGGTTTCTCTATTATTAAGCAATATAGTGCACATGTGTGTGTGTGTCACACACACACACACACACACACACACACACACACACACCCATGCAGTTTTTTTTACAAAAAGAACCAAATTTTTTCTTTTGGAAAAAAAAAATAGTTATTTTGTAAAGTTCAAAATAACCCCATTTGGAAATAAAATCATTAAATGATGCTTAAATTTTACATGAATAAATATGCCAAATTATAGCATAATTGAAATTATTTTTATCTCTTTTGTACTCATTCTTCAAATATAGAGGATTTTAATGCACCTTTTCAAAACAGTGCAAGGATGGACTAGACTGGGAAAAACAAAGAGGAAGTACGTGAAAAGATTTTCAGACCTCGCAATGAAGGGCGGATGGAGTGGAGGTGCAGGCTGGAATGCAGTAGAAGCGGAGACAGGAAGAGCACAACCCTGATACAGCCAGATATCCCATCAGAGTTCAGGATTGTCCTAAAGCAGGTCACCATCCAGAAAGCAAGTGTGCTCAGAGCCTACTGAGCCTCCACAATCCCAAAGGTTGGTTAAATGGGGTGTTAGCCCAAAGACTCCAAAGCACTCTTTTTTCTTTAATTATTTTACGTTGTCAATGAACCTTTATTTTATTTATTTATACATGGTGCTAGGTTTGTGTCTGTGTCCTCTATTCTGCACCATTGATCTACCTGTCTATTTTGGTACCAATGCCATGCCGTTTTTCTTACTATTGCTTTGTAGTATAGTTGAAGTTCTGGTATTGCGATACCCCCTGCTTCACTCTTCCTGCTAAGGATTGCTTTAGCTATTCTGGGTTCCTTATTCTTCCAGATGAATTTCATGATTGCTTGCTCTATTTCTGTGAGGTATGTCATTGGGATTTTAATTGGAATTGCATTGAATCTGTATAGCACTTTTGGTAGTATAGCCATTTTGACAATATTAATTCTGCCTATCCAAGAACATGGAAGATCTTTCCATCTTCTAAGGTTTTCTTTAATTTCTTTCTTTAGTGTTCTGTAGTTCTCATTGTAGAGGTCTTTCACCTCTTTTGTTAGATTGATTCCCAAGTATTTTATTTTATTTTATTTTTTCGAGGCTAGTGTGAATGGGTTAGTTTTCCTAACTTCTCTTTCTGAGGATTCATCACTTATGTATAAAAATACATTAGATTTATGAGCACTGATCTTATATCCTGCTACTTTACTGAATTCTACATGGTGCTAGGCAGGTGCTCTTCCACTGGGCCACAACCCCAGCCCAAAAGCAGTCTTTTTTATTTCCATGTTTTTTATTGGTGCACTATAGTTGTACATAATGATGGGAATTATTGCTACATATTTGTTCATGCAGATAATATAACAATATGATTTGGCCAATGTTACCCCCCAGCACTTCCCCCACTCTGTCCCCATCTACCAACCTTGCTCCCCTTCCTCTACTGACCTCTCTTCTTTGATTTTCAGGAGATCAATCTCCACCTTTCTTTTCTTTTTTCATCTTTATCTTCCACCTATGAGAGAAAACATATGACTCTTGACCTTTTGAGTTTGACTTATTTTGTTTAGCATGATGGTCTCTCTCTCCTGCAGGTAAATTGGGCTTGTTCTAAGATATAATGAACTTATTTCATGCTCAATTTATTTTCAGTTGAGATTTTTCCATTCATCCACTGATGGACACCTAGGCTGGTTCCATAGTTTGGCTATCGTGAATTGTGCTACTATAAACATAGGTATGCATGTATCACTGTGGTAAGATGATTTAATTCTTCAGGATAAATACTGAGGGGTGGTATGTCTGGTCATATGGTGGTTCCATGCCTACTCTTCTGAGGAACCTCCATACTGATTTCAATAGTGTTTGTACTAATTTATAGTCTCACCAACAGTAAAGCACTCTATCTTTAAAAACATCAGAGTTCCATTTCTAGGAAAAAAAGATTGTATGGACTTTTTCCTATTTTTCCTGATAACTACAAGATTTTTTAAAAGGCATTATATACAAAATAAACATAAAACTGTGAAAGGTAAAAAGAAAGTAGACTGCCTAGGGACCTTGGAACCCATAGAAGCATTGTAGTGGGTTTACTAGGGTTTTGTTTGGAGGGAGCAAGGGAGGAAAGAGGTTCTTTGCTTCATAATGGGTACCCCAACCCTCTCACCAGAGCGGTATCAGAAAAGACTGAGGTGAAAGTAGGGGTTCTCATTATTGCAGACAATGAGAAGACCCCACCTCATCCTCTGGACTTCCAACCCTCCTCTCACCCTCCCCACTGGGTGACATCAGAGGAGGCTAGAGGAGACTTAAGACTTTCATCACTCCCCAGTGGTAAGCAGGATCCTCCAATCTATGATGTGATGGAGACCATGTAGGAGGAGTGACCAGGCACTCCTGTCTCCCCAAGCCAGAGTGATATCAGTAGAGAGCTGATATCTGCCCTCCTCCCGCACCTAGCAGTAATGAAAATTACCTGCCTCCAGGGGCCTGGGAAGAAGAGGCTGTGCCTCTCACCACCAGAGTGAGGTCCAAGGAGGCCTCTTATAGCACAGATGTAAAGAAGATCCAGAGTCTCAAAACATAATACCCTAATTCCAGGATTCCACTAAAAAATCGCTCACCATGCCACACATCATACTCGACAAAAAAGAGAAAAGATAATCAACAAACACCAACACCAACATGACAGAGGTAGAAATATCGAACAATGATTGCAAAGCAAAATTCCTAAAAATGCTGTAATGAACAATCATGAATAGGCTTGAAACTAAGAAAACATAGAAGATATAACAAAGAACCAAATGGAAATTTTAGAATGTAAAGATGTAATAGTTAAAGCAAACCAAAATGAATGAATGATCTCAACATCAGAATGGAGAGGATAAAGCATCAGAGAACTTGAAGCGAGAACAAAAGAAATTTCTCAGTTCAAACAATAAAGAGAAAATAGACTGGAAAAAGGAAATTGAACAGAGCCTCAGGGACCTGTGGGACCATAACAAAATATCTAACTTGTATGTCTTTGAAACCCCAGGAAAGGAGAAAAAGAGTGGAATTGGGAAAGTATTCAGGGAAAGGATACGAAGGTTCAGATAATGCTACAAGGTTCTCAGTACGGGGTCCTTGCTTTTCTCACCCCACCTAGCCTCCAAAGCTAAAGTCAATCAATTTTAGGAAAATTATATTGACCTTCTGATGGAATCTGAAGAGGTGGTCATTGCAGCATCCCAGGTCCAACTCAGAGCATGTTATGATAAAAGCTGTATAAGTTAAAAATCCCTTTCTGACTCTTAACAGTGACAGTTCACTCTCTAGTTTGGTCCCTTACTATGAGAGGAACCTTGGAAAATCCACCAGAAGCAGACTGGAGCTGTCAGTGGAACCACACCCCAAATTATGACTGTGGAGGAGAAATAGGCAGGAAGGGTAAATCATCCTCAGATTTGGTATTTGAGAAGGAATTGTCAAGAAGGTTGCTGCTGTCCTGCTTCCTGTAACAAAGGCCCCTACCTAAAGTGGGAACCACAAGAATTACTTCAATCTTGAAATCACTAAGAATTTTATCTTTAAACAGTTAAAGAAATTTCAGAGTTTCTATCAGTTCTTGGATTATTAAATATATGTCCCAAACTGTCAGTTTTTTTGGAAGAACATATTGTTGGGACTTTTTGTTATAGAAGGTAAAGTCTAGGGCAGAGTCTAGAATAAGAAGGTTGAAAACAGGAAGCTAAACTTATTCCATTGAACAAGTTATCAGTAAATTCCACAAGCAGTGATAATGTCCATTTTAGGTTGTTTCCAAATTTGTGCTATAATTGCTTGCCACTGTTACTGAGCCTTCAGATAAAATTCTCTGTAACTTATCTGGGCCAATGCTACACGAGGGATTAGAGGAGGGTTGGTCTTTTCTGGCTTTAAATGAACTGGTGTGGACAGGTACCAGGAGAATGATAGATTCGGATCTAATGAAAGTGAGCTAGGAAATGGATACTGGGAATCATGGAAACTGGTTGAACATATGAGCCCAAAGCAACCTGTATCCATTCCCCTTCCCCACCTTGCTTCAGGAAATTTTTTTATATTTTTAAAATTTTAATTCAATATACCAAATTTCTACTTGGAAGGATAGGATAACTGCAGAAGCCTGGAGACTTGGAAATATTGAGCTGCACATTTCTTCTTCTTGAGGATTCTGGGAATCTTATAACATATTGTACCTACCATTGACCATCGAAAATGTTCCCAAGATCTGGGTAATCTTATCCCTCAGGTATTGCAAGGTCTTGTGTTTGTTTCTTGCCCAGGTTTCTCTGTCGACAAATGAGACAGAGGCCAAAATTGCGTAAATCTTGCATGCCTTAAAAAAAAAAATCTCAAGACAAAAAAAAATAATGGAAAGAAAGAAAGAAATGTCAGGTTATCCTTGGCTAAACCTAATCAGCAATAAGGAAGTGCATGGGAGCGAGCTTTGAGGGAAATCATCCTGGGTGGTACTGTGTGGAATTCTACAGAAGGGAAAGTATAGGTTACTACCTAACATCTTCAATACAAAGGCTTCTGTCTTGGTTTGACTCTTCCTGATAGCACAGCCTCAGATGCAAATTTAGACGTGAGTCCACGTGGTTATTTGAATGAAGATCACAGTAAGCAGGAATGAGGAAATAGAAAGGTGACAAGGAGGAAAGAATACATCAGGATGTGTTATCATAAATGGAGGTTTGATTCCTCCAGGTCCACTGAGAAATGAACCAAATACCCCATAGAATCACACTAGAAAAAAATAGGAGACTTAAATATTTCTCTAAATTGCTTTCCAAAGCCCTTGTTTCAGTATTGCTTCCAGACACAGAAATCCCTGCCACTTCCACTAGGTACTTTCTGAACCAATTCCCAGGAAAACAGGAGACAGCTACCAGCAAAAGTCTGACCTCCCAAGGAATGTTCTTTAATACTGAGACCAAAATCAGAGGTTGGCTGAAAGGAAGAGATGCAGGGTACCCAAGGCATCAACCCAGCATCTGAAGCAGTCACCCAACTTCATGTGATGTACCTCTTTTCAGCTCCTACAAACTTGTTAGTGGCAGCCTCAGAGCAGAATTCAGTCATCTTGTCCCCAGAAAAAGTGAAAATTTTCAACTTGCCTCTTCCAAGAATTCAACCTTTGTCAAATCATCTCACCCACTTATTCAACTGAATCATTGTAACCAGGGTTGGAAGAGAGATAATGTCTGTCACTGCCTTCAAGAAGTGTATGATTCATCAATAGCAACAGACACATAAAGAAATCGTTTTTAAAAACATGGTAAACACAATGAAAGAGGTTTGTCCAGGGCATAAGAAACTAGAAGAGGGAAGCCCAGTCTAGGGATTGCAACTTTGATCAACAAGGTCTCCCTGAAGCGGGCATTATAGTTCTGTGGAAGGGCATTGAAAACACATGAGTAAAAACAAACCACTGGCTATGGTTTGAACATGGTTTGAACCCCAAAGGTCCATGTGCTGGAAGCTTGGTCCTCATGATGGTGGCATTGAGGTGGTAGAAACTTTCAGATGGGGCCTAGTGTAAGGTAATTAGGTTATGGGCACTCCACCCTGAGGAATGGTTAATGCTCTCATGGAGTAGATCAGTCCTCATGGAACTGTATTAGTTTTCTGTGAGAATGGGCGTTACCAAGTGAGTTTAGCCTTCCTGACTCACTCCCTTGATTCTTCCCTTATCATTTGATCTTCAGTATGGACTCCCACCATGTGATGCCATCCTCCATGTTGTAATGCAGCCAGGGGCCCTCTCCAGATGCCAGCAGCAGGTCAAATAAGTCTTTGCTTTGTACATTCATGGTATCATATTACAACGACACAAGAGACTAAGCCACCACCATGCTGTATAATTCTGGTTTCCTCATTTGCTCTCTCCAATTTTTTTGGACTAAAGTTTGTACATACTGATGGCAACTTGATTTTGATACATCTACACATTATAGAATAACTAGATCATGCTAATTAACATTTTAAATACCTCACATACTTATTTTTTTGTGACGAGAACACATAAAATCTACTCTCAGCAATTTTCAAGTATATAATACTATGTTGTTACTAACTGTAGTCACCATACTATTCAGTAGGCTCCTTGAGTTTATTCCTCCTATTTAACTAAAATTTTCCTTCCAATTTTAGCATTTAATGAGAGCTTTTCCTTCACAATGATTTTTATTTATAAAAACATTTCATGTTTCATTCTATGCAATCAGGTCATTTTTATCCTTTTTACTTTTCTACCTGCTGTACAAACCTAGAAGACTCTCGATATTTGATGAATATTTAAAGAATGCATAAATGAGTTATTTTTATAATCTCATTAAATTCTTTTTTTATTATTATTATAAACAAATGGGATATATGTTGTTTCTCTGTTTGTACCTGGAGTAAAGGCATACCATTTGTGTAATCATAAATTTACATAGGGTAATGTTGTTTGATTCTCTCTGTTATTTTTTTTCCTTCCCCACACTCCCACCCCTCTTTTCCCTCTATACAGTCCTTCCTTCCTCCATTCTTGCCCCCCCTTAACCCTAACCCTAAACCTAACCCTAATGCTAACCCCTCCCACCCCCTATTATATGTCATCATCTGCTTATCAGCGAGATCATTCGTCCTTTGGTTTTTTGAGATTGGCTTATCTCACTTAGCATGATATCCTCCAATTTCATCCATTTGCCTGCAAATGCCATAATTTTATTATTCTTTATAGCTGAGTAATATTCCATTGTATATATATACCACAGTTTCTTTATCCATTCATCAATTGAAGGACATCTAGGTTGGTTCCACAATCTGGCTATTGTGAATTGAGCAGCTATGAACATTGATGTGGCTGCATCACTGTACTCTGCTGATTTTAAGTCCTTTGGGTATAGGCCAAGGAGTGGGATAGCTGGGTCAAATGGTGGTTCCATTCCAAGTTTTCTGAGGAATCGCCATACTGCTTTCCAGAGTGGCTGCACTCATTTGCAACCCCACCAGCAATGTATGAGTGTACCTTTTCCCCACATCCTCTCCAACACCTATTGTTGCTTGTATTCTTGATAATCGCCATTCTAATTGGGGTGGGGTGGAATTTTAGGATAGTTTTGATTTGCATTTCTCTTATTACTAGAGATGTTGAACATTTTCCCATATGTTTGTTGATTGCTTGTAGATCTTCTTCTGTGAAGTGTCTATTCATTTCCTTAGCCCATTTGTCAACTGGATTATTTGAATTCTTGGAGTAGAGTTTTTTGAGTTCTTTATAGATTCTGGAAATTAGTGCTCTATCTGAAGTATGAGTGGCAAAGATATTCTCCCACTCTGTAGGCTCTCTCTTCACATTGCTGATAGTTTCCTTTGCTGAGAGAAAGCTTTTTACTTTGAATCTATCCCGGTTGTTGATTCTTGCTTTTATTTCTTGTGCTATGGGAGTCCTGTTAAGGAAGTCTGATCCTAAGCCAACAAGTTGAATATCTGGACCTACTTTTTCTTCTATAAGATGCAGGGTCTCTGGTCTGATTCTAAGGTCCTTGATCCATTTTGAGTTGAGTTTTGTGCAGGGTGAGAGATAGGGGTTTAGTTTCATTCTGTTGCATATGGATTTCCAGTTTTCCCAGCACCATTTGTTGAAGAGGCTATCTTTTCTCCATTGTATATTTTTGGCCCCTTTGTCTAGTATGAGAAAATTGTATTTATTTGGGTTTGTGTCCATGTCCTCTATTCTGTACCATTGATCTACCTGTCTATTTTGGTACCAATACCATGCCGTTTTTGTTACTATTGCTTTGTAGTAGAGTTGAAGATCTGGTATTGCGATACCCCCTGCTTCACTCTTTCTACTTAAGATTGCTTCAGCTATTCTGGGTTTCTTATTCTTCCAGATGAATTTCATAATTGCTTGCTCTATTTCTGTAAGGTACATCATTGGGATTTTAATTGGAATTGCATTGAATCTGTATAGCACTTTTGGTAGTATGGCCATTTTGACAATATTAATTCTGCCTATCCAAGAACATGGGAGATCTTTCCATCTTCTAAGGTTTTCTTTAATTTCTTTCTTTAGTGTTCTGTGGTTCTCATTGTAGAGGTCTTTCACCTCTTTTGTGAGATTGATTCCAAGTATTTTATTTTTTTTTTTTTGAGGCTATTGTGAATGGGGTAGTTTTCCTAACTTCTCTTTCTGAAGATTCATCATTTATGTATAAAAATGTATTGGATTTATGAGCATTGATCTTGTAACCTGCTACTTTACTGAATTCACTTATGAGTTCTAAGCGTTTTCTGGTGGAATTTCCAGGCTCCTCTAAATATATAATCATGTCATCAGCAAACAGGGATAGTTTGAGTTCTTCTTTTCCAATTCGTATCCCTTTAATTTCTTTGGTTTGTCTAATTGGTCTGGCTAGAGTTTCAAGGATGATGTTGAATAGAAGTGGTGAAAGAGGGTATCCCTGACTTGTTCCAGTTTTTAGGGGGAATGCTTTCAGTTTTTCACCATTTAGAATGATATTGGCCATGGGCTTAGCGTAGATGGCCTTTACAATGTTAAGGTATGTTCCCACTACCCCAATTTTTTCTAGTGTTTGGAGCATGAAGGGATGCTGTATTTTATTGGATGCTTTTTCTGCATCTATCGAAATAATCATGTGATTCTTAACTTTAAGTCTGTTGATATGGTGTATGACATTTATTGATTTCTGGATGTTGAACCAACCTTGCATCCCTGGGATAAAACCCACTTGATCGTGGTGCACTATCTTTTTAATATATTTTTGGATGCAATTTGCTAAAATTTTGTTGAGAATTTTTGTGTCAATGTTCATTAAGGATATTGGTCTGAAATTTTCTTTCCTCGATGTGTCTCTGTCTGGTTTAGGTATCAGGGTGATATTGGCTTCTCTCATTAAATTATATAATCTATAATCTAAAGCACTTCTTAATAGACAAGACACAGATTCATCAACTGAGGGCAAATAAGTTACACAGTGGGTCTAATACTATATCTCTAAGACATTTTATCACTTACCTTCTCTGGAACAGTAAGGAATTAATGTTCCAGGAAAAGTTGTCCTTTTATATGTATTTTCAGAATCTAAAAGGTCTAAGTTCTGAGTGGTTTTTGGAATCAGTTGAACACATCTGAATATTAAGCCTTTATCCATCACAAGTTTCATCTCTATATAGAAGTGGGAGGTGGGTATATGAGTCCAGTAACTCCTCCCAAATTATTAGCCTCCTTATATGTGTCTGTGGGTCCATGAGCCTGCATATGTTTTGTGGGGGTAGGTGGTGGGCACGTCCATCTAATCAGGACTTTTAATGCACAGCTCATGGGCATTGGTTGTTGATTGAACCTGACTGGCAAGTTTTGTCAACAGCACAGTAGCATTTCTGTACCCCCAATTCAATGACAGTCGTGTGCAATAAACTCAGGTGTTGTTTTCTCTCCTTGTTTTGTGTACTTTGGTAGAATTCAATTTTTATGTGTCCATTACTATTTAATTTGAATACCAACTAATATATATTTATCCACAGAAAATAATCCCTGGACAATGTTTAAATCATTTTTTTTAGAACTGGTGATAAATTAGTTCAGATACATCAATACTTAAGAGGTCTGGGTTAGTTATGACTTATAGCAGAAAGCTGCAAAACACTATATAAGCTTAGGAAAGTTGTCTATTTTCATGGAGCAAATTAAAGCTAACCAATCAACCTGGAATAGTTGATCTGAAGATTCTTTGCATATTTAGTAGTTGAGAATCTACTACTGGTCAAACCTAGTACTACCCATCAGTTCCAAACATCAAACGGCTCACAATTAAATTTGTTATTTATATGATACTGGAAAATTTTATGAAGCTTCTGAACTCATGCTAGATCTACAAATACACTAGTATGAGGGGCAACAATCAGTCAACATGAAATCCATTTTTGTATTCAATTGCTGATCAAACCAGGAAGGAAGAAAAGCGATACCTGAATTCATCAACATGTGCTATGGTTGTGTCTTCTGCCACTCATGCTGAAATTTGATTGCCACATGGTGCTGTTGGGAGTTAGGGGCTTTCAAGGTGATCAGTTATTAAGAGATGAATACCTTTCCCTCAGGAGGGCGTTTGTTCTCACAAGAATGGGTTGTGGTAACCCAAGTCCCGCCCTGGCTTGTCCCTTTACCATTACCTGCACAAGGGCCTCTCTAGAGGCCCAGCAGATGCTAACGCCATGCTATCCAACTTCTCAGCCTCCAGAACTATGAACCAAAATACACTTCTTCTCCTTATAGATCACCCAGTCAGATATTTTATTATAGCAACAGAAAACAAAATAAGATAATACATTACATATCTGCAAATGAGTTCAGTTCCATGTCCTACTAGCTAACACATTAGAAACCAGAGAAAGATCAAAAAGGTGCTGGAGAAATTGGGTAACCACATGCAGAAGGATGAAACTAGACTGCTATTCTCTTGCCAGCTACAAAAATCAACTCTATGTGGATTAAAGACTTAAACGTAAAACTCAAAACAATAGAACAAATGGAAGAAAATATAGGAGAAATTCTTCAAGACATTGAAATGGGTAAAGATCTTTGTACAAAATACTAAAAGCCACAGGAAATAAAAGCAAAATAAATGGGATTATATCAAATTAAAAAGTTTTTGCACACAAAAGAAATAATCATCAGAGTTAAGAAACAACCTACAGTATGGGAGAAAACATTTGCAAAGTATTTATGTGACACAGGGTTAATACCTGGACTATATAAGAAATTCAAAAACTCATTGGCAGACCAACTCATAAACTGGTTAAAAAAATGGGTAATAGACATAAACAGACATTTCTCAAAAGACGTATAACAGGTATACAACCAACAGGCACATGAAAAAGAAAATGATCAACAACACTAATCATCAGAGAAATGCAAGTCAAAAACACAGTAAGCTATCATCTCACTCCAGTAAGAATGATTACCCTCCAAAAGACAAAGGATAGCCAGTGGTGGTAAGGATGGAGAGTAAAGGGAATGATTCCATACTGTTGTTGGAATTTAAATTAGTGCAGCCTAATTTTCTAAATCTAAATTATAGAAAAACAGTACGGATGTTTCTCCAAAAATAGAATTATCACGCAACCCAGCAATTCCACTTCTGGATATATACTGAAAGGAAATGAGATCAGTATGTCAAAGAGAATCCACATACCCATGTCTACTGCAGCACAATTCACAAAAGCCAAGACATGGAAACAGACTAAGTGTCCATCAACTGATGAATGGATAAAGAAAATTACATATATATATAATATGTATAATTACATAGACAGAATAGAATAATAGAACACCACTCAATCATAAAAAAAGAGTTGAATTCTGTCCTTTGCAGCAACATGGATGGAATTAGATTATTATGCTAAGTGAAATAAACCAGGCACAGAAACAACAAGTACCCCATGTTCTCACTTCTCTGTGGAATCTAAAAATTTTGATCTCATAGAAACTGAGAGTAGGATGGTGGTTTCTGGAGGCTGGGCAGAGTAGGGGATAGAGAGGGGTGGGAAAGGACAAGCAAGGTTACTACTTTTGGGTTAGATAGAAGTAAGGAGTTCTAGAGTGTGATTGCAGAGTAGCATGAATATTGTGTATTGCAATTGTGTATCGTGTGTCTGAAAAAGCTAGAAGAAAGGATTTTATGTTTTCACCATGAAGAAATGATAAATGGGTTTTTTGCTTTTGGTTTTTGTTGTTGTAGTACTGGGGGTAGAACCTAGGGACTCATGCATGTTAAGTCCTCTACCACTGAGTTACACCCCAGGCACATGATAAATGTGTGAGAAGATAGATGTTTAAGCTGACCAGACAATATGTACATGTATCAAAATATCACATGGTACCCAATTAATATGTACAATTTTATGTTTTCATATATTGAAATACACAAATTAAATTTTTAAAATTCAGAGAAAGTTTTTTTTTCTGGGAAAATGATTTTTAAAGGAAAATAAATGTGTTAATAAAAATTTTAATATGAAGGTAACAGTTTCAAATTTGGTATCATCTTGGCCCTATCACTATAGTTACTTTATTTTTCACTATTTTATGGTACAGTATTCAAATAGATTTGCTCTTAACTACTTTAAAACATTTTAGAGAATTATTCTGATCTAATATTATTATAAATAATTGCATCAATGTTATTGAATCCTTTTTAGCAACAGTGTGACTGCCTTCATGGATGAAAGAAAGTACAGTAGTAAAATCTAAATAATAATTGATGGGGTTAAAAGTTTGTGATCAGAACCTATTCTTTCTTGTTTTATGTAATCACAGAGCTTTCAGCAGAGAAAATAAAACCAGAGAATATTTAAATTGTTGTGAAAAATTTTTCCCATCCATTTCATTCTCCTAAATATTCACTCAAGAGTCATTTTTTTCTGTTTAGGATTATTTTTGGTTGAATTTTTTGTTTTAAATGTAGATAAGTACTTTTAATTTACCAAAAACTTTCCTTTCTCCTCCCTCAAACACTCTTCCCTCATCCATTCTCTCTCTCTCGCTCCCTCTCTCTCTCTCTCTCTCTCTCTCTCTCTCTCTCTCTCTCTCTCTCTCTCTCTCTCTCTCTCTCTCTCTCTCTCTCTCTCTCTCCCCCTCTCTCTTGCTCCCTCTCTCTCTCTCTCTCCCTCTCTCTCGCTCCCTCTCTCTCTCTCTTTCTTACATGCACACATACCATACACAATCTTCTTATTTGAGTCCTATGATCAATGAACCATGAAATATTTCTTCTTTGGCACTTCTCTTTTTCACTTTTTAGAAAAAGAATGTGATGTGATTCTACGTAAGAAAGGCAGTGGAAATCTGAAGTACATCTCTAGATGACTGTCCCTAGTACACACTATTTTTAAAAGGACCAAGAAAACTGAAGCACATGCCAATTTTTTACCACTCGTTTTTCAAATTTTTTACCTTCATTATACTTATACAAAGGGACAGCTGTGAATCATAGCAATATTTTTAACCCTTCTTTTGAATTATGTCATTATTATGAAGATGCCAGGGAGGTGGGGCAAAAAGTAGTACTTTTTAGTTGTTGAACCCAGATTTTTTTCTCTCAAAGAATCCCTGACATCCAAATGGCATACAGAAAAAAAAAAAAAAAATGTGCAATTGACAAGAAGAACTAAATTTTTTCAGAACTTTTCTGGGTTCTTCCATTTCTATTCAGAAAGTCACTGAAGTGTCAAGATTTCAAATAAGGAAATCCCCCTCTGTAATTTATACTGGGTCAGAGAAACCTAGAAGAGTTGAAATGGGCTGGGGACACATCCTAGAAAGTTACCACTTATGTGGTAATTCACAGTGGGAATAACTTGGACTCCCTGTCTCATACAAAAGGGACAGGGAAATCCTTTTCCCTTCTGACTTTTCTATCCCTAGCCCCAAAGAACCAACCTATTTCCAACCAAGTCACCTGTCACTACATTTCCATAATCTAACTATAAAAGGAAATACCATTCTGCTGTTTATTTTTTGTACATATTTATAACCACTAAAGTTTTTAACTTTTATGAGAAAAAAAAAGCAATAGATCTTTGAAAATATCCAAAGAATAAGTAAAAAGGGTAAGAGAGAAAAGAGATAGAATACAAGGAAAACAATGAATGAAATTAAAATATTCTCTTGAAAATAATAAGCTCTCCATAAGACCACTTCTTTTGTCATTAAAGACTAGTCTTTGAATTGAAAAGGGAAAGCCCAGAAGATTCACTGAAGTTAAACATTTTTAAAACAAGGTGGTTAACCTACTTTCTTTTGTATCCCCTTCTAAATCTCAGCTACCACCTAAACGCGTATCACAATCTCCTTAAGCTCATAGTCCTAGCAGGTACCACACCCACACAACAGGAACTCATGGTGGCAAGATGTGAGCTATGTAAAATCCATTCCAGAGTCTCCAGTTTCTACTACTTGATCCTGAATCTCTTGGTGTTTCCTGTACAGAATAGAGGCAACAGAGAAAATGCAATGGGTTAAAAAGTTGGAAACATATTTTCCAAATACCATGATATCCACGGGTCCCACGATCTCCAAAATGTAAAACACATCAGTGAGAGTCAGGGCTTTAACTTGGTGGCACACTTCAGGGGTGGCCCCCATCATTGGCAGCTTGTGACACAGCTGGAATTTAGAACATGCCTGCTTGATAGAATACAAGCCCAGAAGTGGCACATCAACAAAGCTAATGTCTGGGGCAGAAATATGCCCCCTGGATCATTTCTTTAGGGTAGATTGAGATAAAACAGCCATGCCATTGACTTCTCTCGGTTTGAACTCACACACATCTGCTGCTTAGTTTTTGCATGTATTTGTAACTACTAAAGTTTTAAAGTTTTATAAGAAAAAAAAAGCAATAGACCTTTGAAAATACACAGAGAGTATATTTAAAAAGGGGGGAAAGTGAAAGAGAGAAAAGAGAGCCTTCATCTCTCACCTGGCAAAATTCCTGCCAGATTTCATTAGTTTCAATTTTTCTCTCTCTCTCTCTTTTTTTAATTCAAATTTTTCTCTTTCTTAAACAATTTATTATATTTTTATCAAAATCCCCCCAGCTGTGATGAAGAAATCAAGATGCAAAAATAAAAGTGTTTTTAGGGACACTTTGGGGACTCAGTTGCTGAAAAGAATTCAAACTGGACTTTCAGTATTCTGACATATAGCCCCAAATAGTATCATAATTATTATTTGACCAACAAGAGGCCTCCCAAGTGACCCTATCCAGAATAGAATCTTAGTCATTTCTCAACCAGACAATACACAAACAAGTCTGTGTACATTCTGGGATTGAGCTTTGTACTAGGTAGGAATAAGGGAAATAGATTACTTTTGCTCAAAACTAAGAAAAATTGCTTCCTTTTTGTGTAGATTCATACCAAAAAAATTTGTTTTCTTTGTTTTTACTGAATCTACTACTTATTTAGGATTTAGTTGGATCTTTTGAAATAAAAACCATGAAAGTTTAAGGAAACTTTGCTCAATACCACACAAAACAAAATATTTCTTCAATACAGAATTCACCATTCCAGGATTTTTTTTCCAATTAATTACACAAATCTGATTGTAGTAGATTTTAATGAAAGTAATTATATTCAGAATTAATGACATTCTTCGAATCGTGAGTCATGAAATGCTTGCTAAACATCCCATTTAATAGTTCCATAAAAAATTTTCCTATTCATTTCTTAACCAGAGTTATGAAGAAACACATTAAATAAGATTAAGTTTAAGTGCTAAATAATTAACAAACAAGAAGAAAAATATTTATTTAGTACATTTACTTTTTATGCCCCTCAATATTTAATGCATTTAAATCTCATATTCTAATTATGAATACTAACATTATTAAATAAACTTAGGCTGACAATAAACACAAATTCCCAAATAAGGATTACACCACTCTGGAGTGTAGTGCTATTTCTACTCATGTTTGCCTACATTTCGGTTTTCCTCTTCCACACTGATATTTTTAAGAAGTGGACACAATAATTATGAAATATTTGAGCTTCACACAAGAAATATAAATCTAGGTGCTATCTCAAAGTACCCACAAGTTCCTGGGGGAAGGTGTTTTCATGTAGCTTAAGGCAGTTACTGATCTGAATGATACAGCCTAAAAGAAAGACTGAAAGGGGAGAGGTCCCTGTTTGCTGAAAAACATGAAAAGTTCAAGAAAGGGAAGAGTTGAGTCTGTGGGAAGACAGCAGAGCCTCAGGGGGTTGGGGCTCCAGGGGTTCCAGAGCGTGCATGTAGATGTGATGCACTTCATCATCAAGGTCATGGAGCAAAACTCTTAAGAAGCTAACGGTCTGTGAAGGAATTAATGTGAAAAGGAGAAAAGAAAGCCAAGGACCAATCCTTGAGAAACTTCAGCCACTGGGATGTGGGAGGATAAACAGGTAGTGGTACCAAAAAGATTAAGGATGTGGTGATGATCTAAAAAGGAAGGGTAAGAGGTTTTTTTCAAAGAAGGGGTTCTCTCAGCAGCATCACATGAGGTTGAACAGTCCAAGAGGGGAGGATTTTAAAAGGTCATTGATTTTCACTAGAAATATGTCACTGTCACCAACAACCTATTTCAGGAGTCTCAAGTTTCAGGAAACTAAGATTCAATTTCAAAGTTTACAAACAGAACAGATAATGAAAAAAATGAGCGTGAGGACAGACTACTCATTGGAAAATTTGATCTTGAAAAAGGAAGGAAATGCACTTGAAAATCACTAAATAAGAATCAGGAACCAAAGAAAAATGTTGATTTGCTGAAGTCAAGAGAATGACTGATGTCAAGAAAGATGAAAAGAGGGAAGGCTGAGGACCTTAGGAAGGGGGGACCTGGAGAGGTGTGGAGCAAGGTCTGAAAAGCTATAATCAGGAATGGGTCACAAGGCAGGGAAGCAAAGTTGACTTTAGAATTAAAATAATGCTGGTTAACATCCACTGAGCAGTGAATATATGCAAAGAACCGTTCTAAATGCTTCATATATATCGTCTCTTTAAATACTTACAAAAACCTCATAAGGTGGCTATCCTATTCCACTTTACCTATGAGGAACTTGATAATGAAAGAAATTAAGTAAACTGCCCAAATGCAGACCTTCCTGACTTTAGTTTCAACCATTAAGAGTTATTATTTGTAATAAATTGCCCAAGTTCACAGGGCATAAGAACACAATTCTGGCTTTATCTGACCAGCAGAAGTTATGTTCTTAAAACTAACCTACAAAGTCAAAGAATTTGGACCCACACAACCCCCTGATACTGAAAATACAGATTCATGATCCAATGTTTGTTGCAAAGATTATGCTCAAAAGGACACCAAAAATGAAAAGAGAAAAATTCTTATTCTTATGGCAATCTCTTCTAATGAAGAAAAATCCCTTGATTTCCTTGAGTGAAGTACACCCCCAATAACCACAGTGGACAGACCCCCTGGTGGATGCCTGAAGCTGCGGACAGTTCCAAACCCTTTGGATACTTTTTCCTATTCATACTTGCCTATGATAAAGTTTCATGTTTCCGTTAGGCACAGAGAGAGATGCATAACAACAAACAATAATAAAGTCATTGTAATCATATACTATGATAAAAGTTACTGTAATAAAGCTATGATCTGTGACTTCAGACATCCACCAGAGGTCTGTCCACTGCAGATAAAGGAAAATTGCTGTTGTAATTCTCTATTTGTGTACCCCACCCAAGGAGATCAAGGGATTGCTCTTCATTAGAAGAAGAATGCTATAAGAGTAAGATTTTTTTTCCTCTTTCCACCTTTAGTGCTTCCTCTGAGCATAATCTATGCTTTGAGCCTGAGAAACAAAAGTTGTCATTAAAATGAAGAGCTTCATCTCAGTCATTACCCTCTTCCTAAATGTAAAGGGAACTTTTCAGTTCTCTGCAGAATTTGAAGCTGTTCTCCACAAACCCTCCTGGAAATTCTAACCACCTACACTTTTGACTACAGACAACTGAACTGCTTTCGACCTGCCTCATTTTTCCTTTCCTGTTTTTTTTCACAGGCTCTTCTTCTTCCCATCCTTTAAGTGTTGGAACTTCCTCTGCTCCTCTTCTTTCACTCTCCTGACACTGGCCCAATAGGACTGCATCCTCTCTAGGGATTTGAAAAACTCGCTCTATGCTGATGAGCTCCGGAAGTGCATCTGTAGCTCAGGCCTCTTTGCTGAGCTCCAGCTTCATCTGCACAACTCCAAGCCCCCTATTTGAGAGACCTGCAGAGGTGCCCCGTCATTTCCCTAATAGCCTTCCTCCATTTGAAGTCGCTTCTTCATTAAGACAGTCAAAATAGATCAGCCAACATCTTTGAGGTTTTTTCTGTATTCATCTCCTCTTCATATTCAAGTTGACCAGTGAACTCAGGAAATTCTGCTTCCCAGTATTGCTAAAATCTCCTCCTCTTTGTTCACCTCATCACTGACTTATTTTGGAACTCCTCTCTTCTTGCATAGACTACTATTTAACAGCAAAATTGAGTTTCTCTGAAGTCTTTGTCACTTCCCATCTAATTTCATTTCTAAAATTCAAATCCAAACATGCTACTCTTATTCATGAAATTCTCAAAGTCGGCCTATTGATTTATGGAAAAAATTCAATCCTTAAAGAATTCCCTGCAATGATGCCACAGCAGGACCCCAACCACCTCTCTACTCTCATTCTGATCACTCCTCAGTTTTCATTCTGGGTCCCAACTTCACCAAGATAGCGTGTCGTTTCCAGCCTGTGCACATGTCCTTCCTGGTGCCTGAAACAAGGTTTCCTTCCATTGCTCCTGGCTGGTAATTATTCAGTTAGCACATCACCTTCCTTAGGATGCCATAAACCATCCCATCAGTCCACTTTACGTGCCTCCCCCAGTATCCTCCTAGAATCTATGCTTTCCTCCACCATAACCTGCTTGATTGTTTACCAACAGGTTTACCAGTATCACTAGAATTTTAGTCCTTAAACACACACACACACACACACAACACACACACACAGGTATTTGGAAGCAGGGAGTACCTCAGTGAAGCGCACCACATTTGGAATGAAATACATTTGAATTTGAATCCAGAAACTTACATTTAATAATGTTATTGTATGGAGGGGGACAGGCAGGTTCACCTCTAGGAATTCCAACTCCTGTATTTATAAAACATATTCAATAATTTTTTCTCTTTAGGAAAACTTTTAGTATTACAATGAAATAGTATGTAGCAGGGCCTTGATCAGGGTGTGAAATGATAAAATGACATATTTTTACTTCATTTTGACCAACATGTAGCTAACTGGTACATAGTAGACATTTAAAATCCATATGTATTTTCTACCAGTGCCCCTTGTTGGTAGCAGTGCCTGATGAAGTTGTAAGGCAATGGAAAGAGGATGGGGAACCAGTGGAGCTTTCCAAATTCTAATGTGCTTTACTGATTATAGGAGGACTGAATGACTACAGGCATTATTAGCAAGAGGCCGTGCAAAGGCTCAAGGTCAGCTCTGAAGAATACAGTTTGATGAAGGATTTTGCTTTTATTCCTGAATGAATAGTTCATTTTTAACTCAGTCACTTTTCAATCACCATAAAAATCTATATTCCATGGTATGAAACATCTTCCTTGTCAGGGGTAAGAAACACAATCCTTCAAATACAATCTTTGCTTCCGATTCAGAGATTTTGTCTTGGGGGCTATAATAAGAGATATTGGATTTGTATAGACTCTAGATGTCATTTTGTCATTTCTCTGCTCATTCTTTATCTCTGGTAAAGGTCTGAATGGCTCTGGACCCCACTGATAACTAGTACCGAGGATAACACATGAAAAAGATGAAGATACCTGCCCTGGATAAACTGAACAAATATGACAAAAGGAATGTGGGTCACCTCCAGATTTCCTTATCCACAGATAAGGAAGTGCAAGACATTAAAAAGCTATGAAAGGGTGCTGTTCAAAAATAAAGAAAGTCATAGCTCCTGATTTCAGATGTTTATTGCTTCAGTTCACCTCAATCTTTCTTAAGGCCTATGAAATAACTTGCAACAAAATAAATGCATTTGTAATATTATCTAGTGTGCTTCTAGGCCCTAGGAGAAAACTTTGCTACAAACACTTCAGACAGTTGCAGGGATGAATTCTTGTCATACAGAATGAGTCTTGAGGTGTAGGCCAGTGGTTTTATGACCGCACAACTGAAGTTTGAATTGTGGTCAGGGGTAACTTCTTCAATAGTCTATTTACAGGAGGGGCTTGAATTCCTCCCTTCTGAAGAGGGAAAATCCAGAAGAATGACTTCTAAACGCCTCCGTAGTGCAAATAAATAAAGTTTGCTTACGCATTTATGCTGCTTGTCTAAGTCCCATTTAATAGATCTATTTCAAACCTCATCTATTTTTCCTGCTTGGCTACTGGCTTTTTACAGCCAGTCCAGTTGGCCAACATAAAATATATTTCCATTCTGAAAGTCAAGCTTCATGAAAGAAAGAACAATTCTCTTTTCAAACAGCCTCCTCTCCTCATATTTATCTTTGCAGTTAATAAACAAACAAACAACAACAACAAAATTCCTCACAGACATTTTCCTATTTAATTCTTGTCTTAAGACCTTTATTGAGACATTGTTTAGAGATGAGGAAAAGATTTTTCCCAAATGAGGGAATTTTAAAAAAGATTTTCATAGGAAGACTACAAAGGCAATTTCATGTGTAAATAGGTGAGAAATAAAGTATGCAGGGCTCCTCAGAGACAGACTGAGGACTGGAAATTCAGACGCTCTGAGTTCTCTTCAGTTGGCATGATTTCTGTTTCCTTCTCTCTAGTACACTTTATCTCCTGATTTCCAGCCCAATACACTGGATCCATTGTTCTCAATGTGAGTCAATGCCAAAAGCCACAGCCAAGTCTGCAGGAAGATACTGCTTCAGGCCACTTTCTCTAACGGGAGCTGCGAGTCTGGAAGGTCCCTGACACTCCATAAACTCCTCCATCCTTTTTAGAAGATAAGACCTCATGACCCTCAATTGAATAGCAGATTTCCTCACACCAGTCTACAGCTTCCAAAGGAAGATGGACACATATAGAAAATGGAAGAAAGAAGAGATAAACATTCTAGGCAGCAGACTCACCCAGTCAGCCTTTCTTCAAAGTGTTTCCTGTGACCCAAATGGGTAAAGCTTCCTTTCTGAAGGATTGAACCATAAGAATATTCTCTCTTGTGCTCAAAAAATGGTCAAGTAGCAGAAAATTTATGTGACCCAACTTAATAAAAAGGGTTATAACTAGACAAGTCATCATAATTATTAATAGAGACACTAAAATTTTGTCAGTATATTTATTTACATACTTGAATTAAATAATCTTGTTTTTGATGTCTCCATTTCTACAAAATATATTTAATATATTTATTTTGAAGCATACATGGAACCATCTTTATATGCACTCATGAAAGTTGTTCTCAATTTCTTGAATCTATATATTTCTTCCATTTAATCAGAAAAATCCAGAGTTCCCAGATACAGGCTCATCAGAGATTTTTTTTTTTTCTTAATCATGTTTCATAAATAGTAGTCAATTGTTCCTAACAAAAATGCATTCTCAGAGGCAAATACAATCACATGAAGTGTAGATTTCCAAGAAGAAGGAGAAGAAGGTGGTGAGGGTGGGAACTTTCACGTGATGTTTTCCTCTGAAAAGAAAAGAAAGTCTAAAATCCAGTGTGGGAGAGCAAAACAAAAGACCTGATTTCAGCTCCAAGTTCTTCCACTTTCTAGTTCTGCAATCTTGGGTATACTGATAAATCAATTGAACCTCTCTGGCTCTGACACAGGGTTGATATGAACATTAACTGAAAGCAAGCATCCACTTGCCAAGCTTCTGTTTTATGCCAACATCTTCCCAGGACAGAGACACACCAGTGAGGAAAAAGAAAGACAGGTCCTTTGGGACTCTTGACATTTGGGTGGACATAGACAATAATCAAAGAGTCACATAAATATATCCCAAATTTATGGGATATTTGGAATTTCCCATAAATTATTAGAAGAACAGTTCCCTAAGACTATGGTGGGTGAGAGGCAGGCAGAGAGAACAGATTCTATGATCAGAAAGCACATGATTGGAACAAGAAAGTGACAAAAGACCTGTGTGGCCAGGTGAAGAGATGTCTGATGAAAAGGGTCCAGAAATTATAACCTTGCCTTGGGATTCCTAAAGCAAGAATATTTCAACTTTATCCAATGAACAGGAGAAACTGTTGAATATTTATAGAGGAATAATGACATGATTCAATTTGAAATACCAAAGTGCTAGCCTGGCTACCAAGTGGATAAAGAAATTAGAAAGGAATCAAAAGTAGGAAAGCAGCTAATTCAATGACCCAGGTCAGACATAATGGCAGCTTTGGATTAAATGGTGTGAAACTTAAATATTGGTGTGTCGGATTTGGAGAATAAAGAAGAATAAGAGGGAGATCCAAGATGGCGGACTAGAGGGAGGCTGCGTTCCTTGTCACTCCATAACTCCGGTTTCAAGCAGAGGATATTTGTTTCTTGCTGAGGCAGTTTTTGCTGCTTATGGATCCCCTGCTGTTTACTCCATTTGTCTGCTGTGATCACCTGCAATCTGCAGCATATCGACACCTCTTTTGAGTTCAGATTGCTCACCGTCAGGCACCTATCATATGCCATTTGCCTGCCTCTCACCTGTCCATCGCCTGCCTTATACCTATCCATCACCCAACACATGAGGTTCACCTCCCGATCGTCTGACAATAGTCAGCGAACTGATCACCGACCACCAGTGGAGCACCAGCTGCCTGCTGTTGCCTGGAAGTTCACTGTGACAGTACCTGCAGGTTTGATTACATGTGGCTGCCGCCATTTTGAGACAACAACCAAGCCCCATAGGACCCCTGGCCAGACTGACTGAGCCCCGTCTCCAGGATCCCTCAACCCGACCCCTCAGTCCCTGCCTATGGGGCCCTCACATCGACTGACTGCTCCCTGCCACCAGGACCCCCAGACCAAATGACTGCGCACTATCACCGGGACCCCAGACTGACTGATTGCAACTGGCCTCCAGGATCCCACAACCACACCAAACACACCCGACCTCCAGGACCCATGCCTGACCAACCGCATCCCGCCTCTAGGACCTCCTACTGACCACGGCCACACCCTGAGCTGCAGCTCCCCATTTGCCAACACATTTTGAAGCCAGAGCAGCCATCTTGGATAATCCTGGAAGCCATAGCTCTGATCCTTAAGTGAGGCAAAAACCATGCTGAGAAGACAGCTGGAGGCTTGAAGTTCATTGTCAGGTACCTCTCATGCATCAGGCTACTGGACACTGGGAGGTTACTATATGACTGTTATACTGTAGATTTTCTTATTTCTCCTTATTGAAAAAGTTTAAGTTTTTATTTCCTTACTTTTCTTGCTCTCTTTTCCTTTTGTTTACCTGTTCCCTCAGAGTCTCTTTCTCCCTTTTTTGCATGCTAATATTCCATTTCTTCTGATTACACTCTCACACTTTCTATTATCTAGAACTTCTGTATATTCTTTTCTTATCCCATTAATAGCCACATTCCACACCCCTCTGCATCCTCTTTGTCCTCCATTTGAAACCACAGACCTTATTGCAAATCTGTTTGCTTTACTGAAGATAATATTAGAACTCATTCTGCTTATTATGACAATTTTGTTATTGTCCTCATAGGGGCTATTTGGTTTCGGATTGCATACAGTCTGCACTGGGCACTGCTAATATCGATCTCCCCTTAAAGAAAGGGTTATAGAAACCTATAGGGCCACTATAAGCCTATACAGGGAAATCTGCAATACCCCAGATCTGCACTGCTACAGGGGAAGATACACGAACAACATGAAAAAACAAGGGAAGAAAATGATCCAAACAAATCTAGATTCTGTATTAATAGAATCCAATGACAGTATAGTAGAAAAAATGTTAGAAAAGGACTTCAGATTATACATGACTAAGATGATTCATGAAGCAAAGGATGAGATAAGTGAGCAAATGCAGGCAATGATTGATAATACCAATAAGCAGTTGAAAGAGCAACTGCAGGAAGCAAAAGATCATTTCAACTAAGAGAGAGTCTCAAAAAAAACCAAATGGAAATCCTTGAAATGAAAGAAACAATAAACAAAATAAAAAACTCAATGGAAAGCATCACCAACAGACTAGACCACTTGGAAGATAGAACCTCAGACAATGAAGACAAAATATTTAAACTTGAAAAGAAAGTTGCCCAAACAGACAAGATGGTAAGAAATCATGAACAGAATCTCCAAGAACTATGGAACATCATGAAAAGACCAAATTTAAGATATTGGGATTGAGGAAGGCACAGAGATACAAACAAAAGGAATAGACAACCTATTCAATGAAATAATATCAGAAAATTTCCCAAATCTGAAGAATGAAATGGAAAATCAAATACAAGAGGCTTACAGAACACCATATGCACAAAGTCACAACAGATCCACACCAAGGCACATTATAATGAAAATGCCTACATTCAAAATAAAGATAGGATTTTGAAGGCCACAAGAGAAAAGCATCAGATTACACATAGGGGAAACCAATACAGATATCAGCAGACTTCTCAACCCAGACTCTAAAAGCTAGAAGGGCCTGGAACAATGTATTTCAAGCTCTGAAAGAACCTGGTTGCCAACCAAGAATTCTATGCCAGCAAAACTTACCTTCAGATTTGAGATGAAATAAAATCCTTCCATGATAAACAAAAGTTAAAAGAATTTACAAATAGAAAGCCTGTGCTACAGAATGTTCTCAACAAAATATTCCATGAGGAGGAAATGAAAAACAACATTGGAGGTCAGCAAAGGTAGGAACTACCTTAAAGAAAAATCCACTCAAAGGAGAAACCAAGCTAAGATAAAAACCAAAAATGAGCCAAATGACCGGGAATACAGATAATATCTCAATAATAACCCTAAATGTTAATGGCCTAAACTCATCAATCAATGGACATAGACTGGCAGAATGGATTAAAAAGAAAGACCCAACAATATGCTGCCTGCAAGAAACTCATCTCATAGAAAAAGACATCCACAAACTAAAGTGAAAGGATGGGAAAAAACCTACCACACACATAGACTCAGTAAAAAAAGCGGGGCTATCCATCCTTATATCAGATAAAGTGGACTTCAAACTAAAGTTAGTCAGAAGGGATAAAGAAGGACATTTCATACTGCTTAAGGGAAACATAAATCAGGAAGACCTAACGATAGTAAATATTTATGCCCCAAACAATGGTACATCCCTGTACATCAAACAAATCCTTCTCAATTTCAGGAATCACATAGACCACAACACAATAATTCTGGGTGACTTTAATGCACCGCCATCACCACTAGATAGATCTTCCAAACAAAAATCAAACAAAGAAACCATAGAACTCAATAACACAATCAATAACCTAGGCTTAATAGACATATATAGAATATTTGATCCATCAATGAGCGGATTCACTTTCTTCTCAGCAGCACATGGAACCTTCTCAAAAATAGACCATATGTTATGCCACAAAGCAGCCCTTAGGAAATGCAAAAAAATTGAGATACTACCTTGTGTTTATCAGTTCATAATGGACTGAGAATAGAAATCAATGACAAAATAAAAAACAGAAATTACTCCAACACCTGGAGACCAAATAATATGCTATTGAATGAAACATGGATAACAGAACACATCAGGAAGGAGATAAAAAAATTCTTAGAGGTCAATGAGAATGACCATACAACATATCAAAATGTCTGGGACACTATAAAAGGGTACTAACAGGAAAATTCTTTGAAGGGAGCACATTCCAGAAAAGAATGAAAAGTCAACAACTAAATGACCTAACATTACAGCTCAAAGTCCTAGAAAAAGAAGAACAGAATAACAGCAAAAGTAGTAGAAGACAGGAAATAATTAAAATCAGAGCTGAAATCAATGAAATTGAAACAAAAGAAACAATTCAAAAAATTTACAAAACAAAAAGTTGGTTCTTTGAGAAAGTAAACAAAATAGACAAACCCTTAGCCACACTAACAAAGAGAAGGAGAGAGAAAACTCAAATTACTAAAATTCGTGATGAAAAAGGAAATATCATGACAGACACCACTGAGATACATAACATAATGAAAAGCTACTTTGAAAATCTGTATTCCAACAAAATAGAAACTACCGAAGACATTGACAAATTCCTAGAGACATATGCTCCTCCCAAACTGAACCAGTAGGACATACACAATTTAAACAGATCAATATCAAGCAATGAATTAGAAGAAGCCATTAGAAACCTACCACTGAAGAAAAGCCCAGAACCAGATGGATTCTCAGCTGAGTTCTACAAGACCTTCAAAGAAGAACTCATTCCAATACTTCTCAAAGTATTCCAGGAAATAGAAAAGGAGGGTACCCTACCAAACTCATTCAAGAAGCTAATATCACCCTCATGCCCAAACCAGGAAAAGACACATCAAGGAAAGAAAATTTTAGACAAATATCCTTGATGAACACAGATGCAAAGATCCTTTACAAAATACTGGCAAACTGTATCCAAAAACATTTTAAGAAAATTGTGCACCACAATCAAGTGGGGTTTATCCCTAGAATGCAAGGATGGTTTAACATCCATACATCAATAAATGTAATCCATCATGTCAATAGACTTAAGGATAAGAATCATATGGTTATTTCCATTGATGCAGAAAAAGGGTTCAACAAAATACAACACCCCTTCCTGCTCAAAACACTAGAAAAAATAGGGATAGTAGGAACCTATCTGAACATTGTAAAAGCTATTTATGCTAAGCCCATGGCCAACATCTTTCTTAATGGAGAAAAACTGAAACCATTCCCTTTAAAAATGGGAACAAGACAGGGATGTCCTCTTTCACCACTGCTATTCAACATTGTCCTCAAAACTCCAGCCAGAGAAATTAGGCAAACTAAAGAAATTAAAGGGATACGAATAGGAAAAGAGGAACTTAAGCTGTCACTATTTGCTGATGACATGATTCTATATTTAGAGGATTCAAAAAACTCCTCCAGAAAACTTTTAGACTTCATCAATGAATTCAGCAAAATATCAGGCTATAAAATCAACACGCATATCTAAAGCATTTTTATATGCAAGCGATGAAACATCTGAAAGGGAAATGAGGAAAACAACTCCATTTGCAATAGCCTCAAAAAAATAAAATAAAATACTTGAGAATCAATCTAACCAAAGAGGTAAAAGATCTATACAATGAAAACTACAAAACATTGAAGAAAGAAATTGAGGAAGACCTTAGAAGATGGAAAGATCTCCCATGTTCTTGGATAGGCAGAATTAATATTGTCAAAATGGCCATACTACCAAAAGTGCTATAACAGATTCAATGCAATTCCAATTAAAATCCCAATGATGTACCTTACAAAAATAGAGCAAGCAATCATGAAATTCATCTGGAAGAATAAGAAACCCAGAATAGCTGAAGCAATCCTTAGCAGAAAGAGCAAAGCAGCAGGTATCACAATACCAGATCTTCAACTCTACTACAAAGCAATAGTAACAAAAACGGCATGGTATTGGCACCAAAATAGACAGGTAGATCAATGGTACAGAATAGAGGACACAGACAAAAACCCAAATAAATACAATTTTCTCATACTAGACAAAGGGGCCAAAAATATGCAATGGAGAAAAGATAGCCTCTTCAACAAATGGTGCTGGGAAAACTGGAAATCCATATGCAACAGAATGAAACTAAACCCCTATCTCTCACCCTGCACAAAACTCAACTCAAAATGGATCAAGGATCTTGAAATCAGACCAGAGACCCTGCATCTTATAGAAGAAAAAGTAGGTCCAGATATTCAACTTGTTGGCTTAGGATCAGACTTCC
Source organism: Sciurus vulgaris (assembly GCF_902686455.1). Taxonomy (NCBI): domain Eukaryota; kingdom Metazoa; phylum Chordata; class Mammalia; order Rodentia; family Sciuridae; genus Sciurus; species Sciurus vulgaris. Next base: position 18,877,907 of record NC_136470.1, on the reverse strand, counting down.
TTAACAGGACTCCCATAGCACAAGAAATAAAAGCAAGAATCAATAACTGGGATAGATTCAAAGTAAAAAGCTTTCTCTCAGCAAAGGAAACTATCAGCAATGTGAAGAGAGAGCCTACAGAGTGGGAGAATATCTTTGCCACTCATTCTTCAGATAGAGCACTAATTTCCAGAATATAGAAAGAACTCAAAAAACTCTACACAAAGAATACAAATAATCCAATCAACAAATGGGCTAAGGAAATGAACAGACACTTCACAGAAGAAGATCTACAAGCAATCAACAAACATATGAAAAAATGTTTCACCATCTCTAGTAATAAGAGAAATGCAAATCAAAACTACACTAAGATTCCATCTCACCCCAATTAGAATGGCAATTATCAAGAATACAAGCAACAATAGGTGTTGGAGAGGATGTGGGGGAAAAGGTACACTCATACATTGCTGGTGGGGTTGCAAATTAGTGCAGCCACTCTGGAAAGCAGTATGGAGATTCCTCAGAAAACTTAGAATGGACCCTCCATTTGACCCAGCTATCCCACTCCTCGGCCTATACCCAAAGGACTTAAAATCAGCATACTACAGAGATATAGCCACATCAATGTTCATAGCTGCTCAATTCACAATAGCCAGATTGTGGAACCAACCTAGATGTCCTTCAACTGATGAATGGATAAAGAAACTGTGGTATATATATATATATATATATATATATATATATATATATATATATACAATGTAATATTACTCAGCTATAAAGAATAATAAAATGATGGCATTTGCAGGTAAATGGATGAAATTGGAGAACATCATGCTAAGTGAGATAAGCCAATCTCAAAAATCCAAAGGACGAATGATCTCACTCATAAGCGGATGATGACACATAATGGGGGGTGGGAGGGGAGCAAGAATGGAGGAAGGAGGGACTGTACAGAGGGAAAAGTGGGGCGAGAGGAGTGCGAGGGAAGAAAAAATAACAATGATTCAAACATCATTACCCTATGTAAATGTATGATTACGCAATGGTATGCTGTTACTCCATGTACAAACAGAAACAACATGTATCCCATTTGTTTACAATAAAAATAAATTTAAAAAAAAGAAGAGATAATTCAAAGATGTCTGAATTTGTAACAAGATTAAAAGTAGAAACACTGAAAAGGAACAAGGTGTATGTGACAGGGGCCTGGAGATAAGGAATGTTTTGGGACCAGTGGAATAGGAAATGCCCCAGAGACATGCAAGTGGAGGCAATCAAGCAGGTATCTTGTGATTCAGCCTGCAACCCAGTGGAAAGCTTGGACGACCGCAGATGCAAACCTGTGAGTCTCAAGTGGCACCTGTGATAACTAAGACTTTGCATAATGAGCATGCAGAAGATGTCCTGGAGATCATCCACATTAAGAACAAGAGAGAGACAAAGACTGAGCTTGAGTGAGAGAGGAAGGACTTTGCAAGGAGTCAGAGGTGGAGCATCGAGGCAGGTAAAAGAAAAAAACAGAACACAATCATGCTAAAAACTAGACATTTTGAAAAGAAAGATGATCAGCAGGTCTCAGTGCTGCTGAGATCTGGAAATATGAAGAACAGAACTGACACCCGGTGCTGTGCCAGTTACCCACCAGTCACTCAACAAACAATGCAAAGTCAAATCAAGTTGACTGAATCTCTTAGCCACAGAATACCCTGAGATCCTCCTGAGAATCTCTTAGCCACAGAATATCCTGAGATTCTCAGGGGTAAACACAGAAGACAAAGCTCTGGGATGAGGGTTTGATGTGCCCTTCACAGGTAATCATCCCTTTCCAATAAGTCTTAGGAATCTGTCCTCCCCTTATCTGTTCAGAGTCTGCTCAGGCATGACCTTCTTTAACCAATATTTACTGTCCAAGCAGTATTCTCAATGATAAATGTATTAAATCATCTAACTCTTATCAAAATCCTATGCAGAAAGCTTAATTAGGACCCCATTTTACAGATGAGGCAAACAAGATATGGAAAGATTAGGTTTCTTGTCATAAGTCACCCATCTAGGAATGTATCAGGGCAGAGACTTAAACCCAGGCATTCTGGCTTCAGAATTTGTGCTTTATGCATTTTGCCATCTGTGCAAAGCCTTCCCCACCAGCACTGAGCAGATCTCCTTGTCTTTCAAACATGCTTCCTTGACACTTTGTGCATTGCTGTTTTATGAAATGTGCACTCTGCTTCAATACATGTCTAAAGCAGCATTGTCCCATCAAAGTTCAGGTGAGTGATGCATATCAGGCACACACAACTTTACATTTTGGAGTAGGCACATTCTTAAAAAGTAAAAATACCTTTTATTGAATCCAATCTGATTCAATGTTCCATTTCAACTCATCTAGGCTTCATTGCTGTCGAATAGCAATCTAGATTTTGTTATGAAAATATTTTTAGATATAATCAGACTCTCAATCTGCAGACATTGAGTAGATCGTGCTACCCTTCATGGTGGCAGGGGGCAGGGGATAAGAGCATGCAATTATTGAAGTCTCTAGAGCTAAGACTGAGGTTTTCCATAGAAGGAACTTGACCTCAAGATTATAACATAACAACTCTGCCTGTAGTTGACTAGGGCTGTCATAACAAAATACTGAACACTGTGTGAGTTAAACAACAGAAATTTATCACAGTTCTGGAGGCTGGAAGTTCAAGGTGGGGGGCATCAGCAGATTTGGGTCCCCTGCAGTCTCTCTTCTTGGCTTCTCACTGTGTCCTCAGGTGGCCTTTTCTCTATGTGCACACACCCCTGGTCTCACATTTGATTGGGAGTGTATTCTTATGACCTTATTATCTTAATTACCTCTTTAAAGGCCCAACCTCCAAACACACTAACACAGAGGGTTAGAACTTTAATATATTAATTGAAGGGAGGAAGGGACAATTCAGTCCCTAACACTACTTTGGGGGCCGACCTATCAGATTTTGCTTTAAAAACTGCAACATCCACTTTCACCTGAATCTTTAGCCTTCATATCTGTTTTCCTGTCTTTCCCTTTAAGGAAAAAGTGTGTGTTTATTTCACCTTTGTTTCCCTGGCCTGGTATGTGGGAAGGCACTCTCAATACATGTTTGTGGAATTAATGAAAGGCCTTATGTTACACAGAAAAGTTTATCAACATTTTGGTTTATATTTGCCCTTGATAAATCAACCCTTAGGAGCCGGGATTGTAGCTTAGTGGCAGAGTGCTTCCCTGGAACATGTAAGGTCCTGAGTTCAATTCTCAGCATCACATAAAGATAAATAAATAAAATAAAGGTATTGGGTCCATCTACAACTACAGAAACAATTTTTTTTTAAATCAAACTTGAACATGCTTGGGCAGGACTTGCAAGCTATGGAGCTTTGGCATTGTAGTGGGTGGTCCGGTGGAGAGATGAGTCAAGGTTCAAGTTTGGGGATTTGAGGGACAAGCCTATTAAGCCAAAGGAAATGTGGCGGCATCGCAAATGACAGAAACCAGGGAGGAGGCACCACAGACATCCCTGACATAAAAGGACACCAAAATTTTAAATTCATTTCCATGTGTGATTTTTCCATGACTGAGGATAAATTCGACAAGTGTTAATGAGATGGGATGTGTTCTCATTAAAGAAAAAAATAAGAAACACATTCGCCCTGATTTACAAAACAGCCAGTTCAGATGAAAACATTTTTCCCTGCCAGAGAGTACATTCAAGGCCTCATTCCACTTGCAAAAGTAAAATTTCTAGCAATGCACCATATATATATCATATATGTAAAGACACCTCATGTATATAAGTCATGGTTCTCCAGAAAAGCAGAACCAATAGGCTATAAAGAGGTTGATTTTATGGAAATGACTCATCCTGTTACAGAGGCTGACAAGTCCCAATATCTATTGTCACCAAGCTACAGACCCAGGAGAGCTGAAGGTATAGTTCCAGTCTGAAGGGCGGCAGACTGGAGGCCCAGAAAGAACCAATATTTCAGTTAGATTCTGAAAGCAGAAAAAAATAATGTGCTATCTCAAAAACACGTATGTGGGAGGAGCTGCCTCTTATTCTGTTCTATTTGACCCTTTGACTGATTAGATGAGGCCCACCCACATGCAGCTTTATTCAGTCTTCAACGCAAAAGTAAATCTCCTCCACAAACACTCTCACTAACACACACAGAATAAAGCCAGAGATTTCTTTTAGAGTTTAACACGTCAGTAAATCATTACCTTCAACAAATAACCCTCTTTATTTTTCCTACTCTGCTTTATTTCAATTCCACAATTTCCTTTCCCTCTGTGAGTTATTGCAGGAACTGCTTTGGGACAGGAAGTATTCACACTGTGCCACTCACTTTACCAGGTGCTCATCACACTGTGTCCCCACAAATGGGGAGGCCAGGAAGATCCTTAGAGCAGTGACACTGTAGGGAAAGTATCACTTTAGGGAAGCCACTGTAATCCAAAATCTGTGGCTCAGGTTTGCCAGTTCAATAACTTAATCTCATCAGTGCACCAAACTTGGTCAAATGTGGAATTGTAATTTACACAAATTAGATTCAGGAACTACCTGAACAAACCAGGGAAAACCCTCTCATTAATTATCATGAGAGAGAACTGTCAAGGCAATCTGCAGTCAAAGCATTCCTACCTTGGAAAGTTATCTCAGAGGTCAAATTATAATCAGAATGTCCCTTACTGAGCATGAGCTCAGAGTAAGTGGGAACTGAGTGAACAAGATCTTTAATGGCATCAAGAAAAAAAAAAAAAAAAAAAAAAAAAAAAAAAAGCTATTGCTACAGTCTAAGCAAGCAACATCCAAAAATCTTGGTATCAAATTTCTATAGAATTGTCTGTCAAGTGTGCCCCATGAATTCTTTCTTTGTTCTTTTCTTTCCTGTGCCAGGATGACCAACTCCTTTTCTGCTTGACACATAATTATACATATATATATTTAGCCAGTTACAAATCAGATCTTATTGGTTACAAGCTGTTTTAGCTCATGAAGATAACTTCCATATTGCTTAAATTTCCTTAAGTTTTCAAAAAGAATCTCACTGGTTGACTTTCTTCCCATTTGTGTCCATTTAATCATCATGACAGTTCTGTTCTGGCGTCTGCTGCTGGTTGACTATTGTAAAACACAGTGACCTAACTCCTTTTGTCTTAGTATCGTTGCTCTTCTTGGTATGTCCTCAGCATCATTTTTAGTTATTGGTGTAACTGACATTAGGGTGTTCTTAGAGTTGCAAATGGTGTCTCAGGGATGTCCTGATAATTTAGAAGGAGCAACATTCATATTTTCTACTAAATATTCTTCATACCACACACGCTGTCTTCCAGACAATTTTTTTTAACACCTTACCACACATGCATTCCTTTTCCTCCTGTTTTGAACTCTTGGGAATCTAGAGTGACTTGCTAACTGTTCTATTAGACTATTTCATCTTAAGAAGTTAATGATGGTCAAGAACAGAGAATCAATACTAGTTACCAGAGAGAATAACTTCCAATGCTCAATAGCACAGTTTGGAAGTTATGGTTGACAATTAATTGTGTATTTCAAATAGCTACTAGGGAGGACTTTGAATGTTCCCAACACAAAGAAATGGTAAATGCTTGAAGCAGCTCATTACCCTATGTACATGTATGATTACATGAATGGTATGAATCTACATCGTGTACAACCATAGAAATGAAAAGTCGTACATACCACATTTGTGTATAATGGATCAAAATACAGTCTGCAAAAGTAAAAATAAATTTATAAAAAAATAAAAATGTTTGAAGCAATGGATAAGCCAGTTACCCTGATCTGAAAATTGCACTTTGCTTATGTGTATCAAAATGTCACACTGTATCCCATAGATATGTGCCATTGTTATGTATCAACTACATTAATTATCTTTTAATTCACCTCACACATAAAAACAGAGGGTGATCTTTTCTCTTGGATAAGAATATTCTTTAATGCCTTAACCTAAAAGAGTTGATAAGTAGCAAGATAGGAACAGAAATAACATGGCAGGGTAAATTGAAAAAAGTTCTGGCCTGAGAAGGGGAGATTTGAAGGAAAGGAATTAATTCATTTCTAGGAAAAAACAGAGTGACCTATAACCCATAATTCTTTGACAGGAACTGACATTTGATGACAGGCAGCCTAAGAAGGAAAATCATTCTTAATAGAAAGATTTTTAATACCTTACATTTTAAAAATCATGTGAATCTTTACAAGGAACTCATAATCCCTGACAAAATTCCCAATTAAATAAAGTACCAGGAGCCATGAAATCCTTTCGTTTTAAACCTCAGACTTGAGAATCACTGCTTTAAGAATCCCATAAGAGAAACTCAGAAGATTCCCGATGTCTCATGATTACCAGAATGCTGACACCTCAGAAGAAATTTGTTTTTTTCTAGTGGATTTCCACGAAAACCCATGAAGTACAAGAATTTGTCTTTAGCTTACTATATTCATGTATTCAACAACTATTTGTTGAGCGTTGCTATGTGCCAAGAACTGAGGTAAAAGATATGCCACAGTGAGCAGGCATGACCTTTCCCTAAGGCAGCATGAATAAAGTCTCTCCAGACCAGAGCCATGCTGGGATGGTTCACATTTTTCTCTGTCTGTCTGTCTGTCTGTCTGTTCACCTATCATAAATTGCAATTGTAATGCACTGATTAAAAGAACAAATTCCAGAGCTGGGATACTAGAGTTCATAACCCAGTTCTGCTAAGAAAAAGAGTCTTTAAAAGAGTCACACATAATTAATAAATAAACAGATGCTGGAAGAAATCATAAGCAAAGCTCTTATGTGAAGCAGAACTGACAATGATCACTTCAGTGTAGAGTAACTTTCTAACACCTTTTATTTTTGGTCACAACTGCATAGTCTTTCCTTAAGAATTTTTTTTTTCAATATTCTCACATAACACCTCCAAAATAGTTTAAATATTTTGTAAATCATTCCTTTCTACCTCACTTTTTCCTCTCCCCTGTGAACTGTTGGCCAAAGAGACAGTTTCATTTTCACTTTTTCAAAATGATAGTATAAAAAAACAGAAGTGAAAGTATGAATCATAATATAATAAGGAGCTCAGAGCAAGATGTCCATTTATAACTCAGAAAACCATGGGGTATTTCCAAACTGATGTCATTCATAGAAAGAAGGCCATGTGTTGTGGAAGAAGAAGAAAATTTACCTAGGCCCATAGGGGGATTTAGAATACTTGTGGGATAGTCCCAGCTAATTATTTTTATTTTTTTTAAAAGTTTTTTGAAAAAACCAATCAACATGTCTTAAATACCCATAATGATAGTCACCTTAGAAATCACAAACTGAATTCTGAATTATACTTTTTAATTCAAATAACTGTGACAATGTACACTGAGATTCTGCTTTAGAAAGCATAATACCAGTATGTAACTCGAGGTCTTTTGTTTTCTTTAAGACATTGTATAAAAAACAAAATTACCATAAAATCACATGCAGTTATTTTACTTGTAAGGAAGAAATTATACAGAAAAATTTTGTATATTCTGTTCAGATTATTAAAGTTGATTGTTTTTATTTTGTCCCTTTTGGAAGGTAGAATAAACATAAATCTCATATTTTCAAACCATAGAATTAAAATAGAATTTTTCCCTTCTATCCACTACATTCCATTCCATTAGAGGTTTTGTAAAGAATTTTAGAAGCTTATGGTATATGCTAAATAACTAAGTTATTTTACAGAAAAGACAGAATATTTTCCTTTGGGTTGTCTACATGACACCCCAAAATGCTTTGACTGTTAGTTCTCCCATATTTGCTGCTGTGTTTGCTGATTAGTTTACTGTGTTGATCCAGATCATGATGTTCGGCTGTGACGCTAACTAGTTCTACCCTTTTTCAATCACTGTTCTGACATGGAAGCAGTCACTCATCTTACTAATCCTGGTAACATGCTGGTCTGCCCATTGGTTTCTTTTTTTCTTCTTCTTTTCCTTTTCCTTTTTTTTTAACCAGGTGTATAACCCAGGGGTACCCAACCACTAAGCCGCGTCCCCAACCCTTTTTATTTTTTATTTTGAGACAGGTCTCACTAAATTGCTTAGGGCCTCACTAAGTTTCTGAGTCTGGCTTTGAATTTGCAATCCTTCTGCCTCAGCCTCCCAAACCACTGGGATTACAGGCATGAGCCACCATGCCTGGCGGCCCCTTGGTTTCTAAGGCTATCCATTTGTCCAGTGGCTAATCCGGAATATTCTGTCCTGACACCTGCTATGAACTGCTCTGTCATCTTTCAGAGGGAACACTTGTGAATCTGCCAAGAGAAAAATTTGTTCTTCAGTCCATGTGACTGGGGGACAAAATTTAATGTTTCATAAAATTAAGTACTTCCTCATTCCAAAAGCAATCAGGAGTCCACATGCTATGAAATTCAAAAACTAAAAGCAACCCTTAAAAGTTTTAGAAGAAAGTATAGGAGACGGTCTCACAACAAAGAAAAGATTTCCTAAGATACAAAAAGTTTCATCAGTTTCAACAAATGTACCATAATGACAATGAGAGGTTAAGATGTGTGGGTGATATGTGGGAAATTTCTATATGTTCCACTCAATTTTACTCTGAATGCAAAACTGCTCTAAAAATATAGTCTTTTAAGAAAAATAGATGAAATAAAATAATTAAATAAAAAAGAACAAAGCAATGCATAGAAACTGAAAAATGAACACATTTGATTATGTCAACATTTTGAATTGCCATACTTTAGACATCATAAACAAAGCTAAACAGCAAGCTAGAGACAGTAAATACATACAAGGCTTTACCACTGCAATCTACGATACAAAAACATATATATCCCATAAATAAGGAAGACACCAAAATCCCAGTAAATAAATGGATCCAAACCTTCAGTTCACACGAGAGAAATTCTGCATGACCAATAAAGTTATAAGCAAGGAAAACAACCCTAACTTGGTAGTAGTGAAAACACACAGATTAAAACAAGATATTCTTTCATGTCCTCCAGGCTGGAAAATTTTCAAAATTCTAACAATGACGAGTCATGGTGAAGAATTAAGGGAAATAAGAATTTTAAAATGCTTTAATTACTGATGATTAATGAACCTCGAAGTTCTCACATAGGAAACATATTATAGATTTGGGAAGAAAAATATCAGTGGTTAAGAGAGTAAATTGGTATTATTTGGAAAACATTTTGGCCATATCTAGCAGTTTGAAGTTAAGGACCCAGCAAGTCAATTTCTGAAGTATAAATGCCAGGAAAACTCTTGCACAAGGACTGAAGAATGTTCAGTTCATTGTAGTTTTCTTTCTTTTTTCTTTTTTTTTTTTCAAATCCAAAATGTCCACCCTTGGGAGACAGAGCTGCTTAGTTTCATTTGCCTCAATATGAAGCATTCATTTCCTCTTCAGGTTACTACCACATTTCTTTGTGTAGTTGGAAGTCAAGAGGCTGACCCTATCTACAGGCTGACCCTATCCTGACTTCCCCGCTCCTCCTCCCTACACTTCCCTGCCCCCATGGGGAATCTCTTTGTAGCTTGGAATATTTACTTCTAATTATGTCTCCTGTCCGGATGCTTTATCTAGGCCATAAATCCTCCTTTATTTTGCCATTTCTGACAACCTTGTTTAACTTCTCCTTTAGACTTAAGTTAATGGAAATTAATAGCTAGCAACATTATCTGTCTCACACTTTCCAGGGTCAACTACCTGCTCGAGTGAGGAGGAACAGAGAGAGAAAGACCTATATAAAGAGAAGAAAGACGTCACAATTAATAACTTCAAACATTACCCTACCAAGCGTTCTCCTAGAAAATTACTGGGCAGCGGACACCCTTTCATGCAAATTGATACCCAGCTCTGCAGGTAGGTTGAGGGAAGGAAGCCTGGACATATGGCAAATTTCCTGACTCATCTGGAAGTTTGTCCTCATACCTAGAGTAGCTTTGCCCTCATCCGACAACATTCCTTTATTCTCTTCTTCCTCCCCACCCTTCCATCTCAAGCTTGTCACAGTTAAGGGAATAACCCCCATCAGCAGGATATTACTTCACACTTCCACATAACTGGGATAACACTGTCCTGAGCAACTTTAAAACATCAGAACATCTTCCAGTCATCTTCTCTTTCTCCTTACACAACATCCACTTCCAAATCTCTGTGCTCAGTCAAGGCAGCCCCAAGCTCCCAGGTAGGGGAGATACCATAAGTCTGGCTGCCAGTTGGTGTCTAGCCAAACTCACCCAGCATCCTTCAACAGTATGGTATTCCTGCTTCTTCTTTTGCTCTCTGTGTCTTCCTTCCCTCTTCTGACATAATAGATGAATGAATTAAAAGCTAAAAGTCCTCTCATACCTGCCATAGGTAACAAATGTAAAAAGTCAGATATGTACTTGACAGGATATGTACTTGTAATCATTCACGTGTTTTTAGGTTTTGACCTCTTTTAGCATATTGATATTACTTCACTCTGCATTTGCTTTTTTTCCAACTTGGTCCATATTGTGAACATTCCTTCCTCTGGGGATATTTGTATGTCCCAAAATATATATATGCATAATAGAAACTGAGTATATTCTTTTTAAGAGCTGCATCCTTTTCCATGGTGTGTATATGTGTGTAGGGGCATGCATGTGCATATGCTATGATGTATTCAATTACCTATTAATAGATGTTCAAATTGCTTATGGTATAATGGCACTACAAACAATGTTATAAGTATCCTTTATGTCTATACATGTCCTTTATCAAATGTGAGTTTTAAATATAAATTAAAATTCAAAAATTGGAATTTGATGTAAAATGTACAGTAATTTTAATTCAAATATTGGTGGCCAGATTTAGTTTAGTTGCCAAAATAAATGAAGGAATTCACACTCCTACCATCAGTATGGGAATGTTCACATGCCTGAGTATTTGCCAGCAGAGGTTGTTATTGCTGGTTTAGAACATTTGCCAGACAGGTGAAAATTGAAAATATCTCATTATTGTTCCAGTTCTGCATGGAAATAGGATAGAGGTAATGAGGTAAATTCCTGAGAACCTGGATTATGTGGTCACACACACTGCGATATCTTTCTCCATCTGATCCTGGTTTGAGACCTACATTCTTTCATGCAGAGGTCTGAGAAAGTTGGAAATATCTAATGTTTTCCTTAGAAGTGTTTTCTTTCAGGCAACAAGATTATGTCAACTGTTATTACAAGGAAAGGTCATCACCATACCAGTATAAAAAGGAAAAGGTGTGTCCACTGACTAAAATAAATAAAAGGGCAAACACACAGATTTAAAACCTAACAGCCACAATGGTATTTGAGGAAGTGGGTAGGACAAAGCCAACTCAATGCTTATAAACTCAGGGTGTCTCCTGGACTTTTACATCCCGATTTGGGAAATGAACCACTGGATATCCATGAAAAGGACTGGTGCTGATATTATGGAGGTTTCAAAAGTGTATTAATTATGATCCTAACTTTAGCCCCATGTGATCCCGCCAATTTCAAAACTAATGACCAAGCATAAATTACACAACATCCAGATATATGGACATACCCAATTTCATCGTACATCAAGACAGAAAACAGATATAAATGCAAAATTTTAACTGTTGCTTAATTTTAATTTGAAGTCTGTGAGAGAACATGCTCCATAAGAAGATTCTGTTCCAGTTAAAATCTTTCCCAATTAAAATCTTTCCCAATGTTCGTGTACCAACTCTTAGAGAATGTGAAGAGGATCTAAGTATTCTTAACCACACTGATCATATGTAGAGGGAGAGAAAGGTGCTGCCCTATTGACCAAAATCTGCAGAAACTCTTATACCAAATCCTAGGCAGCTCAAGAATAAAGTGTTCTACCTACAATAAAATATGTTTTTTTTGTGTGGCTATTGGGCAGTTCTTGTTATGTTGGAGGTCAGAGCTGAAAATGGACCACTATTATGTAAAAAAATCTTAATTTTGAATTAAGAAATGTGGGAAATACAGTATAGAAAGACGTTCTTCCTAGAACAGTGTTTGCACATTTCTGTTTAGGCACAGTATTATGATGTTTATTAGTGTACATGCAATCTTGAACATTCAGCTGTAAACTTAAAGGCAGAACATTCTTTTATTCATGCTTATAAATGCCCAAAATCTAGCACAGAATCAGGTACAGAATACTAAATGACATGCATATAAATATATAATTGAAATGGGGTACACAACACTAAACCACTGGAAAATTGACATAGATTTGTTGATGTATCAATGCTATGAACTCAGTTGTGTTGACCCCTGAAAACTTACTTATTAAAGCCCTAACCCTCCCACATGGCTGTATCTAGAGATAAAGTCTTCAGAAGGTAATTAAGGTTGAATGAGGTCATGAGGTGCTAACCCAATAGGATGGTGTACTAATAGGAAGAGGAAGAGAGAAACACTTGTGCCTCCCACCTCTATGTACAAACACCCAGAGAAAAGTCATGTGAGCCCAGAAGAAGATGGTCACCTGCAAGTCAGGAAGTAAACCTGCACCAGCAACCAAATTGGCCAAAACCTTCATCTTGTACTTCCCAATCTCCAAACAGTGAGAAAATAAATTTTGTGTTACTGAAACTACCTAGTCTATGGTATTCTGTTATGGCTGCCTGAGTAGACTAATATAATCAGATAACCCAGTAAAAAGACTGATGCTCTTAATTGGTTTCAAGACAACAGACTAGATCAAAGAATAATGACTTCTTTTAAGTTATTCTTTATTTTAGTGATTATCCAAAAAGAGATTCTAACACAATATTTGGTATATATGAATTAAAAGAGTACCCAAAGGCTTAAGAATAAATGTAACAAAATAGAAAAGTGTTAAAGTTTGGATATGAGGTACCCTCCAGAAGTTCCTGTGTTAATGCAGAAATGTTCAGAGTCAAAATGATTGGACTGAGAGCGCTGTAACCTGAACAGTCCATCCTAGTTTGAACAGACTAACTAGGTGTAACTGTAGACAGGTGGGGCATGGCTAGAAGAGGTGGGTCACTGGGGGTGTGCCCTGGAAAGTTTCATCTTCCCTATGGCCCCTTCCCTTCTTTCTGGCTGTCTTTCCTGGCTGTCTTGAGCTAAGTAGCTTTTCACTGCCATACACTTCCACCATGGTGTTCTGCCTTACTTGGACCCAAAGTAATAGAGTCAGATGACCATAGACTGAAACTCTGAAACTATGAGCTCAAGATAAACTTTTTCTCCTCTAAATAGTTCTTTTCAGGTATTTCATTCACAGTAATGAAAAGCTAACAAACATGGAGGATACCTTAAAATTGTGTGCTATTTGTATGTGGAAATTCTTACTAAGGCTGCATATTTGACAGAAAGTCTTTAAATTGGTTAACTTTGATATGGTTTGAGAAACATTTCAACCTAATGCCAATCTTCTGTTCTCTTCTTAGATTTTATTAAAGATCGATCACATAAATGTTACTTTCAAACCATACCCCAGAGCATTTTGTAAATTTGAGAAAGGGAATCCCTCAGATGATCTTTATGCAGTATAGAGACTCATGGGGGAAAAAAAGTCATTTATTTCTCATATTTGCCTCATGAGGTGACATATTTTTATGGAATGTTGGTCATCAGAAATTTGCAACCCCAAATTAGTAAGAAAACAGTGTGCTATAACCTCACCCTCACTACAGAGTCCTTGAATGAGGTTGACTTTACAGAGAAAAGTGATTAACTAAGATGCATGCCTTCTATACTTGCCCTGATGACACCCCAAATGAACATGCTAATGTAGAATCAGAAATCCAGATCTAAGGGACTTTCTCACATTTACTAACATTTAAAAGAGTAAACAGAAGAAGGCACTAAGTGATTAGCACAGGGGTACCTGACATTTTCGTAACAACATGAGTGACTTAAGAGAGGTATGTCATTTAAATAGTTTGGGTTTTGTTTTTTTTTTTTTAATAATTACTTCTTGTTTTTATTTCCTTCAAAATTCAAACTTTCCTCACTGAGTTTCTGGACTGATATCTTTACTTCCAAGAGCATTCTACTGTATTTGTCAACATCTTCTCTCCAATAACTCTAAGAATTGTCACCATGATAAAGGAGATTAGAAAGCTAAAACTCAAAAATGTATTTGATTATTCTTTATATGCTTTTTATTGATAATTTTGAGCATCTTATGAATTAAATTTTCCTGTGACAAAATCTTTGAAAGTAAAATTTTGAGCTTCATTCTTTATTGTATCATTTAACTCTAAGACACGTTCAAATGGATTTCCCATACTGTGTAGCACTGCGGCATGCAGAGAAAGTTTATAACTAGGTCAACATACACCGTTTCTAGGCACCACCAAGGAAATCATCATGGTGTGCCCATAATGCCATAATAGAACATTACCAGAGTAAGGGGACTATAGAGACTCACTGGGCCCTTGATACCACAGGTGGTGCCAAATGAGGTTCAGAAGACAAGCAATTGTGAAAGTCTCCTCTGAGAGATCAGAAGTGACTCTCTTCCAAAACACAAACTACCAAAAGGGACAATGTTTTGCATCTAGAGAACAATGTGGTCCTGCTTCCTCTTTGAGAATGGATGTGTAGTTCAACTGTTCTATGAGTCTTAGAGGAAGTAAAAGAAACTGAGCCACAACCACAATGTCTTGTCCTACATGATCTGGGAGGGTAAGAATAATCAATTGCTGCCTGTAGGGCTAAAGTACCAGTGTGAGAATGACAGAAGGACATCTGAAAGATACCTGAAGCTGAAAAGGAAGAATCCATGCATCTTCTCCCACTGCACATGAGAAAAAGAACCTGCGCACGGATCAAGAATTTGGAGGCATGGAAAGAGGGACTCTTGTGTCCTATAGGAATGTTTTATTCACTTACCCGTTACTCATTATTGCTGTCTGTCAACTAAATACTAGAAAAGGATATGACACTAAGAAGCACCCATGGCTCCCATCCTCATACAGCTGACCTATGAGGAGGTGTAAATCTAGGCATCATCCTCTATGTGGTTCCGTCTCTCACACTTCACACAAAATTTGTCATCAAACCCAATACCTTTATCTTTAAAATACATATGACTGTTGATCACACAAGTGCAACTTGATTCAAACCCAATTGTTTTTGCTTATATTATTGCAATTGCTTCTTATCTGTCCTCCCTATTTAATAGGTTTGTCCAGCTTCAGCATATGCTCCCAAGAGCAGTCAGGGAAATTCTCTAAAACATAACCCCACTCTTCTAGTCTTTCCATGGCTTCCCATCTCAGAATAAAACCGAGAGAGTCCTTCCATGTGTGAGAGGGACCTCTGTGATTTGGTCCTCATTCCTTAACTAACTAACCCTGTCACCTTAACTAAACTGGCTTCGTCCTGCTCTGTAAGCAGAGCAGACAGGCCCCATGCTCAGGACTTTGCACTTAATGTCGCCTCTACCTAAATGTACTTTGCTCTGACATTTAGATGACAACCTCAGAAAACAGTGGAGTACACACTAAAAATGTCTTTTAAAATGTTTTACAGTTCAGACTATTTGTTATTTGTATTTACTTCATGCATAACTTGGTAATATTAGCAAGATTCTCTCTATACATATGCTTCATAAGTGCTTTAAGCCCAGCTTTAAACTTTTTTCTCCACTTAAAGGTCATGTACTCTGGTTCTAATTCTACCTATCAACACTGTATGGTTGACGTGCATTTTTGTGAGCCCCCAAATTTAACATAAATCCTAGTTACTACAGTCTAATCAGTGGTATCAATCAAATGCATGAATGCCAAAGTTGAATTAGTTTGTTTCAAAATTCTCTCAAATCAAAGTGGCAGACTTTGCACATATATTTGTCTCCGATACGCTACAAAACCCTACTGAGAAAAAGAAATAAAATCATGAGAGAAAAGGTAGTGTGGAAAGGAAATGAGTGATATGCAGACTCTACTAACACACAAGGATATTGATATGTTTCTGAGAAAACAGAAATGGATGGAAGTGAATTTATAAAACAAGGCAGGGAACACTTCAATAAACGGCCAATATCTGCAAAGTCGTCATGAAGACAGAACATCTTGTGCCATGCTTTCCTTTAACTGGTTTTCCCAGAGTAATCATTAATTCAGCCCCCTTTTCCTCCCAAAATGTGCTGGTTTAGAAGACAATCCAATGACTATAATGTCTAAGAGGTCCCAGAGAAGTTTTGGTCTTATAACAAGCAAGAAAACAATTATGGTACAGGTGTTCTAGAAAGAACTCTGCCCCACCTGGCAACCTTAATCAACCTCCACCCTATTCAAAGGCAGGGGTGGAGGGATGGAGAAGCACAAGCATAGATTTGGAAGCTATTTACATGGAAACTAGAGTTGAAGACAGGGAATTAGAAGACAGGGAATTAGATTTTCAAAAGAGTGAAAAGAGGGGGCAACCAGGGACAGGTCCTCCTAGGACACCTACATCTAAATGGGTACCATATATGAAGGGGGAAAAAAGGAGTTGAAGAAGTAGCATAAGAACAAGAAGATACAAAGAAGTTTCTAAAGCTTTGAGATGATGGACAATCTAAGTATCCTGAGCTGATCCATATACGAAGTATTGAAACATCACATTTTCCTCTGTAAAGATGTACCATTATTATCTGCCAAGGAATAAAGTGTCTAAAGAGATACAAAGGAGAGATTTAATCAAAGAAAAGGGGGTAAGGTGAGTTGATTAACAGTGTCCACTGGTGCAAGAGGCTAAAGAATATGACAGTTGAGAAACTGGCTATTGGATTCACTGAATAGTCAATTACCGGGGTTTTGAAAAACGCAGTGTAAACTTGATGAGGGCAGAAAATACATTAGAACAAATTTAAAAACACATAGGTGCTGATGAAGTGGGTATTTAAAATGTTCATAGGTAAAGGGAAAAAAAGAAATAGAGAAATAATGTTTCTTAGAGGAAAAGTTGTACATATTTGTACGTTATTGTGAAATTGAAAGGGATTAATTAAAAATGTTAGAAAGGAGGGAAAGTTTGAAATTAAAAGCACAAATGTTTAGTTTTGAGGAATATATCATTCTTCAAAATTGGAAAAGAGAATAAGACGTAATATAGTATATGATAAGAAATGATAAATTTGAGGATGATTCTCTAATAACTAAAGAGTATATATGCATTTTAATGTCAAAAATGTTCATGCAGAGAAGAGTTCTTTTAAATAAGAGTTGAACATTGACTTATTCACAGGAACACTGGAGAAGAGAAACTCCTTTCTCCAATCTGGAGAACAGGTGTGCACAGACTAAGGTCAAACTTTTGTGATGGACTTTGTTATTTTGTTCACACTACATTTCTAAGACATCCACACATGCTCAGTTAAACACAACACGAAAACACAGTTCGAATAGAAAAATGTTATCATCCATGAATTATGGTCTATTTATATTTCCATATTGAACAATTATGGCAAGTAATTACTTTATTACAGCAAAATATATTTTAATGGCTTGATTTTTATTAAAGCATTATAATTATACATGGTATTTGGATTCATTTTGGCAAAATAATACATGTAAGAAATTTTATTTCAATTTCCATTTTCCTTCCCTCCTCCCTCCCACTATTTTCTCTCCTTTCATCTACTGATTTTTCTTTTGTTCCTTTTTTTATTTAAGTAAAATGTAACTTTTTAAGTTCTATAATAATAATAATGTATCCTGAAAATGCCCAAGATTTGGAATCAAGAAAAAATAAGAATAAGAAGTAAGCATCCTTGAGAGAAATGTTGTGCAATTTGGTCTTCACTTCTTAAAATCTCTGAGGGAAAAAAAGTAACTGACTACTTCTCCAATGTCCTTGTGTCCATATTTCTTTCATATACCAGCACAACAACAAAACTGAGGAATTCTATGTTGAGACCACTAATATAAAATGTCAGTGAATCATAATGTGAATTAAACCAAGCAGGCAAGATTTTAATACTCCAAAGGTTATTTTCCATCCACTAAATGAGAGGAAAGCGCTAGGATGCTTTTTACTTTGTTAAAGTACTGTCCTTTGTTCTTTGTGTCTAATGACAATTACTATTATAATTGGAAACCTTATTAATCCTCACAAATAAAGACATTTTCTTCCATCTAAGGGATACTTCAAAACAAAAAGCAGTGTATGAACAAACAAACCTATCAAGATGTGCAGAATATTGCTAAATACTGAAGTTGGATGATGGGCATATGAACTTCTTTATACTGTTCACTCTATTTTCAGTATATGTGAATATGTTAATTTGTAGATAAGCAAATAATTAATAATTCTTTTTACAGATGTTTGTGGAAACTTTCTCTCAGTCTTAAACAACAAAAACCTCATGTTCCTGCTCTAGAATTGAGGAATATGGCAGGCAGAACAAATGGTGAAGATATTTTTACCAGTTTAGCAATTTTAAGAAACGAAAACCAAATTACATAACATTTCCCTCAAGGATGCTTTACAGTGTGGGAAACAGAATAGAGTTTGGTCCCCCCTATAGATATCTACACCCTAACACCTGGAACCAATAAATATGTTACCTTTTGTGGCAAAAAGGAACTTTGCAGGCATAATTCAGTTTACAGACCTTAAAATAGGAAAATTAGCTTGAATTCTTCAGGTGGGCACAATCTAAAACACATGAGCCCTTGAAAGTAGAGAAATTTGTCCTACTAGGGGCAAAAGACACAGCAGAGAAGTGATGGAGACCCAATGTGTGAGAATGAAAATGGCAGAATTAAAGCAACCTCAGAAGCTGGGGGAGGCTCTTGACCCACAGTCTGCTTGGAAACAGGGACCTCACCTCTCAGTCCAGATAACTGGATTCTGTCAACAAACCGAAATGAGCTTAGGAGCAGATTCTCCCTCAGAGGCTCCAGATAAAGAGTCTGATTTGCCAACAACTTGATTTCAGCCTGTGAGACACAGGCCAGAGCAAATAGCTGAGCTCACTCAACTTCTGACCTGCAGAACTGTGACATGATAAATTTACATAGTTGAAGTGGCCAAGATTATGGTAATTATGAGGCAGCAATAGGTAAGAAATATTTCCTACTTCACAGAAAAAGTCCTGATAATAAAACAACATTTTAAAAGACTTTTTCTTAACTCAGAAGGAAAGACAATAAGAAGTAATTATAATCGAATAATTTTTATCTGTCACATGGGGAATATACAAAAAAGAAAGTGCTGGTAAAGATGTTTTAAATCCTGGTGCTCCCAAGATATCTCAGAGAAAGAAACTAAACGAGTATTTCTCTTAAATGTTATAATCTGAAACAATCATGAATATAATAAGATCCTGAGTTAAGTTAACCACACAGTAAGGGCTGAATTTTAATACACATGTTGATATTCCAAAGCAGCTCAGATGGAAACATCCTGTGGCTATCCATTTGTCATTATTTAATTTCTCCATCATTATTTCTGTTTAAAGCATCTATTCTTTTAAAAACAACGTCTACAGTAGGAAAATCAAGAACATTCACGAGCCCATGGTAGGCACAAAAACTGATCCAAGATTTTTGGAGAGTAATTGATGACTTATTTAAGAAGTTGGTATAAAGTATTTTTCAAGTATTTTTTAGTTGTAGATATATACAATGTATTTATTCACTTATTCATTTTTATGCAGTGCTGAGAATTGAACCCAGGGCCAGTTCCCAGAATAAAGTATTTTTAAGGAAAATGTTTTTAATAATTCTATTAATATTTCTTATCTTAGACCCAGTAACTCCATATTCACTTACTAAGGACATAATGTTAGATATAGCTTATATGAAAATAAATATTAAAATGTAAAGAAAAACTATAAAGCTGTTAATCATAGCACAACCCGCAATAGTGAAAGTTGGTAATGACCTTGGTTAAGTTAGGATCCATTCACATAGCAAAGAGCTGTGAAACCAGGGAAAAGGAAGTGGTAAACATATATTTATAAATAAACATGAAAAATTATTTCAAGGGAAAAAAATCAGAGAACAAAATAGCATTATAAGAAATTATCCATTATTGCATGAAAATGTCACCAATTTTAGAAACTTTCTGCTGATCTGTGTCTTTTGATGTTTCTATTAGAATCATAAATAGTAATAATAAAGTAACAAAATAAATGTTTTTCTAAAAAATAAAATTTATATTTCTGTGCTTTTGTATAAATATCCAGGAAGTTGCCTAGTCAATTGGGACAAAGACAATAGTATACATTTAAGAAAAATGAATATATAGTTCAGAAAAATAATAATTTATTTTAATTTGGAATGAAGAATTAAGACAAAGGATATCTTCCCAATCCAGAGATGTTTGTAGCTAGAAAGTTAGAAAATTTATTATTAGTTTTATCACTAATTTTTTTATCAAAAATACACCTACTACCACTTTAGCACCATTACATCTTTAATTTTGTATGTTCGCCAAAGTTCATTAGTCAGACTCATTCACCCGAATGAAAATGCAACACTGTTTAAGAGCTTTCACAGAACTAAAACTTAAATAAGAATGTACTCAGATATTTAATCCTCGCAGCTCACTTTATCAACACAGAAACTTTATCTGAGAGTTCTGGGTCCAACCATTGTCCAGTGAACCAAACATTGCTATTGACTCTGAGCATATTAAAGACTGTGGTAAAATTTGGTTTCAAGGGAGAAAAGGAAGCGAAAATTTAGTTTGGGGAGATCGACACCTATCTGAGACAAATCAGAAATGTACATTTTATGAGATTTTTCTCAATTTCAACCTTCAATTCTTGTATTGACTCTCATAAGATGATGTTTTAATGAAAAATCAAAAGAGAGTCTAGTGATCCAAGGTACAGTTTGTGAAATATGCTGTGTATTTAATGTTGCTAAGTTTCTAATTACTGTTGAAGCATAGGAGCAAAAATATGGGCTCCCCACTCATGACCTCATCTAAATCTAATCATCTCCCAAAGGGTCACCTCCTGAAGCCCATTGGAGGGGATGGAGGGCTAGGGTTCAATAATCATATTGGAGGGAAGAACACAAACATGCAATCCATTAAACTATCTAGTGAGTTTGAGAATTACATCAGGTAATGCATATAACCTAGAACACGATGTAATAAGTGCTTGGTGCTGGGTAGCAATGATTACTGCTAGAGGAAGTCAATGGTGCAGGTGTGCCCAGGAGGCCAATAGGGGAGAAGGTACAGAGGTGGGACTGGATTGTTGGTGTTCAGAGAATGCCAAGCAGTCAACAAAGCCAGGGTGTAATATTCATGTTGGGGAGGAGGAACATATTGGAGGACCTGAATGACAACTGGAAAGAACCCTGGGTTTCCTTGGTACTCCTTTCTTCCTGATTTTCAAATGTTTCCAGCAGTTAAGTAGCCTCTCGTTTCTCTCAAAATGCCCACTATTTCTAGAAGAACAACAGGAGTATTCAAAAAACTAGAGAGCAATCATAAAAGTGGAAATTACTTTAGCTGCTCATTCAGAGCATGTCCTATATATAATTGAGCAAAGGAGAGTTCAGTATTCCCAAGGCAGAAAAGCAGTGAAAACTCTATATCCAAGAACCCTATTAATGTCTCAGGAGGACCCTGACAATGAGGCTACACAGGAACTGTATTATAAAGAGGCTCTTAAGCTTCCTTTTCATTAACCTCAGACTGAGAGCTGCTTATCCTTTTGCTTTATAATTGACCCTTAGTGATTTGCAGTTGGCTTTGGAAATCTTTTTAGCAGATAGCACTACTCTTCCAGCTCTCTTTTGCTTTATGATGTTATGATTGAATTTGATATAATTTGATAGTAAATAAAAGAGCAGGTATGGTCACCCAGTTTCAAATAGCTGAAGTACAAGAAAATCAGGTAAATTTATAAGCAGGAAAGCAATACCATTTGTTGGTGCCACTGACCAGATAACGGTGTTCTAGATCCTTGCCACTTGACGTGCTGAAAGTTCACAACTCATCAGCAACACCATGTCACAATTAATAGAAATGCAGAATCTCCGGCACCACACCCACACCTACTGAATCAGAACTGGTGTTTTAACAAGCTCCCTAGATGATTCATATGGAATTTGAGAAGTACTATTATAGGCACTTGAGTGTTTTTATTGTTGCTTTAAAAAAGTCTTCCCAACGTCTCCCTGCCCAGCTCCCATCTGCACTCCCACTGACTCCAGCTCATGGGCACACACAGACACACCACGCACACACAAACTCTCATCCCTTAGGATTTGTATTCAGCCACTAATAATAATCCCAAGTGTTAGTGGTTCAAACAAATTAGGGGTTTTATCTTCTGACATATGAAACATCAGTGGTTAGTGCAGACCTGAGACACAAGCCCCCCCTAATACCATCAGAAATTCAAGTTCATTACATATTTATACTCAATTCTTAGCACATATTTGTCACCCCATGGTCCAAAAAGGTCAGACAAAAGAAGAGGAAAATGAAAGCACTTGATTCCACCTCCCTTCTCCGGGCTTCCCTGTAAACCTCTCCCAGAGACATTGACTTTCATCTCAAAGGTTCACAACCAGACCTCCTGGGTTCAATACCACACCAAACAAATCTGTTTTCTGTGGATAATAAAGAAAAGATTAATGAGGATCCAGTAGGCAAAGGACAGTGTCTGCCACACCAGGACCCCCTCCTCAAATTTATATTTATAGGAAATCTAACACAATTATGATCCCACAATATGTTTCCTGTTGCTTTATATAGGACACTTTAAAAACAAGGATGAGGTTCTGGAAGTATCATGGTATTTACTGAGAACTTGTTGTGTTTCAAGTCCCAGATTAAATACTTTAAATATATTATTTTATATAACAAGTGTTATATAGCACTTGATACAGTTTATCTACTCATATCTTATTGTGTCCTACATTTAAAAATGTGAAATATAATGCTCGCTTTATGATTCATCTGTTAACAGTAGGGACTACGTTTTCCAGAATCATCTTCCTTGTCTTGCCTTGAGTTAGAGTTGGCCAAAAGGAGAACTTGTGAAGAGATATGGGGGCAGAAGTGAAAATAATAAACCTCATTCTTTCAAAGTCCTTCTGTGGTCAGATGCAGTGGCTAACAGATGCAGAGTCATGGACAGACTCACTTGATCTTGTTCTCATTTGCCCACAACCTTCTTCCATTCTGGTCAAGAGCTGCCCCAGGGCCACCACTGATGCTTGGCCAAGCAGTTGGCCGCTGCTCAGAGGAAAAAGCTTTCCAGAGACGATTCCTCGCCTCATTCTTTACAGTTCCCTGAGGGCCAGCCACTCCTGGGATTTTGGCACCCCCTTCAGGATCTTACTTGTCCACTGACACCAGAACTTCAGGAAAGCTGGATAGTGGATGTGACACTCTTCACCTCCCACTCTGGGGCCTGCACTACCCTGCTTCTCCCACAATTAGTAAAATCCAGTTCCTATCATGGACCCCCTATTTCAGAATGTCCATTTTAACAGTT
This sequence comes from Sciurus vulgaris, assembly GCF_902686455.1. Lineage (NCBI taxonomy): Eukaryota > Metazoa > Chordata > Mammalia > Rodentia > Sciuridae > Sciurus > Sciurus vulgaris. The sequence goes on along the minus strand of NC_136470.1, from coordinate 18,854,465 downwards.
CTCCCCACTGACATAATCCCAACAGTGAGATCTCTCAAACCTATTGTAGGACCAAATCAATGCAAATAAAAGTTAGAGAAGCATATTAAAATGTTCACATATTCAAGTATAAAGAACTTGAGCACCAGATTTTCATTTTTTATATAACTTTAGTGAAACGAAATCTTCCTTGATATTTATGTAAAGTAATTTTCACTGTTCTTAATTGTACACCATCTGTTTTGATCTTCCCACTCAAGGTATCTTCTCCCCACCCAGCTGTACCTCCACCCACAGCCAGCAAGACCCACAAAACACAGGTCAGTCCATTTGTTAAACTCCTTTGATGGCTACACACTGTCTAGTGGATAGAATTCAAGCTATTATATGGCAAAGAAAGGTCCCTCCCTGAAACTCCCAATACTTTTTAGAGCAACGACTCTAATGACTACTCTCAAGAACTCTATGCTCCTCTGATGCTAGGTTCATCCCTCTTCCACACATCTTGCATTTCCCCACCACCATGCTTCGGCATGTAACGTACCACACCTAGCCTTTTGCCAAATCCTGATTCCCTTCTCTAGTGAAATCCTAATTTGTCCTTCAAGGTCAAATACAAATGCTAACTTCTCTGTGATTCCCTAACTTCTCTCTAGGAGGACCATAAATGTTAGCTGAATTAATTAAGCTACTTGGGCATTCTGAGAAAATGTTCCTCTTCTTCAGCAGGGTTTCTTTAGCTCTTTGCAGGCCACTCAGACACATGGTAAAAGTTGGGTTCAAATATACATGTGTGGTTTTGAATATATAAAAAGATACACAAAAGTTTTTTTTTAAGAAATGAATAAAAATGTAAATATACACTGTGCAATCATAACAGAAAGGTCATTTTTTTAATGTGATGAGGTTGAGATTAAATAAACTTAATCCATAATTTAAAACCTTCTCACAAAACTCCAGGGCTCAAAGAATTCTTACCAAGAATTTCTTAAGGAAGAAATAGTATCAAACTCACACACTCTTTCAGAGATTAGGGAAAAAGGAACTTTAGGCTCATTTTACAAAGATGACATAATAATGATGATACATTCAAGAAAAAAAAGTGAGGTCAGTATCTTTCATGAACATAGATATAGAAGTTCTTTTTAAAAATTAGCAAATAGGACCAAATAGTATATAAAAAGTACAATACAAAGAGAAAGTGGAGTTTATCCCAAGAATACAAGGTTATTTTCCCAACACCGTTTATTGAAGAAACCATTCTTTCCTCATTGTATATCCTTTTTTTTCTAATTTTGTTTTTACAGACTGAATTTGATTCATTGTACACAAATGGGGTACAATTTTTCATTTTTGTGGCTGTACATGATGTAGATTCATGTTATTCATGTAATCATACATATACAGAGGGTAAAGATGTCCATCTCATTCCACTATCTTTCCCTCTCCCTTCCTCTCCCCCCTCATTTCCCTCTACATAATCCAAAGTTCCTCCATTCTTCTTACTCCCCTGGTCCCACCCCTTATCTCATCCACTTATTAGAGAAATCATTCAGCCTTTGGTTTTGGGGATTGACTTATTTCACGTAGCATGATATCCTCCAACTTCATCCGTTTACCTGCAAATGTCATAATTTTATTCTTTTTTATGGCTGATAATATTCCATTATATATATATATGTATACCACAGTTTCTTTATCCATTCATCTGTTGAAGGTCATCTAGTTGGTTCCACAATCTAGCTATTGTGAATTGAGCTGCTATGAACATTGATGTGGCTGCGTTACTGTAGTATGCTGATTTTAAGTCCTTTGGGTATAAACCAAGGAGTGGGATAACTGGGTCAAATAGTGGGTCCATTCCAAGTTTTTTGAGGAATCACCATACTGCTTTCCAGAGTGGCTGCACCAATTTGCCCCCTTGTATATTCTTTTTTTTTTTTTTTTCAAATACAGATATATTTTATTCCAAAGATGATTTGCTTTCTTCTACAAAATGTTACTGTACCTAAACTTGGCTACTCATTGGAAAGTTCTCTTTACTTCTACTGATGAAAGAAAACCTTGAAGGAACAATGAGCTAACTCTTTTCCCCACAATAGATAACATGTGAGCCATACAGTCCCGGATTTGCTTGGTCTTCGCTCCATAGATCATGGGGTTAAGCATAGGAGGAACTAGCACATAGAGATTTGCCAGAAGAATGTGAGCGTGGTGGGGGATATTCTTGCCAAAGCGGTGGGTGAGGAAACTGAAAAACGATGGGATAAGGAAGAGGAGAATAACTCCAAAGTGAGAACCACAGATACTGAAAGCCTTGTGTGGGGCATCCTGGGAAGGAAGTTTAAACAGAGTTTGCAGGATCAATGTGTAGGAAACACCAATGAGCAAAGCATCTACCAAAACTGATGCCATTGGCACTGAAAAACCATACCAAACATTAACAGTGATGTCAGCACAGGCCAATCGGGCTATTCCCATGTGTTCACAGTATGAGTGAGGAAAATATTAGTCTGACAGTATGGCATCCTCTTCAGTAGGAATATTATAGGAAAAATGGTCCCAATGCTCCGTCCCCAGATGGCAGCATCATTTTTCCAATTGCCATAGGAGTTAAGATGGCTGTATATCTCAAAGGAGTACAAATGGCCACAGAGCAAGCAAATGCCATAGCCAGTAGGATTCCTGATTCAGCCACAAAGGCAACATGGATGAAAAACAGCTGAGTAAGGCAGGCATCAAAGGCTATCTCCCCAGTATGAAACCAAAAGATAGCCCGGGACTTGGGCACAGTGGTGGTGGACAGCAGGAGGTTAGTGCCAGCCAGCATGGATAGGAAGACACACATGGGTTTGTGGGGGGTCCGTTCACTCAGGACAACAATGAGGGCTCTTTTCATTCTTTTCTGGAATGCGCTCCATGCAATGAATTTTCCTCTTAGTACCACTTTCATGGGGTCCCAGAGATTTTGATATGTTGTATCGTCGTTCTCATTTATTTATTTATTTATTTATTTATTTTTGCTGTAGCGGGGATCGAACTCAGGGCCTCGTGCTTGCGAGGCAGGCACTCTACCAGCTGAGCTATCTCCCCAGCCCCCGTCATTCTCACTGACCTCTAAGAATTTTTTATCTCCTCCCTGATGTATTCTGTTATCCATGTTTCATTCAATAGCATATTATTTAGTCTCCAGGTGTTGGAGTAATTTCTGCTTTTTATTTTGTCATTGATTTCTATTCTCAGTCCATTATGATCTGATAGAACACAAGGCAGTATCTCTACTTTTTTTACATTTCCTAAGGGCTGCTTTGTGGCATAACATTTGGTCTATTTTTGAGAAGGTTCCATGTGCTGCTGAGAAGAAAGTGAATCTGCTCGTTGATGGATGGAATATTCTATATATGTCTATTAAGTCTAGGTTATTGATTGTGTTATTGAGTTCTATGGTTTCTTTGTTTGGTTTTTTTTTGGAAGATCTATCTAGTGGTGACAGCGGTGCACTAAAGTCACCCAGAATTATTGTGTTGTGGTCTGTGTGATTCCTGAAATTGAGAAGGATTTGTTTGATGTACAGGGATGCACCATTGCTTGGGACATAAATATTTACTATCATTATGTCTTCCTGATTTATGGTTCCCTTAAGCAGTATGAAATGTCCTTCTTTATCCCTTCTGACCAAGTTTGGCTTGAAGTCCACTTTATCTGATATAAGGATGGAAACCCCCACTTTTTTACTGAGTCCATGTGCGTGGTAGGTTTCTTCCCATCCTTTCACCTTTAGTCTGTGGACGTCCTTTTTTATGAGATGAGTCTCTTGCAGGCAGCATATTGTTGGGTCTTTCTTTTTAATCCATTCTGCCAGTCTATGTCTTTTGATTGATGAGTTTAGGCCATTCAGGGTTATTATTGAGAAATGATTTGTATTCCCAGTCATTTGGGATTATTTTTGGTTTTTAAGTTGGCTTGGTTTCTCTTTTGAGTGGTTTTTCTCTGAGGTAGTTCCTCCCTTTGCTGACCTCCATTGTTGTTTTTCATTTCCTCCTCATGGAATATTTTGTTGAGAACATTCTGTAGTGCAGGCTTTCTATTTGTAAATTCTTTTAACTTTTGTTTATCATGGAAGGATTTTATTTCATCTTCAAATCTGAAGGTAAGTTTTGCTGGTATAGGATTCTTGGTTGGCAACCATGTTCTTTCAGAGCTTGAAATACGTTGTTCCAGGCCCTCCTGCCTTTTAGAGTCTGGGTTGAGAAGTCTGCTGATATCCGTATTGGTTTCTCCCTATATGTAATCTGATGCTTTTCTCTTATGGCCTTCAAAATCCTATCTTTATTTTGAATGTTAGGCATTTTCTTTATAATGTGGCTTGGTGTGGATCTGTTGTGATTTTGTGTATTTGGTGTTCTGTATGCCTCTTGTAATTGATTTTCCATTTCATTGTTCAGGTTTGGGAAATTTTCTGATATTATTTCATTGAATAGTTTGTTCGTTCCTTTGGTTTGTATCTCTGTGCCTTCCTCAATCCAGATAACTCTTAATTTTGGTCTTTTCATGATGTCCCATAGCTTTTGGAGATTCTGTTCATGATTTCTTACCATCTACTCTGTTTGGGCAACCTCGTTTTCAAGATTAAATATTTTGTCTTCATTGTCTGAGGTTCTGTCTACCAAGTGGTCTAGTCTGTTGGTGATACTTTCCATTGAGTTTTTTATTTGGTTTATTGTTTCCTTCATTTCAAGGATTTCCATTTGGTCTTTTTTTTTTTTTTTTTTTTTTTTTTTTGAATCTCTATCTCTCTGTTGAAATGATCTTTTGCTTCCTGCAGTTGCTCTTTTAACTGCTTATTGGTATTATCAATCATTGCCTGCATTTGCTCTCTTATCTCATCCTTTGCTTCACAAATCATCTTAATCATGTATAATCTGAAGTCCTTTTCTGACATTCCTTCTATCATACTGTCACTGGATTCCATTAATATAGATCTAGATTTGTTTGGATCATTTTCTTCCCTTGTTTTTTCATGTTGTTCATGTATCTTCCCCTCTAGCAGTACAGATCTGGGGTATTGCAGATTTCCCTCTATAGGCTTATAGTGGCCCTATAGGTTTCCAAAACCCTTTCTTTAAGGAGAGATCAATATTAGCAGTGCCCAATTCAGACACTATGCAATCCTAGACCAAATAGCCCCTATGAGGACAATAACAAAATTGTCATAATAAACAGAATGAGTTCTAATATTATCTTCAGTAAAACAAACAGATTTGCAATAAGGTCTGCAGTTTCTTATGGAGGACAAAGAGGATGTAGATGGATGTAGAATGTGGCTATTAATGGGATAAGAAAAGGATATACAGAAGTTCTAGAAAATAGAAAGGGTGAGAGTGTAATCAAAAGAAATTGGATGTTAGCATGCAAAAAGGGAGAAAGAGACTCTGAGGGAACAGGTAAACAAAAGGAAAAGAGAGCAAGAAAATTAAAGAAATAAAAACTTAAACTTTTTCAATAAGTAGGAAAAAGAAAATCTACAGTATAACAGTCATATAGTAATGAAACCTCCCAGAGTTCAGTAGCCTGATGCATGAGAGGTACCTGACAATAAGCTTCACGTCTCCAGCAGGCATCTCAGGATGGGTTTTGCCCCACCTAGAGATCGGAGCTACGGCTTCCAGGATTATCCAAGATGGCTGCTCTGGCTTTGAAATGTGTTGGCAAATGGGGAGCTGCAGCTCAGGGTGTGGCCGTGGTCAGCAGGAGGTCCTGAAGGTGGGATGCGGTTGGTCAGGCAGGGGTCCTGGAAGTCGGGTGTGTTTGGTGTGGTTGTGGGATCCTGGAGGCCAGTTGCAATCCGTCAGTCTGGGGTCCCGGTGATAGGGCACAGTCAGTTGGTCTGGGGGTCCTGGTGGCAAGGAGTAATCAGTCAGGCTGAGGGATCCTGGAGATGGGGCTCAGTCAGTCCAGCCAGGGGTCCTACGGGGCCTGGCTGTTGTCTCAAAATGGCGACAGCCACATGTAATCAAACCTGCAGGTACTGTCACAGTGAACATCCAGGCAACAGCAGGCAGCTGGTGCTCCACTGGCGGTCGGCGATCAGTTTGCTGACTGTTGTCAGACGATCGGGAGGTGAACCTCATGTGTTGGGTGATGGATAGGTGTAAGGCAGGCGATAGACAGGCAAGAGGCAGGCAAATGGCGGATGATAGGTGCCTGAGAGTGAGCAATCTGCACTCAAAAAAGGCGTCGCTATGCTGGCAGATTGCAGGTGATCACAGCAGACAAATGGAGTAAACAGCAGGGGATCGATAAGCAGCAAAAACTGCCTTACCAAGAAACAGATATCCTCTGCTTGAAACTGGAGTTACAGAGCAACAAGGAATACAGCCTCCCTCTAGTCCGCCATCTTGGATCAACCGTATATTCTTGATACCTGATAGAAAATCAGTTAGCTACAAATGCTATTTTTTCTGTGCTCTCTGCCTGCTTCCATTGATCAGTGTATTTGTTTTATGCCCATAGGAGGCTGTTTTAGAACTTTCACTTTCTAACATATTTATAATCAAGCAGTATAATGCCTCTAGCTTGTTTTGCTTTGTTTCTTTAGTCAGGATTGCTTTAGCTACTCAGGGTCTTTGTGGTTTCATATGAATTCTAGCATTGTTATTTCTATTTCTGAGAAGAATGTAATTGCCATTTTCAGAGATATTGCATTGGGTAGTATGGGCATTTTAACAATATGAATTCTTATAATGCATAAGCATGGAGTAGCTATCCACTTATTTATGCTGTCTTTAATTTCTTTCACTAATGTAGTAGAGTTTCCAGTACACAGATCTTTTACCTTCTGAGTTAAAGTCACTCCTAAGTCTCTTGTTGCAATTCTAAGTGAAATTTCTTTCTCAATTTCTTCTTCAGATAGTTTGTTGTTAGTATTTAGAAATGCTACTGGTATTTGTAGGTTGATTTTGCATCCTGCAAATTTACTGAATTCATTTACCAGTTCTAGCAGTTTTATGGGAGAGTCTTCAGGATTCTCTAGTGATGCGATCATGCCATGAGCAGAGAACCTTTGAATTCTTCCCTTTTACTATTTGAATGTCTTTGCTTTCTTTTTCTTTCCTACTCACTCTGGCCAGGACTTCTACTACTGTGTTGAATAAAAATGGTGAGAGTAATAGCCTTCCTTGTCTTCTTCCTGATCTTAGAGGAAAAGCCTTCAGCTTTCCATCACTGAATACAATATGAGCTGCGGGTTTGTCATACCTCGCCTTCATTGTGTTGAGGAACATTCCATTCATACCTAATTTCGTTTTCAAACTGAAAGGATATTGGATTTTGTCAATGCCTCTCCTGCATCTATTGAGATGGTCATGGTTTCTTTTATTTTTTTTTTCATCACACTCCATGTGATGAATCACATTTATTGATTTGCCCTTTTTTAACCACTAGGATCCCTGGGATGAATCACCCTTGATTCTGTCAAATAATCCTTTTAATTTGCTATTGGATATGGTTTGTTAGTATTCTGTTGAGAATTTTTACATCAGTGTTCATTAGGGATATTGACCTGAAATTTTCTTTTCTTCTTTTGTCTTTATCTGGCTTTGGCATCAGGATATTGTTAGCTTCATAAAATGAGTTATGGAATTATTGATTAAATAATATAGCAAGATAAATATGATAAATATGATACAATAAGCAAAATAAGGTCCCCCAATGATGTCCATATCTCAGTCCCCCAGAACCTGTGATTGTATTAGGTTTTGTTGCAAAGGGAACTAAAGTTGCAGATGAAGGTTACCAGCTTGAAGTTGGAGGAAGGGAACACAATCCAAAGAAAGCAGTCAACCTCCAGAAGTTCGAATTATTGACTTCCCTTCATTATTTTGGAAGAATTTATAAGGTTTGGTCTTAGTTTGCCTTTAAATGTTTAGTAGAATTTAGCCATGAAGTCATCTGGATCTGAAATTTTCTTTGATAGATTTCTTGTCACTGATTTAATCTCATTTATTATTGATCCATTCATTTTTTTAATCATGATTCTATCTTGGTAGGGTGTATGTTTCTAGGAATTCATCCATTTATCTAGTTTATCCAAGTTGTTGGTGCATAATTATTCATACTTCTCACAATCCTTTGTACTTCTGTGGCATCAGTTGTAATGTTTCTCATTGAACCAAAACTATGAGCCAAAAAAAAAAAAACAACAACAACAACAACATCTTTTCTCCATAACTTATCCAGACTGTGGTACTGTGTTATTAGCAACAGAAAACAGACTGACACTATATTTTTGTTCCAATGACTCTTATAAAATGCATGTCTGACTGGAATTTCTTCTCTTTATTCTTATGTGAACTTTCTAGGAAAGCCATTATAAATTACCACAAACTGTGGCTTCAGACAAAAGAAATGTATTCTCTCACAGTTATTGAGGTTGGAGTCTGAAATCAAGGTGCCAGCAGAACCATGCTCTCTCCAAAACCTCTAAGAAAGAATCCTTTCTTTGCCTCTTCCAGCTCCTGGCTTGGACTATTAATCCATTCAAAAAGACAAAACCCTAATCACCTCTTAGAGTTCCCACTTCATCCTTAATGTCTCATAATGGAGAGGAAACTTCAACATGAGTTTTAAAGGAGTTAAATCATATTCAAATTATACAGACAGAAATGCAATTTCATTGAGAAAAGATGATTTTCTTAATGATTTGGGGTGAACTGAATATTCATAAGGGAGAAAATGACCCTTATACATCCTTACATGAAGTTAATTTATATGATTCATAAACCTACCTACTCATGAAATATAAAACAATCAAACTTCTGGATGAAAATATAGAATAATATCAAAGAAAATGTTGATAAATATGATACAGTAAGCAAAATAATGGCCTTCCCAAAGATCTCCACATCTCAATCCCCCAGAATCTGTGAATGTGTCAGATTTTATTGCAAAAGGAAACTAAGGTTGCAGGTGGAATGAAGGTTCCCAGCTTTGAAGATGGGAGGAGGAGAGCATATGCCAAAGAAGGCAGTTGGCCTCTAGAAGCTAGAAAGAGGAAAAGATGGATTCTGTTTTAGAGCCCCTAGAAAGGACCCTGCCTGCTGACATCTTGGTCTGTCCCAATGAGACCTGATGTACAGAACAATAAGATAAGATGGTGTTGTTTGTAGTCACTAGGCTTGGTGTAATTTATTATACCAACCACAGAAAACAAATGCATGTGCCTTCATTAAAATTAAGAACATCTGTTTATGTTATGATCATTAGAGATTGGCACAGGTTGACAGAAGATATTTACTATGCTCATATCCTACAATGTATTTCCTATCCAGAGTACCAAGGGAATGCCAAAGAATCTATAGTGAAAAGATGAAGAGCCAATTTTTTAAGTGAACAAAAGACTTGAATAGGCGCTTCACAAAAGAAGGAATTGAAATGGGCAATCAAAAAAGAACAGGTGGCCATTTTGAGACAAGAGCCAGGACCCATAGGACCCCTGGCCAGACTGACTAAGCCCTGTCTCCAGGATCCCTCAACCTGACTGATCACTCCCTGCCTTCAGGGTCCTCCCATCAACTGACTACTCCACACCACCAGGACCCCCAGACCGACTGACTGAGCCCTACTACCAGGACCCCCAGACTGAATGATTGCACCCTGCCTCCAGGATACCACAACCAGACCGACAACACCCCACCTCCAGGACCCCAGCCTGACCAACCACACCCTGCCTCCAGGACCTCCAGCTGACCACACCCACACCCCTAGCTGCAGCTCCACATTTGCCAACACATTTCGAAGCCAGAGTGGCCATCTTAGATAATCCTGGAAGCCATATCTCCCATCTTTAGGTGGGGCAAATCCCATCCTGAGACACCTGCTGAAGACTTGAAGCTCATTGTCAGGTACCTCTCATGCATCAGCTACTGAAGACTGGGAGGTTTGAATATTATATGACTGTTATAGTGTAGATTTTCTTTTTTCTCCTTATTGAAGAATTTTAAGACTTTATTTCTTTACTTTTTTTTGCTCTCTTTTCCTTTTGTTTCCTGTTCACTCAGAGTCTCTTTCTCCCTTTTTGCATGCTAACAGCCAATTTCTTTTGATTATACTCTCACATTTTCTATTACCTAGAACTTCTGTATATTCTATTCTTATCCCATTAACACCTACATCTTACATCTCTCTGCATCCTCTTTTTCCTCCATTAGAAACTGCAGACCTTATTGCAAATCTATATATTTATACTGAATATAATAATTGAACACATTCTGTTTATTATGACAATATTGTTAATGGCCTCATAGGGGCTATTTGGTCTAGGATTGCATAGTGTCTGAATTGGGCACTACTAATATTGATCTCCCACTTAAAGAAAAGGTTTTGGAAACCTATAGGGCCACTATAAGCCTATGGAGAGGAACTGCAATACCCCAGATCTACACTGCTAGAGGGGAAGGTACATGAACAACATGAAAAAAGAAGGGAAGAAAATGATCCAAACAAATCTAGATTCTATATTTATAGAATCCAATGACAGTATGGTAGAAAAAATGTCAGAAAAGGACTTCAGATTATACATGATTAAGATGATTTGTGAAGCAAAGGATGAGATAAGAGAGCAAATGCAGGCAATGATTGATAATACCAATAAGCAGTTGCAAGAGCAACTGCAGGAAGCAAAAGATCATTTCAACAGAGAGATAGAGATTCTAAAAAAAAAAAAAAAAAGACCAAATGGAAATCCTTGAAATGAAGGAAACAATAAACCAAATAAAAAACTCAATGGAAAGCATCACCAACAGACTAGACCACTTGGTAGACAGAACCTCAGACAATGAAGACAAAATATTTAATCTTGAAAATGAGGTTGCCCAAACAGAGTAGATGGTAAGAAATCATGAACAGAATCTCCAAAAGCTATGGGACATCATGAAAAGACCAAAATTAAGAGTTATCTGGATTGAGGAAGGCACAGAGATACAAACCAAAGGAACGAACAAACTATTCAATGAAATAATATCAGAAAATTTCCCAAACCTGAACAATGAAATGGAAAATCAATTACAAGAGGCATACAGAACACCAAATACACAAAATCACAACAGATCCACACCAAGCCACATTATAAAGAAAATGCCTAACATTCAAAATAAAGATAGGATTTTGAAGGCCATAAGAGAAAAGCATCAGATTACATATAGGGAGAAACCAATACGGATATCAGCAGACTTCTCAACCCAGACTCTAAAAGGCAGGAGGGCCTGGAACAACGTATTTCAAGCTCTGAAAGAACATGGTTGCCAACCAAGAATCCTATACCAGCAAAACTTACCTTCAGATTTGAAGATGAAATAAAATCCTTCCATGATAAACAAAAGTTAAAAGAATTTACAAATAGAAAGCCTGCACTACAGAATGTTCTCAACAAAATATTCCATGAGGAGGAAATGAAAAACAACAATGGAGGTCAGCAAAGGGAGGAACTACCTTAAGAAAAATCCAGGGTTTCAAGATGGCGGCCTAGAGGGTGGCTGCATTTCATGTTGCTCCAGGACTCAGGATTCAAAAGAGGAGATATTGAGACGCTTGGGACCAACTCAAAGCAGCCGGGTGACTCTCACCCCCTGGGGAGGCATCCCGGATGGGACGGTGGTCCCGGAACGCAGGAAACTTTGTGAAGTAGAACTGCCGGCGAGACGCCCTTCCCCCCGCTGGAGCAGTGAACTCGGACAGCTGGGAGCGCCGTAAAGGAGGCCGCTCGGCACAGCGCTGGGACTCGGAGCAACCACTGGGGCTCCGGCGGCTGCCCAGGGGAGGAGTGGCGAGGAGAGCTGTGTGGACTCAGGACACCGGGGCCTGCCCTGAGGAGGAGGAGGAGGAGCGTGGTCACTTGGATTCGGAGTGACTGCACCAGAGCTACAGGCGGTTGCCAGAGGAGAAGCCGCGCGGCAAGCTGTTTGGACTCAGAACGACGCTTCTGAACCCCGGGGCCTGCCCTGAGGACGAGGAGGAGGAAAAGGAGCGCAGCCGCTTGGATTCGGGTGACTACACCAGAACTACAGGAGGTTGCCAGAGAAGGGGCTGCGTGGCGAGCTGTTTGGACTCTGACCACTTCTGAACCCCGGGGCCTGCCCGGAGGAGTAGGAGGAGGAGGAGGAGAAGCGCGGCGGGTCGTTTGGACTCGCAGTGACTGCATTAGCGCTCCAGGCGGCTGCTCAGAGGAGAAGGCGAGTGGTGAGTTGTTTGGTCTTAAAGTGACAGCTCCTGAACACAGGGGGGCTGCCTGGAGGAGAAGCGTGGTGGGACGCTTGGTCTTGAGTGGCCGCACCAGAGCTCCGGGCGGTTGCCCAGAGGACCCGTGCAGCGGGTCGTGTGGATTCAGAGCCACTCAGAGGGACTGCTCCTGAACACCCGGGGGGTTAACTGGAGAAGGAGGAGGAACGGGGAGGGTCACTTCGACTCGGAGTGATTGATTGCCCCGGGCTACGGGTGGTTGGTGGGAGGAGGAAGCACGAAGTGAGTTTCTTGGACTCCTAGTGACCGCACCGGAATACGGGGCGGCTGTCTGGAGGAAGAGGCCTGTGGCGAGTCTCTGGGACTCAGAGCGATTGTTCGGGGCCACAGGTGGCTGCTCAGAGGAGGGGCCACACAGCCAGGCGATTAGGTGCAGAGCAGGGTCCCAGGATCTAGGAGGCTTCTGGGTGGAAGAGCCGCACAGAGACAGGCTTAGGGCGGAGCGAAGGTTCCAGGCCTATGGGCAAATTCTCTGAGGAGGGGCAGCCTAAGGAGATTCATCTGCGAAGGGTGAGGCTCCCAGGCCCAGGAGGTAGGGCCGGGCCCCTGGGAACTTTGCAGAGGAAGGCAGCCCAGCCCAGGCGGTAGCTGTAAATTGAGGGGAACCTCTAGGAGGGAACTGACCAGCGAGACCTCCCCACCGGGTGAGTCTTCCCTGCTGGGTGAGGTTTCCCCACAAGGACGGTAAAACCAGAGACTCAGGCCCAAACAGGCCTTGCCTCAGCCCACAGCCTAGGTCCCCTTTGGATGACCATTGGTCAACAAGTGGAGGCACCTCTGCCCACTAGCAGGGATTATACCCCACCTGAAGGCCACCATTCCTAGAGAGGCAGCTTCCTTGTGGAGCACCGCATTATCAACTTCCTCCAAGACTTCAGCCTACTGAAGGCTAAGAGGGGATATATATAGAAATCTTCAGGGACATTGTAAGTCAATAGAGGAAATCTGCAATATCTCAGCAGTCGACTGATACCTGAACAATATGAGAAAACAAGGAAAGAAAATGCTGCAAACAAATCTAGATGTTACATCAATAAAACCCAATGACAGCATGGCAGAAGAAATGACAGAAAAGGAGTTCAGAATGTACATAATTAAAATGATCAGAGAAGCAAACGATGAGATGAAAGAGCAAATGCAAGCATTGAATGATCGCACCAATCGACAGTTAAAAGAGCAAATACAGGAAGCAAAAGATCATTTCAATAAAGAGTTAGAGATATTGAAAAAAAAACCAAACAGAAATCCTTGACATGAAGGAAACAATAAACCAAATTAAGAACTCCATAGAAAGCATATCCAATAGGATAGAACACCTGGAAGACAGAACCTCAGACATTGAAGACAAAATATTTAACCTTGAAAACAAAGTTGAACAAACAGAGAAGATGGTAAGACATCATGAACAGAATCTACAAGAACTATGGGATATCATGAAAAGGCCAAATTTAAGAATTATTGGGATTGAGGAAGGTCTAGAGAAACAAGCCAAAGGAATGAACAATTTATTCAATGAAATAATATCAAAAAATTTCCCAAATCTGAAGAATGAAATGGAAAATCAAGTTCAAGAGGCTTATAGGACTCCAAATACACAAACTTAAAACAGACCCACACCAAGGCACATTATAATGAAAATACCTAACATACAAAATAAAGACAGAATTTTAAAGACTGTGAGAGAAAAGAACCAAATTACATTCAGGGGGAAACCAATACGCATATCAGCAGATTTTTCAATCCAGACCCTAAAAGCTAGAAGGGCCTGGAACAACATTTTTCAAGCCCTGAAAGAAAATGGATGCCAACCAAGAATCTTATACCCAGCAAAACTTACCTTCAAATTTGACAATGAAATAAAATCCTTCCATGATAAACAAAAGCTAAAAGAATTTACAAAAAGAAAGCCAGCATTACAGAACATTCTAGGCAAAATATTCCATGAGGAAGACATGAAAAAGAAAGAAGCAAATCAGCAAAGGGAGGAATTATCCTAAAGGAATTGTCAAATAAAGGAGGAAACAAGTTGTGTCAAACAAATAAATAAACAAAATTTTAAAAATGAACCAAATGACCGGGAAACCAAATCATTTCTCTATAATAACCCTGAATGTTAATGGTCTGAATTCATCAATCAAAAGACATAGACTGGCAGACTGGATTAAAAAGAAAGATCCAACAATATGTTGCCTGCAAGAGACTCACCTCATAGAAAAAGATACCCATAGACTAAAGGTGAAAGGATGGGGAAAAACATACCATGCACATGGACTCAGCAAAAAAGCTGGAGTATCCATCCTCATTTCCGATAATGTGGACTTCAAGCCAAAGTTAGTCAGAAGGGATAAAGAAGGTCATTTCATACTGCTTAAGGGAAGCATAAATCAGCAAGATATAACAATCATAAACGTCTATGCCCCAAACAGTGGCTCATCTATGTATGTCAAACAAATCCTTCTCAATTTCAGAAACCAAATAGACCACAACACAATAATACTAGGTGATTTCAACACGCCTCTCTCACCACTGGACAGATCTTCCAGACAAAAATTGAACAAAGAAACCATAGATCTCAATAACACAATCAATAATTTAGACTTAACGGACATTTATAGAATATACCATCCAACCAAGAGTGAATACACTTTCTTCTCAGCAGCACATGGATCCTTCTCTAAAATAGACCATATATTATGCCACAAAGCTAATGTTAGCAAATACAAGAAGATAGAGACACTAGCATGTATTCTATCAGATCATAATGGATTGAAGTTAGAAATAAATGAAAGAGTAAAACACAGAAACTATTCCAACATCTGGAGATTAAACAATATGCTATTATATGATGAATGGATAACAGAAGATATTAGGAAGGAAATTAAAAAATTCATAGAGGTAAATGAGAATAAAGAAACATCATATCAAAATCTCTGGGACACTATGAAAGCAGTACTTAAAGGGAAATTTATTTCATGGAGCGCATTTAATAAAAGAAGTAAAACTCAACAAATAAACAACCTGACACTACAGCTCAAAGCCCTAGAAAAAGAAGAACAGAACAGCACCAAAAGTAGTAGAAGACAGGAAATAGTTAAACTCAGAGCTGAAATCAATGAAATTGAAACAAAAGAAACAATACAAAAAATTGACAAAATAAATAGTTGGTTCTTCGAAAAAATAAACAAAATTGATAAACCTTTAGCCACACTAACAAAGAGAAGACGAGAGAAAACCCAAATCACTAAAATTCGCAATGAACAAGGAAATATCACAACAGACAGGATTGAAATACAAAACATAATTAGAAGCTATTTTGAAAATCTATACTCCAACAAAATAGAAAATTTCGAAGACATCAACAGGTTTCTAGAGACATATGAATTGCCTAAACTGAACGAGGAGGACATAAACAATTTAAATAGACCAATTTCAAGTACTGAAATAGAAGAAGTCATCAAAAGCCTACCAACAAAGAAAAGTCCAGGACCAGATGGGTTCTCAGCCGAGTTCTACAAAACCTTTAAAGAAGAGCTCATTCCAATACTTCTCAAAGTATTCCATAAAATAGAAGAGGAGGGAACCCTCCCAAACTCATTCTATGAAGCCAATATCACACTGATACCTAAACCAGACAGAGACTCAATAAGGAAAGAAAATTTCAGACCAATATCCTTAATGAACATCGACGCAAAAATTCACAACAAAATTTTAGCAAATCGCATACAAAAACATATTAAAAAGATAGTGCACCATGATCAAGTGGGTTTCATCCCAGGGATGCAAGGTTGGTTCAACATCAGGAAATCAATAAACGTAATTCACCATATTAATAGACTTAAAGTCAAGAATCACATGATTATTTCAATAGATGCAGAAAAAGCATTTGATAAAATACAGCACCCCTTCATGCTCAAAACACTAGAAAAAATAGGGATAGTGGGAACATTCCTTAACATTGTAAAGGCCATTTATGCTAAGCCCATGGCTAATATCATTCTAAATGGTGAAAAACTGAAAGCATTCCCCCTAAAAACTGGAACAAGGCAGGGATGCCCTCTTTCACCACTTCTATTCAACATCGTTCTTGAGACTCTGGCCAGACCAATTAGACAAACCAAAGAAATTAAAGGGATACGAATTGGAAAAGAAGAACTCAAACTATCCCTGTTCGCTGATGACATGATTTTATATATTTAGAGGAACCTGGAAATTCCACCAGAAAACTCTTAGAACTCATAAGTGATTTCAGTAAAGTAGCAGGTTACAAGATCAATGCCCATAAATCCAACGCATTTTTATACATAAGTGATGAATCTTCAGAAAGAGAAATTAGGAAAACTACCCCATTCACAATAGCCTCGAAAAAAATAAAATACTTGGGAATCAATCTCACAAAAGAGGTGAAAGACCTCTACAATGAGAACTATACAACACTAAAGAAAGAAATTAAAGAACACCTTAGAAGATGGAAAGATCTTCCATGTTCTTGGATAGGAAGAATTAATATTGTCAAAATGGCCATACTACCTAAAGTGCTATACAAATTCAATGCAATTCCAATTAAAATCCCAATGACGTACCTTACAGAAATAGAGCAAGCAATTATGAAATTCATCTGGAAGAATAAGAAACCCAGAATAGCTAAAGCAATCCTTAGCAGGAAGAGTGAAACAGGGGGTATTGCAATACCAGATCTTTAACTCTACTACAAAGCAATAGTAACAAAAACGACATGGTATTGGTACCAAAATAGAAAGGTAGATCAATGGTACAGAATAGAGGACATGGACACAAACCCAAATAAATACAATTTTCTCATACTAGACAAAGGGGCCAAAAATATGCAATGGAGAAAAGATAGCCTCTTCAACAAATGGTGCTGGGAGAATTGGAAATCCACATGCAACAGAATGAAACTAAACCCATATCTCTCACCATGCACGAAACTCAACTCAAAATGGATTAAGGACCTTGGAATCAGACCAGAGACCCTGCAGATTATAGAAGAAAAAGTAGGTCCAAATCTTCACCTTGTTGGTCTATGACCAGACTTCCTTAACAGGACTCCCATAGCACAAGAAATAAAAGCTAGAATCAACCACTGGGATAGATTCAAACTAAAAAGCTTTCTCTCAGCAAAGGAAACTATCAGCAATGCGAAGAAAGAGCCTACAGAGTGGGAGAATATCTTTGCCAATCATACCTCAGATAGAGCACTAATCTCCAGAATCTATAAAGAACTCAAAAAACTCTACTCCAAGAATTCAAATAATCCAGTCAACAAATGGGCTAAGGAAATGAATAGACACTTCACAGAAGAAGATCTACAAGCAATCAACAAACATATGGAAAAATGTTCAACATCTCTAGTAATAAGAGAAATGCAAATCAAAACCACCCTAAGATTCCATCTCACCCCAATTAGAATGGCGATTATCAAGAATACGAGCAACAACAGGTGTTGGCGAGGATATGGGGAGAAAGGTACACTCATACACTGCTGGTGGGGCTGCAAATTAGTGCAGCCACTCTGGAAAACAGTGTGGAGATTCCTTAGAAAACTTGGAATGGACCCTCCATTTGACCCAGCTATCCCACTCCTTTGCCTATACCCAAAGGACTTAAAATCTGCATACTACAGAGATACAGCCACATCAATGTTCATAGCTGCTCAATTCACAATAGCCAGACTGTGGAACCAAACTAGATGCCCTTCAATTGATGAGTGGATAAAGAAACTGTGGTATATATATACAATGGAATATTACTCAGCCATAAAGAATGATAAAATTATGGCATTTGCAGGCAAATGGATGAAATTGGAGAATATCATGCTAAGTGAGATAAGCCAATCTCAAAAAGCCAAAGGACGAATGATATCACTCATAAGTGGAGGATGACACATAATGGGGGGGGAGGGAAGGGTTAGTGTTAAGGTTAGAGTTAGGGTTAGGGAGGGGGACAAGTATGGAGGAAGGAACTACTGTATAGAGGGTAAAGAGGGGTGGGAGGGGTGGGGGGAAGGGAAAAAATAACAGAATGAATCAAACAACATTACTCTATGTAAATTTATGATTACACAAATGGTATGCCATTACGCCATGTACAAACAGAGAAACAACATGTATCCCATTTGTTTACAATAAAAAAAAAAAAAGAAAAATCCACTCAAAGGAGAAACCAAGCTAAGTTAAAAACCAAAAATAATCCCAAATGACTGGGAATACAGATCATATCTCAATAATAACCCTGAACATTAATGGCCTAAACTCATCAATCAAAAGACATAGACTGGCAGAATGGATTGAAAAGAAAGACCCAACAATATGCTGCCTGCAAGAGACTCATCTCATAGAAAAAGACATCCACAGACTAAAGGTGAAAGGATGGGGAAAAACCTACGACGCACATAGACTCAGTAAAAAAGCAGGGGTTTCCATTCTTACATCAGATAAAGTGGATTTCAAGCCAAAGTTAGTAAGAAGGGATAAAGGACATTTCATACTGCTTAAGGGAACCATAAATCAGGAAGACATAATGATAGTAAATATTTATGCCCCAAACAATGGTACATCCCTGTACATCAAACAAATCCTTCTCAATTCCAGGAATCACATAGACCACAACACAATAATTCTAGGTGACTTTAACACACCACTGTCACCACTGAATACATCTTCCAAACAAAAATCAAACAAAGAAACCATAGAACTCAATAACACAATCAATAACCTAGACTTAATAGACATATATAGAATATTCCATCCATCAACGAGCAGATTCACTTTCTTCTCAGCAGCACATGGAAACTTCTCGAAAATAGACCATATGTTATGCCACAAAGCAGCCCTTAGGAAATGCAAAAAAAATTGAGATACTACCTTGTGTTTTATCAGATCATAATGGACTGAGAATAGAAATCAATGACAAAATAAAAAACAGAAATTACTCCAACACCTGGAGACCAAATAATATGCTATTGAATGAAACATGGATAACAGAAAACATCAGGGAGGAGATAAAAAATTTCTTAGAGGTCAATGAGAATGACCATACAACATATCAAAATCTCTGGGACACTATGAAAGCAGTACTAAGAGGAAAATTATTTGCATGGAGCACATTCCAGAAAAGAATGAAAAGTCAACAACTAAATGACCTAACATTACAGCTCAAAGTCCTAGAAAGAGAAGAGCAGGATAACATCAAAAGTAGTAGAAGACAGGAAATAATTAAAATCACAGCCAAAATCAATGAAATTGAAAAAACAAACAATTCAAAATATTGACAAAACAAAAAGTTGGTTCTTTGAAAAAGTAAACAAAATAGACAAACCCTTAGCCACACTAACAAAGAGAAGGAGAGAGAAAACTCAAATTACTAAAATTCATGATGAAAAAGGAAATATCATGACAGACACCACTGAGATACATAACATAATGAAAAGCTACTTTGAAAATCTGTATTCCAACAAAATAGAAACTACCGAAGATATTGACAAATTTCTAGAGACATATGCTCCTCCCAAACTGAACCAGGAGGACATACACAATTTAAACAGATCAATATCAAGCAATGAAATAGAAGAAGCCATTAAAAACCTACCACCGAAGAAAAGCCCAGGACCAGACAGATTCTCAGCTGAGTTCTACAAGACCTTCAAAGAAGAACTCATTCCAATACTTCTCAAAGTATTCCAGAAAATAGAAAAGGAGGGTACCCTACCGAACTCATTCTATGAAGCTAATATCACCCTCATACCCAAACCAGGAAAAGACACATCAAGGAAAGAAAATTTTAGACCAATATCCTTGATGAACATAGATGCAAAGATCCTTTACAAAATACTGGCAAACTGTATCCAAAAACATATTAAGAAAATTGTGCACCATGATCAAGTGGGGTTCATCCCTGGAATGCAAGGATGGTTTAACATCCATAAATCAATAAACATAATCCATCATGTCAACAGACTTACAGATAAGAATCATATGGTTATTTCAATTGACGCAGAAAAAGCATTCAACAAAATACAACACCCCTTCCTGCTCAAAACACTAGAAAAAGTAGAGATAGTAGATACCTGAACATTGTAAAGGCTATTTACGCTAAGCCCACAGCCAACATCATTCTTAATGGAGAAAACTGAAAGCATTCCCTTTAAAAATGGGAATGAGACAGGGATGTCCTCTTTCACCATTTCTATTCAACATTGTCCTTGAAATACTAGCCAGAGCAATTAGACAGACTAAAGAAATTAAAGGGATACGAATAAGAAAAGAGGAACTTAAGCTGTCACTATTTGCTGATGACATGATTCTATATTTAGAGGATCCAAAAAACTCCTCCAGAAAACTTCTAGACCTTATCAATGAATTCAGCAAAATAGCAGGTTATAAAATTAACACACATAAATCTAAAGCATTTTTACAAAATTTTCACAAGTGATGAAACATCTGAAAGGGAAATGAGGAAAACAACTCCATTTGCAATAGCCTCAAAAAAAAATAAAATACTTGGGAATCAATCTAACCAAAGAGGTAAAAGATCTCTACAATGAAAACTACAAAACTTTGAAGAAAGAAATTGGGAAAGACCTTAGAAGATAGAAAGATCTCCCATGTTCTTGGATAGGCAGAATTAATATTGTCAAAATGGCCATACTTCCAAAGGTGCTATATTGATTTAATGCAATTCCAATTAAAATCCCAATGATGTACCTTTCAAAAATAGAGCAAGCAATCATGAAATTCATCTGGAAGAATAAGAAACTCAGAACAGCCAAAGCAATCCTAGGAAGAGTGATGCAAGAGGTATCAACAATACTAGACCTTAAACTCTCCTATAGTGCAATAGTAACAAAAACAGCATGGTACTAGCACCAAAATAGACAGGTAAATCAATGGTAGAGAACAGAAGACAGAGACATACCCACATAAGTACAGTAACCTCATATTAGACAAGGGTGCCAAAAATTTACAATGGAGAAAAGATAGCCTCTTCAACAAATGGTGCTGGGAAAACTGGAAATCCATATGCAGTAAAATGAAACTAAACCCCTATCTCTCACCCTGTACAAAACTCAACTCAAAATGTTTCAAGGATCTAGGAATTAGACCTGAGACCCTTCACCAAACAGAAGAAAAAGTAGGCCTGAATCTCCATCATGTTGGCTTAGGACCAGACTTCCTTAACAATATCCCCATAGGGCAAGAAAGAAAAGCGAGAATCAAAAATGGGATAGATTCAAACTAAAAAGTTTTTTCTCAGCACAGGAAACAATCAACAACATGAAAAGAGAGCCTACAGAGTGGGGAAAGAATCTTTTCCACACACACTTCAGACAGAGCACTCATCTCCAAAGTTTATAAAGAACTTAAAAAACTTTACACCCAAAATCCAAAGAAACCAATTAATAAATGGGCTAAGGAAATGGGCAGATGCTTCACAGAAGATATACGGGTGATCAACAAATATATGAAAAAGTGCTCAGCATCCCTGGTAATTAGAGAAATGCAAATTAAAACCACCCTAAGATTTCATCTAACTCCAATTAGAATGGCTACTATCAATAACACAAGCAATAATAAGTGTTGGCATGGATGTAGGGGGAAAGGCACACTCATACATTGCTGGTGGAGTTGCAAGTTTATATAGTCACTCTGGAAAGTAGTGTGGAGATTCCTCATAAAGCTTGGAATGGACCCACCATTTGACCCAGCTATCCCACTCCTTGGTTTATACCCAAGGACTTAAAATCAGCATATTACAGTGATGCAGCCACATCAATGTTCATAGCAGCTCAATTCACAATTGCTAGATTGTGGAACCAACCTAGATGCCCTTCAATTGATGAATGGATAAAGAAACTGTGGTATATATACACAATGGAATATTACTCAGCCATAAAGAACAATAAAATTATGGCATTTGCTGGTAAATGGATGAAGTTGGAAAATATCATGCTTAGTGAAATAAACCAAGCCCAAAATACCAAAAGCCGAATGTTTTCTCTGATACGTGCATGACAATATACAACAGTGGGGGGGTAGAGAGGGGAAGAGAAAAATGAAGGAACTTTGGATGGTGTAGAGGAAAAGGGGGTGGGAGGGGGTGGGAATGGAAAAACAGTAGAATGAAACAGTATTACCCTATATGTATGCATGATTACATGAATGGTGTGAATATACATTGTGTACAACCATAGAAATGAAAAGTTGTATACAAAAAAAAGTTATATTCTAAGTTAAGTCATAGATAAAAACAAAGTGGTTATAAAGGACATATTCATTTACCACTGGAAAAATGTCAAGATGGATGGTATGATAGTTTATTTTACTACCTTAATGTTAAATTTCTTAGTCATGTAAATGGTCTTGTCACCATGAGGAAATGTCTATGTTCTCAGGAAACACATTCTGAAATATTTAGTTTTAAGGTATCTTTATGGATGTATATTATTTTCAAACAGTATAAGCCAACAAAAAATTTGTAATCAAATTACATTCTACTGTCATGTATAACTAATTAAAACAAATTTTTTTTTAAAAATGAACAGGTGCTTGATATCATAACTCATCAAGGAAAGACAAGTTAAATCCATATGAGACAAACAAAGAGACCCAAGATTGTCTCAAGTTAAGAAGACTGATTGCAAAGGCAAAAGAGATCAAAACCCAGAACACAAATGAGAAGTGAGTGTAAGACAGAAGCGAGGACACCTCTTCAATTGTGACAAGATGGAAGTCAGAGAATGTACGTTCAGATGAAGGCATGTTGTAAACTTTGATGGTGGAACAATGAAGGTATTTGTGGCAAACTGAATGATTTCTCTCTATGAGTGTAGCAAAAACTTATGCTGAGAGTATGCATGTGCAAGGAACTATGGAGACTTGAGGATAAAATAATATAAAAGAAATGTAAATAAATATATAAATAATAAAATGAAAAAGACTTAAATGTAAAATTTTGGCAAAGATATGCAGCAAATGGAACTCTCAAACGTTGCTAGTAAAGTGCAAATTTCCACTTTGGAAAACTGGTAAAATTTGCTGAGGCTAGACATCTTCTTATCCACTAATCCCTAAAATATCCATGAGGGATCATGTATATCCTAGACCTCTAAAGGATACCAGAATCTTTGAATACTCAAGCCTTTTCTATAAAGTGGCATAGTATTTGCACATAACCTATCTACATCTTCCCATTTATCATCTCTAGATTGCTTGTAATACCTAATACAGTGTAAATGCAAGGTAAATAGATATTGTATTGTTAGGGAATAATGACAAGGCAAGAAAGTCTACACATGTTCAGTACAGTCACTTATTTTTCTCAATATTTTCTCTCTGAAGTAGGTTGAATCCACAGGCGAAGAGCCCAAAACTTTGGAGACCCAACTGTAATATCTAATAATGTAATACCATAAGAGAAACTATGTTGTGTCCATCAAAACAAAATTATAAGAATATCTAATACAGCTTTATTCAAAATAATGAAAAGTGGGAATATTCCAAATCCCTCAAATAACAAAGAATTAAAGTTTGGCATACTAATATGATAGTGTACTACATTGAAATTTTTAAAAAGTAAATACACACTCAGGGCATAGATGCATCTGATGGCCATTGTGTTCAAAATCAGATATGATTACTAGAGAGTTATAGAGGCTAAAACAGTAAATGCTTCTCAGAAAGGAGGGCTATTGTTTGAGAAAATATGCAAAGAAAATGTATGGGGTACTTAAAGTATTCTGTATCTTGATCTGTATCATTAAAAAGTCCAGCAATTTAACACTAAAGATTAATTTACATAATTTGCTATATGTATATTATATTTTAATTCAAAAGATCAAAAAGTGAAGTGAAATATTATGCTCAGATGGCTAGAATGGAGAAGACAGGCACCTACAATCACATAAGGGCACAGGTATGGAATAGAGAGGGCATGGACCATAATAATATTGTTCAATGACACCTTTAGTTCTTCAACCAATAGAGTAACAGAAAGTAACCCCATTTTGATCAAAAGATAGGTAAGTCCTTGAATTCTTTACAATTTAAGTCATCTGTTCCCGGCATAGTCAGATCTTCAAAGAGATTACTATGAATAATAGAAATGTAAATATGGTATTTATATACTCTTCCTTAATGGCTAGTACTTTGACCTCCAATTGTTGCTTCGCATCCTTGAAACATCCTTCCAATCTGGACCAACTGTGATTCACACATAGTAAAAATATACCAAGGATCCTGCTCCTCCATTCCCTTACTCTGGACCTAGACTGTTTTCTGCTTGTTTTTCTAAGTACCAGCATTCTTCTGGAGTGGAATGTGGTCCAAACAGACATCCTACCTGAAAATTTCCAAAATACACAATATAAAACAAACACAAAAGAAATTATCCAAATTGGAAGTGAGAGTATAAAATTAATCAGGCTGCAGGTGTAGCTCAGTAGAACACTTGCCTCATATGCAGGGCCCTGGGTTCAATCCCCAGTACCAAAAATATATATAAAATAAAATAAAATAAAATAGAGGGGAAAAAAAAAAAGAAAACTCTACACTTAGAGAATGCTATTTCTGCCTGGGATGGGGTTGCAGGAGTGGGGGGGCGGCACATGCCTGTAATCCAGCAGTTAGGGAGGCTGAGACAGGAGGATTGGGAGTTCTAAGGCAGCCTCAGCAAAAGCAAGACACTAAGCAATTCAGTGAGACCCTGTCTCTAAATAAAATACAAAATAGGGTTGAGGATATGGCTCAGTGGTTGAGTGCCCCTGAATTCAATCGCTGGTACCAAAAAAAAAAAAAAGAAAAAGAAAAGAAAAAAGAAAAAAGAAAAAAAGAAAAGAGTATGCTACTTCCTCTCTTATCACCTCACCCAGTCCTCAATATGTGACCTTGTCTCCTGCCCTGTGTCACACAACTTTATTTTTTAAGGCATATCTTTCTTTTTTAACATATATGTTTAGTTGTTGACCTACCTTTATTTCATTCATTTATTTATATGCAGTGCTGAGAATCGA
This sequence comes from Sciurus vulgaris, assembly GCF_902686455.1. Classification (NCBI taxonomy): domain Eukaryota; kingdom Metazoa; phylum Chordata; class Mammalia; order Rodentia; family Sciuridae; genus Sciurus; species Sciurus vulgaris. Next base: position 18,829,168 of record NC_136470.1, on the reverse strand, counting down.
ACCCAGTACCTCTCACATGCTAGGCAAGTGTTTTACCACTGAGCCACAAACCCAGCCCACATCTTTCTTCTTGTAGACAAATTGGGATCGCAGGGAGGAAAAGAGTTGAGTCTGACTGACAGGGGTTATAGGGTCTCTCCAGCAAAGGTGCAGCTTTCCCAGCCTCAGGTTATTTACTTAGGAGTTAGCCTCTCACCTGGATTTAAAGCCATCACTGTAGAGAGAAAAGCATTGCTGCAGGACATGCCCACTCCATCCTCCAAAGAAGAAATCCTTTCCTTTTTAGAGTTAGCAAGATATTTACAATCCTGGATCCCAATTTTTTCTATTCTGACAGTTGCCTTATGTGAGGCTTCAAAGGGCACCCCACTGAACCTCTCCTCAACACAGTGGAAGCCCCTTTCCAGACCCTAAGGAAAGCCCTTCTTCAAGCCCTAGTCCTACACCTCCCTGACATAACAAGACCATTATACCTGTTTGTCTCTGAGAAAAGTGGGTTCACTCTGGGGGTCTTAGGACACATGTTTGGTCCCACCTTTGGCCCAGTGGCATACCTATCAAAGAGGTTAGACCCCACTGTAAGAGGCTGGGCACCATGTCTAAAAGTATTAGCTGCAGCATTTGTCTTAATCCAGGAATCAAAGAAACTTTCCTTTGGGGCTCCCACTGAAGTGCTCTCACCTCATCATCTGTCTGAGCTTCTTACTTACAAGGGTCCACAAACTCTACCACCCTGTCAGGTTTTAGACTTGCAAACTGCTCTCATTGAAGATTCTTCCATTTCCTTTAAGACATGTCCTCCTTTAAATCCAGTCACCCACTTACCCCCAACTTCCAACATACAAACTTCAATATTCCATAGCTGCCTTGAGACTCTGGATGAGTTACTCCCTGTCCCTCCAGTGTTCAGGAGGGGGCCTTACACACCGTATTTCATATGGTTCACTGCTGAGAGCTCTTTTCTCCATGAAGGGATCCGAAGGGCTAGATATGTCATTGTCTCTCTGGGAAAAGTTGTAGAGTCAGGACCATCACCTAACAACACCACCAACCAGCAGGCAGAAATAGTTGCCCTCACCCACATATTCACCCTCGCAAAGGGAGAATCCCTCACAATCTACGCTGACTCCAAATATGCTTTTCACATTATCCTTTCTCATGCTGCTATTTGGAAAGAGAGGGCCTTCTTACTACAAAAGGGAACTCCATCACCAACTGTAGCTACATCCTAAACCTCCTTGAGGCTGTTTGCCTCCCAGAAACTATAGGCCTTGTACATTGCACAGCCCATCAGGCAGACCAACCATTCATCTCTCCAGGCAACAAGAAGGCAGATGAGGAGGCTAAAAGGACCGCCCTGTCGTCCACGCCAGCCCCCATTATGACTCTCCATGATCCCTTACCTCCACCACCTCCCAACAGGGAGATACTTTCCTACCTCCACTGTTTGTTCCACCCCAACCTTTCTTCACTCTTACAATTCACTAAGACTCATCTGCAACTATCCTCCTCTGACATCTCATTTCTGAAGGAACTCTCCTCCACATGTGAAGCTTGCCTACGAACTAATCCTATAGCTGTAAGACCCCCCACTTTTCTGACTCACCAGGCCCATGGCATCATTCCATGGGTAGACTGGCAACTTGATTTCACTCACATGCCCACAGTAAGAAAGTCCAAATACCTTTTGGTTATGATAGACACCTTCTCTGGATAGGTTGAAGCCATCCCCTCCTCCAACAAAAGAGCACTAACCGTCTCTACCTTCATCCTTCATGAAATCATTCCTTGCTCTGGAGTACCTACTTCCTTCCAGTCAGATAATGGACCTGAATTCATTTCCCAAGTCACCCAACAACTTGCCAAGGCCCTAGGGGTCCCTTGGCATTTCCACATTCCTTTTCACCCAAAGTCATCAGGCAAAGTAGAAAGAACAAACCAAACTCTTAAAAATGTCTTAACCAAGCTCTCTTTAGAACTTCACCTTGACTGTGTTAAACTCCTGCCCCTTGCTCTCCTGCATCTTCATTCATGCCCAAAGAAACCGGCTAATATTTCCCCTTTCGAGCTGATGTACGGTTGTCCCATCCTTCCCCCTGGGAAAGTGCCCTTCCTTCCCTTCTTCCTTCTCAGATATCCATTCCTCTCCTAAACCATATTTGAGCATTTCTATGGGGTTATGCTGACTCTTCCCTACCTAGACCTTTGTCTTGCCCCCTTGCTCAACCTCTTCAAATAGGAGACCAAGTTCTTGTCTCTCCTCCTCAGGAGGCTCCAGCCCCTCTATCTCCCAAATGACAGGGCCCCCATACGGTGATCCTGGCCACACCAACGACTGTCAAGGTGCAAGATTTACCAGGATGGTTACACATTTCTCGGGTTAAGCTCTACTCTCAATCCACAAATGCCTCTCCAGCTTCTAACCTGCAGGCTTCTTCTAACCAATACTCGGCCACCCCTGTGGGACCTCTTCGTCTCAGACTGAAGACCATCAAGCCCTCCACCCTTTCTCCCTTTCAGGAGACTGAGGACCAGATAACTGAGGCGCCAGACAACCACACCCAGCCATGAGGACTGGACTGCCAGCTACATTCTCGCCTCTGCTGCCATTCGCCCTGTCTGCCATTTTCTTAACCATTGGATTTTTTTCTCAATAGATCTGTTCAAATGCCAGCTGAAAAGAGGGACCTCTGTCTTTCCCTACAGGAAGAGTGCTGCTTCTATGGCAACCAATCAGGTATTCTTGAGGACAAGATCAAACAGTGACAGGAGGACTTGGAGAGGAGAAGGAACGAACTTACCCGAGGATCCTTGTGGACCATTTCAGGCCAATTTTGGCAACTTATTCTCCCACTTATATCCCCACTCCTTGTAACTGCCATCATACTGGCCTTTACCCCCTGTACATTGAGATTTGAACAAAATCAAATTCAAAAAAATTTCTAACCAGACTATTAATCAGCTCATGTTACAGGAACATCAGGACCTCACAGGAAAAGAATCGGAGCCTGGCTACAAGTGCACTCCCCAGAGGAGCTATCGGGTCCCCTACTCCTTCCTGCACAATGACATCTCTCTCCCCTGAATCAGCTCTACGTCCACACCCAGCAGGAAGCAGTTCCTGAAGATGGACCTTTCTCTGTGTACCCAAAAATGATCTTCTTATAAAAGCAAAAATGGGGGAATGTAATATAAAGGTGCCTCCCAGCCCTTTACACTGAAGCCATTTCTCTGTCTCCCATCTTACAACCTAGCTTGTCAATCTGTGAACATCCTAGCTAGTTACAGTTCATCAGTCAGCCTGGAGTCTCCTCAGTTATTGGTCCCTGTTAACCTGCAGAATTCCAACATTTAGGAGAAGCCCCTGAGCCATTCTTTCTCCTTTTCTTTTCTTTTCAGCCCTGAGCAGATGCTCTAGTTTTCTGCCTAATAAAATCTCTGGTGTGAGTTCCCATGTCTGGAGTGGCTTTCTGGGTGCTGTTGCTATACTGTGACTCAGACCCGGCACCCAGAGTGCCTGCTCTCCTGGATTCAAGGGTCTGAGCTGCCTTGGGACCTGAGCTGAGGTGCTTTTTTCTGAAAGAAAGAAAGGAAGGAAGGAAGGAAGGAAGGAAGGGAGGGAGGGAGGGAGGGAGGGAAAGAAGGAGAAAGAGAGAGGGAAAGGAAAGAAAGAAAGAAAGAAAGAAAGAAAGAAAGAAAGAAAGAAAGAAAGAAAGAAAGAAAGAAAGAAAGAAAGAAAGAAAGGAAGGAAGGAAGGAAGGAAGGAAGGAAGGAAGGAAGGAAGGAAGGAAGGAAGGAAGGAAGGAAGGAAGGAGGGGAGAGAAAGAGAGAAGGAAGGAAGGAAGGAAGGAAGGGAGGAAGGAAGGAAGGGAGGGAGGAGAGAGAAAGAAAGAAAGAAAGAAAGAGAAAGAAAGAAAGGGAGGGAGGGAGGGAGGGAAAGAAGGAGAAAGAGAGAGAGAAAGAAAAGAAAGAAAAAGAAAGGAAGGAAGGAAGTAAGGAAGGAAGGAAGAAAGAAAGAAAGAGAGAGAGATAGAGAGAGAGATGGAGGGAGGGAGGGAGGGAGGGAGGGAAAGAAAGAGGGAGTCAAAATGAGGGTAAAACTTTAAAAAAGAAAAAATACTTGAGTCACACATACTTACAGTCTTTCTGATACAGAAGCTCCAAGAGCAGAGCATTTAAAGAAACAACAGAGAGGAAATCAGCCGGAGGACCTGGAGGATCTACAGAGGCATGGAATTCAGGGATGCCCTCCTCTCAGCACCACTTTTATGTCTGTGTTTGAGTCTCCCGGTAGGCTCCACGTTCCATAAGAGCAGGGAGGCTGCCTTGCTGATCAGGTACAACCCTACTCAGCTACAGTGCGGGCACCTGAGTTCAAAGAGAAAGAAAGGAAAGAAGAGAGAAAAGGAGACAGGGGAGTGGAGGGAGGGAGAAATGGAAGTTATTCCGTCCTCTTTCTGAATTGAAAACTATTTTTTCCTTTTGAGTACCAACCACAATCCACCCAGCAGCACGAGATCAGTCTTCAGTAACCACTGCAGAGGTATGTCAATTTATTTTTTCAAAACAGAAGTCTTATATTTATATTGGTTTTAGCCAACCTCCAGATGATGCCCCTCTCTGTATATTTCATATTTTCCTTCAGACAGTCTTTACTTCCTTGATCATTTCAATATATCTGTTCACATTTTTAATAGTATTTCTAAGGTCACCTCAATATATCCCTGGACCTCTCAGATACTCTCTTAAAAAGTCCTCCCTTCTCTCTGAACAGAAAAACTTAGTTTTCCACACCTCTTGAATACCTGCCATAGTGGTTTAGAAATGGACACATTTAGAATACACAACTCAAACAGCTGCTGATTGGAAAAATTCTTCTTTGAAACCCATAAACTACATCAGTCATTTGAAATATAATTGGTATTGCTCAATTATCATTTTCTGCTTTCCTGAGGGCATAAAAAGGAACGATTCTCCTCCTTTCTAATTTTAAGCTTTATAAATATCAAGGACAAGTGCTTTAAGTGTTCATCCTACATGCAGTGTACGGTAAAAATTTAAGACCATTTAAACAGAAAGAGCTCTGGAACTCGGTGAGGCAATTTAACTGAAGCCATCGAAAGCCTTAATGTCGTTTTTTTACAGCTTGACCATGTCAACTGTTTTCAATGCAGTCCTGAATCAGCGCAGTAAGATTTTGAATAACAACGTGGGCCAGCACTTATCCTGAAGCACATAAAGCATTTTTTGACACATGTGTTCACAACAACAGTCTTCAGAAGAAAAGGGAACAGTGAAAGTTCTAAGAAACAGGGCAGGAATACTTCCTAACGTTCGGTGGTTTAGATGAGTTGCTAAATTCTAAGTTGCAACAGGGTATGTAGTTTGCTGAAAAAAGATAATTTTATTCACTCTGCAGACAAAAAGTCCCTTTGAACATGATCTATTTGGGGGCAGTTTTGTGACTCAAAGGGTTTGTCATATTTCCCCAGGGATGCTTTAATCATTTCTCTCTTTTACCCTTCAAAGACCTCAAAAAATCCAGTTATGTGTCATAAATGCACACATGTGCCAGATACATTCAGAACATACATTTCCCACTAAATTATTGGGAGTGGAAGAGCAGGTCTCTGAGAGCTGAATGATAGCTTTCTCATATATTTGAGGACAATTTCTTAAAACACTATTTCACAATAACTAATATTCATTATGGGGTCAATGTCCCAAACCAAAGTATTATGATTCTGGGGATTTTCTCCATTGAACAGTTCAGCCAAAGGACACCTTTTGGAGAAATAGCTGAAATCTAGAAAAGTTTAATGGAAAAACACATATATTTTAAATAATCTAAGCCAAAAACTTCACAACAAAGTCAAGCCAGAACATGTTTGAATTTAGACACAGTTACTATAGTCCAAAAGGGTATTTATTGAAGAGTATAAGCAATTTCTGTGATCTCTGAAACCAGAAGTCACTTATAACATAAGTCATTTCCAGATGGGACAACAACTTTCTTCTATAGTTGTCCTTATTTTTTTGATACCTCCTCCTCTCATTCTCCATATTTCAAAGAATTGAACAATTCTCTCCATCATCAAACCTTTCAATTATTTCACTAACTTAAATGTATTCTTAGTCCAGCATGGTTGCACATGCTTATAATCCCCCACACCTTAGGAGGCTAAGGCAAGAGGATCACAAGTTTGAGGTCAGCCTGGGCAATGTAGCAAGACCTTGTCTCAAAATTGTAAAATAACATAAGAAGGACTATCCATGCAGCTCAGAGCTAAAGTACTTCTGGGCTCAATCAAGCCCCAGTGCCACCAAAAGAAAAAAAAAAAAAAAAAGGATTTTTAGTCTGGAAACAAACTCATATGAAACAGCATTCACTTATTTTGTTCTTTATTCTCTGCACTTGCTGCTGCTTATCAACTTTACAGTCTGGTATAAGTAAATACGAGACTGGTATAAGTAACACTGAATGTAAAAACTCGAAGTAAAATGATAGAAAAGAGGTTTTTCTTCCTTATTCCAACTGCTATATGACGCTAAGCGGGGCAGAGGTGCTTACCCCGTGTTGGTTTGTATTACTGCTTTCACCTAAAGTTCTGAAAGTTCTTGTGACTGTTAGAATTTTCTAAGCCACAGTTCATGCTGGTCTGATATGATTCTTCATATTCATCTCTCACATTCTGCTTCTCCAAGAGTGAGGTTCCCTCTGTTGATAAAATGTTAATTTTCTACTAAAATTTAAATATATCCAAGAGCATCTTGGGTTCCCCTCCTTTCTTGTTGGCAATTTAGAGTGTTTGGAAGGATCCTCCAAATTCCTCTTGAACCATAACTTCTGTGCACCAGTATCCCTGATAAGGAATCAAACCATGTTTTTTCCTCAGTTGTGCTTGAAATTTGCTTCATGAAAAGCCAGGATGATATTGCTGAGGGTCTGGAGTCTGCATTCATTCATTGTTCTTTTGTTTTGTTATTTATTCATTCTTTTTAATTATATATGACAGCAGAATCCATTCTGATCTAATTATATAAGCATGGACTATGTCTTATTCTGGCTAGAATCCCATTCTTATGGATGTACATGGTGGTGGGATTCACTGTGTTGTTTTCATATATGTACATGGGAAAACCATGTCAGATTCATTCCTTTGTCTTTCCTTTGCTTATCTCTCTTCCCTTCCCTCCATTACCCACTGTCTAATCTACTACACTTCTATTTTCTCCCTCACCCTGCTTATTGTGGGTTAGCTTTCACCTATCCGAGAAAACATTCAACTTTTGTTTTGGAGGACTGACTGACTTCACTTAGCATGATAGTCTCCAGATCCATTCATTTGCTGGCAAATGTCATAAAGTCATTCTTCTTTATGACTGAGTAATATTCCATTGTGTATACATACCACGTTTTCTTTTATTCATCCATCTGTTGAAGGGCACCTAGGTTGGTTCCATAGCTTAGCTATCATGAATTGAGCTGTATAAACATTGATGTGTCTATATCATTGTAGTAAGCTGATTTTAACTCCTTTGGTCAAGGTTGGGCTGTTTCCTTTGCCCAGAATGTTCTTCCTCCTCTTCCTTTCCTGGCCAACTCTCCATTATCCCCCAGGAAAACTACCATGCAATTTCATTTTTCTCTGAAAACTTCCAGTCCTCCAGCTCTATTCTCCCACATGTGCCTGTACTATAGCATCCAGCACATTTAACTAAAATAAATTATGCAGTTTTGACTTTGAAGCCCCCAGGGCCTTATATATTAAATTCATTCATCTATTCATTTACTTACTTAATCATTCATTTAATCATATTTTTCAAGAGTCTACTCTATGCCAGCACTCTTTAGGGTTCCAAATATTAGTAGTGAATGCCACAAGCAAGATCTCTGCTCTCCTGAAGCTTTTGTTTTAGAAGGGTAAGGCCTAACAGTGAGTGAGTTAACAAATAAATGAATAAGATAATTGTGTTATCAATCCAGTCTATAAAACAGGCCATATAGTAATGGAATGGAAAAGGTACTACAGTCAGGGTGGTGAGACCAAGTCTCTGGGTGGGAACTTTGAGCTGCCATCTGCATGAAAAGGAAAACCAGCACTGATATCTACACACAATTCAATGGGCCATACAGCAGTTGGAATAAGCTTGGCAAGTCCAAAGAACAGAACAAAGTCTATGTATGCATGTAGGTCACAGCAGTATCAGTACTGGAGATGGAACCTAGGACCTCACACATGCTAGGCAAGTGCTCTATCACTGAGCTATGTTCCCAGCCTTTTTATTTTATTCTGAGACAGGGTCTCACCAACTTGCCCAGGATGGCCTTAAACCTGAGATCTCTCACCTCAGCCTCCGGCATAGGTGTGTTAATTTTTAAATCCTATTTCAGCATTTGGAGCAGGGAGAGAAGAATGCTGACTTCCTACTCCTGATTTGCTGGAACCCTCCTCCCAAGTCTGCACTTGCTTTGTCGTTTCAGTCTCCATGGGTAACCTAGTCACACACTGCTCCTTCTGTCCAGAATGTCCTTTCTCTCCTTTATCTGGCCAACTGTTGGTCATCCCCCAGAGAGAAATACTGAATAATCTACCTCTGAAAGTATAATACATCAGGTCGTTGGTGGACGACAGCCATTGGTCCATGGCTATTGATTGAGTAGAGCTAAGATTTCAAACCTTCTGCACAAGAGGAATTTGAGGTCTTTCTATCCCTGCTCCCTGCCCATGGTGGTCCTTCCTCCCCTTCCCACTGTCTCCAAGAACAAGACAGCAGTCTTAGTTGCTGATATATTTTCCTTTAAGTGGGTTCTATCAAGATTTAGACTGGAACCAGGAGTGGCCGAGTAAATTGATCAAGAATCCTTTCACTGTCCTCTATACCTAAGTTACAATCTCCTATCTAGAGATTGTGAGTTAAAAATTATACTCTGGCCCCATCTGCCTGAATCTCATTTTTACCTTATGACTAGTTCTGAAATCACAGCAAGAGAGAGAGAGAGGGAGGGAGGGATGGAGGGAGAGAGGGAGAGAGAGAGATTTGACATCTCTGGAAGGTACAGTGTGAAGAGCTTGGAAGATGTTAGATTGGAAGTTTGAGGACTTGGTAGACTCAGAATCTGGTTACAACTCTGTGCTAACTAGCTGTGGAACTTTAGGTCAGTCATTCAAAACCATTAACACTTGCTCTATGAGAAGAATTTGTTCAGAGGTATATCTGAGTTTTACATATATAGAAATATATACTCTCTAACACACACACATATAATTTAATCTTTAATACAATTTGGAGTCACATACAATTTTTATTTCATTTTACAAATGACAACTTGGACACAGAGAAAATTTGAGCACCCAGACAGCTTGCCTCAAGAGTCTGACTCAGCCTCTGAAAGTTTCCATAAAATGGGCAGGTAGGACCAATCTCCAAGGTATCTTTAGCCTGGAGTTTCTCTGGCATTAAGTCCCATTTCCTCATCTGCCTTCTTAAAGACAAAATCTCCATCTTCAGATCTCTGATTGTGACAGCCTCATTTCTCTGTCATCCCCTTGTGGAAGATGAGGAAGCTCTCTCACACTCATATTCTTTGGGCATCAGTCTTCAGCATAACATTTGCAGCCGGGTGTTTGCCCTCCCTCTTAAAATGAAATGTAAAGCTAAAGTGACTGTCAACAAGCCTGACCTATAATATTTTCCTCAATATTCACCCCTTCAAATTTCCATCAAAAGATGTTTGCCCAAAGCTAATAACTCTAAAAGTCAAATCCTATAAACTGGCAATCTCTGTACCTTCAAGAATTATTTTCCCATATCTCTTTCTCTTACAAGTACAAACTTCAACTTTGTTTCCCTCCCAGAATTTAAAATCATCAGAAGCGCCTTGCACATTATTTCCTATTATGTGGTCTTTTTCCATGTAAGATACATGCTGACTGTGTCCAAGTAGAATTATTTGGAACCATGGTCACATACATCTCATTAATTATCTTTGCTCAAAATTATCCACCTGTTCCCCATTCAACATTGTATTATATGGTGAAGTAGATGCGTGAGCCTTAGCAGACTCCTCCTGTCAACTCAAGCAAACACCCCAAACCCACCTTGGTCTGTTATGGGCCATGTATGCCCCTCACCTTACAGCTACCATAACAAATTCTCATCCACCTTGGAAACTGTAGCAAAATCCACCCCCCTTGTGCAATGTCCTTTGGTCCTTCTTTTAAACTTATGAGTTATAAAATTCACTTTATTTTTTTGAAGATACACATTCAAAAAACATGAGATGAATCAGAGGACTAACCGCTAGCTCTGCTGAGTTCCCAGTGCTTTTTCTTTTATTTGTTTTGTCACATTTTCTCACACTTGACCTTGGTTTTCAATACACACTAACAACTCAGGATCTTGACTTCCTTCTAACTAATCCATTATGCTGCATTGTCTCAAGTGTATATAGTGGTTAATAAAAATAACTGACATGTACTTAACAAAGACATGTCCTAGAACATTTAAATTTGGTCTTTTCATGATGTCCCATAGTTCTTGGAGATTCTGGTCATGATTTCTTACCAACCATCTTCTCTCTTTGGGCAACTTTATTTTTTTTTTTTGCACTGAATTTTTTTATTGGTGTATTATGATTATACATTGTGACTTATTTGATTTTTTTTTATTGTAAACAAATGGGATACATGTTGTTTCTCTGTTTGTACATGGCGTAAAGGCATACCATTTGTGTAATCATAAATTTACATAGAGTAATGTTGTTTGATTCATTCTGTTACTTTTTCCCTTCCCCCCACCCCTCCCACCCCTCTTTACCCTCTATACAGTACTTCCTTCCTCCATACTTGCCCCCCTCCCTAACCCTAACTCTAACCCTAACACTAACCCTTCCCTCCCCCCATTATGTGTCATCATCCACTTATTAGCGATATCATTCGTCCTTTGGCTTTTTGAGATTGGCTTATCTCACTTAGCATGATATTCTCCAATTTCATCCTAAGGAGATTCATCTGCAACTTTATTTTTAAGATAAAATAATTTGTCTTCATTGTCTGAGGTTCTGTCTTCCAAGTGGTCTAGTCTGTTGGTAATGCTTTCCACTGAGTTTTTTATTTGGTTTATTGTTTCCTTCATTTTAAGGATTTCCATTTGGTATTCTTTTTTTTTTTTTTTTTTTTTTTTTTGAGAATCTCTTTCTCTTTGTTGAAATGATCTTTTGCTTCCTGCAGTTGCTCTTTCAACTGCTTATTAGTATGATCATTCATTGCCTGCATTTGCTCTCTTATCTCATCCTTTGCTTCACAAATCATCTTAATCATGTATAATCTGAAGTCCTTTTCTGACATTCCTTCTACCATACTGTTACTGGATTCTATTAATATAGATCTAGATTTGTTTGGATCATTTTCTTCCCTTGTTTTTTCATGTTGTTCATGTTCCTTCCCCTCTAGCAACACAGATCTGGGGTATTGCAGTTTCCCCCCTATAGGCTTATAGTGATCCTATAGGTTTCCAAAACCTTTTCTTTAAGGGGAAGATCAATATTAGCAGTGCCCAGTTCAGACAGTATGCAACCCGAAACCAAATAGCCCCTATGAGGCCATTAACAATATTGTCATAATAAACAGAATGAGTTCAATTATTATCTTCAGTATGACATATAGATTTGCAATAAGGTCTACAGTTTCTAATGGAGGACAAAGAGGATGCAGAGGGATGTAAGATGTAGCTGTTAATGGGATAAGAAAAGAATATATAGCAGTTCTAGATCATAGAAAGAGTGAGAGTGTAATCAAAAGAAGTCGGTTGTTAGCATGGGAAAAGGGGAGACTCTGAGGGAACGGGAAACAAAAGGAAAAGAGAGCAAGAAAAGTAAAGAAATAAAGTCTTAAAATTCTTCAATAAGGAGAAAAAAGAAAATCTACACTATAACAGTCATATAGTATTCAAACCTCCCAGTCTTCAGTAGCTGATGCATGAGAGGTACCTGACAATGAGCTTCAAGTCTCCAGCAGGTATCTCAGGATGGGACTTGCCCCACCTAAAGATGGGAGATATGGCTTCCAGGATTATCCAAGATGACCGCTCTGGCTTCGAAATGTGTTGGCAAATGGGGAGCTCCAGCTAGGGGTGTGGGCATGGTCAGCTGGAGTTCCTGGAGGCGGGATGCGGTTGGCCGGGCAGGGGTCCTGGAGGTTGGGTGTTGTCGGTCTGGTTGCAGGATCCTGGAGGTGGGGTGCAATCAGTCAGTCTGGGGGTCCTGGTGGAGGGGAGTAGTCAGTCGATGTGAGGACCCCGAAGGCAGGGAGAGATTGGTTGGGCTGAGGGATCCTGGAGAGGGGGCTCAGTCAGTCCAGCCAGGGGTCCTACAAGTCCTGGCTGTTGTCTCAAAATGGTGGCAGCCACGTGTAACCAAACCTGCAGGTACTGTGACAGTGAATATCCAGGCAACAGCAGGCAGTTGGTGCTCCACTAGTGGGCTGTGGTCAGTCTGCTGACTGCTGTCTGATGATTGGGAGGTGAACCTCCGGCGGTGGGTGATGGGTAGGTGAAAGCCAGGTGATGGACAGCAAGCGGCAGGCAAATGGCAGATGGTAGGCACCAGACAGTGAGCAATCTGCACTCAAAAAGTAGTTGATATGCTGGCAGACTGCAGGTGATCACAGTAGACAAATGGGGTAAACAGCAGGGGATCGATATGCTGCAAAAAGTGCCTCACCAAGAAACAGATATCCTCTGCTTAAAACCCAAGTTATGGGGTGACAAGGAATGCAGCCTCCCTCTAGTCCACCATCTTGGATCCTCCCATCCCAGAACATTTAAGACAGCACTATTTGTAAGTGCCCCAAACAGGAAACTACTGGATTGCCTGTCAACAGTAGAAAGGATAAACAGACTGTGATATATTTACACAATGTACTACTGTAAGACTGGATAAGCTTATGTGCATGTAATAATATTGATAGATCTCACAAATATAACTTGAGTGAAAGAAACCTGACACAAAAAAATAAGAACCATGCTTCTCTTTCTATTATAAAGTAGAAATCCAGTGAAAGCAAATTAATGCTGCTAGAAGTTGGCTAGTGCGTTACCCCTGGGGGCTGGGGGATCATGCCTAGATAGGGTAAAAGGGGTCTCTGGGTGCAATCCATGTTCTGTTCTTGATCTGAGGGCTAACTGAATGAGGGTATTCAGTTTGTGAAAACTTATACTGCAGTTAGTACTGCACTATAAGATAGGCACCCTCTCCATATATATTTTAGGCTTTTTTTAAAATTTTTTAGTTTGTTAGCTTTAATTATACATGACAGTAGAGTGTATTTTGACTTATACATACATGGAGTATAACTTCTCTTTTTTTTTTAATAAAACAAGAAAACTTTATTCAAAGATAATTTGGAATACTAAATTAAATAGAGGGATAGGCTATATTCATGAATGAACAGAAATAAAATTATGGTAAAACAATAATCTTTCATAAATTAATGCATATGATTAATACAATTTTCACCAAAAATTTGAATGTTTTGCTTTATTTTTATTTTGTAGGGTATGAAAAACTGACTCTAAAATGTATATGATAATCACCAAGACAATCTTAATGAATGATGGGAACAGAGTGATTAGATATCACATTTGATTTACACCTGTGGAATTTCCCATTCTTGTAGTTGTACATGATGTAGAGTTACACTGGTCGTGTATTCATATGTGAACATAGGAAAGTTGTGTCCAATTCATTCTATAGGCTTCAATTTTTAAAAGCTTAATAAGTTAAATTTAAAAATAACCTAAAACATAATAATTGAAAACATACTAAAAGAAATGTTAATCTTTATTAAGTACTTGTTTTTTTCGTGCCAGATGATATTTATATAAGTGACATTTATGTGCTAACTCAAGCTACAATAATGGAACCAAATCCAGGATCCTAATGCAGATTGTCTGACACTAGGGCCAGAGTGCTGGCTTAAAGCTTAGTTCTGTTCAGTTCTAGGTGTTTTCCTTTATTTTTGCAAATTTATTTCATCTTTTACATTCATCTCTTTAATCCTCAGTATCTTCATTTGTAAAAAGGAAGCAGTGAGGGCTAGGTTGTGACTCAGTGGTAGAGTGCTTGCCTAACACATGTGAGGCATTTGGTTCAATCCTTAGCATCACATAAAAAAAATCATAAACAAAGTTATAAAAAAAGGTTTTGAAAATTACAAATGAGAGATTAATTTTTTTTAAAAAAGAAAGTATTAATAATACCTACTTCATAGGTTATGGTAAGGATTCAATGAGTGAATGTTTGTAAAGTACTTAGCATACTATCTAATGAATATTAAAGGCTCTATAAATATTTACTAAATGAGTTTCTGGGTTATCTTTCTTAGAAATATACATCATCTGTAAACTGAAGCACTGTAAGGCACTCGACAAGTCTTTTCCCCTTCATATTTTAGGAATTAATAGGAGCAGAATGTCATGCTCTGTCTAGGAATGGACAAATGAATTTTGTGCTAGAGGAAAATGTTCTCCATGTGAAAAAGGAGATCAAATAATAGTAAGAATGGACACAGATAGTACCAAGTTTCTGAAAGAAAAATTAAGATAAAGGGTTAGGAATGATTGTGCTTCTTCTCTCTGAATTCAGACAGTACATGTATATATCGCATCTTATATACATGGCAGTTATGTGTAGTGACTCAGAGACAGAGCAGCTAGATTCAAGTCATTACTGTGTTAGTGTCTATTTTCTGTTGCTATAACAAAATACCTGAGGCTGGATAATTTATAAAGAATAGAAGTTTCTTTGGTTCACAATTCTGGAAGCTGGGAAGTCCAAAAGCATAGCACTGGCACCTGCTCGTCATCTGGAGAGGGTATTCTTGCTGCCTCAAAACATAGCAGAAGGCATCACATGGCAAGACAAATAAAATGTGCTAGCTTGAGTCTCTTCCTCTTCTTATAAAACCACAAATGCCATCATGGGGGCCCTACTGTCATGACTTCATCTAGTCCTAATTACCTTTCAAAGACTCCACCTTCAAATACCACTCACACATGAATTTGGGAATTAAAGTTCCAAAACATGAATTTTGGGTGGAAACTTCAAACTCTAACAGCTGTTTATATCACCTAGTCAAATACTTCTTTCTTCCTCAGTTTTCTCAACTGATAAGAATATCATTAATAGTATGGATCTCATAGTTTGATGCTTAAAGCAATTAACATTTGTAAAATATTTGGAATGATTTGCTTATGGAAAGAACTAACAGCAATTTTTAAACTACAGTAAATAAATTAAATATTCATGATTTACTTTGGGTAAAATCATAAAGTCAAAATTCTCTTCTAGACTTCCTCATTTTTCTTCAAAGTACCTCCACTTTGCCCCTTCCAGACCCCTAGTACAAACAGCTTTGCCTCTGGTAATTCAAAACCTCCCTAAATAATACTACCCTGGACCAGCCTCCTGCCATCCCAGATTCTCTCCCTGGAACATCTTTAAAAATTTACTTATGTTATGCTTTTTTCCACTTACTGTGAAAAATGCAATCCTTTCTAATATAATGAGTGGATTTTTCTCAGATAACATTCCTAATCTTAGCAATCTTAATCTTCTGAAATCTGCTTTATTGCCTACTGAAGTGACGAAAATGGTAGGAACTTTCGGCACTACGTCTTGCCAGCTGGGAGATATTTTCACATCCACCAATAGTGAGAACAATCTCACCATTCTCAGTTATTACAACTATATGACAGCCTACTATTCCCTGATTATTTAGGAGCTATAAATTGCAAAATAAAAAAAAATAAGTCTCTGTTTTCTACTCTTTCATGTTCAAACAAAGGACAAAATAAGTTCGAGAACTAAGAAGAATATGTTATGACTCTTCTGTTGAGCTTTCATTTCCCTTGGGAATGATCTGGAAGCTGCTATGTAAAACCCATCCTTCCCTATGTTGACAAACTTTCTATTTCCCAATACTCTCTAAGCCGGGAGATATTCCCTCTCCAAGTCCCACCCTGAATCTTCCTGATTGATTCCAGGAGTGACCACACGTCATACATGTTTTTGCCATGCACACATTCACGTGGACACATCCATGTGGAACTGCGCTGACAGCCCTATTTCTAGCCTTACAGCATATTTCCTAAATTTAAACAAAGAAAAAAAAAAACAATTCCGATGACCCGACCTAAAAACGTGAACTTCAGTAGTAGCCTTGGGATGGCTCTGCTAGAAACAGAGACCAGTCTCAACTGAGGAATCTCAACTTTTATTAATTACATAATGTATAGGCATCACAGAAGTAAACAATGTGATATTCAAAACTCAGGAGACCAGCCATCATGTAGTATGCTATTACAACCTTCAATGGCTCACATAATCTGCACTCATATTTAGTTCAAAATGACAGTGGGCATGTTGTAAGTAGGCAGCAGTGAATTCTATCTCTGTCTTTAGGAAATTACTGAGTGGTTCAAACACTTGACCTACTCTTCCTCCAGAGGCAACTGGCCTGCCAGGCATTGATACAGAATGGACCCATTATGTATGATAGCCCTTCTCCCTCTGGTTCAAGGTGTTGAAGCCATTTCCTGGAACTTAGGAACACTCCCCCAAAAGCCAGCGTCAACACATCCAAATAGAATCAACACCTACCTTTCCTAGAGCACTCACTCACATGGGGCAGGGAGAGAAGGTAAACCGACCATCACATAACCCCAAGAAATGATTAGAAACATCCAAAAGGTGTTTTAAAAGGTGTGTCTGATGATACAAACCTGTACTAATGAATGGCTCAGAAAGTCCCAGAAACAAATGATTACTCACACACAGAAAGTGTTCAGAAAAGAACTAAATCAAGTCAAGACTGAAGGCTAGTTCAAGACATCCAATGCAGAGCTTTCCCCTCCTTTCATCTCTGGGTAGAAAGGATTGCTTGAAAGACTTTCATGGCTATTCTTTAATCACTAGACTGTTTTAAAACTACAGGTCCTTAAAGCCCCAGAATGGCCAGCAGCCCTAAGGAGAGCTCCCTGGACAAGAGTCAAATGCCATTAAGCTCAGGGAGCAGGTCCAGTGCCTCCACACCGTCAGGGGGCCTTCTTCATCTGCTACCTATCCGCTCCTGGAAGAAGTCCAGCGCGGTCCCAGCCTCACCCACGACCCTCACCCTTTTCCACCACCTGCCATCCATTCAACCCTGCAAGTCTCCCTCCTTCATGGACCCCAGCAATGGGAAGACAAGCAAAGGACAGGACCCTGACTGCCGAACCTGAAGGGGAAAATAATAGGTCTAATTTTTGAATACTCTGGTGAGAGGCAGTACTGCCATTGCCCTGAAGAAGAGACTCCTGCCTCGCACACTGTGCTTCCGAGGGCTGACTCTAGCTCTCCCCCTTCCATGCCTCTCCCCACTGGGAAAAGCTTATAGAGCAAAGCTGCTATTGCGGAACCCACGTTTCGCCGGAGAGACCCAGATCTGGGTGTCCGAGACCCTGGGACTCTCCGCCCAGACATCCTGGAGCCTACCTCCAAGGCCAGAATCGAACACTTCACCAGGTGTTCCTGGTCCTCTTATCCTCCTAGGCCAAAGGAGTGGCTAGGGCACTGCTTTACCTAAGGACTATGGATGCAGCTCTGAACTACAACTTGGGATCTTACCAAAGTGTGGGGAGATCCCTCAGCATAAGAGGGTGCTGGTGGATAAAAGACAGGGAGCAGGCAGGGTCTGGGACTAGCTTTCCCCAAGCTGCCACATTTTACCACAAAACTCTGACAAGTCTGAGAGTTATAAATTTTCACCTAGACTCCCAGGTCAAAATAAAGGCATATTTGTTAAGATAGTGTGAAAACAGAAGAAATTTTATTCAGTGGATTACCAACTTTGACTTATAATTTTTAAACCTTTAAACACATGGTTTGCGTTTCTCCATTCATACTCTTTCTTTAAGGACAATATGAGGGACAGATCTGCTGAAAGCTAAGTTCTCTGTCTTCGGAGCAGCACTTCCGCCAGGGATCTACTCCTCAGAAGTCTGAAATTCACAACTGAACTCAGGATTTCTTGAGGACCAGCAACATTGCTCTTCATAAGAACATGGTTCCAAACAAGCACCACTCCCATCAATACTGAGCTAAGATCTGCCTCAGGCAGTCTCTAGGACTCAGTCCTGAATTAATTACCTTCTCTGCTAACCCTCCCCTTAGTCACATTCTAAGAACCAACTGGTACTGTATGCATTTGAAACCAAAATCAATTCCCATGATGCTGTGCATCACACAGATACAACAGAAATAAAATTAATAATCACATACATTCTTCAATCCTGTTTGTTTTCCATAAAGCAGCACTGTATATTATTGAAAATCCTAATAAACTAAAAATTTATTATGAAGATCAAGTAAGGAGTAATAGTGCATAAATTAAAAGGCTTACATGGGAGGGTACTGAAAGAAGTGAAAGAGGAAGATTGGGAGCACCTACCATGTGTATGAGATATTGAGAAAAACAGGCTACAGTGGATTAAAGATAGCTAGAAATGTTCCCACTACATCTATGGAGAGATAGAGTGTCTCAGTCCGTTCCTGTTGCTATAACAAAATACCTTAGACTGGGTAATTTGTAAATAACAGAAATTTATTTCTCACAGTTCTGAAGGTGGGGAAGTTCACGATCAAGGGATGAGCAGCTTTACTACTTTATGAAGCCCTACAATTCACAGGCAGCAGCATCTTATGGTAGCCTCAGATGGTAGAAGGAGGAAAGGGGCCAGGCTTCTCCTTCACCCTTTTATAAGAGCACTAATCCCATAAAGCTCGACCCTATGGCTAAATTGCTTTCTACAAGTTCCCACTTCTCAATACTATCACATTGGGTCTTAGGTTCCAAAAAAATTTTGGAGAGACCCATTTATATTATAATAGTCTCCTTTAAATCTTCTGCATCCGGGACAACCCAGTGAATTGCTTAGGTCCATAGAATGTTATCGAACCGACAGTGTGTCTCTTCTGAGGCTGGACCAAGAGATATCTGAAGCTGCCTTTTTCTCATGTTTGAAGCACTCCCTTAAAACCCAGCTGCCATGCTGTGAGAAGCCCAAGCCTTGGAGAGTGGTCACAGAAAGGAAAACTGAGACATTCTGATAATCTCAGCTGACAGCCAACACCAATTGCCAACCTTGTAAATGAAGGGGTGTTCCAGACCAACTGAGCCTCCAAATGACTGCTGCCAACAGCATAAGAACAGAGCATCCAGACAATCTCATCAACCAAGAATTGCAAGAGATAATAGCCCAAGACTGAGGCTTTTAGTTACTAATTTGAGGGTTTGCTACAGAGTAATAGATAACCAAAACTGTGCATTACAGATATACTCTCTGTATTTCTAGAGATTATGCAAAAAACCAATTTGCTTTTCAAGTATTTTTACATGTCAATTTAGTGTTGACATGGAATGAGATACACAGGCCTTAAATGGACTATGCATATAATGTCTGTCAGATGTTCTCCATAATTAGCCTAAAATCATACTTTTCATACCCAGGGGGAAAAAGTCTAGAATTTTCATGTTAACAGAGCAAAAGCATATTTTTAAAATATAACAAAAGAGAAAATACAACTTGGAAAAAAGTCTCTAGTTATGGATAAAATTTGCAATAATTAGAAATGGTCAAAATTCCATGGTTAGTTCCATATTCCTCTCCAAAGAATACTATCCAGTTCTTTCTCTGTAAATATGTAGAGACTATCAATCCCCAAGTAGTATACTTCCCTTCACAGAACATCTTGACTTCAGCATCTAGACCCATACCAACATCGTGGGCTACTGACAAAATTTGGCTCTTCAGCATATGGGTATCCTAACAGATCACAGGTCAGTATAATTGAGAAAATTTTCGAGCACTGAAACAGTCATTCTAATCCAATTTGGGTGACTATAATACACTGCAGAATTGCTGCCTCTCATCCTACTCTTTTGGGGTGCATTCGAGGTTGGAGGTTTTGTCGCTCAGGTTGGGTTTGCCATCGCATGGGCAAGAGCCATGTGCTATGTGAGATTTGGGGGTTTGCTCCAGGTCCTGCCGTGGTCTGCCTCTACTTTAGCCATTAACTTTTCTTCCTGACTCTCCAGATCTTCAGCTTCCTGCAGGATGGTAATAAGCTAGTTGCAGATGTCGAACCAGTCCAGAAGCCCAGTGGGCAGGAGAGTCTGGTGGTAAGGCGTGCTTCTGTGTTTGAAACTGAACTACTAAGCAATAAAGTAAAGCTAGTGAGTCTTCTAAAAAGAAATAACCATAGATGCTTTAAGCAGCTCCTTTTAACAGCAACATGCAATCCTTCCAAGTTTGGAGCAATAGAGTTGTTATGTGCTGTATGTAATTCAGATCTTCGGCTTATTTGCATACTTGGCTGTCCCATCCACATATTTACAGATCATTCAGTGTTAGTCATGGCAGAGCCAGATAAGCACTCAGACATATCTGCTTCCAAGTAGGAATTGTGTTAATGATTGACTCAATATATTTACCCACTCATCAGATAAACCACTTGGTAGTGTCATGAGAAACACTGCCTCTCTTCTCCAGGAGCAGAATGGCCAGTATTCCCAAGCCTATTAGTTCTGTATCATGTAAACTGAGCTGCTGCCCTCTGCTTCCTCAACCAATCTCCAGGACCTAGAAGAGCCAAATATTGCCCCTGTGCTGGTTCCTGCAAACAAAAATGAACCAAATTCTTGCCTCAATCAGCTCCAGGAAAGCACTCCAATGCCTGGTTCATGTCCTCCAACTACAAGCCAAACTCCCTCATTAGGTGTTAGAAACACCTCAGTGCACGTTGGCTTGTAGTGGGAACCTTAGTCCCAGTTCCAGAACAAGACTGGTAATTTGTGGTTCCTCTTAAAATATTATTTAAATATTATTCTTGCTTTGCAGCAGGAACTGGGAACGTGGCTTTGTGGATTTTAGATTTATCAGCCTCCATAACAGTCCTTTTGCGAGAATGTGGAGATACTAATTTTCCAACCTCTAAAATCATATTCATCTTATTTACATATATTCATGCTGTTATCCCAAGGAGAAAATATTGAAACACAGATGAACCATTTAATATGTAAATAATAAAATAAATGGCATGTTCCTAGTTAACTTCACTACAATGTGTATGTATATTTATTACAATATAGATAAATTCATCCTTCATTGCAGCCTTTTTAATCAGTGAATTAAAAATCCAACAACTAAAATCACTCAAGTTTGTCACCTTTTATATTACTTAAGATTGTATGTGATTGAATGACTCAATTACATTATAGCAGCTTTAAAAAAAAAATAATAGACTATTAACAAGCAGGTTAAATTATTAAAGTGTGTTGGTTAATCTCAGTCTCCCTACACCATTATTAATGTCTGCCCTGCTCTGTGTCTCCAGATACTGACCTCGATGGTCAGCATCACCCCAGCTCTTCTCCCTCTGACTTAGGTGAAAAAGAACAGGTCCCATATTTTTAATCCATGATGACCCCAACTCACCACTCCCACCTCCTGCCCTCTATTCCCCACCTTGCAAAGTGGTCACTCTGGTGGTTACTTTCCTTTATAGCCTCAGGTCAAGAGGCCATTCCTCTTCTCTGACTCAAGCTCTAGACAGCTCCAATGAACACAATTCCCTTCCTTAAGCCTTTAGACTTCCCACCATTTCCAGTCCAAAAATGTTGCATTATCTCTTGTTAGTTCCTATGACAATTGTGCATGTCAACTTGACTGGGCCAGGGGTGCCCAGATATTTGGTCACAGATGATTCTGAGTATTTCTGTAAAGGTTTTTTTTTTTTTTTTTTTTTTTTATAAAATTAGCATTTAAATCAGTGGATTGCAGAATAAAGCAAATTGCCCCATCGATGATGTGTGTGGGCCTCATTCAATCAGAGAATAAATTAAAAGGCTGACTCTCCCCCAGGTAATAGAGAATTCTACTGCCTGACGGCCTTTAAACCAAAACATCAACTCTTCCTGGCTCTACAGTAGGGGCTGGGACCTCAGTTTGGCAGATTTTAGATTTACCGGCCTCCAAACGTGGGAGCCCATTCCTTATAAGTCTCTTCGTGGTTCTATTTCCCTGGAAGGCCTGATACAGTTCCCTTACCCTTGCGCATGCCACTGTAAACAGTCCGTCTCTTCATCAAATTGTTTTTTAATGTCTTTTGGTACAACATCTGCATCTGCCAGAACCCTATATGATACATAGGCGTTTCTTCTGTTTTCGCTTCACAGTGTCCAGAGGTAGGCACTCCAGGCTCCAAGCAGGAGTCCGCCGTGTTGCACCTTCCGTCTCCGTTTTGCCATCCTTAGTCGGTGACTTTCATCGTGTTTCAAAGACAGTCCATGATCCCCGGGATAGAAGGGAAGGGGATCAGGAACTTTCTCCTGGCAATTTTCACCTCCCTGTACACTTTAGTCCACTTCCCACTGGCCAGCATCACGGCCATGGCCCCTCCTACTTGCAAAGGAGCTGGAGATTCGGAATCCCGATGCTAGGCAAGGGACCGGGCAGCAGGCGGGGTGTGCGCGGCTAACCCTCGGGCCTGCCACGCTTGCACTAGGGAGCCTCGTACCCGCTTTCCTCACATGCACAGCCACTCTCAGATCTTCATACACACTGACTTTTAAAAAGGAGGGGGAAAAAAAGCAGATCTCTCCCGCGACAGGCGCACATCGACTGTCCTGGACTGGAATCTGTCCATCTCTCCTTGCCTTCTAATTCGGCATACCAACGTCCCGAAAGAATCCTCTGGGAAGAGAGACTCCTGAAAGGGTGCACTTGGTGCTTGATGGCCCAGAGAAACCAGAATCCTCTTAGAGTAGAAGAAATGGTTAATAATACATTAACAATTAGCATACCATCATATTTGGTTTCAGAGTGGAGCTACTGACTTCTACCAGTCTTAGGCAACTCCCAACAGCTGGTCACACCATCTAGTTATGTTGTATAACTTGCATGGACACAGTATCAAAATTCTAAACAGCTGAAGGGGAAAAAAAAAATAACTTTTAAACACACACATACACACACACACACATCACTCCCCAAGCATCGCATCCATTTTCAAAGATCGTTGCATGACCTCTACTGTGTGACTTAAGACCTAGGAAATAGTTTAGAGATCAGAAGCCTCTTGGCAGAGGTGATGTCTAATTTTGTAAATAAACATATGTCAATCTTCCCATTATGACATCTTTATATCAAATTGCTCTGATACAACAATAGAATTGTCGGTCATATCAAGTAAGTATTCAACCAAAATAAAAATCTTTAAATAATTTTTCCATATTTCATATTTTCAGTTGTACTTCATAAACTTGATCACAACCTTTGAATCCAAACACCAATTAAGTTACTTAGCATAAAGCTTGGTACTTATTAAAGTGTATTTAACATTTGCTAATATTGTTACATTAGCTAAATTGTTTTACAAAGAGGAAAGAATCCAAATCCATACCTGTTCCTTCAAATCTGTACCCCTACTTCTCTTATGCCTAAACACTCTAAAGATTGTAAAGCAACCAAAGAACAGCTGCTTTCTATATGAATTCCCATGACACTCACCCTTAAATCACTTGCAGCTTCTTCTAATTAACCAGAGAATTAACATGATTCAGTATGTTGATAAATATTTGGAACACAGACACAATGTAATGGCCATGACAGACAGCCATTGCTATGGGTATTTAAAAATCATATGGAATTTTATAAGCATATATACAGAAGTGTGTGTGTTAATCCCTGGATAGTTAAATTACAGAGGTATAGTTCCTCTCACTCAAAATTTACATTTTAATGGAAGCACTTTTGTGTTATAGGTACATCTTTTCAGGCTACCGCAAAGATTCATTGCTTTACAATCGCATACTGTTTTAGAGACCCTAATCCACTAGCTTAAGGAGCACATAAATGTTAAAACTGCAACAGATGAATAAATAAAGAAAACATCATATATATATACACAACCATAAAGAAGAATGAAATTGTGACATTTGCTGGTAAATGGATGGAACTAGAGAATATCATGCTAAGTGAAATAAGGCAGTCCCCACCCCACCCCCAAAAAAAAAAAAAACAAAGGCTGAATGTTCTCTCTAATATGCGAATGCTAACCCACAACAAGGGAGAGTGAGGAGGGGAAGACTAGAAGTCCACTGGATTAGACAAAGGGGAATCAAGGGAAGAGAAGGGGGAGGAATAGGAAAGATTCAGATATAACTTTCCTATCCTTGTATATGAATACATCACCAAGATAACTCCACTTCATGTACAACCACAAGAATAGGATCCTAATTAGAATAAGTTATACTTCATGTATGCAATATATACCAAAATATACTCTACTATCATGTATATCTAAAAGAACAAATAATAAAATTAATTAAACATAAAAGGAATGTACATAAATGTTAAAAATTAAATATTTTAAGTAATCAGGAAGCATTCTCTCCTTAACAAAACTAGTTTTGGAACTTACGAATCATTCATAATTTATGGGAGGGAAAGTGATCAATAAGAACAACCAGAGAGATTTTCCTCAATTTATGTAGAAAGAAGAACATTCCAGCCTCAAGTCCAAGATTGCTACTTCTCTGAAATCCAGTAGGAATCGTTCTAGTCTTGGTTACACCATAACACTGATTGGTACATTATTATGGTTTGGATCGTAAAGTCCCCCAAGTGCTCCTGTGCTAAAGGTTTGGTCACCAGCCCCTGAGAGTGTTGGGAGGAGGTGGAACTTTTAAACAAGTGAGGCCTAGTGGAAAAAGGTTAGATAACTGGGGGCACACCCTTGAAGGTGCTATTAGGACCCCATGCCCTCCTGTCTCTCTCTCTTTCACTTCCCTTACATCATGAGGTACACACCTCCCCCACCATGTACCTCCCTGCCACTTTGTCTCAGGCCTAAAAGTATCAAGGCCAAGCAACCATGGACTGAAACCATGAGCCAAAATAGATCTTTTCTCTTTTAAGTTGTTTATCTCAGGTGTTGTGTCACAGTAATAGAAAATTAATGTATATATCAAAATCATAACACTGATTCCTATTGATTAAAAAAATTAGCTGTAAAACCTTCCACACAGAAACTAAATGCCAAAAACTCCAACCAAATCATCAACAGCAACACTGAGTGTCCCAGTGAAAACAACATCAGAGCATCATCCCAGATTAATAAAGATAACATGACAATGGAGATAGCACATTCTTGTGCCACATATAATAAAGCAACTACATTAATTCCTTCACTATGGTAAGAGCTATCATGATCCCTATTTTCTAGATAAGGAAATCAGCTAAAGGGAAATTAAGTAACTTTGCTCAAGGTCAACAGTCAGAAATTAGTATTCTGTGATCTCTTATGCTGAGCTAAAGGCATACATTTCACCATCAAGAAACTTAAGATCATACTTCTACTGGAAGGAGAAAAAAAAATTGCAATGAAGAAGATGTGAGTGTACTTGCTAAGTAATGGATAAGATTGCACAGAAAAATAAAGATCTGTTAAGTGATGTAGTGCTTTCATAAGGAAAGCATTTTAATTGGAGAACATCCTGATCCTGCTTGCATTAAATACAAAGGCTGTACATAAATCTAATATTTTTTAACTTGTTAGGAATCCTGGACTGAATTACAAAAGCAAACAGTAACTATAAAAGCAAGTACATCTAGGAGGAGGTTTTTATTTTTATTTTTTTTTTTTTTTTAGGTTTTTAATGGTTTTTGTTTGTGAGGGGGGAATGGGGAAAGGAGGGTATCTACAGCCAAATGTCAGTTTCAGTTTTTAAAAAGTCAATTCACTTAACAGCATTTATTTGTCAAAAATCCATGTTAACTCATGCTCAACTGTGAGATCACGCAGCATTTTACTCTTAGAGTTCTGAAGGTATGCTATAGATTCATAAACAACAGCTTCCATCCTCCCTGTGTCAGTACAGCTCTCCAGATATGCCAGGAGCTCTGAGTTACACCCTACTGGTTAGAGCCCTGGCTTCCCTGAGGCAGGTGATGTAGCAGGAATCGGGAGCTTCTAAAAGAACAGCATGGCCTTGGCAACTACCGCAGGACACCCACAGGAGCACGCCTGTGGATAAAGTAACCAAGTCACCTGGGTTTGCCCAAGACTTCCTCAGGCAGCACTGAAAGTCCCACATTCCAGGAACCCCTCCTTCCTGGAAAAAACTGAAACAGTCATCCTACGACCAGAGCCTTCTTGGTCATGGCAAGGCAGCTGGGGGCTGAAACCAAGAACAGAGAGACCTCAGACAATTCAGAGGCCCCATTGACGATTCAACGAGAAAGTGGAAAAGTCTTGAAAAAGTATCTAGAATAAAATAGTTGCCCAGCAACTATGGTAGATGTTATTACTGTATTCCAGGAATTGTAAAATCAAAAGATTAGTATGTAAACCACTATGTCTAGACAGAGGGTTTTGTTTATTTGTTTGTTTTTTCAGAGTGGCGGGGAGGGGGGTACTCCAACCATGAATATTTTGGTTTTAAAAAAGTTAATTCATTTAATGGGATTTATTTGTCAAAAATCCCACCACCATGTACATCCATAAAAATGGGGTCCTAACTAGAATAAGATATATTCCGTGTTTGTACAATTCTATCAAAATGAATTCTACTGTCTATAACTAAAAAGAACCAATAAATTTTTTTAAGTCCTGTTGACTCATGCTCAAAAGATCATGCATTTTCAAAATTCCATTTATTAGTAAAATTTAAATTCTCGTTTCTAAAGTAAATATTTAGGTCAAATTATCTTTTCTAAAGTAAACAGTAAGACTATAATGACCTATTACTCATAAAAGTGTTTTCCTCATGAAAGCATTTTCCTTTCTGTGGTATTTTAGGAAGCAAGAGGAATGCAGAAACAAAAGTATTTAAAATGCCCAACTATCTTTGTTAAACTATAAGTTTCTGGGTTTTTTTTTTTTTTATTTTTACCGACTGCATTTTGATTCATTGTACACAAATGGGGTACATAAACTATAAGGTTCTTTTAAAAAAGTTAACAAAGCTCTGGATTACACTAAATACATTTTGAAAGGTTGATTAGAAGAAAATCAATATGCAATTCTGTTCTCTTAATTTACAAGATATGATAGGTTTCCCAAAATAAGAACAGTTAAATTCATATGTGATTTTGATATTTACATGAAACAATTTATTTTTAAACCAGTGATTCCTTTTATGTCTTATGTTGTTCTCTAAATACTTACCAAAGTAAATATCATTTGCTATACTTGAATTTTAAATTACATAAAGAGAAGACATTTTGATTGATTAATTTAAAAATCCAATCAGGAGTTTCTGTTATATGAGGCTTTTTTTTAATATGAGGCCTTAATTCACACTCCCAAATATGGATGGAAGAGATGCTTTCTGCACTGAGATCTTTTTATCTACCTAGGAAGTCTTTCTCATCCATGTGTTACTACATTAAAAAATTTTTTTTTTCAAATCTGACCCCAAATTTTTATTGCTTAAATAATTTTTGTGTATATTTTTGAGTCATTTTGTCTTAGAGCTCATAAATTTTTCAGTTTAT
The DNA here is from genome assembly GCF_902686455.1 of Sciurus vulgaris. NCBI lineage: Eukaryota > Metazoa > Chordata > Mammalia > Rodentia > Sciuridae > Sciurus > Sciurus vulgaris. The sequence continues at coordinate 18,801,568 of NC_136470.1, read as the reverse complement.
GACATGATACAATTCAGACTAAACAGTTAAAAGATTCTGAGAAGGAAACTCTAATGGCTCAGAGAAAGTGTGAGGTCCCATGTGTTACTAAAATCAGGGGACTGTCTTGATAAAAATTTTCTGAACACGTTGCAAGTGGATAATTCATTTTTTAAAAACTCCCCACCCACATTGTTCTCTGAAGCATGTCTCAAAGTCCCAACCAACCCTCCCATTCCTTAGCATAGACGACATGCTGGTTTCTTTTTCTCAACATGTGCTTACTTTAAAGTCAAATATGTAACATTCAATCTTGGGACATTACAGGAAATGTGATTTAGATTTTTCTGGTTACTGTGACATAATGCAAAAAATAAAAAAAAAATCCCCTCTGTACGACTGTGTTCCTTTTTAAATATCAGCAACTTAGGTAGATTTTGTCACTATACTAACATATATAAAACTTGGTCTTGGAGTCTTAGAAGTAATTCATCCTGAAAGTAGCTAAAAAGGCAAAACCAAATTGACTTTTTCAGCTAATATTTATTAAGGTGTATACATTTTTTCTACCAGTAGTGCAACATGTTAAAACAAGGAAAAATCCCCCAAAACTGCAAAAGCACAAATTATCGTTTTCCTCCATTTATTACTTTTCACTAATGTATTTCATATTTTAGAGAACTTTGAAGCTGGGTTATCTAATAAGAGAATTTAAATGTTTCTTTTTTTATTAATTTTTTTGATGTTTAATTTTAAAACCAATATAGAAGTGAATAATGCTTTAAATATTGAATAAAATATTAAGGAAAATGGGTATGTCTATTTTTAAATAGAATGAAAATAAACTGTTTACTCTGCCATTTTAGAAAGATGGTATCATCAGTGTGTCTTTGGGCCATTTCTCCCATTTATTGCCATCTAAGTTTTCTAATCAAATTAAACAAAATATTTAGATTATATTAACAAAATATCCCCATAACACTAGAACTCCTTTAACAGTGAACTCAGTAAGGCTCTGTAATATTTTGGAGGAAATTTTTACCATGTTTTTCATAAATGTAAGTATAAGCTAAAACTTTCTTCTCTGTTTTCACATGATAAATGGCTTAACTGGCATTTTCTCTTTAAACATGTTTTCCTCTACTAACTTTCCTCTACATGCTGTTCTATTTCTGTTTAGAAATAGCTTCTTTGATTTTAAGTACTTTGCTCACTTTATAAAAACACAGAGTGATCATGAGCCCAGCTTCTCACATTCTCTAGTTCTATAACTCTTTGTTTCCATCTCTAATGTTGTTCTGACTGTGGTAAAGCTATTTCAAAAAATAAAGCAGGATGATCCAGCATTGAAATTGTAATAAGAACAGCAGATATTACTATATAACACCAAGTAGAAGGGCAATGTCTGTCCTCTGTCACTGCAAGACACCATGAAGGGGCTTCTTAATTCACTCACTATAATCAACTCTATGGTTTAACCATGTAACTTTCAACATTAGGAAGAAGTTAATGATTAGATTGCCCAGAGACAAAGGATAAGTGCCTAGAATTCAAAACTGTAGTTGACAATGGATCTTGGAGAAGACACACCTGAAAATTTTAGGTCTGGTACTGATAGGGACAGGGATGCAGATGGTGCAGAAGAAACTGTAAAACAGGGGAGGAACTAATTATGTCAAAGTTATGGTGGAAATGAATGTAAAGATTCTCCCATGTTCTATCAGAGTGAATATGATTTCAAGGCAGAGTCACCCGAGCGTAAGTAAGAGAGAAGGAACAGCATGGCAAGAATGTGAACTACAGAGAGGAGAGAAGGAAACAAGAAATGAAGGAAGTAGGAAGAAAAGAAATTAGTATGTAGAAAACAGAAAAAAATAAATACCTGAAGAATTGAAAGCTGCTCACAAGTGCTTCAAATTATTTAGAGCATTAACGAAAATGTTCAAATATAGATTTAAAATTTTAAAAGAATGGCACAAGAAGACTGAAGCTTTAATAAAACAATTTGAGAATGTAAACTGTATTACCAAAGACTTAACAAATGAATCTTTTATAACAGGAAACATGACACATTTGGCTGCAGACTGAATTTCCCACATGGAAGCAAGATAGAGATGGTCACAATGAACACAGATGAAAAAGATTAAAACAATCAGAGAGGAACTAAAAAATGATGGAATCTAGGCAAAGATAGCTTAACATGATTGATGTCTAATGAAGGAAGCTCCCCCAAAATGTTGGGGTAACCTATCTTCCCCTTGCCTCATCTTTCCATTATAGGAGGAAAAGTCAACTAAACTATCCAAAAGGAAAAAATATGGAACAGCAATTTTACCTTTACCCTGTCCTTTCATTGAGTTTTTCCCCAGGAACAGACTGAGCTATCTGATAGGTGAACTTGGAATAAATGATTGGAAATAGGTAGATGGGTACCTTTTGGCCCTTTGTTCTGATCTGTCTGCTTGTAGAAATATTTAGTCCCTTCAACCTCATAGTAAGTTTAGTGAGGCAGGCTGAGAGCACGAGACATAGGGGATAAATCTGTATAACAAGATGAATAGCACAAATCTACTTGCCCTCAGCTCTAAAGTCATATTGTCTAGCTTTACAATAATAAATATAACATTTTAAACTCCATTTATCTTACTCTTAGGGACTTATTCCTTTCTTGCTTCTAATTCAGCAGGAAAAGAAATAGGTGATATTTACTGATCCTCCTAAATTCAATGAAATACTTTTTATTAAAAAGTACTCAAAGATATAATACAGAAAAACTTTTCTAAAATGAAGAAAGAACTTAAATAGGTAAGTACAAAAGTATATGTATTTCAATTATGCAAGGGTTAAAATGTATCCCCCCAAAATTTGTGTCAGAAACATCCTCAAATTCATATGTTGATGATATTTGGAGGTAGGGTACTCAGGGAATATTTAGGATCAGATGAGGTCATAAGGGTGAAGCATCCATGATGGTACTAATGACTTCATAAGAAGTGAAAGAGAGAGCCTAGCTGGGACACTTATTTGTCCCAACATGATTCTTTTGCCCACATTATCATGGGGCTAGGAGACTTTAACCAGCGGATATTGGCACTGTGCTCCTGGACTTACAGCCTCCAGAACTGTGAGCTAAATGTCTATATAAATTATCCAGGATCAGGTGTTGAGTTATAGTTACAGAAAAAAAAAGACATGTTACTTCTGCTGAAGACCTCTGCTCACTGATAACTACCTATTCACTGGTTAAACTCGAGAATAAATAAAAATTATTTACATATCTACACAGAAAAAGCAAAACCATACATTTATATGCTGTTGGTGGGATTATAAACCAGCCCTACCACTGAGTAAATCAGCATGGAGATTCCTCAAAAGACTAGAAATGAAAACACAGTAAGACCCACCTATACCACTGCTTGGATTTTTAAATTTCAGCTTTGTGTTCCTATGACCCAAAGACCTGACAAGAACAACTTCAAGGAGAAGATTATTTTGGCTCACATTTTCAGAGGTTCAGTCCATGGTTGGTCAACTCCACACCTCTGATGTGAGAGAGAACATCATGGCAGAAGGATATGGCACAGGAAAGCAGCTAAGGACATGGCAGCCATGGGATAGAGAGGCAGTGAGAGCTTTGTTCACCAGAGACAACATATAAACCCCAAAGCATGCCTCCTGTGACCTATTTCCTCCTGCCACACCATATCTTCCTATGGTTACCACCCAGTTAATACATTCAAGTGGATTAATCCATAAATTAGGATACAGCCCTCTTAAGCTAATCATTTCTCCTCTGAATTCTCACATTGTCTCACATATGAGCTTTGACATCACATATCCAAACCATAATGCTATTTGTCCAAAAGGATTGAAGTCACCATACTATAGTGATAAATGCATACCCATGTTTATAGCTTCATGATTCACAATAACTAAGTTATGGAACTAGCCCAGGTGTCCATCAACAGAGGAATGGATAAAGAAAATGTGGCATATATACTCAATGGAGTTTTATTCAACCATAAAGAAGAATGAAATGATGTCATTTGCAGGAAAATCAATGGACCTTGAGAGCCTTATGTTAAATAAAATAAGCCAAACTCAGAAAGCCAAAATAATCTTCTCCTTGAAGTTGTTCTTGTATAACTTTAATTGAAATAATTATATTTATAAATTATTTTGGAAGAATTATAACCTCCATAGTTAATGAATCTTTGTATATTAGTAGTTATGATTATTTTCATTTACACCATGCATCTCTCTTTGTTGTTATTGTGATTTTTGTGGTTATTTGAGGTTTCTTGAGTAATCAATCCTTTCTATGAACTGTGTTTTGGATGTACATCCAAGAATTTGTTTTTAAATTTAAATTTTTCTGCTTTAATCTTTATTTTCTCCATCTTATCTATATTCTTAGATTACTTAAATTATTACCTTCTTTTAAATTCTTATATTGACACTTGACCTTATAACATTCATTTTTTTATGTTAACACATTTTAAATTCTAAGTTATACTCTTGAATGTACTCTTACCATTCTGGCTGTCACTTTATACAAAATATTCTATGATTACAAATTTTGTTTTCCATGTAGAACTTAAAGTCACTTAGAATAGTTTTTTTAAATTCCAAATGATTTGTCTTTAAAGCAAATCTGTATTATTAACTTCTATTTTTCCACCTGGTGTTTAGGAGTTGTGTCCTGTAAAATTTTCTGCTTTTTTGTAATACACAGTTTATATGTTCTAATATGTGGTCATCTTCTAATATCACATGAACTTATTCTCTTTATAGTAGGCAAAAATTGATATTAACTATAGTACCAGTAGATATTAATATTATATGAACATATTCTATTTACAGTATGTAAAAATTGATATTAACTATATTATCAGTTATTAGTAAAAGAATAATCTGGAATATTCTTTAAAGTAAAACAGTAATAACTCACTGACTAGTTAACTACATTCATACATAATGGAATGAGGTATATAAAAAATGAATGGCAAAACGTGCATTGGACCTTTACCAATATAAAATTGTTTCCTTTATAATGGTTTTGTTTGGGACCCCTGCTTTCTTTTTGTTTGCTCTAAAAATAACTCTGCTTATTCTTCAGGCTTTAATTTTTTATATGATTTTGCCAAGTGGCATCTTTTTTTAAATACTTTCCTGCTGATTTTTTAAACTCCTACGTGAAATTGTTGTTATTCTGAGGATAATTTAACACATTTATAAATAATCTTATTATTTAATTTCATATTAGTCCTAATCTTTAATGCTATTTTTAATCATTTATTACTTATTCTCTCTAAGGTTTAGCTGTCCAGTATTTAGTACATAGTAACAATGATGTCTCCTTTTTAAAAATTGTATTTATAGTTACTTTTATGTTTTTTAGTTGTTTCCTAATGTTCAGTCTCCAAACTTGAGAAATGAGAATGAAACTCACGTATTCAGTGAACAAACATATATTGAGCCCTTAAACTATGCTGGTTACTGTGATGGGGTTAAAAAATTAAATAGTAAAAAAAAAAAAAAAAAAAAAAGATGAATCTAGTTCCTGTGTATACATGGCTTAAAATCTAGTTGAAGTATCAGCAAGTTAAACAAAAATTTACAACACGGTATTAAAGGGACAATCATAGGAAATTATGTCTGGTGGATTTCTGTCACTATAACACACCTGAGATAATCAACTTAAAAAGAAAAAGTGTTGCTTTTGACTCAGACTTTTAGAGGTTCCCATGCATGTTTGATTAGCTGTTTCTTTGGGTCTGTGGCAGTATAGACACATTATGGCAAAAGTGTGGTGCAGAACAAAAAAATGTTTACCTCATGACCAGAAAGCAAAATAAAGGAGGAGGAAGGAGCTGGGGTTCCATTATCCTCTTTAAGGTCATGCACCCAAAGACCTGAAGACCTTCCATTAGGCTCCACCTCTTAAAAGTTCCACCACCTCCATTAGCACCATGCTAGGCACAAAGCTTTACCTCTTTGGGGATACTTAAGATTCCGACTATAGCAGAAAGCCAAAGATGCTATGGAAGCTCATAGGAGAGACTCTACCTCAACTAGGATGGGCAGAGAAAATGTTATGGCAGAAGTGACATCTAAGCAGAGACCTAAATTTAGATGAGTGGAAGTCAAGATCTTCTAAGCTATCTTATTTAACTAATGTTTAGTCCTTTCCATTATCACCACTACTTCTCAGTTCCTATAATATTGTGTTTTATATTTAGACATTTGCTATCAAACAGCTTCGCATACTACATTTTTGCTTGCAACAGAAAATTATATTTTTCCTAATATTTTAACAAAATGATTAGTTCAACTAATTTTACCACTCACATTCAGACCTCTTAAACTACTTCTTCTTTATTCTTTAGTTATTTTTCCCTGAAAAAAAATGCTAATTAATTCTTTTTTTTCTTTCTGAGCTCTGAAGCTAATTCTCCATGTCCTTCAAGATATTGCTAAATTGATTGCCATTTCTTGACTGTATTTCTAACTCTCTCTCTCTTTCACAATACTTTTAGGGGTTGACTTTTCATTCAGTATTCAAATATTCTTGTCATGTTTTTTTGTTTCTAAAGTCTTATCCTTTGACACATCTTGTAGCGATTGTCTTACATCATTATCTTTCATGCCCAACTACTTCCTACTTGAAAAATTTGTCTACACTCTCATGTCCACAATTCCAAAATACCTACCTACATTTAAAACCACTGGTGTAGCCAGCTTCTACTCTCTCCTGACATTATTTTTGCTAAGAGCTTCAAAGACCATGTTGCCAGGTCCAAAAAATTCAAACCTTTATGTTGCTTAGCTCCCCTGTACATTTAAATCTGCAAAATATCTCCCTGTGTCACAAAAGTCCTCCTTGCTTGGCTTTTAAGATGTGACTCCCTCATGGGTTTTCTTCTAACTTTCCTGCTTCTCTACTCTTCCCTTCAGTCATCTCTTAAGTGTGGGAGTTCTCAGAGTTTTGCACAAGTCTCTCCTCACCTCTTACCATAATACTTTCCCTAACTGATATATCATCTTCAAGGCATTTATTAATAGTTATACACCAGTAGACTTCAAAATCTATGCCTATAACTAAAATCCATGCATGCTCTGAGCTTCAGATCACTTAATTCAACTGGTCTCCTATCTCCACTTGAGTGCCCAATAAGCATTTTGTATTCGATGTAATCAAAACTAAGTGGATCAACTTCCTCCCAATTTTTTCATCTATTTTTCTCTTCACCCAAACCAGAATCCTAAGAATCATCGACTCACCCGTGTCCCTGACCCATATGATCAGACATCAGTTACTATTATTTCTACCTTTCAAATTTCCAGCTTCTTGCCTGACTCCCTGTCATTGGCTTCATGATCAAGGTCTTCCTTGTCTCTATTCTTGACCCATTCAAACCACTAACTACATTCTTATTATTTCCCCAAAAGATAAATATTATCATGTCATTTGTATGCTTTTACCTTTCAATAATTCTTTGCTACCTTGGACAGAGAATTCAAAATCGTGAACCTGATACATAGATAGTGCTTGATCTGGCCTCTCCCATTAATTGCTGTCTCAATTCACAGCCAACATTCCAGCCACATGCCTCCACTCTCCTTCCCTTTGCATAAATGATTCCCTCTAACCAAGAAAAGTACCTTTTCCTTGCCACCTGGCCAGTTACTACTCATCCTTTCAGATATTTCATATGCTATCCCCTATCCTCTCTACCAGGAAGTTTTCTGGTGACTACACCTCCCAATCTGGGGTGCACTTTTTTCAAGTGTTTCTACTATTATATTTTTATTGTAATAATTATAAAATTCAGAATTATTATCTATGAGGTTCAAGTAAAAATTTAATGAAGGCAGGAATCATGTCTTTTGAGCACTTTCTGTCTGCCCTGAGGGCCTATCACCAGTGCCTTGTGATCAAGTTACAGATATATGGTTTAATAGAATGAAAGCAATTAGCTCAGTATAAAGGTATTATAAGGGCATATGGAAAGATTATCAAGTCATGAAGAACTTGCATGTCAGAGAAGGACTCTGAAATTCATCCAATAATTTTAATTAGAAATGATATAATTCAATGTACATGTTTAGAAGCTCATGCTTGTGGCAATGTAGTTAATAGATTATAGAAGGATAGAACTAAAAAGAGCAAGAGAGTTTGAGATGGTGAGTGGAACAATTACAAAAGAAGATACTTTGAAAGTAGGTGAATACAATCAAATGACCAATTCAATATAACAGTTAAAGAAACCTTGAAATCCAAAAGCATCTCTAAAACCTGAATGACTAGGAAGATGGATTATTCACTTTGTAGATCATCAAACTACATTAAGCACATGCTCTGAACAGACTATAAGTTAAGGTGCTAAGTCCAAAAGATCATTCAAGGTGGACCCTGTGCTCCAGAGTATGAAAGGGTGGGGAAAGAGAAACATGTGAACATGTGATAGAATGCAGTGAGTGCTGTTGAAGATCCGCAGGCAAAGTCCTACAAGAAAACAGCATCAGTGCTTATCTCTGCTGGGGAATCACTAGGCTGGTGGAATCTACTCCAAGAAGGAGGCACCATCCACTGCAATGGAGAATTCAGGAGGTGAAATGGATTCTGAGGAACGAAGGGATAGGTTTGCTCTTTTGATCAGTTACGATTGAGTGTCCTTTGGGTAATCCAGGAGACAGTGTTAGGCAGTCAGGATCTCGAGTTCTGGGAAAAAGCTGGCCTACAGACCTCTTGAACCTGGATTATCACGAGGTCTAGTATTATTTTTCCGTGGCTAATATAATAAAATACCACAAACTGGGTGACTTAGAATAACAGAAGTGTTTTCTCATGGCTCTGAAGGAACACAAAATCAGGACACGGGTAAGGCTGTAGACCTTCTTGCAGTTCTAGGGGAGAATTCTTCCCTGCCTCTTTCAACTTCTGGACGTAAGCACTCCTTCACTTGTGACCTCACATTGCAGTCTCTGCCCCCGTAATTACATTGCCTCCTCCTCTACTGTCTGTCCCAATTTCCCTCTGTTTTTCTCTTATGAGGACATTTTTTTATTGGATTTCAGACCCACCCAGATAAACCAGGAAGATCTCCTCCTCTCAAGATCCTTAACTTCATTATATCAGCAGAAGCCCTTCCCCAGATAAGGTCATATACAAAGGGCCCTGGGGATTAAGATGTAGATGTGGAAGTATCTTGGGGGGCCATATTCAACCCACTTCAGTCCATCCCTGCTTTCACTATTGTTCACCCACTTCAGCCAATTCTCAATACTGCTGCCAGAGGGACCCTTATAAATTTTAAATCAGACAGATATTTCTCTATTCAAAATCTTCTATTAGCACCCACTCTAAATAACAGCAAATGACCTACAAAGTTTAAGCACATTTGGCCCCGAGTTACCTACCTGGTATCATCTCTTTTTCCCCCATGTCTACTCCACTGCAGCCACAACACCCTCTTTTCTGTTCTAACAACATGGAACTCCATCAAACATATCACATTGTTTAGAAGCTCATGCTTGTGGCAATGTGGTTAATAGATTATAGAAGAATAGAACTAAAAAGAGCAAGAGACTGATCCCCATCCCCAGCCCTCTTATTTTTTATTTTGAAACAGGTTTTCGCTAAGTTGCTTAGGACCTCACTAAGTTGCTGACGCTGGCTTTGAACTTGCAATCCTCCTGCCTCAACCTCCTGAGTCACTGGTATTATAGGCATGTTCCACCATGTCCCACCCAGGATCTAACACATTTTAAAATAAATCAGTTTAAAGCTTCTATAAATGTGTGTGCATAATTATATTTCTGAAAGCTTTATGATTTATAGGCTATGAGAAACATCATTAAATTATATCATTTAAGAATTTAAATGTTCTGGCTCCCAGGTGAAGGTAGTTGACTAAGCATATAGGTTTCCTTTTCTCCCCACCACAAACTCCTTTGAAATGTCAGACTATAAAGCATGAACACAGCAATACAGGAAGGCTTGGGCAGAAACAACAAAGATTTGAAAACAGAAAGGGATGAGATGGATGCTGAAATTTGAGAGCTGCATGTCCTCAAAGCAATACAGGAGCAAATGAAGATTTCACCTAAAAAATCAGTTTTCCAAAAGAAACCTTAGAAATCCCTAAAGGCATAGGCAGCAAAATTGGGGCCATTTATTAGACTTTGAGTTGGTCGGTGAGAAAATTAAAGCAGAGGCCTTTTAGTTCAAGATGTAGTTGAGTACATGTTAATCTCCTCTATCTGCCCAGGCCCTGTTGTAGCACAATAAACTTAAACAGCTGAGAGAACAGGAGATGGCTATAAATAAAGTTCTGGAAGATGCAAATCACAAAGAAGAGTAGATACTGACAATGCAGAACAGAAAGAAGACGTAGCCTAAAATACACACAGGGAGGCAGTATCAATGAAAGAGCTACGAGGTCAGTTGGCAAGATTCAGAAACACTAGCTGTTGCATGACACATTGCAGAAATGAGATGCTGAGCCTAACAAGAGGCTACTTAATAAATAGCCCTCTCCTGACAGACAGGTGCTTCTCCTCAGGAAGAAAAAGTATCTGGTTCTTCTCTAAAAACATCGAATGAACTCTCTGGAGAAAACTGAGGCAGCTGATCTGAGATTTAGCACTATACCAACTTCCTCTTCAGGCTCCAGAAATAATGTTTTCCCAACTATTTGAGCATCCCTTAGTCCAATCAAGTTGACACATAACCATCAAGTGGGACTTGAGATACATATAAATATTTGTGTACATTTACATATATCTCATTTATATATGTGTATTTTTTTCATTTATATATATATAAATGAAATATTTCATTCATCAAGTAAGAAACATATGGCACAGGGGCTATTTGTTATACAGCACTACTGTTAACATTACTAATTAATATAAGCAATATGAGCATATTTGTTTAAATCTGATTTTGAGTCTTGAGTTTATTGCCTTATAATCATATTATAATTATATTATTGCCTTGTATTATCATATTATGTTTGAAAATTTCTGTTATATATATTTTGTATAAGTCTTCAAAAAAGTGTTTAGTGTTTGCTCAATAATTCTGTCATTTAATAAACATTTACAGAGCATTCATTTGTACTGGGCAATTTTCCTGGTGCCGGGAATACATTTACAAATGAGGTTATCTCCCTTCTCTTATATAGTTTACATTCTAGTGAGCACTCTCTTTATTCAGTAAACAAACTCCTGACCCCTGATTCTGGCTATAAAAATAAGACCTTAAGATTTGGTTTTAACTGTAGAATTCATGTTTTAGCCCCTAAAGATGACTGAAGACTCCCTTGGGAAAGGAAGAAGTGCCCCAACACAGCACACCAAGGGTAGGCTATCATACCCAGGCTTATTTCTCAGGGAAAACACAAAAACAAAAAACAGGTAGAGGGCTAGTTGGCAGTCCTTTTTTCTTACTTGGCCTGAGAAATATTTAGCCAGACCTCACATTATGTACCTGTGTACTGGTATATAAATTGTTTTAAAGGTAAAGGCCACTTATACATATATATTAGTAGGGAGTCCTACCATGAAACTACCATCCTAATGTGGCACTACCAACACATACCACCACATTGGTGAGATGAACAGCTTGTGAGATGAAGCCTCTCCCCATTTAACTACTCTACTGAAGAGTGACCTCAGTTTGGGCTTTTTGTGACAAAGCCTTCTAAAGACATTTCAGAAATATGATGTTGGTGCATGGTGTGGGGAACACCAAAGACCTTCCCTTCCAGACCTTCCTTTCCCTTCCACAAATATACCTAGTGGGCTCTCCTATTGCACCTTGGAAAACTTTATTTGAATTGGAGGTGAGAAGGAATACCTGTGGTTTAAACCCAAACCCTTTATGCTGGCTTTGAGAGAAGACTAATATTAGATGTAGTGTCCTGCCTTCACCCAGGAGATGGTACTCAGGAAACAGAACATTTTAGGTACTGAATTTTGAGGGAATAGTCACTTTGTGAAAACTAGGTAATCTTAGCAGAAAGATAATTTGTATCTCTAAGCATCAAGGAATTCTGTGCAGTTTCAGACATATTTCTTGAATGGCATACCAACACTGGGAACAGCAATGTCCTGGGTCCTGGGAACTGACCATCCAGCACCATGAGTATTGGTTTGCACTGCTTTGAAGAAAACAGCATGAACTGTATTCCTCAGATGTCTCTCATTACTCACCTGTTTTAGTCAGCTTTTTCACTGCTGTAGCTAAAAGATATTACCAGAACAATTTTAAAGAAGAAAAAGTTGATTTGAGGGCTCACAGTTTCAGAGGTCTTAGTCCATAGAAGGCCAGTTCCATCCCTCTAGGCTCAAGGTGAGGCAGAACACCTTGATGGAAGAGTGTGGCAGAGGGAAACAGCTCAATATCATCAGGAAGCAGAGAGAGGAGTCTCCACTCTCCAGTTATAAAATATATGCCTCATAGCCACGCCCCAATTCCTACCTCCTCCAGCCACACCCTACCACTTTAATTAATTCCATCAGGGGATTAATTCACTGATTGGGTTAAAGCTCTTACAACCCAATCATTTTTCTTCTGAACCTTTCTGCATTGCCTCACATGTGAGCTTTTGGGGGTCACCACACATCCAAACCATAACATCACCCTTTACCTCCTTGGGGTCACCACATCTTCACAAAGAAGACAAACTATTTGTAAAGATACACTGAAGGGCTTATGTTACCTTTTGGGAAGTCGCCTGAGTTTCTTGCCTGGCTTAACCACGAGGGGCAGTTCCATTTTGTGGAGATCCAAGAAATTGACTCTGCTAGAAGATCAGGGTTGGCAAGAGCATCCATTCCATAATTTTGTTTAATGATTTTCAGAGAAACTTCCCTCTTACTGGGTAGAAAAGTTAAAATCAAAAGGAGCACAGTGGTCATTATAGCGTATATGCTCAAGATGGAGGCGGTATTGTTAATCTCCAGGAACAAAAACCAAGGCCATTGTGGCTGAAATGTAGTAAGAAAGGGAAATATATAGATGACCTATACAAGTATGTAGGACCCAAGGGCTACAGGACTCTATAAAGCTAGATTAGAAATTTGAAATTTATTTTGAGAGCAATAGCTCTCAAAGTTTTAAGTAAAGATGTGACATCTGAGTTAGATTTTTTTTTTAAGACCACCCTGGTTACATATACATTGGGGGGTGAGGATTAGCTTATCCAGCAAAAGAGGACAGTGGCTTGAACTATGGTAGTAATATAGACTAGAAGTAGTTAAGGTCAGGCTATGGTTCATAGGTACAATCTATAGAATTCTTAATAAATTGGGTATGTGGAGTGAAGAAAATAAAAAATCAGAGGTGCGTAAGCAGTAAAATGGATGGCGGCACCAATTACTGAGATGGTCAAGATCGGAGACGAATAAATTTGACCACATGAAAAGTTCTGCCAACTGCCAACTTGGAAATCAACATCTGTTATTCTTCAAGGAAGGATTCATGAATCAATGAAATTTTGTCAATCAACATAAATCAAAATATACTAAAAATTTTAGTATATGCCAAATACTTTATTAACATCTATAGACTTCCAATTTGTTGAGTCAAAACTGTGCCCCTGTGGAGTTAATATTTGAAATATATTCACTTGTCATCCTTCCATTGGCCTCCTGTCTGCTACAATATGAACATTAAAGGATCCTGGAGAATTCTCAAGAGTAAGCTTCTATCTTATTGGTGAAAACAAATAATTGTGAAGAGAATGTTGGTAGGAATATGGATGTGAAAGGTTATTCTGGTGAGGTTTCAGACAAAAGTAAGAAACACGTTTTTGGAAACCAGAAGAAAAGCTGTCCTTTTATAAAGTGACAAAGAGTTTGGCTGGATTGTGCTTGTGTTCTAGTGTTTTGCAAAAAGTAGAACTTGAGAGTGATAAGTTATTTAGCTGAGGATTTTTCTAAGCAACGTGCTGAAGGAGTTGTGCTAAAATGTGAAAGGAGAGACTTGAAGAAGGAATCGCTAAGCAAAAAAGAAACAGAAGATCTGGAAATGTTTTCAACCTGTCCATATTGGAAAAAAAATAAGCAGGCATATTCTGAAGGTAACACCAAGGGTGTGTCTGGACTCTTACCCAATAAGGAGCTCACCATATTATGTAAGCAAACTGTTGATTTGAAGTGAGAGAGACAGAGAAAGGACAAACAAAGGAAGGCTATCAGACTCCTTGAATATGCTATTCTTCAGGAAGAAGAAAAAATAACCTCAAAGCCTGTTCAAGGACTGTCAATGCCACTACATTGGTTTCAAAAGGCCAGATGGCCTCCAACCAAAGCAGGACCTCCCCTGACATCCCTTAGGGATGATACTGCCACCTCAGTAGTTCTGGAAGGCAGAGCATTAAAGATGATTCTTGAGCCTTATAACCTCATGGAATGTGCCTTGCTGGGACTTGCTGCCCTCTCTTCCTTCTTTCCTACTTTTCCCTTTTGGGAACAGGACTGTTAACCCTCTGTCTACCCCACCACTGCATTTTAGACGCTCATAACCTGTCTGGTGCCACAGCTTCACAGCTGGACAGGAATTTTGCCTCGTGATGAATCATACCTGTGGAGTCTCACCCATATCTGCTTTAGACGACATTTAGATGAACATTCGCACTTTAAAGTTGATGCTGGAATGAGTTAAGGCTCTGGAGACTGTTGAGCTGGGATGAATACATTTTTCAAGGGAAACAGACATGAATTTGGGAGTGGCAGCAAAGAGCAAAATGTTTTGGACTGAACTGTGTCACCTGCCCCAAAATTTCTATGTTGAAGCCCCAACTCCAGTGTAATTGTATTCAAAGATGGGACTTTTGGGAGGCAATTAGTGAGGTCATAAAGGTAGGGTCCTAATCCAATAGGATTGGTGGCATTATAAGTATAAGAAGACAAATGGGTGCTCCACATACACACAACGTGAGGATACTGCGAGCCAAGAAGAGAACCCTCAGCAGGAACCCAATCAACCAGCACCTTGATCTTGAACTTGCCAGCCTCAGACTGTGAGAAGTACATTTCTGTTGTTTAAACCATCTGGTCTATGGCATTTTGTTATGACAGCCCTAAGAGACTAATATAATGAGCAACATCAGAGTACCACTGGGATGTCAGGATGGTTCTAGCACCTGGTTTATACAACGCTGGGTTTCAGGCAGAAACTGAACATAAGAGTAGACAGTGCTGGTGCTCAGAGAAGTCTCCCCAGTCATTTCAGGGAGGAAGGAAAAAAAAAAAAAAAAAAAGACAGTGGAGAGTGATTTACTACAAGTGACTCATCAATTCACCAACTGAAGCTGAGAACAGAGGGCCAGGCCAGTTGAGATAAGAGCATGGCTGGAGTCAGATACGGAGTGAGGTGAGTGCTGCAGGGCAGGCAGAAGAATTCCCTCTACATGTGGTCATGACAGACCTTGAAGCAGAACAGTTCCCACCCAATGTTGTTCATGAACCAAAATGTCTTGAGAATTTTGGTCCAGTCCCCAGAGCCTAATTCTTCCTCCATTATAGGAAAATTTCCAGCAATCTGTGACAACTTAACCTCTTAAAACATTAAAAAAGAAAAGAAAAAACAATGGGCCAACAGAAAAAAATTTTTGCATTGCCCAAAAGTTTAAATACTAAATTTGTAAAAGAAGTTATCTACTGAAAACAGTGCATATACAGACAAAAAGATTCGTAGGAGGCATTGGATTCAATAGTTAGGGCAGAACCAATCAGAGTCTGTAACTCACTGCAGCAAATACTAGTCTCCTGTGCTGAGGTTCATTCCTCTGTTCTTTGCATAGGAATGAATGGGAAAGATAGTTTAAAACATTAATTCTGTCTAATTTGTAGACTTCATCTATTTGATGGAAAGAAAGCAAAGGGAGGGAAAAAAAATAAAGACTCCTTCCTTTATCCTCTGAAGTCATCCCAGCATCTAAGAGTGTCACATAACACTCCAAGCCAATAACCCATTTACAAAGGAAATGTGGGTGAAAAAAAAAATAAAATAAAACAACACGGACTTCAGATTTGGGCTTCCAAAATGTTATAAACAGTGAAAGGAATAAAAATTAGATTATGGTAGGAAAAAAACCCTTCTGATGCTTTGTTAGTGAAGAATAACATGAACACTCTTTATTAAGTCTGAACATCTTATGAAGGCCACATTTTTAGCCTCTGGCATTAATTATGGTTGCACCATCGATGGGGTCCAGAGGAAGCCAATTCAACCCACTTCATCCCAAGGGACAGAGAGCATCCACAAGTTCAGAGAATAATTAATGATCTTCATTTTATTGTTCAACAGAGTCAACAGTGAACTGAAACCTTGTGCTTCATTAAATAAGTTGGTCAAGCCTGAAATGTGGGTCTTTTTCTTCACCCACCATTGAAAATGCATTATCCACTCTGAGATATGGGTCTCTCTTACATTATTCCAAAGGGTTGAGATGCAAGATGAGTTTAGTAATCATTAAACCTGAGTTTAACATCAGTAAACACCCAGGAATTATTTTTACTTTTCTACCATTTGTGGAATTTGGGGGTTTTTAGATATTTTTAGTTGTAGATGGACACAATACCTTAATTTATTTTTATGTGGTACTGAGGATTGAACCCAGTAACTCACACATTCAAGGCAAACACTCTACCACTGAGCCATAAACCCCTGCCCTACCATTTTTTTTTTTTTAAGGACACATTAGAGGTTGGTTCCTAATCATTCCCTGTAATTATTGTGGTTTCTGCAGAATTTCATAAACTTATGGTGTTTGCAGCAAGACTTCTTCATTGGTATGTGGCTGTGCCAATTGCCATAATCTAGTTATCCTTATCAATTCTAAGTAAAATCAAGAATTAGCACCCCTCATCTGGGAGGTCATTGGTGTGAACTGCTAAGACTCTGGTGAATATGAGAAGACATGAGGCGGGATAAGAACCCTACTAAATCAGCCCCGTGGACATATTTGTATACCTTACCAGGGATGCCATAACAGGGTACCATAAGCTGGATGGGTTGAACAACAGAAAGGTGTTGTCTTGAAGTTATGGAATCCAGAAATCCAAGATCAAGGTATTGACTGGCAGATGGCCAGCTTCTCCCTGTGTCTCTTAGCATCATCTTCCTTCTATATATTCTATTTCTCTATTCATCGTGATCTTTTTATAAGAATGCCAGTTATGGGGCTGGGGTTGTGGCTCAGTGGCAGAGTGCTTGCCTGGCATATGCGAGGCCCTGGGTTCAATCCACAGCACCACATACAAATAAACAAATAAATAAAATAAAGGTCCACTGACAATCAAAATAAAAAAGATTCTTAAAAAAAAAAAAAAGAATGCCAGTTATATTGAATGAGGAGTCCACCCTATTCTAATGCGATTTCATCTTAACTAGTTACATCCACAAAACCTTATTTCCGAATAAAGCCACATTCTTAAATCCTGGGTGTTAGGATGTGAATGGGAACAGGTATCAAGTCAGCACAACATCCATGGGCTAACACTCCATCCTCCCAGCAGGTGGCCCTTCCTTTCTCAAGCTATCATTTGAAGCACACAGGTGGCATTCATCACCCTAATTAATCACTGTATTTCTCTCTTGGTCTAGTAGGGCTGTCATGACAAAATAGTACAGGCTGGATGTCTGAAACAAATGAAATTTGTTTCCTCGAAGTTTTGGAGGCTAGAAGGTCTAAGATCTGGGTTCAGCAGAGTTTATTTTCTAGGGAGGAGACTCCTTCTGACTTATAGGCAACCATCATGTCACCGTGTGCTCAGATGGGGAAAGAGACGAGAGGGAGGAAGAGAAAGAGAGCAAGCTCCAGTGTCTCCTGCTCTTCTTACAAGGGCACTGGCCCGACAAACTTCAGTCCCTATCATTCAGACCTTATTTAACTTTGATTTAACTCAAAGACCTTATCTCCAAATACAGTCAATTCGAGGGTTAGGAATTCAACATCCAAATTTTAGGACACAACTCAGTCTACAACAATCCCAGATTGAGGAAACATAGACATAGAGAGGTTAATTAACCTCCAGATTCTACAACTAGAACTAGTATGAAATGCAAGTGAGTTTGATTTCAAAACCCATTTCTCTGCCCGCTGTGCTGAGTGTCCCAAACTAGGACCTAAAATGGGGAGGTTTGTACATGATCTAGAGTTATTTCTTTCACTGTGAGATGAAAGGGGAGGGGTGGGAAATATAAATCCTACTTCTATTATACTAAATTATATGCACTTGTCATTTTGGAAATGAAGGGTCAAATATGGGTCATATCATATAGTGCAACCTAAAACGAGAAAGGGAAATTTTGAAAGGCCTTTCAGGTATCTATAAGCAGAAGGATATGGCCTGCCTCCTTGCTGTATGCTGATTGCACAGGTCTTCCCCAGGACCCAGATAATACGAGGACCCACCAGAGAGACTGGACTAAGGAACCAGACCCCTGGGCTGGAACTGGCTTTGAATCTCAGCTTGACTACTCACTATGATCTAATGTAAGTTGTTTAATTAAACTCTCTGTGCCTCAGTTTCCTCATCTGGAAATAATATTCCTCTCTGTGTGATCATAGTGAGCACCAAAGGAGTTAATACACAAGAATTTTTAGGACAAGGACTGGCATGTGGTAAATGCTTTATAAATGTTAGCTGTTATTATGATGATTTTTTTTTCATTTATACAGTAAAGGAGAAATAAAAGTTTTAAGAATAGAGGGTCTTGCCCAGTGATGCTTATAATCTCAGTAACTCAGAACTCTGGGGCAGGAAGATCTCAAGTTCAAGACCAGCCTCTGCAACTTAGACCATGTCTCAAAAATTAAAATGGCTGGGGATGTAGGTCAGTGCTAGAGCACCCCTGGATTCAATCCCCCATACCATCAGAAAAGGGAAAAAAAAAAAAAAATAGAGGATTTTAAAATGTTCCCAAGTTCCTTAACCACCCTGGGCCATCTGTAAGTTGACTAGTTAGCCACATGATTTCCAACTCTGCTGTGCATTCAGGGGTTCTAGAAACTAATTTTTACATATCAATTTAATACAAACTATTCCCAAATGTCTTCTGAGGTTGGCATGGAAGGTCCAAGTATGAGACACCTGTGTTGGAATCCAGCAGTGAGGCCGTCTTATCTACAAAAAGGCATGAATATGACATGGGGCTGGGTCTATTCCCAACCCCACCCCTTCGACATCCGTCTTTCTTCTTCCTCTAAGTCTTTAAAGTTTATTCACCTGCGGCTCATAAAATGAATTACTCAACTAGCCTTGCAGAGCAGACTTGCAGCTTTAGATCTCTGTTCCTTTCAGTCCAGTGTATCAAATGGTCTGCTCCAATGCCACCCTTTTGGTAGAGTGTGGGAGGACAGAGGTGGGTGATGAAAGAAAAATTACAAATGACTGGAGTCCTATGTGCTCCCGGAGCATTGCCTGAGGGTGAGAGTGGAGGGCCAGGAGGGAATGTTGGTGAAGTCACATTAAAAAAGATTCAAGCCTTATAGCCTTTGCATCCCCTGGTACAAATTCAGGTAACAGGTGAGGTCCAAATTCTCTCACATCTGTTACACATTCCAAATCAAACCCAAAGGGTAAAGAGGGAGGTAAGGAGAAACCCTAGAGGATGTTTCTTCCTCTTAGGGACCCGGTTGCCTCCAGCTGATTCGGTCGAGAAGGACGCTTCTCTAACTGCTCTCCAGCTGCCTCTTCTTTCCCAACTGCAAGGAAAGCGTATAGACTCCCTACCACCGGCTGCAAGAAGTAGCAACTTCCCCTCCAACCGGCCCAAAGCTCGGCGACGTCTGGCCGTCATTTGAATGCGTTTCCTTTTCAGCACGAACAAAGGTTGGAGCTCGAGCCCTGGCGCGCGGGTCAGGAAAGTACACGACGTGTCAGGAGAAAACGCGCGCCGAGTGACCCACGAGGAAGCAAGGGGGGAAACACCAATCCTCGGGGCGCCGGACTTTTTCGACTTTTCCTTTAAAAAGAAAAAAAGTTTTTCAAGCCGTAGGTTCCAAGAACAGGCAGGAGGGGGGCGAAGCGGGGGGTTTTACAGAAAAGGCGCCTGGTCGGTTATGAGTCACAAGTGGGTTATAAAAGGGTCGCACGTTCGCAGCCTCGGGCTTCCTGTGCGCGGCCCAGCCGGGGCGCCGCGCCGCCGACCACCGCGGGACCGTGGCCAGCCTCGGGAAGGCAGCGGATCGCGAGGCTCCGAGCCCCGGAGAGGAAGCGCGGGGACCGAAGGAAGCCACTCCGGCCGGCAGGTACGCCGACTTTGCCCTCGCCCGCCAGCCCGCCCTCTTGAACGTGGCAGGGGCGCCGCGGGGCGCGCTGCGACGGTCCCCGCGGGCCAGCGGGGCAGGGCGGGAGCGGCGCGCACGTGGCCGCGGAGCCAGCCCGGCCCGCGCGCCTGCGGCTGCCCGCCGAGGGGCGCAGTCCGTCCAGCGCCGCTCGCACGGGCAGGGGCTGGGCCCACCCGGGAGCCGAGGTCGCTCTGCGCGTTGGCGGGGGAAGAGGCGAGGGCGAGGAGGATGTAAGAAAAGATACCTGTGCTCTTGGCAGAGCTTCCTTAGATGACAGAGAAGGTACCTGTGCTGCAGTCCAGGAGAGGCCAGGGAAGTAAGTGGGCGAGACACTGGAGGCCAGAGTGGAGCAGAAGAGACTGCCTTCCGAACATGCGTCTTTTCTGTTTTCTTTTGAAAAACAATTAATAGCCTCTCTTAATTTTACAAAGTTGGAATCATCATTTTAGCTATCAATGTCCTTGTTTAATAGAAATGAAGACTGAGCAAACGTTCAAAGCGTTGCTGTTATTTATTTGCTCCCATTGTGGCAGGGTGCGATTTTGCTCACCAAACTCCCATCACATTTTACAGCTCTAAAGGGTGGACCAAGTCTTTTGAATTTTGTCTCATCTAAAGAAGGCATAGCAGGATGATTAAAAATAAATTTTAACCTGCAAATACTGAAGTTGACAGCTTACAAAGATACGTGAATATCCAAAGTATCTTAAAACCAGGAAAACCAAAGCCCAGAGAGGTGAAGTCATCTACATCAGACAGCATGAGCAGTATCTAATGATGCTCATAACTTAGTTTACATACTGTGGCAAATAGATGAAGCCAAGGGGACACTGTGTAGGTATTTCAAAGCAAAGTTACTGCTATCCCCATTCATTTGTCCAAGGAAGTAGTGCCTCTTTTATATGGCTTTGACATAATGTATAATCTAAGTAAACCAGAGCACACGAACTTTTAATAAGCATAGGGTTGATGTTTTAAAAATAGATGTGTAAAGTTAACTATTTATGTGAACAGTAACACAAGCTATAAAGTTTTCAAAGCAATTCCCTGCCTGTCTTCTAAACTGATAGTGACAATGACAGGAAATTGGCAGGGTAGGTGGTGTTATCCCCATTTTGACCAGTGAGGATTGTGACTCAGAGAATTTAAGTTTTCTCCAGTAAGGTCACTCAGTCCTTCGTGCAAAACCTGCTTTTAGGTACGGATGTGGGATGGGGGGGAGGGGCAGACCACAGGCTCTTGACTCTCAGTTTAGGCTGAATTCCACAATACCTTGCTGCCCCCACCCCCTGATTTCTGTCAGGGGATCAAGGCACATTTAGTAATTACTTCTGCTAGGGCTACTCCTTAATGACCTGTAATAAGCGAGTTCCTTCACAGGTTGGGCCAGCTCACCCAGGCCATGGGTCCCAGCTTCCTATCCACTCATGCTAAGGAAGAGAAACATACTGTGGCCTCAAAGCAGAACAGTGGTGTTTGCACAAACATCCACTCTTGTTTTACCCTAATCATGTAAAAAAAGTATAATGTATAATTTATTGATCTTTTACCAAAAAAAAAAAAAAAGGTCTCTTAAGTGCCACGTTATTTTCTGGGAAGGCCATCATCACATTCTGCTGTGACAGACGCAATGCTTGAGGCTGGAGGGACAAAGGTGAGCTAGACAAGCACAGTCTATCCTCACAATCCTAAGAAGTGCTAAGAAAGGCTTAAAAATCATTGCTACGCAATTAGATATCATTTCAACTGTGGTAATGTAAATGCTTGAACTAATTAGAACGTATTAAGAATTTTATCATTCTTTACTTTCCATGTGCAAACATGATAAATTCGTAACTTTCATCTTTCTTCATATCTCATCAGATCAGTCTTTGGTGAATCAAAAACTCCATCCATAAAAGCCCTAGGTTTTAACTTCTGAAATTTTCTCAACAGCTATTCTATGTCATGACTAAGATCTACAATTCAATATTAAAGAAGTCTTTTAATTGTAGCATAATAGTTCTTTAACTCCCTTTTTCCTACTTCTTTGGTTTCTAATGGAAGTTATATATGCTTTTCCCAGAATTTTTTTTTAACATGCATCCTCATACACAATTTTGCATTCAACATCAGCAGGTTAGAGGCTTCTTTTGACTCAGCATCGACCCTACAGGGTGGTCAGTTTCATAGTCCCTATTCTAAATAACCTGAATGGAGGAACGAGGTGGGCAGACTCCCTACTGAGCAGTCTTGTCCTTAACTACTTGGTGTTCCATTTTTGTGGGCTACTGCTTAGTTGAAGCTATTGGTCAGCCTTACAGTTTTGATGTGCAACCTCCAACCCTCCAAGAAAAGAGCACCAGTCTGAAAACCATGGCATGTTTCTAGTACCAACTCTGCAAATTCCTGTGACTCCTTTTTGTCATCTCTCAAATGAATAGCCAGGACTGAATCATTTCTAAAATCCCTTAAACTGATGAAATTCTGTGGTTCCAGGGTGACTATCAGACTCACCTTCATGTATCTCCTAAGACACAGCTACATGAATTCATATCCTCCATGTTCAAAGAAAGTCAGAGTAAGTGCCATTCTAACTCACTATAAAATGTATTTTTGTCTTTCACTACTTCTACTGGTACTGGCATGTTTCCTGAAACTGCGTATCACAAAAAACATGTAAAATACTTCTTTTCCAAGGGAAATATTAAAATCCAAAAGCCTCTTTTTATTCCACCTTTCCACTGACTGCAAATTTCTTTAATATATATGCATATGTAATATAAGGAATATAGAGATAATACGCAGTAATTTCACATATGTGTGTGTGTGTGCTTTTATCTCAGAATCTTAAGAGAAGCAATGCTTCTAAATTTGATCACTGTTATGTAATTCTCACTTGCCATGAAACATTTAAGCCCTGTCCTCAGCTTATAATATCCAGGGCCTTAAGCAAAACTACCTCAAAAGCACATTTACCCTCAAATTAGCACACCACATATCAGAGCAGTTCAGTGTCCTCACTCACAACCTCAAGGCGCTCACACGTGCCAGAAAAGAAGGCTTAACATCAGTCAAGTGGCTATGACATAACATGGATTATGACTATCTGTGCTAATTCTGAAAAACAGTAACCATATGTAGAAAGGCAAGATTAAGACACTGGCAGACAGAAAGGTTAGTGAAGGATATCAAACAGCTGACTGAATCAAACCTTGAAGCCATTTAGATTATAATGACATTCAATGTGCCATTTCTCCATAAATGAGTGTTCT
The DNA here is from genome assembly GCF_902686455.1 of Sciurus vulgaris. Lineage (NCBI taxonomy): Eukaryota > Metazoa > Chordata > Mammalia > Rodentia > Sciuridae > Sciurus > Sciurus vulgaris. The sequence goes on along the minus strand of NC_136470.1, from coordinate 18,778,023 downwards.
ACACAGAGTGTTGTCTCCTGGCTGTCTTAACAAAATGCCTTGGTCTTTTATATGTTTGTCCACCATCAGGCTAGGAGTGGTTATGCGTGTGTATGCTGGAGCCAGAATGCCCAGATGTGTATCCCAGCTGTGCCCCTCCTCACCCACTGTTTAACCGTGGGCAAGTTACACCTGAGCCTCAGTACCTCTCTGGCACTTGGGGAGGATGTTCATTCCTTAATTCCCAAGGTTGTGAAAAGGAATAAGCAAGTTAGTATGCACCAAGCACCTGGAATAGTGCCTGGCACAAGAGTCCCATGTGAGTGTTTTGCTCTTATTATATATAAATGGTTAATCTTGTCTTCAAGAAACCAACTTGGAAAGTAAAATAGGAATAAAGTCTAGAAAGTAAAGAACATGTACAAAGGAATTTGTTGACACAGTAAACAGTAAAACAACTGTTAGGTTTTACAGTTTTTAACAGTTTCAGGATTCATTTGTCTATTTATTTAGTACCAGGGATGATTAAACTCAAGGACAGGTAACTGGCATATCCCCAGTTGTTCTTTTTTATTTCGAGACAGGGTCTCAGTTGCTTAGGACCTCACTAAGTTGCTGAGGCTGGCTTTGAACCTGTGATTCTCCTGCCTCAGCCTCCCAAGCCATTGGGATTATAGGTATGCACATTGTCTCTTTAACCAAAAGAAAAAAATTACTAAAACACTTCTGAATTTTTTCCCTAAGGAAACCTCTTAGAAGTTATTTTATGACTTAGAGATCAGGATAAACCAAAAACTTTTTAAATTTTATTTGTAATATTTTTGTTAGTACATTATTGTTATACATAATATGGGGATTCATTTTGACATAATCATATATGCATGTCATAAAACTTGCTCCATTTTAGTCAAGAATTTTTAAAATTTGGCTCTTGTAGGCTTTTAGATAATTACAGATTTATGTAATGATTCATTTATAGAGTAGTAAATAGTATCTGGACTTGAACATTTAAAATGGCAAGGTTAACATATGACAGATGTTCAGGTACTTACAAGGTACCCAGCAAGTACTGATGACAGTTGTCGTTAGTACCATGGTCAACATCCTTGAGCCCTGATTATGAGCCTCATATCTGAGTAGATGCTTTATATGTACTGTGTCACTTCATCCCATACAGTAACTTTTAAAGGAAATTCTAAGCTTATCTCTAGTTTTAGAGAATTTAAGGCTTGAAGAGGTTTATTAACTTGCCAAATAACACACAGTAACATTGGTCAGGTCAGAGATGATATGCAGGCAAGCCGAAAACAAAGCAGTGAACACCCCAAGCCCTTTCAGGTAGATTCACTAATTGTTATCATTTGCTACATTTGCTTTATCCTTCCCTATCCCTATCCATTTCCTTTTCTACATATATATCTATATGAATCTCACCTCTTAAATGCTTTAATGCATATCCCCTAAGAGCAATGATATAGTCCTAACATAATGAAAACACATGATTATAGCATCCAAGTATGGTTTAAAAAAAAAATAGGGTTGAAGCCCAGTTTTTACCCATAAGTCCATATGATTATTTTTTCTCATATTCTCCAGCTATACCCTATGATGATTGTATTTTGTGGACTGAGAGTCAAGCCTAGAATCCTCTAAAACCTTCTATTACTAGCCTACAGTATGAACAAATCTTATTAATGTCTTTCCACATTTATAAATTTCTACACTAATTCTCCAAGAACCTGCCTATTTATTAAATTGTATTAAAATACTCCAGTGCCAAATCTAAGCCCATGATCCATACAGAAATGCCTTTGGAGAATCCCAAGCCTTTATTCAGAGTATTTACCAAGTGTTGGCTTTATATCCAGCACTGAGGTAAAACCCAGTTTCTGCCTCACATGTAACTCGTCACTGTAGAAGAGACATGGAAATAATTACCATGCAATGTGATAAGTGTTCTAATGGAGGATGAAGAAAGGACCAGCCACCTTGAGGAAGACAGACAAGGAAAGGCAAGCCAGGCATAAATGCAGCCCAGCCTCCAGGAGGGTGCTACCTGAGAAAAGGTAATAAAAAAGAAATGAGAAATAAGGAAAGTAAGGAAAAAAAATAAGGCAAGGTGGGAAAGTCCACATTTTGAGGAGCAATTCGGAATAGGTTTGCCAAATGCGTAGGTATATAGGATCCCGAGATGACATCTTGGGGAATACTAACCACAACCCTTATATAGTATGTTAAGGCATTGGGTAAAATGCTATGAGGTATAAAAAGTAAATGTACAGGCTTTGCCTTGTAACTCAAGGTATCCAATTTGAATAGCATCATAAGACAGCTAACTTTTTTAAGACAAAATCCAAAACTGTCATTCATAGAACTTGCTCAGTTTGTCTACCACAATTCTCATTACACAAATTCTTCCCTACTGGAGGGCATGGTGTGTTGAAATGGAAAAATATGAATTATGGGGCTGGGAGTGTAGCTCAGCAGTACACCACTTGCCTAGTATGCCTGAGGCCCTGCCCTGGGTTTGATCCCCAGCAGAAGCAAGGTAAAGGAAGAAGGAGAAAAATACGAACTGTGGCTTGCCAAAGCAGAAAAGCAAATTTTTCCTGTCATTTAGACATATGAATATAACTAATAACAGATAACACGTAAGTTCCAAAGGACATTTTATTGACATCCAGTGCTGAGAATTAACACTGAACTCAAGTACACAGAGGAGGCCTCAAGGAAGAGGCAACTCAAAGGCTGACAGGATACCCCAGAGCTGATAACTACTATCACATTTTCCTCAGGTTGGGGAAAATAAAAGGATATCAAAAATAAAGTATAAATCAAAAGGAAAAATTATTAATGGAATTCTCTTATGGGGAAGCATGATATTAAAAAGTTTTAAGTTCTTAGGCACATGGAAAACTAAATATGAAATAAGAATGACCGTCATTAAAACAACAAAATTCATTTTTCACTTCCTGTCTTTTTTTTTTTTTTTTTTTTGTCCATGTTTGTTTTATAACATTTCAGCAATTTTGGGCCTGCAGCTAAGCCAGTGTGAGGTCAGAGTATTGAAGAAGTCAGCCCCTCCCTGGGACATACTGGTCCAGGGGAGGGAGATGGGCTCAGGCTGGCTGTACTCCTACTTCTAATTACTGCTCAGACTCACTCTGGGGAAAAAAAATCCTCACTTGTTTTTTCCGCATTCTTATCTGAAAAGTGAAGGTATTAATAACTGTCCATAACAAAAGTACTAAGAAGGTGATCTAGCTCATAAATATGTTCTGCAAGTCATTTTAGTAAAAACTGCCAGGTTTTAAAATTGAGAAATACAAAATAATCCTCTAAGGCCAATATTCTCTCTCTCTTGTGTGTTTACAAACATTCAATGGAATATTTTCATAGTGATTCTGTGATATCCATATCAGCTTTCTTTTGAGACAGTTCAAAAGACATCACAGTATTCGGGTGCAATGGCACACACCTGTAATCCCAGCAACTCGGGAGCTGAAGCAGGAGGATTCCAAGATCAAGTCCAGACTCAGCAATTTAGCAAGGTCCTAACCAACTCAGTACAACTTGTCTCAAAATAAAAGAATTAAAAGAGCTGAGGATGTAGCTCAATGAGAAAGTGTCCATGTCCAATCCTTAGTATCAAAAAAATAAAAAGGTAGGTATATCACAGTTTTGCTTTAATGTATTAATATCATTATTGGCAGATCCTCAAAAATACATACAAAGTTTTTGTGTGTGTTAAAGGTGTTGTATTAAAGCTGTTTCATATGCAAGTGGCTCTTTTCAATAAGGAGCTCTTAATTTAGAAATAGGTGTTTTCAATAAAGAATTCTTAATTAGAAATAGCAAGGAAGGGATTTAGGATGTCATGAAAGAAAATATGACATAATGAGGTTATAGTTCTTTTCCCAGCAATGGCTTATACCAGAAATTATTCTTAAATGCAAATTAATGATGAGAGGTAATCCTAACAATTCACCAATAGTTCAGGATATGAATTATTCCTGCTGAACTGTTTTACTTCTAGATGTGTTTGTGAGATTTAGAAGATGTGGCTGCCAATGCTCACCATCTCAGTCAATGGCAAGTCATGCCATCAATCTCCTTTTAATGGTGGAACTCAGGATTCAAGAGGAAATATAATACTCTTTGCCCCATTTCCTGACAGCGGAGAAATTGACTTATCTCCAAAACCAGTTACTGAGATGTAACAGAAAAATCATATTGTGATAGATCTCACCAAAACAAACACACTTTAGGAAACCAGTATTTGAAATTTATTTTTGTCAGAGAATATTGAAGGGCTTTATGAGGAATTATTGAAAAATTACTTTTTATGAATTTTGATAATATGCACAAGATTGAAACACAGAGAACAAGTGAAACTCAGATGATACTGTCAGAGAGATATTTCCCAAGAAGGGTCTGAGGAATTCCCAGAGAAGGGTGAAGCTGACCCAGCAGCATTAAGGAAGAGAATTTCTCTTCCAGTCAAAGGCATAGACTGAGGTTTATTTAGGAAAGTAGATACATATTCAAGGGCGAATGGGGGCAATCTCAAGAGAGAGATGCCTTTTGGAGTAAAGCAAGGAATATACATTCAAGGGAGAATATGGGTCATCTCCAGAGGGAGAGGCAGCAATCCATTGGTGTGGGGTGTTTTTATAGAGGGACAATTGCTAGGGGCTGGACTAGAGGTAGTGCCAGGGCGGAGGTAAACGATATCCCTCCAGTTTTCCCTGCACTTGCACATTGCCCTCATGTTACTTTTGCAGACAAAGGTAGTCAAGAGCGCAAGGGCAACTATTCACAGGTACTTTTTGCATTTCAGTGGTTCATGAGTGTGAGACTCAGTAGCTCTCCTTTTTTCCCAAATTCCTATCTCCCTACTGTTCAAATACTTAATTTGTGGCTGTTTTATAATGAACATGAAGAATATGTACTCTTGAACAATTTTGGGTATATACATCTTTTCTCTAAATCACTCTTTAATCCCATTAAAACCTACTTACCCTGAGTCCTCTCTACTCAGTTTCTGATCTCCACTTTAAAAGACAAGTAGCTAACTAACCTAGTAAACTAGTGTAAGTTGACTTTCAACTTTAACCCCACCCAGGTCCTCCTTTCCCAAATATCTTATTTGCATTTCAAGAACAGCCTACCTGATAACCTTACCTACCACCTCTCTTCTCTCACCCAAAGGAGAGGGTTTTATTGTAAGAAATTCAGACTAAGTAGAATGGAAGAGAAGTACTATAATAGAGTTTTCAGACGGGCAGGTCATTGGGACATCATGTTTGCAGTCACCCTTCATCTTCTGAATCTAGGTAAAAGGTAACTAAGAAATTATTGTTTTTTCAAATATTAACCATGATACATCCAAAATTTCTCAGGATCTTATATCAATCTTTACTGCTTATTTCCATGATCTATCCCAAAACAGCAACTGTAGAATACAGAGAACCAGAATAAGTTCTGATGGGAAAAATCTGATACTGCTTCCACATATGCAATTATATGATTTCAGTAAATGGATCTTTTATAGGAATCAACTTTGAAGCCCATTTTTATGATTATGTTTTTGACAGGTACACAAAAAAATTAACTGGGAAAATATCTGAAAGTAAACTGAACCACTTAAAATTTCAAAAATATGACATTTGAATTTGTATTGCTCTTTTAATATAGAAATATTCAATAGAAATAGATGATTCTTTTTATAACAAATTAATAGTTTCCAAATATTTGCACACTGCAGAGTGAATAGTTAGGACATCCCATATGAAATGGAATCACTGGTTATTTTAAAGAACATTTTATAGAATGTGATTCCTTTGATGTCAATATGAAATGGTTAGTGCTGAAAGTAAGTAGCAAAATAGGAATATATGGACATATATAAAATTGTGGGAAGATAGAACTTATCATGATTCTTTTATTTAAAAAGACCCTTATAAGATGAATAGTATGTAAATGAGTAGTGGTAATTGTTGAAGAATATTAATAATGTGTTAAATACCACTGAACTCTAAACTTAAAAATGATTAAGATGGTAATTTTTATGTATTTTACCAAGAATTCCCAGCAAAAAAAAACTTCAGAAAAGAGTAATTTAAAGGAAATTTTCCCAAGTGCACCTTTAATTGAGATCCTTATAAGAGGAAAGATAACTTGCCATATAATGAAAAAATATTTGGTATTATTGTCTGATATATATAGTGATTTATCTTAGATCTTTATCTAAGGTGAGAAAGATTGCTTTTGATACTGAGTAGCAATTCTTTCAAGTATTAGATTTAACACAGAGCCTATCCTTAGCCACTAAGAACTGTACTATAGTAAAACTAATATTAATACATATTTCATGTGGTAGACCAGAAAAGAATTGGGGAGCATGGGGTTTGAAGTACAGCCACAGAACTAGTTAAGCAAGACCCCAATTCCACTTATCTTGGACAATGCACATATTTTTCTTGTATTGTGGTGTACTGCACATTATGCTCACCATATTCTTACCACTTGATTAACACTGACACCACTGATTGCCTGATCTTAATTGTGTATAATTCTCCCTCTGCCACTCTGCCATCTGGGTAGCTGTACTGCCTCCAGAAAGAGCCACCTTCTTATTACCTTACATCATCCTCTGCCCAGTATCTTTGCTAACAGACTAGGCTTTCTTGTCTGTGATCACTAATTTCCACTCAGGTGCATAGAATTCTTTTGTTGGTTAGCCCAGGCCAAAACACTAGAAGTAAACACAGCTTCCAGATTAATAAATGAATAACCTTCTGGTTATTCTAAAGGGTAGAAGTCTACTGAACATATTTTTTAAGCAATTCTTGGATATTTTCTCCCCAATCTGTTCATTGGAGTTAATGTTTTCATCTATTTTGGTAACCTAAGATCGTTTAGTATATTTAGACAAACTGTTCATTTCTCTGCAGTATTAGGAATTCATCAGAGCTGGACCAGAAAGCTTGTGTTTGAGCATTAAGAACAAAAGAGGGACCTGTGTGACTATTTCAACATACCTTTTGAGTCTGAACCAAAGTGGAAGTAAAAGCTATCAGAACTTTTAATATAGTATAATAGCATCAAAACACTGGTCAATTTTCTGAATCATCAGGCAATTCATACGTATGGTAAAAAAGATGAAAAGATTTCTAATAATATTTATTTTAATACTTGTATTCAGATATACCTTTAGAAAATAGGAATAAGTAGAAGAGTAGGCAAACAATTTGCCTTAAATACCAATTACATATATCTCTTTAAGAGAAAGTTCAATGTTAATGGTTGGGGTGGAACTAACACTAGAATATTACTGTGTATTTACTGAATATTAATTGTATCCAAGGCACTATGGAGGGGGAAATCCTGACTTTTATAATCTTTTTTGACTGAAATTCTATCAAATGAATTAAAATTCTGAATTGACACTGTTTAATTCAAAGCTTTTCACATGAAACCAATTCATCTCAGAGAACAGCAAAGTTTAAAAAAAAAATACTATCAGTAAGTAATAGGTCCTTGGTTTGGAAATTTCCAAACCACGATATTCTGCCCTGTCAAAATACATTCATTGGGGAATTTTTAACTTTAAACATTTCTTTTGAATGTAATCACATTTTTACATCTAGTTGGTTTCATTATTAAAAGAAAAGGTGATTCCCCTTTGGTACTGAAAAGGACCACATACTTGAATGATGCTCCAACTTCTAGGTTCTGCTATAGTAACACTGAAACCAGAAACTTGTGGGAGAAATGTCACTTTATCTGTGAGAGTAAAATCAGACTCTAACAGGAAATAGCAAATTCATCTTTTTCTTTTCTCTAATTGGCTTTGCTGAAGACAAGTCATTTGAACACAGAAAACTCTTTACCATACTTCCTATGTGTAGATCAAAAACAAAACCACTAGGTCCTTTCCCCAAAGGAATCTCTAGCAGAAGGGGACATTTTCACATGCCTTCATTTACAGGCTAGACCTGTGTTGCCTAGATCATAGTTCCTGAAAGAATAAAGATAAAGCCTCAATGACTTTTTACAGAATGAAAATCTAGGCCAAATCCTACGTTTATACAACAGGCTAATTCCATTTTAATTTTCACAAATCACAAAGTACTATTTTGAATATCTGGGTCTTTAAATGATCTAGCTCCTAGATGAGATACAGATCTCAAAAGATAATACTATGTTAGAACTCAAGCTCTGTGCTTTGCATTTTATTTTAGCATTTGGGGACTCTGATGAGTTTTTTGTTGTTGTTGTTTTAAAGATGATAAATACGTATACATTACTTATAACTACAGAATAGAATTAAAATATAATTTTAAAAAGTCTTCAAATAGGACTAGAGTTACCAATACCATCTTTTAAATTCCAAATTCTCTACCTTTCTTCAACAAATGACTTCTTGGGATTTAATGAATTCTTTCAAAAGAAAATTTAAGACTAGATCAGATTTATATTCTAGTACTCCATCTTTATAACTGCATGTGTGTACACAACCGTCTCTTTCTCTCTCTCTGCAGGTGACGCAAACCAGGAAGGGGAAATCTGTGGTTTACATTCTGTACGCCTCATCCTCTGAATGTCAGAGGCCTGCTGTAGGCTGTATGCTGTTAATGCTAATTGTGATAGGGGTTTTTACCTCCGACTGACTCCTACATGTTAGCATTAACAGGGTATGATGCCTGTTACTAGCATTCACATGGAACAAAATGCTGCTGTGGGAGGATGACAAAGAAGCATGAGTCACCCTGCTGGATAAACTTAGACTTCAGACTTTATCATTTTTTTAATCTGTTAATCATAATCTGGCTACTAGGATATTCCACCATAAGTTTTAAGAATAAGGTAATTTACAAGACTTATCAGCAGTATTCCAAATGCAAACATGTTCACTTGAATCTTGTAGTTCACATATTTATTTTTCTCTTTAATAGAAAATGCATGTGCATCACTTTTAATTCAAAGTTATGGTTGATTCACTGTATAAGTACTTTTGACAACTAGAACACAGGCTAAATATATTATAAAACAAAATTTCTTTATTTATAGTTAAAAATTAGAAGCAATACTATTCTCCAGTTACATTATATCATGGGATTGTCTTGAAACATGTTTTAAAAGATTTAGAAATTGGCATTTCCCCCCGGTAACAATTTATGATATAAACATCTTTAATTTGAATCTGAAGGGCAAACTGAAATGATGCTAAATGTTTTTAAAAAGAAATATTAACAACATGGTGACATCTGAGAGCTATGTACCTGTCTTTTCCCTATAAGAGTTAAAGATTTAATTTAAAAATTTTCATATTTGAAATCAAGTCCCAAAGCTAGGCTCAAGTTCAATAACTTAGCCACATAATAATGTTGTGGAGTTAGAGAATCCATCTTTCCATTCTAAGTCTATTTCTTCAACTAGAGAATGGGGATAAAACTTTACAAGGTAGGTGTGAGGCTAACATAAGATACAGAACTATTTTGTAAGACAAAAAGGATACAATCAATATTGAAGTAAAATTAATCCAAAATGAGTTCCCCTACTTTGTTAGAGAAAAGCCAATGACTTGATTTACAGAATTTTTAAGGTTTAGATTTGTGTGCAATTTTTTCCATAATTAATATTTTCAATTACAAATATATAGTCAATTGTACTTGTTCACATTTTATACTTGTCTTAACATTTTGTCATTCGGTGAGCCAAATAAATCTCATGAGTTTTAGGTTGATTTAAAATAATTTTTTGTTATGGCCCTTTTTCTTTTGCAAAGTACAAATGGTAATTCCAGAAGATATTTATACAGAAAAAAATTATAAGGGATGCTAAGGGGAAAATTTTTTTTCAATTTTTTATTGGTGTGTTATAGCTTTACATAATGGTGAGATTTGTTACATATTTGTACATGGACTGTAACAATATAATTTGGCCAATATCATTCCCCTGCACCAAGGGGAACATCTCTGACTGCTAGAACACAGTATTCTCATGTAAGGGCTCCCCTGGCTTTACCCCTATAAGTAGTGTGTCTTGGCAAGATCAATTTTTCTTAATCCTTGGAATTAACCTGTGACTCCAAGAAACTCCAATGTAGATACATCACATTGGTGTTCCTCTGGACTATTAATTTGATCTGATACTGTACATCTTTAAAAAGAGTCCTTGTTTTGGGGCTGGGGAGATAGCTCAGTCGGCAGAGTGCTTGCCTTGTAAGCACAAGGCCCTGGGTTCGATCCCCAGCACCAAAAAAAAAAAAAAAAAAAAAAGAGTCCTTGTTTTGAGACCCAATTCTTTGAAATCCTACTTGCTACCTATAGCCACAAAGTCACAGAATGTTAGGACTGGAATAGACTATTTTAATATTATCTTCCCGCTCTTATAATGAAAATCTGTGAGCATCACAGAGGCACTTTAAGAAAAGCTGTACTATGAAGTGCCCTGTTGAAAAACATTAGCCTTATACTACATGAAGCTTAAGCAAGTTACTTGATATCTCTCTCTCTCTCTCTCTCGCCCTAAGCTTCAGTTTCCTCACTGATAAAATAAGGTATATATATTATAAAACAGTAGGTTTAAAGGAAATACTATATGTAAAGAGCAATGTCTTTTATGCATTAAATGATAAATAAATGCAAACTTTAAAACTTTCATGTTTCCGTCATCTAAATCAAATGATCTACCATAGCAGATATCCCCAGGGACACTCAGAGTCAACCTAAACATAATCCATTCCATGGTTACAACCCATAGAACTCAAACACTGCCAGGATCACTGGGTTTTCTCTGACGCCCAATTCTCCTAAGCTTCTGTTTGCTGATCTCCTGGTTTTAGATGGATTCCTCCTGACCAACATATCCAGTCATTCCAAGAATTCTTGGAGCATAAGGAAGACTGGGTATGTGTTTGGAATGAAGGAAGAAGTAACAAGATGAGTATAGGTGGGCACACACACCTCAAAATGACAAAACTAGGGTGGTTTAAGTGAAAAGGAGTGCTCTGCAGGTTAGGAAACATAATAGCAACCCAATTTTTGTGCAGAGAAGATTAAATTAAAAATTATTCAATTAAGAATTAAATGAAGTACTGAATTATGCAGGACATGATTTCTTTTTTAAAAATTACAGACTATCAAGAGAACAGTCTAGGTTTTGATGTACTTCCCTAGAAATTTGCTGAATTAGAAACCAGGCCTTTCCTATTTACTGTCAGCCATTAGATGGACCCAGTGAAGAAAACAGAGTGGAGCCTGGTGGCACATGCCTATAATCCCAGGTACACAGGAAACTAAAAGAGGATCACAAGTTTCAGGCCACCATGAGCAACCTAGTGAGACCCTGTCTCAAAATTAAGGGCTGGAGATATAGCTCAGTGGAAGAATGTAAAGAACTGGTAGCATGTGCCAGGCCCTGGGTTACATCACCAGGAGCGCACACACACAAAAGGGGAAACTTTAAAAAAAAAAAAAAAAGGAGGAGGAAGAAGCAAAGTCAAGGTATTGAAATATAGAAAGCCTGGCATATTAGAAATACTCTGAGAACAGAAGATGGCCAGAAACTCAAAGAATGTGGGGCAACCTGAAGAGAAAAAGGAGCTTGAAAAATAAATAATAAAAATAAATAATAAAGGGGAAGCTCACATAAAAAAACTAGCCCAGCATGTGGTCCCACACGAATAATGACTAGAAAATAGTGAAACCAAAAGGTAAAGCTTACACAAATTTAGCTTTCCACTTTGGGTTTCATATCCTCCCACAGCAATAAGGATAAGGGAAACATGGTTCACATTTGATCTTAGCCAAAAGGCCAAGAAGTGATGGACATATGGTTCACATAAGTTTTTGTTGTTGTTTTTACTGTTTTATTTTAACAAATCTAATTATTTCAGTATTACTCTTTACCTGTCTAACCCATATACTTGTAACTACCACCAAGTGATGTCACAATATCTGCTCTATTTTCACTCTTCTATCTTTCTCTGCAGTGCTCAGGGATTTCCCATTTCATTTGCACTGGACTCACTGCATGATAACCTGTTGTGGTGTGAGTGACTACATTAGAAGAAGAGATAGAGACCCTTGACTGAGACTGAACCACCATCTTGCATATTCATATGCCCAACCAATGTTTACTGACTTGATCACACCATTTTCATTCCAAATGCAATTCTAAGAACAGAAACGAGTTTAAATACAATGAACATTTTACTTTAAGGATACCACTGGCTCAAACAGGTGATTTTTGGAAAATAAAAGTTCATTAGAGTAAACAAATGACTTAAAAGTTCTACATATAACTGAAAAGCAAGAGAAGAGATTCTTACCTAAAAAGCTTGTCAGGGTGCCACTTCCCAGAATCCCACCCCCAGAGATTCTGATTCTGTAAATGAAGCTTGAGGAAATTACATTTTTACCAGACTGACTGGTTAACCTAGATGCCAGTGGTTCATAAATCAACTCTAGAAACAGTTTATACACAGTACTACTGCTGATGTGACAATTAGGGATGTGCTCAGCAGAAATCCTACAAAATTTATAGAGCTTACATCTGTTTAGACATTGTTCACTCTACATAATGGGAGACTGCAATGTGGGCTGAATGATAACACACATCCTGTGGTTCACCTCTTTTGGGACAAGCAGCAATAAGGTTCCAAGTTTCATCACCCTCTCCACCAAAAACATCCCACTCACTTAATAAAATCCTCCTGACCTCAAATTCTGCCACAGAAATCAGCTGCCCTATATTCTACCACCAGCTGATGTGGTACTATCTAGATGCAAGTTATCATCTGCTGCTCAGATAAGAGGGAAAGTCAGTAAGGGACTGGAAGTCAGTTCCTGCCCAGCAGAGTGGACTAACAGAACAGTCACAAATGTCACTGCCATCCCATCTCACCCTCATACCTATTTCTTTCCCAAATCCCAGTGGTTCAATAATTTCTGATCCCTTAACCCATGCAGAGGACATAGTAAAGAACTGTGAAAAGGATTATACTCAGAAGAGATCTTTCTCCTCTGCCCTCCCAAAGCAGTTAGAATTCCCATATAAATGTTTCACATTGATCCCACTTTGGTCTGTTATTTGCATACATACTATGCCTTCTAGACTGAGCTCCTAAAGCAAAGGAGTATCACTTTAAATTTTTCTGTACCACCCCAACTCAGGGCCTTGTTCATAGCTATTTGATTCCACTGACACTGAAAATTCGACTTTTTCTTCTTTTGGAGCCGATACTGGCATACATGTGTTCCATTTTGAAGAACTATTTTTCAAGCTGATAAGTATGGCTTCTTTATAGACAACTCAAGCATCAGTTTGGTTCTCTCTAAATTCTTCAGATCAGAAAAGCAATCTTCAAATTCATTTTAATAAAATTTTATTATTTAATATACATAAATGAAAATCTGTCCTCAACCTTATCTCTATAGGCAATTGTGACATAACACCAAACTCTGATCTTCCTTAGAAATAATACTGCATTATTAGTCTTCCCTAAAATTAAATATTTTTGCTTTCCTTCAATATTTTTAACTATATATAAAATATAAAATCTGCTTACTGGATCAATTCATCTTTAAAAGGATTTTATTTTAACAAAATTAAAACACCCAACTTTTTGACCTGGAATCACCCATGAGAAACTTATTTTATACACCTATAAGCACATGTGTGAAACCATGTGTACAAGATTACTAATTATAATAGAAAAAATTTAAAAATTGCCAAGCATAGTGGTGCATGCCTATAATCGAACAACTCAGGAGACAGAGGCAGAAAGGTCACAAGTTCAGCAACTTAGTGAGATGATCTTGAAAAAAGTGGGTGGGGACTGGAAATGTAGTTTAGTGGTAAAGTGCCCCTGGGTTAAAATTCCCACTACTATAGGGAAAAAAAAATTTTAAATCAATCTTCAACAGAAAACAGATTAAATAATGGTGCATCTATAAATAGAATACAATATGGTGAAAAAAATAGAAGCTGAATGTGTAATTTTTAAAAATCTTTAAAAGAATGAAAAATAAGGACAAGGGCTGGGGAGAGCACAGTTGGTAGGGTGTTTGCTTGCAAGCACGAGGCCCTGGGTTCAATCCCCAGCACCCCCCCCACCCCCCAAAAAAAAACTAAAAATAAGGACAAGATCAATCCAATAAGGCAGGAAAGGAGAGATACAAAAAACTGATAATCACAATAAAGTGTATACAAGTTAAAATTTATTTACTAAAGAATAATCTGAAGACTGAATTTTTAAAACTCTAACATTTTTATGTTGTTTACAAAAAAGGGAGACAGATCCGACATAAAAACATTGAAAGTAAGTATATTCCAGATAAATACTAAAATAGATCCAGGTTAAAGAAAAACTAGAGGGTGGGGCAAGATGGGAAGCCAAGATCCTCCAACAACCATCGCCCTACAGACTCATCAATTTGAACAGCTATTCATGCACCAAACTACCTTATAACAGCTAAGGAAGTCGAAGTCTGGTTTTAGTATAAGAAGAAGAAAAAATGCACTGAAGAAGGCAGAAAAGGAAGACCTGCAAGCTAGAGGGACAGATAAATCATTATCAGTCCATCAGAGTGGGCCTGGGGCACACGATTCCTGCAGACTGAACCCGGTCTCTGCATCTGTGAGAGACAGGTACAAACCAAGGTAGCTTCAGTCTTGGCAGTCAAGGGACTGTTCTTCTACCCATCTCCCAACATTGGGAAGCAGTTATTCCTAAACCAGGCCTCACAGCCAGAGTCTCTAGACCTGCCCTAGCACTAGGTGGAGACTGTACCCCAGTGGGATAGGCTCGTGTTTTGGACTCTATCACTGGAGTTGTGGTGTAGGCTTGGGCACACTCCTGCTACTGCACACAGATCCAACTGTGAGACTCAGGTGTAACCCAGTTTAGCATTGGCTTTGGTGATCAAGGGACTGTCTTTACCAACAGTACTTCAACCTCAGTCAGCACAGGGTAAAACAAAACTCCATTTGCTGGGAGTAAGACAGTAGTAAGTATAGGATTTTGCCTTGGAATTCAGTGTAGACTGGTAAGACCTAACACTAAGCAGATCATAACGGTCCCTATCCCTAGCTTAATGACTGCAGATGGGGACCTTGCAACAGACTCAATGCCAGGGAACAGGCACAGGGAATCAGTCTATCAGACTTCTATTCCAGTCAGCAACACCTGTGTCTGGTCTTGGGCCACAGCAATAGGCAGCCCATAGCAGCATGGGCCTTTGTCCTACCCCAGCACTGCACTGGTCTCTACAACCTATGGATTCAGAGTATGCACAGTATTGCAGCATTGGCAATCACATGCATAGCACAGGAGCCTGGAGCTATTCTCTCCACAATGATTCTGCTCAGAGTCAGTGGAATCCCACAATGCCTGACCACAGTGACTGTGACATCTGGGCCTACCCCAGACCCAGGCAGAGTCTTATAGGACTACTCTTTTCTAAGTACTCTCCCAGTTCATGCTGAACCATACACCAACCACACATTTGGGATAAACCTGGGCTTGGATCACCATCTAATGCTAAAGCAACAAAAGCACATCAACAGCAGACTCATCCAAACATGAGCTTAGAACATAATCTAGTGTTGCAGCTGCAGAAGTAACAACAGGCTCAGAGAAAACAAGCAGCCTGCTTAAAATTTCTTGAAGGACAGGCACAAAGCCGTATTATAAAAACTGGAATAAATGCCTAATCCTTCAAGGTGCAAATGACACTGCAAACCAACAAACATTAAGAACTTTTGGGGAACCCTGACTCCACCTAACAGTCAAAATAAGGTGGCCAGAAACCAACCATAAGTTAATGACTACAGGCAAACTCAGGTGGAGAATTTAAAACACCTGTTTTAAGGAAACTCAATGAGCTTTTAGAAAACAAAAAACTTACAAAGAAATGGAAGCAATATTTTAAAATCAGAAATCCTTGAGCTAAAAAGTACACTCAGTGAAATTAGAAATGTGATAAAGACATCAATAGCAAAAAGGATCAAAAAAAACCAGTGAACTTCAATACAGGGTATCGGAAAATACACATTTGTAGTACAAAAAAAGAAAAGGAATGAAGAAAGCTTATGGGAACACTGGGAAAGCACTTTATTGGGGTTCAGGAGGGTCCTGAGAATGTCAAAGTACAGAAAGCTCAACAAGATAATAACACAAAACTTCCAAAAGCCCCAGAAGGATATAAATACCCAAGTGTAAGAAGACCAAAGGCCACCAGTCAAATTTAACTCCAACCAAGTCTACCCCAAGACATCTTTCAAGCTCTCAATGGTTAAGACAAAGACAAAATTCTCAAGGCAGCAAGAGAAAACAAATAATATATAACACTATCCCAATTTGCTTGACAGATTCTCAGAGAAACCTTACAGGCCAGGACAGAATGACATGAGATTTTCACAGTACTAAAGGAAAAACACTACCAACCAAGAAAACTGTGCCAGCAAACTTCATTAGAAATAAGGAAGAGAAAAAAATATTCCCAGGTGTACAAAAGGTGAGAGAATAATCTCCATCAGACCCATCCTATAGGAAATGCTAAAGAAAGTTCTTCAAACTTGAAGAAAAAATGAATAAGAAGAAAATATTGGAAAAAATAAAACTCACTGGTAAGAGTAAGGATACAAATTCAGAATGTTCTAATATTATAAACATGGTGCCCAAACTACTCATATCTTTGGTATGAAAACTAGAAAAATTAAAAATAGTAACTACATTAATATGTTAAAATGTAGACAATATAGAAAGATGTACAGTGGGATAACAAAAATTCAAAATGAGGGAAGGAGTGAATTTCTAGTGTAAATATTAGTATATTTTCTCCTTTTGTTTCTTATCTTTAAATCATATTGTGTTCTTGTCATTTCAAAATAGCTTGTTATAATGTTTTTAAAACATGGTTTTTCTTAACCTCTTGATAACCACAAAACAAAAATCTATCATAAACAAATCTTAAATAAAGGCATAACACCCCACTGTGAGCAATGCACAGATCATCCAGATAGAAAAGCAATGAAGAAAAGGCAGAGTTAAACCACACCCCAGAGCAAATGGGCCTAACACACATCTCCAGAACATTCCATCCAACAGCTACAGAAAATATACTCCTCATCAAAACATGGAACATTCTGCAGGACAGACGATAGGATGGAATAAGGCTCAACAAATTTGAAATTACTGAAATCATCTGGGATATCTTTTCTGACCAAAGTGCAATAAAAACTAGAAATCAATCAAAAAAATTAAGAAACTACATAAATGCCTAGAAATTAAACAACTTATACTCTTCAACAACCAATGAATCAAAAAAGAAATCAAGAAGGAAGTTGAAACTTTTTTAATTTTTAGAAACAAATTCAAATGGAAACACAACATACTAAAACCTACAGAATACAGCAAAAACAATATTGACACGGAATTTCACAGCAAATGATACCTACATCAAAAAAGCAGAAATAAGCAACCCATTGCTTCATCTCAAAAAAAAAAAAAAAAAAACAGAAAAACAAGCACAATTGAAAACCAAAATTAGTAAGAGAAAGAGTAAAGATTAGAGCAGAAATAAATGAAAAAGACTAAAATATACAAGTCAACAAAATAAAAAGATAATTATGCAAAAAGATAAACAAAAATGAGTAAGAAAAATGAGAAAAGACTAAAATAAATAAAATCAGATGAAAACAGAAACATTACAACTGATACCGCAGAAATTCAAAGGATCATTAGAGGTTATCATGAACAACTATACACCAACAAATTTGAAAACCTAGAAGAAAGGGCCAAATTCCCAGACACATACATTTTACAACTGAATCATGAAGAAACAGAAAACTTGAACAGACGAACCACAAGTAACAAAACTGAATCAATAAATCTGCCATCAAAGAAATGCCCAGGACCAGTCGCTTTCACTGCTAATTCTAGCAAATATTTAAAGAGGAACTAATGTCAATTCTTAAATTATTACAAAAATTGAAGGAGGGAATTCTTCAAACTCATTCTATAAGGTGTTACCCTGATACTAATATCAGCCAAGGATACAACAAAAAAAGAAAGTTACAGGTCAACATCACTGAGGAATACAGATGCAAAAACCCTCAACCAAATAATAGTAAATCAAATCCAACAGCACATAATGTGTATATGGTTCACTATCAATAAACATGAGAAAATATATCAATGGAATGAAGGACAAAAACCATATGATCATCTCAATAGTTGCATTTGAAAAGTTCAGTATCCTTTATAAAATTCTGAATAAATGAGCTACAGAAGGAATATATTTTAACATAATAAAGGCCAAAGACCAATTTTATTCAACATAATACCTGAGGTCATAGCCAAATCAATTTGGCAAGAGAAAGAAATAAAGGGCATCTCAATTGGAAAAGAGAAAGTCAAATTGTCACTGTTTGCAGATAACATGATTTTATACATGGAAAAAACCCCAAAGACTTCACCAAAAATTATTAGAACCAATACACAAATCCACCAAAGTTGCAGGATACAAAATTAACATAAAAAAATTATTACCATTGTTATACAACAATAACAAATTATCTGAAATGGAAATCAAGAAAGCAGTACCATTTACAATAAGTACAAAAGTTAAAATATAATACTTAGAAATAAATTTAAACAAAAAAGTGAAAGATCACAATGAAAACTATAAAATACTGATGAAAGAAACTAAACAGGAAAAACATGGAAAAGCATCCTCTATTCTTGGACTGGAAGTATTAATATTATTAAAATGTCCAGACTACCATTTTCCAAGAATGGGTTGAAGGAAAAAAAGATTCCTATATCCTCTTTTTAAGAGAATATCTAAAAAGTACCATAAAATGAAAAAGTTGAAAGAAAGTGAAAAATATTCATCACTAATTTAATGAAACCTGTTGCAGAAATATCAGTATCGGACAACACAGATTTTAAGACAACTCAATCGGAAGCTGAAAACCAGATCTTATGAAAACCACAACTGTGAAAAGAATATAGAAGGACTCACCATACCAGAAATCACAACATGTTACAAAGCTATCATCATCAAAACTATGTGATGGTAGCACAGGGACAGACAATGAAGCAGACTCAGGCATTTAAAGGAACCTGATATATGACAGAGTGATATAACCACTAAGAGCAAAGGGGCGAAATGGTCTAGAATAACACCAATTCTGGAATGAGAAGATCCCTTTCCTCACTCTACCTACAAAAATAAACTTCAAATAAATGTAAGGAAGAAGGATTTTAAAATAAAATACACTGAAAACTGCCTTATAACCTCAAATTAGGAAAGATTTGCTTATATTGCTTAAGTCAAGTCATAAAGGAAAAGACAATAATTTTGATCACCTTAAAATTAAAGACAACATAAACTAAGTTAAAAGGAAAGCCAGAGCAGAATAGATATTTGAAGTGACAGGAAGTTTAACTTTCTGAATATATAAAGAACACATATTAATATGAGAGAATTCAAATTCTAATTTATAAAAAATTAGAAAAAGTTATAAATTGGAACTTGAGAAAAGGAAGTCTTATTATACAGTCAATAAATGAGATGCTCATTGGTGCTGTACACTCAGAAGCAAACTAAATTAAATGATCATGCATATAAATAGGATGATGCACATCCAACCAATACAATATTTCAATGTCTACAAAGATGTCTGTGAGGGAGCAGAGAAACAAAAACTTTCATTGTACTTATAGGGAGTAAACTGGAACAACTACTGTGGAGGCCAATCAACAATGTTCAGTAAAGTAGAAGATGCATGGTACATTTCTGTACGTACCCTAAAGACACTGACAAATGTGAACATGAAGAAACATGCACATGATTATTTTCTGCAGTACTGCTTAATACTAAAAAACCAATAACATCCTCTAAGGTCATTAATAAGAAAACAGGTTAGTGATGGGATTAACCATACAGTAGAATATTACATGGCAGATGAAATAATTGTACTAAACTAGTATTAAGCTATTTACAAGCTAGCTATTACTAAGCTAGCACTAAGCTTTTTACTGTATAAGCTATTTACAAGTTGTTGCAACATGACATACATGAAAATATAATGCTGAGCAATCAAAAATTATAAAAGGACACATTTCATGAAAACAAGTTTTTAAATCCAGTGAATACTTTATATACTGCAATAAAAATGTAAAACCATGATCAGTACAAACAGGATATTGATTCTTCCTGGAAAGGGTCTGAAGTAAATAAGAAAAGGGTAACAGTAGTTAAATATGGACTGTAGCTATGTATCAATATTCTAGGCTATGAATAAAATTTATACTTTACACATATCATTTATAGTTTAAGCAAAAACCAAATGGTTTATAAGTCTCAGACTTGAAAAATGTCCATTATCATGCTCCAGAGCAGATGCAGAGAAAACCTGCTGAGCAGGCCCCCACACCCTGTACGTGAGACCTGGACCAATACTGCCTTGAAGGCCCCATGCTGCTCTCCTCAACTAAATGGGTCCCGTGTACCATTCTGTCTTCACTGCTTGATTCCAGCTTTTACACCAGTGTATCTATTGGTGAACTGAGCCCTGGTTCAAGAGGGGTATAAAACTAAATTACAGCCTTTTATTTGGTAAAATAAGAACCATAAGTCAAAAACCAGTGGGTATTCTAACAGTATTAAATGTCCCAACAGCAGGAAAAAGGTCCAAATAAGGATTTGTTAAATTATTTCCTGTACTTTTCTGTATGTTTGATATATTTCACAATTTTAAAAAATGTTGAAGTATAAACTCATGAACAAGGGAATGAAAGAAAAAAACAGTGGCAAACAAGAAGTTTCAACAATTTCTAAAAGACGGAAAATGAAGTGATGAGTGCAACAGTAAATGCCTAGAAATGCAGGTGGAGGAACTTCCACATAGAAGGCAGCAGCCTGCCCAGCAGGGCCAAGAGCAGCAGAGATGGCAGAGGGCAGTAGAGGGGTTGGAACTAAAGAGATTAATAAACGTCTACACACAGAACAACTGGTCTCCACACCGTGTCCCCCATCTGCAAATACAGAAGGTCTTGAATCCAGGCATTGCCCCCAGGCAAATTACTGGGGATATATTTTATAAAAAATGAGCAAAAGATATGTCTAGGGAAAACTAGGAAAGTCAGTAGAGAAATTCAGTAACCAAGAATGAAGACCTCTTCATTCCAGCAGTTATAAAATCCCCATTATAAGTTAGCTTCATTACCCGTGCTAGTGATGCCTATAAGACCAAATCAATCTTTCCACATTCACATTTTAAACTATAAACTGAGAGCCAATGACATTTTAAACTATAAACCACGTATCTGACAAAGCCTGAAACATGAACGTGAAAGACCCAGGTTAAAAAAAAAGTACCCAAGGACAAGAAAATGAATAAATGATGAATGATAAATTAATAATAACACTATTGTATCTTCATAGAGGTTCATAAAGGTACACATTTGTTAAAAAGAATTGTCATGAACAGTAAGTAGAAAACTTTCAGAAATTAAAATATGCTTTAACTAACTTTAATTATATAAAGATGAGAATATAAATCAGGAAAAATGGCACAAAAAAGAAAAAAACACCAAGAACCAATACAGAAGATCCAAATCCAACTAAAAGGTGTCAGAAAAACAAAGAACAAAACAAAAGAAGATGTACAGTTAAAAAAAGACAAAATAATAATAAGATTCCTAGACCTGAAGAGAGATGTCAAAAAATTGAAAGGACCTACCAAGTAACAAGCAGAAAAATCAATCATTTCTTAGGTTTTTTTTCCTTGGAAGGATCTTAGAAATGAAGTCTAACAAAATGAGAGTTAAGTCAAGAAATGGAAGATACAGACTCCAAAAGAAAGAGTTCCCACCCAGAGAAAAAGGTAATCTTCAGAGGAAGCCTGTGAGAATACCAGAAAACCTGTCAGACTAGAATAGGAAGAAATTTATTGGCAAAAACTTTAAAAGACTGATAATCAAGGATTGTTCAAAGTACGGGGAAACAAGTACTCTTAGACACTGCTGCCGGGAATATCATCTGGCTAAATCCTTGGGAGGTCAGCATCTGGTAGGATCTGTCAGTACTTCCACTACCAGAAATCTATTCCTATAAAATTGCTTATGTTAGGCAGTGCACACTAGTACCTAAGAGCACGTGAGTGAAACTGTCTAGATTCAAATTCCAGGTTTTCCAGGTTTTCAAGTTCTATGATCTGTCAGTTTCCTCATTTATAAAATGAAAACATTCTCCATCAGTTGTCATGAGGATTGAATAAAATGCTCCATGTGAAGGACTCAGCACAATGCCCAGCACATAGTAAATACTCAGTTAATATTATTCTCTATTTAAAAACACCTTCCATTTTGCACAAGGATGTTCACCACACCACTGTTTAAAACAATGAAACTGCAAACAAGTATAGTATGATCCTATTTGGTTTTTTAAGAATTACACCTGTTATGTGTAGATGTATGCTTGTAAATGTAGAAAAAAATATGCTAAAGTATAGCATCCAAGGAGTAGGAAAGGAGGGGGTTGTTTCTGTGTTACATTTTTATTGCGAACTACATAAATTGTTTTACCCTTTACAGAAAGGAAAAGGTAAAGATGGATATCAGTCTTAGGGAGAAAAAGTTCTCTCTCCAAGCACATAAAAACATTATATTACAAACCTTTATTTTATTATACATATTTAATTTTAGACGTTATTAGGTAGACATACTTTCCTCTGTCGGTTTAGTTTGATCTTCAGTTACCTGTAAAAACATGAATAGTTTTACTTCTCTAATAAACACTTTCAATTTTACCCTTCACCCAATTTAAATCCTTTCATCTCCTTCAAAATAGTACTTTATGTTTTTCCTTCAACAGTAATTATTTTAAAAAGTTAAACAGGAGATTGAGGATGTGTAGCTCAGTGGTAGAGTGCTTGCCTCGAATGCCTGAAGCCCTGGGTTCAAACCCCAATATCACGCACACACACACACAAACACAGACACACACGAAAGTTAAATAAGAAAAAAAATTTAAAGATCAAGTTACCAATATAAATTATAAGTACAATTCCATTCAAAACCAAGCTCTAAGACATACTGTATCTAGGCTTCCCAAATCTTTTTTTTTTTTTCATCTATAAAACAAAAACATTAGTAAAAGCAAAATATACCAAAAGTGCTACTTGAGGTATTCTAAACCCATATTTTATTGTGAGGTATAATTGTCTTAAGAATAAAAACTGCAGATTTAGTGCAAATAAGTGCCTCTATGTCCATATTTCTATTCTGTCACTCAGAGACTCATGAACAAACAGGGCTAAGTCTGAATTCCTCAACACCCCAATTCCTGTATTATCTATCTCAGTGACAGGCTCTACTCAGCTCCCTAAGCCAGCATTTGAGAATCTGCTCCTCTCTCACCTGCAGATTCATCCACACTCCTATTAATCTGACCTAAGAAATTTTCATGGTTATTCTCACTACTGTGATTGAACTTTAGAACCTCATCTTTTTCTATTCCCAAGAGAATTCTCAGCTTAAATTATAGCTGACTTCCATACTGCCCTAGAATGAGCTTTTAAACTGGAATAGCTAAATTGGCATGGGGTGGCATATACCTATAATCCCACCTAAAATTACACATATCATCAGGATGCTGAGGCCAGCCTCAGCAACTTCATGAAACCCTGTCTCAAAATTAAAAAAAAAAAAGAACGTAACTTGGGGGATAAAGCAACCCGAGGAAGAGGAGGAGGAAGAGCAAAGAAAACTGGAATAGCTCATCAACAGGTACCTTCCCTATTCAAAACACTCCAGTTAACCATCTATCATCTTTGGCAGTAGGTTAGGTGGGAAACAGGAATGCAAGTTCCATACCAGGAAAATAAATCATCATGTTCTATTTCCAACAAACTTCTTTGGACTTATTCACCCACCACTTACCTGTACATTCAAATTCATCTTCCTGGTGTTCTCCATTCCTTCATGCCTCTATGCAAGTAGCTTCCTCTGAGATAACCCTCAACCCATCTCATAGCAAATTCTCTGCCTGACCCACTTTCATTCATTCTTTACAACAGCTTAAGAGACACTAATTCCTGGGAACCTTCCTCAACCAAAGCTCAGTTTGGGTCCTTCTCTGTGTCAAAACCCCAAATGTATACTGCTTATAAGTGTAGTTATCTCACTAAAGTAACTTTCTTTAAGGCAGCAGGTGTGTTTTGCTCATTTCTGAATCTGGCCACAGTAAAAAATCAGTAAGTCTGCGTCACATGAACCAATGAATTTAATTTACTCCTTCCAGACAAGCAAAACAGATAGAAGAGAGCAATTAAATCAAAGTAAGTGTTTAAAAAACATCTATTGACTAACTTTACCAGATATTATAGGTAAATTACTGCCTCTACTATTTTTCTGCTTTTTCCCTTCCTTTAAAATGTTCAGTTGTTATTGCTTCTTGACTTTCCCAAGCTATTTCTCAGATATTCATTTTTCCTCTAGTTCCCTAATCTAAAATCATGTGACCAAACAAAAATACAAAATTAACATCAATTTAAATATACTTTCTTCTCATGAGGAAAAGAAAATTACTCAACTTTTATACAAGAACATTATGGTAAGGTCACTAGATAATACATTCTAATTGTAAATTCACTAATAAATACTGGGCTAATCAATGAACATTTCTTAGGTTGGACTGGGGATATACCTCAGTGACAGAGCACTGGGCCCTGCATTTGATCCTCAGCACCACTTAGAAAAAAAAATTCTTGGATAACCCCCCATCCATGCGCTAATGTTCACAGTTGGGACTTATACAAATATAGTAAACTCTTAATGTGTTGATAGGCTGCATATAAATGTACACACAAAGAAAACAATATGAGAAAGTAAACAAGCAAGCAAGAAATCAAACTAAGGGATAATTATTTATTAAGAGATTTACTCTAAGAATGCTTCATGGAGAAGGTAAGACTTAGGTAAGGATAGAAAAATGAGCAGGCAACTGGGAAATGGAATCCAGAGACTTCATCAAGAAATAAGTAAACTTAAAAATAAGTTCGATGTGTGCTGCTTAGTATGCTTGTAAGCTTGACTGGAGTGCCTGCAGAGTAAGGGGAAATCAAGGTAAGCAGGAAGGGCTCGTGAGGTCAGGTTACACAGGACCACTATCAGATCACACAAGTAAAAGGAAAGAGTGTGGCCTATGAAAGGGGGAACAGGGATAGTGTGGTCAAGAAATGTAAGCACTCTTATTTGTGAAACCTGTATGCTAATGACCAGATAAACTATAGGCAAACAAATATTCAAATCTGGTTTTTCAGGACATTTACACATTCAATGTCAACAATCAAGGCAGCTTTAAGATATAGCTGGCAAAAAATCTTTTAAATGTTCATTAAGTTTAAAAAAATTATCATGCCATCTAATTAACACCAAAACAGTTATTAAGAACTACTACTATTATACATTGATATTTTCATTTCTCTTCAAGTTCTATAGTATCATTTCCAAAATTATTAACAAAATCAAGAGAATTACCAAATTATAGCTTTATTCTTGTCAAAATACCACAATCCCAATACTGTTTTAGCTAAGGAGACCACTTATTACTTTTTCCCCCTTTGTTTCTTTTTCCCTCTTTGGCTTTTAATGCTTCATTTTAACAAAAATTTCTTCATAAGGAAAACACTTACCATTTGCCGAGATCTTTCCAATAGCTTATCCCATATTGTAAAATGTGCCTGAAAAGAAATTATTTGCTGTGAATTAAATAAGGCAGTAAAGTTGAAATAAAAGGGACTGAGACTTTATATGGCTTTTTAAACAAAACAAATAAAAAGCTAGGTGGTACTAATGTGACAAAGTGGCTATATAAGTGAATCCATGGGGGAAAAAGGAACTATAAAAAATACCTGCTTTCTTTGGCATTTGAGAAAAAAAAGACTTAAGCACTGAATATGCCATTCTTCTCTTGTTCTTCACCGTTTCCATCATAGCAAGCATTCTTTCTAATGGGAAGTAAAAATGTGTCCTACCTTCCCAAAGATTGCAGTTTTTTCCCTAAACCACCAATTTCTATGTGCTAATGTGCTTTTCTTTAAATCCTCAGCAATCACAACTAGGAACCAGTTGTGACATCTTCACACTGAAAGGGCAGACCAAGAGTATTTAGCAAATTACACTAAATAAGAAGCAGGAACCAATGAGGACAACAGTAAAATTATAGAACCAATTTTCTCAAACCTTAACAATCTTATGTAGCAGAGGATTATCAGAATGCATTACTGAAAACTGCAAAGTGCCTAATAACGCATTAATTTTATTAGGTAAACTGAAGGTGATACTCAGGCTATCTAGGGGGCCAGTGACTATTTCATACAGCATGAGCTCAGAAAATCTATAATAAAAGTAAAATTACTAAATATCTACATGCAAACCTTTTTGGAGAAAGAGCACTAAGTTATGTTTGAAGGGAAAATGATACCTTATTCAGTGAGAATGAACACCTAGTCCAAGACCTTGGGATACAGTTGGCAAGAGAGAGAGAATGGTGTAAGATGATGTCCACAAGGAAGGCAGGGACCAGATAATGCAGGGCTTTGAGAAACAGGATAAAGGATTGGGATTCATCCAAGAGAACCCACTGGAAAGTTGGGGTCAGGAATTACATAATCAATTTGGATATTAAAAAGATCATTCTGACTACCAAGCAGAGGATATACTGTGGAAGGAAAAAGTGAAAACAAGAAAAATCAATGAAGAGAAAGAGGACTTGGGTTAGGGAGGTAGTAGAAGATACAATGCTACACAGTGGATAGATTCAGAATCCATGTTTTGAAGTTCAGAGTTGAAAGTAGATGAGATGGACTCATAGCTATGAGGGAAAGAGAATATCAAAGATTTCTTCAAACATGTAAGCAGATGAGGGCACCATTTCCTGAAATGGAATGTATGTGTGCTAAGAATTATAAAATTCTGATGACACCTGTAATCCCAGTGACTTTGGAGGTAGAGGCGGGAAGTTAAGGCAGGAGGGCTGCAAATTGAAGGCCAGTCTCAGCAACTCAGCAAGACTCTCAGAAACTTAGGGAGATCCTGTTTCAAAAATTTGAAAGGACTGGGTTGTAGCTCAGTAGTAAAGTGCCCCTGGGTTCAATTCACAGTAGAGGCAGGGAGAGTTAATGAAAAAGATGAAAAAAGATTTATATAAATGAAAAGATATAATAGATAATAGATTGGAAGACAATGTATTAAAGATTAAAGTTCTCCCCAAACTGCTGTAGAGTTAAAGTGAAATTCCTATTAGATCACAAGATTTTGTCAACATAGAAAAAAGTATGCTAAAATTAAACCAAAGAAAAAAGAACTAGAAGAGTTAAAACAATTTAAATAAAGAATAACAACATGGGAGAAATTATTCTGTTTTCAGATCTATTTATAGGAACAGTAATCAAGACTATGAGGTATCACCTGAGAAGGTCATGTGTGATTAATGAAACAGAACTGAGAAACCAAATATAGACCCACATGGATATGCCCAGCCAATTTTTACTATATCAATATCTATACCCTTGTTTGTGATATTGTATTTTAGTTCTGAAAGAGGTTTCCACTGAAGAAACTGGGTAAAGGTATATAAGACCTTTCTGCATTCTTTATAATAGCTTCAATTATCTCAAAAATAAAATAAAAAAGAAGGATCAGCAAGGGGTAGGGAAATGAATAAACTTGGATCATGAATAGATCATTAAAATTTAGAGAAAGAGCATGCTCAGTTTAAAGTGAAAGGTATCCCAATATGCATTCCAACATCCCCTCAATTTACCCTCACATACTGCTAATTTGAAAAATTAAAAATACTACCTCAATTTGTTTTAATTTTTTTAAAAATTATTCCTTTTGTGAATTAGTTTTTACAACCTGGGCAAATTTGTTTTTAATCATAAACTTGAGGTTACAAAATATTAATGGTACACCACTTCAGGAAAATTAAAATTCATGTCCTTCAAAGTGGCATAAAAATCAAGTCTAGAATCAACCTATTCCCAAAATGAAATACCTAAAAACTTAAGTTTTACTTACTCTTAAATGAACTGGTAAAGACAGACCTTGGAATCTTCTTACAAGACTTGGCTGAGTGGGTTGAAGATTGTGAACCGCTGACACTTCATACTGGAAACAAATACTTGTTCTTGGAATAAGAGGGCCCTCGCTCACATCAATGAAGTCACCAATTCTGATTTGATTTGAAAAGTAAAAAAAGCAAACCTCAACATCAAATCATTTATAATAGTTTGAAAAAGAAATCTACCCATTGTACTTGCTATGACACGCCAGTTCAAGAAGAGGTTATATGGCTCATTTTCATCTGTAACAACCTTGACATATAATCTCAAGTAGAGACTAAACTTTGAGAATTAAATCAAGTAAACCTTTCTCTTCATTAGCATTCATACAAATTTAAAGATCTTTAAGAGTCATGGAATACATCATGCTAACAAGTGCTAACAACTGAACCATCAGTCCAAATCTGATAACCTACAACCTTACAATAACCTATTACAACAGTGTTTATAATTCAGTATGGAGGACAGACTGTTTCCACAAAGCAGTTTCTAAAGAAAAAATATTCCATTGAAGTCAAGAAAACATGTGGCTGAGAAAACAGACCCAGGCCATGAAGTCATTTTTGCATAATGCATTGTCCTGGGAATTGTTCCTCATGCAAGAAAAGTCAACATAGAAGCCAGGTGTGGTGGTGCATGCCTATAATCCCAGTGGCTTGGGAGGCTGAGGTAGGAGGATCGAGAGTTCAAAGCCAGTCTCAGCAACTTAGGGAGGCCCTAAGCAATTTAGCAAGACCCTATCTCTAAATAAAATATAAAAAGGGCTGGGGATATGGTTCAGTGGTTAAGCGCCCCCAGGTTTCAATACCCAGTACCAAATAAAGAGAGAAAGAAAGTCAACATATGGACCTTTCTCATCCACATATGGGATAGCACATTCCAATTTAACTTACTTACATGTAACATGAATAATAACAAACAAGTACTCATATTTCTTTACAAAATTAACTATCACATTCAATCCATAACAATATCTTGCCCAATTTCAAAATTAACTTTTAAAATATTTTTCGTTGTAGAAAGACACAATACCTTTATTTTATTTTTATGTGGTGCTGAGGATCAAACACAGTGCCTCACACATGCTAAACAAGCACTCTACCACTGATCTACAACCTCAGCCCTCAAAATTAACTCTTTATTTAAAAATTACATTTTTAGACATTTTTCAGCTCTGGAAACAAGGATTTAAACAATAAAATAAGGGACAGCAGAATAGTTTCTAAAAGTAATTTAAAGTTTCCACTTACCACCACAATTAAAGCAACAGAAAATAAGATAATAAGAACAAAACCTGATACAAATTCACCTATTTCTGTCACATATTTTATTTAAGTAACAACAAAGCTAAGCCTTACCCTAAATTAGCACAGCAGTCAATTCAGACTTTTACTTACCTATGTAGCTTCACTATTCTTTCAGGGTTCTGAGAAGCCTTCTCTTCTATAAAATCTAATTTGTACCTGAAAATCAGCACAGAAAAAATACATTAATTCTAAGTATAAAAAAAAGTGTTTAAAGATACCTCCCTTTCTCCTCCCCTTCCAGCACGGTTTTCACTTAGACCCTCTCGCTCCATACCCACCCCTTTAATCTGGCACTGGGCCCAGAACGCCACCAAACTCTTCTCACCGAAGTCACAGGTACCTACTTGGTACAAAACTAATGGACACTTTCAGTCCTCATCTTCTTAGCACCACCGCTCACGTCCACTTCTCACAGTGCTCTTTCCTTGTACGTCAATGGCCCTCCATACTGCTCGCTATTTCACCTTTCTGCCAGTCTCTCTCCACCTTTTAAGGATTCTATCCTAGACCTTCTTTTCCATCTAAGTATCCTCCCTAGGCTACCTCCCTGATTTACAAGTTTTAGCTACAACTTATGCAATTACATCTTCCGCAGTTACTGCTTTAACTCACCTGTCTCTTCTGTGACCCAAGCTATATATCTAAGACCCTTCTAGACACCCACCAGGATGCACCACACACACGCTAAGTCCTCAAATTTCCAAAGTCAACAAATCATATCCCTATTTTCTCACCCAAATTTGTTCTTCAAGAATTTATCTTAGTATTAACACTACAAACCACCTGTGTCCAAGTGAAAACCCTGTGATATTTCCTTGATTTCTCCTTCTCACACCATACCCCTACAACCAAATTCACTACCAAGTCCTGTCAATTCTATTGCCTAGGTGTCTCTCAAATCTACCCAATTCTTTTGGCATAGAGAAAGCACATACAGAACTACACAGTCCAGGTTCAAATCATAACATTACTACTTACTATTAAGAGCTTTATCTTTTTATCCCAGAATGCTAAACCAACATTAAGTGTGTGAGTACCTATGTACAGGCATAATGAAGTGGCACAGCTTGGAAGCACTGGTTTATGCAAAAATATTCACTGACTACCATCCCCCTTCAGCCAAAGACCCTCAAGCATTAGAGGGCACTAATTCCCTTAAATAATAGTCCCTCCTGACCCACCTCCAAGAGATGCTCTTGTCCCCTGCGAGCCAAAGCTACTAAAGGTTCCCACATTTCATTCTGAAGCAGAAAGGACCAATTCCTAATTCACCTTCCACAGTACAACATTCTTCTGTCCTCTCGAACTTATCCAAAACCTATTCCCTTTCTTCTGCCACACACTAAGCTAAGTTACCAATGTCTAAGAACTCAGGTAAGGGGTCAGGGAAATCTCAACAATACACAAAATAGAAGTGAAAAGTATACTGTCCAGTAGCACAGCTATGGAGCACTTAAATATGATTAATCCTAATTAAAATATGTCTTAAATGTAAAATTTAAGACCCTACAGACTTAATATGGAAAGATATAAAACATTATTACTACATTATTACTAGTGTTTAACAGTGATAAGTTAAAATAACATTTTAGATATGCTGGTTAAATAAAATTTATTATCAAAATTATACCTTTCCTTTTACCTTATTTTAAAATGTAGCTACCAGAAAACTCACAATTACATACATAGCTCATATTATATTTCTAATGAACAATACAGACCTATTCTTTTGTTGGAATGTGACTCAATGAGTTCTAATAATCCAAGGTTTTCTTTCAGAATCAATTATATAATGTATAGTACTATCTACTCCAAACAGTACATTACCACTACTTTTATAAGTACTGGTTCCAACATATAATAAAAATGCATCAGGAGACCCTAGAGTGCAATGAACACGTTTTATTTTGTTTGCAACTCTTCTCCAAACTCAGCTGAACACAGTGAATGCTTTTTAGCATATCAATTACTGTCTCATGTAAGACTATGAGGTATATTGCTTTGAGAAAGGCCAAGTTAAAAGAGTGAGCTGAGGAGATTTGTGAACCAACTCAGGAATACATTTTGGGGACTGAGGATGTGGCTCAGTGGTAGAGCATGCACATAGCATGTGTGAGGTCCTGGGTTCAATCCCCAATATGAAGGGTGAGGGAGAGATGTATTTATGATAAATATCCCTATGAGAATTTGTGATCCAGTTTCTATAGAACTAAAGAAATTCTTATCCATAAATTTTAACAATCTGCAGGTATATATTTTGGCCTCAAGATTATACACCCTGTTATTTATTTTGTGGCACATATTTCCCTTTCTAACTAGTTCTAAATATTAAAATTTAGTTTTATGTTCTTACAATTAGGAGAAGGTAAATGAGAAGGCTTCTAAGTAGGAAAGAAAACTGAGAAGCCAGGTTGGATTTAGAATGTTGACAAAGAAAATCCACCAAATGGATAGTTCACATGCAGATGACTAAGACCTGACTGAAAACATTTGACTTCAGCTGTTAGTACCTTCCGAACTGCTTGAATTTTTAATCTTATCCTTTTCACTCAGGGTGGAGGAATGTCAGGGAAAGACCAATTGTACAAAATAATATAGTTTCTTAACATCTGTTATCACTTTAAACTGGAAAGAAAAAAGGGATACATTACTATGTTGAAATAAAGAGAAGAGATGGCCTAAAAAAAAAAAACAGAAAAGTAAAACAAAGTGAGAAAACTATTAAAGGGGAAGGGGGACATTTTTCTCAGTGAAATGAGCAATGAGATGAACAAAAGACAATAGGGTAGTGTGGAAAAAGAGATCTTAAAATGGTACGTAAAATTGTGTCACATACATCAAATAGAAATTCTTAAAAGCTGAGTTTTCATCATTACATATAATTTTGGAGGTTAACCTTGCTTTAAACGAAACCAACGCTAACACTTACTTGTTGTGTTGAAACATTTCTAATGCCACTTTTGCATCAACTTCCAGAGTTTCAAATGGAAGATCTTTATAAATTAAAGTATGAGCATCTTTTGTGATGGAACGCAAGTTCTCCTTAAAAATAAAAGAATTAACCTTTAGCAACAATTTACCTAAAAGCATTTCTCTATAACCCAGATGAGCCTGTATGCTTGGTACTGAGAATCCAACTAAAGAAAAAGCAAAACCAAATTTGTTAGGAGAAAACATTATTAACTTACAGCAATTGAATATTTAGACCACACACATCCTCCCAAACTCACAAACTATAAAACTTGTAATTTACCTATAATTAAGATATTAATCTGCATTAATGATATTTATTAAAGATGAACCTACCAAGAAATTTTAAAAAACAATTCACCCAAATTACATACTTATAAATGTTTATTAAAGCCATAAATACAATAAGTAGAAATACTAACAAATAGTACGACAAAAAATGTGTTTATACTATAAATAAATTAAGCTTATTAAATGCATAAGGAAAATATTATTGTTTTCATAACTCGAAAAGTTCCACTAGAAAGGCAGTATCATTGCTGGCCCTGCATGTGTTCAAAATTGTTTCCATTTAATGAAAGTGGCAATTTTATACAATTAAAATTATTAATATACAGTAATAATTTTTGAGATTTTTAACAAAAATTTATAATTGAGCTTTCATACTATAAGTCATTACTAATACAGAAAACATCAAGCATGATTACATGAATAATTTTTATAATAAAAATTATTTCCATAAGAAACTTTCTATCAGATGTTTTCACATGAAATGATTCATTCTTAAAGGGATAACTCATACCATAAGAAAATCCACATTCATGGTTTAATATAACCATTTCTTCAGTCTATCTCTGTGTCATTCACAGAACACCATGTAAAAAGAGAGGCAGCAAGTTTCATTAGTTTTTATGTTAAAGTGAGAATCTATTCTTATATTTGGACATATGTGAAAAGGAAGATGCTATCCTGACAAGAGCCCAGAGATCACTGAGAGACTTTCCAATCTCTACCTACCCCCTTACCTTTCTCCCTCTCTCT
This sequence comes from Sciurus vulgaris, assembly GCF_902686455.1. NCBI lineage: Eukaryota > Metazoa > Chordata > Mammalia > Rodentia > Sciuridae > Sciurus > Sciurus vulgaris. Next base: position 18,744,574 of record NC_136470.1, on the reverse strand, counting down.
CTTCCCTCTCCCTTTCTCTCATTCTTCCTTCCTGTTTCTCTCTTCTCCTCAATACTAATTTGGGCAGGAGTTAAAAATAAGTAACTAAGTCTTAGTAGGTACTTCAAGGGACCTGTCTATGCTGTTGGGAATACCCTCATTTACACATCTACGTCTGAAACGCACTGATAAAGCAATGACTGATTGAATGGTCAATTCTCTGAAGTGTCTTCAATATGAGTACCAATCAACAATAATAATAGGTATCATTATAACAGAGAAAGGCCTGAACTCTAAAATTAAGACTCCAAAAAGTACACTTACTTTTGTTGGCATCCACTCATCTAGTCTTTTATCCAAAACTACATCATAACAGAAGGCTCCAGCAATTACTGTAAATCCAACCAAAATAAAAAGCAAAGTCCAATCTGTTATGGCAGAATGTTAATAATTTGCAACTGAATATACAGAACATAAAATGAAAATTAGGCATCTCTCTCAACTCTACAAATTATAAAACTTGGTGCCATTATTCCAGTTGCTTGTCAGAGTTCTATCAAAGTTTCCCAACCCCCAAAATAAACTAATCTTTTGTTAACACCAGAGCACCAACATTTTTTAAACATTCAAATTTTCTTCACAAATACTATCACTACAGGGAATCTCAAAAACATACTAGATAGAAAAAGTCTAAAAGAACAAGATATTTATATTCAGAATAATTAAATGTTGAATTGCTATCTCCCACATATCTTCATTTTTTGTTTTATTGTTGTTCTTTTTAAATCATTTCTTGAGCTTCTTTCAAATACTTTCAGTGTACATATTTAGAAATATATACCTAACGCAATCCCCCTATACATAATGATGAGAATCCTAGCTTTAGCAAAATTACAGTATCTATACCCTTCCCTCTCCAAAGTCATCATCATTTCTGATGAAATGGTAGCATAGCTCTTTACAGCAGTCTACTTAATACTCCTATTTCCTCCTCCTCTACACATTCAATTTAGAAATAAAAGCTGAAAATGGTAAAACATCATGACGATGTAATTTCATGAAATTCATATTCAAGAGAAACATCTGTCACTAATTTTATTATGTTAATTATTGACCTCCTGTGATTACTTCATATTTCATAATAGGATAGATTTTGTTACCTACAATAAGTTAAACATGTATATGATAGTAACTTAGATAAAATTAGAAATCTCTGTACATAATCAAAAATAGGTACAAAATTTTCAAATATTACAAAAAACATAAGTATATATGTATATCTTTTTATATATGTGTGTTTTTATATTTATATATAAAACAAATATATACATATATTTATATGTGTACATTACCAGGAACTTCTGGAGCTCTGACCAAACTGACCAAATACTCATCTTTGAATGCCCTCTCTATTACACAGCCCATCATCATGGCACAAGAACGCCAATAAGCCTAGAAAAAGAAAAATACATACAAACATAATCTATACTGAGTCACTGAAGTGTCTACAATATTAAAATTCAAGTCACTTTTGACTTGTAGGAAATATTTCTCAAATATCCATCCACTCTCAGAACATAGCAATAGTTACCATCAAGCCATGACATTACCTCTACCTAGCAAAAACAGGCAAAAAATAATGCACCAATTTCAAGTTGTTAGCAATATCTCTGTGTAAGATATCACTGTGTAAGAGGATCACAAATTTGAGGTCAACCTGGTCAATTTATAAAAACCCTCCCTCAAAATAAAAAACCAGGCTGGGGATGTAACTCAGTGGCAGAGCATCCCTGAGTTCAATTCCCAGTACAAAAAAAAAAAAAAATCAAATGCTGTAATGGCTATCAATCAATAAGTTTTAACATCTGACACTATTTTTAACACAGAATAAAGTTCAATTCTTAACAAACTGTGCCAAAGTAAAATAAACGTATTAATATACAACTGGTGATACCATTTATAAACAAAAGTTGAGAAAAACTCAACTTTTGACAATTATTTAAAACTTTAATCTATAACTAACATCATATAACACATCACTCAGGTTACTCATATTTATGGTGAAGCAGCCTCACCACAAACTGGGCTTTTGTTTTACTAGCACCTTGGGACACACGAATACACCTGATACAGGCATTCATGAGATGGCTGTATGAGAGTAAAGAAGGAACAAGCAGCCTGCACCACACCCAACCACCTTATTCCCCTTACCACTTTTATAAAGCATGTGACTTCTACACTTCTCCACTTCTGAGGACCACAAGAATGGGGTCACTTGGTTGTGTGTGGCAGAGCAGTGGACTGTATTCTATACAACCATATTACACCAAAACTATGTACAAACTCAGACCTAAAGGCAAGTCATAAAATGTACTTCACCTATCCTACTTCAGTGACTTTAAAGGTCAGCTGAATTCAATCAATCCCTGGCTCCACCACCTCCTAAACTAGTAACCTTGGTCATGCTGTGGAACATCTCTTTGTCAGTTTATTCATCAGGAAAATGGGGACAGCATCATTTAGTCTAGAGAGTTTGTATGAGGATTTAAGAAGTAAATACCTGTAAATCACCTAGAACAGTGCCTGACATATAATACTCAATGGTGGCTATTACTCTTATCATTTCTATCACTTTCTTATTTAAATATTTCAAAAAATATTTATTAAACACCTACTATTTGCAGTCAAGGACTAGCTCCAATAAGGAAATGATCCCTATCTTCATGGAGTCAAGAATCTAATTCATTCAGCTATTTATAAGACACAAATTAAAATACTGGTTTCAGAGACACTAGCTAAGTGTTACCAGATTCTAAAGAATTCTGACAAATAAAACCTAGAAGAGTTCACAGAGCGATGACATTTTAATGGAACCATAAAACACAAACAGAATTTTAATAGGGGAAAAGAAATGCTCAGCAATGAAGGAAGAGCATCGACAAAAGGGAGGAGGACAACACGGCTTAAACCATTAATGACCAAGTACTCTCATGTGGTCAGAACAAGGACAAAGTGAAAAGATGTAGTGAGAAATGAAGCTGGAAAGGCAGGCTAAGGGTAGATTACACAGGACCTGGAGTTATGTGCCAAATATCAGGTAGGCTAGTTCTTTAGGGGTAAGTGACATGACCCTCAGTCAAGTCACTTAATAAAACTCCTTAATGAGATTGTGAAAGATTTTTAATCACTAAAAAAAAGGGGAGCAAAGAGTTAAAATTTATTGAAATCATCTAGAAAAGATGGTCAAAGGCTGAATTCAAGCAGTAGTAGTGGGAACAGAATAACCAGCAACATAGAGAGTTATCAATGAACTTAAGTGGAACTAAGTTATGAATGTAAAAGACTGTCATACAGTTTCCTCAATCCAAAATATAGAAAAATGCTACAGATACTTTTTGAACTATGAAAATACCTAATATAACAAATAAAACACTCATTATCTAATACAGTTTAATATATTGTAATATATAACATAAATATTGGCCATATTCATACTTTTTATATTTTTCAAAAAAGATAGATTTTAACAAAAAAGAAGAAAAATTGGGAGAGGGAGTAATATAGAGACAGAAATACCTTATTTACTTCTCTTGGATCATGATCTTTGAAAGTAAGAAATTTAATTTCACAGGACTTGGTCAAAGGCTTATACATGTCCCAGGGCTGTCCGTCCACAAGAGCCAGAATGGACCTCCTGCAGTACCACTCACTCAAATCTAGGAATTTAAAACTGATTAATGATCTAAATTTAACAAAACCCAAAGTGAAAAGTTACACATGTAAGGGCTACATTAGGAAATAAAACAATGGAAAAGCAAAATTCTGTAGATTCTTTTTTGCATAAGTATTACATATTACATCCATAACCAATTAAAACATACTCCAGGGCTGGAGAGATAGCTCAGTTGGTAGAGTGCTTGCCTTGCATGCACAAGGCCCTGGGTTCAATCCCCAGCACTGCAAAAAAAAAAAAAAAAAATACACTAAAACATACTCCACACACTTGATATTGTTAATTATTAATGAAATTATCCAAACCATTTTTTAAAAATCATTAAAGTTAAGTCTAGTTTGAAATGTCAATTATTAATAAAACAATATTCTAAGGGCTACATTTAAATATTCAGCAAGAGACAGCATGGATATGTTTAGACAAATGCACACTCAACTTAGAAGAAAAGGGAAAACATACAATCACATAAATCTCTTCTAGACTGTTTTTAGATTTTGTCTTCAAATCACCTCTTATTTCTATAACATGGACTCCTAAGTAAAATACTGTAATTATCATTTTTTAATTATGAATATAAATTCACAAAAGCCAATGAGATCAGGTCTACTCTTCGACCCTAGAATACAACCAATCAGATGTTTTAAGAATATGGATACTTACAAAAATGGTCAAACTACAAAATCCAAATTATCAGTCACTATATAAGTTCCATGAAAACAGGATCATGTCTATTTTTTCTCATTCATCAACATATTCAGAGCCCAGCACCAGGCCTAGAATATAGCAGGTGCTCAATAAAAGTTTACTGAATGACTGAAGGTATGAATGACAAGTCTTAGAGGTCATGTTGAGGGTGGCTCAGAAACTTCATCTCTCTACATAGGACACACATAAAAGTCCATAAGGGCCTGAGGTTTGTCTTATTCTCCTAATGCCTATGATATAACAGAGGTTTAATAAATACTTAACCAAATAGGTAAATAATTATATAAGCACTAATTCAAGTGCAAGCAGAAAAAAAAAAAAAAAAGATTGCTAAAATTGTTAATTACTTAAATGGAATCATAATGAGTTTTCCAAAAGTTTAAATAATTCAATTAGTCATACCTATCAGGCATAGTGGTGCATGCATGTAATCCCAGTGGCTAAGGAGGCTGAGGCAGGAGGATCATGAGTTCAAAGTCAGCCTCAGCAACTAAGCAAGGACGTAAGCAACTCAGCAAGACCCTGTCTCTAAATAAAATATAAAGAAGGGATGGGCACGTGGCTCAGAGGTTAAGCACCCCTGGGTCCAATCCCCAGTCCAAAAAGAAAACTATCATTTACATCAAAACTCTATCCAATGTTTTGAGTGATCAAAAGAATACTTAACGAGGATTTCTCCCTTTATTTTCACACCAAATCACACATGGGGAACAATTATCTCTCAAGATATAAACAAAACAAACATTTTTTACTCCATCACATTCACCCCATGCACACTTCCATTTACACACTTACTACACGTACACATAAATGCAAACAAAAATACAACACACCAAGAGGTATGCAGTCAGCAGATTAAAAAAAAAAAAATGTCAGGCTATGAAAGATGGCAAACAAAGCTGGTCATCTGAGGTCACAGCAGTTCCTTTATCCCAAAACCCTTCAATAAGGCCTGCATGGTGACTGTGCCCACCACATCAGAGACAAGCCCACCAGTGACAATGCATTTGGGTCTGGCCTTCTTTTGCCAGAAAAAAAAATTTTTAGTACCTACACAGCCAGATCCAAGCTAGCTATAGGACAACCTGCTGTACTACAGCACCTACCTTGAAATACCCATAGTACCCTCCAGGGATAAAGGGGCAGTGAACAGACAATAAGGTGCCAGGTAAAGAAGAACTTCCAAGAAGTTGGGGAAGCAAGTACAGCAAGTTGTCTCCTCTGCACCAGTTCTTCAGCAGGGCTCAAGTAAAATGGACAAGACTGTATCGTTTGTTACTTACGCATGGCACAACTGTAAGGAGTTGAAATGTTTTTATTCATCACAAAGACAGTGCCGGGATCAGTTTTGCCAACATGTTTAACTTCAATCTTCTCAGTTCGAGGAGTTAGTGATGACTGCCTCTTTTTCTCTTTATTAAAGAGATCATTCCGCATTTCTGTCAGTTCGGTAGGTGACAGTTGAGTTGCAGGTGATGTTGCTATAAATCCTATGGAGAAATTAAACATGAAGACTGGAGGGAAAAAATGGGTAACTTACTGCTGATACCCCACCCCACTGCATTCCTGCATCACCGTCCTCCTATAATAAGAAAAGGAGGCAACGAAACTTTGAAAGCCATTCGCCAAAATTGCTCCCAGAAGTAAACTTAAACCGCTTTCTAATTAATAATTAAATTTCAACAGGAAAAAAACCGCAGCTAGCCTAGAACTTCATCTCTACTTCAACTTTGTTCTTTCACATCAGATCCCTGTTTCCCGCCAATTTCCTCTGTAGTATTCCAATTTGTGCTTTACAATAAAGGGCAAAACCCAATCAGAATGCAGCGTTAAAACAAGACCACTGATCTGGAAAGCGAGCAAAGTTGCCGGTCTGGAAGGGCCTCGGGGAGGACAAGAAAGCTCCAGGAGACTGGGAGACCCATACCCAAACAAACCATCAATAATCTAGGTCAAAAAATGCTGAATTTATCTCCCAAATCCTACATCAGGGCGGTCCGGCAAGGCAGGTACGAGTAGCCCTACAGGAAGATAATAGCACATTTATGGTAGATACGCACTCCTTCCTAAAGGCAGGACAAGCACCAGCAGCTCCGCCCTCGGCTGGGTCCCTGCTCTTCCCCGACCCCTCGCGTCCCCAGATTTGTGCTCCCAGGCTGCGGGGAGGAGGTCGCAGCCAAAGCCGGGGACGGGGTGGAGCAAAAGACCCTCCTCCTTGCTCAGCTTATCCGACCTCCTACCACTCACTTCGAGCCCAGACTGGGCAGACATCTCTCTTAACGCTTTGCTCCCTTTCCCCACCGTCTTAGAAACTCACTCCAGCCGACCCCGCCGCCCGAGGCGGCTAGCCAAAGCCGCGATCCCCGGCCCATCACGGCCATTGCCTCCAAAGTCGGCTCAGGAACTGGGGCGCGCAGGTCCTCTTCCGACCTCCTCCCCCGGAAACCGGGAAGTTCTCACTAAGGTTCCGTAAGACAGTTCCTTCCGTTCCGGACCCGGCGCTCCGGCAGCGCGCCGCCACGTGGGGGCGCGTGCGCGCCTCGCCAGGATTAGTCAGCCCCAGGCCCCGCGGCCCGGCAGGGGCGTTCCGGCGGTGCGGCGTGAGCCGAGGTTCCCGGCCCGCAGGCTATGGGCCCACCCCCTCCCTGGATCCACGGGGAACGGGTGTCACCAGGAGCGGGGCAGAGTCCTTCACGCCCTTTTGCCTTCCGAGCGTTCGCGCTGCAGTCCTGGGGAGTCCGCCAAGACTCTCTGGGGAGAAAACCTGGGGAAAGTCTGTTCCCGTTGCCTCTAGGTCCTGGGTCACCCGAGCTGGGCACGCCGGAGCGACGCTGTCTAGCCCAGGGCTTAACTCGGGCTTGCTGGGGCGGCCTCTGGTTGGCGGGGCCGCGTCCCGTTTTAGTTGGCCCTGCTTTTGTGGACTTGGAAGCGCGTGCTGTGGACCCTGGAGGGAACTTTGGAATCTGTGGAGCTCTTTTCAAATGGTCTGGATTCGTTTCTATGGTATCTATAGAGAGCATAGTAAAAGGCATCCCAGGGTCGAGTTTTTGACTCTTGTCCACCGATGGATCCGAAGTAACCCAACCGGCGCCCGGAGCGCGATCAGCGCTGGGTGAATTTGCTGATGAGTGAATGAATGAATGGATGCCGCTGCAAAGACTCCAGGGCGGTGTCCTGTTCCTTTGGCCGCCTGAAGCAAGCATTCTCTGTGTAAAGGCTGGAAATGCTTTAATTCAAACGTGTTTAAAGCCGCACCGGTTTACGGATTTAGCCCTCTCCCCCACGCCTTGCGCCCCTGACCTGCACCCAGAATACCCCGCCGCCTGGTGGGAGCGCTGGCTGCGGCTCCGCCTCCTCGCCGCGCCCCTGTCGGTCTCCTCTCCCCAGATTTTACACCCAGGACTGCGGGGACAGGTGCTACTGCACTGTTAAAATGAAAAATTTAAGAAGCCGAGCTTAGATTTGAGCAACGCTACATTTTACCAGACTACCTCTCATTTAAGATCGTAATCCAATCGGTGAAATGTCCACATATACACAGAGATGTGAGTGTTCTCTCATTATATACAATGATTCCCTTTCCAAGCCTTTTTCGTTTTGTTGTCTTTATTCACTACCAGGGAGTGAACCACTAGCCACCTCCCCAGCCCTTCTATTTATTTATTTATTATTTTTTTTTAATTTTGAGACAAAGTCTCGCTCAGTTGTTTTGGGCCTCGCTAATTTGCTGAGGCTGGCTTTGAACTCCCGATCCTCTTGTCTCAGCCTATCCAGCCACTGGTATTAAATAAAGGTCTGCGCCACTGCTTCCCACTCCTTTCAAGCTTTTTGTTTCACCAGCCTTTGAGAAATTGTACCCATTTAACCCCACCAACCAACGGTATTGTTGCTCTTAGAACATTTTAGAGCAACATTTAAAATGTCTTTGAACATTAAACAAGTTTAATCATAAATGCATTTGAAGGCAGGTCACTGGAGCTCCTACTATTAAATTAATTAACCTGGTTGGAAGGATGTCACTAGTGATAATGGCCAACAAATATTGACCATAAGCCAATCACAGGACTATGTTTATTAATTTTCAGACTGTCATGAACAATAAACACAATAATTCTTATTTTCCATAATTCTGGTTTGGAGAGCCTAAGAGATGTACCCAAAGTAGATCTTTGGCTAAGAATTCCCTCAAAATATTTTTCTCTAAATCTTCTTTCCTTCTTTATCAACCCTCTCCCCAAATCTGTCTCACTCTTGTCAGTCTTTCTCCCAAAGAGAAAGAATCAAGTCTGTGGCAGTAAATATCTAAGGTAAGCCTGGAATATTGTAGTTCCAGAAAGGAAGGAAATACTCCAAGACAAAAGCATGTTAGAAGCACAGAGAATCCAATCTGAAAAAGGTTCCCATTGTCCAAATTTAGAACACTTTAAATAATAAAAAGAATTTTGGTGAAGGATTATAACATTATATATACTAAAAATCCATGAGCCCATAATAAAACTCAAGAATACAGGGCAGTAAGGAGTGAAGGGAAATTTTTCATTACAAAAGAATGGCAGATGATAAATGTACCCAGAATACTAGGATGGGGAAATTTGCTATTCTGCAATGGTCAGTGTAATAATTGATTCACAATGGGATTATTTAGTGCACACTAAAATGAGGAAAGCTTGTTAGGGATCAAGATAATCACAGTCTCTAAGTGGCATCTCATAAACTACTGATTAAACACAGAGGGGTGAATGAACCTTTTTCATAGACAAATCTGATGTGCAATAGTTTGGATCCTAAATGTTTCCCAAAAGCCCTGTGTTGAAGGCTTGTTCCCCAGTCTATGGCTCTAGTGGGAGACGGTGGAACCTTTAGGAGGTGGGGCCTGTGGAAGAAAGTTGGGTCACTGGAGCATGCCCCTTGAGCCATTGGGACCTTGAGCCTTCTCTATTTCTTTGCTTCCCAGCTGCCATAAAGTGAATAGGTCTTCTTCACCACTTTCTCCAACCATTATGGACTGTGCCAGCGTAGGCCCAAAGCAACATGGGCAAGTGACTGTGGTCTAAAACCTCTGAAATTTGAGCCAAAATAAGCCTTTCCTTCTTATAAATTGATCATCTCAGATATTTTGTCACTGACAGAAATCTGTAATTGATTCAACCTTAACAAAATGGTTAAACTTATCATCACCCCAAAAGAGACAATATGACATTACTCCTACCACAAATATTTAACCTGAATCATGAGGTGATGAAATCAGGTCTATTCAGAAAGTGAACTATTCTACAAAATAACTGACTTCAACTCCAAAAAAACCGTTTCATTAGAGACAGACTAAAAAAGTTAAGAGAACTGTTCTAAATTAGAGACTAAAAAGGGACATATAGCTAATATTAGTGTAAGATCCTCATTTGGATCTCATATCAGAAAGAAAAAGACATTTAAGAAGATACTATTGTAATATAGAAATTTGGACATGAAATGTGCACTAAATAACGTATCAATGTTACATTTCTTGGACATGATAATACTAATATTGTGGTTGTATAGGAGAGATTCCTTGTTCTTAGAAGATACATATAGAAATATTCAGGGTTGAAGTATCATTAGGCCTATAACTAACTTACAGTGTTCAGAAAAAAATAATTTGGAGGCTGTATGTTAAAAGAAGGAGCAAGAGGGATTTAGCAAATGTGGCAAAATGTTAATGACTGGTGATCTTTAGTGAGGGTGTCAATTGTACTACTCCTTCAACTTTATTCTGAAAATTTTCAAAATAGAAAGTTTGGGGGATGCCAGGCATGATGGTGAACATCTGAAATCGCAGAGGCTCAGTAGGCTGAGACAGGAGGAATGCAATTCAAAGCCAGCCTCAGCAACTTAGTGAGGCCCTAAGCAACTTAGCAAGACCCTGCCTCAAAATTAAAATATATGTAAGGGCTGGAGATGTAGCTCAGTGGTTAAGAGCGCCTAGGTTCAATCCGTGATTCCAAAAAAAAAAAAAAAAAAGGTTAAGAAAGTGCTGGAGAGTGATATTGGCCAAATTATACTGTTATATTGTGTGCATTTACGAATATGTAACAACTAATCCCATCAAATGTGCAACTATAATGCACTAATTTAAAAATATATATATGGAAAAGAAAATAGGTTGGGAATAACCACAGTATTGTGCTCATGGTGCATGGCGGCTCCTGCTGGCCAGCTATGGTACTGCAACTTTATTCCAGAATCCAAGCTGTAGAAGCAGCCCCTATTTGGGATTGTCTCCAAAGTCTATGCTTTCTTTTTTCTCAAAATCATATTTCATTCCAAATATTTTATTTTCCACTTTCAAATTACATGCATTTACTTGAATGGAATAAAATTAAAAGGTGCATGGAGAAGTTTTCCTCCCAGTTCTTTTCCCCACTCAGGTTCTTACCAAAACTTCACATAGGATACCACTGTTAATAATTTCCTAAATATCACTGAGAGTGCTGGAAACCTCTATCAGGTAACCCAAATATATATTCTTATTTTTCCCTTTTTTTGAACTAAAATGCAACATACCAAATACATAGTCTTGCGCCTTGCAAAGCTGTGCTTTTCATCAGCGTGTTAGTTGGGTCCTTTGAGGAGTAGACACCAAGACTGAGTTAATTATGCAAAAATGTTTAATTAAGGGAAGGAGATGGCAGGAGAGAGAGTGAATTCATGTAGAAGCATTCTTGACCACCCTTGCAGTTCAGAGAGTGTATTTCAGAGCCGTCAGGGGTCCTTGAGATTAAAGGTGTCCCAGGCTCCCAGAAATGGGATTGCCTTGGTATCCCCACCTCACCCAGTCTCTTGGGGCCAACTATCCCCAAGAAGCAGGAAAGGTAGCCTCAGAGCAAGTGTGGCAATAGATTTGAGAACTCAGCAACTGGATGGAGCTCTGGGTCAACCTCATTCCCTGTAAATGTAAGTCTACAGAACACATAAAACAAGCTGCATCTGGGGACTTAGGTAGTGAATGCAGCAATTGATATGCATTTTACATGTTCCACATAATAAACACACACTTTATCATTTAGTTTATCTTGGGACCCTGCTGAGTATAATCATGCATTCTGCTATGAAATAACAAATTTTTCTATTGGTTTGTAACACCATGCCAATAATACCAATAGTACCTTTACTTCAACATCATTCCTTTTCAACTCCTTTGTGGGCTGAGTTGGCTGTGAAGAGTGCGTGTGTGTGTGTGTGTAGAGATAAAAAATAGTTGCATATGAAGATGTATACAAGGTCTGTGTGTATAGCTCAGTGGTGGAGCACTTGCCTAGCATACGCATGGCCTAAAGTTTGATACCCAGTATTGCAAAAATAAAATAAAATAAAATAAAGGGCCAGGTGCAGCAGAGTACACCTATAGTTCCATCTGCTTGGGAGACTGAGGCAGGAGCATCACAAGTTTGAGGGCCAGCATGAGCAACTTAGTGAGACTCTGTCTTAAAATAAAAAATAAAAAGTGCTAGGGATATAGCTTGGTGATAGAGCACCCCTGGGTTCAACTCCCAGCGCCACAAGAAAATTTTTTCTCTTTCTTATCCTTATTAATAAATAACAAATGATGTTTATTTAAAATGCAGATGACTCAGTAAGTATGGAAATTTTTAAATTAAATCACGAGTTGAAAAGATAGTCCAGAACATTTATTCCACACCTCTCCTCCTTAGTAGAGAGATAAAACGAATCACAGAAGGGCTAGTATTTGACTCAAGGTCATCCGGAATGCTGGTGTAGCATCTGGGCCACTGGGAAACACCAGGGTATGCAGAAAATGTCAGGACTCCTGAAATTGGCATGCAGTCGTTAAAACTGAATCATCCGCCCTGCAGCAGCCACTCCAAGTCCTTCATTTCCTAGTTTGGGGAATACTGTGAGAATTCTCCTTCCATTTGCTTAGGATTTCAAAGATGTACTAATCCCTTAGACATCTATTAATATGCCCTTTCTTTGATGAAAGGGGACAAATACATTCCCTAGAAGTAGACTCTTCCTTCCACCCACCATCCTATTTCGGAGTGAGAAAGCCAATTAAACTAACCATGAGCTCATTGATAGCGTTTTGGGATGGGAGATTCATGGTTCCTGGTGCCCAGAGTGGGAATTGTTTAAAGTAACAATTTGCTTTTTTGTTGTTGTTCTTCTTCTAATTGGTTAAAGTAACAATTTTCTGGTGAAACAAAATCCTTTCCTCCAGAATCCCTTTCTCTCTCTCTGTTTTAAAAATATATTTTTTTTAGTTGTAGATGGACAAAATACCTTTGTTTTATGCATTTATTTTTATGTGGTGCTAAGGATCGACCCAGTACCTCACACCTTAGGCAGGTGCTCTACCACTGAGCCACAACCCCAGCCCTTTTTCTCTTGATGATACATAATTTTTGCCCTCATTTTTTTGTTATTTTAAATTCCTTACCCACTTGGCTTCAGTCCTAGTCTCTTGGATATAACACTTGCCTGCACTCCCTCCTCTCCCCACCATCACATCCTGTCCTACCCTGCAAAGAACATCCAGGTGGGCCAAAAGCCACCCGCACATTAACTCATGAGATGTAGCAGAATGAGGGGTAAAAGCCCAGCTTACGTTCCAGTTCTTCTCCACTTCCTGGTCCTACGACCTTGGGCAAATTGAATGGTACTTAACTCTCTCTCTATCCCCCTCCCATTTCTTATGTACACTTAGTTACTTTAGAACTGTTTTGCTGCAGTGAGCGTCTATCTGTTTAACATGCGTGCAGTGATGTATTTCTCCTAAGAAGTTCCAAGCCATGTACATCTTTGAATTTGTGACTGAGATGCACAGTCACACTTTCCAATCTTCCACCTTTCCTGTTTGCTATGCAAGAATTTTTAAACCAACCTTGGCTCTCAACTGAAAATGCAAACTCAGAGCCAATAAATTCACCTTTTTATTGATTTCTAGTACAAAGGGCTGGATTTTATCCCAAAATTATATTATTACCTTTTGTACCACACAATTGCATACCTTTGATTGTAATAAGTTGATTTCTCTGGACTTTCTTATTTATTTGTTTATTTATTTATTTATTTATTTATTTATGCTGGAGATGGAACCCAGGGCCTCAAGAATTCCAGGCAAATGCACTACCATTGTGCCTTCTTTGTTTATCTTTTATTTTTTCATTTTGAGACAGGGTCTCACTGAGTTGCTGAGGCTGGCCTCAAACTTGGATCTTCCTGCCTCAGCCTCCTGAGTCACTGGAATTATAGGCGTATGACACCTCATCCTGCTCAGCTGGACTTCCTTATTACTATTTTCTTAATTACCTCTACCTGATTTACATTTTTATTATTGTTTTACATTGTTACAAACTACATAGTCCTCTTACAAAAATTCAAACATTAGGAATATATCAAGAGTAAAGCATGAAAGATATCTTGATCTCTCTGCACTCTATACCTGTGTATCTACAGCTGTATCACAAATGTTTTTCTTTTTCAATCCATGATTTAATATCTATTTGCCCCATGGAATTATTCGTGTTATTAAAATAACTCTCCAGGAAGTGGCAAGAAAATGTAATGTAAGGACAACCAGAATAAAGAAATAGTAACTTCCTGAACAATTCTCTCTGTGACAACTGTGGGAGTATTTTGATAACCACTGGCAGCAGATGACCACATGTGATGTGGGAAAAGAAACCTTGGCATTCAAACAAGCAAATGCTTTGGCCACAGTTTGTTAAATTTCTGCCATGCTTGCAAATGCCAGTAACAATTTCTCAGACCACAGAATTGCTACATGTGACAGGTTTAAGAATGTTTCACAATTGTCATCAAATAATTCATCCTTCCATATGAAAAATTACATGAAGTCTTTGAATAATTGTCCCTACTAAAACAAAAGCTCTAGTGTTATTTACGTATTTTACTTGTGCATTTTGAATACTACTCTGCCATTGAATCAGAAGCTAAATGAGCGTCCAAGTAAAATTTTGTGTAATTCAGTCTTAGTAAGTTTCTATCAAACTATATGGTAAGTCTTTGGGTCAAAATAGACCCCCATTTCTTCCCAAATTGATAGCTATAAATGCCTAATTTGAAAAGATCTCAAATCAATAGTTAACATTACACCTTAAGGAACTAGAATTAGAAAAGCAAACCAAACCCAAAACTAGAAGGAAAGTGAGATAAAGATTTAAGAAATAGATGAAATAGAGATGAGAAAATCAAAACAGAAAATCATGAAGAATCAATTCTTAGCAAACATACAATCGACAAAAAACATTAGTTAGACAAAAAAGAGAAAATACAAATTACTAACATCAGGAATGAAAGAGGTCGCATTAACCATCCACCTTGTAGAAATGAAAAGGATCATAAGGAAAACCATGAACAATTATGTACCAACAAATTAGACAGCTCAGATGGAATGGGCACATTTCTAGAAAGACACAAACTACCAAAACTAACTCAAGGAAAAACAGAACATCTGAATAGGCCTATAAGAAACAATTACTGTTTATAAAAACAGTAATTTTAAAACTTCTGTGGGAATAGGAAAGACAGTAGAATGAATCAGACGTAACTTCCCTGTGTTCTTATATGAGTACATGACCAGTGAAACAACACATCATGTGCCACCACAAGAAAGGGACTCTAATTAGAAAAAGTTATACTCCATGTATGTATAATATGTCAAAATACATTCCATTGTTGTGTATTTCTAAAAAGAACAACAACAACAACAAAATCTTCTTACAAATAAAGACCAGGTCCAGATGGCTTTCCTGAGTAGGTCTTTCAAACATTCAGAGGAAAATTATTAACAATTCTTTATTAGCTCTTCCAAAAGGTGGGAAAGGAGGTAACACTTTTCAACCAGAATTACTCTGACACTGAAACCAAAGACATCACAAGGAATAAACAAATAAACAACTACAGACCCAAATCCCTTAAGAATATAGATGCAAAAATTCCTTGACAAAATATTAGGAAATTCAATGCAGCCACATACAAAAAGATTACATACCATGGCCAAATGGAATTTATCCTAGGAATAAACATATGAATATCAACAAAATACACTGTATAATAGGACAAAGGGCAAAAAACATGATCATCTCAGTAGATGCAGAAATGGTGCTTAACAAAATCCAACACTTTTTTATGATTAAAAACACTCAATAAGCCGCATGGGCTGGCAACACAAGCTGTAATCCCACCAACTCCAGAGGCCAGCCTCAGCAAAAGTGAGGCACTAAGCAACTCAAGTGAGACCTTGTCTATAAATAAAATACAAAATAGGGTTGGGAATGTGGCTCAGGGGCACTCAATCACCTGTACCTTAATCAGGAATAAAAAGAGAAAAGATGTCTACTCTTCCCAATACTATTTAATATGTTACTAGAAGTCAGAAATTGGGCAAGAAAAACACAAAAACATCTCAACTGGAAAGGAAAAAGTAAGACTCTCTTCAGATGAAATGATCTTGTATACAGAAAATTCTAAGGAATCCATTAAAAAACTATTAGAATCAGCAATAAAAAGTCCATCAAGCTTGCAGGATGCAAAATCAAATTAAAGTACAAAATCAAAATTTTAAAAATCAATTGCATTTCTGCAGAGTAGCACTGAAAATTTTGAAGACAAAATTAAGAAAATAATTCCATTTACAAGAATATCAAAAAGAATAAATTATTTAACTATAATTTAGCAAAAAAATTCAAGACGTATCCTGAAAATAACAAAAACATTGTTGAATGACATTAAAATCTTAATAGATGAAATATATGTCATGTTTATAGGTCAGACAACTTAATGTGTCAAGGTGGAAATACTCCTTAAGTTGACTCACAAATGCAATATAATCCTTATCAAAATTCCAACTGGGTTTTGAAGAAATTGTCAGACTGATCCAAATTTCATAGGTAATCAAGTGACCCAGAATAGTCCAAACAATCTTGTAACAAAAAAAAAGTAATATGAAGGACTCCCACTCGATGATTTCAAAATGTAACTATAAAGTTATAATAATCAAAATAGTATGGCACTGACATAATAATAGACATGCAGGGTTGGGGATGTAGCTCAGTAGTATAGCAGTTGCCTAGCATGCACAAAGAAATAAGAGAGGAAAGAAAACAAAGATATTTGATGCATGTGTGTGTGTGTGTGTATGTGTATGTGTAGTGTGTGTGTGTGTATTCATAACAAAATAAAGGGAAATAGTCATGAAAATTACAGTCTTCATTTCTATAACTAGTCATAGGTAATATTTGTAACTACCTTCTTCCACTATCAATCCTACATTTTCCTTTGCCTTCAGCAAGCCTTTCCGCTGGTGTGGTTCTTTACCTGCTGGGGCAACCTAAATCTTCATTTCCTAAGGCTCTGAGCAATAGTAATTCTTAAGACACTCTGTTGTTGTAGTTTTCCATTGTTCTTAATCATAGGGCATTGCAATATTAAGACATAGCCTAAGGTATCTCCTGTATTCCAGACATACTCTTCATTACCTCCATGATAAAGTAGTTGTTCAATTTTCCATTGGTGATCAGGATCAATTACACCATTCAGCACAGTAACTCCTTTATTGCCTGTTGATTCAGAAGTATGAGGAGCTCAAAGTGGCTGGGTGATATTCTTAATTTCTAGATTGATGGAATTATTGTTGTATCTCCTGGTGGAAGCATTCTTCCCTCTGAAACTAAAACCTGTAGTTCATCAGAGCATATAATCACAGGAACAAGAAACAAAATTTTTGCTCATGGGATATTGCAAATAATAGTGAGAGGTATCAATTCCATTTTCATTCCTTGATTCCTGAATTCCTAAATCCTAGCTATGTGAAAAGCAGCAAAATACAATGGATTCTGATTTGAGCATTGATAACCTTCTACAGAACTTTGACCTTGTCCTGCAAGGTATTGCCACTTCACTGATACTGTAACTGAATCTTCAAAAGGCCAATCCTCTGTTCTCTACAACCAGCTGCTTCAGGGTGGTTGAGAACATGCTAAAACCAGTGAATTCCATGAGAATGGGCACATTGCCATGCTTCTTTTGCTGTGAAGTGAGTTCCTTGATCAGAGATGATGTTATACAGAATATCACAACAGTGGAAGCATTCTGTAAGGATATGGATGGTAGTTGTGGCAGAAGCATTGTATGAGGGAAGACAAGTCTGTATCCAAAATATCTGTCCCAGTAAGAAAATAATGCTGCCCTCTCCACAATAAAAGCAATCCAAAATAAGACAAAATCATCAGCCTGCCATCAGATTGCTGACTGATCACCCTGACGAATGGTGGACTTGCTGTTGGTCTCTGCAGCTAGCAGACTGTGCACAAAATAGTGGTAATAGCCAGGTTGGCCTTATTGAATAGAAGTTCATATTGCTGAGTACATGCAAAACTTCCATCCCTGCCACTAAGACCACTGTGTTAGTCAGCTTTCCTTTGCTATGACAAAATGCCTTAGGAAAACAACTTAAAAAGGATAAAAAAAACTATTTTGACTTGCAGATTCAGAATTTTAACACATGGTCACTTGGCTCCATTGCTTTGGGACCATGGCAAGGTAAACAACATGGTGACAAGAGCATGATAGAACAATCTGCTCACTTTATTATAGCCAGGAAGCAGAAAGAGGGAGAGGACAGGTTTCAGAACAAAATATGCATTTCAAGGGCACACCCCCAACACCCTGCTTCTTCTAACTAGACCCTCCCTCCTAAGTGTCCACCACCTCCCAATAGTCCATTAAGCTATAAATCTGTACATGGGTTAGTCTATTCATGAGGTCAGAACCTTCATGATCCAATCACCTCCCAGAGGCCTCAGCTCTGAACACTGTTGTCTTGGAGTCCAAGACTTCAACACATGAGCTTTTGGGAGACATTTCAGATCCAAACCATAATAGCCACTTTGTTCATAAGCCCATGAGGTGATGATGGGTGAATGCAACAGAGGCCATCTGGTATCCACATGACAGGTTGACCCATCCACTTGATTATTAAAATCCTCCTCTGCTTAGGTCACCCTTTGGTGAGAATTTACATATCTTCACAACTTTTTCCCATGCACAGTTCTATTCATATACCTCTTCTACAAATTACCTGGTCATCAATTTCCCAATCATGTTTTCTCCAAGTCTCTGACCATCCAGCCAAACTATTGACCACAGCTCATGAATCATTACATAATGACATGTGGCCATTTCTCCTTCCAAGCAAAGTAAACCATACAATCAACTTTAAAGTTACATCCTGTGATATAATTTCCTAGCCTTCAGGTGTGACCCCCGAATGGAGCTGTAGTGCTATAACTGCCCACTTTGAGGTGATGCAAACCAAGTTCCACTCTTGTTTTTCTCTGTCAGCTGATCATAGGTAACTTCCCATAGTGTCCTAGGCCTTAGGAAAGAGAGGACAGTATAGCAGAACTAGTGACCACGTGTATTTGGGACACTTCATGAAATTTGTTTGTGCCTTCTGGTCTTGCTCGGGCCAATAACATATATACAACTGCCAGGGAATGATTGAGTGCTGCTGCACCTCTTCAAATTTATGGCTTTCTGGGTTAGATAACACCCAGTAGCTCGTTGCATGATAATTTGCTGACCCATGGTGAAATGTTCAGTCTCTACTAAGGCAGAGTAGCAGATCAAGAGCCATTTCTGAAAGAAAAGTTAGTTATCTATGGAGCATGACAGGGCTTTGCTCCAAAATCCTAAGGACATACTCTGCAATTCACCCATTGTTGGGCCTGCCAACAATTTTAAACATCATCCTTATCACCAATGACACTTTGAACCCTGATGGATCTACTCAGTCGTATGACCCAAGCGTCAGAGCAACTTGCCCAGTACCTGAACTTGTTACAAAGCTTTCTCTTGCTCTAGGTCCCACTCCATATTAGTAGCTTTTCAATAAATCACTTGGTAAATGGGCCAAAGTAACACACCCAAATATATAGCAAGTTGCCTCCAAAATCTGAACAAGCCCACTGTGCACCCTGCCTCTCTTTCGATTGTAGGAGAAGCCAGATGTAATAGTGTAGGATTCCCCTTAGAAGGCATATCTCAACATGCCCGTACCATACTGGTCCCCTAGAAATTTCACTGAGCTAGAAGGTCTCTAAATTTTTGTCATATTTATTTCCCATTCTCTGATAGGCAAATGGCTTATACATAAGTTATAGCAGTTGCTACTTCTTGTTCATTAGGTCCAGTCCACATAATGTCATCAATGTTGTGGGTCAATGTAATATCTTGTGGGAGGGCGACAAGATCAAGGTTTCTATGAACTACATTATGATGTAGTTCTGAAGAGTTGATAGTTCCCTGAAGACTGACAGTGAAGGTGTGCTGCTGGCCTTGCCAGCTGAAAGTAAATTTCTGGTGGTCTTGACAAATAGATATTGAAAAATGTGAAGGTTTTTTATATAAAATGGAGTTATTAATATTAATACTCAACTAAAGTAGAATCAAGGAGCCATGGAGAAAAGCATTAAGATTGAATATGCCATTACCAAAATCATCTCACAAGTCCAATCCAAAAATAGGTCTAACTGTTACTCCAAGATTACAAGTCTTACCTACTATCTACTGACACTTGCCAAACAGAAATCACCAGACCGGGTGAGTCACTGACAGCATCAATGCTGTCTTCCCAAACAACTAGCTTGTCTTCCTCTTAGCGCAGCAAAGTCCTAAACTTTTCCTTTGTTCTTCGGACATACAGAAATCTATCCCGGTCAGTGTATATGTCTCAGATTGCAATTCTACTTTTTGTTTATTATCACCAAATAAATCCTTTGGAGATTCAACTCTATGTATTTTTTTTTTATTTCAAGCTTCAAAAGATCATTTGCCTTTCAGATACTAAGGGATGTGTTAATTTGCTTGAGCAATAAAAGCACATCTGATATGGCAGTTGCAATTTGAATTATCACCCCACTAAATGTATACCAATCCACCATTATTCTCCAAGATGCACCAGTCTCCTGCTTAGAACAAATAGGCAAATTGAATGGGAATATGATAAGAATGATTGCCCCTGCATTTTTCAAATTCTTCATGATGGCATTAATATCATAATCCCCTCAGGAGTGTGACATTGCTTTTGTTTTGCTATTTACTAGATAGGGGTAGTTCTAGTGGTTTTCATTTAACCTTTCCTAAACACTTACTCCAAAAATCAGAGAACCAGTAGGAGATTCTGCCAGCTAATGGGTAAGTCTATTCCAATTATACATTTTGGAACTGGGGAAAATAGCTTTAAGATGAGGTGGGAAGCTCACTAGTCCCACTGTAACACAGACCTAAGCTAAACTATATTTACGGATCAACTGACTACTGTAAAACCCTGCTCTTTTTTATGGACCACAGTAGAATTAGTGTCAATGCAGAACCAGTATCCAGTGTCCATTAGTTTCCCAAATGTCTTATTAATTCCCTTTCCCAATACATGGTTTCCCTGGCAAAAAGCCATAGAGTTTGGGTAAAACTGGAAAAAAGATTAACAGTATAAATTTTGGGTATTATACAAAGGTTCCTCATCCTGGGGACTTGGATTCATCTTCATTCAAAAGCTATGGGTCTGTAAACTGGATTGAGCCACAACTCTTTATGATTCATATTAGACTTTTGTTCACTTGGCCTAGAAATGCTCTGCTTATGCAGATCAAATAAGAATTTAGTCAGACTCTTATCATTTTATTTCCAGGAACACCATAATCAAGTTGTAATATCATAGGCCTGCACAAGCAAGACTATTCTGATGGCTGCTTTGACTCTGCTGTCTATCATGGTAACCACACCTGTCACCTTACCTTTGGTGGCTGAGTGCTGCTATTTGGCCCCTGTCACCCAAGTCTGTCAAGGTAACCACACCTGTCACCTTACTTTTGGTGGCTGAGTGCTGCTATTTGGCCCCTGTCATCTAAGTCTATCATGGTAACCACACCTGTCTGTCACCTTACCTTTGGTGGCTGAGTACTGCTGTTTGACCCCTGTCACCCAAAAATCCAATTATCTCTATTGCATGTCATTTTCCAACTCAGTGGCTGCAGTTCTCACTGTAAGTTCTGCCTATAAAAAGTGATCACAGAGCTCTTGAAAGGTACCATGTTTCCCCTCACAAATGTAGTAGACACAGTTGTGGTGAAAGGTGTGCCTTTGGATGTTCTCAGTGTGTATGAGTAGGTGAATAGCCTCCAGCCCTGGCTGACTCCATGTCTTAAGCAAGTTCCATACCTGCCTGAGTAGATTGGGGTTCTACCTTGTCTGACCATCTGCAGTGACTCTTACATCCGATTCATTACTCTGCCTTTGCTTTCGGTTTTGCTTCTCTAAATCCTGTGGCCATTGTTAACTCTTTTTAGCCATTGTGTTACTTACATATATCATTGTGTAAAGTGTGATGTGTGATTGAGTGTTATAGATATTAGTAATTAAGATTGTAATGGAATAAAAGCACCTGTGATTACTATGGTCATAACACCAAGTGAACCATGAGTATTTGGTGAATTAAAGCCAATGAAATTGATGTGGCTTATGAATCAGTTTTTAATAAATTCTGACATTGTAGAAAGACACAAACATGTCCAGTCTATGTAATGGCATAATTCACTCACAAATCCGTCCTTATACGTTAAACCAAGGGAGAATCTCCAACTCAACCACAGTGGGCCTCCTTTTGAGTCATGTGCAGCCAACCAGGAACAAGAACAACAACAACAACAACAAAGAAATCTGTTAGGGTTTTCTTGTTTGTTGTTTTTAAAAATCTCTGACTTATTTTTAAATTATTTTAAATTGGCCTAAGAACTGCACATATTTATGAGATAAAATGTGATGCTTCAGCACATTTATATATTGTATAATTACAACTTAGAATATTTGTTATCCATCATTTCAAACATTTATCATTTCTATATATGAGAACATTCAAAATCTTCTCTTCTAGTTATTTTTAATTATATGTTACAATATTATTAGCTGTGATTACCCTTTGTGTACTAATATGCTGGAATTTATTCATCCTATCTGGTTTAAATTTTTGTACCACTAATCTCTTCCTCATTTCCCGACGGGTTCTCCCCAGGCTGATAACCGCTATTCTACTCTTACTTTCTGTAATCTAGGTGTTTTCAGATTCTATATGAACAAAATTTACAGTATTTTTCTTTCTGCATCTGACTTATTTCATTCAACTTCAGATCCCTAGGACTATTCATGTGCTTGCAAATGGAGGATTTCATCTTTTGAGTGGCTGAATAGTATTCGATTTTGTGTATGTATACCACATTTCCTTTACCCATTCATCTGCTGATGGATACTTCAGTTGATTTCATATCTTGATTATTATGAATATTGCTGCGGTAAACATGGGAGTGCGGGTAATTTTTTTTGACATACCAATTTCTCTTTTCTAATTCTTATTTATTTATTTGTTTACTTAGGTATTAAAGATTGAACCGAGGGGAACTTTACCACTGAGCTACATCCACAGTCCTTTTTTTTTTTTTTTAAACAAAGTCTTTCTAAGTTTCCCAAGTTGGTCTTGAATTGCAATCCTCCTGCCTTAGCCTCCTGAAAAACTGGAATTACAGACATGCGCCAACATGCCTGGCACTGATTCCATATCCTTTTAATATATACCCAGTAATAGGATAGCTTAATCATACAGTAGTTCTATTTTTAACTTTTTTCAGAACCTCCATACTGTTTTCTATACTAATTTACTTTTCCACCAACAATGTATTATAGTACCCTTTTCTGGACATCCTTCCCAGCATTTGTTGTTTATTTTCTTGTTTATAATAGTCATTCTAATTTGAATGAAGTGATGTCTGCGTGTGGTTTGGATTGGTATCTCCCTGACAATTAGTGGTATATATGGTGTGTTATGGTTTAGATATAAAGCTCCTGTTAGGCAATGAGAAATTCAGAGATTAAATGATTAGATTATGAGAGATGTACATTTGTATCAACCCTACCAAAAGTAAGTAAAGCTGAAGATTATAAAAGAAAGGTTCCTATGTAGGAGTGCCTGATAATAACAATCACATACACACACACAAAATCTACCAGTGTCAAGTTTGACCTGAATCATTTTGAGCCTGAACTCACAGACCTACAAGTCTTCCTAACTTCCAACATGAGTATACTTAAATCTGTTTTGTGCTGGTATAATTATCTAGACCCAATATTTATCTCTTAGTTTAGTCTAAAAGATGATACCTGGCACATAAAAGTACTAACTAACTTCACCAAGAAAGCCCTAAGTGATACAGCTAAAGGGATGCCTCTACTAAACAGATCAAAAAGTAATACTAATTTTTTAAAAAGCTATTTTACTAAATCAGATGGCATTTAGTTATGTTAACTATATCTCAAGGGAATACTTGTACCATTGTGAAAACTAAATGCTGTGTATATATTTCCAACAACTCTGCTAACATTTCTAAAGCTCCAAAGACCTCCACTCACAAATCAATGACATGCTGGACCCCACTGTAAGTTTTAATGACTTACTATCTTCATGGTTTTCAGAGACTAACTAATTATACTAATTACTTTTGTATCGATTATTTGCGAAAAATAAAAATGCTTTGTAGTCTTGTGTATTTTTGTCTTAACATGATCTGTGCCCTATGTACACCTGCCAACCACCTCTGTGAACCTCTGGACTGCCCTGATGCTTAAACATTCATAGCCAACTTGATAGAGAACAAGGAATTCAAGTCACTCCCCCTGAATTTGCCCTCTCTTAGTATGAAGTATCCAGATCAAATTCTTAAAAGAATTTCGGAACTCTGAGTCCTTTGGCTAGGGGTGGACAGACAGAAATGAACAGCAAGAACATGAGGTTAAAGGGATAATTCTATAAACTGGGTCCACTGTGCTGACCCTCACATGCTTTCTTTTAAAAAGTAATATGCCTGCACTCCTGCCTGGCTTTAATCAATAGGATATGTTACATTCCCCATCAAACAACCTTGTGTCTATAGGAGAAATACAGGTCCAAAATGCCAATAAGAAGAACACAAGTTACACTGAAGGGGGCGATAATTTTGTGACTCTAACAAAGACCACATCCCATTATTCAGGGAAAGATAATTCCCCCTAACCATAAAATCTGTAAGAACAAATTCCAAATAGAACTGAGATCTTGGGCCAAAATGACCTAGAGTTGCCCTGGGTATTTACTGTACACAGTGGGAACTTGAAAATCTGATGTCATTCTGCTGTCAGTCAAGAGACAAAAGTCAAGAGGTGAACTTGAGTGGGATTCTCTGGAAACTTCCCAGGACCAGCCCCCAATGAAACTGGAGGGCAGGAGGGGTACACTATCCTTCTCCTCTCTGAGAGGACCCACTCTCTCCCTTGAGAGTGTCCCCTTTTTCCTTTTCCCTTTGTCTAATGAACTCATGCCTATTATTCTAAGCAACATGTTTGAAATCTTTCTGGCATGATCACAAGAATGGGTGAGAAAGGATCATTGTGGCTGCCTCAGCTCCACAGCAGGCCCTTGCCCTGTAACACTGCATGTGTATCTGTACTGTGTAAAGAAAGAGTAAACATTTTTGGCCACCAATAGATTAATTTTCTCTTCCTTGAGGGCAGTATTACCCCATTGAGAATGCCTGGCTTAGGTTAAGCATTCAAATTGTATGCAGTAAGAAAATAGAGTATGAACAATCTTCCTCAAATATAATTCTTCCTGCAGCTTTTTATTGGCAGAAAAGTCTGTATCCATCCCATGTTAAGCCAAAACTCTTCAGACTGAGAGATTTCTAAAATAAAAGTTTATTGAGCTGTTATAAATGCTATTACTCAGCCACAAAGAAAAATGAAATTATGGCATTTGCCAGTAAATAGATAGAACTGGAGAGTATCTTGCTAAGTGAAATAAGCCAGTCCCCAAAAAACAAACACATAATGTTCTCTCTGAAATGTGGATGCTAACCCATAACAAAGGAGGGTGGAGAGGGGAAGAATAGAAGTTCATAGTATTAGACAAAGGGTAATGAAGGGATGGGAGGAAGGATGGGGATAGAAAAGACAGTAGAATGAATAAGATATAACTTTCCTATACTCATTTGAATACACAGCCAGTAACTCTACATCATGTACAACCACAAGGATAGGATCCTAATTAGAGTAAGGTATACTCCAGGTATATATGTCAAAACACATTCTACTGTCATGGATATCTAAAAAGAACAAATAAAAAATAAATATTTTTGGTTAAAATAAATAAATATATAAATAAATACTAGCTAGAAAAAGGACCAAATCCTGGGAAAAGATCCTACAACTATCAGTTGCAGAACTAAGTAATAGTTGGACACAGGTCCTGGACCAGAGCTAAGGGCATTTTTTTTAATAATGAAAATTTGTTAAATTGTTTATATTTAACCTGCACGGACTTGGATAAAAGGGACAGTTGCTATGCAAACGGGATAGGAGGGCAGTCCATAAGCAGAAGTCATTGTCACTTTTACATTGTTTGGGGATGTAAGCAGGATATGTTGTCACCTAAGGGATGTGATGGGATTTCAAATTTTGACTCCTATTCAAGAATGAAGCCAGGTGCAACGGTGCAACCTCAGGAGGGTAAGGCAGAAGTATCACCAGTTTGAGGACAGACTGGGTGACTTAGTGAGACCCCGTCTCAAAATAACAACAACAATAACAAACAGAGTAGGGAATGTAGCCCAGTGGTGCAGCACACTTGGATTCAATCCCCAGTATTAGGGAAAAAAATGTGAAATAGAGTTTGCCTGTAGCATACTGTTTAACCTGCCCCATCTTCCAACCTTGATAATTAAATTGAGGCTATCTCAGAATTTTCTCTTTTCATTTATTGCATTGGAATGTCACCTTGCTATTCAGTGTGGTCCATGGAGCCTCATCTTCATCATCACCTGGGAGATGTTAGCAGCCTCTCCTTCCTTCTTTCCTTGTGTTCTCTCCCCAAAGCAAAGGGTGTTAGACTTAGTTGCAGAGGTCAAGACAAAAAACAAAAAAGAATATAAGTTCCTATTTCTCTCCCCAATTAATTGATCTTCTAAATCTCAGTCAAGGCCTCTTTAAGTTGTTTTGGTAGTGATCATTTCTCTTGGATCCAGTATGTAAACAGAACCAGGAACATAGTAAGGATACTTTATCTGTTTTACTATTTTACTGATGCAAAATAACAACTCTGCTTTTAAGAAAACAGCTTATTCTACACCAAATATGAGTGACCAAGACCCAGGAACACAGATTCACGTTTCCCTGAGTGATACATTGCACTGGGAAAGAGGTCACATGACTTAAAGCCAAAGTACAAAGTCATAAATCAATACATTTGGCAAATACATTAGTGAGGACATTAGGTAGGCTGGCTATGGTAAAGTAGCAGAAAGCTTTCCATAGGTTTCAGATTGTCCTCCTGGTGCCAGGGCTTGGTGGTGGGGGTTGTAGTTTCTGTCCATTTTCCATCCCAGCATGAGACAATTGTCTGTAGGAAGGTGGGACAGAGAACAAACTGGAGTTAGATCAGAGACAATGACTGTTTCTTCCTTTAAATCATCCAATTTTAAAGTAGAGACCACTCCACTACAAGGTATTTTGTTACAGCATTCTTAACTTCAGGGGAGGTGGAGGCAGGAGATCTGCTGAGCTTAGTGATATACTCCGAGAGTTTTACATAATAGTTGTGAGAATGTTAGGTCAGATACCAAAGTTAAAGTAAATGGCTATTACAGGCCTAAGATAGCCCAAGATAATTTTGGCTTTCACCTGCAACATTCCATTTCCCCATAATCATGATGGTCTGCTCAGCCAAAGTCAGTCTGCTGAAGTTTTAACATAGATGCAGCTTCTTCAAAGAACTTCATTTTCACAATTTTGAAGAGCCAACAAGTTAACATAAGGAAAGAGGGTACAGAATAACTCAATATGCTATGGTTCCTTGTTTATGAAGGTGAATAATTCTTTTTACATAATAATAAATAATGTTTTAATGTTTAATAATGTTTTACATGTGTAAAACATTTCAACCACATAGAAAAGAAGAAAAACAAAGCAATAGTGAATGCCATATACCCACCTTCAGTGCTAAGGTCTGAATGTTTGTGACCCCCATAATTATTAAATTGTTGAAACCTGTTCCCAATGTGATAGTATTAAGGGGTGGGACCCTTAGAAGGTGATTATGTCATCCTCAAGAGTAGGATTAGTGTCCTTGTAGAAGAAGACCAGAGAGCTGCCTTGTGCCTTCTACCTGTTGGGATGTCATGAGAAGGAGCCTCTAAGAACCAAAAAAAGCTGGGCCTTTGCCAAACCCTGAATCTGCCCATGAGTTGATTGTGAATTTCCCAGACTCCAGAACTATGAAAAAAATTTCTGCTGTTTATAAGCTACCCACTTTATGGTATTTTGTTAATCAAAGGTATTTGGTATTTTATGGTAACCAAGGCACCTAGGTTAACTTTGCCACATTTTGCTACATCTGTATTTTTCTGAAGTAGTTTATTATGAATTACAAATAGTGTATACACTAATTCTTCAGTGTCTATCTTTTATAAAATAATATTTTCTTACATAAAAGATGAGTTTTACTTCACTAAAACTTTTGAGGTTAGAACAAGACATCGACCATATCAAAAAGATTCTATTATTGAACATCTGACTCAATGACAGTAAAAACCAAATGCAGCCTCTTGAACACAGACATACCGGCAAAGGCTTTAACTGGGAAAATGTGGGGAGCTTCACCGGGAAAGAAGGAGAACAGTACTGTTGGAGAGAGAAATCAGGCTGGCCTCTGAACAAGGGAAGGCACCAATTTTTATTGAGCTGCTGGGACGGTCTAGGGTCTGGTATTTTTCCACTGGTCATGACTATGGTGATTTTTTAAAGGAATTTCTTCCTTGTGGAAGATCCTGGGAGACATCATGGTGCCACCCTGCATGTGATCTTTATGGTCAATCTGATAAAAATAGGAGATGGGGAAGGGCACATTCCAGCGTTGTTGAAAGAGTGTGGGTGGAGTTAGGGACAGATCTTAATGGTGACAGCTTCTGGGTCATCCATCCTGTGTCCATGAGGCAGTCCTTGTCTCATTATTATTCCCATCATTTTCTTTTTCTTCTTCTTCTTTTTACCAGCAGGAGGTAAAGAAAGAAAAACAAAACTGGATTTGTTAAAATTGGTTCAAGTACCAGCTGAGACTTTTTATGCTGGTGTTTCCAGAGGGACCCTGACAGAAGAAAGCAAAGTTCTCTTTAATCTTAAACCGTGGGTGAAGACAGTGGTCAAGTTAGGCCAAAAGCCAAAGCTTTCTTCATTGAAAAATGCTGTGGAAAGATTTGTCTAAAATGAGAAGTTTTTTCTTAGTTAAGAATCTCAGTCAACATGGAATTTTTGAAAGCAGAAAGAAGGGAAGGGAGTACAGAAGTGAAAACTGATGATAAGAGAATGATCAGAAAAGAGAAGAAACAGATGGTCTTAGAATCCCAATTTATATACCACGATCAAGGCATCTCTTGCTTCTACCTCCCTATATCCCTTTCTCTTCCAACATTGTCGACTTACTAGGATAAAAGTGTATTAAGGGGTGCATTAGAAAGAGACAGAGAAAGTGTGTACGTGTCTTTGATGGCTGGGAGCAGGAGGAAATAGAGAAAAATCTGCAGTAGAGTATAAGTTGTTCATCATATTGACAACTTTCCAGCATGCTAATATGGTTTTTCTTACAACAAGAATTTCTTATCCTTCATTTCTGAATTTTGAGACTCAAATTATAGAAACTGTCTTGTTTTACAGTTTGAAAACATCTCAAAATCCCATATCTCGGTCCCATTTTTAATACATGAGAAACCAAAGCCCAGAAGTGTTAACTGACATATATAAAAGGGTGTATGGAGATAACAAAATGTTGCTTCTGGGACAGCCAGTGTATCTTTTCTTTTGGTTTTTAGGATATTCAGCCCTACCCTAGGAAGGAATGATGAGGAAGACTTTCACTACAGTCTCTAACCCTGAATGTCCCAAGGATATGTTCAGTCTTTACTTCCCTAAGCCAGCAGAGAAACATTTGAACCCTGTCTCTGTGAGGAATCTTAGCACTTCCAGGAATCAACAGCCTGTCCTTCTTTATAATGATACCTTTCCAGGGGGTGAAAAAACTGAAATTGGAGCAGTTTTTTCCCAAAACTGATCTAATTCCTAAAAGCATTATGTTTACAGGGTATACAAGGCAAGCCTTAAAATTAAGTGAAACAATGAGAGGGTTTTGAAATCTATGAGACAATACCCTCCCTTTTTTCACTTCTCCAGATAAACAGACTTCTTGACTTCTGGGGTAGACAGAACACTGTCATTTAATATAGCTTATAAATTGTGAACTAAATGTTAGTCTGCTGCTACTATTCCAATTGGCTACTTTGCATCACACCCAACAAACATTTCAGGGAAAGATTAAAACCATCCACCTGGTTTAGAGTGGACAGTTTCAAGAACACAGTGGAATTCCTAAATCTTTGGGAGTAAAAAGTGGTCATTCCATTACTTGTCTACTGCATCCTGTTCTTGCTGTCGGAGGACAGATGAAGTGTATCCATGTTCTCTAGAGGACTCTGAAGATGCAGGAATGCAGCTGAGATGCTGGTGAGCAAGGTTCTTTTCAGAATTCTATTCACATTAAAAAGTGGATAAGACAAATGAATGTTTACACAGATGTATTAGAGAAAAATGTGTTTAAGATACAGAGCAAACACTAAATAAATCAAAAGTCACTATGTTTACTACATGTACTCCTATTTATCTGCCTAAAGTTGTATTACACACTAAATTCATTACTTCAAAAGAGGACTTGATCCAAGGAAAGGGGCTACACTGATTCCATCTTTTTTCTTTTCTGTATGCCAAGAAAAACTAATGAAAATGCAGAGGATATTTTTAAAGTCATGTTTTTCTTTGTTGACACACAGCATAAATATTCTCCTAGCAAATAGGCAAGGTAACAGGATCTACTACTAAAAACTCAAGTAGGGCTGGAGTAATAGCTCAGTGGTAGAGCACTTGCCTCACATGTGTGAGACACTGGGTCCAATCCTCAGCAACGCATAAAAATAAATAAATATATTAAAAATTTTAAAAGACATCATGTTTACAAAAGTAAAATAAAAACTCAAGTATTAGTGATGCCTAAAATCCTACTGCTATGGTTTGGATGTCCTCACCAGATCACAGGCTGAAGATGCATCCCCTTTATGGAATTTTAAAAGGTGAAAACTCTAAGAGGTGATTAGGTCATTAGGGCTCTGCCCTTGTGAATGGATTAATCCACTCATGCATTAGTGTACTAATGGTTTAATGGATTAATGGGTTATCTCCAGAGTGAATCTATTATAGAAACCTGTTTGTAGCTCGTGGTCAGTGCTTGCTCAGCATGGGCGAAGCCCTGGGCTTGATCCCCAGTGCCACACACATACACAAGCAGAGTGCCAGCGGGAAGGCCCTCAGCAGATGTGGCCCTGCAACCTTGAACTTTCCAGCCTCCATAACAATAAACTGAATAAACCTTTATAGATTTCCTGTGGCTTTTCATTACAGCAATAGGAAATAAACTTAAGACATGTACCAAGTGTCCTGAGGAAATAATTAGATGAAGTTACAAATACATAGGATGTACATCACAGTTTTTTTTTTTCATAATGTTCAAAAATCAAAATAAATTAAAAGTGGACCTTTTAAATAAGTTTTTAAATCCCTACAGTGAACACAGTAGTGCCATCAAAGCTGACTCTGCAGCGGGTTGACTGACTTGGAAGGGAGGTGGTAAGAGGGGTGCTAACACGGCAGAGCTGTGGAAGGAAAGCCAGCAGATATTGAAGGACCTGGGATTGCACCCATGTCCTGGCCAGATGGGCAACCTGGGCAACTTAGTGGACCTCACTCCACCTTTAGTTCCTAGAGTCAGTCAGGTGTGGTTCCAAACCTCATTCTACAGGGCCTTAGTCAGTTCAGAATGCCACAAACAGGGTGGCTTAAATAGTAAACACTTACTTCTCACAGCTTTGAAGGATGAGAAATTCAAGGTCAAGGCGCTAGTGAATTAGGTGTCAGGTAAGGATTCACTTCCTGGCTCGAACACGCCCCTCGCTGCTTCATTCATCAGTGGGTGAGGGAACTGAGAAGTAGCAAGCACTCCTGTCTCTTGTTTTTGTTTTTCTGGTTTGTTGTTGTTGTTGCTGTTTTGGGGACCAGAGATTGAACCCAGGGGCACTTAACCACTGAGCCATATCCCCAGTCCACACTGAGTCACTTAGGGCTTCGCTAAATTGCTGAGGCTGGCTTTGAACTTGCGATCCTTCTGCCTGGGCCTCTCCAGCCGCTGGGATTACAGGCATATGCCATCATGCAAGGCTCTCCTGTCTCTTCTTAAAAAGGTACTAATCCTATTCATGTGAGTTTCGCCCTCATGATGTAATTACCTTCCAAAGACCCCCATCTCCTAATATCATCACCTTGGGGGTTAGAGACGCATTCAGTCCATAACAAGTACCCACAGTCTCTTGTGGCTCTGACTTGTTGCTTCACTTTTCTGTCCCAATTACCTGTAAAATGGAAATAACAGTTTACCATATTTAATGATAATGATGAAGATTAAATTAGATCATATGAAAAACTCTTAGCATAAAGTCTAACAGATAATGACTATTTGATAAATCTAGATAATACTAAAAAAGAAAACAAAGAATCCACTGCAAAGCAGGAACACCATATGAAAAGGTCTGTGACTGATCAATGAGGAAAAAAATAAAAAGGAAAAAGAAGGAAGTCCTGTTGTGTACTTTGTTTTTATTCTAAAAGCTGCTGGAAGTCATGAGGATTTCAAGCAGGGGCACTGTGCTACAGTCCCATCTGTCCACTCTAATACTTGTCACAGCTCTTTGCACATAGTGATCCCTGTTCACAGATTTTCTTTCCACCTGTGCTCTCCTACTTCCTTTAGATTTCAGAGAAACCTCCCCAACCTGCCTAACCTGGCAAATCCATTTTTCAGAGCTCCCGGCAGTCATGCTTACTTCACCTGATTTATGTCCTTTTCCTTCATGCACATCTCCATGAGATGAGATATTAACCATCAGTGCATATAATTGTGTCTCCATTAGCACAGTGACTGGCCTGTTGTTGTTACTTATTTCATGTTGGATAATGGAGGGTGGAAAGGGTGGGAGGGAGGAAGGAGGGGAAAAACTGAAGAACAGTAAGATGGGGTGGTAGGTGATGAGTTCAGCTCAACTTTAGACATTGATTTTCTGTGGCACATCTAGGTAGAGATGTTCTTAAAACAGAGAAAATGAATTTGGAGCCCAAAAGAAAGATCTGAGCCAGAGAGATACAGATGACTTAAGGAGTCATTAGAACATGGGCACTGACTGAAGCAAGTGAATGTGGAATTGCAGGGTCTTTGGACACAGATGGTTTGGAGTCATGAACCTGAACGTGGGTTGGTTACCAAGTCTCTGAGACTCCTTTAGGAGACACTCAGAGATAGGACCCAATCCCAACTAGGCAGACTTCCAATAACATGCTTCCTACATTCCCAGGCTGTGTCCTACCTCATATCCAGGATGATCACTTAGAGTACCCTGAGAACTGACTAAACAGAAATAAGATGCCTCTATTGGTTTGTCATCTGGAGAGTATTAGGTACTTACTGAATGTTAGGTACTTATTTATCTGTTACAGACAAGGCTGTTAAAACATGCACAACCATACCTTTGCCCAGCTTCCTCATTGGGTTGTTGCCAAGATCCAAAGAGAAAATTCATGTGAAAGGACTTTAAAAAGTGCCAAACACGTGAAGATGACATTGTCATTATGGAAACAAGTGACAAAATTTGGGATAACTTTTTCTACTTCTTTTAAGATGGGAGAAAAGCATTGCATTCGAGTCCATTTTTTCAGATACCTTAGTGGAAAAGAACATGGGTCTTAGAGTCAGACAGGGTTTAAATCTGACTCAGTTATTTTCCTAGTTGTAGTTGCTTCATCCTGGGTCAGGAACTTGACTTTTCTAAGTCTTTGTTGCTCCATATGTAGGATGAAAACAATAATAGTACCTCCTCACAGAGCTGCTTACTAGATAATACCTGTAAAGTGCTCAGCACAGTGTGGCCTATAACATTTACAAGTAAATGTTAAAAATTAAAATTCTCATCATTATCTTTTTTTTCTAGGCTCATACTTTATTGCAAAAATTGAATGTCACATGATGAGTTGACATCAGCTTCTCCAGGGCACAGAAACTTAACTGAGGGTCAGATGATTTTTTTTTCTTTAATTGGGGATTGATCCTAGGGCCTCAAACATGCTAGACAAGTACTCTACCACTGAGCTACGTCCCCAGAAATTTTTATTTTGAGTCAGAATCTTGTTAAGTTGCCCAGGCTAGCCTCAAACTTGTGATCCTTCTGCTTCAGCTTCCAGAGTAGCTGGGAGTACAGGTGTGCACCACTGCACCCAAGTGAGGTCAGACAACTCAGAATCCATTTATGTTGTTTTCACAGATGGAGACTTTTAGACTTTAACTTGAAGTATAAGATCATCAAAGCATTGCTTCTATATGTGGCCAGTACACAGTTCATTCTACTTGTGATAGTGTAAGAGTTGAAATATTTTTTATATCACTGAACAGGAATTGTTCAGGCATTAATTTCTGGACCTGTTATGATTTCAGCCTTGCCAAAGTCACAAATTCCACAGCCAACATCGTTCAATATACACAACTACCCCCTCAACTGAGTCAGAAGAAGCCATCAGCATATCATTAAAGAGTGATCTGTGCAGCAGGAACCAAATGAAGGAATTGTTTGAATCTATCCCAAATCCTTTCAACATGCTGTCATCTGGATTATATCACCAGATGTGTGATGTTGAATTAAACTGCACAATTCTCGGCAACCTACTGGAGAGCTCCCCATCAATTTTTGTTGTTGTTGCAATACTGGGGATTGAACTTGAGGCCCTCTACTATTCAATTATAACTCCGAGTCTTTTTATTTACTTAGTTTTTGAGACAGAGTCTCACTAAATTGTCCAGGCTGGCCTTGAACTTGTCATGTTCCCACCTTAGTCTCCTGAGTTGCTGGGACTACAGGCATGCACCATCATGCCTGGCTATAAATATCTTTTTTTTTAATTAAAATATTTTTTATTTTTACAGACATATTTTGATTCATTGTACACAAAGGGGGTACAACTTTTTACTTCTATGGTTGTACACAACATAGATTCACACCATTCATGTAATCATACATATATAGGATAATACTGTCTGTTTCATTCTACTGTTTTATTCTTTTTAAATAAGATAAATATCCTTTTTAAATAAGAAAACAGTAATGATTCATTTGTTGGTTGCTAGTGAATGTCACTTAACTGGAAGGTAGAATTCACTTAGTGATGCCAAGTAATTTAGGAACAGAGAACATGAACGTATGTTTCTGCTTATAATTAGAACCAAATGAAGCTTGTAAAGTTGTCTTCCTTCTCTTAGTCCTCTTAGTCCTCCTTGAGACTAAGTTGAAAGGTGCCACTTAGGGAGAGTAAATAAGCTATATGACTGAGCCACCATGGGATTCGTTGAATAGTGTATTTGACTGGAAAGGAGGATAAGTATGTATTAGTCAGCTTCATTTACTACAATACAATACATTAGGCAGCTAAATTATAAAGGGAGAAAAGTTTTATTTAGCTTACAGTTTCAGAGGCTGAAAATCCAAATGGCACAGTGCTCAATGGCCATGCCTGGGCTATATGGCCTCATGGTGCTAATGGCAATGGCAGGTGTGTATGTCAGGAGCAACCTAGTGATTACATCTTGAATCAGGAGCAGAGAGCAAGGGAGCACTTGGGGTTCCTCAATCGCCTTTGAGGGCATGCCCCCAATGACCTAAGGACCTTCCACTAGGCCCCACAGCACCTCCCACTACCACCACCCTGGAGATGAAGCAATTACATATGGAACTTTGGGGGCCATTCAACATCCAAACCATAGCAGGGTATCCCAAGAATGAGGGTGCCTATGGGCACTTCAGAACAAAATACTTAAATCAGCCATGTTCCAGAAAATGGTCTGAAGAGACAGTGATGAGAATAATGGAACAAGGTAATAAGGAACTCAATAAAGACCTTGAATTCTATTCACAGGACCTTAAAATTTACATGTGGGACAAATGAGAATTTATGTGTTCCAGAAAAGGAAGAATTTTTTTTTTCTTTTCTCTAAACTATAGCATGTGGACACACTTGCCAGCACCTTCTCCACACCCATGAGGAAAAATAACCCATCCAACACAGAACACCAAATCTGAGATGTTGTGAGAGAAGTCACTCGATTTAAACCCAGCCCTTTCCTGCATTGCTTGTTTTAGGAAATGTGCATCCACACCTCAATGTTACCTTGAATTCAGAATTAGAGAGCGTGAAAAGAATAAAAAATGGAAATGTCCTAAAATACTAAATCCCCATTTACATTTACCTGAAAAAACTGTCCATAGTGTCAAGGTGAAAGTGATCATGCAGGGGTTGGGGGTAAATGCTCATGGGGAGTAGAATAGAGTTTAGAGAGACTTCTGGGGTATTTTCTCCCTATTCTTCCCAACAGATTGTCCATACTTCCTGACAAAGGAGTTCGTACAAGCAGAACAATGATGAAACCCACTCTTAACCACTCACTAACAAAGTAGCATTAAGGACGGCTACTCCTTTCACCATCCTACTGTCCATGTTTTTTTTTTTTTTTTAATCATTCAAATTTATATTGTTGTCAATGGATCTTTATTTATATGGTGACTCAAATCTCCAGGCTACTATATTGCACAGCACAGTTTTAAAATATGAATCTTGCATTTCTCGTGCTTTGGGGGTCTGGTTAAGGAAGTCAGTGCCAGCACCTATATGATGGGATGTCTACCCTATCTTTTCTTCTAGCACTTGTAAACTTTCTGTTCTAATTCCTAAGTCTTTGATCCATTTAGATTTGAGTTTTGTGCAGGTGAAAGGGGTCTAATTTCACTTTTCTACATACAGTTTTCCCAGCACCATTTGTTTAAAAGGCTGTCTTTTCTCCAAGACATCTTTGTGGCACTTTTGTCAAATAACAGACAGCTATAGTCATGTGGATTTGTCTCTGTGTCTTCTATTCAGCTCCCTTGGTCTTCATCTATTTTCGATGCCAATGCCATGCTGTTTTGTTACTGCAGCTCTGTAATATAATTTCAGATCAGGTATTGTGATGCCTCCTGCTTTGTTTATCTTTCTTAGTATTGCTTTGGTTATTCTGGGTCTCTTATTCTTCCCAATGAACTTAAGAATTATTTTTTTCTAATTCTGTGAAGAATGTCATTAATATTTTGATGGGGATTGCAAAAAAATAAAACCAAGAGTCAGTAAGTGGGATGCCATCAAACTAAAAGCTTCTGCACAGCAAAGGAAAAAATTAAAAACATCAAGAGAGAGCCCACAGAATGGGAGAAAATCTTGCACAGCTATTCCTCCGATAGGGGGTGGTTAATATGCAGAATATACAAAGAACCCAACAAATTTAACACACACACACACACACACACACACACACACACACACACAATCAAGAAAAGAACTAAACCAAAACTTCTCAAGAGAAGAAACACAAATGGCCAACAAATATATGAAAAAAATGTTCAACATCTCTAGCAATCAGACAAATGCAAATCAAAACTACACTTAAGATTTCATGTCATTCCAGTCAGAATAGCAATGATCAAGAATATAAACGGTAAGTACTGGCAAGGTTGTGGGGGGAAAGGTACACTTGTATATAAAGCTTTAATAAAAATATGGATTTTTTTATATCCTGTCCCCAAAAGCTATAGAATAAATTCACAATAACCAAGCTATGGAATCAGCTGAGGTTTCCATCAATGGATGAGTGGATAAAGAAAATGTGGTATATATACACAATGGAACATTATTCAGCCATAAAGAGAAATGAAATTATGTCATTTGCAGGGAAATGAATGGAATTAGAGACCATCATGTTAAGCAAAATAAGTCAAACTCTGAAGGGCAAGGGTCATATCATTTTCTCTCATATGCAGAAGTTAAAGAGGAAAAAGGAAAACAAAGGTGGGGTGGGTCTCATAAAAATCAAAGGGAAGTCAATAGAGGAAAGGGACCTGAAGTAGAGGGTCAGCAGTGGAGGGAGGAAGCAGTGCTGGGAGTGATACTGGCCAAATTATATTATTACATTGTGTGTCCATACGAGTGTATGACAGCAAATTCCATCATTATGTACGACTACACTGTATCAACTTTAAAATGTGAGAAAATGGAGATCCAAACCATTTTTTTAAATTTATTTTTATTGTAGATAAATGGGATACATCTTGTTTCTCTGTTTGTACAAACAGAAAAAAGCTGTAGAATACTATAGAGTCCTTTGTATGACACTGACCGACCTTCACAGTCCACCTCCTCTTTGTTTTCCGACACCCACCACCCTCATCCCGATTCCACACGTACTCTCTTGTTGTAGAAATCTGGCTTTCCTTAATAAGCCATGATTTTTAGATCTCCTAGATTTTGATCCTGCTCTCTGTCTAGAATGCCCATCCTTCACTTCCATCCTTTCACAATTTTACCCATTTTCAAGGCCTAATAAAGAAAACCCTGAACCCAACCTCCACAGAAGGACCATCCCCTTATCCTTGGCCTTGGGCAAGTCCTTTGGCATGCCTTAGCCCAGTCTTCTCCTTTGTAAAGAGGAAGTGGTAACCCTGACTCTATTAAAGTTGTCGGGCTATTAGATATGGCATGTTTTCAGGCATCACCACTGAGAAACATGAAAAACGTTGTTATTTTCTGTCCTCCTGTAATAACACTTGTGGTATTAGGGGTCTTTCCAGATGGGATTCTTTCCCCACCCCGCATCAAGACGGTGACTTTATTAGCAACAAAGCCTCAGTCTTGTGCATTACGGTCCCCCACCGTTCAACACACGGTAGCCATTTGACGAATCCCTTGGTTGGGTGGAAAAAATAAATGAGTCAATTACACAAGATGTCACTCTATATAGCTATAGATATACATATACATATACATATATTTAGTT
The DNA here is from genome assembly GCF_902686455.1 of Sciurus vulgaris. Classification (NCBI taxonomy): domain Eukaryota; kingdom Metazoa; phylum Chordata; class Mammalia; order Rodentia; family Sciuridae; genus Sciurus; species Sciurus vulgaris. The sequence goes on along the minus strand of NC_136470.1, from coordinate 18,706,013 downwards.
TATGCCTTCTGTGTATGTATCTTTAGGGAGGCATAAAAAGACATACAATTGTAGCAAGAATGAGAAAAAAAAGATGCCAATATCTTTTAAAGTAGCAAATATTTCTTGTTAACTGCCCAGAAAAACTTGCAAAAGTCTGCCCTAAACCCCGTGACCCTCTTGCTTGGATGGAGTATGAGTTCTAACATTTTGCCATTTTTGACTTTCCCTTCTGGGTCCCTGAATCCTCTGCCACCTCCTCCCTTCCCATAGGGACTAAGCTTTCATCACTGTCGCCAAGGCAACATCAGGGATGCCTCATACCCCGCAGTTCTGCATGTCTAAACGCTGGATGCCTTTGTCCACTGAGTGGGCTGAATTTTTTACCCGCTCACCATCGAAATCAGCTATCTTTTATACAGAACTTTATGCATTAGTCGACCTTTTTGAAAGAAAGCTGCTGTGTAAGTTTCTTCTCTTGCAATGGTCTTTACCCAGACCTGTCAAACCCTTGAATGCACCATACATTTTTGGTCCTTAAGAGCAAATATAAAAATCGCCTGTTTAGCCTTCGTAAGCATGTGCAATATAAATGCGGGTCAATTTAAAAAGCACGCAACAGTGCATTCATAATGGGTTTCCCTTTTAAAAGCACAGTAGACCAAAAATAAACCTGACAAAGGGCAGCTGTGGAGTTTTAACATGTGGAAAACTCCACAGGCAGCAGTTATGTAACTCGAAAGAAACATGATAAATATTTCACACCGTTAGGTGAACTTCCAACTGTGACACGTGAAAAAGCAAAGAACACACCTTAACTCCCGAAGGAGCAAAACGCTTCAACTAAGACGCCAAGGCTAGTCTAACATCTGAGACCTGACTTCCAGCACGATCGTGATTGCTTTTCTTTTTTTATTTTTTTCAGGTCCAAGGCAGAGCTCGCAAACTCCCTCTCCCAGCGCTTCCCTCGCGGTTTCGCCCGTTTGGCAGAAATTTTCCAACAAGCTCTTAGCCCTAGGCTGAAAACCGAAAAAGAAGTTTTGTGCAGAGAAGAAAGAAGTCGGGGCAAGGCAGGCGGAGCCCGCTCGCAGCCGAACACATCACCGATCCCCACGCCCCGCCCGTGCCCCCTACCCGGTGCGCGCCTCCTGCCCCGAGCTCCTCGCCCTGGGGACAGCTGGCAGCCCGCGCAGCACCAGACACAAAGCCGATCAATCCCGGCGGCGCGGGGGCGGGAGCGACCCGCCAGGGCTTTCCCTTCCGCTGCTAGCTTTCTGTGGCCCACCCCCAGCTAGGACCCAGCGGACACCTTGTCCCTCTTCCACGCCCCCAGCCCCCTCCCCTCTTAAAAAAAGAACGGCCCAGAGCCCCATCCCAGGACTGGAAGACTGAAGACTGGCCTCTTGGCAGCCCGCAGAGAAGGCGCCCCTGGAAGAGAAACTGACATCCCTTCAAGACCCGCCCCTCCCCTCCGCTTCCTCGGCTCCACGACTCCCTCCGCCTCTACCGCCCCAGAAGTTCAGGGGCCCCCGCCCCGCCTCCTGCACTCCGGCCGCTGGGACCCTGGATCTCGGCGCCCAGCAGCCAGCTCCGGCCCCGGGAAGATGGCGAGGAGGAGCAGCCACCGCCTCCTCCTGCTGTTGCTGCGCTACCTGGTGGTCGCCCTGGGCTGTAAGTTGCTCGGGTACCTCCACCCACCTCCACCCTCCCACCGCCTCCTACTTGGACCAGCCTCCCCCAAACCTCCGGCGCCCAGACGCGGCGCTCGCGCACGGCGCCTCCGCGGCCCTGGGCTGGGGGTCTGCCGAGGGGCATCAGATTGTACATTCAGCGAGGGGAAAGGCCGGGTGAGGGGACCTGCGGGGAGGGGGAGCCGGAGATCTTGGGTTTCTCGTAAAACAGCGTCAGATTTCGTCCGTTCTAGTTCAAAGAAATTAAGGGTGTCCGCTAGCAGATTCTCGTCTTCTTACAAAGTTGGGGTAAGTTCTCAAAGACGTTGGGACGTGATCAGAATGCAGAACTCTACCCCGAGGATGCTAAGAGCCCAAGAAAGATGGCATCGGTAGGAGGCAGGCGCCGGCCGCGCTCCAAGTAGCGGCGGGCCGAGCGGGCAGAGGCAGAGTGGTCTCGGCTCGCTAGGTTCACACTGCGCGGGTGCCATGCAGGGCGCTGGTGCCAGGCGTGGGTGGGGGAAGTTCGTGGCCGCCGAGCCAGAAGTACTTTTATCCTCTCCACCTGCACATGGACATTCAGGGACGTCTGCTCGGTCGACTCTAGCCAGCTGCTGTGTCCTCGGGGGACGTCCAATGGGACGATTGTTAGAAAGATGCAAAAGCCTAAAGATCCAGTAGCTTAGCAGGGGAGACATCCCAAAGCCAATTTCACGGGATGGTTTTAAACAGGATTTTCACAGATTCTGAACTCCTGAGATTTAAAGTCCTGGGAACAGTTCCTTTTGTTTTCTTCGCGTTAAGTTTTTTGGAAAACTACAATAGAACTTAAGCAATGAAGTCGTGCTTTGTCTTTCGTCCCCCGCCCCCACACACACACTTTCTAACGTTTTTTCTATTTTTTCTTTCCTTTTTTTTTGTAAAATGAGTTATTGTTGCTATTCAAGTCCTAGTAATATAATACGTATAATACTTAAAACAACCTGCCAGATGAGTGTCTTACCACAATAGCGTGACTTTTTCCCACTATTTCATTGCCCAAGTAATCGCTGCTCAGCCCAGTATCAGGTCAGCTATGTTCCTTAGAGGGGAAGGAGGGTGCACGTTGTCTCAAGGAAGGGACATGTGCTGACCTATATCAAAGAAAACCGAACCAAGAAGGCAGAGTTTCACAATTAAACCTTTGTGCAATTTTGAAATATCAATTGGTATCACATTGAATAGCAAAGGGAAAAAAATGTACCCATGCCAAAGGCAACAAAGACGCAAGCTGGAGGAATTGTAACAAAACTACAGGGCTAGACATGTATTCCACTGAAATTTTAAATATCCAAAAGGATTGTGACTTTAGTGTAAAAATGTGCTAACTAAAAACAGTGAAAATCATTTTACTGTTATTCTTGTTTAGGCATCAAAATAGAAACAATATACCCTGAGTTTGAAGTTGTAGGCAAGAAACCACCAAGAGGCAATCAATCAATCAGAAAAAATAAGATAAAATAAAATAAATGGATGAATGGGCAGGATTACCTCTTCACGTGTTGAGTAAATATATAATACATGGCCTCTACTAATCCAGATTCATATTGGGGGTTAATTTAGAAGTATTGTGGGCGTGTTTTCCATATTGTTCCTAGGATGTCAAAAAGTCTGGCATTGCAAGTATTTTCTTTTCTTTTGGGGGGGGTGGAGGTGGGTGTATGGTATTGGGGATTGGTATATCCCTAGTCCTTTTTTAAAAATATTTTTTAGTTGTTGATAAACCTTTATTTTATTCACTTATTTATATGTGGTGCTGAGAATCGAACCCAGTGCCTCACACATGCCAGACCAGCGCTCCACCACTGAGCCACAACCCCAGCTCCCTAGTTCTTTTAATTTTTTACTTTGTGACAGGTCTTACTAAGTTGCCGAGACTGGCCTTGTACTTGAGATCCTCTTTCAGCCTTCAGAGTTGCTGGGATTATAGGCATATACTCCACACCCAGTTTCCCCTACTGTTAGAATCTTATTAGTAGAGTACACAGTACACTTTGTTCAGATTTTCCTTATTCTTACCTGGTGCCCTCTTTTGTTCCAGGATCCTTGCAGGATCCCACGCTGCATTCAGTACTCATGTCTCCTTAGGCACCATGACTGTGGCAGTGTCTCAGACTTCCCTTGCTTTGTATTACTTTAACAAGTTTGAGGAAAACTAGTCAAGTGTTTTGTAGAATGTTCCTCATGGTATTTCTCTGATGTTTTTCTCATGACCCAAATGGGGTTATAGGGTTTTGGGAGAAGGATCACAGAGGGAAAGTGCCATTTTCACCATATCATATTTAGGGAGCATCTTGTAAACATGACTTACTACTGTTGATGTTGACCTTCCTCACTTGCCTGAGGTAGTGTGTGTCAGATTTCTGTGTAGGTTACTTACCCTGTTTTTCTCATTTTCATACCATATATTTTGGAAGGAAGTTACTATGCACAATACACACTTAAGGAAGAAGAGTTATGTTTTACCTCCTTGAAGGTAGAATAACTTCATAAACTACTTGGAATTCTTAGGGAAAGAGGATGTGTCTCTCATTTATTTAACCACTTATTTTTATATCCACATGGGCTCATATATATTTGCTTTATACTTTGGTTGGTAATCTAACACTATTTTATTTATTAAAGATTTGGTGGATTTCTTAGGCTGTAATTATGTACTCATTTTCTTCCTATTCCTTCCAAATGTAATTGTAGCATTCCTTTTTTCCAATCCTTTCATATCTAATTATAATATCATACTTATTCCATTCTTTCTACTATTTGTCAACCTTTTATATATATTTCTTAGTACTCTGGAGGATTTTTTTATGTTTTTCCTGCCACTTAAAATATGAGTTCAATATATTTATTGATATGGACATTTATTTTTGTATTTAGTTGATGTTTTAGTCATCTTTCAATTACTGTAACAAAATACCTGAGGCAATCAACTTAAAAAGAGGAGATATTTATTTTGGCTCATAATTTCCTAAATTTTGGTCCATGTTTGGTTGGTTCCTATGCTTTTGGCCCTGTAGTAACACATCACATCGTAGTGAGGAACACATGTTAGAGCACATCTTCAACTCATGGCCTAGATGTGAAAAAGAAAAAAGTAGTAGTTTTCCCAGTTTCCCTCAAGGATATACTAGAAGACCTCCCATTAGACCAACCAATTAAAATTTGCACCTCTTTTCAATAGCACCATAGACCGTGGACCAAGACTTTAAAACACAGGGTTTTGAGGGACCCTTATCTAATTTATAGCAGTTGAATTATATTTTTCTTTCCCACTCCAATAGAAAAGGAATTTCTTGATGTTTGCTCGCCACTGTATGTCCAGTGCTGAACAGAGTACTTAGTTAATAATAGATGTGAACATGTACCTGATGGTGTATTTGTTCATTTAGACTGCTGTAACAAAATGCCATAAATTGGGTAACTTGGGTTTTTTTCTCACTGTTTTGGAGACCAGGATGTCCACAATCAGCATAAGTGGGTTCAGTGTCTAATGACGGCTCACTTCCTGGCTCAAAGATGGTTCAGGGGATTGAAACCAAGGGTTTTAACCACTGAGCCACATCCCTAACCCTTTTTATTTCTTTGTTTTGAGACAAGTTCTTGCTTAATTGCTTGGATCCTCACTAAGTTGCCAAGGCTGGCTTTGAATTTGCGATCCTCCTTCCTCAGCCTCCCAAGTTGTTGGGATTACAGGCATGCGCCACTGTGCCAGCTCTGGGGCCTCTTTTATAAAGGCACTAATTTCATTTACAAAGGCTCTCCCTCAATCATCTCTCAACAGCCCCATATCCTAATACTAACATGTTGATGATTAGGTTTCAACACATGGATTGCCTTTTTTGGGGGGAGGGGCAAAAACATTCAGATAAAAATAGATACATAGACTTAATAATTACAGTATAAATCATGAAGCACCAACTACTGTTGAGTAGGTAAGGTGTTGAAGTTTCCAGAGGTGTCATCTAAGCTGATATATCCAAAATCCCAAAAAGAATGAATGAGTGTTTGGTACTGGGGAGGGGCTGTTCATGCTTTTTGGGATTAGCCAAGGAGTTGAGTGTGAACAGGAACAGTTCCTGACACTAGCTGGCTAGTAGAAGCTGGTCTTCAGATCTGCACTGAAACACACACCAACCACTTGGCCTGAGTCTGTAATCTTATAAACCGATAAGGTCTTAGGTAGGAGAGGTCTTGATCTTTTGTAAACTCAGAGTTCTGCCTCCGTGGCAGTACTGACCCAAACAGCACTCCAGGGGACCAATGCCAGGAAAATTCTGCCTTCTGTAAACATTGTTAAGAACAAAGCTTCCCAATTAATTTGTTGAAGGGAACCAGTCCCATCCTGGCATAGCCTCAATTAGCTGATGATATAAAGGTCAAAATGAGGTAGTTGGTGGACCTGATAACCATTTCAAGACTATAACAGAAATGGCATTAGAAAAAAAAAGGCCATAAACAAAAACTTTAGCCTAAAGAGAACAGTGAGTTCCCCGTGGCTGAGAACATTCCTTTACCCCTCCACCTGACTAGTGTCATGAGGGGAGCCCAAGAGAGCTGCCCGCTGGGGAGGTAGCTCAGTGGTGGGGCACTCGCTACAGATGATCACTCCTGATGGTTTCCACTGTGATGCTTTTCACCTGGGTTTGGGTTTTTTGGTTTGTGTGTTTGTTTTTTGCTGGAGAATCTATGTTTAGACTATAGGCAAGAGGTGCATTCTTTGTTAAAGTCCAAAAGCACCACGAATCTGTACAGGTTATTTTTTAAAGTAACATATTCTTTTCATCCCATAGTGACAAAGTGTAACGGTGCTGAGTACGTAGTCTGGGATTCCTCTGTTGACAGATTGACATCTAGAAGAAGGTAAAGCAAAACTGGACCCAGGTTCTAATTCCCCTTTTAGAACCTTTGTCAAAGGCAGAAAAATAAATCTTAAAACTGGACACTAAAAAACAAAACAAAACAAAAAAAAAAAAAACTGGACACTGTTTTCTTGGAAGGCTAGAACTGAGAAAAAAAACCCAACTGGTTAATTTTCTGTGAAGAAGAAAAAAAAAAAAAAAATGCCCACAAGCAATATTGTACAGATTTATTTTCTTGAAGTTCAAGTGGTCAGGAGTCTGAAGCAAGTCTCACTGGGCTAAAATCAAGTTACCAACAGGCAGAATCTTGTTTGCATGGCCCGTCCACGAGTCAAAGCCAGCAACCCAAAATGCCATCTCTTTGGTTCTCTCTCTTCTTTCTTTTCCTTATTAGGGTCCTCCTCATTTCACTGGGTCCAGCTGGGTAATCCAGGATAATCTCCCTATTCAAGGTCAGCGGGTTAGCAACTTTAGTTCCATCTACAACCTTAATTCCTATTTACCATGTAAAGCACATGGTTGTAGATTCTGGAGAACAGATTGTGGACACTTTGGGGGAGGACATCAGTCTGCCTACCACACCAACCAAAAAGAAGATATGTAGAGCAGTGGTGGAGTCAGTGTTGTGGTCCAGAATGTTCTAGATCTCATGCAGCAGCCTTAACTTTTACCTTTAGATTATAACTCATGGTGAGATAAAGTGGTATTTTTCACTTTGCATCAAACTGCAGTATAGTGGTAAAAAAATATATACTCGGTGCTAAACTCAGTGCTTACTCACTAGCCGTGTGGCCTTGAGCGGGTTTTTTAACTTGAACGGGTTTTTTAACTTCTGTTGTGCGTCAGTTACCAAATGTAAAGGTGATAACCCCAATCGTGGTGCCGACCTCATAGCTGTGTAGGGAGAATTACGTTGACATGTATAGCACACTTAGAAAGCTGAAGAGGGTACTGAGAGCTCTTTTTAACCAAGAATATCAGTCAGATTTGCATTTCAAAGAGAACACACTGGATGAAGCATGGAGGTTAGAGAGACTGGAGAGCTGGCAATTGCTTGTAGAAGTATTTTTAAACATAGTTTATTGAAATATATACTCAAAAATTACACATATTCTTGCACCCACAGAGAATAATTTCGTATTTGGTTGTTTTTGTGGTACTGGGGATTGAACTCAGGGCCTCACACGTTAGACAAGTGCTCTACCACTGACTATATCCTCAGCCCTTGTATTTGAAACATGGCTGATTAATCAGGGACTTGAGAAAAGTTTGCACCTTCCTTCCTTCTTTCCTTCCTTCCTTAATTTTTTTCCTTTTGGTACTGGGGATTGAACCCACAGAGCTACATCCCCAGTTTTCTTTTGTTTGTTTGGTTTGGTTTGGTTTGGTTTTTTTGAGACAGGGTCTCACCAAGTTGCTGAGGGTCTTGTTAAGTTGCCCAAGTTAGCCCTGAACTGCAATCCTGTCTCAGGCTTCTGCCTGGACTTCAGGCATGGGCCACCTGCAATGTTTGTTCCTGGGTTTTTTAAGGGATCTTTTTTCTCTCCCTTTCCATGCTGGATTAAACCCAGGCCTTCCTGCATGCAAAGCATTCACTCTACCACTGAGCTGCTCCCCTAACCCCTAAGGAACCTTAATGTTTGCTGCAAGTGTTTCCAGGTTTCTGTTCAGCTCCCAACATATAAACATGAACTGTTAGCTCTTTTGGGTACAGTTTATCTTCTTTCAGTCTTACACACTTTCCCACCCTTGGGCTTATATTCCTTCAGGATTAACTGTTCCCAGAGTTGCCACCCTTTGGAGGGCTATTTGTTAGATTTGATGGATTGAAATTTCCTACTCATGTAAACGTATAAATGCATGAGAGAGAGACATTCAGACAGAGAGAGAGACAGAGAAAGAATGCCTGGGACCACAAGACCCTACTCTTTGTATCTTCAGGTCAGTGAGTGGATAGGAAACGTTGTTCAGTTTGAGTTGTTCCCACAGTTTATGAGCAGAAAAGCAAAGAACTGTAGTGGACCCAGTTCTGTGAAAATGTTTCAAGAGCTACACTCTTAGCTGGCTACTTGTTTGATTCATCAAGTCCTGAGCAAGAATCCTTGTGAACTTCACCAACAGGAATTTTGGTTCTTTCCTAGCGAGTCCTACCTCCCTGCCTTGCTCTTGGCTTTCTTTCTCTGTTCCACTCCACTATTTTTAGTATTCACTTTTTATTCCTTTTGTTAGATTTCTTTTTTTTTTTCTTTTGGGTTACAGGGATTGAACCCAGGTGCTTTCTACCACTGAGTAACATCCCCAGCCCCTTTTATTTCTTCACTTTTTTTTTTTTTTTTTTTTTTTTTTTTGGTGATGCTGGGTATTGAACCCATGGCCCTGTGCATGTGAGGCAAGCACTCTACCAACTGAGCTATATCCCTAGACCCCCCCCCCCAGCCCCTTTTATTTTTTATTTTGAGACAGGGTCCTGCTATGTTGCTTAGGGCCTAGCTAAGCCTATGTTATATTTTTTGATGTTTGTTCTTTTTAGTTATGCATGATAGTAGAATGGGTTTTGACATATCATACATGGAGTACAACTTCCCATTCTTCTGGTTGTACATGATGTGGAGTTAAATTGGTCATGTATTCACATATAAACATAGGAAGTAATGTCCCTTTCATTCTATCTTTCCTATTCCCATTCCCCCTCCCTTCCGTTCAGTCCCCTTCAGACTAATCCAGAGTGCTTCTATTCTTCCCTACCTGCCCACCTTTATTGTGAGTTAGCATCCGTATATCAGAGAACATTCGACCTTCGGTTTTTTGGGTTTGGTTTATTTCACTTAGCTTGATAGTCTCCAGTTCCATCCATTTACCAGCAACTGTAAGGCTGTGTTATAAGGTATATCTGAAATATGAATTTTGTTTTTAGACTGGGTTCTATCATCCAGAAATCTCTTTCTGTATATGCAAACTTCAAAATTTGAAATGCAAAGGATTTGTGGTCCCAGCCATTTCAAATAAGGGACACTCAACTTGTGAAGAGTCAACACATATCATCTGCCCTGTGTCCTTTTTGTGAGACTTGTACAGTTGTGCCTGCCCTCATTTTATCAAAACAGAACCTGCTGTCTTAGTCTTAGCTTTCTTTACTCTGTGAATGCCTGCTAAATACTTTAATATGGACAAAATAAAAAGTATAAAGATTATTAAATGCATTCACTTATATATTTAAAAAATAATATACATAATGGTAAATTTAAATTGCGCAGAAAAGTTATTTTTTTGAAAAAAAAATAGGTTTCCTTTGCAGCCCTCCTGACTCCAATTGTAGGACCCACAGAGAACCCACTCCTAAGTTCTTACCTAGAGTTTCAGGAAATTGGGGAAAAAACAGTTCCAGTATAAATGAACATTCCTATACACTTTCTTTAAAAGTGAAAATCAAAATTTACTGTACTTACTGTTCAGCGTCTTCTAGCTAATCAAATCATATTACATATCGTATTCTCCACCAAAAACTTATTTTTGTTAGTAATTAAGCCACAACCCAAAGCTAAGTCTCACAAGTAGGCTTCATGACAATATCTCACAGAAGCCCTTTAAATCGTTGCATCAAAATGCAGTAGGAGCTACCTTCTAACTGAAGCTACCAAAAAGAAATAGGGGGACAAAGTAACTAACAAAAAAGAGGGAGACCAACTTCCAAACTAGTAGCCAAATCTAAGGAGGGAAAAATACCTACCTGATGCAATGAGAAAGCCTAGAGAAGAGAATTGGGCCAAAGCAAGAGAGGGCAGACATTAGCACCAGCTAAGATTCACAGACAAGTGCAAATGGGTGCTATTTTTAAAGGAGACCAGAGAAGAAGGAATGACCACAAATAAAAAGGGAACATGTCGAACTACTGGGAAAGTGCTAATTTTAAAAAGGGAGTTGAGTGTTTATGTTTTAAAAGATGCTTCAGGGGCACTTTAAAATAGGAATGAATTCTGATCAGCAGCAGAACTGACACAATAAATTAAACTGTGACTCAAGTGTTTATTTATCCAATGATCTAAACACATAGCCATCTATGTCATACAAATATTAAAATTCTGCATAAACATATTGGAGCCATGGTTGTGTTTTGACCCATATAATAGTGCTTTTGGTTTTAGAACAAATCAGATTCCTTTGTGCCGTGTGTGTGTGTGTGGTGGGTGTGAACACATTTGTGATTTAGCCTAGATACAGTATATCTTCTTAACCTCCATGAGTCTCTGTTGTTGTCATTGTATAATATTCTCCACACGGTCAAATGCAATTTATCCCTTGAAGGTCTAACTCCAAAATTCTTCACCTCTTCTCTTAGAACTTTCCAACTCATTCATCCATCAAAGCTGAAGTCTGTTACATATTATACTCCAATGATCTTGGCATATTCCTGGTTCTCTTATGGCACTTACTGAACTGTTCTGTTATAGAGCATACAAGTGCACCTGTCTAGATTGTGGGTTTGTTGAGGTGTCCTAGCAACAAAGTACATGGCCTGTGGTGGTCCTTTAATAATCAGTTAACAGAAGTAGATAATCTAGAGTTTACTTGTTTCTTAATTTCATAAAATTCCATTACCTTTTAATATAAAAACCCCAGGACACATGTAAAAGTAATAATACCTAATTATTTTAGGGATTTTTTCATAATTAAATTTTTTGCATAATTTTACTGTTTCTAGAACTCTTACCTCCCTTTGTTAACTGTGCCTCCCTAGAGTTAAAAGGAAATATATTGACTGGTCTGCCTTAGGGAGTTTTACAAAATTCTGTTGATTGGTGCTTCCTTGATTAAAAACTCAGATAAATCAAACAATATAACCCTTGAAATTTGCCTGAGATAAAACAAAACAAAGGATTTTAGAGAGTTATAAAAGTGTTCTCTGGAGCAGAGGACTCCAGATTTGCCTCTCATGGTGGAATCTCTTTACCACTCAGGTGAGATCCTAGCAATCTAGGTTCATAATGGCACAAGTTTATTAAGAGAGATGAGAAAATAGAGCTTGATAAAGTGATCTTTATTTCCAAACCAAAGGCAATTTTCTTAAGCTTTCTTGTTTATCTTGTGGGATCTTGACACCTGCTCATTATCACAGAAAAAAACTTCCTCTGGATCCAGGTGACTCATCATCTCCATCCAAGGTTATCATCTCCCAGTTACGTATGGGAAAATTCAAAGATCAGATGCATCCTGAGAATCTCAGCTTCTGCACTGTGACCTGGAAAAACTGTCTGAGGGTGGTGGAATGTTCAAAAACACTGCCTGGGACAATGATCTTCAAACCTTTGATTATACATCCTACTTCTTCTGAAAAGAACATATGCCCCAGTATAGGCTTTTGGTTATAGGTTATATCCATACATTTCTGTATCAACATATGATATTAATTATGAACACATACATGGAGAAATGGAAAAATCAATACACAATACCTTTATGGGGACAGAAATGAGATGATGTCAGGTGTTGTGGCACACACCTGTAATCCAGCAGCTTGGGAGGCTGAGGCAGGAGAATTGTGAGTTCAAAGCCCGTCTCAGCAATTTAGCAAGACACTGTCTCAAAATAAAAAATATAAAAAGGGCTGGGGATGTGGCTCAGTAGTTAAGCACCCCTGGGTTCAATGCCCAGCGCCAAAAAAAAAAAAAAAAAAAAAAAAGAAGAAGAAGAAAGAAAGAAAGATAGATAGATATTACAGCACTTTATAAAACTTCTTAAATTAAAACCTTGTGGGATTGGTACAAAAATAGACAAACAGAACAGTGGAACAATATGTAACACCCAGAAATTAGCCCTATTTCCTGGAAATTCAGTGTGTGTGTGTGTACACATATGGTAGCATCTGAAAACAGGGAGAATGCTTAATAAACATTCTTAAAATAATGGGGTAGCCACTTGAGGAGAAAATAAACTGGAACCTGACAGTGTACATGAGAGTAAATTCCATGTGGATCAGAGATCTATATGTAAGTAAGCAAATACATAAATAAAACCACACTCCTTCCCCTTGCCTGCTAAAGATAACCAAGACAAAATAAAGCAGGGTTGTGTCCTCCTGAACTACATTTATCAAGAGAGCACACACACAGGAGAAATAAAGTACCCTGTGCCGGGTGCAGTACTACACACCTGTAAACCCAGGTACTTGGAGGGTGAGGAAGGAGGGTGGCCTCAGCAACTTAGTGGGACCCTACCTCAAAATGAAAATAAAAAGGTCCTGGGATGTAGCTCAGTGGTAGAGAATTCTGGGCTCAATCCCCAGTACTACAAATAAATAAATAAAGCACCATAAGCAAATCAAAATATAAATGTTTAATTGGGAAAAGTTATTTGCAATTTAAATCTCAAAGAATTATTGTCACTGATATAAAAAGAGTTCCTAAGAGTTAAAAGACAAACATTGAAAAAATTTTAAATGGCATTAAAATAAACCTCAGGGAGTTCTCAGAAGAAAAATTTAAATGGTTCTTCAAAGATGAAGCTCTGCTGAATATAATTTAAAATGCAAATTAAACCATTACCAAGATAGCATCACTTTCCTACTGGATTAACAAAAGCACATAACTCAGCAGCATCTTTGTTTTTGAAGCTGTATGGAAACAGATGCTCTTAGACCCTACTGATGGGGCTGTGTAATGTACACATGCTAGGGAGGGGAATTCAGCAATATGTGGAGAAATTACTTATCTCCTGTTTGACCCATCAACCCCACTATGGGGAGCTCCATTTAAATCTGTAGTTGCAAAAATGGGGTATGTAAAAAAAAAAAAAAATAGTGTATGTCTTATGCATGCTGTTCATTTCAAAATTATTTAAGAAATATTTAAAACAATCAAATACCCATCAGTAGGGGGTTGGCTGAATAAATAACACAATAGTACGCAGTGTAACCACGTGAAGGGACAAGGGTGATCTCCACACATCTGTATCCCAGGATATTGAGGTCAAGGTGCAGGGCAGTACCATGAGGCTCATGACATTCTGTGTAGGAAAGAAACACTGGAAGGTTAAATAGAAACTCAAAAGTGGGCGGAAGGAGCAGTGATGGAACAGACTTCTCTTACCATAACTTATTACACAGATTTGACCTTGAAAACTTAAATGTTTTACCTCAGGAGATAAAATTCACTAAAACAGCCTTCTCTAATCATTGTGTTAGAGTATAATGCAAATCAATAATTGTATTAATGTACTTAGAACTCAAGTTTTATAGTGTAGAAAAAAATCTATGTATAAAGTTTTTAAAAGTTAAGTAAAAATCCTGGAACATTATAATTGAATTGAACTCATGAACCCAGTATGAACTCATGTTATTGTTTTTCTTTTTAAAGATATATATATATATATGTGTGTGTATGTGTGTAAAGTATAGACGACATGTTTATATATATGATATAAGTAAGTATCTATATTAGTCAGCTTTTTGTTTCTGTGACCAAAATACTGGAGAATATAAGAGGAAAAGTTTATTTGGGGATTCTGGTGTCATTTGATGGTTAGTTGGCCAGCTTCATTGCTCTAGGTCTGAGGTGAGCAAAGGAAAGCTGCTTAGCTCATAGCAGCCAAGAAAGAGTGAGGTGAGGAGCCAGGGACAAAATATAATCCCTAAGGACATACCCGAAGTGACCTACTTCTAGCCACACCCCACCTGCCTGCAGTTACCAGCCATTACAGTAATCCTTTCAAGTTATTAATCCATCAACTGGATTAACCCACTGATGAGGTTACAGCTCTCTTAATGTGATTATTCCACTTCTGATCATTCCTACATTACCTAACATGAGCTTTGGGGGAGAGACCTCATAAAGACCATAGCACTATCTCTGTTCACTTAAAGGCCAAAAGAAATCATCATAACCTATATCAGTCAGTTCTGTGAAATATCAAATAACCTAAAAGAAATCACTGTAGTTTGCCTCTATGCACATTATTTTTTGCATGTGTTCAAAATGGTGACTCTAGGTTAGCTGCTATATCTCTGCCTTCTCATTTCAGGATCCAGGCTGAAGGTGTTGGCCCTGTTTGGGACAGTCTTTGTGGTCTCAGGAAAGCAAGAGGCAGAACTAAACCATTAAACAGTTTTTAAAGCTTGCTCTTAACATGATGTATGTTTGTTGGTCAAAGTGTATCACATGGCCAAACCTGGAACTGTGGTGCAAAGTGTGTTCTGCCTGATGAGAACTTATGGGTCATGTAATAATAAGTGAGAAGGGGGTTAGCAACTGGGAATAATAATACGATCTGTCCTTCCACCCCATAAAAATGAGTATATCTAGCATACAGATTAGAATTTCTAAATATTCCACGTGAACTAAGGCCCTTCAGAGGATTATCTGGTTCCATGCTTGGAGTTGGGCATGTATAAGATAAACCTAGGATACTTTATTGCATTGCAAAGCAACTTAGCTCTCAAAGACTAATGAGACTGTATCTAAAGGACATAGGAATCAGCATAAAAATGCTCCCTTTGGCCAAATTGGAAGTAACTTGGGAATTAAAAGTGAAAAAATATATATTGAATGCCATTGATTTAAAGATGTTGAGCATGCATATTATAAATGCAATAATTATAAAAAACAAGATACTAGAAAGAAAGATAATAAAATAAGAAGTCATTGGTCTTTGGTCATCATTAAATTTGCCTAGGTCAAATATTCCTTTCTTTGATACTTAGCAGTCAAAGAATTAAGTCTATCCTGCTTTCCTTTAAGAATTTATATGCATGGCATTGGAGTGATTTCCTAGTATGTGTAAGTCCCTGGGTTTGATCCCCAGCACTGAAAAAAAAAAAAAAAAAAAAGAGTGTGTATAATATAGCCTTAATTATATGATTATTAATAGTTAAGAAAATCATACAGAATGTTGATGTAGAATTTTACAATAGAAAGATCGGTCTGTTTTCACTTGAAACAGATTATCAGAAGCATCATTAAAAGTGGGACAGCTGAACACTGTGATACAACAGGAAACATACAGCACTCACTGTGCATTGTTCTTTCTCATTCCTCCAAAAAGAAGAAATGGAAGGAGAGGGGAAGAAGGAAGTAAGTCTCACTGAATCAGCTTCAGTGGAAGGTAGAGAACAGATTCAGTGACACCACAGGTAGCACAGGGCTAACCCCAGAAAGTCGATTATTCTACAGAATAACTGACCAACTTTCTGCAGTCGATGGCAGGAAAGGAAAAAAATTAAGAGAAGAGGGAGGGAAGGGCAAGTTCATTCTACATTCAAAACAAAACAAGACAGAAAGCTTAAGGAAATGTAAGACTGAGGTGTAGTTTGGATCCTGATTCCAGCAAGACATGGGGGAGTTTGACTAGGGCTAGATTTTAGATTATACCAGTTATTTTTTATATTGTTAGTTGTTCCAATGGCGTTGTAATTATACGTCTTTAATTTTTAGTGATGCCTACTAAAAGATTAAAATTATTTGACATCTATGATTTGCTTTAAAATTCCTCAACAATAAAGATAGATTAAATAAATGTAGCAAAATCTTTATAATTGGTGAATCTGGTTGATGAATGTATGGGTTTATTGTCCTTTTTTCTCTATTTTTGTGAATATTTGAAATGTTTCATAATAAAAAGCTATTTAGCCTGGAGAGAGAGCTCAGTGGCAGTGCTTGGCTCACATGCACAAAGCCCTGGAGTTGATTCCCAGTACCACAAAAACCAAAGATACAAAAAATTATTTTAAAAGGACTGGGGATGTGACTGAGTGTCCCTGGGTTCAATCCCTTGTACCAAAAAAACAAAAACAAAAACTACACTAAAACTATTAAAACCAATAATAACAGAAAGGGGGAAAAAAAAGGGAGAATAATAATGTGATAAAAAGTCCATATATCTTCTCTGCACCCCTCTGAGTTTTCTTGTACATTCCACCTTAGGGTCTACTGGTTTAAAGAGAAAATAAATAGACCAAAGTAAGTATTCTTGCCTGAATGTTTGTATCCCTCAAATTCATGTTGACTCCTAATCCCAGAGCAGTAGTATTAAGAGGTGGGTCCTTGGGAGATGATTAGTGCTCTTATAAAAGAGGTCTGAGGGAAATTGTTCACACTTCTGCCACAGAGGACACAGAAGAAGGTGCCATCTATCCCCATCTGAGGGGGCCCTCACCAGATATCAAATCTGCTAGCCCTTTGTCTTGTGACCAGTAAATATCTGTTGTTCACTACCCAGGCTAAGGTTATTTACAATAGCAGCAAAGTCTAGAGTGTTTGAGGGAACTTATTCCTAATTACTAGACAACAAAAGTACAGCCAGTTGCCATGGCTCACACCTTTAATCCCAGTAAGTCTACTTGAAATATCTGAAATATCTATTCTCTCAAATGCTACACCTTATAGGGTAGTCTGTGTGAGAAATGTGAATTGTATTTAAGTAACCCTTCTTAAATCTATTTAGTCCACTTTACTATAAAATAAAATTCCTTAAAAACAAAACAAAACGCTATCATCAAGTAGAACTCGGGACCCTGGGTTCTATATACAGCAAAGTCATTAGTGAATTTACTGTATACCAGCTACATTTTTCCCCCAATGTACAGTGGACCTTTCATTGCATTTCTTTTGAAAATAACTTTAATATTTTATTTCCTAACATGTAAAAATGTTGGTCATTTAATGCATGTCACCTTCAGAGACTGATAGCAAGAAAAGGTGAATTTTAAGAGTGGAACATCAAAGAAACATTGATCATATTCCTAAAAAAATTGAAAACTTCAATTTTGGGTATGATCAAACCTTTCTTGTCAACCCTCTGGCTCTTGGAAACAACAGAAAGAGAATATTGCAGCCCATTTAAAGGGTTAGAGCATAGCCAGCATTTAACATATCAACCCAAGTACATTTCCAAATTACTCATACTTGCTAAAGTATTCATTTAACATTCAAATTCTTGTCAATAATAACATAATATCAAGTTCCATGTAGGCTCTTTATGTGATTTATTTACCCAGTTCTTCTTATCTTTGAAGACGCCCCCCAACTCTAAGAAAACTCTAGAGAAGACACTGGTTGTGAGGAAGGAATGGAAGAAGTAGAGGCATTTAGCTGCTGAATTAAAATCAGCCTAGAGCCCATGTCAGTGGCAGATGCACACTGTCATTCTAGTCATTTACGTCAGAAGCTGCTTCCATACTGGAGAACACTTTCCCCAAATACACTATGAATTCATGAGCAAGGGAATGTGGATGTTAATAGAGCAGGAGGTTTCACTTGGCCTCCTAGTCCATTACCTCCACTTTAGAGTGGAGTCACATGGCTTTAATAGAAGCTATATTCAGAATCCCAATTTTCTATCTCCCTTTCTACTACCATTTCTACGTTAGGCTATTTGTCTTCAGGGGTGAGAGATGTCAAAATCTGCTAAGTAATGATGAGAACAATCAAGACCAGATTTTTTGATTATGTGGTCTAGAGTTTTTCAGGGAACTTATTCCTAATTGTTAGAAAACAAAAGTATAGCCAGGTGTCATGACTAATGCCTATTGTCTCAGCAATTTGGGAGGCTGAGGCAGGCAGATTGCAAGTTTAAAGCCAGCCTCAGCAATTTAGCTAAGGCTCTAAGCAACTTAATGAGACCTATCTTGCTAAATTAAAAAGGGCTGCAGATGTGGCTCAGTGGTAAAGCACCCCTGGATTCAATCTGTAGTACCAAAAAGAAAAAGTGCCAACAGTTTTGGAAGTGGGCTATAGAAATCATTTCTTTACAGAGCAAAGTTGTGTCACTGAAGACCCTCAAATTCTAAAAATGCTCTAGAGGAGACACTGGTCATAGGAAAGGAATGGAAGTAGAGGCCTTTAGCAGCTAAATTAGAAGCAGCCTGAAGCCTGTGTCAGCAGCAGGTGCACACATCATTCTAGTTATTTAGAAAACTAACCATTCTGTTTAGAGGACAGTGGGCTCCCATCTTTTACCTAAAACTTTAGTCACATTGTATCTGACATGGCCACCAGGGGCAGGGATGATGGGCGGAATCATCTTCGCTTTTCAAATTGATTAATCTTACAAATTTTATTTTTAATATACACTTATAAGTGGTATGTTATTAAATTTACCAATTTCCTTGGTGTAGGGGGTCTTTCAGTCACGTCCAGCATGGATGAGAAAAGGGTTAAGTGCCGGAGGTTGATGTTGGCTATAAATCAATCAATTATCCATAAACTTATCTAATCAATAAAAATACAAGAGGCACTGCTCTTTTTTAAATGAAAGGGGGCGTGACGTACCTGCACACCAGCTCTGGCCTCTAACAACATGGAGTAGCCCAACTATCCTCTATTTTATAGTCACACAGGTAAAGGGGCCGGGAATGGGAGGAGTTTCTTCTGTGATGGACAGGATGGGGTGGAGTTAGGGGAGCCATTTTCTCAGGGAAACTAGACAGGGAACCACTCCCACAGCACCACATTCTTCCATGGCTGCTAGTTCCTGGAAGCCAGGCCTCTGTGTCCCATGGCGCAACCTCATCTGATTCTGCTAGATAAAGATGGCTTCCCACACCTTGTGAAATGTTTCCACTGGATAGTCAAAGGATTTCCTTATGCCTTAAACATAGATGTCAAATTTGTTCACAAACAAGCAAAAATATATTATGAATAACATGGAACTAGCCTTCCGAAGAACAAGATTGAGCCAGTTTGGCTCTTGGTAATTATGTAACTTTAGAAAAGTTACTTTGCTACTTGTTTTCCTCATTTGTAAAATGAAAGGGTCTGATTTAATGATGATTAGTGTTTTTATAATTTAACATTTTGTGTTTGAATGGAAAAAATGCACTATATTTAGCCTGTGATGATGAAATTATTTGAAGCGTAATTGAGAATGTGTTTTAATTATGAACTGTCTTAGTTCTTATTGGTTAGAACAGTCCTTTTGAAAGGAAGCAAGAAAAAAGGCTCCAAAAGTGGCTTGGTATTCATGGAGTTAATTGTATATTGTGTTATAAAGTTTCTATTTGATGTGGTAGGCAACAGGGAATTGATGGTTTTGGAGAGTGGAGTAATATGTCAAAAAATGGTACTTGGAGTGAACACTCATTTGACCCTTTACATATATCACAGACTTTGGAGGAAAAGGGTAATTGGAGCAGAGGTATTAGGTATTAGAATCCATTATTAAAGTATAAAAACTGTTTAAGAAGTGTTAAATCCAAACAACATTGAAAAAAGAAATTGGTAAGATAGTAGTTGATTAAATGGGGGATAGCAAAGAAATTTAAATAGTAATTCTAAGATTGTAAATGTATAGAACCTGACAAATTATGGTACTTCATTGAGAAGGAATATTTTTATATTTCAAGAAGCAACAAAATATCTGAAAGTAACTTCTAGACTATTGAAAAGAGAATGAGAAGCATGAATCATCTGTACCCATCCTTTATACTTAGGTGGTAAATGAAAACAAAAAAGTGGAAAGGCTTTAAGCGAGAACATGAGCAAGATCAATAGGAGGCAAAAGACCGAATTCTTAGAACAAAAATAAGGAACAGCCAGGGCACAATGTAATCCCAGCAACTCAGGAGCTGAGGCAGGAGGATCACAAGTGCAAAGCCAACCTCAGCAAATTAGTTGAGGCACTTAGCAATTCAGTGAGACGATGTCTCTAAATAAAATATGAAAAAGGGCTGGGGATGTGGCTCAGTGGTCAAGTGCCCTGGGTTCAATCCCCAGTACCAAAAAAAAAAAAAAAAAAAAAAAAAAAAAAATATATATATATATATATATATATATGAAACAATGAAATAATGGATACCACAGGCCTATTGCCTGGTAGCAGGTGGGAATTTTTTGAAGGCATTTGTTATCTGGAGGCCAGGAAGAATGAAGTTAAAAATCAGAGTGAAGTCATGGGCAACCTGAGAATTTAAAGTAAAGAGAAACCAAAATTAGCATTTGAATCAAACTTTATAATTGACAAAGTATTTGCACAAGAATTATTTTACTTAATTCTCATATTAACATCCCTGTGAGCCATACAAAATGTATTTTTGAGTTTCATAAATGAGAAACACAGATATTTTTAAGGATACACAGAGGCAGGACTTGAAGGTGACTTTGGGTTGCTGACTCCAAATCCTGTATTTCTTCCATATGGGATGTGCTAAATATGCTGGAAAGTGCAAAGAAGGTCGAGGCTGAGGAGATTTTAGGGGAAATAAAGATGGTCTCTGTTGTCCACTTCAGCAAATCGAAGGCACAAGGAAGGAGAGAGGAAACCTCTGCCTTACCATGTTTAGATTTAGAATCAGCGTGTAATGTCGGCAGGGGTACTGGAAGGATGACCAATTTTTTCTAACATAATAAGAAAATAATTTGAATGCTGGTTTAGAATGTGGTAAAATCGGCTGGACATCATGTTCACAGCTGTAAACACAGCAACTTAGGAGGCTGAGGCAGGAGAATTGTAAGTTCAAAGCCAGCCTCGGCAGTTTAGAGAGACCCTAAGCAACTTAGCGACACCCTATCTCAAAACTAAAAATAAAAAGGGCTGGGGATGTTGCTCAATAACAAAGTGCCCCTGGGTTCAATCAAAAAAAAAAAAAAAAAAAAGTGCGATAAGGTGGTTTAAATATATAGCATTTTAATGTGTCATTAAAATACTTTCTGATATTTAGTATATTTGAAGTGTGGTTGTGTCTTAACACAAGTAAATACCTTCCATATTCCCAACTCAAATCTAATTCAAAGCTCTATTAACCTGAGCAGCAATAGCCTGTGATAAATATTTCATGATCTGAAGATGTTGTTTAACTAAATGGAAGGAATATACAAACATAAGCACATCCAATCTTGTGAGGAATTTATTATCCAAATATTTACCCTAATATCACACATTGTTTTAAAAGGAAAGAGGATGAGTCCCCATAATTTTCTAACCTCTTTCCCAAAATTAATATTAAATGAAAAATATTAACATTGTCTTCAGTAAAGATGTTTCTACATGTCCTGTATTTCCTAAATTTTCTTAAATTTGTGTATGTGTTATTTTTTAAATTGCTATGTGCTGATAGTGGGACACAAGCATGTGGTTTTTGCTTTTTGCTGTGTTCCTTTTTCGTTTTCTTTTGGGGTTTGTTTTGTGTTTTGCAGTGTTGGAGATGAATCCAGGGCCACACACATCCCAGGCAAGCACTCTGCCACTAAGCCACATCCCAACCCTGTTTTTTCTTTCTTTTGAAATAAACAATAATTCTTTTGATAATTTCTTTGCTCCTATTTTGTTGTTTCTTTTCTCTTTTACTACTTCCCAACTTAATTTCTATAGGAACAGGATCAATCAGAAGCACAGGAACTTTTAAACTGTTGAGTCCAAGAATTCTAATGAGTGTTCAGGCAACTATAGTTTAATTAATATGGATCTCTGGGTTGTATTATTGAGGTAGAGAAAGTCAGGTTATAATCTGATGACATGTTTGCATTTTCAAATATTTTTATTAAAGAATTAAATCAGAGCTTTAAAATCATTGAAAAATGTATTACTAGACAGCTGAAGAAAACTAAATGTTTTTAGACATACTATTCTTGACAAATAAGTAGACTTAGATACACTAATATTCCTAGTTAGATGCATCAAAATTAGTTAAATATTTCTGAGATGAAAATATGACCCTCTGGAATATAGCATCTTATAAGCAGGAAGAATTATATTGGGTTTAGATTTAGAGCCGTGAGTAATTAATAGTCTAGAGAGGTCAGATGGAAAATGGCAGAGTTGAAAAGCCTTTTGAATAAATCCTCTGCTTTTCCAATCCCTCTTTTATATTTGTGAGAACAAGCACGATACAGTGTAGATTGTAGGTTTTACTTTATAAAAACTACTTTGTGGACATGTTATATTAACTTACATAATGGACATGAACACGGTTTATAAAACAAAGCTTTCCAAATCTCTGTTAGCTCAGAGTATGGGGGATTAAGTCAGGATTTAAAATGTAGGAAAAATGATACTTTATTTTTATTTTTTAAATTTTTTTATTTAAATTTTTATTTTTAGAGACTGCATTTTGATTCATTATACACAAATGGGGTACAACTTTAAATTCTATGGTTGTACATGATGTAGATTCACACCATTCGTGTAATCATACATGTACATAGGAAAATACTGTCTGTCTCATTCTACTATCTGTCCTTCCCCCATCCCCTCCCACCCCATTTTCCTCTACACCATCCAAGGTTCCTTCATTCTTTTCTTCTGCCTCCGCCACCCCCCACTTGTTATGTATTGTCATCCACTTATCAGAGAAAACATTTGGCTTTTGGTTTTTTGGGCTTGGCCTATTTCATTCAGCGTGATATTCTCCAGCTCCATCCATTAGTATGCCATGTGTTGTAGTAGATTAGAAAATACAATTATACTATAGTTTAAATACATTTTATGTTATATGTAAATGTAGTTTATACTCCACTATTAAATATAATAAAATTTTGTAAATTTGAAGATAAAACATGTTCACTTTTGTTTACAACAGACATTTAATTATCTTGCATTCTGGGTTAAGTGTGATATAGGTACAAACTTGCATCAAACAGTTCCTGACATCACCATGTTCCTAACACTATCCAGTGGAAGGATTGGATATGTAAAAGATTGCTTGTATTTAAAAAAAAAAAAAAAAGGCTTATTGGCCGGGTGCAGTGGCGCACGCCTGTAATCCCAGGGCCTCAGGATAGATGTCGCAGGAGGATTTCGAGTTGAAAGCCAGCCTTAGCAAAAGTGAAGCGCTAAGCAACTCAGTGAGACCCTGTCTCTAAATAATATACAAAATAGGACTGGGGATATGGCTCAGTGGTTGAGTGCCCCTGAGTTCAATCTCCAGTACCCGCCCACCCAAATAAAATAAAATAAAGGCTTATAAAAAGAACCATGTCAGGGGCTTAGGATGTGGCTCCATGGTAGGGCACTTGCCTAGCATACATGAAGCCCTGGTTCAATTCCCACCACTGGGAAAAAGAAAAAAGTACTATGTCAGATAGAGGTGAGGATGCTACACAGGTGGACAGTGGTGGCGGCAGAAGCTGTTACCTTTCCTGACAACAGGGTAGGGTGTTGAATTATACATAGGAGCTCACCATGTGGCAGGGGAGTGTTGAAGGGAGGTGGTTCTAGGAAGTAAAAATGGAGAGACTTTATGACTGGGAGCACCACCATGGGGGACTTGAACACAGGGTTTGTGGGAGGCAGTGGTGAGAAGGAGGCTAGAAGGACAGGAGCCATCTCTGAAAGGCCACTTGAAGGAATTTGAAATATATCCCAAAGGCAAGGGGAAGCTCTGAAGGAAGATCCTTTTTTAAGAGGCTAACTCAGGCAAGAGTGAAGAGGGGAAATTGCAGACTTGTCTATGTCTACACTCATCTTTAGCAGTTTCCCTCCTAAATCAAAGAAAGAGGGGCCTCTCCTCTCTAATGCCAACTTCTTACCTGTGCTCATGATCCTGTTCTCCCCGTCTCCTTGGGTGCTGTGCTTCAGCAGTTATCCCCTCTCAATTTATCTTCATTACCAGTTCTTATCACAGACTATAAACACACTCAAATCTATGATTTTTCCTGGAGGAAAAAAATACCATTTTTCTCTAGTCACACTTCTTGAAACAATGATCTATTTTTATTGTCTCCATTTTCCCACTGATCATTCAGCCCACTACGAACTGCCCTTTCCCATGCCATTGAAACTGCTGTCAGAATGTCACTAATAAATTTACTAGTTCCTAAATCCATGGCTTGCTTTCCATCAAAACCTTACTTAACCTCTCTGGAACATTCAACAGTGTCCACACTGCCTCCTTGGAAGTCTGCCTACCCTTGACTTCCATGACATCCTGCTGCCCTACTTTCTCCAATTGTCTCTTCTCGTCCCTTCATGATTTCCTCTTGGACTTTTTTCCTTCTTATTCTACTCCAGTGTTTCATGATGAAAATGTGCTTCTTCCTGGAGAGTCACAGTGCTCCTTAGCAGGTTAAAGGTGCTAATAAGTCCTACAATAGAGAACTTTGTTTGACTTGTTAACCCACAGCTTCTCAAACCTTTATTGCAATGGTACTCCTGTCTTTCTATAAAATGCTAAAATTCAGCAGCCAGTGTGAGGTAGCAGATACAGGAAACAGGTATCAAGAGATTGATGTCAATAAAAACCATCGGACGTGACAAATCATTGAACAGTATTTAATTTTATCAATAATTAATAATTGTATTAATTTATTACTGTAATTCATTAAGATACTTGAATTAGGGCTCTCCAGAAAAATAAAAACAACAGGCTGTATTTGTGTATTTATAAAATTAACTGATTAGTGTAATTCATTATGATGCTTGAATTAGTCAGTTTTCCAGAAAAATAGAGCCAACGGGATGTGTGTGTTTTTGTGTATATAGACTTATTTTAAGAAATTGGTTCATGTGATTATGGAGGTGGGCAAGTCCAAAATCTGCAGGATGGGCCAGAAGGCTGCATACCCAAGAATTGCCAATGCATGAAAGGAAGTCAGTTTTTTTTTGGTCAGTTTAGACTGTTGGATCAGGCCCACCTACATTGAAGCTTTTCTCAGTGTATTGATTTAAATGTTAATCATATCCAAAAACATAGAGGAACATACAGAATAATGTTTGATCATATATCTGGGCACAATGACCCAGTCAAGTTCACATCAAATTAACTATCACAATGCTATTTTCAAAACTGTTTTTTGGTAATTTGGTGTATCAAAACTTTAAGCAAACAAATAATATTCTTTTCTCTCTCTCTTTTTTTCCTTTCTTTTTCTTTTCTTCTTTTTTTTTTTTTTTGTGCATACTGGGGATTGAATTGAGGGGTGCTCTACCACTGAACTACATCCCACCCATTTTAAATTTTAAATTTTTTTTATTTTGAGACTGGGTCTCACTAAGTCGGTCAGGCTGGCCTTGTACTTGTCATCTTCCTGCCTCAGCCTCCTACGTAGCTGGGATTACAGGTGTGCTCTACCACAATCAGCTTAATTTTTTTTTTAATCACACTCATCTTATGTTTTTAAATTGAGAATATTTTATTAAACTTATTTTCAATTTTATAATAAAAATATTTTAGAAATAAAAACAGTGCCAGACTTGGTGGTGCGTTCCTGTAATTCCCACTACTAGGGACGCTGAGGCAGGAGGATTGCAAATTTGAGGTCAGCCTGGATGACTCAGTGAGACCCTGTCTTAAAATAAAAATTTAAGAAATGTCCGAGATGTAGCTCAGCGATAGAGCACCTACCTAGCTGGCACAAGACCCTCAAATTGACCCCCAATATTGCAAAAATTAAATTAAATTAAAAAAAGATAGTTGTTTGTGGCTTTTAAAATTATATTTTAGGTTACTATCTGTAAGAACCCAGGAAACCATGCCGGACACGGGAATTGACATAAGAGGGTTTATTAAGCAAACAGAGTGTCTCCCTGTGGGGTAAGAGAGAAAATGAGAGGAAAAGAGAAAGGGCACCGCAAGAGAGAGTGTGAAAGCGAGGAGGAGAGAGGAAGCAAGTGAGTAGGAGAGAGGAAGCATGAGAAAAGATGGCAGGGAAGCTACCCTTAAGCGGTTGAATTCCACCGGGCTAACGGGGGACCAATAACGGAGAAGGATACTTCAAGCTGACTGATGAGCCAATAGCTAGCTAGGATGTTCACAGACTGACAAGTGGTTGGGAGGCGGGGGAGCAGCTTTATATTATATTACTACTCTATTCAGAAAGCTATTTTAGCAAGTGACTCATGATTTTTAGCATCAAATATATTCATATGCTTAATTTTTTGTTGAAACATGATATGAAAATAGTCATCCTCCTGTTATATAGGAGATCAAAGAGCAAACTATGTTGTGACATACCACAGTGGACATAAGCACCTTTGTCCTGTACCAGTGGTCTTCTTTATGCTTTGAATACAGCCCTTGCTGCTCTGCCATTGCAACTTACTTTTAAAATGGACATGTTTCTTTCTCTTCCTCTCTCCCTGCTCCTCCCTCATCTCCCTCCCTCCCTCTCCCTCCCTAATCTCAGGAGAAACAGGATTGCCTTTCTTCCCCATTTTTGGCAGATTTATCTGTCCTTGAGTATACACCCACTACAGGAACGAAGTAATCCAGACTTTGAGGATGGTACCAGAAGATCTCAGAAATGACTCTCGCAAATTAGCAAGTGAATTACAACTCCAACAGAGAATGTAGCATTTGAGTCACTTCTTTAAAAGCTCCCTGTTACTGCTGATGGGCAGAATCACAGCCTTTGGGACAGTAGTCCCCTGTGTTTCTCCTTTGCTAGCAAAGCAAAACTTTTTTCCTTTCTCTCAAAACTGTGTCCTTGTTACTGGATTGTCACTGGGGACAAGGACCAAGCTTTTGCTAACAGTCCTAGTCTTTTAAATACTTAATCTGAATGAGTTTTAAAAACTGGACCTTTTTCTCATAGCATATACTGTACTCATTTCCTGACCATTCCAGGAGGAAGCTCCAAATGTCTCACAGGTTTAAATATATGCAGATATCTCTAAACCATTTTTTTTTTTTAAATCAGACTAGTTAACTGGCCCTAGAAAGTGCATGTTTGTGTAAGCATGCATTTGGGTGCGTAGGGCCAGTTTAAATAAAAGAGTGAGTCAGAGAACTGCCTTTACCAAAAGAAAAAGACAATAATAGCCCCTGGATTTATAGCACGCAAGAAATCAGTGTAGCTAATTCTGAGCAATCTTGCCCAACGATTGCAAATATGACAGTAAAGCAATGCCAAACCATTGTTTCCATGTTCTGCACTTCAGAATAAATGGTTCTTATTCTTTTGGCTTCCTGAAGACTAATCAAAGGAAACATGAAGCAACAATATGCTGGGAGGTTTCCTTTGGTTTTCAAATTTCTTTTGTAAGCATTCATGGTCATAGAATGTGATTAATAACACATGTATGAAAAGTGAGGATGAAGATTTTCTGACTCATCATCCAGCAGGGTACTTGAAAAATAAAACTCTCACATTCAAGAGATGAAGTTTGGTAGACAGCATGTGTACAGTAGGTCCTATACAATTTTTAGTGTTTTAGAGGTTAGATTACCAGGCCACGGTCCCCAGAGACCACATTCTTTATCTAAGCCCTGTGTGTGGTCAAATCTGGGAAGATGAATAAACTCATTAATAAGGAGAAGGCTAGGGATGAGGGTGTAACTCAGTGGAAGAACACTTGCCAAGAAGGAAATCCCCAATGCCACAAAAAAATAAAAATTAAAAATAAAGAGAAGCCTGTAATTATGGGCAGGGATTGATCGGTAGCACTCTGTGTATGAAAAATAATGCCAAAAAATCTTATTCTTGCACATTTTACAAAATGTGCACACATTGCTTGTTCCTCTCCACCCTACTGCTAGGGCCTTGGGCAATCCCAACGTTGGTCCCCAAAGCTTAAGCTTCATTAAAGTCATGGTCCATTTGTTCCTTTTATGTGCCTATTCATTATATTTTATAAATATTCTATTCCAGGAAAAGATTGAAAACATTAGCAGTGCTATCCATCTTTGAGAAATGCAAAGATAATCTCATTTGCAAGTTATGAAGTTAATAGATTGGTGATAGCAGAGAAATCTTTTGACATGTTTATGCTAATTCTCACAAAACATAATTTGTATTCATAACTACTTTCAAAAAATGAAAATATTTGAAACATTAAACCAACGTAAATGATTCCTGAAATTCACTCAGTAAAACAGAGAAGCAAAATCTCCAAGGTATAAAGAGGTTTTTAATAACAATACTAAGTAACCGTGTGGGAGGGTAGGGTCCAGGAGATGGTAATTATTGTCTCATGTATGCACTTCAGGGATTTCATAAATGCCAAATAATTGTGGGATAACCCCTGTTCCCTGGCCCAAGTAGACCCTGAGTAATCTGTATGAGTCTGCTTTTAGGAAATTTTGTACAGAGATTCCCAGATACTCACAGAATTCCAGAACCAGAATTGATGTTGCAGATTCTGGTTCTGAAGTCTGGTTCAGAAACTCTGGTTTAGGCAATTTTTCTCAGAGCTGATCGAACTCTACAGAAGTGATGTGTACTTCCTGATTCCAAAAATGACTTATTGGCAACTGTATTAATGAACCCATTTCTACTGAGAAATGTAATTACCAAATGCTGATGATGGTTCTGGACTTTTAATCTTTAAAAACCAAACTAGAATTAGGCGATTCTAATTTCAGATTAAAGGCAGTAAATAATCTTAAATCAATAAAGCTCTTAAAGTCTGATGCCCCATTTTTCCTATAGAAGTGTGCTTGTGACACAGCTCAGACCACCTGTGCCATTGGCACAAAGACACCTGGGCTTGTTGTTCTTTACCTCTTTGCCATCACACCGTGTTTGTTCTGATACCTGATCTCTTTAGTAATACCCTGTTTTACACTAATGGAGTTAAAGGGCCATTTTTTCCTGGCACCTTATTCTTAACAGAGAACCAGTTAGAACATGGAATGATCAACAACTGTGGCTTCTATTGAGTATGTGATTCTTATCAGTGTCACTTTCAGAGGTGACATTTCTTCCTTCTGTCTTGAGAGTCCATTGGATTGGACTGCTGCCATTCAACAATATCTATAGATAATGTCACTGGTGAACAAATGATGGTTGGCTGAGTTTGTCACTTGTGGAATATCATGAGGACGATCATAGTATTCTAAAATAATTTCCATCATGTCCTGGTGGGTAACACCTGGTGAGATATTTAGTCACGGTTGACTAAAACATTTGAAGAGGGCCAAGGAACATTTCTTTAAAATTTTGGAGAATTTATTTTACTTTGAGAAATTAACTTATTTCATCTCTTTCTAATAATTCCTGAAGATTTTAATCGTCCATTTCCTCAGGACAATGGAATGCCCCAAAAGTTTTCTGAATTTACTAATGATATAATTTACATGAAAACAGCTATATATTCATTCCTCTCTGAAACATCAATATGTTTATGTTTAACAACATTTATACTCAAGTTGTTAAAGACCTAGAAAAGGGGGAATGCATTCAACTTTTATGACAAAATTCATGATTTGTTCAATTTAGTTTGTTCACCATAAATATCCATTAATATAATTCGTTAAATGACAATTTTTAGTATACTCTCTGAATATCTTTACAATCCTGAAGCTTGAAGATGGATATGAAGTCATTCACAGTGTCTGTGTATTGTATTTGATTCTACTTCCTCACCTCACCTTGAGGATTGAGACTCAGAAGACCAGGGAGGTCAACTAACTAGATGCACATCGAGACTTCCTTACTTTCTAAAATGTTGAAACTTCAGGGAGCTTATTTAACTGCTCTCAACTGCCATATCTGTCAAACAAGGATATAAACATAGTGGGGTTATATATTACTCAGATGTTAGGTTCTTAAGGGGAAATTTTATTCATAGTCAAAAATCACCCTTAAATTCTTTAGTTCTTCACTAACTTACCAGGACATCACCACGAGTAGTTACTTATAAAGTTGAGTGCATTTTTTCTTTCTCTCTGCATTTTCGAGCAGCTTGCCTTTC
The DNA here is from genome assembly GCF_902686455.1 of Sciurus vulgaris. Taxonomy (NCBI): domain Eukaryota; kingdom Metazoa; phylum Chordata; class Mammalia; order Rodentia; family Sciuridae; genus Sciurus; species Sciurus vulgaris. Next base: position 18,675,913 of record NC_136470.1, on the reverse strand, counting down.
TCTGAAAATAGAATGTGGATGACTCATTAGGAGGGAGGGCCAGAATGCCTTGTTTGAGAGACTAAAAGGATAATCTGTGTCTCTGTCTCTTTCTCTCTTTTTCTTTCTTCCCTGCTCCCCAGATCTAGTATGGATGAATGATTGTGAGGTAGATGAGTATATTATCTAATTTCTAATTCCCACCTTATTGGGTTACTTTCTAACCATACAAATAGTTATCCACAATAAATTCTGGGTGGTATTATTTTGCTAACCCTGTGCAACTATTTTTATTCATTAGTATAATAAATATACATTAGTGATTGTGAAATCCACATGACTGTTAGCTTTTATCTTTTTAAACTTATGAAATAAATAATTTATGTCCATAGTTTTTATAATTTGATTTTATAGATGATGCTGTCTCTAATGTACTTGTAAAAGACCTCTAGTCTTTTAATTTTTCCCAATCATGTTTTCAATTCAAACTGTTAACCAATATTTGTATAGTAATTTAAAAGTTATTGTAGTGTAAAGTAAGTATTTATTCTTGGCTACATCAGATTATCTTAGATGAATAATAGAATACATAAGAATTTTTATTCTTAAAGTTGAGAAAAAAAGAAACACAAAGGATTTCATTTGACCAGGAATTATTTGACTTGGAGTTGTTAGCAGTTAAGGACATAATCATCTTTAAGTTCAGTTTATGAACTTCTGCCAATGACTTTGGAACACATCCATAACTATTAAAGATGTTCTGTAGCTAACTTTAAAATAATCACTGACTTCAACCATTGGGTTCATGTCACAATTTTTTTGTTTGTTTATTTTCCCATTTAATTTATTCTAGAAAAGTAAAAGAAAAAATTGGTTTTAGAAAGTAGCCAACACAGACTATTCCTAACATCTGTTGGTAACATATTTATATACAATCCAACATTTTGTTTTCATGAGTTTTTAGGTACAAGTTTTAAAAAGTAAACTTTAAGACTTAGAAAGCCTAAAATACAGTATAAATCTTATAATCATGTTTTTTTATTTTAAAGTTCAGGACTTTCTGTTTAAATAAGTTCAACATAAGTGATCATATATGTTACATATTTTTACTTAATTTACAAGCAAATCTTAAAGTAAGTAGATTAGAGGAAGGAAGCTTACAGAAGAAGATGCTTAAAATCACAGAAATAAATATTCAGCTACCAAGAAATACTACCCATTTATTGATTTATCAACACTAATCCCCTAGGGGGTGAGGTTGTAGCTCAGTGGTAAAGCACTTGCCTAGCATGCTTGATGCCTTGGGTTCAATCCCCAGCAATGCAAAACAAATAAGCAACAACAACAAAAAAACAACTAATTTCCCTCACTAATGGTTATATAGCTAAGAAATGAAATCATTATGTCAAAGAGACATCTGCATTCCTGTTAACTGCAGCACTATTAACAACAGCCAAGAAATGGAAACAATCTATGAATAGATAAAGAAAATATGGTACACATATATCTTGGAATACTACTCAGCTATAAAAAATAAAATCCTGTTGTTTGCAACAACATGGATAATTATAATGTTAAGTGAAATAAGCCAGGCAGAAAAAAGACAAGTACCATATGGTATCATGCACATGTAGAATCTAATAGAAATTGAGAGTTGATCTCATAGAAGTTAAGAGTAGAATGGTGGTTATCAGGGACTGGGGGGAGTAGGGGGCTGCGAGGGGTAGGGAAATGTTGATCAATGGGTACCAAGTAAGTTAGATAAGAGGAGGAAGTTCTGGTGAGCTATTGCACATCAGGATGACTATAGATAACACTATTGTACTGAACATTTCAAAAAGCCAGAAGAAAGAATTTTTGAGAATTTTTCACCATAAATAATTATACATGTTTGAGGAGACCTATTTTTAATCTGACTTAGAAATCACACAATGTATACATATACAGAAACATTGCATGGTACCCCATTAATATGTACTACTTTTATGTATTTGTTAAAAATAAGAGCATACATGAAATAAAAAAATATAATTTCCATTATGATATTTTTCCTTCATAGCTTTATGGATTCAACATTTTTAGTGTCTGGGACACATTTTTTTTTTCTGTTCAACTACATGCATGTAAAATTTATGCAGGAAAAATCCTTAAGTTCCTAAAAAATCCTAAAATTCCTAAAGTCACATTTGGTATAATTTTTCAGAGAATTTTTAGTAAGTTTTTGAAAATTTAAAAAATATTTCTCAAAAGAAGCTTTAACAAGTAGAAAACTGGAATTGAGAAAGAGGGAAAAGATTCACTTTCTCAAAGATTCCTGGAACACAGCTCCTAAGTCTTCTAATCTCACATTATACTAAAGTTTGCCTCAACTGAAGGAAAGCCAGAGTCTACTGAAGAAAATAAACACTCCCAGTAGGCGATGTGGTGTTTGGAAAGTTCAAAGACATGACCATGTGGAGGGAACAAAGATTAACTTTTCCTATTTTGCCTAGATTTCCCCTCTACTGGTTTCCAGAGAATCTGAGTCTTCATTGTTTTGTCTAAAAAGTGTACTAAAATACTTCAAAAATCACAAGAATTGTCTCTCACAATGAGAGCCTTTTTGAGGACACCAATTCACACATTGTAAAGAGGAAAAGAAGCTTTTTCAAAGTGTCCTTTGAAAGTCTCACAGAAAAATGGTTTGGAATCATAATCACTGTCAAACATATCCAGAGATTTAGGCAGTAAACATAGGATAACACAACAAGAACATCAAAGTTCCTGCCTTTTCCTCAACTCACTTATGAGAATTCTGTATGACCACCTTAGTCCGAACCTTCTGCTTTCTGAAGATCTAGACTCTGCCTTTGGACTCCACAAAATAAAATTGGGGGAGGAGAGGAAAAAGTGGGAAAGACAGGTATTAGGGAGGTGGTAAGGGAGGAGGTTTCAGAGGGAGTGAGAGAAAAGAAAATGTATGGTATATGACAGAATTGTATAGAAAAGTAGAAAAAGGATATCTGAAAAGATTGTATGGACCTCTTTCACACTTCTTAAAATACAGAAGCAAAAGAGTCATTTTTAATTGTTCCTTGATGACCCTGACACCTCTGCAGGACTGAGTCGCATCGCCCACTGCTTTATATAGACATGTTTGCAGCTGTCGATAAAAAAGGTCAGTTCCATCCCACGTTCTTCACATCAACCCCAGGGTTACCAATTTCCCTAATAAAGATGTTTACAATTTAGAGATGCAAACCCTGAATAGTTAGACAGGGAAGCTACACATTCAGGCCACAATTAGATTTTTTTCCATGCAGTATTCTAAGGTAGAAAGAAAGCAGGGGGACTTCCCTAGCACAGCATGTGTTCCTTAGAAGTATAAAGTCTAATTTACATGTGGATGTACAAACAGATAAATAAATCAAAGAAAAGATGCCTTTTCTGTTAGTCGGCTTTTCTTCAGTGTGACCAAACTATCTGACAAGAACAATGTAAAGGAGTTTATTTTGGTTCATGGTTCCAAAGGTTCAGTCTATGATTGGCCAAGTCCATTGCTCAGGGCTGGAGAGGAAGCAGAGTGTGGTGGAGGGAATTTGCTCTGGTCATGGTGACCCGGAAGCAGAGAGAGAGAGACAGAGGGAAGGAACTGCGGGAAGATGAACAATACTTCCAGGGCATGCTCCAGGGACCCACATTTTCCAGCCATGCCCCATCTTCCTACAGTTACCACGCAGGTAGTCCATTCAAACTCTGATTGGATCGATTAGGTGACAGTGCTTACAATTTCATCATTTCACCTCTGAATATTCCTGCAATAATGCAGGACCTCTTATAGGATACCTCACATCCAAACCATAACACCGTCTAGTATGAAAGATTTTTTTTCTCCTTCCCAGAAGTATAATGAATTATCTTTCATTTTTGTGAAATTCTGATTTTATAGGAACTTTCAAAGTCTTTGAACTCATAGTTCTCTGCTGTCCTTTAGTATATTTGTTTATTTCTATGACTGGTTTTTCAAACAAACCTAACTAAGTTCAGAGCAGTGGTTCTTCACCAGGAGTGATTTCCATAGCCCTCCCTCAGAGGACATTTATTTACCAATGTCTGGAGACATTTTTAGTTGTTATGATTTGGAGATGGGTGGTACTCCTGGCATCTAGTGGGTAGAAGCTTGGGATGTTGCACAACATCCTATAGTGCACCAGACAATCTCCTACAACAAAGGATGATCAAACACCAACGGTCAGTAGTGTCAATACTGAGAAACGCTAGTGTGGAGCCTACCCTCTGGGAATCCTTTGGTGTCCTGCTTACCTGATCACAGCCTCTTAGCTTCCACCTTCCTGTTGTGCTTCAGAGTCAGTTCTTTGCCTTCTTTATAACCAATTTCTCAGCCTATCCTGCCTCCTTTAGACCAATGTACCTTTCCACTTGGCATCTTTGTTAATTGGCAGTTCTTGTTCATAGTTCAGCTTGAGAGAGACAGGGTGTGGTACAAGTATAATAAAGTAATTAACCATGGGTGCAGACTGGCTGAGTTGAAACTCCAGTTCCACCATTTACTACTCATATAACCTTGGTTAAGTTTCTTATTCTCTCTGTGCTTCAGTTTTCACACTTGAAAAAAAAAATGTGGATAAAAACTACCCTGCTGCAGATAATTCCTGTGAGAGTTAAGTAAATTAATACTTGTAAAGCACTTGGGATGTTGCCTGACATCTAAGTACTTAATTAATGTTACTATTATTTTTCTTTCTAAAGAGCCTGCCAAGATTCACGTTCTCCAGTCTACTTATTCTTCTCTACCCCAAGTCTGTGGAGCAGATATATTTCAGTCACAATAGTTTCTTGTAAATGTTTTCCTAACCTATTTTTAAAAATATTACTTTAATAGTCAGGGTTTTAATGTCACAAGGCATTAAAAGGTTTCTCTCTCTCTAGTTTTGGCTATCTGCATCCCTTCCTTGGAGCAAAGAGCACTTACAAAGGAGAGGGTAAAGAGAAAAAGGACAAATATTTCAAAACATCATCCTGGGTGATGCACAGTTCTTAGTCCATAGATGGGAACTGATGAAAGGGTGGAGGCATCATGGACAGCACCTAAGATTCTGGCCAGAGTGATCATGCAGATTGTGGAGGCTTTCACTGTAATGAGGGAACCACTGTTCTGAACTTAGGCTTATTTGAAGAACCAGTCTTAGAAATAACATTTGGACTCAAATTGATGAGTTCACTTTTTGCCCATGAATTTGTGGTGCACATAAGAAATGGAGATGCAGATATCCAGCAGAAACATGGGAGGAGGGCTCCAGGGGAAGAGAGACTGAAGCTGGAGATATGGGTATAGGTATTAACAGTAGAGTCGATGAGCAGATAAAAGATTATATGCAAAGGGATAGTTGAGTTAGAAAAGTGGTTTCTAAATGCATGGATGAATGCATTGGGTGGGTGGACATTGGTTGCATATTAAGATAAATTAAGGACGTAAGGACCTAAGCTCTTGTTTTCAGTGGGGCTGATGAGAGTGGCTTGTATGTGGAGGGCATGAATACATCCACAGGTTCAGCTTTGGGAAATGCTTGAAGTCCAAAACCACAATAAAGAAATGGAAGTGACATGTATAGCTTGATTTTCCTATTTTGATATTTAAAAAAACTTTATGTTATGAATTGTATAAATCTATCCCCCAATCTAGGCCATTGTTCTTGAAATGGCATCCCCTTCAAACGTTTGAAAACCAGTTTTTATAGTATTTTAATTATCATCTCTGTTCTAACTTTTCAGATCATAAGGCTTATGGATTATCTGCCCCAAAAGACCACCAAGTCGTCACAGCCATAGAGTACCAAGGTACGGTTCCTTGCTGATTCTTACAGCTGTATTGTTTGAATGACTCATGAGGGTGACATGTAATGTTTTTATATTTGTTGGTATCTTCTGCCTCACCCACACTAATTCTTTTGCTTGAAATACTCCATGCATTTCCACATTTATAGCTCTTTCTCCACCTCCTCAGTAAAAATTCTGGATAATCAATAAAGCCAGATGTACATAGAAGGTCTCCTATTAGACCTGTAAATTTTCTGTGACAAAATCTATTTTGCAAAACAGAGAGATCCTAAGAAAAATTTTAACCAGCTGAAGATGGTTAATGGAAGTTAATCCTTCAAATCCCAACTAAATATTTAAGATGACATTAATGTAGTCTATTTTGAGGTGTCATTTTCTTATTTATCATAGCTTCTTAAAAATATTTATAAGCAGGGGGATTAGTATGTATTTTGTCACAGTTAAAAAATACTTAAAAAACTAATAATTTCCCCCCAAATAGTATATAAAAGCTTTTATAAGTTTATGTTAGATATTGACCATCCTTTTCTTTTACCTTAGGATACAAGGAATAATACAAAAAAAAAAAAAAAAAAAACCAGAATAATTAGTATTTCTCTGTTTTAAAAAATATTTTTGGCCTTAAATGGACACAATACCTTTATTTATTTTTATGTGGTGCTGAGAATCGAACCCAGTACCTCACACGTGCGAAGCAAGCACTCTAACACTAAGTCACAACCCCAACCCTAATTAGTGTTTCTTAAATGCAATACCTGTTTAAGCCAGAGATGTAAACACTTAAAACACTGGTCCCAAACACCTACTTTCTTGTCTTCAGGAGAGTGTTCATTCCTGGAGTTGGAGACAGTTTGAAGGAAAGGGTCAAAGATGAGAGAAGAGACCTGGGTCCTGGGGGAATGAAATGAGTTCACGTTCTCGGGTGCTTACCATAGTGCCTCACACATGCACGTTATACGCGCTTGTCAAGTAAAAATGTTACAAGAATCAATCCGTTATTCAAAAACAACAACCCACTTAGTAACAAGTCACTTAAATAATTATTTAAGCTAATTAAGTCCTTCTAATTTCCAGTGTTTTATATTACTAAGCTAATAAAACACACTTTATTGTGGTTAGTTTTAAATAAGGAGAGGTGGGAAGAGGAAATAACTTAGACTACCGAGTACTTGCAGAAAGATAAATAAGCTGAGTAAGATGCCAAAAAGGAGCCTGGAAAGGCCAAAAGAGTGAGCACAGTGAGAGAGGAAAAATGGAGCAGCATGTCCCTGAGGGACAAAGGAAGTGAAGTTCATTTCTGCTACTTCTCACTTTCCTGGGTCCAGCTGGACGCAGTGGCTGTACTTCCCTGCCCTCGGGCCCAATGCCATGTACTCATCATTACTTTAAAAAATTTCGTTGCAGAAAACTCACATAACCTAAAATCCATTATTTAAAACTGAACAATTCAGTGGCATTTCGTATATTCACATTGTTGTGCAATGTCACCTCTACCTAGTTCCAGAATATTTCCAACACTCCAAAATGAAACCCTGTACCCATTTACATTACTTTTTAATGCATGCTTTATTTTTAATATAAAAAATTCTTCCATAATTTATTGCAATCAAATGTTAGTTTCAGGGCTGTGGGTGTAGCTCAGTGGTAGAGCGCATGCTTAGCGGGGTGAGGCCCTAGGTTCAACCCCCAGCACCAAAAGAAAAAAAAAGTTAGTCTCACTCCTAAAAAAGTATCTTCTATTTTCTTGTTTTCCCTCTTTTCCTTTTAATTAAGAATTGCATTTTAATTCTATTTTATATGTGCTCCGATTATTCCAATTTGGCTCTTTGTAATGCAAAAATAAATTCTATCTTCTTCCACATTTTAAAATATTTTATACAGTAACTCAATTTTACTTAAGGCCTGTAATATTTTGTGGTTTGTATGTTTGCATATATCTGTCCTACCCATTTTTTTCAGTTATTTTAAGTCTCATCTTTCTAAAGTGAATTCAAAAAATGTGAATTAATTCTTTCTTTTCAATGTAGCGGTTCTGTATCTCTTTCCATGGCAATGCTAAAAGCAGAAAGAACCTGAAATCAGGGCAGGTCTGTCAGGCTTGTAAATTATGTGTGTAGCCTGGTATAGAGGGTATCCAACCCTGAAAGCTATTAATCAGAGTTTAACAGCAAGCATGTCTTCCCAGAAGTAATTTCTGCTAATTTGTCAGAACTACTTTGGTAGTATCAATTCTCTTTTTGTGCTATGTAGGATTTTGATATTTTTCAAACATGAGCACAGAGAATAAACTCAAAAGATAATAGTAAAGAACTTTAGAAAAATTAAAATTCATAATTCTTATTCCTACAAATAATTATTTTGCTACATGTTGCTAATTTTTTAAATAAACATTTATCTTTTCTTAATCTAAATGAAACAGGTGTTTGGCAACGAAATAACCTCCTTAGTAGAGAAATTTGGCACATTTTTCCTTTTTAATATGTCTTGTGTTGAAAAGTATGATTTATGTTGATTTTTTTTTTTTTTTTTTTTGCTGTACAGTGGTACAGTGGTAACATTTTATTCAAATCTGAGTGATTTGTGATGATATAAAGTGTGGGTTTCTATCATGGCAAGCTTGCAATTACATTTAAAGAGAAGTTCCCCACGTGTGAAAATTATAATGACCATTTATGAACTATGTACTATGCACCCAGTATATAAATCCATTATCTCATTTAATCTTTACAACAACTTTGTGATATGAGTACTAATGTTTTTATTTATTTTGTAGTTTTTGAGATATGGATATAATGTTTCAAAAAAGTTAAGTAATTTTCTCATTATTGTATACCTACCATATGGCAAAAGTTTAATTCCAGAACCTGTGCTGTAAAGTACTGTGGTATGTCACAATAACCCTGAAGCAGAATACAGAAAATTGTGCTGGGCTTGAGTATTGAATGTTGGCTAAAGAGAAAAAGGAGATTCCATAAGATTTAGCTTGGCTTCTTATCTTCAGAAGTTGGCCCCGTGATTCCAGTATTTCTACTGTCTGTATTCATTATTCTGGAGTTGCCATAACAAAAATACTACAACCAAGGTGACTTAAAATAACAGAAATGTATTCCCTCTAGGTTCTAGAGACTAGAAATCAAGATCAAGGTATTGGCATGGTACCCTAAGGTGAAGGCCCTGGCTGTTCCCTGGACCTATCGCATTATAGATTCCCTCCATCTTCTAAATCTTTGATCAAATGTCACCTTGTGAAAGAGGTGAATTCTGTACTCTGTTTTTAAAAATTGCATCCTTGTCCCAGGTACTCCCAAACCTCCCCAACTCTGCTGTACTCTCTTATGTCCACAGCATCTCGTCACATCCAACATGCTGTAGAATTCACTATTTTTTTTTAATTATTGTAAACAAATGGGATACATGTTGTTTCTCTGTACATGGAATAAAGGCATATCATTTGTGTAATCATAAATTTGCATAGGGTAATGTTGTTTGATTCATTCTGTTATTTTTCCCTTCCCCCCACCCCTCCCATTCCGCTTTTCCCTCTATACAGTCCTTCCTCCATTCTTGCCCCCCTCCCGAACCCTAACCCTAACCCTAACACTAACCCCTCCCACCCCCCATTATGTGTCATCATCCACTTATCAGAGAGATCATTCGACCTTTGTTTTTTTTGAGATTGGCTTATCTCACTTAGCATGATATTCTCCAATTTCATCAATTTGCCTGTAAATGCCATAATTTTATAATTCTTTATGGTGGAGTAATATTCCATTGTATATATATACCACAGTTTCTTTATCCATTCATCAATTGAAGGGCATCTAGGTTGGTTCCACAATCTGGCTATTGTGAATTGAGCAGCTATGAACATTGATGTGGCTGTATTACTGTAGTATGCTGATTTTAAGTCTTTTTGGTATAGGCCGAGGAGTGGGATAGCTGGGTCAAATGGTGGTTCCATTCGAAGTTTTCTAAGGAATCTCCACCCTGCTTTCCAGAGTGGCTGCACTAATTTGCAGCCCCACCAGCAATGTATGAGTGTACCTATTTCCCCATATCCTCGCCATAGAATTCATTTTTATAATGTTGTTTTGACCTGACTTCCTCTGCTAGGTTGTAATATCCCAAAGGACAGAGAGTCATTGCTCTGTTCACTGATAAAGCTCAAAAAGCAATGCTGAGCACATAGTAAGTATTCAACATATTTTGGGCAAACTGGATAGACCCATTCTCTACATTTTATATGGCCAGTGAGAGAAAGGCTGGGCTAAAGATACTGGACTTAGGAAAATCCTTGGTGATATTTTCTAATATAATATCAATAGATGTTTTCCCATAGAGCAATGAGAATATAGGATACGAATTAGGAAGAATTCACCAAAATGCATGTGTTTGTGTATATGTGTGTGTTTGTAGGTCTATTTAAATATAGGAAACAATGTGATTGAGTGCAAAATGATTCCTGTGACATAGGAGTAAGACAGGAGAATGGACAAAAAAAAAAAAAAAAAAAAGAGTGTGGGTGTATGTTTAATAGCTGGAAAACCAACAAACTACGGGAAGGAAACCTATCTGAAACTCAAGACTCCGGAAGGTCACCACCCATTCTCCTTAATCAACAGAGCAGAGCTGTGTTTCCTCAGACAGGTCCCTCAGCACACATTTGTCTTTGTAGCACAGTTGTAAACACCTCTGTAAAATCACATCTCTTTGTGATGTAAAACCTGTTTTAGAAACTTGAGGCATCCTTGAAAACAACTTTTGATTTTTTTCTTCCTTGTCTTTCTTTTTCTCTGCCCTATTTTCTATTTCCTTTTATTCTATTTCTGTATTTCTAGCAATGAGTATAACTAAAAAAAAAATTGGAAACTACATATAACAGAAGGAAAAAAATCATAATTCTATCACACAGAAATCACTACTGGGTTATAATTTTCATATCTATGCTTACAGGCTTTTTGTCCATATCTGTGCACATTTTTAATAAAACTTGGGATAATATTGTTAATGACATTAGATTTGTTTAACATTAAACTCAGAGATATAGAAAGGATTTTAACATAATTTTTCTCGTAATCAGAGATACTGTGCTTTTAATATGCCTTGTGGGAGAAAAAACTCCCAGAAATATGAAGCTGGCATTCTAGAGAGCTTTGCTGGAATATACTTAGAAGATGTGTAACTGAAGGTTTCTTTTTGGCAACCTGAAGCAGTGTGCAGACCAGCATTGGGTTTCCCTGCCCTCAATCAGTCAAAGGAGGTGGCTTCTTCAGAGGTTCCAGGAATTGCTTAAAGATGCAACTGCAGTAAATTTCCTGGAATAAAGTGAATTTAACAACACTGGGGTAGTTAAACTTAATGTCAAGATTAAATCTTTTAACAATTTATCTGACTGAGGCAAGGTTATAGGCAGCCATTTTGGGGAAGGAATCAACAATTTATTAGAGGGCCATTTAGGTTTATATTAATGTAATTTGTGGAGAAGATTGACACAAGGGATCTGATTGAGACTGGCTGAAACAGTGGCCCACTTCATGCTTTGAACAGAGCCCTTACTGCTCTGCCCCTGTGCCTTATTTTTAAAAATGGACATGTTTCTTTCTCTGGGACAGGAGTTCCCTGTGTTTCTTCTTTGCTAGCAAAGTAATATAACGTGGTTTTCCTTTTTCTCAAAACCATGCCCTCATTGTTGGATTGGCATATGGGACAAGGGCCAAGCTTTCGGTAATACAGCCTGTTGGGGGAACTTCTTTGGGTTTCCCCAGCACAGCCTAGGCTGGACTAAGTGCCTTTCTTAGGCATTATGTGCAGCATGCCCTCCTCCTACCAGCTTCCTGATACTCATCAATGTCGGACTGAAATGACTTTATCTTGTTTGTTTCTTCTACCAGACTGTAGATTCCTTGAAGACTGAGACTGGGGATAAGTTGATGAATAATTAATCAGAGCTGCTATTTGTTAAGTGCTTACTATGTTTGGGTCTGAGTACTTTGCATATATTATTTCACTTGAAGATTCACAACTCTATAAGGTACTGTCCCATTTTACCAATGGAAACTCAGGCTCAATAACTAGGAAAAGCAGGATAATGTCAAATAGTTATGTGGAAGAGCTGTAATGCTTCCAATTCATCTCTGGGCTAAACTAATAGGATACCCATTAATAATAAGAAATATAATAATAATAATAATAATAATAATATAATTATTACATAATTATAATATATTATAATTAGCCCAAAGAATGAATTAGCCCAAAGAATGAATGAATGAATGAATGAGTAAATAGAATGTAAAGTCACAATTTAAGGATGTTTAAAAATTTGTTAATTAAGTAAAATATAAATTCATAGGGATACTTAAAAAACCGGTGTTTTTGTTGTTGGTCCTAGAGGTTATTTTAGCCTGCAAAAACCCAAAGAAGACCATTTCCTCCAGATTAGAGTGGAAGAAACTGGGGCGGAGCGTCTCCTTCGTCTACTATCAACAGGCTCTCCAAGGTAAGAAGCTGTGGCCTTGATGAGGCCAGATCAAGAGAACGCCAAGTACATCCCAGATCCTTTAAATCACAAATGGGAACAGGACATGACTGATTACTGAAAACGTGTTTGTGCAAGTGTGAAATGAGACCAACAGTGTCTGAGACCCAAAACACAACAGCTCCAAAAACAGAGGGCAGGAGAGAATTCCAGTGAAGGCGAATTCCAGTGCGTCCCTTCATTTCTCAGCTCAATCCTAGAAGATACAGAATGCAATTGTTCTTGCCCAGTAGATTAAGAAAGGAAGAAAAAGTGGTGTGGCCCTGGGATAGAGGGGTCGCTGCTCAGTAATAACCCTCACCCTTTCCTTACGTTCCTCTGGAAAGTAAGGCCACCACTGAGAAGCCTAGAAAGTTGGGACTATGAATGGGTAATTACAACCATTAGCAAGTGCTTTTAATTTGTTTTACATTTCTTTCTACTCTGTTCTGTTGAATATGTAATGTACTTTTAACTAAAAGTGGGATTACTATGTATGAAATGCTATGATGTTAATTTGCTTCAAAAGTATCCAGTGGTTAAGGGTACACATGAAGATGGGCCATTCATTGATTACAGTTAAATCTGAGCCATGGGTACACTGAGGGTCATTTTCCTCAATTCTGTACTTTTGCATATGCTTGAGTTTTTCCAATATAAATGTTTTTAAAGTTGGAAATACAATTTAACAAGAATAATAAACCATGTTATTATTTTAAAATGTTATGTATTCCCTTAATTTTAAAGAATTAAACGGAAGGCTGTGGTTCAGTTCAGCGGTAGAGCCCTTGCCTAGCATGAGTAAGGTCCTAGGTTTGATCCCCCAGCCCCGGGGGGTGGGGGTGGGTAAGAAAGGTAGAAAGGAAGAAAAAAAGAGAGAGAAAAAGTAATTAAGTGGACAAATGTTGAAAGTTCATAAAAAATTTAAAATATCCCCTCTAGCTAGTCACAATTGTGCATACCTGTAATCCCCGCTACTCTGGAGGCTGAGCCAGGAGGACTGCAAACATAAAAAGGACTCGATATGTGGCTTAGTGTAGAGAATTCCTGGATTCAATCCCCAGCACCAATAAACAAACAAACAAATAGTCTCTTCTGAGTCCTCTCTGTCAAGATTAAGACTATAGGTCCCAAAATGTTGACTTCTGTGTAGCTGTCTTCACTTGAATTTTCTATAGTTCTCTGGTTCTATCATGTGGGCTACCATACATACAGTCACTGTTCTGACCAATTAAACCAGGTTCTCTGGTGTTTTTTTGAAAACAGTAATACTTCTACAAGGTACTATAAAGGGGATGAGATTGGTATTTGGGTTAAATTCTTTAAAATATAGGAATGTCAAATTAAAAATTTTTTTGAACAATCTAAGAAAAAGAAGGCTTTTTTTTTTTTGGTAGTACTAGGGATTGAACCCAGGGGTTCTATCACTGAGCCACATGCTCAGCCCTGTTTGTTTAATCTTGAGACAGGATCTTGATAAGTTGCCCAGGTTGGGTCTCAAACTTGGGTTTCTCCTCAGCCTTCTGAGGAGCAGGAACTGCAGGAATGTGCCACCACACCAAGTTAAATAAAGGAATTTAAAGGAACACTTTGCATGTATAATTTTTAAGGTTTAAAATTGAACTTATTTGTAGGAAAATGAGTGTTTTAGTTGTTGAATGAAATGACTTAAGGAAGATGTTGCACAGAAAGTTACTTGCATTGTTACTAACATTATTGTCTTCATTTTCTACAGGTGATTTTAAAGATCGAGCTGAGATGATAGATTTCAGTATACGGATCAAAAATGTTACAAGAAGTGATGCTGGGAAATATCGTTGTGAAGTTAGTGCCCCGTCTGAGCAAGGCCAAAACCTGGAAGAGGATACAGTTACTCTAGAAGTTCTAGGTAATATGCGTGCGTGCGTGTGTGCCTGCGTGCGTGCGTGTGGCCATGGCCACCTACCTCCATCCTCATTTCTCCAGCTCTGGAAGCAATGACACTGACCCATGAACACATCAACATTCACTGGGAGTCACACTAAAGTTACAGCATCCACAAGCACCACCTTTCCAGCAAGGTGGTCTGGGCTGTTTGTTCCTATTATCTTATTTGCTGCTGAAATTTTACTATTATTAACTCATTTATCACAGAAAGTCTCTTGGTTTAATAAAGATAATTCCTAAAGGTTCCACTCTGCACATGAGAGCACATTTCCCATGATTTTTTCAATAGCTTACAGTATTTGTGCTATTTCTGTTACCATCTAAAGTGATATCACATGAGATGATGGAAAAATAACAGAACAAACAAAAAAAAAGTAGATTAAGGGAAAAATTGGAAGTTGTTTGGTAAAGGAACAGAATTAGCTTTTATTTTGCAGCTAATATATAGTAGGTCCTTTCATGTATGTAATTTTACTTAATCTTCACTGACAACCTGATTTTAAAAGATGAGAAAATAGATGTTAAATGACTGCCCCAGTGTCACATAGCTAAAGAAACATCTGGACCAGGATTTGGATTCAGATGGGGTTAACTCTATAGTCAGGATGGTTAATTAGTGGTGCACATTATTAGCTCATGACAGTAGTTGGTAGAGGAACAGATCTCTTATCCGTCATTGGTGTTAGCATAAGCTACCAAGTAAAGGAAATGAAATAGCTCCTTTTGCTTTTTTTTATGTTGTTCAGGCTCCTCCTGAAATACTAGTGATGTGCAAGTAAAGAGAAAATTTAATTCAGAAAACCTTGCAGCAGATTCAGCCTGTGTATTCATTTTCTACTGCTGTGTAACAAATTATCTCAAACTCAGCAACTCAAAGGAACACTCATTTTTTTTTTAGCTCATAGTTCTATAGATCAGAAGTCCAGCAACAGGGCTGGGTTCTACTCAGGATTATCAAAAAACTGAAATCAAAGTGTTACGTGGGCTTAATTCCTGGCTTGAAGCTCTGAGAAAAATCTATGTCCATACTCATGGTTGGTGTTAGCTAATTGTATTTCCTCGTGGTATAAGCTGAGATTCCCTTCCATGCTGGTAATAAGCTGGGTGCTTCACTCGATTTGTAAGGCCACCTATATTCCTTGCCACTTGGTCCCTTTCATCTTCAATGCAACAAAAGCATGTTGTATCCTTCTTTTTTTTTTTTTTTTTTAAATACTTAATAGATATTAAAATAAGTGGTACATTTCCTCATTGCTGAAGCCAAATATGCCTTTTGTAATCAAAGTAATTTTATATCATGCAAAAAGTTGTTTTTGTTATAATCATTAAGTATAGATGGTATTTTAAGACAACTTTAGATGGATTTCAAAAGGCCTAGGCTCAAAGAAAAAGTAAAATTTATTTAAGTGTTATAGCTATACTGTATGCTGCTGGCACACTCATATTCACAGTTTTATAAAGTGAAAAAAGCTAAACTTTTAAAGTCAACTCTGAAATAGATACATTTTCTTTAATACATTCACTAAGTTAGGTCTGTTCTTCTAAGATGGGAGGAAAGACAGAAAGAAAAATATTTTTAAAGAACAAACTCAACATGTCAGCAGCAAATTCAGTTAACCTAAGTTGGAAACCAGCGTTCCCGGTAATTGAAGTACAAAGTCAGTTCTCTAGTTGAGCCTAAACATTAAGAATATAAATTGAGAGCATACTGTGTAGTGATTTATTAACAAATAAATTTTAAAAATAGAATTCTCAAATTTTGATTTAAGAACGCAATTTTGATCTAGTCAATAAAATATATTCAGAGACATCAAAAGTAAGTAGCACTAACATCTAGGGTTATTTACCAGAACTGTGAAAATACAGCACTGAGGTACAGGTGTCTCTCTAAAATCCCGTTGGGTGGAATGCTGAGGAACAACACTGTCTGTCAGGCACCAGAAGCACCAGTTTCAGGTTCAGTTTCAATTCCAAGAAATAGAGTTGCTGTTCTGAGAAGTTCTTATTTGGGGAGATGGAGAATTCTCAGACTCATGACTTGTAAGTAGTGGTACCATAACAAAAACCTAGAGATACCACCAAATCAATCCCAGCTAAGGTGGTGGTCCCATGTATTCATGGTGGTACACCAGCCAGTAAACCAGCACTTCTGACCACATAACAAGTGTTGAGATAATACACTTTGGAGAAAAAAAGAACAATAATCTTTAAGCAAACAACTATACTGTAATTTAACTTAACTTCATAATTAACTAAAGAATATTTGCTTCACAGTCCCTTGTTGTATCCTTCTTTTTCTTTATATCTCCGGCTTTCCCTTATATAAGTAGGCAGAGAAAGCTCTCTGACTTTCAAGGGCTTATATGATTAGGTCAAAGCCATCTATGAAATCTCCCTATCTTGGGATCAGAAACTTGGGACCTTAGTTACATCTCCAGAATCCCTCCACAGTAGAACTACATGAGGGTTTGACTAAATAACTAAGAGAATGTGCATGTACCCCCAAAGAAAGGAATCCTGGGGGACCATCTTAGAATTCTCCTACATCAGATAGTTCTGAGTTTTCTGGGATTTGGGGGTCACCTAATAAAATCTGCTTTACTTTCCAAGTTCCAGAGATCAGAATAACCTTACTTCCAGGAGCTGGTATTTTCTAACTTGGTCAATTATAGATAGAATAGGATTTTGGTTGCATACCAGGCCTGAAAAAATGTCATCATATTGTTATGGGGCGCAACTTAAGAACAGACGGATCACCACTGAGAAGTCCAAATTTGAGAATCTTTATTAAGCTGGCTGGCTGACTGTCTCACACAGTGCCCCAAAAAATGGCTATTGGGAGAACAGCCCCGACCACAGAGTTGTAGGGGTTCTTATACCAAAAATTACATTAATCATAAGTGTCTGTTGCTATGATTCGAAATTACACATTAACATCATGAGATCATTGAGAGAGGGGGAAGTGGGTCAAAATGACCCTTACCTGTTGGGGGCTGTGCCATGTTGGCAGCGCCAGGATGGCGCCTGATCACATCGGCAGCGAGGAGGTTAATAGACATAAACACACTCAGGTGATTTTCTCGTCCACGCACACAATGTATGCACATGTGTTCTGGAGCACTAATTGCCTGCTCAGAGCATCTCGCCTAATCTTTGCGTAAGAGGCGTGGCCCTGCTCTCCTCGTCCTGGAGGTGATATAAGCGTAGGCGGAGCGAGACAGAGACAGAGCAGCCATTAGAAGCAGCCAGAGGGCAAAACACGGACAGCAGCCATTAGCAGAAGAAAAGCAGTAGCAGAAGACACGCGGCGCGGCAGTAGCCAGAGAAGACATGCCACAGCAGCCATTAGCAAAAAAGCCAGAAGAAAGAACACAGCAGCGAGTAGGGGCAGCGGTGGAAGGCAGATGGCGAACGGAAAACTGAGACGCATCACTAGGGCACCTTGGGTGGACCTACCCTTAGTTCACAGGATGCAGGACTTTAAGGCGTAGCAAGTTTCTCTCTTAAGCAAAGTCTCTCTCTCTGATAAGCAAAGTCTCTCTCTCTCTCTCTCCTCTCAAAGCAAGTAAACCTCATTTTCCTCTATAAGTAAACAAGCAAGAAAGCAGTGTACTAAAGAGAAAGATAGAAGTGCCTCAGTTTCCACTCCACCACCCATAAGACCCGTGCAAGTTGTTGCTGCAGGCGGTGACAAATATCCATGGATTTTGGAACCGCAAAGAGCCAGCAACACTTACCTAGGTACAAACTAAAAAATGGTTACTAATATCCACACAATCACCGTTTACATAGTACATTACTTAAGAGCAAGAGGAATCAAAAAAGAGCAATTTTTCTTTACATAGGAATTATCATTCTGTATTGTTAAACATGTCACACTAAGTAACTGATGATGGGTATAGAGGCGAGGTGTTCCCATGGGAGAAGCTTATTTCCTACATAACGTGGAGTCTCAGAGCAAAATGGAGTCTGTTTAGTCATTTCCCTTAGAGTCTGGCCTATAACATTCTCATAGAGCCAGATCTGTCAACCCATCACAATATCTGACTTATTTTGAATACAGTTGTTAATAGACATTATATCACTGATGAGAAAATAGAAGAGATTATTTAACTAAAAAAGAATATTTACTGAATTAGATAATGCTTGTTTTTATGACAGATGAGCCCTGAACTCTGAGTGACTTAACAAAATTAAAATTTCCTTCTCACTGAAGTAAAGCCTAAATGTTTGGGAAAGAGGTGGTGGCATAGCCAATGACTACTTCATGAAATAATCAGACTCATTTGAATGTAGGTCTGGCATCTTCAATACATGGCTGTCCAAGGTCGACATGGATGTTGACAACTAGTTGGTAGTGGGAGGGGACAAGGGGAGGGACTCAATGGAGAATAATGCAGGGAGTTTTTATAGGTCAAGCCTGGAAATGGCTATATAACTTTTATCCACACTCCATTGCCCAGAACTCATGTATATGACCCTGTCTGGCAGCAAACAGGCTGGCAAATGTGCTCTACTGCTGTGCCCAAGAATAAAGGAGATGGGTCTGTTGAATAAATAGCCAGTCTCTATTATAAGAGCTTTGTAAGTACATTTTTACTGGCTATTAAAACCCATGTTCAGCTTTTATGTAACCAGTACTGTTTGACTTCCGTTATTCAGTGGCTCCAGCAGTTCCATCCTGTGAAGTACCCTCTTCTGCTCTGAGTGGAACTGTGGTAGAGCTACGATGTCAAGATAAGGAAGGGATTCCCGCTCCTGAATATACATGGTTTAAGGATGGTAACCGTTTACTGGAGAATCCAAAACTTGGCTCACAAAGCACCAACAGCTCATATACAATGAATACGAAATCTGGAACTCTGGTAAGGTCATTTCAAGTATTGACCTAATAACTGTCTGGCATCTGGATAAAAATATTATTAGAACTTAAGATGATGGAATGTGTTAGTCAGCCTTTTGTCGCTATGACCAAAATATCCAAAAAAAAGAAAAAAAGAAAAAAAAACTTAAAGGAGGAAAAGTTTATTTTGTTTCAGTTTCAGAGGTTTGGTACTTGGTTGGTGACTCCATTGCTCTGGGACCAAGGTGAAGCAAAACATCATGCTGGAAGGGCAGTAGTGGAGGAAAGCTGCTTAGCTTATGGTAGTCAAGAAATGGGGGCTGGGCGGGGGGCAAGGGAAAAGGAACTCTTCTAGGGCATTCCCCCAATTACCCACCTCCTCTAGCCACGCCCCCACCTGCCTACAGTTACCACCTGTCCATTCAAACTAGGATGGACTGATTAGATTATAGCTCTCACAATTCAATCACTTCACCTTCTGCACAGAAACTTTTGGGGGATACTTCATATGCAAACCATAACATGGGGAATAGAAGACTGATACCATTGCTTGCTAAGAGAAGAGAGAAGAGGGTAGCAGGGAAGATGATGGTGGTACCCGTACCAAAAAGTAATGGGAAGAATTACTATGTGAGATGAGAAGACCGTCCAGCGAACCAGGAAGCTGAACACACAAGATCTATGCCGGTGACCTGAGGCAGGCAAAGCCTACTTTCTGATGATAGATCCTGCACTTTTTTACAGCTGCCTTTCTGTTCTGGAAAATTACTAAGGGCAGTTACAATAAACAACACAGGGGCAATGAATTAAAGCTCACTTGGGTAAACCCTGACTCCAGCGCTAAGCCTGTAAAAACAGTGACCACAGTCAACCCATTAGATCATTAAACTTCTCCATGACTCTAGCTCATCAGCAGTGTCTCTGTGACTTAATTATCTATTACTTTAAATTTAGTCCCAGATTTTCTGATTGTTTCCTCCTTGAAAATATTCTAATCGAAGAACCTTTCTAGGGTTCCTAATGGAAAACCTCTAAGTAGGCCCTTTAAAGTTCATGACATTTAGAATAAAGAGAATTTTTACTTTTTTGTGTGGCTAGAAGTGGAAACAACGAAAGGTCATTGAGCCAGCTAAAGTGGCACACGTGGTGGTTCCAGCTACTCCGGAAGCTGAGGCAGGAGGATCTTAAGTTCGAGGCCATCTTGAACACCTGTCTCAAAATAAAATTAAAAAGTCTGGGGATGGGCTGGGGAGATAGCTCAGTTGGTAGAGTGCCTGCCTTGCAAGTACATAGGTCCTAGGTTCTAATCCCCACCACCGCCAAAAAAAAAAAAAAAAAAAAAAAAAAAAAGTCTGGGGTTGTGATTCAGTAGTAGAATGCTTGCCTAGCTTGTGCACAGCCCTCGATTTAATCTCCAGGTACCCACCCCACACACACAAAGTTAATGAACTTGAAATTTTTTCCAAACAAAATAACACTATATGTCAATTTTAAAATATCTGATCTGATTTCTAGCATCACAGGATCACTACAAGCACTAGTATCCAAAAAAAAAAAAAAAAAAAAAAAACTTAAAGGAGAAGTAATAATAACAATTTTGTGAATTTTTGAAAGGAGAGTGTGAAATCCTTTCATTCCTTCTACCTAGTAGCACACAAAAATATTTAAAACTTAAATCTTCTGATACATAATAAGGAAATTTGATGCAGTAACTAAATAATAAAGCATATCAGTAGAGGGGACCACACCTTGAATAAGGCTCTGCTTTGGCCCTTTTAGCAGTCAGCAGGTCCCAGCAATTTTACACTGAGAAATCGGGCAGAAAACCTGTCGTCACACTGTGCTAAATTTACTTTTCAAATTTGTTTTTTCTCAGAGCAGGTGATAAAAGCCCCAAGGCAAGTCTGAAATGATATAGATTCACTTTCCTCAAGGAGCCTCAACCCTTGAAATACCTTGAGGCCAAAGGAGTGCCCTGCCTTGAACTAGGATGGCTTCTTTTGTGAGAAACAAAGACTCCAGTGTATGAATGCCAATGACTTCCTTTCAGTTACCAATTATAATAGGCTGGAAGATCATTTTGGGTTTTAGTCTAACTTATTATTTATCCATTACCATGACCCTGAGTTTATGGTGAAGATTCTAAAATTATTCTGGCTTTCTGGGGAGGGAAGATGATTCCATAAAGTGAAAAGAAGCCAGGAAAGGCTTTCTGTCCCACCACGTTGAAGTATTCTGAAAAAAGAGGACAGAGGAAGTGGGTAAAGAAATGTGAAAAAGGAAAGGTTTTAACGGATCAAAGCTCTGGCTATCTTAGCAACACATGTTCCAGAAGGATCCAAGACAGTGGGGAGGTGCTCCTCAGAGGTTCCTGGCTCCCATGGCTGAGGTCAGCAATGACCTCTGCAGTAGCGTGTAGGACCAGGAGGGTAATGAAAGAACAATTCTGAGCACCCCACACCCTCTGTACAGGTCCTGGCAGGATCCTTCGAGGTGTTCAGGACAGAGTTCCTCCCCCTCCCCCTCCTTTTTTCTTTCTCCTCCTCACTCCTCCCTTGTCTTCCTTCCTTCCTGTCTGCTTTCATTCTTTCCAGAAATTATCCAAGGTTACAAACTCCAAATCATGAAGTCTATCATATCGAAGTCTTCAGTTGTCTTGGCAGGGAGTAGAAGGAGAAAGGTGTGAACTTTATCTTTACAGAATTTTCAAAAATTCTGGAATCGATAGAATTTATAATCCTGTAAACAGCACCATGAAGATTTCCTAGGCCCTGAGCTACTTCCTGGTGGTAACTTTGGCTCTTCATAGAAAATATTCATTATTTTCTGCTGCAGTGAATTTGCTTTTGAGTTAGAAAGTGCATAGAAGCCATCATTGGTAAGTGGTGCTTCCCAGGAATTAGAAATGCTACTACTGGATGCTGTAAACTTTTCAAAATGCCCACTGCCGTCCTAAACGTACTGCTTTCTTTGGATCACAAAAGAAAGAGCACAGAACCAAAACCAACTTCATATACACTTAAATCTTTTTCTGTCAAATTAAACAGGAGGTCTAGCTATTTACTCCTTGAAGTTATGGTAGATATTTTAAAACACAATAAAGATATAAAGTTCTGAATCATTAAAAAGGAAAGAGTAGCTTAATGATAAAATCCAAGGGACATGGTTGTTAGGAGCCTACTTAGAAATCTGTACTTTTGAAATATATATTTATTTTTTTCCTTCCACAAATAGCAATTTAACACTATTTCCAAGCTCGACAGTGGAGAATACTTCTGTGAAGCCCAAAATTCTGTTGGACATAGCAGGTGTCCTGGGAAACGCATGCAAGTAGGTAAGCTTGAGATATTGGAGGGGTAAATGGTTTGCAGTTACAGAGTGCAGTGTTCAGGGGTAGAAGGAGCAAGGGGTAAGAAAGGGTTGAGTGATTTGAAGGATAAATAGGTGGTAATGTTGAAAAAAATTAACTTGATATTACAAAGAAGCAGCAATGCTATTTTTAATCCATCTTCCAATCAAGCCAAGAATATTCAGCTTTATATTTAACAAATGTTTTAATTTTTCAAGTGTTTTTAAAATATGCTCTTCTGAGTAATCGTTCAAACAAAAGCTAAGTGTCTTGTAGACTGTAAATTGCTCTCGGTTCAGGAGTCTGTATGGGAGTTCCATTTTATAACTCTGCCACTACAAATCCTTTTAGGCAAGTTGTTAAATCTCTGTGCCTTAGTTCCCCAAAAATGGAAGTAGTAATATATCTTCCTCACAGCACTGCTATGAAGATTAAAATACTCCATGTTTGAAAGTGTTAGAACAGTAGTAGCACACTGTGAACATTATGTAAGTGTCAGTTATGTTTACAAGTTGTTGATAATTTTTTCAATACCCTGAAATACTAATTATATGTATGGCAGAGCAGTTGCTCTAAAAAGACATGTAGAATACTTGTGCATCTAGGTTGCTATAAAATATAACTGCCACACATATACTACATATCACAAAATAACGTTCTTAGAGTCCAATAAAATTAGCAATTAATATTTTCTAAGTTATATGAATTGTCAAGCATATTATTATTTTTAATTTAATTTTCAATATTTTGATTTAATTCTCACTTGTGGTGAGAACCAGTGTTTTGAATATTGTTGTGTGATGAAGGGATGTGCTATAAATGGCAGCCAGGGGTTGCAGTTCACTCAGGACAGCTGTACCCTAAAACAGAATACTGAGGGTGGGCCTGGTTGCAGGAACTGATCCTTAACTTCATGGAGTCAGAAATTCATTTTTTCAGTGCATGTAGATGACTGCAGATATGAGTGTGCAAATTTAAAATTTTGTTTCCCCAGTTATTATACATGATTTCTGTGCATCTTCTTTCTAGGTATAAGTTAGCTTAAATATTAAAATTAGTTTGTTTAATGCTCATTCACTGAGCCTAAGTGTTTCATGACTTTGGTTTGTTAATTTACATCTTTTGAAAAACATATAAATTCATGAATTCATTTTCTTGGTGTTCTTTGTGAAATACCACTGATATCTTATAATGAAAACCCAGAATCTGTTAACTCTCTTAAAGAAATTCTTTTTGAAGCATAGAAGTAAAATAAGACATGAATTTGCTGATCATTCCCAGGCTGCCTTTTTGTGCAGCCTCCTCCTTAGCCTTTTAACAGTTTGGTTCCTTTCAATTAGAATAATGACACCTTCCTTTTATGGTGGCTGCTTTCTTTTTCAAAGAAAGAATACAAAAATATTTTCATATTTATTGCTACATTTTCTCTTCACTGAGTTGTATGTTATCTTAAAGAAAAGAGCAACTGGTTGAAAACAGCTTATCTCTAACTTACTATTTTTCTATCTTCTATTCCATTGAAGAAAATAACATAAAATCCACTGTGTGATTTAGCACTCACAGGACAAGTCAGAGTTTGCTTTTAGGGTTAATCTTTCACTGATGTCAAATTCATCACAAACTATAAGTATAGGGTTTTTTTTTAAATCGAATGATAGCCCTTAGATTTGAACACTTTGTAGATGTCAAATTCATTGGTTACTACAAAAAAATAGTAGGCAGGCATGGTTTGGTTCTCAGGAATTCATTTAGCTATTGACTTAATTTTACCTAATTCTGATTACTGTGGATTTTTTGCCCTCCTTTCTCTTTTTCATTCAAGTAAATATATAGCAGAATCTCATTGACTTTGACCTCTCAATGGCCACCAAATATGAACTGAGTCTATACCAAGTAATAATTGATGTTTTCTACTCTGGTTAAATTAGCCTTTTGAAAGATTATCATGTTTCCTGTTTAAAAAAAAATTTAAAGGGCTTGGGGTATAGCTCAGTAGTACAGCACTTGCCTAGCATGCATGGGGTCTCTTGGATTTAAGTCCCAGCATTGGGGGGAAAAAGGAACTCTTTAGGGATCACTTCTTTAATAAATACATAGAAAGTATGAAAATAACAAGAATGTGGGTCATGAAATTCCTATAGTCAGGATGGAGAAATGTGACCTAATAATGTTAGGATGGATTTATACATCCTTGAATCACATATTCCAGGCATGCTGATAAATTGTGCTATATGAAGGAAGGTGTCTTACCAGTCTGTTACATAGATCTTTCCTTAACAAAGTCATGTTCATCATTTTATTAATGACTTGAATAAGGGTATCTTTGATACAATGTCCAGTTTGCAAGAGTATTAAACTTGGAAGTTTAATAATCTAATTATTGGGTAATAGAATCAATCCAGAAAAAAACTCATAGGTTTGTAACTTGGTAGTAATTCCAAACTTGAGTCCAAAAAAATCTACTTGTATTAGGGTAGAGAAGAGATAACATTTTATTAAAGGGAAAAGTGTGTTTACTTCATTGAGTAACAATTCAGTGGCATATATGTACATGGCCATGTGTGCAACACACACATACATACAACACAACCTGTATAAATTCAAGAAGGAAGGTCTTTCTGACAGTTTTGTAGAACAGCAGTTGGAAAATGTGCTCTTGGAGACTGAGTTTTTCATTATTTGTGAAATTGCACACAGGATGATACAGAAGAATTTAACATAAAGTTTGGGGCAGAGGAGCCACAGAATATTTCAACTCATCCAACTTCAAAGATTGTTTCCATTGTGTGCATGTATGAATATGTAACAACAAACCCCACCATTATGTACAATTATAATGCACCAATAAAAATATGGAAAAAAGATAGTTTCCAACCTGATATTTAACTCTAAGAATTATTACATTTCCAAATGAATGCAAAAGAATGCCAGGTATTTTCTTTCTTGATCACAGAACTTTTTAAAATTTAAGATACACAAATTTTAAGAAAAACAGCTCTGTCAATAGCACTTGCCTAGCATGCATAGTTTTGTGCTATGCCTTGGAATTGAGTTAGTTGAACAGGCTTCAAAGGTTGAAACTATGCTTTTTAGCATAGTGGCAATAGGGAGTTGTTGTTTTTTTTTATTTTTTTAATTGCAGATAGACACAATACCTTTATTTTATTATTTGTGTTTCTTTGTGTGTGGTGCTGAGGATCAAACCCAGAGCCTCATACATGCTAGGCAAGTGCTCTACCACTGAGCCACAACCCCAGCCCAAAGGGGAGTTTTTTGAGCCCTTTCATTGTAATGATGAAGTCTGTCCATCCATGTGATGTGAATTTACGCATGGTTTATTTCACTTCCAGATGATCTCAACATAAGTGGCATCATAGCAGCTGTAGTAGTTGTGACCTTAGTGATTTCTGTGTGTGGCCTTGGTGTGTGCTATGCTCAGAGAAAAGGATACTTTTCAAGTAAGTGAATTTCACTCTTCTTTGATATACAATTTCCTTTGGATATAGTCTTCTTATGAGATGCTATTTCTCCTAAAAAGTCCTAACAAGCTCTGGGGAATATTTTTCATTGATTTTCTGCTCTAAGAAGATGTTCAAGGTAATATGCAAGTGGGTTATGAAGCATCTGGGCAACCATATAGAAAAAAGACAGCTGCCTCATTGAAAAATTCTAAGCGACAGGGCAGGGGTTGTGACTCAGTGGTAGAGCGCTTGCCTAGCATGAGTGAGGTACTGGGTTCAATCCTCAACACCACATAAAATAAATGAATAAAATAAAGGTATTGTGTCCATCTACAATTAAAAAAATTTTTTTTAATATGTTTAGAAAATTCTAAGCAATACCATAGCATGTGTGAGTGGCATCCTTAGAGTGGCATAGTATAGAGACAGATATTCAACATGGATTGTGGTATATTTATGTGCATGAAAGATCCTCTTATTTTAAATTAGGAATTGAATATTCAAATTTTATAAGCCATTTGATTGAAACAAACAAGAGAAGTGTTTTATCAGTGTTAAACAGTGAAATGTTGAAAGTCAAGTTTAACACAACTGTAGAAGAGCATTGTTCAATCAAAACTAGAAACCTACACTATTGGAGATGCTTTCGAGCAAGGTTTTAGTTCTTCAAGTTAAACCTCTTGACAATAGAACAGGTTTGATTTAATGGGTGAAATTTAAAAATAATGTCTTATTCTCTTAATATATTTTTTTATTTCCAGTCTTTAAATTATCTCAAAGCTGCAGAACTCCATCAGATCCTTTAACAATAGTGTATAAGTTGAATTTTTAAATGGAATAATAAATAAATTTATAGCATGAATAAATTTTAGACCCACTGTTTTATAAAGAGCATTAATTTTAGAATATGGGTTTTAAAATAATTTGTACCAAAATAAAATTTAAATTTGAGGAGTTTTAAATAATATTTATAAATAGATATTGAATGTAATAAAGTGTTTCCATAAGCATGGATTCAAGAACATTCCCCATAAATTAGAACAACTGTATTATTCTTGTATGTAGTGCTTCAGTTTAAATTCAGTATAATGTAAGTTTATGAATGGAATCTATCTGTGTCCCCCTGCTGGTCACCTGTGAAAGTACTGCATTAAGATTACTCGTTCAAAATTCTTGTAGTCTGTATTTATATGTCTAATGAATATCCGTATGAGTATTTTTAATGAGGAGTTGGCAAACAATTTTTTTTCTTAAAATACTGAATTAAAGCATCATTTTTTATATTAAGGGTTATTAGCTAATAATGGTATTCACATTTCCTCTTGGAGAAAACCCACCCAAAATAATCATATTCTTTAACTTGTGTTTAGGACGGAAATTGGCAAATTTTGACTCAGGGCCAAATCTGATTTCCCACCTGATTTTCTGAGGCCCCCAAACTTTTAAAGATGAAAATTTGCAATTACTTACTGATAGGAAACACTAACTTTGAATCTTAATTAAGAGAAATATTGTCCGCCACAATAAATTCCATTCTTCTAACTAGTAGACTTGTACTATAAGACCTTATTATTATACTTTAAATTTTATCTATAAAAATTTTGGAAATTTGTTTCCTTTCTTATAAGTACCTAAGTAGTATCCTTACTTTTGCCTCTGGGAAAACAGAGCCTAAAATATTTGCTGTGTGACCCTTTGTAGAAAGTTTGCCAACCCTTGATTTAGAAGGTACAAATGTCAGCAAGTGAGAATTGAGATTAAAAAGATATTAAGCAAACTCGTCTTTAAATAAATCTGTCATCCCATATGAATTCTTGCATTAATGATTTATATACTTATTCTTTTTGTAGAAGAAACTTCCTTCCAGTAAGTATACTTTCTTCAAATGCATGCCTTTCCCTATATCCACTAATATTCTGTTATTTATCTGTTTACAATCAAGAGTAGGATATTGGGTTATTTCCGTAGGTTTATTTCTAGGGAGTTATTCAAATACATCAAGAATATATTCTGCCTCATGCCTCATGCCTATTTGTAAATGATGAGTGATTACCAAGAGAAGAATCATGGGCATTAATTTGACTTCATAAGCATTCCCTTAGTACTACTTTAAAATATATATGCATTTACTACATTTTGCTAAATTGAAATTTTTCAAATAAAATTTTACTTGTTCATTTTTTACATTTAATTGTATATTTGGCAACAGTGTTCTAAGGATTGGCAAAACAGCAGTACACAAAAATGTCCACAAAATACTGTTTAATGGAGCTTACATACTAGTAGAGAAAGGCAGAAAAGTCAACAAATATGTGTATTATACAGTATGTCAGATTGTGTTAAGCACTATGGAGAAAAATAAAGCAAGTAAGAGGATAGGGAGTGCGCAGGGTAGGAATGAAAATTATCAATTTAAATAGGGTAGTCAGGAAGGGCCTCACTGATAAGGTAATGTCTGAGAAAGACCTGAGGAGGTGAGAGTGCAAGTTATGCATCACTCTTCCACGAGAAGAGTGTTCATATGGAGGGCAGGAAACAAAGAGCTCAAGTGAGCTAGCTTTTCATTACTATAACAAATACCTAGCACAATCAGGTTAAAGACAGAGAATGTTTATTTTGGCTCCCAGTTTTGGAGGTTTCAGTCCATGAACAGCTGACCTGATTGCTTTTGGGTTGGGGTGAGGTAGCATGTTGAGGCAGAGGCATGAGGTTGGACAAGTCTGTTGACTTCATGATGGCTAGGAAGCAAAAGAAAGAGGAGGAAGAGGGACAAAGCCCCCAATATCTCCTTAAAGAGCATGCCCTCAGCAACTAACTGTATCCCACTGGGCCCCACCTCCTAAAGGTTCTACCTCCTCCCAAGAGCATTACATGCTAGGAGCCAAGCTTTCAATATATGGACCTTTGGAGAACATTCAAGATCCAAACTGTGGAAGAGCTCAAGACCAAGCATGCCTAGAATGTGCAAGGAATGTCAAGGAGACCAGTGTGACTCGAACAGCATATGGGAAACAGAGCGAAGGAGATGAGTACACAGAATAGGTCAGATTGTATGGTGAGCCTTCCAGGAAGTTTTGAGCAGTTAAGTTCTGGTACACAGTTAAGATAGGAAATCACTGGAGGGCTATGAGTGGAAAAGTAGCGTGATCTTACTTAATTCTTTAAAGTTCACATTGGCTGCTCTGTTTAGAATTAACTATGAGGTAACAAGGGGTCAAAGTGTATAGACCAGTTAGGAAGCTACTACAGTACTCAAGGCAAGAGAAAATGGCAGCAGGATTGTGGGAGGGAAGAGAAAGAAAGGGAAGGTACTGGGGAATGAGACTGATCAAATTATGTTATTTGCACCTATAGATATGGCATAATGAATCTACTATTATGCATAATAATATGCCAATTAAAAAAAGAAGAAAGAGAATGGCAGTTGGTACCAAAGCAGCAGCGTTGGAGATGTTGAAAGTGATAGGATTCTGGATATATTTTTAACTATTTGCTGATCTGTTGAATATGGGCTGAGAGAAAAAGAAAGCAATGGAAGGTACCTTCAAGGTTATGAGAAGGATAGTTTCCATTTATGGAAATTTGGAAGATTTTAGGAGGAGTGGCCTTGGAAGTGGTGGTGGGGTAGGTGAAGAGGTCTGGGGTATTTGGAATTTTAATACTCAGTAAGCTTATTAGACTTCCAAGTATAGCTAATCAGTAAGTAGCTGAATATTCAACTTTAGAGTTTGGGAAAATAGCTTAACTGGAGATAGAAATG
The DNA here is from genome assembly GCF_902686455.1 of Sciurus vulgaris. Lineage (NCBI taxonomy): Eukaryota > Metazoa > Chordata > Mammalia > Rodentia > Sciuridae > Sciurus > Sciurus vulgaris. Next base: position 18,646,240 of record NC_136470.1, on the reverse strand, counting down.
TAGGACTCATTGGTATATGAGATATGAATGAGATCACCAAAGTCCTGGTTTATGTGTGCTTGATGTGTGACTGTCCTTCCTGTACATATGGACATGGCAGTCCATACTGTGAGTCTAAGGGCTCTCTCCTCTATTCCCAGCTGCCATGGTTTCAGATACACTGTCATCTACATCTTTTGAAGACTTAGCTACCATTGATTTCCTGTTCCCAGATGCCTGGCCCCATCCCTCATAATATCCCAGTACAAATCCAGGGTGAAATCCAAGTTATCATGACTAGGAGTAGCAAAGGAGGTGAGTTCAGAAGAGCGGGGCAGCCTGAATGTGTAGCCATCATTCCACCCCATCCCACTGCTGACCCCCAGGCAGTTAGGAGGACTTCCACTTTTATTGAGAAAGATGAAAATAACTGGAGGGTTTTGAACAGAGAGATTTCACATTATACAAGCGGCGAAGGGGCTTTATACGTCCTTGAATTAATGTCGTACAAAACCAGGTGGCATTCTGGAAAGAAATATCTTTATTCCTTGACACCTTTCCTCCTATTTGTTAAACTACATCTTTCAAAATTTATTGAACTTTTAATGGAATCCCAGTCCCCATGTAAAACTTTCTATGGATAAAAGTGAATTTTTAGATTACAATAATTAAGCTTTCAAAATGCTTAATGTTAATGTTAAATTACATAGTAATGGGCTGGAGATATAGCTTGGTTCGTAGAAATCCTGCCTTGCATGCCCAAGACCCTGGGTTCAATCCTTAGCACCAAAAAAAAAAAAAAAAAAAAATTACACAGTAATAATTGCACAAAACTCTTTAGTCTATAAACCATATATTTAGATGCACAGAACTTCACACACATGAGTACTTTGTTGCATGGATTTCTCTGTGAATGTTGTTGGTAAATACAAGAAATTCAATTATAGTTATTGGCTAAGATAAATATTCATCTTTCTGCTGGTAAAATGAATGGAGGTAATGTTGACTAAATGAGAATAGTGTTTCAGAATGGGAGGTGATAATGCAATAAATACTCTCTTTTATTTTCCACAAACAGGAAGGGTAGTTCTTCATCTAAAGCCCCTACAATGAGTGAAAATGTGAGTATTTTATAAGCATATTTACAGGATATATAAATAGGGAAGGGAAATGAAGCAGTTGTGTGGAAGTTGTGAATCTTCACTTTTAATGAACTTTGTATTAGTGTCTACTACTGGCATCTAGAAGGATCTAAGTGAACATTAGTTTCTTTCCCCCACTGGGGAGAAAAGTTTTGTGGAGTAAGTACAGTAAAGTAAGTGATCTTTATTATATCATTCTTTTCTCTCATGGTGTCTTCTATTATCAGTCTGCCTCCTTAATATCAATGAAATTATGGCATTTGTAGGTAAATGGATAGAACTATAGAATATTATACTAAGTGAAATAAGCCAATCCGAAAAAAAACCAATGGCCCATTGTTTTCTGATAAGTGGATGCTGATCCATAGTGGGGGGTGGTTAGGGAAGAATGAAACAACTTTGGATTGTGCGGGGAGGAGTGAGGGGAGCTGGGTGCGGTGGGGATGGGAAGGGTGGTAGAATGAGACAGACTTTATGACCTTGTACACATGTGTGATTATACTACTGGTGTGACTCAGAACCATGTACAGCCAGAGGAATGAGAAGTTGTGCTCCATTTGTGTACAGTGTGTGAAAATATCTTCTACTGTCATATATAACCAATTAGAACAAATTAAAAAAAATTTTTTAAAAGATCACTAGGCCTGCAGTTTTCTGCTATTTGACAGATGAAGAGGTTAAGATTTAAGTTCTTGCAGGATGATAGTGGGGGAGCTGGAACCAGGTTCCTTGCTTCCTAGCTCTTTGAATAGATCACTACCAGCAGATCTATGGTTCTAGAATATGCCTTTGGTTATTCAAAGACACTTGGAAAATTTAAGGACATGAAATATCCTCTGCCAGGGCTAAAAGGATTTAAGAAGTCCTAGAAAGGCAATAAAGATCTAACTCTGATGGTTTAGAAAACATCATTGCTTACATTTTGTAGTACTTTAAGCGACATTGAACTTTCTGGGTTTTTTTTTTCAGGAATATAGTGAGGGAAGGGGAGTTTATAATGTTTTTAAGTTCTTAACTACTGTTTGAAAACCAGAAGGTTCCCAGAATTCCTTAGTACTGCAGAGCAGAGATTATTAGATTTCCTTTCAGTAAAGCTTGGGGTGGGGAACAGACATTAGTATTTTAAATACTGTGACTCTAATAGGCACTAATATTTAACACTCATTTACTGCTCCATAAACATTTCACATATTTTGTATAAAAATTTGATTTTTTTTAACTCATTTACTCCAGAATCTATCACAGAAATCCCTATGTAGTTTACAACACTGAAAGCCTACTGTTCTTTAGTTAGGGGACAAGCAATGTGCAACTTCATACTCATTCCTATAATTTATGGAACAAAATAATCCCATCCCATCAAACTGAGAGGCATATTGTTATCTAAATTGAAAGAAAAGACTGTTTCTTTTTCCTTTTCTTTCTCTTGGTGGCCATCATCATCTCAGAACTGGTCCCTTTCAATTCTACTTTATACTCAGCTGGGTTTTCAACCTGACAGCTTTGAGCCTCATTACTCTGTGTTGTGGCAGGCTGCCCTGTGCACCGGAAGATGTGTAGCAGCTCAGGCCTCTGACCCGATAGATGCCAGTAGCATACCCCTAACTGACGATATTTCTCTTGCTCTAACTTCCAGTCTTGCTTCCTTACTTTCTAGACATAGTTTCAAATACTTTGTCTTCTAGTATTTACTTACTTAAATCCCCATAAATTAGATTTAATTAAATACATGCTGGTTTGTATCTCTATGATTCTTATAGTGGATGTAGTTTGATATTTATAAGACTTCTATGTACTTCCTTAAATGTGTATTAGTACATTATATTTAACCTTGATTTGTTTTCTTTTTTTCCCTAGGATTTCAAGCACACAAAATCTTTCATAATTTAAAAGAATTCAACTTTTGAGATACACCAAAACCACAGTTGTTACACAGTTATTAAAATATTATAAAACTCTGCTTTGTCTTAATTTGCAAAGGGGTACATGACAAAATGAAATTGATATTTCATTATGATTTTTTTATGACTTGACTCACCTGAAATTGTTATTTTAAGCAAACAGTTCTGTCACCTGAAATATGATCTGGCTTCTTGTGTCTGGACTAAAGAACAGGAGTCAAATTACCTTGAAATATTCTGTGATTTGTAAAATGTTAACTAATGTCCTAACTTCTAGAGAAAGTTACTACATCATAATGATTGTGAAGTTAATCCACAGACCATGCAAATATAACCCTGTGTGCAAAAGTGTTATTTAGGGGGTTCAGAAAATACTCTGACAGATGCAAAAGGAATCTCTGGTCTCGTTTCCACCAGAATCTTCTTTATAACATAATCCTTATTCAATTGCTCATTTATCACTAATGTATCCACAAAACGGAGGCAGTGAGGTTGGGTCTTATACTCAAGGATTTGCACTTTGTATTTACTATCATTTCTGAGAACCAAAAGTAACAAAGAGAAACAGTAAATGATCAGAGCTCACAGGTGTGCACAGGACTCACCTGGTGTGTGTTACTTATAATCTTGAGAGGTAAATACAAATCCAAGAGGCTTATTTCACCCCCACTGCTGCTCGCTGTTATTTCTTTTCTCTAAGACTCCTTTGAAGAGACTCCATGACTTTGACATCAGGGCTCGACAATGGAGCTTGCACAGCTTTGCAGATACCTTTTGCTGCATGAGTAGTAGCTTCAAATCTCTATCTCTAAAAATCATGCAGTGAAATTCTGAGCAGGGCGAATCCTTTGCTGTTAAAGCCAGAGGGCTATCAATCCTTATGGCAAAGCAGTGGCAAGAAAAGATGTGGTTGTCTGGTAAATAAAATATGAGTAAACTAACTTACTGCCACTCCCTGCCTCTGGCACCCTGCTTGAGCCATAGAAGGCACTTGAGAAATGATGATTGAAATAAAAAATGGGTCTAACCATCTGTTTTCTGAATTGATTAACCACAAAAACCTCCAGCTAGTATTAGAATATGAAAACTCCAACAGTTCACTCAATAGTAAGAGTATTAAGCTGTGTTTAAAAAGCGTAGCTTTTAGAACTGCTTTTGATTATTTAATTGGTATTAAAAACAAAATATGGCTAGAGTATGTCCTGTTATCCCAGGAAAATCTAGATGAAAAGTTGATTCATGACCTTTGACAGCTTTGGTCACCATTAAGTCGTTTTCAGAGGAATCCACTCTTTCCACCCAGTAGCAGAGTCCCAGTTTTCACTGAACAAATGATTAAGCACTCACTGAATGTCTGATGTGGACCTGGACACCAGGTCACTGGGAAGATGCCTTTTATCGGCCTGCATCCTTTGATTTGTCTGTGGCATTTGATGCTTCTCACTAGAGTCCTTTCTGGTTTCTATAACATTTTCTGCCCCAAAGGTCAACTTATCACTGTTAGTCACTAGTAAACTTTCTATAAAGGGCAAGTTGATAGATTTTAAACCATATGGTTCCCGCTACTACTAGACTCTGCCACTGTCACCCAAAAGCAGCCAAAATAAGGGGCATGTCTGTATCCCAGTAGAAATGCGGCAAGCACAAACAGGATTTGGCCTAAAAGCAGTTTTCCAACTCCTGGTGGCAAATGATAGAAAACACCTATCTATAAACTGATTCTTACAAATCAGGCTAAATGCTGCCCATGCTTTAACAAGAAGTTTTGCTTTGATTTGAGGAACGCTTTCCTTTTGCACTGCTAGGTGCCAAGGGGATAGATGACTCAAAGATGCCTCATCAGGCGCACATACCATCACATAAGATCAGCTGCTTTAATTTAAACAATACAAATCCATATTTTGAGAGGAAACTTGAGTGCCTTAACTTTGCTAATAGAGGAAAAGCTTCAAAGGCCAGACAATTCACTTTATGCAGTGTAAACATCTGTCTTTGTGCCAAATATATCTTGTACAGTATATTATTGTATATAGCCAAGTCAAAATCATCATGTAAAGAATGGTTTCTTCTACACATAGGATATAGTGTGAGAACTAATTTTCTAATTATTAAAAGATGTCTGTGGGTCACTGGTGTCTGGGCTGTTTTCGTGTGTGTGTGTGTGTGTGTGTGTGTGTGTGTGTTACTGTGACTTGTTATTGTTTTATGAACTTGAATATGAACCACTGGTAAAACTCCATTGTAATTCTTAGAACATTTTGATTTATTTTCCTGCAGTGAGATTGTGTTGCATAAAGATTAGGGTTCTAGAATCATTAATAACAATTTGTGTTTTAAAACTGTTGCTGTTGTAAGTAGATTCACTTTATTTTTAGTTGGGGGTATAACCTAACTAAATCTAGAAAGATGGGCGGTTTTTCCATACAACTTTACAAAGAACTTCCTTCACAGCCCACAGCTGGCTTTGTTTGATTAAAGTCTTTATTAATAAAAAATTTTTTAAAAAAACTGAACTTCTTAAACTTTTTAGCTCCAGTTAACAATGTAGGGGAAGAGTCACCCACCTATTGTTGTTTAGTAAAACCCAGGAAACTACACCCTCTCACCATCTGTAGCTGCAAGGCTAGCTCTTTATCTGCTCAAGATTAGAATCTCTTCATCTCTCAGCTTGGTTGCCTGCCAACATCTCACATGTTGGGAGGGGGATTCTGAAAATAAGGAAAAACTATTTAACACTTCATATGTCAGAGGTGGGGGTGGATGGGGTGAGGGTGTATAAAGTTCCATTCCTCTCAAGGATGGTATAATGTGGGCAATGTCATCATTTTACAGATCAGGAAACCAACTCAGTGTTGGTATCTTGCCAAGTTCAGCGCTGGTGAGGGGTCAGGGTTTGTGGACCAGGTCTATCCAATCCAGGGTGATTCATATGCCATCCCCTTCCCCACCGCCCCCCTCAGAATTCCTTTCATTTAAATTCTCCTGGTTTTCTGTCGCACTTTCCCTTCAACCTCCTTAATCTCTGGCCTCACAATTTATAATGCCTTTCTGTCTTCCCTTTCTCCTGTACTAGTCTAAATGTAGTAGCAGGACATTGCATGCTCATCCCCTCTCCCCTCATCCTCCAGATACTCAAATCTATAATCTTATTTTTTTAAATACTAAAGCTAACCATGAAGAATGCATTTAAATTCTATTACTACCATCATTCTATCTTTAAAATCTCTCCGTGTAAACCTCCCATTTATTCACCAATTCCATCATTCATTGGCTTGATTCTGTCACTAGCTAAATCCATTTATTTCAGGTTTTTGTTACTATCTCTCCTTTTGATTTCTGGGTCCTCCTTCTCTCAAATAACTTTTCAGTTACATTTTAATTTATCCAATTTTTAAAGGCTCCTTTTCCCTGTATCCCTTCCTCCACCCCGTCTGTTTGCCTGTTTACTGTACTGGACAATTTCAAATCCCTTCTCCTTTTTTTCCTTTCCCCTTGCTAAAAACCTTCACTCTTTACTATTACCAAGGTCTAAATTCTTTGGCCTGGAATTAAAGGCTCTCCCTGCCACACATACATATCATATTGTCACAACTTGCCCATTCAGCCATGTGTTCCACTATCCTCTTCCGTTTCCTTATGCATCCTTCAAATTCAGCTCTGATCATTTTGTTAATAATCACCCCTTCCCATACATTTATTTATAATATTCCTTCCATATGGAATTGATTCTCCTAATAAGATTTATAAATTCAAATTTTAATTTTTAATTTTTTATCTTGTCTCTTGTTCTACAAGTTTTCAGAACACATTTGGTAGTAAAAACTAGTAAGGAGATTCAAGGTAAACGATAAACTCTCATTTGTTGGTACTTTCTAATATTTATTTGATTTTTAATATTCGCCAGAGTTTTATTTGACCAAATTTTGGGGGAAAAAGTGCAAATTAAGACATACTATAGTATAAAACGTCTCCATACTTCCTACTAAGAATTGTTATCAAAACAAATGAAAAATGTATGTCAACAAAAATTTAAGACTGAAGGCAGACTATTTTAAAGCTAAATTTTATCACCTATTTTCTACTTAAAGTGTACTATTTATAAGGTTACTTAAAGGTATTATAAAAATTGGGCTAGGGACATAGCTCAACGTAGAACACTTGCCTAGCATGTATGAAGCCCTGTATTTCATTCCCAGAACCACCCCACCCCCCACAAACACACACACTATAAACACTAAGCAGATTTCCTAAGATCTGTAGCTGAACTCCTAAAGTTGCCTTTTCACTCCTTTTATTTTCTTCTTTTTAGTACTGGGTCTTGAAGCCAGGGACATTCTACCACTGAGCCATATTTTTAAATTTTGAAACATGGTCTTACCAAATTGCTGAGGCTGGCTCCAAACTTGTCATCCCTCTGCTTCAGCTTCCCCAGTTGCTGGGAAAAAACACAGATGTGCATAATGCCTGGCCTTACCAGTACCATTTTTGAGACTTGTTGCCCATAGTGGCCTTAAATTTGTCATCCTCCCATTTAGCCTCCAAGGTAGCCTGGACACAGGTATACCATAGTGCTGGGCCACTAACTTTTCATTCTTAAAATCATGTTACTATTGAATGATAGAAAGATTCAGCAAAAAATTTACTTTTCTCAACTTTAGGATAACATACAACATAGAGATGAGACATTTTATAAAGACAGATATGAACACTAACTGGGACTTTTTCTTTGGTCCAGAGGCTGAAGACAAATTTCCCACTTTCTAAAGAAAATGAACACAATGGATATGAATACTGTTTGCTGTTCATGAGGACAGTGCTACCCTGACATAACTGCTCCAGGCCACTTCCCCTTTAATCCTTAACCCACTACACAGTACACATAAGCTGAAGTGTGTATGAATGGATTAAGAATGGGAAGGAGTGAGGGGAGACAGAAACAGGAAGTGAGGCGACAAAGAATGAATTGTCCAAATTGTTAGAATGAATTAAAAGGAGGGGTACTATACCACAACATGCCTCCAAGGAGAGAATTACTTACACAACTTGAAGATACCTGCCAAGGATACAGTAGCTATTTGAGCAAGGTGAGAGCTGGGACAAAAATGTCAAAAACTAGGGGAGGAGGATGTAGCACTTTTCCATGATTTCCTAGGCAAAGAACCTGTGAGTCTCATGAGTCCAGCATGCAACGCTGGATGCAGTTGGCCTTTAAGCCTTCTTGCCAGTATTTCACCCAGAGCAAACAAACAAGAGACTGTGAAAATACCATTAGAGTGGAAGCTGAGAGAATATGGAAGAGATTACATTGAAGGTAATCTGTACAACCAAGGAGACCTCCTAGCCCATATAGTGTCCCAAGAACTCATATATACACCTTACCAGAGAACCAGCATTGGGAAACCTTCAACACCAGGGGCAGCAACAATCAGGAACAACAGCAGCCCAAAACAAATAAACAAACGCCCTAAACAGATTAAGTGAAAGTTGTCTAGAACAGACAATTTTGGTCATTGTTAAAGGTAGCAATAGATGAGGAACATGCCCTTCCTAGTTCTCCCTACTTTTCCTTATCTCAAATTCCCTCTTGGAACATTAGACTGGATTAGTTCCCATTCTAACACTTTCATTTTAACTTGATTACCTGTAAAGGCCCTATCTCCAAATACAGTCACATTCTGAGATACTGGGTATTGTATTAGGTTTAGCATAAAAAATATGAGGGAACACAATTTAATCCATAATATTAGGCAAGGTAGAAAACATCTTAAATGGCCAGACACCTGGGAGAAGGCTGAGAGTTTTTGTCATAAATATACAGGGTAGTTTCAAATGGTCGGCAAGATGAGTGCCTGGCAGGCTGAAGTGGTGAACAAAGGCTGGAGTTTGCAGAGCTGGGGCAGCTTCACTGGAAAGAAAATGGGCCCTAGGGGAGCTGAAACCTTCACCTACAGCACCACCACTAAGGCTCACAGGGAAGACAGGGAGCACCTGCCTAACGAAAATTTAGCTATAAGCACACAGCCCTTTGTAGGGGATGGGAGTGGGGTGATTCACAAACAGAATGCTATTTCTATAATGAGAGACAGATTGGGATGTTCAAGAAAACTCCAAATTGTTGCAAGACAGATAAAAAGTATATAATGAGACAAATAGACATGAAATTATAAAAAGTAAAATTCAAGTAAAATGCATGAAGACAAGATGAAACAAAATAGGATATTAGTTCTCTACTTTGAATGGTATTTGCTTAATGATCCAAGGGGTAGCTTGGAAGCAACAGACAGGGAAAGTAGTGCTGTTTCCTGGGAGATTGGAGAAATTCCTTGAGCATTCCTCAAACAAATATATGTACACACACACACACACACACGTGCACATATATTCATATGCTTTGCCCGCCTCTGCTAGGGATCAAATCCAGGGTATCACACTTGCCAGGGAAGCATTCTACCACTGAGTTGCATCTCCAGTTCTCAATTACCTGTAAATAGTTGTCATTAAGCATCAGATGGTTTCAATGCCTATGATCATTCAAATAAAAGTAGTTAAACTGATCTGTCATTGCTTACCCGCACTTATAGAAAAATCAAACTCTTCCTACTACTTTACCCTTCCTAATTCCTTCTCTATACATGTTAACCATACTTATACCATTAGGAAAAATTTATAGATTTTCCATAAAAGATGTTCCTCAGCAGGTTTGACCTCAGCTATGGTATGACATGATAAAAATCTATTTCCCTTTCAAGTGAGCTACAACTTATGTTTATTTTGTATTTTTAAAGAATTAAAAGGTTTATATTGACATATTGGAGATATTATCAGATCAAAAACATGATGGTTTTTCCTTTTTAAGATAAAAAAAAAAATTTCCTTGAGAGCTGTCTAGGGTTACTGAAATTTTGGCATTACCTCACTGCCACTAATGTAGGCTGTATCTGGTAGATCTTTCATTGCTTAGACAAAATAATACCATACAATATTTTTTATGCTGAGGGTCAAATCCAGGGCCTAGCACATGCTAGGCAGGGCTCCACCACTGAGCTATATCCCCAGCCCCTAAACTTTTTTAAAGTAAATTACTTTATGTAGCCTTTCTCCCCTTTGTCACCAACCTTTCCTTCTTCCATCTATAGGAGCTGTAACAAACTCTGATCTGTAAGTAAGTCTGGGTTTTGAGTTGACAGAAGTTAAAGCACAATAGATGGTCCTACTTACATCTAAAATTACTCTTCAGTTTCCTGAAAAATCTATGACAAATTATTTATAAACCATTTGTGCACATTCTAGGAAAGGGTGTAACATTCCCCTAGGGAACAGTGGCTCACTACAGGCAGTCTACACTACTAAAGAGATTCCTCTGCACTCTGAAAACAGCTTGGCAGGGATCTGGGCAAACTGTATCCAAAATCTCCAACATCTCCATTTGCTTCATTATAGCCAAACAAAAGGATTTAAAACAACCCTAAAACACAGAATTCAATACACTCAAACATACATTCAACATCAGCAAATAATTTATTTGGAATCAGAATTAAAAGAACTCTTGACAGTTGTGAAATCTTATGTTTATTTTGAAAGTTTAATTAGCAATACAATTAATTCACAACAAATTACCAGATTAATTTTACATTTCTTCAGGACTGGGGTTTTTCGATGGCTTCAAATTTGGGATCTAAGTAAGAAGAGGGGGAAAAAAAGGTTCAAACAGCTATACTACAATAAAATGCATCTAGAATGTTGAAGATTTAACTCACCAATCTTCAGAACTGTTGGGGTTTTTTTTTTAGTGAACACGTATTTTTATTTTCCAATTTATTTTTTTGTGGTACTAGGGATTAAATAACAGGACCTTGCACATGCTAGGCTAGTGTTCTATCAGTGAACTATATCCACAGCCCTTCTAAAATTTAATTTAGTTTGATTTTTATTTTGAGACAGGTCTAAGTTAAGTTGCCCAATCTGGTTTGAACTCCTGCCTCAGCCTTCCCAGTCCCTGGGATTACAGGTGTGCACCACCACACCCAGCTTAAACATCTGCTTTTAAACATCTACACAGAAATTTAACAATAGTTAAACATTTATTCAACACTTTCTATGAATGAGGCTATTAACTGACTTTACAAATATTATGTAACTTAACTACAGCTACTATTATGAGGAAGATAAAATCATTCTCCTCAAATACAAGATGATGAAACAGGTACCAGTAAACTGCCTAAAACCACACAGCTAGTAAGCAATACTGTCAGGATTCAAGATCAAGCAATTTGATTTCAGAACCCCATTGTTTGAACTATATGGTATACCAAGCATGGTGGCACATGCTTATAATCCCAGTGGCTCAGGAGGCTGAGGCAGGAGGATCGGAAGTTCAAGGCCTGCCTCAGCAATGTATGAAACCCTAAGCAATTTAGCAAGACCCTTTCTCAAAATAAAAACTAAAAAGCACTGGGAATGGGCTCAGTGGTTGAGCACCTCTGGGTTTAATCCCTGGTTAAATAAATAAATAAATAAATAAATAAAATAAAATTCTATGTTATATGATCTTCTATACTAGCAGCAGAAACTGGTTGAAGAACTCCCTTGAGCACTTCATGGTCCTAAATAAATTCACATGTCATTGTCATTTAATCCTCTAAACACCCACCCCAATAAAAAAAAAAAGTATAAATATTCTCCACTTATAATAGCTCCCTGTGAGAATGAATCTGTGATTAAAGAGACTTACCTTCAAATGTGAAGTTAGGGAATGTGTTCATGTCCACTTTACCATACATTTGCTTAAGCTTAAAGAGCTCTTTCTCCAAATCTTGTTGATACTCTGGGCCAGTATCAACAGGTCCTCCAGATGTTCTGTTGTGTAAATAAACAAATAAAATCTAACTGCATGTCCCACTTTAAAAAAACAAAAAATACTCTTCAAGTTTCAATAGACCTTATAAAGGTATTCATATAGGGAAAAGTAGACTTTGCAGGAAAAAAAAACAAACAAATATTTCCATTTGAATTTCAATTCAAACTATTTTAATATGATGAGGTTTCACATAAAATGAAGTGATATCAAACAAATCTCTAACACTCAAGGTCTGTTAGTGTCAAGGATACTTATTAAGTTTGAATCTCCCAGGGTCTAAACTGCAACAAGGCATCTGTGGGCTGTGGAGTCAAAGACTGGTTCCAGCCTGGGCATGGTGGCACAAGCCTCTAATCCTCGTTGCTCAGGAAGCTCAGGCAGGAGGATCACAAGTTCAAGGCCAGCCTTAGCAACTTAAGAGAGGCCCTGAGCAACTTAGCAAGACCCTGTCAAAAAATATAATATAGAAAAAGAGCTGGGGATGTTGCTCAGAGGTTAAGTGCCCCTGGGTTTAATCCCTAGTACCAAAACAAAGCAAAACAAAACTGGACTGGTTCCATTTGAATGTCACCTTTCCCATGGCAGGTAGCATTGTAAACATTGTAAATGTTAGTTTCCACAAAAAAATGAAGGTCCTACCAGACGGATATAAGAGAACTAAAGACATAATGGACATAGCAAGCATGCAATAAGTGTTACCTATTATCACCTGCTTTATATATCAGCCATCATGAAATACTTTAAAAAGATTGTAGGGATAGAGGTGTAGCGCTGTAGTACAGCACCTGTTTATCATGTGAGTGTTCCTGTGTTCAATCCCCAGCATCAAAAATTTTAAATAAAATAAAAAGAAAAGGTCTTGAGAACTTTAAGTCTCTATAATAATGGCCTACGAAAGAAGCAAATCACTTCAAACTCTCAAGTCATTTTGCAATTAGAAGAAAAAGATGAGATGTTTATAAACATTTTTGCTATCAGGTAGTTAAATGATAAACTTTAAAGACATGATTTAACAAAAAGTCAAGTTCAGAAAAGATCACCTATGCTGAGCTAATCACAGAAAACGAAGGTGGCATTTGAGATAAATCACGAATTTAGAGCTAGATCCCAATTTAAGACCTTCTAAAACAAAAGCAAAGACATGGAGGTGGTGAAGAACTGGTTAAATGTGGGGAACACTGAGCAGTCTAGATGGAAAAGTCAAGCAGATCCTAGTTCACGTGAGGCCTGGAACACTAAGCTTGGGGATTTGTATTTTATTTACTAAGCAACAAAATGAAAAAATTAGAGCTGGGTTTTGGGAAAATGAATATAGCATCACTGATGAGCAGCAGGGGCAAATATGTCTAATTTATTCTTTGAACAAAATTTTCTGTTTGTCATAGTACTACTACCTGCCTACTAATGAATCTAATGGATATGATAAACAAAAAATTAACAAAAATTCCTTCAAGGGTAATATTTTTCCACATGTATTTATCAAAGCATTGGTAAATTTGTTAAAGACCTTCCACAAAGAACTACAGACAACTCCAATTTAAGAATCTAAAAATCACAGTTCTTCATGGACCCAATTTTCTTTTCAGTCAGCACTGTTCAATAGAACTTCCTGTAATGGTAGGTATATCTGTCCAATATGCAAATATATCTGGACAGATATTGATTGCTAGAAAAAAATCATATATTCTTCTTTAAGAGTGCTGGGATCAAACCCAGGGCCCCATGCATGCTAGACAAATGCTTTAGCACTGAACTACACTCCCAGTCTGAACTAGAAATGGGATAAGATGACTGAAGAACTGAATTTTTATTTATACTTAACTGCAATGAATTAGAATTTTAATAGTCCCATGTGGATAATGGTTACCAAAACAAATACTACAGTTCTAAATAGAGCCTTTAACCAGAATTTCAATGATTATCTTAAGGCTCTGGGATTCACAAAGCTTTAGTAACTGCTTTCCGAAGATCCAACCAATATTAACATAATGGTTACTAATGAATGATGGCTATTCTAACCTTACTATGCACTTTTATGATATAAAGAGGCCAGAAATAATCTACCTTCTCAACTGAAGTAAGTCTTGCTGACCGTCTCATTTATTACTATCTCCCTAGGTTCTTGCAAGGCTACTTACTGGTAAAAGTAGACACTCAGGAGATAGTTATTCCTTTTAGCAAATACTACTAGGCATGCTAATTTATTAATCATTTAATCTTTTTAACGTCGTATAAAATAGGTACTATTATTGTCATTCCCATTTTATGTATGAGGAAACTGTGATACTAAGGTTACAAAAGCTGCCCAAGGTAACATAGATAGTAGGTGGCAGAGCTAGATTCCAGCACAGAGGTCATCATCAGAACAACTCTCCATGCTGTCGTCTGCACATGTGAATGACTCACAAATCACTCTTTTTAGCTTCAGGGTACACCTAAGAATTAACTTAGGAAAATTAATGGACAGTATTTAAAGAAGAATTAAAGTGAAGACAGCCTCAATACTAAGTGCTACACCACCTCTGAACTAAAGACAAATTTCTCAACCATTCTTGCATACCAACTTACTGAATAATGTGATTTTTGGCAAATTCACACCTCTTAGCCTTAGTTTTCTTATATATATAATTGGGACAAAATCTATTGTGTTGTTCTGAGAGTACAATGTCTACACAGGCTCCTTAATACACTTTACCCCTTCACTATCTCTGCTTAATTTTGGTAATGGCAACACATTTTTTTTAGTTACCCAGACTCAACAGTTTGCTTTATTTCATTACTCCCTTTCCTCTGTCTCTCCACCAGGTCACTGAGACCAGTTCTCAGTGTCTCAACATCTTTTTGTGTGTGTGTCTGTGTGTTTCAAACCAAGGAGTGCTTTCTTTACCACCAAGCTACTTCCTTGGCCCTCCTTATTTTGTTTTGAGACAGAGTCTTACTTAGTTGCCCAGGCTGGCCTTGAAATCACAATCCTCCTGCTTCAGCAACCCCCGAGTCTCTGGGATTAAAGGTAGGCATTACTGCACCTGGCCTAACTATATCACTTTTATATTCCCAGTGCTATAGTTTCTCATTAACTAATGCTGCTACTGTTAAATTTTCCTAACATTTTTGTCTTTACTCTCCATTCTAATCTTTCCAACACACTGATTATTCTCCTAATTCAGAGTAATCTTGTTCCACCTTCTCCATTCTACTTAAAAACCTTTAATTTCTTACAAATGCCTATTTCATAACATCTGAACTGTCAGATCTTATGATTAATCAAGGCTTTCCCTCATTCTAACCCTAATCCATGCTCTCTGCTCCAGGGAAACAGAATTACATAATTCCCCAAATACATTTTGGGCTTTCTAATTTTCATGTCATAGCTCAACCACTTCTTCCTCCTCAAAGATATCTTCTTCCTACCCCCATTTATCTGTTTAACCTTTATACCAACTGTCCTTAACCTGGGGTAGACTCCTGGAGTATCTGCTGATGGCCTTCAGCAGGTTTGAGAATTCTTTCTAGCTATAAGCAAAATCATGGAGTACATTCTTTACTTTTTTCTTTTTAATCTGGGAACTATTCATGAGATTCTCAAGAGGGATGAATGACCCCAAACACTGTCCTCAAAGGCATGATAAAACATTAACTCTCCCAAAAAGCCTTACAAAATGCCTCCAACTAGAAAGGAGCATTTCTTCCTATGAACTTTCCAAACACTGAATAAGTCGCTCCCGAAGTGCCTAAACCCATTTACATTTTATTTACTTGTTTAGAAGTTTTCTATCCTTATTAAAGAATATTGAAAAAAATGCAGTGTTGCCCATTACAGTTAGTAACCCAGTAGACAATTAAATGAGAGAAATGAAACCACTGATGTACACCATTTTCCTATGATTTGGGGGCTGGACCTGATGATGGCTAAAGTGCATATCCAAAACCATCGGGTTCTGTAATCATGCTTTTCCTGCACTTTATTCAGGTCATTTTAGTTTTTGTCCTTTGACATTCCCAGGGCTATATGACTATGAAAATCAGAATAATTCTCTGACATGAGAATCAGAATACTTTGTATGTTTTCTTCCAATTAGGCTAATCAATGTCAAAGGGGCTGGGCTTTCCTCAAATATAGCTGTTAAATGATTTACAAGATTCTATACACTTCTGAGTTGACTCAATTCATAATAATGACATGACAATAAGAATATATTTTAAATGACAATAGATTTAATGGATTTCTTCCCTGGATTCCTAGTAAAGAATATAGAGTTTGTGACTTAAATCATGAAACTCTGATACGTTGAATAGTTATATTTACACTGCAGTTGATTATCTACTTACTGTCGCTTTGCTTTATATTCTCTAATCTTATCCACGAAGAGTTTCTGTATGGGATCAAGATCCTTATTAAATGCCACTGCTGTAACACCAAAGTTCCTCTTCAAATGGACGGAGACTGCTGACCGAACAACAGAGGAGAACTTGAAGAGCCTCTGAAGAACCATGATGATTCTATGGTACTGAAAACAAGCATTGGAATGTTAACGCACTTCTTGCAAAACATCTAAATATATCACATGGTGGGTTCTATTATATATACCAGAACTCAGTCTAAACCTAATCACATTCCTCTTCCCCTCTCAATTCCCACTGCAAGATTTTTGCTTTTTACTAAAAGGCTCTAACGATCTAAGAACAGTTAGGAATTCAAGCAGGAGATCCCACCAGCATCAGAAAAGATACAAAAAGATCTGGGATGGGATTTTTTTTTTCTCCCATAAACTTAGCTTTGGACCTGAGGAAATAGCAGAAGTAGGCTGTTAAAACACTACCTGCCACCAGCAGGGAAAGAAAACCTGCCCCTAGATGAATGTGTTAGGTTCCTCTGACCACCTCACAAGGTCAAAAGGGAGCTGGGCAAAGAGACTGTAGACAGCTGCTGTGCCCAGGGATGACAATGGAAAATTCATACTTCAAGACCCACGGGAAAGAAGCTGCCTTGCCTATGACAACTGCAGGTTTCTAGTCATTCAAAAACACTGTAACAACCAAATCAAGATCTAAAAGGAAAAACAAAAACAAACAACAACAACAAAAAAAAAACCAGCACAAGTAAGCCCTGTAACAACAGAGGGGAAGATAAGAAAATACGACCTGTCGGTGAAACAGAGTTGGCAAAGGAGATGAAAGTCTTATCTTTTATTTCCTGGTGCTAGTGATCAAACCCAGGTCCTTCCATGTTAGACAAGCTACCTCCACAGCCCTGACAATCTAAATTTTAAAAACGAGAACCTTAACAATAGCTAAAATACATTATTTTTCTAATTTAAAGAGCATTCCAGTAGATAAATTAGAGAATGATCCCTTTTTCATTATTTAATGATCAAACCAAAAAATATTCCAAATTACAAGAAATATATGCAAATTAGAAATCCAGGAAGAAAGGAAAAAAGAAAGCCATAATTAACAGAAAATTTCTTCAGATTAAGGGTTAGTTTATAAATTAGAAGGGTTTATCAACCCCTAAATTGAAATGACGACAAATACAATATTTCTTCTTCTTTTTGAGACAGGGTCTCAAATGTTGTTGCCCAGGTTGGCTTTCAATTCATGGGTTCAAGTGATCCTCCTGCCTCAGCCTCCTGTGTAGATGGCACATACCATTGTACTCAATCTAGCTTGGTAGCATTTCTGAACCTTAAAGTCAAGTCCCAATATGCTAACATGTTTTCAATGCCCTCCTACAAACTACCTAATAATCATCATCATCTTGACACCAGACTTCTACTAAGTCATAATAGGTACAATGATGATTTACAAACTATTAATAACCTATAATAACAGAATTGGGAAAAAGCACTTAGAGGCTTTTAGAGCAATTCAATGAAACTGAATGCTGTGAATTTAATAATAAAAAATATTTGTATTTTGTGTGGTTTGTTTCATTTTTTTTCCTCATCTCATTTTTTCTGATAATTCATTTTCATTGTACTCTTGGAAAGCATTCACCAGGCTGTATGGCCCTTCACAATGAAAGTCTGAAAAGCACTAGCTAGGAAACATTAGAGTAGCAAAATGGTTCTCAAATAGGGGGAGAAAGGGGAGATTTTATCTCCTAGGATACATCTGGCAATGTCTGAAGGCATTTTTGGTTGGTCTCACTAGGGTGCTACTGGCCTCTAGTGAGCAGAGGCCAGGGATGTGCCAAAAATTTATAATAATAACTGTATCCCCCACCTCACAACTGTGTTATCTAGTCCAAAATGTCAATAATGTCAATAATGACAAACCTGGGAATAACATGTTAAAAACTACCAAAAAAAAATTCCAGGATCTGCAAGATATCCTTCACTAGTGAGAAGGAAAGTAAACCATTTGAAGAAATTAAAGAATTCCTCCACCGGGGGAAAAAAATTTTTTTTTGAGAAGACTACAAGCCAACAACAAATGCTCTTATAAGGTACTCTCCATCATTCTATCTTCATACATACAGAAACTGAGGTTTAGAGGTTAAGTACCTAGTCCAATATTACATAAGAGAACTAACTCAACACAAATATATAAAAAATATTATACAACTCAAAGATCTTTCCCTTCTGGCAACCTAAGAACATGCCTAAAACCCAGCAGTAAGGTAACCTAAAATCTGTTCAGCCCTAGATATTTGACAAAGTACATATATTCCCTCCTGGTAATCCTGAAGAGTTAGAGAAAGGTGTTCTTATCCTTACTTTACAGATAATAACATTAAGTATAAGAAAGTTTATTAAATTGCTCACATCCTCACAGATAATTTGCTCTAAAGCTGCTTATAAAGATGTTATTCCTACTAAAACATGGGTGAAATTCATTTTCTATCACCTAAGTACCAATGATTCCCAAATGACATCTCTAATTTGACCTTTTTCCTGAACTCTCAACACACATAATGCATAATATTCTACATCTCTTTGACCTAAATCCTAAGCTCACCCAAAAAATGAACATGCAATCCTTCCTATCAAAACTTATTGCTCCTCCATCACATCCTTTCATTTTTCTGATTTAATAGTAAGTATGCACAGTCCACTATCATGCAGAGGGCATGTCAGTACACAACATGTGTAAGATACTACCTGTGATAAAATTACTTATTCAAGTACTAACAGGACCTATGTTAAGTATTTAATATAAAAAAGATGGGAAAGGCATTAGCAAGAGGTACAGCAGCCCTGGCAGAGTCCTTGCCAATGGGAGGGAGCATGGGTAGCCTATTTATAGTGATCGACCACAGATTGGTCTGTTTGCAGTCTCTTCAGTACCTAATCCACAAAGCTGCATAATGAAATGTTAGGTAGCATCCACCATTTTTAGGTGGGATGCACACGTCTGGGATTACTAACTGCCCTTTTCCCTTTTATGGTGCACGACCTGCCCAGTGCACAGTTCAAAACATTGTCCCGCGTGCCTGGGAGACGACAGGCTTGGGTGCAGACGTGTCCCGCCTGCCTGACCTTGGACTGCCCCAGCCGAGCTTCAGGCTCACGACCCCCCAGGCTCCCTTCCTCCCCGGTTCGCCCTCGGAGAAGGTATTATCGGTCTTATTCTTGGATCTATGGCAACCTTCAAGGCCTAGAAGCACAGAGGTCAGTTGTGACTCTGCGCCATGCCACGAAGGTGCCAGGGACACAGAACTGTTTTCTCCTCCTACTAGGGTAGAGGTGACAGGCTGTCCCGGCCTCGTGAAGAAACCCAGAATCACAGTCCCAAGGGGCCAAGCTGGTCTAGCTACCCTCCCAGTCACCTTGCACTCAGTCCCGAGCTGCCGGAGTCACCGCCGCCGCCACCGTTCTACTTCCGGCCCTGGCTCCGCCCCCACACGCCTACCCGCCATCGCAATGCATTATGGGCGGCCATTTCAGTCGTTCGACGCTCACCGGACAGGAAGCGTCTCGGAGACAGTCTGCGACCGGACGGCTGTAGGTGAGACAGAAGCCAAACAGGGGGAGGAAGTGGAGGGTAAGTGCTTCCGGGTCCCCTGAAGAAGACTCCGCCATCTTTCCTTCGCCTAACTTGACCTGCTGTCTTTTTTCCTCTTGGAAACATTGCTGTGTATGCATGCGCACTTTGGCCTTTTCCCTAGTTCAAGCCCCCCCTCCGAGTCAGCGTCCTGTTTCTTGAGGTTATTGAGGTGTATATTGTGCAGGGAAAGTGAGAAAGTGTAAAACAAGTTGGATTGGGGCGTTGTGCCTCGTGGGCCTCCGTTGCCTCGGGCGTTCGCTTCGCATGCCCTGCTGGGAGTTGTAGTCCTGGACCCGGGGGTGCCTGGGAGGCGGGAGAGGGCTTGGGGTTTCTCAGCACCTATTCCGCGGGAAGGGCCCGGGGACCTCACACTTCGAGTCGCGGGAGCTGCAGGTCTTACCCGGAGAGACACTGCACGTGGAGCCTGCGCCGCTGCCGTTCTCAGTCGGCTCTGGAGCGCGGGCGAGGGCCACAGGGCCGATTCCGGAGCGGGTGAGTGCGGCCGCGGGGAGGAGGGGAGCGCGGGCCCGCGCGGGTCGGCCTCGTTCCGGGGCCTTTTCCCCCACAGCGGCCCCCCCGCGGCCGCCTCTGTTTTGTTTCCGCTGGTCCCCGGCGCTGCGACTCCCATTTCCGTTCGTGGAGACTTGAGGGAGCCGGGCGGGGAGGGGCAGGAGAGGCTGTGCGGGTAGCGGAGGGGAGGGGCGGGGGGCGAGCAGCGCGGGGCCCCGGGAGCCCGCGCGCCTCTGCGACCCGGGCCGTACGCGCCGCCTGTCGCCGCTTCCTCCGCTGCTGTCGGCTCTTGGCTGGTCGCAGTCTGCGGTGCTCTCTCCGTGGTCGGGTAGCCTTGACGCCCGCAGGGTTTCACAGGAAGATGCGCACCCGCTCTCGGATTCGCTTCAGATCCATTTGTCAGCCTAGAATTGTCTCCCGGTTGCACCAAAACCATTTATTAGTCTATGTAATAACCATCTTTTTTTTTTTTTTTTAAACAAGAAAGGAAACCAAGGGTATAGTAGTGGGTTAACGTACCTTGGCCAACTTTTTTAGTATTTGTGTAATACGGTGTGCGTGTTTGGATTTAGGGAATCCCAGTTTGTTTAGGTTAAGGGCAGAGAGGACCGAGCCCGGTATTGCATTGCAAAATGATGAGTGGTAATTTAGAAATAAAGTCCATTGCATAAGTAGCGTCAACCAGTAGTAACAGTAGTTATGACTGGTGGGAGGAGGATTAACATTCTTTGGTCCTGTGTTACCTTAAAACTTAAAGTGGTTATCCTTTCTCAGGATTTGATCAAGGATTTCCAGCTTGCTTATTTTTGTACATATCCAAAAGCTGGGTGGACATAGAACAATTTTTACGTGGATTGCATATATGGGAACATATGTCAGGACGGGTTCATGGTCTTGAGATACCAAATAATGAGCTAGATGTTATATTGAAGCTAGTCATGGGGCATAAATAGGCCTAGTACTAAATTAAAACTCTTGGCTTTACTTGTCGCTCAACTCTTTATTTAAAAAACTTCAAACCTATAGGGAAATTGAAAAAAATCGTGCAGTGAACACATGTATACCCTTCACCTGTGTGTCATCAGCTGTTAACCTTTCATGATGTTTACTTTCTCTGCACACACGCCTTTATGCTTTACTTATTATTATTATTGTTGTTGTTAGTTGTAGATGGACACAATACCTTTATTTAATTAATTTATATGTGATGCCCAGGATGGAACCCAGTGCCTCACAATGCTAGGGAAGCACTCTACCAATGAGCTTACAACCCCAGCCCATGTGCTTTACTTTTTCTTAATGTTGATTTTATTTTTTTAAAATAGAATGTATTTTAATTTCCTCAGGTACTTAAAAGTATTTGTTAGCTTGGGAAAATGTTCAATTGATCATGTCAAGTACTTGTAGACTGTGCTCATATTTGTTTATCCTATACTGGGGAAATTGATTCAAAGCTCTCCAAACTAATAATTCATTCTAATGAAGAAAGACAATCCTCAAATTTATCTTTGTTTTCAAAACAGAGTTATAAGGATATCTGCTTTGTAAAAACAAAACAAAACCAAAAAAACACTAACCTTTACCAGAATTTTTAGTTTAGTTCAAGCTTAGTTTGTGTCCATTTTGTGGAATGTTCTGAATTCTGAGTTAGATTTAATATAGTACTAAGATACCAATGAAAGTCTGTGAAATTGTTTCATGTAGTTAGGACAAGGGGCAGCCCTTAGGTGGAGAGGCTCCAAGAGTATAAGTATTGACATAGAATCCTGGGAAATTGGTTCCAGTAAGAGTTAAGACCTTAAGCATTTGGACAATTTCCCAATCTCTCCTTTGCTTTTTTAGGCTAAGTAGGACTGAGAGAGAAAGATCAATTCAGAGACTATGAGTAACGTGATTTTTTCCAAAAGTGTATAGGGTTCATTTCTCCCCCCTCTATTTGGCACCATTTGGGACTGATCTGTAACATTTTTGAAAGATCATAGGATAAGTTTCTCTTTAATAATTCCCTGTTTTAGTGCTTATATTAAGAGAAGCCCCAAGTATCTCTGCTAAGTTATTAGGGCTGTTTCTCAGACTCTGTTTACTTTTTGAAAGTGGTGTTCAGCTATAATATTTGTTATTTCTCACTTTTTTTCTGGTTTTTATGATTGATTGATTTAGGACAGTTTTTATGATTGATTGATTGATTGATTGATTTAGACAGGCATGGTGGTGGACCACCTGTACTGTAGCTACTCAGGAGACAGAGGCAGAAGGATCAGGAGCCAAATTGCATTTTTGAAAGATTTGACTGAGCATTTTTTTTCCATTTCATGAACCATTTTGGTTTCCCTTTATGTGAATTTCCTTTTCCTATTTTTTCTCTACTAGTTTGTCTCAATTTTTTTTTTTCTTAACTTCCTGGATGTTTTCATCTATTCCATTTATTTGCCCCTTGTCATTTTTAGTGCTTAGAAATATTTTTTTACAGAAATATTTTCTCCGTTCTCTTATGTATTGAACCTAATATTAGTATAATCAAATTCAACAAGGACAGACTGATTATGTTACAGCTGTCATCCAATTATTTCACCTTAGAACATGCCAATGTTTATGTTTTAGGAATTTTAAGATGTGCTTTTCTGTCCTCAGACCACAAAAAAAATACTTCATTTTCTCTTTCACTTAAAACTGTTAAGCCACCCAGAATTCATTTTTTACGCTGTGAAGTAATCAAATAACATTCATTTTTCCGGCACATATTAATGGAGTGCCTACGAAGGACAAGACACTCTGTTTAACTTACTTTGTATAATTTGTGAACAAAATGCCTGCCCTTTTAAGTTTATGCTGTTCTACAAATAGTAGAGTTTTAGAGTCATCACCTGTTTTGCTCAGGATGAATTCCACAAACTTTCAGATAGTACTAGTTAAGGAATAGACTTGCTTGGAAAAGGGAATTCTCTTTAGGTCAGTATCAGCCAGAAAGAAGAACACAGATTCATCATCCTTTTATCATCCCAAAGAGAAAGCAGCTGGAGCAGAGATAAACTGAAGGACATGCATGATACATACCTATTTGAGTAACAAACTCTACCCTCTTATTATTTATCCTTAGGCGGCAAGTGTCAGAGCAACTTTAATAATGTGGGGAAATAGGTCTTTTTGTACCAAGGAGTGTAGATTTGGGTGTCATTTTTTTCGAGATTTAAGTTGTTAGGAAACCAGCTATCTCACAATTGGAGATATTGGGACCTTTTCTAAAGTGGAAAGGGAGACTGTTAGTTTACTACTACTACTGTAACATTATACAAATGTAGTGACTTTAAAATGCTACCAATTTGTTAACTTACAGTTCTGGAAGTAAAAAGTCTGAAATGAATCTCTGGACTTAAATCAGGTGTTGGCAGGGCTGTACTTCTTCCATAACTTCTGCAGGAGAATCCATTTCTTCTCTTCTAGTTTTTAAAGAAGCTTCCTGCATCTCTTGGCTTGTGGTGCCTTCTTCCATCCTCAAAGCCAGTCACAGCTGACCAGTTGAGTCCTGCTCCCATTGAGTCGCCTTGACTTCTCTTCCAGTTCCCTCTTCTACTTTTAAAGACCCTTGTCGATTTCACTGAGCCCACTTTGCAATCCAGGATAATCTGTATTTTAAGGTCAAGCTGATAAATACCTTTTAATTCCATCTATTACCTTAATTCTTTGCCACATAACTTAACAGACTCACAGGTTCTGGGTCATTATTCCTAACCATAGAGGTGTTGGTCTCTTGAGACCTTGTCAGGCCCTTCCCACTTCAAAAAAATAAGAGAAATTCCTAGTCCAGACAACCAGTTTAAGTTCTTGTGGTCATTTTTGAACAGTTTTGGTCTTCGTGCTCTGATGAAGAGTCAAGAGAAAGAAACAAAGTGTGTGTATGTATATATATATTATACATAGATATAGTATGCTACATATAACATGTCTATAAATAACATAAGGGCAAGTGCCGTGGAAAAGAAGAACAAGGAGTACCGGAGCAATAGGTAACAGAATAAAACGGGGATAGTCAGGGTAGACCTCCCTGAAAAGATGAGATTCAGCCAAGAAGATATTTGAGGCAATTAGGTTTCAGGCAGTCTGAACAATGAGAGCAAAGACCATAGGACAGCAAAATGCAAGAAGTTAATGTGGGAGAGGGAGGTATATCATGTTGTGCCTTGTTGGCCATTGTGAAGTCTTTGGGTTTTACTGTGACTGGTATCCATCAAGGAAGTGCTATGATTTAACTTCAGTTTTAGAAAGGATCACGCTCTGTCTCTTGTGTTGACTGAGATTAGACTGTAGAAGGCAAGGCTGACAGAACCCTGTTAGGATGCTGTGGTGATATTCCAAGTAAGAGAAGGAGGTGGCTTCTGAATTAGTATATGCAGTGCATTGTCTTCAAGTAAACCATAGTTTGACCCCATCTTGAATAATGTGTATTTAGATTGTATATCTAAAATGACATTATAGAACCACAAACAGGTTAGTTTCACTGACTTCTGAATAATTTTCATATGAAGGCGGGTTCAGAATAGTGCTGCTCTGTGTAAATAAAGCATGTGAATATATTGCCTGGCACTCAGTAAATAATGGTTATTATCAACAGGAATGAATATTTGAATTCACTTTGTCAAATATTGTACCTGGGAGCACAGATTCCTTTGAAAGTGTTAGAATACCAGATTTAGGAGAGTGTTGCTTATAAGTACAAGATTTGTCTTTTTCAGATGTGGGAGTAAACTTCAAAAACTACTCTGAAGGTCTGTGAACTAAGATAATACACGGAATTCAAAGACAGATCTGTTGATCTACACTGAGTAGCAGAACCTGGAATTTATACCATTAGTACCTTAAAAATAATGGCAAGCAATGCCAATATATGTAGCTATTTTATGCAATACATTTTTTTTAAATAATGCATTTTTAATATATTATTGTAGCAACTGTTATTAAAGCAGTAGGTAATAATTCAATGTGAGATAATTAAAAATTGAACTAATAGTTTGTTTCAAATCAAACCACATCTAAAAAAATAAAAAATTCTAGTGCATAATCAGGGCAATAATGTGCATATCAATAGTTTGTTACTTTATTTTACTATTTTGAAATATTGTATGACATTTATGATAATTTATAACAGATCCTAGCTTCAGTTTATATTGGTACAGTGCTTTGCAATGAATATTGCTAATAAGATACAACTTTTAGCTGGGCACTATGGCACAAGCCTGTAATTACAGTGGCATGGGAGGCTAGGCAGGAGGATTGTAAAATCAAAGGCAGCCTCAGCAATTTAGCGAGGCCTTAAGCAACTCAGCAAGACCCTCTCTCTAAATAAAATATAAGAAAAGGACTGGGGATGTGGCCTAGTAGTTAAGCACCCCTGGATTCAATCCCCAGTACCAAAAAAAGTATACAACTTTTAGCTAATCATTTGTAGTTCATTTCCTTGTTAGGTTTCAGGTTTGAATCTGAGTTGCTTTACAGTTAACATTACCTTCTTTTGATATTCGAAGTAACATAAATTAACTTGCTGAGATTGGGCCAGAAAACATTCAAATAAATCCAGCAGAATAATGAAGTCATCGTGTCAAGCTAATAAACCCCTTTAAACAAAGACTGGATTATAAATATCATTTGTGGATTTTTTTTTATACATAAGTTACCCCCTCTTCTACTTGCTCTCTGCTTTTATTTGAATTTGGTCTGTGCTTATGTGTTATTTTAGTTTATGCAGATAATTTCAGAATGTCTTAAAATTTAACTTGCAGAACTGAGTTTTTGAAATACTCCAGCCATGACTAAAAGAGAAGCTGAGGAACTGATAGAAATTGAGATTGATGGAACAGAGAAAACAGAGTGCACAGAAGAAAGGTTGGTATTTTCTGAACTTATTTTTGTGTATTATCAGTATACCTAAGTAAAATGAGGAATCAAACCATAGTTCCTTTAGGTTTTTCTTAACTGATGTTAGCATAAATAAGGGATAATATATTGCTGGTTTTACTTCTGACTCCCCTTTTTTTTTTTTTTTTGAAAAAGGAAAAGAAGTTTTATTGCTTTGCTAGCAAAGAAGAGACACTAGGGACTCCTATCCCAGAGGCTGTGATTCTGCCCATCCCAGGGTATTTCATGACCATGCCAGGGTATTTAATGAGGTGATTCAAAGGCTACATTTCTAATGTTCTCTTTGGGAGTTGTAATTCACTTGTTAATTTGGGAGATAGTCATTTCTGAGATCTTCTGGTGCCATCCCCAAAGTCTGAATTACTTCAGTCCTGTGGTGTGTGTGTGCTAAAGGATAGATAACTATGCCTAGGATGGGGAAGAAAGGTAATCCTGTTTCCTCTGAGATTAGGGAAGAGGAGTGATTAGGGAGGAGGCGGGAGAGAAGAAGAGACAGAAACATATTTTTAAAAATAAGTCACAATGAGGGCAGCAAGGGCTATATTAAAAGCATAAAGTGAACCACTGTTACTTTTTCCCACTGTCAATTTCTGCATTCCATTTCTATGGAAAAATTGGCAAAGACATCCCCAAGCTACTTCCTGCTGAGAGGGCTAAGTTATGGGAAAAGTGACCTTAAGTCCTTATTCTCTGTTAGGTGAGGCATGGATAGTTAAGAGTATTTAGCATCAGGACAATCTAGAGGTCCATGGTGGCAGTTGGTGGGTAATTGGATCAGGCATACGTAGGGCATTGTTGCTAAGACAACAGTGAGCAAACAAGAAAGTGTTCCTTTTTTTGTAAACAATTAGCATACAAGCAATTAGTATTTCAGCCAGTCTCTGAAAACTATGAAGATGGTAACTCATGTCAATGAAAACAGGTCAAGTTGGTCTCTCAGAAGATTTGTAGGTCTATGAGATCAGGCTCAAATGGACGCAGGACAAACTTGTGACTTCTGTAGTCCTTTGCAATAGTTATTATTAGGCATTCCCACATAAGAACCCTTCCTTTATAACCTCCAGTTTTATTTACTTTTGGTAGGGCTGACACAAGTTTACATCTCAAATTACACTGGAAGAGCCATTTTCTCTTCCAAAAGTTCATGTAGGTCTGTGCTTTGATTATACTGTCCTGCCAGGTGTTTAACTGACTTCTGTTTCTTAAGAGGGAAAAACAGCTTTACACTAGTGGTTAGGAATAGCTTAGCTGATAATGATCAAACCATTGAGAGTTACAATTTTTTTCCTTAGAGCACTATTCTCTTCTTTATTCCTTTCCTCAGTGCTGGTTACTTTCATTTCTGAAAGCATTTAATTTAACCTGAATTAATTCAACAAATGTAAGTAATTGTTGTAAACTAGTAATTGTCAGGAATATATGAATCAAATGAGATATTCATCTTCTCTTACAGAAGTTACATTGTATTTGAGGATTCATATAGGCATATAGATAATGCGTATAGTACTAAGCATAAAGTATAGTGAAAGGTTTTAGTTCTTGGAATAATAGTGGAATATTGCTTATTTGAAAGGAGGGCAGTGGTGAAGAGTTGAGAGTTCAAGGGGAGAATACAGGTCAAAACAGATTTTGAAGTCAACAAGAAGATAGTGGTCTTTATTTTCCTCTCTATAGCAGGAGACAAGATAATATGCTGAAAGTAAGATGAAAGTAAGACTGAAGAGTAGTAGAGGGGTATTCTTGGGACCAGAAGTCAAGCAGGATAACTAAGATCAAATAGGATGCTGAGTGGAGAGTGCAGCCAAGATTTAAAAGCTTAAATGTTAGTTAGGTGTGGTGGTGTACACTTGTAATCGCAGTTTAGGTGAGAGAATCAAAAGTTCATGCCAGCCTCTCCAACTTAGTGAGTCCCTAACAACTTAGCAAGACCCTGTCTCAAATTTTTAAAAAAGGACTGGGGATTTGGTTTCGTGGTTAAGCACCTCTGAGCTTGATCTCTAGTGCCCCCCGCACCCTCCCCTCCCAAAAAAAAATCCTTAAGTGTTTAAAGACCTTTTTAGCTTGTATGGTTCTACTTTTTCCAATTGAAAAAAGAATAAAATGCATGCTTCTCTTGATTTTTATTTATATGTGTGTATGTATGTATGTATACATATGTGTATGTATGCATATATATAATATTGTGTGTGTGTGTGTGTGTGTAACAAATTACCCCAAAACTTAACTGTTTAACACGACTTATTGAACCTTGTTTCATAAGGTCAGTAACCTGGGAGCATCTTAGCTGGTTGGTTCTTATAGTATTTCATGAACTTATAGTTAAGTTGTTAGTCTGGCCTATAGTCATCCAGAGGCTTGACTGGGGCTAGAGTGTCCATTTTCAAAATCATTGATTATACTGTTGGCAGGGTAACAGGCCTTTCTTTAGGATGCTATCCCATGACAACTTGATTCCCTTAAATATATAGTTTGAGAGAGGGTGGCAAGGTGTAAGCCCACAGTGTCTTTATAAATAACCTGACCAAAGAAGCGATATATCACTTCTGCTGAAGTGTTTTGGTCACAGTTGCATGCTGATACAATGCAGGAGGGAACTAAAAAAGGGTGTAGATATTAGAAGGTGAGGATCATTGGGAGTCCTCTTGAAACCTAGCATTCATGTCTTTATTTTTAAATGGATATATGCATCCAAGTGGTCCATAAAGCCTCTTCGGTTTCTCTTCAGCCTCTTGCACATGTCTGTGTAGGAAATGTGTAGTTACTATGTTGACCTACGAAAGAGGCAATAGTTGCTACTCAGCCATAGCATATTGTTGCTTTGCAAACATTGAGGCTGAGTGACATGGATGATCCATGTCATATAAAATAGAACTTCAGAAATCTTGGTTGGGGAACAGTGATGCATGCCACTGCTGTGAATTCCAGCTGCTTGTAAGGCTGAGGCAGAAGGGTCATAAGTTCAAGACCATCCTCAGCAACTTAGCAACTTAGCAAGACCCTGACTCAAAAAGGACTGGGGATGAACCTCACTGGTAGTGTCCCTGGGTTCAATCAATCCCTACTACCAAAAATTTTAAAAACATTTAAAAAAAAAAATCTGTTCTAATGTGACATCTGAAACTAAAACATTGTCACCAAAGAAAAGAAGAGAGAAAATGGTAGTCTGTTGTGCTATAGCTGATAAATTTGGCAAAAATGCTTATTAGTCAAAAGACTAATACTACTATTTTAAAATAAGTGTTAAAAAAAAAGTCTGTTTTGTAAATTAAGCATGTTTTAGGAAAACTTTAAGCTATATACATCCATTGAATATCACATTTTTCCTCATTATACTTGGAATTTGTGAAAATAGCACATAACAAATTTTATCATACACTGACAACTGCAAATGAAATTTTTTTTAATTAAAAATCATAAATTTACATAGGGCAATGTTGTTTGATTCATTCGGTTATTTTTTTCCCCTTCTCTCCCACCCCTCCCACCCCTCCCACCCCTCTTTTCCCTCTGTACAGTCCTTCCTCCATTCTTACCACCCTCCTTATCCCTAACCCTAAACCTAACCCTAACCCTAACGCTAACCCCTCCTACCCCCCATTATATGTCCTCATCCACTTATCAGCGAGATCATTCGTCCTTTAGTTTTTTGAGATTGGCTTACCTCACATAGCACGATATTCTCCAGTTTCATCCATTTGCCTGCAAATGCCATCATCTTATCATTCTTCACAGCAGAGTAATATTCCATTGTATATATATGCCACAGTTTCTTTATCCATTCATCAACTGAAGGGCATCTAGGTTGGTTCCACAATCTGGCTATGGTGAATTGAGCAGCTATGAACATTGATGTGGCTGTATCTCTGTAGTATGCTGATTTTAAGTCCTTTGGGTATAAGCCAAGGAGTGGGATAGCTGGGTCAAATGGTGGTTCCATTCCAAGCTTTCTGAGGAATCGCCATACTGCTTTCCAGAGTGGCTGCACTAGTTTGCAACCCCACCAGCAATGTATGAGTGTACCTTTTTCCCCACATCCTCGCCAACATCTATTGTTGCTTGTGTTCTTGATAATCGTCATTCTAATTGGGGTGAGATGGAATCTTAGGGTAGTTTTGATTTGCATTTCTCTTATTACTAGAGATGATGAACATTTTTTCATATATCTGTTGATTGCTTGTACATCTTCTTCTGTGAAGTGTCTGTTCATTTCCTTAGCCCACTTGTTGATTGGATTATTTGTATTCTTGGTGTAGAGTTTTTGAGTTCTTTATAGATTCTGGAAATTAGTGCTCTATCTGAAGTATGAGTGGCAAGGATATTCTCCCACTCTGTAGGCTCTCTCTTCACATTACTGATAGTTTCCTTTGCTGAGAGAAAGCTTTTTAGTTTCAATCTATCCCAGTTGTTGATTCTTGCTTTTATTTTTTGTGCTATGGGAGTCCTGTTAAGGAAGTCTGATCCTAAGCCAACAAGTTGAAGGTTTGGACCTACTTTTTCTTCTATAAGATGTAGGGTCTCTGGTCTGATTCTGAGGTCCTTGATCCATTTTGAGTTCAGTTTTGTGCAGGGTGAGAGATAGGGGTTTAGTTTCATTCTGCTGCATATGGTTTTCCAGTTTTCCCAGCACCATTTGTTGAAGAGGCTATCTTTTCTCCATTGCATATTTTTGGCCCCTTTGTCTAGTATGAGAAAATTGCATTTATTTGGGTTTGTGTCCATGTCCTCTATTCTGTACCATTGATCTACCTGTCTATTTTGGTACCAATACCATGCCGTTTTTGTTACTATTGCTTTGTAATAGAGTTGAAGATCTGGTATTGCGATACCCCCTGCTTTGCTCTTTCTACTGAGGATTGCTTTACCTATTCTGGGTTTCTTATTCTTCCAGATGAATTTCATGATTGCTTGCTCTGTTTCTGTAAGGTACATCATTGGGATTTTAATTGGAATTGCATTGAATCTGTATAGCACTTTTGGTAGTATGGCCATTTTCACAATATTAATTCTTCCTATCCAAGAACATGGGAGATCTTTCCATCTTCTAAGGTTTTCTTTAATTTCTTTCTTTAGTGTTCTGTAGTTCTCATTGTAGAGGTCTTTCACC
This sequence comes from Sciurus vulgaris, assembly GCF_902686455.1. Taxonomy (NCBI): domain Eukaryota; kingdom Metazoa; phylum Chordata; class Mammalia; order Rodentia; family Sciuridae; genus Sciurus; species Sciurus vulgaris. The sequence continues at coordinate 18,614,848 of NC_136470.1, read as the reverse complement.
TCTTTTGTGAGATTGATTCCCAAGTATTTTATTTTTTTCGATGCTATTGTGAATGAGATAGTTTTCCTAACTTCTCTTTCTGAAGATTCATCACTTATGTATAAAAATGCATTGGATTTATGAGCATTGATCTTGTAACCTGCTACTTTACTGATTTCACTTATGAGTTCTAAGAGTTTTCTGGTGGAATTTCCAGGTTCCTCTAAATATATAATCATGTCATCAGCGAACAGAGGTAGTTTGAGTTCTTCTTTTCCAATTCATATCCCTTGAATTTCTTTGGTTTGTCTAATTGCTCTGGCTAGAGTCTCAAGAACGATGTTGAATAGAAGTGGTGAAAGAGGACATCCCTGCCTTGTTCCAGTTTTTAGGGGGAATGCTTTCAGTTTTTCACCATTTAGAATGATATTGGCCATGGGCTTAGCGTAGATGGCCTTTACAATGTTAAGGAATGTTCCCACTACCCCGATTTTTTCTAGTGTTTTGAGCATGAAGGGATACTGTATTTTATCGAATGCTTTTTCTGCATCTATTGTAATAATCATGTGATTCTTAACTTTTAGTCTGTTGATATGGTGAATGACATTTATTGATTTCCGGATGTTGAACCAACCTTGCATCCCTGGGATAAAACCCACTTGATCGTGGTACACTATCTTTTTAATATATTTTTTTTTTTTTTTTATTGTAAACAAATGGGATACATGTTGTTTCTCTGTTTGTACATGGCGTAAAGGCATACCATTTGTGTAATCATAAATTTACATAGAGCAATGTTGTTTGATTCATTCTGTTATTTTTTTCCCTTCCCCCCACCCCTCCCACCCCTCTTTACCCTCTATACAGTAGTTCCTTCCTCCATACTTGCCCCCCTCCCTAACCCTAACTCTAACCCTTCCCTCCCCCCCATTATGTGTCAACCTCCACTTATTAGCGATATCATTCGTCCTTTGGCTTTTTGAGATTGGCTTATCTCACTTAGCATGATATTCTCCAATTTCATCCATTTGCCTGCAAATGTCATAATTTTATCATTCTTTATGGCTGAGTAATATTCCATAGTATATATATACCACAGTTTCTTTATCCACTCATCAATTGAAGGGCATCTAGGTTGGTTCCACAGTCTGGCTATTGTGAATTGAGCAGCTATGAACATTGATGTGGCTGTATTTCTGTAGTATGCAGATTTTAAGTCCTTTGGGTATAGGCCAAGGAGTGGGATAGCTGGGTCAAATGGTGGTTCCATTCCAAGTTTTCTAAGGAATCTCCACACTGCTTTCCATAGTGGCTGCACTAATTTGCAGCCCCACCAGCAGTGTATGAGTGTACCTTTCTCCCCACATCCTCGCCAACACCTGTTGTTGCTCGTATTCTTGATAAGCGCCATTCTAATTGGGGTGAGATGGAAACTTAGGGTGGTTTTGATTTGCATTTCTCTTATTACTAGAGATGTTGAACATTTTTCCATATGTTTGTTGATTGCTTGTAGATCTTCTTCTGTGAAGTGTCTATTCATTTCCTTAGCCCATTTGTTGACTGGACTGTTTGAATTCTTGGAGTAGAGTTTTTTGAGTTCTTTATAGATTCTGGAGATTAGTGCTCTATCTGAAGTATGATTGGCAAAGATATTCTCCCACTCTGTAGGCTCTTTCTTCACATTGCTGATAGTTTCCTTTGCTGAGAGAAAGCTTTTTAGTTTGAATCTATCCCAGTGGTTGATTCTAGCTTTTATTTCTTGTGCTATGGGAGTCCTGTTAAGGAAGTCTGGTCCTAGACCAACAAGATGAAGATTTGGACCTACTTTTTCTTCTATAATCTGCAGGGTCTCTGGTCTGATTCCGAGGTCCTTAATCCATTTTGAGTTTAGTTTCGTGCATGGTGAGAGATATGGGTTTAGTTTCATTCTGTTGCATATGGATTTCCAATTCTCCCAGCACTATTTGTTGAAGAGGCTATCTTTTCTCCATTGCATATTTTTGGCCCCTTTGTCTAGTATGAGAAAATTGTATTTATTTGGGTTTGTGTCCGTGTCCTCTATTCTGTACCATTGATCTACCTTTCTATTTTGGTACCAATACCATGCCGTTTTTGTTACTATTGCTTTGTAGTAGAGTTGAAGATCTGGTATTGCAATACCCCCTGTTTCACTCTTCCTGCTAAGGATTGCTTTAGCTATTCTGGTTTTCTTATTCTTCCAGATGAATTTCATAATTGCCTGCTCTATTTCTGTAAGGTACGTCATTGGGATTTTAATTGGAATTGCATTGAATTTGTATAGCACTTTAGGTAGTATGGCCATTTTGACAATATTAATTCTTCCTATCCAAGAACATGGAAGATCTTTCCATCTTCTAAGGTGTTCTTTAATTTCTTTCTTTAGTGTTGTATAGTTCTCATTGTAGAGGTCTTTCACCTCTTTTGTGAGATTGATTCCCAAGTATTTTATTTTTTTCGAGGCTATTGTGAATGGGGTAGTTTTCCTAATTTCTCTTTCTGAAGATTCATCACTTATGTATAAAAATGCGTTGGATTTATGGGCATTGATCTTGTAACCTGCTACTTTACTGAAATCACTTATGAGTTCTAAGAGTTTTCTGGTGGAATTTCCAGGTTCCTCTAAATATATAATCATGTCATCAGCGAACAGGGATAGTTTGAGTTCTTCTTTTCCAATTCGTATCCCTTTAATTTCTTTGGTTTGTCTAATTGCTCTGGCCAGAGTCTCAAGAACGATGTTGAATAGAAGTGGTGAAAGAGGACATCCCTGCCTTGTTCCAGTTTTTAGGGGGAATGCTTTCAGTTTTTCACCATTTAGAATGATATTAGCCATGGGCTTAGCATAAATGGCCTTTACAATATTAAGGAATGTTCCCACTATCCCTATTTTTTCTAGTGTTTTGAGCATGAAGGGGTGCTGTATTTTATCAAATGCTTTTTCTGCATCTATTGAAATAATCATGTGATTCTTGACTTTAAGTCTATTAATATGGTGAATTACGTTTATTGATTTCCTGATGTTGAACCAACCTTGCATCCCTGGGATGAAACCCACTTGATCATGGTGCACTATCTTTTTAATATGTTTTTGTATGCGATTTGCTAAAATTTTGTTGAGAATTTTTGCGTCGATGTTCATTAAGGATATTGGTCTGAAATTTTCTTTCCTTGATGAGTCTCTGTCTGGTTTAGGTATCAGTGTGATATTGGCTTCATAGAATGAGTTTGGGAGGGTTCCCTCCTCTTCTATTTTATGGAATACTTTGAGAAGTATTGGAATGAGCTCTTCCTTAAAGGTTTTGTAAAACTCGGCTGAGAACCCATCTGGTCCTGGACTTTTCTTTGTTGGTAGGCTTTTGATGACTTCTTCTATTTCAGTACTTGAAATTGGTCTATTTAAATTGTTTATGTCCTCCTCATTCAGTTTAGGCAATTCATATGTCTCTAGAAACCTGTTGATGTCTTCGAAATTTTCTATTTTGTTGGAGTATAGATTTTCAAAATAGCTTCTAATTATGTTTTGTATTTCCATCCTGTCTGTTGTGATATTTCCTTGTTCATTCCGAATTTTAGTGATTTGGGTTTTCTCTCGTCTTCTCTTTGTTAGTGTGGCTAAAGGTTTATCAATTTTGTTTATTTTTTCGAAGAACCAACTATTTATTTTGTCAATTTTTTGTATTGTTTCTTTTGTTTCCATTTCATTGATTTCAGCTCTGAGTTTAACTATTTCCTGTCTTCTACTACTTTTGGTGCTGTTCTGTTCTTCTTTTTCTAAGGCTTTGAGCTGTAGTGTTAGGTTGTTTATTTGTTGAGTTTTACTTCTTTTATTAAATGCGCTCCATGAAATAAATTTCCCTCTAAGTACTGCTTTCATAGTGTCCCAGAGGTTTTGATATGATGTTTCTTTGTTCTCATTTACCTCTAAGAATTTTTTAATTTCCTTCCTAATATCTTCTGTTATCCATTCATCATGTAATAGCATATTGTTTAATCTCCAGATGTTGGAATAGTTTCTGTTTTACTCTTTCATTTATTTCTAACTTCAATCCATTATGATCTGATAGAATACATGCTAGTGTCTCTATCTTCTTGTATTTGCTAACATTAGCTTTGTGGCATAATATATGGTCTATTTTAGAGAAGGATCCATGTGCTGCTGAGAGGAAAGTGTATTCACTCTTGGTTGGATGGAATATTCTATAAATGTCCGTTAAGTCTAAATTATTGATTGTGTTGTTGAGATCTATGGTTTCTTTGCTCAATTTTTGTCTGGAAGATCTGTCCAGTGGTGAGAGCAGCGTGTTAAAATCACCTAGTATTATTGTGTTGTGGTCTATTTGGTTTCTGAAATTGAGAAGGATTTGTTTGACATAGATAGATAAGCCACTGTTTGGGGCATAGATGTTTATGATTGTTATATCTTGCTGATTTATGCTTCCCTTAAGCAGTATGAAATGACCTTCTTTATCCCTTCTGACTAACTTTGGCTTGAAGTCCACATTATCGGAAATGAGGATGGATACTCCAGCTTTTTTGCTGAGTCCATGCGCATGGTATGTTTTTCCCCATCCTTTCACCTTTAATCTATGGGTATCTTTTTCTATGAGGTGAGTCTCTTGCAGGCAACATATTGTTGGATCTTTCTTTTTAATCCAGTCTGCCAGTCTATGTCTTTTGATTGATGAATTCAGGCCATTAACGTTCAGGGTTATTATAGAGAAATGATTTGGTTTCCCGGTCATTTGGTTCATTTTTAAAATTTTGTTTATTTATTTGTTTAACACAACTTGTTTCCTCCTTTATTTGACAATTCCTTTAGGATAATTCCTCCCTTTGCTGATTTGCTTCTTTGTTTTTCATCTCTTCCTCATGGAATATTTTGTTGAGAATGTTCTGTAATGCTGGCTTTCTTTTTGTAAATTCTTTTAGCTTTTGTTTATCATGGAAGGATTTTATTTCATCGTCAAATTTGAAGGTAAGTTTTGCTGGGTATAAGATTCTTGGTTGGCATCCATTTTCTTTCAGGGCTTGAAAAATGTTGTTCCAGGACCTTCTAGCTTTTAGGGTCTGGATTGAAAAATCTGCTGATATGCGTATTGGTTTCCCCCTGAATGTAATTTGGTTCTTTTCTCTCACAGCCTTTAAAATTCTGTCTTTATTTTGTATGTTAGGTATTTTCATTATAATGTGCCTTGGTGTGGGTCTGTTGTAATTTTGTGTATTTGGAGTCCTGTAAGCCTCTTGAACTTGATTTTCCATTTCATTCTTCAGATTTGGGAAATTTTCTGATATTATTTCATTGAATAGGTTGTTCATTCCTTTGGCTTGTTTCTCTAGGCCTTCCTCAATCCCAATAATTCTTAAATTTGGCCTTTTCATGATATCCCATAGTTCTTGTAGATTCTGTTCATGATTTCTTACCATCTTCTCTGTTTGTTCAGCTTTGTTTTCAAGGTTAAATATTTTGTCTTCAATGTCTGAGGTTCTGTCTTCCAGGTGTTCTATCCTATTGGATATGCTTTCTATGGAGTTCTTAATTTGGTTTATTGTTTCCTTCATGTCAAGGATTTCTGTTTGGTTTTTTTTCAATATCTCTAACTCTTTATTGAAATGATCTTTTGCTTCCTGTATTTGCTCTTTTAACTGTCGATTGGTGCGATCAATCAATGCTTGCATTTGCTCTTTCATCTCATCATTCAATGCTTGCATTTGCTCTTTCATCTCCTCGTTTGCTTCTCTGATCATTTTAATTATGTACATTCTGAACTCCTTTTCTGTCATTTCTTCTGCCATGCTGTCATTGGGTTTTATTGATGTAACATCTAGATTTGTTTGCAGCATTTTCTTTCCTTGTTTTCTCATGTTGTTCAGATATCAGTGGACCGCTGAGATATTGCAGATTTCCTCTGTTGATTTACAATGACCCTGAAGATTTCTATATATATCCCCTCTTAGCCTTCAGTAGGCTGAAGTCTTGGAGGAGGTTGATAATGCGGTACTCCACAAGGAAGCTGCCTCTCTAGGAGTGGTGGCCTTCAGGTGGGGTATATTCCCTGCTAGTGGGCAGAGGTGCCTCCACTTGTTGACCAATGGTCATCCAAAGGGGACCTAGGCTGTGGGCTGAGGCAAGGCCTGTTTGGGCCTGAGTTTCTGGTTTTACCGTCCTTGTGGGAAACCTCACCCAGCAGGGAAGACTCACCCGGTGGGGAGGTCTCGCTGGTCAGTTTCCTCCTAGAGGTTCCCCTCAATTTACAGCTACTGCCTGGGCTGGGCTGCCTTCCTCTGCAAAGTTCCCAGGGGCCCGGCCCTACCTCCTGGGCCTGGGAGCCTCACCCTTCGCAGATGAATCTCCTTAGGCTGCCCCTCCTCAGAGAATTTGCCCATAGGCCTGGAACCTTCGCTCCGCCCTAAGCCTGTCTCTGTGCGGCTCTTCCACCCAGAAGCCTCCTAGATCCTGGGACCCTGTTCTGCACCTAATCGCCTGGCTGCGTGGCCCCTCCTCTGAGCAGCCACCTGTGGCCCCGAACAATCGCTCTGAATCCCAGAGACCCGCCACAGGCCTCTTCCTCCAGACAGCCGCCCAGTATGCCGGTGCGGTCACTAGGAGTCCAAGAAACTCACTTCGTGCCTCCTCCTCCTACCAACCACCCGTAGCCCGGGGCAATCAATCACTCCGAGTCGAAGTGACCCTGCCCGTTCCTCCTCCTTCTCCAGATAACCCCCCGGGTGTTCAGGAGCAGTCCCTCTGAGTGGCTCTGAATCCACGTGACCCGCTGCACGGGTCCTCTGGGCAACCGCCCGGAGCTCTGGTGTGGTCCCTCAAGACCAAGCGTCCCACCACGCTTCTCCTCCAGGCAGCCCCCCTGTGTTCAGGAGCTGTCACTTTAAGACCAAACAACTCACCACTCGCCTTCTCCTCTGAGCAGCCGCCTGGAGCGCTAATGCAGTCACTGCGAGTCCAAAGGACCCGCCGCGCTCCTCCTCCTCCTCCTCCTACTCCTCCGGGCAGGCCCTGAATCCAAGCGGCCGCTCCTCTTCCTCCTCGTCCTCAGGGCAGGCCCCGGTGTTCAGAAGCGTCGTTCTGATTCCAAACAGCTCGCCGCGCGGCTTCTCCTCTGGCAACCGCCTGCAGCTCTGGCGCAGTCTCTCCGAATCCAAGTGGCCACGCTCCTCTCCTCCTCCTCAGGGCAGGCCCCGGTGTCCTGAGTCCACACAGTTCTCCCCGCCACTCCTCCCCCGGGCAGCCGCCGGAGCCCCAGTGGCTGCTCCGAGTCCCAGCGCTGTGCCGAGCGGCCTCCTCTATATATCTCTTTTTAATATATTTTTGTATGCGATTTGCTAAAATTTTGTTGAGAATTTTTGCGTCAACGTTCCTTAAGGATATTAGTCTGAAATTTTCTTTCCTCGATATGTCTCTGTCTGGTTTAGGTATCAGGGTGATATTGGCTTCATAGAATGAGTTTGGGAGGGTTCCCTCCTCTTCTATTTTATGGAATACTTTGAGAAGTTATTGGAATGAGCTCTTCTTTAAAGGTTTTGTAGAACTCAGCTGAGAACCCATCTGGTCCCGGACTTTTCTTTGTTGGTAGGCTTTTGATGACCTCTTCTATTTCATTGCTTGAAATTGATTTATTTAAGTTGTGTATGTCCTCCTTGTTCAGTTTAGGTAATTCATATGTCTCTAGAAACTTGTTGATGTCTTCAAGGTTTTCTGTTTTGTTGGAGTATAGATTTTCAAAATCGCTTCTAATTATGTTTTGTATTTCACTCGTGTCTGTTGTGATATTTCCTTGTTCATTCCGAATTTTAGAAATTTGAGTTTTCTCCCTCTTTCTCTTTGTTAGTGTGGCTAAGGGTTTATCAATTTTGTTTATTTTTTCAAAGAACCAACTATTTATTTTGTTAATTTTTCCGATTGTTTCTTTTGTTTCAATTTCGTTGATTTCGGCTCTGATATTAACTATTTCCTATCTTCTACTGCTTTTTTGTTGGTCTGTTCTTCTTTTTCTAGGGCTTTGAGCTGTAGTGTTAAGTCGTTTATTTGTTGATTTATGCTTCTTTTGTTGAATGCGCCCCATGAAATGCAAATGAAATTTAAATCAGTCAATTCAGCAAGTATTATTTGGTGTCTTTTTGGTGTCATATAAGCATTTATAAGAGATGTAGAGTTACTTACCAAAGAAGTTAACCTTTTCTAATTCAGAGTGAAGTACCAATACAAAAGAGCTATAAGAAAATTTTAAGGACTATAAATTTTTTTTAAATATGGAATTATGATGTTTATAATCATTAATGTTCAGATTAAATAGAAAGTAATTTATAAAGAGTGCTTTAAATTTTCATTTGGCTGTTAGGCAAAACACTAGTTGGTGATACACTACCACACTATCTAAGAAGAAATGAGTTTGGTATTCAATTTTATTTTGACCATATTGTTAATTTAATATCTAGGGTAACAATGTAATAGTTAACTTTTGTACTGTTAAACATTTAGCATTGTAGAACAGACCTACGCCCCAGCTGAATGTGTGAGCCAGGCCATAGACATCAATGAACCAATAGGGAATTTAAAGAAACTACTAGAACCAAGACTACAGTGTTCTTTGGATGCTCATGAAATTTGCCTGCAAGATATCCAGGTAATTTTTTTTCTTCTCCTTCTCCTCTTGTCCCCTTCTTTTTGTTAGCCTTTTATCTCTGTAACAATTGCTTTTATCTCTGTAAAATAGATTTGACCTGTGTTATGATAAAATTTAAGCATTTAGAAACATAAAATTCTTAGCTGAGCATGGGTGCATGCCTCCAATCCCAGAGGATGGGGAGGCTGAGGAAAGAAGATCAAAAGTTCACAGCCAGACTCAGCAATTTAGCAAGGCCCTAAGCATCTTAGCAAGACCCTGTGTCAAAATAAAAAACAGAAATGGGACTGGGGATGTGACTCAATATTTTAAGTGCCCCTAAGTTTTTTGTACCCAAAAAAGAAAGAAAAAGGAATAAGAATTCTTTCAGCAAATTTTCCTTTTAAAATTTTATTTAAAAGGTAAGTACTAATGCAGTCATTTGGTTTTTACTTTAATTAATATAAAATGAGAAGTTTAAATAAATTGCAGTCAGAACTTAATATATAATAGTGGGAACACATTGATATTGGAGCCTGAATAAGTGTATTTTTGTTTGGCTTTTCACTTCTTTGTATATGTTTTCTTATCTTTAAAATAAGATCATTTGACTAAGTGATTTTACATTTCCTTCCATTTTCTCTAGCATTAAATTTTGAGTAAAAATGTAAATACCAACTGATTAACAATAGTAGTATTATAGGTGTTTGAAGCATATTCACAGTCATGTTTTATGGAACTCTTTCAAGAAAGGTAGCACTTTTATGCATAGAAAATGGACCAAATAGGATTGCTCAGATAGTTTCTCCATGATCATCTTTAAACATATGTGTAAGTACTGGAGTTTATACTGTTTTAATATTAACTCATACAAATTATATTTTGTCAACTTTTGAATTGTTTGATTTGCTTTATTCTTGACTGTCTTTCCCTACCTGTCTTATTTTTTTTTTATTTTAATTAAAAAATCATAAATTTACAGAGGGCAATGTTGTTTGATTCATTGTTATTTTTTTCCCTTCCCCCCTCCCCTCCCACCCCTCTTTTCCCTCTGTACAGTCCTTCCTTCCTACATTCTTACCACCCTCCTTATCCCTAACCCTAAACCTAACCTTAACCTTAACACTAACCCCTCCTACCCCCCCCCATATGTCCTCATTCGCTTATCAGCGAGGTCATTCGTCCTTTAGTTTTTTGAGATTGGCTTACCTCACTTAGCATGATATCCTCCAATTTCATCCATTTGCCTGCAAATGCCATAATTTTGTCATTCCTCATGGCGGAGTAATATTCCATTGTGTATATATGCCACAGTTTCTTTATCCATTCATCAACTGAAGGGCATCTGGGTTGGTTCCACAATCTGGCTATAGTGAATTGAGCAGCTATGAACATTGATGTGGCTGTATCTCTGTAGTATGCTGATTTTAAGTCCTTTGGGTATAGGCCAAGGAGTGGGATAGCTGGGTCAAATGGTGGTTCCATTCCAGGCTTTCTGAGGAATCTCCATACTGCTTTCCAGAGTGGCTGCACTAGTTTGCAACCCCACCAGCAATGTATGAGTGTACTCCCTGCCTGTCTTATGATCGTTATTCCATATATCACAGAAATTTGACTTTAGTTTTTTAAAAAATTCAAATCATCATATGCTGCCATAGTTTTTAAATAAGATTTTTGTTGTACTATGTTAAATTGGTTTAATGAAATTTGTGCATTTTATTTGCCATTTAACCATACTTTAATCTTTTCCTTTAAGTGTATGCCCAGTAAATGGTGCTGGTGATAAGATATTGCTCTTCTAAAACTAGACAGTATATCAAGTCTAGTAATGTTAAAATGTTATTATTTAAGGTTTTTCTTCTTGAGGATAAATTAGCCACAATCTCTTTGGTTTTGGTACTGGAGGTTTAACCCAGGAGAGTTTTAACACTAAGCTACATCCCATCCCCACCAGTTCTTTCTTTTTCTTTTTTTTTTTTTTTTTTTTTGAGACAGGATCTTGGTAAGTTGCTTAGGGCTTTGCTAAGTGTGTGAGGCTGGCCTCGAACTTGTGATCCTCCTGCCTCATCTACCTGAGTCAGAGGATTACAGGTGTGTACCACCACAACCTGGCATAGGTCAAAATTCAGTATATCAGTTAAAAATTGGTGAACAAGAATTATAAAAGCAGGATATATTGAGCAAAAAAATACTTGCAAAACACTTCTAAATTATCCCATTTAATCTTTATAGCAGTCTTTGAAATTAACATTTTATTAATTCACATTCTTAAGATATAGAAATTGAGATATAAACAGGTTAGACACAGTCATTTAGAATTATATATAGTGTATATACATACATATGTGTATATGTATATGAATATATGTACGTATATAAAAATTTAAATTTTAGGAAATGTATTTATGCTACTAATGCAGTATCAACTAAATTATTCAAATGAGGGTGAGAGATTTCTATCTTCAGCCATATGATATGCAGACACATACAGATATACATTATTCAAGATAATTACAATGAAAATCTGTTTTCAAACTAGTGACAGAAAGTGTCTGAAAGTTAGAATTAATTTTCTCATCAATTGGTCATTGTGTGCGATGCATTTACTCTTAAGACGTGAAGGAAAAAGCACTAATGTTCACAGGAAGTTTGATTAAAAATATTCATAATTAGATCAAGTAGTAAGGCCATAAATTCTTTAATTTCATTAACTTTGTGGATAGAGATTTAGAGTAAACCCTAATCTTCAGTGTATGGCATTAGTTACAAAGAAGGTAGAACATGAATAAATTTAGATAAATTGTTAATACTAATTACTCTTGCTTATTCATGACAGACATTGCTTTATCTTCCACTTTAAATACATTTACAGAATGAACAATTGCCTTTTGGCATTATTTAAGATCCTATCCTAGACTCCAGGAACAGAGAAAACTACCTCTTAAATTATGTGGTTTATGGGGCTGGGGCTGGGGCTCAGTGGTAGAGCATTTGCCTAGCACTTGTGAGGCACTGAGTTTAATTCTCAGCACCACATAAAACTAAATAAACAAAATAAAGGCATTGTGTCCATCTATAACTAAAAATATTTAAAAAGATTGCGGTTTATTCTGTACCCAGTTGTACCTCAAGTGGTTAAAATATTTTTAATTTTGGCAAATAATTCAACGATATGACAACTTGGATAATCAAAATGTTCTTAATTTAATTAGTATGCTCAGTAATTAAGTTCCGTTTCATGCATGCATTTATGCTAAGCCAGAGGAAGGATCCTTAATTAGATGATTTAGCCAAAATGATTTTATTTTGACTCATATTTAGCTGGATCCAGAACGAAGTTTATTTGACCAAGGAGTAAAGACAGATGGAACTGTACAGCTTAGTGTACAGGTAATTTCTTACCAAGGTAAGTTAAATTTTACATTATGTTTTTCTCATTTTTGTGAGTTGTAGGTGTTTTAGATGGTGTTAAATGACTTAAAGTGAGTTATAGTCAAATATCCTTGCAAGTCTGGAAGCTACTACTCTAGCTGTTAACTTAGAACCATTGTTTTTTATAGTGAGCCACACTAGTCACAAAATGAATGTCATGTGCCTACTTGCCCTTTCTTGACTTAATTCCAAATAGAAGTACTGACTCTAGCGTCTAAATCACATCTGGACCCTTGTTGAAGGAAATTCAATCACTATAATATAGCACAGAATTTGCAAAGGAAGTGGAGCGACCCAGTCAGCCATATCTTTCACAGTGTTTTACTATTGTGCATGTACACAAATTAAAAATGGAAATTAGAAGAACATTTTGGTAGGTTGACTATTGGGTTTTAAGAATGTGGTTTGTTGGGATTTCTAATAAGAATTTTAAAATATTTTATCTCTGAACATATATTGCTTGCAGTTGTGTTTCCCCAAAGTGTAGTTTTCTTTGAACTTTGAAAATGATAGCTACCTACTTTCGATCCTTCATTCCTCCAGGATTGATTATTGGTTGCAAATGGGAAAGAAATTCATTGTTATGAATTTTTTTTATCTTTAAAAATTCAGTGACCTCTCAAGGCACATTTTACAAAAGCTTGACTTGAAGCCATAAAAGTAAAATTTGGATATGGATGAGGGAATGAATCTTAGGAAAATACTTTTTTTAAAATTCTAATTATTTTTATCATATATATTTGAAAAAGTGACTTGTATATAATCTAGTCAGTGATAACACATTTTCTTAAAATATTGGTTTTCATAGAGGATTTAAGTTGACCTGTTTTTTCTTTCAAATTTGCTTTTGATTAAATTCTATAGTAGATTATAACAGATTCCATAAGCTTTTGCTGTAAAATAATATTGTAGCTTTTTAGAGCTGTCTTTTCAAAATAGGTATTTGAGATTATTTTCACATAGACCTAGTTTTTTCTGTTTTGAAAAAAATAATAGTATATCTTATAGACAATTGTGTAGAAACCCCTAAGTAAAATAGCTGTCTTTATGAAATGATTTCTTAGCTTAATTCTAATATCTGAAACATAATTGGATGTTTTTTATGTTGGAATAGGCATGGAAGAGTCTCTGAATTAATCACTTAACTCATGTTGATTTTTATGTTTTTCACAGAATTTACAGTTCTTAATATCTTTATACTAGGGGTTTGAATATCTTCTGGATTTGGGTTTTTCTTCATTTAATTGAAAATGAAAGTCAAAATTTAATGGTGTGAACTTAACAAAGTCAGCATGGTTTTTACACATTCTTTGTTCTTTAAAAAGAAGAATAGGGTCAGTAATTTTAATTTGCTTAGAAAATTTTTGTTTAAAAAAATCTTAGGGTATGTAGCTACTCAACATTTATACTCTCCATAGTCTAATTTTTATTTTTTATTCTATGTTGATACTTTTTATTTATTAACTTTTTATTGTGGTTAAAAACTGGCACTTTTTTTCCTTTCCTAATGATGTTTGTAGATACGACATGTATGTGTGTATGTTTTAATTATTGTAGACAAGTTGTAAAACTAGTTAAAGAGGTCTTGGATATCATTCACCCAGATTCCACAAATGTTCACTTTTGTCACACTTTCTTTTTTTGTCATCTCCCCACACATATTTTTTTTTCAACTATTTAAGCATGAGTTGCAGACATGATCCCTTTCTATCACCAGAGTGTGCTTTCTTAAAAAAAAGGATTCTTTTATATGACCACCATACAGTTATCAAAGTCAGGAAATTAACATTGATACAGAACTGTTATTACCAAAGTTCTATTGAATTGTTAATAGGGATCTGTTAAGTTCTCTAGATAAAGATATATTGCTAAAAATATTTAAATTTTTTTTTCTGTCATTTGGGAACATACAGACTAAATTTCATTTGTGTGTGTGTGTGTGGCTTATGTGTTGTCTTCTAAATTTAAATTTATATATATATTTTTTTTAATTTATTGTTAAGGAATTGAGCCAAAGCTTAACATCCTTGAAATTGTTAAAACTGCGGAAACTGTTGAAGTCGTTATTGATCCAGATGCCCACCATGCTGAAGCAGAAGCACATCTTGTTGAAGAAGCTCAAGTGATAACTCTTGATGGTACAAAACACATCACAACCATTTCAGATGAAACTTCAGAACAAGTGACAAGATGGGCTGCTGCACTGGAAGGGTATAGGAAAGAACAGGAACGCCTTGGGATTCCCTATGGTAATTAAACTTGTATTTGTTAAACTGTAACACACTTAAGCATGTATGATGAATGAATTTTGGTGCTGGGAAGTATAAAACAAAATTTCTGGCCGTACCATATTCACATATAGTTGGAAAGAAAGATGAAAATAAATAATTGTTAGGAAAGGCAATATGAAAGCTGTCAGTAGCTCATAGAACACAATAAACTATTAGAATCTCAAAGGAATCATAGTGGCCTGAGAGAAAATTGAGGAAGATTTTTTTTGTAGACAAAAATTATTGTGCAGCAACGGGCATTAGAGACCAGAAACATTAGATGCAAATCTGGTAGTATGTGTGGTAGTAAGAAGGTTTAGTCAATAGAGTCAAGCTGTTGTTGATCAATGAAAGGGACAATTGAAAAATGAATGTGGCATTGATACTTCATATGTTAAGCAGGTAGAGACCAGATGGAGAAAACACAAAAGCATATTATTGTAGCTTATACAGTCCTGGTATCCAGGACTTAAACAAAGTGATTTTTTGGGGAGTGGAAAAGAAGAGATAGGTAAAAACAGTGCTGAGTTGGGCGTGATGGTACACGCCTGTGATCCCAGTGAGTAAGGAGACGGAGGCAGGATTATCAAGTTTAAGACCAGCCTGGGCAACTTGGCAAGACTGTATTAAAATAAAAAATAAGGGTGTTGTTCAGGTGGTGAAGTACCCCTGGGTTCAATCCCCAGTACTGAAAGAGAAGTGGGGGTGGGAAGAACAAGAGAGGAGGAAAGAGAGAGAAAAGGAGAGGAGGAGGAGAAGAGAAGGAAGGGGAGGGGGGAGAGAAAACAGTGCTAGGACTAAGCAGAGAATATGAGTGCAGAGAGGGGAGATTCAAGTGTTGAGTGACTGGGGCAATAATCTTGATAAAAATCAGTCGCATCTTCATTACATGTGTAATGAAAACTTCCATGTATACGCAGACATAGTGATAAAAATGACTCATGATGGTGCACGAGGAGACAAAGCCTGCTTTTAAAAACCTTGTTGGGGAAGTAGGGAAATCTGGTATGCTTAGAGCCACTTCTTCACTAGTGTGTATGTACCCAAACACATATACGTGAGTGTATGTGTATATGGGCACATAACACATATACACATAGATATATGTGTATGTATTGAAGTGTGTATAGTTTTTATGCTGAATTTTTTCAGTATTTTCACATTAAACAACTGAGGATGAAATTGATGTTAATGAAGTCTGGTCAAAATCAGTCAAAATAGTTATTCTTTTATTAAATAAGAATATTGAAAGCATGTGTTGAGATTGATTATTTTTCTTCCACTTAGAATGATTTTTTTAAAAAACAAATTCATGCTTTGTCACATATACACACAAAGAAATAAAATACTATAGAAATAGTTTAATACCTAGCTATTCAGTTCCATAGTTCTTCCTCAACCCCATCAGTGAGATATGTCATTTATGGTGTATTTGATTGATTTAAAGAAAGAAAAGAATCTCATAGGAAAAACAGTAATATCTTCAACCCTTTACCTCAGGTGCAGCTATCTTTTTGCTTTATTGCTTTTAATCATTATTAACTTCATATTATAGTGGATGAGGTTTTGTTTCCTTTCCATAGAACACAATGATACCTTACCTTCTCATTTTGTAATAACAGTTATATAATTTTTTTATTTAAATCATTAGGTACTGTGTGCCTTATGAGTGTTTATTTATTGTATAACTGATTATATTTACACAACTCCTAGTTTTTTGAAATTCAAAGTTGATTTATTTTTGGTTGTACAGGTTTGTATATAATACCACTTCCTCCCATTTTGAGCTATTTTTGTTCCTGTTTTTAGTTAGTTTTTTCCAAATTCTCAAGTGTCTTTGGATCAAGTCTTTTCTATCTGCTGCAGAGCTGTCATCCTAGTACTGTATCCCCATTTTCCTAGATCTCATATTTTTCTTTTTTCATAGTTTTAGTCTCTTGTTTATTCACTAGTCTTTCTTATAAAAGGGTTTAGTAGACAGGGTACTAAGAAATAGATTTTTTTTTTCTTTTGTTGAGCTTTATACATCTAAAACTACCTTTATTCTATTTTCTTTGATCATTTGAGTATATAATACTACAGTTGAAAATTAATTTTTCCTCAAAATTTTGATGACTCCTATTTCATTATTGTGAAACATTCAGGGGTATCTTCATCTAGCTTGTTTATATCTTTTTTTTTTTTTTTTTTTAATTTTCTGGAACCTTTTTATCTACACCTATTATCTGGTCTTTACCTTGGTTTGGTGACAGTGTGAATCTTTTTCATCATTTAGACTTGTAGTTTATATTATAAAGTTTCAGTCAGGCCCTGTACTATTGAGTTTGACAGCCAGTAGTCACAAGTATGCACTTGAAATGTGCCTGGTCAAGAATTGAGATGTGCTGTAAGTGTGAAATAATCAATTAAATCAAATTTTTTATTACATGTTTAAATAGTAATATATTTGGGTATATTAGACTAAATGTGTAATGTATTATTAAAATGAATTTCACCTACTTGTTTTAATGGGCATTAGAAAATCTAAAATCACATAGAAATTTGCATTATATTTCTTTGGATTAGTAGTGATCTAGATAGTTGTCTTTGATTCTAGAGGTTTTTCCTACATTATAATTTTGATAATTACCTTCTGTGTTTCCGTGTTGTTTTTTGTTTTGCTTTGTTTTTGGAACTTCTGTTGAATGTCCTGGATTTATCTTCTGTATTGTTTTTCTTTCCTCTTTTTCAACTCTGTACTATTTTCTATCAGATCGTTTCGCCTTTATATTTTAAACCATCTGATTTTGTTATTTGGTTTTGGTACTGGAGATTGAACATAGGGTTGCTCTGCCACACTCCAGCCCTTTTTATTTATTTATTTTTTTATTTTGAGAGAAGGTGTTGCTAAGTTGCTGAAGCCAGCTTTGAACTTTAAATTCTTCTGGCTCAGCCTCCTGAGCTACTGGGATTATAGGGGTATACCACTGTGCCCAGCATGATTTTAAATTTTAATTTACACAGACTCTTTGATTTTGTTTGCTTTTTTCCATAACATTCTTTTAACTTAAATATATATATATATATATATATTTTTTTTTTTTTTAAGTTGTACGTGAACACAATACCTTTATTTTATTCTTATGTGGTGCTGAGGAACAAACCCAGTGCTTCACACATGCTAGGCAAGTGCTCTTCCACTGAGCCACAACGCCAGCCATAAAACCAAATGATTTTAAAACTCATTGCTTTGATGTTTTGAAGGATTTGTTGACTAGATGCTGATAAAAAGGGACATTGGCCTTTTCATTAAAAGATATTCAAATGTGATATGTGTGGATCTTTTTGTTGGCTTTCTTCAACTTGTATAATTGGCCAAATACCTGTTGGAATAGGAGATTGGGGTGACCTTTGGGAATTGATGAGTAGACGAATGCTGCATTCTAAAAGTGGAATGAGCACTGAGACAGGGAGGAGTTGGAGAGGTCTTACTCTTCCTTTTGTAGTTTTTTGTTACTGTGAACTATTCTCCCAGTGTGTGCTTCATGTCCTTTCCTCATTTAAAGTGTTCCGGCGTCCACATGTGTGGCATGTTTTCATATTTTGGCCTCTGAGAGTGAAGGAGAGGCCATGAGATTCTAACACCATGTACTTTTAAATCAGTCATCGCAGCTTTAAGCCTTTCCTCTTGCCTGGAGCCACGATGACTGAGCCTGTTTGGGTTCTGCACGAAGAAATGCTCTCAATTTCCATTGGTATCCTTCTGGACAGACATTTCAATCATGGTTTTTCCCCTGTTCTGCCCAATTGCCTATTTCTGTGCTTATTGTCTCAAAAAAAAAAAAAAAAAAAAAAACTAGTAGAAATCTGTCATCCATGTCTGTTACTTTATTCTTATGTTCCTATGATTTTTTTTTATCTTTTAAAAGTTACTTCTATTGTCATATTACTAACCTTTGAGGGAAAAGAGACAGAACATGCATAAACAAAACCAGAAGCCTTGATATTTTAGAAAACAGATCAAGCTAATGTTTTCCCCTTTATTGATCTTGATAGTTTCTTGTCTAATTTGATATGAAGTGAGCTGTCTTGCACTCTTAGAGGGAGGCATAGTTCATGGTAGCTTTTCTAGCTGAACAGAATTCCCCTTCTCTGTTGTTTTCAAGTAGCATTCCAGAATTGGGCAACTTGGTTTCTCAGTTACTCTCTGTTCCCTTTATTTTTTTTTTCTTTTGTTGTGTGTGTATGTGTGTGTTTTCTTCCCATTTTTTGTTGTTATCTTTCTACCTAGCTTGGACCTGAGTCTCTTCTTTGCATTTTCTTGGTGTTCCTCCACTTCTCATTTTTGTTTCTACTTCCAGTCTCCTTATTTGTGTGCCACTTTCCTGAAAGGAACCCTTGGCTGAGTTTGAAAATCTCCCAGATGCTACCCTGCTCCAGTCCTTTAAACCTCGTTATGAACCCTTGTACTCAACTGCTGTTGGTTTGGGCAAAACTTTTTTAGCCGTTGCTTTCAGCCTGTTGTGCTATCAGTGGATACTTCTTGGCTACATACAGTGTTCCTATGCCCAGAATGGATCAAACATCTCTTTGCTACCCTTTGTTTTGTGCTGTACAGATACAGAGAACATGGAGGGCTTATAGCTGTTACTGCTTTGTCTTCCGCCCATGTCTATTTTTAGAGTTCATGGGGATATCTTGTCACCTGGTTCTATTGTAAATATCCACAAGGTGGTGGTTTTTTGATTTGGGTTTTTTCTCCTCATCATTTTTTTCTGTTTTTCTGTATGCATTCAGAGAAATTAAAGTTAACTGCAATCTTCCTAGAATCCTTCTTCCCTTGACTTCTTTTTAAGTACAAATAATATATTTTATTTCATCCCTGCAAACAAAAACAAGAAACAAAAATGTCCACATCTCATCAGAGAGATCAATTATTCCATACTTCACCTGGCAGTGGTATACAATTAATCTCTTCACATAAAGGTACAGAAAAGACAGTCTGGAGATTGTCTTTGAAACAATTCTTTTTCACTCTTTATTTTAACAAAATATTATAATTATTGCTACTGCTCGTGGTATCATAATAATGAATACAGTATCTAAAACTAAATTCAGTGTAGCCTAAATCTGGAAGGTAGCTGAACTTTAGCGGGTATTATAGAGAATAAATTTTGTGATATATAGGGCACCATATAGCAATTATATTTGCTACAAGGGAAATTTAAATAAGGGTGTTACTTAATTCTGTACTGGAATTACCTGAGATTGAGATTTCTTGTGCTGTATACAGTAGCTGTTTTACTGAGAAGATAGCCAATCTTTATAATTTAAATTACATCTTAAATGTTCTTAATTATTTTAATTGGTAGTTATATAAAATGAAAACCTAATCAGAAAGTTTCATAAGACACGATACTCTTATATAACATCAAGTAATATTAACATTTTCTAAGCAATTTTATGTATCACAAACACCTTTATTATACGTATCTAGTTAAAATCCTCAAGTGTCCCCTTCTGCCCACCAACATAACAAAAGCAAAATCACTCAAATGTGGAAATAATGTGCATTCCAGATTACAAAAATACTCAAGCGTTTAAATGCTGTTTTTGTTTTTTGTTTTTTTTGTTTAGACAGAGTCTCACTGTGTTGCCCAGACTGGCCTTGAACTCTTTAAATATTTTTTTAGTTGTTGATGGACCTTAATTTTATTGATTGATTTATTTATATGTGGTGCTGAGAATTGAACCCAATGCCTCATGCATGCTAGGCAAGTACTCTGCCACCAAGCCACAACCTCAGCCTCTAGCCTTGTACTCTTGATCCTACAGCCTCAGCCTCCTAAGCAGCTGGGACTGCAGTCAAAGGACACTGTACCCAGCTAAAGGGTTGAACTTTTAAAGCAACACTCATATGTGAAATATCATGAATAGTAATTTTTAATTTCATCATAGAAATAATTCTTATTCTTTAGACCATATATAAGAAAATTTGAAGTATGAGATTAAAGAATACTATTTTAATGTAGTTATTAAATTGCCACCAATGTTAAGAATGGCTTATGGATAGTGACTGCTACCCATTTCAAGATTATACTCTTACAAATGTAATTTTTAAAAATATGCAAATAATTATCCTTCATTTATTTTGAAGGATAGTGCAGATGAAGACATTCTTTGGGTTATGATTTCAAAACATTATTTTAAACATTACACTTCCTTTCTCATAACCTTAGTAACAAAATATAGTACTGAAAGTCAAGCACACTTTCTAACAGCCTTAGTCCAACAGTTATATCTACTGAGAACAAGTGACAGAATGATTCAATAACAATATTCTCCACTTGTCTGACAAAACAGGTTATATACTTAAATAAATATTTTGTAGAAATGAATATATCTTTTAGTGTTTTTGTTTCAGCTTGATCCCAAACACAAAAGATTTAGACAAGATCACCTACCTACTTATTACTACATTAACCATGTTATCAAATTCCCTTTAAGGATATAATACAGCATTGAAGAGACTTGCCTGAAAGCAAACTAATAACATTTTAAAATTTTATGTACAGAATTAAGAGTTTCATGAATCCAGCACACTCCTTGAAAATATGTGGAGCTCTTATAAAGGATATTTTGTCCTAGCCAGAATTAAAAAGGTTTTCTGCAATAGGATATAATCCACGGTGGATGTAGCAGCACGGGGTGATCTTCAACTGTTATCTAATGCTGCCTGATGCGCATTTGTGATTACTGGCACCAAATTCTCACTAGTACCATTGTTTGTGTTGGTAGTGGAACCTTTCACAACAATATACTCGACTTTGTTCTCTAGCTTCACTAAGCATTTTAAAATATCATCCAAAAGGACAGCAATTGTTCATTTCAGATCTGCATATCCTGCCACAGAAACATCATTCTCAACATCTGCAGTGTTCTTTTTTTCTCTGCTAGAGCTTTAACATATCTTTTGCTCAAACGTAGTATTTGTTCAGGTAACTTGACACTGCTTTGATGTCATGGTTGTTGAAAAATATAATGCAGTAACATCAGTCCCCAAATGAACTGTTACAAGTAACAGTAAACTCAATTTCTGGGACATATTTTTCCTTGAGATTGTAAAAAACATTTCTGATGAAACAAATGACTTTTGATTGAAAAGCAGTAACTGGAGAAAGCCAACAAACAATCAAGACTTTTGAAAGAAAAAAACTTCTAATATTGTATGATCTTCATCTTCAGCAAGGTTGCCTCCACTCTTATAAAATTCTGTAAAACAGTAAGCCAGGAGATGAGTTTTGAAGAGCCAGTTTAAAAAGGGCATTTGATTTCCTCTCTCTCTCCCAAAGTAGAACAGAACTGAGCTATCAGTAACAGGACAAGAAGTAAGAGGGCTGCTGCCCAGGCTCCCCATCTCTGCAGCTTGGGACTGAGCCAGCCCAGAGCCTTCCTGGCACGATGGGGGGCTGCTGGCCCATTTTCCCTTCACTTCTTGATGGAAAAAAAAAAAATTTAAATTTATATTGTAAACAAATAGGAAGCATCTTGTTTCTCTGTAAATGAAGTAGAGGCATACCATTTGTGTAATCATACATTTTACATAGGGTAATAGTTTTTGATTCATTGTTATTTTTTCTTCCCCCCCATCCCCCCACCTCTCTTTTCCCTCTATACAGCCCCTCCTTCCTTCCTGCCCCCCTCCCACCCCCCCATTATGTTTCATCATCCACTTATCAGTAAGGTCATTATTCCTTTGGATTTTTGAGATTGGCTTATCTCACTTAGCATGATATTCTCCAATTTCATCCATTTGCCTGCAAATGCCATCATTTTATCATTCTTTATGGCTGAGTAATATTCCATTGTATGTATATATACCACAGTTTCTTTATCCATTCATCAATTGAAGGACATCTAGGTTAGTTCCACAGTCTGGCTATTGTGAATTGAGCCGCTATGAACATTGATGTCGATGCATCTCTGTAGTATGCTGATTTTAAGTCCTTTGGGTATAGGCCAAGGACTGGGATAGCTGGGTCAAATGGTGGTTCCATTCCAAGTTTTCTAAGGAATGTCCACACTGCTTTCCAGAATGGCTGCACTAATTTGCAACCCCACCAGCAACATATGAGTGTACCTTTTTCCCCACATCCTCTCCAACACCTGTTGTTGCTTGTCTTCTTGATAATTGCCATTCTAATTGGGGTGAGATGGAATCTTAGGGTAGTTTTGATTTGCATTTCTCTTATTACTAAAGATGTTGAACATTTTTTCATATATCTGTTGATTGCTTGTACATCTTCTTCTGTGAAGTGTCTGTTCATTTCCTTAGCCCATTTGTTGATTGGGTTATTGTATACTTGGTGTAGAGTTTTTTGAGTTCTTTATAGATTCTGGAAATTAGTGCTCTATCTGAAGTATGAGTGGCAAGGATTTTCTCCCACTCTGTAGGCTCTCTCTTCGCATTGCTGATAGTTTCCTTTGCTGAGAGAAAGCTTTTTAGTTTGAATCTATCCCAGTTATTGATTCTTGCTTTTATTTCTTGTGCTATGGGAGTCCCGTTAAGGAAGTCTGATCCTAAGCCAACAAGTTGAAGATTTGGACCTACTTTTTCTTCTATAAGATGTAGGATCTCTGGTCTGATTCTGAGGTCCTTGATCCATTTTGAGTTCAGTTTTGTGCAGGGTGAGAGATAGGGGTTTAGTTTCATTCTGCTGCATATGGTTTTCCAGTTTTCCCAGCACCATTTGTTGAAGAGGCTATCTTTTCTCCATTGTATATTTTT
Organism: Sciurus vulgaris; assembly: GCF_902686455.1. NCBI lineage: Eukaryota > Metazoa > Chordata > Mammalia > Rodentia > Sciuridae > Sciurus > Sciurus vulgaris. Next base: position 18,591,761 of record NC_136470.1, on the reverse strand, counting down.
GGCCCCTTTTTCAAGTATGAGAAAATTGCATTTATTTGGATTTGTGTCCGTGTCCTCTATTCTGTACCATTGATCTACCTGTCTATTTTGGTGCCAATACCATGCTGTTTTTTTTACCATTGCTTTGTAGTATAGTTGAAGGTCTGGTATTGTGATACCCCTTGCTTCACTCTTCCTGATAAGGATTGCTTTAGCTATTCTGGGTTTCTTATTCTTCCAGATGAATTTCATGATTGCTTGCTCTGTTTCTGTAAAGTACATCATTGGGATTTTAATTGGAATTGCATTGAATCTGTATAGCACTTTGGTAGTATGGCCATTTTGACAATATTAGTTCTGCCTATCCAAGAACATGGGAGATCTTTCCATCTTCTAAGGTTTTCTTTAATTTCTTTCTTTAGTGTTCTGTAGTTCTCATTGTAGAGGTCTTTCACCTCTTTTGTGAGATTGATTCCAAGTATTTTATTTTTTTTTAAGGCTATTGTAAATGGGATAGTTTTCCTAACTTCTCTTTCGAAGATTCATCACTTAAGTATAAAAATGCATTAGACTTATGAGCATTGTTCTTATATCCTGCTACTTTACTGAAATCACTTATGAGTTCTAAAAGTTTTCTGGTGGAATTTCCCAGTTCCTCTAAATATATAATCATGTCATCAGCAAATAGGGATAGTTGGAGTTCTTTTCTTGCTATTCGTATCCCTTTAATTTCCTTGGTCTGTCTAATTGCTCTGGCTAGAGTTTCGAGGACAGTGTTGAATAGAAGTGGTGAAAGAGGGCATCCCTGCCTTGTTCCATTTTTAGAGGGAATGCTTTCAGTTTTTCACCATTTAGAATGATATTGGTCATGGGCTTAGCATAGATGGTCTTTACAGTGTTAAGGAATGTTCCCACTACCCTATTTTCTCTAGTGTTTTGAGCATGAAGGGGTGCTGTATTTTATCGAATGCTTTTTCTGCATCTATTGAAATAATCATGTGATTCTTACCTTTTAGTCTGTTGATATGGTGAATTACATTTATTGATTTCCGGATATTGAACCAACCTTGCATCCCTGGGATAAAACCCACTTGATCGTGATACACTATCTTTTTAATTTATTTTTGTATGTGATTTGCTAAAATTTTGTTGAGAATTTTTGTGTTGATGTTCAGTAAGGATATTGGTCTGAAATTTTCTTTCCTCGATGTGTCTCTGTCTGGTTTAGGTATCAGGGTGATATTGGCTTCATAGAATGAGTTGGAGGGTTCCCTCCTCTTCTATTTCATGAAATACTTTGAGAAGTATTGGAATGAGCTCTTCTTTAAAGGTTTTGTAGAACTCGGCTGAGAACCCATCTGTTCGCGGACTTTTTTTTTTTTTTGCTGTGCTGGGGCTCCAACCCAGGGCCTTGTGCTTGCAAGGCAAGCACTCTACCAACTGAGCTATTTCCCCAGCCCCTGTTAGTAGGTTCTTGATGACTTCTTCTATTTCATTACTTGAAATCGATCTATTTAAATTGTGTATGTCCTCATGACTCAGTTTAGGTAATTCATATGTCTCTAAACCTGTTGATGTCTTCGAGATTTTCTATTTTGTTGGAGTATAGATTTTCAAAATAGCTTCTAATTATGTTTTGTATTTCAATCGTGTCTGTTGTGATATTTCCTTGTTCATTCCAAATTTTAGTAATTTGGTTTTCTCTCTCCTCTGTTAGTGTCGCTAAGGGTTTATCAATTTTGTTTATTTTTTCAAAGAACCAACTTTTTATTTTGTCAATTTTTTCGATTGTTTCTTTTGTTTCAATTTCATTGATTTCAGCTATGATTCTAACTCTTTCCTGTCTTCTGCTACTTTTGGTGTTGCTCTGTTCTTCATTTTCTGGGACTTTGAGCTGTAGTGCTAGGTCATTAATTTGTTGATTTTTTTTCTTCTTTTATTGAATGCAGTCCATGAAATAAATTTTCCTCTAAGTACTGTTTTCATAGTGTCCCAGAGATTTTGATATGATGTTTCTTTGTTCTCATTTACCTCTAAGAATTTTTTAATTTCCTTCCTGATGTCTCCTATTATCCGTTCATCATACAATAGCGTATTGTTTAATCTCCAGGTGTTAGAGTAGTTTGTTTTTCATTGTGTCATTTATTTCTAATTTCAATCCATTATGATCTGATAGAATACAAGGTAGTAACTATATTCTTGTACTTGCTAACATTAGGTTTGTGGCATAGAATATGGTCTATTTTAGAGAAGGATCCATGTGCTGCGAAGAAGAAAGTGTATTCTCTCTTTGTTGGATGGTATATTCTATAAATGTTCGTTAAGTCTAAATTATTGATTGTGTGTTTGAGTTCTGTGGTTTCTTTGTTCAGTTTTTGTTTGGAGGATCTGTCCAGTGGTGTGTTAAAATCACCTAGTATTATTGTGTAGTTGTCTGTTTGATTTCTGGAATTGAGAAGGATTTGTTTGACATACATGGATGGGCCCATGTTTGGGGCATAGATATTTATGATTGTTATGTCTTGCTGATTTATGCTTCCCTTAAGCAGTATGAAATGTCCTTCTTTATCCCTTCTGACTAACTTTGACTTGAAGTCCACAGTATCTGATGTGAGGATGGATACTCCGGCTTTTTTGCTGAGTTCATGTGCATGGTATGTTTTTTCCCTTCCTTTTACCTTTAGTTTATGGGTATCTCTTTCTGTGAGATGAGTCTCTTGCAGGCAGCATATTGTTGGATCTTTCTTTTTAATCCAATCTGCCAGTCTATTCTTCTCACTGATGAGTTCAGGCCATTAACATTCAGGGTTATTATTGAGATACGATTTATATTCCCAGTCATTTGGCTCATATTAGTTTTTTTTCACACAACTTGGTTTCTCCTCTATTTGGCTGTTATTTTAGGGTAGTTCCTCTCTTTGCTTATTTACATCATTTTTTTTCATCTCTTCCTCACGGAATATTTTGCTGAGAATGTAGCGACAGCTTTCTTTTTGTAAATTCTTTTTAGCTTTTGTTTATCATGAAAGGATTTTATTTTGTCGTCAAATCTGAAGGTAAGTTTTGCTGGATATAAGATTCTTGGTTGGCATCCATTTTCTTTCAGAACTTGAAATATGTTGTTTCAGGCCCTTCTAGCTTTTAGGGTCTGGGTCAAAAAATTTGCTGATATCCGTATTGGTTTCCCCCTGAATGTAATTTCATTTTTTTCTCTTGCGGCCTTTAAAATTCTGTCTTTATTTTGTATGTTACGTATTTTCGTTATAATGTGCCTTGGTGTGGGTCTATTGTAATTTTGTATATTTGGAGTACTATAAACCTCTTGTATTTGATTTTCCATTTCATTCTTCAGATTTGGGAAATTTTCTGATATTATTTCATTGAATAGATTGTTCATTCCTTTGGTTTGTTTCTCTGTGCCTTCCTCAATTCCAGTAATTCTTAAATTTGGCCTTTTCATGATATCCCATAACTCTTGTAGTTTCTGTTCATGATTTCTTACCATCTTCTCTGTTTGGTCAACTTTGTTTTCAGGGTTAAATATTTTGTCTTTGGTGTCTTAAGTTCTGTCTTCCAGGTGTTCTATCCTATTGGTTATGCTTTCTATGGAGTTTTTAATTTCAAGGATTTCTGTTTGATTTTTTTTTTTCAGTATCTCTCTATTGAAATGATCTTTTGCTTACTGCATTTGCTCTTTTAACTGTTGAGTGGTGCGATCATTCAAAGTCTGCATTTGCTCTTTCATCTCATTGTTTGCTTCCCTGGTCATTTTAATTATGTATATTCTGAACTCCCTTTCTGACATTTCTTCTGCCATGCTGTCATTGGATTTTATTGCTGTACCTTCTAGGTTTGTTTGGCACATTTTCTTCCCTTGTTTTCTCATATTGCTCAAGTATCTACCCCTCTAATAGTGAAACTCTGAGATATTACAGATATTGGAGTAGATTGAAGTCTTGGAAGAACTTGATAATGTGGTGATCCACAAGGAATCTGCCCCTCTAGGGGTGGTGGCCTTCAGATTGGGTATATTCCCTGTCAGTGGGCAGAGGTGCCTCCACTTGTTGACTGATGGTCAGCCAACGGGAGTCTAGACTGCAGACTGGGGCACATCCTGTCTGGGCCTGTGTCTCTGGTTCTACTCCCCTGGCGGGAAATCCTCACCCAGCAGGGAAGACTCACTCTGTGGGGAAGTCTCACTGGGCAGCTCTCCTCTGAGATGTTCCCTTCAGTCCAGCACTACCACCTAGACTGGGCAGCCCTCCTCTGCGACGTTCCCAGGGGACCAGAGCTACTGCCTGGGCCAGAGCCTCACCCTGTGTCGAAGCCTCTCGCTGTGTGGACCTCCTCTGAGAAGCTGCCTGCAGTCTGATCCTGCCGCCTGGGCCTAGGATCCTCACCCTGTGTCGAAGCCTCTCGCTGTGCGGCCCTCCTCTGAGAAGCTGCCTGCAGTCTGGTCCTGCCGCCTGGGCCTAGGATCCTCACTCTGCGTCAAAGCCTCTCGCTGTGCGGCCCTCCTCTGCAATGCTCCGGGTTGACTGGGTTCATGGCTCCAGCAGGGGAGTCTCACTGGGCCATTGTACTCCACAAAGTTCCCTGTGTTCCAGGACTGCTGCCCCATCCAGGGAGCCCGCCCTTCCAATGATGATGGCCACGCCCTCAGGAATAATTCAAAATGCCTGCACCAACCTATAAAGAAGCTGGGGAGCCCCAGAGAGGGTGTGCTGTGTCAGCACAGATGCAATTGCAGTGTCCCTCAGCAGTAGTGGGGACAGGCCGGCAGGCTCAGCAATGGCGTCCGACCTCAGTGTGGGCATCAGGTGGGGTCGCTCAGTGATGGCAACCGACCTCGGCATGGGGGTTTGGTGGGCTGGCTCACCCGCCTGCTAGCTCCACGAGGCAGGCGGGCTGGTTCGCCAGCCGGCTCACTCCTCGATTGCAACTGATCTCGGTGTGGTGGTCAGGCAGGGTCTCTCAGTGATCTTAATGGAAAATTTTAAGGGAAAAAAAGATTCTCTGACTATCCATACTTTCACAAATAGTGTGCTCTGCTTAGTGCTGTACTGTTTATGCAGTTGGCCATCTTTTTCACTTGTGAATTAAATTAGATAGTAAAATATGATGGAGAAAATGAAATTATCTGGATATACCATATAAGGGCCTGGAAGATTTTATAAGACAAAATCCTTATAGTTAAGACTATATTGTCTTGGTGTGGGGGTGGCAGCTAAGTGAATAAATAATTAGTGTGTTGTAGTGTAAGGGACACTATAAGAGTAAATGCAGGAGGAGCCAGCCTTTTACAAGAAGGAAAAGGGAGGAAAGTACATTTTTCACATTTTAGAGACTAAGGGTCACTCCCTAGAATCCCCTGGAATTTTTTTCAAGGCACCAGATCAGACAATGGTATAAACTAATATTTTGAACTCGGATAAGTTACTCTATTCTTTCCAAGATGACTGCATATGTTGCCTTTTGTGTTTTCTTGATAAAATTCCAGAGTGACCTTGACTCCATGTACAAACAGAGAAACAACATGTATCCCATTTATTTACAATAAAAAAAAAAAAATCTTTTCATATAATTTTATTTCATTTGGGGGAAAAATCTGGAATTTGTATGTGTATTCTATGTATTGATAAGTTAATTGTAAACATGTGTAAAATAGAACTAGACTAAAGGTAATATTTTTCTTTCTAGATCCTATACAGTGGTCCACAGACCAAGTCCTGCATTGGGTGGTTTGGGTAATGAAGGAGTTCAGCATGACTGACATTGACCTCACCACACTGAACATTTCGGGAAGAGATTTATGTAGTCTCAACCAAGAAGATTTTTTTCAGCGGGTCCCTCGAGGAGAAATTCTCTGGAGTCATCTTGAGCTTCTTCGAAAATGTATAAAATTAGAGTTATTATCTGTTTACATTGTACCTTTTATTTCTTTATAAATTTGTTTTCATCTTAACTGTTAATAACAATAATAAGCAGACAATTAAGTAGTAATACTTAACATTTACTAACTGCATATGGGAGTGCTGATAGCTCTGTGTTATCTTGTTTAATCCCTATAATCCACAAATCATTGTTTTCCTTAATTTTTACATAGGAGAACGAGGCTTTAAAATGCTTTCGTCCGTCACTTCTTCCATTTTTCTGCACATCTTCTAGAAGTTTAAGATTATTTGTTCACAGGTGGCTCTTATCTCATTCTCTTATTGGGATGAAATATTTTAATTTACTCTTAGTTGAATGGGGTCTTTAAAGAGAAAGAAGTATAAGTGTACATCCCACCCATCATGAATTGGAAGCCACTACTTATAAGTGATTTCACTTACTTTTCACAAACATTATGATCAAGTGACTATGTAGAAAAGTTAGAAACTGCTTGGATGCCAAAAAAAAGAGCTCAAATAAATGTAAATTGTTTTGTTTGAATATTAATGCATTCTACATTAAAGTGACATTACTTTTGTTAAGACACCTTAGCAGAAGCCATTCCCTAATACTGTTTATCTGAGATGCTAGCCAGACCTTCATTATTTTTCAGTTCATAAGTAGGACAAACTCTGACTTTACTTTTATAAGTTATGGACAAAAATGTAATGGTATTTTGTTCTGTTATATGGCAAATTAGGGAAGACCTTTGCTACAGAGATTTTCCAGTCATATAATGCTTAGCTTTTGAGGCACTTTCTGTGCTTTTGAATGAGAGATGAACTTTGGAGGAAGGCTTTTCTTCATTGTTTATCCATAGTTTTACTCTTGTATGGATTTTTTAGATATATTTTTTTAAAGTATCAGCCAAGCGCAGTGGTGCATGCCTGTAATATCAGTGGCTCAGGAGGCTAAGGCAGGAGGATCTCGAGTTTAAAGCCAGCCTTAACAATCTAGCGAGGCCCTAAACAACTAAGCGAGACCCTGTCTCTAAATAAAATATAAAAAAGGGCTGGGGATGTGACTTAGTGATCAAGTGCCCTGGGTTCAATCCCTGGTACCAAAAAATAAAAAAATAAATAAAAATATTACACTAAAATCCTGGCAACATTCATTGCATTTATAGGGTTTATTTCCAATTTCCGTTCGTATACATAAGTAAGTTTTGTCATTGGTTTCTCACATTTTCCTCTGAAGAGCTTTTCAGATGAATAAGAAAAATTCTGGATTGTTTCAGGGTCTTACATTGAAATATGTTCATTGAAATATTTTTTCTTTTTGGAATTCTTAAGAACAGAACAAGGATAGTGCCTAGACTACAGTTAAGTTTTCCCCAGACTCATGATTTCCCTAGTCTTTGCCAGGTCAAGTCTTTGTTGTGGTTCGTTCTTTCTGGTTCTTCTATTGCTCTCAAATTATAAAGCTCATTCATATACTTGTTCTAGTATAGGCAGTAAAAGAGTCTTAGACAGTTTTCCATTTCCATGGAAATTGGTCTAAAAGACAGAATGATTCTTCCGCAGAAAAGTTCTGCTCTGGAATTGTTCTCTTTTCAGAAACAGCAAATTCCTACAGCCTATGTAAGTGTCTCGCAGAATTTTATCATTCTTTGCTCTGCCCTGACAGGGAAATCCTAGCTGGTTTAGGAATCTTAATACTCAGCTCAGAATTTTGAGTGATATGTAAGTCTATTTCTGGTAGACTTCCTATAATTCACAAGTCTTACTTCTCAGAACAGGATTCTTTGACCAATCTGGTCCTTCCTGTATAGAGAAGTCTGCAGCATATCTCTGAAGGGTATTCATTCTTGAGACTAAACTATTAATGACCCAGCCTGTCATTGTTTATCCTCAATGATCTCAAGGAGAAGCAATGCTGGAGAGGTAGAGTTCTTTTTGCTGATGCGTGTTTGATTACCCATCTGAGCCACCACATGCCTGCAGTTTATGTTGAAACTTTTTCTAAATTCTGTACCTGGGGAGGATAATTAGGAAGTGTCTCAGTACTGCCAGTTCTAGTGTGCTTCTATTGTCACCCAGGGCAACGGTCTAAGTTTGTTGAGGGTGTTCTTTAGGAAAAACAATTGCTTTATATCTTTAAAGTATAGAGTTTTTTGATAAAGTGAATCCATATTCCCCAGAGCTCTGCCTCTAAGGAATACACTTCCTTTGTGCATAGCCAAGATTTTGGAGCTTCAGGGAAAATATAATGCTCAGAGTGTCTATATGCTCGTGGACCAAGCTTTCAAAACCCCTCTCTTTCTGTGTTGTGTTTTCTGTTTTCCATCTTGAGCATTCCCAGGACCAAACTGAAGGATGAGAATTCAGGCCTAGGAGCTGATTTTACAGTTTGGTCACACCTAGACTGTGCTTTGGGTTACTTTCTCTTTGACCTCTTTGGAGACTAGTGAACCTCCTTTCATTTTAGTCATAAATGAAACGATTTCAATTTTAATAACACTTTCCTCTTTCAGGTACTTTTATAAAAGTCTAGAGAGAACAACCATGAACACAAGGCATGGATTTTTCTTCAAGAGAGATTAGTGGAGAATTATTAGAACTAGAAGTCTGGATGAAATAGTAACATTTTTAGTTTACTGAAAAGTTTTACCTCTGCATTGTACTTCTTAAAACCATTTTCCTTTAATACAACAACTGTATGAGGTGTTTTTAATTTAGACATGAGGAAATTAATGTTCAGAGAGGCTGAGTAAATTATCTGTTATAGTCAGTGAGTTAATATCTGAACCCAGATCTGCTTGAAATTTGTCCCATCTGATAATTTACATCCCTAAACTCAGGGGCTCAAAGAAAATTCCCATCTTGATGCATGGGATTCAGACTTCTTATTAGGTTCCTATCCTTCTGTTATGGCACCCTTGTCCCAGGACTCATTGAGAACCTAGAATGATTACTTCTGGCTTTAGTTTCATTATCAAAATCTATCGTCATGTGTAACCAAAAAGAACCAATAAATTTTTTAAAGGATACATAGTTAACAATGGACTCTCAAAGAACCTGGTAATAGACTGAGATTTACATTTTTTTTTTTTACAGGTAAAGAATAGCATTTGAGCTGGGAATAGTAACAGATGAGTAATGGATGGTTCTTTAAAGGGCTATGTTAGGACCTTGTGTAACATAACTCTTATGTTGAGATCTTTATTTGTAAACATGTTAAATTATTTAGTTTCATTGTGTTGTGTAGCATTGCTATAATTATATTGAAAATTTAGCTATATTCAAATAGCACTACAAAATTAAAAGCAGCCTTATTCAAAAGTGAGTATAACATCATTCTGAGCAAGTTTTGTTGGAAATGTATATCTAAATAATTTCAGTTTGATGTATATTTTCTCAGTGATCTTACTATTTTTACATGACTTTATGTAGATAAATTGATTTAGATAAAACCATTTGTATTTAGAAAGCCATAATTCGTCAAAACTTTTCTGAACACTATAAGAAAGTTGAGTTTCCCTATGTTTTGTCCTTTAAAAGACACTTTGCCTTATTAATGACCTTCAGGAGTTTTCAAGTATATATATCCCAATACATTTCAGTTCTTCGATATTTGTATTTTTTTGTTTATTTAGTTTGGTTTCAATTATGGAGCTCCCTTTAAAAGAATCATGTTTATTAAGTTGAATTTTACTGGATTGGGATTTTTATTTCTGGTTTTAAATGAAAACAATTTTTTTGTGTATTCTTCAGATGTGTTGGCAAGCCAAGAACAGCAGATGAATGAGATAGTTACAATTGATCAACGTGAGTATTCATGCGCATAATATTGACCAATTGAATCATTAAGAAATCTTTCGCTGGGCACACACAGTGCTTGCTAACCACCTATAATTCCAGTGACTTGGGAGGCTGAGGCAGAAGGATCTATCACAAGTTATGACAGGCCTCTACAACTTAGTGAGAGCCTAAGCAACTTAATGAGATCCTGTCTCAAAGTAAAAATAAATAAATAAATGGACTGGTAAAGCACCTGTGGGTTCAATCCCCAGTACCAAAAGAAGAAAAAAATCTTTTATTTGATTACTGTAAGGTAGTAAAAAAATGTTTTACTAAAGTTTTTATTAAAGATTTTTAGATATACAGAAAAATAAAGTATAACTAACTCCTGTGTACCCCATAAGAAATACAATGATATGTCAGATTTACCTGTTGTAGATCCTGTTTTCTTCTAACTAAAGAACTATCATCAACTTGAGGTTTATTATCATTTACATAATTTGTATCTCTACCAGCTGTTACTGTAAACTTCATAGCATTGTTTTGCACATGTTTAAAGGTTTTGGGTAAAGTGGTGTTAAATATTGTGCATATTCTTCTGTACCTAGCTTTTTACTTAGCATCATATGAGACAAACCTTCATGAGTTAGTTGCAACTTCTTTCATTATCGTTGCTGAATAGTATTTTTTTAAATGTATGAACGTCATTGAATGGGTATTTGTAAGATAGTGTCACGGTTTTTTAGCCTTTCAACCTTAGTAGGTAGTGCCACAGTTTTTCTCAAAGTGGTCTTTGTCTTCTTACTAGTAGTGCAATGTGTGTTTATTTGTCCAAATTTTCTCCAACACATGTTATACAGTTTTCATTTATATTTAGAAACAAATGTTTCTATATTATAATTGTCTAATGTCTACAGCATTACTTCAAAATAAGGAGACTAACTCTTCACTGTTAAGATTTACAAACATCATACCCCATTCTCTGAAATTTTACAAATTTAATTCAGAACTGTTGTGAATTAAGGCTTTCTTATAAGGAAAACTTGTCTTGATGTAGTTAGAAGGACATCTAGTTAAATTGATTGCATTTAAAGTCATTCAGTAATTATTTTGAAAGAAAAAAAATTTCTCCCTTTTCTTGCAGCCGTGCAAATTATTCCAGCATCAGTGCAGTCTGCTACTCCAACTACTATTAAAGTTATAAATAGTAGTGCAAAGGCAGCTAAAGTACAAAGAGCCCCAAGGATTTCAGGGGAAGATAGAAGCTCACCTGGAAACAGAACAGGTATTTTTGCATTAACTGGTACTTATAAAACTTATCAAATTAGTTATAGTTTGTTTTATTTCACTGTATGAAAATGTTAATAAGAACTATTTTTCTGGCAGTATTTCACATTATTTGTGAAAACAAACATTTGTTTTGCCACTCCTAAGATCTGGGTGTTGCCTGTGTGTTGTGTTAATTTGTAATATTTTGGACAATAACTTGTCCCTTTTGTTAATTTAGGAAACAATGGTCAAATCCAACTATGGCAGTTTTTGTTAGAACTTCTTACTGATAAGGATGCTCGAGACTGTATTTCTTGGGTTGGTGATGAAGGCGAGTTTAAGTTAAATCAGCCTGAGCTTGTTGCACAAAAATGGGGACAACGCAAAAATAAGCCTACGATGAACTATGAGAAACTTAGTCGTGCATTAAGGTAAGCATTTATTTCTGCTTTTCCCATGTCAAGCTTTCTAAAAGGTAGTTTCATATTCTAGTTGTAAACATTTTATGTAGTGATACTAAATTATTTTGGCTTTTTCATATATGTTTTATATATATATATATATGTATATTTTTTTTTTTTTTTTTTTTTTTTTTTTTGCGGTGCTGGGGATCGAACCCAGGGCCTTGTGCTTACAAGGCAAGCACTCTACCAACTGAGCTATCTCCCCAGCCCATATGTTATATTTTTTAAAAAGCTAAAATTTTTATATATGTTATGTCAAAAATGACCCTTTAAAATGATCTTATTAATAATTTTGAGGTACATAAAGTATTTTGGAAATTGTTATCTGATTTAAAAGCATATAGTATGCTGTTCAAAACCAGAGTGTTTAATATTTGAGGTCTTATCATTTTCATAGCAGATAAAGATGCTGTCGTTTCCATAGCTAAATTAAGCAAATGTAAATTTTTTAACAAATATGCAGTTACTGTCTTTTATTTTTAGAATTAGTTGCAAAATATTGGTTCCTTTTTCTGGTTTTTCTCTTTTTCAGTTTTCCTAAATCTAAATATCCAACCTTTACATTAATAAAATTGGAAGAGTATAAAATGGTTTGTAACTTTCCATAAGTAGTATGAATTTTTTTTTCTCACTCGCTCTCTTTTTCTTGAGACAGTCTCCTTATGTTCCCCAGGCTATGCTCTACATTGTGATCCTTCTGCCCTGGCCTCCCAAATAGCGGAGGTTACAGGTGTGTGCCACTGTGCCAAACTTAATAGTATAAAATTTTTTGATATAACTTTCTGTCAGAAATCATACTTACTACAGTGATGGAAACTCACTGTATCTGATGGAAAGAATATATATGAATATCATTGAATTATATATAATTTGAAGGAAAAAGAGAACATAATAAAGTAGTTTTGCAGTTTACCACTGTGTTTGTAAATAACATGCTTTTACTGCTGCTTTGTATTTCACCTGGCCCTTATCTATTAATTTCTCACTGAGAGATTGTGATTTAGCTCTCACCTCTATACATATACATACCCTTTCCATGCCCTCATCTCAGTGTAATTATATGGAGATTAGATCTGTATTCATTGTTCCAGGATTATGGCCATTACATAGTTTACCAAAAATATTTTTCTTCTCCAGAATGACCTTTTATTTTCCTTAGAATATATAAGTGAAATGGTTAGTTTTTATTCTGCTTATCACTTAATCTCAAACATTTTGCCAACTATTCAGATTCTTTTCTATGTAATCAGAATTAAAACTGCCATCTTTGACACTTGATAAAGATTGTGTATATAGTCCCTCAAAATTCTAGGTAGCTTTTAGAATTAATAATTAGAAGGTCAGTTCTCCCCACATTGATCTAAGTTGCTTTTTTCTTTTTTTTTTTTTTTGTGGTGCTGGGGGTTGAACCCAGGGCCTTGTGCTTGCAAGGCAAGCACTCTACCAACTGAGCTACATCCCCAGCCCTGATCTAAGTTTCAATATAGCAAACAGCAAAATCTGAAATGCTTTTTCATAGTTGATGATCTAGATAATTGTAAAATTTATATATGTAAATTTCTATCCTCATGTAAGATTAGCAAAGTAGAAAGACTTGCTCTTCAGAATATTGAGACTGACTCTAAAGCTACAATAATAAAATAGTATACTATCAAGTTTCTTCCACATCCAGCATGGGTGAGGGAAAGGGTTTCTGTCATAGGGATAGGCTGGCTATAAATTAACTCCTAAGAAACTTACTTAATAGAAGAACCACAGAAGACAATTATCTTTTGAAGCAGGGTATGACCAATTGAGCCATACCAATCTGGCTCTAATAATAATGGAAGAGCCCACCTGTCCCTTATTTATAGTTGCATAGGTAAAAGGAGGACCAGGAGGAGCTGCTTCTGTGAGGAACAGGATAGGGTGGAGTTAAGGAAGCCATTTTGCTCCAGCGGGTCACATGACACATCCAAGACATGCAGATTCCAGCAGTGAGCCACTCTCATGGATACCACATGCCTCAAGCCATCTGGAATAATTTCTCATTGATTGCCAGTTCCTGAAAACCAGATTTCCTGTCTGACAGCTCACCAAGCCTGGTTTTGCTAGTCACAGATGGCTTCCCACTGTATACTATTTGTTTAAAGACAATAGAGTAGAATAGGAAGCCCAAATATAACCAAGAATATATTACATTTGATTTAAAGAAATAAAACAGTGGGAAGAAAACATGAAGAAAAATTTACTTTCCAGTCAGCAGTGGTAGGGTAATTAACAACCCATTTTGGGATGACACTTGACTGCTTCCTCATATTATACCAAACATCAGTTCCATGTAGATTGTTGCAAAATAGGAAAACATCTAGAGACACCTCCATGATTGCAGGTAACAGTTACGAATATTTAAGCAATTTAAAGGACTGACCCTAAAGGAAAAAATCAGTAAACTTCACTATATTTAGATTAAGAATTTCTGATCATCAAAGTCATCATTAAGAGAATGAAAGGCAAGCCACACAAATCTATCATAAGAATTGTATCTGGAATATCTGAAGAACTCTTAAAATCAATAGGAAAATTTTTGTAAATGGGCAAAAGATTTAAGTAGATAATTCAGTTAAGAGATTATTCAGGTGGCCAGTAAATACATGCAAAGATGCACCACTTCATTAGTAATTAGGGAAATGCAGTTTGAAATCACAATAAAATGATATAGCACATTCTGGGGCCAGGACAATTTAGATCACCAGTACCAAGTATCCATGAGGATCCCGCCTCCCTCCCTCCTTTCCCCTTCCCCCCCACCCTACACACACACCTCCCTCTCTCTCTCTCTCTCTCTCTCTCCCCTCTCAGGTTTGTTGTAAATGGACACAATACCTTTCTTTATTTTATTTATTTATTTGTGTGTGGTGTTGAGCATGGAACCCAGTACCTCACATATGTTAGGCAAATACTCTACTACTGAGCTACAACCACAACTCAGCAATTGCTTTTTCAAGTAGATACCAGAAAAGAAGTCTCCATGAATGTCCACACATATACTTATAATATTCCCAAATCAGAAACAAACCAAATATCAGAAGTAGAGGGGATAAATCAGTTGTGGTATATTCATACAATGAAGTACTGTGAATCCATGAAAGTAAACTGCTACAATGATATTGAAGAAACTCACAAACATGTTCAGAAAGGAAATCCAGACCCAAAAGACTGCATACCGTATGAACCATTTATGTAGTACAGTTTTAAAAAAACAGGAAGATTCAACCACAGCATTTAGGGATATATATTTAGGTAATTAAAAAAATTAAGCAGTGAAATGACTGTCATGAAGCAGGCTTGTGTTTACCTTTTAGAGTGGGAGGGATGATTATTGGGAGGGCACCTAGGGGGATTCTGGGTGCTGGCATTGTCTATTTAGAACTGGGTTGATAGAATGTTCACTTTGTAGTAAATCACTGAGCAGTTAACTTTGTGCCTTTGTGTGATATAATTCACATTTAGAAAGGTTTGAAAAGAATTTAAGTTTTAAAAAAAGGAAGGAAGGAAACACATCCATGAAAATACAAGTGTCGTGAACCTTTCTACTTTTTCATTTTAGGGAGAGAACAAATGCAATAATTGCTGCTGTATATAGTTCTATGACGCATCTACTAGATTGAAGAAAGGAAATATTAAGTAAAATACAAGTTTGTGCATGTATTTTCTTTCACCTCTAAGAAATATGGTATCAATTCCACTTAGAAAGATGAAACCACTTTTCTTCTTGATTTTCCGTTTTTTTTTTTTTCCAGCGTCTGTTACTACAACCTAGTATATTAATGTAGGAATTTTCTTAAATTGAAATGCTTACAGCATTTTAAACTGGATGACAAGGAATTGGTGGTTTAGTAGGCTGAGATCCAAATTCTGTATTAATGTAATGATAAAAAAGAAAACACAGGACTCTGCCCAATGTGTTAGTATCTTTTACTAAGAAATGAGACTGTTACACTTTTGCTATTCTGCAGTTGAGTAAAGATGGCATAATTTGCTGTATAGAGATGAGTCTTTTCATTAATGGATTCTTAATTAAGCCAAGTGACTTAGAATAAAATCCCGCTAAATGTGGTAGTTTGTATCACAGGTACAGTTGCAAAATAGTTGTTCCTTTTGTTGATAGCTCTTTTTCAATGGGCAGTGCAATTTTAAGATAAGGGCTTCACAGTCTGCCAGCCCAGAAAAGAGCTTGACTTCTCTTTTTCTCCCTCTGTTGTTCAGATTATCAGTGCACAGTAGTAAGTCTTGTTTTCCAAAGTAAATAAAAATCCAAGTCTTTTTCCATCTCCATAGGAAGCAACAGGGAGCTAGACTTCTAGAGAAGATTCCCTCAAATCTGTTGGAGTTAGAAACATTGTTTCTTTATAGTGTTGATTTCCTTTTTTTCTATATTTTTTGTTCTTCAAATCCTTTTACTTATTCATTTGAAACCCCTGTTGAGTTTGAGTAATTTCTCTGAAATTGGGAAAGCATTTGTATAGTAAAATGATAAGTCTGAAGGTATTTCTACATCATAATAGAATTTACACAATTCACAGAAGAGAAGTGGACATTCAACAATCTGTAGAATATGTAAATCAGTTTTTTAACTGCCTGAATTCTTATTAACATAGCTTGTATTTTATAGAGGGCTAACTATGTGCCTGTCATTGTGTGCTAAGCACTTCACAAAGATTATCCTTTAATCCTCAATAATTCTGAGGGTAAGTACTGTTTTTAACCTCATTTTATATATGAGGAATTAAAACTTAAGAGTTAATTTGATTTTCCTGTGGTACCAAAGACACTATGTCCAAATGCTGGGTTTTGAATCTTGGCTTCTGACTCAAAAACCTTTGTTAGCTTCTACTGCCATTCCCAGGTTTTTGTTTTTCTTGTTTTATTTAATAATTTCGTTTGTTTTTAAATCTCTTTTATCACAGTTGTTGAAAATTTGCTTTGAAAGTTTGGTATTACTTCAGTGTTAACTGCTGTTGTGGTAAGTGTAATAATAACTCTTCTAGGCTTCTGCTTATGGAATAATCTGTGAAACCTAAGAAGTTTTAATTTTTACGTAGTTCTAATGTGTTGTTCTCTTTTTAAAGGTATTATTACGATGGGGACATGATTTGTAAAGTTCAAGGAAAGAGATTTGTGTACAAGTTTGTCTGTGACTTGAAGACTCTTATTGGATACAGTGCAGCAGAATTGAACCGTTTGGTCACAGAATGTGAACAGAAGAAACTTGCAAAGATGCAGCTCCATGGAATTGCCCAGCCAGTCACAGCAGTAGCCCTGGCTGCTGCTTCGCTGCAAACAGAAAAGGATAACTGAGACCCAGGACTTTCTGGGACTCTAAGGTCTTTCTTAAATATCTAGAGCAAGTATCGCTCTTACCTTTATTACCGAATTTGAATCTTTTATTTCTAGATTGTACAATCTGATGCATGATTTTTTTACAAATATTTCATACTCTTGTGAATTTGGATCTTTTTACTTTGAGCATATATTTTAGAATATGTGTATGTTAAAGGATCACCACAATGTTGGCCACTTGAAAGCAGCTTCATTGTGGGATAGTTTGTTAACAGGAAAGCTAAACTGGTCAGTATTAATGTCTAGCCCTACCAAAAATAACCAGTAGCATCTGAAGATGAAACATAAATGAAGTATCTCCAGGAAACAGTCTGGCTTAACTATTTTTGAAAATATAAACTGTTTCCTCTCTCTGCTGCTTTAGATGTTGCTTTACATAGAACCAGAAAATAGATTTCTCAGCTAAAGCATGTGTGCCTGTTTCATCTAATCAAGCAGAGCTAAAATATTCAAATCAAATAAAATTATAATAATATTAATAAATTACTAAGCTAAGAGTATCAGGTTATTAAGGTAATTTATATATTTGCAAGTAAAGAACAATAGGAAGTTGACTGACAAAGAGCAATGCTAAAGAAGGAGATCCAGGTTTAAATCTGGCTTAACTCAAGCCATTGTTAAGGGTTTTCTGTATAGATTATTCATTATGTCAGGCCAAGAATTTAAATTATTTTGAAGGAGGCATTTAATTCTAATAAACCAGCTGTTACAACAATTCTAAAATGATCTCTGTTTTTCCTGTCAGAGATTTAAAAAAACTGAAAAAGTATACCTCAACCAGAAAATAAAAGTTTGATTTGGTGTGACTTCCTTTTTTTTTTTTTTTTTTTTTTAATTAATCTGCAGTGCTGATTAATTATGCAGAGCAGCTTATATATTCCTGTGGTTTTGAATGAAATGAAGACTTTAAATCAGATAGTAGTACTTCACCTTTCAAAAAGTTAGTACATAACTTGCAGATAGTTACAAAAGGAAAATTTAACCTCCATTATTTAGGCAGTCTTCTCTTCAAAATGAAACTTCCCACTTTTAATTTTTTTGTGTTTGTGTACAAATATCCATATACATGTCCAGTCGATTTCTTTATACATATGCACATGTATATGAAGATATACAAAAGGGAATTTATTAATTTATTTTTTAAAATGTTTAATGAAATCTTATATGAAATTCCTTACTATGAGCTAACACTACACAGAAATGGCTAGAAAAGTCTTTGTTCCCTTTTTGTTGTTTGTTTTAAGGGATTACGCATGAATCATGATATGAGAGACTGGCAGATAGCTTTGACTGGAGCAAGTTGACCTTCAGATACTTCATACATTTCCTTTAAATTTCCTTTAAATTCATCCCCCAAAACAAGTTTAGAGGAGCTCAATGTTGACAATCTAGGAGGAAAGAACTGTGGTAATACAAGCCAAGTGATACAATACTAAGTAGGGTTTGGAATGAGTCAGGAAGCAGGGATCTTAGAGACAAGATAAATCTGTTGATCTACTTTTCTGGTAACCTTAAATCACAATTTTAGCTGTTTAAGGACTGCAGCACGTATTCATTTATTTTGTATTAAGTCCTTTAATATTCTGCAAAAAATACCTAAAAGTAAAAGTTGTACCTTTCATTTTTACTATTTCATAAACAGACAGTAGACTTGACAAGTTATTCAAGCAATTCAGGCACTGTTATTTGAAGAATATCTGAGTGGAATAACAATATGAAATATAGAAGCCCTAACATCAGGTAACAAATAGGTAGTGATAAAAGTTTTGTCTAATCTTACAGCCTAGGGAGTTGACAAGTCACTTACTGTTTAAAAAAAATACATATATTCTTCTGTTATATTAGGAGCTTAAAAATCTTTACGTTTAAATTTAAAATGCTTTTCAGACATTATGTTAAAAGTGTTAGCCAAGAGGACAGACTTTATGTCTCATTTATTTGTGAATGTTTTAAAGGCAGGAATACATTTCTTCCAGATCCCTAAAATCAGATTTATTTTTTGTCTCCTGTAAGATTTGGGGGTTAGGGTTTAAAGTCTACATTCTATCTGCTATCTTCTTTTGGCAGTTCTTACTGTTCATCATAATGTGAACAGATCTCATACATGATCTGATGCTGTTTCTTCTTCACCGCCATTTTGTAACCGTAACATAGGTAATGTGACTGATTTCTCCAACTGATTCAAGAAGATTTCATTACTTTGTCTTGACTTATATTTAAAGTATTTCCATTGTCCTTATTGAAGTTACAATTAAGCATTCTTTTCCTCTATTAAAAAAACTTGTGAAAGTAGAATTCATGCTATTCATTCCTTGTTTTTATGAAGTTTTCATATATAGGCCATATTCAAAGGAAGACATAAAATTATTGATCATTTTTCTGTACCTTATTAAAGTACAAGAATAATGAAATGTTTACTTGTGTTTTAAAACTTTTTTCCATGGATAGTTTGCATAGAGCCAACTCTCATATGTATCTTGCTAGCCTGAAACCTGAAAGTCTGCATTGGTACTAGAAAAATCAAACAAATTAAGCAGGATTGCTAAGTGTGGAATTTTCACTTGAGTCAACTGGTCCTTTATTCATTTGGTATCAATCCATGTAAATTAGGAAAAAATTTTTAGTTGTTTTCTTCCCAGATTAATGGTGATACTCACTTTGAAATTCTTTTAAAGGGTTGTACCTCCAAATATTTTTGGTGAGGTCTACTATTTTTCACATTCATTTTATGCTACTGCCTCTTATAAAAATAACTAGTGTATCCTTGAAATAGCACAAAAATGTTTTAAAATTTATAACTGCAAAACAAACCTGTGACTAACTTAATGTCTTCAGATCTAAAGGGTATAAAAATATTAACACTTAGATATTACACTTATTGCCAGGAAAAAATATTCTCAGTCTTTTGTAAAAGGGAGGAAGATTTTTGCATACATTTTTACTCTTTAAATAAAGACAC
Organism: Sciurus vulgaris; assembly: GCF_902686455.1. Taxonomy (NCBI): domain Eukaryota; kingdom Metazoa; phylum Chordata; class Mammalia; order Rodentia; family Sciuridae; genus Sciurus; species Sciurus vulgaris. The sequence continues at coordinate 18,572,034 of NC_136470.1, read as the reverse complement.
TTATACTATCATAATAACAATTATGTATTTCTTTGTGGTTTTTTTGTAATTTACATAAAACAGTTATTTTCTATTTTTACTCAGATAAATATTTGTGCATAAAATGTAAAAATAGTAAAATGAGAAAAATAAAACTATTATACAATATGTTCTTGTGTTGTTGCAAATATTTTTTTCATGAAAACAAATAGTATCGGGGGCTGGGGTTGTGGCTCAGTGGTAGAGCACTTGCCTAGCATATGTGAGGTACTGAGTTCAATCCTCGGCACCACATAAAAACAAATAAATATAAAATAAAGGTCCATTGACAACCATGACTAAAAAATATTTTTAAAAAAATAGTATCAAATTCCTGGGGTGTTTGGATGAAAGTCTAATGGTCCACTTCTGATGTGTTGTGTGTTTGATTCCTATATATTTCTTAAAAACTTTGAATATGATTCCGGCACCCAGCACACACATACTGACGTGAAGAGGGCCTAGCAATTTGTGAAAAACAGATTCCACTGAAATTAGTTAGTAGGTGTTAGTCTTTAAGAAAATTAGTGAAATTTCATCCACAAAGCCACACTATTTTAGAATAGTAACTGGTGAACTGATAAGACTAAATACTTGTGCAAATGCAAGTTTATTAAGCTGTAAACCCTTAGTTTAGGTTTTTTATTTAAATCACTTGCTCATGTTGGCTAACTAGCAATAAGATATTTCAGGCAGGACCAGAATGTGAAGGAATAGAAAGGTTCCGAGGAGAACATCACTTGTGCCTTTATGTTCAAGCAGTGATCAAACTGGCATGCTTAAATAAGCTAATGTTAGTATGAATTAAATTGCTTTAAAATATGCAATCTAATTTATCTAGTTTAGAGTGATGAATATCATCAATTAGGACATTAATGTGGTACATTTGTTGTCCCAGACTTCAATTTTTTGTATGTATAGCTTTACAGTTAAAATGTACAGGGCAAGAGAATGTATAAAATACTTTTTACTGATAAACTGGCTGCTTTAAGAACTTTGTGAAGGACCAGTTTTTTATTTCCATTGTGTTACAAACATTTTTAAAGTAAGAAATGTACTAAAAGCCAGGAAGGGGAAAGAAGTTATTCTTTAATAGATATATAGTTATAGTTTTACAAGATGAAAAACCCCTGGAGATCGGAGCTAAGCTATTTTAAAATAGTTAAGATGGTTACAGTTTTTTCCTACATGAATAAGAATGATTAGATTTCAGACATGAGATTACTTCCAAATTGCTATAATTTCCTCAATGTCTGTACTTGCCCTTCTGTGAACTTAAAACAGTTTACAGGCTGGCTGTGCTGCTTCAAAATAATTTGATCAAACAAGGAATGTCTTAACTAATTATGGCAATGTCAATGGTCTTTGAAAATTGTAATCTGAGGAATTCACTTTCTCATGTCTGCTAACAAGGTGGTTAATTTCAGATCTTTACTCCTTGATACAAATGACACCCAGTTAACACTAATCCTATTTTTATAAGGGTCATCACAGTAACTACATATGAATGAAATAGAACACTTGAATAAGTTATTGATTATAAGCAACTCAATTCACTTGCTTAGCAGTCTGTGTAAAAGTTTGGCTCTTAAAATCTGCATTCTAAAAGGAAAAGGAAAACTTTCTAAACTATTGGTTTAAATTTTTGGATGGCAGGTTATAATACCTATTAGTACATTTATAAACAACATCTGTGTGTGGTTGAACCAGAATGTTCACTTCATTTGGTGGTAGAAAGGAATTTCTGCATTAAGAATCCCATGACATGGTTCTGTCTTAAACTCTCAGGTCACAAAACAGGACATTTTATTTTATTTTTATTTTTTTTGCAGTTCTGGGGATTGAACCCAGGGCCTTGTGCAGGTGAGGCAGGCACTCTACCAACTGAGCTATATCCCCAGCCCCAGGACATTTTATTTTAAATGAAATTGTTTACTTATTAAAATCAGTCCTATTGACCTAAATGTATTGGTTAATTAATTAAATAACATTTACTACACACCTTCAATCCTGGAAGATCAGAAAAACTGTGGTTCCAGTTTTAACATTAACCAGATGCAAAATTTGGGGCAAGTCTTTTAACCTCTCTGCTCCTTCATTTCTTGTTTTCTAAGCTCCATCCATATGCTTACAGTGCAGGGCTGTTGAGAGAACCAAGTAAGCTGGTTTATGTGTAAGCATCTTGGAACTAACTATATACCACTAAATAGACACAAGGTCTGGAAAAGAAAAGAGTGCCCTTCAAAGAATCCAGTCTTGTGCATTGAAATTGGTGCTCACTTCATTTAAAAATTTAAAAGATCCTGTGTTCATATATGAGTATCAGTGGTAACTGCACATGATGGTCAATCACAAGAATGGGAAGTCATACCCCATGTGTGTATATGTCAAAATATACTCTATTGTCATGTATATTTAAAAAGAGCTGGGTACAGTGGTACACACCTGTAATCCTAGCTACTTTTCCTGTTTCAAAATTGTCAAAGGGGTTTGGAGTTGAAGTTCAGTGGCACAGTGTCCCTGAGTATAAATATATACATATATATATATATTTAAGTATATATAAATATACATATTTATATATATGTAAATATATAAATACATAAAAGCGTGTTGAGTGACTGAATGAGTGACTCAGTGAATAATGACTAATTCTACTCTCAGATATGTCAAACACTTTACCCTTTCACTTACTCTTTTCAACTCTAAAGTACATAAAGGTAACTTTTTTTGTTTTTGTTTCTGTTTTTGTTTTTTTACAAATGGAGCCATTGAGGCGTAAAAGTTTATACAACTTTGTCAAATGCACATGCCAAGCTAGAATTAAAGCCGATGCTAATGCTTTCATTAAGGTAAATCTGTCTCAATAGATTTCTTGAACAGTTGCATCAGTGAAAGAAAGATGTATCTAATATTCTATCAAGTAAGCATTCCAAAACGCTGAGTACCTTTCTTATGTCTCTTGACTTTTGTCTTACCCAAAGTGAGTTTACACTAAATTTTTAAAACCCATCATCTTCCAATAAGTTAATGAAGTTTTATAAAATATAACCAACACATTTAAATAATGACTCTAGGTAATCATTACAAACTGCTGCTAAAATCATCAGGGGAAAAGTCTGCCCATACCTGAATGCACCTGTCAGTCTTAACCTCATAATGACAGCCATCATGTGCCTCCTGACACAATGCATTGGGATTACTCTCACCAAAAAAGAAATTGAACCAAAATCTGATAAATCCTCCAGATTTAAGTACCAGTCTATAGGAAATAAAGGGCATAGAGAAATACAAGAGAAATACACACACATACAAGCTCCACAAACTACAAATGAAAATAACACAAGCACAAGGGAAAAAATTGCAATAAAATATCAACTACAGGAGGAAAATGTGGACTTAAAGAGATATAGAAGTCTTCATGTATGATTACACTACTGGTGTAACTCAGCACCATGTACAGCCAGAGGAATGAGGAGTTATGTTCCATTTGTATACAGTGTGTCAAAATGCATTCTGTCATGTATAACCAATTAGAACAAATTTAAAAAGAGAAAAAAGCAATTATCACATTAAAAAAAAGAAAAAAGTCTTTTTATTCAACCAAATGTAATATGTGATCTTGTGTGGATTCTGATTAAATAAATCATAAGGGAAATTGAGTCAATCAAAGGAATTGAACATTTTAAAAACTGGAAATTTCTGCCTTTTGTGTGTGTGTGTGTGTGTGTGGTGTCAGGGACTGAACCCAGGGCCTTGTGCATGTGAGGCAAGGCACTCTACCAACTGAGCGATATCCCCAGCCCTGAGAGGGATGCTTATCCTCTAGAAATGTATACAGAGGAATTAAAGATGAAATAATGTAGTATTTACTATATGCTTCCAAATATTTCCATGAAATAACAGATGAAAAAAAAAAAAAAAAAGGAGGGAGGATCCCATGTGTTGAAAACTGTTGAAACTGAGTGAGGAATACATGGGGATTCATGATATTATTCACTTGAGTATATGTGAAATTTGCCATAAAGAATTTCTTAGTACGCTATCAAGAAGTTTACCTGAAACAAATATCTCAGATGTAGCAATATCATTCATTGATAAAATCATATCAAATTTTAGAGAATACTAATGTTCTGCTCGTGCTGGGGATTGAACCCAGGAGGCCTTGCACCTGCTAAGCAAGTGCTCCACCAATGACCTACAATACTGATTTCTCTTCACCAAACAAGAGATACTTTCTTTATGTATCAAATGTACCTCTGAAAAGCTGTGTAGAAGTAAAATACTGCAAACGTAATTGTTAGTAGCATTTTATATCGTTTGCTCAAAAAAGTACATTCATAATTCTTAAATCCCAGAGAAGAACAGAGGTTTGAACTTAAACTTCAAATTACATAAGAGACATTTCACTCATGTCCCCGTGGGCAAGGGATAGGGTTCCTGTCAGAGGAATGGGCTGGCTATGAAATAAAAGCTATGGAATTTATGTATCAGAAATAAAGACAAAAGGCAAGAATATCTTAAGAGCAGGTAGTGATCAGTTGAGCCGTCCAGAAGGGTCTGACCCTAACAAGGAAGCAGCCGGTGCTCGCTTTATTTATAGAGGTACAGATCAAAGGGGAATGGTAGAAGTTTCTTCGACAAAAAAAAAAAAAAAAAAAAAAAACAGGATAGGGTGGAAGTAAGCAGATCATTTGGCTCTAGCATGTCACTCCCATCTCCCATGCTTGTACTGGACCAGCGAAGTTCCAACTGTGAGTTCCTGATGCCAGGCATTTCTGGCTCAAACTTCTCAGGTTCTCATACCAGGCATGGAGAGCTTCCCGCAGAGACATATCCAGAAAAGCACTTAGTAAGTAGAACCTCTTCAATTACAATAACTTCATGTGTGAATCCAGGCCTTGCAACTATTTTATAAGTAACAATAGACCCAAATGTAACACATCTTACTTAACACAAAAACTGGATGTCCATTAAACCAGATTCTAAAACACTTCCATGGCTTTTTCAACATCTCTGGTAATAAGAGAAATGCAAATCAAAACTACCCTAAGATTCCATCTCACCCCAATTAGAAAGGTGATTATCAAGAATACAAGGAACAAAAGGTGTTGGAGAGGATGTGGGGAAAAAGGTACACTCGTACATTGCTGGAGGGAATGCAAATTAGTGCAGCCATTCTGGAAAGCAGTGTGGAGATTCCTTAGAAAACTTGGAATGGAACCACCATTTGACCCAGCTATCCCACTTCTCAGCCTATACCCAAAGGACTTAAAATCAGCATACTACAGAGATGCAGCCACATCAATGTTCATAGCTGCTCAATTCACAATAGCCAGATCGTGGAATCAACCTAGATGTTCTTCAATTGATGAATGGATAAAGAAACTGTGATTATATATATATATATATATATATATATACACACACACACACACACACACACACACACACACATACACAATGGAATATTACTCAGCCATAAAGAATAATAAAATGATGGCATTTGCAGGCAAATGGATGAAATTGGAGAATATCATGCTAAGTGAGATAAGCCAATCTCAAAAAACCAAAGGACGAATGATCTCACTTATAAGTGGATGATGAAACATAATGGGGGGTGGGAAGGGGGCAAGAATGGAGGAAGGAGGGACTGTATAGAGGGAAAAGAGGGGTGGGAGGGATTGGGGGGAAGGAAACAATAACAGAATGAATCAAACATCATTACCCTATGTAAATGTATGATTACGCAAATGGTGAAGCCAGAATTAAGAACAGGTAGTTAGTGTAGAAATAGGGGATTGGGTCAAATCGAGGAAATGGAGGCCATAAAGCCATCTGCCTCTGGAAGTTGGAAACTGCCCCTGGAAGAATAGAATGTCAAGGATCTCCAGAGCCCATTGATTACCAAATTTACCTGCCTTTATCAAGGACTGCAAGCAAGGAGCTGCTAATTAATGCCCCCTGGGTCCTTACCTGCCTGAATCACCCTGGCCCTCCCCCTGCCCATGGTTTCTCACTTAATGCAAAACCAGGCCTAGTCAAGTAGGCAGGAAGGAGAGATAAGGGGGGGAGAGAACTGGAGAACAAAAGAGACTTTCACCTATAAAAGATGTAGGGTGCCCTCACTTCTTGGGACGTTTAGAACATCAGCCATGGCCCCCTTCTTCCTGTCAGGAGAAGTCTGTGTTATTACCTTTAAATAAAACCTGTTTAATATGCTTGCCTTGGCGTGCTTCTCTAGTGTTCAATCTTCAACATTAGAAGGAGCAGAACTCGTCACTGTTAAATGGCGGTATCACTGCCTCAGCTTCCCAGTTATTTGGATTATAGACGTGCGCTACCACACCTACTTAGTGCTTAATTCTTTGTCATAAAATATTTATTTAATTCTTTTGGTGCTGGGGATTGAACCTAAGGCCTTCTGCACACTAATTATTCACTCTATTTCTGAGTTACATCTCCAGTTCTAATATAATTGATTTTGATATTGAAGCCAGAATTAGGGACAGACAGTTAGTGTAAAAATAGGGGATCGGGTCAAATTGAGGAATGCCATGAAAGCCATCTGCCTCTGGAAGTTGGAGACTGCCCCTGGGAGAATGGAATGTCAAGGATCTCAGGAGCCCATTGATTACCAAATTTACCTGCCCTTATCAAGAACTGCAGGCAAGGAGCTGCTAATTAATGCCCCTTGCCTGGCTGAATCACTTTGGCCCCCCTCTACCCCATCTGCTTCTCACTTTTTTACATCTCACCTGCAAAACCAGGCAGGAAGGAGAGATAAGGGGGGAGAGAACTGGAGAACAAAAGAGACCTTAACCTATAAAAGATGTAGGGTGCGCTCACTTCCTAGGACTTTAAAACATCAGCCATGGCCCCCTTCTCCCTCCTGGGAGAAGTCTGTATTATTACTACTTTTAAATAAAACCTGCTTAATATGCTTGCCTCCATGTGCTTCTCTGTTGTTCAAACTTCAACGTTAGAGGTGTAAGGAAATCCCACGAAACCACGCTGGACACGGGAAATCATATAAGGGAACTTATTAAGCAAACAGAGTGTCTCCCTAAGAAAATGAGAGGAAAAGAAAGGGAAAGAGAAAGGGTGCACGCGAGAGAGAGTGTGAAAGCCAGGAGAATAGAGAAAAGTGAGGAGGATAGACAGAAGAAGAATAAGAAAAGATGGCGGGGTAGCTACAGTAAATAGTTGAATTCCGCCGGGCTAACAGGGGACCAATATCAGAGAAGGATATTTGAAAGTTGACTGATGAACCAATAGCTAGCTAGGATGTTCACAGATTGACAAGTGGTTGGGAGGTGGGGAAAATGACTGCACCGGAAAGAGCAGCTTTGTAATACATTTCCCCGTTTCTGTTTTTATAAGAAAATCTTTTGTTTTCCAGTTCTTTCTGAAGCCTTCTCTCCCCTTCCTGCCTAAGTGACTGGTGCTGGTTTTGCAGGTGAGATGTAAAAAGTCCATTCTCCTTCCAGACTTCCAAAGGCAGATGGTTTTCATGGACTTCATTTCCTCTATTTGACTGATCCCCTATTTCTACATTAACTGCCTGTCCCCAATTCTGGCTTCATTCACCCCTCTAATTTTAGGAACTCCTTTGCTGTAGGGAAAGGGGGGGCGATGACCACTCTGGCTTCTTCGAGCTGGAAGGGGGCAGCGTTGGGCAAGCAGTTTGGAGTTCCCTTTTTAGAAATCAGGTCAATTGAGGGGTCCAAGGTAGAAGTCCGGTTGGGGAAGAGCAGGTTGTAAAGGCATCTGGGGATGGGTGCTTCTATGAGAGAAGAACAAAAAGACATGAGTACTGAAATGAGACTGATACAATATAAATGTTGCAGAATCTGGAACATGCCAATGCATATCATAAAGATGACAGAAGCCAATAATTCCTCACCAGGGGGTGGAAGAACTGAGAAGTTGTTCCCATAACAAGGCCTAGCAAAGGCTGGAGAGGACAAGGCCTTTATTTGGGAACTTTAACACTGTCCAGGTTATCAGGAATGTAAACACAACATTTAGTAGAGATCTCTATACTTCTGTTTCTAGCAAACATAGATTAAGCCTACTTGTGTCTGTAGGCCTTACACTGACTAAAGCTTCTGATTCTGGCAGTTTCTCTTGATAGTTATCAGGCACATTTGCCTAAGAATCTCTTTTGTAGCTTTTAGTCTTTATTCTAGTGGGCTAACACAAGTGTACATCTTAAATTACATTTAAGTATTATTTCTTTTAAATGCCCAAGAATGGCTATATTTTGGTCTTAACTGTTTTGCTAGGTGTTTAAAATCAAGTAGGTCAAAGTGACCTGTTCCTGTCTGCAAAAGTCAGCTGAGTTCCCACAGGGGTCACTCATAGAGAACTTAAAAGCAGCTTCTTAGCTCCATTAGTGCCATTGGTTAGGCAGGGTCTCCTCGATGAGGTGGCTTCCCTTGAAAATACCAGGGATGTCTCCCTTTTTCCTTGACCCTCCTCTGCAGCAGGTGCACTGAGTGGCTTATCCTCTAGTGGCTTCATCAATCTCCTTGATCAGGAGGTTGTGTGACCCAGAGTTGCAAACCTCCTTAGAGAAGTCCTCTTGTTCCCTGGGTTCAGGCTGACTTAGAGGGCAAGACCCAAATATGGACTTTTCTTGACCTCTGTATTTAGTCTCAATCTCTAAGTTTGATCTTAACCATCAAGCAAGTCAGTTTCACCAGTCATAAAGTAAGAGTACTGGGCTTTAGCTTCAATGTCTATAACTTTACAGTTATTTACCCTCTTTTATCTAATTGGGGTCTACATTATCTGTCCTACAGGTGATGGCTTTTCAAGTTAATCTATGGAGTAATTCTGCAAAATATTAATCAGGCAACAGTTAGAGTTTACAAGGAAAATACAAAATGGAATCACCAACAGTAAAACATTCAGTTTGTGCAATAGCTTTCTTGAATTTTGGCTGAGTTACATCCCGTTTGAGATCACAGTAATCTTTCCAACAAACATCAAACTTTTGAACACAACTTTAAATGAGTTAAAGTCTGGCTTACTTTGGAGCCATTCTAATGTGTAGCAGGGTTGTGAGGCAGAGCCTTATCTCAGGTAACGTGGGGCTTTTCAGTGAGGGGCAAAGGAGTATTAGAAAATAAAGGGTTATAAACACAGATTTTGAAGATTAAGCTGAGATCAGATGGAGCTCTGGTCTCTGATGAAATGCGGATCTAAAGAGTTATGTCAGCAATCTTTATATATGTGCTATGTTAGGCTCTAAAGTTACTGTAAGGTGGGCAGGAACCAGAGAAGGGAACTAATGAAACACTGGTTATCTAGCAAAAGAATTCCTTCCTGCCCAAGAGCTGTGTGCCTGAGATCAATGTACTGCCACAGCAGTTAGGCATCTTGTGCCCCTGCACAGGAGCACTCCCAGACACCAGGCATGCCACAACCATGAGGTCATCAGAGACCCCAATCTCAGTCACTGTTCAGGGTTTTCGAGTGCAAGTGCGTGAGCACAAGATGAGCCTCAACCCTGAGAGAATCTCCACCATAAAATCAGGAATCCACCCGGCAGGTAAGACCAACTAAGGGGGCCTGCTGTAACTATAAAAGTTGTGGCTGGGGGTACCCCCACCCCTCAGCCACCTCGAGGATATAAATTGGCCTAGGGGAACTGGCCTAGAGGACTCACCAATTTGAAGTCCGGTGATGAATGCAGAGCAGAGTGTCCAGGCAGAATGGAAGGTGGGGCTGTGTCCGGGGGGCATTGGGGCTTAGATGGGGTTCCACTCGCTCAAGAGACAGTGGAAGATCCCATCCCAAGTCATGGCCACCAATGTAAGGAAATCCCATGGAAGTACGCTGGACACGGGAAATCACATAAGGGAATTTACTAAGCAAACAGAGTGTCTCCCTGCAGGGTAAGAGAGAAAATGAGAGGAAAAGAAAGGAAAAGAGAAAGGGCGCACACTAGAGAGAGTGTGAAACTCAGGAGGATAGAGAAAAGTGAGGAGGACAGACAGAAGAATGAGAAAAGATGGCGGGGAAGCTACAGTAAACAGTTGAATTCCGCTGGGCTAACAGGGGACCAATATCGGAGAAGGATACTTGCAAGCTGACTGATGAACCAATAGCTAGCCAGGATGTTCACAGATTGACAAGTGGTTGGGAGGCGGGGAAAATGGCTGCACCGGAAAGAGCAGCTTTGTATTATAAGAGGGAGCAGAACTCCTCACGGGTAAACGGCAGTATCAATATGCTATTGCATAAGATCAAACTGAGAAGTTATTTTGTGGGAATTATTTTGTGTCCCAGCCTTTTCTTCCATATCCTTAATCTCATTATGAAAACATATTGACTAATACAAATGCTTTGAGTTAGAAGTGAAGATCAGACCACTGTGGTACTTCATTTTTTGAGTCAAGAGTTTTGTTGTGTAGTTCTAGAAAGGATAGGACTACCCTCCAGCTAAGATATTATCCAAGGACTCATTTTATACCAACCTTTCTTACTTTTTCATAAGCTGAAAATGCAGCTGCCACAAATAGTTCTTATAACAAGTTCTTGTCAAAAACTCAGGACAAAAACACATCAGTGAATTATTTGAGAACAGTAAGCTTCAGAAGAATTAAGCAAACAGGAAGTCAGAAAACTTTCAGAGGTAAAAATCATTCGCCTGAGTAGATTTGGGATTGCAATAGTCCATGATATGTATTTGATAAACTTTCATGCCTCTGGGGGTGGGGTGGGGACCTCTCCCTGATATTTACTGAGAATCCTAAGTTTTTTCTCACCTACTTCTAGTGTAAAAAAATTAGCACATCTCATTCCAGCTCAGAAACAAACAATACCATGTATCTTTAAGAAGATAAAGCAAAGTTAAGACTGTTTTCCACATTTTCACTTCATCTGCAAAGATGTATTTCCTGTGGCTATTTGGTTTTCAAGTCAGCAGCAACATCTCTGACTCCAATTCTCTCTCAGAGAACTACAGTTGAATTTGTTATCACCCTGTGGGACCTATTGGGAGTAAATTAGATCCATTATGGAAACTGCATATACTCCTTTCGGAAAGTCAATCTTTGTTGACTTACTTAGTATCCTAGAAATTGGAAAGAATTAATATTGAGAAATAGTGTTTCCTGAAACAAATCATTCTGTGTTTCCTTCACTCCTCAAGAATTGATAGCTAGAAGATCAATTTAATGCATCTTTGGGGACAATTCTGTTCCCTCTGAATGAAGTGCTTTTTGTCTTTTAATCTTTTCTTCTCTCCCATGTCTCTGCGTTCACAAATCTCATCTTCCTTTGAAGCAGGCCAGAGACCCCCACCCAGAAGACTCTCACCATAATTGTTCTTGTTAACAGATTATCAGCAAAGATTTCTGCATGAGAGCTCAATGTGGTGGTTAGAATTTCCTATTTCCCATTGCTCTGTCTTGCAAGAGCGAAGTTTAACCTTGGACTTGATATTACTCCTGCTTTTGTGGTAAAACCTCTGACTATTATAAAAATAAAAATAAAAATGAAAAAAAAAGACAAAAAGCATTTTCTGAGAACTCAAAGAAAATAATTATTTTCATGTAGAAGTCTGTAAAAATGTAAACCTCCAATCCCTCCCTCCACCTCCACTGGGTATAAAGTCCAAAGAATTTCAAGACTCTTGGTCCAGAAAATGATTTGGGTGATAGCCCCTGTTGGACCCCGTAGTCAATAAAACTGCTTCCTGAAAATTCCTCAGGTGTCCAGCCTCTTCTGTCCTACATCACTTTTACCATCCTTAATTCACCAGGCCCTCCTTGAACACACTGTTTTTGGAACTAGCTCACCTGATCTTTCTACCTCACTGGACCGTGATTTGGGGTTCAGGACTGGGCTCCCTTCCTTCTTTCACCTCGTGTTAGATGACTATAAATTTATCAGCCATATGTGTAACTTCCACATCTTAATATGCATCTATTTCCAAGAATATCTCTAACTGCTTACAAGGGTGTATCACAGGACATTTCAATTCAAATATGGCAAAAATAATACTTACATTTCTAACCCCTTTTGCTCTTTCCAGTTTTCTCAGTAAACAGCACCTCCAGTTACCCTATTGCTCAAAAGAAAAAAGTATTTTTTCTTGATTTCTCTATTTTAGTCTTTTTCACTCACTCTATCAGTAAATATTCTATCATTAATACCCATTACAAATCCATCCTTTATTCTCCTAATGTTGCCAAAAGCTTGGTCCTTGTCCTCGATACCAATCCAATAATGAGGACACAGTTTTGAGAAAAAAGTAGAAGAAAATTTAATGCTTTGCTAGCAAAGGAGACTCCTGTCCCAAAGGCTGTGATTCTGCCCATCACGGGGAACAAAGGGTTTTGAAGAGGTGATTCAGAGAAAATGAGATTAGGGAGGAGCGATCTGGAAAGAGAAGGTCAGGGAAAAGAAGATCCGGGAGGAGAAGGTTAGGGAAAAGAAGATCAGGGAGATCAGGGCAAAGGTCTGGAACAAGAAAAAGCCATGTAAGTTTCAAAGCGACAAGGGAGATAGTCAAAGCATCAAGTGAACCACTATTACCTTCATACTAACCCCATTGTTTGAGCCAAAAAGTTCTCAACTGGATTTCTGGAGAAATCTCTTTAAATATGATGAGTTACAAAGAGAGATTTTTTTTTTTTTTTTTTTTTTTTTTTTTGAGACACAATCTCACTATGTTGCCCAGATTGACCTCGTATACCTCGACTCAAGCCATTCCCTGCCTCAGCCCTCTCAGGAGCTGGGATTACAGGCACATGCCCATTTGGATTGATTTCTGAATGTTAAACAAACCTCGTTTCCCCAGAATGGTAAATTATTATTTTGGCATGTTGCTGGATTCTTTTTCTTTGCTTTTTTTTTTTTTTTTTTTTTTTTTTTGAGAATTTTCTAGCTGGGCACAGTGGCACATGTCAGTGGCTGGGGAGGCTGAAGCAAGAGGATCACCGAGTTCAAAGCCAGTCTTAGTAATTTATTGAGGCCCTAAGGAACTCAGTGAGACACTGTGTCTAAATAAAATATAAAAAAGGGCTGGGAATCTGGTTCATTGGTTAAGTGCCCCTGAGTTCAATCCCCCATACCAAAAACAAAAACAGAAAACAATTTTCTGTCTGTGTTCATAAGGGGTATTGACCTGCGACTTTCTTTTTTTGTCAGGCTTTGGTCCTGGGTCTGTACAGACTCTATAAATAAGTTGGAAGTGTTTCTTTCTATGATCTCTAAAAGTTTGGTTTTGGCACTATTGCACTCCAAGTGTTCTCTGTGTAAGTTGTAACTCTCTTGTTAATTTGAGAGATAGTCACTTCTTAGACCTTCTGGTGCCATCCCTACGTCTGAATTACGTCATTCCTGTTCCTGTGGTGGTTGTGTGTGTTAGATCGGAATTCAGGCGACTGTAGGGGGCAGAGCAGAGCAGCTGAAACAAAGGCCAGCCCGCCAAATGGTGACTGATCAAGTGGGCTAGAAAAGTCCTTTGACCCTTAACATCTACCGGTCACTCAGCAGGACCCCCTCCCATTCTGGTCTATAAAAACCCTGGGCAGCCAGGGCCACATGCAATTTTCTCCGGGTCTCTACTTGAGCTGTACCCTGGGGGTCTGAGAATTTTGCCCGAGAGCTAAATTCCAATAAAGCTTGCTTCGGCCACTTTCTGTCCGATTTTATTTGGCCGCTAACCGTGCCCCCCAGCTTACAGTGTGCTCAAGAACAGATAACTCTTTCTACTATTGGAAGAAAGATAATCTTGTTTCCCCTGATATTAGTGGTGGTGTTGGGGGGGAGGCAAAAGGACAGTCAGTGTAAATAATGAATGATTGGGTGGGATGGGGAAATGGGGGCTGGTTCAAAAGGAAAGGAAATAAAATATCTTCAGGACACTTCCCTCTCCTCCTCCAACCTGTTGCCAAGGTTTCCTGCTTCCAGGGAGTTGTTCCTCCCTGCAAAGAGTTGTTAACGACTGCCCTCTGGGCCACTTCCTTCCTGCCTATACCCCTGGAAGACTCCTTTCCCACTTTTTGGCCCACCTTTTGGCCACATAGGCAAGATAAGGGTAGGAGAGGGCATGAGAACAAAGGAAATCTAAAATCTATAAAAGGGGCAGGACACCCCCACTTCCTCAGACACCCCCTCTGCAGAGGAGTCTGTCTCTCTGTTCTTATTTATTTATTTATTTATTTAGTGTTTAAAAAAAAATTTGTTCTAGTTAGTATACACGTCAGTGGAATGGATTTTGATACATCATGCATAAATGGAGTATATCTTCTCATTCTTCTGGTTGTACATGATGAAGAGTTATACAGGTCATGGAATCATCTGTGCACATAGGGTGATAATGTCAGATTCATTCTCCTCTGCTTCCTACCTCATACCCCTCCCCTGTTCTATCCTTTAAATAAAACTGTGTGCTTGCCTTGGTGTTTTTGGGTGTTCAATCTTCAACACCAGAGGAACAGAACTTGAATCTGACTCTCATCATTAGGAGGGGAGAGATCAGGCAAGGGGAAGGAAAGGGAAGAGGAAGAGGAAGAAGCGTGTCCATTTTTAAAAAGCCTCAATGGTGAGCAGCAAAGCATGAAGTGGACCACTGTATAGTATAAACATCTTAACCACGGTGCATTGCTGGTGTCTCACCAAAATAGACTTTATATTTCAAAATGCATAATTGCCTAATAAATGAATGACTATTCCTATAAAGTTTAATCTGAAAGTATTAAGTATTAATTGCCTAATTGGTCAGTGGGGATTCAGGCAGTTTCCCTGGCCTGGCTGCTGATATCAATACTTCTATGCAGAAAAAAAGTATGAATGTGGGGGTTTCCATGATGCTTGGAGATTCCAATTCCGACTTTTTCCAGTTGATGTCACTATGGCAAAGGTATCTACTCTGATGTAAAACAGTATGGGGTGAGGGAGGCAAATCTAATAATGTGGCTGAATGTGAGAAATATTTTCAGAATATAGTATTTAGCCTTAATTAGGATATAAAATCCAATGGTAGCCATTTTAAATATAGCCCTTCCCTTTGCACGCCCCAATTTTAAAATGAGTTAATCAGTAGATTGTAACCTTGAGCTCCTCCAATCAGGAAGAAGAGCAGCACTGTTAGGGTCAAAGAGCAGACAGGCTGACCGTCAAGGTTGCTTGCTAGCCAAGGTCCTTAGCTTGCCCTCTGGCAGGAGTAAAGGTGGCCTTGCCCACCCACTTTCCAGCCTGTGTTTGATTTCTTGTGGCACCTAGGCATTTCTAACACTAAATCATCCCCCCCTCAATGTTTAGGGGAGATGAGGCAAAAGATGTAGGAAATAAGGCAGAACATCAGGATTCTGTTACAGAATGGGAGTGGCAAGCCAAGGCGCATTCACCGGATCTCGAATGAGTCAGCAAAATAAACACAAAGTCATGATGAGTTTAGAAACTGTTGAAATTTCTGTGTTGGCAATGACATAGCAGGTAAAGCTTCCTGCACTCTGATTTGCAGCAGTGCCTGGAGGGAGCAGCGATTACGGCCAATTTTTGTCTTGCTTTTGTGCTGTGTAGAAAGTTTTAAATGAACCCCTTCAGCTAAATTTCCAACTGGGCTAGTGTGCTGTCTTTCTCCCTGCAGGAAGCCAGGACAGATCACAGAGGGAGTGCAAAGCAAGGACAAGTTGCTTATTAAAAGAAGTAGACATGGTTCACAGTGTCTGAAAATTAACAGAAGTTAGAGTAAAAATGTGTACCTGGATACTTTATGGCTCCAAAGTAAATAATATGTCCTTGAGTGTAAGGAGCTATTTAGGGACTAACATCTTTGAGTGTTTGTTTAACAGGCAAGGTAAAGGGACTTATGTAACTAAATATCGTTCATCAGCAAGAACTTTTCTGAAATGGAAAAACAGATCTGTTTTCAGATATTATTCAGCTGTGCAAGAAGGCAAACAGATGTGTTCATTAACACTCCTGCAGAGCATATTGCGATACTCACAAGTGGAAAGTGCCTGAGCTGAGGTCACACAAATGTTTTCTGGTTTGAAACCTGCCTCTATGGAACTGTGATTTTTCAAGGAGAATCTTGTTTAAGACAATTTCTGTTGAATACTTTATGTGAAAGGTGATTTTTCTAATTAAGATTTTGATAATTTACATTTTAATCTTGTTATTTTTTTCATTTTTCCCATTGTTTTTCATTGGTGCATTATAATTGTGTATAATGGTGGGATTTGTTGTGTGTACACACAACATGACAATATAATTTGGCCAATACCACCTCCCCGTATTTCCCTTTTAGCCTTGACTTTAAAAAATGGCTATTCTGCAGGCATGGTGGCATACACTATAATCCCAGCGGGAGGATCATGAGTTCAAAGCCAACCTCAGCAATTTAGGGACACCCCAAGTGATTCAGCAAGACCTGTCTCTAAATAAAAAGGCCTGGGGTGTGGCTCACTTGTTAAGTGCCTTCCCCCCCCCCCCCCCCACTTCAATCTCTGGTCAAAAAAAAATAAAAATAAAAAAGGGAGTGGGGGAGCTATTCCTTTTTTTTTCTTCCTAAACAGGGAAAATTCAGTTTTCCATATCAGAGATATTGGAGACCTCCTGTGAAAAACGATTTTAAAAATTTGGAGGAAATTCCATGCAAGCCTGTGAGATGGCATCAGTATTAAACTCAGTTCAAAACATGTCAACTAAGAACCTCTGTTCTGTTTTAAACCTAGGAGCCAATAATAACCATCAGTACAGGAGCAACATTTATTTGGAATTCTGCCAGAGAAATCCAGGGGTGTTTAGCCCTTTCTGTCTGCCAACAACGTGGAATGCTGATGAGTCAGTTTTGACAGTGGTTAGAAGGTGGGATTTATGGGTAGGACATTCGAGTCTGAGATGGACAGGAAGAGGGAAAATGAGTATCTCAGTGTTCCCACAGGTACAGTTTCCCTTGATAACCACAGAATTGGTTTTCAGAATTCTCACAGATACCAAAATCCACAGATGCTCAAGTCCCTTATATAAAATGGCATAGAGTTTTCATATAACCTAAATTCATCCTCCTGTATACTTTAAATCATCTCTAGATTGCTTTTAATGCCTAATAAAACATAAGTAATGTACTAATAGTTGCTATATTATATTGTTTAGGGAATAATGACAAGAAAAAAGATTCAATACAATTTGTTTCCAAATATTTTCTATTCACAGGTTCTATTGAATCTGCTAGTGTGGAACTCAAGAATACAGAAGGTCAACTGTACTTCAAAAACACTGAAACACTGAAATAAGTTTTAAAGGCACATGCAGAGCTTAGAGACACATGGCCTTGACCAGGACATGAGTGTCAATGGCTTTGAATAGGTTTTCTTGACTTTAGATCAAGAAAATATCTTTGTATGTCCTAAAATGATATATAAGGTAAGTTCATCCCAAGGAGGAGGCAGGGAGGAAAATCCCTGGTTGGCAGGACTGTAGTAATGATAAGGAAGGAAAGAGGGAGGGAGGGAAGGAAGGAAGGAAGGAAGGAAGGAAGGAAGGAAGGAAGGAAGGAAGGAAGGAAGGAAGGAAGGAAGGGAGGGAGGGAGGGAGGGAGGGAGGGAGGGAGGGAGGGAGGGAGGGAGGGAGGGAGGGAGGAGTGGGGCAGAGGGAGGGAAATGAAATATTGATTCATGTTCACAGAATAAACACTAGAAAGGATAATGGTCCATGTGAAGCAAATTCTGACAAAGCAAATCTTGCTTTTCCAATTTGGTTTTAGGTTAGGGAGTAAGATACTTGCCAATTTGTCTGGCTACCTGCTGGATATAGTTTGAAGCACTTTCTTAATCTAGAATTTTCCCAGAGATCTTTCTGGGAATTTTTTCCATGTCCTAAGCTTCCAACAACTACTGATTAAATATCCACTTTGTGCTGGGAGATCCTAAAGAAGCACACGTGACCCTTGCCTTACCCATTTCACGCATAATAAATTGAGGTGAGATTCCCAAGACTTAGGAATTTCATAGAATGGTAAAATTTCAAGAACAATACAAACAACAATGTTTTAATTTTGTAAGCCTGCCAACAAAGTACCATAAACTGGGTGTGTCGAACAATGGAAACATTTTCTCACAGTTCTGGAGCCTGCAAGTCTGAGGTAGGATTCTTGGGTGGCCTTTCTCTGTGGTTCTTAGATGGTTGTCTTCTCCAAGTCTTCACATGGTCTTCCTTCTGCATGTCCTCCAGATCTCCTCTCACCAGGACACAGGCTATTGGGTTAGGGCCGACTCTCATAACCACATTTCAGCTCGACTGGCTCTGAGAATATAATCACATTCTGAGGTACTGGGGTTAGGACTTCAGCATATAAATTTGAGTGTCAGGGGATACAACTCAACCCATTATTTAACAACAACCCACAAACCAATGACCCTAAATAGACAGCAGTGGTTTCAAAATTTTTATTTTGCCAACTCAAGAGTTAAAAAGACAACTTATGATATCATCATTATTCAATAGAACAATTTATTAATACAAAAGAGGTAATAAAGATACAATCAAGGAATAAAGGAATATCCTTTAAATCAAATACATTTTACTTTATAAACCTCTCATAAATTTGTCCTTTTTTCTAGAACCAGAAAAATCTTGACATCTTTATTAGTAAATTTTAGCTCTAGCTAAAATCTGTTTCCAGTATTTTCAAAACTCATGTAGGAGGTAAAGAACTAAATATATCCTGTGGTCTCTATTCTGGAAAAGGAGGGATTATTGGACTTTGCATATTTTAAATAGATACCTTAAGCTGTAAGAGGAACTCTTAGAAAGGTCAAAGATTCTATGTGATAATAGAGAGAGAGAACTTAAAGAGGTAGGGTGTCATTATACAGTTAATCATATTTCCTCGGATTTAAACTACACTATGCTTATGATCAGTGATGCTTTCTTATGAAGGTGTGTGTATGTGTGTGTCTGTATTTCAGAAGTTGTTCATAAGCAATCAGGAGCTGAGACATAGATGTTGGTAGAAACAAATCTCTGAATGGGAACTTCCCTGGTGGAATTCAGCCCCAAACCTCAACTATACCATTGGTCTCCTGCTTGTGGGGCTATTGAAACAGAACCATCATATTTGGAGAACACTTTGGTGTTGTGCTAATATGTTCTGATGTGATTTCATATTGAGCCCCTATAATAAGTCCAAAGTCCTGCAATGAAGGTTTTTGTTGAACCAAGGATCTAGTCTCACATCAATTATCCCAGGAAGAAAAGTATTACAGAGGAGATTAGGACTAACAGTTCAGTCCTTATATTGACTTGGCAGGGAGGAAGTTGGATAGAGCCTGTTTCTGCAGTGTAATTCTTTCAGAGATAGCCCAGGACACTAATGTCAGGAGAAAAGCTCAAGGGATCTTGGGCAGAGAATAAGACGCCCTCTGTCCTCATGCAGGTTGAGTCAGATTGTCCACTAAAGAACCTTTTTTATCTGAAGAGCTTTAAAAGCAGCAGTATCCATATTCATTGACAGTTAAAATAAAACCACAAGCATTGCCTTGAAATTACTTTAGTAAATTCTGAAAGGGCTGTAAACTGTCTCAGCTCTGCTGTGGGATACAAGATTGTTTCATGTGTGACCCATGTGTTAAGGATCTGCAATCTTTGGACAAGATAATATGCTGATCCTGATGTTATTGAAAACTTTTTTTTTTTTTTTTTTTTTATGCTAGGAATTGATCCCAGGGCCTCACATATACTAGCAAGTGGTGTACCACTAAGCTACATCCTGGGCCCTGAAAACTATTATATTTTGTTCATCACAAACTTTTTCATTAATTACCCAAAAGTATAGCTTTAAAATATTTTTTGTCTCAATCACTGAGTTTTTCAATACCTCTGGAAATTTTGCACCCTAGTATCAGTCCTAACTTTAAAAAGTTCCACCCAGTGGCTTGGGAGTTGGAGACAGGAGGATCAAGAGTTCAAAGCCAGCCTCAGCAATGGTGAGGTGCTAAGTAACTCATTGAGATCGTCTCTAAATAAAATGCAAAATAGGGCTGGGAATGTGGCTCAGTGAGTGCCCCTGAGTTCAATCCCTGGTACCAAAAAAAAAAAAAAAAAAAAAGTTCCAGGACCTGTTTTACAACGAGACAAGGAATTTTAAGTGTTCAACTTCACAGAAAGTGGAGTAAGAAATGTAACAATGTGGTTTTTATATCACAGTAGGAATAAGTTCAAGAAAACATATAAAAGTATTTCATGACTCTGAGAGTTGTCAGCAAATGTATAAAAACTTCCTCAGTCAATGATATTCAACATCGGCTGTGGTGGAAAGAAGGCAGGGCAAAGGAATAACTATAGCCTTGGGGTAGAACAAGGAGTCGAAATGTGACAATCACATCAGAAAATCACAGGCAGCATAAAATTCTTGCCCTAAACTTCTGCATCCTGATGTTATACATTTTCGTCAATTTTTTGGTATGGTACCAGGGCAAGCTGAGATAAATCCTTACTGTGGGAATATTATATCACATTCGCAGCAGCATCTTCTTGATCTTGGAAGAATGTGGAAATTAAAATCAATATCTGGGGACTTCTGGTTTTCTGACATGTAAAGGGCTGGGAAGTTGTCCCTCCTGTCCCTGCAACAAGAAGTTCTACAAACTGAAAATCGACAACTTTCCTTGGAAACATCAAATAGTTGGGGTTACAGGGTAAACTGTCACCCCAAATCTGGAGAAACAAGTGGACACAGAGTCACAGCTAGTATCTATCGACTCACAGCAGTTAGAGCTGGAAACTGGTAGGAACACATAACCGATAATTTCGATGAACTGCTGAAAGCTGCCTGTGGTCCAGTGTGGGGGGAGTTTCCATGTCCCACGTGGATGAGGGGAAAAGTTTCTGTCAGAGGACAACAGTGCCAAGTGATCAATTAATTACTAATAAGTTTACCTAATCAATAAACACAAGAGCCAATACTCTTTTCAAATGGAAAGGGGTGTAGCAGCTGGGCCATACCAGATCTGACCTCCAACAAGATGGAGAAGCCCCACCTTCACCTTTATAGTCCCACAGTAAAGGGGCCTGGACCTGGAGGGGCTTCTTCGGTGAGGAACAGGATGGGGTGGAGTTAGGGAAGCCATTTACTTAGAGAATTAGCATATTCTTAGGGGTGAGCCACTCTGTACAGGGCCACCTACTCCCCGGCTGTCTGAAACAGTCTCTCATGCTGCCAATTCCTGGGAGTCAGCCTCTGTATCCAATGGCTCAGCCAAGCCTGATTCTGCTAAACATGGATGGCTCCCCACAGTGAAAAACTCCTGAGGCCCAGTTTAAGGACTCCCACACTTTTATAGGTTTTGCTTCAGAAATTTGATCAGATTCTCATGATGAAAAGTGAATAAACCCCCCATGGGTTCTGGTAGAAGGAGGGAAAGAGTAACCGTGGTGAAGTCACCATGAAAAAAACCTGGAGCATTTGTTACTGGAGTCCTTGGGCAGAGGTCCCAACAGACCAAGCTCAGTTTACCCACCCCAGTAAGCCAATCAAAGAGGGCAAGAACGGAGCTTTTAGTCAGTTTGTCCACTCTGGGAAGAAGAGACATAAAGGTACAGTGACCAAAGATCTGTCTTCAAGGGACTGACAGAAACTCTCAGGTTACAGAAAAGGGAAGAGAGTCAAAGTTTGGGGGCTTGCACAGTTGGCAGAGGAAGTCATTCTGCTCAGGCCATGGTCTGCTTGGTCCTTATCTCAGGACTGGTTCTGTGGAGTTCTGGGAAAGGCATCATTGCTTGAGGGGATGATTTGGTTCCCATACTGACATGATTGCTCCTGTTTCAGGGGCAATCTCCTGGGGTGACTGGTTCTAGCAGGCTCTCCAATGGTGAGGGGTAGATTCAGTCCCTTATCATAAAGATGCATATCAAGCAGGCCAGTTGTTCCTGGGATCCAAAGCAACTGCAGAAAGAAATAGCTTAGAAGAAAAAAATAAAAATAAAATTAAGAAATAAATGGAGTCTTCAGAGAGGGATGAAATGGTGTTGGTCAGGTCAGTGACTAGGCCCTGTCACACGTTCTCTTTAACAAACGAAGTGGAAAGACTTTATCAGAGCCTTACCTCATCTGGAGAAAGGCATTTCTTCCACATCAGCCCCCTGGAATGATGGAAAATAAGAACACTGGTGGAGGTGATAGCCAAGGGACAGGCTGACTGGAATCCTGATTTAATTATAAGATTATATACTGCTTCTCTTCCCCATACCTCATCACCACACTGATAACCTCCAATATAACAACAGCAGATTGCTGTTGCAGTTTTTGATTACCATTTTTTTTTCTTTAGATTCTTGAGAATACAGAGCTGTACATTGCAGACTCTACCTGAGGGGAGTTCTGAGTGTTCCTGGAGTCCTAGGCCAGAGTAGGGCTTGACTTCAGGGGTTCCCAATAAACCAGGTCCAGCCACCCCACAAAAGAGCCACATGGAAAGAGTGATGGTGAGGTAGGAAAGGAATTTATTCAGTATAGCCATACTGGGAAGGACCAAAGGGACCAAGAGTCCTTAGCCCCACCTTTGAGGAACTAACAAGAGCTTTGCAGTTATGTAGGAAGAACAAAAGCAGGGGGTGGGAAGAAGTATGCATAGCTAAGCACCTGGGTCCGAATGTGACCTGGTGATCATTATCTCAGGGCAGCCACTGGAGTCTTATCAGTGATGAGGAACTACGGCTGAGCTGGTATGGAGGTGCACACCTGAAATCCAAGCTACTTGGGAGGCTGAGGACAAATTGCAAGTTTGAGATCAGTGTAGGCAACTTAGGGAGACCCTATCAAAATACAATTTAAAAAGGGCCGAGATAAAAAAAAATAATAATGATAAATAAAATAAAAAATGGCTGGAATAGAGTTTAGTGGTAGAGTGCTTGTCTAGCATTTATGAGGTTCTGGGTTCAATCCCCAGTACCACCAAAAACTAAAATGAAGTGTCTGCTGCCTGGAGGTAGTTTTGATTCTCATCACAAGCTGCTTACTGATTGGACCTCTTGTTCCTAGAATCCAAGGTGACTGCAGGGCAATGACAAGACACAAGGGCAAGATGGTTTCAGTTCCAGGGCAATGATTGGACATTTCTAGGCACCGTCCCGGTGATCTGGAATAGACATCTAAAAGCTAATGGTTGACAATCCGTTAATTATGGTATTCCTGTAAATCTTGAAAATATCTCAGTCAGTCTTATCTTGATGTCTTTGGCCTTGAAGGGCAGGGTTGCCAGGTTTAGATGAACACATCTTAAATGATTAACGAGTCTGCATGCAGAGCTGAGCAGAAATCTAACCCAAAGTTTAAGATAGCTAGAGAGAGATGCAAAATGAAGATGAGATTTTATTCTGCTTTTAGTTACCCTTTGGGCATCTGCAGACCCAAATGAAGAATCAGTGCTGTTATTTCCCATTACAAGAGAAACCTAAAGTTGACAGGACATGGGAGGGATTTGAAGCTTTTTGTACATACAGTTACAATAAACAATAGACACCACTCAATTTCTGGTCACATCAACATAAAAACTCTCACCCTAAAGTCCTACTATCTCGACTTCTATTATCTAGCACATTGTAATCATCTTTCATCAAAAAAATTTCCAGACAAGCTAAAAGGAACCCCCCCCCCCCCCCCCAAAAAAAAGACCCGGATTTAGATGAACAAATTTTGGAATTATTACTCAGGTAATTTAAAATAACTTTGAATATGTTAAGGGCTGTAATGGAAAAAGTAAATGATATTCATCAAAGCTGAGTAATATAAGCAGGGAGATGGAAACTGTAAGAAAGGATGAAAAGTAAATGCTAGGAATAAAAATTAGTGTAATAAGTGGGTGCCGTGGCTCACGTCTGTAATCCTAGCTGAAGCAGAAAGCTAAGTCAGGAAGGTCATAAGTTCGAGGATACACAGCAACTTAGCAAAACTCTGTCTTAAAATTTATAAAATGAAAAAGGGCTGAGAATGTAACTCAGTGATAGAGCATTCATGGGTTTAATTCCCAGGACTGAAGAACAAAAACAAACAGAAAAAAAAAAAAAAAAAAAAAAAAAAAACCTCACTATAACAATAATCCAGACGAGTTTATCCAGAGCTGACATGACTAAGGAAAGAATCAGGGAGCTTGAAGATCTGTCAATATAAACTTTACAAACTGAAATACAAAGAGAAAAAAAATTGAATTTAATGAAAAAGAACCTCTAACAACTGCAGAATAGTTGTAAATTCGTAAATACACATAATCGGAATACCAGAAGGAAAAAAAAAAGAATGAAACAGGAGAAATATTCGAAGTTATTATATCTGAGAATGTTCCAAAGTTAATGACAGACACAAAATCACAGATCCAGGAAGCTCAGAGAACACCAGCTGGATAAATCCCTCCAAAATCTCTGTAGAGCATATCATATTCACCCTGCAAAAAACCAAAAACAAAGAGGAAATCTTGAAAGAATCCTGACTTAAAATAACTTCACCTACAAAGGAATAAGGAACAGAATTATAGTGGAATTTCAGTGAAATATTTAATTTATTAAGAGAAAGAAAAGTAATCTACCAACCTAGAATTTTTTTGTGTGCGGGGATAGGGGTGGGTCCTGGAGATTAATTCAGGGCCACTTGATCACTGAGCTCCAGCCCTATTTTGTATTTTATTTAGAGACGCAGTCTTATTGAGTTGCTTAGTGCCTTGCATTTGCTGAGGCTGTCTTTGAATTTGCGATCCTCCTGCCTCAGCCTCCTGAGCCGCTGGGATTACAGGCCTGAGCCACTGAGCCCAGCTAGAATTTTTTTTTTTTATTCCTCAAAAATGAAAGCGAAATAAAGACTTTTTCAATGGCAAAAGTCAAAAGTTATAATAATGAGGTTTAAAGATCTTAACTTGCTGGATCTGTGTATGTGCATGTGTATTTTTTTGAGGTTCTGAGGATGGAACCTAGGAACATTCGAGGCAGGAACTCTATCATTGAGCTATGCCCCCAGCCACTTAACTGACTTTTTCATTCTAGAATCAATCAACACTTCATTCTATAAAAAAGAATAAGTGTTCTAGTAGTCTGAGCAAAGAAGTTTGATTTTATATACAGGGAAAGACTGAAGAAAGAGACCAAGAACAAGAAGCATTTTGATTGTTTTCCTTATAAGGCAGGAACAGGGAGACAAAATAGAAAAATAACTCATTGGGTAGCATCAAGTTACCTTTGGTTATTTTTTTGTGTGTCAGGATTAAGTCACAGGGAACTTTATCATCATGCCAATTGATATTAGTGTTTAGGGGGACACTATTATCCTTATTTCTTAGAAGGTTAGAAAACAAGTTAGCTTGGGTTTGATGCTGTGGAACCTCAGCATGGGTGACTCCATTTTCATTTTTTATTTATTCACCTGGTGCTGGGGACAAAACCCAGGGCCTCTTGTGTGCTAGGCAAATACTCTACCACTTAGCTATACCCTAGTGCTCCTTGAGCTTTAGTCTAGTTAGCTAGGTCTCCTGGTGTAGGAGCTTAGTCCAAAGCAATGGCCTCCTATAATTTTTTTTAATTAATTAATTTATTTTTAATATTTTTATTAGTTGTTGGTGGGCCTTTATTTACTTATTTATATGTGGTGCTGAGAATTGAACCCAGTGCCTCACATGTGCTAGGCAAGGGCTTTACCACTGAGCCACAACCCCAGCCCCTATAATTTTTTTTTTTTTTTTTTTTTTTTTTTTTTTTTCCGTGCTGGGATTGAACTCAGGGCCCTGTGCTTGCGAGGCAAGCACTCTACCAACTGAGCTATATCCCCAACCCAGTTGTTTTTTTTTTTTTTTTTAAACATTAGACAAGCAAAACCTGAGAGGATTCATTGCCAGAAAATCTGCCTGGAAAAAATGTTTTTAAAAGTTCTTTAGGGAAAAGGCAAAGTACAAAAGTCAGAAACTCAGACCTACATAAAGAAGGAAGAGCATCATAGAAGGAATAAATGAAAGTAAAATAAAATCTTTTGGTGTTCATATTCTTGAGC
The DNA here is from genome assembly GCF_902686455.1 of Sciurus vulgaris. NCBI lineage: Eukaryota > Metazoa > Chordata > Mammalia > Rodentia > Sciuridae > Sciurus > Sciurus vulgaris. The sequence goes on along the minus strand of NC_136470.1, from coordinate 18,546,020 downwards.
TAAAACAAATAATTTGTTTTAAGTAATAACAGTAACAATGTACTGAGCAATGATTACTAGAATAAGTGGAATGAATGACAAGTATATCACAAGAGAAAAGAGGGAGGAATTGGGGAAACTCTATAAGAAACCTGCATTACATGTGAAGTGGCATAGTGTTCACCGACGGTGGACTTAGATTAATTAAAAATGTATACTACACTTTAGGGCAAATGCTTAAAAATTAGAAATATCCTTTATATGCTAAGGAAGGAGGTAAAATGGGCAACATGATCAATGATCATATTCAGCTGCTACTCAATTTGGCTCAAAATGTTCATAGCAGTTTTCTCTATAAACAATTTCATAATTCAAAACCAAAATGTCCAAATAGTACTCAAAGGCCTGGGCTATACTATTAATGTCCTACTGCTCACTGAAAAGAAAACACTATTGAATACCTAAGCATGCTGAGGCAGAATGTCTATAAACGTCCCCACAAAAACTCTTCCCATCCCTGTGTGTGCATGTCACCCATCCCATGGAGAAGAGCAGTTCATTTCCATTCCCTTTGAACTTGAGCTGTCCTTGTGACTTTCTTTAACCAACAGAATGCAGTAGAAGTGATGTTGGTGCCAGGTCCAGATCTAGGTCTCGAGAGAAGCAGCAGCTTGCATATCTGCATACCCAGAACCCAGCCAGTATGCTATACAGAGGCTGGTCTAGAATGTTGGGGATAGAGGGGCATTGTACAACAATAAAGTGGCAATTCTCCAAGCAGAGAACATGGTCTTTAATGTTTATGCACCTGATACTGAATTGTCAAAATACATGTGGCAAACTGATAGAACTCCGAGGATAGACAAATCTATTACTGTAGATGGACACTTTATCAGTCTTCTCTGAGAAAGTGATAGTTCAGAAAGTCAGTAAAGATTTAGGTGACCTGAACATCTATCAACTGTATCTAATTAATAGCTACGTAATACTTCATTCAAAACAGGAGAACACATATTCCTCTTACATGGAACATACACCAAGTGTACATGGAATACATATTAAGCATTGATCTTGGGACAAACCTGGAAAATTTTTAAATAAAAATCATGAAAACTGTGCTTTCAAATCATAACAAAATTGAACTAGAAATATATAACACAAATATACCTAGAAATCCCCAAATGGTTAGAAATTAACATAAAATAACTCATGGGTCAAAGATGAAGTCTTGGGAGATATTAAAATATTTTGAACTAAATAAATAAAACTTGCAGGCTGCAGGGAAAGCACTTCTGAAAGGAAAATTTGTAGCACTAAATGTAACATTAGAAGCAAAGATATCTAAATATCTAGATTCTGTAAATTTCCAACTTAGGAAATTGGAGAAAATAACAATTTGAGGCTGAAGCATATAGATGAAAAATAATAAAGTCTAGAGCAGAAATCATTGAAGTGGAAAATAGGAAATCAATAGAGAAAATGGATGAAATAAAAAACTGGACTTCCAGTGTATTACTATGGTTTAATAATTGTGGCAAATGACTGGGCCCAGGGTGGGCGCCTATAGTCCCAGCTACTCTAGAGGCTGAGGCAGGAAAACAGCTTGAGTCCAGGAGCTATAAGCCAACCTGGGTAACATAGCAAGATCCCGTCTCTTGAAAAAAAAAAAAAAATTGTAACAAATGGACCATACTAATGTAAGATGCTCATAGTAGGTGAAACTATGTGTGATGCATGTGGAAGGAAGTCTCTGAACTTTTTGTATCATCTTTGCTATTTTCCTTTAGATCCAAAACTGTCCTAAAATAATGTTTTTTTAAAAACCAATATATGGGCTGGGGTTGTGGCTCAGTGGTAGAGCACTTGCCTCGAACTGGGCTCGATTCTCGGCACCACATAAAAATAAAGATATTCTGCCCATCTACAGTTAAAAAATATTTTTAAAAAAACTAAATATCTGGTTTGACAGGGTGAACTCACTACTAAGCAAGTTGTCAGTAACTGCTCTCATTGAATGCTTTGCCACATTTGGGGCTGTTTCAGATCAGCCATGGCTAAGATCGAAGCTCCTGGGAGCCATCTATGAACCAAGCGTGTAACTGAGTGATGTGTGAGCCATAGGCAGGGAAGTCACTGTCTTGGGAACTCCCAGGCAGAAATCCCCTGGTATGAGATCACCCACTTCATGCTGGCACCTGCTTACTGCTCAAGTTTAAGCACAGCCTTCCAGAGATGGATGTAGCATGTCAAATGTCAATCAACCTGTGCACAGCAAGACCCTTGCCACACCAGTAAGCAAGCACTGAAACTAAACTCCTCCTACTGAAACCGTATCACCGCTTCGATGTTGTTCAGTTCTAGTTCCTATCAGGACTGGAAGACACATCAGGAACTCCACTTTTTAAATCTAACCTTGGTTTCGTCTTATTTCTTACCGATTATTTAAGACTTTTATTTTCCCAGGTGGCTCACGCCTCCTGAGCAGGAACCTGCTCTTTTGGGGTACTGGACACTCCGTCATCAAGCAAGGCATATTTGGGGTGTCTTGAGTGTGAAGTTGTCTAAGATCTTTAAGCGGATGCCTCCTATCCCCTTCAAATGGGGCAGGATATAAATAAGTTTATAGCTTTTACAGATCACGTGTAAAAGGGATACAAAGGCAAGGACATAGAGAAAAGACAGAGAGCTACCACTAGAAATAGCATCCAAAAAGTGAAAGTTCAGCATGGCTGGAGACTTGCAAAAACTTCTTAGCTGAACAAAAGCTAGATTTTTTTTTTTTCATTTTGGAAGAAAGATAAGAGTGCATAAGGTTGATTTTAGAAAAAGTAGGATATTACATTGCTGTATCACTTAGTTTGGGTTTCTAAGGGGAGTGGGAATACCCCAGATAATGAGCTTTAACAAATAGAAGGCTGATTTTGTTCCTAAGTACTTGGGGGCAGATTGACCAGGGCTTGGTTTCCTTCTCTGTGACATCACAATACCTGTGATAATGATTGTATAGGTCACTATTACTCAGACACTGCATGGGGAATGGGTTTGGCCTGAATGCGAAGGACAAGAGAAAGCTTCACGACTGGGAAGAACTTATCCTTCAGGGGTACCAGGGTTGTACCCCTCGTCTGTGTCCTGGGGTACTGGTTAAGGGTTGAGAGCAAGATAGTCTGAGAGGTGAGTCTGGGAGATACCATAAGCACCCTCTAGGCTAGGGGAGAGGGCAGATCATTAATTCATTTCCCTATTTCAGCTTCATCTTTCTTAAAATTATACTCTGTCTTTGAGATAGAGGTGGTATGTCAGTCTTGCTTTTCATGTATTATGAGTCTTTCCATTGCTAGTATTGGCAGAGATTGGTAAGGCCAAGTTTTGAAGTGGCTGCATTCGGAGCTACTCTCCAGATGCATCTTTATGATCTGAAGTTCATTGAAGTTCATTGTTAAAATTCCCAAAAGGATACCATGCTGAAGCCACTAAAGGATTCCCAACACACCAATATGCTGTGTCACTTTTAATCTAATCATTGTTGGGTAAGTGTCCTCTCCTGGTACCCAGTCAGAGAGATTTTGAATAGAGAAACAATCGTCTGTAGGGGCTTTGGTAGGTTGCATCTAGGCAGGTCTTGAGAAGTGGAAATAATGGAGAAACTCGTTGAAACAAAATTTTATGGCTAGAAACCACGAGCTAAAGCTAAGTTACACGAGCTGGGACTGCTTTCCTTAGAAAGGTAACAGCCCAGTCAGTCTGGATGTCTAGTTTACATTGCATGCAACTTGCTTTGAAACATTGTTCTATACATACACCTTCATATTTTCTTTTTCTTCTTCTTTTTTTTTTGGGGGGGGGGTGGGATTGAACACAGGGGCACTTGACCACAGAGCCACGTCCTCAGCCCTATTTTATATTTTATTTAGAGACAGGGTCTCATTGAGTTGCTTAGTGCTTCACTTTTGCTGAGGCTGGCTTTGAACTCAAGATCCTCCTGTCTCAGCCTCCTGAGCTGCTGGGATTCTTTTTATAATAGCATCTTCTCCTAGTTCCTGGATGTGTCATGGGTCAAAGAACTTTGACATTTCCAGGTCTGGGATCATCTTCATTTTATCGGTGAGAAAAGGGCAGGTGCAGAGAAATTTGCAAAGTCTCCAGGTTTACACTGGCCATGACGGGTCCAATCCAGATTAACCTGGTTGCAAAGCCAGTACTCTCTCCCTTACAACACACTTCCTTCCAGAAGCATTGCTTTATTTAGGTTCTCAGCGTAACAGGGCTTATGGATTTCACAGTTCCTTTTTATGCCAGGCAAGCAGCTCTATAACATTCTTTTACATGACTTGCAATTCTGTAGCGAGAAACAGGGACATTAAAAAGAAATCTATAAAGGGTGTCCCTTGGGAATGGCACTTAGGATGTTCATTTTCAGAGCTCTCTCAGTCAATGTTGGTGCTGTGGATTCATGTGTGTGTCTGTCTATACTTAGACTCATATATGCACATGGCACCCCTCTTTGAAAAAAATGCTGAAATTCTTTCTAGTTGGCACTATACAGTCTTAAACCCAACCACAGGAAAGTGAGAATTTATGATGACTGCAACCTTTAGAAAATTGGGACCACATTGATTTTATTCACCATTCCAAGGCTCCTGTTCCGTGAATAGTAACTTTCTAATCTAGGTGGAATAAACACACACCATCACTATTGCTGATAATGCTAATAACCGAAAAATCAATATGAACTGCAGCCTGAAAATCTCTCCAATGTAGGGCTTTGAGGCATACACAAGACAAATGTGTATGGTGTTAATGTTTCGAAATTTAGAATCTTAGCACTTAATATTAAGTTTAATGTAAGAAATGCACACTTGAAGAAAAGCTTCCACTTCAGCATGTATTTTGTTGAAGAAAACGTCAGAGCCAGGAGCTGTGGCATACACATATAATTCCAGTCACTTGGGAAGCTGAGAAAAGAGCATTGCAAGTTCAAGGCCAGTCTCTGAACTTAGTGAGACCTTGTCTTAACATAAAAATAAAAACGACCAGGGATGTGGCTAAGTGATTAAGTGCCTCTGGGTTCAATCCCCAGTACCCCTCTCCCGACAAAAAAAAAAAAAAAAAAAAAAAAAAAAAAAAAGAAGAAGAAAGAGAAAGAAAACTTCAGAGGAATCCAGAGGCATAATACCCAGAAAGATTAAAAACAGCATGAAGTTGAAACAAAATGTAGGTCTTTTAGAAAAAAAAATTGTTCCCTATGGTATACTTTTTTCCTTCCCATAACCAACTGCTGTAAAAAATAAAATAAAATTCCCCTCCAATCTCTCAGCAACCCACAAGGATTAAGACCTCCCATCTGCAGGAATGGAACCAGGAAAGGTAAGGTAATCAGTTTTGAACTTCTGATAATTTGGGGTTTTTAAAATCTTTTTTAAAAAAATATCTTTTTTAGTTGTCAATGGACACAATACTTGTGTGTGTGTGTGTATATATATATATATAGTGCTGAGGATTGAATCCAATGCCTCATATATGTTAGGCAAGCGCTCTACCACTGAGCTACAACCCTGGCCCATGACAATTCTTTCTGCTGCTTTCTGTATTGGCTTTAACCTGTTTGGTGAAATATTTGTCCTTTGAGATTTTAGCTTTTCCCAATGGTTTCTATTCCTGAGAAAGTGAAAAGTCTATAAGTGTGAACATAAACTTGGAATCTTTCCCAGTTTTCACAAAGAAAAAAAAAATCCCAAGACAATATAATAGTTGGTGGGTTGTTTCTGTACAGTCTTTTAACACCACCTATTATCCACTGAACCCAGGATTGTCACAGACTCTTATGCATCAGAGGACACAGTTTCTGTTGAAGAATATGGAGAGTAGGTCCCAGGGAACTTCCCTTACTGTTCCCCTACCTGCCCACCTGGCCTGCCCTAAATGAGCCCACCACCAAAACTCCCATGACCTGGGCCTGCTAAACCCCCTAAAACCCAGACCCTTGTTGCAGCCCATTGTCATTGTCCCCTCAAAAATGTGCCCCTCCATTCCTTAATAAAGCATCACTAGTCTCTTGAGGTCTGTCTCCATTTTCTTTTCTTTTTGTATTCTCTTTCAGGTGTTTTCATTTGGTGTTGAAAGTGGTAACGAATGTCTACCAGTTTTTCATATTTCCCTCCCTTTTCTTTCTCTTCCTGCCTTCAAAGGTCACTTCTGTGGCTCTCTGAGGTCCGGGAAGCCTCCAGCCGGACTAACATGGCTGAATTGCCAGACTGTTTTTTTTTTGTTTTGTTTTTTTTTCCCTGTCTCTCTCCCTTTCTTATACTCAAAGAAGGAGGCCCTTCATGAGTCCTGGCTAAATTTTTGCTGCCTTACTCTGCCACGTGGATGGAGCAAGGAAGGACCTGTTTTGGGTCCTTTATTAATGTGAGGGGCATCCTCCTTCTCGTATGTATTCAGACTTCCAAATCAGAGGCTGTTTTCTGCCATTTTGTTCCTGCAAGCAACACCGCGAGGTAAGATCCCTTCCGATCTCTGGCAGAGGCACCCTTCCTGAGACCACCACCTTTTGGCTCATCTGTACCCTGGGGGCCCTCTATCAATGGGAATGCAGGAGGGGATGCCCTCTCATTCTCTGGTGGAACTCTGTCTGGTGATGAGAGATATCCAGGGATACCTCGATCCTTGACTGCCACCCTTGTCAAACCTCTCCAACTTGGGATCCCTTGGGACTCCCCCTTGGGTTGTCTCATTGCTCATCCAGACCCCAGGGGGTCTTCCCCCAATCTGGCCACAATCTAAATTAAGCAACCTCAGTCAAAAACCCAAATTCAGAATTTGTGACCTTTGACCCCCAAATCCTCCAAGACTTAGATAATGTCCTACAGTGAAATGGCAAATGGTCTGAGGTTCCTCACCACTAAGCTTTCTTTTACCTTTGATCGAGGCCCTCACGCCAACCTTGCTCTGCTCTACAGTTAATTCTCACTGACCCTCTTCTCCTTAAGCCCCTAGATCAGGTCCTGAGTCCCAGCCCTCTTCTTCATTTATGGCCCCAAAATAGCAGATAAACTCCCACCAAAAATAGGTAAAGCTATAGGCTATAAAGGGAAGTTTCATAGACAGGAATGCCTGATAACTATCAAAAGAGGCTGTCAGAGTCATAAGCGTTTTTTCTGAGTCAATTTGAGACCTATGAATCTTCCTAACCTCCTACATAGGCAAGCTTGATCTGTGTTTCTGTGTTTGCTAGTATGATCATGTAGCCCCATTATTTGTCCCTCATATTGGTCTAAAAGATGTAATGTGGCACTTAAAAGTCATCACCAACTTTACTAAGAAAGTCCTAAGTAACTGTAATAAAGGGATCTCTACTAAGCACAGAGGTATTCTGTAAAAATCAGGTGACATTAGGTAACTTAACTATGTCTTATGAGGGCATCTGTGATATTTTAAAACTAAGTGTTGTGAAAACTCTGGCAATGTTAAAGATTTCCCTTCCCAAATAGAAGCCTTGTCCTCACCAGCCTTATTATGGGAACAACTTCTTAGCTCTTGCACCTCCTGTGAGAGATTACTGGTTTCTGTTGTCTTTGTGAAATTCATGGACATGGTCCAGATGCTGCAATATTTATTTTGTGCTACTCTCATTTCAGTACTCACGTCTTTTTGTTTCTCTCATAGAAGCACCCCCCTGCCAGATGACTTTACAACCTGTTCTTTCTGAACCAGACTTTTGCCATGGACGCCTGGTCTGACCCAAAACATTCCTAAAAGGGAAACCCAAACTGCTTGCCCCATGCGGCCCTCTCTCAGCTTGATGCAGCCAGAGTGGTCATCACCCATTTTGCCTTACAGCAGTAAGATTTCCATTTTCAGAGAGGGGATTAAGGCCAGGGGACAAAAAGACAGTGTAGGTAATAAATGATTGGGTCAGAAAGATGGGGGCTGATTCAGGAGGAAATATAATGTCAATACCTTCTGGACCCTCCCCCTCCTCCATCTTTAACTAAGGCGACCTGCCTCCAGGGAATTTTTCTCCCCTGCAAGGAGTTGTTAATGAATGGATGAATGCCTCCTGGACCACTCTTCCTGCCTGTACCCCTGGGTGGCTTTGTTTCTGCCCTTGAGTCACCTCACCTTTTGACACTAGTCACATAAAGATGGGAGGAGGAGAGAGGCAGAATGGGGGGGGGGGGAGAGCATGCTAAATGTTGTATATAATAATTCTATCAAATGGGTTTCTCTGAAGCAGGAGACTTTTGCAACCAGATCCTGAAACTCTGGGAGATTCTCAAGATACAGCTCCCCTTGCTTTACCTTCTCTTGACTCTCATAAGACACATTTTCCCCTGTGCTCCCCTCATCTGGCAGGAAAAAGACCAGAAAATCTGCCTCAGAGTACTGCCCCTCATCTGTCCTAGTTCAGGAATCCAAATTATTTATTTTCTCTAGTGGAGACTTCACCCAGAACACTAAAAGGCTTGTCTCCTGCTTCAAATTGAGGAGCATAATATGAAATCATAGTCCTGTGAGGATGAGGACTCAAAAGGACAAAGGGAACATGTAAGAAATTTTAGGGTCACAACTAGCTGGCAGATGTCCTCCCTAAAAGTAGTTATCAAAAAGTTAGTGTCCTCCGTTCTGAGTGAAGTCCCAGCCAGAAGTCATGGAAGGAAAGGCAGAAACTGCTGATCCCCTAGAGGCTGTAGCGTTCCCTCCTACCTGTGGAGTTCTACCAACAAACAGCTACAAGATCTTTGTTTCTTGTCTGTTTTGTGTGTGTTGGCACACTTGTATATTACGTTGTCTACATGTGTGCTTGTATCCACATATCAAGTACATGGTATCAAAATTAGCATAGATAAATGAGTGCTCATAAATTAAAATTTAAATGAGAAATGGATCCAATTAACTTTTAGTTCACATGATTTAAAAAGTTCAACTTAAATTAGGTAACCAAATGAGACTAAAAATGTCTTTAAAATTACCAACTCACAAGTTTTTGTAGGTGGTCAGTTAGTAGAGTTTTGGTTTCTATAAAATGTCTAGAATGTAATATCCATTACTTCTCGGGTATTTCTTCAACAAGGAAGAGATGGCTGGTACTGTTAACTACCCTTGTCTGATATCTTGATTTTTACAGTTTAAAATAAGTAAATTATATTTAACATCAATGGGATTAATCTTCATAAATGTGTTTGTTAGAGACAGCTGATTAATTTTCATAGGTAAAGTGCTAAGATATCAACTAGTAAATATAAAATCTTAAATTCCACAGAGTAATATACTTAAACATTATGTGTGTTTTTATAAATTGGTAAATGGAAAAAGTTTGATTGCTTTGTGTCTGCACTGAAAACAAGGTAACTAAGAGTTAAGATTCTATCAAGTGTCATTTATATGCAAAGAGTATAAGAGGTTTCAGTTGGGCTTCAACTAAAGTACTATAAAAAGAAAGTATTTTATCTTATTAAAGATAAAATTAAAAACTTATTAAAGTGGAATAATTTGTCTAAATTCAGAAATTTCATAAGGGTTTCTTCAGAGTGTACATTAAGAAAAGGGTCAGCAGCTGGGAAAGACAATACAAGAAGATTCTAGGTATGAAAATGTATTTTAATATGGAAAGTAGAAGGAAAAATAAATGTTTCTGGATAAGAATCTTTCATATGTTAAAATAAAAAGTTATAAATTTCAAAAAGTTTTTATAACTAAGTTGGACTTATATAATTAGCACAATTAAATTGTTTAAGGCTTTTCCTAAGGTCAAATATTAATGTATTTTTATACACCAAAATTTGATCCTCTGTAGGTTCAAGTAACAAAGATTTCTTAAAACATCAATCTGCTCTTATCTATTTAGATAATTTCTTGCATCTGTTAAGTTTTATTCTTTGCAGCAATTGGTCTTAAGGGAATAAGGGTTTATACAACTTTGGTTAAGCAACTGTCTTAGAGTATTATATTACACATTCTGAATTTTTCTAAAAGCTAAACTTTGTTAATATAACACCAGTGTAATTGTGGTGCTGTTACTGGCCTCTTTGTAAATGTATTCATATCTTCCATGTACACAAGTCTTTAAAGTATAAGATTTAGAAGAACATTTTACCAAGCTGGTATTCTTCAAACTAAAGTTTGAAGTAAAGTGTTTGATATTATAAAAATTAGATTTCTTAATTCATATCTATTATACAAACTCAATATGGTTTTACTCTTGTTAATTTCATTTTGCATTTTTCTTGTAAACTTTAACTGTTGTCTGTTAGTACCTTATAGAAGTACAAATTTCAATATGACAACCTGAGTTAATTTGAGATAATAGGCCATCATCATCTATAGACAGACAGGATGTAAAGCTAACTTTCAGTACTAATACTGACCCCAATCAAATAGAAGGGGTGAATGACTGTAAAGTTATAGACATTAAGTTAAAACCCAGTACTCTTACTTTAAGACTGGTGAAATTGTCTTGCTGAATGTTTAAGGCTTGAAGATTAAAGTTAAGGAAGTAAAAGAGTCAAGAAAGAAAACAGTCAATTTTGGGCTCTTGCCCTCTGAGTCAGCTTGAACCCATGGAATTTTCTAAGGGCTTTGCAACTCAGCATCCCATGAACTCCCAATCAGGGGAATCCATGAGACCCAGGAGATCAGAAAGCGAATCAGAGTACATGCTGCAGAGGGGAGGGTCATTGGAAAAGAGAGAGACATCACTGATGCTTCCAAGGGAAGCCACAAGGTCAAGGAGTCCCTGACCCATCCTGGCAGTTGGCACTAAAGGAGCTACAAGGCTGCTCACAAGTTCCCAAAAGTGACTCCCGGAGGGAACTCAGCTGACTTTTAAATATATATAGGAACACGGTCAATTTGACCTGCTTGGTCTTGAAGACCTAGCAAAATAAGTTATAACCAAAGTACATCCATACCTGGGCACTTAAAAGAAAAGATAATAGTTCTTTTTTATAAAGTATTTTATTATATATATATATATATATACACATATATAATATATGTATATATATACATATAAAATATATACATATATAATATATGCATATATATGTATAGTTTGGTTATCAATGAACTTTTTTTAAAATTCATATGTGGTATTGAGAATTAAACCCAGTGCCTCAACAAATGCTAGGCAGGTGCTCTGCCACTGAGCCACAACCCCAGCCCACAATAGTTCTTTTAATAGGACTTAAGATGTACTCTTGTGTCAGCCCCACAGCCCTGGTGTCCCCCCAATTGTGAGTCATATTTTCCTTTGTGAGGCGTATATTTACTCCTGCCTATCAAAAATTGGACAGGCCTCTGTGCCTTGATCTTCCTTGTTTCTCAAATTGATGTTTTACCTAACAACCAAAGTTTGCCTATCCCAACAATGGTGCACAACAGACACATGAGAGCCTTCAGTTTACTCCCTTACTCATGGGGCTAGAGATAACCGCTGGGCGTGGCACAGGAGTAGTGGGATTAGGAACCTCCATTCACTACTATAAAAAAATTGTCAGTGCAGGTTATTGAAGATATTCAACAGGTTGCCATTTGGTATTGACTTTACAAAATCAGTTGGATTCCCTGGCATCTGTTGTCCTGCAGAATCACTGGGGTCTAGATTTCCTCGCTGAACAAGGTGGCCTCTGCCTGTTTCTAGGTAAAGAATGTTGTTTCTATGTCAATCAATCAGGAATGGTAAGGGATAAGGTTAAACAACTACAGGACTGACTGGAACAGCAGAGACGAGAACTAGCCGATTCTTAAAACTGGACTTCCTGGCTTCTCCCTCTTTTAACCCCTCTATCTAATGCTCATTTTTCTTGAAATAACCTTTTTTTCCCCTACTTTGTTAACTTTATACAGAAGCAGCATCTTGACAAGCTTACGCATCTAACCCAGACCACCTCTCAAGAACATGCAAAAGTCATTCTCCTCATTCATTCACAATGTGACTCTCCTGAACCCCATAGGAAGTTGTCAATCTTCACGCCCTCTACACCACCCCCATGCCACAGCCACCAGGACTGTAGAGGAACCTAAAATACCCACCACCTACTTATCCTCTCGCAGATCTTTGACAGGGGATACCCCACTCCACCCCTTCTCAGCAGGAAGTAGCCAGATATGATTACGTCGCCCCAACTCCTCATACCCCTTTCAGAGTCTGGAATGAAGGTTATGTACAGTAGGCCCCAGGGAGCTTCCCTTACTGTTCCCCTACCTTCCCTCACTGTTCCCCTACCTTCCCTCCTGCCCTGCCCTAAATTAACCCACCACCAAAACTACTCCTTTGACTTGGACCTGCTAAACCCTCTGAAACCCAGACCCTTGTTATATCCCATTGCCATTTTCCCCTTGGAAATGTGCTCCTCTGTTGCTTAATAAAGCATCACTGGTCCATTGAGGTCTGCCTCCATTTTCTTTTTTTATATTTCATAGGCGTTCAGTGATGCTCTCCATATATCAACACTTCTCAAAAACTTATACAAAATACTACTATTAAAACCATATTTTCCCTTTCAAGACCTTGATCCTGAATTAACAGCACCTCATTCAAGAGGACACTAGCTTCACTGGGGAACTCCTTCTGATCCAACATAAATTGGTAGTAAGTATAATAAAAAATGGAAATGTAAAGATACAGAGTGTTTTAGTCAGCTATTTCACTGCTGTGACTAAAAGATCTGCCCAGAACAATTTTAGAGGAGAAAAGTTTATTTGCGGGCTCATGGTTTCAGAGGTCTTAGTCCATAGAGGCCCAGCTTCTTTCCTTGGGGCTCGAGGTAAGGCTGAACATCATGGTGGGAGAGTGTGACAGAGGGAAGCAGCTCATATCGTTGTCAGGAAGTAGAATCCACTCTCCAGATACAAACTATATACCCCAAAGCTACACCCCTAATTAACCACTTCCTCCAGCCACACCCCACTTTCTTCCAGTTAACACAATTAATCCAATCAGGGATCAATTAGCTGATTAGGTTAAGGTCATAACCCAATCATTTCTCCTCTTAACCTTCTTGCATTGTCTCACACATGAGCATTTGGGGACACCTCATATTCAAACCATAACACAGAGTTACTGAAAGACCAGAAAAGGGCCTATGCAGACTTGAATAGCTGAACAGAGGGAGGTGGTGAGAGAGCTGGGAGTTTGGCCCTGGTGGGGTAAATTGCTCCACAAAGCCAGAGTTAGCTTACTGTTGAAACAAAGGCTGATGTGGCCCTTCTGTCCTTGAAATGTAATTCAGAATTTCTGTTGCTGACTGCAGCTTGACCCTGAGTTTCTATGATACTTTGGACTCATGGAAGAGGACCCAGACTCATACACAGGAATTGCTTTGCCTCAAGCTCCCTAACGGCTCATGAGTGAACAATGTCTCCAGTAACCTGCCTGCAACAACTTTGGACTGCACAAGGGTCCCTGGGAGTCAGACTGCAATGGTCAAACTACTGGACAGGTGGTGTGAATACTCTGAGGGGATAAAAACAAAACTGAAACAACCCCAAAAGAGACTGCAAAGCAAATATCCAGAATACCCAAAGCCTAGAAGAAAAATTGACGAAACACCCTAAGCCAATTATAGTTCAGAAATTTAAAAATAGGACAATCTAAAAGACTTTAAATATTTTAAAATACTTAAAAAGGCCAGGCACAGTGACTTGGGAGGCTGAGGCAGAAGTATCGCAAGTTCAAAGCCAGCCTCAGCCAGCCTCAGCAACTCAGTGAGGCCTTAAGCAACTTGATGACACCCTGTCTCAAAATAAAAAAAGGACTGGGGAGGTGGTTAAGTGTACTCCCCCCATAAAATAAAATACTTAGAAAATTAAAGAGAAAAAAATTAAGACTAATGGCATAAATGAACTGAGAATGGGTAAATATGAAAAATAACTAATTGAAATGCTAAAAATAAACAACATAGAACTATACCCAAAGACACAAGATAAACTATATTGGACATAATAGAAGGAAAAAATTACTTCATGAAAATATTCACCCAGAAATAGTGGTTAGATTTCTTCCTTATGTGTAGAAAAATAAAATAGAGAGAATGGTGGAGTCTATTTAAGGAGAGAATAACTAACTCTTCCCCAGAATTGAACTTAAACATAAGTTTGTACATTAAAACAGTAGTATGAGTACCAAAGAAGATGAATAAATATAAACCCAAACAATGTAAGTTATCGTAAAACTCAAAGAAAATTTAACAGTTACCAGGAAGAAAGAAAGACTATCACAAATTATCAGCATAGATTGATGTTCAAAAGGCAAGAATTATCAGCCTAGAGTTTTGTACTTAGAGAATGGGGGATATACTGTTATGGAGTACTTGAGAATGACAGACCACCACACTCAATGAGCCAAGTTGAAAGTGAAAATGTCCTTTCTTGAGCATGCCAGGCAAGTGGCTGGGAGCAGGCTAGCACCTCATAGAACTCCCAGGATTGAATTTTGAAAGTGCAAAGTTTATAAAGGCAAGGCCCACAAAGACCACAAGAATGTAGGTCAGTAAAGACTTTGTTGACAGACATTTTGATTATTTGAGATAGTTATTTTGATTATAAGATTTTAGAGTCTTTTGTTATACATCAGGGCCATAGTTAGGGACACAGGAAGGTCCCACTGTATTGTTGTCATAGTACAGCTGTGTGGAGGCTGGAAAGAAAACAGTTTAAGCAAGCATAAAATGGAGCCAGGTCAGAACAAAATGGCCCTTGTTTGGTTTGGTTCTTTTCCATTTCCCTAGAAATAGATAAGAAAAATACTTAGCAGAGAGTATATTGACTATAAAAATAACATATTTATAAACAACAAGAAAATGAAAGAAAAAAATGAAAGGCTGGAAAGAAGAAATAATGATGGAGATAAAAATGAGTAGTGAGAAGAGTGAAAAAGAGCAAAGAAAGAAAATAGAGAAAATTCCAGTTATTTAACTAATCACATGAAAAGTAAACAGATTAAACTCACCTTTTAGAAAAATCAGAAATGACCAGTGTGTTAGGTTCCCTGTTGTTATGATGAAAGACCTGAGAAAATAAATTCAAAGAAGGAAAGATTTATCTTTGCTCATGGTTTCTGTCCATAGTCATTCTGCTCCACTGCCTTTGGATTTGTGGTGAGGAGGAACATCATGGAGGGAGCATGTGGCAGAACAAAGTTGCTACCTCATGGCAGTCAAGAAGGAAAGATGGGGTGGGGAGTAGAGAGATATGGAGGAGGAAAAGGAGGAGGAAGAGGAGGAGGAGGAGGAGGAGGAGGAGGAGGAGGAGGAGGAGAGGGAGGGAAGAGATGGAGACAAGATAGAGCCTTCTTGGGCATGCCAGCAGTGACCCAGTACCTTCAGTTAGTCCTCACCTCCTACGTTTCCACCTCCCTCCAAAAGTCCATTAATTATAAGTCCATCAGTGAATTAATCCGTGATGAGATCAGAGCCTTCATGATTCAATCACTTCCTAAAAGCCCCACTTCTGAAAATTGCTGCATTGAAGACCAAAGCCTTCAACTCAAGAGCCTCTGGGGGGACTTTCCAGATCCAAATTGCAACAGTAAAAATGGATAGAGAAATAAACTCTAGATATATTTTGCTTATAAGAGACACATGTTGGAAATTTCAAAATAAAGGGATGTTTAGATATGCAAGATGAACATGAGGGAAACTAGAGGGAGAGTATTTTTTTGGGGTGGGTGCTGGGGATCGAACCCAGGGCCTTGTGCTTACAAGGCAAGCACTCTACCGACTGAGCTATCTCCCCAGCCCCCAGGAGTATTTTTTTGTTGTTGGTTTTCTGTGAATTATTTCAGAGTAGAAAGCTATTTTTAAAAAGGGGAGATAGAGAAAGGACATCCTATTTAAATATCTATGAAAAGAAAGAAGTATGGTAATATTAATACTATTTAAAATAAAATGATAGACAAAAAATAGTCAGTAGGGGAGAAAGATTAATCCATAATAATCAAAGGGACAATCCACTGAGAAAACATAATAATTATGGACCTGCATATATTTCTTACCAAATCCTGGAATTGTACAAAGCACTCTCTGAAGAATTACCTGGAGAGATGGACAGAAGAGTTGTACTAGCTTTTCATCATTGTGACCAAAGTACCCTACAAGAACAACTGGGAAGAGGAAAAGTTTATCTGGGGCTCACAGGTTCAGTCCAACTCCACATCATGGCAAAAGGGCATGGCAGAGGAAAACTACTCAGCTTGTGGTAGTTAGGAAGGAGGTAGGGAGAGGGAGGAGGAGTGGGGGAGAGAGGGAGAGGAAGAGGGAAAGAGAAAGAGAAAGAGAGAAAGAAAAGCCATGAACAAAATATTATCTCCAACGGCATGCCCTCAGTGACATGCCCACCTGCCTATAGTCATCACCCAGTAATCCATTCAAATTATTAATCCATCAAATGGATTAATGCACTGATGATGTTACAGTTCTAATAATCTAATCACTTCACCTCTGAACATTGCTGCATTGCCTAACACAAGAGCTTTTAGAAAGACACCTCATATCCCAACCATAACATCAGCACAGTGGTTCTATATATTCTATATATTTCTATCAGAAAAGGAATTTAGAAATCAAGAGTACTTTGAGCAATTCTGTAACACTACATCGAAAAAAATATTCAATTTTTGTAATTACCTAAAAAAATGTATTAACAAAGTTGGCTCAAGAAAAATAGAGAAACTAAAAAAGTAGATAAGCATTTTAAATTCACAGATATTATCAAAGCCTTTCCTGGTAGTTATTAAACGGTGTTAAATGATAGAGGCTTTTCATTCAAAAATAGTTAATTATTCTTTGATCTATTCCAGGGAGTCTGGTTTGTTATAGACAATAACAGAATGATGATTTCTTGATGAGTAAACTTTATCTGTAGTATTGATTATCTCCTTAAGAGAAGATTCATGGATGGAAATTCATAGGTCAATGGTTTAGCATTCTCACCTCTAAATGTGTTCCATGGTTGAGAACACACCATCCTGGATCCCAGCTTCCTGCACTGCCAAGGGTAATCGCTTCAGGACTATGTAGAGCTAGAATAGACTGACCATCAGGACTAATTGCACCATGCCATGTGAGCAAAACATGTTGCTATCAGAACACACTTCTTTGGTCAGTCTTTGTATCTAGCAAGATCAATCATTTATCATCTGAACCTGGGCATCTGCTAGATTTCATGTCAGGATAACAGATAAACTGGGATAAACTTGGGAGGACCAGGGATACATTGTCGCCTAATCATGATCTCTCCTGTTCAGAACATCTCCCACGTGTCTATCTTGATTCTCTATGCCCATCACCAAACCATCCATATCCATTATTTTCACTGTGAACTTCAGTTCTGCAGTCAGCAGATCCTCATCCACTCAGTCTCTGCTAAACATCTCCCTCTGTGTTCTCTCTCTCTCTCTCTCTCTCTCTCTCTCTCTCTCTCTCTCTCTCTCTCCATTAAGGGTCAAA
Source organism: Sciurus vulgaris (assembly GCF_902686455.1). Taxonomy (NCBI): domain Eukaryota; kingdom Metazoa; phylum Chordata; class Mammalia; order Rodentia; family Sciuridae; genus Sciurus; species Sciurus vulgaris. The sequence continues at coordinate 18,528,594 of NC_136470.1, read as the reverse complement.
CCCATGGCTTCTCTAATACAAGGCAAAATCTCCACCACTAAGCTGCATCCCCAGACCCTTGCTAAATGTTTCAATCACTTTCTGAATTCACTTGGAATCTGGCTGTCCCTTAGGAACATTCTTCTCACTTCAACCCTGTGATGGTTAATTTTATGTGTCAACTTAAAATTGACTGGGTCAAGGGATGCTCAGAAACATTTCTGGGGACGTTTGTGAGCATGTCTTTGGAAGGGACTAGCATTTGACTCATCCAATCTGTTGAGGGTCAGGATAGAACAAAATGGTGGAGGAAGAAAGGTGGAACTGCACTCTTTTCTTGAGCTGGGATATCCATCCTCTCCTGTCCTGCCACTGGAGCTGCTGGCTCTCAGACCTTTGGACTTCAGAATTACACTAGAGGTCCTCCTGTCCCTTAGACCTTCAACTGAGAGTTACAGCATAGGCTTCTCTCAAACCTGCAGACTCTGGATTACATCACCACTTTCTTGTTCCCCAGCTTGCCAATAGGAAATGGTGCACTTCCTGGCCTCCCTGACAGTACCTAATTCCTATAACAAATCCACTCATACATATCTCTCTTTGTCCTATTATTCTATTTCTCTGGAGAACACTAATACAAAGACTCGAGTAGAGCTGTTTTTCCTCTTATACTTCATGTTTATCAGGGTGAGAATATGACCCTAATATTTTCCTTTTGCCTCTCACGGACATTTCCAAACCATTTCTCCGCCTTTTCTGGGGAGTCAGTTGGAGGAGTTTCACCTTTGAACTTATTCTACCCAACAGCGAAACCTCCCCTCTATTTACTGCTATCATCTGGTGACATCCCTATCACTCCTCCTTGTACCCCGAGGATCAACTCCAGGCTAATTGCATTGCTGTGTACATCAACTTCAGTCATGATAACCAACACCTTCAACAATCAAAATGACCAGTCAGATATTATTTAATAATTTTGAGTTATTTCGGACATGATAAAGTAAAATCCTTTGTTTTTTAAAGATGCATTCCAATATATTTATACATGAAGTGTCTGGATTTGTCTTCAGATGGTAAAAAAATGAAATTTGGCCATGAGTTTAAAATTATTAAGATTATGATGTGTATATGGAGTATTTTTGACATTTTTATTTGTTCTTTTTAGATATACATGAGGAGAGTATGTTTTAACATACAATACAGTCATGGAGTATAACTTATTCTAATTAGGATTCCATTCTTTTGGTTGAACATAATGTGGAGTTTTACTGTGGTGTATTCACATGTGAACATAGGAAAGTTAAGTCCGATTCATTCCACTGTCTTTCCTATTCCCATTCCTCTCCCTTCCCTTCATTCCCCTTTGTCTAATCCACTGAACTTCTATTCTTCCCTCTTCCTCCTTGTTGTATGTTAGCATCCTCATATAAGAGAGATTCGACCTTTTTTTTTGGGGATTGGGTTATTTCACTTAGCATGACAGTTCCCAGACCCATCCCATTTACTGGCAAAAGACATAAAGTCATTCTTTTCTATGACTGAGTCATATTCTCTCTCATGTATATATATACACCACATTTTCTTTATTCATTTACCCATTGATGGGTACCTAGGTTGGTTCCATAGCTTAACTATGTGAATTGAGCTACAATAAACATTGATGTGGCTGCATCATTGTAGTATGCCAATTTTAAGTCCTTTGGGTATAAACAGAGGAGTGGGATAACTGGATCAAATGATGGTTCCAAGGTTTCTGAGGAATCTCCACACTGCTTTCCAGAGTGGTTGCACCAATCTGCAGTCCCACCAGCAAAGTATGAGTGTACCATTTCCCCCACATCCAACATTTATAGTTGTTTGTTTTCTTGATAATTGCCATTCTGAATGGAGTGAGATGGAATCTCAGTGTAGTTTTGATTTGCATTTCTCTAATTGATAGAGATGTTAAACACTTTTCCATGTATTTGTTGATCAATTGTATTTCTTCTTCTGTGAAGTGCCTATTCAGTTCCTTTGCCCATTGATTGACTAAATTATTTGATTTTTTTGGTGTTAAGTTTTTTGTGTTCTTTATTTATCCTGCAGATTAATGCTGTATCTGAGGTGCATGTGGTAAAAGTTTTCTCCCATTCTATAGGCTCTCTGTTCATATTCTTGATTGTTTCCTTTGCTGTGAAGAAACTTTTTAGTTTGATATCATGCCATTTATTGATTCTTGATTTTACTTCTTGCACTTTAGGACTCTTGTTAAAGAAGTCAGTTTCTGAGTTGATATGATAGAGTGTGGGGCCTACATTTTCTTCTAGTAGACACAGGGTTTCTGGTCTAATACCTAGGCCTTTGCTCTACTTTGAGTTTTGTGCAGGGTGAGAGATAGGGGTTAAATTTCATTCTGCTACGTATGTACTTCCAGTTTTCCCAGCACCATTTGTTGAAGAGACTATCTTTTCTCCAGTGTATGTTTATGGAGCCATTGTCTAGTATGAGATTACTGTATTTATGTTATGAGATAACTATATTTATCTCTGTGTCTTCTATTCTGTTCCATTCGTCTTCATGCCAACTTTGGTGCCAATATTATGCTGCTGTTGTTACTTATAGCTCTGTAGTATAATTTAAGTTCTGGTATTATAATGCCTCCTGCTTTGCTTTTCTTGCTAAGAATCACTTTGACTATTCTGGGCCTCTATTTTTCAAAAGGAATTTCATGACTGGTTTTTGTATTTCTATGAAGGCCATCATTCATTTTAATAGAAATTATATTAAATCTGTATAGTGCTTTTGGGAGTATGGCCATTTTGACAACATTAATTCTGTCTATTCAAAAACTTTTGAGATCTTTCCATCTTCTAAGGTCTTCCTCTATTTCTTTAGTGTTCTATAGTTTTCTTTATAGGGGTCTTTTTCCACTTTTGTTAGATTGATTCCTGAGGTTTTTGTTTTTGTTTTTGAGGCTATTGTGAATGGGGTAGTTTTTCTAATTTTTTTTTAGCTTATTCATCATTGTTGTATAGGAACACAATTGATTTATGGGTGTTAACTTTATATCCTGCTACTTTATTGAATTTATTTATGAGTTCTAGAAGTTTTCTGGTGGAGTTTTTTGGGTATTCTAAATATAGACTCTTATCATCAACAAATAGGGATAGTTTGAATTCTTTTTTTTTTTTCTTTCTATTTGTATTCCTTAATTTCTTTCCTCTAATTGTTCTGGCTACAGTTTCAAGGACTAAGTTAAATAGAAGTGGTGAAAGAGGGCATCACTGTCTTGTTCCAGTTTTTAGAGGGAATGTTTTTGATTTTTTTTCCATTTAGAATGGTCTTGGAATTAGTATATATAGCTTTTACAATGTTGAGGTACATTCCTATTATCCCTAGTTTTTCCAGGGTTTGAGCATGAATGAATGCTGTATTTTGTTGAATGCTTTTTCTGCATCTATTGAGATAGTCATGTGATTCTTGTCTTTAAGTCTATTGATGTGATTAATTAAGTTTATTGATTTTTGTATGTTGAATCAATCTTGTATCCCTGGTATGAACCCCACTTGATTATGGTGCACTATCTTTTCAATATGTTTTGTATGTCATTTGTCAGAATTTTATTCAGAATTTTTACATCTATGTTCCTTGATGTTTTTCTTGATTGGTTTTTTTCCCTTGATGTGTCTTTGGTTTTTGGTATCAGGATGATACTAGCCTCATAGAATGAGTTTGTAAGGGTTCCCTCCTTTTCTATATCATGGAATAATTTGAGTAATATTGGTGTTAGTTCTTCTTTGAAGGACTGGTAGAACTCAGCTGAGAAGCCATCTGGTACTGGTCTTGTCTTTGTTGGTAGTTTTTTTGTGGTGTCTTCAATTTCATTGCTTGAAACTGATCTGTTTAAATTTTCCATGTCCTCCTGATTCAGTTTGGGTTAGTCATATGTCTCTAGAAATTTGTCAATGTCTTCAAGATTTTCTATTGCATTAAGAGTATAAATTTTCAAAATAGTTCCTGATTATCATCTGTATTTTAGTAGTGTCCATGGTGATATTTCCTTTTCCATCATAAATTTTTAGTAATTTGAGTTTTTTCTCTTTTTCTCTTTGTTAGCTTGGCTAATGGTTTATAATTTTATTTATTTTTTCAAAGAAAAACTTTTTGTTTTGTCAATTTTTATTTGGATTTTTTTGTTTCAATTTTATCTGTTTCAGTTCTGATTTTAATTATTTCCTGTCTTCTACTGCTTTTGGTGTTGGTTTAGTCTTCTTTTTCTAGGGCTTTGAGATGTAATCTTCGGCTATTATCTGATGATTTTTTTTATTCTTTTAATAAATTAGCTTAATGCAATAAACTTTCCTCTTAGAACTGCTGTTATGGTTTGGATGTGATGTGTTCCCCAAAAGCTCACATGTGAGACAATGCAAGAAGGTTCAGAGGAGAAATGATTGGATTGTAAAAGTCTTAACCCAATCAGTGATTTAATCCCCTGATAGGAATTAACTGAGTGATAACTGAAGTGGTAGGGTGTGCCTGGAGGAGATTGGAATTGAGATATGGCCTTGGGGTATATATTTTGTAACTGAAGAGTGGAGACTCTTTTTCTCTCTCTCTCTGCTTTCTGATCACCATGATGTGAGCTGCTTCCCTTCACTACCCTCTCCTGTCATGTTTTGCCTTACTTTGAGCCCTGAGGAATGGAGCCAGCCTTCTATGGACTAAGACCTCTGAAACTGTGATCTCTCAAATAAACATTCCTCCTCTATAGTTATGCTGGTCAGGTCATTTGGTCACAATAGCCAAAAAGTTGACTAAAACAACTACTTTCATATTGTCCCAGAGATTTTGATATGTTGTATCATTCTCATTTATCTCTAAGTATTTTTTAATTTCTTCTCTGATTTCTTCTACTATCCATTGGTCATTCAATAGCATATTATTGAGTCTCCAGGTGTTAGAATAGCTTCAACTTTTTAATTTTATCATTGATTTCTAATTTTATTTCATTCATGCATCTGATAGAATGCAAGGTATTATCTCTGTCTCTCTCTCTCTCTCTCTCTCTCTCTCTCTCTCTCTCTCTCTCTCTCTCTTTTGTATTTGCTAAGAGTTGCTTTGTGGCCTAAGATATGGTATATTTTAGAGAAACATTTGTGTGAGACTGAGAAGAAAGTGTATTCAGTCATTGATGGATGAAATATTCTCTATATGTCTGTTAAGTCTAAATTAGTAATTGTATTTTTTAGTCTATAGCTTTTTTATTTAGTTTTTGTTTGGAGGATCTATTCAGTGATGAGATAGGTGTGTTAAAGTCACCCAGCATTATTGTTTTGTGGCCTAATTGATTTTTGAAATTGAGAAAGGTTTGTTTGATGTATGTTGATGCTCCATTTTGGAGAGAAAAATATTTATTATTGTTATGTCTTGTTGATGTATAGTTCCCTTAAGCAGTATGAAATATCCTTCTTTATTCATTCTGACTAACTTTGGCTTGAAGTCCACTTTATCTGACTTGAGGATAGGAACCCCTGCTTGCTTACGTGACCCATGTGAGTGATATATATTTTCCAATCCTTTTCCTTTCAGTCTGTGGATATATTTGCCTATGAGGTGAGTCTCTTGGAGACAGCATATTGTTTGTTCTTGTTTTTAATCCAATCTGCCAGTGTATGTTTTTGATTAATAGGCCATTTACATTCAATGTTATTATTAAGAAATGATTTTTATTCCCTGTTATTTTGATTTATTTCTGGTTTTTTAATTTGATTTAGTTTCTGCTTTGATTATTCTAGTGTAGTTCCTCCCTTTACTGGTTTTTAGTTTTATTTTTCAGTTCTTCTTCATGAAATATTTTATTGAGTATGTTTTGTAGTGCAGGCTTTCTAGTTCTGTGTTCTTTTTAACTTTTGTTTATAATAGAAGGTTTTTAATTCATTGCCAATTCCGAAGCTTACTTTTTCAGGGGATAGTATTCTTTGCTGGAATCCATTTTCTTTCAGAGTTTGATATATATTATTCTAAGACCTCCTAGCTTTGAGGTTCTGGGTTGAGAAATCACCTGAGATCCAGATTGGTATCTCTTTAAATGTAACTAGTCATTTTTTTTTCAAGTAGCCTTTAAAATTCTATTCTTATTCTGTATGTTAGGCATTTTCATAATAATGTGACTTGGTGTGGATCTGTTGTAATTTATTGGGGTCCTGCAAGCCTCATGTGTTCCATTTTATTTTTAAGGTTTGAGAAATTTTCAGATATTATTTCATTGAAAAGTTTATGCATTCCTTTGGTTTCTATCTTTGAACCTTCATCTACTTGATAGATCTTATATTTGGTGTTTTCATATTATCCCATATTTCTTGGAAGTTCTATTCATGGTCTCTTAACATCTTTTTTCCATTGTCAACCTTATTTTCAAGATTATAGATTTGTCTTTGTTACCTGAAATGCTATCTTCCAAGTGGTCTAGTCTGCTGGTGATGCTTTCCATTGAATTTTTAATTTGGTTTCTTGATTCCTTCATTTCATAGATTTCAGCATGATTTTTTTTTTGAGGATTTAAATCTCTTTATTAAAGTGATCTTTCACTTCCTGTATTTTCTCTCTGATTTCACTCTTTACATCTTCAATTACCTTGCAAAGCAATTTAACAATGAAATTCTAAATTCCTTCTCTGACATTTCTTCCACTGTGGTGTTGATGGATTCTGTTATTGAAGTATTTTGATTTGTTTGGGGCACTTTGTTCCCTTGTTTCTTCATGCTCTCTGTATATCTACCTATCTATCAGTATGGATCTGAGGCAGTAGAGTTTCTACTCTGTGGAGTTATAGTGTCCCCAAAGGTTTCCAGTTACTTCCCAGTTTGGAATTAGTCAAAGAATAACAAAAACCAATGCAAATAATAGGCAGCATTAAGCCAAATATTTCTTCCTATGACATCTACAATGTTAATTGTCACAATAAGCTGAAATGATGTGATCAGTTAATGCCCACAGTAAAAACAGTAAGTTTGCAAAAGGGTTTACAATTTCAAATGGTGAACAGGGAGAGAACAGAAGAGATGTAGGATGAAATGATTATGAGGTAGGAGGAGAGAAAATAGAAGTAAAAAGTTAAAGGAAGAGTGAAAAAGACATCAAGAGAGTTTGGCTGTTAGCAGAGGAAAACAGATAAAGAGAATCAAGGGAAACAGATAAGTGAAAGAAAAAAAACATATAAAATAAAAATTAAAGAACAAAAATAAATATAAAAGAATATAAAACTAAACAAATATAGTAATTGAACATCTTAGTCCTCAAAATACTGATCCATGGAAAATAACTGCCTTAAAACAATGCTAGAAATGAGAAAAAAATGCATGTATAATTGTCCATGAAACATTAACATCAAAAGTCAACAAAGAAAAAGAAAAAGAAAAAAAAAGAACTTGATGAAAAGTTAGAGAATTGTTTTGGTTGGAATTCAAAAAAGTCTCTGTTTCCCTTCTCAGCAGTGTTAGGTAGTGTGGGTTGGAGTGTGATGTCTGCTCCACCCTTAGGATGGAGTTGCTAGAATGTGAGAGGAAATCCAATCGGCAGAGTCCCTGGAGGTGGGGTTTAGGTTTAGGTAGGCTCCAAGTACTTCTTTGAAGGGTGATTGATCTGAAGATTTTAAATCAGTGCGCCTCCAGCACCCAGTAGATGTTGGTACACACTGGGAGAATCCTTAGTTCCCTCTCTCATCCAGGGACCTCACATTTCCTAGTCTCTTGGGTTCAGTCTCCAAACTCAATTTCTCCTACCCTCCACACTTTTGAATTCCTGGCCAGGAATGTCTCTCCCCGCAGGTCCTGTGGCCACTGGACTCAAGGGGAAGAAGATTTGGTCGGGTTTTCACAACCTATATTCCCTTGTGTAAACCCCTCTCCATATTTGATTTTCTCCTGGTCACTTAGGCTCTATGTCATGTGCTGTGGGGTTTGCCAGGCCTGAATTGTGGGCTCAGTTTGTATTTGCCAGCAATCAGCTCCTCCAGCTGCTGGACCCCATGCCACAGCTGAAAACTGGTTCATTCTTTTGTCCTCTGCAGGCAGCCAAGAGAGATGTGGCTTCTTTCCCCTGCCCCCACGTTATGAAATTGTGTAGCATGCTTTTTAGGTTAGTCTGGCAGCGCCTTTGATCTCTGATCTCTCTATACCCAGACACATCACAGGCCTCCTAAAAGTATGGATTCCTTTAATTCCCTTATCCTACCACTTTGCTTAGGGGGGAGCCATGCCAGCTGCTGCTGCCAGTGGAGGTGGTGGCAGTGGTGGTGCTAGGGGTTTCTTTCTTATTTTATTATATCTAACTTTCTGAATCCCCGATCTGCTTTGTATGTCTAGTATTACTTCCCTGTAAATTCTCCCCTCTTATTTTTTCACCCACCTTGCTGAAAAGCTGCCTCTCTGCTTTCTTGGTTCCACACCATGGTGCAGTCAGGAAAGTGACCTCCTCTATTCTGCCATCTTGAAAACACAGAGATTTATCATGCATTTCTTTCTTATTTGTGTATGCCTAAGGTTTGTCATGAAAAAGCATTAGCTACCGTCTCTGTGAGTCTTCCAGTTGACATAAGGGCTTTATAGTTCCTTGACTTCTCTATTCCACTGGAATCACTCAAATTTATGGTCATACTTAATGGTGTCAATCCAGAAATTACACCACCTAAATCCCCATTTTTAAAGCTCTCATTCTCCCACTGATACTGCCTACATTTCAATCTCATTTATTCTAGTAAATTCCAGCATTCTCAATCTCATTAAGTTTTCCATTTCATTGGCCTGACAACCACATTGTCATTTGTGCCCCCAGCTCCAGTCTGTGTTTACTTCCCTCCCTGTTTAGCTTAAATGGTATTATCAAAAGTCCTTAGTGTCCTCAGCTACTTTGCTTTATTTTCTTTGTGACATACCTGTCCAACAATGTCTCAACACTGGCTGAAATCTACCATCTGCCATCTTTGGGTCAGTTCTTGCACAGATAAACTTGTTAAACAAAATTCGTCCAAATGAATTGACTTTTTTCTCTTTAAATTTATGTTTACAACATTTGAACAGACACTCAACACTGTCCAGTAATTTCTAAACATTTCCTTAATAAGTTTGTTTACCTGTCAAGATCACTAATACATCAGTCTCTCCACTTGATGTTCATCAAGTCTCCATTTGTCCTACTAATCCCAGCTAATGACCCACCTTCTGCTTTACTAATATGGTGAAATTCATCTGAGAGAAATGCCTTATCTTCTCATTACCATATCTTCAAACCTACATCTGCATCTCCTTTTCTTCCCATCTATTACTTCCTCTTACCAAATACCAATTCTTCCATATTCTCAGAATAATTTGCTTACCCAGGAATTAAGCTCCTTGGACAGACTCCAATATTAACTAACTCCTCTACCAATATTAATCTTCCAAGTTACACTGAATTATTCTAATTGGACTAGAATCAAGAGCTAGGCTAGCTGACACTACTCAAACTGAAATATGCACCCAAATCATCCGGAAGTCTCATGAAAATGCAAATTTTGATTCACTAAGTCTGGGATGGGGCCTGCAATTCTCCATTTCTCACAAGTTCCAAAGTGATGCACTAGTCCATTTTACCATTTTTTGAGTAGCAAAGCTTTAGAGCTTCTTAGAATGCAAGTAAGACTTTATAACATGGCAGAGGTACAGCAGGGTGATGTTAAAAATACCAACTTCAGTAAAGACACTAAATTCTTGAAAAGAATGCAGGCCACAGATCTGCAGCAGGGCCCCAGAGCCTTCTGCTGGGTTAGGACCTAACTATTTACTTTCAAGACTGTGAACAGGTCCATAAGTGTCCAGAACTGGTGTTCAGAGCAGTGGGGATTTAGCAAATAGTATCAACAAATAATACCAATATGAACCAGCTGAATGTCAACCTTTATTTCATGTGATAAATTTTAGGAGGAACAAATACAAATATCAATGGGACAACTCTGAGTTTGAGTTAGGAAGAATACTCATGATGCAACCAAAGATGAAGTGGACTAAGTGAGAAGGAATTTTAAGTTCCTGAAAATTTTCATAATAAACTGTTTAATTCAGACCATAGTTTACAGGTTGTTCAGACTTTTTTTCAGAAAGAATGATTTTGAAAATAATTAATGATTAATTTAATTATAAAATTATTAATTTAATGTAATTAAATTACATTAGAAAATCATTACATTGAAAGAGAATTTCCAATTCTTTTCTCAATTTTATTTTTTTCCTTATTGCACATGATCAATAATAAGTAGCAAGTAAATTCTGCAATAGGTCAGAATTAAAAAGTCAAATATTAATTTTATTTCTAAACATTAGTAGCAAATAATTAGAAAATGAAATTAATATGAAGAATATCACTTATAATAGTCAGAATATGATGTGCTTGGAAATAAGTTGAACAAAATATATGCATTATTAACCATTAATGCATACAACAACATGGATTAATTTTTTTCAAAATATTAGGGTGAGCCAAAGAGCCCAGAACAAAAAAGTACTTACGATTTTGTTGATAAGAAATTCTAAAACAGAACAAACTAATCTGTAAATGTGGAAAGCAGATTAGAACAATGGAGGGAACTGAAAATTGGCTTCCAGGAGGCATCAAGGAGCCGGGGTGATGGCAGGGTTCTAGAGCTTAGTGGTGTCCATGGCCACATCTGCCATTGATATTGGAGGGGGCAAGCTATGCTCTTTCTCCATCAAGAGAAAGAAAATTTACCAGGTTCTGATGAAAGGCAATTAGAGACACTAGTAAGTCATTTTCTTCTCCTAAATGCTTGGCTTTCTGAAAAAAAAAAAAAAATCAGAATACTGATATTTTTCCCTGACATTTTCAGTGAGCCACGTGAAGAACTTCCATTGAAGCTCTTGACAAATGTAAAGTGGTAGGGCTGTGCGTGGGGTCTTTCCGGGTTGTTTGCCAGCGCTGACTCTGAATCACAAAGTCATGTTCCCACATGATGCCAATGTTCTCAGCCATCCTCAGGTCTGCTTTGTTTTTTCCCCTTGACTTCCCATCAGCTCTAAACCTTGGACACTTGCCTCTGTCCTCAATCCAACTTCTGAGTCCAGAAGGGCACAGAAGCCAATGCAGCTCACCACCAAACCCAAGTCTTTTGAAAATTCCCACTGCCTGGCTCAGAGGCCGCCCTGAGTCTCTACCGCTTCCCCTCCGCCACCCTGTGACTGCGCCAGGCATCCTCTCTCCCTGCCTCCTTGCAACTCTCCTTTCTACCAGTGACTTGCTTTCCAAAGTTACTGAGAAGACAAGGTCATAAAATGCGACTCCCTCAGTTACACACGTTCCCCAGTCCTTCACTTTCCTCTTTACTCCTGTAGTTCCAGCTTTGCCAACAACCTAACCTGGGTGGACAACCTCCCCTCTGTTCGTGCTTGGCACCCCTACTTGCTGGGATTTGGGGGTCCATTCCGTTTACTTTCTATTCACTATCATCAAGTTTCTCATCCTCATGGGACACATCGGCCCCTTCTGGTAACCCCAGTGACTTGGGAGACTGAGGCAGGAAGATTGCAAGTTTGAGACCAGCTTCAGCAATGTAGTGAGACCCCCCACCCCAATCTCAAAATAAAAAATTACAAAGGGCTGGGGATGTAGGTCAGTGGTAAAATATCCCTGGTTTCAATTCCTGAAACTCCCAAGAAAGTTTCTCATCCTCTCAACTTTAAAAAACCTTATTCCATGCAAAGAAATTCCAGAACTTTTATACAAGCCACTGCCCCACACTGTCCCATTACCAAATATACCAGTTACACCTTTTACCTGCCCACTTCATCTGTGAGGCAGTGAAGTACAGTGGTTAGCAAAGTGGACATGAAACCACCTCTGGGTTTGTCTGGCTCCACCAAATACTAGCCACATGATCTTGGTTAAGTTACTTAAATTGCTGTTCTTTGATTTCCTCATCTGTAAACTGGGGATAATAATAGGACCTACTACTTTCCATTGTTGGAAGTCTGACAGATGTTAAGCACTTAACGCAGTGCATTATAATAATGCTTAGTATGTGCCACACATTAAGTCCATGCCTGTTGACAGCTGAAAATGGTCTCTGTTATGAATCCCTTCAATAATTCATAAATGTTAAGCATTAATTTGTCTTTGTTGTTGTAGCTGTTGTTGTAACTGCTGTTTTGGGAAGGGCACACCTGTTCTATGTAATGGTTTATAAATGTTTTCTGATTCATTTTATTTCTTTTTCTTTTATTTTCTTTCTTTCTTTTTTTTTGGTACCAGGGTTTGAACCCAAGGGGCTTAACCACTTAGCCATACCCCCAACCCTTTTTATTTTTTATTTTGAGACTGGGTCTCACTCATTTGCTTAAGGCCTCACTAAATTGCTGAGGCTGGCTTTGAACTTGTGATCCCCCTGACTTAGCCTCCTGAGCTGCTGGGATTACAAGCATGTGCCACCTTGCCCGGCTCCTGATTAATTTTTAAGCTCTTTATAAGCTAAAGTTATTAACTATTTCTGTTATTCTGTCTTAGTATTTGAAAACATCTTTTTACTCTGTCATTGGTCTTTCCATTTGTTGAGAGCATCTTAGGTCGTCTTTTTCTTTGTTGGTAGTGGGGATTGAACTCAGGGGCACTTTACCACTAAGCCATGTCCCCTGCCTTTTTTGATTTTTTTGTTTTGAGACAGGGTGTCACCAAGTTGCTTAGGGACCAGCTGAGTTGCTGAGGTTGACCCAGAACTTGCAATCCTCCTGCTTCAGCTTCCAAACCACTGGAATTACAGGCCTGCATCACCACATTCAACATTTTTTTTCTTTTATACCTAAAAAATTCTTTCCCATTATTGTATCAATTACAGTTTCTATTTTATGTTTTTTTTTTTTCTTTCCTCCCACCTCCAATCCAAATATGTTCTGTTGACTGTTAAAAAGTACTTTGTGCTCTTTGGAGAAGAGGAGAGTCTCAAGAGTGCTTATTATTTGAGTGGGGGTTATTTAATAAATAACAGTAATGTTTCTAAAGAGATAATTCAGTGTGATACTTGTAAATCAAGGAATTTGCCAACCATTTCTCTTAAAGAGTAAGGAATCATTACTACAGAAGTACCATAATTTGCTGAAAAGATGTGTGCTTGAAAAGAGGCAAACGTGAATATTATCAAAGAAGCCTATTTCTTGAGATTGAATACGTTCTACCTCAATATCCCTTGGGAAATAAGCCTCCAGGAACTGCCTGCTGAAGCCCTTGCTTCTCTGGCCGTTTGTAAGGCTAAGCTGAATGGAGCTGCTGGGGGCGGGAGGTGGGGTGCTGATCTCCTTCTCCGACAATAGCTTCTTCATTACCTGCCTGGCCCTTTTGGCAGGATAGATGAGTTATGTGCCATTTCCCCAGGGTCTTTTTTTTTTTTTTTTTTGTATCAGGAATTGAACCTAGGGGCCCTTAACCACTGAGCCTCATCCAAGCCCTTTCTATTTTTTATTTGGAGATAGACTCTAAGTTGTTCAGGGCATCACTACGTTGCTGAGGCTGGCTTTGAACTTGTGATCCTCCTGACTCAGCCTCCAGAGCTGCTGGGATTACAGGCATGCACCCCCATGCCTGGCTCTAGGGTTTTCTTGTGGTTGTTTCTGGGACCTGATGGAAATCTGGACCGTCTCTAGCAGGAGGCCTGCAGCCCCCTGCCTTCAACCTCAGCAGGCTGGCCGTGCAGTAAAAGACATCAATTAAATCCTGCAGGATTCATTTCCAGTCGGGATCACATGGAAGACATGCTGGAGTTAGTGAAGATGTCTTCATCTGAAAATAATTTGTCTTATAATTAATTCCCTGAAGACTCTAAAAATACCCAGAACTGACAATCATGTTTTTGTCGTGGTCTACTTTTCTTTCATAGGTGGAAGAATATTTTTGGCTCCATAAGAGACTCCATCTTTGCAACTCTGATCCTGGTGCAGTTCCATGTAGGTGTTTCTGGTGTTCTTCTGGCTTTGGATATAGAATCCTGTGCTTAAGCTGCTGTGACAACTGTCCATTTCACCTAGAACTTCTGAGGCAGCGTAGGTGAATGTCAGGCAGAAACTCTGCTCTCCAAAAAGAAACTTAGGAGCAGAATAAGCCTAAGAAAAGTCATCTTGCCAGAGACTTTTTAATAAAAGAACTTTTGTGTTAATGTGAGTTGTTTGGTGATTCTGAGGCCTTGCTTGGGTTTTCAAATTAATAATCAGTTTGTTCAAGGAACACTTTCTAAGCCCTTCTTCTTAGTAAAATTTAGATTACAATTCTTATTCTACTTACAAATTTAGTAAGTTTTTAACACACTCCTTTAAAGGGTTGACTAGTATCTTCCCCAAAATTTATGTTTATCCAGAAACTCAGAATGTAACCTTCTTTGGAAATACAGTCATTACAGATGTAACTTGGGTGAGGATGGAGATGAGAACCTACTGGATTGGGGTGGGCCAATGAAACCCAATGAAAACCAATGAAAGCACCTTTGTTAGACACAGAAAAAAAAAAAAAAAAGGCAGCAATACAGAGAAGATGGTCAGGTTAAGATAGAAGCAGAGATTAGATTTATGCTCTCACAATCCAAAGAACTCCAATAGCCACTAAAAACTGGACAGGGATAGATTTTTCTCTAGAATTTTCAAAGGGAGTATGGCCATATTGACATCTTTATTTCAGATCTCTGGCTTAGAGAGTGAAGGGGAAAAAATCTATTGTCTGAAACAAATAGGCTGTCGTACTTTGTTGTAGTAGTCCTAGAAACTAATTAATAGAAGGGGTTTTGAGTCATGGTTTCATTTACAAACTTAAATTCAATTCCTTTAAATAATTTAAGCTACAGTTTAAATATTTGTTTACCTTTTAAAATACTTAATTATCTGACAAATCTTACAAGGTATTTAAATTCTTATAACTCTAATAAATACAATATATTAATGTGGCATTCCTAAATTTTCTTTTAACTTCAGTGTTATAAGCTCAGTAGGATTCTTCTCATACCTTTCAGTTAAAATCACAGGGTTACTTAAGATGCATCCACATCAATGTTCATAGCTGCTCAATTCACAATAGCCAGATTGTGGAACCAACCTAGATGTCCTTCAATTGGTGAATGGATAAAGAAACTGCTGTGGTATATTTATACAATGGAATATTACTCAGCCATAAAGAATAATAAAATTATGGCATTTGCAGGCAAATGGATGAAATTGGAGAGTATCATGCTAAGTGAGATAAGCCAATCTCAAAAAACCAAAGGAAGAATGATCTCGCTGATAAGCGGATGATGATACATGATGGGGGGAAAAGGGGCAAGAATGGAGGAAGGAGGGACTATATAGAGGGAAAAGAGGGATGGGAGGGGTGGGGGGAAGGGAAAAATAACAGAATGAATCAAACAACATTACCCTATGTAAATTTATGATTACACAAATGGTATGCCTTTACTCCATGTATGTTGGGACTAATGACACGTTAACTAACTCAGGCTGACTCCTTACTCCCTAGCAAGTGAGCAAGATCAAGGCCTCAAAGGCAGTTTCAATAGTTAATGACGATAAATCGGACCTCGGTCAGGGATGGTTAACAACAGTTCCGCGAATATGATCAGCTCGTGCTTGCCATACAGTCCTATGGGACTCTCGCTTGCGTGAACCCCCATGCCTTGCTGACCTTTAAGCTGATTGGTTCCCGCCTAGCCCCCACCCTACATAAAAGCTGTGTGATTTCCTCAATAAACGAGTTCCTGCTGTGCCTCACGTGCTGACAGACCTCCCGGCTCTGGTGTGTTTCCTTTGCCGCAACACTCATCATCCTGCTGGGCCCTGTATTCTCCTCAGGCAGAACCTGAGGAGGTACATCGGACCTTGTTACCCTACAAGGAGCAACACATGTACAGAGAATCAACTTGTATCCTATTTGTTTACAATTAAAATAAATTTTAAAAAATCACAGGGTTAGATCAATTATTCAATTGTATATTTTAGTTAAAATTCTCTTAAGCCTGACAAATGTGTGTGTTTTTTTAAAGCCAATATGAAGAATATTAATACCATGGGTCTGATTCTCTTAAACATTCCTATACTTTATTTTAAATTTTACCAGAAATCATCTGCTTGAGGTCATAAAAAAGAAGCAGAACTATTGGCCAGGACACTGACTAGATTTTTGACCAATTGCACCTGCTAAGCCAAACTTTGTCACAGTTCATCATGGTTTCCTGATAGAGAAAAAGTTGTCATTTCCTTGGGTTTGCCTGACAGAATTACTTCCTCCTACTATTAAGTGAAATATTGCAAGCCCCACCCAGGACAGTACTTCACTCGACTGTGATTTCCACTATTTGGTGCTCAATATGTTTAAATACTTTTCCAACTAGGTCCAAGATAGTTTGCATTCGAGGGCATTCTGTATTATCTTCACAATTTTCTTATCTCAAGGTCACAACGTCTACTGTATACCCATATGATATCTTCTTAGATGCTGGATATCACCCTTGTGGCCTTGCTGGAGTATGTGATCTCAAATACTAAGATCATTCAAGCATCATTTGTTCTGAATGACATTCAAAAAGGTTCAAAAGCAATGAGTTTTAGAGGATGCTATGGAATTAGTCTGAGGCAAAGGACTAGGAAGACAGGCATCACACCATGGCTGCCAGGGATGAGAGGTGGGGGAGAGACGAAGAAAATCCAGTTCCTTGTGATGCAGTGGGGGTGACAGAGCTCACACTAATCTCAAAGCCAGTAATAAGATGGAACTCACACAGACTTCCAGGTGATATTCCAGCAGTTCACTGGATAACGTATCTGGCTTCTTTTGAGCTAGAGTTGCGTTGGTTGTGCTACAAAGTGAATAGTCACCCAGACCTTTCTTCTCTGCCTCCAGTATGGTCTTTGGGTACAAATGCAGTGACCTCATATTGGCTTATCTACTCACCGTTCAGCTCATTGCCTCACTCTCCTGCCTGTGCCCTCAACACATTCTCACACATCTCCCCCAATTCTGGGAACACTCTTTTTTTTGGCTCCGGCATCCAGATGGCATCCGGACTGTCCAGTCCCCATGGAGCATTATCCCACTCTTGCCCTGAGGGAGAATATAGCTTTCCTGCTGGAGGTTTTCTTGTGTTTCCCCTTGGTTCTCACTCTTTCTCTGAAGCTCCCTGCAGAAATGACCATGCCTCTCTACAAACATTGCTGCATTAACACAGGTGCTTTTAGGGGGCACCTCACATTCAAGTCATAACAGCTCTCTTTCCATTTTAGGGTTCCATTTAGTCACCTGAGTGGACGGAGCACACCCCTTAACAGTCTTCTACAGGGGGTCTGATGCATTCCTAAGTCTGGCATGGAGAACTGAGATTGTCACTCTCTGTCTCCTCCAGTCTTCAGTCTCTGGTTCAAACATCTGTGTCCTAGACACTATCACAGGCAGGCCTGAGAGACCCACTCACCCAAACTCAACCAGAGACATCCATACCTTAGTGGATTTAGGATTTAGAGGCTGCTCTTGAACTTATGATGCACCTGTCTCAGCCTCAGGAGCTGCTGAGATTGTAGGTCCACGCCTTGCTAATTTCTTGGTTTTGATGAATGTACCAACATTATGTACCACAGTTATGTAAGATGTTAGCATTAGGGGAAACTGGTTGGAGGGTGGGTGCAAATGTAGAAATCCTATATGCTATTTTTTGGAATTCCCCTGTGCCTCTAATTTTTTTTTTTTTTTTTAATTATTGGAGTTCTGTGATGGACACCTGACAATCCTAGTGACTTGGTAGGCTGAGGCAGGAGGATTGTAAGTTCAAAGCCAGCCTGGGTATCTTAGCAAGATCCTGTCCCAAAATGAAAATGTAAATAAATCTGCGGCTATACCTTAATGAGAGAGGACACCACGGTTCGGTCTCTAGTAATGCAAAAAATATTTTAAAAATTAAAATCTGTGATTGTGAGAGTAAGTTAGAAATTAATATATTCTTCCTGTGTGTTTGTATCCAAGTAGAAATGTATGATGATTAAATGTCATGGAATGATAGCATCGTGGTTCTCTATACCAGGCTTTAGGATTACCTAGAGATTTTGTTTAAACAGATTTCTAGGACCCACTCCAGAGGATTTGATTCAACAGATCTGGGATGCAGAGCCTGAAACATGCATTTCTAACTAGATTACAGGTGATAATGCTAATGCAGGTCAGGGGATTCTATTCTGAGTACCACAGGAATAACATTAGCTCTCTGCACCAAGCACATAAATACAGGTGTGACTGTGACTCAAAATTGCACTTCCTTCACACTCTAGCCACATGGGCGAGGTATAACAGGGGATAACTGGCAGGGGAACAATTGGATCCACACACCCTAACACCCACAGCCCAGAACTGCATGGCATGAACAATAGAAGCTGCCTCTGAGTGGACAGAGACAGAGACCACTTGACAAGATTTTGTCATGAAGCCATCGCACATGTTCAAGATTGGAGACAGATGTGCCTTGTTCTAGAACCCAGCTAAAAATGACTGTGTGTAGTTTGTGCCAGGCTAGCGCAGATGCTGGTAAGGACTTGGAGTCAAGACCCCAAGACTCCGGGATTTGGGTGGAAGCAGGCTTGTGGCAAGCAGCCTGCAAACTTGTTTATTGCAGGAACAGCTATACATTTTATAGGCTTCTTGCCCAATCACAATGTGCCACGGGGGATCAGACCACCAGGCTCCTATATGAGTTCTCTAGGTAACACTGAGTCAACTTGGGACAGTTGTTTACTTTCCTAGGTGGGAGAAGCAGAATGCTCCTCCCTGCAAGTTTTCCTTACACACTTGAGACATTCACTGCTGCCAGCCAAGAGCTAGGATTTCTCCCAACAACTGTGTATGTCTTATTAAGCAGAGTGATCATGTGGCTTTCTGTGCTCTGGAGCTATGCAGAGTAATATTCTGTTGTTATTGATAGCACTTCTATTTTGATGAGGGAGGATGTGATTACCTGTGGATTTATACCTCTAGGTGATATGACTCACATTTCTGAACTTCTGGAAGAGCAGTTAGCAGTAAAACAGTCTTTTGATATCATAAAATATCAAATAAACAATATTTTCCCTTCGAAATTGTGTAAAACAAAACCCATTATAGAAAGCTATAAAAATAAAGAAAATACCATCATTTTTTTCCCATCTGATATAATCTTAATCTATGTTGTTTTTGTCTCTCAGTCTTTGGTGCAATGATACTTAATTTAGTTATAAGTAGAGTTCACATAATTTTGAAATCTATTTACCCAATTAATTTAGATCACAAATTATGCTTCTAGATTATTTTCATATCATCATTTTACTGGTAACACTTCTGTATTCTCTTCTATTATCATTTGCAAAGAATGCATACATTTTAAATGATTATGTCTGAATTTAATTAGCCATTTCCCTGTTTTGAGCACTGTGGTTGCTTTGAAATTTTTGAAACAACCAAAGCCATAGCAAGGCATAGGTTAATCACAACCTAACGATACACATTTCTTTGGATTAGTAATGGTCTCTGCCATGAAAACTATTAGCATTTGTTCTGGGCTGGTGAGCATGGTGCTCGATGAGACTAAGGTACCAATTAGTTCTAATGAAAAAAAAAAAAAAATGACATGTCCATCTGGCCAGAATGGAATTCTTGATTCACTCAAAACATTACCAGTTATAGAGTTTGAATCTGAAATGGATCCCAAAGTTCTATATGTTAAAAGCTTGGTCCTCAGCATGGTGCTATTTGGAGGTGGTAGAAACTTTAAGAGGCAGGGCCTAGTGGAAGATCTTTGGGTCATTGGGAGTGTCCTCTCAAAGGGAATTGTGGATCTTGGCCCCTTCTTTTCTCTCTGATTGCTTCCCAGCTGTGAGGTGAGCAGTGAGCTCCCTGTGATGGTGAGCTCTTTTGTCACAGGCCCAAAAGCAACGAGGCCAAAAGATCATGGCCTGAAACTTTCAAAACTATGAACCCAAATAAACCTTTTCTCTTAGTCATTTATTATTTTAAATTGGTTAACTAATTAATTAATTTTTTTGATAGTAAAGATTGAACCCAGGTCTTCATACAGGTTGTTACTGCAATTCTACTTGAAAATGTGGAAAAAACCTTTGGGTAGTTTGCAGAAGGAGTTTGGATGGGTTTGGAGAAGCAGAGTAGAAAGAGTCTAGAATGCTATAAGTGAAGCTTAACAGGCAATTCTGGTGTGGGTTCAGGAGACCAGAAGGTTGATAGGAATGGGGGTAGTAAAGGCTATACTGATGAAGTTTCAGAAGGAGATAAAGTTCATTGGAAGTTGGATTAGACCATTGGTGTAATCATCCTGATACCATGGCAAAGAGTTTGGATGTATTTTGTTCATTCCCTGTATAAAACACTGGGAAAACAGAAAAGATGCCTGGAGGGCATCTCAAGGAAGTGGTTATAAGGTCAAACCCACCCCCCTTAGGTGCCAACATGGCGCTGGCCGAGCTTCTCTTCCTGATTTTGCTCCTCATAACTTCTTCCCTCCGGGAACTCGTGCCCAATTGGCACTCGACACCCGGCCCAGACCCCTAGCAACAAGACTCACCCAATCAACCATCACCCCATCCCCCAGCAACAAGGCTCTCCCAATCAACTCTCACCCCGTTTCATGCCTCAACCAATCAACCTCTTCCTGGCCCTATATAAGTGTGTGCATTTTTAAAATAAAACGGACTTCTCTGGTGATTTGCTTTGGACTGTGGCTCCATACACTTCTTTCAGTGGTAAAAGCTTAGTCATCTCAGGCTCAGAGATGTAGAAATGCAAATTTGTTTCAAAGACTTTCCAGGGCAGAGTCTTTTGAGAAGAGAGTCTGGGGGTTGCCCTGTTTACCCAGTACCATCCTGGGAATTGTTTCCCATGTTCAGCCAGTGAGACATCCAGAGGAAGCTATGGTTCAAGGGAATCCAGGTACAACTTGTTCTGGGGTAGCCCCTGGCATCACCCACTTGACATTTTCCATGTGATACTGCTTTTCAGGGCATGCAAGGATTTGGGGGTCACGAAGGATTCCACCAAGATTTCAAAGGGAGGACTGGGTGTTTCAGATTTGGGGGTCCTTGAAAGTAGCATCTGCCAAGGAAAGCTGCAGGCAGCATGCAAAGCCTGTCAGAAAGAGAAAGAAGCCATGTGGTCAGCAACCAGTAAAGTTGCAGGGACAGAGATGCCCAAGCCCTACGGAGCCAACATTCCCATCAGCACATGCCATAGATTTTGGACACAGCTGTAGACACATGCTTGCAGCTGTTTGGGGAGGAGGCCATGCGCAAGCGCGGGAAGACGCGCCCACCTGCTGGCTTGCATCACCTCCTCCCCTGCCCTTATGCGCACACATGGCCGGCTGCGCTTGAGGCATCCGTGGAGGGAGCAGTGGGAGCTCGGAAGCGTTGGCGCAAAGTGAAAACTCCTGGAGGTTGCCTGAGCGCAAGGAGCCATTGCGACTGCGCGCCCTCAGGCAGTGGCACGCAGCCCCTGCGCCCGTGGCCCTGAGCAAAGGGTTGCAGCTGCTGGCGCGCCTGGAGGCCACAGGGGAGAGCAGCCTGCTGCTGGAGGCGCAGCTGCGGCCACTGCCTGCTCTTCCAGGCCTGCACGGTGGCCACCTTGGGCGGAACTGATTTTGGCACCAAGGCGTCTACTTGGGGAGAGAGGCAAGCAATGAAGCAATCAAGGAAGCATCACTAAAGAAAAATAAAGAGGTTGTTCATTCCCAGTCCGCCTCCAATTCTTTCCCGCGGTCTCGTTCCTGCAGGCGGCAACACAGAGCTTTAGGATTTAATATTTGTCCTGCTGGGTTTCAGTTTTGCTTTGAACTGATACCCTCTTGCTATTTTCCTGTTCCTTTTGAATAAGAATACATATTCTGCACCTGTTCCACTATTGTTATTTTGGAAGTGCGTAGTCTTATTTTTGCAGGGTTTTTAACCACATTTGCCTTGAGTCTTAGAGGAGACTTTGGACTTAGGCTTTTGAGTTATGCTGGAGTAGTCAAGACTTTGTGGATTCTTGGAGATAGATCAAATGCATTTTGCATTGTTAGATGGACACAAACTTTTGAAAGTCACAATCTGTCAAAGGCCCATGTGTTAAGGGCTTGATCCCTAGTTGGTGCTGTTGGGAGATGGTGGAAACTTTAAGAGGTGGATCCCAGTGGGAGGATTTTCAGTCATTGAGGGTGTGCTATCAAGGGGGATTATTGGCCCCTCCCCCCCCCTTTTTTTCCTTCCCAGTCATGAGGTATGCAGATAATATGCTCCTTACCGTGACATATATACTACCTTGTGTATAGGCCCCAGAGCAATGGAGCCAATTGATCATGGATGAACTGGAACTTACAAAACTGTGAGCCAAACTGAATCTTTTCTCCTTCTAAGCTGACTCTCTAAGGTATTTGTTGTAGCTATGGAAAGCTAATATACCAATACATGTCATTTGGCTACCAGGTAGCCACGCACCCAGCAGCGATGTACCCAGCTATTACTGTTAAAGAATGAAACGTCGTGTGGTTGTTATTTCTGGTGATATGAACTTCATTTTCCTACAGAGAACCTTATTTATAATATCTGAAAGTGGCTGAAACTTCATTTAGAACTTGTAAAAGATGTTTTCCTCAAAGTCAGGAGGCTAAAACTTTTCATGACATTTCATGACGGGAATGAGAGAATGAAGTTTTAAGACCGTCTTTGGGAAATATTCCCCTATGTTTAATTGGCTATTCTTTCTTGAGTTCTAAAGCTACTTGCATCATAACACATCTTTTAGTTCTACTCTTCACCACAAAACCACTTTGAAGAAACTTATCTAAGATCCCAGGATCCACTGTTTGAAATGGATCACTAGCATTAACTTTCCTTCAGAGATCCTCAATTAGTTTGAAATTATAAGTTCACAAGTGACATTGCAATTACCAATTTAAACTCTTTATACCTCATCTCTAAAATGGGGACAATAATGACACTTACATCACAGAGCTAATTATATGAGCTTAATATAAGAAAGTGCTTGAAATAGCCTTCAAACTAGTAAACTATATAATGTTAGCTACAAAATTGAGCATTCCCTAATCTGGAAATCCAAAATCTGAAGCTCTTTGAGTATGGACATGATACCATAAGTGGAAAATTTCACAAATGACATTATGTGACAGGTTGTGGTAAAAATGCAGAACACTGAAAATATTGTACACCTTTAGGCAATGCGTACAAGGTATACATGAAACATAAGTGAATTTTATGTTTAGACAGGATCCCCTTTCTAAGGTACCTGATTATATATATGCAAGTATTCCAAAATTTGAAAAAAAAATACAAAAATTTGAAGTATGTCTGGTTTCAAGACTTGTACTTAAATTGTGCTAATTCTTCTTGAGGTTTTTAACAGGAAACACATATTTTCTGTGATCTGTGATCTCCAGTGCATGCTATGGTTCCTGGCAAATAGTGTGTACTCAGTAAAGACTTATGAGTGACTTAATAGCAGCTGAATGAATGCATAGAGTCACTGACTTCGTCTTACCTTCTAGACCTGTTTATTTTTATTTTTCTTAAACTTTGTAATTTAGGGATTGGGAGCAGCTGGTTGTTTATGCTCATAACTCACACACAAAGTGCTCAGTAGGGCCTAGAGGGAGAAAAGCAATGCCTTGTAACCACCACAGATCAGATGCTAAAAGCTCATTTCCACATTAGCTCTTTTCATCAATGAAAATTCCCTAGAATGTTATTTTGGGAGTGTTAGACATTGAGAAGATTGACTGCAAATCTGTAATTTTCACAACCATGCTCTTCAAAATTTCCTTAACTCCTTCAATTGAAGAATGAAAATAAAACTAGAAATACATCCATGTTTGCATAGGCTATACTCCAGCCAGTAGTTCAGCTAATTTTCTATGACAACTTACAATTCGCTTCACAGAGTTGAGTTTTGGTCCTCCTGCATTGCAGATGTACCTGCCAGGTGAAGAAAGGCCGATCACTGGTTGGACTTGCTACCTGCTCAATAGTCTTATTCTACCAACTGAGTTCCAAACAGTTTCACTACAGTCTAGTGGTTTAAATTGAGGCATATTTTCCCAGAGAAACAATGTTAGGGAATTCTTCCATAACAAACGTTTCCAAGGTACCCTATTAATTTTCCTATCCATGAAGGGTAATTGAATATACAGCACTGGAATTCAGCCACTATTTGTAATCGTCTTTCTGTGAAATGGTTTTAGATTCTCAATTTATGGATCCATCTTTCTTAAAAATGAAATTATGGACTATGATTTTCTCCACTCTATTTGCTCTCTTTAGAAAGAGATGGTGCTGCCAGTCTTCACCTAAACAGAAGGAGGCTTTCGGGGAAAGACAAAGAATGAGAACAGGAGGTCAGGGAGCACCAAGAGCTCTGGGAGATCAGCACCCTCTGTAGGGTAACCTCTGAATGTAGCCTGGCTCTTCGGAGCATGAACTTATCAAAGGATGAGTTCTTAGAAGATTAATCCTCGATCATCACTTCATCACAATGCCTGTCATATACTAGGTTCTATTGTAATTGTTGAAATGAAATCCCTCCAGTTTTTAACCCTTCCTGACCTGTTAAGGAGAATTATAGAATTTTATACCTTCTTCCCTAACTTTCTTGCAACTCAAATAAAAACCTAGAATTTTTGGATGTATTTTGTGAATTTTGTTGCAAAAAGCAAAATAAAAACAGGACATCTATTTCTGCTCAGACCCTATTGAGAGTGACAAGAGAATATATCTGATAGGTAGAAAACTGGTCATGTTTCATTGTGCTAGGCTTTGTGAACTCTGGCTCCTGTTAGGGATGGAGCAGTCTGACCTAGGGATTCCCTAGCCTGTGGGTGATTGTACCCTAGACCATCCAGTCAGATGGTTTTGAGTAGTAGAGACCTGTTGGGTTTCCAACACACCCTCACATCGGACTGTGTGCTTGTTGTCTTAATTTATCTGAGACGGTTCTGTGTCTTTTCAGTTACCGTCCCAACTTTTATCTCTGTATTTTAATTACATGAGTAAAACTCATTTTCCTGAGATCAAAAAGTCTTGACCAAGAAAATGAAGGTTGGTCTTTAAGAACCAATAAACAAAACAAAACAACTTGGCTTTTATATTTCATAGGGAAATCATGGGAAAAGGTGTGCTGGTGAACTGACTTTTCTGGAAAGAAAAAGACCTGATTTGTAGTGCCTACCAATTTTTAAGGTGCAAATCCTCCCACCATACTGATTTAAAACTAATAGCTTAACAGTCCACTTAAAAATTCTTATAAATTTCACAACATGTTCTTGCAAGCAAACTAATAGAAACTAGTGCTAGCATCCAACAGATGGAATAGAGATTAGGGAGAGAAAGATTCTCATAGTGACTGTGTCCTCTAGTCCCATTTTGTCCTGGCTGATGAGATGTGGGATCTCAGTTGAAGGAGTCCAGCTAATCTGGAAAGAAATGAGGAGGGAAGAGAGCAGTGGTGAGCCCTGGTGGAGAGCCGGTGGCAAGGCAAGCACAGTATGCATGCGTAGTGAAGAGGGCTGGTGGTGGTGAGAGCAGATATTTGGGGGGATAGTCCTTTATTTTATTCTTGGAAAAATTACTTGAGAAATAAAAACAGAGCACCACTGACTCCTGCTTAAATGTATCAATCTCCCCTGTACATTCTGCCCACTAAAACCTTACTTGGGTGATCATATCCACTTATAATGTATAAACAGGCCAGAAGATAGAATAATTCCAGAAATATTTACATTATGTTCTATAGTAATGATTTTCCCTCACATTCACTCTGTGCAAATACAACCCTCTGGAAATATACAACATGGGAGCTTTGTGTGTAAAATGTGTAGAAGAATTAAACTTACTGGTTACATAAACTTACTGGTTACATATGGTGTCAATCATTTGATTGATTTTATCACTTCCATGATTTTAAGCTGGGTGGAACAGCGTTTCCGTCGATGGAATGATCACTCTTGGTCTGTCGTGTCTCATCTTTAAAAACTTTCAAGACAAACCTTGTTTAGAGTCAGTTGAGATGTATAGAATAGTGGTAAAGGTAGGATAGACAGTTTCCATGTACTCCACACTCCCCTGTTAAGAGCACTGTGTTAGCCAGCTCTTCATCACTGTGACCAAAAGACCTCATGAGAACAAATTTTTTTAAAATTTATTTTTATTGTAAACAAATGGAAAGCATGTTGTTTCTGTTTGTACATGGAGTAAAGGCACACCATTTGTGTAATCATACATTTAAGGAGGGTAATGGTGTTTGATTCATTGTTATTTTTTCTTCCCCCCCACCCCTCCCACCTCTCTTTGCCCTCTATACAGTCCCTCCTTCCTCCATTCTTGCCCTCTCCCCCCCTCCATCATGTGTCATCATCCGCTTATCAGCGAGATCATTCTTCCTTTGGTTTTTTGAGATTGGCTTATCTTACTTAGCATGATATTCTCCAATTTCATCCATTTGCCTGCAAATGCCATCATTTTATTATTCTTTATAGCTGAGTAATATTCCATTGTATATATATGTACCACAGTTTCCTTATCCATTCATCAATCGAAGGACATCTAGGTTGGTTCCACAATCTGGCTATTGTGAATTGAGCAGCTATGAACATTGATGTGGATGCATCTCTGTAGTATGCTGATTTAAAGTCCTTTGGGTACAGGCCAAGGAGTGGGATAGCTGGGTCAAATGGTGGTTCCATTCCAAGTTTTCTAAGGAATGTCCACACTGCTTTCCAGAATGACTGCACTAATTTAAAACCCCACCAGCAATATATGAGTGTACCTTTTTCCCCACATCCTCTCCAACACCTATTGTTGCTAGTATTCTTGATAATCACCATTCTAATTGGGGTGAGATGGAATCTTAGGGTAGTTTTGATTTGCATTTCTCTTATTACTAAAGATGTTGAACATTTTTTCATGTATCTGTTGATTGCTTGTAGATCTTGTTCTGTGCAGTGTCTGTTATTTCCTTAGCCCATTTGTTGATTGAGTTATTTGTATTCTTAGTGTAGAGTTTTTTGTGTTCTTTATATATTCTGGAAATTAGTGCTCTATCTGAAGTATGAGTTGCAAAGATTTTATCCCACTCTGTAGGTTCTCTTTTCACATTGCTGATAGTTTCCTTTGCTGAGAGAAAGCTTTTTAGATTGAATCTCTCCCAGTTATTGATTCTTGCTTTTATTTCTTGTGCTATGGGAGTCCCGTTAAGGAAGTCTGATCCTAAGCCGACATGTTGAAGATTTGGACCTACTTTTTCTTCTGTAAGATGCAGGATCTCTGGTCTGATTCAGAGGTCCATGATCCATTTTGAGTTGATTTTTGTGCAGGGTGAGAGATAGGGGTTTAGTTTCAATCTGCTGCATATGGATTTCCAGTTTTCCCAGCACCATTTGTTGAAGAGGCTATCTTTTCTCCATTGCATATTTTTGGCACCTTTGTCTAGTATGAGAAAATTGTATTTATTTGGGTTTGTGTCCGTGTCCTCTGTTCTGTACTATTGATCTACCTGTCTATTTTGGTGCCAATACCATGCTGTTTTTGTTACTATTGCTTTGTATAGTTGAAGTTCTGGTATTTCGATATCCCCTGTTTCATTCTTCCTGCTAAGGATTGCTTTAGTTATTCTGGGTTTCTTATTCTTCCAGATGAATTTCATGATTGCTTGCTCTATTTCTGTAAGGTACGTCATTGGGATTTTAATTGGAATTGCATTGAATCTGTATAGCACTTTAGGTAGTATGGCCATTTTGACAATATTAATTCTTCCTATCCAAGAACATGAGAGATCTTTCCATCTTCTAAGGTCTTCCTCAATTTCTTTCTTCAATGTTTTGTAGTTTTCATTGTAGAGATCTTTTACCTCTTTGGTTAGATTGATTCCCAGGTTTTTTTTTTTTTTTTTTTTTTGAGGCTATTGCAAATGGAGTTGTTTTCCTCATTTCCCTTTCAGATGTTTCATCGCTTGTGTATAAAAATGCTTCAGATTTATACATGTTGATTTTATAGCCTGCTATTTTGCTGAATTCATTGATGAGGTCTAGAAGTTTTCTGGAGGAGTTTTTTGGATCCTCTAAATATAGAATCATGTTATCCGCAAATAGTGACAGCTTAAGTTCCTCTTTTCCTATTCATATCCCTTTAATTTCTTTAGTCTGTCTAATTGCTCTGGCTAGAGTTTCGAGGACAATGTTGAATAGAAGTGGTGAAAGAGGACATCCCTATCTTATTCCCGTTTTTAAAGGAAATGGTTTCAGTTTTTCTCCATTAAGAATGATGTTGGCCATGGGCTTAGCATAAATAGCCTTTACAATGCTCAGGTATCTTCCTACTATCCCTATTTTTCCAGTATTTTGAGCATGAATGGGTGCTGTATTTTGTCAAACGCTTTTTCTACGTCAATTGAAATAACCATATGATTCTTATCCGTAAATCTATTGACATGATAGATTACGTGTATTGATTTACGGATGTTAAACCATCCTTGCACTCCAGGGATGAACCCCACTTAATCATGGTGCACGATTTTCTTAATATGTTTTTGGATACCGTTTGCCAATATTTTGTTAAGGATCTTTGCACCTATATTCATCAAGGATATTGGTCTAAAATTTTCTTTCCTTGATGTATCTTTCCCTGGTTTGGGTATGAAGGTGATATTAGCTTCATAGAATGAGTTTGGTAGGGTACCTCCTTTTCTATTTCCTGGAATACTTTGAGAAGTATTGGAATGAGTTCTTCTTTGAAGGTCTTGTAGAACTCATCTGAGAATCTGTCTGGTCCTGGGCTTTTCTTGGATGGTAGGTTTTTAATGGCTTCTTCTATTTCATTCTTGATATTGATCTGTTTAAATTGTGTATGTCCTCCTGGTTCAGTTTGGGAGGAGCATATGTCTCTAGAAATTTGTCAATGTCTTCGGTACTTTCTATTTTGTTGGAATACAGATTTTCGAAGTAGCTTCTCATTATGTTCTGTATCTCAGTGGTGTCTGTCATGATATTTCCTTTTTCATCATGAATTTTAGTAATTTGAGTTTTCTCTCTCCTCTTTGTTAGTGTGGTAAGGGTTTGTCTATTTTGTTTACTTTTTCAAAGAACCATCTTTTTGTTTTGTCAATTTTTTGAATTGTTTCTTTTGTTTCAATTTCATTGATTTCAGCTCTGATTTCAATTATTTCCTGTCTTCTACTACTTTTGCTGTTATTCTGTTCTTCTTTTTCTAGGGCTTTGAGCTGTAATGTTAAGTCATTTAGTTGTTGACTTTTCATTCTTTTCTGGAATGTGCTCCATGCAATGAATTTTCCTCTTAGTACCACTTTCATAGTGTCCCAGAGACTTTGATATGTTGTATCATCATTCTCATTGACCTCTAAGAATTTTTTTACCTCCTTCCTGATGTATTTTGTTATCCATGTTTCATTCAATAGCATATTATTTAGTCTCCAGGTGTTGGAGTAATTTCTGTTTTTTTATTTTGTCATTGATTTCTAATTTCACTCCATTATGATCTGATAGAACACAAGGCAGTATCTCTATTTTTTTTGCATTTCCTAAGGGCTGCTTTGTGGCATAACATATGGTTTATTTTCGAGAAGGTTCCATGCGCTGCTGAGAAGAAAGTGAATCCGCTCATTGATGGATGGTATATTCTATATATGTCTATTAAGTCTAGGTTATTGATTGTGTTATTGAGTTCTATGGTTTCTTTATTTGGTTTTTGTTTGGAAGATCTATCTAGTGATGACAGCGGTGTGTTAAAGTCACCCAGAATTATTGTGTTGTGGTCTATGTGATTCCTGAAACTGAGAAGGATTTGTTTGATGTACAGGGATGTACCATTGTTTGGGGCATAAATATTTACTATTGTTATGTCTTGCTGATTTATGCTTCCCTTAAGCAGTATGAAAAGTCCTTCTTTATCCCTTCTGACTAACTTTGGCTTGAAGTCCACTTTATCTGATATAAGGATGGAAACCCCCACTTTTTTACTGAGTCCATGTGCGTGGTAGGTTTTTTCCCATCCTTTCACCTTTAGTCTGTGGATGTCTTTTTCTATGAGATGAGTCTCTTGCAGGCAGCATATTGTTGGGTCTTTCTTTTTAATCCATTCTGCCAGTCTATGTCTTTTAATTGATGAGTTTAGGCCATTAACGTTCAGGGTTATTATTGAGATACGATTTGTATTCCCAGTCATTTGGGCTTATTTTTGGTTTTTAACTTGGCTCAATTTCTCTTTTGAGTGGTTTTTCTCTAAGGTAGTTCCTCCCTTTGCTGACCTACATTGTTGTTTTTCATTTCCTCCTCATGGAATATTTTATTGAGAACATTCTGTAGCGCAGGCTTTCTATTTGTAAATTCTTTTAACTTTTGTTTATCATGGAAGGATTTTATTTCATCTTCAAATCTGAAGGTAAGTATATACCTTCAGATAAGGTAAGTATAGGATTCTTGGTTGGTAACCATGTTCTTTCAGAGCTTGAAATATGTTGTCCAGGCCCTTCTAGCTTTTAGAGTCTGGGATGAGAAGTCTGCTGCTATCCGTATTGGTTTCCCACTATATGTAATCTGATGCTTTTCTCTCGCGGCCTTCAAAATCTTATCTTTATTTTGAATGTTAGGCATTTTCATTATAATGTGCCTTGGTGTGGATCTGTTGTGATTTTGTGCTTTTGGTGTTCTGTAAACCTCTTGTATTTGATTTTCCATTTCATTGTTCAGGTTTGGGAAATTTTCTGATATTATTTCATTGAATAGGTTGTTCGTTCCTTTGGTTTATATCTCTGTGCCTTCCTCAATCCAGATAACCTTAATTTTGGTTTTTTCATGATGTCCCATAGTTCTTAGAGATTCTGTTCATGATTTCTTACCATCTTCTCTGTTTGGGCAACTTTATTTTCAAGATTAAATATTTTGTCTTCATTGTCTGAGGTTCTGTCTTCCAAGTGGTCTAGTCTTTTGGTGATGCTTTCCATTGAGTTTTTCATTTGGTTTATTGTTTCCTTCATTTTAAGGATTTCCATTTGGTTTTTTTTTTTTTTTTTTTTTTTTGAGAATCTCTATCTCTTTGTTGAAATGATCTTTTGCTTCCTGCAGTTGCTCTTTCAACTGTTTATTGGTATTATCATTCATTGCCTGCATTTGCTTTCTTATCTTATCCTTTGCTTTGCAAATCATCTTAATCATGTATAATCTGAAGTCCTTTTCTGCCATTTCTTCTACCATTCTGTCATTGGATTCTATTAATATAGAATCTAGATTTGTTTGGATCATTTTCTTCCCTTGTTTTTTCATGTTGTTCATGTACCTTCCCCTCTAGCAGTGCAGATCTGGGGTATTGCAGATTTCCCCCTAT
This sequence comes from Sciurus vulgaris, assembly GCF_902686455.1. Lineage (NCBI taxonomy): Eukaryota > Metazoa > Chordata > Mammalia > Rodentia > Sciuridae > Sciurus > Sciurus vulgaris. The sequence continues at coordinate 18,497,221 of NC_136470.1, read as the reverse complement.
AGGCTTATAGTGGCCCTATAGGTTTCCAAAACCTTTTCTTTAAGCAGAGATCAATATTAGCAGTGCCCAATTCAGACACTATGCAATCCTAGACCAAATAGCTCCTATGAGGACAATAACAAAATTATCATAATAAACAGAATGAGTTCAAATATTATCTTCAGTATAACAAACAGATTTGCAATAAGGTCTGCAGTTTCTAATGGAGGACAAAGAGGATGCAGAGGGATGTAGGATGTAGCTGTTAATGGGATAAGAAAAGAATATACAGAATTCTAGATAATAGGGTGAGAGTGTAATCAAAAGAAATTGGATGTTAGCATGCAAAAAGGGAGAAAGAGACTCTGAGGGAACAGGTAAACAAAAGGAAAAGAGAGAAAAAAAAGTAAAGAAATAAAAACTTAAAATTGTTCAACAAGGAGAAGAAAGAAAATCTAATAAGGAGAAAAAAGAAAATCTACTCTATAACAGTCATATAGTAATGAAACCTCCCAGTCTTCAGTAGCCTGATGCATGAGAGGTACCTGACAATGAGCTGCAAGTCTCCAGCAGGCGTCTCAGGATGGGATTTGCCCCACCTAAAGATCAGAGCTACGGCTTCCAGGATTATCCAAGATGGCTGCTCTGCTTCCAAATGTGTTGGCAAATGGGGAGCTGCAGCTTGGGGTGTGGACGTGGTCGGCTGGAAGTCCTGGAGGCAGGGTGCGGTTGGTGAGGCAGGGGTCCTGGAGGTCGGGTGTGTTTTGTGTGGTTGAGGGATCCTGGAGGCCGGGTGCAATCAGTTGGTCTGGGGGCCCGGTGATAGGACACAGTCGGTTGGTCTGGGGGTCCTGGCAGCAGGGAGCAGTCAGTTGATGTGAGGGCCCTGGAGGCAGGGAGTGATCAGTTGGGCTGAGGGATCCTGGAGACAGGGCTCAGTCAGTCGGGCCAGGGGCCTACAGGGCCTGGCTGTTGTCTCAAAATGGCGGCAGCCACGTGTAATCAAACCTGCAGGTACTGTAACAGTGAACTTCCAGGCAGCAGCAGGCAGCTGGTGCTCCACTGGAGGTCTGCGGTCAGTCTGCTGGCAGCTGTCGGACGATCGGGAGGTGAACCTCGGGCGGTGGGTGATGGATAGGTGAAAGGCAGACGATGGACAGGCAAGAGGCAGGCAAATGGCAGATGATAGGCGCCTGACAGTGAGCAATCTGCACACAAAAAAGGCGTCTATATGCTGGCAGACTGCAGGTGATCACAGTAGACAAATGGGGTAAAACAGCAGGGGATCGATAAGCAGCAAAAACTGCCTTACCAAGAAACAGATATCCTCTGCTTGAAACTGGAGTTATGGAGTGACAAGGAACGCAGCCTCCCTCTAGTCCGTCAAATTGGATCTCCGACAAGAACAATTTAAAGAGGAAAAGTTTATTTTGGCTCATGGTTTCAGAGGTTCAATCCATGGTCAGCCACCTCCATTGCTCTGAGGCAGAACATCATGGTGGAAGGATGTGGCAGAGAAAAGTTTCTTGGTTCATGGCTTCCAGGAAGGAGAGAGAGAAACACACACACACACACACACACACACACACACACACACACACACGCAGAGAGAGAGAGAGAGATACCACACACAAGGAGCCAAAGACAAAATATAATCCCCACTACCATGCCCCCAGTAATCCATGCCCCACCTGCCTATAGTTATCACCCAGTAGTCAATTTCAATTATTAATCCATTAAATGGATCAACCCTCAGATGTGCCCTCATAAGGTAATCATTTCACCTCTGAATGTTGCTACCCTGGGATCACATTTCCAACACATGAACTTTTGGGGGAATCTTCATATCCCAACCATAACAAACACTTTGTATTACTATGGTACATTTACCATAATTAATGAACCAATTTTAATAGACTATTATTAAGTCCACACTGTCAATATTTGTCTTAGTTTTAATCTAATGTCTTTTTTTTCTGTTCCAGAAACTCACTCAGGAAACTGTTACATTCATTCAACAAGCCTCCTTAGGCTCTGGTGAGCTGTGATCATTCTCTAATATTCCTTGTTTTTGATGACCTTGACAGTTTTGAGAAGTACTTACCAGCTATTTTATAGAAAGTCTCTTAGCTAAAATGTTTCTGATGTTTTTCTCATGAGTAGAAAGAGATTATGGGTTTTAGAGGTAAAACGACAGAGGTACATGCCATTTTTATCACATGGTGTCTAAGTGCATATCATTGACAATTATTACTGCTGAGGCCAACCCTGATCACCTAGCTGAGGAAATTAGTTTCTCCAATGTAATGTTGTTGTTTATTTTGACTTCTATTTTGTAATATATTTTTTATTTGTTCTAACTAGTTATACATGGCAGTAGGATGCAATTTGGCACATCATACACAAATGGAGTGTAACTCTCATTCATCTGGTTGTACATGATGTAGAGTTACACAGGTCATGTAATTGTGTATGTACATAGGGTAATAATTGACTCCTATTTTTATGAATGCAAGGGATACCCTATGTTTCTTGCAAGAGGGCAATGGTTTCATCTATGTATTGATGTTACTTTATTCTTAATAATAAGCATAATTCTTAAGCTTTCCTTGACCACAAAGGTCACATGAAAGTGTTAAGAATGTACATCCCTGGGTACCACCTGGAGGTTCTGATTCATTTAGGCAAGGGAGTCCCTGGGCAGGGACCTACATTTTTGGCAAGCCCAGGTTATTCTACTACAGTGATCTCTAGACTATATACCCTTTAGAAAACAGACCTAAACTAAAAAAGGAAATTAAGAAATTCTTGATGCCACTTCGGAGTTGCCATTTCCGTTTATGTCGGAGTGGAGGAAAATTTCCTTGTGAATGACCTTTTCTTGGCATTGTTCCCAGGCATAACATACAATTAGCATCTAGCCCAGTGCTTTCTCCTTTTAAAAGCACCTTTGCATTTCTCTTAGACCGACAAGGTCACTTTTCAATGTGCTGCAATTGCATCTTGTTAAAACCAGCGTCTCATCTTACCAAAACTATTTGTGGGTTCATGCAGCTATTTTATAGTGGAAGGAAATGTTATTAAAGAAAATCCTCAACTGAGTAGCCACATTTTTATTCACAATTTTACAAATTTCATTTAGAAAAAAACTACTTACTGAGCCCTTTAGTTATCAAACAAAAATGCATGGATTGGTCTGGATTAGAGAATTTATAACAAAGGAAGCTAAACTGCTCTTGTGACAAGTTAAGAAGGTGTCCTCCCTAGGGATGGAGCAAATGATCTAGATAGAAACTGCTATGCGAGCTTTTTGGACCCTGGAAGGAATAGGTTTCAGATCTGAATACAGGGAAGATAGGGAAGATTGGGTTGAAGAGGCAAGATGGAGGATCAGGACCCTAGAAAAGAGAGGCCACGGAGAGTTTCTCCCAGGCAGAGAGAGGTGAAGATCAGTGTTATCTGAATCTATCTGTTGCAAATAGGCTTTTGTATCCTAATCATTCACACACAATAGCCTGGGTTGGCGGGTTGTGTATTGAAGCACAGGAACAAGATCTGAAGTAAACATCAGAAGGTAGAATCAGAGCATCCAAAATGATGGAAGTGAGGATCAGAGGGAGGGTTTGGTCTGGGACTCAGCATTACAGGTGAATGCACTGGAATTTCCAATTTTACATATGCAGTGCTTCGCACTATTTGCTCTAGACTCATTAATAGCAGGAAGATTTGAGGACTTCCGGTTCTATGAGTAAGATACTCGCTGAAGATTCTCCAGTCTTCCTAAAGATCTGAAAGAGAAAGTCCAAAGAAAATAATGATAATAAATAGTTATCCATCCCCATGTTTGTTCCCTTGATTTTTTTCCCCTAGTTTTCTGTGGTTCTTATCGTCAGCACAGTGCCGAATTTTCAAATAAACTCTTGCTTATGAAACGCTCAGTATTTCATCATTTATGACTTTGTTGAACTCCCTCTAGTCTAAACACAAAGTGGATGGAAGTTGTTTTGTTGTGCTTTGTTTTGGTTTTCTATCTCTTACAGCAAAATCTCTTGGATGAACAAAATTCTTTGTGGAGATAAAAGAGTGAGTGAGGCACATCAGTTAAAACACACTGGATGGAATGACTGCTTCGATATAAACAAGAACGAAGAATTTGAAGGCAAAAGAAACCAATCTGTAAGCTAGCAAAACTAGGATATAAAGATGACTTGCTTTAGTGCTACATCATTTGAAAAAAGTGGATAGAGTAAGCACTTTTGCATTTCTCTTAGACCGACAGGGTCACTTTTCAGTGTGCTGCAATTGCATCTTGTTAAAACCAGCGTCTCGTCTTAACAAAACTATTTGTGGGTTCATGCAGCTATTTTATAGTGGAAGGAAATGTTATTAAAGAAAATCCTCAACTGAGTAGCCACATTTTTATTCACAATTTTACAAATTTCATTTAGAAAAAAACTACTTACTCTTTAGTTCTCTGGGAAACTTTCTCTTTAGTTCTCTGGGAAAATGTTCATGAGGCCTTTCTGTGTGTGTGGTGGAGATAATGGACAAAGGGGAGGATCACTTCAAAATAATTTTTCATAAGCTAGAAGCTCTAGCTTCTGAGAATGGACAGGGAGACTGGTAAGAATTTTGTAATAGCAAAAAGTTTTATGGATGATAATATTCCCAAACTCAAGGTTTTCGTGTGTATGTTTAACTCTTTGCATTGTATATTAGTTTCCTATTGCTGTTGGAACAAGTTAGCGCAAACTTTGTGGCATTTATAAAACTCCACGATTTTGTTACTTGACAATTGTAGAGCTTAAAAGAGTGACATGAGTCTCCTGGGGCTAAAGCCAACATGTCAGTAGGGGCCTTTCTGGAGCCTCTCTTGGGGAAAGCCTATTTCTTCCTATTTTTCTAGATGATAGAGGTTAACCACATGCCTAGGCTCAGTGCCCTTTCTGTATCCTCAAAGCCCTCAGTGTCCTGACGCAGGGGCCTCTGTAGCCACATCTCCTTTGATCTCCAAATGGGAAAGTTTCTCTGCTTTAAGGACCCAGGAGTTTAGATAGGACCTTCCCGAGTGCTCTAGAAGAATCTCTCCATCTCAAGGTCATGAACTTATTTATACCTGTAAAGTAATTGTGCTGAGGGTAAGGACACAGACCTCTTAGGGAGGGGTCATTATTCTGTTGACTACAGACCACAATCCATCTTTTTTTTCACCACAGCATTGAAGAAATTGTTAATGTGAAGAAGGCTATGGCAAAATTAGAATTTCATGATTCCTGGCTTACAATGAAAGAAAAAAAAAAAAAAAGCCAAGGATTAATAAAGGATTAAATTAAATTGGATTTCTCACTCCAGCCAGTTATTTAAATCGTCTCATTTGATAGCCTCAGGGTGTTACTGATGTTGAATAATTTGATCCCTAGCTTGAATCTTTTTCTCAACCTAATCATTTTTGTGATTGTTCTCTCTCACTAGAAGATGTTTTGGAGCTATCAGGCTATAGGAGATGCTCTTCCGGTAAGATTTAGAAAACTATGACAACCCTTATCCAGGCAGGTTAACAGGGACCCTCTTCAGAGAGACTGTCATTCAATAATCCAGTGTGAAAGAATCCATTAGGAACACAGTGTGAATCGCAGGGGCAGCTTAAAACTCTCTAGCAGCCACATTAAACAAGTACAAAGAAACCAGGGACATACATTTTTATCATATATCCAAGAAGTCCTCATTTAACATGCAATCAACATAACAAATTATTGATAAAAGATGCTTTCAGCTTCTTTTTCTTCACACAGTGAATTTGGCTAGCGTCTGCTGCGTCGGATAGAGCTAGGAGAAGCTTCTTTTCCTTAAGGAACATCTTTTAACAGACTTGCTCAATGAGTCCTCAGCAGTATTCTCTACTCCTATACATATAAGTAGGTTCAAAGGCTTGACCCACTTGCCCCGTCCAGTCTACCTCAATGCCAGTATCACCCCCTTCTCCCTTTCGAACAGCTACTAGAGAAGAAAGAAAACCCAGCTGTCACCTCTTCAGTTTTCTTTGCAGATGGGGGTGGTGTTTGACACTGCTGTGGTCAATGAGCAATGATCAGAGTAATGATTAAGGTTTCTGGGGGCTGGTGCTGCTCCTTACTCCTTCTAGGTGTCCTGAATGTAGTGCCGAAACTCTATCAGCCCAGAGATTCTCAACACCTGTGTTCTGACAAGTAGCAACCAATGCTGACAGCTCCCCATCTCCACATTTCTTTCTGTTAGAAACATCCTTGTTTATTTAAGCCACTCTTAGTGGATTGCTCGTTGGCTTGCATTTTATTTTATCCCTAAGTGATGCAAAACTGAGCTCTAGATTCTGCTCTGAACAAACTGTACTTCTCATATATCCCTGGCTGCCTGTTAGTTCTGACAATGGGGATATGACCAGGAGATTGGGAAATATGAGAAATGAGAAAAGAATTCTATGTTCCGTTTTGCTCCAGTCAAGGGTTGCTCTGAATTACCTATTTCCTGACTGAACTCTAATTGATGCTGCCCCTACCTCCACAACAGCCTCTTCTGTGTGTGGTGGGCAGAATAATGTTATTATTATTTTTTTTATTTTTTGGTACCAGGGGCTGAACACAGGGGCCCTTAACCACTGAGCCACACCCCAGTCCTTTTTAGTTTTTATTTTGAGGCAGGGTCTTGCTAAGTTGCTCAGGGCCTCACTAAGTTGCTAAGGCCAGGTTTGAACTTGGGATCCTCCTGTCTCAGCCTCCTAAGCCACTGGGATTACAGGTGTGCACCATCATGTGCAGCTCAGAATAATGGTTTAAAAGCAAAAATCGAATTATGTTTACAGTGTTTTCTGGTGTCAATAAAAATAAGGCCCCTAGCTGGGCGCAGTGGCACACACCTATAATCCCAGCAGCTCCGGAGGCTGAGGCAGGAGAATTGTGAGCTCAAAGCCAACTGAGGTAAAAGCAAGGTGCTAAGCAACTCAGTGAGACCCTGTCTCTAAATAAAATACAAAATAGGGCTGGGGATGTGGCTCAGTGGTTGAGTGCCTGGAGTTCAATCCCCAGTACCCCCCACCAAAAAAAGACCCTAAATCCCTGCTGCAACTCATAAGGTCCTATATCATATGACCTTGGGCTACTTCCCTGACCTTTCCTCCTATCCATGGCCCCTTGCTTCCTCCATCCCAACCACCCAGAACTCTTTGCTCTTCCAAGTGAAATTAACCTAAGTGTTCTCACCTCAGGGACTTTGAACTAGCCTCATCTCCTCCCCTCCAGGATCTTTACCTGACTCCATCCCTCACCTGCTTCAGCTCTCTGCTCAGATATCACCGCATCTGCAGGACTTCCCACACAACCCATCGAAAACATACCTATCACGCTTGACCCACCCGTTTTGCACCTTGTTTTTCCCTAGAAGTTTCTCACCCACCAGATGTTTCATAATGCTTAATAGGTTATCTAGTATTCATTTCTTCCGACTGGAAGAACACTCTAAGGGAAAGAGCTTTGTCTATCTCATTCATTGCCTTATCTCCTTTACCTGGAACAACTTCTAAGTTAAGATTCATAGGGCAAGGACAGTCGAGATGTGGAGAGAGAGAAAGATGATACCCAGTTTTGAGCATGATGATTTTCAGGTTGCTCATTAGACAGTCATGTGGACGTGCCCAGCTGACAGAGGAGACACAGGAATATGGAGCAAATGGGAGAGATGCAGTCAGCTGAAGCATCTTGGTTAAAGTCACAGGTTTAGATAAGAACATCCAGGAAGAGTTTCTAGAAAGATAGGAGATTCAGAATGAAATCCTATAACACACAATATCAAGAGAAATTCAAAGGGACTTTGCAAGATTATGAATGGAGGGAGGTGCTTTTCCAAAAGCTGCTAGAGGAGATATTGTCCAGAGGAAGATAATTAAGTGGCACAGAGAGGTCAAGTGGGATCAGGGAAGCAGCCCTTTTGATTTTGGCAGCTGGTCAGTCCTGTGAAAGCTTTTGTGGAAAGCTGGAATGAGAAGTTTTTGAAAAGCTAGATTGCCCTAGGTTGAAGAATAAATAAGGGATAGAGAAGAATGGGCTTCCTTTAAAAAGAAAAAAAAAAAAAAATCTCTAAATGGAGGAGAGATTCCCTAAGTAGAGGAGACATTAGACCAAAAGGAGAATTGTTTTTATTTTTTATTTTTAGCCGACAGGTATTTGGATGTGCCACACAGTACTGGAAATGAGCAACCATGGCTGAAGACAGATGTCATCAACTAGCGAGGCCTCTGCACTCTACATGGGGACTGTTTCCAGACTTACTGTGAATCTTGAGCAGCACTGAGGATAACAAAAGTCTTTTGAAGAAGTTATCTTCTGGGGTATGGGTTCAAAGCTGCACAGAATCCATGGCCCTTCCCCCTGAGCTCTGAGGCAGGGCTGGCCCCTGACTCCCTGGATGCTGAGTGTGCCCCATCCTACTCTTAATTAAAGTGATTTGATATCTAAAATACTTGCAAAAAATCACACATTCTTCTTTTTATGACTTCCTACAGGCTCCAGGACATATATTCAAATAATATCCTTGGGTCAGATTGATATAAGTTCAGAATTCCCCAGATAAATGCACAGACATGTTCTAGTAATAACAGAGTGGGAGTAAGTAAACATTTAAAGGAGTGAGCTCTGTTTTGTTTTTAAATATTGACTACTTTAAAGAGAAATTTGATCTTTGGTGACTCCCTTTACATTTCTTTATGAATATTGATGATGTGTCCTGGTATGAAGCACACCATGAACACATAATAATTTCTCAAGTCAACCTTGCTGAAAAATATCTATAATATATTGTGTACTGTGACCTGGGACAGGAGGACTTGAGAGTGTGGTAAAAATCAATCTTGGTGGTTGCATTTTTCTTTGCACTATAGCAACTGTACCCTGTGTGTACTGGCATAAGAACAAACAGTGTGTATCCATGAACCCTGACTTGTGGGCAATTACGTAAGAGAGCTTCACTTTCACTGAGAGTAATAACAATAATAATTTCTTCTGAGGACTTTGTGGGGAATGAAAACCAACTTTAAGCACAAAAACAGCCATCTAATTTTGAAGCTGTATCTAGCAGAAAGGATATTGGTTTCTAGTGCTGCTATAACAAATGGTGATGAACTCCGTGGCTTAACACAAGAGACGTGTGTTACCACAGTTACAGAGGTGAGAAGTCCAAAGTCAAGGTGCAGTTAGTTCATTTGGAGGCTCTGGGGAAGAATCCATTCCATGCCTCTCTCCTTCCTTCGGGTGGTGGCCAGCACTTGTTGGTGTTCCTAGGCCTGCCGTGGAATCACTCCAATCTCTACCTGCATTATCACCGGGCCTTCTCTTATGTGTCTCTGTCTTCACAGGACATCAGGCATTGGAAATAGGGCCCACCCTAACCCAGTATTACCTCATTTTGATGTAATTACAACTGCAAAGACCCTATTTCCAAATCAATTCAGATCATTTGAACCAGAGGTAAGGATTTCCACCTGTCTTTTGGGGGGACACAATTCAACCAAGAACAGAAGACTATTGAGAAATAGGTATCTAAAAAAGTTAGAAGAAGAGTCCATATCAGCATACAAGGAGTGAACTTGGCATGCTCATTAGCAAATCATAACTTTTATGTATTTGGTCAAAGCTGGGATTCCTCTGGGAAAATAAAATAATCCCTTAGATTTCAATCTATCTTGGAATTTTTGGCAGTAGAAAGCAGATTATCCCACTCCGGCTAGTACCTCTGGCTTTTTCTCTTTCTTCAAATTATGCAAGTCTGGTCTGGCAACTTAAAATTACTCTTAAAATTCCACAGACCACTTAAAGTCAGTCAAAATTGTGGTTATTTCCAGTATATTACACCCTAGAAGAGGAGCATCTCTTATCCTAACAACCAAGTCTCAGAGCGAAGCTACAGAAGGAGGCCATTTTCTCCATGGCCCTTATGGTACCTGGAACTCTTCAGAATATGTATAGTTTATTTTAGAAAATTTGCCAGGTGTTGGCCTTTCATATCTGTGTAATTTACATGATGAATAGTGTAAGTATGAAAGTCTTTCAAAATAAACTAAATGTTTCTTCTTTTCTTACAATTGGAATGATTCATCCCTGAGAGTTACTCATTACATTAGGTTTCCTTTGGGTTCATTTTGCTCTATAATTTTAATAATTCATAATGCATTGTTGTATATCTATGCTATTATTTTCCTCAGGCACAAAGATGTCACATGAGACAAAGTTCTCTTCTGAACTGAATTTCTGTCACTAGGGACCTGCATGTTTTGGAGCGGGCTAGGACTAATAATTTTCATTGTTGTAGCTGTCACAAATAATGCAGTCAGCTTAATTCCAATGTATGGGCAGAATGGGTGAGCAGTGCCCTGAAAGGAGAATTTTCTATATCAATCTTTTCTCTATTCCATCAGTATTTAGAAATTCCAGTGAAATCACCCTAGAACTCAGATGATATTGGTACATAATAGGATTAGTTAGTGCTTTCCACAACCCTGACTTGTATTGATGGACATGTTGATGGAAGTTAGGACTTCGTCCCTATGTCCTGAAGACCAAGTGTGTGCAGAGCAACAGACCAATGACCATAGGATAAGAGAGGATTCAGGCAGTGGCCTTGCCCTTGGGGATCTTATTGTCTCAACTCCCACAAATAAACCATTTTAGGAACAATAAAATGTTGGGGAGCGTGCTAGTTTCTTTTTGCTGAAGGAAAAAAATAATGCCACAAATTTAATGGTTTATAATCACAAAAATTTATTATCTAATAGTTATAGAGATGGAAAGTCCAATGTGGTTCCAATGGGCATGCCTGGATTCCTTCTGGAGGACTTTGCAGGAATATACATTTTCTTGGCTTTTCCAGGTTGTAAGGTTGCCCATGATACTGACTCAGGGCCTCCTTCCATCTTCAAAACCAGTATTGACTGGGAAAATTTTTCTCACATTTCATTACTCTGACAATGAATTCTTCACCTCCCTCTTTTACTTTTAAAGACTCTCATGATTACAATGGGCTCACCAAGGTAATCCAGGATAATCTCCATATTTTAAGGCCAAGTAATTGGTGAATTTAATTCCATCTGCAGCCTTATTTCCCCCCTGCTATGTAACCTCAAATACTCATTGGTTCTGGGGTTAGACTATTCCACTATCTGAGGGAGCAAACATATCCCAAGAGTCAGCCAGCTGTAGTCGCCTGATGAGAAATGTAGGCAGCTTTGTCCTGAGCAGTTCTGCTCTGTAAATACTTTTTTCTTTTCTTTTTTTGTACTGGAGATTGAACTCAGGGATGCACTCACAGTGAGCAATATCTCACATTCTTTTTATTTTGACACAGGGTCTTGCTAAGTTGTGAGGGTCTTGTTAAGTTGCTGAGTATGACCTTGAACTTGTGATCCTCCTGCTTCAACCTCTAGAGCCACTGGGATTACAGGTGTGCACCACCATGCCTGGTTGTAAATATATTTTACTGGTGTATTCTGACACGGGGAGGAGCAAGTAACAACCCAAATGTCAAACTGTGTCCAGTTTTGCCTTATTATCTCCCCCACCACCCCAACTCTGAGCATGGAGAAGAAATAGTCTTTTCCTTTAGTTGGTTGATCTTTGATTTTTAAATGGCAAATTTAAAGAAGGGCCTCAAGTGACCCTCTCATCTCTGCTCTGGGCCCTGACCATTAATTAAGGGAGATACCAGACATGCAAGGGCAATGGGGGATGAAGAAAAGACAAACAGACACACATAGGGAGAAAAAGCTGGGGCCAGGTGAGTACCAAGCCCTGGGGACGCTTGACTGACTTCAGAGCCAGTTCAGCAAGTTTATTATATAGGTTTCATCAAAAGGTTATTGTGGGGGTTGGGGATATGGCTCAGTTGGTAGAATGCTTGCTTCACAAGCACAAGTCCCTGGGTTCAATCCCCAGCACTGCCAAAAAAAAGAAAAAAAAAAAAAAAATAGAGCCACCCCTGGATGTCATTGTTACCATAGCAACTGGAGCATCTTGACCTGCAACTTTGCACAGGCAGCTCCCAATGCAAATGCAGCCATGAGAGTCAGACAAGACATGATTTAGATCACTGCTCTCCACACAGAAATCTGATTAATTGTTGGAAAAAGTTTTGACCCATTCAGACAGTAACAAATGGTGGAAGAAAAATTCTTTCTAATGCACCGAAAGAGAATATAGTGATAACATCCTCTGTATATACAATGCTTATTTTGTAGAACTGCCAATTGTTTTCTTATATGTAGTTTGGTTTATCATTTGTAGTTGATTCCCTAGAGAAAATCCTGTCCAGCACACATTCTGCCCATCATTTACGTAGCTATGGCTGAACTCCTGCCTCACAGAACCTGCTCTCAGTCTGGTCAAGCATAATCCCCTGGTCTCATCCCCTGACTGGTCAATACCCACTCAATGAAGCCCATTAGATGTTCTTGTTTAAGTACTTGGAATTGACACACAAAAACTCTGCATAAAACAATGAACCCTGACATAAACATCGGACAACGTATCAATGTAGGTTTGTCAATTGAAAGAACAGTCTATTTGTGTTACTATCACAAAATACCACAAACTAGCTAGCTTATAAACAACAGAAATTTATAGGTCACAGTTCTGAAGGCTGGGAAGTGTAAGAGCAAGGTGCCAAAGATTCAGTGTGTGGAAGTGGCCTGCTTTCTGGTTCACAAATGACACTTTTTTTCCCAAGTCCTCTTTTACATGGTAGAAGGGGTATGGGGTTTCTCTCAGGCCTCTCTTATAAGGGTACCAACTGCATTAATGAGGGCTCTGCACCTATGATCTAATCACCTCCCCCAAAGTCCCACTTCCAAACAGCATCGCCTGGTGGGTTAGGATTTCAACATACGAATTTGGGGTGTACAGAAACATTCAGACCGTAGCAGAAGGCAGCCACACCCATCCAAGATGTTAATAACAGGGGAGACTGCATGTAGGAGGAGAAGGGGCAGATGGGAACGCACTTTATTTCCTGATCAATTTCTCTGTAAGCCTACAACTGCTCTAAAAAGATAAAAGCTGCTATTTTAACAAACAAAACACTCTGCCTGGCCAGTTTCTTTCCGGGTCCAGGTGTGGGCCCTCTGCGGTGGGGCTTCCTAACATAAATGGAAAAGCATATGAAGCATGAACTGTGTGAACTACAGCAACACAAGAGAAGGAGCTGGCAGAGGTGTCTGAGAATACAAAGGTGGGGTCCTCTTCAAGACAAAAATAAATGCAAACTGGAGTGTGAAATGAGACATTGTTTTGGAAGAGGCCCTGCCAATGAGGGGTCTTGGCGCTTAAGCTTCATTACCTTTAGGATAAGTCGACGCCAACCTCTGTGTGCTGGAGCAAAGAAAGCAGGTCTGAGGTTCCAGGGGGTGGAAAGAATGGAGCAAATGCGAGGAGAGAGGTGGAGGTGAGAGACTTTCTCTCCAGAGGTGGAGAGAGGCTTTACTCTCTTGCGAGGCCCAGAGTCGCTCCCTGTGAGTATCATCAACCACGTGTCCCTTTTTACTCAAACCACTGTATTGGAACCAAACAACCACCAGAGGCAATGTGTCCTGGGAGGAGAGAGCAGGTGGGGGGTGGTGGCCTTGTTTTCTAAGTGGCACTGCTAGGGCAGAACGCAAAGTGGAAACTTACTGAAAGCATGCTCGGAGCATGGGCTGCTCAAACCGAGCCCACTCTTTTGACTCTCAGTTGAGGGGTCTCTCCTCTCTTCAGAGTGGGTTCAGCACCTCCAGAGAGCTAGCCAGCACCTTGGGATCTCATTATTTATTTCCTACTCACCTTATGTGATCAGAGATCGATCCCTTGAAATTCAATTCTGTCACCATTGCACCATTGCGGACTGAGAAATAATGAACTGAGAGCAAATAGAGGAAGGTGTCATCAGAAGATGACATCTTTGACAGTATGTCCAGAGGCCACCGTTCATTATGGTTGCCCATTGAGACCCTCTGTGCCTTCAACTGCAGTGATTGGCAATAAGGGTATTTTTGAAACTTTCCCTCTAGGAAGTTTCCTTCACACTTTGATGTGACAAACTAAATGAACAGCCTTATTTTAAGCTGAATTCAGTGGTAGTCTCCTTAAGCCCTAGAAGTAGGATATGATTGGACAGTGTGGCAAAAGACACATTAATATGTACAGAGACTTGTCAGAAAGAATACATGCTGCGAGTGCTGGCCAATTATTCTGGTGTTACCCTGGGTGGCATATTCTTTCACACTGTCTCACTCTTGCAAGCAATGGCTTCTGTGTATTTGCTGTTCAAATCCTTGGAGATGCTTCAATCCTGTTTACCATACATCTTGGCAGCTGCTAACTACTGACTTAGAAGACAAACTCCAAGAGGAGAGGAAGGAGCAATTATGTGTCCATTTTCTTTTCTTTCTGTTTGTTTTGTTTTTGCAATGAGAGGCATTGAACCCACCGCCTCATGCATGCTAGGAAAATGCTTTATCTTTGAGTTGCAAGCCCAGCCAGATGTGACCGCTTTCTGTATCCTCATTAGTAAAGAGTTCTCTGTGCATAACAGTAAAACCTCTCTTTTTAAAATAATAACAGTGCAGCTGGGTGAGTGCTGAGAGGTTTCCATATACTTGCACAAAGTTTCCCCTGGCAACCTGGTAGAAGAATGACCACTCTCCAACACCAAGACATGGGAGACGAAAGCAACGTGTGTACAGTTGAGAAATGGCAAACACAGAACTCAGACTGAACTCCTAGACTGAAGGGACTCAGTGCCTGCCTGTGTTAGTCAGTTTAAAATCAACTATGACAAAATGAACTTAAATGAGAAAAGACTTATTCTGGCTTATGATTTCAGAGGTCAGTCCATGTCACTTGGCACTATTGCTTTGGGCCTTTGGACATCATGGTGGGGAGCACATTGATGAAGTGGAGTTCATCACCTTATGGAAGCTGGGAAGCAAAAAGAGAGAGGAGAAAGGGCTAAGACAAGATCCATGATTCTAAGATATGTGCCCTCAGTGACCTACTTACTCCAACCTCCCATGTTTCTACCACCTCCTCCTAGTCCATTTAATCACAAACCCATCAACGGATTAGTCCATTGATGAGATCAGGGCCTTCAGGATACCATCACTTTCCCCAAACCCCACCTCGGAACGTTGTTGCATTGGGGCCAAGTTTTTTCAACACGTGGGACTTGTGGAGACTTTCCAGATCCAAACTGTAACACCACTCCCTGTTCAGTTCTCCATCATGACACCACTCAAATGCCTCCCCCCGTGGAGTCCTTGCACACCTGCACCAAGCCATTCATATTTGGGTCTTTTATATCTAGTGCTGAGACTTCTTAAATGAATAGAATGAATGAATGAATAAATGAATGAGAGTCATCGTCCTAGCCGTGACCAACTTGCTCAGAATGGCAGTTTGGTGTCCTTTGTCTAGAGGAATTTCTTGTGCTGGCAGTTCTATCTTGAAAGTTAATGCATCTCAGCACAATGACTGAAGTGGATTTATGGGTTGGATCCTCTTCGGCAAAGGGAATCAATGTTTGGCCTATTCTGTGAACAAATTAGACCGACATCACTGTTCCTTTTGAGGGACGAGCTGTTTTGTCCTTGTCAATAGTGAGTAATTTGGCTTTTCAGCTTCCTTTCTTTGGTACAGAGGAGTTTGGAATTTGGAGTGAGTGATTTCAGCACGCGGTTAATCAGCTGCCTGACTTTCTCCTGATTAGCACCTCCTACACCTTGGTAACTGCCTCCTGGCACCCTTTCTCCTTCCATTTCTCCCCCACATTCCCTTTCTGCTGCCTGATAAATCTCTGGGGGAAAGCTGCTTCTCAAGGTTTCTCTGTCAAATGTTCTTTGGTAATGAAAATGGAGCTGAGTTTTCAGGTCGTTGCTATGGAGAAGTGTGTTTTCTTATCGTCCTAATATATTTGGGCATGTTCCTAGTCTAAAATCTCAGGGCGACACCAAATTTGCACCCTCTTTTAAAGTCTTCTGTATCTTAATTATATAAGCACAAGTGTGCTTTTCCTGGTTTTATTTTTAAGTATTTATAGTCCCCCTTTTATTGTCCAGTATACCTGGAAACCTCACATTAGTGGTTGAGGTAGAAGATAATGAACTTCTACAATCCTACTGCATGTCTTTGGCTGCCTTTTGTGTAGAAAGGCAACACTCAAATTCCGCATTTATTATATACACAGCACAGGAATGACCAATATCTGGTGACCACCAGTTCCTTCCACACTCCTTACATCTAGAAGCTGTTCTTTGCTTCTAAGTGGTATTTATTTAGTGTTTAGGCATTGATAGATTGAAGGACTTTATTTGAACTTGCTACCACCCTCCTTTGCTACGGGGTTCTCCCAGGTTCATCCACAGAACCTCTTGGGATTGAAGAATTAGACATCCATTCTACAAGTTGCCAAACATATGAGCAGACTGTATACCAAGTGCCTCTGAGAGCTCACAGTTGAGTGAAGAAGATGATATGTGCTTAAAACATGACCAGCTGTCAAACAGCATGACAGGTGCTTTAATAGCAGTCAGATAGACCCTGAGAGTCAAGCGCATATGGTGGATGGGATGGTGGGCCTTGGGTATATGATGAGAATCCTGACTTCAACTCTCTCTGAGACCTTGAGCAAATTATTGAACTTTTTAAAATCTGTTTATGATCTATGAAATACAAAGAACAGTGCCTACTTCCTTTTTCATGGGTTGTCAAGGGGAGTAGGGATAGTACTTAACCTAGGGGCTTGTTAATGAATATAGTACTCACAAAAATAGTAGCTACCACTGAGTGATTTCTACACAGCAGACACAGGACTAGGTGTCTCACATGAGTCATCTCAATTTATTCCTCAAACCTCTTTGTGAAGTGTCCTATGGATAAAGACATTAACTAACTGACCATAACATTCATTCATATGTGTATTCATTTGTTCAGCAAATGTGTGTTGAGCCCCTACTCATTGGTAGGCCTTGCTCTCGTCTTGGAGATACCACAGAGACCTCTGCCCTTTTGGGCTTTGCATTCTAATAGAAGAAATCATCTCTAAATAGGCATATTAGCTGGATGATGGAGCAAACAGAAGGAAAATCAACACTTGACAGACAGATGATCATCAGGTTTTATTTTATTTTTAAATTTGTTTTTTAGTTGTACATGGACACAATACCTTTATTTTCTTTATTTATTTTTGTGTGGTCCTGAGGATTGAACCCAGTGCCTCAAACATGCTAGGCAAACCCTCCACCACTAAGCCACAACTCCAGCCCATCATTGGGTTTTAATTATAATGTTTTTGTTTTGTAGTCAAGGTCTGGTCTTGCTCAAGGAATCACTAGTTGTCAAGATGATTATTTTTTTCTTGAAGTTTATGATCATGTCACTTATACCATGAATATCAAGAATTATAATTTAAGGTTCTTATTTCACCTCTTCTGGAAGGATTTGCTTGGAGATTCTGTGCTTGTTCATAAAGCACAGGTTCAGGTCATCTATTCAACTTAATTTCAAATGCCTTCTCCTCTGGGAAGCTGTCCTAACTTCTTCAGGTCTCTTTTGAACATAGAACTTACCTTCCTTAGAGCAATAAGCCTTTGATGTTGCAGTTATTTTTCTGTATCTCTTTCTCCTCTTCTGTTCTGTATTCCTTATAGGCAAGGATATCTTTTATTTATTTATCTTTGTATACCCAGAGTCTAGCACATATAGCACTGCATTGTTTAAAACTATACATGAAGAAAAACTCCAGTAGAAGATCTATAGGTATGTGAATATTTATACAAATGCTTATACACATAGGGAAAATTGCAACTGAATTTTCCCATTTATTTTATTTCTTAACATTTGTAGGTGCTGTGGGTTGGCAGTTGGAAGTCCATGGTGGTAGTCACCTTGGTTATTACTAAGCAGGCCTTTGTTTGCATTTATCTCTTTGAATAACCAGATTATCATAACTCCTTAAAAATATGCTTATGATACTATTATCTCAAAATTCTTGCTCTGCAGTATGAGCATTTTTATTTTGATATAGAGGGTGACAAGCAATGAAATCTGCACTAAACTAATTAGCTAATAAGTCTCAGTTCTTCTCCCAGGGAATTTTTCTTAAGTGCTGCCCTTATATCTCCTCTTCAGTTCACCCAGGATCCCTCTGATGAGAATAGTCATAACAGAACTGCAATTTAGGTCTACCAGCTGAATGGCCCTGGTAAGTGGATCAGGGATTATTTACTTGCTCCTTGCATGAGTTAATTTTGGAAAGCACTAGACTCTTCACTGTCAGAGACTGTCCTGAAAGAGGCAGATATAATGTGTGAGTTATCAATAACCAATGTCTCTGTGGTATTTGCTCCCTAAATCTTTTACAGCTTGTTTTCTCAAAAGAGTAATTTTATATAACTGTGAATACAGTCCGTTAATGATCTCTGCTTCAGGCTGTAAAGGGCTTGAAAAGAAGTAAATCCTCCATAGTTTAACTGACTGACTGGAGTAGCCCTTACAGAAAGCCATTTGACTATGAAAATAAGCCCCCAGAAGTCAGAGCCACATAGAGGTGTGGATATTATAGGCCAAATACCCTTTCAAACAACAGTTCTGTAAGTATTTTCCAACAGGGGTAAAGAGAAGAAGTCAAGTACTGGGTTGAAGGAAAAGGAAGGAGGAAGGGACTGTACTCAATTTCTTTGCTATTGGTCCAAACTCTCATGTTTGAGCCCCAGCTTTTATGACCTATGTAACTAAAAAAATTGCAGGTCACCATATCCATCTTCATTAGGAGGAAGTTTCTGGACTATGTCATCCCTTACCCAAGAAACAGCAACTTCTTCCCCAGCACACAGAGTATCCTGTGAGATGTGCACTAAGTACCCCTTTATAAAGGGGTACTTTTTAGTGTCCTTTATAAAGTGGTCCACTTACCAATCTTCCTGCAGATAAAAATTTAATTTATGTGATATTCTTTATCCTTCAATTCTTCAAACCTGTATTTTGCACATTAAGTATCCACAGGAGTAGTTGGTGCCTTTGTCCTGAAGTCAGCTTCTGTAATCTGTTCTCAACTGGGACCCTGTTATGGTTTAGATAGGAATTAATGCCCAAAAGCTCATGTGTGAGACAATACAAGAAAGTTTAGAGGTGAAATAATTGGGTTTTGAGAGCCTTGTCCTAATCAGCGCATTAACCCTCTGATCTAGGTCAAATGGGAGGAAACCATAGGCAGCTAGGGTGTGACTGGAGGAGGTGGGTTAATGGAGGTATTCCTTTGGGGTTTCTGTTCTGTCCGTGGTGAGGGGAGCTCTCTTTCAGCTTCCTGATCATCATGTTCTAAGCTGCTTTCCTCTACCATACTCCTCTGCCTTGATGTTCTGCCTCACGTGGGTCTCTGAGGAATGGAGTTGGACATCATGGACTGAGACCTCTGAAACTGTGAGCCCCCAGATAAATTTTTCCTCCTCTAAAATTGTCCTTGCCAGATTTTTGGTTGTAGCAGCAAAAAATGCTGATTAAAACAGACCCACTTCTAACAGCAGACAGACTCTTCCTTCTTCGGGTCCATCTTTATTCTACCGGACTGTAGGCCTCACATCATTATGATGCAGTGTGGTCCCCATGGCCTTATGGCCACAAACCCTGCCCCCACTGCTTTGGGATTCCAGGACCAGGTGTGTCACCCTCACCTATGGGGCTGGTTCCCCTGTAGTTGAGCAGGACACTCACAGCAGTTATACTATGTGTTTCTCAAACAGGGAGGTTTTCGAAAGCACTCCACACAGGCACCCTTCCTGAAATCTGCTGGATCTCCAATGATTAAACAGTCTCACTCTCCTGTAGCAGCCATTGTCTTAGACCTTAAGACCTCATCACAAGTTCAAGTTCTCACCATTCTGCTGGAGACACCAAGGATTAATTCCATCATGTCTACATTAATTGTTCTCTGCTTATTCTGACATTCTGGCATCCTTTTCTTTTCTTTTCTTTTCTTTTACCTTTTTGTACTGGTCAGTGAACCTAAGGGCACTTAATCACTGAGCCGCATCCCCAGCCTTTTATATATTTTGTTTAGAAACAGGGTCTTGCTAAGTTGCTTAAGACCTCCCTTAGATGCTGAGTCTGGCTTTGAACTTCTGACGCTCCTTCCTCAGCCTCTGGAGCCTCTGGGATTACAGGTGTGCACCATCACACCTGGCCTATTCTTTTTTTTCATAGAACTTCACATTTTGTGATGATTACCTTTATTTTATTTATTTATTTATTTATTTATTTATTTATGCCTATTAATGATCTGAATATCTCACTTGCTGGACTCTAAGCTTATCAAAAGCTGACAGTATCTAATAGTTCATTACAATATTCCCTGATAAAGAACTCAGTGCCTGGAACTTGTCAGCATTCAATTATTATTGCTGAATTGGTGAATTAATTTCCCACCCTCCTTTTGGATGGAATGGGTGCCGTAGAAGAATTTATGGCTGACTGTTTTCATGCCTTTCCTTAGGAAAGAAATGCCTATTAGAAAGGCAGATAGAGATACGTAAAAATACAACCAACTGCTGTTTACATTTATATAAAATGTTTGTTACTTCGTGGTCTAATCATTTCCAATTTTTGGTGTGATTTTCTAATGTGTTTACGTAGTTCAGAGTTGTTACTATCCACTCTTCCTATTTTCTTAAATAATCCGTGGCCCAGAGAACCTTGAGCTTTTGTTTGTTCTTTCTCTCTGTCCTTCCCTACTATAAAAACAATAATCTTGATGATGATGATGATGATGATAAAAGCTTGGGTGGCCTAGTGGGAGCTGGATTCTTTTGACACGTATCAGTCAACATCATGACAACGTTTCCCAAGAGACTGTGCTATAATGATGTTTGATTGATTGATTGTAATTATGTTTGATTGATTGATAATTTCTGAAAGGTAAAATAAAATTTACAGGAATCTCGATAAGCTTTAAAAAAAAAAAAAAAGAAACCTCTGAAATTCGATATGTACGCAGCCTGCCTTGGACCAGAACTTTCCCTGGAGCTAACCCAATGACCAGTAACCCATCATGCCATAGGCAAGTTTACCAACAACATTCAAACCAGTCTCCTCTACCCTGGGCCTTCAATTTCATATTTTCTCTCTTAGAGAGCAAGAACATCTAGTCCCAAAGTCTACGGGACAAAGTTAGTGGTTGCCTAGCAACATCATTCCCAGCCTGTTTGTGGCTTTCCAAGCAGAAGGAAGGGGGACTTCTTTCCTATCTCAGCTCCCTGGGAGCTTCTTATATTCTCTCATTAAGTTGAACTCTGGCTGATTGAAAGCATATAAGATGATATATGTAAAAGCTCTTTCAGATAGTCACGTGTGAATACAAGATGAAATTGTTGCCTCTCATTAAGACTCATTCTAGTCTCTGAATCTTTAGTGCAGTATCTTTGCAGCCAGGATATGAATCACTGGTCTCCAATTTTCAGTATATTCTTCTGCTGCAGACAGAACTGCAAATGTCAGCCACAACAAGCAAATTAACCACCCCCTGAATTCTTTCATTTTTTTTTTTTTTCTTCTGGAGATAAGTGACATCTGTTTTAAGGTCTGTTCTTGGTCCTGCCTCTCTCTTCTCCAAGCATTGCAGGGTTAATGTGTTAGAGATTGTATTTGTGATGGTCTGTTTATTTCCAAGTAAATTAAATCTACCTAGTTTGTTTTAGGTATACTGTAATTTTTTCCCTTGTGTTTTATGCCTTCAAACCCCTTGTTTCATGCACTTGCCAAGTTAACCTTGGCAAAAAATTACAAAAACATTTAATTGTTAGGAGAGAATTCTCCATAGACCTCACCATTTCTGCATGTCTTATGGAAGAGTTGCCTTCATTCCAGGCCAACTTTTTAAAGATGTGTGGATAATGGACACTCTTGGTAGATTTAGAGATAATATCTCCAGCCAGGATGAAAGATAGATTTGCTTATCCGGGAAGATAATGATTGTATCTATATCTCTCTCTGGAGCAATGAAGAAAGTTTACTTATTTCTCTTTGCAAAATATTTTGGTTTTCTGCACTTGGGCTCCTCTCCTTTAACACATTCCTTTGCTTATATAGATTCCATCTAACTCTCTTTATATTTCCCTGTGGAATTTAGGACTTGGAGAACTGGTATAAATTTTGATACCCTGGTTGGTAGTAATACTGGGAGTAGTGATGTCCTTTGTCTCTGACACAGGAGTATTGCATTTCTGCATGCATCTGTGACACTGGCAGGATAACCTGTTGACTTGAAAGTTGGGTAAAATGTCAGACTTTGCATAGCCATTTTGGGTCGAAACGATGCTAATTAGGTCAGTAGATACGTGTGTTGGAACATATTTAAAATTGGCCTCAAGATTCTTTCTTTAAAAGAATATTTTGTAGACTTTATAGGCTTGAGATACTACATGAATTTCTACCAAGGGTTGAAAAAAGTAAATGAAGTTGGGCACAGTGGTGTATACCTTTAATCCCTCAGGAGGCTAAGGCAGGAGGTTCACAAGTTCAAGGCCAGACTTAGCAACTTAGTAAGACCCTTTCTCAAAATAAAAAATAAAAATGTCTGAGAATGTAGAGAGCCCCTGGGTTCCATCCCTAGTACCACAAAAACAAAATTAAAACCAAAATGAATGAACTAATAGAGTGCAGTTATAGTCATAGTATTTTATTATTCAAAAAATTTTTGAGATTCTCATTTCCAATAAAATTGAGTGAAAATTTCTTCCTTGGCTCTATGGTTTTAATGTGTTCCCCCCAAAGCATGCACTGAGTAATTAATCCCTAATGCAACAGTGTTAGAAAATGCATATTAAAAAATGAGAGGTGTTTAATTCATAAAGGCTCTACCCTGGCAAATGGATAACGCCAATTATGAAAGGGTCAAAGGAAGCAAGTTTGAGTTCTTACTGTATTTGCCTTATATTTGACCTTCTACCATGGGACAGTGTAGCAAGAAGACTCTGCCAGATGCTAGTTTCTGGATCTTGGACTTCCCAGTCTCCAGATCTGTAAGAAATAAACTTCTGATGTCTGTACCTTAGCCAGTCTTTAGGATGTTGGTATAGCAGCACACATGGACTAAGACAGCTGGCACAACCTGGGTAATGTCCTCCTACAATTATTTGAAACTCCAGAAAACTCAAATGTTGAAAGTACCTAATCTACCTCACTAGATTGGTTTTTTTTCTGGAATTTCTGTCAGTAAATGGTACTCTACCAGCCATCCAACTTTAGTCTGTGGCACCCATTATTCTTCATTATTCTCAGTCAACAATGGTGTCTTAAATATTTCTAGCCTCTCTCTTTCTTTCTTTTATCAGTACTGGGGATTGAACCCAGGGAGTACTTTACCACTGAGCTACAATCTCAGTTCTGGGGGTTGCCATCCGTGGCCAGCAAATAAAACCAGGCTTGGATGAGCTATCAGACACAGAAATCTGACTCTCAGGAACTGACAATTATGAAATGTTGTTTCAGATTGCCTGGAGTATGTGGTTTCCCTACAGATTGGTTCACTGCTGGAGTTTGCAGGCCCTGGATGTGGAAATGACCCACTAGAGCCAAATGCCTTGCCTAACTCCACCCCATCCTGTTTCTCAGGGAAGAAGCTCCTACCCGTCCCCGCTTTGATCTGTACCACGATAAATAAAGAAAACATGGGCTCTTCCATTTTGTTAGAGCCACACCTTTCTGGGTGGCTTAACCCGACATGCCCCCATTCTAAAGATAATTCTGTCTCCTGTTTTTCTTGATGAGGAATAAATTTCTTAGCTATTATTTCACAGCCAGCCCATCCCTCCGACAGGAACCCTTCTCCTCGCATGTGGGACATGGGGCAATACAGTTCCTCTTTTTTTTTTTTTTATTTTTTATTTTGAGACAGGGTCTCACTAAATTTCTGAAACTGGCCTTGAACTTGTGATCCTTATGCCTCAGCTTCATGAGTTGCTGGAATTACAATCATGTGCAACCACGCTCAGTTCTAGTCTCTTACATATTTCCCCTATTCTCAACTCTTACTATCAAAACTATATGCATAACTCCATTGAACCATTGTGGTAACTTTCTTATTGGTTTCTCTAATTCTTGTTTGCAAATTTAAAATCTATTCTTCAAGCTGGTTTCATGTGATTTGTCCAAAATACAAAACTGATGCTGTTTAAAGTGTTTCTTTCCTACAGAGAATAGTAGCCCATGCATTTGAGGACCACCTGTGAACCAACCTTTCCGTAGTTCTTTGGCCTTATAGTAGTTTATGTTCTGTGGGAGGCAGGATGGTTAGGGACAAAGAGCAAGGGCTCTGGGGTCACAGTGTCTGTTGTTTTCCATCCATGAGCTGAATGACCCAAGGCATATTAAATTATTGTTCTAATATTTTGGTTTCCCCACCTATAAAATGGGAATAAAAGAGCACCTCTATTCATAGGGTTGTTGGAAGATTCAATAAAAATAAATTTTATAGAACATTTAGTGTCTGACATATAAATTTATAATTTCAGTTATGTTAACAATAGAGTGCTTGCTTCCATCACATGTTGTTTTTTCTGTTCTATTTCTGACTGTGCTTCTTGGCATGGAACGTTTTGTATAGAGGTTATTATGGTAGAGCAACTGAGTGCATGGGCTCTGGGTGAGATTAAACTAGGTTTAGATCTAGACACTTTCATGTACTAACTGAGTGACATCGCAAAGAGAATTTAAGAACTGATTATCATTACCCTACTTATCCTTCAAGATTCAGCTCAGGGGAAGTCACCTCTGTGCCAGTTCGTAGGTTATTACCTCCTAGATTGAAACTTACCCTTCAGAGTTGGCTTTTTGATGTTGAGGTCAGGATTCTGCAATCTGCATTTCTCTTTTGCCTGGAGGCTTATTGTTAGACCCTACCTACAGGGGCAGTAGATCCAGACCAGAGGCAGGAGGAGGAGGAAGGGTTGCTTCCTCTCTGCTTCCTGCAGTGTCTGTTCCTATGGAGGCTGGAGTTCTCCTTTGACCTTTTCAGAGGGCAGGAATTGGGGTGAGGTGGTTTAGGGATTTGCCTCAGGGACAAAATTAAGGGAGTACTAAAATACTCAGGAATCGTAATAAATTATATTCCAATGCAACATTTTTAAAAAACTAAAAATTGAATTAAGAAAAACACCACAATGAACAAAACATGAAAATTTTAAATAGAGATGAGTACCATGCTGAAACACATTGGAGCATAAAGCCATCGACTTTCATAGAAAAAAACTTATCAATAATATTTTCAAACTGTACTTTGTTGCCAGTTTAATTTTCACTTGGGAGAACTGCCCATTTTGAGAATTTTCCAGTCTAAGGGGATGATCTTGAACAATTTTTAATTAGTTTAAGTTGATGTATTATAGTAAATTAGTTTTTGGTATAAATAGAAATTTAAACTTAACATTCTGCAACTCATTCCTACTTTTCAATATTTTTCAACTACTTTAATGTTGAAAATTTTCACTTTAAAAATGTATGCATACATGTACATATTTTATCATCTATTTTTACATGACACATGTAAAATTTTTTATGTAATACCTGATACTCGTAAAAACTTTTTTACGTATATGCCTGAATTTTTTTACACAAATACATTTTTTTACATAAAAACATAAGAACATCTAACTCATAATTCTATATGTAGGTTGCTCTTCTTGATATTAACTTCTCTCTGCTAAAGTCACTGATGTGATTTCTTTCTCCTGAATGGATTCCAAATGACCTAACATCCAAGTACCAAGTGGACTCCTTGCTGGTCTCCTTCCCGCTCTTGAGCACTTGCATGCATGTGTCCTTGGCTCACTAGCTCAGTCTCAGGGAAGGCAGCCTTCTCTCCCTCCTCTTATATTTGTCTCTTCCCATCTAAATCCAGTCCATTCTTCAAGATCCCTTTCATATGTGATGTAATCATTCTTCATCCTGCACAAAATGAATGTGTTCTAATTTCATGGGATGCCAGAGCTGTTTTGGCATTAATGCTATCGTCTTCTGCCTTGTTTCTGTTGTTATTTGTGCATATTTCTTATTCCTCCTCAATTCCCATCTGGTGGTTGAGTTGTTTGTTTGTGTTTTTGGTAATGGGAATTGAACCTAGGGATGCTCTACCCCTGAGTTACATTCCTATCCCTTTCAATTTTATTTTGAAATAGACTGGTCTCAAATGGGTGATCCTCCTGGCTCAGCCTTCTTAGTAGCTGGGATTACAGACCTGTGTCACCACATCTGGCCCAACTGGGTTTTAAATCTTGGAGGATCAGGGACTGTTTTCCTTCTGGTTTTTCTTATCTTTGAAGATTTCCTATTGAGTGAGATCAGGAGCTCTGGGCACTAGGCATAGAGAGAACTGGAGACACAGCTGGGTTGTAAAACACTGATCTGTACATGGCTGTGCAGTAACACTATTAGATTTTAAAGTTATTTTTCTTTACATTCCCAGAGCTCTCTCAAAGCTTCCTTCCTCCCCCACGCCCCTCCCAAACTCTGTATCACGCTCAATTTTGGTCCTTGAAAGGAATGATTAATCCCTCATTCACCTGCTGTGCAGGGGGTGCCATTTAAAACAGCCAAGAGCGATCTCTCC
The DNA here is from genome assembly GCF_902686455.1 of Sciurus vulgaris. Classification (NCBI taxonomy): domain Eukaryota; kingdom Metazoa; phylum Chordata; class Mammalia; order Rodentia; family Sciuridae; genus Sciurus; species Sciurus vulgaris. Next base: position 18,470,599 of record NC_136470.1, on the reverse strand, counting down.
CCTGAGCAGGAGAGAGAGGCTTCCAGGAAGCAGAAGTTCCCTATGGGATGTTTGTCAGTGGGAGCCAAACATCTCTGCTGTGGGTGGCTTTGTGAACAAGCCATTTTCCTTACAGAAGAGATGTGGTGCCCGCAGGACCCAGTAATGACGGGGCGATGGTAATTGGGACTGGTGGGGATATTCCGTTTGCCTCTGAAGCAATAGAACACACCTCCTACACCAGTGAAACATTAGGACCTGCCTCTCCCCAGCCTCCCACAGGGCACAATGTTGTTCTTTTAGAAAAGTCAGAACCTACTGAGACAAGGGATATTCTATCAGAAGTTTGTTTATTTATATTGCAGAAAGATGATATTTTCAAACTGGAAGCCAACTGATTTCATGTTACAAAAAGAATTTTCTGAAAACAAATCTACGGGGTCAAGTTTCGAAATCATAAAGGAGGTAATTTGGGCAAACTTTGTCAACTGCAATAGAAGATGGCATATTAAATTACTGCTTTGGAAAAGGAATTTACAGACCTCAGACAGCCCTGGAACCTCAAGAGCAGCCTAAGCAGAAAACTTTCTCTGAGAAACATGCATCTTTATAATATTGCCTACTGACCCACATTAAGCTTTGCCCCAAAACAATAGAGAGAAGGAACAGGATCACAGTAGACCTGGGGGTACTTCTGAGCCTACTCGTGCATTTCAGTCCCAGATGGGGACCATGGCTGGCTATATTCTCACTCTAGCTGTCTTGTTCATTGAAGGACAGTGGATTAAAACCCCAAAGCGTCATAGTAGATTCTTGCTCCTTAAATACCATTTCAGAGGCTCCATGGGATTTTCCTAAAAGAAAATAGTCAGACACATTAACTCTCTTTGATTGTTAGGATGTTCTTTGCAGTTCCTGATTAAGAAAGGGAGTTCTGGTATAGAGAGAACCAAGGCGGAAAAAAAATTCCTAGATCCTTAGGTCAATTTGTTTCCTGTTTTAAACTTCTTATTCATTCATTCATTCATTTCCTGTGAGCATACTGGGTGCCCCACCATCCTAGGAATTATGCAGCATAAATAGGAAATATGTACCGCCCCCATAGGAGGCCTGGTTTCACCTCTCCAAGCCCAGTGTACAGTCACATAATGATATGATGCTGGTCCCATAAGATTATATCGTCTGGAGAGCTGGAAGCCCTGCTAGTTTGTGTAAGTGCACTCTGTGGTGTTAGTATGACCATGACATTGCCTAATGATGCGTTTCTCAGAGCAATCCCCATCATTAAGCAATGTAATAACATGACAATTAACACATTTCTGGATGTTTGGAAGGTTTTCTGAAAGTGATGACCCTTCACATGAGATGCTTTGGATGTCTTTGATGGGCCAAGTTAAAGCCTCAGGTATTGGGACCTGATTGTTTGATGCAAAAACCAAGCCAGGTATGGCGGCGCATGCCTGTAATTCCAGTGGCTTGGGACACTGAGGCAGGAGGATCATGAATTCAAAGCCAGCCTCAGCAACTTAGCAAGGCCTTAACCAACTTAGTGAGACACTGTCTCTAAATAAACTATTTAAAGGGCTGGGGCTGTGGCTCAGTGGTTAAGTGCCCCTGGGTTTAATAGCAGGTACCAACAAAACTAAACTAAAGGTGCATTTAAACATCTTAAGTGATATTTAGTAGTAGTTACCCCCTACCTGATTTTAAAACAGTGGTTTCAACCAGGGGCGATTTTGCCCCTGGGGACAATTTGCCAATGCGTAGAGGCTTTTTTGATTGTCAGATTGGGGAGAAGTTTCTGTTAACATCTAGTGGGTGTAGGCCAGAGACACCGCTAAACGTTCTACAATGCATAAGATGTACCCAAGAAAGAACCAGCTGGCCCAAAGTGTCAGAGTTTGAGAAAACCATTTTATTGTTTTTTTTCTTTAAATCTGTTCTAATTAGTTATACACATCAGTAGAATTCATTTTGACAAACATACGTAAATGAATATAACTTCTCATTCTTCTGGTTGTACATGATGTAGAGTTACACAGGTTGTATATATACAGAGGGTAATAATGCCTGATTCATTCTACTATCCTTCCTACCCCCATATCACCCCCCCTCTCTTTACTCCCCTCTGTCTAACCCAAACTACCTCTATTCTTCCCTAGCCCACCCCCTTATTGTGAATTAGCATCTGCATATCAGAGAAAACATCAGCCTTTGGTTCTTTGGGATTGGCTTATTTTGCTTAGTATATTTTCCAGTTCCATCTATTTTCCTGCAAATGCCATAATTTCATTTTTCTTTAAGACTGAGTAATATTCTATTGTGTATATATATCACAATTTATCCATTCATCTGTTGAAAGCCACCTAGGCTGGTTCCATAGTTTAGTCATTATGAATTGAGCTATGAACATTTATGTGGCTGTGTCACTACAGTATTCTGATTTTAAGTCCTTTGGGTCTAAACTGAGGAGTGGGATAGCTGGGTCAAATGGTGGTTCCATTCCAAGGGGGAAACCCTATTTTAAATCAACACAACCATAGCAACAAATTTTTCCCTATTTCAAATCAGGATGAATAATGGTATTTTTGAAAAACAACTCTTTGTTGAGTTCATCACTCGCCTTTCATAAGGGACCACAGTTGTATCTACATCTGCCTTCATGACAGAATACTTCCTTTTCCAGCGGTTTGGTTTTCACTTGTTATTCCATCAGATGTTGGGAAGAGCTCATGTTCTCAATTCCCAGTGGTTCTGCCCTACTCTGGCTTAGGAGCAGGAGTCCTCTTTTGATCTTCAACTTCCTGCACGGCCTCAGCAGGCATGCTGTGCTTCTGCCCCTTCCACCTCTTGGCCACTCTTGACAAGTCCTGGGAATATTAGTATCCTTGCTTTAGAGATCAAGGGAACCTGAAACCAGAAGGTGAAGGCTTAATCAAGGTCATGGAGCAGGGCTTTCCAGGACTTTTTGCCTCCCCTCCCCTGGCTCATTACTCACTAGACCCTACTTAGTCCAACTCAAGGTGTGAAGGTTAAGTGTGGTCAGGCAGGTGATTTATATTTGCTTATTTTCTTTGAAACCTCATGAAGGATTAAGAGTGTTTTCAGCTGGGAAGACAAGGAAGGAAATCAAATTTGTTCAAGCTGTGTTGTTATTCTTCTTGGAGTATGAAAATATTATTCATTGACAAGGTCTGTATACCCAGGGAGACTTGGATCAGGAGGAATTTTTGTAAAGTCATTAACTCACCAAGATCAGATGAAACAAAAGCATTTGGCACTGCAACTATCTGAAATCTACTAAGAGCCAAATAATCCATCCCAGGCTAAGAAATGGGTCTATAAAAACAAGGATCAAGTGAACCCATGAGGAGGTAATAGAAGGACTACCGGGAAGTTTCTACCAAATGATATGAAAGGGCTTGATTTTGGTTGTGAGGATCATAAATAGAAATGATAATTTTCAGAGGTAATGGAATTGCAAGCTTAGGAAAATTTGCTGGGCTAAGTCAAGTCAGTCCCTTTTCTTACTCAGGAGGAGCAAAGCAATGATTCACAGTATATAAACCCGGAAGCACCCTCCCTCCCTCCCTCCTCGTTTACCCCCTACCTCTTTTCTTCCTTATTTATTTTCCTTTATTCTGATTTTTCTTCTTTTCTTTCTTTATTTTTGGGACCAACACAGTTCAGACAATATTTGGTATCAAAGATATACTTAGTCAACTTTTCCTAAGGTCTTACTTTATTCAAAACTTGAACCAGGTAGCAGGTAGCTTTTATGTTTCTAGTCCCATTGAGACGTGGAGACAGAGGGGGTTAACCATCCTGCAGTTCCTTTTTGTGTTAGGCATGATGAAATACTTGCTTGCAATTATGGCTGTGACCATAACCAGAGTAAAAGGTGATTTTCAGACTAGTTTACAATTGACTAGCTTAGTACTTTGTGTTCTTTGCCCACCATTCACCCTGCCACTTCATTGCTACTTCTGAGTTCAGCTTGTGGTCTCACCTGAGAAACATGACTCAGGATTAGCTGATAGAGCCTATGGAAAGATTTTTGATGTTTCTTTATAGCACTTTAATAGGTAAATGACTTTTTAGTTGATCAATCAAATAAATTTGATTTAGAGGTAAATAATTTTTTTCTGGTTTATGGAATCTGAGTGTCTAATTTCAGGAAAAAACAACTCAGCAACCAAGCTTATTTCTTAATTGTGCTTTCCCCTAAATGCTGTCTGACTTAATTTTTTATCCTAAAAATGACATATCTAGAAACCCAAAGATGTGCTTTCTAAACATGCTTTTCTGAAAGCCAAATAACTTAATGGTGCCCTTTTGGCTGAAGCCAGTGTTCTATTGATACAATTCATAACTGCTTTCTGTCAAAAAGCATGACTTTGTGTATTGAAATATAATTTAACCCAGTCTAGTATGCTAAGGCATGGAAAATCAACAGAAAAACCCAATGATTCAAAAATATAACTCAGTGAAATAAAAAGTCAATGGTTTTTCTCATTGTATACGATATATGAACATTAAGAGTCCAGAAAAAAATGCAGTGTTTCCTTGAAATAATCTGGAATCAGTAGATGTCACCCCAGTGTTTAGCTGTCTGAATCTTGTTTCAGTCAACCTATGAATTAGAAGTCAGGGCTCCCAGTCAGAGTTGGAGCTTTGAAATCTCAGAGGATGTGCCAACAATGGTCACAGATGATATTGAGATACGTTAAATTGTATGTATATATTTGTAAGTTTTTCATTCTTTTTTCAAAAGGGACAAGCCTACAATTTTCAGCATATTCCATAAAATGAAAGAAATGTAAAACTACCTCAGAAAGTCTGCATGATAACTGAATTTACACTAATAACACTAGAATGTAAGCTCTCTGAGGGCAGGCATCTTGTCTCTACTCCATCTCCCGTACCTAGCACATAGCTGGTACGCAGTAGATATTCAAGTACCAAATTGCATAAAAGCATCACAACACCTCAGTGTTCTATTAAATATATGAAGACCACGCTTAATTTAGCAAAGATGAAATGTTCTTCATTTGGTATTTTTTCTTTTTTCAAAGCTGATGATACAAATGTGATTGGGGTTATTAAACAGGGTATGCACATGTTGGGGCTGCAATAAATACCAATTAATAAATACCATAAACTGGGTAGCTTAAAAAAAAAAAACAAAACAAAATTTATTTCTAGGTATGGAGACTGGAAAGTCCAAGATCAAGGTATCAGCAATTCGGTGTCTGGTGAGGACTGGCTTCCTGGTTCACAGACTGATGCCTTCTCACCTTTCCTATGTGGCAAAAGGGACAAGGACTCTCTCTGGTCTCTTCTGAGGGCACTGATCACAATCATGAGTGAAAAGGCCCCACCCTCCAAAGTTCCCACCTCCTAACACCATCACCTTGGGGGTTAAGTTTTTTTTTTTTTTTTGGGGGGGGGGGAGGGGTACAGGGGATTGAACTACTCAGAGGCACTCAACCACTGAGTCCCATCCGCAGCCCTATTTTGTATTTTATTTAGAGACTAGATCTCACTGAGTTGCTTAGTGCCTCGCTTTTGCTGAGGCTGGCTTTGAATTCTCGATCCTCCTGTCTCAGCCTTCTGAGCTGCTGGGATTATAGATCTGTGCCACTCTGCAGGGCTGGGAGTTAAGCTTGTATTACATAAATTTGGGGTGGGGGGTTGTGCTTGCTATGTTCAGTCCATTGCAGCTAGTAATTCTAATTTTGCAAATACTTGACCTGCTTGCATTTTATCCAATTAATTTCATCCCCTGGCTCATGCCTCCTAAAGTGGCTCATGTTTTTAGCTTTTTTCGCTCTACCTGCTCAGTTGTCAATTTTCTGCAAATCTGGTGGTGTCTAAGCAACTGTCAGCCCGTTCTCTTCTGTTACCCTCCCCCCACAAGAGCACTTCCTAGTGGCAAAAGCAGGCATTGCAATTCTGGTTAGCCTTTTGAAATTGCCATCATTTATGGCTTACAAATGCTTCAACAATATAAAGATCACCCTTCTGTTCAGATGTTTGGAAAATATTGTAAAATGAACTTCTACTTTTTGTCCATCCTGTGTTCACCTCTATTCCTGTTCCCAGATGACCTGAGGTGCCACAATTTAGGATGACAGACCATGCCTTTAGCATTGGGTATAAACTTTTAAAAATTAGAAAATTAAGAATGCCGAGAAACTACTACATGGTACATTTGCAAAAGAGTATTTAGAATAAAATGTGTTAGCTTTATTAACCCAAATCAAGTGATTTGGGGGTTTGACAGAAGACTCAAATACTCTACGCAAATTGTTTAACATTATTGTCATGTTAGAAAGCTGGTAAACATTTATATAAAGTTTTAAAAATCAATGCATTGAAGGGAACTTGGGGGATTGTTAAAAACAAGCAATCTGGCCAAAGAACTAATTATAAAAAATGTGCAAAGAAAGTATAGGTTCCAAGATATCAAATTCCATTTCTGGCTAAATTAATTTTCTTCTATAAGACTTCTAATAAAACACATGCTTACAATGAACTTAACTTTTCTTTCTTGGTCTCTGTGTATAGTTCATCATTTTTTGATGGACTGATTCTTTCTTAGTTTATGTTTTGTATCATTTCAATCTAAATTGATTCAAAGGAACATCTTAAGGTCACTGGCAATAGCCGCCAAGTCCCTAAACAGAACTAACTACTTACAAACAGTACAGTGGCCATAAGGATCGCTTTGAAAAGAGAGACAAATTTATACAAACCTTATTTGGACTTCTATACATCTCTGCACATTCTTTTTTTAAGTCTTGTATCATGAAATACTGTATTTTAATCTTTTATTTTGAAGCAATTTTAGACTTAGAAAAAGGTGCAAAAATAGAGCAGAATGCTCCATATATCTTTCACCCAGCTTTCCCTACATAACTATGGTACAACATCTTACATAACCATAGCACAATTATCAAAACCAGAAATAAAGAGCTGTTTTATATTTAAGAGAATGTGTCCTCGCTGATAGCATTCTTGACGTGCTTTCTTTCACCTGTCTTTAGAATGGAATTCTAGACCTGAGCCATGGACTCCTGCTGCAGCCCTAGGATGTCCCTGAAGCTGGATTTTCTCTTCCTAACAGTTTTGGGCTTTGCTCTCTGCGGTGCCAAATGTCATTGTTTTAGACTGGTGCTCAGAATATTGGCTTATGGTTCCTATGTTGCGAACTCTGTCTTATTGCCAGGGGCTCATATTAATAACCCAAATCTCCTTCTAATGCTGGTACATACTATCTACTTAATAGGAAGTTTACTTCTTTTCCATGAATGCCATTCCTTTACAATAAAAAAATCGTGTGTGTGTGTGTCTGTGTGTGTGTGTGTGTGTGGTGTCTTATGGAAATACTAGGTTCAGGCTGAACATTTCTTTCATGATGATTCCAAACTACTTCTGGCTTGTTTTAATGAAATTCAGAAGCCTAGACAGAGTGTGATTGTTTCAAACTGAAGGCAAGGAAGAATATACATATTTCCTTATAAATATCAAAAAGTTTTCTTTATAAAAATTAATAAAACAAGAAGATGCATTTGAAGGATTACATTTCTTGCTCATGGTTTCTTTTTAGTGTGTAGTGTCAGCCCCATTGTGCTCTGTGTGTGTGTGTGTGTGTTTTATATGTGGTTGTATATGGCATCTGATCAAGATCCATTGTTTTGGGGTCAGTACCATCTCTGCAAGAGAGTGGCTTCTTGTTCTCTGTGACAATAAACAAATCCCTCCTGGGATGTTCTTTGGGAAGTACGAGAAAAATCTGTAGAAGTTTCATGCTGACCTTTCCTGCTTTCCAGAGGCTTGTTGACAGGAAGGGCCTGAGTTTTCTTGATTGAAGAAATGAAGGGAAAAGCCAAAGTGTATGAAAAATTGCAAGGATCAATTTGCTGTTCAGATTAGAAAAGATGTTTTTACAAGGAGAACTCATGGAATCTATAAGGTCTTTCTTCCCATCTTACCTTACCACTCTCTCCCCAAATCCATTGTGGTCTGTTTTCAGCGTTATTTGGATACCCATTGGAGCCTTGCTGCTCTTAAAATGATTAGAAACCGCTGGACTGGCTGGTCATGGTGGCACACACCTGTTATCAGCAGTTCAGGAGACTGAGGCAGGAGGATTGAGAGTTCAAAGCCCGCCTCAGCAAAAGTGAGGCACTAAGCAACTCAGTGAGACCCTGTATCTAAATAAAATACAAAATAGGGCTGACTCAGTGATCGAGTGGCCCTGAGTTCAATCCCTGGTACCCCCCCAAAAAAAAACCAAAAAACAAAACAGAAACCACTGGACTGAGTACAGTAAGGGCGCGTCAGCTCCTGGCCTGAATTTAATCTAACACACTGGTAGTTGAGATAGATAATTACTTCATGAGCTCTTGAATGTCTGAGCATTCGTGTTGTTTTCTAAAGACACGACTACAGGGAGACAAGATCTAACAAGGCCATTAGTGCCTGCCACGCTTGCCTTTCTCTCCACGACAGGAAGCATTAGACTGGCTGTGGGTAAGATCTGGTGTTTTCTCAGGCTGAACAGCAATTGAGTACTTATCTCGGTTGGGCAGCCCAGAGAGACTGCTCTTCACGTTTGGATTGGCCAGAATCTTCACTCTTATTCTCAAAACTTTTGTCACCTTTAACTGAGAATTATTTTTATTGTCATGCCATTTTTCCCCTTTAAATAAATCCACGGTTAGACATGAAAATTAGATACTTTTACATGTATTTTTCAGACATCTGCAATTTTAGGAAATTCTAGGAAAGATTAAGAGGATAGAATGGAAAAACCTCTTAGGCAGGAGACATTGGCTTGTTTGGGAAAAGTCATTGTGTAATTGAGGGCTACTGCATAAAAATGGTTCAACCAGCAAAGACAATATACATTTAAAAAACAAATCGTCCTGTGATTTTGTGTCTGGAACTGCCAGCAGCAGGGTGCTTTTTCATGCACTGTTGTCATCGCAATATTTTCATCTCTTCTGCTTCTGGGCATTAAAATGCAACTAATCCACCACCCACAAAAGCCATTAGCATAAACAATAAAAAATGAGCTGGTCAGATTGCACAGTGATAGCATTAAAATTGCTTTAGTCCAATGTAAATATAATGAGGATTCGGTTTCAGAGCAGTTTGCATCATAATAGACTGAACCATCTTGGACTTTAATTCTGGGTCCTTTTATAGATGGCTATTGTCTTTTTTTTTTTTTTTTAAGAAAACATCTGTGTCCTGTTACTTTTCCTTTTTCTTTTGTTCCTTCCCAAAGTCTTCTGATGCTAGAATTTAGAGTTTGTTCTACTGTCTAGGACAGGAAATAGAAAAATTTCCCTTTGACTCTTCTTTGAGTGAGAGAATGCTAATTGCTTCTCCTGCACAAGAGCACACACTTTTATGAAAACCATCATCAGACAGAGGCAGAGGGAGTGTCCTGTGAGCTCCTGCAGCCTCCTGCCTGACGGCCAGGGAGGGCTCCCTTCTAGTCTTGACGTTCTCAGGCAACAAGGACATCCAGGGACCCTCTGCACTCTGTGGATGGCCACCTGCAGCTTTATTTTAACAGAAAACAACATTCTTCCCTTAACTTTCTTCAGAAAAGACAAGGAAGATACTACCCCCACCATGACAGATGTATTTTCTTTTCTTTATTTCTTTGTTCCTGAGCTTTTGCCTTTTAGACAATGAAATCATTATCAGAGGATTTATTGTTAATAGTCTTGTTCCTTCTAGCATGTTAGCATGCACAATTGTCAGCTGGCTTCCTTGGTCTCTTCAACAATTTATACATCACAGTGGAAACTGAGCACAAACTCATTTTCCTAGCCCGAAGAAATCAGACTTACATAGTTAATTCTATAGTAGGTGGGGTGGGGGACTTCACAGCCTGAAGAAAATGTACAATTATTATTTCAGTCCTTTATCTATGTGGTCTATTGAGAGACGACTTTCTGTTTAGTGCCTAATTAGTGCCTTCACATAATTGGAAAACAATGCCTCATGTATTGGCTGTGGTGTTTAAGATGAATTTGACCTTGGCAGTCCAACATTTACCATTGTGAAAAGGACTATCTTACCTCGCATGGTGTCTGAGAGGAAACCCAAATGATACTTATTAGCTCCCTCTCTCAAACAGAAGTCATCATCTCTCCTGGGGAGGTGCCCTAACAGCTGTTGGGAAAGTTCCCTGCTTCCATGGAGGAGGGTCCTGCATTACAGAATGGGGTGGGACTGGGAAGCAGGAGCTGAGAGAGTGATCTTAAGGGAATGTACTAGAAGCTCTAATATGGAGTCCCACAAGAAAAGGGAGTGAAGTCACCAAGAACATGTGGTGTGAAGGGCAAAGCACAGAATCCTACCTGACCCTGCCCTGAGCTGCGGGAGACTCACTTTCTAGCAGTGAACCTTAGTGTCCTTCTCAGAAAAATAAAGGAATCCATTTCAATGACCTCTTATGCCTTTTCACTTTTAATTTTGTTGGTTCCTAAACATTTGGTGAAGTCTTGATAACCAGAGTAAGGCAGGTAGCCTAGGGGCCTGAGGACTATTTCTTTATTCCTTTAAATAAATTTTTTTAGTATATCTATAAAGTCAGGCATAACACAGGCCTCTTCTCTTGGAGGTAAAGATACAAAATCTTTAGCCAGAGACATGTTTAGAGACTCTTATAAGAGTCCCTGGCCCAGGCTCTACATGTGCATTGGCCTCTATCAGGCAATGTTCTGGAGGTCAGTGCTGAGGACCTCTCCTGGGTATCAAATCGTCGTTGGATAATCTTTCTGTTTGAAGAAGAATTTGCCTTCCTGTTGTGCGTGGTGCTTATGTGAGATAGGACTGGTCAGACAGAAGATTGCAAATGTGCATGGAAATTGGTGAGGTGGAGTCCACAGGAATTGCTCTTTCTTAGGTCCATTATTTTCTTTAGAGAGTTCTGCTTTCTCAATTCTGAAAGCTTATTAAAGATTCTACACTATATGTGCCTCTGGTTGAATGCTCCTGAGCTGTTCCTGTTTCTCTGAGCGTGTCAGTTTTCTCTCTCCTATTAAGTATCTATATCCCAGGGTTCTGTGTAATTCACCAAATTATCATAATTTCTAAGCCGAAGTAAAATTCTGCAGTAGTAGGTATAATTTTCATCGAACGATTGCTTTCCCTTTCTCATTATTGAAGCTCTGTTGCTTGATGTGAAAGGGGAGCTGTCTACAGAAAAAAAAACCCGGTTTGGAATGATGAATAAAAATGACAGAGGCAATTTAGGAGCTTTCTCCCACACAATCTTACCACAAGCCTTTCTTTGCCAGGCCTTCTCAGTCCATTTTCTCCCAAACGCCCAGGGAGGAAACTGCCTCAGAAAACAGGCATAGACATAGATACTGCATGTGGAGTCAGTCAACATACTAGGAAGAATATTTAAAACCATTTAGTGTATGAATGGATCCTGAGAAAGTACGTCATCTATGGTGGTTCCTTCTAGTTTCTGATATTTGAAGAAGTTATTCACTCTTCCCATTCCTCCATCTTCCTGATCCTTTTTCTGTCCTGGTTGCCAAAGCTCACCAGCTTGACTTCATCATTTATTCAGCAAATACTCATCAAGAAGTTCTCATGTGTGTGAGGCACTATTCTAGGGGCTGTGGATTTATCTGTGAACATGACAGATCAAAAATTCTACATAAACTCTGTATGTATGTAGCAAGAGGAGGGCGATCAATACATAAAATAGAAAAATGTAAGTTTAATGGCACCAAAGAGAAAAATGGTGGAGGGGAGGGGTATAGGAAGTATGGGGGACAGAGAGGGAGTCTAGTTTTAACAAGCATGGTCAGGAGAAACATCATCAAATGATGACCATTGGATCAAAGACATAAAGAGACAAGGGAATAAGGTGAATCGATAACAGATAATGGACAGTGGTTGGGATTTTTGTCTTACACAGTTGGAAGAATAGAGTTGTTGGTTATTGAGAAGTCAAGGGCCAGAGGAAGAGCAAGATAACTGGAGTTAGATGTTGGATGTGCTAAGCATGAAATGACTGTTAAATATTCGGATGGAAATGTCAGCAGGGGCATCAGGAATCTGGAGTTCAGGGGACAGGTCCATAATGGAAACTATAAATATAAATTGCCCTACCCAAAGGAATTAAGTCACATCTCAGCAAGCCCTAGGTTTTCTTTACTGATTAATTATGCCAAGCTAATCAAGAGAGTGGAATGGCCATTATCCCTATTTATTCCTAATAGAATACGTAGACTTTCCTAATGTAGTGATTTTTAAAACACCTCTGCAAGTTCTTTACATTCTTTGACTAAGAGATAGATAGTCTCTGTCCCCTCCTCTTGACCTCAGAAGGGCTTTGGAACTACCTTAAGCAATTGAGTATGTCAGAAGTGGTGTTTTGGAACTTCTGAGGCTAGGGCATCAAAGGCACTCGCTTCTGCCTCTCTCTTTGGGTTCTTCACTCTTGGGACCTAGCCACCCTGCTACAAGAAGGCTGAGGCCACATGAAGAGGTGCCCATGGAGAGGAAGTGAGATTCACAGCCAAACTCCCAGGCCTTGTGAGTGCTCCATCTTGAAACAGATCCTCCATATTCAGTTGAACTGCAGGTTAATGTTTGGATATGTGGTGTCCCCAAAAGATGGTGTGAAAGACAATATAAGAATGTTCAAGGTGAACTGATTAGATTACAAGAACTGCAACCTATCGGTGGATTAAATCCACTTGAATGGATTAACTGGGTGGTAATCTTAGGCAGGTAGGGTGTGGCTGGAGATCACTGGAGGCATGCCTGTGGAGTTTATATTTTCTCCCTGGTGAACAGAGCTCTGTCTGCATCCTGTCTGTCATGTTTTGAGCTGCTTTCTTCTGCTATGTTCTCCCACCATGATGTTCTGCCTCACCTTGGGCCCAGAGAAGTGGAGTCAGTCAATCATGCATTGAACCTTTGAAACCATGAGCCAAATAAACTTTCCCCTTCTAAGTTTTCTTGTCATGTCTTTTGATCACAATGATGAAAAGCTGACTAAAACACTGTGCCTGTTGATGCTGCATGGTACATACATGGGCATTCCTCAGTGAAACTTATGTGAACTGCAGATTTGTGGAAGAATAAAAAGTTTATGGTATGGGTTACTGTTTGCAGTGGTAATATTATAAGGAGACTTACCTTGCAAGGTCTTAAGATTAGGACCATGTCTTTTTAATTTTTAATCATTGTTTTCCCAGTCCTATGCATTCTCTGAATACATATAGTAGGCACTCAAAAGTTGTTATAAGTGGATGAAGCAAGATGAAGTACTTGAGGCCATCTCATAAATTGAAGGAGGGAAGTTTGGCTCCCTCCCACTTTGGCTTTCTCCCACTGAGAAAGTTTCCTACTTTGTTATCCAAGAAAACTTGACAATGAAAGTCATTCAATTTGAAAATTACCCTAAAAGTTTTTCAAGTAGATCGCCATTAGAATGAGATGCTACCTGCTTATTGCTTCAGAACTGGTTAGTGGCTTTTCTAGCTTCAATCACCACACTGGAGCTTCATATTCTGATTTAATCTGCAAGTACATTCAACAAAGTAAATGCAAAAAAAAGCTTGCAAATTACATAAATGATTTGTATTCCAAATTTTCCTACAGGCAGAAAATCATACCACTGCAGGGCTCTTACCATGTTTTTGAGTAATGGGAGAGGCAATAATAGAAAGATATACACTCAGAGACTTCTCAAAGTCCTCCACAAGGGAAGTGCCCCTGAGTGATCAGCCTAATAGGAAAATGGTGTGTATGATTAGGCCAAGGTCATCTGTTTTTCAACCTAAAACACTTACTACATAGCAGGCATTGTTTTGAACATCTGATACATATTAATAAATAATCCTTATGACGACCTTAGGGTATATTAATATCTTATTTTACAAATGAGGAAACTTAAACCCAGTGGAAGCAGAACCTGGCTCAAAAGTCTTCATTCTTAGGCAATCATCCAGAATACAAATAATAATAAATGCTGGAGAGGATGTGGAGAAAAAGGAACACTTTTACATTATTGGTGGGACTGTAAATTAGTACAACGACTAGGGAAACTATTATGGATGTTCCTCAAAAGACTAGGAATGGAACCACCATATGAACTAGATATACCACTCCTTGGTATTTATTCTAAAGAATTAAAGTAAGCATAATGTAGTGATACACGCACACCCATGTTTACAACAGTCCAATTCACAATAGCCAAACTATGCAACCAGTCTAGGTACACAACAAAAATAAAACCAAATTAAAGCAATGATCTGTGGTCAAAGATTTTGGTTCAAAAATTATTTGTAATAGTGAAAAATTTCCAAAAAGAAGACAAATTAAATGTCCTTCTGTGGTCATTAAAATGGTTATTATCAGGAATTTTGTGCATGAGAATATGCATGTTACAGTCATTGGAAAAATTGGATAGGATAAGATATGCAAAAAGTGGTAAATGAAGTAATGCATGATTTTAAAATATGGAAATATGCCATGGCCCCAGTGTTTGTATCCATTTCAAGTCCACAGGGTGAAATCCTGTCCCCCAAAGTGATAATATGTGGAGGTGGGACCTTTGGGACATGAATGGGCCCTGAGGGCAGAGGGCTTATAAATGAGATTAGTGCCTCATTAAAAAAAAAAAAAAAAAAAAAAGCCTGAGAGACCCCTTGTCCTTTCCAGCATGTGAGGACACTACCAGAAAGTGGGCCCTCACCAGGTAGTGAATCTGCTTGCTGGTACTCCGATTTTAGACCTCTCAGCTTGAGAACTGAAAGAAAAAAAAAAAAAAAAAAAAAAAAAAAAAAAGAAAGAAAGAAAGAAAAAAAGAAAAAAGAGAAAAGAGAAGTCTAGACGCACTAAGCAGCATATACCCCAAAATATTAACAATAGTTATCTCTGGATGGTGGGCTTATGAATGAACTCTTTTTCTTCTTATATTCTGTGTATTGCACAATTAATATGTATTGTATTTATCATCATAATGCATGTTATTAAAACAAAAACAGGATTCTATGTCTAACTCAAGGAAAAGGTCTAGGTTAAACTATTGCTTTGCACCTATGAATTTAATGAATCCTCATGTGATTGAGATTATTTAGTGTATAGAAAAGAAGGGTGAAGGCAGGAACGTGGGCCCCAGCATCCTAAGCCACAATCCTTCCTGGTTTAACTACAGGTGGTGGGGTGTGGTGGCATGGTGCTTATTCAAAATACAGAATCCTAGTTATCAACAGATTATCTTAGAAGGCCCAGAATGGGATCCAGAAAATTATATCTATGCACATACATAATGAAACACATAATGAAACTATGTAATTGTGTGATTCTGATGCAGGTGAAAGGGAAAGAAACAGATCCAGAGAATAATACCCTATGCAGGACCCTGGAAAGAGAAAAATGAGACATGGGGGTGGGCATGGGGAGGGCCTTTGATAAAACATGTAAAGCATGTTAAAAGCACATAGCGATATAATTGGAAGTACTCCACCTAGGCTGCATATTAGAATCGCCTGGGAGCTTTTAAAACTTACTAGTGAGAAAATTTCCTCACCAGGGTAGGCAGCCTCCTTCTTTGGCATCTCCAAGAGAAACTGCAACCTTCAAATGACCTGTTCGCGGAGGGAAAGATAAATCCTGACAGAGTGCCCTCTACAGTCCTGCGACAGCCACCATGAACCAATGGGTGCAGGAGTCAGGGGAGAGGACCCTCAGATGATTGGGAAAAGGGTCTAGGGGAACAGAGGACTTAAAGAAAAACATCACCCCCGAAGAGAAAGGGAAGCCATCTATTCAAAGATAGCACAGCTGGGGCTTGGTGGCTCCAAGCCCTGATCAGACAAGGTGCTGGACATGGTGCAGGAGGAGGAAAGGCCATGTTCCTGGGAGAAAGGCAGGGGAGGAGAGGAGGAAATAAGAGGAAAGAACTATGGATCCTGCAGAAAGCAGGAGCAAGACATCAACTTTCCCTCTTCTCCTTGCCCTACCAACATGACCCCCAGGCACAGTCTTCCCTAAAGCAACCTGGGCGTTGAAGAAAATTGTAACACAACACTCAATATTCTCCAACACACATCTGGGAATGTGGGAAATATACTGTTAGAAATAAAAATTAGGTAGAGAAATCATCAACAACAAGAGCAGCAAAAGAGGAAGAAATAAAAGGAGAGCTGATGAGTTCAGGAAAAGCATTCAAAGGAAAAGCATACAACCATTATCAGTAATAAAGGACAGAATGCAAGGTGCCCCAAGGAGAATCTGTTCAAATAAACATTTAATAAAGGATCCCGGGTAAAAGAGGGAAAAGCAACCTAAAGAACAATATTGAGACAAAGAAAATAACAAGGGCCAGGAAGAAGGTTAAAGAGAAGCCAGGCAGAGGAGGCCAAATATTCCTATTACTGGTTTCCCCAGAGAAGAAAACTAATGGGAGACAATATTTAAAACTCGAATCCCAAGAAATAAAGTAATTGAAAGGGCCCAACGCCTGTAACCTAAGAACACTGACCCCAATAATGAACTCCAGGACCTAGCTTGTGAAATTATTAGACTTTAAGGAAAAAAAGGAATTGCTCAGTCTCTAGCCGCCCCCTGCCCAAAAAAAAAAGAGGGAGACGATTAGATTGGCCTTGGAAACTGTCCCTCAAGTTTTGATTGTGGAAGGTTTTTTTTTTTTTTCTTATTTTTATTAGTTGGAGCTCCAGTTTTGAATGTGCAGAACTGGAGGACGGCTGGCTATGCACACATGCCCTTGGAAGGCATCGGCTGGAAGGGTGAGCATCATCTAACTGGAAGATTTCAGGCAGGAAATGGGACATGTATTTAGTTGTCAGGCTAAGATGGAATCAGGGTTGGATCCTGGGTTGAAGGAAAACATGCAAATGTTATAGATTGATCAAGGAGAACTAATGTTTAGGTGAAAAAAATTGGGAGTAGGGAGAACAAAGTTAAGGTGAGATCACTATTTATAGGCAATAGTTGGGAGTCAAAGAAAGTCAGAAAAGACAGATAGTAGGCAAGTAAAGGGAACCAAGAAAAAAAAAAAAAGGAAAAAGGAAGAAAGGGGTGAGTACTGCAGAAGGCATTGTACAGAAGTAACCACCAGGATTAAAACACAGGTTGAGGACCCCTTATCCCAAATGCTGGGGGCCTCAAGTGTTTGGATTCAGGATGTTTCTTTTCGGAAATTTAGAATATTTGCATATGTATCTCATATAAT
This sequence comes from Sciurus vulgaris, assembly GCF_902686455.1. Taxonomy (NCBI): domain Eukaryota; kingdom Metazoa; phylum Chordata; class Mammalia; order Rodentia; family Sciuridae; genus Sciurus; species Sciurus vulgaris. Next base: position 18,453,366 of record NC_136470.1, on the reverse strand, counting down.
GAGATGTATATAATAAGAATGAGACCCAATTCTCAACATGAAATTTGTTCTTTTTACATAGGTCTTATAGCTGAGGGTAATTTTATACAATATTTTAAGTTAGTGCACAAAACAAAGTTTTATTGGTATGGAATTTCCTATGTGTGCTCATAAGTTAGTTCCCAAAATGTTTGATCTGGGAGCTGGTCTGGTCGCATCTGGAGAGCTCACTGGGATAGCAGCTGCCTAGCATGTGTGAGGCCCTGGGGTCAGTCCCCAGCAACACACACACACACACACACACACACACACACACACACACACACACAGTTTCAGATTTTGGAGCATTTCAGGGTTTGGATCTTTGGATTAGGGATGTTAAACATGTAAAAGCTGCATATAAACCAATTTTTTTTTTAATGCAAGAGGATCCCTGGAAAGTCATCAGAAAATATTCTTAGTGGTTTTCAAGATGGCGGCCTAGAGGGTGGCTGCATTTCATGTTGCTCCAGGACTCAGGATTCAAAAGAGGAGATATTGAGACGCTTGGGACCAACTCAAAGCAGCCGGGTGACTCTCACCCGTTGGGAAGGCGTCCCGGATGGGACGGTGGTCCCGGAACGCAGGGAACTTTGTGAAGTAGAGCTGCCGGCGAGACGCCCCTCCCCCCGCTGGAGCAGTGAACGCGGACAACTGGGAGCGCCGTAAAGGAGGCCGCTCGGCACAGCGCTGGGACTCGGAGCAACCACTGGGGCTCCGGCGGCTGCCCAGGGGAGGAGTGGCGAGGAGAGCTGTGTGGACTCAGGACACCGGGGCCTGCCCTGAGGAGGAGGAGGAGGAGCGTGGCCACTTGGATTCGGAGTGACTGCACCAGAGCTACAGGCGGTTGCCAGAGGAGAAGCTGCGCAGCGAGCTGTTTGGACTCAGAACGACGCTTCTGAACACCGGGGCCTGCCCTGAGGACAAGGAGAGGAGGAGGAGCTCGGCCGCTTGGATTCGGGGTGACTACACCAGAGCTACAGGCGGTTGCCAGAGGAGGGGCTGCGTGGCGAGCTGTTTGGACTCTGACCACTTCTGAACCCCGGGGCCTGCCCAGAGGAGTAGGAGGAGGAGGAGGAGGAGCGCGGCGGGTCCTTTGGACTCGCAGTGACTGCATTAGCGCTCCAGGCGGCTGCTCAGAGGAGAAGGCGAGTGGTGAGTTGTTTGGACTTAAAGTGACAGCTCCTGAACACAGGGGGGCTGCCTGGAGGAGAAGCGTGGTGGGACGCTTGGTCTTGAGTGGCCGCACCAGAGCTCCGGGCGGTTGCCCAGAGGACCTGTGCTGCGGGTCACGTGGACTCAGAGCCACTCAGAGGGACTGCTCCTGAACACCCTGGGGGTTATCTGGAGAAGGAGGAGGAACGGGGAGGGTCACTTCGACTCGGAGTGATTGATTGCCCAGGGCTACGGGTAGTTGGTGGGAGGTGGAGGCACACAGTGAGTTTCTTGGACTCCTAGTGACCGCACCGGAATACTGGGCGGCTGTCTGGAGGAAGAGGCGTGTGGCGGGTCTCTGGGTCTCAGAGCGATTGTACGGGGCCCCAGGTGGCTGCTCAGAGGAGGGGCCGCATAGCCAGGCGATTAGGTGCAGAGCAGGGTCCCAGGATCTAGGAGGCTTCTGGGTGGAAGAGCCGCACAGAGACACGCTTAGGGGCGGAGCAAAGGTTCCAGGCCTGCGGGCAGATTCTCTGAGGAGGGGCAGCCTAAGGAGATTCATCTGTGAAGGGTGAGGCTCCCAGGCCCAGGAGGTAGGGCCGGGCCCCTGGGAACTTTGCAGAGGAAGGCAGCGCAGCCCAGGCGGTAGCTATAAATTGAGGGGAACCTCTAGGAGGGTACTGACCAGCGAGACCTCCTCACCGGGTGAGTCTTCCCTACCGGGTGAGGTTTCCCCACAAGGACGGTAAAACTAGAGACTCAGGCCCAAACAGGCCTTGCCTCAGCCCGCAGCCTAGGTCCCCTTTGGATGACCATTGGTCAACAAGTGGAGGCACCTCTGCCCACTAGCAGGGATTATACCCCATCTGAAGGCCACCACTCCTAGAGAGGCAGCTTCCTTGTGGAGCACCGCATTATCAACTTCCTCCAAGACTTCAGGCTACTGAAGGCTAAGGGGGGATATATATAGAAATCTTCAGGGACATTGTAAGTCAATAGAGGAAATCTGCAATATCTCAGCGGTCCACTGATACCTGAACATTATGAGAAAACAAGGAAAGAAAATGCTGCAAACAAATCTAGATGTTACATCAATAAAACCCAATGACAGCATGGCAGAAGAAATGACAGAAAAGGAGTTCAGAATGTACATAATTAAAATGATCAGAGAAGCAAACGAGGAGATGAAAGAGCAAATGCAAGCATTGAATGATCGCACCAATCGTCAGTTAAAAGAGCAAATACAGGAAGCAAAAGATCATTTCAATAAAGAGTTAGAGATATTGAAAAAAAAACAAACAGAAATCCTTGACATGAAGGAAACAATAAACCAAATTAAGAACTCCATAGAAAGCATATCCAATAGGATAGAACACCTGGAAGACAGAACCTCAGACATTGAAGACAAAATATTTAACCTTGAAAACAAAGTTGAACAAACAGAGAAGATGGTAAGACATCATGAACAGAATCTACAAGAACTATGGGATATCATGAAAAGGCCAAATTTAAGAATTATTGGGATTGAGGAAGGCCTAGAGACACAAGCCAAAGGAATGAACAATTTAGTCAATGAAATAATATCAGAAAATTTCCCAAACCTGAACAATGAAATGGAAAATCAAGTTCAAGAGGCTTATAGGACTCCAAATATACAAAATTACAACAGACCCACACCAAGGCACATTATAATGAAAATACCTAACATACAAAATAAAGACAGAATTTTAAAGGCTGTGAGAGAAAAGAACCAAATTACATTCAGGGGGAAACCAATACGAATATCAGCAGACTTTTCAATCCAGACCCTAAAAGGTAGAAGGGCCTGGAACAACATTTTTCAAGCCCTGAAAGAAAATGGATGCCAACCAAGAATCTTATACCCAGCAAAACTTACCTTGAAATTTGACGATGAAATAAAATCCTTCCATGATAAACAAAAGCTAAAAGAATTTACAAAAAGAAAGCCAGCATTACAGAACATTCTCAGCAAAATATTCCATGAGGAAGAGATGAAAAACAAAGAAGCAAATCAGCAAAGGGAGGAATTATCCTAAAGGAATTGTCAAATAAAGGAGGAAACAAGTTGTGTCAAACAAATAAATAAATAAAATTTAACAAATGAACCAAATGACCGGGAAACCAAATCATATCTCTATAATAACCCTGAATGTTAATGGCCTGAATTCATCAATCAAAAGACACAGACTGGCAGATTGGATTAAAAAGAAAGATCCAACAATATGTTGCCTGCAAGAGACTCACCTCATAGAGAAAGATACCCATAGACTAAAGGTGAAAGGATGGGGAAAAACATACCATGCGCATGGACTCAGCAAAAAAGCTGGAGTATCCATCCTCATTTCCGATAATGTGGACTTCAAGCCAAAGTTAGTCAGAAGGGATAAAGAAGGTCATTTCATACTGCTTAAGGGAAGCATAAATCAGCAAGATATAACAATCATAAACATCTATGCCCCAAACAGTGGCTCATCCATGTATGTCAAACAAATCCTTCTCAATTTCAGAAACCAAATAGACCATAACACAATAATACTAGGTGATTTTAACACGCCTCTCTCACCACTGGACAGATCTTCCAGACAAAAATTGAACAAAGAAACCATAGATCTCAATAACACAATCAATAATTTAGACTTAACGGACATTTATAGAATATACCATCCAACCAAGAGCGAATACACTTTCTTCTCAGCAGCACATGGATCCTTCTCTAAAATAGACCATATATTATGCCACAAAGCTAATGTTAGCAAATACAAGAAGATAGAGACACTAGCATGTATTCTATCAGATCATAATGGATTGAAGTTAGAAATAAACGAAAGAGTAAAACACAGAAACTATTCCAACATCTGGAGATTAAACAATATGCTATTATATGATGAATGGATAACAGAAGATATTAGGAAGGAAATTAAAAAATTCTTAGAGGTAAATGAGAACAAAGAAACATCATATCAAAATCTCTGGGACACTATGAAAACAATACTTAGAGGGAAATTTATTTCATGGAGCGCATTTAATAAAAGAAGTAAAACTCAACAAATAAACGACCTAACACTACAGCTCAAAGCCCTAGAAAAAGAAGAACAGAACAGCACCAAAAGTAGTAGAAGACAGGAAAGTTAAACTCAGAGCGGAAATCAATGAAATTGAAACAAAAGAAACAATACAAAAAATTGACAAAATAAATAGTTGGTTCTTCGAAAAAATAAACAAAATTGATAAACCTTTAGCCACACTAACAAAGAGAAGACGAGAGAAAACCCAAATCACTAAAATTCGGAATGAACAAGGAAATATCACAACAGACAGGATGGAAATACAAAACATAATTAGAAGCTATTTTGAAAATCTATACTCCAACAAAATAGAAAATTTCAAAGACATCAACAGGTTTCTAGAGACATATGAATTGCCTAAACTGAACGAGGAGGACATAAACAATTTAAATAGACCAATTTCAAGTACTGAAATAGAAGAAGTCATCAAAAGCCTACCAACAAAGAAAAGTCCGGGACCAGATGGGTTCTCAGCTGACTTCTACAACACCTTTAAGGAAGAGCTCATTCCAATACTTCTCAAAGTATTCCATAAAATAGAAGAGGAGGGAACCCTCCCAAACTCATTCTATGAAGCCAATATCACACTGATACCTAAACCAGACAGAGACTCATCAAGGAAAGAAAATTTCAGACCAATATCCTTAATGAACATCGACGCAAAAATTCTCAACAAAATTTTAGCAAATCGCATACAAAAACATATTAAAAAGATAGTGCACCATGATCAAGTGGGCTTCATCCCAGGGATGCAAGGTTGGTTCAACATCAGGAAATCAATAAACGTAATTCACCATATCAACAGACTTAAAGTCAAGAATCACATGATTATTTCAATAGATGCAGAAAAAGCATTTGATAAAATACAGCACCCCTTCATGCTCAAAACACTAGAAAAAATAGGGATAGTGGGAACATTCCTTAACATTGTAAAGGCCATTTATGCTAAGCCCATGGCTAATATCATTCTAAATGGTGAAAAACTGAAAGCATTCCCCCTAAAAACTGGAACAAGGCAGGGATGCCCTCTTTCACCACTTCTATTCAACATCGTTCTTGAGACTCTGGCCAGAGCAATTAGACAAACCAAAGAAATTAAAGGGATACGAATTGGAAAAGAAGAACTCAAACTATCCCTGTTCGCTGATGACATGATTATATATTTAGAGGAACCTGGAAATTCCACCAGAAAACTCTTAGAACTCATAAGTGAATTCAGTAAAGTAGCAGGTTACAAGATCAATGCCCATAAATCCAACGCATTTTTATACATAAGTGATGAATCTTCAGAAAGAGAAATTAGGAAAACTACCCCATTCCTAATAGCCTCCAAAAAAATAAAATACTTGGGAATCAATCTCACAAAAGAGGTGAAAGACCTCTACAATGAGAACTACAGAACACTAAAGAAAGAAATTAAAGAACACCTTAGAAGATGGAAAGATCTTCCATGTTCTTGGATAGGCAGAATTAATATTGTCAAAATGGCCATACTACCTAAAGTGCTATACAAATTCAATGCAATTCCAATTAAAATCCCAATGACGTACCTTACAGAAATAGAGCAAGCAATTATGAAATTCATCTGGAAGAATAAGAAACCCAGAATAGCTAAAGCAATCCTTAGCAGGAAGAGTGAAACAGGGGGTATTGCAATACCAGATCTTCAACTCTACTACAAAGCAATAGTAACAAAAACGGCATGGTATTGGTACCAAAATAGAAAGGTAGATCAATGGTACAGAATAGAGGACACGGACACAAACCCAAATAAATACAATTTTCTCATACTAGACAAAGGGGCCAAAAATATGCAATGGAGAAAAGATAGCCTCTTCAACAAATGGTGCTGGGAGAATTGGAAATCCATATGCAACAGAATGAAACTAAACCCATATCTCTCACCATGCACGAAACTAAACTCAAAATGGATTAAGGACCTCGGAATCAGACCAGAGACCCTGCAGATTATAGAAGAAAAAGTAGGTCCAAATCTTCACCTTATTGGTCTAGGATCAGACTTCCTTAACAGGACTCCCATAGCACAAGAAATAAAAGCTAGAATCAACTACTGGGATAGATTCAAACTAAAAAGCTTTCTCTCAGCAAAGGAAACTATCAGCAATGCGAAGAAAGAGCCTACAGAGTGGGAGAATATCTTTGCCATTCATACTTCAGATAGAGCGCTAATCTCCAGAATCTATAAAGAACTCAAAAAACTCTACTCCAAGAATTCAAATAATCCAGTCGACAAATGGGCTAAGGAAATGAATAGACACTTCACAGAAGAAGATCTACAAGCAATCAACAAACATATGGAAAAATGTTCAACATCTCTAGTAATAAGAGAAATGCAAATCAAAACCACCCTAAGATTCCATCTCACCCCAATTAGAATGGCGATTATCAAGAATACGAGCAACAACAGGTGTTGGCGAGGATGTGGGGAGAAAGGTACACTCATACATTGCTGGTGGGACTGCAAATTAGTGCAGCCACTCTGGAAAGCAGTGTGGACATTCCTTAGAAAACTCGGAATGGACCCTCCATTTGACTCAGTTATCCCACTCCTTGGCCTATACCCAAAGGACTTAAAATCAGTATACTACAGAGATACCGCCACATCAATGTTCATAGCTGCTCAATTCACAATAGCCAGACTGTGGAACCAACCTAGATGCCCTTCAATTGATGAGTGGATAAAGAAACCGTGGTATATATATACAATGGAATATTACTCAGCCATAAAGAATGATAAAATGATGGCATTTGCAGGCAAATGGATGAAATTGGAGAATATCATGCTAAGTGAGATAAGCCAATCTCAAAAAGCCAAAGGACGAATGATATCGCTAATAAGTGGAGGATGACACATAATGGGGGGGAGGGAAGGGTTAGTGTTCGGGTTAGAGTTAGGGTTAGGGAGGGGGGCAAGTATGGAGGAAGGAGGTACTGTATAGAGGGTAAAGAGGGGTGGGAGGGGTGGGGGGAAGGGAAAAAATAACAGAATGAATCAAACAACATTACTCTATGTAAATTTATGATTACACAAATGGTATGCCTTTACGCCATGTACAAACAGAGAAACAACATGTATCCCATTTGTTTACAAGAAAAAAAAAAAAAAAAAAACTCCATGTTGGGTTCAATCCCCAGCACTGCATAAAAAATAAATAAATGAATAAACTCCAAAAAAAAAAAAAAAAAAAAAAAAAAAAATATACTTAGTGATGACAGTACAAGATTTAATAGAATTGAGAGCCAACATAGAACTTCTATCAGTAAAACTGGATGGGCCTCTCTTCCCTATTGAAGACTTTAAAGTTGGCTCACATGCTCAAAGCACAACTGTAAGCTGTAGACAAGAGAAATACTTAAAATGCAGCTATTGAAAAAGCTGAAAATAAAAGAGGGGGACAAAGACTTCCCAGGCAAGTGAAAACACTCAGCAGCAGTTGCAGTGCTGATAGTAGAGTAGGCTATAAGTCCCAAACAAGACATAAACTGAAAAACTAGAGCTATAAAATAACTCTTAAACATAGGAAAAAATGCCTAACATTACTCATAAGCATAAATACAAATTAATACCGAGATGCCATTTTTCATCCATCAGCCACATCAAAGTTCCCCCAGATCCTGTTGAATGGCCTGGACGGCGACTTCCATAATACTATTTGGCAGAACTTTCGTTTGTGTAAATTATTTATTAATTAAACCCCAGACCATCTGGAGAGTTTTATCAATCTCAGTTAAAGAACCAAGATTATAAAGTACTATCTTTTCATAACTTTAATGCTTTACATGTACATATAAAATATACATTATACATGTAATTTTATTGTATAACAAATCACATGTAAGATTATATATCCTATATATATCATATATGTGGATTTTGGATTTTTTTCCATTAGTTTTAAAATGATCTAAGCTAAAATTTGTGGTTACAACTGAAGGTAGGTCTGGGAGTGATTTATCACAGGACACCATGTTTGAGAGTTAGGCTTCATTTCATTGGTGTTATTAGAAATGATTGTTATTAGTGTTAACTTCCCTTCAACCAATGACCTCTGTTTGGGCCAGGCAAAATGGAATTGTAATTTATACATACAATCTACCATGTGTACATACTTTCACAGAGAAGTCAGGTCTAATTGTCCCTAACAGGATAAGGGAGATGACTCTTTTGTTCTCAACAGATATACCCATGAATTTTAGTTAAGTCTGTTTACACTGCAGAGTGACATAAAACAATTTGGATTTTCTGGTTTAGTGTTTTAGTTTTAAAGGTTGCAATCTACAGCTAAAATGTACTTGATTGATTCTTGATCACCGAAGAAAGGACAACACGTTAAAAACAGAGACAATGTGTTTTCTGACCTTTGGAATAGTCAGATGCTGCTATGAACCTGAGGCTGTCCCCCCAAATTCATGCTGAAACCCCAATTTCCAATTATATGTGAAGTTGGGACTCTGGTAGGTCATATGGCTGTACCAGGTCACGAGAGTTGAGCCCTTGCAATGGCATTAATGCCCATGTAAGATAAAATACCAGAGCCTTTTCTCCCCACCATGTAACTAAACAGGAAGAGGCAACCTTCTGCGGACTAGGAAGAAAATCCAGTCATTTGGTGGCACCCTGATCTTGCACTGCTGGCCTCTGAGATTGGAGAGGTAAAAGCATACGGTTTAAGCACCCAGTCTATGGACTTCTGTTGGGAGGTGCCTTAAAACTACGATAGGTGGGGTTTTTCAATAAAAACTATGCACATATGACATTAAACTACAGCACAGTGGTTCTCAATCAAAAGCAACTGTGCTCCCCTGAGGGGCTTTTAGCAATGTCTGGAGACATTTTTTATTGTAAATAGGTAGATGCTTCTAAATATCCTACAATGCTCGGCTCTCCAAAACAAAACAAAAAAATCATTCCCTATAAAATGTCAATAGTGCCCAGGTTAAGAAAATCTGCATAAGGATAATTATCAGCTGGCCTTAATTTTTATTTCCCTAGAATTTTCTCTTTTTTTGTCTCCCACTGGGGACAAACTTAAGGACCAAGGTATGGCAACACAATCGTTATAACAAGTGCAAACTGCTACTCAGGTCTGTGAAATATTTTAGTAGCAATGGGAGATGCACATTGGCCCCAATTTCTCACTCAGATCCGCATGTAAGACACAGGAGGTGTGAATGCCCAATACTGGCAGACTTCTCACTAATCTTCAGATAGCTAAAAAATCAAGATCACTGCCACAGAATCATTCACACCAGCACAATGGCACTCCTCCAAGAATGTATTTATTTACATGAAACACCATATTATACAAATAAAAAGACAAATCTTTTAAAGAAGGGTCTGCCTGGGCATGCCTTCTCCGTTCCTGTATTTTGCCCCTCTTTTCATCTTCTTTTGATATCATAAATAAAATGTTTTAGATTAGAAAAAGGAAACTGAATCTGCTTCTTCCCCCTGCCCACATTCTAATATTATCCTAACTAATATCTATAGTCATTCTTCAAAGAAAAGTCTTGCCCAGGGTTATTTTATTTAATTTATTTATGTAATACAGTGTAGAAAGCTATCATGGCATAAGCAATGATTCTGTACAATCATCCTGCAGAAAAGTTTTTGGAGAATTCTTGGTAATTCGAGAACAGCAGAGCATCCCACCCCCCCACCCATAAAAGTGCTTACAATGAACAGGGATTCTTTTTTTTTTCTTTTTTTTATATCAAAGATCCAAAGATACATGGACAAAAAAAAAGTTCAAATTCTCAATGCCTAATGTGTGCGCATAAAACAGGCACAAAGAAATTAATGTGTATCCTCTTAATTCCTATATCACAAATATAGCAGAAGCAGCAATCTGTACAGTAAAATGCAGTCGTGGAAAAAACTCTCTAAATCATTTGGAATACTTAAAAATGTTTACTTTTAAAATGCATAGTGATCAGGAAAAGAATACTTAGGCAAGAGAAGCAGCTGAACTCCCACGTTCACATGAAGCAACCCCCATCGATTTGTTTTTTAAAGCATATTTCAAGTAGGACTTAATTGGGTCACAAACCACAAGAATAATATACAACTGGCTAAGGGGCTATGTATGTGATAAATAATCAGGAGAGCATCTATCCATGCACTAGTTTGATACAGCTAAATTCTTTACAGTACACAAAACCCATTAATAATGTAGTGTAGAGACCAAAATGTAAAGAGAGAGAGAATACATTACTGATCTGTATATTAATTCAAGTTCAGGCATCTACTTGTGTTACAGCACAGCTGTCAAAAGGCGATAATGAGCAAATAATAAAACAGAAGGGTTTGTTCCTTTCCACATTATTCTATAAATGAACACCAATGGGTAGTGAAGCAATGGTTTTGCTGTCCAACTTCAGAGGCTGCTGTGGCGGTGGTCTAGTTCTGCATCTGCTCAAAGAACTTATAAGTTGGATTCTCATAGCCATTCTGTTGCATCTTGGAGAGGTGGCGCTCCTCTGGGGTCACAGCAGCATCAACCTGAGAAGCAAGTGTGAGAATTGCATTAAAATAAATAAAGAAATCCCTTAAAAAATGCACGCAGCACTGCTGAAGCTGTAAAAGGATAAAGTGCACAGCACTCTTCTGTCATCAAGACTGCAGAACATCCCTGACTTTCTCCTCCTTTGACAACTCCGTAGAAAGCCTTTGCCTACCTGTTGCGCAGTGCTCCATAGAGCCACCAGATGGCGCTGACATGTTGCCATGAGGACTCAGGCCTGCGTGGGGCCCATTGGTTGCTTTTGCTTCCTCAACCCAGCACTAACTAGGCAAATCTATTGAGATTGGCTCTTTTTTTCCCCCTTCCCTGTTGGTTACAATAGGACAAACAGCCATGCTGGAGGACTGTTTTACTTGAATGTGGGTGGTAAGCTAGAAAAAAAATGCAAGAGCATTACAGAGAGCCATTAGCAAAGTATGCTATTTGAGTGACACTCAAAATCTAAGTAAAAAATCCTCAACTTCCGGGAGCGCTGTCTGTTTTCCAATGCTTGTTTTGTTCTGTCCCTGTTTCCATCAAATTTTATATTTGTGAAAGTGTTAAAGAGATCTGAGAGTCTTTATAATAATGATATATGCAAATCAAAGGGACATTTATTTAGCCTCAGAAAAAAGGAAAAACATTAAGGACATGCTGCTCCAGATTAATACATATATATACAGGGTATGTGTGTGTGTTTACACTGAGCACTAAGATACCATGGAAATGCAGTCTGCTAAAGGATTAAAGAGATCCTGTCTGTTGATACAGTGCTCTACTTCTAAGATCAGGTCAGTGGCTGTGAACATTTGTCCCCTAACTGTCACTGTCTGGCAGGGCTGTGTGAGGCAGTTACCCTTTGCAGGCTGTGCAGGGCACCTATCCCTTTAACTGGGGTGCTGGCTGTTCTCCTTTCTCCTCTATTTGCTATGGCTCTCCCAGTCCACAGAGGAGAGGAGGCACTTCACTGTATTAATAATAGCTTAGTTTAAACAATTTTCAGTCCCGTAAAACCACTAGAAGATAAAGAGAACTGAATCAGGATGAAGAAACATCTTTTCCATAGAAAAGTCAAGACGAATTCTTCAGGAGCTTCCTCTGAAGGGGTGTCTTCTGTTCTGTGCATGATGGACCTGGGTTCCCACCACATCTCCAGGACCCGGGAGGCCTGTTTCCCATCACTGAGCCTCACCAACTGACATGCAGCATCTTACCCAGCTTCTTCCCCTGGACACAACCGAGCTGGTGTAGTTCGGGTACTGACAGCTGTCCCACCGAACCCAACGAAGGCAAAATGCCAGGGGCACGTTGTGTCTCTGTGGGATGGTGCTGGAGCTGTCATAAGCCATCCAGACTTAAAACACTGACCCATAAATGCCCCCTCGCCCCAGGCAACCGTGTCTGACCCCGCCACACCTCACTATGTGCCCTGATTCTTGAGTTTCCATTTGTGGAAGACACAGCAGAGATGCCTGTGTTCTCCTGCAGCCCAGCCCTCTCCCAGGCCTGGACGCTCAGAACAGCACCACTGACAAGCGCGGCCCAAGAGCCAGCACTCAGAGGAGCTGCTCAAATGATGCACAGCAAGGCCGTCCTAGGGGAGTAACCGGCAGATGTTTCCCCCATCCCTTCCTGCTTCCTTTGATCTGCACTGTTGTCAACAAATGAGGTCATCTGGCTTTAATTGGCAACTGTGTAATTAGCCATAGGCTTACAAGTTGAAAGGCCATCATTAAAGATTAGCACCAACAATGAGAGACTTCATTTACTCTTCAGATCTGATCACCAGGGAACAGCCTGTCTGCAGCAGTGTGCCACTCAAACATGGGAATCTTAACAAGTTTCAGAGAATACCAGGGTTTAATAATTTTTTATTTTGCTTTGGATATTAAGGACAAAACTGCTATGTTTCTGAATCTACAAAAAATTATGGACTGCTTCATTGTAAGAATAATACATTTTATCTCCTCCAGGAGGTATATTGTTGTCAACAACGATTTACATTCATCAAGGGCAGCAGAACACCTGGCAATTTCATCTTCCTAGCTCCTCTTCAAACTCCAAGGCCAAACACTTCGGAGAGTATGGCCAGAAATGCCAGACTCAGAGGCTGGTGTGCAGTCCACACATTTAACCTTCCTGTCTCTTCTTGGCCGTGCTTCTTCTTGCTAATCCTTGCATCCCTGGCTGCTGGGAAGGCAGCTGTATTTTGCTATTCCTGCCACGGGGCAGCTTGGCCCTCAGAGCTTGCAGGGCTCAGGAGCTTCAGGAGATGGGATTAGCTTTACAAATGGCACCCAAGGAGTTTAGATTGTATCTTTTTAAAATCCCAAACTACCTGAAAGTGAGGGCAAAAATCTGAGCTCCCATGTCCATGGATAAACCTGTTAAAGGAAGACCTTCAGATGAGGGAGGGGACGCTTCCTCTGTAGCATGAGCTATCAGTCTCTTCCTCCTGACTGAAGCTGTGGCTGTGACGTGGGCACCAAGTGAGGTCATTGCTCTACAACCCTGCACGACTAGACCCCTGCATGAACGCCACAGTATTATTTCCCTTAAAGCTGAGCTGAGGAGGCTTGAGCCAGTAGTGCTTGTTCTGGAAGGAATGAGGGCATAATGAAATGAGGAGAAGAGTCTTCATCCCCCCACCAGGCAGGAGCATCTGCCACCTGCTGAGATACACACACACACACCACTCTGAACACCCTCTCCTGACTCCTGGACTGGACAGCAGAAGCAACTGATCTGCAAGCTGCATTTGGCACTGTGCAGTGCACTGTTTCTTTCTGAGACCTGGGACTCCTGCACACCATGGCTTCAACCGGCTCCTGCAGATACACACGGTGGAGGGCAGAGCCCAGTCAGATCTGCCTTGCCCAAAACTAGCTTTGTGTAGAACTAACTTTCTTTTCTTTTTTCTTTCTGTGGTGTTGGGTTTGGAGCCCAGGGATTTGTGCGTGCTAGACAAGAGTTCTACCATTGATCTACATGCCCAGCCCCTGAACAGAACCTGTGAATACTCCTTGGCTTATGTCCCCTTCCTAGACCTTTCTCCCTGAACTTGATTCTTTGGAGCCATTTATTTCTTCACTAGACCCAGAGGAATTTATAGCTCAACTATTAGATGCTAGAGAAAAAATTCTGCTTGGGTCTCCTTAGTTGCTAGCTCTTCTAGGGCACTGCCTCTGGTGTGTGTGCTGCGAGATGTAAACCTGGAGGAGGGGCAGTGAATACCACGGTGACACTTTATCATGTTTAGCCACCAGCAGGATGTGTGCAAATGCACGTCCTTTACAAACGGCACTGAGGCAGGCCACAGAGCAGAACCCCAGGCCCCAATGGTGTCCATTGCAGGTCACAGAGGTGACCAGTAGAGGAGGGTAAGAAGACCATGGCACACATTCTAGGAAGAGAACCAACGACATATGAAAGGAAAGGACCTGCCATGGGAACATCAGCAAGGTTTTCAGGCTGGTGGCTCCTAGCATGCTTCCAGGACTGGTTTTCTGCTCCACCGTACATGTGTCCACTTTCTTAATTACGATGCCATCTCCTTATAAGTAGCTGAGTTACTGCCAACAGCAAGCCGTGCTCAGGGAGGCTCAGGACTCCGTGGGAAGCTCTTTGTGATCATTTCAAACTTTCCTTCACCTGCCACTTTCTCTTATGCTCTTCACTGAAGCCACCTGGGTCCCTAGGGCCCACCCTCACTTCTCCGACCTTTGCTTCCCATTTAATCTGATCACTTCCTCCAGCTGCTCTATGACACCCACATTAGTGGCCACCAGGTGCCTGGTCAGTCACCTTTTTGCCAGGAAGATGGGACCTTTAAGGACATCTTTTTATGAGGTCATCAGTATGGCAGCACATTCCTCAGGAGAGAAGTCACATGCCGTGACTCCAGAAAAAGCTAAATAAGCAACTCTCTTTATTTAGGTCACCAGGGAGATGGCTGGGGCGTGGGGGTGGGGAGACTTCTGGTGTTCCCACCATCAGATCTGTGCGAGGAAGACGCTGCTACACCCTATGATAAAGAGACTTTGTGCCCCCGTCTGACTGAAGATGAAGACTCCTCCTGGGGGGAGGGGCGGGTAAGCAGAACCCGAAGTCAGTGCACTGGGATTCTTAGTCAGGTCAGAGAAGCTCCACCACAGGGGGCACATCTGGAAAATGGCCCAATAATGGCCACTGTGTCACCACTGGTGGCACAGATAAAGCAGGGTCACCTCCTTGTGAAAGCATGGCTAATGGCTGATGAAATGCATCTCTGGCCTCTTGGTAGAAGCACATCATTAAATCAGCACCTACTGCTTATTTAAAAAAAAAAATCAATAGCAAACTAGCAACTGCTCATTTCCCACTGCTGACCACCGTATGAAAAATGTCAGGCTCATTTTCATTCCTACGTTTCTCCCTGGATTCATCTCTGTGGTCTGCAGCAGGGGTCTTCCACTCTGAGAATGAGGGTGGTCCTCGAGACCAGAGCTGACCTCATCCTGGAGTGTGGCAGTGTTCTGTTTGGGGTGACGGAGGCCAGTCCCACTGCCTGTGCTCAGTGCCCCTTTTGTTCTTGGTAAAGCAGGGCCACTCATTAAAGGAGGGTATCTTGGGCTGCAAATCAAGGCATCTCCATGTACGGTGGTCCCTCAGTATCCATAGGGGGTTGGTTCCAAGGCCCGAATCCATAGATGCTCACATCCCTTCTATAAGGTTGTACAGCATTTGAACAACCCACCCACATCTCCTGATGACTTATAGTCCCCAACACAATGCAAATGCTATGTGAAGTTGTTATACTGTATTGTTTGGGGGAGAAATGTCCCACAGGATGGTGCCGCTGCTGGGTCACACCGAGTTGTCCCACCCCAGCCAGAGGATATGTTCCTGAGGGGAGGCGAGGGCGACGCCTCAGGTAAGTTCTGTTCCAATGCTGCTGACCATGCAGAGAACACAGAGCTGCACAAAAGCAGAAATAGGCCAGGGAAGGGAAGGGGGACAGGTTCCTGGCTTCTGACAAGATCCTTCTCTAAGGACAAAGGAGGTGAGAGGACATAAAACGATCAGAACGAAGCGGAGTACTCAATCCAGATAGGTTTTAGTCAGTCTCAGGTTGATACCACCATGACCATGCCTCTGGCTTAAAAATTAATTTCTTTTCAGAATCTGGGTCCAAGTATCAAGTCCTCCTCTGACATTCCAAGGAGACAGTTCTTGGGAGCTGACCCCTGGCTGTGGGAGAGGTGCTTACGAGGCAACCAGCTGTCTTAGAGAGAAGAGAGAGCATTTTCTATTCCTAAGGTTTGCTTAGAAAGTGACCAAAATAAAGAGTGGGAACACTGTGTGCCAGACTCGTACCTGGCTCTGTGTCCAATGCAGGTCGGGACACTGGGCTTTGGCAACACTCAGATTCTAAGACTCGTATTGGGGAATTCTTCCCTAGGGGTCTGGGGATGTGTCCTTTTAGACACGTCTCACACCTCCAGGTGAGGGAGCCTTGGTAGAGGTGCTGCTGATCCGCACAGCGTCACTGGGCTGTCAGGGACTGAACTGTATTCGTCTCAAATTCACGTTAAAGTCCTAACCCCCCAGGACACCAGGCTGTGGCAGTATTTGGACAAGACTTTAAAGAGGTAATTATAAGTGACGTACTTGGGGTGGGTCCTAATCCAGCATAACTGGTGTCCTCACAAGAAAGGGGAGGGGACATAGAAGACAGTGTAAGGATGCATGGAGAAGGGGCCATCTTCAAGCAAGGACAGAGGCCCAGAAGAAACCTGCCTGCCCACCCGTGGTCTCAGACGTCCCTCCTCCTGTTGTTCACACGCGTTCATGACCTAGACTGTGGACGATCGGTTCTGCCCCTCCTGCTGTCTGCTGCTCCCTGGGTTGCATTCATTACATTGCTCTTCAGTGCGTCCACACCAGCACCAATAGGCAAACAGGACCGAAACCAACTGCATCAGCAGCTCCTGTAATCCAGTTGTCTGTGGAGACTACAAGTGCCCCCAAAAGTGAGATTTCTGGCTTTGTTACAAATTTGCATCATTTAGACTGCTCCTGCCCTCCTCTAGAGAACAGTTTGGAGCACATTTTCATGGAGTTAGTGAGATATTTCACTCGCTAACTCTCTGGACTTTAACCTTGACCCTAATTAGTTTCACATCATGTGGATGCTTCTGTCTTGGCCTTAGTGTTCTAAGGAAGATCAATTTCATCACTGAGATCATTTTTAGCTTTAAAATTTCAAATATGTATTAATTCACTCTAACAAGCTATACATACTTGTGAGATTTTCATATTTTCCCCACTAAAGCTGTACTTTAAATGCATAAAAACAACTTATTTGTAAACCCCTTTCTTTCTCTCCCTCTTTCACCTTTCCTGTATTGAACATGGTTGCTGCTCTATTCCGTTGGTGTAACCCACTATTGCTGTGTGTATATTCCTGTTAGACAGACTGGCCTGTAGGGAGTAAGATTGTAAAAGGATAATCACACAGTAAGACCATCACTGGTGTGTCTTCTCACCACCCCCAGGGCTACTGTATTATCATTCTGAAACTAGGATTTTTCAGGTGGAAGTACAGAGTAATAGGTGGAACAGCATCTTAAGTCACAATCATACTATGTTTTGCTGAGCTACTTGGTATAAAGTGACTTCCTGCAGAACTTTAAAAGTAAGAATCGTTACTGGAAATTAGTACCCTTCATCTCTATCAGGTTTTACTTAGAAGTCAGATAATTTAAAGAAAAAAAAAATCAGGAATAAATGTATTTAGGTGTGTGTGTGTGTGTGTGTGTGTGTGTGTGTTTTAAGGCAACTGTCTATTCTCTTTTTCCTGACTTCAGATGCTCTTTTTTTTTGTTGTCTGCTTGTTTGTTTTAAAAGAAGTTTAAGGGTAATTAAGTTTTGTTAAGCCAGGTATTATTATTAGTATTTTTTTGGTAATTTTGTTTGTTTTGTTTTTTGGTACCAGGGATTGAACCCAGGGGTGCTTAACCATTGAGCCACATCCCCAGCTCTTTTATATTTTGAGAGAGGGTCTCACTAAGGTGCTTAAGACCTCGCCAAATTGCTGAGGCTGGCCTTGAACTTGCAATCCTCCTGCCTTAGCCTCCTGAGTTTCTGGGATTACAGGATGTGCCTTTACACCTGGCTATTTTGGTAATTTTGGTAAATATTTAAATTGACACATTTAAATTAATCTACAGTCCCAGTGTCTTGATCATAATATTCACTATAACAATCACAGTACAGTGGAATGAACGAAAACCAACAAGAGAAGAGTAGCTGCAATCTGAGTACCATGGAGGAATACCGATTCCTTTTCTCCAAAGAGGTGCTTTGTGATCCTTGGACCAGTGCTCTTCATAATTTCCCTCAGGTCTTCCTTGATTACTGCCAGCAAACATGCCTCCAAGTTTACCTACCTCCACCACTCCATGATGGATGGATGTGTACTGCTTCTTCTTCAGCATCACCAAGGTGATGACAATCACTGTCGCTATGACAACACCGCCCACCATGAGTCCAATGATTGCACCTTTGTTTGAACCCACATCTTCTGCAAAGAACACCTTGAAAACAAATCAAGAGAAAGGGCTGTAAGTGAGGGAGCCATTGGATGAGGTCTGTGGAAAGTTCTTGTATATCCTCTGTCCTAACTGAATCTTACCCTCTGAGCTGGTTGGTCACTAAGAATGACAATCCTAGTTTACAGAGTGAGGAACAACACATGGCTTCCCCAGGTGCAGGAAGTCTACTTTCCTCCCATATGTCAAAACAGAAGTCTGCAGGGACCTGATACCCTGTGACAGATGAACCCTTGGCAAGGGACGGGATGGCAGTCCAGGACTATCGCAGCCATGAAGGTACTCATCGGGATTAGGAAGGGAGGCTGGCATCCACCCAGTAACAACAGGTTTAAAACCAGGAGACCCATGTGTGACTGAGTGACCTGCCTTAGGTATTTCCCAAACCCAGGGATGTCCTCGTTTCTTTGGAGAAACATGTTCAATACTTAGCAATAAGCAGTCTGAAACAGACTAGTTGAACAGAAGAAAGAAGACATTTTGTTTCCTACTTCCAGTCACACTAATTCAGTAAGATGCTAATTAACCTTGAGAAGCATAATGCATGTTAAAAGCATAATATTATTTCAAAGGGAAGAAGTAGTAGGCCAAGAGGATCTTAACAGTCACACATAGCTCCTGCTCTCTGTGTTGTCTACACAGTCCAAAATTTAAAATGTCGCTTTACCCTTTTTGTTTATTTGGATTAAATAAAAAGAATTTGGAGAACACTGTAAAGAAGAAATTCATTCAGTATGAAAAACTTAATGCAACATATTTCTTCATATTTTTAAGAAAGTTATTATTTTTCAATGTTATCTATTTAAAAATAAAAGTACACTGCCACTGTTATCATCTTGTTATATAAGGAGTCTTATGCTACATCAAAAAAAAGGAAAACTATTGCTAAACATATACCACATTTGTTACGGAAGTTAGTGAAAACAGCTGCTTAGATAATTCTTTCAATAAAGCCTCAAGACAGTCAAATGACAGATTTACATTGCTAAAACGATCATGGCAGCAATCTAAAGCAGTCTTACAAACCATAGCAGACAAAGCACATTTCTAGAAGGATGTTATGCATGGTCTCTCTCCAACCAAATTAGAATTGTTCAAACTCAGTCCCTTCTCTAAACAAATATGCTAGCTCAACATGTTTATTAAAGGAAGTCATTAATTAGCTAATGATATGAGTGTGAGGTAATCAGAAATAAATGTGAGTCTGGACATACCCCTATGTCTTTAAGAAAATACTGTAATTTCGTAATATTCATTGCACTAATTATAGTCCATTATCTTATCAACTAGTTCAGTAGAGGGAGCTGATTTCCCTAATTGCTGCCGCCACCATTAGTCACTGTCGCATTACAGGAGTTAGTGTAATTACTGCGAGGGCTTATATGACACAGGCCCCGGAAATGCGAATCTGCACATTCATCTTCAGCTTTCTGTCCCACCAGCTCTCAACTCTTCAGCAGTTCCCTCCGTTTATTTATTTTTAAAAAACTCTTTGGCATCAGCCAGATCAAAAGCACTTCTGATTTTTCAATAATTGACAGGAGATGAACTTGCCAGGGAAAAGCACGCTTCAAAGGGTAAATGTCTTTTGACAAAACAGATCATGAGAGTGCACGTGCAAATCCAAATCCCAAGTCAGTTATGGATTTGCTACAGTAATTGAGGGAAAAGACATTTAACACTAACAATAAAAACATCTCTTCTGGAGATTAGTACTAGGCTTCATAAACTTTATGGATATTGGAAAGATATTTGCCACCTGAAAAGGTACACACACACACACACACACACACACACACAAAAGCGACTGAAAGTATTTCCCAAGCATTATTACCACGAGTACTTAATTACCACTTTTTGTTTAACACTGAATGTGTGATAAAATTGTCTTTTCATTAATTTAATCCCTCACTGTACATTACTGCTAACATAGAAGGAGACTTAACATAATCCACAGATATGTTACCTGAATTTCTAAAATTTTGGTCAAGATTTTGTATAACTATTTGAGTTGTCTGCCTGCAAAGGACATGTTTGCTTATTTTATTCCATTTCTAACATTAGAAAGAAAAGAAATCCATTTTGTCTGAAAAGGAAGTTGCTATGGTCTTTGCCCAAACCTTTTGATGAATGACACCATTGGAAGACTGGGGGTTGTGATCCTCTCTCACATCCACCCACCTCTGCAGCGTTCCCCTATCTTCCCTTGCTAGAGAACTGAAATGGTGGGAGGTGTTGGAGGGAACAGGAGGAAACGTCAGGAGGGGCAGCTGCAGATAGAAACTTAAGCAAACGGTTATGTAGTGTTTGCATTGTTTGAGAATTGGCTCCTTCAAAAAAATCTATTAGAGGTTGAGAATCCCCTGTCCAAAATATTTGGGACCAAGAGTGTTTGTTACAAATTCTGGATTTTGGGATATTTGCATAAACATAATGAGAAATCTTGGGTATGGGACCTAATTCTAAACCCAAAGTTCATTTATGTTTCATATACACCTTATAACCTGAGGGCAATTTTACATCACGTTTTAATAATTTAGTGCATGAAACAAAATTTCATGGTATCAAATTTGCACTTGTGCATCATATCAGTACTCAGAAAATACTGAGTTCTGGAGCATTTCAGATTTTCAGATTAGAGGTGATCAACCTGTATAAATCTATTTCCCTAGAAAACAGTGTGCAAGTTATAATGAAATTAATTCCACTTTAAGCCCTGCATGGGCTTAGCTGCCTTCGAGACAGAAAGAGCTCCAACACAGACCCTTTTTCTTTGTGTTTTCATGAGATTCCTACAGGCAAGCATTTCATTATTGTTTTCATCGTTTACTTCATTTGGTTCCTCACACAAGAGTGAGCATGACATAATCGGTCCTCTGGTTAGACAGACAATGATGGGAAGACATGAATTGTTATTCGTACCAATTTTTGGTGACGAACTTCAAATCCTGAGTCATGTCGGAACTCCGCATCCATCTTCACTTCAGAGATCTCTTCTGTCTTGATATTTGTCAGCCCGGAACCTGTATTGTGCCATGATTAAAATATGCAGGACAATCAATGAGTTTTGCCTAGAAACAGTAATATTATGAGACAAAGGCTACCAAAAACTTCTTTCTAGGACTGAGGTAAGAGGAAAGTAATGAAGAAACTTCTTCAAGGAAAATGACATCCTATATTAAATTGTTAAACACTGCCTATTTTGTTTATTTATTTATTTATCTATTTGTGGTGCTGGGGATTGAACCCAGGGCCTTGTGCATGCAAGGCAAGCACTCTACCCACTGAGCTATCTCCCTAGCCCTCACTGCGTATTTTAAACAAAAAACTTAAAGATCGAAGAAGTCTGAACTTCTAAACACATGTGATAATTTAAAAAGGATGGTGGGGGAGGACAAAAAAAATAAAGGCTGGTTGGGAGGTTGTCAAGCATTATTTGTTCCTAGAAAATTTTGGTTTAGGGGCTTTTTGTCTCGCCTATTATGTGCCTTTTCTATGTGCTGTCATTTCTTCAGAAAAAAATGAGCATTAATTACCTGGTAGAACAGAACTGCTACTTTGAGGCTTTGTTCTAATTATAAATAAATTATGTTCACATATCTATGCAGTGAAGCATTGTAAAAATTATATAATTTATTTAGTTGAGTATTCTAGTTATATAGCACGTAATTGGTTCTTCTGCTGAGTATAGAGCTGCAGTATATAATTTTTAAAATGCTTCTTTGGGACTAACAGAACTTATAATCTACTAACTCTTCTCTATAAATTGCTATAAGATCCTTAAACCAATTGTTAAAATGAATTTCATTATTCGAATAATAATTTGAAGCTTAAAAGCAAAATGCAAAGGTATTTTAGAAACAAAAATGAAAGGACAAAGGATCAATGTCAGTTTCCATGTTGGAATATTTCAATATAAAAAAATTGGAATTTTAGGATGAAAAGGGCTCTTAAGATAATTTCCTCTATGGTGTTTTCACCCAGGGGTGGGTTCTCAGCTCCGGCTTGGACACAGGGGAACGTATCAGATAGTTCTGCCTGCTGGAACGGCCTTTCTTGCATTAAGCTGACACCGTTTCCCTGTGGCCCACAGACTGGGTCACCACAGCAAGCTGGTGCCCTGCCTTCCACACGACAGCCTTGATCAGGCCTATCAGACCCCAGGGGGAGGCAACATGTCAGGCTGATTCTTTCCCTTTCTTGGCTACATATTCTGAGTTCCTTTAGCTCCTCTGGGAACTAATTCCTTGCTCTTGGCCTAACCGCTCTTCCAGTCTTATCTACAAGGTTGCTGTGAAACTTGTCACACACCTGCCAACACTGAAAAGCACCATGCTCATAGCACAGAATGTGTGTCTACTGAAAGGGAGCATAATTTGACAAAGGGAACCTATGCTGGGTGTGACATATCCCCGTTTTCTTGTCCAATTGCTTTAAAAGCAGCTGCTTAATAACCTATCCCAGAAGAGACCTGCCACCCAATGTCAATCTCTACATGACATGTAGCCAGTGACACTACTTTCTCTCCTTTCTGCTTTTTGGAACTCTTCTCCTATCCCTACCTTTCTCCTCTTCCCCAAAATTTCCACAAAGACCATGGGCAGAGGTTCAAATTCACCTTCAAGTTCTTGCTCTGGGGTTTGTCTAGGTTATCAGGAGTTGAATTTGGCTAGGGAGATGCAGTGGCTTTAAAATACATTCACAAATTTGTTGAGACTGCTCCTTTCAAGGGGAGGAACTTAAATCCCTCACTCTGTGTCTGGGCTGGACAGAGTGACTTTCTTCTACATGAACAGAATATGGCAGAAGGGATCGTGTAGGACTTCAGAGACTAGGTCATAAAAAGTGGTGAAGTTTCCTTCTTGCATCACCTGGTGTGGGAGAAGTCAAGTGCCATGTAAGGATGCCCAAGCAACCTTATAAAGTCCTGGGAAGGTTGACAGGGACATTTCCATCACAGTGATGTGAAAGAGTGCTTTGGAAAGAGACCTACCATCTCTCATCAAACCTTCAGGGAACCTCAGCTCTGGCAATGTCTTCAATGTTGAACCCTGACCTGGAATCATGCAGCTAAACCACCCCACAAAGCCTGACTGTTAAAAACTAAGATTTAACTAAATGCTTGCTCTTTTAAGCTGCTAAACTCTGGGGCTATTTGTTATATAGCAACAGATAACTAATACAAGTGGCTAGTGCTTTCTTTTCTCATCTTGATCTACCTTGGGCCTCAGTTTCCTTTTAAAGATCATTCTTGTTCCTAGACACATAAAGGATTCAAGCAAAGCATGACAATTTTCCTTTTTCTCTCATCTCTCTACCTCTGGTCCTCTGATCAGATCCAGTTCTTCAATCCCCACCCTGGGAACTGCAGAGCTGTCTATTCCTCTTTTTTCTTAAAGTTATTAGCAATATTTTATAAGTTTCATCTCTGTCTTCTAACCTTCCTGATACTGATTTTTAATAGAGGGTGATACTACTACTCTTTTCTCATTGGTGGTACATTTTTATTTTCCTAGAAATAGCTTTATAATCTGAGATCCTTCCTTGTATAACAACAGTGACATCTTTGGAACTCACTCTTTTTCTGCTATCAGGATCTAGTGATATAATAATTAAGGTTATGCTTTCAAGATCCTACTTTTTAAAATATTTTGGGGTTGGGGGTGGTTCTGGGGATTGACCAGGGTCTTACACATGCTAGGTAAGTACTCTATCTCTGAGCTATATCCCAGCCACATTTCTAATATTTTAAGATAACCTTCTTGAATAGTCTTCCCTTTTAGATTTGGAGTCAATTATACCAAAAAAGTAACTAAAGAATGAGTTCTCTACTCAAAATTATGCTAAGTCCATGCTATTTCTGAAATGACACAGAATACTTTTGGTGATAAAAAGAAATCAAATTCATTTAACAAGTCAGTATGACTCATAATGAATGTTTATAGGTCATTAGTTGGAGAGATTCTCAGCAGAAAGAGCTCTTGCTAGTTCGTTTTCATTTGTCAGGTATGGTCATTTAGTAAAGACTTTCTATATACCAAACAAACTTCACTAAAGAAGGAAAAATCAGCCAGGCATGGTGGCATACACCTATAATCCCAGTGGCTCGAGAGGCTGAGTCAGGAGGATCAAAGTTCAAAGGTGGCCTCAGCAACTTAGTGAGGCCCTAAGAAACTGAGAGAGACTCTGTTTCAAAATAAAAAAATAAAAGATAAGTACTGGGGATGTGGCTCAGTGGTTAAGTGCCAACAGGTTCAATCCTTGGTATTTAAAAAAAAAAAGAAAAAGAAAAATTAAGAGGCTCAGAATCATAGGAAAACATCGCCAACAGTAAGCAGATATGCACGTAATGGAACGTGCTGGGTACTTTTAAACAGATGGCAGGAACCTGTGTTCACAGGAGTGTAAGAGGCCTTTTCTGAGCTGTGCTGATCCGTTCCTGGTGCCTCCAGTGCTCACTCTCCATCTAGGTCAGGAGAGGAAAGGGCCTGCTGTGCCCTGGGGAGCGAGGTAGATGTGTTCTTCATGACACCTTTCACATGGCTGGGGGCAGTGTGGGTTCCTTGGTTAGCACAGAGAAGGGTTGGTAATGCACCATAAAGCACAGGGTATCTTTCCATCCCACGTGAAGAGCCTGCTGATGTATTTTTCTTATAATTGTCCTTTAGAGTCTATTTTTACCTGGAAATAAGCCAGAAGGAGTAGCAGCTGGTCTAGAAATCACACTGTTCTCATTGTGGCTCCTATGTGACTCTTCCTGTTAGAGGTTACAACCTTCTGGTTTGTCAGATATGAAAATCAAAGAGAAGTCACTTTCCTTATCAAGATCAAATGGTACTAGATGGGAGAAAACCCAAACCCTTGGCTTGCTTGTTTCTGAGGGCAACGGTGATTACTCGAGTGACACAGAAAATGGGAAGGGTTTCTAAGTCTGAAGTCTGAAGATTTATTTTGGTACCTCAGATTCAAGTGAGTGGCCTCACACAACATGACGATGAAGAACCAAAATCAATGCTACAAAACACCTGGGGAGCCAGTCTAAACGCTCAACAGATTCATGAGCAACACAAAAACCAGGTCTCTCCATGACCCAACACACACCCGGAAAACAATGGTATTCCTAAACCCGCCTTAACCAGAACCTTCCTTGTGTCCCATCTGAACCTCCTTTTCTCTTCTACGCTCTCCTATTGGGTATTGCACGTCTTACAAGGCGTTAAGCAAGGAAGCCTGGCCTAGGATGTTCTCTCGTCTCTACGGAACTGTCCTTGTCAAGTCACGTGCTTCACATCTCTCACAACCTCTCTGGATGCTCGTCTCCAGCATCTGGGTGTGTTCCCCAGTCACACCCCTGGGTAAGTCCTCTCTCTGCTCACATCATAGACCATCTGTGTTGGCCCTTTCTATTCCTCTGCCTTCCAGACTCCACCTCATCTTTCTAAACAGGTAAGGTATGTTCCTTCCATCATTCTTCAAGCTCCAGAGGGCAGGGACCTTATCATTTTAATTTCTTTCAACTCTCTACAGAATGCAATGCAAGGATCCCTGTGAAATATCCAAATGGAATAATACTGTTATTGTATAGCACAGATTTTTGGATGGCTTTCTCCCACTTACATGATATCATTAGCTAGTTTCTAAAAACAAACTGCTGGCCAGGGTACAAAAAAGTCCTTTTCATGTCTGACTTTTAAAAAATGGTCTGCTGTGTCACTGCTATTTCAATAGGAACACACGGGCCTGGCTCGCACAATTCAGAAAACCAGCTGAGCAAGGGCTTCTGCCCATCTTAGATTTGCAGACGGAAAATGGTTCGAACTTAGTTTTAAGAATAATGTCACACTACAAGAGACACACATGCATGCCTGGTATCTATTTATTTAGAAATAAAATGAGAAGTCCCCTGAAGAAAAGTCCCAAGACCAAGGACCCACCTGAGCTGGGTTTGGTTACAGTTAGAATTGAACTGACCCTCTGTTTGGGGCCTCACCAACCAGCTGAGCAGAATGGGAATGTCAACTCCTGGCTCCTTGAAATTCACTTACGTGACACTGACAATAAGGAGGACATTAAGAGAGCCAAAACTGTCTCTGACTTACGATAATTTAAGCTCTCTTAAAAGCCCTTCAGACAGGAGATTCATAAAATCAATGAGATCAGCTGTCAAGACGTGTCACTCCGCTGTCTCTGCTGCCACTGTGCATCACAGCGTGAGAGCAGGAAGATGCCACAAGAAGGGCTCTCAAGAGTCTTCATCCGTGACTGTGCTAGAGGCAGTCACGGCTCGAGCATATACTGGCAGCGAGAGAGACAGGGTCTGCTTCTGGCCCTGCTGCTATCTCAATAGGGAGCAAAGGTTGACTTCTGCACATTGTTAATTTTTTTAAAATTCATTTTTTGTGGGATTGAACCTGGGGGTGCTTTACAACTGAGCTGTATCCCTGGTTCTTCAAAAAAATTTTTACTTTGAGACAGGG
The DNA here is from genome assembly GCF_902686455.1 of Sciurus vulgaris. Lineage (NCBI taxonomy): Eukaryota > Metazoa > Chordata > Mammalia > Rodentia > Sciuridae > Sciurus > Sciurus vulgaris. Next base: position 18,426,514 of record NC_136470.1, on the reverse strand, counting down.
CCTTACTAAGCTGCCCAGGCTGGACATGAACTTGTGATCCTCCTGCCTTAGCCTCCTTTGTGGGATTACAGGTGTGCACCACCACACCTAGCCACATGTTGATGTCTTCAAGGCAGATTAATCTCCTGTTCCTTGACTACAGAATGGGACTTTATGAAGATAAAGAAGAAAGTAAATATGGGAAAACAGGCGCTATTGGTAGTGATATTTCCCTAGAATATACAGATTTTTCAATTCAATAACTTCCCCTCTTTCTGATTCTCTGAAAACAGTGGGTACTACCTACTGGGTGAGGCTGTGCACAGCATAGACACCAGGCGTGCATGTGTGTCTCTTATAGTGTGACATTATTCTTAAAACCAAGTTCCAGTCATGAGAACAGAGGGTGGAAAGTGCATTTCTTCTTAATGTTTGGGATAAAAAAGAAGTGTCTATTTTGTTATTAATGACATTGGTAAGTAAAAAATAAAAAGGGCTTGTTTGCACATTATGCATATACATCTGTTATGTTACTTTAGCCACTCATTGGGTGTAAGTATATAAAACCCACAAAAGAGAAAAAGTATTTCTGGCTCTGGAGTTACACCAATTCTGGTATTTTTAGGAAATCCTGCCTATTTTAGTAACTAACTGAAGCTTGAGCCCAATTTAGTTGGAAAAGGACCCGTGTGGACACCAGAGGAGAAAGGAAAGCAAGGCTCACTGCAGGAACCAAGTCAGTCACCACCAAACTGTCTACACCTGCATGGGCTTCCATTTTTGAGGGCAGGTTCTACATAATTCTCTTCATTTAAAAAAAAAAAAAAAGTAAAGAAAGAAAAGGAAAAAAACAAAAAAGAAAAGAACCCAAAATTTGAGAAGAGCATTCTTTTTAGTCTCAAAAGAAAAAGGTTGGAAACAAAAACTAGATCACTTAAATAGGAACTTGGAAAATGAAAAATAAGAAACATTAAAGGAGAATTTTATAAAGTTTGGTTTTAAGGTCATTTCAGATTCTATATGGCAATGTGTGCAACTTATGGGGCTGACTGTGGAGAAAGGGGATCTGTCTTGCTCCAGCTCAAGCGCGAGATGCGGAGAGGCAGAGAGGTGAGGCGGGTCAGGTACCTGGTCGAGTGGTCAGTCCTCGGTCAGCAGCAGGGCGGGCGTCAACGGGCTCAACTGGGCGCAGGAAGCAAGAGACACAGAAAGCAAATGAGACAAATCAAGATGGTGAGTTGTGGCTCCTGAACACAGAGCAAGGAAAAGCAAGTGCAATAAACAAGTTATTAAAAGGAAGCAGCTGGAGAAGAACCTCAGTGGGCCAATCCTGGGCATCAAGAAATGAGAGGGGCACCCCTTCCAAAGCCTCGTTGCCATTGACACGTCAACCCAGTCTCCTCAGCTTCCTCAAAAGCACTTGCCAGGGCACAAAGCAATATCAAAGAAGAGGGAAGGTGGGTTTTCCTCTGAGCTAGTTTAGAGATAGTTTCTTGGCTTTCGATTAGAAATAAAAATGATTCTAGCCAGCCCAGCAGAAAACCTTAAGGATACTTCCTTTAACAACTGTCCAACCTTATCTTCTTTTACAGTTAATTAACCACAAAAGACTTCTTTTAAATCTCCGGAGGAAATGCAAATATGAATTTATCAGGAGAGCAAGGTTTCACCATAAAATCTTTCATTTAGTGAATTGAATTTGTCCTTCATTTGAGGGTAGGAGAGGGAAACCACAGACTTTTACTTCTCTTCTTAAAAGGCTGGTTTCCATTGGATAGATGATATTCTGCTGAACGGTGTGAAGTGAGACTACTTCCTTTTATATTTGTTGACATTCACAATTATTCCTTTGTATGTGTTCTGGGCCTGACCCAAAGAAAACAGTGTGAGTGGCACAATAGTGCCCACCCTTGCTCACCAACATCTGGCATTTCCAAATGCTCCTCGTCAGAAAACGCTTCCTTAAGCTTATATTGGCCTTTGAAGAAATAGGGATGGGAGAGATAAATGAAGTTTTTAGGATTAACAAAAGGGTCAAAGGGCAAATGAAGCCAAGGGAAGAGAAAAAGGTGCTTTGGTAGGGTCTGGCATATGTAGAGGCAAGATGGTAAGAAAACTGAGCTCAGGGGTCGAGGAAACACAAGCTGTGCTTGATGAGACGGCTCCAGGAGCGGCAATTCAGCTGGGCAGCTCACTGATGCTCATGTGCCAAGCATTTACAAGGGGGGTTCTAAACCCCAATCCATGGTGAGGGAAGGAAGTGGCAGCAAGTGGAGTATTCAAAATACAGAAAATCTTGTTTCTGAGACATCTGGGTACATCCAAAGAGGAGAGCACTTGTCCTTTCTGGTGCATCTAAACCCAGGCCCAGCACTTACGTCATCTACAACCTTGGGTGAGCAACCACATCTGAGGTGTTTCTCCATATGGAAAACAGAAGTGATAACATCCCACCTCCAATTGTAGTAAAGAACAAAGGACTTTAAAAGTCCAAAATACTACAAAATTGCATTTATTAAAGTCCCTATTATTAAATATCCTATACTGACTTGCTTTGTGGATGACAGTTCGGATGACGGTTCTCTGGCACTTTATTCTTGCACTAGAATTAGACACACTTCTGTCTGCAACTCACAAATACATTTCATCAGTGAAGTCTCGTTTCTCTGTTTCCTTCTTTTCCCCATGTGCAAAAACACGTATAAGTAACTTTATTCCTCCTTATACAGTGGAGTGGACTGAAGGATTATTGCACTTTGAAGGATTATTGCACCGATGACCAGGGCCCCCAATGGTGCTCCACTTGTAGTTATGAACACCAAACCACACTTGCAGGAGCAAATTCGCAAGTCGGAGTGGTGGGGTCATTTCTCACTTGATGAGAAAATTGTTGGACCCAGTGGGAAGCCATTACATTTGTGTTTTAACTGTAGGATGAAGAGCTGGTGGCCTCTGGGGCCACAGCTATGCCACTACTTATATTCCTTATGATCTTGGACAAATCACATTCCTCATTTGCAAGCAGGTAGGGGTTTTCCCACACTCCTCTGTGGAAGAAACTTACAAATAATAAAGCACAAATCCACAATTATCACTTAGGAAACTATTGGAAAGTATCAAATATGCATTGGAGAAAGTCTGAAAGACATTACAACGAAGTGATTTCATTCCTTAAATCTGGGTGAGATTACTCCCATAAATGTCCCTCTACTTTCAAAAAGTAGAAAAGACTTTTTTAATATCAGAAAAATGTATTTGTGATACACTAATTTTTTTTTTTTTCAATGTAAAACAACAGAATGCTCAGGCAGTGGACCCTCACTGGACTTGACTGACTGCTCTTGAGAAAAGCGACACCTTTCTGGTAAGCCCTGGAAGCGAGGATGATGAGGACTTCGTGGACTAAGGAAAGAAAAAACGCCTCTGAGAACTGTAGAAGTTTCCAGGGGAAGGTGAGTGTGCATGTATCTGTAAAGAGAAAGACTAACAAGGAACGAGTTTCTGGGTGAGGGAGAAGAGAGGTGAGAAGGGAAGAAGTGAGGGTCTGCAGGACTGCATTACCACAGGCCTTCTTATCTATTCAGTCATCTTAAGGACACATGCTCTGGGCCATGTGGGGATTCATCTGGAGACAGGATGAAGATAAAGTCTCTTTAATAAGATCTTGGTTCCATTAAAAAAAAAAAAAAAAAGGGCAAAAAAAGAAAGCAAGCTACCACTGAACACCTGCTGACCAGCCACTCTGCCAAGAGCTTCTCACGTCGTCTCACTTGGTGCTCACGTCATGCCTTTGAGCTGGGAATGAATATCAACCTTATTTTACAGGTGAGGCCACATCTAGGGAGGATAAGTAACTCGTCCACCAATCAATCACATAGCAGAGCTGGACTTGAAGCTCAATTCAGAAAGTGTTTTTGGTTGTCACTAGGGAAAGAGAGGATGCTATGGGCATTTAGTGGATGGGGTCAAGGATGTCAGGTGCTGTACCCAGGGCAATGCCAACTAATCTCACTCTGTGTGAGTTTCTAACTTACCACTGATATTGCAGGAGTTCATGACAGTGTGAACCAAACTGAATTTTATACATAAATACCATGCATTTTTGCAGTTTTTAATATAACCTGGATATATCAGAAGCACACTATGGAGTGAACTGGGGGAAAATTACTTTATTCAGAACTTTTCCCAAGAGTTATTTTGGAAAATCATATTGCTGATGCTTCTGCTGCTTATGGACCCAGAATTACTGAAACAGTGCCCAGTATAGTTGGCGGCTGTATTTATCATATCTGTAGGTAACAAACAACCGACGGTATCATTGTTTCTAGTTGTTGGGGTTGAGCACCATATTGATTTTCTACCTAAACCTTGCCAAGTTTATTCAAAGATTAACTGTGGTGAGTCAGGAGGGCAGCTCAGTAGTAGAGCCTGTGAATTGCATGGTCACGGCCCTGAGTTCAAGCCCCAGCACTACCAAAAAAATTAAAGACTAATTGTTGAGGAGGTGTTTCAAAGTATTTGTTATAAAAGGAGTGCTGCATCTGATAAAGGAGAGATTGGTGAATCAGGACTCTGAGATTTTAGGTACTATTGTCTCCTATTGCTGTTTTTTTTTTTTGGTGGTGGTGGTGCTAGAGTTAATATTGGAACCAGGGCCATGTGCATGCTACCCAAGCACTCCACCACTGAGTTATGTCCTCAATCTCTCCCAATACTTTTATATGAGAGTCTGCTGTTGGTCAACAGCAAATCTTTATTTAATAAGAATATCAGCTTTGATAAAGTCTAGGCAATTAACATGTGAATCTCCTGTGGTTCAGAGGCACTGAACCAAAGACTTTGCCCACCTGAGCACACTGGCAATACCCAAGGGCTGCAGTGTGTGATTGTGATGATGATTGTGTGTGTGTGTGTGTGTGTGTGTGTATGTTGTGTACTCCTGTACAGACTGTCTCCCAGGGCTGATGCCACAGGGTGTGTATTAGGAAAAGAGCCAATCTGGTATACATTTGGTTTCTCATTTTAGAAAATGAGACTGTACATTTTTTATAAAATTTCTCATAGGATGTTGAATAATGAGGATTTTAAGTGGCTCAATTATATCTACTTATGAAAAATGATACAACCAGTACTCTAGCAATAATATAATTTGATAAGAAAACTATCTAGATCTTGGATAACCAAGTATTCTTAAATTATTTTCTTGTGTGAGTAGGAATAATTTTAATATTTAATATAGGAAACACACTGGGGTGATTACTCATGTTGTGCACATAGCCTATACAAAGATTTTCTGTAGTAGTTCTTTTTAAAAAATACTTGTCCAGTGTGCTTAAGGTATAAAATTGGATTTAGGTTTAGTTCGAGGAGCACACTGATCGTATTTTCTATAAGGTAACTGCATTATGAATACAAAAATATCATCAAAGTTTGGTACTTTAAGAAAGAAAATCATAGGTAAAATCGCCTTGTGTTGCTGAAAAACTTGTCATTAGTTTAAAAAAGAAAAAAGCAAGGTGTTCATGTTTGTGGTTTTGCACTTCTAAGGTTTTGCGCTTCTAATTGTGTAAAAGTGATGAAAACAAACTAAAAGATGCTCTTTTCTACACAGATAGTTCTGCTAAGAAACACCTGGGAAAAAGTATACTGTCTAGGTGCACAAAATTGTTGATAGAGAAAAACCTTAATTCTCAGAACTATCATAGTTCTGAGAAAATGTACAGTAACGTGCCCCTGAATTCTGACAGCGGCCCTAAATTTAAATTGCTAAACAAATTTATTTAAAGCTTTAGGAAACTTACATTTTATTTATATGTGGTCCTCTATTTTTACCTTTAACATTTATTGCAATTTGAATTTTTGTATGAATAAATAGCCAGCAAAGACCATCTTGGTGCCTGTCAAGTCTCCGTTATGCAGCCCACCACAGCTTCTCTCCACTGGGTGAACTGTAATGTCCTCACCTGATCACCTGTTTTCTTTGGTGGTGGGTATTTTAGCCCACTATTCTGTAAACACAAGCTGAATATTGTGCTTTCATTCCAGAAGCGACAAAATACCTCTCAATGAGAAAGTGTTTTTTAAAAATTCCTATCAGAAACCACCACTTAGTTTTCTGATGCCTCAATTTCCTTATTTGAAAAATAGTCATTAAAACAATATATGGTATATAGCACATACTCTCTATGTATCCACTCTTATTATTATATAATTATTATTATCTTTTTTGAGACTGGGTCTCGCTATGCTGTCCAGGTTGGTCTCGAATTCATGGGCTCCAGTGATCCTCCTGCCTCAGCCTCCCAAGTAGCTGGGACTACGGTGTGAACCACCATGCTTAGCTCTATGTGCTTAAAAAGAAAATGGGGAAAATTAGTGGAATCTCATTGCCACACATTTTCCAGATGGAGAATGGCTTCTTAAATAATGTATGTTTTTAAAGGAGTGATAACTCTAAGGATAATACTCCCCCAAACGTAAACCTGGATCCCTGGGAAACAACGGGCCCTTTACTCAAGTGTTCTATGTAACTATAATCGCCTCCTGTTGTCACCCACAAAATGGGACTGTTATCTTTGCTGAGAACGATCAGTTTATTTGCTTCATAAAGAATAAATAAATAACTTATTGCTATTATTTTATAAATGTAAATAATAATTCAAATCTATCAATGTAGTAAAGATTATTTTAATAACATAACAATTTCTAATATTTACTTCTTAATCAAAATAAAATTAAGTGACAATATCATTACCTTAAAAAAAAATCAGCACTCAGAAACATTAAGATTACATGTGTGCATGTGCATGTGCACACTTGCCTACATGAGCACATATATGCGCACTTACCTACGTGCACACACATCTCAGGATGCTCCTGCTCCCTTTGGGGGACTCTTACCTTCATTTTCGGTATTGGCTGGCACGGAGTCCACCCCAAAAGGATGCCACGGCTGGAGATCATCCAGGCTGAACTCTCCATTCACGGGAAGAAGCTCCACGGTGGTTTTCGTTTCGGTCAAAGAAGGCATGAGAGCATCGTTTCCGTAACTGATTCTTGGTTCGCTGATCATGTTGGCCAAGACATCATCCGAGTAGTTCTGCTCTTTCTGAAGCAGCTCATCTAAACAAAACAAGCAACTCCATGGTGAGTAACAATGATCCCAACAGCAGCAGGAGCAGCAGCTCCCGGCAAGCCAGGCAGAGCTGGACATCACTCAGACCCAACCTCTGGATACTGTTATCTCCATCTAACAGATGCGAAAACTGAGGCACATCGAAGTTAAGCAACTTATGCAAGGTCACAGCTGGCAAGTACCCTTGGTGGAATCTGAATTCAAAGAGAAGGGCAGTTGGCTGACATTCAACAGTCATGCCAGTCCTCCCAGAGGTGAAAGGTGTCAGGAGCTAAGCTGCCATTTCCTTCTCTCTAGAATCCAATGATCACAAAGGAATCAACAGTGTGCTTTGGTGTGGTGTTTGAGGCAGTGTTATGGTTAGGATCTGGAAGGTCCCCAAAGGCTCATGTATTGAAGGCTTGGTCTCCGGTGCAGCAATGAGCAGAGGTGGGGGTTTTGGAAAGTGATTAAGCGATGACGGATCTGACCTCTAGACTAAAAGAGTTCACAGCTGAATTGACTCTTGGGAGGTGGTGGAAACCACAGCAGGTGGGACCTACTTGAAGGGAGTGGGTCCTTGGGGATATGCCCTTGGGGACTGCATATCTTGATCCTGATCCTCCATCCCCGGTCTGCTCTCTGGTTGCCATGAGCTCAACAGCTTTTCTCTGCCACACCTTCAACCATGTTTGTGCCTTGAAACCAGCAGACCACAAACTGAAAGTTTTGAAACTGTGAGCCAAAAGAAACTTTCTACTCTGAAGTAGTTTTTCTCAGGTGTTTTCTTACAGTGACAGAAAACTGACCAACACAGGCAGAGTGTCAGCAGTTGGTAAGCTACAATTTCTTGCCAAGCCAAAGGGCATACCCATTCCTGTAGACCATGGGGAGTCTTCCTGGAATGGGTGTATGGCTAAGAAAAGCATGACAGACTGTTGGTCGACTCTATTCTTAAACATTTCTTATCATTTTGTCTTGAAAAAAATCTGTTTCCCCAAATGCTCCTCTGGTGCTACACGATCTACCACATTTTTGTTATATTTTTAGAAATTAGAGATCCATAGACAGCATACATGTCATTAACAATAATTTTTTATTAAATAGAGTATCTTGTTTTCTAATTACACCTGTGCCAAGGGTTTACTGTATTATATATTTCAAACCAATCACTGGTTAGTATTGTGGGAGACAATGAAAAAAATATACTTAAATTTGATACAAAGCATTTTACTATCACACTTCAAATTCTTTTAAGTTGACAAAACCCTTACAATTTATCTGAAAAATTAAAATTCTGTTCAAATAGACCCATTAAAACAATTTGATGGGATAGCATTAAGGTATGTGATTAATATCCTTCCATATAATCAGTTTTATTGTGAGAGATTATGTAAAATGATAGAATCCACAGCAAATTAGCCCTTTTGAAGTCTCTTTTGAGCCATAATATATGCCTATTCACTGCGGCACTGTACTAAAATTCAATATTTGATCCTTTCAATGACCTTTCCCTTACAGATAAAAGATCCATATTACATTTCCTCCAACTTTTTCATGTCTTACAAAGTCACAGGTAATGGCTAATAACAGCTGATGTCTGTCTGAATAAATTAAATGGGATTTTTTAATATATAAATCTTATGCTTATGACTGTTAAGCACTTGCTATCCTGAAAACAGGGTATCCTGGAATACTTATTGGTGCTTATACATTCATTTCAAGAGAAAATAATCTTTGCCAGTGAGGGAGCTCTTGATTCCCCCGGGGCCATGTTGTTCTTGGAGTTTGTGGTATTTACTATTGCTTACCTTCCTCCAGCACCTGGAAACATTCTGTCTTGCATATACCATACTGAGCTTCTTCCCTACAATGTCTCTGAATAACTCTCCAACCTCTAGGTCTTTATTTTCTTCTTGTATTGCTTTCTATAAGTCTCCCCTTTGGAAATTCCACCATGCTTGAAAGTCTAAGTATCTCCTACCTTTGGATGAATCTGAAATGTTTTCCCTCAGCTTTGTCTTCTCTCTCCCACTCTATATATTTCCAAGGTTTGGTCGATGTGTTAACCTAGATCTCCCTCCTGATCCATGAACTTCCTCGGTACAGAACTGTGCTCATACTCCTGCCTTCCCACGTCTAATCATCCCTAATCATCCGTGACTCACACTTACCACTCCTGGTAACTTCTGTATTTCATTTCTAAATCCTCTCATCAACATCTTACTCACTTTTCCACAGCCCTCTTCCTTGGATCAGGATGACTTTTTAACTAGTCTCCTTATTGTTGCCTATGGTCTGAATGTTCCACAAAATTCATGTGTTGAAACTTATTCCCCACTGTGGCCTTTTGGGAAGAAATTGTCACAAAGGCTCCGCCCCCATAAATGCTTAATCAGTGCCTTATAAAAGGAGGGAACTACCTCAGGACTTTTTTAGAGCCTCTGTTCTGTCATGTGAGGACACAGGTTTGTTCCCTCTGGAGGATGCAGCACGGCGTGGCTTCGTTTTGGAAGCAGAGACACTGTGCCCATAGTAGACTCAGAACCTGCCAGTGTCCTTTTTTAATTTTTATTTTTTGGCACCAGGGATTAAGCCCAGGCATGCTTAACCACATCCCTAGCCCTTTTAAATTTTGAGACAGGATCTCACTAAGTTGCTTAGGGCCTCCCTAAGTTGCTGAGGCTGGCTTCAAACTTATGATCCTCCTGCTTCAGCCACCGAAGCCATGAGGATTATGGGGTGCACCACTGTGCTCCCTACAGTGTCGTGATCTTAAGACTTGAGTATCCAGAATAGTGAGAAATAAATTTCTACTGTTTCTATTACTGAGTCTCAGATATTGTCACAGCAGCACAAACTGACTAAAATACTGTTCTTTCAACTAATTTTTTTTTGTTATTTGTTCCCTAGATCTTTCCCTAATAATGAGGAATGGCTTCTCCCCACTTCAGTGGGTCCTCGCTTTCTATTGAATTGATCAAACTCCTGGGCCAGACACTGGAGGTCATCTGTGATCTAAGCCCACTCCACGTCTCCAGCCATGTGGCTCTCAGTCCCTCTCTGACACACAGTCCTCAGGCTGAAAGTTGTAGGTCATCCCCAGAGGGAACCACGTATTCCACCATGACACCTTTGTTCTCTGTTCCTATAACCTGGGGAACTCATCTCTGCTTTTCTAAATTATCTAAATTCTTTGAAGTCCAGCTCAGATGCCCTCTCCCCTTTGACTCTCCTCTGAAGGTAGGCATTATTAATCTTACAGGACAAGAAACTGAGGCTGGGACAATGAACTCATCTCCCACGCCAGCCAACATTGGTATTGAAATCCAACTCCTAGGCTGCCTAACATTTACCTCCCTGCACTTAGCCCCTGCCTATTTCCACCTCTCCTGGTATCAGAAGGAGTTCAATCCTGGTTTCATCATTAGATTGCACATTTACAGAGTCAATGAAGAAACCAAGGCATGGTTTCTGAAACTGTTCCACTGTCTTTAGTAATGTCATCTGCTCTTGTGGGGTTGCGAGTTGACATAATCATCACTAACCCTATGAAATGGTTGTTGCTTTTAACTCCCTGAAAGTCATTTCCCAAAATGGGTAGCTAGAGAAGGGGAATTCTGAGCCTACCTTAGCTTTTGGCAGCAAAAAAGGCAGGGTAGAGGATTATCAGAGAGTGTTAGGGTTTAGATATGAGGTGTCCCCTAAAAGCTCAAGCGTGAGACAATGCAAGAAGGTTGAGACATGAAATGATTGGGTTATGACAGCCTTGTCCCAGTCAGTGCATTAATCCCCTGATAGGGATTAACTTGGTAACTGTAGGCAGGAGGGTGTGGCTGGAGGAGGTGGATCAATGGAGGTGTGCCTTTGGGATGTAATTTGGCAAGCTGAGCTTAGTCTCTCTCTGCTTCTTGGTGTGATGTTTTGAGCTGCTTCCTTCCAATACACTCTTTCACCTTGATGTTCTACTTTACCTGGAGCCCTGAGGAATGGAGTCCGCCATCTATTGACTGAGACCTTTGAGACCATGAGCCCCCAACTAAACTTTTCCTCCTCTAATTGCTCTTGTGAGGTCTTTTGGTCACAGCATCAAAAAGCTGACTAGAACAAAGAGAAAAACCTTACATCTGTATTTCCTAGAGTATCCATGGCATTTCAGGTTGAAGTAAGTTGTAGGGCCCCTTTTTCTCTTCTATGTCTTATCCACTGGCAGGAAATTTCCTTCAAATAGGAATCCAAATGCCAGCTCCTTTGATTGTGAATTTTCCTGATTTGTTATATTCACTTTCAGGAAATTTAAATGAAAGAATGAATTATTCAAGAAAAGTTACACTTTTAGCTAAGCAAAAAACACTTAACCATTCTTTTCTTTTTGTTCGGAGGTACCTTTCTTAACATAGGAGTTTTAGGAAAAAACTATCCCTGGCTATATCATTTGGAAAAATAAAGTCAATGTGATTTTAAGGGGGAAAAAAAGAGGATTACCCCTAGTTGGGGTAGGCTTCAATTTTATGCTATAAAATATCTTTCAGTCAGCAACCTCTTGATGTTATCAAGGGCTCTCAGTATTTTACCAACAGTAAATGCATTGGTCCTGGGCAATTGCTCCTGTGACCAAATATGCAGAGCCCCTAGGATTATTTCATTGTTCATTTTGAGTAGGACTTCATCTTTGACTCCTGTGGTGAGGCTAACCACCTTCTACCATGATGGATTGTCCTTTTATCTGAATTAATTTAATATTTTATTACAATGCTTTAATGGCCTACATTGGGAATTTCCAAAGCTTTTAAAGCATCTACATTTGCCAACTGTTGTATTAAACTGAAGGAGTACATTCATTTTCTCTCGCCACAATTTTTTCTTCCTTTCCTAAAAGCTATTACTGCTCAAAATTGCAGCGGTTACTTCTGGAGCCAAATATACCCAGATCCTTAAGTTTTGCAGCTTAAAGTAGAAATATTTAACTGATTTCAATGATGGTAATATTTAACCTTTGGTTTAAGCAACAGAGGTAATTTCAAATATTAAAATACACAATGAACCCCATCACTCTGCTCTTTTAAAAATGCTTTGAGAATGTATTTAGGTATACTTAGAGTATATAAGAAAAAAAGAACCCCACCACTTAGCTATCATTGAAAAATATTGAAAATGCTTCTAAGAAAGTAACATCAAAAGAGACAGTAGTGATTTCATCTCCAAGTGGCTGAACTATTCTGTTTTTGTAGAAGCAACAGATATCCATGATTGTTCATTTTGAGAGGAATGACTTCATAAATAAAAAAGGACTGCTGAATAAGAAACAGATGAATTCTATGTAATTCATCTGAGGTTCTTTTCATTATCAACCCACTGGCCAAATTCCTTCTAGAAATCCAATGGTCACATTTTAGGTTTCAAGAAAATAAAGTTTATAGACATTATGTCAATACCAATTTTCTTTCTACGCGCTTCATAATTACTTGTGATTACTGAACGACATCTTCGATACAGCAAAGACACTTCAGGCAGAGGAACACTGTCTTTATTCACGGGAGGGGCCATCTCAGCCTTTCTGCTGTAAAACATGGTTGTCCCAGGTCTGGTTTGGAGACCAGTGATAACGAGGTCCTTGGGCTTGCCATATTTCCTTTTGTCAAGAATTGATATGTCATTGCCAGTATAATTTTCATTTTCTGATTCTTCTGGCTCCTTGTGTAAAATATTTATCTCTATCCTCTAGCCAAAACTCAATTTCTTTTAAATCTTATCTCACAGGGGCTCTCATGTGGCCAACTCTTATCATTTAAATAGGTATTTACTTACCCATCTGCCAGAAAGGACTGAGGATAACACCTTACACACTCCACGATAGGCACCGCCCATCCCAACACAGCTGTGCTGAAGTATTTTGTAAAAGGATGTAATTTTTCCCTATCAAGAAGTCACTATAAATCAACTGTCATCCATTCTAGGCATCCTGCCCACACCAGTACTATGAGATCAGATTTAATTTTCCAATCAGAGTTTTGTGCATGTCTGATTCTTGGCTCAGCATTTTATTGCTATGCTGTTTATCTTATTTAATATCTCCATGGCTTCTGAAACTCCTTAAGCTTGTATTCCTCATCCATAAAATTCTGGGCTATTGGTTGGGTGGTCTTTGTAGTTCCTTCACATAAATCCTGTTATCTCAACTCTTGCTACGTAAGTGTCCTCTGGGTGTTTGTTAGAAATGCAGAATCTCAGTTCTCAGAATCTGCCCATGAATGAGACCCCCAGGCGACTCTCACGCATGCTACAGCGAGGGACCTACTCTCCACCATGCCAACTACAGGTATCACTATGCCATGGCCTCGGTTATCCCTCTACAAAAGAAAAAACAAACCTCAGAGCAGAACAAAAAGATAAAAACAAGGTATGAGACATAACCATGAACAAGAAGCTACACTGCCAGAGGAAATTTCATCTCCAAACACCTTGAAGTCTTGTTCTTAGAATCAACACGCCGATGACCTGAAGCTCTCATTTTCCGGTTGTGTTTTTGTACCACAAAGTCACAGGAAAGACTGGTCATGGATTTCCTTCCTCACCAGAACATTTTTTAAAACAGGAAGTCACATAACAACAAGAACTGGGAAGTATTCAGGCGACAGGTCAGTATCATACAGCATGACACTTAAAAGAGTAGAGGGCATCAGGGGTCACATGTCACCTCTGGGCTCTTCCCAGAAAAGAGCAGCTCTCCTCCACTGAAGACACTTTGAGCAGACCAGCCTGGCTGGTAAGTTGATTTACTTCAAAGCAGGGACTCATCAAAGCTTCAGTGGAGTAGAAGCTATGTGGAATGCTGAACTGGAGAACTCTACAGGGTCCTCGAGTAATTAGGGCACATGAGGGATGTTTTGTAATTAGTCATCTGTGATGTTCGTCATGATGCAACTGAGACATGCTAAGACACATTAAAAGCAAGAGATGAACTGACTCATGACAACATCCATTTCTGTGGCCTTTCCATATCTATCCATCAGCTCATCATCACATGATCTTTATGTTGGGAATAGCACCTGGCTGAGAGCAGAATAAACAGACATCTATCCTGAGAAGTACGTTTAAAATTAGTAACTGGCACATGTCTGTAATCCCAATGGTTCAGGAGGCTGAGACAGAGAGGATAGGGAGTTCAAGGATGGTCTCAGCAATTTAGCAAGGACCTAGGTAACTTAGTGAGACCCTGTCTAAAATGGGCTGGGGGTGTAGCTCAGTGGTTAACTTTCCCTGTGTCCAATCCCTCGTGCCTCCACCCCTCCCCCCAAAAAAGAATTGGTATCTGAACCTGAGTCTCCTAATTTCTAATGCAACCTTGTCATGAAAATTCAAAGAAAACAAGTCTACTTGACACCAATTAGGAACTTGTATTATGGAAGCATCACCCCACACATCCACCATCACAAATACCCTGCCTTCCACACTTTTTGTGATAATTTTGAAAATGGACGCACTTGATTATAATATATATATTAAATGAAAAGACCAAGGTAAAAGAGGTTAAAGTCATAGTCCAAGAGCCTCTTGAGCTTGGAGCAGCAAGGTTAGGTGAAAAGAGCGTGAGAGCAGGCGAGGCTCCTTCCTTTACCACATGAGGCCTTACCAGTCACTTCCATCTTGATGGTCCATCCTCAACAGTGTCCCGGGAAACACCGCCTCACACTTCCTTGAGGTCCCTTTCTCAGAAGATTGGGGGAGGATGATAGCCCCATGAACTCCCTGCCTCTGGGTTTCAGCAACTCCAAGTCACATTTAAAATCGTTCAGACGGACTTGGAGCTGCTGAACAGTGGATTTAGTCTGTACTCAATCACATAAAATATCTTTTTTTAAAATCTACAATATAATATGGTGAGTAGGACAGTTCAATGGCCGAGAGTGAAACTGCATTCTTATCCAAGTTGGGGAAAAATTTATAGACATGTTATCACAAAATAATGCCGTTCCACAAATCTAGTTTTTACCTTGACCTCTGGAAAATTAGGACAGTCCTCTTATTTTTAGCCACACTATCAATCTTGAAAATCTTCCAGAGTTCAAATTCAGACTCCATGTCTAAAACTGGGTTTATTTTTATTTAGCAGCTTCCTGGTTACAGATTTTAAAATGGGGCGTGCTTTGTCCACTTAGGCAACAAACTGTTCCTGGAGGGAACACAGGCTGCACAGGGTCCGTGATAATATTCCTTACTGCAAGTGACATTTTCCTGAATTATCACTTGTCTGGCTTAGATTAAAGGTAAGGAAAGAGTCCCTTTTCATTTAAGACAAATTTCCTTTTGGCTTTCAAACTTACACATCAAACAAGTTTTATCTACTAATGGTATCAGTCAGAAATCAAGATAAAAGTCAGCCAGGCTCCCTGGCATCTGAGAGCAGACTAGAAGGCTTCTTTTTCACATTTATTTGTGTAACATGTGCCAATGTCCTGATCTTATTTCCAACTACATTTGGGGGGCTGGTCTTAATTCCACATGGGTGGTCAGGAACCTAAAATCAGACTAAAAAAGCAAGTTTACAGAAATAATCTCTGAAAGTATGTTGTGCTGAGGTTGCAATTCTCATATACACTCTATAAATGTCCTTGTTTTGATGAAATTGTCAAGAATTTAGGTGAAAGAGCCATTCGGCCTTTAACATAGCATTTTTGGATTATTTCTGTTAAGTCAAAAGTTTTATTAAAATAAAAAACTAGTGCTGTAGACACTACTGTATCTAACTGTAAATATCTGGATGGTTTCCTCTCGTTAATTTATAGTGAAATTGCATCACATGAGCCCTTAATTTAAGCTAATAAAAACTGCACATTCTCTCCAAAAACCAAAAATGAATGATTTTTTTGCTTCATATCCTTTAAACACAAGAAAAGTATTTCATATGGTCTTCAACCCAAGAAACAGCTGTCTCTTCACATGCTAGAGGAAAAACTGGCTGTCTTTGAGCTAGTTGGGAGATGTGCATTTTTATGGCTGAGCTAACAGAATTTCAAGGAAATTATTATGTGGCTTTCTTCAAAACAGTCCTTAAAATCTTAACCCCTGCAGCAAAGCTATGACTTCACTGTGGTTTATATCTATTTATGTATAAAGGAATCAGTTGATACTAATTACAAGAGTAACATACATTCAGTACAAAAAATGTAGGAAAAAGCAACAACAAAAACTCATTTGCAATCCCATCTCTAGAGATAACCAAGAGTAATTATAGTTTTTGTTAAATGTGTTTATCCTTTAATGAACTGATTATTTCATCCCTTCCTCATCCTCATTTTGTTATCTATTTTTATTTTTTTGTACCAGGAATTGAATCCAGGGGTGCTTAATCACTGAGCCACATCCTCAGCCCTTTTTGTTTTCAGACTGGTGCTCATTAAGTTGCTTAGGACCTCGCTCAGTTGCTGAGGCTGGCTTTGAACTTGTGATCCTCCTGCTTTAGCCTCCTAGGCTGCCATATTACAGCTGTGTGCCATTATCTAATTTTTCGAGTGTGGATAATGAAATTATACATTTTGAGGTTACTGACATATGCAGATAGTGCTTAGAATTAGGATTATTAGATCTGAGGACACAGAGAGATGGACTCAAGAAGAAGAATTCTCCAATTTTCTGCTCCAGCATTTACTTTTCAGTTTTCTGAGGTTGTTTTGCAAACTTGGTGCAGTTTTATTTATTTTTTTTCTTGGTTGTTTGTTTTTACTTCTAAAGTCTTAGATTTAAATTGGCAAAATGAAATGTGACATTTACTAATCTGAAATAGTATCATATTTCATTTAAAAAATGAAAAATGCTAATGCTTCTTAGAGAGGACAAAAAAAGTGAGGGGAAAAAAAAAAACCTCAAAAGAGTTTTCCTGTGCTTGTGCACATTTTTTTAAATAAATGCTAAGTCATTCAGAAGGCTGTATATAATGTAAGCCCAGTGTCTCCTGGTTCTTTCTTTGCTGATGGTTGGGGTGTTCTGGGCATCAATCCATACGGTCCCCTTTGCTCCATCTGAGCTCTGCACCAATTAATAGATTAGGCAGAGATTAAAACATCACCATTACTTCTGATATTCTTTGCAATATCCTACTGGACCACATGATGGCTTCTTTGGGGAGTGAGTCACATGAAGGGCAGACACTCGGCTTATTCAGATGCATGTGGACCAGATATCAGCTCCAACTTGATCCTCTGGCTACACGAGAAGAGGGAAAGAGAACCAGTCATGCAAGATACACCCACAGCATAGCTGCTGACTGATTGGTGGTCTCAGTGGGTGGTGTCCCTATAGCTCTGTCCTGTGTGATCTGTATAAATGTGCCTCTGCAGTGGTCCTGTCTGACCAGCACCCTATCCAGCACAGTCCAGAGAAGTCATTTGACCAAGAGAGACCGTGACGTGCACCAGAGCAGATGAATGAAATGGAAAACGCACCCCTCCCAAAAGACAGCCATCACTCTGGTGGTGTGAAGGAAGCACATTCTGATTCCTGTTGATAAGCGATTAATTGGTAGAATTTTACACTTTAGAGGACATAAAAATTGGTTAGCTAGGCTGATGAGCTCATGTTAGAAAGGAAGATTTTCAACATGTACACATAGTTAATTTCACTCAAAGAGCTTAAAAGATTTATACTGAATTATAAGAGGTAAAAGTGTAAGATTAGGACAAATACATCTCATCACAGTGGGGGATGGGCTCCTGTTCCTAGAGACAGCACATCATCTTCCTGTTCAGGATGGCTCATTTGAAGTGTCAATTAATGTAGGTAAAAATCTAAATAAATCCTCTATGTTTTCCACACAAAACTCTCTTTCCAGTGAGCAATTCCAGACACAGCAACAGCTCTCTATTCTGCAGATTATTCATATGCTCCCTTAATGTTGTATGGGAAATTCAGCCAGGAAGTGGCAGGAGCTTGGCAGCTGTGGCTTGGCACTGGATGGAAAACGTCTCTCCAGGAAGGCTTTCACAATGCACAGACGTGAGAGAAGCCAAGGAACCCACTTTACGGAAAAGGATCTGGGACTAAGGAAAAAAACCAAACCACTTTATCATTAACTAGTGGGTCCATCCATTCGTTCACCTATTCAGCAATCTTAACACCTTCCAGGCCAGTGTTAGAAAGAACAATGTCAATTTTTTTTTTTTTTTTAAACTAAAAGAACTCATGCTTAAGAGAAAAAGAGTGGCAGAAAAGTAACTCCCATAGAAGTGTTATGGTAGGAACAAGGACAGAGTGAGAAAGAGTTGAGATTGAGCTTTGAGCTGGGGGTAGTGATTGTATGGTTTAGAGCTGAGCGTCCCTCAAAGTCCACATGTAGAGGTTTAGTGCACAGGTGGAGCTACTGGGAGGCGGTAGAGCTTAGGATGTGGGGCTAACAGGGGGTCCTCGAGTCACTGCAGCTGTGCCCTTAAAGGGAATTATGGGTCTACACCCACAGGCCCTCTTGTCATGATGTGCTGTCATCCACCACCAGCAGTCAAACCAAGGAACTCTCTACAGAAAAGGATCTGGAACTAAGGAAAATCAAACCATTTTATCATTAATTAGTGGGTCCATCCATTCATTCACCTATTCAGTTCACCGGCTCATCATGGACTTTGACTTCCAAAACTATGAGCTAAATCAACATTTTCTCTTTATAAAGTTGGTTGCCTCAGGTATTTTGTTATAGTAAGGTGAAGTTGATTAACACAGTGATCCTACAACAGGGCTGTAGGGAATGAGATTGCCATCCTAGCAGGCACAGGTGTGTGCACCATGACACAGAAGACAGGCTGCCCAGGGCTGCTGGGACACAGGAGAAGTGAGAGGGGAAGCAGCTTAGACAATATGAGGGGTTTTCAGGAGACATCCAGAGGGCAAGGGAATACACTGACCTGTACCATGAGTATACTATTAGCAAAATCCCTGACTAGGAATTCTACAGGCCAAGTGATCTGTGATTCATCAACAAGTAATGAAAAAAAGGAATGGAAAGGAAGTCTGGAGTTTACGAAAATATGCCAATATTAACAATGGGCAAGAGGACAACAGGTAAGGAGACACGTGATAGTGACAGCACCAAAATATGTTGAGGAAGTGGCACAAGGAAGGACCCTGGATACTTGGGTGGTGGTGGCGACTGGGTGGCTGTGACCAGAACAGGGCAGAAACACTCTCGGGAGGTCAGGTGATATTGTAATTCTTGATTTGTGTTTGGTCTAAGAGTGAACATGGGGGAGAAAGACAGGTTCTGTTTGGACATGTTGGGTTTGTGAAATTCCTGGACATTGTGACAGAGATGTCTTGGAAGTCACTGGAAATACGGACCCGGAGAGCACACGGCCAGGCTGAAACAGCCCACAGGGGAAGCACCAGAATATCAACAGGTGTCCTCCTAACTCGAGGGCCCCTCACCAGATTAGCCCCAGGGGATCCATCTGATATGGAGGTCTGCTGAGTAGTGAACAGCTCCTCCCCCAGCGGAGGGCCAGGTCCCTGCTGGAGTTTCTTCACAATATCCATCTACAGTGCTTCGGACAATAAAACAAGATGAGAGGTTGTTAAGAAGTATATCGCAAGCAAAATATTTCTTATCCAAATAAAGAGTTATGAGTCTTTTCTTTTACATCAAATCATTTTCATAGAAGCATTCATGAGATAATGGATAGCAACTTTACTGTTTTCATTTTTCCTGCAAAGAACCAAAGGGAAAATTGCATAGGAGGTGAAAAGTAAAGTTGACTTGCCCTTTTTATTGGCCTGATTTTGGAGGCCAGTTCCCTGCAGACCATGGAGAAGGGAAATGGGTGTGGTGTCCTGGAGGCCAGCTCTGCTTTAATCACCTAGAGAACCACAAATCCCAGTGCTTACAAGGCAGGCTCCACCCAACACGAGGGGATTACCCAGCTGGTCAGTCCCTCACCAAGAGCCCTGTCACTCACTTTGCTGTCTGGGGCAACTGCTTTCCATGGATGCACAATTAACCCCCTGTGTTCTGCATCCACAGATTCAACCAACCTCAGATCAAAAATATTTGGAAAAAAAAAAAAAAACTGCATCTGTACTGAACACGTACAGACTGTCTTCCTCAACATTATTCCCCAAACAGTAAAACAACTATTTATGCAGAATCAGGTGTTATAAATAGAAATGACAAAGTATTTGAGAGAATGTGCATGGGTTATATGCAAACTGTCATTTTATATGAGGGACTTCAAGATTCAGATTTTTGGAGATCTCTAAATGGGTCCTGGAATCAGTCCTCCTCAGACACCAAGGATGACCACCCGGTTTACGGGCCTCACTAGGTGGGAATTGTTCCAGTCACTCCAAACCATTTCTAAGGTCTACACATCCTAGCTTCAGTCCAAGACCTCATACAAGCTCTTTATGATATTGTTGAAATTCCAGTAATTTATATTCTTTTAAAAAAGTCACTTTAGAATGTTGTTTTCAGGACAGCACAATTAACCTTTCCTTACCTCTATTCTGCTTTCAAAGCATTTCAACTTGAAACTAAAAGTTAACTACCCTTCCCTAAATTCATAATATTAAAGCACAATCATCTTCAATAATGTGTAATTAATGCACCTAAAAGTTTAGAACACTCATAATTACCAGTGTTCCAATGTCCTTTTATTAAAAAAAGTGTGATGTAAGCAATACTTATTCAAATATACTTTAAGCTTCAAGAATAAATTGAAAAATGTTTCACATTACAGTGCATTTATACATGTCTTTTCATCTTCCAAGTATGGTAAACACTAATTAATCCTGGTTAATTAAAACAGCCACGGTGTACAAACTTACTCATTCATCTGCCTCAAGCAAAGAAGCATTTAAAGCTTTTCACAATTTGGTATCAATTAAATATGAAAATTAACTTTTTTTTAAAATGAAGAGGTCACAGATTCATGAAATGTAGTTCTTTGATTTAAATTTAATAGTGTTTGAGAAAGAATTTTAGACAGCATTTCAGATTCTCAGAAGTAAAGGGAAAGGAAAAAACAAAAAAATAAAAAAAACAAAACCAACCCTGCCTGGCAAGGGTTGAACTGTCCCCCCAAATGTTAAGTCCCAATCCTGGGTACCTGTGATGGGTACCTGAATTTGACATATGTGAGTCTTTCCAGATGTCATCAGGTTGAGGCCATACTCAGTTCTCAGTTTTACTAGAGAAAACACACAGAGGCAGAAACATGGGGAGTAATGCCGAGTGAAGACGGAGGTGGGGACATGCTTGGTGAATCTACAACCTGAAGGAAGGCCAAGGACAGGCAGAGGCAAGAGAAGGCAATGGGAGAGATTCCTCCCTGGAGTCTTCAGAGGGGAGGTGGCCCCACCAACACCTTGCTCTTAGACCTACAGCCTCCACAATGTTGAGAGAGCACATTTCAGATGGTTTAGTCTTCCTGGATTATAGCGACTGGGTTCAGTAGTTCTAGGCAATCAATATGCTGCCATGTAAATGGATATTTTAACAATTTGCTAGTAAGACAACCATTTCTGGCTACAATAGGCACACTGGAGTAGAATGTGGTTTCTTAGTGAGCTTTATTCAAGGCTGTGATTGATTAAGAACAAGGAGCTCTGCAATCTAACAATCCAATATGGCCTCATGAGCAGTTTTCCCTCCAAGCACCAGGAAGCCTTCCTGTGAGACTAAACATCCCCTTGTTTCAGCGCTGTTCCTCTCTTCCGTGCCCTTCCGCAGGAAACATTTCCGCTTCCCTTCCTTGACCATCAGTGGCTGTGTTTCTTATCCTGAGAAGACCATGAGAGTTTTGGATGCCAGTGTCAATTAAACTCAGCAACAGAGTGGAGAGGCCTCCATTTCTCACACCTCATAAAGACAGAGGTTATGTCATTTCCTCTCCAAGAAGCCAAAAGCCACGCTGTCCTTGGCAACAGGATGTGTGGCAGATGCCTGGTGGGTCTCAGATTTCACTGACCCCAGGGTGATCAACACCACCATCTCTGAGCTAGAATGGGCCAGCTGTCATGTTTGTGTCCAGCAACTACATTCCGTGAAGGTAGGATGATTGGAGTAATCCATGAAATTTAGTATATCAATTCAATTTGGGGTTCACACCTGACAGATTGGGTCTTAACAAAACAATCTTCCAGTTGTCTAAAGCTGTACTTTTATTCTTCTATGAAATCTGGCTGGTTAAAATGGAATATTTTATGAAATGAGTGCTTAGTTAGCAATATCTAGGCTGTTTGTGACCCTTTGGCTCAGGACATGAGAAAGCCTGTTTAACAGCCCTGGTGATGGGTTGTCACGCTCGACTGTCAGGCTGTCTAGTCTGTCTAGGTTTCCCATTGTGAATGCCTGGAATCAGTCATTTGGAGACAAAGATAAGAGGGTAGGTACATTCGTTTCAAACACATTTTTTAAAAAAGTCCGTCAGATCCCTCCATGCCAAGTAAACGCTCTCGGATGTGAAGCTCATAAAGGCAAAGTAAAGACTGCCAGAGGGAAACCTGGTGTTTTAGTCCATTTTGTCCTGCCATAACAGAACACTGAGACTGGGTAATTTATAAAGAATAGAGATTTATTTGGCACAGAGTTCTGGGGGCTGGGAAGGCCAGAAGCCATGGTGCAGGCATCTGGCAAGGGCCTCTGTGCTGTGCTGTAACATGGCCAAGGGCAAGCGAGCAAGTGCACGATGGAGAAAAGAAACCAACAGAACTCATCCTTTCATCAGGAGTCCACTTGGGCAACAGTCAACCCTCTCCTGTGATCACGAGGTTCCCTCAGGACTGGCTCATTTCTTGAAACCAGGACGGCAATTAAATTTCAACATGAATTTTTGGAGGGGATATTCAAGCTAAGTTACTTGGTTCCAATGCCTTAGGGTATAGAAGCAAGGCAAGAAAAGTACCTCTCATGGTTTCCCCTCATTTTTTTTTAAATATAAAATTCATGTGCAATAAATAGATAAAGTTTAAGGAATGAGGAAGAGGAGGTAGACCGCATGAACCGAATGCATGATTTAGTTAACTGTCATGGCCCCTAAGTTCACATGTTGAAGTCCTGTATTTGGAGTGACTGTATTTTGAGATGGGGCCTTCAGGAGGTAATTAATATTAAAGGAGGTCATAAGGGTGGGACCATAATCTAGAAGGACAGCTGTTCTTATAAGAAGGGGAAGAGACACCGGAAATCTTCCACTTCAAGAAAGGCCTTTTGAGGATAAAACGGGGTGGCTGTTTGTAAATCAAAGAGAGAGGCCTCCCCAGAAATCAAGCTGCTGGCCAGTACCTTACTCTGGACCTTCCACCTACCACCACTGTGGGAAACTAAATTTCTACTATTTAAGCCATTCAGTGTGTAGATTAACTAAATACACAGACTGAATATTTTTTTAAAAAGGAGAGATTTATTTAGTTCATGATTCTGGAAATCCAAGGACAAGGCTCCAGCATTAGGCTAGGGCCTTTGTGTTGGATCATCCCACAGCAGAGGGGGCCTCACGTGGTCAGACAGAGCAAGCATGCCAGCTCGGGTTTCCCTCTTGTTAGAAAGCCACTAATATCACCATGGAGGCCGGATCCTCATGACTTTGTCTAATCCTAATTACCTCCCAAAGGCCCTGTCTCCAAATGCCATTAATATAGGAATTTGAGGACGGTTTCCATATGAGTTTTGGCAGGAACAAACACAAGGACCATGGTACTACCCTAGCCCACTAATCCACCCACCTAGTCACCCCCAGAGGAAAGAAAGCTTAAAGGGCAAATTGGCTTTTTTTGAGGGATTCTGTTTTCTTTCTTCTTCTCTTCAATTTTGAAAAGGTGATAGCTGGAGAGGATCAGAGTAGAGTCAATCATTTTGTTCACTAGGGATATGCAAGGAGTTTCTTGAGCTGTCCCTTCATGGAGGTGAAGGCCAGCGATCTATTTCAGATGCATTTTAGGATTGGAAAGCATGCTTGATATTTGGAGCTTTTCTTATTCTTTACTTTTTAGGATCTTTCCCCAAACCAATCCAAGTCCTCTCCTCTGCTCTCTTGCTTCACTACAAGCGGAGGGAAAAATCTAAATGACAACGTCCCCGCGGGTCTTGAACATTTACAATTATGTGGTCGATTTGCTTTGCAGGACAAAAGAGGAGACGGTATATGATTTCTACTCGGAGTCACTAAAAGCGACAATTTAAGAAGCAATGGAGTTTAATTTGCACTCCTGTATAACCTGCAAAATACATACAGAATTGCAAACAGCTGCCTCTCAGGACTGGCACTTGGAGTTGGTACTCAACTTATCTTTTTACCCTTTCTCTAAAATGATGCATAGTTCTTGACTTAACCACAAGGCCATCTGACAATCACCCAAGATTAAGTTTTCACCATTTGTCATTTTCAACGTCAAGAACTTCAGGTATGTTTCATTTTTCCCTTTCATTCATATTAAAATAGTATTACTGAATTTGAAGAGAGCCTGAATGGATAATTTCTTTAAGTAAAATGCTCACATCAACCATAGAAACTTCCAAATTTAAAATAGATTTCCACTGAATGTGTATGGAGTTAGCATTATAGGGAACTTAATAAATCATAAGTTGAACTATCTTAAGTCAAGCCATTATAAATCACAGACCGTCTGCTAGAAATTCACATGGCTAATTTACCAAGAGGCATTCATTTTCAGTGTTTGCTATTCTTCCATGTTCAAGATAAATATAAATAGGTTCTAAGTTTCTAAGAATCTTTCTGTTTTTGCTATTCCATATAAGCATGAGTTTTTAAAAATTTGAATGTTTAAGATCACTTGGAGAGAGAAGAAAAATGCAGATCTCTTACTATGGAGTGGGAGCGGGGGCTCAAGAATCTGTGTTTTTAACAAGCATTCCTCCAAATTATTGCACTTTACTTGGTCCCTGGTACATACAACAATGACTTCCAGAATAACAATTTCCACAGAGAGTGAATTTTTTCACAGGAGAATTCTAAATGAGCTTTTCACATCCAGGCCCTACAGCATCCAAGCTGAAAATACAATTACCAGCTCCTCATCTGTCTATGGGCAGAAATCACACAGGCAGAAAAGAATGCTCCGGCAACAACTGGAGCCAGTCAGTCAATGGCACCAGCCTTGACTCATGGTGGGTTCTAGGGAAAGGAGGCCACATCTGAACATCCAGACTCACACTTCCATTGAGGGCCCCCAATTCTGCACCCATATGCCTATTTTTTTTTTTTTTTAAAGAAAAAGCATCTGATATTTTCATACCCCAGGTATTTAAAGACCCACTTTGACTTCTGAAAAGCTTTGGCAGGACATGTGGGGGCCCTTGAGCCTTGACCATATTTAGAACACCCAGTCTCTGATTCTGATCAAGCCACTTAATCACCCAGGATTCTTACTCTGAAAACGGTGAGGGTTCCACTCTACTTTCATGTTCCCAGAAAAGCTGCGGGCAATAGAGCAGACGTAGGTCCATGCTGAATGTGGGAGAGAAGCCAGCTCTTCCTCTGACATCAAATAGATCCAGGAAGCAAAAGCTGCCTCACATTTCATACGCTGTCTGAATCACCGCTGGATGCCATGTTTGTCAAGACAGCACAATTAGGCCATTTCCCCCCTTTAATGACGGTTTTAGGAATCCACAGTTAGTCTCATCTTAATTTCTACCCTACACCTGAAGGAAGTACTTCACACTTCTGGTACAGGAAGCTTTCTCATTTAAGATGGAAAAAAGCACTCAACAGTTAAGATGCTGGTTTTCTGCCAAGAGGGAGAGAAATGAAGCAAGGACATAGCCCTGAAGCGCGAAATACTTTCTGGCAAAGCCTTACTACTAGGTGACAAAGACCCTTCCCTCAGGTTCCACCTGTTTCTCCTTTTCTTGAAATAGCTGTTTTTCATCACGGTCACCAACCTTGCCAACAGCAATCTGGAAATTGTCCAGATTGATTCTTAGCAGAAATTGTGGGACTATTCCTGAGCTTCTTAACATCCTCAAAACACTTAAACTGGGTTGGTATGCTCTGAGTGTTTTCAATACTGATTGAGAATATTTCTAACCCATATATCTGAAATCTGAAATCTCCAAAGTATTTTGGTGTCAGACTTTTGGATTAGAGATGGTCAACCAGTCAATTCTAGGCAAAGATTCCAAAATCTGAAATACTCTGAAATCTGAAGGTCCCAAACGTTTAGGATAAAGAATACTCAATTTGCATTTCTTTAAAAAAATTGCCCAAGAATTTCTAGAACCTGTTTTGACTGACATCACCTACCCTAAATAAATAGAAGAGGAAGACAGCTACTTCCTTTTTACAGGATATTTCGAAATTGAGTGCTTTATACAATGGAGTATAAAGCTCTGGAGGAGGGAAACAGACTAACATTCACTGATCATTAGGCTGATGGCTTCCACCGACTTCCACATAAGTTTCTTGAAATTTAGTATTTCTGGTCAACATTTCTCTAAAATCTTAAGGACACTGGGAGAGAGAGAGAGAGAGAGAGAGAGAGAGAGAGAGAGAGAGAGAGAGAGAGAGAGAGAGAGAGACAGAGAGACAGAGAGAGAGACAGAGAGAGAGAGACACTAAAGGGGAGGGAGTCTGTGGAGAACAAGGGTCTGTAGCCCATCATTTCTTCTATTTTGGTAGTCACTTAAAAGGTCACAATGCTTACAAAAAATAAACAGGATTACAGGGTACGTAGTGATAAGGGGAAGTGCCAGTGAATCTGTAGGACGATGGTACTAAATTAGGAAAAATGCCACATTCAGTTTATCAGGAAGATTACACAGTCCCCCAAAAGGCTGTGCCCACAAACTGACCATGGAATATGAACGTTTCCACCTATCCTTGACACAACGGGGCATGACAGACTTTTTAAGATCACCAGTGTGATCGTTCAGAAACATGTTTTGATTTGTATCATTCAGCATGAGAAGTTGTGCATCTGTCTCTGTATGACCACTCGCCACTTAGATCTGTAAATGGGGGCTGAGGAATTTTGAATTAATTGAACGCATCAACTCATTTGGATTTTTCACTTTAAATATGTTTGTGGCACAGGATTTGTATCTTGTGGATTTAGAAATCACAGGTGAGCCGGAGTTATCTTCACCTGTTTTTTCATAAGTTCATTATCTCCGTGTGTTGCAGTCACTTGGACAGGGTTGAATGTCCCCCAAAGGCCAGTGTGTCAAGGGCTAGGTACCCGGCCTATGGTGCTATTGAGAGGTGCTGGACGCTTTAGGAGGTGGGGCTTACTTGAGGGAAGGTGTGGGGGGGTGCCTTTGAAGGGGATACTGGGTCCCCAGCCCTTTTCCTTCTCTCTCTCTCTCTCTCTCTCTCTTTCACTTCCTGGCTGCCATGAGATGAGTAGCTCCTTCTGCCACACACTCCCACCATGGTGCACTATGCCGCCACAGGCCCAAAGAAACAGCCCAGTCACCAGTCACCATTGATCGAAATCTCTAAAACTGTGAGCCAAAGTAAACCTTTCCTCCTTTTAAGTTGATTCATCTCAGGTGATCTGCCACGGTGATGGAAAGCTGACTAACAGATTTGTCCCTAGGGTGGCTGAGTTAGCGGTCGAGAGGTAGGACCAGAGAAGCTCCTAGATGATGCTGAGGCTGCTGGTTCAAGGACCACACTTTAAGAACCATTTCTCTGAATTATTTCTTTGGCACAGATATTTGGGATATCTTTCCTAGGAGATACAAATGCCATGAGATTTGATTCTTACTGTGGAAGAGCTACAATTAGTATCAATTAGTTGACATGTATGTACCAAAGCAGTACTTCACACATGCAATATAAATGAATTACATTTTTCCATGAATCAAAAACTTAAAGGGGAAACTGAGCTGGGGGTGTACCTCAGTGGTAGAATGCTTGTCTGGCATGTACGAGGCTTTAATCCTCAGCACCAAAAAATCCAAAATATAAGTCAAGTGGGCAGTGACATGAAAGTTAGGGTTCTGAAAGATGAAGTAGAATCTCATGGGTCAGGACTGGGGTGGACATAGGACAGTATAAATAAATGCATACAGGGCTGTGGACATAACATTTAGTATAATTGGAAAATCAGACTCATGAAGAAGAATAAAGGGAATAACTAGGTGCTTTGCCTGTCCAGAGTTATTTTGAGAATCAAGAGAGATATGGTGGGGAGAGGCAAAGTCTGTGATTAAAAGAAGATGAGAGTAATAATATAACCTTAGAAAAATGTACATGAAGTCTTTCACTGAAGTATTATTTATTCCCTCTGAAGTATTACTTATTCCCTCTTCTATTCCTTTTTCTAAATATACTGAGTGGCAACGAATAAACTGTGTGTCCACAGTCATGAGAAAATTTCCTCTGCTGGCTTGGGAGACAGCCTCATCATGTGTATGATTTAACGGCCAGCAGCATCATGCCACCAACCTGTCATCTGCCAGCGTATTCTGGCTACAAACATTCAGAGCTAAACCCTTTATGCCTGATCCCTTGCAAATGATGAAGTTGTGGCTGAGGGTTATTGCCTCACTCCTTCACAGAAACTTTTGCTTGTTGTTTCGGTTTAGATATTAGCTGTCCCCCACAAGCTCATGTGTGACACAAGGCAAGAGGGTTCAGAGGTGCAATGATTGGGTTATGAGAACCTTAATCCAATCAGCACATTAATCCCCTGATAGGGATTATCTGAAGTTAGGTAGGGTGTGGCTGGAGGGGATGGTCACTGAGGGTGTAACTTTTGGGGCATGTATTTTGTCTGTGGTGAGGGACGTCTCTCTCTGTGCTTCCTGGTATGATGATCTGAAATGCTTCTCTCTGCCACACTCTTCCACCATGATGTTCTGCCTCACCTTGAGCCACAAGGAATGGAGCCAGACTAAGACCTCTGAAACCCTGAGCCCCCAAATAAACTTTTCCTTCTCTAATAGTTCTTTTCAGGTCTTTTTGATGAAAAAAGCTGACTAAAACACTTATCCTGCACTAATCACATGGAAGAAGGAAAGTTTGTTTTAGTGTTTTGGCAATAAAGAATATTAACATAACACAGAAATACAGTAAAACATTACAAGTAGCTGATATTTATGTCCTCCTCAAATACCTTGACGTGCATATTCAAGGTGTTGAGTCTTGAGGTTGAGCAGCATCACAAATACTAACAGAGGCAATTTCTTTCACCTATGACATTTTCAATGAAAAGATGCAGAAGCTAAATACATATAGTTCCTTAAGCCCGGTTTTGTTTAACTTGGCACCAGAAGTAAGCAAATACCATTAGATACCGAGATACTGGAACAGATTCAATCTCTGGTCTTATTAACCAGATGCCTGACCTGTCATTTCACTGAACTATGAAATGACATGGCTGAACCAGTTGAAAACTAAGATTCCCTCTTCAGACTTAATGCCACCAGATTCAGCAGTCAACATCCCTTGATCTAATGAGTGCAGCCTCTTTCTCAACTGTTTATCTGAAGTCTTTCCAAGTAAATTCTAAACTATCTTAAGCTATCTGAGTAAGAAAGATTGTGCCTTATAGCTGTGACATGTCTGGAATTTAGCACAGAGTCTGGAACATGGGAGGTACTTAATGAAATACTTATTATGTCCTTGACTAATTTTTGAATCTTCTTGCTATTCACAATGGCAAATAATATGAAAAAACAATATATACATATACACATACATATGCTGCATGTCATGTCACAATGTTTATAACATGCATTTTAACCTTATTGTTTATTTATTTATCTATTTGGTTCTGGGGAGTCAATGCAGGCACTTGTGGATGCTAAACACCTGCTCTACCACTGAGCTACGCCACTGGTCCCTATTTTTACCATTAAGTATTCAACTCAGAGGCACTGACATGACACTGCTGTGCAGCCACTCCCACCATCCATCGTCCCAACTGAGCTTTTCTTTCTTCCTGAACTGAAACTCTACAACCATGAGACACTAATTCCACATTCCCTACTCTTCCCAGCCCCTGGCAATTCCCATTCTACGCTCTGTTCTATGGCTTTTCTACTCTAGGGGCTCACAGAGATGGAGTCAAGCAATGTGGAACATTTCACTCATCTGCATGTCTTCCCTGGGAGGGACCACACTAACTTTCTTGTTATTCCAATTTTAGGATCTACATTGCCAATGCAAGTACCATGTATATACTTTTGACATTTTTGTCTCCTTTTTCTTCTTCTTCTTTTTTTTAGTACTGGGGATTGAATCCAGGGATGCTTCTGCCACTGAGCTATATCCCCAGCTCTTTTTATTTTTATTTTGAGACAGGATTTCACTAAATTGCCTAGGGCCTCACTAAGTTGCTGAGGCTGGCCTTGAACTTGTGATCCTCTTGCCTCTAACACTTTCTAAGAACTCCTTCAATAATCAGAGTGGTAACTGAGAGTTATGTCTTTAACCCAGTGATATCTATCTCAATGGCAACAATAAAGTTAATTTTCCTTTCATCTGATAATGGCTATTTAATATTTGAAAGGTACAATTACTTAAAAACTATAACTATTAACAATTAAAGTTCACATATAGAAATTCTTTAGAACCGTTAATTGGTATCTTTGGAAACTTACAAGTAACATGAAACACATGTCATTTGTCATTAGGAAAGAAAAACATGTTGCTTTAAGAAAGGTCACATTGTGGGCTGGTGACTTGTGGCTCAGTGGCAAAGTGCTTGCTTGGCATCCATGAGGACCTGGGTTCAATCCCCAGTATTGTCGGGGAGAAAAAAAAGATCACATTACAAAATGATCAATAGTTTTCATGCCCAGGTAGATACCTGGCATTTCTTTTTATAGTGAATGTCACACTGTCACCAGTATGTGTAGCAACTTTCCTACCAAAGATACTAACAATGATTTCAGAGGAAACCAAATTTAATTCTTTTCAAGACTCAACACCCATCAATAAAATAAAGATAGATAGAACTTTAAAAAACATTAACTAATTCAGAATTTCAAATAGCATATCTCTCAAAAAACCTCCTACACTTCTCAGAATATGAAATTTGGTTTGCTTTTAGAGTTTCCTAAATAAAAACAGTATGCATCGCTAATAAGTCTAACCACATTAATATGTCATGCTCCTTCTTACACTTACAGCTCTCTACCGCTCATGCCCCAGGAAGTTCCTTTGTAACTTGGCAAAACTTCAAAAGGAACTTGCGATAGCCTCAGATCTTCACTTCCCTGTTACAGACTCTAAAAGAGAAGAATTTAGTATTTTTCAAGGCCAGGCTGGCTCTGACTTTTGCCTCTGAGTGGTATGAAGCCTGCAGCTTCCCCCTTTCCTTCTAGAAGACGAGCTTGTCTCTGCTTTGCACTGGCCTGAGGAACAATGCAACAAGGTCAAAGCTACAGAAAAGCTGAGGGCACAGACACACACCTGGATATCTGTCTTCAAGGACAGGCAGACGTACCTCATGCCACCCAAACCAAAAGCAGAGACAAGTACGAGACAATACAAGTAGCTTCCAATTGCTATTTCAAAGACATAAGATTTAACTCATGCTTTTATGAGTACATGTAAAAGAACAACAATTTCGGGGAACAGATTAAATAGGTCATTTAAAATCTACTGCCTTAGGTCAATGCACCTGTCAACTGCCTAGCTTTGACCCTCTGACCACTTGTTTCATGCTCCAAACCCAAAAAAGCTCTATGAGGGCCATGTCTCAAGGAAAATTAATTTGGAATAGGCAAATATATTGATCTATGATTTTAATGAGATGCTACACCTCACCTTCTATGATTTACTTTCTAAGGCAGCCTATAGTGTGTGTGACAGAAGAACTGTTACAAAGAATAATGGGGCTTACTCAGAGAATAGACTGCAAAATCTGTTTCTGAGCTTAACAGCAAGAGGCAAATTAACATTCCTTCCAAACTCTGTTTCACATGAAAACAAATTCATCTCATTCCCAGTTAGTCTTTGTGGAAACATGTTTCAAAATTGATCTCAATTTGGATTCATCTTTACATTCAGGGGGTAAACATCACTACTTTCTCTCTCTCTCTCCCTCTCTCTCTGGTAAACATCTCTACTCTTCCCCCCCACTTCTCTCTCTCTCTCTCTAAATGAACCTTGAAGGCAGCTGCTTGTGAAAAACAGAATGACCAGCCCTGTTACCATCCCAAATCATTGGTTGTTCCCAAGACTCCACAAAAAACCAGGACACATCTGTTGTTGTGTTCCATGCCAGGATGCAGCCCTGCAGTCACCACTGTGGTCTGACTTCCCTCCCAGTCATTTTTGCTATGGTTTCTCTTTTGATTTTGTTTCAAATTATAGGGTCACACATTAAGAGTTGGTGAGTTGAGAAAATAACTTTAGAAGGGCACTGGATCGTCACAGGATCAGCAGAGCTGGGTGTGGGAGACCCTGCCTCAGGCTTTGTCCATCTGGTCACAAGACTCTCTCTCTCTCTCTCTCTCTCTCTCTCTCTCTCTCTCTCTCTCTCTCTCTCTCTCTCTCTCACACACACACACACACACACACACACACACACACGAAAGGGCTTCAAACTAAAACAGGCAAAAACCATTACTGTGTCACAGTTATCATAGTTTAAGGAAAAGCTCACAAGGAGATTCTCTGGAAACTTGGAGTAAAAAAATATTCACCTTCCTGAATGGCGCCCCAACTGGAAACATATCCTAGTGGACATCTTTTGTGGTAGTTATACTACTGTTTAAACTTCATTAAAATTTATAATAGGAAACATTCCCCAGATTAATCTATGGATCCAATGATCCCTATCTTTATCTACCCCCCCCCAGGGGAAAAAATACCTTAAAATTCATACAGAAATTCAAGGTACCCTAATTGGTCAAAGTTATCTTGAAAAAGAACAACAAAGGTAGAAGATTCACATCTGATTTCAAAACTTACTACAAAGCTTCAATAATCAAGAATCTGGACAAAAGTGTAAAAATCATTCAATGGGGAGAAGAAAAATCTTTTTTAACAAAGGGTTCTGGGACACTGGACAAACTGATGAAAAAGAATAAAGTTGGACCCCACACCTCACACCATATACAAACATTAATTCCAAATGGATCAAAGGTTTAACTGGAAGAGCCAAAACTATAAAACTATTAGAAGGAAACAGAGGTATGGATTTTTGTGACCTTGAATCAAGCACTGGTTTCTTATATATAATATGAAAGCAACAGCAACAAAATAAAGAGTTGGTGAACTGGACCTCATAAAAAAATGAAAAATTTGCATATCAAAAGGAAACTATTAGAAAGGAAAAAGATAATCTACAGAATGGTTAAAATATTTGTAAATTGTATTTGATAAGAGTTTAGTTATCTAGAATGTATAAAGAACTCTTGCAGCTCAACAATAAGAAGGCAAACAACCCAATTAATAAAGGGGCAAAGTATCTGAATGGTCATCTTTATTTGGATGGAATGAAATGACTCACAGTGAGCCACCAAAATGGAATGAGGAGAACAAACGTCGTTGATGTTTAATTCATCTAATAACTGCCTGTGTCATTTGGAGGACAATAAATGAGACCAATATGCTGTACTGAATTATTTATATTAATGTCAATAATTTGTTTAGTAGAATGGTAGATGGCAGAGATAGTGCCTTTTAAACAACAAGCCTTTCTGACATTCATCCTTTCTAGAAAATGTTTTCTGTTTACTTTTGCTAAAAGAATTCATTCCCTCCTTCCTTTCTTTCTTCTTTGTTTTGGTACTGGGGGGATGGAACACAAGGCCTCAGGCATGCTAGCCAAGTGCTCTATCACTGAGCTATGTCTCCAGCTTTAGGACTGACTTGTTCTTTAAAATTATTTTTGCCAGAATGGAAAACTATAAAAAATATCTAGGGACACTGATAAGTTGTGTGTCAACTTTTAAACATACAGGCTATATTTATAAATGCCATATTTAAGTTGCTAAGATAGAAAAAAGAAGGCTTACATATATCACATCTAAAATAGGGAGAGAGAGCCACTACCACTGAGCTCCAACCCCAGCCCCATATCCTCCCATTTTGATGACCGGAGTGCTTCGTATGTAGGTTCATTCACTTGACATGAATTTTCATTTATAAAACGAGTGGTTCTACCTTGGAGGAGTAACTACCTTGCTCAGAGTGGGCCTGCTATTCAGCTAATAATACTGGGGAAAATACAACAAAGGCTCTGAGACTACTATAAAACCAATAGGGGAAACATGCTTGTGTTGCTTATGATACAAATAAACGCGATTTCCAAATGCTAAGTCAGCTGTAAAATCTACATACATTTAGAAGTCACCTGACGTGAAAAACAAAGAATAAGAACAGATTAAATCAGTCAGGCGGGGTGGCAAACACCTGTAGTCCCAGCAACTTGGAGGCTGAAGCAAGAGGATTGCAGTTTGAGATCATTCTCAGCAATTTAGTGAGACTGTCTCAAAATAAAAAGATAAAATGGGCCGGGATGCAGATCAGGGATAGAGCAGCACCTCTGGGTTCCATCCCCAGTATCAAAACAAAAACCCAAAACAACAGAATTAAGCTGACACCTCTCTTACTTTATGATTTTCAGAAATTCATTTCTTGATTTTTTTTGCTACTAGGGATTGAACCCAGGGGCACTTAACCATTCCGCCACATCCCTAGCCCTTTTTATTTTTTAATTTGAGACAGTCTCACTACTCACTAATTGCTGAGGCTGGCTTTGAACTAGCAATCCCCTTGCCTCAGCCTCCCGAGCTGCTGGGATTACAGGCATGTGCCACCATGCCTGGCTTCTTGATGTTCTTTATTGATTTAACAATTACACATAAGTATACTTACAATTCTCAACAGAATTTAAATGTTCTATTTTCTTGGACTGGGAAGTCCTACAATATTCCACGTTAAGCCTAGTCTAGTTTAGATTCATTAGACTCCCAAATCGATAGGTTTATTAAGGATAGAGAATGGACTCAGTCTTTGAAATAAGCATGCTGCATTTGTCCTGAAGAGTGGAAAATTTTATCAAGAGGCCACAGTAAATTTGTAATAAAAAATAAGCATCTCTCATTAGAACAAGTTTCTTGATTCCCTGCCACATCTCTCAATACCGACCCCATTAACTATGGATTTGTTTAGCCAGAGAGCCTTTCCGCATCTGGTTTATAATAATTCATCTTTTTATTAATTTTGAATGCTAAGAGAAAAAAATAAAACCAGGGTATGAAACAATTATGTCTTCCTTCCTCTTTCCTTCCTACTGCCTATCTCATAAATTGGTCATTATAGCATTCTGTAAAACAGCCATCTCTGAATTGAGAGCTACAATATTTTTAGCCTTGAGGTAGCTGCAAAATGAAGCACTTTGATAACCTTGTTGCCAACAAAAAGAGTAGACCAGAATCCTTTTTGCATAAATATTAGAAAGATTACAAAGGGTGGAAAAAAATCCAGTCATTTTCAAACAACACTGAACTGAATGGAAGTAGGGATAAAGGAATTTTTCCACCTTTTTGAAGGGTTAAAAGATGATTCCAGCAGAACATGGGTATTAGAAGGGGCCACATTTTCATTAAAATAATGATTCTATCGTATGTTCAATGAAAAGATAAAGCCCTGAACAGCTATTTAAAAAAGATGAGGGAATTTCTCCTCTCTACAAACAGCGCCTTCAGCCTTTCTTAGCAAGGAAGCTTCATAATTTTTATGCAAATAATTGTTTCTTTTTTTAACAAAGGAAAACATCAAGTAAAAAATGAGCCTGGAAACTTGCAGATAATAATTCAAACAAGACTATAAAAATATTATAAAATAATAGAAGTTTAAGCACTTTATGAAAGAATAGAGCAGTTGGAAAATTCACAGGGCAGTCAAATCAGACAACCTAATTAATAAATGAGTGATAAAGTATGTGAATTGGGGAGATGACCAAAGAGCGGAGAGTCACAGTACAACATAGAACTATGTTGTGCAATGTTATTAATAACAGTCTTTGGAACTCTGCTTTATTCTCTGATATCTCTGCCAACCGCATGCATGCTGTTGGCTTAATCAATTACCACAGCTCTGGAGAACGCTGTGACTGAGCAGAGATTTGTTTTGTGCAATGCTTATGCTGGGTGCTAAGGAAGGAGGAGCACCTTGCAGCCTGGGGCTTTGCTTCAAGCTTATGTCTACAACTATTAACACCTATAAAGTACCAGGATACCTGCTGGATCCTGAGGCAGACAACCTAGACAGGGATGGCCCAGAAGAGCTTCCGGGATGAAGGACTGGTAGAGACAGAAACCAGTATAGAATAGAGTATAGCATCAGAGCTGGTTACCCAGTGCTTTGGATACTGAGGTTAAAAAAGAAGAAAATTCAACCTTAGAGGTGACAACCGGTAATAGAAGGAATGTGGATCTGCAATGCCAAGAGACCCTAGCTTCAAGCCCACTTTCATCCTTGCACTTTCTGTGCTGTTAAGTTAGTGGCCTCTCTAAGGTTCAGCTTCTTCAACTGCAAATGGGATATGATCACTGAATCCCCCAGGATTGTCATCAGTCCATATGTTACATCTATATGAAATACAAGCCCTGCTTCAGGTGGACACAGCCCAGTGCCAGCGGGCTTGGCTCTGTGAGAGAGGAACAGAATGGCCGTCAGTTGTGACTCTAAATGTGATGGTCCTGTACTAGTCTGGTGAACTTTCAAGAACCAGGGCTACTGATATCCCAGACATTTATCAAATGACAACTTTTCCCTTTCATTCCTTATGCAAATTTAGTGTTTACAGGAGAATGGACATTTTAGTTGACTCTTGAAGGATCCAACTTTTTAATCAAGAAAGCTTCATGTGCAGCTGTCATTTTCTATTCAGCAGGGAATCTGACAGTGCTGAAAAGGAAATGTTTGCAAGGGAAGGGACTGAGAGAAAGGGGCAGTGTGACCAGTTGGGAGTTCAGGAAAATGAAGAGGATAGGAACTGATCTAAAGTGGTGGATGTGCAGGGATTTCATGTGAACATGCAGGAATAGAAAGCAAAAGAGAGAGGACTTGGGGTTGTGGAAAACATGGGTGAAGGAGAGGAGGACTTTGTGGATAATTTTAGGCCAAATGGAGAAAACTCATAACAACAGAGAGTGTAAAACAAGTCAATCTGCAGAAGGACACACTGAGTTTTCTCCTATACACAGACTGAAGTTGTGAAGGCATGTGAGCTTCTGATGGCCAGGAAGGTGGCACTAGGACTCAGTAGACAGGCTGTTGCTAGACCTATGGATCTGGGATTTCCTGGAGTTAGCAGGAAAGTAGCCTTAACAGATGGGATGTCTCAGGGAAGCACAAGGGGGTAAAAAGAGGCTGGGGCCAGAATTCACTGGCATGAGGAACCGTGTGCTCCAGTCACTATTTATTTATTTATTCCCACAAATTTGATTCCAATCCCCACCTCCAACCACAGCCTTCTCTCTGTCTGGTATGGGTCCCTTCTTCCTCTGATTTTCAACAATGGAGAAATCCTACTGGGAGCATAATTCATGGTAGTAGGTAGACCTACTTACAACAGAAACTGATTCTGGAAGTTCCTCAGACTAGTGACGCTCCTTCATCCAGAAAGCACCTGTTGCCATCATTTAATCCAAGTACTGTAACTCTCTCCACATGACTGACTGCAATAACCATCCTCATTGCCGGCATTTATAAGCACAACCTTCCATACAAAAGGCATGCATTTTTTAGGTACTTTCATATCATGTCTTTTGCCAGCAGCTCTGAATTTTAGTATCCTCCTTATTTGTAACTGAACTGACTGTAAATCTTAAAGTTGGATTGTCGAGAGAAATGGCAGAAAACACCAACCAGACTAATGACAAAGCATGAAATTAGAGACTGTAATAACATTTTACGATGTAAACTGGGAGAAATCTATGAATGAGGATTTTACATAGAAAGGATGCAAAAAAAAAAAAAAAAAAAATCCACCAAATTTTTTATTACAGAGAATTTCAAACATACACAAAAGTAGAGAATAATATAAGGAACTCCCAACTATCACCCAGCACAAACAATTAGCACCCCATGGCCAATCTTGTTTTACCTACCTCCAACTTGAGAGTGTGTTCTTTTAATAAAATATTCCTTCAAATGAAGAAAGATAGAAGTCAACTGAGGTCAACTCAGAAAAGCTATTCTCCCCAAAGAGTTCTCTTCTTTAGTTTTGGTATTAGAAGCTCAAAGGGTGCAAAAGTCTAATTAATGGAAGTGCAAGCTTCTCTTTCTATAGAAAATAGCCGTTAAAAATGGAAGCACCTAAGATTCCAAATTAAAGATAAAAAAAAAAAAAAGAGATAATCTTTCAGGACTTGGTGTCCAGTAAATTTAGAATGAAACATGTATTTTAAAACTGTTCTTGATTCCAGTTAATGGCAGAGCTGCTGCTGCTGCTTCTTTTTAAGTAGAAGGAGAAGAAAAAAAAAAAACCTCCATGATTCTACTTATCTAAATATCCTTCCTGGCACTGAGATTTGAAATCTACTGGGTTGCCCTATTCTTGGGCACTCTGCAACACTCCAGAATCTGAATTGCCATCTGTTCTGTGGAAATGTGACTCACTGGTGGTTCACGTGTTCAGTAGTATATTGTCAAATGGTAAATTCTGATAGTTTAATTAGAAAGACACATAATTACAGGTGCAAGAGGAGTAGTAGGTCATCCCCTTTCTAGATCTTCGTAATGGCTCATTCCTCCTCAGTCTGCTATCATCAACACCATCTTCAGTTGAAGTCACACATGAAAATAGGCTTGAGATAATCATAAAGTAAAAATACATTCATCTAGAAGATTTTGCTTCATTTCATTAAGAATGTGATATATTAATTGATTTTATCCTTTATAAAACTTTTTAGAGAACTTTCTTACATTTTATATAAAATATTTTAGAAGTTCCTTACTAATTTCTGTCCTAAAAGTATAGCAAAAAACTATATTCATTTCTTAAACAGAGTGAAAAATAAATTGGAAATTTGTGTTCTCAATCCAAGGTGCAGAGTAAATACTCTATTGACTCCTGCTTGTAAGATCTTGTTCAGTGTTGAGTTCCCCCTTATGAACAGAGGCTTAGAGGACACATTATGAGGTCTCTTTTGCAAGTGTGTAGCCTGAAGCGCACTTGCTCCATCCACTAACATGTAGTATTGAACAGACCATAATCACCTGAGATGTGCCAAATACTTGACAGTAATACGAAAAATATTTACAGGGCAGTGGTAAGTTAGAAAGAAAAGAGTGAAACAGTATTAGCATAAAATGTAAAAAGCAACCCAACTGTGGTCTTGAGCAGGGACTTCACACGAGCAATTACATCCACAGCAACATGGGTGTCCTGATTTCAGATGATAATTTGTATCTAATTCCAACTCAACTAACTAGGAGCAGGATTCTTTCTGGAGAAGGATATGCCAGATACATACTGCTTATTTGCTGATTATCTATGCACCAAGTCTCTAGTACACATGCATTTGCTTTAAGCTGAAAGATTCACCACCAGAATTATCACCCATGTGCCTTTGTGAGATAGTGGCATTTTGGAGATTTTTGGAACACTGTGTTATGCAATACTTTGTTCCCTTTCCAAGAAAAACAAAAATGGGAGAACTTACTCATATGAAATACTAAATGTGTCATTAGGAAAACTAGGGACATCAAAGATAGTGGGCACACAATGTTAAGTTCCTGGATTTGATAACATGCCAACCAGTTATGTAAGATGTCATCCCTGAGGAAACTGGGTGATGATGCATAGTCCTTCTCTGCATTATCTTCTAACTCCTGATGGTATCATTATTTCAAAGTAAGTTTAATAGTCCTTGACCTTTTAAGTCTAAACAACAATGTGGTTTAGAGAACACTTGAGTTATTTTTAAAATTTTTAAAATTTGTTCTGATTTGTTGTACAAGACAGTAGAATGCACTTACACATTTTGATAGCTTATACATAAATGGAGTGTAATTTCTCATTTTCTGATTATGTGGTATTTTTTCCCATCAAAGAGAGGTGTGATTTATTGACCATAACAATAACCTCAAGGTCAGAACGTCACAGTGCTATGTTCTGGTCATGCTACATCAGATGTATGGAACCCAGAGAAGTAAGTTACTTAAATCCTAAGTTCGAAATTTTTCATTTTAAGCCCTTGTAAAATGGGGCTAATATGTCACTCATAATGTTGTGGTGACAAAGGAAGTTTTTTCCTTAACTGTCAAACAGCAAAGCCTCATAAGGAGATACTCACAAGACTGAATAAATCAGAAAACAATCGCTGACAAGTACACTTCAATAGTAAGTGGCTTATAGTTATGCAAGTATCTCATAGGCTAAGTTATATTCCTCCAATATCACACACGTGGAGAGTTAAAAACTGATGCAATTGTAAAAGTGAGGGCGAACACAGAGCTTTGCTGTAAAAGGTAATCTGCCCTTTTAACTTGCATGTACTAGAACGCATGTGATCCTGATATGGAAAAACTCACTTCCCTGACTTCTCCTCCTGGGGAAGAGGTGTTTACATGCAGGGTATCAAAAGAACAGCTCACGTACCAACTTCATCCTGAATCTCCTCAGCCACTGCAGGTACGTTGTAGAGCAGGGACAGAGACTGATTCATGCGCTCGTAGATCACACGGAGGTGTGTCATAACCTGCATTGAAGGACAAGTCCAGGTGAACAATCTCTTGGATGGGTACCGTTATTTTCCTCATCTAGCACTGCAGACAGATACAAACTTCCAAAATGAAACTCACCAACGTGGCTGGAATATTTAACTTAAAGGGCATCTTTGCTTTTCTTTTTCTCCTATTTTTTTTTTTTTCTCTCTAACTTTTAAGTGCAGCTTGAAGATTTATCTTTAAATTTACCAGCATTTTGTATGTGTGGAGCAGTCAATTAAAAAGACCACCTGTGCCAACTCTGACTTCTAAGACTGAGCCTTCCTAAATAGCCTCTGATTTCCTAAATATATTTCTTTACAATTTCCTAATAGATGAGAACACTTCAATGTGATTGGATTATTTTGTGCTAAATATAAATAGTTTAAAATTATTCCATTTAGGGAAACAGAAAATGTCAGACTTCCAGAGATAGATCCCCATTTTCAGTCGTTGGGAAGGAGAGAATATGAAACATTACAGAGCTTCATTCAGGCTCACATTAAATTTAAACCTTGTGGTGGCAATGAAGTTTATGATTGCCTGTCACAGTTTAGTTGAGTCAATTGAACAGGTTTTAGATTCATTTTCTTTATTTTAGTGGTCAGTTTTAAATGGTTCATTTAAGAATCAGTGGCAGTGGACACTTAAAAGATATTTATATTACTGATTATTTGCATAACTTACAAGATGTCAAACCACATATTGCCACCTGATTAACTTTCACAATTCACCTGGCATTAGAGAGCTCTTGCCAGAGAAACCCAGACCATAGGGAATACCTGAAGATCCTACAGCCACCTAAGAAGCAAGAACCCTGGACTGTCAGGGCTGCAGCCTCCTACACACGGTGCTTACCTGGGACCGGATCTGAGCAGCTTTCTTGGGATCCACCATGCGCACATGCTCGAAATGCTTCAGGGTATGCTGCCTGTCTTTCTGCTCTGCACGGACATACTTCTTCAGCATGGTGAACACATGACGAGGCTGTTGGGGGGAAAAATAAGAAATATAT
The DNA here is from genome assembly GCF_902686455.1 of Sciurus vulgaris. Taxonomy (NCBI): domain Eukaryota; kingdom Metazoa; phylum Chordata; class Mammalia; order Rodentia; family Sciuridae; genus Sciurus; species Sciurus vulgaris. The sequence continues at coordinate 18,384,780 of NC_136470.1, read as the reverse complement.
TTTCAACTTTGTGCAAAATATTACTTCTTTTATTGGCTTTGGGTCAGAGATGCCACTAATTCATCCCTGAAGGAATTCTCCCTTATAAACTCTTCTCCCAGTCCTTTATTAATGAGTAATTAATTACTTTGGCCCGCTGTCATTTCTATTAGAGCATTTAGCATTTTCAACACACATATTGACTGTCTTCCTTAATCAACATTTTCTTTTCAAATATGCCTGTTCTTCTAGAGAAGGAGAATAGATTTTGGATATGTCAGGTTTCAGTGAGGTCCTTCTCCCATTCACATACTCGGGGGTATACATAAGATGTGTTTCTACGTGCACAATGCTAAGGAGAGAAGTAATGCTGCACAAAACAAATCTCAGCATCAGCAACATGTATAATGATCAAAGTAAGAAGAACAGCAGGCAATCTAACCACTAGTGATTTGTAAGTCAAGGAATGCCTGATAAGCTCTAAGAGACCTTGTAGTTTTTCTAGAGAAAGGCCATGGTTAAACTGTAGTTATTTTACTTTGAAATTTAATTAAGTTCTTTTAAGCCATTAGATTCTAATTTTTTCAACAACAATTAAATTTCTTCTTAAGTGCTTCAAATTTTTTTTTTTTTTTTTTTTTGTAATTGGTTCCATTTCATTCTTATTCCAGTTTTCCATGAAAACATTCATCCTAATTTTTTAACAGGGCAAAGTTTCCTTTCTCTTTAATAATTCTTCCACTGATGTGTGCATTCTACATTGCTGTGTTGTTGTTATATGCTTTTATAAAATGTTTTGCTGAGATACACATTTCTTCTTCATTGAAACAATCACCTGTGAAAATTCATGCCAAGAATAGAATGGGGGCCATCAAGCAAACCTGGTAATTATGAACTGATGTGTCACGGGCATCTGGAAAAGCTGGAAGGTACTGAATTTACTCCCAGAGACGGTGTGTATGTGGCCTAGAATGCTTTTCCTCTGCTATCCATATTCTACAGAATATTCTACAGAATGTGCCTGTCCTTCCCTGTTAACTTGGGACCTTCTTCCTGTCATCCCAAGTGGAATTTGGTGCTTTTTCTCTGTGCCACCAGAAAGGCTGTGCAAACTTCCATTATTGCATTTAACATCATCTGTTAAATTCGTTATGCTTCTGGTTGTCCTCCTCAGTGTGAGTTCCAAGGGGCCAGATGTGAGCTCACTCTTTTGGCTCTCCTGGGAACCCCAACCACCAGAGCCAACTGTTCTGTACTTGCTTGTTCATGCCTGCCACCGAGGCCACGTGCCTATACTTTAAGAAAACAAATACATACAAACGACAGGAACAAAATAAATCTGTGCTCATCTGCTTGACTTATTCCTTGTTTTCCTAGAAGAAATGTGACTATCCTTAATTCCAAGACAGACAGACATCACAGATTGAAACACAGTTTTTGGCAGTGTATCATTACAATTCTCATATGTACTGTGAAATTTGGTTGAATCTACGAATCAGAATGACCTTTCAAATCTCAGAAGAAATGTAGAAAAGAAAATAATTGATAAGCTATTTTTATAAAATCCATATTTAAAAGAAGATACAAGCTAACTAAAAAAATCCTTTTAACATCAGAGTTAAGGGCTGATTATTTTGGACTGTGAGGGCCATTGTATATACAGGATTGTACAATCAAGATACTACATAACCTTGATGCTTGCTTGTTTTTAACCACCAAGTCTTAAAAAAAAAAAATCCCTCTAGTACTATTGCAATTATACTTTCAAGGTTGGAGACAGAAACGGCTCCACTAAATGCATTTAACCATGCTATTCCTGCCCGCCCTCACAGATGCAGCTGACCAGCATATCGTGCTTCCTCAAGATGCCCTACTCCATTTTTCTCTCTTAAAAAAGATATATTGCTTTGGAGAAAATGCTTTTCTTTCTTTTATGAGTTCATATACGAAAAAGCACTTAAATTAAAAATGTAAGGGTTGTTTTTCACTGTCCCCTTTTTTCCCCTTCTAGTTGGCCACCTATGAATGTTTCCATAAGGCATTTTTCCTGAAAGAAATGTCACCAACGAGCCAGCATCCCAGATTGGCCTTGGCATCACTATCATCTCAATTTGCAGAATGGGGAATGGTCATTTGTGATAACTAACATCTGGTCTCCCCTTTGTCTTCCTCTATCAGCACAAATAGCACACTCTCACACTCTCTCATTTACTCATTATTAATGTTACTATTCACTTAAAAGTCAACATGAAAGCCTTAGCTTTCCCATCTGTGCAATTCAGACAGCAATTTATTTATTTATTTGGTGGTGAGAACCCAGGGGTACTCTACCACTGAACTACGCCCCCAGCCCTTTTATTTTTATTTAACAGGGTCTCACTAAATTGCCCAGCCTGGCTTGGAACTTGAGATCTTGCCTCAGCCTCCCAAGTCACTGGGATTACAGGTGTGGGCCCAGTGTAGAAAACGGTATGTTTCAGAGAGGGAGCACTTGAAGATGAAAATCACTCTGTGTCAGTTACCCAACACGATTGCTTGGTCCACCCCAGGTATTCAGCATGTACGTGTTTCTTCTATTTAGTCCTCAGCCCCAACTCCTACACCCTTCTTTCTTGTAACCAATAACAGCTCGGTATTTGTTGACTGAGAAGAAGGCAGTGTTTGAACTGGTTTGTGCATGGCAACTCAGATCTTCCTCCCAGCTCTAGGACAGAGAGCTGCTCTCTCTACCTTACAGATGAGTTACGAACACAGTAGGCTGAGGTTACATGGGTCAGCCCAGGGAAACACAGCTGGTCAGTGCTCTGACAGGAACAGGCCAGACCAGCTGTTCAGGGTCCTTTCTCCAACCACTGTGTGATCCTGCCTTTTAAAGAGAATTTGCCATGGACCAAGCTAAAGACAGTCCACAAATGAACTCATAGACTTGACAAAGAAATTGCTGGATGGTTAGGAAAGAGTGCATTCTAGGAGTCCTTGCCTGACTTTCTGTTCTCATAAGTTCATGGACAGTAGTGGACAGACCACCAGTGGATGCCTGAAACCTCAACTAGTACTGGAACCTAATGTATACACTATGTTTTCCCCTATACATACATATCTTTGATAAATTTTAATTATAAGTTAGTCATGGCAAGAGATTAACAATAGTTAATAATAAAATCAAACAATAATAATCTACTGAAATAAGTTATTTAAAACTTATGAATAGTTTATTTCTGGAATTTTCCGTTTAATATTTTCAGACGAAAGTTGATTCAGGTTACCGAACTCATGGAAAAATGAATGCATGCAAAGGAGATTACAGTAATATCCTTTTGGAACACACTGATATCAGCCCTTCTAATTGTGCTGAAGTGTCAGATTTCACTTGTTCAATCTCTCATTTTCTGTTCTCAGTTTTTGGCACTTGGTTATTCTTAAGCTAATGCATCAAAATTGGGGTGTAGCAACATAGGACTGTCCTCTGTTAATCTGATTAGAGGATTACTAGAAAACGATTCAAGGTTTTAGTTAAAAGTTATGCTTTTGTGACACTCAAGGGTTCTAGTGCTTAAATTCATCCTTATCTTCTTAATAGAAGATGAATAATTAAATGGTAAATGTGCTCACTTGTTTTCAACTGCTTATCTCACTTAATGCTGCCATTTCTTTATGCATTATGCTTCAGAATTATATTACTAACTCTCTCTCCAAAAATCCCCAGAGTTTGATAATGAAACAGGCTGTGAGGATACCCCAGGCCTCAGCTCCTGCATAGTAATGAGCCCTGTGAGCCCAGAATAAGCTCTGACCTCATCATGTACACGTGAGCCCAAAGATATATTGTGTGTCCAACTACATAAACACAAGCTTTTTCTTCCTGTGCCTACATCACAATAAGCAAAAGGTGGGGACAATAATTCAGGAAAACTTTAGAACATTCTTTAAGAAATGAATTGCAGGATTCAGCTTGGTTGCTTTGACCATGTAAAACACATTTATTTCTAGGAATTATGCTTTGAAATGAACAAAACAAAACAAAAAATGAATTAGCTCCTGTGTTGGAGAGAAGTCAGATAAATCAAATGAAATAAAATGGTGGTTGTTGCTACACCTCAAAAAATGAACATTTTCAGTTAAGAAAGGAAACAGGTTAATATTTTCCTGTACTTCTATATTTTCAGTTACTTTAGGTTAAAAAAAAAAGGTGGGAGGAAGCCCTTCTTTAGGTATATGATTCATGCATCTTTCCTTCAAATAAAGAAATAATTGCCCACACTTTTGGCTACAAAAGGGATTTCCCCAAGGTGTAAAACTGGTTATTTCTAGAGCTATATCATGTAACTCAGAATACAGGGAATCTTGATTGTCTAGGGAGGTTTATTTTATTATACTAGGATGAAGATGAATTTCCTAAATTTTAATGAAAAAGAAGAAACATTCGTACAGGAATGGCAGAAAAACATACCTGATATCTGTACAATAACACTTGGTATCTCTATATAATACAGAAAGAAATTCTCAAAGTAACTGCTATTAAATGTTGTACTGCCACATCACTCACATTTAAGATTAAATTATTCACGATTAGAAAGACAAACATTAAGAATTTGGTGGCTCATGATGCTAATAATATAGTTCAAGAAACATTTTTAAACTGTATGAATACAATTTAAATTATTCTTAAGGCTGTAAGTTTTCTGTAACTAATATTTTTTCCGGAAAATTTCTCTTACTTCATAGTTAAGATAGTTTATGTATCAATACTATAATTTGGTTACATTGGTATTGGATGGTCAATCTAAACTTTATTCTGAAGAATAAAGAAAATACAAGATCTGCTCCAGAGGGACTAAATGTATCAAATTCTTTATTATTATTTTTTTAATCACTATTGTTTCCAAGAGTATTTAAGCTCAAAATCACATCTTACCTGTTTGCAACTGATTTGGCACTTTTCAATTTGTCCTAAGTTTACCAGGGTATCACACTGCCTTTAAAAAAAATTATTCAAAAACAAATTTCTAAAAGGATTAAGAAAAGGCATTACAAAAATGAATTACGCTTCATCTACAACAAAAGCAAAAAGGAAAAGAACTTGAAAACAGGACATTTACCTTTTGAGGCATGAACCATTAGAGAATAACTCATTTTGATCTCCTGACACTGGAACAATTTGGCTGCTAACAAATCTTTGTTAATTAAACTAATAAAAGACCTAGAGCTATATAAAATTTCAGAAATAGTTGCAGTAGTATAGAATATCCTTCATGGTATCTTATTCATGAAAATAAGCATCTCTTCTGATCAGCAGAGCAGTGTTCCAGATTTTCACAGAACACAACTGAAATTACAAACCATTTGATCTATCTACCCAGTGAACCAGGTCTTTGAGGAAGTCATTTTTACTGGGAAATCGTCCCAGAAAATACTTAGTAGAGTCCACAGCATATCCAAACCACTCTCAACAAGAAAATTCATTTCACTAATTCCAAAAGAGAATTCTGGGGTGTCTTATGTTTTGACAGCAGGTGGATGTAGGTAATTTTGAAGGAAATTCCATGGCTTTTCCTTGTAAGAAGTAATATTTTAAATTAAAACCCTTAATTTTCAGATGAATTCTTTTCCCATCTTTTTTTTTTTAAACAATTGCTTGAGTTTGGTGACCTGGACTTGGAACAAGTGACAAACATTTGACTGACGGAAGATGAACAGGACTACTCAGTGCCAATCATGTCTGAATATGTAGTTTTTTATTCGACCATCCACATGGGGAACACATTAAAACCTGACTACTCACAAGTCCCTATTGTCCCACCCTTTAGCTTTATGCTTACTCGAGAAATCTGGCATCTGACCATAATAGACACTTCTACCCTAAACCATTTCCTGATGGAGTGAGTGAACTGTCAAGAGCTTTTAACAGCCCTGGGTGTAGGTCTGCCAAGAAGAAGGAAGCAAATAACTCATTTTATGGGGGGACTCTTAACCTTTCCAGGTCACAAGGGACTTATTCAGAAAACCTACTCCTGGAGGATTAAATTGCACCCTAGTGGCTTCCAAAACTGTGACGAGAGAAGTTAATTACCTCCCTAGAAAAAAGTGATTCTTTCCTGTTTTTACAAAAAGGTTCAGGGCCGTTATGTCAATTTTATACCTTGGATTTCAAGTAATCTTGAACATATAATGTAAAATGTATAAAATCTCGGTGTGTAGGTTTAAAGGCACACTTAAGAGAGTTAAGCCTCTCTGAGCTTGAGATGGTCTCAGTTGAGTTTATTTTGCCATTCTGATGCTCAAAATGTCAAATGCCTTTCCACTGTTGTAAGAAAAAGCTGGAGGGGTGGGGGACCAAAAGAAACCAAACCAAAAACACCAAAATAATTGGGCAAGCTCCCAGGGGAATCTGTGGATTGTGACCATTTTTGTCTTTAAACCTAGGAGTTGAAGTGAAATTTTTAAAAGTTCAATGCCAAATGTATCCACCTTCTTTTCTTCAGAAAAGCACATAAATGACTTCCACAGGTTAAAAGGAATACCAGAGGGGAAAGAGCAATTCTATGCCAGGCTGAACAAAGAAGTCTTGATCAAGCAACAGAAGAATGCAGTAGATTCTCGCTTCCTTCCCTGCCCAGCTTCTCAGTTTTGATAATGTGGGTGCATCAGAAGGAAAGATGTTGGACAACTGACCTTCATCACTCAGTACATACTGCCAGGAGAAAACCCCTGCATGTGGCCAACGGGTACCCCAACCTCCTTGCCCCAGGTATCCAATCACTGCACGGGCTCTGACTTTGTGCTCTCACAGAAGTCATAGCAGCCAGGAGAAGAGAATGTCATCTGCCATGTGTTCCTTCCTTCCCCAGGAAGCAGATCGCTTCTAACAGGGATAGTTACCAAAGTCTCTATGTGCTCTATCCTGACAATCTCTCTCCTCTTAGGGAGGAAAACATCTTCCTCCTTCATAGTCTTATCTCCATGTTCAATTAATTCTTGTTTTTCTAATTATGGCAAAAAGAATGTTGGAAAAATTAATCCCAATTCACAGAGGGAGGAAGAATCCCCTGGGCTGAGTAACAGGTTATACAGAGCAAACCTGGGAATTATTTATATGGGTGTCTGTAAAATACTATAAGATAAAAGTAAGAAAAAATATGTAAAAAAAAAAAAAGGAAATAAGAGTGGTCGTAATCATCTCTCACATATAAGTTTTTTGTTAAATCTGATAGGTTTCACGATTTTTTTCTGGGATGTTCTGCTAGTTCTGAGGAACAATTTATTTTGCTTATACAGACTAGAGCTATAACTTAGTGCAGAAGGCATAATTTATCACCTGACCCAACCCCACGATTTATGCTTTCAGACAAACTTTAGCATACATTGGAGACAGAGCTAAGATCTTCTGACCTGAGAGAACATAAAAGGCCACAAATTATTTGGACTTAGATGTCTTCAAGTCTTGTTTAGTCAAGCAGTAAAAAACACCCAAGCTCAACAGAATGCCCAGGTTATTCATGCAACCCAGAAGGCGAAGCCCACAGAGCTGCTGAAGAAATCGTAAACAAAACATGTTTTAAAGTAACACAGACCCCTGGAAAGATTTGCCAAATGGTCTGATCATACAACAAATGCCAACTGTGACAGATTTGTGACTTTTTTAGAGAGTTACAGCAATCTGCTTTAAATATGCATACTGGAAACTGGGACTCTGACACTCACTTCAAACATCCTCTATCTGGTTATTAATATGCTCAAGGACAACCACATTTAAATTTCTTTTAATTGTACCCTCTCCTCCTCCTACATTTAGCCAGTGTTTTGACCTTTTAGAAATTCTTTCTTTTTTTATTTAAAAACATTTATATATAGAAACTCAAGGTAAAACTGTTTAAAATCCAATATAAAGCTAGGATCTTTGTTTTTTATTGTCTTTTATTTATTTACTTATTTTTGGTACTGGGGATTTAACTCAGGGGCACTTAACCCCAGAGCTACATCCTCAACACCCCTTTTTCATTTTGACTGGGTCTCATTAAATTGTAGGGCCTTGCTGTGATGTTGAGGCTAGCTTTGAACTGGCAATCCTCCGGCCTCAGTCTTTCGAACAGTTGGGTTATTACAGGTGTGCATCACGGTGCCCACCTAGCATCTTTAAACTGTGATCCATGGTTCAGTTTCATAAAATTAACGAAGCCCTTGAAACTGATGTGAAATTTACACGTGTGCTCCTGTGTACGTGTTGACAGAATGAAGATCTCCTGCTGCTTCTCTGTTCATTAGAGCAGGTGAATAGTGCTGGACCTTTCAATAATGTGCCACGCAGTTGCCTAAAAACCCTAAATACTAGCATTTTCATGATAGGTTTTCATTTTCAAGGGTGAAATGAAATTAGATATGAACATGTAAATCCACATTTATGTTGCAGAGAAGCATGGGATCCTCACGCTATGGCCTGTGACACTTCTACTTTGAATGCTGTCACAGTGGGGCTCTATATGGAGGGAAGCTGAGTGATGACCATAGTCTCAGAGACACAGTAGAGCTTTCGAGCTTTTCGTTATACTTTGTTTTCTAACTGACTTAATTAAAAATAGAAAACATGAGTGTCTATGGTTACCTACTTCCCACTGGTCTGAAGCAAGATCTATTACTGAGCTTAGTAAACATTCAAAACAAGGTACAGAGGAAATACTGGAAGGCTTTACTAAAATAGCACACATACCGCCCAGCACAGTTTAAAGGATTTAGTTCAATAAATGCTAATTCTCCCATTTTTCTTTCCACCCACTATCTATTCCTGGGTTTGTCCTTAAAAGCTCTCAAGTTAATGAGTCCCTGTGTGCTCATCAATTTATACAAACTTCAACTTCAAATGAATGGTGAATGAATAAATAATACATATGCACATAAGGTCTAGGATAATTAAGCACATTTCTCAAAAGTGATTTTTAACTTAAGTCTTTAAATTTCTAACTACTTTGGGATTATCACAACAAAATTTTTATAATATTCAAAAGTTGCTGGTAGAATGTTTAAACATCATAATATTCATCTTTCCACATATTAAGAACTCGGCATGTAGTTTTAAACTTACCAGTCACTTACATTTAAGTGCAGGTGTCCCCTACTTGCGTACATGTGTCCTGTGCACGTCCTAACAAAATGCTGGGTATCTGGCCCAAAGTGGCAAGTAGAAAATGATAGGAGAAGGGCAGTTGGCAAGGTCTGATGAAAACTAAAAAAGCTAGGGTCTACACCTACATTTCTTTTTTGCCTTAGAAAACTTACAGCTGGGTGAGGGGTTAGGGAAGAATAAAGGAACTCTGGATGGTACAGAGGGGAGTAAAGGGAGGGGTAGGGCGGTGGAGGTGGGAAATACAATGGAACGAGGTAGACATTATTGCCCTCAATACATGTGTGATTACACAACTGGTGTGACTGCACCATGTATAGCCAGAGGAAGAAGAAGTTGTGCATCATTTGTGTACAATGTGTCAAAATGCATTCTACTGTCATGTGTAACCAATTAAAACAAACTAATAAAAAAAATTGTTCTTGTAAAAAAAGAAAGAAAACTTAGAGCCAACCTCTGTTGTCTAAAGACTGATTTAGTTGGAATCAACATGCTACATTGGCTAGAAACTGATGGGCTGGAGTCGTCACAGGTTTACCTGCCACGAAACACCCTTAAACCGCTGTAATCATCTCCAGTCATCTCTGTTTCTTGCTGAACATCCACTGACCTGCTGCCAGAATTCACCAAAGAGCAGCAGGAGAAAACAACTTGGTGACAAAACCACACTCCTACATAAGAGCCTCATGATAGGAATATGCCCTTCCAAAGAAGTCTATGAGGAAGCAAGTTTCCAGGAATCTCAGAAGCTCTAGTGTTCGGCCGAACCATTCAGAATGAGAAAGGATAGGGAGCTGGTGCTATAGCAACTGTGACATTATTTTGCTCAATTAAATATTAAGAGTCTGTGAAGAAGCAGATACAAGCATGAAATAGGATTTAGTATGAATAAGAAGACTGCGATCATGAGAAATCATGGAAAAATCAACACTAAACAGGCACACAGACAGATGTACATGTAAGTGGTTCCTAATTCTTACCACCACTTAGAAAATATTTAACAGTAGTGGAAGTTGGAATAACAATTATGATGCTGTCTAATGGAAAATTTAGACAAAGCCTATACATAAAAATACAAAAAAAAAAATCTCAGAATTACAAAGAACGGTTTGGTTATTTCTCTCTCATATTTAAAACATTTTAATTCTTAGTAATTAGGGTCTGCTAAGTTTTTCCAGATGAGGTCTACAACAGAAACTTTATTTAAAACCAACCAACCAACCATATCCAGTCTGGTTTAACTATATAGGATCCCACATTAAATCCAATTTCTCTTTAGACTACAGAGAACAGTGAACAGTCAGGAAATAGCGTTATCTCACCCTTTGGGAATCAGAAGCAGGTCCCTGACAGGCACAGGAGGGAAGGCTCCACCAGTACCTAGCTCCTATTCCATGAGGCTGGGGGAAGCTTCCGTGTGAGCTTGACCAAGTCAGAAGGAAGCACAAGATAGAGGGAGCAATGACAGCCTGGCTGGCGTCATACCGAGTTTGGTGGCTCAGTGGCCTCCAAAGGGGATGGAAATTAACCACACGTGCAGCAACTCTGGAGAGGAATTCAACTTTTCTGGGGGCAAACAAAAGTATATATACTTGATTTTTCTAAGGAAACGTTTAGGACAGTAAAAAAGAATTAAGTAAGGGGTTGGTCTTCAGTAGAGTCACTGGGCTTCTTCAACAGAGCAGTTTTTTCTCAGTCCAAAAATAAGGTTGGGTTCTATATTTTTCCCTAGTGGAAATTAACATTTTAATTATTTTATGTATATATGTATATATAAAATTTTATATTTTATATATACATATATGTATGTATGTATATATGTGTGAATTTTTCCCCCTAGCATGGGGGATTGAACCTGGGGACTTATGTATGCCAGGCAAGCTTGCCACCACTAGGCCACATCCCTAATCCATACACTTTAGATTGGATGTTCAGTTTATCAGTCTATGGGTACATGGTTAATTTAAAAGGAAACCTGGAATATAAGAGTACACAAAGACACAACACAGGGACTTATCAAGTGAAATTCATAGTAGAACAAGGTATTTAAGCCATACAAAAATATAACCTCATAACACTTTCAAGTTTGGAATTTAAAAATATAGATAAAAGTACAAATTAAACCTGAACTTCAAAGAAACTGAATATAATTTATGTCCCCACCACCCCAGAATCTCGAATTTGCAAAGTCTGGGAATATAGAGTAAAATTTGGTAAGGGTTAAGGGGATAACTATTTCAAGTGATAACATTTATAGAATTTACAAGAAAAAAAATATACTTTCACTAATTTATTCAAATATATTCACTAATATATCCAAAAGATGTTTATTAAAATTTTTATGTTTTCCAGGCACTATGTGTAGTACAAAGGACAGTTCAGAAATATTTTCTGATGATTCCAATTACAAGATGTCACCTTCCTGAGAAAATCACTGACCAATTCTTGATTTATATCTTTTAAGAACAATGTATAAAAGTCCCCTAGAATGGACTTAGAATTTCCTTACCCTTTCCAAAGTGTAGAGCCAAGTTTGATGCCAAGCTATATGTTAAAATTTCAATAAACATTCAGAAAAAGATGGTATCCTAACAAAAATGGCAGGAATTGCTCCAAGATTTTGGGCCCGTGACTACCCAATTCCATTTTTTTTTCTTTTTTTTTTAAATTTATTTTTTTATTGTAAAGAAATGGGGTACAACTTGTTTCCATTTTTTATTATAAAGGAGAAATCTGTGCATTTTTGAGGTAAGAATTTAACAGGAATCCTCAGATGAATCAACAGCAATATGATTTCTTTGACAGTGAAACAGTTTTTCCTAATCCAGTCCTAAACGTTTATTTCAAACAAACATGTGATCTAATTCCTGTGACATGATCAACAGGCCCACGACAAAGCACCATTATAGCCAATCTAAAATCGCCCCCTTGCATGAATCATGAAGCTCTGGCAAACATCCTTGCTACAGTCTTTCCTGTGGTGGCCCATGAGACTCAACTGAAAGACTGCGCACTTGTTAAAGGTTGCATTCAGTCCTCATCTTATTTTTAGTACTATCAATGACCACTGAGCAAAGACCTTACTTTGGAGATTGTACTTTTAGTTGGACCACTTTGCAACAGGTCTCCTTTTAAGGAGCTGGTCTAGATATCTACCATGCTGCTCTGCTCTTGCAAACAATTCCCACAGCTCCTCCCTGCAAAGGGTTCTTTCCAGAGAAGAATAACCAAGGAACTTTTTATTTGCAGATTCAGTACTGCTTGGCAAAGACAGAGATTTTTGCTAATAGAAAATGAAAATGCTAATGTGGCTATTCAATTTCAAAAGCTCTTTGTTCTGAGAAGTGTGGTCTAGTGAGAAGGTACCGCAGTGGGAGACTGTGATTCATGGCTCTATCTTGTCCCTTACTTGTGGTGTCACCCTGAACCAGCCACAATCTCCCAAGATGCTGGTGATGTCATTGGTACAATGGGGTCAATACTGCCTTGACCTGGAGGAACGCCAAGAGCTCTTTTCTGGCTCCTCAAGGCTCTCTGCATAACTTTGCAAAGAAAATAAAAGTGATGAGGAAAATCAGCACAAGTGGGTGGCTTTTTGGTTTAGTTACATAATATACACAAACTCCTATTTCTGGCCAGGATCCAGGAAGAAGAACCGGATTTCTCTTCCCCTCTCCCCACCTGAAACAACTAACAAATTGATTAACTACAAGGAACAGATTCTACAAGGCACCAGACCTACGATGAAGGAGTGAGCCCTCAGTTTGCAGGCCACACAGCTCAAGGCAGGGGAAGTCAGGCAGAGCCTGGAGGAATCCTGGAGTCATGGAAGGCTCTAGAGAGATCCAAGGAGCTAGAATTCACAGCATAGAGGAGAGAGTTTTGGTAGGAGGGAGTTGTTCTCAAAAAAGAGAACCAAGAAATGTGCAGAGGGTGATCCTTGAAATTGCAGCTGAGAAATGATCAGTACATGCACATGGAAGAAACTGAGGCTGGGGGGAAATTCACTAAAGAGGATTAGAAGTAGCAGTGCTTAAATTTCACACAGGAATAGTCCTTGTTCCCACCACCCAGATGGGAAAATCAACACTCAAAGCAGATCCCTTAGAAAGTATCCCCTCAGCTAGTAGGAAATAACCAGCTTATTGTAAAAACAAACAAACCAAAAAACCAAAACAAACAAACGAACCTAAGAAAAATAACTGAGATAAATAAAAATAGATAAATAAACATTTTTAAGAAGAGGAAAGGTTTATTTTGGCTCAGTTTCAGAGGTTCTAGTCTATGATCAACTGGCCTTGTTGCATGGGCCTATGGTAGAGAAGCACATCATGATGGGTATCACATGATGAAATAAGCTGCTCACCTCATGGTGGCCAGGAGGCAAAAAGTGGGAGCCAGGGTTCCAATATTCCCTTTGAGGACATGCCCCCAGTACAACTGGAAGACCTCCCACTAGGCCCCACTTCTTAAAGGTACCACTACCTCCCAATAGTGCCACAGGTTGGAGAACAAACCTTTATCACACGGGCTTTGGGGGGGTATTCATCCCACACATTGCCATGAAACTGCTCTGATCCCACCTAACAAATCTAAAATGGTGAAACCTGAAACGTTCAAACTATTTCCAAATAACTTCCTTACACTTGAGAAGAAAGTTCAAAATACAGGGGAACAGAATATGCAGCACTCAAAAGGCTGAAATTCACAATGTCTGACTATCCAATAAAGTTCCTACCTATGAAATGATTCAGGAAAACAGCACATAAAAAAGAAGAAATATCAATCAAAATTGATCCATACTTGACACAGTTAGCAAACAAAGACATTCAGTTTTTGCAACTGTTCCATAAGCTCAGAAGTTAAAATACAGAACATACTGGGGATGGGGGAGCCCAGATTCATATGTAGAAATGAAAACCATGGTAGGAGAGATGAGATGAAAAATGGCCAGATGGACTGCGGGGCAGTAGGAACTACATCATGGAACATCACAATTAACCTGCTGAAAAGTAATGATAAAGAAAACCTTAAAAGTAGTGAGATTTTTAAAAAAGATATGCTATGTATACAGACATAAAGTATTATCACTTTTCTTGGTGGAAATAACACAAATAAGAAGATCATGGAATACATCTTCACAGAAGAGGAGGAGAAAAAAGTCTCAATCTAGAATTCTATACTCAGCAAAAATAGCTTCCAAAACCAAAGGTAAAACTGAGGCATTTTTAGACATTAAGAAATTTAAAAAAGAAAAGAAATTCAAAAGAATTCATCACCAACCTACAGGAAATCCAAGCAAACGAATTACATCTCTAACCTCCTTGCAGATCAAGGCATTTTAAGGGGAGTCCTTTGGGAAGAAGGAAAAATGATACCAGGTGCATTTGTACAAAAAATTAAGAGCATCAGAAATAGTGACTACATGCATAAATATGTAAATTTTTGTTACGTATTGTTTAACACTCTTCAAAAAATAACTGTTTAAAAGAAAAATAACAACGTAGTAGGTAAAAATTGGACAACAGCAGCTCAAAGAGAGAGGGGACATGGAAGCTAGCCCTCTGTATTTGTGCATTTATCCAACCTTGGATTGAAAGTATTTGGGGGGGAAAATTCTGCCTGTACTGGACACATATGGACTTTTCCCCCCTTATTATTTCCTGAACAATACAATTTAACAACTATTTATAATGTATTAGGCATTGCTAAGTAATCTGAAGATGATTTAAAGTGTAGGGGATGGCATGTGTAAGGTATTTGCAAATATGTACCTTTTTTTCTTTTGTGGTGCTGGGAATTGAACCCAGGGTCTTGCACATGTAAGGCAAGAGATCTACCACTAAACTACACCACCAGCCTCTATGTTATTTTACATAAAGAACTTGAGCATCTGTGGATTTTGGTATCTAAGGGGGTCCTAAAACACACAGATACTGAGAAATGATTGTACTTCATTGGAACAGATGAACAAATAGAAAAACTATCAAGATACAGATTTAGATATTAACTGTATCAGTAACTTCACTGAATACACATGGCCTTCCCAATTAAAAAGGCAAGACCCAGCTGTATGCTGCCTATAAGAAATGCACTTTGAATACAGTTATTAAAAGTACATGAATGAAAAATGCTATGCTAACATTAATCAAAAGAAAGGTAGAGTAGCTTTATTAACATGAGACAAAGTAGATTTCAGAGCGAAACATATTACCAGGGATTAAAAGGTAATTTCATGATAGTACAGGACACAAAGAGGGCATATCAACCCTGAATATTTACATACCTAAAAACATAGTCTCAAAATATACAAGGCAAAAACTTACAGCACCACAAGCAGAAATAGACTATCATAGATTTCAATACCCCTTGCCCGATGACGAACAGTACAAGACATAAAGTGCAAAAACACTATGAAAATGCTACTTATCCTCTAAGTGAAGCCTAATACTGTGTTTTGGTAATGGACTTCATGCCTGCCCTACTTGGTAAGCCTTTTTTGACAGTGATCACTGAAAACCACAAAGAAAACTCCTCATTGCAGCCTTGAGGACTGATGAGGGCTTCCCTCTAGAGAATATGGCTCTGATTCAGAAATCTAAGTCCTAGATCCTACTAGCACACTGAAAGTTATTACAACTCAGTTAGGTCTTAGCTTTTCTTGATCTTAGTTACATCGACTGGTATGATGAAGGTATTGAGCGAGACTGCTTTTAATCTTTCCCTATGGTCTGAATGTTTGTGTCCCCCACAGAATTCCTAGGTTGAAATGCCCAGTGTGATGGTATTCAAAGGTAGACACATAGTAGGTCTTGAGGACAGACTCTGCAAGAATGGGGTTACTGCTTTTATAAAAGAGGCCCCAGGAGAGAACTTCCTTGCTCCTTACATCAGGTGAAGATGTGGAAAAAAAAGCATATGAACCAGGAAGCAGGCATCTCCAGACACTAAATCTGCTGGTGCTTTGATCTCAGATTTCTCCATCTCTCAAACAGTGAAAAATACAGTTTTGTGGTTTACATGCCACCCGGTCTATATTATTCCATTACAGCAGCCTAAGCAAACTAAGACATCCTCCTTCTAGCTTTTGTGTTTCGGACTTCAACTACACCATGAAGAACATTATATAAAGTCAGGGGCTGCCTTGGAGTTCCTGGAAAGCCTGCCTGACTGCTCTAAGAAGTGTCAGGGTTCAAGTCTAACAGTTTGGATGGCCCTGTGAAGACAGCTGCCCTGAGACCTGTGACTTTTAGGAGGGAATGGACACTACTCAATCCTGTGAAAAAGGTGTTCAGGGCCTTCTTTTAATATCTCTTGTATGACCTCCAGTGCCCAGTGTCCCCACCATCTTTCCTGTGACCTGAAGCAAGGTTTCAGTGAGACCTACCCGAGGAGGAACAGCCTGCAGCGCAGTGATGTAGTTCTCCAGGGCCAGTCGGCGGCGGTCATTGAGCATGGCTTCCACTCTGGCCATGTGCGTCTCCACCAGCTGCTGCCTCTCGTTGGCTGCTTCCTGTTCCAGAGATTCCACTTTCTCCTGGAAATGCTGCCATTTTGAACACACACATCGATCAGGAACAGAACGAGGAGGATGGGTGGCAAATTCAGGTCTTTCAAAAGGGATATTCTTTTGCATTTTTCTTCAAGTGATAAAAAAAATATTCCGGAAGGTGTCCAGTCATTCTGACAGTGACTAATTTTACATAGTTCATAGATTACCTCCTTTTCCTGTACTCTCCATCTCCCAACCAAACTTAATTTCTCATTGAAAAATCGGGATTTTATAGAGTCCTTGAAGACTCATTTGACTGATAATGACTCATAACAATGTCAGATCCATTTATACACTCTTGAAGCTTTTGCCTTTCATATTTTTTAAAAAAATCCTTTCTTCTGAAAGTATTTTAATTTAAGCAAATGGCCATGATAATCTATTTATGTAAGGTAATTTGGATGCTGGTTTCAGACCAAAATTGGAATACTCGCATAATTTTTCCAGGGGGAGAAGTAGCAAGAACTAGGGCAACCAAAAAGATGCATTATTAATAAAAAGTAAATTGCAAGTAACAATGAGTTTTATGGCAATTAATTATAACTTGAAATAGATGGGAGCAAATGTAAGGCAGGGTTTCAACAACTCAATTATTAGACAACAATTAGGAATAGCCTAAATTTACAGGAATATGAACAATCATGTGTGGGGTTCCAGCAAATGCTAGCTAAGCCGCAGGCCCTCAACAGACAGGTGTTGGCAAGTCTTGCTTGCTAGGGAGTGGGTTTGGATTTTACCTGGATCACTGCCTTCTTATCAGCTTTGGGCAAATTCTTTGCTTGACGTTCTGCTTCTTCCCATTCTCTCATGACCTGCAAAAAAATGACAAAACACTTGAGTTAAAAATCATCAGTTTTTCCCTCAAATACAACTGGATGGTTTATAGTAATTTTCCTCTACTTTTGTCATTGTGAACACCAAAAAAACCCCAAAAAACTATTGCATACTCATTCCTACATGAATAATATTTGATCTCCCATGAAGATGTGAATAATTTATCATAGAAGTATACTTAATATACATTTCTTTATCTATTGCAGGCATGCCGCCTTTTGAAGTATGATTGCTCTTTTTTTCCCCCCTCAAGAAATGGTCAGAAGTCATTTACTTGATGTGAACAAATAAAAACTATTCATAAAAGGCATATACTTCCTGAGCAAGGAATTAATTAATTAAATGCACTGGTCTTAGCCTTTTATAAAAGCAAGTAAAACGTTTCAAAACTGCGTCTTTTTATTAAGGGGAGGAACCAGTACAACAACCTACCCATGTGAAAATGTCAGGAAAACATGGCAAAAGAGCAGCACATAATGGGGGAAGACACAGAAAACTTCTGTCTTCTGAAATCCTAAGATCCACCCCTTGTGAGAACTGATGAGCAATCAGGGCCTTCCGCTTGTCAACATGAATTATGCATAGTAAGGATTACTCCAAATCCCCCAGAAATTCCAAGAAAACACACATTATAATTTTCTGAATGTAGCAAAAGGCAACATTAATTTAGTAACCAGGAGAATCTGATTTGTTAGGAAATAAAACTTCCGGCTCTCAACCTTGATGTTCAGCCACCTGGATTTCCTGAGAGAAGCTCAGTTCATTCATCAGACTGCAAGGCCTAAGTCCGCAGCTGTGCATCTTGTTGGACCATCTATGGCTGCCCTTTCCTCTCCAAAGTGTACTTACTAGCTGTCAAGGGAACTTAAGGGTAACTCACACACAAGTTAGGTAAAATGAAAAAAGAAGGCTCAAGTAAGCCAAATACTGGCCTAATACAGGATGTGCACTTGCCCACTACTCTGTGTACTTCCAAAGTGTGGGGAAACTTGATTTCTGCACTGAAAAACCTGCTACAAGCATTTAACCCACGGAAGTGATTTTTGAGATATCCTTCAAAATCACAAAGAAAAGGGGGTTTATACAAATTCTACAAGAGGGCTGAGGTTGTGGCTCAGTGGTAGAGCACTTGCCTCTGATGTGAGGCACTGGTTCAATCCTCAGCATCACATAAAAATAAATAAAATAAAGGTATAAAAAACATTAAAAAGAGAGAAGTAGTTCTATGAGAAAATACCCCATCCAATAACCATCTGAGTTTCTGAGTTATTTTATTGGCTGTCAGCATTAATTCTCTGTATACTATATAAGATCACTTACGTTTTGTGTAAGATACAAATTCCTTATTGTTTTGGTAACATTCTGGGGAAATAAGATGGAATGGCTTTTCTCCTACACTTGAACAGTATATCAAATATAATCTTAAGATTCACAGCAAAATCGAGACAAATGCCCCATTGTAATAAACAAGCACACGACACACACAGTTACTTTGGTGTTTCTGTGAGCTGATGAAAAGAACCGGTGGGCCAGGGGGATATTGAAAACAATCTTTCTTTATAGATGAGATAAGCCTTGCAGTACAGATACTTCAATTTCCCGTATGAGAATGTTCACAGTGGTGATGCTCAACCAAGAATTCCTCAGGCAAGGAATCTCGAAATTAGTTTGAGACAGAAGCCAAATGTCTTACTGGAATGTGAAAAACTGATGTTCTGCATTACATTTTTCATTTTTTACCATCTCACTTTGTACACTGAGCATCTGGACTTTCACCTTTGAGTTGGAGATCCACGAAATACTTAATGTGTTGAAAATAAGCATTATTCTAAAAATGAACTCAAACTTTGATTTTTCTTTTCAGAACAATTAAACAATATCCCCAACCCCCACAAATGAAACAAATCAGGCTAGAATTCCTTACTACAAGGAATTCTACAGTGCAGGATCTACAGGGCAGGTTGAACATCACCCTGTGATAAGTGGCTTCCGCTGTTACACTGATAACAGATAACATTACTGCTCACCCTGGATTAAGTGCTTTACAAAATCTATCAAATTTAATTGACTCCTCACAATAGGCTATGCGATTAGGCATGGCCATTCCCATTTCATATACAAGGTTAAGATAGGAGCTCAAGGTCATACAAGTAGCAAGTGGAGAAGGAAGGATAATAAACCAAGTGCCCTTTGGATCCCTCTGCCATTATTAAATGGAAAAGCTACCAGATGAGCTAAGTTTATTTAAATTGAGTGACAGGAGAAAAGCCATCCCTGAGATGTTGCTATGGTCAAAATAAAAAATTCAAAGTAAGGGCAACTTTCATTTTGAAAGTTCATTTTAAGTACATATTAAAAATTGCTGAAAAAAGTAAGTAATATGAGCACTTTTACACTGTTCCAATGCTTATCTGTATGTGGTAGATGCGTAATATAATATAACGCAAAAATCTACAGATTTCAAGTTGTAATTCCCAACATCAACAAAATGCCTCAAGCCCCAGATCCTCTGTATTTGAATCAATAAGAAAAACTAAATTTTTTTTAAATTTGAAATTCTCAGGATCTGTTCCTTGTGGTTGCTCTATATATTGCTGTAAAGCAATCTTCCACCACATGCACAAAGGTATCAATTTCATCTGAATTTATAGATCTTCAAAGTCCTGGCTATTTCATGCAGAGAAAATCACTACTACCAAGTAGAGATTGAAGAGGCAGGCAAGTTCAAAGTCACACGTTCCCAGAATTCAGCATCATAGATTACAAAGATAAATATTGAGCTCAGGAGTCTCACTTTCCCCTGACTACTGGAATCCAGCAGAAAGCAAGCATGCTTTGTTCCAGGATAACATCTGATGAGTTATTTCAGCTAGATTGGATGACTAAAAATAAAGAAAATATACAAAAAATTCTATGAATTAAGCAGATATGCTAAAATAAAGTTCCTATTCCAGCAGAGACTGGTCAGAGTTGAAACTAATCAGTTTTCTTCATGTGATCAGAATGACCCAGATATACAGAATAAAACAATCCAGGGGTGTAAAAAAATTTTTTTTCAAGTAAATACTAGATGGATCCAAGAATAAAATGCAAGCTAAGTAAGTCTTATGCGAACTCACAGGAACCAGAAGGAATTTACAAGCAGCTGGAGAGATAAGATATATGTGTCAAAAAATCATTAATAAAATGGGGAGCAAATATTCAGAATTAAATGAAAGGAAGAGCAGTGACAGCTTGTCCCACTCTGGGAATTATATGGGGTATCGGTGGATGTGAAGAAGAGTGGAAGTGACCTAACCAGAGCAGCATCCTAACACTGTAGCAAGACAGAGCGGCAGTAGGAAGCCTGGGCTCAGGGCAGACACTGGTGAGGACAGGCTGAGCATTCAGTGCTTATTTCTGTTATTCTTCTTTCAGACGTCATGTGTCACTAACTGGATTTTTGAGGGCAGTGGGAGGCCTCCCAAAGCATCAAAAACAAAAAGAGAGATACAATTTAAGTTTAAAGGAGGGCATTTCAGTGGCAATAAGTCTCAACGTATTTTTCCATTGGTCCCCCTTGTGGTCCTGGGTGCTCTACCACTGAGCTACATCCTCCGCCCCATTTTATTCTGAAACAGGGTCTCAAGTTGCCCAGGCTGGCTTCAACTTGCGATCCTCCTGCCTCAGCCTCTTGAGTAGCTGGGATTACAGGTGGGCACCACCACACCCAACCTGGCACAACAAGGACTATATACCTGTTTGTGACTTCCCAAACGAGAAATCCTATTTTTCAATGCAATTGGTTTGAGCAAAACTTCACTGTTCCACTTGAGTCGGTTTTCTAGTTCAACCGACTTTTAGGTTTTCGTCATGGGCAAGATGAGAACTGTGCTTCATATTTCAGAACCAAAGAGTTTAATTACTATAAGGTTTTGTCTTCATGTTACTATACTAAAGTAGATTCAAGCAAGTGATTAATTTTCTTTAAAAAAAGTAATTGCATGCTGGATGCAGTGGCGCACACCTGTAATCCCAGTGGCTCGGGAGGCTGAGACAGGAGGATCATGAGTTCAAAGTTAGCCTCAGCAATGGCGAGGTGCTAAGCAACTCAGTGTGACCCTATCTCTAAATAAAAAGTACAAAATAGGGCTGGGGATGTGGCTCAGTGGTCGAGTGCCCTTGAGTTCAATCCCTAGTACCCCCCCCCCCCCCAAAAAAAAGTAATTATTTTTGCCTTTTTAGATACACTCTTAGTTCTGTTTTAAAATGTAGTTTTAATATATGGTGAGACCAAAAGATCAGGAGTTGATTGTTTCTGGGGAGCCAGTTATTTTCCCAATTTTGATGAGGCAGGCGGACACATCAGGACACACAGCCTCACACAGGGAAGCACCCAATCCACAGGAGGCAGAGGGAGCCTTTGTTGGTATTTCATGGGAAGGAATGGGCAAGGCAGTGTAAGCAGGCTTAGAACTGAATAGTTTAAATAAATCTGGCAATTCAGGGAAATGGGGGCTGTCCCTGATAGTCTGGTACAGGGAGATCGGAGCAGAAGACTAACTCAAGCATCACAGCCAATAAAGACTCAAGTTGCAGGCATGAGCTTTGGACAGGCTGGGGAACATATGAAAGACAAGTTTTATGGGTCATTCATCAGCTATTTCTAGAAACTGGCTGGTTCTGGACGGGGTCTCCTGGAGTCAGTAAGGCCCCAGGTCAGAAAATAAACAGACATGATTACTTATCTACCAGAGACTTAATATGATCTTAGAAAATATATGGCAGACTAATTCAGGAATCATGTTAAATTCCTATTGAGACCTTGTATTTGTGCTAAGTATGAAAAATTAAAATTAGTCACATCTTCTGATATTTACCAGAGAACATTGACACCAAAAAAAATGAATGGTTGACTTTCACCTAAGAACTTCCTTTATTCGTTTCCTTTCTTTCCCCACATTAACTTTTTTCTTTTTAAATTTTTTATATGTTCTTTTTAGTTATACATGACAGTAGAATGTATTTTGACATATCATACATACATGGAGTATAACTTCCCATTTTCATGGTTGCGCATGAGGTGGAGTCACACACATATATGGACCTAGGAAACTACATTAACTTTTAACTGTGTACACCCAAGGTTAGAAAAGTGATTGGCTAATAGTAAATGCTGGACATGTCTGCTGCTTTCATGAGGCATCTGAGAAAGCACAAAAGTTTTCTGTAATATCAAACTCTAGTACAACATCCACTGTCTGACGGCAGGCACGGCTTGAGTTGTATCTGATGTTATTATATATAGATTCACTAAATTATTATATGTAGTTTTGGATATGAGTTATTTTAAAAACTAAAAGGCGGGGAGGGATGGTAGTATAGTGTAGTCAAAAGGTAGTGTCCTGTAGTCACCACATTGGGAGAAAGATAGACTTGGGTTCCAGACACCGTATCTGTGCCACTTAGGTTGCTTTGTGTGTACTGGAAAGTCATTTCTCTTACAACTTTATCTCATCACCTATCACGGGACTAGATGAAATGATCATTATTGTACAATTTAGTTTTAACTTTCTATGAGGTCCCTTTGTAACAAATGGTAGGTTCGATGTTATAATAATATGGTATTTACTACAAAAATTCATTTTTATTAAAGAACACTTTAATGGATTTTAATTCACAATAAGGTGTTTACAGGTACTACCTATACCCAGAGTATGAAAACTGGGTAGTTTGTTTTTCTTTAAGTAAATCTTATTGTTTAAATTTAATGTATATAATGCATTGTGAGATACATAGAGATGATAAAAGGGTTACCACAGTGAAGGAAATCAGCATCATCTCATATCCCTCAACAAGTAGTATTTCTTTACCCAAGAAAATGTAACAGGCATAATGTAGTTTGTGCTTACAAAAAATCCAGACTATATCTACTATATCTGGATCCTACCTAAGTTCATGGGGGTTGCAGAAATCTCAAGATCAGTGCCCTCACAGCAAACACTCAAAATCAAAACTCTGTATTTTTAAAGCTCTAGATAAAGCCATTGGGCTCCTGGAGAGATCAAGCCCTGAGGCAGAGGCAAGCCCAGATTTTCAAGTAACTGCAGGGCAGAAAAGACAAAGAACTGAATTTACCTGGGACATCCTCTCTCGGTGCTTGGCCTCCAGCCTCTCCTTGGCTTTCTGGAAGTGGGCGTGCTCATTTTCATCGCCAGGAGTCTCAAGATACTTGTCAACGGCGTCAGGGGTGCTGGCTGCTGTTGTAGGAACTATAAGGTAGAAGGGAAGGAGGTTTGAGAAGACAAACACAAATTCATGCAAGAGCCATATTTTCAGTTATTTGCCAGGACAAAGAATTTAGTAAAGAAGCACACATGAGCTGTTAATGCTGTTTGAGAGAACAATGTGGGACATTTGGCAGCAAGATAAGGATGTGTTTCGCCTCTTCCAAGTCTGGGCTAAAGAAAAATCTAAAACAATCCATTTTGCAACTGAGCATTAAAATATTCTATGCAAAACATGCTTCCATAGAGAAACTGGTGCTTAATGTGAACATGTTTTGCTAAATTACTTTTTTGCTTTGTTAGATTTTTTTGTAATCTTGAAATGTGATCATTTACTTTTTAAACAGCACATTTCTGTATCAATATCAACATACTAAGTTTCCTGCAGAAATCAAAGAAAACTGAAAACTAGCCTACTGCCAAATAACATTATCTCTGAGAAAAGATAGATTCTACACAACATATATTAGATAGATAGTTTAATTACGAAGTCATCCTTTAAGACAGTATTTGAAATCTTATAAAGGGACATATTAATAAGTACATCTTTGAAATCACAAAAGCACCTTACACTTTCACGAATTTGGTAAGTCAGCAATTCATTATACTACTTGTCAAAAAGAAAGAGGTTTCTGTTTTGAATTTAACTAATACTGCTAAGCAATATTTGAATTGCGACATATGCTGCTATATTACATAGACACATACCCATAAAACTAGAGCAGACTATAAAACAAAAACGTTCTAACACATGAGCCAGTGAAGTGTAACGCCTCTACAAGCAGTCTTCCAAAAGATAAGTAATGACTTGTGACAATTCAGGGCATTTAGGAGCTTAAGATAAAAGAAAAGAAAAAAGAGATTTTGCCATAAGAACAACTTTAGCCTAAAAATGAAAAGAGAGACTTTTACTGTCTTCTCAGGTCAAATCAATTTTGAGTGTTTTATTCAAAGGATTATTCCAATATCACCCATGTTCCAAATATTCTTTTCATTCTTTGTATCTAATTACTTGAGTACTATACTTGGGATATAAAATCCCAAAGAGGACTTTAAATGAGAAGAATTTATGGCTAAGTCATTTTGAAACTAATGTCTAAGTTACATGTCTTTTATGGAAGCTTAAGAAAACGCCTGGAATCTTAATCCAACGTCTTTGAGTTATTCACGAAAACCAAGAAATACATTAAATAATATATTTAATTTTAAAGAGAAACATTATTCTGATTTCTTCCCTTCAACTTCAATCGCTAATTAATTATTATTATTATTTTTTATTTATTTATTTTTTTGCTGGGGATCGAACCCAGGGCCTCATGCATGCAAGGCAAGCACTCTGCCGACTGAGCTATCTCCCCAGCCCAATCATTATTTTTTTAAAAACTAGAAGCATGTAGTAAAGGAGGAAATGATATTCCATCTCATGCTGACAGCGAAGGCGGGAAGAAGGGCAGGGCAGACCGGGCTTTGCAAGTAGCCGAAGCTGCATTTGAACCTCAATTCTTTTCTACAACAGCTGGGACCCCAGACAAGTGACTTAGACCCTCCATATTCTAGTGTTTTTATCAAGGGGAGACAGCATGTCCAAGGACACACTAGGAGAGCTGGGAAAATGAGAACCATCACGTGCCAGTTAAGCAAGTCCCTTAAAGGGTGTCACTCAGGGTACCTGGTATGTTAGCACCTCCTTCTCCGCTTATGACACCTTATTTAAATCTTTTTGTTTATGCTACCATGGGAAAAATCAGCTACTCTCATTTCAAAACCACTGAAAATGAACTATACATAGGACCATGAAGTAACCTCTTACAAGAAAAGTAACATGGTTTTTCTAAAAAAATCTTAGGTATTGAAAAGAAGTGAGTTCTTAATTTGTAAGACTGAAAAATAATTTTCAATTTTAAAACCTTTCCGTAAAAGAAAAAAAAACCCAAAGGTAAGTATTTTTTTTTCCTGCATAATCTTGAACAAATTAGTATGCAAGTATTTTTTACTTAAATGATTTCCAAACAAGAAATGGAGGTGGTATTTATCATTTTAAAATAGTTTCCTATGGTTCTAATCATTTTCTCATCTTTATATGGTAGATACAAATGAGAACAAGTTAAAGCTAAAACCAGAAAATAAAATAACATTCTTTTGGCATAGTATAATACAGCAAAATGACATGATTAAGCAAACCATATTTTACATTTTAAACAAATGAAAATGTATAATGTTTGGGTATATATGCACTGATCAAAATAGCCATCTGGTTCTAAGTCATACCCATACCACAGCATGCCCTGCAGAAAAAATTTACATTCCATAAATATGAAGTTGTCCAGCTCTTATGGTTGGCAAATTTATGGTTTTCTCTAGTTCTTATTGATTACAAATGTTGTTTACTGTACAATGGAGAGGAGATAAAACACTATAATCGAAGTCACTGTAATCTCATTGGCTTAAACTGAAATATGGCTTTGTAATACGAAGAATAAAAGAAAAATGAAGAAATGTGAAGTTATGTCTAACAGATTAAGAAGATTTCAAGTATCAAATTTTTTAAGGCACATGGAAATAAATACAATATTGTATTACCCATTTGTTTCCATTTACTCAAGAAATATTTCCATGATAGTTAATTGTATGTGCCAACTTGCCTGAACTTGAGGGTGCCCAGGTAAAAACATTCTTTCACACACTCTTTCTGTTTCTGGGCGAGATCAGCACTTGGATCTCCAGACTCAGTGAAGTAGCTGCCCTCCTCCTGTAGGTGGGCATCATCCCATCCACTGAGTCTGAATAAAAAGTCTGAGAAGGAAGGAATTTAACCTTTTTGCTTTCTTTCTGCCTGAGCTGGGACACTGGCCTTTTCCTGTACTTGGACTGGGAATTACATAGTGGACTCCTGGTTCCCAGGTCTTTGCATTCTGACTGAATTATATGGCTGGTTTTCCTTCTTGCAGATGATAGATCATGGGACTTTAACCTCCATAATCACCATCTGACATAATTTCTTACAATAAATCTCTTCACGTATATGCATACATGTGCATGTGCGCGCGCACACACACACACACATACACACACACAGGCATGAACCTATTTCTATGGAAAACCATGAGTAATATAAATTCTCTTCAAGTTAATCATGTGAGGCAAGTACTCTACCAACTGAGCTATATCCCCAGTTCTTAAGTTAATCTTTGTTTAGGGGTCCCAATCTTAGCTGAGACATTTAAGAGAAGTTGTTTCCTTTTAAATATTTAATTCAAACTTTTTAACCACTCATACTAACTGTCTACCACATATCCTATGTGCTTATTAACTAGGAAACCAGATCACAGTCTAGTTAAGGAAAGAAGAATGATAATATGTTGATATTTTTTAATGCATTCAGTATTTTATTATCATTGCCCTGCAGGTGGGGAAAAGGAAAGGAAGAGCCTTTTTAAGGACTATGTCTAGCTTCGGTTCCTTTCTATCCCTATGCCCTACGTGTTTCCAGGACTGGCTCCGTGCTGTGACAAGACGCATGGCAGGCCAGAGACTTGCTAACATAAGCAGGCAGTGGCAGGAAACCTGTGTTCAAACAGTGTTTCCCTCTGGGAAGGGAGTGGCTCAAGGACTGTCAGGCATATCCCAGGGCAGGAAGGGAAGGGGGAAGGTGTGTACTGCAGGTCCCTCAAAGCAGGCCACCACACCCACTTCAAAAGTGGAAACAAACTGGTTTGGGGAGGGTTTGTTTTTTTTTGTTTTTCAAATCACCACAAAGCATTTTAGCCTTCAGAAACCTCTGAGGTTCTTCAGAAGTTCTCATGTGGGATCTGATTTCCAAGCTGGCCAAATAATAATAGCCTCTGTGGAATAGCATCTACTGTGCTAGGCTGGTTGCATGTGTTCTTATTTAATATGGCGGCAGAAAAAGAAATCTGCCCAATTTTATTGCATAGAGGGGAATACTATCATTTAACATGCTCACAACTCCAAACACAAAATCGGAATTTGGGATTAGGAGGACCATAAAAAGTTTATAAAATTTAATTTTTAGAGCAGTAGAGTTCATTCATTCACATGTCTGGGAGTATGGAAAGGGTTTTTTGTTGTTTTATTTTGTTAAGGAACAATTTGGCAAAAAATGTAGTTTGTTATGACATCTGTAGGTCTATTTCCTATCAAAACTGTACTTCCCTGAATGCCCTATGGCAAGTTAGTGGCCTCCAACAATGGTAAGATTATAAAACGGGGGTCAAGCACAAGACCCCACAGAGCTGGAATACGGATGACTTCTTAGCTTGGGACACCTATTCAAACATGCTCACGCATGCCTTCTGCAAGCAAGCTCGCAGGGTGTGTTCACCTCCCGCGGAAGACCAGACTTAAACTCCTTCAAGCCCAGGTTTTGACCTGTAGGAGCCTCATCAACATCACGTGTACATGCTTTAAACCTTTTAAATGGCCTTCCTATTTAAAAAGCACAACAGAACGTCACTTCTAATGACTAGCACACCACTGCCTTCAGAGGCACATTCTGCTTCCAGATCCTCAGTGGCATCCTGGATGACCAATGCCTTCTACAGAAGTTGCCTGCCTGTCTTCGGCATCCAGTGAAGGCAGAGGTGTCTGAGAGGCTGAGATGGCCGGTCTGCTGGAGAAAGACTATGCTGCCTTCAGAGTGTTTGTTCATTTCTTTATTCCTCCATCCTACCAGTATTACAGCTCCTACTATGCACAGGGAACATGGAGACACCAATAAGCAAGACACACACCCCTGCCTGCGGTCTAACATTCCAAAGCAATCACCACACATGAACATGTGTGCGCATGCACACACACACACACACACACACACACACACACAGGAAATCATATGGTTGTGATTAAGGTTTGTGTTATGAAATATGGTTTGTGTTACAGAGGAAAACAGCAGGGTGAAGGAGACCAAGGGGGTTGGGGGGAGAGGGAGGATGCAGCAGGAGGTAGGTGCCAGGCTCGGTCTTATGAAGGTGACATCTGGGCACTTCCAAGCTAGCTGCCTGAGGAACAGTGGCAGGCAGATGCAGAAACTGACATGAAGGCCCTATGAGATGAAAATGTCTGGCAAATTCTAGGAGGAGCAAAGGAGGCCTATTTGGCCAGAGCCGAAGAAGCCAGGCAGAAAGTGGTGGAAGGGGGAGAGAGGAAATGGGGCAGATCACAGAAGGCTGAGAGGTCAGCAAGGCCTCTGGGAAGCCAGTGTTGGTGTCTAAGGGGGAGAATATGTGATGTAATGTGAGGCCCTTTAGAAGGATTGCTCTGTAGAGAGAAAGATGAGGACGGCCTGGGCCAGGGTGGATCTCATGGGAGGTGCCCCTCAGCACCCCACACCTGAGAGGGATCACAGACTTGCTTCCTCCTCCCAAGAGGCTGTTACCTGAACCCTGGGTAGCTGAATCCTGCCGGGCTGGGGACACTGCTTTCATGTGAACATGAGGGCTCATTTCAATTTTAATAATGCAACACCAATGCCCGTCGCGACTCTTCCACTTCACAGAGGAATCTCCCCTCAATACGGGCCAGACACCTGTTTTCTGGGTGGCGGTGGGAGCAGGTTTGCTCTCAGTCCATGAACGAGCTCTGGTGCTGGGCTCAAGGTTCCTGTCACAAAATGCACTGCCTGTCATTGAGGACATGATGCCGATGAGACATTTCCACTTGCACTTCCCCTGAGAAAACGATCATTTGATGGAACAGTGCTTCAAAGCAAGGTGAAACCTGCTCACATGTTCTAGATGTGGCTGACAACACTCCACTCTCTGCCCATCTGGAGGACTCCATAATGAGCCACACCATTGGATTTAACTGCTCAAGCACCAATTTCCCTCATTTTAGTCCTGATTTGATGATTGGTCCAAGGACAGCTGTCCCTTGGTATGTCTACAGAGAATTGGTTCCAAATTCCTCTGAAGCCCCAAATCCTTATATAAGGAGGTCCAATCCCCTATATAAAATATAGTAGCATTTGCATTGAAGCTGGGCAGAGCTTCATATATACTTGGTTATTTTCAGATAACTTACGATCCCTAATACAAAGTAAATACTATGCAAACAGTTGCTAGACTATATTGTTTAGGGAATAATGACAAGAAAGCCTGTACACGTTAAGTACAGATGCACTTTTTAAAATATTTTTGATCAGCAGTTGGCTCAATGTGTGGACGTGAAAAAAATGCACACTAAAAGGCCACCTGTACTCTATTTCATGTTCATATCATAGATGGCATGAATGTGAGATCAAAATTAAAGAGGCTGGAAAGTTGTCCCTTTAATTTTTATATTTGTTTGTTTTCTCAATTATAATGGACTCAGGATGCTAAAGAAGGAATAGTCGTACCTTTAAACAGTAATGACCAGGACCACCTAGAGCAGGATTCAAGGTGGATGCAAACACAACCCCACAAATGGCATCCAGCTGATATTTTAATGTTGGACTTTAAGAAGAAAATTTGGTCAGTCTCCTCTTGTCAGCAGACCAACTTATCTCCACACCACTGGCAACTGGAGATGAAAGTAAATTAAGTCCTACATAAGTCACTGCCTTATCATTGAAAATGCTATTTGATATAGAATGAGCAGTGCTGTCACTTGAAAGGGCTATAGTTTATGAGAAGTGGCAATGTAGATAATTTGTATATGCGTAAAATATAGACCTATAAAGAAAGATTTATGTAAAAGTTTAATCTCAACATGGCAGGTCTTTGGGACTGCTACCCAACTTAAAAAGAGGGAAATTTTAGTTTCTCCATTTCTCTCATTTCAAGATAGCTAAAACTCCTAAAGGATTCTAAATTCAAGCATCTATCATCCCTACCAAAGCTAACAGAGGAGCCATTTATAATGTGAAAATAGAGTTTTGGTCCTTTGATATGATACCAAATTTCTTTTTTTTTAAAAAGGACAAACACTCATTCCCCTGATATGTCCTATTATCACACTTACTTTATAGCCAGTGCACTCAGAATTGGCAGGGAACCCTATCAATGCATCGTGTGGACATAAGGTCATAAAAATGCAATCTCTGCTGTGTTTTCTCTAGTCAAGCTACATTTCTTTTTTATGTCTATGGACACGTGGGAATTTTGTCAAATATGTGAAACAAATGTGGCATGTTTTATTATTATCTACATTCTTGAGCACAAGGCAACAACATTTAAAAGTCATCTCAAGTCTGACTCTAAAAAACACACGTGAAGCCACAGCAATAACAAATGGCTTCTAGAGGGTCTTAATGGTGAGTTACTGTTTCTTGTCAGTGTGTTGAAAGCTTTAATGGTCCTCATAAAGAAACGACCTGTCGTATCTGCTCACCACTCAATGGATGAGTTCACAAAGTCAAAATCTTCCACATCACCCACTTTTACTGAAACCGTAGCAGTCAAAGCAGAAGGAACTGTTACCTCTTACGGCGGTCTTAAGGACAAAGGCAATTTCATTTTATCCCAACCTTCTACAGTCATCTGACTCTACTGTGTGTATTTTGCTTTGCATTCTTATTTAATTGTATTGTATGCCCACGACTCATCTTAGCAATAGAACTATCATGTTGTGGAAAGCAGAATGTTTGGACTACTTTGCTCTCAAAACACCTAGCTTAGCACTGGCACATCCTGGGTTAAAAAGCAACTGCAGAATTAAGCCAGGGGTTGGCCTGCTGGCTACTGTTTTAATAAAAATCATACTTCATGGGGACAACCCAGTCAGGTCTGTTCATTTACTTATTGTCTGTGGCTGTGTTCACTATGCAACTACAGAGTCCACTAGCTACAACAGATTGCATGACCTACAAAGTCTAAAGAATTTACTAGCTGGCCTTTTAGTAAGAAAGGTTTGCCAATCTCTTTAATAAAAACTACCCCTTACTTTGCTTTAGCAAGTGGCTAAAGGATTAAACACCTATATAATGAGTTTCCTTGTTTCCTTTTACTATTCAGAGTAAAGGATAGGTTTCTTTAAAAAAAAAAATAGAGCTGGTTTGGTAAGCAATCAATCCCCTTCTGTCTTAGAGTTGCTCACTATTACAGCCTTGAAGGAAGCATTTTATTTTTTTTTTTAATCTAAGCATTTCTGGATATGAAAAATTTGGCTCTTCACACGGTCAATCTGGAAGATTTCATTGGCACTGATGTGACATGTAATTTAATATACTACCACATCTTTTAGTAATTGTTCTTAATAATGTTTGGCAGTTTAAAAAAAGATATCATAGTTCCAATAGTATTGCAGAATGTGCTATTTCACAATTCAAAGAAAATGGAGCATGATTAAGATCAAAAGTTCAAATCTGGCCAAAGACTTTATTGACCAAGGCATTAGGATAGGACAGGATTAAGACAGGCTGCAGTGACTGGTGATGCTGGGACTGTACAGCGAGTGACCTACAGTTTGCAGATGCTGGGCTTCTGCAGCAACAAACTTAGAACCTAGGGGTGGTAGTTTGGCCTGATCTGATAGACTTCAATTCTTTTTACATCCTCTGGAAGGGCACTAGTCTATTCCATGATATCTGGATTGCTTTGAGGAGCTGACAAATTCATCTTTCCCCTTCCTCAATCCTGCAATGGGGAAAGATCGCCATCACTGCCATAACCTGAGCCTAAGGTCATAAACATGATCCCAAGGTACAATCAGGCATTGTAGCAAGGATACAGGGCATCTCTACAGATGTGTGTCCTCCAGCACAGGCTGAGAGAGAGTGGTGTCACATGGGTAAATAGTGTACTTCCAGCCCAGGAGTTTCTGGTTCATTCTCTACTCACATTAAAGTAGAAAAACAATGAGACCTTGAATCCTAGTCAGAACAGCTATAGCCATACCTACCTTACCTTGTAAGTATTGAGAGCTAGGATAGTGGCCTCACAAATTTAATTTCATAAATATCTGTAGAGAACTGGAGGCCACTGGCAACTTTACAACCCAACAGCTTCCCATCTGTGGCACACATACCTGTGTATAGCCTACTTTTATCTCTGGGTCAGAGGTAGAGAAAATACTAGTCTAGAATAGTGGTTCTCAACCAGGGGTGATTTTTGTCACCTGCCTCAGGCATATTTGGCAATGTCTGGAGACACACAGCTTGATAATGGCATATGGGGGTAGGGATAAGGGGTGCTATTAAATACCCTACACACTCAGGACACTCACAGCAGTGAATTATCCAGACCAAAGTGTCAATCATGCTGAGGCTGGGAAATTTTGGTCTGGATGTTGTCTGCTTTACATGTCAGCAAAAGTGAAGGAGCCAGAGATGGGTCCCCTTTGGCCAGATCCCCATAGGGCAATCAGCTGACTAACATACGGCATGATGCTCTTTGTGAGATTCAGTGCCATTAAGGACTGATCTGTTTGCTGTTTGAGATGCAATCTGAAGGTGGCAATTCTAGAAAAGATGATCATAACTCAAACTTTAAATGTGATAAAAATATAAATAATAATTCTGTTTTCAAACTACATCCTACAGACTGAATACAGAACTTTTCCACTGTCCTAAACTCAAACAGGCACATGTTAAATTAATATTGGAAAAAACAGCCTCACAAGATTCTTTATCCCAAATGGACAGGACTTTTTAAAAGAATTTAAATCCATATGCTTATAAGTAAAATAATAGCTCTCAGTCTCATACCTCTACCCCTTATATTTATGGTTTCGACTCTTATTTATGAGAACGAGAAACCCCAAGCAAATCTGTATCCTTACAATTGCAATGCTTTTCAAAACTGTTTTTTCGGACAAAAAATTAAAATCTAGAACTGCCCGATTATAGTAATAAGAAATCTTGACAGGAAAATTATTATATTTACAATGCAGACCCATTGTACACTTTCTCAAGTAAGTATAATCTCGCACCAGTTCAACTGAAGAGCTTTTCCTATCACGTTTTGCATTTATTTTTTAACTAGCAGCAGCTCAGACTGAGCAACTTGTAAAACCAATCACCTCTTGCAGAGATGTTGTCCAATTAGCCCATGCTGGTGAAGGGGCAAAATGTAAGCCCAAGTCACCTAATGGCACCAGCGTGGTCACCTTCCAGTTTGGCTCACTTTCTCTGAATCAAGTCTGCTATCTACATTTGACCTCTAGATGACCGTTGCTTTTTCAATTCAAATGTGCAGCTCTGCTATAAATAAGACCACATAGCTGCACAGCCTATAAATAACTATAAATTATATGCTTTCTCCTGTCTGTTTGTACCAGCACTGCAGAACCCTTCACTCACTGTGATTGAAGAGTCTCCATAGGTAGTCAAGAAAAAAAAAGACGACACATCCTCCTAGAACGGAAGGTGTCAGGATACTACAGATAGTGCAAGTAGATGGAGAAAATGAGTTGGAAAGAGAAAACCACAAAATAGACTTTCAATCTGTTTGGAAGAGTGAACAAAAATGGAGTCATTATGTATACTTATGAAAATAAATATATCAAATGACCATGTTTATTTCTATCAGTTCATTAAAATGAAAAATTACCATTCTTTTATATGCTAACATGAAACTTAAGGGTAAAATCACCTTCATTTTTAAAGAGTTGGAAATGCTCACAATTTACTTGTACATGCTTATCTATAATCACAGCATTTAGGAAAAATGTTAATATTCTTCAGCCTCTTTTCGTTACTTTCTGTATTCTTAAAATGTACTTTCTGAACCTCAAATGTAATTGTCTAACCTAGAAAACAGTGTCAGAACCAAATGCTTAGCCATTTGGTGTGGAGCAGAGCCAAGACGTCATTTTGGTTTCAAACCTGGTCTTCCCATACTCAATGGCTCCAGATAAGTCACTAAGCTCTTTTAAGTGTCATTGTCTCATATGTATAAAGGAAATGAAGAAAATGTCCATGAAGTGGTCCAGAGAAACATAAATAACCTGTGAAAATACTTGGCAGAATGCAACATGTCATGCCAATCAATGGATTATCAATAGCACAGTGTAATATTGAGAGATTTTTTTCTAGTCCTTCTATGTCTACTTACTTGCCAGATATTTAGTGTTCTTAGAGAAAAAAATTTTTTTTTCATCATAGTATAGAAATATGTTTACCACGGTAGGAAAAATTACATCCTTCAAAAGTTATATACTATCTGAGCTAATATGAATACCTTATGGAAGCCATTAAAATCCTTTATGGTTTAGGATAAAAATCTTTTTGCAAAATATATAATTCTCCATCTATAATTTCTCTTTTTAAAAGAATAATTGATTCCATCAATTTTGAGACTAGGATTTTTTTTTCCAGGATAATGCTAATAAAGCTAATTTTAATTTTAAAAACATCTAAGTCACAATTGAAATCACGTCTCCTGGAAATCTCAAGTATCCTCAGTCTATATCATGTCTAACCTTGAGTTGGATAAAACTACTCTGGATATAATCCAAATTTGAAAATGAGTATTGGCATATTTGATACCATATTTTTAAATCAAGTTAGACTGACATGACAACTAAAATAATCAGAAAACACAAAATACTGTAAGATGCCCAGGGGTTAGCTGATATAACCTCCCTTTATAGGAAACTCTTTTTCCCCTTCTTAATGACAAAATCATAAGTGAAGCACCTCTGACCCACCACTGTGCATTCTGGGACAAGAGGAAGCGATGGTCCTTAAATCTGAGTGAACTTTCACCTCGTAGGGTTAAGCAGTCTTCTTATCACACACATTAATTGGAATATATGTACAAAAATTAGTCTGTGTGCTATGATTAATAAATATTAAACATTTTGGGGGAGGAACAAGTTGTTAATAGATGTGATTTCTTGTTAAATCATTGCATCATGGCAGCTTTTAGGAAATAAAAGTGATGCCAAGTTGAACATGATAATAATGCTGCATATTTAAACGAATAGCACTAAACAGAAAAGAAATTGATCATATGCTCTCTGGCAAAACAACTGGTTTTGGA
Organism: Sciurus vulgaris; assembly: GCF_902686455.1. Lineage (NCBI taxonomy): Eukaryota > Metazoa > Chordata > Mammalia > Rodentia > Sciuridae > Sciurus > Sciurus vulgaris. The sequence goes on along the minus strand of NC_136470.1, from coordinate 18,349,113 downwards.
ATCACAGGCAAGGCAATGGGAACACACACTATTAAAAGATGGTGTTCAAGAAACACAAACCCAAGCAGAGAAGGTGGTGGTGCTGCAGCTACGATCCAGCCATGCAAGGCTCTCCTCCCTCGCCCCTCCCCACAAGTGGGCGACAACATACTTTTAACAGGATCTTGGGGAAGAGGTTCCCGAGTAGTCTTGAATAAACTTTGGGACACTATGGAGAAAAAAGAACATAACTAAAAACAAACACAGAAACATGGGAAGGATGGCTAAAACTCACTCACACAATTCCACTGACCCAAAGCAAAAATAATAATAATAATAAAATAAAATAAAAGCAAAAAACTAAACAGGGAATCTAAGTAACCATGTAAACGAACATAAGATCTATTTCCACCAGAGATGAACATCCATCTGAGGATGTTAGACATTTTGTCTCCGTGAGAGGACTTCTTGCTTCAGTTCTATTTTCCCTCGTGCCAAGCATTACTAATTCCCTTCTATTCATTTCTCATAGCATCTCCATTCATTGGGCAGCTTTCAATGAAGCCTATTCTCCATCTGTACCTGTCTGTCTATCTAAATTGACCTTTAGCCCCTTGCCTTTGCTTTTTTTTTTTTTTTTTTTCAGAGCTAGAGACAGAACTCAGGGCCTGGTGCATGCTGGGTAAGTGCTCCTCCACTGAGAGACATCCCCATTCCTGCCTTTGCTTTCTTGAAACTTCTGTAACCCACTCCCTCTACCTACTGTTTCCCTTGCCCAAAACATCACTGTTGGGAAAGACTACACTTCACAAATCTCTCATGCAAGTGTGTGCTTTCCAGAGCATCTCCCCAGCAACTTGGGGTGTCTACTGCTTGTTCCAGCCTATAGTGATCAAATGGGAAGGATGTTGGGGAGGGCCAACTGAGGAGGTAAATTTTTAATTCTTAAAGCAAATTCATCACTGTTAATAATTAAAACAAACTTATTCATTTATATATATACATTTTGTATTTTTATACTTAAGATTTTTTTCTTCTGGACTAGTTAATATAAACTACTGCCCTGCATTAGTTGATTGCAAAACCAGTCGTTATGCCAGACAGCTCCAGATGTCAAGCTGAGAGCATGCACCAAAGGTGATTTGATTAGTTAATATAAACTAATCCAGAAAATAAATTTCCTTAGGGAAAGGGAGAAAAAGTTGGAAACCTGCCAGGAAATATCACCCAGCAAAGCATAAGAATCACTGTAACAAAAGCCCTTTGTTTCAAAGGCTCCAGGCAACAGAATCCCCCATTGTGCTCCAAATTACCTGACCTAATTAACTGCATTGTTTGAAACTGAAGAAGAGAGTCTTTTGAGCTAGAAGCTGCAATCATCCAATCAGAGAGGAGAAAAGGGGGCTTGTGTTACTAGTTCCTACACTAGTTCCTACACCTGTTCTTACAAAGGGTTGAAGAGGAGCCATCTCATAGGCCAGAAGATCGGCAGGAACTTTCTCTAAGATCCCAGTAAATATTGGGTTCCTTCACAAGGGAAGGTCTTAATGGTGCAGGCCCATTTGTTGTTTTGCTTAATCCTAAAGTCTGGCTGGAAGATAATTTATATAACCTCCAAGAATTCCAGGCAGGAAATGGTGGTTGCGACCCTTATAAAACAGGGGAACAAATGCAGGAGTCTCCCCAGAAAGAAACACAATTATTGAATTTCAACATGATTTTATCAAGTTGAGGAAAAACTTCTTGAGTCATTTAAACTAACTATTCATGAACAAAAGTAATCAAAAAAATATTGGGAATTTAACATGGAAGACTCAGACTAGAGAAGTCCATGTATCTTATAAATTCTCCCCTAAGAATTAACCCCGGAGGTGGGGGAGGGGTCTACCTTGTACTTAAGTCACCATGATATCATATATTTAGTCCCCAGAGTTATGAAAAGCTTAATGTTCAAGAAAAAGGCTTTGAAAATTATATTCCGAGCCTTGTGTCATGGAAGGTTTCGAAGGTTAATAGTTTTCTTCTACTTTCAAGAACAGGAATGAAAACTGGACATTGCAAACGCCTGTGCTGAGCCCAGGGTAACAGGGCCACCTCTGCCCTCGGGGATTTGAAGTGCATGAGCTCCCTTCAATCACACTCCCTCGCCACCACACCAGGCACACATGCTATGAAACAATTCAGGGGTGTTCATCACCGCAATACACCTTGTCAAGGCAAACGACGCTTCATTAGCCATTTCCAGGGGCAGATTGTCTCTGCACACGTAGTGCACATGCATAAACACGGATACAGGACACAGACAAACATGTAAGTATGCATTTGCAGAGAAAGCCACTCCAGCTCCATTTTAAAGAGAAGCACTTGGAAATCCTTACAGATTGCAAGACGAATGTACCACAGTTAGAGTAAGAACACATCCAAGGCCATGCTTCATAATAGAGATAGACAGAGATGTGCTCATGATCGAACACCAGTGTGCCCAGAGAGTCTGGGCAATTAGAGAACCGACAGAAATGTGTTAGTGGTAGCAACAGGCCCATTCCCAAGAACCAGGAAAATCAATCTGTTACACAGAGCAGAGTCAGTGGCCAGAAAGGCGAGAGGTGGCCGGGCTGGAGGAGGGGTCCACTTACTGACGCTGCCACACACCGCCAGGCAGTACTCTTCAGAGTCAAAGTTGTTCCTGTTGCCGCCACATCCGCCGTAAAAGAAGGGGGCGCACTTCCCTTCAGTAACATCAAAGTACCAGCGGGAGATCATTGCTCGGCAGGGCCCGGTCTCGGCTTGTTCAGAGCACACCTCTAATCAGAGGAGATGTGGAACCACATTTAGCATGAGAAGACATGTCGCTGTTCGCGTACACACGTTTACTTGTCTTACGCATTCATCCTCTTGGTGTAACATGGACTGGATATGTGAGGCTGTCTCTACCCAACAGTAAGTGGGGCATTTGATTACCCACCAGGACTTCAGGGTCAACCTCTGAAACCGCAGGGAGCTCACCTCTGGGTTGATGTGTAGGGCTCAGTAGTAACAGAAAGATTTAGACCAGAAGTGAAAAGATCTTTCAGCTGCTTTTAGGTGTATATTCAGTTCTCCATTATAAAAAATAAACTTCTCTTTTAAAATAACTTCAAGTCAATTTTTATATTTTGATTAGGATGCAAAAGTTTAAGCTCTCACAACCATCTGACTTCTCTTTTCCTCAATAAATGACTCACTTCACTTGCGTGTGAAATTAATTACACATAGTTTGGAATGTTTTCCAGCCTGATCACCGATCATACCTGAAAACATCTGGGATATCTGTAAATGTGACTGACAGTCAATTATATTAACTCTAAGACAATTTTTATTTGTGCATTTGTCTGACTCTTGACTAATGTTCTAAACCATAAAACAGTCAACCAGCTCCAATTTATAATACATACCGTGCATTGTTTTGTGTTAAAATACATCTTACCTGTCCACTTGCCTTGCCACCCTCCCCATGATCGATTTCCATAATCTCTGACATCAAGTGTAAAAATCCATTCAATTCCATTTATAATTTAATCATGATCAGAAGTAGACTCTACACCTCCAATGGATCCCATTTTTGCTGGAGATTAAAAAACACAACCGTCCCATTTTTCTCCAGCTTTGCTTCCTGCCCTGCTGGCTAATACCTAAGTACACACAAATATTTTGCTTATTCTTGGGTTTTACCAACAAATCAGTGAAAAAATACCTTTCCGAAAGGTAAAGCTATGCATAACCCAGAGCTTCCAAATTAGCAATACTCAACACACAGATCCTACTCAACCAGAGACAAAGACCCACAACATCAGTGAGAAGGAACTTCAACAGCTACTTCACGTCCCACATACGCTGCTCTTTCAGCACATGCAATGACATGGTGGCAAAACCCGAAGCTGCTGTCATCATGATGACGCCAACAGAAGGGACAGTCAGCCTGAGCCCAGAAGGTGAGCCCCAAACACCATAGTGGTCCCAGGTAAAGGACATCTAAGATGATTCTGGCTCTCTCAGATGGACATGATCTGACTCCAGGAGCATCATGCTCAATGTCAGGCACCAAGGTCATCCTATTCAGTGTTCCTGCTCTGAAAGCCTATGGCTCCCAGGCTTGTCTTTTTAATTGACTTTCGTACAGAATTCTCCAGTAGGATGAAAATCGACTGACTTATTGACTCAAGGATTCCACTTACTTGACAAATTTTATCCATCCCCCCGGGTCAGAGGACTGTCATTCTAATTTCTAAAGGGTAAATTAGTTTGGGGGCCCTGTTCACTTCTGAGTTACTGACAGCAGTTTCAGGGCTGCAGAGTTGAAAGTCATGTCCACGTGTGGGCCCTGCCCACCACAGCCACCAGTGGTCCCCACCTCTGGGCCTGACATCCCCATCTAACAGACACCTTTGGGATGGCCTGGCCTCTGCTGCTGTAGCTCTCTGGCTGATCTGTACATATTTGTGTCACATTGCTTTTTCGGCTTCTAAGATATGATATGACTCATCATTCATCTCAGGCTGTGCTGATTCCAACAAGGCCAAGAGACAATGGCGTCTCTTCAGCCTGCCCTGCGTTGCAGTTGCACCTCATAGCACGGCCCTAAGACAGGAGCGCTGGCAGCAGGGTTCACCCTGGCTCAACCACTCAGGCCTGGCTTCGCATTTTATACCTCTCAGAGCACCCACGTCCATCTTCTGAAGCTTGTCTCCCAGTGTACATCGCAGCCCTAGAGGTGCAGGAAACTTGTCTTCATGAGTTCTCTCATGTACTAAGGTACAGTGGTAGAACTTTGGTGGATGCATATTAAGTACGAGATAAAAGAATGATGAAAAGAGGGGATAATCCATGATGGGTCATTTGTCCCTGTGTGTGGCCCAGTCACAGCGCTGTACTTCTGATAAATGGAAAATGCCCCAGCCTAGAGTTCAAATGACATTACAATATAATTTCTTATATCACTACTGAAACATAATGATATATTCATTTTTATTTTTCTTCTACCTCATTCTCATTTTAAAATAGTTATGGAAGCCTTTGAAGAAATCAGGTCAAATGAGCCACAATGAGCCAGAATTGATAAGAAAAAAAACATTCACAACTCAAAATCCATTTGTTATGTCAAGTAAGTAAATAACTACGTGATAAACCCACCACTCTTCGTGAAGCCTACGAATGATTCTCATTTTAAAACTGCCCAGATTTTGGACTGACTCTCCTGTTCTTGTTAGAACTGTTAGCATACCTGACTTTAAAAGGTTCCAATGAATTTCACAACCTTGGTGGAGTCCTGTGAGCTGCCTGGAGATGAGCAACAATCTCACAAATACTTGCATACAAATGGTATCTGTGATAAAGTGGTCAGGAATGGGTAGAATTGCACATGGTCATCTAATGCTAAATACACAGGTATGGAGGAACGGATGGATGCGGGACTGGAAACAGGGATAAAGTGTGCCTATATCCCTTCCGAATCTCTAAAGACAGTTGCCTGGTTCAACTGCTTCTGATTAAACCAGGGAACTTTTTATAGACAGAGTTAAGAACTGTAGATTCTGAGATTATTAAAAAAAAAAAGTCATAAAGCATAATTTTCTCCATATTCTGTAAGAATATATACTTAATTAAATGTCATACACAGTAAAATATATATCTCATTTCCTCTAGTTAAAAATTCCTTATCTTGTGCTTTGTCTCCAAATATTAAGATGAACAGGGACAGAAATAGCCAAGATAAAATACAGTTTGCCTTTGAAATAAATCACCTCTTTAATCTAACAGTAAAATAAAATAAAGGGCATAAAGTACTAAAATCTTCTAGGTACACTTATCTTCAGTATTTCAAAATAATTTGTTTATTATCTAATCATTTGGTCCATCAATAATGGAAAGGCTGAACTCAATGCAGTTTAGAACAACTTTACTTTTTTTTTAAGTCTGATTTCCATCATTGCTACAACTGTAAATACTACTACATCCTAGGCCTAAATTATTAGAATCAAACTTGTATTCTGTTGATGCTTAAGTAGACAAGTGTTTGATTTTTATAGATGAAAAAATTTAAAAGTCAACACACTAAAAAACTTTTTTGGGGGTTTGGGGGTAGGGAGACTTTTTTTTCTCAATGCTAGAACTTTTAACAGAAAAGAGCATTTATCATGTGCTTATGCATATTAGCAGGCAGTCATCAAAAAAACATGACTAGAAAATTATAAGGGCAACAAATGATCAAATATTTATATCTAGGAATCACATTTTGCTAAATAGACTCATATAAAATTAGGCAAGTAAGCTCGAACTGAAGTCTTATGACAAATCTCACTTAAGCTCCAAATATGGGATGAAATACCAACAAATGATACTAACAGCTGTGCATGGCAACGAAGCCACTGACTCAGTACAAAATGACGGGTGCTTATTTGTCATAGAAGTCTCTAGAAGGTATCTTCAGTTGGCTTGGTTTTTTACTGAAATGTGTTAATTCTCTAAGGCTGCCCAATACATCTGCCATTCTAATTATACCTGACCCAGTTCTCACATCTCTCCAGGACGAAAGGTTATTTATAAAATACCACCTGAAGGAGATAAACTTGTGAAGTCTTAGGCTAATCAGAACTCCTGTGTTGTGGTATTAACAGCCACTGAAGGGTTCCACTGTAATTTTCTTTCAACTTTAGTTTCCTGTTTGTTGTGAGAATACACTTGTTCTTCACTCATCTGCACAGTTAGTCTGAAGTACAACACAGTATTAATAAGTTTGAAACCAGGCAAAGGTTATCATGCTCACTGTCAGAAAGTCAGGGGGAGTGGCTTTTCCCATTAAATGAGAGAGAGGTTATGTTGGGAAATTGGCTTTCTCCAGTGAAATGAAAGATAAAACACTCGAGTCACAGCATTTGCTGATTTCCATGGTGTAAATACTTCCTCCACTGGTATTTCAAGCTACCAATGGCTGTGGCTCACCAAGTGAAAGAAGTTCCTGGACAATTAGTTTTCACAGGCTAGCAGAGTTGGTTCCACCATAACAATGAGGGCACAAATGAAACCAGGAGCAATGTAATACGTAGGGAGCCTGGAAGAGTTTTACAGTTTTCTTGGTCTAGGGTTTAAATTTAAAGTGAAAACAAACAAAAAACTTCAGTGGGTAGATACCTCAGGGTTTCTCTCGCTCTGGTTGACATTACTAATATATCAAAAACAATATCACCGTGATAAGGAAGGTTTCCGTTTCAGAGTCTTATTCCCTGTTTCAGTGCCTCAAATCTGCACAATATGGAGGCCAGAAGATGTTGCTAGAGGCTCCTCCTCCAAGTACTGCCCAGGGCCAGTATTGCCTAGACTCCCCTCCAGTCCCATGAACCTAGAATTTGGGTGAGCCTTTGGGGTGATCTGAATGGATAAAAATTTAAGAGAGGCACAGTGATCAACCCTATCTTTTAAATGCAGTAGAAATGTCGAAATTAGAGATATGAGATCCAATCACATTCCAAAAAGACCAGGAGGGGAAAAAGTAGTAAATGTTGCATAGGTTTTGGCATATGAAAAGAGGTTCACATAATATGTGGGAAAACAGAGGACATAAATTTAGTAGAGTCTTAAGATTCAAATATGTATCTCAAAAACTTGATTTTAACAGGTTATATACAAATATTTATTTTTTTACTCTCAAGTTTTGTGTCTGAAACCACATGAAAATAGTTTCAATACTTTTGCCTCAGATCCAATACCAGGATGTAATTCTCTTCCTCATACTTAAGTCTACGAAAACATTAGACTTCTCAGAAACCTGAATTCCAGTGATGTCATTCCTATAACATGCCGGAACATTAAAAATATCAAAGTTTTTATTTTTATTTGGAAACATAATGAAAAGAACTGAGATTAAAATCAAGGAAAGATCACTGGACTTAAAATATACTTCCTTATACCATTTCTTTGTAAAGAAAGAATTGGATTTTGTAAGAACAAAAAAAAAAAAAAAAAAAAAAGGATGCTTCTACTCATTTGATCCCAAGGACTTTGTTTTAATGCATCCTGACCATCTGCTTCACTTAGCTGGCCCAGTGTGCCATATAGTGTAGATTCTGCTTAATAGCACTTCTTTTTTGCTTACACATTTGCATGACTCTTGGTGCTCTGAATCAATTTTAAGAGTGCACAAGTTATAAATACAGAAGAAAGAGCAACCTACCAAATCTAAAAAGGACCCTGAAAATGTTCATATTAAGACTGTATGTAGATTTAAGTTCTGTAAGTGATCAAAACATCTGGAAGAAAATGACTAAAACAGTTTGCATCTTTGTGTGTATTTACTTGATGTAATAAAGCTTATTTTCATTAATAAAAAAAGAATGCTTCTACATATGAGTCAGGGGGTGTAAGGATAGTCCTGCTGTTTCATGTCCTTTTCTGGGGAAGACCAGGCACATTCACCAGATCATGCTAACTGGCCTCTGGGCACCATCTCCAGCAGGAAAGACTGAGAACAGCCATGTTCCTGGTTACAACGTGGATGCTAACTACCATTTGCACTTTCATAACACTGTGCCAGGGGAGGAAGAATTTCTCAGGAAAGAATAAAATCTAAAACTAGAAAGATAGCCTCCTCTTATTTCACTGCCTATGTGGCAAATAAGCATGTGCCACATTTTAAGTCAACATTTTATGCAGCTTTCTGTCTCTAAATACAAGCAATTAGACCACATTATATAACTTATGAATCTTGTTTTCATCTAAGTATGTATTTATCATATTTACTTTGGTGCATTTTTATTTATTTTACTTTTCTTGTCAGATAGCATATGTTCTTTGGCTACCTACCATGTGCTAAGTACTGAGTCAGGAGGTATAGTCAACATTAAGATGGGAGTACAGCAGAGCATAGCAGGGGCATTTCCCTGTTCACATACTCAAATATGGACATCGTGCAGATTTAGACACCAGTGGCTTGCAACTGAAGAGGCTCTATTCTATCCCTTCCCGTGGGACATTTTTGGTTGTCACAATTGCAGGGGTAGATACTTTTGGCCTCTAGTGGGTAGAGACCTGGGATGCTGCTAAACATCTTACAACACACAGAAGAGTCCCCCAACACAAAGAATTACATGGCCAAAACATCTATAGTGCTGAGGCTGAGATAGCCTGCTACCACCCAGGCAAGCCCCAAAAGGAGTTGTGTTGCATTTTAGTAATTTTGCCCATGAAGGACACTGTGCAGCAGTCACCAACATCCCAGAGGTACTAGGTAACAAATGCTAGTTAATTTTCAGAATGAAAAGAATCATGAGTACTGGTTAGCAAAGCCTTTCTTTGTTTATGTCATGAAATACCAAGAACTTAGTCATGGGCAAGTAACGTGACCTGTCTGTCCAAAGTCTTTGACTTTCAAATTCTGTCTCAGAAACGATAGCTAACAACATATATAAATGTAAGAAAAAGAGATAACTCCATCCTCATAAACACTGAAACAGTCTTACACTATACAATAGAGTGCGCCTTTAACATTTCTCCTACCCTAAACTCCCTTTCTTTCAATTTTTAAAATTCAGGCTGCTGTTTCGAAGACTGAGGGGGAGTTCTCAAACGTGATGGTTCTTCTTCTTTCTTCTTCTCATTCTCCTTCTCTTCCTCCTCCTCCTCAGTATTATTATTATTATCAGAGCTTTATAGCTATACATAGTAGTTGAGTTTCAACAGGATTCTTCTATGAGATTCACTCAGTCTTGTCTCCCCTTCACTTTCGCTCTTCACTAACAGAATCACAAAAGGTTGGACATATTGGCAGAGATGGATGGCAATCAAAGATGAATTTTTTAGGAGGGCAAAATGATTCAAGGGTGAGAGAAGAAGGTGTTTGTTTAGGCTGTTTTATACCCCTTTTAAAAATCCCAGAAACTCATTTTTCTACAAGGGAACTAAAGATGTCCCTTAAAACTCACAGCTTTGTTACCTGTCCAAGGAATCTGGGACCAAACTCAGTTGGACATTCAAATTAGCTAAGAAGGTACGCCTACGAAAATGTATGCATGTTTACATGAACCACTCTCTAATTTGCTGGATTTCTTTTTTGTTTGTTTATTTTAATTTTTTTGTTCTCTTAATTACAAACTCTTGAGTAGATGCATACAATTGAGTCTGAAGCATATACGTATTTTTCTGAAAACAACTAATTTGGGGAAAAACGTAAGAAAGACTGGCATTCTTTTAAGACCCGGTTTCTTTAATTGAAATGAACTGAAGGTGTTTTTTTTTTGTTTTTTTTTTTTATAATTAGTTTAGATACAATTGTCTTAAAATACTGTTATCTGATTACATCCATTATTCTAACAGTGAAATAAAGAATCCTAAGAAATTAAAACACTGCAGAAATGAAAGGTGAAAAATGATGGAGCATAACCAACGATGTAAAACTACAAGCAAAAAAGCAAGTTCAGAAACATGATTTTCTTTCTGATAATGTAGATCTTCGTGAATATGCGTATTCTTTCTGTGTCTCTCTAGCATACCTCTGCTCCTCAGTCTCCCATTTCAAGCAACCTAATTATCAGAGTGAGTTTTCTAGATTAGGATCATCTAGCAAAGCAAAGCTTACATCACAATGGCTGCCATGCCCCAGGGTACAAAATAACAGGCTGCCACCTGTCACATCTATGGTCAGTGCTGGCATCAGTTCTCCTGACACTCAAAAAGATGGAACATCATGGTGGAAAAATAGGATTGCATCTTATTTGCTTTAGTGAAAATGGGAGGTGAAGGCCTAAGGCTTTCTCTAAAAGGACATGCTATTATTCTCTGGCCCTAATCCCAAACACTTCTTGGAGCTTTTTTTTTTTTTTTAGCACGCCACTACGGAGGCTTCCACCTCAAGTATGTGAGTTCATTTTCACGTTCACAACAAGTCAAGCTCACAGTTTACCCCCAAGTTGTGTGAAAAGTTGTAATATGAATTATAAGCAAGAATCCCATTAGTGAATTATAGGTACCTGGATCATGTCCATTGCAAACAGGTAACGATGGAAACATAAGGATTACGCCATGCTTTCTTTTACCTCTAAGATCAATGCAAGTGGCTCTGATCAGTTTAAAATGCTGGGTGGATTCTTTCAATTTGATGCTCCATCACCTGGTAAATTCTTTTCTTCTTCACAATCACTCGAATGCCAACACTCCCACAGTGCCTTAGGTGGAAATTTCTTCCCTGAGGCTAAGTATTTTCCTTTCTCCATGCTGCAAAACTTCCTTCCCAGCCAGGCTGAATAGATGCATTCTTTTTAAAGACAGTGTGAGTATGGCTGAAGCAACCGGAGCTGGCCACCTTATTCAGGTCTCCAGCAACCAGTGCAATGCCTGCACCTAGAAGTGCCTCATCAATGTTGGTAGGATGTATGGCAATAAGCCATGATGCTTCTCCCAGATTAACAGTCAGCAGAAGGAGAAAAACAAAAATTGCATTTTGCCAAGGTTAGTCCCCAACCCAAGGGAAGCAACATCTATACCAAATGTTTTGGTTTTACCATCAGAGGAGATAGTCATCTACGTCAGTGTCTCCATCTGTCATTTAATAGAGAATTTTCCACAAGGTTTAAAAGACCTACAAGAAATAAAACTCTACCTTGAAATGTGGTAGCACTTAATACCACCTTGTTCAATTTCAGCCGGACTTAAAATTTAACTGCAGATACTTTAATATGTTATATATATTCACAAAAAATGTTTTAAGCAAGAAACCAAGTTTAAGTTGCTTTTTAATTGTAATAATGTTGTCTAAAAAATATCAGCTGTTACACCAATAGATAATAGACATATTGCATTTATGCTTTTTACAATTTAAAAAGTCAGTTTGATGGCTTCCCTTTAACATTCTTAATTTGCAGTAAACATTAGTTCTCGAATGTTCAGAACACATTAGAGGACTGGAATGATGATTACAACCACAACAATCCCAGCAGCCGAGATTAACATCTCTGTCTGTCAGGACCTGTGCTACATGTTTCCCATGTATCACTTCATGTAATTCTCAAAAAAAGCTAAATATTTGATACGTATTATTAATTCCCATTTTACAGAGAGAATAGGGATTAAACCTTATTTGATGCATACGAATTTACATTTAGTAGATGTAGACAGGCTGTGCATTTGGGCAGCCTGTGCTAGTAAAACAAACTAAAGTTACTAGAAATTTCTACTTACAGTTTCTAGTCATTGCTGAATTGTTACTAAGCATTGTGGTAAGTACTTATTATCAATTATCTAGTTGTTTTCACAAGGGACATGCAAAGTAACATTAGCGCCTATACTATACCTATGAGAAACAAATGATTTAATTGGCCCAAGGCCACAAATTATTAAAAATTCTCTCTTAAATACAATATGTTCTGCCCCAACCCCAAAAACAAAACAACTGCAAAACAACTGCCTGAAGAAAACTAACCTGATAGGGTAGTATCTGAAATATAAAGAACTCTAGTATTCTTCTTAGGGATAATATCAGGGGTTAACAAACACTTTTTGGAATGGCAAGTTTTCAGCTTTACAGGGTTTGTGCTTTCTCTTACAACTACTCAACTCTGCCCCAATAGCATGAATAAGCCACAGATGATATGCAAATAAATGGGACTGGATGATTATTTACATACAAGTTCTAAATTTCTAGACATGCTCAGTGTGGAAAAGATAATAAGATGAATACATGCCTATAGCAAAGCAATAAGCACTTACAAAGGAGCACAGGTTAAACTGAATGAGGTGTATTTATAAAGAAAAGTCAAGTAAAAGCATAATTTGGGCATTAGTGTAGCAGAAATGCCCTGGAGCACCTGGGCCCAAATCCTGCCTTCACTACTAATTGGTCTGCTGACTGTGCAATTTTGAGAAAAAAAAAGACGATTTAGGCTTTACGTGGGGTGTAAAATGTCTACCACACAGCAAAGTAACAAGGGAGAAAGATAGAACTGCTGCCCTGAAGGGCAAGGAGATGGCAATCCTGAAAACTTCTATCCACAATAAAGAATTTCAGCTTGGGCCTGCCATAATCTCTCAGAAGGCAAAACCATGTTTGGTGTGCCCCCATCGTGCCTTCTACCCAAGGAGACACCCAGCTGGCAGCAGGGGTGCAGAGAACACTTGCTAAAGAAATCAGGATAGGGTAAAAAGCAGTTTCCCTGGGTGGATAAAACCAGCTAGATCACATCAAAGACTTCGTCACTTACTACAATTCCCACACCTCATCAGAATTCCCCACTCAATCAGAAATTACCCTGAAATCTTGGGTTTATGAAGTGTAATCTCTTCTTAAAACAAGAAAATTAGGAGCAAGTGTCTATGCTACTACGGTTTTACTCAACTTGGTAATGGCCTATTCCACTAGATCAATATTCCACTTTTTATTAATTACCGAAGACAACAATAAACCTGAAAGCTGACTGGATTTTGGAATAATGTGCGTACTTTCAATGCATTTTTCCTCTGAAATCAGAAACACAGAACAGACCTCTCACACTTTGGTATCACTGATGCTAACACAGCGTGGCTGAAAATTTTATGACCATGCTGAAATGTCTTCTATTTTTATTTTGTCTCTCTATTTCTTCCAAATGTTAATGGGTCACAAAAGTACTGAGTTTTTTATGAAGCAGTTAAGGACTGGTGTTAGTAGCAATAAGCTGGCGATGATGAAACAATTTTCTTTGGGTTGTAAATCACATTTTCCATCAGGGGCTAAAGCATTAACATTGAAAATGAGATTGCAGGCCCCTTTCACTGTCTCTTCTTTTTGCAACTCACTGTCAACGATTGTTTTCTGCCTACAGAAGCAGGCTACTTCAAGTTTTTACACAGTGAGCATGTGTAAATGGCATGGCCATTGCTCTTGACTGGGGCAATTTTTACCTTCTGCTAATAAGCGAAGGGAAAGGTCAATTCCCTTTAGCGTTACCGTCTAAAATGTCCACATCTTCATTGGAATTAGCTGGGACTACAAAGAAACTATCTCATATGGATACAATATACTGTAACATATCTCCATTAGGCCCCCTTTTCCAGAAAGATTTTCCTCAATTCTATCTTTTGTCTACTTCAGGAGACTTTGAATGGATGAATTCCTATTAAAGGTTCTTTAATTTCTGGCAATAACAGTCAGTGCCTTTAAAAGACCAGGTACTTGCTTTCAGAAACTGCTCTTCTTGCAATCAACATTATTAACTAGTTATCTTTTTTTTAAATATATTTTTAGTTGTAGATGGACATGATACCTTTATTTTATTTATTTATTTTTATGTGATGCTAAGAATTGATCCCAGTGCCCCACACGCGTGAGGCAGGTGCTTTACCACTGGGCCACAACCCCAACCCTTAACTAGTCATCTTTTAATAGGTTCTTTTTTGTTTTGTTTCATTTCTCTTCAGCCTTGAGCCTAGAGATTTAAACAAAAATTTTTTTTCTTTTAACTGCCTTTGTCTTTCTGTAGAAAATACTAGAACGTGTATGTCCTTCTATGTCCTGCTTTAACACCTAAGATTGCTACACGTAAAACTGAAAAGCAAACTACTAACTGAGAAGGTAACAAGACCACATGATCTCGACAGAACTCTGCCTTAATGTGGAATATGATCCCAAGTTTATGGTGGTAACCACTCCCTGTAATGCATAAATTATGGCACTCCTTATCACCTGACGCCTCGAGAGCAGTTACATCAAATCCAAATCTCTGTTGTCTATTTGAAAAATCTACAGCACATGATGCTGAGTTAGTCCTTGGAGAATTAATCATTCCAGTTAATGCCCATATTGGCCAGTCTGGCGCTGAAGACCTCCACATAACTTAATTTCCTCAAATTCTATTATGTAGGACATCTGCTCTAACTCAAATGAGACCAAACCTCTCTCCCAGCCATGCCCCATACCTTCCCACAGCACCATATTTATGTCGCTACTTCCCACTGATGCTAATGTGCTCTCTGTCCCACAAAATCAACCAGCAGCCAGTCCTTCCAGTCCTAGTTCAAATGCCATCTTCTCCATGGAACCTTCTTTGATCCATCTGTAGTTCTCTCTAGTCTTTGAAGGAGGCTCCATATTCATATTTTTTTATAAAATAGGTTGAGTTTATATTTATTTGGCTTTGATTTCTTGCTAGATTTTAACACCCAAGAGGGTTGGCCAGCCTGTGGGTGCGCATCATTCATTCCATGTGGCCTAGCAAAATGGCTTGTACCAAACAGGTTGAGTAAAGAGACTTTTAACTATTATATAAACAGCTGTCCTGATGGACTGCAAAAGAACTTCAGTTCCATTGTTGAATACTAGCTACTATAATTTTTGGTTACATAATGTTTAGGTTTTAAGAAGAGAAGTCCTGGAAAATCAGGTTTCCCAGATGAAGACATTGGAGCTAACAAGTTCACGTGACCAGATCTGGCACTGTTGGCCCCAAGTGACATTTGAAAAATGCTCAGAAAAGGATGCCCTGAAAATTTCAAACACAGCATGGTTCAGATGAAATGTGCATTTATTTGCACATGCATTTATGTGCTAAAATGAACAAGAAACTGTCATTAAGTAGGGACTAATAACATGAAACAATCCACCTAGAACTTATGTTCATTTATATGTTCTTTCACTAAAGAACATAATATTTTAATTGGATTTTGAGCTAATTCTGAGTGTTCAAGTCATAATTATCTCAGGTATAAAAGTTACAAGATAAAGAAATGTTAAGTGAAAGAAAACAGAAACCAAAGACCAAATACTGAATGATCCCACTTGTATCAAATGTTCAGAAGAGGGTAAACCAATGGAGAAAGAAAGATTAGCTTTTGCTTGGGGCTGGGAATAAGTACAGGGATCAAGTGAGAGGTGGTATGAAGGAAATTACTGGGGTGATAAAATGTTCTGAGATTGTATTATGGAGATGGTTAAACGCCATTTGGTTAAATATTAAAGTCACTGAATTATATGCTTAAAATGAGTGGATGTCTTTTGATATGTAAATCATTTTAAAATGCAACAAAGGGAAGGCAATACTAATAGTGATAATTAGGAACCTGCTCAGGCAGAGAAAGTAGCCCATTTTAAGCTCTAATACAACAATAAAGCTGAAATAATTCACCTTAATAAAAAGTGAGAGGAAGTCTGACAATGTTGTAACTTTTGTGGATAAACTTCAAAGGTATTTGCAATACACTAAAATTTAATCAGTGCATATTTCTTCAATCTAATTCTAGAAACATCTTTTATTACCTGCAAAACAAATGTGTAACCCTTAAGCAACCTGACCCCCAAATTTACTAGTTGCTATAATATTTGGTTGTTTAATGGAAAGCGAATACTTGTTTTTGTCTCATGAAGAAAGAAGCCTTTTTGTTCTTTTGGTTCACAGCATTCTCAACGGGAACATTAATTTAACAGAAAAAGAAAGTCTAAGATATTAGCATCTACTTCTTAAAGAAGCAACTTACACTCCCCAGTTAAATAGCTTAAGCATAACAAAAGTCATCCAAGTTAAATTTTGTGGCACAAATAATGGATACTTGCCGAATCTTAGTTAAATCTCATAACTATTGATGGAACAAAGGATGTTTTGAAATTTTTCTATAAACCTAGCACTCCGTATGATAATTGAATCAAGTCCAGTCCTTACCATCACTGCGCTCACAGTCTCGCTGGTAAAAGAAGTAACAGACAATACCATGCAAAAAATACCCACCGCCAAGGCAACAAAAGGAGATTGAATGCTTAGTGTTTGTCAAATGAGATGGTTCCTGGGTGGGTGGAGTCTTGCAGAACAAGGCACAGAATAGATTGTATGATGAGGAATTCCTATTATTTGAAATGAGCTCTTGAACTGTTTTTTAAAGCAAAAAAACCCCAAAAAAACCAAAAAAACAAAAAAAAAACCCAACAAGCTTCCTAAGAAGCCTTCTTATTTGTTATCTTGGGAAAAAATTATTAATTATTAATTAATTATTAATTATTATTAATAAATAATAATAATAATTATTATTTTTTTTTTGGCTGGGGAAGGCAGTGCCGATAGGGTAGACTGAAATTTCAAACTCTGGTATGATACCTTCTTTTATCCCAAGAAATTAAATTAAAAAAAAAAAAAAAACAGCCGAGAGTGGATTACCTCGGACCACCTCTTCCACAGACTCCGTGGTGGTGGTGGTGGTGGTGGCAATGCTGGTGGTCCTCTCTGTTGCCTCTTCATAGGGTTCCTCGGCCTCCTCCTCTCCCTCGTCACCATCCTCCACGTCTTCGTCATCATCGGCTTCTTCTTCCTCAACATCAGTCACTTCCTCCTCCTCTGCCACTTCCACTACTTTGTCTTCACTGCAAGAACAAACAGAAATCATTCATTGCGACAGTGAATTAAATGAATTTCAGGAAGGGAAACAACAACCAGGAACTTTGGCAATTCCTGAGGGAACATGGCATGAAAGAAAAACACACAAAGCTTGAAGCCAGCGGGTCTGAGCATGAACTCTGGCTCAGTAGGTCGCAAGTGTTTTTCGTTTGGATTTTCAACACAGCTCTTCTTAGTTTACACGGTTGCAAAAATAGGAAGTCATGATTCCAACTATATGACATTTTGCAAAAAGTGAAACTGTGGAGACAATAAAGAGATCAGTGGTTGTCAGGGACTTGAGGGGACAGAGGAAGAGCTAAGGTAGAGCATGAAGGATGTCTGAGGCTGTGGAACTATTCTGTATGCTGCGGCAGCAGGGGGCACGTGAAATTACACATTTGTCAAAACCCACAAACGTGCATCACAAACGTGACCACCAGTGTATAATATGAACACTGGTTCCTAATTTATCAGTATTGATTGAATGTGTCACACTAAGGCAAAATGTTAGGAATTAGGGGAAACCATGGGGGTGGGGGACCTGAAAGCAGGCAGAGAACCTTCATACCGTCCACTCAAATTCTCTATAAACTTAAAACTGTTCTGAAAAATAAAGTCTGTAAAAGAAGGGGGATTTCAAATCTGAGTTTAGTGTGTTAAAGGAATTATCTCTCATAACATCTATGAAAGAAGCACGCGACACCTGCACAGAATAAGATACTCAGTAAGCACAAGTCAAGCAATGCTATTGAAAGTTGAAATTGTACAGAAGGGGAAGAAGAAATGGACTTAAATAAATCTGTAACACCCCATCGTTAGGGAAACCTACTGAAACTATTTAGTTGAGCTTCCTACACTAATTGCTTATGATTTTGCAAAATATCAATATTTCATTAGTTCTCAAATTTTGGCAAGCACCATCATTACCTAGACGACTTAATAACCAGCCACCCACCACCCTCAGAGCTTCTGAATCAGTGGGTCTGGGAAGAGTCCTGAGAACCTACATTTCTGACAAGTTTCCAGGTGATACTGATGCTATGTATCAGGGGAACAACATCCTGAGACCCTTCAAACAAGGAATACCAAGAATGATGGCAAGAGATAACCAGCAACTCAAAGTAAGAATTGGAAGAAGATCAGAAATCATATTTATGACATTAAATATCTATGCATTGATGCACCAAGGGCAATAAACCACCAAGACTGGATGGCAAAGAAAGGACACACTGAATGAAAATTTAAAAGGCCTATTAACCCCTCCCTTTCCCCGCTCTGCCCTGCCCCAGAAATATGTGTGTGCTTCTGCAGTCCTGGTTGAGAGCATCTGTAAGAAGATAAAGGAAGATGGGAATGAAGCGTGAGATAGGGAGAGTCTATCACATACCCCCTGGCAGGCAGCAGAGAGAGATGCCTTTGATCTGAGCACAAAATCAATTCAGGAAAAAGACCTGGATGCGGTGGAGATTTCCATGTCCCAGAGCAGCTGCTGCAGGTCTATTTGAGAAGTACTATCTTAATAGGATTAAAAGCTGCTCTGTTATTATGCGAATGCCACACCCCACACCCTTCCAAAAAAAAAGAAAGCAGAGGGGAATTATTGCCCCAGAGCCCATTCTGGCGGACAAGAAGGGTACGTGATAGGAATCTGGGGTGACTGAACCAGTCTGTTGTGAAGCCTTGAAATACAGCATGATGGAGGAAATCTGATTTCAAACATGTCAGAGGGGGAGATGTCACCCATGATGTCACCCATGGTCCACAATGTAGAAAGAAAGACGATTCCAGAAAGCAGAAAGGCTTTCAAAATTCAATGTGTGACAGGACAGCTACACGAAATTTTGCTGAGATACTCAGAGACAAATGCATCACTAAAGGGAATTCTCTGAGTGCCTCAGAATTTCAAGGATTTTTAAGACAAGTTGTAGAAAGACATGCAAGACCCCCTCAGAACACATGAGATTACGAATAATGCAAGCATAAAGGATTTTTATACAAGTGCTATAAAAATGTATATGACTCCTCAAATGGATACTTTTCTAACTCTGAGTAAATATGATGCAAGGATAATGAATGATCAAATCTAAAGAGGTTTGAAGCATTTGGCTACGGAATAAAAAGCAACTTGTTAAGCAGAATAATTTGTGTGTTAATACAGAGAAAATTCTGACCAGTGATTTTCACATTTCCACAAGACCATGAAGAATACATGAGAAGAGGCAGAGAAAACATTGGCATTGACAACCAGATGATACAAACCTTCACCTGCTTATAGATAAATGGGGTGAAACAACTGATTTCTTGATTGCCTACACAAACATTTCTGCACAAGAGTCTACTCCTTGAGGCAACATTTAAAAAAAAAAAAAAAAACAAAAAACTGAACTGAACAGTTGCTCAGCTGCCTCAAACTTCACCTAAGGTCCTGTTTCCACATTGTTCTGCAGAATCTCAAAGTTCTGCTACTAAAAAGAGAAATAAAGATGACCTGAAGCACGCCATCAGTTAGCTCACCATGTTTGAGATCTTTTCATTTAATCAAATCATATGCACAATACTGTCGAGTTCTCCAATTTAGGTGGAAAATTCAAGCAAAACCAGGGAGAAAAATTAAATCAAGCTGGTGTTCTTTTTAAACCACGAACTTTGCACATGATCTTGAACCATGACTGCAGTAACAATGTCCAAGTACACAGTCCAGGCCTGAGATAGCGCTGTGCTACCAAGGAGGATGGGGAAAACATGATCCTGGACATCTCCAGGTGCCTCCCAGCTTTCTTTGTTATTACTTGAATGTCACTCTTAAAGGTCCAAACAGAAAACCTGCCTAGGAAAACAGCTGTTTAAAGTGATCTGCATTCTGGTATGTGCCTAGCCATGAAAAAGAGTGAATTACACGCCCATCATCCATTACTGCATCTGCCTGCACAATTTACTGGCATAATAACAAGGAGCAGAGATACATAACAGTTCAACTGGCTGAGGAATTAAATTACTTGGCCTAAGAGAACTTGGGTCCAGTCTTATTACCATAGCTTTGATTTCTGGAATTAAATTTAGATGTTCACGAATTCAATGATCTATTCGGAGGGACACTGTTTAAAGCAGTAGCACACAATTGTGTTTTAATGATGCTGTTTCTTCCCCAAGAATTCCAAATATGCCAACATTCCAACTTCTAATTATAGTTTTTAAGAGTACTAGGAAACAAGGAAAAGAAAAAAAAAAATTACTTTAACACTGTCACTTTGAATGCCAGACAGTTGTTACGTGATGTGACTCAGGTGAGCCAGTTTTGAAAGCTGATCACAGTGTAAGAAAACTCAGAGGGATTGGTTTACAGAAATGTGAGGCTGAGCATCACAGAGCAATTTCTCATGAACAACCAGAATAAACTCACAACAAAACAGTCTCTTGATAACATGGCCAAATATTCATATCACATTCACAAACTTTAAAGGCTGTCAACTTGCAGCGGATAGCTTTTACAGGTTTTTAATACTAATTTTGAGAAACACTTCTATAGAAAGGAGAAAAAAATTTGAAAATGCTGACCATCCCAAGGGTGTCTGAATGTAATAAGAAGGTCAAAAGAACACCCCACTATGAGGAAATAAATCACCAACGAGAAAATTTTATGCGTTGGCATGCAAGATTTTTACTTTGGTGAAGGATAAACTGTATCACAAAGGTAAATCTCCTTTTATTGCTAAGTAGGTTAACTTTGATATAATCTACTTGCAGTTGGCTCCTGAAAGTCCTTTTATGTAGTATGATTTACATACCAGTTTTAATTCCTTCTTATTAAAATCATACAAAACAATTCATCATTTGCATTTGTTGAAAAAGCCATAGGACATTCCAGAAAAGGCTAAATTATTAAGACAGTAGAAAGATCAGTCACTAACCAGGATTAAGGGGGAGGCGGGATGACGACTCAGAACCCAGGGATTTTAGGGGAGTGAAACTATTCTGTAGGATATTGAAAGGTGGATATATGTCATTTAGGGGTGAACCCTAGTGTAAATTATGGACTCCCAGGGAGTGATAGGGATGTGCCAATGTAGATTCATCGATTGTAACAAATGTACCCCTCTGGGGGGCATGTTGATAATGGGGGAGTTGGGGGTGGGGAAATAAGAGGTACATGGGACATTTCTGTACTCCTGCCCAATTTTGCTGTGAACCTAAAACTGCTCCAAACAACAGTTTTAAAAAACTTAAATAAATAAAAACTTTCAAAAAGCTCCATTTATTCTTTCACAGTCTCTGTTAAGAGTGACATTTTTTTCTTCCTGTTGTAAGACAAACACAGGAAACGGCAGATTCCCATGGTTATGTGGGTGTGAGCAATCATGAGACCTAGACTTCTGTAGTGATGAGTGAAAACAACCAATGTCAATTCCCCAAATCCAACAACCTACAGGGGGAAAGGCCAGAGGGGGCCCTGCCAATAGGAAGCAGCTCACACCAGTGTACCTTGCTGTGGAGCAAAAAAGGGTCTTGGAGAGTCTGCCATGGTCAGGAATAGCAAGAGAATGAAGCAAATTTGTTTTTACAAAGATAAACAGATGTTTCTCCCTGCTCTGCATCAGCTCTTAGGATCGCCCGTTTTCCAACAGGAAGGTGTGATGGCTGGGTCAGTCAATTTGTTTCAAAGGAAAGCACTTTCTGAAAGTATTGCTGTTGAAGTAGGAAGATCTGAAGTTGTAGAAAATGTGAGAAAATGTAAAAGAAAGGAAGCTGGTTGTCTGTGGTCCCCAGGAAATTTTTCCAGATGGGGAGGGTCAAAGAAGAAAACCAGTTCTCCCTCCTCAAGGTAAAAGAAAGACATCGATTCTCAGAGGACACGGGTAAACATCCAGGAGGTAAACTCAGGGGCATCATCGTGTGAGGAGGAAGCTGGGGTTGAAGGGGACAGTGGGAGGATTCTGGGGTCCTCCACCTAGTTATGTTGAGTTGTACTTGGGATGTGTACTCTTCTCTTTATGCACATTACAGGTCAGTTAAAAGGTGTACGAAAGAGAGAATTCTGCTAGAGTAATATCTCACTCTTCTCTTTGTAAATACTCTCACAGATTATTCTAGAATAAGAGCTCTTTTTAAAATTGGTAATATTGTGATTTTTCAGCATCTCCACACCTGAAAAAAAATAGACCCTCACTCCAAACCTCTAGCACACTATAAAGGCACATGACAAACCAAAGATAAAAATAAACAGAAGATTATGGTGTTACGTATTTTTCAAAAATCAATATAGAGATTCTTTTGTTATGGCCTTGGTAACTTGGTTCAATAGATTAAATAATGTATCTTCTAAATTGATTATTTCAGTAGTTCAGATATTTTGTAAATAAGTTTTATATTTGAAGGGCTCAATCCATTGTGTTTTTATAATTACTACAAAAAGTTTTCCTGCCTTCAATGCTATAGGATTAGAATCTGTTATGTATAGATAATACCATCTGAAAATTGACACTATAAATTTCTCTTCAGAAGTCCCAGTACTATACAGCACTGTGATCTTGTTTTCAGTGGCTTAGCTACCTGTGGTCAAATATGGTCTGAAAATAGTAATTGGGAAATTTCAGATACAAACAATTCATAGGCTTTAGCTAATTTTTATTGTAGAACCTGCCTAAAACCACCCAACTTTATTAGCAGTCATTGCTGTTAATCTCTGACTGTCTCTGGGTTATACATTAATCTTTTATCATAGGTCTGCATGTTTAGAAAAAAACAGTGTACACGGAGTACAGTATTATCTGAGATCTCAGGCATCCACACACCATCTTAGAACGTAATCCCCCTGGTTAAGGAGAGACCAGTGTGGCTCCTTGTCTTGACAGCATGTTTTACATAGTGGATACTGTTAACTGCTCAGTTAAAAGATTTCTGAAAAGCTGATGAACCTTCTTCTGCTGAAAAAGGCATAGGCCCTTGTAGCAAATGCTATTTGTAAGTGAACTCAAGTCTTTCCTTGACTACAGGTTAAGTACAAATACTCCAAATTCCTGTCTCCCTGGAAACTGGGAAGACCTTGCAATGGACACATTTCTGAATAATCAGATGCCAGGATTTCTGCTTGGCCTTCTTGGAGAATACTCTAGGATAGTTTTTATTTTCTAGATGAAAAGGTTCATTCTCAGTGGCCAGAACCCTTTGGTTTCTTTATCTTTACTTTTCCATGTTTTTCCAACCCAGATGGACAACCACTATCTGTCAATTGTTTAGTGATGAACATCAGGATGCAGCCAGTTAAGCAGACCCATGGAAAGCTACTAACCCATTGTACCACTGTCCCAGCCTCTGCTCCCCACCACCAGTGACTGGATCTTCTTTTATGTGCAGCCAAAAGCATCCTTTGCAGAGGGTTCAAAAGCCCAGCCAGGACCCATAGTTAAGGATTCCCACTTTACGAAGATAACAGCAAGAGTGGCCACCAAAAATTCATGACTCAGGCAATTAAAGATGAGCTGCAGGGCACAATGTGGATCTAAAATTAGCCTGTATCGTCATTCTTACACATTTAGTGATGCTTGCTTATTCTGGGTGAGAGATTCTACACTAATTGCCGTATGAGTAACAGAGATAATATTGCATGTTATATGCTTTGGTAATTCAAAGGAAAACTGTTTCCTGAGAGCCAGAGACATCTGAGCAGATAGGATATAAAAGTAGGATGAGGTAGAAATATCTATTCAATACCCAATCAGGAATAAGAAGTAAGCAAATTTGATTATAACAGAATTTCACATGGACAATGAGATAGGCTAAACTATAGAAACAAATGTATTCTTATTTTTTTCTTTAGTTAATGGACAGTTAAGCATTTGTGCTGAAAGTGAAATGCACAGATTGATAACAAGCAAAACAAAGGCAAGGTATCCATTCATCCAACCGACCACCAAACTATTCCATTAAAGTACTTCTCTATGCCACACACCTTTTTACAATGCTTTTTATCAACATTTACAATGCTTTTTATCAAGTGTGAGGTACTATTTCAAAACTGGGGATACACAGGTGAACAAGACCAAGTCCCCTACTTTCCTGAAACATACACAGAAGAGGTACAAGATGAGCAAATAAATTTAAAAATGATTCAAAGGGGTAAACAGGGTTAATGTGCTAGCAAGTGATTATAATAGGTGTTTGTGGGAACAGAGACATGGAATACTGAGTCAGGCACTGAGAAAACGAGGGGGCTGGCAGATGGTGAAGGCAGAGGTAAAAACAAATGCAACAGTCAGCAGGCTCAAGAAAAACAACAAAGAGACAGTAAGCAGAGGAAGCAGTGAATGAAGAGAAGTGTAAGAGAAGAGGGTGGAGACAGACAGGCAGAGTGACTCAGGTAGCCATGTTTATCACACGCGACTGGAATGTCTCCATCTGATTTAGTTTTTAATGATAGCTCTGGCTGCTGGGTAGAATGGACTCTAGGGAGACAGGAGTGGAAACTGAGAGGCTGGGAGCTGGGGATACACTGGAAGGCCTGGGCAGCTCACTGGGCAAATGGGCAGAGATAGACAACGACTTCATCCTGTGTATAAATTTAAGTTTACCACCCAGGTTAACAAAACGGCCAGGAGATCCAAAGAGTGAGATCTGACCAGATCTGATGGGCTGCAGTGTGATTCACAGAAGGCCGTGTGTAAACTGGTAGCACCTGGATAGAACGTTTAAAAGATTATCTCTCTGGCTCTCTCCTACGGTATTAGACACTCAAGGTAAGATGAATATTTCAGCAATGGAAACAGTCTAACTAATATCCCTAAGGCCTGATAAGACAAATACAAGGATGGGGTGGTTCACAGAAAAAATGGCCACAGCTTCTTTAACAAGGTGGTGTCAAGATATTAAAAATGTTGCAGGGCGCCGTGGTGCACACCTGTAATCCCAGCAGCTCAGGAGGCTGAAACAGGAGGATCACAAGTTCAGAGCCAGCCTCAGCAAAAGTGAGGTGTGCTAAGCAATTCGGTAAGACCCTAAATAAAATATAAAATAGGGTTGAGGATGTGGCTCAGGTGGAGTGCCCCTGAGTTTAATCCCTGGTACCACACAGACCCCCCAAAAATATTAAAAATGTCATTGTGAATCCTAAGAGTTAAGGACACAAGGAGCTGGGCCTAGTGCTAGACAGGATCTGACGTGGAAAAACAAAGTGTGAAGGACATTTTTGGGAACAAGGGAATATCTGACCATGAACTTGGTATCCAATGATATTAAAATTATTGGCTAATTTTGTGGGTGAGTTGGTGTTATCTGGGCCCTGTGGGAAAATGGTTTCAGATTTCAGAGACACAATGACATATTAATATGCTTGCTGTCTGAGCTTTTCTTTAAAATATTTCAGCATCATATAAAGCATGCTGAAGGTGTAATATGATATTCTGGCAAGACTCTTAAATTTGGAATATAATTACAGTAAAAGGCTAAATTGCTTTTTTAAAGACTATCTGGGAGGCAAGAAAGACCATCTATAACAAAAGTAGATTATTGTCCTGACACATTTATGAGCCAACCAGGATTAAGGAGAAGCACCTAAGGTGACAGAAAGTTTCAGAGTCCTTTTATACTCTTCATATGCAAAACAAAAGTTTGGTTAATCTGATGCTAGGCCAGAAAACTTTAAATGAGCAAATTCTTCACATCCAAAGATTTAGGCATTGATAAGTGTGGGCCATCTATCTATCTACCCATTCATCCATCTATCTATCTGGTGGGGAGCCAGGAATACATATCTTTAACCATTTAGCATATATCAGCATGCCTGCTTGGTTCCAGGGTCTGCTCCACATTCTAGGGATGCTGCAGGAAATACAGGAAATTCCCTTTCCTTGTGGCACTTACATTCAATAGGGAAAGACTAAGAAATCAAGGCAAATATGTCATATGAGCATATCCAAGGTGAGACGTGATAAAATGGGCAGGAGAGGGTCTGCTGGGGTGTCCAGGGATGGGGGAGTTGGGGGGCGGGGGGCACTCAGTTTTTAATGAGGGCAGGAAGAGAAGATGCCCTGGAAAAGTGCCATTTTAGCAAGAACCATGTGCCTGGCATCCTTTTTCACTGTCTACACACATGAGAACTAACAGAAAGCTACGAGAAGTCTGTGAACTAAATGGTTACACAGCCCTCCATAAAAGTCACAAAGTAAGATCAGTCGGACCTTTCTTTTCAGGGGGACTTGTCAAAGACCTGTTGTTCCTTAGGAAGAAGAGATGCTGCCCACTTCCATGAAAACAGAAGTGGTTCTGTTTGGAAAGCAATAAGAACCTCAGCTTCTTCATGCAGCACACTGCAAATACCATAGTGATGCTTGTCCTGCCCCAAATTCTTTTCTTAATTTTTATTTTTTTGGTGCTGGTGATTGAACCCAGGGCCTTTGGTACATGCTAGGCAAGGACTCTACCCCTGAGTTACATCCCTAGTCCTTTTTATATTCTATTTTGAGACAGGATTTCACTAAGTTACTCAGGCTGGCCTCCAACTTGCAATCCTCTTGCCTCAGCCTCTCAAGTTGCTGGTTTAACAGGTGTGCCACCACTGTGTCCAGCTGTCCCACATTCTTAAGTGGGCCCACTCCCTAGGAGGAAGTCCATACGTCTGTACCACACTCATCCTTATGTGGTACAAAATAAGGGGGGAAAGTTACACTGTGGTTTCACACGTTTATAGCCTAAGGCTTCCCTCACTTCTTTGTTCTGAGGGTTTAAAATAAGCAAAAAAGTATTTTAAATTATATAGTGAAGGTGGAGACAGGCACAGCCCTATTACTACTGTGTCATTAAAGTCTTGGGTTAGCCAAAACATTTAGAGGAAGGACGTTCTGGAGTGATAAAATTTTTTGTTCATTTCCCATGAGTGAGACAACCTTTTCACTCTTTTGACAAGCCCGCTTCCTTGCCTCGGCAAGTATTTATTTTAGAAGTATCTGTAGTTGATAGCTGAGAAATTTTAGAGTCAAAATTCCAAATGTCAACACTCCTCGGCATCATAGAAGGAAAGGGGCAATGAAATGCAGGTGGCCATGTATTGATTCTTAGGTGAAATTCCTGACAGCAGCTGCTTTTATGATCTCTTTCCCCTTCTTAAGAAAAGATTATAGTTAAATACACAGTGGTCCCCCTGAGTGAAATTTTACTTTCCATGGTCTCAGTTATTCCCAGCTGACCACAGTCCTAAAATATTAAATGGAAAATTCTGGAAAGAAATAATTCATAAGTTTTAAATAATTTTTTCTTTGTACAGCATAGTTTTGTAATTTTTCTATTTTATTTTCAGCTATTGTATATTCTTTCTGTGCCTTGTGGATAAGTTAAAACTTGATCATAGGTCTGCATGTACAGAGAAAGCCCGTGTAAAGAAGGTTTGGTAGGCTCTGAGGTTTCAGGCATCCACAGGAGTCTTGGATCATACCCTTGCAGATAAGGAGGGACAACCCCAGTTAATTGAAGGTTCTAGTTATCTATATCCTAGTACGGATATGTGTGCTGGGTACATGTTCCAGAGCTAGTATCTGTGGGTTTGAATCAGGGCTGCCACTACCAGCTCTGCTGTGACTGTGAGCAAGTAACTTATTCTGCTCTGACTTGGTTTCCTCATCTTTAAAATGGAATGATAATATTAATTACCTTAGGGGATGCTATGAATAGTGTAAACTGAACAACTGGAACAACACATACTAAGAGATAAATATTATACCTATTTGCTATTATTAGACTATAGCTTGAATTTATAATTTGCTTTTCTTTCAACACTCTCAGGCTTGAAAACAGTATAAATAAAACTATAATTTATTTTGGATACATAATGTTTTCCTTGAAGTTTGTTATTTCAGAAAAAAAAAAATCTATGAAGAACTATTCTTTATTAGGCACTATATCTAGCAAATTCCCAACTGCTGACCCCAGTTTCTGAGGCCTACAGAGATGTACTTGTAAACACACATAAAATAGTGTCATAAGTGATGTGCATATTAACACACTGAGAAAGAGTATTCACTGACAGGTCTGGGAGACACAGACTGGAAAGTCATTTGTAGAAGGAGTACTAAGTGAACGGGGAGGTAATAAACGAATAGAAATCTCCATAGAAGAACATGTGAAAAGGGGTGTTGTGGACAGAGGGACCTGAAGGTAAAGAAGAGATGAAGTATCTGCAGCAACTGCCAATAGCTCAGTGGGATTGGAGAACAGGAATGGCCATGGAGAGTGAGCAGAAGGGAGGTTCAGCTCTATTCCAAAGAACTTTTGCTGTAAAGGTTGAAGAGTTTGGACCTTAATCTGTGAATAGGCACAGCCTAACAGAAAAGCTGTAGGCAGAAATGTGTCAGGATCAGTGGTACTTCAATAAGCATGAGCTTGCAGGAGCTCAGAGGGCAGACAAGTGAAGGAGTGACCAGTGGGATGGGGAGAAGGCCCTGTGGGGTGGAGCCAAGGGAGACAAGGAAGTGAGAGCTCTAATAAAATAACCTAATAGAACTGGTAACCGTCTGGATGGAGGGAGTTAGTGAGAAGATGAAGCTGATACTTTGGGGTGGAGATGGACCAGCAGCATCGTGGGATACAGCAGGAAGAATGAATGGCTCAGAATGGGAGTTAGGGGGTTCAGCTTTGATCCTGACAGATTTGAGATAATGTGACATGCTACTGGAGAGACATCTGGCTGATGTCTGGAAATGAAGGGCTAGAAATTTGGGCCACAAATACACAGATCTGAGAGGCACAGTTTTTCCATTTTCCATGAACCAAACAGCTGCACATTTTTGTTGATTTATTTAAAAAAAAAAAAACAAAAAACTGAAGAGCCACCCTTCCTGAAAGATCACAGATAATAGACCAGATGGCCGCTCACTTTGTGCACTGCTAATATGCCCCATTATAACATCACACATAAGGAGAAATGGAAGCCAGCCTTCTGAAGTTCATCACATCAGTCCACCTGCCTTTCTTCCCTTCTCTCTCCACAATCATGTTTCAAGCCTGTTTCGCAGTTCAGAGATCAATGAGTGAAATTTCCTGAGGAGAAAACTACAGAGTATCCACTACAGTATCCACTACAGAGGCTAATCAGGAACAATGTTTAAAAACAACAGTACCTGTGACCCTTAGGGGATTCCTGAAATTGAGGTTGCTACTGAACCTCAGATATACCATGGCACCCCCCCCATATATATATACCTATGATAAAGTTTAATTTGTGAATAAGACATAGTAAAAGATTAACAGTAACTAATAATTGATAGGATGGAGAAATTACAATAGACTGTAATAAAAGTTATGTAACTGCAGTCTCTCAAAATGTCTTATTGTACTGTACTTTCCCTTCTTGTGAGATGATACTCTAATATTTCACAGCTTCTCTTTGGCAGAACAAAATTGCCAGCATGACTTCTGATGCGCTGTGGTGCTATCATTAAGTAAAATAGGAGCTCTTTGAACACAGGCAGTGCAATACCACAATTGTAGTTCTGATAACCGAGATGGCCATTAACAGGCAGGTAGTATACACAGTGTAGATCTGCTGGACAAAGGCATGATTCATGTCCTGAGTGGAACGGAGCAGATGGCACAAGATTTCATCACACTACTCAAAGCAGCATGCAATTCAAAATTTATGAATTGTTTAATCCTGGAATTTTCCACTTAATATTTTCAGACCATAGAAACCAAAATCATACATAAAAGGAGGCTACTCTATAAGAAAAATCATGCATTCAGCAAACACTAGTGGATACTGAATATATGCCAGACATTCTGCCTGATGTGAGGCTCTAAAAGGAAAAAGTGGTCCCTGTCCTCAGAGCTTACATTCCACTGGGGGAGAGAAAGACAACAAGCCAACAAAATACTGCAACATGTGATTAGTGTCAGGATGAAATAAATATCCATTGACATCGAGATGAATGAGGAAAGGGTGTGTTCTTTTGCAAAGGATGATCAGGACATTCATCCATCTGAAACAATGACAGCAAAGCTGAGAAGGAAATGAAGCAAAGCTGAAGATGGAAATAACCCCCCAGGATCCTGGGGAAACCATCACAGATGGGGAGATGTGTCCGCCCTGGGGTAGGGAGAGCTTGTCATGCGGACTTGTGTGATGCTGAGTCAGCAGGGGAGAGAGGCCTGGGTGACTCTGGAAAGGCAGGAAGGAGCAGCGTCAATATGTAAAACACATCTGAAGAACAAAGATAGATGAGGATGAGGTGAGGACGTGGGGCAGGGCTGTTACCGTTGCCAACATCGCCAGCATCCCATATCAAGGCTTCACAGTTTCTCGCCACACACTGTGTTCTTAAGTGTACTGGAAAGCCAGGGAGCACCATGAACTGGGAGATCTGTGAGCAGGTTTATGTACGCATACACCAGACATTCTGACCCCTGTACAGAGGAAGGCTCAGAGCATGCCTGGGGTAACAAGTTTCACAAGGGGCTTCTGAGAAATGGCAGAGATGATGGATTCTAAAGGTGTACTGACCTTATAGTGCTTTACAATGGAAACTTCTGCCCTAAGAATGTTCAGATTCCTGAGCCTAGAGGTTTGTGGGCATATCTGTACTGGTACCCTGACCAGACAGCTAGAAGGTAATGAGGAAAAAGCACTACTTTATTTGCCTGTCACCAATATCAATGAAGGAGCAAAAACATTTAGGAGTCATGGCCAAAGATCAAAGATGTCCTAAATACAGTACTAGAAAGAAGGACCTATACAGTGATTTACCAATGCCCATATTGGAAAATATCCTCAAAAGGAAGGAAGTTAGAAAGCCTATCCTGCTATGATAGGCTCCTTGCTAAGTGAGTTTCAGCACCAATATAAATGGTGCACAAGACTGGACTGGATAGAGAAATGTTATATTTGTAGTCTCAGAATCCTATTCCTCTGTGATTAATTCTATCATCATTAAATTACATTCAATGCAATGTTGCTATCCTGGGATTATCTTGTAAACACATTTTCATAAAACCAAAGTGCTTCATTACCACTTCTAATATGTGTACGACTCCTTGGCTCCAATTTTCCAATAATAGTAGCTATAAAATTCTCCTGAGAACCGCTTGAGGCGAGCCTATTAACATAACATGCCAAGGATGTACAATGGGAATGAACAGCATATTCTAGGAGGTGCAGCATTAAAACTTTCACACATTTCACCTTACTTATCAGTAGAATTAAAGACATAGTAATTCTCCAACTATTTCTGGAATATAATTTAAATATAAAATTGAAGATCCTGAAATATAGAGAAACTGAAAGTACAATGACTTAATTGCTATTTGAATAGCTATTGGATTTCTATTTAAAGTGTCCAGAAGAGCCCAAGTCAATTCTTCATTAATTTTATAGTCAATTTCCAATTATAGGAAATCAGACATGCTAGTATTTTTTTTGCTTTCCCTAAAATAAAATGAACTTTTACATATTTAAATTTATAAAATAAGAATGTCTTTGTTTACTCAAACTTATATGAATAATGCTCTCAACCTCATCTAGTACAAAAGGACTTAAGAAGCCATTACCTATTATTATTGATCATAATAATTACAAGGCCCATAATACCTTTAAAACACCTAATTAAAAAGGGAACATGTTATAATAGCCATGATTATCAAACCAGAGGTGGGAGATTAGTCACTGAGCCCTAGGAGGGCTTTTATATTGGACAGTGTGAGGTAATGCGTGGGCAAGTGATTTGACTAAGAAAACACCAGTTCCACACTGGCCCTCCCCCACCGAGAATCCTAATCTCTGCATTATAAATAAGTCCACTGCACATTTTACCAGTTCAACCTGTTTCCACATCTATTATTTAGTAGTTCTGAAAGCAAACACTGTGATATAGGTCATTGCAATTTTTCCCATATTAGAGATAAAGAAACAGGTTCAGGAAGATACAGGAGGTTTAGAGCACATTTTAAACTTTCAAAGCATTTGAAAGATCATCTTATTTACTAACAAGAATTCTTTCCTTAACTCCTTGGGTACCTTCATTCAGGTGACGGCAGGTTCACTTAAACCGGATTAAGTTCAGAATCTGCAATTTCACATTGAAACCCTGGGCATACTGAAAATGTTACTGTGTTAAACAAGGAGTCTGACAACAGAAGCTTGGGAAGGATTTTGTTACCTTAGGAAAGTTTTGAATATCTAAATTGTTTTCTTAATGACTGACTGCTTTCTAAAACAAAGAGGCTCATTACAATTTTGTGGATTTCCCTCTGGTAAAACTATTGGTGCTAGCTATGCCACATGGTTCCGGTGAGGGAAAATCTTTGGGCATAACATGCTGATATTGGGAAAACCCCAGCTGTTTGCCGACAGGGCTGCTTCAAGCGGCTCGCCGCGCAGCTTCTCTTACGGGAAACCGCAGCTTCTTTGTCTTTTCGCTTACCAAAAACTGCTTGCGGAAAACTGCCGCTCCTCGTGCTTATGGCCCAATCAGCGGGACAGAAGACATGTACTCTTTAGAAGTTCATGAAGCAGCTTTCCCTTTATTCCAATAACACCCTCAATATATAAGCAGTCTCATGCATAAGCAATTGTAACCAGATATGTCCATCCAATCCTGTTAAAGGTCAAGCAGTCACTTGCTCGAGCATACATGTAAAGTATATCTGTCCACGCGCTAGGCGGCTGAACTGATTATAATACAGCCAATTGTAAATGCATTCTGCCTTTCTCCATGCATAATCAGAACGCTGTTTGCTCTCTGCCAGTTGCCATCTTCAGATGCACATGGCGTAACCCTGGGCCCCGGGTTCTGCCTGCCACAGATATACAGAAGTTGAGACCAGAGTAAAATAAATAATTTTAAAGATCACATTTACATGTGACAATGGTGAATCCCACTTAAACTAGTGGTTTTACACTGAAGATGACAATATCCAGATACTGGTTTCAACAAGAAATTAGTGTTTGTGTATGCTAGTGCCAGAAAGAGTTAAAATCACAAGGATCTAATATTTTCTTCCTTCTCTCTTACCATCAAGTAACTCAGGAAATGTGTATGGTTTAATTCAAAGATGGAATAAAAAGAGGCCATGCCTCCATGTCCTAAGATCCCTTGCAATGAATAATCCAACCCTCCAAATCACTTTAAAATGCATTGTGCTTCAGGGATTGTCATTCAGCACTATCTTGCTAAGGGAGCTTTGTCAGTAGGAACATCTTCCCCTCCAGATGCAGCCCAAATGACAGGGTCCCAGCCCTGCACTGCAAAGGATCTGCTCTCCCAGTCATCACCCACTTGGAAAACAAAATAAACCCTATTGGTTTGGCCTCACATCTGTAATCTGATTGAAGACACCTGATTAAGGATATTAGAGTGTTTTGTTTTCCTTCCCGGCATATACGAGGTCCACGTTTATTAAATAAAGAAATCCAGCATTTCTAATACAACTTCAGAACTGGCAACCAGTTTCCCCAAGAGAAAAAAAATGCAAGTTTCTGTTCTTCCCCTATTCATCATTTTCAAATTAGATCCCTTATTTCTGTACAAGAGTCAAGCAGACTCAAAAATTGCTAGAAGCTGCCAACCCAGCATTATGACAGTTGCTTCTCAAAGCCATAAGCTGTTTCATCAAATGCATTCTTACTCATCCACTGCCAACGATTTAAGGCTTTAATTTATCTTCTGTATGACTCAGTTTGTGACCCTCTAAAGTTAAGTATTTTTCTCCCTTGAGCATTTAATACTACTTTCTTAAAATGCAAGGCAGAAAAGCAGCTGCAAAATTGAAAGAATTTCAACTCCAGAGTCACAAATAAGGAGATGTATGACCAAATAAAGTTTCTCTCTTTGTTTCTTTCTCATTCAATTTTTAAAGACAGAGAAAGCACTGACCCATGAATAGACATAAATTCTCAGCCATCCTGAGATCCCATAAATAAGGCTATGAATGTTTCAGCATTACTGGCTAACTAGAAGTCAGTATGTGTGTGACTTACTACTTGACTCAATGACAAGTTTTCACATACTCCAAACAATGTATTTGGGAAATGCACCTTCTATAATATCATCTGGTTTTTATATTCTGAGAAAAGTTCTTGAAACACAGAGACCATAATTAAAATGGTTTTAAACTGTACAACTCACAAGTTCAGATTTAACAAGATCCCTCTATGCTGATTGCAATGACCTTGATTGAGATTCTACCCCTTAAAAAAGGAACATTTATACATTGTTGGTGGGATGATGAATTCGTACAACCATTATAAAAATCAATGTGGAGATTCCTCAAAAGACTAGGAATGGGACCACCATATGATCCAGTTATTCCACTCCTCGGTATTTAACCAAAAGAACGAAAATCATCATATATAGTAAAACATTCATACCAGTGATTATAGCAGTGCACCTCACAATAGCTAAGTTATAGAACCAGCCCTAGGTGTCTGTCAACAGACAAATGGGTAAAGAAAATATGATACACATACATAATTTTACTCAGCCATAAAGCAGAATGAAATTATGGCAACTGTCAGTGAACAGATGGAACTGGAGAATATCATGCTAAATGAAATAAGCCAGACTCAGAAAGTCAAGGGTCCAATGTTTTCTCTCATAAGTGAAAGTGAAAGGACTAATAAAAGGATCTCATGAAAATATAAGTCCACTTGAGTAGAGCAAGGGAACAGGCCAAAGGAGGTGGGGAGGCACAGGGGACACACTGGGAGAATGAAATTGATCAAACTATGTTATGTGCATGTATGAATATGTCACAATGAATCCAACACATAATATAATACAACAATAAAAACATTAAATAAATAAATGCCCATCATACCAAAAAAGAAAAAAAGATTTCAACTCTTATGCTGAGCATTGGGGCACAATCTGGTGACACAGATGAACAAATTTTGAAGGTACAATTAACACAAATTAGAGAGCTAAACCTAAAAGCAATAAAAATACATGATGATAGCAGTTGAAAATGAGAATCTAATATTTTAACTTCAACTAAAAACACAAAAATGTATATACTTAAGGGGGAAGGGAAAGGGACCAGACAGAAAGATGAAACTTATTATTAAGTCAAATTATATGTGATTTTTCCCTTGACCCAAACCTTCTGAAAAGTTATCATACTTTAAGTATTTTTCAAACTATATGTAATAGACATATATTTTGAATGAAGACACAGTATCCCATACTACTAAATGCATCATTTCAAAACATCATTAAGGGCTAGGGTTATAGCTCAGTTGGTAGTGTGCTTGCCTCGTAAGCACAAGGCCCTGGGTTCAATCCCCAGCACCGCAAAAAAAAAAAAAAAAAAAAAAAAAAAATCATTAATTCCTTCCAGAAAATATGCTGAATCTATTACAGTAAAAATGGTCAGTAATGACATTAATGAAAGGAAAAAATATTTGATAAAATGATAAGCATTAAGGAAGTAATCAGTACAAATAAGAAGTCTTAATTAAATGCATTGCATTTGAGCACACTTTGACAATGGCATTATTTTGGCTACAGATGCAGTTACTAAGGTTTGTTTTAATCTCCATCTTGCAAAAACTGTACTGAAAGAGATTTTTATGGTGGTTGTCTATCCATACCAGATCAGAATGAGGTCAAAGCTTGAATGGAAGATTTCCTTAGAAAACAGTAATTTCCCTGGCATTCCAATGCCAAAGAAGCCTCTACATCAGGAGTTCTCAACAACCATGTGGGCTGTCCTGCTCCCTGTGGGATGGCTAGTAGTTTCCATGGTCTCTCCCCACCAGGTACCAGTTGCATCCCTTCCCCACTGTGACAACTAAAATTATCTATAAACATTTCTAAAGGTCCCTGAGTAGAAATCATCCCCAGCTGAAAAACACTGCCCTAAACTGATGCTTATTCATTTCCCAAACAACAGTTAATGGAGTTGAGCTAGTCTCACGGCTACAAACTGTACTTCCTGAAATTTTTGTCTACAGTTATTTTTATTAAAGAGCCCCAACTTCACTCTAGGGAACAAAAAAAAAAAAAAAAAAAAAAAAAAAAAAAAAAGACTTGCTAATTCAAATAGAAGAAAATCACTATAAGAATGGACTATTATACAAAAAGTCCAAAGAAGGTAAATCCTACCATCACTACTGTAGAGGTGCTAAGAAGTTATAAATTTTCCTTTGATTCCTGCATTTTTTTTTTCTTCACTGTTCCCAGTTTTAGAGACTCTTAATGCAATTTTACTTAATTATTGCATGCCTAGAGTGACAGTCCTTAGTTTTTGTTTTTTCTTTTATTTAGATCAATTAGTTTTGATTACATATGCAGATGAGCTACCATGAATATGCCTATATTTGGTATGAATGCCAAGTTAACTCAAATATTTGTTAAGCACCTAAACTGTATAAGATTATGCCATGTGTTTCCATGTGTCAAGCCACACAGGCCTCATCATGAATACAAACTCCTAGTGAACAGGATATGCCGTTAACACATGAAATACTTTGAGTTTATTTGGCACAATTTTACCTTTTTTCTACCTGTTAGAAGAACTGGTGTTCTGACTTTTATTCTTTCTTCAAGAAAAAAAAAAAAATCAATTGAATAAAACTTATTTTGTAATTATAAGAAGAATCCACTGAACTTTTCATGTATCTAAGATATATTCCAGATCTTCATATTACTATTCCTGTGTTTTACACTATTTTCCCATTTCTATCATCCCCAGAATTATTACCTATTTCCAAATGTGCTAATAAAGACCAAATGGTGAAAGCATGATGGGCTTTCCAGAAGGATGATGCAGTAAGGAAACTGTCACATTTATCATTGTATTCCTGAAGTAAAGCATCATCTTTCAAAAGGGTATAAAAGAAGTCTAGAGGTTTACATTGAATACAGCTGCAAATTGGAATTTTTCTTTGTTTTCCATATATTGGCAAAAGGAAAACAACAGACAGAGGAGACATTTTTCAATTCCTGGATAAATCAGAAGATGAATGAAATTGATTATGCAAGTGAAATCTCAGACCAGGTCTTAGATCTGGGTGTCCCAGATGAGCTTTCCCAGGTTCCAGAACTGAAAAGTGAGCAAAGCATTTCCAAGAACACAAAGGAAATATGATACTTTCACCCACTCAGTCATTCAACAAGGACAACATCATTCAGGATTTTACAACCAAGACCTGAACACCTGCTGTTAAAAGATTGTGACAGTACTTTTTCCTCTTTTATGATGTTAGTGCAACAAAATAAATCTTGATGTGGTTTAGGAGTGGACAAAAGCCCAAGGCAGTAGTGTCTATAAAGATCATTCAATAGAAGAAAAAAAAAAACTCACAGAAATTGGGGTTTGGGGGGGACTTAGATTAATCTACAGATGTTTATAAATCCAAAATTGAAAACATTTCAAGATAATGGAGTCAGTAGTAGACCATCAACAAAGTTCTAGAAGTATTAGATGTTTACAATAATTAAGTGGAACAGCAAGAGCAAAGAAAGACCAAGAAGTATGATAAGTTAGAACTGAGTAGAGATGTTTATATGAAATTTGGAATCACTATTTATAAAACATCTTCCACATTCCTGTATGGAGGGTGATTCAATACCCATTTCAGGATTCTACACCTTGAAGACTGGAAAAATTTGGAATAAAAATCTGGGCATACTATCTTTAAATTATAATTAAAATTAAAAGAGTTACTATGTCTTCATATTAATATGTCTAATAAATACACTTTCCACTTATCCCTCCAGTCTTAGTTCAGTAAGTTGCTTTTAAAAACATTAAAAAATACATCATCATCATAAGAATAATATTATAAAGGGCCCACTGTACTCAGATTGTCAATGGTGCTGGTTTTCCAGAAGTAAAGAAGCTTGTCCTACCCGTCCCTCTGGCCATCTCCAGAACTGCTTTAGTTGCCTAGGCTCAGTGGGCACAGTCATTTGTAAAGAGCTCCCATGTGCACACAAATCCACACTCACCCCGTACACACACCCACACACACAATGTGGAGGGACCCTAACTACAGAGAACTCTCCAAAGTTA
This sequence comes from Sciurus vulgaris, assembly GCF_902686455.1. Classification (NCBI taxonomy): domain Eukaryota; kingdom Metazoa; phylum Chordata; class Mammalia; order Rodentia; family Sciuridae; genus Sciurus; species Sciurus vulgaris. The sequence continues at coordinate 18,310,786 of NC_136470.1, read as the reverse complement.
CCATATACACCTTGAAGGAGGGAGTGGACAGATGCAATCGAAAGTGATCATTCACCCACACCTGTCTTAAGGGTCAATTTCCCTCCCCACTCCCCAAAAGAAATGAAACAAACAAACAAAAAAATGATCATCTAATTATTCAGGAAGATACATCAGGTTACCTCTCAGCACATTCTCACTAATGCTTACAACCCTAAAAAATAGAGACTACATCACTGCAGATTCTGTTTTGGAGAACAGAGGTGAATGCTGCTGGTATAAAACAATTAGAGGATCTTCTTCCCTTCCTGCATTTGCTCAAACCCCTCGCCCCCCTACCCCTCCATTCCTCCCCTCCCAGTACCCTGTGGTTCTGAAGCTTCAGTTGCTGGTGGGGCAAAGCTCAGCCTCCTGATTCCCACTCCCAGGGCCAGAATGAAAGTGTGTGTCTGCTCTCACAAATGAGCTTTCCAAATGCATTTTCCCAAGGAAAAAACTTTTAGCCATGTTGCCTAGAATCTGTGTACTATTATCATGAGCTACATTACTGATTGCATACATAGGTATTTTGAGAGGTTCTTAGAAATTATTTATCATATTAGAGAAATGAAAACTTATTTAAAAAAATTAAATTTTGAAACAAACCCTGTTTGCCTATATTAAAAGATTTACCACTTTTTGAATGAGGTCCTAAAATAGAGCTTATGCCATAAGGGCTATTTCCCCAAAATGCCTAAAGAGAAATAGCAAAGCCCCAATTCTCTACAAAAACAACTCTGATTATCTACTAGATAACAAATTACAGGACACTGTGGATCAAATCCCATTCCGTGAGGATCAACTCTGATCAGCTCTTCGTTTTTCTCTCTTCATGAATTGTCATATAAGGTCTCTTGAGGATGCTTTAAGTCAGTTATGCTCAATTCTGATTCTGAATCTACGTTTCAGGTGCCACAAGGAGAGTGGCTCCTGAAATCAGGAGGCTGCCAGTTGGCGAGAGCCCAGCTTCTGTGTGGCTGGGTGATGCAATTCCTGCCTCACTTTGCTCCTGCCTGTCAGATGGGATGGCGGGCACACCTGCCCCCAGGGCTACGGGGAAAACCGGTTCCAAAGTGACGCAGGTGACCTGCGTCCATCCTAACCCATTCTTTCATCTTAGAAACACAAACATTTAAAAATACAAACAAGAAGTTCAACCTTTAAATATATAACTGGGTTATCTAAACCATTTGTTTGAATTGGGGAAAAATGATTTTTAAAAGGTCAGGCTAGGTAGGGCTACACTGTTCACAATGTAAGTGCTATAGGGTACTTGAAATGTGGCTAGTTTGAGTCCAGATGTGCTGTTACAGTATGTGACAGAGACCTGGGGCGGGGAGTTTGAGAGGGTAGGATAGTGCAGAGAAGAGTACTTGCCTAGCTGTACTGGGTTTGAACCCTAGCACAACAAACCAACCAACCCTAAACAAAAAAACAAAGAACAAAACAAAGAAAATCCTGGAATTTGAAGATATAGTATGAAAGAAAAGAAATAAGAAAAAACAATGTGAACTACATTAATAAATTTTTCATATTGGTTAAATGTTGAAATAACACTTGGGATATAGTGGAGTAAATAAAAACTTTGTGGAAATTAAGTCTACTCTGTTTCTTTGTACATTTTTACAATTGGCTATTAGAAAATGTAAAAGTAGACCTGTGGCTCACATTATAATCCTATTAGACAGTCCAGGTATGGAGGCACAGGCCTGTAATCCCAGCGGCTCCGGAGGCTGAGGCAGGAAGATTGCATATGCAAAGCCAGTCTCAGCAACTTAGCAAGGTCCTAAACAGCTTAGTGAGACCCTGTTTCAAAATAAAAAAATAAAAAGGCTGCGAATGTGGTTCAGTGTTAAAGTGCCACTGGGCTCAATCCTTTGTTTAAAAAAAAAAATCCTATTAGCTCTGTGATAAAACATTGGGAGGTTGTACAACATCCAATTGTGGACTACCAAGTCTCTTGCTAAATACACTAATCAATTTTTCTAGTATTTGAGGACTTATATGAAAGACATACCAAGCACACAAACTGTAGTTTATATGTTAGAAGATAAAAAGAGAAATGACTATAACTGATTGGCAGGTAAGTCATGGTACAAATGAGCCTTATAAGAATACAAAGGCAAAGATTCACAAAGAAAGTATCTTTTCAGGTCAACATAAAAACACATGTAAGATTTTGACAGGTCATGAGGTATCTTGATCATGCATCAACTGCATCTGAGGAAAAAGGAAAAACATTTCAGAAGGAACAGAGTGGTTAGAAGCAAAAGCCTACAGAAAGAAAAGGCCATAAGTTCTAAGGTGTCAGTAGACAGAATGACATACGTGTGTAAAGCTGACAATGTAGGTTGGGGCCAGGTAATACGGAGTTCTGCATGCCTTGCTGGGGAATCAGCATTTTTTTTTTTTTAATGCTATTGAGGATTGATTCCAGAGCAAGTGCTCTACCACTCAGCCACATCCCCAGCCCTTTTTATTTTGAGGCAGGGTCTCACTAAGTTGCTGAGGCTGGCCTTGAACTTGGGATCCTTCTGCCTCAGCCTTCCAAGAAGCTGGGGTTACAGGTGTGCACCACCACACCCCAATAGACTTTTCTAAAGTTAAAGAAACCATCAAATATTTTTCTGCCAAGTCCAACAGGATTGGAAGTGCACAGCAGGAAGATGATGAAAGCAGGGAGAATTTTCTGGAAAGGGAGTGGTAGAGTGGGAGGGAGCAGGAGTAGTATTAGCTCCTCATAGGAGTAGAAGTCAAGGTATGAATGAATCCTAGAGGGATAAAAACAACAGCAACAGGAAAAATACAAGAAGAGAGTGGGGCTCTGATGTTGTAAGAGATAACAGAAGAAATTAGTCTAGTAGGCCATAAATGACAATCTGAATTCAAGCAGTAGGAGTTCAAGAACTCGCAGGTTTGTAGGTGGAGGTGGAGGAGCCAGTGAGACAGGTCACGATCAGGACAAGGGATGGGTGCTCAGGAGTTCAGGCAGAACATTAAAATCACTAATGGGAAGACAGGAAGCAAAGAAGGAGGTACAAGAGATACTGAAGCAGAGGGGAAGACCTGCTCATTTTTTCAACAAACATTAACAGAGCACCCACCAAATTCCAGGCACCCTGTTGCAGAAATTCACAATGGGTGGTTATGAAAGGGTCAGGAGTAGAGGATAAAGCAGGGTGATGCTGGGAACCCAGGAGAATGGAGTTGGCCTGGATCAACTGGCGTGTGGAAGAGGATAGGTTAAGGAACTGTGATACTGAGATGCATCTGGTGACACAGAGATCTCAGCTGATGTTACAGCATGAATAACAAATGGAATTAACTGGTAGAGTTACATGACTTGATACCTTAGAAAACTCAGAAGCAAGTGAGAAAGAAAGTAATTTCTCCCAGATTTGGAGAACTGACAAAAATATGTTTAGAAAGTGTGAAGGGTATCAGTATCGTCCGGGATGTTCAATGAATATGTGAAAGTGGCTATCCATTGGTTCCATCCTAGTTAGAAAGATCAGAAAAAAAAAAAACAAAAAGAAAAGAAAAGAAGGAGGACAATGGACTATAAGTCGGAATAAATCAGGATGCTGATTATGAGGGAAAGGTGAAATTCGGTGGCACCTGGTGAGGTTTTTAGGTGTGAGATCAGAAGATCATGGTCAGAGAAGCAGGTCAAAGCTAGAAACTCTAAGGGAGTACTTTTCCTGAAGGAATGACAGAGTCCACAGGAGACTTCATTGTAGGTACTGGAAATAGAATGTACGTACTGGAGTAGAATAAAGGTGACTAGCATTTTAACTGAATACCACCTTGGATGGTGACATCTCTGGAGACCATAGTAGGTAGGCGACCATATGACCCCATCTGCCGGCATGTTTCATTTTATGACTGTGATCCTCATGTTCTGTCTGGTTTGGATAGTGAACTGCATGGTTCTTCAGTAGTAGGCAATACAGCAAGTTAAAACAAACAAAAACAAAAATAATAAACCAACATCTTTTAGTCTGGTGTTGGTAACAATGAGAACAGAGGAGGGGTAGAACTAAGGAGAGGGATATCATCCAAGATTCAATTACTGACAGAAATAAATAAATAATGGACTGAAGGTCAGAACAGGGTGCCCTTTGAATCCATTTCTAGGAGTAGTGAGAAAAATATAGGCAGAGAAAGAGTCACTGGTTAAGTGTGTTTCCTAAGACATAATGTTAGTAATGCTTTCAGTTAAGTCAGTCAGTTGGAAAGGGTATAGAAGGAAAAGATCAATACCCATTAAAATGTATTCTTAAAAAGAAGGAGGTTTTATAAGGCATGTGAAATGAAATGTGTTATGTGGGGAACAGGGCCTGGAAAAGGCCTATCCCTCTCAGAATAAATCACAAATATCCATTAGTACTTATTATTATTATTATTATTTGTACTGGGGATTGAACCCAGGGGGACTTAGCCACTGAGCCATATCCCCAGTCTTTTTTATATTATATTTAGAGACAGGGTCTTGCTAAGATGCTTAGGGCCTTGCTAAGTTGCTGAGGCTGGATTTGAACTCGCAATCCTCCTGCCTCAGCCTCTGAGATGCTGGGCTTACAGGTGTGTGCCACTGCACCCAGCTTCCATTTTTAATTTTTTTTGTTCTTGTTTTTGGTACCAGGGATTGAACCCTGGGTGCTTAACCACTGAGCCACATCCCCAGCCCTTTTTTATATTTTATTTAGAGACAGGGTCTTGCTAAGTTGCTAAGTGCCTCCCTCATCTACTGAAGCTGGCTTTGAATTCGTGAACCTCCTGCCTCAGCCTCCCAAGTTGCTGGGATCCATTTTTAATATTTAAAGTCCCTGTATAAGAATGCTCATAAATGGCAGGTCACCCATGTTGAATAGGGTTATAAGTACTTATTTAGTTCCTTAGCATTTCGAAGCAGCTCAACTTTCCCAAAGAATGCTGGGTACAGACAATTTGGTCATGGGCATTTACCATATCAAGAATCCAGCAGCCTGTGAACAAAGAAAATGTCTGCACAACTTGAAACTTTCCCTTTCAGCATCGGTTGCATTGGTATCATGTTGGCAGAGCCCTAGTGCTAAGAATTTTCGCAAAAAATCACTCTGAAACTTTCAAATCTAGATAATTTAGGAAGAATATCAAAGAGTTGTCTTGAAAAAAGTGAGAACTGGGCCACTCCACTTTTAGACCAAGTAGCTATGAAACTCAAACCAAAGGAGGCCCCACATCTGGCACATGGAACAGATGTGTGAGGATCCAGAGTGGAACCCAAATATTCAAATCCACACAAAGAAGTTCAGAAGCTTTCTCAGCAGCAAATCCTGCATCTTTGAGGTTTCCTGCCCTGGGAGAAGGAGGCTTATGCTATTAACTTTCAGCTTCTACAAGCACTGAGAAATATTTGGAAGCATGCGGACAGTTTTTTGCTCATTTTTTCCTCTCATCCTTTGAAATTTCTTTTTTTTTTTTTTTGGTTTGTTTAAGCTTTATGTCCAGTTATTCCGAATATATTTTTTTTAACCTGGTAAAGAGAGAACACAAAAGAGCCAAGTCTTGATAAAACTAGACAACACCCACTAAAAAGAAACCTGATACCAACTGACAAGAAAAGGCAGCTAAGATTCCTGAGTATGCACAGATTCTTGTAGAATAGTAAAATTATTTTGAAATTTTTACAAAATGTTTTACACACTTAGGCAGGAAATCTGTGCCTGAAGTTAGAAAACTTTGTACTGTAACAGCAAGTCTTGCAATTTGTATTTGACATTCTGTTTGGAGATCTGTAACACTAGGGAATGTCAGAGAGAAGACCAGACGACAAAACAGAAATGATACCATCCTCACATTCTGGGGGGATGACACAGCAAGAAATCCACTGAACCAGATGACATTTCTAATCCAAAGATTCTACTTTTATTATTTTATGATGTCAATACAGATGTTTTGTCTTCAATTAAAAATGGGAATCTGATACTAAATTATGGGATTAAGATCTCATGGAAAGATATGAAAATATGCTAATCACAAAACTGAAGACAAAGAACTTTAGCAAGCATTTATGAACGCCTCTGACTTTAGTCATGAAGGGAAAAGATGAAAAAGGGCAAAGAAAACCCCATAAAGAGAGCAAAAACATCGAACCAAATCTTTCTTTAAAAAAGTTCACAGAATTAATAATTGATAAAAAAGACAAAAAAAATCCCAGAATAATATTTCCAAATTACAGACCAAAAGACAGTGCCAAGTTATTCATTTAGATTTCAACTCCCTGTTAGAACTACTAGTGATCTATTATAATATTAGTGGGGTTTTAATCTCAATTTTTGAGATTTAAATGGATTCCACAACCAATTACATTCAAATTAAATAGCATGCTATCATCCTTAACGGAACTCTGGGGTTAGATAGCAAACTTTGATAGGAGTGAGCAGAGATCTTTTTAGTGAGAAACATAAAGACACATTAAGAATGAAAAAGCACGTACAGGCTGTTTCAGCATGTACGAGGCCCAAGGTGGCACGCCTTACCTCCCATCTGCATAGTCCGTGTCTGCTCCGCCCCACCACACATCGGAGTCATCCTCCTCTGCATCTGCAGAGTCGATACTGTCACTCTCCTCGGCCAGTGGGCAGCACACGAACTCTACCCCTCGGAACTTGTCAATTCCACAGGGCAGCAACATGCCATAGTCATGCAAGTTGGTGCTCTTCTCGCTGCAGGTCTGTGGAGGGGAAGGAGAGAACGTGAGACAGATGCTCTTCCTTGTGAGAAAACCCAAACACAATAATAACCAATGCAGGGACCTGAATTATTAGGGACCAATTTGACAAAGGAAACAATCCACTGTTTGCTTTTTGAAGGGATTTACAACAGAGTCTTTAGCATGGGCTAGTTTGCTATTCTCTGTGTAACTGTGGTGTTTGGGACTGAACCTGCAACTCACCAGGGCTAGGCGGAGTTCTACCACTGTGATACGTTCCCAGTCCAGTACAGCACTCTTTATTTATTTATTTATTTTTTGGGTTTGTTATTTATTTATGAACATGACATTCAACAACAGAGGTTCATAAAAACAATTAGAATGGGAAAACTCAGAGGAAGGCTGACTAGGCATCAGAGCGTCTATGCTTTCTGGTTTTATTGGTATATCAGAAAGATCTGAAGGTTCCTTTTGTACATCCCCAGCTTACTCCCACCTCCAGGACAGAGCTGTGGATCAGCCTTTTCTAGAAATTCTAACTCTCTTGGTTCACTTCCCCCAGTAACGATCCTAGAAAGAGAAGTTATCTCTACAGCCACTATGAATCAAAACTTAGAGTCACTAGAGATTTTGTTTCCATAATCTGTTTGCTTTCCTGGGATTTTCTAAATATGCACAAATCCAGACTAGCAAAAAGCTTGGACATCTGGTGACACAGGAGAGATTAATAATTCAACCACCTAGGTAAACAGTGATAATATTGCAGAATGCCTCTTGACCTCATAGGAATCCGAGCCATTTTTGTTTCTCAGTAACAAAGGATTTTTCTTTTGACAACTCAGAAGAAATGAAAAATGAGGTTACCAGATTGCGAGCTGGGCTTCAAATTACGTGGTTGGTTTTCTTAAGCTCAGCAAGCTCTTCAACCTCCAAAACACATTTTTTATATAAAGTAAGTTTTATTTTACAGTAAAACAGAACGTATTATTTTATAAAAGGCAAAGGCAATGCCAAATTATAAGTGGTGTTTTCTGCCTAACAGCTTTAAAGCTATGATATAAGGGTAAGTTGAACTAGATCGGATTTTTCAAGCTCAGCACTACTGACATTTTGGAACAAATAACTGCTTGGGGTTGAGGAACTGTCCTGGTCACTGTAAGATGTTGAGCAGAAGCCCTGATAAACACACCAGTAGCACCCCACCTCCAGTTATGACCACCCAAAATGTTCCATGTTTCCAGGGAGGGAAGGAGAGAAAAACCGACCCCAGTGGTGAACTACCAAGCTAGATAAAAAAGCCTAATTCTAGGAGACTGATCTCATCATCTTGCCACCAAATACACTATGTACTTCTGAGAGAAAAACATTATAACATAATGAAGGGACAGAGCGGTTTCAAAGGCGCTAATTCCAGAAAGTAACATCTCATCCTAATTGTTTTGTGCCTTTTACTGGCTTAGCCAAAAGCAGAAGTTAGCAAAGGGCTGGTCTGGTGCCACAGACTCCCCGCCTGGGTGGGGAACAGAGTGGGTAGAGTACCTTGGTGCCAAACTGGTCACCACGGCTTGGAAACAGGGTCTAGTCTTCCACATGGTATCAGACAGGCCGCTGCCCTGTTCTACTGCTGGGTTCGCCAACATAAAGTAGGGGCAACGTTTAAATTATAATAACTTTGGGTGTGACCAAAGAAAACCCAGAGAAAAAAATTTGAAAGAGAGGTAAATTTTAAGGTTCTAAGTATGAAAGATTATAATTTTATTTTAATTTATAAAACATAGCCGTTTTAATCTGTAATATGGGCACATAATGAATCCAACTCAAGGGCCCTTTTTCACTCCTTAGAAATGTGCAAGGATGGGGAGGCTGAGCATTGTGTGGACAGAGAGGACAAAGGGACTTTAGTTCCTGTTCAATTTGCTGTAAACTTAAAATTGCTCTAAAGTCTACTAAAACAAAAAAAAAAAAAAAAAAAAACACAGACATTTTTTAAAGAACTTATTTATCAACAAGCTGTTGCCTCAAAATGCCCCACAAACTGTTGTCAGGTATGACCCCAGGAAATCTTTGCTTTGAAGGAAGGAGCTTATGGGCTGGTACCTCTTTGGCGACGGTGTGCCAGTGAAGGTGGGTTTCACAAACATCCATCCGCTCCTGGTGTAAGAATTTGCACTTGTCAGGAACTAGAAGAGCATCACTTACAAACTCGCCAACTGAAAGAGAGGAAAAGCATCTCCTGTCACTCAGTCTGCACACACTGGTCTTACCTCAGAGGTCATTATCAAGGCAAGACAGCCAGACGGACGTCAGGGACGTTTTCGACACCTCAGCAGTACAATCATGTCTGGTGCAGTTACAGTGTGGAGTCCGGTCTCCTGAAGCAACCTAGTGACTTGCACATCGACTTTGATGGTTCAACATTTCCTACATGTTAAAAATGACCTCTTTCTTGAATCAATTGGGATTTCTGCTTCAGAATTAATCATCTAAAAGCTGTTTAGCTACATATTCAATTATCATTAAATTGCAGCAGCTAGTGAAAGACAAAAATTGACACCGTCAATTCAAGCAGAATCAATATAAACATTGTCTACTCTTTCTTGGACACCCACCCACTCCCCATCCCATCCCCCACCTTTTGTTTTTTGGAGACAGGGTCTCGCTATGTTGTCTAGGCTGGTCTTGAACTCCTGGGTTCAAGTGGTCCTTCCACCTCAGCCTCTGAAGTAGCTGGAATTTCAGGGGCACACCACTGTGCCCTATTCTTTCTTGAACATTTTAATCTGCTTGTGAACTAATGGGTATCTTAGCATATTTCAAATGCTAAGTGAAAAAAACTATATATGCACATGTATTTATATGTTTATATAACATGAAAGAAATAAACTCAAATTATGAAAACTGCTCTTTTACCTTTGTTATATTTTTTAAGAAAAATGTGTATTATGCAAATTATGTCTTGTCACTGTGTTGCCACTGCAAATAAAAAGAAATTACACAAAGCCCATGAATTTACATTCTAATGAAGGTGACCACATTACATGGTGCTTGGTGCCTCGCCATTGCGTCTTGCTCCAGGGAGCCCACATGATGTCATCACCTATAAACCCACTTCCCAGGAGAGAATTCCCTGCCAAGAAACCTGTCTGAGGTCACCCACACCTCAGGAGACTGCAACCTAGCTCCAGAGATAAACATTAAGATAACAAAGAATAAGGAAGGAAGTAACATAATAATGCAAATGATGTCACATTTTTCTTTCACCTAGAATGACAGAAACAAAATTTCCAAACAAAAACAAACAAGACCCCCCGGGAGACCTGGTGAGTGGAAATAAAGGTGCTGTCTTTCAAAACTAATCAGCCATTACCAGAGGGACTCCTCAGGGTTTCTGAGGTCAGGTGACCAATCCTAGCTGCTAGGATGAATACCTGACACCTGAAGTATCCTAATGTCCAAGGCTACCAGAAGCCAGAAGCGTCTCAAGATACCCATTTCATTTGTCAGCACTGCTCAGCCATATTTGCAAATATTCGAAATAGTAAGTGGCAATTCTACTTTACAAGAAAATACTGGAAGGATTAAACATCTGGCTCAAGGCTATTAATACTAAATCAATTCATGAAAACATCAAAAGCAGATATGAGACACTCTGGACCTTGTCCTAAACGAGTTCTTGGGGGCATACATGGGACAGTTAAACAACAAAACCACAAACAACAAAACCACACACATCTTGTTTCACTTGCCCTTTTGTCACTTGGCTGAGGACCAGATTATAATGCAAAGCCCAAGTCACTGACAGATACTTACTGTGTTAAAATGTGCTTATCAACAGGACATACACTGCACTAATTAGATTACAAATTTTCACTCTTTATAAAAATATAATTAATATTTTAATTTGCAAAACATTATGTTTACTATTATAAAGATGATATTAAATTTCTAATATTGCACACAGCTAAGAAATATATGGCCCCTAAAATGAGACTGTTTTTTAAAGGGACAAATATTGGTTATCTTATAAACCGTTACAACTAATGGCAAAACAGAAGGTTCATTCTATTATAACATTAAAATAGTTTAGCAGTGGACAATTTTGCTTACACAACTTGGAGGATTGATGAAAACATACTAAGATACTTTCCATCAAAATTCAAGCAATTAAATTATGAAAATCTATTACAAAAATGTTAGTAATTCGAGATACTGGTAAAAATATAATGAAGCCTTTTTCACAAACTGGCTTAGCTTACCATGATTTTTGTTTTCTCTTTCTAATTATAAAAAATTATCTTTAACAATTTATGCTGGGATAGGTAGTATATAGGAACTCTGTACTTTCTGCTCCATTTTGCTGTGAACTTAAAACTAAAAAGTAAAGTTTATCAATCTAAAAAATTTGATGATGACCCTGAAGTTTCCATATAGAATCATGTGCACTTTTATTTTTTAAAGCAAACCTTCTACTTATTTGGTTTGATCTCTCAAATGAAAAAAATAAAATTATTTTTGGTGTAGAAGACTGAACCCACAGCTCTACCCACACTAGGCACTACCACTGAGCTGCACCCCTGGTCCCCAAAACATTCTTAACAAAATTCAGGTAAAGGAGAACAAAGTCAAAAATAAATTAATGATCATAATGAGAAGTCATATTCCTATGGATAAATGTTCAAGTGGATAAATTCATCAACATACATTATGCATGTTTATTGATAGCCATACGACCTGGTTTCTTATCCAAAATTCATATTTAAAACTCATACAAACACACAGGCAAATTCTACTGGAAAAGGAGTTTTTAAAGTTAATGACCAAAATCTGGACTTGGCTTCCTGGCTGAAATGTCTTGGCAAGGTGAAGAATGGTGCCTAATTCAATAGGGACTCTTCAGACCTCCATCCACGGGCTCTTTGGCAGTCTTTGAGAGGCCTGTCTAGCTTAAGTTACCTCATTTTACAGATGGGAAGGGAAAGCCCAGGTCAAGCAGCTGGCCTACAGAGCCAGCCCGCCGTAGAAGTTGGCTGAAAATCCAGGCCTACTGGCTCTCCAAGAGTGGTAACTCAATTTACTCATTTAAAGTCTGGTCAAATGGTTTATTGGGCAATTTCCTTTGACCTTTATAAAAGATTTTCTTTGAGACTGTGAAATGCTTTAGTGTTATAATCCGCAATGTGATCAATTTGACAATAAAACTAGATTTAAATTAGTGAGTAAGCATTAGGTTGTATAGAGTATTACATTAAATGGTGGCTTAAACACACTGCTGGATTACTCATCTCACATAAGAAGTGATACTGAGGCTAGGTCCCAGGGACCAGCCTGTCCCTATCTTTCTGTGTTGCAACTTTTGTTCTCATGCCTGGTGGTCACAAAATGGCCATGGGAACCAGATTTCAGGTCCAAGAGCCAGGCAGAAAGCAAGGAGAACAGACCAAGAGCTGAAGGTTCTGTCTGTCTTGCAATTAACGAAACTTTGTGATATTTCTTGGGAAGGACTTTTCCTGGTGACTCCCACCAACACTGGACATGACTTTACTGCGTTATCTACCCACACTTGGCTAAAGGCAATCTGTGAAAATATTTTTGGCTGAGCACCATGTTAGCCCTAAAAATAATTTGGAGTTCTCTTAGAAAGGAAAAAGGGGGAATGCATATAAGACAGGCAAGTGACAGAGTCTCTGGTACTAGAGAATTCAAAGACAGGAATGTATTTTTTAATTTCTTTATGTTGCCTTTGCAAAAGATAGATGATTCCAGGAAGACAGAATTAAGAGTATAAAGTAGTATTACTAGAAACACAGGGAACCTCCAATCTACCACACAGGAAAAAAAATGAGAAAGGAATAGGTATGAGAAGAATGAGTAAAATTTCTTAAAATTAAATGCTAAATTTTTGAGAGTCAGACTAGTTTAGAGTAGTTTTATTTAAAACATTCCAAGCCTCACACAGGTTCTTCAAGGCACAGGAGATTTCAGACTGAAAAAAGACATTTCTATAAGTTCTCAAGGACTAGAGTGAGTGGCCAGAATCATGGTAATAAATCTGAAGTCTTTGGATGTTTCAGTCAGTTTTTTTACTGCTGTGACCAAAAGACCTGACAAGAACAATTTTAGAGGAGAAGTTTATTTGGGGCTCATGGTTTCAGAGGTCTCAGTCCAGAGATTGCCAACTCCATTCCTTGGGTCTCAGGGTGAGGCAGAACATCCCGGTTTGAAGGGTGTGGTGGAGGAAAGCAGGTCCTGAAAGGACATGTCGATCAGGAAGAAGAGAGAGATTCCAGTCTCCAGGGACAAAATATATACCCCTACCCCACACCCCCAATGACGCACCTCCTCCAGTCACGCCCTACCTGCCTTCAGTTACCACCCAGTTAATCCCTAACAGGGGATTAATTCACGGATTACGACTCTCATAATCCAATCCATCATTTACCTCTAAAGGGGGATACCATACATCTAAACCATAACATTGGATTTCTGCCCAAGGCCTGGCTTCCCTTCCTTGACTCTAAAGAGTTAAAGATGATTCTGGAAAGGGGGAGAATATAAAGTCTGTTTCCTTGTGTAGAGCTCAGATCTGGATCGTGAAGGCGAAATGTCGACAGCCTTTCAGTAACTGAACCACGTGCCTGGCACTGCCCTGCGTACTCTGTGTACAGCTACAATGAAAGAAGATGAGGATGAGAGAATATGCAACCAGCCCAGGTCACATTTGTAGTAAATGACAGAGCTGGAAGAATTCAATGAGTTAATATTCATGAAGCACTCAGTGCCCAGAACAAACTTGCTCAATAAATTATTATTATCCTATCCCCAGTATCCATTCATCAACCCTTTCTCATGTTAATCATAGTCATAGTGACAAGAGCAGCGACAGCTACTCATCCTTGTTTACTGATCACCTCTCACGAACCTACTGAAGGCAACAGGGTTCATCCTCACTCCACTGTCAGTCTCCAGTTACACCTCGTAGATGAAATTGTACATCTGAATATCACCTCTGACATGAGGAATAGTACCACCAGTGGGCACGGTGGGGTGGGGTCCCAGGAGACCACAGGAGTGGGGGATCACAGCCATCGACACTTTCAACTTCTGCACTGGGCACTGGTCCTGGATGTGAGAGTGGCCAGTTCAAGTCCAACATCCATTCACTCTTCATGAGAACATTCCATTTTTTTATTTTTTTTCCTTAGTGCTGAGAATACAGGAAGGGACCAAAGAGATAGAATGACATAAAAAAAATGAAAAAGAAAAAAAAAATAGAGTGTTTGCTAGATAGTAATAAAAATTATGGAGAGAGATAAGGCAGAGAAAGGGAAAGAGGGATTTGGAGAGGGTGTGGATTTTACGTAGGGTGGTCAGGGAAAGCCTCACTGGAAAAATAAGACATGCAGTGAAGACTGGCAGGAGTAAGTGAAGAAAACATCCAGAACTCAAAAAGAATGTTCCAGCCAGAGGAAGCAGTAAGTACAAAGGTCCCATGGCAGAAGCATGCCTGGGGCTCACAGAAGAGCAGGGAGACCAAAGTCGTCAGGGGGAATGATGGACAGAGGTCCATGGTTGTGTGCTGGGGTCTTGACTACTGTCAACACATCACCCAACCAGTACTGAGTCACATGGGAAGACTCTGTGTGGAGTCCTCAGTCCATTATTCTTGCCCTATAGAGGGCTTGTCAAGACTGGAAGACCAGGTTGGAATTGTTGCAATAATCCACCTGGGAGGAAAGAGTGTCTTAGATCAAGTTGAGAGCAATGATACCCTGAGTAGTAGGAAGATTCTGGATGACATTGGAAGGTCAGACCTAGAGGATCAAATGGAGAGAGTCAAAGACCTAGTATGTTCCTGTCACAGTACCTAGGAGATACTTTATGTTGAAGATGATAGAAAATACTAGACAAAACTTTCACAATATTTCTCCAAAGACGTGTACGCAAGTAGAATTCCTTCTGGTTTGTGTATTTTTTAACTCCTCCTGGTTGATGTAATTTTTAACCTACACTATTACATATATGTTTATCAAAATAACTATAGACAAAAAAGTGCTTACTTGGGCAATTTTTTATTTTACCACTTCAGCATCTTCACAAACATGTTTTCCGGAATTTGCTCTTTAGGCACTGGTGTTCTGCAACTTTCAAACACTAACAAATAGGCTGGGAAAATTTTTCTGGGAGACATTTGTACTCCAAGATGTGAAGAATACTTAGAGAAGAGGCCAAAATACTTCTCAACCCGTTTTCTATGTGATAAAACTGTTAGTTTTTGCTTCAGAGTGTGGGCAGCTACTGGATCCTCAAAGAGAACACAGGAGTGAATTCCACATCTCTTTAGAAGTGTCTGTTGCTGTCACCAACACTGCACTGCGACTGTTACCAGATAACAGTGAGAACTGACAGATGGGTTTCTTCAGAGGAGAACTATTTGCCAGATGGCAGAAACTAAATGGATCAAGATAAGATAAAAGCAAAAGAAGTGAAAACTGAAAGTTTCACTCAAATCCCCTTTCAGATTTATTCAAATGAATGGAGTTCAGTCACACACACACACACACACACACACACACACACACACACACACACACACGTCCATACACAAATGGCAAGATGATTATGAGATACAAACCATGTTTGACCCATGGTGTGAAGAACGCTGGTCTTAAAATAATTTAAACAGTACAAAGGGCATATATCTTAAAAAGACAGGAACAAAATAAAAATGTTGGCAATTTTATTGCTTCTAAAAAGCCTCCCATAGATATGGGTTAACAATTCTGATACTGCTGTGCATATATTCTGAAATTGAACAATAAAGTAAATGGATGCTGGATGGTGGAAGCCAGATTTCTCACTGTTGGAGTGACAAATTTAAAGATGAACAAGGGGAAGAGCTGCAATGATCCATATAGCAATATGTCGGAGTGGGAGACGTGAACCCCTACTTGACAGAGGGAGCCATAGAACTATTTACAGATATGCATAACATAAGGGTGAGAGTAGACAACTACACTGTCTTGCTCTAGCAGTTGAGGTCTTAAAATCAAAGTCACCCCAGTGGCAAGGAGCAAAACTAAAGTCCTGATCTTGATTTAATACTATTAATACTATTAATACTATTCTCCAATAGTATTTAATACTATTCTCCAATACTACTGGCTCTCTGAAAAAATGGCTGCTCTAAGTCTGGGGCAGAAAATACGTAGGATGAACCTAGAGCATCCTGCAGGAATAAAAAGAAGACAGAATGTCAAATGAGCACAGGAGCCAACTCATCTTCCAATAGCTAAAGCTGGAACGATTTGAGCAAATATATATATATATATTTATATACATATACATTGAAAAATACATGTATATTTACATATATGTATGCATATGTATACATCTCTATAGTATACTATGGGATTATAAATCAAAGTATAATATAATATCCATGAATTCAATCACCCAAACAAATAAGGGACGAAAAACAGACTTCTGTGCACAAGAATTCCAAACACTGCACTCTGCCCTTGAGAAGGTGAAGCATAAATCCCCATTCCTCAATTGTGGGCTGTGGACAGTGCCCTTGTTTCAAAGAAGGAAAAGAGTAATCATACAGGAGAAACCTGATAACCACTACCTTAACCAGGTGATCGAGTTCAACATCAACCGCAATAGATCCTGTTGATAACATGTACCCTTAATATGATGTGATGAAAGGGCCACTTTACCTCTGTGGTTTTCCTTCTAAAATACCATGACCCTCGTCAAAGCACGAGAAAATTCCAACAGAAAGGCCTCCTACAAAACGCCTGACTTCTCAGAACTGTCAAGGTCACTCAAAATGAGGCCAGTGTTTGAAACTGTCACAGCCTGGTGCGGGGTTACTCAGAACATCTGACAACTGAATATAATGTGCTTTCCTATATGGAATCCTGGAACAGGAAAAGGACATTAGACAAAAAACTAAGAAAATCTGAATAAAAAGTATGGGCTTTAGTTAATGATACTGTATCAAAATTGGTTCTTTCATTGTAGCAGAAATAGTATATTAAAATAAGATGTGAACAATAAGAAAAACAGGGTGTCAAGTCTATGGAAACTCTCCAGACTATCAATTTTTATGTAAATATAAAACTCTATTTTAAAAAAAAATTTAAATTTCACACACACACAAAAATTCACAGATAAGCACATAACTATTTGCTTCCCATCAACGCTGTAGCCTTCAAAAGAGGGCCCGTGAAATTACTATAGCTGAAAAGAACCAGTGGTTAAAAGGAATTTAGCAGCCTGGGTTTCTCATCTATGGCATCTATGATAACTAGAGGGAGCTTAGTTAGAGATTCTCTTAGCAAACATAATTTGTGTAAGCAACATATGGTATTTAAATTCTTTTAAACATTTCAAGAATTTAGAAGTAATCACGCACATGTCAACAATAAACGAAAGTCTCTGCTGGGCAAATCTAACCTTGTCTTAGGAATGTAAACTAACTGGTCCTAGAATTCAACTCCCCTTCACAAATGGAACTCTCAGGCCCAAGGGGTTCCTACACAGCTAACAGAGGGAAGTGCAAAGCTGGACCCCAACTCAACCTAAAGTTCAGTATTCGGCACAACATTACAATATTCCATGAATTCTGGACAGCTTCCTCACTAGCCAACCTGAAAAGAGTTATACATGCCTTTTCTGTGGCCTCTTTTTGACCTCATTAATGATTACTCATATTTAGCATAATTTTCACCAATTATAAACCTTTTTTTTTTTTTGCTACTTGTAATAATTCCAACATCTGTTAAAAGATGAAGCAAAAATCTCCATTATGTTAAATCTTTCCAGATCATAAGTTCTCAAACTTCAGTGTGCTTCAGAATTTTCTGGGATCAGAGGGGGCAGTTTCATCCGCCCTCTGTCCCCACCACCTGGATCTGACTGTTACGCATTCTGGGATGGGCCCGAAAACAGACTTCCCCAGAGTGGTTCTGATTCAGGTGGCTCACGGACCACACTTTGAGAAATGATGTTTCGAACAGGGCGTCTCAAGTTTTATCATGCATTACCTGGGGATCTTGTTAAAATTTAGATCCTGATTGGACAAATCTAAGGTGGGACTTTTCTAACAAGCTCCCAGGTGATGCTATTCAACTGTTCCTTCAGGTAGCAAGAGTCTACTTGAGATTATTCATTACAACTCATCTCATTAAGGTTTTTATTTTTTTAATCTTACAGCGTCCTACAAAATAAAAACGCTTCAGAATGGCGAGTCCTTTTCATTTTGTTTATAATTGTGGTAAAACACATGACACAATGTAAGAGTATGGTTCAGTACTATTGAATACATTCACATTGTTAAGCAAACATGTTTCACCTCAAGAATGCTTTATATCTAGTGAAACTTTTAAACTCTGAACCCATTCAACAATAATCCCCATTTCTCCCTTCCCCCAAACCCCGGCCACCACCATTCCATTTCTTTTTTGCATTTGACTAAGTACTTCATGTAAGTGGAGTCACAGAGTACTTGTCATTTTGAGGGAAGGAAAAAATCCAGTCTTTCGTAATCTTTCATGCCTTTCCTAAGTTGTGTTCCTTCGCATAGATTTGATGCTTTGTACCATCTTAAGGGCTGATGCTTTTTCACACACCCATAAGAGCCAAGCTGCTCCTCTCTTGTCATTTGTTTAATTACAGAATTGCAAAATATGGTAGAAAGAGTTCTAGATTTAAAGGCAACACTATGACTCAGGCAGACTTAGTGATTTTTGAAATACACAGGCAAACTAAAACATTCTATATTATTTTCCTCCTATACTAATTCTTCTATATATGTTGTATGTTTTACACTTCCAACACATGGATTAGCCATGTTTAAGTATTTAATAGCCACATGTAACTAGTGGCCGGAAATGGGCAGTACAGACAGCATCAGATTTTAAAGATCAGGAATTTCTTTCAAAGAGAAATGAGTTGAAGTTGAACAGGTTTGAGGTTATGGGAGAAAATCTGAAGCCAAAAATAAGTCAGAGAAACCATAAATCCTAAATGTGAATACTCTGAGATTGCACAATGAGTTTCATTCTCTATGTTATCACAGTACCAGATAGTTTAGTCAGAGTGGCAGGCCACTAGGAGGCTATTTATTATCACCATTAGCTCTATTTACTGAGCAAACCACCCTTCTGCCCCCATTTCACTTTTTGCTGTTCTCATATTATAATTTGCATTTATGGGGACATGACTAATTCAGATGTGGAAACAAGGCTTCCTTTAGGTCTGAACCTCCAGTAGCTGAGCTCAGTTCTTTCCTGAGAAATGAGCTGAAAAACAGACTCTGTAGGGATCCTCCTAAATTATGTTTTGTTTGTTGAAAACACAAGCATCCTCTGGCTGCTTTCCCTAACACTTTCCTTTCTTTGTACCTTATTTAAAAAGTCAAAGCCAGAGAGTCTTTTAAAGATGCAATTAATTAGGGTTATATACAGGGCATTAGGAAAAAAAAAAAAAAAAACCACATAATTGCTTACAAAATACCAACCAAGCTGATGTACGGTGAGGCAATAGAACCACTAGTTATTACCAAAACCTTAAATCATACGGAGAGGTAAAAATACACAGAGTGTTTTTCCCATTTACCACATTCAGAAACCCACGTGTGAGGCAGGCTATAATCAAGACAGGAAGAGGCACTTTCCACTCCTCAACAGAGTTGTGGACTGCCACACCGAAGCCCCCGACTTGTTCTTGCCAACTTTCACATCTGGACCAGCTCCAGCAACCTGCAATCAGCAACTCTTCTTTTGAGGTCAACTGCAACCATCCACTGGTCTCAGTCCTCAAGCTCTCTGGCTGTCTCCCACCAGGTCTCCCTCCAGCCTCCTACCCATGCTTCCGCCAACCCAGGTGGCACTCTTCTCCACGATGCATCTCGAACCCATCTCTCCTTCCCTCTCACTCACCCACCTCTCCATAACTCTGATTATATGGTGAGACTGTCCTCTCCTCTCTGCTCTTCCTGCTTGTCGCTCAGCTGTACTGTTCATACCTAAGGAGTCAACAGCCTACTCTGCGCTTCCAATTCTGACTTTCCACTTGGCACTGCTAGTCACTTGCTAGGCACGCCTAGTCACTTGCTAGGCACTTCCACTTGGAGGGTATTGCTTTTAGCAAACCTACCAGAATCAAGTGCCCAACTGACTTCATCAAATCCCAGGACGGCCCCCAAAGAACAAAGAGCCCTTCCTCGTTGGATCAAAATCTCTCAGGACAAGAAAGAAAAGAGTGGAAAAAGATGTCACTGCATTTAACAAAAGAGCCAGCCAGAAAGAAATTAGGAGAGAGTACTTGAAACTTGCACAGACTTTTACCAGGTATTAAACCTTTGCTTCAAGTTTTCAGAGCTCTGTTAAAACAGAGAAAACTGAAGTACCAGAATTCTATCACTGTACCAGCAACAGCATTCAGGGACAAGGAACCCAATATTTAATAGAACAAAAGGTAAAAATATATTATCATGATTCATCAAAGTCTTCAATAAAAGTACCTTTTAAAAATTACTCACATCCCTTTCAATCATGTTTTAAAAATCATGCCATTTTTTAAGTGGGGATAGAATCTCTCTTTTGTAACCATGCCACTGTAGACTTAGAAATTGATATTCAGATTTGTAAATAAAGATTAGTTTCATTATTGTAAATCAATTTGCTAGGGCATATCACCCCTCAGAGAGCTGGAATAATTGAATTTCTGGACTTCTACAGAAGAACGTTTGAGCAAGAAATAACTACATTAGGGCTTCAATTGGTAGATTCTAACTATTTTTTAGCAAAACATTCCCCTGGAGAATGCTGATCCACATCTCTAATACAGTGATCTATGATGGCAACTGAGTTATCTGTCTACACCTACTGATACAATAAAAGTATCATGAATTTCTAATGGAACATAAAACTAATAGTTAAGCCTTTATAACTAAATAGATAATGAAATTGAAGAACAAAGGGATACAGAATCTGTTTCTAGATAATTAGGAAAAACAAAACAAAAACAACTAGAAATATTTCAGGTTAGTTAAAGGATATGTATAATTTGAGACTTTTGATCAGTGACTTCCTTAATAACGTAAGTACAAAAACTATTTCCAAATTGACAAAACCCGTGTCATATAGCAGAATGAGAACAGGTTTCTTCTTCAACCTAGTAATTTTCTTTTATCACTACAACTTCAATCATAGATGCAAATGGAAATTTCTGCTCCCTTTGCTACTTTTCTGCTTGACTGAATTTGATAATGAAAATGTCTGTTCCCTTCAGACAGAGCACAAGTGTCATTCAAATGTTACACACCAGGCAAAGAGTGAATGCATTTGTTTGGTGCAAAATCATTTAAATATGCGTCATTACAAGCTGCAGCACATTTACAGATGCAGCAGTTTAAAATTCTCTTAAGCAATAAAGCAAGCCATCAAATGAAGGTGCATTCAGGCTTCAAACATCACCAAACTACATCTTCCCGCTGTACACAGTCAGCCCCGCCCTCCTTCCTAGGCCCCACTCAACCAGAAAGCAGTGGAACTATGCCAAAGCTGCTTGCATTACCCCGAAGTCTTCCAGGTCAACAATCCAAAGTCACATGAAAAGGCCGACTTCAGTTGCCTCTCCAGGGAGCAAACATTTTGAAAAGCAAGCATTTCAGGCAAGCTGAAGTCCGGCCTTTAGATCAAACTAAGCTTTAAATAGTTTTTCAAAGTAAGCCTCTATCAAACGTAGGAGGCACATGAGAAGAGTTTAGAGAAGGCAAATTTCTCATTTTATATTTAACATTTAGAAATAAGGAGCCTTGATGAGGGCTTATAAGTACAGAGGGGGCTCTCTCTCTTTTCCGAATAATACAATTTCTGTCTTTTACTTAAAATTATAAAGACGACTAAAATTTATATTAAAAGAAAGTTAAAGTTAGGATGTGAGTTGTTATATCAGAACCATTGTGGTTTTGGGAAAATGCTGGGAAAGACTCATTTGGGTAAGAGCTGGACAGCAGACTCCGCTAAGAAAGTGTAAGTGGACTTACCATTTTGGGGTGGAAGGCATACTCTCTAACAAAACCAAGGCCACAGGATGTGTGTTACCTAAGCTTAAAGCAACCCATTTAACAGTTGAGAATGTACTCAAGTTCACTCACAAGGAAGGAGAATGGAGGAAAAGGTCGGTTTTCTCTCTTAGCTTTGACCCCCTCACTACCCACTCATGCTATTGCAGGGTATTCTGCCTGTTCCTTTCATTTTTGGTTTACATTCAAACTGTCTGGATTATCTCCAAACCTTAGGAGATGGTTTTATGTAAGTCCCTGGAAGCTGTGTACTTTCAAGGCTATGTACAGTAGGCCATCCCTTTGGGAAAACAGAGCTGTTGTACTGAAAAGCCAACTGTTAAACCAACTACAAAAGGCATCCTTGATAACAAGTCTCATGTGCAATTCAACATTCATCAACTGTAACAATGGGTGATAAGTGTGTTTTCTTGAATTTCTGGCACTTGTCATTCTTTATTCATTTAGGGAATTCTTTAATTGGCCTTCCTACATTAGGCAGTTTTCTGTGCTTTGTTTTCAAATGATTTAATTTAATTCTCTCCTTCCCAGTTACACATTTTAGTAACGAGTATAAGGTTTCACAGCTTAAGGTGACAATTCCAACCTGAGACCACATCTATGTGAGAAAAAACCAACCAACCAACCAACCAAAAAAACCTACTAGGGTAAGAAATTTCATATTTAAGTTAAAGGATGTAAAACACTTTTTAAAGTCAAAATTAAGACGACTATATTAATTATATATTGCCACTTTAAAAAGTGTTAAAAATCAGTACATGAATACTTAATAGGGATTTAATCTTGACTGATTCTGTTCTTGCATACCAGTTGTCATTAGCTGGCAGGGGAAAAAAGCAAAACAAAACAAAGAAACAACAATAACTGCTGATTCTGGGGAGAGCCCAGTATGAGGTCTATTTCTGCATCAATAGCAGGGTTTCTATATTAAGTTCATTTAAATCTAATTAATTTTTTTGCATGAAATTCAGGGTAAAGGAATCTTTAGTAAAGGCTGAGAATAAGTCCATGCTTTGCCAAAAACAGATTTTTATCCCAAATGATATGCAACAATAAACCAACAGAAAAAATAATATATCGAAGAAGCTCAGATTTACCACTTATTTGTGGTGTAGTGTTTTGGCTTCTTTTGCAGCTCCCAGCAGGGTCTCTCTGGGGTTTGGCAGTCACTCTACCTCAGAGCTGCAGCCCCCACTAACATTACTGATAATGGTAGTCACCTCTCAGATGGTGGTCCAAGTAACTAAAGAGTCAACAGGTTGCACTGAGTCTTGATTCCACAGGAAGAGGCCTGACCTTGAACGAACTCGGGGGTGATCAACACATGCTGCTGGGAAACCACAGCTCTGATGGGAGTCTCCTGGCAAGTATGTGTCTTATGAGAAAATGACAACCTGGGAGGACTCCTATAAAATACCAATATTCAGAATTTCTTAGAGGCAGAAAATGTGCCTGAGAGGGAGAAGGAAAAACAGATGCAGCGGCATGATGATGTGCAGAAGAAGGCCACAGTCATCAAGGCTGGATGCCGCTGAGAGACCACAGGACACAGAGAACCCAAAGGATGGGACAATGTCAGAGGCAACTGGGCTTGAAGGGACGGATGCCCGATAACAGCTGACCACAATGGGAGCTGTGCTAGGAAGATCACATAGGTACTTCTGACCCCACATCAAGAAGCCTGGCTGTAAAGGAATGGAGCAAGGATTCAAGGAAGACTGGGGTCAATGACTGGAGTGAGGGCCCTATTATGTAAAATAGGGAAAAGAGGAGGAGGGCTAAATAGTAATGGAATTAAATAAAGGGTCAGTGGGCCAAAGGTCTTCATGAAGTCATACATAAAATACATATGTACATGCACCCATAGCCTTAACTCAATCAAGAATTTTGAATAAATGAACACAGAAAAAGAAAACTAAGTTCAAGTTATTTAACTGGTAAAATAGAGGATAATTTCTTGGCATATTGAGGATATCACTGAGCCTACTCATATTAAATCTGCACAGAGAATACCATTAAGTCTCTGATTTATGATTGCACTAAGTTTTCAATAAAGCAAGAGTTATAAGATCTATTCATGGGAATCCTGCAGCCCTGAGAAATGAACTGTCTTCTCAGCTGATACTCTCAAGTTTTCAAAATCTATATAACCACTGAGATTCAAATTTAGAAGTGGGTTGCTGTTAAACCATGCTTATCACTAGATTAAAAAGCTCAGGACACCGAATGAAACTCATCTAAAAGTGTGTTTTTGCTCTAAACACAGAGGCTTCTGGTGCACACTGACTTTTTACAAGACATATGTAGAAAGGGGTTTGACCCTATTTCTTAAAGTTTAGTTCTTCTTATTAAGATCTAAGGACACTTGTTGTCTTCTTTATCTGAGGATCCTTTTGTTATTTCTTGTTGCTAAGTAAAAACTGCCCTAATCTGGGTACAGTGGCACATACCTGTAATTCCAGAGATTTGGGAGGCTGAAGCAGAAAGATCACAAGTTCAAAGCCAGTCCCAGCAATTTAGCAAGGCCCTAAACAATGCAGTGAGATACTGTCTCAAAATAAAAAATAAAAAGGGCTAGGGATGTGGCTCAGTGATAAAACGCCTCTGGGTTCAATCCCCCAAGAAGCAAAATAAAACAACCTGCGCTTTCTCTTGAACGATACAAGAGTTTTGAAGTAAATGACACATATCATAATGTTAGAAATTCTTTCAGGCAGGTGAAATTCCTGCTCCATGTCTTCTTCCTTCCTAGTGTTTAGTTTATTCCCTTTTTCCTCCTTTTCCAGCATTCAGTATATCCTCCATTCATTCATTTTCTATATGCTTATTAAATATATACTATGTAGTTGGGTGCAGTGGTGAACACCTGTAATCCCAGCTACTTGAGAAGATGAGGAAGGAAGATTGCCAAGCCTGAGGCCAGCCTTAGCAACTTGGTGAGACTGTCTCAAATTAAAAAACAAAGGTGGGGATACAGCTCAGGGATAGTGTTTGCTTTGCCTGTGTGAGGATCTGTTTTCAATCTCCAGAACTACAAAAAATCAAAAAGCCAGTATGTACTATGTGCCATGACATGTTACAACCTCTGGGAAATTATCAGTGGCTGGAAAAAAAGTCCCAACCACCCAAGAGCTTACATTTTAAACAGAAACCAGTTATTTCCAAATTTACAGGTACCAGGAAAGCATCTCTCATTTGCAACACCATGCACTATTTATTCTCTACCAGGAGTTCTACCAATTATTCTTCCTCAGGAGGCCCTCAGATCTCCTGACTATAATACATTCTCCAAACCTATTACCCTCTTATGAGCTTGCTGCCAATATTCAAAGATGATGAGCTATACTGACAGCATAGTACAGGTTACAGAAGTATTACTCACATTTTGCTGTTTCTTCTGCTACTTGTCCCCATATTTCCCAACTCTGTGTTAAATGGCTCTTGTCTCAGTTTTTCCACTTTAGGTCTTTGCACAATGGAAGATGAAACTTCACCTGAGTCCACCTTCTGCCCTTCACCATCAGAGCAGTACTGAGTTATCGTGTATATGACATTTGCAAGAGGACTATGTGCTGTAGTCTGGATCTTTAGTGTCCTCTAAAGGCCTATAGGGAAGGATTGGCCTCCAGAGTGGCACTGTGGGAAGTGGTAGAGCTGTTGAGAGGTAGAACCTAGCGGAAGGAAGTTGGGTCAACAGGGACATGCCCTTGTAAAAGACACTGGAAGGCTGGCCCCCTACTTCCTCTCTCTTTTACTTCCTGGCCACCAGGAGGTGGATGGGATTTACCCAACCACTCCCCCTGCTTTGAGGTGCTGCCTCTCTACAGGCCCAAAAGCAATAGGGCCAACTAATCATGGACTGAAATCTCCAAAAACGTGAGCCCAATATAAACCTCACTATGCCCAAATTGCTCACAACTGAGCAGTGATGTATTTCTAGCTTACGATTTTTTGTACATTTTAACTCTTCATCTTTTACAAAACTTATTACTTGCCCCATTTTAAAATGTGCTTCACTTTTAAAGAAAAAAATTCTTATTTGCTCTAATCTGTTGTACATGACAGTAGAATGCATTTAAACATTTTGATAAATCATACATAAATGGAGTATAATTTCTCATTTTTCTGATTATACATATTGTAGGATCACAGCAGTCTTGCAGTCATATTGTACATGAGGTAATAATGTCTGTTTCACTCCACTATCCTTCCTACCCCCAGGCCCCTCGCCCTCCCTTCACTCCCCTCTACTTAATATAAAGTAAATCTATTCTTCCCTATCCCCCACCCCTTATTGTGAGTTAGCATTCGCATATCAGAGAAAACATTTGGCCTTTGGTTTTTGGAATTGGATTCTCCAACTCCATCCATTTACCAGCAAATGCCATAATTTCATTCTTCTTTAAAGCTAAATGATGGAATATATATACTCATCATTACTACATCTTTTCCAAACTCTCCGAGAGAATTCTAAAACCATGTGAAGTCCAGGTCAGTCTTAAAATGCAGGCAATGTGTCAGTGCCATTTTTTCCGCTCCTGGGACCCTCCCTTGAAGTCTGCACTACCTGCTCTGCACACTGATGCACAGCTGTTGCCTTGGGACTTCCCCTCACCATCAGGGTTCAAAGCCAAAGCCCAAGATTCACCGACAGCAGAGGGGGGTGCAGGGAGCCTCCTGGGAGGTACCAGTAGCAAGAAGTGAAATTTATCAAGGGACATAGAAAAGAGGGAAAGTTGAAGAAAGCTACTTAGTGACTGCTGTGATA
The DNA here is from genome assembly GCF_902686455.1 of Sciurus vulgaris. Taxonomy (NCBI): domain Eukaryota; kingdom Metazoa; phylum Chordata; class Mammalia; order Rodentia; family Sciuridae; genus Sciurus; species Sciurus vulgaris. Next base: position 18,284,206 of record NC_136470.1, on the reverse strand, counting down.
AAAAGGAAAGATAACAGAATTTATCCCTAGCCTATAGAGAAAAACAAATATGAGGGATTTCTGCATCAAGTACTAAAATCTGAGCATTTTGTAACACCCTTTGATATTGAAATTGAAATACCTCTGACTCTGGCTTTAGATTCATTGTCATCTTGATGCCATTTCTTGTCTTTATGATTTTTTTGCGTAACTATAAAAAAAATAATTTTCCCTCCAATACTTCTTAGTCAATTCATTCATTAAGTACAAACATCAAATAACTTTTTTAAAAAGTCTTAAAATACTTGAGAAAAAAATACTATTTCTTAATTTCATTTCAGTATTCTTGATAGAATTAACTTTTCCCTTCAAAGTAAGTAAATAGTTATGCTTTAATGGGTACTACTTGGAGGGAGTATAAAGATTCACCGTACCTAATTTGCAATATTAAAACCGAAAGATGTTAACTCCAGAGAAAAGCACTTCTTAGTTTTATCACACTGGAATATTGTGCTTGACATCTGAATGTTTATGAGACCTTCAAAGTCTTACAGAAATGTTCTTCCATCTCCACTCCATTGTGTGAAATTTGGTTTAGTCTACTACATTCTTGAGTACTGTTCTATTGTGTGATGTATCTGAAAAGAACTGTTGCTTAGCCTAAGCTCAAAGAGCTACTATGGTCTACTCTCTGTCATTATAAAAATACATACTTTGCGATCTTAACAATTAACATACTTTGCAATCTTAACAATTAAGAGAGCTAGAGATCATTCACAGAAGCTGCTACCTAGAAAAAAAGCTTACTTTCACTGAAATTTTATTAAAACAATGAAATTCAAAATGAAAATAATTGGATACCTTTAATTTCTCATTTGACCATATCTGAGCAGTTTCTGGTCATTACTACTTTATGTGTCTGGAAAGTCTTAATTATTAAAAAAAAAAAAAATTACATTTCAGGTAGTCATTCTTTAACTTTGAATTTTTCCTTTGGATACCGTAAATCAACGGTAATTTATCTTATGCAATGCACCTTGCCTTTGCTGGTCAGTGACAGCAGAAGTGTGCCAATTTCAATAGAGGATCCATTACACCATGAAGAGCAGCTATTCAAATAGAAAACATTTGAAAGCTTTACAAAAAAATAGTTCTCCCTGAGTGATGATAAATGATGGGCACTGGATTGCATGTGCAATAATTAATAAAATGTTTGTAAGATTAAGACAGATCATACATTCTGGTTCCAGAGCTACTAGGGAAAGCAAAGCGTGAACTGAGAAAGCCAGCTCACTCCCAAGGAAAACCATCGGTTTTATGGGTAGAAGGGGGTGACAGCAACCTGATCCACTGTCTCCATCTCCCCGAGGCATATGAGATGCTGTAGAGAAAGTATGTCCAAGGCACATGATTTAGAGAAAAATTATCCAGTGCGACCCTGGATCCTTCAATAGGGAGGTGCATGCCAGACATAACCTGTGTTTTTCTCTCTCCAAACTTTGTTTTGAATCTTAATATGGTTCATCTTTGGGACAGTCTTATGTTGTTTTCTAGGCATCTTTGTGAGAACTAACTTTAGTAAAAATCTCTTTTGTCTAAAGGTTATGTCTGGATATAGTCAGAGATCTTTATTGTACTTAGTTAATGCTAAACAGCAATTCTTCCTGCAAACAGCAGGAATATATAAGAAGGATACTGTAACTACGAGGAAGTAGAAAACATTACATGGAGATTTATCCCGTGCCAGGCATCATGGTGGTCACCCTGATCATGGCAAAACCCGTGGTAGATTATTTTTTATTTGTTCTTTTTAGATATACATGACAGTAGAGCGTATTTTCACATATTATATATACTATAGTGACTTTTTAAAGTGTTATTTATTGCCTCTAATTCACACGTTCTTATATAATTTGTTTTCGTAAATCAGATGGATATGTGTCCAATACAAATTTTTATATGTATATGGTAAGGAACACTAAAATAAAAATCAAGAAATGAGGAGCTGTAATCCTAATTCATAGGAGCTGTATGACTTACAGCAAGAAAGTCAACCTCTCTGACTCTCAATAAGCATTCCTGTGAAGGAAAAGACGAACAGAACCCACACTGTGTCATGGAAAAAAACTCTAATGATACCGTGCACTTACGAAGGACTTGATATAGCAATGGATAAGAAATTAAGAAATTGGGGAGGCAGTTAAAAAAAAGGGGGGGAAAGAAAGAAAGTAAAAATAGTGTTGGAATTATTGGGACTTGACAACATTTGTATAAATAAAACAGAGTTATTCATTCATGCTTTTCAATTCCTTTTCCTAAAATTGAAACCGCATTCTGAATACAATACATATCAGCATTATTTTATATGCCTTGTGCGATTCTGATATCTGAGGTTTTGGAAAATTTGCCACTACCTAAGAAACAAGCAAGGGCCACATCACTAACTCTAATCTATGCTCAAGAGCAAAGCTGGAGTCAATCTGTGCTCTCCTTTTTCTATTTCAGGTTCGATGGAAAAAGAGCAGGGATTTCTAAGATGAGAAATAGGATAAGATGATTAAAACAGGCCAAATCCCTACTGGGAATAGCTAATGATTATCTCGTCCCTACTGGTAGTCAAGAACAGTTAGTGTCAATACACTCATTTCGTATCAGATATTAAATCAGAACTGGAAAATTTGCTGAGCATGTCACAAGTGACCTGTCCCCTTGAATTATGCACATCAACATCAAAGGACCCCAGAAGCTGTTCAACAGAAAAAAGAGAGATCCATACTTGCTGAAGACAAGGCTTTGGAGGGAACCAACTCCTGCCAACCATGCTCATAGTGTTTTGGACAATTATTTGATGGGCTTCTCTCCATTTCTCCTTGCTATGTCTACCCAGTACATTTCTGTAAACAGGTGTCAGTGAAATGATACAGTTTGAAGTGAATCTCTTTCTATAGAGGTTAAAAATATATGCTAAGGACAGGTTGCTAACACTACTCACAAGGTGATATTTGCTAAATGAGATTAATTCTTAAAACTCAAATTACTTAGGCTGATATTTCCCCAAAGGGTGCATGAAGCAGTTTATCACAATAAAAACAAGTTATTTTGATAGTTTTTGTGTATTTAGAGAATTATAAAATCTTTTGGCTTCCTATGTAAACCCGAGGACACTTTTTTACATCACTTTTCTGCAGGGTTATTTTTTGTTTTGTTTTTCTTTTGTTTTGTAGTTTCAATTCACTGTTGCTATAAGGAGTAGTGCTTTCAGGAGATGGGGAGTATCTGGGAGAAGATATACCTTACTGAGAATCAAAGAATACTTGTTTCAAAGAATACTCCTGGCCCTATGTAAGAAATTGCAACCTTCCTGTGGAATTGGGCTTTTAGTCAATTCTATCATCAACAATTCTGAATCAGGAAGCAATTTTCCAAGTAAAATAAAACTTAACATAAATTCACTTCTGATGTGACATGAGTGTTGTATCAGGTGTTACATGTGATAGCACATGTTCAAAGATCTAGTACCTGTCCTCTGTGAGCTCACATCCTAAAGAGCATGCATTGGAAACACCGTATAGAGCAGTGAAAAAGCAATTTACAGGGTCTAAGCCATCTAAGTAACCAACTCCTGACCTACCTCCTGACTGTAGTAGCTTGTATGGGCTTCGCACTATTTCTTGGTGCCATTTTAAGCCAGTTTGAATTACACAATTCCTGGAGACAGCTGAGTGTCTATAGCAATTTCCTAAGGTAGGCGCTATATATCTAATATTTACATGTTGCTTAGTCTCTTTCTTATTTATTAAATTTTTACTTCCTGATCAGACAGAAAATGGCTAGAGGTCTTATAAAGCATGCAGGAACCAGAAATAGGAAGAACAAGAAAACCTGCAAAATTATCAAATATTTAAGAATCTGGAAGAAAAAAAAAAAAAGAATCTGGTTTTCTACATTCTTGTCATCAGTTACATTGTGAGTAGCAAATCCACCAGATGAAATCTCCAGTGCTTTCCATTTATTTCTCAAATTATGCACATGAATGAACAATATCTATGAACAAGCTCTATGGCATTCATTTTTTGCCAAATACTGTACAGATCTCCAGCGGATATCTACTTTTTTAACTTGCTGTTTGGACTTCCTTCCCTTCCTTTCTCTCCTCTCCATCCCTTCCCATCTCCCTTTCTTTCTTTTATTCTTTTGCAGTGCTGGGGACAGAACCCCAGAGCCTTGCACATGCTAGGCAAGTAGGGACTTTCTTTTAAGGCTTCCTTTTAGCCTTTATAAGAAGTCATCAGAATGTCTATCAATATTTGTCCAGAGTTTCCATAAAGAGATCTCTATGACCATATTTAAAGCCTCACACAGGTGAATAAACTAGTGGACAACATCTAGATGCAGTTATCAGAGCAAACACTGGATTTTCGCAACACCTGGTATTATGGTTTGCATGTTAAATGTCCCCCAAAAGCTCACGTGTGAGACAATGCAGGAAGGTTCAGAGGAAAAATGTTTGGGTTTTAAGAGTCTTAACCCAATCAGTGAATTAATCCTTGATGGGATTAATTGAAGTGGTAGGGTGTGGCTGGAGGAGATTAGAATTGGGGCATGGATTTGGGGTATATATTTTGTATCTGGAGAGTGGAGACTCTCTCTCTCTCTGCTTCCTGATGAGGCAAGCTGCATCCGTCTGCCACACTCTTCCACCATGATGTTCTGCCTCACCTCGAGCCCCGAGGAATGGAGCTGGCTTCCTATGGACTAAGACCTCTGAAACCTTGAGCCTTCAAATAAACTTTTCTTCCTATATAATTGTGCTGGTCAGATCATTTAGTTCCAGCAGCGAAAAAAACTGACTAAGACACCTGGTTACATAAAAATATCAACAAGGGAGAGATTAATAACCAAGTCAGATTAAATATGAACTTGTATCAGTGTTTCTAGAGGAAAAAGCATGACACCACATAAAATTCAATCTCAAAAACAAAAAGTAAAGGTGAAATTTTAAACCTCGGATCAACCCAACTCCAACTTCCTATCACCAACAGTAGGAAAAAGTAATCAGCTATTGTTAAGAAAGAACTTTTCAAGAAATTAGCAAAATGCTGGAGCTTCACATTGGAATCTTTCTGCTACGAAGTCTGCGTGATGAAACACACCAGGCCCTATTTCACAAGGCTAGATGGTGAATGTAAATGATGACCATCTATGAGATATGGTAAAATAAGGGTTCCCAAATCTAACCACTTGGTACTTTTCATTCAGCAGTCCTAGATAAATTAATTCTGAAGCAGAAAGCTCAGAAATATTTTTCCTGTACTACTGGAACATAGAACACCATCCTAACAGTCTAAAACATAGTAAAGTACCATCATCCCTCGTATCCCTGGGGGACTGGTACTAGAATTCCCTATGGATTCCAAAATCTATAGAAGCTCATCTCTTATATAAGATGTCATATTATCTGCCTATTGCCTATGTACATTCTCCTTGTAATTTTAAATCATCTCCAGCTTACTTGCGATACCTAATACAATTGGGAATGCTGACATGAAAAAGTCTGTCCATGTTCAGTAGGCATAGAGTTTTGTTTTTGTTTTCATACTCTGATCCATGGTTGGCTGAATCCACAGATGTGAAATGCACTGACAGATACTGAAGCAGAAGTCTGTGTATTGGACCTAATTAGAGCAGCCTTTTTTATTGCCAAAGACTAGCCCACTCAACGCCAGCCACATGGCTGGCAGCTCACCTAAGCAGCGGTAGGGGATCACGATGTGGGCGTGGGTCTTGCACTGCTTGCGACCCCGCTTGCACCAGTTCTGGATGGTCACTGGTTGGTTGGCTTCCACCACATTGGTGATCTGCAGCTCAGGGTAGACCTGGGAAAGTATAAGAAGAGTAAATTGTTACTTGGGGCACCACTGGCTGATCCTCCACCATTCACTCAAGCCCTCTCCACTTCTGCCCAAGCTACAGAGATTCAGTGTAAAGGAAAAGGTCCAAGTGACAGAGCATCTAGACATTCCATTTAAAACATCCAGCAATGTGACTTGGATTTTACTGCATCCATTCAGACCCCAAATATTTTTCCAGAGGAGGAATAGAAGTAGAAACAAGAGAGGGAGGGATGGGACTCTTAAAAGCAGGGGCTCATTTTTGATGTAAAATAAACTACTGTGAGGAACACAGCTTGAAATAATCTAAATAAATGTTGTGGTAGATCCACCTAGAGATTTTAATTTACTGAAATTCCACCAACCCCCATCTCATTAATTGAACAAACATTTTACATACAGAATATGACACATAGCAAGCTTTCTTTATAAAAATCAATCTCTTTATTCAAAGTAATTCACATAAGAAGAATTTGTCAGAAAGTTTCCAAAGGTGTCACTTAGATAAAGAACTGTCACTCATGAATTCTCTTCTCTGAATGACTAAACCGCGTATCCCACTGGTTACATTACTGTTCTTAGTAGATCATGGTGTTTGCTGAGCACTAGGAATGAACTACAAACTCAACTAAAATATGTATTTGTGAAATATCAAACCACTTCTCTTTATCAATAATAATAAGTAGAAGCAGGGCACAGTGGCACATGACTATAATTCCAGCTACTTAGGAGTTGCAAGTTCAAGGTCAGCCTTGCAATTTAGAACCTGTATTAAAATAAAATTTTTAAAAAGGGCTGGGGATGCTCAAGTGCTTGCCTCCCATGCCCGAGACCCTGGACTCAATCCCTAGTACTGCAAAATAACAACAATAAGAAGTAGAGATGTGACAGGAAAACATAAACAAAAAAGAATGTATCTCTAAAATGAGCTTGTTATGGTCTGGATGTGAGGTGTCCCCTAAAAGCTAATGTGTGGGACAATGCAAGAAGGATCAGAATAGAAATGATTAGGTTATAAGAGCCTTAACCCCATCAGTGAATTAATCACCTGATGGGATTAAATGAGTGGTAATTGAAAGCTGGTGGGGTATGGCTGGAGGAGGCAGGGAATTGGGGGTGTGGCTTTTGGGTATATATTTGAATCCGGAGAGTGGTCTCTCTCTCTCTCTCTCTCTCTGCTTCCTGATCACCATGATATGAGCTGCTTCTCTCTGCCATACTCTTCCACCATGATGTTCTGCTTCACCTTGAGCCCTGAGGAATGGAGCTGGCCTTCTATGGACTACCGCTGCACATACTCTCAATTTTGCAGTGAATCTATATATTCTCTTAAAAAATAGTCTGTTTAAAAATGCAAATTAAAAAGAAAGGCAAGAATCAGCATAGCAGTGTGTGATCAATCCAACAGTAGAAGAATAATCTAGGAGAACACACAAGTAGCTAAATCAGAATCCCAGGCTGGGTGCTGAGCAAGTGCTTCAGAACACTGCCAGAAATCTTGCTCCAAAGGATGTGGCAGCTTCCTTCCCTTTTTTATTTTGTTCTTAAGTATCTTAACACTTCAATGCATGCATACCAGGTCACAGATAATGCCCTACTTGAAAATGTCACTAAAAATTTAATAGCCCCATGGTTTTATTCTATACAATGAAAGGCAAAGTGGCTCTTGGTACAGAAATATAATTCTCTCTTCACCTTTGCTTGTTTATTATACCACAAAAGTGCAGCACTCCTGAGTCATAAACTCAGTGGCATTACAGAGTTCACCCTGAGGGCCACAGCTTTATGTGCAGCAAAGTGTCAGCTACTGCCTTTCTCTAAAGAGGTTGTAGCTGCCACTTCACAGAAACACCACCCTGCTGAGAATTTTCTCCTGAGCTGTCACATCTCTGGAAGCCCTAGCAGCAGACACAATCATATCCCATTTCCTTCTTTTCGATTTAAAACCAACAAATTGTAGGTACAATTGATTAGCAGGAGAGAAGGACCTCTTCTTCACCTTGGGTGCTAACCCTCCTTTTGACTGACAACTTCCAAGCAGATTGAATTGCAAACTAAAAGCTCTGAATAGAGGCTTCTCCCTAAAGATCACCAGAGTGATCATCAGCCAGAATTTAGTTCCAGTTTCTACCATGAAATCCAGGGCATATATATTATTTCCTGGAGTAAGTTTCTCGCTCCATATTTCTAACAACGGTAATTATTAATATGCAGAAGTTTAAGGTGATTATAAAATTTGAACCCCATAAAGACCATACATAATTTGCCTACTGCCCTAATCAATAAAATGGAGGCAGTAACTTCAATCTGATTCAGTTACTCTCATTCAGGGATAAGGAGTTATTAACTTGGAATTGCCAAAGAGAGTAAAATTTTGCTATTCTAACACCAGCAGGCTTGTCTAAAAGTGGAGGAAGATAAAAAAAAAAAATCAAAATAACAAAACTTATTTCAAAGCACAAAAAGACCCAATTAGATAATGTGATGAACATATGCACAAGAAACCCCCAAAGAAACAAAAGCAACAAAAACATGAAACAATTTTTTATAAATAACAAAATTCCATATACTATTTATTTTTATTAGTAGCTCTAGTATATATCTAGGGACAAATAAGCATTTTTGATGTTGAAAAGACAGCCTAGTTTATTATTTAATCAAGAATAAAAAATTAAAATGATCAGACACACAAACGTCCTTGTGAAAAGTTCCCGACTTTTCTCCATAATTAATCACCAGCGTTGGCTCAATGTTTAATGTTTTCTTTGCAGCAGCACCTCAAACTTTTATGCTTATGTCAAATTTCAATAGTTTTAATCTCAAATCAAATTTTTTATTAATGAAAAAAAGGACTTTCTACAACAACAGTTATATTTATAGATATTTAAAATAAAGCAGAAACAAATCCAGACCAGTATTAGCTCCTTGAAAAACAAACTGTTCCCAATCCCCACAAATCTTCCTAAATTATAGCTGGACGGAGCAGTCACTGTATAAACACATGCACTGTATTCCAGCACACTTCCCATGCCCAGGCCTCCCAGTGCCCCACCCACCCCCACATAGACAGGACGTCCACAGTGTGATCCACCGCCAACCCTCCCTCTCACTGGGGAATGCGCCATGTAGTTATCAGCGCGCTCACATTTGGGTAAGTGCATGTCTATACTGCCGCCCAGTGAAAGGGCCCTTTCCTGAAGGGCAGGAAAGGCAATCTGGCACCACACAGCCTCCCGATGGCTCCACATTTATCACCTCTGGTTTTAAGGCCACCAGAAGGCTGCCAGCTCCCACCCCCTCTTCCTGGTGCTCCAACCCTCCACCATCTGAAGGACGTTCTCAGGAGTGACCACGTTTTGAATGCAGCTCCATTCCCTCACTGACTGCAAAGCATTCTGTTCCTCAAGAGTAGAGAACGAACACGTACCGGCTCCTGCTAGATGCTGAGGACATGCGAATGGGCTTTAGGGTGAGTCAGAGCCAGAGATGGCTCACTGGCAACACGCAAGGGTGAGCAAACCAGGCAAAAGATGAAAGGCACAGAAAGATGAGGATCTGACAGGGGCTGACTGATGATCTCTGACCCCTGAGTCTTGGCATGTGCACCTGGATGTTAGAGATAACCCTGATCCCTTCAGCAAGCCCCGTTTTAAAACACACATACGCTACTTTTAAACCTCAGTATCTTTATGTTCCTTCCAATTGAACAAAACCTTAGAAAAAAGGCCTAGTTCCAATGCTGAGCTAGCTCACTAATACCCGTCACCCCTCCAGGATTCCTTGTACCCAGACTGCCTCATGCAATCACCAACCACAATCGATCCCTGACCACTTTTGCCTCCCTGTGCTGTTAGGATATACAACTCCTTGAAGGTGGAGACAATGTTCCCTCAACAGTGGCCAGCAGGGGCTAGCACAGTAAGTGCTCATAAATGTCTACTGCGTATTTCTGGTTCACGTCAGAACACCTTCATTATAGAGAAATTCAGTACATATTAACCTCTCACTGAGTATTACAAAGCTACCTCCTAAACAGGATGCTCTCAACTGTTATTGGATTATGAGTTTTTTAATAAAAATAACCCTTCCAATATTGTTCTTCTAAAATTCATAGGACAACTTGTACAAATAAGGTGCCTTAGAAAAAGATTAACGTCAATAATTTAGAGCCAAGGAAGAGATGTAGGAAGAATTCAAAGCCAGGCTCCTGCTTAGACTAAAAGGTCTAGGAATCTGAAAAAGCAGCCGATCTGGTCAAAGAACCAGATGGATCAGAACAAAAACTGATTTTTTTAAAAAAGAGAACTGAAGAAATTGGAAATACTAACAGCCAGAAAAGAGTTCAAGTAGGAACAATCTTAGATGTATATTAGAAGGTTATAGTGAGTGGTGTAAGTGGTTCTCAGGTATTTCACTGCAGAAATATCTTAAAACTTGGTCATCAATTCATTTTTGTTCTAAATTTTAAAAAAATCTGAAGTCTCTTTCTCTCTCTCCAAATTGGAAATATATTAATCTCAAACATGATGACATTTAAGTTGTTAAATACGCAAAGCAAGAAAAGGCACTGATGATATTTAAGAATGCCAAGAACATGTAGTTTTATATGTAAAAGTATAAAAATATTTCTTTAAGACATATGTTGTCAGAGTCCTACACAACTTTATTCTCGACATTGAGGGCAAATTCCTTTTGCCAACAGGCCACGTAGGACCAGTGACTAATGCCAGAAATCGTTTCCAGATGCCCCAGGGGATTTCAAGAACACAAAAATCAAAGGTAGCTAATAAAAGGCTAAAAATAAATTAAGGACAGAGTAAAAAAGGACTTGCCAATAATTCTGAAAACAACTTGCCTATTGTTCTTTTTAGTCATTCGGTTTTTAAAATTCATTTTCAACCAAACTCTCAAGGACATTTCTTTTTGGAAAATGCTAGAAATTACCTAGTGTTAACAAAACAATATTTTTTTATTAAACTCTTTTATTTTTACAGACTGCATTTTGATTCATTGTATACAGAAGTCAATGAGTAAGTGTGCTGCTTTAGTACGCATTAGTTTATAGGTCAGCAAATGGGAAGAGCCACCAGCCTGCAGAACATCCTGCCAGAACTGATGTAGATCCTGAGTAGCTGAAATAAAGAGCTTGCCTTCTAGACCTAACCAGGAACAAGAGTGAATGATATGACAGTTACAGTGACTGACATAAAGGGTTTCATTTTACTATAGTATCCTTTCTCTTATCTTTCTTTTTCTTGTTTAGGTGGTGTTTGGGATTGAGCCCAGGGTCTTTACATAGGCAGGGCAAGCACTCTGCCGTATCTCAGTATTACCACCAGTCCTAACTAGTCTTCCTTTTTCCTGAAATTTTACACTTAAGAACATGAGAAGGGGGAGAAAAACTAGCCCAGGGGGAAAAACTCATAAATTTATACAGCATATGAAAAAACAAAAAACAAAAATCCAAGATCCAAATTGTATCTGCTTGAAACAAAGAATCAAAAGCCCTATAACAAAATGCTAAAAGACACTAATCATGTGATATTTTCATCTTCTTTTTAAAAAATTTTTTTTTAGTTGTAGATGGACCTAATACTTTTATTTTATTCATTCATTTTTTTTTTTTTTTTAATGTGGTGCTGAGAATCGAACCCAGTGCCTCCCGCATGCCAGGCAAACGCTTTACCACTGAGCCATAACTCCAGTCCAGATATTTTCATCTTCTAAGAACTTTTTTTTTTAATCTTCTGAAAGCTTTTAAGTGCCAGTTACTTTTTTCAAAGAACATATCCAAAAAGAAGAATAAGAAAAGTATATAATAATCGGGAGTTCACTAAGTGCCAGACATCATTGCAAACATTTTATGTGTAGCACCTTATGTAATCCTCCACTAGTTAGTAATTGCTCCACTTTGCAGAAGACAAAGCCAGGACCTAACAAGGTGCCATTTCTAAACACTCGAAGAGTAGGTTATAAGTTCTCAACAGCTTCAGCTTCCATGTTAAAACCAAAACAAAGTATGTTGTAGACAATATATGTTTATGTTTCTGGATTTAAATGACACTTCACAATTTTCTGGGACACAAAGAAAAAAATACCATTAAAAATTGTTTTCAACATAAAGTCTGTGAATAATGGGAGATACTGAAAACAGAACATCTAATTTAATTGAGAAGGAGAACTGGAAGCTGAAAAGCATTCTCTGCTGGCAACTTAATGAGGTGCTGAGAGGCAAGATGCAGCTGATGAAACCTTCCTGCAATAATGGGAAGGCTGAGCCTCTCTGGGTTTTCACAATGACGGCCTGATGCCAGCAGAGGAGCTAAAATGCTGCAGGGCAGTGGTGAATTTCCCAATAATTTAGCCCAATTCTACTGCTGATGCTACATATACATATGTGCTATATCCACACGTTCATACTCTGGAGTTGAGATAATAATGTCAAAGGATCTCGTCCGACTGACAAGTCATTCTAATTTGGAATATAAAACAAATGGGGTTGGGGTGGGGGGCGACCAAAGGAATGGGACAGGGCACTGATACGAAAACAAAACCAGATGTGGACACATATTGCCTAGATTCTATCTCCTTAATCTCTCTCCATTTCTGGCTAATTTTCTCATTTTAAAATATGCAAACTGGCTTTCTCTCTTTTAACCTTAAATCCTATGGTCTGTGCAAGCAATTCCACCAGAGTACCATATCCAGACCACTAATGCATAAAATACACCCATTCTTGTGTGTAAGTATTCCAATGCATCTATTCAAAAATTGCCTGACTTCATATGAACCTTTGGATCTTTCAAACACCAAGCCCACAGTCATATACTTGAGTAGAAAGCTGGGCAAGGGAAATGGTTTTGTTAAACTCATGCAAGAGGCCGTTTTTGCTCTGTTCAGGTACCGGCGTGTTTTACCCTCTGGTCCTGTTAATCTGTCAACAACACAACTGTTCATTTAGGGCAAGAATGTCAAAGAAACAGCAGATACTACTAGCTGTGGGAAAGAACACACCTAAGAAAATGAGACTACATCCATAATCTAAAAAAAAAAGAGACAATAAACAAAGCCACATCCACCTGCCTAGCTTTCCCAGCAGAAATCTCTGCCAGTGAAGCTCACTCTCCTCCAGAGCCCTGCTCCCCAGCCAGAAGCCCAAACTGGAAAGAGGCCTTGGACCTGTCAGGAATGCAGAGTGCAGGCCTGTGTTGTCATTCTCTCCACAGCAGAGGAGGAAAGTGGTGCTGGGACAATACGATTTCTCACTTAATTCGCAATGCTGAACTCTTAGGACACCTGCCTTTGTGTTCCCGTGATAAGGTGAGGGTGCTTCTGAGCCTGGACAGGTGCCTATTCCTCAACGGCTCAGGTGCCAAAAGGCAATGGTACCCTCACCTCCAGGTATGAGCAGAGCTCAGCTACGGAACTGAGGAGGATGGGAAGGATGATCTTCACATCTCTTTTCACACTTCCGCTTTGTGATCTAAACTCCTGTTCCCAACTAACCTACCCCGGAAAACAAGCTAATTCACTGACAGAACACACTCATGCTAAAAACCGCCCCTGGCTCCCTTGTCTCCAGATGTAGAACCCAAGTCCCCACGTTTACAATCAAGACCCTCTGTTTTATAGCCTCATTCCATCTTTTCAATTTTCTAAATTCTATTTTCAATTATATTTAATTGTATATTTACAACCCACTTATGAGTCAAGAATGGCATCTTGCCACTTAGCACAATCCAATTCTTGGTGTTCAAAAAATATTGGCCAAATTTGCCAGAATTATATTTGAGAAAAAAAAAAAATAGATTCCTGAGATGCAGAATTGAAGTACATTTCCTTCTTGTCTCTCACATCCTGAAGCCTTTGGTTTAAATAAAACAATGTGCTGCTGCTGTTGTTGGTTTAAATCCCAATTCACTGAAAAGGAAGAGTATAATAATATCTAACAATTCTAATTTTTATTCCTAAACTTTAGTATGTGTTTCAAGGGGAATACTATCCTCATTTTGTTCTATTTATATTTAGCAATTCTTCAGATTTATATTTAGAAATTCCTTAGGTCAAAGTTTGGGTACTGCAAGAGTTCATTAAGGCAAGTGGCCACTTTGTGCTGTTAAATTAATTATGAATAATTCATCTAGTTATAGTCAAAATTTTCCCATAATTCAGCACTTTTTGCCTCTAGTACAAAACAGAGGAAAGGCACTTTTTCCTATCAAAGAGCCACAGAGGAAAATAACAATTGATAGTCTGCTGTGATTATTTATTTTTTCATACAAAGTATTATAAAACTTGGTGGCTTCGAACAATACACATAAAGAATAACCAAGGAATCTGGTTCCATAAATGTTTTTAAGAACTGTACTAAGTGATCATGTAATATGTTATATCTGATTTTTTTTTTTTTTTTTTTTTTTTTTTTTGCAGTGCTGGAGATTGAACCCAGGGCCTTGTGCTTGCAAGGCAGGCACTCTACCAACTGAGCTATATCCCCAGCCCTACGTCTGAATATTAAAGTCATACTATGATATCAGGACTGAATATCTTCATATGGAGTCCATCATGGCACGTGCGTTAAAACTGGGTGAATATAAACTGAGTGTCAACCTGCACTATGGGACAACATTCCCCCAACTCTTGCGGAAAATCTCCTTGGAATTCTATCAATGAACAGAAATAATCTGTGCAGTACCAAACTACAGGCTCCAGTCTATAGGAAGCTCCCTCAGTGTAGACATGAGTGCAGAACCCCATCCATCCTGAGCCCATGATCCTGTAACACAAATAGGTCATCTACAAGAAGCATTTACTAAATAATGACCAGGGTTCTCTGGGTCTGAGCTAAGCGTTGGACAAACTGTTTTGTGAGGCATGATCTCTAGAAATATTCCTCCTCAGTAGAACCTTGGGTCTCCAGTGCCTTTGCCTACAGGAATCACAGTAAGGTCCTTGTCTTAGCTTGGGCTGCTATAACAAAATACCAGAAACTGGGAAATTTAAACAACAGAAATGTATTTTGTCACAGTTCTGGAAGCTGAAAGTCCAAGATCAAGACATCAGCATGGCCAGGCGGAGCGGTGCATGCCTGGAATCCCAGTGGCTGGAGGCTGAGACAGGAGGATCACGAGTTCAAAGCCAGTCTCAGCAAAAGCGAGGCTCTACGTAACTCAGTGAGACCCTGTCTCTATATAAGATACAAAATAGGGCTGGGGATGTGGCTCAGTGGTCAAGTGCCCCTGAGTTCAATCCCTATGTACCCCCTGCAAAAAAAAGATATCAGCATGGATGGGCTCTGGTAAGGGCTCACTTCTACCTTGGCTTCACCAGAGAAAGAGCAGGTTGTCTGCTGTCTTCTATCAAAGCACCAATGCCATCAGAAGGACCCCACTCTCAAGACCTCATCAATACTATCACAAAGGAGGTTAGTTTCAACATATGAATTTTGGGGGCACACAAATATTCAGTCAGTTAACACTACATACCTAATACAAACCCAATGATGATATTAAGGAAAAACTTCAAAAAGTATAAAAAAACCCCAAGTATTTCAACAATGACCAGGCAGAAAGAAAACTACTGTGACTGGGGGGAGATACCCACCCAGGCATCAAGAATTTGGAGCACTTGGGATAAGACATAGGTAAAAAAAAATGCAATTTAAATCATAAATTTTAACATATCAATCAAATTTTATAAGGAATTATAATCAGGAATAAAGGTGAAGGACTCGATCTTTACTTTCTCTCCTGAATCTTACTCTTGACCAAGGATAGGAATGAAGAAATTACAAGGGTAAAGAAGACAATATTCACAATAAGAGCAGGAAATACAAACTGAGAAGAACAGGAGACTATGGGGAATATAGACTAGACAATTATTCACCAAGTATTAATATTTCATACATTACACCAAGTTAAGTACCATCAGATAGAAGTTAGAGCAGTCCTCTGGAAACAACAAATTTAACAAGTGAGTTAAAGTAGTTAGCAAAAGGTCAAAATGAGGTCACAGTCATGGGTTCAGTTGGTTTTTGTGTCCTAAGATCACAGACTGCTAACAGTTGCCTCTCTGACTCAGCTGGCTGCCTCTAAAACATCTGTGTTTTGGTCACAAGAAGGACAGAGAGAGCACATGAATTAAAAAAAAAATATTCTCCACTCTTAGGAGAAAAAAATCATTACCTGAGTAGCCCTTTAATGGTAACAAATAGTAACGGTTTCAACTTTTTTTTTTTTTTTGCATTAAAAATGAGGGAAATTGGACAAAGATACCAGTAAAAAAACATCTTCATATTTCTGACCAAAACTCTCTACCAGTCTGGAATGCTACACCTAATTAAGCCACTTTTCAACAGGAATGACTTCTGAAAGTAACTAATGAAGACAAAAGTCATCCAACTACAACGAACAGCAACAACACCCAACAGCAGAACCAAAATAAATAATAAAATAATTAGGCTATCTTGGTGGAAGAACTGGCGGTAGACAATGCATTCGGTCAGAACTTACAATGATGGTAGTTATGGCAATATAAAAGATGGTACAATTGTAACTTTGAAGACATAAAAATAATGTAACTTAAAAAATCAGTAAGAAGGGAAAATAGAGAAATTGTAAGAATACCATTTACCCTGTCATTCCTAGCAATGAATCAATCGATACTGTCAAAAATTAAAACATGGACAGGAAAAAGAAGAAAGGTAAATGTAAACATTTCCAGCAACATACAGGAAAAAAATGCAAACTGACTAACGAAAACTATTCATTATTTCTAATTGTAAAGAAAATACCAGAATAACTACAATGTGGAAAGTGGCAGGAAGTCCCTAAAATATCAATACGGAATGTTCTAGATCATTTCAGATGCACCACTGGATAGAGTACGTCAAACATGGCTCAGTAGTTCTGCATGAACCTCTCTGCACACCACACTGGTATTCCCCTCCAAGGCCAGTCAGTCATGAATTACCCCAGCGGCCACTCCCCAACCTGAAGACTCTTCCCCTGAGCACTGCATTGGTCTGTGGCTGTCATTCTATTTTGCCTCATGCCATTCTTCATCACTTTTCAGGAAGCCATCACTCACCTCACACCACATGGGTGTCAAAGAGACCACACACCCAGGTGGTCTAGGTGCTGAGTCCATGTGCTTGGTGACTGATCCAAAAGTGAGGCCGATCCAAATCCCTCCCTGGAATTGTGGTGCTCCCTGGGCAGAAGGAAGTTGGCTTACCATGCTGGGGATGCACACCCCCAGACACTGGCTGCCATCTCCCCTAGTCTCCTAGGGGAGCCCATCTCAGCAGGAGAAAGTGAGCAAACACACAGGAGAAAGGATAAGCAGAGAAACAAGAGAGACCCTATTAGCCTAGGCAGCACTGAGTCTCAGTTCCAGTATCTGAGGACTAACTTCTGTGTGTTTCTGTTTGGTTTTTGATTTTGTAAGCTATCCCTATAGCATTTCCCCATTGATAGGAGAAAATGTTTTCCATACCCATAAGTTAAACTTAGTGGGTTTTGTCACTGGGTAACAAAACTGTGTAACTCACCATCATTATTACTTCCTCATTTCTCTTTTTCAGAAAAGGAGATGCTCCTGACCTTTCCAAGAGCCAGCCAATGACTTGTCCACTGGATCTCACTGCTCCCTAGTTCTTATGGGAATGTCACTAGACATCTGAGACTAGTTCTTTTGAGGGACAGCCACCCTTCCCAGAATTTTGCTTGGACTTCCTTTAGCTCGTGTTCTTCTCATTTAAAAAAATACAGCAGGCCACAGGGGCACAGGCCTGTAATCCCAGCTACTGGGGAGGCTGAGGCAGGAGGACTCCCAAGTTTGAGGACAGACTGGGCAATTTAGTGAGATTCTGTCTCAAAATTTAAAAAGGGCTGGCGACGTAGTTAAGTGGAAGAGCATTTGCCTACCATGCAAGGCAGGGGGGTTCAAGACTCAGTACTGAAGAAAACAAAAAACTAAAGGACAGTTCCTTTGTCGTGATTTGCCCTGAAGCTCTCTGCCTCCAGGTTCTGCCTCAAAGAGCCCCCATCTATACTCACCATTTATTCTTGTTGTTCTGGCAGCAAGCTACTGTAATTTGACTTCCTCCCAGCTATTTCACTGAAAGTGCTATCTCTAAGGTCAATAATAACCTTTAATTTGCCAAATCAGAAGAATTTTGTTGTCACAAACAACATTCAAGACTTAGATGTAGGCAAAAGAATCCTAGCAGTAAAAGACAGATTTAGTCTTACAGATCCCAAGGGTGCTGAGGGACAGGATAATCTGCTTCTGGGAGAGCATGTCTTTGAGTGACTTGTAACTGAACAGGCCATTTAACAACTCTGTGAGCTCAGACACTGTGGATAACTGATGGCAATACCAGTTTTCTGTCCTATGGAAATAACTTCATGATATTAGTCCAGATAGTTCCAGATGATTTCTATTCACAGCCATGCAAATGAAATTTATTAAGAAAATAAATTTTGTGGGGCATGCCTTAATCCCAGTGGCTCAGGAGGCTGAGGCAGGAGGATAGAGAGTTCAAAGCCAGACTCAGCAAAAGTGAGGCACTAAGCAACCCAGTGAGACCCTATCTCTAAACAAAATACAAAATAGAGCTGGGGATGTGGCTCAGTGGTCAAGTGCCCCTGAGTTCAATCCATGGTACTGAAAAAAAAAAAAAAAGAAAAGAAATCTCTCTAAATCCAAATGGACCTGTTTCAAAGTCTTAAGAATTTACCTCTTTAATAACTGAATTGGATAAAAACCCTTTTGCCATGTGGTCATTGTGCGTAAGAGTCTTGATTTTACCTTGTCAAATATACTTTGACCACTTTCAGTGTGCATCAGCCCTGTAATAACAATAAACAAATAAACCAAGCTGGACTTCCAGCACCTTGCACCTCCTACTTCTTTCTGATTCTCTGGTCACTTCTTGTTCTCCACTGATGACATTCTTTCTCTTTGTTCCTCTTAAATGTTGCAGTTCTCCAAGGCTCTTTCCCGGCTTCTCTCTGGCTTTTTCACCAGTGGGTAAAGAAATGTGTTACCAGTGGGTAAAGAAATGCAGGGGCTCAACACAGCAGCTGGCATTTAGTTAAGGCTCAGTAAGGGCTAGGTGGTGATGGCATCGTCTTCATCCTCACTATGCTGTTTTCATGGACTAAAATGATGATTTCTCTCCCTGTAAAGAATGGACCCTATGTTCTATTTATAATCGCTTTCTTGGCACCTACAGATAAATGTTTGAGGAATGAAGAGAGAACTATTGTTTCTCTTACATAATCACCTTACATTGAAATATTTTTAATGAAATGTGTATTTGATCCTGGCTCCCAATCACCAGCAAAGTCCTGGGGGGCAGTCTGTAGAAACTCCCCAGTTCTACCTCCTTCTCCCACTTGTGCCAGATCATAGGATCGAAGATCCATTTGACCCCAGATCCAATGGCAGGTAGGGAAGGACAGCACTGGTGGATGGAAATGTGAACAAGCTGCCTGTGTTCTTTTAGATTTCCTTCTGGCCACATGAAAAAGTGAAAAGAAGCAGGTGAAATCAAGTTCAATCATACAGAGTTATAATTTCACATCTGCTATGGTCTGGATCTGAAATGTCCCCCCAAACACTCATGTGTTCAAGGTTTGGTCTTCAAAGCAAGAGTGTTCAGAGGTGGGGCTTTGGGGAACTGATTGATCATGCGGACTCTGACCCCATCAGTGGATAGATGAATCCACTGATGGACTCATATTTTTAGCATTACTAGGAAGTGGCAGAAATGACAGCAGTTGGGGTCTAGTTGGAGGAGTAACTAGGGGTACTTCCTGAAAGGATGTATCTTGTCCCTGGATCCTTCCTCCCTCGCTCTCTGCTTTCTGGCTGCCATGAGGTAAGCAGCTTTCCTCTGCCACCCTTCTGCCATGATGTTCTGCCTCATCTCAGGCCCAGAAACAACAGAGCCACCTGATCATGGACTGAAACCTCTGAAACCATGAGCCAAAATAAATCTTCACTCCGCTAAATTGTTTTTTCTCAGGTGTTTTTGTCACAGTGATGGAAAGCTGACTGATAAAACATCTTTATAATCTCTTTAAAAAGAAATCCACAATTACTCATTTTAAATATGAAATCTAAATAAAATTTGTTAATGTAATACCTTATACCTTTATTCATACTAAAGCCTCAAAATATGGTATTTATCTTACACTTAGAGCACACATTTGTTTAGACTAGCCACACACCAAGTACTCAACAACCGTGTGTGGCTGTGGCAACACATGAGGAAAGCATAGGGACAGAGGCTCCAGCGGGTAGGCGGAGGGAACTGACGTTTGGAATAAGACACAGCAAAAGCACAAGAGGGTGACCATTTTAAATTCAAATTTACAGTCTCTCCCTTTCTTCAAAAAAAATTGGTCAATAAAGAGCTTCAGTGACTTCCCGTTCTAGAGAAGAAAGATCAAATTCACTAAAATGGCTCAAAAGGCCTGGTGTTTTGACTCTTACTCAGCCAGCCGACTGTGCGTGGTGCATAGGGAAGGTTGAAAAACACCCGCATTGCAAAAGCAGGAGGGAGCCAAGGGGCTTCACCATCCTACGCCCTCACCGTGACCACAGCAACCCAGCAAAATCTGGGACTGCAAAGAACCACTCTGCGGCCTGACCCTGGGACAAGCCACTGACTGAAACAGAAAGGGAGCTACCCAGGCATTAGCAGGATCTCTAAGTGCAGCAGGAAATGAGGGCATTTCAGGGTCAAAAAGAGAAGCTTCTGCAGGGACAACCTACAAATGTTAGGAACAACTGTCGATTCCCAGCTGAAACTGAAGGAGACTCCTAGCAGCAAGCAACGATACATGGGTACCAAAACAGCCATTCCAGAAAAGGGCAGTGTGGTCAACACTGTTAGCTAAATTTGAATTCTGTTTCTTTTTTTTTATTTTCTGTGAACAGTGACTCCCATACTTGGGAAGGGAGTGGGTGGAGGATGGTTAAAGGGCACCAGGTGCAACCAGATGCACAGAAAAAACACCACAGGATAACTGTGGTTAACAATTATTTGAACATTTCAAAACAACTAGGATTGTTAATACTCCCAAAACAAAGAAATGATAATGTCTGATAGATCACCAATTATGCTGATCTAACTATGTGGAGTTTTTTTGTTTTTGTTTTGTGTTTTGATTTTTTTTTTTTTTTTTTTTGGTATTGGAGATCAAACTGAGGGTCTTGGGCATGCTAGGGAAGTCCTCTACCACTAAGTTACATACCCAGCTCTTCTCTAATTATTGCCTATTATGTGTATGAATTGAAATACTACACTGTATTCCACAAAAATATGTAGTTAAATGGTATCAAAAACAAGTAAGCACACAGTTCCAATTAAATGAATTCATAAGAAAATTGTACTGGAGAAACTTAGCAGAATATTAATACTATTTTTGAAATGCAAGCTTCATAAGTGTTATATTTGGGAAAAAATTAATTTATTATTGACCACTACCTAATACATAAACAGGTAGAATATTTTTTTTAATAAATGCTGGGGATGGAACACAGGGCCTTGACCATGCCAAGCAGGCCCTCTACCACAGAACAAGCAGAATTTTTCAAAACATATATATTATGTAAATAAAGAACTTAACCAGTACTGATTTCAACTTAAATATTAAGAATTACCTTTTCCCAACATGCTGCATACTTATTCAAGATAAAAGTCATGTAATATGCATTTTTCACTTCTTCAAACACGGGTTAATAATCAGAGACTCTCATTTTTTTTTAAATAGAGTACTACCGAAAGCCAAATATAACAATGACTGTAATACTTATAACTAAAATGAGAAATATATTAATAATAATGTTAAACAAACATTAAAGATTCATTTTGGATCCAGGAAGACTGAAATAAATTTCTAGAACACAAAGGAGTATGGGAAAGAAAATGCTGCCAGGTTATCTGGTCTTTACAGAATATGAAGAATTTTGCTTTGTCAAGAGACATAAGATTAATCCCTTTAAATGGTCTTAAAACGCAGTCACATGTCCTAGACTGTCAGAAGTGTGCGATAAAATGTCTGAGACTTCAGATGTTTTCAAGTGACTCCGTGAGGAAGGAGGGTCCTGTATAATAACAGCAAACACACTAGGAAGAATCACTCAAAGAATGAAGACCTTCACAAACTGGCAGGGCATGATTTCCAGGATATAAAGTAAAAAAAGCCAAGTGTGGCTGACACTGGTTGAAAGCACCCTCCTATATCAGAGAAAAGAAGGAAGAGTAAACAGAGGTTGAGCGTCACTAATCTAAAAAGCTGAACTCTGAATTGCTCCAACATCGGGAACTTTGTGAGTACTGACAAGAGACTACACATGGAAAATTCCACACCTCCATTGATGGATCAGAGTCAAAACTCAGGTGTGCTAAAAATAAGGTATAAAATTACCTTCAAGCTATGCATATAAGGTATAACTAATGATAAATGAATCTCATGTTACACTAGGGTCCCATGCCAAAGATAACTTGTTATGATTTTGCAAATGTTGCAAACTATAAAAATCCAAAACCTGTAACACTTCTGGTCCAAAGCATTTCAGAGAAGAGAAACTCAACCTGCATTCTCTGCATTCTCTTGTGTGAGAAGGACAAAATTAGGAGGAGTGAAAATGTTTAATTCAAGAATAGTAAAAATGTTTATCATAGAAGTGAGCTTTCTAACTATAACATATTGACTATAGTGTCAATTTTTTCTTTTTTACATTTTTAAGAAAGTAAAATTAATAAGGAAGGGAAAAAACTAAAATTGATGAAAACAGAAAAAAATGAACCAACATATATCAAGTTGGCATGAGGAAAAATGAATTCCAGCACTTTTAACAAAAGTGGCTGGAAAGATATGGTGGGATACATTTTAGAGATTTGCTAAAGTATGTTCAACTTTATTGGCTTTGTGGAGGCCATAACAGGACATCCTGTATGTAAAATTCTATATGTAAACTGTAGCATAAAGCAAATAAATAAACCCATGGTATGCTCAATCATTAAATCAAGATCATTAAATCATTTAAATCATTAAACCAAGATCTTTACCATAAGCGAGAAAGTACAAATATAAAACATGTCACTTTTCTGTTTTTAAATGAATACGTGTGACTCAGCAAGCACCGGTGGAGGCCAGGGAGGACTTACTTCTTGGCAGTACTGCAGGATGCCCTCTTTGGTACCGATGCAAGTTTTGGTCCCCGATGGATCTGACTCCCATTTCCCATTCTGCACGTTCATGTGCATGTTCAGCTTGCCACAGAACATGGCGATCTGAGGTTCTGCCAGGAGGCCAGCATTGCCATCAGTGGGCACCTAAAAAATAAGTTTCAGTTAGTTATAGAATTCATAGCTCCAAAGTAGACACTGGGAGAGGAACAGGGAACTGAGCAACAATATCCAAAACTTCCATTCCCATCCATCTCCCATCATGCTTTCGCCCGGTCTTCAGCGTTCCTGGGTGAAGGATTATTTAGGCTGGATGTATATTTCCAACCACCTCTAACACAGTGCTTTCTTTTACTCCAAAATAGAGGAAGAAACGAACAATACTGAAAGGAATTTATTCACTGAAAAATTTACACGGTTGTTCCCACACACCTGCTGAAAGGTTAGGACAATTAAGAAAGATGGGTTTCTAAAATAAATAAAGTTGCTGTAGAGGAAACCACATTCTCGTAATAACCACCAGCTGACGCACAGGAAGTACAATGCCAGTCCCTGCCTGGGGACCAGGCCTGGCGGGAACACCGAGCACCGCCTCCCAGTCTGGGAGTAAGGTGATATTAGTTGGCAAGTGACTCCTTTTTTGACCTTTGGACAGAAAAATACCCTGCAGAATTCACCATCCACACACATAACTGAGTATGTTGGTCAATCCATCTGGTTTTCCCCAGAACATTCTCTGACTTATCATTCTCTCTGCAAGAAATAACTCCAGAAGGGGGGGCAGGGGGGAGAAAGTTACTTATTTGAAATCAAGGAATGGGAAAACACATTGAGCCTCATTGCTCTGTTGTTATATCCAGCTGCTGAGGGAATGTGGGACACCAGGCCAGGGAAGAATTAACTTCCAACAGCAGCCATTTAGGCAGTGAAGTCCTGGGGTGGTTCCATGATAACTTGAATCATTTCTAAAAATCATTCACAGCAGAGAAAAAGCACTATAATTGTATTGAGATATTTCAGTTTAAGAAATGGAGTTTCTTCACCCCAATCAGAATGGTGATTATCAAGAATACAAGCAACAACAGGTGTTGGCGAGGATGTGGGGAAAAAGGTACATTCATACATTGCTGGTAGGGTTGCAAATTAGTGCAGCCACTCTGGAAAGCAGTGTGGAGATTCCTCAGAAAACTTGGAATGGAACCACCTTTTGACCCAGCTATCCCACTCCTTGGCCTATACCCAAAGGACTTAAAATCAGCATACTACGGTGACACAGCCAATCAATGTTCATAGCGGCTCAACTCACAATAGCCAGATTGTGGAACCAACCTAGATGCCCCTCAATTGATGAATGGATAAAGAAACTGTGGTATATATATATATATATATATACAATGGAATATTACTCAGCCATAAAGAATAATAAAATTATGGCATTTGCAGGCAAATGGATGAAACTGGAGAATATCATGTTAAGTGAGACAAGCTGATTTCAAAAAACCAAAGGACGAATGATCTCGCTGATAAGCAGATGATGACACATAATGGGGGGTGGGAGGGGGGCAAGAATGGAGGAAGGAGGGACTGTATAGAGGGAAAAGAGAGGTGGGAGGGGTGGGGGGAAGGAAAAACAAAGAATGAATCAAACACCATTACCCTATGTAAAAGTATGATTACACAAATGGTATGCCTCTACTTCATGTACAAACAGAGAAACAACATGTATCCCATTTGTTTACAATAAAAATTAAAAAATGGAGTTTCCTGACATATTTTACTACAGAAAGGTAAAAGAGATCAAGCATCTGCTCATTCAAATCTTCGTATATATTTTGTCCAACCAAAACAGAGGATTTATGTCTTTTTCAAAATGAAAAACGGACATGTCTTGCGCCCAACCTAGACATAGGTGTCAGAGTTGCTGATAAAATCTTGATAACCACGTTTTTCAGGTAAATTTTTTCTGTATTTCACAAACTTGTTGCCTGATGTTTAGCTCATTCATTTCAAACAGCAGCTGAGGCCTCAATATCAGATACTCTGCAGAAGAGCTGGGATTCCCAACTCTGCCACCTGAGCCCCTGACGCCTCCAATTTTCACGAAGTGGAGAATCGTATTCTCCATCCGACACAAAGCAGCAGCCTATGCAGAATGCTCTACAAATTTAAACTTCACAGCTCTTCTGAGGGGTGGAAAGAAATTCAATGCCTTGATCTTAAAAATCAGAATACAGATTTTGACAGTGGTATTGAAATAAGTAGTACAGATAGTAATATTACAGAAAAGTTAAAGTTGAATAGATTCGGACACCTGTTTATGAATGCCCCATATGAGGTGCTAAGGAAGGCGCCTCCCTCAATTTACCTGCCAAGTAAGGAATTTCCACTGTATCCCCCACGCGACTTCATTCTGTTCAACCTTCAAACACATTAGTGTTCCACAGATTCCCAACCTTAGCAACATTTTATCCTAACTGAAGGGAGACTAAGGAACCTCTACCATACATTTTGTTAAATGAATCCCATCATCTCTATCTCATGATTTCCCTGTACCTGTTTCTACACAATTTGTTCACCATGTACCATCTAAGACAGGTATTCTACCTCCTGTTCAATACGAATGCCCTGGATTCCATTTCCTTCCTTCAGGTAACACTTACTTGACAATTTCCCTGTGGTAGCCAGGCCCCAAGAAGGCCCCCCATGATCAAAGTCCACATGACTTCTATCTAAGAACCAAATGGGCTTTTCTTTAGTACCTGTTGCTTTTTATCATCACACATGAACCCTTCCTTGGAAATCTTTTCCCTTGGCTTCTACCAAAATGAATTAACCTGGCTCTTATTTCTCTGATTACCCTTTTACAGATTCATTACCCTCCAATTCCAATGGCATAAGACACTCCTAAAGATGGGGAAAGTCTTGCTGATCTTACTCTTTCAGTTCCTAGCTGCAGGGGGTGGATTACAGTACAATACTACCAGGCAGTGATATAGTTAGGGGGACAAAGCAGTAAATGAGGCAAAGTCCTTGCCCTGACAATCAGAAGACCAGTCCTCCCAGTACTCCCAGGACTTAAGCATGTCCAGCATAAGATACGTTGAGTGCTAACAACAGGGAAGTCCTTGGCAAAATGGGAAAGTGTTCACAGTTTGACAAACCTATCAAGTAAATGCTGCTTCATTTTTTCACCTTGATTTCTTCCTTTTTAGCCTTTTATTCTTCACTTTGTCATCCTTCTTCACTTCACAGTTACTTTCATGCTATCCATTTCCACACGTGTGTATGCTGGCTACCTAGTGGTGGAAATCTTTTTAATACCTTTTCAAATAAATTAACGATGGTCCTGTAATTATCTAATGATCTCTTTGTTTTAACAGTGTTAGACTAGAAAATATATGCTTCAGCTCCTTTGGGGTTTTTCACCAGACGAGATTTAATATTAACTTTAAGAATAACAATGAAAAATTGTAACAATTAACATGCCCTATTTCCATAAAGTGGAGGCAGTTTAAATTTTGATTCCTCAATAATTACAGTAAATTGTTGAACTAGAAATTACAGAAATTGGTTGTATGTACACATCTTGTTACACTTGACATTCCAAAAAGCCCTTCAAAAGTAAATACTTAAGTCACAAAACCGCATTTTTCAGGCAAATTTTTTTTTTTCCAAACCAACACCAGCTGTGTACATGAAAATTGGAGCAATTAACTTGGAAATATAAATTGAACCAGAAGAGATTCAATCCTTACTGAAGCCCACCTGCAAAGAATCCCACGTTTTAAGTAACATTTACCTGGCTTAGTTAATTAATGCAACACATATGCTCTGATCCACAGCATCCTCACCTGCATCAAATAACCCACTTAACAATCAAATACTAGAAGCAGCTCTATCTCTGGCAGTCAGTCAAAAGAAAAGCACCCTCACCAGGCAATCTGGCTCCACAGGAGAGAACACTGCCTCCATCCATCCATTTGGGGGCCTAACTTTACTCAAACCCCCTTTCCTAGACAAAGCCTCAAAGAAATGGTGTAATTCAGGACCTGTTAATATGGACAGTCACAACACTGACTTTGAGTCCTAGAATGCTTGCTGTCAGTAAAAATGCTGCTCTCAAAGCCACTTTTTGAAATATTCCTCTTAATAAAAAAGAAATATAAACATCTTAGTAGAAAGAAAATATAATCACTTAAATATACTATACCCTAACTATCTAAGGTAACTTAGGTGACTTCACAGAAATTTAAGACATTACCTAAAAGATTAGAATCCTGGAATGTAACTGGTCATTCATGATCTCTGCATTTCTGAAACAGTGAATATGAAGGTAATCCTTGTCACTTGTATGACTCTCCCCTGACATCATAAAACTTGAGTTACTTTCCCATGGGAAAACTGTTCAGTGACAATGAACAAAATAACCGGGGACAACAATAGAGTGTTCTGACATGGTCTCAAAAGCAAGAGGCTGTTTACAGAATGCTTTGAACTACAGAGATGTAAACGTTACATTTAAAAATGCTGCAAATCTGTTTAGAACAATCCTTTGCTACTAGGGGGAAAAAAAACCCTCAAGTCACAACATACAGAATACTGAAATGAAATGAATTTTCTAAAAAGCAATTTAGCTAGAAAAAGGCTTTACAGATACAGAGGTGTGAGGGAAAGTTAAAAATAAACAAATATGAAAATACAGACCTAAGCTGGACCAGTCTGCAGAGGTGAACTTGGAAATTTACACCCACAATTGCTGCACTTTACAATTAAGTGCAAAGTTGGCTTCTTGAACAAGTTTTCCTGCTGCCTTTCAAACCGGGTGTTCATGTTCTCCAAAAAGTTTCTCTCTTTATTATCATCAAGATGATCAAAATTCCTTACAGAGCAGGCTTGGCAACATTTCTCCCCACATTCCCAACTACAAGGCATAAAGGAACAAGGAGCCCTCTGTTTCCCTGGCCGAAAAGTCCTGTTTGGCAAGGAGGGGGCACAGATCCATAGCTTAGCTACATTTGTGGATTTATGTAATTTTAAGGTTTTTGGGTAATGAAAACCATCTGTTTCTGCATCTGAACAGACTTCTCATTGGTCTGAATAGATGGCCTCATATAGCGCAGTGTTTGGTGCTTTTCTCTTTGGGTGGAAGCCATCTACATACATTTTTATTTTTTTTTAAAGCACAGGACAGTGATTCTATTTCTTTCTCCTCTGTGGCTTCCTCACATAAATACAGTCTTCCCATACATAACCTGAGCATGGTTCAACTAGACCCCACAAAAATTTTTTATTTTACATTGCTTTTAAATTCAAAGTGAAACATTTTAATATTCCATTTTTCCAATATAAAGAGCTGCTCCCTACAATCATAATCTAGAAAATTTGAGAGTCCACTCCTTTCAAGGAAGTAATATACATCAGAAGCAAATGTTTATCCTCCCAAGGAAAAGACTATTTGTAAGGGTTCCCTTTAAATACCCCTCACCCCCAAATTATCTTTAGCAGACAACCTCTGTAATTGTTCATTTTATCGGTAACAAACAACTGAAAATTAGAATCAGAGGTGAAATCTGTTAAAAAAAAAAAAAATCATTCATGCCAATTCTAAGGAAGAAAAGGCTCAGGAAAGGATCTGTCCAAAGTCACAGTTTCAGAGGCAGAATAGGGGGAGCCACTCTGTCAAAGCTTCCTGTTGATGTCACCAGAATGACCCTCAAATTAAAACAGAAAATTGCAATCTTCCAAGGCTTTGCCCTTGTGTGTGTGTACATGTGTCTGTGGTGAGGAAAACAGAGAAGCTAATCAAAGCCTGCAGAAAGATGGCATGTGACTGCTTAAATGGTTCAGGGCTTCAATTTACCACGTGGACAGCCGCCACATCTATTCACACCACCACACCACTATCTGCTGCACAGTTATGTCAGAGCTGGAGCTTGAGCCTAAAAATCATTTATCACAAAAGTGAGCGGAGAGACAAAACGCCTTTCAGAGAACTAATCTATGTATTTTTCACTCCCGTAAACTTGATATTCTTTTGGGGGCACTGTTGACATGGCTTCAAATCACAAGTTATCACTCCATGCTCTCCACAGCCTCTGCTGATACCAGCTCTTCTTCTTGCTCAAAGGGTAGGTGTTCTCAAGTTGACCCCCAAATCCTACCGCCTCATAACACTGCTAAAGCATGCTTGCTGCTGGTGCCCAGTAGGAAGTCAAGAAACCTATCGATTAAAAAACTTTATTTTTCAACACCCACAAAATTAATAACTAACCTTTTTCTAAATTTTTTAATTTTTTCCATACATGTATATAGGGTAATAATGTCTCATTCTACTGCCCTTCCCATCTCCTCACTCCTCTCTGCACAATCCAAAGTTCCTTCACCACCCCCCACACTATTGATCAGCATTCACTTATTGGAGAAAACTTTTGGCCTTTGGTTTTTTGGGATTGGCTTATTTCACTTAGCGCGATAGTCTCTAGTTCCATCCATTTACCTGCAAATGCCATAATTCATTCTTCTTTAAGGCTGAGTAATATTCCATTGTGTACCACATTTTATTCCGTTCACCACTCAAACTGATGTAAATGGATATAAAACCAGAAGTTTTAAAAAATGGAGCCTTAGGCATGACAACCAAACTACTAGCTTCAAAAATAGTTTATAATTCAATTAATGCCTATGTAGTCCCGAAAAGTGAATGTTCTATATTTGAACTGCATGCACACACACACACACACACACACACACACACACACACATATTCTACCCGTACTATTCCATGTATAATTTGTCTAATGTGCTCTTACACTGGTTAAGAATTAAGTTACACTGGTAAGAGTTAAATTCTTTTTGAGATCATTTGGATGTAGAAATAGCTTCTCTGGTTCTATTTTTAGAGTTTTAGTGATATGTTTTATACAGTCACTGAACACTATTGAGATCTTCATATTATTTTGCCTCTCTCAATACTGCCATAACCATCGGCCTTGATCTTGCAATAGGAAAAGGACTGCGACCCCCCCCCCAAAAAAAAAATCAAGGCAGCTACTTAGCCTCCTCCCCCTTATCTCATTTGACTCTCAAAAAAACAAGATAAGTTCCTTCCACATCTACTTAGATAATCTGAAACACTCAAAATTTGTCTAGGAGTCTAAGGCCGTAATGCTAATTTCACGCTTGCTTTCCTCATAATAAGCTAGCTGGCATTCCTGATACTGATCCTCAAGTTTCTTTACTTTTCAATCTTAAACATTTTTTCCAAATAATCTTCCCCCTGTGACAATACTATTTTGCAGGTCTGTTACTTGTTTTCTAAAAACTTCTTTTTGGAGCAAGTTAAAGGGGAAGCAGAACCACAGTTTAAATGTTTAATCTGCATGCTCCCACCATCCCCCACACCAGACCTCCACCCTGTGTTTGCACAGCCCCCTGCCCCTACCCCCTCTGGGAATGGAACCCAGGGGCAGTTTACTAAGCTACATGCCCAGCCCTTTTTATTTTTTATTTTGAAACAGGGCCTTGACAGATTGCCCAGGCTGGCCTCAAACTTGTGATCCTCCTGCCTTAGTCTCCCATGTAGCTGGACTTACAGGCATGTGTCACTGCACCCAGTTGGATCTGTATTTCTTAAATTTAAATCACAAGCTATTTGTATCTAGTAATCTTTGGGAGCTTTCTCTTTAACCCCCACCTGAAATGTAAACACATAGCTTTCTCGGAAATTAATTCTTTCCTTAAATTAAATACAGCCAATTGAATCAGCAAACTAAAGTTACAAATCTCCCAATATTTCAAATACCATTGTAGATTCATAAACCTTTATTTTATTTAATCTAATTGTTGAATAGGATTGTACACCTACATGTGCATATGCTTGTACATATACCTACTTCACTGCCACCTGTAAATCTCAAATGCAGGTGCTTTGCTAAAACCTCACTGTAGTTACTGCACTTAAATCTATGATGGGCACAAGCTGGAGAACTTAAAAACTGGGCTCCTCAGAGATACTGGTTTGAATGGTATTCACTGTGAAAAAAATTTGATCGTAACAAATGAGAGATTCTCCGATATAACTTCTAATATTGACAGCAAGGACAGATTAGCACTCAGTCCATATTACAACACAGAAAAATCAAAATTTCTTATTCCTCATCATTTTAGATACAAGAGATCAATATTTTTTTAACTTCTGAAGTTCCACTGTTTTATGTCAAATCTGGTCAAGATCAGACGACCTGCAGGCTCACAGACTATGATAAACTTTTATTGTTTTTAAGCTATTCAATTTTGGGGTGATTGTGGCTTTGTAGCATTACTGTGGCAAAAGAAACTAATACAGGCATGTATTTGGGCGAAATAACTAGAATACTAAGTGACAGGATCAAGGTTCAACATTATTTCAGAAGCTAGAAACTTTCTTGAATTTATTTTTTTAAGTGTATACAGGACCCAGTATTCTGTTTCAAATAGTTTCTTGAAATAGTATAGAGAGGAAAAGCACAGTTTTAAGAGACAAAGAAAAAAAAAAAAAAAAAACAGCTAGTGCTCAATTTTTTCCAGTACGGAGCCCCAGATGATCATGGGAAATCCTGCTGCCAAACCACACCTATGAGGCTGTCTCCTACTTTCAGATTAATACTACATTAAAGAAAGTTGCTGCTATGGTTTGGATCTGGCTCATACACGGGAGGCTTGGTGGCCAGTTATTAGGAAGTGGTGGGACCTTCAGGAAGTGGGGTCTAGTGGAAGGCAGTTAGGTCACTGGGATGTGCGCTCCAAGCAGATAGTGAGACCCTGGGCTCCTCCCACTCCCCTCTTTGCTTCTGGCCACCATGAGGTGGAAAGACCCAAAGCAACAAGGCCAAGTGACCCTGGACTGAAACTTCTGAAGCCGTAAGCCAAAACCTTTTCCTCTTTGGGATTCTCTCAGGTATTTTGTCCCAGTGGTAGAAACCTGGCTAAAACAGGTTTTTAAAACAGAAAGAAGGAAAGACAATTCAAATCATCCTATTTTAAAGTAAAAAGAATCAGCTCACCTGAAAAAAAAAAAAAAATAAGGGTAGAAGACAATAGCTGAAGGAAAATCACAAGGAAGCACAGATTGATATGCATCAGTGATGGAGAAGGATTTGCGGGTGGGAGGGAACTTTTTGAGATGGTGTCACACCTTGTCAACGAGCCACTTAAGAACAGATGGATAACCATCCATCAATTCTCAAAAAAGTTTAAATTGGTAGCAAGTGGATACGGTTAATATTTTCCCAAAGTTTTTAAGCAATGGATTCTTGTGCTCAAACAAAATGTGTGTGAATCTCTCACAGCTGGACACTTGGCCCCTGAGAACCTGAATTTCTGCCCCATACAGCTTGCAAAGCACTGGGCTCATGATCTTAAGTCCATAGACGGCCATTAACCACTGGTGCCTTGATTACTTTTGAACAACCTGTGTTCAGTACATTTGCTTTTTGCTGTCTTTTCTATTGTTGGTCTGTAGGCCTTACTACCCTTTATCCAAAGCACCTTTGATTGCTTCTGTTGCTGTATTCTTGAAAACTCTGCTCCCTTCAAACTGTACTAACAGGATAAGCACTAGACACACAGTGTCTTGAGCACTGAGGGACTTTTTCCTGTTACTTCTTTATAATCAATGTGACACTGAACTTAAAACCATGACAAGTATGTTTAAAACCTGCATCAATGAATTTATGTTTAAGCTAAATTTTATGAACCTAAAAGAAATTTTTTAAAATAAAAATTTAGTGTCCCAGTGGAAATGTGTTTTCAAGTAAAATACTTGCCGGCTTTCAAACCTTAATATGAAAACTATAAAATGAAAAATATCATTAATAATTTTATATTAATTACATGCCAAAATAATAACTGAGTTAAATTAAATATATTACTAAAATTAATCCAAATTGCTTTTTGAAGTGTGGCTACTAGAAAATTTTAAACTATGTGAATGGATTGTACTCTCTCTGTTGGACAGTCCTACCCCAAACATGTCAGAAATAAATCAATACAAAATACACAACACAGTAATAAATCATGTTCCTACCAACATTCATCCTTTATTAATACTCCATGCATACCACTTCCTCTCAACCTTTTCGTATAAGCTCTTGTAAAGTGGGTTTTTAATTGCTTCAACTGGCATAGAGTAGCACATTTAGAGCCAGAAACTTCATAAATATGTGATATTGTTACATGAGGTAGATCAGCGACATACAGCATTTGAGCCATGCTATCTTGATTTTCCATCTAGATCTGGAAATGAAGAGTCTGAATGGAGGCAAACAGCACTGTTCCAAACACATGCACTGAAGCTTTTAGGGAGATGTCAATCAATTGTTGCAATCTTTTGACTTGACTGATTTCGTGGTTGTCTTAACTTTTTTTTTTTTTTCTTTTGGACCTCTGTAAATAACAATTGGTTGTTGTTGGTGGTGGTGGTGTGTGTGTGTGTGTGTGTGTGTGTGTGGTGCTAGGGATCAAACCTGGGGTCTCATACATACAAAGGTATATGCTCCACCACTGAGCTATGTCCTCAGTCCATCAATTTGTTTAAATGCACAATAAATGCATTTCGGTTCCCTCGATATATATTTAAAATGAAAAAACAATCTAACATTATTAAATAGTCCATGCTACTGCTCACATTGTACATGTAGCTGCAAGAATATAAAATGTTGACCTAATTCTAGTTCTTCCAACAAGGGACATGAAGATATCATTACAAATACTCACGTAGTAACGTAATAACGATCACTGTTCACACAACAATGTATGTTGAAATCCTGCAGCCCAGGCACTGAGGGATGTTGTCACCCATAGCTCTGGCCCATACTCTCAGGGCGGTTGGTATGCATACGGAGAAAAGGGTGGGGGAAAGAATGGGTTCTAGAATGTTTGATCAAGCAGACTGATCGAATGATACTTGTATTGCTATCATGCCAGATTTCACCATGTCGCACAGTTAGCACCAAACAAGCCCAAAGCCACAGCCTGTGCTTGGCGCTAGACTTAGTTTAGCCATGTGTGTGGAATAGTTATCAACTCCAGGAACAATTTAGGATTGTATCACAAAATACACTATCCCACATCATTTTTTTCTTTCTCTTTTTTGGTACCAGGGATTGAACCCAGAGGTACTTAACTACTGAGCAACATCCCTAGTCTTTTTTTTTTTTATTATGAGAAAGGGTCTCCCTAAGTTGCTTAGGGCCTCACCAAGTTGCTGAGGCTGGTCTTGAACTTATAATCCTCCTGCCTCAGCCTCCCAAATTGCTGGGATTAAGGCATGTGCTACTGAGCCCAGCTATCCCACATAATTTATAAGCTAAATTGTTCTGATTGTTGATGTACTCATTCCTCTTGCCTGGAAATTAAGGATGTTGCCATGACATTTGTGATACCTCAGTTGTCACCTGGCAGATGCTCTTTTATGCAACACCAAGTTCATCGTCATTTAAATGACACAGTACTAAAATGGACTTTTACTTTCTTAAGAGCACTTCATAGCATGACAATGGGATTTCCAGAGCTTATGGCTTATGCTTATATGCTTAAGGTAAAAGTAAGTATAAGTTAAAAAATTATTTAGTCCTTATATTTCCCCTTCACATTTTCACATTGATTCACTGCAATGCTGACCTGCTTATGATGCAGAATGTAGATGAAACAGGGTTCCAAAAATGTATTAGATGCAGAGGAAAACAAGAAGTCTTTTAAAAGTTGCAGTAGGAAAATACTAGAAAACAAGCCCCCAGAAGACAGAGTGGGTTTATCATTCAATTAGAACATGCACACAGGACCATACCCACACATCGGTGTCTTAGAAATGGCCATACAACTGGGACAAAGAATAAAAAACATCCCTCTCTCCTTTGCCAGTCCAGAAATTCATCTCAGTCTTATTTTCCTTCACAATTTCTACCAAGTTTTCAGGCTTCAGGTCATGTGCAATCATCCTGGGTGGAAAGGTAATTAGAATGAGGGAGGTAGTGAGATTCCTAGGCTCAGACGGCAGAGGAGCCAGCAGACATATCTACCTACTACCCTCATCCCATCTGCCTCTACATCTTTTTTACAAATTTCTAGTACCAAAATGGTATGAAAATCCTAAGTAAGTTCAAGACCCTAACAAAAATGCTAGTTTTCCAGGTAAGATTTTCCGCTGTCCTTGTGTGGGCAGTGAGCTCTCAGAGCAGTGAGTTCTCAAGAGATAAGGGGTGGAGGGATAAGGGGTGGGGGTGCAGACACATTCGCTCAGAGCCCTGCTGGACTCCCTGGGAAGTTGTTTCCATCTGACCTCCTGATAGCAGTCAAGTCAGTCAGTATGCCATTATCAATGCTGAATCTGAGACACTTGTACGTTTTAGCATGCTCCCAGGAACTTGTGATTTCATAAAATGGCACTGACAGGCCCCCTCCAGTAATATGTTGTTTTCAATTAGCAGTATGAGGATCACCACAACTGGAAGAATGATAAAGGTACAATTTTACTAAGATTTCTAAGGCTGGGGTTGTAGCTCAGTGGTAGAGCACTTGCCTAGCATGTGTGAGGCACTGGGTTCGAGTCTCAGCACCACATAAAAATAAGTAAAACAAAGGTTCATCGACAACTAAAACAATATTTAAAAAAATAAAGATTTCTAAAAGGTCTTTAAAGTAAATCATATTAGAAGAGATCAGGTGACTGGGAAAAGAGAAAAATGAAATAATTTACTCCATAAGACTTAGAAGTTCAGACATTTGTTATTTAATTCTGTTCTCTTCTCCTCATACACACACAACCAAAGCACACCTGTACACATTTATGTTAGAGATACTGAGGCTACCTGCAGTCAGAACAAGAGGGATGATTAATAAGTACATTACATAAGAATTCAAATATCTTCAAATGAAGTGCAAGCGAAGAATTTATCATCTTAAACTTTACCTTTCTATTTTTAGCACAGTTGCAGAAATATTTCAGGAAGGGAATGTGAAGTATTTTATTTTTGATAAGGAAAAAGGATATTTACTTTATATCCTTTGGTTTATTTTCTTTCAAAGTTTCATAATATTTACTTATCTGCTTTACTGCTTTAACTCAGACTATTGTGTTTTTCTTACTCGGTCTTTAGGGCAGGAGAAAATCACTTTGCAAACATAATAGATAGTCAGAGAGAATATTAAGTTGATGTGAAAAATCTATAACTTTCAAACAGCATTCTTGCTTACTATCCAAATTGTGCTCTGCTAACTTATCACTTTTAGCATAAGCCAAGATTATGTCTTCCCCTCCAAGGTTGTAACACCAAATACTCAAGGTTCAAGTTTCAGGCTCTGTGCTTGATAGGCACGGGTAGACTGTCCTTCTTAAATAACTCGTGCCAAGGCACTATCAAAGAAACCTTTCCTTTCTAGAGCCCTCAGACTCACGTTAAGAATTTTTCAAACTGCCATTCCTATTGGAGTAGACTATGGGGAACCACAAGACTAAGAAAAGTAATTCTGAAAGGGAGGTAGCTGTGAAGACTCATTTCTAGTTCTTGGCTAAGTTAAATTAAAAAAAAAAATGTTGCAGAAAGAAGATCAGAAGTCAAATAAATAAATAAATAAAACCTTACTGGAGTCCTACTCTAAGACTTCAATTTAATGTTCATCTCAGGGACACTGCATCTGAATCTTTACTTGGGACTGGGATTTGATCTTCATGACAGCAATTTAAAAGTGACAATAATAAGGCATGAGGATGCAATTCATGTTACTGCCTGGAAGTAGTCATCTAAATCTTATCTGTTAGAAGATAAGATCTATGCATTCCAAGTGCACACAGCAAGAATTCTTAGTCTTCTTTTTTTTAATGTAAAGGCAGACAAAAGTTTTAGTTGTCTGTGAGATCTTCCTCACCCTTTACCACATGCCTGCTGTTTCACTGCCACAATAATTATTTATAGAAAAAATTACGATAATGCTCAGCATCAAAAATAATAACAGTAATAAAGCAGAATGCCAAAAATGTGATTATTAATAAAGGCATAGAACAATAGGAAATAAATTCCAACCCAGATACCTGTGAGTTTTTTTATTGCAGCAACTGGAGCAATTGTCTAAGCTAGGGAAAAGAAATACTGCACCCAAACTTCTGTCCTCACAACTCCTATGTACCAGTTAGAGCTCAACTTGTCCCTGACCTCGGTCTCCTCCCAAAATACTCAAAAAGCAAGGCGGCGTATGAGCCTTGTGGCTCAATAAGCTTCAGTGTTAATTTCCTGGTTCTCTGATAACACATTCCTGAGAGCAGCATCATTTTGCCATTCAGGTTGTATTAAAAAAAAAAAAAAAAAAAAAACAGATTATCTCAAGAGACTACAAAAAATTGTGCAAGCGGTGTGGGCAGCCAGATTTCCTAAAGCACCCCATCAACTCTTAAAAAAAAAAATTCCAGTAGCTGAAAGCCTTCAGGAGCTCAAAAGTGATTCTCAAGAGATTTCAGTGAAACCCAACACCTAAGGTGAAAGGTTAGTGAACAAAACACACCAGAAATATGGGGAAGAGACAGAAACTAGTTGGTGACAGAGAAGAAAAACAGCACTTAAGGGCTTGTCTGTCCTACTTCAGACCAGGTATCAGAGCTGTTTCATTAAGAGGTTAAGTTTCCAGAAAGTTCTGGCTTGATGCCTTGGATTCACATAAACATTTTCCAGGCACTGAACATATGCATGGATGGGACAGTGGGGTGACCCAGAAATCCTTAACATACAGTCCAACAGTGGAGGCACGAATGAGGCCCAACTTGCTAATGGAAGGTGCTGAATGCAAACATTAAACAGGGGGATGGCGAGGGTGGGTCAGAGAGCTCCAAGGAGGAGTGACTGGCTTGACTTGGAAGGAGGAGGATGGAGTTTTCACAGAGCAGGCAAAGCAAGGGCTACAGCAGATAGCACACACGAGTGAGTGTGGAGACAGCAGGCCTGAAACATCCTGAGCCTGCAACAAAGGCCAGAAGCCACAGGAAGCTACTGCCATGTTCCAAAGAACAGGAAGAGCAGATCCCAGTAGGTATATGAAGATGATGTGTAGGCCCTTCCTCTCTAAAAGAAAATATGAAAAATTCTGTTTTATAGGACTCTGCTGGTAAAACGAGATAACTAATTCAGCCTGAATTTTTTCATTTTTGTATGCTTGTGATTATTATGATAAGCATTATTTTTTCTTCGGATTTTTTTTAAAAATTAAATTTTTTTTTTTTTTTTTTTAGGGCACAACAGCATGCACCTGTAAGACCCAGCTAGCTGCTCAGGAGGCTGAGGCAGGAGAATCCTTGAGCACACAAGTTCAAGGTCAGCCTGGGCAACCCAGAAAGCCCTTGTCAAAAAAAAAAAAAAAAAAATTAAAAATTTAAAAAAATAATAATAAGTGAAATACTTTTGTGAGTCCCTGCGGGTGCGGTGGACTGTAGGCACAATGCTTACCAGGTTTAAATAAGATGGCTTGGGTTGCACAGAAAGGGGGAGATGCAACCAGAGAATGAGGGTAAGCTCCAGAGACAGCACAAGCAGGAGGGGAGGGAGAAGATTCTGAGCTTGTCAACTTCCAGGCTCGGAACGCGGGTTGGTGTTAGTGATGACGGTGTCTACGGTGCCTCTGTGGCTCCCATCAACAGGCATTAGAGTGTGCCAGGACACAGAATGTGAGCCTGTCCCCCTGGGGGTGGGAGAAGAAAGGAAAGGAGACAGTCCCCCCGCACAAGGCACCACGTCCCCCTTTACTATCAAAGAGTCTGTTCTGCCTTTACTGCTGTGGACAGTTCTTGGAGTCAGTCTGGCAGAGCAACCCGTCTACATTTCACGGCCTTGAGTGAGAAGAAATTAATTTCATTTTCAAAACTAACAGATGTTAACAGAGCTGAGCAGGGAAGCCTGTGTGACCCGGGGAAAGAATTATCTGGACTCTCACCATGCAGATGATCACCCGGAATCGCTAACACACTGGTGACCCCCAGGGCTGTTTCTGACAAGTCTACAGAGGGATAAGCCTTGAAAGAGAGAAATGACATGCGGTGCATCTGTATGCTGCCCTTGGGGAAAGAGAGGTATTACAGTGTGTTGGAAAAGTTCAGTTCTACCAAGAAATAAACCAGGGAGTATTTACCTAAGTGCAAAAAAAAAAAAAATTGAACAAATTTGTTCAAATAAAGCAAGAGAAGTACACAGCTGAGATCACAAAAAGAAAAAAACAATGAGAGCACGTGGGTCAGGTTTCCTCCTTTCTGCAGCTGGTCATAGGATATACTTCTAAGTAAGAAGAATCTGAAGCAATTGGAAAGAAGCACCTTCTCAGATTTGTAGAAAGTGTTTTATATGCACGGCTGTTTTCTTGAAAAGGAATAATTATAATACACATACCTAACACTAGTGATCCTGCCTAATGGAGTTATATTCTGAATATCACATGTGCTTCTTTCTTCACATGCACAGACAATCTTCAGAGTCAAGACTTGCTGTGCCCTGGCATTAGTCTTGAAACGCTATTCAATTCTGCAGTGGTTCCACAAGGGAAACTCGTTGATTCACATGGCTTGGCCACCCTTCTTTCTAAATTGTTTCTAGACAAAGGCTAAAGGTTCTTGGAAAGTTGACTGTCCCAACGTGGGTGCTGCTCCTGGAATCTACTAGGTGGAAACCAGGATGCCACTCAACACCCAGCACAGGACAGCCTTCTCTGCCAGTCCTCCTCCAAACAGAATTTTCTGGCCCCAAAATGTTGATAGTGCCTAAGTTGAAAATTCCAACCCAAGATTGTTTTCTTAGGAGAAAAGAAGTATATATTACTCATCTCTATATAGCCAGGATAACATATCAAAATGGCCCCCAGGTTGGGGAGTATAGTTCAGTGGTAGAATATGTACTTAATTAGCATGAGAGGAGAACCTGGGTTCACCAAAAAGAGAAAAAAAACATAGACATTAGTTGAACCAAATTCCTCTCAGAATACACTAAAATAATTAATCTGACATATGCAAAATTATAACAATGTAAATCCAACAAAATAAACCTGACTTTCACAGGTCCAAAAAAATCTTTTAATTTTTCAAAAAGTAGCTGGGATATCGAGTTACTAATATAAAGTGGGATACCCCTTCAAGTTCACATAAGGTCGCTTCATAATTCTGTTGTATACAATGATCAAAAATACTTTCATTGTAGTAACTCAATCTATATTAGTAATCTATCGATTAAGAAATCATGAAGGTTAATTATCCAACCTACATAAAAAATATCTTTATAATGGACTGGTTAACTTTTCTGAGCAAAGTTCACAAAAAGCAGTATCACATACTCATAATTAGGGTTCCAAGGCCAAGGAGGCCAGTTGGAGCCATTCTCCTGTAGGTACAGACTTCCTAATGCTAGCCAGTCATTTCAGAATGAATGATTTAGACCAATGGAGGGAGAAGCCCAAACCACTGGAATCCCTTTGAATAATGTATTTACTCTTCCTGGAATAACAAGTGTATGCTAATAGATTACATAAATCAAAGGCCTTATGAAAATGCATGACTAAAAAAGGTGTCTCCAGAAATTTCTCTATGTCTTGTACCTATGATTATAAACCAGGTCTAATCCAAAACTACCTATATCCTCTAGAGACCTCAAGGGTCTTGCAGCTGGTTTGGGGTTCCTATAGTAACTAAGTGTTGGGGGCTGTGCCATGTTGGCGGCGCTGGGATGGCGCCTGATCACATCGGCAGCGAGGAGGTTAATTGACATAAGCACACTCAGGTGATTTTCTCGTCCAGGCACCCAATGTATGCGCATGTGTTCTCGAGCACTAATTGCCTGCTCGGAGCGTCTCGCCTAATCTTTGCATAAGAGGCGTGGCCCTGCTCTCCGAGTCCTGGAGGTGATATAAGCGTAGGCGGAGCGAGACAGAGACAGCAGCCATTAGCAGAGAAGCAGCAAGATACACGCGTGTGGCAGTAGCCAGAGAAGAAAAGAGAGAGCAGCAGCTAGTAGGACACGCGGCAGCAGCGAGTAGGGGCGGCGGAAGGCAGATCGCGGAACGGAGAACTGAGACGCATCACTAGGGCACCTTAGGTAGACGTACCCTTAGTTCACAGGATGCAGGACTTTAAGGTGTAGCAAGTCTCTTCCTCTAAGCTCTAAGCAAAGCCTGTCTTTCTCTCAAAGTTTCTCTCTTAAGCAAAGTCTCTTTCTCTCTGATAAGCAGGCTCTCTCTCTCTCTCTCTCTCCTCTCAAAGCAAGTAAACCTCATTTCCTCTATCCTCTATAAACAAGCAAGAAAGCAGTGCACCAAAGAGAAAGATAGAAGTGCCTCAATTTCCACTCCACCATCCATAAGATCCATGCAAGTTGTTGCTGCAAGTGGTGACAAATATCCACGGATTTTGGAACCGCAAAGAGCCAGCGACAACTAAGGAAAGGCCCCTTCAACTGAAGGTACCAATATGATCATTGGCATCAAGAGAAAAAGGTCAAGTTTTACACCCAGTGTTTACCAGCTTTTTCTTTGGGGGGGGGGCCTTATTAAGAGGATTACAATTTCAATAATATACATAAAATGAATAGGAAATTTTATTTTAAGAAATATCCATACTGATTTAGCTTGTATCTCACAGGAACAAGAAAAAGAAAGGAACACAGACATAAGAAACATCCCGAGCCATGTGGGGAGTCTGAACCAATGAAGGCCTAGCCCTTGCGATCTTCTGAGAGCTCTCTGCAAAGATGCCTGCTGTTTATTTAGGAATCCTGAGAGAGGATTTTCTGCTCCAAAGAAAATGCTGACTAAAAAACCACATATGACACGCGGGTTTAAAGAATGTCTTATGCCACTTGAAATAGACAATCTTTCCTCATTTATCTGCAAGACGTCTGCCTGCCAAGTTGTCTCTAAAAGAGACAAACTAGTAACGACGCGGCAGCCCATGCGTCGTCACCCGAGCCACAATGCTGCAGGCTCCATGTGGCAGATCTGACTCACCAAGCCTACTCAGTATTTTTAAACCATAGGAGGTATTTTAATTCGTGTAGTTGAATGGCAATGTTGGCTCTAATATCTAATATATGGTTCATAAAGTCCACTTGTGCCAGTTTACTATCAGCAAATTGTTAATTCTAAATGGGGCTAAGGGGAAAATTTTCAGATGTTAAGAAATTTTTTTGGTTGGTTTGTTTAGCCACAGTATGAAAGTTGTATCTCATTTAGAACTTCTCTTATGGAAGCATTTTTTAAAATCCATGTTCATACTACTAAGTTAGCAAATGTATCGTTAAATAATGCATATACTTGAAATGATCCACTGCATTTAAGACATTTTTTTTCAAAGTATGAATATGCACCTCACTTATTTCCTAAATGAGTGTTCTCAGTAAATGCACTTGGGAAATGGATCTGTTATAATTTGGATATAAAATGTCCCCCAAATGCTATGGGTTGAAAGCATGGTCCCAATGTAGCACTGTTTATTGTTCATCGTGGGGCTCTGGAATCTTGAGGACTCTGACCTCATCAATGGATCAATCCACTGATAGCTAAAGGCACGACTGGGAGGTTGTGGAAACGGTAGGTGGTAAGGCATGGTTGGAGGAAGGAGTGTACAGGGAGCATGCCCTGGAACGCTATACCCTGTCCCCAGCCCCTTCCTCTCTTTCCCTCCCTGTTCTCCTCTCTGCTTGCCTGCTGCCATGCACTGAGAAGCTTTCCTCCGCCACGCCTCATCTCAGGTCCAAAGCCGTGGTCCATCATGAATTCAAGCCTCTGAAACCAGGACCTCCAATAAATCTCTCCTTCTCTAAGTTGTTTTTCTCAGATATTTTGTCACAGCAATGAAAAGTCAACTGTTAGGGATCTTTTGAGATAGATACTGGAGGCTTTGAGAAAATCCTATAATAATTAAGTCAGTTTAACTTTTTTTTTAAACCAAGCTTTCCCAATTGGCCATGGGAACCTTCCATTGTAATACATTTAACACACTTGGAACAGAATTTAAACAACATCCCAAGAGATTTGAAATGGATGATCAAGCAAAGTCCAACCAGATCATTTTGAGAACAAAATAAACAAAACCAAAAGAAACTTTGAAGGGAATAAGCGCAGTGAGTGCTGTTACCAAGAGGCTACAGAACTGATTGACTCTAAATAATTATATGATACGCAAAATACAGAACAAAACAGATTATAATGCAAATGTGTTTCTGAAGGCCTAAAATATTCCACAAGCAGATCATGAGCATTCAGAATATGCATTAAAGTAAAAACTGGAGAACTTTAGAAGATCTCAATACAGTGCAAACTTCTAGGTCTTTTACTTTTTAAACTATACAGATAAACTGAAGCAAGGTGGTCTGTTCAATTTACATATTCGTGTTGTAAAACAAGGGTGAGATGGCGGATAACAAGTACAAATGCTTAATATCACTTCACTGAATTTTGCAGTACGATTTTTTAATCCAGGGATGTGATTTAAGTAAAGACAACGAGTGAATAAGAACTAAGAACAGAATAGGCAGAGGCCACCAATGTAATGATAAACTGAAACACATACCGGAAGGGAGGAAGATAATTAGTGCACCTGTGTTCACAACACTGGGCACAAGTTGCTTTTGACTTCACAGTGGAGAACACAGACTACTTCTGATTTTTCCATTTCACACAAGTGAGAGAGAGCATGACTCCTGAACTGCATGTTCCTTTCTATAGATCTTTACAAAGTTGTGTTGCATGTTATGCACATGTCTCGTGACATAAGGGAGGTCACCCACAGTAACAAAGAGAAAGCAACAGGTAAGTAAAAGATAATGACTGCAATTCCCTCACTCTTTCCTAAATGATGATTTCTTCAAAGAGTACATTGAAATGTTGTGCTAACATCACTATATAAAGGGTTAAAGCCAAGCATGGTAGAGCATATCTAAAATCCCAGCAGCTCAGGAGGCTAAGGCAGGAGGAATTAA
Organism: Sciurus vulgaris; assembly: GCF_902686455.1. Classification (NCBI taxonomy): domain Eukaryota; kingdom Metazoa; phylum Chordata; class Mammalia; order Rodentia; family Sciuridae; genus Sciurus; species Sciurus vulgaris. Next base: position 18,240,155 of record NC_136470.1, on the reverse strand, counting down.
AAACTAGCCTCAGCAACTTCATGAGGCCCTAATTGACTTAGGGAGACTCTGTCTCAAAATAAAAAGTAAAATGGGCTAGGGATGTGGCTCAGTGGTTGAGCACACAAAAAAAAGAGAGAGAGAGAGTGAGATAGAGGAGGAGGGAGAGGGAGATGAACATCACACAAAAGCCAGACTGGTTACTCTTCCAACTAGAAAGAATGGACTGAAATTCATGTGAAGGTTTCATTCACAGGCAGAAGTAGACAGAGCATCGTTCTGTCGTGTGTACTGCTGTTTAACAAAACACACAACTGACAGCCAGGTTCCCACAGTGATTCATGCAGGCCTCTGAGCCAAAAGTTTGAAAACATCTGTGAAAGAAAATGTCCTTGTTTTACGTCCTTGCCTGAAGATCACAAAGCTGCTTAGTGTTTTTTTGTTTTGTTTTTTTAAGATGGTGTCTTGGGATTGACTTAAAATGCAAGAAAATTTCTGCTGAGCTGGGGATGTAGCTCAGAGGTAGGGATGTGCGGAGGCCCTGGCTTCAATCTCCAGAACCACATAAAAAAAAAAAAATTAAAAAAATAAAGAAAGAGGGAAAGAGAGGGAAGAAAGGAAGCAAGGAAGGGAGGGAGGGAGGGAAGCAGGACAGGCGGGACTTGGAGCTGAGGAGAAGAGCTCACCAACTAACAATGAAAGTCTCTGAAAACAGGTACCAGCTCTGAGAATCAAGTTCCTCTCCATGTTTTAAAGCACTAGTAAGATTCTCAAAACAACCTGCTTTAGATATTCACATTTCATAAGATACTGTCGATAACACTAAAATATGTAGTACTTAGAAATAACTTGGCTATTTGGCTAAGATCATGCTAAAGGCAAATTCCTGTTTCTAAATCCTTCAGGTCTGGACAGCACAAGTATTTGAGCTTCAACACCCAAAGACAGACTTAACTTCTATTTAGTGATTCATATTTTTAGTAGTAGTCTTCCCTTCCCTTCCTTCCTTCCTTCCTCACCACCACAAAAAAGAACAAAACAGGGGGAAAAAAAACTCTGCTTAAACCACCAAAACCATCTTTTAGATGAGAGTTCACTACCAAGAATAAATTCTATTATTTCCCTTTGAGTACACCTATTCCTGGGTAATATAAATTTATGTTATCAATAAAGTAGTGAAAGGGCCCATAAAATAAAACACTTCATTATTTACCCAAGGTGTACCAAGGCTTTCTAGCAAAACGTAACCACTTTATAGTTCACAGTGATTCTATAAACTTTTTTTTCCTTAAAGACAACTGAATGTAGAGCAGTAATAGCCAATCAAAGTACACATTGGTTCCTTTTACTAAGCCAAAACAAAGATGAGGTTAAATTCTTGTCAGAGATGTCAACTGTGTCATGGAGGCAAGCTTAAAAAATAAGGGAAGAAAATGCCCTCTACTCAAGTGTAACTTAAGCACCAAAGGACAATGTTTTATAGCCAAAACGAGTGACAAAACAGTAACAGAAAAAGTCCCAATCAAAAAACTCCTCTGATTTCTAAAGCTAAATTTATGGACAACTGACTTGAAGCTATTACATTCAAGTCATCTGACAGAACCAACTAATTGTTCTCTTAAGGAAGAAATATTAACAATATAAATGCTACCTATAATTACGAGATCATGACCAAAAGACAGCCAAGTCTGGACTCTCAAACCTACGGAATGATAAACCACAAAACTAAAATTTGACACCCAATATATGCTAATGAATTATGTCGGCTTCGTGCTGGACAGGGATCATTAGTTTTTCCCACCCAGTTCATAAGAAAAAAACAAATTCCTCACAGTTAAAAATAAGCAAATGTGACGAATGTGACAGCATCTAGCCCTGACACTATCATCTTGAAATCAGAGAGTTTAAAAAAAAAAAAAAAAAGATAAAACTGCTTTGCTACAATAAGAAGTCGTGCCTCATATAGATGTTTGAGGTTCACCAAAAGAAGACTCAGTTTCAGGGGAAAAAAATTAAATTAATACTATATGTGCCATATGCTTGAATTCTGATTTTAACTCAGTCCTAGAATTAAATCTGTACCTTATGCCCATTAGACATTTTGGCTAAAGGATGCTCATTCAAGCCAAAGTCTATAAAAAGAACAAGATCCCGGTGCAACGTCTAAGATATAAAAGTAACTCTTCTAAAAAAATCAATTTTACTTCTGCCTTACATGTAAAAAAGAAAAAAAAAAAAAAAAAGCTAAGAAAACACAGTTCCACTCTTTTACTACTGAGCCTCCATGGGACTGTGCAGGTCCCAAGGTTTGGGACATGATTTCTGATTTCTTACCTGGATATCTGTTTAGTGTTCACAGCACAGATTTATCTTCACAAGTACCAAACCCTCTGGTAGAGCATACCCAAGGAACACACAAATGTTGAATGCTTCAACCTAGTTTTTTAAAAACCAATGAACTATGTTATGGGATATAACATTTTAAATTTTAAAACCATTTCTAAGGAAAATAATCTGCGTTAGCTCACAATAGACCCCTCCTGAGTGCTTATGTCAAATTTTAAATGTCAGTGCAGAACCCAAGGGTTAAAATGAATTAAGAATTGGCTTTATTTGGTATTAAAAAGTAAATAAATAATTCAGTGGTTTTCCTGGCTCAATGTAGTCTACACTAAAAATTCACTATCTCCACCTCGTTGCTGGAACTCCAATGTCAAAGAGAAGGTTAAAAATCTGATAGTTCCTGAATAATCCATAGCCTAAGGAAGAAATCTATTAATACTGTATATATGATTTTTATTAACATACTTCCCAACATCTCGATTTGAAGATTGACTTAATATCTGTGTAATGCTAGATGAAGATTAATATTCAATGTCTTAGTTATTCATTATAATTACAAGGGAGACAAATCACAAGACTATTGATTAGCAGTACAATCTTGTTAGAGTTTGTTTTTTTGTTTTCTGGGTTTTTTTGTTTGTTTGTTTGTTTTTTGGTTTTGGTTTTTGCAATGTTAACTGGGTTAACCATTAGAATAAAGGAAAACACTCCCCTGATGAACCATCAGAACAAATGTGAACCCAATCACAACCACTGTAAGAAACATTTCCGGTACCAATAGATGTGTTGTGGCTGACTGGATATTGAATCTTTCTACCTGACCCAGATCTGGAACGTCACTTGGTATGGCTTTGGTTTCAGCTATCAACAAAATGACATCCAATCTGTTATAACCCACAACTTCATTCTGATGTTGCAATTTCATTGCAGGAATTTTAAATGTGATGAAGTCGTACAGCATTTAGAGGAGTAGTGATGTTTGCCTGCTTGTGAATTTTTAATATTTTTGCTTAAGTTTCTAACCCATATTTTATCTACTCTGAAGCAACGTCTTAACATACACTCCAAAGAAAATTACTGACAATAATAAATATGAAAACATCAGCATTCTTAAAATCTGCAAACAAGACAACTTTGGCTGTACATCAATTAAAAGTTAGCTTAAAAGAGCACATAATTAATTGAAGCAGATAATGAATGTATCTTAATAGGTTAATAAAACAAAGCCATCTTATGAAGCATAATTTTTTAAAAAAATATCCATTCACTCCTTTTTTTTTTTTTGTACCAGGGTTTGAACCCAGAGGCACTTCCACCAAGTCACTTTTCCAGCCCATTTTATTTATTTATTTATTCACTTATTTGAGACAGGGTCTCCCTAAGTTACTGAGGCTGGCTTTGAATTTGCCATCCTCCCACCTCAGCTTCCTGAGTCCCTGGGATTACAAACATGCACCACAGAACCCAGCTTGTCCATTTATTCTTGAAATATTTCCTATAGGACTTTTTCAGCCCTTGTTAGTTAACACAAAGTGTAAATACTTTTCTTTTAAAACCTTATTACTTTCTTCAATGTGGTAATAATTTCCTCAATGTGATTCTAGGGAAAATACGTAGTCACTCATCTCTGCCCCTCAGTCTGCTTTCCCCCAACACAGAATAGTGGTAATGATGATTCTCTATGATTACACTGTAAAATCTATTGTGAATAAATCAAAATTCAAAATGAGACCACATGTTTTCAACCCAAGACTTATAAAGACTTCCCCCAAAACCACTACTGATCATATATATGCAAATGAATTATGTCTGCTTCGTGCTGGACAGGGATCATTGGTTTTCCCACCCAGATCATAAGATATCAAGATATCTGGTATCAAGATATTTGGTATTTAATAAAACCTAAATGTCTCTAAATATCTAAAATATTCACACAAGACTAAAAGTAAACTTTCACCACTCCACTTCCAATAAGTTACCATTCAAAATCATCCAATATTCTAACATCTTCTCAAATCTCTCTGTATATACCATAATGCCTACCTCCTGATGTGTTTCAAGAGCCTTGCCAAGACTCACATACACAATTCCTAAGGAATAGACAGCAGGAGACATTATCCCTTATTGTAATTAAGCTCAGTGCATTATCACTTAGCAAGTCAAAGATAAAGCCAGGATTAGAATTAACTCAAGTTCATAGCTTATCAAGAAGGTAAAGCTGGCTATTATCATTATCCATATAGTAGCATTAGATTTTCTCACTCAGAAACTCAAAACTTCCCTGACCTATCAGGAAGTTTACAGGGGTGAAAATAGTCACACCACATGCATGACTTCTGTAACAGAGGAATTCAGTGCATCTCAAACATAAATAAAGTGTGCATCGCTTCCTAACTAGTGATCCTACAGCTAAGACAAAACACACAAAATCCAGAATAATTTTCTCTTTTGATACAATGTTAAATCAATTTGAACTCTATGCGTGGGTGTGTGTTGTGCTGGGGGTTGAATCCAGGGCTTCAAACAGGCTAAGCAAATGCTCTATCACTAAACTACATCCCCAGCCCTGATCCTGTTACTTTTTACAGACCTTTTTTATTTAACCACCCCAAATTTTCATTTTTTTCTTTGCTGTCACATCAGGACAGATGCAAACTAGAGAAGGTAACACGTTTAGCTATTGCCCCAAACTTGTTCTTTAAAAACACCTTCATTTGCCTATATGGGGTGACCTCTGCTAGAGGTTAAATGCAAACCTTAGCTGGAAGATATCAGAGGTGCAGGAACCCTACCTGCCTTTCTCTCTTACTCATCCCTGGCTAGCATTTCCCCAGCTTCACCAAACCAGGTGCATTTTGCATACTCAGGAGGAAGCAACAGAGACACCTTGGAGGAAGATCCAGAACTATCCTTTGGAAATAGCCCTGGAACATACACATCTGTGATCCTTTCATCTTATATGCACATGTCGTGGGTGCTATGGTTTTGAAAGTGCTCCCCAAAGGTCTATGTGTTAAAGCCTTGTTCTCTAGCCCAAGTCACTAACTGGCAGGTGGTAAAACCAGTAAGACATGAGGCCTAGTGGGAGGTCTTCTGGTCCTCAAAGGGGATACTGAGACCCCCAGTCCTTCACATGCCCTTCTCTCCGGAGAAAGTACAAACGAGGCTCCTACACCTCTGGTTTTCAAACTGTGTTCTGAGGAACCCTGGAGTTCTTTAGCAATGCCACCATGTTTGAGGGAAGTCAAATAAGGGAATAGATTAAAGTCTGAATAAAAGCAAACAGGGTTGTAAACCTCATTTTTTAAATGGAGATTCTACTCAATCTATATTTTGTTTGGAATATATTTTGTTTGTTTGTTTCCTTGTTGTTTTCTTTAACCTAAGTAAAAACCCATATCCCAAACTGACCAAAAAAAGGTTCTAATTTCAAGCTATTTTAAGTATATACACTTCACTGTCAGAAAACAAGTAAGGGGCACCCACCAACCCCTCAGGCTGTAACAGCAGAGTTGTGTCCCTGATGGAGTCAGAGACTCCCACCCAGGTAAGAGCAGAAGCCAACACCAAATAAAAAGGGCTTCTGGAGGTACAGCTTCTTATTTGGAAACTCTACACAGAATTTTTTTTTTTAACAAAGTATATATTTAAAATTCAACTAAGTCAGAGTTTTAAAAATAAATGAATGAATAAATAAATTAAAAAAAACTTACTGAATAACAGCTTAAAAATATTCTGATTACCCATCAAGGGATAAAAAAGACAGGGGGATCCTATTTCTGTCCTTTCATTTAATGGATCTGAGTCATGGGGCTGGCCTAATGATTTCACTGATGAAACAAAATAAATATTTGTTCCATAAATAAAGGGTTTCCCTAGGAAACTCATCTCCCCTTGCTGTGAGAATTATCTGATAGGCCTTTTTTTTTTTTTTTTTTTTTTGGCTCCAATAAGTATATAGAAAACTCATAAGGTCTTTAATATACTCTATTAGCATTGTTGAAATTAATATCAAAATGTATATTTATCCCTAGTGGCCTTTTTCTTGACTATATGTGTCTAATTACAACCTTCTGCATCAAATCCTTTTGGAAACCTATAGACAGAAGTATGTTACAGGTAAGCCGATATGATGCCTGAGAATTACTTTAAAAACAACAAAACAGCAACAAAATGTTGGGCTAGGAGGGTGGGGAGCAAAAACAAGAACAGCAAAACGTGGTCAACTGTTCAACTGGGGAAGGTATATGTCTGAAATTTTACATAATTTAAAAAATTATTCATGATTAAATTTAATATAAAATTTTAATATGAATTTCATATAATTTAAAAATTATTTTATATAATTAAAAAATTAGAAATGTGGCAGATCATATAAGCTGTACACAAATATTATACAGGTTATTGAATGAAAAAGTAGGATTCAACTAAGGGATTAAAAAGTGGTTAGAAAACACCATTATCCATTTCACAAATCTAGTCAAACCTTGGTATCCAAGCGAGACTGGTTCAAGGATCCTGCAGAAACCAGAATCCATGGCTCCTTTATATAAAATGGAGTAGTATTTGTATATAGTCTAGGTATATTCTTCTGTGTATTTTAAACCATTTCTAGATTACTTATGATACCTAATGTCATTTAAATATTATGTTATTAGAAACTAATGAAAAAGGAAAAGAGTTTGTACGTGTTCAGTTTAAATGCAATCCCCCCCCCCCCCAAACATCTTCATTCCATGGGAATCGGTGGATGTGAATTGTGAATGTGGAGCCCACTGACTGTATTCTCTTGGTGGATAGTTTCCCATGGATACAATAATGCAGTCTCTATTACTCCGTATTTACCAACTGCAAACAGGAAATGAAAGTCCGAGCTAGGTAAAAAGCAAGCAGACATTTGTAAGGGTCTGAGCATTGCTGGTGAAGGAGAAGACTCTCTTCAACAATGCTGCCTACTTTCTTGGCAAAGCAAGAAGGTGTCTGTAATTCAATGTGGTGGGGAGAGGGTGTCACACTTGTGTGTGTATCGTATTACTTGGGACCGCGATTTTAGATGGAGTCTATATTTTAATGTGTAGAAAAAAAACTGAATACCTTGAACAGCAAGGGCACAAAATCAAACACGATATTGTAATTGGAGAGAAAAAGACAAAAATGTCAAAGATGGATTCCCCCACCCTTGACCTTGAGGAAAAATGCATTTTATCATAGAGACATACCTTAATCTCAAATATAAGCTCATTGTTCAATAATTGCGTGCAGGGGGGTGGGGGCATCCTTTACCTGGTGAAGGATACAATGGGTGGTTTCTTCCAGAAGCTCAAAATCTGGTCAAGAGTTTGTGATTCTAGATAAGTTAACACTAGTTGTTTCCAATGTTCAGCTTGCATGGAAATCAACTGTAGGGCCCTTTGAAGTGACTGCTTAGCCTATGCCCAGACTACTTGGAGAACTACATGTTTACATCAAGGCCAATTCTTGCAAATTACATGGTTCTGAAAGCAATGATATTATTTTAAAAATGCAATATACAATCTATGAGAAAAACCTCATTAAACAGTTTTTTCAGGGCTGGAGATATATCTTAGTGACAAAGTGCCTACTGCCCAGCTCCTGTAAAGCCCTGGGTTTGATCCCTCACAATGCCAAAAAATAAGAACTCTGGGGCAGAGCAAGAGTGTTTTGCAAAGCTGACTATAACTCTTGTTAGAGAACTGCATTGCAAGGTTTGCCAAATTAGATACATACTAAGTAATTCACAAACCTCCTCCCTCCTATGGTTGTTATGGAACACTGTGCCTTACAATAAAGATAATAATGACTGAGAACAGTTTCACCTGACCCAAACGGGACTTAAAACAGTACCCGCTTCACAGAACTCACTCACACCGTTGATAAACCGAGTGCCAGCCAGTCCTCTAACTGGTCCATTTGACGAGAGGGCAGAGTTGGCTCCCATCATTTTCAATTACATCAGCAGCTGTGGAATGTGCCATGAGATCAACACACTGTTGCTGCAGTGACCACAACCTGACCCCAGCCAGGGCTTCCATCCTTGGGAGGGCCACTCACAGCCCATTGAAATTGACCCAACCTTACCAGGCTCATGCGCACACTGCATCGACTTCTGCACCAACAAAGGACAGTCTCAGGAACTCTGTCCTCAGAACAGAAAATCAGTTTCCTTCTGTACGATTTTCTTAACACAAAGCCTTGTGCTGGGATCAGGAAGTGGGTACTGCTGCTCCCAATTCCATCTAAGGTTTAGATATGATTTCCTCCACACTGGGTCTGAGACAAAAATAGTCAAGAGGAAAACTCAGATTTCTACAAATACAATGCCTACTGCATCTGCCCCAGAATTAGAAGGTATAAGTATTCTGTGCAGAACATCTGTTAGGTCTAGTTTTTAAAAAATGTACTCTTCTATATCACCTTCTTCCCAGGGGTTTCATGCTGATATGACCTTCCCGTAAAAGGAAATAAATTATCCCCTGACAGAATGGCAACTAGTCACCCATTATAGGGTGGCTGGGCTAAAGGTTCTCAAGGTCCTGCCTAGCTTCAACACTGCCCAATCCTAAGAATTAGTTCATTTAACAGGGCATTTATGGGTAGTAAGGGTAGACAAGTTGGAATCAGACTGAATAGACTTAAATTATCACTGTTATTTTGCACAACAGCTTGTAATATGGGTTCTCAACTGTAAAATGGGTTACCGATCTCACAGGGTCAGTGTGAGAATCAGATGAGCATGTGAACTGTTCCCTAGGATGCCTAGCAGCTAGTAAGCACTAAGAAAATGGATGCTAATGATGACACATAAATCTGATGCTGCAAACACCAACAGAGTCTAATTAAACCTGAAGAAATTACATGTCATTAGTTCATTAGATAAGCTTCCAAACTTTGTACAAGCCACAAATGAGCTGGAATGTTACTTAATGTTTATAATTAATTTGAATAGCTTGATACTATATTTTATAATTTTACAATTTTTAAATTTTCCCTACATTTCAGGCACAACCACCTTGCAAAAGGAAAAACAACAACAACAACAACAACAACAACAAAGGCTTTTAATGACAATAACAAAACCAAAAAAAAAAAAAAAGGCTTTTAACTTCCTTAATAGCCCAACTTTCAAAATAGATCTGCAAAACAGGATGGGGGATGAATGAGTTCTTTTACTTTAGGACAAGAGCTGATGCTGGGGAAAAAAAAAAAAAACAGAAGGTTAAGAAAGTTCCATTCTGTCACTCATAAACATGGGTGGGACAGTGAACAGAGCCACTAGAAACATCTGGCAAATAGAAGACCATGTGATCCGACCACCAATGCCAGCCGATAGCAGCAGCAGTAATATATATGGGGTGTGTACTACACCCTTCCAGTTGTATTCTTTCTTTTAATCCTCACAACAACCCTTGAAATTAGGGACTTTTCTATCAGTTCTTTATTCTTTACAGATAAAGAAACTAAAGAGTAAGGTAAGTTTTCCAAAATGAAATGACATAAAGTAATTATATCAAGAGTTTCACAAACAAAGCATTTAAAAATTCCAAAGGCAATAAACTGCTTTGCTGGATCTGGGGGAAGCCCTTGACATGCACAGGCAGCCCAGACATGGAGATAACCACTTGTATATGCCCAGCACACGTGTGATGCAGTCACACTACACGTGTAACCTGTAGCCAGTGCCGCAACATGGAAGCATAAGAAACAGTATCAGAACACAGGTGCCAGGTCCCAATGACAGGGAATGCAGAAAACGCTTTTGCACCATTTAAGATGATTCTTCTGGTATCTCATGGTGACATGTTTGGGAGTCTAAGAGGCTTGAAACATAATCACCAAGGCTTCCCTACACATGACACAGACCATCCTGGACAGGCAAAACGTCACCGCCACCAAGCTAAGTATGTGAAGGAATTTAGGAAGCTCCCCCATCACACAGCCCTAGTCTTTCCTTCTATGGTTCTGCTAAGAATGTCACTGCTGGCTTACTGCAGGACCCAACACTGATGGCACCACGCATGCTTGTTTTCACAAAGCCACTTCTCTGCCAGCTCATTTCAATACTGTTAGCTGATCCCCTGTTCAAAAGTAAGATACCACTGACTAGCATTAATTAAGAAAATTATTAAAAATAAGCCTTACCTATTTCAGGGATAGGTAACACTTATAATGAAATGGCCAAATACTAGATTTTTATTAAAAAGTGGTCAGATTCTTTTTTAAAAAATCACTTAAGTTAAAAGAAATTATAAAATTTTTGTTGGAGGATAATGATAGTGTTAGGGGGCTGGGGATATAGCTGGGGTTGTAGTGCAAGCTTTAGCATGCAGGAGGCCCTGAGTTCATCCCCAGCACCAAAAAATACAAAAAAGACAAATCATTCTAGAAAAATTCAGTATCACTCCACTTTCCGTAACCTCCAACGTTTGTAACCAATACAGAATGAGAAAGGAATCTGATAATAGTTCTGATCCATAAATGAGTGAGAAAATCATTCTGAAGTAGGAAAAAGATACTTCAAGGTAAATATTTAAGTATTTAAATAAGAAAAACTTAAGTAATGAAGATGCCCTCAGAAACAATAAAGTTTTCAAAATCAAGTTCTTTTTATCTTTGTCATAGAGATACAGAGAGGAACCTTGGTTAGATTTCTATCCCATTCCCCAGCTTTACTGAAGTCGGATCGACAAATAAAAATATATATATAATCAAGGTGTACAATGTGATTTTTAGAATACATATACTTTGTAAAATGAAAGCACAACCAAGCTAATTAACCTATCACCTCACAGGTGCAGTGGGGGCTCGGGGAGGAGATACTGAAGAGCTACTCTCTTAGCAAACTTCAAATACACAAAACATTATTATAATTGTAGTGACAATACTGTACATCACCTCTCCAGAACATATTCATCTTTTAACTGCAAGACTTACACTTTGACTAACATCTGCTTATTTTCCCCACTCACCAACCCCTGATAATCACTCTTTTGCTTTTTCATGTGGTCAGCTTTTAAAATTTCAACATATTAGTGAAGTCATTCAGGATTCATCTTTCTGTATCTGGTTTATTTCACTTAGCTTAAGTATCTGGAGTCTGGATTCTAACCTCAGCCTTATTGTTTACCACAACCTGAGACAAATCAGGCAGCTGGCTAAACCTAATTTTATTCTTATTTTATGTTGAGATAGTATTTTCTCTGCCTTTCTTATAAAACTATGAAAAATAACAAATTAATACCCAGAACTCTGTACTAAATACATCTATGTAAATTGAAAGGAGTGTTTTTCTTGTTTCACATTTGGTTTATATTATCCCTGACATATTCTCAATTGTTTTAATTTAGCTTGTTCCTGCACAAGTATTTTCTGCCTTAGACAATGTACATTTTATTACAATTTCCCAAATTATTATTTTAAAAATTAGTTATTGGTTCAGGAGAGGCTACACTCAACCTTAAATTTATAAGTCAGTAATAATTTCCATTTGTAAAGAAAATACAAAATAAGCTAAGGACAAATGGCTCCCTTTGGCCAATTCCTTTCAATAGCTTTCTGGGTTAAAATGCAGAAAATATAACTAATCCCAGCATAAAATTCAGTGGAAGAGAAAATATTTCCATTGAACTGCTGTCATCTCCCTCATCATGAGAATTCCATAGTTCACCACAGTGTCAATTTGAGAAGTGATATTATAATCACAAACACTACAAATGTTGGATTGAGGGAGTTACTTCCTGATATTAAATGCTCTGAACTAAGTAGGGCAAGTGAGCCTCAAGTAATAATTTATGTTTCCAACACTTTCAAGAGCAAGTTTTAATGTTAAGAATCTGATATGCACAAAAATAGATGAAATTCTCTGAAATGACCTACTTTTATAATACAATACACTTGCTAATTTCGACTTAAAGTACTGTTCCTTTGAAGAACAATCAAGGAAGATTCTAGCTATCCCATCAAAATACACATCTTCCTAACATTAAAGGTGTTTCAAATGGAATGGAATGGCTTCTCTATGAGGGGAAGTCTCTGAGGACAAGAAACTAGGTGACCACCTACCAGGGATGGTAGAACCAGGCAGTCTTACATCCAAGATGGGGCCCAAGGAGCAACCTCTAAATTGTCTGCTTAGACTTCGAAAGATTCAAAATAGGATCTGCCCTCTGTATCTGTACATTCCTCATTTGGATACAACCAATGGCCGAAAGAAAATATTTGCGGGGAAAAAAAACCTGCATATGTATTGAACAAGTAGATTTTTTTCTTATCCTTATTCCCTACCCAAAATGGTACAACAACTACTTACATAGCATTTACCTCGTTATTATGCATTACAAGGAATCTAAAAATGATTTTAAGTATATGGAATGTGTGTAGGTTATATGCAAACACTACACTTATTTTACATAAGGGACTTTAGAATCCTTGGAATTTGATATCTGCAAGGGGTCTGGAACCAATTCCCTGAGGATACTGAGGGATGACTATAATATAGAAGGCGATAACCTATAAAGTTAATACATACTACCATTCCCACAACAATGTCTCAATATCCAGTGTTCAAGTTTGTCAGATTTGCTTGAATTTCTCATAGGTCTTATGCACATAAATTTTAGATGTTTTGTATATAAATTATCACTTTGATTTCTTTTTTCCTCTTTTTTTTTCTTTTTTTTTTTGCAATCCTGGAGATCAAACCCAAGGCCTTCGCATAGTAGGCCAGTACTCTACCAATGAACTATATCTGCCCCTAAATTATAAATTATTTCTTACTGTAACTGATTATGTCTGCTTTCTGCAAATTCTCTTTTTCACCTAGCAGAATATTTTAGATATTTCTCTACACTAGTATGATTATAACTACTTAAGCATAACAGCATAATATTCCACCATATGGTACAACATAGTTTAAAAATAAACAGATCTATTTAATTGAGACAAATAATCCTAATTCTCATCTGTGCACACTGGTACACTATACCATGGTACTAATTAGTAAAACTGCTAAATCAAGGGTATATACATAAAATTTTCAAGGATTGCTCTTAAACATTTTTTTACTAATTGAAAGAAGAAAATGTTCACCAAGAGGACTTTCTAGTCTTTATCAGAAGGCTAAAAAAATAATGTCTCACTATTTTAATTTACATTTCCCTGATTACTAATAGTATTGAACATAACTTCAAAGGTTTATTGGCTATGGGAATTTTCCTGATATACTATAGAATTCTTTGGCCTTTTTTGTCCATTTCTTTCCAAGACTCTACTAGACATCCCTACTGAAACATTTCTGGATAAAATTGCATGACAGACTTGTTTAATGAATGCTCTAATAATACGCTCATTTGTATGTGCTCATTTATTTCAAAATAACCCAGTGGAGGAACAGAGAATTGAGAGGTAGAAGGGGTTACAGATAAAACAAGATCAACTAAGAGTTGACAGTTGCTGAGAATGGGTGCCATACACCAGTGGATTCATCTTACTATTTTGGTTTCAATTTTTTTCAGAGGGGTTGGGGGTATAGCTCAGTGACACAGTGAGCACCTAGCAAGCATGAGGCCCTGGGTTCCATCCCCAGCACTAAAATAATAAAAAATTTTTTCATGTGTTTTTAAATGTCTACCAATTTTTTCTCTTAAGATGGTCATATATAGTATTTCTTATCAATTTGTAAAAGTACTTCATGGATTAAAGAATTTGGCCCTTTGTTACATGCACTAGAAATAATAGTGGTATCTGACTATCCAGTTTCAGATAACCCTTCTTTCCTCCTATGATGTGGAAAGCCGCTTTTATCCTGAATCAATTTCCTATGTAAATATAAGCTCATTTCTAGACTTCCACTGTGCCCCAATGATTTGTCAAGACATTTGCTGAGCAGTTTTAAATTTCTATATTCATCTTTACATTTTTCTTCATTTTTTTTTTTTTTTTTGGCTATTCCAACCCAATGATCGTCCCAGCTGACTGAAAATAGCCCCATTAATATTCCTAAATGTCTACTATATCTATAAACACCTATCCTTGTGGACTGCCTCCCATATAATACACAGCTGGATTTTCTTTCACTTTAGTCTGTTTTCATGTTAGTACCAAGGGTCTCATCTATTGCATTTAGACTGAATTCTCTTGACGGAGTGCTGTACACAAATGTTAAATAATTCTTTTCTCAGTGTAAAAAATATTTATTTAGCTACTGTGAAAGGTCAAACTGCCAAAACGGACTGGCCTAGCATTTGAACACTGCCACTTATATAAGCCTTATTTTTATGAATAAGCATCTGGCTAGAAATTCAACAAAGGAGCATGTCATAATCAGTCTGAGACCAAGGGTTTTAAATATAATACACTAATTTTAGACATAAGTATTTCAGCTTTGCTTTATCAGTCTCCAGCTTCATAGGAAGATGAAACATCTTAAAGGGAAAAGCATCCTTTAAATGGCTTGACGGTTTATTAGAAATAAGCAGCAAAGAGCATCTGTTTTCACAGAGCAACTGTTAAATTAATCTGTGTTAAGTCGGCCTCAAAGCACTTGGATGCACCTACAGGATGTGGGTGTAATAGGATCACACATCCTAACATTTGATAGGGCTTACACATGATGGGTCAGAACAAAGCAATGGAGAAGAGAGGGAAAGAATATCCTTTAGAATCAAAACATCAACCCCTGCAGTCTCTTGGGTTTGTCTTGAAATCCCCCCCAACTCCCACCACATACAACAGGTTGACACAACAGGTTAACACCCAGACCAGGAAAAAAGAAATTGCCAATACAAAAACAGATTGCACCATTCAATTCAGGTTTTGTGAATTAATGAAATTTAGGCGCCACCTGAAACCACCAAAGATACTAGGTGATTTTCTCCTGAATCAAATGTCTGAGTGACATGAGCAGAGAAATACAATGATAAAGTGTAAATAGAAATGCATGTTTTCAATCCCCTCCTCCCATACTGGGGATTGAACCCAGGAACATTCTACCTCTGAGCTAGACCCCCGATCCCTTTTCAATTTTATTTTAAGACAGGGTCTCTCTAAGTTGCCCAGGCTGGGCTGAAACTTGGGAGCTTGCGATGCTCCTGAGAAGGTGGGATTACAGTAGAAATGCACATTTCTAATACACGGTCAAGGCTACAGGGAAGCAGGTCCCAGGAATTCAAGGAGTCCACCTGAGGCCAAACCACTACCCATCATCTCGGGAAGCATCAGCAGGTGCTAGAAGCCCAAGTTCCTTCAGATAGATCTCTCAATTACCCCTTTCCCAGTCTTCTTTGATATGTGATAAACAATCCTTTGTTTGCAAAAGGGTTAGTAGAGACCTTTGAAAGCTGCAGCCAGGGATTTTGTGGCTGTCTCCAGCTGGTCCAAGCAGCCAAGGCTTGTCACTGGTGCCTGGTCACTGCCGAAAACACAAGGAGGGACAGGAAAGTGGACCTGGAGGAGAGCCACATCCTGAACCAGCATTCTTTAGATTCCTATGCAAGTGGATTTTCTGCTGGGTTCACCAAGGGGCAGGTCAGGCAGGGAAGGATAATAACCAAGGAAATGAGGCTCAAACACCAACAGCTTAACCACAAACAAGTTTATGCAGAAATACAAACAAGTTCACTGTGTTTGGACATCAAAAATGTTACCAATGAGAAATTCAGTTGTGTAAGCCTTCCAGGTCTTTGACAGCAGGAGGGCTCTACCTCCACCTCTGCATTTCCAAAGGGGTAAAGTGTGGCTAATTTAAACATCTGGATTGTGCTGAAGGGTCTGAGATATTACAAAAGGGCTGAATAATGAGTCAGCCGGTTTCTCTCATGCATTCAGGAGGGCCTTCTATGGACCACAGGGTGGTGCTTTGTAAAACCTCATGTTTAATTCCATTTTCCTCCTGACCAAGTTATTTACAGATACTCTGTAAATGTAGAAATTCGGGTTTAGGAAGTCAAGTCATTAGCTCTAGTACAATGCGAGTCATGACTCAAATCCAAGGTCTGAATGACTCCAACATGACATCCAGCACTGTCTCTTTTGGGGTTGAAGGAAAGGGAAAAGAATGGGACTAGGATGAAAGGTGCAGATGCAGAAGAAAGAGAGAAGACACCAAGCAGGGACAGAGGCCCACCGAGTTCCCTGCAGGTAAGAGCCCAGGGAGGGAGGGGAGCAGCCAGGAACTGGAGGCCTAACAAACCCTTATCAGCCTCCCTCCACTCCCAGGCTTGCTTCCTCCAGGAGCTAACTGCCTGGACTAAAGGAAACACAGCCGACTCCACCCACTGGCCCACTTTGCCAGAGGAAGAAGAAATAAGTGGTTAAGAATGTGAAGATATCCCAGTATGGTGTGTGTGGGGGGGGGGGGGGGGACAAAACAAAACATAAAGATAGTGAAGGAGTTTGAACCTGGTCCACTGGCAAGCTCCCTTTAAGCTGCTACTAAGGATTAGGAGGAAGCATTACAACAGGGCTGGGCTCATAGAAAGAGTTACAGAGCTGTTAACTATTACCACTCTCCACGCACTATTTTCACATATGCCAAAATACAGGTGTTTATTTCAGAACGAATAAATCACAAACAATATGACACAATTTGCTACCAAATTCCTAATATAAGTTCTTCCCATATCCTCCCAAACTCAAACCTGAAATAAGTATAACACAAGAAAACTGTACCGTCCCCATGTTAAATTTTAAAAGGCAAACCTGAATTGTTATGTGCTCTAAGAGCACTTTTAAAAACATTTAGAAATACAGAACATCTTTCATAAAACCCTCTCAATTAAAATAGGTTCATCTCGGAGAACTAAGTGGATTTAGAATGGAAGAACATCACCATTGGTTTAAAGGCTATAATATTATAAATGGTATAAATGATCCATCAATGTCAACCACCAATGAAAAATTACATACGCACAATTAGTGAGATGTTTGTAAGAGCTCACGTACCTCCTCAGAGGCCCCGGTACATTCCCACCTACAGCCTTTGGATTTACCGTTCACTCCAGCTTGAACACTTGCAAGGGAGGAAAATTTGTTTTATCCTCTACCCTTTGAGTTTTAGTACCTGAGGCCTTGCAAACTTGACTCTCAAAAGACAGAATAATAAGAAAAGACATAGCATATTTGATGCTAATATTTTTACAGGCAGACATGGGGAGTGTCACAAGAAATAAAAGAAAACCCAAGGAGTTTATATACCATTTAAGCAAAGAGCAATAAGTTGAGCAGAGGCAACAAAACAGGAAATGAGTTTGGCCTTCTAAGGGTAATAAGTGGTGGGGAGGTGAAGATGTGGGGAGACCATGGACAATCGGGGTGATTTCACCAAGTCTTCTCCCCACAGGTCTACAATGATTAGTCTTCCTGGTACAGAAGACAGGAGAGCGGACACCATCCCCAAAGGGAATTAATACCTTTTGTGGGAAGAAAGCTTCTCTGGTGTGGGCTACTTCTCAGTGGCCTTCAGCTCAAAATAATCTTCAGGCCAAAGTGGCAAATTTGGGGGTAGCATATTCTGATCCCCTTCACACTCTCATTGACTCTGCCTCTCTCTCCAGCCCTTACTCACTTTTCTTCATAGCACTGATCACCGAGTGGCAGAGAACACACTGATTGGTGTATGGGTGGCTTTGCCCTTTACTCCAACAGAGTATAAGCTCCCTGAGCTCCAAGGTTGTCCTCCGTGGCTGAATCTCAATCTCTAGAGTTGGTCTCAACAAATGTGATGAAAAAAATTAATGACATTCCATGCTACATCACTGTTTTTTTTTTTTTTTTTAACAATTCCTCTGGTTTTGATGGCACCAAAATCTGATTTTATTAACTGCTATTTTTCAAGAACATTTACTAGTACTCACTACATACACTATATATTTATAGCACTGTATTTTATTTATTTATTTTTTGGTACTAGAGATTGAACTCAAGAACACATAACTACCATAGCCCCAGTCCTTTTTATATTTTATTTTGAGACAAGGTCTTGCTGAGTTGCTTAGGGTCTCACTAAGTGGTTGAGGCTGGCTTTGAACTTGAAATGCTCCTGCCTCAGCCTCCCAAGCTGCTGGGATTATAGGTATGCACCACTGTGCCTGGCTCTATAATTATTTTCAAAAATAAACAAGGGGGTGGAGGTGTAGCTCAGTAGTAGTGTATACTCAGCATGCATGATGATCCGGAGACAAAAAGTAAACAATAAATGATAGCATTATCACTGCCCAAACCTATAATACAAAATATAATAATACAAAACTGGCTTCCAGACCATGCAAACGGGAGTCAATAAACAAAAATTAAGTCAGCTGGCTGAATGGGCTCCACTCCCCTACACTGGGGCCCATGAACATCCTATTCCATCATTGTTGTCACCCGCTAGGAAAGACAAATATAGTTCTCTTTTGTGGTTCAAGATTCTTACCTTTGGGAACTTCATCCAGTCAATGTTTCTGACTTATTTTTTAACCTGATCAAATCGGGAGAAACTTTAACAATGTGAAATGGGAAGGAGGATGCTATTTGCGTGTATAATCACATAACCCAATTAATGCTCCCCCTGAATGGCTCCAGTAAGCTGAAACCACAATTCCACTAATGTGTACCTTCAAGCCCCAGCTATGTTTGCCTGTCAACTCTAACAACTTCTTACAGCCAAACTTCTTCCCACACAAGCAATCGTGGAACCACTAAATAAGAGGATTGATCGTTGGAATTAATAGGTCAGGTTTTCCTTATATATTTGTAAATCTTTACCGTGTCTGTTCACTTCATTTTCCTTAAGTATTATATTATAGTTGAAGGGCCACCAGGTTGAACACTACTTAAGAACAGCAATTTAGATCATTCAATAAATAAGCAAAATATTATCAGGTATTTTGTATACAGAATACCTATATCACTACTTCCAGCCTAACTTGGAGCTGAAAATGTCAATTTTCACAATTACATAGCTCAGGTTTATATATTCATTAAGCATTCCACCTACAAAAAAATTATAATAGCATGAGATTTAATGATAAGAATATATAGGATATAAAATACAATCTACAGGATAATCTCAAAACTGCTTTGAAATATGACATAATAAATTGACATTGTGGGTGGTAGGATTATGCATGCTTTTGCATAGTTTTTTCTAAGTTTCCTACAATGAATTCATAATGCTTTCCTGATTCAAAATCCAATTTATTTAAACATAATTTTAAATAATGATTCCATCAAACATTTTAAAGCTGGAAACTTCTGTTCCTCCTGATTATATTTTCTATGAAAAAATACTGAAGACACTGACTTAAAAATGGTGGCTTTTACATTTAAAGGTTTCCAAAAGATACCCCTGAATCCCTGTATTTTTAACTCATTTTAACTTTGAGCTAAGAAACCTCTGTGTATTGCCCATACATCAGTCATTGGCAAAATTCAATTACCTGCATCAGAAAGGAAAAAAAAAGAAAAAGAAAAAGAAACAGTGCATGCTTAATTTAAAGGTCAATATTTTTTGTGGGTAAAGGCTAACCACAGATGAGAAGTTCTAAGGTTCAAATAGGAAATCTGTTAACACTAAATCTAAAATCTTTAAACCTACATCACATGAATAAACTTAAAATTGTCTTCAAAGCATTCTTACCCAATCTACAACATCCACACTGGTAAGTATTTGAGGCAAAAAATAAACAGCAACTTCCAACTCTGAAAGTCCATCCATCATGCACGTTTTCATGAAAACAAATACTTCGCAAGGATGAATACACAACAGGAACATGCCAATCCCCTCTTCTCCACATGCCATACCATGGGTAAGCGTTCCACATTTGCTTACATACTTTACATGCCAGGAGTGCACTGAGCTTAAGTTGTCAAAAATTATCATTCTTGAAGTATCCCTGGGTAAGAACGTTGGGCACACATGAGCACCCTTCTGAAATAAGGGGAAAAAAACAAGGCTTAACCCTACTATTTCCAGAAACCCAGAACCAAAGTTCGATTCATTACAAAATGTGTAGATCTACATATCCAAATATACAATGAGCTTTTTATGGTAATGACATGCCTATTGCCCTCCCTTTTAATGAGCAGAAGAAACTGATCACTGGAGCAGCAGCATCTCCTATTACTACTTCACAGAGAGGTTCTACATATGTCTGCCCCAAAACAGCTTTGTGCAGTTCAGGCCATGCGTTCCTTGAGTGGACCAGACTGTCATAAGGCTCTTGACTCAATATTTAACTAACAGCAACAACCCCAAATTCATACACATTCCAGTGGACATGGAAATACCAAACAGAAAAAGAAAGAAAGAAGGGGATGAAGAGATTGGAAGTCAGATGACAGGGACTGGGTTATGATCATTTACACCTGTGTGATTTTAAACAACTCACCATCTCCATATCCTACTTTCTTCATCTGTAAAATGAGGGGGCTTAAAAGAAGGTTTTATGGATCTACCTACTCTTAAAAACTATGATTCTCTTCCCACACAACCATAGGCTAAGATGGCAAACTTTCCAATATGGTAGCCACTAGCTACATGCGGCTATCAAGTACCAGACATTGTGAAGCCCTGAATTAAAATATGCTCTAGTTGGGTGTGCTGGTACAGGTCTGGATCACAAGTTCAATGTCAGCTTGGGAAAGTTAGCCAGACTTTGTCTCAAAATTAAAAATAAAATGGGCTGGGAATGTGGCTCAGTGGTTAAGTGCCCCCGATTCTAGCTCCACTACCAAAAAAAAAGCTTTATGTGTAAAATTTTGAAGACATATGAAAAAAAAACATGTAATATGCTTCCTGAATAGTTTTTTTATTGATAACCTTTTGAAATAACAGCTTGGAATGACATGTCAATATTTCTTCCTTTTGTGTGTGTGTGTGTGTGTGTGTGTGTGTGTATGTGGTGGTGGGGATTGAACCCAGGACTCGGGCTCCACACAAACTAACCATTCATAATTGTGCCCCTACCCTCTGAGCTACACTCTCAGCCTATCTACTTGGAGTGACTACTTCTACACTTAAAATTAGATCTAACAATCTCATTTCACTTGTATTGGTCAGTGCTGCTTCAGAATCAGGCCCAAACCTAAGTGAAGGGCAAAAGTGAAGGCTGGAGCAATTCTGAGATGAAATGACCTAAGGAAGCATTTGAATGGAGTATTTCCATTCCTCGGCTCTTCCTGTTAGGAGTTGGTACTTCCCAGGTCCATACTATAAGTATTAATGTTTTCTCATTTTGTACACCCACAAGAAATCTATAGCAAATAACACTGGGCTTATAAAAAATCAATGTCACCTCCTTTACTCCAGGGCTGAATCTTAATTACCAACTGCACGCCTAAGGACCTCCTAACTTCACAGTCTCTTGCATCTTGTTTTCCATTTCCTTTGAATTAGAAATATATTTAGAGTAATAATTTAGTTTACTTCATAAAGATGACTAAAATATTCCTTTTCTTTTTTTTTTTTTTTTTTTTTTGAAATTCACATTTGAATCTAAAGGAAAAACCTGTGAACTTGTATGGATGGACCACATTTTTGTATCATTAAACTCTAGGAACTTCTCAACTTATCTTTGTAGTTTCTATTTATTTCATGTGTTTAAATGATCAGAGAAGCACAGAAAGTTTCTAGAGAACATGTTTACTTAGAAATGCAACAGACTATGAAACAAACCAATAAGTTATTTATAAGATTCAGCTGAATCAGGGTTGGGGCTGTAGCTCAGTGACAGAGCACATGCCTACCATGCAAGAGGCCCTGGATTCAATCCTCAGCACAGTCAAAAAATAAAAAATAAAAAGGTTCAGGTGAGTTGAGAGTTGAGTTCTCAGTCTTCACAGTACTTACTCTTAGGCTACCAAGTTTTTCAATTTTGTGATCTTAAACAATGGCATGTATACAATTGAACAAAACATCAAACACTGATTTTTTAAAAGTCAGACAAAGTAAGCATTAGTTTTAACTCTATAATCCAAACCAATGAAGACCAGTCACTTTGAACTGGGCTTGAGCCATAGCTAGTTACGATGGCTCAAATATTTTTACATATATAAAATCATAACAATTCAGAATAAAGTATATGTTCTTTTGGAGAATGTTTTTAAAATAATGTTCCTCAAATTATACAAATATATAACTATTAGAAAATTATGCAGGAAAATTAAAGAAATAATTTTTTTACTTTCAAATGTTAATGTAATTAAAACAAATTTTCAGAATTAACCAACATACTCTTTCTTCATGGGAGACATTACAAAATATTGATAATTACAAAACATAATTTCAAAATATTTATCAGTGTAATATGAGAAAAATATATGTTCAAGCATTATGGCTACTTTTTTCAGATTTGCACCAAACATGTGCAGACCTGCACATGTCTAGAAGTAGGGTAACAAAACATTTGATAAATACCTAAACTTTTTTTTTTTTTTTAGGCCAGGCACACCGGCATACCTATAATTCCAACTACTTAGGAGGCTGAGGCAGGAGTAAGCACAGTCAAGGTCAGCCTCAGCAACTCAGCAAGATCCTGTCTAAAAATAAAATAAAAAGGTCTGGGGATGTAGCTTAGTGGTATAACACTCCTAAGTTCAATCCCTAGTACTGAAAATAAATAAAGAGGTTGGGGAGAGAGAGAAGAGAGAGCGGAAAAAAAGAAAAAAATTCTAAAGCCAAGATTTAAAATTGTCGAGCTTATACTACCCTTTTGATTACTGTTAAAGGAAATGAAGTGTTTAAAAAAATATTTTCAAAAAACAACCAAGAGAAGTTGTTGAGGAACCATGATAGTTTAGTTTAGACATTTCCCTAAAAGACAGAACCATGTATAACATGTCAAACTACTGAGACATATTTTAAATAAATCTTTGCATACAGATATAAATGCCTAATACAAAACCCTCCAAACATTCTATCAAGCCTGCTCAGAATTATTATTATTATTATTATTATTATTATTATTATTATTATTTTTTGCAAATCTTCATTTCATCGCATACTTTCTGATCTACATTTTCATTTGGTCACTTAGAATAATTCAAATGAATGAGAAAATACATACATGATTAAAATTAATTAAGACAGCTGCTCCACTTCTACCGATGTAAATATATAAAGGCTCGTCTTTCCATGCATCTTTCCCTTCTGCTTCAACAGCACAGGTGAGCATAAACAAGAACAAAAGAGGTTCGAGGTGACAGGCAGATCTAGCTCAAGAGGCTTCAGTATCATGCTCCTTTCTAAAAACCTCCAAGTTTGTTTTACTCGCTGCTGCTTTCAAGAACAAGTCAACAGCAAGGTCTCTAGATCAAATGAGAGACAGCTTGCCATTAGGGAGAGGAACCTGACACCCCCTTTACTCTCCAGTCACTGGCATTATCCCTTTTTGCCATTGCTCGAGTTGGGAAGATGTCCCAGGAACACAAGTCTGAACACATCCTGGGTTTGATCGGCCAAAGCAGAGGTCTGGCAAGGGGTGTTCCTGCTATAAAAAGGAAAGGCCTTCACCTCCTTCCTCACTCTACAGGTTTCCCGGGTTGTTAGCTGGTAGATAAGGAAGTGGGCAAATTCCACAGACCTCCTCTGCTTGTTCCTGGACAATCTCTGCTTTGGTTCAGAGTGTTTGACAGCCTTCTCACTTTCTGCTACATCCCTTTACAGAATGGTATCTCCTCTAGGTCCCAGGAGACCACCTGCCACCCATTATTTTGCCTCTCCTTTATCCATTGGAAGACAGCCTGGAACACATCCTGGTAGCAAAGCTCCCCGCTCACAGAGCACAGCAGCTAGGTGTCAGCCTCTGACCAAGGAGATGAAGCAGATATTGACAAGGACTTCCACAAAAGTTCTGAAACCTAACTGGACTACAGTCATCAACGGCTGCCCCACTTGAGGAATCCAGATTTTTTTTTTTTTTTTAAAGTATCCCACTGATCCAGAAAATTAAGTTGAGACTCATCAAGGGCATCCCAAACCCTTAATTCTCTGCTGCCTTTCTCACCCACATACTCATGGCTTCCTCATTCAAACCTCTACCCCCTCACTGTTCTGTCTGGGAAGCCCTACCACACCCAGTTCATCTGCACTCAAACTTGGAACCCAGGCCAAACGCTGCCTGCCTTCTCTGTGAAGACACTGTATGTCCTTCCACCGAAGCTTTGGCCCAAGATACCTAATTATTTCTTCACTTCTTTCTTCTCCCATTAGGCTGTGGAATTCCTCAAGGCAAGAACTGTGCTACCTCTCTGCTTACAGCACCATCTAGATTGTAGGTCTCCTGTCATAAATCAGACACAAAAGTCACTCAAAATATGTCCAAAAAAGGAAGATTTTTCCAAAAATTATAACTCCAAATCAACGTAACGTTACAGACGTCAATCACAAATGTCCCAAGAAAATCTGAAGTAGGACAGAACAGGTGAAAGCATACTTCAAATATCCAATTAAACATCCTGCATTCCAGCTTCCCCTCCCCTGCTAACAGAAGACCCCTGTGCTTGAATTCAGGTTTCCTATGTTCTACTTGGTAAAATGAGTGAAGAAGCAACACGGTCAACATGTTGGGTTTCTTAAATAGCATAAATAATTTAACATGTGATAATAAACTCTTAGAGTATTTTACCCAAAGTCCATTCTTATCTAGGCAAAAGACTTAGGCTGACATTTTTTCCTCATCTCCTCATGAGTTATTTATGACATCAATAAATACAACTAGAAAACCAGACCCACAAGAAGTACTCCCAACAAACCTAACCCGACTCCATCTTGTGTCTTAAAACATGACCCCCAAAGTCCACAACCAGACAAACGTAACCTAAGTCTGGCTCACAAAAATGAAGTGAAACATTCAACTAGCAGACACGAAGAAAGAGCAAGGTACGTCGGCTCCCACGTGGCTGATTTAAGTAAACCCTCTCTGCCACCACATCATTCATTACCTTTGTCCTGCACAGCTTTGATGGCCACGCTGATAAATCACTCCGTCATAAGGAGATCTCTGTCCAGCTGCCTCCCCTCTCCTCTGTTGGAGCCACAGAGTCACATGGACGCCCTATCATCACCTGGAAATCTTCCAGCTTCCCCCCGGGGATTCCCTCTTCTCATACTTACTGCACTAGCAAGCTCAGTCCAAAATGGAAATGTTGTCACAAATATGCTCTTAAAAGCAGAGCCCTCAATTCTTCAACGAGCAGCAATATGTAAACTATCTTCACGTTCAAACACCCTCTGGGTTAGCCAAGAACTTCCCCCACTCAAAACAACCAAAGGATCTTAAAATCTGGTTTACTTTTATAGGATTTAAATTTTCTGGATTCTTTAGTGTAAAAGGATTTAACACTTGACACAAAACATTACATACAAGCCTGAGAAAATTTGAGCAAAATACAAGGCTAATAATCATAACCTCGATTAGTCTTTTAATGCCTGTCAAGTAAATGCCGTATGGAGGCATTAGCTTCAAGTCCTTGAACTTGAAAAGTACTATTAGTTTTTTTTTTTTTTCCACATTTTTACATTGGTGCATTATAGTTGTATATATGATGGGATCTGTTATTACATGTTCAAACATGCACACAATATAATAATATATTTGGCCAGTATCACTCCCCTGCACATCCCCCCTCCCTCCCTCCTTCCCACCCCTTGGTCCCTTTCCTCTACTGACCTCCCTTGACTTTTACCTGATCCACACCCACCACTCGAAAAATACTATTTCTTTTAGAAAACACAAATAACAGAATTCAATACTTTTTTTAAAGTTCCAATTCTGATCCTCTTTATAAAAAAAAAAGAAAATTAGAAAAATAAATTTTATCATTATCAAATGATAAAAAAGCAGCAAACTGAGGGGAAAAAAAGGCAAAGACAATGAAATTTTTCATTTTGGAGGCTACTCAGTTTAATGCCAATACACATTTTCTTTCTAAACTCCACTACTTTAATCAAAAAAAAATAACTTCTATGTACTCTCAACTGAAAGTGTCCCAGCAAATCAGGGGATTGATAAAGTATGTTTTAAGAATAACGCATTTTTCCCCCTGGGTCACTAAATTCCTGAAATAAAGAGCTGCAAATGAAAGAACATTATTAAGTTACTTGACAGCATTCATGAAAATTTTCCCAAGATGTTTCAGAAAGGTCTACAAAAACACATTTTATTTAAAAGGTTTTAATTTTCTTTCTATGCTTGTTTGGAATCTTTTAAACCTAAGTGAAATTCCTGTCCAAACTCAAAACATGTAATTCTTTATCACAATATAAAATTTCTAGAATACTCACTAAAAATACTTGGAAACATTCAGTAATTACTAGATGTTAAAAACTGTCCTTTTGGGGCTGGGGTTGTGGCTCAGTGATAGAGTGCTTGCCTAGCATGTGTGAGGCAGTGGGTTTGATTCTCAGCACCGCATGTAAATAAATAAATAATAAAGGTCCATCAACAACTGAAAAAATATTTTTTTTTAAACTGTCCTGTTAAAACAAATTATGGAAAACAGTGTGGCCACATCCAGTATTAACTTCAATCCCCCACCACTTTTGTTTTGAAATCCCCCACCACTCCAAAGTAGATCCCCTGTCCCCAATTCTCTTACAACATGGTGACTACACAGTTCAACTATCTAAGTTTACCTTTGGGTAGCAACCTAATTAAAGACTCTCTTCAAGAATATTACACAGACTATCACACTCACACGTCCACACAGTGTTCCCCCACACTTTTTGCTGCCCACCTTCACTTCTCCAAGTCACCTGCTGCCTCCCATTTATTCTGTTTAACTCATTGCTCCCTTGGGGGAAAGGACCTCAAAAATATGTATGAAATGAAGGAGCTAATTTTCTTTTTCTGGATGTACCCATAAGAATCTAGGTCTCAATCAGGTGTGGTGATGCATGCCTGTAATCCCAGCAGCTCAGGAGGCTAGGGCAGGAGGATGGAGAGTTCAAAGCCAGTCTCAGCAAGGGCTAGGTGCTAAGCAACTCAGTGAGACACTGTCTCTAAACAAAATACAAAATAGGGCTGGGGATGTAGCTCAGTGATGGAGTGCTCTGAGCTCAATATCTAGTACCAAAAAAAATAAATAAATAAATAAAGAATCTAGGATCTAGGTTTCTCTAGGCATGAAAAGAGGCTCATCACTTCTCTATACAGAAATTTGATTTTGATTTTATTAATTAATTTAATATAGACCTGTAAATAAAACATTTACAAAATTTGTGGACATATTTGCACATTTCTGTGTGTGTGTGGGGGGGGAGGTCCTTAAGAACTCTTTACCTCAAACTAATGTGTTGTGATGGCAAAATTATATTTGTTCTAAATAAACTAGAATTAGCAACCAAGCATCAGGAGTAGGAATATATGCTACAAAATATGACTTTTTATATGATGGGTTTTAGTGTTAGTATGAAAACTTATGCTAAGATTTCAAAACCTTACATCACTTTCAAAGTAGATGAGGACATTTTTTTAAAGATAAAAAAAATACGGCTAATAACTACTACTCATCTACCCTTATCATGTGTGCCTATCAATTCAATTACAGATAAAATAACTGAGCAATGACATTTATAAAAACAATGTAATTATGCTTTTGAAAGTCCATCCAATAATAGGAACAGATTTAAAAAGTGCTTTACTTGGACAAATCAAACCTTAATGGACAATGCCATTTTCTTTATTTTCTATTAAAAATAAAACTTATGCTGCCTCATTAATTTTATTGAAAAATACCAATCAAGTAACATGCAGACAAAGAAAAACTCAATAAAATGAGTTTGTGGTAACGGGGGCTGGGTGTGTGGGGGCAGATTTTAAACATGAAAATCTATCTCAAGGGTTAAGATTAAATTGCTTGTTTTTCTTCCTGTAAAGTGTCTTCATGGGGTCAAAAATACATTACAGTCATTAAGGCTTAGAAATTTAGCAACAAGGACTGATAACTCATTTCTTTGCTTAATACAAATGACTTTTCTTTACACAGCAGATCTCTTATTCTCATAAGTGTCCTTTACAAATGAAAAGTAATTTACCCATCTCTATCATTTAGGATGTCTTACATTTTTCAATGAAGACTGTCTGAGGCTTTCTCTAGAACGTGACTGACAGCACAGGACAAGTTAGATTCTTTTAACTATCAAAAAACAAAACGAGTAACAATTTTTCTTGTCAAATCAAAAATTTTCATCTGAAAAAAATCTTCTAAACTTGAGAATAATCAGGAAACGAGGGAATTCCAACACTGTTTTGGGATTACTAATAAGACTATAAGAAATCGCCTATAAAAACTGATTTCTTAATAGGATTGCAGCCTTCTCAAGAAATCTGCATTTCAGTTTCCTCATCCTTGATGAAGATCACTTTTGAGTTTCCATTCTGGGATCAAAATTCCTTTTTTGGGGGGGGCGTGGTACCAGGGTTAGAACTTAGGGGCACTGGATCACTGAGCCACATCCCCAGCACTATTTTGTATTTGATTTAAAGACAGGGTCTCACTGAATTGCTTAGCACCTTACTTTTGCTGAGGCTGGCTTTGAACTTGTGATCCTCCTGCCTCATCCTCCTGAGCCACTGCACCCAGCTAGGACCAAAATTCTTTTGCTAGCATTTTAAATCATCTACTTCTGCTCAGATTGGCAAAGTCTGTTAACTAATTTTTCTAGAAAAGGTTTTGCAAGAAACTAAACCAAGTCTGTTCACAGCTTCCTGCATATAGTTGGTGGCCAACTAATAGTTAATAATCGACCAGTGTATAAATTTGCTCACTATTAGACATTGTATGGTTGCCAGTGTGCACATTAAAAATAGGTCTTTTCCATTTGTATAAAACCTGCTTATACTTTTTCCACATTTCTTTAAATATGGAAAAATTTGTTTAAATTTTTCAATGAGCATTAATCATTCAAACATTTTTCAAGCGGACAACTGAAATAGAAAATTATATATTTAATAAAAAAATTTTATAATGTAACCTAAAATTTTTATGAGATATGTACTTTTATATTTAAATCAAATTCATTCATTCTTATAGATAATGAGCCACCAGCTTCCTCTAACAGTCTTAATTAGTTGATAAGTGAACTAGTAAGTGAAACTTTTTTAACTTTTAAAAACTATGTGTGAGACTTAGATATATCAATCTTACATCATCATCACCACCACCACCATCATCATGTAAACAGTAAGATTTACATAGTGCTTATAATGCGCCATCAGGCTACATATCAATTAACACGTATGTGTTCTAAGCATTTTACATATACAGCAATTTAATCCTCAAAGCCTAAATGTTTACAAATGCAGAAAAACTTTGACCAATAGTTCCACAGGGTCAGAACCAGGATTTATAGCTAAGCAATCTTGCCCCGATCCAGTTGCTCAAACGTCTTGTGCTAAGGTTTAGATCTTACACATTCCCCAAGACCATGTATGAAGGGCTTAGTTCCCAGTGTGTAACTGCTGGGAGGCAGTGGAACCTTTAAGAGGTGGGGCTTGGTGGAGGGTTTAAGGTCATTGGAGATGCTTCCGTGAAGAGGAACTGTGGGACTCACATCTCCTCCTCTTTCCTTTTTGCTTCTGGGTTTCCTTGAGGTATGCAGCTTATCCATCACACACTCCCCACCACGATGAGCTGCCTGGCCACAGGTCCAAAAGTAACCAGGCCAGCCAACCATGGACTACTGAAATCTCCCAAACTGTGAGCCAAAATAAACCTTTCCTTTAAGCTGATCATCTGGGGTATTTTATTACAGTGATTGATGGAAGTGAACAATGTGCAATGCTGCCTTCTCTACGCATGTGAGAAACACACAATGACTCAGTGTTGCTGGCCTCATATCAAAATCAATATTATAAATGTAGAAATAATTCCAGGTCTTCCCATAGAGATAGGTTTTTAAAAAAAAATCTCTCATCTTCCCCATTTGAACTAATTTTTTCTTTCATAAAATACTATAACTCTAACCATGTTCAAGATAAATTTGAATCATATGCCTCTTCAAAATGCAAGCACACCAAACAAAGCTAAATAAAACTCCCTCTTTGCTCCATTCTACAGCTAAGATTTAACACATGAGGCTGAGTTCACCGTATTGCTTTTTGAAGGGTCACTTAGCTAATCTGGTAAGCCTCCCTTTTTCAAAAAGTTAACTGAGAAATGTGTACAGGTTTTTCTTTTCTTTTTTATAAATAATCTTATTCCTAGAACAGTCATTCTAATCCAGTGTTTGGTGGATTTTTATTTCTAAAGAGGTACTGGTAAAACATATCTATTAATCAGGATTAATCTGAAAAGAAAAACTTTTTTCCTAAAGAAAAATATCAGTGTCCTCACAGTTATTTCTTCAACTGTGCACATTAAAGTGAAGAAATAATTACCTAACTTGTACCTCTTCACTAAGATTTTCATTTGCAAACTCAGTTTGAGGGTTTGGGTACTGTGCTTTCCTTTGCATAATGGAATGGAACAAAATAGGAAGGGAAGGGAAGGGAAAAAGAAAATATATCATACTTTTTATTGCTTCATCGTCCCATTCACTCAGGGGGTGCTCATTCCTTCTCCTTAGTTCTGCCAGTCTGCCACCTTCTCCTCTCCGACTGTCTCCTGAGGGTGTATCTGTACGCTGTGACACAGGCTGTGAGACTCACAGAGTAACAGCACTGCAAGCGTTTACAGAAGCTGGTATTTAACATCAGTCTGTGCTCCAAATATTTGTACTCAAGATCCCATTATAAAAAGGAAAGGATTTCATGGTCAAGTGAAACAGAAAGGTCACACTCAACAGCAAAAGACCTAAACACTGTGCAACTGTTAGAACCTGGAGCTGGAGCCACTGCAAACCACGACCCCACGGTGTGGGTAGTGTGTTGGTTCTTCCCTGACACTGCACGGGTTTCTCACCAATGGAGTTCGCTAGTCATCGCTGCTGTAAGAAGAAAGTCAATGTGTAACAGCTTGAAGAGAAATGAAAACACTCAAAAATGGCCTGTGTTTTCTTCCACCAGTCTCCACATTTCTTGCTCTAGGAAGCCTTCCTGGTATTACTTGGCCCTTCTGGTTTCAGAACAACTTGATGAGACCTTCTCTAAGATCTAAAAAGTCTCTTGCAAGTGGTTCATGTTGGTCTATTTGGAGCTGGTCTCAAAACCCTGGTTGCACATAAGAATTACTAAGAATTACCCAGGGAGGTTATGGGGACTTTTTGTTTGGGTTTTGGTTTTTTGTTTTCTTCTAAATGCCAATGTCAAGGCATTGCTCTCAGGGATCTTATTTAGCTGCGTTGGGTGGAGTCCTGACAAGAGTTTTGTTTTTGTTTTGTTTTGATTTTAATCCCTATGATTCCTGTGCAATCAAGGTGCAATCAACCTGTGATTAATAAAATAATGTTCCTTGTTAAAAGCAAAAAAATCCCCAATTTCCTGCTCCCCTCCAGAGCAAACCCAGCACCTGTCACAGTTCATGTGCCTTATTCTTATAGTCTGTTTTCTGTCTCTTATCCAGAAGACTGGAAGCTTGGTGAAGAAGATGGGCTAGTAGGTTCACTGCAATATCATCCATGCTTAGAGATTGGGTTTGACCCCAGAAGGAAATTAGTAAAAATTTCTCTAATGACTAGATGAAGAGGTTAATCAAGTCCAATCCTGCACTTGTTCATCCATTATGATCCTCACTCTGCCTACCCCTAAAGGAGGCACAGAGAATATAAGACAAAGACCTGCCTACACATTCCAGTCTGTGTATGTGTGTGCGCGTGCATGTGAGAGTGAGAGACAGAGACAGGGAGAGAGAGAGAGAGAGAGAGAGAGAGAGAGAGAGAGAGAGAGAGAGAGAGAGAGAGAGAGAGAGTGCTGACGCTCCTGTCTCTCTTCTGGCAAAGGCAAAAAGAGGCATGTAAACAAATACTGTACCTGTGCAGACTTAGCCTCCTCTCCCCAGGCTTGAGATACAAACCTGGCTGGAAATTTACTACCCAGGAAATGCTCCAGGATTATCTCATCCATTGTTGCTTTATTCCTTAAAAATATAGGTGTTTACCCTGTAATACTTTCACTCTGTACACTGCTAAATCTGTACTCTTTTTAGAACTTAATACATAAGTTCTTTCATAACCATGAGCATGTTTTATTTACCCCACAAACTTCAGGGTGGCTGGGAGGGGTTGTGAGTAATAAGAACTATGTGATGAAATTAAACCTTACATTCTTGAAGCTTGGCACTTGCAGGACATCTGTACAGGTTTATCTTTGCATACATGACTGATATAACAAGGTAGAGACTTAAAAAGAAACGCATTAATGAAAGATGCTGTGTAAGTCTCATGGCAATAAAATCATGTACTTTCTACTAAATTTTACTGCACTTCTTTCATTCACTTTTTCAGACACATAATAGCTATGCTTATTTCTAGCATGACTGACAACCTACACCGTCATACAAATACCTGTAGAGAAAACTCTAGTGTGCCATAAACAATAACTTAGTGATCCTGTAGCATCAAGAAGACAGCTTAACCATAAAAATAACCTCTCCATTTTCCTTGAAACCAATATTCAACTGATCACATTTCCTTTCCTTTTTTTTTTTTTTTTTTTTAATCAGTCATTCCTAAGTTAACCTTGTAATCTTGCATGTCCCTTTTCATTTCTTCAATTCCGACCAGGAATGACTGCTCCATCTAGTAAGTTCTCTGATGTACTAATAGACAGGGGCCTCTGCTGGTTAGGGTGACAGGAGAGAAGCTTTTGCAGCCTGCCAGTTATCATGGCTTCCAACCGATTAGCAAGAACTCCTTATAGATAAACATGGAATATCAGCTTCACTACTCTGCGTGGATTCTACCTTTAGGGCAGTTCTCATCCGTAGCAGTAGGTTTCCAGCATCTGTGAATCAGCACTATACCAATACAGGACCATTGCAATTCGATTAAACCCTCAATACAGGAAAGCAAACTTAACAGGAAGCAAGCATTAATGGACAGATGATTAAATAAGTAAATAAATAAATAAATAAATATTTGTAAGTCAAGGATTGCTAAACTCATGCCTCTAATCAATACACCAGACAAAAGCATCAACCTAGGGAATAACAACCCTTCCCTGCAAGCTGGGGCCCCATTATCATTGCCCTTATTTGTTTCTTTTTTAGAGCCACCTGCAGACCTATTTTCTAAGCTGTGCAAAAGATAGTCAATTGATAATTACATTGGTTTAGCAGACACAGAGCTACAAGAATCCCCTTCAAACCTCACTAAAGTGAATTACCTACTCTCCTACCAACTCTGCAAAATGTACTAAACTCAATCTCACCTCCACCCTTTAAAGGTGATAATAACCACAGAAAATTTCCATAAGGATGGCAGAAATAGCAAATAGGCCAGAAAGTAAATCCAAATCATCTCTGCTTACATGCTACCTCTTTTATACAGAAAAAAAAAAAAAAAAAGTTTAAGGAAGTTAAATATTTTAAGTTTTGAAAAAGCTCCAAAAAAGGTTGAGTTTTTAATTGCTTTTTGTTTTTTCAATTTGTAGTAGGACAATTCAGGAAAACTAAAATAATTATGCGAATAAAATACTAATTCATCAATCAGCATTTCCTTAATTAAATGCTTCTTTTAAAAACATGGAAAACTAAATTCTTAGATCTAGCCCTCCTGTGATTCCTGAGCCACTTGTGGATGAAAATCAGAAGGGAAAAAAGTTCTATGACCTTGTAAATTAGGGACTAAAAAACTGTAATGGTGTGACAGTCTCTACAGTCTCAGTGGAATTATAGGAAGACACTTGCCCGGAAATTGATTTTTGGAAAATTACTATGAGGTAGGGGAGAGGAGGGGGCAAAAATGGAGAGGGGTGGTCGCAAATGGGTAAGATACCCAACGGGGGAACCCCACCGATGCAAAATAGAACCTTCTGTGCCCTAACTGTCATGCAAACAACTTCTAAGCATCTTCGGATAAAAAGGAAAATAGTCTTTTTGCTCAGGCGTTAGCTGAATGTTCGAGAGTTGAGTGAATGGGGAAGACTTGTTATACACCTAGTGGTGGGTGGATTTCACCAGGCTGCAGCCTCCACACAGCTTTTCTTTGCTGCACTGCAGAGGCGCCATCTTCTCCGTCTTAATCTTCACTCTGTTCAACCCTTTTATCTGCACCCTAAAAAAAAAGACCCTGCGGACTCTCCCCACCATCCTGCGCCCTCAGGGGGGTCTAAACCAGAATCCCCAGAGCGGCCAGGGAGGAGGTCGGTCTTAATCAGACAAACGTCTCCTTTGATGCACAGGAGGGATGAGACCGTGCTTCCCACCACCCGCCACTGCCCTTTCCAGTCGCACACCCCACTCTCCGCGTATTTCTCCCCAAGGACTTAAGAGCCCAGCACGGAAGGAAAGCACGGTGGTGGTGCCAGGGTGTGAAGGAGAGCGACCCCGAGGCTCCGCCGGGAGGCCCCAGCGGCGCCCCAGCCCCCCTCGGGGCAGACGCGCGGCGCTGGGCAGGGAGCCTCGGTGGCGCACAGACTAACGTGGCTCAGCCACCGCGCCCCGGACGGCGAGGGCGGGGTGCCCGCCGCTTTTGTTCCAAGGGACTTTCTCCCTGGCGGGGAGAAGCTGAGGGTGCGAGCGAACGCCC
Organism: Sciurus vulgaris; assembly: GCF_902686455.1. Lineage (NCBI taxonomy): Eukaryota > Metazoa > Chordata > Mammalia > Rodentia > Sciuridae > Sciurus > Sciurus vulgaris. The sequence goes on along the minus strand of NC_136470.1, from coordinate 18,205,210 downwards.
GGGACGTCCGGGCTTGGGGAAGGCGCGGTGGCCGTGGGTCCCCGACCCCTCCCATCTCTCGCAACTTACACAAAAGGGAGACGCGGAAATGTACAAAGTTTGCCTGCGGAAGGCAGTGCGCGACCCTGGCGCCGGCTCCAGCTAGGGCTGCAAGCAGGCTACCTCCGCTAGCAACCGCGAACGGGAACGGGGAGGAAGGCAAGCAAGAGGGTGGAGGTCAGAAGAGGAGGAGAAACGCGTGGCACAGGCGAAGAGAAACCAGGGGACCCCCAGCTTCCAAAGGGGTTCCGACTCCTCCACCCCGGGGCCCGAGAGAAAGGGAAGGGCAGCGACTGAAGAAGACTCAGGGACTGGATCCAGGGACGCTGCGTTTTCGGTTTTCCACACGTGCTCCCTTCCCCTTCCCCCCATCTGGATGTCTCTCGCCTCCCCGGACCCTGGCTCTCCAGACAGGGATTGAGTCGGGGTCTGAGATCAGCGCCTCCCCTTCCCCTTCTCGCCCCGGGCTGACGGGGAACAGGGGAGCCCCGCGCCTCGCTCGCTCCATCTCCGCGGACCAGGGCGCGCGTCCCCGGGGCAGGGCTGGGCCGGAGGCGGGGATGCGCAGGGGGCCCGCGAGCGGGGGCGGAGGAGAAAAGGGTCCGCTTGGCAGCCCCTGCTTCTCCGAATTAAGACTTGGGTGGGGGGGTCCCGTCCCCACTATGCCCTCCTACCCCCTTCCAAGGCGCGGCACCCACCTCCAGCGCCCGAGCCGTCCAAGCGGCCAGCAGAAGCAGTGCCAAGCTGGGCAGCATCGCGACCCTGCGCGGGGCACCGAGTGCGCTGCTGTGCAAATGGGATCCGCCGCGCCCTTGCTCTGCCCGAGTCTCCTCCGCCGTTTCTGGTGGCCCAGCGATCGCACTGCTCCGGGTGCTCTCGCCTACTGCTGCCGAGGAAACTGACGGAGCCGGAGCGCGGCGGCGGGGCTCGGAGCCCGGAGAGTCAGCTGATCCGGCCCACCCCGCTCGGCACCCGAGAGAGACCCCTAGCGGAGCCGCCGCAGAGCTGCGCCCGCTGGCACCGGGAGGGGTCCGCGCCCCCGGCGCCCACAGGTGCGGCGCCTCGGGCTGCCCGCGCGCTTCCCCGGCCCACCGCCCACCGCCCACCCGGGCTCGGGGAACCGCAGGAGGGAAAGTCTGGGACCAGGGGAGGGACGGTGCAGGATCAGGGGAAGGTGAGTCCTAGGACGTTTTGGGCTCCAGAAAAGTCGGGAGCGCTCCCCGCTCGTTCCCGTGAGCTTGAATCATGCGACCCCGCAGTCCTCTCGGGATGTCGTATAAAGGGCTGCTGCTGGGGTGCGTTTTTATCCGCAGTTCGTTTTTTGTCTGGGTTCGGAGAGGTAGGGCAGGCGTTTCTGGAAGAGAATGGGAGCAATCGACGCTTAAAGGAAATAGGATTTCTTTGCTTGTTGAAAGAGCAAAAACCTCGGGTTTTTTTTTTTTTTTTTTTTTTCCCGTCAAAAGCAGCCACGAACAACATGGAATTTCTATCTTTAGAACGATCCAAAGGAGATAGATGGGCGCGGGACCTGGGAAAGAAGCAGGCGACCCATTTTTTCTTTTTTTCCCCTTCTGGAAAGGAGAATTTTTGGTTTTTGGAGTTTTCACGGTTTATTATTTATGTGGGTGTGCGCGCGTGGCGTTGAGAGGAGGAGACGGAAATTTGGGAGTGGGTTGGGAATATCCAGGCAGGGATGTAACAGCTGAGATGGAGATAAAGTAAAAGTTGAGACCGAGGAGATCTTAAGAGATAATTCTTGTTCTATTCCGTAGCTAAGGACCTCAGACCCCAGATTCTGGCCCTGTTCTTCATTCTATCTGTCCTATATTACAGAAATTAATCTTATGCAAAGCCACTTCATCCTAGATAAACAAAAACCGCCCAATGCCCAGTGTCCAGTTAGTATATAGTGGTCTAGAACTGCCTGACCTGAAGTGGTGTCTCTCACCAAGCCACAACCCACATGGGACTGGTGGGAGGGAATGAAGCCCGGGGAAGGCTCTGGCCGGTTTTTAGGGCTTCACTGAAGATGGCCTCTTCTCTGATGATGATACCCAAGGATGCCCAGCGCTGTGGAATGATGGCTCAGCCAGAGACTGCCCGCTTCTGTTCTGAGAAGTCAGCATTTATCTGGCAGCTCGACTAAATGTTGTCTCTTGCTCTATACATTCAGTCCTGAGTCTTGGATTACTTTTTGTCCTGAATGACCAAAAAAAAAAAAAAAAGCAAATAATTATTCTTCAATATTTGTTTTCATGCTTTATGTCATTTTCTTACAAAAACCAAGGAGAACATTACTATGATTATTCCCACTTATTAGCCAGGAAGCCAGGGATTGGGGACGCTTCTCAATAGTAGAGTGCCTGTTTCTCATTTGAGAAGCCTTGGGTTTGATCACCAGCTCAAAAATAAATAAATAAATAAAAAGACCTACAAAGTTGTGACTGCAGGAGCAAAAAAAAAAAAAAAAAAAAAAAAACCTCAATAGTTGACCTTTGACCTTCCATACCTTACAGTTTCCCAAACACATGTCCCCACCACCACTATTCTGTTTATCCCAGGTTTGTGTGAGCACAGAGGGCATTTAAAACAGAGAAGTGTGACTTAGAGATGTGGGGGGAACAGGGCCAGTTACAGATTTTCTCAGGTCTGGTGCCAAATGGAAACATGGAACTTGTGGCAAAATTAAGAATTTTAAGATGGTGACAGCCCAGTGTTAAACCAAGCAGGAGACTCTTCTGAGTGCAGGGCACAGGTTGCAGTCCTGGGAGGGAGGAAACTGTTCTTAAGAGTAGCGAACTTTAATGAGCATGAGATTTAAAAATATAGAAATGAGGTCAAGTGCTGTGGCACATACCTCTAGTCTCAGCTACTTGGGAAGCTAAAGGAGCACAAGTTCAAGGCCATTCTGGGCAAGGTAGTAAGACCCTGTTTCGGAATTTAAAATGTCAAAAGGGGTTAAATTAAAACTACCCTAATGACTTCATTAACTTAATCGCCTCTCTAAAACAGTGGGTCAGTGATACAGGACCCTTGAGTTCATCTCTGGTACTGAAAAAGAAAGAAAGAAGTAGGTGAGTTTATCATTTAGAAAGGTGGAAGTTCTTAAATTTAGCAATTATCTTTTGCACCATTGAAATTCACCCCACTCACATTCCTGGTCAAAACAGTGGCATACATGGCATAGTTTCTGGTAACTTTTACACCGTGGCTATTCTGCTCCTCCAAATATGTACTGGTTCATATGTACTGGTTCATACTGATTTTGATTTTTCTTAGTAGTTGCATCTCACTGTGGATTCAGATTGGTCACACCTGCTACCAAATCTTCCAGTTGTCTTATATATGGTGCTACTAAGCCATGCTGCTGTCATCTTGTGTTTAGGTTATCTGTGCCCCATAAATGTCATCAAAAGTACTCATAAGTCCAAGCCAAAAGATGAACCCTTTATAATCTTCTAGGACTGCCATGATAAAATACCACAGACTGAGTGCTGGGTAAGTAACCCAGGAGTGGAGCTGTTGCCTAGCGTGTGCAAGGTCCTGGATTTAATTCCCAGCATGGCGAAAACCAAACAAACAAACAAAAAAACTAAGCAAACAAAAAAACACAGACAAGATGACTTAAATAACAACAGAAACTAGAAACTTACTTTATCACAGTTCTGGAGACTAGAAGTCCAAGATCAAGGTCTCGGCAGGATTGGTTTCTTCTAAGGCCTCTTTCCTTGATTTATTGATGACGATTTTCTCCCTGTGTCCTCAGATCTCCCCCCCTGTGTGTGTTTGTGTCCAAATTTCCTATTTTATAGGATACCAGTTATGTTGAATTAAAGCCACCCCGATGACCTCATTAACTTAATTACTTCTCTAAAGACCCTATCTCCAAACACAGTCATATTTTGAAGTTTTGGGGACATTAGAACTTCAACATAAGGATTTGGTCCACATTTAGAGTAACTAGGACTAAACCTGACATAAACAACTTGTAGGGGGAAGGGCTTATTCAGTCCATGGTCAGCTGGCTCCATTGCTATGGGCCTGAGGTGTGTCAGAACATCATGGCAGAAGTGCATAGCAGAAGAAAACTGCTCAGCTCATGGCAGCTAGAAAGAAGAGAGAAAGAAAGGGGCCAGGGACAAGATAGAGTCCCCAAGGGCATGCTCCCACTGACCTACTTCCTTAGCTGTGCTCCACCTGCATATAGCTTTCACCACCTCCCAGTAGACCATTCAAATTATTAATCCAATCATTTCCTACAGCCCCACCTCTGAACATTGTTGCAGTCGGGATCGTGCTTTCAAAACATGAAACTTAGGGGAATTTTCCAGATATAAACCTTAACACTCTATAAATCCAGTTACCAATCTTTGATGTTTATTACCAAAGATCTTCTGCCTTTTTCAGTTGGAAGATCATTCAGCTAAACAGGAAAAAAAAAGAAATTGAAGAGGTCTGCCTTTTCTCTATGAAGATGGCATCCTGTTCCCCGAGAAGCTGACTTACCCTTAACATGACTACCAGACTCTGAAAATAAATAAAATGGCCTTTTACATTTTTCCCTTGGAAAATGTTACCAAAGCTTAAACTCATATTGACATTTTAAAATCTGTATTAGTTTGCTAGAGCTGCCATAACAAAATGCCAGACTGGGTAGTTTTTCAGAACAGAAATTTAATTTCTCACAATTTTGGAAAAGTCCAAGATCAAAGTGCAGGCATGGTTGGACCCCTCTGAGACCTGTCACCTTGGCTTGCAGATGAATGACTTGCTCTTTCCTCACGTGATCATCACTCTGTCCTTGCATGCCTGCTGTCATTTTTTGTTCAAATATTCTTATAAGAATACTGGTCATGTTGGATTAGAGCCCACCATAATTATCTCATTTTTACTTAATTAGTCTTTCAAGGACCTATTTCCAAATATAGTTACATTCTGACCTAAGGTTAGGGATTTAGCATATGAATTTTGAGGGAATATAATTCAATCTGTAACAGAACCCCTAAAATTAATCTCACACCTTAAGCTACCCTCACATCCATTCTTGGGAGTGGGTTCTTTCCACCTTTTACCCTTGTCTTTTTGAAATCAGAATGCTTCTTAAGTAACCAGAGTTGTTCTTTAGCTTCCTCCTCCTGGTTGAATATTTGGATTAGTTAACCACTCCAGATTTCAGTAGTGTTGGGAACTACCACACCTTCTATGGAGTTGTTACTTTGCTGGGTATTATCTGTGAAGACAGACATAGGGATATATTTGAGAGTTTCATATGCTTCTTAGAAACTGACTTCCCTTCTAGAACCTCACGGGGAAGCCTCTTTGCAGGTCAGAAGCAAATCCTGAGTTGCATTCTTCCTTATCTCTTTCAACCTCTAAGACAGACCATTGTTAATTTCTTTATCTTGACTGTAGCCTTCCATCACTACGTAAGTCTGTACTATAAACAGTATTCAAAGTTTTGCTACAGAATCTTTTCCTAATCATGTGCACTGTTTTTTGCAAAGTATTTTTTCTTTCTTTTCTTTCTTTCTCTCTCTCTCTCTCTTTTTTTTTTTTTTTTTTTTTTGGTGCCAGGGAGGATTAAATTCAGAGGCAGACAGGTATATTAAAATTAATGCCTGTAATCCCAGCAGCTCAGGAGGCTGAGGCAGGAGGATTGCAAGTTCAAAGCCAACCTCAGCAACCCAGCAAGGCTATAAGCAACCTAGTGAGACCCTGTCTCAAAATAAAAAATGGAAAGGGCTGGGTTAAGCACCATTGGGTTCAATCCCTGGTACCAAAAAAGTTTTTTTTCTAATTAATAATTATCAGTTAATGTACCTCCATTTAACCATATTAATCTAACAGATCTGTAAACAGGGGATGTGACACTTTATTTACCCTTTTACTTTTTTTTTTGGTGGTGCTGGGGATTGAACCCAGGGCCTTGTGCTTGCGAGGCAAGCACTCCACCAACTGAGCTATCTCCCTAGCCCCCCCTTTTTCTTAAGTTACTGCCTTATTTATGAATCTTTGCTTCATGAGAGTACATCCATGGAGTATTCATAGATTTTCAAACAATATAATAATTTCAAAATTAGCTCTACCATCAGTATACAAAACTACTTTAGACAAATTTCAGATCAAAGAAGTCACATTTTACCAAAAAGGTTTAGGCATTTCAGTAGTAACCCCATGGAACAACAGAATTAGATGTTTAACCAGGGACAACTACTGGCAGCTGGCTTACATAACTAGATTGTTGCAGGACTGATGTTAAAAAGCTTTCTTGGATTTTATGGAATAAAAGGAAGGAACAAGAGGGGCTGGGGATATAGCTCAGTTGGTAGAGTGCTTTCCTCACATGCACAAGGCCCTGGGTTCAATCCCAAGCGTCACAAAAAAACAAAAAACAAAAACAAAACAAAACAGGAAGGAAGGAACAAGAGAGGAGAAAGCAATAGTCTGTACATACCAACCCCAGAGTTGGGGAGTATAAAAATCAATCCAGTAACAGGAAGATTTAATGGAGTGATGTGGGCATTGTGTGGATTCCCTTCCTTTGAGAACTTCAAATAACTGGAGTTCTTGGCTTCAAGAAAGCCGGACCATTACACATTAACTTGGGAAAGAGTTATGGAACCTACCGGAGCCTGAGTTTTTGGAAAATGCTTCCCTGAGGTGTTCCGATGATGAATTGAGAGGCACCTAGCACAGCCCTGGTTTGCCATAGAAACCAATTCTCTTTTCTTGAGAAAGATACAATTCCCAATGACCTTGTACTGACTTTGCCAGTGGCTGCCAGTTAGTACAGGGACTCTCAACCCAGTGTTAGCTTAGGTGAAATCCTAAGCCAGTAATGTTTTGTTAATAAGAGTTCCCAATTTGTGAGTGATTTTTGATATAAATGAGAGCAGACTCAATTTACCATCAGTGTACTCTTACTTATATGTCAATATACTCTCTTGACTGGGAGAGAAAGGGATGGAGCTTACAGCTACTATGCTGAGAATTAGGTGAAACCCTGACCACTCCCAAGGGTGTGCTCCTGGTATGTGAAAGATATGCATCCTGTTTTCAAATGGTACTGTGCTGGGCAGGGCCGCTTGCCAGTGGTGCTGGGAGGATTACTTTGAGCTTGACCTGAAGATTGGAAGACCACAACACGTGGTCAAGGAGAGCCACTCCCAGAGCAGCTGAAGGAAGCCACAGCTCTCACTTAGACATCGCTGGGTCCTGGAGCCATTGCCAGCAGTCAGTGCAAACACAGAAGCTGAGGGGTCGTTATGCCCAAGGAACTAGCTCTCTTTATCTCTCCACAAATTGTACCTGGGATCGTCCTTCATATTCTCTTTATGGACAGAGAAGTCCTAAAGATGTTGATGAGTGACTCAGTTTTCAAAATCCAAGAGAAGGCTAGAGGCAGAAAAGTATTACCTAAGCCTAAGATAAATGGGAAGATTACAGGCAGATGATCTTGAGTATTCTGGAACACATCCTGTAAATAAACAGTATCCTGCACAACAAAACAAATTCACAAACCAGTCACAAATAAACTAAGCACCATAGTCACTCAATGCACAACTGTGTCCCTGAGCAAACACCCGACTTTACTATATCCCTCAATCAACACTTTTTCTATCCTATGTATGAGTTATTGCAGCTAAACTAAATATAACTATTGGCAGTGTTTATTATTGGGGGACCCACCAAAAATGTTTATACCTCCGTTGTATGTAGAATTTAAAAAAACTCACATGTTCACACTTTCCTTAAACAACTTATGTTTATGTGAGAAACATATCAGGGTAGATAAAAAGGGGTAATAAAAAGTACATCAGTAAGTATAATGTGTAAAGTATTTGTGCACATGTGTATGAGTTCATTAAAAGAAAATTAGTTACAGACCTATAGCATTGGGAGAGGTGAATGAGGGGTATCAGGAGGTCTTTGTTTGATTTGTATTTTATTTTTTCCAGGAGATTTTTATCACAACCATAAAGTAAGTAGAAAGGGGGAAAGAAGTATGTTCTAAGGAGGGACCAGGCAAACACACCAAGAGTGTGCTCATGTTGGGAGGTAGGTGGGAGTTAGCTGGTGGGGGAGGTGTTAATGTTAAAAGAGGTTGAGAAATTCAGGTCAAATGGAATGGGTAACTGTGGGCAGCTACTCACTGTCCGACATATTTTAACATTTTCTGGATAAGGTTTGCCAATGGGGAATGTATTGGGAGATTTGAAGGATGAAAAAATTGGAATCAGGAAGAACAGGAGGAAGAACCTGCCAGAAATTTCTGCTACGATCAGAGAGGCAATCAGGAAGTTTGTTAAAAAAATCATGGTGGGAACTACTAATAAAAAGTCCAAAGGATGACTGAGTGCAGATAGATCTCACTGAATGAATACTCACTGAGATATATTGGGGGATTTAACATTCTATGTTGCAAATAAGGTGACAGAGATTCATGCAGGCAGTAAAGTGAGGATTTGTACTCAGTTCTGTCTCATCCAAACACCATGTAATTATGATGCCGAACTGCAAAGGAGAAAAAGTGATTTTAAACTTTGTTTTATATGAAAGAAATAATAAATTCAATATTCAGTTTGTTTATATTTAGGGATCAGAAGTACACAATGACAGGAAGTAACTTGAATATGATGAATTCATTTTCGAAGGAAGATGAATGATCAATGAATATTGGAAATATGACTGTGGGCGTTGTCCATCACAAATGATGATTTATGCCCAACGAATGCGTTGAAACGTAGTTAGTGAAAGTCAACAACCTGCCATTACAAGTAAGCAGATGTGTTTTGTGTTAACTAAGAACTCAATAGGTAATGGGAGATTTGAGTAAGATTTGGGAGATGAACTATAGTTACCCTTGTGTATTAGGATTCTCCAGAGAAACAGAACCAATAGGATATATAAAAATACACACACACACACATATATATATATATGTTTTATATATACATATATTAGATATACACATGTACTTGTTATTTATTATATACTTATTTGTTTTATATGTACATGATCATACACTCACATGTGTGTATTTATATATATGGATTTGGCTCAGAGATTTTGGAGGTCAAGTCCCACAATCTTCCTTCTGCCAGCTGGAGAACCAGGAGAGTCAGTGTTGTAATTCAGTCTTTAGAGCCTGAGCACTGGGGTGACTGTGAATTAAAGTCCCAGAATCAGGAGGCTCGATACCCTGGAGTTCTGATGTCCAAGGCCAGAGACGGATGTTCCAGCTCTAGAAAAGAGCTTGTCTGCTTTTCCTCTGCTTTTTGTCCTGTTCCTGCCCTTGCTGCCTTCATGAAGCCTACCCACATGGGTGAGGGCGGATCTTCTTTACCCAGCCTCCTGATTCAAATGCTAATCTCTTTCAGAAACGACCTTACAAACACTCTTAGAAATAATGTTTTCCCAGCTACCTGGGCATCTTCTTAATCCAGTCAAGTTGACACATAAAATTAACCATTCTACCCTGGAAATATGATGTGAGAAAGATCTGAGTTACATTTCTGTATCAAGGTTATTTTCCAATGCATGGATACATTAGAATAAGAATTTTTGAGAAGTGAAAGATAACATTTCCTAGCATAATTTCCAAAATCGTGTACTGTGGAACCCTAGTATGTCACTGAGGTATTAAATGCATACATGGAAGGAGTTCTGTAATCGAGTTTGCGAAAGAGTTAAATAAATTAAACAAATGTCTTTACTTTAGAATGCGTATCACACTTTAAATGCTAAGATGCATTTTGAATTTTAAAGATGGTGGTTTTAGGATGAAGCATCCCCTCCTTTCCAGTTTGTTTTGTTTACTGTGTCAACTCCCGGGACTGTGGTTACACAAAGCAAGTGTTAGGAACTCTGCTTTGGAAGCATTTTAATTGGATGCTTAGACTTTTTTTAGACTCTTACAGAAATAAAGGTTTATAGTGTACATTTTTAATCAAAGCAAATGGGTTCTTTCTCCTGAAAGGTGTTTGCATGCATGACCTTGAAGATAAATTAGAGGAAGAATATAGAAATATTAGACTGACAGATATTTTAAAGTAGGGCATGGCATGCCATAAAAAGCATTTTGAACGTTTAAAGTGGGAGTTAAAATGTGTGTTATATGGAAGATACTGGATCAGAGTCTTTGAATATTTTTTGTACTAATGTGCCAGTATATGACCAGCTTCTTTTCAGCGAGAGAAATGAGACAGAATTCAATTCACAATGGAGACTTTTCTTTTTAAATTTTCATGTGAGAAAAAGAGGAAGTATTGTTACGTTTACAAAGATAAGCCTGAGGATAGGACTTGAGTTCACGGCCTTGCCTTTAATTATGCAGGGAGAGACCCTCAAGAAGTGGCTGGGACCCCTATGAAGATGGGCGGAGAGTTCCAGGGGGGAGAAGTAAGGCAGACAGCAGCGGGATCAACCCTGAGAGGTGCCTTTGCTGGAATTTCTCATGAAGTGAACATGGAAAGCAAGGGCCTTGGGAGAGAGAAAACTCTGTGTCACAAAATAAATCTGAATTTCCATGATTTCTCTCTGTTAGTCCTTACTGAAGAATTCATTTACCACTAATGGTGTCAAGCAGCCCTGTCAGCCCTCATTATTGTGATAAAAAGAAAAATACAGAACAGGTTTATGGAGCCAAGTCTGAAAAAGAATATTGTCATTTCTGTTTTCCAACTGTCAGTGAAAACAGATTCTGTTATCTAAACTCTTAGAGCCAAAGTTCAAATAATCGCCTTGTTCTGCTGAGTTTGTGAAGCCTGGTAAGAGGTACTGACCAACAGGTTCATTTCCTGTCTCAGGGGAAGAAAAAAAATACACAAGGAAAATGGTGGAAACAGAAATCCTGGTTTTTAGATGATTCTAGAGCCCTAGCAATTACCCAGGCTTAAATAATGGGAAATACCAAATATAACATGAATTTTTTGACCATAGATTTTCTTAAAGTCAATTGTACCACTGCATCCTCAGTTATGTAGGAGCTCCTGGAAATTTTTAAAAATTGGATTCTATCAACGCACTTTGATGTTTTTCCACTCAAATCTCTAAACAGCCCCAAAAGCCATAAGCAATCGATGCGTAGAAAAAAACCCACTAACATTAGAAACCTTGCTGAAATAACTCAGTCTTTAATGCTATCTTATTGGTCTCAGTAATTCAACACCTTGAAAACATTCACAAAGGATATATGAACCCCAGTGAAGAAGCTCAGGTCAGCAGTGATGTGCAGTCATTCATGGGCCCACTTGTTCCTGGAATTAGTCCTCAGTGGTGATCTTTCAGTGTGAGATTTACTCCCCACCAACCAAAGAACAGTGCAGCTTAGAGCTGTACTGCTTCTCAGGAAGTGAGCAGTCGCTGTGCTAATAACTCTGAGTAAATAGTTTCATTCTGATTTTTCAAGCCCATAACACTTGGATGCCTGGCCCAGAGGACTTTTTCCTTTTGTTTCTGAACTTCTGTGATAAGGAGGGATTTGATTCAGCTTGATTCTCCTTCAATCTGAACATGTCACTGCATCTCCTCTTCCACTTCCTACTGCCTGGACCCTTTCTTTAATCACTGTCTGTTAGTTTCTGTGACTTGGAGCGGGCACTTAGGCTGAGGTTTTAACTGACGAGGACTCAGCAGAGACCCAGACAAGTGGCATATCTCACAGTGACCATGATTACTGGCAGAGCTTGACCCTAGTTTCTCAAACTTCCCAATCTCACTTCATCTTGTGGTGCTTCCCAAATCTGTCAATCTCACCAGACCCAAGTCATGAAAACAAGGGGGCATAAAGACCAGCCATACTTTATAGACAAAAATCCTGTTATCTTTCTAGAATCTTACACAAAAACAGGTGTCACTTTGGCAGCGTGCTTGAGATAATCATCTGGCTGCTACTTTCTTATTTTCTATTGTGAGGAGCTAGTTCAGGAAACATAATATTTTACTGGGATGCTTTTGTTGTTATGTCGAACTAAAATTTACCTTCTCTTTGCTTCTATCTTTAGGTTCCTTATGCTGTTGTGTGGGGTAATACTAAACGCAAAGAGTGACTCTGCTTTCATCCATGGGGCGCTTCTTTAGAAGTGTGAAGGCAGTTAGCCAATATTGCCCTAGTTTTTTTTCTTCTCTTCTCAAAGCTGAACATCTGATGTTCTAAGCTGCTTCTTATAAGATATGGTTGCTGAATCCTTCATGATGCTGAACTTTGGATGCACTACTTTCCACAAATGATCATATTGTATGTATCCACTTATGCAGCAAATGTTTAATGAACACTTAAAGATGAAAGACATTTTAAAAACCCCAAGCATCTAAAGAAGAAAATAGAGTGTGGTACATAATGATACAAGAAATGGAGAAAAATTAAGCAGAGTAAGGGGAGGTAGAGAACATGCGTGTGACCAAGGAGTTAGAGACTTGCTATTATGCTTAGGGTGATCAGGAAAGGACTGACAAAGTGACCTTCAAGCAAATATGAAGGAAATGAGGGAGGAGGACTTGCAGTTATTTGGGGAGAGGACATAGAATAAGGTAGAGCTCCTGTGGTAGAAATGAATCTAAACTTTTGAAAGAACAGCAAAGAAGCCCCTGATGCTCCAGTGGAAGGAACAGGGGACATGGAGATAGTGGTAAAAGGTGAGGTCAGGGAGGTTGTTATGGGACAAACTGTTTTCCCCAAAGAAGATGAAGTTACGACACAGACTCGTACACAGGAAAGAATAGGTTAAAACAGAAGAAGGTGGCCAGCCATGAGGCATGGAAAGAGGCCTCAGAAGAAACCCTGCCAAGCACTTGATCTTGGACGTCCAGCCTCCAGAACTATGGGAAAATGAATTTTTGTTGTTTAAGGTACCAGACTGTGGTTCTTTGTTATGGCAACCCTAGCTGACTAACACAGGTATGTGTGTGTGAAGATAGATGATAGATAGATGATAGATAGATACATAGACAGATAGATAGATAGATAAAGAGGCCAGACAGTATAGAAACTTAAAATACTTTTTGTGTACTTTGAGCAGAATGGGAGCCAGTGGGGTTTTTGAGCAGATTAAGGGCAAGATTTGGTCTGTATTTTAAAGGGCTCACTCTAGCTTCTATATTGAAAGTAGTCCATAGGGCAACAAGGAGAGAAGAAGACCAGTAGGAGGTGATTGCAGAAACTTAAACTAGGGTAGGAGGTGAGAAGAAAGAAGTTTTAGGTTATATTTAGAAATCAGAGGCAAAAGGATGGCCTGATGAATTGGAATTGTGATGTGTGAGGGTGGTAACAGCCAAGGTATCCTGACCACCTAGGCTTTTGGCATGGAAACTGAAGAAGCGAGTTCACATTCATCAAGACGGCAGACTGTAGGAATGGACTCTAGTGGGGTGGGCCAAGAGTTTCACTTGGACATGTTAAATTTACAATGTTTACTCATCTTTGAGTTTGAGATCCTGACCAGGCCACTGGGAAGTATTAATTTAGAATTCAGAGGAGTGGTCAAGGCAAAGATATAGATAGTCCTGAGTAAGATCACCACTTAGTGTGGAATGAGGGAAAGAGAAGTCTTGGAATTGAGTGCTAGTGCACTTGGAAGTTTCAAAGTGGGTAAGATGAGTAGCAATGAGCAAAAGGATGAAAAAAGGAGAGCAAGTAAAGCAGGAGGGGAATGAGAGAGAGGTTTCCAAGAAGCCAAGTCAAGAGTGGGTTCCATGAGGAATGATTCCTGGGACAAATGCTAGAGAGACATCAAGTAAGATATAGGTCCCCATCAATGATAGAGGTCACAGGTGACCTTGACCAGACCAGGTTCAGGGAGTGTCAGGGACAGCAGTATGATTAAAGTGGATTCAGGAGGGGATAGGGGAAAGAAATTTGAGTCATCAATTATATAAATATTCTTTTGAGGATTTTTGCTATAAAAGAGCAAAGAAATTGCATGGTATCTAAAGGGGGAACACCAAGAGTGGGTTATTTGTTAAAAAATAGAAGATGGTACCATGTAATCATAGGCAGTGGAGCAGGGGGGTGGGGTGGGGATGTTTCAGTAAAAAAAGGAACATGGCATTGCCGGAGGGGGACCATTTTTGGAAGAACGTCCTGGAGTAGATCAGAAGAAATGGCACACACAACCCACAGTGCAGTGGGTCCTGAGAAGACCCAGCATCCCGACCTGTGTTGGCTTCTGTGGTGGCCACATGCCATGTGTATCTATTCAAGTTCAAATTAATTTAAAATGAAGACATTTTATATTCAGTTCTTCAGAGGCACCACCATATTTCAGGTGTTCAGTAGGCACATGTGACTAACTGGTGGCTACATGTGCTAGACAGCACCAACAAAGAATATGCTGATCATCAAAGAAAGTTTTATTGGACAGCCCTGAGATGAGTAATAAGGGTAGGCAGACAGGCACAGACACATACTCAGGGTGGATTTGGTGGTGGAAGGTTGTGGAAGGTCTTTTCTGATTTCTTCTATCTTCTCACTTAAATAGGAAGCAAGGTCATGGGGTTTGGGTCTGGAGAAGAATTTGGAGCTTTGAGGAAAAGGTGTGTGCTGTGGTTTGTTCTTTGCAAAATTCATGTAGTAATTTGATTGCTACGTGGCAGTGTTGGGAGGTGGGGCCTTTCAGCGGTGGTCAGGTTGCTACCAGGTGATGAATGTCTTTCTCCATCACTGCATTCGTTATCAGAAGCATGAGTTGTTATTAAAAAAAAAAAAAAAAGACTGCTCCACGTATTTCGTCTTCTTGGCATTTGTCTTTCTGCTTTTTACCATGTTAGGATGCATCAGAAGGCCCTCACTAGATTTTACCTCCTGATCTTAGATTTCCCATCTCCCAGACCCTAGAGCCCAAATAAATTTCTTTCCTTCATAAATTACCCATGTTGTAATTGCAACACAAGACAAATTAAGATAGTGCAGAATATGTCTCTTAGGAGATAGAGATATAGAATAGACAAGGGGGAAATGGTAGGATGGCTGGTTAGCTTTCAAGATGCTCATCAGGTTAGCAGTCTCTAATTTAGGGAAGCCAGAGCAGCATCCATATTCACCAGTAAGGATGCAATGTTGAGAAGTTGGAAAACTGGAACTGGTCAGATGGTTTCAATCTTGGCTGCACACTGGAATCACCTATGTGAACTATTTAAAAAGTTAGAAGTTTCTTCCCAACAGCTAGAGGATCTGTTTGAATAGTCTGAAAATGGGCATCAATCTATTTAAAGAACGCAGGGTGGTGCTAACACAGATATGTGCTTGAGACCAGTTGCATTAGAGGAAGAGTGTGGAGGAGATGTGCAGAGAAGTAAGGGATAAGAGAACTTTCTACTTAGATGGACCATGGCCAGACAAGGTGCAAAGAAAGGGATTCAGGAGTTGTGGAGGGATAGGAGATGGGATCAGACTGGGAGTCTTCAAGGCTGATGGGTGATGAGAGATGAGCTGGGAATTCAGGGCTTCTTTGTTACAAATGTAACTGATAAAGAACACAATGAAGATGGCCATACTTACCTAAGTCCCCTCAGTCAGGATAGACAGCAAACCATATAGGTAATTTTAAACTTTTTGATAACTAATTATAAAGAAACAAGCAAAACTTTAATAATAATATATTTTACATTGCAGAACATTATTTCAACATTTTACATGAAATATTTGATACCTTTTCCTTTAATATCTTAATCTTCCAAGTTTGGTGTGCATCTTACACTTAATGCCTATCTTAATTTGGAGCAGACGCATTTCAAGTGCTCAGTAGCCAAGTGTGCAGTGGACAGTGAGGGTCTAGGTGGTGGTGGTGAGGCTATAAATGTGTGATTTCTATGGAACATTCCTCTCACAATACAAACATACTATAATATATTCAATCTTTAATCAGTCAGCATGATTATATATAATTATGTTCTTATCTAACCCAATGTAACTTGTCCATAAAAGTATCACAGGTGTCTTAGTCATATGCTCTGCTAAAGACTGAAAATACCACGTCAGCCACCTTTACCTCATAGAGGTTAATCTGGAAAGCATTTCCTGGGGAATCTGTGCCAGCTTCGGCTTTATGAGATCCCTGCTTCTTCTCTCTGTGGGTTTTCATGCCAATCCTTCAACAGCACAGTACACACACAGTTACCATTTGTGGAGGTAATCTTTTCTTGTTGCTGACAAAGTAATTGACTTTGGGGGGTGGAAGAAGGGAAAGTGAACAACCACTTGTTTATAAGTAGTGAACCAGTTTTCTGCATTTCTGTCCACCACGCTGGACTTTGAGGATCCAAATTATGACCAGAGGACAGATATTGTGAATTAGACACATACATGCTAACCCGGGTCTATCAGTTCCCACATGGTGACACTTTGCTGATTAGCAAAGCTCCCTTGCTTTTCCCCTATAAGATCAGAATAATACAATTTGCTTGCTGGTGTTGTTCGGAGGCTTAGAGATGACATTGCTAAGTGCTGGGCACATAGTAGGCATTCGATAAATGCTAGCTGGTGTTGAAACCATGGACTTGGCTTGGACAAGGGCTTTCATCTGGTTCATTTGGTTGTTAGACACAATGACAAAGAAGAGACCCCTGTGGGAGAGTTGGCCAATCCAGGCTGAATCCTAGGGAACTTAGAAATAGGCAAGGGAGAAGTGAGGCCCAGCTGGGACATCTTCAGCAAATACGTGGCGTGCTTGCTTGTCTACTGGAGGATTCTGATGGGCTTCCTTTGGTCTGAGGTATTTTGACCTCTCTCTCTCTCTCTCTCTCTCTCTCTCTCTCTCTCTCTCTCTGTGGCACCTTTATCAAGACAAAATTCATATACCATACCATTCACTCATTTAAAATGTGAAACTCATTAATTTTTAATATAGTCACAGAGATGTGCAATTGTCAACATAATCAATTTCAGAACATTTTCATCACTTCAAAGAGAAACCCTCCTGTCTCTCCTGCTCCCAACCTTAATCAACTAAATGTTCGTGAACTTGTTCATGTAAGTGAACTTGTCCAATGTGTGGTCTTTTTTCCTGGCTTCTCTGGCTCAACTCAATGTTTTCAAGGTTCAGGAGATAAAGAATCTTCAAAGAAGGTGAAACATACCTTCTTGGTATATAGCTCACCAGTGAGGGTTTATTATTAAGAGAAGGAAGATTATGCAGTGATTTATAACTGCCCACTTGATAGCTGTGTGACATCAGATAAGCAATTAACCTCTCTGTGCCTCATTTTTCATCAAATGTTGCATGGGAATGAAACATCATGAATACCTCCTTTTTAAAGTGATACTCAAATTGCTAATAAAAAAAAAAAAAAAACCCAAAACTTAAAGCCTAAAGAAACTTTTAATAGTATCCCAAATATAGCCAAGGCTTGAGCATACTAAATTATATAATGTATATAATGCATAGTCATAGATTATATTCCAGATTAAACAGATTGAAGTGAAGAATTACAAAAAAGGAAAGAAAGAAAGCAGAAAGATTTCAAGCTGACTGGAAACCGGGCACCAAAGACACCAACCCACTTATGCTACAGCCTGGAGAAGAAAATTCCTATCCCAAGTTCAAGTCTGCACTCATCCTTTCTCAACTCCACCCGCCATGATTCATGAGAAAGACACACCTTCTCTCCAACCTCGACTCCACCCAAATAGTCGTTTTGGAGCCTTCGATGTGTTTGTGAGATCCAGATTCTTCCTAACATCCCGAGCCTCCGCAGCTATCGCAGGACTCCTGGGTCCTCGGACAGCAGGGTTCTGATGCATGCCGGTGGACTGGGCTCTGCAGCGACAGAGCTGCTCCCTCGGGTGTGACATTTGATTCCTGCAGTTGTGCCTCCAGTGGTCACCGACTCCCCGCTTCTTTTTGAAACCTGTATCTTTGATCTGCATTTACTGCCTTTAACTCATGGCAGTCACATGTAAGCAATAGGAGCGACCCTCCAAGAAGCCAGCACCCCTCTGCGGATTTCACCGTTGATTGGCAGGCCGGGGATCTAACCCAGGCCCTCGCTCATGCTGGCCAGGGCTCTCCCGCGAGCGGCCCTCGCAGAGCACAGCAGCCCTTGAGCCTGGGTGACTGGCAGCCTCCAGAGTCTTTCCTCTCACCCGCCCTCTCACACGGATGGAGGGGCAAGACCAGGGGCTGTGGTCCTGCGCGCTGTCCCTAAAGGTCCTCTCGAGTTACTCTAAGATCACACCACAGTGCAATCTCCATGAC
Organism: Sciurus vulgaris; assembly: GCF_902686455.1. NCBI lineage: Eukaryota > Metazoa > Chordata > Mammalia > Rodentia > Sciuridae > Sciurus > Sciurus vulgaris. Next base: position 18,186,980 of record NC_136470.1, on the reverse strand, counting down.
GATGCTCCTCCAGGAGAGTAACCCAGGGAGACCTTACACCCGTGAAAGCGAAAATTCCACCGGTGCTGGTAATTCTGCTCTTGACTTATGAAGTATGGAAGTTGCCTAAATAACCCCTTGTACTACAAACATTTGAAAGTTGCAATATCCACTGAAACGTGCGCGGTGGCTATTGTTGACGGAATACCATCTCCGGAATTGAATTCATGGGATAGGGCTGCCTTTGGAATTTGAGTTTTTCTTGTAAGCACCAGTTAAACATTCTGTTTTTATCTCTTCAGAATTTTTTACTTGCCGGCAATTACTGGCTACCAAATCACTGCAGCTTTATTTCTTTAAGTAATGTTTTATGTAATGAAAATGTGTGTGTGTGTGTGTGTGTGTGTGTGTGTGTGTGTGTGTGTGTGGTGTGTGTGTGTGTGGTGTGTGTGTATAAAAAAAAAAAAACAAGATCATCAGTCTAGTTCTAGTAGGAAGTTCTACTTTTCTTTCGATAAAATTAAAACTAAAAAACAAAAAAAGCCCCTTTCTATTGGGGTTGTGTCCCCACTTCGTGGATGCTGTGAGTGTGAACTACTACTAGCCCCCAGCCACCCCATTCTCTGGAGAGGTTTTGGCAATAGGTGGGGGACACCTCAACAGAAATATCCCCAACCGTGGGCAGCACACGGTTGATAGATTGGTATGAAATGCTCACTTCTTTTCTTAATGTGGACAATTTTTGTGGTGTCAGTCATCCTGAGACTTCCTGTGGGATCAGGCTGAGACTACATTTCTACTGAAACCACATCTGTGCTTTACTTCTGCCCCCTCCTGCTTCCTTTACTTCCTTACCAGTTTCCTCTGAGGCACTCCTTCAATACGTCACTTATTACATAAGAATCCCTACCTTAGACTCAGCTTCTAGAATACCCCAGCTAAGACCCTATGTGTTTACCCCTTTGTTCCTGTCTTAGTCCATTCTCTGATGCTATAGCAAAATACTTGAGACTGGGTAATTTATAATGAACAGAAATTCATTAGGTCATGACTGTAAGCTGAGAAGTTCAAGTAGAGTGCTGGCACTTGGCAAGGCCCTTTGTGCTTCACTGTCCTGTGGTTGAAGATAAAAGGACAGGAGAAGACAAGAGCAACAGAGTAAGAGAGGTTCAAACAACTCACTTTATAAGAACCCATTTTTCCAACAATGACGTTAATCACCTTATCACCCCTTAACAGGTCTACCTCTTAATAGAATGGCAATGACAGTTCACCATGAGCTTTGGAGGGACCCTACTAACCAAAGGAGTCCCAAGTGAGATACATATTAAGAAATTTTAAAATAAAATGATATAAATTGTTAAAATGATATAAAAAGGCACTCATTTGCAAAATAATAAAGGATATGCACTTAAGTACATAGAAATATTCATAGACGTTTGGAAACATTGGCATAGAGTGACAAATAATGTTAAAATTGTATACAATTATTGATGTTCAAATAAAGAAGCATAGCAAGTCAAAGGTTAGCCGTTGATGCCTCCCCGCCAAGAACAAATGTGTATGTCCATGAACTCGTATTTAATGGCAGTGACCTCATTGGCTACATCCTGTTTGACATTTACAGAAAAATGTGTGAAAATGGGATTGATGAATTCATTAGCATTAAGAACTGTGCAAAAACAATCTTTAACACATTTCATTGAGTGCGAACGAAAATCTGTTGGTTTGGAGGAGACAGAGATTACAAATGTTTCAAAGTGGATTCCCCCGTGGGAAGGAAAATTAAACAATCATATTTTACCCTAAAAGATCAAAGGATGGAAGGAACATCTCAAGGGTCGCATTACGCTCCTGTGGTCGGTGGGATCAGAGGAGGTGATGCACCTCCAGAGAAGCACAAAGCTGGAGGATGAGCCTCAAAGGAAGTGCCAAGCGCTGAGTCAGACACTGGACAAGAAGTTCCTTTGTGATTTTTCAAAAGAAAAAGACTAGACTTTTGAAACTGAGGTTCATTTATTGGCTGATTCAGCCAATGTTGAGAGAGTGCCTCTCATGTGCTGAGCGTGTGCTTGCTGCTGTGGTTACCGACACACAAAGGCAGAGATGAGCTCCCAAGCTGGGTTGTATTGTTTCTGGTTTTATTTTCTGTGATTTTTGCAAACCATTTCTGGGTTTTACAGGCTCTATCTTCATTTATATGGTCTTCTAGGGATTTCAAACATTTAGAGATGACTAAGTCTTTCCTGATCGCCTTAACGTCTTCAGTTAATTTACATTCCAGAATTGTCGCTAGGAAAAATGAATGTTCCCTTCCCCCAGATAAAACACACAACTGCACAGTTTGGGTAATTTAATGTGAATATTCTAAATTAAATATTGTCTACATTAATTGTTTTCTATGAAAAATGAAAATGTGGCATACTTTATACCTTTGTGAGTCCTCTGCTGAGTGTTAGCATCCAAGTTGTAACATTCAAGATTTTCAAGCCCAAGAACTCCCACATGTGAGAAATTAGAAATCCTTGTGTCTTGTGAGAGAATTCAGCATCTTGATTTATTTCTCCTTGTCAATCCCCAACCCACCAGTATTTCAGTAACCATAGTGACTAGTATTCATGGATACTTGACTTCTCACAACTTGGAGGATTTTATCTTAATAAATTAAATATATTATTAGTAGTTTGCTAAGTACAATAGTTAGGGTTCTGGATAAATAGAGAACAGGAATTTTTTCTATTGTACTAATAGGGTTTGTAACATTTTGATGGATGTTTTGACTATAATCTGAGCTGAATTGATAGAAATACATTTCCCAAGTACTTTACAGAAAATTATATATAATGTTTCTTTCATCTATTAATGAAAAAAATGTTGTTTTCTTCTAAGGGATTGTAAGGATTTTGTATCTTTCTCTTTAAATAGAAATGTGTAATGAAAATTGGACGTTGGGAACCACTTTAAATTTCTGTCTTTCCTTTTATAAAGGGCACACTTTCTGAGAGGCTCTCTCACAATAATCTGCCTTAATTCAGTGTGCAAATTCTTTATATAAATTCTCTTTGTCACTGAAATTTAACAGTATGTTTATTACCTGTGTCAAGTTTTGTTTTGTTTTTTTTTTGGTACCAGGAGTTGAATGCAGGGGTGCTTAACCACTGAATCACATTCCCCTCCCTTTTTATATTTTATTTAGAGACAGCGTCTCACTGAGTTGCTTAGTGCCTCACTAAGTTGCTGAGGCTGGTTTTGAACTTGCGATCCTCCTGCCTCAGCCTCCCAAGTGGTTGGTATTACAGGTGTGTGCCACGGTTCCTGGCCTGCCTATGCCAACTTAATGCCCATAGAAATTCTTGGTATTTATGAGTTGTTGGATTTTTCAAAGACCATTTGTAACAAGTGGACTTATAATACTAGAATCTAAAAGAAAACTACCATTTTCCACACTCTATTCCTGAGAAAGTTAACTTATAAGGAATGAATTATATTACTTAGAAGACTTCATTTTACTACATTGTTAAAAGCTTATATTCTGCAAATAATTCACATAATTAAACAATGAGCATAAATTATATACATTGAGAAATATTAAAAATTCAACAGTTATTACCTAATTCATAGATCATTTCTTCTAAATCAATACTTATATCTTAAGTTGCTAATTTTTAGGAAAAGCCTTAATAAGTAATTTAGAAATAGCTTGAAGTACCAATTGTATGTTCTGTAGAAATTCTCCATTTTATAGATTCCATTTATGGCTTCTATAATACATACTTTTAAATGTTTCCTATAAATAGCTTGGTATCCTATAAACAGCTGAACTTTTAACATGATTTATCTTACTGGTGTTGGTCCTCAGGTGTGCATGTCAGAAGATAGAGAGATGGTTGGAGTTTAGCAGACTTTTATCACTCTCAGTGAAGAATTTTTTAAGCAGCTGTAAAAATTAGAGCCACGAATTAAAACAATATAGAGATAATATGTGCATATAGTAGGTAATTTCTGTACCATTTCATAAAAAGTTTCCTCATATTTAATATGAGATATTGACAGTTTGTTGACAGTTTTATGAGGTCTTACAATAAGCAAAGAAAACAAAGCAAAAGAAACTATGCCAACCTTATGAAAAACTGGAAGGGTCATTTGCAATTTAATTCAGATAATAAGTTGACTGCAAATGAAAAAGACAAAAGACCAGCTCCATGGAGCATGAGGAATTGCCTAGATTGTACTTTGATTTTATGTAAGTGGAAACAGATAAGCTGAGGTTAAATGTTATATCCAAAGACACAGCTGGAGGATGGCAGAGCCAGTCCCGGGTCCCGTCCAGTCTTCTTTCCCCTGTACAACCTTGCCTCTAAGGAACAGAAGGACGTGTGCCAGTTAATTTTGATTGCTTAAGAAAAAACAATTGAAAAACTGGTGAACTGCAATCACATATGTGTTAGTATCACAGGACTACTTGGCGGAGGAAACACCATTCTGGAACATTCTTCTCAGTCTTGGCATGCGGGGCGACAATCTGCAACTTCATTTTAACCAGTTCTCAGTCACTAGAAAAATGAGACAAAAGCCACCAGTGAAATTTTATTATTAAATCAAATACATATACATTTAAATTTATGCATGTTTAAATCTCATTACACGAAGAAAAGGGGTCGTATGTTCTTCAGGTTTGAAATTTTTTCCTTCTTCCTCCTGACCTGATGTGGAGGTCATATATGTATGCAGATATCTAAAGATGCCAAAGCAAGGAGTCAAACAGATATAATTTTTCTGTTCTATGAAGCTAAATAGGACTGAAGTCTATTGAATGATTTCCCAAACTTCTGTTTGGTTATGGGTTAGGGAAGGGATGATAACTGACTCAAATTTAATTTGTTCAATTATATTTGTTATTTGTCTCATATGAAAAGTTCATCATTTTGCTTGGATCTAAACTCATATAGGCTTTAAAATAAGTACATCACTTAAGGTGTGGGGGCTCTTGCAAGTTACACATACTTGTCTTATTTTATGGGAATTTCATGTATTTAGGAATGGAGATGTAGCTTAGCAGTGGAACATTTGTCCCAACACATGTGAGTCCTTGGGTTTGATCCTCAACACAGCAAATCATGTGCTTATTCTTTCATTAGTATGCACCAAATATTTCAAACAACTCATCAACTGTAAACATTTTTTTAAATAATCATAAGATTACAGGAAGTTGAGAGAAAAGTACAAAGAAATTTTGCTCCCCTTCATCCATTTGAAAGCAAGTTACTAACAAGATACCCCTTAACCCCAGAACACTTTATTAGATTACATATCAAGACACCCTAGAAAATCAAGATGACCAAAACACAACCATTGAAATTAGGAAATTAACACTACTACCATCAAGTTTCATCAGTTGTCTTAATTATGTCCTTAATAGCAGAAAGATCCATTTAGAATCATATGCTGATTTTAGTCTCCATGTCTTACTCTCTGTAGGCTTAGGAAAGTCCTCAGTTTTTCCTTGAATATCCTAAATCTGACACTAATTTTATCTCCTGATTAAATTCATGCATCTTTGGCAGGAACATCACAGAACGATGCTGCTTTCTTCTCATTACCTCCTGCCTGTGTGCATGATTGTGACTTGTCCAATTATTAACCTTGATAACTGGGTTCAGGTGGTACCTGCCAGGTTTCTTCACACTCAAGTTTACTCTTTCTCCTCAGAAAATAATAAGTATTTCATTAATGGGAGCACTTTAAAGTTATGCAAATATCTCAGTCCTCTTCAAATGTGTTACTCATTTATTTATGTCTTTATAGACTTATGGTCTACTATTTTATTTAATGAATTAACATCCACTATCATCAGCACTTATTTTAATGCTCAAATTGTTGCTTCAGGAGCCACTTTGATTGCCTCTGTATAATCATTTGATATGTCTCCATTATTGAGCATTTCCTGACTTTCTGGAACAAAGAAACCTTTCTAGGCTCATTTTGTATTTTCCCCATTCCATCCTAGAGTTGGGTCATTTCTCTAAGAAGTCCTGTTTCCTTTCCTGAGAATAATATTTAGAAGCCAAGATTTGGGTGCTGAAAGTGCTTATTGCTTAGTGCCCCCATGCTGTACCAAGCAATACATGACAAGATGCACGAACACACTAGTGTCTTTGTTGTTTATGACCGTCTCTGTTGAAATCCAAGAATTTATACTGATTTCTCTGGTTTCTTCCAACACCACTGACTTCATTCTATTTTTTTTTTTTTCCTGATAGTGAGAAACACAACTCCATTGATACTGGATATGCATTTTTATTTCACCCCTCTCACCATTGCATGAAACCAAGCTTCCATTGCCTCTCCACTCCTGCCCTGCTTGGATGATCTCTCCTGCTGCCGAGATCTGATTCCCTGCACTAGACCACTTTCTAAGAGGATGCTCGCTCACTCTTCTAGGTTCTCAAATCCTTCTATAGGTAGCCTTCTTACAGGGATGTAAGAAGTCACGACCCTCAGTTTCTGATACTCTGAGCTGGGCCATGAGCTCCCCCATGTCCCCAGCTCTGCTGGTGCGTTTGCCTACTGACTTGTTGGTTTATGATTAAGTAAGTTAGGAAGGAAGGGAAGGGAACGGGAACAACAACCTATTAGATTTAGAAATTTAAAGATAAACTTCAAAAATATTTATGTATAATAAATATGTTTATCATATAATATATGTAATTTATGTGTAATACAAATATGTGCATATATATACATATATATGTGCATATATATAATATGATGCATGTTATATATATATATATATATATATATATATATGATATATTCCAGTGCTTGGGATGAAAGGCAGGGCTTCATGAACTTCTAAAATATTTAAACAATTCAATATAGTATTATTAAATAAAAGGAATGGGGTACATTTCTGGAATTTTTGGTTTTTTTTTTTTCTGTAAGAGTTTATGAAGATTTTTGAATGAAAAGTAAGTGTCACCTGGCACCTTCAAGAAAATATTATTTAGAGGTATTAACACTGACGTTACCAAAAGTTCAGCCCCTTGTAATCTCAAAATCTAAGACCATGTTGCAGTAGCAAAGAAATGAAAAATGAACCATAACAAACAAGCAAAAGTATTGTTAAATAAGCCTTGACCTAAGGAGGGGAAACAGGTCTTAAAACTGGGTCTTTGGTTGATGGCATTAACCATCATGGAAGGTGGTGAGAGAGAGCAATTGATACAACTTCAATCACGTAAGCCAGTTCCCTGATAATTTAAATTCTCATTCTCTCTCTCTCTCTCATTTGTTCTTTGTCTCTGGAGAACCCTGACTAATGCACACACAGCAGTGAGTATCGTCATTCAGAAGCGGGTCATGGTCTTTTCAGGTGGAGCCACAGGGGGTGCTGGTTTAGGACTTCAGGGCTAACGTCCGACCATCTCATGTCACGGAGCAAAGGTCTCCTCTTTCCTGAGGGTCAGCATGTCTCTAAGATTTGCTGTAGTCTATTGGTTGCATGCAGAATGCCCTTAATGTGATCAACCCTAACAGGTCTCAGAATTTCTGCAGCCCAGATTTTGCAAAATTTTTGTTACGTTCTACTTTAGAACAATTTTTACTTTATGGATCATTGACCTACTGGACTCATTAGAATGAGTCCTTTAAAGCTGTCATATTTTATAAGGTTGCTGCATTTCCCTTGTGTACGCAATGGAATCATCTTTCCTGGAGTCTGGACACCCGAGAGCTGACCACGGTCTGTCTCTTCCAGATGAGGTGTTGTCACTACTTGTTTCTGTTGAGTCCTGAAGGACAGACCTCACTTTTTTTTTTTTTTTTTTACTTTGAATGCCATTGCTGAGAAGCACACTTCCCCTTCACTTTGTGGAGTGCTTGAAGTGATTTGTGAGACTTTTTTTCATAGAAAGGTTAATACTTGTGGGACAAATGGTTTATCACTGAACTTAGAACTGCAAGACCTAGATTTAAATGCTCACACAGTCATGCACTAGCGGTGTGCTCTGTTTCCTCATTTGTAAAATAGGGTATTACCAGTGTCTCACAAAATTTTTCTCATTCTCAGCTTAAAAAATTAAGCTAAAGTCATTTTGATACTTTGAAAACACTATTGAAATATAAGGGGCACTGTTGTTTCTTTGTAAAACTCATTTCTCTAAAGGTAAGAAAAAAAATTCAGATGAAAGCGAAGTAATACATGAAATTATCTTAAGCAATGTTGAGAGAATTTTGATTGCAAATGTAAATTTGTTTTCAGATTTAATGAATATATGGTGTGTTGGCCCATGTCTATAATCCCAGCTACTTGGGAGGTTGAGGTAGGAGGATTGCATGTTTGAGGTCAGCCTGAGCAACTTTGTGAGACTGTGTCAGAAAGAAATTTTAAAAAGTGCCGGGGATGTAGCTCAGTGCTTGACTATCATGTGCTCAGCACTAGATTCAATTCCCAGTACTGAAAAAAAAAAAAAAAATCTAAATTTTAGGAAGTCTTTGCATAGCTTTTAAAGCAAGTTTTGGGGCTGGAGGTATAACTCTGATAGAATGCTTACTTACCTACTATGTGTGAGGCTCTGTGTTCAAACTGCAGACTGTTTTAAAATAAAAGCAAGTTTAATTTTTTTACTCTGAGTTTTTCTTTTTTAAAAAAAATTTTAAATTTAATTTTATTTGATCTGATTAGTCATTTTAAGGACAATATACCTATTTATTCCCCAAGTCATCCCTAAGCAGTAACAGTTTTAAGAGTCTATTTATATAAGGAAAGGCATTAAGTCTTATTCAGAATGAATGGACAGATAACTCCAAATCTGTTAGGTTTATATTCTAAGAGCAATGAAAATAAGGAATGATGACTTTGAGACTCCAGAATACTAAATCAGATATTACCATAAAAGAGGTTAATTATTGTAACTTTCAGCCAATATTAATTTAAGAACATGACAGATTCTCCAGTACGGGAAACCTGTGTTAGCCTCAGCAGATGGGAAAAAAAAATCTTTATTCTCCCGTAAACAAACTGCTTTATTAAATAGAGGAAGAAGCATTTGATTGATATCATTCTAAGTAATTAAAACAAACATTTATTTTTTATTTTTTTATTTTTCTTTTTAGTTGCAGATGGACACAATACCTTTATTTTGTTTATTTTTTATGTGGTGCTGAGAATTGAATCCAGTGCCTCACATGTGCTAGGCAAGCACTCTACCACTAAGCTACAACCTCAACCCTAAACATTCGTTTTTTAAAAAGGTGATTTTTGTTTAGAATTGAGCTGTTTTTACTTAAAAGTTGTGATGGAGCGTTCAAGATTTATTTGTTTTGGGGTAATTTTTGGTGCCAAAATTAAACCCAAGACCTCACGCATGCCATACATGTGCTCTGCCACTGAACTAAATCCCCAGCCCTAACATTGAAGATTTTAAAAAAAAAAAAAGTGTATTTTTTGTAAAAATTTTGCATTGTTCTGTTATCAGTTTTTAGTTTTCCTTGAAACAGTTGCACATTATGATATTTAAATTCCTGTGTCTTAGAATCGGAAATTAGTACTGATCTTTAAAAATTTTAAAAATCCTATTGAAAAAGTTTGGGAATCCTAGCAAAGGATTTTCCTTATTATAAAAGTGCTTTCATTTTCTTTTTATAAAAGTGCTCCAACCTATTGAAGTTGAAAATAGTGTAAGTAAAAAATGCATTTAACATCCTGATAAATCCATTTTAAAGACAAAAACTTCAGTCCAACCATCTTTATACCTCAATAGTCTCTCTGAACACAAAACTTACCAAGAATGTTGGCATTGACATTGAAAATCTGGCACAGATCTCTCCCTAGGTATATGGAAGGTCGCCCTGTATTCTGGTTTTGACTTTCTGCAGTTTAACAAACTAGGGACCCTTGAGTGAGCCCAGGCAGTTTACTGGGGAAGCAGGAGTGAAGGAGTCAGGGAACAGGACACTAAATGGGCAAAATGGTGAATTATTGAGCTAGCTGCCTTGCCGGACAGTCAGGATTTAATTCTTCAGACACTCTATTAGTCTGTTGCCAATAACTGAATCCCACAGACTGGGTAAACTTATAAAGAAAAGTGATTTGTTTTGGCTCACAGTTCTGGAAACTGACAGGGAGGATGGGGCACCCATGCACTAACTTCTGTCTTTTTATGGTTGGGAGTGTTTCTAGAGACATTATGCACCATGGACTTCTAAACTGTGTCTGGTCCAGGCAGATGAAGGCTGAATTGTTTTGGGCGACTCTAACAGCAAGTCCAGTTGGAGAGATGCTCCGGCAGTGTAAGGTGGGATGACTGCTGGTCACTTGCATAAAATTGTCCTTCACAGTGGTGCTGAAATCCAGTTGGTCAAAGGGTGTGTCTGAGGAACAGCAAGTGTCTGCTGGAAAGAAAAGAAAGTCAATAGTATAAGGGATGTTACTGTCCATTAACTTAATTATTTTTACTTTTTTCAGTGCGACCCATTCATTTGCAATGGATTTCAAGGAATGCTGTAGCTATAGGGTCTTTATAGAGTGGTGCATGAGGTCAGAATATACCAACTGAAACATGACTGTACGAGACCAGAATATGTCACCACACAATATGCCTCTTTAGCATAAAGATAAGAGTGGATCACTCTGATAAACTACAGATTCAGTAGAAGCTCTGGAAATATAGTAGTTACCACTTTGACAGGTAAATCAACATTTGTAAGAATGTCCCCTCTTTGTATTAAGAGAAGAGTGACTTAATCACTCCAGACTCCTATTCATGAAGGAGGGTCTTAGATATGCCTGACAAACCTGACCCTATTTTTCTGTGCTTTTCACCCCCTTATTATTTGTTTCTCCAGTACCCTTTTTTCTTTCTTCCATCAGACAACGAATTCACAGTTACCTCTTACAGATTTACTTATTTGTCTGGGCATCTGTCTGTGTATATGAGGATTACATATTATTAAACTTCTGTGTGAGTCAGGTATTGTGGTGTAATCCCAGCTACTTGGAAGCTGAGACAGAAGGATTGCAAGTTCCAGACCAGCCTGGGCAATGTAGTGAGATCCCACACAAAAGAAAACAAAACAAACCAAAACAAGCAAAAACGTGTGTGTTTGTGCATTTTCTTATTAGCTTGTCTTTTACTACAGGGTTCCTGCCTCAGGATTATGAAAGACAGAGAGTATTTTTCTTCCTTTGAAGTTCAAAATCAAGAGTTTGAAGAATTTCTCCACCTTACTCAGGAGAAGAGAATGCTGTGATTCTTATGATTGATTTGAGTATCTTAATTGATACATTTCCTTAATGGCTACCGTCTAACAAGTTATTTTGGTCTGAAGAAAGCATTTTTGGAAATACAATGCCATATGTTCCAATCTGAAGTTCATTAAGCAATGACTGATCCATAATTTGATGTCCCAGATGGACCTACCCTTAGGAAGTGAAAGTCCTGTGCAAATGACCATTTTTCAGAGAAAGCTCCCGATATATGTATTACAGCATATGGGAGTTCAGTTCTGAGGCAACCTCTCCAAGAGTTGGTATTATGTATCAAATTCTTATCCCAGAAAAAAACCCAAGAGTTGTACATTGAGGGGTTATAAGGATAATAATTCATCTGAAATTTAGAATAATCATCAACAATTTTCTAATCCCCAACCCTCATTTTACCAATAGATATTGATAACTTACCTAATAATCAAATGATTTGTGGGCTGATGGCCTGGGACTGCTTGGACTAGCATTGAGGTCAATACTCGGCAGTGTCATCATAGATAATATGCATTTGTCAATTTGCATAATCAATATTTCACTTTTTGTAACACGCAGGGTCGCTGTTTAAGTATACAATGATACACTTCCTGACCTTTAGAATTTTAAATCACTGGGCTTAGTGAAACCCCCAGACACCTTTAAAAACTTGTGGAAAGGCATATGAAAACAGACATTTGAGTGTTTTGAATACTAAAAGCCAAAGCCAGTACAGATAAATGACAAGCGTCATTTTTAAAAGAATACGTTCAGAGGGGGGTGAAATGTTTCTTTCACTTGTCTGAAATCTTTCTTCCTGAAATGGAGGACTCCTTGGGGGGAAGAGAATAGCAGGTGAGCATATTCACCTCTGGTTCCCTCAAGAACCTAAAAGCCACATATTTATTATTTATTCACAGATATCATGTATAACCCCCTACTGAACTTCTGAACCCAAGGAAGCATGTGGTGTGGGGTCCAGACAGCTGGGCCCCATGTCAGGCAGGCCTTGGGCACTACTGTCAAAGAAATTTCTGCATCAAATAACACATCAGCCCCTGACGTGGTATTTCCTGAAGTTGTGTTGTGACTTTGGATGCTGGAGACATTTTCCACTGCTGCCTCCTGTTTGCAACCAACCCCAGGCCAGTGTCTCCCTGTGACTAGCCAAGAGTGGTTCCCACTCTGCCTGGGAAGAAGCTGTCACCTGACTCTCTTTTCCTCTCTCTTTCCTTTTCTTTGTTGGTGCTGGGGATCAAACCTAGGGCCTCACATGTGCTAGGAAAACACTCTACTACTGAGATACATCCCTACCCCTTAGCCCTTACTTTCCTTTCTACATGTCTCTCTCTCTCTTTAAATGTTTTAGTGGTAGATGGACACAATACCTTTATTTTATTTATTTTTATGTGGTGCTGAGGATTGAACCCAGTGCCTCAGGCATGCTAGGCAAGCGCTCCACCACTGAGCTACCACCACAGCCCTTACATCTCCTATTCATCGCTCAGTCTTGGAATCGTCCTTCCTACATCTGGCAAATTAACAATCGATCCAAGCTCAACGGGATGACAGACACTCTCTTCAGATCCTCTGGATCTCCTTCGACAAAAACTTGGGTCTCTGGTGGAGGATGATATCAGGGGCCAATGAGACTTTTCACTGTGGTAGGGCAGCAGTCAGCAGCCTGGAAAGTTCATTATGCCTTTCCCTTGAAAAGCAAATATCGGTAGGTAGCAGTGTGTCCCTTGGACTCATCCTTTCTGCTATGGATGCCCTTTTCTGGCCACAGGAACTCGAAGGCAATGAATAATGAGAGATCCTAGACGGAGGGGATGGGGAAGCAGTGGAGATTGATGTGGGCTGCTTGCTGGAAAGGTTAACCGAAACTACAGGGCATGATTTATTGAAGTAATCAGAATGGAAATGCTTATGTGTGTTTTATGTTTCAATTTTAATTACTATGTTTATAATTAATGTGCACATCCCATGTTTATTGAATGAAAACAACACAAAAGGGTAAAGAAGTACTGTAGCTAATGCTCAATAACAAACATTGTTGAAAATGCCTGACACATTCAAAGGGAATTAGAATAATATAATGGCTTCATGTACCGTCTAATCCTGCTCCAATAATTATATAATTATCAGATCACAGCCGGTTTTATTTGACCTGTATCAAATCCTATCCTTCTTCAAATTGTTTTAAAGCAAATCCAAGACATAATATTTACCTTTAATATTTCATTTTTTTGTACTGGGGATTGAACCCAGGGGCACTTAACTACTAAACCATACCCCAGTCCTTTTTTGTATTTTATTTAGAGTTGCTTAGGGCCTCATTAAATGGCTGAGCTGGCTTTGAACTCACAGTCCTCCTTCCTCATCCTTCTGAGACCCTGGGATTATACAGGCATGTGCTACCATGCCCAGCCCTTTAAACTTTTTGATAGGGTTTTTAAAAACCTTAATAATTTAATAATAAGTAATAATTTAATAATAAGTAATAATTTAATGATAATAAGTAATATTTTGTTATATCAAAATATTACTAATTCTTTGACCAAGTTATGTTCAGATTTTACTGGCTCATTCATAACTGGTGCCAGGATTGTTTTGTTTGAATCCAGATTCATATGAGGCTTGCTGATTACCTTAGGCTGATATGACCCCTGTGTCTCTTAACCTGTGACTGTTCTTAATCTCTCTCCTTGCCATTTTGTTGTTGTTCACGAACAGTCTTGTTTCAAAGTTTCGTTATTTGTTTGTACATTGATGTTTTCACTATTGGTTTATTTGCAGCAGGACTCTATGCCAGGGTGGTCACACGATTAGCTGTGCTCCCTTGCTGTTTTTCTACCGTACAGTGAGGGAAGGATTGCTTTTTCAATCCCGTGTGTATCCCTGGATTATCTGCAGATTGGTTGGAATAATCTTTACATCTGAACTTTCCTTATTTTCTGATAGTCCTTCCTTAGCTCCACTTGCGTTTTCTGCCGTCTCAGTTTCTTGCTGTTGGTTAACTCTCCATCTCTATAGTACAATTCCTGAGATGATTAGGTTATATTGCCCTACCGTTTTGAAGATTTCAGTCATGATCATGTGGTCTTGTTACTGGGATCCTGTGACCAGACAGAACATCATTGGGAGAACACGTGGTAGAGTAAAATACTGCATGGCAAATGCAAAAGAGAAGAGGAAGAGGCTGGGGTCTCACAAGCCCCCTTGAGGGCTTGCCTCCAATCACCTATAGACCTCCTAGTAGGCCTCACCACTTGAGGTCCAACCATCTCTCAATGGCGCCACCCAGTGGACCAAACCTTTAACACATGGAATTTGGAGGACTTTCAATGAGATAGTATAGCATTCTTCCCCTGATTCCCAAGAGATCATGTCCATTTCAGAATGCAAAAGTGTGTTGAGTCTATCCCCAGAGTCTCAAAGTCTTAACTGTTTCAGCATTTTTTTCAAAACTCCAAGTGCTAGGTTAGGGGGAAGGGGCTGACCTCAGGGAGTCTCAAGGAAGCAGATGTGGCTACTTTCCCAAAACAAGAAATTGAAAGAAGTACTGGTAAATTAGAAAAGCAAATTAATATTTGGTATAGCCATACTGGGAACACAAGGGGACTAGAGTCCTCAGCTCTGTCTCCAGAAGTACTGACCTGAGCTTCAGGTTAAAATAGGGGAAGATCTGGGGCAGTCTTGGTGGAACTGTGGCCTGGTTGATGATTAGCTCAGGACAGGTTCTGTGAGGTCCTAGGGCAGTCTTTATCGTTCGAGATGGCAATCCCCATCATGAGACGATTGATCCTGCTTGGGGGGCAGCCTCGGTTCCCAATATGGGGCAATTTCTTCTACTTGGGGGTGAGGGCAGTATCATCTTGGAGTGATCCGCCAGCAAGACTTGATCTTCCTCCAAGGTTTAGAGCAATGACTGGAGACACCTAGGTACTGCTCTCAGGGGTCTGGAACAGGACATTGTAGGAGCTGGAAGTTGACGATCTGTTCATTATTATGTCCCTACAAATTTTGAGATTACCTTAGTCACTCCTATCTTGGTACCTTCAGTCTTGGGGGAAGGAGAGAAGTTAGGCAAATTTAGGGCTAAATTTTAGCCCTAAATTAGATAGACACATTAAAGTGGCTAACATGTCCACGTGTGGTGCTGAGCAGGAAGCTGACCTAGAGTTAAGGTTATGAAGGAGACAGGTATGATATCCAGGCAGAGATTCCAGGCTTTAATCCTGCTTTTAGATACCTATTGGGCAGCTGCAGCCTAAGTGAACCCAAGTCTCCTCTAAGACACAGCCAAACTCTGCCGTGGGTCCTTGTAAAAGTAAACAATAAAGTTCTATACTTTCAAAATTCAGAGGTACGCTAGGAACGGGTAAGGATTCCCATTCTAAAAGGGAAGACATGGGAATAAAAAGATGGAATCAGACCAAAGCAAGATCAAAACCCAGAAGGGTAGATATTACAACCTGAATCCCCATGTTCAGGATTTACAGGGGCAGGATGCGGACTCCTAAGGGCTTGGGCTAACCGCTCCACAGCCTTGTTCATTACAGCCCGTGGCCTCTTTCCTAGGTCAGCTGCCTGCATCTTACCCCAGTTGGTGTCCCACATTGTTGGCTGTCCACCTTCCTGAAGTTTGTGTTGCTGCTTTGACTTCACTCTGGCTGCTCCATGCATCGCCTTGTTTTGGGCTGCTTGCAGGGACTCTGACCCCAGAACATGCTGCCTGGCTTCCTGGGTTTTCCTTTGAAATCTCTATGCAGGCGTCCACGAATCCCTAACTCATGCATTCTGCATGCCTGCAAAACCAGCATCACAGGGAAGACACCGAGGTTGACTTCCAGGGTGAGTTATACCGAGGCCCACTTTAACCACGGCTGCAGGAGCTTCTGAGACCCTGGATGACTAAACACGAAGAAGCAAATCCTGGGTGAATAATTTCCTAGGAAGTTTTGGGCATGCAGGGCATCCAAGGGCTCTCTTTTGAAACCTTTTCTGACCTGGAAGTCTGTGGAACAAATTTTCATTCCTACAACTTTAAGCCCGTGGTGAACTGGAGCGGTTTTGCAGATTCCCGAGATGCCCTTGAAGCATTTTATTTTTCCCTGTACAAAGTTATTTTTTGAAGAATTTTTTTTCCTTTCCCTATTTTTTACTGGTGCATTATAGTTGTACATAATGATGGAATTTGTTGTTACATATTCATATATGCACACAATATAACAATGTCATTTGGCCAATATCAATCCCCAGAACTTCCCCCCTTCCTCCTTGCCTCCTACCTCCTGGTCCCTTTTCTTTACTGATCTCCCTTTGATTTTCATGAGATGACCACACTTTCCTGCCCCCCCTTTTCTTTTCTTTTTCTCTTCTCTAGCTTCCACATATGAGAGGAAATGTATGAGTCTTGAGCTTCTGAGTTTGGCTTATTTCACTTAACATCTATTTTCCTGCAAATGACACAAATGACATTTTTCTCTGTGGCTGAGTTAAACTCCCTGTGTCTATATACAGCTTTTTCTTTATCCATTCATCTGTGTGACAGTTGTGAATTATGCTGCTATAAACATGGGTATGCATGTATCATTATAGTATGATGACCTTGATTCTTCAGGAGGAATACTGGGGAGTAGTTTAGTGGGATCTTCTGGTGGTTTTTTGTTTAGTCTTTTGAGGAACCTCCATACAGATTTCCATAGTGGTTGTACTAATTTATAATCCCACCAAGAACGTTAAAGTGTTCCTTTTTCTCCACATCCTCCTTAGCATTTCTTATTATTTGTAGTCTTTTTTTTTTTTTTTTTTTTTTTTTTGGGGTGCTGGGGTTTGAACCCAGGGCCTTGTGCTTGCAAGGCAAGCACTCTACTGACTGAGCTATTTCCCCAGCCCTATTTGTAGTCTTGATAACTGTGGAGACATCCTTTTTGTTGTCCCAAAGCAAAGCACTTGGCTTTTTTTAAATTGGCACTAATAACCACACCCTCCTTGGTTAAATCTTTACGTGTGCTTTTTGGTCAATTTGTGAATTTCAAAATCTTTCACTCTACTTTTTTTTTCTCTTATTATTATTTTTAATTTTTATAGCATTTTGATTCATTGTACACAAATGGGGTACATCTTTTTGTTTCTATGGTTGAGAATGATGTAGATTCATACCATTTGTGTAATCATACATGTACATAGGGTAATGATGTCTATCTCATTCCACCATCTTTCATACCCCCGCCCCCTCCTCCCTCTCATTTCCCTCTGCATGATCTAAAGTTCCTCCATTTTTCTCTAACCCCCATCCCCGACTGCCATTATATATCATCATCCACTTATCAGGGAAAACATTCAGCCTTTGGTTTTTGGGATTGGCTTATTTCACTTAACATGATATTCTCCAGTTCCATCCATTTACTTGCAAATGCCATAATATTACTCTTCTTTATGGCTGAATAATATTCCATTGTGTATATATACCACAGTTTCTTTATCCATTCATCTGTTGAAGGTCATCTAGTTTGGTTCCACAATCTAGTTATTGTGAATTGAGTTGAGAGAAAATCTTTTCCACATGCACTTCAGATAGAGCACTAATCTCCAAAATTCATAAAGAACTTATAAAATACTATACCAAAAATACAAATAATCCAATCAATAAATGGGTCAAGGAACTGGACACTTTACAGATGATATATAGGTGATTAATAAATATATGAAAAAGTGTTCATCTCCAGTAATTAGAGAAATGAAAATTAAAACAACTCTAAGATTTCATCTTATTCTAATTAGAATGGCTATTATCAAGAACACAAGCAATAATAGATGTTGGCGTGGATGTGGGGAAAAAAGCACACTTGTACATTTTTGGTGGAGTTGCAAATTGGTGCACCTACTCTGAAAAGTAGTATGGAGATTCCTCAGAAAACTTGGAATGGAACCACCTTTTGACTCAGTTATTCCACTCCTCAGTTTATACTCAAAGGACTTAAAATCAGCATACTAGAGTGATGCAGCCACATCAATGTTTACAGCAACCCAGTTCACGATACTTCTTTATGTTCCTGTTTCACATTATAAAGTTGATTAAAAGCAACCAGTAATACCTATGGTTCTGCCTGAGTGCTTTGCTGCCTTGAAATCTCCTCTGCCACATAAACTGGTCCATTGCCTTTAAGTTTGGCTTCCCACAAAGTATCAGGTCATGGACAAAATGCACTCAAATTCTTTGCCATGGTAAAATAACTGGCCTCTAGTCTAATTGCCAACAGAGTCCTTATTTACATCTGAAACTCTGTCACATATCTATTGGTATTCTGATCTCCTGAACCCCCACCACAATTCCCATTAAATCCCACTTATAGCATTCTAGGCTTTCTGGAACCCACTCCTCCAAACTTCCAAATTCTTTCAGATCAATTTCAAAGTCTTCTCCACATCATCAGTTGTATAGTATCAGCTAAGACCACCCTACTTCTTGCATCAATTTCTATGTTAGTCAGTTTTGTTGCTATAACAAAATACCTGAGATAATTATAAAGAAAAAAAGGTTCTATTGTGGCTCACACTTTTGGAGGTTTCAGTCCCAATCTGGATTGGTGTACCCTGTTGATATGGGCCTGTGGTGAGGCAGCACATCACTATGGAAACACATGATGAAACCAAACTGATCACCTCATGGCCAAGACACAAAAGAGGAAAGAGGAAGGGTTCAGGGTCCCATAAGCCCCTTTGAGGTCATGTCCACAATGACTTAGACTTTCACGAGGCCCCACATCTTAAATATTTCACTACCTCCTAATAGTGCCACCCTGGGGACCAAGATTTTAAGATATGAGCCTCTGGGGGACATTGAAGATCCAAATTGTAGCAGCTGCAACCAACCATGGTCTGAAAATATTAATTAGATAATTCCAGAAATCAATGACTCGTAAGTTTTAAATGGGACACTGTTCTGAGCTGTGTGATGAAATATTGTGCCATTCTGCTCCGTTCTTCCTGGGACACGAGTCATCCTTCTATCCAGTGTATCCATGCTGTGTACACTACCTGCCTGCTAGTCTCTTTTTCATAGCCATCTAGATTATCAGTCAACCATTGAGGCATCAAAGTATTTGGGTTTAAGAAACCCTTATTTTACTTAATCACCCCAAAATAACAAGAGTCGTGATGCCAGCAATTCAGATATGCCAAATAGAAGTCATAAAGCACTTTCAGTGAAAAGATGAGAGTTACCAACTCAATAAAGAAGCACACGCCTGTATGCTGAGGACATTAAGATAAATGGTAAGCTCCCGTTTTCTATCCTTGAGATTATGAAGAAGGAAAAAGACATTCATTCCAGTTTTGCTGTCACAGCTTAAACTGCAAAACCATTGCCACAGTGTGTGATAAGTGCTTGGTCATTCGCCTCACTTCATCTCACCCTGTAGGCATTGTATTATCTCACATTATCACAGGAAGAAGGAAAATTCAGTACAGAAAGATAGAGAGAGAGAGAGAGAGAGAGAGAGAGAGAGAGAGAGAGAGAGAGAGAGAGAGAGAGGGGCCACATTCACATAACTTTTATTACATTATTATAATTGCTGTATTTTGTTATTACTAATTGTTGTTAATTGCTTCCCATGCCTAATTTATAATTAAACTTCATCCTAGGTATGTATGCGTGGAAAAAGTGCAGTGTTTGCAGAATTTGGTACCATCTATGTTTTCAAACAACCCCTGGGGGTCTTGGAAGTTATCTCCCATGATAAGGGGGGGGGGCTTCTGAATTTTGGCTTATATTTTTAAACTCTAGTTTGGTGCATAAGCCGAATGAACCGTGAATAAAGACAGCAGTTTCCCACCCGTTGATGTGGGAAGTGCGTGAACCCCCCAGGCAGACTGGACTTGGGTTCGAAACCTGGTGACAGTTGCTGGCTGTGTTCTTCGGGCAAGGGCTTAACCGTCCACCCTGTCAGTTTCCTGTATCCTCCAGTCATTGCGATTGTATCAGCTACTCAGCATGGTGTTGGCAGGGTTAAATGAGGTGACACTTGAAAATCCTTAGCTCGCTGCCACCCACACTGCAGGCACTCAGTGAATGGGAGCTGTGACGGATGTTATTGAGCTCCATTCTCCGTCTTTTTTTGTGTGTGTGTATATTTTGATTTTTTAGGCTTTTCATATAGACTTAGACCTACAGAATCATTGAACAGGGTTACACAGAGTTCCCTATGCCCACCCCTCCCCTGCCCCTCCATCCTTCTCTACATTTTCTTCTATTAATAACAACTGGCATTTGGTGTAGTATATTTCTTACAATTAATGAACCAATATCAATACATTATTATTAATCATAGTCCATCAATTACCTTAGTGCTCATTCTTTGTGTTACGCTGTTCTATGGGTTTTGACAAATGCACACTGACAGGTACTCACCAAAAGGGTTCAGAATATGCCATCCCAAAGTGCAAAGTGAGTTATCTTGGCCTGAGGATTATTTTCAGCTGAAGCCAATTTAGAAGCAGCAGATTCAGGAAGAACTCTCTGTCCTCCCCTTTCTGCCTAAAAGCAGGGCATAAATTTCCACTTGTACAAGCGTTCCTCTCTCCTAAACCAAGAAGAGAGAGTGATTCTCGATTCTTAGAGTCGAGAGGACTTGAGTCTGCGTAACGAATCTCACTCGACAATGCTTGTCTACGAAACGTTTCCCAGTCACCTTCTCACAACCTACCATTCTGAGGGGCCCACGGTCCCCTTTCTGTTTGTAGAGTTGCTTCCCGACTGTCACGTAAAATGGTCAATTTAAGCCCTGGGTCTCTTACAGGGGCTCCTTTGAAATCGTGCTCACTACCCCCTCGCTTTGGTCCTTCCATCACTCGCTAGTCTTTTGGATGAACAGAGCCCCTTAGCCTTCGATTTGCAGACCCCAGATGGCCTTTGCAACACCCAGCCTTAGTGGCTAGCCACATAGTCCCTTGCGGTGTTCGGGAGAAGCCCTGCACCCTGTCTGACAAAGCCCCTGCTCAGCAGCCTCACTGCCCCCTTTCCCTCCTCGTAAACGCTCTTCATGTGCCAGACCCTGCTGGAAGATAGAGCTTTGAGGAGTTGGCCCCTCTATCTTCTTCAGTATCAGCTTTGAAAAAACTTAATTCCTTCCCACCAACTCCTGCCTCCCAAAGTTTGGTCACTTTGAGTAATGGGAAGCTTGGACATTTGATTCAGGTAACATAACCATACCTTTGAATTTTCACTTGTTTTCCATGAACCTCTTTCTCACTTAAAACTAAAAATATACTCTCTGTGCCTCCTTTACTGCTAATCTGCCTTTTGTCAGTTTAATTATCAGGTTCTGACCCAGAATTAAAGCACATAGAGGAAAAATTTCCTTTGCTGCCATTATACTTTCATATGGAACAAATTCACCTAAAAAGCCCCTGTGCACATATTTATCCCCCTTTATTTGTCCTTCCAAATCCATGACAATCACTGA
The DNA here is from genome assembly GCF_902686455.1 of Sciurus vulgaris. Taxonomy (NCBI): domain Eukaryota; kingdom Metazoa; phylum Chordata; class Mammalia; order Rodentia; family Sciuridae; genus Sciurus; species Sciurus vulgaris. The sequence goes on along the minus strand of NC_136470.1, from coordinate 18,165,290 downwards.
TCTTTTTGTTGTCTCTATAGTTTTGTTTTTTCAAAATATCATATGGTTGTAATCACGTAGTAGGTAGTTGTTTCATTGCCCCTCTATCTATCTATCTATCTATCTATCTATCTATCTATCTATCTATCTATCTATCTATCTATCTATCTATCTTGCAATGCTGGGAATCAAACCCAGGATACACATGGTGGACAAGTGCATCACCACTGAGCTATACTCCCAACCCCAAGTTTTATTTTCTTAAAAATGCACGTGATTCAATAGCTAAGTTATGGAACCAACTTAGGTGCCCTTCAATAGATGAATGGATAAAGAAAATGTGGTATATGTATACAATGGAATATTACTAAGCCATAAAGAAGAATACAAATTATGGCATTTGCTATAATTAACTATCATGCTAAGTGAAATAAGCCAGCACCCCAAAACCAAAAGCCAAATGTTCTCTCTGATATGTGGATGCTAACACACAATGGGGGAGGTGGGCAGAAAGAATAGAAGTTCATTGGTTTATACAATGGGGAATGAAGGGAAGGTTTGTGGATGGGATTAGGAAACACAATAGAATAAGTCAGACATAACTTTCCTATATTTATATAGCACACGCAACTAGTGAAACTCCACATCATGTTCAACCACAAGAATGGGATCCTATTTAGAATAAGTTATACTCCATGTACATATAATATGTCAAAATTTACTCTCATGTATATCTAAAAAGAACAAATAAAATAAGGTATGTGATTTACAGTTCATGAAAAACACAGGGCATGTTCTATGTGAGGACATGAAATATGCTTTTGATATTTATCTGCTTCCTTGGCATTATATGGGGCAGATTGAGTAATTTTCCCTTCCAGCACTGAGCAGAGGGTAGGAAGAAAAAAAATGCCAGAATTCTGGTTCTCCTGGTGTAAGCACACTGCATGGTGTTATAATCTGTACGTGTGAGTGCAATGCGGTGAGACCTAGAGTTGATACACGAACAGGCTGTAACCTGAAAATACAGATTCTTTCATCCCTGGGAGTTTCTGATTCTACAGGGTTGGAGCAAGACCCAGGAATCTGTATTTTAATTGAATTCCCAGGTAATACTTTCATAGAGCCATTTTTTGGGAGTAAAATGAACACTGGCGTTGGTGTTAAGACAATTTGGTTTCAAGTCTTCAGTCTTCGTTAGAGTACCAAAGACTTATTTAGCTTCTTCCATGTGCCAGATTAGGTTCTAAACTGATACAGTGGCGAGCTTAATAATCACGGTCACTACCTTACTGAACCTACACTGGAGAAAAGCAGATATTAGTCAAAGAATCACACAAATAAGCCTAATTCATCAATTGCGTTTGATACTAGGAAAGAAAATATACCATGCTGTGAGAGAATGTTAACTCAGAGTCTGACTTGGTCTGGAGTGAGGTCAGTGGCTCACGTTTCCCTGGGACAATGACCTTGAACTCAGATGTTATTTTAGTGAAATGAAGCAGAATGTCTGCCACCAGGGCACACAAGGTTCATATGGACTGGAATCCAGGAAAGAGGAATGAGGCTGTGGAATTAGCTACTTAATATCTGTCTTTCTGCAGAAAAACAGCCAGGAGCTCTGAGTCTCTTCCTACTCAATTTCACTGAAATTTCTCCCAAGTCTCTAAAACATGTTTAATAATTCTTCCAATTATAATTTCCAAAACTCAAACAGTCAGGTTGTTAATAGGCCTCTCTTGAAAAGTGTTAGAATTTCAGTTGCTTATGAGTGATTTTTATGTCCTTTGCTGTATATTTGTGTTCATTTCCTGAAAGAGAAGCGTAGAAGGGAAAAAGATTTGATTACATGTCTCACAGTTGCTTAAGAATTGTGCAGTACTTGAGCTTTTGTCAGGTGATTGATTCTATTTGCAGCCTTGTTCATCTTTACCAAAGGCTTGTGGATATGTGTTGCTACAGTTTGAATGTGTCCCCCAGAGTTCACGTGCTGGGAACTTAATTTCAATGCATCAGTGTTAACAGGTGGGAACTTTAATGCTGCTACCCTCAGAGTGGGTTCCTGATCGGATGAATTGCCCTACCTTCCCCGTCTCTCTTCCTCTTCCCCTCACCCCTCTCTTGCTTTCACTCTGTTTTTTCTCTCTCATGTTTTCTTTCTTGTTCTTCTCCCTTCCACCGTGGGATGATATAGGAAGAAGGTCCTTAACTTAAGTGGGCTCCTTGACCTTAGACCTCCCAACCTCCAGAATTGTAAGAAATACATCTCTGCCCCCCCCTTTTAAAAAATTACGTTTTAGTTTTTAGATGGATACAGTACCTTTATTTTGTTTATTTATTTTTTATGTGGTGTTGAGGATCAAACCCATTGCCTCATACATGCTAGGCAAGCTCATTACTACTGAGCTACAAACCCATCCCTCTCTGTTCTTTTTGAATTACCCAGTCTCAGGTATTCTCTCATAGCAGCAAACAACAGACTGAATATATTTTTATCACACCCATTGTACAGATGCAGAAGCAAAAGCTTGAGAGAAACTCAGAGCCACTTTGCATTAACACAATTAGTGACTGAGAACTGAGGTTGGCTGTAAGGGAACAGTTAATGGCAGGTAGGACAACGTTATCACTACTACTGTGTTAGTTTAGAGCTCCAGATATTTGCTCAGGTATTGCAGGTATACTATTCAGATACACCAGCTCCCAGGACCTCCTTGATACTGGGCATGAGGGTCTACAAAGGACTCTTTAATTCTTCTCTGATACTCTTAAGGCATACAAGGTCTCTTTATAAACTTGTAGCCCTGCTCAAAGGAGAGACTTCCAATGCAAATGAATTATCCTATTATCGTTTTTTCTGATGGACCTCTCTTTCCATATGAATTCTATTTCTATTCTCTACATTAGGAAATTGTTAAGGTAATTGCTGCTGAAATTAGAACATATGATGAGCCTATATTAAAACAAGTAAAGGCTTATGCTATATATTGGGCCTAAGAGATAACAATGTAGAATTACACTTACTTATTTTAGGATTTACAAGACTGCTTTCCTCCCTGGCCAATATCTTTCCTCATATCTTAGTAGAGTATCTGCAATTCCCACTGTCAGAATCATTCCTTGGAATTTGTAAGGCCTTGTGTATAAAAAGCCCCTGTTAAAATAACATGCTATCCAAGAAAAATAACCCATTAGCATCCATTAAGGCTGAAGTATTAATTAAAGTCATGAGGTTTAAAGTTATGGCTGAATGACTTATTTACTAAGAAGCCAAAGGCTTCTAGATAGGTCTGAATCCAAGGACAGAACTAAAAATTCAAATAATTCTAATAATGCAAATACCAATAAATTATGCATATTGCCCTTCTCCACATTATCTTTATTCTAAACTGCTACTTTTTATGATATATTTAAGTGTCTATCATGGCAGATTATGTGAGGTCATTGAGGAAGTTCTAGAGTATATTGAATCTCTGCTTCCTTTTAGAGTTTTGTGGGGAAACCATTTTTCTCTGCTTTCCCCTGATAATTTTGCTTGACTGTGTGTCTGTCCTTGATGACCACAGAAATTAGTCTCAGGTTGGAGCTGTGTACTGAATGCTATCATGGAATCTATTTCACATTTTATCAGCAGGTTTTTTTTTTTTTTTTGTATATGATGCTTATCTTTGATTTTGGCTTTATTTTTAATTCTTAATATGCTATCTTGAAATGTCCTTTAAAAATTAAAATGGAATCTAGATGTTGTCTTGTTGAATTCCAAGTTCTCTGAGTGGGCTATCTTTTTGTGACCTTGTTCAATTGTCAACAAAGGCAGTGGATTACTGATTAATTAAGTATGTATTGTCTCTTAACAGAAAAGTGGAGACAGGAATGTCCTTGGGCTTCCTCAATATCTGACATTGTCATTTTAACTATATTCATTAACTTTTAGTTTGCAATGTATGAGACTTAAGACAGTATGTCTTTCTTAGTTCTATTGCTCCCAAACATAATATGAACTGGCTAGTTCATTTTAATGTACAGTGTTAAAATCTTGGCACTTTGCTGATTTCTAGGACCCTGACCAGATCAGAAATGAATGGAATGCATTTTGATGGGAAAATAGAAATCCTAAGCATGGGAAGGAAGGCCTGGCTATTTTGTCTCAATTCTGTGGTTGATAATCCTGGATAGCCAAGAAGTTTTCTGTATGCAAGAAATGCTGAAGATATAGGAAATAGGATACTAAGAATTCTAGTTCACAGCTTTATTTTGACAATTGCCCTGAATAGGGAAAAGGAAGCACATTCTTATCAGCAGATCTTCACAGGTTTTGCTTGTAAAGGCTGGTGACATGTAGGGATGTCCTTGGGATTTATTGTATATGCATTTGGTTTAGTTTGGGGGCATGTTAGGGCAGACAGGAATCCTTGGGAATGTGTCTGAGCAGCCAATTGGAAATGAAGGTGTAACTTTGGCCTACATCTCAGATGAGCTGGGATATTTTTGGTAGAGCTTCCTATTGTAGATAAAACAATAACTAGTAGCCAAAGACTTCTAAAGTGTTCTAACCTCCAAGGGTGGCATAATTTCCTTGTTCTTAAACACTGATATGTTCTAGAGAAATTTAATTTCAAGTTCTTGAAGATAAATAAATGTGCTGGGGATCTGAGTATAATTGTAGTTCTTGCACTGGAATGTAATCTGATAAAATAAAATTCTAGGCAGCTCTTTGACATCTGGGTAGTGGGGTAGGGCAAATAGATTTGTGCTTATATATTTTGTTGTGAGTCCACATTTTCCTATTATTTATATTTTGCCTTACTTAATAAATATGCTAGGTACTATCCTTGTGCTCTGATAATTATAATCCAGCCATAATAATTCATGCTATTATCTAATTTTAGTAGGAAAGCAGAATTGCTCTATGGATTTAGATAAATGTTGGTCCCAACTTCTCCACTGACTAGTTGTATCATCTTGCACATATTATTCGACTTCTCTGAATGTCTTCTTTTACAACGACAAAAAGAGTACAATAGTGTTATGATATAGAACATCAGCTTAATATGGTGACTGGAACATACCAAATGTTTAAGAAATATAGTGCCCTTTCTTCCACTAGAAGAAAGAGCTGAGTGGCATTTTGTAGTTCTGTATGATCAGATGCTGTCTGTTTTTGAACCAGGAATATTTCATAAATCACGTTTATGTTCATATTCTTACAATTTTCCTTTGTTCATAATGTAGCTATCCCCCTCTATGGAAATCCTGAAGCACAGTACCAATCATGCTGTGTTGTGAATTTTGCCCACAGCCTGCTGACAGTGACCTCTTTAGCAGTAGCATTTGCTCTTTTGCCTTAAAAAATTTCTCACAAAGGTTGTCTACAAAGCTTGAGCATTATTCTTAGTCTTTCCACTGCTTCAATGAGACAGAGTCATCAGTAATATATACATTTTCAATTTGGCTCAGATCTGTTTCTCTACTTTGCTCAAAAGGTACCACTGACCTTTTTAATTAGCTGGGTTGCAGATGACTGAGCTTGCATAAATGAGAGCCATTCAGAAAATAAATCTTCTCTGTTTCTGTCTGGTCAGTCACCAAGAGTTGAGAAAAATTCCAGTGAAAGTTCATAAATCTTCCATCTTTCTTCCCAAAGAATGTGAGAGAACACTCTTCTGCTGTTATGCATGACTACACTCCTGCGTGTGTGGGTAAGGTTTTCTTTTCTTTTTAAAATATTTATTTTATTTGTTCTAATTTGTTGTACATGACAGTAGAATGCATTTATACATCTTGACAGATCATACATAAATAGAGTGTAATCTCTCATTTTTTTAATTACACAATTGCAGGATCACATCGGTCATGGAGTCATACATGTACGTGAGGTAATAATGACTGTTTCACTCTACTATACTTCCTTCCACCATACCCCTTCCCCTCCCTTCACTCCCCTCTACCTAATATAAAGTAACTCTATTCTTCCCTATCCACTGCCCCCCTTATTGTGAATTAGCTTCTGCATATCATAGTTACTGATATGCGGCCTTTGGTTTTTGGGTTTGGCTTATTTCGCTTAGCATAATATTCTCTAACTCCATCCATTTACTAGCAAATGCCAGAATTTCATTCTTCTTTCAAGCTGAGTAATATTCCATTTTTTCTTTATCCATTTATCTGTTGAAGGGCATCTAGGTTGGTTCCAGAGTTTAGTTGTGAATTTAGCTGCTATGATCATTGATGTGACTGTGTCACAGGTAAGGTTTTCAATGTCAACATTTTCTGCTGACATCGCAAGTGGCAAGAGTTAACTTCCTGCAGGCAGGAGTGGAATTAGACATTTGGACTGGTCAGGGACAGCAAGGATATATCTGGGGTATGTACATTACTCAAGTTCTGCAAATGAGCTGAAGGTAAGTAACATTCCCCAGGATGAAAACCCACAGTGAGCAGGAGGCTCAGAGGGCCCTAGAACAACTCAGAACACCTCTAAAGCCTGAAGGGAAAGGGAAGAATTTAAATAATGGAGTTCATCATCTTATTCTATATACAATGGGTGTTTCAGCATGTCCAAAAGCATAGACAAAGAAGTTGAGTTTCTCAGAGGAGTAAATTCAGTTTGCAGCAGTTAGAGAAAGTACACTTTCAGGGATCTTCACTAGTCAGGAGGTGAGAGCAAGACCCTGGACCCCAGGGTCATAGAAATCTCTAGATGAGTAAAATAAAACTTGGCCAACTTTGGGCAGGATCCTTAAGCAAAGATTGGGAAAGTCTTTTCTCATTTGGGGATAAGGATTCCTGAACTCCCGATCAGGGTAGCTGAAATGCATCGGCCTGGAGCAGAGTTTGCCCTTTGGGTTCACAGCAGGTGAAAAGTCTAATCCATTGCCCCCCTTATTGTGAATTAGCTTCTGCATATCATAGTTACTGATAGACATCCTAAAATTCTGTCTGACCTGTTATACCAGCATGCCACAGGAAGTGGGTTTCACCTGAAAAGTGAGGCAGACAGCCTGTGAATTGCTCCTTATCTCCTACATGAATAATTACAAGTGAGCTTTGAGGGACTTAGATAGCAATTCAACATTGCGACATCCCAACGTGGAATATTTGAGATTTCACTTTTATTTTATTTTTAAAATATCAAATTGGAGGGAAGATTGTACTTTCATGCCATATTTTTTCATGCTCATCCTTTTTCTCCCTCCCCATGCCTTCCTGTCTTGCTCACAACTCTCCTAACCCCCACCACTCACATCCCTACTGGGCAAAGCTTAAGGTGTTTAGGTCTCAGGTTCTTCTCCCCTTAAGGCACATCACTCCCATGAACAGTGTGAGCTGACTCAACAGCAATAAAATTACTTTGGAAATTCAAGACCACGGATCTTCATGAAGCAACTACTGGAAAAATAAAGATGTTTCCATGACAGTCAGAGGAGGCAATAGCATCTTGGCTGAAAGCCCCAGGAGGAACTGCTTAGGCTGGGGAGGTGAGTGAGATGACCTCTGATGGAGAAAACAATTCTGCAGACTGTTCCTTGATGACTACGCAGTCACTCAGATGGCTCTCTTGAGTTCCTTTCAGATCGGTGAGATAGATGCAAACAAGACTTAAATGCAAGAGCTTATTTCTGTACCTTGTACAGGGTTTCAAAAAATTGTGCTTTTTTTTTTTTTTAAAGACAAGTTTAACTATTGTGTTGTAAAATGTCTTAACCATGTTATGGAAAATGATCAAACTTTTAAATCAGAATCGTAAACAGCCTATAGCAAAACTGTACTGATTTCTGTACTATTAACAATTTCTTGGTGGCAGTTAACCTGATCAGTCTTGGCTAACACAGTCCTCAATGAAAATTTTTAGACCCTTTGAATGTGCCATTGGTTATCTCAGGGAGAAGCACTGATTGGAATAAGGATCAGGACCACCTGGAGACAGGTAGCCATGTTTGCTGAGCTAACAATGAATGGACACAGCCAAGGAAACTTTGCTCCCTACAGGAATGACCTCCAGCACTTCTCAAACTTCACTCCATCCCGCTGATGAGAATGAATGCCACCTTCCTCTGGGTAGTGGAGGACAATCAGGTCGCTGCTAAAAGACAACTTTTCACACTCTTGCTTCCTCGAGAGAATGTAAAACTAATTGGTGTGCGGCGAGAAATGATAAAATATTGCTGAAATGGCAGGTGTGAACGTTCTTTCTTCACATCGTGCAGAGTCACTGGGGAACATGATGGAGCTTTTCTGATGTGAGATCGTCTCCCATCGCACAGTGCTGGTCGCTGCACGACTCTACCAACAGAGAAGCGGAGCGCTACTGTGAAAGGAGCTGACAGGTATGATTTGGTTCTGGGAATGGAGTCTCATGACACTATGCTGGAAACTCACTCATTAGCTGTGATCTTGCAAAAGTTCTGGCTCTCTGTGACAAAGTGATTTGATCACCAGTATGTCACATAAAGAGATTTTGGTGTAGCTTTAAAAGGCACAATAGACCAATATAAAAATGAAGTCTATCTATCTAATGAAAAAAATAGCATTTGGGGAAACAATATATTCAACCACTGCAAGCGTGGATGTTTACATGTGTGTGTGTGTGTGTGTGTGTGTGTGTGTGTGTGTATTCATGTTTCATAGAAAGAAAATCCACTTATTTAGGAAGACCTCTGTAGCACCTATGAAAAATTGAATAGCCAAAGTATGTCTCTTAATTTTAGAACGACTGGATGTTAAAAATCAAAGGAGTGAGTGAAAAATAAGAGCCAGAAAATATCAATGTGAGTTATGATATCAATAGACCAATGAATTGCCAATGACGCAGAGGAGCTTCATGAGCCTTGGCAGGCAATTAGGTAAGAGTGCTTTTTCCTCTTGTAGCAATCTAAAGGTGTTATTAACCATGTATCTGAAATTTGATGGGCTAAAAAAAAAAAAAAAAAAAAAAAAACGCTTTAGAAAATTTATACATGGAATTGTTCTCTTCACTCTGCTTAAGTAACGAAGCCCCCAAAACCTCATGATAAGCTGAAGTAAGAGATTTTTATACCAAACGAAGATGACTAAACTGAAAGTATGAAACCTTCTATTTTTAGTGGATCCTGATGTTCCTTACGGCTTGCATTCCTAGTTCCCAGATAATGTGTTCTCCAGTTGGCTGGTTATTGTGCTGTAAATCACATTTCACTATGTCAGCAAACAATGGCATGGGCTTCAAGAGTAAAGCAAAATCATCTCAGGAAAAACTAACATAAAACTCCCGTTAAGAAGGGGTCCCTTCCCTTAGAAAATGAGGGACACTGAAAGAGGAGTTAAAATGAAAAGACAACACTACATGTTGTTTTTTGACTATGCAAGTACATATACTTGTTTGTCTCTACATAATTGTGAAAACAAGTGACCAATTCTTTAATGGAAAAAAAGTGCTAGTTTTTTGCTTGAGATACATTTTATGAATTTTATATATAATATACTACCTCAAACAAATTACCAAATTTACATACAAATATATTTCAGAATAAATTTTGACATACATTGAATACTTAATATTCAATTCATGTATACATTTGGAATATATGTTATATATGTGGAATTATATTGTGAACTCTTCAATTAATTCCAATTGCATCATATTCTCAAATGTTTATTTTTTTAAGTCTGACCATTACATTCGTTGACTACAGACTGACACAGAGTTCTTGTTGCTGTGTGAATGTGCCACTATGACATTTTCAGTTCTTTTCTCATATTTGAGTATGCTTATCTCGAATTGCCTGCTTATCTCGAATTGCCTGCCATTATGTCAGTGTTGGCCAGCACCAAATCACTGGGGGAATTAGTGTTTTCAAAGTTAATTGAACACTTTCTACTTTTTGAGCATTTCATGGTACTACATTAGATTATGCATTAGAATTCAAAAGCCTGTTTGCTAAGCTGGGCATGTTGGTGTGTGCCTGTAGTTCCAGTTACTGAGGAGGCTGAAGCAGGAGGCTCACTCGAGCCCAGGAGTTCGAGACCAGTTTGGGCAACATAGCAAAACCCTGTCTTTAAAAAAAATTGCAATTTATTGAACTAAGTTTTGTCTCCTGTAATATTTTAACTATTTAAAAATTAATTATTATAAATTTTCTAAACATACATGTTTATAGAAGTATTTTCAAAGATGAAAATATATTAAAACAATAAAAGTCCAGGTGAAGGAAAACAGATTAAATGGAAGACAACAAAAATGTTTACTGGGCTTGGTCTGTGGTTCTTTTCTCTCTTTGTTGCTGAATCACACTTAAGATACAATTAAATTTATAATTCACTCAAAAATAAAATTAAATGTATAATTTTGGAATATTAGGATATGAACTATAAAGAGAAACACAAAAATCAATGGAAAAAGTAGAATTTTCATCAATGCTATGTAGTAACATATCTTATCATTAGGAATTCCTCACTATCAGCATAAGATTTTGCCAATGTATATAAATCTGCTTCCTTGCTTTCTGTGTCAATCAAAAATAGTATCCTGGCATTTCATTTCGTGTTTCACAGTCTAGAAATTCTTAGTAACTTGAGGACATGTGACTTGAAAACTGAGAATTATTTTCTCTCCCAGTCTTCATAGCTACCGGGAGTTTAGAGTTGAACAATTCCCAGTGCATCACAGAGAGCAAAAAAATATTAAATTCACGGGCTAAGGTCTTGCCATTGAAAAGTGACTGCAGAGGTTTTTCTGAGGGAAGGGCAACACAAGCCAGGAGCTTGGAATCTTGCCATCTCTGTCTCACCAAGAGCTTTCCAAGTAAATAGTTAATAAAAATCTCAGAATTTCAGTTTCTATATCTTCAAATAAAATAAAGGTTTCAAGTAGGAATGTTTGAATTAATAGACTCTAATTACTTTCAGGTTAAAAATCTGATTCTTATATGACACTGTTCATAAATGCACAGAAATATAATTCAACCCTTTGGAATCTGCACATGGGTTTCCAAAGTATGATAGTTATTTTGTCTCCTGGTGGCTGAGTTTCCTTCCCTATGTGACTTTAATCTTTCCTGGTCTGTGTGGCGTTTGACCCATTACTGCTGTATCCTTGGTTCAGGATTTTGGCTGAGTAGGGATGTCCAAGTACATTCTTTATGTCCCAGAGAGGCTCATCTTCTCCCACAGAAATATCCAAGGAAACTTGAAGGATTTTTGTTTGTGCTGATAAATTTTTCTGCATGGCCTCCCTGGGAGCAATGTGTCTTCTGACGGCTCCGACTTTGTAATGCCAGGGACTGCTCAGCATTATTCCAGTCATAGGTATCTGGAATTCAGAAAGTGCAAAGGTGTCGTCACAGCTACTTATGATGGGTCATGAACACGTGACTTAAGAGGGACCAACACTTCGTAGGTAGGCAGAGTTTGGCATCCCAGTTGAAACAGCTGGCTATGTGACTGTAGGGAAGGTGACCTCTCTCCTTTCTAAAGGGGCACCATGATTACATAAGCTCATATTTCTAAAGCATCTTGAATGGTGCTGCAGATTCTAGGAGTGTTCCCTTTGCCCTGCCCTTTCCTGCTGTCTTTATCCTGTGACAAATAAAATTAACTCAACCTGTGAGACTGTCAGTGCGTTCAGAACTGGCCTCTCTTTTGACTTGAAGATGCCATCTGCAGAATTCTGCACCAACTTCAAGAACATACTGTATTTAGAAAATGCTTGTCAATGTGGACTCTGAATAAACCTTAGCATTATTAAAAATAAAAGCAGTCAACCAATCAGGACAAGGAGCAATGCACTTCATTCGTTATTAGAGAGAGCTGCAATTTTTTTTTTTAAACAGCTTTCTAGATAAGGAATTCACATATCATATGATTACGTTTTCAAAGCATGTATTTCAATTTTTGTTGTTGTTCACAGTACGTGGTATGTGCAATCATTACCAGTTAATTTTGGAGTGGTTTTGTTATCCTGTAAATACCTGAACACGTTATCAGTCACCCTGATTTTTACCTCAATTTAAGTGCTCTTTCCTCCCAGCCCTGGTGGTGTGGCCTGGGTGTTATTTGTCCCCTAATGGTCCGTGTATAGGGGGTTGGCTCCTTGGCATGGTGAAATGGTGTAGAACCTTTAAGAGGTGGAGCCTTTAAGAGGTGGAGTCCTGGGGGCTCTGGGGGAGTCACCCTTGGATGGGAACTCTGAGCTTTCTGAGAGCAGGTGTTGTGAGAGGAAACTCAACTCCTGCATCCCTCGCTCTCTGGCTTCCTGCTTCAGGATGTGACCTCCTCCTCTCACATATGCTCCCACCATTGCGATGCCACCCACCATGAGGTATTTATTTGCCAGAGCTGAGCTGAGGTGTGCTGTGCTCCCATGATTCCAGAACTTCTTTCCTTTATAAAGTTACTTAGATTCAGGTGTTTCATTGCAATAATTAAAAATGGACTAATACACTAAGGTAACAACTATGTACCTTATGTCTGTAGAGAATGTTTATTCTGGAAATTTCATGTAGATGGAATTATATAATATGCTTTTTGATCAACCTTAGGTGGCTTAGCAAATTGTTAGAGTGTTTCCACATTGTTGCATGTTTCAATATTTCATTCTTTTTAAAAACTCCAGAACTTGTTCTTTTTTCATTTTTTATTGTAGCTAAATTTATATAGTATAACATTTTGTCACTTTAACCATTTTTAAATGTACACTTCAATGGCATTAATTAAGCTTACAATGTTGGGCAATCATCAATGCTATTTTTTCTCTCTCTCTGTTTTTGGTACCAAGAATTGAACCCAGGGGTGCTTAACCACTGAGCTACATCCCAACCCTTTTTCTTTATTATTTTGATATAGAGTTTCACTAAGTTGCTGAGGCTGACTTTGAACTTGCCATCCTCCTGCCTCGGCCTCCCAAGTCACTGGGATTACAAGTATGTGTCATCATACCCAGTACCACCACTATCTATTTAAAAAATTTTTCATCTCTCCAAATAGAAATTGTAGACATTAAATAATAATTCCCAACATACCCTCTTGGCCTCTGGTAACCTCATATCTTCTCTCTCCATGAATTTGCTTATTCTAGAAATGAATTCATCATTCTAGATACTTCATTTAGGTATAATGATACAGTATATGTCCTTGTGTGTCTGGCTTATGACACTTAGCACAGCATTTTAAGGTTCAATGAGTGATGCTCCCTTGTGTGGATATTCCACATTCCGTTTATTCATTCATCAGCTGATGGACACTTGGCTGTTCCTACTGTCCTGTTATTGCCAGACTGTTTTCCAAAGTGCACCAATTTGGGCTGGGGAGATAGCTCAGTTGGTAGAGTGCTCACCTTGCAAGCACAAGGCTCTGGGTTCAATCCCCAGCACCACAAAAAAAAAAAAAAAAAAAAAAAAAGAATCAAAGTGCACCAATTTATGATCCCATTAGTAACACTGAGGGTTCCAATTTTTCCTTAGCTTCAGCAACACTTGTCTCTGTTTTGATTGTAGTCATCCTAGCCAGTGTGAAGTGGTATCTCATTGTGGTTTTGGATTTGCATTTCCCTGATGATTAATGACATTGAATATTTTTTATGTGTATACTGACACTTGTATATTCTTATACTGTTAAATAAATGTAAATTTTCTGGAGAACAGTTTGACAGTTTCATTCTTTTTAAGCCAATAAACCCATCTGTAGGAATTTGTCTTAAGGCGGTAATTATAAAAATGTGAAATGATCTCCATGTTATTGCAGATTTTTAAAAATACTAAATAAAAATTGGAGACACATTCTGAAATAGAAGTTTTTACAGTTAATTATTTTTTTATAATGTATTTTTTTTATTGTAAACAAATGGGATACATGTTGTTTCTCTGTACATGGAGTCAAGATTATACCATTTGTGTAATCATAAATTTACATAGAGTAATGTTGTTTGATTCATTCTGTTATTTTTTTCCTTCCCCCCACCGCTCCCACCCCTCTTTTCCCTCTATACAGTCCTTCCTTCCTCCATTCTTGCCCCCCTCCCTAACCCTAACTCTAACCCTAACACTAACCCTTCCCTCCCCCCATTATGTGTCATCATCCACTTATTAGCGATATCATTCGTCCTTTGGCTTTTTGAGATTGGCTTATCTCACTTAGCATGATATTCTCCAATTTCATCCATTTGCCTGCAAATGCCATAATTTTATCATTCTTTATGGCTGAGTAATATTCCATTGTATATATATATACCACAGTTTCTTTATCCACTCCTCAATTGAAGGACATCTAGGTTGGTTCCACAGTCTGGCTATTGTGAATTGAGCAGCTATGAACATTGATGTGGCTATATCTCTGTAGTATGCTGATTTTAAGTCCTTTGGGTATAGGCCAAGGAGTGGGATAGCTGGGTCAAATGGTGGTTCCATTCCAAGTTTTCTAAGGAATCTCCACACTGCTTTCCAGAGTGGCTGCACTAATTTGCAGCCCCACCAGCAATGTAGAAGTGTACCTTTCTCCCCACATCCTCGCCAACACCTGTTGTTGCTTGTATTCTTGATAATCGCCATTCTAATTGGGGTGAGATGGAATCTTAGGGTGGTTTTGATTTGCATTTCTCTTATTACTAGAGATGTTGAACATTTTTCCATACGTTTGTTGATTGCTTGTAGATCTTCTTCTGTGAAGTGTCTATTCATTTCCTTAGCCCATTTGTCGACTAGATTATTTGAATTCTTGGAGTAGAGTTTTTTGAGTTCTTTATAGATTCTGGAGATTAGTGCTCTATCTGAAGTATGATTGGCAAAGATATTCTCCCACTCTGTAGGCTCTATCTTCACATTGCTGATAGTTTCCTTTGCTGAGAGAAAGCTTTTAAGTTTGCATCAATCCCAGTGGTTGATTCTAGCTTTTATTTCTTGTGCTATGGGAGTCCTGTTAAGGAAGTCTGATCCTAGACCAACAAGGTGAAGATTTGGACCTACTTTTTCTTCTATAATCTGCAGGGTCTCTGGTCTGATTCCGAGGTCCTTAATCCATTTTGAGTTTAGTTTCGTGCATGGTGAGAGATATGGGTTTAGTTTCATTCTGTTGCATATGGATTTCCAATTCTCCCAGCACCATTTGTTGAAGAGGCTATCTTTTCTCCATTGCATATTTTTGGCCCCTTTGTCTAGTATGAGAAAATTGTATTTATTTGGGTTTGTGTCCGTGTCCTCTATTCTGTACCATTGATCTACCTTTCTATTTTGGTACCAATACTATGCCGTTTTTGTTACTATTGCTTTGTAGTAGAGTTGGAGATCTGGTATTGCAATACCCCCTGTTTCACTCTTCCTGCTAAGGATTGCTTTAGCTATTCTGGGTTTCTTATTCTTCCAGATGAATTTCATAATTGCTTGCTCTATTTCTGTAAGGTACGTCATTGAGATTTTAATTGGAATTGCATTGAATTTGTATAGCACTCTAGGTAGTATGGCCATTTTGACAATATTAATTCTTCCTATCCAAGAACATGGAAGATCTTTCCATCTTCTAAGGTGTTCTTTAATTTCTTTCTTTAGTGTTCTGTAGTTCTCATTGTAGGGGTCTTTCACCTCTTTTGTGAGATTGATTCCCAAGTATTTTATTTTTTTCGAGGCTATTTTGAATGGGGTAGTTTTCCTAATTTCTCTTTCTGAAGATTCATCACTTATGTATAAAAATGCATTGGATTTATGAGCATTGATCTTGTAACCTGCTACTTTACTGAATTCACTTATGAGTTCTAAGAGTTTTCTGGTGGAATTTCCAGGTTCCTCTAAATATATGATCATGTCATCAGCGAACAGGGATAGTTTGAGTTCCTCTTTTCCAATTCATATCCCTTTAATTTCTTTGGTTTGTCTAATTGCTCTGGCCAGAGTCTCAAGAACGATGTTGAATAGAAGTGGTGAAAGTGGGCATCCCTGCCTTGTTCCAGTTTTTAGGGGGAATGCGTTCAGTTTTTCACCATTTAGAATGATATTAGCCATGGGCTTAGCATAAATGGCCTTTACAATGTTAAGGAATGTTCCCACTATCCCTATTTTTTCTAGTGTTTTGAGCATGAAGGGGTGCTGTATTTTATCAAATGCTTTTTCTGCATCTATTGAAATAATCATGTGATTCTTGACTTTAAGTCTATTGATATGGTGAATTACATTTATTGATTTCCTGATGTTGAACCAACCTTGCATGCCTGGGATGAAACCCACTTGATCATGGTGCACTATATTTTTAATGTTTTTGTATGCGATTTGCTAAAATTTTGTTGAGAATTTTTGTGTCAATGTTCATTAAGGATATTGGTCTGAAATTTTCTTTCCTTGATGAGTCTCTGTCTGGTTTAGGTATCAGTGTGATATTGGCTTCATGGAATGAGTTTGGGAGGGTTCCCTCCTCTTCTATTTTATGGAATACTTTGAGAAGTATTGGAATGAGCTCTTCTTTAAAGGTTTTGTAGAACTCGGCTGAGAACCCATCTGGTCCCGGACTTTTCTTTGTTGGTAGGCTTTTGATGACTTCTTCTATTTCAGTACTTGAAATTGGTCTATTTAAATTGTGTATGTCCTCCTCGTTCAGTTTAGGCAATTCATATGTCTCTAGAAACCTGGTGATGTCTTTGAAATTTTCTATTTTGTTGGAGTATAGATTTTCAAAATAGCTTCTAATTATGTTTTGTATTTCAATCCTGTCTGTCGTGATATTTCCTTGTTCATTCCGAATTTTAGTAATTTGGGTTTTCTCTCATCTTCTCTTTGTTAGTGTGGCTAAAGGTTTATCAATTTTGTTTATTTTTTCGAAGAACCAACTATTTATTTTGTCAATTTTTTGTATTGTTTCTTTTGTTTCAATTTCATTGATTTCAGCTCTGAGTTTAACTTTTTCCTGTCTTCTACTACTTTTGGTGCTGGTCTGTTGTTCTTTTTCTAGGTCTTTGAGCTGTAGTGTTAGGTCGTTTATTTGTTGAGTTTTACTTCTTTTATTAAATGCGCTCCATGAAATAAATTTCCCTCTAAGTACTGCTTTCATAGTGTCCCAGAGATTTTGATATGATGTTTCTTTGTTCTCATTTACCTCTAAGAATATTTTAATTTCCTTCCTAATATCTTCTGTTATCCATTCATCATATAATAGCATACTGTTTAATCTCCAGATGTTGGAATAGTTTCTGTGTTTTACTCTTTCATTTATTTCTAACTTCAATTCATTATGATCTGATAGAATACAAGGTAGTGTCTCTATCTTCTTGTATTTGCTAACATTAGCTTTGTGGCATAATATATGGTCTATTTTAGAGAAGGATCCATGTGCTGCTGAGAAGAAAGTGTATTCGCTCTTGGTTGGATGGAATATTCTATAAATGTCTATTAAGTCTAAATTATTGATTGTGTTATTGAGATCTATGGTTTCTTTGTTCAATTTTTGTCTGGAAGATCTGTCCAGTGGTGAGAGAGGCATGTTAAAATCACCTAGTATTATTGTGTTTGGTCTATTTGGTTTCTGAAATTAAGAAGGATTTGTTTGACATACATGGATGAGCCACTGTTTGGGGCATAGATATTTATGATTGTTATGTCTTGCTGATTTATGCTTCCCTTAAGCATTATGAAATGACCTTCTTTATCCCTTCTGAATAACTTTGGCTTGAAGTCCACATTATCTGAAATGAGGACGGATAGTCCAGCTTTTTTGCTGAGTCCATGTGCATGGTATGTTTTTCCCCATCCTTTCACCTTTAGTCTATGGGTATCTTTTTCTATGAGGTGAGTCTCTTGTAGGCAACATATTGTTGGATCCTTCTTTTTAATCCAATCTGCCAGTCTATGTCTTTTGATTGATGAATTCAGGCCATTAACATTCAGGGTTATTATTGAGATATGATTTGGTTTCCCGGTCATATGGTTCATTTTTTAAATTTTATTTATTTATTTATTTGACACTACTTGGTTCCTCCTTTATTTGACAATTCCTTTAGGATAATTCCTCCCTTTGCTGATTTGCTTCTTTGTTTTTCATCTCTTCCTCATGGAATATTTTGCTGAGAATGTTCTGTAATGCTGGCTTTCTTTTTGTAAATTCTTTTAGCTTTTGTTTATCATGGAAGGATTTTATTTCATCGTCAAATTTGAAGGTAAGTTTTGCTGGGTATAAGATTCTTGGTTGACATCCATTTTCTTTCAGGGCTTGAAAAATGTTGTTCCAGGCCCTTCTAGCTTTTAGGGTCTGGATTGAAAAATCTGCTGATATCCGTATTGGTTTCCCCCTGAATGTAATTTGGTTCTTTTCTCTCACAGCCTTTAAAATTCTGTCTTTATTTTGTATGTTATGTATTTTTATTATAATGTGCCTTGGTGTTGGTCTGTTGTAATTTTGTGTATTTGGAGTCCTATAAGCCTCTTGAACTTGATTTTCCATTTCATTCTTCAGATTTGGGAAATTTTCTGATATTATTTCATTGAATAGATTGTTCATTCCTTTGGTTTGTTTCTCTAAGCCTTCCTCAATCCCAATAATTCTTAAATTTGGCCTTTTCATGATATCCCATAATTCTTGTAGATTCTGTTCATGATTTCTTACCATCTTCTCTGTTTGTTCAACTTTGTTTTCAAGGTTAAATATTTTGTCTTCAATGTCTAGGTTCTGTCTTCCAGGTGTTCTATCCTACTGGATATGCTTTCTATGGAGTTTTTAATTTGGTTTATTGTTTCCTTCATGTCAAGGATTTCTGTTTGTTTTTTTTTTCAATATCTCTAACTCTTTATTGAAATGATCTTTTGCTTCCTGTATTTGCTCTTTTAACTGTTGATTGGTGCGATCATTCAATGTCTGCATTTGCTCTTTCATCTCATCATTCAGTGTGTGCATTTGCTCTTTCATCTCATTGTTTGTTCAGAATTATGTACATTCTGAACTCCTTTTCTGTCATTTCTTCTGCCATGCTGTCATTGGGTTTTATTGATGTAACATCTAGATTTGTTTGCAGCATTTTCTTTCCTTGTTTTCTCATATTGTTCAGGTATCAGTGGACCGCTGAGATATTGCAGATTTCCTTTATTGACTTACAATGTCCCTGAAGATTTCTATATATATCCCCCCTTAGCCTTCAGTAGCTTGAAGTCTTGGAGGAAGTTGATAATGCGGTGCTCCACAAGGAAGCTGCCTCTCTATGAGTGGTGGCCTTCAGGTGGGGTATATTCCCTGCTAGTGGGCAGAGGTGCCTCCACTTGTTGACCAATGGTCATTCAAAGGGGAACTTGGCTGTTTGCTCAGGCAAGGCCTGTTTGGGCCTGTGTCTCTGGTTTTACCGTCCTTGTGGGGAAACCTCACCTGGCAGGGAAGACTCACCCGGTGGGGAGGTCTCGCTGGTCAGTTCCCCTCCTAGAGGTTCCCCTCAATTTACAGCTACCGCCTGGGCTGGGCTGCCTTCCTCTGCAAAGTTCCCAGGGGCCCGGCCCTACCTCCTGGGCCTGGGAGCCTCACCCTTCACAGATGAATCTCCTTAGGCTGCCCCTCCTCAGAGAATCTGCTCGAAGTTCTGGAACCTTTGCTCCGCCCCTAAGCGTGCCTGTGTGCGGCTCTTCCACCCAGAAGCCTCCTCTATCCTGGGACCCTGCTCTGCACCTAGTCGCCTGGCTATGCGGTCCCTCCTCTGAGCAGCCACCTGGGGCCCTGTACAATCGCTCTGAGTCCCAGAGACCCGCCACACGCCTCTTCCTCCAGATAGCCACCCAGTATTCCGGTGCGGTCACTAGGAGTCCAAGCAACTCACTGCGTGCCTCCTCCTCCCTCCAACCGCCTGTTGCCCTGGGCAATCACTCTGAGTCGAAGTAACCCGCCCTGTTCCTCCTCCTCCTCCAGGTAACCCCCTGGGTGTTCAGGAGCGGTCGCTCTGAGTGGCTCTGAATCCACGTGACCCGCTGCACGCCTCCTCTGGGCAACCACCCGGAGCTCTGGTGCGGCCACTCGAGACCAAGCGACCCACCGCACTCCTCCTCCAGGCAGCCCCCCTGTGTTCAGGAGCGGTTGCTTTAAGTCCAAACCACTCACCAATCACCTCCTCCTCTGAGCAGCCGCCTGGAGCTCTAATGCAGTCACTGCGAGTCCAAATGACCCCACGCGCTCCTCCTCCTTCTCCTCCTCCTCCTCAGGGCAGGCCCCGGTGTTCAGAAGCAGTCGCTCTGAGTCCAAACAGCTCGCCGCGCAGCTCCTCCTCTGGCAACCGCCTGTAGCTCTGGTGTAGTCACTCCGAATCCTAGTGGCCACACTGCTCCTCCTTCTCCTCCTCAGGGCAGGCCCTGTTGTTCTGAGTCCACACAGCTCTCTTCACCGCTCCTCCCCTGGGCAGCCACCAGAGCCCCAGTGGTTGCTCCGAGTCCCAGCACTGTGCTGAGCGGCCTCCTCTACGACACTCCCAATTGTCCAAGTTCACTGCTCCAGCAGGGGGAGGGGTGTCTCCTACAGTTAATTATTGACCTATACAAGATGGAGTACTATGCGACCATTAAAATGATACTATGGAAATAAATATTTTGACATATTGCACACCCATGATATATTGTTGAGTGAACAAAGTAGATCATAGAGTAGAATGCTATTTTAACTTTTGTCTTTTTTCATGTGTGTGAAAATGTTCCACCTTCTTCTCTTTGTATTTACATACATAGATATATAGCAGCATTATTGATAAAAGTGAACACTGCTCACCTCTAGATGGTAGAATTTTTGGGATTACTTTCCGTCAAGAGTTTTCTCTTTGTTAGAAATTTAAAGAAAGAAATAAGCATGTATCAAAAGCATAATAATAAAACTACTTTCAAAGGAAAAATAGATCTTCTCTGAACCACACCTACTACCATCTCCTCTTAGTACTGAGTATCTTACCACTAAGACTGAACTACTTCCTTCGAGCCTCAATCCTAATAACTATATCTGTGTGGAGAACTGGTGTAACAGGAAATATATAATCCTGTTCTCATTGTATTTCCTTGCAATAATTACACAAGCTTAATTACAGCAAATAAATTAAAATCAATACACTGGAATCAATATACACAAAACAAAATGTGCTTGTTTTACAAGTCCTAATAGGATTCCAAATAGGAACTACTTATTAGCATATATTTCTAGCACATCTATCTTTCAATAGAAATTTGGGGGCATGGTGGGAGAAAAATCTAGAAAATTTTTCTTTTCTGGCACTTATCATCAGCCAAGTTTCGGCTCACCCAGTCTTGTTCATAATTGTTTGTACCCTGGCAAGACTGTGTTCATATTGTTCCACAGTGTGCCACAAAAGGTCTCTCTCTATCTTGAGTTCCTAGAAAAACCCCATAGTTCTACCACAACTCTTACTGTGATCAAGACTTGTAGATTTATTATGATCCACCAATTCTGAATTCAACACACACACACACAAACACACACACACACAAACTACAGAGGAGGATCTTAGTTCTTTATTCAAATAAAAGACAATCTTGTAATTTTTCTCATTGAAAAATTAATATATTCAATGAAAAATTATTTAGATTACAGAGAAAAGATAAAGAAGAAACATCATTTGATATCCTTCTACCTACCATTACACAGTTAAAAGTTTTACTGCTTGTCTTTTTGGCCTTTTCTATGCAAGTGTACATCTATGCATGTGTGTGAGTTTTGGTTAGACAAAAGGTAAAACAATAAAAAAGGAGATGTTCTTATTCCTGGAAGGATCAGTTGAACAGACTGTATTTTGTTTTTCAGAAATGAGGTTAGGCTGGGGATGTAGCTCGGTTGGTAGAGTGTGGCCCTGGGTTCAATCCCCAGTACAAAAAAAAAAAAAAAAAAAAAGAGGTTAGTCAGAAACTCCTATCCTGGGAAAAAATTCCAAACAGATCTTAGTACTTTTGTGTGGATTTTCCCTTTCTTTTATTTATGTAATTAAAAAGAGGAGAGCATCAAGGGTAAACAACATCAAAGAGTCATGCCCTCCACTTCCTATTTTCCAGAGCCAAGTACTTTCTACCCATTCACACCCTTTTCCTAATACTTACCTCCTTACTTCTAAATAGCACACCCATGTCGCTATTTCTGGAGTTTACAACGTTAGTGGTCATCTATTTCCTTATTATACCAGTTGAGGACTGAGCTCTGGTACATGCTCCTATACCCATGTTTTTTTCCTATACCTCAAACACACCATTATATTACAATTTTTGGTTAGAGCAGTGGACAGTTGAAAACATTATTTCAATGATATAAAATTATTGGCAGCTGAATTATGTGTGGCTGTATTGGTTAGCTTTGCTTGTAGGACTTTTTGTTTTTCCTTGAGTTAGTAATTGTCTTGTTTTTCAGTTTGTAGACATGTGTATTTAGATATTGAGAAAAAAAATTATCCCAATTTTTCTCAATGCCAACGCATGATGTGGGGCAGAAAACATCTGAAAGATCTAGAAATTATAATAAATTGCCTGAGCAATTTTCTTTTAGACTTCACCAGAACCAAGAGTCCATTCTGGAGTTGGATTTATCTGCCCAGCTAACTCTGCCTGATGAGATTCATACACTTCAGTTTGATGTTATTAAACCTAGAGTAATAAAGTTATCTAGCCATTTTTCTTGCTCAGTGTCTCTGTTAGAGAAATCTTTCAATGAACTTTATCAGAAGCCTTTGCTTTTGCAGAAAATTTAACGAAAATTATTGACACTTGCCCATAATCAATTTGCCCAGGAAGTTGCTTTATCTGTGTCCATTATTAATTCTCTTACACACTTTCCCAAGAAGTAGAAATACCCTCTCAACACATTAACACGTACTGCGTGATGTCTATACCTGATTCTTCCTGTGGCCATCTTGACATTTTTTTTTTTTATCTTGACATTTTTAATGAACTTTGAACAAGGGGCTCTCTGTGTTCATTCTGCACTGCATCTTACAAGTTACATAGCTGGTCCTGATTGGGCCCCTAGATCTGTGCCTTTTGCTTTCCTGGCAAGATCTTTTTTGCCAGAGCACCTATTCTGGTAACTTCCTGAGTAATGCTGTGTAGGAGGTAAGAGTTGTTGAAATTTTGCATGTCTGAAAAAAATCCTTATCTTACCCTCATATTCTAATAAGAGTGTGGCTCAATATAGAATTCCCAGTTGAAAATCATTTCCCCCCAGGGTTTTGAAGGCATTGCTTTCTTATCATCTGGTACCCAGTGCCTCTGTTAAGAGGACAGATGCCCTTCTGATTCCGGACCTGTGGATTTCATCTGTTTTTTCCCCCCTCTCAGTGACAGCTTTACCCTCTATTTTCTGGCATACAAGCTCGATGCCTGTCATCCTAGCTCATCTATTTGGTTTTTTCCAGGTGATTTAAAAAAAAAAGTCTTCACTTTAGCAGAATTTTGAGAGAAAACAGAAGATGTAAACACGTGTTTTTAGTCTGAGCTGCTTTTAAAGGTCTGTGTTACTTTTGAAGTCTGCCCTTTCTCTTGGTATGCAGAATTAGGTGGTTATAGTGGGGGATAATTTGCATTAGAAGCCCAAGTGCTTTCTGGAAGAGACACTAATGTTTCTTTTCAAAATTCAATGTTAAGGAAACCTTTGCTGCAGATGAGAAGGAACGCAAAGAAATCCAGACACAAATTCACCTTGAGAACAGAGACTGTGTTGGTAACCCTGCGCTGTGGTGCTGGATCAAGGGTTGGCTGCATGAGGCTGAATGGAAGAACCATCTCCTTGGAGCCCATAGCAGAGGTGTACTGAGTCAATTCTCTTTTTATTTTTTCCCCCCTCAAATAATTTAATAACATGACAGTGATTCAAAATATGAAAAGAAGATTCAGACTTGTTCCCTCTACAGGGGATGCTACCATGATTACCTCGCAGGAGCATGATTAAAGGCAATGCCCAGGCTGGATTCTAAAAGGCAAGGTGGTAAGAGGCTCCAAGGCTTATAGGTTGAAGGGCTTGTTTACTCTCCAAGGAGTAATAGGTGGAAGAGACATTAGGCAGAAGAGGCTTGAAATTTAAGGGACCCTTCAAGGACAGGGCACAACTTCTGGGTCATGAGCATCTTGTTCTTTCTTGGGAGTTGGTGGGGGGATATATCAGGGCTTCATTCATGCTGAGAACATGCTCTACCATTGAGCTATATGTTCAGTACCCCCAAAGTATTTCTGGATTTTTTAAAATTGTCTTGAGTGTTCGTTATGAGCAAGTCTGTCACGTTTCTTCGGCATATAGACCTGATTTCTCTGCTCATTGAGAAAGTACAGAAACATGAGCTCATTAAGCCAGAGGTTCCAATTCCATCTACATTTCTATCTCCAGCTCCCCATGTTTGACAATTTCCTTCCCAGTCCTCTACCGTTGAACATCGATGTGTGTGGTTTTTAATCATTATGAATACTGCCACCCATATCCCCAAACCACATAGTTTTGTACCTGTTCTTCACTTATTTTTCCCCATGCACATCTTACATATTGTGTTTTTTAGAAAAATTGTTGCTTCCTTGGACTTAGTGTGATTTTACTTGGGAAAAAAAAAAAAAGGATTTTCTTATAAATATTCAACAGATTAATGAACGGAAGGAATGACAAGATCACTTGAACCTCTTTTTTATTTGAGAATAATATTTGTTAAGTTTTGATTTCCATCTCTGATAGAATTGAAATGCATTTACAATATGATTATTATATTTGATCACTAATATTCCAGAAAGAAGGACATTTCTCATCTCTGAGATTCTAACTCTACCTACCTGTATCTCCATTTACAAGTGCGTATTCGATGAGCATTTCTCAATGAATTCCACCCATGTAAAAGTAGTCTGATAATAAAATTAAAGCAGTCTTTCTCTGCATTTTTAAAGGTAATGGAAATTTGAAGTACAGGGTAGCTGAGTCCTGAAGGCAAGACAACAGTGTTACCACACTGACCACCTTGCAGATGAATGTCAGGATGTGGCATGCTGTCCTTGTCCCTCATTGTGCACACTGTCAAAATGTACTCATTGTAGGTGAGAAGATTGACATCGGCTCTTCCTTGCCATCCTGGATGGCTTTCATGGCTCCATGAGGGATGTGGTGACTGCATACATGCGCAACGACAGAGGAGTGCCCGGAAAGGGTATGCGTGCCCAGGTTTGTTTTGTGCTACCCAAGTTTGCTGTGCAAGCTCCCTTGAAGGTGACTATTGATTTTCTTCCAAATTCAAGGGCAGGAGACTTCATAAACAGATGGCAGTGGTTATGCTAAATTATCTTTAATTAACATATATAGCACAATAGCACTACTAATTTTTTTAAAGAAATTAAAGAATATCTCTTTCCTAGTAATGCAGCAGTTAACTTCAACTTCTCTTTATCCTTTACCCTCCTCAGTGTCTGGTTGGTTACCTAGCTTGGCATTGCAACTTACAAAATATCTTGCAAGTCACTTATCTCCTTTCCATTCTGAGTTACCATTGTTTTAATTCATGTTGTAGCTCTACTAGATGTTCCCAATACTACCTAAGCAAGTTTCCTATCTCTGGGTCTCCTTTCCTTAATAACTCCCCACCCTAAGCTAGTCTGATCACTCATTGGCTTAAAAATCTTAATGGAGATAATATTTACAAATGGTTAAGAAAGTAAGAGAGACCATGAAGCTCTCTGGGGTTACCATACATGGAAGCCTACCATCCCTGAGTCTGAGGAAGCAAGGAAGGGACCAGTAACCCAGAGTGACCAGAGAGATTAGGATAGGCGGGCGTGCTGGCTTTTGATAGAGGAATGTAACACTGCATACTGTAACAGGACAGGGAGGAAACTGGGGAAATAAATATGTAACCCACTTTTGCATTCCCTCTGATTTCCTGCTGGGGTGTCCCATTGCCAAACCCCTCTAACACCTAAATGGCAAGACAGACAGCACGGGGTCATACTGTCCACAGTATCTTGGGATATAGAGTAGGTGAAGAATGGCTATGTGATGGAAAGGGACATGTGGGGACAATTCAGCACAGTTGCTTTTCGGACTCTCCCAAGCAGAACACATTTCTCCCTTCTTGATATTCCAAAAACATTCTATTTATACTTCAACAGAGGCACCTGTGATATTATATTTGTAAAGTATTTCCATGTTTAGACTTTATCTCCTTCATTTAAGGACTCTGTCTTAGTTACCACAATATTCTTAATACTTAGCATTATATTGCATACAGAGGTCTCAATATATGTTTCTGAATAAAAGATGATGGCATGCTTATCTTGGGGAATCCATAGTGAACATCTTTCATAATGCATATATGGTGACTTTGGACAGTTTCAGGTCAATGGAGTCAGGGATTGGAGAAATGCAGAATGCAGAGATGGTGTTTGCTTACTTAGATGAGATCATGAATGTAAAAAGCACTTTGTGAGATATAATGCTATTCAAATATTACTAGCATCATTTCTATTTTTTCTGGAATGAAAATATGGAGGAATAAAAGAAAACAAACAAACAGTGGTCAATAGGGAGAAGATCAAATCCTTGCTAGTCCCTATTACAAGGAGAAAGTTGAAACCGACAAACAAAGCTGCTTATTCAGCTAGGACCAGTGACCAGATCAAAGTCATTGAAGACTATTTTCTGTTCTAATCCTGGCTCATTTTGTAATATTTGGTAAATCACTTAACCTTTCTGCAGTGCAGTTTTTCCAATCCATTAAGTGTCTATTATAGTACCTTCTCCCTGCTGATGTGCAAGGATGTTTGGGTGATTCATTTGATGGTGGCTATAAAGCACTTTGAGATCCACAGAGAAAGTCAGAGAGATACAAGGTTTAACTGGGATTGTTAATTAGAAAGTCTTTCTTCATTGGTTGAGTCTGTGATTCCCATTGGTAGTTTAAACTGCTTTTCTGGGTTCTTTCCAATTTCACTTCTAAACATAATTACAAGGGTGCCATGATATCATGATATCCCTAATGATGGGACTGTATTCATCATAGTTAACTAGTTGGATAAATGTAGAACACTAGAAAGGTTAAAGGATTTTGAGTCTGTCTTAAGTTAACTAAGGAAAACAAAGAATGATTTCACTGGAGAAAAATTATCAGTGAGTGAATGAAACAAGTTGGGGACATTAAAAAAAAAAAAACAACTATCACGACCTTTGGCACTTGACCCCTAACACATGACTTTCTTGCCTTGTTCAGGAAAAAGGACAACTGGTTCCAGAATGTAAAGAAACTTAGTTCATATTGCTTGCTATGTAAAATTTAGGTTTATTTTTCTGTCAGTGATTTTCTTTTACAGATTCCTCTAAGTGATACTACCTTCACAGAGGAGACTAACAGTGACTCTTTATGGAGATACTGAGAGATTGCAGTAGGGCCTCCTCATATGGCTTTGCAAGAATGAGAAAATATGGTCATTATTTGTAATTCTAAGTCTTATTTTGCTCTTTCAGGTTGAGAAATAATGTGAGATATTTCTCCATTATGGCTTTTTGGAATTTTTTTATTAAAAAAATCAGAGCATATAAATATTTATCTCATAGCTTGAGCTTTATGACTCTAAAGAGAAATTTAAGATTGGATTGTATGTCTAGTCCTCTCTCTCTCCCCTGAGAGCTGGCCTTATACTTTATAGCAGTAGGTTTGCATATTGAAATGCCAGCTTGACCTAGCTGCCTTAAAGTCCTGAATGTCAAGTCCACACCAGAATCTATTAATTTTTCTTTACAAGTTGGTGATCTTTTACTTTCCCCTAAGTATATCTTTGCCATGAGGGGGATTCTAGGTCCCCAGTAATATTACCAGCCCATGGCACATGCCCTGTTATCACATACTAGCATTATGTACTGTTGAGTTTGATGTATCCTTTTCCTGGAGTTCATAGAAACGGCAGGAAGTGGAGTAGACACGAGTCGTAGCAACTCAGTTCGTGATGATTGAAGGAAATATTTGAGTCAACAGAGAAATTACAGATTCACAAAATAAACATTTACATTTTATGTTACAGAATGACGCTAAATTTCCTTCAAGACACCAGAAATAGAATTAAAATGAGGGAAAGAGGGCATGAAAGGAGCAAGAACCTACTGGATCCCTTTCGTTTATAGTGTAGTGGGTACCTTCTATATTTTCTATTTTATCTTTATTTTTATCTTTACATGAGGCATAGTTTTATTCATTTAAGTTATAAACAATGATTAAAAACTAGGCCAAAAAATTTAAAAAAAAATTCCCAATTATGGTCCCTGGCAAACTATCAATCATCAATAGATTGAAATTGCTTTATGTTGGGGTTGGGAATATAGCTCAATAGAAAAGTGGATATTTAACATGTGCAAAGCCCTGCATTTAATTCCTAGGCCCCCTAGGCCCCCAAAAAGCTTAATGTTGAGGTATTGGTGGCATTAAGGTGGTTGCTTTTCTTTATAAAAAGTAATTTTTAAAATAGATTAAACAGGGTCTATGTACTTCTCGTCACATAATTCAAACAGAATTGTAAAGCAGATGTCATACAGTGTCATACCATCCCTTCCCTGACTAATGCGATTTCACCACCTTTGAACCCCTGTCCTCTATCCCTCCACTAATTCTGTTAGGAGCTTTTCAGAACCTCTCTGTGTACACATGTGTGTGCATGTTATATACACATGTGATTCATATCTTTATATATGTATCACTATCTTAGTTTGCTTTGGTTGCTATAACAAAAATACCATGGACAGGGTAACTTATAAATTACAGAAATAAATTTGTCATAGTTCTGGAGACTGGGAAATACAAGATTAAGGCATTTGTAGATTCAGTGTCTGATGAGGGACCATTTCTGGTTTATAGATGACTGAATTCTCACAGTAGAAAGAGGGATAAAAGACCTTTCTAGGGTATCTGCTAGGGCACTAATTCCATTCTTGAGGGCTTTGCCCTTATGATCTAATCACTGTCCCAAAGCCCTACTTCCTAATATGATCACCTTGGGGGTTAGGTTTCAAGATATGAATTTGGGATTATATAAACATTCAGACCACTGCTATCACATCATACATATTGTATATCATATCTAATGCACATAAGATTTATGTTTTTTTTTTTTTTTTTTTTATGGTGCTGAGGATTGAACCCAGGGCCTTGTGCATGTGAGGCAAGCACTCTACCAACTGAGCTATATCCCTAGGCCAATATATATCTTTTATATTTTGACAAAAAATAGATTGCTGCTGAATTCTGTAATTTTCTTTTTTGTACCTTATACCTTATAGACATATTTCCATTTCAGTGTGATTATTCTATTGCATTCATCCTAATGGTTATAAAGTATTCCCCTAAGATATAGTCTAACTTACTTAAACAATTCCCAATTGGCTGATACTTGTTTCCACCTATTATCATAATGCTGCAATAAACTTCTTTCTGCAAAGATTCTTTTATGTATTTTGGAAATGAAACATTACAGGATAAATATCTAGAAATGAAATTTCTGGACCAAGAATATAAGCATAGGAATTTTTAGAAATATTGCCAAATTGAAAAGGACTGAACTTCCCATTAGAATCTTGGGAAAATATTTAATTATCAATGTCTTTAGCAGCATTGGTTAAGTGTCTTAGTCCATGTTATGTGTTGCTGTAACAAAATACAAAAGAATGGATAATTTATAAAGAACAAAGATTTATTGGTTCATGGATGTACAGACTGGGGGATTTAAGATCAAGGAGCTGCATCTGCTGAGGGACTTCCTACTGCATCATAACATAGTAACAGGCATTGTATGGTAGAACAAAGCACGAGAAAGAGAAAGAAGGGGTCAAAATTGCTTTCATAACAAACCCACTCTGCAATAATGAAACTACTTCCTGATAATCCCATTGATCCATTTGTGAGGGTAGAGCCCTTATGAACTAATCTCTTCCTATAGGTCTTACCTTTCAACACTATTGTATTGAGGATTAAGTTTCCAACACGTGATTTCGGGGGACACATTCAAACCAAATCTGCAAGCGAGACCAGATCACCCAGGGCTGTTCTGGCTTTGGAAATCGGGACTTCAGTCAGTGTTACTTTCACTTTGCAAACAGAAAACAAGTAGGGCAAAGGGCACTCACTAAACCAGTGACTCGCCAAAGGAGGTCCTCGGACCAGAAGTATTAGCACTACCTAAGAAAATTGTTAGAAACACAGGTTCGCAGGTCCCATCCTAGACTTGCTCAGTCAGAAACTCTGGAGGCAGGGCCATAATAAAATGATGGCATTTGCAGGCAAATGGATGAAATTGGAGAATATCATGCTAAGTGAGATAAGCTAATCTCAAAAAACCAAAGGATGAATGATCTTGCTGATAAGCGGATGATGACACATAATGGGGGGTGGGGGGGCAAGAATGGAGGAAGGAGGGACTGTATAGAGGGAAAAGAGAGGTGGGAGGGGTGGGGGGGAAGGAAAAAACAACAGAATGAATCAAACACCATTACCCTATGTAAATGTATGAATATGCAAATGGTATGCTGTTACTCCATGTACAAACAGAAACAACATGTATCCCATTTGTTTACAATAAAAATAAATTAAAAAAAAAAAAAAGTTCCTCAGCTCACTTTGATGCTTGCCAAAATTTGAGAACCGCTGCAGAAGAGCTTGATAAAAGTGAGGGTGCAGTTTTCCAATACTTCTTTTATGCCTCTCAGAGGTGAACCTGGAATTCTCTGGTTTTGGTTCAAGGTACCCAGGGCTGCAGACTCTCTGCAGCTTACGTCATGAGTGTGGGACAGTGTCATTCTGTGGGAACACTTAATTCCATGTAAGGCATCTCTGGCTCCCCTATAGTTATAAATCTCTCTGTTCTATTTCTTATTGCATCAGATGTTGTACAGTGGACATGCCAAATATTAGCACAATTTTGGCTTATTGTCTGATAAATGGCACCTCATTCCTATTTAACATTATATAAATGAGGTTGAGCATCTTTTTATTTCACGGGCCACTTTGTACTTTTTTCTCTTTTCTTATTATCTCTTTTTGTTTGCTACATTTTCTACACATTAGTTGTCTTTATTAACAGTGTAAAAGTTAATTTTAAGGATATTAGCTCTTTGTAATTTGTGTTGCAAATTTGTTTTCCCTCATTTGTATTTATTATTTAAATTTAGTTACAGTACATTTTTGCATCAAAGATAGTTAAAATTTTTATGTAGTCAAATTTATGTTTTTATCTTCTGAATTTTGAATTTTATGTATGCTTAGATAGATCTTACCAACTCTAGATAATAAAAATACCCATATTTTCTTCTGACTTTATGGTTTTATTTTTAGCATATAAATCTTTGATATAAATGGAATTTATTATGACTTAAGGAATGAAGTTTTGCACTTAAAACTTATATTTTCCAAAAACTTGAAATTTACCCCAGAATCATACATTAAATAATCTATATCTTCTCCAATGTAATGAGCTACCTGATGAACTATATTAAAAGCTAGAATATGTATTTGGGATTATTTCTAGAACTTATCCCACTTATTAAGATTGAATTTATTTTCAATTTAGGAAAAAGAAAAAGGTTTTCAACACAAATGTTTCTAACCAAGAACAGAGTTCACTCTTCCAGTTATTTAGTTTCCCCCTATTTTTCCTTCAGGAGTGACTGAAAGCTTTTTTCATTTAGATATTACATATGTATTTTGTATTTTGTAAATTTTTGGAATGTAGTGCCAGTTTGTTTTCTGTTGTAATAACTAAATACCATGGACTGAGTAGTTTATAAAGAATAGAGGTTTATTTAGTTCAAGGTTCTGGAGGCGGGGAAGTCCAAGAGCTTGGCATGGGCATCTGGTGGGGGTCTTGTGCTCCATCACAACATGGTGCAGGGCACCTCATGGTGAGACGGAGCAAGCGTGCTAGCTGGAGCCTCTCTTCCTCTTATGATAAAGCCATTAGTGCCATTTTGCGGGCCCACACTAAGTCTTCATCTAGTCCTAATTACCTCTCAAAGATCTCACCTCCAAACAATTAGCATAGGAATTGTTTAATGAAGTTTCCAAACCAGGAACTTCTGGTGGCCACTGAAAGGAACTGTAGCATGACATTTCCTCCCATGATAAGCTAGCTTCTCATCGCTAGTTATATGCATATAGGAAAGCTCAATGTTCTTTGTGCATTGATTCCTTATGAATTCTCATATTATCTCTATTAGTTTTTGGTGGATCGTATGAGTTTCTTACGATTACAATAATTCCATACTAATAATATTAAGCCTCCTATCTATGAAGTTAGACTCTATTATGCAGTGTATTCTATTGTAGAATATGACTTTTCCCCCTGATTTTACAAATATCACCTTTTTAATGAGGCAAATTGCATGCAGCATTTACCAATTTTAAGTTTGTAAATCTAATTTTTGGTGAGCATAAACACTTGTGTAATTACCAACACAATTATAATGTAGA
Source organism: Sciurus vulgaris (assembly GCF_902686455.1). NCBI lineage: Eukaryota > Metazoa > Chordata > Mammalia > Rodentia > Sciuridae > Sciurus > Sciurus vulgaris. The sequence goes on along the minus strand of NC_136470.1, from coordinate 18,132,946 downwards.
ACATGTTAATTCCTCCTAAAATTTCCCTCTTGCTCCTTTCTAGTCAATTCCTTCTCCCTATTCCTAGCTCTAGCATCGCTAAATGGTTTGTTATTATTAAGTTCCCTTCTTTTTAGACTTTTGTACAAATGGAACACTATAGTATGAAGTCATTGTGTCTGACTGTTTTCACTTACTCCATTATATAGATAGGCAATGATTTGCTTATATTATTTAGGTGATCAGCATTTGGGTTGTTTACAAATTTGGGGCTATTAATTAATAAAGAGGCTATTCACACTCAGGTATATGTAATTGGGCATATGTTGTCATTTCTCTTGAGTTAATTATTAGGAGTGAGTCAATTGAGATTAGAAGAGTGTATTTACATTAATAAGAAAACTGACAAACCTGTTTGTATGAGTGTATCAGTTTGCATTTCCAATAGTAACATACAAGCATTTAATTTTTTCCTATGGTCTAAATGTGTTCCCCTAAATTCATTTGTTGGAAACTCAAACCTAATGCACAAACACTGGGAAGTGTGACCTTTGGAAGGTGATTGAGTTGTGAGGGTTTTTCTTCATGATCGAATTGTGATCCTTACACAAGGGCTGGGAGTGGATTTGCTCTCCTTCACTCTTGCCACATGAAGACAGCACCTGTTCCTCCAGAACTGAGAGTAAACAAATTTCTTTTCCTTATAAATTATCTAGTCTTGGGTAATTGTGTTACTGTAATATAAAACAGACTAAGATGGTGTGGTCTATTTTCTTTGTTTAAGTTCCAGTGATGTTCTGTGGTTTCTCCATGGAGTTTTAATTTGCATTTCCAAAAAGACCAGTGATGATGAACATGTTTTCATTGTTCTTATTTACTGTTTAAGTATGTTATTTGATGAAGCATTTGTTTGAATTCCCTCCTCCCTATCTTTAATGGAGCGTTTGCCTTACTGAATTGTCAAAGTTCTGTATCTATACTTGAAGCAAATCTTTTATCAGTTGTTTTATACATTTTCTCCCAGTCTATAATTCGCCTTTCTATTTTCTTAACAATAACTTATGAAGAGCAAACTTCTGAATTTTTGAAATCTAATTTATTAATATTTTTCTTTTTTGGGGCATAGGATTGAACTCGGGCACACCACTGAGCCACATTCCCAGTCCTATTTTGTATCTTATTTGACACAGGGTCTTACTGAGTTACTCAGTGCCTCACTTTTGTTGGGCTGGCTTTGAACTCTCAATTCTCCTGCCTTAGCCCCCTGAGGTGCTGGGATTACAGGCGTAGGTCACTGCGTCTGGCACTGTTTTTTAAAGAAATCTAGTGTAACCCAAGGTAAGAAATATTTCTCAGTTTTTCTTCTAGAAGTCTTGAAGTTTGAATTCTTATACTTAGGTTTGTGATAATTTCTGAGTAAAACTTTGGATAGGTCTAAAGATGAAAGTTAAGGTTCTCTCTAGTTTTTTTTTGCTATATTAACATCCAGTTTTCCACTATATATTTTGAAAATAATAACCTTTTCACACTGGAATATATTGGGACCTCTGTTGGGAATCAATGAGCTATGTATGTGTAGATCCATTTCTGAACTCACTCTTCTGTTCCATTGGTTTACATGTCAATATCAGTCAGTTTTGATTACTTAAACTTTATATTATTGTCTGTTTGTAAGTTTTGTAATATTTGAGAATAAGACTTCCAGCTTTCTTTTTCTTTTTCAAAAGATTTCCGATTATTCCTTTCCTTTTTCTTTGGTGTACTCTAGGTGTTTTATATTTCTGTATAACTTTTAGAATCTTCTTGTAATTTCTACGAGAAAAAATGCTGATATTTTGGATTGTGATGATCAATTTGTGGAGAACAGATAGCTTAAGAATTTTGGTTCTTATGATTCATGAACATATCTTTCCATTTGTCTACTTATCTTTAATTATATTCCTAAGTAATGTTTAGTAGTTTTCTATTTGCATATTTTATATATTTTTTAAAAAATTTGTTACTCTATATTTCATATTTTATTATATTTCAATGATGCTTGCCTTTAATTTCTAATCATTTACTGGTTGTATGTAAGAATAATACTGATTTTGGTATGTTGATCTTGAATTTTGTGACTTTGTCATTATTTCAAGTAGATGTTTTGTAAACTCTTTAGAATTTGTTATGTAAACAATAATGTTGTTTGCAAATAAGGATAGTTTTATTTCTTTACTTTCCTGTGTTCCTTTTTATTTATTTGTTTGGAGTAAAAGCTTTCAGTCTTTTGCCAGTAAGTATGGTATTGTCTTTAGTTTTTCATAAATACTTTTTGTTAGATTTAGAAGGTTCTGTTTTATTCTTAGTTTGCTGCATGTGGGGTTTTCTTTTTCTAAATGACAAATAGGTATTGAATTTCATCAAGTATATTTTTTCCTGCATTTATAGAGACAAATGTGATTGTTCGCTTTTAGTCTATTAATTTGATGACTCATCTTTTTAAATGTTAAACCAACTTTACATAACTGGGATAAACCACATTGATTATTATGTGTTATTCCTTTTATGTATTTTTAAAAAATTTTTTAAGTTGTTGATGGACCTTTATTTTATTTATTTATATGTGGTACTGAGAGTTGAACCCAGTGCCTCACACATGCTAGGCAAGTGCTACCACTGAGTCACAACCCCAGCTCCCTTTTAAGTATTTTAATTGACTAAAGTATTGTTAAGGATTTTTATATCTATGTTCATGAGGGTTATTTATCTATAATTTTATTTTCTTGTAATATTATGTAATATCTTTACCTTATTATAATTATGATAATTTAAAAGTTTTTTCATTCTGAGTGTACTTTTTCTACTGTTTGCAATTTTTTTTTTTAAATTGGGCCACATCTCCAACCCTTTTTACATTTTATTTTGAAACAGGGTCTCCCTAAGTTGCTTAGGGCCTTGCTAAATTGCTGAGGCTGGCTTTGAACTTGTGATCTTCTTGTTTTATTTAGCCTCTCAGGTTGCTGGGATTGCAGGCATGTACCACCATGCCTGGTCTACTGGTTACATTTAAAAAATTTCAATAAATATGTACTTTAAGCTTTATTTTGAGAAGGAAGATGGTGGAAATGAGTTAGGTAGTGGAGTCTTGGTCTCCTCACAACACAGAAAGCAGGCAGTGAAAGAAAAGCAGAACAGAAAGGCAAGTGACAAAGTTAATGCTCCGAGACTTCATATTACATACTCTGGAAGGACTGGAAGGAAGGTTAGAGTAGGAGACAAACTCAAGTCCTCTAACACCGCCCACCCCCAAACCTGACCTGTGGATGGGAAGTGGAAAGGGGTGAGAGAGAGGCAGGGGGTGGGAGAGAGAGTGAGAGACAGGAAGAGGAAGAGAGAGAGGGAGACAGGAAGAGGAAGAGAGAGAGACAGGAAGAAGAAGAAGAGAGACAGAGACAGGAAGAGGAAGAGAGAGAGACAGGAAGAAGAAGAAGAGAGAGAGAGAGACAGGAAGAGGAAGAGAGAGAGAGAGACAGGAAGAGGGAGAGAGAGGGAGAGACAAGAAGAGGGCGAGAGGGAGAAGGTGGGAGAAAGAGTAAGGAAAGGAGAGGGAAGGAGGGAGAGAGAGAAAGAAGTGTGTGTGTGGGGAGAGGATATTCTTTCTCAAAACAGTGCAAACAGCTTAAAACCAAACTGAAAAGAAAGCTGAGGTGGGGTCTGCAGCCATCTTGTAGAGGCCTGAGCTGAAAAGTGGCCCCTTCAATCAACAGGATGTCTTTCCACACCCAGATAGAGGCAAATTAAACCAAGGGGGATCCTCTTCAGTGGAACCTCTTAGTAATTCATCCAGAAAGAACTTCTAGATGGACCACTACTAGCTGTAAATTGCTGAAATCCCCTTCCCATCCCCCTTCCCTGTGCTGGGTAAGTGCACCTCACCTTGCTCAGCCTCTGCGACCCAGGCCAGGGTGAAAGCTCTGCACAGTGTCTGTTGCTCACTCAACTCAAACAATAATGAAGCAACTTTGGCTCTGAACCAAGGAAAGCAGATTTACTAGACCCAATCACTGATGCCGGGGGGGGGGGGGGGGGGGGGGGGGGAGGTAACATGGGAAGCCTAGGAACAGTCCCTGGAATCAGAGTGCCACAGAAGGAAGCTGCCAGAATATCCAGTGACACAGAGACCCAGCAGGAAATTGCCAGAAGCTACGCAGCAGAAAGGGGCTGATAGTGGCCTTCACAGGTACACAGCCTGAACTGTGACTGGGCATTGTTTGGATACTCGCAGGATCCTTGCTTCAGACTTAGTAAGCAGAGGGAATCAACACCTGCCATTCACAGCCTGGGACAGTGGAAACTAGAGTTCAGGTGAACCATTGGAGGTGCTTCACTGCAGTACCTCAGAGAGCCGTGTTGACCTGGGGGATACTTCTGTATCACAGATCACCCACGGAAAACCCACAGCCAGAGTTTCTACTGGGGAGCAGGTATGTGGTGACCCACAGCAAACACAGGGGCACTCCAAAGCCTTCATCCTGAAGTACTGCACACAATGGCATCAGCCAACCCACGACACTGCACCCTCCAAGAAGTCAGCTGCAGGACTCTGAGCTGAAAGGATCAGAAACTGTGGGAAGGAGGTTCACAGCAACTAGGAACTTGGCTCCTGGGCCCCTGAAACTTGGGAGAGATCCACAGCCAAAGACCAATGGACATCTGCTAAATGTCCAAACCTCAATGAAATCCAAAGCGAGATTCAACAAGAATTTTCTTCACCTTGACATGGAATATGATAAGCAGTCTAATGTTAATGTTAATCATATAAATAACTCCTTAATTTGATAATTGCTAACCCAATAGCCAACATTGTATCTTCAACCCATTTGAATGCATTTCATCTAATGATTTAAAGCATTAATTGGAGTCAATCTTCCTATCTTTTTTTTCCCTAGCTCTGGTTTAAACCTGCTTCTACCCCCATGCATCCTCTTGTACTATTTGCTACTACTTCAAAGAAAACACCCATTAATCTATTTCTTCTTTCTACCTTGGTGTAAATTCCCATTTGATAGCTTCTCTCTCCCTCGCTCGCTTTTTTTCTTTCTGTCTCTCTTTTCCCCCTCCTATTTGCCCAATCTTTCTTCCTTTGTCCTCTTTATGGTAACATGCAATGTAACAACTCATTTTTGGACCTGTTCCAGAACTTTACTATAGGTTTATTCCTGAATTTGAGGAACTGAAGAGAATGATTGCACCATGATTTTGTTTTTGTAAGGTTGAATAGAATGAGGCTTGACTCAGAATTGATTATAGTAAATAGGGCTCAGTGGCATCTCTTAAAGTAGTGATGTTATTGGGATCAGCATAGGTGAAACATTGAATTAAAATATCAGTTTCTGGATATTCACCCAACCCAAGGCTCTTAAGATAAAGAAGCTCACAAAGTAGTGCTTCACTTAAAAGAAAAAGAACTATGCCAATAGATGGGTAGAGATACAAACAATATGGAAAAGCAAGGAAGCAGACCATTCCAAATTACCCAAAGGCTTCAACAACTAACTTCATTGACACCACAGTGGAGGAAAAGTCAGAGAAGAAATTTAGAAAGCTTATAGTTAAACTGTTACATGAGTTAAAAGATAATGTGAGGAGTAAAATCAGAGAGAAAATATGGGAAGTGAAAGATCATTTCAATAAAGAGATAGAGATTCTGAAAAAGAACCAAACAAGAATTCTTGAAATAAAGGAATCAAAAAACCAAATTAAAAATTCAATGGAAAACATCACCAATAGATTAGACTACTTTAAAGACAGATTTTCAGGCCTCAAAGACAAAGTACATAACATTGAAAATAAAGCTGACTCTAGAGAACAGATGTTAAGAGACCATGAACATAATATTCAAGAAATCTGAGATAATAGGATAGATGGAGACTGAAATACAAACTAAAGGAATGCACAATCTTCTCAATGAAATAATATCAGAAAAATTCCCAAACCATAAGAATGAAATGGAAATTCAAATACAGAAGGTATATAGGACTCTAAAAATGCAAAATAACAACAGATGCACTCCAAGACCCATTGTTTTGAAAATGCTTAACACAGAATAAAGATAGAATTCTAAAAACTGCAAGAGAAAAACAACTGATCACATTTAGAGGTAAACAGATTCAGATTTCAATTAATTTCCCAATCCAGACTTGAAAAGTTAGGAGGACTTATGGTAATATATACCAAGCTCAGAAAGAAAATGGATGCCAACCAAGAATGTTATACCCAGTAAAATTAAGCTTCAGAATTGAAGATGAAATAAAACATTTTATAATAAAAAAAGCAAAAAGATTCATAATTAGAAAGTCTGCACTATAAAATACACTCAAAAAGTATTTCATAAAGTAGATATAAAAAATAAAAATTAAAACCAGCATAGAGAGGAATTATATTGGAAGAATGGTCAATCAAAGAAGAATCAAATCCAATTTAAACACTAGAAACAAATAAAAATGGCAGGAGATAAAAATTATCTCTCAATACTAACATTGAATGTAAGTGGTCTGAACTCTTCAATCAAAAGACATAGGTTGGCAGATTGGATTAAAAAGAAGGCCCAACAATATGTTGTCTGCAAGAGACTGACCTTACAGGGTTGATGGGAAAAAATATACCATTCACATGTAAACAAGCAGGGGTTACTATTCTCATATTAGAGAAAGTGAACTTCAAGTCAAAATTTATCAGAAGAGACAAAGAAGGTCATTTCATACTGCTTAAGGGAATCATACATCGACACATATAATGATCATATATTGTTATGCCCCAAACAATGAAGCATCTATGCACATCAAACAAACCCTTATCAAGGATCAAATAGCCTGTAATACAATAATACTGGGTGACTTTAACACACACCTCTCTCATCACTGGATAGAGCATTCAAATAAAAACTAAGTAAAGATTCCACAGAACCAAAAAACACAATTTGGACCTAACAGACATCTATAGAATATTTCATCCATCAGAGACTGAATTCTCTTTCTTCTCAGCAGCATATAGAACATTTTATAAAATAGACCATATTTTAGGTCACAAAGCAAATCTTAGCAAACACAAAAAATAGAGATTATACCTTGCATTCTGTAAGACCATAATGGGATGAAATTAGAAATCAACAATAAGATAAAACATGGAAACCACTCTAATACCTGGAGATTAAGTAATACACTGTTGAATGATGAATGGATAGCAGAGGAAATAAGGAGGGAAATTTAAAAAGTACTTAAAAGTCAGTGAGAATACTGATACAACATATCAAAATCCCTGGGACAATATGAAGACAGTTCTAAGAGAAAGTTCATAGCACAGGGCTTGTGCATTAAAAGAATAGAAAGATACCAAATCAATAATCTAACGTTATATCCCAAGCCTTAGAAAAAGAATAAACTGACACCCAAATTAGTAGAAGAGAGGAAATAATTAAAATCAGAGCCTAAATTAATGAAATGGAGATAAAAAATACAAAATACTAACAAAACAAAAAGTCAGTTTTTTTGAAAGAATAAACCAAATTGATAAAATCTAAGCCAAACTAACCAAAAGAACAAGGGAAAAAAACTCAAGTTTTCAAAATCCAAGAAGAAAAAGGAAAAAAACACCAGAGACACTTCTGAAATCTAGAGGATCATCAGAAATTATTTTGAAAATTTATAATTCAATAAGCCAGAAAATCTTGATGATATGGACAAATTCCTAAAGACATATGATCTATGCAAATTGAACCAGGAGGATACAGAAAACTTAACCAGATCAATTTCAAGTAATGAATTGAATCAGCTATCGAAAGTCTTCCAACAAAAAATGCCCTGGACCAAACAGAGTCTCAGCTTACTTCTACCAGAACTTTAGAGAAGAACTAATACCAACCCTCCTTGAATTATTCCATGAAATAAAAAAGGAGGAACTCTTGAACTCATTCTACAAAGCCAATATTACCCTGCTACCAAAACCAGACAGACACATCCAGGAAGAACACCTCAGACCAATATCCTTGACAAACATAGATGAAAAAATTCTCAGTAATATATTTGCAAACTGCATACAAAAACACATTAAAAAGATAGTGTACCATATCAAGTGGGTATCGTCTCAGGGATGCAAGGTTGGTTCAACATGGAAATCAATAAATGTAAATCAGCACAGAAATAGATTTAAAGACAAGAATCACATGATTGTCTCAATAGATGCAGAAAAGGCATTTGACAAAGCCCAGCACCTATTCATGTTTAGAACATTAGAAGAACTAGGAATAGAAAGAACTTACCTCAACGTTGTGAAGGGTGTACGTGGCAAAACCAAGAATCAGACAGCATTATTCTGAATGGAGAAAAACTGAAAATATTTCCTCTAAAAACAGGAACAAGACAAAGGTGCCCACTTTCACTACTCCTAGTCAACATGGTCCTTAAAACTTCAGCCTGAGCAATTAGTCAAGAGAAGGAAATTAAATGGATATAAATAGGAAAAGAAGAGCTCAAATTAGGGACTGATTCAAGATGACGGCCTAGAGGGTGGCTGCATTTCATGTTGCTCCAGGACTCAGGATTCAAAAGAGGAGATATTGAGACACTTGGGACCAACTCAAAGCAGCCGGGTGACTCTCACCCGTTGGGAAGGCGTCCCGGATGGGACGGTGATCCCGGAACGCAGGGAACTTTGTGAAGTAGAGCTGCCGGCGAGACACCCCTCCCCCGCTGGAGCAGTGAACTCGAACAGCTGGGAGGCCGCTCGGCACAGCGCTGGGACTCAGAGCAACCACTGGGACTCCAGCGGCTGCCCAGGGGAGGAGTGGCGAGGAGAGCTGTGTGGACTCAGAACACCGGGGCCTGCCCTGAGGAGGAGGAGGAGGAGCGTGGCCGCTTGGATTTGGAGTGACTGCACCAGAGCTACAGGCGGTTGCCAGAGGAGAAGCCGCGCGGCGAGCAATTTGGACTCTTAAGTGACCGCTTCTGACCACGGGGCTTGCCCTGAGGACGAGGAGGAGAAAGAGGAGCGCGGCCGCTTGGATTCAGAGTGACTACACCAGAGCTACAGGCAGTTGCCAGAGAAGAAGCCGCGCGGCAAGCTGTTTGGACTCTAAGCGACCACTTCTGAACCCCGGGGCCTGCCCAGAGGACTAGGAGGAGAAGGAGGAGCGCGGCGGGGTCGTTTGGACTCGCAGTGACTGCATTAGCGCTCCAGGTGGCTGCTCAGAGGAGAAGGCGAGTGGTGAGTTGTTTGGACTTAAAGTGACAGCGCCTGAACACAGGGGGGCTGCCTGGAGGGGAAGCGTGGTGGGTCGCTTGGTCTTGAGTGGCCGCACCAGAGCTCCGAGTGGTTGCCCAGAGGACACGTGCAGCGGGTCACGTGGATTCAGAGCCACTCAGAGCGACTGCTCCTGAACACCCGGGGAGGTTATCTGGAGAAGGAGGAGGAACGGGGAGAGTCACTTCGACTCGGAGTGATTGATTGCCCAGGGCTACGGGTGGTCGGTGGGAGGAGGAGGCATGCAGTGAGTTGCTGCATAGCCAGGCGATTAGGTGCAGAGCAGGGTCCCAGGATCTAGGAGGCTTCTTGGTGGAAGAGCCGCAGAGACAGGCTTAGGGCGGAGCGAAGGTTCCAGGCCTGCGGGCAGATTCTCTGAGGAGGGGCAGCCTAAGGAGATTCATCTGTGAAGGGTGAGGCTCCCAGGCCCAGGAGGTAGGGCCGGGCCCCTGGGAACTTTGCAGAGGAAGGCAGCCCAGCCCAGGCGGTAACTGTAATTGAGGGGAAACACTAGGAGGGAACTGACCAGCGAGACCTCCCCACCGGGTGAGTCTTCCCTGCCAGGTGAGGTTTCCCCACAAGGACGGTAAAACCAGAGACACAGGCCCAAACAGGCCTTGCCTCAGCCCGCAGCCTAGGTCCCCTTTGGATGACCATTGGTCAACAAGTGGAGGCACCTCTGCCCACTAGCAGGGATTATACCCTACCTGAAGGCCACCACTCCTAGAGAGGCAGCTTCCTTGTGGAGCACCGCATTATCAACTTCCTCCAAGACTTCAGGCTACTGAAGGCTAAGGGGGGATATATATAGAAATCTTCAGGGACATTGTAAGTCAATAGAGGAAATCTGCAATATCTCAGCGGTCCACTGATACCTGAACAATATGAGAAAACAAGGAAAGAAAATGCTGCAAACAAATCTAGATGTTACATCAATAAAACCCAATGACAGCATGGCAGAAGAAATGACAGAAAAGGAGTTCAGAATGTACATAATTAAAATGATCAGAGAAGCAAACGATGAGATGAAAGAGCAAATGCACGCACTGAATGATGAGATGAAAGAGCAAATGCAAGCATTGATTGATCGCACCAATCGACAATTAAAAGAGCAAATACAGGAAGCAAAAGATCATTTGAATAAAGAGTTGGAGATATTGAAAAAAAAAACAAACAGAAATCCTTGACATGAAGGAAACAATAAACCAAATTAAGAACTCCATAGAAAGCATATCCAGTAGGATAGAACACCTGGAAGACAGAACCTCAGACATTGAAGACAAAATATTTAACGTTGAAAACAAAGTTGAACAAACAGAGAAGACGGTAAGAAATCATGAACAGAATCTACAAGAATTATGGGATAGCATGAAAAGGCCAAATTTAAGAATTATTGGGATTGAGGAAGGCCTAGAGAAACAAGCCAAAGGAATGAACAATTTATTCAATGAAATAATATCAGAAAATTTCCCAAATCTGAAGAATGAAATGGAAAATCAAGTTCAAGAGGCTTATAGGACTCCAAATACACAAAATTACAACAGACCCACACCAAGGCACATTATAATGAAAATACCTAATATACAAAATAAAGACAGAATTTTAAAGGCTGTGAGAGAAAAGAACCAAATTACATTCAGGGGGAAACCAATACGGATATCAGCAGATTTTTCAATCCAGACCCTAAAAGCTAGAAGGGCCTGGAACAACATTTTTCAAGCCCTGAAAGAAAATGGATGCCAACCAAGAATCTTATACCCAGCAAAACTTACCTTCAAATTTGACGATGAAATAAAATCCTTCCATGATAAACAAAAGCTAAAAGAATTTACAAAAAGAAAACCAGCATTACAGAACATTCTCAGCAAAATATTCCATGAGGAAGAGATGAAAAACAAAGATGTAAATCAGCAAAGGGAGGAATTATCCTAAAGGAATTGTCAAATAAAGGAGGAAACAAGTTGTGTCAAACAAATAAATAAATAAAATTAAAAAAATGAGCCAAATGACCGGGAAACCAAATCATATCTCTATAATAACCCTGAATGTTAATGGCCTGAATTCATCAATCAAAAGACATAGACTGGCAGATTGGATTAAAAAGAAAGATCCAACAATATGTTGCCTGCAAGAGACTCACCTCATAGAAAAAGATACCCATAGACTAAAGGTGAAAGGATGGGGAAAAACATACCATGCACATGGACTCAGCAAAAAAGCTGGAGTATCCATCTTCATTTCAGATAATGTGGACTTCAAGCCAAAGTTAGTCAGAAGGGATAAAGAAGGTCATTTCATACTGCTTACGGGAAGCATAAATCAGCAAGATATAACAATCATAAACATCTATGCCCCAAACAGTGGCTCATCCATGTATGTCAAACAAATCCTTCTCAATTTCAGAAACCAAATAGACCAAACACAATAATACTAGGTGATTTTAACATGCCTCTCTCACCACTGGACAGATCTTCCAGACAAAAATTGAAAAAAAGAAACCATAGATCTCAATAACACAATCAATAATTTAGACTTAATGGACATTTATAGAATATACCATCCAACCAAGAGCGAATACACTTTCTTCTCAGCAGCACATGGATCCTTCTCTAAAATAGACCATATATTATGCCACAAAGCTACTGTTAGCAAGTACAAGAAGACAGATACACTACCATGTATTCCATCATATCATAATGGATTGAAGTTAGAAATAAATGAAAGAGTAAAACACAGAAACTATTCCAACATCTGGAGATTAAAGAATATGCTATTATATGATGAATGGATAACAGAAGATATTAGGAAGGAAATTAAAAAATTCTTAGAGGTAAATGAGAACAAAGAAACATCATATCAAAATCTCTGGGACACTATGAAAGCAGTACTTAGAGGGAAATTTATTTCATGGAGCGCATTTAATAAAAGAAGTAAAACTCAACAAATAAACAACCTAACACTACCGCTCAAAGCCCTAGAAAAAGAAGAACAGAACAGCACCAAAAGTAGTGGAAGACAGGAAATAGTTAAAATCAGAGCTGAAATCAATGAAATTGAAACAAAAGAAACAATACAAAAAATTGACAAAATAAATAGTTGGTTCTTCGAAAAAATAAACAAAATTAATAAACCTTTAGCCACGCTAACAAAGAGAAGACGAGAGAAAACCCAAATCACTAAAATTCGGAATGAACAAGGAAATAGCACAACAGATAGGATTGAAATACAAAACATAATTAGAAGCTATTTTGAAAATCTATACTCCAACAAAATAGAAAATTTCGAAGACATCAATAGGTTTCTAGAGACATATGAATTGCCTAAACTGAATGAGGAGGACATACACAATTTAAATAGACCAATTTCAAGTACTGAAATAGAAGAAGTCATCAAACGCCTACCAACAAAGAAAAGTCCGGGACCAGATGGGTTCTCAGCCGAGTTCTACAAAACCTTTAAAGAAGAGCTCATTCCAATACTTCTCAAAGTATTCCATAAAATAGAAAAGGAGGGAACCCTCCCAAACTCATTCTATGAAGCCAATATCACACTGATACCTAAACCAGACAGAGACTCATCAAGGAAAGAAAATTTCAGACCAATATCCTTAATGAACATCGACGCAAAAATTCTCAACAAAATTTTAGCAAATTGCATACAAAAACATATTAAAAAGATAGTGCACCATGATCAAGTGGGTTTCATCCCAGGGATGCAAGGTTGGTTCAACATCAGGAAATCAATAAACGTAATTCACCATATCAATAGACTTAAAGTCAAGAATCACATGATTATTTCAATAGATGCAGAAAAAGCATTTGATAAAATACAGCACCCCTTCATGCTCAAAACACTAGAAAAAATAGGGATAGTGGGAACATTCCTTAACATTGTGAAGGCCATTTATGCTAAGCCCATGGCTAATATCATTCTAAATGGTGAAAAACTGAACGCATTCCCCCTAAAAACTGGAACAAGGCAGGGATGCCCTCTTTCACCACTTCTATTCAACATCGTTCTTGAGACTCTGGCCAGAGCAATTAGACAAACCAAAGAAATTAAAGGGATACGAATTGGAAAAGAAGAACTCAAACTATCCCTGTTCGCTGATGACATGATTATATATTTAGAGGAACCTGGAAATTCCACCAGAAAACTCTTAGAACTCATAAGTGAATTCAGTAAAGTAGCAGGTTACAAGATCATTGCTCATAAATCCAATGCATTTTTATACATAAGTGATGAATCTCCAGAAAGAGAAATTAGGAAAACTACCCCATTCACAATAGCCTCGAAAAAAATAAAATACTTGGGAATCAATCTCACAAAAGAGGTGAAAGACCTCTACAATGAGAACTATACAACACTAAAGAAAGAAATTAAAGAACACCTTAGAAGATGGAAAGATCTTCCATGTTCTTGGATAGGAAGAATTAATATTGTCAAAATAGCCATACTACCTAAAGTGCTATACAAATTCAATGCAATTCCAATTAAAATCCCAATGACGTACCTTACAGAAATAGAGCAAGCAATTATGAAATTCATCTGGAAGAATAAGAAACCCAGAATTGCGAAAGCAATCCTTAGCAGAAAGAGTGAAACAGGGGGTATTGCAATACCAGATCTTCAACTCTACTACAAAGCAATAGTAACAAAAACAGCATGGTATTGGTACCAAAATAGACAGGTAGATCAATGGTATAGAATAGAGGACACGGACACAAACCCAAATAAATACAATTTTCTCATACTAGACAAAGGGGCCAAAAATATGCAATGTAGAAAAGATAGCCTCTTCAACAAATGGTGCTGGGAAAACTGGAAATCCATATGCAACAGAATGAAACTAAACCCATATCTCTCACCATACACGAAACTAAACTCAAAATGGATTAAGGACCTCGGAATCAGACCAGAGACCCTGCAGATTATAGAAGAAAAAGTAGGTCCAAATCTTCACCTTGTTGGTCTAGGATCAGACTTCCTTAACAGGACTCCCATAGCACAAGAAATAAAAGCTAGAATCAACCACTGGGATAGATTCAAACTAAAATGCTTTCTCTCAGCAAAGGAAACTATCAGCAATGCGAAGAGAGAGCCTATAGAGTGGGAGAATATCTTTGCCAATCATACTTCAGATAGAGCACTAATCTCCATAATCTATAAAGAACTCAAAAAACTCTACTCCAAGAATTCAAATAATCCAGTCGACAAATGGGCTAAGGAAATGAATAGACACTTCACAGAAGAAGATCTACAAGCAATCAACAAACATATGGAAAAATGTTCAACATGTCTAGTAATAAGAGAAATGCAAATCAAAACCTCCCTAAGATTCCATCTCACCCCAATTAGAATGGCGATTATGAAGAATACGAGCAACAACAGGTGTTGGCGAGGATGTGGGGAGAAAGGTACACTCATCCATTGCTGGTGGGGCTGCAAATTAGTGCAGCCACTCTGAAAAGCAGTGTGGAGATTCCTTAGAAAACTTGAAATGGACCCTCCATTTGACCCAGCTATCCCACTCCTTGGCCTATACCCAAAGGACTTAAAATCAGCATACTACAGAGATACAGCCACATCAATGTTCATAGCGGCTCAATTCACAATAGCCAGACTGTGGAACCAACCTAGATGCCCTTCAATTGATGAGTGGATAAAGAAACTGTGGTATATATATACAATGGAATATTACTCAGCCATAAAGAATGATAAAATTATGGCATTTGCAGGCAAATGGATGAAATTGGAGAATATCATGCTAAGTGAGATAAGCCAGTCTCAAAAAGCCAAAGGACGAATGATATCGCTAATAAGTGGAGGATGACACATAGTGGGGGGGAGGGAAGGGTTAGTGTTAGGGTTAGAGTTAGGGTTAGGGAGGGGGGCAAGTATGGAGGAAGGAAGTGCTGTATAGAGGGTAAAGAGGGGTGGGAGGGGTGGGGGGAAGGGAAAAAATAACAGAATGAATCAAACAACATTACTCTATGTAAATTTATGATTACACAAATGGTATGCCTTTACGCCATGTAGAAACAGAGAAACAGCATGTATCCCATTTGTTTACAATAAAAAAAAAAAAAGAAGAGCTCAAATTATCTCTGCCAATGATGTGGTTTTATATTTAGTAGACTCCCCTCCACAAAACAAAACAAAACAAAACAAAAAAACACCTCCAGCAGGAGACTTCTAGAACTTATAAATGAATTAAGTAAAGTAGCATGATACAAAATCAACACCCATAAATCAATCACATTCCTGTACTCCAATGATGAATCTGCCAAAAATGAATTTAGGAAAACTATCCCATTCACAATAGCCTCAAAAAATAAATACTTTGGAATCAATCTAAAAAAAGAGGTAAACGACCTCTACAATGAAAGCAATAGAACACTAAAGAAATTGAAGAAGACCTTAGAAGATGGAAAGACTTCCCTTGCTCTTGGATAGGCAGAATTAATATTGTCAAAATGGCCATACTATCAAAAGCAGTATACTAATTCAATGCAATTCCCATCAAAATTCCAATGACATTCTTTACAGAAATAGAAAAAGCAGTCCTGAAATGCATTTGAAAATTAAGAGGCCCAGAAGAGCCAAAGTGATCATTAACGAGAAAAGTAAAGCAGGAGGCATCACAATATCAGACTTTAAATTATACTGTTGAACTACAGTTACAAAAGCACGATAATACTGGCACCAAAACAGGTACGAAGACCAATGGAACAGAATAGACGAATCAGAGACATACCCACATAAATAGAGCTCTCTGATACTGGACAAAGTTGCAAAAACATAGGTTGGAGGAAAGATAGACTTTTTAATAAGTGGTGCTGGGGAAAACTGGAAATTCATGTGTAGTAGAATGAAATTTAACCCCTGCCTCTCACCTTGCACAAAACTCAAAGAACCAAGGTCCCAGGAATTAGACCAGACACCCTGCAACTGTTAGACGAAAATGTAGCCCCAACACTTCAACGTGTTAGCTTAGGAACTGACTTCCTCAACAAGACAAAGTGCAAGAAGTAAATAAAAAGTCTAGTAGGAGGGCATCAAATTAAAAAAGCTTTTTTATAGCAAAGGAAACAAGAACATGGAGAGAAAACCAACAGAATGGGAGAAAATCTTTGCCACCTGCTCCTCGGATATGGCATTAATGTCCCTGATATACAAAGAACTTAAAAAAAAATACAAATAAAATAAACAACCTAATGAATAAATGGGTAAAGGACAAAATAAACAAACACTTCTCAAGAGAAGAAATACAAATGGTTGAGAAATACATAAAAAAATGTTCAACATTTCTGCAATTAGAGAATTGCAAATTAAAACAACACTGAGATTCCTTCTCACATCAGTCTGAATGGCAATTACCAAGAATACAAGTGACAAATGTTAGCAAGGATGTGGAGAAAAAGGTTCACTCATACATTGCTGGTGGGACTGCAAATTGGTGCAACAGAAAACTTGGAATGGAACCACCAATTGACCCAATTACCCCAATCCTCAGTTTATATTCAAAGGACTTAAAATCAGCATTCTATAGCAACACAGCCACATTGATGTTTATAGCAGCTCAAGTCACAATAGCCAAGCTATGGAACCAAACTAGATTCACTACAACAAATGAATGGATAAAGAAAAGGTGGTACATCTACACAGGGAATATTACTCAGCCATGAAGAAGAATGAAATTATGGCATTTTCCCGTAAATGGATGGAACTGAAGAATATCATGCTAAGTAAAATAAGCCAGTCCCCCAAAACCAAAGGCTGAATGTTCTCTCTGATATGTGGATGTTAAACCACGACAAGGGAGGGTAGAGAGGGGAAGAATAGAAGTTCTTTGGATTAGACAAAGAGGAATGAAGAGAAGGGAGGGTGGATGGGAATAAGATAATAGAATGAATCAGACATAACTTTCCTACACTCAAATATGAATACACAACCAGTGTAAGTCCACATCATGTACAACCACAAGAATAGGATCCTAAGCAAAATAAGTTATACTCCATGTATGTATAAAATGTCAAAATAGACTCTACTGTTATGGATATCTAAAAAGAACAATTTAAAAAGAAAAAAAATCAACAAAATAAGGAAGGGGGGGATGAGAAGAATAGAAGAAAGATCAGTGGAGTAGAGAAAGGGGAATAAAGGGAAGGGAGGAGGGAGGGGTTAGGGAAAGACAGTGGAATGAATCTGACCTCACTTAACTGTGTACATAAATGAATGTATCACAGTGAATCTCACCATCATCTACATCCCCAAGACGCTAGTTAAAAATTATAAGCAAATAGCAGAAAGATCCATAGAACAGAAGGAAAGGAACCAGGGGTGAGAGAAAGGGAGGAAAGGGAGCACATTCTGGGGTCTGAATTAGAACACATTATATTCCATGCTTTTATAGTTATGTCAGAATGAATCCTACTATCATGTGTAACTAAAAAGAATGAATAAAAATATACACTTTTTTTCATAAAAAGATCTCTTTTACATCTATCAACCAGAAAAACTGTCGTCTGGGGTTCTGGTTTTGGGTACAGTCAGACAAGCACACGCCCCAGCTCTGAACGCGCACTGAATACATCTGTGAAACCTAAACGGATGCTTGGAACCACTGTATGAGCACTCAAGAGCACACCGGAAGTCTGGGAAGAAGACCTGGTTCAGAGCTTCACCGAAATGACAGCGAGTTTACCATTTTCTTTATGTTTTCTTTCTATTTTTCTGTTCAGTGTAGCCACCCTAGATTTAAGGTCGCATGAAACTCAAATCCTGGAGAAGGACATTGGTACAGCCAGGGATCAAAGTCCTGGAGGAGCTCCAGGGGAGGCCCTCCCGCCCAGCTCAGGGAGTGGAAGGAGCTTCCTCCTAACCCTATGGGGCAGGGCGGGGGAATCCACCATTTCCTTTCCTTTCTCTACTTTTCTGTGCCCTATTCCCACTCAGTCCCGTGACAATGGCAATGAGAGCAGGGACCTTCAGGGACCTCACTGAGGAAGGAGAGCCTTCCTCTCCACTTAGAGGAATTGGATGTGACCTATAATTCCACGTGAACACTTGTGTTATGGTTTAGATGCAGTGTCCCCCAAAATCTCATGTGTGAGACAATAAAGGAGAAATGATTGGTTATAGTCTTGACCTAACCAGTGAATTAATCCCTGATGGGATTAACTGAGTGGTAACTGGAGGCGGGTGGGTTGTGGCTGCTGGAGGTGGTTTATTGGGGGCATCTATGGGGTATATATTTGGTATCTGGAGAGTGGAGACTTCCTCTCTCTCTCTGCTTCCTGATCAGATGTGAATTGCTTTCCTCTGTCACACTCTCCCACCATGATGTCCAGTCTCACCTTGAGCCCCGAGGAATGGAGCTGGCCTTCTATGGAATAAAACCTCTGATCCTGCAAGCCCCCAAGTAAACTTTTCCTCCTTTAAAATTGTTCTGGTCAGATCTTTTAATCACAGCAGAGAAAAAGTGAACTAAAACAGCTTGTTGCTGTTTCTCTTTTTTGGTCCTCCCATCAACTGGCCAAAGGCATGTGCAGATCCTGGAAGAGTATGCCAGGGCAGGGTGAAGCAAGCCACAGGCAGCTCTTAGTACAGAAGACAGAAAGGGAACCCACAGGAACCCAAAAGGGAGGAACTAAGGGAATAACCTCTGAAAGTTCTCAGGTTCACTTCTCAGCCTGCCAGGCATGAATCTGATCCTAAACAGCACAGCAGATACCGAGAGCTGCTGCCGTTTGCCAACAGGCTGCTTTAAGCAGCTCCAGTTACGGAGGAAAACTGCAGCCCTAGGGCTACTTCAAGCGGCTCCGGTTATGGAGGAAAACAGTGGCTTTTTTCCCTTTTCGCTTACCTAAAACTGCCACTTCTCGCGCTTACTGCCCGACCAGCGGGACAGAAGACCCGTACTTCAAAGGTTCATCAAGCAGCTTCCCCTTTATTCCAATAACACCCTCAATATATAAGCAGTCTCATGCATAAGCAATTGTAACCAGATATGTCCAACCAATCCTGTTAAAGGTCAAGCAGTCACTCTCTCGAGCATACATGTAAGAGCATACATGTAAAGTATATCTGTCCACGTGCTAGGCAGCTGAACTGATTATAATACAGCCAATTGTAAACGTGTTCTGCCTTTCTCCATGCATAATCAGAACGCCGTTTGCTCTCTGCCAGTCACCATCTTTGGATGCACGTGGCGTAACCCTGGGCCCCGGTTCCGCCCGCCACAAGCAGACACTTTGAGACCTGAACTAGGGAACAGATAGATTGTCACCTAGGTTTCATATTGGACAGATGGACACATCTGAAGGGTACTCTATATGCTCCAAAAAACTGACATTGAAACCACAACCCAGGAAAGGCCAGTTGGAATTCATGGCCTGAATACGAATTTGGGGGTTAGTTGCTATAATGAAACAAAAAAATTAACTTTCTCTATAGGGTTCAAATAAGACCTAGAGTCTCATAAAATGTTACTGAAGGTCTAGGATACAATCTGCAATTACTTGGCATTCCAAGAATCAGGGGAGTCTCAACTCACATAATGAATAAAATCCGATGCTGAGATGAAATTGTCAAAATTATCTGATAAGGTCTTTAAAGGCAGTAAAAGTGAATACTCTTGAATTGAAAGAAAATTTCAGCAAATAATAGAAGATATAAAGAAGATCCAAATAGAAATTTTCATGCTGTAAAATATAATAATCAAAATAGATACCCCATCAGGTGGTTCCAACAGTAGAATAAAGGTGGGAGAGGGGAGAATCAGGGAATTCTAAGAATATAAATTATACAACCATGTGAAAAAGGATTAAAAAGAAAATGAACAGAACCTTAGGAATCTGTGTGTTACTCCCCAAATGTCTAATTTTATATCATCAGAGTCCCAGATGGAGAAGAAATATTGAGGTACAAAAATGCTTGATGAAAAATATTCTTAAGTCTGCAAATTTTGCAAAATTTCTTATATAGCTGCTACAAATTTGTGGAAGCTAGGGAAACCTATACAAGAGAAACACAAAGAAACTCATGTTAGAGCAACACAAAACAGACTGAAGTACCTAGACAGTTCACAAACTGCAGAAAACTAAAGACAAATAAAAAAGTCTTGCAAGCAGCTAAAGAAACACAACTCATTATTCACAAACGAAATATGACTTTAATGACGGCACATTCCTCATAGAAACCATGGAGGTCAGAAACAAGTGGAACAATATTTTAAAGCACAGAAAGCAAAGAAATGTCAACCTACAATTCTATTTCCAGTGAAAACATCCTTCAAAAAAAAAAAAAAAAAAGAAGGTAAAATGAAGACCTCAGCTGAAGCCAAACTAAAATGACTCATTGCCAATAGAATTGCTCAGAAAGAATGGGTGAAGGAGCATTTTTAGACAGAAGGAAATAATATCAGAAGGAAACTTGGAACATCAGGAATAAATGAGATCTTTTCCCTTCCTGTTATAAAGGGTTACAAAATTGGTGCACTTGGCCTTTTTTTCTGGTCTTCTTACTCTGTAAGTGCCTGTTTTTTCTTAGATATACTCTTTTTTGGGGGGTGAGTGGGTGGGGAGGATATTTGGAATTGGGTGCAGGGCTTTGAGCATCCTGGGCAGGAGCTCTACCACCAAGTTATGCTCCCAGGCCCCAGCTAGACTCATTTACCATTTCATGTTTATAAGTTTGCAAAATTGTTCAGCATTTTTTCTGTATTTTAATCAGTTCAATGCGAATCAGCAAGGTTTTTGTGCCATGGATTCTCCCTTTCTCAAGCTCTCTGATAGCGCACTTGAGAATTCACTCCTCCGTTAGGAGCTGTCTAATAATCTTTTTTGGCTCACAAATTTTGGGGCCTAAATGTTGCTGTGAAGAAATAGGAGACTACTCCGATTATCTTCCTGCACAAGTGATTTGCTTTTTGTGAATGAATGCTCATATAATTTCACTTAAAAGTAAGCAGACTTACCACAATATTTCATGTTGATTCCTGGAACAAATTGCTTTGTCCTGGAACATTGTGTGCCCTTTAGATCATCAAATTCAGATCTCCCTTTTATTTCAAAAACATTTTATTTAATTTTCAAATACTATTTTTGAGTGATTTGTTTGACTCCCTTGTTTAATCAAGCTTATGCTACCTTGGTCTCTATTCTCTTTCTTATTATCTTTTTTGTTGTTGTTGTTTTTACTATTTAGGTTTTTCATATTTTTTATTTTTCTTTTCTGTGCTGGGGATGGAAACCAGGGCCTTGTGCAGGCTAAGCAAGTGTTCTACCACTGAGATATACTCAGTCCAATTTTCAGATATTTATAAGCTTATCTTTCATGTTTCCAATTATCTTTCATTTTATCTTAAATTTAACTTATTCTTTTTTTAAAAATTTATTTTATTGTAAACAAAGATGTATTCGGATACATTTTGTTTCTCTGTACATGAAGTAGAGGCATACCATTTGTGCAATCATACATTTACATAGGGTAATGGAGTTGGATTCATTCTGTTATTTTTCCTTACCCCCCACCCCTCTCACACCTCTTTTTCCTCTATACAGTCCCTCCTTCCTCCATTCTTGCCCCCTCCCACCCCCTATTATGTGTCATCATCCACTTATCAGTTTCTTTATCCATTCATCAGTTGAAGGACATCTAGGTTGGTTCCACAGTCTGGCTATGGTGAATTGAGCAGCTATGAACATTGATGTGGCTGTATCTCTGTAGTGTGCTGATTTTAAGTCCTTTGGGTATAGGCCAAGGAGTGGGATAGCTGGGTCAAATGGTGGTTCCATTCCAAGTTTTCTAAGGAATCTCCACATTGCTTTCCAGAGTGGCTGCACTAATCTGCAATGCCACCAGCAATGTATGAGTGTACCTTTCTCCCCACATCCTTGCCAACACCTGTTGTTGCTTGTATTCTTGATAATCGCCATTCTAATTGGGGTGAGATGGAATCTTAGGGTGGTTTTGATTTGCATTTCTCTTATTACTAGACATGTTGAACATTTTTCCATATGTTTGTTGATTGCTTGTAGATCTTTTTCTGTGAAGTGTCTATTCATTTCCTTAGCCCATTGTTAATTGGGTTATTTGTATTCTTGGTGTAGAGTTTTTTGAGTTCTTTATATATTCTGGAAATTAGTGCTCTATCTGTAGTATGAGTGGCAGAGATTTTCTCCCACTCTGTAGGCTCTCTCTTCGCATTGCTGATAGTTTCCTTTGCTGAGAGAAAGATTTTTAGTATGAATCTATCTCAGTTATTGATTCTTGCTTTTATTTCTTGTGCAATGGGAGTCCTGTTAAGGAAGTCTGATCCTAAGCTGATATGTTGAAGATTTGGACCTACTTTTTCTTCTATAAGATGCAGGGTCTCTGGTCTGATTCCAAGGTCCTTGATTCATTTTGAGTTGAGTTTTGTGCAGGATGAGAGATAGGGATTTAGTTTCATTCTGTTGCATATGGATTTCCAGTTTTCCCAGCACCATTTGTTGAAGAGGCTGTCTTTTCTCCACTGCATATGTTTGGCAACTTTGTCTAATATGAGAAAATTGTATTTATTTGGGTTTGTGTCCATGTCCTCTATTCTGTACCATTGATCTACCTGTCTATTTTGGTGCCAATACCATGCTGTTCTTGTTAATATTGCTTTGTAGTATAGTTGAAGTTCTGGTATTGTGATTCCCCCTGTTTCACTCTTCCTGCTAAGGATTGCTTTAGCTATTCTGGATTTCTTATTCTTCCAGATGAATTTCATAATTGCTTGCTCTATTTCTGTAAGGTACGTCATTGAGATTTTAATTGGAATTGCATTGAATTTGTATAACACTTTAGGTAGTATGGCCATTTTGACAGTATTAATTCTTCCTATTCAAGAACATGGGAGATCTTTCCATCTTCTAAGGTTTTCTTTAATTTCTTTCTTTAGTGTTCTGTAGTTCTCATTGTAGAGGTTTTTCACCTCTTTTGTGAGATTGAGTCCCACGTATTTTATTTTTTTTGAGGCTATTGTGAATGGGGTAGTTTTCCTAATTTCTCTTTCTGAAGATTCATCACTTATGTATAAAATGCGTTGGATTTATGAGCATTGATCTTGTAACCTGCTACTTTACTGAATTCACTTATGAGTTCTAAGAGTTTTCTGGTGGAATTTCCAGGTTCCTCTAAATATATAATCATGTCATCAGTGAACAGGGAAGTTTGAGTTCTTCTTTTCCAATTCGTATCCCTTTAATTTCTTTGGTTTGTCTAATTGCTCTGGCTAGAGTCTCAAGAACGATGTTGAATAGAAGTGGTGAAAGAGGGCACCCCTGCCTTGTTCCAGTTTTTAGGGGGAATGCTTTCAGTTTTTCACCATTTAGAATGATATTAGCCATGGGCTTAGCATAAATGGCCTTTACAATGTTAAGGAATGTTCCCACTATCCCTATTTTTTCTAGTGTTTTGAGCATGAAGGGGTGCTGTATTTTATCAAATGCTTTTTCTGTATCTATTGAAATAATCATGTGATTCTTGACTTTAAGTCTATTGATATGGTGAATTACATTTATTGATTTCCTGATGTTGAACCAACCTTGCATCCCTGGGATGAAACCCACTTGATCATGGTGCACTATCTTTTTAATATGTTTTTGTATGCAATTTGCTAAAATTTTGTTGAGAATTTTTGCGTCGATGTTCATTAAGGATATTGGTCTGAAATTTTCTTTCCTTGATGTGTCTCTGTCTGATTTAGGTATCAGGGTGATATTGCCTTCATAGAATGAGTTTGGGAGGGTTCCCTCCTCCTCTATTTCATGGAATACTAGGAGGAGTATTGGAATGAGCTCTTCTTTAAAGGTTTTGTAGAACTCGGCTGAGAACCCATCTGGTCCCGGACTTTTCTTTGTTGGTAGACTTTTGATGACTTCTTCTATTTCATTACTTGAAATTGATCTATAAATTGTGTATGTCCTCCAGTTCAGTTTAGGTAATATATATGTCTCTAGAAACCTGTTGATGTCTTGGAGATTTCCTATATTGTTGGAGTATAGATTTTCAAAATAGCTTCTAATTATGTTTTGTATTTCAATCGTGTCTGTTGTGCTATTTCCTTGTTCATTCCGAATTTTAGTAATTTGGGTTTTCTCTCTTCTTCTCTTTGTTACTGTAGCTAAGGGTTTATCAATTTTGTTTATTTTTTCAAAGAACCAACTATTTATTTTGTCAATTTTTTTGATTGTCTTTTGTTTCAATTTCATTGATTTCAGCTCTGATTTTAACTATTTCCTGTCTTCTAATACTTTTGATGTTGCTCTGTTCTTCTTTTTCTAGGGCTTTGAGCTGTAGTGTTAGATCGTTTATTTGTTCATTTTTTTCTTCTTTTATTGAATGCACTCCATGAAATAAATTTTCCTCTAAGTACTGCTTTCATAGTGTCCCATAGATTTTGGTATGATATATCTTTGTTCTCATTTACCTCTAAGAGTTTTTTATTCCCTTCCTGATGTTTTCTGTTATCCATTCATCATTCAATAGCATATTATGTAATCTCCAGTTGTTGGAGTAGTGTCTGTTTTTTACTCTGTTATTTATTTCTAATTTCAATCCATTATGATCTGATAGAATACAAGGTAGTATCTCTATCTTCTTGTATTTGCTAACATTAGCTTTATGGCATAAAATATCATCTATTTTAGAGAAGGATCCATGTGCTACTGAGCAGAAAGTGTATTTGCTCTTTGTTGAATGGTATAGTCTATATATGTCTGTTAAGTCTAAATTATTGATTGTGTTATTGAGATCTATGGTTTCTTTGTTAAATTTTTGTTTGGAGGATCTGTCCAGTGGTGAGAGAGGCATGTTAAAATCACCTAGTATTATTGTGTTATGGTCTATTTGATTTCTGCAATTGAGAAGGAATCACTTGAGGTATATGGATGAGCCACTGTTTGGGGCATTGATATTTATGATTGTTATGTTATGTCTTTCTGATTTATGCTTCCCTTAAGCAGTATGGAATGTCCTTCTTTATCCCTTCTGACTAACTTTGGCTTGAAGTCCACTTTATCTGATATGAGGATGGATACCCCAGATTTTTTGCTGAGTCCATGTGCATGGTATGTTTTTTCCCATCCTTTCACCTTTAGTCTGCGGGTATCTCTTTCTATGAGATGAGTCTCTGGAGGCAGCATATTGTTGAATCTTTCTTTTTAATCCAATCTGCCAGTCTATGTCTTTTGATTGATGAGTTCAGGCCATTAACATTCAGGATTATTATTGAGATATGATTTGTATTCCCAGTCATTTGGCTCATTTTTTTTTTTTTTGAACTGACTTGGTTTTTCCTTTATTTGGTTGTTTTTTAGGGTAGTTCCTCTCTTTGCTGATTTACATCTTTGTTTTTCATCTCTTCCTCATGGAATATTTTGCTGAGAATATTCTGTAGTGCTGGCTCTCTTTTTGTAAGTTCTTTTAGCTTTTGTTTATCATGGAAGGATTTTATTCATTGTTAAGTCTGAAAGTAAGTTTTGCTGGGTATGAGATTCTTGGTTGGCATCCATTTTCTTTCAGAGCTTGAAAAATGTTGTTCTAGGCCCTTCTAGTTTTTAGGGTCTGGATTGAAAAATCTGCTGATATCCGTATTGTTTTCCCCCTGAATGTAATTTGATTTTTTTCTCTCTCAGCCTTTAAAATTCTGTCTTTATTTTGTATGTTATGTATTTTAATTATAATATGCCTTGGTGTGGGTCTATTGTAATTTTGTGTATTTGGAGTCCTATAAGCGTCTTGTATTTGATTTTCCATTTCGTTCTTCAAATTTGAGAAAATTTCTGATATTATTTTATTGAATAGATTGTTCATACCTTTGACTTGTTTCTTTGTTACTTCCTTAGCCAAATAATTCTTAAATATGGCCTTTTCATAATATCGCATAATTCTTATAGAATCTGTTCATGATTTCTTATCATCTTCTCTGTTTGGTTAACTTTGTTTTAAAGATTAAATATTTAGTCTTCAATGTCTGAGGTTATGTCTTCCAGGTGTTCTATCCTATTGGTTATGCTTTCTATGGAGTTTTTAATTTGGTTTATTGTTTCCTTCATTTCAAGGATTTCTGTTTGTTTTTTTTTTCAATATCTCTAACTCTTTATTGAAACTCTTTTCCTTCCTGTATTTGCTCTTTTAACTGTCAATTGGTGTGATCATTCAATGCCTGCGTTTGCTCTTTCATCTCATCGTTTGCTTCTCTGATCATTTTAATTATGTACATTCTGCAGTCCCTTTCTGACATTTCTTCTGTCATGGTGTCATTGGATTTTATTGCTATACTGTCTAGGTTTGTTTGGGACATTTTCTTCCCTTGTTTTCTCATATTGGTCAGGTATCTAGTAGTGAAACTCTGAGATATGGCAGATTTCCTCTATTTACTTATAGTGTCCCTGTAGATTTCCAATAACTCACCTCCTAGCTTTCAGTAGCCTGAAGTCTTGGAGGAAATTGATAATGCAGTTCTCCACCAGGAAGCTGCCCCTCTAGGGGTGGTGGCCTTCAGGTAGGGTATATTCTCTGCTAGTGGGTAGAAGCACCTCCACTTGTTGACTGATGGTCAGTCAAAAGGGGGACTAGACTGTGGGCTGGGGCATGGCTGGTCTGGGCCTGTGTCTGTGGTTCTACTGCCCTGGTGGAAAAGCTTGACCTGGCGGGGAAGTCTCACCGGGTGGGGAAATCTCTGGGTAACTCTTCTCTGAGAAGTTTCCTTCGGTCCAGAAGCACTCCCTGGGCTGGGCAGTCCTCTGTGATGTTCCCTGGGGTCTGGAACTATCTCCTGGGCCAGGGAGCCTTGGTCTGTGCCAAAGGGTTTCACTGGTGGTCCCTCCTCCGAGAAGCTGCCTGCGGTTCGGTCCTGCTGCCAATTATCTTTTAAGAAATAGTATCTTTTATCTCATTTTCATATCCTGAATTATATTTACTTCTTCGGTGTTTATATTGTTAAGTTTGATTTCTTTTGTGAATTCTACTGGCTCACTTTCACTATCTTTGTTTCCTCTTTAATTTTATATCTCTTCTCAAAAAGTGTTCCTTCCTAAATAGTTCTTTTCCCTCTTTAATTTCTTGAGTGTGTAGTACATTAAGTTTTTTGCCCTATTTCCTGTGATAATTTTTTTTTTTGAAATTAAGAAATTTGTTTATTCAAGACACAAGATAGTAGAAAGCCAAACCACAGTGTATAAGAAAAGATATGCAATGCATACAATAAAAACAGTTGTTATTTTTTTTAAACTTGAAGAATTCTCATATATCAGTAAGAAAAAATAGTCCAAAAGAAAATCCCCATATGCAATGAATAGGCACTTCCTAAGGGAGTTTATACAAATGTCTAATAAACATGCAGTGTTGCATAATCTTAATAATAACAAGTTAAGAATAATTAGGAAAATGTATGCCAATACAAGAAGTCCTGTAACCACCAGAATCATTAAAAATAAAAGTACTATCATTGCCATGTATTGGCAAACATGTGGAGAACTGAAACTCCATACATTCTTGATGTTTGTTAATTATGAATACTTCTCAATCTGTGGTATCCTCTACTGAAATTGAAGAGATAGGAACTTTATGACCCAGTAATTCAGTATATCTGTCTATACTCAATGGAGTCGTGCACTCCTGTGCACCTGGATGGGGTATTATAAAGTGCAATGGTCACTATGATGTTCCTGTGATAATTTCGATTGATTCTTTTAGATTATTTCCCTTTGTTCAAAACAGTTGTACATGTGATAAATCATATATTCTGTGATCCTGTGGCCAGGCCTACTGCTTGGAAAGTCTTTATGCAATATTAAGAGCAAATGCCTAGGTGGGGAAACTAAAAATCCGACATGAATGACAGGGAGATCTGATGGAGATGATGGGAGAGACACAGGGTAGACTCTTCTCTGTGTAAGGTGGGGTGTGCTGGCATGTGCCCTCCTGGGTTGGTACGGGGAAGCGTCTGAGTGTGAGGAAAGGAATGGGGCTGGTCTGGGTGCAGCGAGTCACTCTACCACTTTACCCAAATATACTCATCTGTGCAAGAAAAGCTCCAGGGAACTGGTAGGGTTTGAATCTAGAATGTCCCTATATATTTCTCTGTTATAATTTTGATGCAGTATAATCATACGTAGTGCTAAGATTTGTTGTCATGTGTTCATACAAGCACACTGTATGATAACTGAATTTGGTTGACATCATTCCCCAGTTTCCCACTGCCTTTCCTCTACTCTACTGGTTTTCCCTCATTTTTCAAGGTTCTGCCCAACCATATACACCTTTCTTTTCTCTTTTCTTCTCTACAAGGGCTGGTTAAGGGCTTGGTTCCCAGTGCACCAATATCTATAGCGGTGGCATGGCTTTTAGGAAATGTTTGTTCACGAGGGGTCTCACCTCTTCAGTGGACCAGTCCATTGGTGCATTAGTGATCTGAATGTTTTATTGGGAGGTGGGGCTACGTGGAGGAAGTAGGTTGGTGTAGTCTTCCTGGAAGGCACGTCTTGTCCTGTGGCTCCTTCTGCGCATGTGGACTCTGTCTTCTCTCTGCTTTCCAGCTGCAGTGAGCTGAGCAGCCTCCTCCACCATGCTTCTGCCACCAAGAAGTTCTGCCTCCCTTCAGGCTTAAAGCAAGGGAGGCAGCCCACCATGGACTGAAACCTCAGTAGCCATGAGCTGAAATAAACCTTTTTACCTATAAGTTGTTACTGTCATAGCCAAGGACGTGGACTGACATAGGAACCATGTGCACACACCTTCAAGTATAACTCTACTTTTAATGGCTATTTACTTTACCTTGGCTAAACAGGCACTTATTAGGACTGTGAAAACTTTCCAAGTGTGTCATTTCTTCTAGTTCATGCCTATATGCATTTTAAACAATAAAAATATGGACAAAGTGAAAACCAAGCTTTACTTTCTTCCAATCCTACACTTCTTAAGAAGCAATTACTGTACAATACCTTGACATGTCTTTTTCTTGACATGTCTATTTCTTTCCTGTAGTTGCTTATTTAAAAATATTCATTAATGCATATTCTCCTGTGAATTCTTTTATCTATTTTTAGTAGGCATAATTTTTAGTTCTTTTTCATTTCCAGGGTCCATTGCATTGGTTATTTTTTTTTAAATATTTTTTTTTTTTTAGTTTTAGGTGGAAACAATACTTTTATTTTATTTGTTTATACGTGGTGCTGGGATCAAACCCAGTGCCTCACATGTGTTAGGCAAGCACTCTATCGCTTAACCACAACCCCAGATTTTTACATTGATTATTAACTATCTACTAAAGATGCCGGAAATAATTTTCTTCAAGTTTCTCATTTCTGAATTTTATCTATAATCTTCCCACAATTTGAAAGAAAATATTTGAATTTTTACAGAGCTAACTAAATCTTTTAACTTCAAGGCTTTTGTTTTTGCCTGTGAGAAAGCTCCCCTCAAGATTAAGAAACAAAGTCCCCTTGTATATCCTGTTTTTCTAAATACTTACCTAGATTTATTATTATTTAATTTTATTATACATATTTATGGGGTATGTGTGATAATTCAATACATGTACGTAAAGTATAATGATCAAGTCAGCATTAGCATTTCCCTTACGTAGTTTTTGATTTTTTTTTAATTGAGCTTAGTTTTGAATCTGTTTGTAAACAGTCTGCTATTCCAACATCGCTTACTGAACTGCTGGTCCTTTCTCTCAGATGTGATCTATCACCTGCTTCATCCTTTCATATTGATCTAGTTCTTTATTTTTGAGCCAGTGCCACACTGTTCAGTGATATTTAGAATGATCAGGCAAGTTCCTCCTCATTGCTTCTCTCTTCAAAGTTGTGCTGGCTCTTCCATTTCATTTTATTTCAAGACATCCTGTTAGGATTTTATTTGGGAATCACACCAAGTTTATGTGTGAATTTTGGGAGAACTGATACTTTTTAGTGTTGAATCTTCCCATCTAGAAATATAGTTTGCCCTTCTATTAATTTAGAGCATTTTAATTTTCTTTTGTAAAATTTTACAGCATTCTTTTATTGTTCAACCTTTATAAATATATTGCACATCTCTTATCGGATTTAATTATGAATACATTATAATGTTCCTTGTTATCACTTTGAGATCTTTAACTACATTCTAATTGATTATTACAGGTATTAAAAAAAATTATTGGCCGGGCACGTTGATGCACACCTGTAATCCCAGTGGCTTGGGAGGTTGAGGCAAGAGGATGGTGAGTTCAAAACCACCTCAGCAAAGCGAGGCACTAAGCAACTCAGTGAGACCCTGTCTCTAAATAAAATACAAAATAGGGCTGGAGATGTGGCTCAGTGGTTGAGTGCCCCTTTCAATCCCTGGTACCCCCCCAATTATTTATATTTGTTGATATTGTATTCGTTTAACTCAACCTTCTGCTGTTCTTATTGTTTATTAATAGAGTCTCTTGGGGATTCTAAATGGAAAGCCACCTTTCTTTCTTTCTTTCTTTCTTTCTTTCTTTCTTTCTTTCTTTCTTTCTTTCTTTCTTTCTTTCTTTCTTTCTTTTGTGTGTGTTTGTGTATGTGTGTGTGTGTCCTGGGGATTTAATCCAGGGCTGAGCGCGTGTGTTCTCCCTCCAAGCTACCACCCCAGCCCCTAGAGAGATACTGATCTTAGTAACAGTAAGTTATTTTCTTTCCAATATTTACACCGTATTTTTCTCCTAATGTTTTAAAGTATTTTTCAGTTTCCTGGGATAGTTATTATTATTATTATTATTTTTTTCAGTCCAGAGAGTCTCTTTTTTGCTTTGGGTTTCTTTTAGTACTTAGTAGCTTGTGTTTGCTTTCGTTTGAGACTGAATATCCAGGTTGAACAGATTTTTAATTCTTCTGGAATGTATTTTCCAGCCCAGTGAGGACCTCGGTCTGTCTGACAGGTGATGTGAACTCTAAGCCCTTCTGGGGACCTTATAGTGGGTGAGGTTGGACGTGCGGCTAGGAAGAGGTGAAGGTGCCCAGGCTCCTAGAAACGCGACTGCTGGTACCTCTCATCTGACACTCTCTTGGTTCTTCGGCCACCTTGGTGGTCTCAATATCAGAGTCCTCAGGAGGGGATGCTTATAACCCTGATCTGGGGATAAATACAGCCTTTAACTGGGGTTGCTGTCTTTAGGTGCCATTCTGAAGCTACTTACCTAAAACATTGTCTCACTCTCCTCTCTGTTTCCATGAACTTTACCATGGATTCATTCTCGAGTTTTACTGGGAAAGCACACTATTTTGGTATGTTTATTTGTCTGCTGAGAAGCATCTGAATGAAATCTAGGGCTTTCATTCTGGTCTGTAGATTTTATTTGTCTACACTATTCTGCTATGTTTTATTTGTCTACCGAGAGGAGTTCCTCAGCAGTTTTGGATTATGTTGTCAATCCATCACTTCTAAAACCCCCTCATTGTTTTGGTCTGCTGGTAAACCTTGTTTCCAAAGATGTTATGAGTATGCTAATTGATTGACTTTGTATCTGTTTTATTTATGCACATATTTCATTGATTGGTTCTTATCTTTGATGAGGAAGGATACCATTCAGTCCTGTTAATTTGCTTAAGAACTGAGTATGAGAAGTGGGATGTGATTAGAAGTAACTATTCACTATTTATCATAAAAAGCGTTTTTCTCTTACTATGATAAGGCTCATTGAGGGTGTAGGAAATATAGGAAAATAGGAAAAACATTATTTTATTCCCAGCATGGCAATTTCTGCTAATATTTAGATATATTGATTTCTAGTTTTTTCTTAATGCATATTTTAATGTTCTTGTAATAATATTCTCTGTAACAGTTTGTATTTTTTTCATTACATTTTTAACATGTTCCCTACATCATTAGAAATATTCATGATTAAATCCTTACTTTACAACCAGGCACAGTATCATGTGCCTGTAAGTCGCAGCTACTTGGGAGACGGAGGCAGGAGGATCCCTTGAGCCCAGGAGCCCAGCCTAGGCAACATAGCAAGACTTTGTCTTAGGGCAAACAAACAAACAAAAAAACTTACTTTAATCAAATGTGTCCACTAAAGATAACATTTTATTTGTGTTTAGCCCATTGGGTTAATATAGTATCTGGTCCTTTTATTTTTAAGAAAGAAATTTTATTTATATGTATTTAATATTTTGGGATAAAATCTACAGTGAAGTGTGCAGATCCTAAGTGACTAGTCTAATGAGTTTCGGTAAAAGTTTGCGTACAAGTAGTGATGCCTGTGGTGTGTTAGGTGAAGCCAGAGGTTAGCTCTTGGTCAGGCCCACCCAGAACCGTCATGTCTCAGTTGTGCTTCTCTGTCTTCCTTCAAAGACATGGTGTTGCTTCCAGTCACACAGGCTCAAGTCTCAGGAGTTGGGACAGAGCTCTTCTTTATCTGTTTTCCTGGTTCACTTGGCTCTCACTTCTCTGCCTGTTTCCATTTCCATTCTCATGGACTATATTCTCACAGCCATTTTTGCTCCACTTACTCAAAAAATTTTGGTGAGCTCATCCCTCATGTCCTCCCTACACATACTTGTCTGACCCTGGGTTGCCAGATCAGCCAACCCAGAGCACGTATGTACAGTTACTGCTGCTGGGGATAGTTTAGTCTCCACTGAAAATCGTTATCCTGCCATTTAGGGGCCCCTATTAGTCTTTCAGCTTTATTTTTCTTTCTCTATCTCATCAAGTCCAGCAGACAAGACTTATTATGCTCATATTTAACACAATTCTCTATTGTTCTCTATTCAAGCTCTTGCCTTTTCTGGAGTGGTTTTTTTTTTTTTTTTCTTCTCTATGATTTAGTTTTTCAACTTTTATCTTACCTTCAAAATCCAGTTTAAATGTAATTTCTTTCACAAAAATTTCCCTGTTGCTCCCAGAAAAATAATCTTTCTCCCCTCTGAACCACCCACATGCTTTATTGTATTTTTTTGAATATTATTTTCTATCTTGAATTATAACAATTCTATCTTGAACTTCCTTGTTGAATGGAAGTTTCCTTGAGGGCAAATTCCCAGTTTTAAAATTTTCATTTACTTTTCCAGTGCCTTGTACATAGCAAAAGTGCAGTAAGCAAATGTTCATGAGTGAGTGAGCCATTCTGGGAAGAGAACTTGATATTTGGAGCAAAGGATATAACTGATTTGAATTTACTGGGAAAACATACCAATATAGCAACTGTGTTTTTGCAAAAAGTTTTACCAATTGAAATAAATAGCAAACTTGCTTAAAAAATTCAAGGACTGATTTCTGTGGAATATTCTGATTCAGTATCCAAATTTCCCTTGGGTCAAGACAGTGGAGATGTTTTAGAGTTTAAAATAGAAACACATAGGTCAGTTGGAAAATATATCTCCATTTTTTGCTGCAAATGTATATAAAATGGAATTAGCACATACCTGTATAGTATTTCAGTTATGCCCAAAGCTAAATTTTCTTTTGCTTTGACATTGAGTGATCATATTAAGTAAATCTTAATTAAACATCACAGAATTCTATCTCTTCATCTGCTAAAATGAGAGATTTTATGAATAGAGTCCCTTCTCCATGGTGTGTGTACACACTTCACATCTTACACAATCATATTGGAAACATTGTAACACATTCTTCATTTTTAACCTCCCTTTACATTGCTTAATATCACCTATGAACATTACAAATATATAAAATACAAAACTCTCACTATGGAAGATATGGTTATTATGTGGCTGGCTCTTCTAAAATGTTTATAAAATATGTCACCACCGTGCAGTGAATTGGCACTGTTTTGCTATTCTATTTACTATGGAAGAAATAAAACACATGCCCCAAGCACACCATCTAATTCATTATCCCTCAATAGCATTTCCAAATGGAAAATTTATTCATTAAAGGAGTCGATACAAGAGGAAGATGTGGTGTCTTACCCCAAACCTGGGGGTTCCTTCTAGGGGACATGAACTCTTCAGCAGTCCCCATCTGAGGCACAAACCCTGGCTCTCCACCTACTGTTCATCGGAATCAACCAGCTTCATGGAGAGGGATGTAACGGCAAAGAGTGCGCCTGCAATGTAGTGTGTCTGCAGCTTAGTAAAGGGTTGCCAGGGAAGAGGTTTTAAAGAAAACAGTGGGGGAGACTTGTCAGGGTTTGGCTCTTCGTAAAATTTGCCTGTCAGATCAGATGATGCATTTGGGCATAACATGCCCCCCGCTGCTGCTTCTGGCAGTTTTGCCCTCATTTTCAAGGCCTTCACAATTTTGCTGAAACTTATCCTTTCAAAGGGCTTTTCCTCTCCACATTTCTCCCCTGAACATTAGTCCAGAGAGGTGAGAGATTATTTTGAAAATGTCTTCTCAGGACTGATTTGCTCTAGAATCAGGCCAGACAGAATAGCAAGGCCCCTGGGAATCTGCCCTCACTCCCCTCAGGGTTTCAGGGCAACATCCCACCTGCCCATCCTTTACTTTGGAATTGGAAGGAGGTTTGACATTGTTCAATAAGCCCTGGTCAGACTAGCTCATAGGGCAGGGGCCTTTTTCTGGGAATGGTTTGGAGAAGGATGTGAATTTTTGAGGTGCAGGAAGGCACTCAAAGATGACACAGAAGTGATGATAGAAAACCGTCCATGGGAATTACCTGGTCTCCTAAATCCTGGGGGACTTTTCTGTTTTGCGTGATGGGTGAGAGTTGATGCTGGAACATACAATGTTCATCCAGAAGTGTTGATTGGCAGATGTCATCATACTGACTGATGGCCTATGTACTTCTGCCCTTTGATTCTTTCTGAAGTCTTGCGGCAGTAAATATCATGACTCCCATTTTATAGATGATGCCCCTGAAGGACAGTGAAATCAACAGGTAGTAGGAGATGGCATCAGGATGAAACCTAAATCCCTCACTCTGGTCTGTACATTTTCAGTATCTAATCTCCCAAGAATGGAAAATTCCATCTTTAAAGCGTCTGGTCTGGCTTTCTATGAAAGAGTGGGTAATAAGGAGGCCAGGGGCAGACTTACGCACAGGAACAGTCTACACAGAGGGAGGCATGCCTCTTCAGACTTGGCAGCTCTGAAATGAGTGGAGCTGCTCCTTTAGTTGTATTTCACAGCTAAATGATAGTAGTGAGTAGAAAAACGTGTCTCATCCTGGGCCTGTTCTCTAATCCCCCACGTAATCTGTGAAACAAAAGGGGCTTATCCTTTGCCTTAATAGACTGTGCTACAAAGGTAAGCAGAGACAGCAAAATTCCAATTAAAAGAATATTGATTGCTCATTAATTAATGTCAGCCATTCAAAATCAATGATCACTGAACTTCTTTCAATGATTTTTATTCTAAGTCTGCTCAGGCTTGTACTTTGCTTATTAAATGTGCCACTGTAATTGTATGCCCATTTAATATGGACAATTCTTTTGCTATTCACATAGAACTTTCGATTTTGGTCTAGTTAACACTATAAGTCATTGCAAATGAAAGTCTGTGGAACCTAACAAACTCAAATGCCTTGCCTCACCTGCTCCCAGAGATAATTTATGTATCCCTCATTCTTCTGAGTCTAAAGCAGGTAAACATCTTCAGTTAAGCTGAACAAAGAAAAATAGAAATTCTTTAGAATAGCAAAACCTCCCCAGCAACCAGCAAACCAACTAACCAGACAAACAAAAAAGGAAGGAGCCAAGGGGTATTGCTCAGTGGTAGAGCAGATACTTAGCACACAAAGCCCCGGGTTCAATCCTCAGCATCAAAAGATAAAGAAACCCAAACAACATTACCACCAAACCAAACCCAAACAAAAGCCCAGGAAATTAAAGCATAGAAATGTCATTGGGAAGTTATTCCTGGATCCAAAGGGTATATAATTTCATTGTCTTTGAGGCAAAGTCATGATTTAATGTGCTCTGGAACACAGGCTGCTGTGCCTCTGTGAGGATCTGTGGAATTCTCCAGAGCATTGTGCTAATTAAGTCTGAAAGGAAGACATATTGGGGTGCTGCCAGGTGTCAGGATAACGTCTGGAGGTAGAGTACGGGAGCTGGGTGTGCTCAGAGCGCACACGGTTCACAAGACAGATGTGATCACTGTGTGAGGCGGGGGTGAAGTTCCTCTTCCAGTTCAGTGGCTGGCCTAGGACCAGGTAACTCATGGCCAATCAGGGTATCCTTGTGACAGACCTTAATCCTTCAGACTCCTGGGATTTTATCCCTCTTCTTTCCATTGGCATCATAGCCAGAGTCCATTAAGGATGAGGAACTGAGCAGCTTCTCCCTACTTTGTGCTTCTATTGTCTACAGAATTGTTCCTTCATTTAACTAGCGTCTGCTTGCTGCCTTAGGGGCTCCTTGAGGGTCAGGTGGGCAGAATTCCAGAAAAGAAGTCGATGAAATGAAAGCTGCTTTAGGGACCAGGGTACTAGGGTTCTAATCCCACTTCTGTCTCAAATTGGAGGCAGGTCATTTAATTTCTCTGTTTCTCTCTAAAGAAAATTGTACCAAAACAATCGCATCCCTCTAGGCTAAAATTTATTCTACTATAGGCTCTAGAGCAATATCATCCAACTATTTTTCTCATTTATTAAAACTCACTTAAAGGATTATAAAAAGGTGGGCACTCCCACACTTTCAAGTTGATACCTCATAAATTTAATTAGCTATATAGAATGTAAGTACAAAGGATGCACAATGTATACTGCATAAGGGTTTTAAAGATATGTTTATCAAAACCTCTTGTTTTGCTCATTCAGTACATATCTTTAGCTGGTATAACTTATGGTATATGTTGCCATGTCACCTGATTAACAAAACCAGTTATGGTCAAGTCATTCAGCCAAATCAAACTTCTTTTTTGTCAGGAAAACATTCCTGATTTTATTTTGTAATTTAATTAAACACATTAACATGCAAACTGCTGACAACTACCTAATTCTAGGTTAGGCACCTTGAAATCTAGTGAGCTCTGTAACAGAAGCAGGGAGCCGTACCAGAAGGATCTCTTAATTTGTACTTAAAGGACTGATCCCCAAGAGCAAGGTAGCTTGCAATTGTTCCTTTGTTTAGTGGCTCCAAGGTCTGTGAACTAGGGGACAAGGTACGCTGCTAGTCTCAGGATGAGTGCGAGGAATGCCTTCTTGTGTGAAGTGGGAGAAGCGGGGTTTTGAGATGGGGGCCCTTCTGTTTTTCCCCTAGGAACTCTGTCTTCTGTTCCACCCTCCGCTCTCCGTCTGTTGGCTCTGGCATTTCTACTTCACTTCTGTGGGCTATTGCTTTGTCTACGCTTCCAGGAGCCATCCCAGCATTGGACAGCATCGCTTCCCAGGGTCTTTGCTGAAGTGTCAAGTCTGTGTTCTGAGAGAGTGTTCCCATTGTAATAAACTCCCTCTAGTCCAGCTGCACATTCCCCTGGGTCTGGTACTCTCAGGATCTGTATTGTGGGCACATTCCTGCTGTGGCACACGAGCCAGATCCTGTCACACCGTAGGTGCTTTCACTTTGCTTCGCATTGGTCCTTAATCACCCTCAATCAGCCATTATGCTTTTTCATCACTCCCTGGCACTCAGCTACCCAATTCCATCCTGGCATGGTCTCCTCATATCTTCCCAAAGCAGAGGTATTGCAGTAGCTGGTGCTTCCCCATCCTCCTGCACCATCCCTGTGTGCTTCCATGAGAGTCTCAACAGGGCCCCCGCCAGAGCTTGCCAGGTACTGTTATATCCACTTGCCACTAGTGGTGGACCTCACTGCCAGACAGGTGGCCACTGATCCAGTTTTGAAACCCTAATTGAGGGTTTTCTTCCTGGAACTGTTCTTGGCATCAGTTCGATTAGATTGGGTTCTTAGGAAAGGTATCTATTTCAGACAGAAGTAGAAATTTTATTGGGGAGTATTCTGAGAAAACAGAATAAGATCTGGCCTGGCGCAGGCATGTTTGTAATCCCAGCGGCTTGGGAGGCTGAGGCAGGAGGAAAGCAAGTTTGAAGCTAGCCTCAGCAACTTATTGAGGCCCCAAGCAATTTAGTGGCTATAGTTCAGATATAAAGTCCCACTGGGTTAAAACTCCAGTACAAAAAAAACAAAATAAAAACAAACAAACAAACAAAAAGCTGCCTTCCAAAAGATTCTAGAGATGGAACCATCCTAGAATGAGTGCCTTAGCAGCTCATTATTGGCTATGGGAATATCCTCCCCGGGAGTTTAACCTTGGGTAACACGGGTTCTCTGTGGCAGAGCCAGTTCCTAGCGTGGATACAGCTGCGAGCCCTCAGTGATTGGAAACTGGTTGCATCTGTCACCACATAGAACCTGGACAGAGGACAGTAGCAGCGTCATAGCCCCATTGCAGCCCAATTCCCAGTATGACAGTGTATAAGATAAACTAAAATCTTCTTTGAACACATTTTCTTCTCCTGCATGTCAATTTTCAGTGCATAGACTTGACATTTCCAATGTAGAACAAAGACATGCCAACAGTGGTCATGACAATGGTAAAACTGGATATTTAAATCAATATTAAAAATTTTGACAGCTTTAGCTGTATTTAATGTTTTGTTTATGTTCCTTATTTGGCACAGCTCCTGTTATTCGTGAGAGTAAATCAGAATATGCTTATTTAATATTCTTTCTCTGCCATTTTTTACTTCATCTGTTCCACCACGTTTACTCTTCTGCAGTCAGCTGACACTATAAATAGAAACAGAAGAGCTCAGAAATTTGCTCCAAATTCTACCCCAAAGCATGGGTTAGTGATTTCAAATACCATGAAGTCTCTATTACATTTTCTCTCTTATATTCCTAACGAAGCTTACCTGGTTTGGTTTTAAAGAAAGAGTCTTGGTGGAAATTTTCAGCCATTCTTGCTTTAGGGAGTCTTGAATCAAAAAACAATATCCACTATCAAGCAAATAGAAAGTCTAAAAGATAGGACAGAGATGCTGTTAAGATTGGCCCCAAATGAAAGCATTAGTTGAACTACCTTGAAGTTGTTCTGCTGATTATTTGTGCAGTTCAGTTGATATCTTACATTTTTCCCTTCAAAATATTGTAAACATCAGTTTTTCGTGAACTTTTATTTTTAATTTTCTGCTTTTTTAATTAATCAAAATACAGTATTGTTGGCCAAAGTTTTCTCATTGGATTGGGATTTTGATTGACTGAAAAATCATTGCTTAAAAAGAAATAACATCATTTTACCACTCACAGCTCATGAGCCCGATATTGTTTATAATGCAGGC
Source organism: Sciurus vulgaris (assembly GCF_902686455.1). Classification (NCBI taxonomy): domain Eukaryota; kingdom Metazoa; phylum Chordata; class Mammalia; order Rodentia; family Sciuridae; genus Sciurus; species Sciurus vulgaris. The sequence goes on along the minus strand of NC_136470.1, from coordinate 18,093,467 downwards.
AATTGTTAAACATGATTAACCTATATATTAGACTTTTAAAATTATATAACAAAATACCTGAGGCAAGGTAACTTTTTAAAGAAAAAAGTTTATGTGGCTCACGGATTTGGAGATTCAAGGCCATGATTCTGGCATTAGAACCTTGGTTCTGGTGAGGGCTTCAGGGTAGTTGGTAGAAATGCATTTGAGAGGGAGAGATCACGTGGCTGAAGAAGAAGCCAGAGAAGCTAGGGTCTCATAATCCTTCCAAAGGCCTATAATCCCTTTCCCATGACCTAAGAAACTCCTTCTAGGTTCCACCTTTGAAAGATCCTACTGTCTATCAGTGCTTCCACACTGGGGACCAAACTCCCAACACATGAACCCTTGGGGGATGCTTTCAAGCCCTGTACAAACCACAGCAGCCTGTGATCTGCCACTGTGCATCACTCGTCCCTTCTCGGAAAGAACAGGATGCTTTTCTTGCCTGGAGCTTTGCTCTGCTCAGCCACACCACCCTCTGAAACACATGTTCTGCATCCCAAATGCTTCGCTGACTAGTTCCCTATTATACAGGGCAGGCAGGTTGGAGTCATTGGCATCTATGTGAGTGATGAGTTCTGTTTCATCATAAATAACTTGAATATTCATGTCCTAGACTCTCTGGGATTTTGGCACATTCTTGTTCATGAACACAGTAAGAACATCACATGAACCTATTTTGCTGTAGTGGGAAAAACTGTCAAATCTTATTTTCAGTATTATAGTTTCAAAACACACACACACTCACATACACACACACACACACACACACACACACACACACACACACACGGACCCCAATGTTGGATTACTCTATAGTAGGTAAAGAATTCTCTGAACTCCTAAACAACATAAAATAATTCTCAAACATTCCCCCTAGAAATTGAAGCATGATAAAGTAGTCATTCAGTTTTTTTTTTTTTTTTTTTTAAAGACACCCTTCTGTTCATTGCCAGAGCATCAGACAAGATCAGGAGAAAGATAATTCCCATTATAACTTTTTAGTTCTACATGAGGATATTTGTAATTTGTAGCTTTAAAATCACTGACAGTGTCCACCACCTGTTTCCCGGAAATATCCAGATTCTTTCTGCACAGAGAAGACCAATTTTTAAACAGAGCTTTAGGGTGGGGGTTGGGGGGTGGACCACAGCTGCATCACTCCATTAAATTAAGACACTCACAGCCAGAGAATATAGAGAGCCTTGAAATACAAGAGGGATTGAGCACAAACATCATTATGTGGCTTTTCTATTTCAATAATTTGTAAGCAGGCTGCCTCCTCTGCGAACACACCAGCAGGAAGGCAGAAAGCCACGTGAGCTGTCGCGTCCCTATTGCCTGAGACTGGGGTGACAGCATCAATTTTAATGCACTGTAATGCAGAAGTGTCTTTGAGGGAATATCATTTGGAATACAACCTCTGGAGAGGCCTGGGCTACTTTAAAGAATGTGGAGAGATATTCCTTTCATGGCGCTTGGCTTGCCCAGACTCTCATAAATGAACACTGTGCTTATGAAGCACTAGTCAGCTAATGATTTTTAGCTGAAGTTTTCTGGCATCATTTGAGAATAGAAATGTGAACAGCAGCTCAATCTAAGTTATTTATTTCTGTGTCCTGCTATGAGCATTACTGACCTCATGCATGATTTTGGTGAAGGCTCCGGGCTGAGCCTAAGCTGCACTCATCCTGGTGTTCCTATACAGTTGAGTATGTCTTGTGCCTGAAAGAAGCTCCTTTAGAGAGTAGTGGTGGGTTCTCAGTGTGGCGTATGTCTATCACTTGTTACCCTGGGCCCTTTGAAGAAGGATTCCAAGAAAAGAGTTGCGTTTTAAAACCTTTGTAAGTCACTAAGGCACGAGAACTCTGCTCTCAAGCCTTTGTGCACAGAGCACCCTCTGAGATCTCGCTATGAGAAAAGCTGCAAAGGCCCCCAGTTGCACCATGTGACACCATGGTATCAGCCTGAATAGTGTTGTGCCCAATAGTTAAAGGCTCTGTGGCTGCCTGGCAGCTTTCTGTGTTTTCTCTATGACCAGTGAGTTTCAACTAGCGGCAGTTTCGCCTCTGGGGGACATCTGGCACTGTCCAGAGACATTTTTAGTTGTCACAGCTGGAGTGGGCAGGTTGGGGAGTTTCACCTGATGAAAGGCTGCATTTGCTCAGGTTGTTTGGGATTCCTTGCTCTGAGGTCAACTGTCCCCATTTATTGGAATGGGAGCTTTCCTACATATAGATCTTGAGCAAACAATGGAGAACCCTGGAGACACATGTATACTCTTGAAAAATTGAGGGGTAGGGAAGCAATATTCACCAGAAGAATGCTTTCTCTGTTTCACCCGAGCTGAGTGCTTCGCAAAAGTTTTTGATCATTGAAATCATATTTTTTGGTAAAACTCTTGGCCATCGTTAAGAGCTTTGAATTTCACAGATGGAGTCAATAATTCCATAAAGTCATTGATGTCTATTTTATAGAATCTGCTCTAACATTTAAATTTTAGACATCTTTTAGATGTTGTTTGGGATTATCTTGTATGGTACTATTACTACAAAGTCCTTCAATGGCAGATTTTGATTGAAATGATTTTTATAATCATATTGACCTGAGAAAATGTCCTTGCCGAGACACTGCCTGTGTCTCTGACACAGAGAAATGCATATAGTGATTGTCAGGTGAAGGGAGGGGACGATGCCAGTGTCGGTGTGCAGAAGGTAGGTCACCTCGAGTTAAGCTAGTGTTGAATCAGGTTCTCCAGGACGGACTCTAAATATAGAGCTTTCTATCTTAGGGAACAGTCCTCTTGGAATCAAGACTTCTGGAAGAATGTAGCAGGACTAGGTAGAGGGAGAGCTGAACTTTGAGGCAGTTGTGTCAGAGATCTCAGCTGATCCCATGGGTTGTGACGGACCTGGGATGGCCTAGAGTGAACCAAAAAAAAAAAAAAAAAAAAAAACCAGAGGGGTAGGACTTCATACCCTGAGACTGACCATCATTGGTCATGGGCTCAGCGGAAGGGCAGAACTTTGGGTGAGGTGACTCTTTAGACACCAGCAATTCCTGGACCAAAACTCAGTTGAAAATTCTCTGTAATCAGAGATACAGCCACATCAATGTTCATCGCTGCTCAATTCACCATAGCCAGATTGTGGAACCAACCTAGATGCCCTTCAATTGATGAATGGATAAAGAAACTGTGGCATATATATACAATAGAATATTACTCAGCCATAAAGAATGATAAAATGATGGCATTTGCAGGCAAATGGATGAAATTGGAGAATATCATGCTAAGTGAGATAAGCCAATCTCAAAAAACCAAAGGACGAATGATCTTGCTGATAAGCGGATGATGACACATAATGGGGGGTGGGAGGGGTTAGCGTTAGGGTTAGGGTTAGGTTTAGGGTTATGGATAAGGAGGGTGGTAAGAATGGAGGAAGGACTGTATAGAGGGAAAAGAGGGGTGGGAGGGATGGAGGGGAAGGAAAAAAATAACAGAATGAATCAAACAACATTACCCTATGTAAATTTATGATTACACAAATGGTATGCCTTGACTTCATGTACAAACAGAGAAACAACATGTATCCCATTTGTTTATAATAAAAAAAAAAATAAATTCAAGAAAGACCAAGAGAATAGATAAAAGCCAAAAAGGGAACAAGGAGAAAATTTAATCAAGGAAAACCAGGGATTGAATTGGAGAAAGTTATATTCGGTTCTTCTATAATTATGTCAAAATAAATCTTATTTTTATTTGCATTTGTAATTTTAATGTGCTAATAAAAATTTTAAAAAGTAAAAAAAAATTCTCTGTAATCACTTCTTGCAGCAGGTAGGGGAATAAATCTCTGTTTTTAAATCGGTTCATCATAGTATCTACTACAAAAGTTTATTTGAGCTTCTGAGGAACACACCACAGTCACCACAGAATCTAAGATTTCAAGTGTTGATGATAAAGTAAGCCTTATTTTAAGGGAATAAATTACAATTTGAAACCCATAAGAATTGAGCCCAAGGTCCATCAAACTCATTAATACTACCAGGTGATGCTGATTAATCCCTGGCAGTGAAATTTAGATTTGTGCCATTTCCGGAAGTATCTGTGTAAGATGCTTTAAATTGCAGATTCACAACAGTTCTCATATTTCTTTTTGAGTGCACGATGGAGACAAATGTATTCTGGGTGGTTTTTTTTTTTTTTTTTTTTTTTTAACAATCATAAGGTAGTTTAAATCTTCAAAGATCGTTTTCTTTTCAAGGCCCTTTGTCCTGCTGCTCATGGCCAAGTTGACTGTTTAGGGGCTAGAGCTACAAGGCACTGTTTTACTTCCACTGGAGAAGTTCAGTCTGCCACCTCACCTTTGGACCATTACAGGCATCTCTTGAGAAGCAGGTGGTTCTCATCTTGGAGGAGGCAAATGCTAGTATTAATGCCATCTGAATGGCCAGTCACACAATCTCATCCGTGAGGAGCCAGTAACCAGTAGTTAAAAGCATCGACTGCTCAGGATCAGAGCATATTTATTCCATTCTTTAATATGGCATTCTTGGGAAAATTAAGGTGTTTCTCAGCTGTATCTCAGAAATGAGAATGATAATGATAATTATAATAATGATAATAATAACAACAGCAGCAGCAACACCTTCCTCACTGAGTTTTAAACATACATATGCATGATGCAGAGTATGTACTTTCTATGTGCTTGTTGTTCTAATATTTGATAATGTAGAGAAAAATAAAAGGAGTCAGTTTTCCTTGTATTAAAATTATATCATTTTTCAATGTTGCATATGTAACTTTTGCAGTAAAGAGAAAAAGCAATGTCCATGATAACAAAAGCCAGTATCTTTGGATAACCTTGGGAGCTGATATTTGGAGATTTTCCTCAATGCTCTCTATTTGGATAACAATTGAAAGGAAAAAAAAAATCTTATTCTAGATCTTTGCTGAATGAGGGCGAGATTGGGAATGTTCTTTTGAGAAAAACCTGTGTGTCTCACATCTCCGATGCATTATCTCACTTCATCTTCGGAACGACCCTCTGAGGTTGACACTGCAATTTTCTCCTTCCTCCGGTGGAGGAAAACAAAATGACGCGAGGTTATGAATTAAACGAGGGAGAGTTTGGGATTCAAAGCCAGTAAGTGCTGTGTCACTGCAGCGCTGCCGAGGTCGCCCGGCCAGGGATCACAGTGTGACCACGTGTGTGCAGACTGCAGAGGGAAAGAGCCTTCTCTCAGGTGACCGCCGCGGGGCTGCTTCTCCTGGGTGACTGCAGACAGCAGGACCACTCGCTTTGCGTTCTTTGGGGTTATTTATTTCAAGAAGAAAACAAAGCATGAACACTCCTCTGGCCACATAATTGCTGATTTATTTTGCATTTATCTCCTCTTGAATGTGAGACAGAGTCGTCCTTGGCAAACAGCATTTCGTTGTGTGTGTGTGTGTGTGTGTGTGTGTGTTTCGTTGTGTTTTGTTGCTAGTTGAAGACTAAACTTTTTGAGGAAGAAAAGGTGATAGCATTTTCCAGAGACTCCTGGGAATCAATATAGTTTTCTTCCCTGGCACCTTGTGTTGTCGTTCTCGCTGGATATTTGGAAAACCAGGAACTAGCTAGAGGAAACATTTTGGAAGTGGAATTTGTCCTCTGCTCCTACTGTTTTCTGCCTCAGAACTGTATGTTGATTTAGTACCCTAGCTTTGTGTTTTGACAAACTGTCATTTGGAATAGAACCACATGTAAATCAAAGGAAAAAGATACATACCTGATTTTGAAGTTTCTAAAATCTTACATTTGGGCAGTTCCTCTATTGTTATACTTTCTTTTTTCTGTAAATACAATGATTTGTGACCTTTTTCCATTTCCAGAAGTTTCAAAGTTATTCCTGAGAAGTGTGTCATAAGAGAAACAGAAGAGGAAAATTTCTTTTTGAAAACTTGTGAAAAGGGGAATTCAGTTATTGCAATAAACTCATATTGAGTTCATGGACAAAATGATGTTTGTCCTGTGTTTTAAAAATAAAAGAGAACTGGTGGGTCTGAATGGTGCTTTGCACTGACTGGCTAGAGAGAGATTCAGGTAGAGGAGGATGAGGCATCTTTAAAATAACAGAAGATGTCTGAATCTGTCAGGGAGAAAAGATGAATCAAAAGGATACAGGAATAGAAACACTTCTATATATTAGGAAACAACTTTTCCAAAATAATTATGTGGCTAGCTAAGGCAATAGTGAAATAGATTAAGCAAGTACGTAGGAAAAATACCACTTTAAAAGACTGAAAATAGTACATAGTATTGTAGGTATCAATTTTTAGATAGGAGATAGACTAATATCAGTGTCCCTGTACTGGTTTCTTTGAAAACAAGATTAATACAAGATCTTAAAAACAAAAATTTACTCTAAAACTAATGAAATATGAGACAAAAAAGTTTTCATGATGTTATTTAGCACTATGATCAGATGGTTAAAGAAGATAAATTTCAAAAGTTGATTTTCAGATTTTAGAGGAAACTGCTATTAGTTTTCCATTTGCTTCAATGATCTTCATAGAACACATTTGCATACGAAGAATGTTTCCATAATATGTAACTAATTTACTGGCAAACAGCTCAAGTATGGGTTTATGGTGCCGAACAACCAATTGTTTTGAAAAAACTACAAGGGTATTTGAGTGTGGAAGAGACGAGAGTAATAAATCAGTTACCAATCAAGCAAAGAAAATACTTGCCTACTTTTCCCTGACTTCACCCCCACCTAAGCTTTTCAACTGGTTGAATTAGTATTGCATAGACAAAATGTAGTTTTATTGAAGAATTGGTTATTGACTAATCTTGAAAAGATTAAGTCACTTAATTGCTTTAATTGATTGGCTTTTAAAAATTGGCAGTAAGTAGAATGAATTGGACATAGCTTTTCTATGTTCATATATGAATACACCACCAGTGTAACTCCACATCATGTACAACCACAAGAATGGGAGGTTATACTTCATGCACGGATAATATGTCAAAATACATTCTACTGTCCTGTATATCTAAAAAGAACAACAACAACAAAAAAATGGCAGTAAAATTTAAAAAAACAATGGCTTATGTAAATACAGACTGAATACATGTTCAAATAAAGCTTAACCCATATTTGGACACCCACTTTATCAAGGCACCTTGTCACAGTATTGAAACAATGTCTTGATTTTCCAACCATTAAAAAAATGGCTGAAGGATCAATTAAATAAAAAATATCTTTTATTCTTCATAGTTGATTAAATACATCTGTTATTTGATTGAGGAACAAATTTTTCTGGTTAGTACTATCTGATGACTGTCGGGCAGACACACTTCTGTTATTTAACTATGTGTTTGTTAAAGTAAATACTAGTGTTGCTTCCTGGTACTACAGCAGCCACCAATCTGGGTAACCGACATGACCTCTAGCTTTAAAAGTGAGCTGTAATTGGCTTTGCCCAGAGTACAGTCCCTTCTCCCTGGCCACAGTAATTGGATCAGGAGTGTTATATGGTACAAATTGTTCTAATCAAAGAGAAGCCCATGACATTTACTCAGGGATGGACACAGAGAAGTTATTTCTCCTTGTGGGTGGTGTGGTAGTTGATGTGAGTCCAGGTACTGCTAGAGACATTTTGCTACCATCAGGATGTCAGTCTCAGAATAAACCTGACCCACCAGGGAGGGTGGAGCTCAGCAAATCAGATTAATGGGTTGGAATCTGGCTGTATAATATTGAGGAGACTAAATGTCTTCTGGCTTTCAGGAACCAATGCATTCCATTTACTATGTTAAACAGTTGTGTTGAGTCTTCTGTTACTTGCAAATGAAATCATCCTCAGAGTTCCAACAATTCGACAGCACCAAGGTCAAGGGCTATTAGAGCTCTTCTGCCTATGCTGCACTGCACAAAACACCAATATGACAGTTCTTTTATTTTCCAAAGCTTTTCCCAAACTGCATTTTTTGAAGGGAAAGAGGATTAAAGGTGAAGGAGGCTGTTCATACCTCCATTGCTTAGCTTTGAAAAACCTTCAAATGTTTTGATGTGGTAAAGTTATGTAAGCCCTTTATTTTGAAATTATCAGAAGTTTATAAGAAGCTGCAAGGATAGCATACAAAATCCATTGAATGCTTCTCCACATTTCCCCAAATGGCAAGTGATATCTTATATCACTATAGCTTGATATTGAACAAGAAAATTAACATTTACATATGCTGAACAAAGTTTATTTTTTGAGAAGGATGCTATTTATCTTGAGTGAGGCTTTGAAATAAATGCTAATGATTCATTAATTGCTATTGTAGCTGGCATATTCATTTGAGCAGGTTAAATGCATGAAGCAATACAGTGTTTTTTTACAGTGTTTTTATTTGGGTTCTACATGCTTATCGTAGAACTTTCTAGCTGTGTGGACTTAGACAAGATGATAAACTTCTATAGGTTATTGGATTTTTATAATTTGTAAAGGGGAAATATAATAATTTATTTCTTCCAAGATGAAACAAAATCCAAACTCTGAAATAAAATGGATGCCAACCAAGAATTTTATATCCAGCAAAATTAAGGTTTAGATTTGAAGATGAAATAAAAATATTCCATGATAAACTAAAGTTAAAAAAATTCACAATTAGAAAACCTGTACTACAGAACATTCTCATGAAATATTGAAAATATTCCATGGGGAAGAAATTAAAAAAAAAAACGAAAACCAACAAAGGGAGGAACTACACTAAAAGAAAGGTTAATCAAAGGAGAAACTAGCTAAAAACCAAAAATAAATCAAAATGACTGGGAATACGAATCATATCTCAATAATAGTTCTTATATTTAATGGCCTAAACTCATCAGTCAAAAGACATAGATTGGCAGATTAGATTTTAAAAAAAGATGTAACAATATGGTGTCCTCAAGATACCTCCCAGGAAAAGACATTCACAGACTGAAGGTAAAATGTTGGGAAAAAACAATCCCTCATGGACTTGTAAATAAGCAGGTTTTCCATCAGACAAAGTGAACTTCAAACCAAAGATAGTAAGAAGGCATAAAGAAGGACATTTCATACTACTTAAGGGAATCCTACACCAACAAGACATAACAATCATAAATACATATGCCCCAAATAATGGAGCATCTACATACATCAAACAAACCCTTCTCAATTTCGAGAATCAAATAGACCACAACACAATAATACTGGGTGACTTTAACACACCTCTCTTACTCCTGGACAGATCTTCCAAACAAAAACTAAACAAGGAAACTATAGAATTAAATAATATAATCAATGATTTAGACTTAAAGAAGATATAAAGAGTATTTCATTCATGCTCAAGTGAATACACTTTCTTCTCAGCAGTACATTGATCCTTCTCTAAAATAGACCATCTGTTATGACATAAAGAAACTCTCAGCAAGTACAAAAATAGAAATACTATCCTAAATTCTATCAGATTATAATGAAAATCAATGATAAAAATCAATGATAAAATAAAAAATAAAAACTACTCCAACACCTGGAGACTATGTAGCATGCTATTGAATGATGAATGGAGAAAAGAAGAAATCAAGGAGAAAACAAAAAAATACTTAGAGGTAAATGAGAACACTGATACAGCATCTCAAAATCTCTGGGATGCTATGAAGGCAGTGCTAAGAGGAAAGTTCATTGTATTAAGCACGCACATTAAAAGAATACAAAGTCAACAAATAAATGACCTAACATTACATCTCAAAGCCCTAGAAAAAGAAGAACAAATAAATACCAAAGGAAGCAGAAGATGGGGAACAATCAAAATCAGAGCTGAAAATCAATGAAAGTGAAACAAAAACAATTAAAAAAATTGACAAAACAAAAAGTTGGTTGTTTGAAAAAAATAAATAAAATTGATAAACCCTTAGCCACACCAACAAAGAGAAAGAGAGAGAAAACTCAAATTACTAAAATTTGTGATGAAAAAAGCAGTATCATGACAGACACTAGTGAAATACAAGAGATAATTAGAAGACTGTTTTGAAAATTTATACGCTAATAAAACAGAAAAACTTGAAGAGATCTACCAATTTCTAGAGACATACAATCTACTCAAACTGATGCAGGTGGACATACAAAATATAAACATCAATTTCAAGGAATGAAATAGAAGACGCTATTAAAAGCCTACCAACCAAGAAAAGCCCAGGACCAGACAGATTCTCAGCGGAATTCTACAAGACCTTCAAAGAAGAATTAACACCAACACTCCTCAAAGTATTCTATGAAATAGAAAAGGAGGGAACCCTTCCAAACTCATTCTATGATGCTAGTATTACCCTGATACCAAAATCAGACAAAGACACATCGAGGAAAGAAAACTTCAGAACAATATCCCTGATGAACATAGATGCAAAAATTCTCAATAAAATTCTGTTAAGTAGCATACAAAAACATTAAAAAGATAGTGCACCACAATCAAGTGGTGTTCATGCCAGAGATGCAAGTTTGGTTCAACATACGGAAATCAATAAACATAATTCATCACATCACTAGACTTAGAGATAGAATAATATGAACATCTCAATAGATGCAGAAAAAGCATTTGACAAAATACAGCATCCCTTCATGTTCAAAATACTAGAAAAAATAGGGATAGTAGGAACATACCTCAACATTGTAAAATCTATCTATGCTAAACACAAGATCAATATCATTCTAAATGGAGAAAAATTGAAAGCATTCCCTCTAAAAACTGAAACAAAACAAGGGTGCCCTCTTTCACCACCTTTATTCAACATTGTACTTCAAACACTAGCCAGAGCAATTAGACCAAAGAAAGAAATTAAAAGTTTACAAATAGGTAAAGAAGAACTCAAACTATCACTATTTGCTGATGACATGATTCTATATTTAGAAGATCCAAAAAATTCCATCAGAAAACTTCTAGAACTCATAAATGAATTCAGAAAAGTAGCAGAATATAAAATCAATACCCATAAATCAAATGCATTTCTATTCATAAGCAATGAATCCACTGAAAGAGAAATTAAGAAAACTACCCCATTCACAATAGCAGACAAAAAATAAAATACTTGGGAATCAATATAGCAAAAGAGGTAAAAGACCTCTAAAATGAAAATTACAGAACACTAAAGAAAGAAATTGAAGAAGACCTTAGAAGATGGGAAGATCTCCCATGCTCTTGGATAGGCAGAATTAATATTGTCAAAATGGCCATACTACCAAAAGTGTTATGCTGATTCAATGCAATTCCTATTAAAATCCCAATGACATTCTTTATGGAACTAGAAAAAAGCAATTATGAAATTCATTTGGAAATAAAAGAGAAACAGAATAACCAAGGCAATCCTTAGCAAAAAGAGTGAAGCAGGAGGCATCACAATACCAGATCATAAACTATACAACAAAGCAATAGCTAACAAAAACGGCATGGTACTGGCACCAAAATAACATGTATACTAATGGTACAAAATAGAAGACACAGAGATAAGTCCACATAAATACGGTTATCTCATACTATAGACAAAAGTGCCAAAAATATTCATTGGAGAAAAGAGAGACTATTGAATAAATGGTGCTGGGAAAAATGAGAAGCCACATGTAACAAAATGAAATTAAATATTTATCTTACACCCTGCATGAAACTCAAATGAAAGCGAATCAAGGACCTAGGCATTAGATCAGAGATCCTGTGCCTACTAGAAGAAAATGTAGGCCCAACTTGCTATTTTGTTGACTTAAGAAACAACTTCCTCAACAAGACTCCTAAAGCACAAGAAGTAAAATTAAGAATCAATAAATGGAATGGTATCAAACTAAAAAACTTCTTCACAGCAAAGGAAACGATCAATAACGTGAAGAGAGAGCCTATAGAATGGGAAAAAATTTTTACCACATGCCCCACAGATAAAGCACTAATCTCCAGGATATATAAAGAACTAAAAAAACTTACCAGCAAAAAATCCCAAATAACCCAATCAATAAATGGGCTAAGAAACTGAACAGACACTGCACAGAAGAAAAAATACAATCAATCAACAAACGTCTGAAAAAATGTTCATCATCTCTAGCAATTATAGAAATGCAAATCAAAACTACTCTGAGATTTCATCTCACTCCAGTCAGAATGGCAATTATCAAGAATACAAACAATAATAAGTATTGGAGAGGATATGGGGGAAAAGGTACACTCATGCATTGCTGGTGGGGCTGCAGATTGGTGCAACCATCTTGGAAAGCAGTATTGAGATTCCTAAGAAAACTTAAAATGGAATCACTATTTGACCCAGCTCTCCCACTCCTTGGCCTATACCCAAAGGACTTAAAATCAGCATACTACAGAGATACAGCCACATCAATGTTCATAGCTGCTCAATTCACAATAGCTGAACTATGGAACCAACCTAGATGCCCTTCAACAGACAAATAGATAAAGAAAATTTGGTACATATACACAATGGAATATTAATGAACTTTAAAGAAGAATGAAATTATGGCATTTGCAGGTAAATTGATGGAGTTGGAGAATATCATGCTAAGTGAAATAGGCCAATCTCAAAAAAACAATGGCCCAATGTTTTCTCTGAAAAGTGGATGCTGTTCTATAGTGGTGGGTGGGTGGGGAAGAAAGAATGAAGCAACCTTGGATTTTGCAGAAGGGAGTGGGAGGAGGGGTAGGGCCCTATGGATGGAAAGGATGGTAGAATGAGACAGATGATATTACCCTATATATACGCATTTAAAAAGTTAAGAATATGTGGTTGACAGGGACCAAAGGCAAAAAAAGAAAAAAAAAGTACATGAAAAGATGCTCCACATGATCAGTGAACTGCAAAATTAAAGCAGCAATGTGATACTGCTGCACAGCTATTAGAATGATCAAATCCAGTACACTAACACGAAATACTGGTGAGGATGTAGAGCAGAAAGAATGCTCGTACATCCCTAGTCAAAATGCAAAATGGTATAGCTACTTTGGAGGACATTTCAACAGTGTATTACAAAAATAAACATTTTTACTCTACAATATGGCTACTTGGTATTTCCCCAAATAAGTTGAAAACTTATATTAATGCAAAATCATATGTGGCCTGCCATACATATCTGTGTACATATTCATAATTCTTAATTTGGTAACAACCATGTTGTCCTTCAGTAGGTAAATGGATAAATGAACTGTGGTTTATCCAGACAATGGAATATTATTTAGCACTAAAATGAAGTGAAACCATGAAAAGATGTGGAGGAGACTTAAAAGCACATTACTAAGTTGAAGAAGCTAATCTTGAAAGGCTACCTCTATGAGTCTATAAAGAACTTTCTAGATATTCTAGAAAAGGCAAAAGGGTGGAGACATATAGAAGTATGCAGATGCTTTATCTGTAGATTCACTTAGGGTTAATGGGTTTTTTTTACTAGGTTGGATCTTGCAATCTACAAACATAGATTTCAGGTTTTTTTCAGCTATTGTAAATATGTATATTTAAAAATTGTTTTTTGTTGCTTATTTTGCATTGGTATTTTATAGGAATATGATTGTGGTTTATATGTTAACCTTGTTTCCCATGACCTTTTGCTACATTCACTTATTACATCTTGAATTTCTTGTGTGTGGGTAGATTCCTTAAATTTTCTATGTAGAAAATCATTCTGTCTCCGAGTAGTAATAGTTTAATAATTTTCCTAATAGTGTATACCCCCCAATTATTGTCCTAAGACTTCTAGTTACTGCTGAAAAGAAGTAGTGATTTGTGGGGCTGGGTTTGTAGCTCAATGGTAGAGTGCTCACCTAACGTGTGGGGCACTGGATTTGATCCTCAGCACCACACAAAAATAAGTAAATAAAATAAAGGTATTGTATTCATCTACAATTAAAAATAATAAAAAAATGAAGTAGTGATTTGTGTTGTTCCTGTTCTTAAGATGAAAGTACTGTGTAATGTGTGTGTAAGCTTTGTGTAGACACCCTTTTTCAGACTGAGGCAGTTTATTTCTTGGTCAATTTTTTTTTTTTTTAATTTGCACATATGAAAAGAAAACCTTTGATACTTCTCTTTCCATGTCTGGCATATTTTACTTAACATAATATTCACTAATTCCAACCATTTTTCTGCAAGTTACAGGATTTCATTTTTCTTAATGGATGAATGGTATTGCATTGAGTGTGTATACAGAAAATAATATGTTATTTTATTACTGTATAAAGTATATTTTATTAATATACATTATTTTCTGTATCCATTCATTTGCTGATGGGCACCTAGGCTGATTTGTATCTTAGCTATTAGGACTATGAATAGTGCTTCAATAAACAAGGGCGTGCAGATGTTTCTTTCGTATGCTGACTTATTCTCCTTCAGCTATATTCCCAGGAGTGGAATAGCTGAATCATATGGTAGTTCTATTTTTAGTTTTTTGAGGAACTGCCATACTGTTTTCCAAAGCGTCTATACTAACTTACATTCTCACCAACAGTGTATAAGTGTTTCTTTTTTTCCACGTACTCATCTGTATTTGTTATGTATATTTTGAATAATAGCCATTTAAACTGGACTAAGGTGGTAGCTCTTCGTAGTTTCAATTTGTGTTTCCTTGAAGGTTAATGATATTGATCATTCTAAAATACATTTATTGGCCATTTGTATTTCTTCTTTTTAGAAGTGTCTATTCAGATAAAAATGTTGGATTACTTATTTTTTTTAAATTAAGTTTATTGATTGTTATATACTCTGGATATTAACCTTCTGTCAGATAAATAGGTGGCAAATATTATTTCTAATTCTATAGGTTGTCTCTTTCACTCTGTTTATTGTTTCCTTTGCTGTGCAGAAGCTTTTGAAAAATTGATGTAATCCCATTTATTAATTCTTGCATTTATTTCCTGTGCTTTTGGGGTCCTATTTATAAAATCATTGCCTATACCAGTATCTTGAAGTGATTTCCCTATGTTTTTCTCAGACAGTTTCAGAATTTTGATGTTTTACATTAATGTGTTTGAACCATTTTTGATTTTGGTCTAGTCTAGAGGAATTTCTATGTACCGATGGAAAAAATATGTGTTCTGTAGCTACCGGATGGAATATTCTGTAAAAGTTCATTCTGTTAAGTGCATTAAATCTTTGGCATAGTTTAACTCTGATGTTTCTTTGTTGATATTTTTGTCTGGATCATCTATACATTGATTAGAATAGGGTACTGAAATACCCCATTTTTAGTGTATTAGGGCCTATTTCTCTCTTTAAGTTTAGTAGTGTTTACTGTATAAGATTTGGTGCTCTGTTATTATGTTCACATAATTTTATAACATTATATATTCAGGATGAATTGTTCCTTGGTCATGGTATAGTGACCTTATTTTTCTCTTCTTACTATTTTTGTATTAAAGTCATTTTTTTCAGATATAATCCTGTTTATATCCAGATTTCACTGGCTTAGAATATCATTTTTCATTCTTTCACTTTTAGTCTGTATGTGTCCTTATTGGTGAGGCAAGTTTCTTCCTACTTCCCACATTCACTCCCTTCCTTCCTTCCTTCCTTCCTTCCTTCCTTCCTTCCTTCCTTCCTTCCTTCCTTCCTTCCTTCCTTCCTTCCTTCCTTCCTTCCTTCCTTCCATACCAGAGATTGAACCCAGGGGTTCTCAACCACTGAGCCACATCTCCAGTCCTTTTGTCCCTTTTATTTTTTATTTTGAGACAGGTTCTCACTAAGTTGCTTAGGGCCTCACTAACTAATCCTGCCTCATGCTCCCTACCCACTGGGATTGCAGGCACGTGCCACAGCACTTGGTGAGTGAGTTTCTTGTAGACAGCATATTGTTGGTATAGTTTTTAAATCCATTCAGCCAGGCTGTATCTTTTACCCGGAGAATTTAAGCCATTTACATTCTGAGTTAGTAACAAAAGGTCTGTATTTATGCCTGCCATTTTGTTGATTCTTTTCTAGATGTTTTGAGTATTCTTTGTTCAGTTCTTCCTCTCATATTCATCTTTATGATTTGATGGTTTATCATATTGATAATGTTTGATTCTTTTTCTCATTTATGTATTTACTCTCTAGTTAGATTATACTTTCACATGAAATCATGATGGTAGGTATCTTTCTTCCTCTTTCAAGTATGGAGCTCTCTAAACCATATTTTTGCAAAGCTTATCTGGTGGTTATGACTTCCCTTAGTTTTTGCTTATCCTGGAAGGTCTTTATTTCTCATTCATTTCTGAAGGGAATTATTTTTGGGTATAGTAGTTGTGGTTGGTAGTTATTTATTTTTCAGGAATTGAAATACGTTATCCCATTCTCTTCTGCAAGATTTATCTGATAAATGATCTGTTAATATAATGGGATTGTCCTTAATCATAGCAACTTGGTGTTTTTCTCTTGCATATTTTAAATTCTTTGTTTTACCTGTATTTTTGCTAGTTTGCCTCTAAAATGTTGTGATGAAGATCTCTTCTGTTTATGTCTATTTGGAGTTTTTTTTTCTAGCAAACCTTCATAGATGTCCATGTCCTTCTCAAGATTAGGAACATTTTCTGTTTTTTTTTTTTTTTTTTTTTTTTTTTTTTCATTAAATAGATTTTTTATGCTTTTAACCTCCATTCTTTCCCCCTTTGGAGATACTAGTGATTCAGAGATTTGATCATTTAATGGCATCTCACAGATCTGGAATATTCTCTCGCTTCTTTCTTATTTTTTCCCTTTCTGTCTGAATGTGATATTTTGAAAGATGTGTCTTCAAGCTCAATATTTTCTTTCACTTGGTCTAGTTTGTTGTGTGGCTGTCAAATGAATTTTTAATTTTATTTTCTGAACTTTCCCTTTCTAAGATTTCTATGAAGTTCTTTTCTAAAATCTCTCTATGCCAAATTTTCACTAATATCCTGCATTGACTTCTGAATTTCTTCTATCTGTATTCTCTTAGATCTCATTGAGGTTTTTAAAAATCTTTCTTTTCAATTCCATTTCAATTTTTTGAAATCTGTGATTATGGAGTATCTGTGATTTTGGAGGTGTCCTGTTGTCTCTTTCCCTATATGTCAACACTGAGATTTGTGCATGTGGTGGATTAGTATCTATCACTTTTATGGGATGACTTCCTTAGTAAGCAACTTTCTCCTGTCTTGGGGTATTGGTTTGTTATGTAATGTTGAGTTTATTTCCAGCTGGTCATTATAGTCTAACCTCCTGGCAGCTTCTTTGGCTCTGATTAGTGAGTTAGGGCATGTTACATACCATATCAAAGTTGGAGAGACCTACTGTTCTGAAGTAATGCTAGAGTAGGGACTCTTTGGAGGTTCTAGCAGGTGTGGTATAGACAACAAAGTGTAAGGGGTGCACACCGTGTGCCTCTTCCTACAATGAGAGTAGTGACCCCTTTTGGATGATGGGGATTTCCTCAGATATGGGTTCTGTTACTCATAATGATATCTGGCAATGTCTGCACCAGTAGTGATAAGGAGTCAGAAGCACTTGTTGTTCAATCAGAGTGGTGTGGGCTGATGCTTCTCAGAAAGTGGTAGGTCAGGAATTATTGCCTGCTCTGTGGCATTAACACCCAGTCCTGTCAGCTGTGCTTGATCAGAAAAGGTGCTGGGGAAGTTAATGGAAACCATGACGATGCAGCAGCACTAGGAGTTGCAGCGTTCCTCTTTGCTGCTGATGTGAATGTGCTCACCCAGGAGCAGGACCTCAGACCCCCCCAGTCATGCATACCTGGGGATGGGGTCATGGCTTGGAATTTTCTCCTCTTTTTTTTTTTTTTTAATGTTTTTGCAGTATTGGGGATGGAACTCAGGGCCTTAGTGCTTGCAAGTTAAGCACTCTACCAGCTGAGCTATCTCTCCAGCCCAAATTTTTTCCTCTTAGTTCCTTTGGTTATAGTGTTTGTCAGTGGTTGAGTGGGAGTGTATCATGATGAGCCAGGCAAAATTCCTCCCAGCTTCAGTGCCCATGGAAGTGAATAAGAGCATAAGAGGCCTGTGCTGAGCAATGCTTCTATCCAGAACTTCTTAGGCTGTGTTTCCTGGAGGTGGAACAAGAGCCAGAGCTGTTGTATATCATACTGGGGAGAGTGGTGCAGGAACTTCATGGGTAACTCCTTGAGTTCTGGCACCAGTGTGAAACCACTTGCAACTGGCCATGCCCGTGGTCTCAGAGGGCAGGCTCCCTAATTCCCCAACTGTGGGTGGTGGTGCTTTCCATTTTCTTTTATGTCACAACACCTGTCCCCTACAGTGTAGAGCACTCAGCAGATTAAAGTCAGAATCACTCTACTGAAACAAGTTTGGTTTGCCAGGCAGATGTCCACCGAGCCAATACGTTGGACTGTTTCCGAGATCCCAGAGAAGGAGAAGTGTTTCTCACACCAGTTCAAATTCAGACAATGGGTAGCTTCTCAAGGTGACTCTTGACTTCAGCTCCTTTGGTCTTCACTGTGAAATGACATGATAACTTTTCCAAAGTGAAGTTACTGGGTAGATTTCAGTCTGCTTATTTAGGTCACCAGCCAGCCTATAAGGGTTATGATACTTTCCAGTAGCTAGTATGGCCTGTGTGTATCTGCACCTACGAGTTTCTTGGATTTCCTCTTTCCCCCTCACTCCTACACAGGGAAGACTTCCCTTCCCTGGCTGTGGCAGGTGCCGGGGTATTTTGTCTCTCTTTCTATGCTGTTGTCTCAGGTCTCTAAATATTCAAGGTTTCTGTTTTTCTCCCACTGATTTCCAGTGTTCTCCCAGGAGTGTTCAGCTCAAAATGCAGCTATATGCCTGTTGCTTTGGTTCCTTGTGGAGGAGCAGGTGCTTATTGTGTGCCTCTATTCACCCACCCTGCTGCCCCACAAGGCAGTATGATTTCATTTCTAGTTGGCTGAACTTTTTAATCATAAATGAATGCTGTGTTATGTTAATTGCCTTTTTTGTATCAGTTAATACGATCACAATGTTTTCCTTCTTTAGACTATTAATATGATAAATCGTAGTGATTGATTTTAGAATGTTGATCCATCCTTGCTTTCTTCTGATAAGCTCCCCTAGATCGCAGTGCTTTTTCTTTATGTATTACTGGATTAGAGTTCCTATTTTACTGAAGGTCATTTTGTGTATATTTATTAATGGATATTGGTCCGTAGTTTTACTTGTCTTGGTTAATATTGATATATTAAGTTAGGAATCATCACCTCTTATTTTTCTGGAAGAGATTTATTAAATTGGTGTTATTTATTTGTTAAATAATAGAATTCACTAGTGAAACCATCTGGGTCTGCGGATTTTTCTTTTTTTTATCAACAGGATTTTGTTTAGAAATTCATTTTCTTTAAGAGGTATAACACTATTCAGACTTCTCATTTCACCCTGGGTGAATTTTTGAGGAATTGGTTTATTTAATCTAAGTTGCATTTATATGAAGAGTTGTTTGTGCTCTAGATTTGTGCCTTTTAGGGTCTGAGGGGAATGTTTGCTTCCATTCCTTGTATTAGTAATTTTGTTATCTCTTTCTTTTTTCCAGTCTTGCTAGAGATTTATCAATTTTATTCATTTATTCTAAAGAACCCATTTCCAGTTTTATTGATTTCTTCATTTTGTTTTGTTTCATCAATTTCTGCTCTCCTCTTTCTTATTTCCTTTCTTTGCATGCTTTGAATTTATTTTACTTTTATTTTTCTAGTTTCTTAAGGTGGAAGCTTATATTATTGAGTTGTAACCTTTATTCTTTTCTAATATAGGATTTTCTTGGTAATACTGTATTATAAAAATTAACATGTAAGCTGAAACTGTACAAAACATCTTAATAGAAAAATTGTGTTTTTCTGTGACTAACAATAATCTTTGTGAATACTAAAAGTCCCTTGCTATTGATAACAAATATTTGGTACAATAAAAAATTAGTGAAACCAGGATTTTTTTAGTAGATTGTAATTTAACGCATTATAAATATTGAAAATCAGAGTGCTTCTTTTTATAAATTTATAAAAGTAGTTTGAACTTATTGCATACCTTACAATGTGGAGCAAGCATTTTGTCTGTGCTCTCAGTACTTATCTGATTTTTTTCTAAGTTCATATTAATTTCTGACAGTTTATCCTCTGTGCTTCCAGCATTGCGGAGTATTTCCAATTGCTCCTTAATGTGAAATTTATTAGTGTCACTTTTTCTGAGACATCTTTGTCCTCTTCATCTCTCCCACGTCCCTCATTTATGTCAACAAGTTCAACTTCACTGAGTTCTTCTGGCCTTATGTCTGGAGCCTCCAGACCAGCACAGTGTCAATGTGACAATGCTCAGCTATTCCTTACATAACTTAATTTTCTTTGGATTCAAATTTCAGTTCACTTCTTTGTTGCACATACATCTTTGTTGATCAATTTCCTTTATTTTTATTTTTAAAATGGCACATGGGTTCACCACTGGGAAACAAGGAGACATGACTACATGCTTTGCTCTTTGGTCATGGTTTGAATAATAGATGTATAGTGACCAATCATTGACAGACTTTGAATGAAGTTACTGATGGATAACTGATCATGATGCACATTTGTCATTTATGTAGTGATTTGTGTGATAAAAAACTGAAAACAAGGTTAGTACTTCATTCAATCATGTAAATATATAGTAATAACTCAATTTTAAGTATCACTGGATTGATTTGTTTAATTAAACTGTGGTAACTGAAATTCATGTACATTAGGTGTATTCAAACCTAGTGCTACCTGCACGAACATTTATTGCTATAAATTTCACTATGGACACTGCATTAGCTGCATTTCCCAAATGTTGGTATATTGTATTTTCATTGGTATATTGTTCACTTCAACTTTATAATTTTCTTTGATGGATTATTTAGAAGTTCACTGTTTAATTTCTTAGTGGTTGGTATTTTCCCTGTTATATTTCTGTTACTTATTTCTAGTTTAATTTCATTATTTCAGAGAATATACTTTGAATGACTTAAATTCTTAAAATTATTATTTTTTTAATAATCCAGGAAAATGACCTATTTAAAAAATTTTCCACGTGTGTTTGAAAGAAAATCTATTCTGCCATTGTTTGGTGGAATTTTTACAAATGTCACTTAGTTGTAGTTGGTTGTTGGTGTGTTCAGTTCTTTTTATATTCTTGCTGAATTTCTACTGTTCCTACTAAAGACCTAAATGAAGAAGCTGGATCATTGATTAACATGTAATGCAGACCTATCCTTATAACTTAGGTCACAGAAAGATATCACTCAACTGACAGCAGCTAAAGTTAGTAAAGAAAAATAATGTTTTATTTTAAAGTTTAATTAATCGCAAAATCAGTATTTAAGTTACAAAATAATTTTATGTGTGAATAGTGGAGATTTATTAATATTTAACAGAAATTTATGAAGACAAAATACGATTAAATTTTGTTTTTGGGGGGTTTCCTCCACTCCAAATAACTAACTAAATGAATGAATTAACAACTACTAACCATGGAAATAAGTGAAAAATCAAAACCCGTTTACTGAAAGCTATTACTTGTGACACCATTTATAGCTAGTTTCTAGAAAAAAACTAACGCTATTTCAGAACAAGAATAAAAAAGTTACTTTTATTACAAGACTGGTTAATCTTTATGTGCTGCTTATTTTCATATTGTAAGTGCTACTTCTCAATAACTATATGAAGTTTTCTCATTTTTCATATGAGGAAACTGAGTGGAGAAATTGAATAAGTTTCTAATATTTATACACCTTGACTGTAGGATCAGGATTAAACCTGAATGATCTGACTTCTGTACCCACATCCTGACCTGTCCTGTCTCTAGAGAGAGGGCAGGAGTGTTCTCATCTCAAGAATGTTTAGAATATAAAGCTGCTCTAAAACAGAAGGATGGCATGTTGCTTGTGTTTGTGTATTAGTGTATGTGTGTGTCTGCATAAATTTTGCTAACAGCAACTCTCAAATTTGGTTAAGGATTTCGTGTAGGTTCCATAATGGGAAAAGATCATGCCAGGCATTAGTGCATTCTAATGCTTTCCTGTTTACTTTTGGGCTTCACTTTGATTTCTTTACTTATTGATTTGTGTGCAAATACAACGAGACAGCCATGGAGTCTTGAAGGCCACTTCTGAATAGGGTCACAAGATTATAGTCTTAAAACTTTAATGAGCAGAACACAAGTCAGGAATACTTTGCATATGATGAGGATCTCTCTCTCTCTCTCTGAAGTATGTTTTTCCTTATGCCATTTTCCATTTTTTGGAGAGCTAAGTTCACTGTTCACCAGTAGCTACATTTTTTACATCATTTCTTTTTGTCTTATTTCCTTCCCACTCTTCTTCAAATGCCATTTTCTGTAAAAATTGGCCCCAAAAAGAAGGTTAGGCAAATTAAATTATTGAATGTTGCAATGTTTTTAGAATCATAATCAGCCTTGCTGTTATAGCATATGCAAAATGTGTTTCCCATTATAGAAATACATTTTTCTTATTCCACAGTGGAAAATTAAAATATATCAGGAACCATGTTCTTCAAATAATCTGAAAAAAATATACTGTTTTAATACACGTCATGGAGTGCCTTAGTTAGAAATTTAAACTTCTTTTGGGGGAAAATATGCACACAGATATAAGACTTCCTTCATTCATCCCTTATGTAATCCCTGTTCTTTTCTAAACATTGACAAAACGATAACAACAAAATGATTGCTGATTCCTTGCAGCATTTTCAATGCTTTGAAGTTTGTTTATTCTTAAATAATAATATTGATTTATTAATATTTCCGAGCAAAATTTTTCCAATATCCAAACTCCAGTTTTAATTTTCTGCCTATTCTTGAGCTGTATCTTTTTTTAATTTTTTTATTTTTTGTGGTGCTGGGGATTGAACCCAGGGCCTTGTGCATGCTAGGCAAGCACTCTACCAACTGAGCTATATCCCCAGCCCCGAGCTGTATCTTAAATTACATCATTCTTGTGTATATGGGAATTTTTAAGACCCGCTTTAATTTGAGGATGTGTATCATTTCCTGATGGATATTTTCAGAGGTAGATAAAACGATAAAATTTATTCTTAGTAGATATTTAGAAATCTAAATGTTGATACACATTAATATGTACACAAAATAAAAGTTCTAATGTTTTGTGTGTTTGGTAAATATGGTCATGCTGGAAACTACTTGGTAATGGCAGTCTCAGGGTGACGTCTCAATTACCTTGGCTTCAAATACAGTCTGTTTGCATGGTCTCAAAAAACATCACTTACAGCATCATTACTGAACCTTCAGTCCTAGTGTTTTCATCAGTGTCATTTATAATCCAATGAAATAAAAAATAAAGGTATGCCAATTAAAAAAAATAATATGTTGGGCTTTAGCAAAAGAGCTGGTTTTATGTAGTTTCCTTTTTTTAGTGAGATAAATGAAAAAGAAAGTTTTATTTTGAACAGAAGTGAAGAGGAAAATTATGATAGAGACAATGCTGTGATTTGGATGTGAGGTGTCCCCCAAAAACCCACGCGTGAGACAATGCAAGAAGGTTCAGAGGAGACAGGACTGGGTTGTAAGAGTCTTAACCTAATCAGTGAATTAACCCCCTGATAGGGATTAACTGAGTGGTAACTGAAGCAGCAGGGTGTGGCTGGAGGAGGTGAGAATTGCAGCTTGGCTTTGGGATGTATATTTTATATCTGGAGAGTGGAGACCCTCTCTGTCTCTCTCTCTCTCTGCTTCCTGATGATGTGAGCTGCTTCCCTCTGCCATGAACTTCACTGTGATGTTCAGCCTCACCTTGAGCCCTGAAGAATGGAGCCAGCCTTCTATGGACTAAGACCTCTGAAACCAAGAGCCCTCAGATAAACTTTTCCTCCTCTACAATTGCTCTGGTCAGATTTTTTAGCCACAGCAGTGAAATAGCTAACTAAAACAGACAGCTCACTTGATAATATGATTTTGTTTTGATATAAACCATGATCGTTAATAAAATACACATTATTTGTTGGTGTATACTCTTTCCAATGTCTTCACAAGGGAATCTCAGCAAATATGTTCTTCTTCATATCATTTCCCAGTATATTCTTGGTTCAGAGTAATCACATGGTGTGATTTATTTAAATTAGTAAGCATTATTAAGGAGTAAACAATCTCAGTATTTCTCTTTATTTTCAAGAATAATTCACATAATTTCCCATTTATCTGAAAGAGAGATGGACAATGTGGAGATTCAATTTGACAACTCACTCAGATAATATGACAAAGCAGCAGTCAACCAGGATTTAAAAATACATAGGAGTACAAAATCTGTCATTTTCATTGATCCTAATTGAAATTATTCAAAAATTAATGAATAGCATTTTTGTAAGATATAACTTTTTTTTTTTTTTTTGTAATAGTTTGAAATTTTTTTTTTTTTTTTTTTTTTTTTTTTTTTTTTTGGTAATAGTTGGAAAAAAATAGACCAAAGCAGGCAAACATGTAGGCAGGTTTAAAGAATTAATAAAGTTAATTCATACAACGTTTGAGTGCTTTCACAGGCCAGAATGTGCTAGAATGATGCTTTATACTAGGAATGCCAAAATGAATAAGAAATGATTACTGTCCTGGAGGAGCTGGGCAAGTGGGAAGATGGAGAAACAGATGTATAAACAATTAATTTGATATCTAAAGATATATCAAGTTGTAGAGGAAGAAAGAATAATAAATTGCCAATCCAGGCTTTATATTTTGGAAGTGCTTTAGTCTGTTTTCTGTTGCTATAACAAAATACCCGAGACTCAGTAATTTATAAAAAATAGTAGTTTGTTTGACTTACATTATAGAGACTGGGAAACCCAAGAGCATTGTTCTGGTATCTACTCAGCATCTAATGAAAGCCTTCTTGCCACATAATAACATGGTGGTAGGCTTTTCATGGTGAGACAGAGCAAGCAGTGCTGGAGAACACTTACCTTTACAATAAAGCCACTCCCTCAATTACACATGAATCTACTAATTCACGACTAGGTCAGTTTGTCCATGCAGGCAGCACTCTCATGACTCCATCACCTCTCAAAACCCCACCTCCAAATACCACCAATGTATTGCTCTGGGGATCAAGTTTCAACACATGAATTCTGGGAATGCACCCGAACCATAACAGAAAGAGAAAAGAAAAAAACATGATGCAGAAAAACACAAACTCTGAAAAGCACAATGCAGTGTTTTTTCCTTTGAGTCCTATGTAAGAGAGAAAGCATGTACTACTTGTCTTCTTGAATCTAGCTTATATTGGTAAACATGATGTTCTCCAGCTCCATCCATAATCCTGAAAACGATGTGATTTAATTTTCCTATTTATGCCTCAATAATACTTTTATATATACATATCATGTTTTCTTTATCCATTTGTTTGTTGATGGACATTTAGATGATTCCATAACTTAGCTATTGTGAACAGTGCTGAGATAAACATGGGTCTGTCACTATCTCTCTGTTTGTCTGTCTGTCTCCCTCTCTCTGTCTCTGTCTCTCTCTCTCTCTCTCTTTTTCTTTTTTTGAGAAACCAGAGGCTTCATCATGCTAGGCAACTTCTCTTCCACAGAGCTACATCCTTAGTCCAGGTATGTCTATTACATGCTGACTTTGACTTTTTGCATATACCCAGTAGTGATACATCTGGCTAAAAAGCACATTGTGCCAATAACATGGAGGTAGAGAATAATCCAGTGTATCTAGTGTTTGAATCAGCTTTTTGCTCTTGTGACTAAACGACCAGCACAACTGTAGAGTAGGAAGAGTTTATTTGAAGGTTCATGGTTACAGTTGGCTCTATTCCTCAGGGCTCATGGTGAGATAGGAACAACATGGTGGAAAAGTGTGGCAGAGGGAAGTGGCTTACGTGGTGATTGGCAGAGAGAGACTCCATTATATACCCAAAGCCACGCCCCAATTCCCACCTCCTCCAATTACACCCTATCACTTCAGTTGCCACTCAATTAATTCCTATCAGGGGATTAAATCACTGATTGGGTTAAGACTCTTACAACCCAATCATTTCTCCTCTAAACCTTCTTGCATTGACTCACACATGAGCTGTTGGGAGACCCTCACATCCAAACCATAGCACCTAGCATACAGAGCACAGGAAAGATCAGTGGAGAGGTCACAGCACTGTCCTACAAAGACCTTGGATGTCAGGCTGAGGGGCTTTTGATTTTTTGGAAAGAAAGAACTGTGGAAAGAATTGTGGAAAGAGGAGTGGTTGAGAGACTTTGTCACTGATGGTCTCTCTCTTATTGATGCATATACTTATCAGTTGGTCTTGATCAAGATACTGAATTTGATGGACCAAAATGTACTGATCAAAATATCTATTTGATGTGGATTATGGTTCATGTCGGCTCTTAGACTGCATGATTTTCATTCCCCCCCCCCCCAATATTTAGCTTTTAATTTCTGGACAGTGATTTATTTTAAAAAATACCCACTTCTCTTAACTGACTAATTCTGTGATATTTGAATATATACACACAGAACAGAATAGAATAGAATAGAATATTGTCAGGCACAAGTATTTTTTCCACATTAACTTCTGATGGAAAATTGAAACAAATTATTCAATAATTATATACAAAATTGAAGAATCGAGATTTTGTCATGCAATTGTTTTTCTTTTCATCCAGAAATGTTATGCTGTTAAGGGAAATGAACATACGTTCCAAAGGCACAGCTTTGTCCTAAAAAGAATTAGAAGAAAGCCAGTTTTTGCACATTGACATTATTCAAACTTTTAATTACATCCTTAAAACAAAATTTTCTGTCATTAGGAAATAGCAAACATGTAGAACAAGATTAATTGAAGTTGCCAAAAAGAAAAAAAATCATTCACTTCTCTATATATTTGAAGACTTTTGTGTTCACATGCTGATTTTTATAGGCAAATTTATTCAGGCACTTAAAGTAGTAAGTAATCTAATGTGAATATCAGTTTCATTCCTAAAGACATCACTGTTTGGTGTGGAAAAAATTGAATTAATTTTATTGGAGGACTTATAAACATTTTTGACTGCACAACCAAATCCTCTTTCCCTAAAAAATAAAATAAGTAAATTAAAAAAGGAAAAAGAAAAAAGGTTGGATATACCAGAACAAAATAAAGCCAAGGATGAGCAAGAATCATATGTCCATAAAAGGAATCCTTCAGCATTCTCTTGCAGCTGGGTACCACCTGGCTAGTAGAGAGCTCTGATATGGACTTGGACTTTGGCCAGTGGCTCACTAAGTCATATGAAGCATAGACATTTGCACTGAGAGGTGCTAAGATTCATGCTGCAGTATCAAGTGTCACACCTCCCGGGCCTAGCAAGCAAGCAAAAACATTCACACTCCCAAAGACTGCCTGGCTGTTTGGTCTCCTTAGTTGGTGTCTTGACACGAAAGCACCAATACAGAACTCTGCTGGAAACCTAGATCTGGTCATCTTTCTTTCAACAGAAATTTGGGGGTCCTCTGTATTCTAGTGCAGATAAACTTGTAGACAGTATGGCAAGGCCCCTACCCTCTGATAATTCATAACACAGACATTAATGAAAGAGTAAAAAAAAAAATAATCACAGATTTGATCATTGTGCTGAAGAAATTAACAAGGTCATGCCCTAAAAAAAGTGACTTTAGAGAAAGTAATAAGAGTAAATAAAAGCCAAAGGACGAATGATATCGCTAATAAGTGGAGGATGACACATAATGGGGGGGAGGGAAGGGTTAGTGTTAGGGTTAGAGTTAGGGTTAGGGAGGGGGGCAAGTATGGAGGAAGGAATTACTGTATAGAGGGTAAAGAGGGGTGGGAGGGGTGGGGGGAAGGGAAAAAATAACAGAATGAATCAAACAACATTATTCTATGTAAATTTATGATTACACAAATGGTATGCCTTTACGCCATGTACAAACAGAGAAACAACATGTATCCCATTTGTTTACAATTAAAAAAAAAAAGAGTAAATAAAATGTCATTGTTGAGATATTGAGATTAAGATTTATGGATGAGACTGCTGGACACCGAAAACCTTTCAGAAAAGAATTCCAGCAGAAAAGCAAAGCTTCTGAAAGGGAAAGGACTTTTTCTTTGATTGACATATATCATTGTACAAAACCTAAGTGAAATGACAATGCCAACCTCTATCAAAATGTATAAATGCATTCCACTGTCATGCACAACTAATGAGAACAAATTAAAAAAAATAGCAACTGGAGAGAGATTCTCTGAAGAACAATGGTACTTATTTGGGAATAGCAGAACCTTGTAATGGGAATGTGCCATAGTAAAGTAAGAACATATTCAAAGAAATGGAAACAAGGGAAATTTTTAAAAGTTAAATGACGAGGATTACATAAAATACTTCAAAAAATAATCGTAGGCCACAAGGATTAATGACAAGGTAGTGGTGGTTCTGAGATTTAGCAGTTGCTAGGCAGATGTCCTTGCAGAAGTAATTTTTTTCTGTGTTTGTTAGATTGTGGTGGCCTTTGTGCAAGGTTGTGGTTCTGG
Organism: Sciurus vulgaris; assembly: GCF_902686455.1. Lineage (NCBI taxonomy): Eukaryota > Metazoa > Chordata > Mammalia > Rodentia > Sciuridae > Sciurus > Sciurus vulgaris. Next base: position 18,064,958 of record NC_136470.1, on the reverse strand, counting down.
CAGAGTCTTTTGCAATAGCTACTATCAGAAATGGTGTATGACCACCCTTCCTACGTAACCTCCTGGCTTTATTTATTTTTTGTTAAGGTCGATGCAAATGACAACATTTCGATTCTGACATCTTTCACATCAGGGAACAAAGAAATTCAAGACTTGATATCTTTTATTTACTAACTTATGTAGGAAAATTCTGGCACAGTTAGAACTTGTTATTTTGACCACATTCTGGGATTATGGGTTGGCAACAATGGTATCTGAAGTTCACATGTTATATGAGACAGCTTGATCTTTGAGAATGCGATGAAATTGGCTGGAATCCTTTTCCCCTTGTAGAGGAGACCGGAAGAGCTCAAGTGACAGTGGGAGTCCACAGAGACTGGTTCTTGAAATCCTGCAAGAAGAATTTCAAATGGGTTTCAGAGAGAAACAGGCAGGAGTTTATTAGTGACAGGATAAGGAGGCCCAGTATGGTCACTGAGTGGACTGTGCTGGAGAGAAAATAGGCTCTGGGCTTTTAAAAAGGATTTGGTCTCTGTTCTTGCTTTAGTTTCTCATAACCCCCCAAAGAAATTTATTACCTTTTGTATAGCCCTCAGCAAATTTTCTTTGTGAGAGTTGTGTTGACCTGGTCATAAGCGGTGGCTGTGACATGGTTTTGGTGATAACCTGGTCATAAGCAGAGGGTCATGATGACATGGTCACAAGGGATCATTGTGACATGGTCTGGAAACAACAGCTCCCTTAAGGGGTTATAATTAACTGTGGCTGGGGAGATTCGACATCCAGTGTCCATTTCCCTGAGGCTTATCTGTTTTAACAAAGTTTTCTGGTATTTTCTAGTCCTTGATGTATGGACTCTCTTTGATGTGTATGTCCCATGTCCTCCCTGCATTGCCCTCCTCTACCCACTGGCTTTTGACTCTACCTGACACTCTTGGATGTAGAAAATATGGAGGTCAAGCAGCTTGCAGGACTGCCAGGTAGAGGTGACTCATATTTTTCTTAATCCTTTCTTCCTGGAGTCAGAGTCTACTCTTGCTAAAGAAATGCGGGAAATGTTTCATTTAGCCGTTTTGAGAATTCCAACCCTTCCCTCACCTACTTTCTCCCACTGAGGATGATCAGGTACAAAGGCACGCTCATATCTCAGCATCTTGGCAGACGGTAGATGGACGACAACCTGCTGAGTTCAATACTCTACTTTCTGTTTCTGTGAAGTCCCTCCAGCATTTCCATCAACTCAGAGTCAAAGTTTTTCCCATTTCTTGTTTTCTGCCCCCCCCCCGCCACTCTTTTAAAAAAATTTAAAAGTTTAAATTGACAAATAATAACTATAATTTATGGGGTGCCATGTGATATTTTGATATATGAATACGCGGTGGGGGATTAAGCTTTAGTGATCTCTTCCCTTTTTTACTGCTCCTGACAGTGCCAACAAAATACCACCTGGCTGTTTTGGAAGTTGCCAACATTTTCTCTGTTGATCGTGGCTGGGCACTACTAAGTCAGAACAGTGGCTGTGGCATGGTGTGACTCAGAGGACTTGCCCGCTTCAGAGTGTTTCTACCAATGGTTGGACAACAGGGTCTGCAATTCTCACCATGACAGCCATTCTTCTGTCTTACTCTGGACCTCCAGAAGGGCCCTGGGTCTGCTGCCTGAAAGGCAGAAACCCTATAATTAATTTTCATGCACTGTCAGACATTACCATATTTTTTAAAAAGGGCAAAGCGGTTCTTTAGATTGGTTGAAAATTGATGATACAAGAAGAGAGGGCTAGGAAAGAACCAGAACTCCTGCCAGGAAAGCAGCATGCTTCATCCTGGGTTCACCCTGATGGTAGAGGTGAGAGGGATTTGGGTTCAGATACTGCCTGGCAGCTCTGCAGACATAGGTTGGAAGCAGGAACTCCAAAGAAAGAGGGAAGGCAGAGGACAAAAGCTATTGGCTCTCCAATTCTGCTTACAGATGGCAAACCCAGAATAATTAGGGACCCTTCCTGACCTAAAAGGACTTTTGCAGACAGAGCCCTACTTCCCTCTCCCCCTACACCTGCCCCCTGTGATCTTGCAGAAGTGAAATAGCTTGGATAATTCTTTATTATAGCTGGAGGCAAGAATCTGTACTAAATGGGAAAGGTTTGCTGCCTTGCTTTTCATTGCCCTGAAGAGTTTTCTGAATCAATATAATCTATAGTTTTTTTCCCCCAAAGAACTTGGTAGATCATTTCACCTCCTTAAGTATTGACTTATTTAAAATTCTAGTTCTAGTGGAGAATGGTTAGTCCTTAGTATTTCTAAATACAGCAAAAACACTAATTGGAAAAAGTGGAGGGAATGTAAATTAAAGGAATACAGATTATTCAGTATCTTATTTATCTTCATGACATTTAGCAACCCTCTTTTCTTTAAACAAAGGACCTGTGAATCATTGAAATTAGCAAATAATAGTTTAGGTGTAAATTTCTGATACTGCTTTGAAGATTTTTAAAGATGTGATTATTCTATATTGATTTTTCCTTGAGGTTACAAATTTTGAAAAAAAAACCTAGTTCTGATTCTCTTATATATTTAAAGAAAAACAATAACTTCTGAATTTATGTCTGAAAATTTAATAGACTTTCAATAGTATAAAAGTAATATAAAAAGTACCCTGAATCCTTCTACCCCTACTAAGAATTATCAACTATTAATGTATTGGTCTACTTCCTTCTAGTGTATTTTTCTCTGCTCAGATACATTACCATAAACACACACACACACACACACACACACACACACACACACACACACACTTAAAATGTGTATAAGTTTATACCTAAATCAAATTTGTAATATTCTGAGTAATTTTATATGACAATTTGTTGTTTAACGATTGTCATTGAGTTTTCCTCAAAAACATGAATTTTAAAGCATCCAGAGGATAAGAATATATTTTACCATCCATGCTGTTGGACAATTAAATAGTTTCTAATATTTGTTATTGAAACTAAAATTACAATGAATATTTTTGTTTATAAAATTTCTACTCATCTTTGAGAGAATTGCAGAATCAAAGTGCATTGTTAAAAAGATATTTTGATGAATATTTTCAAATTTACCTCTGGAAGTATTATACCAATTTCTCCCTTCATGTGGTGTACGTGAGTGTCATTTCTTTGTATTCTCGTGGACACTGAGTAATAAAATGCCAAGAACAACTGTTCTAGTTTGCTGGGCAAAGCTACCTCTATGGTATTAATTTATTTTTACCTTTTTATGTGTGGTTTCCACCTTGATAGTGCCACAAGAAATATTGTTTCTTTTTTCTCATTTTCTAATTTTGCAAAATAATCATGACTGAGAAACACAGATACTTATGACTGTGTGCCACCAAAATCTGGAGACAAAGAGAAACCTCCCCAAGTCATAGCCAATTACAAATAACATGGCCTATGCTTTGTCCTTCTCATCTTAGACTGACACTTCTCGTGTCCAGCTGGCATTTATTCAACTCCTTTCTGATTTCAACTATAGCTATTATGGACAGTCTGTGAAAGCTCAGACTCTTTGCTCCCTTCCAGGATCTCACTGAAAGCTTCTGGAAGTATCTACATTCTTCCTTAGAGCAGCCTACTCCAATTCCCTGATGGCTCACGTTGGGCTGCCCACTGGTGCAGAGATGGCAGGGCTTCATGTTCAGAGGACACCCCTCCATCAATAGGAGATGAAAGCCAGAGGGAAAATGTTCAGTTTCCCATCTTTTTGGTAGTCAATTCTGGGAGGTATGCTCATGCTTCTCAGAGGTTCTGGCAGAATCTCTCTTTTTACCTGCAGCAGAAAAAAAAAAAAAAATCAGCAAAACATTATACAGTGGCTTTTTCTCTCTTTCTTATCTCTTTCCTCCCTCATTCCTGTTTCCTAGGATCAGCTTCCAACAAACTAGCTCCAACCAAGTTCTGATTGTAGTCTCTCCATTTGGGGGAACATCACCCTTTTCCCTTCTTCTCTAACAATGGCAAGTTATTCCCCTTCCACTTTAGAAGAGTCAGTTAACTAGCTCTGCTGTTGTGTATTGAGTGCCGCTGTGGTTTGATGTGTCTCCCAGAATTCATGTATTGGAAACTTGGTCCCCAATGCAGCACTGTTGAGAGGTGGGACCTTTGGGAGGGGATCAGGTCATGAGTCTCTGTTATCATGGATGAAATAATCCATTCACAGATTCGTAGATTAATGAATCGCTTGCTTGGTTATCATGGAAGTGACTTTGTTATAAAAGTGAGGTCTCTCTGGCATGCTTGCTCTCTCTTGCCATGTGATACTCTCTGTCACATGGTAGGGAGCTTTAGCTGATTGACAATCCCTGTTAGATCTTTTCTAGTTAGAATCTGTCATAGCACAAGGGTCACTTTGGCACACTATGTGAAGTAAAATTTGTCCCAGCCAAAGTCCTGGATTTAATTTTCTTATATTATACTTAAGTTCACCTGGCTTAGTAAAAGATGATAGGGTGTTTTAGTCAGCTATTTTGCTGGTATGACTAAAAGATTCGACCAGAACAATTTTAGGAGGAAAAGTTTATTTGGGGGCTCATGGTTTCAGTGGTCTTAATCCACAGACAGCAGGCTCTGATCATCCGGGCTCAAGGTGAGGCTCAAGATCATGGCAGAAGAGTGTGGCAGAGGGAAACAGCTCACATGATGATCAGAAAGCAGAGAGACACTCCACTCATCAGATACAAGTATATACCCAAAACCATGCCCCAATTCTCACCTCCTCCAGCCACACCCTACCACTTCAATTACCACCTAGTTAATCCCTATCCTGGGATTAATTCACTGATTGGGTTAAGACTCTTATAACCCAATCATTTCTCCTCTGAACCTTCTCACATTGAACCTTCTTTGCATGTAAGCTTTTGGGGAACACCTTGCATCCAAACCATAACATAGAGTATACAGAATTTCTACCTAGGAATTTTGGCTATATTCATTTCCTCCCATTCAAGTCAGTCCTACACACCCTATTGCCTTTGTAGATCCACAGACCTTGGAGTATCAATATCTATGGGATTGTTTTTCAGTACCCTGTGGCAGTAGGAGCTGTACTGGGAAGTCATCCTACTTTCATACTTAGCTCATAGCTCCAAACACCTACTGTCCTTCAGTGAAATAGGAAAGCAGCTCTTGCTTAGTGGACCTTCCTGGAGATCTCTGCTTCTGATGAAAATTGACCATTTCCCTTTTCTCAGTGGAGATGAATCTAAAGTAGATGGGCTATTCTATTGTATTGCATCTTATAAAACCTGAACATTTATTGTTTTAGCCTGACCTGATACACTCTCCCTTACCTAATAAATATATCTCTTATTCATTTTATGGATCTGGGGCAGCTGCCAATAAAGAGAGCCCAGCCCTCCCTCCCGTGTTCACTAAGTAGGTGTGCATGGGTGGGTGGGACATGTGACCTCAGCCCATTGGAAAAATCTTCACTAACCCTCAGACTGAGCAGAGAAGCACTTGGGCTAAAGGTGGTTAAAACTGACTCATTCTAGAAGAAGTATCCAACAGAGATATGTTCCTGCTGTTGAGCTCTCTAGGGGAAACTTTTGTTTTTTTTTTTTTTCTTTTACAGTTGCTTAAGCCCTCTGAGTTAGTTTTTTTTTTTTTTTTTTTTTTTTTTTGTTTTGTTTTTTGTTTTTTTTTTTTTTTTTCTGTGTTGACCATATCTTTCTATAAGTTCCTTTGTTTGCCTCAGCATTGCTTGTAAGCAGAGAAACCTAGGTGATATTCTGTTCCTTGCATTTGAAATGCTTCTCTTTAATCCATCTCTGCTTCTACCTTCAATCTTTACACCTGGCCTGTTTTACTTTACTATCTTCATGGGACAATCTTTTTTTCTTTTTCAGCAAGTTATTTTCTTGCTGATTGATTGGATGACAAATCAGAAATATCTCAGTTTGCCACAGTGAACTTTCACTGTCAGAACTACAATTGAATTTTTTCTCCAATTACCTCTTTTAGCCCCATGTAGTAGATTAAAATTGGGCAACCAGACCCATACATCCTGCTCCATGCTGATGTCGATAGTCATCTTTAACCTTTCCAAAAGCCATGCATTGGAGAAAATGCTAAAATAAGAGAGATGTTAAGTTGTTCTGTTTCAGGATGGTATATGTATTAGAAATTAATGGTCACAATAACTGTCCCAGATAAACAACCACAAAACCCCCGCAACTGACAACAATAAGTGAGAGTTAGCTTATGCATCTGCAAAATTCGGCTGTCCTGACCTGGGTTTGGTTCTTCTTCTGTGTTGATTGCTGGCTGTGACTCTGTTCAGTAGGTGACTCTGTGATCTTGGTCAAGCTCTCTCACAAGTCTGGGTGACATCTTGAATGGCCCTGGCTGGGATGGCTGAGGTTACTGGGGCAACTCAGCTCTGCCCTTTTGTCTCCTACCTTTCTCCTGGAATAAGAGGAATAGCTTGAGCATACCTGTGGTAGCAGCAGAGGGTCAGGTAAGTGCAATCCTGCAAGTGCCTCTGCTGTGTCACACTTGTTTGTGTAAAGCAAGCCCAGTGGATGAGTACAGAGTGGGCAAAAACTCTAGAGTCACAGAGGGCATGAATACAGGGAGGAATGGCAAACTGGGATCAGTAGTACCTTCTGTCTACCGTGGGGGTAATTTTTTCTTATTTCCTTTTCTTCTGTATTTCTGCAATTTCTGATTGACAAGCAACACCTATAGCTTATTTAGTAAAGGTAAATTTCCACGCTAGAACAAACTGAAATCATTGAAAACTTGGAAAGAACTGCATGTTTTACATACATTTGGCTAAAATTCTTAGTGATTAAAACAAATGTACCAAAGAATCTAACCTCCTGAATACTCAGGCTCCTCTCACATTAGATAAGTACCTTTTTCCTTTTTCTACTTACTGGCACTAGACCTGATAATGTAATGCTAAAATTCATTTCTCTAGTAAACTTAAATGTACAAGGAGTACTCTGACTGGGAGTAAGTGCTGTGTGCTGCTCAGTCAGGGACTGAGACCAGTGAATTGCCTAATCCTGAAAATTGCCTTCAGTGATTTTGGAATTCCAAAAAACTTGAAGACAAGACACTATAATCCACTCACTTATTTTCTTCTTTTTAGATGAAAATGTTTTTCACATTTCAAGTCAAGATTTAATTGCTTGAAATAATTTCTGTTTTAAATTATATGTGGGGGAAGGAAAAGGGGAATGTTTTCGTCACTTGTTTTTGTCACTGTGATTTATGGACCTGACAAAAACAATTAGAGGAGGAGAAGTTTATTTGTGGGTTCACAGTTTTGGAAGTCTCTGTCCATAGACGGTCAACTTTATTGCTCTGGGCCAGAGATGAGGCAGAACATCAAGGCAGAAGGGTGTAGTGGAGGACATGGCACCAGGGAGCAGACAGAGTATTCCTCACCAGGAACAAAATACACCCCAAAAGTACACCCCCAGTGTCCTATCTCCTCCAGCCTCACCCTACCTGCCTGCCATTACCATCCAGATAATTCATATTAGTGAATTAACACACTGATTTAGGTTAAGGTTCTCATAATGCAAACATTTCACCTCTGAATGTTCTAGTATTGTCTTACACAGCAACTTTTGCAGAATATGTAAACCATAACAGGGAGGTACTGCAGTATAAAACTGGCCAAATTATGTGCATGTACATATAATTATAATATACCAACAAAAATAAATACATAAAATAGGAGCTGAAAAAATGTAAAAAATGAATTATACAGAAAGTAAATAAAATTCAAGTTTTCTTAAATATTTCTGTGAGATATTCCAGTGTCTTTAAGATGCATCACAAATTTGAAGAAATCCATAAAATTCTTATCTATGTATCATCTCTTTAAAACAAAATCAAATGCTTAAAATTTCCTTGAATGAGTACAACATATAGTTGGAGTTAACTCTGGGGAGGGAAGCAAGGGCACATAAAATCAGTTTTACAAAGATCTTATTCTACAATAATATTCAATAACTATGTTACAAAAGTCAACTAGGACACCTTAACCAAATCTGGAGTTTATTCATTCATTAATTTCTACAAAACAAGTGATCAATGCATGGCTCCAATGCATCTGCTAAAGGACCTGAGATGTTTTTACCTTACCTGCCTGTATCTCTATTTGTTCAGCTTTATTAAGGTTTAATTGACAAGCATTAAATATATTTATGACATATAGTGTGATGTTTTCATATATGTATGCATATATATATATATACACATATTATGAAATGTTCCAATTAAGTTAATTTGCATATCCATTGTCTCACATATTTATCATTTTTATCAGTGGTGAGGACATAAAGATTTACTGTCTTGGCAATTTTCAAGTATACATTATTATTAACTAGCATCTTCATATATAATAAAGTAGATCTCCAGAACTTATTCTTACTGTCTGGTTAAAACATTTTACCTTTTGATGGACAGCCCCTGCTTCCAGCCCCTGGTAACCAGGTATACAAATTTACTCTTTTATTATGTGAAATTGTCAGTGTCTAGGGGGCTTTCAGAGGGGTAAGTAATGTTAGGCCAACACAGGACTCTATTTGATTGAAGATGTTTGTCATTTACATACTCTACCTCAAGGTTAAAATGTTCAGATTCTGATTATGGAACATAATAGACCATGGTTATAGTTCACTTGTCAAGGTTAAAAGAAATACCTCTTCCCAGAATAGCCAGAAATTCTTAGTGAGAAAAGTGAAGCAGGAGACATCACAATACCAGACCTTAAATTATACTACAGAGTTATAATAACAAAACAGGATGGTGTTGGCACCAAAAGAGACATAAAGACCAATGGAACAGAATAGAAGACACAGAGACAAACCCACATAAATACAGTTATCTCATACTAGACAAAGATGCCAAAAGCATACATTGGAGAAAAGATAGCCTCTTCAACAAATGATGATGGGAAACCTGGAAATCTACATGTCACAGAATAAAATTTAACCCTATCTCTCACCCTGCACAAAACTCAAAGTGGATCAAGGACCTAGGCATTAGAGAAGAGACCCTGTGCCTACTAGAAGAAAATGTAGGCCCAACTTGCCATTTTGTTGGCTTAAGAACCAACTTCCTCAACAAGACTCCTAAAGCACAAGAAGTAAAATTAAGAATCAATAAATGAAATAGTATCAAACTAAAAATCTTCTTCACAGCAAAGGAAACAATCAAGAATGTGAAAAGAGAGCCTACAGAATGGGTGAAAATCTTTGCCACCTGCACCTCAGATAAATCATTAATTTCCAGGATACATAAAGAACTCAAAAAACTCAATAGCAAAACAAAAACAAAAACCAAAACCAAAACAAAAACCCCAAAACCAACCAACCAACCAACCAAACAAACATATCTCCCCAAAAACAACAACCAAAAAAACCTCAAAACAAATAACCCAATAAAAAATTGGACAAAGAAACTGAACAGACACTTTTCAAAATAAGAAATACCAATGGTCAATAAATATATGAAAAAAATGTTCAACATCTCTAGCAATTAGAGAAATGCAAATTAAAAGTACACGGAGATCCCATTTCATTATAGTTAGAATGGCAATTATTAAGAAAACCAGTAATAATAAATGTTGGAAAGGATGTGGGGAAAAAGGTACACTCATACATTTCTGGTGGGACTGCAAATTGGTGTAACCACTCTGGAAAGCAGTATGAAGATTCCTCAGAAAACTTGAAATGGAACCACGGATTGATCCAGTTATCCCAATCCTCAGTTTATATTCAAAGGACTTAAAGTCAGCATATTATAACAATGCAGCCACATTAATGTTTATAGTAGCTCAATTCACAATAGCAAGGCTATGGAACCAATCCAGATGCCCTTCAACAGATGAATGGATAAAGAAAAAAAGTGGTATATATACAGATTTGAATATTACTCAGCCATCAATGACTTTATGGCATTTTCTAGTAAATGGTTGTATCTGGAGACTATCATGCTAAGTGAAATAAACCAATCCCCAAAACCAAAGGCCAAATGTTCTCTCTGATATGGGGATGCTAACACAAAACAAGGAGGGGGAGGGAAGAATAGAAGTTCACTGGATTAGACAAAGGGGAATGAAAGAAAGGGAGAGGGGATATGAACAGCAAAGACAGTAGAATGAATCAGTCATAACTTTCCTGTGTTCATATATTAATACATCACAGCAAGACTCCACAACTTGTACAACCACAGGATTGGGATCCTAAGTAGAATAAGTTATATTCCATGTGAGTATAATATGTCAAAATACACTCTACTATCATGTATGTCTAAAAAGAACAAAAAAGAAAAAGAATAAAAAAATACCTCTTCATTAGAGGGGTCTTTCCAGACCACCTATCTAAAATAGGTATCCTTCAATCATTCTCAATCTCAGTCTCTAGTTTCTTTCACACTGTTATCATCATTCATAGTTATGTAATTATTTGCCTTTTTGTTTGTTATTTCATTGATTTTCCTTTCTGTACAACCAATAGGCAGGGTCCTTAACAGCAGAGACACCCCTGATGTGCTTGTAGTTGTATTGCTAAGGCCCTGTACCATGCCTGCTTAGCACAGGACTGAAGAGCCACATTGGTTTAAATATTTACATTTCAGAAACTTATTGGATAATCACCCAACTCATCTTTCTTTCTTTTCTTTTTTTTTTTTTTTTAACTTGATGGTTAGTAGAGAACTAAAAAAAAAAAATACAGTATTTTTTCCTCCCTGCTAATAATGGACAGTTAAAATGACCCCTTCCAAAAGTACCTTCAATGTACACCTGGTTAATAGTAAGTGACATTAACTATTTAGTAGTGGTTATAAGGTCAGAATCAGAAGTGCAGAAGACTCCAAAGTGTTTATCCTAAAGCAGTGTCTGGGATTCATGGTCATGGGTTACAGGCTTGGTCAACTTTTCTGATTCTGAAGAAAACCCATACTTGGCATCTACTCAATAAGATACTGCTGTGATGTCTGGGCTGACTTTGAAGATGCATGTGTGTGGATGGTGTCACACGTGCTGGTGTGGGCGTGTTGGCACAGTTAAGATGATGTGAACACAGACGAAAAAGTCACCATAAGAAAACAAAACCAAGCATCCCTCAAGAAAATAGTCAAAAATATCTTGCTGTTTACAGTTAATCCACCATACCTTCTATTCAGGTATGAGATAAGTGTCCAGTCAATTTAGATGATAACTTTTTTAGTGTTAATTTCAATCTGGGATTGCTGAAATTTTCTCATCTACGATGTCCAAATAATAATGCTGATTGATGACCCAAAGGTTCCTCACAGAGGGGCTGGGGAGCCAGCAGTCTTGGGCAGCCCCAGGCTGTCTGCTCCACATTTCCTTCTTGAACTTCCACTTTCACGACTGTTTTTGTCCCTTTTTGGTCCTTACTTTTATTTCTATACAGGATTCATGAACAAAAGTCACTGTGTTCATCTAAAAACACGGACTTGGGTCCTCATTTCCCAGAATAACCCGTCACCAGCAGAATCTGTCCTCCTTGATAATGTGGAACCAATTTTAAATGAGCCTGATGATAAGGGTCATGGCCCCAAGGACTTAAGTAAGTGGCTCTAGGTTGAAACTTGAAGATCTGCATGTCTAGAGATGGTATCCTCTCAAAACCCTATTAGTTTCCCCAAATCTGTGTATCGGGTTGTCTCCATTGGTTCCTGAGTGTATTCTCTACCTGGTCTATGTCTGTCTTCTTGGGTAGGACTAAATATTCTCCTGCGCTCTTGATCAACCTCTCTCTTTTGGGTGGAGGCTCTTACCTGGGATGAGCATTAAAATCATTGTAAAACTGCTTCAGAAAAGAAGAAAAAGAAAAGATAGCCTTTTGGCACAACAAACAACACTGATAATGAGAAATGGACACAAATCTACAATTAAAAATTGATGTAGTCCTTACTACCATATGTTGTCTGCGGGAGTTTTGCCCCTCTCCCCAAAGAAGTGACCAACACTGCCATGATGTGTTAATCACTCTCCAGAACTGCTGCTTGCACGTGGACTCACACTCAGATGCCACTTAAGTACTAAAAACACTGTTAAGTCTTGTTTCATCGCTTCCCCATGCAATATCACTATTGACTCTTTACCAAGTACAAAGAGTAACTCTATAAGGTTTTATCTCTGCTTTTCAGATAAAAAGTTGGTCTTAAGACATCCCTCCTTTTATGTTTGGGCAGCCATAACAAAGCAGACTGAATTATTTATAATCAACAAAAATTCATTTCTCATATTCTGTCAGCTGGGAAGTTGAAGATCGAGGTACTGGCAGGTTTGTGCTTGGTGAGGGCTCCGTCTGCTTCTCAGGTGGCACCTTGTTGTTGTGTCCTTATATGGTGAAAGGGGCGAAGAATCTCCCTCCTGCCCATAACGGCACTAATCTCATTCTTGGGACTCTTTTCTCATGACCTGGTCACATCTTAAAACATCCCACCTCTTAACACTATTATCAGGGGGATAAGATCTCAACTATGAATTTGTAGACTGCAAAGTCCCAGTATAAATACAATTTAAGTGACAAAACTAGTAAATGGTTCAAATGGCATTTGAATTCAGGTATATCTGAAACTTAAGCACACCCATAATCATATCTATTTCATATGTATAGCCAAGTGGTTCCTCCTAATCCAGGTGGGCTAGTCTCTGGCATCTGACTTGGCCTTGCCAGATCCACTTGCAATCAGTCTGTCTTGAGGAAAATGTCTCCATCATGTGACCCAACTACTGGCCCCCGAAAAAATCTAGTCCTCAGCTTCTGCCATTCTTCATGAGCTTGGGTTTAGCTTGCTTCATTCAGCTTGCTTTGTATTTTAAAGACTAAGACCATCTTCTAAAATGCCTTCAAAATCTTCAGGGAGACTGAAATTTTCATTTGCTAAAGAAAGTATTTTGTACTATAATGTAAAATGCTTCTAATCGTCAACTCTTACAAAAATCTGGGTCTTAATGCAGACATGTTATATGCAGCAGACATCTGCCCAATTACAGTATTGGTAATAGAAAAGTCCTTTTAAATCCACATCTCAGAATATGTTATTGCAGGGAAATACTTCCTAGCAGTTTTCATAGAATCTTGTCTTTTGCACAGTAAAAGGCACTCCTCCATTTCAGTGTAGCTATTGAGAAAACTGAAATTGCCTTTTTAAGTTTGAGAGGACAAAAGAGTAGTTAAGGATATTTGGCTTGAGATAATTGCTTACACTGTTGGTGAAAGCCAAAGTAGTTTCTTATAATGCAATAACCACTGCATTTTAAATAAGTAACACAGATGGGTTTCACTCTATGCATACATAAATAGCTGTATGAGAATCAAATTTTTGTAAAGGAAATTACATTTTAAATACACAACATCCATAAATTACTTATAAGATACTTTTTGTTAGAAAAATGTTTGTTTTATATAAATCATTACTGAATATTCACTGATACAACATCGTTTATTCAATTACAGTAGTGAATTCTTTTTAAAAAGGAACACATATAGTATACATATAAAGTATGTATAAGGCACAAACATGCATACACACACATATACATCTTACATAATTTTGGAGAAAAACAATGCATTTTTTCAAATATTGTAAATGCAGTTGGCCTTCTGTCCTTTTGGGTTCTGTACCCATGGGTTCAATTAACAATGGATCAAAATGTCATTAGACCTACAGTGTTTGCATCTGTACTGACCATGTACACAGACATTTTCATCTTCATTCCCTTAATAATACAATATAACAACTATTTTTTACAGCATGTATATCATATTAGGTGTCTTAACCTAGAGATGAGTTAAAATATGCAGAAATGTGTATAGGTTATATGTAAATATTACATCATTTTATGTAACAGACTTGAGCAACCATGGATTTGGGTTTAGGTGGAGGGTCCTGGCACCAATTCCCCCGAAAGCAAAGAGATTATAGTATGATGTTTCTAAAAATTATTAATTTCCAAAATTGTTGATATAATGTTTGATATGTGAAAAATAAATGTATTAAATTACAGGATATAATAATACATTATTATGATTTAAGGTAAGCAAAAGATAGCAACTATAAAAGAGAGAACAGAGCTTGGTTGACTTCAGGTAAGGACCAATTTTATATTTTTAGACAAGCGTTTTCGTGTAGTGTTCAACTTGTTTCTTAGGAAGTAATACTAGAAAAATCTTGCCCTTTATAATGTGTCCTCATACTCCATAAAGTGTTACTGTGAAAATAATATTGAATTCTGTCCTTAGAGACTCAAGAAGTTAAATATCACATACCCTTTCTTTTAAATTACCCCAAATCCATCCTCTCTCATGAACTAAAATTGAAACTTTCAACACTAGTAGTAGGGTTTCATTTGGTTAAATAAAGGAATAGGTGATAAATAAATATATCCTGGTTATCACAGGAAATGTTTATTTTTATTGTTTGATTATCAAGGTCAAATCAGATTAAAATAATCTCTTTTACATCTGGAAAACACGAATCATATGTAAATTTTTATTTTCCTTAACTGGCTAGAGGTTATATGTGATGTTGTCTTAAATTTATTATAATGGGAGTTGCATTTGTTTTAATCCACACACTTTGTAGTGGGTCGAAGGGTGGTTATCCCAAAAGCTCATGTTCTTGCCATTGCATAAGAACCTATGAAGGTGATGTTATTTGGAAAAAGGGACTTTATGGATAAAATTAAGTCTCTAAGTGAGACTATTCTGGATTATCTGGTGGGTCCTAAATCCAGTGACAAGTGTCATTATAACAGAAAAGATACAGAGACACAAAAGAGAAGGCTATGTGAAGACAAACAAAGGTAGAGTCCATGAAGCTGTAAGTCCAGGACCACCTGGAGCCAGAAACATGAAGAAGCCTGGAAGGATTCTCCTCTAGGCCCCTCAGGGTGGGCTGCAGCTCTGGCAGTACTGTTCTGCTGACACCTTTATTTTGGACTTTTAATCTCCAGAGTTGTGAAAGAATAAACTTCTGTTGCCTTTAACAAATTTATGGTAATTTGTTACAGCAGCCCTGTAGATGTTCAGAGACGGGTTTGCCGAGGGTGAGGACAAACGATGCCTACCCTTACCCAGCTTGCTTACTCAGGCATCGGGGATCGAGCTCTGAAGGCACGGGTCTAATTTTATTTAGGGTTGCACAGGACATATATAGGCACATTATCCAATCAGGTTAACACGCTTGTTAAAGTATAACGGAGTCAGCCTATAGGTCAACTATATGTCGAGGGTCCAGGTAGTGTAAACAAACCAAGCATGCCTAAGCAATTCTGCCCAGCCACAGGTCTGAGACAAAGGACTGGGGGAATGGCAAGCTCCAGCACACAGCATGAGGAAAGGCAGCGCCGGTGAGCTTACATCACAGCTTTCTGTGATGCATGTCAGAAAAGGCATCCCCTCAGCTCAAACTCAGCCTCAACAGCTACAAAGACCTTCATTCCATGGCGAGTCTTTACCATTACCTCAGTTTCTCTGTCCAGACTGTTTGGCTTACTTAGACCATGGCATCAGTGATTGCTGCCAGATAAGCTTGAGGAAGGTTCCCTACACAGCCCTAAGGAAACTAATACACACCTCATACATGTAGACAGCAATAGGCCAAGGAAAGCAAATGACACTTTGCTGGCTTTTCCTGCTGGGTGATGAGGAAGAAATGAGCCCTCAGGAATGTTCACCTCTCATGCTCGCTCTTGAAAGGAGCACCCCAAGAAGTCTACACCTGCCTCTTTACCAAGATGTAAGCTCTTTCATTGTTAATTTTTTTTATTGTTGTATAACGGATACCCTACAGGGTATACAAGGTTAACTGATGAGCTCTGCATATACTTATATATTAATGTGATTGATTTACACACACCCAGCACAGTCACACATACAGATATGCAACTGTGACCACTCCTAAATGAAGATGTAGAACATTTCCAGCATACCGAAAAGTTCTTTGTGCCCCCGTCCTGTCAAAATCCACTCACCCACAATCTCTCTCAAAACAAATATTCTGACATCTGTCAAGACAGATTAGGTTTGTTAATTTTAAGACTTTACAAAAATGGGGCCACATAGTTTGCAATTCTTTGTGTCATTTTTATGTCTGTAAAACTCATTAGGCCTTTTTCTTTTTAACTTCTTGATAGATGAGTAGTCTAACAAATCATTTTTGTACTCTACTATTAATGGATACTGAGTTGTTTCCAGTCTTTGGTGACTATGAAGAAAGTTGCTAAGAATATTCTATTCATTTTTTAGTAGCCTTACATATTTGTTTCTCTTGGGTATATAAGTAAAAGTGGAATTATCTGACCATAGGATAGACATATAATTAGTTTTAAGAAGTAATATCAAATATTTCAAAATCATGGCATCCATTCATGCTCTCCAACAATTTATGAGAATTCCAATTATTCCATATCCTTGCAAAAACTTTGAATTATTATCATTTTAAATTTTAGTCATTCTGGTGAGTGTTTAGTGGTATCGTTTTGGATTTTAATTTGTATTTCCTTACTGAGTACAAATTTAACATCTTTTCATATGCTTATTGACCACTTTGATAGTCTCTTTTATAAAATGCCTATTCAAGTCTTTTGCCTATTAATTTTTTTCCATTTTAGTGGCCATTCCTTTTTATATTTACTTGAGCAAATCAGAGGCAGAAAGAGTCACTCTTCATGGGTGGAATTTATTTCTTCTTTGCATTAACTTATTCCCAGAGAACTTTAGATCTTACTTTGTTCTCCTTTATATAGGTGTGAATATTGACTCTAGTTCTTTAGTTTTTCCATTTTAATTTTAGTTACAAAATGTCTTGGAATACAAAACTATTGGTAAATTGTCTGCTAGTAAATACATAATCCTTCAGCTAGGTATTGATTATATAACCTTATATATTGATCATTAATGAAGAAGTGATTTGTATTTGTATTAGGATAATTATTACAGTATTAGTACAATAATATTAGCAACAATGATTAATGAGAGATTAAAACATTTATACACAGACATCCAAGATTAGTGTGAGAATACCTCTAGCTACTCAGGATTTCCATTCTTTGTTTAGTTGGATTTTGTGATCTCCACAGAGATAATTCAGTATTTTTCTACCTTTAAGTTATTCTGGATATATTTTCTTAACCCAACATAAATGTTATCAGAAAGAAATTTAAAAAAACCTTAGAAGATGGAAAGACCTCCCATGTTCTTGGATAGGAAGAATTAATATTGTCAAAATGGTCATACTACCTAAAGTGCTATACAAATTCAATGCAATTCCAATTAAAATCCCAATGACGTACCTTACAGAAATAGAGCAAGCAATTATGAAATTCATCTGGAAGAATAAGAAACCCAGAATAGCTAAAGCAATCCTTTGCAGGAAGAGTGAAACAGGGGGTATCGCAATACCAGATCTTCAACTCTACTACAAAGCAATAGTAACAAAAATGGCATGATATTGGTACCAAAATAGAAAGGTAGATCAATGGTACAGAATAGAGGACATGGACACAAACCCAAATAAATACAATTTTCTCATACTAGACAAAGGGGCCAAAAATATGCAATGGAGAAAAGATAGCCTCTTCAACAAATGGTGCTGGGAGAATTGGAAATCCATAAGCAACAGAATGAAACTAAACCCATATCTCTCACCATGCATGAAACTAAACTCAAAATGGATTAAGGACCTCGGAATCAGACCAGAGACCCTGCAGATTATAGAAGAAAAAGTAGGTCCAAATCTTCACCTTGTTGGTCTAGGATCAGACTTCCTTAACAGGACTCCCATAGCACAAGAAATAAAAGCTAGAATCAACCACTGGGATAGATTCAAACTAAAATGCTTTCTCTCAGCAAAGGAAACTATCAGCAATGCGAAGAGAGAGCCTATAGAGTGGGAGAATATCTTTGCCAATCATACTTCAGATAGAGCACTAATCTCCATAATCTATAAAGAACTCAAAAAACTCTACTCCAAGAATTCAAATAATCCAGTCGACAAATGGGCTAAGGAAATGAATAGACACTTCACAGAAGAAGATCTACAAGCAATCAACAAACATATGGAAAAATGTTCAACATGTCTAGTAATAAGAGAAATGCAAATCAAAACCTCCCTAAGATTCCATCTCACCCCAATTAGAATGGCGATTATGAAGAATACGAGCAACAACAGGTGTTGGCGAGGATGTGGGGAGAAAGGTACACTCATCCATTGCTGGTGGGGCTGCAAATTAGTGCAGCCACTCTGGAAAGCAGTGTGGAGATTCCTTAGAAAACTTGGAATGGAACCACCATTTGACCCAGCTATCCCACTCCTTGACCTATACCCAAAGGACTTAAAATCAGCATACTACAGAGATACAGCCACATATCTGTATCATAGCTGCTCAATAATAGCTATGATTGTGGAACCAACCTAGATGCCCTTCAATTGATGAGTGGATAAATAAACTGTGGTATATATATACAATGGAATATTACTCAGCCATAAAGAATGATAAAATTATGGCATTTGCAGGCAAATGGATGAAATTGGAGAATATCATGCTAAGTGAGATAAGCCAATTTCAAAAAACCAAAGGTCGAATGATATCGCTAATAAGTGGATGAGGACACATAATGGGGGGAGGGAGGGGTTAGTGTTAGGGTTAGAGTTAGGGTTAGGGAGGGGGGCAAGAATGGAGGAAGGAAGGACTGTATAGAGGGAAAAGAGGGGTGGGAGCGGTGGGGGGAAGGAAAAAAATAACAGAATGAATCAAACAACATTACCCTATGTAAATTTATGATTACACAAATGGTATGCCTTTACGCCATGTACAAACAGAGAAACAACATGTATCCCATTTGTTTACAATAAAAAAATAATTTAAAAAATACTAAATAAAAAAAGAAAATAAAACAATTGTAAATAATAAATTTCATGGTTGTTAGATGTATTAGGGTTCTCTAGAGGAACAGAATCAATAGGAAGTATGATCATCAAAAGGGGATTTAGTCAATTGGTTTACACGACCAGAAACTGGATAATCCACAATGGCTGCCTGTAGAACAGAGAGTTGGAAGAACCAGCAGCTGTGCAGTCCAAGAGGCAGAAGCCCCAGAACAAGAAGGATTAACAGTGCTACCCTCGTCTGAGACCAAGGCTTCTGGAACCTACCTGGAGAATCACTGACAGAGTTCACTTTGGAAGAGTGAAGAAGTGAGAGTCCAATATTCTCAGATGATGGAGGCAGCAATCAAGAACTTGTTCCAGAAGAGTCAGGCTTGCACCTGCATCTGCTTCCTTGTTCTTCCAACTTCTATTCAAACCAAGCCTCCGTCCTGTTGGATGGTGCTGTCCGTGCTTAGGGAGGGTCTCCACTTCAGTTCACTCTCCCACATTCCAATCATTCCTAGACATGCCCTCACTGACACACCAGAAGCTTCTTAATCATTTGCATCTCTTAATCCAATCAAGTTTATAATTCAAATTAATCGTTACATTAGAATACCTCGTTTGTATTTTTGCCCTGGGACCAACAGAAACATTCACTATTGAAGAAAACCTTTAGTATTTTGTACTTTGGAAAAGTAAATCTCTGAGAAATAATTAGTCTTTAATATTAAAAAGCTTTATCTTCCTGATTAAAAAGTTTGATACTAAAACCTAAAGCTAAGATTTTCCTTCTGGATCGTGTGTGTGTGTGTGTGTGTGTGTGTGTGTGTGTGTGTGTTTTGTTGTTTTAATAGAGAGAAAAAGATTTATTGCTAAGTGCTGGTTTAAGCATATGGCTTTATCTTGGGAGAAGTCATAAGGTTTTACAGAAAGTAGAGAACATTAAAACAGAATTTTAGGTGCTACTTTCTTGGGCTTGGTTAGAGGACAGAACAATTACACAGTGGTTTTATGAGCACTCCTGATGTGTAATATTTATTTTTATTTGCTCTTCATTTATATTTATTGTGTGTTGTAAAACTGCATGAGGCTATCAAGTAACTTTAGAAGTCATAATGGGAACAGCTCTTAATGAAGTCTTTTTTTTTTCTAAGAGATTCACTTTGAAGTGTATTAAAGACATATTCAGCTGAGTAAAGCAGCCTCTATGCATCACAGATTTAATTCACACACATAATAAAACCTTTCCACATGCTTGCAGAAAAAAAACATGAAGATCAATAATGTGAAAGGAGTCAGAGGAAGGAAAATACACAGTAGATGAGGCTTGTTTTGTTTGAGACAAGAGAAGGAATATTTAAAGCTTGGTGACAGATTAATACGATCTGCTTTACATTTCACATGCTATATTACAGGAGAGGTGCATCTATTTTCAGAATTTTAATCAAAGCCACTGAAGGGGAAAAGTGGACATTCAGAAAAATGAATCTAGTGAGTGACTAAGGATTTTCAGCAAGATAATATATTCTCAATGGCCTGTTATCTTCCTTTATTTTGCCAGAACCTCATCTTCAAGTTTCCTTGGGCAACTAGGCACCTAGCTTGTGAACAATTGTAATGTCTGGATGCCAAGAGAATTCCTTTAACTTAGTCTTTAAAAAATGTTGGAGGATAATAGAATAACTGGTTTTGATATATTTGGCATTTAAGAATATATATTTAGTAGAAATCATTGTGACAATGTTAAACTAAGGTATTGATCTCATGATACCCACAAGATGATATGAAACATGAATCAAGAAAAGAGAAGGATGATCTTAAGTATAATGTTGTCCCATTGATAGTATGGGTTGGGACATGGGGTCTGTCTGCCTATACGGGTGTCCCCTGCCTTCACCACAGCTTCACATGTCTTTCTCAAAGCTTTGCAAGAGATGTGAGATATTGGGGTATCAAAGGATATTTTAAAGGTAAGGCAGGATCTTTCTTCAGTGAAGCTAAACTGCAGGGGCAAACTAAGATGCTGATGGGGACTTAGCAGTCTGAATTTAACCACTCAGATTTAGGGATCAACAGCTAATAACACCAGTTTCAAGAAGTGGTTGTAACTGAGAAATTGGGGTTGGGGGCCTGGTGCTTTGTTACAGGGGCAAGTATTTACTCAACTCCAGTAAATTGTTGCAGTTCAATAATTATATTTTAGAATTATGCTTCCTTGGAACTTTTTCCCTGTAGACAAAATTAAAACTGAATTCATGATACCCGAGGGGGTTTCTACTTGTTGTTAATAATGGTATTGCTTTATTGATCAATGGTATGGTTAGAATACCCTTAATTTTCATTACACTTAACCTATTGTCAAAGTTGAGATCATAAAGCTAATGTGCTCCAGCAATATCATAACTTTGGTTTTGCAGAATCCCTTTTGAGAACATTAATCAAAAGAATACCTACTGTGAGTCAGGTATCTGGAAGAGTTAAAAAGATGAATAGTATGCATTTTTCACCTTCACAGTCTAGTGGAGGCAGTAGCACATACAATTTAAATACAGTCAAAATTAAAGGTCATGTAATATAATGTTTCATACAATAATAAATTATCTCCAAGTTGATTAAAATATTGGTTTTAGTTTCTAACTATGTAGCATTTCTAAACAACTGAGTCTTTTAATTTTAGTTCCTGAATTTCTAATTTCTTATTTACTGGCAATATCAAATTGTAATACCACCTCCATTATCCCCAGTTTTAGGGTGCTTTCATGCATATGGATTTAAAGGAGGGTATCTTAGTGTATTCAAGGAATGTGCAGAAGCATTTTTGAAATATAAAATAAAAATTTTTCAGGAGCTAAATTTAGTCATTCCTCATATTCCTTTACTCCTGGTTTTGACACCAGAGTGAGACGAAATTGGGAGGTTTTGTTCCATAAGGTGATAGAATGTGATAGAGTTATAGACACTATCTGGTAATCTTTGAACTTGGGAAACAGGTGCATCCTCCTGTTGAGGTAGTCCAGATCAGGGTTGGCTTATGCTGCTGTGTGTTCAGCATTCTGGTGTCTCTTGTGTCTGGAACCCAATACTGAATTCCAATCTGTGGAGTCAAGGCCCTGATGCTTCCCTCATGGTGCAGACCATCCTTCCTGCACAACTGGGTACCAGATTGTCTCCAAGCATCATCAGGAACTAGTCTCATCATGTCTCTTCCTATTGGCCTACCCCATGGTCTACATTGAATCCTTTTGAGCAGTGAGACCTGTGTGAACCAGACCGACTTTTCTATGTGACCTTGATTAAAACCCATTAGTTATTTCTGCCACAGAGTTGAATATCTGGTGCTCTTGGATTTTTTCCTCTTCCCCTCTCCAGGTGATATGAGGTCCTAGTGTTCTTCAAGGTAGCCCATCCAAGACTCAGCAATATTTGCATCATAGCCTGTAGTTTTTAGAGCTATTTGATGATGCAGAATCAGAAATTCAGAACTATAGAGGAGATCACCTCCAGGATGTCATGCTGTCTCACTTGTGCAGGATTCTTATTAGGGAAATGAGCATCATCACAGGCAAGGAATTATTTGGCAAGGAATTTTTTTTTCTTGCTCACACGTACACATTCTCTAGTTGTGAAATATGTTCAGATAGCATTAACATAAGATCTTTGAAAAGGACGTATCTGAGTTCTGGTTTTAATTGCTTCCTTGGCGATTAAATATCTCCAATGGGGTCAAATCCACAGTCCCCTACAGGTATTACTAGTTTGGATCTTGTCAATCTTATGCCCTGGTCATCCCAGCTCTACTCAGATTTGTCATTTGTTCTTTGTTTCTTTTCAAATGACTTTATGTCTTATAAAAAGATGGTCATTTAAGACTTTGAAGCAGGTTTGGAAGGCTCTTACAATTATTATTCTGACTTTAACTGAGAAGGGGAAAAAATGGAAATTGTAAAACAACAAACTCTTGCCTTATTAAAGTTTTGGGGGCCTTAAAGTGACTTTGCTGCTCATGGCTGGTTTTAATGTCTAGAGTAAGACTAGGTTTGAATGTGAGCCCTTTTCTGGTGCACAGGGGAGGGATTAGGGTGATTAAGTAAAGGCATTTTCTTCATATTTTATTCTTGGTTCCAACATGGATTTTATTGGATTCCCTTCCCGAGCCAGCATCCATTGTATTATGAACATACATCACGCGCTGCTGTGAAATGCAGCATTGTATCTGCTCTGCTGAGGAAAACATCATTTTCAAGCCTTTTATTTCACATTCCTATGACTTTTGGACAAAAGCATTCTACACCCCCTGCAAGTTATAGCTTCTTAGTTTCATTTTCAGACCTGGGTGATTGCCTCTTCCCACACACATAAAATTATGTTCTACATTCTGAAGATTATTGAGTGTATTGCCAACTGGTTTTAAAAATACATTCTTCAAATCCTGTTTTTGCTTGAATAATATCATCTCTATATTCAGCATATATTAATGACTGGAATATTAAGAGATATTTGTCTGAAAAACAAGTTATGTTTGAAAGCTACTTGGTGCTGTGCATTTGATATGAGTTGGCATTTTAAAAAATGTACTACATTTATATGTGCATCAGTGAAAATTTATAGAACTAACTGTATTGGTAAGGATATATTATGCCATAGTGACAAATTAGCCCTGAAATCAGTTTAAAACATAACCAAAAGTTAGAGATAAAAACAGATTTATGTCATGATTACACAGTCTGCTGAGGCTCCAAGAATTCTCCAGGATGGCCCCTCTCTTTCTCTGTGATGACTCAGAATCCTAGGCTACTTGCTTCGTGTGGTAACATATAAAGTGTGCATGATTGCCTCCATTAGAGAAGACAGGTTATGGAAAATTTCAACCTGGAAATGATCTATATTACTTCCACTTACATTTAGTTACATAGAAAAGGTGTCTCAATATTAGCACTGTTGACTTTGAGGACTGACTAATCCCTTGGGGTTGGAGGGCTTTCCTTGTGCTTCATAGGACGGACAGCAGAATCTTTGGCTTCTAGCACTAGATGCCAGTATCATCTCTTCCAGTTGTGATAACCAAGATGTCTCTGTAAATTTGTGAGTGTGTGTGTGTGTGTGTGTGTGTGTGTGTGTAGGCATGCTTGTGTGTAATGCTGCTTTTGTTTGAAAACCAATGAACTAGAACTAGTCACTTTGCTGAGACTAACTGCAAGGCTGTAGGGAACAATGATCTTGTGTTTATTGGAAGGACAGGAGAGCCACCTTTGACCATGTACTCATAATCTGCCGCACATTAGCTCATGGAAACAGAGACTTTTCATTGTCTCACTAGATACCTAAACATACATGAAAAATGTTAACATATTTCAATTTGAACATAAAATGAAAAAAAAATATTGCATGTTCAAAGTAAATTTAACAACTCTAAGAACTAATTAAGTTTTATTAAGCTGTAAAATGTTACATTGTATTAAAAATTAAATTAACTCTTAAAGGAAGTTGACATTATAACTATTGTATTTGATAAGAAATGTAAAACAAAACCTTAGCTATAATGTAAGTATGTGTATTGAGAGAGCAAACTAGTGTTAACTAAAAAGTTGTTTAGCATTTTTGAACATATGTTTAATGCTAAATATAATTTCTTATTAGATGTTGAAAAAACTATTTCTGGAATAGCTCAGTATGTACTTGTTCACATGTGTTGACCTTGAGTAATTTACTTTGCAGGTATGCTAAATTTTAAGTTTTAGCCATAGAATAAAGAATATATACTAGTCACAGGATAATTAGAATACTTCCAGTTACAGGGATAGAAACCTAGTATTTTCTGAGAGAGATAGGGATAGGGAAAAGGGGAGGTAGACACACACACACACACACACACACACACACATGAGGGAAAGAGAGAGAGAGAAAGAGAGAGGGAGAGAGAGGGAGAGAGAGGGAGAGAGAAAGAGAGAGAGAGAGAGAGAGAGAGAGAGAGAGAGAGAGAGAGAGAGAGAGAGAGAGAGAGAGAGATGTATAGATTCCCTTTCTGGGACTTGGGCTGAAGGAGTGGATCCCATCTCAATCTTGTGGAAAAGGAAAAATATAATCAGAACCAAGAGGTGGCTCTTACATTTTCTGTTGGACATATTCATTTCTTCTTCCCATATTCTGTCATTTAAGGCAAACCATATACCAAACCTGATGTCAATGAGTGAAGTAACTATCTCCTTCCACAGGAACGTGCCAGGTAATGTGGCCCCAGGAAGGACAAAGATGAAGGTCCTTTTACAGTAGGGACAACAGATAATTCTGAACAATAGTATGATCCACCACAGATAAGCAGATGGCTCACTGAAGACAGAGACAGGACTAGACTTGTGCACAATTGTAAAAGTACCTGCTTCTCTCTGTTTTTGCTGTGTTTTTCCCAACCATGAGAAAGTCAACAACTGTGCTGGGTTAATACTTCCTCAGCTGGCCTTCTCTCCAGGTTGGTTTTGAGCATCCTTCATAGGCTGAAGGAGCTTTGGCTTCACAATGACATGGCTGGGGGACCTTGTCATGTGTCCTCAAGTCATGTAAGTTAAGCAGAGCAATGGAACCCAGCTGGTCTGCAGTCGTGTCTTGAGCTGGAGAGTATTTCCCTAAAGTAGGGCAGGAGATGAAGTTCACAGATATGAGTACAGGTGCTAGGAAGTCCAGAAGAGATGCCTACTGTGTATAGAGATGGAATCACTATGAAATGCAGTAGTCAGAGTACAAAGAGATGATATAAAACAGTGAGTTTTTCCATCTTTAAGTTTTTACTCCCCAAGTCCCATAGTCACACACAATTTTTAACCATAATCAAAAGGTAGAAGGTTGCAGAAAAGTTCAGAAATCAATTTTGAGTGAAATTATTCCCCCAATGTCCCTTAAAAACCTTTCAATAAGGACAGAAAACAGTAAAGCTTATTACTCCATTAAAGTGATATTGTTAACTTGACAGAAAAAGAGAACTTAAACTTGCTTTACTCTTGTCCTCAATTACTATTGATTTTTTTTTTCAAAAACTATTTTGATGTACTGAGTGAAATTCCTTAATGTAGAGAATTGAAAACCATGAACCAACAATTATATAGTGTAGCCATTTCCAGGCACGTCAAAGACAAAGAGGAGCTCATGGGTCGTCATTGACTTTGAAGAGTTTGCAGTGGGTGGTGCAGATAGAGCATCTGTGTGAAGAGATAACAACACAAGGCTCTATTTAAAAAACACCAGAAGGGAAGAGGCAGTGGAGTGCTCATAGCCAGGACTCTTTCAGGCACTGGATGAGGTAGTGTTGGTAAACCAGAACCCTGAGGTCAGAGGTGGGCAGGAGGTGTAATACTGATTGTGGTACAGGCTCCATTCTCAGAATACACACATCTAGGCAAGCAGGTGGACTATAGTGTCAGAAGGATTTGGCAGCAGGTTCTGAAAATTTAACTTTTCACAATGGGACAGTGATTCTCAGTCCAGGGAGATTTTTGGTACCTAGAAGATACTTGGCAATGTCTGGAGATATTTTTGGTTGTCAGGGAAAAGTGCTGTTTTTATCTAGTAGGTAGATGTCAAAGATGCCTATCCTACAATGTACAGACCCCTCATTATAAAAAACAATAAGACCCAATAGGGCCAAGAATGATAAAATGCAAACATTAGGGGGTTCTGTGGCTATGAGGCAGATCTGGACTGGGATGAAATGTAGATGATACATATATATATATATAATATATATAATAGATAAATATATATATTATATATATCATATATATATATGTATGTTAGAGCTATTGAAAGACATGGGGGTTTATGCCTGAATAGATATAGTTCATAAAATGTTTGGCTTGAAATTTTCTCCTTCATAATTTCTTTTCATTTTGGGTCCATAATCCATATTTTGTTTGACTGATGGAATCCCAACAAGGCTCTCATAGTTGGAAGGAATCTTAGACATAATCTAGATCTTGAGTCAATAGAACTCAAGATTGTTAAGGGCTGGATTATGTAGACTGTGTGATTTGGGGCAGATGTAAGATTAAAAGTAGGCTTTCTTGTTTGAAAGCGCAAAAAACAAAAACAAAAGCAAAAACAAAAACAAACCAACAAAACCAACCAAACAAAAAACCCCCAAACAAAGCAAAACAAAACACCCTAAACAATTTAGTTGCAATAAGCATAATACCATCACATATCTTAGTTTCTAAAATCACTCTTCAATAAAAGGAGCAAGGTTGCTTGGAAAAATGACTGATTCTAGGACTGGGGCAAGAAATACAAAATACATATCTTATTGTGTGAAAAAGTACAAAAATTCTGAATGAACAGAAAAAACAAAACAAACCAGCAACAACAAAATGACAACAAGCCCACATTGCTGGAGTATATCAAAGGAGAACAGAAACTAGCTCAGAGTTTTAAAAAGTAAAAGCTAGGACAATTTGAGCAATAAAAATGAAGTAGTATTGGAATATAATCCAAAGTATAAAATAAATACCCATTGCTCTATGCTGATATAAATGGCACTGAATAAATTAATAAGTGATGGAGAGAAACAATAATTCATACTAAAAAATTGCAGGCAGTTTATGTACAGACTACATCCTTGAGGTTTGGGAGCTTAATCCCCAGTCCTTGAGGATGGGCTAAACACGATGACTTTTTTTCTATTGAAGATTCTGCGGAAAAACAAAACTGCAAGTTCACGGTGGGAAAGTCTGACAAACCACTTCAGTTGGATGGTGAAGGTCAACATCAGCTGTCACTGATCCCGTTGATAGTATGTAGCCTTGGTACAATGGGATGAGAACATAGATGAACATTCTACAAAATACCTGACCAGCACTCCTCGAAGTTGTTAAGATCATGAAAAATAAGAAAAGTTGAGAAGTGGTTGCATCTCAGAGGCGCTGTCTAAATGTAAGGTGGTAACATGGGTGGGATTCTGAAACAGGAATAAAAGTAGGTACGATGTAGGGAAATATAAATAACTTGTGCACTTTACTTAATAAAAACATGGCAACATTAGGCCATTATTTGTTAGAGAGTTTTTGTTGCTAAGGAAGAATGGTAATCAAGACATGTGAACTCTGCTATCTGATTAATTTTTTTCTGTTCAAAAATCTGAAACTGTTAAAAAATGAAGTCTAATAATTAAAAAGGTTAAAAGGTGGGATTATGGCCTACAGTGCACTAGAAAGAGAATGACCTTTAATTTAGCATTTTTGCATGGTGAAAAAATAGAAGATTTGGCTTGTAAGGAACCTCTATCCATAGATGACAAATTTGTTACCTCTAATCTAGCCAATGTCCTTTATTTCATGGGTGATGGAACAAGAACCTCATCACCAGGGATGATGTTTACAGAAGCAGAACAACTACCAATTGCAATATCAGAGTCTCACCAACTGCCTTCACTTCTGGGTAGAGCTCTCTCCTCTCTAAAGAGCCTGTGCTGAGTGTGGTGGCCTACGAGTGCAGGGCAGCAGAAAGTAGAGACTGGGACAGTTCACTCATTGCTCTCCTTATTTATTGGTTGAGTTTGGCAGTACGTTAGATTTATCCAAGGGCCTTGTGCACATGAGCACTCTACCACTGAGCTACATCCCTAGTCCTGCTTTGAATTCTTAGATATAGTGTAGTTGAACAGACTATCACTAAAACCTGTTGTAACAATTGTAAACACAGCTAAGTTTTTAGAAGAACAATTTAGCATTTGAAAATTGTTTTCCTTGTGGCCCTGGGGATGGAACCCAAGGCTTTCTGCGTGCTGTGCAAGTGTTCTACTGCTGAGTTTTATCTCTAACTGCTATCAGATATTTTTTTAGACACAAAGGAATAACATGATCTTGTCATTAAGTTCACAGCAGCTAAAATTGGTGGACAAAGAACAGTAGGTTTGGGGTGTTTTTATAGAGGAAATAATGGTAGAATAAATGAAAAATCTGGGGATTTATAAAAATCTGTATTTGAAGGATACAAAATGATGTATTTAAATAGGAGTCACACAATGGAGGGTAATCCCTAATTTAGCCAAAGTGTAATTTTCGTTGCTATTGACAGGACAGAACCTGACTGTGAAGTTAGGAGAGGGTACTGTGATTGAATACCCTGAGGTTATTAAGCGTTTTAGATGTATTGATGTTTTTTATAAATAAGCAATGAACATAGCATGTGAATGTGAAGTAGGTTTTTTAGAAATGTTATTTGTCTTTTAACCTGGGAATATTCCACATTAATCATCAGTTTGAAAATTAATTATTTTTATTTTGAAAAATTGGCTAAAGTTTTGTAAACTTTCAAAAGTCAATTACTTATTTTAAGAAAGGCATAGTTAATGGAAAGGAAATGTAGTTTTTCTTTCATCATTAATCAAACCTTTGAAATTTCCCTTACTGGTACAAGTTCTCATCTCTCCCTTGTGTTAAAAATGGGTGATATTTCTCAAAGCACTCACTGTGGACCATCTCATTTAATCCTTAATAATCCTCAGAGAGGGAATCGTTGTCTTACTGCCTTAAATATATGGACATTTAAGGTGACAGCAAACAAGTGGCCCTTAAGACAAGGACAGAAATCAGAGATGCACACAGAGAAGATAGCTATGTGATGGTGGAGGCAGACTGGGGAGAAGGGCATGAGCCAGGGAGTGAGGACTGCTGGCAAAACCACTGGAAGCCAGGAAAGAGGCACAGAATAGATCCTCTTCAGAGTCTGCACAGGGAACCAGCCCTGTGGACACCTTGATTTTGAAATTCAACTTCTACACTGTGAGGCAATGAATTTCTGCTGTTCTGAGAAATCCAGTTTATGGTAATTTGTATTGCTAGCCACAGGAAACTAATACAGTAAGGTTGATCTCATTTGATTTAGAAAATCATTCTCCAGAGCCTGAAAAGAAGGTTCCCACACCTCAACACAGTGTCTGGTGTTCACATCCTCTCCTGATTCACCCCACTGAAATTAGAGTTCTCCATTCCCTTCTTCAGAACCAGCTGACGTTGGGTAGGGACAGCTGTGGATTTTGATCAGATGCTCAAGACTGTAGAATTTTCAAGACATGAAAAGGGCCCCAGAGGACTGCACTTCACTATTTCTCAAGGTAGGGTGAAGCTTTTCAGGAAATGCAACAAGCTATAAAGGGAAAGGACTAAAGAAGTGAGTAAGAGGACCATCAGGAAATGAGATCCTTCAAGGGCATCCTGCTAGGGTCTATGCTTGAAGACTTACTGATTTTATGGTACATGTGTGCTATGGTGTGGATGTGGTTCGTTACTGCCAAGTCTTATGCTGCAGCTTAATTCCTTAATGTAACCATGTTGAAACAGTGGAACCCTTAAGGAGCTTGGAGTCTGGGGATCCATGCTCATGAACAAATTCATGATGTTTTTCCTCTATAAATAGGTTAATTCTCTTGAGACTGGATTAGTTACTGTAAGAGCA
This sequence comes from Sciurus vulgaris, assembly GCF_902686455.1. Taxonomy (NCBI): domain Eukaryota; kingdom Metazoa; phylum Chordata; class Mammalia; order Rodentia; family Sciuridae; genus Sciurus; species Sciurus vulgaris. The sequence continues at coordinate 18,034,603 of NC_136470.1, read as the reverse complement.
GACAGATTGTTATAAAGCAACCAGCTTCCTCTCTTGCCATGTGTAACTTCTCTCTCTCTCTCTCTCTCTCTCTTTCTCTCCTGTGCATCTGAGCTCCTGTCATGTTGTGATGCAGCCAGGGGCCCTTTTCAATTGCTGGCTTGATGTTTATACTTTGCAACCAGTAGAACTGTGAGCTAAATAAATCTCTTTCCTTTATATATAACCCAGTGTCAGACATTTAGTTATTGCAACACAAAATGGACTAAGAAAATGGATGATATCAGATTCTCTCGATTCTCCTTACAACTTTGAAACCATTTCTCAAAATTAAGAGTGATTACACAATGGATGCAGGTTTTTAGACAGGAAAATAAGGGGTATACCATGGAGATAGAAGGCTAATCACCACCTTCTCTCTCCCAGTCAGTTATCCAGGGGGGAATAGTAGCTCTCTAGGTCTATCTGATGGTAGAAAGTGGATTTACTATGGTGGATAATAATACAAATGGAAAAAAAAAGTGCAGTTAAGAGTACAAAATTTCTCCTCCATGGTGTGTGTTTCTGGTGTTAGCATTTAGATATTAGGTGTCCTTCAAAAGCTCATGTGTGAGATAATACAAAAAGGTTTAGAGGCAAAATGACTGGATTATGAGACCCTTAACCTAATCAGTGCATTAATCTATGGATAGGGTTTAACTGGGTGATAACTATAGGCAGGTAGGTTGTGGCTGGAGGAGGTGGACCTTTGGGGCCTTGCCTTTGGGGTTTTTATTTTGTCTCCTGTGAGTGAGGGCATTCTCTCTGCTTCCTGGTGGTCATGTCCTGAGCTAATTCCTTACCACACTCTTCCGCCATGATGTCCAGCCTCACCTTGAGCCTAGATCAATGGAGCTAACTGCTTATAGACTGAGACCTCTGAAACCGTTAGCTCCAAATAAAAATTTCCTCCTCTAAAATTGTGTTGGGTCTTCTGGTCACAGCAGCGAAAAAACTGAGTAGAACAACTATGGTAGATAATAATCCAAATGGAGAAATTGTGGTTAAGAGTACAAAATTTCCCCTCCAGAAATCTCTGCTGATGCTCTGAGGGAGAGAAAAAAAGAATACTCTACTACATGGTTTATAGTTTTGGCAAACACAAAACAAAACCATCTGCAAAGGCACATGGATATTATCTAGAGTCAAATAAATTTCACTCTAGAAAGAAATGGTTTATCCAGTGCTATTTTACCCAAAGTAAATTATACTCTGAACCATTGTTGATTCTACCAAATAACTACTGTGCATAGTCATTACTTGAAGCACCTTAATGACTTGGAAATTGGATAAAGTGATCCTTGTCAAAATCCACATTGCTGGGCACCAGGCACTTGTAGCTGGGAGGGAGGGAATAGAATTTTGTCAAAAAAGAAAAAGGTTCTCCTCTAGTAATTTAAGTAAATATTTTCAGCCGACTTATTGTTTTGACTATCCTATTGCTGATGGGAAGTACTAAAGAAAAATATGGACAACCCAAAGGGGAAATCATAGTTGTCTTTTCGAGTGTCAGAGTTGATGGGATTTTTAATGTTTCCTCTATTGCTGGCTGAAGGAGAGTGTGAGTGAGTGATGAAATAACTTATAAAACACAGGAATAAATTCATCTAGTCAAAGAAGCTCACTGAAGGGCAAGATGAAATAATTGTGGACTATTTCCTCCTCTGAGAACAGTATGGGGAGCTTATTGATTGAGAGAAGCCAGAACAAAATAAATATTTTTGAGAATATTTTAAAAATACTTCACATTATGATGATTTTGGATATTATGTATCTGCTTTGTCTTGATAACTGACATTTCCCATTTTTCAAAAGCTGCATATGGTTTGGTTTGTGCTAACCAGCTCTCTTATCACATCCGTCCATTTGTCATGCACAGGTTTGATTATTTTTGGATTTTCCAGGGCTTCTCTTTGCAAGCTCTATTTCCATAATGCAGTGCCTTAATAAACAAAGAACCTGCTACTGACTCACCAATTGTAGCTTTGCCAGTTGGTGGAGGGATGATGATTAAATTAAAATTCATCATTTCCAACACAGCCATTTGGGATTAAAACTGTGGCTTTGAACTAAGCCAAGGGACATTTCCCATGTAATAATCAGATACTGAGCAGTGAGTGGTGAGTTCTAGTTAATTGTTCTTTCATTTATCCAGTTACTCATTTAACATGAGTAGGTTGTAGGTCAGCGATTCTCAAACTTGGTTGTAAATTGCAATTACATGTTAATCTTAAACAAGATGAACCAATGATGCTTGGATTTTGTGTTCTAGAGAGTCTGATTAGATTGTTCTGGCTGAGGTCTGATATTGATCTGTCTAAAAGTTCCTCAGAGTTTCTGACATGTAGTCAGTATTGAGTGTCATTGGTCGGGGTGCTAGGTAAATTTGTGAAGCAGGTCTACGATGGTCTTGCTTGATGCAAACTTATATTCTTGTATAAAAAGAAGGACCATAAGGAAATGAATAAATCATAAAATGCTAAGTTCAATGGAGAGGGTAGAGATGGAGAGGTCTCAGATCAGAGGTACTTTAAAAAGAATGTTTAGGGAAGACCACTTGGGGGAGGTGAGAATTGAACAAAAACTTGAATGAGTTTGTTGTGCTCCATGGAGGATGAGCTAGGAAGGAAAGTGACTTTTTTCAGGATAATCTAAACATAGAAGTCCCATTTGGTTTAGTGATGAGAGCTTTAGAAAGTTATGTCTCAGGACTCATTTATTTATTGAGATCACTGCAGTTCAATATTTTACTGGACACTTATCTTTTGTCAAGTACTGTGCTGGGCACTTGGGGTACAATGATAAATAAGACACAAGAAACATCACCAAGTTAAGATATTTGATATAATGTGGAACATACTAACAGAGATGATGGCAAGAGGGAGCTTTAGACCCAACAGTAGACTTAAGGCTTCCTTTAGAACATTCAAGGGGCTATTCTCTTGGCTTATTTTCTATTTGACACTGTTTCTCACTTTAATTTTGACTTTTGCCTTCCTTTTCATATTTTAGAAAGTTGGCTTTAAATGAATTTTTAGACCTGACCTAATTAATATGAGGTAACTGTACTGATCTCTGGGTAGAGTTGATAAAATGAATAACTTTTGTAGGAGCATTTACTTTTCTTTTACTGTGAGCTCTGCTAGGTACTGTGGTTCAGAATGACTTAGATGTTGTAGGAAAGTTAAGTCAGAAAAGAACATAATCACAATGCAAAGTTAGGAGCACTATAACAGGGTTTGCCAGTCGTGTGCTGGGTAGTGAAAGAAGTGAATTTCAACTGAGAGTAAACCTTGGTGTTGACATCTGGGTTACCTATGGAGTCAGTGCTGAATTTTCCATATTTACAAGTTGATACCACCAAGATGAAGTGTATTTTTGTGAATCCTTTCTCTTAAGGAGATAAATTAGGACGTTAGTTAATTTTTTAAGAGCACCTTGGGAGATAAATTCTTTAAATAATTAATAAGAATATTCATTCTGATTTTCTTTTTAGATAGCCTTTTCTTTTTGCTATACTTTATTTTGATTTCAGAAGCAATCTGGGTGATTTTTAATGGCTCATTAACACTCCAAGGTAACATTCTGTGTTTGGCTTTTTACAGAAACCCTGAAAAGAACCTACAGGGAAATTAGTACAGAGGAAAACAGGAGTTGGATAATAATAGTAATTTCACAGCCCTTGTTCCCTCTGAAGTTTAAAACATCTTGCAAAATACAAACAAGAATACTGAAAATTCTTAGCAGAAAGGTGGTAACAATCACAACCTCTATTCAGAGATGGAGATTTCCCTGAGAATTTCTGCAGAAGAGAAAGGCAAATTAATGTGATGATTTTATAGGTAACCTAAAAATATCCTTGAGGGAAGAGGTGTTTTTCTGTGTGTGTGTGTGTGTGTGCACATGTGTATGTGCGCACACATGCATGTGATAACCAAATTTTTGACACAGTGACTGATGCTTACAGACACATTCATTACTACTGTAACAAAAGGCTTCAAAAATATTGCCAGTAGCCTTTAGCACTTGGTTAAGGGATAAACCTCCAGACTGGATCTTAATTGTACTTAACTTAAAGGTTTTACCATTCTGACTTGAAGGTGTACTATATTTAATATTTGATTTTAATTTTCTATCAATTGATTTTCCTTTATAAAACTGAATGCATGATTGATGTATATGTGTGGGACCTACACCAATGCACAGTCTTAAGCATATAACACTTTTTGAATAAAGTAAATTATTTGGAACAAAATGCTAACCCCCAAAAATATAGTTGGTCCTCTGAATCTGTGGTTTGTGTATCTGAGAATTCAAGCAAACATGGATGAAAACTATTGAGTGTATACTGAACATACACAGAATTTTGTTCTTGTCATCATTCCATAAAAAATGTAGTATCACAACTATTTACATAGCATTTGCTTGTATTAGGTATTACAAGTAATATAGAGATGAGTTACAGCATATGAGAGGTTATTCATTGGTTATATGCAAACATGACACCATTTTACCTATGAGACTTGAGCCCGGGTAGATATTGGTATGTGTATGGGGTGGGAGTCGGGGGCCTGGAATCAGTCTCCATGAATACAGAGTTATCAGACCAATGACTCAACTCTGTGTCCTTCTTGAGTTCACCTTTTGGTGTTTTGTGTAAATTTATTCTCTCACCAGTGAATTACTCTCTAAAAAGAATTTCTTTGACATCCCAAATCTTGGCATTGACTGGTTTTCACTACTTGCCAACTTCTTTTTCACTTCTCCTGAGAGACAACACAAACCTTTTCTATGCTCCTTGATATTCTCTTTCATACTGAATCCCTTCATTCTCTGGGGGAGGTCTTCAATCTTTATTCACAGAGAATACTAAAGCATGGGCCTCACACTCCTTCAACTTTCTTCCTCTCTCCCTTCAACGACTTTCTTTTCTTTTTGCCACTTGTAAGTTTTTTTTCCCCTTCCTATTTTCATTGTGCCTTGGATCAAACTTGGACTTAATTTTACCTCTCCCTGAACCTACATCATAATTTCCTTTCTTCTTAGCAATAATAGCATCCCTCTTGCCTCTGGGTTCTCTGAAATCACAGTCTCCTACATTTAAGCTTCTATCTCAATTTCACCATGCTCGCCAATGGACTTAATACTCATTAGAATCCCTGGTCTGTCTCCAATTCCATTTTTCTCTGAATCAATCTTTTAATCATTTCTTTGCAAACAATCCTGAACTTCTTGCCTCTTTTCCTAACTTTCATTTTCTATTCTGCATTATGGGGATAATGAAAGCACCTATTTTATGGAGTGGTAGTGAGGACTAAATAGTACCTGGCACATAGCAAGTCCTGCATAAATGATGGTCAGTCATCACAATAGTGATGATGGTTGTGAGTGCTATTATTTAGAAGGCTCAATTGCCTCCTAGTTACCTCCAGTGATAAACCTCTAGACCCTCACCTTGCTATTCATAATCCTTAACAAATTTCCTTTTCCATATGCTCCATAGAACTGCATTTTGAGTCTCCCATCATCTCCGAAATATATTATGCTGTGTCACATCTCTGTGCCTCTGCATATTTTGTTTCTTCTCCTTAACATGAATGCCTCAGTTTCTCTCTCTAACTCATTTCAGTCAATCCATTGAGTCCCATATGAGTTGTCTATTGCTGCCTAACAAATTAAGCCCCAAATTAGTGACATAAAACAACAGTGATCATTTATCTCATGAAATGGTCCATATTCAGATTTGGCCTAGCTGAGTGGTTCTGACTCAGCCTCTCTCATGAATTTAGTTAAGATGAAGCTGCTTTAGTAGCCTGGAGCTGGAGGCTGTGCTTTGAGGATCACTCACTGGCATGGCTGGCAAGATGTTGTTGGCTCTCTCAGCAGGAGGCCTCATTTTCTCAGCTTGTAGACTACTCCTGGAGGCTGGCTTTCCTTAGAGCTAGCAATTCAAGAGAGAGCACGGCAGAAGGGCAACTACCTTGTGTGATATTTGTGTGCCACGGACCCCACCTGAAGTCACTTCCTCAGTGTTCTCTTGGTTGTCCAGGCAAGCCCCAAGTCAGTGCGAAAGGGGCAGAACATGGTGTGAAGACCAGGGATCCAGGTGGGCGGGGCATCGACTTTTCTGTGATGGTCTCTCAGCTCCCCTAGCAGAGTTGTTTCCGTTGATCATCTTTTTGGCAGCTTCATGAAAGCACTTGTAGCATTCTAAAGTGTGATGTGTGCTCGTTCTTCACCTTGGTCTTCCTCACGGGACTGAATCATGTGAAGGTGGAGGCTGTGTGGTTTCATGCCTGTTTCCTATGTGCCAATAAAAGTTCGTAGCCACAAAGTTGGGACCCAATAGATTATTTCATTGGATCAAATCGTTGTATATTCCTCTACAGTATTCAAAATCTGTCTTCTAGGATAACATTTTCCTGAAATGAGAAACATTCTATAGTCACTGTTGTCCTTTGGATTTTGAGAACTAAATCATATCATGTACTCAAAATTTCTTCTCTTATTTTTTTGTGAAAAAAAAATCTTCCATCTTGTTCAAGTTATTACTTGAGTCAAAACCTGTACTTTTCTTTACTCCATGAAAAAGACCACATTTCTTTCTTGTATATTATATTGTCTACTTTCATTTTCCGCAGCTCAGGTGAGAACAGTTGGTGAAGTCTACCCCACAAAAACAGCTCCTTGCAAAAGCTCAATTTTATTTTTTTTAAAAAAACTTGATACTTTATAAAGGTATAGATTCATTTATTTTAGAGATTAAAAGTAAAGTTAACAGGGATGCTAGTAATGGAGGTTTTGTACTCAGGTATTTTCTAGAAATGTTTTATCAAGAAGTAAAATAAGTGAATAATGTGATTTCTCTTTAGACTTCAAATGCTGAGACTAATGGCTTGGGTAAGAATAGGTTTCAGATTTAATTCTAATAATCAGCATTGAGAGCATACTATCAAGCTTTTACCTTTCACTCTCAGTGAAGTGGTCTCAAGGAATTCACTCTTAAACATGAACAACTCTTTCCATAATAAAAACCTTAACTTAAATAAGCCATTCACTTTTGCAGAAGGAGAAGCAATTCACTTTCACTTATTCAATGAATATTTATCAAGTGCCTAATGTGCACATAGATGGCCTTGTTGGCTTTCCTAACTTTGAATATTATAAGGGTCAATTTTAAGTAATTACAATTATTAATATATATTAATTGTACAAATCAATTGGATTCACAGTGATATTTCCATACACACTTACATCATACATTCACCCTGTCTATCTACCCTTCTATTTTTGACCCTCTGTTATGGTTTAGATATTGGAAGATGGTAAGCCAATCTAACATAAATTTAATTTAAGTCACAGTGTGCTCAGATCTGCAAGCCCCTTTTGAAATATGAAGACTGTTATGGTTTGGATGTGAGGTGTCCCCCAAAAGTTCATGTCTGAGACAATGCAAGAAGGTCTAGAGAAAAAAATGATTGGGTTAAATTAATCAGTGAATTATCTCCTAATAGGAATAATCCATTGGTAACCAAAGGCAGGTAGAGTATGGCTGGAGGAGATGGGCATTGCGGGTGTCTTTGGGGTATATATTTGTATCTGGCAACTGGAATCTCTCTCTCTGCTTCCTGAGCATCATGTGAGCTGCTTCCTTTTGCCACACACTTTTTCCATCATGTTCTGCCTCCCTTGAGCCCCTGAGGAATGGAGTGGTTCTACTATGGAGAGACGTCTAAAACTGTGAACCCAAAAAACTTTTCCCCCTCTGCAATTGTTCTGGTCAGATATTTTTAGTCACAGCAAAAACAAAGCTGACCAAAGCACCCTCCTCTCCCCTTCCTCTGGCATCCTTCCTAGTCCCTAGTAATCTGCTTCTATTTTAATTTATAGCATTTTATACATTGTCAAAGGGAAAAGTAAAATTTACCCTGACAAATTTTCATCATGTGCTTCTCTCTGTCTTGATTTCCCTTCCTTTAACTATATTCTAGACTTCCTTTTCAGGATTTGTTTCAAAACTTTCCTCTTCTAGAAAGACCTTGAAGTCTGACGTTATATGACAGCTATGGTGGATTGATTCATTCACCATCACCCTCTACCTTGACATTTTGTTCTACAAAGGCCTCCGATAATAATACTCATTACCAGTTTCCCTTGTGACTAGAAATGACCACATGACAAAAATGTGAACTAAGAAGCTACATGGGAATGTCCCAAGAGGAGAGGCCCCTTGCCTTTTCTTCTTCCCCTCCTTCCAGCTGAAACATGTAAATATTGCTAGTAGATCAAAAGGCCACTTGGGAGCTGGGGATGTAGCTCAGTGGTACAGCACCTGCCCTGGGTTCAATCCCCAGCACCACACACACACACACACACACACTCAGCCACTTTGGGCCCTGCGAACAATTCACATACTGAAGAAGGCAGAGCTGGTAAACAGAAGGAGCCCAATTCCAATAACTACTGGTGTAGTTATTCCACAACTACACCAGTCCTGGATCATCTTCTGACTTTTCTATGTGATAAAAATGAATTCTTTAAACAGCTGGGTTTTCTATTACTCATTACTGAACACATTTAACTGATATATTCTTCAATTACACACTTTCCAAACTTGGCAGAACTCTCTTCGAGTTTAGGATGTTGGCAAAAAACCCCAAGGGCGAGTATCCTCCCAGACTCCTTCCCCCAGGCTTTCCTTTCTTGCTTTCTTTTAAATTTTACTATTAATACTACCACCAGAACATAATGTGATAAATTGCTCTAAATTTCTTCCTTCAAATGTATTATGTATTTAAAAATATGCCTATAATTGTGTATGACGATATTTTCAGAAAGCCTTATGTAATATCAAAGAAAAATCATGTTTGTCATCTGTATAGATTGATCATTGATTTTATGTCATGTTGGAAAGATAAATCTCCAAGACTTTAGTTAAGGGTCTTAAAGAATAATTAGAAATAAGCACACAAATATGTATATTTTCAAAATACTGTGTGTCCATAGCTATTGAAGTGTCTATTATTTTCTCTGTAGATGATAAATTAATATTTGTTGACTATTTTTACAAATAATAATGAATCCAGGCAACATAGAATAAACATTTCAAACAATGGTTCTGACAAACACAGGATACAACTGGTAGGCTTTTCTCTCTTCTACTTTCTTGGTGGAGAAGCTGGTGACTTTGCCATCCACCTCACTGATCTTAATCCAGGGTTTCTTGCCACCTGCCCTCTGTTCCACCATGAACTGTGTCACAGGTTCTCCACCATTGTCCTTCCACACAATTCCCAGAGAGCACCAGGAACTCCTCTTGGTCCTGTGGATGCTTGGGGAGGTCTGGAGATGGAGAACAGCTTCACAATGGAGATTTGAAGAAAAGGATCAGAAGAATTTCCTCCCACTCACCAAAGTTCTGGCTGGCTGGAGCATAACTGGATTCTGAGCTTTCTATATCCTTGCTCTTCATCATTCTTTCTCCTAGACTTGACCTCCTCCTATGTCCTTGCCCCTGTGAGCCTGCTGCCTGCCTAGGAAAATTTGGACTACAGCCCCTGGAGACTCTTGCTTTAGCTGGTCCTCTGGTCTCTTTCCAGACAAGTTCTGTCCCTTTTCTGGGCTTCCAGAACACCAGTGCTTTCTGGCATCACAGTCTACCTTTTAGTTACTTGTCAACTCCTTTTGGCTCAAGGTACTGCCAGGGATAATTCCTTTCTGTGTCCACAAAACTGAGAACACAAAGGAGACACTCATTCCTGCTGCTGAACTGAATTAAAATCCAAACTTTTCCATCTACTGTTTGGTGGAAATATAAGTGGGGAAGGTGGTGATAAGGGTTTGTGTATGTTGGATGTTGAATGTAAGTTCATTAAGAGGAGTTCCTCATCTGATTCCTCATCTCAGTGTGCAGACCAATCCCTAGTCGCGTTCCCACCCCATTCCAGCTTTCCTTTCTTATTTTATGGCCAAACCTCTCACCTCCACCTCACTCCATTTCACTTCCCACTTCACTCCTCTTCCCAACCAACCTTACCTCCATTCCTAAAATTCCACTTCTCACCTCATTTTCTCCTCCTTTGAGCTATATCCTCCTTACCCAAGGACAATATTTAGCAACATATTGGAAGGTCAAAACAAAACAAACAAACAAACAAAAATCACCTAAGAAGTGGTTTAAATTTATGAATTCTAAATAGAAGTAAAAATATTTGACTTAGTCTCTCTGGTATGTTATTAAGAGAATCAAACAAGATGATGATATGTTGGAATAATACAATGTAATACATAAGTGCACAATATAATACCATTAGTGGGCACTACAAATCTGAATATGAAAGCCATCATTGTTCCAAAGCAGGGTCCCTTATTCATTAAGTATAGAATTTAATGCTCTCCTATATTTTCCATTTTGAAAGTATATAAATGACACGTTACAAACTGAAGGAGAAGTGGGAAAAAGTGCTTGTTTTCTGAACTCCATTTCCAGTTACACATCCGAGGTGAATTTCCCACTGAAATCAATCTGTGTAAGCTTGGCAGATGAAGCACGATGAAAACATTGGCATAATCCTTTCCAGGCTGTGATTAGGCTATTCATAAGTGCTACTTTTCCTGAATTTTCCCAGTTTCCAGGGAAGTTACCAGGAGACAAAAGTGTTCCTGGAGAGAGAAATTCTCTAACAAATGAATGTATTGGACTTACTTGCCTTTTGTGGAATAGAGAAGCAAGGATACCTGCTCTAAAGTGACAGAACCAGGTCTCATCATATGACAAGCTGAAATGCCAGAAGAAAAACTTGGTTAAATTTCCACAGCTTTGATGATTCATTCTAACAAGAGATGTGAGGGGACAAAGCAGGTCTGGAAGTGGCACCTCCCAGCTGAAGTCTGGCTTAGTAGATGGTGATTGTTAATTTTTGGTGCCAAATCCACTGGGTTAGGAGATATCAAGAGAGCTGGCCAAACACTATTCTGAAGTGTGTCTATGAGGGTGTACCCAGAAGAAATTAGCATTTGACTGTGTAAAGACAACTTCACCAATATGAACGGACATCATCTAATCCACTGAAGGCCCAGTCAGAAAGAGGCAGCTCCCCTCCTTTTCAAGACATCAGACTAGGACTGAATTATACCACCAGCTTTCTTGGTTCTCCAGCTTGCAAATGGTAGATGGTAGGACCTCTTAACCTCCTTAATTGTGCAAGCCCATTGCCATAATAAATCTCCTCTCACAAGTCTCTCTATATATTCTGTAAGTTCTGTTTTCTGGAGAACTCTGAATAATACAGGCTGTACAAAGAATATTCAAGGTGAAAGTCTTACAGGTTGACCCTAAATCCATGTGAATACAAATGCTTCTTTAGCAATAGGGAAAGTCAGCCTATGAGCTACTCACAGACCTCTTTAGTCTGGAGAAGGATGGAATTTTCTTTTTGGAATGTGCATTTCAAAGCTTCATGATCTTTGCCTAAAAAAATCTGTTTTGATCTAATAAGATCTACCTGGCCTGAATTGACCTTTCCCTAAGATATGAACAGTTTCATAGAGGGTACATACATTTTTATACCCATTGTTATTGGCATGCCTCTTTTTGTGCTAAATATGTTTGGACTTAGAATACAGTACACTAGAATATCTAACTGGGTTTTATAGGAGAATATATTTATCTGGGTCATCTCCATAGATATTTTTCATAAACACTCTATCTTGTTTCATAATAAAATGTTAAATCATGGATTACATTTCTAAAATATATCTGGTCTTTTGAAGCAATAATATTCATGATGATTTCTTTAGCTGTGTCAATTGAATAAGTCATTTTAAATGAAATTAAGCACCATCTATTTTAAACTTGAAAACATTTAACTTCATTGCATTTTGGAAATAATAATAAGGACTGTATGAAGAACATATTTTGAGAGGAGATATTTTAAAATATCAAAATATTTTACTTAATTTTTCTCACATATTTTGTGCAACTAACTTCTTCACTAGTTTTGAACACTTTAAAAATTGACTTTTCCATTTAGATCTCACATCAGAGTATGCATATTCCTGCCCAAAATAAGACATGTTAAAATTTTTATCCATAATATGAATTTGGGGCATCTTCATAATAAATTTTTGCACTTTGGTGTCTGGCTGTCTCAGTATTTGGTAATAACTAATGAATACTTTTCATTGAGTTTACATGCATGCCTGCACCAGCAAAGCTAGAAAGAACTGATCTTATTTCAATTATTATTATTATTTTGCAGGTAAAATATTGTCTCTTTTCCATAAGTCACTACATGGAGTCTATCTTTTGTCAGTCCTCAATTCTCTTAGATGGTGACTATAAATGAGCAACAACTCATAATAATGAGCCAGTTATGATTTTGGGAGGATTTGAATAAAATTATTCCCAGATGAACTAACGTTTTTGACTGTAGGTTAAAAACTCCTCAAACATAATTTTTAAAATTCCTAAAATATAGGAATTTTCAACATAATTTAAAAAATTCCTAAAACATAATTGCATCCTATTTACTTTCTCAAAGGTAGAACTTAACAGCCATTTCCCTGCATAAACATGCACACAAAGTTAAATCACTTCATGACATTTTTTTTTTTTTATGCTCTGAGTGCTTTATTATGGCAAGGTACTAGTAACTGGATGCACATACAAATCACTTCAGTTGTTAATGCATATGAATATATTTTACCTAAGTTATATTATTCTTAAAATTTTTTTATTATTATGTTTAATTAGCTTTTAATTTTTTACTGACTGCATTTTGATTCATTGTACACAAATGGGGTACATAATTTCATTTCTATGGTTGTACACAATGTAGATTCATACCATTCGTGTAATCATACATGTACATAGGGTAATGATGTCTGTCTCATTCCACCATTTTTCATACCCCCCCTCCCTCTCATTTCCTTCTACATATTCTAAAGTTCCCCCATTATTCTCTCATTCTCCATCCCCCACCCCCATTATATATCATTCTCCACTTATCAGGGAAAACATTTGGCCTTTGTTTTTTTTTTGGGCTTGGCTTATTACACTTAGCATGATATTCTCCAATTCCATCCATTTATTTGCAAATGCCATAATATTATTCTTTATGGCTGAATAGTATTCCATTGTGTATAAATACCAGAGTTTCTTTATTTATTCATCTGTCAAAGGGCATCTAGGTTGGTTCCATAATCTAGCTATTGTGAACCACACTGAGGTTGGATGCAGTCCCTGAGCCCGCTCCCCTCACTGAGGTCAGACCCCTTGCTGAGCCCACCCGATCCCCACACCGAGGTCAGAGGGCGGTAGCTGAGCCTGCCTGCCCGCCTGCCCCACTACTGCTGAGGGACACTGTGTCTGCCTCTGTGCTGACTCAGCGTACCCTAGCTGGGCCTCCCCATCTTCTTTGGAGGCTGGTGCAGGCATTTTGAATTGTTCCTGAGGGCGTGGTCATCATCATTGGAAGGGCGGCTCCTTTCCTGAGACACCTACAGGAGACTGGAGGCCCTTTGACAGGTACCTCTATTTACTCACTTATATCCTACACCTTTTCCCCATCCTCTTGTTCACAACTAGAAATATTGTAAATAGTGATTGAACTCATCCTATTTATTTTAAAAATGTTAAACACTTCATGACATTTTATTTTCACTCCACAAGTAGTTTTTAAACTCAATGCAGATGTTGACCCTTGTCCAGATTCTGGGAATAGAAATATAAATAAGATATGCCACTGTCCTTCAAGAACTCATTGCTTAGTTGGAAGAACAGACAGCTAAATGATTGACCAAAATAGACAACAGTAAGTGTTGTAAAGTATGAACAAAGTGCTAGTTATTAAGAATAACAGTCATAAAACCATATGCAGTTTTAGCTATATATAGATATAACTCTGAGATGTGAATTCACATTAAATTCTTTCCATAAAAAGAAAAAAAATTCCAGTAGGCTTAACAATGATATACAATAATGCTGTAAAAAGTCTTGGGAACATATGCCATCCATAAGGCATAGATTATTTGTCTAGACTCTAGAGAACCAAAAGTAACACCATTGTGAGAATGGAGCAATGAGAAAAAGAAGAGAAATGGCTCTGTAATTTTGGACTAGGTGGGAGTAAGTTGACAGTAACAAAAGAAGCAGAGTTTCGATTCACCAGATGGGTGACAACCTTCAAGTCAACCACAGGTTAAAGGTAGAGACTACAGATCCTGGCAGGAAAATTCCAGTCATTGTGAAGTTTGATGGTTTTGCAGAGAGTTACAATTTCATGGCTCAGTACAATTAGTTGAGCAGGAGGTTTTGAAGATATGTAAAACTTTCATAAATCTTTAGGAGAGAAGAAGTTACAAAGATTTTTTTCCTTTTTTCTCTTTCTTTCTTTCTTTCTTTCTTTCTTTCTTTCTTTCTTTCTTTCTTTCTTTCTTTCTTTCTTTCTTTCTTTCTTTCTTTCTTTCTTTCTTTCTTTCTTTCTTTCTTTCTTTCTTTCTTTCTTTCTTTCTTAGAAAAGGTCTTGCTCAGTTGCTTAGGGCCTCACTACATTGTTGAGGCTACATGAACTTGCAATTCTCCTGCCTCAGTCTCCTGAGTTGCTGGGATTATGGGTGTGGGCCACTGTGCCTGGCAAAGTCATATAACTTTGAAGAGAGTAGATAAGTAACATTAGGACATCAGAGCAGACTGTAACATTTTTGTAGGCTATTGAATTTTTTCCCTCTCCACTTTTAGTAGATTTTTCTTTTTGGTATACTGTCACATTTAATTTTTAAAATATGGACAACCCTTTGCAGCAGCTGCTTCTCATTATCCCTGAAGAATCTTGCATAAATACCTGTTTTTGTTGATAGCTATCTGAAAATAATGCATACCTCTCAAAATGAAGGTCCCATGAGGGAGTGACTGTATAGGGCTTCTATTTCTTAGTCAATATCTTAGACTATATGATTTGAAGATTAATTTCTTCGATTTTGGTGTATCAGGAAAGTCATATTGTCCTCATATGAGGAAACAACCCCAGCCTTATCGTATGAATTTGGGAAAAAGAAAGGTTAAGGAGGGTGTGGGAAGGTGATAGGAAAATCCATTTATTCATTTATTTATTCAGTGAATTCTCACTTTGGAAGTTTCCATGGCAGGTAGTCCTTCTAATGGGGACAAAAATGTCTGGATTCAGATAAGCAGGGAAGGGAAGGTGGAACAATGGGATATGGTGACTGGGGAAAAAAAAGTCACTGTTGAAGTTAAATTGTGAATGGGATGCTGTTACGGGTCATACGATCCAGAGAAGTGACTTCTAAGATTTTTTTCTGCTTCAGTACTGTGGAAAAATGATAATAGCTTATGCCCAGATGTTTAGTCATTCAGGGAACTACTTGAGGCCAAGAGTGATTGGCTGGGTATGCTTCTGCCTTACTATTTGAGGAACTCCACACCTCATGGGCCAGAGTTGGGGAGTTGGAACTAGGCTTGATCATGAGAATAGATGACTGGGCTGGGATGAGGCAAGGAGCTCTGAGAGGTCAAGGTTTTGGAAAGACTGTGCATATAGTCACAGAAAATATCAAGAATGATGATAGAGGTTGTATTGGAGACAGCAAGATAGCTAAACCAAGAACTAAAATCTTCAAAGAGGTCTGCAGATTACAGCAGCAGGGAAAGGTGACTATCTCATTGTATTAGTTTTCTAAGGCTTCCATAACAAACAAACATCACAGACTGGTGACTTACACAACAGACATTTATTTTCTCCCAGTTCTAGAGACTAGAAATCTGAACTCAAGGTGTTGTCAGGATTGGTGTCTACTGACCTCTCTCTTTGACTTGTAGGTGGTTGTCTTTTTCTTTTGCCTTTACATGAACTTTCTAATGTGGGTGTCTATGTACTACTCTTTTCTTCTTGTAGGAACATCAGTGGATTAGGGTTCACCCTAGTGACCTCACTTAACTTTAATTACCTCTTTAAAGACCCCATTTCCAAATACAGTCACATCCTGTGGTCCTGAGGGTTAGAACTTCTGCATATGAATTTTCGAGAAGGGACACAATTTAATTTATACTACTCATGACATGAATTTTCAAGTTGGAGAGGGGCTTGGGGAAAAGGAAAGAAAATTGAAAGGCATGACAGAGGAGACTGAGATCATCTACTCTGCCTCCAGTCCCAGAGGGAGACTATCCAACTCTAGAGAGGGAAGCAGGGAAGATTGGATACGAGGGGTACAAAAATGGAGAGAAGATTCAGAGGATTTTATAGCTGGGTTATGGTAACCACTCATGGTTAACTGACTTTTCCCTATCTCATGGAAATCCCAAATGCTGCTAGGAGTTGTCTTGCCTGGCTAACTGACAGCTAGCATTGCACATAACTCCCCGTGCCTGGTTCCATACTGATTTCTCTATTCGGACCCCATCAACAATGGGATTGGCCAGGATGGGGATTGAGTATTCACTCTAATCTTTGAACTTAAATGAATTTTTCTTTCTGCATGGAGCCAATTCTCCTTCTAAGAGTTAGTATTTTTCAACCTCACTCATTTTGGGACTACCTAAGTTTTGCATTCAAAGCTTCATCTCTTTGTATGAGTTTCCTTGCCTGTTTTCCTACTTATGAGTTATTCTAGTTGCAAATTCATCTGGCCATTTCCTATAGAAACAGGTGTTCATAAAAATCAAATGCAGAGAGATGCCAAAGTTAGAATACATTAAAAGAATTTAAACTCACAGCTTATTTTCAGAAGATTGACCTTAATAGAATGTTAAGTTTCCTTTGGGTATTCAAACAACTGGAGTAAAATCCAATATTAAGCAGACATTTATCATAAAGAATACCAACCATCAAATTAAGTCCCTGAATAATAATAGCTGCATACTATAATACCCTGTAGTGACATGATTAAATTATGGTCATTCAATCTATTTCCTGACACCAACATGAAAATGGGCTTTTTCTATACAGTGGAGAACTGAATAATTTATCTTAGTCATTAATAGGTCAGGACAGTATTTATCTTCATGGAATGGTATTAATTATTAACTAATTGTGAAAATCATTAATACCACTGTAGAAAAAAAAAAGAGTCTAAGATCAAGAGTTAGGAAAATCCACAGACAGATTAGGGTTAAAGTAGCATGATACAGATGGTGTCATGAATCAAAGTCATGATGGTCATAGATGTGTCATTTGTAGAAAGTCTAGGAAGGTTGTCCTGCAATGTAGGGGTCCTAGCCAAGTGACACACTTATTTCTGACACCACATTCCTACGAGAACACACTTGGGTGAATATTTCACTGCCAGGGAAATCATTATTAATTCTCAAGACTGATTAAAATGTACATATGATGTTGAGTTATTGTTAGAAGATTTAAAACTAGTTAAATGTAATAGCTATCTTTTTTTAAAAAATGGAAAGAAATGTATGTTCCTAGATTCTTTTAAATTAGGACCTTTTTGGAATCAATAAGCCACTTTAAGAATCCTAAAATGCTGAGGTGTATGCTCACTCCCCACTGTGTGTGCCTTCCATAAAATCAAACGCAGTTCTTCTTTCTACTTTTTAACCCATCATTGGTATGTCTGACTTTCTTTAAGAGGGAGACATGAAAATTATGTGAACAAGTTTCATACTGGAGTTAGGGCAGTTGAATGTTTTGACCTTAATATCCACTATAATTTTAAGTAATTGAACCAAGAGGAATCTCTTATAACAATATATATCACGCAACATGTAGCTTGATGTAGGTCAGGATATTTTATCTTTTATCCTATGAGCAGGAAGTCATTTATCAAGAATAGGGTAAAAGAAAAGTTACATTCCCTCAAATGTTCTTCCCTAATAGCCGCCAGACTTAAGATGCCATGATTGTAAGTGCTCCTTCTGTGTGTTGATTCCATAGTGCTTGATAGCATCATGAGATGGCAGCACCAGGGTCTGACCTGGAGGCACAGATAACTCTGGAACTCAAAGGTCTCAAACTTTCTGTTGTCCTTTATAATACCTAACATCGTGGGAGGTGCATACTATGCTCAATATGGAAAAATGCAAATAATGGAACTCTTCTACCATCTTTGAATAAAGGGGCTCTCTGCATTAGCAGGGTTCACTCATTCATTTGTTTATTGGACACGTGTTGAACATATAATATGGGCTGCAAGTAGCAAGTATGAGAATATAACAATTGTAAACAAGGGTGGTTGCTGGTATCTGAGCAGTAGGTGCCAACAAAGCTGATACTTGGGTGGTACTCACAGGAAAGCCTGTACCAGATGGCAAGAGGTCAAATGCCTCTTTACCGGTTGAAAATCACTGTCCCAGGTACTTTAGTAACCCTTTACTGCCCGAATTCTATGAACTCTTCCTTACTCAGGGTCCCATGTTCTTCACCTTGGTGAAGATTTGATATTTAAGCACACTTGGGGGGTCTGTCTGACTCCTATCCCCTTCAGCACAGCTCCATCACCCACTCAGATAGTTTGGGGCCAGTCTGTTCTGAAATATTTTAACTCTTACTTCTATGGCCTTAGTAGAGAAGCAGAGGGTCTCAAACTTCCACTGTCTTTAGGATCGAAACACCTCAGAACTCTTCACTTATCACTCCGCTCCAGGTGGGATTGCAAACTGGCTAAAAACAATTATGCTAGAGGGAATAGGTTGAGGGATATGACTTTTTATTCCAGAAAGGAATCACCAGCTATAAAATGAGACCCTTGTCAAGGAAAATAAGCAGCCCAAGGCCAGTTGGTTTTAATCATGTCTGCACATTGGAGTCACCTGCACATAAAGATAAAGAAACACTAATGCCAGGGACTTAGTCCTGAGATCTGCGGTGTGGCCTGGACACTGAGCTTTGTAAGAATATTTCCCCAGGAGGGTTTATTGTGCAGCCAAAGTTGAGAATCACTGCTGTAAGCATTGAAAAAAAGCAAGTTAGACTGTTTAGACTAGACTAAGGAATCGGTATAAAAGTCTTGAAAATTAAAAAGATCGAGATATATTAATAACATCTGTGTGCACATGTGCACATGCATGAGAAAGAGAGAGAGAGACAATGTAGAATGTATAAGGTAATAAAATAAATTGGTTGTAGTATAATTTATCTCAGCTACATATTCTAAAGGTGTCCCTAGATCCTGATAATTGCATTATTATTAGGTTCCTTTAATGAGTATGTACGATTGATGGGTTTGACAATTCTGATTATAAGGATCCTGGTCTATAACATTCCAGAACTTTTAGAGTTCTGCTCACTGACTGCTGCTTCCTCCTGTCTCTGGGGCTCCTTTCCTTAATTCCCCAGTGCAGGCCCGGGCATAACCTGCACTCCCACAATCTCACCTGCAGCCTTGGCGTCAGCGTGACTTTCTGCTGTGGTTTGAAACTGCGTGTTGGTGAGAACTAGCTCCAGAAGCCAGGGCCCTGGGGCAAGCCTTGGCTACTTGTGAGTTTCCTGACTTGCAGCAGCCTTGGTAGTGTTCACGCCTTAAGTATTTGTCCCTTCCTTAGAACTGGACTTCTTTTTTTTGACTCCAGTTTTGTCACATCAATGCCCTCCAGCTAAAGGCCAGCAGGAACATACCTGCAATTGGACAAGTTGGGTTTATACTTTGTTTCAGGGAGGAAACTACGGGATATCTTATTTAGAGGGTATTAAAAAGATACTCCTGTACGATTTGGGTTTTGCTTGAGTAATATGACAGGGGAGGGTCTACAGAGGCAGGTGTTCAGTCTAGACTGGATTCCACCAGAAGATGGAGGCAGGTATCACATACATCTTATCTACAAAGGAGGAAGCTTACTGAAAAAGCATCCACTAATTTTGCTCCAGAGAAGGGCTATTTGATGTTTTGTGGGTAAAGAGAAACCTGGTTTTAGCTGTTCTTAGACAAAATCATGATGCAGACTGGCTTCATCTCACTTTGTTATGGTCTCAGAATAACCTTGTCTGATACTGATACACTGCGAGATTGTTTGTTGCCAACAGGAGGATAGCATGACTCAACTGTGTGTGCTGCACCAGCTTCTGGATGTCAAGGGGGCTGAACCCTATGGCCACTCCTAGGCAGTCTCTTTTTCTGAGTGGATGAGGTGGCTCTCTTACCACTGGCCAGCATGCTGCTGGGGATGGGACAGCACTCTGAACTCCTGGATGCTGGCCTCGCAGCATAGCTGCCACCTGTTTTGCTTGTCAGGCTTCCTTGAGATAATGGAACAGGAGCCCTGGGATCCCCCCTTGCTTCCCTTTGGGTCTGTTCTGACAACCACAAGACAGGTCTGTGCTTCTGCTGCCCTGCCTGTGCAGTTGGGGTAGTTGTCTGCAGCTCACTGAACCCCCCTCTTTTCAGCAGGTGACCTTCCGCTATGCATGCCGTTCTCTCAGTTCTGCATCCTAGCAAGTCTGTGTGGGAGGAAAAATGCTGAGGTTGAGTCAAAATTTCTCTCTTTGAGCCTCTTTCCTAACTTCATTCTGTTTCTGCATGGCAGACCTTAAACTTTGTTATTAATTACATGCTTGCAGAGTGAATAAATCATCTCAGATATACCAGAACTCAGTAATGTGTAGCCTTTTCCTTTTTTAGGAAATTTGGAATATTAAAACAAGTGTGGAATATATATATTTAAAAAAGGATTGAAGAGGGGTATGATAGAAAGAAATTAATAAATATTGTTCATGGTAGATAAAATTTCACTGAAGAATGAGACATGAAGGAGATTCAAGGCCTTTACAGTTGCCTAGTTATTCTAACCCAATTACCAACCCAAGGCGAAAATTTCCTCTGTCTCTCTGACATAATCTCACAGTTCCCTGGGACATGTTATAAAGCATAATAAACAGATAAACAATAAAGAAGATGCATAAAATATGAAGAAATTGTGTATTAGAATGATCCTTTTGAAAAGGGAAAAGATATATCCATCACTGTAGAAAGGAACCCTGACATGTAAAAAGAACAAAAACCAAAAAAACACCAAGTGAAGGACAAATGACTTGCTCAAGGTTGCCTAGGACCTCAGGGCAGAATGAGAGAGTAGATTACTTTCACGCTCTGTCCACCAGACCATGATGTCTCAGTAGCAGTCCACCTGCAGGCTACAGTCACCATGTAGCATAGTTAGCACTGTGCTTACTGCAGAGACTTGAGAGCAAAATCACCAGTTCAGAAGAGAGATTTATATAGCCCTGCTTAATGAATCTGAGTACTTGTTTTTGTAAGTACATCAATATCTTCAGTATAGAGAAGCAGAATTAAATCTTGATAGCCACTTCGCTATTGTTCACCATAAATGTTTGGTTAGTGACAAGTCTAGCTACAAAGGAAATGGAATATTTATGAACTTGTCATAAAAAAAATCTGCAAGATCGAGATTCACATTTGGACTACAGTACAATAAAGGCGATCTTATGGATTATTTAAGGGAATGGTCTTGGGAACTGGTGACTGTGGCGATTCTGAGAATTACCTAGATAAATAAAGTCAAGCAAAGGCCATCCTGTCTTTGCACAGAAAAAGTCACTTTAGTTTTTAGGAGACTATCCAAGATGTACTAAAATGGAGATTATCACTTGCTTATTTTCTTAAGGCACTCTTACCATAATACAATACGACAGAACAGTTCAATTAATATTTGGAGATTCAAAGTGAGAAGGAACATTTAGAAACGTACACACACACACACACACACACACACACACACAGACTCCACAACATATATATTTTCTTACTTACAATATCATTTTAATAATATTCCTAATTATTATTTTATAGAGGTTTAAGAAAGGTCAAAACTAACTTCTATTGTAATGTAAAAGATTAGATCTATAAATGACAAGGTCATGCTAACTCCAGCATTCTACAGGGTTGAAGCAAAGTACATTTCAAGCACATCTTTTTTGCTTTATAAGATCTTAATGATACACTGGATCCAATGCAGGGCTTTGTTATACTTTCTAGCAAATTACATTCTGTCTGCCTTGAAATGATAACAACATTCTTTATGAGGCCATTAGATTAATGGGAATCATGAGTTTTGGTACCAATTGGATATCTGGGGCCAGGAGGAAATGAATAGTGGCAAGAATGACCTGTTCTCTAAGTAAACATGGCCTAGGTGAATGCTACTTCCCCTGGTATGTCCTCCGAGTGCTTCTTCAGGTTGGTCATTACATTGCTGACCAGAATCTGTTTGTTCATTTATTTATTGTTCTGAGATGGGGTCTTGCTATGTTACCCAGGCCTTCCTGTCTCAGCCTTCCAAGTGGCTGGGATTATAGAGAGACTACCACCATGGCTGGCTGCTCTGAATATTTTTAATACAATCTGTTAGCTCCACCACACCCCGTCCCCTTTTCTTGCTTTCTCATTCTTTTTTGGGAAAGCTACAGGAAGAAGTGAAGAGAGTCAAATTTACGGATGCTCCATACCTCTCCAGTCCAGGTGTAATCATTTGGCATTCCATTCGTGGCCTGCCGTATGTGTGATGATCGCAGTTTTGAGACATGCCCTGGACAAACCAGCCCTCATCTTCACTTTGGTTGGATCTTCGCTTTGTTTGCAAACACAGACCTTCTTGTGGCCTGCAGCTCCCCACTGGCTCTCCCCCAGCTGTCAAACCCCTTCTAAACCAAGCCTCCTCTACCTGTCAGGAGGGCCATCTTCTCTCACCCTGGTGCCTGCCACCCTGCTGAGTCTTTCCTCTCACCAGCTGGTTTAGACTATAGCAGCACCGTTGTTGACATAGCAGATGGTCTTGATATTTCTGAAAACCAGCAACATCTTTGCCATGTCCACCCCCACGCTCTTGGCTACTGTTTCTCCTTCAAGTGCTTTGGGTCATTTTTAGTAAAACTGTATATTCCGATGATTTTTCTTACACATCAGAACAGGAACAGTATCAAAAATGAGTGCCCTTCTAGGATATAGGCAGAGATGGGATATTAGGGCTCTTTTACAGAAAACTCAGAAGCAGAAATAAAGTTCACTTGGGATGATGGATTCTTTGATGGATTAGAATGAGCAAGATTTTTGAGCAGATTTTGGGTATTTGAGGTAGGAAGTATTAGGCAGTAAGGTGTGGCTAATGGATTGTGCTGGAAGAAATAGAGTCTCATATTCACGGTGCTTGAATCCCTTTTAAAAAACCAGTAATTCATGGAGTAATGTTTACCCTTATTGAATATATGATTACTCCAGGGAGGGAAGGATAGAACTGGATTAGAGAATATTCCTTAGCAGTGACTCCAAAGCAAAACCAGGGTGTAGTCACTACTTGATGATATGGACCCAATCTAGCCATTCTAAAAAATTAAAGCTGACTGATTTATTTCTTTCCTTGCTTACTCCATAAAATCAGTAATGGGAACAGTCTCTCAAAACTCACTGAACAATTGTCTAAAACCCTCTGCTTCTCTTGGGCTCTGTGAGTACAATATTGGGAAATGCTCATTCTTCCGGAAAGGACCACAGAGAGGGGAAGTAGCCGTGAGTAAGAGATGGCCCACAAGGTTCAACTAGCCTCTTGAGTCAGCATCCTTCCTCAGGCCTGTAGTGCTCCCAGCTGATAGTGTCCTTTGAGTTGGCTAATGAAGGGCACATGAGGACACTGGCTCAGAATGTCACAGTTAAAAGAGTTGATTTGACTAGAAACGTGTCCTTCATTGCCCTGGTAGTAGTGCTGATCACAATAGCAGCTAACTGTTTAGCTAAATGAATCCTTTAAATGCCAAACACAGGGTTCTGAGGATGAGAGCCCAGTGGAGCTGCATGGATAGAGGGGCTATGTAAAATGCAGAGGAGGAAACTGTGAAGGCAGAAGCATGAGACGTGCCAGGTAGGCCAGCTAAATAAGGAAAACCAGATCAGGTGTCAGGCTCATGGTGGGGTAGGAAGAGAAGAAGACCCACATGACCCATGAGAGCAGAGGGAGCTAGCTCCAGGGGTCATCACCAGAACCAAAGAGTGGCAGGACAAGCTAGTTCCAATTCCTGCCTGCTCGGCTGGTAATGTTAATGGGAACGCTGAAGCAACACACTGCTTGAATTAAAAGGTTCATTTCATGATGGAAAACAGCTGACTCACAAAGAATACTCTGCCAACCCTACCATCAATCTGGCTTATTATCTCCAAGCACAGAAGTGCAAGTATAATTAAGAGAATTGAGATAATGTGAAAAATATTTAACAACATGGTGGAATTGCCACCACGTTGATCAGAACAGGCACAGTAATAGAACTGGATTATTTGCTGGATCATCTGGAGGTCAGAGGGATACAGGGGTGGTAGAGGAAGGGGTTGGCAGATAATTCCAATGGGATTAAAGGATTTCAGTATTTTCGTAATCAGTAATAGCAACCAAAAACAATTCCTGAAGATATCCAGCATTCCTAAGTTATGTACTGAAATAGATTTGTTTATAACAGATTGAGAGGTGATTTCAGAGGCAGCTAACCACGTTTATAGAGGCAAGGAAAGACTCCTTATCTGACTCCTTCTCACTTATGAAGGCTCCTCAATTCTATCAAACTACATCTGTTAGCCAAATGAAACAAATAATAATAAAAAAAATCCTTCCACATGTCTTCTCTTCCGTAGAAGACAGTAACTTCAAGGAAAAAGTACAAAGATCAGCAGACTTTGAATGCTGGTCACATTATACACAGGAATGTGAAAGCACAGGTCCAGTTGACCTGGCCTTCCAGATTAGCCTCTGAATTCTTACCATAAACACACATTCAGAACAGATGTTGAACCCAGCTGGGGATGCAGTAGTGATTTGTGATCCAGATTGTTGCTGGGAATTTTAGAGTCCTTGATGTGTTTGAGAGCATTGCTAATTCTTCTAGAGTGCTTTGGTTTTCAAAGCACCATGGAAGCACTTGGTAAACATGCACAGACTACATGTGTGACTCCTCTTGGAAACAGAAACAATGAAACCTGACCCCCATTTCTAAAGAAACAGAAAGAGGTCATGATTTTATGAAAATATAGCCCACACAAACTCATGTAGCATAGTTCTGTGATATGCCTATGGATCTTAAAAACTTACTTTTCTAATGTAGAATGCATCCATTCATTCACTTATCACAATCTTTTAAAAAATTGTAGGGAAAAACTTTAGTGCTTTAGTGACCTTGTAAAAGAATAAAGAATTTCATATAAAAGTTTTAAAACTTGCTTTAGACCAGTATCTCAGTTGGAAAAAAAAAAGAAAAGAAAGAAAGAAAAAAGAAATTCGTGTATTTTCACAAAGAAATTCTCTGTAGGATGGGTAGTCCTTTTCCTGCCCATCATCAAGGATCATGGCTGATACCCATAGGACAAAAGATGGGTGAGCAAGATAAAAGCATAAGAAATATATGATTATCATGCAAAAATATACAAATATAAAACACAAAGAAAGGGCCAAATGGTTGAAATTTTAAAATGCCCTTCTTGTTAGAGGAGTAGGAAGTGGGGAGGGAACCTCGAGTCAGGGAAGGAGAGAGGAGAAGCTTGACTAAAAATGAAGGGTGTCTTACGATGCAGGTAATGTCTGCATTGCTTTCTGAAGCAGAGAGAAAAATCTGGTAGTAATGATATTTTTCCTGGTTATTTGATAACATTCCTAGGAATAGAGTTTAAGACCATTTCATTTCTTTTTGGAAAGAGCTCCTTCCTGCCCTTGAGGGAGAAATAAGGGAAAGCTAGCGAGACCTTGACTTTGAGATTATTTCTTTTTTGCTTTACTTGTCAGAGATCCACTCTTGGGGATGTCTTTTTCTGAGCACCAATAGTATTAAAATAAAATGACAAGATATGCCACATATAAAAGTGTACGTGTGAACAGGTTGGGTCAATCTCAAAATAACAGTGTGGTAAATTATACCTACTAGGTAGAGGTAGATTCCAAAATTAGAAAAATAATGTTTTCCAGGCTTTCTGAGTTTTTATTTAATAATAGACAGCCCACCTGAGTTCTAAATTTATTTCCGAAAGCAGCTAACTTCCTGGAAGAGACATGAGAGTGTAAGGTGAGCATCTGCAAGGACTCACACAGGCTGCATCTTCATGAGTCCCAGTGAGTGCATTTCACGACCTGGGTCCACTGCTGTTTCAGGTGGGAATGAGGATAAATGTAGAATTGCAGTTAGTCTTGTGAAACCATTGATGAATTAGGAAACAATTCTTAGACTGTGGTCTTAAAATTCATCTTTCATGGACCAGTATTTTTAGTTGACTTTGGTATTACAGATATCCACTTATAACCCTCCTGAATTCCACCCAGAACACTTAGATTATATATTGCTACCGAAGATCTAAGGAAAGACATTTTGTCTGTTCTACCTCTGCTTCTTCCCTAGCTCTATTTCAAGGCAGAATCCGGGCTTGGAAATTTCGGCTGCATGGATGTTAGCCTGGAAGAAAGCAGAAAGCATAAGCAATTTTAAATTCAAAGCTTTTTTTTTTTTTTTTTTTTTTTTTTTTTTGGTTTTATATAAAAATATCAGCCCTTTAGAAGAGATAGAGTTCCAGAGTTGGTGAAGAGTGGGGTATGTGTGTGTGGGGGTGTCTGAAAGCAGAAAAAGAGCTGAGTCAGAATGGGAAGGGGAGAAAGGACCTAAAGCCTTATTGTCTGGGAGAGTGAGAAATTCTTAGAAATAATGGTTCCCAGATACATCCCAATCACCAGGGGCTGGGTCAGTGGACACAAAGGGACATAATAAATTGTACTCAGAAGTAGAATGAAAGATCAAAGAACCTTAGAAACGTCTTCGGAAGTCAGTATCTTTGTTTAGCTTTCTCTTCTCCTTACCTGTGCCTTATCTGCACCTGGGTCTGCACCTGTCTGCAGGTGTACATGTCGAAGCTGGAGGGCTGGGCCAGGCATGGGAAGGAATCCAACTGGAGGGGCCACAGAGTTGAACTAAGCTGTCTTACAGAAGTAAAGAGATATTCCTCCATACCAAAGTGTGTGATCTAAATTCATCTCAGCCACAGTTGATCATTAAAGATTATACATGAAGAATCAAACTTCCTGGCTTGAATATAAATGGAAAATCCTTATTTTCCAGGAAGATAAAGACATCAGGTTTATCATATTTACCTTCCAAAATGTTACCTCATGTCAAATTGTGCACATAAAATATCTGTGACTTACCTTGCCAAATGAGGCCATTTATTGTTTCAACACATTCACCCCTACAAAGGTGAAGTGAATGTTACTCTTTACTAAATCTCAAATGCACTGATTCACTTCACCAATATGTGCAGCATATTGGTGCATGATTACATGCACCAATATGCAGTGTACATATTGCATTCACCATATTAAATCACCATATGATTTATCTTGGCGAAATTTTTTAAAATTTTGATTCATTGTAATCATAGCATGATTACATGTCTATTGTACACCAAGCACTGACTCAAAGGTTGGGATATGATGATGGCGCACCTAGCTGCCGAGGCAGTCAGAGGCCTGTTACAAGGGACCTGCTTCAGCCTCCAATTTCTTACTCTATGGAACAACCCCTATGCCTAACAGAGATCAGCTAACCATCAGTGTCTCATATTGGATTGTCAGAGTGGGATGGGGAGGAAAGATGACAGGTTTCTTGTAGACCTCAAATCCTGCAATCTGGTATCACCAGGGAATAGTCTGCAGAAAGGAGATGCACTGTAGTCCTGTGCCCTACATGTGAACAAGTGAGCCCAGGGAATGGTTTTCTCTCCTGCCACTCCTGTAGATGCATTTCAAGCTGGAGTGGATAATGTTTCCCTTTCCGCATCATATCTTCAGATGCACGTAATAGACATGGTGAGTATGAGCACATGATAAAAATGATCATTTCACAAAAAAAGTCTTTGCTTCAGTCAATTTTTTTTTCTGCTGTGACTAAAAGTCTTGACAAGAAAAGTTTTAGAGGAGGAAAAGTTTATTTGAGGGCTCATGGTTTCAGAGGTCTTGGTCTGTAGACAGCCAGCTCCATTCCTTGTGCTCGAGGCGAAGCTGAACATCATGGTGGAAGAGTGTGGTGCTGGGAAGCTGCTCACATGATGATCAGAAAGCAGAGAGACTCGGCTCATCAGATATAAAACATGTACCCCAAGGCATGCCCCCAAGGACCCACTCCTCCAGCCATACCCTACCCTCCTTTAGTTACCACTCAGTTAATCCCACCAGGGGATTAATTCACTGATTGGGTTAAGGCTCTCACAAGCTAATACTTTCTCTTCTAAACCTTCTTGCATTATCTCACACATGAGCTTTTGTGGGACACCTCACATCCAAACCATAACAGTCTTCATATTTCAAAAGGGGCTTGCAGATCTCAGCACACTGTGACTTAAATTAAATTTATGTTAGATTGGCTTACCATCTTCTAAGTATTTGTTATGCTGGTCCATATCCTTGTCAAATGTCTCTTTCTCCTCTTACACAAATGTGATTATTGCCATTTACAAAGGGCTTCTCTTTTTTAGTCATTAAACAATTTTTTCAGTCTTTTGATATTTATTGGGACCTTATGGAACATCATATGATTTATCTTGGTGAAATTTTTTAAAATTTTGATTCATTGTACACAAATGGGGTACAACTATAGTTTCTCTGGTTGCACATGAAGCAGAGTTGCACCATTTGCTTAATCATACATGTACGTAGGGTAATAATGTTTGTCTCATTCTGTTAGTTTTTCGT
This sequence comes from Sciurus vulgaris, assembly GCF_902686455.1. NCBI lineage: Eukaryota > Metazoa > Chordata > Mammalia > Rodentia > Sciuridae > Sciurus > Sciurus vulgaris. The sequence continues at coordinate 18,005,901 of NC_136470.1, read as the reverse complement.
TCCATCACCCCGTCCCCACCCCTCATTTTCCTCTATACAATCCATCCATCCTCCATTCTTGCTTCCCTCTCAGCCCCCATTATGTATTATCATTCACTTATCAGAGAAATCATTCGGCCTTTGGTTTTTGGGATTGGCTTCTCTCACTTAGCATGATATTCTCCAGCTCCATCCATTTACCCGCAAAAGCTATAATTTTATTCTTCTTTATGACTGACTGATATTCCATTGTATATATATATACCACAGTTTCTTTATCCATTCATCTATTGAAGGGTATCTAGGTTGGTTCCACAATCTAGTTATTGTGAATTGAGATGCTATAAACCTTGATGTGGCCACATCACTGTAGTATGCTAATCTCCAGATCTATAAAGAACTCAAAAAACTTTACATCAGAATACAAATAAGTGATCCAAGATGGCGGACTAGAGGGTGACTGCATCTCCAGTCGCTCCAGAACCCAGGATTCAAGAAGAGGAGGCATTGAGAGACTCAGACTAAAATAGAGCCACGGGGTGAGTATCCCCCACCAGGTGAAGCTCGGCTTAGGCAGCAGGCCCAGATAGGAGCGGCTTATAAGAGTAGGGCAGGGCAGCTAGAGTCTTCCCCAGGCAGCCCAGTGCACTCTGGTGGTGGGCTCCTCCCACACAGCCAGCTTCTCGGAGCAGGTCCCCCAGTGAGAGCCTTTCTGCACAGAATCAGCTCCAAGTCCCGGAGCCAGCGCGGTGAGCTCCGGCTCGCTGGCAGCTTCAGGGACCAGGACAGGACAGCCAGGGACTTCCCCAAGCAGTCCAGTTCTCTCCGGTGGGAGGCGCCTTTCAAGGCTAGCTTCTCAGAGAAGACTGCCCAGTGAGAGCCTTTCTACACAGAGCCAGCCACAAGTCCCGGAGCCAGCAGAGAGTTCCGACCCCCAAGCAGCCTCTGACACCAGGGCAGGGCAGCCAGAGACTTCTCCAGGCGGCCCTGTACCCTCAGGCCGCAGGCTCTTTCCACAGGGCGATCCAAGATGGCGGACTAGAGGGTGACTGCATCTCTAGTCGCTCCAGAACCCAGGATTCAAGAAGCGGAGACATTGAGAGACTCAGACTAAAATAGAGCCACGGAATGAGTCTCCCCCACAGGGTGAAGCTCATCCTGGGCGGTAGGCATGGATAGGGGCGGCTTATCAGAGCAGGGCGGGGCGGCTTATCAGAGCAGGGCAGGGCAGCTAGAGTCTTCCCCAGGTAGCCCTGCTCACTCCAGCGGTGGGCTCCTCCCACACGGCCAGCTTCTCGGACCAGGCCCCCCAGTGAGAGCCTTTCCACACAAAGCCAGCTCCAAGCCCTGGAACCAGTAGCAGGTTAGGGGCAGCTTTCTTCAGAAGCACTGCATTATCAAGTTGCTCCAAGACTTCAGGCTACTGAAGGTTGGGAGGTGATACACAGGAAATCTACAGGGACACCATAAGCCAATAGAGGAAATCTACAATATCTCAGAGTCCCACTGACATCTGACCAATATGAGAAAACAAGGGAAGAAAATGTCCCAAACAAACCTAGATACTATATCAATAAAACCCAATGACAGCACAGCAGAAGAAATGTCAGAAAGGGAGTTCAGAATGTACATAATTAAAACAATCAGGGAAGCAAACGAGGAGATGAAAGAGCAAATGCAGGCATTAAATGATCACACCAATCAACAGTTAAAAGAACAAATACAGGAAGCAAGAGATCATTTCAATAAAGAGTTAGAGATACTGAAACAAACAAACAAACAAACAAACAAACAGAAATCCTTGAAATGAAGGAAACAATAAACCAAGTTAAAAACTCCATAGAAAGCATACCCAATAGGATAGAATACCTGGAAATCAGAACCTCAGACATTGAAGACAAAATATTTAATCTTGAAAACAAAGTTGACCAAACAGAGAAGTTGGTAAGAAATCATGAACAGAATCTATAAGAATTATAGGATATCATGAAAAGGCCAAATTTAAGAATCATTGGGATTGAGGAAGGCTTAGAGAAACAAACCAAAGGAATGAACAGTCTATTCAATGAAATAATATCAGAAAATTTCCCAAATTTGGAGAATGAAATGGAAAACCAAGTACAAGAGGCTTATAGGACTCTAAATATACAAAATTACAACAGACCCACACCAAGGCACATTATTATGAAAATACCTAACATATAAAATAAAGACAGAATTTTAAAGGGTGTGAGAGAAAAGAACCAAATTACATTCAGGGGGAAAGCAATACGGATATCAGCAGATTTTTCAGTTCAGACCCTAAAAGCTAGGAGGGCCTGGAACAACATTTACCAAGCCCTGAAAGAAAACGGATGCCAACCAAGAATCTTATACCCAGCAAAACTTACTTTCAGATTTGACGATGAAATAAAATCCTTCCATGGTAAACAAAAGCTAAAGGAAATTACAAAAAAGAAAGCCAGCATTACAGAACATTCTCAGCAAAATATTCCATGAGGAAGAGAGAAAACACAATGATGCAAATCAGCAATGGGAGGAACTAGCCTAAAGGAATAGCCAAATAAAGGAGAAACCAAATTATGTCAAAAAACAAAAATGAGTCAAATGACTGGGAATACAAATCATATCTCAATAATGACCCTGAAAGTTAATGGCCTGAACTCATCAATCAAAAGACATAGATGGGCAGATTGGATTAAAAAGAAAAATCCAACAATATGCTGCCTGCAAGAGACTCATCTCATAGAAAGAGATACCCATAGACTAAAGCTGAAAGGATGGGAAAAAACATACCATGCACACGGACACAGCAAAAAAGCTGGAGTATCCATCCTCATTTCAGATAATGTGACTTCAAGCCAAAACTAGTCAGAAGGGATAAAGAAGGACATTACATACTGCTTAAGGGAAGCATAAATCAGCAAGACATAACAATCTTAGATATCTATGCCCCGGATATTGGCTCATCCATGTATGTCAAACAAATCCTTCTCAATTCCAGAAATCAAATTGACCACAACACAATAATACTAGGCGATTTTAACACACCTCTCCCTCCACTGGATAGATCTTCCAAACAAAAATTGAATAAAGAAACCATAGATTTCAATAACACAATCAACAATTTAGACTTAATCGACTTATATAGAATATACCATCCAACAAAGAACGAATACACTTTCTTCTCAGCAGCATATGGATCCTTCTCTAAAATAGACCATATTTTATGCCACAAAGCTACTGTTAGCAAATAAAAGATAGAGATACTACCTTGTACTCTATCAGATCATAATGGATTGAAATTAGAAATAAATGACAGAATAAAAAACAGAAACTTCTCCAATACCTGGAAATTAAATAATACACTCTTATATGATGAATGGATAACAGAAGACATCAGGAGGGAAATAAACAATTTCTTAGAGGTAAACGAGAACAAAGACACATCATATCAAAATCTCTGGGACACTATGAAAGCAGTACTTAGAGGAAGATTTATTTCATGGGGCACATTCAACAAAAGAAGTAGGAATCAACAAGTAAATGACTTAACACTACAGCTCAAAGCCCTAGAAAAAGAAGAGCAGACCAACACCAAAAGTAGTAGAAGACAGAAAATAGTTAAAATCAGAGCCGAAATCAACGAAATTGAAACAAAAGAAACAATCAGAAAAATTAACAAAATAAATAGTTGGTTCTTTGAAAAAATAAACAAAATTGATAAACCCTTAGCTACACTAACAAAGAGAAAGAGGGAGAAAACTCAAATTACTAAAATTCGGAGTAAACAAGGAAATATCACAACAGAAAAGAGTGAAATACAAAACATAATTAGAAGCTATTTTGAAAACCTATACTCCAACAAAACAGAAAACCTCAAAGACATCAACAAGTTTCTAGAGACATATGAATTACCTAAACTGAACGAGGAGGACATACACAACTTAAATCAATCAATTTCAAGCAATGAAATAGAAGAGGTCATCAAAAGCCTACCAACAAAGAAAAGTCTGGGACCAGATGGGTTCTAGCCGAATTCTACAAAACCTTTGAAGAAGAGCTCATTCCAATACATCATACATCTCAAAGTATTCCATGAAATAGAACAGGAGGGAACCCTCCCAAACTCATTCTATGAAGGCAATATCACCCTGATACCTAAACCAGGCAGAGACACATCGAGGAAAGAAAATTTCAGACCAATATCCTTAATGAACATTGATGCAAAAATTCTCAACAAAATTTCAGCAAATCGCATACAAAGATATATTAAAAAGGTAGTGCACCACGATCAAGTGGGTTTTATCGCAGGGATGCAAGGTTGGTTCAACATCCGGAAATCAATAAATGTCATTCACCATATCAATAGACTAAAAGTTAAGAATCACATGATTATTTCAATAGATGCAGAAAAAGCATTTGAAAAAAATACAGCATCCCTTCATGCTCAAAACACTAGAAAAAATCGGGGTAGTGGGAACATTCCTTAATATTGTAAAGGCCATCTACACTAAGCCCATGGCCAATATCATTCTAAATGGTGAAAAACTGAAAGCATTCCCCCTACAAACTGGAACAAGGCAGGGATGCCCTCTTTCACCACTTCTATTCAACATTGTTCTTGAGACTCTAGCCAGAGCAATTAGACACACCAAAGAAATTAAAGGGATACGAATTGGAAAAGAGGAACTCAAACTATCCCTGTTCGCTGATGACATGATTATATATTTAGAGGAACCTGTAAATTCCACCAGAAAACTCTTAGAACTCATAAGTGAATTCAGTAAAGTAACAGGTTACAAGATCAATGCTCATAAATCCAATGCATTTTTATACATAAGTGATGAATCTCCAGAAAGAGAAATTAGGAAAACTACCCCATTCACAATAGCCTAGAAAAAAATATAATACTTAGGAATCAATCTCACAAAAGAGGTGAAAGACCTCTACAATGAGAACTACAGAACACTAAAGAAAGAAATTAAAGAAAACCTAAGAAGATGGAAAGATCTTCCATGTTCTTGGATAGGCAGAATTAATATTGTCAAAATGGCCATACTACCTAAAGGGCTATACAGATTCAATGCAATTCCAATTAAAATCCCAATGATGTACCGTACAGAAATAGAGCAAGCAATTATGAAATTCATCTGGAAGAATAAAAAACCAAGAATAGCTAAAGCAATCGTCAGTAGATAGAGCGAAGCAGGGGGTATTGCAATACCAGATCTTCAACTCTATTACAAAGCAATAGTAACAAAAACAGCATGGTATTGGTACCAAAATAGACAGGTAGATCAATGGTACAGGATAGAGGACATGATACAAACCCAAATAAATACAATTTTCTCATACTAGACAAAGGTGCCAAAAATATGCTATGGAGAAAAGATAGCCTCTTCAACAAATGGTGTTGGGAAAACTGGAAAGCCATATGCAACAGAATGAAATTAAACCCCTATCTCTCACCCTGCACAAAACTCAACTCAAAATGGATCAAGGACCTTGGAATCAGACCAGAGACCCTGTATCTTGTAGAAGAAAAAGTAGGTCCAAACCTTCAACTTGTTGGCTTAGGATCAGACTTCCTTAACAGGACTCCCATAGCACAAGAAATAAAAGCAAGAATCAATAACTGGGATAGATTCAAACTAAAAAGCTTTCTCTCAGCAAAGGAAACTATCAGTAATGTGAAGAGAGAGCCTACAGAGTGGGAGAATATCTTTGCCACTCATACTTCAGATAGAGTGCTAATTTCCAGAATCTATAAAGAACTCAAAAAACTCTATACCAAGAATACAAATAACCCAATCAACAAATGGGCTAAGGAAATGAACAGACACTTCACAGAAGAAGATGTACAAGCAATCAGCAGATATATGGAAAAATGTTCAACATCTCTAGTAATAAGAGAAAAGCAAATCAAAACTACCCTAAGATTTCATCTCACCCCAATGAGAATGGCGATTATCAAGAACACAAGCAACAACAGGTGTTGGCGAGGATGTGGGGAAAAAGGTACACTCATACATTGCTGGTGGGGTTGCAAATTAGTGCAGCCACTCTGGAAAGCAGTATGGAGATTCCTTAGAAAGCTTGGAATGGAACCACCATTTGACCCAGCTATCCCACTCCTTGGCCTATACCCAAAGGACTTTAAAATCAGCATACTACAGAGATACAGCCACATCAATGTGCATAGCTGCTCAATTCACCATAGCCAGATTGTGGAACCAACCTAGATGCCCTTCAGTTGATGAATGGATAAAGAAACTGTGGCATATATATGCACAATGGAATATTACTCCGCCATGAAGAATGATAAAATTATGTCATTTGCAGGCAAATGGATGAAATTGGAGAATATTATGCTAAGTGAGATAAGCCAATCTCAAAAAACTAAAGGACTAATGATCTTGCTGATAAGCGGGTGAGGACATATAATGGGGGATGGGAGGGGTTAGCGTTAGGGTTAGGATTAGGTTTAGCATTAGGGATAAGGAGGGTGGTAAGAATGGAGGAAGGAAGGACTCTATAGATGGAAAAGAGGGGTGGGAGGGGTGGTGGGGAAGGGAAAAAATAACAGAATCAATCAAACAACATTGCCCTATGTAAATTTATGATTACACAAAGTGTATGCCTTGACTCTATGTACAAATAGAGTAACAACATGTATCCCATTTGTTTACAATAATAATGAAAAAAAGAATACAAATAACCCACTCAATAAATGGGCTACGGAAATGAGCATACACTTCACAGAAGATCTACAAGCAATCAACAGATATTTGAAAAAATGTTCAACATCTATAGTAACAAGAGAAATGTAAATCAAAACTACTCTAAATTTCATCTCATCTCAATTAGAATGTCTATTATCAAGAATACAAGCAACAATAAGTGTTGGCGAGGATGTGGGGAAAAGGGTACACTCATGCATTGCTTGTGGGGTTGCAAATTGGTGCAACCACTCTGGAAAGCAGTGTGTAGATTCCCTAGAAAGCTTGGAATAGAATCACCATTTGACCCAGGTATCCCACTCCTTGGTTTATAGGACTTAAAATCAGCATACTAAACAATCTTTATAACACAATCAGAAATGCCAGGAATTGGGCCAGATTAGGGGAATAAGGATGAATGCTACGCTCCCTACTTTTGTTAAGCCCAGTACATTTTCTTGATTATATCAACATTTTCTTAACTTCTTTCATTCAAAGATTAAATTTTCTTGAAAAAGCATTTTGTTATGATTCAGCAATATAGCATTAAGTGAGGTAACGTTTGTAGATGTCTTATAAGTAGTACCTTAAACCAAGCTTTTGTCCTGAAGCCTTTTTTACTCTGCAGCATTTATCTTCTGCTTCTAGATGTTTATAGCAGAAAAAATGACTCAGAGATTAAACATCAGTATTATTCTAAAAGCAATCATCTGCAAAATTTGAATTTTCTGTACAATGACTGCCTTGAAAAATGAAAACTTCAGTCACAGGATTGGTTTTTTTGTATTGAGAATATCAAACAGTGTATTTGACTGACTTTCACAAAATTGACTATTTAGTCACTGGTGAATGATGTGTCCCTTAGGTAGGACAGCTTGGGAAATTGCTTCCAAAGCATTTAGGACTCTTTCACCCCAATTTTCGTCACAGTTTTATGACCATCTGCTTAGCTATCAAATATCTTCCAGGTAGAGACAGTTCTATACAAAAGGTTGATTAAGTGCTTTGCTCTGCCCTCTCCAGAGTGGTACTTCAATTGCTTATTGAAGACAACTGGTCTTATAAGTCCCTTTTCATTTCTTTATAATCCATGGGTTTTCTCACTTTTGTCCCAATCAGAGGTCAGAATGTTTTCCTTCCATTCTTTGGCATTTTCACTCACCTGTGGTCACCATTCAAAAGTACCCTGGAAACTTTCCCCAGTATGGTATAAATTTCTACAGGCAGTGGAGTCCTGTGCCACGCATGTCCTGTGCATGGTTATCATAGCTCACACAGCATCCAGCTGGTTGGTGATCAATAACTATTTGTGGAATAAATGAAGAAATGATTGAATGAATATAACCCAAGAACCAATCTGCAATGATGAGGCTAGGCATTCCTCCGGTAATCAGACACCATAGGCATCAACTTAAATATTTTTACTAGATTTCAATTAAGAATGAATTTCATCATTTCCAATGTCAGGCCAACTCAGGATATCACCCAAGGTCCAGATAGGAAATAACAAACTTAAAAGGACTGTAGAAGAGAGTTTAAGAAGGAAACATTTACATAGTAGATAGGGTTCAATGCAGGATTACATCAAAGAATAGTGTGGTACCCTAGAGCCAGCAAAAGTCCCAGAGCTGAGCGGGCAGGGGTAGGGGGCACTTGGTTACTGGAACATACAGAAGCTAGATGAAGAGTTTGCCCAACAGGAAATGGAGCTTTGGATCAGAACCAGAGCCAATTTGCAATGACCTGGCATAAGCATTGCTATTCGATAAAAGACTTAACTCATTCTCCACTAATCCCTCGATTTCCTGGCAATTTTGTCTTTCATTGGCAGAACTGGAGGCTAGAGGGCAAGGAAGCCTACTGGTGCAATCCCCAGAGGTTAAATTCTTGAGTTCAGAGAAGGTTAGAGAAAGGGGAAGTGTGGGTATAGAGGGGTAAACCGAAAATATCCAGAAACCTTCTCTCTTAGCTGACGTGGCTAATTGGTGATCTCTAGAGTACTGATGCTTTTCTTTTGTTCTCTGTATAAGCAGGATAATCAGAGGTAGGGAAAACATAATTGAAAACCTAAATTTCAACCATGAAAATGTCACAATAAGAAAAATAAAGTCCTGTGACAGAAATAAAATACAGAACTTCAGGGTTTTCGATTCCTATTGGTCTACATTAAGACAATCAAAATTAAACACTATTGATCTCTCTCAAGTTTGTTTGATTGAAGGTCTAAAAATTGTCCATAGGATTTTTTGCCACGTATATTTAAAAAGCAAAATATCTTCAATTTCTGTCTTTTGAAAAATGTACTGGGTTCTCTAAAAGGGGAGTCTGGTTAGGGATTCTTTAAATTAGTGCTTTCTGGAGAAAATTGTAAGAACATGAGGAAGGTAGGAGAGTGCAGGGGAGGAGACTGTACGAGATGCTGTTATAGCTGATGGGCAGCCTCTGCTAACTCCAGGGGCAGCTCGGGAACATGAATGGTGCCCAACACTGTCCTGTGGGGGGGGGGGCCCACCACCAGCACTGGGCTGCTGCTCCTCCAGTGATGGTAGAGGCTTAGCTCCCAGAAAGGTCCAGCAAGGGGCCTTTCCTGGACTGAGGGAAGTTTTTCAGAAGAGGGTGCATCTGCAAACCACTAGAAGTCAATACTTTAAACAACTGGAAGATGAGGGCCTCAGTCAGTAGAGGGGACGGCAGGGCTGGGACCAAACATCTACCAGATACCTACAGGCGGGTAGGCAGAATCCTTCAGACCCACAAATATTGTCAAGTTCCAACAGCAGAAGCTGAAAATGTCTCTGGTCACTTTAGAGAACACAGTAAATCACCTTGTCACTGAGAAAATCCCATAGAGCAATTAGGGAATTGGCAGAGATAAGGTTGATCTGAAAGAAAAATGTGAAGTAGAAGAAGTTTGCTTGCAAATATGTTTGCTTTCAAGACTCCCATCAGAAACCCTCTACCTATCCTTTCCCCTCTTTTCTCCCTTGTAGTTTTTTCTTCTCTCATGTTTTCTTTCTGTATATTCAAGAATTGTTCCAAGACCTATTCTGCGACAGTTTAAGTATATTTTGAGTGTCCCCTAAAGGTCATGTGTGAAGTCTTATTCTCCAGAGTGGTGGAATTGGGAGGTGCTTTGAACCTTGAAGAGATCAGGCCTAATGGGAAATCATTAGATTACTGGGGGCATGCCTTCTAAGATCACTGTGGGGCCCTGTCTCTCCTCCCCACCCTGCTTTAGGTGGAGATGTTGTTCTACCTTACATTGTTCTACCCTATGCTGGTCTCATAGGAGACCAAGCTGAAGCAAAGGTCCACCCAGTCTTGGAACCTTCAAAACTGAGGTAACTGAAACATTTTTCTTAATTTTTTCTTAATGATTAGTTGCTTCCCAATAAGACCATTCAGTTGTGAACTTTGAATCCTGAAAACTGTGAGCTAAACGAACCTTTCCTCTTTATAAATTTAGTTGCTTCAGTATTTCATTGTAGTCATGTGAAGCTGACTGATTTATATTCTCACTTGGTTTTACTGTCTCAAAGATAAAATATTAGCTGAAATGGAAACTGATAAGATATAGTAAGAAATTACATAAAAATATTTATGACATATACATTTACCAATCAGTAGTGCCAATCAAAACATACCATGGTTGGAGCTCCCCAGCTGGAGCTGACCTCTAAATTGCAGTCCTTTAGAGATGGGCATTTTGGAAGAGGAGCTGAGTCAGCCCAGGTGGAGTAGCTGGGCACTGAGTTAGAGAATGCTCAGGGTAGAGCTGATTTTTCAGCCCATAGAAAGTATTGCATTATGGCTTTGTAAGTTCCTACTGACAAAATATTAGCCTGGGAGAGCTTCTTTCAATGTATTTTTGTTGTTGTTGCTTTAAGTGAAGCTTTAATAACTGTGACAGTCACTCAAGTCACAAAAAAGTCAGAAACTCATAAAACTAGTCTCAGATGCAATGATAATCATAGCTGTAACTGATCTCCAAATTTTTTGCTGGTATAAAACAAAAATTAGAAGCTAAATAGGAACAAAGTAACGTGCTTATCATTGCAAGTCATTTTTTAAAATGCATCTTGACAGCAAGGTTGATAAGCTATTTCTAACAAGCTATAACCTTGAAGCAAAGAAAGAGATATGAAGCCATCTTAGCTGGTATGTTAGTAGTCTATGCCTTTTCTATTCAAAACATTTTGTACTGTGGCACCTTACTGCATTGCACTGCTAATTTATTTTTTGGTATCATTTGTACAAGGTCTTCTAAAATCCATCAGAGTTGAGAAGAGAGTCTAGACAGTTATTATGATACAATCAAAAAAGATGATGGCAAAATAAATAAATAAATAAGTGAATGAAAGGAGAGTGAATAGAAGTGCTGATTAAAATAACAGCATAGTTTATATGAGGGCTATTTTAAATTGGCATTTTCCAAATTTCATTTTTGGAAGACTTGAATCACACTAAAATCTTTTCATATTAGAGGTTGGCTTTATTTTACAGGTCTAAAAAGAAAAAAGAGTTGCATTTATTTCTCCAAAGAAAGAGTTCAGCAATCTAATTAAATAAATATTGTGGCAGTGCACATAAATAGTATTCTTATCAATAAGGAGAGAAAATGCTCTCTTTCCCCAAAGCCACATGTTTTTGTCACCATTGAGAAAGGGCAAGTCAACCATTGCTGAATGAACGGTTTTGTCACGTCTATATTTGATTTGATGAAGTCAACTTTTTTTTTATAGGAACTAAAAATCTGAAAGGCACATTAATCCAGTCGCTGCACATCATCTTTCTTTTTAATTTTCCAGAAGATCTCCTATTTCAGCTGTATAACCATCTGCTATTGCCTTTTGCCACCAAGGATGTGGATAGATAATTTCTCAGGGTGCAGTTAAAGGAATATGAAGAAACTAGTTCATGCTATAAAGGGATCTGAGAGAGCTAAACCATAAATGATAACATCTGTGCAAGGTATGGAGCAAGAGAGGAGGTAGAAGCATGCAAATTAGTCACACACTGTCAACACAGAAGTACAAGTTCCAGAAAGCAAGCCGAATGGGAAGATATTTTAAAAACGCACCGTCTCCTCTGTCAAGGGATGCATAATTGGTCACATGCATTCATGTGGCATGAAGAGGCTAAAGTAACTCACTCAATTATGAAAAACACCCCAAACACAAAACAACAGAAAAACAACTATTCCACCCCTCCCTGCCCCTAGCAAAAATCAAAAGCAACACAGGATGCATGAAAAGACTAGTTTAAAATATTCTGATCTTAGATTTGAAATGACTCAAGTTGTTAACATGTAATCTCATTAAGTCCCAGTGTCACGGAGGAGCTAGTCATTGGCAGGTGCGTGCTGCGGCAATTCACTTCCTGGAGGTGGGCTACTGTCCTTCATACCCGGAAAGTCACAAGTTTGGCTGAGTGTGAAGAGATTTAATTTCACTAAAAGCTTATAGTTGAGGTTTCATTCCCATATTCAACACAAAGGCTGCCTTCTAGACGATTAATGTAACTTTTACATCCTCTTCAATTTGGCTCTAAAATGTCTCTTTCAATTACCATAATTCTCTGACTGATAACTCTTAACATTTCCGGATGGACTATTTGAAGCTTTTTTCACACTTCGGACTAATGTTAAGAAAGTTCTTCATTAAGTTTTTGCCTTGGTAGAAAATTCAGGATGTTTTTCTTTTTCTTTTTCTTTGCAGTACTGGGGATTGAACCCAGAGCAAGCACTCTACCACTGAGCTACATCCCCAGCCCTTTTTATTTTTAATTTTGAGGCAGCCTGGAACTTGGAATCCTCTTGCCTCAGCCTCCAGAATCACTGGTATTACAGGCATGTATCACCATGTCTGCTGTGCCAATGGTCTTAAGTATCTTATCTTCAGGGTCCTTCCAACCTCAGGGTAGTACAATGTTTGGACGTCAAGTACCAAGCTAAGGATCACCAGGACAGGAACGTCCACTCATGTTATTTCTGTATCTCTGACTGCCTCTCCTCCCTCTCACAAACCACCCCTCTTTTAGGGCAACTCCCATTTCTCCCTTTTAACATTCTTCTATCATTCTCTACTCATTAACTGCACTGAACAATTTATAGCTACACTCTTGAACCTTCTCATCTACAGCAGGGCTGGACAGGTTTCAAACTCTGACCTGCCTCAGCATGACATGGAGGCCTAAACACAGATGTTTGGGCCCCACCCCCAGAGTTTCTGATTCAGTAGGTGTGGGTTGGAGACCAAGAATCTGCATTTCTAATACATTGCTCACCTGGGATTGCACTTTGAGCATCACTAATGTAGAAAATACCTTTTCCCTCATTTCCTGCTTCCCACATTCCACTTCATCCATCAAGATTCTCCTCCATGTCCAGGGCCACTGGTGTGCCTATAATCCCAGGCTGCAAGGGAGGCTGAGGCAGGAAGTAGATCACTTGGGCCCAGGAGTTAGAGCGATTTGAGCCTCGGCAATATAGTGAGACTCAGTTGAAAGAAAGTAATGGAAAAGAAAGCAAAAGACAAGAAAAGAAACATTGATTGATTACCCTTTGTGTAACCTCCTCCATGAAAGGTACTCCTGTCAGAGTTAGGATTCCTTCAGTCTATATCCTCACTCACAAATTAAGGCAAGGTAACAAACTCAGACACCTAATAGGGCCAGACAACATGAATATGTATTTGGTGAGACGGAAGACATGAAAAATTAAAAGTGTGTCTACTGGGTTGGTCCATGACCTATTCAGTGGATCATCAACATGGTCACAGAATTATAAACTGTTCAGACAGGTCTACACTGTGAACAGGTTTGGCACAAGACAGGACAAGGCCACATGCAAACAAAATGGCTGAAGATCCCTGCTTTGGTCTTCTACTTTCCCTGTGACAACTCTAACCTCAATTTAACCTTGATACCTGCCTCACAGATGAAAGTTCATATGCTTAGCAGTCATAGAAAGACCTTGACAGCCTCTATTCCAGATATGGCTCGGATTCCATCAATCCTCCTTGCACTCCTCCAGCCAGGTCCACATCCTGTAAGAAGCTCCGTCCGATTCCTCCTGACTGCCCTAAGAGGGCTTTTGGTTCCTAGCAGAGTGTTTCTCCTGTGCCACAGCCAAGTCAATAACATGAACTCTTTGACTCCAGCTTTGTTCCTGGTGCTCTTTGATCAGTGAGCTTTTTCAGACACTAGGAATGATGTGCCTGGCTTTAACAGGAGAGGGCATGCCCTCTAAAGGCATTCAAAATAAACACAACATTTTTCATTGCAGAGGACAAATCCCAGGGACAAATCCCACGTGGAGCCAGCAGCATGTCGCCAGCTTGTGGTGTTGCTCAAAGTTCAAGACCAACTTTCTGGTTTTGAGTTCTCTAATTCTTGTCATATTTTTCTCTTCTCTTGACTGTGTTAACTTTCTGTTATGATAACAAAATACTTGAGACAATCAGTTTACAGAAAGGAAAGGTTTGTTTTGACTCATGGTCTCAGAGGTTTAAGTGGATGGTCAGTAGGCCCCATTGCTTTGGGGCCTGTGGTGAGACATCACATCATGGCAGGGAATGTGTGGTGGAACCAACTGCTCACGTCATGGCAGCTAGGAAGCAAAATGAAGGGAAAGTAAGGGGTCAGGGTCTCCATGTTCCCTTCAGTGACACACCTCCAATGACTTAACATCCTTCTACCAGGACTTGCCTCTTTAAAGTTCCCCACCTCCTAATAGCACCATGGGCTGTGGACCAAGTCTTTTTAGACATGGGCATTTGGGGGACACTTATCAAAACCATAATATTTACACATTAATAGTTATATAAAGAGCATCAAATATTTGCATTATCCCTTATGATTTATAAAGCAAGTTTATAACCATTACCTCATTTAATTTTCATAACACATCTGAAGATAAGTATAGCAGATGCATTCGAAAGATGAAGCAAATGATCCTCAGAGATGTACTTGGGTTGACCAACCACACATAGAGTGATCAACCTCATACAGAAATTTAGTTAAAAACAAAAAGGGGGGGGCTCTGAACTTGGTTTTGGTTGCTCTGTTTTGCTATACCTTGCTACCTCAACAACCTAGGAGCATGGAGTTGAGCAAAAAGATGTTCTCCTATGTTGTTGAATGTTTTATTTTCCTTCCTATCTAGCCTATAATGTCCTTATAGTTAGACACTATGTTATATATTTCTTTGGCATCTCCTGTAACTAGATCTAGTGTAATACTGAGCACATCACAGACCCTCAATAAGGAGTTACTGATTGATTGAAACCCATAAGCATTTCCCAGAAGGAGAAAAGGGAAGAAATTGTTTTAAAACAGAGGAACTTTTCTTTGTCTTATAATTGCAAAGCCAGAGGCTGCTGCTACTTTAATTCTTCAGGGTTTTTGGCATCAAAGCATTTTTCATGTTTAGCAACTTT
Organism: Sciurus vulgaris; assembly: GCF_902686455.1. NCBI lineage: Eukaryota > Metazoa > Chordata > Mammalia > Rodentia > Sciuridae > Sciurus > Sciurus vulgaris. The sequence goes on along the minus strand of NC_136470.1, from coordinate 17,990,762 downwards.
TTCTTTTCCTGCTATGGTTTCTAAAAAAGAATGAAAGATTCAAACTTCAATTCCATGCTTGTTTTCTGAAATTTTCTGAATCTTGAGAAAATGTAAGTTGGGCTTGTAGTATTCCTTGTGATGACTGTCCAGATCCTGGGGAAGGTGGTCAGCACCAGCCTTCACCTGCCAGGCCCTGTGGGGACTTCAGAGCCACAGTGGGCTGCCCTGCCTAGGGTTGTATCCACTCCTGGATTGGCCCAGTGAGGTAGTGAAGGTATAAAATCCATCTCTGAAAGGGTGGTCTTAACTCAGAGCTGCCCATGGACTGGTCAAGGCTTCCATTTTTTCACTGTTATGACTTAGTGTCTTCTGCCATTTCAAGTTTCCTTTTCCTTCCTTGCTCAGCTGTTGAAACTATGGGCTCTCCTGGCCAACGGTATTTCATGTGGAACTCTGTCTCAGAGTCTGTTTCCTGGGAACCCAGCCCAGCAGGAATGCTCAATGAGCAGTGAGGAGGAAGAAGTGCTCTGCCAGTCCCTATAAAGATGATGAGCACTCCATGAACCACCCAGAGCAGCTCTATGAGTCTGTAGAATATGTTTGGCTGGGGCCTGCTCATGTCTGTATCTTTTCCCCTTCAAGCTATGTGGATGGTTCCCTTGATTGTGTAATGTGTGTGTAATCCTGCTGGTTCTTGATCCACTCAATGGGGTCAGTGTTTATCATGACAGCCCTCATATTTTTTTCCTAACATTGCTTCTGATTGGTGTTCATGACAAGACATGTTTTTTAATTTTCATCCAAGTTCAAGTCTGGTTATAAGGATTTTAAATGTTCATTGGTTAATACTTGGAATCTTCACTTTTTCTCTGGAATTGAAGACACATCTCTTCTAATTAGCACTCTTTTGGCTAGGATGTCCAAAATGGCAAAGAAAGGGTTCTATGTGCTTCTCTAAGTGTCCTGTCACTTAGATAAATTTCAGGGCACTCCTTGGCTCCAGGGTTCTCTCTGGAGTTTCCTCAACAAGACTAATTTGATATATTGCCTCAACAAATCCCATCAGCCCAGCCCGATTTGGAGCTGAGGGTGAAAATGGTTTATAGGGGCAATAACAACAGAAATGTCTTCTCTGAGACAGGCAAATCATTTCCTCTCTGCTCCAGTCCAATACTATTTCCCTTAATCTTTTTAATGCTAGGGAAGCTGCTGCTTCCTCTGTCCTTAAAGCCAGTTTTCTCCCTTGAAAGTTAATGTATTGAAAAGAAAGCACACCCACTGTTTCTGCTCCTCTGGGCAGACACCCTATTTCCTTTACTTTCTTTTGTCATTATATTCAAAAGGCTTATTTAGAGTTGGAACTCATGATTCATATTCACTGGTGTTCCAGGTTAAGTTAAAGCCCCAGGTTTCCTCATGCAAAGGTCCTTTGAGACAGTCCCAGTTGGCTTCCTTGCTATCTCTTTCCACCTGGGCAGGGCTGCTGATGACCCATGAACCTCCTTACCTGATTCGTGCCCTTGATGCTGTTAGTTCTCCACATCCCCTTCCATTTTTCATACATTCCTGCTGGCTTTATTCTTACTTGTCATCCTACATGGGCTTTCCTATCCTTCCATCTTTCCTTGACTGCATGAAAGAGACCTCACCTGGGATTTTAGACCTCAGTGCCATCAGCTGACATCTTCCTCCCTCATAATAACCCCGTGTGAAGGAAGGAGGTTCTGGACCCCAAGGGGGTGAGCACCTCTCTGGATCTTCAGGGACTTCAGGGAAATCTATTGCATTTCACTATTTAGATAGTGCCTCTGTTTACATAATTTAAGACACTTCCTTTCCTTTTAAAAACAATTCCTGAATTTAATACAGAATATGTGCCATACTTGTCCAACTATCCTTGCATTTTTCTCAGCTCTCTTCCTGGAGGAAGACATGTTGTGTTCTGTTGCTAAAATGCAATGGAAAAGGTCCAGGGCACCCTTAGATTGGATGCCCTTTGTCTGCAACCAATTCCTCCAGGATTCCATAACTTTTTTCCGTCATTTTGATTGAACTTAAAATGCATGCAAATTTTTGGTAACCTTATGGTAATCATCAATGTGGTACATGTATCATTAGAACATAAAACTTTAGCTCTAGAGCATTATTTTTACTATTTAAAATTTTCCCTGATCTTAGTTTCATTCATAAATAGGGAATGTACTATTGAGGTTCTTGGATTAATCACCTTTTTAATGATCCTCTGTATTAATAGCTGGATTCAAATGTTCTCAAGGCCCAGATGGAGTTAAGAAGATGGAACGGGGAGTGGAATACCCCAGATCCTCTACCAACTGGAAATGGCAGCAGCATGACCCTGGTCCAGTCTCTGGCTTATCTTGGCCTTAGTTTATTCATGAACAAATGGGCACTTTGTATCAGAAAACCCTTAGATTCCTTTCTAGGTCTTGCATTCTCTATATCTGTGATGATGGTCAACATTTCAAAGTTCTCAAATCACATTGAACCTGATATTTTGAAAATCATTATGATTCTTTTTTTTTTTTTTCTTTCTTTTTTTTTAGAACAGTTTTTCCACACCCTAATTGGGGAATTGCTTGAGGCAGTATCTCTCTCCCAGACTCAGGTAATAAAAGAGAAATGGGGAGGACCTTGAGAGCCATCAGATAATTGAATGAATGAGCCTTTCGAAGATTGTGAACTGCTACTTTCCAGCCTGCTATGAATGCTTGGAAAGAAGAAATTGAAGAACAAAGATTAAAACTAAGTATTTGGTAGATTTTCTGGTTCCAACAATGCAGTGAGAATCAGAATTTACTATTGGTTATATTCACTGTGATGGTCTCAGTGTAAATACCCCTTCACTGAAAGTGACAGCCTAGTCATCTGCACGTGAGTCCTCCTCATGTTCCTTTCTTAGTCATATGTTTGATAGGACATATTTTATACACACACATACATGTACACACACAAGAATATACATACATATTTATATACACACACACACACATATATATATATATACTATACATATAATTTAGTTACAACATGAGAGATATCCACACATATTATTTGTGTTAGATATCTCTGTTTTGGCAGTTAAATATTAAGTGTAGCATCCTGCTACTTTTCTAGTTGGAAATAAAAAGCTTTGCATGGAATAGAGAGTTAGCTCTTAAAGACATTAATTTTTCATATCACATTTTTCTCCCATTCTTGCTTCTAATCTGAATCTTGGCAATCCTTCTTTTTTGAACCTTTGATAACTAACGGCATTTGTTCCTTTCTATGTAATCTCTTTGAACCTCGTAATCCAGTTGAGAATGCCTGTCTGACATCTTGAGCAATAATTAATTCCCTTAATAGCCATTTCCACGAGCGAGTCTTTCTCTTTCCCAGACGTTCTCTGTTAGTCTGGACATGATTTTTTCAGCAGCTGTCTGCGGCTTTCTGGTGTTGCTCTTTGTACCTGATTTACTTCTGCTTGCTATAGTGCTGTGATTTCTACCTCACTCCTAGCCCTTGGTCCTCTGTCCCCAATCCAAGTATTGGATTGTCTCCAGTTCAAGTATAAACATTTCCTTGCCTTACAGATTTATTTGTAATCAAAATTTTAATTCTTCTAAATATTATATGTATATTTAATGTTATTTCCACCTAACACTGGAGCAAAAGTGTATACAATGATATTTTGGACACCTGTATATATGCTGGGATGAGATATTTCTTCCAGAACTCTGGAAAAATAAGATTTTCTCCAGTGCCCAAGGACTGACCATCTAAAAGAGACAACATTTTAAAGACATATAGTGTAGGGCTAGAGAAGGTGTAAATGGTGATCATTTCACATTCACTGTGGAATTTCATAAGCCACGGCTGGTGAGTGAGGGAAGATGTTTGCACAGGAAGGCACTTGTTCCTGAATTCCTCACACTGTTTCGTTGGTGTCTGTTTGCAAGGTCCCCATCATGGTAGAATGTGAATTATTTGGAATCTCGCACCTGCATGTGATAGGAACCAAATTGGAGCTATGTTAAGCAGAGGTGGGCACGAGAAGGTAAAAAGGAATCTCTTGCTCTCCAAAGTCTAGGATTCAGGGACACTTTCAGGTCTTTCTCATTCTGTTATTTATATACATCTATTTAATTCCTCTTTCCCTAAAGACTTGCTTTTCATTTTCCCATAAATGAGAAATTAATAAACAAGTATAAATGCTTCCACAAATCAGGCCTTACAAGAGAGACTGAGGCTCACTTCCAGGTCCCAAAGTCTTATAAGGAACACAAGGAATGTTTTTATCCATCTTGTGTGAGGTCATCCCCCGTAGACTTATCGCTGAGGTAGAGATCATGGGAAAGACACTTTTGCACTTGAACCCTGGGACCTCATACTCTTTAGGTGTATTCCTCCCCTATCTACACATCCTTTTTAGTCCTTGGTCTCCTTTGCTAAAGCCTCCTGGCTCTAAACACTGGAGGGTATCACACTTGGATGTTTTTTTCTGTCTATACTCACTTGCCACATAGCCTCACCCAGTCCTATGACTTCAGGTATCAATGAAATGCTGATGTGTGTCGTGTTGATGCCTTTGGTCTTTTCTTCATCCTTGAAGGACACACTCATATATTCAGCTGCACACCTATGTGTAGGACAGGAGGCAGAGAAGAAAAGCACAGATTTTGGAATCATGATGCCTGAGTTCATGTTGGCCAGCCAACTTGAATGATTGGTACAAATTACTTACTTTCTCTGTGCTTCTTTACTCTCATCTGTACAATGGAGATAATAATAGAACCTACTCCAAAGGGTTGTTGTACGAATTAAATAAATGAATATATTCGGAACACTTAGCACAGTGCCTGGCAGATAGGAATTACTACATACACGTGTACTGTTATTATTTCTAGGCATCTCAAATGTAACAAAACTTAATCTAAACATTTATCTCTCATCTTCTTTAAACCTTCAGTCTACAGGGGTGATAGATATTAGTTCAATTAGTTCGGACAATTAGTTCTCCTCTCTTCTCAACCTTCAACATCTCTCTATTCTTTTCTCCTGGATTTCCTGTTTCTTACTTCACTGAATCAACCTCCTCCTCTTGCGTGACTTTTTCAACTGAAGTAAAGTCAGCTCTTTTTTTCACAGATAAAAAATTGGTGGTGTCATAATCTTGCCCTTTAATCTGGTCCACTTTTCACTTTACCATCCCAGGTCTAATCTGTTGGTGGATCTAATTGGTTCTACTGAAATCAGTGCTTTTCACCACCTTTTCCACCAGACTCCAAGATGCGTGCCGTCACCTCTTGCTTGGACATCAAGTGAGTAACTGATTTCCCTCACTTTTTTCTATTCTTTTTACCCAATATGGCACAGGTGTTTATTGTCTGCTTTCCTTAGTACAGTGTCACCTCCATGAGAGCAGGAATTCTACATGGAAGGATATGACAGGATAGAACATGACATGTCTCCAGAGACTGGAGAATGGGTCTAGAAGATTTCAGAGGAGAGGGAGAAAGACCCAGGGACCTTAGCTTGTCCTTCTTACCTCCCTGTTCTCTCTTTTCCTTCATCCTACTTGCACTGAGCATGGAGTACTTAGTGTGTGCCAGGCATCGGGGGAAGTGAAGACAGAAAAATCTGTGCATCTGTGGAGTTCATGGTACTAGATTTTGGGAGAAGGGAATACGGTCAACCAAAGAAGCACAAAAAGAACTGAGTGGTAGAAGCTTTGATATAGTGACACACAGAGCTAGGTACTCCCAAGGTATTGTTCTCACACACGTGGGGGGAACCTCTAAATAAGACTCAGGGGGAAAAGGGCAGTTTCCAGAAGATCTGATTTCGATTTTAAAGAATGAATAAGTAGCTTCTAACTGAAAGAGATAGAGAGAGAAATTTAGATTGACAGATATTTTAGATAAAGGTGTCAGCAATGTGGGCTATGCTGCAGATGCACCAGGGTGTGTTTGAGGAGTCACAACTGTCTGGGGGAGAGTCTGGGGAACAGATGGCATGTGAGTGTGATGAAGGAGAAAGGTAAACATAGACAAAGAAAATTAAAATGTTCATGGAAGCTAAAATGAGAAATCTAAACTAATTCTGGGACCTTTGGAAAGAAATGTTAAGATTGATATCAGGAAAGTAAAACAGCTAATCTGACTGATGTTGTAGTCAAATAACTTTAATAAAGGAAGGGTTACTCCATTTATTGAGGATTTATTTTATTCTAGGCAATGTTTTAAGAACTACTGATATAGTATTTCATTTAATTCTTCTAACAAGCCTCTGAAAAAGGTATCATTATGTTCATCCTAGAGTTAAGGAAACTGAAACTTAGTAAATTTTCCGATAAAGATATGGTCAGAATTCACAGACCTCTAAATGAAAATCCCAATTCTTTACCACCATTATCAAAGTTGAGACTAGAATACAGCTCAAAGTGGGAGAGAGGCACTGTGGATGCAGGGAGATAACATGCTATTTCACTAAACCTGAAGTGAATTGATAAGAGTATGAACTAAACTAAATGACACTGAAGATTGGGGGAAAGAGGATCTGGAGACAGTTGGAGACAATTCATAGGGTGGCAACTACCTTGATATAAAAGAGCAGTGAAGGAACGTGCTTAGCATGACTGTGAGGTGTATGGTTTTGGTGACTGGGCAGAAGCAAGGAGGAGACAGAGGAGGATCAGCCTTGGGTGGGTCCACCTGGGCTCTCTTTAGTGGCCTGCAGGACATGAGAAGTCAGATACAGAGGACTGAAACCCAATAGAGGGTGATGAGCTTGAGGATGACCATCAGCACGTGGCCCAAGGTCGGTTGGTAGGCAGATTAGAGCTGATGGTTTGGTATAGATCCTTGATCACCTCAATTGTTACTAGGTTATGAGGGAAAAGAAAACTGAAGAGAGAGTCCAAAAGGGAGCGGTGGAAGAAGTAGGAGTAATGGAGGAGAGAATACGATCCCAGAAGTTGAGGAGAAGGGAGTCCAGCTCAAGGAGATCATCAGCAAGAACCAGTGAAGTACAGACAGAAATATGCTCTTTTTATTGGAGGATATCAGGGCCATTGTTCAAATTATCAAAAGAATTCTGCTCAGTTTGAAGGCGTCTGGGCCTGTCAGATGGAGAAGTGGATGGAAATGAGGGACTGGAGTAACCAAGATGTCACCAAGGGATGGAGGTGACAGACGGTGGCAGGATAGGGCCAGGGGAAAAAATTGGGGGTGGAGCTATGGAAGTGATTTTCCACAGGGTACTTTCCACAGAAACAGTGGAAAGATTATCCTTGAATAACAATGAAGTTGTCAAACCTCAGAGACAGATTATTGACTTCTTTCTAATGATGCTAACTACATCCTTTTAGCCTTATTCAGGCTTGCAACCTGGACTAATGCCATTTTCTCTTTAAAAGTGAAACAGGAATTTAATTATTTTCCTCTCCACCTCCTCCCTGTTTACCTCCCTTTCTTCCTACCAATGAAAGCACAGGAGCTTGGAAAGTAGAGGTTCTGATCTGAATTCTCCACCAATCAACTATTTTTCTCCACTGAAGTTTATATTTTCTTTCGGTAAGTTAGTAATAACTCTCCTCATCACAAAGCTGCCAGAAGAGTTTGAGCTGGGTTAGGAGCCCATTTGATGTAGTGCTGTATCTAGAGTTATCAACAATATCAACTGACTTTATTTCCATAAGCCCTGATCCTTCCCTCAGAAGCAGGCTGGATCTTTTATTCTCTGACTTTAGTTCTTTTTGATTAAAAACTAAACAATGTGGTACTTTGAGTATTTTAATACAAGAACCAGAAAACAGCTTACTCCATTCTTACCCAGATTAAGGGCCCAGGCATTTATAATCATGGAGAGGAACCACGGTGAACACTCTATCTTGTATTCAAAAGTGAAAACCTTAAGTTGGAGGTCCGTGGTTTCAGAAGCATTTGATTCTGGTGGGGAAGGAAGTGCTGACCATGGAGGTGAGATGTCAGGAAGCTTCCTCAGACAGTTGTTTATATCTCAGGGAATGGGGATGTTGGCAGATGTAGCGTCCCAGGTCGGATCTGCCCCTGGGTGATTGCATGTAGGCTCTAACTTTTCCTGAGGTGAAGTGAGGCACATCTCAGTGCCAAAGACTTCACTTGCAGGCAGTTAACAAATAGCTGATGATGGCACTTGCTTGTTCTCTGGTGGGTTATGCCAAGCCTCCTTGGAATCTACAGTCATTGGGTAAGGAAGACTTAGACCATCTGGTCACCACTGGCTGTGTAAAGACTCAACAAATCTCATAGTTGCTGGTGGACACTCCATAATAGTTTAAAGTTGCTACTTATTGGGCTGAAACTTGTAGCTGGTCAATCAATAATAGTGCTTTGGAGCCTCAGTTCACCTTGACAAGTGTGTGAATGACTGTGGCGAATTGTTTGTTGTATGTTAGAATTGCGGTTTGCCTTCTCTCCTGTTTTCCCAAGAAGCCCAGGGCATGGATATCACTGATAATTTGCATACTTGTGCCACCCTTGGTAATTATTAAAAATGACAACTGAAATTTGTATGATGCCTTCTGTTTATAATAATTTATTTCTCCACATTTTATCTTATTTAAAGCTCACAACTCTGTTAAGCAGATAGTAATTACTACTGCTAATTTAGAGATGGGAGCAAACCATGCTCAGAATGCTCTAATGCTATAACTAAAGTTATAAAAGCAATAAATAAGAGGCCACAAGGGAACGTGATTTTCTGCCTCCCATGGCTTTACTCTGGCTACAGTTGTTCCCACTCTGGGATCAGGAATCTTTCAGAGTTTTAGTAGCCAGTGATGTTAGTCGGCTCCCGCAGTTAGAAGTTCCAGGGCAGAGAGAACTTGGAGGTTGGTAGAAAATGGGTTTCTTTACATTGGTCAGCCTTGAGGTCAAATGCAATAACTGAAGCAATAAATAGCTTTGTCATCCACGGCCAACTTGGGCCTCAAGGAATCAAAACTCCTATGCCTCCAACTAGGCTTGTATAAAATCTATTCTTAGTTTTCATAGAGCATCATATGAAGAATCTAGAAAATTCTATTTTAATGTAAAACATAGAAGATTAATTTTTTTTGCATGTTATCAGACAAATCATGTAAAGGAAGAATGAAAATAAAAATAACTGGAATAATAATCAATCCCAATACATTTTTTTCTGATTCAAGCATAGCATTTCCATAGGTCAATCTTCTAAAGGGAAAGCGATTTTTAGAATGAACTACTCTTTTAATAGATGGTCATCAAAAATAACACGTTGGTAGAGTAAATGATGGTGCTTCCACATGATGAGTCGCTACAGAATTTTTAAACTTGATGGTGCTGAAAATATCTTTTGAAACAGAAACATATACAAAATATTATGTCAAAAAGTGTCCTATTAAGCCTTATGAGTGTGTGGTGTATACATGTGTAGGGAAAGAAGAAGAGAGAAAAGGAGAGACAGGGACAGAACTGGGTGGGTAGATGCAAAATTTTAGTATCAGATGTGGGATGGTCTGGTTGAGTTATCTGGTGGATTTAAGAGTGTGAAAAAATTATTGTGGTCTCAAATGGTTTTGGGGAAACAATAACCACATGCAAAGGAATATTTTCATCATATACAAAAAATAAATGCAAATAGGTGAAAAACCTACATGAAAAACCTAGGACTATAAATCTCTTAAGAAAAGATAGAAGAATGGGGGTGTTGCTCAGTGGTACGAAACTTGCCTAGGATGCGTGAGGCCCTGGAGGTTTGATCTCCAGTGCTGCAATAAGCAAGCAAGCAAACAAACAAACAAAACAAAAGGACATAGGCAAGAAAATAAAACAGTGTCGGGGTCTTAAGCCCCCTTGCTCTTCTCGACCAGCGACAAGGGAAGGGAACACTCCCCAACAAGGTCAGACCTGGATAGGTAGGGCCGACTGACTGCCCGCTCCCAGCCCTCCGGCGGAGGACAATCAGACGTGTCAGGGAGACCAGTCACAGGAGGAACTCGTTTATTGAGGAAGTCACACAGCTTTTATGTAGGGTGGGGGCTAGGCGGGAACCAATCAGCTTAAAGGTCAGCAAGGCATGGGAGGTTCATGCAGGCGAGAATCCCATAGGACTATATGGCAAGCAGGAGGTGATCACGTACGTCGGAATTGTTGTTAACCAATTCCTGATGGTGGTCCGATTCATCGTCACCAACCCTTGAAACCGCCTTTGAGGCCCTGATCCTGCTCACCCATCAGGAAGTAAGGAGTCAGCCTGAGTTAGTTAACGTGTCATTAGTCCCAACAAAACAGGTACTTGATGACACTGTATTTGGACAAAGATTTCTTGGGACAACAAAGCACAGGTAACAAAATTACAGAAAAATCGAACTGCAGTAAAAATAAAAAAATTGTGTATTAAAGGTTACAATCAATATAGTGAAAAGGCAGCTTATGGGACGGGAAAAACCTTTGCAAATGTATCTACTAAATGGTTAATACTCAGAACATAGAAGAACTTCAACTCAGCAACAAAATACCAAATAGCTCAATTGAAAGAAAAGATATACAAATGAACAACAAGTATATGGATATGTATTTAACATCACCAATATTTAGGGAAGGGAAAAAGCAAAGGAGGTAGGTATCATCTCACACCTATTAGGATGGCTATTAACAACAACAACAACAACAACAAACTCAAAACAGGAAATAATATGTCATCAAGGATATAAAGACACTGAAATGCTTATGCATCAACTGTGGGACCGTAAAATGGTGCAGTCACTATGGAAATCAGTACGTCGGTTCCTCAAAAAATTAAAAATAGAATTGCCGTATGACCCGACAATTCTATTGCTGGGCATATATCCAAAAAATTGAAAGCAGAGTCTTAAGAAGATTTTTCACCTATGTTCGTAGCATCATTATGTACAATAGCCACCAAATGGAAGCAACCCTAGTGTCCATTGACAGATGAACGGATAAAAAAATGTAGTATATACATACAAGGAAATGTTATTCATTCTTGAAAAGGAAGGAAATTCTGGCAGAAGCTAAAGCATGGATAAACTGTGAGAACATTAGGTTATGTGAAATACGTCAGTCAAAAAAGAAAATATGTATGATCCACTTACATGAGGTAATGAAATTCGTAAAAACACAAAGTAGATGAGTGGCCTCTGGGAGTTGGAGGGGAGAAAAATGGGAGTTTGTTAGTGGGTAGAGTTTCTGTTTTGCATGATGAAAAGGTTCTGGAGATTGGTTGTACAATGTAAAAATGCTTAACACTAAAGTACTTAAAAATGGTTATGATGGTAACTTTAATGTTATGTATACCTTATCACAATAAAAATCTGAAAGAAGCAGAGGGAAGAAGAAAGAGAATAGGCAGGGGATCTATCTGATGCAGACCTGACCCTCTACTAAGCAATGGAGCTTTAGGGGCAGATGGCTCATTAGAGGCAGCTGTGTGAAGCAGCAATGGCTGGACCTTTGCATACTTCAGCTTCCCATCACCTCCTTGACTTTGGCTACCACGGCCTTGCCCAGTCCTTGACTGGGATCTGTTCTGTAGGAGCAGGACCTTGGACACTGAGACAGATGCCAAAGGAGTTAACAGCTGGAGCCTGTCAGTCAGGCATAGTTCTTGCAGCTGGGCAGCATGTCCTTCTTTGACAGGAAATCTGTGATAAATCTTCGTATCTGCTATATGAGAATTAGGGTGAGTTTTCTTTTCCCTTAGTTTACATTTTTATGTATTCTATATTTTCAGGAATGAATCTGAAAAGAAGTAAAAGTTATTATTATGATATATGGCAATCAGTAATCTTCATTGTTGAGCAGTTGGTCACTTATTAAATATCTACTTCAGATCTTTAGGTACAGATTCCTGTCAAGTAAACACCTGACATTAAAATAAACCAAGGACTTATTAATTCTCTGTGAAATTGAAAATAACAAAAGATTGCTCTGCTGTCTCAGTTGATATCATGTTTGATACTGGCATATGAATTAGATATCAACTTTAGATATTGTCTTCACTTTATTCTGACCTGTGTCAGGGTGTAAAAGGCATGGCTCACTGCAAAAATATTAAATGCAAAACACCAACCTTGGAAAGAATCATTTGATCATCTGTTGAAACAATGGAGTTTTCATAGCAGACTTAAGACACTGATGAATATTTCCAAAGTGGGCCAGGGTAGAAGCAGAAAGTTATGTATCATCATCTAACAATGGTGAAAAATTGTCAGATCATCACAAGAAAGAGACCATCTAAGAACAGATGCAAGTGAAATCATCAGAGTGATGGCTTTTTAACTATAAATTATTTATGAGTTAAGTACCTGGATCCTGGGAAGGTTCATGTCAAGAGGACTTCATTCACAAAAGAATTAAGTTTCCTAATTTCAACGAACTAAGGGAACGAGAAAATTACAGAGTGAATTACAGACTCATAGTCTGAGAGAGATGCAGGGCTATTGGCTTTTCTACAACACTCAGGAATAACTGCACTGAGATATTGGGAATTCATCCATGCAAAATTGCTTGAGTAAAAAATTACTTTCCCCTACAAACTCACAAAATAGAGGATCAATAAACTGCCAGGAGATAGAAAACACTGAGTAATCACATGTATCAAACTGAAGCTGTTGCTGCTGTACACTCCTCAGACCTGGTTTTAAGTCTAATTAAGCAACTGAAATGATTTATGGACTATAACACGCACTTTAAAAGTACAGTTTGAAGGGCATGTCTATCTTTTTGAGACTTTACCTGTTCAAATAGAAATCTTGAGTCTCCGGGGGTGAGACTCAATAAAATATCTAGTTAAAGACTCGCCAGAGTTTGGACAAGACTAAACTGCTCAGACTCATTTACCAGAACTTGCAAACTCCACAAGCTCTCTATGTAGGGGCTTAGGAGGGGTTTTGGTGTGTCTAGTTTTGTTTTTTATGAATTAAAAAAATGTTCATTTCATGCTGACTACCTGAAACTAGGCACTGTTTTAAGTATTCATGGTGTAGCTAAGAATAAAACCAAGCAAAAACTCCTGTCCCTGAGAAGTCTAGTTTCCAGTAGGGGTAGATAGCCAATAAATCACACAAATTAAGTGGATATTTTGAAGAATAGTGAGTACCATAAATTAGAATAGAGTAGAAAAGATACATAGGGAAAAGGGAGAGAGGAGAAGTGAAATTTCTAGTTTGTGAAAGAGGAAGTGTCTCAATGAAAAGGTGACATTTAAGTAAAAACTTGAAAGAAGCAGAGAGTATGGGATGTGTCTGGAAAAGGAGGGTTACAGGCAGAGGAAACAGCCAATTTAAAGACCCTGCATCACCAAGAGTGACAAGTGACATTTTCAAATCGGATCTTTTGAAAAGTTGAAAAAATTGATTATTTATGAAGCTGTGGGTAGGTTGTAGGGAGACACAAGGGTCTTTGCAGTGTTGAGGAGACAAAGTCTGTGAAGCATTATCTCATCACAAACCTGGGTGAGTGACAGATGTGTGGATATAGGGACTTGGAGTAATAGACAGCTGTGTTGGGAGGAGCCATAACTTTGGGGTTGAGGGGTGCAGCACCTGCACAAACAACCAGGAAACAGACACTGGAGTAAAGACCCTGTCCTCCCTCTCATCCCTCCTCAGATCTGCTGGGCTCCCCATTGTCTGAAACCACCTGGAAGCAGAAGTCCAGGGAGACCATTGAGGTGGATCTTGGAGTTCATCTTTCCAGGACACAGCAGAGCTGAGAAGTGTGGAGAGTTCATCAGGAGGGATGATCAGAGGACATCTGGCACAAGCAATAAGGATCTCACTGTGATTATGGAGGAGTGGCTGAGGAGAGTTCCCAGAGATGAGGTCAGGTAAGTAGTAGACTAGAACTGATGGGCACTCTCAAGCACTATGGAGTCCTTGGCTCTTACCCTGAGTAAAAATGAACTGGATAGTTCTGTGTGAGAGGGTGACATGAGCTAATGTAATTTACCAGATTCTCTGGCTGTCAAGTAAGACTAGACTGGAGCAAGGGTGGGTTTCATGAGATCAGTGAGGATGTGCTTGACTCCCTCAATTGGAGTGAGTTAGGAGGGAGAGAGAAGCCAGGGAACTGAGATGACTCTAGGTGGAAGGATGGAGCTGCCATTGACTGGTTTGGGAAGACTGGGAAAAGAGCATAACTTTTGAAGAAAGCTCAGCAACCAATTTTAGACTTGGTGAGTTTGAGGCCTCTCTTAGGACCTGGTAGCTGGCTTTATGAGTCTTGAGTTTAGGCGGAAGGTTGTAGCCAATTGTTTTAATTCTTTGTTGCTTCAGCATCCATTTTGAATGTGAGCTGGACTTTCTCATGCCAGAAGCAGGGTCTAGCCACCCTTGACACGGATTCCATTCTCTACCTCCTACCTGTTCCTCAATGTGCAGCTATCTCTCTAATACAGCCACCTCCCACTGACCATCTATCTATTGGACCTCTAGATACACTCAACTTGACCCACACCACACTGGCTGCAGGAATAAGTGACCACCTCTCAGTCACATCTTGATTCTGTGCAACTCGGGCCTATTTGCTATAAACCCACCAACTAGAACTCCCCCCGGGAAGCCTGGTTGGGTAATGCCCTGGGCCACAATCGATGCTTTGGCCCAGTGGCCTTATCTCTCTTTCTTGTTCCCTACCCATTGATTGAGTGTGCCTGTCTAGATGGCTACCCACTTCCCACTGACCCTGCTAAACATGCCTTTTCTCTCTGGGATCTGTAGGTAACATTTACTGTTTGTGTTATTCCATGTGTTTTTGTTGTGCTGACTCCTCTGTGTCTTGCCTGAGCAACACCCCTGAAATTATTTCTTTCTGGTCAGGGCTATCTTGGTAGGAATAAACTGGACAATGGTCAGACAAAAGCATGAGGGCATTTGCCAGTATGAACAAGTTTGCTGTGAGAGGGAAAAATGTTTCCCAAATGGCTCTCGAACTTCAGCATGCATCAGAATTCTCTGGAGGACTTGTTAAAACACAGACTGCCCCCTGCCCCAGAGTGTTTTATTCAAGAGGTCTGGAGGATCGATAATATGCATTTCATTTTTATTGGTGCATTATAATTAAACATACAAGTTGGATTCATTGTGATATAAATGCACCTACCACAATTTGGTTAATTTCATTCCACAGTACTTCTCTTTTCCCTCCCATCTTTATCCCCTAACCTCTAACCCCCAACCCCTTCCTCTACTCTACTGGTCTCCCTATATTTTCATGAGATTCCGTTTTTATTACTTTTTCCAGCTTGCAAATAAGAGAGAAAACATATGACCCTTGACTGTCTGAGCTGGGTTTATTTCAGTTAGCATGATGTTCTCCAGTTCCATTTATTAACCTGCAAATGACACAATTTTGTTCTTTATGGTTGAGTGAAACTCTACTGTGTATATGTAGCACATATACTTTACCCATTAATATGTAGATAGATACCTAGTCTGGTTCCATAACTTGGCTATTGTCATTTGTGCTGCTATAAAAATTGGTTTGTATGTATCACTGTAGTATGCTGACTTTAGTTCTTTTGGACTAAGGAGTGTTATAGCTGAGTCATATGGTGATTTCATTCTTAGTCTTTTCAGGAATTTCTATATTGATTTCCAAGTGGTTGTACTAATTTACAGCTCTACTAACAATGTATAAGTGACAACTCAAAGTGAATTAAAGACCTAGAAATTAGACCCCAAACCTTGCAATTGCTAGAAAAAAAACAGAGGCAATGCTCCAATATATAAGTACAGGGGTCAACTTCTTTAATAAGTCTTTTAAATCTCAGGAAATAAAATGAATGCTCAAGAAATGAGATATCATCAAATTAAAAAACTTCTGCACAGCAAAGAAAAGAATTCAGATCAAGAAGAGAGAGCCTACAGAATGGGAGAAAATATTGCCGTCTACTCTTCTGAGAGAATATATGAAGAACCCAAGAAACTTAATACCAAAGAACCAAAGAGCTCAATCAACAAAAGGGCAAATGAACTGGACAGATGTTTCTCAAAAGAAAAATCACAAAGGACCAACAAATCTTTGGAGAAAAGTTGAACATCTTTAGCAATCAGGGAAATACAAATAAAAAAAAAATGACACTAAGATTTCATCTCACTCAGGTGAGAGCGCAATCATCAGAAACCAAATAGTAATAAGTGCTGGTGAGATGCAAGGAGAAAGAGAACTTGCATTCTTAACACCCCAGGTGATGCTGATGCTGGTGACCTGAGACTGCACTTTAAGTATCCTGGATGTTTAGTAGCAGGACAGTTGCAGGTTAATGTAGTGGTGGTGGGGACTCAAGGAAGTTCCCTTCTGGTTGAGAGTGAACTATTTCAGTGAAGGTAAAAGAAAGGTCATAATTTGGGAAGGAGAAAGAGTGGGAAGCTGTTGAAGATTTGAGGAGAAAGGAGAAAATGCCTTACAATCATTTAATAAATGAGAGTATACATATATTAGACTAAAGAAATATAGCATACATTTTGGGTAGCAATAAGGGCCCACTAGAGGTCAAAAGTCATGAATTTAAAATGAATGCAACCAGAATGTTTGTACATTTTATTATAGCAATGTTTAGTTGCATAAATGGAAGTTTAGACAGGTGGAGAGATGAATTTGTCCAGGGTTCAAGTTTTGATTAGAGAGTGGTAAGAAGTGAGGACAGAACAAGGGATTGAGAATGCTTTCAAGGAAGGATATATGATGGAAATGGAATTTCAATTTGATAAGGAGGAAAAGCAAGAGAGTAGAAGACTAAGGGACAGTGGAAAGGGAGCAAGTGTGAGGGAAGGTTTTATTATGGCTGCGGCATCATTGAATATTAGAGAATAGAAAGTCTGAAATTAAAATTAAGAAAGGTTTGCATTTAATTAGCATAATAAGGTATGGTTTATGATCATGGAATTTTGTGGTTGATGGAAATATTGAGATCAAGATGACAGATAAGAGGAGTTCATGATCCCAAAGTCCGGGATGTTAGAAACACCATTTATATCAACAGTGAAATGACTAAAATTGAAGATAAAAGTAGATTTTGGAGAAAGAGAGTGACAGTAAGTTGGGTGTTCAGGGTTTTGAAAATTGAGACATAAAAACCTGGGTTTTAAGGTGGAAGCTAGGAGAATGGGCTAGAATGGCAGCGAGTGCACTCTTCAACTTCCCTGCCCAGGGTTTGGGGTGTGTGTAAAAGAACAGCAGAGAAGCAGGAACAGCAGGCCCTCGGGAACATCCAGGCTTCAGTTAGACTACGAAAGCCAGTGCAGCCCCAGAGTAGAGGCTGAGATGTTTGGATGTTTTGGTGATGTCTACCTGACATGCCAGAGAGCATGGTGGAAGAGTTTCCTGTTGGGAAGGGATTGGGATTGAGACCAACCAGGGATACGGAGAGTTGTGAGGATTGGAGTAAGAGATGGATCAGCTGGGATTCTTAGTTTCTTGGGGAAACTGATTTCAGTCGTGGCAATGGCCGTCATTTGATGACTCCTGGTGACCTCAAGACAGTGAGTGATGTTGAGCTTATGCATATGGAGAACTGAGGAGGAGTAGGGGCCTGGGACCACCCTCCACCTTCTGGGTAGGGCATGAAGGACGTGGGGTGGGGTGGCCTTCCTCTGAGAGCTTGAGGCTATCTCTGGTCTAAAGATATAATCCTGGATGTACAGAGAAGTAATTTCTGACCCAGACTGCACAACTGAAATTATTTTAATTATAGGAAATGATTTTGTAAATGTTGACAGACAGAAAAGACTCTCAGTCACAGAGGGAATGGATGCAGCATTTTAGAGAGGGCTCACTATTTCTGCTGTGTAAAGGCATAATAGACTCAATGATGGGGAATTCCTATTATCTATCTAGCTCATGATTGGCTAATTTTTTTTTTTTTTTTTTTTTTTAGCTATTAAAATTGGTTTCTTTTTCAAAGTGTTTCTTATCCAGCTGTCCATATAGTTGCTTTGGCTTTGCACTAAACTGTAACAGGGCCATCAAAATTTCTTCCAGAACCTTGATCTATAGGTAACCTCAGATATTTTCTTTTGGTGTTCCTTTAAACTTTAACTTCTATGGCACAAAAAATGAATCCAACAGTGTCTATTTCATGTTTCTGGTATGTGCACAGTAATTGGTTACATCCTCTGGGAGATACAGAAGAACTCCTTAAATGCTTGGTAGCTTAAGTGAAACTAAATGCTGCTTTGCATTTCTCAGCATTTTTTTTTTTTCTTGCTGAACATTTCCAGATAATATCAAAAGTGCATTCTGAGTTTAAATTTATTTTATTATGGCCATTATTAAAATTTATAGTTTAAGAGAAGGCCTGTTCATTTAGAAATTTCCACCTATGAACATTGCATTGATTATAGGACAGAACCAATTTTATAGTTGTGACTGAGAAAATCGAGAATATATAAACAAGCATCACTTCCAGCTACTGCCATATATCTCTGTTGTTTACAGCAAAACTCCTGGAAAATGACTTTATAGTTGATGTCTGTATTTCCATTAACTTGGCTCTCTCTTGCACCTGCTCGGTTTGTGCATTTCCCTATGCTGTCCATGGACCTCAGCAATGCTCTCTGTGGGTTGTCCATTTTTAGCTTCCATCTTCATGTTCATATAATTAACGTTTAGCCCTCATCTTGCTCTCTTAACACACCTGACACAGTTGTTAATGTTTTCCATCTTGAAATATTCCTTCCTTTGTCTTCTGGGATCCCAAATCCTTCAGGTTTTCCTATTTTCCCACTGACCTTTTTTTTTTTTTAAATCACACTCTTGCTTCCTCTCCTCATTTTTTAGATCTGTAAAATGTTATTAAAGACCAGGCTTCTATCTTAATGTTTAAAGGAAGGGTCATGCTGTTTTCCATAACAGCTGTACTAATTTACAGTCCTGCCAAGAGTATGCCCATGCATGTTCTGTACTCTCCATATCCTTGCCAGCATTCGTTATACTCTGCTTTTTTATGGTGGTCATTATAACTGGGGCAAAGGGATATCTCACTGTGGTTTTGAGTTGCATTTCCCTGATGACTGGTGATACTGAGCACCTTTTCATATACCCATTGGTCATTTGTATGTCTTTGGAGAAATGTCAATGCAGGTCTTCTGCCCACTTTTTAAATTATATAGTAGTGCAGAGCAGAATGGAGATTACCAGGGGAAGGGAGATGGGGAGATATTGGTCAAAGGATACATAATTACAATTTGATAGGAGGAATAAATTTCCAGAGCGCTCTTGTACAACAAGGTATCTGTAGTTAATGATGATATATTGTGTTCTTGAAACACAAAAATGAAAGTGAATGTTAAGTGCTCTCGCCACAAAAATGATAGCTCTATGAGGTAATGCATTTGTTAATTAGCTTGAGTTAACTATTGAACAAAACCACCGAGTCACGGTACTTCAGAGCATCATGCTGTACATGATAAAAACATAAATGTTGTCAGCTTAAAAAATGTTTAATGAGAAAGAGAAAATAAAAAGAAAGGAAAAAAAAAAAAGAACAGGAAAGAGAAATTTAGAAGACCAGGTCTGATTTTCTGGTCCTCGTCTTTTTGAATCCACATTCATCCTTCCGGTGCCCTCATCGAGCCTCCTGACTTTAAAATTATCCACAGGATGGAATGCGATGGTTTGTGTCTCCCTCAGCCCACTGTGATTGAAGGCTTGGTCCCCAGGGAGGTGACACTGGGGAGTGCTTTAAGAGGTGGGGCCTTGTGGGAGGCTTTTAGGTGATTGAGGCCGTGTTTTCAGAGGGGATTGTGGGGGCCTGTCTCTCTCTCTCTGAGTTATGGTGATGTAACCTATTCCACACACAGATGCCTCTTCCATGATGGGATGTAACCAAGAGGGAGGGCCTTCACCAGAACCAAGAGGATGCAAGCACCAGGCTGCAGAACCTTCAAAACTGTGAGTTAAGTAAACCCTCTACGTGTCAGCTGCCTCAAGCGTTTCATTGTAGAAACACAAAGCTGACAATATGTGATGCTTCCCAAATCTGTTTCTACCTGCAACCTCTCCCTGAACTCCACACTGAAGTATTCCACTCTTGGGAATTTCCCATTCACAGCAGGTGCCTCAGACTTAGCATGACCCAGCACTGGACACTGGTTTCTTCCTCTCTCCTATTCTTCCCATTTCAGTACCTGGTTTGCTCAGCCCGGATCTTGACAGTGCTGGTTCTTTTCCTTACACTCAAGATCCATGAATAAATATTTTGACTTTACTTCTGAAATATGTCCCAAATCCAGCCACTTCTGAGCACCTCATTGTTATCACCCTTGTCAAAGCCGTCGCCTGGGCTGCCACCAAGAACCGTACAACTTGTCTTCCACTCTTGTTCTCCTGGAGTCTAATTTACATACAGAAAACAAAGTGACCTTTTAGAAATGCCAATCAGATTATGTCCCTTCTTATCTCAGAAACTTCCAAAATATTTTCTGTCCCATTTTTTTTAATCACACTCTAAAACATGAAAGAAAGCCTTTTATTTCCCATTCATTTTCTATCATGCTCGCCCTGTCTCATGCACTCCGTCACACTGTTCTCCTTCCTGTTCAGCAAGCATGATAAGTGTTATGTTCCTACCTGAATCTTTGCCCTCATTGTGCCCTGGGCTGCAATGCTTTCTCTTAACATGTACACAGGCTCACTTTTTAATTTTAACCAGGTCTCTGTGCAAATGTTATCTACTCAAAGAAGAATTCCTGGACACCCTAATTTAAGGAGTTCTCCCTCCCTCTTTACTTACTATCTTTCTACCACACTTTACTCTTCTTTATCAACTGACATTAAATGACCTGTTTGTTACTTTTGTTTCTTCCATAGAATGGAAGGTTTCATAGCTTTCTTTCATAGCTTCCTGAGGTCAGCGATTTTTATTTTGTTTCTCTGTTATATCATAGATTTTATACAATGTCTGAAACATAGGAAAAATTACATTAAGTTATTTCCAGTGAGGTGAGTCAAAGCTGAATCATCTTCCAAACAGAGTTTGGTAAACATTTGATAGCTAGCTTCGAGTTGTTACTTTTTTGAAGAGTTACGGTCTAAATGAACATTTCTGATAAGGAAACAGAAAGAAAAATTTAAGCCCTTTTATATTTTAAATCTTGTGGTGAACCAGGTCGATAATAAATACTCATTTTATTTAATAGATGAGTTAAATAAAGTAATGAGTACAAGTATGTGTGTGTGTACACACACACACACACACAGACACACACACACACGAAGACATTAGAAATTACTAAAACCTCGAACAGTATCTTTCTTGCAAGGACTAGGCTTCTAATGTGAAAGTACTATTGAATGAGGCAAATAAAATGCATTTCACTATTAGAAAGATGTAGAATTCTTCTACGAGAACTTCTCAAAGCTTAAAAGGCAAGGAACTTTTTGTAATTGAAAATAACAGAGTGCATTTTAATTAACCAAAAACATGACCTCTTATACATAAGATTTACTTTGACAACCATTTGAGATAAAAATTATCTGTTTTTCAAACTTTCACATATCAACAGCACATAACAGAATTTCTTGAAAAGCTACACATGCAATAAAATGATTTGCAAATGTAAGTTTTTATCCTGTAAAGATACTAGGGGATGACATTGCTGGACGTGAAGTTCTGTCCTTCCTTACTGTGGTGACAGTGTGCACCTCCCCATCTCTCCTCTGCATTTAGTACACAGCCTAATGACAGGAATTGAGAGTGGACAGAGCAGGGGCTTGAGAAGACTTGGTTCAAGTTGTTGGGAATCGTCATGTCCAGTCCACATTTTAATCCCTAAACATGTATTCTTCAGCAAAATACCTAATCCCTCTCTGGCTCCAAAAAAAAATAGGATATCATTTGAACTTTAAACTGGATTTTTTCATCTGTAACTTGCTAGATTTTTGAGGTCCCAAGTCATTCATTTCAGAGAGATTTCCTCTTCATTAGTGCACTTGACTAATAAGGCCAATGTGGCTTAAAATAATGTGGAATCCTTGGTTTCAAATGATCTTTTCATTACTTCATTGCATGACATTACCTTAACTGTATTAATATTTTTACGTGATTTTTGTTGTTGTTATTGTAGTTTTTTTTTTTTTTTTTCCAGTGGTGCTGGTGGTGGAAGACAGTGGTGTGTGTGCTAGGCAAGCCCTGTACCACTGAGTCACTTTCCAGTCCTAGTTTCTTATGTTACCAAAAAAAAAAAAAAAAAAAAAGAGCTCTTTTAATAAAAAAAAAAAAATCACCTGGATTAGGTAAGATATAAGCAACACTCAAAAAGAGTTGATTACTTTCATGTATAAGGCTGTATGGGACAACTTTTTTGTTGCTTTGGAAATGAGTTTAATATAGTTAGGAAGAATCCAGGACAAAATAGAATTTTAATATGTTCATTGAGGAGCATATTAAGTTTTATTTTACACTAATACACATTTTATAGATATCCAACTTTTCTAAAATTTATTTTATTAAAGTGCAGTTTGTATGTAATATAAGGCACACATTTTAAATAGATGTTATATGGGTTGTGAAAATGTAAAATCATATCTCATGGACTGAATTACATACCCCTCAAAAAGAGAGATTGGAGTTCTAACCTCCAATATCTCAGAATGTGACCTTATTTGGAGAAAAGGCCTTAATAGAGGTAATCAAGTAAAAATGAGGTCATTAGGGTACTCCCTGATCCAATATAACTGGTGACCTTATAAAACGGGGAAGTTTGCACACAGAGACATGTACATGGAAAGATGCCACGTGAAGACTAGATTTATATGCTTCCACGAGCCAAACAGCCGTCAGCAGCTGGGAGGGAGGTGGCATCAGATCTTTCTCAGGCCTTCAGAGGAAGCATGGCATGCCAACATGTTGGTCTTGAACTTCCAGCCTCCAGACCCCTGTCACAGTAAATTGCTGTTGTTTAGGCTACTCCGGTTGTGGCACTTTGTGATGGCAGTTCTAAAAAACTGACATCCATAAAACTCTACTCTCTAAATAAGATATAAACTATTTCCATCACTCCGGAAATTTCCCTGGTATCTCCCTGAAGTCAACCGTCACTCCTTATTCCAAGCAAATACAATCTGATTTCTATCTCTATAGATTAGTTTTGATTGTTCTCAAACTGTGTATGAATAGCCTCATGTAGCATGTTCTCTTTTTTGTCTGCTTTCTTTCACTCAGTGTACTAATTTTGAGATGCTTCTGTGTATTGAGTGGGTCAGTAGTCATTCCTTTTTATTGTCAGATAGTGTTTTCAGTTTTTCTTTTCCCAAGTTGTTACAGTGGACCTGATTGATGATAAATATGTTTGTCTATTTGTGGATTCTCTCTTCTATTCCCTGATTATTTTTAAATACTATTTTATATATTCTGGTACTCTAAATATAACTTGAGAATAAATAATTAGTATGATATTCAAAATGCATTATTTCTGAAACTGAACTTCAAACCTAAAAGAAATGAAATTTATCTGATAAGGCTGTATCGTTTTATCTGATAAAATGATTATTATTAATACATCTCCGTGCAGAGATGGCAAATGATGTCTTCTTTGGGGTCATTCAATGGTACCATTTTGTCTATTGTGTGAAATTCAAATACTTGAAAAAATTAACATGGGCTCCTATTCTGGAATGCGGCTTTCCTCTGCTTCATCTTTTCCCATTCCTGTGATTTTTCCAAAATCCCTCTGCACAGTGAGCTGTGTTATCCTTCAGTGCTGAAAGTGATACATCAAATATATATGCCGGGTTGGGCATGTGGCCCAGTGGTAGAACACTTGTCTAGCATGCATAAGACCCTGGGTTTGATCCCCACCACACCAACTCACACACACACACACACACACAATGTACTCTAAAGAGCTTATTTTCAGCTCTTATCCTGCATCCATGAAGATAATGACTCTTCAAAAGTTGCTATAAAAATTCTTTAATAGGTGGCACCAACCTTAGATGCTAAAATATGCTAATTTTATGTTTTAGGACACACTGTACCCATTATAGTTACAAAATTCTTCAAGCTGTCCCTTAAACATACAAACAATTGTGATTTTTTTTTTTTCTGTGATCTTTTAATTCATCTGGAATGTTTTTTCTTCTGTTACCTACAGGGCTGTACATGGATTTCCATTTCTTCTATAAAGCATTCCTTGATAGTTCCCTTTGACGGTGACTATTCACATGGTCCATTGCATTAACCACTATGTAGAACGCATGATGAGCACTCCGAATGTGTGTTGCAAGAGTAAAAGAAGTCAGCATTGTATTAGTACACTGTAATTTAGATTTGGTATTCTTCTTCTGGACTTCAAGTTCCACAGAGCAAGGCTAATTTCATATAGAGTAGAAGAATCTTTCACGTGAAAAGATAAACTTCAGAGCTCAAGCCACATGATCATTTAAAAATGATTTTCTAATGAGCTTTGATTTGAGAAAATCAAGCACTGGTAACATTTACCAAACATCTATCCTGATTCAAGAGAAAGATGCATGGTAGAGGGTTAGGATGTGATTTTCTGGGGGTTAGAGGTAAGGTTCTGCAGATTCTATGTCTATAAGACAGGAAGCCCTTAGAGGAAGCCTTTAAATGGAGAAGCCTGATAGCAGTTGAAAGCTGGACAGGGTGAATGAAAGTCTGAAAGGAGGAACCAGTTGTAAGAACACAGTAAAGGTTTTGAGTGTGAGGATTTAGATTAGAGAAGTAGCAATAAAAAAGAGAAAGACCAGAAGGGAGACAGTCAAGAGAGTTTCAGTGACCAGTTAGATAGAACTCCACGAGAACTTAGAGTTTAAATTAGAATATTCATATTCCCAGCTGGCCAGTTCTCCAGCTCACTTTCCCCTCTCTCCTTTCCTTTCCTTAAGTGTAAAGAAACTCATAGTAGAAAAGTGGCTTCACAGTTTATCTTCATTTGTAGGAAAGTTTAAAACAATGACTCACACTGTCACTGTATTATGTAGACATTTAGAAATAAGGTATATTTTAATAATGTTTCAATGTATAAGCCAGTGATTTAAATCCTATCATAAGGACAAGAAGACTTACTTGGTAGAAAACCAGGTCAATGAGACCCTTTTGGAGGAGGACAAAGTAAAATGTACCATGTGGGAGGGGGAATGTGTCAAGGGGGAGGGTCACTGGGGATGTGTGCAATCAAGCTGAGCATGCTCACCTTCTGCTAACAATTGCTATGCAGACATTATCTAACAATTGCTCTTAATACGTAGTATTTATGATGAGTCTGATGTTCCAAAATCCCTAATGGTTTCTGTATACTTCATTGCATTGTAGTAAGATTGTAAAGATGTTTAGTCCAGGAAACACATTTCCCATATACTTACATTGAAAAAAAAGATTTGGATTTTTAAAATGTCCACATAGAAGAGAGAATATGCAGTATTTGTATTTCTGTACCTGATTTATTTCATGCAACATAATGTCCTCCATTTTCAGCCATTTTGATGCAAATACCAGGATTTCATTTTTATTTATGACTTAATAATATTCCATTATGTATAACACATTTTCTAGTGCACACTGTATGCATATGTTGAAATATCACACAGAACCCCACTAACATGTAAAATTAATATATGTTAATAAAAAATAAAATAAACAGGGAGGAAGAACAATGAAATCGTAATACCACAGAAATCAAAATGTCATTCATACTATCTTTTTTTAAAAAAATTATTTATTTATTTGGATTCATTGTGCACAAATGGGGTACAACTGTTGTTTCTCTGGTGAATAAGAGACTCATACTATCTTTAGATAACCATAATTTACCTTGTAGTACTACATAATCTTCACATTTCACTTTCTTTTTTTTATTGTAAACAAATGGGATACATGTTGTTTCTCTGTGCATGGAGTAAAGGCATACCATTTGTGTAATCATAAATTTACATAGGGTAATGTTGTTTGATTCATTCTGTTATTTTTTCCCTTCCCCTCCACCCCTCTCACCCCTCTTTTCCCTCTATACAGTCCTTCCTTCATTCATTCTTACCACCCTCCCTAACCCTAACTCTAACCCTAACACTAACTCCTCCCACCCCCCATTATGTGTCATCATCCGTTTATCAGAGAGATCATTCTTACTTTGGTTTTTTAATATTGGCTTATCTCACTTAGCATGATATTCTCCAATTTCATCCATTTGCCTGCAAATGCCATAATTGTATCATTCTTTATGGCTGAGTAATATTCCATTGTATATATATACCACAGTTTCTTTATCCATTCATCAATTGAAGGGCATCTAGGTTGGTTCCACAATCTGGCTATTGTGAATTGAGCCGCTATGAACATTGATGTGGCTGTATCTCTGTAGTATGCTGATTTTAAAGTCCTTTGGGTATAGGCCAAGGAGTGGGATAGCTGGGTCAAATGGTGGTTCTATTCCAAGTTTTCTAAGGAATCTCCACACTGCTTTCCAGAGTGGCTGCACTAATTTGCACCCCACCAGCAATGTATGAGTGTACCTTTCTCCCCACATCCTCTCCAACACCTACTGTTGCTTGTGTTCTTGATAATTGCCATCCTAATTGGGGTGAGATGGAATCTTAGGGTGGTTTTGATTTGCATTTCTCTTATTACTAGAGATGTTGAACATTTTTTCATATGTTTGTTGATTGCTTGTAGATCTTCTTCTGTGAAGTGTCTGTTCATTTCCTTAGCCCATTTGTCGATTGGGTTATTTGTATTCTTGGTGTAGAGTTTTTTGAGTTCTTTATAGATTCTGGAAATTAGTGCTCTATCTGAAGTATGATTGGCAAAGATTTTCTCCCACTCTGTAGGCTCTTTCTTTGCATTGCTGATGGTGTCCTTTGCTGAGAGAAAGCTATTTAGTTTGAATCTATCCCAGTTATTGATTCTTGCTATTATTTCTTGTGCTATGGGAGTCCTGTTGAGGAAGTCTGGTCCTAAGCTGACATGTTGAAGATCTGGACTTACTTTTCCTTCTATAATCTGCAGGGTCTCTGGTCTGATTCCGAGGTCCTTAATCCATTTTGAGTTAGTTTTGTGCATGGTGAGAGATATGGGTTTAGTTTCATTGTGTTGCATATGGATTTTCAGTTTTCCCAGCACCATTTGTTGAAGAGGCTATCTTTTCTCCATTGCATATTTTTGGCCCCTTTGTCTAGTATGAGAAAATTGTATTTATTTGGGTTTGTATCTGTGTCCTCTATTCTGTACCATTGATCTACCTGTCTATTTTGGTACCAATACCATACTGTTTTTGTTACTATTGCTTTGTAGTATAGTTGAGGTTCTGGTATTGCGATACCTCCAGCTTCATTTTTCCTGCGAAGGATTGCTTTAGCTATTCTGGGTTTCTACATTTCACTTTCTTATTTGATGTTTGTACTAATATTAAGAAGGCAACATTATTACCTTAATTTTATAGATAAAAATTCAGTTTCCGAATGTTTAGGCAATGTCGAGGATTTTTTTAACTTCTGAGTAGCACCTCTTCACCTTATTCTTGGTTCAGAGTTTCTTGTTCCAGTGTGTGTGTGTGTGTGTGTGTGTGTGTGTGTGTGTGTGTGTGTCTGTATGTGGTGGTGGGTGATGGTGGGAATCACTGAAGGTTAATCGGAAGACATGGAAGACATAGTTCTTTGCCACGCCCGTTGCTCCAACTTGCACTCTGCTAATTCCCTGGTGGTGGAGAGCACTGTTTTACAAAGTGTGTTCTGCCCAATTCTCCTCCCTCAGACCCTGCAGGTTGCTGTGGCCATCTCTTTTCTTTACTGTCCCTGACTGGGCAAGCTGTGGGTGTACCTGAGTCTACTCTTTGATTGTCTGTTTTGTCTCTGAGGTGGCTTCCCACACCTGATCCCTCTGGCACTTGGAAGGTGATGTTGGCAGTGAAGAAAAACCAGGACAAGAACTAGGCAACATGTGCCCTGGGTCAGAAGGTCCAAGAACAAGGTCCTCGTGGAAAAGAAGAACCATTCATTCCCCGTGTCTTGAGGATCTGCCCATAGCATTACTGTGTCACCTCCATGCCACATCTTTGGGTCCCAGTCTGATCTTGACTTGTGCAGACAGAGCTCAGTTTTGCCCTGACTCAGCTGTCTCTGCTCTGTCTCCGGCTGTTCCCTTCGTCTCTTCTCCCTGGTGCTCTGCCTCCCTGTTCCAGCGTTCTCGCCACCATGCCTCTCAGCAGTTCTAGCTCCAACAGGTGTTGGCCTTCTGCCCTGTGACTACTCATCTCTCTGTTCCCTGTTTCTGTTCTGTCCCAGATTTCCCAATCTATGTGGCATTTTTTTCTTGTCCAACAGGTGTCATGTACAAGGTTCTTGGCTCTTTTCAATGTGAGATTTCCTCCTCTTCTAGGGCACTTGAATTCCATCCTCTGACGCTGTACTTGGGAAAAGAGCCAGTGGATGATACTGGCTATCATGCCTTTCCCCCTGTCCCCACATCTGACTCTGCCTTTCTTATAAAAAAAAAAAAAAAATTGTTCAGTTATACCTGACAGTGGAATGCATTTTGACACATCACACAAAAATGGAGTATAGCATCTCATTTTTGTGGTTGTACATGATGTAGAATCACACTGATCATGTAGTCATATATGCACATAGGGTAATAATATCCAATTCATTCTATTGTCCTTCCTACTCTCGCATCCTCTCCCCTCCCTTTTATCTTATTTAAATACCTCTATTCTTCACTAGGCACTCCCCACCTTTGACCTTATTGTACCTTGGCATCTGCATATCAGAGAAAACATTTGACCTCTGGTTTTTTGGGATTGGGTAATTTCACTTAGCATGATATTCTCCAGCTTTAACCATTTACTGCAAATGCAATGATTTCATTCTTCTTTAAGACCGAGTAATATTCCATTGTGTATATATACCATTGCGTGTATTTTCTTTATCCATTCATCTGTTGAAGGGCATTTAGGTTGGTTCCATAGTTCAGCTATTGTGAGTTGAACTGTATAAACATTATGTGATTGTGTCAATGCTGTATGCTGATTTTAAGTCCTTTTGGTATTAGAGTGAAGAGTGGGATAACTACATGAAATGGTGGTTCCAATTCAAGTTTTCTGAGGAATCTCCCTACTTTCCATGATGGTTGCACCAATTTGTGGATCCACCAGCAATGTTTGAGTGTAACTTTTCACCCACATTCTTATTTTTATTCTTGATAATTGTTATTCTGACGGGGGTGAGATGAAATATTAGAGCAGCTTTAATTTGCATTTCTCTAATTGCTAGAGGTGTTGAACATTTTATCATGTTTTTTGATCAATTGTATTTCTTCTTCTGTGAAGTCTATGTTCAGTTCCTTAGCCCATTTTTTATTGGGTTATTTACTTTTTGGTGTTACGTTTTTTGAGTTATTTATATATTTTGGAAATTAGTGCTCTATCTGAGGTGACTGTATATTTTCTTCCACTCCGTAAGCTCTCTCTTCATGTTATTGGTTGTTTCCTTTGCTGAGAAGAAGCTTTTTAGTTTGAATCCATCCATTTCTTGATTCATGATTTTACTTCTTGTAGTGTAGGAGTCTTGTTAAGGAAGTCAGATCCTAACCTACGTGATGAAGATTTCGGTATACTTTTTCCTCTACTAGACACAGTATCTCTGTTCTGGTGCCTAAGTCTTTGATCTACTTTGAGTTAATTTTTGTGCAGGATGAGAGATAGAGGTTTAATTTCATTTTTTTTACATATGAATTTCCATTTTTCCAAGCATCATTTGTTGATTAAGCTATCTTTACTCCAGTGAATGTATTTGGTGCTTTTGTCTAGTACGAGATAACCATATTTCTGTATTTTCTATTCTGTACCAGTGGTCTATGTGTCTGTTTTGGTGCAAATACCATGCTGTTTTTTTTAACTACTGCTCTGTAGTATAGTTTAAGGCCTGGTATTGTGATTCCTCCTGCTTCACTTCACTAAGGATTGCTTTGGCTATTCTGGGTCTCTTATTTTTCCATATAAATTTCATAATTGCTTTTTCTAGTTCTGTGAAGAATGTCATTGGGACATTCCATTTTAATAGGATTTGCATTATATCTGTATAACACTTTTGGTAGTATAGCCATTATGATAAAATTAATTCTGCCTATCCAGAAGCATGGGAGATCTTTCCACATTTTAAGGTCTTCTTTAATTTCTTTTTTTTAATGTTCTGTAGTTTTCATTATAGAGGTTGCTCGCCTCTTTTGTTGTTTCCCAAGTACTTTATTTTATTTTTGAGGCTATTGTAAATGGGGCAGTTTTCTTAATTTCTCTTGCAGTACATTCATCACTGATGTATAGGAATGGGTTTGATTTATGGGTATTGGTTTTATATCCTGCTACTTTGCTGAATTCATTTATTAGTTCTAAAAGTTTTCTAGTGGAATTTTTGGATCATCTAAATATAAAATCATGTCAATGGCAGATAATGATAGTTGAAGTTTTTCTTTTCCTATTTTTTTCCCTTTAATTTCTTTCTTCTATCTAATTGCTCTGGTTAGACTTTCCAGGATGATGTTGAATAGAAGTGGTGAAAGAGGGCATCCCTGTCTTCTTCCAGTTCTTAGAGGGAATGCTTTCAGTTTTTCTCCATTTAGAATGATGTTGGCCTTGGGTTTAGCATACATAGCTTTTACAATGTAGAGATGTGTTCCAGTACAACTAGTATTTTAAACATGAAGGTGTGCTGTATTTCCTCAAATTCCTTTTCTGCATCTGTTCAGATGATCATGTGATTCTTATCTTTAAACCTATTGATGTGATGAATTATGCTTATTGATTTCCATATTTTGAACCAACCTTGTATCCCTGGGATGAACCCCACTTGATGGTGGTGCACTATCTTTTTTTAATGCATAAGTTAATTTTAATGCTTAAATTCTTTCACTGAGGGAGTTCTGGATTTTTTTAAGCTCTTCATTAAACCTCACCTTCTGGGCAACTTTCTAAGATAATTTAAATAAGTCATGAATTTGGGTACAGACTAAACTTCAACAAGGCAAGATCACATTATGCAATTTTAATGAGGTTGGTGCTCTATATGTTTTGTATGTGATTTGTCAGAATTTTATTGGAAATTTTTGCATCTATATTCATCAGGGGTATTGCCCTGGCTTTCTTTCCTTATGTGTCCTTGTGTGGTTTTGATATTAGGGAGATACTAGCCTTATAGAATGAATTTGGAAGAGTTGCCTTCTTTTCTATTCCATGCAATAATTTGAGGAGTATTGGTGTTAATTCTTCATTGAAGGTCTTGTAGAACTCAGTTGAGAATCTATCGGTCCTGGGCTTTTCTTGGTTGGTAGGCTTTTGATGGTGTCTTCTATTTAATTGCTTGAAACTGATCTGTTTAAATTGTGTGTCCTCCTGATTCAGTTTGGGTAGGTCATATGTCTCTAGAAATTTGTCAATGTCTTCAAGGTTTTCTGTTTTATTTGAGTATAAATTTTCAAAAGAGTTTCTATCTTCTGTATTTCAGTAGTGTGCATGATGATACTTCCTTTTCATCACAAATTTTAGTAATTTGAGTTTTCTCTCTCTTTGTTAGCATGACTGGGGTTTTATCAATTTTATTTATTTTTTCAAAGAACCTACTTTTTGTTTTGTAAATTAAAAAAAATTTCTTTTTTGTTTCAATTTCATTCATTTCAGCTCTGATTTTAATTATTTCCAGTCTTCTACTTTTTTTTGATGTTGATTTGTCCTTCCTTTTCTTTTTTTAATTATTTATTTATTTTAATTAAAAATCATAAATTTACATAGGGCAATATTGTTTGATTCATTCTGTTATTTTTTCCCTCCCCCCCACCCCTCCCACCCCTCCTTTCCCTCTATACAGTCCTTCCTTCCTCCATTCTTACCACCCTCCTTATCCCTAACCCTAAACCTATTCCTAACCCTAACGCTAATCCCTCATACCCCCCCTTATGTGTCCTCATCCGCTTATCAGCGAGATCATTCGTCCTTTAGTTTTTTGAGATTGGCTTATCTCACTTAGCATGATATCCTCTAATTTCATCCATTTGCCTGCAAATGCCATAATTTTATCATTCTTCATGGCGGAGTAATATTCCATTGTATATATATGCCACAGTTTCTTTATCCATTCATCAACTGAAGGGCATCTGGGTTTTTCCCACAATCTGGCTATGGTGAATTGAGCAGCTATGAACATTGATGTGGCTGTATCTCTGTAGTATGCTGATTTTAAAGTCCTTTGGGTATAGGCCAAGGAGTGGGATAGCTGGGTCAAATGGTGGTTCTATTCCAAGTTTTCTAAGGAATCTCCACACTGCTTTCCAGAGTGGCTGCACTAATTTGCACCCCACCAGCAACGTATGAGTGTACCTTTCTCCCCACATCCTCTCCAACGCCTATTGTTGCTTGTGTTCTTGATAATCGCCATTCTAACTGGGGTGAGATGAAATCTTAGGGTAGTTTTGATTTGCATTTCTCTTATTACTAGAGATGTTGAACATTTTTTCATATGTCTGTTGATTGCTTGTAGATCTTCTTCTGTGAAGTATCTGTTCATTTCCTTAGCCCCTTTGTTGATTGGGTTATTTGTATTCTTGGTATAGAGTTTTTTGAGTTCTTTCTATATTCTGGAAATTAGTGCTCTATCTGAAGTATGATTGGCAAAGATATTCTCCCACTCTGTAGACTCTGTCTTCAAATTACTGATAGTGTCCTTTGCTGAGAGAAAGCTTTTTAGTTTGAACCTATCCCAGTTGTTGATTCTTGCTTTTATTTCTTGTGCTATGGGAGTCCTGTTGAGGAAGTCTGATCCTAAGCCAACAAGTTGAAGATTTGGACCTACTTTTTCTTCTATAAGATGCAGGGTCTCTGGTCTGATTCCAAGGTCCTTGATCCATTTTGAGTTGAGTTTTGTGCAGGGTGAGAGATAGGGATTGTTCTTCCTTTTCTAAGGCTTTTAGGTACAATGCTAGGTCATTTATTCATTGACTTTCTATTCTTTAATGAATTAGTTCAATGCAATGAACTTTCCTGTTAGCACTGCCTTCATAATGTCCCAGGGATTTTTATATGTTTTACTGATGTTCTTATGTACTTCTAAGTATTTTTTTTTATTTCATCCCTGATTTCTTCTGAGATCCATTTGTCATTTAATAGCATATCATTTAATC
The DNA here is from genome assembly GCF_902686455.1 of Sciurus vulgaris. Taxonomy (NCBI): domain Eukaryota; kingdom Metazoa; phylum Chordata; class Mammalia; order Rodentia; family Sciuridae; genus Sciurus; species Sciurus vulgaris. The sequence continues at coordinate 17,957,633 of NC_136470.1, read as the reverse complement.
TCCAAGTGTTGGAGAAGTTTATATTTTTTATTTTATCATTATTTCTAATTTCACTTCTTGAAGATCTGATAGAATGCAGGATATTGTCTCTATTTCTTTGTATTTGCTAAGAGTTACTTTGTGGCATACGATATGGTCTCTTTTAGAGAAGGATCTGTGCACTGCTGAGAGGCAAGTGTATTCACTCATTGATGGATGAAATATTCTATGTATGTCTGTTAAGTGTAAATTGTAGATTGAATGGTTTAGTTCTATAGTTTCTTCATTTAGTTTTTGTTTGGAAGATCTATCCAGTGGTGAGAGAGGTATGTTAAAGTCACCCATTATTATTGTGTTGTGATCCATTTGATTCCTGAAATTGAGAAGGGTTTGTTTGATATACATAGATGCTCCATTGTTTGGGGCATAAATATTCATGATTGTTATGTCTTGCTGATGTATAATTCCCAATCAGTATGAAATGTCCTTCTTTGTCCCTTTTGATTAACTTTGGCTTGATGTCCACTTTATCTGATGTGAGGATGGAAACCCCTGCTTGTTTACCTGATCCATGTGAGTGATGTGATTTTTCCCATCCTTTCACCTTCAATCTGTGGATGTCTTTGCCTATGAGGTTCTGACTTTGCTTTTCTGAGATCACATCTTGACTTAGAATGAGGGTCTTACTTTCTTAAAGGTTGGTTGCAGCATGGCCACCTCCTCACAGGGCTTGCACACCATTGCTGGGGATTGCCATAAGGATTGACAAGCTGCAAAAGGAAGTATGAATTAGATTCAAACAATAGTCTTGGATTATCACACAACTGACAGCAGCTCTGATTCCTATCTCAAATCCTCTAAAGATATAATTTGTGGCTGAAGCTCCTTGTTTCTCCTTAGAACACTTTTTCCACATTAAAAATAATATTTCCATGTACATTAGAAATTGCACAAAAACTGACTTGGCCATTAAACACTTTAAGAGGCTCAGGAGGGTTAACCATCTCATTCTCTTGCTGGCTTGATCATTTTTGTGACTGTGCCGCAGTGACACTGAGCACAGCTGACACCAGCGTGAATGGTGTGCCAAGCCACCCCTCAGCACCATTTGCTCCACAACAGGTTTCAGCAATAATTCAAAGTTGAGAGAGTCGAAGGTGAGAAGTGTCACATTTAGGGTGAGAGAGTCCTATCCCAAAGTGGGGGAACCTTGTATTATTTGGGCTGGAGCCTCAAGTCTGATGCTGAACCCTCCAACAATGCCAACTGGTGGGGAAATTCAGGATTGAAAGGAACCAGTGATGGTCATAAAGATGGCTATTAGGACAGTTACGGTGTTCAGAGGGATATGGCTATCTCAGATATGAGTTCCCCTAGAGCCCATTTTAGGAGTGGGTAGAGGGTTGGTGCAGTGAGTGGACGGCCCAGTCTGGGAGGCGTTTCATGGAAGTTAAGGGAACAGGACAACTCACTCCCAAGTGGGTAGTTCAATGTGTTGAAAGAGGATTCCTGCCTTTATCAAGGAATGCAAAGGACAGGTACAGCCCCCATAGTAAGAATGGGGAAAGGGTATGGCAAGTTGTCAAGGCCATAGCTAGGAGGTCAGGGGGTCACAGAAGGATTGCAGACTTAGTATGGGAATAAATTCTCTTTGGACAGGCAGCTGGCCAGGGCTCTCCAGGCCCACTGGATAGCAGCTGTTATAGTTTCTTCTCTAAGACCTGTCTTGGTTGAGATGGAATCAGTCACTGGATGGAACTGAATTTCCTCATGGAAGGAGTTGATAACTGCAGGGAAAGGGAGATGTAGCAGGGAGTGACTGGTGTAATATTGTGATAAGACAGAGTGATAAATTCTCCTGGTTTGCCTGGACTGAGGGGCTTCTTGGGATATGGGGGTTAGAGTTTTTTAAAACTGGAACAGTCCTGGGCAAATCAGGATACACTGGTCATACTATTTGGAAATATATTTGATGGTCTTGGTCAAATGCCTCTTTACATGTTGTTCAAGATTAAATAAGAAAAGCAATCAAACAAAAATAGCTCTCATAGTTTATACAAAACATGAAATGTAGAACTGATAGTAATCTGGGTGAGAAGTAAATATTCACTTGCTTTTTGTTGATATATATACACAATCACAGACCTTCAAGTTTTTGACTTGAGAAGGAAGTTAGATGTCATTTTTAATCTCTCATTATGTGAATGATAAAATTGAGAGTCAGGAAGATTGGATAAATAAGTCAAGTTTTGGTAGCTAATTTAGAGCATGTATTTTCTGAGTTTAGATTCTTTTTCTGCCTTTACTGATTTTTTCTTTTTTTGGTTAGTACCAAATATTTTTCCTTTTTCCTCTTGGCACGAGACTTACCAGGCATGGTCTGGTTCTTTTATCAGTTCAATTCAATTGGCCTTTTTCATAAGGTTATAGTACAATCTACTATAGAACTGTAAGGATGTCAAGGGGTAATGTTTCTGTGACAATTATTACTACCACTACCAATGCATTATGACTATTACCACAGTTAAACAGCATGAAAGGAATATCAGATAGATTTTGTTGTCATTCCATTTCTTAGGTAGGTTGAAATGAAGAACACCATGAATTTAAGGAGTCTAGCAGCACTTCTTGACTACTTGATATCCCTTTGTGGTCCCTGCTGTAAATCTCTGGAATGGAAACTTGGCTCTGGAATCAGTCAATTTACTCTTTCCTCGCTGTTGTCATTTTGGTTACTGACTAGGCTGTAAGTCATGCTCAGGAGGAAAACAAATAAGGTACTGCACAGTGACCAAAGCTTCGACCCTAAAACTGTAACAAGAGAATTCCATACCTGCGGAGTCAGTGAAAATGACAAATAACTCTTTAAACTTCAAAGTTTAAAGGAGCAGATCGATTTCAACTGGAGGGTCAGCTTGGCATTTTTTCATTCCACGTATTGTCAGGTCCATGATGTCTAACATGCCCAGAGTAGCTCCTGGGGGATCGCCTGCCACCGAGAGTCACAAATAGAAGGATGTTTTGAACAAGTCCATGGATAAGATGTGTTTGTAATTTAAAGGTGCTTCAGGTGAGTAGTAGAGAAAAAACATTTCAGATTTTTCACTCCTTACAATTTATGCTAAAAGACTACCCTTGAAAGAGCTCCTTGTTATTTTGCTGGCACCTTTTGAGACTTCAAGAATAAATTTGATTTGGATTAGAAGTTGAAAATACATATTCATCTTTTGGTACTTGAACACTACAAAATTACCAAATGGGTAAATAAATAAATATTAATACCAATGACTTTGTTTTTTGTTTGTTTGATTGTTTACGTGACATCACAGATTTAGTTTGGTTGAATTGACTGATTTCTTTGTCCAACATAATGCCCTGGCTATTTTGGAATTGAGTAGATATTTTTTATGAAAATTCTTCCATCTGTTCCCAAGAGAGGTATGAAGTGTTTTGAAAGGCAAAGAAAGAAAATAGTTGTTACCAGGGGCCAAAGACTGCATATCTGGGATTAAAAATATGTTCTCACATACTAGAATCAAGGAAGACAAATTGATATTTAAAAGTTAAATGATCTGTCTCCAGAATTCCAACAAATATATATATATATATATTTTTTTTTTTCTATTACCCCAAAGTTTACCTTAGTATATTTTCTAGATAGTTCTACAAGTCCCTTGATGGCCAGTAGGTAATCTCTCATGCAAAGTTTTCTCTCTTTTTAAAATTTGGATAATGTCACCTCTATCATGGTCTTACATAAGAGCCTAGCTCAATGTTATGTAAGTTGTAATAACTAAGAGTTTCAGTCTTCAGTAGGTATAAGGTTTATTAAATACAAACTTAGTGAAATTCATTGTTTTTCCTACTTAGTGTTTCACTTTAAATAGTCACCCTCTTCCCCCACTCTGTATAAAAGACCTTGCATGTACTTGTTGAAGGCAGTTAAAAATTAGCTTCATGAGAAGATCGAGTTTAGATAGTTAATATACTCATATTGGGAACTTAGAGATTGCTTTCTCAGACAGAGTAAGAGTTTATCTCTATAATATATTGTTTTCAATAAAGGTTTGGTCCTTACATTAATGACACCAATATTTATTACAAAGGAAAATCCAATACAGCACATCTTGTCAGATTAAGGAGCTCCTGAATCAACCTTCAGAAGACAAGTAGAGCTTCTGAGTGCACAGATGGCATTGCGTGGGGCACTGCCAGCAGGCAATCCTAATTATGCCTTCCTCTGGCATGTGACAATACTTCCCCTGAAATATTGTAGGCAGGCACTCAGGACAGCAACCAATAGTGTGCTTTTTAGGTACTTATGTTGAATTGAGGCTCTTTTCTGCTACGTATAAAATTGCCTAGTTTTATCATTTATTTGATGTGATTCAAGTAATAATTTTATAATTTTATCAAGAATACATTCTTATTTTAATCTATAAAATACAAAAGGAAGTAAGAAAAGCATATTCCATGATATGCTGCAAAAGAGCAGTATCTGTTTTCTGTGGGCAAAATAAAAGTTGAAATCTTCATGTATTTTCCTGTGGAGCTATACTGCAAGAGAGGCAAGTCAAACCACCTTCTCATTTCAGTTTTTCCTATATGTAAAAGTGGAAAAATTGTAGTTAATGCTAGTTTTTAGAAGGATACTGCTAAAAGCAAGAGAATTACTTAATATACTATAAATATTATAACTACGTTTATACACAAAAACACTCCCAGAATTTTTTATCGTAATCTAGATCATGTGAATAGGAAGCTAAATTCGCCAAGTGGACTGGTTATTTGAAATGTCATGATTATTCTTTTATAAAAACAGATTTGCATATCTCATGCTTGCTTAAAGCACAGCAGAGACGATCAATCAAGGAAGCTGCTGTGTTTACAACAGATTTTACGAGGGTCTAAAGTTTCTGTATTTTGCCATGGGAGCCATTCTGCATATTAGATGAACATAGTCCTCCAGTAAAACATGAGGCTGTAGACTGGGAAGGACACTAGCTCCTACGGCCAGTAGGTTGCCAGCTCTTTCAATTCCAGGCTCTGCAGTCCCAGTTGATCCTTCTGACTGGTGTTCTAGCCTTGGTGGAGGTGTATCTGTCATTCACTGCAGGATAGCTCAACCACCCTGACTACAGAGAACTTACTGGAATGAGTGTATTTTTGTTATGTACTATAGAATTTGGATTTTGACCCAATGAACATGGTCTCTCCAAACAAAACAATGCAAAACAAACAAACAAACAAAAAAAAACAATAAGGCTCATATATGTGTGTACTGCAGGGGCTGGGGAGCAAATCAACTTTGTTTAGTACCGACTAGTGGCCTAAACTATAGTGCATTATTTTACATATAGTAACTCATGAGTGAACAGAATATGGTATGGGTATTTATAGGATTATAAGGAGTTGATTTGATTCAAACCTAGGGACCGGCAGCAGAATTATCATAGTGGAATATGGTTAATAGACATAATAGGCTTAAAGACCACGTTTACTGACAATCGCAGTTTTGAGCTATATCTATTAATCTGACAATCTCGCTCCAAAGAAGACCACATTCTATGCTCACTCATGTGGTAAGTGTACTACAGGACATTAATAGATGCACTAGAAAAAAGGATAAGAGTGTCCCCATGGCTAGCATTACTGCCATCATTGTGATAGATTATATGGAAAAATGGTAATTATCAGGGTGAAACTAATCTCATCACAAGATCTTCAAAAGCAGAGTTTTCCCTGACTGGAGCATAACGACGATGTCAGCGGGGGTTGTTGAAGCTGACATCTCGTTATGCTCCAGTCAGAGAGATGGAGAAGGCCACATATAAAGACCAGAGGGCAACCCCTAGGAGACCAGTGTGATCATCAGCTGACAGCCAGAAGAGAAAGGGGGACTCCAGCCTCTGGCTGCCATGAAGCTGAGTTCTTTAAACCACGTGGACAAATAAGTTCTTTTCCAAAGACTTCAGGTAAGGGTCAAGCCCAGGCAACCACCTGGTTTCAGCCTTATGAGATACTAAGTTCAGGACCTAGTTGAGCCCACCTGTGAACTAATATGTGGGCATGTGCTAAGTTGCTAATCTTGTGGTAATTTGTTACATGGCATAAAAAACTGGAACAATGGAAAGTAGATCCCAATCCCATTTTGGGGCAACACTCTTGTTATTGCTTAGAAATTGAGCTGTCTCCCAAAAGCTCATGTGTGAGACAATACATGCAAGAAAGTTTAGAGGTGAAATGACTGGGTTATGAGAGCCTTAAACTAAAAAGTGCATTATACAGTTGACTGGGATTAACTGAGTGGCAACTGTAGGCAAGTAGGATGTGGCTGAAGGAGGTGGGTCATTAAGTTTGAGTGCCATTGAGTTTATATTTTGTCCCTGGTGTGTGGAGCTGTCCCTGTACTTCCTGGTGCCTTCATTGTACTGAGCTGCTTTCCTCTCCAGACCCTTTGGCCATGATTGTTGCTGCCCAAGAGTGACAGTCAGCTGTCTAAAGACTGAGACCTCTACCACCATGCAGCCAAATAAACTTTACCTCCTCTAAATAGCTTTCTTGTCAGGTGTTTTCATCACAGCAGTAAAAAAAAAAAAAAAAAAAAAAAAAAAAGAAACTGACCTAACAGCAATTGTTGTGAAGAAAAACATCCAAGAGAAAACGAGGCTCTAGGCTTTTTATGAAAATGTAGGAAAGTCACCTTGCTTCGGCCTTGGGTTCCCTTGTACAAATCATCTTTGCTATTCCCTGCCTGACTCGAATGGAGACTGCTGAAACTTTTTGAGTCATTGTTTTCAGTAACATCTTAGTAGAACTGGCTTTCATGCTTGAATATGGAATGTACTTGTGGAATGAATGAATAATCCGACCAGTCTTACTGTTACAGGTCTTCAAATGTTCCTTTTAGGTCATCTGTCGTGGCTAACATACGCCCTTCAGCTTCTCTCTTTTGCTTGTAGGGAATGAGAGCAATGGCTCTGGAAAATTCCTATCTGCAAATTGCTCACATTCAAAAAAGAATTAAATAGAATGGTATGCATCTACATCGTGTACAACCATAGAAATGAAATTATGTACCCCATTTGTGTACAATGAATCAAAATGCAGTCTGTAATAAATAAATAAATAAATAATAATTTTTAAAAAGGAATAAAAAGGCAAGCTCAAAATAAGAAAATAATTCCAGGCAATACAAATACCACCAACAGCTGACTAATTGTGTGTTTTGTAGTCAAAGTCTGATATGGCACTAGAAACAAATAGGGTTATTTTGAAAAGAAGTCTATCCAAATCAAAGAATTCTTCCTCTGAAATGATCATACAACTCCATTTGGATTCACTTGAACAAAGCTTCTGTGTAGAATAGCAGAGAACAGTAAAGGGGTACTGTCAGTCAGTTCAGTAGTTTGATGTAAGAGACACGCCTTTCACCCACTTTTAATGCAGAATGAATTTGAAGGTATCAGAAATAGGTTTCAACCAACAGTTTCATATTCCAACATTTCCAACATGTGGTGTTTAAATATAGCCAAAATAATATAATGATTGCTTTCTAAAATGCTAACGCTAAATTCTTAAAAAATAATGTGCTTCTGGTAGATAATTGCTGACAAACTTGATTTTCTTAGGTAATTTCTCAAAGTGACAACCCTGCCATATGTAATGTGAGTTTTCTTTCTCTCCCCAATTTATATGACTGGAATTAGCCTGAATATTAAGGCCTTCTCATACCATATAAGATGTTCTAACATCTTATATGGATGCAGGATACTTTTTTAAAATTTAATTTTATTTATCTTTTATTAGATAGTACATTCACAAAGTTCAAAATTCAGAAGTCATAAAAGAATGTTCATTGAAAATTATCCTCCCACCCTCGTCTTTCATCACCCAATTTTGATTTCCTGGATGCAACAATGCCACTTTGTTGCTTGATTATTCTTCTAGGGATAATCTATGCCCCGTATACAGAAATAGACAAACATACATGTACGTACACACACACACACACACACACACACACACGCACACACACATAGAGTCAGCCCACCATATCTGTGAGTTCTGTATTTGTGGATTCAAACAACCACAGATCAAAAATAATTTGAGAAGAATACTTGTTTCTTTACTGAACAGGTACAGACTTTTTTTCTTGTCTTCCATATTTCCCTACACAGTAGAGTTTAATAATATGGGCTGGGGTTATAGCCTCAGTTATGGCCAGTATAGGGAACTGGGGTTCAATTCTCAACACTGCATATAATACAATAAATGTCCACTGACACTAAAGAAATTATTGAAAATTGACCATTATAATATGTACATTGTATAGTGTATTATAAGTAATTGAGAGCTTTAAAGTGTGCAGAAAGTTATGCATAGGTTATATGCAAATATGGTGCCATTTTCTATAGGAAGTTTGAGACCTTCAGGTCTTGAGGTCTGTTGGGGGGTCCTGGGACCAATCCCCTGAGGCTACTAAATGACTCTGTAGGGATACGTTATATGCTAGGTTCTGTCTGATGAGCCATGAAGTAAGAATCTCAGGTTGTCTCTTTTCCCATGTGGGAAAAGTACCTGCCCTGTACTTCCAGTGGTGTACACCTCTTGGAATGACTTTTCAGTCACAGGTGCACCAGGTGGCAGCAGCAGCAGCATCAGGGAAGCCCAAGAACATGAAATGGCAGGTGGTGGGTACAGGTGAGGAAAGGTGATGTGAGACCACACCTGCTGCGAGGTGGTGGTGGAACAGCAGCAACAAGGTTGAGCCAAGAGGACAGAACACAAGGGACATCCATCACAGCAACCATGCTGGTGTGAGTGTGCACAGCCCAGCAAGGTGAAAGAGGGGCAGGGAACAGTTGTTACTGAAATCCTAGCACAGATCCAAATTTTAATACATTTGAAAAATTCCAGAGGTAAACTCATCGGGAAATTCTCACTTCTTGGACTGGATTTTCCTCCTAGTTGTACATAATGTAAAATTGACCATTTTAAATTTTAAGTGTTCAGTTTGCTGGCCAGTAAATACATTCACATTTTTGTGCAACTCGGTAGACTTTAGTAGATAGAAAAGAAAGACTGAAATTTTTAGTTTTGCTAAGGTTGAAATTTGTTATTTATGCTTTTTTTCACTTAGGACCCTAATGTATTCAAACAGAAGTACGACGCCTGAAGAATTCTGCGAATTTGCTTTCTGTTTGATTCCATGCCATGAAAAATCACTAAAAGATGGTACTATGCCTGGAATTCTAGAACTCCAGAAATGGCTGAAAAATTCCAGAAGCAAAACAAATTCAAAATGGCATTACACACTCTTCCAATTGGCAATGTTTTTCCTTAACAACGTTTTGACATTGCAGTTAGGTGTGAAAATTATATGCAGTCATCAGAGATGATAGTTAGGATTTTTGAATTTTGCGGGTCTTTCAAGTTAGGGATAGGCAGTGGGATGCTTTCTAATGATGCTGGACAGTGGCAGTGAGCCGTGGCTTTTAGTGAGCCATGCTGTTGCCAATGAGAACACTCAGTACTCCACAGTGGACTGATGTTCGGTTCAGGTTAGATGTAATGCATTTTTAACTTATGATGATTTCAGCTCACAATGGATAACCCCATTGCATGTAAGTCGAAGATCATTTGTGTTTTACTCTTTGTTTTGAAAAGTGCCGATTTGTTTTAGTGTTAAAATTATCAACAAATTAATTGTACAAATCAATGGGTTTCACTGTAACATTTCCATATATGCATGGGTTGGGCTTTGATCAAGCCCCCCTTCCCTTCTCCTACCCTCTTCTACTTTCAGGCCATTTTTTCTTTAATTTCTACATATGAGGGAGAAACATCGGTCTTTCTGTGTCTGGCTTATTCCCCTAACATGATATCCTCTGGGAGGTAACCACACAATTTTTGAACCACTGGCTATGGGAAAATACACTGGGAAACGTTTGATTTGAGGCTATGTTCTACCATTGTTGGAATATGGAAATAATTTTATACCATTTGCTGGGTGTATGCTATTCTGAGTCCTCCAGATTTTCTTTCACTTTTCCCTGGGTATCTTCAGGACACACCCATTTCTACCTCCCAAGTATTCAGAGACTCAAGGACCAAGTTTGGCACTAAGCAAAGTACCTCCAGGACTGCCTTATCTGTTAAACTCAATCACACTTTATTTATTAATTTAATTATTTATATTTCTTCTAGTTTTATTATCCCCCCGTTGAACAACTCAGAAGAACCTATTGCACCTGTCTATTCACAGTTGAGTCCTAAGCAGAAAGTCAGATTATTTCTTCCAGTTGTCTGTTCCTACTGAGACGAATACCAGGTGTTTTCCTGCCCTGCATATAATCCGTCTTCTAAAACAACAGCTCTCTTCACCACTGAACACATGATAAAGCATATCTGACTTGAGTTTAGGTTTTAGAAGGGCTTCTTTTGAAAATCAATGTAAAAATATCCAGAGAGGAATCACACTGCAAACGTACAAAGTAAAAATAGCTCCAGCTGAGATGATAACAAAAGCTTCGTCAAATTGCACATCATGTTGTCAATGACAGACGGTGCTTGGAATCAGTCCTCATGATACTTAATAGATTCATTGACAAACTGCTCATGCGCCACCAAAGATTTAGAGACACTGACAGTCCAACTCTGTGGTACCATATTTCTCAGTTTACATTCTTATTTGCAGGATTCTTGAGCATTTGAATATTTTCTTGCAGATTCCCTCTATTTCAAAGAAGTCTCTGTTTTGTTTGAATTTGAAACAGCACACTCCTGTTTATGACTTCCTTAGGAATTATTTACCAGCTGGCTGTGATGGCGCACATCTGAAATCCCAGCAGCTTGGGAGGCTGAGGCAGGAGGATAGATGAATTCAAAGACAGCCTCAGCAATTAGTGGGGCCTTGCAGTAATTCAGTGAGACTCTGTACAATAAAATATAAAAAAGGGTTAGGGATGTGACTATGTGGTTAAGTGTTCCCGGGTTCAATCTTTGGTTACAAAAAAAAAAAAAAAAAAAAAAAAAAAAGAAAGAAAATATTATTTATTAATTGTCTGAAAATTCAAACATTAAAATTTCCCTTTAAATTACATGAAAATAAGTATTTATTTGAATTTTATCTAGATTTAAAATTTTAAGTTAACTTTTTGCTCACAATTTTTAAAAATCAATGTGCTATTTATCCAGAAAATAATATTACTTTTAAAAGAAATAATAAGTCTTTGTACAGCAAACCTAAGAATAAAAATTAAAAAACAATTTGTATCTCTTTTCCTGGATTTTATATGGAGATAGAATTTTTGTTAAAAGCTATAAAGCATACCACATTCCTCTGGTTTTTTTTTTTTTTTTCTCTGCTTTATGTAACGTGGACATAAAATAGTTTTCTTTATGCCTAGTTTGGTCGCTGAAGAGAGTTTCATCGGGTGGATGATCATCTATGTGTAATTATGTTGATTTCTATTTTATGTTATCATTCAACATTGCAATTATGATTAGCCTGCAACAGCTCTGCTTATTTGTCCTATTATTCCTGTAGATAATTTCCTCAAAGTGGCAACGTGGAGTTTAAATGGTATGATGCTTAGTTTGCAACTGGGTGCCTGGTGCCAGGCTTGCTCTCCGGAAGAGCTGCCCATTTCCATTCTAATAGGACCCCAGTGCGCCCGTCTCCCACTTCTTCACCAGACGCATAGTTTTCTAGAATAGGTTTCCAATACATTAAGAAGGTTGCCAAAATTCTGAAGTCTTGAATGGGTTTTTTAGTTTGACTGTGATAGTGTCATTATGTTTTCATAAGCAACTGATTATAAAATTCAGTGTTTTCCCAGATGAAGAATTTCCAGTTTAACCCACAATATAAGGTTGTCAGAGAGTGGGGGAAAGAAAAGAATGCATTAAATCATGGTTAATGAGACATAATACTGAATCCATTTGTCTGATGAGAAGAGTACCAACTCTGTAACTGAACTAACTTTGGTTTAAGTTTCTCCTTTAGAAATTTTGATAAAGAGAGGTGACGGTATTGAAGGCATTGCATTATTTTTATCACCTTCGGCAATAAAGGAAAGCCTAGTCTTGCTTTTCAATTTCTTCTGATGGAGTTATTTTTGAATCCTTTTTCTCTACTTTCTTTTTCCATGCCAGAGGCCCAAGAGAAGCACAGTTTGTTCTGATTTTTGATGTAGATGGTTTCCAGAAACTGGGCCAACAGCTCTCATTTTAAAATATAATGACTGCAGCCAGACTATGGCCCTCTCCTCTGGTGAAGTGAGACCCTGCCTAGGCTGGATCTGGGCCATAATGACAGCTAATGACACACTGGACTTTAATTTTTTTTTGTCGTGGGCAGCTGCTGTGCAGTGAATTGTGTTCAAAAGATGGATCAACACATAGCTCTTTCCTCATGGGAGACCCCTATTTCTCATGACTTCTCTCTCCTTCTACACCCTTTCTTTGCTCTCCCTGCAAAGCCCAAAGGACAAAGATGTTTTGCTTTTAGAGGTAGCCTTACGTGGACCTCCTGTGACTTTTTTTTTGTAAGGGAGAGACGAGGGTAATGCGTAGTAAGATTGAACACTTAGGAAATTTGGACCTTGTACGGAAACTTTCCTTTTATCCATGTAACAACATGAGACAGTATATTAGATTTCTTAGCAAAGAAACCACTAGGGGTCTGTGCATATGTGTGTGTGTGTGTTTGTGTGTGTATGTATGTATGTATGCATGTGTGTGTGGTTTAAGGAATTGGCTTATGTGATTGTGGAGGCTGGCAAGTCCAAAAATCTGTAATGTGATCAGGAGGCTAAAACTTGGCAGGGTTTCTATATTTCAGTCTTCAGACAAAAATTTCTTCTTCCTTAGAATGAAGATGCTTTTAACATCTTCAACTGATTAGAAAAGGCCCCTTTGTACTATGAAGGGTAATTTGTTCACTTAAAGTGAACTGGTTGTAAATGTCAATCACATCCACAAATACCTTAACACAGCACATACACTAGGGTATGACCAAACAACTGGACACTATAATCTAGCCAAATTGGCACAAAATATTAAATATCATGGACAGAGCTAAGAAGTAGAAAAATTAATAATCTATACTAAGTGGTTGATGACTTACAGATGAGGAACACTGAGTCTCAGAGAAATTATGTAACTTCAAGCAAGATCCTGCAGCTTGTAAGGAGTGGAGTCATGATTCAAATCCACCTCTCTGACTGACACCGAAGTCCACAGTGAGCTGAGTGCACACACCGACACACTCCCACACAGCATGCTATGCAGGCCCCCACCAACCACTCTTTTACCTTTTTAGACAAACTCCTGGAAAATTCATGTCATGGTAGAGGAAAATGTCCCAGAGCATCTTTTGTTATTGCTGGCAACTCCAAGGAGAGGCTGTGCCATACTATGTGGGCAAATTGAGTCAGAAAGGAAGGAAGTTGTCACAGGTAACAAATCGAAACCTCCGAATTTTGTTTGGGCCATGTTTTTTAAAAAAAGAATTCCACTGATGTTGGAAAAATAAAAATTTTGGGGGAATTTTATTTATTGCCTGAGTTCTAACATATGCAGGGCAGCATAAGGGACAACACTATCAACCAATCCATTTGTCAAGATATTTCAAAATATTGGGAGCTGTGGTGGGCATCCTCCTGAAGTCTTCAGTACTTTATAAAGTTCCTCCTCTCTCCTTGCCTTCCTTTTAAGAAAATTAGAAGATATTGTTTTTCACGGCTTCATGTTAGGAAATTGGGTGGTTCAGTAATTTCAATACTGGGTTCAATGAGTTTCCGTTCTGTATGTATTGAGGAGATTGTGTGTTCCTTCATCACTCAGAAATATAAAATGGGAACTTTAAAAGGTCAGAAGTGACAAAATGGCACTACTTCATTAGGATATAAGTGCTCAACCCATACCTTACCTTGTGCTGGTTCAGGACTACAAGGAAAATTTATTCTTTCAGAATAAATTGTCTTTAAATTTTATTTAAAATGTCCCCATTTCTTGACTGATTTCATAGGGGTAAATTTTAGAGACAGCTGGAAAATACCATGAATTACTGACTCAAGGCAAAGGGAAATCTTATAATGAAAAGCACTGTAGTTATTTTCGGATTCAAGGTTCTCCTTTCACTCTTCTATAGGATATAAGGGCTTAAATCTGATAATTGTAACAGAAGACATTTGAGTAGTTTGCAAATTTATTTTGTCATTGACTAATTTTGGAACAAGCAATGATTTATATTCATAAATATGTGATGTGTTCTCTAGATTTGACATAACATCCATCTATTACAAATTCTTAAATAATCTCTGATGTATGCAGAAAATTACTCATTATTGATAAGGTAGAGACTTGAAAATTCATGGTATGCTGTGTTAGTAAGCTTTTTGCTGCTGCAACCAAAGTACCTGAGCAGAACAACTTAGTGAAGGAGAAGTTTATTTTGGCTCACAGTTTCACAGGTTTTGTCCGTGGTCAGTCCACTCCAGCTCTCTGGGCCGCAGGCAGAGCATCATGGCAGAAGGGCTCACAGAGGAAAGCTGTTCACCTCATGGCAGCCAGGAAGTAGAGAGAGAGCAGAGAGGAGCCTGGCGACAGGATATAGTTCCCAAGGGCAAACCCCTACACACCCACCTCCTCCAACCACACCCCACTTACCTACAGTTATCACCCAGGACAGTAGTCCTTTCAAATTATTAATCAACTGGATTAATCCACTCTTTAGGTTATAGCTCTCATAATCCAATCATTTCATCTTTGAACATTCATGTATTAATACAGGAGCTTTTGAGGGAACACTTCATATTCAAACCACACATATACTAAAAATTCCTACTTTGGGAGATGTAGACACTTCTTAAATTCATTTTAAGGGGAAAGGACAGTGTGAGGGACAATTGAGTGGCCTCAGACCAACCCACTTTTGCCCCTTTACTGATTTGTAGTTCTATAATAACTGTAGAATGTGCTGGAAATGCAGCTTCCTGAGATAGAGAGGGACCTGAAGGAATAGCTCAGGCCTTGTTCTAGACCCCTGCATCAAACAGGAGGCTTCAGTGAGTGAGTCATATAACCTTGGGGTATAAACTCAGGCAGGTCACTTTCCAGGGTCCTTCAGCCAAGGTGCAAATGGGGCATGCACAGCTTAGACTCCATCTGCCCCTGGCAGCTTTCCTGAGCTTTGGGGGATAGGCTGTCAATAAATCACAGGCTTCTGTTGTTCCTTGCTGCCCATCTGTAAGTGATCAATCCACTTTCTGTAACTTGTTGCATATGAGTGTGTTCTGCCTCATTGGACTCGAGAAATTGGTTACCAGTGCACAATGGGCCTGCTGCACACAATAAAATAATATTTTCCAGTTTTACTTTAGATCTTCCCAAAGGCATGCACAATGGATATTAAATGTCTCAGATCACGATACTGTTAATAAACGAAAGGCCCATATTACATCTCAGTTCTATCAGAAAGCTGGTAAAAGTTTCATAAGAACATTTGTATGAACCAGGGACTCATCTGTCCTCACTTTTATATTATCTTATGCAAACTTTTGTCCCTTTCTGCCTTCCATAGAATGAATGGAATGAGCTGTGTGTTTTGGTGTAGTATGATACAGATGGTTAACATCTGGAAGCACAGATAGACCCACATGAAGAAACTGGTGCTCTAGTCCAGGAAATAACAAATAAACTGGTAGAAAATTTCATAGGTAAGACCTAAGGAATTTTGTTTTCAGTGTTGGGGATCAAACCCAGGGCCTCTCGCATGCTGGCCAAATGCTTTTACACAAAACTACACCCCAGTCCTACCCAAGGACATTTTACAAATAAAGATAAAGTTTTGAGGCCTGATCTTGGGCTGTGAAATTTTATTTTGGGTTGGTTTTGTTGGCAGGCTGAGCAGGGCGGGCTAGAGCTTTGCCAGTATTACCCAGGTATTGGGAGACATTTTGAAGTAAAAAAATCTTTGGGAACAGTAACTTCCCAGCTGAAGCACTCTCCGTTGTATTCTAGTACTACCTCTTTGCCAGCCAGTCCCAGCTGCTCCCCAACAACACAGCTACTTCTCCAGCCCCTTCCAGATTCATGGCAGTGACCTCAAATTTCCAAATGTCCTGTCTCTTCTATAGTTTGCAAATGCCCATTAGAGATGTGCTGGATGAAGCCCTGTAAAGAGAAGCTGTGTATACCACGATGGCCATCCGTGTGCGGTAGTGTCAGGTTATATGTTTACCTTAACTCAATTATCTGTTTCAAGGCCTCCCTCAATCAGCAAGCTCCTCTGTGAGGAGAAAAATACAGTTATATAAGCAGAAGCACTCTGGTACCTGAAGAACAATATATTGTAATGTATACAAAATGTTATACATTGTGACAGAGTGATATATACGAGTGATTTTATTGTTTGAATTAAACACATCATAGTAATGCCATACATCTACCTATACCTCTTTATACCTGTTTATCTATCTTTTCTGTTTCAACATCCTCTGGTGAGTTTGCATTTCACTCAGAATAAATTGCAAAATCCTTACTGTGACTTATAAGCCATTACGTTTCCTGGGTTTGGATTCTCCAGTGGCCTGATCTCCATCCTCTCGTTGTTCAGCTCATTCTGCTGGAGCCACAAAGGAATCCTGGCTCTTCCTTAAATAAGCTGGATCTCTCCCCACTCCAGGTCCTTGGCACTTGCTGTTCCGTCCTCCTGCCACCCTCTTGCCCTAGGTATCTATCTGCAGAGCACTGTATCAAAAGTCTCCTGATCTTCTATCAGGAACTCAGCCTGGGGCTTCCTAACCCTATCATTCTCTCTCTTTTGACCTTCCTTATTTTTGTCAGAGCTTTTTCACATCTGATGTGCTATGTATTTGCTTATTTTGGTCCTTCTCCCCCATGAGAACGAAACTCTAGGGAGTTTTGGTCGTCTGGAGAATCCCCAGCATCTACAGCCATAATAAGACATAGGCAGTGCTCGGTTGATAGATGTTGATCAAATGAAGGACCATTAGCAAAGGTAGGTCTATGAGCATCACTAGTCTTCTCCTTGTTTACTCAAGGATGATTTGTGTCTTGTACAACTGTGAGATAGTTGAGCCATGCTATAACCAATCAGCCAGCAAGTAAATTATAGACGTATAACCAATAGGTATGACAAAACCAAATGAAAACCATCAATCCTGGTCACATTAAATTAATAAAAAAGGAAATTTCACAGATTTCAAAGATAACTATTCTCAAGGAAAATTCTTGAGGTAGCATTAGCTAAAAGCCTAACTTTAGTTAAAACAAAGAAAGAATGGGATTTTGCCCTTTAGTGGTCTGGTCAATCTTATGCACATAGAAGATCCCGTATACGTCATCCTTGTTGCCTAGTGTGAGCACCAAGTCTGCTGTTTCCTTTGTCTACACTCAGCTGAGTCATTCATTCATTGGTCTGTTTTCTGTTGCTATAACAAATGTCTGAGGCTGGGTACTATATAAGGAAAAGAAGTTTATTTGGCTCACAGTTCTGCTGGCCAGAGGCAAACAGCATGGCACTACTGCCCCCCTCGCTTCCTCAGACAATGGAAAAGTGGAAAGGGGACTGGCTGCATGCAGAAAGGGGCAAGCGTGTGGGGTGGCCACACAGTGTAACAACCCACTCTTATGAGGACTAGTGCATTCTGTGAGGTCGTTCCAATCAGTGGTCATGACTCCATCGACCTCATTACCTCCAAATGGACCCCAGCTCTTAATGGTTCTATCACCTTTGAACATTGCCACACTGAGGGCCAACCTTCCAGTATTCAAATCCTCCAAGGGTGCGGACAAATTGTATGTAAACTTCAGCACTGTCCCTTCCACGTCAGCATCCCCACTTCTGAGATCATGACCTCTAAGTTTTCATGTGAATGGTTGTGTCTTCACGGCACATCCCACAATTAAATTTGATGAAGTGATTTTGCATTGACTTTCATTTTTCATGTTTGGTTCACAGAGACAACTGTATTTCTATGAGCCAAGGAACCATGTCCATTTTATTCATTGCTATAACTGCAGCATCTAGGGCCTGGCACAAGATACTTTCTCAGTTATAACCTGTTGATTAAATACCATGCATGAAATAAGGGAATAAATGGGATTCTAGAAAGATGTCCATGAATGTGTCAGGCTTACCTTTTGGTAACTTGCTGGCAAGAAGTGATCTTGCTGTAAAACTCATCAACCTTATTTCAGTTTTAAATTTAGGCCTAGCGATGTCATTATATTAATGGGTTCACTTCATTAATTTTCTTTTTTGTTCTTCTTAATGTAAGTAGAAATGTTTGCCTTTAATCTTTTTAATTTTAGTTCTTTCTTATGGATATAGGACTTAATTCACTTAAACTCATGCTTAATGCATGTAAAAAGCCACTGGTTTTTATTCCCCAAGACATACTTCAAAGCTGGTGACATGGGAACAGCTCTGCCTGATTGGATTTGTCCTAATGAATGGAGAGCATAAAAAGACTTATGCCCAATGTCAATTATTCATACTCCAGCAACTTGTGCATCCACCAACTCACCTCTTCACACAACAATAAAATGCAGCTTCTCTCTGGGTAGAATTCAGGTTGCTGTCAGGTAAAAATATTTGCTGACTCGAACAATGGCTATTTGCATCCATCTCTGGGAGACAGTGGCATGTGGCCATTACCTGGGTAAAACATAGCTGCCAAGCAGAACTGCAACAAGAGACCAAAACATTGCTGGAGATATTCTTGCTGCTTACTCACTGTCTTGCAAGTTTGAAGAAGCGGATTGAGTTAGAATATTTCTTAATACTCCCTTGTTCCCCAGAACAACACAGTCAGCTGGTCTATCTTATGGTTATTAAATATCTGAAACATTTCAGGAGTAAGGATGCCTCAGATAATTCTCCATTTTTCTGGTTGACTTTCAGGCATATTCAGGAAGCAAAATCTTGTGGGAAGTGTGATCCTGGTGTATTTGGGCAGGATGATTCCTTATTGTAGAGGACCATCTCTGACAGTGCACTGAGTACCAGTAGGATCACTTAGGCTCTGCACCAACTGGAGTGTGGGGAATGGTACCATCTCTCAT
The DNA here is from genome assembly GCF_902686455.1 of Sciurus vulgaris. NCBI lineage: Eukaryota > Metazoa > Chordata > Mammalia > Rodentia > Sciuridae > Sciurus > Sciurus vulgaris. The sequence continues at coordinate 17,938,556 of NC_136470.1, read as the reverse complement.
TGTGACTCCTGCCTGTTAGGAAAAGCAGCAAGGAAAAGGAGTGGAAAAGGAGTGGGGATATAGCTTCTTGTGATGATAGTTTCATGCGATGATCACTTTGAACTGGAGAACTTTGGGCTTAAATCCAACTTTGCTTTCATAAGAGCACTTGTGCAATTACATTCTATACCCTAATTTGTAGATCTGTAAACACATTCAATAATTCATTCAACATATGTTTCCTTTTGAATACCTGTACCAGGTGCTGGATAGAGTTGTGCATTAAACAAACATATCCCTGCTATAAAGAATTTTACTGTTAGTAGAGAAAAGGGACAGAACAGAAATAAGTAAGAAACACATGTTTAATTCACCTTGGGATAAGTGCTATGAAGACAACACATCTGAAGTAGAGGTACAGAATAATGGACAGGGTTGTTGGACAGTTAGTTGGGTGGGAATATCAGGAAAGCCCCATATTTAAGGTTGACCTGAAGAATGAGAAAGAGTCAGCTATGTTCCAGACAGGAAACAGCATGTGCAAAGGCCCTGAGCTTGGAAAGACTGTGAATATAACAACCTGAATCAATAATTGTATAGAGAAGTTGCATTGTGTAGTAGATAACAGAAAAGATGCTAAGGTCCCACTGTTCAATGTCAACAATAGAAAAATTACACAGTACACTGTAATACAAGTTTGGTGAATGTGGCTCTCTCTCCTCTGAAAGTGTCTTACTGTACTTTCACCTTTTCACTTACAGGAAACATTTTATAGCTTCTCTTGGCATGTCCCAACTGCCAGCATCACTACTTTTGTTCTTTGGTCCTATTAAGTAAAATAAGGGTCACTTGTACACAGGGACTGGGATACTGTTGCAGTCAACAATCAATCTGAAAATTGAAATGGCTACATTTCAGGTGGGTGGCCTAGTGTAAGGATGCTGGACAGAGGGATGATCTGTGGCCCCCTGGTGGGAGGGAGCAGCTCTGTGAGTTTTTGACATCTTTCCAGAGTACTTTGACATTACAAATTGTTTATTTCTGGAATTTTCTATTATATATTTTGACTGCATATAAATGAAACTATGGAAAGCAAAGCTACAGATAAATTATTGTGTTTGGACTACTGTCCCAATTTTTGTTGTTCTCAGTCAAGCTTACCAGCACTTCATGATTATCCTCGCAAAATTAGGTAAAAGTTCAAATCATTTTGCAGATGTCCCCTTCTATTGCCCCTTTTTGCATAAATACTGATTTATTCCTTCACAGGAAGGAAATATAAGGCATCCATAGAAAGTTCATGGTGGTTTCTAACATGCAGGTGAGTGTCAACGTGGGATGTGATCTAGGGATGGTTTCTGCTGGGACAGGTGCTGCTTCAGACGTAAAAGAGCCCTTCTCTTCTCTGTCTTGTCCATGGAGTACCTAGGAACTGGAGCCGGTGAGGGCTAAATGAAAAATTGCAACAGAAGGACAAAGTGAAGGATGTGAGTCTTCAGACTATTTATACAGGTATAATCATCCGCTTGAAATAAACCAGGCAAGGCAGCTTCCATGACCAGCCTCAAGGTTGTCACAGGTAGCATGTGCAAATAAAGAGCAAATCTGGGTGTATTTCTGTGTAGCATTAAAAGTTTATTCTTACTGAGAGGAAAGAAAAATTGGACTACAGAGCATCCCATTTACAACTTCTAATTCTGCAAAATGGGGACAATGATAGTACCTGCCACTATTATTGGGAGTTGGGAGAGGATCAAATGTAGATTCAAAGCAGAGTTCCTCAGAACAGTGCTCAGCACACAGGCACACAAAACTTGCTAGTATTGCTATATAAGATAAAGCATTTCTAGGGATGATTCCACTGAGAATCAATCTTTTTACTGGGTTGTTGCTGTTTTTCAGAACTTGGACAAATGCACCATTTTGCTCCCTAGATATTTAACAACCCCAGCACCAGAGCTAGTTCCATTTGTTACCCATTTCCAGCCAGTTTTGTTTTTTTCATTTCAGAATATTCAGTAGTTTTTCAATATACCCCAAAGAAATGGCACTACAAAAGCTGAGGCATCTTATTACAGTAAAAAATGCTTTTAGTGAATCCTTTGGACATTGCTCGTGATGTTTAAATCACATTAGAATCCATGGAAATGTGATTTATAAGGCAATTCTTTTTTATGTAAAAAATGAGCAGCTCCGTTTTACTGAAGAATCCTGAAGTGCCTGTCTCATACTGGCTTGTGGGTTTGTACCCACTGAATGAGTCAGAGTAGATGAGCACGTGCATTTATAGAAAATGGACACAATTAACACTGAGCTTAACTTCAAAATTCACCAGTCTCTGGATTGACACAGTTGATGAAAAACTCCCAAATTCCAGCCCTTCATCTAGTTCCCTGATCCACACCTTGGATTGTTGGATTTTCGTCCTTACTCAGAATGTTACTCCCTGTCATCTCACTTCTTCTCCCCCTTAACTTTTTTTTTTTTTTTTTTTTTTTTTTTTTTTTTCAGTGCTGGGGATTAAACCCAAGGTGGCATGCACTCTAGGAAGTACTCTCTTTACTGCAAAACTACATACCCAGCTCTAACTCTTACCACTTTTAAAGGTCAACTATTATTTGCTAATGATACATTCAGCCACTAGTTTCATGATCCAAATATGCAGGTACCCACCTGGAGACTACAAAAGTCTAAGAGAGAGTCCTTGCTCTCAAACAGCTTATAGTCTGAAGGGGAGGCAGATGTTTAAACATCTGTGACGAGGCTGTGAGGGCTGCAGAACAGGTACAAAAAAGGAAAGCGGTGGGAAACAACCCTCAATGGAGAAATTACTGAAGTCTGCTCCCCAGAGTACAAGCCCTTTAGCTTGGTCTGCTTCCATAGAATAAGCTAGAGGCACATCTACCCCAGAAAAGCTGGGAGGGAATGAGCGTTAGAAGCCCCGCGTTGGGGAGGGGCCTGAGCCTTCATATACTTTTTCACCGGCAAATCAGGAGTTGAATTCTGAATATCTAACTCTTCTAGTCAACACAGAAAATGACACACCCCCTTTGAGATAAACAAGACATTAACTGATAATAAGATAGAAAAATGAGGACTCAGATCTCTTGGTTGTCTTTGGATTTTAGTCAGAAAAAAAATTGAGGGATCTGTTTTTCAGGTCATGGAAACAGTGCTAGATCTCTTATTCATTTATCGACCATGGTAAAACATGATTCAGAAAATGACACCTCTGCCTCTTTCTCACACTCAGAAATGGCAGGTGGCACAAACTCCAAAATTACTCATGACTGGGTTAGAACAGAAGCAGAAGAAAAGAGAGTCTGTGAACAATTTTTTGACCAATTGTTTCTTCCTGCGTCCAGTGAAGCTGAACATTCCTAACACATGGCTCTGAAGTTCCAAACATTTCCTTGGATTTACTGTGTCTCCATTTTTAGCAAAGGTATTCAGGATTTGGTTAGGTAGCAACTTGATCCACTGAACACTCATCTGGAAACTGGTCTTTGAATTCTTTTCTTGGAGGAGATTAAATATCTTGGCACGAAGCTGAGACAAAGGTTAGAACTGGGACTGTGTGAACACTTGTCCATAAAGATATGTGGTATGTGGCACATTTCCTTCTCTGCTAAAAGTGATGTGTGGCTCGTCAATGAAGTTTATGAGAAACACAAACCTGGGTGTCTCCTTTCGATATTCCTCAGGAATGGAGACTTACCTAGTTAGTGTGGCCTTTGCATGCTGCCAGCTCCAGTCTTCTCTCCTCAGTTCAATAAAAGCATTTGATCACAGATGGGCAGAGCCCTGGGATTCTTGCAGCTGCTGAGTTGGTTTCTTCTTGTTAGAGGGAAGGTATTACGTTTACATTGCTTAAACTCCAAATAAGGGGGTGAGAGACTGTGATGAAATCTTGGCTCTGGTGCGCTGACTATAAGAGAGCCCCCGAAGCTCTTTCTGTTTTAGTTTCTGCACCCTGGTGTTATCACTCCCCTGCCCAGGCCCACCATCAGGATGTGCCCTGATTCTAAGGAACAGAAGTTGTGGATGTCACTTCCAAGATGAGGAGCCTGGGACTCCTGTCTTGCTAGCACTGTCATTTACGATTTACGAAGATTCTCTCATTGTATGGCTCTTCTTGCGCGCTTGCTTGCTTTGGGGAAGTAAGTTGCCATGTTTCGAGGTGCCCTGTGGAGAAGCCCATATGGTAAGAAATGGAAGGTGGCCTCAGGCTAACAGCCAATGAAGATTTAAATGGGTTCCTTAGTCCAAAAGCCTTCAAGGAACTGAATCCTGTCAACAAGTCTGCATGGGACTGTAACCTGGAAGAGTCCCTGTGCCAGAGGATCCTGATAAGTCATTTCCAGGGTTCTGCTCTGTAGAAGCTGAATTAGCAAATGTTTCAAGCCACTTAGTTTTGAGGTAATTTGTTATGAAGCCGTGAATAATGCAACTGATTATAGAAGGAGTAAGGTTTTGGGTGGGGCACAAAATTTGGAAAAAGAATCCATATATACATTTGCATCTGAGTCACCAATTCAGACAGTGTCTTTGTGACAGAGGCCCTACATATATTCTTTATAATAATTGCAAAGCCTGACAAGGGTAGTTTTGTTCACATATTTTGGAAGAAACTGATATTATGGAAATCCAGTTACTTGACTCAGAACATATGGTGAGAAGATGAGCGTGATGAGAGAGACCAGTGACTTCTGCTCTGAAATCTGGTTCTTTCCTTTACATTAGAGATAAGAGGAGTGGGCAGAGCTGGAGGAGGGCAGTCAGAATCACCTGCTGATCTTTTCAAAGTTACTGATGTCCCTCTCCTTCTCTGGAGGTACTGAGAATGTAAAGTGAAACTTACCACACAGTGAGGTTTGCCAGAAAAACTGGGATCAGTGAACAGACGATAAATTTTGCTCTTTCCTTGCAGTTTCTGATTGAGGATCCAGTAGTCTTTAAAAGCCTGCTTAGAGAAGTGGTCACATGAGTTTGGTGTTCTGGTCTTAAGTTGTTTGATGAAGTTAAAAAATAAAACAATGGCACTCGGAGTCCTACTCTTTGATGGTTTCTATATATCATCCAATGGGGGCTGAACCCTATCTCACCTACAACCAAGATTTAGCAAAATGAACTTGGCTGAACAAGGACAAGTTGGGAATGAAATGGGTGTGTGGCGAGTTTTGCTTCAGTTGGTGTGAGAACAAGACTATTAAAAAAAAAAACAAAACAGAAGGGAACATGGTAGGACAGCATCTCAGGAAGGTGAGCGTGGCCCTGTACTCTCCTGTGATGGCTCTGAGAGCTGAGCAGAATGTCTGGCTAGATCCAGCAGCAGCTCCAAGGTCTCTCTTCTACCATCAGCCCTTCAGCCCTTGCAATGGCGTCCCCATTCTAGCCCTAGAAAGAGGGGGAGATGGGCCTGTGGTTGCTCCTGGGTCCTCGGCCAGGTCACAGCCTTGCTTTCATGGCAATGGCTTCTTCACGCATATTCATGAAGGACGTCACAAGTAACTGACAAAGTCCATAGCTTCTACTGGAGGAGATGAGTGGAGCAGCTTCATCTTTAACACCCTCCTGCTACCTCATTGCTTTTTATTTGCCTCTTAGGACACTGGGGATTCCCAGGGCCTTGCACATGCTGGGCATGCTCTGCCACTGAGCCACACCCCAGCCCTACCTTGTTAATTTTGCATAGAGTTTTCTGGGTACCATTAACCAGTATGGTGGTCACCAGCCACATGAGGTGAGGCGTTACTTGCAGTGGAATTAGTGGGACTAAAGAACTGGAGGGTTTTTTTTTTGTTGTTGTTTTGTTTTTGGTGTGTGTGTGTGTGTGTGTGTGTGTGTGTGCTAGAGATGGAACCCAGAAAACTCAGATATGCTAGGCAAATGCTTTACCACTGAGCTACATCTCCAGTTCAAAAAATGATTTTTTCACCTAATTTACATTCAATTAATTTAAATTTAAATGATTGTATGTAGCTGGCAACTACTATGTTGGATAGCGCAGTTCTAGAGGCTGTTCTCATTATACTGAATTTTTTGCTAATTTATTTTTGGTTCATGTTTATAGGACATTTTCTAAGACTCAGGCAGTATACTTATAAATTTGCGTATATTCATACAATTTTCATAAAACCTGATACAGTCCTTATTATTATTTACATTTTTCAGAGCAGAAAGTTGAATTGCAAAAAGATGAAGTCAGTGGCCTCAAATCACCAGGAGATAGGATTCAAAATAAAGTCTGTCTGGCTCTAATCTTCGTTTCCTGTACAGAAGAATGAGACTGAGTAGGAATGGTGTGCGTGTGGGGGTGTGTGAAACAAATGGACTCAAGACAACTAAAATATAACCCTGGTTATAATGGATTCTTTCATTTTATTGCTTATTGTAAACAGTTTGGCCACAGCAAATAACGTCAGTTTTGAAATCACCATAATTCAGAGCTTTCACATCACTTACTGTTTTCCCCTGAAGTTGCATCATCTGTGAAAATAATCAGTGAACTTCAAAAGTCTATAAGATGCACATTTGTGATATTGTTACCCTAAACACAAGTAGTCAAAATAGTCATCTATCATAGAAATATGGTTTTGCAATATCCCTTAAGAAGGACATAAACACAGGAGACACGGTATGGAGTGAAAAGGCTCCAATGGGCAGTATTTGTAGAACATAGAAGTACACAATAGCAGAAGTGTTGAAAATTCAATTTCCCATGGTCTTTCCTCTCCATGATTTCTTCAGGAATATATAGTGTACTTGCAATCAACATTTGCAAAATTGTGGAGACCCTGGAATGTTGAGTGTCATACCTGCAGTGTAATTGGATCTGATTGCACTTGCAGAGGAAAAATAAATTAAAACATAAGTGCTACTAACATTGTGTTAAATACTACAGTGAGTCAGGGAACCTCTCACTAGAATAGACTAGAACTCTTGAATGCTGTGTATCTTAATAAGTAAGAAAATCATCTGTGCCTAAAAATCAGGCAAGTGATTCCAAACAAATCTAGCCTTTATACTTCATTGGCAGACTATATTTAGCCAGATCAATGTATTTACAGTATAGATATTTGAAAGTATATTATATAACCACTTACATTAACTACTAAGTTTCCTAACTATAAGTGCAGATACTATAATTTATACCTTAAGGAATATCCTTTGATTGTTTTATTTTGCAAAGTTCTTAGCATCATTTGGAATTTCACAAACGATGGTGATGATATTGGATCAAGCATTTTAGGTTTAATTGTATTCTGACACAAAAGTCCTATCATCTATCCCCAAAGTTCAGTATACAATTTTAAATACATGAAAAGATCCATATAAAATATAAATGTTAAGGTCACTTCCAGCCAAATATGGCACATTTAAATTATTTATTAAGTGCTTTTACAGCTAAAGGTAGGCACTTCATAAAATTTACATTTTGGTAAAAGGCAACAATGTGATGTCAATATCTTATCCTTTTCCATTTAGCTATATAACTTTTTCAAGAGAATATATAATCATAGTTTTACAAAAGAGAAATATAAATTTGTCTCAGTTACATTTAAATGGATTCCCACAGAAGGTAACTCAAATTTTATTTTTCCCTTTTCTTCTTGTTAGTCTGTTGTATATTTTCATGGCTAAGTTATGAGATTTTGCTATCTGATATAAAATCTGGATGAATATTTGACTTCTTATCTTTTACTCTAAAGTGAAGTTTTTGTTGCTTTGTAGAATTTGGTACAATTTCTCCCCCAGAGTTGGAAAAAGCTGTCATAATCCACTGTCCAAAGTCAGATGATTTTCAGGAGGTGGCAGCTGACATTGAAGACTGCTTGGCTTTTAGCAGCTGTGGAGTCTCTATGGTTGTGTTTTAACTCTCAAATTAAATATGTAAGATTCAATTGTTGCTTTTATTCTTAGAGTCATAGGAATTCACTTGCATAAAAAAAACACAAGCAGAACTTTTGGTTGTTCAGTGGGCCTATCTACCATTTGATTTAGACATCCTTTCTAGAACATATATTAGGTTCTGTTTGAAGTCCTCATAATGAGACTTTGCAAAGCAATCTTGTCAATAAGGATGCTCTAAATGCTCCTTTTAATTAGAGGGATACCTTGGAGATATTGTGGGTTCAGTCCCAGACCACCAAAATAAAGTGAATATCACAATAAAGTGACTCATGCAATTTTTTGGCTTCCCAGTGCATGTTAAAGTTACGTTCACATTGTACTGAGTCTAACTGTGCAATAGCATTATGTCTGAAAAATATTGCTAAAATTGCTGATGATCATCTGAGACTTCAGTGGGTCATAATCTTTTTGCTGGCAGAGGATTTTTAATTCAACTTTGGTGACTGCTGGCTGATCAGAGTGGTGTTTACTGAAGTTTGGGGGAGGAGTTGCAATTTCTTAAAATCAGGCAACAGTGGAGTTTGCCACATAGACTGACTTTTTCATGGAAGATTTCTCTGTAGCATTTGATGTTGCTTAATAACATTTTATCTACATTAGAACTTTTTTCAAAATTAAAGTAGATCCTCTCAAACACTGCTGCTAATTTGTCAACTAATTTTTGGTACTATTCTAAAATCCTTTGTTGTTATTTCAACAGTGTTCTTCACAGCACCTTCACCAGGAGTAGATTCCACCTCTGTCAACTGTTTCCTTTGCTCACCCATAAGAAGCAATCAGCCACCTACTGAAGTTTTATCATGAGACTACAGCAGTGCATCACATTTTCAGGCTCCACTGCTAGTTCTAACTCTCTCACTCTTTTGACCACATTTCCACCACTGAAGTCCTGAACCCTCAAAATCATCTATGAGAACTGACCTCTTCCAAACTTCTGGTAATATTGATATTTTGACCTCCACCTACAAATTATGAATGATTCTAATGATTCCTTGAATCGTGAATTTTTTCTGTGTGATTTTCCATTACTTCTCCCAGATCCATCAGGGGACTAACTTTCTATAACGACTATTGCCTATGAATAAATGTATTTCTTAATAGCAAGATGTAAAAGTAGAAATTGCTCCTTTATCCATGAGATATAAAATATATTTTGTGTTAGCAAGCATGAAAAACAACTTTAATTTGCTGTGCATCTCCATCAGAGCTCTTGGCTCAGGTGCATTCCAATGAACGGTAGTTTTCTATACAATTTTTTTTTTTTTTCTGAGCAGTAGGTCTAAACACTGGGCTTAAAATATTCAATAAATCATGTTATAAATAGGATTTCTTGTTCCATGGATAGAACACAAGAACAGTATATTTAGTATGGTTTTTCAGGGTTTTAGGATTTTTGGAATGGCAAATGAGCATTGGCTTCCATTTAGCATTACCAGTTGTATTAGTCCTTAAAAAATTGAGTTGTCGTGTTCTTTGAAGCTTTGAAGTCTGGGCATTGGCTTCTCCACAGCTGTGAAAGTCCTAGAAGGCATCTTCTTCCAATACAAGTGTGTTTTATCAACACTGAAAATATATTGTTTAAAAAACTAAGAATAAAATCTGTTTAGTCCTTTCATGAATTACCTGAGCTAGGTGTTCTAGATAACTTGCTGCTTCTATATTGGCACTTGTTTCACTTGTGCTGTCTTGTTATGCAGATGGTTTCTTTCCTTAAACCGCATGAAGCAAACTCTGCTAACTTCAAACTCTATGTCTGCAGCTCCCTCAACTCTCGAAGTCTATCAAGTTGACGAGTAGATTAGTCTTCGGCTTCAAGGAAGGTTGAGGCTGGTGTGATCTTCTGTCCAGACCACTAAAACTTTCTCCATACCAGTAATAAGGCTACCTCTCTTTCTTATCATTCATATGTTCACTGGAGTAGCACTTTCAATTTCCTTCAAGAATTTTTTCTTTATATTCACCACTTGGTTAACTGGTATAAGAGGTTGAGCTTTCAGCCTGTCTCTGCATTCTATATGCCTCTCACTAAACTTAAACGTTTCTAGTGCATGATTTAAAAGGAAATGCTGATACATAATGGGGGGGGAGGTGATAAGGGAAGAATGGAGGGACATTGAATTGTGTAGAGTGAAATGAGGGGAGGAGAGGGTGTGAGGGAAGAAGAGATGGTGGAATGAGACAAATATCATTACCCTATGTACACGTATGATTACACGAATGGTGTGAATCTACATTGTGTACAACCAGAGAAATGAAAAGTTGTACTCCATTTGTGTTCAATGATTCAAAATGCATTCTACTGTCATATATAACTAAATGGAACAAACAAACAAAAAAGGAGAGACCTGTGACTTCTCCTTTCACTTAAACACATAGGGTATTAATTGACCTAATTTCAAAATTTTTGTGTCTCAGGGAATAGGGAGGCCCAAGGAGAGGGGGAGAGACAGGGGACAGTCAGTTGGTGGCACATTCAGAATGTACACAATATTTACCCATTTGTTAAGCTCATTGCCTTACTTGGGCACAGTGTGTGGCATCCAAGCACAACTACTATAGTAACATCAAAGAATCACTGATCACAGATCACCATAATAGATACAATAATAATGAAAATGCTTGAGATATTGTAAGAATACCAAAATGTGTCCCAAAGACAAGAAGTGAGTACATGCTATTGGGAAAAATGGTGCTGGTGAACTTACTTAATGCAAGGTTGCCATAAACCTTCACTCCATAAAAAACAATATCTGCAAAGCACAGTAAAGAAAAATGAGGTATGCCTGTACTAAAACCAAAGTTCCCTTCTGGCAACTTACATCCAGTGCCTTGAATAGTGCCAGGCACAGAGTAGGCCTCAGGTACTCAGTATACATTTCATGATAAAGGAAAGAGTGAGCAATTCTGATTCTGACTCTAAAGCTACCTAGAATAAAGCTGTTGGCTTATGAAGTCCAGGTCATTTTCCTATCCTATGACAGTCTTCTCTTTTACAGAATCAATATTGAAACTTCCTTCCTCTAGTCCTTAAACAACAATTATCAGAAGTTCATTCTCATTCCTTTCCTCTGAATGTGCTTCAGTGGATCCCTTAAATGTGGTTCCAAAGAACTATGCATAGTGCTCCACATGGGGTCAGCTCTGTTCAGGGTGGGAGTGCTGTGTCTTTTAATACAGACATTCCACCAGCAATAGTATCTGACCTATAAAAGTCTTCCTTAGAGCCATCCTTTCCTGCCTGTTTCTGAGTAGAGGCATTTAATCTAGGCAAGATCATTGATTGACACATATCTATTCCAGGAGAAAGATTATTTCCTTGAATGTCCAGGATAAGGAGGGGGTGGAGAACGTTGCGCTGAGGCCTGTGGGGTCGGGGAGTATGGAGGAGGCAAGTCTGCACAGTATTCCATCTCGTGGTCATAACCATAGGGGGGTGGTGGCACTGAAAAATAAAAGGAAAAGACCATCAGGCATTTGGTGAATATTTGTGTCTGCCGTACTTGAACCAATGGACTAGATACTTTGGGAGGGGGCATACCTTTTGTTTGAAAAATAATTATTTCAGGTTAAGGATATGTACCATGAAAGGATAAGTGTTGTGAAATGTGGCATAAGTCCAGGTATTTAGAATTGGTGGCAGAGGGAGAGATCCTGGAAAGTATGGCTGAGGGGCAAAGAGAGAAAAAGAGGAAGAACAATTCAAGTTTGACCCACATCAAAGAAGCAGGAGAGCATTGTTGTTTAAGCAAGATGCATGCAAAGGAGATACGGGGAAGTCCGGCTACATTATCATGGCAGGCTCTGAGTGTCTTTGTGGGGTGCAATGCAGAGTTATCAGAGATGTTTTTGAATATGTTAGGGAATATGCTTTGGGAAGACCATTCATTGTTTCAGCAGCATGGTCAGAGGAAAGCTGAAGAAAAGGCGAACTGATTTAACAGCATACATCAGGAATGTTATAGGCAGCATTTTCACTGCTGTGACTAAAAGACCTGACCAAAACAATTGGGGAGGAGGCAAAGTTTATTTGAGGGCTCACAGTTTCAGAGGTCTCAGTCCATAGACAGCAGACTCCATTCCTCAGGGTTCAAGGTGAGGCAGAACATCATAGCGAAAGAGTGTGACAGAGGGAAGCAGCTCACATCATGATCAGGAAGCAGAGAGAGACTCCACTCACCAGGTACAAAATATACACCCTACTGGCACACTCCAATGACTCACTTCCTCCAGCCACACCTTCAGTTACCACTCAGGAGGTTAATCCACTGATCAGGTTATGACTCTAACAACCCAATCATTTCTCTTCTAAACCTTCTTGCATTGACTCATACGTGAGCTTTTGGGGGACACTTCACATCCAAACCATAACAAGGGACTCATGACAGTGAGGGGAAAGCACTCATAAAAGCCCTGAGCAGCCAAGTGGTTTGAGCGCTTAGGTGATTAGGTGATACCAAAGTATGTGGAAAAAAGGGTGAGAGCAAGAAAGAAAAGGTAAAGTTATGATTGATCAATTGATCTATCAATCTATCATCCATCTATCTCTATCTAATGCCAAGCAGGTTTGGGAATGATGAATTTAATTTTCTAAATATTTGAAAATTTGTCTTAAATTTACTATAGTGCATATTAGTGTGTTTTAAAATCACAACACTTTTTTGATGATTATGTGTCTATTTTGTAGTGATCTCAATTCTGTCTCCAGGATCAGAGGAAAGACTCTGCTTTAAGTTGAATTTCATCCAGGTCTTTGAGAAATTAATCACTCTGCAACAGCTGAGCAACCCTCAGCAGCCAATCTGAAGATATGACAGGAGCTGAGTCGTCCTCAGAATCCTGGCTGTATTGGAAATCGACATGCCTTAATTGGTTACTGTGAACGCAGTCTCAATCTCAAGATTAGTGTTCTGATAATGCAAATAAATGGCTAAGCCTTAAACATTAGAATGCAACACTAAATACATATACATATTTCTAAGTGTCTTCTAAATTGTGCTCTTTCTTTAATTTTTAAGTTTTACTTGTTCTAATTAGTTGTACATGACAGTAGTATGCATTTATGCATTTTGATAGATTGTACATAAATAGAGTGTAATCTCTCATTTCTCTGATTATACATATTGTGGGATCACATTGGTCATGCAGTCATGTATGTACATGAGGTAATAATGTCTGTTTCATTCTGCTCTTTCTAATAAGAACTTAACCATGTTCTGCTAAACAGAACTGCTAGGCCGATGCCAAGTTATGTTTCCTCCTAGATTGCTCTGGCTTGCCTCTCTTTGTCAAGTGCTTGAACATGGAACAATTTACTGACCTCCCTATAGTCGGAGGATATGAGGAAGCAGAACTGAGTTACCTGCAGAAAGGGGAAGAACGAGTCAGAGAACTAAGTGGGATTTTCCTGGGGCAGCTCTGTTGCTAAGTCCCTAGTGGACACTGAGCAGGCAGAGGGCTTTCAGCAGAGGACACAGCTCTGTGAAGAAACTGGTGAAGTTGCTTTCAGTCTTTCAATACTCCCTCAACCTGTGCTACTCTAAGCTCCATTTTTAACAACACTGTGGAATACCTGTGATGGAGTCCACACACTTTCCCTCTGAACTGAACACTGACTCATTGGCTGCATTAAATCTAGGAGGACTGAGAAAAACGGTCCATTAAAAATTTTATCCAAACCCTGCAGCCTCCATGTACAGTGGGGGGTTTCAGTTGGACGCCCACTGCACAGCCCCTGTGACAGTGCAGCCCTACGCTGTTTGAGGATGTCCCCCTTCCTGCTGAAGGAGCACACTCTGACTTATCCTGTTGATTGGCTCTACATCGGCCTCTGTTGGACTCCTGGCGTGTGTCAATGCATCCGTAGCAACGCAGTTACACCGGGTCAACTACACAAAAACGGCTGGAGGATGTTTGTGTGAGAATCCTTAGGGTTTACACTGCTGTATGTTGGACATGAACCTCTCTGGTATGAAACAGTGGTCTTCCGTTAATATAACCTTGAATTTTGATAAAGTAATAACATAATATTGAAAGACGGTATTTTAAGGACTATTCATTATGAAATAAACATGGTACATTTTTATAATAATAGTTGCTGGAAGACATTTTCAAATAATACTTGTATAATGGTGAACTTTGCTTTCTGTCTTATTGATAACAAGGTTGTACTGGGAAGTAAACTTTTTCAAGGTATCAATTATAGAATTCTTGATTAACCCTAAGAGGTTTTGTTCTTTTTTTATAGGTCAAGTAATCTTTGAAAAATGTGTGGATGAAGTGGAGATCTGAGGTCTCTGAAACTCTTTCATAACCAGTATATAAGTCTTTACTATAAGTAGGGTAACTTATGCCGTGTCATGTTGGGGGCTGTGCCATGTTGGCGGCGCCAGGATGGCGCCTGATCACATTGGCAGCGAGGAGGTTAATTGACATAAGCACACTCAGGAGATTTTCTCGTCCACGCACACAATGTATGCACATGTGTTCTCGAGCACTAATTGCCTGCTCAGAGCGACTCGCCTAATCTTTGCGTAAGAGGCGTGGCCCTGCTCTCCGCCTCCTGGAGGTGATATAAGCGTAGGCGGAGCGAGACAGGGACACAGCAGCCATTAGAAACAGCCAGAGGGAAAAACATGGACAGCAGCCATTAGCAGAAAAGCAGGAGAAGGACACACGTGCGAGTAGGGGCAGCGGCGGAAGGCAGATCACGGAACAGAGAAAAGCCTGTCTTTCTTTCAAAGTTTCTCTCTTAACAAAGTTTCTTTCTCTCTGATAAGCGGGGTCTCTCTCTCTCTCCTCTCAAAGCAAGTAAACCTCATTTCCTCTATCCTCTATAAACAAGCAAGAAAGCAGTGCACTAAAGAGAAAGATAGAAGTGCCTCAGTTTCCACTCCACCACCCATAAGACCCGTGCAAGTTGTTGCTGCAGGCAGAGACAAATATCCATGGATTTTGGAACCGCAAAGAGCCAGCGATGATGTCAGATATAGTTGTCTACAATATAAAAAAAATATGGAGGGATACTATAAAATTCAGAGGAGAAATTTAGTATGTTCACCCACTTAGACCACTATCTCTAAAGATGCATGGTGTCATCAAAACTATTCAACATTATTTTATTTGTTTTTAAAATACATATCAAATAATTTATTGTATAGAAAAACATTTTTTAATGTTATTTTCACTGCATTATGATTATACATAATAGTCAGATTCACTGTGACATATTTATACATGCACCTAATTTATTCCAATTCATTCCCAGTATGTCCCCTTTTCCCTCTCCAACTCCCTCTCTGCCCCAGGTCCCCTTTCTCTACTCTTCTGGTCTTTCTTTTATTTACTTACATGTATACATTTTTTTTTCATTGGTGTATTAAACTTATACATAAAAGTGGGATTAATGTGGTATATTCATATGTGGATATAACAGTTAGTCCCTTCATCCCTCCTCCTTGGTCTCCTACCTCTCCTCTACTGAAGGCTCTTGTATTTTCATGAGAGCCCTCCCTGCTTTGTAATACCTTTTACTCTCTAGCTTCTAGCTTCTGCATAGGAGAGAAAACACATGATCCATGAGTTTCTGATCTGGCTTATTTCACTTAGCATGATGTTCTCCAGTTCTGTCTATTTACCCACAAAGGATTTTAGAAGAGTTTTAAGTGGACGAAAATCATCCAGGATTTTGTCATCTCAATTTAACAAATGAGACCTTTAGATGTTATCTTCCAGTTGCTTATGTGTATTTATATCTTTGTAGTCACATACGATGCCAAATGCTTTTCCACTTTGCATTGTGTCCTTTTCATTCTGCTACATATTCTTCATAGACTTTATTTCTATGGTTGCATAAGACTCCACAGATCATTCAGTTATTTTAAAGTTAAAATTCTACCATTTTTTTGGTAGGAATACTGATTTTTAAAAAAATTTTTAAGTGGATTGCAATCAACTTTTCATTTTTAATGAAATAGAGCAGAAGAGAAGAGAAATCTATCTCAGCACATTATTCCTAAAAGGTATTGCACCTAAAATTCTTGTTACCATTACATTTGTTGTGGGGTAGGGGTGGAGAGCAGGTGTATACAATGGCCACTGTATAAAATGTACTTATCATTGTACATGTCAGTCAAAAATGTTTGAAAGCCTCTGCCTTATTTGTCATCTTGCCAAAACAATATGTTTCAACATATTTTCCATTAGATAAAAATATTTGAAGGATCTAGCATGTTGGGGGAGCTTCAAAGCACATCAGTGCTTCTTATTATAAATATGTTGTGATGGATATCTTCTTGAACAGAGACTATTTTGAATGATTTCTTTAGAATAAAATTCCAGAAATTGACTAACTGGCTGAAATAACATAAATTTTATTGTTTAGAGCATACTTTTGATATTATTTTCAAAAGGAATTATTTCAATTAGAAGAAATACAGCTCTTTATTTTACTTTGTCTTTTTTTTTTTATAATAGCTAGGGTTCACATTATTTTACATTAAGTTTGCTGTTAAAAATTCATACCAGGTGAAATTTTTGTTTTGGACTGATAACTTGTAATCTGAGCTTAGAATTAGATATAATTAAGGTAAAAAATATAAACAAGCATACAAAATTACATACTTTTCCTCATAAGGATAATTTGTCAGAATAGTTTATTTCATTATGCAATTTTACCACCTTACCATATTAAAGTTTAAAACTTGTATATAACAAAATGTGGTTTTTCATCTTCATTGTTTCTTCCATGTTGTTTATAAGCATAAACATTAGCCTTATTTTTCAGATATCTGATACATAACCATTTTGAGTTTATCCATGTATGTTTAATATATTTAATGCTGCTTTACATTTGTTATTTTATTAGTTATATATATTTTTTGCATCAAAGTTTATTTTTTCTCAGTTTTTAACTTTTGCTTAAGTCAAATTACCTAAGTGTGGCTTTATCAAATAACCCTCAAGTTTCACTGTTTTGCTGTGTACTTTAGAATATGCAAAATCCTAATATAAAGTTTGTGTTCCAAGAGTAAGTTGTGTTTTTATACCAAAAAATGCCTCATTTTAACTATTTCTGATATTAGATGGTTTTAATGTCTGGTCAACTGTGAATCTCATCTTATTTTTAAAGACAATTTCTGCTTTTATTGCTAGGTGCAGATCTCCTCCTCCACTCTTCCACTCCCCCTCCTACCAATTCACCTGAGTCCTGTCCAGAGCAGAGGATTTAAACAGAAGCCCACACAGCTCCTGCCTAGGCCCCTCCTGCCTGGCTCAGCCACACAAACAGAACCGCCTGTTTCTTCTCCACAATGGTCAAGATGCTGAGAGATATTAGAACCCATTGTTTTCCTTCCTCTCAGATGACATCGAGAAAAGTTCTATTGTGTTTTACATCTCTCTGTCACCAGGAGAAGGACAATCTCCCAGAACAGGCTTCATTGTAGACTTAAACCAGGAAGCCTCTGCACATCTATTCTGATTATCGTTCCAAAACTCCTCCACCCATTTAACTGTGCTCAGTGGAAAACAAAACCTGTCACCGTGTGTCCTGTGCGTCCCGAGTGTCCCTGTTCCGTACTTTACCACTCCAGCTCAGAACACGAGGAAGTCCTTTTCTGATTGTGTCTGTTTCTCTGGGAAATAAGATGTGATGAGAAGACAACTGCTGAGAGTGAGAAAGGCCTAAAAAGCCTTTTTAGGTTCGAGAAGGGACAAGATGGTATGAGACAGTTCTCTCAGGGATGAAGTGAACAACCAAACCACCTGTTTACTCAAACTAAAATCTGATTTTCCACCACAGGATGGCCTCCTCTGTAGCACTGTCAAATTGGAACTGCTGTTTCTCCCACATCCCACAATCTATAGGGTCGGGACTTTTTCAAAATATGTCTCATCTTCCTAGTTATTTTTCCAACTATTATCTATTCTCCCTCTTTAAAAATCTGAGCTCTTTTGTAACACTATGCCACCAGATTACACTGCTTTCTATGTCTTTTTATTGATGTCTCCAGCCCTTCCCGCTCCAAACCCCGATTCACTGGAGACTTAGCATCTGGTCCACCTTTCTTTCCATCCCCTCATCATTCTGTCATTTCAACATCCGGGTAAGCCTGTCTCTCAGTTCCCTACGTTTTTGCCTTCAGTGTTTTTCCTCATCCATATCATTAGTAATAACAGTGCTATTTTGTAAATCCTAATTTTATAAATCTGACCAGTAGCCTTCCTCTTTCTAGAACTTCCATTCTACCACAACTTGGATTACACTTGAATTTCCAGTTTGCAGGTGGTGATTTTAAACCAGTTTAAGTTTATGTCATCTCTTTGCCATCTTCACAAAGTTCTTCATTCAACCTTAGATTTGTGCTTCATCACTAAGATGGTTCCTTTGCATCTATGGTCAATGACCTTATCTATTTCTCTCCTTACTGCCTGGCAGGACCCTATCCTGATTAAATCCAACATTTTGGCCACCCTGCATTTTTATCCAAGAGTTTAATGTGCCTGGAGACAAAGTATAATCATGCTGACTGATCTCACTTTAAATAAATGACCATTTTCTTAAGTGTGGTGACTGTTGGTATGGGGTTGGAAATTACATATAACTTTAGGCATTTTGCACACCTCTTTTTCTGAGATGAGTTTCATGCTTTATTCTTTGTTCTTTACCCTTTTCACTCTTAAGAGGAAGACTTGCTTCTTATTTTACTGAAAAGATAGGCACCAGCAGAAGGGAAGATCTTCATCCTCTGATCCCCACATCTACGTTGACCTCACTTATGAACTGCCTCCCCTTCTGCAGACAGTGATAGTTAATGCACTGTCTCTGATCCCAGCCAAGGCTACCTAGTCCACAGTGTGTTGGATCCTACTCTTCCACATACTCAAGGACCTTGATTTTCAATAATCTCTTCTACCTTCAACATTTATCAGTTTCCTCCTTTACCTTTCCCATCAGTTTATTTATTAGAGGAACCAGACACCATGATCTGGATTAACTAATGGAAAACCCAAAAACCCTCTGACTTCAGGTCCATCCCACTTTTCTTGACCCATTGTATGGCAAAACACTTCAAACATTTTGTATTTGCCATCTCTACTTCATCATATAATACATTCATAAATTTATCTACAGTACTGGTTCTGTACGTACAATTCATATGATATCAGAGAAAGTTTTCCTACCTCATGTTTGAGCTCTCTGAAGCAGGTGACTGAAACATTCATTCCATCTGTTTTGTTTTACTCCAGTATGAGTTGTGTTGTCGAGCTCACAGTCACAACTTTATTACAGAGAACCTCTCCAGTATGGATTTTCCATGTATAAAAAAGTCACATAGGAGTTGGACCTTTTTTTTTTTTCATATTAAGTACAAACACAGGAATTATCTTCAGTATGAATTTGGGGTCTGAAAGAGATTTGGTGAATACTCAGAAGTCTTCCTGTGTACATGTACTAAGTTCCTTAGTAATGTACTAAATTTGCCTTTGTTTCTGAATTCAGTGAGATAAATGGAGCATTGTTCTCTAATGAAGTATTTCCAAGAGATCTTAAAGATCACAGGACAGCTGTTTTAAAGAGTGTAAAATAAAATGAAGTAACTCAAATGAAGACTTTCTAACAGGAAGTGGGAGAGTGTGATACAACTGCACTTAACATTGCTAAAGATCAAATCACAGAGGTTCCAGTAGACTGGATGAACAATTGGAGTCAGAGTCCCTAGTACTCTGTTGGCAGTGCCCCGGTTAACTAGCCAATCAGAACTGGTTTGCAATTTAGGATTCCTGTCTGGCCAATGAACTGCCCTTGAAAACAGCTTTCTGTGGTAATCCCCTATAAAATTTCTCCTGCACCTGCCTTACGGGACACTATTAAGGGCTACCCTGATGCAGTGTACCTGAATTGTGATTCTTTTTCTCCCAGATAGATGCTGTATATTTTTGTCTCTGGGTCAATGACAACTTGGATTTGTCAGACATTTTTCATGCCAAGGTTCAGGCTGTGAACTCACAGAATACCACAGACATGTATTGTAAGACATCCATCTGTCCTTCTACAGTGCTATTAATTTTGATAACCTGGTCAAGATGTTATCTGAAGTTACTCTTTTTCCTCTTATTAGCTGAGAAAATAAATCTGCTAGATACATTAAACACTGCAAATATCTTGCTCTTTGACAACATTATCCTCTAGTTTTAGTGACTATTGATAAAGATTTTGGTCCAAATCTTATGATGATTTTAAAGGGATAATTTTCTCCCAATTTTATAGTTTCCTTCTGTATTTATCCTTGCCCTTCCATCAGGAAGGACCCTGCCCACTTCTCCATTATCTATCCATCTACCATCTCTCTGTCTTAGGAGACTCAATACTGTACTTCGAACTTCCATTTTCTTGATGGCATTGAAACCCCTTGTTTTCTTTTCTGTTTGCATTTGATTTTTATACCTGCCAATTTTTGTTTCAACTTCACTGCATTATTTTCTTTTGGATGTGCATCAGCCAAACCTACTTTTTGAAAAAGTGCTAATATGATCATTCTTCTTTGTTTACTCTGAGGTTTTTGAAAAGAGTGAAAATGTATAACTTGACCATTCTTATCTTCACACTGTTTTAAAAATAATTGCAATTCAAGAAGACTCCTGTTCACTCTACCCAATATGGCTGACATGAACAGCTTAATTTGGGAAGGTCATTCTCTAGGAAAGGGTTAGAAGTGACAGCAGAATGATATTCTCTTCTCCCAGGTGCAGAGCAGTAATGTTCACTGTAGGGTTCCCACTAAGTACTTTCACCATGGGATAAGGCATCTTTCTCTAAATGACGTTCTCATTTATCTGGCTTCTAGGCTGAAGGACTAGACAATACAATGGGTTGGGTTGTTATCTCAATTATCACAGGGTTAATTAATTAATGTGGGTGAAACTCTTGTATTTTCACACATGAAAGATTTTGAAAAGCAGTCAATACTATTATGTGTAGTTTCCTGATCCTTTAAGTAAAAGCTTAATTAGTGACTTTGAGAAAGAAATGAGAAGTAATCAAGCACATTATGCTTTTGAAGGTCTAGGCTTTTTTTTTTTTTTTTTTTTTCAGGGGAAACACTTCCAGTATGGGGTTCATTATGTTTCTTGCATTGCTCTGTTTCCAGAACAGTGCATTTACTGGAATTGCTGTGACATGCCACTATGAAAGACGCCACTGAGAAGCATGAAAACAGGATTCTAGGCACCAAACAAACTGCACACCTAAGAAAACGTGAACCCACTTTAAATTAGTGATGTTTTTAATCTTCCAGTTTGATACAAAGTTTGGATTTGAAGAAAGATAAATAAAATATAAAATATTTTATAGCACTATATTTATTTGATTTAAATTGAATATAATGAAATCCTTTTTGATCAATCAAATGCATATCTAGAATATTAATTATGGAGCACTTCTCTACAATTAATGTCTCTGTTTGATTTTCCTCTGTTCTTCTCTTGGGTTATGGGTCGATTCAAGAGGGTGGATGAGGAGATGTAAAGAATAACAAATAGTCTCATCTCTTCTTTTCCTTGTATCCTAGTCCCAACATTGTTACATTATTCCAATGATATTCTTGAAATGTTGGGTATATTTTAAATAAAAAATTGTTCTCTGTTATGCTTTGGATATGAAGCGTTCCCCAAAGACTCATGCATTGAAAGCTTTTGTACCCAATATATCAGTGTTCTGATGTAGGGCCTTTGGGAAATGACTGGATCATGAGGACTCTGACTTTATTAGTGGGTTAATCCATTGGTAGCTGAATGGAAGACTGAGAGATAGTGGAAACTATAGACAGGTGGGGCTCCGTAGGAGGAGGTAGGTCACTGGGACACATCCTTGGGGACTATATCTTGCCCCTGGCCCTTCCCTTCCTCTGCTTCTTGGCTGCCATGAGCTGAGTAGCTTTGTTCTACTATGCCCTTCTTCTATGGTTCTGCCTTGAAGGCAGCTGACCATGGATTGAAATATCTGAAACCATGAGCCAAGATAAATCTTTCCCTCTCCAGGTTTTTTTCCTTAAGTATTTGTCACATTGACAAAGAGCTAACTAGCATGCTTCCATAGTATGTAAAAGCTACATAGGCCAAGGTGAAACTTAAGGTCAATTCTATAGGTATTGATCTAAGACTAAATCATGTCTTGTCATGAGGTGCGCTTTTCATTTATCAAGCTGCGTTTGCTGTATGCCCACTATGCGCTAAGCCTGGCATTAGATGCTTGAGACAGAGAGGTGAATGACAAGGGTGGAGATCTGCCCCATGGAGTTAGTATTCCAAAAGGGAGAGATGGACAATTGACAATATCATAGTGTTATTAGGTAAACTATATGCATTTTAGAAGATCAAAAGAACCCTGAGAAAAGAGTAACCTAAGGTGGACTGGGATGTTACGAGGTGAGACACATTAGAATCTTAAGAGGGGGGTCATTTAGGATATGACCCTTGAGCAAAGAGTTGAATGAAGTGAGTGAGGCAGTGACCTAGAAAAAGCTCTGAGATGGGAGTGTGCCCCATGTGTAACACAAAGCTGCTCCCCTGCCCTTTACACTGCATCACAACCTAGCTTATCAGTCTGAAAGCTGCTCCCCTGCCCTTTCTGCTGCAGTCATTTCCCCACCTCCCAACTACTTGTCAGTCTGTGAACATCCTAGCTAGCTATTGGTTCATCAGTCAGCTTGCAAGTATCCTTCTCCATTATTGGTCCCCGTTAGCCCTGCAGAATTCAACTGCTTAGGGATAGCACCCCCGCCATCTTTTCTCTTGCTTTCTCTCTCCTACTCACTTTCTTTCTCTCTCCTCCTCACTTTTCACACTCTCTCTAGCATGTGCCCTTTCTCTTTTCCTCTCATTTTCTCTCTTACCCTGTAGGCAGACACTTTGTTTGCTTAATAAACTCCCTTATGTGATTTCCCGTGTCTAGTGTGTTTTTCGTGGGTTTCTTACATTGGTGCCGTGACTCGGATGGGCTCTTCCACTAAAGCAAGTGGGACCCCATCTGATGACCCAGTGCCCCCGGACACAGCCTCACCTTCCATTCTGCCCAGTTGCTCTGCTCTGCTCTGCCTCCATCACCAGACTTCAGATTGGTGATTCCTAGGCGGGCTCCCCTAGGCCGATTTAACCCCCAGCCATGACTTTTATAGTTATAGCTGGCCCCCCTTAGTGGGTCTTATCTGCTGGGTGGGTTCCTGATTTTATGGTGGAGATTCTCTCTCAGGGTTGAGGCTCGTCTTCACGCTTATGCTTGCACTCCAAAGCCCTGGTGTCAGGTCCTCAACTCTCTTTGGCTTTTGCCTGGCACACATTGATGTGGTTGTGTCGACACCATCACTGGGTTGACTCATCTCCACCTGACCACTCTGTGGCCTCAGGACGCCGGGGCACAGACTCGACTGTATCAGTCTCCACCATGGGATCTGGGTCCTCCATTCTGGCAGATTCACCCCGGGACCATTTTAGAACCCTTTGCCTGATCCCCGGCTTAAAGCCATCAAAATTCGTTTGTGTACCTTTAGATAATCAATCCAAAATGGCCACATAATGGCACACAGCTTCTGTGAACGAGCGGGCAGATGGAAAGGGATTCCTTATCTTCAAGTCTCTTCTTTCTTGCTTCTTGGCCCTTCCTGCAGGCTCAGGAGCCTCTGGCCCCTGCTTCTCCATCTCCCCCTGCTTCTCCATCTCCTCTACCCCGTTCTGTTTCTGCTTCCATTCCCCCGCCCAGCCCACCTAGTCCTCCTGCCATGAGGTCCCACATACGCCGCTGTGGAGGGAGTAACCAGTCCAACCATCAGTGGCGTGTCCCAGTAAGGAGTATGATATAGCAGCCCCATTCCCCACAAGTAGTGGGAGATAATGTTTCACAATTTTCTGCATCCAAACCTGAATTGATTACTAACCAGGAAAAAGGGTTAAAATGCCCTAGGCATCAAGTTTCTGCTAGAACCTGTTAGCCCCTTTCAGGTCTCAGTCAAGGCTTACATTGAAATGTAAATGGAGGAAGCCAGAATGCTCAGTGGGAGACCAGTCTCAAACCCAAGGAAAAAAAAAGTGTCCATTTTAAATGTCTCCTGGGTTGCAACACAGAACACTTTATCTCTCCCTTTTACCTCTTATCTCTGACCTTCTCCTTCTCATTCTCTCATGCTATAATTAATGGCCATTATCATTTTTCTTCTAGGACTTTTGTTTTTCTTAAATGCTTTATTTTTGAGCTCACAATTTTGATCCTACATACCTAGGTTAATGATATTTGATCAGTTCTTTTTATCCAACTCTCGAGTTATTTTTGAACATCTGTTACATTGCAATGAAATAAACATTACAAGGCCTTTACTTTTGTGTTAAATATAAGTGCACATAAAATTTAAAATTAAAAAAATGGATCCAAATACTTTTAATTCACGTGATTTAAAATGGTTCAATTTAAATTGGATAAACTAATAGAAGTAAAATGTCCTTAAAATTAACTCACAAGTCTCTAGGTGGTCAAACTAATAAAATGTTGATGTTTATAAAATGTCTAACATCAATTTTTTCTAGGACTTTTCTTCAATAGGAAAGAGATGGCAAATACTGTTGATATACTTGTCTGATATCTTGTTTTTTTTTTTTTTTTTTACAATAAGATGAGTGAATTAGAGTTGACATGTATAGGATTACTCAAATGTGTTTGTTAGAGACATCTGATTAATTTACAAAGTTATTCCATGGAGTAACATACTTAAACATTATTCTTTGTATAATAAATGTGTTCATATTTTCCAGCTATACAAACCTTTAAAGCAGAAAATTTATCAAGCTGCTATTCTCCAAATTAAACTTGTCTGTAATGGTAATTTTAAACTTATAAGAAGAATAAATGTTATTGGGGATTTATTTCTATCATTTAATGTTCTATTAAAAGTTAGTGAGAGCCTGATTTGTTTAAAGGTTTAATATCGTGAAACATGAAAGCATTTTGCCACTTTGCCACACAAAAGGAAAGTTAAAAGCTTTCTCAGCCTTTCTTTAACTTATGTTTTAGATATATGTTAAATTGTGTTACCTAATGTTCATGTAGACTCAGGAGTCAATATATGTAAACTTCTTAAAATGACATTTAAGAAAGAGTGTAATGCGCAGTAGCAAAAATGGGACAACAATGACTGAGATTGGGGTCTCTGACCTCATGACTGTGGCATGCCTGGTGTCTGGGAGTGCTCTTGTGCAGGGGCACAAGAGGCCTAACTGCTGTGGCAGTACCCTCCCTGGGGAGGCTCTATACAGGAGTCCTATCAGCTCTGACATTGATCTCAGGCATATGGCTCTTGGGCAGGAAGGAATTCTTTTGCTAACTGGTGTTTCATTGGCTCCATTCTCAGGTTCCTGCCCACCCTTACAGTAACTTTGGACAGTGGACTTCCTTGAGAGCTACACAGAGCTCCTAACATTGCACTTTGCAGCTGTGAAAAGTTACGTAGATGTCCTAGTCTCTGTAACTTTTCTGAAAACAAAGAAT
Organism: Sciurus vulgaris; assembly: GCF_902686455.1. NCBI lineage: Eukaryota > Metazoa > Chordata > Mammalia > Rodentia > Sciuridae > Sciurus > Sciurus vulgaris. Next base: position 17,913,133 of record NC_136470.1, on the reverse strand, counting down.
AATGCTTACATAGTCTTTAATCTAATAATAAGACATATATAAAGATTGCTGGCATAACTCTTTAGATCTGCATTTCCATCAGAGAACAGAGCTCCATCTGATCTCAGCTTAATCTTCAAAATCTGTGTTTATAAACCTTTATTTTCTAATACTCCTTTGCCCCTCACTGAACTTGAGAATTTGGTCATGCTGGTCATCATGGCAAAAGAGGAAAAAATTAGCTTCAGGATTAGAACATTTTACTTAAGATTTGTGAAGAGCCCCGCCTTACCTGAGATAAGCTTTGCCTCACCCTGCTGCATGTTAGAATGTCTCCAAAGTAAGCTGGACTTTAACTCATTTAAAGTTGTGTTCAAAAGTTTGATGTTTACTGTAAAGATTACTGTGATCAAACAGAGAAACAACATGTATCCCATTTGTTTACAATAAAAAAAAAAAAGATTACTGTGATCTCAGATGGAATGTAATGAATAACTTAGCCAAAATTCAAGATAGCTATTGCACAAAACTGAATGTTTTACTGTTGGTGATTCCATTTTGTATTTTCCTTGTAAACTCTGTTGCCTGATTAATATTTTGCAGAAGTACTGCTTCAAGAGCAAACACCGTAAATTAACTTGAAATCATATAGGACAGATAATGTAGACCCCAATTAGATAAAAGGGATAAATAACTGTAAAGTCATAGACATTGAAATTAAAGCCCAGCACTCTTACTTTATGACTGGTGAGACTGACTTGCTGGATGGTTAAGATCGAACTTAGAGATTGAGATTAAATACAGAGGCCAAGAAAAGCCAGTATTGGGGTCTTGCCCTCAGTCAGCCTGAATCCAGGGAACAAGAGAACTTTTCTAAGGAGCTTTGCAACTCTGGGTCACAGGACCTCCCGATCAGGGTGATTGATGAGGCCACTAGAGGATGAAAAGCCAATCAGTGCACCTGCTGCAGAGGAGGGTCAAGAAAAAAGGGAGACATCCATGGTGCTTTCAAGGGAAGCCACCTCATCGAGGAGCCCCTGCCTAATGGACGGCACTAAAGCTAAGGCTCTCAAGTTCTCTACGAGTGACCCCTGTGGGAACTCAGCTGACTCTTTAACAGACAGGACCAGGTCACTTTGACCAGCTTAATCTTAAACATTTAGCAAAACAGTTAAAACCAAAATATAGCCATTCTTGGGCAATTAAAAGAAATAATAGCTAAATGTAACTTAAGATGTACACTTGTGTTAGCCCACTAGAATAAAGACTAAAAGCTACAAAAGAGAGATTCTTAGGCAAATGTGCCTGATAACTATCAAGAGAAACTGCCAGAGTCAGAAGTTTTTAGTCAGTTTAAGACCTACAGATACAGGTAGGCTTAATCTATGTTTGCTAGTAACAGAAATATAGAGATCTCTAGTAAATGTTATGTTTACATTCCTGATAACCTGGACAATGTTAAAGTTCCCTAATAAAGGCCTTGTCTTCTCCAGCCTTTGCTCGGCCTTGTTATGAGAATAACCTTCTCAGTTCTTCCACCCCCTGGTGAGGAATTATTGACTTCTGTCATCTTCATGATATTCATTGACATGTTCCAGATTCTGCAACATTTATCTTGTACTAATCTCATTTCAGTACTCATGTCTTTTTGTTCTTATCTCATAGAAGCACCATCCCAGATGCCTTTACAACCTGCTCTTCCCCAACCAGACTTCTACCATGGACCCCTCGATTATCCCTATTTCTAAAAAGGGAACTCCAAACTGCTTGCCCCATGCTGCCTGCTTCCAGTTTGAAGAAGGCAGAGCAGTCATTGACCCTGTTTCCCTAAAGCATTAAAGGAATTCCTAAAATTAGAGGGGTGAATGAAGCCAGAATTGGGACAGGCAGTTAGTGTAGAAATAGGGGATCAGTCAAAAGGAGGAAATGAAGTCCATGAAAACCATCTGCCTCTAGAAGTCTGGAAGTTGAAGACTGCCCCTGGAAGAATGGACGTTTTACATCTCACCTGCAAAACCAGCTCTAGTCACTTAGGCAGGAAGGAGACATATGGCAGGAAAGAACTGGAGAACAAAAGATTTTCTTATAAAAACAGAAATGGGGGAATGTAATACGAAGCTGCTCCCCCACCCTTTGCATCACAACCTAGCTTGTCAGTCTGAAAGCTGCTCTCTCTGCCCTTTCCGCTGCAGCCATTTCCTCGCCTCCCAACTACTTGTCAGTCTGTGAACATCCTAGCTAGCTATTGGTTCATCAGTCAGCTTGCAAGTACCCTTCTCCATTATTGGTCCCCTGTTAGCCCTGTGGAATTCAACTGCTTAAGGATAGCTTCCCTGGCATCTTTTCTCATGCTTTCTCTCTCCTACTCACTTGCTTTCTCTCTCCTCCTCGCTTTTCACACTCTCTCTAGCATGTGCCCTTTCCCTTTTCCTCTCATTTTCTCTCTTACCCTGCAGGGAGACACTTTGTTTGCTTAATAAACTCCCTTATGTGATGTCCCATGTCAGGCGTGGTTTTTGTGGGTTTCTTACACCATGTATTCATGGAACAGGAAGAGATAAAGTGTGCTGGAGACAGAGTAGTAAGGGATAGAGAAGGGAATGAGGCCCAAAAAGTGGTGGGGTTTGGCGGGGAGAAAGAAAAGGAGAGAGCCCCACTAAAGAAATGGCCTTTTACATGGGATAAATCCTTCTAGGAGAAGTTGGGAGCCACTGGAAGATTTTGAGCACAGGAGTGTATGACATCTAGGTAAAGAGTTTTGCGCTGCTGGTTTTGTTGAGAATAGACCCCAGCAGGCCAAGGGAGGATGCTGGAGGCCTGCCAGAACTTTAAGGCAGTGACAGAGGTGAGGGCTGACAGTGTGTTCCCACAAGGGAAGTAACAGTTTCTGCTTCTCACTGTGGGAAGTAGTCAGATACTGAATATATTTTGAAACAACAGCTGAAAGTTTTCCTGGTGGACTGCATGTAGGGAAAAGAGGAATCAAGGGTGACTCCAAGGGTTTTGGTCTGAAACAAAGGGCTAGAGATGCCGCCAGTTGAAATGGTGGAAGTTGTGGGTAGAAGGGATTTGGGGAAATGGTTAGAAAAATAGCTTTAAATATGTCACAACTGGTATTATTAGGCACACAAGTGGAGATGTGCAATATACCCTGGGATAAAATGAATCTGAAATTCAGAGAAGAGGTTTGGATCAGAGATATTATATAACTTTGAGGAGGATTACCATATAAGTGGTACTTTTTACTGCAAGGTCAAATGGTATAGTTAAAATACGTGTGGAAGAAAACACAGACCGTACACTCAGGCACTGCAGCATGAAGATAGTAGAGAAGAGGAAGAGCTGGCAAAGAGGAACCGGAGAAACTATCATTTCCACATTCATTGGAAATTTGCTCCCTCAAACTGATAGAAGATTTAAAAAGGAAGAAAGAATCAGAGGATTGATACATGGGTAGACTGTATTTTGAAGGCACACTGTTCCTTTACTTCAAAGACTGAGAGAGGATGTGAAATTCTATGGTTGTGTCAAAGTAAGAATTTGCTAACCTTTTATATACCAAGTAGTACTTGTGCAGATTGACAAAGAAAGCACTATTAAAATCTCTAATGCACAAATGCAGTATTTTCTTTATGGAATCACACGTAGTCAGTATATTTATATGTGGAACTTCTAGCAGGTTCTCAACAAATGCTTATCAAATCATAATATATTATCTTTCTCTTTGTTGAGATTTTTAATATTATGTGAAAGCTTTTCTTTTAGTATAATGAGGACACATGAAATCTTTTTAAAATACTTTTTTTTTTTCAAGACTATATGCTATTGAATCAGATGCCAGTTTACTGAGACAGGCTTTCTCTGTAATGACCTGGCAGGACTCATCGGCAGGTAGACACAGTGTGTGTGAATTGTCTATTTATCTTCATTCTGGCAGACTGGCAATTAAAGTCAATGAGTAAGCCATTGAAAAATATGAATATCCTCAAATACAAGATGGATTTTCTTCCTTGGGTCTAAGTAATCTCTATTCAAAGCTAGAGCTTCGATCTACATTTACTTAGAAATACCCTAGAAACCCAGAGATGGTTTCGGTTAGAGTCTTTAATGTTTCTTTCACTCTCCAAGGAGTAGAGCATAACTAAGAAATCAGACTCCTCCATCAGGAGGAAGCGCGTTTGCTCACCTGGATAGGAGGAGATGGCGTTGACGTGGGTGGTTCTGATGACGCCCACCCGAGTTCCCCGGTTGTTCTTCATGCACATGCAGATGCATATGGCGATCCCGGCAATGACGCCCATGATGAACACGATCCCAAAGACGATGCCAGCGATCGCAGTGCCCCTGAAAGGCCAAACAAAGCACCTATGTTAAAAAGAACTTCAGGGATTCTTCAGTTGTTCAAATACAGCTCCATGGCTATGTGACAAGTGCTTTCCAGGTGTTCTCATGGATGATTTTTTTAAAAAGAGAATTCCTTGAATCAGTCAAACGGTCTGCATTTCAATAGGTAAGGACAAGTTATGAACGTTTAGGGACTCCTCTTCCAGCAGAGTTGACCAGTGCTTTATTCTGATTCTGGTTTTAAGAATGCATGTATTTGTACAACACACAAGTCTCCAGAAATGCAATCTAAAATATAATTAATACCCCATTCTGCTATGCACCTAGGCAGCAAAGAACTTGATCTATGGAGCCTGGTATGTATGTGTTTAGTGAAGACAATCTGATAAATGACATGAAATCAAATATGATTTGATATTTATTCTCAGTTCAAAGACTTTGTAAGTTTTTTTAACCATGCAATGCAAAACCAAGCCAATCACCCTACCTGTTAATATTCAAAATTATAACAAGCATTCCCATTAAACTCAGGAACAATGTTGTAAGCAAAATCTCTATTCCTACTCATGTTAATGATTTTCTCCGAAATGTTTTAGCTCATACAACAAAATCACAAGTAGAAAAAAATGCATAGATAAAACATTATCATTATTTGTGGATGATTTATAGACAACTATATTCATCTATTAATTTGAAAAGTAATGAAAAAATCTATCAAATGAAAATTTCGACTAGGCAGTATCATTTCCTACAATGGTTCCCTAAATGTTACACATATGTACACAAACAAGGATGTTCATCAACATGATTGTGGTGAAATGCCCAGAGCACATGGTTAACCTAATAGTTATATGATGAATGAAAAAGCAAGTACTAACAGTAATTACAGAACAACTGCAAAGGGGTAAAACTGCATTTCTATATGTTAATCTCTTAAATACATATTGTATTAGTCAAGTTCTCTAGAGGAACAGAATCAATAGGAAGTATGATTTTAAAAATGGGATTTATTAGATAGGCTTATAAGACCAGAAGCTGGATAGTCCAGAATGACAGTCTGCAGGCTAGAGAGCTGGAAGAACCAGCAGCTATGAGTCCAAGAGGTGGAAACCCCAGAACAAAAAGGTTCAACAGTGCTATCTTAGTCTGAGACCAAGGCGTCTGGAAACTACCTGGAGACTCACTGGCAGAGTCCGCTTTGGAAGAGTGAAGAAGCAAGAGTCCTATATCCTCAGATGATCAAAGCAGCAATCAAAGACCCGTTCAAGTAGAGTGGAACTTGCATCTGCATCTGCTTCCTTGTTCTTCCATCCAAGCTACCACCCTATTGGGCAGTGCTGCCCACGCTTAGGGAGGGTCTTCACTTCAGTTCACTATCCCACATTCCAATCATTCCTAGACACACCCTCATTGACACACCCAGAAGCCTCTTAATCATCGGCATCTCTTAATCCAATCAAGTTGACAATTCAAATTAACCATTGCACATATATAGCAGTTATTTTATAAATATGGGAAAATAAAGGAATTCTCCACTTTCTAAATTTGTGTATTCTTCAAAAGCAACTAATTTCAACTCTTTTAGCTACTTTTTTTTCTAGTACTTGTTAGCTTCAAAATGTTTTTATGAATTCCTTTATTTATTTTTTTATTTTTATATATTATCTATTGGTTGCTCTTATAGTATTTAGGAAAGTAGATCTCTCAGGCAAGCTTTATTATTGATTAAATCAGTTATGAGTATTTACATTGCTATGACATTGCTTACTATTGGATCACACAAATCACAATAGTTACCTTTCATTTTTCTTACAACTTTTTTTTTTGGGGGGTGGTGCTGGGGATCAAACCCAGGGCCTTGTGATTGCAAGGCAAGCACTCTACTGACTGAGCTATCTCCCCAGCCCCTACAACTTTTTTTAAAGGAATTTCCATGTGTTTTTATTTTTCCATATACCTATTACAATTTCCCTCCCTTACAATATTCCTAGACATATTTTACACAGTAGTCAGTAACTTTTTCATACTGAAACATAGTAAAAATGCCTTACAGTTTTCTCTACCTGGGCAGATTTCCCTCTGACAGTTCACTGATCTCATCTGTTTCTCTGTTCCCAGACCAGGATTAGTGGTTCTCAAATCAAACTTCTGGACCACTTTCTTGCTATTTATTGATGAACTGCCCTATTTGTGGAGGCACATTCTTAAAGACGGATTCAAACAGAGGTAGTCTTTCAGGTCTTTGCATGCCTATAAACTCTCCTCTAAAAAAATAGCATTCTGTTTTGGGTTTGTGAATACAGTCTTGATTCTTATTCTCTGGGGTACTAATGATAGCGTCACTAAAACTTGCTCTAACTTTTCTATTTCCTCTATCCTATCCATGTTCCTTTTCATTGATTGTTCATTTTGACCTCTTTTATGTTTGTTTTCCTCAAATGTCTGGTGATCTCTGAATTCACTCTACTATGGTTTGCATATGGTTTAAATGTGTACCCAGGGATTCATGTACTGGGAGCATGGTCACCAGTGTGACGATATTAGGAAGTGGTGGGATCCTTAAGAGGTGGGCATGGTGGGAGATTGGGAGGTCACTGGGCCATGTCCATGGAAGGGCTTAAGGTGATTCTCCAGTTGCTGCCTGTCTTCCTGTCTTGTCGTGTGATTGCTCCCATCACGATGCCATCTGCCATGATGTGACATAGTCACAGAAGGCCTTGTCAGAGGGTTTTGGACTTTCAGACTTCACAAGTGTGAGTTAAACAAATCTCTTTTTAAAATAAATTACCTGACTTCAGGTATTTCATTATAGTAATGCAAAACAGACAAATACATCAATTTTTTTTTCAGGGCCAAGGACTGAACTCAGGGCCTTGCATGGGCTAGATAAGTGCTCTGTAACTGAGCTAAATCCCCAACCCCTAAATACATCTTATTATTTTAAAAAAGAGTCTTTAAATAGCTGCTTTGAAATTCAGTATTCATGACCAGAATTTGACAGGTGACCTCCATAGGCGAAGACCACCTGAGGTCAGTTGTCTTATACCTTTCCCTATGGGCTGTTCATTTTTCTCCAAGAAAAGATTCTCCAATATCATATGTGGGAATGTGCATCGGACAGCCAGTATCCTAAATCTTGGACTTTTGTTGGAAAGAAAACAAACTTTCACGAAATCCTCTTGCTTTTATCCCACAGACCCAGTCTCTCACTAGACTATGACTGCTGCTTTGGGGTTTAAAAATATAATCTCTGAACTCAGACTCCTACATTCCAACTGAAGCCAGAGAACCCTGAGCAAGTTTCTTAGCTTCTCCATGACTCAGTTTTCTCATTTATAAAATGACAATCAGTTTGGAGCTTATGGGTCAAATTTCTTGTCATGAGTCTTGTGCTTATGGACTTCTGTGCTAGATAAGAAGTTTCTATGCCCAGTGCTCTCTGAACATCTCTTCTATATTTTTTAGAGAGACCCATAATCTTCCATTGCAGATCACTGGGGCCAGTCACGTTTCACATGTTGAAGAATTTCAGATGTGGGAAATACAGTATACTGCATCTTCTATGACACTTATACAAGCAGCTGTGCAGTATCCTGAGCATATTTACATTTCTCTAGTGAAGGTGGGAACATGAACACTCATGGATTAAAAACAGATTCAAAGAGAGGTAGTCTTTCACATCTTTGCATTCCTGTAAACTCTCCTTGTTTAAAAAATAGTGTCCTTACAGATTACATAGAGACTACCCAAAAGCCCCAGGATTGTTCTGGTCTAATCATGCCACCAATTGATCCTGATCTGCAATTCTGAAATCTTCAAAAACTCTGACAAGTGAAAGTACAGATCGGGATTGTGAACCCGTATTTATACTTTCCACAAGGTATCCTCTGAGATTTTTTTTCCCACTCACTTAAAAAAATAGAATATCATTCAAAATTTCAATAAACTCCTTTAAGATATTTCTACAGGCATTTTCACTTTGTTAGTAAATTATGAAAGCAGAATGTAGGACACATTTGGAGGTGCTGCTATTGGTAATTAAAGAACGTCAGAGTCTATTAATTTATTAAATAAATCATTTCAAGAAAAAAATTATTAAAGGAGATAATTTGAAATAAGAAGATGAAAAATTATCTGGAAACCTCTTTTTTATTGTAATTTCATGTCTAAATAAGATTAAATTGGAGGACTTAATTTATGTTCCAGAAATAATCAATGGCCCAATTATTCAGGCACAGAGTTTTCAAAGTATGTGTTTGGAAGCTTTTAAGATATCCAATTGGGGCATATTTATATTCATTAATTCCTTTTTTAAATGGAAGAAAGTAGAATATGAGTCACATTTCCTTTCCCTGTTGACAGCTGCGGCAAAAGTGTCTGCTCTTAAGGTCAATAATGAAGTTGCAACTAACATGTTAAAGGAGGAAATTTGATTAAATCATGATTTTGGTGTCCTTGATCCTTTAACACCCATTAGCAACTGTAAATTAGAGTTTAACACATGGTAAGTATAGAATTTGTAGAATTATTTACTCTGTTATTAAAGAAATAATGAACAAATAGTAATCTTCCTGTATATAAACACTTTGATTTGGCTAACTGTTGGAAGGAGAAGGTATTGAATTGAGAAATTTGGCACCTTGAAAACATTTTAGGGAATGTGATTTTTTGTTTGAATGAATGCTTTGCAGGATTTGCATATTGCCTGCCTTTTTAAACTTATTTTGGAATAATTTAAAATTCATAGGAAGTTATAAGATTAGAACAGAGAGGTCTGCTGTATCCTTCACCCAATTTTCCCCTAGGATGACATCTTAGGTAACTAAAGCACAACATTAATATGTAAAAGCCAACAGAAGTGTAAAGAGTGTGTCCAGTTCTACGTCATTTGAACACATGCTTATGTTTGTATGATCATTATAGCTAGCAAGGTGCCAAACTATTCCATTACGATACCGCCATGGTGCACCTACTCCATGGTTCACTTATCCTCCCCATCCTTATTACCCGTTGGCAGCAGTAATCTGCTTTCCACATTTACAGTCCTGTCATTTCAAGAATGTTGTACATATGGCATCCCATGGTACTGAACCATCAACGTGGTCAGTTTTCATTCAGCACAATGCTCTTGGAATCCATTCTAGGTTTTTCATGTGAATTACAGTTGGTTCCTGAATGGGTCGGATTCCATGGTCTGGCTATTTCACTATATTGGTATGGTTATAGCTCCATTTGGTTATTTCAAGTTTTGAGTTTTACAAATAAAGCTGCTGTATATACACATGTATGAGTTTCTGTGTGGAGATAACTGTTCATTTCTCAACAATAAAAGTCCAGGAGTATGACTGTTGAGATGTATAATAAGTTTATGCTTAATTTTCATTGAAACTGCCAAACTCTTTTCCTCAGAGTAGCTGCACCATTTAATTTTCATATCAGCTATGTATGAGATCCATGTTTCTTGCATCCTTGCCAGTTTCTCTGCAGCCTTGGTATTGCCATTATAATTGCCATTATTTTAAAAATTTAATTGTTTTAATGGTGATATTTCTGAACATGGTCTTTTTTTTTTTTTTTTTTCCTTTTAAAAGTAGTACTGGTGTGTGTGGGTGTGTGTGTGGGAGAGAGAGAGAGAGAGAGAGAGAGAGAGAGAGAGTGAGAGATCTGTTAATCTGCATTTGATCTGCATAATGGCAAAAGAAAATATTTTATTTTAAGTAGTTGATTTCATGGAACAATTCAAAATACTTTAAATGTGTTCAACTTAAAAAAAGAAGTAAAAAAAAAAAAATAGTACTGAGGATTAAACCCAGAGGGACTCTACAATTGAGCTATATCGCCAGACCTTGTTAAAAAAATTGTTGCTACAGGGTCTTGTTTGAACTTGTGATCCTTCTATCTTGGTATTTTAGTTGGCTTTTGGGTTGCTGTGACCAAAAGACCCCACAATAATAAGTAGAGGAGGAAAAGTTTATTTTGACTCATGATTTCAGAGGTGAATTCCATGGTTAATCCAATCCACAGTTCTGGGTCTGAGGAGAGATAGAACATGATGGTAGAAGGGAGTGGCAGAGGGAAACAGCTCAGGACACAGCAAAACCAAGAAGCAGAGAGAGGGCTCCTCTCACCAGGGACAAAATATAACTCCCAAAGGCAGGCACTCGGTGGCCCACTTCTAGCCACACCACCTTTTACAGCTGTTGCCCAGTTAATCCCTACCAGTGGATTAATCCATTGATTAGGTTATCCCTCTCATAAATAATGACTTCGTCTCTGAACATTTTGGCATTGTTTCACACATGAACTTTTGGGGGACACCTCATATCTAAACCATAATACTCAGCCTCTCAAGTTGCTGGGGTTACAGGTGTGTGCCATCTCCCCTATCTTCATCATGGTCTTAATTTGCATTTCCTCAATGGCAAGTGAGGCTGGACATCTTCCCATGAGCTTATTTGGCATTCCTATATCTTCTTCAATGAAATGTTTCTCCTTTTTTTTTTTTTTTTTGTTCCCTAAGTGGATTGGTTATTTCACTGTTAAAAATTTGAGAAGCCTTAATAAATAATAGATGTAAGTCCTTTATCAGATTGGTGGTTTGCAAATATTCCTCCCACTCTATAGCATTTTTGTTGTTGTTCTCTTAACAGAGAGCGAATAAAAGAGCTTTAAGGAAGCCTCCCCATTGTTTCTCTTATGAATATGCTTTGGCGTCATGTCTACGAACTCCTCACCAAGTCCTAGGTCTTCTTCCGTATCTCTAAAAGATACATTTATAGCTTTATATTTGATATTGAATCTTTGTATCCATTCCGGTTTACTTTTTGTATAAGGGGTCAGGTTTAGGGCTTTATTTATATACTTATTGCCACAGATTGCCAATTAACTGAGTTCCATTTATTGACAAGAGTGTCCTTCCTCCATCGACTTGGTTTTGACCCTTTTTCAAAATCAGTTGGCCATGCTTGTGTGGGACCATTTCTAGGTTCGGTGCAGTTTGCCGTTGTTGCAGAGATGTTTTGTAAATGTTGATGAGGTTCAGTTGGTTGTGAAGTTGCTAAGTTCTTCTGTATCCTTTGCTGATTCTTCTCTGAGTTGTTTTCAAGTCAGTTTTCAAGGTGAGTGTTCAAGTCCTCAGGTATAATTGTGGGTCTGAATTTTCCCCTTTCAGTCCTGCTTTTGTCTTCTTTCTTGGCAGCTCCATTATTGACTCCTGCTGGTTGTCCTTGGAGTGGGGCTCTATTGATTTCTGCCTGTGGTGTCTGACCACAGTCAAATGGTTATGTCTAGAAATTTTCTGTCTTTCTAGGTTGCCTCTTTTTGATGTTTTGGCTGGAGAGAGCGACTTTTCTGTTGGGACTTTTATGATCTGAACCCACTGGTGTTTTCGATTTCCACCTGGAAACTCAGGGAACGCACAGTTGTCTTCTGTAGTCCACAAGGTTTCTAGTTGCTCTACCTTTTTCTCTTCACTTTTCAGAATCTTCTTATTAGGTCTCATTGAAAAATAAAATATTATAATAAAAGGTATTGTTTAAAACTGCAAAGTGAATTTTCCTTAAGAGCACAAGTAATATATAAATACCTTTATAGGCAAGATAAAAAGGTGATAAATGTTTTTAAAGACTCAGCTTTTAATACTGCTTAGGTTTTTCATGTAAAAGCAATGTGATACTGGCCTACATATATTTAATGATTCTGGACCTTTTTCTATGCATACAAATAAGCTATTCAACCACATTTATTTAAGGATCTAAAACCTGCAGAACTTTATAATAGAAATGGCACCCTTTCTTAAAACCACATAAATTCTAAACACAAATCAAACCTGAAGTCATATTTTTCCCTCCTTGGGAAAAGAAAGAAATATAACTTTTTTTTTTTTTTTTTTTCTGTATGGGGGATTGAACTCGAGTACTTGGCCACTGAACCACATCCCTAGCACTATTTTTGTATTTTATTTAGAGACAGAGTCTCACTTAGTTGCTTAGCACCTTGCTTTTGCTAAGGTGTCTTTGAGCTCTTGATCCTCCTGCCTCAGCCTCCCAGGTCACTGGTGAAATACAATTTCTTTTTGACATTGTTAATTATTTTTATTTCAACTGTTGATTTTCTGGATTATAAGGCATAATTTGGGTAAAAATATGGAATGAAAACATTCTGTTTTCAGGATACGGCTGTATTTTCATGAAATCTGCAAATTTCAAAAATAATTATATCTCATTATTTTAATAATTTTGAGTGAACTTAGTACTAAATAAAACATTTAGCTTTCTTATTTACATATGATGATTGACAGCAAAACCCCAAGGTGTTCATTATGGTTTAGATGTGAGGTGCCTCCCAAAAGCTCATGTGTGAGGCAATGCAAGAAAGTTCAGAGGTAAAACGACTGGGTGATGAAAGCCTTTGTCTAATCAGTGCATTGATCCGCTTGAATGAATTAATTGGTGGTAACAATAGGTGAGTATGTTGTGGCTGGAGGATGTGTGTCATTGGAGGGTGTAACTTTGAGTATATATCTTGTCCCTGGTGAATGAAGTTTCTTTCTTTATACTTTTGGGTACCATGTTCCCAGCTGCTTTCCTTAGTCACACACATCCACCATGATGTTTTGCTTACCTCAGGCCCAGAGGATTGAAATTAGCCAGCTAAGAACTAAGACCTCTGAAACCATGAGCCCCAAATAAACTTTTACTCCTCTAATTGTTCTTGTCAGGTATTTTGGTCACAGTAGCAACAAAGTTGATTGAAACAATGGTACAAACAAGTTATTCTTTTTAATCATTCATTATAATTATTCTGAATGAATGCTTTCTTAGTCAATTTAGTGCAAGAGTAGACAGATAAAGACCAGGGGCCAAAAGAGACCCACAAGTTGTTTTCATAAATAATGTTCTGTTAGAACAAAGCCACAGCCTTTCATTTTGTGTTTGACTGCTTAGGTGCTACAAAGTGAAAGTTAAATAGTTGTGACAGAGACCACATGCCTACAAAGCTTCAACACTTATTATCATTGAAAAAACATACTGTCTCCTGACTTAATTCACTCAAATATATTAATGTTGTTTTTCCCTAGATGAATTTTTCAAAAAAGTTATGACATTAAAGATACTATAACAAAGCCAAGTTGTGGCATAAGTGGGGCAATTTGTACTGACAATTTAATACCCTATGGTATTGGGATGTTCTTTTTAGTCCTTTAGTTAGAAACTCATAGGAGTTGCAAAGTTTGAATATTCTTTTTGATTAGTCCTATTAATATTATTAACTGTAGTACATTTCTGATGCTACCTTAACACAAAAAATCATTTATGTTCCATGGAATAATAAAAAATAAGTGTGGGATCTGTTTCCTATTCCTGGCACCCAGCTCCTAAAACCCTTGGAATCTCTGGAGTAATGAGTGTCTTTCTCAAGCTGATGGAATGACTGTTTGCTGGAAGCTCCTAGAAAGCTTCAGGATTGGGGCTGGTCACCAGCAAGATTCAGTAGTTGGAATTTTCGGCTCTACCAATGGACCTTCAGGAAGGGGAGGAGGATTCAGGGTTAAATTTATCACCAATGGCCAGTGATTTTAATCACAGATGCTGTTTTAGTCATCTTTTTGTGCTATCGTGACTAAAAGACCTGACCAGAACAATTGTAGGAGAGGAAAAGTTTATTTAGGGGCTCATGGTTTCAGAGGTTTCAGTCCATAAGAGGCTGCCTCCATTCCTCAGGACTCAGGGGGAGGCAGAAGAGTGTGGCAGAGACAAGTGGCACACAAGATGATCAGATAGCAGAGAGAAAGAGAGAGAGAGAGATGTCTTCACTTGCCAGATATAAATATAAATCCCAAAGTCATGAGCCCAATGTCAACCTCCTCTAGCCACACCCTACCTGCCTTTAGTTACCACTCAGTTAATCCCTAACGAATTAAGACTCTCACAACCAGATTGTTTCTCCTCTGAACCTTCCTGCATTGTCTCACAAATGAGCTTTTGGGGGACACTTCATATGCAAACCATAGCACATGCCTACTTAATGAAGCCTCTGTAAAACAATGACGTCCAGATGGTTTTCAGCTTGGTGAACGCTTTGAGGTACTGGGGCAGTTGTGTGCTGGAGAGGACATGGAAGCTGCAAGCTCCAAGCTCCCCTTGTTCTATGCATCTCTTTCATTTATAATAAACCAGTAATAGCAAAGTTTTCTCCTGAGTCCTCTGAGTAGTTCTTGCAAGTAATCAAACCTGAGGAAACCCTTTGACTTCGTAGCCAAGATTGCATAGAAATGAGGGTGTTCAGTACCTGGGACCTGAAACTTGTTTCTGGTGTCTGTATGCAGTGAGGGTAGTCTTGTGAGACTGAGCCCTCAAGCTTGTGAAGGCTGAGGCTAGCTCCACATAATTAATGTCAGAATTAAATTGAATTGTAAAGGACAGATACCCTGTTGGTGTCAAAACTGGCTGATGTTAAGAGGGGAAAAATATCTTTGCAGATGTATGGAAGTATCAAGTGCCTATTGTTCAGTTTCATGGGTAGATATTGACTACTGGATGATAATGAAAGAAATTGGAACAAAATTATGGATTGAAAATTTGCAAAAAAGTGAGATTTTACAATCCAGACACTAAATGTATTTGTAGAGGCTATAACAATAATATTAAACTGTCTTTCATAACAAGGCCCAGAGATAATTTATTTCATTCAATGAATAACTTTTATGTATAAAAAAGATTCCGATAATGTTGTATTGTTAGAATAATAATAGAATAATACTGACAACACAATTTTAAGTTCATCATTACTGTACAGCAACCTCATACAACCTCATACCACCTCATACATATCTTGACATGATTTTACTATTAAATAATATTTAAGTAAAATAGTAAATGTGAGAAAAATACCAGTGTAATATTTCTATTCTCTGACATGATTCAATTTACAAATGCATTTTAGCAACAAGCATAATAAAATAACTTGTGAATATTCTAAATAATTATTTAATAACATCATTCACAAAAAATAGGAAAATAAAAAAGAACATAGAAGTATTTGATACTCCTATAAAAATTATGCAAACTGTAGAACATTTTTGTTAGGAGAAACTTTTCATATGGACATAGACGGTTTTAAGAAGTATATAGCAAAATGTAAAATTTTTAAAAGAGAGTTTTCTGGAAAAATGACAACAATTTCAAAAGAATAAGTTTGAAATGTGCTGGGGTCCAGCCTTAGCAGGGGTCGTAGTGGTCACAGGTGATGGAGGAGGCGTCGGCGAGGTGGAGAGCAAAGCAACACAAACTCAAGGAACGGATGCTAAGTTCTAAATTTTATTTTTCCCAGCCAACTTTTTATACATTAAAAGGTTGACAGTTACACACGTTTTTCCAGAACAGGAAAAGATCACAAGAAAAAAATAACAAAAATATCTTGTATAATCATTACTAGACCAGGCAATGAAGTATTCTAATTATTTTTAGTAATTGCTTACTCGTGATAACCTACAACTAAACAATAAGACATATCAATATTGTTTAACTAATCATAAAGGTTAAAGCAAGTTCAGCAGAGTTGAGTAAATGTCAGTTGTGTGGCTACTGCTGTGGTTAATAAGTGCTAGACAGTTTAACCTACCAATAATATGACATCATCTTCTACTGTGTGAACTTAACATTGAGGAACTTTTTCTCCGGGGGATAGGTGGCCAATAATATTTACAGCAGTTAGTAAATCCTAATCTTTAAGAAATGGCATATCTTGCACTCTTGTATGTATGCTTTCAAGCCAGATTATAACATGTCCCGATTTTACATCTAAATATCCCGTGGGAGATAAAGGAGAGTCTAAATCCAGGGGCTTAAGAGGCATCCCTCTGTAAGGATGTCATGGCTTTCCATTAATTAAATAAGCATTGTCATAAGGTGTTCTAACTGTAGGAACTCTATTTTCTTTATTTCTTCTGTTCCTGTTAATCATTCCTGATGGGGTTGGAGTATTTGCCTATATACTTCAGGTCATCTGAGAGTAGTCAACAGGGGATCAGCAGCTAGAATCTATTTTTGTATTTTCTCATAACATTCTTGGTTACTCAAAGTTTCATTACAAATGACTAAATCTGAAATCACGGTTCCATTAGAAGTCTGGTTTTTATGTTTTAACCCTGGTTCTGTTAAGACCCCTGTTTTGAGGGAAAACACATAAAATATTAATAGTAAACCTACATATATTAAGCAAGCAAGGAAGGAAAGTCCGCAACCGAATTCCCAAAACAATGAGACTTTGCAAACACCTTTATTACTCAGTGGAATCCTTGTCAAGCACTGAGGGGAATTGCAGGTGGCGTAACAGAAATGAGTTCATTTCTTATCATAATGTACAAATAAATTAGACATGAAACAAAAATTTTAAAATCTTTTTATTAAAGGATATGTTAAATCATTCTATTTATCAAAATCCATATATGATGAATTAGAGCAATAACAAAAATCCTTTCCCAACAATATACACAAGAAGAATACAACCTGGAAAAAATTCCCCATTAGACTACTGTGTTTACCCAACAATTATGTTTTTTGTGTCAGTGCATTGCAGTATTGTAATACCCTTCAAAACCAATACTTTATTAAACTCTTTGGAGATTTGTAAGGAATATAGTTCAGTAAAATTTTGACTTGCTTAACTTTAAAATAATGCATTTTCTTACCTGGTGCTTTAACAAATCATTACAGACTGGGAAGAATGGAAAAACAAACTCAATGGAATGTAGTTTTCAATATTACTTTTACAACTTCCGCTAATAATCATAGGTCCTCAGAACTCTAAGTATCTCTTGATATCTAGCTACATGCACATCTGAATTTATTAAATAGAACTATAATTGAAAATGGTTAAATTGTTTGTAAATATTGTTACTACTCCATGCGTGTAATATTTATGGAGAGTAGGAGTACCTACCTATATGATTTTCCCAATAAGTTTATATTACTTGCAAAAAAAAAATTACTGTGACATTTAAATTTACCAAAGATAACAGTAAAATAAGAAAGTAATGACTCTGAATGGGTAAATGGGTACCTGATTTGCTGAATCAAGCCTTCTGTAAGAGACAGTTGTCTACTTCAATATCTCTCTTCTGCATTTTCCTTGAATAACTCTTGAATGTTAACTGAACATATAGCTATCTGAAATAAATATTTTGATTTTCTAGGTACTCTTCAAGATAGTTTTTTCTTTAATATAATGAAGTTCAGAAAATAAGTTGTAGGTTAAATATTTTGTGTCTTCTCTCAGGGAACCCCCTTAAGAGATGACTTGAATGGGCTTTTTGTCCCACTTCTTCATCCTACCCTCTATTCTGCTTTCTGAAATAAAAGGTGCAGTGACCACCTCTCCATACCATGAAGAAAAAGGCCATATCCTAGGGACAGAGGAGGTATGAATTTGATGGTTTTCTTTCCCAGTAGCTACCTGGAAATGCTATATCAGCTCCCAGTCGCCTATCCCTGAATTTCATTTACACAAGAGATTAAACAATTTTTTTTTATTCGTAAAAATTACTGTTACTTTGAGTCTGTGTCTGTGTGTGTGTGTGTGTGTGTGTGTGTGTGTGTGAGATATGCTGCCTGACCTAATCTGATTGAATATAACTCCTTTGCCAAGGTTATTATACAATCTCAGCTATTGTAAACAAAATGAAATATTTAATGTGGAAATAGCAGTTTCAGGGAACATAGAGATAGTCTGCAAACCTGTAGAAAATTTCTACACCAAAAAAATAGAAAATGTATACCACTAACAAGAGAATAAGAGATCACATTCAAATTCTATTACATTGGGATTTTTCATCTTATATTTTACATAGACTTATATAGACTTATACTTGAAGGTCAGTGAGGACCTTCAAGAAATATCTACATTGCTTAGGCATCAAAGAAGACATAAAAATGAAAATAAAAATAGTCTTGAATGTGTTATGAATTGTTGGGTGATCTATACAATAATACCTCTATCACTAGAGTTCAATGTAAATGTTTTGACTAATGAACAAAGCAAGAATAATTCAAGACAAAAAGGATCCTTTGAGAGTTAATTAGTTTACCCTTATCTCCACTGATCATGTTTTCTGAAAAAATTCTCAATTCCTACCTGATTTGTGCCAATATAGATTCAATGAAGATTAAGTGTTATGTGGTTAAACAAGAGTAATATTAAAAATACCAATTAATATTGTTTTCCAGTTTGCCACATAGAGATATAAATATATATGTATGTACTATCATACCGTTCCTGCCTATAGTTACCATCCAGTTAATCCCTATCAGTGGGTTAACACATTGATTAGGTTAAGGCTTTCATAACCCAATCATTTTACCTCTAAATTTTCTTGCATTGCCTCACACATGAACTTTTGGGGGACACCTCACAACCTCACACCTAAATCATAACAGAAACCAAATGTCATTATTTGATTAGCTGTTGGTATAGCTCTGAGATAATATAACAAAATGTATTCATTGCCAAAATATAAATACTGTAGCTCATGGTTATGGAAGTTTCTAGAACTTTTTCAAGTTATATTTTCATTTTCTACTCAAAAGTTTTTCATTTAACTATTTATTTAACAGTAATATTTGAAAAGGTGGTACTGACCCACAATTGAATAGATTTAATTTTCCAATTTTGATCCTGAAGGGCTTTGATTTATTCCTCAGTCCCTATGCCTACCATTACTCCAAATGGCTGCTACTAGAAAGCACTATTTACTACATCATTCAATAAAATATATATTGAGCATCTAACACATGTTGGCACTGTTCTGGGTACTGAAATAAGAAGTTGAGAAATACATGATATATGAGAAGAATTTTAAAGTCAGATGTTACATAGCAAACAAGGACAGAAATTCTGAGGGCCAACTATCACTAGACATGGAAGACTAAGACTGGAAAACAATGCAAGAATTGATCACAGTCAGCAAAAGAGAACTTTTTTTTTTCCTTCTGAAAAAAAAAAACTGCATGAAGATAACAAACTAAAGGGAGTAGTTATGATTTCTCAATACTTCTTCTCAGTTATATAGAATAGTTTTTGACTCAGATTGTGTTTTGTGAAATTGAATCCAACCCACGTGTTTTGCAGGTACAAAACCCAAATGTGCGAGAGGCTAAAATAAAGTACTTGTGAAAGATCTTGTGTCTCGTTTTGTGCTATGTTTAAGAACAGAGCTTAGCAGTCCTAAATTGTCACCACAAAGCTGTTCAGGGGGCAGTGGATTGTCTTGCTCTTACTCTTTACAGTGTTCATGGTGTTATGATTTGGATGTGAGGTGTTCCCCAAAAGCTCGTGTGTGAGACAATGCATGGTTTCGAGGAGAAATGACTGGGCTATGAGAGCCTTAACCCAGTCAGAGAATTAGGGGGTAACTTATGGGGCGTAGGGAATGCCTGGAAAAGATGGGTTATTGGAGGTGTGATTTGGGGGCATATATTCAGTGAAATGAGCTGAGTCTCTCTCTGCTTTCTGATCATCATGTGAGCTGCTTCCCTCTACTACACTCTTGCACCATGTTTGCCCTTACCTTGAGCCCTAAGGAATGGAGCTGGCTATCTAAGGACTGATACTTCTGAAACCAGGAGCCTCCAAATAAATTCTTCCTCCTCTACCATTGTTCTGGTCAGGTCTTTTAGTCACAGCTAAAAAACTGACTAAAACACATGGAATCTTATCACTGAGTCCAATTCTCTGTGAAGCACTAGGCATATAAAGATGAAAGGAAGTCTAGTTGGGCACTGGAGAGGCAGAGCAGAGAAAGGATTCCTGATATATTTGGAAATTTAAGCTCAGAGATCTGGGGACCGATTGAATGGGGGAGTGAGAAGCAGGCATACATGGCATACAATACAGTATGTAAACTGTGTTGACATGAAAAGAAGATTTAAACAGGTGGACTCACTGCATATGAGTTCTTCTGCCTTCTGCTTTTGAACCCTAAAACGTTCTCAATTACTTCTAGATATAATACTGTCATTTGTATTATGTCAGCATAGGTTACCCTTCTGAAGTAAGGTTTGCTGAAACTTCCCACTGAACTAATCAACTTAACTTGCTTGTGATTACTTTAGCCCAGACGTTCTATACCTTTTATCATGTTTTGAGTCTAAACAAATAAAAAAAAAAATCACAAACCAAGTTTTTAACAGAGACTACAAAGATTTCTATTGAAAGTCCACTTCTTTCTGAGATTAAGTCCTGAAAGCATATTAGACTTAAGAAATTGGATCTTATTATGAAAATTCAGAGCTAATCTGCTTTTCTGTCCAGTTACTCAATGATGGAGTTTCAAATACCTATAGAGTTTCACAGTCTTCTACCTGACAGAGCAGCTGCCTTTCAGGTCCTACAATTTAAAGGGTCATGATGGATCTTGTAAACCTTTCCAAATTGGCTGCCAAAGTGAGTAACAGACTCTGATGGCATGACGGTCTCCTGGCAATGAGTTCCTGTGCCAGTCCAGTATTTTCTTCTGTGGCTCTTCTGACTGCCTGAAAACACATTACAAGCTGGCCTCCTCTTTCTGGGCCCTGGTGAGTTCCATCCTCTGCCAAGACAAGCACGTGATTGATCACTGTCAGTTGGGGAGGTCTTGTGTTCCAGCCCTGCCAGCAATTTACCTGGTTTTGACATTAGTTATCCACACCTAACTCTCAGGAGCCTGAGGCTGCTCAGACCTGGCAGCTGCTGCCTGCTCATGCCTCTCAGAAGGTCTTACTCACCTCACTTATGCCAGACTGATGTGATTGATTGGAGCTGTCACATTTTGATTTTCTCTTAGGATCTAGCCTCTTGCTTAGTAAAGTCATTCACAAGCACTTCAATCTCATCAGAGCATCAATATCATTCACTCGATGTAACTGGTGTAACTGGCTGCTGCTAAGAGCTCCAGATAGTTCCCGCATTTATGTCTTACCATTACCTATCAGAGAAAAACTAATTTTTTTTTTTTTAGTTTTCTTTAATATCTTCTTTAATAAGACATTACAGCACACAACTGAGGCCCCAGTGTGTCAATTAAACATGGGGATATCCATTTGAAGAGAATGGAGACAAGTTTAATCTTAATCCTGTTTCTTTTGGCAACTAATGTAAATACAGAATGGCATTCTCTCTCAGTGTATTTTATCAAATTTTTGAAGACACCATAACAGTGTTTAAATAAACTTTGCTATTATCTGTTATAGAATCTTCAAATTAAGTAATAGAGATATTTAAGACTTGGAATTTTTTCCTTATAGCAGATTTAACTCAAACACAAAAAGGGGATTGTACTAATAATCCCCATATTGAGAATTAATGTCTTATATAAGATCAATTTGTCTATTTCCCTATCACTGAGATACAGTTAAATATGGTGTCTTCAGCTGCTTATAAAAAAGGGTTAAATACAAGAACAAAAATTTTTATTCTGAATTACAGTCAATAAAACAAATGAAAAAAAATTAAACCAAAATCTGTGAATGGGTTTTAAATGATTTGTTACTAAAAATAAACATACATATGCTCAAAGCACTTTCAAAAACTTATAAACTGTAATTTAACCAGAACTTCTACAACAACCACCACAAGAAATTAAGTAGAACTAATGTTCTGGCAATTGACATATTAGGAAACACAGATATTAAGTATGAAACTTAGGAAATTAAATTAAATACATGAAACAAAAGAACTGTATTTTAAAAATAAGGGTCTAAGAATAGGAGTTGCTAAGAAACTATCAGCACTGAAGCTTTTCCTTGCAAACGTCTTATTTTAAACTTACAGTGAAGACAAACAAGGTGGGCAAAATATGTGGAGCTACAAAACAAATGCAGCAATGAGTTACAGCAGGAGGAGGGAATGCAATTTGTAATCCACAGGATCAGATATGTGGCTCTTAGCAATTAGCAATAAATACTTGAGTGTTCTTCCTATCATGTTAATTTTAAAATTTAAACTGAATTACAGCAGTTTCATTTGTACAAGTTAATAGTTGACAAAAGCAAATTAAAAGAACACTAAAGTTCGGATTTCCTTAGTTGGGTAGCATTTACCTTATCCAACAGAACAAAACCACTTCCCCAACCTTAGTTCCAAAAGAATGAACATATTGGCTGACTTTAATACTTTTCTAGTTCAAATGGAAGTCATAATGTACACATGGTCTGATTTTAGAAAACACCAGAAAGCCAATTCCTAAAATCAACAATTCAGGAGAGAGGATTCTGGGAATTAACCAACCACAAATAATCCCAATATTCTTGTTAATGCAAATATTCATTCACAAAGTTGGCCAAATAACTTCCTAAAACTCCTTCAAAAATTAATGCTTCAATCCCAGAGAAGGAATGTGATTGGCCCAGATGGGTTGGGAACAAACCTGTAGATCAATATACAACCAAGGCCAGGGGTTAACATGAGTAGTGCAGCTTAGGTTAGATGTCTGTCCCTAAATCTGCCATTTGTAACCAATGGGGAACATAAAGGTAGTTGATTCAAGAGCAGAAGCAGGAGTTGGCAAATAAGAAATAGATGTTCACCCACATTGTAAACATAGTTGGAATTGTTAGAATTCCAGGTCCAAGTCTGCATCTATAAGTGTAAGTTAGAATTATAAGGAATGAAGGACAGACATGGACAAATGCCCCAAATCTCAGACCCATTTTTATCCTTTACCCAAACATGTAAGTGGCACTAAAAAGTCAGAAAGATAACTTTAGGCAAATTTGCAAGTGTGAGGATTTCTGTGGCCGTCTGTTCTGGTAGACCCTTACTTCAAATAATAGTTTAATCTAAATGTTGGTGAAAATGGTAAATTATGCAACACCAAACATTTAAAAATATCTCTTCTATTCTAAATATAATGTTGAAGGTTTAAGAAAGCAGAGTCTGGGGATAACATATGTATATACACACATGTAATTGTAAAGTAAGGCATTAAGAGCAAATGGGAATCACAGACATCTTACTCCAATTAGAATGGCTATTATCAAGAACAAAAACAATAAGAGATGGTGTGGATGTAGGGAAAAAGGCACACTCATACATTGCTGGTGGAGTTGCAAATTGGTGCAACCACTCTGGAAAGCAGTGTGGAGAATCCTCAGAAAACTTGGAATGGACCCTTTTGACCCACTCCTCGGTTAATACCCAAAGGACTTAAAAACAGCATACTACCGTAACACAGCCACATCAATGTTTACAGCAGCTCAATTCACAATAGCTAGATTGTGAAACCAAACTAGATGCCCTTCAACAGATGAATGGATAAAGAAACTGTGGTATATATACACAATGGAATATTATTCAGTCATAAAGAAGAATGATATTATGGCATTTGCAAATAAATGGATAGAATTAGAGACTATCATGCTAAGTGAAATAAGCCAATCCCAAAAAACCATAGGCTGAATGTTTTCCCTGATAAGTGGATGATGATATATAATGGGATTGGGGGGTGTGGGGAGTGAGGGAAGAATGGAGGAACTTCAGATTATGTAGAAGGAAATGAGAGGGAGGGGGTATAAAAAATGGTGGGATGAGACAGATGTCATCACCCTATGTACATTTATGATTACATGAATGGTATGAATCTACATCGTGTACAACCATAGAAATGAAATGATGTACCCCATTTGTGTATAATGAATCAAAATGCAGTCTATGAAAAATAAATAAACAAAACAAAAGACCAAATAGGATGGCACCTAATCCAAACATGTTAGTTTGTGTGAGGACATGTTTTAATGTGTGATGAGCAGAGATTGGTGTGTGAAGGACAGAAATTGTATGTGCATGTGTGGTGCCTGAGAAAGGATTTCTGAAGGAGGAAACCCTATCTGAATCCTAAAGGATGATACAGAATTAATCAAAGAGAATTGAAGGGATTCAAGCAGAAGCACATTTCACACCAAAAGAACAATATTTAAGTGCCTAGGAATGTAATATATCATGATGTGTTCAAGGAACCCTGAAAATTCAAGAGCTGCTGGAATAGAAGAGAAGGGAGGTAAGGGTGCAAAAGAAGCAGGGGTGTAGATAGATTGGGAAGGTCTTCAATGACACTTTCAGGAGCTTGGAGTTTTTACTGGAGTTCATGGGAAACAAGTGAAAAGCTGTCAGCATGGATTAATCTATGAGTAATGTGGAGACTGGATTTGGTGGTACCAGACTGTACTCAGGAAGCCCTATTAAAAGACCATTGCAATCATCTGAGTAAAAGATGGCAAAAGACTTAAAGTGATAATGGCAGTGAGTCAAGGAAGAAGGTGGGGAGGGGGGAATCCAGGAACGACAGAGGAAACCAATTCATTTATGTCTCAAAGTCACCAAGTTCTAACTCCTTAAGGACTATTAGAACTATACCATCACCGTCACCGGAAGCTGTTGAATAATCCCAGTACTTAAAAGGCACTAAGTCTGGAGGACATGTATGTGCTTGGCTTTGAGAATGAATTTAATCTATCAGATCTCTTAGCTCTCTCCTAAAGAAGAGACCTCTACAGAGGGAACATTCTGACTCCTTATAGGAAAGAGGGTCAGGGTCAGACCCAGCAAGGTGTCATAGAGAGGGCAGGACATAAACTTTTCCTATGAAGCCTTTGTTATTGGTGCTTTCTGGTCTGCCTGTAACCAAGTATGTTTTCCAACATGAACATTTTCATAAAAGGCATGTCTATTTTTTTTAATACTGCATTCCATAAATTTTTGGGATAATGAGCATGCAGACATAGGAGGTTGGTTTTATTCATACAAGCAATGAACTCTTAATTGTCCTTCTCCAGAACTCATGTACTTAAACCTCTATAAAACATAAGTTAAAAAATAATAGTTTTTGAGTTATTCTTAAATTGCTTCATGTAGTCTGATCTTCCCACTCAGGTCTTTGTACAGTTAGAATCTAATTAGATTAGATAATGCTTGAGCTTCCCTTCAGCTCCCTAGTACCATAATTAGCAGAAATTTTACCTTATTGATACAGTTGCTGCAGGTCAATAAAGGAAAGCAAAGCAAAGGTGGAACTCTTAGCCTAATGAACTTGGAAAAAAGATTGGAAGTAAGTAAACTTAGTGTGATTATTAACTACAGTACAATACGAACAAAATTCTATATGAATATTGACTAGTTGTAATTTAAGCTGTATTTATTCACACAATTATCTTCTCCAATATCATCTTTGGTTCTGAAGGGGAGAGAAAATATCTTTTTCCAATAATTCTTATCTCATTTATTGTCAATATAAAAAACAATCTTGTCTGTGAGAGATAATAATCACCAAGGCAGTAATGAATATTTTATATAAGTAATTATAACTGCATCTTGATAGTCAGCTCTAAATCAATGACTTTTAACTTGGAAATGCATAGTTTTATCTCACATGTCTTGACAAAAGAGACTAAATCATTACAAAATACTTGATATAGAAAACTATATCATCTTACATGACACTTTTTAAAATATTCAAGAGCCTGGTTTGCTGATTTCACTACATATATTAAAAGAGTGCATTTTATTCCATAAGCACATACATTTTTTCAATTAAAAAAGAAAGAACATTTTAAAAATGGGTAGATTTTCTGCCTTTTTTAGAGCAGAATGCTTTATTGCATTCTTTGAAATTCTTACAGGCCAGGGAGACTCTTACTCATGAAGCCATATGACTCACAAAGAAGGAATTTATTCCTGGTTGGAGCCACATCAGAGTGATGGTTCTTATATCACAGTTTGGTCTCTCTGTATGTCTCAGAAATCAGTCAAAGTTCATCCTGATCCGTGTATTAGGACAGGCAACAGGGAGGAGTAGCCTGAGAACTGACAATTTTCCTACTAGGGGAGTAGAAATTTAGTCAATATAAGCTCTGCAGATGACTGTCAATATATAACACTATAAACAACAGTTATTCAAGTAACTTATATTACTGGTGTAGATAGGCAGAATAAAGCACATTAGTCTAAGATGTCCCTACAAATTGACGATTCTTCTGATGAATTAAGATTAGGCAGAGATGTGGATCTAATAAGGAGAAACTCAGCAACAGGGAGTAAGAGGTTCCAGAGATCCACCATAATAGGGGAGCAGACAGACATGGGTAAGGACCACCAAACATCCACATGCCTCTTTACATTTCCCACTCTCCCATGTCTCCTGGTGGGCTCTTGCAACTAATGCTCCCCTACTGAATGCTAATGGAGGCAATAGGTCACCTCCTGTCAGCTTCAGTTAGCATCAATGCCTCTTCTTCAACTGTCGAGACTCCCCTGTCTGTCTGTATGACTGGAAGCAATGGGCTCTCTAGAGATGAGAGATCCCACCATATGGAAGGAGGGAGGGTCACTAAGTCATGGACTGAGGGAGAGTCGCACAACTGAGATGGTGCTGTGATCAAGAAATGAAAGTGTGTTGGGTTAAGCCACGGAGATGCCAGGTTTTGTTGTCCTGGAAGCTCTGACTTTTTTCATTAACAGGACAGATGTGAATTCAGCTTACCACATCCCGTGTTTAAATCTAGTTTCCACTAATAACAAACTCTGTGCCTTGATGGCTCTGAGCTTCCGTTTTTGGGGTAAGAATCTTGTTATCTGGATAGACTGCTGTAAGGGGTCCACTCAGGAAGCAAAATGGAAATAGTGGAACACTCTTGTAAGGGTTTTGAGGTGGCCACTAGGCTAATCCAGAATCTAATATAAGAGCTAATTCCATTTTCTCTGAGCGAAGGCTGTGATCCTCAACTCTGGCTCCACATTAGATTTAAATTAAATCACAAAAGAGGGATGATGCCTGGGTCCTAACCCAAGTCAATTAAATCAGAATCTCTGGGGATGAAAGCCAGGCATTGTGATATTTTACAGCTACCCTGGTCCTGTTAATACATAACCAGTGTTGGGAATTACTGAATTGGCACCACTAGAGGCTAAGATTTGCATGATGTCATCTAGAGCTGCTTAAGAGTTGTCTCAGTAGAAATAGGTTCAGAGTCCACGGAAAAGAAACATCACATGGACTCAAACGTGTAAAACTGGAAAAGGAAGTAATTTTAGTAGCAATTTCTCAACAACAAAAAAGAGATAGTGATTTAACTGAAGACATTTTTTACAGAGATTACAAAGAAGAAAAACCATTATGAATATTATTATTATATTCTCCTCAGTCCTCATTTTATTTCATATTCTTTTTTATTTTTCAATTTATTCTGATTAGTTATACATGAACGTAGAATGCATTTTGACACATGGTACACAAATGGAGCACAACTTCTTATTCCTCTGTCAGTACATGGTTCTGAGTCACACCGGTAATATAATCATACATGTATATAGGGTAATAATGTCTGTCTCATTCTACTGTCCTTCCCATCCCTGCACCCCACCATCCCAATTATGGGTCAGTATCTGCTTAACAGAGAAAACATTTAACCTTTGATTTTTTGAGATTGGCTTATTTCACTTAGCATGATATTCTTTGGCTCCATCCATTTATCTGTAAATGCCATAATTTCATTCTTAAGGCTGAGTAATATTCCACTGGGTATATATACTACATTTTCTTTATCCATTCATCTGTCGAAGGGCATGTAGGTTGGTTCCATAGTTTAGCTATTGTGAATTGAGCTGCTATAAACAGATATGGCTGTGTCTCTGAAGTAAGCTGATATTAAGTAGTTTGGGTATAAACTGAGGAGTTGGATAGCTGGGTCAAATGGTGGTTCCATTCAAGTTTTCTGAGGAATCTCCATACTGCTTTCCACAGAGGTTGTACCAATTTGCAGTCCCACAGCAATGAATGAGCGTACCTTTTCCACCAATTCCTTGCCAACACTTGTAATTGTTTGTATTCTTGATAATTGCCATTCTGACCAGAGTGAAATGAAATCTTAGAATAGTTTTGATTTGTATTTCTCTAATTGCTAGAGATGATGAACACTTTTTAATATGTTTGTTGATCAATTGTATTTCTTCTTCTGTGAAGTATCTGTTTAGTTCCTTAGTTCACTTAATGATTGGGTTATTTGGTTTTCTTTGGTGGTAAGTTTTTCAAGTTCTTTATATATCCTGGAGATTAATGCTCTATCTGGGGTGTGTGGGTGAAGAATTTCTCTCATTCTGTACATTCTTTCTTCATTTTATTGATCATTTCCTTTATTGAGAAGAAGCTTTCTAGTTTGAGTCCATCCCATTTATTGATTCTTAATATTACTTCCTGTACTTTAGGAGCCTTGTTAAGGAAAACAGGTTCTAAGTGATATAAAGTTTTGGGCCTATTTTTCTTCTATGGGGTGCAGGGTCTCTGTCATAGTGCCTAAGTCTTTGATCCACTCTGAATTGATTTCTGTGCAGAGTGAGAGATAGAGGTTTAATTTAATTTTGCTACATGTGAATTTCCAGTTCTCCCAGAACCATTTGTTGAATAGGCTATCTTTACTCCAATGTATATTTCTGGTGCCTTTGCCTAGTATGAGACAACTGTATTTATGTGGGTTTGTCTCTGTGTCTTCTATTCTGTACCATTGGTCTATGTGTCTGTTTTGGTGCCAATACCATGCTGTTTTTGTTACTAATACCATGCCATTTTTGTTACTATGGCTCTGTAGTACAGTTTAAGGTCTGGTATTGTGATGCCTCCTGCTTCACTCTTCTTACTAAGGATTGTTTTGACTATCCTTATTATTATTCCAAATGAATTTCATAATTGCTTTTTCTAGTTCTATGAAGAATATCATAGGTATTCTATGAAGAATATCATAGAACTAGGAATTTTAATAGGAATTGCATTACATCTGTAAAACACTTTTGGTACTATAGCCATTTTGATAATATTAATTCTGCCTATCCAAGAGCATGGGAAATCTTTCCATCTTCTAAGGTATTCTTCAATTTTTTTTCTTTAGCGTTCCTTAGTTTTCATTATAGAGGTCATTTAACTCTTTTGTTAGAATTGATTCCCAGGTATTTTACTTCTTTCTTTCTTTCTTTTTTTAGGCTATTGTGAATGGGGTAGTTTTCCTAATTTGTCTAGCAGTGGAGTCATCACTGATGTATAGGAATGGGTTTGATTTATGGGTATTGATTTCATATCCTGCTACTTTGCTGAATTCATTTATTAGTTCTAGAAGTTTTCTGGTGGAATTTTTGGATCTTCTAAATATATAATCATGTCATGGGCAAATAGTGATAGTTTGAGTTTTTCTTTTCCTATTTGTATCCCTTTAATTTCTTTCTTCTATCTAACTGCTCTGGCTAGAGTTTCCAGGATGATGTTAAATAGAAGTGGTGAAAGAGGGCATCCCTGTCTTGTTCCAGATTTTAGAGGGAATGTTTTTGATTTTTTCTCCATTTAGAATGATGTTGGACTTGTTTTTAGCATATATAGCTTTTACAATGTTGAGGTATGTTCCTACTATCCCTATTTTTTCTAGTGGTTTGAACATGAAGGGGTGCTGTATTTTGTCAAATGCCTTTTCTGCATCTGTTCAGATGATCATGTGATTCTTATCTTTAAGCCTATTGATGTGATAAATTATGTTTATTGATTTCTGTATTTTGAACCAACCTTGTATCCCTGGGATTAACCCCATTTGATCGTGGTGCACTATCTTTTTAGTGTTTTAGTATGTGATTTGTCAGAATTTTTATTGAGAATTTTTGCACCTGTGATCGTCAGGGATATTGCCCTGGCTTTCTTTCCTTATGTGTCTTTGACTGGTTTTGGTATCAGGGAGATATTAGCCTCATAGAATGCGTTTGGAAGAGCTGCCTCCTTCTCTATTTCATCCAATAATTTGAAGAGTATTGGTGTTAATTATTCTTTGAAGGTCTTGTAGGACTCAGTCGAGAATCTATCTGGTCCTGGGCTTTTCTTGGTTGTTAGGTTTTTGATGGCATCTTCTATTTAATTGTTTGAAGTTGATCTGTTTAAATTGTGTATGGCCTCCTGATTAAGTTTGGAAAGATCAGATGTCTCTAGCAATCTGTTGGTGTCTGAGATTTTCTATTTTATTTGAGTATTAATTTTCAAAATAGTTTCTAATGATCTTCTGTATGTCAAGTAGT
Organism: Sciurus vulgaris; assembly: GCF_902686455.1. Classification (NCBI taxonomy): domain Eukaryota; kingdom Metazoa; phylum Chordata; class Mammalia; order Rodentia; family Sciuridae; genus Sciurus; species Sciurus vulgaris. The sequence goes on along the minus strand of NC_136470.1, from coordinate 17,882,743 downwards.
GTCTTATTTCATATTTTTTTCTTTTCTTCTCTCCTTTTTATCTTTTTGGTATGGGAATTGAACCCAGGGGTGTTCAGCCACTGAGCCACATCCCCAGACTTTTTTTATTTTTTTATTTTGCAACAGGGTCTTGCTCAGTTGCTTAGGGTCTTGCTTTATTGCTGAGGTTAGCTTTGAACTTTTAATTCTCATGCCTTAGCCTTCTAAGCCACTGGAATTATTCCATATTCCTAGTCTACTAGATACACGTAAATTAAGAAGAAATCACTGATGCAAAGTGAATGTTCAACGTGGAAAACTATTTTTGTGGAGAGGAGTTGCTAGGAATTGAACCAGGGCCTCAAGCAAGGTAGGCGCACATTTTTATTTACTGAGCAATAACCCTAAACTCCTCAACTTAGGAAATGTTAAGCCTGGTAAATATACAAAGCTAGTAAAACATTAATACAATGTTATAGAAATACAGACATTGAACAATCGCTGGCAATCTTTTCTCTTCACATTTAGTCATTAAAGACATGTTTGACTAGGAAAATTGACCAATTGGTGTTTCCTAGAAAGGGAGAAAATTTAGCCCAGCAAACTAGATATTTCCAGATTGGTTTAGACCCATCATGTATCTGATTCCCACATTCCACTGCTCACCTCACCCACATTCAACAGGGACAATCAATTTACTGCTAGATGTGAATGAATCTTAATGAAAAGGTATATAGTAATTCCTTTAGTCATCTATAACTGTCACTCATAAATTGCCCCTGTTTCTTGAACCACTAAGTGGTGGTGGGAGGAAAAATTTGAAAATATCTTTGGGTAATGAAAGATCAGACAGTAATGTATTATTTATTTATTTATTTATTTGTTTGTTTTTACTTGAGATCAAGGTAAAAATTCTTAATAACTTTGGCCCCCCAAATACTCTCATATTTGGTCATATTTACTCTGCAAAGGATCCCTTTCATACTAATGTACCCTTAGCTGAAAATTCATATCATAAAAATCCCAGGGAACAACACCAATCGCTTACTTTATAGAGTTAGTTTGGGATTATACCAATCAATTCACCAGTTCATGATTTCAAAGATTGTTTCATCAATCTTCTATCACTCAAGTCATAGAACATAAAATAAAACCTTTAACAAGAATCTGGATTTGATTCTTTAAGAAAGACAAGGTCATTTTTTAAAAGCAAATCAACTCCCAAGAGTGCTGTGAGAATTGTGACCACAAAGAAAAATGGTCACAGGAGCCTTCAATCCTGTTTCAGAAATCTTGACCTTTGCTTTTCACTTCTGATACTAGCAGATAGTTTGCCTCTTATATATTCCCTAAGGGAGATTCTAAAACTCTACAGAGCTAGAAAAAAATACAATTTGGTTTCTCACTATTTTAAGTTCAAGTTATTAAAAAGCTGTGAACTCCAGTGAGATGCAGTTCGTGCCCATCTGGCCCACCTGAGAAGGACGTGCTGCCTCCAACAACAATACTGTAAAGATGTAAAATGAATAATTACCCTTTGGGGGACCAATCAAATTAGAATCAAGACCCCTCTTATGTGGTAAAATGCCTGAGGAATGGACATTGTTTTATGCAGAGTCAGATGCAAATATTGACTTTTATGCTTTCCATTAAATTGAAGAGTCTAAGTGGAGTCTCAAACCAAGCCCATGGGTTTCACTTGTATCATATATTTTTATTTGGTTTGAAATTTCAAGCTGCTGAATTTGTTGTCAACTCTATATAATTTCCATCCTTTATATTTCGCAAGTTCTTAAAAGTGAAGAACATGTCTCTTCATATGTTTATCTTCTACATATTTTTTTTTTTTTTTTGGTATTGGGGATACAATGATGACCTAGAAAGTATGACCGGCCTCTTTTAGGAGAGGGAAGTTTCAATAAAGCAAGTACTATGTATGGTTTTATGGTAGGCAGGTGTTTGAGTAATGGTCACACAGAAATGAACTTGATGATAGGCCACAGGTCAGTGGAGACTGTAAAGTAAGAGGCAGTTGGCAGGAAGAAAGCTATCTTTCAGGAGGATGCAAGTAGAAGGGAAAATTGATTAGAAGAGGCAAGACTGGAGACAGGGACACCAGGAGAGAGGCTCTTTTGTATGTGGAGAGGAAAGGTACTGCTGTGTCTAGTGGCTGAATGATGGTCACTAGAAGACATGTCCATGTCCTAATTCCAAGAATCTGTGAATGACACTGTGTTTGGAAAGGGTATTTACAGATGTAATTAAATTAAGTATTTTGAAATATAGAGTTAGTTCTAGATTATCTGCATAGGCAGTAAACCCTGTGTGTCCTTAAAAGAGACACCAGGGGCATTGTGCAGATGGGAAATGAGAAGGCAGTGTGACTGCGGTGGCAGAGTCTCAGCATGCATCAAGGAGTGGCAACAGCACCAGAAATTGCAAGGGGCTAGGAGGGCTTCATGATTAGGGCATCCTGAGGAAATATGGTCCTGCCCGACACCTTGCTCTCAGACTTCGGGTCCCTGGACCTTCAAGAGAATACGTTTGTTGCTTTAAGCTAGAGATTTTAGTAACCTGTCACGGTAGCTATGAGTAACTAATGCAGCAAGGTAGGAGAAGAACCCAGGAGGAGAGTGAGAATCTGGTGCTCTGGGGACTCTGAACAGAAGATCTAGATCTAACAGAATCCATGAGTGAAAAGCTGGAAATGAGGCTGGACAGGCAAGCGGGTTATGTTTCTGAAAAGTTGCTGGGTGTGAATGCACATGCCATAAAATTAGTGAGCAGATCAGGCTGGTTGGAGGAGGATCATGCTTTTGGGAAGTGGAAAGGAAAATTGGAAAGGGAAGAAAAATGAATAGAATGCAATATTTTCTACAGTAGAGTGGCAAGAGAGGGGCCAAGAGCCTGGGTAGGGGAGGGATTTATACCCTGCCCCAAATAGAACAAGGCTGTAGTCACCTTGGGCTGCTATAATACCATACAGGCTGAGTTGCTTAAATAGAGGCATTTATTTCTTCCAGTTTTGGAGGCTAGAAAGCCCCAGGTCAAGGTGCTGGCAGATTTGCTTCTCCGTGAGGACCTGCGTTCTACGTTCAGATGGCTACCTTCTTATTGCACCCTCACATGTCAAAGAGAGGAAGCGCTGGCTTCTCTTCTAAATGGGCACTGATCTCATTACGGGGTTCAACTCCCCTGATCTCATTTAAGCCTCATTGCCTCTCAAAGCCTTGACCATCCTGAGAACATCACCTTGGGAAGTAGAGCTCCAACATGTGCATTTTGTGGGGATCCACACCTTCCATTCGTAATAGACAAGGAATTTGACTATTGTGTAGCTGGTGTGGGACAGAGTCAGCCTGGAGCTGGTTAGGCCTGAGAGATCCACTTGGAAGGGCAGTGGGGTTACACCAAAAGAGTTGTCCACATGGCATGAATGAAGGAAGGACAGGAGGGGAAACAGAGGAAAAGACAGTGGCCACTTATAGTAGATATCTACAAGGTCACCATCCAACAGAGGAGATGCTTTAAGTTTTGGAGGCTGCTTATGCAAGCATTCTAATACTTAGGAAAGTACCTATCAGGAGGGGAACAAGGACTTTCCTTTGCCACTTTCTTCTCTTTTTTCCCTCTGATAGGTCAGGTACTGATGGATCCACACTGGGAGAAAGGGAACTGCTGGATAGACGTGGGTGGGAATAGAGGGAAAGTGTCCACAATCCTGTTCCCAAAGGCAGGTGACCCAGCAACTGCTGGCCTCTGCAGGTACAAGGGAAGAAGCCTCGCAAAAAGTCTGGAATGTTTACCGACACCTTAGGGGAAATGTTTAAATTTCTGAAATTCAGTGTTTTGGGGTTTAAAAGACTTAAGGACTAACAGTGAGCAGAAAAGTCATAGATGTACCACATTTTCAGCCATCAGAGGGCAAAATCTTCCTGTAAACAGAGGAATAGTACTGAGCTCTGCTTCTCAGTCAAGCATCATGGTTGTTTAATGCATGTTCAAACATTGAAGGAAAAGGATGAACATTTTCTCTAAAAAATATCAGTGAGGGACTTCTTTCTTCAGAACAAAATCAATAAGATGCCAAAGGCTTCTTCTGCTTTTCCTATTCCCTAGTGCTAAACTTAGGATGCACAAGTCATGGTATGCAATGCACTAGGTGATTTTATCACTTCTAATTCTTAGAGAAGATTTTATAGAGAACTTCCTAAGCATCACATATAGATTCCACTTATTCTCCCTAGTCAAGGGAGAGGTCTGTAACAAGGTAAATACAAAACATCCAGGATTGAGAGGTGGAATTGAAAAGGCTTTTCCACTTTGCTCACGTGGGCTCTCTGCCCTTGGTTCACCACTTAATCTTTTGGTCTCATTTTCTTCATCTGTACAGTGGAGATAATGGGTCCCAATTTCATCTTATGTTATCTGGATGGAAGGATTCCCAGTTAGACTGAATGGAAATCTGACCAGTAATATCCACTTATCTACCTCTCTGAAATATTGTTAAGAATTAATGACAGCCTGCAAAATGTATTAAAGATATTGAAGATGAAGAGAGAGGGAGCCCAAAGAAGGAAGGGAGAGAGAGGGAGAGAGAGAAAGAAAGAACTGCTGAGTATTAAAGTGTCAGAGGATAAGTATATTTTAATGAATGTGGAAAACCATACAGCAAAGGATCTCGGCTTGCTTGCTCTAGGGCCACAAAGCTGCACAGTAGCATGAATATTGTAGAATATCCGTGTAGAAAAAGTAAAACAATAACAAAGTCTATCTGAGACATTAATAGTGAATTATTCTTTGCATAGTGAAAATTTCATTCTCATATTTTAAAATAAAGCACTGATCGGTACACTCAGACTTTAATGAAATCAAACAACACGACTTGGAAATCTAGAATCATCCATATAGGAAAGCAAAAGATTAAAAACAGAGATATTCAGAAATAGAAACAAGACAAAGGGTTCTCTGCTCCCAATTCAAAATGCACCATGAGTAGAATTTATGTGCTGTGGATGCACTATGTCCTTTTTTTTTTTTTTTTGGTCTTGAAAGGGAGGATGTTGTAAATGCTTCTTGCTTAGGAAGATAGTCAGGGGACACAGGAAATGCATAGTACTTTTGACAGGAAAAGTAACTAATAATTACTTAGGCTAGTACTTAGGCTAGTTACATTCTTACATTTATAGAGCAATAAAAGGGTAAGTTATTCATGAATTTAAACAATTTTAAAGAAAGTTAAAGTCACTGTGTCCTTCCTATGAACTAATTATTTCAGGCTATAAACTTTCCAGAATAAAAATTATTTTGACCCTTACAATCTCTTTTGGTCTTTGCACACACAAGGGTGAGATGGACATGTCACTTTCTTCCCTTAGAGGACTCGGATTCCCTGTAAACATAAAATGGTTGTCCTTGTCTTGCTATATATTGAATTCTGAATATGTTTTATTTTTCCTATTGTTTGTCTCTGTGTTGTAGTACAGTCAGCTATAGATAATGTTAAAGAAAATTTATTTTTCTTAAGTCATTTTTAATATCATGTGGATATGATGGTTTTCTGTTCCTACAGATTAACATTTTTGATGATGAATTTTTTTCTTCTTAGTCCTTATTCACATACACTAGCTTATTTTTGCCAAGATGTTTGTATTCCACCTTGCAAATGTGATTGAACTTTTTTTTTTTTTTTTTTTTTTGCAGTTTTTTGCTGCCATGATCAAAAGAAGACAAGAACAAGTTTAGAGGAGGAAACATTCATTTGGGGCCTCAATGGTTTCTGAGATCTCAGTCCATAGATGGCTAAATCCATTCCCTGGGGCTTGAGATGAGGCTGAACATCAGGGTGGAAGAGTGTGGTGGAGAAAAGCAGCTGGGAATGTGGCTTTTCCAGGAAGCAGAAAGAAGACAGTCACCACATTACAGGCAAAATATAAACCCCAAGGGCACAGCCTCAGCGACCCATCTCCTCCAGCCACACCCCAACTGCCAGTTAATCCCTATCAGGGGATCAATGCACTGATTAGGTTAAGGGTCTCATCACCCAATCACTTTACCTCTAACTTTCTTGAACTGTCTCCCATATGAGCTTTTAGGGGACATGTCACACCTAAACCTTAAAAAATGTATTTCCTATAGTCAAATAGTCTATTTTATACTTGATTTTGAAATAGGTGAGAGAAGAAAAAAAGAGTGGATGGAACTGATAGTTGGGTTAATATTATTATTTTTTTCTGGTTTTCAGGTTCAATTTTAGAGGTGCAGCAGAATCCATGACAAAATGTGAGTCTGTAGGGACTGGGGTTGTGGCTCAGTGGTAGAGCATTTGCTGGTATGTGTGAGGCCCTGAGTTCGATCCTTAGCACCACATATAAATAAATAAATAAAGTAAAGTTTCACGGATGACTAAAAGATTTTTTTTTTAAATCAGTCTGTATGAAAATAGTGTCAATTTCAGTAGAGTAATTTTACCATTAAAAGTACTTGAAAGTAACTATTATAAAGAAGAGACTATGTGGGAACTTCATTTATCTCATTAAAGTGAGGTTGCTAGTGAGGTGATTTGGAATCTGCTCTTGAGTGGGGGACTGATTTTCAAGATGTTAAGCCCTGCGTTCTTTAAACATTTGTTTCAGTCTTGGAAAAGAAAACAGTTATTTGAGGTATATAATCAAAATTAAATAAAAGTTCTACTTGAAAAGCATGCTATTGAGTATTGTATTTTTTGGTAAAAGTTAAAATATTAAGCAGATAACTAAAAATCCTGTAGTCTAGTTTAAGAAATCAATTTGGATTGAAAAATTTCTACTCTTCTAAGATAGTAGAACACACACACACGCACACACACACACACACACACACACATTCGTATGTATGAAATTCTTCCTTTTTTTCTAAATTTACTGCCTCTCATCTAATTTATGTTCACTTTTGTGTCCTTAGCAGTATCTTCCTGGAAGCCTGGTTGCCAGGAGACCATTCTTGAAGAACATCCACTGCTGTGTCCTCTTGGAGACTTAGGATGTCTAATGAGGAGCTGACAGAAATCATCAATTTGCTCCTAAGCAAGTAATAGTTTTTTAAAGTCACCATAAAGTACTTTTCTGTATAATACCTATTCTGGTAACCATAACAATAAAGAATGGGATGCAAAGGAGAAAACAATCTAAATTTTATAAATCCATGCAAGAGGAAACTGGGATTAAAAAATAAAATCTGCTCTTTATTTATAGGAGAATCTTTTTGATTACTTACTTATTATGATTTTTTTAGAACTAATCTAAAAGGATCTATCACCTGTGTTTGTAGCTCTGTTGTCTATTATTGTTTTCTTTAGCCCATGATGATTTCAAAGCAGCAAATTCCACGGAATAGAATTAAGGACGATCATAAATAAAAAGAGAGTCAGTGATAAGGGAGACAAAAGGTAGCTGTAAGAATTCCATATTGACTTGGGGCATTGTGCGTAGTGTCCATTTTAATGGTATCCACATAACTTACTGTATTATGACAAAATAGTGACCAGATAGAGACCTCAAGAACAGGTAAATATATGGTGGAAGGTGTACTCTAGGTGAGAAGTTAGCAAGACAGCCAGCCTGTATTTTTCAGTTTTGAAAGATAGTTAAAATAGTTTTAAAATCTTTGTGCTCAAAGGAAAACAATTCTCTAATCTGTAAAATTTATGTGAATTAAAATACAACTCAGAGATGAAATCAGAAGGAAAACATGTCCCTTCTTTGCTAAATTTTTTTAGTTTTGATACTATTCATTATTACTTTGCTTTTCACGTGATGGCTCATGGTCACCAAGGTATGATAAAGTATTTAGAATGAATATAGTTTATAAACTCTTTATTCCCAAGCATGTAAAGAGCAATTAAAGCCCAAGTTACAAACTCTCCTCTATGAGAGTTTAGCTGCTGCTAGAAGATGCTACAGCTTAAGATTAAGTTTTGATAACCAAAGTTCATGTTTCAGTATGACCATGTCCTGGCTGCTTGACCTCACCAGATTTTGTTCTTTTTTTTTGGTAGAAAAATGCACATACTTAATGAACTTTACTTGTAGGATTGTTTTGAGCACTAAATGAAAGTACGTATGTAACTAGAATACCAGGAACATCATTAAGTACTTAATACACATTAGCTATTATCATTATCATTATGATCAAGTTACATTAAACCAATATGATCATAAAGTTCCAAGACAGGGTTTATGAGAGCAGCCTCAGAGCCACACAGCTAATCATGAACTGAGGTTGAGTAAACAAAAGGAAGTTATTGTCTATCTAACACCATACAAAGAGGACTTTCTGAAGAAAGTAGGTTAACATGGAAAAAACAAACAAGAAAGGGGTCTAATGTTTTTCATAGGTGGAAGAGAGAAAATTGATATCAGATTGTGTTAAGGAACTATTCATTCTTGGGGAATGTCGAAAATCTACGTCTTGCCCCAGTTCTACACACTCTCTCTGTTTTGTTTATCCTTTAAAGAGATAAATTTTACATCAGCATATAAATATTAAATTTGCTGCTTGATGAGTTTATGATTTTTTTAATATACCTATGGAATCATGATGACTTTAACATGTGGGACATACCAACAGGTCCCACTTTCTACCCACTTCTGTTGATTATAGATGGCTTCAGATTCTCTTCTCAATCTGGAAAAATGATCTTGAGAAATCCGAAGCCCTCATTCTCTTCCCTAGCTAGACTTAAATCCTGACCCAGGAATCCCACTTTGCGTATGTTCTGGGTCACCTTGGTTCTAGTTATTCTACCATCAGCATGTCCCTAATCCTAACTCATCTGTACTGTGACATAATTCTGACATTAAGGGGCTTTCTCTCAACTACAATGTTACTGAATTTTCACTTTTTAATATTCACAAGCCCCATAAATTTCACTGTATTTTTAACCATCATTATCTTGTGTTTTCCAAAGCTTCTTGGACCAATACTAAATAAGAAGACAGAGAAAATGTGCTTTAAGAAGACATAAAGGTGAACTCTAGGGGCAACTATACTCTCAAACTCAAGCTCTGGAAGATGGTTTCTTGGTTCTAGTTTCGGAGTTAAGTCAGGATGTAGGAGCAGAAGGTACTCGGTGTTCCTGGAACACTCTCCATGTGCTGCCACCACCCATATCTCCTGTGCCCTCTGTCTTCCCCTGGTCTCCTGAACATGTTCATGTTGTGAATCCTTCCACTCCAGGAGAGAGAGACAGGTTCAAAGGTGCACGGACCTCTGCCGGGTTTCTACTTAATCTAGGTGGGTGCATACTTGCTAAAATGACTCTGGTCCCTCATTTGACTACTGATTCACTGGTTGTTCTACAAGCAAGGAAAGCCCCCAGTGAACAGAGGATCAAGATTTATAACTACAGAGAAATCAAAATCATTCCTAATAGCTTTTTCATGACAGTATCAGTAAGCTGTGGGTTTAGATGTTTCCTAAGTGCTGCATGAAAATACAAACAGTATAATAAAAAGCAACTTTGGTTAAAAAAAATCAAATAGTAGTTCTGAAAATCCTCAGTCCTTAGGTTGCTGTGATTTCCTCTTAACTATGTTCAAGGGTTCATTTTACTTTCAACTTTAAAATTCACACTCCAATTTGACACACGAGACATATGTCTCAATTCCTTATGGCACCAACCCTGTGAAATCCGGGGACTCAGCCACCAGTTATAAGAGCATATTATTGCAGTATTCAACCCAGCAGGCCTTATGTTGACTAGAGAGGGGTTTCAAGTTGATGAGGCAGAACCAGTAATGTCCCGTCGCAGAACATACGCTACTCTGTAATTAAAAAAAAAAAAAAGCCAAATACAAATACTAAACAATATTATAGTGCCGAAATATAATATCTCAAGAAAATTAAGTATCTCTGTTTCTCATAATTTGTTAGTTTTAGAATGGCTCTCTCTTCAATGAAATCTATCCTTATACAAATTTCAAAAATCAGATCTCTACATGAGGCAAGAAGCAGGGGCAGATTTATTTTTTCAACAAGTTTCTCCTTTTACAGTCAAAGATTTCAACATATGAGAGGATGAGGTGAGCCTTCAGAAAAACCGCAATCATTTAATAACAACTGCTCCGAGACAGAGAAGAATAGAAAAGATAAATCGATCCAGGACAACAAAATGACAGACAGACAAATAGGACACAAATGAAGAACCCCATTCTGAGGAAGAACAAATTCCATATTAAAATTCCGTTTATTTTCAAGTTATTAAGCAAACTGCTGAAAGAAATGGCCACAATTTCCCTCACAAAGGACACGTCAATGCAATGCCTTTTTCTACTCAGAGAATCACAGGATGGGTGTTGTGATGTAGTTATGATGTCCTCTTAATTATGTTAATGCCAGGCATTTAACCAGAATGGTTTTTAGAGTTCCACAAGGATCCAATACCATATATCCATCTTTATCTTAGGGGTTTGCCATACAAAGGATTGGCTTGTGGGGCTGCCAGACATAAAGTCACCCCTGAAGAGAAGTGAAGGTGAGGTCAGGGAAAACAAACCTCACAAACGGCATGACATCTAGACAGAGGCTGAAAGCAATAGGAATTTGTCAGTTTGACATCTAGACAGAGGCTGAAAGCAATAGGAATTTGTCAGTTAGACCAGGTAAGAAAATATTCCAGTAGAGAACATGTCATTTGCAAAGTCACAGATGGGTGAAGTAGCTGATGGCGATTGGAAAGCAGCAAACAGCTTTGTTTGGCTGAAGCAAATGCAATCTTGAAGTAGCAAGAGAATGGGCGGAAAACGAAGGCAGGAACAGGATCACAAGGGAAGCTCAGGCCAGCAGAGAGAGGGGAGTCACATGACCAGATCTGTCCTTCAGCGTGACACTTTCTGAAGCATTGTGCAACGTGAGACCCATAAGCAGCGATCCCAGCTATTCACAAGAGAGAAAATGAGGGCTAAATTTGAGGTTGTGTGGGGTTGTGGGAAAGGTAGATTTAAAGATGTGTAGGAGAAAGAACTTTTACAAATTGCTAGGGTGTCTGACTTGAGCTACTGTGGTAAGGGGTATTTTCTGAACCGAAGAGAAGGAATATAATGGGCACAAATTCTGGAGTACGTAGAGAAGGATGAAAACAATTTTATTTTTTGAAAACACTGAGCCAAAGCTGTCTTTTGGGTATTGAGGTGAAAATAACAGAGTAAACTATTTGTGAGATCAATGCATCCACTCTGCCATTGCCTAGGATACTACTACTCCAAGTAATAGTTTCACATGCTATGAAATTATAGCCAATGATTTTTGATTTACACTGGAGGGCCTTGAGAATAAAGACTCTTGCAAAGATCTCTGAAAGTTTTATGGCAGGCATTTCAAGTCATGGAATTGCAGTCTAGGGTCCTAAGAACCTCAGATAGAAGCCTAACTATCATAAATATAAGATAAACTGTGAGCTGATACCACGAGCACTGGTTTGCTCAGAATCACTCATAGATAAAAAAACACCTGATCAAAGGCAGAATTATTATATTGCAACAATACCATCCACTGTAAGTAATTGTTCAGTGCCATAAATACGCTCACAGAAAATAATCTGTCTCAGTCAACATTTTTGCTACTGTGACTGAAAGATCTGACCAGAACAATTTTAAAGGAGAAAAGGTTTATTTGAGGGCTCATGGTTTCAGAGGTCTTAGTCCATAGAAGGCCAGCTCCATTCCTTGGGGCGTGAGGTGAGGCAGAACATCATGGTGGAAGAGCGTGGCAGAGGGAAGCAGCTCACATCATCAGAAAGCAGAGAGAGAGAGAGAGAGAGAGACAGAGAGAGAGAGAGACTCCACTTTCCAGATACAAAATATATACCCCAATTCCAATCTCCTCCAGCCACACCCTATTCCTTCAATTAATCCCACCAGGGATTAAATCACTGATTGGGTTAAGATTCTTACAACCCAATCATTTCTCCTTTGAATCTTCCTGTATTACCTCACATGTGAGCTTTTGGGGGACACCATGCAAACCATAATACAAACCTTTAAAAACATAAATCCAGTCATGTCACTACATTGCACCATACTTCCCAGGGGCTTTCAGTTTTACTCAGAACAGGAGCAAAGTTCCTAAGAAGCTCACATGGCCCTCCATAATTCTCCTTAACTTTCTAACCTCAGTTCTCTTTGCTGTCCCCTCCTTTCAGTCACAGAATTTTAGCTCCTCTGGCCTATTTGCTGCTCCTAAAACAACAGATGCTTGACAATTCCCTTTTTCATAGAATTCACTCTCTGTGGATGTCTGCCTAGGACTAAGTCATTGGACAAATGTTACCTTTTAAGTGAATTCTTTCTTGACCACCTGATTTAAAATCATGGCACCTAAACCATATCCACTCCCTGTCATTTTCTTCTGTTTTATTTTCTCCATAGCACCAAAGAACAGTTGCTGTACTTCCTTTCAACATCATTACTGGAGAAAATAGTATCCTGGGAGATGATAAGGGTATAGTGCTAAGACTAGCTGCAGAAAGAATCTAGATGAGTTGTGTTAGAAGATACGTATATATTGGAATAGACTGAATTTATGCTGCTGTCATAATGGCTCCTAAACTTTAATGAACTACCCGAAAAAGTTTGTTTTCTTCCTCAAAGTATGCTTAAGTCAGGTGACTCACCAGGAAACCTCTCCTTCATGCAGTGACCCAGAGATAGAGGATCTTTTCATCTTATGAATCCACCAGCTCAACATATGGCTTCTGTGATTGCCACCAGAAGGAAAACCCAAAGTGTTGAAAGATCCTGTACAGCTTTTACCCACCTCAGGCCAGAAGTGATGCATGTCATTTCTGCTCATGGTCTATGGTCAGAACTAGTGCCATGGAAAGAGAAGAGACACAGCTATTGGTAAGCAGTTCTCCCTCACTCAGACATTTATCATTTTATCATTTCTTTGTGTTAAGAACATGCAAAATTCTCTCAACTAGCTATTTTGAAATATTCAATTAATTGCAATCAATTCAAATTAATTGTCATCTTACCATGCTGTATAATATTAGAAATTCTTGCTCCTACTTAACACTGTACCTGTGTGTAGTTGTTCAGAGACGGTTTTGCTGAGGGTGAGGGTGAACGATGCCTACCCTACCTAGCCTTACTCAGCGCGCTTACCCAGAGATCAAGCTCTGAAGGCACAGATCTAATTTTATTTAGGGTTGCACAGGACATATATAGACACATTATCCAATCAGGTTAACACACTTGTTAAAGTATAACAGAGTCAGCCTATAGGTGAACTATACATTGAGGGTCCAGGTAGTGTAAACAAATCAAGCCTGCCTAAGCAATTCTGCCCAGCAACATGTCTGAGACAAAGGACTGGGGGAATGGCAAGCTCCAGCACACAGCATGAGGCAAGGCAGTGCAGGGAGCTCACATCACAGCTTTCTGTGATGCATGTCAGAACGAGGCCTCCCCTCAGCTCAAACTCAGCCCAGCAACTGCAAAGACCTTCTTTCCATGGCGAGTCTTTACCATTACCTCAGTTTCTCTGTTCAGACTGTTTGGCTTACTTAGACCATGGTGTCAGTGAGTGCTGTCAGATAAGCTTGAGGAAGGTTCCCTACACCTGTGTACCTGTTAACCTTTCTGTTTCCATCTCTCCTCCCCCAGGGTCTTCTACTCTACTTCTGAGTCAACATTTTAGCCTCCCCATAAGTAAGAACATACAGTGTTTGTCTATGTCTAATTTATTTTACTTAACATATTGTCATTTGGTTCTTTCCATGTTGCTACAAATGATAGATTTGCATTCTTTTCATGGGTGAATAATATTATACTCCATTTCCTTTATCCATTCTTCCATTGATGGACATATGGGTTGATTCTATATCTTGACTACTGTGTGTAATGCTGTAATAAACATGGGAGTGAGGATGTCTCTTTGACAAACTGATTTCATTTCCTTTGGATATTTCTCCAGTACTGGGATTGCTGAATCCTATGAGTTTTACTTTTAGCTTTTTGAGGAACCTCTATACTGTTTTCCAGAGTGGCTACAGTAATCTACATTCCCATAAACAGTGTGTGAGAGCTCCTCTTTCTCCATAACCTTGCCACATTTGTTTGCTTGTTGTCTTTGATAATGGCTACACTAAGTAGGATGAGGAGGTATATCATTGGTTTTGATTTGCATTGGAATAATCTTCTAAGCTTCAATGTGAGGCAATGCAGAGAGCACTGGAGTAGAACTCAGTAGGGCTGGGCGCCAGATCTGGCTGACCAAACCACTACCCTTGTGGGTTAAGTGTTAGGGATCTGTTCTGGGGTTCTGTTTTCAAATGCATGATATGGGGGACACAACACATATCCTGTTTATAATAGAAAGACTTACAAGTCACCAATACAAAAGTCTACACACAGAATTTTTAAAGGTAGGCTACCATTCAAGTGCTAGTGTACAAATAGTACAGTATGATGCATGTACTGACCAGATAGGAGAAAATGAATCATGCTCCTATGGACATAAATATTGAAAAAGTTACCCTATTATTGGAGCCATAGAGAATGTTCCATTTGCACACATGCTGGCTCAAGGGTTGGTGAGGTAAGGAGTTGTGAATGCATTAGCATTGGGCTTATTTCCTCTGTATTGAGCAAGAAGAAAATGTGAAGGAAATTCAGATATATAAAAAACATTAAAGACTGCGAAAACCATGGGCTTATAGACTATGAGAACATTTGTCTCATCATTGCCTTCAATGAATTCAACACTGGCAGCTTGCATGGAATCTTAGGCTCTGTTTCTGGGAGACCCCTCCTGGATGGGCAATTGTACAGTACTGTCAATCATTGTTTCAAGGACTCATGCATATTGAGCACTGACCAAATATAGCTATTTAAAGTCTTAATAGGATCTATTTAAGGATATGTCAAAAATCTTTTAAAAATATTAAGATTTGGATCATTAATGAATACATTTCCTGTCAAACCTCAAAAAGATAGTGAATTTTGTTAGTCACCTCAAAGTTGTTGATGATAATAAAATGTTAATGTTAATAATGACAATAATGATGTTTTGTCAGTTTTATCTATGTGAAAGTCTGATAAATAGCAAAGCTACTTTTAAAAATACCTTTAATGCAAAATGTTCAATTTTGTGGGTTCCTCTATTTAAATTTGGTTTGGATCTTCTAGAAAACTCAGAGTTATTTTACAATATCAGGGTACAGAGAGGACAAGCTTCCTGCCAAATGAACCAATTGCCCCTATGGAGAACTT
Organism: Sciurus vulgaris; assembly: GCF_902686455.1. Lineage (NCBI taxonomy): Eukaryota > Metazoa > Chordata > Mammalia > Rodentia > Sciuridae > Sciurus > Sciurus vulgaris. The sequence goes on along the minus strand of NC_136470.1, from coordinate 17,867,513 downwards.
TTCATCAATTTTCTGTAGCATGTCATTGATTATCTGGGAGAAAGCTCATTCCGTTCACATGTGTCTCTATCTGATGCAAAGTATCTCACATAATAAGCAGATACTTTATGCTCACCCTGGAACTCCACCTGTTACTTACTAGATTAGAAGATGCTTCTCGCTGCTAATGTCCATATTGCACACACACAAACCAAACACTGGAAATATTTTATGATTATTTAAAGGTCACAGATTGAGGTTAAAGTATTAGTAACCACAAAGGTGTTAGTATTAGCCCAACCAGTACACAAAAAGCCAGATGTGAATCTCCTAATTGAAGCTTGTGTAATTTTCCTGCCCACTCATTGGCCTATGTAGGTCTATTGTGATGAACCAAAGAAGATGGAGTCAGGCCAAACACAAATGCACATCCAGAGCCACGTGCTGGAAGGCAGGCAGCTTATCAACAAGGAGATGGATCTTTTTACAACAGAAGTTCTCTGAACCAACATTCTGAGATGTGCCACGTGCTGGCTTAACATGGAGGGTAAGAGAAAGCACAGTGGATTTTATATGCTGTTTTTATATGGTGTTGTGATAAAACAAAATTGGGTTACTACAACGTGAATGCCTCTTTGTTTTATTTTGCTGACAACTTATCCTACTGCTTTCACTCAGGAGTTTGAGTTACTCCCCCTCCTGCCAAATATTATAACCTCGAGAATGATAGTTTTTCTTCTTTTCTTTGGATGCTTCTGCTATTCTCTTTAACAAGAGATACTCAGAGAGCTGGTCATAGTGCCAAGGTGAAAGCACAGTGTGTAGATAATCTAGAGTAAAAAGTATAGGAAAATAGTTGTATAAAAATAGAAGCTCAGTTCAAGAGTCACTTTCTACATGACAGTTCAGAAATATGTCAAAAATATCACACACGCACAGAGAGCTTGTTCCATCGTGGCAGGGGTCTCAGAAGCAGATCCCTTTCTCACATGGCTTCTACTAGTCTATTTCTTATCCTGATTATGTCATGTTTGCTTTAATGAGCAGCACCAATGGCTTTCCACCAGGGTCTGCGTGTTCCAGGGTGTCATTCATATTGAGTCCAGGGGTATCATTCATATTGGGGGTCAGCAAACTACAGTCTGAAGGCCAAATCTGGTCTTTTGCCTGTTTTTGGATAGTCTGTTACCTAAGAACAGTTTTTGCTTTTACATTTTTAAGTGGTTAAAAAAAGTCATAATATTTTGTAAAAATTTAAATTTCAGTGTCCATAAATAAAACTTTATTGGGACATATCCACACTCATTTTTTTCACACATTGTCTACTATGACTTCTGAGCTACAAAGACAGAATTGAGAAGTTGCAACATAGACCACATGGCTTCCAAATCTGAAAATATTTGATATTTGGCCAGATAAAACACAAAAGCTTGCCAATCCCTAGTATAGATGAATGGAGCCCCTGGATTTGGCAGTGCATAAACTGTGTGGCTGTCTACCATGGCTCTGTGCTCAACTATCCACAATGTTAAGTGCTTTTTCACTCTCAGGCATTTAAGATTTTCTGTACTTGGGACCCAGACCAGATTCTTTCTACCTTCCTACCCAGTGTTTACTCTTCCCTTGCTACAGTCCTTTTCTGACATACTTCCCGCATCTGGCTTGTGCTGATCTTAGTCATGCACTCATGCATTATGTGATCCTTAAATATAAGGGCTGTCCCAGTCATCTTTGTATCCTTCAGAATGCTGCAGATGTGGCAGGCCTGGTACAGATAGCTCAGTCCACCCACAATCCCATATTTAGTTGTGAAGTCCTCAGGAAATTCTAGTGGTGTAGCAAAAGACTCAAGTTGGTGTTCTAATAAAACTGCTGTGGGAGGACTCGTTCCATCAAAATCAAATGAGCTTTAAGTCACAAGCCCAGGACTCAATCCAGAAGTAAACCTGTCAGGCCCTAAACATCAAGGAGGTGCAAAATCCTATTAACCAGACCAGTTTGCATGTCGACAGACCAATAGCAAAGAGGATAAAGTGGGGGCTCTGGAGTTGGGCAAGGAGAATAGAGTGGCTGGACCCTGGGCACTGGGACCCTAAGGAGTTGACCGGGTATAAAAGCTGGAGTTAGGATCAGCTCCTCCTTCACTGCTGAGCACCACAGCTGTTAAGCCAGAGGGTCTGCAAATGGTACATTCTCCATAGCTCTAATAATGGGATAACTATCAATATTGATGCAAAATAAAAATATAATTCATTTTACTTTACATGGTCAGGTTTTCTGTGCATCATACAGCATTATCGTGTTAGTATTTGAATGGTAGCCTTTACTTGGGAATTCTGTTTATAAACTTTTATATTTGTGAAGTGCAAACCCCTCTGATATAAATAAGATATGTGTTATTTCCCTCATATTTTGGGTTTGCAAACATGACCCAAAGACGGTACCTTTCTTGACCTCACAAGGGAAGTGATTGGCTCAATCAGATCTTATGCCAAATCCTGCCTATTCAGAAGATGAGAAACCACACTCAAGATCAGGGAGAAACCACTACAGAACAGGTGATCTGAACAGACGTCCAAATATGGAGTAATTTACCCAGGCTCTACAGAGAAGAGAGACCTATAAAGAAGGAAAAGTGGCCCAAGCTGTGGGCAAAGACAAGAGACATAGAGGAAGGGACCAAACTGAGGGAGGAGAGGGCCAGAGTGTGAGGGACTAATTTATCTTGAGCAGTAACCATTTGTGAGGTCCTGTGATAAGGCTGTCAAATTAATATGCACAGTAGCTCTACAAGGAAACCACATTATCCCTATTTTATAGATGAGGAAATTGAGGCTTAGATTCAGTGAGTATGGAACTGAGATCCAAAGGTAGGCCTAAATGAACCCAAACCACTTCTCCCACATACTCCCCACCACCATATCACATTTCCTCAACAAATATTATTAAACAAATAATGAAGATAGAAAGCTATAAATGGATAGGCTTTTTACAATTCAATGTGGTCTGCATGAGAGTATTAATCTTTTCCGTGTGTGTGTGTGTGTGCGTGTGTATGTGTGCATGTGTATTTTCAGTACTGGGGATTGAACTCAGGTGTTCATTGAGCTACATCTCTGTTACCATTGAGCTACATCTCTGTTACTTTTTAAAAATTTTATTTTGAGAGCGGGTGTCCTGACTGATTTTCCCAGGCTGGCCTACAACTTGTGACCTCCCTGCCTCAGGCTCCTGAGTAGATGAGAATTCAGGCATGTGACAGCACACCTTGTCTCTTTGCCCCATGATCTCTTTAGTCTTTCCTTTTAAGTTAGGTTGCTTGTGTCTACTATTGCTGGCCCATTGAACACACAACTCATGTATATTCTGTGTCCCAAGTGCCAAAAGGCACAGGAAGTAACTTAAGAGAATACTGTTTGCTCTAGGGAGTTGCTTTAGATTTCTGACTGTCAAAGCCTTCAACAAAATAGTCCCAACTTTCTTTGCAGGCTAGTTTTATTTCGTTCAGTTCTCTTGGGTTACTTTTGCCATTCAACATTTATACATCTTGCCCACTCCGTGTGCAATGCTACCCCCTCAATAGAATCCACTCTGATCTCTGCATTCAGAAACAATCTTTTCCTATTCTTTCTCTTTTGTTCCAATTAGTTACACATGACAGTAGAGTGCACTTTGACACATCATTCTTCTGGTTGTACATAATGTAGAATCACATCAGTTGTGTAGCCATACATGTACATAGGGTAATAATGCTGTTTCATTCTACTGTACTTCCTTCTCCTCCCCTTCCTTCACTCCCCTCTACCTGGTCTGAAGTACCTCTATTCTTCTTTAGCCCCCTCTTATTGTGAGTTAGCATCCACATATCAGAGAAAACATTCAGCCTTTGGTTTTTTGGGATTACCATATTTCACTTAACAGGATATTCTCCAGTTCCATCCACTTACTGGCAAGTGCCATCATTTCATTCTTCTTGAAGGCTGAGTAATATTCTATTGTGTATGTACACCGCTTTATCCATTTATTTATTGAAGGGCACTTAGGTTGGTTCCATAGTTTAGCTATCATGAATTGAGCATCTATGAACTTTGATGTGGCTGCATCACTGTAGTATGCTGATTTTAAGACCTTTGGGTATAAACCAAGGAGTTGGGATAGCTGGGTCGAATGGTGGTTTCATTCCAAGTTTTCTGAGGCATCTACATACTGCTTTCCATAGTGGTTGTGCCAATGTGCAGTCCCACTAGCAATGCATGAGTGTACATTTCCCCCCACATTCTTGCCAAGACTTATTATTGCTTGTTTTCTTGATAATTGCCATTTTGATGGGAGTGAGATGAAATCTTAGTATAGTTTTTTTTTCTAATCTTATAGCATTTTTCTTCACCATTTATGTGGTATTATAGTTGTTTGGAAATAATACTTGTACATGTTCTATAAAATTCAAGAAGTATACTACAAACAGTATGTACCCATTTTTTACATTTTTGCTGGGTATTTTAGCACCTGCTAAGCAAGTGCTCTACCATTGAGCCACAACTCCTGCCTGGTACTCATCTTTTTATCTTCCATGGTGCCTAACAGTGTCCTACACAAAACAAGTGTTTAAGATATTTTGTAAGTACCAAAGAATGATTTATACATAAAATTTCACTCTTAGTTTCCTCTATATGGATAATTTTCTCCTCTAAAGTTTATTTACACACTTACCCTCTATATTCTGATTTGGTTCTTTTTAATTACTGCAAATCTTTCTGATCACCAGAATTTCTCAGAATTAGCAATTCTTAGAAATGGCAGAAGCTGACATAGTTGTGATAGACTGGATTTTTTCCTTATACTGCTTGCAAAACTAATGTGAAGATTTGAGTCAAAAAACACTTCACTGCCAATAGCATGTTCAGGGTTAGTGGCAGACAATCTGATTTTCAGTCTTCAGTGAAATACTGTGCTGATCTGCATTGGAGAACAAGCATCCTTCCAAGAAGTTCTATTTCAAATCACTGCATAATTTCTTTTACTACATAATTTACAGTGTTTTGATAGTCTCAGAGTTTACGAGGTTCTATGAAAGCCAATTTGAACTGGAGGGCAAAACAAATTTAGGACATTTTAAGGAATATTAAAAGAGGCTTTCTTTCCCATCTGATAAATATTAATGTCCTTATTAGTGGATGACCAATGGATACTAAATTATGAAAAAAGTAATCTTGAGTTTTCAATGACCATGAGAATATTTGCCTCTACTAAAGTTAAAAGTGTGAATATGAATTATTCTGAAAATTGCACCTTAAAAACATTAATGGAAGAATATCAAACTCCAGTATTCTGCTAGAAAATAACTTCCCTAGTTTTGATAAATGTACAGAGGCTTTCCAAAATATAATCAATTTTTAATTATCTGCTTAACTAGGCAATAGTAGATATATGTGTATATATATACATATATATATAAAATGAATGATAAGTCACACTTATATTGTCCTCTAGAATGTGTTATATATTTAAAGAAATATTTTCTTCAAAATTTTTCTTATTTTAATATTAAAATTTGTCTACAAGCTCTCAAAGAAAGAAGGGATTCCAGAGAATAAGAGATTAGCCAGAATTTAAGAATTCACTAGGACAATCTATCCAATAACAATTTTTACTATAATCAACGTTAAAAAATAATGTGCCTATCAATAAAGTGAATTATCATGGAAGAAACAGAAAAGGTTTATATTAAGAATATCCAGGTCTGTTCCTTCTAGAATCTATTTTTCACTTTTCACGTTATTATACTTGGTTTTAGTATATATTACTTCTAATCTTTTAAGTACCTTGTCAGATAAACCTAATTATTTCCCAGAAGGGGCTTGCAACTGAAAGAAAAATGCAGAAAAAACTTTTTCATCCATCTAGAGATATTTGATTTGTATAAAAGTATTGTCCTCTTCATCCTTTTGTTAAAAAGAAGAAGACTCATGGGGAGTCAGACATACTAACCTTTTTGGGTGGGGAGGAGAACCTTAATATTTGAGGTGCTGGGATGATTCTTCATTACACCTCTAGGAGACTCCAGATGATTTGCACATAGGCAGAGACAGGTGCTTTGGGGGAATCCAGAACTTGCTTGTGACCTGAAGATATATTCGTGTTCCTCTCACGTGGCGCTGAGGCCTATGCTTATTGATTGGTGCACAGCCATGGTGAAGACTTTGGCTCTTTAAAAGGAAGGACTGATTTCCTATGAGGGTGGGGCCTCTCCCTGATCTCAGAGGAGGCAGTGTCTGTGTGATGGAAGAAGAAATGAGAAACTACACATGTGCTACCACCTGAAGTTCCAAACTTAGAGACCCTTGACATGGTCATCCAGGCCACTAACTTGAACCTGCTGCTTTCACTTCTCCAATGGAGAGATGCGGAAGTCATACTACTTTGTTCTTTATAGCTCTATGCTTTCCGATGGTCCCAGAATACCAGTGTCCCAGAGCTTATTAACTTTCTGAAACACCTGATGGACCCTTCAATTAATTTTGAACTTAGTTCCTCACCAATTGAGTGCCTTGAGAAACAAACAGTGCCCAGGGTCAGAGTGTCACTCTGAGTTCACAAATGGGACAGTAGTTCACATTTTCAAAGGGCCCACCGAAACCCCCTTCAGCAGATGTCCTTTCTCCAAGGTAGAATAGCTTTGGCAAATCATCCCGGCTCCTTCATCAAGTATGTTTGTTTCCGGAGTAGTAAAATGTTTGTAAACTTTTCATACAGTTTCTAAGGTTAGAGGGTTCGCAGGTTAGTTTTTGGAAAACAAGATCAAATCTTCTTTTCAATCCTTCTATTTTCAGAGTAAAAGAATAAGAAAATCTTAGGATGTACAGCCAATCCATCTATTCGTTTGATTCATCACGTACTTACTGGGAGTGTCTGTGTGCCAAGCCACTATTTTAGATGTTTGGAATGTATCATGGAGTAAAATATCCACCCTTGAAAGATGACATTTTGGAGGGGTAGAGGAACAGGCATCAAATATGAAGAAAGCATTACTATTTTCACTAGTTATTCAACTCCACAGGGAATAACAAAATTAGCAGAATAAGGAGGAACAGGGAGAGGGTTGGGGGTGAACTGAGAAACAGAAGAGGCGAAGGTGGTGATGGAGTTGGTCAATCAGAAAACTGGCCCAGAACATTCCAGAATGATGTCCCTGAGAGAGCAGGAGTCTGAGGAATGCCTGACATTTTTAAGCAAGGAGGTCAATGTGGCTGAAGCAAAGTCCCCACAAGGAAAAATGGCAGCTGGGGACAGAGGCTAAAGGACAGGTCATAGAGAGACTAGTAATTGGTTTAAGGACTTTGGCTTTTACTCTGTTGGAAAATGGGGAGCTCCTAAGGGTTTTGAGCAAAGAGTGACATGTTCCAACCTCAAGTTTTTGAAAGAATATCTCTGGTTCCTGGGTTGAGATGAGATTGACCATAGTGAGGCCAAAGTTAGGGAGATGAATTAGTAGACAATGCAGTATTTAGGTAAAACACTTTTATTTTTTATTTTTTTGGTACTGGGAGATTAAACCCAGGGGCCCTTAACCACTGAGGCCCTTTTAAAATGTTATTCAGAGACGGGGTCTTGCTGAGTTGCTTAGGGACTCACTAAGTTGCTGAGGCTGTCCTTGGAACTTGTGATATTCCTGCCTTGGCTGCCTGAGCTGCTGAGATTACAGGCATGCGCCACCACACCCTGTAGTAAAAACATATTTTTAAAAGATGAAATCTGCAATCTTGGTTTCCCATGAGCTAACCTATCAAACTAACAGCCCAGAGTGAAACTGTTTTATATGTATGCTAAAAAGAAAAAAAAAAAGAGTTAAATAAATATAGTACTGCAATAAACTTTTACCTGGAGATATGCTTAGGTACTTCCTTAGTTTCTTAAATTTTATAAATAGATAAGATTTATTTTTTCTGGATGAACACTGACTTCAATTACATATTCCAGTATGAACTGTCAGGACAAACTTACCCAAAGGAACATTCAAATTAATACTAATGAACAATAGAAAATAATGGCCTCCTTCAACTTGGTCTGATTTTGATATAGAGTGGTATTTCTATCTATTACTTTTAAGGAATTCCTCATATACTGCCACCCCCTATGGAACTCCTACTATGTCTCAAACAAAAAAGGATGGTCAACAAATATTGTTTCATCATATCTGCTTACCCATACTTTACCCATGACACAGCCTATAGGTCAAAGACAGGAAAATCATCACAAAGAAGCAAACATGAGAGACAGGTAAAATACTTGCTCATGTTTGGGAACAAAATTCAATTCATTTCTTCATCCAGAAGAGATGGCATTTATAATGTTTTTCTCTTGTTTTGAAGCTATACTGTCTCTTTGTTAGGTGTTTTGACCTGCAGAAAGGACCTGTGATGGTATGGATTGAGAAGTTTTACACTATCATCATTGTATAGTTAATGCACATGAATGAAAGTCCACCAACAGTTTTACATTGATGTCATTGTTCCATGTGACACTCTGCAAAACCTTAGGCCTTCTAGAACACAGATTGCCATACCTTTGTATTTTTGCACATTAAAACTGACCTACACCTACTGGACACCCATATAGGATGTTGCTAACAACTAGTAATATAGGTAGTATTCCCACAAAGGAGATTATTGTATATTATTATTTTTAAAATTATATTTATTTTTATTTTTTACAGACTGCATTTTGATTCATTGCTCACAAATGGAGTACAACTTTTCATTTCTATGGTTGTACTTGATGTAGATTCACACTGTTTGTGCAATCAAACATGTACATAGGGTAGTGATGTTTGTCTCATTCCATTATCTTTCCTTCCCCCACCCCCTCTCCTCCCTCATCTCCCTCTAAGCAATCCAAATTTCCTCCATTCTTCTCTTACCCCCTCTACCCCCCCATTATGTATCATCATTCACTATCAGAGAAAGCATCCAACCTTTGGTGTTTTGGAATTGGCCTATTTCACTTAGCATGATAGTCTCCAACTCCATTCAATTACCTGCAAATGAAATAATTTATTCTCTCTTTATGGCTGAATAATATTCCATTGTATATATATACCACAGTTCTTTATCCATTCATCTATTGAAGAGTATCTAGGTTGATTCCACAATCTAGCTATTGTGAATTGAGCAGCTATAAACTTGATGTAGCTGTGCCACTATAGTATGTTGATTTTAAGTCCTTTGGGTATAAATGGAGGAGTGGGATAACTGGGCCAAATGGTGGGTCCATTATAAGTTTTCTGAGGATTCACTGCTTTCAGAGTGGCTGCACCAATTTGCAACTCCACCAGCAACGTGAGTGTGTCTTTTTCCCCACATCCACGCCAACACCTATTATTGCTTGTACTCTTGATAATAGCCATTCTAATTTGAGTGAAAATAGCCAGGTAGACCAGTGGTACAAAATAGAAGACATAGAGACAAATCCATCCATATAAATACAGTCACCTTATACTAGACAAAGGTGCCAAAAAACTTTACACAATGGAGAAAAAATAGCCTGTTCAACAAATGGTGCTGGGAAAACTGGAAATCCATGTGCAGTAAAATGAAATTAAACCCCTATCTCTCTCCTTGCACAAAATTCAACTCAAAATGGATCAGGGACCTAGAAATTAGACCAGAGACCCTGCACCAAATATAAGAAAAAGGTAGGCCTGCATCTTCATCATGTCGTCGTAGGAACAGACTTCCTTAACAAGACTCCTAAAGTACAAGAAATCAAAGCAAATCTCAAAAAATGGGATAGATTCAAACTAAAAAAGTCTTTCTCAGCAAAGGAAACAATCACTAATGTGAAAAGAGAGCCTACAGAGCGGGAGAAAATCTTTTCCACACACACTTCAGATACAACATTTATCTCCAAAATTTAATTATAAAGAACTTAAAAAAACTTTACATAAAAAATACTAATAACCAAAAGAATAGATGGGCTAGGGAAATTGTCAGACACTTCACAGAAAAAAATACATGAACAATCAACAAATATATAAAAAAGTGTATATTATTTTTAAAACTTACAGAAGATAAACTAGCCTGATCTTCATCTATTCCATGATTTCATAAGTAGATTTTAGTTTCATTTAGTAGGTTTTAAAGTCATTTGCAAAATTGTCAATATGTTAAATAATCTTAACAGTTTTCTTCTCCTCCTCCTCTCCTTCTCTTTCTTCTTTTTGTGGTACTGGAGATTGATTCCAGGATTGATCTTCCACTGAGCTATAAACAATGTGTGCATATGGGCCATTTGGAATTCTTATTTTTTAGCCACTATTTTTCTCAAAAAGTTCACTCTGACATTGAACACAATTAAGTGTTTACTCTGAATTTGAGTCCAGGAGAATATCCAAATTTTCTATCCCTGAATTTAACCCAATAATTTCAAATAGCTTCCATTTGATGTTTTTGGCTACTCTGATAGCAGTTGATGTTATAAGAAGCAGGAAAATGTATTTGGCCTGTACAATGTAATCCTAATCCCCTTTCCTCAGTAGCAAAAGCTAAAGACGTTTCTAAAATAAAGTACATTGTAGTGGAGAATAATGGCTTAACTAGCTAGTAGCTTAGGCAGTTCTGTTGGTTTCTGAAGCTAGAAGCTGAAGGTGCTTGGTCATCAACTCTGTTAGCAACTAAGTAGTGCCTCTCTCTCTCTCTCTCTCTCTCTCTCTCTTTCTCTAATAGCCACTGTATATTCTTTATGTTAATTTTAAAATCTTGTCAATTTAACAGATTCCATCATCAAACAAAGGGTCACTTCACAGACACCATGTATTCCTCACCCAGGAATAAACTGCCATGAGCATTTGTCACTTGTATCAGATATTTTATTTCTTTAAGGAAAAAATAATTATCACAGATAAGAATATGTCTGTCTAGCTGGACCATATTTTAGACTCTCTTGAAGATATACAGATATAATATGGAAAATATATATGGAAAAATAAACGTAAATTTTTATCTGATAATGTTTTGTTATCAAAATTTTACATATGTATGTTTTCCTACAAGCTTCTGCTTTATTTTACTCAAGCCTGATTTCTTTTCAATCACTGTATCGTACTCTACTTCATCATTGCCACAACTTATCTTTTCCCTTCTTGATTGACATTTTTGATGAATATTTTGTTTATTTACATCTTTTTCCTGCTTAGGATAATAATGATCCAAAGGGTACTTTTCAATGCCCTCTTCATCCCGTGTCAGAAGTTCTGATTTACATTCCTATTAGTAAAAGGTGCAAAAAACATGGTTTTGTCATTTCCTTCCTTGCACTTTCTTTGGGATTCTATTTCTGTATTCAGGCCTCCCGAGATGAATGCTTAACTTGATTATTTTCAATCTTTTTAAGATTAGGCATTTTCCTCTAAGTAGTCTATTTGCATTTCATAAAGTTTGATGTAGTACTTTTGATGATATATAAAAGAGCTGAATTCAAATCATTTTGCAATTCCCATTAAGACTTTCCCTTTATTCTACAATTTACTTAGGAATACTTCTTTCTTTTTTCCTTTTCAGTTTCTAAACTCAGGTTGTTATAGTCTGTGTGTGTATGTATGATATTTAATTTAATTGCATCTTGAATTGTCTGAATGACATCATTCCTTGGTATCTGCTTAATTTTCTTTGTAGTCATAATCTGTAAATGTCCCATGTGTTCTTGAGAGAAATTTGAATCTTCTATTTTTTGGTGCAGAGTTTTTGATTGATAGTCTTACCTTTGTGTCCTAATCTTCTAGATTCTTACTCATTATTTGTCTAAAAGATCTTTTAGTTTCTTAGAGAAGTGTGATAACATCTCCCTTTAACATTTTGGGGCATTACCCATTTTTTGCATAATTCTATCAAATTTAATTTTATATAATTTCAGGAAATGTTGTTAGTTGTGCAGGGTTAGGATTGTGTATTTTTATTATCATAAATGGACTGACAGGTTGTTATTTTCTTCCATAAGTAATAGTCTTCTTTATAAAATAGTGCTGATGGGGAAAGGCAGAAATGAGTGGGGGGTCATGAGATTAAAGGGATAATTCTATAAAATGCACCCCCCCCCTGGTGCTGACCCCCATATGCTTTCTTTTCCAAGAAAGCAATTTACCTGCAGGCCTGCCTAGCTTAAGTAAACAGGATATGTCACATTCCTCAGCAAAATGACCTGTTATCTGAAGGAGAAAATGTAGGCTCCAAATGCCAATGATAAGAAGAACACAGGCTACCCTGAAGGTGGAGGACTTTTGTGTCCCTTGCACAGATGAGATCCCAGCACTCAGTGAGATAAAGGTAATTTCTTCTGACCATAAAATCTATAAGAACAGGTTCCAATTGGAATCAGTCAGCATGGGTCAAGATGACCCATAGCAGTCCCCATGACCGTGGGGACTTGAAAGTCTGATGTCATCCTGCTGTCAGTCGAAAGTCAAGAGGGATACCTGGTGTCAATCTCTGGAAATTTCCCTGGGACCCGGCTAAAACTTGTGAGCAGGAGAGGCTCACACCATCAATTTCCTCTCTGAGAGGACCCAGTGTCCCTTTGCCCCATTCCTATCCATTCCAATGAACTCATGCTCGTTACTCTGAATGGCATGTATAAAATCTTTCTGGCCTGACTACAAAAATCGGGGTAAAGGGGGGGTCTTTGGGCTGCCTCAGTTTTGTGGAAGGCCTATGCCCCACAACAGGCTTCTTGTTCTCAATCTTGCTTAATAGTGCTTTTTAATTTAAAGATTTTTAAAGAGGTAATAAATTGGTTACTGGCATGGAAATTCTAGAACATTTCCTCGGCCATCGCCTTTCTAATGCCCTGTGTGATTTCCCAGTACCATCTTCTCATTCCCTTCATCTTTTCAGAGATTTTATGGTATTGAAATTTTTAAAAATCTCAATGCCATATTTTTCACTTACAGGATTTCTGATGCCTTATCCTCTTCCTCCTACTTCTTAATAATCTACTTTTTTTTCATTTCTGCCTGTTTTCTTGGTTGTGCTTCATATCTTTGAGTGGACTTCTTCCTTTATGTCTTTGAGAATATGAATATATTTATTCTGAACTAGTTACCAATGTCTATCATATCATTCCACTGCAGTCATTTTAGCATCTCTGACAGCCAGGGGAGCTGACCTCAGCCCACAGCAGTCCACAAGTTCTAGCAGTGAGTCTGGCTCCACCCCAGCCATGTGGGACCCCACCATGAGCCCAGAACTTTGGAGCTGAACTCCAGTTGTCCCCACCTGCCTGTCTCCCCAGGGGCTTCAGCACAGACTGACACATGCGTGTTTCTCTTCTTCTTTTTCATGTTTATTTTTTTCATGGAGTTATTTGTGTTATTATTGATCCCTAAAATTTTTTAATTAAAAATGTTATTCTTATGTGTATTTGGGACACTTAATGAGTGAATTTATTAGTACTATGTTAAATTAAAGCTTACCTGTTTTCTGAAGGGATTCTTTTGTTAATTAGAGGAACACTTGGCTATCTGACCCCCCCCCCCCCCGAAACCACTATAATCATGTCTAAATCATTTTACTCTGCTATCTCTGTAGGTAGTTCCCATTGATTAAAAAGTTCTTTCTTTTTTTTCTTTTTAGTCTCCATATAAGCAATCCCTAATTCACTAATGACTGTTTAACAACACATTTTAAACCTCTTATTTGCAAGGTAGTAGCTACTTTCATGTTAAGATTATGACAGATGTTTGAATTACCTGATAAATATGAGTGTCTTCCATACTAGAAATAATTTTTAATTGTTTTGAGTGAAAATATTGAATTTCAACACTACCTAAAGGATTCCAGGAACATATCTTTCCACCTTGGTATCCTGGAGTAAGATTCAGAAAAGCCAAGTTATAATCTCAGATCAACTCTTTTTTAGCTAACTGACTGAGAACACCATATAAGCCTCTTCATCTATTTAATTCTTGGTTTAATTTTTTTCCCATCTTTAAAGTTGTATAATAATTCCTGTCCTTGCTTCAGGGTCCTAGGTATCAGAAGAAATAAGAAAGTTAAAGGCATTTTGAAATTTAGGAACCCATAGGAATACATCAAGTGCGCTCCAGGCATTATGGCCTTGTTCTTTCTCATGCCCCCTGAGGAAGATTTTCCTGTCCCTGCATAATAAAGGAAGCTTGAGTTGATGTCAATCATTTGTAATGAATTAGAAAATAAAGTAAGTTGACCCCAAAGGTGAAGACTCTGGCTTCGTTTTTTTTTTTTCCCTCCAAATATATGATTGTATTCATAACATGAGTGATCAAAAGTCAGGGAAGGGCTGCCCTCACATACTTATTCTGCACAACAAACACATAAGAAAGGCATTCGAACATTTGGACCAAATTAGAGCCAGAGCAAAGGCTAGATGCTCTGCCAGTTTCCCTCTTTTTATCCCTCCACAGTCCAAAATGTTATGAAAATAAGTAGTCTTGTCAATAAACCAGGGCTTGGGATTTAGAACTAACCAAGCATAATTTCTGAAACATTATGGCTACCTCTCTGTCCATTTTATTTATTTATTTATTTTGGGTCAGGCCTGAAGTTGGATAAACTTGATCTATTTCAATTATGTAAAATAATCAACTTACATAACCAAAGGAAATCCAGATCGTTTTTATTTTTACATAATGAATGTCCTAGAAACCTCAGGGGTTAGAACAGCAACTAGAAAGGAATGTCTGATAAGTTAATTTTTAAATTCTCTCTGAATTCAGTTATCTGTCATTATATGGATAATTACTGATTGTTGAATAGATCTGTTTTCATCGTCAAGTAAAAATGGCCCATGTTGGCATGGATATAAGCCACTTCATTGTTGCTTTTGTACATTTCTTTTATTTTGCATGAATATGGCCAGATGAATCACACATAAAGAAAGCTCTGTTCCTCCTGAAGAGTGCTGTTCTACAAAGGAGTACTGCTGCCAGATTCAAAGCTGAATTCAGGTTTGAGGTATCAGAATCTTTTATAGGTCCCAGGAGAATAGTTGTTCAAATAATATCACAGCTCAGTGGTCACCAGGTCTTTTCACCTGTTGGGCATCTAGAAATATAGCATTCTACCAAGTCAGAGAAACCGATGGTAAAGTCACCATTATTATGTAATTGAAAGCTCAGAGAAGTGAACAGTTTTGTAAGAATAACACATAGAAATTTCAAGCAACAGACACTACATTCTATAGATAAAGAGCAAAGGAAAAATTTAGCAGTATCTAAAGTGAGTAAAAATCCAGAGATTTTTCTGGTAGAAATCTGGTTAACATTCAAACAGACAGAACCAGATAAGACTAGGGAAAAAATACTTTGACAAAACAGAAACATAAATATTTGTTTTACATAAAATATCATTTTGTTAATAATTAGATTTCTGCTTTGCAATCAAGAGCTTAGTATTTAAAATATTTTTATTTCTTTTAGAAATTTGTTTAATAATATTTTCTAGAACTTTGTTGATGCAACTTTGGAAAAAGCTTAAAAATAAGGGAAAAGTGAAAGTAAAAATGTAATATTCAGTCCAATCTATTGAGATGGCACCATTATTTATATACAGAAGCCATTTCCTAATCTGAAATCAATTTGATTTAATTTTACCATGGAGCTTGGTTACTAATTATATTTGATCATCAGAGAACAAAACCTATCAGAGAAGGAGGAACATTCAAGTAGATTTCTTATAAACCTTTTCAACAAAGTTTTTCTCAGGCAGGAGGGCAAACACTATAAAGTTTTGTTGGTTTAGGATTTATTTCATACAACCATAGTCCTTCATTAGCAGCAAACAAAAGGTCATAAGTAAAATTAAAATGAATTTGAGTCCTTCTCAATAATTAGAAGGGCCTCTCCATGGCTAGTACATAGATAAGTACTTACTTCTCACAAAGTTGTGCATTAATGCTATCTAACATCTAAAGAGAGTAAGGCTCAGAGGGGTCTCACAACTTGCCTAGGGTTACTTAGTAAGAGACAAAGGCAGCAATTTTAAGAACATATGTTTAATTCAACGTCCATTCTGTCTATCACATCAAATTTTCTCACATATGTTCCTTTTGCATATTTTTTAGAAAGGTATGAGGATTTTTATGAAATAACTGAGCTTCTGATAAATTAGATATAAACATATAACTTGCTCTAAACCGAGTCCCATATTAACATACATTAGAGATATTCACTGTTTAATGAATATCATGCATTATATTGGTAAGTATTCAATTCTTCAAAACAGGTAGTCTTAATTTTTAGTTAAACTTTAGATGCAAATAAACATCCATAGCTTTATCCAAAATGGATCGAATCTGTATACAGAAAGGTTTTTCTGAATCCAGCAGCAGTCATTAGCATGGTTTAGAAGAAAGTGCCCTGTTGCAGATTTAGAGGCTAGCTAAACCAGCAGCATGGCTCATAAAACAGGTCATGAAGGCACAGGTGAGTATTGTTTCTAACAGCCAAGGACAATATCATCAGTTCCTATTTCATTTAATCTGAAATTAATTGCTGTAGGTGGTGTTGTTTTTGACAGAGGTCAGTGTGGTTCATTTCTATTAAATTTTATCTTATTAAGCTCTTAGTTGTTTGCTAGAATGATTGATGGGCAGAGGTATATTCAGAGAGGTTAAGGAGTTAGCCCTTAGACTGTTGGTAATAATAGTTGATTTTCTAAAGTTCTTTTCTTGACAAATTAATGTTATTGTTGCCTGTGTTAGTCAACTTTTTGTTGCTGTGACCAAAATACATGAGAACAACAAATTAGAGGAGGAAAAATTTATTTGGGGCTCATGATTTTAGGTCATGGTCGGTGGACTCTATTGGTCTGGGTCCAAGGTGAGGTAGAACATCATGGCAGAGAAGTGTGGCAGAGGAAAGCTGCTCAGCTCAAAGCAGCTGGAAACCAGAGAGGGGGGGAGAACAAGAAGCCAGGGACAAGATAATCCAAATGTATGTCCCCATGATCTACTTCCTCTAGCCATATCCTACTTTCCTACAGTTCCAACCAGTATAGTAGTTCTTTCAATTTACTAATCCATCAAATAGATTAATGAATTGATTCGGTTATAGCTTTCATAATCTAATCATTTTCGGTTCTGAATATTCCTTCATTAACACAGGAGATTTTTGGGGAACACCTTATACCTAAACCATAACATAATCTATCCTATCCTTGCTAGTGACAACGATGAACCAGGTGGAAGCACATATATATCAACAGGAATATTGATATATGTTGACTTAAATTAAGTATTGGTAAGCAACAGTACAACTATGGTAAGTCAATAAACCATTCTTCAATGGTAGATTAGAACCAACCCAAGCTATATGACTCAGGATGCACTGTGAAGCCTTAATTTGTCAGTTTATTTTCTCGTATTTGTGTATTATGAAAGACACTAGAGTTGAGAAATAGCTTAGGGAATTAGAGTTGCTCATAAGCAGCCTAAATGATTATTTTGCCCATTATGAAATATTTCTAATGGAGGAAAGTGTACTGTTTTCTAGAATTTTGAGTCTTTGGTGTTTTTGGCTACCCTACTGGCACACATTCAAGAAAAAAAAAAATTAACTAGTGTAAGAATCAAAGTTCTCTAGTACCATCATCCATAAATTATAAAAATTGTCTCACAGGATTATGGAGTTTCAAGTGTCCCACAATCTGCCAGGCACAAACTGGAGAATGGGTGTGATTCAGTCTGTCAGAAAGTCTGTTAGGTGGATAGGGGTGGGTGGCTGCTGGTTGATGTAATTTCTGGAGTTTAGAGGACAGGAAAATCCAATACCAAAATCTGAGGGCAGAATTATGAATGTTCCAGATCAGACAGAAAGAGCGATTTTGCCTCTCCTCCTCTTTGTTATTTTAGCAGGGCCCTCGATGGATTGGAGGATGTCCACTCACAGATGAGCCTGACCTTTACTGTAAGGATTCAAATGCTAAACTCTTTCAGAAACATCCTCACAGACGCATCACAAACAATGTCTTATCAGCTGAGTATTTCTGAGCCCAGTCAAGTTGACACATTGACCATGCATCCAGGTTGCTGTCCCCGCCATTTGCCGTTGGTGGTGACTGTGCTTGTGTTCAAGGCTTTGCTATTGGTCCTGAGAGTGAGAACATTTTTATAAAAGTGAAGGTCAGAAAATACTAGTTTACATACGGACCAACTAAAGCCACATATTATTTCATGGCAAACGGCACCAGAAGTGTTTGTTAAGAACTTATTCATATATTTTATAAAGATTTACTCAAATGGTATAAATTTCCTTATCAAAGTCTAATTGTACCAGAGACATGGAGCTCCAAGCATACACAGTATGCCACCCACCACTATTTCTGGCTCTATGTCAGCACTTCTTTCAAATCAGTTTAAGTAATTTGTCCACCAGGATCTTAAAACCAAAATTTCAATAATACTTTACTAATACAGCTGTAATATATATTCTCATTTGCCCCTTTACCTAATTTCCCCACTAGAACACTTTGAGGGTATAAATGATATCAAACTTTGTGGGAAGCTGGCAGTTTCTTTACACATTCAGGGCTTAGTACAGCTCTAATGTTAAATAAGCGGATTAAAGAATGAATCGCTCCTTGCTCATGTCCTCAGACTCAGTGTCAGAGAGGTAGTGGCCATGCCTCACATCTCTGTTATGTGTTCATGTGTTCTTACCCCTCCTGATCAACTCTACTCTTCTCTGTTTTCCTCAGTAGTCAGGACGACTGACTGTCAGTGGCTCTGTCAACCAATCAAGTTGCCCTCGACCTCTGTTGTGTTCAGCCAGTGGAAGCCGGAGGCTGGAGAATGGAGGTGGACGGGGGCGTGGGAAGGAAACCTGTGGTCCTCTGGCTCTTCTTCAGTCTACTGCTGCCAGCTGGCTGCCTTGTTTCTGGACAGCCATCATTCCTGTGGATGGCCCCTTGCATACAGCTGCCCTTTCCAGAGTTTAGGAATTGCTCATTCTCCTTTCTTCTCTCTGGCTTGAGATGGTAAAAGCTCTCTATCGTTGGTAGCCCAGAATGCTGTACCATGTTTTGTTGGTTTCTGTAATCCCTGCCTACACCTTTCTAAAAGGTCCTCTTACCAAACAGCTTTCAATTTCCAGACTGAATGTGCTATTTGTTTTCTGCTATGATGGACTGATAGGACCAGGTATCATAACCGTGGATCATATTGGTTTTACAGAATTAATTTGACTCCTTGCACCTGCAAGGCAAATACGACTATTCTCATTTTACAGGGCAACTGTGATACCTACATGGAATGCCTCTTTTGTTTTATTTATTATTTATTATCCTATTTATTTATTTTATTCATGCATTTTTTTTTGTTTTCCACGTCATTGGAAATTTGTCTTCTGACACAATTGCTAGAAGAGGGAGGCATGGAGACAGTCTGGCCCCAAGTGAATGCATCTATTAGATCAAAGACTAAGTCAGTTTAAGAAGGCTCTTTGTTGAATTCAGGCAAAAAGGGAGGGAGGCTTATGAAAGGAAGGATGGAGGAACTTAGTTCAAAATAATTTTGCTATTATAAGGAACTGTACTACTAAAGTGCTACTCTTTCTATTCATGTGGGTGGAGGGAAGAAAGCGTGGGAGAGTTTTCCTAGCACCTAGCCCCATGGTTATGGATTCAATGTTTTCCAAACCAAGTTTTATTTCAGCACCCTCAGAAAACCAGAGGGTTGTCTAATTTCATTTGTTTTATACACAGTGTCTGCATTCTGAGCTCCTCCCCTGGCCTCTGCTCCCAGGGTACAGCTGTGGCCATTGTCGGAGCCCCAACCTCCAAAGGCTGCTTCAGTTTCTCCTCCAATCTCAAGAGTGGAGTGAACTCTGAGACCTCTGCAGGAGGATGTTCATAACTTCCCTATCCACAGGGATCAGTGAGTTTGGACGTCTCCTGTGTCACTTAAGCATTAAGTTGCCAGAGAATTACGAAAAAGAGGGCAGATGTATCAAACCGCTGAAAGCAGCACGCAGGCGCTGAGCCCCGCTTGGCCACGAGATGCCTTAGTGTGCTTTTAACAAATGGGTCTATGTACAGTCTGTGCGAATGAACAAAGAGAGCACATTATCAAAGAGAGGTAATGCCAAATGACAACGGTTCAACATCAGGGATGGCAGCAACTTAAGACTTTTTTTTAGAAGGTATAAGTCAGTCACTTTAGTCCATTTTAAACACCATTTCCTCCAAACTTCAGAGGTTTTCATGTTAGAAAAGCATGGCAGGAGTCACTGTAATGTGATTATAAAGGGCCTGAAGCTTGGCTTTTAAAATTCAATACTTAGGTAGAAAGAGAATGATAACTGTTTCCTTTTGATTTTTATTCACTATTTTTATGACACTGGCAGTCCTGAGACACCGGAATGAAAATGTATATGCTTTGTGATGTTTCGTGGGCACCATCGCATCACAGTCCTTTAACAGGGTCTGCTTTCATCTGTGCCTTGATCTTTATTTCTGCATTTCCCCCAAACTACGTCATTTCTGTATTCTCTAGATGTATCCTCAGCTTTCTGGATGCTTCGTTTGCTTGTTCATTCATTCATTCAGTAAATAATCTTTGAGCATCTGCTGTGAGCCAGCCCAGATAGAGATTCGGCACTCATGGAGATTGCAGTCAAGCAAAGGAGCCAAGAATGTGTCACCATAAATACTGGGAAGCTGTGAAGCAAAAATATATTGTAGGAGACTAAAGCAAGGAGCCTTCCCCAATAGGTTAGTTTAGAGAAGTTTCCTAGGGAAACAATAGAGGAGGAGCATGTGACTGAGGAGCTTAAGTTAATTAGTAATTTGAAGGGTTTGGGGAAGGTCCAGGGAAGAGTTTATTGGAGAGAGAGAACAGCATCTTCAGAGGCTCAGAGAGTCTGTGATTCTGAAATTAGGTATGGATATATACCATGTTTGACTGAAACCACTGAATGAAACCATTTCATTTAACAGGTCAGGTTTCAGACATGAAGGAATCTCAGTTTGCTTTTTCTATTCTATTTTATTTTTCTGTTCTATTTTGTGCATCATTTCCCTTTAGCTCATATCTTAGTTCGTTTTCCGTTGCCATAACAAAATACTGAACACGGTGTCATTTATAAAGAATAGAAGTTTCTTTGGCTCATGGTTCTGGAGGCTGGGAAGTCCAAGATGACTCTGGCATCTGCTCAGCAACTGGGAAGGGTCTTCTTGCTGCATTGTAACATGACAGAAGGCATCACAGAGTAACACAGAACAAGCATGAGAGTTCAGTCTTCCCCTTTTTATAAAGCCATTAATGCCATCATGGTAGCCCCATCCTCATGACCTTATCTAATCTTAATCACTTCTAAAAGACCCACCTCCAAATACTACTGAGGTATGAATATGGGGATTGATGTTCAAAAACATGAACTTATGTGGGACATATTCAAATCATAGCAGCTCATAACTCAAGATATATAAACAGATACAGGGAGGTAGAAGATAAAGATTCTTGTTCTCATTGTGACACAAATAACCTCAAGCTCTTAATGTATGGTCCAAGCAAAGTTTACCTACTGTTCCATCTTTATGTCCAATTTGGGTTGGCAGAAAGGAGGCCTTGTCCTTAACTGGCATTCTGCAATTTGGGCTGGCAGAGGCTTTACTGTGATAAAGAAGAGCATGTGCCAGACTGAACAATTTCTAAGGGCTTCTCTCCAGAAGTGGCGCACATTTCACTGGCCAAAGCAAGTTAAGGCAAGCCAGGGCTGATGCATAACCTCAAGGGTGAGGAATCCTGCCATGAAACCAGTCATTTGAAAGCTAAGAATGCTTGGTGAATGTTTGTGTTTCCCCCCAAATTCATCCATTGAAACCTGGTCCCAGTGTGACAATATTAGGAGGTGGGCACTTTGGAGAGTGATTAGGTCATGAGGGATGAACCATCAAGAATGTGATTAATGTGCTTATAAAAGAATGCCCTGCCCCATCTACCACATAAAAATACGCAGAGAAGTCCTCGTCTATGAGAAAGCAGGTCATCCGCAGACCTGGAGGTTGGCAGTATCTTGAGCTTGGTCTTCCCAGCTTCCAGAACTATGAGGAATAAATTTCTGTTGAAATTTCTTATACGTTTTTAAAGTACCCGGTTTATGCTGTTTTCACGTAGTAGTTGGAACACAGCAAGAGGAGCAACAGCAGTGACCAACACAGAGACGAACCTTCCTTTATCAGATACTGCAGTCTATGGAAACAGAAAATTACGGGTGCCCTACCAGCACCTAATCCTTTTTCAAAAGGTCCATTATTTTCAGCCATCTGTTTCTAACTACAGGTAGATGGGGGTGGGAGGTGGCATTACACTAGTGTCACAATCTGCAAACTCGGAAGTTAGAAATTATTTACTAAAATGCACAATGTTTTTTAAGTGGAAAATAATCATAGTGGATAAAATACCATTTCCATCTCTTTGACCTTTTCTTCTACTTTCTAGAAAGAATTACCTCAAAGAGTAATTTTGTCCCAAATATTGTTTTCCATCTGCCTCCTGTACGTTTATTCAAGCTATCTTTTTAATTTCCAAGATCTCCTGGTGACTCTCTTACTTTTGTATGTATCAGACTGGTCTCATTTCATGAAAGCAATATAGTCCTTTATTTCTGTCAGGATATCAATCACAATGCTTCCTTCGTGTGTTCATCTTTCCACTTTGTCTCTTTCCCCTCTTGTTCAGTGATGCTCTGTTTTGTTCTGTCTCTACCTTTCATGGCAGAGCCTTTCCTGAAATGTCAGGTTTTCCTCAGATGCCAAATTATATTTTAAAATGGGGCTCAAAAGAACCTGATTTGGCAAAACTACATTGAGATTCTATCTCACTCCAATCAGAATGGCGATTATAAAGAACACAAGCTACAATCGATGTTGGCAAGGATGTGGGGAAAAAGGCACACTCATACATTGCTGGTGGGATGGCGAATGGTGCAACCTCTCTGGAAAGCAGTGTGGAGATGCCTCAGAAAACTTGGAATGGAACCACCATTTGACCCAGCTGTCCCACTCCTCGGTTTATACCCAAAGGACTTAAAATCAGCATACCAAAGAGACACAGTCACATCAATGTTTATAGCAGCTCAATTCAAAATAGCTAAGCTATAGAACCAATCTAGGTGACCTTCAACAGATGAATGGATAAAGAAAATACAGTATGTACACACAATGGAATATCACTCACCCTTAAAGAAGAACAGAATGATGGCACCTTCCCGTAAATGGATGGAACTGGAGAATATTATGTTAAGTGAAATAAGCCAATCCCAAAGAACCAAAGGCCAAATGTTGTCTCTGATATGCAGATACTAATTCACAATGGGAGGGGCTAGGGAAGAATAGAGGTACTATGGATTAGACAGAAGGGAGTGAAGGAGGGGAGGAGGTAGAGGGGTAGGAAGGATAGTAGAATGAGTTGGACATTATAAACCTATGTGTGTATATGACTACACGACTGGTGTGATTCTACATCATGTATAACCAGAAGAACGAGAAATTATATTCCATTTAAATATCATGTATAAAAATGCATTCTACTGTCATACATAATTAATTAGAACAACTTTGAAAAACACTGATTTGGAAGGCTGAGTGTGGCTTATCCGTATGTGACTCTCACTTGTAGATGCTACTGTGGATCATTATTGTGATTGAGAAGAATCCAAATGCTCATGTCCACAGTTCAGAGGCCCTTACACCTCTAGTGCCACGATATCTGGTGATGCCTGTTGTTATGGCTTGGATATGAGGTGACACACAAAGCTCTGTTAATGAAGAAATTTTCAGAGGTAAAATGATTATGAGAACCGTAACCTAATCAGTGCATCCTAGTGTGAAGGATGGAATGGGAACCACAGGCAGGTGGGATGTGGTTGGAGAAGGCTGGTCACCAAGGGCTTGTTCTGGAAGGGTTGTTCTTCCTGTGGCCTCTTCCCCTCTCTCAGCCCTTGCTGCCATGAGGGGAAGGAGCTTCCTTCCCTCAAGCCCTTCCCCCCATGAGGTTCTGCCTTACTTTGGGCCCAGACCAATGGAGTTGGCCTTTCATGAACTGAGACCTCTGAGCCATAATAAACTTTCCCTCTTCTAAATTGTTCTTGTTGGGTGTTTGGGTCACAACAACACAAAAACTGACTGAAATGGCTATGGACCCTGTTTCAGAATTATTTCTTCAGATTGCTAATTTTGAAATAATGATGAGTATAAATGCTATTTTGAGATCAAAGCAATGAGTCAGGTTGTAAGAAAATAACTGAGTGCTATTGGTCACAAAATCATAGGCACAATTATATCATGACGATGGGCCACCTACATTCAGAAATGGAAGAAATGTTCACTTTCAGAGGTGAGTCAAAATGGAGATGAATTGTTGTGCTCCCTCAAGCTCAGGCCCTCTGGTTAAACATTCCTGCTGTAGGTCTTTACTTCTGGGTAGATTGATTTTTCCAGGAAGCAGTTCACCGATCTCTAACCTTAAACTTTAAACCCAGCTGCTGGCCATTCGCGAGGCATGCAAAGAATAAATCTCTCTTCAGTGGGAAGATTTTCCCATAACCCTCAGATTTCAGCACAGTAACTCACCTTCCCATCTCAAATATACTGTCTGTCTCCAAATTCAGGGGCTGTCTGATGAAACCTCTCCAGTAACAGACTTCAGGTTTTCTCTTCATGCAGCAGAGTTGGAGGGCAAACAGGGAAGTCTAACTTGTCTTAAAGATGTTCCATACCCACCCCAGTTTTTATCCCCATTTTTGGCACAACTGTCTTTAAAGCACCAGTTGTCTCCAGTCCCAGAGGATTACTGTACTTTGTGTGGAAATGACTAGCTTTTTGGCTTTCTGCCTCATTCAGTTTTCTGCATTCTCTGGACTGCAGCAGTTACCAGGGCTTAAATTATTTTCCAGATTTCAAACTATCACCTCTTTTTGTCCTTGTGTGTCTTAAAAAATGTCACTGCTTTGTGAAGATTCAGAAGGAATTACAGAGAGACATTTGCATTCAATCTACACTATTTAACCAGAAGCATTGGTGCATTCCTAAGTAGCATTTTATTATGTCTGGGATTCACATCCCCTCTCCCTGCTTCATAATAGCATATCTACTTCTTTCTGATTTAATATAAAAGTAAGCGGAAAAACAAGGTTGATACGTAATGCCACTTCAGGAAGACATCTATTTTGTATTGTAAGTAATCATTTCTTGAAAGAACTTTTCTTGGCCTCTCTCCAGATGCCTTTGGCATCTCTCTTCTGGTCTTAAGACTGAGTTCAGGGATGTAGCAGTATCTTCTATGGGGATGGTGAAAGGGGAGTATTTCCTATTGATATAACCCCACCACAGATAATAACCAGAGGTTATCGACAAATGTAAAAGCAACTCCCTGAAGTCACTGGAAAGAAAGCAAAAGCAGACATGAATAGGAAGTGAGTCAAAACTGGGAAGAAGGAACTTGAATCAAGTGAGTTTGCAATTGATGGGGCTTTTTGCCTAAGGGCATGCTCCAGTCAGAAGAAGCAAGTTAGCTCTAATTTAGACAGAAGCTGAGCAGCACAGTAGGCTTAAAAACCAAGGGAGGGAATTCAGGATTACAAAGTAGAGGGATAGTGAAAGGGGAAATCAGAGAAAACCAAAAAAGGTGGGGTATCATATTTGCCATATAAATCTTGGGAAAAATCTCAGGTAAACCTCAGAATTGTGCCTACATGAAGTAAACTCCCAGCAGCCCACCTTAGGTTCAAAGAACTAACAGAGATTTTAGATTTTTACCCATTGCAGGAGTGACATGAACGAATTTGAGTCCTCTCAAGTGAACTCCCTGATAAATCACACAAAGAAACAAAAATTAACAAGAAGAAATAACAAAATCCAATCCCTACCATGTATTTTTAAAGCAATGTCTGGTATATAATTTTAAATTACTAGACACATGGTCAAGAGGAAAGGCAATTAAAAAAAATCCTGAAATAACCAAGATGCTGCTAGAATTAGCTAACAAGAATTTTAATGGAGATATTACAACCATGCTCAAGGAACCAAAGGAAATATGTTTGTGATGAGTGGATAAATAGAAAATCTCAGCAGAGAGATGGTAACTATAAAAATGTACAAAATAGAAAATTCATCAAATGACCAATAAAATATCTAAAATAGAAAAATTCATTGAATGGGCTTGTCAGCATATTGCAGATGGAAGAAGAACTTGTGACTTGGAGATATTTCAATCAAAATCATACAGACTGGAGAAAAAGAGAACAAAAAGAGAAAAAGATGGGTCTTAGTGCTTTTGTGGGATTGTATCAAAAGGTCAAATGCATGTGGAGCATTAGAGGAGATGAGAGACAAGATGAAGAACTCAATGTTTGAAGAAAGAATGATAAAAACCCTATATTTTACAAACCCTCAAATTTTAGGTTTCCTATGTAGTATACAGGAAAATATAACAACAAAAGCAAAAAAACTCCCGAAACTTTGGAAATGTCATAGTGAAATTGATAAAAACAAAAGATAAAGAAATCTTGAAGGCATCCAGGGGAAAAATATTATCTATATGAGAGCAAAAGTATAAATTACCCCTGACATTTTCAGCAGAAACAGCAGAGGCCAGAAAATAGTGGAATGATGGCTTTAAAAAATGTGAAATGAAACCACCAACCCAAAATTCTATACAGAGCAATAATAATTTCCAGAAATAGAGGTGAAATAGGGGCTTTTTCAGATTAACAAAAACAATGATAATTCTTCACCAGTAGACCTTCCCAAAAAGTAAAGCTAACAGAAGTTCTTCAAGTAGAAGGAAAAGGATGTGAGGAGAAAATTCAGATCTTAACTTCTTTCAAATTCTTAAGACTGTTTAAAATAATGATAGTGTGTGTAATAAACAGGAAAGCCATAGCATAAATTATAATGGCTAAAAGACTTGCAAGACTGCAAATTTATTGCATTTTATGAGAAGTGTTACAACATTAATTTCCAGAATGCCGAAAAATTGAAGGTACATATTGTAATCTGTAGAACACCTCTGAAATAATAATACAAAGGACGCTAAAAAGCCAAAAGATCAATGAAGATGGAATTCTAAAAGCAATCTCAATTAATGCAAGATGGTAGGAGAGATACAACAAGGGAACATAATACTAACAAGACGGACAAAAAAATAGCAAACTGACAGAACTAAATCTAAGCACATCAGCAATTGATTCAAAGTTAAATACTTCAGTTAAGAAGCAGGGATAGTCAGAAAAACTCTAAAAAGCACAAATTATTTGCTGCCTAGAGGAGTGGAGCTTTGAATACAAAAATTAAGGTAGATATACCCTGAATGCAGACTTAGTTAAAGGCTGGGAAGACACTATTGCATTTGGCAGCACAAGTAGCATGAGAAGGTGGTCATGGTGTGTTTGTGTGTGTGTGTGTGTGATAGAGAGAGAGAGAGAGAGAGAGAGAGAGAGAGAGAGAGAGAGAGAGAGAGAGAGAAAGAGAGATTTTCCCCAGGAATGCAAGGCTGGTTTAAAATTTGAAAATCAACCCACTTTTCAGGAGAATGAAATGTGAGCATTTCAATAGCCATGAAAAGAATTTGATGAAATTCAACCTCCATTCCTTAAGAAACGCTCAACAAACCAGGAACAGAAGGGAATCACCACAATCTGATAAAGAAGGATGGGTGGGAAAAAGTAGAGTTAATGTCACACTTAATTGAGAACTTGCTCCTAAGTTGTAGAACAAGGCAAAGATATTTTCTCTAACAGTTCTGTTCAATATTTCCAGAGAAATAAGGTAAGAAAAGAAGACATATTAAAAAAAAACTAAAACTCTATTTTCAGATTATAAATTATATATATATATATACATATATATATAATTTATATTTATAATTTATATTTACATATACATATATATGTATATATACATATATATATATATTGTTTACACAGAAAATTCGAAACAAGGTATGAAATAGTTACTAGAAGTATTAAGTAAATTAGCAAGGTGGTTGTATTCAATAAATGACCACTAATTGCATTTTTATGCTCTTGTAGCAATTAGAAAACATCTAAAACAATGTTCTATATGATAGGGCTCAGAAACAGTTGTACTCCATTAATATGTATAATTTTTATTTATCGGTTAAAATTTAAGCTAATAAACAGAAATTTTAAAAAGAAATTATTATTATGGTAAATTTAATTAAGGCAAAGACCAAATCCTATGTACCTTTATTTCCACAATGAGCAGTAGAGTGCCTGACAATCAAAACATCGAACACATTTTATTGAATAATCAAAGAACGTTTGTCTGTTATACAAGAGGTGTCAATTACTCTTTAAAAATTGTAAACTGTTTTCTCCCTGACCTGTTTTTCTAGCCTTATGTGCACCAGGGATCTGAAGATGGCATGTCCTGTCAGGGGTCTGTGCTCCTCCTGTTCTGCACCTGGACCTGAGCTACTCTTGCACCCCCACCAGAGTAGGCACTGACATTGCACACAATCACCTGCTCACACCCCACTGGCCAAAAGTCAGTCAGATAGTCACATTCACTATCTGACTGTGACATGGTGCACCACCTGCACAGCAGGCTGGAGGAGGTATGTTTATCCCAGAGAGCCATGACACTCTACTGAGATTCAATTGCTATTGAATAAAAGAGATTGGACATTAGGAGACAACTAATCATCTCCGACACCAGTGCTGTCTGCTATGTAGAGTCAGCCACCAATTCTAACTGCAATATTTTACTATTCTTAAGGCTAAAATACTTCAAAATCTTCCATGAATTTAGAACTTGCTTCTACTAACCCACCTGCCAGAATACAGAAAAAGTTCTCAGCTACTCCTTATATTTAACCGAATCACAGGCAAATAATCACTCTCTTCTTCATCAAAATTCTCAAATATGGACTTAGAGACTCAGTGCTAAATGTAGGGTGTTTAGAAAACCCAAAACATAATACTGACCAGGATTTATGAATCATGTGTTAAAACAGAAATTATAGAATAAGATTTATGCCTGATCAAATTATACATTTCAGCATGCTGATTCATAAGTCAGTCAACTGAATTCCAAGGCAAATAAAATGATTTATAAATCAAAGCATGTTTAGGATTTATTAGCTGAATGTCTATCATAAGAATGCCATGTTTATAAATCTATTTTCTGACTTACAAAACTAAATTTCATAAACCCTTGGCAGGCAGGATCCATCTCTAATGACACCAGGGCTGGGAAGACATCTTGGTGACACTTGGAATACACCAATCAATGAAAATGCCAGAAGGAAAGATAATTTTATTCACATTATTTAATATAATAAATTTTAAATATTAAATTTATTATCAAATATTTATATATTTTAATGTTATGGGGATACAGGTTTAAATCTTTAAAGAATAAGATAAATGACTCTTTGGGCATAAAATGACACATATGTGAGAATTTAAATAACCATCAAAACATCTTAAAGTAGTGTTTCAGAACACATCAAAAAGAAGTAATTTCTTTATTATATATTCTGGTCTGTGTCAAATTCCTAACCTGGTAAATATATTTAATTTTATATTAAACAAATTTAATTATAAATATAAAATATTCAAGCCATTTTGAAAGATCTTATTTTTCAGGTTCAGCGTTCTCGAATGTCATGGTGTTCAGAGTCTGGATTTGCCTCCTTCCTGGTGGGACTGCTCTCTTCAAAAGCTTCACAGTGCTCAAAAGTCACCTCCTCAGCACCTCCTATGTGATCCCTCCCAAGTATCCAGTGTGAAGTACACCCCTCCATTCTCTGTCCTTTAGCCCACTTTCTCTTCTTTTATTTCATTGAGAGATACTAACGAACAATTTGAAGGTTTGATCCCCAGATACCAGTTTTAATGAAATGATAGGATGGGCAAACAAGGCAGGGAGGAATGGTTTCTATCTTCTGGCTAATATGGTACATATTCCTAATATTAAAGACAGTTTACATTATTTGCTTCTCAATAATGAAAGATTAAACAGTTAATTGAAACTAATTTAAATAAACAGACAAATTATGTATTTCTTTGGGTCAATAGACTGCTATTCAGGGTAGTTATCAGACATTTCTTAAAAACATGGAAGAAATAGCTTGTACCTTTTAAAATAAAATGCAAGTTCAAAAAATACTTCAGGAAATCACTGATTTGCTTCGTTCTTAATTTTCAGAAACAGTTGGGGTAGCATTTCTTTGAGTTTTAATACTCTTGAGATGTTCTTAAAATTCAGTTTTTAACAAGTGAAATAGGAATTGTGATAATATTTTAAAAAATATTTATATTATTTAACTGGTTTGGTTATTTACATACACACACATGTACCTCATTGATCTTTGCAATATCCAACAATTGTAGTGATAATAATCATCATTGCATATCATATTATTAACCTAATAGGTGAATCTACAGTAGCATGGCATATCCCTTCTGCAAAAACAAAACACCCAAGTTCTGCAATATTATGAATAAAAAGTAATAAGACTTATGGGAAAAACAGGTTTGAGGCAGAATAATTAAAATTTGTGCAACTACCTAATCAAAGCCAGCTGTGGATCTGTTTTCTCAAGTTTGAATCTTATAAAATTCTGGGATTTCTCTTTAAGGAAATCAATACATTAGAGTAACTGCTCAACACAACTCAGTAGTATAAATTCCTGCATGGTTTATTACATTTTTTGGCTACAAAAGTTTCTGATCCCGTGTTCACGTGAGAACAACTTTGTAAAATATCTTTTTCCAAACTGGGATGAGAAAACTAGTATAGTATTCTACTAGCATCAGGGATTATAACTTGCTTTTGGCTATTCCTGGTTTAAGAATTTTTTTTTTCTTTCACAGTATGTTAGTGTCAGTGGGTAAATATGTAGGACTGTTATCAAATTTGAGAAAATTTGTATTAGGTATCATTCATATACAAGTGGTAATACTATATTTGGAAGAATTTTCCACAGACTCTCTCCTTGCTCCTATATTTCAAACTGTGTTTCTCCATCACTATCCATGACTTCTACTCTGCATAGCCGTGGGACACACTTCACTCACATAATCAAGTAATCCTTCCTTTCAGAATGTTGAATAAGTGGTGCAATTGCTACCTGATCATTCTTGGGAGTTTTTCCTGTATAGAAATGACCAGCAACAACTTAACTAACTGTACATGAATATGACTATCACTCACAAGAATACATACTAAAATAAACTCAGAAAATGCATCCATATTTCCAGCCGGATCCCCCAAAGTGGTGTAGCCATTCTAAGCCATTAAAGAGAGAGAAAATTGAAATGGAAAAAAGATAATGATCTTAAAAATTAAAATAATTTCTCAAGTGCTATAAAAATTCATGACCACACATTTGCACCCACTTAGATGCAAGAAAGGGGCCTGCTATATGCTGATCATTGTTTGCCCCACAAAGATTTAACTGCTAGAAGTTTGGTCCCCAGAGTTCTAGTGTTGTGGGCATTTAAAAGATGGTTAATAGGTTTTTAAGAGATTAATGCTTCCCCCATTAGGAGTGAGGTAGGTCTCATGGACTGGATTAGTCAGTATTTTGTTATAGCAATACACAACAGATTAAAAGACCAGGCAGAGGTAGAGAGGAGACCTGAAGAGAAAACTTCACCCATGTTACCATAGATTTCGCTCTGCCTAGTGTACTATTGCAACAATAACGGAAACAGCATGCCCAGCTCTGGCAGGAAGCTAATGCAGCCTGAGACTGCCTCCAGAGGACATGAACAGATGTAGAAACAGTCCAGTAGAAAGATCAACTTGCCAGCATCAAAACATGAAAGATGGAAGTGGCTCTTGAGCATAGGGGAAGGACACGTCTAGAAGTCAAGAGCTAAGCAAGGAGGAGGGCACCTATTTTTGATTTGGAAGCCCTGGAGCCAGCACTCATTTTAGTTTTCATTAAAAAATTAGGGTCCACTCTCTGAAACACTCAGGTTTAGAGTCTGTCCTTTTCAACTCAAGGTTATAATTTTATTTGCACTTTTTTGGTTCTTTTTGCCAAGGAAGGATCACATTTAAACCAATACAACTTATCAGTTATAGCAATACCCACTCCTGATTTACCCATCATGTAGGTATTAATTGATATAAAGGAAGAATACACTGGTAGCAGTAATTACTGAGAACCAGTTCCAAGTGGTTCATAGGTTTGCCTTCATTGAATCCACATAGCAACCAATGAGGCAGATTGTAATGTTATCTCTATTTCACAGTCTATTCATGGTAGAGGTAGAAACTTTGTAAATTTGACCATTCCGACCAATTTGACCATGCTTATGAGATGTCATTGGTCTCCCCTTTCTATTTAATGACTTTGACCAAACCTAAGCAAATCTTTATAGTATTTTATTTTTAATACTCCTGATATATATTTATGAGAGTAATTTTAAATAATCCTTTACATAGGTCTAGGTAAGGGTAAGGAAGTTAAAATTCATGAAATGACATGAATTGTATACTTTAATTTGATACTAAAGAGGGTAGTAAGAATCTGAAACAAAATGCTTTTTGGTGTGGTTTACTTAGCCTAGTGTGGTCCAAGGGAAGCTTTTCTTTCTCTATTTTGCACCTTTTGAATCTGAATTCCTAGATTAGGACCTGAGAAAATGTGTTTTTAGCAAGCATTCCTAGGTGAGTCCATGCATGCTTAAGTTTGAGAACCTCTAATTTAAATGCTATGAAATCTCTACTTTCTGCTGAACAGACAATAATTAAGGCCTGATGTTTACAAATGCAAGACATTTAAAAGCTCAAATGCAATTTAAGAAATAAAGTATGTTTTTGTTTCTCGTATGCAAATGCAAGTTTAAAAATGCTATTTGAAACAAATGGATGCAGAAAAAGAAAAACCCTACAAGATTTTGCACATTTTTAAATCAGACCATTGATTAATTGAAACACCTGGGGGTTGGACTACCTAATAGCATAATCTGAAAAGTAGAACAGATTTCATTGGCTTCAGATAAATCGTTTCAGGATAAGCTCTTTTCCCTTATGAACAACTTTCTTCCTGCACCCAGAAAGGAATGAATTTTTGGGTCTCTACAGTTCTGCGTGAGCTCTCCCTTCTCATAAATATTTATACCAGAAGGCAAAAGCCAGGATCATTCTTTTAAAAAGTTTAATGAATTTTTAAAAATGTATGAACACAGTTGGGGAAGGCTGCCAGTGATTAAAGAGTTTTGGTTTTGTATTACTTTATTTTCCCTTCCAAAATTCTCTTACACATTTCATGAAACAGTGTTTTTCTCTTAATAAGCCTCAGTTGAAACTAATTATTTTAGTATTTACATCATCAAATTTAATTATTGACATCCTTAACTTTCTGTTTCCCATGTCTTTGTCTTTATTCCATGTCATCTATGGGGTTTGCTCACTATATAGCATGAGAAATTAGTATTTCTGCCATCACTTGATGGCTTTTTGGTGCATGAGGGAAAATATCAGAGCAGGCCCACTCCTCAAAGATCTCAACTCCTAAGTGAGGTGTTCACACATGTACAAACTATCAGGGAAAGTCAAATGTTGGACTGGTTTAGAATAGACTGGCATAAATCTAAGTTTTCATGATATTATTTACAGTCTGCCAGCATGACACTCAAGTACAGAAGAAAAAGAGAAATGAATACAATTTCACTTATAGTAAGTCAACATACCCATATTGTCCTCTTTCCCCTGAATGTGAGTTTTGATAAAGTCGTTTCCCTGTTTATTGTTCATTATATCAAATATCAAAAAGTTTTTTTCTTCTGACTTGTTCTTTAACTAAACAAGTTTGTCATGATTTTATTCAACATTTGTTCCACAATGTACGGAGGTTCACTCGGTGTCCTGGTGAAGAATGGTTAGCTCAACCACTTGTTCTATTTCTTTTGAAATATTTAAGATATTTTAACAAGTGCAAATGAAACAGGCCTGAATAGGTTTTTCTTTTTCTTTCTCTAATGATTGTTATAGTGCCACTTATTTGTCCCCTCATACCAATACAGGATAATATGTGCTTTATGTTTTAAGAGACTTTATAATAAGCATGTCAGTGCCAACTGAGAGTGACATTTTGGTTAAGTGAAAAAAATGTTAGATCTTCTTTAAAGTAGATTAAAATATCTACAAAATAATTTAAACGCTTTGCCTCAAGGCTTTTAAAGGGCAGAGCTAGTTTGAAGCTTGATCTCTTCTTTCCTAGCTCAGGGTTTCTCAACCTTGCCACTACCAACATTTGGAGCCAGATACTTCTTTGATGTGGAGGACCAGCCTGAGTCTTGTAGGATATTTAGTACATATCTGACTTCTACACTCCAAATGCCAGTACTCCTATTCTTATTTACCAAAAGATATCTCAAGTCATTTCCAGATGCCCACTGTGGAGCAAAATCACCTCTGGTTGAGAACCACTGATCGAGATATTTAGATTTTTAAAATTCTCTGTAGTACATGGTGACCTAATGGAATATTTTATCACTTTGATAAAAAATCAACAGATACAGCTTGTCTTTCCCAAAGTATACTCAATGAACCATTTTCTCCCTTACCTTAGTGTCTTCAAATTTTTATAATCATTCACCACATCTGGAAAAACATTTTTATAGACAGTTTCAAAATATGTGTGCTTATTAAAAATTATATGTATATATTTCTGCATTACTGTACTATGTATGTACATTATAACAGAGGTGGTAAATTTTAAAATGATAAGACAGAGAAGATAAATCCTATTATTTCAAATCTATCATCTATCTATCTATCTATCTATCTATCTATCTATCTATCTATCTATCTATCAGTCATAGATTGTTTAAGCCAATAGTTGCCCTACTGTGATAAAGGACCAAAAGTAATTCATTCAAAAATGTTTCTATTTCTATGATTTCCTGATGACACCCCAGTGGATCATCTTTTTTTGGGGGGAGGGGCTACTGAGGATTTAACTTAGGGGCACTTTACTTCTGAGTTACACCCCCATACCTTTTTATTTTTTATTTTGAGACAGGAGCACTATGTTGCTTAGGGCTTCACTAAATTGCAGAGGTCGGACCCGACCTTGAGATTCTCCTTTCTTAGCCTCCCTAGCCACTGGGATTAGAGGCGTGCACTACCACATATGTCTAGATCATCTTTATATTCCCAGCTGAAGACAATTTGGACACCACTCTTCTATGATGTAGTTCCAGCTGTTCAGCAATACACAAGCAGCATGGGTTAAGGCATCCAACAATTTTAAGCATCTGCTTTAACACAGGCATGAAATTAAATACTGTTTTCATTTAGACTTTACAAGAAATTCGAAAGTTGATACTATGATCTCCTCTTAAATAAAAGAAAATAGAGAGTCAAAGAGTTTGAATTAGTCCAAATTTATTAGCTAATATGGAGCCAGGAGGCAAACCTGGTTTTACTTGTCTTCACAGTTCTTTCTCGGGATTACACAATCAACTGCTTATTTAATAGTTTGCAAGTATCTACCATATGGTTAGCTATTTGTCAAACTTGAACTATCATAAGACTGGGTATCATATTAGGAAAGAAAGACACTAAAAATGTGAATATAATATAAGTTTTCACTCAGGAATTTAGTCAAATTTATGTCTAAAAACACATAAAAAACAAAAATGGGCAAATACTGCCAGAATTGTGAGAATAAATTGCTATAGGAATCCCCCCACAAAAAAAGAATTATATGATTACTTATTTGCAGTATGGGCAATTGATAAATGAGGGGGGATTTATATAAAATTTAAAAATCAATATGCAATTTTGTATTTTTCTGTATTTTATGACTATGTATCTATCATATTGCGGTGGTGATAATATATTACAAAGAATACCTCAGATATTTCAGTCACTCCTAACACTGGTAATTTATGCCCTTTCTGTTTTTCTCTTGGTAAGTCTTATTGGAGGGTTGCTAATTTCATTAATGTTTTGAAAGAATAAGCTTTGGTTTCACAATTTTTCTCTATTCTTCCCTTTTCATACCCCTATTTTGGGTTTATTTTGCCTTTCTTTTGTGGTTCCTAAAAATAGAAACAGATTACTGATTTAAAACTTTTCTTAATAAATTTAATGCTCTAAATTTCCCTTTGGACACTACTCCTCCACTACTCTTTCCCAAAGTATACTCAATGAACCATTTTCTCCCTTACCTTAGTGTCTTCAAATTTTTATAATCATTCACCACATCTGGAAAAACATTTTTATAGACAGTTTCAAAATATGTGTGCTTATTTCTTATGTTGAATATTCACTTTTGTTTGAAGTATTTTTAAATTTGCCTTAAGACTTCCTCTTGACCATGGGTTATTTTTGTATATTGTTTAGTCTTCAAGTGTTCATGACTTCCCCGCCTGTCTTTCTGTTTTTGGTTTCCAGCATAATTCCAGTATTGTCAGATAACATTTTTCATTAATTTCAGTGTTGCTGTTCTGGGACCCCAGTTGTGGTCTATCTTTAAGAATGTTCCAAGAAGGTGCTTGAGAAGGACACCTTCAGCTTGAGAGGAACATTCCAGACATTTCAACCATGTCCACTGAATTATGGAATCCCTTGGGTCTTCTGAATCTTTCCTGATTTTCCCTTGACCACTTCTATCAATTCTGTCTTTGGAGAGAGAAGTCTACCATAATTACAGGTTTATCTATCATTCCTTTCAGTTCTTCCTGTTTCTGCTTCAGATATGTTCTCTTTCTTGTTAGGTGCATCCACATCCAGGATTGCTACATCTTCATGATTGACTGATGGTGCATCACTCTGCAATGTCAGTCTTGATCTCTGGTAATATTTTTTGCTCAGAACTTTATGTCAATGGAGCCACTCCAGCTTTCTCTCAGTTCATGGTGGCATGGCACATTTTTTCCCATCCTTTTATTTCTAATTTCCCTATATTAGTAGATTTGGGTCAGTTTTAAAAATGTCTATTCTCTGTCCTTAACCTGGTACAGACTATTAATGTACTTATTGATGTTTGAATTAGTCTGTTTGTTCCTCTGTTTTACATTCCTTTGATTCCCCTTTCCAGTTTTTGTTCTGGTGATATGAACATTTATATATTAATTAATTAATATTCTATTTTAATTCATCTATTGTGATTTCAATTATACTGCTCTGTAGATTTGTACTGGTTTTTTTTTTTTTTTTTTTTTTTTTTTTTTTTTGCGGTGCTGGTGATTGAACCCAGGGCCTTGTGCTTGCAAGGCAAGCAAGCACTCTACCAACTGAGCTATCTTCCCAGCCCAAGCACTTGTTTTTTAAATAGTGGATTCTGTAGGGAATTTCAGAATATGCACTTAATTTATCATTGCTTTGAACTGATTTTATACCACTTTAGTTAGAATATAGAAACTTTACCATCTTCTCCATCTCTGAACACATCCCTTTTGTGCTGGAGAGGCATCAACTCTTATGACATCGATACCCATTGAAAGCAGTATCATGCCACTTTTTTTTTTTTTTTTTTTTTTATTTCAGCTGCCAAATGCATCTTAAAGAACTGAAGAGGAGAAAAATCATTGATATAATACTTACCCAGATGTACACCAATGCTCTTATTTCCTTTTTGATATTCTGGTATCATTTGCTTTCTTTAAGAACTTTCTCTAGCATAATCGTTTTAGACCAGGTCAGCTAGTTTAATATTTTCTTAGTTTTTCTTAATCTGAGAAGTGTATGTTTAATGTATTCGGGTGTGGATTTCTGGGTTTATCCTTATGGAATTTGTGGGGCTTTTTAAAGCTGTAAGTTTCTCTCTTTCACCAAACTTGGATCTCTTTTAACACCACACTTCTTTTTTTTTACTTTTTGGTGCAGGAGATCAAACTCACGGTGCTTTACCAATGAGAGACATCCTCAGTTCTTTGTATATTTTATTTTTGAGACAAGGTCTCACTATGTCACTGAGGGTCTTGCTAATTACTGAGGTCAGCCTTGAACATGCAATCCTCCCACCTTAAGCTTCCAGGTTGCTGGGATTACAGGTGTGTGCCACCATGCCTGGACTTAGAATCATGAGCTTCCTCCTCTTCTGAATGACAATGAACTCCAGGCCCTGTCTATATTCATGTCAGTCATTGCTCTACTGACATTAGAGACTTTTCTTTTTCTTTTCCAATTTCTTTTTCTTTTTTTAAGTACTGGGGATCAAACCCAAGGGTACATGTATGCTAGGTAAGCCTTCCACCCCTCATGCACTTCCAAAGTCTCATTGTTTTTCAGTATTTTTCTCTTTTGTTTTGGAAAGCTAGCTGACTAGATACTTTCTAGTAGTTTGTCTTGAAGTTTACTTATTTTTTATTCTTATATCACTATTCTGCTTTTGAGCTCACATAGCATTTTTTGACCTTACTTACTATCTATTTTTTGTTATTGTTCTAAAATTTCATGTTGTCTTATCTTTTTTGAGATTTTTGGCCTTTTCACTAATCTCCAATAGTATTAGTCATTACTTTGTGAATCATTTTTACAATAACTGCTTTGAAGTCTCTGCCAGATAATCGCAACATCTCTGTCGCCTGACTGTTGTCAGTGAGACTGATACCTTGCTTGCTTATGAGTTAAAATTTCCTTGGTTATTTTTATGCTGAGTAGTATTGAATCACAACCTGGGATTTTTGATTATGTCAAGAAACTTTAAGTTTTGTTTAAGCTTATGGAGAATTTTGATATTTTCATTTTAGAAGACAATCAATTTAGATTCAGGTAAGACAATAAGTTCCAACCAGACTTCTATGGGTTGTGGTTTCAATGTAAATTCCATTTCCAAAGCCTTTGTATTGATGTTCAGATGGGCCGCTTTGTAACCACTCAATTACCACTGTGGAATTTTGGTGGCTGTCTCACCTGTATTCAGTTCTTGGGTTTATGGTGGACTGTTCAGGGTCAGATCTATACATGTGCAGCTGGAGGTAAGCCCAGGAATCAAAAGTAACTACAGCAGCCCCTTCCCTGAGTTCTCCATCTCTACGATCTCCAGAGCACTTGTTAGCTCCTGGGGTAACCCTTTCTTTTTCTCTGGCCAAAAGGATGGGCTTTATTTACTCTACTCTAAGCATATGTCAAAAAATGGGCTCATATCCATGGTGGAGTGGTAGGAGGACAGGAAGAAAAGAAAAAGCAATGGGATTCACCCCAT
The DNA here is from genome assembly GCF_902686455.1 of Sciurus vulgaris. NCBI lineage: Eukaryota > Metazoa > Chordata > Mammalia > Rodentia > Sciuridae > Sciurus > Sciurus vulgaris. The sequence continues at coordinate 17,828,369 of NC_136470.1, read as the reverse complement.
CTCCTACTACTAAAAAAGTAAAATATCAGAGAACATCTCCCAGCATCTTAAAGCATAAAGAGCCCTTGCTTACTTTACTGAACTAGAGAGCTTCTCCAGCAGCTCTCTCTAGCCTTAATGCCCTCTAATGTGTTTTGAGCTATTTAGTCCATGGTGGGGAAAAGAAAGGAAAACAGTGATGAAGTCAAGGTTGATTAGGTGGTACTGCTCCCCCTCTTCCCGCTATTCACTTTCCACAGCCCTGAGTAGCTGCTCTCTTCATCCTGCCCAGACCAGAAACAACCCTTCCAGTTAAAGGTGACGAGACAAAAACTATTGCACCACAAACACTAAACAAAATATACAGCTGGTCTAACAGTTGTCTGTGTAACGCCAACAAGCTGAATGAAAGGAAAGTCACTTTGGAACTGATAGACCTCAGTTGGTCCCTGCTTTGATCAATGACTTTTTATTTGGCATACCATCTGGCATTTATCTGCTACCCCTGAAAATATGTGCAGACTGGAGATTGTTGTAAATGTAGGTTATGTGCAATAATGTCAGAGGCAAGTCATTGCCCCTTTTCTTGTAAATTTAAAAGCACTGACTTGTACTGAGAGAACTGCTGATTAACCGAGTTTTTAAAGAGCCTAGTCAGGGTAAATCTCAATGATTACATGCAAAGACACACTCATATCTAGAGAGCACTGTGATCACTACTGATATGACCACCAGTTAAAACATGTGTTGTGTGCACAAATTATTCCCAGAAGAACCAGGCATATGCAAAATAAATATTTCTGAAAAATTGTGCATAAAATAAATTTTGAAAAGAGAACTCATTGGAATTTTATAATGAAACTATAAAGCAAATCATTACCTCCTGATCACTGGTGTTGCATGTGGGGTTCTTCATAAATCAGGTTTATGTACTTTCATTTAGACTTGTCTCTGTTTCTGAGTTGTTTTCTCTAACTCATAGGTCGGCCTAGGGCAGCATGGCAGATTTGTATACCTAATGCATCTGACTTTTCGGGCTGCATTATGCTTTTGGCAATTGCTGGGCAGCAGGACACCAGACTTAATTAGCTACCTTTGCAGTTATCAGACTCCAATCACATTTGATTAAGAGGGTCATTTGTTTCACGCAAGGCCGCGAGTGCACTCTTGGGGGGAGGATGCCCGAGTTTCAGCTGGTGGCATCCTCCTGTTGAGGAAGTCCAGAGGGCCAGGGACAGAGCCTCTCACCCGAAGTGGCACTCTGCCCAGTCAGTCTGTTTAAATGACCTTGGAGAAGTCACTTTGCTCTTTCTCTGTTTCCACTTTTCCCCAAATCCAGATGTTTTCAAAGCCCAATGTTTTCATTAATGACAGAATAAAATTGAAAAGCCAGGGCTAGGAGTTTTTATGTACAATATATCCATTGCCTCAAATATGAGAAGGAGGCAATTTGTTTGTAAGATTTTCCTTTTGTACATTTACAAACTGAAGTTCAGTGATATAAGAAAAATTAAGTTCACATAGCAAAAAAGAGCAACCCAAACTTGATTTTTCTGAATCTAAACCTTTGTGACTTTTCTTTTACAACTTCCTATTGCTAAAAGTACTGGTAATAGAATCAAAGATTTGTTTCCTGTTTGAGTCTACCTGGCAAAGGGTGAGGTCTATCTACTTAATGTCAAGATGGGTATTAGCTGAGATTGTAACCTCAAAGTCAAGTTTTCAGCACTTTTTGATAAATATATATTCTACCTGTTCACAGTAGCTAAAAGATGGAATTAAGATAGGTGTCCATCGATGGATGAATGGATAAAGAAAATGTGGTACATATACAAAACGAGATATTATTCAGCCATGACACAGAATAAAATTCTGTTATTTACAGCAAAATGGATGGAACTGAAGGACAGCATATTAAGTGAAATAAAAGCATATTAAGTGAAATACAGGAAGAATAAATACTGCATTGTTCTCTTTCATATGTGGAAGTTAATGAAACTGAACGTAGAATACTGAGAATACTGATTAATGAAGGTTGCAAAGTGGGGGGGGATTGATAAAGGGAGGCTAGGTTTGATAATTGATATTATATGCATGTAAAATGTCACAATGAATCACACTAACATGTACAATTAATATTAATAAAAATCAAGTTTAAAAAATCCTCAATTCAAATATATTTGTGTGATATTTTGATTATTTGCAACCAACTCTATACTGTTAATATAGCATTTCCCTCCTCTACAAACACCAGATATAACACAAGATCAGCCTCCAAAAAAGATAAGGTAACACTTATCTTTTGCAAAATGCAGCAGAGAGAAATAGTTCATCTTGCCCTTTGACAGTGTGAATGCATACAGAAATACATTCGAAGTAACGTGAAATGTTTTTCTCTATTTTTTGTCTGATTTATGCAAAGGCACAAAATTTTTTTCTCTTTACCTGTAAGGTCTTTTTTCTTCCTCCTCACTCCATAGCAGTGATATAGAAACTAGAGATTGTGTTTGTCTTTGAGTCACAGAGAGTTGGTATGGGTTAAACAGCTAAGGCTTTCACCCATGGCAATTTTGGATGAATTCCTATTAGATTTTATGAGGTTATCATCACCCTCTGCAATCTTCATTAGCTATGGGTGTGTTCAGCCTAACATTTTGCAGTTGGGAGACGGCTGGGAGTCATTGTGCTCTATGCTGCAGCTGCCTGCCAGAATTCTCCCAGTACAAGGGAGTAAAAATCACTGAGAGTATGTAAATTTTCTTCCTCAATTTTATCAATAAAACATGTAATCTCCAAAAATTATAGAAGTGCATTGAGTTGCTCGGGAGCCTGTTGTAATGGTCATAGGTGGGCAGATCACATTGCCTCATTGATTGACAGCATTCACTGGGGAACATGACAAGAAGTTTAATCATGATCATCAAATTGGCAGTTCATTTCTAGTCCCTCTCATCTGATTTTAAGTTATCATAAACAGTGTGATTAGAAAGTGACAACTGAATCCATCACACCTTTTCTTCTGCAATGACATCTAATCTGCATTCCAGGAAGACAGTCTCTGAAACCAATAACATATTCAGATTACGATTTGACTTGTCTAAACAAATATTTATCCACATGATGAATATTAATTTAGGTCCCACAAAATCTCAGGTTTTTCATGTTTAAATGCAGGATTGTCCTGCCTTTAAATGATCTGTCATTGGGTCTTTCAGGCCAACAGCCCCTGTATCTTGGATGGTGAGTTAGCAGATGGACTCCTTGTACTCTTATGTGTGATATGTGAACCTGACAGGACACTCTGATAACTTAGGAACTTGGATAAACCGATAATAGTAACGTGGCCCCGAAAGGATACTGTCATGGCAGCATATAAGAGGGATTTTAGTTCAGATACTGAGGGCAAGAAAAGGCTGTCCCCAAGCACAGTGCAGGTCTTCCTAAGAATAGCAATCATTTCCATTCAGCCTGTCTTGAAATCTCTTTCAGATTATCAGAAGACGGTGAGTAAAGCAGAAAGTACAACTAGGTTTAAATGCTAGTCCACTAAATCACAGCTATGTGAAACTGCACAAATTACACAACTCTAAGCCTGAACCTCAGAAATAATAGCACCTAGGCTACGAGTGCTATTTTAAAGAATAAATTAATACATAAAGCATCTTGGAAGGAGAAAGCATTAAGTAAATTGTAGTGCTTTTCATTCTAACAAATCCTATCACCAAACACACAATCTTTTATAATATAATAACTGTGATTTATATTTAATGAAAAGAACCCTAAAACCTGGAATACATGACCAGATATGAGTCGATCTGCTTTGGGCACAGATTAAATATAGATGGGCCATCTCCTAAACTGCTTTGTTAGGGCGCCATATGCCATTCAGAATGAACTGAATTTAATGAATCCTACATTTTATGCAATATAAAACACAAAAACAAATAAAAAATATAGAGGTATTTGTCCCCACTGATATGGTAGATATATTTAGGTGAAGAGTGAAGGGCAGATCAGTTCTGATAGAGGTGAAGGAGGCTGAAATGGCATCCCAATGTGAAAAAGGAAGACATCCCAGCATGCTCCCAAATTTCTCTGGAGTTACTTGATTGGCTTGCTCTTTTGTTTCTTCCACCTTTCTTCAGCGCAGCTCATTCATCTTGGCACAACTTTTCCATCAGCAGCAATAGGCTCTTCACTTCCAAGTCTCTATGTGATTCTCTGTGTTTTCCACGCAGCTTCAGATTGGGGCATTCCACCATTGAAGGCTCAGACTTTGATGAGTAGTCTACTAGCCTCCCCCCATTCAATAAGCCAAAAGAAGAATCCATTCCCTTCTCTGAACCTCTTGCATATCCTCCTTAGTTCTCAGCATGCCATCCATCCAATCATCCCAAACAGAAACTCCAGAAATTACGAGGACTTGTTCTCCTCATTAAGCCCCAATTCCTAGCCCTACATCCCATCAGTACATAAGTCCCAATCTCTTCTATCATTTCATCCTGTAGCACAAGACATTGTCAAACAACACCAAATGGGGAGCACCAGCATCACCTGGGAGTCATTAGAAGTGCAGAATTTCAGGCCCCACCTGAGCCTACTAAATCAGATTCTGTATGTGAACAAGGTGTCCAGGTTATTGCATTACAACCTTCATCCAAATTTCCATTTCTTTATTATCTTTTTAATTACAAGGATTTTCAAATTATGCATTACTAACACAGAAGCTCCACAACTTATAATGTTATATTTAGAGAAACTCATGATTAATTGAAAATATTATAAGTTAAAATGAATCTAATACCCCCAACCCACAGAGCATTAACGTTTAGTACAACCTACCTTTAATATAAACAGAACATTAAATTAGCCTGGAGTTGGGTGACATCATTGAACACAAAGCCTATTTTATAACAAAGTGTTGGCTATCTCATATATTCTCACAGATGAGCATTTTGTAGACATGATGGGATGCAAAACCACAAAACACAATATCCCAAAATTCTGGGTCAATAGCTTCCATTTGGGATCACCTGGCTGACCAGAGATGGCACTCGCTGTCACTACCCAGTATCATGAGAGTTTTGTATTGCATATCACTAGCTTGGGAAAGTTCAAAATTCAAAATTTTAAGTACTATTTCTTTTCATGTATTTTTTGATGGTATTGGGGATTAAACCCAGGAGTGCTCTACAAATGAACTACATCCCCAGCTCTTTTTATTAGGTGACAATGTCTCGCCAAATTGCTGAGGATGGCCTGGAACTTGAGATCCTCCTGCCTCAGCCTCCCTAGTTGCTGGTATTACAGGGGTGAGTCACAGTACCTGGCCTGAAGTACCATTTCTAGTGAATGCATACTGCTTTCACACCAGCGTGAAGTAAAATCACAAGTGAAACCATTGTTAAGTCAGGGATCACATAAATACCCACATACCCAATCAGAGTCATTGCATTTTAATGATTTGTAATATTTGCTTTGGTTGTTCAATTTAAGTAATAAAATATTACAGAGTTGAAGGCTGTGTGGTCTTACGCTTCTCTCTGTGGTGACCAACTTGTCTCAGTTTGCCCAGTGTGATCTGTTCCTGTTGCAGCACTGGAAATCCTTCATCCCTGTACATCCCTCAGTCCTGGGCAATCTGAAATTCACGTGCACCCTTCTCTCCTTCATACATTTGCACTTTCACCATGTGCACATTTCCATAAATAATACACAGAATTATTTTACGTGTTTATGTAAATTGCATCATGCTGTGCACATTCATCTTCGATTCATTCTTTCTCACACAGCATTGCAGTTTTGAGATTTACTATAATGATATGTTAATATACGCTGATTTATTTTAATCACTTGCCTCTTCCATGGAACAAATATACTGTAATTTATTTATCTACGCCCTTCTGGCAGATATTCACGTTGCTTCCAATGTTTTGTTATCCTAAATAATATGTCATCCAATGCTACCTATGTCTCCTCATATGTGTTTGGAAATTTCCAGGAAATGCTTATTGAAGAGCTCCTGCTAATTTCTAAGGGTTGCTCTTTTCAGCTTTACAAGATGGGGTCAAATTGTTCTCCAAGCGTTTCAAGGGGTTCATGTTCTCCTTTTGGTAGTGTGGGAACCCTCCCTTTCAGTCCACCTTGCTTGGTGCTATCAGGATTATGGAGTGTGTCCAGCTGATGGGGGTGGGAAGGCATTTCATCGTTTCTAATGGCTTCTCCCTGCTTCAGGCAGCCACAGGGTACCTCTTCTGTTCGTGGCCCTTCAGTATTCTGCCCTATGACCTTTTTGTACATGAATTGCTCATTTTCCTATTGAGATATCCTGGATACTAATATCTTATTAATCATAAGAATTGCCAGTATCTTCTCCAAGTGGGGAATTTTCCTCTTACTTCTATCTAGGAATTCTGTTGGCCTATATATTTAACATTTTAAAAAAACCATATAATTCACATACCATAAAACTCACCATTTTAAACTGTACAGTTCAATGATTTTTAGTATCTCTCTCCTTTAACTGTTTGTTCTTTTTATTTTTTTATTTTAAAAACCTTTCTTATCCTGACACTATAATGCCAATCTTCCCTTCTTGTTGGCTTTTTACATTAAATTTATTTTCTGATATGATACATAAAAACATAAAAACTGCATATATTAATTATCATGATGTTTTCATACATGTATACATTTTCTAATGCACCAGGTTAAATATATCTATCTTCACAGAGAATTATTGTTTTTATATGGTGAAAACATTCAAAATTCTTTCTTTTAACTTTTTAAAACAAAATGTACATAATTGTTGTATTTCCCCTTTTTAAAAATTATAAATGTTTGATTTCTGCATTTATGTAATTAGTCCAATAGGAATGGAGTTGTGGTTGCACAGCAATGGACTAATCTAGATTGGTGTTCATTCAAAGGGTAGCTGATACTTTCAGCATCATTTATCTAATAACCCATCCACCTCTACTTGTTTCTAATGCTATTTGTGTTACCTATCAAGCTCCCCCACATATGAGTCAATTTGTAAGCTCTTTATTATTTGCTTTATCTGCGATCCAGTATTACATGATATATTTTCTATGCCTTTATAATAAACCTTAATGTCAATGAGGCATGTCTTTTTACCTTGCTCTTTTTTCACAGTTATCTTCACCTTTCTAGGCCTTTACTATCTCAGATAAATTTTAAGCCTAGTTTTTAAATTTGATTAAAAAAAGAATCCTGTGGATTTTGATTGGAATTACACCAAATTTGTAAATAGTTCAGGAATAAGTGACATATCCCAGCACTGACATCATTATAATATTCCCATCCGTAATTTATATACACTTCTCAATTTCTTTAGGTTTCTCTTTCATACCTTGAATTTTTATGTATTTGTATAATTATATAAATGCAAAGCATATATTATTTGATTTCTTATATCTTACAGTATTTAATGTTGTATTTGAGACTTGTTTATATGTGTATGTACACATATATATATAGTCCATATACCTATAGTGTGTGTGTGTATATATATATCACATATTTGTTGCTAGTATATAGTGATAAACTAATTTTTGTGCACTGACCTTGTATCCTGTGATAGTGGTGAATTCTACAATTAGCTTTTATAACCTGAAGAGTATTGAAAATTATATCATTTGTAAATAAAAGCAATTTAATTTCCTCCCTCCCAATTCCTTTCACCTGTCTTTATACTTGTCTGTTGATTGCTCTGCCAGGGTTTTCAGTACTATAATGAATAATAGTGGCAACAGACACTGGCTTGTCCTATTGTTATCTTTAAAGGGAAGGGTTTCACTGTCCTATCATTGAGTACTGTGTTCAAGGTGGGGTTTTATTTATTTATTTTTTTAAGATTATATATTAGGTTAAAATATTTTTCTGTATTCTGAGTTTCCTAAGTGTTATATTTTGAGTGATGAATTTTATCAATTGATTTTCTACCCAAGTTCTTAAAAGTACTCTTCTTGTAGAAGATGTGAGAGCATTCTAATGTTGAAGTAAAAGCTTCTTCTCACGGATTCTACTGCATTTTGTGTTTTCCATAGCAGTTAAGCTGTCTGCTTAGAGGTCTACAGTCCTCAGTAGCTTCTAGGCAACTCACTGGCAGGAAACTCATTTGTAGGAACCATGTTTGATTCAGCGTTGCCTCATTTCATGGCTTCCATAGGTTACTGAACATCCCTGTGTATATTTGTAGCAATAAACTCTTGAGAATATGTTCTAGAGATTACATTTATTCCATTATAAAACCAAATTATAAATTCTGACAATTATCCTTGATTTACCAAGGTAATTAGGATACACTATCAATTTGATGGAGAAAAGTTTTAGATAGTACATATTTATATTTGTTCTTACTAAAAATAACCCATAAGATGTAATCATGTGTCTCCTGAGAACCACTGGCCTTTTTATTTGTCTGTGTTTGAGGTTTTGAGATCAGACCCTGGGCCTGGTGCTCTACCACTGAGCTACAATCCCAGCCCCTGGCTTTCTTATAGCAAATATGTTATTGTACATTTTAAATCAAGTTTGTATTTTGTAAACATCATATTAGTTACTTTTCTTTGTATCATTATTAAAACAAAAATAAGACCTCACAAACTTTGATTCCCTCAGTATGTATTTTTCAGTTTTTTCCACATCTAAGACTAAAACTATTTTAATTTAAATGATGTCTTTAATAAATGCTGAAGACCTATTAAAATGCATTGTTTCTTCAGTGCTTTAGTAGCCTCCTGTGTTTAATTCAGAACACTCAGTTCATGATCATAGGACCGCAAGTGCCATTTGAAAATATGAAACCTTTATCTTTTAATCTAGTTTTGCTTTCATGCACAGCCTGGCTCTGAAATCACGGTTGTGATATTTATTAGCTGTCTTTGCAAAACCGCGGGTAATACATCTTTCACATTTCATTGAGAAGAAAAGAAACTTAATCCCACCAGGATCTCCATTATTAGTTCTTCCTCTTGATTTTTTTCCCCCATGGGGTTTTTATGATGACCAGATGGTGCTCTGAAGAATCCTTAGACAGATCAGCATTTTAGAATGGCAAATTAGAAAAGCAAAAACCTGTTTCTGAGTTAGTGAATTAAATCCTATATCTTGTCATCTGGCTCACTGTGTCCAAACCAGTCAAGTTTTAGTTCATATTTAATGTTATTCAATTATTCTCTTACTCACATGGCAGAATAACTTAATTTACAGGAGCATCCATTTTTTATTTTGTCCCACTGGGTAACAGTAATTAGCCACTCATTTGTACCCCTTCTTCCCTTGAATTCTACCAATTTTAAAGAGTACTCCATATTCTACAACTTTACTGTGGATCCACTCTTCAGGAAATGTCAATTAAATTTCATCATCAGCAAAAATGTAAATGTCCTTTCCCATATTCATCACAGAGTATTTCATCTTTTATGGAAAAGAGTTACTGAATGAAATGTTTGAGAATCAATCTGGTGGCCAATTGTTTATTTCTCAACCTGGCCAGAATTCTCATTTTTAAGCATACCAATGCTTCTAATCTTCAAGTAGTTGTCCTCCTGGTCAAAAATCTCTTAAGCTGAAGAAATAATTATGAGGTTGCACGTTTGTCATAAAATCTTACATATAATGTAACATCTCAAAGTTTATATTTCATGCTTTTCATCAGTGGAATAAATAAAATCAATCTTCATTTGGAGCCTGCTCACCTTTGTCTAGGGTCTTAAGTGGTGTCTAAGCATGCATGCTTCCTGAATAAATCAGATGACTAGTTTTACCAGAAAAATACCGAATTATTTCTTTGTAGTTTTGGTAGGAATGACCAACAAAAGTACGTTGGTAAGAATCTGTCTTGTACTGACCCAGTTATTCCCATGGTATAGTCGGAATTTAACCCCCCCCCCCCCCCCCCAGCTATGCTGAACAACATGGGTTTTTCCCAACTGATCACTTCCTTCCTCCTATCTATGTCTTTGTACGCAGGAGTCTCTCTGTCCGGAATATGCTTCCCTTTTTTCACTGTCCATTTACATAAATATCTACTCTTCCTTCAAAACTCTGATCAAGTGCCTTTTAGGAAGCTTCTCTAAATATCTTATTCTAAACAAACACACACACATGCACGCATGCACGCACGCAGGCACGCACAGACCATGGACTAGTCTGTTTTCTCTCCAGTCCTTCACTAATACTTCATGGTCACACCAATGATTATTTGGCTGCACTCTCTTTTTAGATTTCCAGGTTTTTAGAAGTCAAGATGCATCTTTTATTCATCTTCGGATCCCAGGACTTTGTCTAGTTCTGCATGATAACAGGCTCTCTGTGTGCATTTATAAATAATTAATTGATTGAATAGTATATGCCAATGAGTGTGAAATTTATTCTTAAATTCTGGAAGATAACACAATTCTATACGGAAGTCAGTATTTGTGACTATAAGGACCAAAAGAAGATATTCTATTTTTTTAAGTTTAATCTTGAAAGTTTTTCATGAGACAGAAATGAATCTTAAAACTCCTAGGTGAAACAGGTAAAATAAGCAACAAAATTGGGGTGAGGGTCCTAAATTTATTTGCCCAAAGTAATTCATGCTTGGTATCAAAAATATCCAAAAAGAAGGGAGAAACAGAGCAAAATAAAACTTTTCAACCAAAAAGTAATATAAGTCAGCTCCTATAATTTCTTTAAAAGTGAATCTTAATAATTAGGTTGCAAAAGAGTAAAATCTGGTGAAGTAAACAGAATTAAGGGCTGAATATCTCTCCACAACTCTGATAACTAGGTTTGTTATGGGGTGACCTCAGTAAGAAGAGTCATGTGGACCTAACTTTACCAACTTAGGAACAGTCTAGAATGTGCCAAATTACACTTTCTACTCTTTTTAGCTCATTTTAAACTCAGCCATTTTTTTACTTTGAAAATAAACAAAAGTAAAGCAAATTATAAAATTACTCATTTAACATATCTAACATTTTATTGTATTATTGCTGTTTTTCCTTATTACTTTCCTGATAACCAGAAAATATTAACTTTCTGTTAAGATCATTAAACTGATTTTTTTAACAAGAATGTGCCTGGATGCTTGAAAGGGGGAACACAGTTTATGAGTTCCAAAACGGCAATATTTGAAAATATTGTGCATGAAAGGGACTCTGGTATGTATTCTTAGAATTGATTATTTTCTAACTACTGCACCTCTCCCACCCTCCCACAACTTAAAAAAAATAAAATAAAGCTTTGGGTGGAGTTAAGAACTCTTTTCAAATGTTAAACAATAACTGGAAATCCTGAAAATGTATTCTTCTTTATCCAGTGGGGAAAAACACTTTAAAGTCTCTCTCTCTCTCTCTCTTTTTTTTTTTTTTTTGGCTAGGAATTGTTTAGCAAGGGATATAGTCAATGGCTTCTATTTTGAACAGAAAGTTCAATTTTAACTGCCAAAAATATAATTCCATCTGTGTTTATTTTCCCTTCTAAAACACAATTACTTTTTTCCCCAAAACAACGAGTACATGGTTCTAATAACCCAAATAAATATATGAATACCACTAATGATTTACTTTAGCTAAAAGGTGAAATTTGTTAGAGCTCTGAAACATGCATCAAAAGAGTGTGGATTTAACTGCATACATAAATCACACATAAAGTACATCTGTAAATTTAAATTTTTAAAATATTGTGATTAATGAGTCATTACACATTCTATGCATATTTACCAGAGTGCAGGTAGTTTGAAGTGAGAAACAGGGATACTATGCCCACCACAATGTAGTTAGTGGACAGAGCAATGGGCCAGGAGATAAGACCAAACAATCCCAGGATCTCTCTGATCTCAAGTTCCCCAAATCTGCATTATCTGCTGGTGCCATCTGGAACAGTACCATCTAACATATGAAGATTACTCAAAAATAAATTTCCAATTTATAAATAAGGAATTTTAAATTGCTTTAAACCCTTTAAATTACTTTAAAACTGTAAACATCATTAAATATTTACGTATGAGCTGATATAATTCCTGTAAAAATCATTCTGACAGTTTTCTAAGGTAGAAGATGGGCTTAACTCTCTTTTCCTACCAAATCTTCCATGAGGGAATATTCAAATATTTAATTTAGCATTTATTTGCGTTTCAAAGAATACTTAAATTCCATATTTCATTTTTTATTTCAGCCTGACATTCCCCCATAGTCTTCAAGAGTGTCCCAAAGTATGACCCTTTTTTTTTAAGCCACGTTCAAACGGACATGATCTCTAACATCAGCCCCAGTTCTGATTCTAGAAAGTTTCTGTGGTGCCAGGTTTTCTATTCTCAGGAAGTGGAGGATGTGTTATAAGCCTGCTCAATGACACGTCCCTAAAGTAGCTGGGCAGGTGACTTAGTGCCTAATAGTTCCCATTTCCACTAGGTCTTCACAGGGCACAAGTTAAGCAGACTGGGAACAGAAATCATTACAACATTCGCTTGAAAAGCAAACGAAGAGGACAGCAGTCTGACCACCACTGCCATCTGAAAGTCATGGCAATTTTGACGGGAGGCCATTTTAATTTCTCATTCTCTACTTGACGGGAGGCCATTTTAATTTCTCATTCTCTACCTTCCTTTCCTCAGCTGCATGTGCAGAGGACTGACAGGTGCACGCTCTTCCACATGCTCAACCCTGAAGGCAGGTCCTGACCCTCATTGCCCTTTGTTTGGAAGCAGCTCTAAAACACATTCTTAATTAGTTACGGGGAAATAGTTAACATATCCTGCAGGTACCTATTTCCATATTGTGTTTATGTCTTTGTGTGTGTGTATGTGGTTTGATTATTTATTATTTTACGCCATTCCACCCATACCTTATCTTGACCTCTAAACTTGGTTTCTGAAGTTGTTTTCTGAGTATTATATAGAGATTTGATATTTTCTATCTCAACTGCCTTTTATTCATGATATCTCTTTTCCCTGGTTATCCACTGGATTGCATTAGACAAAATAATACCTGGATGGTAAAATAAACCAGCCATAATTAAATAATAAATGTTAACATATAAATACTTCATCACAGCAGACGAAAACATATCATTGACAACATTTAAAAATTATCAAGTATGTTAGATCTATTTAAAACATTATTGTAGTACACAAAATTAAGAAATAAAACAATCATTATAAACTCTTTTCTAGTCAAGGCAACTTATACTAACATGCCCATTTTGTCAAATAATACAACATACTCGGTAATGATGAGTGATTAATATCTCCAATAAACACTTTATGCTAATAACCAATCTTCATTATGTTTCCGATCTACCATTTCGAGGCAGCTTAACAATAAAATGCACAATTGCAAATGAATAGTTCCAAGTATTGACTTATGTCCAGTCATATAACCTATACAACAACATGATGTGAAATAGCCCCATCACTCCAAAAGTTCCCACATGGGCCAGGTGTGATGGTGCATGCTTGGAATCCCAGAAGCTTGGGAGGCTGAGGCAAGAGGATGGCAAGTTCAAGACCAGCCTCAGCAACTTGAAATAAGAAAGAAAAGAAAAGAAAAAGGGCTGGGTATACAGCTCAGTGGCAGAGCGCCCCTGTGTTTAATCCCCAGTACCACAAAAAATAAATTAATTAATAAAATTTAAAAGATTTTTTTTAAAGGGCTGGAGAGGTAGCTCAGTGGTAAAGTGTACCTGGGTTCAGTTTCCAGGACCAAAATAATCAACCCATCTTAAATGTTTTAACCCATACCTATAATTTAGTACTGCTTGAAAACAACCAGACGAGATCAATATTGCCAAATTTGACCAATACTCACGAGAGAATGTTCCCAATGTAGGCATAGTAGGAGCAACAGTAGGGTGTGGTTCCATCGCAGCAGTATGACCTGCAGTCTTTGCCACACTGAGCAAGGCAATCCTCTGCAAAAGGAAAACCACAAGAGCGCTTAAGAGTTGTGAGATCATATTCAAATCTTAGTAGGTCGACCATCAGTTTTCAGTACACTTGAGTCTTCTTTGTCAGGCTCCAAATTCCACTACGTTTGCAAGAGTCTAAACTAGCCTTTCTTCACAATCACACTCCAAGTTGGTAAAGGCCAAGACCATGCTTGAATCTCCCGCACCAAGCACAGGCACAGGCAGGCGGTGTCGGTTGACTGAGACAACCAAGGGAGAAATGATTGAATGAGTCACCTAGTCAGTCATTCAATTTGTCAACAGAGTTCTTTGAATAGTTTTTAATTGATAATATTTTCTGATTTTAGGGTGTTATATTCTCAATCTCAATGAATGGAAAGTGTTTTTGAAATGGGTATTACCAAACAGTGATAATTTAAAACTAATGTATGATTGTCATGACAATGCATTATATGCTTTTCCTTTAACCCCCATTTTTACCCTCATAATTACAGTTTGCATACATAGGGCAACACAAATGACTTGGAAGGTGATGAGTTACTTATAGAAAGAGTTCACATAGATAATTAATTTGTGAATAATTAACAGTTTAACATTACAGGGAAGAATTCATAAGCTATGAAAGAAACATCAAGTATAAAGGGGGAAAGGGTGTTTTTGGATTAACAGGATATGTTGGAGTCAACAAAACCAAATTACTATTTTTTTCAATGTATTTTTCAATAAATAAAATTATACCAAAAAATATTGAGTAAAAATTGCACTAGCTTTTGTAATTCTTTATTCTACCTAAGTGATTTATGTCCAACAGTTTAAGGTTATCACTGAGTTATAACCAGTAATATAAATTATAATGGATGTGCGAATTTCAGGCATATGATTAGGAAAATATAAAGTAGTCTGATAATTTAAGTTATATGTTCTAGAATCACCAAATAAGTCATTTTCAACTCAATCCCTGAAGATGATATCAATTATCTATATTATACAAAGTTTTTATTTCCTATAAGTTATAATATTTAAAGTACAAGATATTATATTTGTGTCTACACATCCCTGTATTGCCCTCTTAGAAAAGAAAATTTAGACTGGTTTTAAATTCCCTCTTTGCTAAAATAGTTCTTTACAAAGGAATGTGTTCAGAAGGTCCCAAAGCTCAACTGCCTTCATTAATAATGCATGGCTATTGTGGAACAAGCAAGAAAGTTCACATTATCTTTCCCTCAATTTTCTTTGTACTTTATAGATTAATAAACATGAACCTTGAGGTTTTCAGTAACTTTACTGAAATCCACTCTTAAATTTCAAAGAGAAACACAAATTATTTAGATCGAAGGGAGAAGCTAATGTATGACGGTCACTATTTTTTGCAAAGGGTGTCACACTTTTGAGGCTCCTTATTTTATAATTTTCTCAGTAAGTTTTCTGTAGCTCTCTTTTTTTCTTTAGGGCTATTCAATTTGTTCAAAATTTTAAATTTGGCAATTATCTCTGGACTTAGCAGATACATTGCTTCATGTTCTGAAAAGAGCCACTAAAATCACGAGACAGCCAAGTCCTCACTATTCTGTCAGAGGAAGATACTAATATGTAAATAACTTCACAGGTGCTTTTTAAATGATGATCAGGGCAGTGAAACCCTCTAAAACTCTCCATGAATATCAAAGATTCAATTACTACTATTGCACTCCAATTACTACTATCATAAGAACATGGTGTTATCAAAATATTTTGAGCCAACATTACAGGAAACCAAGCCCAAAATCTTGTAGCCAAGAAACTGGATTATACCTACAGTAAACATCTAGATCATGTCACACATTGTCCATTATTTTTATGGCATTTTCCAGTACTTTGGTCTATGTCCTAGAATTAAGCTACTACTGAAAAGGGCAAATTTAATAGTATGGCAAATACAGTCACAATCACAACCTTTCCAAACCGAGGTTTCAATCATACCTCAAAGCTTATTTTGTTATGTTAATTGCTTTCTCTGGCTGAGTTGATGATAATTTTATGAAGATTAGACTCTGAACGGGGTCATTTTCTCACTTGTGAAAGAATGGAACATTCCAATTGTCCTTGAAAGATAAATAATATTACTTCTAATATCCAAGTTAATATCCCTGAAAATCAGCCAGTTCAAACTTTCTTCAAAGGCTTTTTAATTACAGGCATGATGTGGAAGACGCTTCCCTTACTCACCCCGCACCCCGTTTAAGGAATGTGCAGCACAGGAAAAGCCATATCTGGTTTGAAGCACATGCTTGCAAATGGCTTTTGCAAACTACAGCTAAGGACAAGAGAGGAAGGAAAGGGAGGGGACAGAAGGCACTGGTTACAGCCAGGAAGGTAAAACCTTGACCAAATCCTGCCTTTGTAGCCTGCGGTGGGAGTTGGACAATTATATAAACACTACGTTAGGTCTCTTTCCAAAAGTGACCCCGGGATTAATCATGACACTTCAGATACAGAAATCTTACTGTTATTTGCAAAAATAAATGGAATGTGAATTTTAATGCATTACTTTTACAAAAATAATTGAGAAGATAGGTGGTTTATCTACTTAAGTTTTTGTCCCATGAAACTGTCAATTTATTTACCACTCTGTCTTAACTATTTTTATTTCTGTGGTGTTCCAGCATCCAGCCCCAACAGAC
This sequence comes from Sciurus vulgaris, assembly GCF_902686455.1. Classification (NCBI taxonomy): domain Eukaryota; kingdom Metazoa; phylum Chordata; class Mammalia; order Rodentia; family Sciuridae; genus Sciurus; species Sciurus vulgaris. Next base: position 17,811,813 of record NC_136470.1, on the reverse strand, counting down.
ACTTGTAATCTTGTATCTTAGTTCCAACCAAACTGAGTTACCCATCATTGCATATACCCAGCTCATTGTTTATGCCGTTGTTCACTCTATATGCCCTACCCCATCTCCTCTTGTCTGGGGCATCCCTATTTTTTGGAAAATCTTGCCAGCAAAATCTCAGAGCATGACCTCTGCTTATTTTCCAATAAGTAGGGTAAGCTTAAAAAGGCCTCTGAAATAAGGAGTTCAGGAATAAACACCAAATAACTCATTAACTATACATTTCTTATGAAAGACACTAAGACAACCTAGCATTGGCTTGGGATTACTTTGCAGTTTACTAGGTAGGAATTGAAGCACAGAAACTGGAATGGAAGCTATCCCTAGGAACCACCTATGCAGTGGGCCAACCCTTCTGGTTTCCTGAGCCCTAGAGAGCTGGGGACCTAGCACTGAGAGAACTGGAAGAAGAGAAGGACAGAAGTGCAAAGTAGAAACTTTCAGTCCACCACAGGGAACAAAATACACATAAGAGTAAGAAAAACTGGTTCAGTGGAGTGGTTGGGTAAGGGCAAGCAAGGATTAAGCAAATTTCATTTGTTTATTGTTTTTCTATTCTTATTTTCTTTTGATAAGCAGAAGAGGAGGAAAGAATCATCACTGTTTCAAATGAACTAATAGATTTTTACACAAAACTAACATGAATGCAATTGATACTCCATCACATATGGAAAGCCTTATAGGAGTTAAGTAAAAGGAATGTTGCAATCTGATTAAAACCGTGGATTCCTCTCATAGAAGGAAACTTTTCTACTTCTACGAATTTCTATATTAGGAAGTCAGCATTTCCCCTACAATAAAATATCTTTAAGTGAGTACTTTTAGACACCCACTGTTTTGCATTTTAATAAACAGATCAAAAATTTCTATTGAAGTTATTCTGACTCCTTTCTGTCAAAATTGGATAAGAAATTCAATTCTCTTGATGCTCAGGTAATGAAGTAGAAGAGCATCTTCATTTCATTTGCAGTATTTTTGTAAAGTCTCAAAAGGTAAACTGCAAAGTTATTCATATATTTAGCATTGCAAGGTCACGGGTAAGACTGTGATTTTTTTGTCATAGGAACTTAGAAACATGAAAACATTTTACAAAGAACTTTGCTGCTGTTATTTTGTGAACCAAACAGATGCAAGGAGCACATGTGGATTAACTTTATACTTGAATAACCAATGAAAGGCCATTGAGGGCTCTGTATCAATCACAAAACATGAAAACTCACTTTGCTTCATTAATTATTAGCCATTCTCAGTAAGAGTAAATGGAAGGAGGAAAATGAGATGCCCTTCACGTACGAGTGCTTAACTACATCAAAGAAAAGAGATTAGACTCTGGGTGAATTCATGCCTCTCAAAAGCTATGTTTAACTCAGAGCATCTAACTGTCCAGCCTTCAATACTTGTGAATCTCCTAAAGAACAAAAACAAAAGTGTAAGGCTTTTATTTCTAAAAGGAAAACGAGACAAAAATAAATAAACAAAAAACAAGAAACGAATAGAATATTCAAGAAAGTCCGAGATGGAAGGGATCATGAGTAAGCTATAACAAAATGGAAATTTCACCAAATTGGATTATTTTTAAATTCAGCAGCGCCTCTCTGCTTCAGGTGCCTTTGGAAAGCGCTTTCCCATTACCCCTTAGTCCCCGCCCTCACCCCAGATTCCCCTTGAATCCTTGATACTTTGTGCCCTGCTTAGAGTGAAATCCCCCAGGACTGGATTGCGGTATCCAAGTTGCTTGGCAGAGAGAAAAAGAGGGGAAAAAGCAACAGGAAAAGTTAAAGGAAAGAAAAAACAAAAATTCAGAAACAAAAGGCGGAGCAGAGGTCTCAGGCGAGCTGGTTTCTGCTGTCGCCTCCCGGGGACCCCACAAGGTCTGCCTCCTACAAAGGTGCTCTTCTGTCCTGCCCAGCCGCGTTGGCCCAGCTGGGACCTAATCGAAGTCCCCAGAGCCCGGACCTTCTCCCTCCGTCCTCCATCACTGACCTGCGTAGACAAAAAGCAGGACCAACTTCGGAAGCAAGACCCCTGGATGCCCGGGCAGCCTCAGGGCGTCCATCCAAGCCGGTGGCCCGAGACTGAGCGCCAGGACGGACGGACTGACAGGACCGAGGCTGGAGCGAAAGGAACGCGCGGAACCGGGAGGGAACGGGAGGATGGAGTGCCGTCAGATGGAGAGAGCAGCCCTCCTGAGAGCCGGGTCAAGCGGGGACCTGGCCATGGCCCAGCGAGCCTGCGAGGAGAGCCGGCCCGCGCGTCGGGCAGGAGGTGCGGGGCTCGGGCTGGGGCGCGGTGGCGAGGACCCGATGCGCCGGGGGGCGGAGGACTCTTTGTCCCTCCCCACGGTGCTTGGGCACCAGGGAAGCGACTGCTCTGGCGTCGGGGGCCACCCAGGCTCACATTTCATCTCCGCGGTGGCACTAACGAGGGGCAGAGGGCGGGGTGGCGCGACTCCTCCCCACTGTGCTGCGCTTCCTTCTGTGCAGTGCCCGCACGGCCTTGTCCTGAAGGAACTTTTCCTGACCCTCTGTCTTGGCTGTTGCTATGGTGTTTCACCAGCTCCTTTTTCTCTCTGGCCTCCAGCACTATTTTTTCCTTCATCGGCAATGGATAAAAAACATCGCTTTTTCTCTTTAAACAAATGAGGGGAATTTTCAGGGTTGAAGGTAATTGGACAAAAAATGACAGTGGTGAAAGTCCAGGAGAATTGGAAAGTCCAGAAACTGTATGGTATCTTTGCTGAAAGCTGATAAAATGTTTTTATTAAATACATGAAGCATGCCAGTAAAGCAAGGGAAAACTAAACAAAACAAGAATGTACACAGTCATTGCTACTGTTGAATAATATTCTGGAGTGACTGCATCGTGCCATTAGAAAAGAGAAAGAAAAAAGATTTTATAAGGATTGGAAGCAAAATTATTAGCAAGTGAGATGCTTGGGTATGTGGAAGATCAAAGGGAACCGACTCCAAAGCTGTCTTCTAAAAAAAATCAATTTTTCTTTCTTGCAAATAAAAATCAGAAAGTACTCAATGTTATGAAGAAAGGAGAGAAAATTGAGGGGGAGTAAATATAGATACTTCTCTTAACTAAGAGATAGTAGGCTTCCTAAACTAGCCTATAAATTTGAGAACAAAACTATTTCAGTAAAAATACCAACATGATTTTTTTTCAAGCCAATGTGATCCTAAAGTTTATGTGTAAAATAAACATAGAAGAATATACATTTTGAAATGAAATAGTGCATGGGACTAACTTTAGCAGATATTAAATATATATTATAATATCACAATAATTAAAACAGTTTGGACCAGTCATTGGAATATATAGGGTCAATTGAAGAGAACAAAGAAACCAAAGGCAGACATAATGTTGTACTATAATTTAATTTATGATAAAACAGTGTAATAATGGGAAATGACAAGTTATCCAATGAATTAAGTTGGGACTATGCATAGGCATCTTTGGAGCCTTATCTTCTTCCATTGAAGTCAGTGCCATATGAATTAAATATTTAAGAATTTTAAACATCCAAATATGAAAATATTAGATAAAAGAAAGAGGGGATGACATTCAAATAATTTTGAAAGAGGAAAGTCTTTTCTAAACATTTCCCAAATTCAGGAGCCATAAAAGAAAATATTGACCAATTTGACTAAATAAGAATTAAAATGTCCTGTTTATAACATGCTAATCATTTGACTGATAAAAAACATTTGCAATTCATAGAATGAACAGAGCTGATACCTTACTATTTAAGGAGCTTAAAAATCAATAAGAAAAACAATCAACAGAAAACCAATAAGAAAAAGAAAATCATCAATAGAAATTGATATTAACAGACATTCCATTAAAGTGTGTGTGTGTGTGTGTGTGTGTGTGTGTGTGTGTGTGTATGTGTTTTGTGTTACAGGAAAAAGCTAATGTGTGAGATGATGCAAGAAGGTATAGAGGTGAAATGATTGGATTATGACATCCTTAACCCAATCAGCGAATTAATTCCCTCATAAGGATTAACTGAGTGGTGACAGAAAGCAGGTAGGGCTGGAGGAGGTGGGAGTCTGCCTTTGGGGTTTATATTTTGTCCTAGTGGGGAGAGCTCTCCCTTTCTGCTTCCTGGTCTTCATGTCCTGAGCTACTTTCCTCTGCCACACTCTTCTGCCATGATGTTCTGCCTCACCTTGAGCTCTGAGGAATGGAATCGGCCACCTATGAAATGAGACCTCTGAAACTTTGAGCCCCCAAATAAACTTTTCCTCCTCTAATGATTGTTGTCAGGTCTTTTGGTCAGAGTGGCAAAAAAGCTGACTAAAATAGAAATTGGTACCAAGAAGTAGGATCACTGCTTTGTCTAACCTAACTATGCAGTTCAGAGCTTTCTGAAATTTGTGGGAGGAATTCTGAAAAGTGTGGAGATGCAAGCTTGAAAAGCTTTAGATTCTGGTGGAAGCTCAGCAGACTCAAATGCCAACAGGACTGTGAATAGTAAAGGGGGAACTCAAGGTTTCAGAGGAAAAGGAAGATGCTTGATATCTGGATTAGAGGCCATTCGTGTTATGTTCTAGTTAAGAAGTTGTCTACATTTTACCCATGTCCTGAGATTTTCTGCTAGGCTGAATTTAAAGGTGATATGCTTCTTAATCTGGTAGAAGAAATTGATAGGTAGCATAGCATTCAGGTAGTGGCCTGGATATTTCTGGTGGCTTTCAATCAAGTTTGTTGTGATAATCAGGAGCAGAAAGCAAAGCAGAAAGCAAAGCAGAAAGATATGAAAAAAATTGCAGTTTGAGCAGAAAACTGAGGCTATGAAAAAATGTGGTTGTTAAAGACATTATAGCCACTAATGAACCTCCAATGACTTTGCCTAGAGATAGTTAGAAAGATGGCTTAAGGGATCTCAGAAATTGGCAAGATCACACTCATCTCAGGCTCAATGAGGAAAAGTAAAAATTCCTTTGAGAAGAGACCAGTGGGGCACCCTGCTTGTACAGGGCAGCCTAAGGAAGTTGCTTCCCCATGCTCAGGCTCACAAGTACTCAAAGACTGCTGCAGTTATGGTCCCTGGAGGCTTGACTTTTGCTCAATATGGCAGCAGACCTTGGTGGCAACCACATGGTACTGGTTCTGCAGGACTGCAGGATGATGGGATTAAAGGGTCATGGAGGCTTCCACCAAGATTTCATAGGAAGACTTGGAAGACCAGGCACTATTCCAGGGTCAGAGTCCCTGCAGGTTGCCCCTGAGAAGGTGATATGTGCATATGTGAGGAGAAAACCAAAGCTCCAGTAGAGAGCCCTGAGATTAAGAAATGCCAATGAAGTAGGACATGGGCTGAGGGAAGTTTCAGGAATTAAGCAGAGGTAAATCAACAGAAAGGCCATGTGGGCTACAACCAGCAAAGCTATAGGGACAGAGCTGTACAAGCCCTCTGGAAACATCATGATGCCATGTGCCCCAGAAACTGGACATGGAGCTGCAGGACCTGTTTGCCCAGCTGGGTTTTGCTCTTGCTTTGGTTCCATTCCTTCTTTCAATGCCCCTATTACTCCCTCGAGGAATGGAAATGTTTGCCTTGTGCCTTTATGTATAGGGTATAGGTAACTGTTGATTTTTACAGGAGTTCACGCTCTGAGATTGCCTTGAATCTTAAAAATTATGAGCATTAATGATATTTGTTTTATTTTTAAATTTTGATTCCTTGTACACGAATGGGGTACAACTATCATTTCTCTGGTTTTACATGAAGTAGAGTCATACCATTTGTTTTGTAATCAAACATGTATACAGGGTAATGATGTTTCTCTCATTCTATTATCTTTCCTTCTTCCGTCTCTCCCCACCCCTCATTTCCCTCTACACAATCCGTCCTTCCTCCATTCTTCCCATACCCCCCCCCCCCCCATTATGTATCATCATTCACTTATCAGGGAAAACATTCGACCTTTGGATTTTGGAATTGGCTTATTTCACCTTGCATAATATTCTCCATCTCCATTCATTACCTGCAAATGCCATAATTTTATTCTTCTTTATGGCTGAATAAAATTTCATTGTGTTACACAGTTTCTTTATCCATTCATCTACTGAAGGGCATCTAGGTTGGTTCCACAATCTGGCTATTGTGAATTGAGCTGCTATAAACATTGAGGTAGCTGTGTCACTGTAGTATGGTGATTTTAAGTCCTCTGAATATAAACTAAGGAGTGTGATAGATGGTTCAAATGGTGGTTCCATTCCAAGTTTTCTAAGGAAACTCCATAATGCTTTCCAGAGTGGCTGCACTAATTTCAACCCCACCAACAATGTATGAGTGTACCTTTTCCCCACATCCTCACCAACACCTATTGTTGCTTGTATTCTTTTTTTTTATTGTAAACAAATGGGATACATGTTGTTTCTCTGTTTGTACATGGCATAAAGGCATACCATTTGTGTAATCATAAATTTACATAGGGTAATGTTGTTTGATTCATTCTGTTATTTTTTCCCTTCCCCCACCCCTCCCACCCCTCTTTTCCCTCTATACAGTTCTTCCTTCCTCCATTCTTGCCCCCCTCCCTAACCCTAACTCTAACCCTAACACTAACCCCTCCCTCCCCCCATTATGTGTCCTCATCCACTTATTAGCGATATCATTTGACCTTTGGTTTTTTGAGATTGGTTTATCTCACTTAGCATGATATTCTCCAATTTCATCCATTTGCCTGCAAATGCCGTAATTTTATCATTCTTTATGGCTGAGTAATATTCCATTGTATATATATATATATATATATATATATATACCACAGTTTCTTTATCCATTCATCAATTGAAGGACATCTAGGTTGGTTCCACAATCTGGCTATAATCACCATTCTAATTGGGGTGAGATGAAATCTTAGGGTAGTTTTGATTTGCATTTCTCTTATTACTAGAGATGTGGAACATTTTTTTCATATATCAGTTGATTACTTGTAGATCTTCTGTGAAGTGTCTGCTCCTTTCCTTAACCCATTTATTGATTGGATTATTTGTATTCTTGGTGTAAAGTGTTTTGAGTTCTTTATAGATTCTGGAGATTAGTGCTCTATCCCAAGTGTGTGTGGCAAAGATTTTCTCCTACTCTCTAGGCTCTCTCTTCACATTGTTGATTGTTTCTGTTGCTGAGAAAAGGTTTTTTTACTTCGAGTCTATTCCAATTATTGATCCTGCTTTTATTTATTTATTTATTTTTTGCTTTGGGAGTCACATTAAGGAAGTCTGATCCTAAGCCGACATGATGAAGATATGGACCTACTTTTTCTTTTATTAGGTGCTGGGTCTCTGGTCTAATTCCTAGGTCCTTGATCCACTTTGAATTGAGTTTTATGAAGGGGAGATATAGAGGTTTAGTTTCATTTTGCTGCATATGAATTTCCAGTTTTCCCAGCACTGTTTGTTGAAGAGGCTATCTTTTCTCCATTGTATGTTTTTGGCATACAATGTATATTTTGTCTAGTATATTTTGTCTAGTAATTATGTAGGTTCATCTCTGTGTCTTCAACTCTGTACCATGGATCTACCTGTCTATTTTGGTGCCAATACCATGCCATTTTTGTTACTATTGCTCTGTAGTATAGTTGAAGTTCTGGTATTGTGATACCACCTGCTTGCTCTTCTTGATGAGGATTGCTTTGGCTATTCTGGATCTCTTATTCTTTCAAATGAATTTCATGATTGCTTTCTCTGTTTCCATGAGGTACATCATTGAGATTTTAATTGGAATTGCATTGAATTTGTATTGCACTTTTGGTAGTATGGTCATTTTGACAATATTAATTCTGTCTATCCAAGAGCATGGGAGATCTTTCCATCTTCTAAGGTTTTCTTCAATTGCTTTCTTTAGTGTTCTGTAGTTCTCATTGTAGAGGTCTTTTACCTCTTTTGTTAAACTGATTCCCAAATATTTTATTGTTGAGGCTATTGTAAATGAGGTAGTTTTCCTAAATTATCTTTCAGAGAATTCATCACTTATGAATAAAAATCCATTAGATTTATGAGTGTTGATTTTATATCCTGCTTCTTTACTGAATTCACTTATGAATTCCAGAAGTTTTCTGGTGGAATTTTTGACTCCTCAAAATATAGAATCATATCATAAGCAAATAGTGATAGTTTGAGTTCTTCTTTTCCTATTCATATCCCTTTAATTTCTTTGGTCTAATTGCTCTGGCTAGGTTTCAAGGACAATGTTGAATAGAAGTGGTGAAAGAGGGTATCCCTGCCTTGTTCCAGGTTTTAGGGGGAATGCTTTCGTTTTTTCTCCATTTAGAATGATGTTGACCACGGGCTTACCATAGATAGCCTTTACAATGTTGAGGTATGTCCCTACTATCCCTATTTTTTCTAGTGTTTTGAGCATGAAGGGGTGCTGTATTTTATCAAATGCTTTTTCTGCATCTATTGAAATAATCATGTGATTCTTAACATTAAGCCTGTTGATGTGGTGAATGACATTTATTGATTTCCAGATGCTGAACCAACCTTGCATCCCTGCCATAAAACCCACTTGATCATGGTGCACTATATTTTTAATATGTTTTTGTATGTGATTTGCTAAAATTTTGTTAAGAATTTTTGCATCTATGTTCATTAGGGATATTTGTCTGAAATTTTCTTTCCTTGATGTGTCTTTGTCTGGTTTAGGTATCAGGGTGATATTAGCTTCATAGAATGAGTTTGGGAGGGTTCCCTCCTCTTCTATTTCATGAAATACTTTGAGGAGTATTGAAATGAGTTCTTCTTTGAAGGTCTCGTAGAACTTGACTGTGAATCCATCTCATCTGGATTTTTCTTGGTTGGTAGGCTTGATTACTTCTCCTATTTCAAACTTGAAATTGATCCATTTAAAATTGCTTATGTCCTCCAGATTAAGTTTGGGTGGATCATATGTCTCTAGAACCCTGTTGATGTCTTTGAGATTTTCTATTTTGTTGGAGTATAGATTTTCAAAATAGCTTCTAATTATGTTTTGTATTTCAATAGTGTCTGTCATGATATTTCCTTTATCATGATGAACTTTAGTAATTTGAGTTTTTTCTCTCCTTCTTTTCATTAGTGTGGCTAAGGGTTTATCAATTTTGTTTATGTTTTCAAAGAACCAACTTTTCATCTTGTCAATTTTTTGAATTGTTTCTTTTGTTTCAATTTCATTGATTTCAGCTCAGATTTTAATTATTTCCTACCTTCTACTACTTTGGTGTTGATCTATTCTTTTATTTCTAGGGCTTTGAGCTGTAATGTTAGGTCATTTATTTGTTGACTTTTTCATCTTTTATTGAATGTGCTCTATGCAATGAATTTTCCTTTTACTACTGCTTTCATAGTGTCCCAGAAATTTTGATATGTTGTATTGTTGTTCTTGTTTACATCTAACAATTTTTTTTAATGTCCCCACTGATGTCTTTAGTTATCTGTGTATCATTCAATAGTGCATTATTTAGTCTTCAGGTATTGGAGTAGTTTCTGTTTTTTCTTTTATCATTGATTTCTAATTTCATTCCTTTATGATCTAATAGAAAACAAGGTTGTATCTCTATTTTCTGAATTTGCTAAGAGTAGCTTTGTGGCATAACATATGGTCTATTTTAGAGAAGGATCCCTTTGCTGCTGAGAAGAAGGTGTATTCAATTGTTGATGAATATGCTATGCATGTCTCTTAAGTCTAAAATATTGATCGTATTATTGAGTTCTATGGTTTCTTTGTTAAATTTTTGTTTGGAAGATCTATCCAATAGTGAAAGAGGTTTGTTAAAGTCACCTGGTATCATTGTGTTGTGGTCTACTTGGTTCCTCGAATTGAGAAGGATTTGTTTAAAGTACATGGATGCACTATTGTTTGGGCATAAATATTTATGATTGTTATGTCTTGCTGATTTATACCTCCCTTAAGTAGTATAAAATATCTTTCTTTATTCCTTCTGACTAACTTTGGCTTGAAGTTCACTTTATCTGATATGAGAATGGAAACCCCCTCTTTTTACTGAGTCTGTGTGCATGGTATGATTTTTCCCATCCTTCCACCTTTAGTTTTTGAGTATCTTTTTCTATGAGATGAGTCTCTTGAAGGCAGCATATTGTTGACTCTTTTTTTTTTTTTTTAAATACAATCTGTCAGTCTGTGTCTTTTGATTGATGGGTTTAGGCCATTAACACTCAGGGTTATTATTGAGATATGACTTGGATTCCTGGTCATTTTGGCTTATTTTTGGCTTTTAACTTGACTTGGTTTCTCCTTTATTTGGTTATTCTTTTAGGGTAGTTTCTCCCTTTGCTGACTTATATTGTTGTTTTTCATTTTTCTTCATGGAATATTTTGCTGAGAATATTCTGTAGTGCAGGCTTTCTATTTGTAAATTGTTTTAGCTTTTGTTTATCATTGAAAGATTTTATTGCATCATAGAACCTGAAGGTAAGTTTTACTGGGTATAAGATTCTTGGTGGGTATTCATTTTCTTTCAGAGCTTGGAATATGTTGTTCCAGTCCCTTCTTGCTTTTATGATCTGGGCTGAGTAATCTGCTGATATTTTTATTTGTTTCCCCCTATATGTAAACTGATGCTTTTCTCTTCCAGCCTTTAAAATTCTATCTTTATTTTGTATGTTAGGTATTTTCATTATAATGTGCCTTTGTGTGGATCTGTTGTAATTTTGTACATTTGGTGTCCTGTAAGCCTTTTGTATTTGATTTTCCATTCATTCTTCAAATTTGGTATATTTTTTGGTATTATTTCATTGAATAGATTATTCATTCCTTTGGATTGTGTTTCTGTGCCTTCCTGAATTCCAATAATCCTTTAATTTGGTCTTTCATGATATTAATTCTTGGAGGTTCAATTCATGATTCCTTACCATCTTCTCTGTTTGACCAACTTTGTTTTCAAGACAAATATTTTGTCTTCATTGTCTGAGGTTCTGTCTTCCAAGTGATCTAGCCTATTGATTATGCTTTCTACTGAGTTTTTATTTGGCTTATTGTTTCCTTCATTTGAAGGATTTCTGGTTTTTTTTTTTTTTCAGAATCTCTCTTTATTGAAATGATCCTTTTCTTCCCTCATTTTCTCTTTTAACTGTTTATTGATGTGATCATTGATCACCTACATTTGCTCTCTTACCTCATGGTTTGCTTCTTGGATCCTTTTAATTATGTACATTCTGAATTCCCTTTCAGACATTTCTTCTTCCATGCTGTCATTGGATTCTATTGATATAATATCTAGGTTTTTTTGGGACACTTTCTTGGCCTGTTTTCTCATATTGTTCATATATCTTCCCCTCTAGCAGTGTGAACTTGAAGTATTACAGTTTTCCCCCATAGGCTTTAGTGTCCCTGCAGGTTTCTAATACCTCACCTTGAAGTGAGAGATCAATATTAGCAGCACACAATACAAACAATGTGCATCCTTAGCCCAAATAGTCCCTATTATATATTAGCCATATTTTCTTAATAAACAGAGCTGATGAGTTCAATTATTATCTACAGCATAACCCAATAGGTTTACAATAAGGACCACAATTTCTAATGGTGGACAAAGTGGATAGGAATGAGTATAGGATATAACATTAATGAGGTAAGAAGTGAGTCTATAGAGGTACTATATCCTAGGAATAAAAAATTCTGAAAGCAGAATTAAAAGAAATAGGTTGTTAGCATGAGAAAAGGGAGAAAGAGTCTCCATGAACCCAAATAGATAAGAGGAAAATAGAGTAAAAAAATATAAATAAAAAAAAGTAGGAATAATAGTAGGTGTAATAGGAATAATTATAATAATACTATTAAAAAATATACAATAAAACTATATTGTACTGTTCAAACTTCCTAGTCTTCAGTAGCCTGATGCCTGAGGGGAACTTGATAATGTGTGTCCCAAGAAGGGTGCTGTCTCACTATGGATGGTGGCCTCCAGGTCAGGAATAATCTATGCTAGCGAGCAGATGCACTCCTGCGTGTTGATCAATGTCAGCTGCAGTGTGGGAACTAGACCATGGACTGGGGCACGCTCCTGGTCTTCGTTTTGGAAACGGTGAGTACTGGGCCTGGTGTCTGGGCTGCTGTAATGATATCTGAATGCTCAGATTTTAAATGGTGGATTCTAAAGAGAATTTTTGAAATGTTTATACACACACACACACACATACATACATATATATATATATGTATTTATATAGAATCATACAGATATATATCTCCTAGAGGTCTATGTTAACAACTATATATTTTAAAAATGTAAATTTCCATATGTGATAAAATTTTTACTTAAAAAAGAATATCAGGTAAACATTAGACTTCTGATTTACAACCCTAAAATTTAAAAGAGTGAAAATATTTCAAGATCTTTGAAAGATGAAGAGTAACATTTTATGAATCCTATTTCCAAATCAGTTTCTATGTCTATGTGAGTCCATGAATATCAATGATTATAACTATTTATTCTGATTTTAAAAGACACCAAAAAACTTACATGTCTAGCAGAGATAGAGTATTTAAGTAAATTAGGATACATATGTGAATTAATATTTAATATTTTTAAATTATGGGAAAATCCTTGTAAGATATAAAGGAAAAATAGGATTCAAAAATATTTCAATAATGAGAAAATGCTCATCAAAGAAAGTTTAGTGCGTCTTTTATTAAACATTTTCTCTTGACCTTCCTCCTAGGTGTCTCTTTCTTTTTTTTTTTTTTAAAGTCTCAGCCTGTGCTGACTTTTACTATTTAATTTTTAAAATTAAACATGTAACAATTAAGATCTTATCTGATCATTCCAATGATGACCTTCTATATAAAGTCTTGGGAGAAAATGAAGTAGGCAGAGTGGCTGTTTCACAGTTTTGATTAAATGTCACATCTTTGATGAGGTCTATTTGGACCACACTTTCAAGATTCCATCCAACCTCTCTTCTTCCCTATGATTGACCTTCCACACTGTGCGTGCTCTACTTTTTTCTCTTTGACATAGCATATTTTATCTGCTACCCTACCATATTATTTATTTATTATGTTTATTGTAGGATATTTAGTATGAATATGTGGGTATGTTTTCTGTCCCAAATGAGAACTTCATTTGTTTGTCCTAGTAATTGATTCTGCTCCACCACTGGCTGGGTATCAGTATACAGCTAGTGGGAATGAATATTGAGGACCTGCTTTCTTCCTACTGGTGCATGTATGTCTCCATGAGAGACTATAGTGCTGCTGAATTGATAGAACTTGGAAGAAGTTTAGGCAGAAAGCCAGGGAAATGGAGCAGACTTTGGGACTCTGGTACTGGCAGCATAGTCCTATCAGGGAGAGAACTGAATAAAACTCTCGGTCACCCACACCCTACCCTACAGCAGCATTCACTTTCAGCTGGTAATGAGGACCATGCCATCTGACTGATATTGCTTATAAAAATGCTTACCTAACGTAAGCCTCTAGGACGGAAGAACTGCAAGGCCTCCTAAGAGAGTTAAAATGAAGCAGACCGTTTATACAGCCAACCACACTGGTCCTGATAATGAAACATTCACATCAGGAACGAAGGACAGTTCTCCAAATGCTTCAGAGCAATATTATGGAACTCTGGTCTCAATCTTGAGCCCTCTAGTTGGTCTTCCTGTTTTCTGAGCAGCACAGGCTGTGGCTGCTATGGGAGAAACTGAAAAGATTAAGAAGTGAGAAATAACAGCGTGGATCACAAAAAGTAGCAAAGAGAGGGCAAAGGAAATACAAAGGGTCCAAATAAAAACGGCAAAAGCAAGATGCCTTCATGCGGGAAGGACAATCATAGACTTTTCTTCCCCAAAGAAATTTACATAGCCCAACCATATGTCATGGGACCATGGGGACAAGTCTAGCCTGGGGGGCAAACCTGACACAGTATGGATGTTTCATGATATTAATGATGCGATGTTAACTTCTGAGTCTTTTCCTCACCTAGAGAAGGCAACTCAAACTGTGTGGTGTATCTTTAGGAGAGAGTATGGACCATTGACCCTCCACATTGCAAGGACCTGGGCTGTCTGCCAAGTATTTGGGGCTATCTGGTTGGGGTATTGCTGTTAAAGATAAAGTCCAAGTTTCCCTATTCCCAAACAGTCACAGAACTTCTTGGGAACGTTAAAATGCTTTTGTCCCTCCAAAGGAAAGCCTGATGGTACTGGGAACTTAAACATCTTGAGATCTTTTCTCAAAAAAATGTAGCCGCAGAGCAATTGCAAGAATCAGGCATGCCAGTCCAGGAACAGCCCTAGGTATTAGATGCTTTTAGCTGCCCTGATGGGCTTAAGGGGATCCTGTGGCAATGGCAGGGCAATAAACAGATTCCCATAGGTCCCCTGTCACAGCTATGGAACAAGGCAAAGATATGGAAAGACATCTGGAAGCAACTTCATTTGAAACTGTGCATAGTTTCTATGGCAGCACACGGCCGTACTCTTCTGCCAGGCTCAGAAAGCAGATGACCTAACAAGTTAAATGACTGGAAGATAAGCCAGTTGAAGATGTAACTGCTTGGCTATCTAGAAAGACAGATCATGAAGAAACAAAGCTTTATGGTCCACAGCAAATAATGGGGCTCCCATGAAGATAATCAGACCCTGTATGTACCTGTGCCTTTTACTCTGTATGTTCCATGCAGCAGCCATGGCTAATGCTTCAGGTGATGGGTAAATAGCTTGAGAAACAAAGGCACCCCAGTGGCAGGGTGACTTCACTGGACCCTTCCCCCCATCAGAGGCTGCAAGTGTGCCCTCGCATGTGCAAACACATACCAGACTGCCTCAGGCATGTGTTTGTGGAAACATCATGACTGTTATTTCATAAATTTCCTAACTTACTGCTTAGCTCTTAAGATAAATGTTACATTTTGCAATGCTATCATATTGTAGCGTATTTAACGACATAGAGCAATGGTCATGGATGCTTTAAAGAGGAAGCAAAACTATGTTTACTATTGGATCATAATTTACTTTTTATTGCTTTTTATGTTTTCAAATACTTATGATAAACATGTATTGTGTTAGAATGATAAAAACTGGTTTTAAAGTTAAGATCTTTCAACCTGATTATGCCTATTAGAGTAGATGTTTCCTAAAGACTAATGTCATGTGAAAACTTTCAAATGCATTTGAAGATTGAATGATTTCACCTCTGAGAAGTTTAAATTCCAGTCATAGTTCTGAAAATGTAAAAGCAACATTCATCAATGAGCATTTATTAGCATATCATGAGTAATTTGGTGTTGTGTTTGTATTACAGTTATGTCTCTAGATGATGTATACTTCTACATTATAAATGCTTGAAGATGATCAAAAAAGCTATAGATCACATATGACAGATGAGCAGTTTTAACCTTTAGTTTTATTTAACTAGAATAAGAGAGAATTTCATACATTGTTGTGTCAGTTTTCTAGTTTCATAGATGGGAAAACTAAGGCCAGAGTACCACATCAATTAGAGGGAGGCAAGATTCCACACAGAGAGGTCACACAGAGAATTTGCAGTTATATAATAGAATGTTCCAAGTTTGATGACAATCCCCATCAGTTCTCTTAACTCACAATTCTCTGTTCAAATAATTTCTTTCTTCATAAAGTTATGCAGATCAGTTTCACTTCTTATGACTAGTTATCCACTAATAAATACAACAAAACACTTTTATATGTACATAAGGCTTCTGCTTCCTCTTCAAGATGTGTGGATGCCAAGAAATCAAAGTGCCCATACAGAAGAAAAAAACTAGAAGAAAGCAAGAAGAAAAATCATGGTTGAAGTGTGGCATTCAGAATACAGAAAGAATACTGAAAGCTATTACACACCAAGACCATTGCTACATATTCTTTGGATATGTGAGTTAAAACTCTCAACATTCCAGTGAGATGGATGCTATTATTACAATCCTATTGTGTGAGTGAAGTCCTTGAAACTCAGAATAGGAAGTAAATTTGCCTTTTAGTCACATATCTAAAGAGAGTGCTTTGAGCATATAACTCCTGAGCAGAGATTCCACCCTTAACCACCAAATCTAAAATGTCAAAACTGAAAAAAAAAAAAAAAAGTTTGGTTCAAGAGAAATTAAAGATTCTTAGTTTGGCTATATCAAAAACAGAAGATAAAGCACTTTCTGAGGGCTTTTCTCAACAGCAATTATCTCAGCATCAATACAGCTCTACTGAGGCAACTCCCTGTTGCAAGACCTGGGATAAAGCATGGGAAATAAAGTTTAAGGAAATAAACTTTAAAGTTTCTTAAAAGATTAATTTGATAAAAGCTCAAAGTTCTATTGATTTCAGGATTTTTCTCATACAATTTTATGTCACACAAAAGCAATCTGCCATTAGCAATGAGTTTTTAATTACAGTTTGGAAAATCTTCACATAACATCTCATTTACTTATCCCAATAATCCTGAAATACGCTATATTATTAATATTAGGTTATAATTTAGAATAGTGGTGCTGAAAATTAATACATCAAAGTCACCGCACACTATAATGTAATGATCTCAATCCCAATTCAGAAGTTAAAGGTTAGCACCTGAGAATTTGCATTTCTAACAAGTTCCCAGTGGCGGATACCATTGAGCACCACAACGAAGTGACTAGTTTTGAAAATTCTGCTTTAGGGAATACCTTCCCTTATATTTAGCTACTTTTAAAAGAAAGAACCAAGTTTTTAAAAATTATTTTAAATTGTCATGTAATATTTATACGTATTTGTGGAGTACATTGTGTTTTGGTATATGTGTGCATTGTGAAACAATCATATCAAAGTAATAACCTATCCATTATCTCAAATATTTATCATTTCTTCATGGTGAAAACATTCAAAATTTTGTCTTACAGCTTTGAATATACAATATGAAGTATACAATATTGTTGACTGTAGTCACCCTACCACACAACAGAACACCATAACATCTCTTCTACCCAACTCTACCTTTGTACCTGGGTTAATCAGCATTTTGCCCCTGTGATGAAAACACTCAATGAAAACGACTTAGAGGAGGGAAAGTTTATTTTGGCTTCTGGTTTCAGAGGTTCAGTCCAGGGTCAGACAATACCATTGCTCTGACCAGGGACGATTCAGAACATCTTGGCAGAAAGTTGCACAGTTTATGGTGGTCAGGAAGTAGAGGGAGAGGGAGAATCCAGGAAGATAAGCTGTAGTCCCCAAGGAAAGTCCCCAGAGACCCACCTTCTCCAATCATGCCCCTCCAGTCTGCAGTTACCACCCAGTATAGTAGACCTTTCAAATTATTAATCCATCACATGGATCAATCCACTCAGTAGGTTAGTGCTCTCACGATCGAAACACTTCACCTCTGAACACTCCCGTATTGCCTATTATAAGAGCTTATTAGGAGATGCCTCATATCCAAACCATAACAATATCTTATTGATGAATCTCTCCCTAATTCCCCTTTCTAACCCCAGCTCCAGCCTCAACTAGGGGGCCTAGAGGACCTACCTTTTTAGATTCCACTTCTGAGTGAGCTACTGTGGTGCTGGCCTTTCTGTGCCTGACTTATTTCACTTAGCATCATGTCCTCTGTGTTCATCCATGTTGCTACAAATGACAAGATTTCATGTTGTTTAATGCATGGGTAGGATCCCATTGTGTGTGTGTGTGTGTGTGTGTGTGTGTGTGTGTGTGTGTACATATATATCACCCTTTCCTTATGCATTCATCTACATTTGGACCACTTAGGTGATTAGGTGATCAACTTAGGTCGATGCCATATCTTGACCATTGTGAACCATGAACCGTGCCACAATAGACATAGGAGGGCAAGTAGCAGGAAGAAGGAGATTTAGATTCCAGGTTTCTGTTTCTGGATCTCAATGTCTATTTGAGTGCACCATTTCAACATGGTTTCACTAATAACTATTAATGTTATTGTTTTTCTGAACCATTCGAGAATAAGTTCTTCATATTGTAGCTCTTTCCTCTTAAATATCTCAGTGTGTATGTTTGTCTGTTAGAAATTTCCAACATAGAGTTGCTATTTTTTCCTTTCCTAACAATATGCATTCTATGGGGATACATTAAGTCATGCAAATACCCTGATCTTCAAGAAATTTTCTTTTTCCATATTTAACATGCATTAATGGTTTTTGCTTGAATGATTTTTACTGTGGTGGCTATAAGATGATTATGTCTTGTACTTCAGTGCTCTCTCTGTGTACACTACTGGGAGCTTGACATGCAAAATGAGAATCCCTTCTTCCTCATTTATTGATTGATTATAGAAGTGGTCTCATGAAGTCCTATTTTTCCAAGGGTGGTTATACCATTTGTTCATTTCAAATTGCCCCGTATTCAGCCAGTGGAGTGCCTTCGAGCTGACTTCTATGTCATTGTGGCAACACCACAGTGGTTTCAGGCACCTTCTAACTATCTGACATAAACAGTGTTCCAGGTTTGAATGGATCTTCCATGTTCCAGCCCTGTACTCAGTCTGTCCTCTGAGGAGACCTGACTATCTGTAATGGATAATGGCATCAGAAGACACTCTCAGCACTAGCTGTGTTTGTTGCCACTGGATTGCCTTTGATTCTTGTCTCTTACAATGGACAGAGCTAGAAAATAAAAACATGTTTTCATTGTCACACATACACTTGTACACACACACACACATACATATATGTCTTAGAAATCTGAGTTCACACTGATATCTCTAATTCTAATCCATCATCATAGGGCTCTTCCTGAAGTTCTCCTACTCCAATCTGTAACTCTGAAGCATTAACTTTCATGTTCACTCCTATAATACATTCAGAACTGTTTCAGAATCGCTTCATCTACATAATTGCCCAGAACTCCAATACATACACACACCAAAACAAAACAAAACAAAAAAAACACACAACAACAAAAAAATCAACAACAAAAGACACACACTGAAAGGATTCAGGGTGTGCTTTTGTTTCATCCTCCACTATATTCCATTCTGGACCAAGGGCATAGATTCAACTAATGTGTTCATAATTTACTTGACCTTGTGCCTTCCCTTCCCCGACTTTAATTCAATTAAAATGCCCTTGGGTTCATCCGTTTCAACTTGCTTTCAGTTTTACTGCTTTGAGGTTCTTACTGTTTGTTTTCTTTTTCCATCCTTGTTGGTTTAATTTTGTTTTCTGAATATGCAGAATATTAGAAAGCTTCTAAAAGCCAAAAACATGCAGGGCAAGGTGGTGCACACCTATCATCCCAGAGGCTCCGGAGGCTGAGGCAGGAGGATGGTGAGCTCAAAGCCTGTCTCAGTAACTTAGAGAGACCTTAAGCAGCTTAGGAAGACCCTGTCTTAAAAAAAGGGGAGTCCCGAGGATGTGGCCTAATGGTTAGACTCAATCCCCGATACAAAAACAAACAAAAAAATAAGAGAGAAAACATGCAGAGGTTTATTTAAAGACGAGTCAGTCCTGCCATACAACCACCACAGTCTCCAAACACCTTGAAAATAACCACCTTCATTATGTGCTGGTTTCTTTTTCTTTTTCTTTTTCTTTTTTTTTTTTTTTCTTTTTGTGACATATTTCTTTTATTTTTTTCTTAGTGAAGACAATCTTGTGCCAAATTAAAAAGGACCATGATATTTATTATACATAAAAATAGACTTATAATTTAGTGTTATCCTTTTTGGGGGACTGGGTAGGCACCAGGATTTAGCCCAGGGGTGCTTAACAACTGAGTCACATTCCCCAGCCCTTTTTTTTTTCTTTTATTTTAATTAAAAATCATAAATTTACATAGAGTAATGTTGTTTGATTCATTCTGTTATTTTTTTCCCTTCCCCCCACCCCTCCCACCCCTCTTTTCCCTCTATACAGTCCTTCCTTCCTCCATTCTTACCACCCTCCTTATCCCTAACCCTAAACCTAACCCTAACCCTAACGCTAACCCCTCCTACCCCCCCTTATATGTCCTCATCCACTTATCAGCGAGATCATTCGTCCTTTAGTTTTTTGAGATTGGCTTATCTCACTTAGCATGATATCCTCTAATTTCATCCATTTGCCTGCAAATGCCATAATTTTATCATTCTTCATGGTGGAGTAATATTCCATTGTATATATATGCCACAGTTTCTTTATCCATTCATCAACTGAAGGGCATCTAGGTTGGTTCCAAAATCTGGCTATAGTGAATTGAGCAGCTATGAACATTGATGTGCCTGTATCTCTGTAGTATGCTGATTTTAGATCCTTTGGGTATAGGCCAAGGAGTGGGATAGCTGGGTCAAATGGTGGTTCCATTCCAAGCTTTCTGAGGAATCTCCATACTGCTTTCCAGAGTGGCTGCACTAATTTGCAACCCCACCAGCAATGTATGAGTGTACCTTTCTCCCCACATCCTCGCCAACACCTATTGTTGCTTATGTTCTAGAAATTTGTTTTGTTTTTTGAGGTGGTATAGGCAAAAAAACAAAAAACAAAAAAAGAATCTGAAACTATCTTATACACATTAAAAGATTATGGAATTGAGAGGAACAAGAAAGAAACTTTCCCTTTCTGTCTTAAGCATTGTATACATTCTTTTGCATTTTTCACTGAAAAATACATCTAGGCAGTCATTCCATATCAGTTCACAGTTATTGTACGCATTCATTTTTTTTTATTGCTCCAAAGTGTAACATTGAGCACACCGAGTCCCTGCCCAGCTACCAGGCCCACTGCCCACCTGCATCTTCCTCGACAAGGCCCAAACCCCAGCCTGAACGGCTGTCTTCTGTGCTCACACCCCAGCCCATGGTCTAGCACCTGCACTGCAGCTGACCACCTATCAACATGTGAGGTAGCCTCTGCCCACTAGCACTGATTATTTCTGACCTGGACAGCACCCTTCTTGGGACACTACATTATCAAGTTTCCCTCAGGCATCAGGCTACTAAAGACTAGGAAGTTTGAACTGTACAGTATAGTTTTATTGTAGAATTTTTAAATAATTAGTAGTAGTGTTATGATTATTCCTATTACATCTACTATTATTCCTACTTTTTCTTTTACTTATATTTTTTCACTCTCTCTCTTTTCCTCTTATCTATTTGATAAGAGTCCTTGGAGACTCTTTCTCCCTTTTCTCATGCTAACAACCTATTTCTTTTATTTCTGCTTTTACTATTCCTAGGACATAGTACCTCTATAGACTCACTTCTTACCTCATTAATGTTATATCCTACATTCATTCCTTTCCACTTTGTCCACCATTAGAAATTGTGGTCCTTATTGCAAACCTATTGGGTTATGCTGTAGATAATAATTGAACTCATCAGCTCTGTTTATTAAGACAATATGATTAATATCTTAATAGGGACTATTTGGGCTAAGGATGCACATTGTTTGTATTGTGTGCTGCTAATATTGATCTCTCACTTCAAGGTGAGGTATTGGAAACCTGCAGGGACATTATAAGTCTATGGGGGGAAACTGCAATAACTTGAATTCACACTGCTAGAGGGGAAGACACATGAATGACATGAGAAAAAGGGGAAGAAAGTTTCCCAAACAAACTTAGATGCTATATCAATGGAATCCAATGATAGCATGGAAGAAAAAAATGTCTGAAAGGGAGTTCAGAATATACATAATTAAAGTGATCAGAGAAGCAAACAATGAGATAAGAGAGCAAATGTAGGCAATCAATGATCACACCAATAAACAGTTAAAAGAGCAAAAGCAGGAAGCAAAGGATCATTTCAATAAAGAGATAGAGATTCTGAAAAAAAAGCCAGAAAAACAGAAATCCTTCAAATGAAGGAAACAATAAACCAAATTAAAACTCAATAGAAAGCATAATCAACAGGCTAGATCACTTGGAAGACAGAACCTCAGACAATGAAGACAAAATATTTGATCTTGAAAACAAAGTCAACCAAACAAAGAAGATGGTAAGGAATCATTAACAGAATCTCCAAGATTTTGAGATATCATGAAAAGACCAAATTAAAGGATTATTGGAATTCAGGAAGGCACAGATACACAATCCAAAGGCATGAATAATCTATTCAATAAAATAATCTATTCAATATCAAAAAATACCCCAAATCTGAAGAATGAAATGGAAAATCAAATACAAGAGGCTTACAGGACACCAAATGTACAAAATTACAACAGATCCACACAAAGGCACATTATAATGAAAATACCTAACATACAAAATAAAGATAGAATTTTAAAGGCTGGAAGAGAAAAGCATCAGTTTACATATAGGGGGAAACAAATAAAAATATCAGCAGATTACTCAGCCCAGATCATAAAAGCAAGAAGGGACTGGAACAACATATTTCAAGCTCTGAAAGAAAATGGATGCCGACCAAAATTCTTACACCCAGCAAAACTTACCTTCTGATTTTTTAATGCAATAAAATCCTTCCATGATAAACAAAAGCTAAAACAATTTACAAATAGAAAGCCTGCACTACAGAATATTCTCAGCAAAATATTCCATGAGGAAGAAATGAAAAAAAAAAAAACAAACAAAAACGATGTAAGTCAGCAAAGGGAGAAACTACCCTAAAAGAATAGCCAAATAAAGGAGAAACCAAGTCAAGTTAAAAGCCAAAAATAAGCCAGGATGACCAGGAATACAAGTCATATCTCAATAATAACTCTGAGTGTTAATGGCCTAAACCCATCAATCGAAAGACAGATTGGCAGATTGGATTTTAAAAAAAAGACCCAACAATATGCTGCCTTCAAGCTACTCATCTCATAGAAAAAGATACCCACAAATTGAAGGTGAAAGGATGGGAAAAAATCATACCATGCACTCATGTAAAAAGCGGGGGTTTCTATTCTCATATCAGATAGGGTGAACTTCGAGCCAAAGTTGGTCAGAAGGGATAAAGAAGGACATTTCATACTACTTAAGGGAGGTATAAATCAGCAAGACATAACAATCATAAATATTTATGCCCCAAACAATAGTGCACACATGTACATTAAACAAATCCTTCTCAATTCCAGGAACCAAGTAGACCACAACACAATGATACTAGGTGACGTTAACACACCTCTTTCACCATTGGACAGATCTTCCAAACAAAAATTTAACAAAGAAACCATAGACCTTAATAAAATAATTTAGACTTAACAGACACATATAGCATATTCCATCCAATCAACCAGTGAATACACTTTCTTCTCAGCAGCACATGGATCCTTCTCTAAAATAGACCATATGTTATGCCACAAAGCTACTTTTAGCAAATACAAAAAAATAGTGATACTAACATATCAAATCAAAATGGAATGAAATTAGATATCAATGAAAAATAGAAACTACTCCAACACCTGAAGACTACATTATTGAATGATGCATGGATAACAGAAGACAACAGGGGAGAGAGATTAAAAGAAAATTCCTAGAGGTAAACAAGAACAACAATACAACATATCAGAATATCTGGGATGCTATGAAAGCAGTACTAACAGGAAAATACATTACATGAAGTGCATTCAATAAAAGTAGAAAAAGCCAACAAATAAATGACCTAACATTACAGCTCAAAGCCCTAGAAAAAGAAGAAGAGATCAACACCAAAAGTAGTAGAAGACAGGAAATAATTAAAATCTGAGCTGAAATCAATGAAATTGAAACAAAAGAAACAATTCAAAAAGTTGACAAAAAAAGTTGGTTCATTGAAAAAATAAAATTGTTAAATCCTTAACCACATTAACAAAAAGAAGGAGAAAGAAACTCAAGTTACTAAAATTTGTGATGACAAAGAAAATATCACAACAAATACTATTGAAATACCAAACATAATTAGAAGCTATTTTGAAAACCTATACTCCAACAAAATAGAAATTCTTGAAGACATCTATAAGTTTCTAGAGACATATGATCCACCCAAGTTGAATCTGGAGGACAATTTAAATAGATCAGTTTCAAGCAACAAAATAGAAGAAGTCACCAAAAGCCTACCAACAAAAAAAAGTTTGGGACGAGATGGCTTCACAGTCAAGTTCTACAAGACCTTCAAAGAAGAGCTCATTCCAATACTCCTCAAACTATTCCATGAAATAGAAGAGGAGGGAACTCTTCCAAACTCATTCTATGAAGCTAATATTTCCCTGATACCAAAACCATAAAAAGACACATCAAGGAAAGAAAACTTCAGATCAACACCCTAATGAACATAGATGCAAAAATTCTTAACAAAATTTTAGCAAATCACATACAAAAACATATTAAAAAGGTAGTACACCATGATCAAGTGGGTTTTATCCCAGGGATGCAAGGCTGGTTCAGCATCTGGAAATCAATAAATGTAATTCACCACATCAACAGGCTTAATGTTAAGAAACACATGATTATTTCAATAAATGCAGAAAAACATTTGATAAAATACAGCACCCCTTCATGCTCAAAACACTAGAAAAAATAGGGATGGTAGGAACATACCTCAATATTGTAAAGGCTGTCTATGCTAAGCCCGTGGTCAACATCATTCTAAATGGAGAAAAACTGAAAGCATTCTCCCAAAAAACTGGAACAAGGCACGGAAACCCTCTTTCACCACTTCTATTCAAAATTGTCCTTGAAACTCTAGCCAGAGCAATTAGATAGACCAAAGAAATTAAAGAGATATGAATAGGAAAAGAAGAACTCAAACTATCACTATTTGCTGATGACATGATTCTGTATTTAGAGGAGTTAAAAAATTCTACCAGAAAACTTCTAGGACTCATAAATGAATTCAATAAAGTAGTAGGATATAAAATCAAAACTCATAAATCTAATGCATTTTTATTCATGGTGATGAAACCTGTGAAAGAGAAATTAGCCTCAATAAATAAAATATTTGGGAATTAATCTAACAAAAGAGGTGAAAGACCTCTACAATGAGAATTACAGAACACTAAAGGAAGAAATTAAAGAAAACCTTATAAGATGGAAAGATCCCCTATGTTCTTGGATAGGCAGAATTAATATTGTCATAATGGCCATACTACCAAAAGTGTTACACAAATTCAATGCAATTCCAATTAAAATCCCAATGACATTCCTCATAGAAATAGGGAAAGCAATCATGAAATTCATTTGGAAGAATAAGAGACCAGTCCTTAGCAAGAAGAGCAAAGCAGGTGGTATCATAATACCAGAATTTCAATTCTACTACAGAGCAACAGTAACAAAAACAGCATGGTATGCCACCAAGATAGACAGGTAGATCAATGGTACAGAATAGAGGACATGGACACAAACCCAAATAAATATAATTTTCTCATACTAGACAAACATGCCAAAAACATACAATGGAGAAAAGATAGCCTCTTCAACAAATGGTGCTGGGAAAACTGGAAATCCATATGCAGCAAAATGAAATTAAACTTCTATCTCTCACCCTGCACAAAACTCAACTCAAAGTGGGTCAAGGACCTAGGAATCAGACCAGAAACTCTACACCTAATAGAAGAAAAAGTAGGTCCAAATCTTCATCATGTCAATTTAGGATCAGGCTTGCTTAAATGACTCCCAAAGCAAAGGAAACAAAAGCAGGAATCAATAATTGGGATAGATTCAAACTAAAAAGTCTTTTCTCAGCAAAGGAAACAATTAATAATGTGAAGAGAGAGCCTACAGAGTGGGAGAAAATCTTTGGCACACACACTTCCAATAGAGCACTAATAGCCAGAATCTAAAAGAACTCAAAAAATTTTATACCAAGAATACAAATAACCCAATCAACAAATGGGAGAAGGAAAGGTGCAGACACTTCACAGAAGATCTACAAGCAATCAACAGATATATGAAAAAATGTTCAACATCTCTAGTAATAAGAGAAATGCAAATCAAAACTACCCTAAGATTTCGTTTCACCCCAATTAGAATGTCTATTATCAGGAATATAAGCAATGATAGGTGTTGGCAAAAATTTGGGGAAAAAGGTTCACTCATACATCATACATTGCTGGTGGGGTTGCAAATTGGTGCAGCCACTCTGGAAAGCATTTGGAGTTTCTTAGAAAACTTGGACCCACCATTTGACCCAGCTCTCCCACTCCTTGATGTATACCTCAAGGACTTAAAATTAGCATACTACAGTGATGCAGCCACATCAATGTTTATAGCAACTCAATTCACAGTAGCTAGATTGTGGAACCAACCTAGAAGCCCTTCAACAGATGAATGCAAAAAGAAATTGTGTTATATATACACAATGGAATATTATTCAGCCATAAAGAAGAATAAAATTATAGCATTTTCAGGTAAATGGATGCAGTTGGAGAATATCATGCTAAGTGAAATAAGCCAATCCCCCCAAAACCAAATACTGAGTGGTTTCTCTGATAAGTGGATGATGATACATAATTGGTAAGGGAAAGGTAAAGAAAGAATGGAGCAAGGATTAATTGTGTAGAGGGAAATGAGGTGTGGGGAAGAGGTGGGGAGATGGAAAGATAGTAGAATGAGACAAACATCATTACCCTATGTACATGTATGATTATGCAAATGGTACAACTGTACTTTGCATATAACCAGAGAAACAATAGTTGTACACCATTTGTGTACAATGAATAAAAATAAAAAATAAAAACAAAACAAAAAAATGTAACATTGAATGGGTGCCTTTTTTTTTCTTATCTGTTTGGATATTAAGTCACTTCCTGATGTTTGCAATTCCAAATGATGCTGGAATTAATGACCTTGAAAATATGTTTGTCTTCAGGATAAATTGCTAGGTTGAAGGGTAAATCATAGGTAACAGTGTTGAACATTGCCACTTTTATCTCTAGGGGGCTGTGACATTTTGCGTTCTGACTAATACAGATCCACAACAGCTTGCCTGCATACTATCTTGTCCAAGCCATTGATTCTTTTTCTTTCCCTCCCCCTCCCTCCCCATCTCCCTCCCTCCCTTCCTCCCTCTCCCTCCCTCCCTCCCTCCCTCTCCCTCCCTCTCTCTCTCTCTTTTCTTTCTTTCTTTCTTTCTTTCTTTCTTTCTTTCTTTCTTTCTTTCTTTCTTTCTTTCTTTCTTTCTTTCTTTCTTTCTCTCTTTCTCTCTTTCTCTCTCTCTCTCTCCCTCCCCCCCTCCCTCCCTCCCTCCCTCCCTCCCTCCCTCCCTTCCTTCCTTCCTTCCTTCCTTCCTTCCTTCCTTCCTTCCTTCCTTCCTTCCTTCCTTCCTTCTTCCTATCTTTCTTTCCAATTTGATATGAGAGGTGGTATTTCTTCTGTTTCTTTTTCTTTTCTTTTTTTAGTGTTGTCACATATTTTATTTTTATTTTTTTTTATTGTAAACAAATGGGATACATGTTGTTTCTCTGTACATGGCATAAAGGCATACCATTTGTGTAATCATAAATTTACATAGAGTAATGTTGTTTGATTCATTCTGTTATTTTTCCCCTTCCCCCCATCCCTCCCACCCCTCTTTTCCTTCTATACAGAGCTTCCTTCCTCCATACTTGCCCCCCTCCCTAACCCTAACTCTAACCCTAACACTAACCCTTCCCTCCCCCCATTATGTGTCATCATCCACTTATTAGCGATATCATTCTTCCTTTGGCTTTTTGAGATTGGCTTATCTCACTTAGCATGATATTCTCCAATTTCATCCATTTGCCTGCAAATGCCATAATTTTATCATTCTTTATAGCTGAGTAATATTACATTGTATATATATACCACAGCTTCTTTATCCACTCATCAATTGAAGGACATCTAGGTTGGTTCCACAGTCTGGCTATTGTGAATTGAGCAGCTATGAACATTGATGTGACTGTATCTCTGTAGTATGCTGATTTTAAGTCCTTTGGGTATAAGCCAAGGAGTGGGATAGCTGGGTCAAATGGAGGGTCCATTCCAAGTTTTCTAAGGAATCTCCACACTGCTTTCCAGAGTGGCTGCCCTAATTTGCAGCCCCACCAGCAATGTATGAGTGTACCTTTCTCCCCACATCCTCGCCAACACCTGTTGTTGCTCGTATTCTTGATAATCGCCATTCTAATTGGGGTGAGATGGAATCTTAGGGTGGTTTTGATTTGCATTTCTCTTATTACTAGAGATGTTGAGCATTTGTCCATATGTTTGTTGATTGCTTGTAGATCTTCTTCTGTGAAGCCCATTTGTCAACTGGATTATTTGAATTCTTGGAGTAGAGTTTTTTGAGTTCTTTATAGATTCTGGAGATTAGTGCTCTATCTGAAGTATGATTGGCAAAGATATTCTCCCACTCTGTAGGCTCTTTCTTCGCATTGCTGATAGTTTCCTTTGCTGAGAGAAAGCTTTTGAGTTTGAATCTATCCCAGTTATTGATTCTTGCTTTTATTTCTTGTGCTATGGGAGTCCTGTTAAGGAAGTCTGGTCCTAAGCCGACATGTTGAAGATCTGGACCTACTTTTTCTTCTATAATCTGCAGGGTCTCTGGTCTGATTCTGAGGTCCTTAATCCATTTTGAGTTTAGTTTCGTGCATGGTGAGAGATATGGGTTTAGTTTCATTCTGTTGCATATGGATTTCCAATTCTCCCAGCACCACTTGTTGAAGAGGCTATCTTTTCTCCATTGCATATTTTTGGCCCCTTTGTCTAGTATGAGAAAATTGTATTTATTTGGGTTTGTGTTCGTGTCCTCTATTCTGTACCATTGATCTAACTTTCTATTTTGGTATCAATACTATGCTGTTTTTGTTACTATTGCTTTGTAGTAGAGTTGAAGATCTGGTATTGTGATACCCCCTGTTTCACTCTTCCTGCTAAGGATTGCTTTAGCTATTCTGGGTTTCTTATTCTTCCAGATGAATTTCATAATTGCTTGCTCTATTTCTGTAAGGTATGTTGAAACTGAACATTTTTCTCAGGGTTATTTTATTAATCCTTTTTTGAATTTTTTATTCATAACATACTTATTTGTCCATAGTATTTGGGGGAGTTTCCTTAAACAATTCTTTGTATATTATGAATATCAAACCTTCTGCATGTGATATATATTTCAGTATGTTCTACCAGTTTGTCATTTTTCTTTTCTTGCCTATGGTGTTTATGTCATACAAATAATTTTAATTTTTAAGAGGTAAAATTTATTGGTGTAGTTTTATTTATTCATTTTTGGTCTCTGAATTTTGAATTATTTTGCTTCTCCCAGGTTATAGGAGAATTTATCATCATTAATGATACTTGTACAGTTTCATTTTATACAATTAAATCTCTGTGTTGTTAGATGCAGATTTAGTATGGTAGCAGGATATAAAAGTAGCATGTAACAATAGCATTTAAGTCCCCAAGTCATCACTGGTTAGAAGGTAGGGTGTTGGTTTTGTCAGTGTCTAGCATATCAATGGCTCACCTTGTTTCCCAGTTCAAGGTCTGATGCATTGATACTAATAGAGACAGAAATTCTTCAAATGGATGATATGTCATGTGCGCTTGTAGCACAGAGAATGCTATGGAAAGACACACGGAATACCTCCTTGTATTAAAAAAGGAAAGTGAAACTCAATCTTTGGTGATAAACACAAATACAAATATTGCCCACATTATGACAAATTTATCTTCTTGCCGAATAAACGAATTCCACTGAACTAAGAGGAATGGTGAAAGAAATTCTTCATTTAATTACACCAAGCCTCTCAATCTATGTTGCTTTAAAATTTTACATTAATTTAAATTTTGAAAAAGGAAAAAATATCATCCATACTTCCTCTGTTTTTCTTCTTTGGAGAGGTGGGTTGTATTCTCACTTGGCCTTTTCCGGTATGCACACAGAACTCCGCACTGAAGCACATTATCCATATCATTTATTTTCTTCTCTTCAGTTAACATTGCTTCCTAAGCACTTCCCACGTTTGTAGTCTTGATAATCATTATTTTCAACAGCTGTTTAGGGTTCCATCAGGTCGTTTTGCATATGTTATATGCCCTCTCTTTATTGTGGCAATAACTTCTAACTTATCTCTCAATTTCCACTCTGGTTCATATCTAAACAGGATTCCAGATACTAGCTGTGTAAACTTTTAAAAATTGAAATATATCTGAATCCTCCACTGACTGAAACTCTTTTGTGTATTCTCTTTGGCCTTGGAATACTTCAAACCCTTCACCAAGACTGGAAGTCATGGATGGTGTAGTTTCCATCTGCCTTTCTTGACTTTGTTCCCCACTAACTCTGAGCACAGAATCCTGGGGAATTCTCAGAAGTGGTAATCATTTCCTTGCTACCAGTTATCCCATCTCTCTGTACCTGTCCTCTCTCCAGATCTTAAGATCATAACCAACTTACCACTTTCTCACTCACTCTCCTTTATTCTCAATCAAAACATCATTTTGGTTTAAAGATGCCAGACAATTCTTATGCATATTAAAATTGAGAACCACTGGTTTAGAAAATTGCCGTCCAGTAAAAATATGTGAGCTACACATGTAATTTCAAATTTTCCATATCCATGCTAAAAAAATGTAAAACAGATTTGAAATTAATTTAATAATACATTTTATTTGTCTTGACCCTTTCAGAATTTTATTTCAACATGTACATAATATAAGTAATCATTAATGATATATTTTACATACTTATTAACACTGTCAAAAAATTCTGTGTTCGTTATCATTTGCAACTGATCTTAATTTGTGAGCTAAATTTTCATCAGATAGTCTATGTTTAGATTTTATGTAGTTGAGAAGGTAGATTTCCAACCAAAATTGCCTCAAGCATACTTTAAAAGTTTTTCAGTTAACTGAAGGAAGTATTTCAAGTTAAAATTTAAATAAATTAAAATGAAATAAAATGGGAATTTTTGATCCATCAGTTTTACTGGCTACATTTTAAGTATTCAATAGATGCAAATATTTGGTAATGATCATATTGAACAGTACAAATCTAGGAAATATCCAAATTATGCCATGAAGTTGCTCAGTTGAAGACTTTACATCTCTGTCAACAAGTACATTACAGGAATTCTTGTCACTGCTTCCAATCAGACTTTGCAATGCCACTCACGTTTGTAAGACATAGATTCTGCATGTGTGTCCACATTCCCAGCATTTTCTTCTGTGTTCATTGTCTTACAAGCATCATCAGAATACATTTCAAGAGTCAAATCATGTGCTAGAGTACTAGCTGCAAGAAAGTCCAAATGTTGTTTCTGACATCTTCCTTGGGAAGGCGATCCTCCTTAGATGGCTAATTTGCAAAAAAGGAACAAAACAACAAAAGAAGACAAAACAAAACAAAGGATATTAGGTAATAAGAGATGTATGGCAAATATTCACCAAATGAGCACAAGCTCCCAAAGGCAGGGACTGGATCTATTCTGTTCATTGATATTTTATTAAGAACTTTAAACATGGTTTGGTTCAGAACTGGTGCAATAATTTTTGGTTGAATACATGATTCACACAGGGAAAGTGAACTAAGAAAACTAAAGCGAATTATCTTTTCACTGTCTAGGGAAAATCAGTTTCAATCTTATGCTGTTGTGTGGAAGACATACACTTATCTGTTTGCTTTTAACCTCTGCTACTGCCAGGACTAGCTTTCTGATGTCTTCCAGGAATT
Organism: Sciurus vulgaris; assembly: GCF_902686455.1. Lineage (NCBI taxonomy): Eukaryota > Metazoa > Chordata > Mammalia > Rodentia > Sciuridae > Sciurus > Sciurus vulgaris. Next base: position 17,780,276 of record NC_136470.1, on the reverse strand, counting down.
TCTCTCAAAGGCAAATTAAAAACGGAACATGAATGATAGCAGAGCTGAGGGTAGAGTGACCTTGAGCACACAGCCAAGGTTGATTCAGTTGGTGATTCCTGGAGATGTGTCAGTCTGGGGGCTCATTTATCTGCCCTCTGGAGGAAACTGACTTTACTGTAGTTGTACAAGAGTAAGCACAAAGGGAAACCGCAGGCAGGTGTTTTGGTACCAAATGGCCTTTCTCTTTCTCTGCCTTGTTGAGTACATTAGGAACGGGCATTGGATAGAGGAGTAGCAAATCTCTGGTCTGGCAAGTGGTTTATAGCATTGCTTAGGGAACTAAAAGGGGGTAAGTGCGACCAATCGGATTCTAAACATGCCAGAGAGAGCACACAGTTTTAATGAGTCATTTGCTGGCCTAAATTAATGAGGGATGAACAATGAACACAACAAAAAAGTAGAGAAAAAAGTTAATTTAGATGCATATATATATATATATATATATATATATATATATACATAAACACACAAACACATATATGCACACACACACACAGACACACACACGCACACACACACATGCTCATAGCACTGACATTTCCTTCTCCTGGAGTCTATTTTCTAGATTTTCAAATGGGAAACTCTTAATTATGTCCTTGTATTGTGTTTTGGGTTTTGAGTCAGATGTCACCCATTTACTGATATTTATCTTTTTTTAAAAATATTCTTTATTTGTCAATGGGCCTTATTTTATTTATTTATATGTGGTGCTGAGAATTGAACACTGTGCCTCTGCCACTGAGCCACAACCCTGGCCCTAGTGATTTTCATCTTAACTTCTTAGTCTAATCTTCCCCTCTGTGCCTCCTCCCCTGCCACTCTTCCTTTCTATTACATTACATTTTAGTTTTCTGTACAGTACTTATGACCAGTTGGGTTAAGTACAGATTCGTTTATTATTTACTAACAATTGCTCATGAATGAATATAAATGCCATAAATTTAGGCACCTAACTATCTCATATATTGTATGTACAAGCCCCCTCAATGGTGTCAGATAGACTGTAAACGAGAAACAATTTCATTAAAAGAATATGATGAAATAGAAATTTACATATGGCGCCTGTAATGGAGGATTGGTAGGTGAAAACAACTGAGAGTGCAGGCTGGAGAATACTGCAAATAGCACTGGAAATGGTGTGAAGAGCAGAAGATTCGACTGCTGAGTCCCCTAGAGTTTGTCTTGGATCCTTTCATTTCCCGCATTTCCTGGGGTATGACTTCATAGACAGAGCAAAGACACCCTCAACAGCTGTAACAGGTATTTGTATTGCAGTGGTCAGATGTTGGAAGTACTAGTTGAAATGGAGGAGAAGAGCTGAGAAGGTTTGAGAAGAGAACTGATTAAAACTATTTAGTAATGCAGGGCCTAAAGTATTGGGCTATGTCTTGATGCAAGACTTAGCACTTTCCCAAACTTCCCTTAAGGAGAATTAAGAATTGAAAAGGTATTAGTTCATAAAGTCAAAGAGGACTGAATAGAAAACATCTACTGACAAGAGATTTCTATAAATTTTGAAAGATAGCAAGGCAGTCAAGGAAAAGCACCTAGCCTGGCAGAAAGAAAATAATCTCAAACTAAACATCTGCAAAAGGAATTCCAATTGCAATGCTCAGAACTTGGAGGCACCAGGTAAAGTGTAAGGCAGCAGAGTAGTTAGCAGGGCTGAAAAGAGATGGGTTAGTTTAAAGTAGGTATACTGAAATAGGTGGATTCCAGATCTCTGCAACCACGAAATGCTCATTCCTGTTCTTCCCTTCTCCTCTCCCTCCACCTCCATTTCTCACTCCTCTTATCTCCAGGAACACTTCGTGTTTACACTCTGGACACTTTGGACAAGAGAGTTTCTATAACCAGTGTTCCCATTCATGACTGCACCAAGATAAATCAGGAGGTAGTAGTATGAGATACTGGCATTAGATTCCAGTCTTGTTAGCCCAGGCGGGCCATGATGAGTTCAAATTCATTCTAAATATGGTAGAAAATCTTTGAGGGTTTCAAGAAGAAGAAAGTGAGGATTTGATTTATATTTTTGAAATATTTATTGTTGTATGGAAAATGGATTGTAGCGAGACAGTGAGATAAGCAATAAGATAATTTAGGAGGGTGTTTTTATACTCCATGGTGATTTTGTAGTAGCAGAATAAAGGAGAGAAACAGGTGATTTGGCTCTGAGTAGAATGGCAGAAAGAGTGGGATATTGTTAAGGTATTAGGTTGAGAATGCAACAAAGATGACTTTTAGATTTTTAAGTTAAACAATGAGGCAGATGGATGATATTAAATTTTCTATTGAGGTGAGGCAAGCAGAGAAAGAAAAGCTTGGAAGTGAGGGTTTGGGACATATATTCAGATGTCTCTTCTGCTAATCAAGTGAAGACACCAAGTAGACCATTAAGAGATCTTTCAGGATTAACATCAGAGATATAAATTTGGGAGATTTCAGTATATAATTGGTCTCTTGGGTTGAATTTTGTCCTTCCAAAAGAATATATTAAGGTCCGAATGTCTGGTACCTCAGAATGTGATCCTATTTGGAAATATGGTGGTGCTGCTGATGGAGTTAGTTAAGATGAAGTCATATTGGAGTAAGGTGGGACCTTAATCTGATATGACTGGCGTCATCATAAAAAGAGGAGAGAAACAAAAATACTAGTGGAGAACTCCATGTGATGGTGGAGACAGAGACTGGATCATTGCAGCTTCCATCCAAGGAACTCGAAGGCTTTCCAACAAACTACAAGAAACCAGGAAAAGTCAAGGAAAGATCCTTCCTCATAGGTTTCAGAGGGAGCATGGCCCTGCCACCACCTTGATTTTTGGACTTCTATATTGCAGAACTGTGAGATGATACATTTCTGTTGATGTTAGGTATATAATTTGTGGTATTAGGCTACAGTGGCCCTAGGAAACTAACGCAGATGGTATTTAAATATTTGAGGAGAGAATATATAGCAAAAATAAGGCCCCAAACTGAGCCATGGATGAGGCATTCCAGTTGTGAGGTTCTGTGGAGTTGGCCAAGATACTAAGAGATTGCAGATCCTAGTGGTACTTACCTGCTTCCTCCTCACCGGGGTCCTCTGGGCATTGTGATCATGGTTTCCCCTGATATTGTCCTTGTGTTTATGCCTCTTTTAGTACCAGAACCCCCTCATCAAGAGGAAAGACAAAAGGGACAGGAAACCTAGGAGGTACTGCTTTTATTCCCATCTTGTGAAGGAATTCACAGATCTGCCTAATTCTTGCTAATAAATAGTGGTACCAGAATATTAAATGTGATCACTTCAAAATTTCTTGTATTTCCACTGCTAACTCTTGTGCCCATTCTGAGGTATGGGGCACCTTTACAAATGAACATGATGATATTCTGCTCTGGTGAATCATAACATCTGATGTAATCTAAGTTCCATATCATAGATTCAATATGATCCTACCTTCAGTAAGAGATATTATTCGAGTTGACAAGGAGGAAATCTGGCTTTCCATCTACAGAAAATAATGCCTCTGGTTTATAGTTACCAGGCAAACATATAAGCCTTCTCTAATTACACCTCCCTTGATTATTTATTTATTTTTATACCAGGGGTGCTTAAGCACTGTGCCACATTTCCAACATTTTTATTTTTTATTTTAAAACAAGGTTTCACTAAGTTGCTTAGGGCCTCACTAAGTTTCTGAGGCTGGTCTTGAACTTGTGATCCTTCTGTCTTAGACTCCTGAGCCACTGCTGGGATTACAGGCATGCACTACTACACCTAGACCCTTGATTATTAATTATACATCATATACTTCTGTGCAGGTTTACCATCTTAACTTTATGCTCACACTTTCTATATTCTAAATCAAGAGTGCAATCTATACTTTCCTTTTTTAAAGTCAGTTCAAAGTCAGAGAGGTAGAGAGGGTTATTTGTAAATCACCAAGGAGTTAACTGTGGTACTAAAATGAATCTAATGTTTTATCCTGCAGTTTCTCATGTCTTAATAGAGATTTCAGTTTTATTTTAGAATCTTTTTCCAGATCTCTACTCCCAAGCCAAGATCAGCTTTTCCTCTTGTCCAAGGTTAATCTGTCTACTTGTGTTATGACTTCTGCCTTTTTCTATCTCCTAACTGTTTTGCACCTAAGGGATTTTTTTTCCCCCACATACATCTATTATTCTGCATTTTGGCATATCTTTCTATCGTCTCTGGCTCTTTTCCTCAGTATGTAAACATGACTGCAGATGTTATAAACTGAGAAGCTATGTAGTCTCTTTGGTAATTTTAACTGTTGTGCATAAGTTTTTGGCAAAGCTATATGTCTACAGATTTTGTTGCTTCTTTAAGAGATGTGTTTCTGTTTTATGAATATATTTATAATACAGTCTGCTTATATACTGTAATTTATTCTTGGAGATTGTATGTATTCTTGCTTGAGCAGCTGTTTTCTGGAATAAGGATCTCAAATGAATTGGACTTCAAGAAAGAGATAGAGCCACAATTTTACACTTGCACTGGAAGGAAACCAGAAAAGGAAGGACATTTCTTTTCACATAGTATGAGCATTTGGGATGACTCTTGATTTCTTATTCTTGTCTAAAACCAAATAACTGGGAAAAGGTCTCATTCAGGCCATCTATGTTCAGGTATATTTGTTCTGACTGGGACAGAAGAAAAAGCCACATCTCTGTGAGGGTAAGATCTCTTTGTAAGGGAGAAGTATTCCCTCAGTTCCTCAACTTCCCTGTGGAAAGAGGACGAAGCTCTTAGTAGGATGAAGGAAGGACCTTCCTTCAGTTGGAGTTTTGGGACTGTGGAGACTAGTATCAGAGGTATGATGGTAGTCAGGACACCTGTAGAGGGATAGGTTGGCTCTTCCATGCCCCAAGCTGAAGGTAGGTAATCATTAGGTCTATGGTACAGAACATGGATTGTGTCAAATGCTGCTAAAGAAGGTCCATACATTTCATAACTAGAAATTATGTATGAATCCTGAAAATGGACCTGACCATCTATCGAGAGCAGAGAGGGATATTTTCTCTCTGTGTTGTAACCTCATCAAATCTACCTTAAGGAATCAAAAGATCCAGCCTGACCTTGGCTTTTTGGTTTGGGATACAGTCAAACATGCTTAGCATGGTGGCAGACATTATGGGTACCAGTCCAGGAAAGGTGAACTTCGTGGAGTGGCTATCTTAGGCAGAAACAGAAGGGGCCAACTATGTAAGGCCACCACACTTGAGAAAGGCTCATGGGAATCTCACATTTACAACTGGAAGTTTATCAAGTCTCTAGGTGGGTGGGGATGTACTCAGAGTCATGCCATTTGGGGGCATTCACAGATATGTGAACTTCAAGACTGATAAACACAGCACTCTCTCAAATAATCCTTTATATCTCCTCCTATCTAACAAGAAATCATTTCTTTTTCTTTTATACCAGAGAATACACACACGCGCGCGCGCGCGCGTGCGCACGCACACACACACACACACACACACACACACACACACACAAACAGGTGGTGTATTCTTTGTGACCCAAGAAGAATATCATTCTGGGAATGTAAGACAAATGATAATAAGCACTGCCATCTACCAAAAGAAGTGTTTGCAGTTTGCCAATTTCTCTGGCTCTGTATTTCTTTATTTGATTTTCTTAACCATGTTATAATAAAGTGCTATGGAGTTATGTGTCTTCCAAAATATAGAACTTTTCAGAGCAAAGAGTATTTGTATGGACAGTGTTACAAAAACATAAAAATGGCTGTCTGGGTTATTCTCCTGGAGCTACTCTCCACAAAACACCACTAACTGGGTGGAACTTATTTTCACGCAGTTCTGGAAGCTGGAAGTTTAAAATCATGGTGTTGGCAGATCTGGAACCTCCTGGGTCCTCTTCCACAGTTTGCAGGTGACCACCTTCTCACTTTGTCCTCGTGTGACCTTTCCTCTGTGTCCACCCATCCCTAGTATCTTCCTCTCTCTTCGTAGAAGGACATAAGTCATACTGAATTCAGATACCACCTGTTCAACCTCATTTAATCTTAGTTACCTCTTTAGGGCCTTCTGTAAACAATGAGTCACACTAGAGGTGAGGGATTCAACATATTTTTTTTTTCCTTTGAGGGATGCGGACACAATTTATTCCCTAAAAACATCACAAGATATTTCCTAAAATGAAAAAAATACAGAAACAAAAAAATAGTAAAATCTGAAGTATATTGGCAATGTATATTTTTTATTTTTATTTTTATTTTTTATTATTTATTTATTTTAATTAAAAATCATAAATTTACATAGGGCAATATTGTTTGATTCATTCTGTTATTTTTACCCTCCCCCCACCCCTCCCACCCCTCTTTTCCCTCTATACAGTCCTTCCTTCCTCCATTCTTACCACCCTCCTTATCCATAACCCTAAACCTAACCCTAACCCTAACGCTAACCCCTCATACCCCCCATTATATGTCCTCATCCGCTTATCAGCAAGATCATTTGTCCTTTAGTTTTTTGAGATTGGCTTATCTCACTTAGCATGATATTCTCCAATTTCATCCATTTGCCTGCAAATATCATAATTTTATCATTTTTCATGGTGGAGTAATATTCCATTGTATATATATGCCACAGTTTCTTTATCCATTCATCAACTGAAGGGCATCTAGGTTGGTTCCAAAATCTGGCTATAGTGAATTGAGTAGCTATGAACATTGATGTGGCTGTATCTCTGTAGTATGCTGATTTTAAGTCCTTAGGGTATAGGCCAAGGAGTAGGATAGCTGGGTCAAATGGTGGTTCCATTCCAAGCTTTCTGAGGAATCTCCATACTGCTTTCCAGAGTGGCTGCACTAATTTGCAACCCCACCAGCAATGTATGAGTGTACCTTTTTCCTCAAATTCTCGCCAACATCTATAGTTGCTTGGGTTCTTGTTCCTTTGCTGAGAGAAAGCTTTTTAGTTTGAATCTATCCCAGTGGTTGATTCTAGCTTTTATTTCTTGTGCTATGGGGGTCCTGTTAAGAAATTCTGATCCTAAGCCAACAAGTTGAAGGTTTGAACCTACTTTTTCTTCTATAAGATGCAGGGTCTCTGGTCTGATTCCGAGGTCCTTGATCCACTGTGAGTTGATTTTTGTGCAGGGTGAGAGATAGGGATTTAGTTTCATTCTGTTGCGTATGGATTTCCAATTTCCCAGCACCATTTGTTGAAGAGGCTATTTTTTTCTCCATTGCATATTTTTGGCACCTTTGTCTAGTATGACAAAATTGTATTTATTTGGGTTTGTGTCCATGTCCTCTATTCTGTACCATTGATCTAGCAACAAATCAGAACCTCAATGCTAGCTAACAGTAATAAAAAGAACAATTAGCTGATTCATTAAATTTCCTTTGGGATAGAGTTTAATTAAAGAAAATTATTAAAATAAAAATTATATTTCAATAGCACGTATGGTGCATTGACTATGATTGATCCCCTGGTATAAAAGTATAATTCATAACATTGAAATATGGGATACAAAAAGTATTGTTTCATAGTATGGTAGGGTGACTATAGTTTAGAACAATTTATTATACATTCTACATTATAAAAAACCTGAAGGGATTCAAAGGCTCCCAATCCAAAGAAATGACAAGTGTTTAATGAGATAGAAATGCTAATTACCCTGATTTGATCATTATATGTTGTATACATGTATAAATTGTCACACTGGACTCACAAAATACATACAATTTTGTATCAGTTAAAAAGCATTTTTTTGTTGTTGTTATAATCAAGGTCCAAGATTTCATATGAACCCACATGAGGAGGAATCAAGAAAAGTTTATTAACTTAATTTTACTTGAAAAATTTTATAACATCTTTTTCTATAAGATACTTCAAGGCTCCATTGATTTGTAGAACATGTAAAGAGTTGGTTTCCAAAGGAAGATATCTTAGAGAAGAAAATAGGACGCTTAATCTATTTCTAAGTAGTTATATTTTATTTCCACAGTAGTATGAGCATCTGGTCTACTGATATAAAGCACCCCAAGCAAAAAAGTGATAGAGATAGAGATGTGGGGGAAGTTTGGTGATTTTTCTCTCAATATAAGCTGATTTGGGCTGAAACATTCTGGAAAGGATACATTTTTAGGAATCCTCGTGAGAATGTTAGATTATAGCTCATAGAAAATGCAGGTGGCCAATTACTTCGGGCAATTCATAAGACCCCAGTGAAGACCCACTTTGGACAAATAACCATTTCTGTTAGCTCTGTAAAAATTTTGAACTCTTTTCCTAGTTTTTGTTTGTTTGTTTGTCAATAAGAAAGATTCACACCAAACCCATGATCTAATATTAACCTGTGGGGATTTGCATCCTTCATCCATCAACTAACAAATCAGACATTGCTGACTACACTCTTGATTTCTGCTAGCATTCTGGGAAACAAAACTGGTATACCTAATGCCATTCATCTAAACCACCGAGGTTTTTCTGTGACTATGTTGCTGTGACTTTTGTTCAATAACTGCTCTTGGAATAAATATTCCCTGAATAATCATCTTGATTCTTAAAATCACTAATTGTTCCTGATTCTTAAAATGGGTGGGATTTTATTATCTTAGACATCCATTAAAAATTAAATTGGTTGGCATTTCTGTGCAGCTATGTGCTTGTCACATGTACCAGAAATTTGTCTTAGTGGCTACTACATATTTAACTACACTCTGTACTTTAAATGTATGTCTCACTCTCCATCCACAAGTGAACAGGGAGTTAGAACTAATTTTAATATAACACAAAGCAAAACATAATTAAAAATATGCCTAAAAAATTTAAAAGCTGAAATCCTCATAATGCAGTTCAAAACTAAATAGAAAAGGATTTTTTGATAATATGCTCATTTGAGTTATGTGCCATGCATTTGTTTAAGTCCAAATACTGACCTCGGTACTTCATTATTATACCATGGGGTGGTATAAAAGGAAGTAAGGTTATTTGTCTCCCTCCTCCTCTCTTTCCTTCTTGTCTGAGTCTGGGAATGGAATATGGGAAGGATATGGCCCCTCCATACTCAATCCAATACTTACTCCTCTTTTCAAGGATGTGCTCAGTGCTGGGGCACTAGTGTGAAGAATCTGTTAAGGACCTGTGTCTTATAGGGAATCTCAATCATTCCTTCTGCTTTGAAGCCCAATCTTCCCACCATAGTTCTTCACCTCTTTTGTAGTTCTGCAGGGCCAACTGCTTTGCTTTATGGGCAGCCGGTAGCTTTTGGCTTTCTCTGACCAGTTAAATCCATGATCAATCATCCATCTGTTTTCTAGCTTCTAAATTTTTGCTGACCTGTCTTCTTGTCTCTTCTGTTGTCTTTATCCTTGAGGGATTATGAGTTTACCTTTGTTATTCTTCACTGTCATTTTGGTTATATTCCTGCAGGCAGCATGGAAAATGTACCGGTGTGATCTGTCACTCTTAAGCAGATGCCCCTGAAAGGGTGTTTTCAATGAGGATGAAATTGATCTTTGCTCTTTGCATTTCTCTCTACAGATTTTGTCCTTCGTTTTCATCTCGCTTATGCCTTGAAAGGACCTATGAGGTTCTCAACCAGCTGTCGATTCTTGCCCAACAAGACCCCAGTTGATGGCAGCTTAAAGAAGTAGCTTAAGTAGGAAAGTCGCATGTATTTTTAAATACACGAAAAGGACTACATTCTCTTTGAAGAAAGCAAAATGACACAGAAGCATATGAAGGCATAGTGGAATTCCTTTTAATGAAAAGCTAAAAGACTGAAAAGATTTCAAGAATACCAAGGACCAATAAATCTTGACTGAAATTTAAGACCGTGCCTAGTGCTTAGAGGTGCACTAGGCATGTGCACAGATTCCATGTGACAGATGGAAATGGATAAATTCAGGCAAACAACTTGCTCCTCTGGAGATTAACATAGCTCAAGTGATATTAACCCAAAGATTCCCATTGTAGATAAACAACTGAGTGAGTTTTTTAAAAAAATCATATAAAGAAGCACACCCCCCCCCCTTACCCCAAAGTCAGTAATTTTACACAGGGTCTACTTTTTCATTAACTTAGGTGACATTTTAAATAGCATTTATACTCTAAACGATTAGAGGGAAACCCCTTCTCAAAATTTCTAAGTGTCAGTTCACACTTAAGAAAACATGCATTTTAAAAATCACTTCAGTCAAGGACATAAAGACAGGTTAAGTTAATAACCTCATAGCTAATAGTGTGAGATTTCTGAGAAAAATTACTAAAGCTACTTTCTTGAATTACTATTTTGGTTAAACATAGTCCTGGTAACTAGGGAGACCCTGAGCCAACGTAAGAAACAAGGTCTTTAATGTATTCATAAATCCTTGAAAAATAATTCTTGAGTGTATTATTTCTTCATAAAGTAGACAGAAAATGAAATGAATCCCCAAATCACAAGAAAAAATAAGTAGTAATTAAAAATCTATTATTAAACAGTGGGAACAGCAGAATTTATTTTTATGGCTCTGTGGCAATAATGGAAGTGTTTTTTAAAGCTATGTATGTTACAATATTTACTACTAGTCAGTTCAGCATATAGAATATCCTCAAATGAAAATTTTAGACTTTTTCTCTGCTATTAAATCTTTGACAAAGAAGCTGACATAGTAATATCCTTAAGATATCCCTTGGAAAATCAGTTAGGTTTTCTGTCTGTTTTAAAAAGAAACTACTTAGGTTAGATCATTTTTCTCTTAGGTATGAGCAATGGTCAAAGATAAAGCTTGCAGAGAGGCCTTGGCCTCTGCCTTTGTTTTGTTTTTGCTTGTTTGTGGTTTTAATGACGCACTGTAGCTATACATGATAGTGGTACTGCGATGTATGTACACGCACAAAGCATAATTTGGTCAATTTCATAATTTGGTCAATTTCAAAGCATAATTTGGGCAAGTTCTTTGTCTTTGTGCTGACTGTCCTGCTCTTCTCTACCTCCGCCTGCCCTCCTTTAGAGTCTTAACTCCATACCTTCAATTAAGTTGCAGAGCTCTGATGGAGAGGTTTTTGAAGTTGATATAGAAATTGCCAAACAATCTGCGATGATCAAGATCTTGCTAGATGATCTGAGAATGGATGGTGAAGATATGATGACCAGGTTCCTGGACCAGATGTCAATGCAGCAATACTAAAAAGGATCCTTTTTTCATCCCCCCTCACGGGGATGACCCTCCTCCTCCTGAGCATGATTATAACAAAGAAAAGCAAAACAGACAGTATTTCTGTTTAGGACCAAGAATTCCCGAAACAAGGAATGAATACTGTTTTGGACTTATGCTGGCTGCAAACTCAGACATGGAGGATTTGCCTGATGTTATGTGCAAGACTCTTGTTGCCAGTATGACCAATGGGAAACTCCTGAGGAGACCTTCAAGACCCTCAATATCAAAATTATTTTACAGAAGAGGAGGAAGGCCAGGAGACCCAGTAGCTGCAGAGAAGTGAAATGCTGTGCTGACATTGTAACCCTGTAAAATGGCTCCAAATGTTAGCTGCACTGCTCAGGTTTTGACTGTTAACTTTGGACAAACAGGGGACAAAGGCAGCAGCGAATCAACTGTATTAGCATAATATTTTCCTGCATGTGTAGTTTGAGTACCCATTTCAAACCTAAGGCTGTGTTTCTTCCTGTATGATTGAAGGTTATTATTTGCTCTGAATAAAACTGAGGTATAGGTTCTCTGAATGTGGCATTTTTGGCTTTTCCTATTTTTTGCAAAGTGATATCTGACTAGTTTATCATCCATTTAACTCTAGTGAGCTTTCTAAAGTAGACATTAAATAAAACAACTTGCAAAAAGTTTTCTGAAATGGAATTAACAGGATTTTATCTGCATGCATGGACAAAGGCTTCCTAGAGTCAAGCTGTGCTACTGGTGTTGATCATCCTGGATGCTGCAGGGCTCCCTTAATTAGACCTGAATATTTGTTTCTGTTTTTGAATTTTTAATATTCTCAGGTTTGAATACATTGCCAAAGGACTCAGTTTGTACCTAGTTTGTGTACGTGTGTGTGTGTGTATGTGTGTGTGTATGATAAATATAAGTAGACGGTTTCTTAACTTTTCAATGAAAAAGACACTTATTTGCAAAAAAGTTGTTTGCATATCAAATACCATTCTTTCATGACTCTAAGTGGCTGGAGTGCTGAGCTGAAGATAATGAGAGACAAAATAAAAATTCTAATTTAATCACAGAATTTCCAACATTATTTGAGACTTCAATTTTATCACAATGCATTTCATTTTTGGGGGGCGGGGAAGGGTACTGGGGATTGAACTGAGGGGCACTTTACCACTGAGCCACATATCCAGCTCCCTTTTTTTTTTTGGTATTTATTTTGAGATAGGTCCTGCAGAGTTGCTTAAGACCTCCCTAAATCGCTGAGGCTGGCTTTGAACTTGTGATCTTCCTGCCTCAGCCTGCTGAGCTGCTGGGATTACAGGCATGCACCTGGTCACAGTGTGCTTCTTAATCTGTCTGCAGGAAGGAAACCCAAAAGGGGACTGAATTTGAATGAGTTTAGGGAAGAGTCTACAATATTAACCTCTGTTCTCAGGCAGTGTTAGAAACATTTTGGAGTGCTTTACACTCAATTTATGCTCCTGCTGATCAGAGTCTTAGACTGTTTCCAAAAATTCAGTGGTGCAGAGGAGGAACAGGAGGTGCCTGAGAACTTAAAAGTAAATGCATGGAAACTTCTCCCACCTGGTTTATTTACTCTTCTCATGGATGAAATCATGCAGAGTAGTGCACCCTTACTCTTTCACTATTTTCTGAGAACTGTGAAACTGCCCTCTGTGTAATCCTCTCCTCATCTAAACAAGCCCATACATTCCCTGATCTTTTGTCATCAGCTCAGCTCTTAACCTGTGCTTGTTGACTTCTTTCTACTGAGAACATCACCATTTCATTATAACAATACTCTGATTTTGACCATCCAAGACTTATTATCAGAAGTAGATCTGTTTTCTGAAGTGTAAAGACATAACCTCTGAAATGTAGGAAGTTACAAACTTGTACTCTTAGATTAACATAGGAACCTACTAAGATCCTGCTCTTCTATACTTTCTTCTTTGTATTTTCTTGTAAATCACCATGCGTTCATTTGAGCATTGGGAAAATCCCATATCATTTTAGGCCATGAAAGACTTCCAGTACCAGATCTTTCTAGTCTCTTGGGGAAGTCTTCTGTGACACCTCTTTACGTTCACACAGTGAAGTTCTAGAGCCGGTTCATGAAAATCAATTGTATACATTTCTTCCCAGGTTTGCATTCATCAAAAGGCCAAGTTGGCAGCATAAATCAACCAAGGTGTGAGCATTGATATCATTGGAATTGACAGTCACTACACAACAGGCCTTTTAATGCCCTCCTTCCCCTGAGCAGGTTAAATGTTTACCAGCCTGTTACTGTTTCTAATTGTCTAAATGTTGAAACACATCTATTTGAATGCAATGTTAAAGCATAAAATGTTTGTAGGACCAAAATATTTCTTCATAGTAATTTCCCTAGACCTGAAATATGCCACATTTTCTTCAATCATTACCCAGCTCTTGATTCAACACATTTAGCTATTTGCAAAGTTGATTCACAGAATCAAGTCTCAAAGCACAGCTGCTTCTGTGTCTCCCAAATATTCTAGCTTCAACTCCTCTTACTTTTGTATACTTTCTAAAGGATCCTTTTAGGAATTGAATCTGTGTTCACTTCTGAGCAGTTTAGTGACATAGAAGAAAATTTATTACAATTGTAAAATGTTTCAGATATAATACAAGAAACGAGATACTTAAACGATTTCTCATATATTCACAGCCAAGTTTATGAAAGTTAATCAAAACTTCTGGTGTCTCATCTACTTCCCACTTCTGCACAGGTGACTTTTATCCTCCATATAATGTTTATCATTTCTATATGTTTCTTAATATATTTTTTGTACATATGGTATTCTTTCACTATTTTCAAAGTTTGAATAATTGGTATTATAGTTTTTTTACTCCCTTTTTTTTTTTGCTCAATATAATATTCATGAGAATTATCCAAGTAGATACAAGTGACCCACATTTAGTTACTTTCATTGCTACATAGTGTTCAATTTAGGGATCTATCACAACTTATCCAGTCTTCTTTTGACCAGACATTTATGCTCATTTGACTTTTTGCTTCTATAAAAATTTTGCTGTGAACATTTTTTTAGATTTTTTTTCCTCAGGTATATGTCTGAAAATGTTTTAGAACATAAAACTAAGGGTGGAATTATTGGATAATGGAAAATGCACCTCTACCACTTTCTTAAATATTGCCAAATTTCTCTGCAAAGTAATTAAAATGACTTATAATTTTCCAGTAGAATGTAAGAATCCTTTTTTGTCTACAATCTTCATTAAATGCATAAACATATGTTTGGTTGATATGATGGATATAAAATTAATTATTTTTAAGTATAAGCCTATTAGATCAATATGTTATTAAAAATAATGGAGGGGGAGAAAACAGCAATGTGTCTCAGCAAAAGAATAAACAAAAGATTGTACATTAACACAACAGAATACCACCTTGAGATAAAATAGTAATTAAGTCCTGATACATGAAAAATATGGATAAATAATAAAATGAAGATACAAACCATTAGAGTGACTATCTCCATTAATTGTGAAGAACTGTTTGACAAGGGTAAAAAGGAATATCTGGGTTAATGAAAATTATCTATACAGTTAGAACATTGGGTATTGCTTGAAGAGGTATATTTATTAGTAAAAACTCATTACAGAGTACAGTTGAAGATCTGTAAATTTTAATAGAATATAAATTATGCATTTAAATAAAGAGATCTGGGAAAAGATGACATTTAAGAGATCAAAGAAAACACACAGAGTAGAAATAGCCACAGCTTTTCCTGCCTCTGTGTAAAGAAAAAGACTCCTTTGTTGGTTAAGCCACTCCTGGGATTGCTTTTTTATTTTTATTTATTGGTATTTTTAAAATATGTGTTTATCAGCACGATGGAAGCAATTGCAAAGATTTAGGGTGAAGAAATTTGGGGTAGCTAGATGCAGAAAGAAAAAAGGTAGGTAACAACTCTCTTGCCATGTTGTATAAGATACTGAAAGAGAGTGTGCAAAAGAGATATTTAACACATTGGACTCAGAGTTATAAATATAGTCTCTCTTTAATTCTTTCCAAAAAAGTAGTATAAATTTAAATGGCCTTGCCACCTCTCTTCATAATATACTGGTGTTTCACCTAAATGTGTTCTTTCTGTTCACATAGATCAGGAAACAGTGTTTCCTGGTATTATATGTTAAATCTTATATATGTATATTTTTTACTATTCTTAAAATTCACTGGACAGATTTCAGCTTTTTTCAAATAACAACTGACATCTACCAGTTAATTTATTTTAAATGAATTACAAAAGAAAATTGTGATTTAAAAATAAATAAATAAATATATTGGCATAGTTTATATTGGAAGTGAAATGTATATAGAATATTAAGTCCTGTGGTATGAAAAATCATGGAACAACAGCTTTCACAATACATCGTCGATGACTCCTGCAGTTTGTATTTTTTTTTTATCATTTTGTGTTTTTTTTTAGATTGAATGAACTCAGAAACCCTTTGGGTTTATTTCCAACCATGCTTTGTAAACATATATCTGCTAATACACATTTTGAGTATTTAGTAATCACTATTTCTGAAGAGGCTAAAGTCAAATTAAGGACAGTCCATTGTTATGTTTTGTCTTTTTCACATTGAGTTTCAACTCAGAAGAAGCATTTTAAAATGTTAGTTAAGAATTTGATTAGCCAGATCTAATAAAGATTACTCTGAAATAAAATTTCAGAGTAATTTACCTTCATTTGCTTCTCTTTATCTGTAGTTCAATATCCTTCTACCTATGCTTCCTGCTGTTAATGACTGTTTCAACTTGAGTCCATATTATATAGTGTACAGTATTATATAGAATGTACATATTAGTTCCATAGGATTATCTAGAATTAACATTAAAATTAGCTGAAAATAATGGCTCATGTTCCTGTCAACTTACACGACGTCCAGTGAGGTCCACTGAGTCATGAATCCGTGAGCCATCTCTCAGGTCCCAGAGCACTCTCCTGACCTCCACCAGCTCACATCACATTCCACTGGAAAGAAAAAAATTTATATATTTTGTTTTGTGAATTGATTAACAGCAGAGAAATAGGAATGACTGCCATGAACTCTCTGGAATGCTCATGGTCATTCACAAATCACTGAGTGCAGAAGAACCCATCTGGCTCCCATGCTTAATCTTGGGCAAGATAATAAAATCATTTCTTTAAATAAAATGCTCCACACCCCAAATCCCTAAGGTATTATGACAGAACAATGGGAAAAGATCATGACATGGTAGTCGTAACTCAAATGAATATATTTATGTATTTTCCAATTGATCAACAGGAATATTGAGTCATGCATATTAGGTAAATGAATGAACGAAACAATTCATAATTTAATGCACTTCTAAGTATTTATAAAAAAGAATTGCAAACTGGTTCTTATAGAGATATTTGTACTCTGTAAGTACAAGCTCATTGAAACATTATTCACAATAGCTAGAGATAGAAACAAACAATGTACATAGATAAAAGGATAAAGAAAATGTAGTACACAAACATGATAAAATATTGTTCAGCCATAAAAGAGAGAGCAATCCTGTCATATGCTGCAACATGGATGAATCTTGAGGACACTGTGCTACATGAAATAAACCCATCACGGAAGGACAGATACTGCATAGTTGCACTGATATGAAGCTTCTAAAGTAGTCAAATTCCTAGAAGCAGAAAGTAAAATAGTAGTTGCCAGAGGCTGGGGATAGGACGATTAACTGTGTAAAGGGTACAGTAATAGTTCTAGGGATCTGTGGTATAAGAATTCACATTTAATTAGTAGTACTACACTATACACTTAATTTTTTTTTAATTCACTAAGGTATATTTTATGCTAAATAATTTTTACCAAAATAAAAATTGTAAATACATGTAATTTGATTTCATGTTCATCATTTGCAGGCAGTTGTCTATGTGAGTTTCAGTAGCGTTGAGGGAACACAACAGTTCCTTACTATTGATAGGCTTCATGGAGAGTTTAGGATTTCAGGCAAGAAGGCAATATCTCAGGACAGGCTCTGCCAGGAAGGTGACTCTGAGGTCATCTTCAGCATTTGGGAAGCTTCCCTGGGGAAAGCTTTGGGGATTAACACTCATAGGAGAGCAAAAGAAGCAGAAACAGACCGAGGGAGGAGTGAGTTCTTTTGCTGCCACATCCCGACCTCCACCAACTGTAGTTGTCCCTGTGTGGCCTGCAGAGTTGGGCAGACAGGACCAATGAATCTGGGCCTTCATCCCTTCATCTACAAGTCACTGGGTGCCAGAAGATCCCCAAAAGGAGATGTGACTTTGAGGAAGGTGGCTGGTTTCATTCAGTGGAGGGTAAACCCATGGAAGGTGGTGGGGAGCAGGAACTTGGGAATGGGGTGGGGAGACCTAGCGTTGAAGAAGGAGCTCATCAGCTGGAAGGAGAGTTCATGAGGGAAACCAGAGGGCGTTAAAAGAAATGAAGACTGAGGAGACAGACTATTCAGAGGCTCAAATGGGGTGTAGAAAGTGAGACTGGCAAGAGGGAGATGGACACATTCGAGGCAGGTAGTAATATTGCCCTTATGAAGAATCTAAAAGATACTTCTGATTATGAAAAGAAATTTGCTCAAATGAGATTTTATGTGTGTATCCTTAAAAGTTGTCACAGTAATCTGGAATGTGATTATCCAAAAATTGGTTTATCTGAATGTATTTTAATATATGTCACAAACAAATTTATTATCATTATTGAAGCAAATGTCATTTTATATAAAAATCAATTATGTTGGTATAAATTTACATTTTTAAAACCGTGATTGAATGTTTTCTAATGTCATTGTAATTATCAATCTTCCTTGTGTACGTTTTACTAATATATCACAGGATCTTAATGAAAAAATTTCTTTACCCTCTAAGCTCCTTCAGGAGGTCATAATGACAATTATATACCCTTCTTGCTCATACATAATACATGAATGCTGAAGAAGTAGGTTATTGAAGTATTTCACTTATTTCCTGCATCACCTTTTCAGCTGATATATAGTGAGGAGAAATTTAATATACAGATGTTTTCTTCCACTTTCATGCCAAAGTTGTAAATCTGAGCTGCATATACAGAAAAGGAATTTAATGGAGTTACTGAATTTCAAAATAAACATTATGCTGAATCTGGATTCCAGTCATTTCTTTGTCATTAACTTTATGTGGGACCTTGGTCAAGGAGTTTTATATCTCTCAGTCTCATTCATTATTTGTAAAGTACAGTTTTGGATTGCTTGATTTATTGTGACATCTTTGTAAGAAATTGAACTGGGATAAAACTAGCTCTGAGTCCCTGCTTCATTGTCTGTTGAATCTATCTGAAGTTTTCTGTCTATTTACATTTTCATTTAAAAAAAAAAAAGAAAAATGAATCTCATTCACTATGGCTTAACATAGAATAGTTCCAGTTAGCTGCAAGAGGTTTGTGCCAAGATCCCCAGTGGTTGCATAAAACCATACTATGTTTTGTCCTGTATGCAGCTTTGCTATAAGATACCAGAGTCAATCTGTCCTTCATGTTATGCCTTGGTACCTCTTCTGCATCACTACTCTTGGACTTCAGTGCAGTTGCTAAGTAAAATAAGAGTTACCTGAACAAAAACGTTGAGAATTGG
The DNA here is from genome assembly GCF_902686455.1 of Sciurus vulgaris. Taxonomy (NCBI): domain Eukaryota; kingdom Metazoa; phylum Chordata; class Mammalia; order Rodentia; family Sciuridae; genus Sciurus; species Sciurus vulgaris. The sequence continues at coordinate 17,761,439 of NC_136470.1, read as the reverse complement.
TGACATCAACATGATCCTCAGGAGGACTACTGAGTGACTTAAACCATCATGTAGTATACAGGTTACAGAGCTGGGGCCTTCTAGAAAACTGAGGCAGTGTGAAGACCCCCCTCTTCAAATCCCAGTTCTTATGATCAAATAAGAAAGGCTTCAGACATGACACGCAGAGTAACAGGCATGAGTTTATTGAAGGGATAGGAAAGGGAAAGGGGACACTCTCAAGGGAGAGTGGGTCCTCTCAGATAAGAGAGGGACCATGTGCTTTCCTGCACTTTAGTTTTATTGACGATCTCAGAGGAATTTTCCAGAGAATCCTGTCCAGGTCCACCTCTTGACTTTTGAATGACAACAGGATGACACACTTTCAAATCCCCATTGCCATGACAACTCTATGTCACCTTGGCCCATGCTGACTGGTTCTAACTGGATTCTTAATCATGGTTAGGAGCAATTATTCTTTTTTTTTAAATTTATTTTTATTGTAAACAAATGGGATTCATGTTGTGTCTGTTTGTACATAGAGTAATAGCATACCATTTGCATAATCATACATTTACATAGGGTAATGATGTTTGATTCATTCTGTTATGTTTTCCTTCCCCCCACCCCTCTCACACCTCTTTTCCCTCTATATGGTCCCTCCTTCCCCCATTCTTGCCCCCATCCCATCCCCCATTATGTGTCATCATCCTCTTATCAGTGAGATCATTCACCTTTTGGATTTTTGAGATTGGCTTATCTCACTTAGCATGATATTCTCCAATTTCATCCATTTGCCTCCAAATGCCATCATTTTATTATTCTTTATAGCTGAGTAATGTTCCACTGGAGGGAGATACATACATATATATATCACAGTTTATTTATCCATTCATCAATTGAAGGACATCTAGGTTGGTTCCACAGTGTGGCTATTGTGAATTGAGTAGCTATGAACATTGATGTGGCTGTATCTCTGTAGTATGCTGATTTTAAGTCATTTGGGTATAGGCCGAGGAGTGGGATAGCTGGGTCAAATGGTGGGTCCATTCCAAGTTTTCTAAGGAATCTCCACACTGCTTAACAGAGTGGCTGCACTAATTTGCAGTCCCACCAGCAATGTATGAGTGTACCTTTCTCCCCACATCCTCACCAACACCTATTGTTGCTTGTATTCTTGATAATTGCCATTCTAATTGGGGTGAGATGGAATCTTAGTGTAGTTTTGATTTGCATTTCTCTTATTACTAAAGATGGTGAACATTTTTTCATATGTTTGTTGATTGCTTGTAGATCTTCTGTGAAGCATCTGTTCATATCCTTAGCCCATTTGTTGATTGGGTTATTTGTATTCTTTGTGCAGAGTTTTTTGAGTTCTTTATATATTCTGGAAATTAGTGCTCTATCTGAAGTATGAGTGGCAAAGATATTCTCCCACTCTGTAGGCTCTCTCTTCGCATTACTGATAGTTTCCTTTGCTGAGAGAAAGCTATTTAGTTTGAATCTATCCCAGTTATTGATTCTTGCTTTTATTTCTTGTGCTATGGGAGTCCCGTTAAGGAAATCTGATCCTAAGCCAACAAGTTGAAGGTTTGGACCTATTTTTTCTTCTATAAGATGCAGAGTCTCTGGTCTGATTTCAAGGTCCTTGTTCCACTGTGAGTTGATGTTTGTGCAGGGTGAAAGATAGGGGTTTAGTTTCATTCTGTTGCATATGGATTTCCAGTATTCCCAGCACCATTTGTTGAAGAGGCTATCTTTTCTCCATTGCATATTTTTGGCATCTTTGTCTAGTATTAGAAAATTGAATTTATTTGGGTTTGTGTCCGTGTCCTCTATTCTGTACCATTGATCTACCTGTCTATTTTGGTACCAATACCATGCCATTTTTGTTACTATTGCTTTGTAGTATATTTGAAGTTCTGGTATTGAGATACTCCCTGCTTCATTCTTCCTGCTAAGGATTGCTTTAGCTATTCTGGGTTTCTTATTCTTCCAGATGAATTTCATAATTGCTTGCTCTATTTCTGTAAGGTACATCATTGAGTTTTTAATTGGAATTGCATTGAATCTGTATAGCACTTTTGATAGTATGGCCATTTTGACAATATTAATTCTGCCTGTCCAAGAACATGGGAGATCTTTCCATCTTCTGAGGTCTTCCTCAATTTCTTTCTTCAATGTTTTGTAGTTTTCATTGTAGAGATCTTTTACCTGTTTGGTTATATTGATTCTCAAGTATTTTATTTTTTTTTAAGGCTATTGCAATTGCTGTTGTTTTCCTCATTTCCCTTTCAGCTGTTTCATCACCTGCGTATAAAAATGCTTTAGATATGCGTGTTGATTTTATAGCCTGCTATTTTGCTGAATTCATTGATGAGGTCTAGAAGTTTTCTGAAGGAGGTTTTTGGATCCTCTAAATATAGAATCATGTCATCAGCAAATAGTGTAAGCTTAAGTTCCTCTTTTCCTATTCGTATCCCTTTAATTTCTTTGGTCTGTCTAATTGCTGTGGCTAGAGTTTCGAGGACAATGTTGAATAGAAGTGGTGAAAGAGGACATCCCTGTCTTGTTCCCATTTTTAAAGGGAATGGTTTCAGTTTTTCTCCATTAAGAATGATGTTGGCCATGGGCTTAGCATAAATAGCCATTACAATGTTCAGGTATCTTCCTACTATCCCTAGTTTTTCCTAGTGTTTGGAGCATGAAGGGGTGTTGTATTTTGTTGAATGCTTTTTCTGCATCAATTAAAATAACCATATGATTCTTATCCTTAAGTCTATTGACATGATGGATTATGTTTATTGATCTACGGATGTTTAACCATCCTTGCATTCCAGGGACGAACCCCACTTGATCATGGTGCACGATTTTCTTAATATGTTTTTGGATTCGGTTTGCCAATATTTTGTTAAGGATCTTTGCATCTATATTCATCAAGGATATTGGTCTAAAATTTTCTTTCCTTGATGTGTCTTTTCCTGGTTTGGGTATGAGGGTGATATTAGCTTCATAGAATGAGTTTGGTAGGGTACCCTCGTTTTCTATTTCCTGGAATGCTTTGAGAAGTATTGGAATGAGTTCTTCTTTGAAGGTCTTGTAGAACTTGGCTGAGAATCTGTCTGATCCTGGGCTTTTCTTTGATGGTATATTTTTAATGGCTTCTTCTATTTCATTGCTTGATATTGATCTGTTTAAATTGTGTATGTCCTCCTGGTTCAGTTTGGGAGGAGCATATGTCTTTAGAAATTTGTCAATATCTTCGGTAGTTTCTATTTTGTTGGAATACAGATTTTCAAAGTAGCTTCTCATTATGTTCTGTATCTCAGTGGTGTCTGTCATGATATTTCCTTTTTCATCACGAATTTTAGTAATTTGAGTCTTCTCTCTCCTTCTCTTTGTTAGTGTGGCCAAGGGTTTGTCTGTTTTGTTTACTTTCTCAAAGAACCAACTTTTTGTTTCATTGATTTTTTTAATTGTTTCTTTTGTTTCAATTTCATTGATTTCAGCTCTGATTTTAATTATTTCCTGTCTTCTACTACTTTTGCTGTTATTCTGCTCTTCTTTTTCTAGGGCTTTGAGCTGTAATGTTAGGTCATTTAGTTGTTGACTTTTCATTCTTTTCTGGAATGTACTCCATGCAATGAATTTTCCTCTTAGTACTGTTTTCATAGTGTCCCAGAGATTTTGATATGTTGTATTGTCATTCTCATTGACCTCTAAGAATTTTTTATCTCCTCCCTGATGTTTTTTGTTATCTATGTTTCATTCAATAGCATATTATTTGGTCTCCAGGTGTTTATTTAGTCTCCAGAAAATAAAAAAAATTTCTGTTTTTTATTTTGTCATTGATTTCTATTCTCAGTCCATTATGATCTGATAGAACACAAGGCAGTATGTCTATTTTCTTGCATTTCCTAAGGGCTGCTTTGTGGCATAACATATGGTCTATTTTTGAGAAGGTTCATGTGCTGCTGAGAAGAATGTGAATCCTCTCCTTGATGGATGGAATATTCTATATATGTCTATTAAGTCTAGGTTATTGATTGTGTTATTGAGTTCTATGGTTTCTTTGTTTGGTTTTTGCTTGGAAGATCTATCTAGTGGTGACAGCGGTGCATTAAAGTCACCCAGAATTATTGTGTTCTGGTCTATGTGATTCCTGAAATTGAGAAGGATTTATTTGATGTACGGGGATGCACCATTGTTTGGGGCATAAATATTTACTATCGTTATGTCTTCCTGATTTATGTTTCCCTTAAGTAGTATGAAATGTCCTTCTTTATCCCTTCTGACTAACTTTGGCTTGAAGTCCACTTTACCTGATATAAGGATGGAAACCCCCGCTTTTTTACTGAGTCCATGTGCATGGTAGGATTTTTCCCATCCTTTCACCTTTAGTCTTAGTGGACATCCACCTTTAGTGGATGTCTTTTTCTATGAAATGAGTCTCTTGCAGGCAGCATATTGTTGGGTCTTTCTTTTTAATCCATTCTGCCAGTCTATGTCTTTTGATTGATGAGTTTAGGCCATTAACATTCAGGGCTATTACTGAGATATGATTTGTATTCCCAGTCATTTGGCTTATTTTTGGTTTTTAAGTTGGCTTGTTTTCTCCTTTGAGTGGTTTTTCTCTAAGGTAGTTCCTCCCTTTGCTGACCTCCATTGTTGTTTTTCATTTCCTCCTCATGGAATATTTTGTTGAGAGCATTCTGTAGTGCAGGCTCTCTATTTGTAAATTCTTTTAACTTTTGCTTATCATGGAAGGATTTTATTTTATCTTCAAATCTGAAGGTAAGTTTTGCTGGGTATAGGATTCTTGGTTGGCAACCATGTTCTTTCAGAGCTTGAAATATGTTGGTCCAGGCCCTTCTAGCTTTTAGAGTCTGGGTTGAGAAATCGGCTGCTATCCATATTGGTCTCCCCCTATATGTAATCTGATGCTTTTCTCTTGCAGCCTTCAAAGTCCTATCTTTATTTTGAATGTTAGGCATTTTCATTATAATGTGCCTTGGTGTGGATCTGTTGTGATTTTGTGCATTTGGTGTTCTGTAAGCCTCTTGTATTTGATTTTCCATTTCATTCTTCAGGTTTGGAAAATTTTCTATTATTTCATTGAATAGGTTGTTCATTCCTTTGGTTTGTATCTCTGTGCCTTCCTCAATCCCAATAATTCTTAAATTTGGTCTTTTCATGATGTCCGAGAGTTCTTAGAGATTCTGTTCATGATTTCTTACCATCTTCTCTGTTTGGGCAACTTTATTTTCAAGATTAAATATTTTGTCTTCATTGTCTGAGGTTCTGTCTTCCAAGTGGTCTAGTCTTTTGGTGATGCTTTCTATTCAGTTTTTTATTTGGTTTATCGTTTCCTTCATTTCAAGGATTTCTGTTGGTTTTTTTTTTTTTTTTTTTTTGTTTTGAGAATCTCTATCATTTGTTGAAATGATCTTTTGCTTCCTGCAGTTGCTCTGTCAGCTATTGGTATTATCATTCATTGCCTGCATTTGCTCTGTCATCTCATCCTTTGCTTCATGAATCATCTTAATCATGTATAATCTGAAGTCCTTTTCTGACATTTCCTCTAACTTACTGTCATTGGAGTCTATTAATATAGAAGTTAGATTTGTTTGGATCATTTTCTTCCCTTTTTTTTAATGTTGTTCATGTATCTTCCCCTCTAGCAGTGCAGATCTGGGGTATTACAGATTTCCCCCTATAGGCTTATAGTGGTCTTATAGGTTTCCAAAACCCTTTCTTTAAGGGGAGATCAAGATTAGCAGTGCCCAATTCAGACACTATGCAATCCTAGACCAAATACCCCCTATGAGGACAATAACAAAATTGTCATAATAAACAGAATGAGTTCAGATATTATCTTCAGTAAAACAAACAGATTTGCAATAATGTCTGCAGTTTCTAATGGAGGACAAAGAGGATGCAGAGGGATGTAGAATGTGGCTGTTAATGGGATAAGAAAAGAATATATGGAAGTTCTAGATAATAGAAAGGGTGAGAGTGTAATCAAAAGAAATTGGATGTTAGCATGCAAAAAAGGGAGAAAGAGACTCTGAGGAAACAGGTAAACAAAAGGAAAAGAGAGCAAGAAAAGAAAAGAAATAAAAACTTAAACTTTTTCAATAAGGAGAAAAAAGAAAATCTACAGTATAACAAACATATAGTAATGAAACCTCCCAGAGTTCAGTAGCCTGATGCACAAGAGGTTCCTGACAATGAGCTTCAAGCCTCCAGCAGGCATTTCAGGATGAGTTTTGCCCCAGGTAAAGATTGGAGCTATGGCTTCCAGGATTATCCAAGATGGTCGCTCTGGCTTCGAAATGTCTTGGCAAATGGGGAGCTGCAGCTCAGGGTGTGGATGTGGTCAGCAGGAGGTCCTGGAGGCGGGATGCGGTTGGTCAGGCAGGGGTCCTGGAGGTCGAGTGTGTTTGGTGTGGTTGTGGGATCCTGGAGGCTGGTTGCAATCAGTCGGTCTGGGGTCCTGGTGATAGGGCGCAGTCAGTTGGTCTGGGGGTTCTGGCAGCAGGGAGCAGTCAGTTGATGTGAGCACTCCAGGGGCAGGGAGTGATCGGTCAGGTTGAGGGATCCTGGAGATGGGGCTCAGTCAGTCCAACCAAGGGTCCTATGGAGCCTGGCTGTTGTCTCAAAATGGCGGCAGCCACGTGTAATCAAACCTGCAGGTACTGTAACAGTGAACTTCCAGGGAACAGCAGGGAGGTGGTGCTCCACTGGTGGTCTGTGATCAGTTTGCTGATTGCTGTCGGACGATCAGGAGGTAAACCTCATGCGTTGGGTGATGGATAGGTGTAAGGCAGGAGATGGACAGGCAAGAGGCAGGCAAATGGCAGATGATAGGTGCCTGACAGTGAGCAATCAAGAAACAGATATCCTCTGCTTGAAACCGGAGTTACGGAGCTACAAGGAATGCAGCCTTCCTCTAGTCCGCCATCTTGGATCCCCAGGAGTAATTATTCTTATCTTTTGTAATCTGGCCTGTGTAAAGGATAAAAATTGCCTCTCCCTTCAAAGTAAATTGGGTTCCTCTTATAAATGTTATTTCCTGCCTGCATTTCCTTGTAGATAACTACCTGTTAGATGAGGAATGTGACATACCTTGTCCACTTAGGCCAGGCAGGTCTTCATGTAAATGCTTTTTGGCAAAGAAGACATGTGGGGGTCAGCACAGTGGGACCATTTTATAGAATTATTCTCTTATCTGAATTTTCTTATCATCCTCTTCTGTCTGTTTCCTAACACACAGAGTGTGTACAGATTTGTGTTCTGGGAAGGACAGAGTGGGATGCTGTAGGATTTCATAATGCTACTCAGAATGGTTAACAGTTAAAATTTCTTAATTATTTATTTCTGGAATTTTCCATTTAATATTTTCAGACCATGGTCAATCACAGGTAATTGAAACCCAGAAAAACTAAACCACAGAAAAGGGTGGACTATTATAAACAGATTGTTTTCATGTACAACTAAATTTGAAGCATTACAGATTCACATGGTTCCACAAAGTTAATCCCAGTTCAAAACTATAGTAGGATCAATTATCTACATGTATAATGTTCATAACTATAGTAGGATCAGTTTTGTACATGCTGTATAATAATTTCATTATTTACCATAATTGATAAAAAAATTCCTAAAATTCTTCCAATGCCTCTTAAAGCAAGAAAAACTCAAACTCCTTTTCAGGTCTATTTCTCTCTTCCCCATCCTATGACTTAAGTGTAAAGACAGCTCCCATGTTCGCATGGGAACAAAGGGAGGGGTTCAGATTCACATGTGAATTCTGTGTGCTCTCAGAACTCTTGTGGGTCTCTTGTCTAGCTGATCACAGACACTGTTGCCTATCACTGTTCTAGAAGTTGTAGACTATATCATGGTCTAAGTTTCCTCCTCCATTGAACTTTCTAATGAAACTTCTTTTAAAGCTCCACCTTATGGAAGCAAACCCTTTTCTTGTACCTGAAACTATGACTTGAGACTGTTTATTGATGGTCTTAGACACTAGCTGGGCAACTTTTCCACAGCTCCCCAGAATTGAGAATATAGAGGAAACTTGTTTCCTATCTGCCTGGGATCTTCAAGAGATGAAGTCTCACTATTTGGGGGATCTTTCAGATTATCTGGTTGTTTTTCAATTGCATTTTTCTATTCTATAAGTCTAAACCAGGATGTCTGGTCCTCTGTGTATTCTTCCTCCCTTTTTCCTTCATCTCCTCCTAGAACCTAGAAGATCTTGCACTTACTTTTCCATCTGATGGACTACTAAAACATGTAGTTTATCTTCTTAAAAACTAAAGAAAAGTTGTTGCATCCTGTGTGAAGGGATAGGAAGAATGCTTCGCTGGCCCTTTAAATTTAATGCCAATGTAGAGCAAGTGGAGGGTGCTGCTTTAACCCATTTCCTGGTGATTCTGTGGGCTGCCAGACTTAAGTGTGGTCCAGAGAGTCTTTTCCAGCAGACACTGCAGGGCGAGCAGCTCTGCCATTTGGACCTTTTGAAGCAGTAGAATCAATTTTGCTTGAACTTTCTGTAGCCGATTGGATTGTTCTATGGCTCCTCTAGCAAATCCCAGTTGGAGATTTACCATGAGACCTCTGGGCAGCATGTTTCCAACTGTGTGTTGTGACCCATTAGTGAGTTGTGAAATCCATTTAGCAGGTCTTGAGCAGCATTTTAAAAATATGAAAGAGAAAAGAATACAAAGAAAAATATCAGAGTACATAGCTTGAAGTAACAGCACCATTTATTAAAACTTGTCTATCTTGTTCAGGATTTTCTGGATGCCTTGTCCTGAATTTCAAATTAAAATGCATTTCTTGCAGAACCCTGAGATCAAGTATTTTGAATACCACTTCTCTAGGAAATTTGAGCAAATTTCGTTTGCTTAGTTAAATAATCTGTATCCTTTCAAAAAACAGATTGTGGTTGGTACTGGGAACAAGATGATAGAGACTGGGTCCCCAGGGGTGATACCAGAGGACCATACTTCTCAACTTGGGTGTCATCTGATCACCCCTTGATAAAGTAGGGCCTGCCTCTCATCATTACATCGTTGAATGGAAGTGGCATATATAGAATGAGGCATACACAGTCTGAAATACACAAGTAAGTAATAGGGATAGTTTGATCTCACCCCCAGAATGTATCCTGCTGGATAACCTGCCACCTGTTCCATGCCTACCATTAGAGTCATATGGAAGCTCTATTTGATCCTTCATTAAATAAAAAATGAATACATCCCAGTTTACAGATGGTTCCTCTCAAAGTTCTAAAGTGGTCTCTAAGTAAATTCACAGCATTACAGTCCTACCAGTTGTGATTCTGAAGGACAGCGGACACAGTTGTCCTTTTTGCCTGGAAAAAATTATCTGAATAAAGGTGCATATCATTGCTTTGATTTGGTTATTTGGTCTGGGATTTGATAATCAGGGGCAAAGAAGTTTGGGGAATACAATTGAGATGAGCCTAGAGCATGAGGTTATTTGTTTCAGGTAGATGCTTACTTCTGAAGAGATGAGTCTTAACAATTAGAGGGAAGGATGACCTGCTCTGTGGATTCAATCTGCCTCATCTCCCAACACCACCCACACTGACTCAGTGGTGTTAGAAGTAGCTAAAGCTGCCTGTAAGAATGCCTGGATTTAACACTCCTCCTTATCAAGGCTTATCGGCCACCAGGATAAACCAAACCTGAGTCTCTATGGAAGATAATACTGGTTACTTAGTAAATAGGAAGTAAATGTCTGCTCTATCTTTCTACATTTGCTGTGTGTCACAGTATAGCATGAATCTCAAGACTGGCTCCATTTGGCCACCTGGAGAAGAGAGCCAAGAGTCACAGGACAGTTAGGCCCAGAGCTCTGTCCTTCTTAGAGAGTGGAATTAACCAACCCTGGCGTTTTAGTCAGTTTTTTCATTGCCATGACTTAAAAACCAGACCAGAACAATTGTAGAGGAGGAAAGGTTTAAAGGCTCACAGCTTCAGAGATTTCAGTCCATATACAGCCGGCTTCATCATGGCTTCTGAGTATGATAGAGGGAAACAGTTCACATGATGATCAGGAAGCAGAGAGAGAGACTCCACTTGTCAGATACAAATATGTACCCCAAAGTCATGCTCCCAATGCCCACCTCCTCCAGCCACACCCCACCATTTCAAGTACCACTCAGTTTATCCCATCAGGGATTCATTCACTGATTAGGTTAAGACTACAATCCCATCACTTCTCCTTCAAACCTTCTTGTGTTGTCTCTCACACGTGAGCTTTTTGGAGGATACCTCACATCCAAACCATAACATTCCAAACCTGGCCCCCAAAAGCTCACACTCATCTGACAATGTGAAACACACTTATTCCATTTCCAAGAGTTTCCATAATCTCAATGGTTCTGAGATTGCTCAAATTTCACATCCAAAATCTTCTCTGAGGCTCGTACTAATCTTGTATTGTGAGTTTCTGTAAAGTTAAAAGCAATTTACAATCATTATAAATATATAATGATACAGAGTAAATATTTCCAGTCACAAAATAAGGGTCATAGAAAGAAGGAATGGGACCAAAGCAAGACCAAAATCCAGTTGGCAAACAAGTCCTATAGTTCCACGTTTGGCATCTGGAACACATGACAATAATGATGTTCTTTCTAAAGGGCTTATGTAGCTCCTCCCCTATGGTTGCAGTCCAATTGGCCTTCCTCTTGACTCGTCTCTGCTTGATTCCTGCACCTTTCCTAGGACAATGTACCACATTACTGGATTTCTCTTTTTTTTTTCTTTAATTTTTTTGTAGTTATAGATGGACAGATTGCCTTTATTTTATTCATTTATTCTTAATGTGGTGCTAAGGATTGAACCCAGTGCCTCATACATGCTAGGCTAGTGAGCTGCCCCTGCACTACATCCCTAGTCCCATTATTGGCATTTCCTAATCTTGGGGGTCTCCACTGCAGCTTTGGTTTCCTCCTCACATCTCTGCACTCTGACTTCTCGGGGGTGCCCACAGGGACTCATACTCTGCTGCACTTTTTCCTGGTCTCCGAGGTCTTCCTTTGAAACCTTGATGGAAGCCTCCATAAACCCCTAACTCAAGCATAATACATTCCTACAGAACCAGCACCACGTGGCTGATGCCAAGGTTTGCTGCCATCTGGATCAGTAGCCAGCCTCCAGGGATCCTGGCTGCAGTGGCTTCTGAGTACTAGGAAGGCTGAGCTTGTTGAAAAAAACTTTCTAGGACCCCTTGTGCAAGAAGGTCTCTTCTCAAGAGAATTTTCACTTTTACTCCCTTAAGCCAGAGATGGTGTTGTCTTGCCAGCTCCTGAGATGCCCTCAAGTCATCTTTCTTATTGTCCCTGGGCAAAGTCTTCAGGATTTCTTTAGTGGGAGTAATGTCTTTAACAACTGCAACTTTCTTAGCCCCAATTTTACTCCTGCCTTTCAAGTCCAAATTTTTCAAATCTTTCTGCTCTGCATTCTTCTCCTGAATATCACAAAAAACTTGGCTAAAAACCACCAGCAATGTCCATACCACTGCCTGAATGTTATGCTGCCTAGACATTTCTTCCACCAGATTAAGAAGTCCATTGCTTTTAAAATCAGCCTCACAGAAAGTCTCAGGACACAGGCAAAATGCAGACAATTTCTTAGCCAGGCCATAACAGGAATGGCCTCTAGTTCAATTACCAATAGTGTCCTCCTTTTCCTCTACACCCTTTTGAGTAATGTCTTTGCTGTCCACAGTCCTATAGGCATTCTGGTCTCCTGAGTTCTCACTGGAATCAACAATTAAGATCCCCTTACAATAATCTAAAGCATTTCCAGCTTATACTGCTAAAGTCTTAAACTTCCTCCCACCAATTCCAAAAATATCAAAAAGCTTCTGAACAACCTGGTTGGGTTAGTCACAGCAATGACCCACTTCTCAGTACTAATATCTGTTTTAGTCAGCTTTTTCACTGCTGTGACTTAAAACCCTGACCAGAACAACTGTATAGGAGGAAAAGTTTATTTAAGGGCTCACAGCCCCTGAGATCTCAGTCCATATACAGCCAACTTCATCATGGCAAAAGAGTATGGTAGAGAGAAATAGCTCTCATGATGATCAGAGAGCAGAGAGAGAGACTCCACTTGCCAGATACAAATATATACCCCAAAGCCATGCTCCGGATGCCCACCTCCTCCAGCTACATCCCACCATTTCAGTTATCATTGTTATTATCATTGTTAATCCTGATGGGTCAGGGATTCACTTACTTATTAGGTTAAGGCTGTAGCTCCATCATTTCTCTTTCAAATCTTTTTGCATTATATTACATATGAGCTTTGCGGGCACCTCACATCCAAAATATAACACCTGGATTGTTGTGATGTGAAAATAATCACATAAATGTATTGTCACTTTTTATCAAGGATACTAGTTTCCTGTGGAAATTATAGCAAACCATCACAAACTTGATGGCTTAAAGCAATGTTCAGTTATTCTTTTATATTTCTGAAGGTCAGAATTCTGAAATCAGTTTTATGGGGTTGAAATCAAGGCAGGGTTGTGCTTCTTTTAGATGGTATAAGAGAGAATCTGAGTCCTTGCCCTTTCTAGATTCTAGAGTTACATTCCTTACATCCCTGAGTTTGTGGTCCCTTCCTCCATCTTCAAGACCAGCAGTGAAGTGTCTTTATGTCTCTCTCTGCTTCATCACATTGCATTTGGTCTCTGTAGCTACATCTTTCTCTGTCTCCCTTTTATAAGGACACTTGATAATTGTAACTTGGCACCACTTGAATAATCCATAATAATTGCTCATGTCACAATCCTAAACTTGATTGCAACTTTGAAGTCTCTTTTTGCATTATAAGTTAACATCCACAGGTCCTAGAGTTTAGGGCCTGAATATCTTTGGGGTCAATACTAAGCCTACTGTATTGACAGCTCAGTCTAGTGAGGACTAACTCAGGATTCCATGAGAATTTTCTTAATCCCTTCCAAGGGCAGGCCTCCAGTGACCTCCCACTAGTTTCCATTTCTTAGAGGTTCAAGACCTCAACACCTCCATAGTAAGGACCAAGTTTCAAACACATGAACATCTGAGGAACAAACACTTCCATACTGTAGCCTTTTCAAGTGAAAACTTCATATTTGAAATTCCCTCCAACAAGGAAACATACAGTGGTTGGATACCAGCAATTTTCTAAGCTCCTGGTTGATTACTTTGAACTTCTTCAATCATGGAAAGAAATAACTTTTCCTTCCTTGCCTATGATCTTATGTTGAATTTTGCTTTTCTATTCCTTCTCAACATGCAGCAAATGCTTTCATCCTTCATCTTATTGGATGTTTGAAAGCTTCATCATTGTACAGAACACAATATTGATTGTGATCAAATAACTCATTTCATATTTAAAAAAATAAAAAGAAGGAGCATAAGGGACTTACTAGGCTTTTCATGTCTCCTGTTAGTTGTAAGCTTGGGCTCTCCCATAATATAGAAAAGCACTATTGTGACCTAGTTACAGTCCAGCTGGTAGACTATATTTTGCAGGACCCAGTATGACCAGAAGCTGCTGATTCTCCCATTACCAGAATGGATTGACTGTGAAAGCGGGAGGTAGAAGTGAATGCATAAGTTCTCATATTTACACATGCATACAAAATGTCCTTTTAATTTCTCAAATCTGAAATATTATGGTTTAGGGATTTGAAGGACTAAGGTATAAAGGACTTCATCATGGAAAAATAATTTCTTCCTATTTACATGGGACATGTAAGGCTTTTCAGCTACTAGATGACTATCCACCAAAAGATAAAGGGAGAGATAGAGAAAGAGAGAGATAGAGAGAAAGAACGTGTGGACAGGCAAGCAGATGGTGCTGGAGGCACTGTTAGAAATTGTGACTGGAACCCTGGATGTGACGACCTCATGAAGTGGCATAGTAAATGCAGGCTGTCATCCACATAAAGTAATGATCTGAATGTGACTTGGTGGCGGAATGACCGCTGGCTTTCATGGAAACTGGCAGGACTTTACAATGGTCAGACAGAACACTGTGACCAGATGTCCAGTGAAATCTTGGGGCTACTCAAGAGGTCATGATTGCTGAACACCCTCCAGCCTAATATCAACTCCTATGGTTTATTGAACATTTGTCCTTTGAACTTATCAACCCAAATTTCCTACCAATAAACCATGTTCTGCTCACAGTACAATATTTACTGCAGGGCATGTTCTTGTTGTTCACTTCCCATGAAAATATCAAAAGTACTTCAACTTAAAATGATTTTACCTAAAGTGTACTGAATGGACTTCTGAACGAACATATGGAAGTAAATTCTCCTAAGCACACACTGCTGAAGAGCTGTGTCATGCTAAGTCATTGAATATAAGACATCTACATGTCAGGATTAATTCAAGGGATCTCAGCCTTTATAGGGACATGAATTGTTTTGACTGTCCAGTGAATCCTATGGCACCTTGCTGGGGATAATGTTAACCACAAAGCAAACAAACAAACAAACAAACACACACAGGATCATAAAAGAAACCAATAATAGAGAAATGTAATCATCAAAAATAAAAGCATTCAAATTTTTGAAATAGTAACACATGCATTTTTTTATTAATACACAAAATAATGTCCTGAAGTTTGCAGTAATTTCAATTTAGTTTTAAGCATAAATGATATTTTACAACTGTAACTACTTACTAGAATGTGGTGAAAGTAAGGTCAACACAAACACGGTTGTTGCTGTACCACTGTATTTTGTTAACATTAGTAATGAAAAAGAAATGCTAACTTATCAAATTAGAGGTTAATGAAAATAAAAGTTTGTGCTTTAAACACCCGGGTTTAAAGATCACTTAATTCTATATAGAAATACCTTGGTTCAGGGACCCTAGAACATTCAAAAGTTTCTGAGAGGCATCTGCAGGAATTTTTTTCATGTGGAGACTACCATAATAAAAACTAATAAGGTTTTTGTATCTTAATGTCTCTGATTTGAGAGATGGCCTTCTTATATATGTTTAAAGGTATGTATCTTATCTGCTTGTTTCATCAAACTGTGTACTTCTCTGGATTCTGCAATGTTTCTGTTCCTGAAGTTTATCTCTCAATTATAGTACTGGAGTTCTCCTTTCTTTCTTCTTTCATATCTCCAGTCTGTCTAGGAAAGATTTCTTTTTCTTTTTTCTTTTTTCTTCTGCCAGGCTAAAAATGGCTGATACTCTTGATCTACAGACTACACATTTAACCATATATTTTGGTCCATAATTCGCGTGCCAGTCAAAAATAAATATGAGCTTTTAGCAGAGGTCACTTTTGTACAATGACATTGTCCACTAGATATAACATTAAAATAAAATTTGTTCATAAAATTGCATTGTTTATAGATTTCATTCTTCAACCTTTTGTGGAAAATTTGAGAAGACTTCATGACATTTCAGAGTGACTCAACTCTTGTACATGATATCATGTCATGAACAAATCATATCTTGTATATGATAAATTTACTCTCCTAGTCCTCTAGAATTGACAATATGAAAACAAAAAGAAAGGCATGCATGAAACCTAAATAGACATAGAGGTACAATGATTATATAGGTCCTAAGAGGGATTTCTGCTGGTAGGCGAAAGAGAGTGAAATTGAATGAGAAAATTTTTTGGCAGACATGAGACTGGGGCTATTGTTTAGAAGAGAGGAATGCAAGAGGGCAGCAGGAGGAAGAAAGGTTTTTCACATAAGATGGTGTTCAGAGGGAGACTCAGTTGGGCAGAAGGAAGAATGAGAAATGTGTGTAGAGGAGGCCTGTTATGGTTTGGATGTGAGGTGTCCCCCAAAAACTCATGTGTGAGGTAGTGCAAGAAAGATCAGATGAGAAATGATTGGGTTGTGAGAGTCTTAACCCAATCACTGATTAATCCCCTGGTATGGATTAGCTGAGTTATAACTGAAGTGTGGTAGGGTGTGACTGGAGAAGGTGGGAATTGGGGTGTGGCTTTGGGGTATGTATTTGTATCTGGCAAGTGGAGCCCTCTCTGCTTCCTGATCACCATGTGAACTGCTTCCCTCTGCTACATTCTTCCTCCATGATATTCAGCCTCACCTGGAGTCCCAAAGAATGGAGTTTACTGTCTATGGATGGAGACCTCTGAAACTGTGAGCCTCTGAATAAATCTTTTCTCCTCTAGAGTTGTGCTGGTTGGGTCCTTTCGTCACAGCAACAAAAAAAGCTGACTAAAACAAGGACTCACAAGGAATTAGGCTCATATTAATGGGTTTTGTATTACAAATGTGATAGATATTGGAAAAGGTGGATAAAGTGAGAAATATGAGATGAAATTAATACAGTGAATTTCTGATACAACAAAATTTTCTATTTGATTCAGTGCCATAAAAGATAAGAATGTGCTTATAGGATTTTATTTTATTTATTATTTTTATTTTGTCCTAATTAGTTATACATGACAGCAGAATGTATTTGGATTCATTGTACATGAATTGAGCACAACTCTTCATTTCTTTGAGCAAATACATATTAAAGGAAGATAAAAGCCAGAATTATTAATTGAAAAAATATTCTGGAACCATATGTTGGTAAAATTATACTACAAGGATATAGACTATATTAATTCAATGGGTGTATTAAGATAAATAACATTTGATTACTTTTAATCCTTTATTATGCTGGGAAGTTTTTCATATTTAATGAAGATAACATCAAAAGTAAATATTGATGTATTTGCCATATTTTTGTAATTTTATGATTTTTAGAACCAGCCTGTCATTAGAAAATATTCACTCAAATAGCTCTGTATCTATTTGGAATTTTTAGCCATTTGTCAATTTGGCTATATTTCATTAGTGTTGGCTATTTCTTTTCCCAAACTTTTCTCATCAACTAAATATTCTTTGTAGACAAGTAAAGTTTACTCTTCAAAGAAAGTGTATGCCTTAACCTAAAAAGCTGTATTTCATGTCCAGAAGTTATCCAGTTGGTGTTATACATCCTAATAAAATGTATAAAAGCTAATTTCCATAGTTCTGCACTCTTATTCTAGGTGTCTTAATTCCATTATTGTCAAGTCAGTAGCAGAAATAAAAAAAGTGTTGAAACACCTATTAAGATCTCTGCTGTGTACATACTCAAATTTCATACTTCAGTATTTTGGGTCATTACAATGAACTCAAATTAACTTTATAAGTTTTTTTTATTATTTAGAAGAGACATATTATGAAAGAATTACTTGTTCAACAGATGGTATAAAATACTTTCATTAGTTTCCTTCAGGTTTGTCTCATGAATAATGTTATTGGTTAACAACAACAACAACTTCTGAAAAGTCTCTTGCCTCACCTAATTATGCATTTAGCCAATTTAGTCAAAGCTCATTTTAGAATTCTTTAAACAAAATTGAAATGCATTTATATAGTTGTAATACTATACTCTTAAAAATGCTTGCAGCCCTAAAATGAAAGATTTTTACATAATGCTTGAATACTGAGAAAAGAAAATTTAAACTTAAGTAAAAATTTTTACTTTTTCTAGGAAAAATCCTTTAAATAACCAAGAAAATTAAAAAAAATGCTGCCAATTTCTTCTTCCCTTCCATTTCTTCTTCCATTCCATTTCCAATTTCTTCTTCCCTTCCATTTCTTCTTTCTTTCTTCTTCATTATCTTTTATAAAGAAAAAGCATGCATTATTTTCTAAGCAACACTACCTAGTCTGGTAATATAAATAGACATTTATTAGCAAAATAATTAAAACAATAATAACTCTCTTTCTTGAGTTAATTCTTAAAGAAAACAGAAAAATAGAAAGATGTGAAATGTTTCCTGAGCTTTTAATCTTACAAACTGGATTTTTATTTGATTCTTGAAGGAACTTCTTTGTTGAATTTCCAGAGTCAGGTTTAATAGCTAACTCCCCACATTTCAGAGTGAGGATCAAGTAAAATTTTTAATTTCAGGAGTTTCTCTAAGATTTATCTTAAATCTTCTAACAGTATATTTCTATAAAAAACAGTATTATTCCACTTAAATGCAAAGCAATCTTTTATGTCTACAAAGCTCCTTTTTAATGCAATGAGACCCGTGTGAGGGCAAAGAATAAATGGGATATAGGGTAAAATGATAATCTGACCTTCTGCTTTTCCATTAAAAATAAAATAAAATGCAGCATTTCTGGGCCTTGTGAAAATGATGTTGCTATGGCGACTGCCTTTATGAATCCCAATGAAACTGATGTTAGCAACGTTCTTCCAATTTTGACTGCCGGTGAGTTAAGGCTGCTTCTATATCCAGATCTTTGTACTCGTTGTTGAATATGCATCTCCAGGGTACAGAGTGGCATGTAAATCTGTAGGAAGTCATCTTTTCCCAAAAGAAAGTAGAAAATAAGGAGTTAGGGTATTGTCACTTTCCAGGAAAGAGACACATTTATGCACTGTATGGTGAATATTCATAAAAATATCTTTCTGTACTTGTTCTGCACACTGGGGAAAAGAAGAAAGAGCATAAGAAGTTAAAAATTATTTTGGTGTGTTTTTAATAGCTTTCTTTATGGAAATACTGCATAAGTAATATTTAAACATGTTAATTCGATCTTCGTTAACTTTCAAGAAACATAGAATACATCAAATAAGATTTTTTTCAGTAAAATTTAAAAATTTTTATGACAATAACAGATGTCCTTTTCTATGTTTCTGTATACAAACACAAACTTCTCTTTCCAAATGTTACTTCAATCCCAGTTGTACTGTTTAGGAAGATGATGGCAAAACTCAAACCTACTCAATCCAAATCAGAAGGAAAATGTTTCTTAAATGTAAAGACACTAATGGCCAAGCTGAGAAAGGGTAAAATAGCTTTCCTTGTTTAGGAGTTTTAATATAGTGTCATACTGTAATTTGCAAAGTGTTAGTTTCTAACACATTGTCTCTTTTAAAGCTGTCTCTTTTAACTAGTATCAAAATATCACTTGGAGGTTTTCCCTTGTGTTAAGGTACTATTCCCAAATATCCAAATAGTTCTCCAGGTCCTTTGAAGGTAAAGACAAAAGCTTTATTTTTATCCTGGAGCCCAAAGCATAGAGAAGTCAAGCTGCTCTCTGCAATAACCCACCACGATTTGGGGTAGGAACCAGCTTATAAGCTTATAAGGACCTGAAACCACAAAGAAGGGGTGAGGGGTAGAAGCAGCAATTATAATCACAAAATATACTTCATAAAGTGGAAAAGTACCCAGTTACATTTTCTCAGAAATTACACTCTCAGAAAAACACTTCGGCATTAGTCCCATTAGAGCAAGGCTATTGTGGTCAGGGTGCAAGCAGGTGGGAGTGGAGATGGTAGTTTCTTTGGGAGTGGGCTCATGTGGAAGGGGGGAGCAACTTCACACAGGGCGAGGTGTCCGAACAAGAGGGAGTGAGTCCGGGCTAATTTTTAAATCAACCCATAACATTTCCCCCTTTTCTAGAAACAATCAAATCCTTGATTCTGACACTTAAAAGGGCCACCAGCATAAAGTTAGGGGAAATTTTTGTCCAATCTGAAAGCCAGGTCGTATCATTAGGTTCACCTCTATAGGTGTCTATCTTAACATATAACCAGGAGGGACAATAAAATGAGGGAGATCTCTACAGTATTTAGGTGTGGGTGAGTCTTCAAGACACACATATATCATGTCATCTCGGGGTATAAGGATTGCCATTAAATTGGGGATGTATCATCCAAATGCACAGTTAACTAAGGCTTATCTAGACCTTCTGACCTGGTCTAGGGATCCATTTATCTACTTGAGCTAGAATTTCATGGGGAGAAGACATGGTAAAATTGTACCTAGGGAGTTCAGCAGTCTGGGCCTTAGGACACAGACCAAGCAAAATTAAAAAATTAGCATTTTTTAAAAAAATTTTATCTTTAGAAGATGGATGGGGTCTCAGTGGGCAGTTCAGTTCTCTGCAGGATGTGTCCTGGCAAGCTTTGCTCAGATGCGATGAATCCATGCAGTGAGACTGTTCACCTTTACCACTGTTGGGGTGGTCAGGATGCTAGAGTAAGGTCCTCTGCAGCGGGGTGTCAGCCCTTTCCTTTGAAACCGTTTGATGTAGACCTTGTCTCCTGTTTGGAATGGGTGTTGGAAACCAGGTCTCTTGGGTTGGTGCTCACGAAGGAATCTGTAAGCCGTTTTTATGTATCTGCTGGAGAGACGTAAAGTAGTTAACCAGAGACTGGTGACTGATTTCAACCAAATAAACATTAGATACCCGGGGGAGCAAAGAGGGTGGTCGTCCATGTGTGACCTCTAAGGGAGAAAGATTTTCCTTGTAAGGGGTGCATTGGGTCCACAAAAGAGCAACAGGCAAAAGCATTGGCCACCTAGCACTGGTCTCTGATGCAAATGTACTGAGGATACGCCTTAGAGTCTGGTTCATGTGCTCAACCTGCCCCGAACTTTGAGGCCAGGAAGCGCAATGAAGCTTCCAGTCTATGTTTAAAGCCTTTGATATTTTATGGGCTATGGCTGCAGTGAATGTTGGCCCATTATCTGATACTTTGGTGGCAGGCAGTCCATATGATCTCATTTAGAAGAAATTTTGTTACAGTCCAGGCAGTCTCATTTTTTTTTTTTTTCCAGCTTCTATACTCCATGTTTATTTTAAAAACATATTTTTATTGGAAGAATTTTAAAAGACAAACATGCAGAGTAGTAAAAGATAGAATTGGAAATACAAAAACTGTCTAAAACTCCATCTAAATGTCATTCTGAAATGTTACCACTGATATCATTGATTTTTTAAAATTTATTTTGATTCATTGTAAACAAATAGGGTAAAATTTATTTCTCTGGTGTACATGAAGTAGAGATGCACCATTTGTGTAATCATATATGTACATAGGGTAATGATGTTTGTCTCAATCTGTTATTTTTCCCTTTCCCCTACCCCTCCCACCCCTCTTTCCTCTATACAATCCATCCTCCCTCCATTCTTGCCTCACTCCCACACCACATTATGTATCATCATCTGCTTATCAGAGAGATCATTCATCCTTTGGTGTTTTGGGATTGCCTAATCTCAGCATGATATTCTCCAACTTCATCCATTTACCTGCAAATGCCATAATTTTATTCTTCTTTATGGCTGAGTAATATTCCATTGTATATATATAACACAGTTTCTTTATCCATTAACTGTTGAAGGGCATCTAGGTTGGTTCCACAATCTGGCTATTGTGAATAGAGCAGCTACGAACATTGATGTGGCTGTATCTCTGTAGTATGCTGATTTTAAGTCTTTTGGGTATAGGCCAAGGAGTGGGGTAGCTGGGTCAAATAGTGGGTCCATTCCAAGTTTTCTAAGGAATCTCCACACTGCTTTCCAGAGTGGCTGCACTAATTTGCAGCCCCACCAGCAATGTATGAGTGTACCTTTTCCCCCACATCCTCGCCAACACCTATCATTGCTTGTATTCCTGATGATAGACATTCTAATTGGGGTGAGATGAAATCTTAGGGTAGTTTTGATTTGCATTTCTCTTATTACTAGAGATGTTGAACATTTTTTCATATATCTGTTGATTGCTTGTAGATCTTCTGTGAAGTGTCTGCACCTTTCCTTTGCCCATTTATTGATTGGGTTATTTGTATTCTTGGTGTAAAGCTTTTTGAGTTCTTTTAGATTCTGAAGATTAGTGCTCTATCTGAAGTGTGTGTGGCAAAGATTTTTTCCCCATTCTGTAGGCTCTCTGTTCACATTATAGATTGTTTCCCTTGCTGAAAAAAGACTTTTTAGTTTGAATCTATCCTAGTTATTGATTCCTGTTTTCACTTCCTTTGCTTTGGGAGTCATGTTAAGGAAGTCTGGTCCTAAGCTGACATGATGAAGATTTGGACCTACTTTTTCTTCTATTAGGTGCAGAGTCTCTGGTCTGATTCCTAGGTCCTTGACCCACTTTGAGTTGAATTTTGTGCAGGGTGAGAGTTAGAGGTTTAATTTCATTTTGCTGCATATGGATTTCCAATTTTCCCAGCACCATTTGTTGAAGAGGCTATCTTTTCTCCATTGCATGTTTTTGGCATCTTTGTCTAGTATGAGGTGACTGTATTTATGTGGGTTCATCTCTGTGTTTTCTATTCTGTACCATTGATCTACTATGACTATTTTGGTGCCAATACCATGCTGTTTTTGTTACTGTTGCTCTGTAATATAGTTTAAGGTCTGGTATTGTGATACCTTCTGCTTCACTTTTCCTGCTCAGGATTGTTTTGGCTATTCAAGGTCTCTTATTCTTCCAGATGAAGTTCATGTTTACTTTCTCTATTTCTATGATGAATGTCATTGGAATTTTAATTGGAATTGCATTGAATTTGAATAGTGCCTTTGGTTCTTTTTTTTTTTTTTTTTTTTTTTTTTTGGGATCGAACCCAGGGCCTTGTGCTTACAAGGCAAGCACTCTACTGACTGATCTATTTCCCCAGCCCCCTGAATAGTGCCTTTGGTAGAGTGGCCATTTTGACAATATTAATTCTACCTATACAAGAACAGGGGAGATTTTCCATCTTTTAAGGTTTTCTTCAATTGTTTTTCTTTAGTATTCTGTAGTTCTCATTGTACAGGTCTTTTACCTCTTTTGTTACATTGATTACTAAATATTTTTTTTGAGGATATTATGATTGGGGTAGTTTTCCTAAATTCTCTTTCAGAGTATTCATCACTTATGAATAAAAATGCATTATATTTATGAGCATATTTTATATCCTGCTACCTTCCTGAATTCATTTGTGAGTTCTAGAAGTTTTCTGATGGAATTTTTCGGCTCCACTAAACATAGAATCATGTCATTGGCAAATAGGGATAGTTTGAGTTCTTCTTTTCCTATTCTTATCCCTTTAATTTCTTTGGTCTGTCTAATTGCTCTGGCTAGAATTTCAAGGTCGATGTTGAATAGAAGTGGTGAAAGAGGGTTTCCCTGCCTTGTTCCAGCTTTTGGGGGGAATGCTTTCAGTTTTTCTCCATTTAGAATGATATTGGTCATAGGCTTAGCATAGATAGCCTTAACAATGTTGAGAAATGTTCCTACTATCCTTATTTTCTCTAGAGTTTCGAGCAAGAAAGGGTGCTACATTTTATCAAATGCTTTTTCTGCATCTATTGAAACAATCATGTGATTCTTAACTTTAAGTCTATTGATATGGTGAATTACATTTATTGATTTTCAGATGTTGAACCAACCTTGCATCCCTGGGATAAAACCCACTCGATTGTGGTGTAGTATCTTTTAAATATGTTTTTGTATGCGATTTGCTAAAATTTTGTTAAGAATTTTTACATCTATGTTTATTAGGTCTATTGATCTGAAGTTTTCTTTCCTTGATATGTCTTTGTATGGTTTTGGTATCAGGGTGATATTAGCTTCACAGAATGAGTTTGAAAGGGTTCCCTCCTCTTGTATTTCATGGAATACTTTGAGGAGTATTGGAATGAGCTCTTTTTTGAAGGGCTTGTAGAACTCAGCTGAGAATCCATCTGGTCCCAGACTTTTCTTTGTTGGTGGGCTTTTTATGACTTCTTCTATTTCATTGCTTGAAATTGATCTATTTAAATTGTATATGTTGTCCTGATTCAGTTTGGGTGGATCATATGTCTCTAGAAACCTGTTGATGCCTTTGAGATTTTCTATTTTGTTGGCATATAGATTTTCAAAATAGCTTCTAATTATGTTCTGTATTTCAATCGTGTCTATTGTGATATATCCTTGTTCATTCGAATTTTAGTAATTCGGGTTTTCTCTCTTCTTCTTTTTGTTAGCGTGCCTAAGTGTTTATCAATTTTGTGTATTTTTTCTAAGAACCAACTTTTTATTTTGTCAATTTTTTCTATTGTTTCTTTTGTTTCAATTTCATTGATTTCAGCTCTGATTTTAACTATTTCCTGTGTTCTACTAGTTTTGGTGTTGATCTTTTCTTCTTTTTCTACGGCTTTGAGCTGTAAAGTTGGGTTGTTTATTTGTTGACTTTTTTGTCTTTTATTGAATGTGCTCCATGAAATTAATTTTCCTCTTAGTGTTAGTATTGCTTTCATATTGTCCCAGCAATTTTGATATGTTGTATCTTTGTTCTTATTTACCTCTAAGAATTTTTTTACCCCCTGATGTCTTCTGTTATCCATGTATCATTCAATAGAATATTATTTAATCTCCAGGTGTTGGAGTAGTTTCTGATTTTTATTTTGTCTTTGACTTCTAATTTCATTCCATTATAATCTGATAGAATACAAGGTAGCATCTCTATCTTTTTGTATTTGCTAAGAGTAGCTTTAGGCCATAGCATGTGGTCAATTTTAGAGAAGGATTCATGTGCTGCTGAGAAGAAAGTGTATTTGCTCATTGATGGATGGAATATTCTACAATCTCTGTTAAATCTAAATTATTGATTGTGTTATTGAGCTCTATGGTTTCTTTGTTTAATTTTTGTTTGGAAGATCTGTCCAGTGTGGTGAGAGGTGTATTATCGTGTTGCGGTCTATTTGGTTTCTGGAATTGAAAAGGATTTGTTTGACGTACATGGATGAGCCATTGTTTGGTGCATAAATATTTATGATTATTATGTCTTGCTGATTTATGGTTCCCTTAAGCAGTATGAAATGTCCTTCTTTATCCCTTCTGACTACCTTGGCTTGAAGTGCACTTTATCCAACATGAGGATGGATACCCCTGCTTTTTTGCTGAGTCCATGTGCATGGTATGTTTTTTCCCATCCTTTCACCTTTAGTCTGTGGGTATCTTTTTCTATGAGATGAGTCTCTTGATGGCAGCACATTGTTGGGTCTTTCTTTTTAATACAATCTACCAGTCTATATCTTTTGGTTGATGAGTTCAGTCCATTAACATTCAGGGTTATTATTGAGATGTGATTTGTAATTTACAGTCATTTTGGCTTATTTTTTATTTTTAACATGACTTGGTTTCTCTTTTATTTGGCTATTCCTTTAGGCTAGTTCCTCCCTATGCTGACTTACATTGTTGTTTTTCATTTCTTCTTCATGGTATATTTTGCTGAGAATGTCCTGTAGTTCAGGTTTCTATTTGTAGTTTGTTTTAGCTTTTGTTTATCATGCAAGGATTTTATTGTGTCATGAAAGCTGAAGGTAAGTTTTGCTGGGTATAAGATTTTTGATTGGCATCCATTTTCTTTCAGAGCTTGAAAAATTCTGTTCCAGGCCCTTCTAGCTTTTAGGGTCTGGGTTGAGAAATCTGCTGATATTTTTATTGGTTTCCCCCTGTATGTAAACTGATGCTTTCCTCTCACAGTCTTTAAAATTCTATCTTTATTATGTATTTTATTCTTTATTATGTTAGGTATTTTCATTATAATATGACTTGGAGTGTGTCTGTTGTAATTTTGTACATTTGGTGTCCTATAAGCCTCTTGTATTTGATTTTCCATTTCATTCTTCAGATTTGGGAAATTTTCTGATATTATTTCATTGAATAGATTGTTCATTCCTTTGTTTGTTTCTCTAAGCCTTCCTCAATCCCAATAATTCTTAAATTTGGTCTTTTCATGATATCCCATAATTCTTGTAGATTCTGTTCATGATTTCTTACCATCTTCTCTGGTCAACTTTGTTTTCAAGATTAAATAATTTGTCTTCAAGATTAAATATTTTGTCTTCAATGTCTGAGGTTCTGTCTTTCAGGTGTTCTATCCTAATGGTTATGTTTTCTATGGAGTTTTTAATTTGGTTTATTGTTTCCTTCATTTCAAGAATTTCTGTTTTTTTTTTTTTTTTTCAGAATCTCTATCTCTTTATTGAAATGATCCTTTTGCTTCCTGCATTTGCTCTTTTAACTGTTGATTGGTGCGATCATTCAATGCCTGCGTTTGCTCTCTTATCTCATTGTTTGCTTCTCTGATCATTTTAACTATGTACCTTCTGAACTCCTTTTCAGACATTTCTTCTGCCATGCTGTCATTGTATTTTATTGATGTAGCATCTAGGTTTGTTTGGGACACTTTCTTCCCTTGTTTTCTCATATTGCTCATGTATCTTCCTCTCTCCTAATCTTCAATAGCCTGAAGTCTTAGAGGAAGTTGATAATGCAATGAACCAAAAAACGTGCTGCATTTCTAGTTATGGTGGACTCCAGGTGGTGTATATTCCCTGCTAGTGGGCAGAGGCACCTCCACGTGTTCATAGATGGTCAGCTGCAGGGACACTTGACTGTGGACTGGGCCCTGGCTGGTCTGGTTCCAGCTCTCTGGGCCTACTTCCCCAGCAGGCAAATCTCACCCCGTGGCTGTGTTCAGGCAGTCTCATTTTTGGTAGGATATGCTTCTGGCCAACCCAAGAAAGTATCCACAAAAACAAGGAGATATTTATAACCATTGGAGAGAAGGAAGGTTGGTTTTGGGATATAAAGTTGGGGTTAGCTTGGTGTCCAGTATGGAGACTTGAGCCACTTGTTTTGCCGTCTTATCTGTTAAACTGTTGCCCCTGATATCTGGAGAGTCTCCTCTTTGGTGGCCCTGTATTAGCTGTGTATGAGAGCCACCTGTTTAGGTAACCAAATTGTCTCAAGCAGGGCTAATATTTCATCTCTAATTTTTATAAACTTTCCCTCAGCAGCTAGTAACCCCTACTAACTGTAAATGAGCTCCGTGCACATGTAAAGTTGAAAGGCATATCTGTTGTATGTGTAAATATTTACTTTCTTATCTTCAGTCCACCTTAAAGCCTGTGTCAGGGCAAGTAATTCCTTTTTATGGCCAGGTTCCTGCTGGGAGCACTGGAGTCCAGATGACTTTGGTTTCTGGGATGACCGCAGCCCAGAGCCTTTGAGTTCCACCTGTGATTTTTCTGTTGTCACTCATGAACAGCTTCAGCCTCTGTCAAAGGAACATCCGTCACAATGGGCCTTCCTGAGTTTTGGTCAAGCATATTTTTACATTTGTGGAGGGGCTTGAGAGGGCCGTCCTCTGGCTTCAGTGAGGTGGGGCTAAGGACCCGAGTTGGTCAAGCAACAGACTCTGGTATTGAATAATATGTTACCAACCATCTGTCTAGTGCACCATTTAAGACCATTTAGGAGGGTCCCTACAAAGTGTGGGCTTGTCACTGTGAGGGATTGTCCCAAAGTTAGTTTATTGCTCTCCTTAACTGAAAGGGCAGTGACAGCTGTGGTATGTACACAGGCTGGCCATCTGGATACTACCAGGTCTAATTTTTTGAAATAGATAAGCCATAGGCCTTTTTAAGGTCCTGGATCTTGGGTGAGAACCCTCTTGGCAACTTTGTGCTTTGTTTTGTTTTGTCTTTTGCAAAAAACAAATTGAAGGGCTTAGTGACATCGCTCTGAGGTTGATTTTTGCCTCTTTTTTAGATATCATTTTAAAAAGTTTACATATGCTGTTTCCTGAGTCTATATGAATGTTAATATGATATAACATTGTGTTTAAAACACAAACCAAAGAAAGGCTGAGAGAGGCTTTAAGTTTTTCATTTGTGTGGAAAAGTGGCAAAATGATTTCATATTTTATATTGTTAACCTTCGAACCGATCAGGCTCTCATTATCTTTTAGAAATACATTTGCATTCTTCTCTTATCAGGGAAAACATTTGGCCTTTCGTTTTTTGGGATTGGCTTATTTCGCTTAGCATGATATTCTCCAACTCCATGCATGTACCTGCAAATCCCATAATATTATTCTTCTTTATGATTGACTAATATTCCATTGTGTATATATACCACAGTCATAGATACAAAATGATGTACCCCATTTGTGTACAATGAATCAAAATGCTATCTGTAAAAAATTTTAAAAAATAATAAAAAAATACATTTTATTTTTTATCCCAATATAAAAGGTTACATAAGGTTTAGTTCAGTTACAGAACATCAAATGATATAAATAAATTTGTAATAAAACTTGTTATCCTAATAAGTCTAAAATCACCATTAGAGACAACTTTAGTTTGGAGAACACCAGCTTGATAAAATGATTTTTAAGTCTTTTACTCTAAAGATTTTTATGCCTGGAAGATAGAAACACATTTGATATACAAAGAAGAGTAATAGCATCATAATACATTGATGTTTTTATATTAACCAAGCTTAGTTTTTAAAGAAAAATTTAAACTTTGTAATGTACTACAATACTCTAATATAACAGTTGTTGTTTAAGCAGCATTGTACAAACCCTAATTTTTAAGGCTAGTTGCTCTGGAGAGTAAAACGTAACAGAAACAATGTTAAGAGTAAATTAACATTTTAAAAAATCCTTATCATTTCCACATATAAATTAAACTTTGGCTTGTATCATTGCATTTATATTTGCCTTTATTGAAAAACCTTGACTAGCTCTAACTGATTGTTTTACTTATGTATAATGAACTTTTAGTTATACACAAGACTTTTATTTTTAAGTAACTCTTTATTTATGTAAACCTTTTAAACAATTAGACCCTCTTGTTTACCATTACTTTATAACATAAAGACTTTCTTACCTAGAAACATTTCTCTTTTTTTTTTTAAATTCATTTTTATTGAAAACAAATGGGATACATCTTGTTTCTCTGTACATGAAGTACAGGCATATCATTTCTATAATCATATATTTACATAGGGTAATAGTTTGTGATTCATTCTGTTTTTTTTCTTCCCCACACCCCTCCCACCCCTCTTATCCATCTATACAGTCCCTCCTTCCTCCATTCTTCCCCCATTCCACCCCCCCATTATGTATCATCATCCGCTTATCAGTGAGATCATTCGTCCTTTGGTTTTTTGAGATTGGCTTATCTCACTTAGCATGATATTCTCCAATTTCATCCACTTGCCTGCAAATGGGATAATTTATCATTCTTTATGGTGGAGTAATATTCCATTGTATATATATATACGACAGTTTCTTTATACATTCATCAATTGAAGGACATCTAGGTTGGTTCCACTATCTGGCTATTGTGAATAGAGCAGCTATGAACATTGTTGTGGCTGTATCTCTGTAGTATGCTGATTTTAAGTCTTTTGGGTATAGGCCAAGGAGTAGGGTAGCTGAGTTAAATGGTGGTTCCATTTCAAGTTTTCTAAGGAATCTCCACACTGCTTTCCAGAGTGGCTGCACCAATTTGCAGCCCCACCAGCAAGGTATGAGTGTACCTTTTTCTCTGCATCCTTGCCAACAACTATTGTTGCTTGTATTCTTGATAATAGCCATTCTTATTGGGGTGAGATGGAATCTTAGGGTGGTTTTGATTTGCATTTCTCTTATTACTAAAGATGTTGAACATTTTTTCATACGTTTGTTGGTTGCTTGTAGATCTTCTTCTGTGAAGTGTCTGTTCATTTCCTTAGCCCATTTGTCAACTGGGTTATTTGTATTCTTGGTGTAGAGGTTTTTGAGTTCTTTATAGATTCTGCAAATTAGTGCTCTGTCTGAAGTATGAGTGACAAAGATATTCTCCCACTCTGGAGGTTTTCTCTTCGCATTGCTGATAGTTTCCTTTGCTGAGAGAAATTATTTAGTTTGAATCTATCCCAGTTATTGATTCTTGCTTCTATTTCTTGTGCTATGGGAGTCCTGTTAAGGAAGTCTGATCCTAAGCTGACATGGTGAAGGTTTGGACCTACTTTTTCTTCTATAAGATGCAGGGTCTCTGGTCTGATTCCAAGGTCCTTGATCCATTTTGATTTGAATTTTGTGCAGGGTGAGAGGGGTTTAGTTTCATTCTGTTGCATATGGGTTTCCAATATTCCCAGCACCATTTGTTGAAGAGGCTATCTTTTCTCCATTGCATATTTTTGGCACATTTGTCTAGTATTAGAAAATTATATTTATTTGGGTTTGTGTCCATATCCTCTATTCTGTACCATTGATCTACCTGTCTATTTTGGTGCTAATACCATGCCATTTTGTTACTATTGCTTTGTAGTAGAGATGAAGGTCTGGTACTGTGATACCCCCTGCTTCACTCTTCCTGATAAGGATTGCTTTAGCTATTCTTGGTTTTTTATTCTTCCAGATGAATTTCATAATTACTTGCTCTATTTCTGTAAGGAACATCATTGGGATTTTAATTGGAATTGCATTGAATCTGTATAGCACGTTGGGTAGTATGGCCATTTTGACAATATTAGTTCTGCCTATCCAAGAACATGGGAGATCTTTCCATCTTCTAAGGTTTTCTTTAATTTCTTTCTTTAGTGTTCTGTAATTCTCATTGTAGAGGTCTTTCACCTCTTTTGTGAGATTGATTCCCAAGTATTTTATTTTTTTCGAAGCTATTGTGAATGGGGTAGTTTTAGTAACTTCTCTTTCTGAAGATTCATCACTTATGTATAAAAATGCATTGGATTTATGAGCATTGATCTTATATCCTGGCACTTTACTGAATTCATTTATGAGTTTTAAAAATTTTGTGGTGGAATTTCCTGATTCCTCTAAATATATAATCATGTCATTGGCAAATAGGGATAGTTTAAGTTCTTCTTTTCCTATTTGTATACCTTTAATTTCTTTGGCCTATCTAGTTGCTCTGGCTAGAGTTTCGAGGACAATGTTGAATAAAAGTGGTGAAAGAAGGCATCCCTGCCTTGTTTCAGTTTTTAGGGGGAATGCTTTTAGTTTTTCACCATTTAGAATGATTTTGGCCATGGGCTTAGCATAGATGGCCTTTACAATGTTAAGGAATATTCCCACTACCCCTATTTTTTCTAGGGTTTTGAGCATGAAGGGATGCCGTATTTTATCAAATGCTTTTTCTGCATCTATCGAAATAATCATGTGATTCTTGACTTTAAGTCTGTTGATATGGTGAATGACGTTTATTGATTTCTGAATGTTGAACCAAACTTGCATCCCTGGGACAAAACCCACTTGATCGTGGTGCACTACCTTTTTTAATATATTTTTGTATGCGATTTGCTAATATTTTGTTGAGAATTTTTGCGTCAATGTTCATTAAGGATATTGGTCTTAAATTTTCTTTCCTCAATGTGTCTCTGTCTGGTTTAGGTATCAGGGTGATACTGGCTTCATAGAATGAGTTTGGGAGGGTTCCCTCCTCTTCTATTTCATAGAACACTTTGTGGAGTATTGGAATGAGCTCTACTTTAAAGGTTTTTGTAGAACTTGGCTGAGAACTCAACTGGTCCCAGACTTTTCTTTGTTGGTAGGCTTTTGATGAATTCTTCTATTTCATTGCTTGAAATTAATCTATTTAAATTGTGTATGTCCTTCTGGTTCAGTTTAGGTAATTCATGTGTCTCTAGAAACCTGTTGATGTCTTTGAGATTTTCTATTTTGCTGGAGTATAGATTTTCAAAATAGCTTCTAATTATGTTTTGTATTTCAATCCTGTCTGTTGTGATATTTCCTTGTTCATTCCAAATTTTAGTAATTTGGGTTTTCTTTCTCCTTCTCTTTGTTAGTGTGGCTAAGGGTTTATCAATTTTGTTTATTTTTTTCAAAGAACCAACTATTTATTTTGTCAATTTTTTCTATTGTTTCTTTTGTTTCAATTTCTTTGATTTCAGTTCTGATTTTAACTATTTCCTGTCTTCTACTAGTTTTGGTGTTAATCTGTTCTTCTTTTTCTAGGACTTTGAGCTGTAGTGTTAGGTCGTTTATTTGTTGATTTTTTTCTTCTTTTATTGAATGCAATCCATGAAATAAATCTTCCTCTAAGTACTGCTTTCATAATGTCCCAGAGATTTTGATAAGATGTTTCTTTGTTCTCATTTACCTCTAAGAATTTGTTAATTTCCTTCCTGATGTCTTTTGTTATATATTCATTGTACAATAGTGTATTATTTAATCTCCAGGTGATGGAGTAGTTTCTGGTTTTTAGTCTATCATTTATTTCTAATTTCAAACCATTATGATCTGATAGAATAGAAGGTATTATCTCTATCTTCTTCTACTTGCTAACATTAGCTTTGTGGCATAGAATATGGTCTATTTTAGAGAAGGATCCATGTGCTGCTGAGAAGAAAGTATATTCCCTCTTTGTTGGATGGTATAATCTATAAATGTCTATTAAATCTAAATTATTGATTGTGTTATTGAGATCTATGGTTTCTTTGTTCAATTTTTGTTTGAAGGTTCTGTCTAATATTATTGCATTGTGGTCTATTTGCTTTCTGGAATTGAGAAGGATTTGTTTGACGTACATGGATAAGCCACTGTTTGGTGCATAGATATTTATGATTGTTATATCTTGCTGATTTTTGATTCCCTTAAGCAGTAAGAAATGTCCTTCTTTATCCCTTCTGACTAACTTTGGCTTGAAGTCCACATTATCTCATATGAGGATGGATTCTCCAGCTTTTTGCTGTGTCCATGTGCATGGTATGTTTTTTCCCATCCTTTCACCTTTAGTCTGTGGAAATCTCTTTCTATGAGATTAGTCTCTTGCAGGCAGCAAATCATTGGATCTTTCTTCTTAATCCAATCTGCGAGTCTATGTCTTTTGATTGATGAGTTCAGGCCATTAACATTCAGGGTTATTATTGAGATATGATTTGTATTCCTGATCATTTGACTCATTTTTTTCTTTTTGACACGACTTAGTTTCTCCTTTATTTGGCTGTTCCTTTAGGGTAGTTCCTCCTTTTGCTGATTTACATTGTTGTTTTTCATGTCTTCCTCATGGAATATTTTGCTGAGAATGTTCTGTAATGCTGGCTTTCTTTTTGTAAATTCTTTGAGCTTTTGTTTATCATGGAAGGATTTTATTTCATCATCAAATTTGAAGGTAAGTTTTGCTGGGTATAAGATTCTTGGTTGGCATCCATTTTCTTTCAGGGCTTGAAAAATGTTGTTCCAGGACCTTCTAGCTTTTAGGGTCTGGATTGAAAAATCTGCTTATATCCGTATTGTTTTCCCCCTGAATGTAATCTGATTCTTTTTTCTCACAGCCTTTAAAATTCTGTCTTTATTTTGTATGTGAGGTATTTTCATTATAATGTGCCTTGGTGTGGGTCTGTTGTAATTTTGTGTATTTGGAGTGCTATAAGCCTCTTATACTTGATTTTCCATTTCGTTCTTCAGAATTGGGGAATTTTCTGATATTATTACATTGAATTGATTGTTCATTCCTTTGGATTGTTTCTCTAAGTCTTCCTCCATCCCAATAATTCTTAAATTTGGCCTTTTCATGATATCCCATAATTCTTGTAGATTCTGTTCATGATTTCTTACCATCTTCTTTGTTTGGTCAACTTTGTTTTTAAGATTAAATACTTTGTCTTCAATATCTGAGGTTCTATCTTCCAGGTGTTCTATCCTATTGGGTATGCTTTCTATGGAGTTTTTAATTTGGTTTATTGTTTCCTTCATTTCAAGGATTTCTATTTTTTTTTTTCAATATCTCTAACTCTTTATTGAAATGATCTTTTACTTCCTGTGTTTGCTCTTTTAACTGTCAATTGGTGCGATCATTCAATGCCTGCATTTGCTCTTTCATCTCATCATTTGCTTTCCTGATCGTTTTAATTATGTACATTCTGAACTCCCTTTCTGACATTTCTTCTGCCATGCCATCTTTGGATTTTGTTGCTATACCGTCTGGGTTTGTTTGGGACATTTTCTTCTCTTGTTTTCTCATATTGGTCCGGTATCTACCCCTCTAGTAGTGAAACTCTGGGATATTGCAGATTTCCTCTATTGACTAACATTGTCTCTGTAGATTTCCAATAACTCGCCTCTTAGCCTTCAGTAGCCTGAAGTCTTGTAGGAATTTGATAATGTGGTGCTCCACTAGGAAGCTGCCCCTCTAGGGGTGGTGGCCTTCAGGTGAGGTATATTTCCTGTCAGTGGGCAGAGGCGCCTCCACTTGTTGACTGATGGTCAGCCAAAGGGGGACTAGTGCAGACTGGGGCATGTCTGATCTGGGCCTGTGTCTCTGGTTCTACTGCCCTAGTGGGAAAGCCTTCCCCCTGGGGAAGTTTTGCTGGGCAGCTCTTCTTTGAGCAATTTTGTTTGGTCCAGAACTACCACCTGGACTGGGAAGCCCTCTTCTGTGATGTTCCCAGGGGTCTTGATCTACTGCCTGCTCTGGGGATCCTGTCCCTGTGAGGGACTCCCTCTCTGAGCAGCCCTCCTTGCTATGTTCTCTGGGGACGGGAGCTACCACCTGGGCCTTGGACCCTCACTCTACATTGACGCCTCTCGCTGTGGGGCCCTCCTCTGCAATACTACTGGTTGACTGGGTTCTGGGCTCCAGCACGGGAGTCTCATTGGGCCACTCTACTCCATGAAGTTCCCTGCATTTTGGGACTACTGCCACATCCGTGGAGCCTGCCCATTGGGAGAGACTCACCCGGTGGCTCTGAGTCGGTCCTGAGTCTCTTGATACCTCCTCTTCTTGAATCCTGAGTCCTGTCAAAGATCCTCTAGCCTCCTGTAGGTGTCTCAGGAAGGGAGCTGCCCTTCCAATGATGATGGCCACACCCTCAGGAATAATTCAAATTGTCTGCACCAGCCTATAAAGTAGCCTCTGGATAGCTCCGCAGTGCAGGCGGCCCGACTCACCTGCCAGACTGCGACTGACCAGTGATGGCGCCATCCCAGGTGCAGGGGTCAGGCGGGGTTGCTCAGTGATGGCATCTGTCCTTGGCCTAATGGCTGGGCAGGTTGGCTGCCCGCCGCCTAGCTCTGCAAGGCAGGCGGCCTGACTCACTCACCAGCTCACTCTGCGACTGCGACCGACCAGTCCATTTTTCTTTTTTACTAAATATATTTCATATTTAGAACTTTAAAAATTTTTTTTGATAATTTTGAGGACCTTCATTACCCTCCAGGGTCAGAATCTTGACTGACTGACTTGCCTCCTTAATGCACTTTTGCAACCATTTTGGAGGGTTCAGAATTAAATTCGGCCATTGTTCTCTATATGGGAACAGTGAGGGTGGCCAGGACTACCAGCTACCATATTTCAGACCTTATGGACAATTTGGGGGTCCACAGATCCCCTGCTTGGCCATCCCACACTGAACGTGGGTCATGCTAATTAGGGTTTGGAGGCATTAAAGGCACCCCATAATCAATATGGAAACCTGATGAGAAATTTGTTAACATACATCTCAGAGGGTCAGATGATGAGATTGGTTAGAGCCCATCATCCCAGATGATGAGGCTAAGGGTTAGAACAACAGGCAGAAATAGGAGGAAACTGAAAGACAGAAATCTAATCAGTGAGTTCGTAGATCTGGGGGCAGCGAGACAGTGAGTCACTGACAGGTCTGATCTGTCAGGGAGAGAAGAATATTTTCTCACTGGGGCAACAGTGAAGGAGAGTGTTAGAGACAAGTAGACAGACACAAATGATCAACAAAAGGCAATTATCCACGAAAAAAGGAACTCTCTCCTCTCTTCCCAGTCTCAGACCATCCTCATGACCTGTTTATCTGAGGATCTGGGCCAAACCGGATGTCCTGTCAGGTGACCAGCTAATTGAAATACCTATAAGAATTTAGGATCAATCTAGCTGAAACACCTCTAAGGATTTACAGTCAACCTAGTTGACACACCTCTGAGTTTTACATTCATTCTAGAGGAAACACCACAGAGGGTTTACCATCAATCTAGTTGATACACCTTGAGGCTTTACAATCAATCTAGCTGATACACCCTTAGGCTTCACATTCAACCAAATGGAGAGAACAAATGAGGTACCTTTAAGCACGTGTAGCTTCTTTTATCCTTCTTCATGGCAGCACTCCAATGGGTCACCACATAGGATCCAAACCCTGGCAAAGCAAAGAGTTCCCACAATCAGAACAGAGGGAGCCCCTCTCTGTGTTTGTGGGGTGGGGGTCCCGGGTGGCTGAGAGCCAAATCTGGACTCCGGAAGGTATCTTGCTGGGGCCTCCAAAATGTTAAAGTGCTATCCCCAAATTTCCAAATAATTCTTTGGGTCATTTGAAGGTGAAAATAAAAACTTTTATTTGCTGACTGGGTGAAATTTGACCCCAATTGGGAGTAGCACCCAGCTTATAAGGAACCAGCTTATAAAACCACAGAGAAGGGGTGGGAGGCAGGAGAGACAATCATAATCACAAGATATACTTCATAAAGTGGAAAAGTGCCAAGTTACATTTTCTCAGAAATTTTGTTCTCAGAGTAACAGTTTAGTCCCATAGAGCAAGGCTATTGTGGTCAGGGTGCAAGTAGATGGGAGTGGAGGTGTTAGCTTCTGTGGAGTGGGTTCATGTGGAAGGGGGCCAACTTCACACCGTGAGGTGTCTGAACAAGATGGAGTTAGTTGGGCTAATTTTCAAATCAGCCCATAATACCTGAGCTCTCACAACACCTCATATATGCTTTTAAGAATGGTGGCACATTCTAGTAATAATTTACTTCCTTATTTATGCTTTTCCCAGACTATGGGACATTGGAGCAGGAGCTGTGTTTTATATCCTTTTGTCCCCAGGATACATACCACATACCACAAAAGGAAGGCACTTAAATTTTGTTGACAACCATGAGACACCTGCTAAAGATTTGGTGAATTCTTCCCAACCTATTTTTTTTTTAAAGACCTTTAAAAATGTCTGTTTCTGATTCAGTTGAGTGTATGCCTTAAACTTTTAAGTTATTTCCTTATTCATAGAATGAACTTGTTTGCCATGTGGGACCACATTAAGGACTGGACAGGTGGGTATTAACTGGAAGAGAATCTCACTTAAATTTTATTTCAGTAAGAAATTCAAAAGTAGTTAAAACAAACTATGTTAAGAGTACAGAAAATATCCTTTTAAAAAAAATGTGGTACTGAATACACTCTGCGAACTGGACATCAGAGGACAGAAGAGTACAGCTGATCTTCTGAGAAGTCAAAATGACCTCTGGAAATCCTTTATGGAAAAAAATGGGGGCAAATATGTACGGTTTTAGATGACATTTCATTAAATGCAAGGGTACCAGTTGATTAAAATCCTCTTCTGTTAGATTTAGAAGAGGGACTCTCTGCTTCTCTTTTCTGTTTTTGCTTCCTTCACTTAAGTGTCCTGTTTCTTCTCATAAGTTTTTCCCCAGAGTTCTGTTCGGACCCCTTTCTTTGTAAATTCTGGAATGTCTTTGTAGTTACTGTGTCTGTTCCTCTAATATTTACTGAAGTATATGTTGACAATCTGAAAATCGGCTGTTGATTCTCCTAGGGCTCTTAAAACTTAACTCATGTTTTTTTACCCAGGTCTCTTTCAGTCTCTCTCTCTTTCTGTCCCACTTCTACTCTGAACCTGTGCTTAGGAAATCTTCACCCACCCAGCCACCCCAGCATGAAACCTGAGAGTCATTTTTATCTTTATCCTTTTCTCTTAATCTACCCAATCAAGTCTTCCCAAATGTATAGCTCCTCAAATATTTCTGGAATCTTGCCCTTACTCACCATCCCTCCTCCTTGAGACTCTCATTGTCTCTTGCCTGCACGTTTATAAAAGCTCCTTAATTGGTCTCCCATTTTCTAGACTTGACCTTTTTGATATCATCCACCAACCAGAAAATAGCTATCCAAAATAAATCTGACCTTTAAAAATAATCCATCTAAGGATGCTCGTTTTCTGCCCATTTATTTAAGGTCCCTATCAGCAGGTCCTTGCCCATCTCGAGAGCTTCTTTTTCTTAATCCGGGCTTGACATTTTACTCCTCGCAGTTGTTATCCAGCTAAAGAATTTATATCCTCGGGCACGTCTGCTTTGTCTGTTCTCCCTGACTGAAAGGCCCCTTTCAGTTAAAAAAAAAAAATCTGGTTTGGTCTAATTCATCTTTGAGTACTCAAGTTAGCTATCACCTTCTTTCTCAAACCATCCATTTATCATTTTGTTGGATTTAGTTTTCCTACTCTTGGGAAATCCTATAGCTTATTATTAATTCTATTACATTGCAATTATGTTTGTGTATTTCTTTCCTACTGGACACTGAATTTATTGAGGGCCCAGATAATTTCTTATTCACCTATTATACATACTGCCTAACACATAGAATTGAGTAATTATTATTAAAATAAACTGGGTTTAAGAGAAGGAAAAATGTTTAATAATTGTCATCACTAATTAGTGTTTTGTGCAAGCCCTAATAAGAAAGACTCCCATATTTTTGGTGTATATTACTGCTTACAATTCTGCTCGATGCTGCAACAGATGTTAAACTTTTATGCCAACCATGAACTTAAGAGAGATCATCATCTTTCTACCATTTTAGAGCTGAGAGGAGAAAAGTAGTTGATATCATATAAGGGACACGTTGGAATATTCACAGAGATAGAATCTTGCCATTATGACTTAAAATAGGGTAAGAGAATTTTGTGCTTAAGTTTTTTTTCACTTGATAACATTAATTTTTTTATTAAGATGATAGATATCTTATAGTACCTCTTTTTTTTTTTTTGTAAAAATGGCATACATGAACTAATACGAAATGCAAATGGGAACATATGGATATGGAGTTTCTTACACTGTAACATTATCCGTTTACACCTTAAAAACAGAACTAGCCTAGAGGTAAAAATAAGACGTTGGTGTGTGTGCTTAAGCTTTGGAATATGGTAGACATCTTTTAGGAGAGGTGTGTGTGTGTGTGTGTGTGTGTGTGTGTTGTCATGGTGGTTCTTTTTAATTTTTTTACCTAAATAAATACCTTGCTTCAAAGGCGAGCTCCCAAATATCTCTATAATATGTTTAAAAGTGTTCAACAGGAATCATGCAAAATGCCAAGCTAAATTGGCATGTGCTTCCATGATCAATTAAATAACTCCTACATGATTATTTATTCTCCTGTTGAAGTTTGATGTAATGACCTTGGATAAAGAACCTTTTATGCTTATTAAAGTCTCAGACTAAAAATGTCTCTGACACTTTTGGAACTTGGAAATCTTAGGAAAAGAGACACTGCACCAATTATCTTGCTCTGTCTTAAATAAATATTTTAATTTCTTAATGTCTATCACTAGAATGATGTATGATCATTATTTTATATGCCACACTTTTGAAAAACATTTACAAAGTAATCATGGACTCACCTATTGAAATTACAGACTTCTACTATAATGTGTTTTTTCTTATAAATTGTGTATGTAGAGCCTACACGATTGTGCTACTGCATATAACATCATGCAGAAATCATTACAGAAACAAACAGAATGCTAATGATACAGAAGTAATTCAGGTCACCGTTAAAATATTAGCAGTAAAATTCAACCAAATGCCAAATTTTGATAATCTTCTATGCTTGCAGATTTCAAATTTTTACTTCAAAATAAAGTTGAAAAGTAGAATGTATGCATGTGAAAATTTTCTTTCTGCCTCAATCACAAGGTAAGTTACTAGCCCAATAAATTTGACTAGTTTTGCCCATTTGGTCATTCTATTCTGCAGTGATAGCATAGAATCAAGATGCTTTATCTCACAAAGCACTAACTTTGCAAGGGTTACTTTTAACTTTATGAGAACGGAATTGCATTTTGACAATTATTCATATTGATATGTAAGGCTTTAGTTCATTTTTCCACTGCTGTTTTATATTACTTCGTTTTTTGAACATATTCCAATTTCTTTATTCATGTCTCTATTGGTGAAATATTAATTTTTATTTATTTTTGTCTGCTGAATACAAGGATGCAATGAGCAATCTTGTAATCTTGTTTGTGTTCAGTTCTTCTAGGTCATATACCTGGAAGTAGAATAGCTTGATCATAAGATAAGGAATAAACAAATGTTCAACAATAAATATTGTCAAATTACTTTTTAGATTAGCTAAAGCTATTGGCACTTCCATCAACAGTGTATAAGAATTGCTTCACAGTTTTTGAAAAAAAAAACAAACAAACAAACAAACAAACAAACTGATGGACAAATTTTTTTTTCTTCTAAATTTGACTTATCTGATCAGGTTAAATGTTATCTTTTTACTCAAAGAAGTATATAAGAGTATCTCATATTTGAATTAAGGATCAAATAAGAATTTTTAAATTTTTATAGTAATTGAATTGAAATAAGTATTTCTTATAGGAGATAGAGCATGTTTTCACATGCACATTTTATGATTGCACTATTTAGAATTGCCTTTGACATCCATTATCTATACTTCTATTGGAATGCTGTTATGGTTCCTATTCTATATTCAAACACTTTTATCAATTAAATGCACTGCAGATATCATTTTCATGCCCAGTGCTTGCAAATTAACTTTTTAAATGATACCGTTAGATATATTGAAGTTCTTCATTTTGATGCAGTTTAAGTTCTCCCTTTATGGTTTATAATTTATTTCCTTTTGAAATAAAAACTCACCCACACCTTGATTTCAAGTATGCAATTTTTATATATTTAAAAAAATTTTTCATATCTTCCTGTATCACTTTATGTCTTAACAAACTTGAAGGAGTATGTGTGTGTGTGTGTGTGCACACTCATGCATTTGTGTAAAGTGTCTCAGAGATTTGTTTTGTTCCACTGGAATAATCATCTTTCCTGGCACCATTACTGATAGGTTCCATCATTTCCTCCTTATTTGTACATTCAATAATACTTCTGATTATATTGAGTTACAATGTTGTTCTGTTGTTTTTTAACAGGATCTCTATTTTGTGCATTTGGTCTCTTTACTTATTCCTTTGTCAGCATTGTATTGTATTTATTATATACTTTCATCATGAGCCTTGATATGCAACAGAGTAACAACCCCTCCATTAGTCAAAATTATTATTTTTTTCAAATAGCTTTTAATATATATGACCCATTCTTCTCCTGAATACATTTTTTAAAACAGTTGGTTAATCTCATCTAAAATCCTATTTAATTTTTCATAATTATATTCAGTTTATTCATAATTAAATTGACATCTTCATGATATTTACCTTATCCATGACTTCATGTTTCCATTTGATTTTTAAAGTTCCCAAAATATTTTAGATAAAGTTTTATAGCATTTTCCATGCAATTTTACAATATGGAACAGATTTTTGTATAATTGATCCTAGAAGCTTTATTTTATTTATCGTAATTATTTAAACATTTCTCTTTTAAATAAAGTTTTATATGGATTAACAACTATTAGGAAAACACATGATTTTTACAATAGGTTCTTATTTTCAGGAAACTTGCTGATTCCTACCTCTAATAAAATTTCTGTTTATCTCAGATTTTCTATGTATATAATTCTAATGTTCCTGAGGTTGATTTGCCCACATCTAATCTTCATTTCTTCATCTTGTCTTACT
Source organism: Sciurus vulgaris (assembly GCF_902686455.1). Classification (NCBI taxonomy): domain Eukaryota; kingdom Metazoa; phylum Chordata; class Mammalia; order Rodentia; family Sciuridae; genus Sciurus; species Sciurus vulgaris. The sequence goes on along the minus strand of NC_136470.1, from coordinate 17,720,212 downwards.
GCTCTAGCTAACAGCAGAATATAATTTATAAACAATAGACTGCTGTAAGTATTCATTCATATTTGACAATTTTTATTTTTCTAAGATATTGCAATTCATTTATGTTTTCAAACATATTGAGCAGAGGACATTGGAAAAATGATGGACTAGCAGGAGCCTGACTTTTCCTTCTCCTACAAATGCACCAAATAAACAGTTATGCACAAATCAATTTCCTCTGAGAGAAATCCAGAAACTAATTAAGAGACTTTGGTATATCATGCCACTGAGAAAATATCAAAATGGATAAGAAAACTGTGATACATTCATACCATGAACCTTATCCCACTACAGCACCTTACAGGTTGGGGTTGGTGTTATCCTAATGCCTAGCTTCTCTCTTAGCAGTTAAGAGTTTGGATCACACATGTAGCACCCAAACATTTGCAGTTTCCATTTGAGAGACTGGTTTCTAAACCATCTAACTCTGGGAACTGATATGGTTTGGCCTTGGTGAGTCCCCTGGGATCACAAAATCAAGAAATGATTTTATTAGCAAACAAAGAAATCCACCTCCCAGTCTCTCACTGGGAATGGTTTGACTATATAGCTAACATATAGATTTTCTTGGTTACTGCCCACTGGTTGGGAATTTAATTAGCTTACATCTGAGAGCTGAATGAATTGGAAAGTTTTCTGCCAGAGGATTTTCAATAGAAGGGTCAGAATTAATGAAATGATTATTTCAAAGTATTGAAAGAATTAAAAAAACCTGCCAACAAAGAATAATATACCCAGCAAACTTGTCCTTCAAAAATGTAGGGACATAAAGACATCCTCAGACAAACAAAAGTTGAGGGAGTTTATCACCATTAGTTCTGACTTACCAAAAATGCTAAAGGGAGTCCTTCAAGTAAAAATTAAAAGACATGAAAAAATAAGAAGACAGCATAAGAAAGTAGGAAACTCAAGAGCAAAAGTAGAAATACTTAAAGACTACTGTTATACAATAAAGAATACTACAGTGCTATAAAAGGTTGTCAATGATTCACTTTTGCTTCTATTATAAAAGACAAAAGTATTTTACAAAACTGCTAATGAATGTTGTTAATACACGATTAAAGCAAAATGGTACAGAAAAGTATATAATGTGGATGGAGAAAAAGGTGAAAATGGAACTTTTGTATGTAAGTGAAGTTGTGATCAGTTTAAAGTAGACAATAATAAAAGATAGTTTAACTGTAATACAAGACTAGACCAAAAGGTAGTTTAAATAACCACAAAGAAAATACATGTAGAACTTACTGAAAGTAGAAAGGAATAAAAATTCTTTTTAAAAAAAAATCTACAAAGAAAACATCCAAAGAGAAAAAGAGGGACAAATGAACTATATGACAAATATATAATACTAAATTCTTCTCTATCAATAATTATTTTAAATGTAAATAAATTAATCTTCCCAATACAAAGATACAGAATTACTGAATGTATTAACAAATTCAAGTTCCCACTGCATGCAGTCTACAGAAAAAGCCACTTTATATCTAAGGATACATACAGGATGAAAGAAAAGGGATAGGAAAAGATATTCCATGCAAACAGAAAACCAAAGATAGCAGGAATAGCTATACCTATATAAAATAAGGTCAACTGTAAGTTAAAATCTGTCTCCAGGGGCAAATAAGGTAATTGCATAATGATAAAATGGTCAGTTCAAATGGGATATTTAAAAATTCAAAAGAAGCAATATATATATGCATATATATTAAATATATTATGTTTATATATTATATTTATACATGATTATACATAAATATATATGTATTAGTGTATACATGTATATTTACTTATATACATATATATATATACACTCACATATATACCTAAAAACAGTGCACTTAAATATATGAAACAAATATTGCTTAATATGAAAGGAGAAATTGATAGCAACACAGCAATAGCAGGACATTTTGATAACCCTACTTTAATAATGGATAGGTCATCTAAGCAGAAAATCATTAATAATGGACTTACATAATAATACAGACTGAATTAATCTAACAGACATACATAGAACATTCTACAAAACTGCAAAGGAATACATATACTTATTCAGGACACATGGATCTCTTTCCACTATAGATCAAATGTTAAGATCACAAAACTAATCTTAACAAACTTAAGACAATTGAAATCATGCCAAGTATCTTCTCTGAGCACAAGGGAATGAAAACAGACTAAGAGAATGAAAATGGGAAATTCTCAAATATGTGGAAATCAAATAACACACTTTTGAACGATCATTAGCTCAAAGAAGACATCGAATGAAAACTTGAAAAAATATCTCAAGAAAAGAAGAAATAAAAAAAGCAAGTTATAAGAACTTATGGGACAATTATTTTGATAAATACATATTTTTTTTCTTAAGACTCTGCTTTCCCAGCCATTATGAAGTGAGCAGGTTTTCTTTTCCACATGCTTCCACCATGATCTACTGCCTTAGCACAGGCCCAAAGCAATAGGGTTAAAACTTACAAAATTATGAGTCGAAATGAAAATTTTCTCCTTTCAAATGTATTTGTCTCAGATATTTATTATAACAATGTAAAACTGATGAACCCAGAAAATTGGTACTGAGAATTGGGGTCATTGCTCTGACCATATCTGAAGTCAGAAGTCTTTGGAATTGGTTTGTATGAGCTATTTGGAAATGTTGGGAGAAATGGATTAGAGAAATATAAATTTCTATAAGCAGGGCTTAATGGGAGCTTCTGGGGGTGTTTCAGAAATCCAGAATGCTGATAGATGTGTGGACAGTACAGTTATGCTCATGATTTCAAATGGGAATAAGGACTCTATTCAGAACTTGACTAGAGGCTACAGTGCTATGTTCTGTCAAAGAACATATCTACATTTTGTCCATTCTCTGAGACATTATGGGAAGCTATATTTAGAAAATGACAGACTGATTAAGATTAATTAAAAGGCAGCACAGTATTCAGGCTGTGGCATGGGTTTTACTGATTGCTTCAAGCAAATTTATGGTGAGTATTAGGAGCAAAAAAGGAGAATGAAAAGATTTGAAAAACTTTCAGTTTGGTCAGGAAACAATGTATGTAAAATTCTAGTCCAGGAGTGTGTGGTTGCTAAACAGGTTGGCACCATTAAAGAGAAGACAAGTACTTTGTATTGGTACAGTAAGAAAGATGCTTGAGGGTATCTCAGGAATCAGCAGAACCCTACTCATCACAGGTTCAAAGGTATAAATGCATAAACTTTTCATTGGAGAAGAGAGCTCTGGGGCACTGTGCTGATACAGGGGCTCAGGGCCACCTGGGGAATTTGTTTCCCTAAGCTTCTTTCCTTCTATTCAGTCATCAAGGCACGAGGAGGCCACAACAGTAATGGTTCCAGTGGGTCCCAGTAAAGCTCACCCTGGTGGCTGACTATGGTGTCATCCATGTGATTCTGATTTTGTTAGCATGCGAAAGGCAAGAGTGTGGGGTCATGGAGGCTTCCACCAAGATTTCAATGAAAATTCTGGGAAGGCATACAATGTGTGGCAGGGTTGTATTTCCTGAAAGCAACCCTTAATTAGACAATGTGTATGGAAGCTCTAAGAATGAAGTCAAGGCTCCAAAGGAGACCCCAGGAAGTCAGTGCTGTCAAGAATGTGGAATGCTTGCTGAAGAAAGCTGCAAGCAGTTAGCAAACCCAGCCCAAGAGAGTAGCCATGTGAACTGCTGCCAAATCTTTGAAGCTCATATGCCACTCTGAACCCTGATGCTGAACATGGAACTATAGATTTAATGCTTGCCCTGCTCTTTTGGTCTTTCTTTGGTCTGTTTCCTTCTTGATACATTCCTAATGCTCTTTTTTTGAATGGGGATGCTTACTCTGTGCCATTGTATGTTGGGAGTGTAAGTTTTTTATTATTGAATTTTAATCTCACAGTTAAAAAAAAGCTTGCCTTGAATCTGAGAGGGTACTTTGGAGTTACACTTTTTAGCAATACTGAAACTGTTAAGACTGGGGATGGACTGATTATACTTTTCATTGTTCAAATACTATATGTCTTTGGGGGACAGGGGAAGAATATTATGGTCTGAATCTTAGAAGACCCAAAAAGTTCATACGCAAAGTCTTAATTGCCAGCCTATGGTATTATTGGAAGGTGTGGAACCTTTAGGAAGTGGGGCCTAGTAAAAGAAGTTAGGTAATTGGGGATATAATGGTTTGCATATAAAGTGTTTCTCAAAAGTTCCTGTTAATGTGGAAATGTTCAGAGGTAAAATGATAGAACTGTCACAGTTGTAACCTAATCAGTCCATCCTAGTTTGAATGGACCAACTGGGGATAACCATAGGCAAGTGGGGCAAGGCTAGAGCAGATGGGTCACTGGAGACATGCCTGAAGGGTTAATCTTCCCTGTGGCCCTTTCTCCTCTTTCTGGGTTTCCTGACTAGTGGGAACGTATAATGCCCCTTCTCCAGACCTTTCTTCTATTATGTTCTGCCACACCGGGTCCAGTGAAGTGGTCAGCCTACCATGGGCTAACCTTCTGAAACCTTGAACCAAGATAAACTTTCCCTCCTCTACATTGTTCTTCTTGGGTATTTTCATCACAGTAATGAGAAGCTTACTAACTCTTGGGGCATGGCCTTGAAAGTGACAGTGGGACCTGTCTCTTCCTTTCTCTCTCTTGGCTTCCTGACTGACATAAGATGAACACGTTTCCTCCAGCAGGCACTCCCACCAAGATTGCTTCAGTCCTAAAGCAGCAGGGTCAATGGCTATGGGTTGCAACCTTCAAACCTGTGAGCCAGAATAAACTTTTTCTCATTCTAAGTTGATTTATCTCAGGTATCTGGCACAGTGACAAAAAGCTGACTAATGCAGACATGATGCATTATTCTCTATAATTATATATTGTTGGATTCGATGTGCTAAATTCTTATTTAAAATTTTGGTTTCTATTCATGAAGGATATTGGCCTTCAGTTATCTTATATTTGCCAGATGTTGGTATTATAGTAATGCTAACTTCATAAAATGAATAAGGAAGTGCTCCTCCTCTTCAATTTTCTGGAAGAGTTTGTGCAGAATTGGTGTTGCTCTTCATTAAATGTTCGGTAAAATTCACCAATGAAGCCATTCAGGCCTGAAGTGTTATTCTAGGAAAGTTTTAATTAAAAATTCAATTTCTGTATTAGATGTAAGGATATATATGTCATCTATTTTTTAGGAGATTTTATAGCTTTGTCTTTTAAGGAAATATTCAATCTCATTTTAGTTACCTATTTTACTTGCATATCATTCACAATATTTCCTTATTATTATTTTATCTGTAGAATTTGTAGTAATGTCATATCTCTCATTCCTTGTATTGGTAATTTGTGTCTCCCATTCTTTTTCCTTATTCAGTGTAGGTAGAGATTCATCAATTTTGTTGATATTCTCAAAGAACCAGTATTTGTTTTCATTAACTTTTCTTCTTTTTTCTGCTATTTCATTTATTTCTGATCTCATCTTTATTATTTTCCATTAACTTAATTTGTCCATTAACTTTTAACTTAATTTGCTCTTCTTTTCCTAGGTAGGATCTAAGGTCATCATTTTGAGGTCTTCACTCATCTTTACTGATTTCTAATGCAAGTGTTTAGTACTCTAAATTTGTTTTAAAGTCTGCTTTAGTGGGAATTCCATAGGTCTGATTTTTTTGTGTTGTAATTTTTGTTCAGTTCAAAACATTTTCTAATTTACTTTTTATTTATTTATTTTTGGCCTATAGATTATTTATGATTGTGTTTATAGCTTTTCTGCTGTTGAATTCTAATATTCCATTCTATAATAACAATTCTATAATAACAATTTTGTTATGGCTTAAAGACATACTTTATATGACTTAAATCCTTTATAAACTTTTGAGACTATTTTATGACTCAGAATATGATCTATCTTACTAAAAAGACTGTGTACATTTGAGAGCAGTGGATTTATAGGAGGGTATAAAATTTACAACTATAATTGTGGGTCTACTTGGAATTGTAACACTCAGCTTCTTTTGAGAAGCTCTACAATTAGTTGTGTGCTTAGCATTGCTATTTTATCTTGATAAATTAACCACTTCATCGTCATGAAATGATCTTTATTTCTGTTACTGCTTTTTTGCTTTGAAATCTACTTAATGTGGTCACTTCAGTTCTCTTTTGATTAATGGTAGCGTGTTATAACTTTTTCCATCCTTTTTCTTTGAAACTTCATGTACTTTTATTTCAAGAGTGTGTCTTATAAGCAGTGCATATTTGGGTCTTGGATTTTGTTTATAAATTTAATCTAACACCTTCTGCTTTTTAATAAGCATGTTCAGATCATTAGCATTTGATGGTTATTGAACTTTAGATTTAAACTACCAACTTTGTATTTACTTTCTATTTGTCCCATCTTACTCATTTTTCCACCTAATTTTTGATCAGTTGAATAATTTTATGATTCTATCTGTTCCTTTTGTCATCTCATTAGGCATAACTCTGTTTTGTTGCGTTAGTACTTATTTTCAGGCTTCGTCAAATACACTTGGAATTCACCACAATCTCCTTCCACATGGTAACATACCACTTCATATGAAGTATAATAACTTTGCAATGATGTCCTTCTATTTCCTCTGTCCTGGCTTTTATGCTACTGTTACGATAGATTTTATTCATGCATACATTATGCATCACATAATACATTTTATTATGATTGTGGTCTCCACAATTAGGTGCAGTGTTCTATATTGTACCCTAGACTGAAATTTTTAGTTGTATTTTTCAAATCCCCTGTAGATTCCTGACATGCTTGTCTGCTTAATTTAGCAACCATTGAAAGAAATATTAAAATCTCCCACTCTGATAGCAGATTTGTCTATTTTTCCTTGTAATTTTGTGATTATTCCCTATTTTTTTCTTTGAGGCTATGTCATTTCATACATATATGTACTCCATCCTTACCTGTTATTACACACATTGAAGTTACGATTTTTGATATTATTGTTTGGCTACTGAATTAAACTTGTTATTACTAGGTAGGGACTCCCTTTATCTATGGTTATGGTGTTTTTTCTTTTTGTTTCAGTGCTTATTTTGTTATTAATAAAATGGAAAAAGAACAGCTTTTGAAGAAGAGATCTGTGCTTGAGCAAGAATGCAAGGAGGGGCTAGGTTCAATATTTTATAAAAACCTGCTTCTACAGGAATTAGCTGATTCTGTCTAGACCTGAACTACTCCTATGAAACAGCTTTTAATCCACCATGAAAGTGAAGTCCCAAGACCTAATTGCCTTCCACTAGGCCCTGCATCTTAAAGTTTCTGGCACTTTAACACTACCAATCAGCAGACCAAGCCTCCAACAATTAACCCTGATGGAGAAAGTATAGCATTATCAAAAATGATATACAAATTCAATGTATCCCCTACCAAAATTCCAGTGACATTTTTCAAAGAAAGAGAAAAAAAAATCTAAATTTATTATGGAAATACAAAAGACCCAACATAGACAAAATAATTCTGAGAAAGAAGAACAAAGTTGCAGGCATCGTAGTTCCTTGTTTCAAATTATATCACAAAGCTTAGTACTCAAACAGTATAACACAGGTATAAAATAGACATAGAGATCAATGGGACAGAATAGAGGGCCTGGAAAGACACAAAGGCATATGTGCTCTGCTGGATAGTCCCTTCTGTAAGCAGTGCTGGGAAAACTGGATATCTACATGCAAAAGAATGATATTTCATCCTTAGTCTATACCACACATAAAATTAATTCAAGGTGTATTAAAGATTGTACATAAGACTGGAACCCATAAAACCCTTAGAAGAAAACATAAAGGAAAATACCCTTGATGATGGATTTGACAATGATCTTTTGGGCATCAAATCAAAAATTCAAGAAACCAAAACAAAAATATTTGTGATACCACACTAAAGTAGAAAACTATTGCACAAAATAAACAATTAACAAAGTGTAAAAGCAGCACATCAGTTGTGATGAAGTATTTGCAAACCCCATATATGGAGTTAATCTGCTATGGCAAAAATACACAAGGAAATCATGCAAATCAGTGGTAAATAAGTAAGTAAAGAAGAACGCAATTAAAGATCTCCTGAAGAGACCTTTTCCAAAGATCAACAGTCATACCAATAACCAACAGCAGTATGAAAGGTGTTCAACAATACTACAATGTGATGTCACCTCATATCTATTAGGATAACAATTATCAAAAAGACAGATAGCAACTGTTGTCAAGTATGGGAAGGAAAATGAACCCTGTACACTGTAGATTGATACAGTCACTATGGAAAACAGTATGGAGGCTCTCCAAAAAAATAAAAGCAGAACTACCATATTATAAAGCAGTCAAAGGAAATGAAACCAGCATGTCAAAGATTTATCAGCACTTCTATGATTATTACTCTCTTATTCACAATAACCAATATATAGAAGCAAGCCAAATGTTTGTTGATGCATGAATGGATAAAGAAATGGAGATTCCTCTATTTGCAACATCACAGATAAACTGGAGACATTCTGCTAAGTGAAATATGCCAGGCACAGAAAGACTAATGATACTGCATGTTCTTACACATGGAGTCTAAAACGCTGACGTCCTAGAGACAGACAGTATCAGCAACAGTGATTATTAGAGGCAAGGAAGGGTTGTGGAAAAGGAAAATGCTAGTCAAAGTTGTTTATGTCCAGAGGTTTCAGGTACAACACCAGAACTACAGTTAATATTATTTCAAATATTGGAAATTTGCTAATAAGCATATTTCAGTTGCTATTCACACATATGCACATATGAAAATACCCAACAAAGGTAACTGTGAGAAATGAATATGTTAATCTGTTTAACTATAGCAATTATTTCATTATGTATATTCATAAAAATGTCATGTTGTACAACCTTCACAGATATAAAAATTAGTGTTCAAACTTATTGGTATAAAATTTTTCTATGAATTGGCTTAATGAAGTTTATCGCTTTCTTTATCTATTTTCATGGTGTAAAACACATATTTGCCAAATTTTGGAAAAACGTCTTAAAATTGTAACATGTATCGAGCTTAAAATATCAAATTTATTATCATCTTTACCTTTTCTTTGAGCCATTTAAGTGCCCATAAAGTGCTTCAATCTGAAAAGTATTCTCCCTTTAGTGAAGTCACTTTCATCTCTTTATTAGGTTGCCATTTTCATCTCTAATTTTTGTGACCTTCATCTCTGAAGTCTGGGGATACAAAGTGGTGGTATTATATTCTAGTTATATTCAGTTTGGACATAAGACAAATGCAATAAACACACATATGAAATAGAAAAACATAAACTTACATAAACCTTTAAAATAAAAATAAATGAAACTCACATAAACTGAAGAAAATACAAGTTTTTGACACTGAGATCAGAAAGAAAAAATAAGTAAAATAGAGAAAAGAAGGCATTTGTTAAAGAGCTAATATCCACAATAAGAAGATAACAAGCTTGGCTAGTTTCACATAATTCTTTTGTAGCATGCAGGAGTGGTAGAGAAAGAGAAAAAAGGAAAACTGCCTAATTCCTTCATGTAATTGACATACCTTGGTTGCGTCTTTTCCTGGAATCTTATTAATAATGGTTATTTTAAATAACTATTGATCTGCTTCTATGTATATTAATTTGAGGATAATTTCTACAATGTATAGATTGGTAAATTTGATAACACAAAAAATTTTAACAAGGCAAAAAATTATTTAAGAGCATAAGTGAAAGCAACAAAATAGGGAAATTCTTTGCATCAGAGAAACAGTGAAATTTATTAACTCACAAGGACTCCTAGAAACAACTACTGAAAGATCAACTCCTCCATAAATTCTAGCAGAATATAATCAAGCTGAACAAGAAAGAGACTTACAATGTCCATTACAGTAATACAGAAGATCAACTTGCAGTTTTTAAAGTGGACATTTTTAAATGATTTACCATTCCTTACGTATCAGAGTGGAAAGATGAAAGCAGTTTGTGTTGCCCAGTGTTGTCAACGGGGAGGGAATGATGTGGGCATAAAATGGTTGAGCCTTCTTGTAACACAATTCTGCAATATTTTTCAATAAGTTTGATCATGGTATTTGATTCAAATATTTCTTTTCCAGAAAATTAAAGTATTTTTTTTATTAGTAGAGATTGATTCCAAGGATACTTCACCACTAAGCTATGTCACATGGCACTTTTTATTTTTAAGATAGGGTATCTCTAAATTACTGAGAGTGGCCTCAAACTCAAGTACTGGGTTTATAGGCATGTGCCACTACGTCTGGCTAAAAAAATAAAAGATATTTTTGTAAAGATGCACCTAAGATATACATACTGAAATAGTCACCAACCGTTTTATAAAAGTATTTAAAAAGGAAACACCTATCATCAGGGACCAAGTAGATTTCCATGGGACCAAATAAATACTTCTTTATGGCATAGCATATTGATAGAATAAAGACAGTCATAAAACAACAAGATAAATCATAAGTGGCTTGAAAAAAAACATTAATGATAAAAATTGCAATGGAAAAATACAAACCTACTTCTAATCTCTCTCTGTAACACACTGGTATATTTTGTTTAAGTGAGGAAAAATACACTCAAGTGTAAAGAGCAATTTTTACTCAGACATGCAGTAGGGAATATAGGAAAACGGTCACTTCATCAAACTTTTTAACAGAGCTCTACATTTTGGTGTTTATGAGTAGAATAAATCACTTCTCTAATTACACGTTTTAAAACTGTTGCTTTGTGGAGGGGTAAGGGGAATCACAGGTGGCTCAGTAAGTCCTGGTTGAGCATCAATTGTAGGAGACTGGACTAATTGCTGGGCTGTGGAAGAAGGTCTACAGGTTTTTGAGGAAGAAAGTGATTTGCTCAGCTTTGTGCTGTGACTGTTCAGAGAGATGCCTGCTGCCCTGGAAGCATCGGAGGAGTGGAGATTTTTAAACAGTCCAGGGGAGATGAAAAATATACCTAAACTAGGTGACAACCTTGAGAATGGACAGTAGGGAATGAGTGAATTAGGATATTGTTGTAAGGAATGACCACTGATTAGATGACATTTAAACAATGCAAGTGCTTTAGAAATGGACACAGAAGGTCAGAACAACTTCCATGGGATTTATTTCACTGTTTATAGTACAGGTCTTTTAAGAGGTTTTTATTTGTGTATTTTTCTTTAATCATAAAAACTCAGAAAACATGACTCATATTTTTCTTTTCATAAATGCTTTTTCTCTTGATATCTACTTTCAGGAGATGTCTATCTTACAGGAATTGCTGCCAAGCAATATGAGTGTTTGTAGAACTTCTAATATCGTAAATGGAAGCAAGGGATAAGGACTTTTTTTTTCATTTTATCTGTGGTTGATAGGGTTGAAATAATTACCTTTCTCTTCTTCTGTATACAAGCACCATATAAACAAGTATCTTAGAATAACAAGAATAAGATAATAACAAGATAAAATAGTTCTTTTTCCATTTACGTTTATTAAGGATTCAGTTTATAGAAAGTCAGTGCCCCAGTTAAATTAACAGTTCTTATCTTGTGATTTTAGGCTAGCCCAAAGAAAGCAGCTTTATTTTGGATGGTTGCTCTCTACAGAAAGGCTAGTTTTGTTCATATTTGGTAATTTCCCTCTAGTGTCTTTTAACTGAGATTAAATGATAAAAGACTTACTTTTAGAAAAAAAATGAAAGGGGAAATAAAATCTCTCTTGATACAACTGATCCAGAACTATTTCTTTAGTTCTACACACACACACACACACACACACACACACACACACAAATAAAATAAAGAATATAAGAAATTTGTCCTGTAATAACAGAAATAGTTAACTCAAGTTTAAAGTAAGAACACAAGAAAATACATTTCATGCATCATTTATTTTCCAATGTTAGAGGGGTGCCATGGATTTGTAAAGCAAAGAGGGACATATTTCTGAGTAACTATATTAAAATAATTTCCAGGCTGGGGATATAGCTCAGTTGGTAGAGTGCTATATCCCTGCACAAGGCCCTGGGTTCAATCCCCTGCACTGAAAAAAAAAAATGATAATTTCCTTTAAGTCTTTTTTTTTTTTTCTGTCAGCTTTATTAAGATATAAAAACAAATAGTTATACATATACATATATATATATATACACACACATAAAATTCATATATATATGAATTTTTTTCTGGCTCCAGGGTTACTGGAGTGGGCTATAAGGGTTATTGGAGTGGACTGTATCTCAGAGACAGGCACTGACTTAGGAGGTCAGTCTGGTACTGGGTCAGGCCTGGAGCCTGGGTCCATAAGGCTGGTCCTGGAGCCTTGGTTCATAGGAGCCAACCTGGAACCCATGGGGCTTCTTGGGTAGAGTCTGGATCCTGGGTCCACTGGAACACGGGGTCATAGGGCTGGCCTAGACATTGAGGCTGCAAGCCAGCTTGGTATTGTGTAGTCCTGCAAATGTAGAGCACCCGCTAGGAGCCTGTCGTCAGGGGTGCCAACCAACTTCACCACCACAGGTAGGCTTGGCCTATTCTGAACCTCATACAAATGGATATTCTCACAAAAACATGTGTTCTTCAGTGAACATGTTTTAGCAAAATAAAGGTTTTTGACATTTGTTTATGTTTCTGATGTGTTGCTACTCTTGTTTTTGTATCAATAAGCATGATTTTATTGAACAAATAGAATATCATTCATGGATTCTCTTTGGATGGGCATTTTAGGTTATTCCTTGTTAGAGACTATTATACATAACTTTGCTCTATTCTGGTGTGAATACACACACACACACACACACACACACACACACACACACACATTTTTGTTAGCCTATAACCTGAAGGATTTTTGTGAGTCTATAACCTGAAGGAAGTAGAGAGGAAATGGGAAATATGAGAGACTGGAGCATCTGGCATGGCACCAGAAAATGTCATTCCTTCTACTCAAGCAAACTGAGAGGTTCTCACTTCTCCCTTCTTAGTGCAAAGGACAAAAATGAGGAACACATGGGAACCGGATTGGGAGGTGCTGGATTTGTCTGACACCCTGGTCATGGTGATGGTGTCACGGCTGTTTGGTATGCCCTAACTCCTCAAGGTGCACACATTAAGTATGTGTACTATTTATATATTGGTGGACCTCAATGAAGTCCTTAAAAAGAAACTTTTCTAGCCCAAGGTTTTATGTTGTAGTATATACACATACATAATTACAACTAAACAACCAAGCAAAGTTGACGCCTGATGACAGATGAGACCCTGTGGCCACAGCCTCTACTTGCCATGGCTACATGTGCCCTCTGTACTGTCCCTTTCCTGCCACTGTGATTCACAAGGTGGAGGAAACCCCCCAGATATTCTCCTCCCTGGACTGTCAGCCCCCTCCACCCCAGACCCCTGTCCTCCGTTTAAGGAAGTTGCTGCAGTTACTAGTTCTGTTGCTCCTTCTTTGCTTTGTTGGGAAAGGGAGTTATTAGTTGGCTCTGGAGTGAATCTTTTGTTCTAGTCCCATTTGGATTATTTCAGTTACAAATTCTACTTGTTTTATAGCATGCTCTTGGTACACCTCCTCTGTCTCTCATGCTGATAGAGTTTCTCTCATATTTTTCACATTTTTTAAAAGACATTTTATTCAGGTTCTTAGAGGAAAGAGTTGGACGCCAGCAATCTGGCCATGGTCTTACCCAGATGTAATCTTTACTCTTTAAAGTATTTCTTTGGAAATTTAGAATTTAGGCATTAACATTTTCAAAATTAATAAAGAACAAAGACAAAAGAGATAGCCATTAAGTAGATTTTATGTTATTCCAATTTTGGAAGTAATGGTCTTGCTCCAAAATGTCATCTGGTGACAGATTCCTGATTGAATCTGGGCAATACACTTACGAAGGGGTTTCATAAAGTCCCTTACTTTTCCATGACATGCTTTTCAAGTAGCATTTTATATTACTTTGTGCTCTTAGGCCTTAGAAAGTTGACAAGAATTTTTGTCAAGAAAAGATGGAAAAGGTTTCAACTCAGGAATTCTGGAATTCTGTTTTATTGGGTATAATGCACAAAAGAGTAAAGAGTCAGCTTTTTTTTTTTTTTTTTTTTTTTTTTGAAAGAAGCCAAAACATAGGTACTAGAAAATAATCTAAAAGAACCCCTTAAATTCTGTTTCTCTCCAACCTTCACTAACTTCTTCTGAGAGAGTCTAGGTTTGCAAAGGCCTCTTTCTATAATTATTTTTTTCAAATTGACCAACATGGGCCTTGTGCTCAAATTTACTCAATCTTTTATGGTCTGTCAAATCCACAAGGGGCTTCACTCAGGGCACAAAGGTCCACTTTTGAGTTACTTCCAGTGGTGGCTATTGTCTTCTATGTCTGTTGAAACTGTAGCCACTGTTCAAGTTCAAAAGAGATGTCCAATTGCAACGGTGTTCAGCATCAGTTGGGTAGTGCTAATAATGAGACATTAGCCCTGCTTGGGATGATGTGATTTCCTTCTGTCTTTCTGCCAGTCAGCTTTTATCATTTTGAACAAAATACCTGACAAGATCAACTTAGAGGAAGAAAAGTTTATTTTTGTCTCATGACCTCAGAAGTTCAGTTCATGGTTGGCCAACTGCATTGCTCTGGGCCTTAGGTGAAGCACATCATGGTAGAGGGGTGTGGCAGAGGAAAGCCGCTTAGCTCATGGTGGCCAATATGCAGAGAGCCAGGAGCCAGGGATAAGATATAGTATGCGAGGGCTCCCAGTGACCTCCTTCCTCCAGCTACCCCAGCTTGCCTACAGTTACCTTCCAAAAATCCATTCAAATCATTACTCGTGAATGGATTCATCTGTTGATGAGGTTACAGCTCTCATCATTACTGAAAAACCCCACCAAAGAACTTTCCTGCATTGGGGATTGGATTCATCTGTTGATAAGGTTACAGCTCTCATCATTACTGAAAAACCCCACCAAAGAACTTTCCTGCATTGGGGATCATACCTTCAACACATGAGCTTTTCAGGGAATGTGGAAGATATAAACCATAACACCATCCTGTAAGTTTTCCAGCATACTAGCACTGCGTTTTCAAAGCAGGAGAAATGTCTTCATACTCATCATAGAGTCATGCTACTCCAGAAAGAGGGCAACTTTGCACCTCTGAGAGAGTGTGCTCGAGTGTTCATTCAGTTTGTACTCTGATCTCGTTTCTCTTAAGGCTTGACCAGTTATTTGAGAGATGGGGGCACTGGGCCAGAGGAAAATGTTCACTAGAATATCTGTGACATTTGTGTTCTTAAGTTAGATTGTTATTGCCAAGACTCCGTGAATCCTCTGATGGTCTCCTTCACTAATCTTTCAGGCAGACTGAAATTTATTTAAATTCTATTAGTAGCCACAATTTAGACT
The DNA here is from genome assembly GCF_902686455.1 of Sciurus vulgaris. NCBI lineage: Eukaryota > Metazoa > Chordata > Mammalia > Rodentia > Sciuridae > Sciurus > Sciurus vulgaris. The sequence goes on along the minus strand of NC_136470.1, from coordinate 17,704,796 downwards.
TCAGCTATTAGTCCATCCTGTTAAATGAATATCTTTTAAAAATTAAGATTCTGTTCTGTCTTCCAGAGAAACAGACTATAAACCTTATTCTCAGCCATTGAAATTTAAATAGTTCAGTTTCTTGGGCCAAAACTTGAACTTTTATTTCCAATTCCAGGGATTGCTTGAACAGATCATGCTTACAATACAATTTGCATAAGGTCACATGAATTTTATGGTAGAGAACCTTGCATTATTGCTATACATATTTAGATCTAATCTAAAAGAAATAGTTTTAATATTGATTATATAATTAACACGGTTTTCTCCTTCACTGCAAAAAGTTAGACCAAGGTGGTTTTAGTGTTTTAAAAACTTAAAGATGTGAAATAAAACGCACCAAAAGATTAAAAAATTAATACTTATAAGGAATTCACATATATCTTAACCAATTATTACTATGAACACTTTATTAAATATATGTAAAAAATTTCACAAACCATAGTGAAAACACTAATGTAAACATGATTTAGGCCTTAAAACATAGTATTACCAGCATTCTTGATGGCTTCTGTAGAGCCAAAGGTCATTATTTTTCTGATTTGTAATATCATGGATTAATTCAACACATTCAAGAATATTCTAAACATTTATTAACTTAAATTTTACTTACATAAAATGCAGGTACAGAAAAGTGTTTTCTCCTCTTGTCTCCTCCTAGAAACTTCTTCTCCAGAAGATAACTGCTATCTACTTCTTACGCCATAACTTAATGTTTACTGTTTACAGTAAGTAGAATTAAACTCTATGTCATCTTTGATTGGCTGCTTTTACTCAGTATTTATTGATAAATATCATAAATGTTATTATAATTCATTTTTGAAATTACTTAATGGTTAGTATTCTAGTCTATGAAATTGCCAAAATTCGTACATATTTGGTTGATGAACGTTTGCATTTTTTTTCTGTTGGTCTATTGTAGATAGACCTGCAATGAAAATTTAGGACTGGAATAGGTGCTTTGACAGGGCCATGTTAAACAATTTTGTATAAGTATTTGGTGTATGTAGATACTGATACAGAATTCCCTCTGTTATATACAGAGTTATATAATTGCTGGAACACAGGGCATGCACTGCTGAACTTTTCTTTTTTCTTTCTCTTTGTAGGTACTGGGGACTGGACCCAGGGGTGCTCTACCACTGAGTTACGTCCCTATTCTTTTTCTTTTTTAGTATTTATTTTGAGACAGACTATTCTTACGTTGCCCAAGCAGGCCTCAAACATGCAATCCTGCCTCAGCCTGCCAAGTAGCTGGAATTACAGGTGTGCTCTACCACACCAAATGCATTCGCTGAGTTCTAGCAATTTCTGTCACACAGTTTTCCTGAGTGGTTATACCAACTTGCATTTCTACCACAGGAAGTGGTGAATTCTGTTGCTATACATCCTACTCAACGTCGCTGGCTTTTTGCGGTTCCAAAATCCATGGATATTTGTCACCGCCTGCAGCAACAACTTGCACGGGTCCTATGGGTGGTGGAGTGGAAACTGAGGCACTTCTATCTTTCTCTTTGGTGCACTGCTTTCTTGCTTGTTTATAGAGGATAGAGGAAATGAGGTTTACTTGCTTTGAGAGGAGAGAGAGAGAGACCCTGCTTATCAGAGAGAAAGAAACTTTGCTTAAGAGAGAAACTTTGAAAGACAGGCTTTTCTCTGTTCCGTGATCTGCCTTCCGCCGCTGCCCCTACTCGCTGCTGTGTTCTTTCTTCTGGCTTTTTTGCTAATGGCTGCTGTGGCGTGTCTTCTGCTACTGCTTTTCTTCTAATGGCTGTTGTAGCGTGTTTTTCCCTCTGGCTGCTTCTAATGGCTGCTGTGTCTCTGTCTCGCTTCACCTACGCTTATATCACCTCCAGGACGCGGAGAGCAGGGCCACGCCTCTTACGCAAAGATTAGACAAGTCGCTCCGAGCAGGCAATTAGTGCTCGAGAACACATGCACATACATTGTCTGCGTGGACAAGAAAATCACCTGAGTGTGCTTATGTCAATTAACCTCCTCGCTGCCCACGTGATCAGGCGCCATCCTGGCGCCGCCAACATGGCACAGCCCCCAAAAACTCAACACTTGGTATTGCTAATCTTTGTGCTTTTTGGTGAGTATAGTATGTACGAACATGCAAGCCCTTGACGTCCTTCACAATTTTTATATTAGTATTTTTAAAGGTTTTAAAATATGTGTTTCAGATATAAGTTCTTTGGTGTTTGGAAATATTGGAAATGTCTTTGCAATTTTTTGATTTGTATTTTTACTCTATTAGTGGTATCTTTTGGACATGTGTTCTTCATTTTACTGTAGTGTATTTTTATCAAAACATTATAGTTAATGCTACCTTAGGAAGAAATCTCTGTCAACCCCAAGGTCAAGAAAATACTTTCCTCTGTTATAATCAGAAAGTTTATTATTTTGCTTTCACCTTGGAATGCACAATCCACCTGATATTGATTGTGGTAAAGGGCAAGGAATATTTCTTTCCATGTAGATATCCAATTGACCCCAACATAATATGTTGAATTTTCCCGATGTTCATTAGTTTTGCCTTCATCATATTCAAGTGTGTGTGTGTACGTGTGGGCCTCCTTCTAGATCTTCTATTTTACTTCTTAAATTTGTATCACGTTATGTCAGAATTTCATGTCTTACTACTGCAATTTTAAAACTCTTGAGAACTTGGAGCACAAGAGCCCTGCCCAGCTTTATTATTCTTTTCCCTTGGAAGTTTCCTTGGCTATTTTTAGTTATTTTGTTATACACTTTAGAATCAGTTTGTCATTTTCACACAGAAAATGTTCTGCTTGGATTTTGACTGGAAGTGTTACTGAGTTACAAGTACTTCGGTGAGAGTTGTGTTTTAAAACATTTAGTCTTTCATTCCATGAGCAGAGTATGCCCCTTGTATTAGCTTCTTTCAACTGTAATAAAATACCTGAAACAATTAAGTCAGACAAAGCTTATTTGGCTCATGGTTCTGGAAGTTCCAGCCCAAGGTTGGACTGACACATTGCTTTGGGCCCCTGATGGAGGTGCAAGATAGAAATGGTGGGGATTGCACATAGGACAGACTATTCACATCAAAAGCCAGGGAGCAACAAAAGAGATGAGAAGAGGTCAGAGACCCACAATGCCCTTTGAAGGAACATACCCAATGACCTCAGGACCCCTCATAAGGTTCCATCTCCACTTGAATGTCCACAGCACCTCCCGATTTCACTACTGTGGGGACCGAGTCTGTAACATACAGACCACTGGGGGATACACATCCAAAAACCACCATCCCTCTATGATCAGATCAACTTTAATACTCCGAATCATGTTTCATAGCTTTGGCACAGAGTTTTTGCACACTTTTTAAAAGATGTCTTCGTAGTATTTGTGGTTTCAACGTTATCATTAATCATATATTTTGAGTCTCTTGTTCTAGTTGTTGCTGATATGCAAAAATGTTCTATAGTATAATATAGAGTTGTCTTCATCAATTCCTTTTCTAATTTCAGTACTTTTTTATATTGTATTTTAGACATAATTCACAGGGCCATCGGTAGAAGCCACTTGCCTTCTTCATATCTGAAGAATTTTGGTTTGAAATATTTTTGCTCAATTCATGTCATTTATTTGTTTTCTGTCTGCCATTGTTGATCTTAAGAAGCTATCTGTGAATCTCATTAGCTGTTTTAATGTCAGGATGCCTATCTCCCACCGCACATTTTTTAAATGAATCTATTTTGGATTCATAGGCTTTCTTGAAAGTGTGATTGATGCACTTTATGGGTCTTGGAAGTTCTTGGCCATTATCTTTGCTCTACTTCTCCTTTTCTCTTCTTCTGAAGCTGTAACCGCCATATTTAGTTGACCTTTATTTTGTTTTCTCTGTTTTTTTTATGTGTGTGTTTCATTCCTTTTCTCTCTGTGCTTCAGTATGGATCTCTCTCTCTCTCTCTCTCTCTGTCTGTCTCTTCTAGCTTATTTTGGGCCTTGGTAATGTCTACTTTAACCTTAAATTTTCTATTGAATTCCTAAGTTTAGTCACTGTGCTTTTTATTTCTCTTATGTATTTTAGTCATTTATAGTTTTCTGAAATTATTGTGTTTTTTTAGTAATTTTTTGGATATAGATGTTAGTTTGATATGGTGGCTATTTTAAATAACACACAGTATATTATAAAACTATGAGTTATTTTAAAAGTGATACCTGAGAATTACATTATTTTGGTCTCTCATAGCTTTCATCTTACTTCTTTCTTTGTTCTCTAAAATATTTTGTCTCTTTATCAACAGATATTACACATAAAATATAAACATAATTTGAGTCTCTGAATTACTATTGTCCCGTAAAGAGGATTTTATTTTGCTACTGACAGGCTGTTGAACTATTGGTTGATGACTCCAATCAATACAATTCTAGATTGAACAGACCTTACAAGTGCTGGTCTATTTCTGGTACCTTAACTCCCAGGCTATGGTCTTTTGGTATTCCAGCTGAAAATCTTGAATGTTTACTTGGTCCTTTTAGGATACTAATTTTGTTACCCTCAATCCAGTGAGGCTGAAAAAATGTCTTCCCCTTTTCATTCTTTCATGTGCCATTTTCACAATAGTAAATGCTTGGGAAGCAGCAGAGCACTATGCATCAGGTCCTGTCTCTGCTCCACAAGTCTTTGCAGGTCGGTAGGGCTCTAATATCTTCCAGCCATACACATCCTATCTCAGTCTTTGGTTTTGCCCATGTTTCTCCGTAGAGGTGTTGACCTGAAACAACTGGTTAATTGCTGGAAGAGAATGTGAATTCATCTTGTTGCTTTCAAGGTCTTTGTTAACACACAGATGATAAACATAGACATGAAAATATTGAACTGAAAAACGTGTGGTGATACTGTACATTTTAGATAAAGAGATGTAAGCCACACACTGAATAACACTTCACAAATACTAGGAATAAAATTTTGTTCATGTCCCCCACCCACAAAAGAGGTACAATGAAAGAGCAGAGGAGAACAAACTAAGGAAGAGGCGGTGGTGCACTGTTTTGATGATAAATATATTATAAATATATTATGGAGACTATATGATTATAAGTACTATTAATGACAACAATTTTGAAGCTAGTTTTCTGAATTTGTGTGTAACTGTGCTGTGGAGAAAATTCAGATGTAACTCTGAACACTTAAAAAAGGTGCAAATAATAAAAGTAAATAATGGATCCATAACTTTTTTCCCAAGAAAGCAGATGTCTAAAGTCAATATATATTCTGTGCAATGATTGGAATTTCTATATCTATAGAAAATTATAAAAGTTGAGGCTCTATGTCCATAAAGTTTACGTTATATTTTATTGGGCTAGTTAAAATGTGAAAAAATACAAAACCATTTTTAAAAGCTATGAAAAAAAAAATCAAGTTCACAGGGGTGATATTCCATTATTTGAGTAATTAGATTATCTGAAATAAAGTACATACCTAGAGAGTTGGATATTTATGAGTTTACTCATGAATTCAATAGATATTTTGTCATTTGGTGACAAGTATTTGTACATCATATTGAGTTGTTATGAAATTTCTGGAAAGAAAAATTTATGCTAGCCTATTTTACTGCAAACAATAATTGCTAAGTCAGGAGATACATTACCACCAAATTTAATATGTTATTTATTATCAAAGAGATGCAGACAAATGGGAACTGAATTTCTACCTTGAACATAAGAGAAATATCTACTGCTTTTTCTCTCTGCTGTCCATTATTTCTAAGACATACTATACAGCGATAATAGTGATGATAAAAACCAGTAGGCTGGGGACAGTTGAGCAATAAATTTTCCAGTTGTGGTCCTACAAAAGTGAAAGCATCTAACAACACCCAGCATCCTGAACTCACGTCTGTTTTCCATGAAAACTCTGACTTGTAGACAGGCAGCTGACTACTGTTTGGTCACCACATTATTAAAAAATGCAGTGGTAAAGCTGGTTGACTTGAGCGCTGGCCTACTTGTTCTTACTTTGCTTGTTTTAGGCAAACAATCCACATCATGGAATAGATGGCATTAAGGTCTACCATATTCTTATGCCTGCCTTTTTGTACAAACAAACTCTGATACCCAAGTATTCCTGTGGAGAAAATGTGGGAACTGGCTAGTTACTTAGAAATTCCAGAACTTTGAGCAAGCGTAAAGAGGACTGACAAATTGCATTTGGTGGGCTTCTGGACAGCAGATTTGCGCACAGGATGCCATGGGCTATGGTAAAATAATGTGGTCTACTTGTGGCAAGCATGCTCAGAATAAAAACACACTAATGTTGTAGTCTAAGGATGGCAGAGCAGGAAATAAGATGGAAGTTAAACAGGAGTAGCTCTCTTGGCCTTTTAATACACATTCAGTAAAACATGTTAAAGAATTGCTTTCTGTGGAGGAAAGCTGCTTCTCAACAGGGTTTTAAAAGTTTTTATAAGACAATGTAGAGATGTTTTATTTGTGTTTAACTACCATAGAATATTATCACAAGGTTTATTTCTCTTATCAAAATAAAACGTTTTTAAGAAAAAGATAAAAGAAAAACAGAAAGTAAAAATAACTTACCATCCCAGAGGTATTTAACTATCCTTCCACATTACTGTATGTAAATTTTTGTATAACTGATTTTTGTGTACATTATTTGTATGTACATCAGTTTAAAGAGAACTTACCTTATTGCAATCTGCTTTTGTTGTTGATTACTTAGCAACATGTTGTGTTGTGAATATGTTCTCATTTTAGTGAAAATATTTTAAATAGTCATTTGCTGTGAATTATTTAATTTTTTTGATGGATCATAATTATATAGCCATTCCCCTGTTCATAAGCATTGAAACATTTTCTTTTTTCTCTTTCATTTTCTTGTTTATTTTTGGCATAAACCACCTTACCATGACAATCTTATTAGCTGCATAGATGACTATATGATTATCCCTTTATGATAAATAGATGGAAATATAAATGATGGAGATATACAAGCTGGAGATTAGCCAGACTCAATAGAGTACCAGCAAAAAACATCTTTATTCTTTCCACCACGATTCCTTTAAATTTTACTGTGACTGGATTTTTTTGTTCTACATGTGAATTAAATCTTGGGCAGATTTCATGTTTTTCATAACACTCCTAGATTAAAAGCAGATATGTTGTCCAGCATGAAAAAACAAATTGTCTAAAACCTGGACAAAGGAATTCTTGGAATTATGGTGTTCATAAGCCCCTTCTTTTGTGAAAAATTTTAATGAGGACTTTCACATGTTCAAAATCAGCTTGTTTGAGAGGATGCTTTTGTAGACTTTAGGAGGTTCTATCTATAAGGCTGAGTAGAGTTTATTTCAGGTCCATAAGTATAGTTTAAAAAAAATCGATCAACATAATTTCCTACAGTATTGAACAAAAGTAAAGCTCTTATGATTGTATTGATTGATACAGAAAAAGCATTTGGTTAAACTCAACATTTATTTATGATTAAAACAAATGAAAGAAACTCTCTGCAAAAAAGAAATAGGAGTTTCCTTAATCTGAAAAGAATATCAAGAGATGTATAACCTGTGTAAGATGCATTTTCCTGTATAGCCTACACAGAAAGTCATATACAATGATAAAATATTAAAAATATCCACTCAAGATCAATAACCAGATGATAATGCTAATCTCTTTTATTTAACATTTTAATTAAGTTACTAGACAATAAATAAAAGAAGAAGAAAAAAAGCCTAAGAACAGTTAAGGGGAAATAAAGGTGCTCTTTTGTGCAGATCAAGATGATTATGTATATAAAGTTCCAATCTAAAAACCCTTATATAATAGGGAATTAAACAACGTTACTATATAAAAGTGATAAGCAAAATAAAAATATTACAGTTATATACAAGGAACAATGAATAGGTATAAAAGATAAAAAACACTTAAAATAATATTATAAAACACAGATATATTGGAATAAGTCTAAATAATGATGTGTAAAATCTTTTCCAAGAGATCAAGAACCAATTGACAGAAATTAAGTAATCTCAACATAAATGAAAAAAAAATTTCATAAAGAACTGGACACCTTGTTATTGTAAAAAATTAAATTATTTGTACACTAATCTCAAATCCAATGAGAATACAATAAAATACCATTAGAATTTTTTTGACTTGTTTATATTAAAAAAAATCAAGAAATTGAATTTAAAATGAAGTAGGAAATGCAAAAAAGCAAGAATAGATTGCTTGTGTCACTGTGACCAAAATACCCAACAAAAAAAAACTTAGAGGAGTAAAAGTTTACTTGGGGCTCACAGTTACAAAGGGCTCGGTCCACACGTAGCCAACTCCATTGCTCTGGGCCCAAGGTTAGGCAGAACATCATGGAAGAAGGGTATGGTGGAGGAGTGCTGCTTCATTCATAGATGCCAGGAAGCAGGAAGCACAGAAAAAGGGAGAGGGAGAGAGAGAGAGAGAGAGAGAGAGAGAGCGAGAGAGAGAGAGAGAGAGAGAGAGAGAGAGAGGAGTCACAGGAAAGATGCACCCTTCCTTTCAGGGTCATACCCCCAGTGATCCATCTCCTCCAATCACACCCCACCTGCCCACTGTTACCACCCATTCAAGCTAAGGTGAATTGACTAGTTTATAGCCAGTCCAATCCAATAACTTTACTTCCAAACATTCCTAAATTAACACAGGTTTTGGGGGACACCTCATATTCTATCCTTGGTTCCCCAAAGCTCATGTCCATCTCACAATGCAAAAAGTATTTAGTCCATCTTCAGGAGTCTCATAATTTTAACCATTTCAAAAGTTTCAACAGTGCAAAGTCTCATCTGAGATTCAAGGCAAACTCTTGGCTGTGAGCCCCTGTAAAAATCAAAAGCAAGTTAAATATGTATCAAATATACTGTAGCACAGCATAGACATTTCCATTTCAAATGGTAGGCACAGGAGGAGAGGAAGAAGGGATGGGTCAAAACAAGACCAAAACCCAGCTAGGCAAATGGGTCCTGTAAATTTGCATACAGCAACTAGAAAACATGGTGGAGCAATGTAACCTCCAAAGAGCTTGCCACTTTGCCCCTTTGGCCTTCATGGTTGCACTGCACATGGGCTCTCTTTTAGCCTGGCCCCCTCAACAACCAGCAGCTTTTAGGCAAACAATCCACATTACCGGAATTTTTTCATTGCTGGGCTCTTCATTCTGACTTTCGCTTCACCTTCAGTTTCATGTATTGCCCTCTCAGAGGCAGCCCAAAGGGTTTGCCTGGCTTCCCAGGTCTTCCTTTGAAATTTTGGTGGTCCTCCATAACCCTGTATCTCCAGCATTTTGCATTTCTGTAGAATCAATACCACATGGATGATGTCAAAATCAGATGTCAACTCACACAATACTTGGATTGTGGGATTATGGCTGCAGTAACTTCTGAGTGTCTGCGTGGCATAGCATGGTGAAACAACTTCTTAAGGCCACCTGTGCAAACGGGGTTCCCTGATGATTTCTTCTCAAAGAGATTTTCCTGTATATGTCTCTGAGTCTGCAATGGGAATGGTCTTGGAAATTTTGAGGTGCCCCCAAGCCATTTTTTCCTATTGTCTCTGTGAAGAGTACCTAGCAACTCTTTAGGGGCTGTAGTCTATTTGACAACCACATCTTTCTTAGTCCCAGTTTTACATGTGCTTTTCTGGACAAACTACAAGCTTTTTTTCTTTTTTTAATATTTGTTCTAATTAGTTATACATGACAATAGGGTGCATTTTGAAACATCATACATAAATGGAGTATAACTAAACTGTAAGTTTTTTAAACCTTTGCTTTCTGTTTCCAATTCTCACAGTAAACTTGACTAAAAGTTACTGGGAATACACATGACACTGACACTGAATTCTTTGCTGCCTTGAAATTTTCTTCACCAAGTTAATCTATCACCTTTAAATTTAGCCTCACACAAAATCTCTGGACATAGGCAAAATGTAGACAAGTTCTTTGCCAGAATATAATTATCATAAATGGTCTTTAGTTCAATTCCCAGTAGAGTCTTCGTTTCCCTCTGAAACCTCACGAGCACAATCCACATTTCTATTGGCATTTTGGTATTCTGAGCTCCCACCAGAATCACCCTTTAAGTTCAGCTTACAATGTTCTCAAACTTTTCCAGCTTTCATTTCTAAGCCTTTTGGAATTCCTTCTGTGAATCGGCTCCAGAGGTTTCTGAACTACAAGGTCAGGTGAGTCACAGAAATGACCCCACTCTGAGTACCAGTTTCTGTTTTAATCAGCTTTGCATCACTGTGACCAAACAAGAACAACTTAGAGGAGAAAAAGTTTATTTGGGGCTTACAATTTCAGAGGTCTCAGTCCATGGTCAGCCTAGTTCATTGCTCTGAGCACAAGGTCAAGAAGAACATCATGGTGGAATAGCATGGTGAAGGAGCACTGCTTCATTAATGGCAGCCAGGAAGCAGACAGTGGGGAAGTGGCCATTTCTCCAGGGAACTTCCCCAGTGATGCACTCCCTCCAGTTATACCCTCAGTCCATTCAAACTAGGATGGATGGATTAATTAGATGATAGCTCTCTCAATCCAATCACTTTACCTCTGAACATTTTCGTATTAATACAAGAGATTTTGGGGACACTTCATCCAAACCAATAAATATAAATTACCATCATAATTTATATTTATTGACTTATTTATTTAAAAAGCAAGAATTTGAATGTAAAATGAATATGGAAATCTTAAAAAAAATAAGTTGATATTCTGGAATGTCCTCCAAATGCTCACGAGTTAGCCAATGTAGCAGTGCTCAGAGGTGAAAAGATTGGATCACAAGTGCTCTGGTCTCAAAAGACCTTGAAAGTGGATCATTCCATTGATGAAATAATAACTTAGTGGCTACTAGAAGGTTGTGAAAACTATAGGCAGGCAGGCATGGCTGGGGGAAGTAGATCACTGGGAGCATGGCTTTGGGGACTGTCCCTGACCCCTTCCTGTTCCTCACTCTCTGCTTCTTGCATGCCCTGAGCTCAGCAGCTTTCCTCTGTGACCCTTCCTCCATGGTATTCTGCCTTACCAGAGGCCCAGAGCAATGCAGCCAGTTGACCGTGGATTGAATCCTCTGAAACCATGAAGCCAAATAAATCTTTTCTTCCTCTAAGTAGTTCTTGTAAGTTATTTTGGTCACAGTGACATAAAACTGACAACACATGTATACTTCCAGATTATTACAGTGGTAGAATAATCAAAACAATGTGATGTGGATGCAAAGACAAACAGATCAAGGAAACAGAATTAAGAGTCCTGAAATAAACTGACTTATATGTAGTCACGTTATTCATAAAAGCAAATAGAGCAGCTTACTGATAAAAAGAAGGTGCTAAGAAATAGTCCAGTGCCATTTAGATATTCATGGAAAGCTTTAACTTGATCTCTCTCTCACTGCACATGCAAAATATTTTCAAGATGAATTGAAAATTCAATTCAATTAAAAGCAAAACAATAAAGATATTAGGGGAAAGCCTTAATGATCATGATGTGGCTATAAATAAGACAAAATACACTCATTAAAATATAGAAAAAAATCTATCGACAAACTGTTTATTAAAATGTGTAGCAAGTGTTGTGTTATGCTTGTGGTAGAGCAACATGACAGAATATTTTTCCTCCTGACATAATCAATTAGGATAATGGAAAAGTCAAAGATTTTCAGATATTAGAAAATAGATCACACAGAATTGTGACCTCTGAAGCAAGGGAAACCAAAGGGAGGAGGAGTTCCAGGAATGCCCAGGTGGTCTGGAAGGAAAACTTTCTGGAGCATGGGAAGGACTAGAATCACAAGGTGAGCAGGACTGTTCTCCTGTTTTGAGGAACTCAGGTCTAGTTTTGGAAGAAAGAAGAAGCCATAATTTGCATGGATTAGTAGCAGGAGTAGTACAGAAGTGCCTGTAGAAAGAACTCTAGAAGTCCATGAGAGAGGGTGTTGGTTCTGTTGTGGATACCATGCAACTTATGTGTAGTGTGATATACCAAGTGGTTGGGAAAAGAATGACCAGAAAAATGTGGTACAAACACTTCCTATAACTCACAGAGGACTGGAAGACGTTTTATGTGTCAACCAGGCAAAAGGAATGTTTCTGAAAACACCTGGGCCATCCAGTGAGGAGCACAGAAAGGCTACGCCTCAGTGATGTGGCTGAGCCTGAGAAGAAAGGCTATTCCTCAGACCAAAGTTTAAAAACAAGTCTGGATTGGACAATGGGTGCAGAGGTCCAGAGAATGGGAATAAGTTCTAGTGTTGTACTGCATAGCAGAGTGATTGTAGTTAACAATAACTTATTGTATATTTCAAAACAGCTAGAAGGGAGGATTTTGAATGTTCCAACTGTTAAGAAATGGTGTTTCAAATCATGTGTATGCTACTTAGTCAAATTTGATCATTATATATTGTATACATGTATCAAAATATTACACTGTACCTAGTAAATATGCACAATTTTACACATTGGTTAGAAATAAAAGTTTTAAAAGTTAACCAAAACACAAGTATAAAAAAGATCAAGTGACTCTGCTGTCAAAACATGAACAGAACAAAGGTTAACACTTTTGAAAGGAACACTGCAAAACTGAGCACTCAGTAGCACAAATTCACCATGTCCAAAATGACTGCACATTTAATACACGCAAAGAAGAATAAAAAATGTACCCAATAACAGAGGAAAAATCAGGAAATGGAAAAATACACAAATGGCAAAGCAATGGATTTACTAGGCAAGCACATTAAAAGAGCTTTTATGAATCTGTGCCATGCACGCAAGTACTTAAGAGAAACAACCATGATTAGAATAAGAACAGAAGATAAGACAAAGGTCATATCAAATAAGATCAAAGAAGATAAGCAAAGAAGGAACAACTCATTGGACAAGATTTAGAACAAAATAGACATTGCAGTCATTTATCTAAACTTGTAAACTTGAAGTCCAGTAAGTTAGCCCCAAAAGAAAACAAACACAAACAAACAAACAAACACAGGCTCAATCACAAAAATGTACACCAAGCCTACCTTGGCTCTGTTTGCACTTCTCTAAGTTACTTGGTTTACCAATTTTTCACATATCAGTGTTCATGCTTTTCTTTGTGAATTTTTAGGTGAAAAAACATGTTTATGTTACCTGGATCCAAATCTTTTCTGATAAACAGCCATTTCTGCAATCAGAATATAGACCTTTGGTTAGATGAAAGTAAGAGCAGACTGACCCAGTTTTTTCTTGTTGATATGACTTCACACTGTAACTTGAATCTTTGATGAGAAGCTGAGATTGCTATTCCAGGTTATCACTTTACTATTTTTAGCAGACCATCCTGATCAGGAAGGCTACTCCAAAGATGAAAACAGTGATGAGACTGGTAAATTTTTATACATGTTGTAGGGACATTGCTTTAATGTGGCTGCTCTTTGTACATGTGGAAGTGCATACTTTGACAAACACAGTTAGTTTCTAAGGGGATACCTCAAGCAGATTTTTGAGAAGGAGGGTTATTAAGGTTCCCAAACTTAATTAACAAACATAATTAGTCTCTCAAGATGGAGGAAACTCACTCCAACATAGCGTTAAATAGTCAGACCTCCTTTTTTAAAAAAAATATTTTTAAATTGTTGATGGACCTTTACTTAATTTATTTATGTGGGGTGCTGAGAATTGAACCCAGTGCCTTGCACATACTAGGCAAGTGCTCTACCATGGAGCTACAACCCCAGCTCTAGTTAGGCTTTCTTTACGCAATCTCTTACATGCTTTTTTGTATTGACTTGTCTCCTCCAAATCCATTTTGAAGTCCTTACCCCCAGCACCTCAGAATGTAACCTGATTTGGAAATAGGGTCATTGCAGATATTCTTAGGTAAGTTGGGATGAGGTCACACTGCAGTAGGGGATGCATCTAACCCAATATGACTACTGTCCTTATAAAAAAGGAGAAATTTGGACACACACAGGGAGAATGCCATTGGAATATGAAAGTAGAGATTGAGGTGCTGTATCTGTCAATCAAGGAAAGCCAGATTGCATGCAAACTACTAGAATCTAGGGGAACAGAATGGAATAGGTTCTACTTCACAGTTCTCAGAAGGAATCAACTCTCTTAACACCTTGACCTTGATCTTCCAGCTTTAAGAAATACAAAGCAGTAAGTTTCTATTGTTTAAGTCACCCAGTTTGTGGTGCTGGAGTATGTTTGATATGACAGTCTTAGGAAATTCATACACATGTAAAACAAAAGAAGAAACAAGACAATTGGTTGAAAAGTCCTCAGAAACAAACTGTTTCATTAGCAGAAAATGCTCACATTATGTATAGCACAGGTGGAATTAATAGGTATGCTAAGGTATATATTGACTAAAAGGGTAAGCTATTGTGAAAGAGAAAAATCCTTATTTTAAAAAATAGGGGTTATTGTTGCATCATAAACCAGTTTAAATTACTTTTGCTTTGGCATGGTTCTTTAAATGAAGAGAGCTTTTAAAATACAGTGTTGAGATATAAATGATGCTCACTAGGAGAAAAATATGAAGCATGGAAACTCAGTTTATCATTAATTGGGTTTCACTTAGTATCTTATATTCTGCTGTCTCCAGACTAGCAAGTTACCACATTCAAACTGTTTAAATTTAGCTCAAAACATCTTTAAATGATAGCAAGAGGAGCTATGTAATTCAGATTTTTTTTCTTTGAGTTTCTCTAGTCTTTAAGACTAATGGAATCAGTTGGTGGGTTATTATTAAAATGTCCTTCAAATGTGAGACATTTCCAAGTAAGTTATTCAGAATGCCTACTGTTACTCTTTTACCAGTTTTTATTTGTACTTTATGGGTCAGTGACTAAAATGCAGGATGCTCTGTAAGTTCAAGTGACTTCAATATAAAAGATGTTAAGGAAGCAAAATTGCATGCCAAGCAAATCTTTATCTTAATTATCTGCTAGAACACGAAACGCTCATTTCCGCACCAAAGGGAAAAAAAATAATGAAGCTGCATACTTAGGTATAGGTTTTATTGCACTACGCAATACAGATTTGTTTCCATAGTTAATAGATAGTGAAATTTTAAAGGAGAAAACACACCCTTTTCTTGCATGCAGTATATTCTGCAAAAGAGTGAAGCATGTAAATTTCCATCAGAAGAGGTCTTAGCTGCTGTGAAAAATTCCATGTTGAAACTTAAAATTTGAGACTGCAGTATTCAAATGGTAATTGTTAGGAGCAATTCATCTTTGCAGGCACAAAAAGATGTTCCTGCATGTGTCTCCAGCCCCTCACCCACCCAAAACTGGCTAACACTACTACTTGTTTTTGTTTTGTTTTCCTAACTGAGCAGGCATTTTTCTCATAGTGAAATTGAGAAGAAGACTTTCTGAATTTCTACTGAATATTTCCATATCATTTTAACTCTGTCAGTGTCACAGTGAAACTACAAACTGTACCACAAAGCTTTTCTAAATGACTTCATTTGACAGAAGAGATTTGCTGCTGACCTTGCTTCTCTTGGACTTGGCAGCAATCCTACCACCTTGAACATGGCTGTTAAGATGGAATTCTATTTTATTTGTCCAAATCCAGCATATTATTACATGTGGATACATGACTGTTTTTGCACCTTCAAAACATTGCTGATGGAAATGCACACAAGATGAGAGTCTATACCAGTGATGGGTTATTCTGTGATTGCATGACTCTGCAAGGCAATATTGGAGGAATGAAGATTGTTTCAGAAATTGATGTAAGGGTAAGATGATATATTACACAAGTTGAATCCCATGAGATGATTTGTAGCATCCCACATCTGAAATGCTGTATTCTAGAGTTTGAATGTGTCTGTTGTGCTTCCCTGGTGTGCTCTGAATGGATTCTCCATACAGTAGCCTTTTCCATTTCCAGTCACTGCTTCCTGCTCTTCCCCAAGAGATCTAGAAGTAATAGCTTTTTGCAGTTGCTGGCCTCAGGTTCAGTATTATCCTTTTCGTTTCTTTAAACCCTGTCTAAACCTTCATAAGTCACCACTTTATTAAACTTTTTTTTTCAGTTGAGTGGACCATCATTATCTGCCAGGACCTGGCTGATACAGCAGCTAAACATCTGATTTGAATTCATCTTGGTAAAGCCCATACTTTCCAGTCAGTAGACTTGTACTATATTAGTATAAACCTAAGTATTCATGACAATGAAGAAGCAGGAATGTGACTGGGTGACTTGAAGATACTTGGTTTGTGGGTCCTTGAGTCACTGATGATTAGAGACAGGAATTAGCCTATATTGTTTATGTATTTCCTAATTAGTAGAGATTCATCTTAATGAGATTGGAATGACAGGCTAACTTCATGGTTCAATTTCTGTGAACTCTTTCATAGTGGAATAAGTATTGAAAAGATGGCTTATTATATATGTTTGTAATAATTTCTTGGGTTTTAAAGATGGGAAATGAGAAGGATGTGTGTGTGTGTGTGTTTGTGTGTGCATGTGTGTGTGTGTGTATTTGTGTGTGTGTTTTCAGGGTATACAAAAAGGATTTATCTGGATGCCAGTTGCTGATATGGAAATATGAATAACTTCTAAAGACATGCAGATACATGCTGTTTGTATTTGACATCTTGACCAATATGTTTTCTAGTTCCCAGTGCTATGAGAACAGATGGGACCATCTGTTTGAGCACAAGGTAAAAAGGTATAAGGATCACTTCTTTCTCATTGTTTGGTAAATGAACTTGCTAGATCAAAAGGAAAATACATAATCCAAAAAGAATGTGGAAAAGTTTTCAAAATGTAAAGCACTATCAAGAGCTTTAGCAAAAATCAGTAGGTGGAAAAACATTATCCTTATGGAAATGGTTATATGTCCTATACCATGCTATGGAAGGCATAGGTAAAACTTGTTATTTCAAGGAGAGGGTGGATAATTCCACGGATGCTTAATCTCAATACTGCATGGAACAATAAGGGAGATGGGTAGATGGGAGAATGCTAATTCTGGTTTCTCAAGAAAGAGAGGACTATAGTATTGATGATTTTCTAAGAATGATGAAAAAGGGGCCAAGCATCATCGATAGACAGCCCATCTCAATGGCCTAACAAACCCATCAACATGCCCCACATCTACTGATTCATGTGACCACAGGTTCTATTACCACAGTGAACAGGAAAAATATTAAGGTACTTAAATGTTAGGCAAACAACTGAAGACTGAGGCCATAAGATATCATTTACTTTATCTCTCATGGAAAAAAAATACTCTGCAAGGTTAATATAAAAGATGGAGTTTAATTTTCTTTTTTTAAAATGTTTTCTTTTATTGTAAACAAATGGGATACATGTTGTTTCTCATTCTATTAAATTTTTTCCCTTCCCCCCCACCCCTCCCACCCCTCCCACCCCTCTTTTCCCTCTATACAGTCCTTCCTTCCTCCATTCTTACCACCCTCCTTATCCCTAACCCTAAACCCAACCCTAACCCTAATGCTAACACCTCCTACCCCCCATTATATATCCTCATCTGCTTATCAGCGAGATCATTCATCCTTTAGTTTTTTGAGATTGGCTTATCTCACTTAGCATGATATTCTCCAAATTTCATCCATTTGCCTGCAAATGTCATAATTTTATCATTCTTCATGGTGGAGTAATATTCAATTGTATATATATGCCACAGTTTCTTTATCCATTCATCAATTGAAGGACATCTAGGTTGGATCCACAATCTGGCTATGGTGAATTGAGCAGCAATGAACATTGATGGGGCTGTATCTCTGTAGTATGCTGATTTTAAGTCCTTAGGGTATAGGCCAAGGAGTGGGATAGCTGGGTCAAATGGTGGTTCCATTCCAAGCTTTCTGAGGAATCTCCACACTGCTTTCCAGAGTGGGTGCACTAATTTGCAACCCCACCAGCAATGTATGAGTGTACCTTTTTCCCCAAATCCTCGCAAACACCTATTGTTGCTTGTGTTCTTGATAATCGCCATTCTAATTGGGGTGAGATGAAATCTTAGGGTAGTTTTGATTTGCATTTCTCTTATTACTAGAGGTGTTGAACATTTTTTCATATATCTGTTGATTGCTTGTACATCTTCTTCTGTGAAGTGTCTGTTCATTTCCTTAGCCCATTTGTTGATTGGATTATTTGTATTCTTGGTGTAGAGTTTTTTGAGTTCTTTATAGATTCTGGAAATGAGCGTTCTATCTGAAGTATGAATGGCAAAGATATTCTCCCACTCTGTAGGCTCTCTCTTCACATTACTGATAGTTTCCATTGCTGAGAGAAATCTTTTTAGTTTGAATCTATCCCAGTTATTGATTCTTGCTTTTATTTCTTGTGCTATGGGAGTCCTGTTAAGGAAGTCTGATCCTAAGCCAACAAGTTGAAGGTTTGGACCTACTTTTTCTTCTATAAGATGCAGGGTCTCTGGTCTGATTCTGAGGTCCTTGATCCATTTTGAGTTGAATTTTGTGCAGCGTGAGAGATATGGGTTTAATTTCATTCTGTTGCATATGGTTTTCCAGTTTTCCCAGCACCATTTGTTGAAGAGGCTATCTTTTCTCCATTGCATATTTTTGGCACCTTTTTCTAGTATGAGAAAATTGTATTTATTTGGATTTGTGTCCATGTCCTCTATTCTGTACCATTGATCTATCTGTCTATTTTGGTACCAATACCATGCCCTTTTTGTTACTATTGCTTTGTAATAGAATTGAAGATCTGGTATTGTGATACCCCCTGCTTCAATCTTTCTACTGAGGATTGCTTTAGCTAGTCTGGGTTTTTTATTCTTCCAGATGAATTTCATAATTGCTTGCTCTATTTCTGTAAGGTACATCATTGGGATTTTAATTGGAATTGCATTGAATCTGTATAGCACTTTAGGTAGTATGGCCATTTTGACAATATTAATTCTGCCTATCCAAGAACATGGTAGATCTGTCCATCTTCTAAGGTTTTCTTTAATTTCTTTCTTTAGTGTTCTGTAGTTCTCATTATAGAGGACTTTAATCTCTTTTGTGAGATTGATTCCCAAGTATTTTATTTTTTCAAGGCTATTGTGAATGGAGTAGTTTTCCTAATTATTCTTTCCAAAGATTCATCACTTATATATAAAAATGCATTAGATTTATGTGCATTGATCTTATATCCCACTACTTTACTGAATTCACTTATGAGTTCTAAAAGTTTTCTGGTGGAATTTTCTGGTTCCGTTATGTATATAATCATATCATCAGCAAATAGGGATAGTTTGAGTTCTTCTTTTCCAATTCGTATCCCTTTAATTTCTTTGGTTTATCTAATTGCTCTGGCTAGAGTCTCAAGAACGATGTTGAATAGGAGTGGTGAAAGAGGGCATCCCTGCCTTGTTCCAGTTTTTAGGGGGAATGCTTTTAGTTTTTCACCATTTAGAATGATATTGGCCATGGGATTAGTGTAGATGGCCTTTACAATGTTTAGGAATGTTCCCACTACCCCAATTTTTTCTACTGTTTTGAGCATGAAGGGATGCTGTATTTTATGGAATGCTTTTTCTGCATCTTTTGAAATAATCATGTGATTCTTGACTTTAAGTCTATTGATATGGTGAATGACATTTATTGATTTCCTGATGTTGAACCAACCTTGCATCCCTGGGATAAAACCCACTTGATCGTGGTGCACTATCTTTTTAATATATTTTTGTATGCGATTTGCTAAAATTTTGTTGAGAATTTTTGCGTCGATGTTCATTAAGGATATTGGTCTGAAATTTTCTTTCCTCGATGTGTCTCTGTCTGGTTTAGGTATCAGGGTGATATTGGCTTCATAGAATGAGTTTGGGAGGGTTCCCTCCTCTTCTATTTCATGGAATACTTTGAGGAGTATTGGAATGAGCTCTTCTTTAAAGGTTTTGTAGAACTCGGCTGAGAACCCATCTGGTCCTGGACTTTTCTTTGTTGGTAGGCTTTTGATGACCTCTTCTATTTCATTGCTTGAAATTGATTTATTTAAGTTGTGTATGTCCTCCTCGTTCAGTTTAGGTAATTCATATGTCTCTAAAAACTTGTTGATGTCTTCGAGGTTTTCTGTTTTGTTGGAGTATAGATTTTCAAAATAGCTTCTAATTATGTTTTGTATTTCACTCGTGTCTGTTGTGATATTTCTGTGTTCATTCCATATTTTAGTAATTTGAGTTTTCTCCCTCTTTCTCTTTGTTAGTGTGGCTAAGGGTTTATCAATTTTATTTATTTTTTCCAAGAACCAACTATTTATTTTGTTAATTTTTCTGATTGTTTCTTTTGTTTCAATTTCGTTGATTTTGGCTCTGATTTCAACTATTTCCTGTCTTCTACTACTTTTGGTGTTGGTCTGCTCTTCTTTTTCTAGGGCTTTGAGCTGTAGTGTTAAGTCGTTTATTTGTTGATTTGTACTTCTTTTGTTGAATGTGCCCCATGAAATTAATCTTCCTCTAAGTACTGCTTTCATAGTGTCCCAGAGATTTTGATATGATGTGTCTTTGTTCTCGTTTACTTCTAAGAATTTTTTATTTCCCTCCTGATGTCTTCTGTTATCCATTCATCATATAATAGTGCATTATGTATTCTCCAGGTATTGGAGAAGTTTCTGTTTTTTATTCTGTCATTTATTTCTAATTTCAATCCATTATGATCTGATAGAGTACAAGGGAGCATCTCTATCTTCTTGTATTTGCTAACAGTAGCTTTGTGGCAAAAAATATGGTCTACTTTAGAGAAGGATCCATGTGCTGCTGAGAAGAAAGTGTATTCACTCTTGGTTGGATGGTATATTCTATATATGTTGGTTAAATTTAAATTGTTGATTGTGTTATTGAGCTCTATGATTTCTTTATTCAATTTTTGTTTGGAAGATCTGTCCAGTGGTGAGAGAGGTGTGTTAAAATCGCCTAGTATAATTGTGTTGTGGTCTATTTGTTTTCTGGAATTGAGAAGGATTTGTTTGACGTACATGGATGAGCCAATGTTCGGGGCATAGATATTTATGATTGTTATATATTGCTGATTTATGCCTCCCTTAAGCAGTATGAAATGTCCTTCTTTATCCCTTGTGAGTAGTTTTGGCTTGAAGTCCACATTATCTGAAATGAGGATGGATACTCCAGCTTTTTTGCTGTGTCCGTGTGCATGGTATGTTTTTTCCCATCCTTTCAGCTTTAGTCTATGAATATCTCTTTCTATGAGATGAGTCTCTTGCAGGCAGCATATTGTTGGATATTTCTTTTTAATCTAATCTACCAGTCTATGTCTTTTGATTGATGAGTTCAGGCCATTAACATTCAGGGATATTATTGTGTTATGATTTGTATTCCCAGTCATTTGACTCATTTTTGTTTTTTGACATGATTTGGTTTCTCTTTTATTTGGCTATTCCTTTAGGCTAGTTCCTCCCGTTGCTGATTTGCATCATTGTTTTTCATCTCTTCCTCATGGAATATTTTGCTGAGAATGTTCTGTAATGCCGGCTTTCTTTTTGTAAATTCCTTTAGCTTTTGTTTATCATGGAAGGATCTTATTTCATCGTCAAATCTGAAAGTAAGTTTTGCTGGGTATAAGATTCTTGGTTGGCATCTGTTTTCTTTCAGGACTTGGTAAATGTTGTTCCAGGCCCTTCTAACTCTTAGGGTCTGGATTGAAAAATCTGCTGATATTCTTATCGGTGTCCCCCCGAATGTAACTTGATTCTTTTCTCTCGCAGCCTTTAAAATTCTGTCTTTATTTTGTATGTTAGGTAATTTCATTATAATGTGCCTTGGTGTGAGTCTGTTGTAATTTTGTGTATTTGCAGTCCTATAAGCCTCTTGAAATGATTTTCCATTTCATTCTTCAGATTTGGGGAATTTTCTGATATTATTTCATTGAATAGATTGTTCATTCCTTTAGTTTGTTTCTCTAAGTCTTCCTCAATCCCAATAATTCTTAAATTTGGCCTTTTCATGATATCCCATAATTCTTGTAGATTCTGTTCATGATTTCTTACCATCTTCTCTGTTTGGTTAACTTTGTTTTCAAGATTAAATATTTTTCTTCAATGTCTGAGGTTCTGTCTTCCAGGTGTTCTATCCTATTGGTTATGCTTTCTATGGAGTTTTTAACTTGGTTTATTGTTTCCTTCATATCAAGGATTTCTGTTTTTTTTTTTTTTTTCAGTATCTCTAACTCTTTATTGAAATGATCTCTTGCTTCCCGTATTTGGTCTTTTAACTGTTGTTTGGTGTGATCATTTAATGCCTGCATTTGCTCTTTCATCTCCTCCTTCAATGCCTGCATTTGCTCTTTCATCTCCTCGTTTGCTTCCCTGATTGTTTTAGTTATGTACATTCTGAACTCCCTTTCTGACATTTCTTCTGCTGTGCTGTCATTGAGTTTTATTGATATAGTATCTAGGTTTGTTTGGGACATTTTCTTCCCTTGTTTTCTCATATTGGTCAGATGTCAGTGGGACTTTGAGATATTGCAGATTTCCTCTATTGGTTTATAGTGTCCCTGTAGATTTCTAGTGTGTCACCTCCCAGCCTTCAGTAGCCTGAAGTCTTGGAGGAACTTGATGATTCAGTGCTTCCAAAGAAAGCTGCCCCTAGCCTGCTACCTGTTCCAGGGCTTGGATCTGGCTCTGTGTAGAAAGGCTCTCACTGGGCGGTCTGCTCCGAGAAGCTAGCCTTGAAAGGCGCCTCCCACTGGAGGGAGCCAGGCTGCTTGGGGAAGTCCCTGGCTGCCCTGTCCTGGTCCCTGAATCTGCCTGCGGGCCAGAGCTCACCTCAGGCTGGCTCCAGGACTTGGAGCTGGTTCTGTGCAGAAAGGGTCTCACTGGGGGACCTGCTCAAAGAAGCTGGAGAAGCTGGCCATGTGGGAGGAGCCCACCACCGGAGTGAGCATGGTTACCTGGGGAAGACTCTAGCTGCCCTGCCCTAATCTGATTAGCCACCTCTATCCGGGCCTGCTGCCCAGGCCAAGCTTCATCCGGTGGGGGAGACTCACTCCGTGGCTCTATTTTAGTCCGAGTCTCTCAATTCCTCCCCTTCTTGAATCCTGGGTTCTGGAGCGACAGGAGGTGCAGTCCCCCTCTAGTCCGCCATCTTGGATCTTCTGGAGTTTAATTTTCTGATCAGTGATTTCTGACTCCAACATAACATCCTTTGAATGGGGTAGCATCTCCTGATGACAACTCCTGAGATCTGGGAAGCATGTTTGTGACAAGAAATTCACTTACCTGACTGACAGGGCTTTTAAAATGAAATTTGAGAGAAAATAAACAACATTAAAAATAACAAAAAGATAGCCAGCCATGGATATGGATCCTGTGGAAGACAAGAACTAAGACAAGAGTTTATCAGTACGGTGCACTTGCATCAGCCTCTTGGTAGAATGATAATGGGAGCTTTTGAGTGAGCAAGTCTTTTTGCTTCCATTGGCCAATGATATTTTCACAATCAAAAACTAAAGATTTTTCTGTCCTTTTATGTTACACCAGTGCACTTGGCTTAAAATAGTAAAGATCAAATTGGAACAGTATCCCACTTTCTGAGGTTTGTTAATAACTTTTGGAGGCATAGTAGACTATATTCAAAGACTGTTTGAAGAAACTAGGTAGAGTTTAAGTGAATAATTGGGGCTTATTTCTGAAGTAGTTAAATGACTGTTATCTGTTATCTTCACCATAGGTTTGATCACTAATTTTTCAAATGCTAGGTGTCCTTTATATATCTGAAGTACTCCTGTATACCTCAAACTTCTCACCTGAAAAGAACAGAATTTCATGTTTCATTAGGGAAATAATATTGTGGCAATTTTACTACCTATGGTACCTTTATTTGAAATTATCCCTAAATATATTGGTATAATTAGAGTAATTTTTTTTTTTTAAAGGTGGCTTAAATTATAAAGCCTTTTATTATTATAAACCAGAGCAACATGAGGCAAGTACTCTTCCAGGCTAGGTGACCTGGGAGTGTGAAAACATCTGCTGAAATTTCACGTAAAAGCTGGGCACAGTGGCAAGTGCTTGCAATCCCAACTACTTGAGGGCTGCAGTCTGAGAATCATTTGAGCCCATGAGTTCAAGGCCAGCTTTGGCAACATAGCAAGACACTGTCTCAAACAAAAACCAAATTTTATGTAAGATCAACAATGTCCATGAAGAAAGAAAACCTCTGTAAGTTACCAGCAGAACACATCTCAGGTCCTCTTGGCTGAAGATGGGTCATATTCATAACTGCACTAGTCACAGAAAGGAATGAGGACCCTGTGAACTCAGGTGTCCCCTGGCTCACCCTGGGCCTTGGAGAGAGTTCAAGTCGTGCTGTTCCTGAAGATGCTGGGTAACCAAGCTGGAGAAGCTGAGATGGCTTTAGCCATCTCAACAACTTGACAGCAACTTGAGGAGGTCAGGAAGTGCAAGGCAGGCCTGACATCTCACTGATGAATCCTGCCATGTGGACAGCTCAGCTAAAGTTCCCTGCAGCATGAATCTTCTGATGCCGAACGAGGTGGGAGCTTAAGCTGTAGGCCTTCCCACACTCACCGCACTCATAGGGCCTTTCCCCTGTGTGCACCCTCTGATGCCGAACAAGATGGGAGGTTCTGATGAAGTCTTTCCCACACTTACTGCACACAAAAGGCCTTTCACCTGTGTGAACCCTCTGGTGTGCGATAAAGTCAGAGCTTCGACTAAAGAATCTCCCACATTCAGTGCATTCAAAAGGCTTTGTCTCAGTGTGAATTCTCTGGTGTTTAATGAGAGTATATTTGTGGCCAAAGGATTTCCCACAATCACTGCAATCATAAGGATTTTCTCCAGTGTGGATGCTTTCATGCTGAACAAGTGTGGATTTGTGTCTGAAGACTTTCCCACAGTCATTGCACTTGTAAGGCCTTGCTCCATTGTGTACTCTCTGGTGTACGATTAGGTTAGAGTGATGGCTGAAATACTTTCCACATTCACCACACTTATAAGGCATTTCTCCTGTGTGGATTCTCTTGTGCTGAGTAAGGTTGTCTTTTCGACTGAAGGCTTTTCCACATTCATTGCACTCATAAGGCCTTTCTCCAGTGTGGATCCTCTGGTGCTGGACAAGTGTAGCTTTACGACTAAAGGCTTTCCCACACTCACCGCACTCATAAGGCTTTTCCCCGCTATGGATCCTCTGGTGCTGGACAAGTGTATCTTTGCGACTAAAAGCTTTCCCACATTCACTGCACTTGTAATGCATCTGTCCAACATGCAGGATCTCCCTGCTTGCAGTTCTCTGGGCTGTCTTTCTCTTGTTACGGATGATCTTTTGATGGCAACAGCCCAAGCTACATGAAAGTTCTGCTCCTCCTCACAGGTAAAGAGGTTTTCTAAGAAGTGAGGTTCTTCACAAACTGCAATTCTTCACCAGTGAAGTCTTGCCTTCATCTCTCTGTGAAGGTTTCTCTCCACTGTAATGCTCTAAGTTCTGGTTAAAATCTGCAATGAACCAGAATTGTCTCCCACATGCCCTACATGTGTAAGTTTTAAGTCCACGGTGTGCTCCCTCCAGTAGCAAAATATCTTTCAAGATGGGGTCACATACATCACAAGGGTGAGCCACCTGGATGGATGGAGTGGCTGTAGAAGTCCTACTATGCTACAGTTCTACAGAAAAGCTCTGCTTTGAAGGTACCTCTTCATCCTTCCTCTGCATCAACAACCCGGCGCTCCGGAGCCGCCGCTCCCTCGGTTCCGCCCTGGGCCCGACAAGATGTCCGCCGGGCTAGAGTAAGTTTTGAGTTTAATATTGTTTGCCTTTCAAGCTGTGCTATTACAAAATATCTACTTATAATTTTGCAAAACTATAATAAAGATGCTACTTAATTAGTTTCTTCTGAGTTTCTGACAGACAGGTTATTGGGAAAAAAATAATGACACCAGGCTGATTTTATTTACAACTTATTTCTTTGGAGAGGTGCCATTTTCTTCAAAAATATATTTATCAGTTTTTTGAGAATTCATTGACTGCTGTCTTGAGCAACTGGTTTAGTTTTATTTCATGTTTACTGTGTTCCTCGTTCCAAACAACCCAGTTTCCTGATCCATGCTGATGGTAGCACGTGTCTTCCTTGCCAGTTGAAATCTCAGATCTGTTAATCTTTAATACAGATGGTTACTTTAGCCCAGCAGGAACATTTTGCATGCTGTATTTTTTCATATATTTTAAACATGGCTTCAGTTTTTTTTTCCCCAGATTCCTCTTCCTTTGACTTCATGTGTTAAATGTTAATAATTTCATTGTGTCTATTTTTTATACCCCTTCCTAAATCCTTTCTGACACATCTGGTATATAAATACATTAGATAGGTGACAGATATGTGAATGGATGAATAATATAAAATCTAGAGTATTTTAAATAGCACAACTCCAAAGTGTGGTACACTGGAAAGCCAGCTAGACAGTCTTCAGAAGAACTGAAGTTGGCTTCCTGTGCTTCCTTAACTGGGTCTGAAATATGGGAAAAGTCATTACATTATTTCATAACATTATTTTTTTCTATGCCACAATGATTTATTTTTAATATGGTGAATGATTAGATAACATTTAAAATCCATTCCAATTTTAATGGTATATGGGGATGGAAAATATTACCAGCCAAAGCTTGCAGGAAGCTCCCTGCCAAAGCATGGTCTGCTGACTATGAACAGCTCGAAGGTGCACCCTCCTGAGAATTGCCCTAGGTTGATAGGAGCCACTTCTCCTTTCTTGGCAATGCCTGGGAGGTTAGACAATCCCCCATGGGGATGCAGCTGGCAAAGACAGACATACACAATGGACAAAGCGACCAGCCTCCTTGCCTTTAAAAGAAGTAAACCTGTGGTGGCCTTTCTGGGGAAGAGCTTTTCATTGCTTCAGGGTGAGGTTAGATTCAGTTGAACCATTTTCTGGATTGCTGGGCCTGGATGCCTGCAAACAACATTTCCTTTGCTACCTTGCCACCTGTATTCCTGTGAAATTCGACCATCCAGAGGTACTGCTGGCCAGTTGAAGGGGAAGGGAAGAGAGAAATATTTATCTATATACTCTAACTGTGTATAGGGATCAGAACATCTGAGGACTCCAGCAGCCCCAGCAGGGAAAGAGCTTCTAGTAGCTTAGTAGCAGGTATAGGCTGACAGGCTTGAACAATTTCCTGATTTCAAGTCAATTCTCTTTTTCCCTTTTTTGCTCTTCTAATATTTTTTGTGTTTTTTGATTGTCCACATTTCTAAACATCATCACAAACCCTTTTTTCTTTTTCTTTTTTTTTAATGGATAAGTTTCTTATGTTAAATCCTCACTGTCTGAGATCCCTAGAGTGAATTTTCTCTTGTTCAGACTGACTCCTAACCAATAAATAGTTAATACTTGTTAGATACTAAAGTAGTTAGTATCTAGGGCATATTCTCCTTACTACAAACCAGGAACTTTACAGAAATTAACTCATTTCATCTTCAATCTATGAGACACAATTATTTTATAGATGAGGAAACTGAGACACAGAGAAATTGAAGTACACACCTGAGGTCACGTGGCTACTGGGTGGCAAAATGGGTCTCTCAACCTTGGGCAGTTGGGTATCACTATCTTGGAGCACTGTGCATTCTTCATGAGTGCCAACTTCCTAGTGTGCTCCCAACCTTGCTTTAGCTTTCATAAGCATGTGTACACAACAGGATATTTTTTCTTTTGTGAGATTTACTGCGTTGGCTTTCATGCATTTAGTATCTCTTGATTTCCCAATGAAAACATTAATTCTTTATAAGAACAGATCCCTCAGGACCTAATCACCTGTTACATTTCTCACATTTCAACATTGTTACAGTACAATTAAATTTCAACCTGAATTTAGAAAGGACATTCAAACATAGCAATATGATATCAACATGGTATATGTCCTTCCATTCTCTCTTCGTCCATCTCCACCTCCTCCTCCTCCTCTTCCTCCTATCCTCCTCCCTCTCCTCCTCCTCCTCCTTCTTTTCTTTCTTTCTATAATTCTTGCATGCAGTTTTGCTTGAAATTCCAAATAGCATGATACTGGTTTGAGAATTAAGGAGTTACTCACTCTTAGAATTATATAGCCTGAAATAAGTCTTCTCCTTTGATACAGATACAATAAAGTGAAATAATGCTGAAAATGTTAAAGGATATATGTAAAATTATTTCCCTTGTTGTTAATTGTTTCAGAAATTGATGTTCTAAAGAAATGAAGGAATCAATGTTAAATTGCAGCCAGTTTTGCTAGCTTTAGTTATCAATGGGTTTGTCAATTTTATGTCAACTTTTTTTTTCACTTCTTTTATTGGTGCATTATAGTTGTACAGAATAATGGAATTTGTTGTTACATATTCATATGTGTACACAACATAACAGTATAATTTGACCAATATTACACCCTAGCACTGTTCTTCTCCTCCACACATTCCTTAGTTCCTTTCCTCTACTGATCTCCCTTTGATTTTCATGAGATCCACCCCCACCTTTCTTTTTCTTTTTCCTCTCTTGCTTTCACAGATGAGAGAAAACATATGCTCCTTAACCAACTGAGTTTGACTCATTTCACTTAACATAGTGGTCTCTAGTTCTACCTATTTTCCTGCAAATGATCATGTCAATATTTTCATCCATTTCTTCTAATACATATTTTTCTTTTTGAAAAGTAGTTATAAAGTCCTCAAGGACTTATTCTCTTTTAAACATTGATGAAGAGGCTATTTTACTGAGCTTCTAATATTCCATTTGGTATATATTAAACCATATTTACCTATGTGATAATCAGTGATGTTCAGTTATCAGCACTGAGTAGTCCTTAAGTGAATGGTTCTATTAATAACTCTGCTTACTAACTAGAGAACTTATTTAAACTTTTTATTCTTCAGTTTTCTCATCTGAAAAATGAAGAAAATAGCAGGAATATTTCATAGTGTTGCTATGATGATTAATCAAGAGGAAACAAGTTATACACTTGCATATTTAAGATATTTGTATTAGCAATAGATGTGTGACTTCACCTGATTTCTGCTTCTATAACAGAACACCACAGACCACATAATTTATAAATGAACACAGTTTATTTGGTTCATGGTTCTGGGAAAACAAAAGCACAGAATGGCATCTGGTGAGGGCCCCCGTGACTCATCATAACATGGCAGAAGGGTGAGTGAGCACACACAAGCCAGAGAAAGAACGATCAGTCCCACTCACTTATACAACAAACACACTCTCATGATAACTATAACAGCCTTAAACCATTCAAGAGAGAAGAGACCGCATGACCTAGTCACTTCTTAAAGCTACCACCTCTGACTACTGTTGTAGTGGAGATTACATTTCAACATGAATTTTGGAGGGGACATTCAGAACAAAGCGATGAGATTCCCTCTCCCTCTTTTACTTTCTCCTTCTTCCCCTCCTTTTCTTTATTTCAACTTTCTTCTTTCCTTCTTTCTCTCTGCATTGCCTTTTCTTCTCTTTCTTTGTCGCCCTTCTTTTCTCCCTCTTTTCCTCCCTTCCCTCCTTCTTTCCTTTCTCTTTGTCTCTTAGGATTTGGGGATAAGATTCCATGTTCAACTGGATGATCTAAATGCTAACTTATTAAAATAAGTTATTTAAATCACAATTCCTATAATTTGATTTCTGTGTTCATCGACTTTTCATTGCTGTGAACAAAATACCTGACGAGAACAATGTAGAGGAGGAAAAGTTTACCGTGGCTCGCGGTTCAGAGGTTCAGTGCGTGAATGGCCAACTCCTCCACTCTGGGTCTGAGGTGAGGAAGAACATCATGGTGGAATGATATAGAAGAGGAATGTTGGTCAGCTCAAGGCAGTCAGGATTCATAGAAAGGGAGAATGAAGAGCCAGGAACAAGATATAGTCCCCAAAGGCATGAACCTAGTGAACTATTTCTTCCAGCCCTGCCCTACCTGCCTATGGTTACCATATAGCAATCCATCTGAATTATTAATCCATCAAATAAATTAATCCATGGATGAGTTTACAACGCTCCTGTTCTAATCATTTCACCTCTGAACACTCCTGCATTATCTAATTTTTCTGGGATATCTCATATTCAAACCATAGCAATTTCCTTGGTAAGTACCATACCAAGAATAACCTGCAATATTTTTTAATGCTCAACATTCCAAGTTTCAACAGAGGTGACGGTCCAGAAGTTCCTACTTCTTCTTCTACCAAAAAAGTTCAAATTTTGCCCTTTCTCCTCAAAATATAGTCTATTCTATGATTTTCATAAATTCCAAGAAGTTAAAAATAATATTACTTTGGGGAGAGGTCAGTCAATGGGTACTAAGCTATAAGTTATATTGGATAAATAAGTTCTGGTGTTCTATTGCACTGTAAGGTGACTATGCACAACTCTCTTGTATCATTTTTTAAAATTTTTATTTGTTTTACATGACAGTAGAATCTATTTTGATATATTTATACAAACATGAAATATATCTTATTCTAATTAGGATCCCAGTCTTGTGGATGTACAAGATGCTGAGATTCACGGTGGTGTATTCATATAAGTACATAGGAAAGTTATGTCAATATTGTCTGTTTTAAAAAAGCTAGAAGAGAGGATTTTGGATGTTTTCACCATGATGAAGTGATAAATGTTTAAGAAGGTAGATATACTTATTCTGATTGGACCACTATACAATATGTACATGTATCAAAGCATGACATACTCTATAAATATGTACAATTTATATGAGCATTTAAAAAATTTTAAAGCATATTAGAAAACTTTTAACCTATTAAAAATTCATTAGAATATATGTTTCTTCATGAACAGAGAAAAAAAGCATTTGGAAATCCCTCTACATATCATTGTTTATTGTTTTCACTTGCATCTTTTTCTCTGTCATACTATGAGCTGTGCTTTTTGCTACATTTTAAAATAGATGTTTATATGATATTGCTAGGATTGTCAGCATTTGTATGGTCACCAGCAATAAGCTAAGGTTAAAAATATTATAAAACCAGTGTCAAAAAATATTCCTGCCATCTTCACAGTATCCTATGATGGAAATTGCCAGTTACACAAAAGTTATGGTAATTAACCATATTTGTTGTGTTAGGTACATAGCTCACAGCAGCTTCTAGTAGGATCATTACCCTTGAATGGATAACCTCATCCCCAACATGAAATATTGGAGAAGTATTCTCAGCTCCTTGAAGTTTGCATGGGAAATTGTTCTGGAAATAAGAAAATAGAAATCTTACACGCTTCTAAACCTCATGTGTATTTTCCAACTTATTAGGTATACCCTGCCAAAAATCCAGATATAAGGATTATGGAAGTCACACTGACTTTTGAAGGAAAGATTGCTGGCCTAACTCTAGTTGAGACTAGAAGAATGCACATTTTTGTGTGAAGTAGGTTCAGGAACTAGACCAGTGAAGTCTATGAGTCCCTCATCCTCATTAGGTTCTGCAAACATCCATTTTTTACCTAACCTAATGCGCTTACTATTGTTTAAATGTTGAGTGTCCCCCAAAGATCTAGAGTGTTGAAGGCTTGGTTTCCACAGTGGTGCTATCGGGAGGTGGTGGAACTTTTAAGAGGAGGAGCTTAGTTTGGAGTCTATAGGTCACTGAGGACATGCTCTTGGAGGAGATTGTGGGGCAAGGACCCTTTCCTTGCTCTTTTGCTCCTTGGTGATGAGGTGAATGATTTTGCTTCACCACACACTCCTGTCATGGTGAGTTATCTTGCCAAAGGCCCAAAGCATTAGAGTCAATTGATCATGGACTGGAATTTCCAAAACTGTGAGCCAGAATAAACCTTTCCTTTAGGTAACTTTATCATCTCAGGTTATTTGTTATAGTGATGGGAAGCTGACTACCATAGTACTCACAGTAACAGTCTTTAAGCTGTCTAGCTAATTCCATCTAGAAAACACTCTCAGAAATTACCGGCCTCAACAACTTGGCACATCTCTTGTTCTGAACTTCCATTTGTGAGACCCAAATACCCTGCCACCTTGGCTACCTTACTGTTTTGGAAAGTTTTTCTGTTTCTGTGCTTCTGTTTTCCAGCAATTGTCATCGTCTACACTGTCATGGTTGGGCAATCTAAGAATGATGAAATGTTCTCTCTCTAAGTACAGGATGACAGAGATAAGGGCAGTTTCAAGCAAACAAGCATGGGACAGAATTTTACTACAGGAGTAGCTGACTGAGTGTGCAGCTATCCCAGGTAGTCAATCCTGTTTTTACTTGAAAGAAGACAGTGTTCTCACCTTACAAGAAGACTCTTACAACTCTGTTATTGCTCCATATCAACAGTGGCATAAACGAAAGCAGCTCCAAGAAATTTAAAAACGACCACAATGAAAGGGTAGAAGAGGAGGGGTGTCATTCACCCCAAACCACAAGACCTTCATCTTTTACGACATTGATGATATAGCTGAATACATACTCCCTTAGGGGAGAAAATCCCAGAGAAGCTCATGCTGAATGAAAATGGTATGGTTTTACTTAGTTCTCATAAGCATATTTGACTGATAATTTAAATTAATGAGGCAGTGGGAAAACTTCACTTTGCATTACAAATGGAGCAGAGAAACACATGATTCAGTAGGAAAATAGATTTAGTAGCTGTGAACATAAACCTTATTGCTATAAAGGTCAGAATAGTGTGTTTTTTTTTCTTCCCACAATGAATAGAACTATCAGTAAATGCATTCTTTTGATATACTTAGATTATGCCATAAATAGGAAGAAACATTAGGAATAATATGTTTTCTAAAAAAATCATTCTTGTTCCTAACCCTGGAACTAAAATTTGTTTAATATTATTGTATAGAATTTAATTTGCATACAAGAAGAAATTTAAGTCTAGAATTTTTAATATCGTCAGTATTCATTATATTGAAATAATATAAAACTTAAAAATAAACACATTCAAATTTGTTTTGGCTCATTTGCACTAACAATGTTATTAGCAGTTTCTAAATTTTCTCTGTTGAATAGGTTTAAGAGTAGTATTTGGAACCTGGAAGGTTGGTTTGACACAAAATAAAACTGTAATCTATAGAACTCCAATAATTAATGCATTTTGTGCTGAGAAACTTCTCTTCTGTATTCCTTACTTAAAAAGAATCTGAAATAATTAGAATCATTTAAAGTTCATCTTAGTAACCCAAAATGTGAAACAGAAAGGTTTCTGCAAATTAAGCCAATAATTAAACCATTTTATATTCTTCCCCTTGTATAATATAAAATTACTCATATAATTTATGTTAAATAAAAATGAGGTAGGGTTCTGCTTCACTAATTTTAAAAGTCAGCCACTTGAGCATAACCAGGTTTAGAAGTTCAGTCAACACATGTGCTTGATTTGGTTCTCCTGACCCAAGGACCAACATAATTAAGAAAGTAGGAAACTCACTTCAATATTCTTCCCCTTTCATTATAGACTTGAATGAAAGAGTGAAACCTGTAGAAAGGTGAAGTAGAAGCATCCTGTCTGGTTTTGAAAAATGAGCTAATATTTCCATCTGAATTTAGATATTGCTTCTGTTGAGAGCACTTCAAGGGATCTCAGTAGATTATCATTCACCTCGAGCTGAAGAGAAGGTCTCCATTAGGACCTGGCAGCTTATAGCATCCAAGTTAATAGTGGCCAGTAACCAAAGGCAGAAGTTCATCAACATTCAAAGCCAGAATATATTATCCTCCACTATGACTGTCTTTAATTAATAAGGCTTGACTATTTTCTGCATGTTTTATCTTCACTGATTCAAACTGTAATTTTCAGAACCTTAGGACTACAGGAACCACTAAGTTTCTTGCTTTATTCCTACCGCTTCTTTGTGCTGTTCACCCTCACATTCATACTGTAAAAAGTATGGATTCACTTCCCCGCCTTCTGGCTTGCCTTTCCCTTTTACTTTAATTTCAATATTTGCCATTTTGTCTTCTCAGTGATCTAGTGATGGGCCTCAATTTCTGCCTCAAGTCATTTTGGCTTCAGTTCAGAAAAGAAGAAGCCTTAATAAATCTTTGTTTTGAGCCATGGTTTTTCTTTTTGCTCTAACTCTCAGTCACCTCTATGAAAAGAACTCCAAAGTCTGTTGCCTTCCCTCTCGAACCCATTTCATGTGACTTTATTTCATGCTGAACCACCTGCAAGGTTTTATCTTCTTTGCAGTTCATGCTCCTTCCAGAGACGCTCCCCCTTGCTTTGTTCTCCCTTTCTCTTTCTCTCTTTCACTTCTGCTTTGCCTTAGATCAAGTTCAAAATAGGTTTTCTGGTTTTCTAGGTTTCTGTTCCCATACAAAATTCAATTAGAGTGGTCAATTGTCAGAAAACTGTGCACTACTAGTATAAGAAGGGCTTTTATTGTTGCCCTCAAAGGGATGGTTATCCAATCTTTCTAAACATGGGATAATATGTAAGCAACTCTCAAACAGTCACATTAATGCTCTTCAGAGCAAGAGCATTCGGCATAGTGGAGTAAATTTTAAAGTATCTATGAATTTAAGTTAGTCTGTAAATAACATTGGGGTAATAATGTCTCATTTCTCATCTTTTAAAGCTGTCTTGAGAATTGACTGGGATAAAGTACAGGGAAGCAATTTTAAATAAAAACTATATACACACAAGTTACTTCATTTACTACTTGTTTCTTTAAATTGTGAGCACATACATGGCAGGGACCTTCTTCTGATAGTTCTTGAATAAAATAATCCCTACTAAATTCTTAGGAAGAATTTAATAAATTTTCAGTCATGGAAGTTAGCAGATGTCAAAGGAAGTCATTTGAACCATTCCTCCTGTTACAAAAAATATATATTCCAGTATGTTCAGCTCTCTTAACATTCCAGTGGCAACAGTCATGAAATGGTAAAGGCTTTTTATATCTATGTTTAGAATATAAGGTCAAGGTGCAGCTGGTGGTACTAGAACAGTATTGAATGTAAGTGAGAAAAAAGGAGAGATGCTGCTGCTGTTATTCCCTTCTGGTCTTGCTGAACTGGAAGAAGATTCTTTTCCTTAATGCATATGCACTATTCCCTGGATGTTAATGAAAGTGGCGTGTGCCCAATGAGGGGAGAAGAGAGCAAAGATTAAAAACCAACACCAATGATGCACGCTTAATGAACCGCTCTTACGGTTTCACGCACTGCTTCTTTAAAATTCTGATTTTTAAAAATGGTATATTAGCAGTTTCTATCTGAGGCCTAAAAGAAGTCCACATGGAAGAAAACATACGTTGGTAAAATGAACTGGTGAAGAGTTTCTACTGCAAACAAAAATCTTGTCGTTATGGAACTGGATTTGAAAAATTACGATTTTTGATGGGTTTTGCAGAAAAGTGGGAGTGTAACCAACAATCATCCAGAGCATTGTCATGGGGACCCAGGCATTTGTCTCAACCCTCTCTGATCTCTATTTGTGTGATTTTTGTTGCGTCCCGTGTTTGAAAAATGGAATAAATGGAGTACCACACATGGCTAAGGTTTTAGTCAATTATGAGATCATGGTTCCTCCACTGTCATTTTGAATTGTTTTCACCTTCTGGAAAATGCCATGCAATAAGGTGTAATCCAACATTGATAAAATAAATCCAGGGCTTCTACTTCCGTATTTCACAATATTATAATATTATAATAATCTGCCACATTTTGAAACCTTATATTGGAGACCTCTTCTCAACAATTCCGCATGTCATTGGGACATCTTCTCTCAGAGGCTACCCAAATGTGGCTAGGAGTATCACCCCACTTTATCTTAAATGAAATTAGCAAAGTTGATATTAAATTAGGAGTCAGTTATCAAAGCTTACGTCACTATCCCTTCAATTACAATTGATATTTAATGAGATGAAGGTCATCATACTTATATAAAAAATGAATTTAAAAAAGTAACAGGGACTGGCTTCCATAAGATGATGATTTTTAAGACCACTCTGCTAAAATATGAACTTATTATACTGACATAGCATTATTTTGGTGATTTTAAGAAGATGTGTTTGGCTGCCGCTTCTGGAATCTATTAAGTAAACAGGTGGGGTGTTTAAATATTTTTAAATCACTTTTGGTGAAGTCTGAAAGGAGAAAGTAGTCATAAAAAGAAATAAACCTCAATGAAAAATGTGAACATTATGAGATACCAAAATCTGATAATGTATTAATTGGTAATTTATGTGTGTATTAGAATATTGATTGTGAATCAATTAATGTTATATTTCAGTTAGTTGTGAAATATGGACCCATGTCCTTGCTTTATAAGTTGCCAAATGTATACTGCACATTACTCATTTTAATAGTTAACCTAAGTAATTTTTCCAGTTGAAGTGTTACCAAGAAGCAAAAGATTTAGAATCAAACTGGAAATGATTTGTCTTTCATGTGGAGTAAGTTCCACAATGCTAGTTTACTATTATCGGCTCCTGAGTATACTTTGTGCATGAATTCTGTTAAAATAATATTAATTAATTTTTCAAGTATGACATGTTTTTTCAAACTCATTTTTTTTCCCATTCACATTCTTGCTGCTCCATTTTTTAATAGAAAAGTGGGAGTCTTTTAATTTTTTTTCTTGGTGTAAAATATTCTAATACTTTCATCTTGTATGTCATTGGGTCATAAAGTCTGGTTTCAGAAATTGTTTTTAGTAGCTGAAATTTTATTTTATAATCAGAAACTCACTCCAAATTACTGGACCATCATTTTAATAAGAAACATTATGATGCTACTAGTGTGGATTTCTGCAGTCCACAGTTAGTAGTAGAAAGTGATATAATTTTAGTTTTCATTACTTCTGAATATATACGTACACATGTGTATACAGTTTTAATTTACTTTCAGTGTTCATGATACAGACAAATGGGTGAGGTGAGTGTGTAAAGAAAGAAAGAGTAACATTTTAAAAGATTCGTTTAAGGTACATGTTCTCTTTTGCCTGTAGGCCTTCATGACTCAGGTTTT
Organism: Sciurus vulgaris; assembly: GCF_902686455.1. Classification (NCBI taxonomy): domain Eukaryota; kingdom Metazoa; phylum Chordata; class Mammalia; order Rodentia; family Sciuridae; genus Sciurus; species Sciurus vulgaris. The sequence continues at coordinate 17,667,798 of NC_136470.1, read as the reverse complement.
ACAGTGTTTAGTCAACTTGATTAGCCATCTAAGGACAGATGGCAATAAAGCTCTTCCTTGCTGTAATGCAGTCACTAGGTAATTATTTGGTCCATTCAGTCCAAAGTGCAAATTCATCGTTTATTTCTAATCATCTATAACTGATGGGTTGAGCAATCTGACTTCACATAAACTCAGTATTTTTTCTAGTAAGTAATGTCATACTCAGACCTAATATGAAACTTCCACAAAAACAGAGAGATTTTAATTTAAAATGTAGCTTCCATACCAGAGCTTACATCATACTCATTTTCAGGGGTTATTAACAAGATGATGCAAGTATCGACATAAAATGGTATGGTAGGTGGTCATTCGATTTTGCATTCAGATCATATCTTCTATTTCCATTTGAAAATATTTGAACCATTCAGGATCTAGTTTATGAGGCCTTTCTCTGTGACTTTACATGTTGAAACCCATAATAATGTAAGTGAGGACCTGAAATTGCTTTATGCTAATATTTTAACCAGTGGAAAGTACTTTCTCTTTTTGAAATGCACAATCTCATAGACATGAATAATTTTTACCTACTCATTCTCAGCAAAGGAAAATAAGATTACCATCATAGTTAGAATCTCTTGATAAATTTTTGAATTAAGGGAATCATAATTTTTTTATCAAATGCCATGATTATAATCATTCTTACTTTCTTTGGGAGTTTTCTCTGTCAATATTTTATATGTGGTTTGCTTTAGAGTACAGATGTTTTTATAGATCAACACTGGCATATTGTTGCTCACTCTAATCTATATCTGTATGACAGTCATCATTCTGAAATCAAAACTCTTTAAATTATAAATTGAGATAAACTTAATCATACACATCAAAAAATTTGATAGCAAATTGCTTCAGAGACACTTCATTACAGAGACCGGAGAAGTCATTGCATCTCTGGGCACAGTCCCTGCATAACAGTTATTATTAGTTTTAAAGCAAAAAGTAATAACTGCTGTAGAAGTTATTTAAGAAGCAAAAGTAGAATCATGTCCTTATAATGCTTTGTAAACCAGTCAGAACTCCAAAACCCACAGGACATATTTCATTCTTGGTGCCATTATCTAAAGGAGTTGATGTAGGCAGGTGCAGGTGGAGAAGTTCATAGAGAAAAAGAAAGATCATTTTGGGCTATAAATTCCTTGATGGCAGATGATATATCTATTATGTGTCATGGATCCATCACGGAGGTTGGCTGAATAATTTTGAAGAAATTTGGGATAGCACTGGAAAATTGTGGAATGTTCAAGAAATGACAAAAAGCGGCCCGTGTTGAATGAAAGATCCATTCCTGAATGATTAATTTGGATGTAGGAGGAGGATCATGGCATAAATCATAGGAGAAAAGCTCGAATAGCAATCAAGAGTAATTATAAAGGCCTTGACACAGAAGTGATCACTGGGTGTCCTTACACAGAAGTGATGGGTTTATCTGATTACATAAGACTGGACACCTTTGATTACTTTTATATTGACTGAGTTATATGTCATATAAGTAAAAGTAAGTTGTAGAAAATTGATAGCTATGAAAATAATTTTGATAGTTTAAAATAAAACTGATTTCTTCCCTATATAAAAGATAGACTTAAACATTTTAGGATATAGGACATTAACTAGTATTTTTATCTATAACAGTTTCAGTGCAGTATTTCAGGTTTTTTATAACAACACACACTTGTATACATATACCTTTACGTTTGTTACATTATACCCTGATTTCTCTTAAATTGATTTTATCAGCTCTCTGATTTGGGTACTCACCATATGTTGGAAAGGAGCTGAAAAAACTGAGACATTTTGAAAACACACTTAGGACAGGATTTGGGGTATATTTTCAGAGGAACTATAGGAAATGAAACAAGAATGAGAGTTAAAGGTGTATTTCTTGAACATTTTGAGGAAACGCAAACATCTGTTTTCACCTTGGTCTCTTTTCCAAGGCATGGTCTGAAACATACCGTGTGGTGCCTTATCCCTAGTTTTGCTTCCTGTGGTTTTAGTTACTTATGGCTAGTGTAGTCCAAAATTCTTAAATGGGAAATTGCAGAAAAAACATATAAGTTCTAAATTGTTTGTGTGCTACTCTGAGTGGTGTGATGAAATCTCCCGCGGTCCTGTCCATCCTTCCTGAGATGGGAATCATCTTTGTCCAGTGCATCCACGCAGTATATGCTACCCACTGATTAGTCACTTAGTTGTCACTTGGCCACTTATATTATTAAATTGAATATTGCAGTACTGCAGTGATGTGTCTAAGTAACTGTTATTTTACTGAATGATCCCAAAGAGAAGCCAGATAGTGATTTCTTTAAATGAAAAGGAGAAAGTTCTTTACTTATGGAGAAGGGGATATAGCTCAGTGGCAGAGTACTTGCCTAGCATGTGTAATAAGGAAAGAAAAATATATATGCTGAGGTGTGAAAGACCACAGGAAAGAATAAATCTTCTGTCCCTGAAATTATGAAAAAAAAAAAATCATGATAGTTTTGCTGCCACATCTCAAACTGCAAAAGTTACAGCCACAGTGTGTGATAAGTGTTTGTCATTCACCTCACTTCATCTCATCAGTAAGCACTGTATCATCTCCCAACAGCACAAGAAGAAGGTTGAGTGCACTACAGTAAGACATATTGAAAAAGGGAGAGGCCCAGACCACATTCACATAACCTTCAACACAGTGTATTGTTAGTACAGTTCTGTTTTATTACTACTTACTGTTAACCTCTTCTTGTATCTCATTTATAAACTAAACTTTATCAAAAGTATCTACAGACAAGTAAAAACATAGTATACTCAGGGTTTGGGTACTGTCTGTGGTTTCAGGCATCCACTTGGAGTCTTAAAATGAATCCTTCTTAGATAAGGGGGACTATCGTGCTCCCTTATGAAATGGATCCTGGATAGCTTAAAGAGCTTATTTCAGTAGTCTGTCTTGCCTGGGAACATCCTTTCATAATGCTGGGGAGACATGTGGCCCATATCTTAGCAGCTCCTTTGATAGTTTGCAAATGGGGAGAAAGATACTGATAAGAAAGGAAGAAGTGAAAAAAATATCCAAAATCTTGACAAAATGAGTATTTTTTAAAAATTTCTATTTCCCCCTTGTCAACGAATACATCTTTAAACATACAAATTGTCTTTTTTTAAAGGTTTTTAATTAATTAATTAATTAATTAATTTATTTATTTATTTTATGTGGTGCTGAGGATCAAACCCATGCCTCACATGTGCTAAGCAAGCATTCTACCACTGAGCCACAAGCCCAACCCCAACAAATTGACTTTCAAATACAATATTGTGACAGAAACAATGTAAGCAACCTAAGTGTTCAATGAAAATAAAAAGTAAGAATTATTTTGATGCTCAGTGAACTATTATTTATTCATGAAAAACTATGCTTAGGAAATTGTTTTTTTAAGAAAGATATTTTTAGAAGATTATTAGATTTCAGATAAAATTTGACCTCAAGTATCTAAAACAAACAACAAAAATATAAGTGTGCTGATTGAGATTCTGTCTTTGGGCTCAGAAATTCATATTTATAAGTTTCCCCCAGATAATTCTGTTTAGCAGCCAAGTTCTGCAATTGTTAGTGAAATCCGATGGATTCTGATTCACAATAATTTATTTAACACTCTGTTATCTTCTATCCCACTGGTACATTTAGCATTCCAGAGGAGAGAGCAACTTGGATGTTTTTATCATGGGCAAGCAAATTTTCAGAAAATTTTTGACTTCTCAGAGAAATGTCAGTAAAATGTAAGTTACTATACTGTAAGCATATTCTAGTAGCCTAAATTCTACAGATTCCATGCAAAGAAATAAGGGACAATTTTTGCATTTTAATGAACCTTGTCTAAGGAATAACTTCATTCAGTGACACTAGCTTCTCTACATCCTTGCCCAAGTGTAACATTTTTAGCAAACATGTAAATAGCTCTGCCTATGTGCCAAGAGCTATCCCAAGGATTTTATACACATTGAGGCATTGAATCACATCACATTATAATGGATCAAAAGATGACAAGATAGTGTAATCTGTCTTTAGCAACACCCCTACCAGCCCTCAGCAGCTAACTCATGCACAGAAAGAAAGCCAGCTGAGGCCCTCCTTATTGACTCCACAATCCCTCTGCATGGGCTATTCTGGAGATTTTCTCTCCTTTCTACTATTTGTATTTTTTCTCTCCTCCCAGCTGTCTCCCTTTCTAGTCAATACTACATGCACAATCTACGTGTGTGCTAAGAGGTGAGCTTCACCTGCATGGTGTCACAAATGCTTTGCAACACAACTGTGATGGAATACTTAGTGTAGTACACCACAGATGAGGAAAATAAGACTCAGAGCATTGAAGATCAGAACTAACCCCAAAGTGTGTATCATGGTTAACTTCTCCGTGTGATTAAAAAGTGATACTAGTATGCTTCGATTCCTTTACTTAAAATCTAGGACTATGAGCACCTCTGAGCTGGCAAAAGAGGCATTGGATAAATTTGTGTATTTTCCAAATTCATATAATTTATAAATTATTAGTAAAGTTTTGGCTATTAGATGGACGTTTCATGAATGTTCACAGTATTTTGTAGTTTATAACAAACATTTGTATTATTCATAGTATCAAATATTACATGTGTTATATAAGATATATGATACATGTAATATGAATTAAACTAGATAAAGAATAAAAGGAAATCAATAATAAAATAATACAAATGCCTATTTAAAAATTTGAATGACCTGACTTCCTTAACTAGACTCCTGAAGCACAAGAAATAAATCAAGAATCAATAAATGGAATGAATTCAAACTAAAAAGCTGCTTCTTAGCAAAGGAAACAATCAATAACATGAAGAGAGAGCCTACAGAGTGGGAGAAAATCTTTACCACATGCACCTCAGATAGAGCACTAATCTAACCCCAAGAAACCCCAAATAACAAAATCAATAAATAGTCTAAGGAACTGAACAGACACTTCACAGAAGAAGAAATACAATTGACCAACAAATATATGAAAAATATTCATTATCTCTAGTGATTAAAGAAATGCAAATCAATACTACTAGGATTTCATTTCACTCCAGTCAGAATGGCAATTATCAAGAGCACAAGCAGTAATCAGGGCTGACGAGGATGTGGGGAAAAAGGTACATGCATACATTGCTGGTGGGACTGCAAATTGGTGCAGCCACTCTGCAAAGCAGTGTGGAGAGTTCTCAGAAAGCTTGGAATGGAACCACCATTTGACCCAGATATCGCACTCATTGGCATATACCCAAAGGACTTAAAATCAGCACACTACAGTGATGCAGCCCCATCAATGTTCATAGCAGCTCAATCCACAATAACTAAATTATGGAACCCAACGTAGCTGCCCTTCAACAGATGAATGTATAAAGAAAATGTGGCACATAGACACAATAGAATATTACTTAACCTTAAAGAAGAATGAAATTATGGCATTTACAGGTAAATAATGGAGCTAGAGAATACCATGCTAAGTGAAATAAGCCAAATCCAAAAACAGAAAGGCAGAATATTTTCTCTGATAAGTGGATGCTGATTCATAGTGGGGGATGGGTAAAGAAGACTGAAAGAACTTTGGATGGCACAGAAGAGAGTGAGGGGAGGAGAGGGACCTGTGGGGGTGGACTGATACAGACATTATTACCTTTATTATTGCACTACGGTGTGACTCTGAACCACGTAGAGCAAAAGGAATAGAGGTTGTGCTCCATTTGTGTATAATGAGTCAAAATGCATTCTACTGTCATGTATAACTAATTAGAAACAAATTAAAAAATAAAAAAATAAAATAAATAAACATCCGAATGAATCAACAAAATCAAATGTATTTGTAAATATGCAAGTTCTAAGCTACAGTTCATTCTTTCCCCTTTCCTTACATCACTGTAGTTAGAACACTAGAATGTTTAGTTTGACCATCAAAAAATTTGTTGCAACAGGTATTATTAGTTAAACAGGTTTCATAACTGCTTAATGTAGATTAAAGGTGCGGGCCAAACTGCAAAATGCATGTGTTTAAATAAGATACAATTGTATTTCTCTATATATTTGTTCTGGAGCTGGGCAGAACATCTAGAGCAAGTAGTGGTTCTAGCTTTCATCCTAGTCTAGGTTAGTTCCTTAATTGCTGTTTCCTCTCTACTTTAGGAAGGAGAAAAGGGAACGAGGGAAGTGGCTTCTTTCCAAAGAGGTGACCCAGAGGTGTACAGATCCTTTCCTCTCACATTCTAGCAGTCATGTGACCACAAACCAGATGTGAGGGAAGCTGCCGAATGGGATGGGGGTGGGGGAGAACCACAACGTTCAGTGCTGATGGGAGTCCATGATTACAATGAGGAGGTGAAAATGGATATTGGAAGATAATGAGCAGTCTTGCTCCCATGTCTGCAAGCCTTACTACCTGATGTATATATATGGTGACAGTCTTGGCAGGACAGGTGAGAATGAGATGGAGGTGGAGCAGGGTTTGCCATGCAGGACTGTCTTGTGGTTAGCAGACACTCCATTAAAAAGAAGATGGCTGGTAAAAAATTATAATAATTGCTCACTTAAGACCATGGGAAGGTTGGACTGCAACAAAGTTGGATGCCATATATGCCATCAAAAAGAATTGAATTAAGTTTCACGGTGTTATTTTGACTGAAAAATGTGGGTTGCTAATCAGAGGAGCATGGACTGATTATATCTCAGACCTCTTTTTGAAGCAGGCTTCAGATTTTAAAAATAATAATTTTAAATATTTTTTTATTTTTGTGATGCTGGGGATGGAACCCAGGGTCTCACATTGTTAGGCAAAACTGCTGAGCTAAGACCCCCAGTCCAACTTCAGGTTCTTTAATCAGGAGTAGGATCTGTTCCACACTGGTCCTAATGAGGCTGGGGGTTCTCAGTTTCACATTTTACTCATAGTTGATACTCAGTGTGTGTGTGTGTGTGTGTGTGTGTGTGTGTGTGTGTATTCTATCAGTGGTTTTACCTTACTTGAGGACAAAAATAACGCCAGGAAATTGAAATGCTTTTGAGCCCAGCTATTATCTGTATGAATTTGCCACTTCGACTATTTTATTAAATTCACAGCGTATACAATAGATGCAATAATTACTTCCCTCCTACACTGACTAAGGTAAGATAATTACAAACATAGCTTAAAGAAATGTCTGAACACTAAGCTCCAGGTAATAGCAGGGATTTGCCTTATGAACAGTGATAAAAGGTTTGCTACATAGTGCAAAACAGGGGTCTCATGCCAGTGTCCTCCTTAGGCTGTTTTTGGAAATAGATTATTATAAGTAATGAGTCAGCAGCTGAAGAATAATAAAAAAAGATAAAAGTTTAATAAGGAGTAAATGGAGAGGAACTTTAAATATTGGAGAACTAATATTATCATTGTGAGTAGACTGAATTATGTTCATGAACCCCAAATATTCAGATACCATAGTATTTCCATCTTTATGTCATCTCTAAGAAAGAATCCACATAAAACTTCTTTTAGATAATAAAATTTATTTTTATTCCCTGTGATCTACTTTAGACTAACTCTATCATAACTATATTTTTCTTATTTATGTTTTTTCATTATAATAGAACTCCTTTAGCTTATAAGCAAAATTTACCTAAGATAAAATACTTAAAGCATTATTTAACTGTAAAATACAACAGGAAATACCCACATCCAAAACTAGTTAATTGGCAGTGTTCTACAGCATGGAGTATCAGGAAAATATGTGTTTCTTCAGTTTATGAGAAGAAACAAGTAGTTTTGCTTGGATGAGGGAAGGATGTGGGAAAAGATTTGAGAAAAGAATAAAGAAGATTCTGAACTTCAGGGCAGAAATCATATATAAAATGGTTGCAAAATTGTGTTTGTTTCAATTTATTCTTGAACAGAAGTAGCTCTCCTCCTCGCTTTCATGCTCTCTCCTCCTGGCTTTTCACTTTTTCTTGTGTGTGCTCTCTTTTCCTCTCATTTTCTCTCTTACCCTGTAGGGAGACGCTCTGCCTGTTTGGTTAATAAACTCTGTTCCATGAGTTCCCATGTCCAGAGAGGTTTCTGGGTTCTTACATTGGTGCTGTGACTTAGATGGGTTCTTCCACTGTCTCTTAAGCAAGTGGAACCCCATCTGACGCTTTCAGTGCCCCCCAGACATGGCCTCACCTTCCATTTGCCCGTATGCTCTGTTCTGCATCCATCGCGGACTTGGAATTGGTGAATTCACTAGACAGGTTCCCCTAGGCCAACTTAAACACTCCTCTGTCGGACTGAGAAGTGACTATTGAGTGTCCTGGGGCCCTCGAGGTGGCTGAGGGGTGGGGGACCCCCAGCACGACTTTTATAGTTATGGCTGGCTCCTTATTCGGTCTATATGCCAGGTGGTTCCTGATTTTATGGTGGAGATTCTCTTCAGGGTTGAGGCTCCTCTTCTCTCTCTCTCTCTCTCTCTCTCTCTCTCTCTCTCCCTCTCTCTTCTCTCTCTCTCTCTCTTTCTCTCTCTCTCTCTCTCTCTCTCAAATCCTGACGTCAGGTCCTCAACTCTCTTGGCACACAGTAATGCTTGGGTGATGATCCCTTCTCTGTGCTGCCTTCTGGTCTCCAGCCGACTACTCTGACCTCGGGATGCCCTGGACACTACTCAGCTGTATCAGTCTCCACCATAGGATCTGGGTCCTCCATTCTGGCAGATTCACCCCTGGGGTGCCACTAGACAATCTTAAACCCCTTTACCTGATCCTCGGCCTAGGTAATCAATCCAAAATGGCCACATAATGGCACTCAGATTCTGTGAGCACGCGAGCAGATGGAAAGGGAGTCCTTACCTTCAAGTCTTTTCTTTCTTGTGCTTCTTTGCTCTTCCAGCAAACTTGAACACCTCCTTCTGGCTTCTTCTCCCCCTCTTAATCCCTCCTCCCCTCTGACTTCTACTCAGCTAACAAACCACCCTGATACCAGTCCGCTGTGGCAGAGGCCCCTCTGCCCACTGCTTCTCTATATCCTTTGCTCCATTCTGTTTCTGCCTCCATTCTCCTGCCCAGTCCCCCAGTCCTCCTGCCAGGAGGTCTCATGCACATATTCTAGCCCCGCATGGGAGGTGGCTGGTGTGGAGGAAGAACCCCTAACCAGCCCAACAGTCAGTGGTAATGTCACAGTAAGGAATATGATATGGCAGCCCCATTCCTCAAAAGTAGTGGGAGATAACATTTCATTAATTTTCTGCATCCAAACCTGACCTGATTCCCAACCAGGAAAAAATTTAAAAGTCTTAGGCAATTCCTCCTGCCTAGCCTAACTGAAGCCTGCATTGGAATGTAGACTGTAGCTGGCTCAGTGAGGGACTAACCTGAGATTGAAGAAAAAAAAGTGTCCGTTTTAAATTTCTCCTGGGCTGCAACACAGAACACTCATCTCTCCCTCCTCACCCCTTCTCTCTGCCCTTCTCTTTCTCACTCTCTCATGCTATAATTAATGGCTATTATCATTTTTCTTCTAGGACTCTTGTTTTTCTTAAATGCTATATTTTTTGAGCTCACAATTTTGATCCTACATACCTAGGTTAATGATTTTTGGTCAGTTTTTTTTTATCCAACTCTAGAGTTATTCTTGAACATCTGTTACATTGCAATGAAGATAAACATTACCAGGCCTTTACTTTTGTGTTATGTGTTGTCTGTCTGTGTGCAACTAAATATAAGTGCACATAAAATTAAAATTAAAAAAAATGCATCCAAATACTTTTTTTTTAATTCACGTGATTTAAAAAAGTTCAATTTAAATTGGGTAAACTAATAAAAGTAAATGTCTTTAAAAGTCACTCACAAGTCTCTAGGTGGTCTAACTCATAAAATGGTTGATGTTTATAAAATGTCTAACATCAATTTTTCTAGGACTTTTCTTCAACAGGAAAGAGATGGCAAATACTGTTGGTACACTTGTCTGAGATGTTGGTTTTTTACAATAAGATGAGTGAATTTGAGTTGTATGGGATTGAGTTGAATGTGTTTGTTAGAGACATCTGATTAATTTACAAAGTTAAAATGCTAATTATTAAATAACATCGAGTACTCTCAACTCCTTAAATTGCATGGAGTAACATACTTAACATTATTGGTGTTTTCATAGGTTGGTAAAATTTACTCTTAATATTACAAGCCTTTAAGGCACGAAATTTATCAAACTGCTACTCTCCAAATTAAACTTGTCTGTAATGGTAATTTTAAACATATAAGAAGAGTAAATGTTACTAGGGATTTAGTTCCCATCATTAAATGTTCTATTTTAGGACCTGTCATCAATAGGGTATATGTAAAATTTGTTACTTTTTACACTAGATAAAAAAAATTTAAATGTAAAATTTAAATGTTTTGCATAGGTACTGCTTCAAGAACCTAGGTAACTTGTGATAATAAGCCATCACCTATAGAACAGATAGTATATAATGATAACTTCCAGTACTAATACAGACTCCAGTTAAATAAAAGGGTAAATAACTGTAAAGTTATAGACATGAAGTTAAAGCCCAGCACTCTTACTTTAGACAGGTGAGACTGGCTTGCTGGATGGTTTAGATCAAATTTAGAGATTGAAATTAAATACAGAGGCCAAGCAAAACCAGTATCTTTCCCTCAAAGTCAGCCTGAACCCAGGGAACAAGAGGACTTCTCCAAGGCACTTGCAACTCTAGGTCACACGACCTGCTGATCAGGGAGATTAATGAGACCACTGGAGGATGAAAAGCCAATCAGTGCACTTACTACAGAGGAGGGTCATTGAAAAAGGGAGACATTTCTGATGCTTCCAAGGGAAGCCACCTCATCAAGGAACCCTGTATAACAGATGGCACTAACAGAGCTAAGAAGCTGCTCTCAAGTTCCCCATGAGTGACCCCTGTGGGAACTCAGCTGACTCTTTAACAAGACAGGAACAGGTCAATCTGAGCAGCTTTATCTTGAACACCTAGCAAAACAGTTAAAACCAAAATATAGCCATTCTTGGGCATTTAAAAGAAACAATAGTTTAAATGTAACTTAAAATATACACTGTGTTAGCCCACTAGAATAAAGACTGGAAGCTACAAAAGAGAGATTCTTAGGCAAATGTGCCTGATAACTATCAAGAGAAACTACCATATTCAGAAGTTTTTAGTCAGTTTAAGGCCTACAGACATAGATAGGCTTAATCTATGTTTGCTAGTAACAGAAATATAGAGATCTCTACTAAACACAGGTTATACCAATAAAAGGATATTTTACAAAAATCAGATGACATTAAGTAGTTTAACTATATTTCTGGGGACATCAATAACATCAAGAGTTAAATGTTGTGTTTACATTCCTGATACCTGGACAATGTTAAAGTTCCCAAATAAAGACCTGGCCTCATCCAGCCTTTGTTAGGCCTTGTTATGGGAATAATGTCTCAGTTCTTCCACCTCCTGGTGAGGGATTATTAACTTCTGTCATCTTCATGGTATTCATTGACATGTTCCAGATTCTGCAACATTTATCTTGTACTAATCTCATTTCAGTACTCATGTCTTTTGGTTCTTCTCTCATAGAAGCACACACACCCCAGATGCCTTTACAACCTGCTCTTCCCCAACCAGAATTCTACCATGGACCCCTCTATTGGAACATGATTCTAAAAGGGAACTCCAAACTGCTTACCCCATGCTGTCTCCTTCCGCTCCAAGAAGCACAGAGCAGTTGACACCCCGTTTCCCTACAGCAGTAAGGAGTTCCTAAACTAGGATGGGGGAATGAAGCCAGAATTGGGGACAGGCAGTTAGTGTAGAAATAGGGGATCAGTCAAATCGAGGAAATGAAGTCGGGGAAAGCCATCTGCCTCTGGAAATCTGGAAGTTGGAGACTGCCCCTGGGAGAATGGAATGTCAAGGGTCTTCAAAGCCCATTGATTTTCAAATTTCCCTGCCCTTATCAAGCACTGCAAGCAAGGAGCTGCTGATTAGTGTCCCCTGGGCCCTTGCCTGGCTGAATTACTTTGGCTCTTCCCCTGCCCCATCCGTTTCTTACTTTTTACATCTCACCTGCAAACCAGCCTAGTCACGTAGGCAGGAAGGAGAGATAAGCGGGAGGAGAACTGGAGAACAAAAGATCTTCTTATAAAAACAAAAATGGGGGAATATAATATAATATAAAAGCTGCTCCCCCGCCCTTTACGCTGCAGACATTTCCCTGCCTCTCAACTTACAGCCTAGCTTGTCAGTCTGTGAACATCCTAGCTACCTATTGGTTCATCAGTCAACTTGCAAGTGTCCTTCTCCATTATTGGTCCCTTTAGCCTGCAGAATTCAACTGCTTAAGAATACCTTCCCCACCATTCCCAGTCTCTCTCCTCCTTGCTTTTGTGCTCTCTCCTCCTGGCTTTCCACTCTCTCTTGTGCATGCTCTCTCTCTCTCTTTCTCTCATTTTTTCTCTTACCCTGTAGGGAGGCACTCTGCCTGTTTGCTTAATAAACTCTCTTATGTGAAAAGAAAAAGTAAATTAGGCTATTATTGCATCCTTTTTGTAGGACATATCTTTGAGTAAACTTGGATTGATCTATTTCTCTTCCATTTTTTACCTATAGGTCTCAAGCCTAACTGTAGAATGTCCTGGGAGTGTATTGTCCTGAGATAGGGAGGAGCTGGTTGGAACCACCTGGGCTTTGCTCCAGTCCTCCCCTAGAAACACAAGACATCTTCAATGCTTGTGTCCAGCAAGTCACATTGCCCTGGGGTATAAAACCAACAGTAGGCTGCTTCATGGAGTTCTTCAGCTATGGTCCAAGGGGATATGCAAAGTCTATACTCTATCAGACCTCTCCAGGTATACTAAATCTTGGGATCCTGCCTCCCTGGTTTCTGCTATACCTTGTTGCTTACGTAGGTAATAAACCCATTTCATGAAAGGTGTGAGTGTGGTGTTCTATCTCACCATTCTCAAGACAAGTTTGGAACCAGGACACAGTGACCCTGCTTCACACATTTCAGCCTGCTTTCCTAAACAGGCTTTGCTAATAAGTTGATTTTTTAACATGAATTTGTAAATACAAAAATGAGAAAGCTTGCAGAAGACACCCTACATTTTTGACACAAATAATATTTTTTCTTAAATATACTAAGCTACCACAATATATACATTAATGTGTTTGGATAAAACCCATCTTACAAGTGTAGCAGGATTTCTAGGCAAACTATGCTTCCTTTCATCAAAGCTAATTAACAATTTTAAAAAGTTATCAGGCAGTATCTTATCTTGTATAAGAGATTCAAATTCAGAGAACAGCTCAAAATCAGTTTGGGTAACTACAAATTATATTTTAGAAACTGGAGAGTGAAACCATTATAAAAAAGAAGCTTATATATAGTTTAACATTTCATGAAAAAAATTCTTTTATGTTTTTCTCCCTTTTATTTATGATCTCGAGAAGTTACTTGATTTCTTGCTAAAGCTTCCATTTTCATTTCTGTAGCTCTAATCGCTTACAATTTAATGATTCACAATATTTCATAATATTCACTTAAGTAGTTTGGCATGTCTTCTTATTGTAATCATGCTTGTAAAATTCAGGGCAAATTGGAGGCCTTGCAGAATCTGATAGGCAAGTTGGTTTTCCCTCATCTAATGACTAGCTATGCCATGTAGAGCCATTATATCAACTTTAAATTTTCATTCTGAACAGATAACATGTGTTTTTCTCATCATTTCATGGTCTTAACCTGTGAAACAGAGACTTATAAATTATACTTTTTAGGGCAATAGTATTAATTTAGAGTCTCTTCCATCACTGAACAAATCAGAAATGAATAGTCTTGTGAAAATACAGTTGGATAAGAGAGCACCATCTTGATTATTCCAGATTCCCCGTTACCTGTTACTGTGTGATGTTGTCACTGAATGACGTGACTCAATGGTTTCTCAGGGTTACTCACCACCTGCAGACCATGCTCATGAAGTACACTTAAAGAAAGGAACTCAGAACCTTCTCAAGTGTTTTGCTGAGCCAGGAGAGCAACTGAATTATAGATTAAAAGAGCTAACATGCTTCACTTGGCAAAGGAAGTCTGACCATTCCTGCATTTACTACTGTCTCCTTCCTCCAATGAGCTACTTCATTCAGACAGTCATAGTAAAACATTTGTTGGTTGTTATGAATAAATTTCTTTAAAATGAACCCTTGTCTCATTGCTTTAGAAATTAAAAAAAATCTCACACACACACACACCACACACACACACACACACACACACAAAGTAGACTGAGTCTCAATTTGTTTACTTGGTAGAGAAAAGAAATATTCTCTCACTGTCATGTATTTCAGTTCTTTTCCCCAAAACTGGGCCTGAGAGAATAAAAGAAACAGAAACTGATAAAATATTAAAGGAGAAACAGTATAAAGGATTTGATGTAGGAAAGACTAAACGTGAATGAATGGAGAGTGAGATATAAATTTGCCAGTGAGATCTTAGGTCTAGGTAATATATTGCATGAACTTTACCATTGACATGTGTGATCAAAAACTGTAGTGACTTGGAGAGGTGAACATGATATTCAAAATATCACTGTCAAAGAAAGAGGTAGCATAAAGGTTGGGACCTGGTCTTTTGGCAAGACATGGCCTGTTTAACTCCTGGGTCTACCACTTGCTACCTGACTTTAAGCAAGTGATTTTTCTTCTCTTTCTTCTTTATTTTCATTGGCAAAATGGGAATAAAACTGGTATCCAGCAAAATGCTATTGGAGAAGTAAATGAGATAGTATTTACAAAATTCCTAGCACATCACCAGGCACATAGCAAATTTTCTGTAAGTCTGATCTCTCACTATCCTCTTGAGCATTTACCTTTGACTCTGGAATCTCTCTGAAATGTTTGAATCATAAAGTAGGGAGTCATTCATTTATTATTTATCTAATAAAGATGCATGCTGTGCATTCAAAAACTAGAATATAAAGATGGCAAACTAAAAATAAAATATAGGAAAGAACTATCTCTTCACCCAGTGTTATTTATGAGTTAGCATTGCACAGGAAAAGCAGACTTTGTCTTCTAAACGAGTTGGCAGTTTTGTGAAGGGCATGTTATCTTCCACAAGAGAGGGTGGATGAATACAAATTCATCACATTCATTCATTCATCTACTAAATGGTCCTTGATTTTCTACTTATCTACAATTTCTCAGACCAATGTTAAGAATGAAGAACAAAAAAATAAACCCCACCTCTCTGATTTCAAAAAACTAGAAATCTGCTATTTCATCCAACAGTTGAATGAGGATAGCCAGACATGCATGGAAAGGTGGAATACACGGCCCAAGGGACACATTTTGAAATGGAGACAAGCTAGAGCTTAGCCAAACTGGACCATATTGAGAAGGGGCTTCAGAATCAAGCTAAGATATTTGGACACCTGACAACTATTATCCAATGGGGTATGTTAAGCAGAGGGGTGACTTTGTAGTAGTGAGGAATATGAACTAGAGCAAGAAGGAACTTGAAGATACCTGTGATAAACAGACTGGACAGAGGTGAGGAGAGCACCCCACCTCGGTGAGGGATCAGAAATGCTGGAGGTTATGAAACTACAAAAACAAAAACTAAACAACAGCAAAAACTCCACACCTGAGTTGACTGTAGAGCCTATGGTAGGAAAAGCCCCATATATTTCATTGGAAGGATTATACCTTGTTATTTAGTGATTATCAGACTCTAAAGTTGAGGTTAATATATCCTGTTACCCATCTATCTCAGGCCTGCTCACTTCAGGCAAAAATCTGTGCATGCAGGAGACATACCTTTAGGAGGGTGGGGAGAGCAGGGCCCATAATTTAAATGTACAAATAAACTTGCAGGATTTATTATTTAGGGAAAAAAATAGTACACATCTAGCCAGAGACTTCAAATCACCAAACAGAATTTCAGAAGACTGAAAATAAGATGTCAGCTTAATAAAAACAGATACATACATACATACACTTACATAGGCTAACACCTGTGCTTTAGTATGTATGCAGATATGTGTGTGTGTACGGATATATGCTTCATATACCCATATATATATATATATATATATATCCATATATATGTATCCATACCTGTGAGTGTGTGCTTAAAATACATTACTGGTGATAGTTTTTTCTTAATAGACAATTAATAACCTGTTAAAAGTATCAGAATAAAGTAGTTTTTGTTGTTTTGTTTTGAAAAAAATATATTCTGTTATCAAATCTTTAAGTGCAAAAGTTTGATATGGATATTTAGAATTGCTTTATTTGTAAACTAACTTCTAACTGAATGAATTTGCCTTGGGGGAAAATAGGACATTTTACTTTTAATCATAGATTTCTTGAAATCCATATGTGAAAAATGACTTGATATAAAATATGAAGCTTCTAACTTTATGCTTAGCTTGTAGGAATATATCTAAGATGGAAAGTCAGGTGGCCATATTTCAATATATTTCCCCCCACATTTTAATGGAAAATGACCCCTGATCTATTTGGTCTTATATGAGTTTTACTCATAAATATATATGAATATAATGCTTGAAGCTCCTATTTAATGTATTTATGAAAAATTTTCCCTTTCTGGGAAGCTTTTCATCAGTGTAGCTGCCTGGAAACACTTACAATCTCCCAGGAGCTTTGAGCATGCATAGGCATTTCTGAAATGGTACCGTGTTCAGCAACTGAAAATCAGGAGCTCAACGTAGGGCATTGTCTTTCTTCTCCAGGTGAAGACTGAAGACCGGCTCTGCCACATTCAGTCCTTCAGAATGTAGGACATTTTTGTTGTTGTTGTTGTGATCTCTCTGAGTATGTGGTTCCTCATTTGTAAAATGAGGGTATTACTCCTGTGTCATTAAGTTATGGTGAAAGAGAGCACAAAGTAGATAAATAATCAATTGCAGTGCCATTTCTTCCTCTTTACTCCCTTCTATACTCAAGCGACATATCACATAGCAAGCTGACTTGGTAGGATGCCAATTTTCTAGGATGTGAGTTTCCAACTATTAGGGGACAATAAGAATGTTTTGCAAATCAAAACTACCCTAAGATTCCATCTCACCCCAATTAGAATGGCGATTATCAAGAACACAAGCAACAATTGGTGTTGGGGAGGATGTGGGGGAAGAGGTACACTCATACATTGCTGGTGGGGTTGCAGATTAGTGCAGCCACTCTGGAAAGCAGTGTGGAGATTCCTCAGAAAGCTTGGAAGGGAACCACCATTTGACCCAGATATCCCACTCCTTGGCCTATACCCAAAGGACTTAAAATCAGCATACTACAGAGATACAGCCACATCAATGTTCATAGCTCCTCAATTCACAATAGCCAGACTGTGGGACCAACCTAGATGTCCTTCAATTGATGAATGGATAAAGAAACTGTGATATATATATATATATATATATATATATATATATATATATACACACACACAATGGAATATTACTCAGCCATAAAGAATGATAAATTATGGCATTTGCAGGCAAATGGATGAAATTGGAGAATATCATGCTAAGTGAGATAAGCCAATCTCAAAAAAACCAAAGGATGAATGATCTCACTGATAAGCGGATGATGACAAATAATGGGGAGTGGCGGGGACAGGAATAGAGGAAGGAAGGACAGTATAGAGAGAAAAGAGGGGTAAGGGGTGGGAGGGATGGGGGAAAGGGAAAAAATAGCAGAATGAATCAAACAACATTACCCTGTGTAAATTTATGATTACACAAATGGTATGCTGTTACTCCACATACAAACAGAAACACATGTATTCCATTGTTTACAATAAAAAAGAACGTTTTACAATGCACAACCCTAACAGCACTGTTCTTCTCCTCCACACTTCCTTAGTTCCTTTCCTCTACTGATCTCCCTTTGATTTCATGAGATCCACCCCCACCTTTCTTTTTCTTTTTCCTCTCTTGCTTTCACAGATGAGAGAAAACATATGCTCCTTAACCAACTGAGTTTGACTCATTTCACTTAACATAGTGGTCTCTAGTTCTACCTATTTTCCTGCAAATGATCATGTCAATATTTTCATCCATTTCTTCTAATACATATTTTTCTTTTTGAAAAGTAGTTATAAAGTCCTCAAGGACTTATTCTCTTTTAAACATTGATGAAGAGGCTATTTTACTGAGCTTCTAATATTCCATTTGGTATATATTAAACCATATTTACCTATGTGATAATCAGTGATGTTCAGTTATCAGCACTGTAGTCCTTAAGTGAATGGTTCTATTAATAACTCTTACTAACTAGAGAACTTATTTAAACTTTTTATTCTTCAGTTTTCTCATCTGAAAAATGAAGAAAATAGCAGGAATATTTCATAGTGTTGCTATGATGATTAATCAAGAGGAAACAAGTTATACACTTGCATATTTAAGATATTTGTATTAGCAATAGATGTGTGACTTCACCTGATTTCTGCTTCTATAACAGAACACCACAGACCACATAATTTATAAATGAACACAGTTTATTTGGTTCATGGTTCTGGGAAAACAAAAGCACAGAATGGCATCTGGTGAGGGCCCCCGTGACTCATCATAACATGGCAGAAGGGTGAGTGAGCACACAAGCCAGAGAAAGAACGATCAGTCCCACTCACTTATACAACAAACACACTCTCATGATAACTATAACAGCCTTAAACCATTCAAGAGAGAAGAGACCGCATGACCTAGTCACTTCTTAAAGCTACCACCTCTGACTACTGTTGTAGTGGAGATTACATTTCAACATGAATTTTGGAGGGGACATTCAGAACAAAGCGATGAGATTCCCTCTCCCTCTTTTACTTTCTCCTTCTTCCCCTCCTTTTCTTTATTTCAACTTTCTTCTTTCCTTCTTTCTCTCTGCATTGCCTTTTCTTCTCTTTCTGTCGCCCTTCTTTTCTCCCTCTTTTCCTCCCTTCCTCCTTCTTTCCTTTCTCTTTGTCTCTTAGGATTTGGGGATAAGATTCCATGTTCAACTGGATGATCTAAATGCTAACTTATTAAAATAAGTTATTTAAATCACAATTCCTAATTTGATTTCTGTGTTCATCGACTTTTCATTGCTGTGAACAAAATACCTGACGAGAACAATGTAGAGGAGGAAAAGTTTACCGTGGCTCGCGGTTCAGAGGTTCAGTGCGTGAATGGCCAACTCCTCCACTCTGGGTCTGAGGTGAGGAAGAACATCATGGTGGAATGATATAGAAGAGGAATGTTGGTCAGCTCAAGGCAGTCAGGATTCATAGAAAGGGAGAATGAAGAGCCAGGAACAAGATATAGTCCCCAAAGGCATGAACCTAGTGAACTATTTCTTCCAGCCCTGCCCTACCTGCCTATGGTTACCATATAGCAATCCATCTGAATTATTAATCCATCAAATAAATTAATCCATGGATGAGTTTACAACGCTCCTGTTCTAATCATTTCACCTCTGAACACTCCTGCATTATCTAATTTTTCTGGGATATCTCATATTCAAACCATAGCAATTTCCTTGGTAAGTACCATACCAAGAATAACCTGCAATATTTTTTAATGCTCAACATTCCAAGTTTCAACAGAGGTGACGGTCCAGAAGTTCCTACTTCTTCTTCTACCAAAAAAGTTCAAATTTTGCCCTTTCTCCTCAAAATATAGTCTATTCTATGATTTTCATAAATTCCAAGAAGTTAAAAATAATATTACTTTGGGGAGAGGTCAGTCAATGGGTACTAAGCTATAAGTTATATTGGATAAATAAGTTCTGGTGTTCTATTGCACTGTAAGGTGACTATGCACAACTCTCTTGTATCATTTTTTAAAATTTTTATTTGTTTTACATGACAGTAGAATCTATTTTGATATATTTATACAAACATGAAATATATCTTATTCTAATTAGGATCCCAGTCTTGTGGATGTACAAGATGCTGAGATTCACGGTGGTGTATTCATATAAGTACATAGGAAAGTTATGTCAATATTGTCTGTTTTAAAAAAGCTAGAAGAGAGGATTTTGGATGTTTTCACCATGATGAAGTGATAAATGTTTAAGAAGGTAGATATACTTATTCTGATTGGACCACTATACAATATGTACATGTATCAAAGCATGACATACTCTATAAATATGTACAATTTATATGAGCATTTAAAAAATTTTAAAGCATATTAGAAAACTTTTAACCTATTAAAAATTCATTAGAATATATGTTTCTTCATGAACAGAGAAAAAAAGCATTTGGAAATCCCTCTACATATCATTGTTTATTGTTTTCACTTGCATCTTTTTCTCTGTCATACTATGAGCTGTGCTTTTTGCTACATTTTAAAATAGATGTTTATATGATATTGCTAGGATTGTCAGCATTTGTATGGTCACCAGCAATAAGCTAAGGTTAAAAATATTATAAAACCAGTGTCAAAAAATATTCCTGCCATCTTCACAGTATCCTATGATGGAAATTGCCAGTTACACAAAAGTTATGGTAATTAACCATATTTGTTGTGTTAGGTACATAGCTCACAGCAGCTTCTAGTAGGATCATTACCCTTGAATGGATAACCTCATCCCCAACATGAAATATTGGAGAAGTATTCTCAGCTCCTTGAAGTTTGCATGGGAAATTGTTCTGGAAATAAGAAAATAGAAATCTTACACGCTTCTAAACCTCATGTGTATTTTCCAACTTATTAGGTATACCCTGCCAAAAATCCAGATATAAGGATTATGGAAGTCACACTGACTTTTGAAGGAAAGATTGCTGGCCTAACTCTAGTTGAGACTAGAAGAATGCACATTTTTGTGTGAAGTAGGTTCAGGAACTAGACCAGTGAAGTCTATGAGTCCCTCATCCTCATTAGGTTCTGCAAACATCCATTTTTTACCTAACCTAATGCGCTTACTATTGTTTAAATGTTGAGTGTCCCCCAAAGATCTAGAGTGTTGAAGGCTTGGTTTCCACAGTGGTGCTATCGGGAGGTGGTGGAACTTTTAAGAGGAGGAGCTTAGTTTGGAGTCTATAGGTCACTGAGGACATGCTCTTGGAGGAGATTGTGGGGCAAGGACCCTTTCCTTGCTCTTTTGCTCCTTGGTGATGAGGTGAATGATTTTGCTTCACCACACACTCCTGTCATGGTGAGTTATCTTGCCAAAGGCCCAAAGCATTAGAGTCAATTGATCATGGACTGGAATTTCCAAAACTGTGAGCCAGAATAAACCTTTCCTTTAGGTAACTTTATCATCTCAGGTTATTTGTTATAGTGATGGGAAGCTGACTACCATAGTACTCACAGTAACAGTCTTTAAGCTGTCTAGCTAATTCCATCTAGAAAACACTCTCAGAAATTACCGGCCTCAACAACTTGGCACATCTCTTGTTCTGAACTTCCATTTGTGAGACCCAAATACCCTGCCACCTTGGCTACCTTACTGTTTTGGAAAGTTTTTCTGTTTCTGTGCTTCTGTTTTCCAGCAATTGTCATCGTCTACACTGTCATGGTTGGGCAATCTAAGAATGATGAAATGTTCTCTCTCTAAGTACAGGATGACAGAGATAAGGGCAGTTTCAAGCAAACAAGCATGGGACAGAATTTTACTACAGGAGTAGCTGACTGAGTGTGCAGCTATCCCAGGTAGTCAATCCTGTTTTTACTTGAAAGAAGACAGTGTTCTCACCTTACAAGAAGACTCTTACAACTCTGTTATTGCTCCATATCAACAGTGGCATAAACGAAAGCAGCTCCAAGAAATTTAAAAACGACCACAATGAAAGGGTAGAAGAGGAGGGGTGTCATTCACCCCAAACCACAAGACCTTCATCTTTTACGACATTGATGATATAGCTGAATACATACTCCCTTAGGGGAGAAAATCCCAGAGAAGCTCATGCTGAATGAAAATGGTATGGTTTTACTTAGTTCTCATAAGCATATTTGACTGATAATTTAAATTAATGAGGCAGTGGGAAAACTTCACTTTGCATTACAAATGGAGAGAGAAACACATGATTCAGTAGGAAAATAGATTTAGTAGCTGTGAACATAAACCTTATTGCTATAAAGGTCAGAATAGTGTGTTTTTTTTTCTTCCCACAATGAATAGAACTATCAGTAAATGCATTCTTTTGATATAGATTATGCCATAAATAGGAAGAAAGAAACATTAGGAATAATATGTTTTCTAAAAAAATCATTCTTGTTCCTAACCCTGGAACTAAAATTTGTTTAATATTATTGTATAGAATTTAATTTGCATACAAGAAGAAATTTAAGTCTAGAATTTTTAATATCGTCAGTATTCATTATATTGAAATAATATAAAACTTAAAAATAAACACATTCAAATTTGTTTTGGCTCATTTGCACTAACAATGTTATTAGCAGTTTCTAAATTTTCTCTGTTGAATAGGTTTAAGAGTAGTATTTGGAACCTGGAAGGTTGGTTTGACACAAAATAAAACTGTAATCTATAGAACTCCAATAATTAATGCATTTTGTGCTGAGAAACTTCTCTTCTGTATTCCTTACTTAAAAAGAATCTGAAATAATTAGAATCATTTAAAGTTCATCTTAGTAACCCAAAATGTGAAACAGAAAGGTTTCTGCAAATTAAGCCAATAATTAAACCATTTTATATTCTTCCCCTTGTATAATATAAAATTACTCATATAATTTATGTTAAATAAAAATGAGGTAGGGTTCTGCTTCACTAATTTTAAAAGTCAGCCACTTGAGCATAACCAGTTTAGAAGTTCAGTCAACACATGTGCTTGATTTGGTTCTCCCTGACCCAAGGACCAACATAATTAAGAAAGTAGGAAACTCACTTCAATATTCTTCCCCTTTCATTATAGACTTGAATGAAGAGTGAAACCTGTAGAAAGGTGAAGTAGAAGCATCCTGTCTGGTTTTGAAAAATGAGCTAATATTTCCATCTGAATTTAGATATTGCTTCTGTTGAGAGCACTTCAAGGGATCTCAGTAGATTATCATTCACCTCGAGCTGAAGAGAAGGTCTCCATTAGGACCTGGCAGCTTATAGCATCCAAGTTAATAGTGGCCAGTAACCAAAGGCAGAAGTTCATCAACATTCAAAGCCAGAATATTATCCTCCACTATGACTGTCTTTAATTAATAAGGCTTGACTATTTTCTGCATGTTTTATCTTCACTGATTCAAACTGTAATTTTCAGAACCTTAGGACTACAGGAACCACTAAGTTTCTTGCTTTATTCCTACCGCTTCTTTGTGCTGTTCACCCTCACATTCATACTGTAAAAGTATGGATTCACTTCCCCGCCTTCTGGCTTGCCTTTCCCTTTTACTTTAATTTCAATATTTGCCATTTTGTCTTCTCAGTGATCTAGTGATGGGCCTCAATTTCTGCCTCAAGTCATTTTGGCTTCAGTTCAGAAAAGAAGAAGCCTTAAAATCTTTGTTTTGAGCCATGGTTTTTCTTTTTGCTCTAACTCTCAGTCACCTCTATGAAAAGAACTCCAAAGTCTGTTGCCTTCCCTCTCGAACCCATTTCATGTGACTTTATTTCATGCTGAACCACCTGCAAGGTTTTATCTTCTTTGCAGTTCATGCTCCTTCCAGAGACGCTCCCCCTTGCTTTGTTCTCCCTTTCTCTTTCTCTCTTTCACTTCTGCTTTGCCTTAGATCAAGTTCAAAATAGGTTTTCTGGTTTTCTAGGTTTCTGTTCCCATACAAAATTCAATTAGAGTGGTCAATTGTCAGAAAACTGTGCACTACTAGTATAAGAAGGGCTTTTATTGTTGCCCTCAAAGGGATGGTTATCCAATCTTTCTAAACATGGGATAATATGTAAGCAACTCTCAAACAGTCACATTAATGCTCTTCAGAGCAAGAGCATTCGGCATAGTGGAGTAAATTTTAAAGTATCTATGAATTTAAGTTAGTCTGTAAATAACATTGGGGTAATAATGTCTCATTTCTCATCTTTTAAAGCTGTCTTGAGAATTGACTGGGATAAAGTACAGGGAAGCAATTTTAAATAAAAAACTATATACACACAAGTTACTTCATTTACTACTTGTTTCTTTAATTGTGAGCACATACATGGCAGGGACCTTCTTCTGATAGTTCTTGAATAAAATAATCCCTACTAAATTCTTAGGAAGAATTTAATAAATTTTCAGTCATGGAAGTTAGCAGATGTCAAAGGAAGTCATTTGAACCATTCCTCCTGTTACAAAAAAATATATATTCCAGTATGTCAGCTCTCTTAACATTCCAGTGGCAACAGTCATGAAATGGTAAAGGCTTTTATATCTATGTTTAGAATATAAGGTCAAGGTGCAGCTGGTGGTACTAGAACAGTATTGAATGTAAGTGAGGAAAAAAGGAGAGATGCTGCTGCTGTTATTCCCTTCTGGTCTTGCTGACTGGAAGAAGATTCTTTTCCTTAATGCATATGCACTATTCCCTGGATGTTAATGAAAGTGGCGTGTGCCCATGAGGGGAGAAGAGAGCAAAGATTAAAAACCAACACCAATGATGCACGCTTAATGAACCGCTCTTACGGTTTCACGCACTGCTTCTTTAAATTCTGATTTTAAAAATGGTATATTAGCAGTTTCTATCTGAGGCCTAAAAGAAGTCCACATGGAAGAAAACATACGTTGGTAAAATGAACTGGTGAAGAGTTTCTACTGCAAACAAAAATCTTGTCGTTATGGAACTGGATTTGAAAAATTACGATTTTTGATGGGTTTTGCAGAAAAGTGGGAGTGTAACCAACAATCATCCAGAGCATTGTCATGGGGACCCAGGCATTTGTCTCAACCCTCTCTGATCTCTATTTGTGTGATTTTGTTGCGTCCCGTGTTTGAAAAATGGAATAAATGGAGTACCACACATGGCTAAGGTTTAGTCAATTATGAGATCATGGTTCCTCCACTGTCATTTTGAATTGTTTTCACCTTCTGGAAAATGCCATGCAATAAGGTGTAATCCAACATTGATAAAATAAATCCAGGGCTTCTACTTCCGTATTTCACAATATTATAATATTATAATAATCTGCCACATTTTGAAACCTTATATTGGAGACCTCTTCTCAACAATTCCGCATGTCATTGGGACATCTTCTCTCAGAGGCTACCCAAATGTGGCTAGGAGTATCACCCCACTTTATCTTAAATGAAATTAGCAAAGTTGATATTAAATTAGGAGTCAGTTATCAAAGCTTACGTCACTATCCCTTCAATTACAATTGATATTTAATGAGATGAAGGTCATCATACTTATATAAAAAATGAATTTAAAAAAGTAACAGGGACTGGCTTCCATAAGATGATGATTTTTAAGACCACTCTGCTAAAATATGAACTTATTATACTGACATAGCATTATTTTGGTGATTTTAAGAAGATGTGTTTGGCTGCCGCTTCTGGAATCTATTAAGTAAACAGGTGGGGTGTTTAAATATTTTTAAATCACTTTTGGTGAAGTCTGAAAGGAGAAAGTAGTCATAAAAAGAAATAAACCTCAATGAAAAATGTGAAATTATGAGATACCAAAATCTGATAATGTATTAATTGGTAATTTATGTGTGTATTAGAATATTGATTGTGAATCAATTAATGTTATATTTCAGTTAGTTGTGAAATATGGACCCATGTCCTTGCTTTATAAGTTGCCAAATGTATACTGCACATTACTCATTTTAATAGTTAACCTAAGTAATTTTTCCAGTTGAAGTGTTACCAAGAAGCAAAAGATTTAGAATCAAACTGGAAATGATTTGTCTTTATGTGGAGTAAGTTCCACAATGCTAGTTTACTATTATCGGCTCCTGAGTATACTTTGTGCATGAATTCTGTTAAATAATATTAATTAATTTTTCAAGTATGACATGTTTTTTCAAACTCATTTTTTTCCCATTCACATTCTTGCTGCTCCATTTTTTAATAGAAAAGTGGGAGTCTTTTAATTTTTTTTCTTGGTGTAAAATATTCTAATACTTTCATCTTGTATGTCAATTGGGTCATAAAGTCTGGTTTCAGAAATTGTTTTAGTAGCTGAAATTTTATTTTATAATCAGAAACTCACTCCAAATTACTGGACCATCATTTTAATAAGAAACATTATGAGTGCTACTAGTGTGGATTTCTGCAGTCCACAGTTAGTAGTAGAAAGTGATATAATTTTAGTTTTCATTACTTCTGAATATATACGTACACATGTGTATACAGTTTAATTTACTTTCAGTGTTCATGATACAGACAAATGGGTGAGGTGAGTGTGTAAAGAAAGAAAGAGTAACATTTTAAAAGATTCGTTAAGGTACATGTTCTCTTTTGCCTGTAGGCCTTCATGACTCAGGTTTTACAGTGTTTAGTCAACTTGATTAGCCATCTAAGGACAGATGGCAATAAAGCTCTTCCTTGCTGTAATGCAGTCACTAGGTAATTATTTGGTCCATTCAGTCCAAAGTGCAATTCATCGTTTATTTCTAATCATCTATAACTGATGGGTGAGCAATCTGACTTCACATAAACTCAGTATTTTTTCTAGTAAGTAATGTCATACTCAGACCTAATATGAAACTTCCACAAAAACAGAGAGATTTTAATTTAAAATGTAGCTTCCATACCAGAGCTTACATCATACTCATTTTCAGGGGTTATTAACAAGATGATGCAAGTATCGACATAAAATGGTATGGTAGGTGGTCATTCGATTTTGCATTCAGATCATATCTTCTATTTCCATTTGAAAATATTTGAACCATTCAGGATCTAGTTTATGAGGCCTTTCTCTGTGACTTTACATGTTGAAACCCATAATAATGTAAGTGAGGACCTGAAATTGCTTTATGCTAATATTTTAACCAGTGGAAAAGTACTTTCTCTTTTTGAAATGCACAATCTCATAGACATGAATAATTTTTACCTACTCATTCTCAGCAAAGGAAAATAAGATTACCATCATAGTTAGAATCTCTTGATAAATTTTTGAATTAAGGGAATCATAATTTTTTTATCAAATGCCATGATTATAATCATTCTTACTTTCTTTGGGAGTTTTCTCTGTCAATATTTTATATGTGGTTTGCTTTAGAGTACAGATGTTTTTATAGATCAACACTGGCATATTGTTGCTCACTCTAATCTATATCTGTATGACAGTCATCATTCTGAAATCAAAACTCTTTAAATTATAAATTGAGATAAACTTAATCATACACATCAAAAAATTTGATAGCAAATTGCTTCAGAGACACTTCATTACAGAGACCGGAGAAGTCATTGCATCTCTGGGCACAGTCCCTGCATAACAGTTATTATTAGTTTTAAAGCAAAAAGTAATAACTGCTGTAGAAGTTATTTAAGAAGCAAAAGTAGAATCATGTCCTTATAATGCTTTGTAAACCAGTCAGAACTCCAAAACCCACAGGACATATTTCATTCTTGGTGCCATTATCTAAAGGAGTTGATGTAGGCAGGTGCAGGTGGAGAAGTTCATAGA
Organism: Sciurus vulgaris; assembly: GCF_902686455.1. Classification (NCBI taxonomy): domain Eukaryota; kingdom Metazoa; phylum Chordata; class Mammalia; order Rodentia; family Sciuridae; genus Sciurus; species Sciurus vulgaris. The sequence continues at coordinate 17,640,259 of NC_136470.1, read as the reverse complement.
GAAAAGAAAGATCATTTTGGGCTATAAATTCCTTGATGGCAGATGATATATCTATTATGTGTCATGGATCCATCACGGAGGTTGGCTGAATAATTTTGAAGAAATTTGGGATAGCACTGGAAAATTGTGGAATGTTCAAGAAATGACAAAAAGCGGCCCGTGTTGAATGAAAGATCCATTCCTGAATGATTAATTTGGATGTAGGAGGAGGATCATGGCATAAATCATAGGAGAAAAGCTCGAATAGCAATCAAGAGTAATTATAAAGGACTTGACACAGAAGTGATCACTGGGTGTCCTTACACAGAAGTGATGGGTTTATCTGATTACATAAGACTGGACACCTTTGATTACTTTTATATTGACTGAGTTATATGTCATATAAGTAAAAGTAAGTTGTAGAAAATTGATAGCTATGAAAATAAATTTTGATAGTTTAAAATAAAACTGATTTCTTCCCTATATAAAAGATAGACTTAAACATTTTAGGATATAGGACATTAACTAGTATTTTTATCTATTAACAGTTTCAGTGCAGTATTTCAGGTTTTTTATAACAACACACACTTGTATACATATACCTTTACGTTTGTTACATTATACCCTGATTTCTCTTAAATTGATTTTATCAGCTCTCTGATTTGGGTACTCACCATATGTTGGAAAGGAGCTGAAAAAACCTGAGACATTTTGAAAACACACTTAGGACAGGATTTGGGGTATATTTTCAGAGGAACTATAGGAAATGAAACAAGAATGAGAGTTAAAGGTGTATTTCTTGAACATTTTGAGGAAACGCAAACATCTGTTTTCACCTTGGTCTCTTTTCCAAGGCATGGTCTGAAACATACCGTGTGGTGCCTTATCCCTAGTTTTGCTTCCTGTGGTTTTAGTTACTTATGGCTAGTGTAGTCCAAAATTCTTAAATGGGAAATTGCAGAAAAAACATATAAGTTCTAAATTGTTTGTGTGCTACTCTGAGTGGTGTGATGAAATCTCCCGCGGTCCTGTCCATCCTTCCTGAGATGGGAATCATCTTTGTCCAGTGCATCCACGCAGTATATGCTACCCACTGATTAGTCACTTAGTTGTCACTTGGCCACTTATATTATTAATTGAATATTGCAGTACTGCAGTGATGTGTCTAAGTAACTGTTATTTTACTGAATGATCCCAAAGAGAAGCCAGATAGTGATTTCTTTAATGAAAGGAGAAAAGTTCTTTACTTTTGGAGAAGGGGATATAGCTCAGTGGCAGAGTACTTGCCTAGCATGTGTAATAAGGAAAGAAAAATATATATGCTGAGGTGTGAAAGACCACAGGAAAGAATAAATCTTCTGTCCCTGAAATTATGAAAAAAAAAAATCATGATAGTTTTGCTGCCACATCTCAAACTGCAAAAGTTACAGCCACAGTGTGTGATAAGTGTTTGTCATTCACCTCACTTCATCTCATCAGTAAGCACTGTATCATCTCCCAACAGCACAAGAAGAAGGTTGAGTGCACTACAGTAAGACATATTGAAAAAGGGAGAGGCCCAGACCACATTCACATAACCTTCAACACAGTGTATTGTTAGTACAGTTCTGTTTTATTACTACTTACTGTTAACCTCTTCTTGTATCTCATTTATAAACTAAACTTTATCAAAAGTATCTACAGACAAGTAAAAACATAGTATACTCAGGGTTTGGGTACTGTCTGTGGTTTCAGGCATCCACTTGGAGTCTTAAAATGAATCCTTCTTAGATAAGGGGGACTATCGTGCTCCCTTATGAAATGGATCCTGGATAGCTTAAAGAGCTTATTTCAGTAGTCTGTCTTGCCTGGGAACATCCTTTCATAATGCTGGGGAGACATGTGGCCCATATCTTAGCAGCTCCTTTGATAGTTTGCAAATGGGGAGAAAGATACTGATAAGAAAGGAAGAAGTGAAAAAAATATCCAAAATCTTGACAAAATGAGTATTTTTTAAAAATTTCTATTTCCCCCTTGTCAACGAATACATCTTTAAACATACAAATTGTCTTTTTTTAAAGGTTTTTAATTAATTAATTAATTAATTAATTTATTTATTTATTTTTATGTGGTGCTGAGGATCAAACCCATGCCTCACATGTGCTAAGCAAGCATTCTACCACTGAGCCACAAGCCCAACCCCAACAAATTGACTTTCAAATACAATATTGTGACAGAAACAATGTAAGCAACCTAAGTGTTCAATGAAAATAAAAAGTAAGAATTATTTTGATGCTCAGTGAACTATTATTTATTCATGAAAAACTATGCTTAGGAAATTGTTTTTTTAAGAAAGATATTTTTAGAAGATTATTAGATTTCAGATAAAATTTGACCTCAAGTATCTAAAACAAACAACAAAAATATAAGTGTGCTGATTGAGATTCTGTCTTTGGGCTCAGAAATTCATATTTATAAGTTTCCCCCAGATAATTCTGTTTAGCAGCCAAGTTCTGCAATTGTTAGTGAAATCCGATGGATTCTGATTCACAATAATTTATTTAACACTCTGTTATCTTCTATCCCACTGGTACATTTAGCATTCCAGAGGAGAGAGCAACTTGGATGTTTTTATCATGGGCAAGCAAATTTTCAGAAAATTTTTGACTTCTCAGAGAAATGTCAGTAAAATGTAAGTTACTATACTGTAAGCATATTCTAGTAGCCTAAATTCTACAGATTCCATGCAAAGAAATAAAGGGACAATTTTTGCATTTTAATGAACCTTGTCTAAGGAATAACTTCATTCATGACACTAGCTTCTCTACATCCTTGCCCAAGTGTAACATTTTTAGCAAACATGTAAATAGCTCTGCCTATGTGCCAAGAGCTATCCCAAGGATTTTATACACATTGAGGCATTGAATCACATCACATTATAATGGATCAAAAGATGACAAGATAGTGTAATCTGTCTTTAGCAACACCCCTACCAGCCCTCAGCAGCTAACTCATGCACAGAAAAGAAAGCCAGCTGAGGCCCTCCTTATTGACTCCACAATCCCTCTGCATGGGCTATTCTGGAGATTTTCTCTCCTTTCTACTATTTGTATTTTTCTCTCCTCCCAGCTGTCTCCCTTTCTAGTCAATACTACATGCACAATCTACGTGTGTGCTAAGAGGTGAGCTTCACCTGCATGGTGTCACAAATGCTTTGCAACACAACTGTGATGGAATACTTAGTGTAGTACACCACAGATGAGGAAAATAAGACTCAGAGCATTGAAGATCAGAACTAACCCCAAAGTGTGTATCATGGTTAACTTCTCCGTGTGATTTAAAAAGTGATACTAGTATGCTTTCGATTCCTTTACTTAAAATCTAGGACTATGAGCACCTCTGAGCTGGCAAAAGAGGCATTGGATAAATTTGTGTATTTTCCAAATTCATATAATTTATAAATTATTAGTAAAGTTTTGGCTATTAGATGGACGTTTCATGAATGTTCACAGTATTTTGTAGTTTATAACAAACATTTGTATTATTCATAGTATCAAATATTACATGTGTTATATAAGATATATGATACATGTAATATGAATTAAACTAGATAAAGAATAAAAGGAAATCAATAATAAAATAATACAAATGCCTATTTAAAAATTTGAATGAACCTGACTTCCTTAACTAGACTCCTGAAGCACAAGAAATAAATCAAGAATCAATAAATGGAATGAATTCAAACTAAAAAGCTGCTTCTTAGCAAAGGAAACAATCAATAACATGAAGAGAGAGCCTACAGAGTGGGAGAAAATCTTTACCACATGCACCTCAGATAGAGCACTAATCTAACCCCAAGAAAACCCCAAATAACAAAATCAATAAATAGTCTAAGGAACTGAACAGACACTTCACAGAAGAAGAAATACAATTGACCAACAAATATATGAAAAAATATTCATTATCTCTAGTGATTAAAGAAATGCAAATCAATACTACTAGGATTTCATTTCACTCCAGTCAGAATGGCAATTATCAAGAGCACAAGCAGTAATCAGGGCTGACGAGGATGTGGGGAAAAAGGTACATGCATACATTGCTGGTGGGACTGCAAATTGGTGCAGCCACTCTGCAAAGCAGTGTGGAGAGTTCTCAGAAAGCTTGGAATGGAACCACCATTTGACCCAGATATCGCACTCATTGGCATATACCCAAAGGACTTAAAATCAGCACACTACAGTGATGCAGCCCCATCAATGTTCATAGCAGCTCAATCCACAATAACTAAATTATGGAACCCAACGTAGCTGCCCTTCAACAGATGAATGTATAAAGAAAATGTGGCACATAGACACAATAGAATATTACTTAACCTTAAAGAAGAATGAAATTATGGCATTTACAGGTAAATGAATGGAGCTAGAGAATACCATGCTAAGTGAAATAAGCCAAATCCAAAAACAGAAAGGCAGAATATTTTCTCTGATAAGTGGATGCTGATTCATAGTGGGGGATGGGTAAAGAAGACTGAAAGAACTTTGGATGGCACAGAAGAGAGTGAGGGGAGGAGAGGGACTGTGGGGGTGGACTGATACAGACATTATTACCTTTATTATTGCACTACTGGTGTGACTCTGAACCACGTAGAGCAAAAGGAATGAGAGGTTGTGCTCCATTTGTGTATAATGAGTCAAAATGCATTCTACTGTCATGTATAACTAATTAGAACAAATTAAAAAATAAAAAATAAAAATAAAATAAACATCCGAATGAATCAACAAAATCAAATGTATTTGTAAATATGCAAGTTCTAAGCTACAGTTCATTCTTTCCCCTTTCCTTACATCACTGTAGTTAGAACACTAGAATGTTTAGTTTGACCATCAAAAAATTTGTTGCACCAGGTATTATTAGTTAAACAGGTTTCATAACTGCTTAATGTAGTATTAAAGGTGCGGGCCAAACTGCAAAATGCATGTGTTAAATAAGATACAATTGTATTTCTCTTATATATTTGTTCTGGAGCTGGGCAGAACATCTAGAGCAAGTAGTGGGTTCTAGCTTTCATCCTAGTCTAGGTTAGTTCCTTAATTGCTGTTTCCTCTCTACTTTAGGAAGGAGAAAAGGGAACGAGGGAAGTGGCTTCTTTCCAAAGAGGTGACCCAGAGGTGTACAGATCCTTTCCTCTCACATTCTAGCAGTCATGTGACCACAACCAGATGTGAGGGAAGCTGCCGAATGGGATGGGGGTGGGGGAGAACCACAACGTTCAGTGCTGATGGGAGTCCATGATTACAATGAGGAGGTGAAAATGGATATTGGAAGATAATGAGCAGTCTTGCTCCCATGTCTGCAAGCCTTACTACCTGATGTATATATATGGTGACAGTCTTGGCAGGACAGGTGAGAATGAGATGGAGGTGGAGCAGGGTTTGCCATGCAGGACTGTCTTGTGGTTAGCAGACACTCCATTAAAAGAAGATGGCTGGTAAAAAATTATAATAATTGCTCACTTAAGACCATGGGAAGGTTGGACTGCAACAAAGTTGGATGCCATATATGCCATCAAAAAGAATTGAATTAAGTTTCACGGTGTTATTTTGACTGAAAAATGTGGGTTGCTAATCAGAGGAGCATGGACTGATTATATCTCAGACCTCTTTTTGAAGCAGGCTTCAGATTTTAAAAATAATAATTTTAAATATTTTTTTATTTTTGTGATGCTGGGGATGGAACCCAGGGTCTCACATTGTTAGGCAAAACTGCTGAGCTAAGACCCCCAGTCCAACTTCAGGTTCTTTAATCAGGAGTAGGATCTGTTCCACACTGGTCCTAATGAGGCTGGGGGTTCTCAGTTTCACATTTTACTCATAGTTGATACTCAGTGTGTGTGTGTGTGTGTGTGTGTGTGTGTGTGTGTGTGTATTCTATCAGTGGTTTTACCTTACTTGAGGACAAAAATAACGCCAGGAAATTGAAATGCTTTTGAGCCCAGCTATTATCTGTATGAATTTGCCACTTCGACTATTTTATTAAATTCACAGCGTATACAATAGATGCAATAATTACTTCCCTCCTACACTGACTAAGGTAAGATAATTACAAACATAGCTTAAAGAAATGTCTGAACACTAAGCTCCAGGTAATAGCAGGGATTTGCCTTATGAACAGTGATAAAAGGTTTGCTACATAGTGCAAAACAGGGGTCTCATGCCAGTGTCCTCCTTAGGCTGTTTTTGGAAATAGATTATTATAAGTAATGAGTCAGCAGCTGAAGAATAATAAAAAAAGATAAAAGTTTAATAAGGAGTAAATGGAGAGGAACTTTAAATATTGGAGAACTAATATTATCATTGTGAGTAGACTGAATTATGTTCATGAACCCCAAATATTCAGATACCATAGTATTTCCATCTTTATGTCATCTCTAAGAAAGAATCCACATAAAACTTCTTTTAGATAATAAAATTTATTTTTATTCCCTGTGATCTACTTTAGACTAACTCTATCATAACTATATTTTTCTTATTTATGTTTTTTCATTATAATAGAACTCCTTTAGCTTATAAGCAAAATTTACCTAAGATAAAATACTTAAAGCATTATTTAACTGTAAAATACAACAGGAAATACCCACATCCAAAACTAGTTAATTGGCAGTGTTCTACAGCATGGAGTATCAGGAAAATATGTGTTTCTTCAGTTTATGAGAAGAAACAAGTAGTTTTGCTTGGATGAGGGAAGGATGTGGGAAAAGATTTGAGAAAAGAATAAAGAAGATTCTGAACTTCAGGGCAGAAATCATATATAAAATGGTTGCAAAATTGTGTTTGTTTCAATTTATTCTTGAACAGAAGTAGCTCTCCTCCTCGCTTTCATGCTCTCTCCTCCTGGCTTTTCACTTTTTCTTGTGTGTGCTCTCTTTTCCTCTCATTTTCTCTCTTACCCTGTAGGGAGACGCTCTGCCTGTTTGGTTAATAAACTCTGTTCCATGAGTTCCCATGTCCAGAGAGGTTTCTGGGTTCTTACATTGGTGCTGTGACTTAGATGGGTTCTTCCACTGTCTCTTAAGCAAGTGGAACCCCATCTGACGCTTCAGTGCCCCCCAGACATGGCCTCACCTTCCATTTGCCCGTATGCTCTGTTCTGCATCCATCGCGGACTTGGAATTGGTGAATTCACTAGACAGGTTCCCCTAGGCCAACTTAAACACTCCTCTGTCGGACTGAGAAGTGACTATTGAGTGTCTGGGGCCCTCGAGGTGGCTGAGGGGTGGGGGACCCCCAGCCACGACTTTTATAGTTATGGCTGGCCTCCTTATTCGGTCTTATATGCCAGGTGGGTTCCTGATTTTATGGTGGAGATTCTCTTTCAGGGTTGAGGCTCCTCTTCTCTCTCTCTCTCTCTCTCTCTCTCTCTCTCTCTCTCTCTCTCTTTCTCTCTCTCTCTCTCTTTCTCTCTCTCTCTCTCTCTCTCTCAAATCCTGACGTCAGGTCCTCAACTCTCTTGGCACACAGTAATGCTTGGGTGATGATCCCTTCTCTGTGCTGCCTTCTGGTCTCCAGCCGACTACTCTGACCTCGGGATGCCCTGGACACTACTCAGCTGTATCAGTCTCCACCATAGGATCTGGGTCCTCCATTCTGGCAGATTCACCCCTGGGGTGCCCACTAGACAATCTTAAACCCCTTTACCTGATCCTCGGCCTAGGTAATCAATCCAAAATGGCCACATAATGGCACTCAGATTCTGTGAGCACGCGAGCAGATGGAAAGGGAGTCCTTACCTTCAAGTCTTTTCTTTCTTGTGCTTCTTTGCTCTTCCAGCAAACTTGAACACCTCCTTCTGGCTTCTTCTCCCCCTCTTAATCCCTCCTCCCCTCTGACTTCTACTCAGCTAACAAACCACCCTGATACCAGTCCGCTGTGGCAGAGGCCCCTCTGCCCACTGCTTCTCTATATCCTTTGCTCCATTCTGTTTCTGCCTCCATTCTCCTGCCCAGTCCCCCAGTCCTCCTGCCAGGAGGTCTCATGCACATATTCTAGCCCCGCATGGGAGGTGGCTGGTGTGGAGGAAGAACCCTAACCAGCCCAACAGTCAGTGGTAATGTCACAGTAAGGAATATGATATGGCAGCCCCATTCCTCAAAAGTAGTGGGAGATAACATTTCATAATTTTCTGCATCCAAACCTGACCTGATTCCCAACCAGGAAAAAATTTAAAAGTCTTAGGCAATTCCTCCTGCCTAGCCTAACTGAAGCCTGCATTGGAATGTAGACTGTAGCTGGCTCAGTGAGGGACTAACCTGAGATTGAAGAAAAAAAAGTGTCCGTTTTAAATTTCTCCTGGGCTGCAACACAGAACACTCATCTCTCCCTCTCACCCCTTCTCTCTGCCCTTCTCTTTCTCACTCTCTCATGCTATAATTAATGGCTATTATCATTTTTCTTCTAGGACTCTTGTTTTTCTTAAATGCTATATTTTTTGAGCTCACAATTTTGATCCTACATACCTAGGTTAATGATTTTTGGTCAGTTTTTTTTATCCAACTCTAGAGTTATTCTTGAACATCTGTTACATTGCAATGAAGATAAACATTACAAGGCCTTTACTTTTGTGTTATGTGTTGTCTGTCTGTGTGCAACTAAATATAAGTGCACATAAAATTAAAATTAAAAAAAAATGCATCCAAATACTTTTTTTTAATTCACGTGATTTAAAAAAGTTCAATTTAAATTGGGTAAACTAATAAAAGTAAAATGTCTTTAAAATTCACTCACAAGTCTCTAGGTGGTCTAACTCATAAAATGTTGATGTTTATAAAATGTCTAACATCAATTTTTCTAGGACTTTTCTTCAACAGGAAAGAGATGGCAAATACTGTTGGTACACTTGTCTGAGATGTTGGTTTTTTACAATAAGATGAGTGAATTTGAGTTGTATGGGATTGAGTTGAATGTGTTTGTTAGAGACATCTGATTAATTTACAAAGTTAAAATGCTAATTATTAAATAACATCGAGTACTCTCAACTCCTTAAATTGCATGGAGTAACATACTTAAACATTATTGGTGTTTTCATAGGTTGGTAAAATTTACTCTTAATATTACAAGCCTTTAAGGCAGAAAATTTATCAAACTGCTACTCTCCAAATTAAACTTGTCTGTAATGGTAATTTTAAACATATAAGAAGAGTAAATGTTACTAGGGATTTAGTTCCATCATTAAATGTTCTATTTTAGGACCTGTCATCAATAGGGTATATGTAAAATTTGTTACTTTTTACACTGAGATAAAAAAAATTTAAATGTAAAATTTAAATGTTTTGCATAGGTACTGCTTCAAGAACCTAGGTAACTTGTGATAATAAGCCATCACCTATAGAACAGATAGTATATAATGATAACTTCCAGTACTAATACAGACTCCAGTTAAATAAAAGGGTAAATAACTGTAAAGTTATAGACATTGAAGTTAAAGCCCAGCACTCTTACTTTATGACAGGTGAGACTGGCTTGCTGGATGGTTTAGATCAAATTTAGAGATTGAAATTAAATACAGAGGCCAAGCAAAACCAGTATCTTTCCCTCAAAGTCAGCCTGAACCCAGGGAACAAGAGGACTTCTCCAAGGCACTTTGCAACTCTAGGTCACACGACCTGCTGATCAGGGAGATTAATGAGACCACTGGAGGATGAAAAGCCAATCAGTGCACTTACTACAGAGGAGGGTCATTGAAAAAGGGAGACATTTCTGATGCTTCCAAGGGAAGCCACCTCATCAAGGAGACCCTGTCTAACAGATGGCACTAACAGAGCTAAGAAGCTGCTCTCAAGTTCCCCATGAGTGACCCCTGTGGGAACTCAGCTGACTCTTTAACAAGACAGGAACAGGTCAATCTGAGCAGCTTTATCTTGAACACCTAGCAAAACAGTTAAAACCAAAATATAGCCATTCTTGGGCATTTAAAAGAAACAATAGTTAAATGTAACTTAAAATATACACTGTGTTAGCCCACTAGAATAAAGACTGGAAGCTACAAAAGAGAGATTCTTAGGCAAATGTGCCTGATAACTATCAAGAGAAACTACCATATTCAGAAGTTTTTAGTCAGTTTAAGGCCTACAGACATAGATAGGCTTAATCTATGTTTGCTAGTAACAGAAATATAGAGATCTCTACTAAACACAGGTTATACCAATAAAAGGATATTTTACAAAAATCAGATGACATTAAGTAGTTTAACTATATTTTCTGGGGACATCAATAACATCAAGAGTTAAATGTTGTGTTTACATTCCTGATAACCTGGACAATGTTAAAGTTCCCAAATAAAGACCTTGTCCTCTCCAGCCTTTGTTAGGCCTTGTTATGGGAATAATGTCTCAGTTCTTCCACCTCCTGGTGAGGGATTATTAACTTCTGTCATCTTCATGGTATTCATTGACATGTTCCAGATTCTGCAACATTTATCTTGTACTAATCTCATTTCAGTACTCATGTCTTTTTGTTCTTCTCTCATAGAAGCACACACACCCCAGATGCCTTTACAACCTGCTCTTCCCCAACCAGACTTCTACCATGGACCCCTCTATTGACATGATTTCTAAAAGGGAACTCCAAACTGCTTACCCCATGCTGTCTCCTTCCAGCTCCAAGAAGCCAGAGCAGTTGACACCCCGTTTCCCTACAGCAGTAAGGAGTTCCTAAAACTAGATGGGGGAATGAAGCCAGAATTGGGGACAGGCAGTTAGTGTAGAAATAGGGGATCAGTCAAATCGAGGAAATGAAGTCGGGGAAAGCCATCTGCCTCTGGAAATCTGGAAGTTGGAGACTGCCCCTGGGAGAATGGAATGTCAAGGGTCTTCAAAGCCCATTGATTTTCAAATTTCCCTGCCCTTATCAAGCACTGCAAGCAAGGAGCTGCTGATTAGTGTCCCCTGGGCCCTTGCCTGGCTGAATTACTTTGGCTCTTCCCCTGCCCCATCCGTTTCTTACTTTTTACATCTCACCTGCAAAACCAGGCCTAGTCACGTAGGCAGGAAGGAGAGATAAGCGGGGAGAGAACTGGAGAACAAAAGATCTTCTTATAAAAACAAAAATGGGGGAATATAATATAATATAAAGCTGCTCCCCCGCCCTTTACGCTGCAGACATTTCCCTGCCTCTCAACTTACAGCCTAGCTTGTCAGTCTGTGAACATCCTAGCTACCTATTGGTTCATCAGTCAACTTGCAAGTGTCCTTCTCCATTATTGGTCCCTTTAGCCTGCAGAATTCAACTGCTTAAGAATACCTTCCCCACCATTCCCAGTCTCTCTCCTCCTTGCTTTTGTGCTCTCTCCTCCTGGCTTTCCACTCTCTCTTGTGCATGCTCTCTCTCTCTCTTTCTCTCATTTTTTCTCTTACCCTGTAGGGAGGCACTCTGCCTGTTTGCTTAATAAACTCTCTTATGTGAAAAGAAAAAGTAAATTAGGCTATTATTGCATCCTTTTTGTAGGACATATCTTTGAGTAAACTTGGATTGATCTATTTCTCTTCCATTTTTTACCTATAGGTCTCAAGCCTAACTGTAGAATGTCCTGGGAGTGTATTGTCCTGAGATAGGGAGGAGCTGGTTGGAACCACCTGGGCTTTGCTCCAGTCCTCCCCTAGAAACACAAGACATCTTCAATGCTTGTGTCCAGCAAGTCACATTGCCCTGGGGTATAAAACCAACAGTAGGCTGCTTCATGGAGTTCTTCAGCTATGGTCCAAGGGGATATGCAAAGTCTATACTCTATCAGACCTCTCCAGGTATACTAAATCTTGGGATCCTGCCTCCCTGGTTTCTGCTATACCTTGTTGCTTACGTAGGTAATAAACCCATTTCATGAAAGGTGTGAGTGTGGTGTTCTATCTCACCATTCTCAAGACAAGTTTGGAACCAGGACACAGTGACCCTGCTTCACACATTTCAGCCTGCTTTCCTAAACAGGCTTTGCTAATAAGTTGATTTTTTAACATGAATTTGTAAATACAAAAATGAGAAAGCTTGCAGAAGACACCCTACATTTTTGACACAAATAATATTTTTTCTTAAATATACTAAGCTACCACAATATATACATTAATGTGTTTGGATAAAACCCATCTTACAAGTGTAGCAGGATTTCTAGGCAAACTATGCTTCCTTTCATCAAAGCTAATTAACAATTTTAAAAAGTTATCAGGCAGTATCTTATCTTGTATAAGAGATTCAAATTCAGAGAACAGCTCAAAATCAGTTTGGGTAACTACAAATTATATTTTAGAAACTGGAGAGTGAAACCATTATAAAAAAAGAAGCTTTATATATAGTTTAACATTTCATGAAAAAAATTCTTTTATGTTTTTCTCCCTTTTATTTATGATCTCGAGAAGTTACTTGATTTCTTGCTAAAAGCTTCCATTTTCATTTCTGTAGCTCTAATCGCTTACAATTTAATGATTCACAATATTTCATAATATTCACTTAAGTAGTTTGGCATGTCTTCTTATTGTAATCATGCTTGTAAAATTCAGGGCAAATTGGAGGCCTTGCAGAATCTGATAGGCAAGTTGGTTTTCCCTCATCTAATGACTAGCTATGCCATGTAGAGCCATTATATCAACTTTAAATTTTCATTCTGAACAGATAACATGTGTTTTTCTCATCATTTCATGGTCTTAACCTGTGAAACAGAGACTTATAAATTATACTTTTTAGGGCAATAGTATTAATTTAGAGTCTCTTCCATCACTGAACAAATCAGAAATGAATAGTCTTGTGAAAATACAGTTGGATAAGAGAGCACCATCTTGATTATTCCAGATTCCCCGTTACCTGTTACTGTGTGATGTTGTCACTGAATGACGTGACTCAATGGTTTCTCAGGGTTACTCACCACCTGCAGACCATGCTCATGAAGTACACTTAAAGAAAGGAACTCAGAACCTTCTCAAGTGTTTTGCTGAGCCAGGAGAGCAACTGAATTATAGATTAAAAGAGCTAACATGCTTCACTTGGCAAAGGAAGTCTGACCATTCCTGCATTTACTACTGTCTCCTTCCTCCAATGAGCTACTTCATTCAGACAGTCATAGTAAAACATTTGTTGGTTGTTATGAATAAATTTCTTTAAAATGAACCCTTGTCTCATTGCTTTAGAAATTAAAAAAAATCTCACACACACACACACACACACACACACACACACACACACACAAAGTAGACTGAGTCTCAATTTGTTTACTTGGTAGAGAAAAGAAATATTCTCTCACTGTCATGTATTTCAGTTCTTTTCCCCAAAACTGGGCCTGAGAGAATAAAAGAAACAGAAACTGATAAAATATTAAAGGAGAAACAGTATAAAGGATTTGATGTAGGAAAGACTAAACGTGAATGAATGGAGAGTGAGATATAAATTTGCCAGTGAGATCTTAGGTCTAGGTAATATATTGCATGAACTTTACCATTGACATGTGTGATCAAAAACTGTAGTGACTTGGAGAGGTGAACATGATATTCAAAATATCACTGTCAAAGAAAGAGGTAGCATAAAGGTTGGGACCTGGTCTTTTGGCAAGACATGGCCTGTTTAACTCCTGGGTCTACCACTTGCTACCTGACTTTAAGCAAGTGATTTTTCTTCTCTTTCTTCTTTATTTTCATTGGCAAAATGGGAATAAAACTGGTATCCAGCATAAAATGCTATTGGAGAAGTAAATGAGATAGTATTTACAAAATTCCTAGCACATCACCAGGCACATAGCAAATTTTCTGTAAGTCTGATCTCTCACTATCCTCTTGAGCATTTACCTTTGACTCTGGAATCTCTCTGAAATGTTTGAATCATAAAGTAGGGAGTCATTCATTTATTATTTATCTAATAAAGATGCATGCTGTGCATTCAAAAACTAGAATATAAAGATGGCAAACTAAAAATAAAATATAGGAAAGAACTATCTCTTCACCCAGTGTTATTTATGAGTTAGCATTGCACAGGAAAAGCAGACTTTGTCTTCTAAACGAGTTGGCAGTTTTGTGAAGGGCATGTTATCTTCCACAAGAGAGGGTGGATGAATACAAATTCATCACATTCATTCATTCATCTACTAAATGGTCCTTGATTTTCTACTTATCTACAATTTCTCAGACCAATGTTAAGAATGAAGAACAAAAAAATAAACCCCACCTCTCTGATTTCAAAAAACTAGAAATCTGCTGTATTTCATCCAACAGTTGAATGAGGATAGCCAGACATGCATGGAAAGGTGGAATACACGGCCCAAGGGACACATTTTGAAATGGAGACAAGCTAGAGCTTAGCCAAACTGGACCATATTGAGAAGGGGCTTCAGAATCAAGCTAAGATATTTGGACACCTGACAACTATTATCCAATGGGGTATGTTAAGCAGAGGGGTGACTTTGTAGTAGTGAGGAATATGAACTAGAGCAAGAAGGAACTTGAAGATACCTGTGATAAACAGACTGGACAGAGGTGAGGAGAGCACCCCACCTCGGTGAGGGATCAGAAATGCTGGAGGTTATGAAACTACAAAAACAAAAACTAAACAACAGCAAAAACTCCACACCTGAGTTGACTGTAGAGCCTATGGTAGGAAAAGCCCACATATATTTCATTGGAAGGATTATACCTTGTTATTTAGTGATTATCAGACTCTAAAGTTGAGGTTAATATATCCTGTTACCCATCTATCTCAGGCCTGCTCACTTCAGGCAAAAATCTGTGCATGCAGGAGACATACCTTTAGGAGGGTGGGGAGAGCAGGGCCCATAATTTAAATGTACAAATAAACTTGCAGGATTTATTATTTAGGGAAAAAAATAGTACACATCTAGCCAGAGACTTCAAATCACCAAACAGAATTTCAGAAGACTGAAAATAAGATGTCAGCTTAATAAAAACAGATACATACATACATACACTTACATAGGCTAACACCTGTGCTTTAGTATGTATGCAGATATGTGTGTGTGTACGGATATATGCTTCATATACCCATATATATATATATATATATATATATCCATATATATGTATCCATACCTGTGAGTGTGTGCTTAAAATACATTACTGGTGATAGTTTTTTCTTAATAGACAATTAATAACCTGTTAAAAGTATCAGAATAAAGTAGTTTTTGTTGTTTTGTTTTGAAAAAAATATATATTCTGTTATCAAATCTTTAAGTGCAAAAGTTTGATATGGATATTTAGAATTGCTTTATTTGTAAACTAACTTCTAACTGAATGAATTTGCCTTGGGGGAAAATAGGACATTTTACTTTTAATCATAGATTTCTTGAAATCCATATGTGAAAAATGACTTGATATAAAATATGAAGCTTCTAACTTTATGCTTAGCTTGTAGGAATATATCTAAGATGGAAAGTCAGGTGGCCATATTTCAATATATTTCCCCCCACATTTTAATGGAAAATGACCCCTGATCTATTTGGTCTTATATGAGTTTTACTCATAAATATATATGAATATAATGCTTGAAGCTCCTATTTAATGTATTTATGAAAAATTTTCCCTTTCTGGGAAGCTTTTCATCAGTGTAGCTGCCTGGAAACACTTACAATCTCCCAGGAGCTTTGAGCATGCATAGGCATTTCTGAAATGGTACCGTGTTCAGCAACTGAAAATCAGGAGCTCAACGTAGGGCATTGTCTTTCTTCTCCAGGTGAAGACTGAAGACCGGCTCTGCCACATTCAGTCCTTCAGAATGTAGGACATTTTTGTTGTTGTTGTTGTGATCTCTCTGAGTATGTGGTTCCTCATTTGTAAAATGAGGGTATTACTCCTGTGTCATTAAGTTATGGTGAAAGAGAGCACAAAGTAGATAAATAATCAATTGCAGTGCCATTTCTTCCTCTTTACTCCCTTCTATACTCAAGCGACATATCACATAGCAAGCTGACTTGGTAGGATGCCAATTTTCTAGGATGTGAGTTTCCAACTATTAGGGGACAATAAGAATGTTTTGCAAATCAAAACTACCCTAAGATTCCATCTCACCCCAATTAGAATGGCGATTATCAAGAACACAAGCAACAATTGGTGTTGGGGAGGATGTGGGGGAAGAGGTACACTCATACATTGCTGGTGGGGTTGCAGATTAGTGCAGCCACTCTGGAAAGCAGTGTGGAGATTCCTCAGAAAGCTTGGAAGGGAACCACCATTTGACCCAGATATCCCACTCCTTGGCCTATACCCAAAGGACTTAAAATCAGCATACTACAGAGATACAGCCACATCAATGTTCATAGCTCCTCAATTCACAATAGCCAGACTGTGGGACCAACCTAGATGTCCTTCAATTGATGAATGGATAAAGAAACTGTGATATATATATATATATATATATATATATATATATATATATATACACACACACACAATGGAATATTACTCAGCCATAAAGAATGATAAATTATGGCATTTGCAGGCAAATGGATGAAATTGGAGAATATCATGCTAAGTGAGATAAGCCAATCTCAAAAAAACCAAAGGATGAATGATCTCACTGATAAGCGGATGATGACAAATAATGGGGAGTGGCGGGGACAGGAATAGAGGAAGGAAGGACAGTATAGAGAGAAAAGAGGGGTAAGAGGGGTGGGAGGGATGGGGGGAAAGGGAAAAAATAGCAGAATGAATCAAACAACATTACCCTGTGTAAATTTATGATTACACAAATGGTATGCTGTTACTCCACATACAAACAGAAACAACATGTATTCCATTTGTTTACAATAAAAAAAGAACGTTTTACAATGCACAACCCTAACCTGCATTTGAATTTACATTTTTTTTATTTTACTTATTTATTTATTTCTATTTTTACAGGCTGCATTTTGATTCATTGTACACAAATTGGGTACAACTTTTTGTTTCTATGGTTGGGCACAATGTAGATTCATACCGTTCGTGTAATCATACATGTACGTAGAGTAATGATGTCTGTCTCATTCCGCCATCTTTTGTACCCCTCCCCACCTCTCATTTCCTTCTATGTAATCTGAAGTTTCTCCATTCTTCTCTTACCCCTCACCCCCTTCCCCATTAAGTATCATCATCCACTTATCAGGGAAAACATTTGGCCTTTGTTTTGTGGGAGATTGGCTTATTTCAATTAGCATGATATTCTCCAACACCATCCATTTACCTGCAAATGTCATAATTTTATTCTTCTTTATGGCTGAATAATATTCCATTGTGTATATATACCACAGTTTCTTTGCCCATTCATCTGTTGAAGGGCATCTAGGTTGGTTCCACAATCTAGCTATTGTAATTGAGCTGCTATAAACATTGATGTGGCTGCGTGACTGTAGTATGCTGATTTTAAGTCTTTTGGGTACAAAACGAGGAGTGGGATAACTGTGTCAAAAGATGGGTCCATTCCAGGTTTTCTGAGGAATCTCCATACTGCTTTTCAGAGTGGCTGCACCAAATTGTGCCACCACCAGCAATGTAAAAGTGTGCCTTTTTCCCACATCCATGTCAACACCTATTATTGCTTTTGTTCTTGATAATAGCCATTCTAATTGGAGTAAGATGAAATCTTAGGGTGGTTTTAATTTGCATTTCTCTAATTACTAGAGATGTTGAACACTTTTATATATTTTTGTAATCGCCTGAATATCTTCTTCTTACTTTTTAAAATAGTAACATTAATTATCAATCCTAAAGACTAGCTGATGAGAGAACCTAAAACCATAATCTGTAACTCCTGCCATTCTTTGTCCATTGTTTACTGGGACTCAAGAGGCCATGACGATGGGTCATATCATGAAAGAGCAGGCGATGAGCAACAGTAGGGTGAGATGGGTCAGAGAAAGTTTTTCCAGGGGCAGATGCTCCTGGTCTTGGTCAGTCTGGCTGGTGGAAAAATGTGCGACCCAAGGACTTCAAGCATCTCTATTATGGAGGTCATCATGGAGGCAAAACGCCAAGATGAACTGTAAGATGTTTGGGCGAATAAAAGTTCCAAAGAAGTAATTACTAAAAATCAGTTAATTAAGCTGTTAATCATCTATGAATTCCGTTGTAAAGTCCAGACCCCAGAGTGGGGTCTTGTAGCCTCTGGGGGAGCAGCCATGAAGTCTTTCATCCTAGATATTAGCAACCTTAAACCCTCGATGCCCTTGGGTGCCACCCACATTCCTTTGAGTTTGAGGTGTCCAAGCATCTTCTTTTCCCTGTAGTTTTCAATGATTAGAAGTCACACTCTGTTCCTGCAGAGACTGTGTCCCTCCTAGTTCTGTGAACATTTTATTAAGTTTTGCCTCATCAAAATTCAACCTCTGATCTCTTCTTCTCCATGGGAACTTCTTAGAACACTCTTACCTTCAGGAAAAGTACTCGCTCTCTGAAGTCCGATTATTTGTAAAACGTGGGCCACGACTGAATTATCAGGCACTGCTCTTCAGCTTTCCCTAAGTGTCAGTCTTGTCTCCTCAAGGAGATTGCAGGTGCTGTGGAGACAGGCGTTCCGCGTCTATTTTCCAGGTCTCATATTATTTGAACATACAACCAACCATGTACTAGGAGATGCTTGGTGACTGACTTAATTGAACTTGAAATCTGAAGTTATGGTTACACATTTGTAGATTTCTCAGGTTTGTTGAACAGAAGTACTGTAGGCAGCTGTCTTCTTTTCACATTCTGGTTGAGCTATCAGGGTCTATGTCTGGAATATTCAGTTCTGTCTGAGACTGTGTTAATCATTTATTTCAGGAAGAAAGATTTTGGCGAGAGAAAGTTGGCTTCTCTGTTTACCTGATTTATATCTTGGCAATCATCCTTCAGAAAAAAGGTAGAAGGAGCAACCAAGATCTAATATTTAAATTATTTGCCAGGACTGAGCAAGTTTAGGGTATAGATTAACCCAACAGTATGTCAGCAATGCAAATCATAAACAGTATCCAAAGTTACAGCTGTGATTCAGTTTTGTCATGTCAATTTGATACAAGATCAGGTAGAGGGTAGCCCAACAAGGAGGACAGAGAAGCAGTACTCAAAGGCTTCCAGACAGTGGCATCCAAAAGGTCTCTATCAGGGTGGAAAGGCTATCTTGTTGGGAACAGAGCTATAGATTCAGGATAAGTCTGGATAGAAAACTATGGGTTTTAACCTTCATTCAGGAAAATTAAAATTGCTCATTACTGAAAAAGGAATTGGAATGAAGATTGACCCCAAAGTTCAGACCTTTATAATGGAGCTCAGAAAGGGGCCAGGGAGGATAAGTTGGTACTATCTGTGGGTGGGAGATAGTATATTTCTGCATAATGTTTTGTTGTGAGGATGGCATTGGGAGGGAGACTTTAGGGACATAGCACTCAGAGCTGGGAAATCTAACAAAGAGAATGACACCTAACTCCGCACCACGAAGGGGGCATCGTGACCTCAAATACTTCAGAACGTGACTTGATTTAGAACAGCGAGGCCTGGCACTGAGCTTACAGATAGGATTTCCCAGTCATCCCTTTGAGAAGTTATGGCAGCAGAGGCAGAGAGATAAGGTACTTATCCCTTATTCATCCTGAAATGAGAGACAACCCAAGTCTAGTTGGTTTTCTTATCTAATCAAATAAAATGTGTTCTTGATGATGGCCAGAATCATGATTAGCTGTGTGAGTGAATGTCTTCCCACCAAGACAGATGGGATTAAAGGTGCAAGAAATGTATTAGGGGAAATGCCTGAGGAGAAAAATGGGGAAGGGCAGAGAGGCTGGGAGATCCGTCAGGTTGTCAGATCACAATGCCAGTCTGACTCCAGGAAAGGAGAAAGGAAAGGTGGGGGAAGAAAGGCAGGAAAGTGGGGTGGGAGTACCTAGATGCATAACAGTTCTACAGTTTTCAGGCCAAGGTCACTGTCAGAGGCACTTTCCGACCTGCAGCAGTGACTTTCCTTGTGCACCTGTTGTACTCAGTCACTGGCTGGGAGCAGCTGGTGGGAAGCGCAAGTGCAAACTTGTGAAGGATTCAAGCTGGGGTCCTCGGTGGATCAGATTCCCTGCCGTCTAGATCTGAGACCATTTTCAGGGTGATCACACGGGCCACATAAGCACACTCTCATAAAAGGATGGTGTGGACACAGAATCGCAGCTTAGAGGAATGCCAGGGTACAGATTCCTGTGGGTAGAAGGCTGCACCACGGCTGCTGTATACATAGCCAATGCTGGGAGGGTTCATTGAAGCAAAATAGTAGCTTATGAGGAGTGGGATGTAGACCCCGGAAGTTCTTGCTGGGTTCTTCATCAGGGTGTAATCTTAAGATTCTCTGAGGGAAAAGGGCTCATGTTTAATAAGACAATGTGATGAAGACATTTCATGTTCATCTTTCAGGCCTGAAAACAAACATAAAGGAAATATTGTTATGGACTGAATTATATTCTTCAAAATCCACCTGTTAAAGCCTTAACCTCAATATGATGGTTTTGGAGATGAGGCCTTTGGGAGCCAATCAGGGATAGATAAGTCTAGACAAGGGTTCCTGGGGTCCTGAAGGTAGAAATAATGCTTTCTAAGATGAAGGAAAGAGAGATCACTGTCTCTGACATGTGAAGACACAGCAGGAAGTCGGTCATTAGCAAAGCAGGAAAAGGCCTTCCCCAGAAGCCAAATCTTCTGGGAACTTTGATTTTGTTTCCCAGTCTCCAGAACTTTGAAAAATGAATGTCTATTGTTTAAGTCCTCAGTCTCTGATTTTTTTATAGCAATCTGAGCAGACAAAAACAAATATTTAATACAGGAAGTTCAAAGCAAAAATAAGTGTGCTTCCTTAGTTTTTACAGCGTCTGAGAAATCGAAATGCTGAGAAATCAACATGCTCCGGAGTCCCTCAGGTCTTGATAAGCTCCTTGCCCTGATTGGTTGCTTCTCCTGATGGTTGGCTGGCTCAGAGGTTGTTCAGACAGTCATGATTTGTTGTTGCAGAAGGAGCCTACCAGGTCAGAATGAGCAAAAAAAAAAAACTTGTTTATGAAGAGGATTTGAAGTAACTCATAAAAATTTTCGATGAGTTGGAAAGTTAGACTCAAGGACCTAGAATACTTTCCTTATCTCTATTACTCTGCTGAGAAATTACTCAAGCTGCCAGTGAGTAGCTTCCTCTATCATCGCCATTGCCAGAAGCCACCTCCTCTTTCCTTTTTGATGTTACTCTCTGATAGGCAAAACTTAACTCATATTCCTGTGACTGGCTCCAAGGAGACTCAGAAATATTTAATATTCTGGGTACTTCTACGGGGAGGAAGTCTTTGTGCCCTCCTGAGATTCAAGAATTGGGGAATTCCTCAAGCAAGGAATGTGTTCATTTATCAGCTAGCCAAGATGTATCATAAAGGTCCACTTGAGTTGTCTGTCTTCTCTATCCTGGTTGCCATTTCATTCTGAGGGCCTAGATACATGGCCTCAGTAACTATCTCTTGAATAAATTAATTTTTCTAAAAAAAACCCCTATCAATTCTAAATAACCTCAAATCACATCAAAGAATGGAAGAGAACACCTCATTTGTTCTATTCTTTTAATGTATTGAATTTCTGGGTAGAAATTAAAATTGACCATTTTACTCCATCGCTATAAGTCAAAACCACTGTTGGAATAGAAAGTTTCTTCTTAGCTCTGGTACTCAAAGACAAGAGAAGCATTGGCCCATTTAGCAAATTCCTGCTGTTCTTCAAGCCTCTGGTTCACTTGCTTTTTTCCAGTGAGAGTTCATGCCCATTGATGTTGTGTTCTTGATTTTTTATGTTTCACTATACTGTATCCTCCTGGAGGTCAGGAACTGTGCCTGTATGGGTTGCTGTTGTATAAGACACCCAGCCAAAAACCTAGTGCTTAGTATGCATTCAGATTACGTTTGCTGAGTGCATGCATAAAATCATTGTGTATAGGCAGTACCCTACTTACAACGAATAGAAGAAATGATGAAATACATTGTTATCACAGGTATTTGTATGGTATAGTGCAGATCTAATTTTCTATTATGCGGTTTGGAGTCTGAAAATTTATTTATTCAATCCCTTTCTGGAGTTTTAGATTAACATGCACACCTACTAAATGAATATATTCATGCCATCTCAGAGAGCCATAGGATGGCAGAAAACATATAATGGTTATCAATTTTCCTTAAAAAACTGCATTTATTAGCAGTCGTTCTTCACATTCTTCCTTTTACGAATAATGCAGGAGTATTGCATTTAAATAGGAAAATCGAGTGAATACCAAAATCAGGATCTAACATATTTAAGATCATTATAATTCACTCAAAAAGAAGCGTATGGATACATCGCTCTGTATTTTTCCTGGAGCCTCCAAATCCAGAATACTAGGACTTTAGTGACACACAGATGAACTTGGCTTGGTTTTGTTTGACTTAGGAGACATAGGATAAAGAAGATAGAATAAGATTAGTCCAAACTTAGCATATTTTAAGCACATAACTTATGACACAGTTATTGCCCTGCATCTATGATGCATGACTTTTTTTTTTTTCTCTTTACTGATTTCCTGGCCAATGGAGCTCCCCATTAGAGCATCTGTGCCAAGACAGAGCTTGCAGTGTTTGGGGTAGGCAGATGGAGTACATTCCTGCTGCCCTGTGCCTTCCATGCTCTTCTGAACATTTTCCTGAACCTTCTCTCTGTTCCAGACACCATATGCCAGCCTGCTGGCTGCAGAGACCTCACAGAGGCATCCCTGTAATACCTGGCATCTCTGATGGGGGTTTCACACTGCACGCTTCTCACTGCTTTCTGGAGGTCCTGTTCTCCGGTAAGCTGTTCTCAGCGAGCTGCCAAATTGGAAAAAATAATGAATCATTAGCTGAAGAGTCAATACCTGATAAGGCTTAATGGGCCAGGGCTCACAGCAGTGTTTGCATTTTCTTCTGAGAATCATTATTTGAAAACTGAAAAAATAAAAAAAAGATAGTGTTCAAGGTCTAAGAATCAAAACAGAGAAGATGTGGGCCAAGCAGAATTTCCTGGCAAGGCTACCGTCCAAGTTGCTTTACACTTTAGGACCATGAATGCATTCTTATGATGACCTAGTAAAAAAATATAAGCTAACATAGAAATGGGTGAACAGTTAGATACAGCTTTGGTTGTTTCTTGGGATTTTGAATTTAATCGACATGAATATAGGGATCCTAAAAGGCCTTTTTAGGGTCCATTCCCTCTCGATCATAGCAAAGAAAGACTCCTTGTAAAATAAAATTATTCAAAAATTTGTAATTAAAAGACATGTGCCCAATTTCTGAACTTTTAAATTAGCATTAAAATATTTTCTTTTTTTTCCCACCTCCCTTCCCTGGAAGGAGTTATTTTAAAATGAGCACAAAATATCCACCTCCATAGCCCATAAAAACTACATATAAATAGATACTCTTATGTTGACATTTGATTTATGGATTCACCAAGGAAATGATAAACTTTAATGATTTCAACACGAGGGAGGCAATGTCTAAACCAACATAAAAATGGTAGCATTGGAAAAACAATCTATTTTACATCTCAATATTAGTAACAGTTGCACTAATAACTGTATTTTTCATAAACCCAAGAAAGTGGCTTGCTTAAGCTTATTATCGGGTGAAAGTCACATTTTTAAACATAAAATATAGTTCACTGTGTAATATGCATCAAGGATGAAGCCCAGAAAAGAAAATCACTCATTAAAAACGTCACTTGTTACTGTAGCAATAATCAATAGAGCATTAACTGTCACATTTTATTGCAATGAATGGAGAATAAACATGAAGACCATAGTGCACACTTGTAAATGGTATGACTTGTAAATGTCAGTGAGGACTTATTTAACACTAAAAGGCTATAAGCATTTGCAAAGGGAGTTTTAAAATTCATCCAAGACAGCTGAAGGTTACACGAAAAAAGGGCAGCTATATATAGCAGGCACACACAGGTAATGTAAAATATGAATGGATAAAAAGAATCGAATCCAGTTCTAATTGGAATGTTCATTATACTTGGTATTCTAGAAAGAGCATGTCTCGAAACTGCAAGTTTGGCATTATGAATATTTTATTGTATATCTCGTTTCATATTCATATAAAGCAGGCTTTCTTTTCTAACATAAGCAGAATGTGTGTATGGTAGAAGGTAAAGAACAGTTTTACAGATAAATTCAGTTGAGTAAACATTATCCAGATGAATAGCAATGTCTTTCTGGGAAATTGTCTTTTAGGGGCACCCAGGGTCCATCTCTCCACCCAACCTACTCAAAGTCAACTGGATTGTTCTGCATGTTGCTCTATAAACTTCACAATTGATAGGGAAAATGCTTGGCAATTTCCAAAGCTTCTCATTTAAAAAAAAAAAAAATATTTGTTTTAATCAGTTAAACATGACAGTAGAATGCACTTTGATACATCACCAAGATTTTCATTCTTATCAGTACAGAACTTCACGTAGGGCAATCGAAACATTCTAACATGGTAGGAGAACCCATATATGATAACAGGAATTGTGGTGGATTAACTCTGTGGGGAAATGAACTCTGTGAGTTACAAAAACCGTGTCTGAGAGATGATCTGACCATTTTCAAAGTAAAATTCTCTTTCAAGGGACTAGTTCCAGTTTCTTCCCATGAACCTATCTCAAATTGAAAACATCAGAGAAACTTCAGGGAAAATTTAGGTATTGTGTTTTGAATATGCTGTAACAATTAAAAATGCAAGAGTACCATTCTTACAACACAAGTTTAATTTAGCATTCCTCAGGAAAAAAAGAATACAATGAAATAAAGCCCGAGATAATTTATATTTAAATTTAAAAAATGCATTATATCCAGACATTTGGGGGGAGGGTCAAAAGGAAAGGAGGATGGAAATAATATTCAGGTTGTCCAGCTCTACAATAGGAAGGCATAAAGTTCTAGAAGCTTCCAAAAACATCACAAGATTTACTGTCCAACTTTTCACAGGAATGGATGCAATAATTCAGTGTTTGTTTTTAGCTGACCAGTGGAAACTGTCACTCCTAGCACAAAGACAATGTTCAAAGCCAGGCAGGTAGCACCTGCTTCTTGTTTCTGAAACAGTAGTTTTCAAGGTTGGTTTGTATTTTTCAGATTACATTACTGAAAATGATAACAGGATAGAAAGCTCATTTTTCCATAATACTTAGGGTTAAGCAGTGGTATGTTTATGAGGTATATAAAACAAGCCCAAAGAAGAATAAGAAAGATATTAGATAATAACAGTAATGAAAAGATGTTAAGATTCTCCTACAGGCTGCACTGTTTTTTTATGGCTGTCCTTAAAAAGTCACGCACAAATCTGATGTCTTCAAGTGACACCAATACACTGTCTTGTGGTTGTGGAGATGAGAAGTCTAAGCAGGACACAGCTCTGTGCTCTGTCTGAGGCTCTGGGGAGTGAACTTGACCCTCCTGTCTCCCTCTTATAAGGACTGTTGTGAATATATTGGACTCACTCAGATGATCCAAAATACTTTTCCTATACCAAGATCCTTAAGTTAATAAATTTACAAAGTTCCATTTTTTTACAGTAAGGCCATATATTCACAGGTCTATATATGATGGAATAATGTTTGTGGCCCCTTATTTTTCCTTTTACTCATGAATAGCATAGAAGTGTTGAATTATTTCTGGCCCTACTACGGGTCTACCAGTTGACCTTTATTACCTATCACTGTGAAGCTCCCTTTTCCACCCTGAGGGGAGAAGAGTAGACCAACTACAGCATTTGGATAAGCAGGGGACAGGAATTACACTATTTTTCTAAGATATTCAAACTCCAATGCATTGTTTCTCTATATACCTAGTGTGTGGGAAGACTGATTCCAATATAAAAGGATTCAATTTTAATGTCATCCTCCACTCAATTCTAAGGCGCTTGTTGCTTGTACAGGTACAAATGAACTGTGAAGTGGTGGGATTATTAGTCAACATTCCTGGGGAAAGCAGAAGTTGGAGAATGGATTCATATGCAAGAGTATAATCCTACTAGAGGAATAGGGGACGGTAATTACTGATATATCTCTGGGGAGATTCTACAGTGAGATTACAGTGAAATCACCATGAGCTGGGGTATTCTGACCCTACTGACTGTCTCACATAGGGGTGGTTCTGCTTTGGTTTAAGGAGATGTGATAGTTACTCCTCTTTGTGAGGAAAAAGCAGAAAATTATCTAGGATCTTTTTGGTCTTATTTTCTATTAGGCTTTGTACAATGATATTTCACAGTAATGGAATTCCTAGTATGATCAGCCCTCCATATCCCTGGGTTCTGCATTCATAGATCCAAGCAACTGCCAATAGAAATTTTTCAGAAAAAGAAGATATCTGTACCAGACAGATTATTATAATATTTTTATTACTTCCTAAATAGTGCATATTGCATCTATTTATATAGACTTTACATTTTCTTAAGCATTACAAGTAATCTAGAAGTGATTTGAAGTGTATGGGAGGGTGAGCAGAAGTTAAATGCAGATACTGTGTCATTTTATATAAGGGACTTAGGCATCCATGCATTTTGGAAAGCAAATGCATAGAGGATTCTGGAACCAACCCCTCATGGATACCAAGAGATGACTACACTTATAGACCTGCTTTCAGGGTGGTTAAATCATGGATACATAAAGTTCATCTTCTTGAGTCTTGTTCTGTGATGTTGAATAGGTAAGTAGAGAGTCCTGTATCCCCCACATTTTATGTTCTAGTGAAAATAACTTAAATATGATGCAGTTTTGATATGTGGAAACAGCTCTCTTATTTCTATCTTGTTTTAAAACAATTTGCATTACGTATTCCCAACCCAAGTTACAAAGATGACTGTGTTTTGAGGAATTATTACTAGGACAATGCCAGGTTCATTAACTCAGCTTCTCTCCTACTCGAGATTGGACCTTCACGTGGGCCCCTCTCCCCTCACATCCTCAAGCACTTTGCCTCTTGAATTATCATGTCTGGATCATGCATCTTTATATTCTGGATAATTTTCTTCAGGAGACAAATATCCGCCCTACCATCAATATTTAAACTAAAAAATAATAAAATAAAATAAATAAAATTTCCTCTATGCCTGATGCAAATTTTCTACATTCCTTTACAGCCAAACAGTGTCCATCATGTCTACTCTCTTCTGTTCTATTCAATATGTTTTGTTGTTGTTAGCATATACTTTAAATAGTAAGAAAAATACAGAAAAATATAGCAAACACTCATATAATTCCCGACATTTGTCAATATTTAGAAAATTTTGACTCATAATTCTTTAAAATAAAATAATTCAATAAATAAAATCCCTTTAGTATCTATCTCCCAAATCTCACTTGATTGATTCCTCTCTTACACAGGTGTCCATGCTGTGCTGTTTTTAATTTATTGCTTGCTGTTAGTTGTTAATAAATAAGGTAGAGTGATTTTCTGAAGTTCTTAAATATCACATAACTGTTGTCCTTCTTCCACTTAACATGTTTCTGAGATTATTTTCCATGATGATGGACACAGGTCTAGTGTATATTTTCCATTATGTGTGGTTTTCCATTTATTTGAGTTACCATAATGTACTTACACTTTCTTTCCTTAGCTGATGTCAGGTGGCTACCAATTTGGGTACAACAAAGGAAATCAGGCTGCAAAATGGTTCTTGTAAACTTCCTTAGGTATTACCCAGTGAGCAGAACTGCGAGTGTGTGGGGAATGTGTGTATTTCGGTTTATTAATAGACTTCACATTTTGTCTCTCTGCCAAGTCTAGATCCATGTTTTCACAGTCTACCTGGATATTTAAACTAGAAACTTGAGTGTCTTCTTTGACTCTACACTTAATCTACTACCAGTTGTAGTAGTTCTGTCTTTGAAATTTACGTGTCAGTTCATCCTTCCTGCCCTGGTCTCCAATGAAGGTGGTTGACTTTCCCAGTCTGAACTTTTCAAGTTCTAGGGCAAGCTGACTTCCAGCTGCAGTTTGGCAACTGGGCGCATCGATGGGTGGTTTAGAGCTACAATTCTCTTTGAGTGGCATCCTCTGCAAGAGTTCCATCTCCTGACTGGCTTCAGCTTCTTCTGGTCCACTGTGGATTTCACTCCCACCAAAGGACCTCACCCTGGACTCTGCTAATTTCTACCCTTCCCTCTGACACTCTACAGTGAAGATATAGTGGATTCTTGATTTGTGCATCCACAAATCACCACCAATTTCTGTCTAGTTTTTCATCAATTCCATTATAGGATAGTCAATTTCTTTCTCTTATTTCTCTCATTTTGAGATACTTAGAATGGATTCTACTCTTTTATCTAGACCTCCACTGATAAAATATAATTTAGATTATGGATTACTGCCAGGGAGCCTTCCAATTTGTATCTCTGCTTTCAGTTTTAACTCCTCAACCCACTCTTTTTACTATAAATTAGATCATGTCATTGGCTTGTGTAAAACCTCATGTTAGTTTTATTGCAATTAGAAATGAACTATAAATTTTTAAACAGATAATACAGTGTCACCTATGGCTTTTCAATCTAACTTGTACCATACACAGCTATTCAATGTCTCTTTTTCTTCTATTGGAAATAGCAAGGCCTTTTCTACTTCTAAGTCTTGGCACACGGCGTTCCCTCAGCTAAATGCTGTTCCACTCTAAATCCTCACTGTGGATTTGAATCACCTTCTCACAAATCATCTCTGATAAGTTAAAACAAAATACATCTTCTTGGCACTGGCTTTTAGGGCACTCATGTCTTTGTGGGGTTTCAGAATTTGAAATTATTGAGTCACTTGAGTTTATTGGCTTAATACCTTTCTCCTGAATACCAGAAATTCTATGAATCTGGGTTTATATTTTTGTCTCCCACATTTCCTCCATGACCTGATTGATATTTGCAACTGAGAAGATTCTCCATTAATATTTAGGTATATTGGGGTTTAGGGTGTGACTCAGTGGTAGAGTTCTTGCCTAGCATGCACAAGGCCCTGGTTCCTTCTCCAGCATGACATACAAGCAAAACGTTTATGCATGTTAAATGCACAAAAAGAGAGATTCTTAGAGTTTATTTTTCAACGAAATTAATAAGCAACCCACTTAAATTTGACTTTGAACATGTCAGAGAATCGTTCATTATTGCACCTGTCCTGGGTGGCCTTTTTCTCACAGGCCTGAGACAGAATTGATTTGTCTTCAGGTGTGTGCTTTGCTCTTTTGCCCTGGCACCTGCTGCCAACAGCCACCTCTGAAACCTTTAAAAGGAAAACAAAACAAGAGAAACAGTAGAACCAACTGTCTTTGAATGCAAAAGGATTTTCTAGGTCAAAAAAAAAAAAAATTTCCAGGAAAACATGTTTTTCTTCCCATTTCCACGATCCTTCTTCTTCTCAGAGCTTTCTCCTGAACACAGTAGCCAGCTTCAGCTGAGAGGGAGTCATGCAGACTGGAAGCCCTGAGGCAGAGCAGAGGCAGGTGTTCAGGGGAGGGGCAGACACTCAGGTCTAACTCCTAGGAAGGAGCATGAGTGGGCCTGGGCCAAAACCCCAACGAGAAGAGCTGTGATTTAGTTAAGGACTTTTATTTAAATATCATGCACAGGCAAGGACACCTTTAGGACTCACAGATCGTTTTATTTCTTGCTGATAGCCTTCCTTAAACAAGGAATACCAAATATACCATGGTTTATAATTACCTACCTTTCTTTCTCTTTGAACCATGCCTTGTTGCCTAGGAACTAGGTGATCGGTACACTTTAAATACGTGTCATATCATCTCCTTCCTATTTTTTTTTCTGGATATTTTTTTTTTCACACTGTTTCTACTGTTATGAAGGTTCATTAAAATATGCACCCTATTCTGGATTTGTTTGTTTGGAATAGATACAAACTGTGTTTGCTCAGTTAAGTATGAATAAAATATTCTAGCTTCCGTTTGCCTTTCAATTTGTTATCTGACATAACATGATTTCTATGGAAAGCAACCATTTATGTATTATGAAAAAAGACACAGTTAAAAGGTGATTTATCGAGCATTCCATCAGCAAGAACTTCTCTGGCTGATAATTTCTCTCACCCAGGGCTCAATAAAAATTAGTATTTATTATGGTGATATTAGAAAAATGATGACCTTACATCATCACAAAAAATTAACTAATTAATCCAATCCCATAATTTTATGCACCAGAAAACTGAGCCTCTGCCAGGGGCTTCCCCAAGTCTGTGGTTGGTGACAGACCTGGGATTGGAGCCGGAATGCCTGGAGACCCAGGCCAACCTTCTCACCATCTCCTTCCTTGACTGAAATTCTCCATCCAAACGTTGTCTGTTCTAAGCTGAAAATGATCTGTGGTTCCAACGTTAAAAGCGTTTTAATGTCTAGACCTTTTATCTTCATTCTTAGTCACAATAATTGCTCATTTAATCAATTCTGATGACAAATCTCTTTCCAGTCTTCCATACAACCCCCATCAGCAATCCTAAATATTCTTTTCTTAAACAATTTATTATGTCATATGTGTCCAGAAGAAGAACTTATGAAAGAGTGTGCAAGTCATGTAGGGTAATGATCACATAAACACTCCTGCATTCACTGTATGTAGTGAGAACCAGCAGGTGATACTTGTTGAAGCTAGCTTTGTGTTCCTCCTCCCCTTTAGCCTTGAGTCTTCAAAAATCCCTGAGCTCTACAGAATACACAGTGACTTTACCCAGTCAATTAAAAAGGAAAAAAACTTGTTCTATTATATTGTGTTCATGCATTAATTTGTTCATTAATACTATCGTTCATTCCATTTAACCCTTAATGAATACTGATGTATCAAGTGCCTTTTCAGGAGATATGCAGTGATGTTAGGTACATTAAGCAATATTATTTTACACATTTTAGTGTGCACACACACACATATGTACAATATCTATAGCCTCCTCTTCTCAAGATATTTTACCTATTGTCAAAGTCTAGAGGCTGAAGAAGATATTATCCATTTCTTTGACCTTGAAGTAGTAACCATATCAATCAATTACTGAACACTTACTACAAGCTACAAACTCTATGATCACCATCTCTTCATCTGGTAGCCCTATGAGGGGTATATTATTGAGTGTAGGAGAATTGCTGTAACAAGCAACCCCAGATCTCAGTGGCTTAGCAAAGAGACTACTTCTTGTCATTTCAATCCCTTCTTGTCATGCAGTGATGTGGGAATTCAGGCTGCACCTCTGCCATCCCTACCTTGAACCTTCACTTCCTCCACTGGGCCATTTTCATGCAGCTGGCCAAAGAGTGAAAAAAAAAAAAAAAATACAAGGAAAGGCTCATGGGACATTTCCAAGGCCAAGTCCAGAAATGGAACACACCTGTTCACAAGCAGTATCAACCTGATTGAAGATGAACAGGGAAACAGAGTCTACCTGTGTGCACAAATAGAAAATAAAATTGTCTGGAAAACATAGTATTTTCTCTGTCACAATTGGGAACTCTTGCTGTTATTACTATATCTGAGAAAAACGATGATTATAAATATAAAATGATATGCTCCTGCTAGATAAATTGAGTTGAGATTCAAACTCAGAGGCCACACTCCTACACACAACATAATGCTATCTCCTAGATTTATTTTGGACAAATCAATGTTAATTATAAAAGAGGCCCATGCACTCATAATATAGTTCAACTAATAAGGAAAACATGAATGGATTTCTTTTAGGAATTGAATGATTGCTTGAGTGTATTTCTAAAAATAAGCCAGAATAGCTACCTCTTGTATTATTTATTTTCTGAATCATTTAGTTCCAAGTGAAATGGTTTTTGACTGTTCATAAATCAGATGGAAACTAATCATTTGTTTTAGCTATATCAGTTTTAATTAATTATTGGGCAATCTGAGCTCTTTCTGGCTTTGCTTTGTGGAATTCAGAAACAAAGTTAAATATAACTTCTCTCCATGATGACTAATTAAAAGAAATTAGGGCTAACTTATCT
The DNA here is from genome assembly GCF_902686455.1 of Sciurus vulgaris. Taxonomy (NCBI): domain Eukaryota; kingdom Metazoa; phylum Chordata; class Mammalia; order Rodentia; family Sciuridae; genus Sciurus; species Sciurus vulgaris. The sequence continues at coordinate 17,608,315 of NC_136470.1, read as the reverse complement.
ACATGGATAATTGGGTCATCTACATGAGACACTTCCAATTTTGAATCAATAATTTACTGCTTTTTCCTAAACATTATTGAGACTTTGTGACAACTTGGGACTACCTAAAATGATAGTTTAAAAAATTCTGTTTCTTCATTTTGATGATAGCTCACACACTTGATTTCCATTTTGGTGCAAATCTTGAGTTCTTATATTTAGTTTAATACATTTTTAAATGTATCACCTATAAATGTTATATGAAAACTCTTTCTTGACCTAGGAACCGTAGAATGTCCCCACTCCTTAATAATCACAGATTATTTTATCTCAAAGGAATAAAATGAGAAACTACTGTCAAATACGAAGGTAGAAATCAAATGAGCGCCACCTATTTGATTTTCCTTTTCACAAAAGCATTCTAGACATCAAGGTATATGATAAGCCCAAATTCATGTTTTTCTTTTTTAATTTGTTCTTTGTATTTGTACATGACAGTAGAGTGTATTGTGACAGGTTGCACATGAATGGAGCATAATTTATTCTAATGGGGACCCCATTCTTGCTGTGGCACATGATGTGGAGTTGTACTGGCCATGCGTTCACCTGTGAACATAGAAAAGTTAGGTCTGATTGGTTCTATTGTCTTCCCTATTCCCTTCTCTCCTCCCTTCCCTTCTCTCCTCCCTTCCCTTCATCCGCCTTTGTCTAGGTCACTGACTTCTATTCTCCATCCTCCCCCTTGTTGTGTGTTAGCATCTGAATATCAGAGAGAACATTCAGCCTTTTGTTTTAAGGGGAACTGTCTTATTTCACTTAGCATGATAATCTCTCTCTCTCTCTCTCTCTCTCTCTCTCTCTCTCTCTCTATATATATATATATATATATATATATATATATAGTGAATTGAGCTGCTATAAACATTGAAGTGACTGTGTCACTGTAATATCCTGTTTCTAATCCTTTGGGTATATACCAAGGAATGAGATAACTGGTCAAATGGTGGTTCCATTCCAAGTTTTCTGAGGAAACTCCACACTGCTTTCCAGAGTGGCTGCACCAATTTGCGCCACCACCAGCAATGGATGAGTGTGCCTTTTTCCCCCACATCCTCACCAACGTTTATTTTTACTTGTATTCTTGATAACTGCCATTCTGACTGGAGTTGAGATGGAATCTCAGTGTAATTTTAATTTGCATTTCTCTAATTGCTAAAGCTGTTGAACATTTTTATATAGTTTTGATCATTCATATTTCTTCTGTGAAATGTCTGTTTAGTTCCTTTGCTTATTTATGATATGATTTTTGAAATAATTGTCTGGCACCATTATTCTGTCATTTGATTTACAGAACTGCTCTGAAGGCTCGTGAGTGAGTGTGTGTGTGTGTGTGTGTGTGTGTGTGTGTGTGTGTGTGTTTGAGGAGAGTGTAAAAAAGAACAACTTAAACTTGCTAAATGTCTTCCAGGCAACTGTGAGATAGCTATGTTGACCTGTGTATCTCAGAGAACATTGGAGAGGGGAAAATTAGCAAATTTGAGCTAAGTAAGGGTGAAAATTGACATAAATTCTACAGAGCATTGTTTTAAATATCTGATTTTGCACCAGACCTGGCAGCCCATGTCTGCAGTAACACCAGCTCAGGAGGTGGAGGCAGGAGGATTCCAAGTTAATGAGACCCTCAGCAACTTAATGAGACTCTGTCTCAAAATAAAAATACAAAAGGACTGGGGCTGTAGCTCAGAGGTAAAATGCCCCTGGTCCAAGCCCCAGCACTGCCCTGATCTGATTTTGCACTGGACTTTGAGTCTTCACTTTTAGTCTTCAGAAATGTGAGTCAATGTCTGTGGCTTTAAGCCACCCAGGTTGTGGAATTTTGTTGTGGCAGTCCTAGGACCTAATACAGAGGGCTGTCAATCAAGCATGAACAGGGAATATTAGTCTTATTCGCTAGCTCCTTCTTTCTCTTTGGGTCGAGAGGTGAATCCCTTTCACAGAGAGGAAGACCATGACTCTCAGGATAACATGAGCCTGGCAGAGTCATCAGGTAGATCAGAAGCTGACACAGCCACTACCTGATTTAAGGAACCCACTTATTTCCCCCCTTTCTCTCTCTCGGTGTTACTATGGTAATGGAAGAGGGGGTCGTATTGGTAGCCGTGGGCCATTTCACAGAGCCTCTGTAAGGGATTTAATGTTCAAAAAAGTAAACAGCACATCTATTCCCTTCTCCCTCCAACTGTCTCACTTTCCTGATAGGGCCTGTGGTTTTCTTTACTGTCCGGGAAGCTGGATTATTCACTCTCGGACTCAAGCTTGGGGGGAAATGAAAACGGGTCATGCTTTCTGCATCAGAACCCATACAACCAAGTTCCATCAAGGAACTGCAGTAACAGTTGCCAGCACTAGGTGGCAGCACAGCTGAGCCTACGGAAGCTCAGGTCTCCAGAGCAGCGCACATCCCAGAGCTGAGGATTTCAATGAACTCTCCATCCTCTGCGTGTACCTCTGGTTGCACCTTGCCTATTAAGCAAAAGTGATGCCCATTTATGGTTAAAAGAGTGTTCAGGACTAGAGAGGGCTCATAATTCCTAGAGAATCACAGTCCTCAGAAGCGAAAAGTGAAGCAGACACCTGATGCTGCATTAAGGGAACAGAAAAGAAAACCCTCAACATCTGTGCTTTGAATCCCTTCATAATGTCCCCACCCCACCCCCTGCCCAGGTGAGGCAGTGATGTTACTCCCTACCTTCCCCCACCCCGAACATGCAATTGAACCCTTTCTCCAGAGTCCCTTTAGGATGACTGCAGTTCTTCCTAAGATGCTCTTAATAATGATTTTGGTTAGATTTCACCAAGAGGCTCTCAGTGTAACTTACTCCATCTTACAAATTGTGGCTTTGGCAACCCTCATCCTACCTTCCCTTGACTGAAACCTGTGAACTGTGTTTTGGGGGATATTAAGATCCTTCCTTTAACTTAGTGCTGACCCACATATCAAAGCCTGGTGCCAGTTTTATGGATAAAACCACATCTCTTATTTAAAGTCATCATTTTTTTAATTGACAAAAGACTAAGTCAGCTGCCACCTGTGCTTTGAAGACATTGAGGATACATTATAATTTGTTTTCATGCAATCAACCTTAACTCAGTGGAAAGTAGTCCTCTTATAAGACCTCTGATTTGGAAGGGGCTTTCTTGTTTGTGTTATATATGACATCTTGCCTTTAAAGATAATTTTCAAGCAAACAGAACAATAAAAAGTAGTTTGGATTAACTTAATTGCAAAAACGTACGTCTAAGGAGACATAATGGCTTAGGTTTCTTCTGAGTCCAGTGGAGTGAAATAAAAAATCCAGGTTTCTTATTTTATTTACAACTGCTGCATTTTACAAATATGTCCATTTCAAAATGTAGGCTTTCATAAATCTGTCATTTGGCACATTAAATAGTCTAGGATTGCTTACAGTTTGGTCATTAAGGTCTTTTTTAAATGCAGCTCATGTTTTAGAAAGCTACACCCAAGTATAGTTTGCTGTATTTTATTTAAAATTAAGATTTTTAAGACCCAATATTCTCTTATATTTCAGCTTTAGATTCCTTCCCCAACAGTAAAAATGCCTGCATAAAAATAAAATATTACTAACCGATTTACCTGTAACTGATTCTGGGTTAAATCCGCCACCTAGTGGTTATATGAGGAAGTTTACGTTTAACTTTTAATGATATTAATAAGAAAATTGCATTCTCTTTTTCTCCTTCCACAGAAGGTCTTAGAAAAGATCAGTATTGGTGGTTGGCGAAAGTATGCCTAATTTAAATACAGATGAACCAAGGTGACATGAGGTGGAGATTGTAGAAATCATATTTGGAGTATGCTAAAATGAAGGCTCCTTGTTCAGACACCTGTCATTTACATGGTAAATTGACATTACACAACCAAAACCTGTGCATATAGTCCAGAAATAAAAGGTAGAGGTGTGCATGTGTGAGTCGTGTTTGTGTGTGTTGTGTACTGTGTATATGAAGTGTATGTGTGTGTGTGTGAGAGAGAGAGAGAGAGAGAGAGAGAGAGAGGGAGGTTGGGGTTGGGGGACAGGTGGGGCAGGGGGACAGGCGGGGTGGGCCTCATAAGGACCTAAGGATCTGGAAAGTTGCTGGTGCCTGCTCACATGGGCCACAGGAACATCCAGTCTCTGCTTCCTCCAGAACCGTAGCCATCTACGTCCACCAGAGTTCCCTCAGCAGTATCCTCTACCCAGGCACATTCTCCTTCTTCCTTTCCCAAGGACAGGCCACCCTCTTGCCTCATCTAGCTTCCAGAAGCTTATTTTACCTTTTGCCACAAGAACTTCAGAGGCACATTTTGGGGGTGCATTCCATATTAGCAAATATGCCTTGCCTTCCAAAAGATCTCTGTTTCTCTTTCCTATTTCATTGCTTCCCGTCTTCAGGAAAATAGCTTCTGACAACAAAATGATTCACGATAGACTCCCTGAACTTCAGAAGAGAGGTGTGCAGATTGTCAAAATCTGTGTATTTTGTTGGCTTTTCCTTGAAAGTACAAGATCCAGGAGGAGGACTGAGCTTCCTCATCCCTCTGTCTCTGCAAGAAGGACCCAGGACTGCTGATTGATGTCTGATTCTCGGTCTCTAGAACGACAATCCCATGACCAGTTTAAATCTTCGGAACAGGAAGAGAAAGAAATATTTTTGCTAACTTAATTTATCTGTAATATTTTAAAAGTGACATTTAATATAACTCATGAAAACAGAACATCAGGCTGAGAAAATTTTGAACAGGTAAATTGCAGACAAAATATGATATGATGATGGAAAATATAACATTTTGAAGCCTCATCCATGTGCGTGGTGATATGTTAAGAACTTTTCAACTATAAACTCTTCTAACAATCCCAACCCTGTATGATAGGCTTATTTTGGTCCCTATTTAGCAGGTTAGGAAACTGAGTCATTGTGAAACTTGCCTACTGTCACACAGCTGGAATGTGGCAGAGTCATGATTTGAGCTGAGTCCTGCCTCCGGTCATGTTCTTGATCTCAGCACAGTCCTAGATTTTGTGGTGACAGTAAAAAGTAAAATTTTCTCCATGTTATCATTAATTCAACAAATACTTGTTAATACTGACTATGTGTCAGGACCCCGGGACAAGCACTGAGGATAGGGAAATGAACGATCTGGTCCCAGCTGTCAGGTCTCTCATGAGTATTTCGACCTTTGAACACAGCTGTGAGAAAACTCCACCACCACAGCCCTCGCCCACCAAGCAGTTCTAACAAATGGTGTCTAGACACCACACACCACAGAGAGGCTGCCTGGCCAGCCATGAGGTCACCCAGCACGGCAGTCAGCAGCACGCAGGCTGTGTCGGCAGCATCTCAGTCCTGCTAATTGGGACAGATGCAGAGAGTGATGACAGCAGGCCACCCATGGAGCTCTGGCACAGCCAGCCAAGGCCCAGGGAGCAGGAAGAAAAAACGGAGATGAAACCGTATTTGCAGACGGAGCAATACTGGCAGATAAGAACATGTAGGTGAGACCCTCCTGGGACTCACCAAGGAGATGATGGCCATTTTCAAAATGGAAATTCCCTGATCTCAAGAACCAATAGGACCTCAGGAAATGAGGTTCCGTGGAAATATATACTACATGCAATCAACAATGGGACAAAGCAGAAAGATAATCAGCACACATACAGTAAGTACATGTACATACATGTGCCCACACACACACACACACACACACACACACACTCCCAATAATCATGAAGGAAGCTGTGGATCTTCTAGGGTGGGGAGGAAGGTCCTGATTTGAGAGAGACTCCTTTGACAATGGCATTTCAAATGAATAGACAAGCTTTAGGAGTAATTGAAGGAAGACTATATCAGCGACCAGTTAAGAGCTGGTAGCAGAGACCATGGAAATGTTCAAGTGAAAGTAGCAGGTTGAGAAAATACAAGTAAAAAAAAAAAAAAAATGAATTTGACCTCTCTCTAATCTGAAGTTATCAGTAGAGTTGATCTAATGCTGTGAGGATTGGCAGGAATATTCTAGAAAGATACCAAAAAGAATGAGATAAGGTCATTTGATTGCAGGAAATTGCTATATATTTTGACAGGGAAAATCACTAAGAAACATCCTAAGTTTTAGTGCAAAAATGTCCATTTTATGGGAACTAATGAAAGTTAATTTGTTTTAAAATATGTAATAACTTAATTTAAATTCTATAACTGATATAAATACATTTTGGTATTATCTTTTATGATTTGAGTAGGAACTTTCAAAAATAATAGACAACAAAAATAAAACAATAAAACATGATGAGAAGCTAATTATGAAAAAACTGTGCATGTATATTATATTATGCAATTCTTTTTTGGGGGGGTAGGAGCTGATAACAATTGCTTACTTAATCTATGTCCTTGCAATATTGCAATTAAACCATAAGATGAGAATTAGATACCTATTCATTTTCTTCCATATCAAAATTTTTCAGCAAATCAGAGATGCTTAGAACATTTTAATAAGTCACCTTCCTTTATTTCAAAAGTTTGTACTTTGCAATGTATTTTTTTATCACAAAATATCTGACAACTACACTGTCACATTTGGATGTTGCAAGAATAAAGTTAAGATAACATTCATTAAGCCTTCTGAGACTGTTATTATAGAGATTTTAGATAAATGTTATATTGATATTAGAAGAAGCTAAACAGTCCATGAAATCCTCACGATGTTTATTTTTTAATTGTGAAAGCTTGAAAGCCATTTGGTTTCTGTTACAATTTTAATATTTAGAGTCAACACACAAAGGAGAAAGACGACATAAAGGAAATTTATTTATTAATGTTTGCATTCGTGTGTGTGTGTGTGTGTGTGTGTGTGTGTGTGTGTGTGTGTGTGTTGTTAGGATGAATTAAGCCCTGCAAAGATATTCAACCCCTAATCCCTGTGAATGTCAATTTATAATGTCACTACAAAAGGATTTGGCAGAAGCAATTAAGTTAGGGATCTTGAGATGGGGAGATGAATCTGGATCATTTGGATGGGGCCAATGTAATCCCAAGGGTCTTTGTAAGAGTGACACCGAAAGATAGAGTGAGTGATAGGCAGGACCACGGAAGCAGGAGGTTGGAGTGATGTGAGGAAGAGCCAGGAGCCAAGGAATGCAGATGAAAAAGGCAAGGAAGCAAATCTCCCTAGAACCTCCAAGAGCAGCCTGCCCTCATGCACCTTGACCTTAACCCAGAGAGATGGATTTTAAACTTCTGACCCCCCAAATCAGCAATAAACCTGTATGTTTTAAATCACTAATTTGTCATAGTTTGTTACAGCAGTTCAGGAGACTCATGGTGTGTGTGTGTGTGTGTGTGTGTGTGTGTGTGTGTGTGTGTGTGTACTGATTCGTGTACTCAACGATACCACTAATGTTAAGAATATAAGTCAGGTCACCCTCACCTTAATTGAATCAAAGTGAACTTCGGGGTGAGAATTCTTGTTTTTAAGGCACTTTTATACACAACTGTACAGTTTCTGTAAAAGACAAAACAACAAGAATCAGCTCTCCTCAAGGACACTGTTTGTTGACTCTTCTATCATTAATATTCTTTAGAGACCATCTGGAAACGCTTTTGAGTAGGAGAAGAGAGATTTGTTTATTTGGGAAAATATTGGTATAAAAGAACCCAGACAGAAACAAACAGTTCTTCAGTCCACAATTGCAAGGAAGAATGCTCATAGTCAACTTCAAGTGACTTCAGTCTGAATTCTTTGCCAGGACCCAAACAGGGACAGCGCCTTTCAGGGTGAATTGAAGGTTGGGAGCATTTGCCTGCCATGTTCTCTCCAATGCTTTTCTCTGTACACCTTCTAAAGCCTGAGTATTTCTTGGTTTTAATACGCAATTCCTTTCCTATTAAAATGATGTCATATTTACGTTTTGTCAGAAACTGAGCGTAATAATGGGAAATCAGTGGAATCTCCATTTGCATTTGCAATTCTCCTGAATTAAGGAGTAATTTGTAGACCATGATTAGCAATAGTTAGAAGAATGCTGGAAGCCTCCACGTGACCATGGTGTGAAGACTGGTTCTGAAGCCTGCACCCCTCATTTCTAGGGTACCTTGTTGGGTTTGTTCAAAAGTAGAAAAAGGTTCTAAAGACTGACAACAACCATCTTCTACTCCAGGCTAGTGAGAGAGGATTCCTAAATATCCAAAGATTTATGAAACTGATTATTGAAATATTCGTAGTTCGAAATTAACTACTGAGGAGCATTTATACTTCAGAGATTAGCAAAAGCTACAAATCAAGTCTATCCCATGCTCCCCCCAGAAATCTGGTGAACCTACTTCCTGCTGCTAATTGCTTTTCCTCTCTTAAAAACAATCTTGCTTCCGTTTTCCCTGAGCTACAAGACTTTTCAGGTAGGACTTTGGGTCCACCTTACCCCGATTTCTTTTCTGAGGACCAGTATTTCATTTGGTCAGGGCCAGTTCATCCAAAAAATGCAGTAGACACAGGGCTTAGGGCTCTGAATACTTGCAGGGCCCAACACATTTAATTTATTTCAAATTAGATTAAAAATGTGAATATTTTATGTAGATGCATAAATATGTAATATAGCACACATTATATATGATATATAATTTAACATATAGTGAATCCAGTCTGAGTTATATTAATCTACATACCTATATAGTCACAAAATATAACTTTTGGATATTTTTGTATAGAGGAAGGGGACTGAGAAGGCAATAGTGCCTCGGGCCAGAGTCATAATTTAGTGGCCCTGCCCCAACGCCCTCCTCAACCTCATGGCCCAGAGTTGACAGTAGAAACGGCCACTCCAGTGTCTAATGCTTTAGAGGTGGGCATTCCATTACCCCTAGTGTGGAAGTCTGAGTTCACTACTCAGTTCTTCTGAGAGTGTCTGATTTTCATTAATACAGCCTCATCATCTAGGACTTAACTTGTGATTCTTTCAAAAAGATGGAAAACAATAAGAAAGCTGATGCATGGATTCCAGTGAATAGAGCATCTGCTGCCTTTGCCATAGATACCATTTTCAGTCTCCATTTTCTGTTCTGCTTTGCAATTGTTCAAACCAATAGCATGAATTTCAAATATCCAACTTCCTTCAATGTTTTCTGGTATATTCATAAATACATTCTTTTAGAGGTTTAGGGTTTTTTTTTTCCTTTTCTTTTAAAGTTGGGTCCTATCTTTACTAAAATCTTGAGAGTTAAGCATTTATCAGGAGTGTCAAGTAGAGCTGGGAACTGCATGGTGTACTGTACATCTGGGTCACAGACTTATTAAAGCAGTTCAAGTTGCCCCTTTAGAATAACTTTTTTGCCACTGTCATTTTAGTCTTTAGTCAAATACTTCCTCCTTCTCTATCCTTTGCTCCTGCTCCATCACCACCCTTTCATCCCTTCTCCCCATACAGGGACAATTCATTACATGTTAAGTACTTGGCAGAGCTTAGTAAAAATGGAAACATTTGGGTTCCACTTCTAAGGTTTCTAATTCAGTAGGCTTAGGATAGAGACTCCAAACTTGCATTTTGACTATGCCCTACTTTATTGATGAGGCAGACTAATGAAATTCTTTTTGACTTATACAAAAATGGAACTTTATTTACCAGATACTTTGCAAATTGCAACAAGCCCAGAGTTATATGGAATTTAGAAAATGACTGAGGTGACAATGGAATATGATATTAATATTAGTTGACAGCATCCAATGTACAGGGCATTTAACGTGTTAATTTTAATCATCACAGCAATCTCTGAGGATAGGGGCTATGATTACCATTTGACAATTTAAAACTGAGACTGAGAAGGATGAGTAATTTCTCCTCTTCTTACATACAATAAAGAGTAGAGACAGGAAATGAATCTAAATGTAACTCTTGCTTTGGTGAAGTTGGAGAAAGGAGAGAGTTTATCTACTGATTTTTTTTTTCTTTATATGGCACCAAGGATTGAACTCAGGGGTGTTAAACCATGGAGCTACATCCCCAGCCTCTTTTTTATTTTTAATTTTGAGACACAGTCTTGCTATATTGCTGAGGCTGGCCTTGAACTGGCAATCCTGTCTCAGTCTCCTGAGCCACTGGGATTACAGGCATTAGCCACCATGCCCAAGAGTCTACTGATTTTGATAAGAACTAATGACTGAGGACATTTCTTTTCCAGTAATTCTTAGCTATTCACAGAAACTTGAAGACATCACAAATCAAAAAAATAAAAAATAAAAAGGGATTTTTGTGTATTTACCCATTTGATAGTTCGCTAATATTTTCAGGTACAATGTTTTGAGATCCTTGTTTTTATTTAACCACAAAGTGGTACATGTCTTTGCTTGGGCTGGTTGAAAGGAAAAGTTCATCTGCTACTGGGTTTGATTGGATCTACCTGTTCACTGGCCATGTTTGCTGTACCTCCACCTCCAGTCTGCCTCTAAGTAGCTGCAAGGTCTCTCAAGGTCAGTGCCAGAGCCCCTTTAGTGCATCACTACAACCCATTCTGGCCGTGGCCGTGAAGCCAACATGAGGTTTTTTAATGTAGGTGGGATCATGCTACTTTTTCTTTTGATCCTCTCTTTTTCTCCAGTATGATTTCTTTTCAATTGCCCCTACGATCAAAAAAGTACTTAGCTCACTAGCACTATCTACAAGTCCTCTGTCTGTCCTCCTCCACTTTATGTCCTCTGCTTCATGGCTCCAGGCTTTTCCTAGTCTCCTCTTCAGGCCACCTTGCTGCTGCTTCTTGAACTTCCCACATCTTTCCGTAGTAGGGCTCTGCCCTTGGTTTTCCAGAGACTTGTCTCTCCTCACTGCCTGTGTTATGGTTTGGATATGAGGTGTTCCCCAGAAGCTCAAGTGGGAGGCAATACAGGAAGTATCAGGGGTGAAATGATTCCATTATGGAAGCTGTAACCTAACTGGTGGGTAAACCCATTGGATGTATTAATAGTTTGAATGGATCACTAACTGTAGGCAGGTGCTACATGACTGGAGGAAGGTCAACCCAAGTGTACTCTCAAGAATTGTATTGTTTCTGGCTTTTCATGCTCTGTTTCCTGGCTGCCCAGAGCTGAGCAGCTTTCCTCTACCCTTCTGCCATGAGTTCTGGCTCATCTCAGGCCCAGAGTGGTGGAGTCAGTTATCCATGAATTGAACCTCTAAAACACTGATCCAAAATAAACTTTCTGTCCTGTAAGTTGTTCTTGTCAGGTAGTTCACAGCCATGAAAAACTGACACAGCCTAGTTGCACACATACAGATTCCCAACCCATACTTCATTTCCCTGATGTTGCTTACTCAATTAAATGCCTGGTCATGATAGCCATAAAACCAAATTCCTGCTGGGTGTGGTTGCTCACACCCATAATCCTAGTGGCTGGAGAGGCTGAGTCAGGAGGATCCACAACTTCAAGGCCAGCTCAGCAATTTAGTGAGACCCTAAGCAACTTCTTGAGATCCTTCTCCAAATAAAAAATTAAAATTAAAAAAGGTAAGGAGATATAGCTCAATGGTTAAGTGCCTCTGGATTAAAAAAAAAAAAAAAAATCCCTATTCCTCTCCTTCATCGCCCTTGTTCCTTTGGCATGTCTACATTTTCTGGTGTGATGAATTGATTATATCTACCTCCTGCTATAGATGCTAAGGTCCTTGGGCACAGGGATTGCCCCTGTTTGTAATCATCATTATATCCTGAGAATTTAAAACAGTGCTTGCCTGACATATATATATATACATATATCAGCTGGTAAAAATACTTGTTAATTATGCAATCAAATGAAGGAATGAAATTGAAATGTATGAACTTATAAATAATGGATAATTAGATTTATGTATGCATGTGTAAAATAATACATGATAAAAGGGAGTCATCAACATTTAATTTTTTTATATCTATGAATTTTGATTTGTGTAAGAGGAGGGTAAAATTTCCTTTGATTTAAATTTTTATATTGGGTTTTTAAATTGCACATCATCTGGCTGTCATAGCTTTGTTCAAACCATATATATACCATATATATATTTATATTTATATAAATATAAAATCTGGACTCAACTAAATAGGATGATCATAATTGTCTTTTAAACAATTTAGTTTTATGAAATTCTTCAAATGCTCAAAATTATAAGAACTTAGTACATTAGAGGGTGTGTGGGAGTCAGGCCATCTATAGCCTACTCTTTCTTCTAGGCCTGCTTGGACTCAAAGTGGGAATACTATTTCCATAGTAACACGGACTGATCAGGGCCCATCTGAACTATGACTTAGTGAGTCTGACAGAATCCAACTTATAATGACTATTTTGGGACAAATCTTCATTTGATAACCCACCATTGGGCATTCCATCTGTGACGAGACTCAGTCATATGTGGAAAGTTGTCTTTTCAAAGATTACAGATCTTCGTTGCAAATGATATGCTCTTGTCTCGGAATCCCAGGGACCTGTGTTGTGTCACTCCCACTGAAGCTGGTCATAAGTTCCATACTGCATATTTTACCATCGACACCTCTGGGACCATAGGGCTACTGCTGTCCCACGGGTCATTTTCAGGGGCATGCCCCTGCATGGTCACTATCATATTGAATGACTCAACCATTTCTTCTCTAACAAAAGGAATGAGGACTAACCCAAGTTCAACCACACATTCTTCTGTTGACAAACTCTTGATTGGCAAAGTTGTGGGGATGATAAAGTTCAGGATATTGTGCATGCATGTCTTCCAGACCAACATTCTCTACCCTTGGCCAAAAAGGGATACAGAGAAGAGTAAAATAACTCCTATGGTTGTTAAGTAAACTGGCCTGGCTCTCATGTGCCACAGTGTTCTTCCAAACATAAAATAATAAATTAAAGAAAATCACAGAATACTATGTCAAAGTTACTCTATGACTAGTCTGTAAACACGTCTGACCAAGCACAGCCTTATAAGAAAAAGGTTCAAGAAAATGGTGAAGAACATGGTACAAACCACAGAGTGATCAGATATCCCCCCGTCTCTCCCTTGGCATCTATGCATAGCTAGTACTTCTTTACCCATTATAGTTTTACCTTACTTCATCCATTGTTCCTTTAGGATATCTCAATTATAGAATTTCTCTTACTTTGGTAGTACTTAGTTCAAAACAAAAGCCTTATTTAGGGATTCCAGCCAAAATGATCCAACAGAAGCCCTACTTCTCTAAACCTTCCCCTGCAAACCTTTTATTAGAAATGCTCTGTGGCTTGCCATGTGTTCTTCTTCACAGCAAGGGGTCAACAGATCCACCTTCGACTACTGATTTGATCCTGATGGACTTTGATTGAAGGCATTGATAGTTCTTATCTCAATTTTCAGTTTTGATTATATCATTATTTGTGTAGTTACTTGTTAATGTTGGATCCCTTGCAGAATTTTCAAAGCAGGAATCATCCTGATTTTGTCCACACTGTATGTACAAAGGCTTCACAAACTAGGTATATTACATTGTATTCATAAATACTTGTTGAATGAATTGGAAAGAAAGATTCTATGGTTTATAAATTAGGTTTATATATTATATATATTGTATGGTTTATATATTAGTGCATGTGTGAGACAATGCAAGAAGGCTTACAGGTAAAATGATTAGGTTATAAGAACCTTAAGCCAATCAGTGAATTAATCCCCTGATGGAGATTAACTGAGTGGTACCTGCAGTCTAATAGAATGTGGCTGGAGGAGGTGGGTTACAGGAGGCCTACCTTTGTGGTATATATATTTGTGAGTGAGCTTAGGCTCTCTCTGTTTCTTGGCCATGTCCTGAGCCACTTTTCTACACCACACTCTTCCGCCATGATGTTCTGGCTCACTTTGTGCCCCAAGGAATGGAGCTGGCCATCTATGGACTGAGACCTCTGAAACCATGAATCCTCAAATAAACTTTTCCTCCTTTAAATGTTCTTGTCAGGTCTTTTACAAAAGGAAATCTGCAAATGAAAAAATACATATTTGTTTTGAAAAAAATTTTTTTAAATGATCCTATTTGCTATGTCAATTGTGTATAAATATGGCAAGTCTAGAACCCATATTCTTACTTTACAAAAAATCTACCTTAAGGAGAAGTTGATCTGCAAGTCTATCTCCCACTTCTATTCTTGGTCTATGGCAAAAATCTCAAAAAATAAAAATACCTTAAAAGCCAGGCACATGCCTGTCATCCCAGTAACTCAGGAGGCTGAAACAGGAGAACTGCAAAAAACTTAGTGAGACTCTGTCTTAAAATAAAACAAACAAAAAAAGGGTGGGGATGTAACTCAGTGGTAACTCACTCATGGGTTAACTCTGCAGTACAAAAAAAAAAAAAAAAAATTACCTTAAAAACAACTTCTAAAATGGAATACTATATGACCATTAAAAGAAATTCAGTACTGATACTTGCTACAACATGGATAAATTTTGAAAACATTATATTAATTAAAAAAGAAGCCAGTCACAAGAGACCACATGCTACATAATTTTATTTATATGAAATGTCCAGAATAGGCAAATGTACATGGAAAGCAAATTAGTGGTTGCCAGGGATGGAGGGTGGGAGGATTAGGAGTTAAAGGGTATGGGGATTTTTGTGGGGTAATTAAAATATTCTAGAATTTATTGAGATGCTTGCACAACTCTCAATATAGCACGAACATGAATTGTACAGTATAAATGGGTGAATTACATAACTGTATAAATTGTATCTTAATAAGGATGTGAAGGAAAACATAGCTAAGAATACAGCCTTTTATAACCAGTAGAGATGGTACTGTTGATGTTTTTAATGACATGGAAACTAATAATATAACATTTTACAGAATAGAGTAGAATGAGCACACAATGTGATATAAAGTACATTTATAGACAGAAAGGACTAAAATGAAATGCCCTAAAAATGTTATTTCTACTTATACTGTTTCAAGTGGTTTCATTTTTCACTGCATCGTTTTCACATTTTTTCAAATATTAGATAGAGATGATATTATGCATAATCAGACAAATATTATGGAAATATTATGGCTAAATCACTGTGATTTTTTTTCTTGATACAGATCTAAAAATTTGATTTCTTTCAAGACAACCATAACTCCCAGAGGACACAGGAAATACAGACACATATATGATTATGATTATATGATTATGAAAAAGAGTATCTTATTTTTTGAGGCCTTGTTCAGAGAATGACCTGTCAGAGATTAATAAACTCTGATGGTATTTGGTGATGGCAATTTAAGTAAAATTACCAGCAGGAAGAAAGTAAAGTCCTAGTTTCTCATAGCTCATCCTAACACTAAAACATCCTTGAAGAAGGCAGCATAAAATGTTTGTCATTCCATTTATGATTTCCCAGAAATGGAGGAGGGGGTACTTGACCTTAAAAACCCCAAACTTTCTTCAGAACATACTTCCAGAAAATCTCAAGTGGTATATAAAAACTCTAAATGAAAAATACATAAAACTTATACAAAGAAAATGTTGAAATCTATAATGTCATTCATAGAAGCAAAGAAAGATTTTTTTTAGGAGGGTAAAGCTGAAAAAAAGTGAGGTCTCATGTAAAAAGGATAGGAGAGAAGGGCTAGAATTTTGGTAAGTAATTGAAAACTCTTACACGTTATGACACAACACAGTAGACATTGAGAGCTGTCTTTGAGGTGTGTACATAAGAAATACACAGCACAGATTCTGTTCTCAAGAGGTTTCAGGGACACTAAACAAAGACATGTTGAAAAGCACATAAGGATGCTTCCAGAACAATATGGGGTCAATAGCAAATTCACATTATGAACATGAACATGCAGGAGAAGCAGGAGAGGGGTCCTTGCAATTCGTGTCCTTCAAACCAGGAGCTGGTTGAATTAGAAGATCCTGGCACACGGACAAAGGCTCTTTGGGACGTGGAAGTTTATTTCATTTTCTTTTGACAATGGTCTTAACTGACCTAGTTGCCTTAATTCATAGGTTCTCCTGTTAGAAGCATTTAAAACTATTGCTCCCTACTTATTCACTTCCACTTCTATTTTCTGTGATTGCCATTACTTGGTTTCGACCTTGATTTTACTTCCTCTGAGAATCTCAATTTGGAAGATGATATGGATGAATGTGTTCCACATGTGGAAGCCCTAACATGATGGGGCTTTGGGAGGTAATTGGGGCTAGATGAGGTCAAGAAGGTGAGCCCTCCGTGAAGGAATTGTTGCCCTTTTAAGAAGAGACATTAAGAGAGCTTGCTGTTTCTCTCCCTGTACCCTCTCAGGGCACAGCAAGAGGGGGCTGTCTGCAAGCTGGAAAGAGCCCTCACCAAGGTTGTCTCCTCACTGGACCAATTCAGACTCCCAGCCTCCTGAATTATGAGAAAATAAGTGATTATTGCTTAAACCTCCCTACAAGCTCACTAATACAGTAGACTTTCCACACCACTCTTAAAAAAAAAAAAAGAAAAATTAAAAAAAAATACTTTTTGAGTAGTAAACTATGGTTAGAAAAAAGTTAAGAAAATCAAATGGTAAAAAGCGTCTTCAAAAAGTGTAATTATTATGTCCAAATTTTGTAAAATTCAACAGTCGGAGCAAGGATATGTCTTGGTCTCTCCTTTTCCACTTTATGTATCTTGACTGTTTGCCAATAGTTTTCAATTAATTAGATATTTGATTTTCTTAAAACAGAGATGAGGAAAAGTATTTTCCTGAGTGCTATCTGCTTGTCTTCATTTTCATAAAATGGGAATGATCTGAAGAAACAATGGTTTTGCTATCTTGTTGTTTACAAAACATGAACATCATTTTGGAAATTTGTCTTGAAACCATCTTTCCTACTCATATCAAACTGTACTCGTTTTAGTAGTCAGTATCAAATCACTCGAAAAATTATTTGACTAGTTTCCTTTGTGGTTTATCAGCATGGCAGGCACTTGGAGAGATTTTGTTCTTAGAACTCGGTTCTTCTGTGGCACGACTGAGGTTTTTCAACCGTCCTGATGTGCATCTGGCAACAGATGCTAGGAGCCATTTTTGGAATAGACCCATGTTAGCCATACTCCACAGTCACCTTTGACTTATCATTCAAGTGTGGAAGAGGCTAGTCCTGCCTACTGGCCTGCCTTCACCTATCCTGGCATTTCAAACAGAGCTTAGTGTCCAAATCTAAGCAACTTGAACTGCTGTCTCCAATTAACAGTAGAACATACCTATTTTAACCAGTCACGGTTAAAATTACAAAATAATTATAATCGAAGAATTTTAATAGAAAGGATGGATACTTCCAGAAGGTGCTTTAGGAGACAATCTGCAGGACAGTCTTCTAAGTAATTTAAATGCAAGCGTTGGATAAAAATATGTACAATGACTGTATAGGTCAAACATAGCACTTTTACCTATAAAAGATAGACTTCACTGGACTTTATTTAAATGTGCTTCTTTGGACTTACTATCAAAGCATACAAATCATGGAAGTGAAATTTTATAAAATCACTTTTATGAACATTGTGTTTTGCATAACACCACTCTGTAGCTCCAACTTCATGTCCCTGGAGGAAATGTATCTGAACACCTGGAATACCTGAAGCCCTGTAGGCACTAAAGAACAGATGTATTTCCTCCTCTCAAACAGTTATATCACATTTGCCTGTTCCCTTTGGATTCTAGGATGCATGATTAGAATTTGTATTGATACTAACTTAAAATAATATATTTGTTTTTTGTTCTATTGTTTTATTCTTTCTCTGGTATGTTGATTGTGCAATACTCTTTTCCATAACTCTATTTAAACCTATTTTTTAATAATGTAAAGGTACAAATATATGATAAATGATTTGTTTTAATATTAATGTTAAATATAAAAACCAAATGAAATTAATGTGCTACAACTGTAATCCCAGCAGCTTGGGAAGCTGAGGCAGGAGGATTGCAAGTTCAAAGCCAGCCTCAACAAAAGCAAGGAGCTAAGCAACTCAGTGAGACCCTAAATAAAATAATAAGATACAAAATAAGACTGGGCATGTGGCTCCGTGGTCAAGTTCCCCTGAGTTCAGTCCCCGGTATCTCCCCCTAAAATTAATGTGTTAGCTTTGTGTCACTGTGACCATAATACATGACAAAAACAACTTAGAGGAGGAGTTTGTTTTGGCTCATAGTTTCAGAGGTTTAATTCATGGTTGTCTGAGTCCATTGCTCTCAACCCAAAATGAGGCTGAGCCTTATGATGGAAGGACCTGGTGGAGGGAAGCTGCTCCCCTCCTGGGAGCCAGGGGGCAGAGGAAGGGGGGATGGGGCACTGTGAAGATGAACTCTTTCAGGGCACACCCCCAGTGACCAGCCTCTTCCAGGTACACCCACCCTCCTAGTTGCCACTCAGTTATTCAAACTAGGATGGACTGATTAGATCACACCTCTCACCAATCCAATGATTTCATCTCCAAATATGCCTGCGTTATTCGGGAGTTTGGGTGGGGGGACACCTATATCCTAACCCTAATAATTAACCTGATGTGAACCTAAAGGTTCAACCTCCCAGGTCCTTCTCCAGAAACAGAGTAGTAAGCACCGTCTATCCTGGCAGTAGAAGGTGGGCCACCTCAATTCTCTTTGCATAGACTCTAGAAGAAACATTACTAAATACTACATAATCTTACTTCTAAAAGACAAAAAAAAAAAAAAAAAAAAAAAGATTACAAGCTCCCACTTCTCAATTTTATGAGACATTCCATGGAATCTAAAGGCACTATAACTGTCAATGCAGACACAGGAGCTTAGGAAATTGTACACAAGTCCACGTAAAACTTTTACAACACAATGACCCATTTCTGTGGACTTATGAATAGGGCATGGAAAATTCAGGTTTGTTATTGAAAACAAATCTTTCATACTAAGACAGCTAGATTCACATGCTCTTTTCAATATTAACATTTTAATATAATTAATAAAGTTAATTTTTGATAAAAGAAAGAAAGAACAGTATAGCTTCATGGCAAAAAGAGAATTGGGCTAAGATTGATTTTTTCTATTTGTTCTCATTTGTTACACATGATAGTAGAATGCATTTTGACACATCATACATAAATGTAATATAACTTCTTTTTCTGGTTGCACATGATGTAGATTCAAACAGATTTTCTAGTCATAGGGTAATAATGTCCAATTCATTCTACTGTCCTTACTACCCCCATATGCCCTCCCCTCCCTTCACTTCCCTCTGTATAATCCAAAATACCTTTATTTTACTCTAGCCTCCCTCCCTTGTTGTAAGCTAGTATCTGTATATCAGTGAAAACATTGGATCTTTGGATTTTGGGGATTGGCTTACTTCTCTTGGCATGACATTCTCCAGCTCCATCCATTTACCAGCAAATGCCATCATTTCATTCTTCTTTAAGGCTGAGTAATAGTCCATTGTATATGTTTACCACATTTTCTTTATCTATTCATCTGTTGAAGGGCATCTAGGTTGGCTCTATAGCTTAGCTTTATGAGTTGAGCTGCTGTAAACATCCATATGACTGCATCATTGTAGTATGCTGATTTTAAGTCCTTTGGGTATATACCAGGGAGTGGGATAAGTGGGTCAAATGATGGTTCCATTCCAAGTTTTCTGAGTACTTTCCATATTGCTTTCCATAATGGTTGTACCACTTTGCAGTTCCACCATTGATGTACGAACATACCTCTTTCCACACATCCTCACCAACATTTATATTCTTGACAATTCCTTATATTCTTGACAATTGCCAATCTGTCTAGAACGAGATGAAATCTTACAGTAGTTTTGATTTGCATTTCTCTAATTGCTAGAGATGTTGAACTTTTTCTTTTCAAATAATTGTTGATCAATTTTATTTCTTGTGTGAAGTGTCTCTTCAGTTCTTTGGCCCATTTATTGATTGGGTTATTTGGTTTTTTGGTGTTAAGTTTTGTGACTTTTCTATATATCCTGGAGATTAATGCACTATCTGAGGCACATGTGGTAAAGATTTTCTCTCACTCTGTAGGGTCTCTCTTCATGTTATTGATCGTTTCCTTTACTGAGAAGAAGCTTTTTAGCTTTTTAGCTTCCTGTTTTTTGATTCTCAATTTTACTGCTTGTGCTTTAGGAGTCTCATTAAGGAAATCAGATCCTAAGCTGACATGGTGAGGATTTGAGCCTACTTTTCCTTCTATTAGGTGCAGAGTCTCTGTTCTAGTACCTAAATCTTTGAACCACTTTGAGTTTTGTGCAAGGTGAGAGACAGGGACTTAATTTCATTCTGCTACATATGGATTTCCAGTTTTCCTATCAACATTTGTTGAAGAAGTTATCCTTTCTCCAATGAATATTTTTGGCACCTTTGTCTAGTATGAGATAACTGTATTTATGAGGGTTTGTCTCTTTGTCTTCTCTTCTGTACCATTGGTCTACGTGTCTGTCTTGGTACCAATACCATGTCATTTTTGTTACCATGACTCTGTAGTATAGTTTAGGTTCTGATATTATGATGCCTCCTGTTTCACTCTTCTTGCTAAGGATTTCTTTAGCTATTTTGAGTCTCTTATTTTTCCAAATGAATTTCATGATTGCTTTTTCTAGTTCTATGAAGAATGTCATTGAGATTTTAATAGGAATTTCATTAAATCTATAAATGCTTTTGGGAGTATGGCCATTTTGACAATACTGATTCTGCCTAAGGATTGATTTGTCAATGTAAAAAATTTCTTGTTTTCCCCCAACTGCCTCACAGTGATCTGCTTCACTGAATAGAGTTGGTCTAATAAAGATATATTTTTATTACTTGTTATCTTTATCCACTTTTGACATTTTCCCACAATGTCTAAAGTGTTGTAATAGCATATATGTGATCAGTCAGAGTTGTCTTTCCAGAAATCCAGGGCACTTAGGTGTGGGCCTTTCATGTACTGACAATGTCATTAAGATTGAGATTTATAGAAAACTCAATATAAAGTAAAAGGCTTGAGATTACTTAGAAGACCTCTGGCTGATGTAACAGTATTGAGCTCTATGCTTTCCTCTTCATCTTGGTTTGACATCTCTATCTGGCTTTTCTTTCTATTACCCCCAAATGCTTATTCTCTGTGACAAATCCTGACTCACGGATGAGTTCAGAGGCCTTCTCAGCAGAGGAGCTAGCTGCCAGGTGGTGAGGATTTTTAAATAGAAAGCCAGACATCAGAGAGTTTATTTTCAGAATAGACTAACCACGCCTCACCATACATGAGAATAAAATAGGCATGGAAGAAATTTTTCTTTATAATTTTCATTTATCTTAATGCTAGATGCATAGATTTCTTTATAAACTGTGGTTAGTGGGACTTAAGGCCATATTTAATTTGTTGTAGAAAAATGAATGCACCGTTTTTAGCTCAATTATCGTGGGTTAAGTTTAGATATGTGGCTTTAAATCTGAAGCCACATCTGAATTTAATTCAATTTTTTGGTGTGTGATAATTTAGGTGAATTGATTATGACACAGTCAACCTGGGCAAAGAGCACAAGGACTGAAATAGGTGTAGGAACTATTAGTTCCCCTTAGTTTTGGGTTTGTTATCATTGAACTAGCCAAAAGAAATTGCAGAAAGAGTCTTGTTTATTGCATTGTGTGACTTTCCCAAGAGAAAATCTCCTTATCTAGAGTTTATCTTTCACTGAGTCATCAATATCAGGAGAATGCGCAACTTTAACAGAGGAGGCAGAGAACCCCCAAGTTACTCCCACTCTGAAGTTCGACACGATAACATGAAGACATTAAACAATTAAACAATATATGTCAAGATTTTAAAATCTTGTTTGTATGTTTTGGCAGAATAGTTCTGCTTCTTGAATTCTTTGTAAATGTTATATGCAGAAGATATCATTACAAAATTATTGATATTTGACAAGCATTGGGAACAACATCAAAATCCAAAGATACAGAATAAGTACTTACCTCATCTGGGGAGCTGTCTTCTCCACTTTTTAAGTAAAAATACTTCTTTCCTGGATTCATGTTTTTCTCTTTCATGGTTATTCTTCTGTTTTGTGCACTCAGATCTTCGGATATTCCAGTAGCTTTTTGAGAGAAAGAGTGTAAAGAAAAGATGAGATAAAGTGATTTTTAAGATTTCTTTGTGTGTCTGAAAATGGTTTCAATCCATACTGGAATGCTATAGTTTGATTAGATTTCAAATGTAGTTTGAAAGTCATTTTCTCAGTTTTTAATGTATCATGTGATTGACTTGCATCTTCAAATGTTACTATTGAGAAATCCAATGTCATTATAATATTTCATCCTTTATAGGCAACCTTTATGTTCAGGATTCTGAAATTCCACAGTAAGATGCCTTGGTATAATTACTTTTACTTTTACTTTGCTTTACTTTATGAAAAGGTCTTTATATCTGCAATTTCAATTCCTTCAAATCATTTTTGTGCATTATTTTCTAATATTTTTTCTTCTCTTTTTCTCCCTATCTTGAACATTAGCCTTTCTGGATTGAGTATTTAATTTTCCAAACAACTTTGCATCTCCTTTATGTGTTATCTGATGGAAAACTTACTTTATTTTATTGGTTCAATCTTTTTATTGATGTTTTTAGTCTTGCTTTGAATTTCAAGGATCCCCTTCGTTCTTTAAATATTGTTTATTTTATTATTTTGCATATTTAATATTGCAGTACTTATATTATTCTTATCTGTAAATTTCTCTTTCATACTTTCCTCCTCTTTAAATAAATAGCTGCTTTTTGTGCAAGCTTCTTAGTATGCATGGGACAATGATAAGAGCAAACTTTCATCATTGTTTATCTTTTCTACTGTATGTTTGGTGCTACTTATTAATTTCTGCTCCTTTCCTTTGTCTTTTTATTTATTTTTCTTTTCTTCCACTTATATTTTTGAGGTATAACTAATTTAGGGGTTTAATTTCATTTTACTGCATATGGATTTCCAGTTTTCCCAGTAGCATTTGTTGAAGAGGCTATCCTTTTTCCATTGTAAGTTTTTGGCACCTTTGTCTAGTCTGAGATAACTGTACTTATGTGGGTATGTCTCTGTGTCTTTTATCCTGTACCATTAGTCTACTTATTTTGGTGCCAATACCATGTCTTTTTTGTTACTATTGCTCTATAGTAGAGTTTAAGGTCTGGTATTGTGATACCTCCTGCAGCATTGCTTTGGTTATTCTGGGTCTTTTGTTTTTACAGATGAATTTCATGATTGCTTTCCCTATTTCTATGAGAAATGTCATTGGGATTTTAATTGGAATTGTGGTAAATCTGTATAGCACCTTTGGAAGTATGACCATTTTGATAATATTAATTCTGCTGATCCAAGAACATGGGAGATCAAGGTCTAACTAATTTAATTAATTAGTTCAGTAATATCATCTTTAAGTGAACTGACTTAATGAAATTAGCTCATTCATTTTCAACCATTCATTAAAAGATATTCTCCTGATGAAATGCAAATAATAAAGAAACTTCAAGTTGACTTCATATACATATGATTACTTTAGTTGATGCAGAAAAGATGTGAAATCAACATGAATCTGTGCTTAAAAATAAAACAGATTTAGAAGCAGAAGACAACATCCTCCACCTGGAAAACCACATGAAATACCATTTAGTAAACATCATAGCTAATGGTGATATGTTGAAAGTATCCCTAAAGATCAACAGCAAAGCAACAATAAAAACTAGCCCTACTTATATGTAAAACTGTTGTACACAAGTCAGGGCAAGGAATTCCTGAAAAATACCAACTGAAATAGAGTAAAAAATATAAAGTCATTCAAACTTTACTCCTTATACTTAATAATCTGTAAATGGATTAAATATGTAAATAAATGAAAATAAAAATTTTGAAAAATGAGATAATTTCCTTGTGATCTCAGAGTGAAGGACTTTAAATCTGAATTTTCCAATTGAGGACAACAAAAAATTTGTAATTTCAGCTACATTAAGATAATCTTCTGCAAAGTAAAAAATTAATAATAATTATAATTTTGCCAACATTATTACTTCTGAGATTCTATCTTATGAATATGTATCTTCTCCATGTGACATTATGACATTATTTACAAGATAAAGTACTGGAGATGCAAGGTGTACAGCAATAATGGAATAATCATTATTATTATCATCATTATTATTATTACTATTACTGAATAATAGCTAGTTTGAAAAAGAAAATGAATGCTTCCTGATAACTTTATATTCAGAATAATTTACTAAGTGAATAAACAAAGATATAAGGCAATATAAGACATTTTTTGTGCTGTGCTACAAATGGAAAAATCAAGATACATTTGTTTTGTGAAATTATATTCCTTATAAATAAACAGTTAAAAATTACATAGTAAAAAAAAAGTGGTTTCCTAGAGAAGGTGAAAAATGTAAAGATCCTGGAAACTGACAGACTTTTCAATGTATATATGCTTTTATAGTTTTGATATTTTTACCATATAAATGCATATCCTACTCATTAAGTAACAGCAATATAAATAAAATAAAAGTAGCCAGTAAAATTTTAACCAATATGTGCACAAACTCTATATGCTAAAAGTTATAGAAATTACTAAAAGAAATAAATGAGATAAAAGGTATTCATATAAAACTCAGTATCAAAGTCAGTTATCAAAATGCTTCACTGAATCAACTTACTCTCAAAATTCTAACAGGTATTTTAGTGGAAATTGTTCAGATGATTATATCATTCATATGTTGGTACAAAAGTATTTAAATAATCAAGATAATCTTGAAGAATAACAAAATGAGAAGACATGTTTTGTCAAATATGTGGGCTTGTTTTAGAGTAATTATAATAAATACAAATAGTCCCTGACTTACAATGGTTCAGGTTATGATTTTTTTTTTTACTTCACTGTGGCAGGCGGAACCGGGGCCCAGGGTTACGCACGTTCATCCAAAGATGGCCACCGGCAGAGAGCAAATGGCGTTCTGAATATGCCTGGAGAAAGGCAGAATTCGTTTACAATTGGCTGTATTATAATCAGTTCAGCCGCCTAGCACATGGACAGATACACTTTACATGTGTGCTCCAGCGAGTGACTGCTTGACCTTTAACAGGATTGGATGGACATATCTGGTTACAATTGCTTATGCATGAGACTGCTTATATATTGAGGGTGTTATTGGAATAAAGGGGGAAGCTGCTTCATGAACTTCTAAAGAGTATGTCTCTTCTGTCCTGCTGGTCCAGCCGTAAGCCCGAGGAGCTGAGGTTTTGGTAAGCGAAAAGACAAAGAAGCCGCGGTTTCCCATAAGAGAAGCCCCGCAGTGAGCCACTTGAAGCATCCCTGTCAGCAAGCAGCCGCAGATTTCCACAACTTCACGATGATGCAAAAGTTGTATGTATTCAGTGGAATCCATGCTTTGCATTTTGATTTGGATCTTTTTCTGGAATTATGATATGCAGTCTGATACCCTCTTGATTCCGGGCAATGGCCATGACTCCTTAGACACAGCCTTATCATGAGTTGAGGATCATCTGTACAATACAGTCATAGAGCAAGGGCAGACATACAGACCACCAGAACAAACAGCAAACCAGAAACACACAACCCACGGCACATACTTAGTCTCTAATGGTGGTGGTGGGGCAGGGATGCTAGGCCTCACCACCCACCCACATGCCCTGCCCCCACATCCTTTGACTTCGGCTGGAACCAACTGAGTAGTTCCGACCAATGGGCCATGAATGGAAGTGATGTGTGTCTCTTCCACACCAAAGCAATCAACAGCTATTGGATTGACAAATAAGAGTTTGACAAATAAGATTTGGTATTATTTAGGTTCTTTGTCTAGGCAAAAGGTATAAAGATTTTGTACTTTTGTTTTTCTTTAAAATGTACATATACTACTTTATGTATTATTTTTTTCCTGTGTATGCTATTTTCATGACTCTTGCAAATTGTATAAATAAAGAATAAGTAAGGAATGACTTTCCACCAAAACACTAGATAAACAAAAAATTTTAAATCAATCACTACTATTTACATAACATACTGTCATATTTTACTACTTGGTACATGATATATTTCTTACTATACTGTTTTCATTGATTTAACCTTCACTCAATGTGAAATGGCTTGCTTATTCCCCTTAATGATTTTTAACTTAAAATATTTTATATCTGATATTATTTTTACTTCTGCTTTCCTTCACTAGTGTTTTCCTAGTAGATATTAAAGTTCCTATCTTATGTCTAAATTGTGTGTGTGATTTTAAATAAATATTGCTCTAAAAAGCATTTAATTTCATTTCAAACATTTTACTCTGGAATTTTATTCCTTTAAATGGGCCACATATACCACAACACAAATTTAATATCAAACATTATTGTTGACTTTATTTCTGTCAATTGTCTTATACATTAGGGTTTTATGTTTGTTTGTTTCTCTTTTTTTCTCAGTTTCTGCTCTTAACATATAAACTCTTTAATTTACTGTTGTTTTCGTTAGCCATTTAGTGGGCAGATATCCTATTTTAAAATTTATAAGTTGTTCTTTACTGTTTTCAAATCTGTTGCTGTGTGTGTGTATGCAAAGATTTAATAATAAAATGTCATTCTTTAAAAGATTTTGGTACATTGTACACAAATGGGGTACAACTTTTGTTTCTCTGGTTGTATACAAAGTAGAGTCACACCATTTGTGTAATCATACATGTACATAGGATAATGATGTTTGTCTCATTCTATTATCTTTCCTTCCCTGCTCTCTCTGCCCACCCTTCATTTTCCTCTATTAAATCCATCCTTCCTCCATTCTTGCCTCCCTTCAACCCCCCATTATGAATCATCACTCATTTATCAGAGAAATCATTCAACCTTTGGTTTTTTGGCATTGGCTTATTTCACTTAGCATGATATTCTCCAACTCCATCCATTTACCTGCAAATGCCATAATTTTATTCTTTTTATGACTGAATAATATTCCATTTTGGATATAAACCACAGTTTCTTTATTCATTCATCTGTTGAAGGGCATCTAGGTTGGTTCCACAATCTAGCTATTGTGAATTGAGTTGCTATGAAAATTAATATGACTGTGTCACTGTAGTATGCTGATTTTAGGTCCTTTAGGTATAAACCAAGGAGTGGGATAACTGGGTCAAATGGTGGTTCCATTCCAGATTTTCTAAGGAATCTCCATACTGCTTTCCAGAGTGGCTGCACCAATTTGCAACCCCACCAGCAATGTTTAAGTGTACCTTTTTCCCACATCCTCACCAACCCTTATTGTTGTTTGTACTCTTGATAATAGGCATTCTAATTGGAGTGAGATGGAATTTTAGGGTAGTCTTGATTTGCATTTCTCTTGTTACTAGAGATGTTGAACATTTTTTCATATATCTGTTGATTGCTTGTACATCATCTTCTGCGAAGTGTCTGCTCCTTTCCTTAGCTCATTTATTGATTGGGTTATTTGTATTCTTGGTGTAAAGCTTTTTGAGTTCTTTATAGATTCTAGAGATTAGTGCTCTATCTGAAGTGTTTGTGGTAGAGATTTTCTCCCACTCTGTAGGCTCTCTCTTCACATTGTTGATTGTTTCCTTTGCTGAGAAAAAAACTTTTTAATTTGAATCTATTGATTTCTGCTTTTATTTCTTGTGCTTTGGGAGTCTTGTTATGGAAGTCTGATCCTAAGCCAACATGATGAAGGTTTGTACCTACTTTTTATTCTGTTAGATGCAGAGTCTGTGGTCTAATTCCAAGGTCCTTGTTGCATTTTGAGTTGAGTTTTGTGCAGGTTGAGAGATGGGGGTTTAGTTTCATTTACTGCAAAAGGATTTCCAGTTTTCCCAGCACCATTTGTTGAAAAGGCTATCTTTTCTCCATTGTATGTTTCTGGCACCTTTGTCTAATATGAGGTAACTGCATTTCTGGGGGTTTGTCTCTGTCTCCTTTTTTGGTCCATTGGTCTACCTATCTATTTTGGTGCCAATAGCATGTTGTTTTTGTTACTATTGCTCTGTAATATGGATGAAGTTCTGGGTATTGTGATACTACCTGCTTCACTCTTCCTGCTAAGGATTGCTGTAGCTATTCTGAGTCTCTAATTCTCCCAAATGAATTTCATGATTGCTTTCTCTATTTCTATAAGGTACGTCATTGGAATTTTAATTGGAATTACATTGAATTTTTATTGTGCTTTTGGTAGTATGTCTATTTTGACAATATTAATTCTGCCTATCCAAGAAGATGGGAGATCTTTCCATCTTCTAAAGTTTTCTTTAATTTCTTTCTTTAGTTTTCTGTAGTTTTCATTGTAGAAGTCTTTCACCTCTTTTGTTAGATTGATTCTAGATTTTTTTTCAAGGTTATTGTGAATGGGATCGTTTTCCTAATTTCTCTTTCAGTGAATTCATAACTTATGAATAAAAATGCATTAAATTTATGAGTGTTGCTTTTATATCCTATTACTTTGCTGAATTCATTTATGAGTTCTAAATTTTTTTAAAGGATGGCACTGAAGCAAAGACAGGACTTAGCAAAGAGACAAATGGTCTGGATAACAAACATGGGTCCGCAAGACATTTCAGTAGATTCCATCATTCAGAGTCTGAGAAAAAATAAGGTGAGCCTTTCAGAGATCTGATTGGCTGTAGAATGCAGCTGCTGGTTGCTCAGCTCACTCCACAGGCACAGCTGTGCTGTGAATTAGATGGAAGGTAAAAAAGGCTCCACAAACTTTCTAGACATTATTGAGAAAAATAATATCTGGTGCTTCCAAAATGCAAGGTCTGTGATTTTAATGCTAATGTGTTCTGGAAATATGTTAGCTTTCCATTTTTAGGCCAGGCCTGGGGAGGCAGTTGTATATTCATTGTTTTGAATTCTGTTTTTTTTTTTTGTTTGTTTGTTTGTTTGTTTGTTTGTTTTAAGAACAAAGGAGAAAACCACAGGACCAGTTGTGGATTCATGCCCACAAACTCTAATCACCCATCACAAGATCTAGAGTGGACTTCAGACTGATCAGCTGTATTTGTGGGAGGAAGAACCCTTCCTTATGAGTCAGGTTTCTTAGGCTGGACAATTTCTGGTAACAATATGTAGAATCAGAAACAGGCCTCCTCAAATGAAAACACACTGAAGCAAAAGCAGGAAACTGGTGGTGTAGGTAGCCCCTGTCACACATTTATCATCTTTGTCAGACAGGAGCAATGCATCTAATATGACTCAGAGGGGTACTTTCTCTAGATGTGGTAGATAGACCCAAAATTACACAAAACTTGTGAACATTTCATGAATTACTTCATGGCAGAAATATATTTTCCCCTCTGAATATAAATTCTTGGTTTCTGTATTCTTGACTACTGGCATTGACCCACTGGTTTGTCAGTGGGGCTGAAACCAATATGGTTTCTCTTTCTCTGTGGCATTTATATGTCTGTTTTGTTTGGCTACAATGGTAATAAGATGACAATTTTGGCTAGGAAAGTAACTACAGGTTCAAGGTTGGCTTATTGTCTTTCTTTCTTTTCTCCCTCCCTCCCTCCCTCCCTCCCTCCCTTCCTTCCTTCCTTCCTTCCTTCCTTCCTTCCTTCCTTCCTTTTCTTTGCCAGGTATTGAACTCAGGGGCACTCAACCACTGAGTCACATCCCCAGCCCTATTTTGTATTTTATTTAGAAACAGAGTCTCACTGAGTTGCTTAGCGCCTTGCTATTGCTGAGACTGGCTTTGAACTCAAGATCCTCCTGCCTCAGCCTCCCAAGCTGCTGAGATTAAGGCTGCACCACAGCACCCTGCAAGGTGTCGGGGAGTGCCTTGTTTTCTAAATGTTGTTGGTGTGATGTTAATACTGGGACAATCTTTCATCTCTTTTAGATTTCTATGTCCATTATAAATGAGGTTCATGGGGTGTATGACAATGAATTAATACAAACTGTGTGACTCTAACAAAAGACTGTACACATTCCAGTGAGAAAAATCCACACACTATAGAAGGTATTTCATCATCCTTCAGGTTAAAAGAACTATTCTTCTCAAAACGAAAGAAAATAAGAAACTTGGGAGGATTTCCATTGGTATTTTTGAACTCTTAAATTCAAAAAGTCAAGATATTTGATTTTGGATTTTAAGTTCTTTGAATTTTAGGGTCTCGATGCTTTAATTTGCAAAGGAATTTCAACTTTGAAATCTCTATTTTGGAACTTGATAATGGAGGTGATTTGCCTGAATTCCCTATAATGCTGGAATTTTCATCATTAGAGCCATTTTTTGCATGTTAAAATCAAGGGCTGCCAGGTGCTTCACTCTCATTTCAGAGTTGCTTCTGGATGAGGTGCATGTTGATTCCAGAGGTGCGAATTCATTGACTCAGTATTTTTGCTGTGAAATGAAAGTTGATCAGAAGCATCGCTAAGTAAGCGAAACCAATGTGATGAATGAGGCATTGGCAAAGCCCACTGATGGTGAAGGAGGTATCATGGTGAGTGCAGAAGGCAAATCCACACTCAGAAAGAGCTAGAAAATACTAGAACTCCCTCCATGGGGGAGAGATCCCTCTGTAATCAAGCTTCCACCAGTTAAATGGGCTCTGTCATTTCCTTACCCTGACGGTTTGGAGGTCAACTTTAGTCTCTGCTATTGGCTATTCAGACAGTCAGAACTGGTAGCCCTCATATCTGGTTTTAAAGGGTAACACATGTTGTAACCATGCATAACTTCTGGCTCTGGCATCATTAACACTTTGCTCATGAGTCACTCAACTGGCTGATTTGATAAAGGGGCAACTTTGCATCCATAGAGCAGATATCTTGAGCAACATTTCACTGAGAAGTTCTTAATGCAGCACCATGTGGGGAGTATTACTCTCCCTGGGGCATATTCTTAAAAGTCCACATCCATTCATGTCTCAGATATTTTTATAACAAATACAACTTCTTTCTCTCTGGATTCTTAATTGTTAGTCAAACTGTTCCTCACTGCCCATGAATCAGTATGGCTATTTTTCCCTTCATGAAAATTATACAGGCAGACGCAGCCCTGAAAATTTTGTGCTGTCTACCTTCCCTCCTTACAGATAACTATGATTCCACAGAAATCCATTTCTTTTTAGTATTTTACTCTTTATAAATCAGAGTGCAGATGTTTCGTCCTGGGGGGGGGGGGGGCAAGCAGAACTCATTCCACTCATTCCACAGGTATGGAATAAGGGGGAAATGTAGGATACAGGCAGTATGACTCATCAGCTTGTACACATGCCTTGTACCTTCAGAACTGGGTCTGTCCTGGTCTTGTTTATAACTTTTCTCCTTGATGATAGAGGGCTGCCATATTCACACTCAACTTTGTGACTTGGAGGATCAGATAAAGCCAGATGATGCTGGGTTAACAGGTCACAAGGTCATGTAAGTCCTATGATCAGGCATCCAAACACTTCAAGGACTCAGTAGAGAGAATTTGTTTATCAGAACAGAGCATGGAGTTCCTCACTGTGATTCTCCTCTTAGCTTTGCCACAGGCTCCACAAAGAATCCTGAGCTGCAGGTCTCTTTGGAAAAGGCCCAGAGGAAGATCAACAGTGCATTCGCAAAGCAGTGTCACGAGGTCCTTAAGCATATCTAAACTGAAATATTCTTTTATCTGCTAGGTTATGAAGCACAAATGACAAAGTGGTTTACTCAGCCTGGACCAATTGGAGAGTCTTTTCTTGATCTGACCCACATTCAAAGCTGGCACCTTTACAGGATGCTTGGTAACTGGGTCAAAAGAACTCACCAAAAATGATGTGCCTGCAGATTTTTTTTTTTTTTAAATAGGATCATGGCTCTTTCTTAGATGATAGGAATGCAAGAGAGAAGAAATTCTAATTGTATTCTAATTTTTATCTTTCTTAGCTCCCTGGATATCTCCAAAACTTCCCTGAAGTAGCAGACTTCTGATTCTTTTCGATGGAATTTTCTTATTTCTTGCTTTCCAGTGATTATTGACCAACTTTTATTAATAAAGCAGTCTGTAGGATATGAGATGATCAAAGCCCCAGAGAAGTCAAGAGTAGTAACGGAGTCAGAGAATCGATGGTAGTCCTGACCAGAAGAGTGAAGATGCATTGCTGGTCACAGACAAATGAAAAGCAATCACTCTGGTGATCTTAGAGTAATTGCTCTAATATCTTATATCTGATGGATATGTAGAAACAATTGCCTAGCAAGAATGGCATAGGTGTGTATATTTTTCACAGCAAAAGTTTACTTCCAGTCAACACCTAATTTCATGTAAAGTAATCTGCTTTTACTCCCCGAGTCACAACTCCCCAACTGTACCTGCTATCTAGGAAAGTTAAATGGGGATGCATTGGAATCACCACAGCTCCATCTCTTAAGACTTAGAAGAACATAGTGTTGCTCTTGTTTTATTCATCTTGTCAGAGGGAAAAGAATTCTGCAAACCGTGCTACCCTAATGGTTGCCGCTCCAAGTTTCAGGGAACCAATGGAGTCTAGAGATTTTACTTTAAACTGTGCATTCAGAAGCTGAGTTCCTCTTTCTGCAGTATACAATGAACAAATGCACTGGGCTCATTTTCCAAGTCTAAGATGAACTTGGTCAGTGTTGGGACTAATGACACGTTAACTAACTCAGGCTAACTCCTTACTCCCTGGCGAGTGAGCAAGATCAAGGCCTCAAAGGCAGTTTCAATAGTTAATGATGATGAATCGGACCACCGTCAGGGATTGGTTAACAACAGTTCCGCGAACGTGATCAGCTCGTGCTTGCCATGTAGTCCTATGGGACTCTCGCCTGCGTGAACCCCCTGTGCCTTGATAACCTTTAAGGTGATTGGTTCCCGCCTAGCCCCCAACCTACATAAAAGCTGTGTGATTTCCTCAATAAACAAGTTCCTGCTGTGACTGGTCTCCCTGTCGCATCTGATTGTCCTCTGCCTGGAGGGCTGTGTGCGGGCGGTCAGTCAGCCCTACCTATCCTGGTCTGACCTTGTTGGGGAGTGTCCCCTTCCCTTGCCGCTAGGTCGAGAAGAGCAAGGGGGCTTAAGACCCCAACAGGTCAGAATGCCCATAACTTCAACTCTGATTAGTGGTTCATGATGGTGTTCAGATCTACAAAGATGGGCCCTAGCTCAAAATGAGATACCAGCAGGTACAGGAATTTTCCCTCACCACTGCAGGTCTCTGTGACCAGCCACAGGAAGATCAATGGTACATACACATGGCAGTGTCACAAGGTCCTCAAGGTATCTAGATTTCTCTTTATTTAAGGTCTCCAGACATTTTATGTAGTATAAATCTGGTAATTAAGTACTGGGGTGGGCCTCTCTTATCATCATGGCTCACATTTGATCACCATTCAGTATTTTCAAAAGCTTTCTATTACCAGGTCCTTAAAGTGAGACTTTAGGATGATTCTAATAATTCTACCCAATTCAGTTTTAGGGATCCATAATCATCTATTGCAAAGATCCTGGATGTTAAAACATTGTGATCACCCCTACAATCTTGCTGCCAACCCCAGAAACTACATCCACTACTCCCACCTTGTGTCTGTTGGCTTTGGGGTCACATGTTCCCTTCCACTTCTGCACTCATCTATATCGAAAACATGGTGTTCAATTCAATGACAATATGCCCCTCCCCAAGGCAGATGCTACCATGTTCGAGCCACATCCTTGCGGATTCACGATCTTGAAGGACTAAGGTATATGAGTTTAGGACAAAGTAAGCTGGTTGCCTGGTATCTATGAAAGAATTATCATGCCATGCCCATGGTCCATTTTTATTTGCTATCTTGTGCATGAATGAGGTGGCATTCTTAAAAGCATTGAACAGAGGTGATCAGTCTACTCTTATCACTTGAATTTTGGCCAGATTTAAGAATGAAAGGTAGATTCATAGACATGTTCTATTTGGCAAACAAAGAAAACCTGTTGGTTGAATAAACAAGCTCCTAGATTGGATTTATATAAGATCACAGGAGTCAGCAAATTAATGTGCAGCTATGTGCCCAGAGTTTTAGAATCCTGGCAACCAAAGGAGATTCACATCTCTTATCAGCAGGCTAATCTGATGTTAATCAGTTGGCAGGCTTGGCATAGAGTGCAATGACATAAGGCTTCAAAACATCTCAAAGAAATCTGTGGAGCCTCAGCTCGTGCAAGAGTATTTTCCAAGGGTGGTGGTGTATTTCATACAACAGTATCACAAGTTTCTACAGCATTGCTTGTTCTGACCCCACCCTTTTGGTATGGAAAGAGTATAGTTGTATTATTGTGCTTACCTGGAATTGATTTCAGAACCAGTTTCCTTTCTTGGGTGCGAATAATGTAAAAGTGTAATGTTTGCCAATGAAGTCAGAATTCCAGAGAAAACATGTGCAGGGCTCATCTGGTCCAGACCTTTGATTTCAGGCACAAAGATGAGAAAGCATTTCCTCATCACTAGGTTGAATTCTGAATCACCTTATCTGCGTATTCCTCAGTTTTTGCTCCAAGACATCGTTGAGAAAACTAGGAAAGTACACAACCCAGCACCAAAGTACAGGTTTTATTCATGTTACATTGAAGACCATACATGTATGATAATATTTTAGGCTCAGTAGAAATGACAAAAGAAATGCACTGGTTATACAAATAAGAATGATGTGCTGTAGGTCACATGAGAGAAAAATATGTGTAGAATTTTGATAAAAGTGTGAAGATCATTTCTAGGATGAAGATGGGGGATTATTTAAAGACAATCAGTTCTTGATTCTATTCTGCATTATTTTCTGTGCTGTGCAACAATTTACCACAAATTTCATGTGTTTATAACAAAACATTTATTATCTCAGCTTCTGTGGGCCAGGAGTACCCACATGGTTCTATCAGATTCTCTGCAAGATTGCAATTAAGGTGCTGCCCAGAGCTGTGTCCCTCTGTGGAGCCTCTCAGGTGGGGAAGGATGTACCTGAATCTCAACTCGGGTTGTTGGCAGGCTTGCTTTCCTGTGGTTGGAGAACTCAGCAGCTCGCTTCTTCACAATGAGTGCAGGAGAGTGCAATGGTTGATTTTAGGTATCAACTTGGAAGGCATTTTGGAAGGATTTTAACTTTCTTTTTTTAAGTACAGAGTGTTGAACCCAGGGGCACTCTACCATTGAGCTATGTTCCTCACTTTCTCTACTTCTTTGAATTTTGCTACAGTCTTGCTAAGTTTCCCAGGCTGGCCTCCAGCTTGGGATCCTCCTGCCTCAGCCTCCCAAGTCTTCAGTCATGGGATTACAGTCATGTGCCCTCACATGGCTGAGATTGACCATGGAATTAGTGTCTGGGGTAAAACCAATTGCTGTCCCTTCCTGGGGGTATGTCTTATGAAATCCATGAGAGCAAAAGCATCAACCTTCCCCCAGAGGGGATTCTACAGCAAATGGCCTTCACATTTCATCTGTACTATTATCTCTCTTGATCCCCAGGTCAGATTTGGACTCACCAACCTCTATAACCATTTCAGTCAATTCCTAACAATAAACCTCTCTTTCATTTTCTCTCTACTAGAGTTATTTGTATAACAAGTGAGGGAAAGAAAGAGGTGTGTATCATACATATCTTAGTTGCTTCTGTTTCTCTGAAGAACCCTAACTAATATAGTCACTTTACAGTTGTCCAGCTACTAAAATGAAGATATACACAATGTGTGGTAGTAAGGAAAGTGATATTTCATCATCTTGGCCAAATTCTATTAATGAGAAGCAGGTCCAAGATCCCCACCTACATTCCAGAGAGAGGGGATTAAACACAGGTAAGAACCCCAGGCAGTCAGAATCTCAGGGACCAACTTAAAGTCCATGTAGAGTAGCTAAAAAGCCTCTACATTCTACATAGCCATGAACTTATACTCTGGACCCTTGGACCTTTTCAGCATGACTGAAGGATCTCTAAATGAGAGGAGCCAAATCTGCAGCCTCAATGAGGAACATATAGGATTATGAGAAGGCAGGAATTTATAGATGAAAATAAGAGTGATCTAGTGGGGAGATGGAGTTAATCTCCCACTGGAAAGGTGTAAAGATGGGGAAGACAAGACAGGGAGAGGGACCCATCATTTTTATTGAAAATAGAAATGATGTTATTGTTATTATTACCCTTAATAATGTTGTTATTACCCTTAGGCCTTAGAATATGGAGTTGCTAAGAGGCTAAAGAAGTTCAAGCTGCAGAAAAGGGAGGCAGGTAAATCCTGATAGATATTCTCAGCCTTCAAAGATCTTACTAATGAGTTCCTTTGCTTCCTATCCAGATCAAAAAATAAGAGAGTCAACCCTCAGCAATGAGGTTCCAGAACAGACTCAGGCTGTGGTATAGAGAAATTCATCACAGGCACCTCAGCTGGAATGTGGAGGTGAAGATAGCAGGAACAGAAGGTGCTAACAATGATGTCAGAGCCCCACACCTGGCACTGAGTATGGTGATCAAATTCCCATCCCTGGGGAGAGAAGGGGTCAGAGGGAAATGGAAGTCATCCAGCACTTTCCTGTGAATGCTCCCCACAAAACTTAGTTTTGATGCCAATTGTGGAATTGCCCACAAGCTCTGGATTATACTTCTCTAGGGTGATGGAAAATCTGAACAATTACTTCACAGGATTGTTATGACAGAACGAGACTGGGTGTATGTTAAGCACTCATTAATATCATTTTCATTTCCAGTCATTGAAAAGAAATATCCAGACAGGTACTGACTTGATACCCTTTAAGTGTTTTTGAAGTTGAGATTATTGAATTGACTAAAATCTTTTCATCTAAAATAGAATTAAGGCAAGTTCAAGGAGTCAAAGCAATCTACAGTTTTCTTTTATTCTTATATAAGTTCTGCTTCCTGTATGTGATTGCACATTGACTGACAGATCTGGCAAGACTTACAAACAGATATATATTTCTGGGGGAGGACTTGTTCCTATTGGAGTAGGTAGGAGATGGAAGGTACTGGTGGTGACCATTGGAATTAAATTAGGATTTTCAAAAGTAAGTTTAATTCAAAGACTGAATTCAATCTTATTGAAAGAGGTAAGGCAGAACAGTACTTAAGGCAGACTAGTAAGTGTGAGCTGTAACCACTGGCCAACCAAGAAAAAGTAAATAGAACAGAACCCAGTGGAAAAGCGGTAAAACCATCCAGATCGGTCTGGCTTCATGGCATACACCTTCGCATGCAGTACTACTGTACAAGGCCTCACACAGAGGAGTCTTGCTTGTCTTAATCTTCTGATGCCATTGTCTTAAAATAGTTTATTAACTATTTTTTTTAAAAGAATGACTCCTCATTTTTATTTAGAACCAGGTTCAGGAAATTGTGTAGCCAGTTCTGCTCAGAGTCCAGGTGAAGGATCACAGAAGGAATCTCCTAGGAGGATGGCCTCAGGGTCTGCTCTAGCGAAAAAGAGTCAGGTGAAGCATTGGTAATAGGTAAATGACAATAACCTGGAGTGACCTGCTATTAAGTGTTCAGGGTACAGAACTGGCCATCTGTGAAGTTTGCAGTCAAATAATTATATCTTTTTTTTTTTTTATGGATGCTATTAAGTTGCATCTTACTTAAAAAGTGTTTTTTTTTTTTTTTTCTGTTCTACCTTCTCTAACTTCATAGAACACATTTGTGACTGGTTATTAGTCTTCCAGACTGATTAAGTGAAAGGAAAGAGCTGTGGACACTACAAAGGGGAGATCAGGTTTAAATACACACCCCCCCCACACACACACACCACATTCTTTGTCAATACCTCAGAGATAGCATTCTCTTGCTTTCAATGAGTTACACAAAGTGAACGTGCATTTAATATAAACTATACATATAAAAATCTACATATACAAATACATATTCATATATACATATACAAATCTACATATAGATTTGCTCAATGTTTTTGAAACTAAAACTCGCTGTTTAGGTATGCTTTTAGGCAGATTTTCTGGGGGCTTTAACATTGCCTGCCAAATACAGTGAAAAATCATATCCAGGCATCATAAATAAAAACAAATGAAACAGACAGCCTTTCCTATTGAATCATTTACTATACAGATCGTTTCAGATGGTCATTTGGTTCTATACAATTTACTTTGAAAGCCATAAATAATGTTAACATTATGATTTTGAAAGAAGTCTTTTCTAGGCTCTCTCTTTCTCACTCCCCCTCCCTTCTTTCTCCCTATCACAGTTCCATACACAACATGTATTGTTTCTTCCTTTTTCCCCATTATGCTCCCAGCCTGAAAGCAATGGAAAAATAATGAAAACAAATGGCCCATCAACAGCAACCCATAAAGACCAGTCCGTGTTTTCCAGTTGGGGCCAGGAAGTAGCAGAAGACTTCCACGCTGTGCTGTTGATGTCAAATCCCCTAGGTGATGCTCTCTCCTCATCACTTGGGGTGGAGGTGGGTTGTTTGGAATGCAGCATGTCACTGGGCGCACCCTTCCCCTACAGTGATCCCACCCAGTGAGGTGACCTGAATTGGCCTCCTGGGACAGAGCAAGGGTGGTTACCTATGTGGTCAGATTTCATGCCTTGATAAGTACAAACTTAATGAGACTCCTTACCTCATCTAATTATTTTTTTAAAAACAACAAATATTTTACCTATTACACTCTCTAGCAGAAAAGAGACAAAGGATTCATTCAGACTAGATTTTTTTTTCCAAAGCCTATCACAACCACCAACACAAAACAAAAGCAACATGTCTCAACCAGAAGCACCTCAAAACACACAGTAACCATTTCAGTAAGAGCTGGAGAGGTGGAGAGGTGGAACTGGGACGCCCAGAGAAAGACGGATGCTCTCCGTGGTCCTCCACCCTTGGGGGATGAGCTTCCCGTAGCCAGCAAGGAGGCTGGGAGCTGCCCTCACAGTGCAGGTGCGTCTTACTCATCCTAGTAACAGACAGTCCACAAAGCTAAAGTTGGCTAAGATAAGACTTTTAATCCACTCCGTGCCCTTAAGTATCTGTTCCCCTGGAGCTGAAATCAGTGCACAATCATTAAATCAAAACAGCATAGATACACCCCTCCCAATGGCTGGGAAGCAGCAGTGCATGAGGTATCCAGTGCCATCTCTTCATGGCCAGCCACATCTCCCTTCTTCCCTCTCTGCTTGCATGCCTTTTATAGGCTCTCCTTTCTCATCTCTAGTAAGTTTGTCCTTAAACTTAGAAACGAGATGACAGCTGACCAGAGCCAATATATAAAGTCCATTAATGCATTAAAAAATTATCCAATGATGGGGTTTGGGATATAGCTCAGTTGGTAGAGCACATGTCTAGTATATACAAGGTCCTGGGTTCAATCCCTGTACCATCAAAAAAATATTCAAAAATTACCCAGTCACAAATACAAAGAGATCAAGAAAATGCAAAAGCATTATTTCATCACTTAAGGTGATTTTGGAAACATCGCGGCGGTGACTTACAAACTTTCTTTTAGTTCTAGGACAAAACCAGACTGAAAATTTTATTTATGAAATGGTGAGTAATGACTTCATGGCTATACCCTTTTGTTTAACACTCCCAACACTGACTAGGATATTGAAACATCAGAAGTTGTTATATTTGGATTTTAGATGTTTCCTAATTATGAAAGGAACAAATGGCCATGTTTCTGGTATTTAGTCACATTAACCATTGAACAGTTTGCAATTTTCTCTTACAAGAACTTGCCCCTCTGAAAACCTGACTGTTAGAGTTAATACACACATGCTCATCTCACGCACGCATATGTACATGGGTATTGTAATAAAATATACATGCAATATACTACATAAAGTATATGCAATGTCTTTAGTTTTCTAGGTTAGTTACATTTTTAGTATTCTGTTCTGGATAAAAATATCATGTGTGAGATCATGGGTCACAAATATGTGATCCAGAAAACATGTTCTCTATTCACTTCTCATGTGAAGCTCAGCCATTAGCGTGTGAAGGCCAAGAGCCAAATTTAGATCCAATTTCTCTATTGAACTTGCTATACATTTCCTAGCAGTTAATTAAGTTCGGAGCTTCAGTTTCACTGGTTTGAGCCAAGGATACACACTTAGCTCATGCACTTCACAGGATTATTTTGATCTGGAGAATATATTATGTGAAAGCACTCTGGAATCTATAAAACATTTCATGAGCATATGTTTCCTGTCTATGGTGATATCTATTGTTTTCAGAGGGAAAAATGGTTGAATTTGGACATAAGTTATTCAATAAAATATTTATTTGTCACAATGTTAATATATCAATGTGAATGAAAAATAGAAAAGTCATTCTAATTAAAGGAAATTATTTCTTGGGAGATAGAAATTTTAAACATATATATTTTAAACACATAAAAATACTTTGCATATACCTAATAAATGTTAGATTTTAATTTTTGCAAGGTAATACCATATTTGTATTAAGAAATGAAGTCAGTTTTCTTAAATTTATTTTAACATGACAAATCAAACACAAGGGGGCGTCACCTCCATTTATTTTAAAATATTCCCCAATGGATTCTATATACAGTGTTTTTCATCATACCTAATAGCTCCACACATACATGTGACACAGTTCATTTCCTAAAATGTATTTGTCCCAGTATCAAAGTATGCACACTATAATTTTCACGTGCTAGTTATAATTCTAGTGACTCTAAAACTCCAATTTTATTTTCACTTAGTAATTCATCACACGTAGTGACTTAAAGCTAAAACAACAAAAAAGAATAACATGTACTGAACAATATGTAAATACTGTGCATTAAGACTTTGAACAATAAACCTACTAAAAGCTTTCAAGTGTCCCTTCCTTTCCTCTTTTTATAGTTTGGCCTAGTTCTCAGGCAAACTTGATCAAATTATCTTGTAGATTCAGAATTCAAGAAGTTGCCTGAGTCCCTGGAGAGGGAATCTTCTATAACATTCCCCTTAGGTCCAGGGTATGTAAGGATCAAGTTATTAGAAACTACAGCTAGATTGAACAATAATTAATTAAAAAATCTCAGGTTTATCCTCTGACCACCTCCAGAATTTAGGAGTATAGAAAGCACACATTTTAACAGGGAAAGATAGATGTGTGTGAGTTAGTGTGTGTGTGTGTTTGTATGTGTTGCCAGTGGTAGTAAGTACTGAGAATAGAGGCGACCAAAGGTACAGTATGGTAAGGGGTGCTATTTGAATAGATTATTTTGGAAGACCTATTGCAAAAATCTCTTTGATAGTATTCCAGGCAGCAAAAGCAGGCATAAAAATTCAGAAATTGTTCCCTAGCCCTGCCCCTATAGTGTAAATTAGCACCCACATATAAGAGAAAACATTCTCCAGCTCCATCAATTTACCAGTGAGTGCCATCATTTCATTCTCCTTTAAGGCTGAGTAATATCCCATTGTGTATGTGTACCACATTTTCCTTAGCCATTCATCTGTTGAAGGGCACCTAGATTGGTTCCATAGTTTAGCTATTGGGAATTGAACTGCTATAAACATTGATGTGGCTGCATCTTTGTAGTATGCTGATTTTAAGTCCTTTGGATATGTACCAAGGAGTGGGATAACTGGTTCAAATGGTGGTTCCATTCCAAGTTTATTGAGGAATCTCCATAGTGCTTTCCAGAATGGTTGCACCAATTTGCAGTCCCACCAGCAATGTATGAGTGAAACTTTTTCTCCACATCCTCGCCAACATTGATTATTGCTTATATTCATGATAACTGCCATTCTGACTGGAGTGAAATGAAATCCTAGTAGTATTGATTTGCATTTTTCTAATCACTAGAGATGAACATTTTTCATACTTTTGTTGATTGATTATATTTCTTCTTTTGTGAAGTGTCTGTTTAGTTCCTTAGCCCATTTATTGATTGGGTTATTTGTGTGTGTGTGTTTGTTTAGACAGAGGAGAGTGAAAGAAGGGGAGGGAGAGGGGATAGGAAGGATAGTAGAATGAATCAGACATTATTAACCTATATGCATATATGATTACACAACCAGTTTAACTCTACATCATGTACACCCAGAAGAATGAAAAATTATACTCCATTTATATATGATGTATCAAAATGCATTCTACTGTCATGTATAACTAATTAAAACAAAATAAAAAATAAATAAAAATAAATTCAGAAATTGGAGAACGTTTGGTATCTTTGAAGAACATACAGGTGACCATGTTAATGGAACTATGTGAGCAGTGAGCACCAGGGTAGGATATGATTCATGGAACATTGGGAAGCACATCAATAGGGTTCATGGTTCTTGTAAAGACCTGGCCTTTATTCCACATGAAAAAGAATAGAAAAGAAATCAATGGAAGGGTTTGAGAAGATGAATGACTTGTTCTGGCATTTGCTTTTTAAAGTATACTTTAGATCACATGCATGAGTTGATTCTAGGCAGATAGAAAGAACCCTTTAGGAGACTATTCCAATGTTGCAGGTGAGAAATGGTTACATCATATTAGTAGCCGTGGGGTGATGAGAAGTGGTTGGAGTCTAGATACAATCAAAGGAATTTATTGGTAGATTAAATATAGTAAAAGAAATGGAGGAGTCAAGAAAGATTAATGCACTAGGCCCAAGTAACTGGAAAACAGAGTTGCCACTAATCGAAATATGGAAGACAACAGGAGACACAAACCTGAAGTGGAAGATAAGGAATTTGGTTTTAATAAAATATTTATTAGGTATCAAGTGGAATCTTAAGAGATCTGAATTGGGAGTTTGAGAATGAGGCCAAGCATGGAAATTGAAATAAGGAGTCAGTTGTGTAAATATTGAATTTAAAGTCATTAGATTGGGTAAAATGTTCT
Organism: Sciurus vulgaris; assembly: GCF_902686455.1. Lineage (NCBI taxonomy): Eukaryota > Metazoa > Chordata > Mammalia > Rodentia > Sciuridae > Sciurus > Sciurus vulgaris. The sequence continues at coordinate 17,565,547 of NC_136470.1, read as the reverse complement.
AGATGTCAAGACAGAAAAGAAAAAAAAAAAAAAAAAAACTGCTTGGAAAATAAAGAGAAGCCTTTAAAGGAGACTAAGAATGACTGATCACTGAAGTAGAAATGGGACCAAAAAAAAGACAAGTATCCCAGAGACCAAGTGATAAAAATAATTCAGTGAATTCAGGCAATCAGTGGCAGAAAAAGTGTCAAGATGGTCAAGTAGATGAGGACTTGCAACTCAGAAATCACTGATGAGCTTGTCTACAACAGTTCTGGAGTTGTGGCTTGAGAAAATCCACTGTTTTAAGGTAATGGAAACTTAGTTTTCTAGAAACACGGTAGAATAAATACCCTGAAACACTCTCCAATTGAACTAAAATTCTGTGCTCTGCCACTGAGCTATAACCCCAGTCCTAAATTCTGATAAATATGATAAGCATTTTTTAAAAATTCATGGTAAACTAACAAGAAAGTAAGGGTTTTCTTGATAGTCAAAATTAACACACACACACAAACACACACACACACGTACACACAAATCAGAGAGTAAAGTAAGTATGTGCTGAAGACAATAACTGTCTTGGAAGCATATATTTGTTTTTATGATGTAGACCTTTGACTTTATAATCACACAGGAGGCCAAAGCCAAATCCTAGGGTACATACAAGGTAGGACCTCTGATCCAAGATTCCTCTTCATAAGACCAGGTTCCTAAGGACTATTTCATAAGTTTATAGTTGAACTTAGAAACAAAAACAAACAAACAAAAAACAAACAAGCAAATCACCTCACTCCATTAAGTGAAATAGCTGAACAATTTCCCTTGACCTTGACAGAGTGTAGTAAGAGGGGAATTTTTCCCTTGAGACTATGTAATGAAAATCCAGCCCTGAATTAGATTTGAGTATTAAATTAATATCATTTGTGTTGTCAAAAATCCCTTAACCAAGACTATGACACTGCCTTAGTACCCAGCAAATATAAACCCTGCTTTCGTCCTGGCACAATGGCATGTGCCCATAGTCCTAGCTACTCAGGAGGCTGAGTGGGGAGGACCGCTTGAGCCAAGGAATTCAGGAACAGACTGGGCAACACTGTGAGATCCTATCTCAAATATAAATAAATACATATATAAGAAATAACAACAGACATCATTACCCTATGTATGGGTATGATTACACAAATGGTATGAATCTACATCATGTACAATGATAAAAATGAAAAGTTGTACCCCATTTGTGTACAATGAATCAAAATGCAGTTTGTAAAAATAAAACAATTAAAATTAAAAAAAAGAAATAACAAATTCCTCTTAGAAAGCATACTCTTAACCCAGACTCCAAAGTATTCTCAAAGATATGCAAGCAATCAATAAGAATTCATTCTAATAATAAAAACAAGAAAATAAGATACTATGAGCAAAAATCAACAAATGCAATAAGCAGCACAATTGGACCCACATGGACTTCATATATTAGAATTATCAGTAACACATCATGACATTACTATGTAAATTTTATCTAAGGAATTAAAATATGATAAAGATCCTATAATTTTGACAGAATATACTAGAAAAGTAACAAAATAGAAGTTTTACAAATGAAAAGCATAATCATCAGAATTAGAATTTAGCCAATGGATTAAACAGTAAATTAGAAGTAGCTGAACAAACAGAGAGTTAGTGAAATGGGAGATAAACCACATGAAAGTGCATATCAGGAAGACAGAGAAATGAAAATTTAAAGGAGAAATGAAATACACAGAAATCCAATCATGGTCAATGTATGTCTAATTAGAATTCTAGGAAATAATAGATTAAAGGAGAGGCAGTATTACAACATACGAGCAAAGAACTCTCTAAAATCTATCATTAAAATATCACAACTTGGAGTTAAAGTTTTTCAAAATTGATCCTAAGAATTTCAAGGAGCATAAATAAAATGAATTCCCATCAAGACATGTCATAGTGAAACTGCAGAATGCCAGGAGACTGGCAAGAGAATGACTGATTTTTAAAAATCTATCTCTATATCTTAGAATGGGACAATGTAAAACAGTAATAGTAGAAAAGTTTGAAATAAAGAAAAGAAAGAATGAAGTCCTGTAGAAAAAAACTGATAACGCTTAAAGGGAAGATAGTCTGCTGTGTTATAAACAAACAAAATAGACTTTCAATGCATAAAGTAAGTCTAGAGATGAAAAGAAAAAATAATGAAATAATTCATCATGAAGAAATAGTTATTTTAAACTCTTAGCAACTCTTCGGCCCTTATGGTTCAATTTTTTAACAAATCATCTCTTTTGTGTCAAAGAAGAAATTATAAGATAAATTGGAAAATACTCAATACTGAAGAATAATAAAAACAGTACAAATATGCTACATGGTGAAACTACTAGAATACAGTTCCGTAACCGCTTAGGAAAATGGATAATACAGCATTCAGTAACAAAACCAGTTTCTCAACAGGCATGTTATTGGGCTTTGGTGAAGAACAGTTCTTTGTTGAGCTGGAATGTCCCACGCATCCCAGGATAAATACCAACCTGGCCTTCATCCACCAACTGCCAAGAGCACTCCAGAGTTGCTGTGAAAACAGAAAATGCCTCCACGCATTTCTGCATTCCCCCAGGTAGGTGATACATCCTCCATTTGAGAGCTGGGAGTGAGACAAAGAACAAAAGAATAAGCCCAATGAGAGAAGCAAGAGACAAAGTAGAGACAGAAGAGTTTGATTCAGAAAGTGAGAGAACAATGTAATTTAGTCAATGTACGAATATGTGACAACAAATCCCACAGGTGTGTATAGTTCTAAAGCACCAATAAAAGGATTAAAAAGAGAAGATAGTAAAGATCAAAATGAAAAGGGGAAAAAAAATCAAAGTAAGATACCTAACCATAAAATAAGACAATAATAAAATGATATTGTGCATTACTATGCCAATAAATTTGAAAAAGTAAATCTAATGGGCAAAGATCTATGAGGACACAGGTGTGTATACACATACACACAGTGTGAGTGTGTGTGTGTGTGTCCTTAAAAAATTTCAGGAACACTTAGAAGACCTGTTTCTAAACTCAACTGAAGCATTGAGTTTGTATTTATAATCTTTCTGACAAATAATATAACCACTTCAGACTGTTTTTAGGCTAATTCAACAAAACATTTAGGGAACAATTACAATGTCTCACAACCTCCCTATGAGGACCGAACACTAAGGAAATATCTCCAACTCGGTTTATAGAGCTGGCATAGCTGCAGAAACAAAGCCAGAAAAGGATAGTGTGAGAAAATTAAATTATAGGCCAATTCACCCATGACTGTCAAGGCAAAAATTCTAAACAGAGCATTAGCAGGCCGAGTTGGCAAAGTAAATAAGAAAACACATGATAACACTGGCTTTAACCCAGCAATGCAAGATTGGTTTACCGCTAGAAAATCAAGCCCTGGATTTAACCACATTAAAAGAATAAAGAGGAAAAGACGTGATCACTTCTAGAATCAACAGAGTATTTAGCAAGTTTAACATTCAATTATGATTGAAGTAAACAAGGCTCTCAAAAACTAGGCATAGAACAGAATTTCTTGAACTTTTAAAAGACTCTCTAAATAGAGTGTTGCAAATATTGACCATAAAATTTGAGAATTATTCCTTTTAATTTTGAACCAAATCGAGAAAATTTAGAACTGTCTTACCTGTGTAGCACTGTAATAAAGGACTTAGGCAGTGAATACACCTGGAAAAAAGTGAATAATAAACATTATAAGGACTGGAAAGGAAGTCGGAAGTTCGCTAGTGGCAACACTGTTCATGATTGTTGATGTGGGATGCTCAAGTGGATTGTCAAAAACAGAAAACTTAACATGCTAAAAATTAGATCAATATAAAATTCATTCTGCTCATTAACAAAAAATGAACATGCAAAGATAAAGGCCCTTACATCCTCATATCTACATCCATAAATCTCTGTGTCTCTATTACTATAGATCTAAATCTACATCTATTAGTCTTAGCCTCACTTTCTTGTTCAACTATTTTTCAGAGACTAACATTGTCCATATTTTATTCATCTTTGTCTATTGTCAGTATTTCTCACTTTTCAAATTCTTTTCACTGATTTCTTACTGTATTTTTCATTAAAAAAAAGTGTCCTCTTTTGCCCTCTTTCTCCTTTATTTTTACGTATCTTGCAACTCCATCTTGCAAGAAGACATCTGAAATGTCTTTTTCTTTCATTTCTAATATTTTCCTCAAATATTATTATAATACAATATTTATAATATTATGTTATAATATAATATTTTCATTCTGCACTTGAAGTTCTGCATCTGATCGATGTTGTTCTTTCCCCTTTGTACCATTCTCTTAGTTTCCATACCCATCTTGAATAAGTAGGTAGTGAAGTTTGGGGAGTGTGTGTCAAGAGCAGTTTCACTGCGCATGAGGACATTCCTTTGCTTCCACTTACAAAAAAAAAACCAAAAAACAACAAAAAAAAACTGCATGGGATTTGATTTTGAGAACTTTCTGATGCTCGTATTCATGTGAAATTAATTTTTTTGAACTTTTAAAAGGAGATTGTGTTTAAGACAACTTTTCAAACTTCACGAGCTTCCTCTTTGGGTGTTTCCTTTATATTGCTCAAAAACACAGCAGGTTTTCTTTTTTTTTTTGGAAAATTTCCTTTCTGTCACCTTCCTGCTTTTATCTGTATCTTTTCATTCCTTTCCCATTCTTATGACGCTGCTTGATTTTTATTTGACAGGAGGTCCTGTCCTGGAGAGTTCCCTGGGTTGGGTATTTCAAGGATTCCTAGAAGCCAGACGGTCTCTGGTGCCATCTCATCATGGTGGCTGGCTGTCCTTGTGGTTGTCACACTTGACTCAACCCTTCCTAGTTCAAGGCTTTGAGACTGGCTGTCCCTGCTGTCCTACAGATAACCTGCAGGCTCTTTTCAAATGGTTTTCTCCCCAGGTGAGGCAGAGAGTTTTGCTTTCCCATTTCTTCTTCCTACACAAATGCTGAAATCATGACATCTTGTTCCATGGTTTGATGTCACTCACTTGTGCTTGGGGTTATCTTAGCATGTTTATCCAAAGGCTTGCACATGGGATTTTAGACTTGCAGTCTAGTTGCTCTGTCTTGTTTTAGATGGAGATTTATGGAAAACTATGCGTCAGTCAACACTGCCAGCCACCCAGAATCCAGGGTCTTTAATTTTTCCAAGGGGGAAAAATAGAATTTATTAATAGAACTTTAATTTTTTTTTCTTGAATGTAATAATGGAAATTGGCTCTGTTTTAAATTGTGAGCATTTTAATATTGCTGGACTTATATTATTTGGACTGTTTGGTCTATTCTTGGTAAGTGAAAATGGATAGAAGAGCCGAGCTAATTTAAGATGAGAAATAAAATCTGGGTCATATATCATTGGCTTGGATTGCTTTCTAAACCTATCTCGGAAGATTTTGGGAATGACAGCTGTGCTGTCATGGTATGCTTTGTCCATTCCGTTAGTTTTAGGAAAATGTGAAGCAGCAGCAAAAGTGGTAGGTGGATGTGTGCTTCCCTAGGAGGAAAGTCAGGGACTTTTTCTGATCAAGGCCTCATCACAATGGACAAAACCCCTCAGGCCTTCCAACATTCGGTTTCCCATTACCCACAGTAGTGCCAGCTAAATAAACATAAGATATTTATGCTTTCAACATAAGCCAAGGACTTACTCGGCAACATACACAGAAATCAGTACAGACCTTTCATATTCTGATGACCAGCTTTTAGACAGTTGCACAAAGGTCTGGCCAAAGCATATAAAATTCCATTTATATTTACTATTTTAATCAGGGTTCTTTATCCTTAAAATTCTGTACCTCTAGAACCATTCTTGGTATCAAAATCTGAATCAGTCAGGGTTCCCTAGATCAAACAGGAACTCTCGGTTCCATAGCATAGAATTAATCAGTCCTCTCTGTATGGAGAGATGGAAGGAAACTTATTATGACAAAATGGCTAGTGTGATTACGGAAGCTGGCAAGTCCAAATCTGCAGTGTGACTAGCAGGCTGGTGACACAGGAGAACAAAGGGCATAGTTTCAATCTGGTTGGCAGCCTATACACCCAGGAAGGCTGAGAGTGCAGATGAAGTCTGAGTGTGGTCAGCTGGAGAATTTCTCTCTTGCTCAGGGAGTCCCACCTTTCAGTTCCATTGGGGTCTTTGAGTGATGAGATAAGGCCCATCCACATTGCAGAGAGAAATCTGCTTCCTCCAAGTTCACAAAGCACCAATTCAAATGGTAATCTTACCCAAAAACACTTTCCAAGTTGACCTATATATTTAATCAGCACATTTATCTTGGGTTAAGGTGAACTCTTAGAATAGTTATCCTCTCTAGTACCTAACTGTAGAACAGATTAATACAATCCAACAAAACAAAACTCCATGATTCTTGAAGAGCCATTTGTCTTCCATTTACAATGGAGCTACTTTTGTGGGAGATCAAGACAGAATGGTTCTCAAACTGCTACTGTCCCTGCTCTTCTTCTTTAATTCATTAGAATTATGTAGATGTATTTCAGGCTAATGCACAGACGCTTTGTGATACATTTTGTGATTACGAATTCACCAGATGATAATTATGAATTTTTGTTTCTTGGAGACTGAGCTCAAATGCATATGCAATAGAATTATTATGTCTTAACTGCACTCCAGATATCATTTTCCATGTTTTATAAAAGAGTCATATACTCATATGACTTATTTCCCTAAATTTGTGTGATTTTCTTATTTTATATGTGCATGATTTTTGTGAAAAAAAAACTTTGAAAAATTTTTCAGAATGACATAGAATTGTACTTTTCTTCCTTAATTCTGATACATTATCAACCTGTAATGAAAGGAAATGTCATTCTGAGATCAAGAAAGAAGGATTGACTCAGGTGACAAGCAACATTACATACCAATTTAAAACATTTACTAAATTTTAACCTCAACCCCATGATTTTCATCCATTCCTTGTATAGATGGTGCCTAATTTGCATGGGTTGAAGGGACAGAGGACGTAAGGTTACAGTAGCTTGAGCTTCACTGTGTGGCCCTTGTTGAGTTAGCCACTACCTGTTTTTACCAATGTGACGGCATCTGTTCCTGCCTGGACAAAGAGAGGACATGTAGCACACAGGACTCTTGTTTCCTGTGATGCTCTCTCAGCTAACTCTGGGAAGAGATTCTTCATCGTTATTTGCTTTTGAAGGGAGAAATTCTAACCAATGACACTGATATTAGCATACATTACTAACTAGCTGAGCTAACCAGCCACGTATTTAATGTGAAATTAAATACCCAGTTTGATTATGGGATATGTGTATAGAAAATCATTTAATAAACAAATTTTTTCAGGAAATCAGTAAGTAGAATAGCTGAAACAAAAATAAAAACAAATCAGAAACCAATAAATAAGTAAATAAATCTAAAAACCAAAAACTCAGTTCATGTCATATACATTTAGGAAAAATTATCTACTAAAAATAGAGAATTGTTTACATTTGGTGGCAAACATAATTTAAAATTTCTACTCTATTAATTTTAAATGTACTCCCTAACAAACTCTCCTGTGTACTTTTCATTGTTTGCCTATTCATCTCTTATATATCTGTTGGGGGGGAAATATATTTAATGTGCTGAGTCAAAATGAACCATTGAGATTAATGAAATTAGTATAATGAATTTACATGAAATAATTCAATTATGAGAAAAGTGTATTTGGGTGAGTCCAGGAAGTTTACCATTCATTTTTCTTAATTAATTTAATGTCAAGAGTGCTTCTTAACAAAATTTATGAGACTCTGTGAACTTAATAGTTTTTCCCAGATTTCAAAAATAAAAAGCAAATGCATTTTCCATGAGAAATTGAAATTGTTTTCTTCATTTTGACTTTTAAGAGTGGCATTTATCAAACTCCATTTTAAAGTTCTACAGTATATTTTATTTCATGATTGCTCTTTATTGAGAGTTATTAGCCACTTTCTTCCTATTTTAAAGTAATTTTAAAGTGATATATTTGTATAATATACATTTTTGGTTCAATTCAAAAATAAAAACAAATAAAATGGTGTTGTTATTCATCTTAGTGTAAATTTTGGCAGGATAATTTCATAAGGACACAAATATCCCATCTTCAAAGTTATTTTCAGAAATGACTGAAGGGTCAGCAGTTATTCCCACTACACAAATCTATATGTACAAGATGAAGGGACCATAGTTTGGGTTTCTTTTAACCTGATAATACTTCAACAAAACAGCTGAAAGTAACTTTTAAATATTAGTACCTATATGTCATCCAAGAAACACTGCCCAGCCTTTAGGGATGACTGTCCTTAAGTTCAGGTTTCACTAGCAAGGCAAGAGGTAATTCAAAATTAAAAAGTCGGGTTAAAGGGAGTTATTATTTATTCCTATAAACTGAACAAACTTGCTGTTATGGTTTAGATCTGGAATGTTCCCCAAAAGCTTACATGTTGAAGGTAATGCAGTAAGTCCAGAGGTGAGGTTTTAAAGAAATGATTGGATCAAGAGGACTCTAACCTTATAAATGGATAAATCCATTTGATGGATAGTTTGAATAGACTAATATGTAGTAAATGTAGGAATGTTGTGCATGGTCAGAGGAAGTAGATCACTGGAATCATGATCATGGGGACTATGTCTTATCCCTGACCCCTTCCATTCTTTCTTCTTCCTGGCTACCATGAGCTGAGCAGCTTTCCTCTGCCTCACTCTTCCTCCATGATGTTCTGCCTCATCTCAGGCCCAGAGCAATACAACCATGTACTGAAACCTCAAACCTGTAAACCAAAATAAATCATTCCTTCTCTCAATTGTTTATGTCAGGTATTTTGGTCATATTAAAAAACACTAAAACATATAAAACATATGTCATACCTCATTATGGAGCATATTTTTATGATATTTACAACTAATTCTACTTCATTGGCTTTAACCATCTTGTTCCATTAACTCACTGATTTGGAGTTTTTTCAAGGAATTCTTCAATTGTCAATCAATTTTTACTTCTACTATGAAGATTATGGGCTGTCCTTTAATTAATAGGCTTCTCATCAGTTATCTCCTGCTGAGCAACAAATTACGCTAAAACTTTTTGTCTTAAAATGTCACTTATTATTTCCCATTACTTTGTAGTGTTTACTGATGTTGATTGGGGTTGACTGGCCAACATAATAGTCCTTACCACCAAATAACAAAATAAATTCAGAGTTAATCCCATCTCTGGGAGCTTATCTGGGCCTCTTCATTCACGCATCTGCCAGTCAACAGGCTATTAGCTGATCTAGGATGGCCTCAAATGGGAAAACTTCCTCTTACATGTGGTCTTTCAATACTCAGTAGTCTATCTGTTGGGAGTACCCAAGAACCCTCCCTAAATTTAATGAGAGTGGGAGGCATCCCAGGACCCAACATACAGTTATAATCACAGTCATAGTTTTATTGTAGGGAAGGAAACAAAGCGAAATTGGTAAAAGCAAAAGGGACATGGGGCAAAGCCCTGAGGAACCAGTCACAAGCTTCCAAGGACTAGTCCCTCTAAAAAATGAATTAGAGAAACATATCTGCAAAATTCTATCAGGGAAGCTCATCAGAGACCCTGTCGCTGTGATTCCTCTTACAGACTGGTCATATAAATGCCATTTACCTGGCTTGTACCAGAAAGCCAGAATCTTAGAATGAAAGCAGGTGTTCAGCATAAGCCATAGGGTTTGCACAAATACTTTAGGCTCAGTGAACTACTTTTATCAATTAAAGTGGTACAAATATTTCCAAAATCAAAGTTTCCAGATGCCACCTAAGAACCCATCTTAAAAGTAGGTCTTACCAAAGATGGTAGTCTCAGGTTGTTTCATTCACTGTTACTGGGCATTATCCTGAGGTTCTTCTCCTGCTAAAGCAAAGTTCCAAGGTGAGTGGAAGCTCAATGGGCTTCTTGAGTCCTAGGCTAGTAATTGGGATGTCTTCTCTTCTGACATAACCCACTGGCCAAAGTAAGTCTCCAGACCGAAGAAAGGAAACAGACTCCATCTCTTTTTTGGAGAGATTTCTGAATCACTTTGCAAATGCCTCGGGTAGTCATCAGGTTGGGACTACAAAGGCAATTTATCTACAACACTTTTCAAACTTTTATTCTTTGCTTTGATAAGTTTAAAGAAGCTTATGACTTGTCTCATCTCATCTATGCAGCCCCATTCCATAATTAGCTTTGCTTATCACTCCTTTCCAATCATGTATGAATAAGATTCTAGGCATTTTCCAAAAGCTATTCCTCAATTTCAGTTCACTATGGTGTCTCTCACAAGAGTGGAGAGATCTCCATCAACTCTAGTTTCAGAGACTCAACATGTCTCCATCCCACTGATGAACTGCAGTCTCTGTCACACCCAAGAGCTTTGAAACCCAACTGGATTCAGTCTTTTAAATAGCAGCCAAATCTAGGACCAATCCCACTGCTGGGAGTCCAAGTCCATAACTTTCCAAGAGCTTGTCCAGAGCTTCTTGGGCGGCTGGTGGAGAATACTTCAGGGAAAATTCCAGGACAGTTGAATACAGATCCCAAATTTGGGGTTTGGAGAGACTAATTACATGGAAATCAGAAATAATTGATGTCTAATGCTCATTCTTCTTGACGTTTTCAGGCTAGTTATGATCAAATCAAAGTGTGTCACTAGCGGGAGAACTTTATGGCATTTGTTGGTAAGATGGTTCAGTTGTAACAGTTTCTTTTTAGTGGAGTACAGTCTTGATACCCAAAATAGCAGATTTTAGCATGGACTTTAAAGGAACATTCCTCTTAGGACTCTTTCCCGGACAATATAATTCCTCCCCACGACATTTCCTTGGCAGGACAAGCTGACCAACTTTGTCTCGGCCCAGACATGACCACACTAACTGCTCTTTCTCATGAGTTAATGAACTACTCTCTCTGATTTCCTTCTTCCCGTATTCATGTGGCCTGGCTTTTAAAGCTAATTAAACAATTTCATCTCTACTCAGTGACTTTTGAATAGAGCACCATTCCTTACCATTCCTTTCAATGAAGGACTACTTACAGTAATTTTTTTTTTTTTTTTTTTTTTTTGGTAAGGGGTTTGGGGCACTTAATCAATGAGTCACATCCCCAGCCCTTTTTAAAAATATTTTATTTAGAGACAGGATCTCACTAAGTTGCTGAGGCTGGCTTTGAACTCCTGATCCTCCTGCCTCAGCCTCTCCAGCTGTTGGGATTACGGGTGTGCGCCATCCCACCCAGCTACTTACAGTATTTTTAAAGGATGAAATTTGGGGGTGAATTTCAGAGAGTAAGGTTTTCTTGCTCTCTAAACAGTCGTGATAAGTGCATAATTTAATATCCAAAGTAAAGACACACTATTGAAAAGATATGTATCTTTAATCAAAATCTCAGTGAAGACTTCAATAAACTTAAAGGATGAAATAAAAACATTCTCATCCAAAAGACTTTTTAAAACAATGTTTTTTCTAAAATCACAGAGAAGATTATTTTTTTTCTGATTGTGCTTGAAGTAAATTATTTTTAAGTCAATAAGCATCTAGTTTACAGTTGAGCACTTATCATAGAAAAGTACTTTGTATATTTGATCATGTATATCAGCCATATATCAAACAACCTTGTTCAGGAACATAATTTTGCTAAGGAAAAACAGACCTACAGAGATTTAGGACTATAATCAAAAACATATTGAATTTGACTGGGAGGATTTGTATGCATTGGAATTCAGTTGTCTGACTCAAGACACCATTTCTGATTTAAAATAGTGAGTATACTTGTATATGTTCCAAATACCAACTCGTGTATGTGTGTGTATGTGTGCATGTGTGTGCATGTGTACACATGCACATACGTGCTCGTATTTAGTTTCAAACTGGATTTGGATATTTAAAAATGTTAGCACAAACTGATTCTCAAAACAATATTATTCAAGAATCTAGAAAATATCCCCTTGATTTTCTTTACAAACACTCAAAGATGTCTAATTTGAATATTGCTACAGTATCCTGTAATCGACTTATTGAAAGCTACTAGAAAGCTAATGCTAAGGAAATTAACAGAAATATGAGATATCTGGCAAAGATTTTATGACTTAGTGTATGTCACAGAGATTTTTCCATACTTTCCTCCATCATATTTCTATTACAAAATAAAAGGATTCCACCTCTTCATATTGCACACACACAAGAGAACAGTTGTAATTGGGGCTCATTACTCCAGATACCTCAGATTTAAAAGAGGGGGTTGCCTCTGCCCCAAGCAAGCAATGGCCATTCTGTTCCTAAGAGCTAGTCTCCTAAGACAGGGACTATATGGGATGGGGAGGGTTTCTGGAATATAACAGCAGAGACATCAATGCTCAATCACTTGAAATAAGCCAAGAAAGAAAACTATACCAACTTAGAGTAGAAAACAGTATTTTTTTTGCTTAATATTTTTTGACAGAAAAATTAAAAAGACTTTAATGAAAACAAATCAGTATACAAAAAACCCACAACAATATTAAAGTAGTGCTTTAATCATGTGCCTTAAGTAGAAAGAAGCCACTTAAATATGTTATACTGATTATATTCTGGAACATTCCCTCAGATTTTAAGACTTAGAAGATTGTTGCTAAGATGTTATTTTTTTTTCCAAAATGATAATTCTTGGCAGGCAGATTATGATTTTATTCACAGGAACATTGTCTCAGGGAATTTTTTGGTAGGAAAATTCTGAAGAGAATTTATAGAAAATGCTGCTCAGAAAACTCCTTTTCAAGGCAGTCTGTAAGAAGACTGGCCTTGTCAGGAAAAAATGCCTAAGAAAAGATTCCAAACCAAATTATGGAGACATTCTTAAGAGGATTCTAATAAATATGAAGAATACACACCCTCACTTGGAGATGAACTTAACTTTATTCAATGGAATTTTGTCTAAAGCATAATAGAGATATGCTATTATTGTTTCTTTTTTTAAAAAAAAATTGTTTACTTAACTATTTCTGTCACATTTCCTCTATCCTAGGAGTTGGGTAGTGGAAAATCTGAGTAAGAGGGAAATACATTTTGATTTAGCCAGAATAATTACCCATTAGTTGGCCTTCATATGATCCCTTACCAATCAAATACTGACTTTACAAAGATATTTTAGAAAGTTCAAACGTCCTTCTAGAGATCAGAGCAGAGGAAGGAACACCTGAACTGTTTTGTCTGTATGTCTGTGGTTTGGAAAACCTTCCTCCTAGCCAAGTCCCTGGAAGAAACAGAAGTGATTACCCCCAGGAGACACTTTGATTTTGGGGTGCATCAATTTCCTACCCTGTATAACATCTAGGATTCAGAATATTATTAAAGGAAGACCCTCTAGCAAATAGGGCTCATGATGGGATGGCACAGGGCTTATGGGAATGCAATTGTCCAGAAAGAAAGACCTTTATTCCACTGTCACATAATAAAACTATTAACTAGCACATATTTGAAACATTCTAATACAAGAACCGTATTAAGCATATTGCATGTATTAATGTCTTAAATCCTTAGAGTACTTTTGTTCTCTTCCTTTCATAAGTTCTACTTATAGCTACTGTAGCAGCAGAGGTTGGGTGACCCATGTACCATAATATGGTCATCATATTGTAGTTATTTGAACATGGATTCAGAGTTCTTCAAATCTTTTCCTTCTATCCACTGCACTATTCTACTTCTTGAATAAAACAAGAACTGATGGTACTAAACATATATCCTCCGAATCACCTTTTACTAGAAAAGATCCAGTACACTCTCCATCACACATCACCATAGAGCCACCAATAATTCTAGACTGTAGAACGGTTCTTCAGATAAGAAAACAGGAAGAAACCAGGGAGAGTTGCATGTTTCCACCCAGGCAAAACTGGTGTCATTGAAGTGACAATCCATTCAATATGAACTTCATTAGTCCAGAATGAATAATTCCCTGAGAAATGAAATATTGGGCTGAAAACATTTTCCAGATCTTGCCTATTCTTTACTCGAGCTGCCAGAAGGGAATTCCAGATTAAGGTTAGAGCTCTCTGCACCACATCCATCTTCTTACTATCCTTGTTTCTTATCATTCTCTTTCATTCTCCTTTTTCCTCTCCTTGGAATGGCTCACATCTGGCCAATTCTGTCTCTTTCCAAAGTTCTTCTCTCCTTAGACCTACTGCCAAAAAGTATTACCAAATGTGCTTTTCCACACTGGAACTGTGAGGGATACAAATCAGAAGAGTCCCTAGCCAGTCTCTTTCCCTTCTGGTATTTTCCTTTGCACTTATAATGCCTATTTTCAACCTTCAACTTTCCATTACTACTTCCTGTGGGAGTCCCTAACTTCTGCCTGTATCTCACATAAGGAACTTAGGACTTGGAATTAGTGCTTCAAGGAAGGAGCTTGAAAAAACAATTTATCTGCTAATATTCAATGACAAATTCAACAATCAGAAAGAAAATGTAAATTCAATTCCCCAAACATAACCTTACATTAGAAAAGTCCCATGTAGAGCACAGAGGTGTCAAGTATGTGACATGCTTGGTTCCGATCATCAATCCTGGACATTTTGAATACATTTAGGATGTCCTTTCAAAGCATTTTCTGTCGGAAGATAACCTTTAGTTGGGCAAGTCATTGGAAACCCTCAGTGGAGAATCATGGATTGTGGTTTTTGCTAGCATACTGCTCAAAGCTTCAATGAGTTCATTCAGATTTCTTTCATAGATATATGATATATATATATATATATATATATATATATATATATATATTTCCCCACCCCCACCCCCAGTAATGGGGATCCAACTCAGGGCCTTGTGCATGCTAGGCAAGTACTTTACCAGTGAACTACATCCTCAGCCCCTTTCCTGAGAGTTTTGACCTTGCCTACACAGAGACACTTTTTTTGCTTCATTTACTACTTGATTTGTAATCCCAAAAGCCCATGTTTTAAAACTGTGTTTGTAAAATTTTCTTGACCTTTGATATTTCCATATTTTTAATTCTCAAAATGAGCACCTTACATTGGCCCATTGCAGTTTAATTGCATAGTCCATATGCAAGATTTGTGACATGTTAGAATAATAACATTGAATTTATATATTAGTAAAATATGCATATGAGGAGAGAAGAATCCGTCCACTTAAATGGTCGTGTACAATTACAACTATTCAGGCAGCTCAGACATCCCAGCAACTGTTCACTTTGTATGCCACTGAAAATTTTCTTATGAAGACCCAGCTAAAAGGTGGGCTTTTTATGCAAGAAATAAATACTTACATTTAGAATTTCTATACAAATATGTAGACAGCTTAAAAGTGTCTGGAGTTCGATTTCTCTAAGTTCCTTTAAGAAATAAAACTTCTAAAGAAGTTAGACTCCATTCATTACACTCTTCAATTTCTTTTTATTTGCCAAGATATTATGTAATTTTTTAAACTTTTCAAATTAATTAATTAATTAATTAATTCTCCTAAAGATGCTGGGAATCAAACCCAGAGCCTTGTGCATGCTAAGTACATGCTCTATCATTGAACTACACACCCACTCTTAAAAAGTTATTCTGTAGTAGTTACTTAAAATCTAAATGTTTTAATTATTAATTTGCTGCAGAAATTTGTTTATTTTACATAATTTCCTCTGGTACATATAATTCATTTCATGCTGATTTTATAGCTATTATATTCAGATTCAGCTAGTTATAATCAAGGATCCAGTAGTGACCTGTTTCTCTGAACACATGGATCTATCAAGTGCTAAAATGCACAATATTTGCCATGTAATGGAATATTTAAATATAATAAATGCAGTATTGTAAAATCAAAGATTCCTAGTATTTGAATAAAGATTTGAAAGTCAAATTATTTGGAAATTTCCTCTTCTACATTTTGACCAATGACCACATCACCTGTTCTGAAATATTTCTAGAATCTCATTATTTGAAACAGTCCTGGTTGGTGAGACTTTTCCTTGGACTGAGGACTACATCCTCTAGTCCAACTTTTGCCATCCAGGTGAACCCAGAATAAGCCTAGTGATTTTTAGCCAAGGTAATTCCTTAAATACTTAATCATAGTTATTCTTTATAGTTGCCTTTACAGAATGTTTGTATACATCCAAATAAATAAAAACAAAGAACACCAATGACCTGTGATTTGTTTAGATTCATGTTATTATATTTCATGTCTTGAAAAGAAAAATGAAACTATAGATTAGTACTAGGAAAACATTAGTGTCAGAAAGTACACTGTTTTAAGATCATATTTCTCAAAATTTGGAATATATCATATATCTAGGTCCAATATTTTACAATGTAAAAGTCTACAGTATATTATTAGCAAAATTAAAATATTTCAAAATAGTTTCTATTTTAAAAACATCCAGTAACAGGCTTTATTCAGTATAAAACATCTACCATATCATTTTGATCTTTATTGATATAACATGAGACATGGAAGGCTGATCCATTGTTTTGCAAAACGGTTTATTTATAAGATTTGAGTGCTTGTTTAGTTTGGTCTAAAAATACCAAAGCTAATCTTAAAGAATATAATAGACTATTCTATTGACTTTGCTACAGTAAGTAAAACAATATATTACTTAGGATGTACTTGTTATTACTGAACAAAGCATAAAGCTAATGAGATGGTCTCCTTAAGAGATAAGTATGGCTTTCGTGACAGTAATTAATTTAGATTTTAGTCTCTCTGCTTGACAGACTATCATATCATAATATGTTTTGATTTTGCTGCTTTCTTATGAATTATCTTATGCGACAAGTAATTTTACACAAAGATGTCCCTTGACAGGTTAAATAATCTAGAAATGTAGTTTCTGTGCTTATTTTTTAAAAGGCAGCCTCCTTAGATCAATTCTGTGGATGAAGTAACATCATGAGAAAAATAAACGTTCCTCCAATCCTTCAAAGTTACTGGTCTTCTACCAATGAGAATTAAGTTACCAATGTATTATTCACGTGTCAGCAAAATTGACCTTGTACACTGTTTAAACTGATCTACAATTTTGAACCTTCATCTCAGAAGCCTCTAATGCGATTTCTTTCTGTTTTCCTTAAAAATCCTTTTCTAGCCCAACATATGTTCATTGTTGTATCTTATTAGCTTTATTTTCACATGTCCTTTTAAGCTGACTGTTAACGTTTGTGGTCTGCACAGTTCCGTTTATTTATAATTTGTTTTTACATCTTGTATTGGGCCCATGATTTACATAATTGTTCCTAGCTTGTGTTGCCTTAACGTCGTTAGCAGTCAAGTTGGCGAAAGATAGTATCAACAAAGTACTCTGCTAAAAGTAGATGTACTCAGTTTGGGCCAAATGCTGGCCGTCAGTTACTATCACACGCAACTCCAGGGTCAGTAACTGCCGTCGTTTTCTTACGCACAACAGCCGCGGACATCAGCATCCATGCAACTGGAACTGAGCGTGAGTGTCCAGGATAGGATTTGGCATGAAAGTCTCTGACAGCAGAACTTGGCTCAGGATTTGTTTAAATACAGGACTTCACATTGGACTACAGGAAAGGGGGGAATGAGAAAATAAAGAGAGGAAACTTCTGCCTATTTTGGGGTTGTCTGGAAGAACAAAATGCTCATAGCCTGGTACACAAAACAAATGGATATATTAAAAGAGGTTTTAGGACATGATTTTAAAACACATGATAAATATGATTTCTGATGATGAAAAACAACCAATAAAAAACAAGATTGGGCAGCAAATGAATGGTTTTGTTCAATTCTTAACTTTTTTGCAGCATACTAACTAATCTACAGAAGGTGACATTCTGTGACCTTGACTTTATACTTGATTTGTTTTCCTTTTTATCACAGGTGGGAAGGTGTCTTTCTTCTGATTGTCACACATTTACCCCTCTTGGTCTCATCTTCTTCCAAATCTTCTAGGCGTGGGTCTCTCAGTCATTGTCCCTTTGTCTTTTCTTCTCCCTTGTTTTGCTTTTGGAGTTTAAATAGTATTGTGAGTACTGAAAACAGACTCACAAAAGAGAACTTAAGAACAGGTAAGGCAGCCTGTAAGAGCTGAGCTGGAAGAATGGAAGGAGTCAGGCAAGCAAACCCTGATCCCAGAAGCAGAAGGGTGTGAATCTTCCTTTGGAGTTTCAACAACAGCTTCATGTGCCCACTCTGTCTATACTCCTCTTTCAATTTTTTTTTTTTTCACCTCTTTCTTCTTAGGACCTCTTTCACAGTCCGGTGAGCATTTTTTGCTTCCCAAAGCTTCTGCTTACTCTCCCCTATGGCTTAATCATAGTTTTCCCTTGCAAGAATGACTCACCCTCCAGCACCCATTCACCCTTTGATTCCGTTGCTAACCACAGGAGTCCCTGTGCATTCTTAGTTCAGATATTAGAGAGTGAGAATCTCTCTGATGTCATTCATCCCTTCTTAGACAGAGGATTTTTGTCCTAGATTGCCTCCGGTACCTGTTAAATGCTTGCATTTGTTGCCAGTCTTGGTCCAATCATTCTGTTCTGGATGAACAGAATTACAGAATAAAGTTATGGAGAGCCAAGACCATTTAGTGGGTTCTGTATTTCCAGGTCAGTTTTTGAATGCAGGTTTGTTGTTTTCTTCTCCACCATCAAGTTGTACATTTCAAACTAATGCCTCACTCACCTTGAGATCAAACTGTGGAGGGCACATGAACTTCCTTAGTCAAGATAATATCCTAACACCATATTAAAAAATCAAAATTAATAAAACAGAAACCATAGTGAACAAAATGTATAATTGGTATTTCCTTTTGCCTCAGGCTCTGATGTGGCTTGGCATGGCATATTATCTCAATTGCTCCAACTAAAGTGAAAGAAAATGTTGTCCTGAAAATATTAGCTACAGTTTGTTTTTTTTTTTTTCCCCCTTCTTCTTTTTTCTAACCTACTCTTTCCTGGATGTCTGTTTCCCTTGAATCTGTATTGGAATAGTAGTATTTGGAAAAAATTCTATGTGGTTCTCAAGGTGAGTGAGACACTGGTTGGGAATGTATAAATTTGATGATAGATGAGAAAATGAAAAATTTACACTAAAAAATTGACCTGGAAATACTCACTGACTTGACTGTAATTAACTCTTCTATTCATTCCATGGTCTTAGGTATTGAAGCTTATTTTATAACTCCTAATTCAGAGTAGAATTGATGATTACATATAGCTGGGAAAGTTCTCTCTAGAGAGACTTGCCAAAAACAGGGGGCGGAGGTGGGAGGTACGGATAAAAGAGGAACCAATCAGACCACAGGAAAAGCACAAAAAATTAGAAACAGTTATATAAAAATGTGTTAGGGAATCAAATTAGGACTGCTAAGAAAACACAAGTTATCTCCTGGTAGTGATACTGCCATTTATCCATCACGAGTTCTGCTTCCTCAGATGTTGAAGTATAACACCGGAGAAGCACACCGAGGCAAGCATGTGAAGCAGGTTTTATTTAAAGGTAGTAACACAGATTTCTCCTAGGAGGGAAGGGGGCCATGGCTGGTGTTCTTATCCCAAGAAGTGAGTTCTCCCTGCTCTTTTCATAGATTATCTCTGGCTCTCTCCCTCCCTTATCTCTCTCCTTCCTGCCTACATGACTAGACCCAGGAGATGCTGGTGAGATGGCAAAAAGGTGAGAAGCAGATGGGCAGGGGGAGGGCCATGGCGGGGAGGGCCAAATGGAGTGAGTCAGGCAGGTAGGGGCCCAGGGAAATTAATTTCCTGTCTGCAATCTTTTGGGAGGGGTAATATAGGCAGGTAACCTTGGTGATCAAGGCTCTGGAGACACTGACATTCCAATCTCCCAGGGGCAGTATCCAACTTCCCAGACTCAGATGGCCTTTATTCCTCAATTAGATTCAATCACCTATAATTCTGGCTTCAGTAGTGTTCCTTCCCCCAAGGTACTGACTATCCTTGACCTCTCTCTATCATTCAGTAATATAGCCTGGCCCTTCCTGGTTGAAACTTTTTTTTTCCTTTTGGTACCAGGGTTTGAACTCATGGTTGCTTAACCACTGAGTCCCAGTACCCCCATTTTTAATTTTTTTTTTTTTTAATTTTGAGACAGGGTCTTGCTAAGTTGCTCAGAGTGTTGCCAAGTTGCTGTGACTAGCTTTGAACTGGAGATCCTTCTGCCTTAGCCTCCTGAGCTGCTGGGATTACAGGCATGCAAGATCCAATGGTTTCCTTCTACTTCTCAGCAGCTGTTAATTCATCTCCTTTATTGCCCCTGCTTCCCTCTCCCATCTCTTCAAGGAAGGTGAAATGCAAGGATTTGGCTTCAGAAATCTTAGGTTTCTTTTTCCATCATCATGACAATCTCACTCACTCTTAATTTCCATTCTCCAGAAAATGCATCTTCAATCCTGAACTTCTCCATTACTAGTAGCTCCTGTTTATCCCCTTTATCTCTACCCCACTACCTTTCTCTCCTGCAGGTCCACATGACCTCTACTTAGACTTTTGTTTAGGTTATAAAGAATGTGCAATTGGTTATAGTCTTTTTATTTTGCTGAAAGATAAAACTGTTTGTGAGGAGTTAATTAACATATTACTTTATTTATATATTTCTTATAAAGAAACAGTAAACTAAATGAATTGTCTGCTAAAGGACATAAATCATTCTGAATAAAATCCTGTGATCGGAATCTCTGCCTTCTCACGGAGCTCCCATCTGCTAGAGGAGTAAGAATTGCAAGCCGTGTGCCTTGAAGAAAACTAGCAGACACTCGGGAAAATTTCTTTTGCAAACCTCAATCTTTCATTTTTAACTGTTTATTATGGAAAATTTAAACTCTGAAATATACACAAATGAGTCAATGAATTTAATTATCAGTTTATTCGATTCAATTGTGTTAGCATTTGTGAACTGCTCTTACTTGAATATGATTTGTCCCTGCCAAAATTCTTGTTGAGGTTTGGTCACAAATATAACAATGCCAAGAACTGTGGGGTCTTTAAGGAGCCATCTGGGTGATGGCCCACCATCAGAAAGTATTAATGTCCATCTCACAGGAGTAGGCTTGTTTCTATGCAAACCACTGCTATAGAAGAAAAAACTTAGTCCCTCCCGATCACTAGCTTTTTCTCTCCGTATGGGACACACCTTCTCTTTCTCTCTCTCTCTCTCTCTCTCTCTCTCTCTCTCTCTCTCTCTCTCTCTCTCTCTCTCCACGTGATTTTACCCACTGTGAGGACCTTGTAAGAGGCCAATCCTGGCACTATGACCTAGATCACTAGAACTGTGAGCTAATTAAACCGTTTTCTTTATCAAGTACCCAATATCAGGAATTCTGTTACAGCAACATAAAATTGAAAAATTATAACTTTGTTTCATTAAGAAATAAAGAGATTCCTTCCTATTTCCCTTCCACTATAAATCAGTCTCTTAATCTATTTGTCTCTCTCTCTCTCGTTCTCTGGGTCCTCTTGTCTTAGAGGCTTCCATGTGATCCAATTGTCACTCACTTTCTTAGCCTCTCAACTTCAAATCCCAATTTCAGTCATCTTTCATCTTCTTTCATCTGCTTTAGTACCCCCTTATCAGCAATCTTATCACAGACCCATTTTGGGCACAGAGCCTGAGTCCGTTCTGTTAGCTTTTCGTCATAACAAACCATTTAGAATGTAGTGAACTTTTAATCAGGCCATTTTATTAACTCTTGGTCTTGTTCAGACATAGCTCTCTCAGTTATTGTCCCAGTTGCTACGTAAAATCAAAATGTGATTTTATTTTCCAGACACAGACTGGTGAGATCAAGGACATCAGAGTTGCATTTCTTCCCCTCAGTTATTTTACCTGGGAATGAAATGAATGACTTTATTGTCACAGATGCTTTTGTCCAATATTTTCTTTGTTTTTTCCCCCAATGTGAGTTTTTAAAACTGCAGAATAATGACCACTATAACACAAACTCAAATTATCTATTAACTTCAAAATTGATTTCCTGAATTGCTAATCCTTCAAATTGTAGTCCTCAAACATCCAAACCATTTACACTGTCATGCCCATTTCCTTTTCAATCTCTTTTCTACTTCTTTTGCCATCCACTGCTGTCCTTATTCCACTCAAGAACTCTGGATTTCCTGTTGTCTTGTGGTCTCATGCCTTCTAATATATAATCAGGAAAACGATTTTTCATGTAAATCAAATAATGGAGAAAAAAATGGATGAGTGCACTCAGCTGGATGATAATTCAGGGCCTGGGGTGTTATGTTGGCAGAATGGACAAGTTAAAGATGTGACCACCTTCCTACAGCTCTCTTCCGTTTCCGGGATGTAAGCAAGTGATGTTTACCTTGGATAAAAGATGACTCTTAAGAGGACTCTTTAGGAGCTAGTGGGAACTGGACAGGCAGGTCTGGACACCATCCAGCCTTTAAAGAGAATATCCTGGTAATAAGCATGTCCTTTCTAACTTGTTCATTAGGTAGAGAAGCAAACATAGGAGAAAATATATGTTTTAGCCAGGAATAGGATGTATTTGCTAATCTGTTTCCCCAATTTATTAATTTTTTTCAACATCCAATAAGTATTTTTTAGTTCATTCTGAGGACCAAAAAATGTCCTTAGACCCTGGGGCCAGAGTGGGATCTAGAGGACAGTGGTGAATGAAGAATGTTTCCTTAATGAGTTACATTTCAAGGAATATTCGATGGAAATAAATGCTCAGAAGAATAATAAACCAAGAAGGGAGATGTAGAGTAGGGAGTTGATAATGACAGCTAAGAAAACCAAGACAACGAAGACATATGAGCAAAGAACTGGAGGAGATGAAAGAGTTCCCCTTGCAGATTTCCTGGAGGAGGGAGGTCCTAGACTAAGCAAAGACCCTGAGGAGGAAGCATGCTTGGTATATTTGAAGAAAGAAACTACAGCAGTAGTGGAGGGGAAAAGGAGAATATAGAGATGAGATCAGAGGATTAATGAGGGGAGTGGTCAAGTCAAGCCTTGCCTTTTGCTTTGAAAGAATTAGAAAGGAGGATCTTGAGCAAAGAAGTGAAAGAATTTGACTTATGTTCTAACAGGATAATACCAGTTGCAAAATTGAAAATAAAGCCTGGTGGGACCTGAGATGGGGCAAGAACTAGCATATGCAGGATTGGGGTGGGGCTGTGCAGAAGTGGAGAAAGGATGCTCTTGCAGTAACCCAGGAAGCAGATGGTGGTGGTTTGGACTAGCAGAGTGTCAGCAGAAGTTGTAAGAGTGGTTGGAACTGAAAATTCTTTGAAGCAGATACTGTCAGAGTTACTGGTGATCAGATATGCAGAGTGAGAATAAAACAGAGAAGTGACGGGTGACTCCATGGATTTCAGACTGAGGACTTGGGAAAAGGAATTGCAGTTTCCTGAGATGAAGGAAACTAAGAAAGGACACACTGTTTCTCCTCTTTTACCTCCTTCCTTCCTTCCTTCCTTCCTTCCTTCCTTCCTTCCTTCCTTCCTTCCTTCCTTCCTTCCGTCCTTCCTTCCTTCCTTTCTTTCTTTTTTCTTTCTTTTTCTTTCTTTCCTCCTCCTCCCCTTTCTCCTCCTCCTCCTCCTCCTCCTCCTCCTCCTCCTCCTCCTCCTCCTCAGAGGGAAGTTCTGACATACCTGAGAAACTTGAGAGTTTGCCACATGATAATGATGTTTAAAGCCAGAGGATGGAACGAAGTCAAAGATCTAGTGAAGATGCAAGGGAGGAAAGACATTTTTAGAGATTAAGAAAAGCAACTGGTGAACCGGCAGCCAGTAGGTAATATAAAGCTCAGAAGCATGGTTTCCTGAAGCCAAGTCAAGACAGTGGTCCTGGGTCAAGTTCTGCTGATGGGCAGCTAAAGCAAGGGCTGGAAAGTTCTGCTGGCTTAATGAAAGAGTCAGGAAAACTAACTGGACCCAAGGGATGAGTTTGCATCTCTTTGTTGCTCCGTGGAGTATATTCATCTCATCGTGTAAAGCTACATGAGGATTTCCTTCCGCACTCATACCTCCCTGAGGAACTGTCCCAAAGTTCAGTTCAGGCGGGTGCCTTTGACCTGCAAGGAACTTCCGTTTGGGGTGGATGTGTTTCTCAAACCAACTCTGAGGATCCACAGTTGGAGGAGCAGGATCTCTTCCAGCCTTTCTCCAACGTCTCTACAAGTGGGCCTCTGTTGGGGCTTCGAAGAAGATGAAAAACTTCTCAAAACACAAAAGGCAGGGGGAGTTATGCATTTGTGTTTTTTAAAGCTGTCAGTAAAAATAATAATAATAAGCACTTAACAAGTGGCTAGAAAGCAATTACAGGCTGAAAGCCATCTCCCCATCAAGTTGGGGCTGTAAAGACAATGGGGACTGTGTAAAGACCCAGCAGCTGGCATCCCTTCGCAGGGAGAAAGGCGGGTGTGTCCCACAGAGCAGGACTGTGGATTGTGAACTCTGCCATGGTTGGAAGGAGGCGGAGGAGGAGGAGAGGGTTTATGAAAAGTAGTGGGAAGGATGCCAAAAGAGTTCTTTCTCTGGAGATAGCTAGAAAGAGAACATAAATAACAGTGATTCATTCTTTGTGATGCTACAAACTCTGTCCAGCAGACCTTATTTACGTAGGAGAGAAGCCTATGATGACTCCAGTTGTTTGTGAGAACACGGAAAAATGATTGGATTGAGCTCTTAATTTGACTCAGATTACCAGGCCCTAAGATCATCCGTTTTATTTTCTCTGGGAAACCTAAGGGGGAAAAAAAAAATTGCAAAGAAGTATACGTGGAAGACAAGCAGAAACTAATAAGAGAGGGTGGCAATAACCAGAACTTGGTTTTTAACTTTTCAGGGAGCTGCTGATCAAATCAATTTCTAGATCTTTGAAACACATAGTATTTCAAAGCAAAGGCTTCTGGGCAAAGAATCTGTCTCTTTTATTCACTTAAATAAATCATATGGAAACTACATGATAAAGGACACTCTGTTCTCAACGTTCTCAATATATTCCAGTTACCTCTCTCTTCTTCCCTTTTTCCCCCTCCTCCTCTTTCCATATGTTAAAGATGGGCGAACATTTTAACAGTTTCCTGTATAAATAAATATGGCATATATTTTCACTTGTTTCAGAGAATCTCCATAAAATTATGTCAGAAATATATCCTTGAGTTTGCACAAATAGAAAGTCACATCATGATGGCAAAGGCTCTTCTCTGTTGATATTAATTCAAAGCTTTCATGTGGTAGCATTTTTAAAGGACAGCTTTTCATCTTCCAAGCTAATCAAACAATGTTCCTTCTTTGACCTAAATCCTATCTCAGACAAGTACTGGATTTAAGAAGAAAAAAGTCACAATATGTGTCCCAATGTATTTTCATTGATATACTAGTTTGGGACCAATAGTGACACAAGATTCCTTCCTTTGGGCGGGACTAGAAACCTGGAATGACACAGCAGTAAAAGAAGGAACTCCAACAATTGGAAGTGAAGGTTCTTTTGCAGGGAAGAAGCACAGCAAAAAAAAAAAAAAAAAAAAAAAAAAAAATCATTCTGACTTTGTCCAGAGCTGAGGTATGAATCTACACAGAGTGACTTCTGTGACCCGCCCCCCAACTGCAACCTGATGTCTGAAGTTCCACTTAGACATTCTATTAAAAATGCAAAGATAGTTTTAAAGCCTGAAAAGTCTGATGGTTCCTCTTTTCTTGTTTATTCTTTTATTCGTGGAGGCCAATTAGTACCAAGGTATATTATTTCCACTGCCTGCAAGGGATAGTGCAGGGATTTAGTATTGATTTTAAGAAACGGCAGCCTCGGAATCCATGCACTATTCCCTTAAGTTTCATCACTTGTCAATTTTTTCTGTTTAGCACCTGACCTAGAATTACCCAGACTCACTGAAAGACACTGCACAGCTGCCCAGGCAAGCACACAGGTTCACACACACACACACACGCTCTCTCTCTCTCTCTCTCTCTTTCTCTCTCTCTCTCTCTCTCACAGTCTCCCTTACACACAACTCTATTCAATGCCCCTGTCCTGTGTCCATTAGCTCCCTGGCCTCAACACCGTCACCCTGCCTGTACTATTGCCTGCTAAAATGCCTGATCCCAAGAGTGAGATAGGTTTGCTCCACCTTAGGCAGACCACTTTCATTTCCTCTTCTGCTAAGTGTTGTTAAGATTAGTGTCTCCCTGAAAGCATTTGTGAGGATCAACATAATTCATGCAAAAGACTTAAGACAGTGCCTGTGCTCAGGAAATATCACCTTCCATTATTACAGTGAGTATTGATTTCCTGTTACTGCTATAATAAATTTCTACAAACTCAGTAGTTTTAAAACAACACAAATTTGTTATCCTGCATTTCTGGAGTCCTAAGTCTGACAAAGGTCTCGCTGGGCTAAAACTGCAGTGTTAGCAGGGTTGTATTCTCTTCTCTAGTGGAGAATCCGTTTCCTTTTGTTGCTCAGTTTCTACAGACGGCTTACATTCCTGGCCCACAGTGCACCTCCACCTTCGAAGGCTGCAGTATGGCACCTCTCTGACCTTTCTTCCGTTGGCGCATTGTTATCTGACCACAGCTGGTGAAGTTCTCTGTTCTGTAAGACCTCAAGTAATAATACTGGGCCTGCGAGGATTATCCTGGATAATCTCAAGGTTTATAAACTTAATCACATATGCAAAGTCTCTTTTTCCTTATATGGTAACATGTTCAAAGCTTCCAAGTTGGGAACATGGACTTCTGGAAGGGAGGGTACTTTTCTATATAGCCCAAAAGGAGCTTTTAGTGATTATAAATCCAAATGAAGAACGTGAATGTATTCTTATTACATTGATGGCCTTCTTTATTTCTACCTGTTCCTCTCTCCATTAACATTGTATTCTAATAGGCCAGGCCCTGTGGCGGGTATTTCTGTGCCCTCATGGACCTGGTGACCCCTTGAGCTACAAAACCATCTTGGTCCAAAAGGTATGGCCAGTAATTTTAAGCTACCTTTGATATGGGACAGATACATACCTTTATAAGATCTAGATATTGCACACTCACTTATTTGTTCAGTTAATCATTCAACAAATATTTGTAAAGTGCTTAGCATGAAAAAGCCACTCCGCGAAAGGAAATATCAATTTCTGGCAAGTTTTCAAAGCTACAAACTATGACATCATTCTCTCTCAAACAAACCAACTTTTATAAACATCCTAGAAGAAGGCTTTATGAAGTCTGCTCTAGAGAAGTTTCTTAACCAAGGGCATGTGCAGAGGCTCCAGTGGTCTGGGACTTCTTGCCAACTTCATGCAAAATTGTGCATGTCTGTTGTGTCTGTATGTCTGGGGGCAAGGGAGAGGGTCCACTGTTGTCACCTAGTTCACAAAGGGGTCAAAAGATCGTTGGCATGCCAAAATCCTCCTGTTTAGTTTCTACATATGGCATTGGGAGGATTTTCATGGAATGAACTACATGACCCTATCCATTACTTGGGCTTACCCCTTGAGTTACCCACACAGCATCATCTTTTGCCATCTTGATGAATTCTCTTCTTAATGCTGTGAACAAGCACAACTACCTCTGTTGGACCTGTGCCACGTGAAAAAGAAAAATTAAGAGTTAAACAATAGCAGAACTTGAAGATCTGCTCTAGAGGTTTCTTTCTTACTTTGATCCTAAAAAAAATTGTACTGGTGATAGTCCCATTCTATCAGTTATCTATAACTGATATCTATAACAGTTATGCATTATGGCTCATGTGTGAAAAGAAGTACCCTGAGAGAGATGGGATAAGGATTGTATTTAAAGGAAAGACCTTTCCTGCATGGAACAACTAAAAGCAATTGGAGAGAGAGAGATAAATTCTGTAAATTAAATAAAGAAGCATGTCTTCTATCGCTCCCTTTCAAAAAGCTATATATTAGGGGGAAAACAGCATTTTCTTTTTTCAGAGGGTGTACTTGATTCCTGTAGATCAAGGTCAGCCAGGTGGACTGTGTGGTGCTTAAATCAAGAAACATCTGCAGCCCCAACTCTCCAGACTCACTGCCTTAGTGTTGAATCCTCTCTCACTTCCTCTGATTCTAAGAAAGGCATGAGGATACAACACTGATTCTCTTTTCTGAATTCTTTAGTTGTCTTCTATGGAAGGAGCTACCGCTTATTCTCCGCAGCTCTTTTTTCCCATCAGATTGCAGAGCAACGGAGCTCTGACTGGCCTTTACAAGTCATTCCCAGGCTCTGGGACAGCTCGCGCCGTGGGTGGCAGGTGGGTGATGTGCTTTATGCAGATACGTAAGTCCATGTCCTCATGCACATTGCAGATGGGTGTGAGCTGAACCTATTTATGACTTTGGTATGTATTTTTTACTTCCTCGCTTAAAAGAGCTCCCTTGTCTCTTGTTCCCAGTGTCAAGCTTTATTCTCTTGCTGATCACAGCCTTCTTTATATACCTAACCCCAACTGCTTGCATTTTCTGAGCATGACACGAGCAGAAACTGTGTGATCATCTATTGGTTTTATGTCTTAAAATCCATCTTATTTTGCTGGACTGGTAATATCAGGAACAGACAGAATAAGGAAAACAGGGAGACTTGAGGGATCATAAGTTGTCAAATTAGAGCTTTGTTTCTAAGTAACCCAGTTGAAGAGGATAAAAAGAATCAATTTCTAGAATATGTGACTTTACAGTATTTGAGTACTATAAAAGTAAAAGGACAGGCTGTATCCTGCATTTTTTTTTATTAAGAATTCAGTTTCTCTGAATTTGTTTTTATATAGGACTCTGAATCCACATGATCTCTTCTTTCTGCCCATTTCTTCCATTAGGATCACATGGTCACACATGTTACTTTCATTTTATTCCACTTGGAAGTGTTTCAGAAGACTGAGAAAGAGAAAATACTACTCCAGGAGTTTATTCCATAATATCTCATTTTGATATCTGTAGAAAATGGTCCTATGGATAAGTGCACACAGGGTCAGGGTCCCACGCTCCGCTCAAATTCTGTTTTCTCATTAAGGACCTTCTCAGGACAGAGCTCTGGAAAAGGACTGTATTTGAGCGAGTTTCAAACATCACAACATCTGCAAAAAGCCAGAGAGACTTGAGAAAACTACTGCAAAACAAGGATGCAATTATCTCAAATTAAAAGCAGTTACGTGATTAACTCAGTGTCCTGCTTACCACAGCCGCGGGACATATTGGAAAGCTCCTGATGATTCATTAGTGTTCACGTGTTCCATCCAAGTGACAAAGCCTTTAGAAAGAAAACGTTATGGTCCCAAATTTTAAAGTATTTTTTTCCCTACGTTGTTCATTTCCTGATTTGAAATAGTATAAGGGAAAATATTCTCAATTGAAACTGAATGCACTGGCAAACTACAGATTATCAAAAGAGAGAAAACGGGAATTTTTTACAGGCGCTGGTGGAGAGGATTGTTCAACATCCCACTATGCAAACTTTTGTAATTGTAAATTCTGCTACCTTTTAAGGAGAAAACACCATCAGCCTGCAACTTGAGAGCTTTTATGAGGACCAGGAAAGGGCTTTTCCTTCACTCACATCTGTCTTCATTTGCTGCAAGTATGCTGCCGATTTCACGCTGGTTAGCAAAATCTAAAACGTAGAAGATGAATTACTTAAATCAAGCAAATGCATGTGTCCTTGGGCCATAAGTATATTTTGAGAAGCACATGAAAAGAGGCTCACTTTGAATTCTGTGCTCTGTGTTCATTGTTCTCAAGAAAGATATCAGTATATGAACGTTCATAATTTTAAATAAAAGTTGGATTTGTTTACACAGGTGAGACAAAGGGTTATGTTTCAAATGACATTTTTAAACAACTTCATCACTTTTCTATTTTGACTTAGCTGGATAAGTGCCTAAAAAGTGTGTGCATTTTCTTTTTCTTCTTTTTTCCGGCTCCTTCCATACCCAGGCATTTAATATTATGAAATCATAGAAACTTTGATCTTATGATGATTCACCAAGATCTCAAGCACATTTTTGACAACTTCCTCTTTCACTATTTTCAGATAATCTACATCACAGACTTTGCCATTTTATTTTATTTGTTCATCACTGTCAACAAACTTTTCTCAACTTAAAGTAACAATATTTCCAACAGGAATCATTTCAACACAGATTGTGTGGCAGTTTGAAAGTCAGAACCACATAGTGGATACATATAGACTTTATTCTCTTGGATATATGTTTTTTTCCAAATTAGACCATACTTAACATGCTACCCATTAGAAGGAAAAATGAACACTTGAATCAATGATCAATCAACTAGAACTTGGGAATGATGACGATTCAATCACAGGTGTCCGTGGATTGAAAACATGTTTCCCCAGGAAACTATGTGTGGAGAGAAAAAGTAGCTCTTAACTATGAAAATTCTTCTTAAGAGAATATAATTTCTTTGTAAAAATGAAATGTCATGTGATATACAATTTGCAAATGAGTCTTGATCAGGTCTGAGCTATATATTTTTATTTTATTTTATGTATGTTTATATGTATTTATTTTGTGCTACAGGGAATGGAGCCCAGGGATGCTCTATGACTGAGTTACATCCTCAGTTCTATTTGTTTGTTTGTTTGTTTAAGACAGAGTCTCTCTAAATTGCCCAGCAGTCCTCTAACTTTCAATTCTCCTGCCTCAGCCTCCCAAGTTGCTGGGATTGCAGGTGTGGGCCACCATGTTCAGCAGGTAGACTATTTTAATATTATTAACACTGTTAGATATGTTTGAACCCATCAAACTGAAAGTTCTCAATTTGGCATAGAACCACTTAATTCTGGAATTTAAGAACTATCTTAGAATATTTGTCTAATTCAGCAACCTTATTAAAAATCATACCTGTAAGACGTCTGTCCTGGTACTTGTCCCACCCGCTGTTTTCCTACCTACCTTCTTGTTAGGCTCTTCATCCTTGTCTTTTTCCTTCATCTTCCAGTTTTAACATAACCTGCTCCCTGGGTGCTTTGTGAATTGGCGGACATGCTTTGTTTTCCTCTAGAACCAGTGAACCCTTCTTAATCCAACAGGGTGCAGTTGGGGCTTGGAGCAGTGGAGAGTGCTGTGCACCTACCTTTGACCATCTGTGAATAGATTTCAGAGGTTGCTTTTGTAATAATGCACAGCTGTCCTTGCGTTTCTTTTCCTGTATTGCCTTATCTCACTGTTTCACACTTTTCCACCAATGTCTTCCCCAAACATAGCAAAGAAGTTCTCATAAGAAACAAGCCAACATAAGTGCAAAGGAGAATAATAATTTTTGGAGGGATGCATTTTTTGCCGAATATTTTCTTTCCTCTGTAAATAGTGTCTGATATTTTGTCCTCCCAGGTCTTCATTTATATAAAATAGCATCAATTGCACTCTTTTTAATAATAACAGAATTTATTTAATGCTTCAGTTGCACAGCTAAACACTTAATCCTCACACAGCCTTAGGGGATAGATACTGTTACCGTCTTTACTTCACAGATGAGGAAACTGGGGCTTGGACTGGTTAAGTCTTGCTCAAGGTGACACAGTTAAAAAGAGATGGACTTCAGAGTCAAACCAAGTTATTGAAAGTACTGAGCCTCTGCTATTTACTGTTACCATTTCCCAAGATAATGGGGTGTTCAATAGTTTATAATTCATATCAGACTCTATGGCTTCTCTCATTGCAAGAATTCCCTTCAAAGTTCTTGAATTTGAGGTTTTATCATTATTTATTGCACAATTAATTATTTAGTTCCACTTAATCCAAAATGATCAAATCAGTAGTAATTTTGTGGGCCTTTGATGCTCCCCGAATCTCTCTTTAAAGACCTTCCATTGGGAAATTGTGCTTAGAATCTCTTGGATTCCTTCCCATTGGTAGGAAGCTAACCTTTTGTGAAGCACACTTAAGATTTATAGTTAGTTTAGCAAATTACTTCGCAGAGCTCTAAAATATTATGGTTTGAAATAATCAATGTGCTCAGTCATGGCCCATTATTTCATTCAACTCTGATGCCTGGTTAAATATCAGACAAGAAGGAAGAGCTAAATAGATAAGTGCTAGCTAAAAGAGCTGATTCAGGCTCAGGGAAACACTTTTGGTGTGCATTTGAGTGGTTATGTCACTAGCAAGCCTAAGCTCTTGGAAGAAATAAAAAAAGATATTATTCAGTGAATATCCAGGCATTTACTGCATAGTTATGCACACCAGGAGTGTTCAGGACCATTTGATGGACGAAACTCACTTCCTATCTTAATTGCCTTTTGTCGTTTGGCTTGACCCACTTTTTTTTAGCTGGCCAAGGCAATTTAATCAATGCCCTAAAGCCCTCCTCAAAAGCAGTGGTGATATTCAAAATATTTATCAATTGTTACAGGGTGCTCCTCAACCAGTCAGAATAGATGCTGGTATCAACAACCTGCCCAGCGGTACTAGGGCTTACACGCTGACAATCTGCACTTCCTGCAAGCCCTTCAGTCTCAAATCTTCCTGGAGATCCAGGGGTTTCTAAAAGGCTCTTCCTGCTTGCTATTAAAAGATTTAGCCCCTAAACACATTTTATGAACCACCATTTTAGAAAAATTCCTGGGAAATATGTCAGAATCTGTGTAATCATCATTAATTTAGCAATTCTCAAAGGTAACCCAGAGTTCATCCAGCTGCAGTTTATTCCATTGATCACAATAATCCACCCCACCCAGAACTTTCCTTATGAAAGGAATCTTCTTGGAGCGGACATCTGGATCATATTATCCCAATCAGAGTGCATGGAGCGAACTAGGGGCAGACACTGTTTCCACTGAAGAGAAAGGCCAGTTCTTGGATGGGCTTCTACCTTTCCGTCTACTTCTGCCTTTCTTTCTATCTTTTGTCTCCAATGAATGGGTATTTGATGTTTCTACTGACATTAAAAAATAAGATTACAATAAATTTTATTTTCTCTGAATAAAGCACATGTCTGAAACCTGCCATCCCCATTTATACACATTAGGCCAAAGGAGGGAGGGTGGCTGAAGTTGAAAAGGAAAACCTTCCCTTCTGTAGATAATCCTGCAGTTGGGAAAATCTTCAGTTCTAGCTTAGATGAACCAAATCACAAACCCATGGTCCCAAATTTATCTTATTGCTTTTACTCTGTGTTTGATTTCTAGGAATTTTTACACATATATCTACATTTTCATCTGTTCAATTTGAATAAAAACCTTTGATTATCAGCAAGGTAGAGTAAATGGGAATGTTCAAAAAGTTATGGGAAACATAAACCAACAGCTGGGATATTAGAATGTTTCTTTCATAGTGTTTCTAATTGAAAACCATGCAATTTGAATTCTCTGCTCCTTTATAACTCAGGAAAGGAATGAAAACTAACACCAGGTATCAACTCAGTTAATAGTTAAGATGTTTTCATCCTCATTTCTATTGCCCTGCAATAAAAATGAAAAGAAATGAAAGACAATAAAACACAAATACGGTGTTCTGTCTTTGAAATTAGCCTTTTCCCTTCAGGGAATCCCGGGTAATTAAAGAACATTTGATCTTTGCTGTGTACCAACAGGATGAATCAATAAGTGTTGGGGACTCTTTTCTATCATTCTGTGACTAATTGAAAAAGAAGAAATCGAGATTTTTATCACCTAAGGATACCAGTCAAGGAGCAAGTTTCCTTCAACTACTTATACTGCCTTTGATCTTATGGTCAGAAATTGACTGCGACAATTCCGGCCATTGCATTCTCTTTCCAAACAAAAAGAACTGGACAAATGTAAGAGGCCAAAGCTTTGTTCTTTGAGACTTTGCCATTCTCCTTTGAGAAGAATTCTGTGAGTCTCTTTGACCAAAACATTTTATATTTCACCCATTCCCGACCCAACAGCAAATGAGAATGAGAATTTTATTTTAAATATTGTGGAGAGGAATGAAGAGTGTTGGAACAGGGGTTAAAGATGAGATGACTCACAATATTTGCCACATATGTTTCTGACCTGTAACAAATAGACAGCTCTTTATGGATATAACATGTGTTTCCTCAGACCACACAGCTTTGGGGGCAAAACATATGAGTCACCATTAAGTCTCCCTCAGTGTTTCTCTGACTCCTTCTCCACAAGCTCTTCCAGACCTACAGGAACTTTTACCATCCCTCCTAAATATTTCTGGAATTCCCAGAGGATGTCTTATGAGTATTCATAAATGTAGCTCTGAAATGCACCACCTGTTCCATTTCCATTTTTTCTTGCCCTGGCTTCACATAGTAATTGGAGGTCAAAGATGTTGACATATTAGAAAGTGCCACAAGCTACTGTTAACACCATATGCTGATTGCTGCTGCCATTGATGAGATTTTTCTGTAAAGGAGCCACTCTGCAGAAACTGTTCCACAACCCCAAAACCCACAATCCAGTTAAGAGCCATTTAGCTGTTTTCCTCTTGAGTCCATGTGGTGAAGACATGCTGCAGATGAACTCACCTTTGAGTTCCATGGATCACGTCTTCCTCCTTTGGGCTTTCTATTCCTTTCAAAGTTTTGGTTGGAAAAGTTTCCATTTCAAGTTCACTTATGCAAATAAAATTGCATAAGGCTTGGCTAGGGACTATACATGCATCCTGCCATGATCAAATTGACCTCTTTAGTTCTTGGGACACTTTTCTTGGACCAAAGTTATATGCTTTCAGTTTTTTTCATAGATGTCATTTTATCTTAAGAAGCACCCATAAGCCTCATGCATATTTCCCATGAGTGGCTTGGTATCCTTGGATTTATCCAAATCAAGGGGTACATTCAGTTGAGGATTCCAAACTGTCACTACTAGAACAAAGGTGATAAATGCTAAGTGCCATCCCCACCTATCCAGAATTCAAATTTGTTTCATTATTCAAATTCCAGGTTTGCACATGTTTGCATTTAATTTTGTATACCAACTCTTACTTTTTATGTCATATATGTATATATATATATATATATGGATAGGTCTATATATATATGGATGTATACACATGTATGTATATATGTGTAATATATACACATACACATACGCATGTGCATACACACACACACACACACACGTATACTTATGGAAAGGAAAGACACCTTTGTTACTTAATCTGTGAGCAGTCATTTATATATTTGTCCTGCATAAATGTTATGAAGAACAGGGCAAAAGTATAATTCATGAGAATTATTTCTATGCTTATTTGCCCATTGCTAAATATACACACATGTGTGTGTTTATATGTATATATATTATATATGCATATATACATATATAGATATAGATAATATATTTATTTGAAATTATGAGACCAAGAAGTCACATTAGGTTCTCTTACCCAGAAAATCAGTTTGTTTTTACTTTGGACATATTTATGCTACTCGACCTAGAGAAGAAGTTTGATGGGTTCTTAGATGGATCATCTTGGTCTTTAATAACCCACTTCACTCCACTCCAGGGAGGTCATAGTAGAAGGTATTTGCAACCCTGTTTTCCCTCCTACCACTGAACTTGGATTTGAAGTCTTAGGCAAAATTTCAGCTTGGGGTAGGGAAAAATCTGGTGTTGAACCAAAGCTAGAAGCCAAGAGACAGGAAAAGGAACAAATAGAAGCCAGAGTACCATTGTTCATCAGGCCACCTACTGCGTGACTACAAAATAGCTGGTTGTGATCTGTGCTGAATAATGACTGCCTCACAGTCATTGTTAAATCCAGATATGAGGATCTAAATTAAAGTTACGAATACACACAGAAGCACACTGAATAGAAGTTCAACAATGACAGTTAGGATCACAAATTTTCAGAAAGTGCCCCACCTCTATGTAAATCGAATTTTCAGCTTTCCTGGAATAAGGGAATTTATTTAGGAAGAACTTATGCATGGAATAAAATCAAATGCTATAATAGCTTTTAACTTACAAGGCCAATAAATACTCTTGAAAAAACTAAGTGTTTCATTTCTGCTTGCAATCACCTCTAGAAAAATCAGAGACCATATGGGAACTGGTAAACTAGGACACTCTGGAGTTTGTGAGGACATGGGGTTTGTGATAACACCTTTTAAATAACCCTTGTAGTATCAGCAGGTGCTCGACCTTACCATTTGAATTCAGTGTTGCACTGTTGAGACCTGTTAAGAAATCAAGTTCCCAGCCCTAGTTTAGAGACACTGCTAAATCAAGAGCCACACCTCTTTTCTCGTCCACCTGAGCTAAATTATTTCTTCTCAGAAATAACTTCATTTTTTGGCAAGTAACTTTCCGAGACGCTAAAAGAAACTGGAACTTTAGAATAGATAATTCACCTCAGATGGGTTATGCTCTTTATTTCCAGAAACAAATTTAATATTTTTTCTTCACTCTGACTATTGGGTACAATCCTTATTAATAAAATGTGTGCCACTGGAAAGGAAAGACACCTTTGTTACTTAATCTATGAGCATTCATTTATATTTGGCCTGCATAAATGTCAAGAAGAACAGGGGAAAAGTATAATTCATGAGAAAAATGCATTTTTATGCTTACTTGCCCAATGCCAAATTAAGTATTATGGTTGGAAATGCAAGGCGGAGGCTCACTTTGGAAAAAAAACGAATTTGATTATCTGAGCTAGCTTTCATCATCAAAGGGTTTTTAAAGCTTTGGATGGATCATCAGTTCCTAACTTGTTACTAGAGAACACTCTCACTTTGCAAAAATAGTGCGGAATTCTAATAAAGCATTGGAATTCCTTCTCTCAACCTGAAACTTTTTTCACATTTTTTCAACATTCAATTCTGAGGTGGTCAAAAAAGGATGGAAAAATACACCAGTTACATTAGAAACCAAGTTTTCTGAATGTGCCTAAATGATGCATTCTGGATGAGTTTGCTTTTCTGTTCCAAATCTATTTATGAAAGATTCATTAACCTCCAGATTTTAAAACAGAGAGGAAAATTACTATAGTTTATTTTTTTAAGAGATTTACAAAAAAGTGCCTGAAACTGTTTTATCATTGGCTTTGCTATAAAGCTAGTGTTGTTTCAGCCACAGCCATTTAGTTTCTGATCATAGATTCTTACGATCCTGTTGGAAATTTCTACTTAGTTCAAAAGCCCAAAGGTAGAGTAGGGGAAAATAAAAAGAAAATTGATTATTTTATTCATAATTTTTTTCAATAGGTGTATCAGAGACAAAACTTGATTTTTATTTTTAATTTGGAAAACAAACTTAATTGAAAGGCATTCATTTTCTAATTGAAGTTAAAAATACACAATAGAAGCCATAAGGATTTCTTTGCTTGGAACACATTGCTTTCAAGGTGCTGAAGGTTATTTGTCATAGGATGGAGTCCAGTGGGCGAGTAATAAGCACACTGGATTTCATTTCTGTTCATGCATCCTAGGGTGACAAAATTTGAGATAGGTCAAAAAGAAATACTTACCAGATTTAGTAAGTTGTGCTTAAGTTGCTAGCCGCTGAGAGTGGTGTGCTGCTCAGAAAGTCATGGAATTTTCTGTTGCAAATATTTGGGACAAACATGTTTTCTTCACTCTTTACACGCATGCTTCCCTCCCAGGTAGTTGCAGACTACTGCTCCCTATACAGGCTCTTTAAAGGATAAATGCAGTGGAGTCAAATTCATCATTGCTCTTTTATGCTATAGAAATTATTCATTTCCACTTACCTTTTCATGCAAGGTCAGAGCGGGTGGCTCTATCACTCCCAGACTACATACCAAAAGTCCAAACTCAAACCCCTGCAAGATCCTGAAATTTGTGCTGAAAACATCTGGCTGATGCTGGCTCTTCTTTGCAGCTGTGCTTGTCACTTATTATTCATATAAACTCTGAGCAAGTTTTGGTGACATGTTTACTTATTAGCTCTTGTGATGTGTGTATGTGATTTTAGCCTGAGTTCATCACCACAATCCTGTATAAGAATAATAAATTTTTGTAACTGAAGTTAAGGTACTAGTCATTAATCAGTTTTGCTCAGTAAAAAAGGGGAAAGAAAGAGAGAGAGAGAGAGAGAGAGAGAGAGAGAGAGAAAGAAAAGAAAAAGAAATTTAAAATTGCTGTGCCTCCATTTGTTTTTCTATTAAACATGA
Organism: Sciurus vulgaris; assembly: GCF_902686455.1. Lineage (NCBI taxonomy): Eukaryota > Metazoa > Chordata > Mammalia > Rodentia > Sciuridae > Sciurus > Sciurus vulgaris. The sequence continues at coordinate 17,527,485 of NC_136470.1, read as the reverse complement.
TAGTAACTTATTTAATTATCTTAGGACTTATTATGAGGGTAAAAGTAAATTTTTTTAAAAAACGAAATGTGTGAAGAAAACTTAAACAGGAACACCAATACATTAAGCAAGTTTCAAGCATGGCTTACAAAATTGTATCTGATTTGCTTGGCAACTGAATGTGATCATGTTTTTACCACCAGAACTCTCATTGTCATGGGTAATGTAATCCAAATATTTTAGTTCCCAGTGAAAGAGTCAGGAATAAGTAAGACAAATACTGCATGCTAATTCCTACCATGGGGCCTGAATATAACAGAGATTTGAATGAGGAAATTGGATTTGGTGTCAAGCCTAATAAAATGAAGAGATGTTTGTTGATGGGCAAAAGGAAGAGATGGGTTGAGAATATGCTGTTTCCTGCTGAGAGAGTAGTTTGACTTTGGACAAAATAATACTCACAGATTCTCTTTGGATTCATTATTGCTCCTGGACTCTCCTGATTTGAACCCTGTAGGGGTCATCTGTGCCTCTGTCATCTCAAATTCTCTCCACTTCAATGAATCATACTTCACACTGCCAGGATGACCACCCAGAAAGTCCTGTTTATGTAGGACTTGGCTTCTGCAGAGGAGTTCATCTGAAGTCCTGGAAGACTGATTTGGGAGTCCCATAATGGTCTCCAGTTTGTTTCTGTGCATAGAGGGAAACAGAGTCATCTATTAGGCCCAGTAATAAACTGGGAATCTGTTGGAATTCTAATTTTATTATTGCTTACATGGGACTTTGTTATAGATTACCATTTTTTTAATTTAAAATAATGTGTACACAAGGAAAGTCAGTCTACACAAGAATAAGGAAGTTGAGATTAAGAGGATCCAGAAAAAAAGCTATTATCTAGCAAATTATACCTTGTTATCTATTGTGTCTTCTCCTTCTATCTGACTTTATGATCTTAGAATTTTACCCACTAAAATATTCAAAATACAAGATGGGCTGTCTTGATTAAATCAATAATGATGTCTTGTGTTTTAAGACTTGGGGAAGAGTATGGAAGATTTTATAATGATTAGAAGAGATTACTGAATATGCATTTGATGAAATGTAAGAGTCATTGAAGTGATCCTATAGGGGTGTTTACCCTCATCTTTACAAAGGCCTTATAGCTCTGTAGAACTAGAAGTTAATGGACAGAAAACTGATAGAAATGGAAATACTGCTTGTCCATAAAAATTCAAATTGTGTCCCTTTGCCCTGTGGATGTATTTATGAATTAATTTCAATATATTGCTGCCATCAATGTATGGTCCTCAGAGTTATTTGAATCTGTTTTAGCATCTCATTGGTCTCCTCAAATGAGGTCAGTAGTGTCTTTGACACATGCTTACTTTATAGATTTGTATGGGAGTCATGATTTCTCCCTCTGTATAAAAATTCATCCTTTAGCAAGATATATATAGCAAGCACATAAACAGCTTTCTGTAGCAGATATTAAGTTATTGTAACAATTATTTGATAGGCTTAGGATGAGGATCCAGATAAATACCAGGGAGCTAGAGATGAAAGAGGGTAGCATGACATCACCAGGCATGCTGATCAGGAGGCCACCTTTACTGGCAGAGATAATGAAGTATCTAGAATTAATATTTGGAAAATTTGGGGCCCCAAGGGAAGTGGGTAGAGTAGAAAACACCAATAAATTAATAAGTTACCAAAAGTAAACTCAATTTCTTAATATGTCTTTTATCAGAACCCATTTATTTAAGGATGATATTCATTTTAAAGCAAGATAAACTTAGTAAGTTTTTTAAAATTCGAGGTTCATTTCCCCAAAACAACTGAAAAATGAGTCTTGTTTCACACACTCTATGTACAATGTAATGTCTGCATTCATCCTACTTGAAGAGATGGGAGGTCTATCTCCCCTCTTCCTCTTTGAATCTGGGTGAAGTGATGCTATATGATTGCAAGACTAGGTCATGAATGGCATTTTCTTGGGACTATGGAAGTACAATTCCCATGTTGTGAGGACCCCCAGTTTGGGAAGTATCCTATGTGAAAAGAAAACCAATCTACAACCTCAGAAGAGCTCCCAGCTGATAGCCATCACCAGGTTCCCAGGCATATGGGTCAGCCACCTGGAAAGTGGCTTCTTGGGTCCTAAGTTCAGCTGTTTGTTCCAGGACATGCCTCATGGAGCAGAGAGAAAAGTTTATCCTCCCAAGTCATGTGCAAATTGTAAGTTTGTGAGCTAAATAAGCTACTGTTGCCTTAAGGAGGTATGTTTTCAAGTGGTTTGTTTGTAGCAATAGATAATCCACATGTCTTGTTATATCAGATGCTGCATTTCAAATATCTCTAATGACTTAAAACTTTTCTTGACGCCATGGCCATCCAGCAGAGTCAATTTGGTGTGGGAGACAAACGGGCAGCGAGACTCTTGAATTTGAAGCAGTTTACTGATGATTCAGGAACCCGGAATACCGGCGCTGAAGGAAAGCTGGCTTATATTCCCTCCAGGAGGCGGAGGGTAGGGCCAACACTAGTTAAGTGAAGATCAGGCGAGGAGCTAGCTGTCCAATCACAGTAAAGGTCAAAAGGAGCAGGCATGAGCAGGAGCACTCGGGAACACAGGTGCACGCGTTGTGTGCGTGGACTTATTTGAATACAGCCAATGATAAAGCACTTGGGTGTGTCTATGTTAACTGACTTCCTCACCACTGATGTGATCCAAACAACTTCTGGCTGGCTGCCAGGTGCCATCTTGGCATAGTCTGCATGGCATAGCCCCCAATATTTTCTAATAAAGAAGTATTAGGAAATGACTATATTATATTACATTTATTCATATTGCGTGAGAAATGGAGTCAGTTAGGAAATGTAACCCATGAGCTTTCTGGTTTCATTTGGAGCTCATTAAACATGTTTTGTCTATAATCATATGGTCATTTTGATACAAATTCAGGACAATTGTTTGCAATAACCACTGTTATTCATGAATAAAAATTTAGATGGAAAATTCTGTGTGTGTCTTTGTGTGGGGGTGTATCCTCTGAGAACTTATGCTACTTACTACAATGTGTGTTTTGGCTCATTTGTTTCTTACTGGCTCAGGACACAGGCACTATCACTGTTTTGAGACCTTCAAGTTCATAGTTAGCAGATTTTTTTTTTATCTCTTTCCAATATTAGTTCCAGTTATAATTTTTCTCTTTTTAAATTCAGAACATCTTTGTCAAACTCTGATAATTATTTATTTTCTTTAGTCCCGCCTCCCATTTCAGGCTCACTTGCCCACCTATAAAAGAGGTCTATTTGTTAAGGTAAAATATGCATAACACAAAATTTACCATGACAACCGTTTAAGTGTATACTTCAGAAGCATTAAATATAGTCACATTGTTGTGTCTAGAACTTCTTCATCATCATCCCAAATCAATACTCTACCTGTTATCTAATAACTCTCCATTTCCTCTTTCCCAAGCCTTTGGTGACTGTGAGTCTACTTTCTGTGTTTATGACCTGGACTGTTTTGTATATCTCATATAATTAAAATCAGACAACATTTGACTTTTTGTGTCTACCTATTTCACTTAGCATAATGTCTTCAAGTTTCACTGATGTTTTGCATGCATAAGAATTTCATTCTTTTTTGCTGAATAATATCACATTGGTTTATCCGTTCATTCATTAATGGACATTCAGATTGTACCCATCTATTTTAAATAATGAGCTATGAACCTTGATATATGAATGTCAGACTGAGACGCTATCGTCAATTCTTTCTGGTACAAACCCAGTAGTGGAATTCCTGGACCATACAGTAAATCTGAGTTTAAACTCTTGAGGAACAACCATACTTAAAAAGGTGTACTTTAAAGGAGGGGTAGTCTATTGATGGGTATGTTATTTGGTGGCATAGAAATTATGTCATTTCTTTTCTTTCTAATGGTAGCACTTTATCAATTATTACCTTAGTATATCATTTGACACTAGGTCAAGTCACCACTGCCTACATTAGATTTGAAGAGCATTTTGCCACTGGTTTCCATGTATCATTAGCCTCATTTCTGCCATGCTTTGAAATTTTTCCATTAAAAAAAGGAAGACAAGAATAACCAGCCCAACAAAACACATCCTAAGCTTCCCTCATACAAAGATTTGCTTGTCGCCTTCACATATACCACAGGATTATCTCTAACAACCTAGTTCATTGTGTTAGTCACAGTTCTTCATAGAAAAAAGAACAATAGTGTGTGTGTGTGTGTGTGTGTGTGTGTGTGTGTGTCTGTCTGTCTGTCTGTTCAGAGATACTTAAGGATTGATTGGCCCACATGATTGTGGAGGCTGGCAAGTCTTCAAGGTAGACTCAGGAAAGAGAAGACCTTGTAATCCAAGTAGTCTTGTACTACTTATGTAATCCATAGTACTACCTATGTAATCCATAGGTAGTCTGCTAGAAGAATTCCCTCTTCTGCAGTGAGACAGGTCTTTTCCTTATAACTTCAACTGATTGGATGAGACTCCTCAACATGCTTTAGTCTACTTATTTAAATGTTAATCTCATCCACAAATGCCTTCACAGCAACATCTGAGGGTTTGACCCAATATTGTGGTACTGTTGCCCCGCCAAGTTAACCATCACAACAACGCTCTTCCTTAAAAAACAAAAACAAAAACAAAAAACACACTAACAACAACAAAAAAAGCCTTTATACAAAGCTTACATTCTGCAACCTTATTTGGTTTCTCATTTTCTAGTACTTAATTTATCTTGTTCATTAATGCGGTTTCCTATTATTCTTAAATTATTCGCATGTACTTCCAAATATTCTTGAGCACAAATTCTTTCCATTTTCTTTTTTTCTTTTTGAGTTTGAACAATTTTATTGAGGCTTCTAGGAAAATGAGAACATTGAGCACCTTGAACACTGACTTTCATTTTCATTAAAGCTGGGCAGAGATTTATTTGCTTAATATTCAGCCAGCACCATCCCTATAAGCACTCACAAGAGTCGTGTTCAGCAAATGTTGATCCAGGGCTCACGTGGCCTCTGAGCCTTTGCTGAGTGTGGACCTCCTTCCTGGCATTAGCACATTCCTCCCCATTGCCATCAGATTTCTCTGGAATCCTCAGTCCTCACAGTTGACACCATTTCATCCCAAGTCCAATGTGGCTTAATTGGCTATTTTTTAAGCATTTCTCTTATGACCTCCTTAAAAGAATCCTCTGTCCTAAGCTCATTTGTCCCTCTAAGACCTCGCTCCAGCTTCTGCTGTACCTCCAGAAATGAAACTCAGCCTATCCCAGTCCCACGCACTGTGTGGACCAGAGTTCAAATTCCCTTTCCTCCACAGGTTTTCTCAAGCACCCCAGGCTGCAATACTCACTGCTGCCCATTTTATCTGTAACCCTTAACGTTGGTAGCAAAACATGTGCCACCCTCTGATCTTTGGTGATCTCATCTGGGAAGCTGGCATCCCAAAAGTGGAGACAGTCACATTTTTATCTGTCTCCCCTTTCCCTCAAAAGGAAATCAAAAGCTCTACATCCAGAGACAAATTAGTAAATATTTTTAAAAGAACGAATCAATACAAACCTACCAGGGTCTTGTTCAGTGTTATGTCAATCCTGTACATTGCCAAACTTTAACGTGGGTTTGCTATCAATGGGTGCAAGGAGGTAACTGTTTTTGACTCTGTTTATACGTGACTTTAAAAACAACAACTTCTCATTTTGAATTACTAGCATTTTAATGATTATGTTAAAACCTAATCTTTTGAGCATTTTTTTTTTCCAGCTTGAATTCAGAGCTATTTCATTGGAACACAGTGTTTACCAAGACCAATGGCCCCACATATTCTTGGAAAATATCCTAACAGAGTTATCTATAAATGATACCTTGGGGACACTCTTCACAAACCCAGTCTGCTTTTCCTCATGCAACACAAATAAATAAAGTCATAAATTAAAGTACATGGAAAAACATATGAGCTAAAACATTTCTGCAGCTAAGTCCTGTACAGCTGTTTAAATCTGTACAGAACACTAGGTTTTGTTCACAGTCCCATTATTAATTTTTGTAGGAGTAGCCATTTCCTCCTTCCGCCATTCCTTCTCTTCTAGTTGGTTTTGTATTTCTGGCAGTACATTACAGTGTTTATCATTCTGTTTGGGGCAGAGACAGTGATATAATACTTCAACACCGCTTTCATGTCCCAGTATGTCAAGCAATGTATAAATGTCAAGTATTTTTAGTCTCTGCATCATGGTGGTTATTGGATTCCTGACTCCTAGTGTGCATGATGTCCCTAGGGTACAAAACATCAGTGAGTCATTTTGCTTGGGAATTAAAGAGCTTTCCATCCAAACACTGTTACCATTTTCATGCTTCAAATTGTATGTTAAGAATCTCTAAAGTATATATAGTCATAACAACTTGTTTTTCAAATTTTGTACATAATATTTTCATTATTAAGTGTTAAATCTTTAAAAATCTACTAAAAAGTTGACAAATGTTTAAGAGGTAAATATTTATGATTTTAAAGTCATTGAATGGACCCACCTTTTGACCCAGTTATCTCACTTCTTGGTTTATATACAAAGGACTTAAAATCAGCATACTACAGTAACACAGCCACATTTATGTTTATAGCAGCTCAATTCACAATGGCTAGATCGTGGAACCAACCTACATGCCCTTCAATAGATGAATGGGTAAAGAAACTATGGTATATATATACACAGTGGAATATTATTCAGTCACAAAGAAGAATAAAATTATGGCATTTGCAGGTAAATGGATGCAGTTGGAGAATCATGCTAAATGAAATAAGCCAATCCCCAAAAACCAAAGGTCATATGTTTTCTCTGATAAGTGAATGATGATACATAATGGGGTTGAGGGGTGGGGGGTAAGAGAAGAATGGAGGAAATTTGGAATGTGTAGAGGGAAATGAGAGGGAGGAAGGGGCAAGGGAATGAAAGAGTGAATGAGACAGACATCATTACCCTATGTATGTGTATGATTACACAAATGGTGTGAATCTACATCATGTACAGCCATAGATGAGGAAAGTTGTATCCCATTTGTGTACAATGAATCAAAATGCAGTCTGTAAAATTAAAAAATAAAAAACATAGAAAGATTACATAAGTAACAACAGCAAAGAACAATTTCTAAAAGAAAAAAAAAAAAAAAAAAACGTATTTTCTAGGGGGAATTTGTCACTACTTGGTGTAAACATTCCTAGCAGTGATGAAACAGTTCCCACTTAGATCCACTAGAGGTCTCAGTTTCTTTTGTGTGTGTGTGTGTGTGTGTGTGTGTGTGTGTGTGTGTGTGTATTTTTTATTTTTATTTTTTTCCCAGAGAAAGCTAACATACTGTTTTCATAGATGACCTGATAGCACAATATTGCCAAAAAGTACAGGCACCATAGGAATAATAGTACTTTTTGAATCCAGTATAAATAAAAACAAATTATTTTTCTTTTCCCAATGTTTAAACTTTTGTGGTACATTTCCTGTTACAATGTCCATCATTAAAAAAAAAAAAAAATTTTAATGTCATAATATTCTTTGTGCACATGAAAAAATAGAGATAATGTTTTTCTTCATGTGAAAAATAATCACAATAAATTTGAAATGTATTTTGGGTGATTTCTAATGAATTGTTTTTTAAAACTACCTAAATGCTTAATTTCTTTTGTGACCATGACTTTATACTTTCATAAGCCTTGATTTTTGTTGATCAAAAGTATGTACTGTTTATTTTCTACTTTATTCTGAAATGTGAACCAATGAAAGAAAGAAGGTGGAATTTTTGCCTGAAGAACTTAGCATTGATAGTTTTGGACCCTGGATCTAGGTTAGTCATCGTCACCATCAAACTGTCTTTACTTAATTATAACAAAATTGAAATTCCCCAAGAGCATGCTCTTGGAATTGGGAATCTGTTAAGTTTAATAATTGAACAGAATATGTGCTTATTTTTACTTCAGAAAATCACTGCATCTTTCACAATGGAGTACTGTTTGCCACTATCACAGTATCCTCCAGGATGTGGAAAATCCCACCTGTGTATACTTTTGCTGAGGCTGATAAACTCACCAGCTTCTAGAAGCTTCTGAAGGCCAGTTGAACGCAGATCAGTTCTTACTACTAAGAAACCATTTGAAGTAACTGAGTTGTTGTGTCCATGAATCAGAATGGAGTTGGAGACTTCTTGAATCATCCAGAAAGTTACTCTAGTCTGCCATGTATTCTAGTTATAAATATTGAGAACAAAAATGAATTTTTCCAGTGTGCTTGGATTATACAAATAATATCACAGAGTAATCCTTGGAAGTAGCTTCTCATTTTGCAAAAGATGAAACAGAAACTCAGAAAGATTAAGTGAATTGTCGGCTCCCAAAGAAACTTACAACTACAGATATTAACTTTGGCTCTGATCCAGAAATGGCTCTGATCCCCCTAGAAAGCTCCTTTAGCTGTGGTAACTGGCCTTGATTGCTTCTTGCAGGGAGCCCATATGTTTGTCAATGAGGAAAACGTTTATTGAATTTCTACTATGTGGGAACTGTAATTCCAGGAACTCAACAGAAAAGAAAACTATAAAAGAAAAAGATGTGGTTTTATTATTAAGAAACATAAAATCTTATAGACAGAAAGAAGCAAAGGAGCATAAAGTTCCAACGAGTACTTTAATAGGGAATGCATGTCTGTTGGAGGATTTCTCAACTAAAAACAATATAGTTCAATGCAAAAAAACTTCAAGTGAATCTATGCTAAATAAAGATCATTTAAACCAAATATATGTCTTTTTAGTAAACAGTTAAAATGACAGCATGATGGGGAAAATTGAAAAAAAAAATTATGTTTTAAAGGAAATTGCCTTGGCTACCATGGTGATATCTGTCTTTGTGTGAATGTCTACGATGAAGTACAATATCAGGATATAATTAATTACAGATGGCTTTAGCTTTCCAAGTTGTTATCCAGTAACATGTGATATAAAGAGAAAAAAGATCTTAGACCACAAGGACAGGATAATCTAAATTTGTTTACTTTGTTGAAGAAATAACCAAGGCCTAGGAAAATTAAGTGACTTGCCCAAAGTTACATATTTGTAAAAAGTCCCTGATTTCAGTCAGTGGCATGGATGGAAGCGATATTTACTTATAAATTAATAAGTATGTTGATACTTTTAATAAGTATGTTAATAATTTTTAATATGCAAAATATAATAAGAAAGCATAGCAAGTTCTTTATAATGGGAAAATCAGTTGGCCAACAAAGCAAATTAGCATATATGAACTTATTTTCTTATGAACTCAAATTTTGAGGAGACCGTGAGTCTACTATGAAGAGCTTTAAAGAGCATTATGTTCTTGGTGTTGGGGAGATGACCCCGGGCATAGATGTAAAGGACTGTGTGTTCTGGGGCTTTGGACAAACATATGATAGATATCATGTTATGCTTATCACAAGCTAATTACAATCTCTTTCTAGCATAGAAATAGTGATATGTGTGTATATCACACATTCTCTAAGTATATTCACTTGGCCCATGTGTGTGTACTCATTTTTAAAATTACGATTGAAGATGTATTATATGATATAAATTGTGGTATCAAGCGGGAGCACCCAGTGCATATGGAGAGAGTAGTTTAGAAATGCAGATGGTTCCTTGAGGAGAAATACATAATCATTCGTGGTGGAGGGAATTGGATGTGACAAATACAAGCCTGGTGTCAAGGTCTTTGCTGATAGGACAGAATGTGTACTCCAGTAAGTGTCTAGCTGTCTCCACATTGATTTTTTTCCTGGCAATGCAGTCCCACTCTAACCAGGTACCCTTGGTATCTAACCTTGTAAGAATTAGTAGTGTTTGTAATAGACCAGGTCCTGGTATTCCAGAATTGATTTCTTATACCAACTGGAGAAGGTAACTTCCCATTTTACAGATGGAAAATTGAGATGGGATAAATGAAGAGTAAGGCAAGTAAATGGAAGAGTGAGGACTGATGTCTAAGAAGTCTGATTCAGATTTTGCATGTTCAACCAGTATGTAAAAACCTTTTAATACGACTCAATCTTTTTCAATAGATGAACCAAAACCCACACTCCAAGACACTCCAAGACACTGGCTCTTTTAAAGTTGTCATCTGGAGAGTCCACACTTCTTTACTAATTATGTTGCTGTGGCTTAAGTATTTCTGGAATGGATCCATTCAAACTGCCTTCAGAGCCTGAAGATCATTCTTGGAATATATTTTGTAGTGGCAAATATCTCTTTGAACTTTATTTTGGGCACAACCAAAGTCCTTTGTAGCCAAATGACTAAAATGGGTCTCTAAACTGGGCGATGCCATTTTTGGTCAAAAATAAATAAATAAATAAAATATTTTGAGAGACAATTGGACAGATTTCTCTCTGAATTGGCTCTGAGAGACATTTCCTAGGAAGGGCTCTGAAGTCTGTGGAACGATGGCCGCTCTGGGTTTATGGATGGCAGTCCAAAATTATTAGACTTGAGATTGAGTATGGTCAACTTAGATATTTGGGTTTTATCATGCTTATCTTCACAGGTCATATCACTTGCCTCTGTAACTTGGATTTATTTTTTGAAAGTTTTTATAATATGTATAAATATAAACATTTTCTATATATATATAGAAAGAATATTGAATATATTTGTATATGTATATATGTACATATATGTGTATATATTTAGCCAATCGAAATATAGCACTGATTGGAGACTAAAATCACATGATCATAGAACCTGAAAAATTTTAGGATGGCCACTGAATGCTGTACAGCCAGGGAAGCCAGCAGCCTGACTCAGTCTAGGAAACTAGAAGCTCAGGACCAGGGAAGTCAATGATGTAGATCCCAGTCTAAAGCCAAAGGACCAAGACCCTCCAGAGGGTCACTGGTTCAAATCCCAGATTGCAAGTTCAGGGAACCTGAAGCTTGATGTACAAGAGCAGCAACAGAAAATTTTCCCAGTCCAGAGGGAAGAGCCAGAGAGAGTTGGCTGATCTACATGCCCATCTTAGACACACCCAGAAGTAACAGATTGACCAGTTTTGTAGGGATCTCCAATTCAAAAGAGTTGACACTCAAAATTAACCACCACAGTAAGGTTTTAGAAAATGTTCAACCAGGATGAAGCTAGCAAAGCAGAAGCCATCTTTCTGGGGCCTTACTTTTCATCCCATGCAAAAAGGGTTCCCTGTTTCCTGCTCCCTGCTCTCCACAGCCCATCTGGTGGCAATATCTACACATGCCACTAGCCATTCTGAGGATCTGATCACATGGGATCACTTTTGCATCTGTTGTTCCTTCCCTGGTATCTGGAAATAGGCAGCCTATTTCAATTTCAACTCAAAGTGCCACATTTATGGTCTGCTCTTTCCTTGACCTCTTGACCTGAAGTGATCTCCTTCTGTGTTTCTGAGCTCACATTGTGCACACAATTCATTGGATTCACTTCCTTGTATTGTTGAGTTTTTGTCTGTATATATTTTATCTCCATACTGGTTATGTCAGCAGAATGAATGACCTAATTGCCTACCCTGCAGATTTATCTTCCTTATGATAGTTTTCTTAGGAAAATGTTAAACTGGTTTCCTTCCTTCTTTCCTTCTTTCTTTCCTCCCTCACTCCTTCCTTCTTTTCTTGACATATTTCACTTGAAGGATTATATTTCAGAGGAACAAGGATTGAACTAAGCATTTTCATTATTTGTTCAAAGGGATTAAAGTTGAATGTATTAAGAATTGGTTATTTTTTAAATAAGTGATGTTTTTCCTAAAGATATGTTCTTAAAATATAATTGACCTTTCTTGCTACATATAACCTTTAGGGTTGGAAATTCGATTCTTTAGCAGTTTCTGTCAAATATTACTTAAAAGTAAGCATTTGTTTTAGCACTACTAGATTTTTTTTTTCTTTTGGATTCTGAATAAAGGTAAGTGTAATACCTAGCAATAGGAAGACAGATAAGCTTACTATTATTGATGCTCTGTACTTAACGCATTCTAGATTGCATCTTTTGGTGGTTATTGATAATTAAAGATGCAAGAAAGAATTAATGGTGTGCTATTTTTACCCTTAAAGTCTCATAACTGGTGGATGGCAAAAACCCCTTGTAAAAGATGTTCAGTTCTCTAATTATGGACTGTCAATAATGTTCCATTTCATCTGTAAAATCATACCATGTAGTTTTCCCAGGCATGCTAAGAATGGAATATTATGATTTCAACTGGGTCTGCTTTTTTTTTTTTTTTATTTATAAGACCTGCTTTAAAATTACAACTGTACTTGTGTACAACTGGGTAGGATCAAACGTTTTTTTTTACAGGGGTTCAGTTTTGTTTACATTTTACTTTTGAAATGGTTCTTTGGAACACGGATGTTAAAGGGAAAAAAGGCAATGATACGAAGACTTTAGGTAGAAAACCAGTGTTTTTCTTTTGAGAATGGACAAAAAAAGGAGATCATAGAGCAAAGATAAGCAGGATGTTCTGCAAGTTCTTTAGCAATATCACACCTTTGTATGTTGAGATTAGAGGTCAAATTCAAAGTCACATATAGCAAGGTCAGTACTAGTAGTGAAAGTCTCTATTAGCATCACAATAGTATCACTACTGCCTGCTTGTAGGATATTGTCAGGATATTTTAATTAGAAAGCCACAAGGGTTGACTAGTATCTAATTTCTGATAGAAGTTTCCCTTCTGTTACAGGGAACATTCCAGAACATCTTGTATCTTGCAAAATGGATTTTACTTCCATAGATCTTTAACAGCAAAGGACCCTGCCCACAGATTTGAAGATCTAGTGTTGAAGATCATGTCCTTATTGTTTAGGATGATGGTCTCCTCTCAACTTCCATTTATTCAGAATTTGTTTATCAAGCCAATGGGTGATGTATGTCCCTGGTCTTCTTCCCCTTCCCCTCAAGTACCATTTGGAATAAGTCCAGTTTTTATTTTCATATCTGACATACTCTGAGAAGACGGGAGATGAAAGCCAATGCTATTGATTCTACTGTCATTAACAACTTTGAGGAAAATTTTGAAGGTGAAAGGCTCTGGAGCATTCAGAACTAAGCAAACCATCGAAATAAATGAAAAGTCAGAGGAATATTTTAAAGCCTCTCACTGTCTACAGATGTTCCGCCCTTGTGTTCTGCATGTGGTACACTTCTCTGCTTCTATGCAAAAATGCAGTGCGAAACTGAAAAATTCTCAGCCCACTTTAAAGAAGGAAAATAGGAGAGAAACCGTGCACATGATCAATCTAACACTTGTAGAAATCAGTGATCTTTGATCCTTGCCCATTTATTTAACTTTTCATCTGAGGTCTCACATCTGCAATCTCAAGGTGGCCAAGTGTGGCCTCTCCTTGGACAGACATGGTGTTCCTGCCTCCCACAACTCTGAAGACAGAGTCATTCTGAATGCCTTACATTAATTTCTTTCTGTTTCCTTAGCTTTTTGTTCCTTAAAAAAAATTCTTTGATATATGTTTCCTATAGCTACAACATATTTGTTTTTAATCTTTGAGATTGAGTTCTGAAAATATGCATTCAAAAATGACTCTATATTCACTCTGTATTTACTTTTCTTCCTCTTCCTGCAAAAAAGAAGTTCTAGGACCCTGGAATATGAAACATTGAGTCTTCAGTAACTTGGACTTCTGGTGCACAACTTGAACACTGCCTTATCATTAATTCTGATCTTTGGCTACTTTTGTAACCTACACAGCTGTGGAACAAAGTGACTTAACACAACATAACCCAGTGCAAACCTTGTTGATCTCTTAATCCTTAAAGTCATGGGAGTTCAAAAAGGTTTTGAACAGAAAATTGTATCTTTTGTATTATTAAACATGAAGGAAGGAATGCTCTGTGTCTATGCTTTGGAAAGAACATTGCAAAGGAATGCAGCTCTCTCCCCTTAGTAGGCAGATGTAGCCCTGGTGGTGGAGAGACTTCAGGAAGGGCTTGGTGGGTGGCAATGGGGAGACAGATGCAGGAAGATGCTAAAGAGTTTTCTATGCAGTGGAAGGACTTGCCTGTGGACCACAGACAAGAGGAGGCTGCTCTGGAAACTCCTAGCTCCCTACTTCTGCAGCATCTTTTGAATGAGAAGTCTGAGGGAAGATCTCTTAGTCTGGGTCCAGAAATAAAATTTAGTTTCAAAAATATGGATCTGGAGTTGGAGAATTATGAGTACAACTTCAATACAGATTATTGTAATAATGAAAATAAATTGAATTAAAAATCATTTTATTCTGTGTATGCTAAAAAAATGATTGTTGTAATATACATATGCACAAGACTGATTCCAGGGGCTTTGATATAACTCTCATCAATTTTTAAATATTATTATAATTGTTTACTAACGTCATTTTAAGCATTGCATATTTGATACCTGAATTTTAATCTTGTCTAAATGTACACTCTGGTTATTAGTCTATTGAGCATTGTTTGTTAAGTATATGCAGATTTCTTTTTCAATTATCTCTTTATTTCCTTTACCCAAGTTTTTTGTACTTATCTATTCCTATGAATTTTTTCTACAAAACAGGTGACAACAGTATGTATTTCATCTTTAATGAAACTTTTTTTCATATTTTTTAAAAGATTCTTCTAAAACATGCAAGTTTAATATTTTTTACCCATCTTGGTTGTGTAATAAGTTTCATTGTTTCTGAGTTCAAGTACCCTCTCTCATTCAGAGATTAGAAAAAACATTTCTCTACATTTACTAATACTTCTTAAGGTTTTGTGATAGTTAATTTTATGTGTCAACTTGATTGGGTCATGGAGTACCCAGATACTTGGTTAAACATTCTTGGTGTTTCTGTGGGAGCTGTTCTGAATGCAAATAGCATTTGAATTAGTAGACTGAAAGAAGCAGAGTACCTTTTCCAAAGTGGCTGGGACTCCCCTGCTCAGCTGAGGGGCTGAATAGGACCAAAGGGCTGAGTAAGGGAGAATTCACTCTTGGCTTTTTTTTTTTCTCTATCTTTGAGTTGGGACAGCAATTGTGGACTGCTCTCAGACTCAGATTCAGGTTGTTACTATTGCTATATTTTAGCTCTCCTGGTCTCCAATTTAGGGATACACATCTTGGGATCTCTCAGCCTCCATAATCATGTGAGTTGGTTCCTCATAATAATCTATTGATTGACTGATATAGATATAGATCTTCAATTGGTTTTGATATAGATATAGATCTTCAATTGGTTTTGATATAGATATAGATCTTCAATTGGTTTTGTTTCTCAGGCGAACCCTGATGCTGTTTTCATTTAAACACATTAACCTACTACATATCTGAATTTGAAGTTGATAAATGGTCTGAAAGAAGACTCAAAATGCATTGATTTTCAAATAAAATTTGTTTCAGGGATATGTTTGGAATGATCCTTTTTGCTCACAGATTTATGTTATCTACTTTACCAGAGTTAAAGTTACAAAGATTTGGTTTGGGGTTATTTTTCTCATCCATTAATACAATTTTTCAATAATTCTACAAGTATCCCTTTTGTCTGATTATAATTTGGTCGATTTTCAAGTCAGATCAAACAAATCTCATATTATTACTCCTCATTTCCTTAGATACTTAGTTATGTCTCTCTGTCATCCTCCAATTTATTTCTTCAGATAAACTTTAGAATTATGTTTTCAGGTTCCCAAAATTTATGAACCATTTGCTAATGACTGGAGTTTCACTACATCTACTCATTATTTTATATCAAAATAAAAAGTTTACAAACTGGGATCAAACTTAAGGAAATGTGCACGTCTCTTTCGTTTACTTGAGTCTTCTAGTCTATAAATTTTTTCAGTTTTTCTGTTATATGTGGCTTATTCCTACCTTGAGAGGGGTGTTAAAGACAAAATAATTTCTATTATTATTCTTTATGTTTTTAAAAGTTTTAAATTTATAATAAATGTTCTATTACCTTGGACACATTTTATCATGGATGATAACTTTAATCCACAAAAGTGTGAATTTTTTTTCTTAGCATTTTTCCATCTTAAATATAATTTGCTGAGACCAGAGTCTATTCCTATTTTTGTGTTTGCCTGATAGGTCTTTGTACTTCTTTGTAAAAACAAAAAATGGTTTTAAGTTAGTTTCCTATTACTTAAGTCACTGGATGTTACTTTAAGCATACTATTAATAGGAAAATTTAAACCATGTATTGTCATGTATTGTCATTCTGTCATCTTATTTTGTGTTTTTCCCTTGGTTTATGGGTCTTTCTTTTAATGTACTTTCATTTTTCATAATAAAACCTATTTTTGTATACTTCATATTCAAGAAATATCATTCATTTATACCTAATTACCAAATTCAAGAATAATATGGTATTCTTTGATAACTTCCCAAGCAAAAAAGAAATGCCTGGCCCTCTTTTATAATGTTGTCAATGATATATACTTTTATCCTTGAATTATTAAAATATTTTTCATTATGTATCCTCTTTTTAACTATTATTTTTACATTTCCTGTTAATTTTGAAACCTCGTTTTCAACAATTATTTATATTTCGCTATAGGTTTAACTGGTTCAATACTAACAAGTCTGAATTTTCCATTAGTCTCTAGAGTAAATTGAGTAGAGTAAATTGCACATCTATGTTGTACAAAATATCCACCTCCACTCCTACTCAAAACAAACACAAAAAGGAGGGGAAAAAAAAAAAAAAAAACCCTTGGAGTCATTCACAGTGATTTTTCTTTCACGTCTCCATTGATCTACAAATCTCATCTTGATCTGCAGAGTTTGAGCACTTTTGTTTCCATGGCTGTTACTCTAGTTCAGCCCATCCATATGTCATTCATTGCAATTATTGCAATGGGATCCCACAGGTTCCTATCTGGTCTCCTCCTGTAATCAACTGTGATCCCCTGCCCAGTTGCTGCCACTGATCCCCATTTCACTCTAAAGAAACCCAAGTGCTCTTCCTACTATTTTGGACATATTCTCTGCCATCTACTAACCCAACCTCCTCCTTTTATGCTTTCCTCTGTTCCAGCCACACTGGTGTCTCACTGGGTCCTCTAGCAAGAGGGGTAAACAAGTTTACTGCCATCTGTGGTCATCATCCCACTATTGTAAGCTCCTCCCTCTGAGAGTTGGCCCTTTGCGTCTTTCTGGTTTCCATCCAATTGTCTCCTTGTTTCAGAAGGCTGACTGGATTACTCTACATGAGGTCGTACCCACTACCTCCTTTCCACGCCAGCAAGTGAAAGGTTAGCACTTTCTCTGAAGAGCAACAGAACATAAAACTATAGTAATCCTAAATAAATGGAAACATAGCTAAGAAAACAAGCTAAATTCCAAACAGTTATATTGTAATTATAGAAACTTAGCCTTAAATAAAGAATATGTGATCAACAGAAGGGAACTGTAAAGAAAAGTTCCATTTTCTGAATTATGGAGATAAAAGCACACTGAGCAAAACCATACTAGAAACTCTCAGGACTGGGGCCAATGGAAAGGTGGGAGGATGAGAATGAGTGGGTATCATGTATGCTTCCATATTTCTCTATGACTTGTCATGGTCATGGCTTAGTATGTATGTGCTACTCTTAAAGAAGGTACAAATCCTTTACTTGCTGGGAAAACTTGATGAACCGAAGAATCTTCTTGGTTTCACTGGCCTCTTTTTCTTCTTGCCCATGTGTCATGTGATGAGTTCATTATGTCATAGAAATATGTAGACAGCAAAATGGAGCCCTCTTTAGGGGGAGTTTTGGTCAATTTTCTTATACCAGTAATATTTGTTTTCCTTTCTTCTGGGAGACTGAAGAGGTTAGAAAATTGTACCCATCATGTATTGCTCCTAAGTCACGGTAAGAACTATTGTGCCCTCAAGAAGGTAAACTCCACAAAGAGCAAGAGTTAGAAAACAGTTTTGCCAGTTGTTGGTGAAATCTCTCCTCCAAATATTGTGCTTGACAGGTGAGATGCTAAAGAAAGAAGCTGTCCCTTGCATATTCCGAAAATAAGGGTTTGATTTAGAATTCAACTTTACCCCAGCTCATCATCTACACCTGCAACTGGAGACACCACTGGAACTCTCCACTGCTAAGCAGGTGCCTAGTCAAGCTCTCAGGACTTAGATGTGCTTTGAACTCAACTTCTTTTGCTGCCAACATCATCTGTTCAGACTAGTGATAAAAGAAATCTCACCAGCAGAGGGCTGAAAACTAATACAGCAACAAGAGGAAGATGTATGACATTTCCTTGGACTGAGAACAAAGGAGATGGCAGAAAACCTTCTGGACTCTATCTCTTCATATTCTGAACTTGAGATTTGTTACTTACTATATCAAATCAACCTAAGTCTCTTAAGAAGAAGAAAAACACTTTGGTGAATGAGGAAAGATCCGAAAATGTCTCCTTTATAGCACAGGTACTTGTCGGAGGTATATAAATTATCTTCTCTCAAGTAGCATGTATAGTAAACAAGGATTGGAGCATGTCATGTGTGTGTGTGTGTGTGTTCGTTCTCCATGTCATTACTACAGGGATGTGTGCAGTACTAATGTAAGCAATTAAATTATCATGATGCAGATTGCTGGTGCATAGGGCAAATCAGGTCTCTGAACTGCATGAACAAAATCTATTAAAATGGGACAAAGACTAGTTCCCACAACATGAGAGGAGCTTGACTTTTTTACCTTTTGACACTATAGCTAAGGGGTACTAATGTAGTTAATTGTAGATTAGCAGGATTCTCTCCTTCCTCACCCCACTCTTTGCACTAATACACTGGACTCTTGAGAATAATCCCTTCAAATGCTCACAGGACACTGCATAACTGTGGGGATAACTTAAAAACTCATCTGAAGCTGAAGGGGGCATGTTATTGTTCTACAAGGGAAAATTATTTTTAAAAGAATAAAAATGTGAAGTTGGGATTGTCTGCAGTGAACTACATCATTTGTCTCAGTAAGTAAACTGCATCAGTAAACAGCAAGTTAAGAAAGTAAACAGCAAACTGTTTCCCCAGAGCAATATAGTTACTTTGGAAGCAATCTGAACTTCTAAAAAGCCATTGATGTACTGAAAATATATGGACTTACAAAAGGCTATCTGGAAAGACCTGGGCTTTCCAAGGTCTCCAAAACACCTCAGGTATTCCTGATGAGCAAGCAAAACATTGCAGGGCTTGGTCCATTATGCATGTCCAAGTGAAATTATTGAGGCATTATTTTCTACTCAAGTTTACTTCCACATAATTTCACATATGTGATATCACTCCGAAGAAGAGATAAAAATTCAAAATGCATCCATAACCCCAACCTTTTTCTATTTAATTTCTGATATACATCAGAGGTTGGCCATCTCATCCCACAGAACAAACCTGGCCCACCATTTGTTTTTGTAAATAAAGTTTTATTAAGACACAGCCATGCCCATTCATTTACATATTATTTATGGCTGCTTTCACACCTACAATAGCCTGCTGAATAGCTGTGACAGAGATGTTATAGCCCATAAAGCCATAAATATTTACTATCTGTCTTTTTACAAAAGCTTGCCAACCACTGGGGTATATGATTAGAAACATTAGTAGCCAACTTATCACTAACGATACAATAAATTCCTTTATTAACAACACTACCACAAACCAAGGATACATAAAATATGTCATTAGAACTAAATCTTATTTTCAAAGAATTTAAGAGAGTTTTCTTCAGAGCCAATGTTTGTCTCAGAGGTCCTTCCACTTCTGAAAACATTTCATTTTCACTTCAGAAAATAGACACGCATATCCAAAAGTGTTCTTTTATTATTTCTAGTAACATATATTGTATAAATACTCTATTTTTATATGCACTTTTACAAAAGCGATATAACTTAAAAGTTTTATCATTAGAAATAAATGTATAAAAATAAATATGTTATTATAGGCATTTATTACAAACTGTAGCCCTTCTTAGAAGGAACACACAAACCAATACTTATAAAGTACATATATAATTTATAGTAACACATTTTACTATATACATATGGAAAAAGTAATATTATCTCTCGGTAGAAGAGCTGAACAGACATTCACCAGGATACGACTGTTGGACCAGCTGCCGGGATGGACCCGCTACCCCTCAGCAGCCTCCCCACCACGAGACAAGTGATCTCAATGTCCCTAAGTCCAGGGGACAATGTTCTTATATGCTCCATTCTTGTTCTGGCATTACATCCTTTTGTGTGTTCTTAGTGACTTTCTTAAGATACAATTCACTTTTATACATCCACATTCCCACAGTCGACTTACATAAGGAAGAAGGTAGGTCAGAAGTACCAAACTCATCATGTCACCTTGAGTTTTTTCCAGCACCTAGTACTTTGCTGCTTTTTTTTTTTTTTTTGGCTTTCATAGACTTGATGCACTCTTAGAAATACATGTATTGTTTCTTCCTCAAAATGAGTGACACAGGTAAAGACTGAGACGGTACACGAAGGTAGAGAAGGAGCCATGAGTCATATGCCACAGCTGAGCCTTTCTCTCATGTTGGACAATCTGAACTCTTCACTATCGATCAAAAAGATGCAAAAACATTCTCTGATACCATAGCAGCCATAAGCAGTGCTGATCAAATATCCTCTTTGTACACCTTTCTCCCCGCTTTGTTAGTGAGGTAAAGTAAGCCATGTCTTAAATGAAATATCATCTTTTTTTCTGCTTTTCAGTCCCAGCTTGCATGGTACAAAGTATTTAATCGGTACCAGGAGGCAGGGCTTAAAATATAGAAATATTGGCTTATTTCGACAATTGTTTTTGTAATAGATGTAACAAAAGAAATAATAATAATAATGCCCTGGGGCTTTTCATGCTATATCATTGCTCACAGGTTAATAATCCTCATTAACTAACCTATCAAATTTGTAACTGGCAGGATACTCTCATGATCTAACTCCTATCTACCTCCATACTCCCACACCTGACTGACACACCTCACTGGCGACTGGCAAGATACAACGAATCCCTCCAGCATTCTTATTTCAGTGTGCCAGTCCTCTCACACTGCCTTTTCCTCAAAACTGACACTGCTTAACTACATTCTGCTATCGTGCAAAAGTCTATGTAATGCTTAGGTTTCTTTGAAGGATCACAGCTCTCGTGAGACAACACCCCCCCATCATGGGACAGACACTTCAAGGTTCTCTTTTTGTAACCCTTCCCACAAGTCTTGGAACATGGAGACCATTCCCCCAGCTGCCAGTGTGGGCAAGGCATTTCTGCACAAGGTCGGGTGCTTGCTGGTTTCACCTCCTTTGCACACTCAGAAGCAGGCTGCCCGTTAATGTCCCGACATTCCACCAGTCTTCTCTGCAAACCCAATCCGCATGACTTAGAGCATTCACCCCACTCTCCAATGACCCATTCCGAAAAAGTAGGGATAGCATTGAAAGATTCCTTCTTCTTCTTCACAAAGTAAGTGTATTTAATTTTGGGTCGGAGAGCATTGCCCACAGTGAGAACCTGGATAGTTAAGGGCTCTTTGAGTGGGCTAAAGCTGCGGATTCTCTCCAGCGCTGCAGAGGAGCCGCTATACCACAAGACCATACCTTTGTATGTAATATCTTGCTCTAAAGTGGACAAAGTGAAGTCACCGTTCAGGATATACGTGCCGTCGGCAACTCTGATAGCAAGAAAACTGCCATTATTTCTGGCTCCCCTCTGATTTCGGTGTTTCACATCAATGTTCGTGGCTCCAGTGGGAATTGTGACAATATCATGATACCCAGGTCTGCAGGCAAGAAATACAGAGAGAAGTCTCTCATTCACTGACTGATTAATTGATTGGACTCATTTCTAATCTAATTTTCCCCAGTCCCATTTAAATTATGAGGTATCTCAGAGGATGTATTTTAAAACTTACTTTGCACTAGCAATGGATCCTGATATTTTCTTGCATGTAGATCCATTTCCTCCACAAATACCACATTTGTCAAACTTCTTTTTGGAGTCTATGATGTGATCACAACCAGCTTTTACGCACTGTCCTTGCACACAGACGGAAGTGGAGTCTGGACTACATGGAGTACCATCTACAACCTGCAACAAGGAAGACACGTGTTCAGCATCACTCATTAGCATTACCGAGCTACGGTAACTATGCACATTTTTATTGACTACATTGATTAACATAATATTTTCCATACACATCACGTACTTTCCTTCTCTTTGGCTGTTCTTTCAATGGGATGTATAGACATTTGAAGAAATTATAGATTTTTTTTTAATTATTATTTGTTTAATGGTCTTCCCTACAGCTAAGATCAATGAAGATCTGTGCAGGTCATTTTGTTTACTCCTGTATCTGACAATAGACAGTGCTTTATAAATGATTCATTGAATATTGAATCTGCTACTTGGGAATATTTTCATGGTCTATAATACTAATAACACATAACAATCTCAACCAAATTAAATTGCAGTTTTTACTTTAGAGACAGAATTATCCCTTTGGACAAACCACAAAAGAAATGATGCTTCTTGTTCAATTATGTGCTCCAACATATAAACTACCAATGCTCAGACTTCCATTTTAATAAGCATGTTTCCACAGGTTACTGCTAGTTACCCAGTAACAAGTTCTCTAGATCGTGTCTAAACTATTGTTCAAAACTACTAATAATTATGTGCTAACACATAATTATTTAACCATAGTGACATGTAAATCCTAGTTATACAGAGAAGATCTTGATTTGCAAAGGGTTTTCCTGGTATATAAAGGACTATTGCTAAGCAACTGAATTTAAGTTTCATTCTTAACTGGAAACAATAAACTCAGAGCAGAGAGTTGCTAATGCATTTGGCAGAAAAGAAGTCTGAATTTAAACTTCTTAGTGGCAGGTAGAACACCTGCTAATATAACAAGTAAAGAAAGTAAGTCGAAGGGAGAATGAAAAAGCAACAAGACCTTGGCTCTTAGATGGGGAAAAAAAATGACTGTGAAAGTATCTACCTTGGGCTGTAAAACGAAGAAGTAGCCGATGCCTTTGGCTTGACAGATGAGCTTGCACCTGTCTTTTGGGGAGACGCCAGCATACTTGGGAGTCCACTCCACCACAGGCCCACTCCCAAAGGCTTTTGAAAACTCATTGTGTGCCTCACACTGTTCCTCCCTAAAGGTTTTTCCTGGAAAGAGAATGACATGAGGACATTATCAGTTTCCGGCCTTGAACTGCCTGCTGTGGGCTCATCTTGTTTACCCCGTTTCTGAAAGCGGAAGTTCACTGCTGCTCACCATTGTTATCTGGACAGTCCTCAACGTTGCAGGACCTGTAGCGCACTCGTTTGCCTTCACAGTACTTCCCGCCATTCTTTGGGACTGGGTTGTCACATTCCCTTATTGTATACTGAACTCCTCCACCACAGGTTCTTGAACAATCTCCCCAGGACCCCCAAGGTCCCCAGCTTCCATGAATTGGAGCCTAAAAGGGGACACAAATCATTACTGTCAGAATTCTCCAAAGAGACCATTTTAGGGAATAAAAGAAAAAAAATATGAGAAAAAGAATGAATTCCAAAGATAAGCTATCTTGCATTCTTCTCTGGAGGACATAGATTTGGGTATTTATCTCAGCAAGAAATCATTAAGCATCACTTAGCTTTTTAACTTCTCAATTTTAAAGAGGTGTAAATGTGTTTTGGTGGAAAAACTCACATCAAAATGCTTCTTGTCTGTCTTGTTCACACACTTGCTGTTAATACACCATTTCCCTTCCCCACAGCTGGTGCCGTCCGCCCAGGGGAAGTGCTTGGTTTGGCACATCAGAACCCCAGAGGGCGAGTTGACGTTGCACCACAAGGTGGCGCACGTGCTGGCTGGATCTGGACAGTGTTTAGACTCCTCCCCGAACATGAACTGGCACTGCCGGTTGACATCATACACGTTGCCAGGGAGATCGGATGGCAGCCGGATGGGATTCTGGGGCTTGTCCATCAAACATTCCCCTACCAAAAGCAAAACAAAACAAAAAAACAATATTAATAAGTCTGTAAAGAAATAATGCAAGGTGTAGATCAGGTTTCCCAAGATATTCATCATATGAAGTACTATAAAGCGAAGTTATCTAAAAACTGCAGCGCTTTGGGAGAAAATGCCAAAGAGATTTGTATTACTACTAAGAGATTATCCTGTATAGGGGATTTTTGGATTAACCATGACAAGATTCTATTTTTCTGCTAAAATATGAATGAATGGCCTTTTAGAGATACTCAGCCAGAAACAGTGTCTTTTATCAGGAATTAAGATCTGAGTATCTATGATCCTGACAGTGAAATGTAATTTTGAAAGGGAAAAATACAAAAAATAAAAATAAAAAAATAGAAAAAGAGCTTGGTTAACTAGAACCCTACGTGTAAAAGGTTGGATGTTTTCTAAAGAGAGCAGCTCAAGTATCTTACCATGACCATTATCCAGAAATGATGTGATCATGTAGGCGCTGCAGGGAGACCAAGGATGGTTGTGATCCAAATTGGAGAGCATTGAGGCCATCATGTGGGAACCCTGGTTCCCTGCGTTAAGGCTGGCACACTGCTTCGAATCATCATGAAGCATGTTCAACACGTGACCTAGGAAGCAATCCAAAACCCAGATTGAAATACAGATCACTTGCAACATGATTTTTTCTTCCCAACAGGGATTCATCTGTCTCTACATCATAGAGGAAGAAATCTATTTAGGAGACAATTTATTTTGAACTAGGTCTACTTTTCACCAGGTGTAGAGAAACACAAAGTTCCATATGTCCACAGCTCATACTATTTAAAGTTTTATTCTAATAAACATGGTTGTATTTGAAACAGTTGAAAATACCTTCTAAGACACACTGGTACCTAAAATAACAATATAATCTGCATACTCTCCTCTCAAATTGATATATCGTTTCATCAATTTGAATTGGGCTTCATTTATACTCTGAAACAAACTTACCTAATTCATGGGCTGTGGTGAAAGCAGCCTGTAAACCATCATCCTCTATGACTGAGCAGCTTCTGCTGGGATCGCACACTGTTCCAACATCAGCTATTCCAAGGGTATCACACGTCTGAGTCCCACATAGGTCCTATAAGGAGTAAAGATCAGTCTTTATTAATATGAACAATATGAACCTTTGAATTTTATTTTCTAGTAGTGTATATGTCTTTACCTACATTTGGAAGCATTTACATTCATTATTGTTGAGCTAGAAAGGCTTTATGTGACTCTAATCAAGACTTATCCTATGCTTTTAAAAGAGAATAATGTAACCCGAGACACTAAGATTGCAGTAGAAATAAGCAAGATGGATCATGCTAACCATTTTTAAAAATTAAGTGAAAAAAAAAATTACTGAAATCCTTTTATTCAGTTGGTATAATGCTGACTCCCAAGCAGAAAATATAATCATTGACATCATGTCCTTCTCACCTCTCTGGTGAAAAGAATCGCTGTGTCATAGTGCTCTGCATCCCGGTCACTGGGCGGATTGTGCTGTTTTTGCCAGTTGCAGAAGTTCCGCAAAGTGAGCGCAGCATTGGAGGTCACTTCCGGCCCCTTCTGCTCCTCATAGATAACCAAAATCTTCACCACCACCAGGCTAATTGAATTTCGAATGCTAGGGTATTTGTACAACCTGGCTGCCACTGAGAACAAGGTGAGAAGGTAATGCTTTAGATCACTGCCATGGAACTCTGCCATTGACTGGTCGGCCACGAGCATGGTTTCCACATAGCGGGGACTGGACACGAATCGCTTCTTTCTTACGCTTCCAGTTCCTGTAAAGAAAAAAGGACAGTTTGCTTTTGGGCAGTCTCTCCAAGAATAGTTACCTCCCCTGAGTATATAAGGAAAGCCTAACTAGTCAAAGCAAATAAAACCTAAATATACCCAGAACAACAATAACAAAAATATTTGCATATTTTTATTGGAAATGTAATTTTTTTAAAGTTTATTCTCTTTTGCTTTAAATAAAAGACCGTGTGCTCCTTGGAGTGCTCAGGCTATTTTCCTGTGTAAGAGAGCAGGGCTTCTTCTGTGCCTTTGAACTCCTACAAGCTGAACAAGACACATCACCCTACCCAGCTGTAGTAAAATCTTGGAGCAAGGGCAGCAGGCAGAGCGCCCTGGACTCAAATCCTGAATGAGATCATCGGGCTCCACGTGGAAAGCCTAGGGCAGGGCTGGGACTGTTGCCAAGGGGCCGGGCCTCAGGAATCTCAGCCTGCATTGCTCAGCTTTCTCATTCCAGGGGTCCCTTGGGTGTTCTGCTTTTGCCAATTCCGGGCACAAGGACCACCCACTCTGCTCCGCAGCCTACTACCCCACTCCCATGCCCCACAGAAATAAGTTCCTTCCTTAAATCACTTTTCATTATTTGGAAAAGGGCCCTCCGAGTACTGACTGAGACCCATCTAGCAGGCAGGTCCTAAACTGAGCTATGGCCGCGTTAACTCCTCCCAGGAGCGTAGGAGCAAACGCAAACCGGAGATTCCCAATCGAGACACGTGAAAAAGTTAAAAAAGTAAAGACATCAGAGTGATAAAATGAAAAGAACTGGACAGTAAGCCCTACACACAGAGAGTCAGGAGGCGGCGAGAGGCGTAGCAGGAAAGCTCAGCGGCCACTCACCCTCAACAGTGCTAGAGAGTAGGATTATGGCCGCGAGAAGGAGCGCAAAACGGGAGGCGGGGTGGGAGGCGGGGCAAGCGGGCAAAGACCTCCCAAGCAGGTTTTGCAGAGCCGCCCCGCTGCCGCCAGCCGTCCCCGTCAGCCTTTTAAGGGGGGTAGGGCACAGAAGCCCACAGAATAGACATCGCGGTAGCGCAGTTCGTCCAGGCTCACGGGCACATTCTGAGGTCACCATCAGTCTTCTGGCCTCTCTGTCTCCGCCCTCTTCTGAGCGCGGACGGAGAGCACGCAAAAACAGCAGTTACAAAACTCAGCGAGAAGCTGCAGCCCAAAGAGCACACACAGAAACCCTAACGCGCTCGGCTAAGGTGTAGGAATCGGGTTACAAACTCCCTTCTCAGTCGAAATGTTTTGCCTAAGTCTGCCTGAAGTCGATTTGTCTATTTTTTCGCTGTTCATTATTCGGGAAAACTGAATTAAATGTTCTAGCAGGATTTTATTAACCCACTCTTGGGTTCCCCAACCCCAACCTCAAAACTCCTTTTTTCCACTCCAGGTCTCCGATTTGTCTGCAAACATTCTCCTGACTGCGGGCAGAGTCTACCAAGTCACACTGCATAGAGAAAATGGGGAAAGGGGAATGAATGGAGAGTCAAGTAGGGAAAACTTTTCTACCTGTTGGCTGTCCCGCATATTGCGGCTCCAGGTCTCGCAGAGGCCACTGCGCCCCAAGGTCTTCGCCCTCAAGTTCTGCACCCTGCGAGGGCAGGGTCTCATCGTCCATGACTCCACACTTGGCGCCGCCACCGCCCCGCCGCCTCCGCCGCAGGAGATGGAACTGTGGCCGCTCGTTCGGCTCCTCCTCGGCGGCGGCGGGGGCGAGGCGTTCAGTGGCAGCTGCGGGCGCCGGCTGGATGAAGAACTCCTCGCCCTGCAGGTAGAAGGCCCCGCGCACGCCCTCGCAGAGGCTGAGGGCTGCGGCCGAGCTGGGGTCACCATTCACAGTGCCGGAGTAGAAGCAGTGTGATAAGTCGCCGGTGGGGTCCAGACGCTGCGCCTCAGGCCCTGGTTTGCGCCCCACAGTCTGGAGTGTGAAGCCTGGCGCCAAGAAGCCGCGGTCGGGCTGCAGCTTCAGGTGCAGCCGCTGGCCAAAGGCGTCTAGGCGGAGGCGCGTGGTCTCCTGTCCTGCGGCGCGCTCCAGTGCGGGCAGCACCAGCTCTTCGTCCTCCTCCGCCGGGCGCCCATGCGCGCCGGGAGCTATCAACAGCACCGCGGCCGCGGAGAGTAGCAGCAACATGCGTGCAGGCTGAGAGCTCCGAGACCGTGGCGCTCGCTCAGGGTCCCCCATGTCGCCGACCGGCCTGTGCCTTCGGGACTCCACAGGGACTGATCTCTGCATCAGAGACTCCGCGCGATGCAGCACTCAGAGCGAGGGGGAGCTGAGCTGAGCTGGCCCTGCTCTGGATTGTCAAAGTTAACAATGACTTATTCTTTGAAAGTGAGCGGAGGACCGGCTACAGCCGAACCTCCCAGTCACTTAGAAGGCGCCGAGATTCTGTCGGCGCGCGGGAAGTTTTTCTTCCAGCGCAGAGTTGGAAGCACCGCACGGTGGGCGCTGTGGAGTGGCCGCTTCGGGAACAAGAAGCGCTCTACGGCGCCTCCGGGGCAGGGGGCAACTCGAGGATCGGTGCCTGGCGCTACCCTTCGTCTCCGCCTAGGTCGCGGTACTGCTCACTCTGAGCAGGACTCTTGCCTCTCCGCCGGACTGTGCGCTCTAGCTTCGCAGTAAGCGCTTGGCTCGTAGCGGCTTTCCAGCGAGTGCAAGAAACGGGCAGCCCCGGCCGCCCCTTTATAGCCCTGGAATCAGCCCCTCCTCCCTCTTGGCCGCCTTTCCATCCCAAAGACGCCGCCCCCTGAGCTCAGTCGGTGTTAAACCGCGCTCAGCGCCGCGGGCCCCCGGCGGGGGAAGGGGTGCCTCCCGCTGGCTTAGTGCCACAACTCGTCAATCTGGGGGCGGAAGACGCAGAAGGGGCACTGTGACCGGCACTTTGTACAGCCCGGGCTATACCGGGGAGAAAATGCTTCCTTCCACTATGCCTGTCCCCCGCAGACTTCCTGGACCACCCTGCCTTCTCGCAGCCCCTCCTTTGCGGGAACTCAGTTCCCGCGCTGGGCTGCAGCTCCCAGGAGGGACGGTCCGGGTGGATAGTTGAGTCCCTTTACCAAGATTTCCCTTCGTTGGAGCGGCCCCTAACTTTCCTTCCCTGCCCGCACAGCCCTTTCTTCCCTAGTCTGGACGATGAGCCTGGGCTGTCTTTTCTAGATAGAATACCCTACCCACCTCTCCAGGTCCCTGGCCTGCCAGGAGCTTCTTTTCTGCAAAGTGTTCTTTGCTCCATCTTTTCTTAGGGGAAGTTTGGTTGGTGTTGGCTCTGAGTTACCCCTATAAAGACTTGGGGACACTTCCTAGGCTCAGGATTGTAAAATGGGTCTCCATTGATCTTTACTCTCCACCCACCCCGCAGCCTCGCGCCACATAGACATTTTGTGGGGACCCGTGTGCGCATTTCCGTAATAGGTGATCTAGAACAGGGTTCATTTCCTAGACCTGAAGGAAGGAACTGAGCTTTCTCTTCTTCATCCGAGAAATAAGTCCCACCCGGTCCGCAGATTGCCATCTAAGTGCGGCTGTTGCAGGCCAGAGGCGAGATGAGCAGAACCATTAAGGGACCCCACTTGGCTACTCGGGGGCCGCAGCGATCGCGGCGGATAGAAAGTGTGTAGTGGAGAAAAGAGGAAATCGGCTTCCTTCCCCACCCCTCCCTGCTCTTCCTACTGGAAGGGGAAAGGCTGCGCCCGCGTTGTGAAAGCAACCAGAGGGAGCCTTTCCACCCCCAGGTCCCTAAGAAAAAGCTGAGCGGCTCTTCCAACGAAAAGGGAGGGGCCCCAGGCCCCGGAGGAAGGAACTGTTTCACAATGCTCCCAGAGGCGGAAAGCCACCGGGACAATGGTGAGAAGCCAGAGCCCCGGGGCAGACTCGCGTCGCTCACACACTCGCACTACCACTTCCGCGCCCTTGGCCTCCCTCGGGTCTCGCCGCCCCACCCCATCCCGCCCCTCTCTGGGCTCCCGGTTGATCTCCGCCTTTCCTTGCTCCTCCCCAGATCTTCCCAACTCCCCTTGGCCTCGGCCAGAAGCATCCCTTTGAGTTCCCTCATTGGTCTCTCTTCCAAACTTTTCTTTCCGGGATACTTTCTAACTCCTTATTGTCTCCGCTTTCTAGATTGCTTACTCGGACAACAAAAACTTTGCTTCCCACCTTTCAGGAAAGATCAAATCAGAAAGAATGACAGAGTGAAGCAGAACCCTTCACCCTTCAAAGGGTGGGGTAACACGCTGGTCCTCAGGCCCTCAAGAGTGGGTGCTGTCTTACATGTAATTTGGGTTTCTTCAGTTGCAACCCAACTCATTGTTGAAAGTTGAATGGTCAATTCAAGACTTAAAACATATTTTAACAGCACCTTCTGAGTTACCGGTTTTGTTTGTCGGTTACTTGCTCTTCCACGTTCCCACCATCTGTCATTTTGATATCGTCTTTGGTCTACCTCGGTTCTCTTTGAATCTTGCATTAGTTCATGGTCATCATGTTGAATTTCTCCTTCAAATTTAATATTGACAGTCACACTCGTGCATCTTAAGTCCCCATTCGGTTCTATGTTGTCCAAACTCCTTCTCTTCATCTTTGAATTAGGAGGATTATTCCTCTATGCCTCACAAGAGGCCTTTCCCAAACGTGGAACATCGCTGCTCCTCAGTGTGGTGTGCAGACATTCTTTTACACTTCCCTCTTTTGTTACAGGAGCTCTTTAGCATTCTGTTTTTTACGATCTCATTTTATTTCTTTTCATTTGTTCCTTCGTTCTACCAACGAGAAAGGTTAGAGATTTCAGAGGACATTAGAAGAAAGTTGTTTTAGACTTACAAGATATTTCTACAGAATTATGAAACATGGTGGTAAAGTCATCAATACAGTTTCAAATCTCTAGCTTACAAGAGAGCTCAGCATGCATATGGTGACCAGCAGTTGGAGCCCACACTGGCTTTGAGACAGATTTCAGATACTTGAGGTGGCCCCGGGGTGACCAAAAGACTTGCCTGTGATCTGTGAGGGTAAATGTGATTCCCTTGAATTGGGGCGGAAGGGAAACTCAGAATAGGCAGCAAGTGTGTAACTTTAAATAAAAATTGTGTAATGTATTCCAGTCTGTCAACTCCCTTGCCTATATTTCAGCTTTTAAAATACATTAATGCAAGTTTGGCCTTTGATCCATTTCTGTCTCCTGTGTGTTCTTATTGAAAATTTGCTTCATTCAAGGCACACTTTTCTAATCTTGAATGGGTTACTTCAAAACCATTATATTTTTTCATATTTCATGTTGTATATCCAAATAGAGCTGGAAAAAAAAAAAAAAAAAAAACCCAGTGAGTTCAAGGCAAAAGGATTGCCAGGAACATGGCTTTTTTATTCTCTGGGTTACTCTCCAGATTTCTGTTCTTTTGCATAATGACTCCAATCTGTTGTGCACCTGTAGTTCTGGGAAATGATTCTTTTTTAATCGCTTCAACAGAGACATGAATGTAGGAGTTGCCAATTACTAAACTGAAAAACTCCATGCTCAGAAGAACATCTAATCCACTTACTTTTTTTTTTTTTTTGAAGACCAGCACTTTTCCAGTGTTTGCAGTACTGCGTAAATATATACATATGACATATATGTATACTTATAAGCAAAATGTGAATTTGTTCATGGCACTAGTAAGAATAATGCATAACATTTAGTCCTTGTATAAGTTTTACACTCTCATCTTTATATAGTTTTTGTTCCTTGATTTGAATGTGCACCTAGATCACATATTGTCCAGACCCCTCTTCTTCCCTGTATTTCTGTCTTTTTATGAAGCACATATGGCCTTGTATAAACATGAATCTTAAAATGTTCTAATTTATTCACTTTAACCATTTTTTATTATTTGTAGGTATAACCTAACAACAGTTCAAACATTTAATGTAAAACTTATCACAATGAGCAATTTGAGTTTTTAAAACATTTTTGTCCTTTCTGCACTGAGGCAATTTCTGAAAAAGGAAAAAAAAAGTGTCATGTTTTTTAAAGTGAAAGAAACAAAGTATTAATCTCTGTTTAATCCTTATACGTTTGTTTTGTTTCAGTGATCCACATATTATGGAAACAATGCTCCATAATTCTATAACATATCCAGTGTTCAACAAGCAGCCATGAAATGGGAGGATGTGGTAATATGTAGGAGCTGCTAGAATTGTTTTAGTGTAAACATGTGTATATAAACTACTAACGTGCATATTTTATAACCATGGAAGTCTTTTCATTCACATTTTCATACCATAGGATTTACCAATTAGAAGTGGAAAAGCTGTTTGGCATTAGGACAGCTTTAGGGAACATATGTTCATAAAGCATTAGTGGGCAAATGGTTATTTGTTCGAAATTATTTGATTAAAATTGAGAAAGTAGACACAAAACATCTATTTTCAGTGGGTTACATTTTCAGAACTATGACAAATATTGGAGACTGAAAATTTGTTGAAGTTTTATTAGAACTTCAAAACTTCTATAAACCCCAAATCATGCATTTGCAGAAGTAAGAACATTATGATCAGAATAAATCATTCCCTGTGTTTAAAAGATGTGGAATTGAGCTTCAAAAGGGTTAAGTAATTTGCCTAACATGATAGAGTCTGAGTAAAATTGGAGCTTAGAAATAAATTTTAATCAAATACCTCTTGGCATTTTAATCTATATAATTGGTTAATAACTTGTTTTTAGACTTATAACTGATTTTGTTTACAATTATTAAATTTCATTTTAATTATAAATATGGATTTCCTAGCAATAAAATTCCACCTTAAGAACCCACAGCCTTTAGTACCTCTTTCTTAGGCCACAAGATGGCGATGATCTACAACAAATGATATGCAACTTGGTTTTCTTAATAGTTCCAGTCAGGAATTTGCAAAGGTTTTAGGCATCTTCAATCATATGTAAGAAATGTCTATGAAATTTCCTCTTTCCTTCTTGGGGTTATGTAAATTTTTTTTAAAAAAGTACTACAAGATAAAATGTATGTACATTCTTAAAAGAATAATAAAAACATTTCAGTTGACTATGAAAGTAGCCAACTACTTTTTAAATTATGTGGCCATATGAGTTTATACCAAAAATAAATTATTCATTAAAGAGAAAGAAAAACAACTCTGGCAAGAGTACTTGGAGCACTTTTATCACATTTGAGAGTTCCATGCGGTTCAAATGAAAAAATCATACTTTGCAATTCACTAAAACTGAGATTAAACCCATTCAGTTATTCATTCAGCAGATACTTATTATGTGCAGTAGTATATATTAATTCTTGGCTATCAAATCTTAAATTATCTGGTATTCCTGGTTTAGAGATTTTCCTTAGCAACAACAAAAACAGTGAAAATAAGCGAAGTGAGAAAATGTTCTACCACCAGGTGGTGACAAAAGATAAAATTTAAAATAGCTCTTGGAAAGCGTGTACTTCATGCAACATTTGCTGACTCTGAATACACATGACTTCCAGATGTCATGTGAATTGAAAATCATATCCTCAAGATGTTTTAACACTTACAGTGAATTAATATTAGCATAGTAATTTTAGTTTAATACACACTGTCATTAGCAGCAGACAATTTCAGCCAGCAGGAGGCGTATGAGACCACAGAATAAGAAATTTCAAATTTTACTACTGCTTTTTCCTCCACCCAGCTTGCAATTTATTGATCAGGCGATACAGGTAGGAGATGTTTTATTTGTTTGTTTTGTTGTTGTTAATTTTTATTGCCCCCTTTTAACACTATAAAGGTATTTAAGCAGAGACTGGAAATCCATTGTCAAGATATTTGGAGAGTGATTGCCAATAATATAGAGCAGAATTGAATGATTTCTAAGCCTGTGTCCTAGAAGAAGGACTTATGACTCTATAATGCTCCTTTCTATTTTACTGATAATGAGCAACTGAATTATGAACTACTGCAGTTCACTGGCAATCCTCTGGGGCATCTAGAACTGGCAGTACCTAGGAATTACTCATATTAGGTACTTTTGAATTTTTATGCTATGCCTCCCAGTATTTGTCACCCATAGAAAATTATATTTGCCAGCCTACCGGGGGCAATGGATTTAGATGGTTGTAGTTGGAAACACTGTCTCAGAAAATTCTCTTGCTCTAGATGGCTCTCAGGCCATCCATCAAGCTAAGGACTCCAACAATGATTATGATGGCTATCTGAACTAGTATATTTATGTGATGTTGAGTCAACCAATCTCTCTAAGTAATTGGTCATCCCACTTGAAGTCCATCCTTCAGCAGCACCATGTCTTAAGTGTGGGAGGGCTTCCTGTCCTATGCATAAACACAGAGAGCTGGGGTTAGAGACAGGTAATCCCCAGATGAGTTCTGATTTTCCCATTCTCACTTTGCAGCTTACTTTGTGTCATCCTTGCTTTGTGGCTTCAGGGAATCTGTGAGTATCCTTGGATCTAAAGACTCCTCATGTGTGAAGTGTTAATCCCTGACCTGAAACATTGTTGGGAGGATCAGAGATAACACTGGAATAGAATAGTCAGTAGATGAAAGGTGCTAATTAATATGATGGACTTTGAAATTAGGAAAGGGTCTCAAGGGGATCAGTGAGGCTGTAGGGATTGAATTTTGGCTAAGCATTTTTTTTCCCATCAGTGCTATGGAACAGTTAAATCAGAGACTGGCATGTAGTGGTCACATTGCTTTTATTTTTAATTGACCCATAGCAATAGTATACATTTATGGAATGCAGTGTAATGTTTAGATATCTATGTACTTTGTATACTAAGTGACTTAGAGAATTCAGCATGTTCTTCACCTCATGGGGAGAATGAAAATGAAAGATTGGTGAAAAGGTTCAAAAAATTACAGTTAGATTGGAGGAATACATTCTGCCATTCTGTTTGTGCAGTGAGGTGATTATGGTTAATCCTTTCATATAGATGATTTCAAAGTGGCACAAGTTTTTAGATGAGTGAAGCAGGTTGGTCTTCCCATCAGTAAGATTCCATAATTGTTGTGTTGGACAATGAAGCAGAGGAATAAAACACAAGTGATCTGAGGCTGTTTATGGTGAATGGTGTGGAATAAAAGGGAGTCCATGATCTCTGGGGATATGGGATAAAAAGTCAGATAAGAACAGAATGACATGATGTTGAAAGTGCAGGGAAGTTAAAAGAAAGTGTCCCAAGTTATCAGTGAAGGAGATTTGCTCATGGATTGATGTACAGTTGTACATCAATCTTGCCCTCTTGCCATGTGACCTCTTGTTTTTAGGACCCCGTCAGTCTGGAAACGCCTCAAACATTCCTGTGGGTGAACTGTTGGCAGTACTTACGCTGGACCTTCTGCAGCCTGCTCCACATTGTCTTGGCTCCCGTTCACTAATTGTGCTAGGACTTCACCTCAGTTGTGCCCTGTGCATTGAATGCTTTCTTCCTTGGGACCCCCTGGATGATGGCCCTACATTGCCAATGATAAACACAGGGGTATTAACAGTCATGTGGGAACCTTTGACTAAAGTAAGAGTGGATGGGAAAAGGCTTCTCTTTCATCTCCTGAGTCAATATGGGAGGCAATTTTATACATTCCTACTTATTTTTCTGAAATAATGAAGCCCAAATTGTCCCAGCAATGACCAGCTTGGCTGCCCAGCTTTGTACCAACTTCTCTTTCCTGGTGCTCTTCCCGGGCCCAGTCTACTGTTTCCCTGTCAGCCTCCCCAACTCCATGAGGACAGCATGCACCCAACCCCCTTTCTCAGATCTGATGACTGGGCTAAGCAGACTCAAAAACAGACAAGAGTATGAGAGAACATTCTAGAAAGGATCACTCACTGATCATCCTGTGGGATAAGGTTCAGGTCTGTGCAGCAGAGTGGCACCTGAACAGCATGAGGAAAAAGCAATCAAAAGGAGTTTGTAGTTGGGTGGCTTTTGATAATTGCTTTGAAGCAGGGCTTGACCAACTGTGGTTAATCATCTGTTTTTATCAATTAGGTTTTACTGGAATAATGTCACAATCACTTGTTTATGTATTATTAATGACTACTTTTGCAATGCAAGGCAGAATTGAAGAATTGCAAAAGAGACTGTATAGACCACAAGTTCGAAAAATTTGTTATCTGGTCATTTAAGAAAAATTTTGGACTGGGAGAGGGAGGAAGAGAGGGAAAGGAATGGTACTCAGGAATGAAATTGACCAAATTTTGTTGCGTGCATTTACAAATATGTAACAACAAATCCCACTATTGTGTATAAGTATAATGCACCAATTTATAAAAAGAGAAATTCATCAACTTGTACTTTGGAAACCTTGAGAGAAAAAAAAAAAAAAAACAGAGAAGTCACATTTTTCTCTAACTCCTAATTTCAAGGCATGCAGTGAAAGTGATCTTTATCTCCTGCAGCCAGAGAATGGACTATGCATAATCTTTCAGTCATTATATATCGGAGTCAAGGTCCTAATGGAGAAAGTGTAGGAATTTGAAATATAAGATGGGAACATTTGAATGAACCCCTAATTTTCCTGAATCCTTTCTTCTGAACCGGTTTCTTCTGAGAACACTCTTCCCTGGAGAAAGTTTTCTAAGAAACACTGACCATATGTATTAGGATTCTCCAGAAAAACTGAGGATTAAGTATATGTATGTATGTACATCTGTGTATATGCATGTCTATTTATACTATATATATATACACACATAAATATGTTTATATACATACTATATATGTGTTATATATATTTATACAATTCCCCATATAAAATTCAAAAGGAATTTATGGCTCACATGATTATGGAGGCTGAGGAGTTCCATGATCTGCTACCTGAAAGTGGGAGGCCCAGAAAATCGGTGATAAAATTTTGGACCAAGTACAATGCTTAAGGCCAAGAGAGTTTATGGTGAAATCCCCATCCTCAGTTCAGGGAAAGACCAATGTCCCAGCTCAGCAGGTAAGAAAGAAGAAAAAAGAGCGAATTTTTTCTTCCTCTCACTTTTGTTCTATTGAAACCCTCAGCAGATTGGATGATGCTCACTCCCATTGGTGAGAACAACCTGCTTTTATGGAATCCACTGTTTCAAATGTCAATCTTAATAGTTTTCTTTGCTGTGAAGAAGCTTTTTAACCCACTTATTGATTTTTGGATGTGACCTACCTCTTCCAAATAGGCCTACTTCATAAAATTTATACCAACTCCCAATGGCTCCATCCACTTGGAACCAAGCCTGCAACACATGAGCCTTTGGGTGACTTTCCAGACCCAATCTAAAACAGCAGCAATGATTCAAGCAATCTTTCTCTTGGTCTCCCTACCTAATAGGAACTGTAGCTGGGAGAACATTGAGGGGATGTGTGTGGAAGGCCTCACTCACTCTCTGTCCCACTTTTTGTCTGCTGGTCCCTTCTAGGCTTTATTCTCCCTTTCTTGCATCTCTGAAATTAAGAGTTAGTCCACTCAAGGGAACAAGGCAGGGGAAAGGAGCCATTTTCCATGATGTCATATCTGAATTCATGTTTTTCTAGGATTTTGTTCTGATGATAATGATCATTCTGGAGTTTATTGAGAGTCTACTGTATGCCATGCAAACTCTACATATATTAGTTAATTAATCTTTGTGTGTTAGTATTTTTGTTTCACAGACGAGGTGATTGAAGCTCAGGAAACTTAAAAAAATTGATCTTAACTTACATTACTAATAATTGGTGAGTCAGATAATCTGTAATTTTAATGTTTAACATAATCAATGAACAATACACATGCACACTCTCTTTTGTTTAAAACTTTGTAAGGGGGATGGAGAGTACAGAGGAAAGGAATTGAGTTAAGAAATCAGATAATTAATTTCAGATGTGTCACATCTGACCGATGAACTTAGTCACCGAATCTCTGGGTCTTAGTTTCTATATCTGTAAAATAAGCAGGTAGGACAGCTGTAGCTTAAATATTCTATAATTTTTAGATACAATTTTAGCTCTTTGAATAATGGTAGATATACAAATTGATGCATCTTTATTTGAATGGTCTAAAATTGTTACGTATGTGATTTATTATAAGTCTTTGGTGAAGAAATTATTCCTCATTGAATTTTGCCTCAATTAGAGCTTTGTTCACATCAGAAATGCAAAACATGCTTTTTTTCTACCTCCAGAGACTTCTGTATCTTATGGCATTATTGTTACCAGTGTCAGGAAATGATTAATTGTAATAGTAAATAAGCCTACTTTTTAAATATAATTCAGTCTGTAGAACTGCAGAATATGATGCTGTTCTAAGGTTTTTTTCCTTTCCAAAAGCATTTAGTGCCATGTTTTGTAGATTCTATAACTTAAAATACCATATATATGCTTTAGTATTTATTACTGAAGAAATGCATTCCAAATTTCCAATATTTCGCTAAAGCCAGAAAACAGAGAATAAAAATTTCAGTTTCATGACTGTCTAGTTAAATAAATGCCTTGGACTCCGAGTAGGTAAAAATAAATGTTTTCTGGGTTTTATTATCATCTCTAGTATTTTTTGAGCACTTATTTTATATAGACACTGACCTACAAATTTCACATGTACTATCCAATATGGCCAAAAAGCTAAGTTTGAAAGAGAAAGTTACACCAAGGAAAGATAAATATATGATAAACTTTTATATCTTTACATTAGAAATAATGTTTATTAGGAATAAATATTTCTCCTTAGAGGAAGAATGGAACACTTGCTTCTCCTTATTGAGCCACTGGAATGGATCCAAACTCAAGGCAACTGCACAAGCTATTTATATTTCACATAAGAAATTAGAGAGCAATAAAAGAAGCAGGTGAAGTCACAGGGAACATTACGAGACCTTCTGACACACACATGTTAGACACAGAAGCTCTGCTCTGAACACCTGTGTATCAAGGGAAGAGAGAGAACCTGTGCAGAAATGGTGGGAGAGCGGTAAGAGAGAAGGCTCAAGTAAAGCAGTTTTCATTCTCTATGTTTGAAAAAGTAGAAAGTTTTGAAAAGTGAAAATTCGAGATATCTCATGTAACAAACCAAAAGTAGAAATGAAAAACTACAGAAGGTTTTTTTGTTTTTGCTTTTGGTTTTGATATGGGGGAACCTGCGGCTGCTGAACAACTGAGCCACAACCCCATTCCTTTTTTATACTTTATTTAGAGACAGGGTCTTGCTAAGTTGCTGAAGCTGGCTTTGAGCTCTGATTGTCCTGCCTCAGCCTCTCTCATGCCGCTGGGATTACAGGTGTGTGTCACTGCACCTAGCCTGCAAAAGGTTTTCTGGGAATAGAAAAGAATTTATAAATGAGCCCTCTTTGTCACTTCTGAGTAGCCGGGATCTCAGGACTTGGCTCTGAGAGGAAACTGAGACTGTGGGTCACCCAGGTGCCATGTTGAAAAGAAATCCTTGTTTAAATACAGATCTGAAAGTTTTAAAGACAATGGAAAATTAATACCATTAAGCTCCCC
Organism: Sciurus vulgaris; assembly: GCF_902686455.1. Lineage (NCBI taxonomy): Eukaryota > Metazoa > Chordata > Mammalia > Rodentia > Sciuridae > Sciurus > Sciurus vulgaris. The sequence continues at coordinate 17,488,228 of NC_136470.1, read as the reverse complement.
AAAGACAGAAAAAAATAGGGGAAAAAAAGAGAAACCTGCAGGATGCAAAGTTTGGGGTGAAGATGAGTTCGTGAACTTGATGAAGACCATGAGGTTGGGGAGGGGAGCAGACGGTTTCACAAAGAAGTTCCTTGATCTGATTCCATTGCATTATTTTGAGGTTTCATAAATACATTTCTTTGAGAGTAACATTGAGGTTTCTATTCCTTTTATGAAAAGGTAAGAACATGAGTTTTTTTTTTTTTTTTTGGTTTTGAGAAGTATCATATATTATAAAGATTTTTTTCAAATTAATTTTAAGTCTTTGTTTTTACATGCTTGGTTCTGTACAGTCTAGTTTTTACTTTCTAGAAATTTGTCTTTATTAATCATTGTTTTGTTTAGAAGCAGCATCGTTTGATTAGTTCTGCAGAGGAGAATTCATCCTTTGGGAGGACGGACGAAGACACATCCATTCGTTTCTCACAGGTTAGCAAGTTTGTTGGCACACAGCTCTTCATTAAATTCTCTAATGAGCCTTCGTACTTTTGTGGTCAGCTGTAATGTCTCCCTGTTCACCTCTGATTTTATTTATTTGAGTCTTTCTTTTTCTTCATTGTCTAGCTAAAAGTTTGTTCATCATTTTGAATAACCAAAAGACCTTTGCTTCAGTGACTTCTGTATTTTTCTTTAGTCTCTATTGTGTTACTACTGCACTGATCTTTATTATTTTTCCTTCTACCAATTTCCAGTTTAGTTTTTTTCTTTTTTCTTTTCTAGCCCCTTGAGATGCAGTATAGGGTATTTATTTGAAATGGTTTGCTTCTTTGATACAAGTGTTGCTATAAACTTCCTGCTTAATACTGCTTTTGCTGGGTCCTATGAATTTTGGTATGCTGCATTCTCATTTTTATTTGCTTCAAAATATTTTAAAATTTCTTTCTTGATATTTTTTATTTATTCATTGGATGTTCAAAAGTAAGTTGTTTAATATCACATATATGTGTAGTTTCCAAGTTTGCTTGTTAATTTCTAGTTTCAATGCATTGTGGTGAGAAAAGATACCTGATGTGACTCCAATCTTTTAAGTTTATTGGAACTGGAGAATGTTGCATGTGCTAATGAGAAAAATCTGCATTTCTAGCTGTTGGATAGAATGTTCTCTAGGTATCTGTTAGGTCCATCTGTTCTAGGGTTCAATTTAACTCTTCTATTTCTTTGCTAATATTTGGTCTGGATAATCTGTCCATTGCCAAAAGTTGGGTGTAAAGTCCCCAGAATTATTGTATTGTAATCTCTCTCTGCCTGTGGTTTTATTGCTTTATATATTTCAGTACTGCAATACAGGATGCTTATATTGCAAGAATTTGATTTGCTCTTGTTGAATGACCCCTTTGTCATTATATGATGACCTTCCTGGTCTCTTTTTGCTGCTTTAGATTTAAAGGTTATTTTATCCCATATGAGTATTTCTGCTTTTATTTTTTTACTTCATTTGCATGGAATGTGTTCTTCTAGCCCTTCACTTTCAGTCTGTATATGTCCTTAGAAATGAAGTGCATTTCTGTGATGGCAAATTTTGTGTATCAGCTTGAGCGGGGTGGGTCACAGGTGTCTAATTTGGTCCAGTATTGTTCTTACATTGCTGTGAGAGTTTCTTTGGACTAGATTAACATTTAAATTAGTAGACAGAGCCAGGAGCTGTGGTGCATGCCTGTAATCGCAGCGGCTTGGGAGGCTGAAGCAGGAGGATTTTGAGTTCAAAGTCAGACTCTGCAAAAAGCAAGGCCTGAGCAACCTAGTGAGATCCTGTCTCTAAATAAAATACAAAATAGGGCTGGGGATGTGGCTCAGTGGTCGAGTGCCCCTGAGTTCAATCCCTAGTTACCCCATTCCCCTCAAAAAATAAAAAATAAATTAGTAGACAGAGTAAAGCAGATTGTCCACCATAATGTGGGAGGGTGTATTCAAATTAGCTGGGAGCTTGGATAAGAAAGAATTCCTCCCCCTGATAGCTTTGAACTAAGTAATTGGGCTTTTCCTATTTTGGATTCAGACTGAAGTATCACCTGTTCATTTGCAAACCTGCCATCCTTCTGATTGGAACTACCCCAATGGTTGTCTGGTTTGATGGCTTTCATATTTGAATTGTAACTAGACCAGTGGATGTTCTGAGTCTCCAGATTCTTAGCTGACTCTGTATATCCTGGGGACTTGACAGTTCTCAGAGTTGTGTGGGTCACTTCCTTGTGATAAATCTCTTGGTAATTTCCTACCAGTTTTATTTCTCTGTAGAACCTAATATATGCAGGGAACACCATTGTACATACTTGCTTTATTATACTCTCTCTCCTTCCATCGTATTGTTAAAAATGTTAACCTAAAATTTCTAGGTTAAAGTTTAGAAATGTATAAAGAAGCTTTGACAGGGTTCCAAGTTGACCTTCAAAAACACCCATTTTTCACTACTCTAAAGAGTTCATGTCTGTGCCCATTTTTTCATACACTCTCCAACATAGATTTATTTTGAATATATCTGATTGTGAGTAAGGATAAGAACCCAATTAAAAAATGGGTGATACACCTAAATAGATAATTCTCAAGGGAGACATACAAATGGCCAATAGGTCTACAAAAAAGTGTTTAGTGTCACTAATCATCAGGGAAATGCAAATCAAAACCATGATGAGATAGTGTCTTACTCTAGCAAGAACTGCTATTATCAAAAAGGTTGAAGACAACAAGTTCACTGAGAAAGGGGAGAAAAGAGGCACTTGCACGCGGTTGGTGGGAATGTAAATTAGTACTGCCATTATGGATATCTGTGTGCAGGTTTCTAAAAAAATAAATAAATAAAATAAAAATGGAGCTATGATATGATCCAGCATTGCTGCTATTGGGTCTACATCCAAGGGAAATGGAATCAGTATGTTGCAGAGATAGCTAGCTATACTCTCATGTTCATTACAGCACTTCTCACAATAACCAAGAAATGGAAACAAGCTATGTTTTCATCAACTGATGAATGGTTAAAGAAGATATGGTCTGTATTCACAATGGAATACTGTTCAGCCATGAAGAAGAATGAAATTCTACAATTTGCAACACCATATATGTGACCAGAGATAGTTATGTTAAATGAAATGAGTCAGGTGCAGAAAGACATGGACCACATGATCTCACAGATATGTGAAACCAAAAAATGTTGATGTAATAGAAGTTGGGAGTAAAAACGGTGGTTACCAGAGGCAAAGGAAAGTAGGGAAGGCCAGGGATGGGGAAAGGTCTGTCAATGCGTAATGAGTCAAAGAGGAGCAAGAAGTTCTGGTGAACCATTGTATAGCAGGGTGACTATAGATAATAATACTATACACTACCTTTCCAAAGGCTAGAAGAAAGAACTCTACAAGTTTTCAGTATAAGAAATGACAACTGAGGAAATAACCATGTTTACTCTGATTTAAATATTATGTAATGCAGACACATTAAAATAGTACATCTTACCCAACTAATATGTATGCTTTTTATGTCCTTATGTATCAGCAAAAAACAAATTTGATTTGAAATTCACAACTTCATTGTGATTCTTTAAAATTTTTTATTTGTTCTTTTTAGTTACACATGATAGTAGAATATATTTTGACATATCATACATACACGGAGTATAACTTCATTGTGATTTTTAAATAATATTAAACAATAAAAATATTCAAATATAAATAATTTAAAGTATATTTAAAGGAATGTATATGATTTAATGGTAGGTTTCATAAAAATGTCCTGCAAAAAAAATTTATAGGTATAGTAACTTTTTTAATAATACCTCTTTCAGTTAAAAAAATTTACAAAGCATTATGTTTTATATTCTTTATAAAACTATGTAAATGTATGTATAGGATCTATTGATAGCTTATGTAAATATATGTATATGTACATATATTTCAATAAAACAGACTGGTTTAGTATACTGATAAAATGTATGTCCATTAAAATGATACATAAAGGGGATTCAAGATGGCGGACTAGAGGGTGGCTGCGTTTCGTGTTGCTCCAGGACTCAGGACTCAAGAAGAGGAGATATAGAGAGCCTTGGGACCAACTCAAAGCAGCCGGGCGAGAGTCCCCCACTGGGCAGGCGTCCCGGACGGGGCAGGAGTCCTGGACGGGGCGGTAGCCCCAAAAGCAGGGATCTTTGCAAAGTAGAACGGCCGCGAGGCGCCCCTCCCCCCACCAGAGCAGTGATCGCAGACAGCTGGGAGCATTGAAGAGGGAGCTGCCCAGAGGAGAAGGAGAAATACGGGCACATCGCTTGGAATGGGATCAGCTGCGCCAGGGCTCCGGGCGGCTATCCGGAGGAGCAGCGTGGACTCAGGACTCAAGAAAAGGAGATATTGAGAGACTTGGGACCAACTCAAAGCAGCCGGGTGAGTGTTTCCCACTGGGCAGGCGGACGGGGCGGTAGCCCCCGGACAGGGCGGTAGCCCCGAAAGCAGGGATCTTTGCAAAGTAGAACTGCCGGCGAGGCGCCCCTCCCCCCACCGGAGCAGTGATCGCAGACAGCTGGGAGCATTGAAGAGGTGGCTGTTCACCACAGCACTTGGACTCGGCGCAACCCACCCGCGCTCTGGGAGGCTGCCCAAAGGAGAAGGTGCTTGGTGAGCTGTTTGGACTGAACGTGACCACCCCTGAACACAGGGGGCTGCCCAGAGGAGAAGGAGAAATATGGGCTCGGCACGTCGCTTGGAATTGGAGCAGCTGCGCCAGGGCTCTGGGCGGCTATCCGGTGGAACAGCGTGAGATGTCAGCGGACATAGTGCATGTGGTGAGGAAGATTGTTTTAGAAAACTGGTTATGGACTTCAGCCTACTGAAGGCTAAGGGGGGATATATATAGAAATCTTCAGGGACATTGTAAGTCAATAGAGGAAATCTGCAATATCTCAGCGGTCCACTGATACCTGAACAATATGAGAAAACAAGGAAAGAAAATGCTGCAAACAAATCTAGATGTTACATCAATAAAACCCAATGACAGCATGGCAGAAGAAATGACAGAAAAGGAGTTCAGAATGTACATAATTAAAATGATCAGAGAAGCAAACGATGAGATGAAAGAGCAAATGCAAGCATTGAATGATCGCACCAATCGACAGTTAAAAGAGCAAATACAGGAAGCAAAAGATCATTTCAATAAAGAGTTAGAGATATTGTAAAAAAACCAAACAGAAATCCTTGACATGAAAGAAACAATAAACCAAATTAAGAACTCCATAGAAAGCATATCCAATAGGATAGAACACCTGGAAGACAGAACCTCAGACATTGAAGACAAAATATTTAACCTTGAAAACAAAGTTGAACAAACAGAGAAGATGGTAAGAAATCATGAACAGAATCCACAAGAACTATGGGATATCATGAAAAGGCCAAATTTAAGAATTATTGGGATTGAGGAAGGCCTAGAGAAACAAGCCAAAGGAATGAACAATTTATTCAATGAAATAATATCAGAAAATTTCCCAAATCTGAAGAATGAAATGGAAAATCAAGTTCAAGAGGCTTATAGGACTCCAAATACACAAAATTACAACAGACCCACACCAAGGCACATTATAATGAAAATACCTAACATACAAAATAAAGACAGAATTTTAAAGGCTGTGAGAGAAAAGAACCAAATTACATTCAGGGGGAAACCAATACAGATATCAGCAGATTTTTCAATCCAGACCCTAAAAGCTAGAAGGGCCTGGAACAACATTTTTCAAGCCCTGAAAGAAAATGGATGCCAACCAAGAATCTTATACCCAGCAAAACTTACCTTCAAATTTGACGATGAAATAAAATCCTTCCATGATAAACAAAAGCTAAAAGAATTTACAAAAAGAAAGCCAGCATTACAGAACATTCTCAGCAAAATATTCCATGAGGAAGAGATGAAAAACAAAGAAGCAAATCAGCAAAGGGAGGAATTATCCTAAAGGAATTGTCAAATAAAGGAGGAAACAAGTTGTGTCAAACAAATAAATAAATAAAATTTTTAAAATAAACCAAATGACCAGGAAACCAAATCATATCTCTATAATAACCCTGAATGTTAATGGCCTGAATTCATCAATCAAAAGACATAGACTGGCAGATTGGATTAAAAAGAAAGATCCAACAATATGTTGCCTGCAAGAGACTCACCTCATAGAAAAAGATACCCATAGACTAAAGGTGAAAGGATGGGGAAAAACATACCATGCGCATGGACTCAGCAAAAAAGCTGGAGTATCCATCCTCATTTCTGATAGTGTGGACTTCAAGCCAAAGTTAGTCAGAAGGGATAAAGAAGGTCATTTCATACTGCTTAAGGGAAGCATGAATCAGCAAGATATAACAATCATAAACATCTATGCCCCAAACAGTGGCTCATCCATGTATGTCAAATAAATCCTTCTCAATTTCAGAAACCAAATAGACCATAACACAATAATACTAGGTGATTTTAACACACCTCTCTCACCACTGGACAGATCTTCCAGACAAAAATTGAACAAAGAAACCATAGATCTCAATAACACAATCAATAATTTAGACTTAACGGACATTTATAGAATATACCATCCAACCAAGAGCGAATACACTTTCTTCTCAGCAGCACATGGATCCTTCTCTAAAATAGACCATATATTATGCCACAAAGCTAATGTTAGCAAATACAAGAAGATAGAGACACTACCATGTATTCTATCAGATCATAATGGATTGAAGTTAGAAATAAATGAAAGAGTAAAACACAGAAACTATTCCAACATCTGGAGATTAAACAATATGCTATTATATGATGAATGGATAACAGAAGATATTAGGAAGGAAATTAAAAAATTCTTAGAGGTAAATGAGAACAAAGAAACATCATATCAAAATCTCTGGGACACTATGAAAGCAGTACTTAGAGGGAAATTTATTTCATAGAGCGCATTTAATAAAAGAAGTAAAACTCAACAAATAAATGACCTAACACTACAGCTCAAAGCCCTAGAAAAAGAAGAACAGAACAGCACCAAAAGTAGTAGAAGACAGGAAATAGTTAAACTCAGAGCTGAAATCAATGAAATGGAAACAAAAGAAACAATACAAAAAATTGACAAAATAAATAGTTGGTTCTTCGAAAAAATAAACAAAATTGATAAACCTTTAGCCACACTAACAAAGAGAAGACGAGAGAAAACCCAAATCACTAAAATTCGGAATGAACAAGGAAATATCACAACAGACAGGATTGAAATACAAAACATAATTAGAAGCTATTTTGAAAATCTATACTCCAACAAAACAGAAAATTTCGAAGACATCAACAGGTTTCCAGAGACATATGAATTGCCTAAACTGAACGAGGAGGACATAAACAATTTAAATAGACCAATTTCAAGTACTGAAATAGAAAAAGTCATCAAAAGCCTTCCAACAAAGAAAAGTCCGGGACCAGATGGGTTCTCAGCCGAGTTCTACAAAACCTTTAAAGAAGAGCTCATTCCAATACTTCTCAAAGTATTCCATAAAATAGAAGAGGAGGGAACCCTCCCAAACTGATTCTATGAAGCCAATATCACCCTGATACCTAAACCAGACAGAGACTCATCAAGGAAAGAAAATTTCAGACCAATATCCTTAATGAACATCGACGCAAAAATTCTCAACAAAATTTTAGCAAATCGCATACAAAAACATATTAAAAAGATAGTGCACCATGATCAAGTGGGCTTCATCCCAGGTATGCAAGGTTGGTTCAACATCAGGAAATCAATAAACGTAATTCACCATATTAATAGACTTAAAGTCAAGAATCACATGATTATTTCAATAGATGCAGAAAAAGCATTTGATAAAATACAGCACCCCCTTCATGCTCAAAACACTAGAAAAATAGGGATAGTGGGAACATTCCTTAACATTGTAAAGGCCATTTATGCTAAGCCCATGGCTAATATCATTCTAAATGGTGAAAAACTGAAAGCATTCCCCCTAAAAACTGGAACAAGGCAGGGATGCCCTCTTTCACCACTTCTATTCAACATCGTTCTTGAGACTCTGGCCAGAGCAATTACACAAACCAAAGAAATTAAAGGGATACGAATTGGAAAAGAAGAACTCAAACTATCCCTGTTCGCTGATGACATGATTATATATTTAGAGGAACCAGGAAATTCCACCAGAAAACTCTTAGAACTCATAAGTGAATTCAGTAAAGTAGCAGGTTACAAGATCAATGCCCATAAATCCAACGCATTTTTATACATAAGTGATGAATCTTCGGAAAGAGAAATTAGGAAAACTACCCCATTCACTATAGCCTCGAAAAAAATAAAATACTTGGGAATCAATCTCACAAAAGAGGTGAAAGACCTCTACAATGAGAACTATACAACACTAAAAAAAGAAATTAAAGAACACCTTAGAAGATGGAAAGATCTTCCATGTTCTTGGATAGGAAGAATTAATATTGTCAAAATGGCCATACTACCTAAAGTGCTATACAAATTCAATGCAATTCCAATTAAAATCCCAATGACGTACCTTACAGAAATAGAGCAAGCAATTATGAAATTCATCTGGAAGAATAAGAAACCCAGAATAGCTAAAGCAATCCTTAGCAGGAAGAGTGAAACAGGGGGTATTGCAATACCAGATCTTCAACTCTACTACAAAGCAATAGTAACAAAAATGGCATGGTATTGGTACCAAAATAGAAAGGTAGATCAATGGTACAGAATAGAGGACACGGACACAAACCCAAATAAATACAATTTTCTCATACTAGACAAAGGTGCCAAAAATATGCAATGGAGAAAAGATAGCCTCTTTAACAAATGGTGTTGGGAGAATTGGAAATCCATATGCAACAGAATGAAACTAAACCCATATCTCTCACCATGCACGAAACTAAACTCAAAATGGATTAAGGACCTCGGAATCAGGCCAGAGACCCTGCAGATTATAGAAGAAAAAGTAGGTCCAAATCTTCACCTTGTTGGTCTAGGATCAGACTTCCTTAACAGGACTCCCGTAGCACAAGAAATAAAAGCTAGAATCAACCACTGGGATAGATTCAAACTAAAAAGCTTTCTCTCAGCAAAGGAAACTATCAGCAATGCGAAGAAAGAGCCTACAGAGTGGGAGAATATCTTTGCCAATCATACTTCAGATAGAGCACTAATCTCCAGAATCTATAAAGAACTCAAAAAACTCTACACGAAGAATACAAATAACCCAATCAACAAATGGGCTAAGGAAATGAATAGACACTTCACAGAAGAAGATCTACAGGCAATCAACAAACATATGGAAAAATGTTCAACATCTCTAGTAATAAGAGAAATGCAAATCAAAACTACCCTAAGATTCCATCTCACCCCAATTAGAATGGCGATTATCAAGAATACGAGCAACAACAGGTGTTGGCGAGGATGTGGTGAGAAAGGTACACTCTTACATTGCTGGTGGGGCTGCAAATTAGTGCAGCCACTCTGGAAAGCAGTGTGGAGATTCCTTAGAAAACTCGGAATGGACCCTCCATTTGACCCAGCTATCCCACTCCTTGGCCTATACCCAAAGGACTTAAAATCAGCATACTACAGAGATACAGCCACATCAATGTTCATAGCTGCTCAATTCACAATAGCCAGACTGTGGAACCAACCTAGATGCCCTTCAATTGATGAGTGGTTAAAGAAACTGTGGTATATATATACAATGAAATATTACTCAGCCATAAAGAATGATAAAATTATGGCATTTGCAGGCAAATGGATGAAATTGGAGAATATCATGCTAAGTGAGATAAGCCAATCTCAAAAAGCCAAAGGACGAATGATATCGCTAATAAGTGGAGGATGACACATAATGGGGGGGAGGGAAGGGTTAGTGTTAGGGTTAGAGTTTGGGTTAGGGAGGGGGGCAAGTATGGAGGAAGGAAGTACTGTATAGAGGGTAAAGAGGGGTGGGAGGGGTGGGGGGAAGGGAAAAAATAACAGAATGAATCAAACAACATTACTCTATGTAAATTTAAGATTACACAAATGGTATGCCTTTGTGCCATGTACAAACAGAGAAACAACATGTATCCCATTTGTTTACAATAAAAAAATAAAATAAAATAAAATAAAATAAAATGATACATAAATTTTATAGAACTCTATAGAAAAATCTATATAAAATTCTGTCAAAGTAAATAAATACAGCAGGTTAAGGGGGAAAATTCAAATGTATGCTTCACATATTGCATCTTCCACAAATTTCAACCATAGTAATTTGTTGTACAGATTTATTTGACTTCTTTACTGCAAAAACTATGCCTCCTAGTCCTTTTAATGAGAAAATCTCAACTTCTCACTGTGCTTTGTGTGATGTACCTGATCTCAGCTCTCATGAGCCCTTCTCTACCTTACTCACAGTAACAAATTTTCCTTGCATGCACAATACTGTAACTTGAACCATTAGATTTTGGTTTTACAGACAAAATTCATATTCCTGGGTGGTTGCAATTCTCAACCTACAAATATTCAGTGTAACAAAGTCCTTGCCTGTACTGCCCCCGGGATCTGGCAGGACCAGACATAATCCCTCTCCCATGAAAGCCATCGTGGCTCAGGGCTCAGATAATGGCCACAGAAATGTGAGCTCATGGGGAAAATAAAAACAAAGCCACAACAAAAGCAGACCAAATCAGTAAGCTATGATTAGAGAGAGTCAGCAGAATGGAAAAAAAATCACAGAATCAAACTTTCAAAAAATTAGATACTGGATCTATCATCAAATATAAAATATGGTTAAAAACTAGTTAGATGTGAGACTCTATAAAAATGACTAAGGACAAAATCTGAATAAAATGGTTTTATTAGCAGAGTAGACAAAGATGAAGAGCAAATTAGTGATGTGGAAAAAGATAAACAGAAATTTCAAATGATACAGGAAAATCCAGGGTATGAAAAGAAGATAAGACAATTTAAGAAACATAGACGATAGAATAAGGTTAAAAAAAATTCAAACCTAAATAGAACAGTGCAAATTCAGATGACAAAGATACACAAAAAATTTAAAACCCAGACCAGAAGAATGAACAGCCATGTTTAGAAGAAAGGTAATTATTCTAAGGGAGATTTCTCTTCATCAGTAAAAGGCTGATGAAAGTGATGTGGATATTTAATATCCTGAGAGAAAATAACTGTCATTGCAAAATTATATACTTGAAAAACATGGTCAAAGAATGATCTTTTAAAATAACAAATGATTTTTTTAAACCCTAGGAGTTTGCTCGCATAGACTCACTAAAGAAAATTTCATATATGCATTTCAGGAAGAAGAAACATCACCTGAGATGGGAGATTTTGGTGGGGAATCAAGCAGCAACAAAAGATTCCAGAGCATATAAGATGAAGGAATGTTAAAGCCAGTTGTATGAGACCATAAGTTTTATACTTAAATAGCCCCAAAAAATGAATAAGATTTCAGGTCATCAGACTTGCAACATTTGATGCAAAAATGTTCAGCCAAATATTAGCAAACCTAACTTAACAATGTATAAAAAAGAAGATACATACATGTTGACCAGGTGCTTTAATTTAGAAATTCAACAGAGGTTTTACATAAGAAAAATCAATAAATGTGATGTCTTAGCTTAACAACTAGAAAAACATGACACTTTTACAAATAATACAGAAATTTAGGTAAAAGTCAGCATTCCTCATTCTGTTACAGTTTGGAGATGAGGTGTTATCCAAAGCTCTTGGGTTAATGAAGGAATGTTTGGGAGTGAAATGATTGGATTGATAGAGGTTTCACTTAATCAGTCCGTCCTAGTTTGAATGAACAGACGAACTGGGTGGTACTGTCCGCCGGTGGGTTACAGGGGGTGTGCCTGGAAGGGTTCATCTTCCCTGCCCTCTCTCTCTCTGCTTCTTAGCTGCCATGAACTGAACAGCTTTCTCCACTGTGCCCTTTGCTCATGTGGTTCCACCTCAATGGGGATCAGAGTGTTGGAACTGGCCAACTATGGACTGAACCTCAAACTGTAAGCCAGAATAAACTCTTCCTCCTTGAAGTTGTCCTTGTCATGTATTTTGGTCACAGTGACAAGAAGCAGTGTAACACACATTGTAATTAAATTCTTAAGAAACAATGGATGGAAGGGAACATTTGTGATCAAGAGTTTAAGTGATAATTCTTCAGCAAACATCATACCTAACTGGGAAATATTGGGAATACTCCATATGTGATAAGATAACTGTCATCACAATTTTTTATCAAGCATTTTAAAAATTTGTTTTAATTAGTTATACATGACAGTGGAACACACTTTGATACATCACATATAATAGAGTATAAGTTCTCATTCTTCTGGTTATGCATGATGTAGGCTATTTCTTTTTATTTTTTAATTTTTATTCATTGTGCACAAATGCAGTATAACTATCATTTCTCCGGTTGTACACGAAGTAGAGTCATACCATTTGCGTGTTCATACATGTACATAGGGTAATGATGTTTGTCTCATTCTATTATCTTTCCTTCCCTCGACCCCTCCCACCCCTCATTTCCATCTACATGACATCTTTCTTCCATTCTTCCCTTACCTCCCCCCACCCCCTTTATGTATCATCATCAACTGCTTATCAGAGAGATCATTCAGCCTTTGGTTTTTTGGGACTGGCTTATTTCACTTAGCCTGATATTCTCCAACTCCATCCATTTACCTGCAAGTGCAATAATTTTATTCTACTTTATGGCTGAATAATATTCTATTGTGTATATATATCACAGTTTCTTTATCCATTCATCAACTGAAGGGCATCTAGGTTGGTTCCACAGTCTAGCTATTGTAAATTGAACTGCTGTAAACATTGATATGGCTGCATCACTGTAGTATGATGATTTTAAGTCCTTTGGGTATAGGCCAAGGAGTGGGATAGCTGGGTCAAATGGTGGTTCCATTCTATGTTTTCTAAGGAATCGCCATACTGCTTTCCAGAGTGGCTGCACCAATTTGCCACCCAACCAGCAATATATGAGTGTACCTTTTTCCCCACATCCTCACCATTTATTGTTGCTTGTATTCTTGATAATCACAATTCTAATTGGGGTGAGATGAAATCTTAGGGTAGTTTTGGTTTGCATTTCTCTTGTTACTAGAGATGTTGAACATTTTTTCATATATCTGTTGATTGCTTGTAGATCTTGTTCTATGAATTGTCTGCTCATTTCCTTAGCCCATTTATTGATTGGGTTATTTGTATTCTTGGTGTAAAGTTTTTTGAGTTTTTTATAGATTCTGGAGATTAGTGCTCTACCTGAAGTGTGTGTGGTAAAGATTTTCTCCCACTCTGTAGGCTCTCTCTTCACATTTTTGATTGTTTCCTTTGCTGGGCAAAAAACTGTTTAGTTTGAATCTATCTCAATTATTGATTCTTGCTTTTCTTTCTTGCGCTTTGGGAGTCTTGTTAAGTAAGTCTGATCCTAAGCCAACATGATGAAGATTTGGACCTACTTTTTCTTCTATTAGGTACAGGATCTCTGGTCTAATTCCAAGGTCTTGTTGCATTTTGAGTTGAGTTTTGTGCAGGGTGAAATATAGGGGTTTAATTTCATTGTACTATGTATGGATGTCCAGTTTTCCCAGCACCATTTGTTGAAGAGGCTATCTTTTCTCCATTGTATGTTTTTGGCACCTTTGTCTAGTATGAGAAAACTGTTTATGTGGGTTTGTGTCTGTGTCCTCTATTCTGTACCATTATTCTGCCTGCCCATTTTGGTGCCAATACCATGCCATTTTTGTTTCTATTGCTCTGTAGTATAGTTGAAGGTCTGCTATTGTGATACTACCTGCTTCACTCTTCCTGCTCAGGATTGCATTGGATATTCTGGGTCTCTTATTCTTCTTGATGAATTTCATGATTTCTTTCTCTATTTCTAAGGGGAGCATCACTGGGATTTTAATTGTAATTCCGCTGAATCTGTATAGACCTTTTGGTAGTATGTCTATTTTGACAATATTAATTCTGCCTATTCAAGAACATGGGAGATCTTTCCTTTTTCTAAGGTTTTCTTTAATTTCTTTCTTTAGTGTTCTGTAGTCTTTCACCTCTTTTGTTAGATTGATTCCCAAGTATTTGATTTTTTTTGAGGCTATTATGAATGAGGTAGTTTTCCTAATTTCTCTTTTAGAGGTTTCATTACTTATGAATAAAACTGAATTAGATTTAAGTGAGTGTTTATTTTATATCCTGCTGCATTACTGAATTCATTTATGAGTTCTAGAAGTTTTCTGGTGGAATTTTTCGGCTCCTCTAAATATAGAATCATGTCATTGGCAAATAGTGATACGAGGCCATTAGTTTTTAAGAAAGCATTCTTTTTGAAGAATAATTATATGCAAATGAAATAATTATCAGTAGAAAACTAAATAATTACTGATAATTAGAATTAATAAATAAGTATAATGAATTTTTTCCAAAAAGGAATAATGCACAGAATTTCTTTGCTTCTCTGTACCCATTAACACCAATGTGGAAAATAAAGTCAAATAAAATATACATTTATGACTATGTTAAAATTGTATATAGCAATAAATCTCATAAAGTTTTTATAAGCCTTCTATGGATACTGAACTTTAGTAAAGAAATTAAGGAAGATCTAAATAAATTAGGGGATATGAAATGTACCTGAGTTTAAAGACATATCTAAGGAATGAAATGAGCACTTAAATTGATCTATTAAATGTCAATACTTCCTTTGTGGAATTAACAGATCTCTTCCAAAATTTGTACAGAAAAAGAGAGGGTAACATGACGTTCTCATAAAAGACAAGTTTGCCTGACAACAAAAATTCATATGATACAATGAATTTTTGTATCATATGATACAAATGATTCCATTGTACTGACTAGAAAAAGCAGATGAAAATACATTTTTGCAATACATTACATGCAAAAAACTTCTAACGGTAGAAATTCCATTCCACAGAAAAGCAAATCTTAGGTGGTCAGAAATTGGTGGTCGTATTTCTGCTTGAGGGGTTTGCTGACCTGGGTCTGGGGTAAGGTGCAGACTTGCCATAGTCAAGAACATTCTCTTGCCAAAAAGAGAAACAAACCAACTTTCTTAGTGCTGCTTGGGATTGAGTAAAGGATTTGAGTCTGGAAGTGCTCCAAATATTTCCCTGCCACTTTTCTCTTAGGTGGCTATTCCTGAAAAATGGAAGTTTGGGATGGAAGAGTATAGAGGTAAAAAACTTTCTAGAAGGAGGATCTGAAGTAGATACCTGACAAGTCTTTCCTGAGAGACAAGGAAATCTGAGTTGAACTGGGTATAAAGGCTGCTCTGATCAAAACTGATTTTGATGAGGCTGATATAGTCAACCCTTCACTCTATCTGCCTTTCAAAAGAAAGCTACTTTCTCAGTCTACAGAATAACATTGACTACATCTACATTTTCTTTTCCATACAATGTGTGGCAGAAAAAAAAATAAACAAAAATAAACTATGGTTGTTATGGTTTGGGTCTACAGAGTCCCCCTCCAATAAAGCTCATGTGTTGAAGAATTGATCCCCAATACAGCAATATCCAGAAGTATTGCTTTTAGGAAATGATTAGATGTTGAGGGTTTAACATCCTCAGTGGATTTATCCACTTAATGTATTAATCATTTTGTTGAGTGGATTTCTGAGAGATGGTGGAAACTGGAGTCAGGTGGGGCTTGTTTGGAGGATGTAGGTTACTGGGGGGAGTGCCCTTTGGAATTTATATCTTGTTCTGCGTCCATTCCTCACTCTCTCCATTTCCCAGCTGCCATGAGCTGGGTAGCTTTCCACCAAGTGGTTCTATCTCACCTCAGACCCAATGCAATGGAATCAGCTGACCATGAACTGACCCTTCTGAAGCAGAGAGCCAAAATAAACCTTTCCCTTCAATTGCTTCTGTCAAGTATATTGGTCCCAGTGACTCCAAGCTGACTAACACACTACTTCCCAATAAAAGGAACCAGGACTCCTTGGTGCAGTGGCTGACTGTTTTAGTCAGCTTTTTCACTTCTGTGACCTAAAGATCTGACCAGAAAAATTTTAGAGGAGGAAAAGTTTATTAGGGGCTCATGGTTTCAGAGGTCTTAGTGTATAGAAGGCCAGCTCCATCCTTCTGGACTCATGGTGAGGCAGAACGTAATGGTGGAAGAGTGTAGCAGAGGGGAACAGCTCACATGGTTATCAGGAAGCAGAGAGAGAGAGAGAGAGACTCCACTGGCCAGATACAAATACACACCCCAAAGCCACGCCCCAATTCCCACTTCTTCAGAAACACCCTACCACTTAAGTTATCACTCAGGTAATCCCAAACAGGAGATTAATTCACCGATTGGGTTAAGACTCTTTTTTCTTCTTCTTCTTCTTCTTTTTATTCATTTTATCTGTGCCATGGATTCTTTTGTTTTTGTTTTTGTTTTTTTTTCAGACTGCATTTTGATTCACTGTACACAAGTGGGGTACAATTTTTCATTTCTGTGGTTGTACATGATGCAGATTCATACCATTCGTGTAATCATACATGTACATAGGGTAATGATGTCTGTCTCATTCCACCATCTATCATACCCCTGCCCCCTCCCTATCTCATTTCCTCTAAGTAATCCAAAGTTCCTCCATTCTTCTCTTACCACCCCCATTATGTATCATCCCCCACCCCCATTATGTATCATCATCCACTTATCAGGGAAAACATTTGGCCTTTGGTTTTTTGGGATTGGTTTATTTCACTTAGCATAATATTCTCTAATTCCATTCATTTACTTGAAAATGCCATAACTTTATTCTTCTTTATGGCTGAATAATATTCCATTGTGTTTATATACCACAGTTTCTTTATCCATTCATCAATTGAAGGGCATCTAGATTGGTTCCAAAATCTAGCTATTGTGAATTGAGCTGCAACAAAGGTTGATGTGGCTCTGTAACAAACATTGTGTGGCTGTAGTATGCTGATTTTAAGTCCTTGGCATATAAACCAAGGATTGGGATAACTGAGTCAAATGGTGGGTCCAAATTTTCTAAGGAATCTCTTTACTGCTTTCCAGAGTGCCTGCACCAATTTGCAACTCTACCAGCAATGTACAAGTGTGCTTTTTTTTCCCCCACATGCATGCCAACACCTATTATTGCTTGTGTTTTTTATAATAGCCATTCTAATTGGAGTAAGATGAAATCTTGGGGTGGTGTTACTTTGCATTTCTCTAATTACTAGCGATGTTGAACACTTTTTCATGAATTTGTTAATTGCCTGTATATCTTCTGTAAAGAAGATATACAGTTCCTTGACCTATTTATCGATTGGGTTCTTGGTATTTTTGGTGTGAAGTTTTGTAAGTTCTTAGGACCAGATTTCCTTAACAAGACCCCTAAAGTGTAAGAAATGAAAACAAGAATTGATAAGTGTGATGGATTCAAACTAAAAAGCTTTTTCTCAGCAAAGGATACAATCAGTAATGTGAAAAGAGCACCTGCAGAGAGGGTTAAGACTGTTACAACCTAATCATTTCTCCTCTGAACCTTTTTGCATTGTCTCACAGGTGAGCTTTTGGGGAACACCTCACATTCATAGTATAGAATTGACTGAACAGGGAAAATAACAAAAGGTGTTTGAATATCTTGTAGTACCAGAAAATAAAAGTATATAAAGTTGATCAATAATTTTGAACAAATAAAAGTATATTTGAGAATTGTTGTTCTATTTTTATTAAGTCTGTTAATACCTACAAGTGGACATATTGTTAAAGAATGCAAATATACATAGTGCTAAACAAAGAAAAAGTAAAGACATGCAACTCTTTTCCTTATTTACTTTCTAAAAACAAAAACACAGTTGAACTTTCAGCAGCTTAATAGCTTCCACAATCAGGAAGACTTTCCTTCCTTTATCTTACATTTATCTTTATTTTGTTATAATTACTTCCATCTGTTTGGGGGTCAGTATATTTGGTGATTACATCCTCTGGGTAGAAGCCAAACTTAAAATTGAAGATTGATTTTAGCTTTCTTTCTCTGGGGTAAATGACTCCATTTCTTAAAGACCATGTTCTTTAACTATGTAATTATATTTGCACTGTTGCTCTGGTCTTCTCTGAGTTTTCTTCATCCTTTGTCCTGGAAACCTTGATAAAATGCTCTGTAATTAGTTAGTTCCAAATGTAACAAGTAGGTGATTGTTACCGTTTGGATGTGAGGTGTCCCCCAAAAGCTCACAGTGAGATAATGCAGGAAGGTTCAGAGGAGAAATGATTGGGTTTTAAGAGTCTTAATCCAGTCAGTGAATTAGTCCCTGATGGCTGGGGGAGGTGGGAATTGAGGCAGGCATGGCTCTGAGGTATATATTTTGTATCTCGAGAGTGGAGTCTCTCTCCCTCTCTCTCTGCTTCCTGATGATGTGAGCTGCTTCCCTCTGCTACACTCTCTCACCATGATGTTCAGCCTCACCTGGAGCCCTGAGGAATGGAGCCGGCCTTCTATGGACTAAGACCTCTGAGACTGGGAGCCCTCCTATAAACCTTTCCTCCTCTATAATTGTGCTG
Source organism: Sciurus vulgaris (assembly GCF_902686455.1). Taxonomy (NCBI): domain Eukaryota; kingdom Metazoa; phylum Chordata; class Mammalia; order Rodentia; family Sciuridae; genus Sciurus; species Sciurus vulgaris. The sequence continues at coordinate 17,469,654 of NC_136470.1, read as the reverse complement.
GTCAGATCTTTTAGTCACAGCAGTGAAAAAACTGACTAAAACAGTGGTCTCTTAATTCCTACAGCCTTCATCCTCTGTGTCATCATTAACAAATCTATACATATTGGTTGCAAAGTTAGTTTCCACAAAAAACTTAAAGGTAGCTCTCCATTCCACAATTCCTCAGAAAAGCTTTGAATGGATGAAGTTTCTTTTTTCTTTCTTTTCTTCCTTCTTTCTTTCCTTCTTTCTTTTTTCCTTCCTTCCTTCCTTCCTTCCTTCCTTCCTTCCTTCCTTCCTTCCTTCCTTCCTTCCTTCCTTCCTTCCTTCCTTCCTTCCTTCTCTTTCATATATTTCAGAGTAGTAGCTCTACCTATGCAAATAATCTTTTTATCTAACCAAGATAATTTGTAGTCATTGAAACATATCTTTCTAGAAACAATGCAAATAATACCATAAAAATATATGGAAACATAAATTCTACTTTTTCAGAGTGTGCAAACTCATTATTTCAGTATCCTCATATGATTTTATGCTTCTCCAATAAATTAAATACAAATGAGTATACAGTGAGAGCAAAATAAAAATTATACTACAACCATAATTATATGTAAATATAACTTACATATAATATATACTATATAAATATGTAGTAAAATTATACTAAAACCATAGATACTTTCAACTATTTTTTCAATTTTCATAAAATTCTTGGCAAAGATGTGCACTAGATTTGTATTTATATCAAATTTTAAATTATAATTCAAAGATATTTATTATGCTACTTGTACTTTTTTATTTATCCAAAATGAAAGTATACATGCTTTTATAAAAAATGTAATGCAATTGAATATATTCTGAAATGGTTCCTGAAACAGAAAAACGATTAGAGAAAAAACCGGTGAAATCTGAAATAGTGTGCAGTTTTATCATCAAATCAATGTTAATTTATTCATTTTGACAACTAAACCCTGGTTAACATAAAGGAAATCGAGGTGAAGGGTTCATGAGACTGGTTTGTTATCTTTCCATTTATAATGATTCAAAATAAAAACTATATATATAAATTTTTTCATAATATATTTTATTAAAAAATAGACAGCTCCCTTCCAGGTAAATTATTTAAAATAATGTATTAACATCAATGGTTGCCTTTGATAATCTCATTTTCCCTGAATCACCTCTTTAAAAAGCCTCTGCTCCCCATGATGGGCAAAATTACAATCTTTCAGTTCCTAGGACCTTGATTCATTCTGAGTTAAGTTTTTTGCAGGGCGAGATATAGGGGTTTAAGTTTTATTTTGCTACATAAGGATTTTCAGTTTTCCCAGCACCTCTTGTTAAAGGGGCTATATTTTCACCATTGTATATTTTTGGCTCCTTTGTGTAGTATGAGATAACTGTATTTATGTGGGTTTGTCTTTGTGTCTTCTATTCAGTACTATTGGTATACCTGCCTATTTTGGTGATGATACCTTGTCTTTTCTGTTACTATTGCTCTATAGTTCAAAGTCTTGTATTTTGATACCACCTTCTTTACTCTTCCTGTTAAGAATTGCTCTGGCTAGAGTTTCAAAGACAATATTGAATTGAAGGGATGAAAGAGGGCATTCCTGTCTTGTTCCAGTTTTTAGAGGAAATACTTTCAGTTTTTCTCCATTTAGAATGATGTTGGCCATGGGCTTAGCATAGACAGCCTTTAGCACAGACAGTCTTGAAGATCTTAACTGAGTATCCATCAGGGGAACCCACATTTCTTATGGAGAAAGGCAGCCAGACCCATACTGGATTTCTGGAAAATGAGAGGTGAAACTGTCTTGCCAGGTGTTTAAACTCAAAATCATGGTGAACAATGCAAAAAGTGAAAGGGCCATGGAAAAAGCAGCCAGTATTTTGGCTTTTCAATCTAAAGTTGTCCGGGATTCAAAGAATGACAGGACCCCCTCTCCGGGCCCTGCACCTCTGGTGAGTCACCTGATCTGATGATAAGGGAGATTGAGAGAATCCTAGAGAACAGGAAGCTAGCCAGTATACATTCTACTAAAAGACGGGTCAATGGCAATAGAAAGAAACGTGATGCATCCAAGAGAAGCCACTTATGGTCAGCCAGACCTGGACCCATCCTGACAGTTGGCACATCTTGTAGAGAAAAACAGAAGAAGCCAGGATGCTTGGCACCTTGTCCCCAAGAGTGATCTCTGAGGAATCACAGCTGACATTTAAGAGTATATAGGACAAAGGTCAGTTTTGACCAACTTGTTCTCAAACACGTGGCAGGAGAGTAAATCCCAAGCACCATCCCATTTAGACATTTAAAAGGAAAAGCAATGGTTTTTAATATAACTTAAGAGGTACAAGGACCAAGATGGCGGACTAGAGGGTGACTGCATCTCATGTCGCTCCAGAACTCAGCATTCAAGAAGAGGAGGTACTAAGAGACTCAGGACCAACTCAGAGCCACTGGGTGAGTCTCTCCCACTGGGAAAGGCTTGGCCTAGGCAGCAGGCCCAGGCCCTAGGGAGATTATTGAAGCAGGGCCGGGCAGCAAGAGGCTTCTGTGAACAGCCAAGCTCCCTCTGGCGGCAGGCCCGGTCCACAGGCAGCTTCTCAGAGCAGGACCTCCCAGTGAGATGCTTTCCTCACACAGCTAGCCCCCAGCCCAGGACCCAGCTGCATGCCCAGACCACAAGCAGCTTCTCAGAGCAGGACTGGGCAGCGAGAGGTTTCCGCTAACAGCCTGGTTCCTCCTTCCACACGCAGCCAGGTTCCCTCTGGCGCAGGCCCAGTCTGCAGGAAGCTTCTTGGAGCAGGGCCCACTCTAAACCAATAGAGGAAATCTGCAGTATCTCAGATTCCCACTGATACCTGATCAATGCATGGCAGAAGAAATGTCAGAAAGGGAGTTTAAATGTACATAATTAAAATGATCAGGGAAGCAACAAGGAGATGAAAGAGCAAATGCAGGCACTGAATGATGAGATGAAAGAGCAAATGCAGGCATTGAATGATTGCACCAATCAACAGTTAAAAGACCAAATACAGGAAGCAAAAGATAATTTCAATAGAGTTAGAGATACTGAAAAAAAAAACAGAAATTCTTGAAATGAAGGAAACAATAAACCAAATTAAAAACTCCATAGAAAGCATAACCAATAGTATAGAAAACCTGGAAGACAGAACCTCAGACATTGAAGAAAAATATTTAATCTTGAAAACAAAGTTGACCGAACAGAGAAGATGGTAAGAAATCAGGAAGAGAACCTACAAGAATTATGGGATATCATGAAAAAGCCAAATTTAAGAATTATTGTGATTGAGGAAGGCACAGAGAAACAAACCAAAGGAATGAACAATCTATTCAAAGAAATAATATCAGAAAATTTCCCAAATCTGAAGAATGAAATGGAAAGTCAAGTACAAGAGGCTTATAGGACTCCAAATATACAAAATTACAACAGACCCACACCAAGGCACATTATAATGAAAATACATAACATACAAAATAAAGACAGAATTTTAAAGGCTGCGAGATAAAAGAATCGAATCACATTCAGGGGAAAACCAATGAAGATATCAGCAGATTTTTCAATTCAGACCCTAAAAGCTAGAAGGGCCTGGAACAACATTTATCAAGCCCTGAGAGAAAACAGATGAGAACCAAGAAACTTTTTTTAAAATTTATTTTTATTGTAAACAAATGGGATACATGTTGTTCCTCTGTTTGCACACGAAGTAAAGGCATATCATTTGTTTTATCATAAAAAATATTAATGGTTGCCTTCATCTAGAATTTTATTCTGTCATATAAACTTATATAGTATAATATAACAAATATACACTTTTAGCTTTACTGCATTTCCTAAATAGTTGTTGATGTTTAATGTTACTTTATAACTAGAAGTTATCCCACATAAGTGGTTCTTATTTCAGTACTTTAGACCATATAATTGCTATAAAAGATAATTCTACCTTTGATGGAAAGTGTTTCTTTTTGGTATGTTGAATTGCATATTTATTGTAAAGTTCCATAAGTGACAACTTTATCTCATACATTTTCTACTGGGAGCCTAATGAGAGCAGTTTAGATTAATAACTGACAATCTTGGGGGATTTTATGTAAAATACATATTTATGTTTCTCAATTTATGAAAGAGGAGCCACTGAATGAATCATAATTCTCAAATTTGCTGTGAGGAAAGTTCCTGTGGGTGTTTAATTCTGCTTCCATTCAAGCCTAAACAACACTAATGGAGTTGTGGCGTTTTGTGAACCAAAAAGAGAAATGAAACTTGTTTGGACACTGTGTTTCTTTTCCACTATTGGAAGAAATGGTATCTTGATGAAGTCTAAAAAGGACCATCTGATAGGAAAAGTAGAATAGTAGTTACCAGAGGCTGGAGAAGATGGTGGGGACTGGTGGTGAGAGGTTGGTTAGTGGATGCAAAGTTACAGTTAGGAGGAATAAGATGCAGAATGCCTTTAAACAGTATGTTGACAACAGCCAGGAATAATGTATTGAGTACTTCAAAATAGCAAGAAAAGAGGATTTTGAATGTTTCACTGCAAAGAAATGATAGCTAAATGTTTTAGGTGATAGAATATGGTAATTTCCCTGTTTTGATCATTAAGGTAATGTATACAAAATATCACACTGTATTCCTTAAATTTGTATAATTAAGTGTCATTTAAAATAAAATAAAAAATACTTTAAGAAATTAAAGAAAGAGCAATGAGATTTGAATTATTTGAATGTGTGTTTGTACTTTAGTAATAAACTGAATTTGATATTAACTGAAATTTTCAATAGGACTCTGAAAAAGTTGTCAAGTAAACCTTTTCCTGTATTCGTGGACATGTATGCTGATTCCCAAACTAAACTGTTCCACTTCATGAGTTGAAATATGTGGCACATGACTAATTGGCTTTAATTATGTCATTGGCCAAACCTTGAAATGGGCATCATACCTGTTTAGAAGGATAAAACCTTTAAAATAAATTTATGTTTCATTATACCATGGGGCATATAATAATAAAAAAAAAATCCCAAAGCTTGGGAAATCTCCAAACCCTCTAATATGGTATGGAATGTGCACATTTATATGAGTGACAGATCCTAGATTTGTGCTGCCCCTTGTTCCGTTCTTTCCTTTTGCACTCAGAGGCAGTGTTTCTTAAAGTAGGTGAGTTTGGAGGGAGGCACTGAACCAAGGCTGAACCATTGGGGGAACTCACGGGTGGATTCAGAAGGAAGCACGGGAACTCTTTCTCAAAAGGTAACTCTGCCTTTGGTGAATGTTTTAGTCAGCCCTTCATCTCTGTGACCAAAAGACCTGACAAAAACACTTAGAGGAGGAAAGATTTATTTTGGCTCATGGATTCAGAGTTCAGTCTATGGTCAGCTGACTCCATATCTCTGGGCTGAGGGGAGGCAGGCATCCTGGAAGAAAGGCTTGGCAGAGGAAAAATGTTCAGTTCACCACAGCTAGTAAGTAGAAGGAGAGCTCTGGTCACCAGGGACATAAAGGAAAACTCAAACTCCCCCACCTGCAGTGACCTACTTCCTCTAGCCACCCCCTACAGTTGCTACCCACTCAATCCATTCATGTGATTAAGTCACTGATTAGGTTGTGACTCTTATAATCTAATTATTTCTTCTCTGCATAGTCTCACACATGTGCTTTGGGGGACACCTCATGTCCAAACCATAACACTGAACCATTGTCTATAGCTCACCACCAGGGACTCCCAAGTCCATGGCCACAGTGGTTTTGCTTTCATTAAGACACCCTGACTTCTTGATAGACTCAGGTTTTCGGTGAGGAGCTAGTGGGCTTCTTGAGTGAGACTCCAAAAGTCTTCTGCTCTCTTCTATTTTGTATGCGCTGTCATTAGCTTTGCATCTGCCTTGGCCTCAGCTCAGAAGGCTTTAGGAGGCTCTTCCACACAACTCCTCTCTGACATTAGGTACAGCACTCACAGCCTCCTTACTGGACATCTTGAATTCACACCTTATATTCTGCACTTGAGCCCCGATCAACAAGATTTAGGACAATCTATAAATGTGAACATAAAAAAAGATAAAGCACTTTGGAGTGAAAACAAAACAGAAACAGAGGCTGACAGCAAAGAGCAGAAAGAGTAAATTTGACCTAATAACTGAGATGATCTAATTATCATAATCTGGTACATAATTTGATTCACTTGGAAGCAAAGATATTTAGAATAATTTTGTTTCTACAGTTACAATGACTTAAAAGATACAAATTCAGTTGTGTTTTTTAAAATTCAAATGTAAAAGAAGTGCTTATATAAGGAACATTAAATTTCAATGAAAATCTACTATACTTTTATTAAAATAACTTATAAAATCATCTTTAAAGGAATGTTTTTATTGACCTGAGGACTAAAAATTATGTTTGTGAAATATTTTCTGTGTCAACTGAATTAATATTTTTAGGTTTCTTACTTTTCAATAATCTAAGAATTATATGAATAGGACTTTGGGAACCTGGATGAATGAGTGGGAAATATGTCAAATAGACTCTTTAGTGAATAATTCACCAAAGTCCCTGGTAGGTGCTGGATCAATAATCCAGTCAATAATGTTTTCTCTTTCTAACCTAAAGCAGAGAAATCTTTGTTGTTGGGCTCATTCTCATCCTTTTTGTTGGTTTTTAAAATACCAGATGTGAGTCAGAGTGGGCAGTTCTATCATTTTGTTATGACAGTTAGAGAGCAGATAACTCATGTCACTCAGATTAACCCACTTTGAGATTTAAGTACCAGGGGATGCTTGTAGAAGAAGTGTTTTCTTTGGCATGGGTAAACCCAGTGCATGGAATTAGAATTATTAAACTGGAGTTTGAGTTTTGTTCCACTTCTTGTCAACCCTGAGACATCAGAAAAGCCGCCCAGTCTTCTCTGGCTGTCAATCAATGACATAGGTGCTCCAGGCAGCCACAGTGTCCACTGCTTTCTGAGTTAACTGACAGGGAAGGAGTTGACATAATTAGATTCAAATGTTATCTGCATGTGATTGTTAGGGTTTGTTTTGGGGGACGAGGACATACGGGTGGGTTTGATGAAGCTTTTATTCCACGACTTAGAAATCTCTAGGGATATTTCATGCTCCTATTTTATGCAAGTAAACTGAGTCCTCATTCAAAAAGTACATAGTTAATGTGAAAAACTAAGGGTGTAAACTGGATCTGTACACCCACACTGAATTTCCAGTTTTAAAATTTTGATGTTATGTAATAACAAGACCACCCAAAAGGTGGCACTAAAAAACAGTCATTATGTGAACTTCAAGTGGATATATATATATTTTTTTGATGCTAGCTCTTTATATCCAACAACCTAAAATTTCATAAAAGTGGGTTTTAAAAGGAGAATAACACAATGACACATTTACACTACACTTTAATGTGAAAAATGAACCTGAGCAGCAGGATATAATTTAATGAGGAAAAAAACATGTAGTTGGATGAGCCTCAGCTTTCCTTCTTTATTGCCATTGTAACACTACGAAGAGGTGGAACCCTTAAGAAGTGGATGGGCCACACGGGCTCTGTCTCCATGAATGGATTAATGTCCTTTCCATTGGAGTGGGTTAGTTTTCTTGCAAGTTGGTTTGTTGTAAATTCGGCCCCCTTTTGCCTCCACTTTCTGTATCTCATGTGCTCTCTCACTCTGTGGTGCCTTCTGCCATGTCATGACACAGCACAAGACCCTGACCAGAGGCAGCCCCATGCTCTGGGACTCTACTGCCTCTGGAATGATGAGATGACCTTCTGTTGTTTGCAAACTACCAGACTGTGGCATTGTGTGATAGCAGTAGAAATCATGCTAAGAACAGCAATCTTTTAAGCTTATTCAGGGGATGTAATAAGTTGTACCCCACTTTTCATAATTGGTTATCTAACAATTAACAAATACAATAAATGAGTCTAACCATGGAGAACAAAAATTAATCACTTTTGATACTGTTAAAACTGGAGAAAGTATTTTATATCTGGAAGCACGTCAGCATCTATATATCAAACCTCAATGACTGTAACCTTACTCACCTGGAAAGGGCTGCTTGACTGGGCAAGCTCTACCTACAAACACAGACTCATCCACGGAGAAGTAAGGCAGGACAGGTGGGTAGCCGTTTCTCAAGAGAAACAGAAGCAAGATGCTGGTTCCTCTTGCCCAGGGCCTCTATCCACTCTCGCCTGTGAAATAAACCCCTTCTGTGACAACAGCTGTGTGGGGCTGGATAAGAGGGCGAGGAAGCCCGTGGTCTGCCAACTATGGAAACCTCTCCACTAAAAAAGGAAACACCAGGAAAAAAGGACGTCATACCCACCCACCAATAGTCTGAGAGAGCTCTGGTATACTATGAAGTAGCCTTGAGTACTCCTTAATAACAGGGTGCTGGGATACAAAGGAAACTGTAGAACTTCTTAGAATTGTCTCTAATATGAGGAATGCATATACACTTGAAACAGTGAAAAATTCCAAAACAAGCACCACAGTCTGAATGTTTATGTTTCCCCCAAATTCACATGTTGAAACCAGATCCTAATGGTGATAGTGTTTTGGAGGTGAGGACTTTGGGAGGCTAGTAGATCATGAAAACTCTGTTTTTATCATTGAGATTAGTGCCTTTATAGCCCAAGAGTTAGCTATCCCTTTCCATCATATGAGGTTATAGTGAGAAACATCTAAGAGAAAACAGACTCTCACCAGAAAACAAATCTGCTAGCCTCCAGAAGTGCTGTTCATAAGCCACCCAGGTTATGGTATTTTTGTTATAGCAGCCCCAATGGTCTGAGCCATCACAGGAATTTCTAGCTACCACCTTTCAGTGGTATGATTTGCCTTTATCACATCAGATCTATTCCAGGGCATATTTATTGGTCAACTTAGCATCAGTAATTAGCAGACTTTCATCTGCACTGATGGAGTTCCTAATGTGCCTGGGCTCTGGACCTTGACATTCTGAGCTCATGCTCTCTTTCATGTTGCTTTCCATCTAGTCTGATGGCAGGAGACATACTGAATCTGATGGGAAAGAGAGTCATTGGCCTCAGGTTTTTTCCCTCTGGGTAATGATATCCCAATGTGAAGCACTACAGTGCCAGTGTTGAGAACTCCTTCTACAAAGCTGAGATTATTAATACAAATTTATTGTGATGCAGACAGTAATGCTGAGTATTCTGCTTGCCCTTTTACAGCGTGTGGCCCACCTGCTATTAGGTAAGGTCACATGAGTGGAATTATTGTGTCACCTCTCTTTATTGGCAATGAACATGCCCTGTACAATTCCTCTGTTCTCTCTTTCCTTGCCATAGCAACTGAAGATAATGCAGCACCAAATATATGCGGCGCCCCCCCAAATCTGTTTGCTGAGATACCCAAGTAATGGTGTAGCAGAGCTACCTGGTTACTTTCATGGGAACTGTAGTGTAAGCAAGAAATTTTGTTAAGTCATCAAGATTCAGGGGTTGCTTGTCAGTGCAGCATAAGTTAGCCTGCCTTGACTAATGCATTCAGAACTTTTGTGTGTAAAAAGAATCCAAGTTACTGTGCATGTCTCACCGAAGGCACTGATACATTAGGTGAAAGGATTTTATGGCAGAATTGTACAAATCCTTAAAAAAGTAAAAATAAGCAAGCTTTTAGAAGACAAGTAGGATGTGGGACACGTGGAGACAGTCACGAAGGCATATTGGGCAGGGGACTCTGAGCAAAGCTGAGGGAGAAGAAATGTCAACGGCACAGTAAATTGGCTGGTAGAGAACAGGGACTTAAGTTGTAGAGTTATGGAAGACAAAGTTTTATAAGTATGAAGAATCCAGAGGAGGAAACCAGTCTGAGAGCCAGCATGATGTCTTTATAGAAGATGAAGAGTGGGGCTGGGGTAGTGGCTCAATGGCAGAGCACTAGTCCAGTATGTGTGAGGCACGGGTTTGATCTTTAGCACCACACAATAATAAAATAAATATAAGTTAAAAAAACACACACAACAAGATGAAGAGTAGAAGTGGCTATATGGAAACAGTAGATGGTAGGTCAGGAGGACACTATCAGAAGCATTAGTGTTGCTTACACCGAAATATATGATATTTCACCTGTTTAGCCAGTATTTTAAAAAACTGACGTGTACTAGATACTTGGTATTCACACTAACTGATTTACTAGAGCATTCAGTGATAGGGGAAAAGATATGATAAAAAGAGTTGAGGATGACATGATATTGGAAGAATGGCAGAGACTACAGAAACAGATGGGTAAAAGAAGAATTAGAGTAAAAAAATGTATTTACTCAGCAATTTTTTTCTTTTCAGCCCTAAGGGTAAGTTCACTGAAAGTTGTATACAAAAACCTGAAATCTAGTTAGAGGTTAGCACAGGAGTTACAGATTTGGGATTAATACTAAGTGGTGATAATTAATTCCCTAAAATCATAATTGTAGGAAGGAAAAATCATCTTGCTACAGGATATGGAGAAGAGTAGGCAAAGTGCTGAAGACTGAGACCTGATTACAGTAGGAGAAGATAGACAGATGCATCCTTTTTTTTTTTTTGTACTAGGAATTGAACCCAGGGGCACTTAACCAGTGAGTCACATCCCCAGACCCTTTTTATATTTTATTTTGCAACAAGGTCTTGCTAAGTTGCTTAGGGCCTCACTAAGTTGCTGAGGCTGGCTTCGGACTTGTGATTCTCCTGCCTTGGCCTCCTTAGTGTCTGGGATTATAGTGGCCAGACAACACATTCTTATTTTAAAAAATTTCTTTAAAAACTATTTTGTCTTAGTTGTAGGTGGACACAATACCTTCATTTTATTCTTACTTGGTGCTGAGGATGCAACCCAGGGCCTCGTGCATTCTAGGCAAGCGCTCTACCACTGAGCCACAACCCTAGCCCTGACATGTTCTTAAAGGACTGTACCAAATGTCTTTTGTAGCCAGTTTACCAAGCTCTTTATCAAAAATGTGTTACCTTCTCTTTGTTGTTACAAATATCTGTGAAACCAAGCTTCTGTGTTTACCATTGTTATCCCAGCTGACTCTATCTCAGAAGAATATCAGTCATAATAGCCCAATGATTTTCTGGTTTCTTGTACAGCTTTCCTAAATAATAATAATAATAATAATAATAATAATAATTCATGTATTCAGAGAAGATTGACAGAAAATTTTGCCCATTTCTTCTTGGATTTGAAAGAACAGACTTAGGTCATCTTTACTAGTATGAATTAAAGCTATTCCTGTTGGACTAGATCACTTATCAATCTATTAACTGTTTTACCACAAAATCCATATCTTTATGAATATCTGTAGCTTTTCCAATGCTTCTCTGAGACATTATAGGCTGAGTTAACAGAAGAAGCTTTCCATGAATCTAGAAAGTTTATTTGTTTGCTATGTTGTAGCAACTGTCATTTTTTTTAAATTCATTTTTTAATTTAAAATTTAAGGTTGGCATCTTCAGAAAGTCCTGAAACTCTATAATGTCTAGGTATTGAGATGTTTTTTATGTTTGCAATTGGAATGCTTATGGTATATTCTATCCAGACCTGCTCCGTCGTTTGTGATCTGTAAAAAAGGTGCTTTTTGCTCTGTTTCTGTAAATATTTTATATTTACTCAGTCAGTCAGTATGCATTCATTTGATAGTTTCATATACTGGTTGCTACTAAGCATAGGAAATAAAAAGATGACCAAGACACTGTTTCCAGACTGAAAGAACGGAATCTGTCTAGAAAAGAAGGCACACGAAGATAGAGAAAATTAGCTATCGGTTGATGAATTTTGAGTTGGACATATGCTCAGAATAACTGCTGTGGCAATAGGAAGGAGGATCAGCTCTCCTTGGTCTGGAAGACAGACGGGTAGGAGTTTTCAGGTAAAACCAGGGCAGGGAGGAGGAAGGGCATCCAGGCAGAGGAGCTGATGAGCCCAGGCCAGGAGATGAGAGCACCGGTAAGTAACTCAAGATGCTTGCAGCGCAGAGTGATGAGAGATGAAGCTGGAGAGATAAGCACCAGCCAGATTATCACAGGCCTTTCTTTTCCAGCTCACTTTGTTCCAAAACAGTTCTCAAGTGCCTTGAAGGGCCAGGAATACCATACTCAGACATTTGGAGGTTTTCCTAAAACACTGGCAAGCCTCAGAAGGAAAGTAGCATGATCAGATTAGGATCTTACAAGGATAATTCTGTTTTCTGAAAGGAGGATGGATTGTAAGGAACAAAGAGAGAAAAGCCAGTTAGTAAGGAGCCACAGTTAGTCAGGTGATAAATGCATCATGAGGAATTGAATTAAAGTAGAGGCTTTGGGGATGGAAAGAAGACAGAACTACATAATAAGTATAATCAACGTGGTTTGGTATTAAGTATTTTCTCAGTGAATGAGTTGTGACTAGTTAGATGTGGTGGCTGAGGAAGAGGGAGAAGTCAGGGTTGAATTATAGGTTTGGGCTTGGGATACCAAGTGGGTGACAAGAAAATTCATTGCTAGGATACTGAATGCATTCCTTTTGAGTTCTTTGTCTGCAGGGGAACTATAATTGTTGAATGTGGATTACTCTCAACTATAGGTAACCACTTGTGGTCAATGTCTTCCTTTTTCTTATAATTTTCCATCACCAACCCAGAACAGTATTGATCATGAAGAAGTATCAATTGCTTTCATTGAATTGATTACAGTTCTATAAATCTAACATATGGTATTATCCATTTAAGAATGAATGAAGAGTCTTAACTGAATATCAGTTGTTTTTATTTGGTTTCATGGTACAGAAATGAACTCTAATATAAGCCAAAGAGACTTGTGGTGAGTGGTTAGTTATTCTCAAAATTAACATATAATCTGAAGATACAGGCTTAGAGATAGGCAAAGAAAGTCAGAAGTAGAGAACTGAGCAAGAACCACAGGAAGCGTCCTATAACATGAAGGATCTAGTCAGGAAGCCACTATGGAAATGGATAAGCCACAAAAACTCACTTTGTCCTTTGCTCAAGACTTAAATTCCAGAGAGCTCTAAATTATTGCCCATCTTGAGTAACATCTCCATTGCTTAGCTAGGAGAGGGGTGGACCCCTAATTATAGTCTTCTAGAAGGGAAGGGGATAATTCCTCAAACACTTGGAAATCATGGTGCACTTAGGCAGGAAAAATAGGATGCTAGCTAAACAAATAATAAAAAAAAGTTTTCTTCAAGCTGATTCTAACTTTTTTGTGTTCTGTTTAAAAGATTCTTCTTCTCCTCCTCCTCCTCCTCCTCCTCCTCCTCCTCCTCCTCCTTCTTTTGGTACTGGAGACTGAACCCAGGGGTGCTTTACTGCCGAACTGCATTCCAAGCCTTTCTATTTTTTTTTTTTTAATTATTTTGAGAGAGGGTCTTGCTACATTGCCCAGGTTAGCCTCAAAGTTGTATTTCTCCTGCCTTAGTCTCCAGAGTTGTTGGGATTGTAAAGATTCATAAAAACAGAAATGAACCTCCATAACATATGAACAATAAAATTTTGTATTTTTGGCTAAAAAGAACTTGGATCTTCTTCAATTCAGCTACAATTTTGGACAAAAGAAATTATTCTATTATTTAGCTTCTAGAAAGTCCAGTGGACATTTTAAAAATAGTAGGGTATAGGTACTAAACTAGTAAAACACAACAGGAGATTCTAGACTTGAAAAGAAATATTTCGATTCTGTGGGATAAAATCGGATAGGTGAGGAGTAGGTTGGGAAAGAAAACATGTGAGAGAAGTGAGGAACACACACAGAAGAATTATTTGGATAAGCTTCAGAACAACACTCAAACCAAATCTCTAACTCTTGAACATCCGGAGGGAACACCCACCACTAATTACAGGACTAAGACATGCAAGAAGCCACTTCAGGGCTGTAGGGCCCAGATCAGTCGTCCTGATGGGAGTTTTTAAGATGTGGCTGTGGTTGTTTGTTTGGTGGTAGGAGAGAGTTTAAATTTACTTCCACTGGCCTTGGTGAATGTTGATATTTCTTACATCTAATCTCACTCCAGAGCCAGGGAGATACCTGTGCCAACTATGGTTTTGTTGGTTATGCCAGACAGTCTTGGTGCTACAGAGTCAAATCCCTGGGAAGGATGTTTATGCCAATGTGGGAAACAGGACCACAATTCTGTCTGAGTTTTGTTCAGTGATTACCACGAAGGTCCCCCCTATTCCATCCCTTTTGGGGAATAAGTAAAGGAATTGCTTGTATGATTGAGTCTGAAAACCGTAAAAGGATTTTAGCTTTGGTCTACGTTTGAAACCATAAATGTTAACCCTTCTTCTCTTTTCTTTCATTTCTAAATTTTTTTTCCACTTAGGTAACAACTTCTTTCCTTTTTTCTGCAAAGAAGAGCTCAACACTGAGAAAGCACACGTTTCTTTCTCAGGTAAAATACAGATGAAACTTTAGACATGAAGGGTGAAAGTGCTTCTTGGAAATATAATTGGCATTTTATGTGAGCAATCTTTTTCTATTTATGTATCAATATGTAACGGGCTGGCAAACAGATCTGTTAGTTGATGTTGATAGCTTGACTTAGAACATCTTAGTTTTGCTTTTCTCAAGCTATGGAGAGGTAGAAAATAATGAACTATAATTCATTTATTGACATTTATCATTTGACCACTTGTGAGTGTATTTTTTTCTTCCTTGTTTTAGAAAAGGTGATTATAGAACAGGATAATTCCTCCAATAGGAAATCAGATGGCAGAGTTGCTTAAGGAGTAACTAAATTATTTAATGTGTCACAAAGAATAAGATCTGACATATTTCTTCTGCTTCGGAAATATTTTTGCCTTTTTATCTTAGAGAATTAATACACATTAAACACAGGCTAGTGAGTTGGACTAGACAATCTTTAAAATTCTTTCTCCAAATGAGTTTCTGTGCTACTACTGTGGTCAAAACTATAGTCAAGGATATGAGTCAGATAGCCTGGTTTGAATCCCAGTCCTCAGTGATGGAACCAGCTGCCACCCACAAGCTGCAGACGCGTGGCCTTGGCAGAGCATCTTCTACACATCCTAGTAGATGCAGAAGAACCTGCACATTTCACCTCACTGGCTTTCACTGGATGGTTCTGGGGAGAGTTATGAAATTCACATGTGTGCATACAAACATACATATATTTATATACACATGCATAAGTACATGCATGTATGTATTTACTATATTTATGTGGGTATCACAAACAAAGAGCTAACAGCTCCAAGGAAGACTGAGTTGATAGTCTTGATACTACCATGCTATCTGAACAGGGAAAACTCAGGATCATAAAGCTGCTACCTGTCCCCATTTCACAATTATAGCAGTGCTAAACTATTTTGCTCTTTGTCTAGCATTTTCTATTTGTGTGTGTGTATGTGTGTGTGTGTGTGTGTGTGTGTGTGTGTGTGTGTGTTAAAGAGGAGATGATTTGTTAGGTAGTGATGGAAACAAATCAAAGATAAACCTTTATCTTGTAAGTCCCTTTTTCAATCTTGGAGGGAAGATGTGATGGAGGTGCGCTTTGAGATATTGCCCTATACGTGGTAATCAAGACTAACTTCTCAGATGGAATATGGAATGTCATGTTGGTGATGAATACTTGGTAATTCTGCCTGGTAAAAATTTTACAAGAATTTATTTTATCATTTTCTTATTCATCTCTACATTTTTTTTTCAGCCTGTCAAGTGTTTAGCATGATGAAACATGTCTATCAAACTTGGAGAAATTCCTTGTGCTAAATTAATTCAAACTACTAGTGACAAGACTGTGTGACCCTGTGTATTTTGGAGATTAGTTCTGAAGTGATTTGAAATGAAAGTTACTGGACCTGAGGCCATTTTTTTTTTTTTTTTTTTTATCTACTGATCTCAAAAAATTCTGAGAGATACCTACAGAATTATACTGCATTCTTGATCATATTTCCTAATGTTTTTACAGGAAAAGTAGGTGCCCTGATCATATAACAGAAGAAAAAATGTGTAACTACAGAAGGTTATTCAGCTTTATTTTAGTTTGCAATAAATTAACTTTAGTTATTTTTTTTTTTCAGGCATAGAAGGAGATATGGGAGAAAGAATTGTGATGAGTAATTGTCATTGTACTAAAAAGTAAGAAAGCTTTAAAATTATTTTTAGAATTTGCAGCTTGCAAACTCAGTTTCCAAACTGACCATATTCATGTAAACAGCACCAGATCAGGAAAAATTGGGATTTAGTTTCAGGCATGCTCCTTGCCTTCTTTTCTATTACAGCCTTTCTGAGGTCATTATTGTCCTAACTTCTAACACAGATAGGTTTGGCCTGCTTTACATAAAAGAATATGTACTTCCCACTTTTTATTGTTTGGATATGGAGTGTCCCCCAAGAGCTCATGTGTGAGACAATGCAACAAGGTTCAGAGGCCATGTCCTTAGGTTATGAGAGGGGTTACCTAATGAATGACTTAATACACTGATAGGATTTAACTGGGTGGTAACTGAAGGCAGGTTAAGGTGTGGCTACAAAAGGTGGGTCACTAGGAGCATGCTTTGGGGACATACATTTTGTCCCTGATGAATGGTTCTCTTTCTGCTTCCTCTTGCCATGTCCTGAGCTACTTTCCCCCACCATGATGTTCTTCTTCATCTCAGGCCCAGAGCTATGAAGTCAGCCTTTATGGACTGAGACCTCTAAAATTGAAACCTTTCCTCCTCTAAAATTGTTCTTGTTAGGTCTTTTGGTCATAGCAATGAAAAAAGTAACTAAAACAGTACTCTTAGGTCTAGTCTTTTGCTTGCATATTTGTGAGATGCTTTTGCATTATTAGTTGTAGCTATGAGTTTGCTCATTCTCCTGCTGTGTGGAATTCTGAGGTGTGGGGGACTAGAAACACTCCATACATGAATTAGGATGCCTCTCAGGTGAGATCTCTGTGGAATGTAGAGGGCCTCTGAATTGCCCTTTCTGGTCTGGCATCCTTACTCCTTTACTTATATTGTAGGAATACTTCAAATATTTCACTTTCTCAAAAATCTTCATCTCATTATTTGCTTACAGGGAATCCAAAACGATGTCAGTAACTTCAGGTACTGGAATTGGTTCTGGGAAGCCAAATCTCAAGATGAGATTCAGGAACTGGATTACTCAACAGTCAGATGGCAACAGAGATGCTGTTGTTTGATCAGTGGATGGAGAGTTGGTACCCTGTGGTCTGCTAAGTATATCACCTGTGACAAATTGAGATAGGATGCAAGTGAATGGGGATGTGTGACTTGTACTAGATTTATGACATTTCATTATTATTGTACTCAGGGAGATGTTTGGTTGCATCTTAGTTGATGCATGATAGAAAAAATAATATGTTTATGTTAACCAATTGATAGTCCATGAGGAGGAAGAAGATCAAGAATTCTGTTTTCCAGATGTTCAGTTTGTATCTGTGGGTGATTTCAAGGAGGGTTTATGTGTCTGCAGATGGGGACAAGATTAGAAATATAAAATATCTTCACTACATGCCTGGTACTTTGTGCAATTTGTATTAGTCAGAATTTTTAGGACCAAGCAGTAAAAACTAACTGGGACCATTGTAAGAAGTAAAGAATATTGAATAGATATTGAATAGCTCATGGAATTCCCAGGAAGGTTGCAATCTAGGCTCAGGAAAATTTGGGAACATAGGGAACTGGGAAACAGTCCAGGCAATGACGATGCCACAGAGCCTGTCCAGGCAGGACCCTGCTACTTCTCCCACTGCACTGGGAGGGTCTCAGCTTACAGGACCCCTCCTTCCAGATCTGATTCCTGGAGGTTTCTTTCTGCTACCCATGTTCTGGGAAATGGGTGTGGCTGTAGCTGGCATTAGAGTCAATTCCCTGTAATCTGTTTTCTATAGGTTTCAAATTTGAAGATAGGAGGATTCTTCTGATTGGGCAAATCTAGTTTCTGTGCCCACCGTTCTGTACCAGAGAAATGAGTGTAGCATGTGCCTTCCGATTGCAGGGTAAAAGTTTCATGATTTGTCCGAATTGTGCGCCTTGTACAAGTTCATTTCTTTCCACTCTTAACGAGTGTTTGATTTTATGAGCACAAAACAAGATGTCTGTACCCTTAAATATTCTTTCCTTCATTGAGTTCTCAAAGGATTTTTCCTGTTTCTTTTTGGAAGCTCTATAGTTTTAGCTTTTACATTTAGGTTTATGATTCACTTTGAGAAAATTTTCTGCCTGGTAAAAAGCAAGTGTTGAAGTTTATTTTATTTTTCCACCATAAAATTCAGTTGTTCTACCAAGATTAGTTAAAAAAAAAGGAAAGAAAAAAGAATTACCCTCTCCTTTCTCCATCATATTTCAGTGGCACATTTATTAAAATCAAATGAACACTTAAATGTAGATCTATTTTTAAAGGTTTTTTTCCTTTTCCATTGAGCAACGTGTTTATATATTTTAAAATCCCAACTTATCCTCATTATGCAGCTTTCTAGTGAGTCTTGAATTCAATTAGTAATTTCTTCCATCTTTCTTTCATCCTTTTCTTTTTCTTCTTTCTTTTCCCTCCCTCCCTCCCTCCCTCCCTCCCTCCCTCCCTCCCTCCCTCCCTCCCTCCCTCCCTCCCTCTCCCTTCCTTCCTTCCTTCCTTCCTTCCTTCCTTCCTTCCTTCCTTCCTTCCTTCCTTCCTTCCTTCTTTCTTCCCCTCTCTGTTTTGATCACCTGAATTCTAAGATAATTTTTTGAATCATCTTGTTAATTTTAAAAAAAACTGCTGAAATTTTGATTAAAATTATCAATACATCAATTTGGTTGACATTTTAACATTACACATTTTAATTCATGAACTTTATATACTTCTTAATTAATTTTACCTACTTCCACTCAGCAATGTTTACAATTTTTCTATAGAGATCTTGAATTATCTTATTCCATACCTAAGTATTTTACATTTTTATGCTGTTGAAATGAAATTTGTAACCTTTCAATAGTCTGTTGCTTATTGGTAGTGTGTAGAATTATAATTCATTTTTAATATTAAATCTGTCAAATCTGTAAGCCACATTTTTTTTAAATCTCCTGTTTCTCTTGTAGCATGACCTTCTTTTCATTTAATTCCTTGAGGATATGTCATGTACTTGCCTGGTAGATCTGTCATCTCTGTCATTTCTTGGTTTGTTTCTGTTGATCAACTTTTCTCATGATCATGAGACAGATTTCCTCCTGAAGGTTTTAATAATTTTTCATATGATGTTGGATATTATGAATTTATGGTGATATGCATGCAGATCAGTGCTATGCATGCAGATCTTGTGGTCTTCACTTAAAGAATTTCATTTTTTTTGTTTGTTTGTGGTGCTGGAAATTAAGCCCAGCACATGCTCAGCAAATTACCACTGAGCTACATCTAAGGCCCACCATTTAAAGATCATGAAGGTGTATTTTGGGAGGCAAGTTCATTACTTGTGGATTATTTTGACTTTTATTTTTCAGCTTTCAAAGGGTGACATACAGTATCTCCTACAACAAGGTCTGTCCAGTTTGACTGATCAATACAAGTTTGTCTCACCCCTGAGTAAACATTGGGAATGTTCAATTTAAGCTACCCAATGTTTTTTTGTTTGTTTGTTTGTTTGTTTTTTGCACAGCCTCATTGAGTTCTACCCTATTTCTACTCCATGCAATGCTTAGTTTATCCCATGCATATATTACCTATTGGTCAGCCAAGGTAGGGCTCCCAGTGTCCACCTAGGGCTATTTGCTTGCTCTCTCCCACATCTTCCATGTCTTGTCTTGCAGTTCAGCTTGAATCTTCAGCCTCTCTGAGCTCTAATTTCTGTTCTGTCTGCTCAGTAGGTCTGTCATGCTTGGCTCGGGCGTCCCTTCTCTGCTCTGATATTTGGAATGCTTCTGGGAAGAAAGTTCTGTAGTCTATAGTTGACCCCTTTTGTTTCCCTTATCTCAGGTGTTGGTTTGGTACTGCCAGTTGTCTGATGCCTGTAAATAGTGTTTTTTACATATCTGGTCAATTTCCTTGTTGCTAGTATGAATTCAAGTCCAGTTCCTGTGACTGTGTTACAAGCAGAAACAGCGATCTTTTGAAATTTTTGACTCTATTTTGAAATTTATATCTGTGTCCAAATAATAACTTATGCTAGCATACTTTAGAACTCCACATGGTCATGATATATACCAGTTTAAGAATTCATGATATAAGTTTTTACTTTTTGGAATCCTTATATACCTTGGACTGTCTGAATCATAATGTGGCCTCAATGTTGAGGGTGACATTAAATAAGAAAACATTTAACATATAAATTCCCCCAAATGCTCCACATTTCTTAACAGTGAAGTGTATTTAATTTTAAGTTTTTATTTATAGTTTTCAGAGTAAGATTCACATTCTTTACAATTAATTTGTAGTGGTCAGTGTTTTCTACTTCTTTTTTATTTTGTATGCTAGGCCAAGTCTTGCATAAAGTTTGAGAAAAAAAATAAGAGCATCAGAAAAAAAATCTTCTAGTGAATCTAAGTGATTTCTTCCTGAATTATTTTATTATGCAAATAAGCATACACAAATGAAAACTAAACCTTACTACCTCCTGGCTTATGGAGAATTTCGGTGTTTCCCTTGGAAGCTTTACATAAGGTTTGTCCCCAGACAGGACTGTCCCCTTTCTAGTCACAATGATGCATGATTGGTATTTAACTCTGGTCGCAATCTCACTTGGATCCCCCTCTCTGCTCACTCATTCTTTTGTCCTGTTTGCCTTTACCTTAAATCAGATGGTGTATCACAAAGGCAGCACAGGGATTTGTGGGTGGGCATGGTCCCAGGTTACCTGGTGAGGATTGGAGGTCCTGTTGCTTGCTGAGTTCCTGAAGTACGAAGAAATGTTGCTTTTGGTCAGCATTTGTGGTGGGAGGAGAAGCAACAGGAGAGGCTGATGGTGGCGTCATGCTGGTCACAGAAAGGCATGCAGAAGCGTGACTTGGAAATGTGAAGTGTTCTGAGACATGAGTGTGGACTTGGCCCCTTGAATCAACAGATGAAAGGGTGCTGCTAACAGCACTGGCAGGCAGTTTGCCTTCTAGTCATGAATTATTGATCTTTTCCCATAAAAATGCAGAAGGGCAGGTGACCACAGATATTCTAATTAGTGTTGGCATCATAGGTTCCTGGTGATCTCTCTGGGAATGTGTTTTCTCCCACAGGTAAATAAACTCTTCTCTCACGCATCAATTCAGCGGACTTTGTCCTGAGCCCTGATTGGACTGCATACAAACCAAACACTGACTCTAACCAGCACTTCAATTGACTTCTCATTTCCTAGGTCCATAATATACGTGAGAGTTTCTCACATGATTTTAATATATTTTTATACTACTAAGTAAGCATTAAATGAGCATCTACTTTGCAGTAGTCAGACCAAATACGATGTAGTATTTGAAAATATTTATAAAAAGATACCTAATATTTTTTTGATTATTATTTGTCTGGTAAGTTGAAGTTTTAGAAGTTCGACCATTTGAAAAGTGTTTCTACTTTGAAGACAGGAATTTTTTTTTGGTTGGCTTCCCCCCCCCCCCCTCATTTCCCTGTTGCTAATAAGCTATTCATCTTAGTTCAAAGGTGACACTTTGGCAAAAGATATAGCGACATTAAATAAGAGGTGGGGGAAGGAGGGAAGGGAAGAGGAAGTGGAAGGGAGAAGTATGTAGCCAAAACTAAAGGAGGGCTTGCAGTTGAGACCTGGGGAAGGTCTAGGAGGAAGGAGGCCTAGCTTTCATTCAGCTCGACCTTGGGTAAGGCTTTGTCCCAATGGACCTCTCCACTCACCTAGGCAAGCCTGGTTAGCATGTGACTAGATCATTGTGATCTCAAGTTCACTTGGACACTTTCAATCTTAATAGTAATAATAGGTTCATCAACACTTTGATGCCAGTAAAGAGAGCCAATAATTTTGGAATAAATCCAATGGAAATAAAACGAGGGTTGAACTTCCTAAATTAATTCTCTCAGATGTTAAGATATTTATACTTAGTTTAAGGAAAAACACATTCATTAAGATTTTTGTCACAGGAGCCACAGGAATAAACATTCATTCTCTCCCTCAAAGTTTCCTTCTCACACATTCTTTCTCTTTTACTCAGTGAGTGTCTGTCTCTATTTTTATTCATGATTTGGTTTGTTAGTATATTCAGTTTGTCATTCACTTATTTAGGGTGAGTGGAAGTGAAGTTCCATTAGAAGTTTAGCACAAACATGGCTGGTTTACTTCAGGGAAGCCCATCAACTGAAGGTGGAAAAATATTCGAAAAAAAAAAATCTGTTTGCTGGAAAATTTGCTAACAAGGTTTTGGTGACTCAAAGGCTTGCTCACAATGTGGGAGTTGAGAGTGGGGGGCCTCTGTGGGTGGAGAGAAGACAAAATGTAATAAACACAACAGACTCACTGGCATCCGGTTGATTGGCATATATTAGGAAAGCAGGTTACAGTAACAGTGAGAAGGAGCTTTGTACTTTGTGACATGGACAGTTCAGATGCAGATTGGAAAGGTCGAAACTAATATTGATGCCCCAAATGGAGGTTTCTTTCTCAGCCCTACATGTACACATCTTATTCTTCAATCACAAAGAAATCTTAGTATGCAAACAGGACATACCCCAGACTCCTTGGGATCTAAGAATTTCATTGCATAAAGAATTAATGCAAACACAGGTCCTTTTTTAAAATGAGAAAAGGATAAGCTAAAATGAAACAGATGACATTTGACTTATCTACTTTTTTAAAAGCAAAAAAAAAATACGAATGAAAATTAGTTGTTTTTTTTTTTTTAATTTAAAACGTCTTTTGGAATGCTTGAAGTTTGTTCTTTTTCTTTTTTTTTCCTATGAGTATTTATTTTCTTACATTTGTTGACTTCACCATGAATTTTTAAAGTTCTTGGTGTGTTCTTTGTTTATTTGACTTTTGATTTAAAAAAGCAGGGGATGAATTTCAGTCTCTAATTTGGAAGAATATCTTTGGAGTGAGGCTGTCCTAGCTTCCTGGAGGAAATAGCAATTTAATCAGCCCTTGGAGAAAGGGTAGGATTGCGACAACAGAAGGATGAGGGAGAGTCCCCTTAAGAGGGAAGGGGATCTTCAGAGGTTAGGACATGGACGAGAGCCTAGTCCAGTTGGATGAGTGGGTGAGCTCATGCCACAGGAGACAGGGAAGATCAAAGGAGAGCAGAGAAGCCAGGCTTGGACGCAGCCTGGATGACCAAGACTGGTAGTTTTATTTCAACCAAAGGCACTTGGTAGGTGGGAACAGCTTAAGTAGAACTCTATCCAGAGAGTGATTAGGAGAAGAAGGAGCAATGCTGAAGCACCAAGCAAGCATTTATGGAGTCCACTCTCTATGCTGTGGAGTAGGTAGGCATGTTAAATACCTCAGCAGCAAATAATGAGACAAAGATTCACAGATGTTGAGAATTTGTTATCCATAGATGGAGCATTTGGGTCCAGGTTTGTTGAATGAACAAAGGCGTAAGCTTGGAGAGTAATAGGATGCAAGAGATGCTTCAAGATGGAAGATCTGGCCTAAGCATACAGACTGGGAGCAGGGATGCTAGAGAGGGCTTCTGGCCCATCCCTGGCTCATCATCTGGCTCATCGTCTGGGAGCATCCCTGGCCCATCCAGGTATACTTCTAGACTATGCCCAGTGCTGAGGAACATAGGGCGCACACCAGAAATTGAGTTTTGCTAGTATTGAATTATTGAAGTATATGGGATTCCCAAATTAACACACTGGGCAAACTTCATACTTAACTTCCTATTTAAATATTTATAATGATGCAACAGCACTGTACATTACACATGAAAGGAGAGCTAATTGAATCTCTGTCATGACATTTGAAAAGCATATTCTTGGGCTATAAAGTAGGATTCAAGTTCTGAGTCCAGAAAACAAAGAAGCCACTTATGCAAGGAGGCAGACACATTTACCTCTCCATGATGGTTCTGGATACACGGCCAAAGGAGCTGATCTCCTCCAAATGTAGGCATCTACTTCTGAGCTGCATCTACTTCTGTTCATGAACTAAAATCAGAACTATTTAAATCAAGAGCCTTTTGTTTTTCCCACCACATTTCATTTCTTGATGTTCATTTAGAGATTACAAATCTCAGCATGCAAAAGATCAGGAAAAAAGAGGGGTTAGAAACTGGTGGAGATGGGAAAATGCTTTCAGTAGCACGCTGAAGATCCAAAGATCTGTGAACTCACTTGATTCTGGCATTTGCGTAACACCTTGCTGTTAGTGTTGAAGAGACCTAAGCTCAGTTCACCAGGGGCTCTCCAGATAAATTCCTGCCCTGTTCTGCAAAATGAAAAAGGGAATATACAGTTCTTCATGAAAAAGGGAATATACAGATTCAGAGATGAAGAGATGATGCCCCTCCCAATTCAAGTGGCTCTTAAGGGGCGCAAGTCACACTTTCACTGCGAAAAGCATATCTAGTTAGAAATTTTCTTGTTCAAAGATGAGTAACTAAAAATCAAACCAAATTAACCTATGGGAAAAAAACATAGAATAAGGAATAAAGGCATTGCTACAAGGACATGCAGAAATACTTTGCTTACCTGACTGCTTGTTGACAGCTCCTGAGATTAAAAAAAAAAAAAAAAAAAATGCAAAAAAAACCCAAAAAAAAAAACCAACCTCAGAGTTTTGGATTTAATTGGTCTAGAGTGAGATCTGGGCATTTTTTCTTTCAATGGTTTTAGATCAGTTGTAGGTTCAAAACAGAAAACTAAAAGCAACATTGAGAGGACAATTGGTCCAACACAGGCACTACCTCCCCAGTCACCAACACCCGCTCCAGAATGTTTGTTACAATGGATGTGTCTTCACTGACATGTCATCACCTGAGATCCATGCATTACATTAGGGTTCAGTCTTGATTCCTGGAACTATGGCCAGAGTGTGGGTAATGACATGTATATTATGGTTTGGATATGAGGTGCCCTGCAAAAGCTCCTGTTAAGGCAGAGATATTTCTCTTCTACTTTCTTGAAAATCCTTCACTTTCCTATAATGTTTCTATTATATGATCTTTCCAGGAAACACAAATCTATTTTAAAACATAAAAATCAAAGAGCAAATAAAATAAAGTGAAATCACCTGTGACCTAAGATGACTTCTTTGTCTTCTTTATTTTAGAATGTATTGCTGACAAGGCTTGGTGTCGATCACCTGTAATCCCATAGACAGGGGAGACTGAGGCAGGAGGATGGCAAATGTGAGGCCATCCCTCAACAAATTAGGGGGACCCTAAGGAACTTAGTGACAGCCTGTTTCAAAATAAATAAATAAAAACATCCAGCAATATAGCACAGTGGCAAAGCAACCCTGGGTTCACTCTCCAGTACCAAATAAATAAATAAAACAGTGTATTTTCATCTAAGATAGTTGAGATCATACTGTGCAGAATAGTACTGATAAAGCCAAGGACCTTGAACTGATGCCCATTGGGCAGTGTTCTTGGCCACACACCCGAAACAATTACCTGATGAAGGATAAAAAGAAGTAAAAAGGTGCTTCTGGATTATGTTCTCCTGAATTCTGTGACTCTCATGTGCTCGCATCATCTTTAGAATTAGGAGAGGAGAGTGGATGACATGATTTTTTAGGTTTTGTATTACTTGAATCTTTATAGTCGAAGAAAAACGTGTCCTACTAACCTTTCCTCAGCTCCTTTAGATTCAATGGATATTCCTGTTTAAGATAAGGTGGGTGAAGGGCAACTTATGGGCAGAAGGGGAGACTTCATAAGCTGTTATCAAGAAAACGAATATCTTAGTACATTTTTGAAAAACAAAAATTAATGCAAAAATGCATAATAAATAACACTCACAGTCTAAAGATAGATCTCATTTAAAAACTAAATTGGTATTATAAATTGATATCAATGATTTTTTCCCCAAGATAATACTGCAATGCAAGTCCTGAGTGAGCAATCACTTATGCTACAAATCTGAAGTGATTTTTATGGACAAAGAGTGTAAAACGTGAGTTTTGCCTTCAACAGGTTTATAATCTAACATGGGATGGAGAAGTAATTGAGGCAGAGAAAGAAGCAGACTTACGCAAGTAATTTTAAGACAAGGCAAAAATAGAAGAATATAATGCCATAGGTACTCACATGTAGCTATTCAGAAGATGGAGTGACTGATTGACTAGGCACTAGGAATATGTGTGCGAGTGTGTGTGTAGCAGCAGCACAGTAGGGCAGTCTTCATGGGCAACGTGCATTTTAATTGAATAGAGTATTTTAAGGATAATTGAACGGCAACTTCAAAGTCACAGAGACTTGGCACATAGAGGAAATTCAGGAAAGAAGGTGGCTTTTGTCACAAAGCCATAAATGTATAATCAGGTATAATTGTTGGACATGTGGCCAGAGAAGTTGGTTGCAATTTGAATGCTATTAGTATCCATCATTGACTGAATTGCAGCATTGGGCACACTCTGGGACAAAGAAATGGAGCAGCAAATATTCTAAAAGGTGTGGATGGAATCCCCACAAATGAGAACCCACTATGCTCTAAATGTAATAGTGTTTTGGAAGTTTGTAGCTCTGACCTCGTAAACTTAGCCAAGAAGATTTGGTTAAACATTCAGGAAAACATGCTGCCTCCAAACCTTAACTTTGAACTAACAAAAGGGATTATTCACTACCCATCTGATTCACTGTCCCAGTGAGTCAGAAGCCAGGTAGGACAGCTATAGAGATGGTCCCCCAGTTCTGATTGCTCTGTGCTTTTGTGGGTCAGTCACTGCCTCAGCTTTTGAATTGAGCCAAGGTTGATTGTTATGATTGAGAATCGTTTCTGTGAGAGAAAAAACAAAGCACATCAAAGCTCAATAATTTTTCAAATTGTACACTTTTTTGGAGACATAGTGTCTTTGGCGTTGACTTGAAAGCTGTGGTGTTGAGTCTTTCAGGAGGTGGAAGGTAATGGCTTCAGACAGCAGAAGTAAACTAGAACCTCAGGAATCCTTCTGGCTTGGCAGGATGGAATCTAGTGGCAAGAACACTGTATATATCTAAAAATAAATAATAACCTCATGAAAATGTAAACAGTGTTTCATAGTGTGTCCTTTCCTGATCTCACCTACTTTCAGATGTAATTCTTATGGCCCTCTTTCTTGCTCTCTGTGCCTCTTGTCTCTCTCTTTTCTGTTTCTCTCTCTCTTCTTTCTGGTGTGTGTGTGTGTGTGTGTGTGTGTGTGTGTGTGTATAATATACATATACACACATACATGCACATATATACATGTATATGCCTATATAAATACTTACTCTTAATATCTAAAATGCTGTTTATTGTTTCTTTTTTGGGATTGATCAAAAATAGGGAACTGTGTTGGAAAAAAGAAAAGGAAAAGAAACTGTTTCCCTCATTTTTCCACTCTTAGGTCAATTAGAATAACATTAAGGATATTATAAGTGGCAAAGTTTAGGAGTATGTTTTGGCATAAATCTTCACATACAAGCTTTTTTTTTTTTTTTTTTTTTAACAACACTTACTCCTTAGCAAAAGTTTTAGAATTCTTAAACAAAAGCTTCTTGTATCAAAGAACCAATATCTATAGTGAGTGACTTGTATTGGAAACTGAATTAGGTTTGTTGGTTGTGGTGGTGTTTTTTGGACCTCCTAGAATTCCCCAGACGCTGGAACACATTCATTTACAGCAGTTACTATTTAAAACTACATGCTATTTGCACCTAAAGTAAGATTTTTTAAGGAACAAAACTTTCATTTTTCTCAATTCTTTTCATTTAGCTATATGGAAAACATTCTGGCTAGATCATTCAGAAAATGTGCAAACCTGGCTTTGGGGACAACACTAATTTTCTAAAATGGATGGGCTAGAGCCAGTTTCCGTAGATTTCTTGCAATCAATTGCGTGTGGCTGGAAATTGGACTTATAGTGATTTATGGTAATTGCCTGTCATCAGTCTATGCCATGCTCACCTGCATAATCTACCAAGTATCCCAATAATGCCCAGGGTTCGTAATCTGCCTGAGGTTATTTGGTTCTCAGGAAATACACATCAAGTGCCAGTATTCCAAGAATTGGTTTGCAGATCTGCTGCTCCAACTTCTATGGCAGCAAGTCATAGGCATGCTGACTCACATCTAATTAGAAAATAAGAGGTACTTTCTTGGGAATGTTCATCATACAGGCAGACTAGGACAGGAGTGATATGTTCAGGAACAGTTTCTCAGCCTCAGTATTATTGATACTCTGGGAGGGATAATTCTTTATTGTGGAAAGCTGCTCTGTGCATTGCATCTTCTCCGGATTTTGCCCAGGTACAGTACCATTCCTCCTACCATTGTGACAATCAAAACTATCTTCATACTCTGCTAAGTGTGCCCTGGTGGGCGAAATTTCCCTTTCAGGATAAACTGTACTTGGGTGGTATGATTTGAATATGGCTTATGTCCCCCAAGCCTCCATTGTGTTTAAAGTCTAGGTCCCCAGGATGGTGTTATTGAACAGCTGTAGAACCTTTGGTAGATGGGACCTGGTGGGAGGTCTTTTGACAACTGGGACTTGAAGTGTTCCAAGTATGAACCCTTGGAACTTTTCATGTGACTGCTTTGGCAGTTCTCCATGGATGTTGGTTCTCCAAGCCGGAGTTTGGCTCTGCCCAGTTGTCTGGTTTCTGGCTGAAGATGTGACACTGTGGCTACTTGCCCAGGCAAGCGGAATGGAGATTACTATTAGCAGTGTCTGCAGCATATCTTGTTGCTCCTGTAATTGCCATCTGCCATTCGCCATGAGGTTCTCACCAGAATTGAGATGATGTTGGTGCCATGCCCTTAAACATGCAAACTAAATATACCTTCTATCTATATAAAGTTAGATGCCTCAGGTATTTTTATAGTGATGAAAACTCACTAATACATACAGAAAAATTAAAACTAGGAATTTGTAATAGGTCAACATCATGTACTGAATGCATGAAGTATATAGCAGTCTATAGGATAAAAGGAAATATTGGGAGAATTATTAAACATACTTATAAGTAATATATATAACTTAAACGTTTTATATATATATATACACAAAGAATATATATATTTGTGTGTGTGTATGTATGTATATATATATATATACATACATACACACACACACACACAAAGAATACACTGACACGTTGGGAAAACTTTTTATTAGGGGAGGGATGTGGTAGAAAATGAACCTGTACAGTTACCTTACTTCAGACACACCTGCAATTGGAAGAACTTTCAGAAAATGAAATGTTCTTTGACATTCCTTCTTACTTTGACCAACTCACTGGTTTTTCATTCTATCCTTTTCTTTGGTTATCAAAAAAATTTTTTTGGTTTTCCTTCCCCTTATGCTATGGTTTGAATATGAAGTATCCACCAAAGACTTAAGTGTTGAAGTCTTGATCCCTAATGCAACAGGGTTCACAGGGATTGAATCATGGGAACACTAGTATTATTAGTGGATTAATTCACTCATGGACTCAGCTGAATGAACTATTGAGGGGTGGTGGAAACTTAGGAGACAGAGTCTAGTTGGAGGAAGTAGATAGGTCATCAGAGGCTTGTTCTTGAGGGGTTAATCATACCATGTCCCTGTCCCCCATCTTTCTCGGTCTATTTCTCTCTCACTCTTTCCTTCTTTTGCTTCACTTCCTAGCCGCCATGAGGTGAATCCACACCCTCCTACAGTGATACTCTATCTCACATGGGTCTCAACAATGGAGCCAATAGACTAGGAAGTGAAACTCTGAAGCCACGAGCCAGAATAAATATTTTCTCCTTTAGGCTATTTTTCTCAGGTATTTTGTCACAGAAATAGACTAACACATATGTGTTTGAAACTGTTTGAAAACACATTGCTGCATTATTTTAAAATTCCAACTTTTTTTTTCCTATACAAAACAGAACACAGTGTTAAGGTCTTCATCTTTCTTATCTCTTTTCCCTAGTGGATCTTCCATCTGTTTATATTCTTATTAAATTTTTATACCCAGGATTGAAAAATTCAATTCCCATGGAAGCTGAATCAAAAATACATCTCTCAGAAAGAAACAGATCATCGGGTAGTTATCTAAACCTCAAGAAAACCCCTGTTTGTTCATAACAAGGAACTCAAAGGTGGTTAATAGTTGTCATTCAACTGCTCAAAGACCTAGCCTCTTGTTGGGCATCTGCCCTACTATGTATGGTTAGTATGGATCCAGGAAAGCAAGTGGAATGAGAAATTTGGAAGTCTGCTACATATCTTGTCAAGCAGATCAGGAAGAATATCAGTGTATAATTGTACAAATGTGCTATAAAATCTAGTTGCTTCTTTGGCAATCATATCACATAATTGGTATTGCATTTTAGTAATATCATAGAAGAAATTCCTTCTAATGTAATTTTCTTATCACTTATATGTGCATTACCCTGGTCATTGATGCTGGAACTGTGTCTTGTTTGCTATTACATTCAATATTATCAGAGGCCATATTACAAGGTGCTAAGGAAACATTTTTTTAAGATTATCAATGTCTGCCAAATATGTTCTAATCTTAACAGCAACTTCTTCATTTACAAAGAGATATTTACTAGAAAAAATTTATTTACAACATATATCTTTGGTTTGTATTACATTGAATTCCCCTATTTATCTTCTGGAGGTCTATGAATTCTTTGGAAATTGTGTGCAGTATTTTGTAGGCATGTGCATTTATTAAGCAAACCACAGTTTTAATCAAGTTCTTAAAGAAGTATATTGTAATTCCTATACAATAAGGATTTTTCAGAAAAAATGTAAGTGAAAGATCAGAGATGAAGTGCCTTGAGAGAAGACTTATTTTCAGGAAAATAATATATTTCTCTAGGGCACATTTTTATGATGGGCTGACAAATCTGGTTCCATGAGAATGTTATAGGCTAGACAGCCTCCATTTTGCTCTGAGACTCCATGTTATGTAGGAAATAAGCTTCTCCCATGGGAACACCCCACCTCTGTCCTCATCGTCAGTTACTTAGGGTGACATGTTTAGCAAATACAAAATGACAAGTCTTATTTAATGAAAAATTGCTCTCTTTTGATTCCTATTGCTCCTAACAATGTACCATGTGAATGGTGATTGTGTGGATGTTAGTAACCATTCTTTAGTTTGTACCTAGGTGAGGGTCCTTTTGACCCACTTCCCCCTCTGCTGATGATCTCGTGATGTTAGTTTGTAATTTCGAATCATAGCAACAGACACTTATGATTGATGTGATTTTAGGTATAAGAACCCCTACAACCCTATGGTGGGGGCCGTTCTCCCAATAGCCATTTTTTGGGGCCATTGTATGAGACAGTCAGCTGGCTGGCTTAATAAAGATTCTCAAATTTGAACTTCTCCGTGGTGATTAGTCTTTTCTTAAGTTGTACCCCATAGCAATTTTGTTGTAATTTCTATGTCCTCTGATGAACCCAAAGTTAAAAAAAAATGGGTTTACCATGACAGTTCTGATTTTATGTCTGATTCTGTTATGGAGGTCAATGTCAAAATTCCATAAAGGGTTTGAGAATCTATCTCTAGTAGATTATAGGGATAGCAATAAGGGGTTCCAGAAGCACTACCAAAGTTTAGCTTCGTTTTCTCAATATGAGATGAATGCACACAGAGGCTGTCATTTCAAAGATCTCCTGTTGAGCTGTAGATGCCTTTTAAAATCTGGGCCCATAGTTCCCATGGATTCTCTCATAATCTTTAACCCAGGTAGGACCAATCGCAGAGAAACTGACAGTGTTTAGGAATAAAGTTTGTCAGCTTAAAGGAGCTGGAACTTGATTGTTCTTCATTAAATGGATCCAGATTAAAGTGCCACAGACATTTCCTAAATGATGTATTTCCTGTTTTCATCCTTTTAATTAAAGAGGTTTCAATTGCTCTTGAAATGACCCAGTAGACGTGTGAAGATTTCAGCATACCACTGTATACATCTGGCCTAGCATATTTAGGGGAATGATGATGTGCAGCTTAACACATATAACTTTATGTTGAATAATGCCAAGTTGATAACTTTCTTTGCAATCTTAAATCTGGAACCTCTCTTCCGAGTCTACAGAATGACATTCCTGGTCTACAGAATGACGAAATCCTTTAGAAATGTTAATTTCCTCCACCCACCCCCCAGAAAGACATGCAGACTGGTAAAACAAAAGAAAAAGACAACAAAAATCAATTCAACTTCCCCCCAACCAGAAAGATTCCGGAGTCAGGGCTGGTGCACCAAGTTAATTACAAGTCTGCATGATTTACTGTCTTCAGTTAGCTTGTTACGTACTCAAATGAATACAAAGGGTAATGCTCTCCATTTAATTGTTGACTATTATGCTTTTGCAATTCTAAACGTTGTTGTTTCTGAAATGAAAGTCTCCACTTCTTTTGTGTGTGTGTACAAATGAGATGTTAGCAAATAAATAAATAAATAAATAAAACCAAAATTAAGAAGTTGTTAATCAAAGAACAAAGAGTATTTTATAATTTTTCAGCTTTTTGAAAGAATCAAGGAAGGATCTTTGAAAGTTGTTGATTCACATAATGTAAAATTTTTAATTAGTGTGATTAAGAGATGGAACTTCAAGGGATAGGACGGAAAAAGCCTTGTAGATGCCTCTTGAGTCTTTGGAAACAGCTGCTGTTGGAAGATGTTTTGTAAGAAGAATGAGAACCCTGCTGGAGAGGACCCTACTTGACAAGACTACAAAAAGACAGAGGGGACCCAGCAGGAACTGACCTCCCAGCTGCCCCTGCATCAACACCAGGTGTTGTGGATGAGTCTGGCTTGGACACTGAAGCTAGATGATGCACTCACTCAACTGAGCTCTGACTCACAAAACCACTAAATTTGGGGATGGTTGGCTAACAGCACTTTATAACCAAAAACCTTCATTAAAATTTTAAATTATGTGACCAACGTTTAGCAATGTTTTTGCTTATCCTCACTGTGGCTACAGTCTTGCTCTGCACCAAGCTTTTAGGTAAACTTGTCTTTGAGTCAGAGTGTATATCTGAACCCCTCAAGTGACTGTATACAAACATTAGATTGGATAGTGATCTTACTCCAAGCTTTTGTGCCAAATCTAGTAACTGTGATACTCTGTTTTTCTTATGTTCTCCCCTTGTATTTTAGCCCCAATAACTGGTCTTAACCTTGTTCATTCTGCTCATGTTTCTAATATGCAGCCTTTCTCAAGTTCCACTCTAGCTTGTGATCTTTGCCTGTTTTCATCTGTGCAATCATTTTCCATTAGTACCAAAACCAAAGTCAAGCGTTCAGCAGCTATTGATAGCACTCTTTAATTATCTCAGAGTTCTGGAGGCTCAGAGTGGCTCAGCTACGTCTCTGCTCTGGGTGTTAACAAGGCTGGAGTCAAGATATTTGTAAGATATGCTCTGGGTGTTAATAAGGCTGGAGTCAAGATATGTGTTCTGTAGGCTTCAAAAATGAATGTGATTCCAAGTTTGGCTTAGTCAGTTTTATGTTACTATAGCAAAATAACACAGAATAGGTAATTTATCAATAAAAGAGATTAATTTCTCTCAGTTTTGGAAGATTTGGAAGTCTGAGGACCAGAAGCCAGTATCTGAGGGTCTTCTTGCTACCTCATGACATGGCAGAGGATGCAAGGGTGAGCTAGAACCAAGGGGACTAAAGTCATCTTTTTATGAGGAATCCAATCTAGAGATACTAATGCCCTCACATAGCAATGGCATTAATGCATGCATAGGGTCAGAGCCCTCATGACCTAATACCCTCTTAAATGTACTACCTCTCAACACTGTTGTATGGGGTATTAAGACTTCAATACATGAACTTTGGGGTACACATCCAAAGTGTAGTAAAACTCTGTCATGTTTTTGCTAGAATCCAGTTTCTTGCAGTTGGGAAACTCAAGTCCGTTTTCTTGCTGGCTATGGGCCACAGTGGTTCTCAGCTTCTAGATGTACCTGAATTCCCTAGTGTGTGACTCCTTTTCTCCATTTTCTAAGTCAGCAATGGAACCATGGAATCCTTCTCATGCTTGGAATATCTCTGATTTCCCTTTTTTTCTTTTCTCTTCTGCGTTTCAGAGTTGGTGAGATTCAAGTTAATTTGGGATAATTTTCCTATTTGAACACTTGTTGAGTAGTAACATTAAATACGTGGCACAATACCTTCAGAGCAGTACCTAGGTTGGTGTTTGAATAATCAAGGGATGGGAATTGTGGATATCTGTCGAATTTTGCCTTCTACAAAGCATCATAACTGGAACAGAAGATCCATCTTGGAATCAAATAACTGAGTTCTTGTAACTATTTTGAATCCCTTGCTTCCCTAGCCTAGTCCTGGATTGAATTTTCTTCTAAAATGTTTTTTTTTAATGGTGTTACATATTGAATATATTTTGTCACATTTGCCCGCTTGGTGTGATAGCATTGACTATTCCTTGAACCCCTTAATACTGATTATCTGCTTAGAGTGTCATCAATTCAGTCACTCATTTATGTATAAAACTACTTATTAAGCACTTACATGTCCATTGTGTTCCTGGAAGCTGATGATATAGCAGTGAAAAATAAAGATCCAGTGCTCAAAATATGTACATTTGTAGATCTGAGTATATGATAGTGTTGATGAACTTGTATAAATGGGTACATAATGAAATTTCAAGTGATGATAAATTCCATGAAGAAAAATAGAAGTATCTATTAGATTTAGGTGGTCTGGGTTGAGAGACTACATGAAGCAGAGGCTTGATGGAAGGGAGGAAAATAGTATATATCTGGAGAACAATATTCTAGTCATAAGGTTTTAGACACGGTTCATCTTTGATGCAGTGAAGAATAGCAGGAAGGTCAATCAGCTGGAAATAGGAGAGAACATCAGAGAGGTAGCCAGACCAGATCCTGTGGGGGCTCTTTAGATCCTGGAAAGGACATTGTTCTTTACTTTGAAAAAAAGCAGAAATGTTCTGGAGAATTTTTAGCAGAGGAGTTAAATGATCGGATTTACAGTTTTCCATGACCAGTCTTGCTGCTGATGGAAGCAGGCAGCTCTACCAGGTATTTGTAATTGTTCAGGGTAGAAAATATTGGTAGCATTGACTTGGGTAATAGCAGTGGATAGCAGTAACTGGCTGTTTAAGCATAACCTGGAAGGAAGGGGCATCTATTGCTTGTTCTCATAGATGAACATCCTGTTTGACCAACCAGAGCTGTTCATCCTTCAGAAACTTCTTCAGGGTTCTCCCTATAAAACCTCTTGTGTCTATTGCATCTTATGCCTGATCCTGTCCCTTAAAACTGCCTAAAAACATACTAGGGAGATCCAAGGAACAAGAAAAAACATCTTTGAGTAGGCAGAGGGACAGTAAAAAAGCTTGAGCTGAAGAAGCGATCTAGGCAACTTATTTACAATGTCTGGTAGGTACCAGACATATTTGGAAGATGAAAAGGTACATGACTCTCAACATCTTCATAGATGAAAACTCTTTTTAACATAAAATGAGTTCAGTTACTGTTTATAGAATGAACCTCCTTAAAAGTGATCAAGGATGCACTTTTTTGCTTTCCAAGATTTAAATGCATTTAGTCATAAATAATAGCAGCAACAGAAGGTCTATGATTCCAATTGAAGACAAATCCTGAGTTAGGAGGAAATAGGGACACAAGACACTCTGGGCAGGTAGCACAAAGAAACATCTGTATTATAGGTCCTTTCACAGATGGACGTTAAGTGAGGTCCTGGGTCGGCTTGCTTTCCTCCATCCCTGGGACTACCCCAGATAGTTGATCATTCTGGAGTTTGATTCTTTACCCATGTGACAGACGTGGACAGAACTAAGAAAACTAGGACTTTCCACTATAAACCCCTCACTTGTGTCTACATAAAAACATACAGTCAATTGGTTCCAGGATCCTTCACAGATGTCAAAATCCAAGGATGGAGAATCTGTGGATACAGAGGACAGACTGTGATCACTAGTTCTGTGTGTAAATATGAGTATAATTGAGCAGAGAAAACACTCAATGGTATATCTAGAAAAACACAAAAGAAATAAGCATTAAGAATAATTTGGTCTTCACATCATCTCCAGTTTCATTTCTAACCATTTCTTTGTTCATTCTCTATTTTAAAAGCTACCCCTTATACTGATTTGTGCCTTTTTACACTTGCCAGTAATTTACTAGTTTTCCAAGTCAAATTCTCTATCCTCTCTCCTTAACAACAATCTTTTTGTACCACTCTTGGCTCCTGACTTTATCCATACTGCTTGCCTTATACTCTGTAGTTTTCTTGCAATTTTTATTGGAATTTTAGGACTGTTATTGATTTACTGTGGGGGCCCACATTAGTGTCTTTAAACAGTTCTGCACTTCCCCAATCCCTCACAGCCCTCCATTCACCCTGTAATCCCTCCCTCAACACAGTCCATAAGGATTTAAGACTTTCAGTGATTAAAGCTGCCAGTGATGGATTATAAATATGTAAGTTACTCTCAATAATGCCTGGCACTTGGTGAAAGCTAGATAACCACTAATGGTAATCATGAAGGTCACTTGTAATACTGGAATCTTAAGACCACCTTCATAAGATCACAGAGAAGTTTTGTGAGATGTTTACCATAGTGTCTGATCCAATGAGATGATCAAAAAATAGTCATAGCATGATGGCCAAGTTTATATACCATCTTTTAAAAAGTATAGATGTTTTTAATGATTTCTTTGAAATGTATACATCCTACTATGGCTAAAATTTATAAATTATAATGATTCTAAGCTGCAAGTTGCCATGAGAGGGAAATTCAGTGTTTGCAACATACACTAAAACAGTAATGATTTCAGGGTTTTAGAAGGAATTAATATCCTTAGGAAACTTAATGCTACAAATTTGTTAGCTAATATATAGTCTTCTAATGAATTTTGAATTTAAAAAATTCTATGCTTGTAGTCATATCTCAACTCCTTTAATTTTATATCTGGTACAAGTTTATGTACAAAAAACAAAAATGAAGTCAAAGTTATTGTTTGTTGTTTCTAATTGAACACTCCAATTTTAATACTAGGCAGACTTTAGGGAATGATAGCCTGGTAAGAACTTGAAGCAAATGTTCTATAGTAATTTAGGTAAGAAAAAATACTGTTTTTGCCAAAGTGGTTGAAAGTTGATAGAATTATAGATAACCTAGGACTTCTTGAGATCTGCCTTTTTGCTACCAAGGTTATGGGAAAATTAAAAATATATGGACAATAGTTTTCAACTCTAAAACATGCAGTACATACTTTAACCTAGTTTACAATTTGTATTTATTATATCCACTGAAACCACAAGACCAATGCTTAATTTTACAGTTGGTAAGTCACACACAGGGAAATGCTTTACAAAGTAGGATATTGTTCCTCAACGAAAAGTCTTACAGAATAGGTCCCAGGTGGCTCAGTTCAAGCAGTTTACCTGAATAACAGAGCAGTTGTGGAATGCAGCCTATAAGACACAGTAATGCTTGGAGTGTTGATTTTGATTTGTAGTTTGCCAAAACTGAAGGGATATTTTTAACCAAGACCGTCTTGGTTTTCCAAGATTTTCGGTCTCTTGACTGTTTTATACACCATCTCTTCTGGAAAACTGAGGAAAACAAGAGTTACATTTCAAATTTTATGTCCAGCTGTGTAAATCTTCATTATTATTGTCTACCATGAAGATGTGTTTCAAGGTGAAACCTATGTAGGTTTATTACTTTACTCACAAGACACTAACACAGAAATCAAAAATTTGTGCCATTGCTCACATCAAATATAACATATTTTGGCTATCTACTTAGTTATCTGCAATGTCTACTTACAAAGCATGTGCATGATTTCCACTGACTGATAAATCATTGACAAAATTTAAGCAGTTTGTCAACTGTTAAATGTAGTGAGATCAACCAACAAAGTCATGCCTGAGTGCATAATGCAGATACCATATCAATATTTCTTAATCCAAGATCTAGCCTTACAAAATTACCCAGAGTATAAACTTCTCTTTTAAACATACCATCAGTTTAGGTAGCAGTAGACTGAGTTGTTCAAAGGCTTAGATACGGTCACTACATGCTTAATGTGGTCATAAAGTATTGAAAAGTTTTAAAAATGTCAGGCCAAAACCACAGGAATTTGCATGAAATGGGTAAAACATGATTCATCTAAGCATGACTCTGGACTGACACTCTTCAAGTTTTGATGGCAACTTAAACATTATCAGAGGCACATAGGGTCTCTGTTATTGACCACAGTTAGTCGAAAATGACCACTGAATGTGTTTATTTCCTGAACATTCAGTATTAAATTGTGCTCAGACTTGACGAAAAGCTTGGAGGTCTTTCTTGGAAAATGTAAAATCATGTTAGAAAAAACAGTAATTTAGAAATGGAAGGGAGACCAGTCGAGTAGAAGAAGGGGGATCGGGGAGAGATGAAGGAGGGACAGGATGGTTGTAGGGAATAAAACTGACCAAATTCTGTTGTGTGAATATATGAATATGTAACAATGAATTATACTAACATGTATAATTATAATGCACCAATAAAACATTTTTGAAAAGATATACCATATTTGATAGCAGATTAGGGAAAATGTTAGCACCTCAATAAGAGTGTTACAATTCTTCATTAGATGTGCCAAAGAAAAATTTAAAGGAAAAGTGTTCCCTGTTTTATTTAAAAATGAGTTTTTCTCAGTGTTGTACTATGAGTCACTAGTGTGGCAGTGCCTTAGAACATGGACTATTATTTATGTTTTCATTGGACCTATGCAGTTCACAAGTAGTTAATGGAGCCACAGGATAAGGACCAGAGACAGCAAAATTATTGCCAAAGTGCTAGTATATTAGTAGGGTACAATTAACTGAGACAGCTACTGTGAATGCTAAAGTCTTACTCTCCTACAAAACCAACAACATTTAACAACATATTCCTTTATTTTCCCCACAGAAATTGCACTAAAATTGTACCATGGCACCAGGCGATTGCTAGATTAAATGCTTTGCTGATCCAAACACCATCTGTATTCTCATATTTTGGTTAACTAGTGCATAGTTTCATGTTTCAATATGTTCCCTTACTTTAATTGAATAGAATGTAATTATGCATAGTAGACAAATGTGTTTCATAGTGATAAAATTCAGTATGTTATTTCTGTAGCTCATGTTAACAAAGGTCTATTAGGAAAACTTTTTTTTTTAATGAATTGATCTAGAACTATATGCTCCTGATAAATGAAAAAAAAAATAATAGAGAAAACATACAAGTGCCTTTTTGGTGTACTTAAGTGATAAAGCACCTTGAATTTGGTTCTATTACAGACTTAGATGTCCACTTTTGTACTCCAGGTTATTTCGTTTATTTTATGCTTTGAAATGTTAAAAATAAATAGGGTATCTGTGTGACTTCAAGTTTAGTTATAAAGAAATCAGTACTGTTATTCATCCTTTCACATTCAACCTAGTAAAATTCAGTTACTTTTGAAAATTCAATCTTATTTTATAAATAGTGAACTCTAAGTCATAGACTTCTGAATCTAACTGATGTCCTCACCTAAACTGTTACAGTGACCTTGTTAACAAGGAAGGAGTCCATGGGGAAGCATCAGTACCAGAGATTGACTCTGGGAATGGTCAGTGATTATAGTAGTCCTTTGCTGTATTGCTGGGATCAGACTGAAGTCACAGTAAGGGGCAATATGGTCTTACCAATGGTGTTTGCTTATTCCAGGTATAGTCATCATACTCTGCGACTGAATGATGTCACAAAATGTCAAACACGTTTAATCAGTGGACAGTGGACAGTGGACAGCCCCATAGGGCTACCAGCATCTGAACCATGCAAATCCAATTTGTGTTCATCTAAGGAATCCTATGGATACTAGAGATAACTAATACTGATTTTGGGAAGTATCTCGAACATTAAAAGATGATTTCTGGTTTCATTACCATTCATACCTTTCAGAGGTATGCATGCACAGTTTTCATGTCATGCACAAAGAACTCCTTGTCTATGTTCATCAGTGATATGACTGAGCCTGATTCTTGCTATTGTCTTAGCTTGTATGGGAGGCTCCCAGCTATGTGTTGTATTCAAGTTTAAAACTTGCACCTGATTTGATTGAATAAGCATTTTTCTTGTCTGTGACTTGGTAAAAATAGTGTTAATGGGATACGAAAGACTTATTAACATAGCTACAAGTAATGACACTTTTAGTCATGGAAGGTTGAATTAAAATTTTCCTTACTATGAAAAATGATAGTGTTGGAGTAAGGGTGTATGAAGAATATATACACATACACATAGATCTATTTCATGCAGAAACCTTTCCATAAAAAAAAATACAAAAGCAACCAGTGCTGTATATTATGTAAACTCACAAAGTGTACTTTATACACAAACATGAAGCATAAATTAAAAAGCAGGACAACAGCAGAACATTTTAAATATAGAAGAATTTGCACATACTTTTGTTAAATAAGAATAAATAATCTTATCACACAAATTCACATACCAGTTGCAAAAACAATAAATTACTTATTTTTCAGTGCTGCAACTTCTTTAAAATTTGTGATTCATCCCTTAACTCTTAGTTTCATAGGATAAAACTGTTTCCACAGGAAGGCAAAGGGAGTTGAATTTGTCAAATAAGTTATACCAATGTTATCATACTTGAAAATAAAAAGTCAGGGCTTAATTAGATCTTTTATCTAGACCGAATACATGTTATTTTCTTCTGGGCTCCCTTTGTTCTTAATGAAACTTATTCTGAAGTGTTTAGTGATATAAACGAGATTAGATTCTTACAAACCTGAGCATTTTCTGAAAAACTATACATTTTCTTCTTTTTTCAACATCTTGAATCCTATACTTTAAAAAAAAGAATTCAAGGTGCAACAATGGAAAGGATAGACAGTACAAAATCAAACTGGACTGAATTAGACGGATTCATAAAGGACTTTTCCTTTTGTTCATTATTCTTTATGTCTACTAAACACTCCATCTCTGAAATTCAGATTCCAATTTGTATCATTTTTCTCAGGGGTTTAGACATACATTCCTCAGTCAATCTATTAAAACTCATTAGAAAAAAAAAAAAAAAAGATAGAGAAACTCCTTACAAGCATGGAATAGTGGTTTATTTCTTTGAACCCCTCAGGATTTTATCAAGAAGTGTATAAAACTTCATTATCTGGGGGAAGAGTGAATCACTGACAAATGTTAATTAAAAAATTCTATGAATACAGTATAGTAAAGAAGAGTAGGAGACAGCTTTGTTTACTCTTCAATTTTTTAATGTTGTTGGAAATATAACCACAAAAGATAAAAATGAATTTTGTCACATTTGAATTACTTGATTAAAATTTCTTCTTAAAATTGAAAAAAAAATTAAATTATTATTTCTCTTTGAATTAATGAGGTTTTAAATTTTTTCTGACCCATCCGACTGGCTTTATTCCCTGCCGTTGGTATTTGGTGATCACCATCAAATATAGTTATCAGTCTTGTATAGACTCCATTTTTTGAAATAACTTCTTAAGATAAAACTACTAATTCTAAGGAAAAATCAGTCTATGAAAATCTGAAGCATGGTCATTTGTTTTGTAAAACTATTATCTGTTT
Organism: Sciurus vulgaris; assembly: GCF_902686455.1. NCBI lineage: Eukaryota > Metazoa > Chordata > Mammalia > Rodentia > Sciuridae > Sciurus > Sciurus vulgaris. The sequence continues at coordinate 17,427,978 of NC_136470.1, read as the reverse complement.
TAAAAAATAATTTCCTAGGAAAATACTTCAAAGAATGAGACATTCATATTCCTGATCCACTGAAATAGATATGAAAAGCCAGATCAATTGTGTAATTCTTTTATGTTATAAATATCAGATAATAAAAATAAACTCTCATAAGCGTAATGGAACTCAATCAGCAATTCCTTAAAATGATTATATGCAAATCTTTAACAATAGGCACATTTGGTATGATTATTATAAAATTTCATATAAAACAATTAATTGACTTTGCAATATTTCACAAAGAAGAAAGAAATCCCAGTGAAATAAATACCTTTGATTTTCTGAGTTATGAAATGGGAGAATGTAGTTTATAGTCTAAAAAAAAGACTTTTATGTGCATGATTGTAAAATATTTTCAACATCTAACTATTCAAACTTATAAACTACTTAGAAAAGCTCTGGAAATAAGAGCAAAATCTTCCTGGAAATCATATTTTATCACTTACTGATACAACCAAACACTTTCCAATTGAGAAAAATCTTTAGTATGGTAGAAATATATTAAAATATTATGAAATTATTGCCTATGGTGTGGAAACAGTCTTATTCATGTTAATCACTGTTTTTTTCTTTGCACTAACAATATTAATGATAAAGATCTCTTCTAGCTGTGACTAATTTCCAAGTGATCTTTAATATTCCTATTAAACCAGGTTGACAAGAAGTACAAAACATTGCAGGTGTTTTGGAACCCATCAACAAAACAAACAAACAAGCAAAAACAAACACATTTTAAAGGCTTGCTGGTAAGAGGTATACCAGTGTTGAGGATGTTGGATGTGGGTTCTGCATATACATTACACATTGTGAGATATCAAATGAGAGCCAGAGAAAGAGAAAGCAGTTGTGAAAATCTAAATTGAAAACTGGATAACATGTTTTTTTTTTTTTTTTTTTCTCCTATAAATTCCAACACTAGGAAACAGAGTTTTACACTTGAATGCTGACCACATACACACACACACTACTTCTATATCCTAAGAATATATTAATTTGGCTGGCTGCCTGAAAAAAATACAGGCATTCAAAGATTTCAGTAAATGGACCCGTGTGTGTATTTAAATGACTAGATACAATGAGATCCTTTTCTTTGTCAGAATTTCTCAGAAGATGCTTGCTGTTAAAATGGTTTTTGAATACCTTTTATCTATCTCTTGTAGTCAGAAAACATATGAGATCTTATTAAAACAGCAGCAAGTTCTTAATTTCCAGTAAAACATCCACAGCTCTTTCTGGAAACTGGAAGAAGTTGAAATAGCTGCAGACCTACTTTGGTCAAACACTATTTTATAGAAATATATATATATATATATTTATATATATATATGTATATATATATATTTAATAGAACCAAGTGATATAAAGTGACATACCAAGGGAGAAGGTATTTACAAACAGTAAAAATAAGCTACTGTGCATCATGGGTGAAAATGATTACGATGTCTTTGAAGACATTCTGTAAGAGGTAGGTGACAAGGGGGGCGGAGACTGTTCTGCCATCTTCAAACGTCCCCTGATTCTACATTCGTCAGTGTGTTTTCCGTTCTTGTAGGTCCAGGGGATGTTCAATAACTACCAAGTTTTCCTATATTTCCAAGGTCACCATTGTCACACGAAGCAGTGTACATCTTCTTTTGGTCGCAGAGAGCAGATTCTGCCCATAATTGGACTCCTGGTGACAATGACAAGGAAGCACGACTTTCTGTGCGCTGGGTAGACCTCATGTTCACCACAGTGATGGATTCTACAGTCATCTTTGTGCCCAAGAGCACACACCACAGGCTAACATTTCTTCAGCAGACATTGCTTAAATGCTGAAGGCCTCTGAGAGAGAAGACATCCCTTGGCTAGCTTCCGGTTTCCATCCTGGCACTGCACCGTCCTGGTGTGCCAGCCTGTGTCACAGGTCCTAGAGCAGGCCAGCCAGGGACCTGTCACCCACTGCAGTTGTGGAGGGTGCGATCCCACTTTATTGCTGCTGTGGCTAGTGACAGAGTTTACTTTTTGAGTAGACTTCTTGGGAACAAAAAAACTGTAGCGGACGTCTAAAGCTTTTGTTGGGTCTGTTGCAAGAATCTGCACTATTAGGATCTCCTTTGTGGCTGAGTAGCCCATACCGTGCAAGAAGTCGTCCCTCTGGCTCCAACCGCTGTAGTTCATGACGGTTCCATTGATGTCGATGATGGTCTCAGAAGTGGAGATCATGTATTTTCCATTGATTAGGTATTCACCATTTTTCTTTTTCAGGGCTAAGTAGGCAGTGAATCTAGTCTGGTCTTTGGCTTTGAATTGTCGGACTTTTATGTGGGTTGCCCCTTCAGGGATTCTCACAACGTCAGTGTAGCCCTTACTGGAGAGAGGAATTTCCACAGAGGAGGGGGGAAAAGAAAGAAAATAGGCATACTCTCAACAAATGGATAAACAAAAAGAAACTCTCTAGACATCTTCCCTCATCTTCATACAAAGTTTCAATGTATTTAAAAGATTCATTTAGATTGGCTTTAGAAATTAATTTTCTAATGGCACATTAAAAATGACAATATGCATTTGTATATTGTATATATGAGATGTTCAAAATTAGGATGAAGTCAGCAACTTACCTTGATTTAAAAAATTCATGCCAACTTCATGTAAAGATTTATTCAACCATGGCCATCCTTATCAAATCCTATCACCTTTACAAAGCTACTTTACATTCTTTCTAGATAAAATGTGATATATAAGATAACCAAAAAATATGCCCTCATTTACTCTCTTAGCAATTTTTACTGTTTCTCAAACTTATTTGCATATCAGAATCACCTGGAGACCTTTCAGAAAGAAGTTCCAAAACTTGTGCCACACTCCAGGTCAACTGAATGGCCATCATGCAGGGTGAAGAACCAAGAAGAGAAGCCTTTGAATTCTCACACTGCTCCCATGTGGACTGATTCAAGGGCACAGATTTAGTACTTTGTTGCTCTGATGTCAGAGCAGCGGCTCTGTTTCCATTTCTTCTATGACCATTAAGACATTTAGTGTCAAGAGACAGGACACTAAATGGAAATTAAAATTTTGTAACTAGGTAATGATAACTTAGTACTATCATAGAAACAAAAGAAAAATAAATGTTTAATGCCTTATCAAATCTCCCTGAATGCTTAGTCTCCACACATTATGACAAACCAAATAAAGTGGTGACAAATAAGATAGGTCCCTCAGTCATCTGCTTAGGAGAAGAGGAAAAGTCACAGGTATCTCTAATACTCATGAGCCTGTGGCAAATGCTAGGACACAAATGCTAATTAAGCACCGATGGGCTAATCCAGTGAGAAGGAGTCACCTTTGCCAAAATCTTTGCTTCTGTAAGCAAATTTTCTAATAATCCCCATATATTTACTGTACGTAATCTGCTAGTTTTTTTTTTTTTTTAAAGTAGAACTCCTGGTGCAGTTCAATAGAAATTGCTTGTACAGTGTGACCGATATGTATGGAATTGAATTGTCTATTTCTTAATCAAAGTTAGAAGTTAAGGGGACATTATCCACACACTAAAAATCCAAGTAATTCTCCTGCTCCAGCATTTCCTCTGGATGAGAGGAAAAGTTCATCCCAAGAGAGTGCCCAGTCTACTGGGTATCTATTCCACGGTAATTGCCAAACGGTGTCAGAGCTTCCAAGAGTTGAAGAGAGAAGATGCAGTGCTGAGGGCATTGCTTATTCTAACCTGATTCAATATCAATATCAATGTCATTATCACAACGTAATACATTATGCATAATCCTTTTTCCAGGACTTTTTTTTGTAGTGTCTAATACCAATCAATGATATGCAAATCTACAGTAGCTTCAAGCAATGACAGAAAGAATGTTGGAGAGTCTTGTCTCACATACAAAGACTAAGAAATGGGGATTTGTTCAAGTATTTAAACAAGTTCACTCTAACTCACTAGTGGCAGTGTTAGGCTTAGAAGCCAGGTCTCTTGAAACCCAATTTGAGTACTTTTCACATGTCTCCTTGCCTGAATCCTTATCCATATTTTATACCAGTTAACTGAAACTAAGTTCTAGTTACGTCCAGAGTATGAATGATACCAAGATGTAAGGAAAAGAAAGATTGCAGGGTAAGGAACTCAACAGGAGAGCTTTTTGTTTTTATCTTGCTCAGAGCCTGCCTCAGTTTGCTGAGAATCAGTGAGGTGAACATCATAACAGATTTTCAAACTGAATTTTACAAGACACTGGTAAGGCTAAGGATTAGAGCCCTGATTTCATAGTGTCTTAGTAAAAGATGGTTTCATTAATGTTTTACTTTCTCTACACCCCGGGAGGTATCATTTAAATTCTGGAGAGCAACCAGGTTCCTTGACTACCATAAATAAATGCAGTTGTTTTCACTTAACTATTATAAAATCTGGCTGGGAGAGCAAGGAAACTGGGTTTTGTTCAGGGCTACCTGCACAGTGCCAAGAGCAGTGCCCGTCATAAAGGAGTAAATTCATTCACATACCAAGCAAGCTTTCATGGAAGTGACATTTTAGCTGGTTGGGGGGGGCAGTCAAACCCACAGCCCTTCCCCCAAACAAAACTTATATCCATTATAAAGAGCTCCAAAGAAACAGAGCAAGGTCAGAAGACAAAGAGTACTAGTGGGATTGGGGGAGTGGTCTTCCTACTTATGTAGGGTAGCCATTATCTGGGAAGGTGACATTTGACAGAGATCTACAGGAATTCCAGAGAGAGAGTAGCTTATTAATTGGGGAAAAGTGTCTCAGGCATAGGAAACGGCACATGCATGATGGTTGGTTGTTTGAGAAGAATCGGGAAGTCCAATGTAGTTGGAGCAGAGACAAAGAACCATGTTGAGAAGGCACCACTGAGCAGGGCAGGGGCCAAATCCTTTAGTAGCTTGCAGGTTACAAACCAGTCTTGGACACTAAGTAACACTGGAGCCGTCAGAGAGTGTTGACCAAGGAACACCAGGATGCGATTGGGTAATAAAGCAGTTACTGTCCTTGCTGTATGAAGAAGAGGCTATAGGATGCAGGGCCAGCGATATCAGTAAGAAGACTACCGATGAGCCAGGTAAGATTTGGTGATTGGGGATGAAGGTATCATGGTGGTGAGGGGCAACTGATCTGGATAAATGGTGGGAAGAGAACCAACAGGATTTGCTGGTGGATGAATATGGGATGTGAGAGAAAATGAGAAGAGAAAAGTCAACTCCAAAGTTTGGGCTTAAGCAGTTAAGTTACTATTTTACCAAAATAAGGGAGGAGAGGTCATATTTGTGAACAGGTATGAACTTGAAATATTTTAGTGTGTACTACACCATTTAATCCTCTCTATTGTTTCATTAATTGCAAGATAATTGCTACTACTTCCATTCTACTTTTGAGAAATATCCTGGTAAGGAAATTTAAGTGACTTTTCAAAGATGACGTGGTTAGTGAATTATTTTTGAACTAGAACTTGGTTGTAAATATTCCAGCTCCAAGATCAATGTTACCCCTAGGTACTTTATTTGGGACATTCAAACAGGTCATTGTACTACATAATGTAGTCTTGGTCAAATCAGTTTGTAAGAGGTTGTACTGAACCTCTTTATCATGACTTTCTTCATCTTTTCATGTGACATCAAGTGTGCAGATACTAGTTGTCAACATAAAAACTTAAATGTTATACTTAGCATTTGAAAAAGGGGTTTAAACTTCATGTAGAAGAATACATAGGATATATGTATATGGTGTTATTTATATTAATTTTGTTCCCCATCTAGTTTATAAATCTTTATTTCCTTCCTCTCTCCATGCCTACCTTCCTTTATAAATTATTTTTTAAATTACAAAATGGCCTGTACTTAAGTTACAGCCTCTGCTCAGGTCAACAGCCATTAGCCATGTAGAAATCTGTTTCTTAAACTTTTATAGTGTCAGTTTTCTCATTTGTAAAACAAAAGGCTGAACTCGTCATCTGTAACATGTCTTGTACCTTTGAGATGTATAAAAATGCAGGATATAATTGAATGTGCAGGGCTTATCATCACAGATGGTTCAATGTGGTTGGGTAGTTAATTACTATTTCATGATTGACTAAGATTAGTGGCACATATTTTAACTCAGAATAAATTTTTAGCCACAGATTTTTATCATATCAAAGAAAACTTCCAGTTCTTTACATTGACATCGTGCTTAATCTTTTAAATAAATTCTTATATAATTAATTTGGTTTGTGCATTACTCTCTAAAGAGTACCTACATCAAGAATACAGGTCCACTCAGCTAATCCCACTCAGTATAGATGTGGTTTTGCAAAGAAGAAAAATAATCCTGTATTCCATTAGAGGTAGCCATCCTATCTGTTAGCATAGTATTTCATGCCAGAAATTGGTAATTTATACACCTAAGTACTTAAAGCACAACTAAGGATGCAGGAGGCATTTCTTTATGTATTTCCTTCAGTGTAGATATAAAACAGAATATTCACTGTAAACCCAGATTGGTACCCACACTGCTTCAATAAACTTACAATTTGCAAGAAAAAAAATGATTTCTCAAGAAAAACTCAGGCTAGTAAGAATTGCCTTGTTAAAAAATCAGTTAAAATGGAAACCAGGCATCTTTTTATCAATTATGTTTTAGGAATAATAGATCTGCACAATATCAGGATTGTTGGATGCTGTCCTCTCTTGACCTCTACAGCTGTGGCCGTCCATCTTTTTCCAGAGGCACCAGGAGTTTCTCCTGAATTATCAGGGCTTTGTTCATATCCTCTCCCTCCCTTCTCACAGCCGAAATACGTTCCTAGCACCCTGTCAGACTTGCCCTAAAAACAGCTTATGAGGTAATGCGAATCCCCTGTATCAATTTTGCAAGAGTCTAAAGCTTTGCTCAATTCACGTAAGGGCAAGCGCTCTATCGTATTACCTTTTCTTATTGAAGGTCCCAATCACCTTTGTACAGCTGGAGTTGTCTCCTCCGCACACCCCGCACTTGTCATACTGCAGCTTTGAGCCAATGATGCCATCGCAGCCAGTGCGCACACACTTCCCGCGCACGCAGACGGAATTGCTGTAGGGCCTGCACTCAGTTCCATCAGTCACCTGAAACGGCGGACACAGCAGCAGTGGGCACGTGGGTGCATTGCAGTTTGATTCCTTTGGTAAACTTGCAAGTTCTCATTTAAGTTTGATTGGAATAAATCATATATCGAAAAATAGAACGGCAATCAAAAATCCACTCACCACTTAGTTTTCAGGAGTTTCTAACTGAAACATCCTTGCTATATTAGCAATAAGATCTGGGGAAATCTAAGTAATGCCCCTTCTCTCAGCTTAAAGTGCTAGTCCATCCTAGGTACTTGTCTCCATTTTGGTGTGCATAACTCTTTCCCACAGTAGCATCTTGGTTTTTTATATTAATTGAAACAATTTTTTTCATTTACTGGGGCAACTATGGTGCCTGTGGAGAACTGAATATAAGCAGGCTTAAGGACATTAAGGACACAAAGATTCTTCTTTACTGTATAAATGTTCTTAGGGTAGCAAATTTGAAGATCTAAACTTATTCAAACCCGTGTGATTGGATGGAGAGCATTCCTCATTGTGCATTTAAATGTCAGACATTGAAATAAAGACCAACAGTTTAGTGTAGAAAATAAAACATGGGAAAGTCAGAAAAATACTACTGAAAGAGAATGAATATATTTTGAAACAAGGAGTATAAATTGCTGTTAAAAATCTAGCTGAAAATAACATGCATATAAATTGTGGCTTATGCATGTGAGTGTTTATAACACAAACATGTACGTATGCTCACATATATAAACTTGCATTTGTTTGTGCATAGACAAAACTCTTTCTTTTCATATATATGTCTGAGTATGACTGAAGGTGTGTGGTGTATATAAATTGAAGTAGACTATACTTCAACAGGTTAATGGTTCTCTGGATAGTGCTATTTCCAGGTTCTTGTTTTTATTTTTCTGTGCTATTTATTTATTGGTACTGGGGTTTGAACAGTGGCGTTCTTTACTACTGAGCAGCATCCCCAGCCCTTTTATATTTTATTTTGAGACAGGGTCTTGTTAAATTGCTCAGGGCCTTACTAAGTTGCTGAGGTTGGACTTAAACTTGGAATCCTCCTGCCTCAGCCTCCCACGTCACTGGCACTACAGGTGTGTGCCACCCAGCCTGGCTCTCTGTATTATTTTTTAAAGAAAATATATTATTTCATACTAAAAGAAATATATTTCTAAGATATCACTTAAATTAAACATTATCTTAGTTTGCAATAATGTACATATCTGAAGACCAGTTTCAGAACATTTTTTAAATGTTGCACCTGTTTGCAAATTAGTTAAACAGAATTTGAAAGTTGCTGCACAATAGTGAAAGTAAGAAAGGGAAACCTGCAGTATATTTTCTAAGCAGAAAATGCTCATCTTTGAAAAATAAGGGATAACCACAAACATAAAATATATTTAACTGGAAGGACACGGATTCACATTCAGGGTCCAAGACTTATTCAAAAGCTTGGTCAGAGACAATGATCTTGATGCCCATCTTCCTGACTCAGCAGAGTCTGTCTTAAGTAAATGACAGAAAAATAGAAAGGCTGCTTGCTTTATATTCCCCTTTGCAAATGTGCCTAGGAAATACTAGTTGTTTTCATGGCTATTTTGAAGTTCAGGTCACACTTTGCTTTCCCTGACAGTGAGTTATAATTTTCAAAAATAACTTTTAAAACATTTACTTGTTCTGTTGAAAACATAATTTTTATTCATTGTATAAAGTTTTAAAATATAAAATTATAGAGATGAAAATAAAAGTCTCCAAAATTCAAACCGCCCCCAAGATAATGACTGCTTACGTTTGGCATCTGTAGCCTTCATTCTACCAAATAATTTGCACCAAGGATACCTTTTGCTTTTGCACAGGCAGAGTGTAGTTACCTTTGGAGAAAAGACCACGTAGTACCCGGTGCCCTTGGCTCTGCAAGTCAGTTTACACACATCTGCTGGCAGGACACCTGCGTATTTGGGAACCCATTCTACAAATGTTTTGACTCCTTTTGCATCAGATTGATAGCCGTTTTTGGCCTCACATTGCTCATGACGAAAAGATTTACCTAGGGTAAAAAAAAAAAACACGTTACTTTAACATTTGACCTGTTCTGAGACTTAGATGTAATCTTGTACATTTAAATATTTAAGGAGATGATGCTGACTTTATCACAGAGCTTCTTTATGCACCAGTGCTCAAAGATTTTATATATACAAAGTTGAAAGCAGGATCATTGTCTTTCAATTCCCTGAATACACTAACTTGTTTATAATAATTTAAACATCACTCACATGTTTGTTATGGATTTGCATACCATTGGAACTGTGTAGCATCATGCTATTTCTTCAGCCTCTCTATTTCTGTCACAGTTCAAACACATGTGGCATAGGGTAGTTACTGACAGGACAGTAGCATACCATTAGGCGGGCAGGGCATGACACTGCAGGAGCGGTAGATGGCTCGCTTCCCTGTGCAATAGCGGCCACTGTTTCTGGGTGCAGGGTTATTGCAGTGGCGATAGGCAAACTGTACACCTCCCCCACATGAGCGAGAACACTGGCCCCAGGGTCCCCAGGACCCCCAGTTGCCATGGCTTGATGTCTGAAATAGAAAAGATAAGGTTTTTTTTGTTGTTGTTGTTGTTTGTTTGTTTTTAACTCAGGAGGAAAACATTCAAAGGTACCTTTGGAAATAACTTGCATGTAACGGGACGGTGGAAACTTCATGACATATGTAGTTACATTTTCACGGAATTGAACATGGTCATGCTCTGGAATTGCAACCCATTTTCAATTCTAAGCAATTCATCTTTTCCCAGTCTTTAAGTACTAAGTACACCACAAAGAATGTCTTCTATTTTCTATGGGCATTTTAAATCATGCTTTCTGATATTGTACAACTCTGTTGGTAACCACTGGACCTTGTCCTCTTTCCGTAAAATCTGATCTCACGTGTTTGATGAAGTGCAAAATTTTGATGGCTTTGCAGGAGGCCAGGCATTGTTTGGTTGAGTCTGCATGTCCATGTCTTTTTCCCCTGTTAGACCCGAAACTCTAGGGTCCCTCTGATGACCTCATGTTTCTGTCTGTCTGTGACAGACTCTGAACCATATGTAAATGTATTTGGCTGAATGAGATGGCTTGGCTGAAGTCCTAATTAGATGTGACTGAAACTGAAGGATACCTGGAACCTTCATGCATGTACCCTACAGGGAAGGAAGAGCTCTGTGATGACAACCTAGGTCTAGTCCCGGGAAAACACTGCAGAAGGAAGCCAAGGGACTCCCAAAGGAAAAATTCTGCATGCTATTTTGCCCAGGGAAAGTGTGCAGAACTACTTCTGGCTGCCCGTGTCAGGGTGTCTGACAGTGTTGAAAGATTGGTGTTGGTGACAGCCTGCAGAAACACAGGTGATGAACACAAGGCAGCACTTCTCCAGGACTCTGCAAAATCTTCCAAGTGAGAGTGAACACTCTGTATGATCTGGCCTTGAAAATGAAGGGGCAGTTTGTGACCTGACCTGGGACTATGCATTTAGTGCAAACCTGTTTCCCGGGAACAGCCGGAGGTTACTGCAGTTCCTCAGGTTAGATGAACTTGCTACCAAGGGAAGAAACGTGGCCATTTGGAGCTTGCCAAATACATGTAAGGACCATGGCATTGACTCTCCTACCATTTCCTTACTAAATTTAAATAATTACATTAAATATATAGTTTGGAATTTTAGCAAGAGGAATCTGAAAGTGAGCCTTCAAAAAATAATTTCTGGGGCCCTACTTGGGGTCTCAGTCAGACTGGTTCTGGGTCATACATTTATTTGTGAAAGGCTATAATTCCTAAAGAAATTCCTGTTGTCAAATCTTCTCCAGTGTTTGATTACTGAAGGTGGCGAGGGCAGGTCAAAGGTGAAGCTTATATAGATGGGGGGAGGGAGAATCTTTCAACCAAGAAATAAAGCCCTCTATGACAGTGCCCAGGCGGGCCCATGCTAGGTCTCCAGGCGTTGGGTGACCACTTACTGAGTAGTACTTTTTCTTGGTTTTGTCCACACACTTGCCCTGCAGGCAGATTCTCCCCTTCCCACAGGGCGTCCCTTCCACAGCCGGCAGCTTCTTGGTCAGACACACCATCTGTCCCTGGCGCACCACGGCGCACCAGAGGCGGGCACAGACGTCCATGCCGGGACACACCGAGTACTCGGGGCCGAAGGTCAGGTTGCACTGCTGGGTGGCATCGTAGGTCTGTCCTGGGAGCTCCTCGGGGCCCTGGATTTGCTTCCGTGGTAGGTCTAGTAAACAGTTACCTAAAAGAATAAACGAAATTGACCACTGCGCGAGGTTTGGGATTCACATCACTGAGGTGAGACATCTAAAAATGAAAGACTCCAGGAAGGGCTTAAGAGCCATGCACCCACAATCTGCAGTGTGACGCCTGGAAAAGGGGCTCTGCAAACAGCACGGGCGGCGCGCCTCCGACTCAGCAGCGCCCTCCAGCGTCTTAGCGGGCGATGCGCTGGGGAGTGCCTGCAGTGGAGGTGGGGCTGGCGGCATATGAGTACACGAAATTATTTGTAATAAATACTTTGAAAATAGCCATTGTGCTGAAGCACCCTCCCCCCAAAATTAGGATGGACCTAGAGGAGATCTGATAGTGTACTTAATAGTAATAATAAATCCTCTACAACTTTAAGAAACAGAATTTATCTTTGGTATTCTCTTCTTTCTCTTCCCTTGGTGTCTATTCTTTGGTGAACAGGTATCTATTGGGTGTTTGGAATACATTTTTCAAAACCAAATTAGTGTCTTCCTGCAAATACCAGAGATCAGGGTGGTGACAGGCAAGCAGGAGTGAGATGAGGAGTCCACAAGAAGCTGGGACACAGATGGAGCAAATCCACAGGTGACACATGTCTCTCTGCCCTCACAAAGCATGCCTAAGAATTCCTTCCCCAGTGAGTTGACTCCATTAATCTTCTTTTGTCACATACTCATGCATGCACTCTGCCCATCTATTTATTTTTTTTGTTTCCTTAATTTTAGGATTTATGCACTGATGATAATAGCAATGAAAACAATAATGACATACTGTTCTCAGGTATCTACATGTAATAACCTATTTAATCCTCACAAGACCCCTATGAGGCAGATTTATTTATTTTGCTTACTTTATAGATAAGAGAACTGAGGAACATAAGACGCAGATCATTTACCCAAGGCCACAAGGCTATTAGGGCCTCATGCCCAGTACCTGCCCTCATTGCAAGCCAATTTGCCTTCTGTAAGCATGTGGAGATCTGTCTTACACTGCTGCTGAAAGGCAGGCATGCTAATGGTACAAACAACTGGTCTACCTATAAGGCTAGTGAAACACTATCAAGGTGCATGCCATTGGCCAAGGCAGTTACCCTCTCCCTAATTCCCAGTGAAGAAAATCATCTCTTCTCACTATCATAGTCTAAAGGTAAAATTAGCAAACAAAGATACAAAGGGAGAACAGAAAAACAGGAAACAATGATAGTTCTCTGTTCAACATATCTATCTATCAACATTTTAGATGTATTATTCTTTTTATTCAAAAAATTCAAATCCTTACTTGCTACTGAGAAGTGGCCCATTTTAAGTGTTCTGCAAATGTTTTTATAGCTACATTCAGGTTTCTTCAAAGTGAATACCTTAGAATTTGTCCATCTGTGACAGAGGCATTATATGAAAATAATAAAGAGCAAAGTTCCCATTTAACTTCTGTGCCAGGGTGTTTGAAGAGGTAAAGCTTCTGAAGGGAACTCAGAAAAAGCATTAAAAGTAAGTGGCCTGCCAAAGAGAACGTGTGGGAAAAACATCAAGTTGAAAGGAAAACATCCACATCAAGTTAATAGGAAAGAATGATAGGAAAACCTCACTAAGCTCTGTTTACAGGACCAAGATGAGGCACACAGAACTCCACGGAGAGTGTTATCTTCATTGCTACATGGAAAAAGAACGCAGTGGAAACCAGGAAGGCTTAGCAGACTGCTGATGTTTGAAGACTGTCAACAAATCTGAATCAGCAAGAATGCTTTCCAATTCCTCAAAAGTGCTGTTTTAAGAAACTTTTAAAAAAATTGTACTACAAGGCACAGATCACGGAATTGGGTAAGCAGATATGATCTGGGAAGTCTTTACCGTGGGTGCATGTGGCATGGGTCTGCCTCACTTATCTTGAGCCAAAATGAGTCGCCACCTTTCTGTGGATATGAAGTCACTGACACTGGCTGTGCCTCATCGGCTGACAATGAGTGAAATCACCCCACAAAAAGGAGACTTGAAGATGTGGTCGCTCTTCATGACACTTCATTCAGAAATACAAATTTTGTAAACCAAGCACATTTGCTTCGCTACTACGAATTAGGTATATCAGATCTTTGATTTTTTTTTTTCTTAGCGGTTGTGTGAAGATGACCTTTGAAAATAAAATGATTTCTTTCATTAATTGATTGACTAACTTATTACCACCATGTTCACAGTCCTCGAATGTGTTACTGCACCATTTCTGCTGACTCTGAGTCATATAGTCTATGGATGTCTTTTTCATGTTGACGTATGTCCTTCTGCAACAAAATAGTATGAACGTCTCTGCGTAAAGGCAGACCCATTCCAAAGTCATTATACAGCATGATTCTGAATCTCATAGTATAAAATATTTAAAATTGAAGTAATAGTGTATTGGATACACATTTTTTTCTTTTCAAAATGCACAGTTGGAGGGAAAGGGAAATTGATCAATTTTTAGGATCATTTATATTGACCTCTATAGGCTCCTGACCTACTTCTGACTTTCTCTTAATCTCTTATTCTCAATCACTTTTTCATATCTACTTCACATGTATAGGAAATTATCCTAGTCTGAAATTCTATCTGGGCTTTGCTACCAACATTTACTTTTTTTGTTTTGTTCCACAAATTGCCAGTTTGCTTCTTTGCCCCTGCCTCCCTCTCTTCTTTCCTTCCTTTCTTTGCTTTAACATATTATGTGTACAAAATGAATACTTTATAAAATAAAGTCAAAAGAAATCACATTTTTATTGTCCATGGTGAATTAAATGTTTAAAATAGGCAAAATATAAAAAAGTGAAATGAGGTAATTTGAAAAGGATGCAAAAAGAATGTGGCTTCTCTTTCTGGCCACCGAAGTCTATCAATGAGGTGGAAGTTAGCTCTTGCCTCCAGGTGATCTCTGGTTTTATATACCTAGTTTATAGCACTATTCATCTCTCATATTAATGTTGAGTGGAAACTATCAGATGAAGATTGCTCTATATTTCCACTTTTCTTCTGTATTTCCAGCACTGTAATTAAGTTTCTGTCTTTCTATCCTTTTCAATACTCAAGCATAAAGTTAAGAATTGACCTAAAATGTCCTTTGCATAGAAGAAATCAATCAGTGTTCCCACTGAAGCCTCCAAAGAGGACCAACAGGACTGCATATTTTCCCTTGTTGCTTCCTATCTTCATGTCCCTGCCTCTGTGCCTCTTTTTTACTTATTTTTTTTTTTGGGGGGGGGGGGTCTTAGCTTGAATATCTGGCATTAAAAGAGAAATGGGTGCATTTGCCTGCTATTCAATGAGTTATTTGGGAGCTAGTGTTAGATAAAGGAACAAAGGGCACTGACCTGAAGTAATAGGAGTCTGTGAGTGAAGCTGTAAGAGGCATGAGGTGCACATCAGCAGATGCAATGGCAAGGAAATAAAATTGAAAATGCTCCACCATAAAGGAGGAAGCAAAGCTTTTGAAAAATATAGGTCACCCCAGCCTTAAAACATCTCATTTGCACAATAAATAAAGAACATTTATTGTGAAAATCAAGATACAACCATAATGCTCTGAATTTTGCTAACTACCACCTTAAAAACTGAATGTTTAGCTCTTATGCTAAATTGTACAATCAGATAAGCTGTAAAGTTGGCAAAAGATTCTGAGACCTGGTTTTCCAAAACCATTTTTTTTTAAAATCTAAAGTTCAGTGTTTAGTGAGTGATTATAAATAAACTGAGCTCTTTAAATCAACTACATATTAATATTTCAAGATTGTCTGCAGATTTTCCTTAGCAGCCTGTGTTGTGGGTGATCTTGAGCTGTCCCTACCTAGGTGGTGGCCTTTCTTATCATCTGGCACTGTGGACTTGGGGATATAGCAAACACAGCTATCTTTTTTGGCCTCAAGGTTATTAAGCATTGGAGAGAGGAAATTCAATAGTCTGCTTTCACTGCACAATTTCTCTGCCAGTGCTTACCTTTACTTTAGATCACACTCCCAGCCAGCTTGCCTAGAACTAGGGGGTATAAACACTCAGGACTTCCACAAGTCTCTTGGCCAAGGGTGGAGGAGTCCCAGGGGAAATGGCTACTCCTTTCTGAATCACAAATCTCCAGACACAGCTACTTTTGAGTATGCACATTGGCTTCTTAACCATAAACTAATTGCTGCATATTTCTTGTTGGAGCTAAATCAGGAAACACTCAGTGCTAATGAATTTAAGTTTGGCAGTGGTTGAGTGCTACAAATGTCCAGCCACTTATAGCTAATAATTTTTAAAATAAATCAAGTGCTTTGAATTTAGTTTCTCATCTCTCCAGCACTTTTAGAGGTGGGAAGGGAAGTGATAAGATATTACACAAGAATGCATTTTCCAGATACGGTACTCTTTAGATACCAAGATACCATCAAAACTTACATATGTTTTATGGCTGGAGATGTGGTTCAGCGACAAAGTGTTAGCCTCACATGTGTGAGGACCTGGGTTCAATCCTCAGCACCACACACACACAATTACACACATTTTGTGAGAATACCTACTTAAAAAATAGTAATTGCTTTGCACTCTTTATATTACTTTTACCACTTAACCTTCCTCAATAACAAAAAATCATTTTTTTTTTCTGAATTTATTCCATTATGCCAAAACATAGCGGTAGCTTTAGGGATAATACAAAGAGACCCCTTGGAAAATGGTATCAGACCACTGGACTTTTTATATTTTGGGGCTCTATTTTACTGCTTTTGTTTCTTCTTTATTGTTAAACAGTGCTGTTTCTTGCCCTCAGTTTACCTGTCTGAAGTCTTCTCCACTCCCCATGACCCTTTCATTGTTTAACATTGTTAGTGGTCTAGGAAATTAGAGCAGAAAAACAGTAAAAGTGTAACGTATGAATGATTGGTATCTGAGTGGAAACCTACATAGCTCCCTAGGAGTAAAGTGAAAGGTTTCATGACAAGGTTCCTGAAGTCTATTGGTCTCTAGACAAAGATATTATGCTCATTTTCCTTCCTTCCTTGGGCTTTGACATTCTCCTTGGTTTGCTCCTAAGTGCCTTAGTTCAAATGTCAGAACCTCAATCATCTAGAAATTGGGTTTCCTGGTTCCTATGACTTCCTTTACACTTAAAATGACTCAAGTCAGTTTTTGCTGGTGGGGAGTCTCAAGTAAAAAGTTATTAAACTGTCTGAATTCACATTTAAATAACAGTACTCTAGAGTGTACCTGCTTAAATTCTGTGTATGCTACTTTGAGAAGAAATGAAACATAATTTAGTTTTGCCACTATTTCACACTATTTTCCTTTATTTTTCATCATTCTGATTTAATCACTATAAATTAGCTGACTAATTTAATTTATATATTTTAGGTGACTCATCAAATAGAATTCTTTGCTTTGGCTGGAATAAAACACTGCCTAAACAAACCAACATATTCAAAAGTGAGAGAATCTAAATTTGAGGGAAAAAGTCAATAAATAAACTGAACATTTTCTGTTCAAAGAATTCTGGTAACTGAATATGTTTATTTAACTTGCATCCAGGAAATTCAGATGATTTTAATCAGCACAAATGAATAAGATAATATATCTACAAAAAATTATGTTTTTGTTCTGTATCAAGAATCCTTTTGAACAGAAACTGGATAAAAAAGAAACATGTAAATTTCTTGTACAACTGTTAGAATTCAGAGCATGGACTTCTTTAAATATAGAAATAATGTTTAAAGATGAAGATGAGGCTGAAAGCTGATTTGCTGCACAGAAAGCAAAGACCATGAGTTCCAAAACATGAAATAAATGAATCATTCCAAAATTATGGCAATAAGGAACAAAATTCTGCACAGCATTGTAATTAGTTGACCTAATACTTGCTCAGGAAAAAAAATTTGGTCCCATTTTAGCCGTAAGTATTTGCTGTCTTAGCAACTAAATCCATTCATTTAATGAGTCAAGGTTTAGCTCAACCTTTTGGAATGTACAATGTGTGATTTTGAAATTAGATATTAATGTTATTTCATTTTCAGCAAACTTAAAAAAATAAAACAGCAAAAGTAATATTTGGGATGAAGTGCTAAGGTTCCACTGAAGACAGACTTTATCTGACATTGACTTGATCCATGTAGATAAAAAGATAATTAGATGAAGATTTAATTCAGGACTTTATCAGCATCTAACCAGCATTGTACACTAATAAAACATAAATGCTCATTTTATTATTAGTCTAAGGAAAATCTAATACAGTGATTCCTAGTCTATTCTGAAGTTTTTAAGCGATTGGGCTGTCCTTTCAACTAATAAGCAGCATTTATTTTGTATTGAGAAGAATTTAACACCAAGCTGGACTCAGGTTAGTTCTAGGGATGGGAAATGTAAATAGCAGCAAGCAGCAAAAGCCTTCACAGTTCATCAGTGATGTAGTGTGAATGAATGAAAGAACACATTCTGGCTATTTAACATCAAAGAACTGTGTAGCTGAACTTCTTTCTGTCCGAAATGAATTTAACTATCATTGTTTTGACACTGTGTAGCCGAAGTTCAAGATGCCTAACACTCTTAAGAAATTACGAATATAATAAGTCTTAACTTTTGTGGATTTGGGAAAGGCCATCATTACAGATGCTGAACCATACACAAGATAACTTTATGAAAAATTATTATGGTATTTGATTCAACCACCAGTTTTACAAAGAGAAAAATTTTCAAAGAGCAAAAGTGAAGAATATGCCCTTTTTCAGTAGATCAAGTGAAGTGAAATATGTGATCTCTGAAGATGGCTCCCTGACTCTAATGTGTCCACTTCCTGGTTTCCTATTATTTTTAAGTAATAAAGGATGTGAGAAAATTTGCAACAGCTTGTTTCAGAAGTTACTTAGGGGTTAGGATTTATTATTTCCAAAATTATAACTTCCTCTGTATTTCTATATAATTTATGGCTCCGATTCTAGTCTTAAAGAGTTTAATAAAGTGTATACTATACTCTGAATTATCTCTAAAGGATAAGCCAAAGACTTTCTTTTGAAGTTCTTAAAATGCTTTCCCATCATTGAGATTCCTTTTCTGTTTCTGTTCTGCAGTTTTTATTTCACTTGCAGGAGAATCTGCTGTCAGAATGAAATCAAATTCTTCCAGTCAATGAGAAGCTAGAGAGCTTCCTCTGCTGGTTTCATGTTGCCATAAAGAGAATCCGGTAGAACTGTCACCTACACCTACACCACACCCCTGTAATAGGCATGTAACAAATAATTCTGAGAGTTGTATTAATAGCAGGCAAACCAAGATGTCTGCCAAAGTTCTCACAGGAAGCCAGTGGTAAGAGAGGGAATAAAAGCCAGGCTTTCAGGGCACCCGCTAGGCATTCTGTGTGGTCTCCCACACGGTTTCTCTTTTGAACTTTACAATTCAAAAGCAAAAATACCATAGCTATAAAGCCACCAGGGATGCTGGCATTACACACCAACAGACAATCAATTTCCTTGCTCCTATTTTGACACCGTCTGAACCACCATCGTTTTATGGGAAGGCAATAAAGTAAAGCTCCTAAGAATACCAGCCTTTTTTTTTACTTCCCGTTGAGTCTCTGTTGTCCTGAAGGATACATACCATGGCCATCATCCAGGAATTCTGTGATGGTGGCTGAGGTGCATTTGGACCAGGGCTTGGATGCATCAATGCTGGTTAGGATGGAAGACATTAAGCGCTTATCTTCTGTGGAACCAAAGTTCTCTTCACAGAATTTGGAATCATCATGGGAGAGGCCAAGTAGATGTCCTAAGGGAGAGAACCAAGGAAGCACACAATATGGGAGTGAAAAAAGGAACTGCAAATGACGAGCAGTTTTGCAATTTTATTTTTCCCTGACAATTATGCTGACACTTGAGTTTTTTGTCCCCCAATTATAAATGAGTTCATTTTAACTTCTTTCTCACCCAAAGACTGCACTCTAGGGAAATAAAAGCTGCATCTAGTTAGTGGAGCCATTACTTTGGGTGAACATTTGGAAGAAAACTGAAAAATTAAACTAGAGAATGGATAGTCCCATAATTCATCTGGCTCACATATGCTCAATGACATGTAGAAACAAAGCCTTGTTTAGAATCTAGAATTTGTGAGGCAACTGTGGGATTATGTCATAGCCCTCACCACATATTATTTTGATTGTCTAATTTTCTGCCTTCTCTGATCGACCCTAAGCCCCATGAGATCAAAGTGCATCTGCCCTCAATTCCTGGTTGAAACCTTTGCATTTAACTTAATGCCATGCAACTTGCAAACACTCAAGAGATGGTTCTTGAATGTCAGAGATTCATTTTCTTGATCAAGGACATAGGTAGTTATGTGAAATGGACTGGGAAGGCAAAGATAGAGAAGGGAAGTGACTAGCTTTTAGGTTCCATGCAAATGTAAGCTTATTTCATACTTTCTTTTTGTTACTTGATGAGCTGTGACTCGTTACTAGTTTCACAAGCAGAAAGCTTATTTTGAAAATATATCCGTCTCCATTTAAGAAATCTCTGAAAGCTCAAGATGCCCTTCATGGAGGGTTAGAGACTGCAGAACAAATAAGATCCTGGGAAGTGATTGATCAGCCAGGTGGTACTTGTGCTTAAGCTTCTCAGCCACGCTCTCTGTAATCCCAGCCCACACCATGGCCATTCCATTAGTCAGATGCCATTACACACAGCACATCAGCACATTCCTATAATCTGAGTAAATTGCTTTTTATTACCTAATATCAGTTTTCAAACAGTCTAAGGATGAATTGACCTTCCTCAATAACTCTAAAAGGCTACTTTAAAAAAAAATAATTCAGGTAAGCACTTCTAGCATTTTGTAGAAACTCTAAAAAGTAGAAAACAAATCATCCCAGCAGCGTTTTTTCCCAAAGCTTTCGAGAATCCTATGAAATCCCACTGAAAAGCATGTAGAATATAGTATAGCAAATTGATTACTTCATTTTCCTTTGATTCCTGAGTGCCAAGTACAGAAACTTTGGCCATTCAATCGGGAGTCCAGTGTACACCGTAAAACTCAACAGAGAGGAAATCTTTCACGCTGCATTCCGACTACTTTTGGCCAACTTGTTAAATCACTGACACCTCATAACAAAATTATTCACTGAGCAGCTGACTGCTGTTGTGGCTGAAATTAAGTGGCTAGGGCTCGGTAACCTTCCAAGTCTCCACATATTTATGCTATTTATTCAGTAATTGACTTCAATAGTATTTATGAAACTAGCAAGGTCTCTCTGGGAAACCCTTCCACTGCTATGCTGAGTTTGTGGTCAGCAGCATGAATGTGCATCATACATTATACAGTATGTCCCATAACATGCATAGGCAGATCAAGAGGGGGCATCTAATTTTTGAGCTGTGTGTTAAGATTTTCAGGATCACTGATCACAGAAAAATAGAATCTTCCTTAAAATTACTGGAAGTCACGTCATCAAACACTTGCAGAGAATCCACTGAGCAGATCCTGAACTTTCCAAGGTAGAAGCTTTATCAGCTTGCACTGTGGGAGTTGTGTGGAAATTTTAAACTTAAGTTTTTACTCTGGTATGTAAGAGAAAAAAGAAAAGTGACCCAAAGTAACTTCTGTAACATGATATATATATTTGAATCCAGATTTTCTATTTTGAAAAATGTGATATTTGCATTCTATTTCATAAGATATTCATATGTGTTAAATGGAGTAACAGCCTTTTCCTCCAAATTGATATAAATAGCATTTTCCACAAGCAGTTTTATTATTGCATCAAGGGATTTTCACTTCATTTGGAGGGTAGATTTTAGATTTCTGATTTAAAATACAGGCCGTATGGCAAACATCAAATTCACTCTGAGGGGCTGGGCAAAATACCTTGTTTTTTTTTTTTTTTCTTTTCTTTCATATAGAGGGTCAAGGCATATCAATGTAAAACATTTTAATTATTTCAGCAAGGCATCTTACTTTTAAAATATTTGGCACAATTTAATGGATCATTGGACACGTATATGGCATCATATCATGATTATTTTATTTTTTGCTCCCCAAATTTACTAGTTAATCCATGGAATTTTTTTATTTATCAATTTTTAGTGCATTATAGTTATATGTAAGAATGGGATTCATTCTGACCTACTCATAAAGGCATGTAACAGTTTTCTCCATCTCAGTCCTCAGTAACTTAACTGCCACTGAAGTTACATCTAAGAAATTCTACCAGAGAAGATTGCCATTCTGATCATGCACAAATCTTAGCTCCACCTACTCGAAAGCTGAAAGAGATGTAAGTTTTGTAAGATCCCCAAAGTCAGGAAGAAAAGGACTGCCTGGGGGTCATTTGAAAGAGCAAATGAGCGTTCTGCTCTCCACAGGGAAAGCCAGTCATTTGGCTGAGAGAGGTACGCTCTCCGCAGGGCAGCGAGAGTCACAGGCAATAGCAAGAACATGTGAGCAACCCCAAAACAGGAAGCCAGTTCCAGAGGGGCTGGAACCAGGTCACAGTGAGAGACCCATGTGACTTCCCCTCAGGAGCTGGATGGGAATTTGAAAAGGAAGATCAATGTGAGGAATGTTTGGATGCTCTTCAGGAAAGACGTGACACACATACTAAAGGATGCGAACAACAAAGAGGAGTGGAATTTTTAAAGTGTGAGTCCCCAATCAGTTACACTAACATGTCTGATGTCAGTCTTAAATTTCCCAATATTCTTGAACCCTGGAATGGTAAGGTACATATACAAGCATGAAGATACTTTAATGGGATGCTTACATGAGAGAGAGCACTATGCTACCAAAGCTTACTAACGCTGGTAACCCTTGATCTAGGAAATTAAAATACAACATCACAACTGACAACTGTGTGTTTCAAAGAGTTGTGAAGGGAATCAAAATTTAAACTTATCATCCAAGAAGGACCTAAGCTTCTCAAACATCTGCCTTATCAGGGAAAAATTTGTTCATAAATCACTCATGGGGATATTCAAAATGAATGGTGTGGATTGGAGATGAAGGATTTCTGAAACAGCCAGGCCCCAGAAGTCTACCTGAAGATGAGATTTAGACATTCATGCCCCAGAGGCTAAAACAGCTCATGAAGCATCTGAGGAAGTTTTGGAAAAAGTGTTTACAATGCTAAAGTAGTTCGTTGCGTCCATTACGTTGTATTTAATGGTGAGCTATGAGAGTAATTCAGAGCAGCAAGACTGGCTGAGGGGACACAAGAATGGAATCAAGAAACCCGGGGAAAGGCAATTCATGCCCTTGAAGAGATGAAGCATTTCCTTCTCCAGAGTCACAGCGTAGGAACAGAAGAGGGAGGAGAATTGGGAGCTCAAAGAAAATCTTTGAGAAAGCTCCTTCAGTAAAGCAGGGAGTGAAAACTAGAGAGAGAAAAGGTGGAGGAGGACTTAGGGGCAGCCATTCCCTATTGGGGCTTCAACCAGATATCATGAAGCCGTGTTTTGGGGAAGAAACAGTATTTCTATTGAGAGCCATTTTTCATCAGCAGACATGCAAAACACTGAAAAGCAGTTTGCTTGAGCAATTCTGTTTACAATACTATCTTTCATAGAGAATTCCTAATTCTTGATGATGTAATTGGAAACGTCTCACCTGAAATCCTGAGATAACGAAAGGCCAAACAGCCTTATGTAGTGAATTCACTTGATAATGGTTTCTAAATAAAATAAATGGGGGAGTGGATGAGAGAAAGAAGGTAGAGTAAAATTTCCGGAATAATGCAACTGTCTAATTCATGAGTATTTTCTAAGGGATCAAGAGACAGATTGGGGAAAATGTGAGATGCTCCTATATCTCAGAATAAATTTTGATGTTTGAAATTATTGGCAAAAGTCAAGGTGTAATTTGATAGGAAATATTCATCTATTCTTAATGTTGAATCATGTCACACATATAAAAGCCCTGCAAATGAGTACCCATCCCACAAAACAAGATCATGAAGGAATTTCTTTTTCTGAATTATACTAAGGAAATAAATTTAATGGTGCATGTCAAATCTAAGCCCCTGGGGTCATGAGTCTGAGTTACATTGCTATTGCAGAAATAGCAAACAATTGGATTTTTCTTCCAGTGTGATGATCTTCTTTTTAAATTGGCACAGAGGTAATGTTGTTAAATAATTTCACCTTTGATATTCCCAACAGAGATTTAAAGAACATCTCATCTTTTTAAATTTATAAGTGAATCTAGTGTTGAAAAATTAGTGATAACATTAGAGGAGTCAGAACACATTAAAGGAAACGGGTAGGCAGGCTTCCTATTCACCTCAGGTATTGCTGCACAGCTATGGCTGGCTTACAGTATTAACCTCAGGAAGGAAACTGGTTGTTTTTCTGAACTTTGGTCTGCAAATTAAACTAAATTTCTAGCTCCTGTCTCCTGATCCTAAACTGACCAATGGTCAAGGGGACACAGCACCAGATCTTAAAAAAAGTTACCAGAAGCTCTGTAATGTGTTTACTTGGGAAAGCGCTGCTCAGATGAAGCATCTGTTTCTTAATGAGGTCATGTTTTCATTTTACCTAATTTTCCAGCTGGGATTATGGAGGTGCAAGAAGGTTTGGCCAGGGATTAAAATGTGAGTCAACAGTTCACATGGGATAATAATCTAGAACTGAAGAAGACACCCATGAGCTTAACAATCAGATGATCACTGTCCAACACAGCTCCTTATACAGAAGTGATAAAACTCTCAAATGCCCGTTTTGAAACATTAAATATAAAGGGTAAATGTGATATCAATTACGTAATTTGGGTGGAAGAAAATAATCCCTTTCACCTTATTCCTAACTGTGTCAATGTCCTTCTGAATTAAATTTGAAATTATATCCTTTAAACTAAATGTTTTCTAAAAATATCATTCATTTCAGGATAGTAGGAAAAAATCGGGGCTCTGGAGCCAGAGGAGTTGAGTTCAAATCTTATCCTAGTGGTATAGTTCTTGGGCTTAGATTTAGAAACTTCTCTGTGTGTCAGTTACTTCCTCACTTGGGTGACCCATAACTACTTCTCAGAGCACTTTGTGAAGATTAAGTGACATAAAAGACGTAAACTGCTTAGAATATGTGCTTGACCAAGGGACCAGCTAACTTTACTGTCTCGCTGATGGTTTTGCTCTCACTTATCGGGTATGCTAGTCTTCAGTGATTTTAATAGATTTTAATATTACTAAACCCCTTAATTTGGAAGGGAAAGAGAAAAATTCCTAATTACTAGAGGAAAAACCAATCACACAGTATATGCAATTTTCCTTTTTCTGCCACCTTCAACTTGATTTCCACACATGCAGCAGAAAATCAAGAGGCCTCCCCCAGAGAAACACGAATTGGGATTTGATGTTTTAAAAACTTAACAAGCACTAAATCACTCAATGATGTTAGACATATAGAAAAGACCTATTCCGACCTTTCATCTGGAGCCAAGAAAGACAGTATGGCACTGCTCCAAACTGGATAGAAAAAAATGCTCCATTCAAATTGATTAAAGCAATGGGTTTGGGGATAAAAAACAAGTTAAATCCCAGCTTCCTTCACACCTCACATCTCACAGCCAGTTCGGACATCTGATGCTGTGCACTTGGCTTTGGTCTATGGTGTGTCAAGGGCTGCCACAGCTTTTCAAAACATGGCCTTGTTTAATCTAATCATTGATGGGAGTAGTCACAGGCAGATCAGCACAACCAGAGAACACCCTCGAACCACAGCAAAACACAGGCAGCCCTGCTGTTGTGTCTCGGCCACTTCCCAAGTCGCCACTGAGTATGTGGTCTTGACTTTTTAAAATTGCCTGGCTTTAGCTTAGGAAGCACATTGGAGTCTTTCATAGTGCAGAGATTCACTTAGCACATTTTATAATTAACTACTATAAAGCAAACCTTTGGCATGTTTGCAAATTATGGATTTCATTAATCTAAATAAAATCAGATTGTTCTCCCTAGTGTGTTAGAAGCTGGCTCAACATCAATAAAATGATTGTTTTTAACAACCATGTGTGCAGCAGGTGAAATCTTTATTATTACAAGTCTATAATAAAAGTTTGACAAGTTAAAAATATAAACTCAAAATGTAAACTTACATCAACTTGAAAACTTTCTGCAGTTCACATTTGGATTGTAAAATGGCCGTAAACACATTCCTACCTCCACCCAAGGCACATGGACGGAGACTGTGTTTTTGATGGTTGGAAATAACTTTTTGAAATAGTCTAACAAATTGGGCAATGTTCACATGCACAGAACAAGTGAAGAGGAAGACAATTTATTTATTACTGCCAGTGTAGATTCTTCTAATCAACAGCTATCTTCCGGAATGGCATCAGTGACCTAGGCACCTCCAAAACCCTGCTGCTTTCTTTTCTCTTTTTGGAAGAATTAGCAGAAAAAAAAAAGGAAATTTAGATTTACTTGTTCCTTCACAAAATGAATCTGACCTTAAATTTTAAACCACTATGGAGAAAAAGAGGAAGCAGCAGGACACTCCCATGAGAACCTGTAAGCCAGTTCAGGGAAGTGTTATTCTTAATCAAACATACCCTTTTACTGCTTACAGAAGAAATAAAGTAGAAAAATTAAAGGAACAGCCTGAAAATGTTCTCCCAGCTTGTGTTTTGAGTTCAGTAACACATTTACAGTATCTGTTTGCATGAAGCAAACTGCACAGTTTGGAATGAGGCTAAAGCAGATTCAAAACACCAGGAAACTGAGGTTTCCAAATGTCATTTTTATCACCATACATAGTCTGTCTTATATACAGCTCCTCAATCTGGAAATCAACAAACATGTAATAAAAGGAGAGGAAGAAAAATGCATGGAAAGAATAGAGCAGAATTTGAATCCAGGACACGGTGAGCTTGAGTTTGGCTGAAAACTTCAAGCAAAGATCCAAAAATAAAAGCACTGGAAACAGATCAGTGAGCTGCATTACCTAAGACCCAGGGACTGTAGGGATATGACTCTAATACTACACTGAAGACTAAGAATGTTTTGTGAGGTTATCTTTCTTAAAAATTTTATGGCTGGTACTTTATAACATATGTTCATAATATTTAGGCAGAAAACAAAATTAAATAATAAAGCAATTAGAAAATAAAGTGAATGAAAGCCAGATTTCTTTATGAACAGGGAATTAAATCCATATTTCCCTACCTCCAGACCTTGTATGTCTCAGATTAGGCCATTTATAATGCAAAAAGGGAAATCAAGTGGGCAATAATTGTTTGGAGAATGATTTACAGAGAATTTTAAAGAGGTAAACAGAGGTGAACCAACAAGAAATTAAAGGGGACACAAGGATATGATCATACATTAAAGATTAAGGTTTGATTTTGCATATGAAAGCCCACATTTCTATGACATTATTCTATAATTATGTCCAATAATCCTGTACCATTAAGATAAGTTCTTACTGTATATGTGTACATAGTTTCAGTACAACATTTGTTCTTATCATATCTGATTTTCAGACTGTGCACACACTGGCGTAACCAAGGCACTGGAGGAATTTGGTGGGGCTGGGGAGGGTGGCGCTGCCAGGCTTTTCTTTCCAGCCTAATTGGCTTGGGAGTCAGCCCTGAAGAAGCTGTATTGATAGCTAGGTGTTTCTCCTACAGGAAGACCTCCCAGATGCTGCCATCTTGGGAAAGCAGATCATTACAGAGAGCAGGATGGAGGGAAGGAAGAGCCCTTCTTAAGGAATGCCCGATCTCTCCAGTGAAGGGCAGGATCTGGAGCTCAGGGGCCTGTGGGTGGATGACACCAAAACCCAGCTCGGCTGGCAATTCCTAGTCTTTTCTCCACCCTGCTAAGACAAACCAGGCTGTTGCTCTGGGATTTAGATGTTTTCGTATGGGACTTTTCTTACTTTGGATAATGGTGACTAACTACTGGTATACTTTTAAAATCTCCTCTGTTGAATTATAATCCTCTGGAATACTTGGATGAATTCCTTGAGTTCCACTGCAGAATGGGGATGTTGCCTTAAGCAACTCCAATGATTCCTTCTCCCACTTACTCATGCACATTCATCAATATGGAATAAATACTGATTAATGATCTATATTAGACTGTGTATTTATCAATCTGCTTAATTGGCATGAGTGAGAGACACATGAGGAAAAGCCCCCTACCTTAAAGCTCAAATGGCTTGTGTTTTAAAAACACCTTCAGGTTTATGGGCTCTTCCAGTGCAACATGCCCAAATTACTTACATAACACAGAGAACATTAAGGCAGCGCTTGGGACTCCAGCTCAGATCTTTGGCTCCTGAGGCCAAGGATGCTCACAACTGTGGACTGAATTCTCATCTGTGATGTTGTACAGTTATTTACATTAAAGCTTATGTTTGGGTTTTGTTGTTGCTGTCGAGATTATAAGAGCGTCAGGAGTGTTAGAAACATTAATGTCATGATTATCCCATAAGAGGTGAAACTTAACTATTTAATTCTATTTAAGTGCTTCAGTATTAGAACTCATGAAATTATGCCTTTAGAGGTTACTTAGACTCCTCAAAGAAATACAGCAGCTAGAATTCTGCACCTTGCGAACATATTCTTTGCCTACCAAGAATGTGAAATAGAAGGTTTAATTTTCATTTAAAAGTTATGGTTTAGCTGTAAAAACATCTAAATCTGTTTAATAAAAATAAGAAAAAAAAAAACCCTTAAAACTACAATAATGATCTAACCATATTTTGTCCCACCAAAACAATGATGCTAAAAGGTGATATATAAATTAAGAAAACAAATAAATTATTTAACTAAAATGCACAAGAGAAGTACATGTGGATATATACATCCAGTTTGGCCCCTGAAAGAATTCCATAAAATAGATATTATCATCTCTACTGTTCACATACAAAAATTAAAGCTTTGAGAGTTACCTGGGACCTATGCGACCCAGGTAAAAGGTATTTTACCAAAAATTGAACCCAGAGTGTCTAATTGCAACATCTAGTTCTAAGTATTGAGCTGATTTCTCATACATCTAGTGGCCTAGGTCAGTGGTAAGAAAGCACATATTCCTTATTGCAGGTATGTATTTTAACAGTTAACTGTGTCCTAGATTTATAGTTGTAGGGTTTGGATACATTTCTTAAATCAAACAAATTGGGTAAATGACATTTTAAAGCAAAACCTGTTAAGTGTCAGCTTGGTTTCCCTTGCCCATGCTACAGAGAAGGAGACAGGAATATTATCCATAAGCTACTGATTACCTTTGATGAGAGTCTGCTGTCATCTCTCACAACAGAGCAAAACATGTTAAACCTCTGTGCAAACTGATTAGCCCTGGGTGAGCCAGTACTGTGCTGAATAACTTCCAAAAGGGACATCTCCACATTCCATAGGTGGACTGTGACAAATTTCGTCTAGGAGTCACTTAGCAAAGCTTAAAAGGACAGGAAGAAGATAGTAGCAGTAGCAAATTTCTCTTTAACTTTTAAGTGACACTGTCAAAAGGAAACATACACCACGTTGCTGACTTCGTCTTCCTTCTCACATATTAGTTAACCCTAAAAGTGCAAATATAAACAAATTTAATCCCCAAAGGGTACATCTGAACCAGAAGAAATCTGGAATTAATTGCCAAATATTTCGGTTCCTGCTGCAGCTGCTACAAGTGTTTGACTTGGCCAGGGAGGAGAAAAGGCGCTGCATACCAATTTCGTGAGCCACGGTGAAAGCTGCGTGGAGGCCGTCATCTTCAATCACAGCGCAGCTGCGCTCCGGAGAACATATGGTCCCCACGTCTGCCATTCCCAGGGTGTCACATGAATGATGCCCACATAAATCCTGCCCAGGAGAAAGAAAGAAATCATTACAATCAATTTACATCCAGAAAGAGCCACCATGTCCAGCCACTTGCTCACCCCAAATGGCAAGGCTGGGATATGTTTATGGTGTCACCTGCTCAGCTCTTGGAAAGGTTCCAAAGACAAACCCAGGGCAGAGACTCTTCTGAGCTACTTTGGGACCAGAAGCACAAAAGGATAAAGGCACTCAAGTACATCTGAAAGCATGTGTTAGTAATGTACCTTGTCCATTACAATCAAAGCCTTAACAAAGTCCTAAAGCATATATGGTATGTCAAGGATGACTTTCCCAGATGGTCGTGTATAGGAAAGCCCTAATATTCTGACCCTAAAACATGCTAAATTTATCAGAAGATCCTCCTAATAATTTGTTCTCTGTCACAGGGGAAAAAATACATCTGTATATTAATGATGAGACAAATTTTTCAGTAACTTGAAAGGGAAACTAAAGTTTAATTCATATATACATTCACTCAAAAGATCATCTCTCGATTTCCAAAATGAGTTGTAATTTCATAGTTTTCATCTTCAGAAACATATGCACTCTCTACTCTCACAGCATTTAAGTGTTTCTCAACCTGATCAATCCTCAGAAAATATGTATAATGCAGGTATATTATTTATGTGTATAGAATGAATATGGGCATACAAATTTTTTGGTGAGAAAATTGCACAGCTTTTAAGAGATTCTCAAAAGGGAAAATGATTGCACTCCACTAATAGTTAAAAATCACAGTTTTGGCTGAAAGGAACCTCAAGAAGACATTGAATGATATGAAGATGAAAAAGAAAATGTCAGTCACATTTTCTTTTTCATTTTTTGGTACTGGGGATTAAACGCAGGGGCACTTTACCACTGAATTACATCCCTGACCTTTTTATATTTTTATTTTTAGTCAGGGTCTTGCTTAGATGTTTATGGTCTTGCTAAGTTGCTGAGGCTGGCTTTGAACTTGTGATCCTCCTTAGCTTCCTGAGCCACTGTGATTACAAGAATGTGTCACTGCACATGACTCAGCCATAAGTTTTAGCATATAAGATTTGTAAAGACAATATTTTCTTTAAATGTTATTTCAAAATGAACAGACATTAGACTTTCTTGTGCTTATCTATTATTTTCAGTAAAATTTAATGAATAGTGTGGACATCCCCCCAAATAAGACAGTATTTCCAGACAGCCATACATTAATAACTGTAAGAAGGAAAATAAATTTTTAAAATGTTAATTACTATATAAAGTTGAAATTAAAAGTACTGTTTCTATTATAGCTGCCAGTTTTGCATTCTCCTAATTGCCATAATGCGGGAACTCAAAGGACATTTGGTTAATTGAGTTGAATGGTGACATGTGGTCACACTCAATGCAACCCTCACACACTTTCCTATGCTGCATGCTAGTATGACCTCTCCAGCCATTAGGCAACAGAGCTAGATGTTATGATCGTGCAAGCTGTGCCTCGGACCCAAGGTCAACACAGTCTTCTAATTCTTCCCAATTCTGCTGTCTAAAAATCCAACCAAAGTGAAGGGACACCCCATTGTACTCCCTTTCATGTGTTTTCGGGTCATTATTGTGTTCTGTACATTGTGTTTCCGGCTGTGATGAATTACACTGTGGCCACCATATTAGTGTAGCTGCAGACATTCTCAGCCAAGTGGCCTCGGTGAATCAAGGCCCCAAACCCACAACACCCTCCAAAGTTTCCTGTGTATTCTCATATGTCATCCCATGGGATCCCAAATTACAGCTGTTGAGAACAAATTAGTAGTTTTTAAAATTGAAATTGGGATACACTTTTGCATAATAAACAGTCTGTGAGATAATAATATAGTAAAATACATTTTTAAATCCTCATCCTCTCCAATCATTTTAGTTGTCCTAAGACCAAATCCCAGGTCATCATTTAAGAGAGCTGCTAGATACTGCAGGTTATTTCTGTATGCCTATGTAGTTTTGCATCAAGGTTTATGTTCATTTCATAATTTGGGGTTTATTTCTTCAAATAGTGAAATCCAAAAACTAAATTTTCCCTTCTTACTAATAAGGTTGAGTAAAAAGTCACAGCTAAAGGAAATGGCCTTTCTGTCTTGAATGGCATTTCAAGTAGAATCTTAATCTCTCTCTGTTTACTGCTAATCAATTGCTCATTAAGGGCCATCAGCTCTCCTTGTCATCTTTGAATTGCAATAAATGCATCTGGCCTTTTGCCATGGAAATGTGTGCATGTGACAAAATTATGAACAGAAGCACTTGTTATTTTTTCAGCCACCCTGATTAAATCCCTTGACTACATAGTCACACTATTATATTTCCATAGCTATAATTATCAACTGGCAACCTTTCCATTTCGCTCCCGTGATTTCAAGACTTAGCAATATACTTGTTTTACTCTCAAGATTCACAATGAACATCTGAATTTCTTTGAGAACCAATGCTCATCTAAATGTATGAAAACTAACCTGTGTATCAAATTATTAAGAATTCAGCATATCACATTCCTTTCTATTTTCTGGTGGTGGTTTATAATGATACATACGCAAACTTTATTTCATGTCTATAGGATTTGCTTTTCAAATTCAGAGTAAGAGTACTGGTACTATTGAAGCAATAGCATATATGTATGTATATATCGTTATATATAACCTACATTTGGCGCAGGAGGTAGTGAAGAAATGTGGTCCTATGCATACATTATTACAGAAGAGGTAAATGAATTAAAAGTAGTGACACACTTTTTTGCTTTATTATTGTGGGTCTGAAGGTTAATTATATCTTTGCTGAAAGATGGCTCTTCTTATACAGGATCAATATCTTATTACCACTGTTTAGAGAAAAATGTAATAGAAGACTTAGTAAAATGGAAGAATTGCAAAAGCATGCAGAGATATAACTGTGGACTTTTGGTGTGTGTTGGCTGGGTTACAAGACTGAGACAGTGTGTCCAACTCAAAAAAGAATGAAATTATGGCATTTGCTGGTAAATGGATGGAGTTGGAGAATATCATGCTAAGCAAAATAAGCCAATCACCCCAAAACAAAAGCTGGATGTGTTCTCTGATGTGTAGATGCTAATCCACGAAGGGGAGGGAGCTAGGGAGGAATAGTTACTTTCGATTAGGAGAGGGGATTAAAGGTAGGGGAGCCGGTATAGGGATAGGAAGGATAGTAGAATGTATCAGATATTATTACCCTATGTACATATGTAACTACATGACCAGTGAGATTCAACATCATGTAAAACCAGAAGAATGAGAAATTATACTCCATTATATATGATGTATCAAAGTGCCTTCTACTATCATGTATAATTAATTAAAACAAATAAAAAATTAAAAATATATATATATCTGAGGAGCAGGAGTTTTGGCTCAGTGGTAGAGCACTTGCCTAGCATGTGTGAGGCACTGGGTTCGATCTTCAGCACCACATAAAAGTAAAAATATAAAGGTATAAAAAAATAACTAAGCTGGTCTGCAAGACCAACAAAGAATTGACAGGGAGGCCACTGACATTGTGACCATTCACCACGTGTGACCTTTTAGAAGACTTGGCTTGTGGCAAATCTTGTGATTTATCATGGAATTTAGAAGTACTGATGAAGCCCAAGACAAGTTTGTGGTTATGTGGAAGAAGACAGGGAGCAAATAATGCTGCCTTGGGGAGACCAATGCCCAGAGAATAGCATAGCTTGGAAAGTCCCAGTGCTGGGAAAAACGAACCAAGCAATCGTGAATATCCAAAGGCGAACACATCACAGGAGTTGAAGGATTTCCTGCCTTGATTGAGAGACTGGTCTCCCATGCCCCACACACATGCTTTGATAAGCAGTGAGGAAATACAAATGCTGATAAGAGCAGACACCACCAAAACCACAGTGGCAACAGCCCAAGTTTAGGAAGAACACCTTACACAGAAGTTACATAACAGCAATTTCTGTTTCTGTAAATATTACCTCCTGGTAAGGCAGGGGTGATGCTCAAGAGAAGAGTAGGAAACAGGGTTCATGTACACGAGTTGTTCACCCCTTTCTCCACACAGCTCTTACAGAGGAGCGATTAGTGATAAAGAATTAATGGGGTGGTACATAGTTTAATCACACACACATGTACACTCCCCATGCATCTTCATTCTGTGAACATGATTACTTTTTAAAATTATATTTTATCTTTGATTAACATGTGCTCCTTGTACTTATGAATGTCTCCAGTATGATTTTTCCACACATCCACACATCCATGCAGCATGAACTGAACAAATCCAACTTCCTTTTATTTCTGTGCCTTCAACATGGATCTGCTTCTTCAGGTGTCATTTACTTTTCTGGCTACCTATATAGCAGTCCATCATAATGAGGGTTTTATTTTGCACTTCAACACAAACTGTATTAATTGGGACTTTTAGGCCTATCATCACCATGACCCATGTTATATTATCTCTAACCACACCTCTGGGTACAACTGGGTGATGCCAAATATGCAGAGCCCACGTATATTAGGAGCTAAGGAATCCAGGCACTTTTATTCCTAAAACAATTATTACATGCCTACAGTCTGCTAGCCACTGTTTTAAGTGCTGATACTATAATGAACAAGTGAAAGAAGATCTAATCCTGATCCTTAAGAAACATCATAATTCAGTGAGCAAACCAGATATGTCAAAGGGAAAGCAAGCTGTGCTAAGATGAATAGACCGTTGCAGGAGTACAGGAGAGGAAGTGAACCCTCCTTGAGAGAATCAGTAAAGGTTCCAAAGAACTGGAGACACCTTTGCTGGTTCTGTAGTCTGGAAGAAAGGTAGTCTAACAAGGAAGGACTTGTGGATACAACATGGGTGGTAAAAGGCAGGCTCTGTTTGGGGAAGGATGAGAAGTTTTCTATGACTGGATTTCAGGATTTTGGGGGTGGACTAGCTAAGAAAGCTGGAAAGATTGTCTGGATCCAGAGTTCCTAGATAGGACACGTTCTCTGATAAATATGGGGAAGGAAGGGTAAAAGAAAGCACACTTGAGATCGAAGGGAGGAGATGCTTGGAAGAGTCATTCTGGAGAATGAGAGCAAAGCTGATAGAGATGGTGCATGGAAAGCAGATGCTTTTCTCATTCTACCTCTATCAGTAAGAAGTATGTGGGAATGAAGGGAAGGGAGGGGGATGGGAAAGATAATAGAATGAATCAGACATAATTTTCATATGCTCATATATGAATACATGACTAGGGTAACTCCACATCATGTTCAACCACAAGAATGGGATCAAAATTTCAATGGTTTGCATCCCATATAAGCATAATATGTCAAAATACACCCTACTGTCATGCATATTTAAAAACAATAAATAGGAGAAAAGAAGTAATATGTAAATAGTTTACTGATTTTGAGACAAAGTCCCTTCATCACTAACATCAGGAAATTGGACAAGGTGTTCTCCAATTTATAGAGAAGAAATTAAAGCTCAGGGGGCAGCAGTGCCCAAAGTCTCACTGGAGCAGTATGAGGCTCAAATTTACACCTGCAGCCAAACATTTCAATTCCTGAACTTATTTCATGGCATTGTTAAATCAGTACGTTATTCTTGATGTTATCTTGAACACTGACATCTGCACTTCTAAAAAATTTTTATAGTAAATAAAAAGCAACAGGGTCTTCATACCGAGGGTATGACTGGTAAAACTCAGTCATTTTAGAGGGCAACTGAATATTCAAATTGTACTGCAAAGGATATTCCAGAAAACAAGAAAACAAGTGATGGATAAGAAACCTGATAATGTCATTAACTTGCCTTTGTCTTTCTCTGTCTTGCCACATCTACTGTCAGTCACTAAAGTTGCTCTCTATTTCTTATTCTTCCCATTATTCCTTCCTGCTTGGACTATCACCTGAGACTTTTAACTGGTCCTGTGTCTCAGTAACTTTTCTAATTCTGCACCGTGATCAGTTTCTTTCTTAGAGCACAAATCTTTCAAAATTCCTCCACCCCTCGCCATTGACCTTGGCCTGGCATTCAAACCCTTGCACAATGTAACCCAACTCTCCTGCTTTCCTTTGCTGACACTTCCTGCTCTGTCCTGTTCACTATTTTCTGCATATCTTATGAATATTTTGGTCCCCAAACCTTAGACCAAAATAGTCTTGCTGCTGGAAAAGAGTCATTTATCCACATTTAACTTTTTAACATTTCTCAACTGAACCTGTGCTGCTCAGTTCCTAATGCCATTATTTAAGTTTAGATCATCATGAGTTTCTTCAGTTTAGATTACTGAGATAGCCTAGCTTCAACTAGATCCAGTCCAGCTACTTTCATTCTAGAACACACCTCTGATCATTGCTGTTTTCCCACTAATATTCATTCCTTTGATTCCCACTGCATTTAATTTATAACGTAGACTGCTTGCCGTGGTGCTGTGGACTGACTGAACTGTGTCCTCCCTAAATTCCTAAATTGAATTCCTAAACCCCAATGCCACTGGATTTGAAGATTGGGCCTATAAGAAGGTAAATCAGGTTAAATGAGGTCATAAGGATGGGTCCCTGATCAGAGAGGAAAAGAATCATTTATCCACATCTAACTTTTAAACACTTCTCAACTGGACCTGTGCCCCTCCATTCCTAATGCCATTACTTTAGTTTAGACTACTGTGAGCTTCTTCAGTTTAAGTGACACCACAGCTCAATCTTTTTCAAACCTTTCTGTGTCCTCAATGAACTCACAGAGGAAAGGCCATCTGAGCACATAGCAAAAACATGGACAAGCCAGGAAAAGAGGCCTCACCCCCAAACAAACCTAGAACTTTGATCTTAAACTTTCCAGCTTCCCAAACTGAGAGAAAATACATTTCCGTTGTTAAAGCCACCCATTCTATGGCATTTTATGATATCCCAAGAAGATGGATAATGTAGTAGACAGTTTCTTCTTTATCTGTAACCTTGTTGTTACTATCTTCTCCAGGTCATCTCTTACCTTTCCACCCTCACATTCCCTATCCTATCATAGCTGACTCCTTGCATTTTGCAAAGTTATCAGGACACCCGTAGGCCACAGGAATGAACGTCTGTTGTATTCTTAATGCCTACATCCTCCTTATGGGTCTGGCTAACGCCTATCTTTTCTTCAAATCTGAACTGAACTGGGTTGTGATTGGCAACCTCATACACTTCCCTGATACCCTACAACCACATCTTTCATAAAAGTCATCATGCTCCACCCAAATTATCCACTTCTCTGTTTCCTGGAATAGATTCTGGGGAAAGTGGCCACTTTTTAAATCTCTAAATCCCTGCCTAGGAGGAACATATTGAATGTTTGAATAAATTAGTGATTATATTTTTAGTTTAGAGAGCACTCTCTTCTTTCTCTGCCATTTGTCAGCTGTTGCTCTAAAATTATCTGTTTCTCTGTACACGAGTGTTCTTATCTGTCAAACTAGAAGAATGAAACTGGTTGTAGACGGCTGAAAGGATTAATGATCGTGTGGTTTACACCCCTGAGTAGTACATATAAAGTGCTTAATCACAGGTGGTTGAATCCAAATCAAGTCTATCCATCTCTTGAGGACCACTTGAATTCTACTTGTACAAAAAGACCTGTATAAAAATCCTCTGGCAGAATTCACAGTCCCCTCCCTCTTCCTCTCATAGGCTTTGCTTACGGCTCAGTACTGCATTTATCAGTTTTCCTGACACTAGACTGATCTCTGCACATATCTGCATCCTCTCTGCTGGTGATAAGCCCGGTGCAGGGACCAGGTAAATTCCATCTTACTACCTACCACCGTCTAGTGAGTGTGTCACACATGGCAGGTGCACACAGGCTCGTACCCAATGTGAGACACAGAAAGGCAATAGGTTCTGTGTGTGGTGGGGTATTGTCTCTAATAGACGAACTTAGAGTCTTCAGAACACTTCTCATATATTAATAATACTAATTAGAGCTGCTTAATCTGCTACTAGTCTTCCCATTTCAGGGTTATTTAGCCTTTTATTAGTTAAAATTTACCTGTAGGCTATGATGCATTGATAAGGGCTCCTTTTTTTTCTTTAAATGGATTTGAATTCAAATTTAGACACTCAGTTTCGATCCCATGCTTTCAACCCACAGCAGGATAAAGCTTTCGTTGGTGATATGCAAGGGTGAAGGGGATGTTAAACAATTTTCAATTTTGTCATCAACTGGAGAGACTTTTGTTTTTAAAAGAGAGTGAATGGTCTACAAAGTGGGTTTGAGAGTTTGTCTTTAAAGAATTTTTTTTTTTTTTTTTTAATAAAAGAGGAAGTCAGGAACAGGAAAGATTCTTGGAAAAATAAAGACTGGGGGGGTCCGATTTCTACCATTTGATGGCACAAGTGGTGTGAAATCCAGCATAAGTGCCATTCCACAATGAAAAGGGCTTCTGTGCCAGAAAATTGAGGGGTGCTAAGTTTCTCTAATTAGAACTGTACTGAAACGCCAGGGTATAGACCTGAGAGCAATGTGTTAGTTCGATAGATAAATTATGGCCACTATTCTGCTGCCTTCCAGACACAACATTCAAGGTGGCCGCGGCTAGTAAACACAGTGGAAAACATATCCTCACACATTTGCTTCATGCCTGAAAAACAAGTAATTTAGGAGAAGACATCTGGAGACAAAATTTGAACAGGACTCAGAGCCTATCAAAACATGGATTTGATGGCTTGGCATCTGGCTGCTAAGCGACGCACTTCTTACATTCAAAACAGAGTTGTAAAAGTAGAATTCTGGTGCCGACTCTGGGCATTTCTCATTGAAATAGAACTAGGTGAGAAAGATATTCTTAAAGCCTTAAGACAACTGATTTCCATGAGATAGATACTTCCAGATCACCTCTCCTCCAGCCTTTTTGTTTTTCTCTTTCTAGAGAATAAGGCAAAAATAAACTGCATTTGGAGTACTCTCAAGTGAATGCTGCATAGAAGTCTTGAAATACTTGTCTCGGTCACCTAATAGTACTCTTTGAATTTAGCTGCATATATTCTAATACCTTGTACTAATTTGGCTTTTCAACTGTGGTTTTTATGAAGTCAGATGTGTACACTAGAAGGCCAACTGGAAACTAAATGAGATTTCCTTTCCTTAAAGTATGCTGCTGCTTGGCAAGGAGGCCAGGGAGGACCCATGTCAAATATTTCCCATGTGTAGATCAGTTTGAAAACAGTATGTTATTATCATACTGATTAAAATGCAGATAGATCATCAGTTTATTTCTTCCTTGCTCTCATCCATTTAAAATATTCTGATTAAGTTTCATGGTTTGGAAAATAAGAACTGTTTAACCACCCAAGCAAAAAAACAAATCCAGAAAAAACAATAGATAGACATCATATACAATCACTGCCTCGTTTCTTTTAGTCTGGGAAACAATTAAGAAAATTATGGGTCAGAGGGCAAGGAGTGATGGGTCTTTTATCAATTTTGATTTATGTTAGAATTCTAGAATATATTTTAGTATTAGAGATGAATTATTAAAATGACCTACTCTTCAGAGCAGTCTGCCTACAAAAGGTTTTTTTTTTTTTTTTCCTTTTTCTTTAGGGAGCCTCCTTCCATAAACTCTCCAAAGCTTCCTGCTTGGCAGGCTCTTGTGATGTAGCAAAGCAAGGAAACCCAGACATGGAAAGTTACTTATGAAAAAAAAAAAAAAATGGACTTGGAAACTAAATAAGAAAGGGATAGTTTTACAGGAGAACTTCATAGGGCGGGCTACAAAATGAATGTTCTACCATTTCAAAGACTAATGTTGTGCAGAGGAATTAAAGGATGGATTCCAGAATATCACTTAATGAGGAGAAAGATTTTCCATTGTGCACCACACGGGAGCTCTGCCTGGTTCTCCCTAAAATGCTGCCCTCCAGTGTCTTTGTTTACATGTGGTTTACATTATGTCCACTCCATGAACCACATGTACCACT
This sequence comes from Sciurus vulgaris, assembly GCF_902686455.1. NCBI lineage: Eukaryota > Metazoa > Chordata > Mammalia > Rodentia > Sciuridae > Sciurus > Sciurus vulgaris. Next base: position 17,388,888 of record NC_136470.1, on the reverse strand, counting down.
CCAAATTTATCAACACTTTCCTTCATACCATGGGTGCCTCAGTAAAAAGAGAAAAATCAGGTAGTGAAGTCATGATTCTGAAGTCTCATGCATCATTTAATTTCTTATCCTTTCAGTTTGTTCCATCTCTCGATTTTAGATAATACTTCAAAGATTGTAATCCTTCATCTATTCTGGGATGAGTCTCAAACACTTCAAGAATGAGTTTTAAACGTTGATTCTTAACAGGCATTTGAGAATCCAGAAATCTGCCAATCAAAGCAGAACTGTGAAAACTGAGGCTCAGAACTATGAGCAACCCAGGCCCCAATTCAATCCAGACTTTTTGTTAATGTCGCACTAACGTGGTGGTCTAATGACTACATAAACAGAGATTGTGTTCTTCCCTGAACCTCTGGCCTTATAAAGATCCATTTCTTTCCTGTAAAGGTCTTCCTTAAAATCCTGGGAAAATACTCCTTGCTCAGGTCTTGACTTTTTGCCTAGATCTTGTGCACTGGAGCTTCAGAAACATTCTTCCAAAACCCAAACCTGTGAATTGGATGTGACCCTTCCTTGGCCGCTGAGTTGGCAAGGACAGTGCTTGTGATTCACTGGTCTACTAAGCAAGAACTTGTTAAGCAACCTCACAAGTTTGTCCTGTCAGCTGATTGGGCTTCTGTGTTCTCCTGACCCTCCCACATTTCTTCCTTCCCAGGAACTGAGACTGTAAGGTAGACCTGTAAGAACTCCACTAGGAAACCAGATTGGAAAAGGGGTCCTTCGGAAAGTCTTCCCTTCCCTTGTGTTGCAGCAGGAGCTCAAGTAGGGACATTTACAAAGGAAGAGCATCAGATGAACTATCCGGATGAACTAACAAGCCCTTTCTATTAGGTTAGACAAAGTTATTTGTTTGCTTTCACTGGAAAGCAAAAGATTGATGATTCCAAAGGAAATCTTGCTTTCCCCTCTTCCCATTAAACTATGAACAGTTTCTCAAGCATTTTAGTGCTCTTTCACCAAGTATGAGAACCTGTGCTAATCTATCTCAGACTGGACGACATCCAGCATTACTGATTGCCTAAGCAGGTCTAGTCACTAAGGCAAGAATGATTGCGGAGGCTAATCTGAACACAGGAGCAGAGCTGGAGGCTGCCTGGGTTTTCTGCAAGATGCAATTAAGCAAGTCTATAGTGGCAGATGGTTTGTAGGGGAAACAAAGTCATCAGCAAGACTGTCCCTTCCACCTACCTCCTTATGCCAGCGCCAGGTGCACCCACCCCAGCTGGACCTACCTCCCTGGTGAACAGGATGGCCGCATCGTAGTGCTCCTCGTGGTCATCTTCCAGCTGGTTGTGCTGGTGCTGCCATTTGCAAAAGTTCTTGAGTGTGGTGGCCGCGTTCTTGCTTACTTCCAGGCTCTTGTCCTTGTCTCCCAGGACCACCACCTTCACTACGACCAGGCGGATGTGGTTCTCGATGCTGGCGTGGCTGTACAGCCTGTTGGCGATGGAGGCCAGGGTCAGCAGGTAATGCTGCAGGCCCCTGCCATACATCCGCGCCATGGACGCATCCGCCACCAGAAGCAGCTCCACCTGGCGGGCCCGGGAGATGGAGCGGCGTCTCCGCCGCCACCAGGTCTGCGGTCCTGGGTCCCCTGCAGGCAAGAGAGCTGACTGGTCCCTGAGCTGTGAGGCCAGCGCTGCATGTCGGCCTGGACTGCTGTGCAGCTGGGGGCGCTGGTGGGCGCCTGGCCGGGACGCGGGGGTCTCACAGCTGGCGCGTGGCGGCAGGGCTTCGAAGCTGAAACCTTCACGGGTGTAGACGTGCAGGACCCGTGCTGACCCATCCCCGTACACGCGCCCGGTCTCTCCCTCGGTCAATGGCCCCCGCAGTAGCGGCTTTAAGGTGTAGCGCGCGTGCTTAACCGCGAAGAAGCCGTCAAGACCCCCACACAGGTCGAAAACAGCCAGCGAGCGAGGGCTGCCGTCCACCGTGCCCCTGTAGAAGCAGTGGCTCCGGTGGCGCCCAGGTGCACTCAGCCCGCCTCCTGCGGGCACGAAGCCAGCAGTGCCCACCGAACCATCCCTCTCCAAGTCCAGGAAAAATCTTCGGCCGCCCGCGTAGACGAGGTAGCCCACCTTTCCGCCGCCGGAGTAGAGTTGATCGATGTTCTGCACAAGCCCGCTGCTCCTGCGCTGCGGCGCCAGGGGGGATGGATGGCCCGGAGGCTCGAACCTCTCCTGCGCCTCCTCCCCCTGTCTCTTACGGGGCTGGGCTGCCGCTGCAGCAACCGGAGACTGCCGGGCTTTATCCTGGGCAGGTGCCTCAGCGGGGCTGGCCGCGGCCAGGGACAGGCGGAACGCGCACAGCAGCAGGGACGCCCACCCGAGCCGCATAGTGCGCTGCCCGCGGGGAGGGGCTGCGCGACGGGGACTTTATGGGTATTTGTTATTCGCCGGGAAGTTACCGGGGCGGGGGATGGGGACACACACACACACACACACACACACACACACACACACACACACACACTTGCTTGCAAGGTTGAGTCAAGTGTAGGAGGGAGGGGGACCAGAAGCAGCGCCAGCCTGTCCGGGCCGCGATGCCAGCGTGCGAACTTTTCTTTGTTGGTTTGGAAAATGTTTGGATTTGTGCTCCGGAAAGGGGGGGGAAGGTGTAAAGAAAAAGAAAGAAAAAAGAAAAAAAGAAAAAGCCAGGTGATGGAGATTCAGCAAATATGGGAAAGGGAGAAAAACCCAAATGTAGCCAAGGTCGTTGCACCAAGAAAAGTAAAAAAGGTATCGCGCACCAGGCGGGCAACTGGTGCGCGCCGCCTCCCGCCCCCTTGCTGCTCCGGACTGGCTGGCTGCGGAGGTTCCAAGCTCCGGAGCCACTTCCTTTCTTATTTCGTGGGTTTCCTCGGCTCTGCTGAAACCCAGAGAAAGGGAAGAAAGAGACGGGAAAAAGCCATAAAAATTAAAACAAAAATGCGGGGGGCAAACTGAGGAGAGCCGCTGAAGTAGCGCGTCCGAGTCCCTTTGGCTGCGGTGTCCTCCTGCCCGCCGTCATCCCCAGTCGGCCGTAGAGAGCGCGGAGAGCAGCGCGAGCGCTGTGAAGATGCGAGGAGGTGGAACAATGAATTTATAGCGGCATGCCATCCTGCAATGGCAATTTCAACAATTCGTCACTGCACGCTGCCTCTTAAAGGGAGAGCTTCCCCCACCGCTCCCACCCTTCCCCGTCCGCGCCTAATCAGATGAGGGAGGGCAAAAGCAGGGGCGGGGGAGGGTGATCGAGGAAAGGGAGACAAGGAAGGAGGAAGGGACCGGGACCTGGAGGAGTGGAAGGAGGGACAAAGGAGGGAGCGAGGGCGATGGGGGGAAAGTATTTGGGAAGAAAAACATAAAATTTACTTGGTCTCATTTAAAGCCACAGCGACTCCGGGTCGGTCTGTTATTTCACAACCAATCCGGGTTGGTTAGCCTCGGCTTACCTCATCTCCTGGAAGGATGTTTTGGTGTGTTTTTAAAGTTATTGAGACATTTCAAGTCTCTCCCTGCCTCTTTCTTGCTTGCCTTTCTTGCCTGGGTAGGAAGTTCCTGCTGCAAGTTTTTCCCCTTTGCATGCTGGTGCGCTCTGGCCTTGCAGACAGTGCCACACCATCCACCAGCCAGGGCTTTCGGCTTCCCAAGCGACCCCTCGCCCCCCGCGCTCCTTCGCTTCCTCCCAGCGGGCCGGGTACCCGGTTTCCTGCCTCCTCATTCCCCAGCCTATCCGAGCTCGGACGCTAGCTTGGTTCGGTCTCCGGGTGACTAACTTCTCCCGGCCACCAGCAGAGCGTCAGGGCTGCCGGAGAGCCGCCGCGGGCGCTTCCTGGCGCGTCGCTGAGCTGGGAGCGCTGCGGTGCCCCAGGGCAGGGCCGCCTGCGGCATGGGAACTCCGCGGCTTTGTGTGCAAACGATGGGCTCCCCCCTTTCTCAAGCGCGCCTTTAGTCAGTGCCCACAATCTGTCACTTAATCCCAGCCACTGGAACGCCCTTTGCTTTAGAAAGGCAAGGCGGGAAAGAGTTCGCTATGAAAATGAATTCTGCTCGATCCCCCCCCCCCAAGGATATATGAATTTTGTGCTCTCACTTTTTCTCTTTTTCTTCCTGCTTAAAAAATAATTAAAATGATAAATGTCCATATGTACAATCACGTAGAAACAAACACTCATCGCCATAGGCCTTAAACTACTAGTCTTCAGAAATTCCTTTTAGGAGAAAAAGAATACTTTGTGGAGAAGGCGCTTGGTACTTATTAGTACGCGGGTGGCATTTACACCCTTGCTCTTTTTCTCTGTCCTCTTTGTTTCCTCTAATTATCAATTCTAAGAAGGTAGGAGGAAATTCCTAAGACTTTCTGACATAATAACTAGAAGATCTACTGTAGCAGCAGGAAAACTTCCCCTCCCAATGTTCTTTGGGCTAATCCACGACAGCACCAGTGAAAAACGAATCTGGTATAATTAGCACATTTCCATCTTTTTAAACTCTGGTGGTGAGAAGGGTAGCGCAGATGCCTCCGTGGCCCCCAAGCTGATGATCGCTTCTCAGGAAGGGAACCAAGAGGGTCCAGGACTGGTTGGAGGTCCTGAAAGTACCAATAAACCTCTGGAGGACTTCCAGGAGCGTCCACTAATGATGGTCCATTTCCCTCTGACTGGAACACCCTCTGCAGTCCTCTGGGAGGCAAGTAAAATGTGTTCTGACATCTGATCCTCACTCATAAATTAAGTACCTCTGAAGCCCCAGGAATAATCAATAGCTGCTGATGGATTCTGAAATTCGTCAGGATCTGTAGGGAAGTTGCTGTTGTTAAGGCCGTGGCCTTCGAATTTCCACCGTCCTAGGCTCTCAGTAGTCAGTTGTCCAAGGCCGGCACTACCAGCCTGATGGGTCAGGATATAAAGGAAGAGGATCTAGGTTCCAGCAATTACAACTTCCGAACCAATTGACTTCAGCAGTAAGCTCATGATCCTTACTCCAGTGTTCAATACATTGTTCTTACAAATAGCAAACTTTAGTTTTTCAAACCATTTTTTAGTGAAATTCAGTATTTGGCTTTAAGCCAACTTGATTCAGGAAATTCAACCTTTTCATCATTGTTAATCTCAGTGGATCATTTTGAAAGGTATTGTAGGATGACAATGGTTCAAATGTATTAAACATAATTCTTTTTATACACATAATATTTCTTATTTGGAATTTAAGGAAATTCCAACTGAATTTTCTTCTTATTGAAGTTTGTCTCTTTTGAAAGTGCTGAACTTCTCACATAAGTCTTGGATATGATTTTTATGCCTTTAAATTTAATAAACAAATGATATTTATGTTTGGATAGATTATTCAATTGTTTATGAATACATTGAAGAACACTTAGACAAAATTCAAATATGAATATCGAGTGCTCAATATTTATTAGAAACACATCACAAGGAAAGGAGCTAATAAAGTTTGTGAATACAGTGGATAAATTCCTACTTATTTGGAACAACTCTTAGAAGTAATTTTTTTTTTTTCTGTGTAAGTTGCTTGAACACTTTAGAAAGTTCATTTGGTGATATGTTAAAAAGTTTATGTTAGTGAATTAGAATGAGTAGCTATGTTCTAGAAAAACAATGTTAATTCAAGGAAGTAATTTGCATAGAATGAAAGCAATTGAAGTATTTCTCTTTATCATAGGAAAACAATATACTGGCAACTGTGTTTAGGTGGACTAATTTCTAGTACATTATTTTATTATTCTAAGTAACAACTTTGTGCAGGAAAAAAGACTATTCCATAATATTGCTAAGTTGGAAATTATCAAATCATAGAGATCATCTAAGGCAACTTTCATTTACCAGGGAGAAATGGAGACCTAGAGGTCCAAGTAGCTTATCTGTAGTCAAAAATCTATTAGTAGCCAAGTCTTCTGAAAACTAAATCCTGTAACTCTGGTTTGTTGCTTAATCTACCACTCCTCTTAAAAGTTATCCAGTCTAACAAGGGGTAGGGGGTTTTGTGAGGCTCTCTAGGGTCTTGTGAAGGTGAATAAGCCATGACTAATGTTTGCAAGGCACTCCCAGTTTAGAGATGGAGCCAGTTGGATCAACAGTTTCGTGGAATCCAAGCGAGAAAATACAAACACAGAGGGGACAAGAAGCAACAGAAAAACACCTGCAGGTGCTTTGAGCTCTGTATTTCCAGCACAGCTTCACTCTGCAGGATTTCTATGTTCTCGTATGTAGTATTTTCTCAAATTTCCATTTGCTAAAGTGTCATTTCCTCATCCCCACCCTAAACTATGGTTTTAACCGTAAGAGTGAGGAAATATCTGACAGTAAAATATTCCCTGCCAGCCAAACACCTGCACCTTACCTCCCATGCAGAAGAATCACAATCTCCCAACTCTGCTTTCCTTTCCTACATCAAGACTTCTTCCCAGACCTTGCTGCAGTGGGAGTCCGCTTGGTATCCTCTTCATGGTTATCATGAATTAGAATGACTCCACTACTGCTTCCGGACACTTATGCAAGCTTTGAAGACCCCAGGTGAATCTCTCCCCCCTGTGTCTCCTTGTTTGCAAATTCTAGTTCTCAGTAAAAGTAAAATCTTTACTTCAAAACCAAAGGTTTCTTTTGGGCAGCCAGGAAAGGGGTATATTTACTGTTCTAACTTTGAAATCAATCTCAAGATTTTAGAGGGTGAAACTGCACCTCAACAATCTTCCCCTCCTTTTCCCAACCTCCCAATCCTTCCTTTATTCTACAATGGCAGAACGTGCATCTTACTGCACCAATGTACATACAGAGTCTCACACACATTAGCACATGCAACACATGAGTGCTCATGCCCAAACACCCACCCTAACTCGGGGTCCCCTCTCAGCTGCATTGATATGTGAAGATAAAGTTTCAATCAAAGCTCAGACAACAGAAGAAGGGATTGAACCAATTATTCACTTTTGCTTGGAAAGAAAACTTAAGAGACCTGCAACGTGAAGAATTTTTTCTTTTCTCACAGAAGTTTCCTGCATGCCTGATAAAATTCTAAATCATTTTCTCTGCTATCCGAATAGGACAAATTATGACCCATCTATCAATTGTGATGGATAATATATGCTTTGGAATCCGTTTTATTTAATATCATAAAAAATGAATTCTTAGAAAGCTAGATTTTCATATTTCCTATACACAGAAACTTTATACTGTAAAAAAGTCTTCAAATGAATAATGTGCATATGTATTATTTAAAACATACAGGTGCTATCTGTAAAGTAAAACCGACAAGTCATTTTTTATGCTGACCAGCTGTGAAATGTTGTTTTAGCTTTTCTCACACAATTATGCACATATTACTTGCTTTTATGAGTTACCCAAATTCTTTTTTCTTTATTTTCCAGAAATTATCTTGAAATCAAACCTTACTGGAAACACATGGAAAATTGTGAATTCCCAGACAAGAGTAATTTGAAACATTTGAGGTTTTTTTATTTTTCCTTCATGATGGCAAATTTCAAGCACAGATTTCAAAGAACTTAATGAGTAGTAGTTGTAGTTGTGATTGTAATGGTAGTAGGATCTGTTGCTCTTGAGTCCTACAATCACACTTTTTAAGGCTAAGTTTGTGTCTTAACATCACTTTGTTGAAGCTTCAGATATATCACAATCTTCCTTGAGACTACTCTGTATTTCCATTTTTAATGCATTTGCCTTATTCTGATAAGGAGCTGACATTAGTGTAAACAAAGGTGAATATAAGGAAATGGAGATACCAGCTGCCTGATCAATGAGTTTCCACTGTACCCACAATGTGGAGGAGATTGCAAGTTGCTTAGGTGGCAGACACAGCCTCGTTCACTCATGACTGTCAATGGATATCACACACCTCTCTAACACCCCTTTTCTAGTTGAGTACTGACAGGTGAGAAAGCAGTTATCTAGGTTACTATTCAGGTAAAGACATTGCAGTTCTGATTCATGTTCTTTTACTTAGGAGATGACACTCTTCCTGCATTCTGGCTTCCCAAACTGCTCATCATTTTGGAAACAGGAAGTGATACCCTGACAAAAAGAAAGTTTGATCTGAGTCCTAGGAAGGGACTCCCTTATAGGGATTCACTACCAATCCTGCCCACACCGGCCAACCTGTTGGGCGGGACCTGTGTCTGCTGGAGACACCCCTTTCACTCCAGCTGAAGCCCCACACAGACCCAAGACTGCCACTGCTGACCTTTGAAAATAGAAGCAGATGAGCTTGAGGCATCAACTGAGAAGAGGAAGTGAGCTTGATTGATTCACAGTTCAGGAAACTCATCTTTGCTCCGTGGATTCCTGTGTGGCTCTTCCCCAGAGTCACATTTTGCTCTTTTCCTTCTCATCTCAGAACCCTCTTTCAATCCATCAATACCCTTTCCTTCATGTTAGGGCCAAATGGGGATTTGGTCATCAAATTCTTTCTAGATGGAGATAAGTAGCAAAGGATAAGATTGTGGTGCTGCTGCTTGTGAGACTGTAGCTCATGTTCAAAACCATCCTCCCAAGGCAGAACCTACCGAATTTGACCACGAAGACCACCAGACCCTTGATGGACCATGTCCGTTTGGGTCCACACATTTCAGTGACTGTTGAACAATACCTAAAAGGGTTCTTCTGACTTGTGACTTTCTGGAATTGACTGCTAATAGTAACTTGTGAATTACTAAACACGTATTTACAATTAACTATAGAATTTCTAACCTGTTTTTTTTTGCAGCTCAGACTCATACTCATCTGACAACAAACATTAATCAAATAGGTAATTATTTTATCTGTTAGCTTACTTGATGTCTTTCTTCAAGAAAATTGAATAAGGAAAATGTTGTGCGTTGAACCTAAGTGTGATAGAGGTATTGACAGAAGAAAACTGCCAGTATGACATAAAGAAAGCTAATTTGTACTCCCCTGCTAAACTCCACAAAATATTCAGGCAATCCATAACTTTAAAAAATGTGATTAAAGGACAAGCTAACTCATTAGAGTCTCCGCTAACAGCTTCCAGCCAGTCAGTTTACCCTCTGAAAAATGCAAAATGATGTCTAAAGACTATGAATTTTTTTTTTCCAAATCTTGTTTTAAATTTAGACTGTTGATAGGAATCTAATGGTTGAGTCCCTCCTACGTGAGAACAATCTTTTTGCATAAAAATAGCAATATTTCAGGATTGGTTTTGGCCTCCGCATCCTTCTTTCCACATTTCCCTTTCTCCTTGGATCCCCTCTTCCTCTCTGTGTCTGTCCCCTTCACCAGAAAGCCTGCTCTATCAAAACAGGACCCATGTGGGGCTTCTGTACCACTGTATCTCCAGTTTCCAGCTCAGTAACTAAAAGGGAGGCATGAATTGACATGTTAAGTACATAAAACACAGGTAAACATTAAAAAAAAAAAAAGTATGCAGGTGTTTATTGATATTTACTTATCACATTTCTTTACCATTCTTTTTCTAATAATACAAATATACTTGTTCAGGGAAATTCAGTCCATGTGTTTGAACAAAGCTGATTCTTTCTCCATGGATTTGGACACTGGATATCAAACATGGCAACTAAGAGAGCCCATTACACCTGTCCAGAGCAGCTGGTTCTGCAAAGAGCTCTGCCCATAGCAGTATTTTTTTAAAAAAATTTAAATTTTTTTTCTAATTTGTTGTACATGACAGTAGAATGAATTTATGCATTAAATTTGAGTGCAATTTCTCATTTTTCTGATTGTACATATTGTAGGATCACATTGTTCATGCAGTCATATATGTACATGAGGTAATAATGCCTGTTTCACTCTACTGTCCTTCCTATCCCCACACCCCTTCCCCTCCCTTCACTCCCCTCTACCTAATATAAAGTAACTCTATTCTTCCCTAGCACACCTTCCTTATTATGAATTTGCATCCATATATCAGAGAAAACATTTGCCCTTTGAATATTTTTTGTTGTTGTTGTTGTTTGTTTGTTTGGTTGGTTTGGCTTATTTCGCTTAGCATGATATTCTCCAACTCCATCCATTTACCAGCAAATGCCATAATTTCATTCTTTAAAACTGAGTAATATTCCATCATATGTGTGTGTGTGTGTATCACATTTTCTTTATCCATTCATCTGTTAAAGTGCAATAAACAACCCAAAAACTTAAGAACAAAAAAACCAAATAATCCAATCAATAAATGGGCTAAGGAGTTAAACAGACACTTCACAGAAGAAAATATACAATCAACAAATATATGAAAAAAATGTTCAACATCTCTAGCTATTAGAGAAATGCAAATCAAAATTACCCTAAGATCTCATCTCAGTCCAATCAGAATGCCCATAAACCAGGAGCTAAATGTATCTTTTTTCTGTGATCAAGGAATCTAAGACCCATCCACTTAAAAGGAAAGCCTAGGACTGGGAATATAGCTCAGTAGATAGAGTGCTTGCACTGTGTAATACAAGGCCCTGGGTTCAATCCCCAGTACCATAAAAACAACAACAACAACAACAACAACAAAAAAAAAAAAACAGGAAAGCCTAATATTGTAACAAACACCCTTGAATTCTCAATGGCTTCATACAGAGTGCATTCTTTGCCATGTCACAGTCCATTATGGGTTGATGACTGGTATGGTGCTGCTCTGTGTAGTTATTTGGGAACCAACCTTATTCTATCCTTTAATCCTATCCCATTCTTAACCTGTTGCCCCTGATAGTGACATAAAAAAGGAAAAAGAGAGCAAGTAAAGGGACACCCTCCCTTGTGCCTTTTCCTGGAAGCAGCATACTTGTAGTCTACTGGCAGAAATATAGTTCATATGGCAGGAAAGGCCATATGGCCCCACCCAGGCTTAAGACTGGGCAGGAAGCTGGGGAATATAGAGCAGCTGTGAGCCACGAAGAAAGAGAAAAAAGCACCTTCTTAGTTCTGATGATTATGCTTTTATCCTAGAGATGTCACCAAGGAGAAAGAGCATCAGAATGAAACCAACCAAGGTGAGAGAGGGAGCAAGACAGAGAATAAAGAAGATAAAATAACAAGCAATAAATCATTAGAATTCTTGAATCCAACAATGTCAATAAAATATTCACTTTTGTTTATGTTAGTATGATTAGGGGTGCTGCTACCTAAAACAAAGAATCTGAATTAACACCCCTTTTTGCTTGACATGTGATGTCTGCCCTTAGTTTAGTGCCTTGCATATGGTAGACAGTTTAAATATTTTAGATTCAAAGAGTTCACCGAAGAGTATTCAATAAAATATACTGAGTTAAAATACTCTATGTGTATTGGTCTGATGTTAACAAATTTATCACTAAAAATTACAATGCCAATAAACTAACTTACCCTATAATGAATTTTCTGTTGTTCTGTTTTATGTTGCTTAACTGGGTAGGTCCATGTTGGTTTTAGATCAGAATTATCAACATCTCTTATTTAGGTTGATATACTAAGTGTTGAATTTTCACATTTACGGTTAACCAGAACTGAGGCTTCAATCGTATTTCTATTATTAACCTTATTAATAATAAGATTAATCTTATTAAATATTGCAACACCTGTGAAATCCTGAAGCTTAAACTAATTCCCCTTCGATGTGTTCTCTGAAGAGATGTTGGGCTCACCTGCTTCCCCTGTGCCCGACCCTACAGTATGGAAGAACACTGAGCACTGTGGCTCTTAGTAGTTAGAGCAAACTGCTAGACTGAGTGTTAAAATTATTCTATTAAACTGGGAGAACATTTACTATGGAGTAACTTTCTGTGAGCTTCAGCACATCCCTCAAAACCAGTAATGCCAAAATCCCGGGCAACCACTGCCTATGATGCTGGGGAAGCTATTAGACACTTTGTGTACTTATTTTCTCATCTTCAAAAGAGTGAAAACCAAGATACAGACTTCACTGATTCTTATGAAGATGAGGAGTGTGAATATGTTGGGAATATTTGGTACAAAGCAAATGAACAATAAATGTATTATTATTTTTAATTACCCATTACAGTTGTTGAGGATTTTGTTTTAACTCTTTCATGTATGTTTACATTTTGCCTCAAGGAGTTTATTTCTGACATCGTTCTGATAGAAGATTTTGAAGGAGAGTCTTCAAGGCTGCGAGGAATACATACATTTGAGACATTTCAGGTACTAAGATCAAAGAAAAGCCTGATGCAAAGAAGTGGAAAGTTCAAAACTCTTTAGAAGAATGTCTATCCTAATAGTCATTACCTCTGCTTTCTGTGTGAGCTATGAAGAAGAACAAGAAAAGAATTATCTTTTCCATTCGTGTCATTCCATGTCTTTGGTCCTTGATAGCATTAAAGCCATTTGGGTACTTATCTTTGTGTTCCTTTTGCACTTGCTAGATTGTCATTCCACAGAGTATGAGGACTGTGGCCCCATGTGCACTAGCCTCCAGTGCCAGAACTATCCTCATTGACCTTCAACAAGCACCTGCCTCCTTGACTCCAATTCAGTCAATATTATTTTAAGACAGACATAAAATAGATCCATTTAAAAAGGGAACTCAGTAATGAATCAAGATACCAAGTGGGGAATTTCATTCATGTTGCCTATAGGCATAAGAAAAGGAGGTAGTTGAGACAGCACCTCCAAGTGGTCAATCCAATGCAATACAATCCAATTTGGAAAGAGTTGTAAAAAGGCCAACTGTATTTTTAGGCACAAACAAACAAACAAAGAGAGACCATGTCTGGTTTCCATTAGAATAAGCTTAATGATATAGTCAAGAGTGTGTTTTTATAAAGCTCAGATGGTGAAGGCAAGATGGAGGCAGTTGAGTTAAGCACATGGAATTTAATGTTGGTTGGAAGCTTCCAGAAGCATTTGATGTTTTTGCCACATGTAAAGTTAACAAATGAATTCTTTGACTCATTGCCTCACATGTATTTTCTCAAAGAGAAGAAATTCATAGAACAGAAATAGCATGTTCAACAAAGAAAACACTGGCTATGTTGGATGAAAATACATTCCCAAATATTCTCCATGAGATGGGTGAGAAAACATGAGGCTTTAAGGAAGCCAAGGATAAACTGACTCATCTACTTTTGTGGCAGGGTAGCATATTTCGGGATTAAGACTCACTTGTTTTCTTGTTCTGTCATTTCCCAACAGTAAGGGACTTGAAGAAGAACTCCCTGAATGTTTATTGACATTCCATTAAAAGAGCACACGCCATAGTCAACTCTTCTATTTTTTCCTTCAAAAATGTCCACAAGTACTTTGTGCTAAGGTGTTTTATTGAAATATGTGGGCTCTCAACGTTTTCTTAACATATCTTTAAAGTAGGAGAACATATTTTCTCTTTCTTCATGTTTCTCTTGACCAAGGAAAAATAAACTTCCATCCTCCAGAGAAAGCAATGAATCTCAAATACTTGGGGAACTCTTTTAATTTATTGGGCATCCCCAAAACTTTGGCTGCATGAGTTATATCTACTGATATTTACCATAATCCAAATGAGAACTAGAAAATAGATATTTATTTTATTTTGTAATGAAAATAAGCCCATTACATGCTAATAGGTTTGACAATTTTATGAACATAATTGTATTCTTCTAAATAAGAAAATAGTGAAATGAGTGGAATAGTCTTATATTTTTGTAAATTTCTTTCTTTTTTGTGCCAGGGATTAAACCCAGAGGCATTTAACTACTGAGTTACTGCAGAGCCATATCTGCAGTCTTTTGTTTGTTTGTTTGTTCTTTTTAAGACAGGGTCTTGCTAAATTGCTTAGGTCCTCACTAAGTTGCTGAGACTGGCTTTGAACTTGTGATCCTCAGTCTCCTGGGCTGCTGGGATGACAGGTGTGCACCTCCATGCCAGACCTATTTTTATAAAATTTTTTATAAAAGGTAGCTGAACTTTCACATCTTTTATGTTCAATCGTTTAACCAATACATGTCACCAGAATACTTCACTAATGTCTTTGTATTATGATAAATATTTGTGACCTTGGGCATCCCTGGAGGGCATTAAAAGCCCAACTCTAAGAAGGGCTACTCAAAACCAGAATCTACCTGACTTGGGAGCATGTGAGAAGTGCAAAACCCCAGGCCACACCCAGGGTGGATTGAATCTCTATTGTCACACGCTCTCCAGATTATTCACAGATAGATTCATAAATGGGAGTATACTGCTGCTTGATTTCCATCTTTCATTGATTTTTCTCCGGAGAAAGAGAGAGACAAACATTGGTCTGCATTTTCCAGTTTGGTATAATTAGTGTGGCACTTGTTGCTATGGTTTGGATAAGTAGCCCCCAAAGATCATGGGGTAAAGGCTTCATTACCAGGTTGGCACCATTGTGAGGTACTAAAATCTTTAAGGGTCTCTTAAGTCAACATTTTGTTGCTGTGACCCAAAGACAAAAACAATTTAAAGGAGGAAAAACTATTTTGGCTCACAACTTCAGAGTTTAAGTCTATAGACAACTGACTTCATAGTTCTGAGCCCAAAGTGAGGCAGGCAAAACATCATGATTGAAGGATAGGGAGGAGGAAAGCTACTCAGTTCATGACAGCCAGGAAACAGAGAGAGAACTCCAATCACCAGGGACAAATTATAACCCACAAAGGCCTGTCCCCCATGATCTACTTCCTCCAGTTGTACTCTATAAGCCTATAGTTACCAGTTAATCCACATGAGTGGATTAATCCACTTGAGGTTACAGTTCTCATAATCTACTCATTTAACTTCTGAACATTCTTGCATTGACTCACACATGCATTTTTGAGGGACACCTCATATATAAATCATAACAAGGGGTGAGACCTGATGGGAGGTCTTTGGAGGTATATCCTTGTAGCGATTAGTAGGACCCCAATCCTTTCCTCTTTCTTTCTTGTCCTGGTCATGAAGTGAGCAGTCTTGTTCTGCCACATGCTCCCTGTCATCAAGGCTGCTGCCTTGGTATAGTCTGAAAAATAACAGGGCCAAATGACTATGGACTGAATAAAAGTAAACCTTTTCTCTTTATAAATTGATTATCTCAACAATTTGCTATAGTAATTGAAAGCTGACAGACACAATCTTGAGCACATGTGACCTTTGTGGGGAGGGTGTAGGATGATTCTCTGTGCTTAGAAATTCATTCAACAAGTTTGGTAGATGTCTTGTTTTTCCTATAAGTAGGTCCCTTGGATTAAACAAGTAAGTTAGAAAAACAGTGCATCAAGTTCAAACCATGTTCCAATGAGATTTTTCCATTTGTGTTTTAATCCTTATCTGCTCTGAAGCTTATTTCTCCGTTGGTTCAGGAAGAGTTGTGACTTATTCCCAAATACTTCAGCATTACCTGCCAATACTAAAAGTCTTCTGTATAATGCCAAGTCCAGTGTATATGTCTCTTATATATTGTTGCTGTTATTAGAACTGTTAGAGACAGAGTGGTAACTTAGAACTTGATAATCTTTTAATTATTCTTTTGTTTTGAAAAAACATATTTTACAAGAAAACAAGATGTGAAGGCTTATGGTCAAGAAGGCACAGGAAGTTTACTCTTATGCTTGCAAGTTGCAATGATAAACACATACAGTTGTAAATCTATAATTAAATATGTAATAATGATGGATAAGCTAAAATAGAAAATGAGAAGAAATAGGCATTCTTTAAAGATATATATCTTTGGGTCAGAAACAAACTCTAAGTCATAAAGTCAGTCGCTGTGGATTCCATAATAAGTAGATAAGTGACAGCTAAGAGTTTGGTCCCTGAAGGATAATGGGACAAAACCAAACTAATATAAATACATGGAGGTCTGTAGTTAGATTCATTACTCAAAACCCTAATCTTCAAGTCTTTTCCCACCATTCCTAGGTCTTGACAGTGAGTTTAAGAAATTGGCAAGTAACTGCTGTCTGTAGCAATGGATTGTAGTAAACTCTGACCCAGGTTTGCAATAAGTTCAAACTCAAAAACTAAAAGGTGAACCCAGGAAGATAGTGGACTGATAAATGTACCTGGTATCCCCAGTGTTTCCTTCAGTAGGAGCTCTCAGATGATGCAATATTAACAATTAATGATGGTTAAACAGGGATGAATTAGCACAGAGGAAAATAAAAGGGAAGACAATCAAACAAAAACAACCCTGTTGAGATACACAAAAGATGTTACATTGAAACTAGATGCAGGTATAGTGGAGCATGCCTTTAATTCCCACCACTCAGGGGGCTGAGGCAAGAGGATTTAAGTTTTACACTAGCCTCAGCAATTTAGTGAGACCCGGTCTCGAAATTAAAAAACAAATTAAAAAATAACAATAAAAAAATGTTGGGAATATGGCTCAGAGATAAAGTGCCCCTGAATCCAATCCCTGGTTAGAAAAAAAAAAGGAAAGGAATTAATTGTAAATTTTGAAAATCAAAAATATACTTTAAAAATTTAAGCCTATTATAATGGATTTCATAAACTACATATGGTTGAAGACAGCTAATGATTTGTAAGAAGGTACAGAAGAATTCATGTAGCATGCATAAGAGAAAGCAAGAGAAAAAGAACAGTAAAAGATGCATATGTTAATTAGGAAGAACTCAAGAGGGTTGGGATGTGGAGAATGGTACAGAAGTGGCATATGAAGAGAAAATATTTGACTATTTTCAATCATTAGGTCAAAAGTTTGCTCTGAGTATAAAAGTGAAGTAGTGAAAATAATTTCAATGTGGACTCATTGCACTGAATCTTCCTAAGAAGAGAGATTATTGTTAATCTTGATAGCCACTGGAGGTGGGGGAAACCCAGACTGATAAATCTTCAGCAAACCTGAGTCAGCAAAAATGCATAACAAAAATAGTGAATTAAAGTTTTTAAAGGACTAAGGGAAACTCATTGTTTAAATCAAGACTTTTATACCCAACCATATTATTTTCCACAAATGAGTAAAAAATAAAGATCAAAATAGTTGTGTTCCAAGGTTAAGAAATTTTATCATTAATCAAGAGGCACTTATATAGGAACTGTTAAAAATCTAAATTACCAAGAAGGAAAATAAGAGGAAAAGCATAGAATACAAAGTGAATTAAAAAAAAAATTACACACACCAAAAAATATTGATAAATATATTTGATTTTGTCATAATTGAAAAAAGAGTGCATCTGGTATGCTTTTTCTTCTTTCATCTAAAAGAATAAAATGGGGGAAATTTTTATGACTCTAACATAGGACCAACCCCAAAGAGCCCCCAATGATCAAAGATAAAACAATATTTATTGAAGGAGCAATAAAATCAATACGGGAGAATTAAGTTATAACCCTACACATAAAATAAACATCCATGAGTCCATACTTACATGAATACATTGTTGAATAAATAAATACAAGAAGAAAAGAGATAAGTCTCCCATACAGAAGGATTCCACGTAGTATATCCATAATCTCTCCCTTGAAGCGGGTGAAGCTTAACTCCCATCACTTTTGTGGAAGCTTCATTTAGCTACTTGCTTCAGATGCAAAGTATGGAAAGGGGGAAGTAAAGAAATCCTGTAAACACTACTTCGACAGGTAATCAAGGTCAACAACATCAATAAAAAGTAATGTTAGAGTGTGTAACTGTGTTAGGATGTGACAAGAATCTTTCTCTTATTCTTTTCAAAGCCCTTCAACCCCAGTTAAACAATGTGAAAAACTCTCAGAGAAAATGGGAGGACTAATGTTGCTGGGGATTTAGAAATGAGAAGAAAGAAAGGGGAGTGGCAGGAGGCAGAATCTTCTTTTGTGAATATTTTAATTTAGAAAAACAAAATGAGAGAAAACGAAGCCCGACTCAGGTCGAGTTGGAGGAGCAGAGGAAATGAGTGAACGGATAAAGCTGTAAGAGTGAAGACAGAAGAGACTGACAACTGTCCAGTAATAATGGCAACATCCAAGCAGGATTTGACTTCTGTGTTAAGGACACCACTCTGGAGATGATGGAGGGAAAGGAAAATGGATTTTGTGACTGGTGATGGTGTTTTGGTTTAGAAAACTGAATTTAAGCATAGAAGTATATGTGAGACTGAACTCTAATTACCAGGGCTTTCTTGTCTATGGTTTATACACAAAGCTAAAGGGAAATAACTTACCTTTCCTCTTTTCTTCCCTTCCCTCCCTCCCTCCCTTCCTCCCTTCCTCCCTTCCTTCCTTCCTTCCTTCCTTCCTTCCTTCCTTCCTTCCTTCCTTCCTTCCTTCCTTCCTTCCTTCCTTCCTTCCTCCCTTCCTCCCTTCCTTTCTTTCCTCTTTCCTTTCTTTTTCCCCCCTCCCTCCCTCCCTCCCTCCCTTCCTTCCTTCCTTCCTTCCTTCCTCCCTCCCTTCCTCCCTTCCTTTCTTTCCTCTTTCCTTTCTTTTTAAGAGTAACCCATATTCCTCAATGTTATTAAGAAGGCGACACCTAAATATAGGGTAGCTATAGGAAGCTGTACTTCACAGGTCACGTTTCCTCCAAAAAAGCAGACTTGGGAGAGAAGCTTTGAACAGATGCAAGCATGACCAGAGGGAATTCCTAGAAAGCCCTCTGAGCCTGAACTGAGAACTCGCACCTTGCTTCAAAGAGATGACTCTTTCCTGAGTTTTCTCATGCTCTCCTAAATTCAATGGGGCGCTTGTCTTAACTACAGGTGGTTCCCCACTTACAGCAACTTGACTTCCAGTGAGTCACCAGCTCAGTGCTCTTCCAACTACTCAGAGCCCTGGCAGGAGGCCACAGAGAGCTGCATCATTGGCACGGTCTGCTCTCTGACATGCACTAATGTTTAAGACCCTATGTCCTGGGTCCTTGACTTCAATGACCTCTTGAGAGCCTACCCAGCTTCCCCTGCCCGGGTTCTCCTTGGTGCTTTGTCTCAAACATTCCCTATCAATAATCAATAATAACAATGTCAAATACATTTTATAAAGCTTTGCTATATACTCTTGTGCACATGTGTGTTCATTTTGTACTAATACTAATCACCAAACATTTATTAAGCAATCACTATAGCAATCTTTTTGGACAGATGTGTTTGTTTAATCCCTTTAGAGACTTTGAGAGGGACAGAGCAAGCTGTGTTTTGCTTATAGGTACATTTAGGTTTAAAAACGATGCATGACTTGAATGAAACCAAAAAAACTTATGTACAGCAGAGTGGGAACTAATATAAAAGTTTTCCAACTCTAAATCCTGTTTCCTTTTAATTAATCAATATTGTCCTTCCTCTGGAAGCCCACTGTGTGTCTGATAATTTTATTGTTCAAATCTGTTAATTATATACACTGAAAACCTTTATGCTATGTAGCATATGTTTATAACAATGTCAAATAATTAATTTTTATAGAGATTCTGTGATCAATGACAGAATATGAGCATCAGGCTATTGATAGGAAATTATCCCTTATTATTCCATTGTATTGGAAAACCAAAGTCCACCTGAATCATTTAATCTACGGCCTGAGTGTTTAGCTTTAAATTTAAGAATTGTATTAGAGTAATCTAGGGAATGATTAGAAGGCAAAGGTTTTGAAAGAGAAATTTTGCCTTCATCTTTATTTCTGGGGTACAAATAATGTGAAATTTAAATTAGAGATTCAGAAACCTAGACATTTCTTTTGCATTTCAAAGTTTTCCTAATCAAGAATATTTCTTCTTGATAATTTTGGATGAATTGTCATTCAGAGGTGTCAATGCACTATCTTCTGAGGTCCTCTTGTTGTCTACCAAAACTTCTCAGAGATTCTTATCACCTTGGTGAATTGTCATGGACTAAGGTCTGGTCCCTGACTCTGCAGATAAGAAATCCAACCTATCATCACCCCAGTTTACCCACTTTACAGTGGCAGTGCTGACAACACTCCTGGATACTTTCTTTCTTTGGCATCTTCAATTTCCTGATAAGGTTGGCGGCTCCTTTAGTGCTGAAAAGCACTTCTGTCCCCTTTGATCATGTGTTGAGTCCAATGATGGGACCAGCTGAGTGGAGCCCCTCACCCTGGTTACAGTACTAAAGTTTAATAGACACAGACAAAAATCCCAGGACTCTCCCCTTTCCTCACCAGTGAATTACTTTTAGAGAGCACTTAAATGCTTTCTAAAGTTGAATAAAATACAAAAGAAACTATTCCTTTTGAAGACTTCTTTGTAAATTGTATGGATCGATCGCATAACACTGAAAAAAGTTGAAAAAAATATGGTACCTATCCAGAATAACAGCTTAATAGTAAAGCAAATATAATCTGCATGTATTTTCTTATAGCTTTTAATTCACAATTTAATTTTTAAAAATTTTTTTAATTTAATTTTTTTTTTTGGTCTCCAAAAGACTTAGGTCAAAATATAGTACCTTCATTCAAATCAAAAAATAGTATCCTCATTCATGTGTAGACCCACTAGCTCTATTCCTCAGAAGAAACTGTTTGCATTTTAAAAGTGTTTTGGCTGCTAAATAGATATGTATTTCTGTACTTCTAGATGCTGTTAATTCTTTTTCTTAATTTATCAGTTCCATTCATCATCCAGTGACTTTTCACAATAGCTAAGGTTGATCTTATATATTTCTCCCATTTCTTCTTTCTGTGTACAGTTGGTACATGATTACCTCTGTAATCATGGGTTCTGCGTCATTGGAATAAAAGGTGAATTCACCATGGATTGAAAATATTTGGAAAAATTTGCATTTGTGCTAAATAATACTGTTTTTCATTATTTTGTAAGCAGGGCAGTATAGCAACTATCCACTCAGTTTCTACATTGTGCTAGGTATTAAAAATAATCTATTTAAAGTATGCAGGACGATTGTGCAGGTTATATATGAATAGGATGCTGTTTTACTTAAGGAACTCCAGCATCATTGGGTTTTGTGGTCTGAGGGTGTTCTGGAGCAATTCCCTAGGATCAGCAGGGACAACTGCATATCACTTTAGATAAAAATCTGTAGTTTGTGGGAGTTCTGTTTTCTCAATAGTTAGGAAATAAGGCTGTTGGACAAAAGCGAAGAAAGGAGATTTTGGAGAAGTGAGGAGTGAGTAGGATATGGGAAAGAGTGGCCTAGAAGAGCATGAGAAGAATTTGATTAATTATTCTAACATTTTGGGTTTTCATGAAAAGATAAAGAAGAGTCGATAAATCCATGGTGTCAACTTTTCATGTTTCAAAAACAACAAAAAACATTTTTAAGAAAATAATTTATCTACAAAACATGCAAATGACTCTACGCTATGAGTTCTTATTTACCTTGAATATTATGGGCCATTGTACACCTTGGTTAAAAATTAATAAATATACTTTGAACTTCAAAGATGGGGCATGTCCAAGTGTTCATGTACTCCTTGATCGTCAAACCCACTAAGGACAATGTCTGTGATTATGCTAAAGTTTGATGGTAATAGAAAAACTACAATTTTTTTCCTCCAAAGAACTGAATCTAGGTCAAATCCACCAAAAGAATTATGTGACTTGATTATTTTAGGATTTTAAGCTGTGTGTTTATAAGGAAGCTCATTATGCTGGGAATAGCATGACTTTGGGTTTGAAGAGTCACATGTTTGGTTTGAATCTCAATTCTGCCAGTTAAATTCCTCATCTATTAAAATGTCCAAAATAATATTTTCTTCACGTAATAAAATGAGAAAACTACAGGTTTCCGTATCTATTACAATAACATTTCCCTTGCAGCAATGTCCTGTGGAGTGGAAGTCATTTGCTCATAGGACCAGCTACTTTGCAGGTCCTTTAATAATTAGAAGGGGCTCCACTGCAGGACCCCATGGTAGCAATGCTATGGAGTATTTGCTGGAGACTATGATTAGGGTGTGCCATTTATATTTAAAGCAAAGACATTTCAAAGTCAATGGATGAGCAAAAAAAGTCATCAAGTTCCTTGGTATTCAAGGCAACACTGACATTGTTATTGACATGGGATTCAGCCCTGGGGGTGAAAACTCTTCACCTTCCCCACTTCCAGTTCACCATCATCCCAGGTTGAAACCTCTTCACTTACTATCTCTCCTTCCCACCCAGCCTACTGCACACAAAATTAAACCCAAAGCAAATAAAGCATAACAAAAACAAACAAAAAGTCACACAAGTGCCTCAGTGACTCCAATCCTTCCTCACCTTGCTGTGCTACTTGACCCCATCAAGGATCTGAATCCTTACTGAGTATTACCAGCTCAGATTCCGGACAAAGTAGGTGGAGAGTAAATATTTACTAAGTAAATGAGTGGATGGTGTAAACAGCCCACAGTTCCTCCCATCATTCTGTTTCCAGCTAATGACATTGTATCCGATTATTGGTTGCAGTAAAAAGCCTTGGATTCTTTCTCATTCCTAATATTTATTTGGTCAGCAAGTCCCAGCAGTTTGACCTCAAAAATAACTCTAAACTTCCCTCCTCTCACCTCTGTCATATTATCTCACCAACGTGTTGTCATTGTTTCTTAACTGGTCTCGTGATCTCTGTCTGACCCCATCGTAGTTTCTTCTTGTACATGGCTTCTATGGTAAACACTCTAAAATATGGACCCAACAGTGTTTCCTAAACCCTTGTTGACTTACTGCTATAAAAATCTTTAGAGTTCCCCACGTCTTACATGATGTTCATTGTCTTCAGTTTACCTCCTTAACTTCGTTTCTAGCCTGTTATTCATCATTTGCTCCAGTCAAATACGTTTCTGTTCCATTGTGCCTACACCTACTCTTTCATTACCTCTGTGCCTTTTTACTTTGTTTTTGTTAATTTAAACATCTTCTTTCTCTTATTTTTCTGGATAAAATGCATTTAATCTCTACACTGAAAAACATTTGTGCATCCTGACTCAAGAATAAATTAATGCTTCCTCCTGTGTGCCCCACCTCTTACTGTAAAGAGTTATAATGACTTTTGACATGCCTCTGGACCCTGAGACTAATGTTGGGAGAAATCCTAGTTCTTGGCTGGCAGCAGTGAATGTCTTAAGTGTGTAGGGAAAACTTGCAGGGAGGAGTGTTCAGCTTCTCCTACGTAGGAAAGTAAACTACTGCCCCAAGTTAACTCAGTGTAACTAAGGGAACCCATATAGGAACCTGGTGGTCTGATCCCCCGTGGCACATTGTGATTGGGCAAGAAACCTATAAAATGTATAGCTGTTCCCACAATAAACTAGTTGGCAGGCTGATGGCCACAATCCTGCTTCCACCCAACTCCCAGAGTCTGGGATCTTGACTCTGCACCCTTAACCTGCATATGAGCTAACCTGGCACAAGAGAAAAACTACAGACTGACCATCTCTGTGGAAGGATCCTTGTCCTACTCTCCTTTGTATTAGTTTCCTGTGTCTTCTTCAACAAATTATCACAAACTTAGTGACTTGAAACGAAGTGCAGTTCTGGAGGTGTCACTGAGCCAAGTTCAAGTCTTCTTTGGACTGTGCCTCTAGCAGGTGGTTTAGTAGCATAAAGCCTGGACGGGTGGATTATTTGTGTCACAAATTTGAAGAATGAAATCTGCAGATACAAGGGTGAGAGTAAAGTAGCAGGATTTATTAGAGTAACAGAAAGAAAGAAAGTACAGCTTTTGAGGTCAGAAGAGTCCCAAGAGAGGGATGCCAATCGGGTATTTTGTCTAGTTTTATGAACTTGGCTTTCCCTATAGGTGGTTGGTGGGATGATATGTAAATGTAGGATTCAGAAAGGGGCCGATCAACTCTATGTTGTCTTCTTTAGCAAATCTGGAGGAAAGTGATTTCTAAGCCTATACTAGCACAAGGGTGGGAGAAAGGATTTGTAAGCTGAAGAGGGAGTGCTTGTGTAAGGCCCCCAAAAAGGAAACCCCAACTCTGTCCCATGGATCGAAGGCAACCCCAATCAACCGCAGGAGGCATCACTTGATGCAAACCACAAGAGGTGTTTATTCCAGCGCACTGGGACCCGACTCGTGACTCACTCAGGAGTCCAGGAGTCGAGTCCCTAGCAGAAAATCTTGTAGGTTTATAAAGGCAGAGACCACACATCGGGAGGGGTCGCACATGAAAGGGAAAAGGGGAACAAAGCTGCCGGGAAATTTCAAAGGGGGTCTGGGTTTGCTGATAACATACAACATGTTTCACAATGTTTTACAACAGGGTGTAGATTCTGGTGTCTTAACTTCCTGAATACTATCTTGCTCCAATTACTCTTTTACTCTCTGTTTGGGGCTGTTTCCTGGAACAGCTTTAAGGGCTTTGTTCCCATTACTGGGAGGGAAACCTTAGGGAGTTGAGATAAAACAGACAGCTTAAAAAATGTCCATTCTTTCACTTGGAGAAGGGGTAAATTTTGTGGTTGACTGTGGCTAGGGCTAGGGCTAGGGGTAAATAGGAAAGCAGTTGTGGTTGAAGCTGTCAGGGGCAAGGATAAGATGTTCTAGCCAAGGAGGAGCTGGTGTGTTTGTAACTGTCAGAGGCAGAGACAGGGTGTTTTCTAGGCCTGACGTCTCCTTCTAGGATGGCATGATCTCATTCCCTCCTTCCCTTCTTTGAGGCCCTTATCCTGCCTTGTGGGGGGTCCTCTCTGCCTCGTGTGAAGAAGAAAAGGGTTAACTGCCGGAGGAGGATGTTGGCAGTTTTTCTATCTAATACCCAAAAAACTTATCTACTCAATGAACACACAAGAGCCAATACTCTTTTCTAGTGAGAGGGGGCGTGATGGGTCTGGCATACCAGCTCTGTCCTCTTACTATAACATGGAGTCACCCAACTCTCCTTTATTTATAATATACAGGTAAAGGGGGCAAGGACCAGGAGGACCTTTTGCTGTGATGGACAGGATAGGGTGGAGTTAGGGAGCCATCTTCTTAGGGGAAAATTCCAGAAGGAGACAGAGGACCACTCCCACACAATGCCACATGCTTCCTGGCAGTTCCTAGAAGCCAGGTCTCTGTGTCCCATGGCTCAACCTAGTCTGATTCTGCTAAATAAGGATGACTTCTCACACTACCTGTCCACAGGTGGTCTACCTTCCTGCCTCAGTTTGAGAAGAGGGGCCATTTCTTATCTCTTCCAGCTTTTGGTGGCTAACCACATCTGTTGGCTTGTAGCCACATCCTTCCATGCTCCCCCTCCGTGGTCACACTGATTTCTCCTCTTCCATCTGTGTCAAATTTCTGTCTCCCTTTTATAAAGAGAATTGTGATGGCATCAAGGGCACAATTAGATAATCCAGGATAATTTCCCCATCCCAAATTCCTTATTAATCACATCTATAAATACTTCCTCCTGATGATATCAGCACAGCTTCCAAGGACTAGAATCTTTGGGGACCATCATTGAATCTCCTATAGTTTAATCCTTCCCTCTCTCCAATCACCAAAGTTTCATATCCATCTCATATGCAAAATACATTTGCACTATTAGGGTTTGGATATGAGGCGTTCCCCCAAATCTCTTGTGTTAAAGCAGCAATGTTCAGAGGTAAAGTGATTGGATTGTGAGAGTTGTGACCTAATCAGTCCAACCTAGTTTGAATGACTGATGGTAACTATAGACAGGTGGGGGTGTAGCTGTAGGAGGTGGGTCATTGGAGTATGTACCCTGGAAAGGTACATTTTCCCTGAGATCCCTTCTCCATCTCTGTCTGCTTGCTGGCCCTGATATGAGGTAGGCATATTTCCTTGACTGGGCTCTTTCCTTAAGATGTGCTGTCTCATCTCAGGCCCAGAGCAATGCCGCTGGCCAATCATGGACTGAACTTCTGCAACTATGAGCCCCAAGTAAACTTTTCATCCTCTAACTTGTTCTTGTCAGGTACTTGGTCATCATGATGGAAAAGCTAGCTAAAACATGCTTCATCCCATTGTCTCCAACAATTTTAATCAATTACAGCATAAACTGCAGTCCAAAATCTTATTAAGTATCATTAGATGAAAAGTTTCAAATCTCATCACCAAAACACCTCAGTCAGAATATGTGAGATTCTGTCTGAGTCAAACTTCTCCATCTGTGAATCTGTGAAACTAGAGATTATATTATCTGTTCACAAAATACAATGGTGTGGTAGACATAGTAAAATAATCACACAAATTTCCTATACCCAAGGGAAGAAAATGGAAGGGAGAAAGAACTTACTGGTTCCAACTAATTTTGAAATTCAACAGGGAAAACCCCATTATGTTTCAGGGCCTGCAAATGATCTTATGTGGCCCAAAGTTTGGGCCTACTACTCTCTTTTGGAGTTATACCTGATTTTTCTTCAAGGGTAAAATTTGTCTGAAGTTGAGTAAGTTTTGTTAACCTGTTTCTTGTTTCTAGAATTTTTGGAGTCTGGCAGACTTTGTTAATTCTGTCCTGTCTCTGTTACTTTCAGTTCCACCTGACAGTGTCTCTGCTGATATAACATTCTCAAAAATGTTGAGCTTTCCTATTTATATCATGGACAGTCCTCTGTTAGGTTAAACAGTCCTTTAAAGATATTTCCTGGTTAATCCTCTCTGTATCCCTGTCTTTTGCTGAGATGACTGAGGAGATCCACATATCTCTTCAGCACTAACAAGAGTTGTATAGCCACACTTTGGATCTTCTCTCCAGAGCACACTTTCTCCATGGGGTATTTTATAATTTTGCCATCTCTTGAAGTCTGAATTTGCTGAGAATTTCTCCAGCTAAAAATGTGTTGACTCTTTTTTTTTTTTCATACAATTCTTTCAACTTACCTCTTTCCACTCACATTTTACTAAAACAGGAAGAAAAAAAAAAGCATTTAAGCTGCACTTTGAACATTTTGCTTGAAATCTCAGATAAATGCCTGAGTTCATTCCTTCACGTCTTCCCTTTGACATTAGTATAGTGCACGATTCAGTTAACAAGCTGCCACTGTACAATAAAAATAGACACTCCTTTGCTTTCTCATAGTATAGCACTTCTGAGCTTTACCAGAAGTGCCTTTAATGGTCATATCTCTACCAGCAGTCTGTTCAAGGCAATCTAGGGTTTTTATGTCACGTGTCTCAAAATCTTTCTGGCCCCTACCCATTATATGATATCAAAACACCTTTTGTATATTTGCTTGTTTTACATTTGTTTTACTCTGAACCCTAACTCCTCGTACAAATGTCTGTATCAACTAAGTCTCTACCAGAGAAATAGAATGAATAAGATCACTTTATCTATCAATAGATGATCAACAGATGATGATTAATTTATTACACAAATAACTGTCTTATGCAGTGGTAGGGGCTTGTAAGGTAAAGTTTAATTCCACAGCCATCAGGGAGGGCTGGCTGGAACACTCAAGCACAATGGTGAACTACAGTCCACAGTCAGAATTTCTTCTTCTTCAGGAACACCTTAACTCTTTATTTTTAAAATTTTTATTTATTTATTTTTTCCACTTTTTTTGACAGTGCTAAATAATTAAAAAAAATTTTTATACATGTATATAAGGGAATAATGTCTGTCTCAATCTACGCTCCTTCCCATCCTCACCCACTCCACCCCTCTACTCACTCCCCTTCTCCCCTCTCTACAGTCCACAGTTCCTTCATTCTTCCCTACCCATTGCCCACTATGGATCAGCATCCTCTTATAAGAGAAAACATTGGTTTTGGGGGATTGACTTATTTCACTTAGCATGATATTCCAATCCCATCCATTTACCTGCAAATGCCATAATTTCATTCTTCTTAAAGGCTGAGTAATATTCTATTGTGTATATGTACCATATTTTCTTTATCTATTCCTCTGTTGAAGGGCATGTAGGTTGGTTCCATATTAGCCATCAAGAATTCAGCTGCTATAAACATTGACATGGCTGCATCACTGTAGTGTGCTGATTTTAAGTCCTTTGGGTATAGGCTAGGAGAGGGCTGGCTGGGTCAAATGGTGGTTCCATTCCAAGTTTTCTGAGGAATCTCCAAACTGCTTTCCAAAGTGGTTGCACCAATCTGTGGTCCCACCAACAATGTATGAGTGTACCTTTTTCCCCACATCCTCATCAACACTTATTATTGCTTCCATTCCTGATAATTGCCTTTTTGACTGGCAAGAGATGAAATCGTAGAGTAGTTTTGATTTACATTTCTCTAATTGCAAGAGATGAACATTTTTTAATATATTTGTTGATCAATTGTATTTTTCTTCTGTGAAGTGTCCATTCAGTTCCTTAGCTCATTTGTTGATTGGGTTACTTGTATTTTTGGTGTTAAGTTTTTTGAGTTCTTTATATATCCTGAAGATTAGTGCTCTATCTGAGGTGAGGGTAGTGAAGATTTTTTTCCCCTCTGTAGGCTTTCTCTTCAAATTATTGATTGTTTCCTTTGCTGAGAAGAAGATTTTTAGTTTGAATCCATCCCATTTATTGATTCTTAATTTTACTTCTTGCACTTTAGGAGTCTTGTTAAGGAAGTCAGGTCCTAAGCTGACATGATGAAGATTTGGGCCTACTTTTTCTTCTATTAGGTGCAGAGTCTCTGTTTTAGTGCCTGTCTTTGATCCACTTTGAGTTGACTTTTGTGAAGGGTGGAAGATAAAGGCTTAATTTCATTTTGTTGCATATGAATTTCAAGTTTTCCCAGAATCATTTGTTGAATAGGCTATCTTTTCTCCGGTGTATATTTTTGACACCTTTGTTGAGTATGAGATAATTTTATTTATGTGGGTTTGTCTCTGTGTCTTCTGTTTTGTACCATTCGTACCAATACCATTCTGTTTCTATTACTATTTCTTTGTAGTATCTTTTAAGGTCTGGTAGTGTGATGCCTCCTGCTTCACTCTTCTTGCTAAGGATTCCCTTGGCTATTCTGGGTCTCTAATTTTTCCAAATGAATTTCGTGATTGAATTTTATATTTCTATGAATAATGTCATTGGATTTTAGTAGGAATTGCATTAAATCTATGTAACACTTTGGGTAGTATGGTCATTTTGACAATAGTAATTCTGCCTATCCAAGAGCATGGGAGGTCTTTCTATGCTCAAAGAGCTTCTTCAATTTCATTCTTTAGTGTTCTATAGTTTACATTGTAGAGGTCTTTCACCTCTTTTTTTGAATTGATTCCCAAGAATTTTATTTTCTTGAGGTTATTGTGAATAGGGTAGTTTTCCTAATTTATCTTGTGGTGAATTCATTGCTTATGTATAGACAAGCATTTGATTTATGGGTATTGATTTTATATCCTGCTCCTTTGCTGAATTCATTTATGAGTTCTAGAAGTTTTCTCATGGAATTATTTGGATCTTCTAAATATAGAATCATGTCATCAGCAAATAGTGATAGTTTGAGTTCTTCTTTTCCTCTTCTTGTCCCTTTAATTTCTTTTGTCTGCTCTATCTGGGGTTTCAAGGATGATGATGAATAGAAGTGGTGAAAGAGAGCATCCTTGTCTTGTTCACGTTTTTAAGGGGAAATGCTTTCAATTTTTCTCATTTAGATTGATGTTGGCCATGGGTTTAACATGGATAGCTTTTACATTGTTGAGGTATATTCTTACTATCACTAGTTTTTCTAGTGTTTTGAGCATGAAAGTGTGCTGTATTTTGTCAAATGCTCTCTCTGCATCTTTTGAGATATTCATATGATTCTTGTCTTTAAGTCTATTGATAATGGTATATTATGTTTATTGATTACCTTATGTGGAATCAACCTTGCATTCCAGGGATGAACCCCACTTAATCATGGTGCATTATCTTTTAAATATATTTTTGTATGTGATTTGCCAGAATTTTATGGAAAATTTTTGCTTCTATGTTCATGAGGGATATTGGTTTGAAGTTTTCTTTCCTTGATGTATATTTGTCTGGTTTTGGTAAAAGGGTGATTCTAGCCTCATAGAAGGAGTTTGGAAGGGTTCCCTTGTTTTCTATTTCATGGAATAATTTGAGGAGTATTCGTGTTAATTCTTCTTTGAAGGTGTTGTAGAACTCAGCTGAGATTCTGTCTGGTCCTGGGCTTTTCTTGGTTGGTAGGCTTTTGATGGTATCTTCTATTTCATTACTTGACATTGACCTGTTTAAATTGTGTGTGTCCTCCTGCATCAGTTTGGGTAGTTCATATGTCTCTAGAAATTTGTTGATGTCTTCAAGTTTTTCTATTTTATTTGAGTATAAATTTTCAAAATAGTTTCTAATTATCTTCTGTACTTCAGTAGTATCTATCATGATATTTCCTTTTTCATCATGAATTTTAATAATTTGAGTTTTCTTTCTTTCTCTTTGTTAGGGTAGCTAAGGGTTTATCAGTTTTACTTATTTTATCAAAGAACCAACTTTTTGTTTTGACAATTTTTTGAATTGTTTCTTTTGTTTCAATTTCATTGATTTCAACTCTGATTTTAATTATTTCCTATCTTCTGCTGCTTTTGGTGTTGAAATTTTCTTCTTTTACTAGGGCTTTTAGATGTAATGTTAGGTCATTATTTGTTCACTATTTTTTTAAGGTATGAGCTCAATGCAATGCACTTTCCTGTTAGCACTGCTTTCATAGTGTCCCGGAGATTTTGATATGTTGATCGGTGTTCTCATTTACCTCTGTGTATTTTTTATTTCCTCCTTGATTTCTTCTTTTATCCATTCATTATTCAATAGCATGCTATTGAGTGTCTAGGTGCTGAAGTACTTGCTATTTTTTATTTTATCATTGATTTCTAGTTTCGTTACATTATGATCTGATAGAATCCATGATAGTATCTCTATATTTCTGTATTTGCTGAGAGTTGCTTTGTGGCATAATATATGATCTATTTTAGAGAAGATTCAATTTGGTTTTGAATTGTTTCAATACTTTATATATGTTCATTAAGCCTAAATCACTGATTGCATTATTTAATTCTATAGTTTCTTTATTTAGTTTTTGTTTGGAAGATCTATCCAGTGATGAGAAAGGTGTGTTAAAGTCACCTGTATTATTGTATTGTGGTCTATTTGATTCTTGAATTTGAGAAGGGTTGATTTTATGTACATAGATGCTTTATTGTTTGGAGCATATATATTTAAGATTGTTATGTCTTGTTGGTGTATGATTCCCTTAAATGGTATGAAATGTCCTTCTTTATCCCTTCTGACTAATTTTGGTTTGAAGTTCACTTTGCCTGATATGAAGATGGAAACCCCTGCTTGTTTACACAGTCCATGTGATATATTTTTTCCAAACCTTTCCTAGGAGGTGAGTCTCTCAAAGACAGCATATTGTGTGTTCTTTTTTTAAAATTCAATCTGACAATCTATGTCTTGATTGATAAGTTTAGACTATTAACATTCAGGGTTACTATTAAGATATGATTTGTATTTCTGATTCTTTTGGTTTATTTTTACTTTTTAACTTGATTTAGTTTCTCTTTTGATTGACCTTTCCTTTAGTGTAGTTTCTCCCTTTGCTGGTTTACGTTTTTTTTTTTTTTTTTTTTTTTTTTTTTCATTTCTTCCTTATGGAATGTTTGTCTGAGAATATTCTGTAGTGCAGGTTTTCTAGTTGTGAATTTTTTTAACTTTTGTTTATCATGGAAAGTGTTTATATCATCTTCAAATCTGAAGCTTAATTTTGCTAGATATAAAATTCTTGGTTGGCATCCATTTTTCTTTCAGAGTTTGATATATGCTATTCTAGGATCTCCTGATCTTGAGGGTCTAGGTTGAGATATCAACTGAGATCCAAATTGGTTTTCCCCTGTATATAATCTGATTTTTTTTCTCTCACAGACTTTAAAATTCTATCCTTATTCTGTATGTTAGTTATTCTCATTATAATGTGCCTTGGTGTGGGTCTGCTGCAATTTTGTACATTTGGGGTCCCATAAGCCTCTTGTAGTTGATTTTCCATTTCATTCTTTAGATTTGGAAAATCTTCTGATATTATGTCATTGAAAAGATTATGCATTCATTTGGTTTCTATCCCCACACCTTCGTCTACTCTGATAAATCTTAAATTTGTTCTTTCCATGTTATCCCATATTTCTTGGAAGTTTCTTACCATCTTCTCTCTGTGGTCAGCTTTATTTTCAAGAGCATATATTTTGTCTTCATTGTCTGAGGTTCTGTCTTCCAAGTAGTATAGTCTGTTGGGGACACTTTCCATTGAATTTTTAATTTGGTTTATTGTTTCTTTCATTTTGAGGATTTCTGCTTGATTCCTGTTTATAATCTCTGCCCCTTTATTGAAGTGATCTTTCACTTCCTGTATTTTCTCTCCAACACCATCCTTTATTTTGAAGATCAATCTAAGGACATATTTTCTAAACTCCATCTCTGACATTTCTACTACTGTGTTGTCTATGGATTCTATTGCTGAAACATCTTGGTTTGTTTGAGAGACTTTGTTCCCTTGTTTTTTCATGTTGTTTGCATGTCTTCTCACCTAGTGGAATGGAGCTGAGGCAGTGCAAATTCTACCCTGCAGTCTGCTGGTGTCCCTGAAGGTTTCCAGTACCTCACCTGCTTGCATAATGACAATGGACTTCCAGGTAACAGGAGGCAGCAGGCAATCTGCTAGTGGTTTGCAGGTGGTCTGTAGGCAAACAGAAGATGATACGCAGGTGGACATTGGGTGGTGGGTGACAGGTAGGTGAAACCCAGGCCATGGGCAGGCAAGAGGTGTGCAAACAGCAGATGATAGGTAGCTATCAGTGAGCGACCCACGCTCTAAAAGCAGGCAACATGCTAACAGAAGGTGGATGATTGCAGAGGATGAATGGGGTAAACAGCAGGGGATCCATGGCAGTTGGACTGCCTCACAAAGAAACAGCATTTCCTCTGCTTGAATTCTGAGTTATGGAATGGCAAGGAGTGCAGTCTCCCTCTAGTCTGCCATCTTGGATCCTTCAACCAACACCTTAACTCTTAAGCCAAAAAGGGTTGACCAAACTATTTAGGATAATCTGCTTCACTTACAGGCAATTGATTATAAACTTGGATCACATTTACAAAATATCTTTTCAGCATCACCTAGATCATTATTCTATTGAATAACTGGGGCCTGGAATGATAACCTATAAAACTGACCATTGTGACTAGTGATTAGGATGGATTCTGGTGCAGAGTAGACTCTCTTTTAATTGTTGCTGAATAAATAAATGAATGATGTCTCACCCTGTGAACTGTACTTTGGTTATCTTTGCTTCTATGTGGAATTCGAATTCTATGGCTAATTTCTTAAATAACACTAACATAAAACAACCATTTCTGCCTTAAGTCTATGCTATTCTTCAACACTGAAACAGCCCCACTGAGTACATTTCCCATGCCTGATCTTTCTTCATGAATTGTCATGAGGCCATGAGCATTATTGGTACAGTGAAACATTGATAAGAAGGGAAATGACTAATTTTGAGTGGGAAGTATTTAGTAGGTGTTTTAGTCAGTTTTCTTTTGCTGCTGTGACTAAAAGATCTGACGGGACAATTGTAGTGGGGAGAAAGTTTATTTGAGAACTCACAGTTTTAGAGGTCTCAGTCCATAGAAGGCCAGCTCCATTCTTGGAGCTCGAGGTGAGGCAAACATCATGGTGGAAGAGGTTGGCAGAGGGAAGCAGCTCACATGGTGATCAGAAATCAGAGAGAGAGGTCTCCATTTACCAGATACAAATATATATCTCAAAAGTTTGTCACCCCTAATTCCCACCTCCTCTAGCCATACTCTACCACTTCAGTTCCAACTTAATTAATCCCATCAGGGATTAATTTATTGAATGGGTTAAGACTCTTACAACCCAATCATTTCTTCTCTGAACCTTCTCACACTGTCTTACAAGTGAGCTTTTGGGGGACACCATATCTAAACCGTAACAGTAGGTATAAATATACAGACATTTCAAACAAATTCATTATTTTGCTAATGAAAAATGTTATATATTTGAATTATCCAATCTTGGTTTATTTAAAAGCATTTTATTCCTCTTCCATATCTTTTCCACATCTGTTCCTTTCTGGATAATCCCTCTCAGAATGATGAATATGAGAAGTTATCCCGGGAGCAGGTAGTTCCTGTGCACAGGCACTCCTAGAGAACTTTCCCTAAGTCAAACTGAAATAAAAGCCAGAAATTACCCAAGCTGTAAACCACGTTTAAATTGATACTTTAAAATACTCTGAATACTCCATGTAAGTTTACCACCCAAATTTGAAATCCTAACTGCTTTGAAAATGAAAATAATGTATCCTTGTCTTCCTGTTTGCATATTTTCCATGAATTTCTAAAGATACACCTATAGGAACTTTGTCCTCTGCATATTTGTCAAAAATATAAAATTCAGCCTGTCTGATCACTGAAACACATCAAAAAGTTAATGTCCTTTGCTATTTTTTTCCACTAATTTTAAGGCTTTGATTTTACCTCAATACATTTGAGTTGAAAATTATCCTCTTTAATAGAGAAAATAAAAAAACCTATGATTTTGAATCCTGGTACTTTAACTAACACAAATAAGTTACCTATCTCATCTGCTCATCTGCTGAGTTTTTTTTTGTTTTTTTTTTTTCCCTCAGAATACCAAGTTGTTGACTGATAAATTTTGGATATTCTCACCTTGTCTAAAAGTCTTCAGTTTTCTGCTCAATTTCTTCAGTTGTTTCCTCAATTAATAATCATTTCTAGTAACCACCTCTTCTCTTTTTTGTGCTCCTGATTTGCAGAAATGCATGTACCAAGAGCTGTTAGCTCAGATTTAAAAATGCCTGACGCATGTCAACATTTCTTCTCCATGGAGTATTTTTAAATTACACACTTAGAGTTTTACTTCTGATGCATCAACAACCCTCTGTTCATCTTCCCTCCATTACAGGATTCCCATTCATGGTCACGCGTATGCTTTCTTATCCTTCTGAACATGAGTTATAAATCTAGAATTTATGTTCAACACAGGGTAAGATGCCAGGCAATGTGGAGATACTGACTTGTTAAAACTTTTTTCAAATTGGGTCAACTACCTGGGGAATTCTTGACCTTCTTTGGTGTAAGATTTGAGTCAGGTACATTGGGTGGAATATTTTAATCTGCATTTCTGTTAAAGTGAATGGAATAATGCCAAACCGTGTGTTTTTCATGATTTGTTTTTCCACCTCACCTCCTCTACTGTTACCCACATTCATCTGACCGTAAAAGGCCTTCTAACTAGGGCAAACTCATCCGTGTTTGGGTTCCTCAAATGTTTCAAGCTATTTTTCCAACTGCTGGGGTTTGGCAAACTCTTGTCAGCTTTTTGCCAACATGGTTATTTTTTTTTTTTTTTCTTTTGAAACCAGAGTGTATTTCCAGGGAAATAAAGTCCATATGTTTCTTTTTTATTTATACATAACTCATAAAAATAGTTTCTAATAATTATTTTATATTCATAATATCTGCGTGCTATTCCACGTCCACACTTTGGTCTGCTCAGAGATGGTTCCCCTTTCGTAGCTTAACTTAGATGAAAATTCTAAATTGGATTTGAAACTCAGGCCAGCAATTGAAGGACTGACAAAATGCAGTTTTGATTTCTCTTACTACCTTTCATAGAAATAAATAGTGTTCTTTTTGCCTAGTTCAAACAACTAACAGGTAACCTAGGCAAATAGTATGCTAGAATTGAAAGGGGGACAAGTTCTTTATATTGTATTCATAATTGCTAGACGTGCTTATTTTGGAATTTCCCCTCCTTTTCTACTCTGTGTGAGATTTTTTTCCCCAGAAATTAACATAATGCTAGTCCTCAAATAGAACTCATTAGGATTCTTTTCACTTTTTTTTTTTTTTTTTCACATCCCATAAAAATGTGCCCTTGGACTTAAATCTTCATGTCTGTAGTCACTACCTTTGCACTAAGTTTTGACTTCTCCCATCATATAATCTTAATTTGTTTCATCACCATTCAAGTGAAAACCTGTAGAAAGTATGTTTTCCCTGAGTCCAGTCCATACTGCGGCCACTATCCTCCTTATCACTCAGCAGTTCTCTTTTCACACCACCTTTGTTTCCAACCTCAACCCAGCCTCCACAGTCACCTGAGAGATGAGAAATTGAGTTATTTGTTTCAGCCCTTGAGTCAATTTTTCATGATTGCAAAGATAGATGTATTGACTTACATTCCTGACAGTTTAGGAAAATTTTGTCTTTAGTATCTGCTGTTCAATTATATTTTGTAATTTTTATTTTTGTCCTAATTTATAATGAACAAAATCAAATCTATTAACTGAGAAAATGTACAAAACTCCAACAGCTGAGCTTGGGGATAAATTATAGGTATCTTTTAAAATTCCATTGAAAGGGAATATAGTACTGTTTCTCAGTCAGCAAACCAGCAGAAAACAGATAACAAATTTAAATAACAATCATCCAAAGGGGCTTAAATAAAAGGACTGTGTGCAAATGAGTGGAACAGTACAGGGGAACCAAGGCAAGGTGCAGGGTAACTTGGGCTAATAACATTGCTAACTGTTGAGCATGGCAGAAGTAGAGGAAGAAGCAATTTCCAGAGTCCAGAAAAGAATCTAGAAAGAAAGTTACTAAGAGAGAAGCAGGGACTTTTGGTTGAAAAATGCAGCCAGCTTAAGGCAACCCCACAAGAAAGCAAATTTACCTTCCTCCCTTTTATTGACCAAATCCAACAGGAACCACAGGGTAATGAGATCCACTGTAATGGTTTAGATTTTTAAATATCTCCTAGAGATCATGGAGTCCTGGGCTCCAGCTTGTGGCACTATTGGAAGATGGTAGAACTTTTAGGAGGTGGGACCTAGGAGAAGGAAGTTAGGTTATTGGGTGTGTGCCCTTGAAGGGTATATTTGTACCCTGGCCCCTTCATCTCTTTGTATTTTCTTTCTTGTGGCCTTGAGGTAAACAACCTCCTTTATCATAAACTCACCCCCATGATGTATTACTTCAACATAGGCTCAAAGGCAACATGACCAAGTGACAATAGGCTGAAACTTCTGAAACTGTGGGCCAAAATAAACCTTTCCTGTTTTAAGGCATTTATCTCAGGTATTTTGTCACAGTAACAGAAAGCCCACTAACCTACCACTAATATTTTTCAAACAGGTCAACTTCCTGTGAAAGAAGGCAGGATGGGAAAGAATGGGAAATTGGCTCAAAGGGTCAAACAGAAAATTATTTAGGACATATAGAAAAAGTCATGAAACACTCCTGCTTAAGAAGGTAAAATGGAGTCACAGTGTTTGCTAAATTTATTTGTCTGAATATTTCAAGGTAACTTTAATACCTACACAATTAGTTTACTTCTGGTCTTGCTGGTTGATGTCTCCAACAACATGTGGACAATGAACATCTGTAATATCAAGGTCATCACAGGTCTCTAGCCAAGAATATTAAACAATACTTTGTTAATGTAAGTCTGAGAAAGATCATCTTGCTAAAAAGTGCAATTTTTGCATGAAGTTGTATCAACTTTCTTTGGACCACAGTTCTCAAGTCCACTTTCTGCAGGCATTCATTTACCTCCTGATCTTGCACAACCCTTGTGAGAGCTACTTCTGATGAATGGAACATGGGCTATGTAATTAGAATACTTGAGTGCAAATTTTGATTTTTATTCTTAGAACAACCTCTTAACCTTTCTGAAGATTCATTAGTGCTTTAAATTTTATCTTCTCACCCACCCCTTTAATTTTTTTTTATCACTCCTAGTTCATATATCCCCTTATTTTTAATTTTTGAGATTAACATGATATTGGTGAAAATGACAAAAACATTTGCCAGTGTGCATAATCCTGGCTCATCAAAACCATCTGTGAAGTTTTAAGCACAATGTAGATCTCTATTTTCCAATCACAGACATTCTGATTTGGTAGGTGTGGGATGATTTTAGTTATATCTCTTTATGAAAAGTTTCATCCAGTTGATAACAGAGTTCCCTAAAGTCAAATGATTGCTTCAAGGGTTAATAAGGCATACTGCTCTCTGCCTCTTAGCCACCAAGTCTTTTCCTCTAAATCCTATGTACTCTTATCACCTTTATGGGTGTTTGTTAGAACTACAGACAGCTGAAGAAATGAGGGGGCCAAGTGCATTGGACAGAAGATTTAAAGAGTAGAATGAACTTTCTCTTATGAGTTTCAAACTGTGAACTGTAAACCCTAGATTTTAATGAAACTTTAGATTTTTTGTAAATGGTTGACTTTAAATATAAATTTATTTTCTTACTTTTTGATAAAAGATATGTAAGTTTATGGTCTAAAACATCACATTTTAACTAGATACATGTCATATGATTCAAAACCCCCAATAAAGTATATCATTACCCTCAAGCTCAGCTAACGTTGATTCACTGAAATTCATCAAGGCATTAACTTGAAGTTTATGTGTTTTTGGGAGGGGAGCTGATTGGGGAGCAGGAAGATCAAAGTTAGAAGAAATCTTTGTAACATTTTTACATGTATTTAAATGTTTAATAAATGCACAACTGAAGAAGTTTATGTTTTGCATTATTGTTGAATATATTGGTCTAAATCTTATCTGCTCAAAAAAAAAAATAATGCTAGAAAAATACTCTTACCACTCCTGTGATCAGGGCAAAGTTTAAGCACAGCATCGGTTCAGTGGATGGTCTGATCTCTGCTTAATTTCACCTGTTGTGAAGTAACAAGTAATCTCATAACTTCTCATTGTGACAGTTGTTAGCTAGTTCAAGTCTATTTAAGTGATTCAATTTGGAAATAAAAATTTATCACTGAAGAGTATTTAAGTGATTCAATTTGGAAATAAAAATGTATCACTAGGACCCTTTTTAAGAATTTAATTGGTTTAGTGTTGAGATTACACAGTGAGACTTTATAAGAACTAGCGACCCTTGTTGGGAAGGAAGTACTCTTAAATTGAGCACAGGTTAAAAGCAGCAGTAAAAACTGACCAGAATGAATGCTAATATTGTCTTCAAGATAAGTCATATTATGGAGTTATTTATAAAACTACTTATTGCTCATATCAGCAACCTAAAAGTGGTTTTCTCTGGAATATTAAAACAGGTTTCTATTAGATCCCTGCAAACTACCACCAGTCCCTCCCTAACTAGTTGAAGCTTTATTAAGACCCATTTACAAGGGAAAATTCTATTTGCTTGTGAGCACTGCTAAGACTCCACTAGCTCTTGTCTCTGGAATAATACATAATAATACATAATAACCAAATTGGTCAGGATGCATCTTAAACTGGGTCAAGAAACACCATTGAACTAAGATGCCACTGAGATCAAATCAGAGCTTTCAGCATTTACAACGTCATTCATATGCAAAGAGGCCACCAAGGGATGTTAGAGACCTCACTCACCTTTAAACAATAGCTCTAGATTCCAGGAATTGTCAACAAATGGACAAGGAATAAGCAAAATCTTACCGTCAGACCCAGCCACAAGCTTTTACCATGATAAATAACAAAAAGCAACCGAACTTCAGAGCTTATACTTGCACCTTAGCCTTGAACTGCTCTGGGTGGTGCCTGCCCGCAAACCATGCTCAGGTTAAGGCC
Organism: Sciurus vulgaris; assembly: GCF_902686455.1. Classification (NCBI taxonomy): domain Eukaryota; kingdom Metazoa; phylum Chordata; class Mammalia; order Rodentia; family Sciuridae; genus Sciurus; species Sciurus vulgaris. Next base: position 17,349,523 of record NC_136470.1, on the reverse strand, counting down.
TGGCAGGTCTCCTCAGGCTTCTGACGGATTTCTTCTGGTCAAGGAAACTTCACTCTCTCGCTGGGGTGGTTCCAGTTCCCAGAATCCTAACACCTGATGATAATGCACTTCTTTCTAAGAACGTAACTTTGGAATTCACTGTTTCAACAAGTTATATCTCAAGTCTCAGGTCAGAGAGAACCCCCATCTATCTGATCCACATGTTTTCCCTCTCTTCTTTCTTTGGTAGGGGTGGGATCCAGAATAGGTCCTGCCTGGCAACTTTTTCCAAGTGATCTGTTCAGTGCTGTTGAGGACAGTTCTGTAAGAATTTGCACTTTGGTGAATGACACCTTCACTAACTCAAATTTCCAGAAAGCAGCTGTGTAGAAGTGAGAGTTAAATGCCACATGCGGGATGGGGATACAGGGTGAGAAGCAATGTCTTGCTAGGTGATCTTCTCTGTAATGCTGATGGTGAGCCTGATGTTCCTGGAGTATGTTCCAGGAACCTTCAAACTGTGTCTTCGATTATTTATTAGGTTTTACTTTTCTTTCTTACTTTCTGGTGGTTTTCACATGCGGGGCCATGTTAGGCTTTTGGAGTGAGCTGATTTAGAGTTAAGTAACTTTTGGCACTTGTACCATGACTGAGGCTGGCAGTTCTTCCGTTTGCTCTCCAGAGCAGGTGACAGCAGTGTTGAAAGCTATATATTTGGAATATGAACAGGATTCATAGGATATTGGCTCATGGCTCTCTGAGAGAGAGAGAGAAAAAACTTTGGAGTCAGAGTAATTGGGTTTGGGTGCTGATTCTACCTTTGTCAACTAGGTGGTGTGGAAAAAATGGAGTTCTGTCTTTCAAAGGGTCAATTTTTTCTTTTCAGAAATGATGATAAAAATATATACCTTAAAGATTATTTTTATTATTTTTATTCTTACTGACAAGCCATGAAAAATCTGTTCACAGAAATAACACCAGCCTGATTTCAACAAGTTCGGGATCTTTAGAATATGACTTGTTAGAAAAAAAAAAAGTCCTCATATTGACATATGTTAGCTTCTTCATAGTTTCAAAGAATAACAATAAATACCTACAATAGCAGATATTCTAACATTCATAGTCAGACATCCACACTTCACGGAAGTGTGGTTTATGAAGCATTCTTATGGAATTTTCCCTTAACAAAATAGCAAATCATTGACCATTATAGTGATGATGCTACTTCAAGAACAATTTCTAGAAGATAGCAAAATCATTTATTCTTTTATTGTTTTGATTTTAATTTTCTAGTTATAAAATGAGGCATACAGTGCTACACTTGTGTATTTTATTCAAGAAATGGTTTTATAATGTTAAATTTAATGATGGCATATGTTGCCGCTGGCAGCAACAATCCCTCGAGAAGGAACCGGAGGCAGACTGGGAATGAACTACTTCTATTATCTTTTTCTGGGTTGCTTTCTTGCTTGCTTGCTTGTTCGCTAGTTTATAGAGGAAGAGAGGTTTTGCTTAGAGAAAGAGAGGTTTTGCTTAGAGGAAGAGAGGCTTTGCTTAGAGGAAGAGAGGCTTGCTTAATTTTAGAGGTGTTACACTTTCAGAGGGGCTATGCTTTCAGAGGTCTACTGCTTCTTAGAGGTGGGTCGCTTCTTGGAGGTGCAGGGTGCGACGTGCAGCATGCATCCTGCCCTGTGACCTGCAACCAGCGACCTGCATCCAGCAACCTGCGACCTAGAGGTGTGTCCTTAGTCCCACGTTCTGTGATCTCCTCCCAGGTGAAGAGAATGTCTTATATACTCTAGGGCAGCCAATCACCTTAGGATTAAGTAGCATGATTGGAGCATGCACCATGGTACCAATCAAGAAAGAATAAAGAACATCTGTTGACCACTAGCGCAGAAGAGACATCAACTAATCAGGCAAAAGGTCATGAGGGATCACGCTGTGTTAACGCTAATTATGCACCACCTCTTGGGCCAACGCCAGCCGCCATCTTAGAGCTGCTTAAACATGTCTCTACAGGCATATGATTTTCTGAGTGTACCTTCCTTCTCAGATTATGCAAAAAATTGGAATTCTGAACCAACATAGAATTCCTGTATCACTTACACGCAAACGCAAGTAGCAAATACTTTTTTTCATTTCTATGCTACAACAGAGCAGAAATTGAAAGCACTTAGCAATGATCATGTTTTTATTACTGAGAGCATTTCTACTTTAATGAAAGTGACAGCAACACATTTCTGGTTAAATCTACTTCACACTTATAACTTCCTCAAATGTGGGCTATTAAACTGAGGTCACAAAGTTATTTAAAGAACAAAATTATAAAAATGCAGATTATATTTTCACATTTTGCAATGAGGATGAAAGTGGGCCAAACTCTATGACAAATAATTGCCATTAATTACATACCTACTATGTGCCAGATACTTTATATTCAATATAATATTCAGTTACAACCATAACTCTAGAGAAATCAAGATTTTTTTTCTCATTATACATTTCACTAAGCTGATGATTAGAAAGTTTCATCATCTGACTGTGATCACACTTGTAGTAAATAACAGAACTGCTGTTATTCTTCAGCTACAGGAATAGGGCTTCTCCACCACTACCCTGGACCTCTCAGTTAGGGAGGTGGTCAAGCAGGGAGATGTTTGCAGAATGTGGTTTCTGGGTAGAGTTTTGCTCCAAATATTCTTCCACCAATGATAATGATGCTTGACATTTCTCAAAGGATATTTACGTCTGTAAGTCTTAAGGGATTTTAGTTCATTTAGAATCTCTCACTATAATGCATATATGCATGAGGTTAAGATGAGGATTATTAGGTAACATCTTAATAATTATTGATGAATGCCTGGCCAATACTTGGTGAAGCAGGAGAAAGAAATGCATCAAATGGGTGAATGAGAACAATAATGAAACTCAGTACCTCTGCTTCTTAGAAATTTTACCTCTTTGGGGATTGCTTCTGGCCTTCATGTGCAGTGTTTAAAACAGGGAACTTGAAGAACAAAATATTTTTCTAAAGAGGAATGATTTGCACCATTTGCATTTCAGAAGAGCAGTTGGATGTCCCTTTGATGGATCTCTTAAAAGTGGTAGGAAGTATGTCTCAGGGTTCTTTCAATGGCAAACAGATGACACTGGCTGGTAGAAACCACACAGCTCTGGGAGTCTGCTCTGTGTCTAGCTCTAGCTCACGGACAAGCACATTAGTGGTCTAGTGGGTTACAGTAAAGGCTACTATTATTTTGAAATGAGTAGTCCTGTCCAATCAGTGGATCGTGGGCACATATGACGTGGATCTTTGTGTGTGTACTTCAGTGTGTGTTTGGAATTGAAAACAATGGTTTTATATATGAGCTTTTTGAGTTCCCTGATGAAACAAAAGGGAAATGAAAACATTAATTACCTATTTGGAAGATTTGAATTAACTAGATAACTTTTACCTCAAATATACTGTTGTATCATGGGAAAGAGACAATTGCCTTAGTCTCAAATTCTATCATATGTAGACATTCATCATATGCGAGAATTGCTTTTTGAGTGAATTGTTAGTCTCCATATTGGATGGTAACAATCTTCTACTAGTAGCAAAACATATTGTGAAGAAGTCAGATTTTAAAACTAAACTTCTTCAATAATAGTGATCTTTTGGCTTAGATTGAAAGAATTCCCAAATGATAGATCTTAATGAAAATAGTCACAAACATGGCTGTTTTGGAATTATTTTATTTTGGTTAAAAATAATAGGTGCCATTTTTAATTTGTAATTTGAAATAGTTTCAAATTACCAAAGTGTTATAAGAATAGCACATAGATATTATTTTACCCTTGACAATTTTCCAATAGGTCATTGTTTGACATCCCATCACTGCTAAATTTCAACAGAGAAATTGTCCTTGTGTAACCACAATATAATCATCCAAATCAGGAAATTAACACTGATACGTGACTACCATCTAATTCTCAGATTTTATTTAGGTTTCCCGTTATTCCCAAGGAATGTCCTTTACACCAAAAGGAATCATTCCAAAATCTCACATTACATTGAGTTGTTTTGTCCTCTCTGGTTTGGAAGAATCTCCCGGTATTTTCTTGACTTGCATGAACTTGGCACATTTAAAGATTGCAGGATGTATTTTTGTTGTTATTGTTTTGTGACTACTTCCTCCCATCCCCCCAATTTAGGTTGGTCTAATTTTTTTTTTTTCATGATTAAACCCATATTGTGTACTTCTGGAAGTGATTTCCCAGAAGGGATACTCTGTTCTTCTCATTCCATTTTATCACAAGGAACTCTGTTTCAGTTTGACCCATAACTGGTGAAGTTGGTTTTGATTTTCTGGTTAAGGTGATGATTAACAACTTTCTTCACTATGAAGTTGTCCTTTTACACTTTTTCTCTTTATAATTAGAAAGTTGGAGGTACCTTAAGACTGTGTAACTATTTCATTCCTCATCAAGATTTCACCCACATTTTAGGATCTACTCATACTTCCTGGATGGTTTTATTATTCCTATGATTGTCAAGTGGTAACTTACAAATTCTGCCTTTTCTTCAAAATTGATTAGTTGTAATTCTGCTTAGAGAAAAAGTGTCCCCCCCCCCAGAATAAGTTTTCCCTTTGAGTTGAGGAATGTTTTTTTCTTCCTTCCTTCCTTCCATCCATCCCTCTTTCCTTCCTTCCATTGTGTGTGTGTCTGTGTGTGTGTGTGGTGTGTGTGCATGCGTGTGCCTGTGTGTTTTCCTAAATATGGTGGTCTCCTTGTGAAGGGAAGTACATCTTTTTTAGTTGTCACAGGATTCTCTGAGGCTGTTCATCACTCAGTGCTCTTCTCTCATATATGTGGGAACCACAGGGTCTCTCAGAGAATGGAGGTGGTCTCATTCTATGACAACAGCTGTTTTATTGTTATTTCAATTGCTACATATGTTTACATTTTCCATGTAAAGACTCAAAAGGTATGAGTGAAATAAATAAGGGGAGATGTATTGGTTTTCTATGGGCTGTGCAACAAATTTCGACACACTTAAAACAACACTCATTTATTATCCCACAGTTTCTGTTCGTCAGGAATCTCCTATGCATTGCTGATTCTCTCATTGTCTTCAGGCGGTACTCCTGGTTTTGGCTGGGGCTGTGGTCTCATGAGAGCCTAGACTACTGGAGAAGGACATGCATCTAAGTTTCCTCATTAATTCTGCTACAGTTACAGGATTAATGGCATCTTGCTTCTTCAAAACCAGCATTAGGTGGGCAAGGGAGGAATAGTGAGAGAGAGGCAGAGGGAGCGGGAGGAAAGAATTAGGGACAGGAGGGAACATTGGGGAGGAAGACAGTCTCCAGAGTTAGCCAGCTAGCAAGGAGTCTTATGTAGTGCAACATACACACAGGAGTCACACCGCATCACCTCGCCATGTTTTATTTGCTAAAAGCAAGTTAAAAGACCAGCTCATATTGGAGGGCTTGCACTTTCAAGAAGGGAAGTGAGAATCATGGGGGACACACACAATCCAACCTCCACAAACCTCCAGTTGACTTGTCCACTTGTCAGCTCAGAAGTAATTGCTGCCAATAATTTACCCTGACTTCTTCTGGACCTTTTGCCTGGCGGTTCACACACAAATACTAATATATTTCATTTGCATTGGGTGATATTGTAGGCATTGTTCCAACACTGCTCTTTATGTCACAATACATCTTAAAGAATGGTCCATGACAATTCAAGTGCAAGCAGTATATTTTCAAACTGCTCCATAGTATTTCACATCCTCTATCGTACTCTGTTGACAGAAAATTTGTAGCCTCCATTTATTTCTTTTGTTATGTACAAGAAAGTTGCAATGAATATCATAAATCATTTTGTGTGTGTTTCAACTAGGAGGACTGCTTAGAAATGTCATATTTGGGATATATGTGTTTTAAAATTGGAAAGGTATCCTCAAGGATGTCTTCAAACAGGTTCAAAAATAACATTCTCTCAATTGTGTGTGCAGTTTTCTGTATCCTAATATCCTACATAGCCCAGTAGTGGATTTCATGAATATTTTTGGTTTATGTTTATCAAACGGTTAAAAATAACATCTCATTGTTATGATTTGCAGTTTCCCAATTACTCATGATCTTATGAGTCTCAATTTTAATATTAATGGTTATTCTCACATTGCGTGTGTGAATAGACTTTTTCTCACTGGCTATATTTCTTTTCAGTGATTTTTTATTGATTTGCTATGACTTTTTAAATTCTATGAATGTTTGCCGTGTGTGTTCATTTACATCATTTTTGAACATAAGAAAATACAAATATTCTATAAACTTCATCACTCTTTAGCTTCAACATGTTTTACTCATGTCTTAAGAAAGTTTTACCAATGGTAAACTCACAAATATATTTTCCTATTTTCTTTTTGTATTTTCTTAAATTTCATATTTTGATCTACCCATTTGTGTGTGTGTGTGTGTGTCTATGTGTGTTTGTGTGTGTGTGTGTGTTTTATTAAGTGGATATATAGGAGTATTTTTTTCTCTAAGTTAATAGCAGGTTGTCTGAACATAATGTATTGAATAATCCAATGTTTCCTCCATGGATCTGAAAAGCCACCCTTGTCACTAGCTACATTACATCTGGGTCTGCAGACTATGAGGCTATTTGCCCATTTCTGCTTACTGTTTGAAGTACTATAATTGATTTATCATGCTTCTTACACACTTTTGCAACTCTTTCCAAGTAAACATTCAGTGAAAGAAATTATAATGGATAGTAAAAGAGACTGACGTTAGAATGCTGACATAAGAATGGTCTGATTATTTTCCACCAGGAAAAGACTTTTATTTTATTTCATGGAATTTATTATTGATTTGAACCAGTAAATACACTTAGAGTTTTATCCTTCCTGTTTGCCACTGTATTTTTCTCATGTATTGAAGTCATCTAAAATTACTATTTTTTCTTACAGTTTCAGTTACTTTTATGACTGCTTTCTCTGTTACATTTAAATTTATTTCCGCTGTATAAAATGCTATTGCTTTTATATGTTCACCTTGCACTTAAGTATCTTTCTGAATATTCATATTCTAATAGATTTTTTTTCATAATAATTGTCATGGTTTTCTTTTTTGGGGGGGAGGAGGTACTGGGGATGGAGCTCAGGTGCATTCGACCACTGAGCCACATCCCCAGCCCTATTTTGAATTTTATTTAGAAACAGGGTCTCACTGAGTGACTTAGTGTCTCGCTTTTGCTGAGGCTGGCTTTGAACTTGTCATCCTCCCACCTCAGCCTCCTGAGCTGCTGGGATTATAGGTGTGTGCCACAGCTCCCAGCTGTCAAATGTTCTCTAACTGGTAAATTATCTCCCAATATTACATGATACAGAAACCTTTTTATTTCCTTCAGCTTTTTTTATTGTCACACCCAAGGATTCTAGTAAAATGTTGAATTTCTGACTTGTATGAAAGGGCTTCCAAATTTTATTTCTAAATTACAGTTTCTAATATGAGGTTTTGGTGGATGTAAAACTGTCAAATAGGTCTATATTTCTAAAAAGATATTTTTAAAGTAGGAATAAACAATTTTCACAATTATTGAATTGATCATACATCATACTTCTTTAATATTTTAATATGCTAACAAATTATTTTAAAAATCAAATAATTCTTATATTCTTGGAATCAATTTTACATAGTTATAATGTGTTTTTAATGTACATTCTGGATTAAATCCTCTAACTTGTTATATGATTTTTATTAATTTATTCAAAGGTGAGAGAGTTTGGGGTATGGTTATATGTATCTAATACCTCTGTGTGTGGGAGATGACTGTTCTTTCTTGCTTTTTAGGTTTTCCTATACTATAATGGCTGTTAACAGAAACATACTGTAAAGTTGCATTTTTAGGTTTCCTTTCATTAGCATCTTCCAAGTTCTTCTCCCTAAGTTTGGATTCATAAGTGAGCATTCTTTTCCCAAGAAAAGCTCTTAACAATTACATAAGCAACAGACCACTGAAATTTGAACCACTCCTGGAACTGAGCATGTTAATATTTCTCAATTCAAAGAGATTCTGACTATAAAAAGAGTCACATTGATTTCAGCTCCAGGGACACAGAGGAAGCAGTCATAATGCTGCAGCGGTGCCTCTGGACTCTAATATCTAGTACCTACTTGCCCAGTAGGGTGGACGTGATGCACAGGTTAACTCGAGATCCCAGATGAGTTGGCAGAGGCTGAGGTGCCATGGATGAATCCTGACTGCTGTGAGATTCTTGTGTCTTATTTTGATACACCCTCCTTGTCGTAATGAGTTATACACGGGGATTCAATAATAGAAATTGGTTATACTGCATGATCCCCAAATTTTTGTTGATCCTAGAAAGTGAGTTACATATTTGATTAGTTTTCTCTTCTGGGCTGTGAACTCCAGAAAGTGAGGGCCTGTTTTTCTTTCTGTCTACTATCCCTACCAGAGTGTGAAACGCATTTTTCCAGAAAAATGTGATCAATATGTTTAGATAATGAAACATTTAAATCTATTTTAAAAGTTGTAGACCTTGTCTTACAATGATCCAGACATCACATATCACTGACTTTGATTTAAAGATAACACATGACTAAGCAAAAAAGTTTTGACATAAAAAAGAAAAGTTTAAAAGATCAATTGCATATAGATGGAATTGATTCCAAATGTAAAAAAAAAAAAACAGAAAATATAATGCATGGCTTCTGAATAACACCCATCTAGGCTTCAATAAATTCTAATTTTCTCAGATTTCCATGTCTAAATCAAGGATATGAATGATGTTGTTTGATTTGAGTAATGTGTTTTTTCCCTTGAGAAACTTTTTATTTAAAAAAGAAAAAAAAAAAAAAAAAAAAAAAAGCCAAATTAGAGTATCCAGTTGCTCATGAAGGAATACAATCTGGAAGTTACATAAAAATTTAAGAAGTGTTAGAATGATTTTATTTCTACCCCATAAAATCATGACCTTTTCCTTTTAATATAAATCCTTAATATAACTACAGCCTTATGCAATAGAATCAAATTATGCTGAGGCCCTGTGAGCATTCAGTTCTTTGTTTTCAGGCGCGTACTCAGCATAACATAATAACTCATCATTTAACATTGTTTATGGTATCTCAAGTTCCAAGCCAGCCCCGGCAACTTAAACAAAGTTTATGGTAGTTTTGTTTGTTCTTTTCTCTCTTTGTCTTAGTTTGTTTAATGTTGTTACAACACGACATCAGAGGCTGAGTCATTGATTTAAAAAAATATTTCTTACTGTTCTGGGGACTACGAAGTGCAAGGTTGATGGTTTGCATCTAGTGAGGTAGAGGGCATCAAATGGTGAGAGAGGAAGCGGGCAAGCTCAGCTCTTTCTTCCTCTAATGTGAAGTCTCTAATCCCATCATGTGGGTTCCACCTTTGTGGTCTCATCTTACCCTAATTACCTCCCCCAAACTCTATCTTCAAATGCCATCAACATGTGAATTTGGGTATTAAATCCCAACATGTGAATTTTGGGGACACATTCACACAAGGGCATTCTTCCTTAGCTAAGAATCTGGTAGTTTTCTGGCTCTCAGACTCACTTAGGAATAAATTTTCTGGGGACAAAACTATGAGTAATTGTTGTCTCATTTCTGTTGCTTTTTAAGGAAATCTTACTGTTGGAATTGGTTGTATCACCATCATTGTTTACCAGGCCACAGAAACATCTTTACTGAATTTCTAAGAGATGTATGCACCAATTATTTATTAATTTTCAATCACACACACACACTTGTTGTATTTCTTGAATATATTTGCTATACTGTAATAGAGTAGAGCTTAAAGCAATGTCTAAGAAAAAAAAAATACACATCTTAGCCCCTTAAATTGCACTCAGCACCACCTACTTTGTGAGACTAGCCCATTAGTTTAATATATTCTTCTAGCCATCAAAGTTATGGCACCTTTTAACAATTTCTGTCTCATTAGTAAAAATTACTTGTAGAAATTCTTTAATTATCATATAAACGTGCTGTTTTGTTCCTTATATTGTTACAACACGACATCAGAGGCTGAGTCATTGATTTAAAAAAATATTTCTTACTGTTCTGGGGACTACGAAGTGCAAGGTTGATGGTTGCATCTAGTGAGGTAGAGGGCATCAAATGGTGAGAGAGGAAGCGGGCAAGCTCAGCTCTTTCTTCCTCTAATGTGAAGTCTCTAATCCCATCACGTGGGTTCCACCTTTGTGGCCTCATCTTACCCTAATTACCTCCCCCAAACTCTATCTTCAAATGCCATCAACATGTGGCATTATTCTCTTATGGCTCATTTGGCAGAAAATCTGAGAAGCATATACACATAAATGTGGGATCATTTAGAGGCATCCCATGGAATTTCTGAGGCTGCACCATGAGAGATTGATAGTGTTTCTTGCTTTCCTTGAAAACAGTCATAAGCATGGCATGCTGGGAAGAACGCTAATGCTATGTTGACATCTGATTTGGCAGGCCTTTACTCAACTCATCCTCTGATATCTGCTGGCTTTCTTTGATTCCAGGATAGTTGCCTTCATTGCATTTATAAGTCAACAACATGATTTAGTGAGGGACAACATTTTTGGATGATGAAGTACAACACTTCATTCAAAATCTCCATTACACACACACTTAGAGATATATGGCACCATCAGTTTTGTCAATGCATGCTGTATGCATGTAGACAGTATTGTGTGAAAAGCTGACAACTAAATATAACTGTCTCTAAAAGTAAAAATTTAAACATATATACAATTTTTGAGTGTTCCATTTTTAAAGAATTTTTTTTTATGATTAAGAACAGTACCTATCTTTTTTCATTGCCTTTCTCATAATGGATACTAAAGGAGAATTTCAGAACATACAGTCAATCCAAGGGGAAAAGTACAGGTAGAGAATGGTCAAAACTACTTACCATGAATTGCTTTGCAAACAGACTGGTGATGGATCCAAAGCAGAATTTGAAGCCACACCACACAAACACCATGACAGAATGCCATATTATCTTACTCACTGGAAGAAAGAGAGGTGAATAATCATGACTGAGTATTAGAGTAGGGAAACAGGACTATTTTAAAACACTGCCTCTCTCATTCATTTACATTTTTAAAAATGTGAAAGTAAGGTTTAATATGAGAGATTTTAAGGACAGTGTGGCAAATATCCTCTCAGGTTGAAGCTTTGCAATGCTATTTTCATTGTGGGCATGTGAGAAAATGAGAAAGGAGAACATTAAATATGAAGTTCTCTCACCTCTGGATAATGTTTCCTGTTTGTGTTCTTAGGTTTCAACCATAAAGTAATGGAACATTTGGACTTCACATTATTTTTATTTGTTTCTTTCACTTTGTAAAAACAAAAGAAAATCATTATTAACAGTTATGTTATTTTCCCACAGACCATTTTGAAAATGCAACGGGGAATCAACATAAAGAACGAAACTTTTATATCAAGTGTTTCAATATTGTAGTCACCTGAATGTCTTAAAATAAAAAATAGTGGAAACATAACCTGGCTCTGAAATCTTGGGACATTTCCCCAACCTCTCTATGCTTTAACATTTTCACACATAAAATAGGAATATGAATAACATTCATTTTGGAGGAATTTCAAGAGGATTTCAAAGGGGCCCATTTATTAGTTAAACCTGAGAAGCACCACACAAGGCCCTGTCTCCTTTTTTATTAAGCAACACCATTCAGAAATGATCTACGCTCATCTTGGAGAGCAACCTGCTCTGGTCTACCTGCTTCTCATGGCCCTTGGTTGCTTCCTTAGTGCCAGCCCTGTACCTGCCTACTACAGTGTTCGGCCATGTATATATACACCGGAGAGCCATTGAAGGGTGGGGGTCCTTTCCATGTCCACCAAGGAAAGTGTCTCTGGAGCAATGATTTTGTTTGTAAATACCACAGTCCCCTCACCCCACATGTGCGATAATTACAAAACTTCAGCTCTACGTGGAATCCCAGAGTTTTCCCAGTGGAATTTAAACTCCATTTCCCTTTCTGGTAGCAACCTTTTCTTAGCGGCTTTCTCGTCTCATTTCATTACTTTCCCATCGGGTTTTTTTTTTTTTTAACTTCCTAAATAAATGATTTGTGATTGTTTTTTAATCTCAGGGTCAGTGTCTGGGGAACTCAACTCAAGATATCCTAATTTTAGGTGACTTTATTTTCACCATTCCCCAGCCTCCTCATAGAGTAGGTAATTTTGTTGTCCCTCTGTTTAACCTGGGGTGCTGGGGTATTGAGAAATGATCTTGGCTGCATGATGATGAGGAGTCTGCATTCATCTGTGTACCTCTCAGTTCTGTGGGTGGGCACTGACAGTCACAACAGGCAAAAGCCATGGGAAAGAGATGCCCTTGTCAAATGAGATCCCTGAGGGAAACTGTTTAACAGGGTTGAGCCAATAATCACAATGCAAATATATGAGGCTCTTTATAGAAGAAAGTTGTCTCTACAAATCAACTGTAGAGGTCAGATTGTTTAATACATAGTGTTGAGAAAACTACTCCCTGTGTAGGAAAAAAATTAAAAAATTTTTGTTGGATTAAAAGAGTAAGAAATGCCCAAAACTATAAATTCATAAGAGGCAGGAGATTATCTTTGTGACCTAGAGATAGGAAAGGATTTTTTAAAAATAAGACATTGATGGCAAAATTAATGACAAAAAATTAATTATTTTTTTCACAAAGGACAATTCAGATCACTTTAAGAACAAATTGTCAGAATAAAAGAAAATATCTGCAATATCAAAAACTGAAAAGAGGTTAAGAAAAACACAAATAAGCTGGGTGCAGGAACGTGTACCTATAATCACAGTGGTTCCAGAGGCTGAGGCAGGAGGATCATGAGTTCAAAGTCAGTCTCAGGAACTTAGTGAGTCCCTGCCTCAAAATAAAATATAAAAAGGAGATGTGGATGAGTGGTTGAGTGTCCCTGGGTTCTATCCCCAGTACCAAGAAAAGAAAGAAAGAAAGAAAGAAAGAAAAAGAAAGAAAGGAAGGAAGAAAGAAAAACACAAATAAAACTCTTGAAAATCAATGATATAGAGAGAGAGCAAGAGAAAACAGATTACATCTATGAACAGGAAAGTTAAAGAAGAAGAAACTAAACATCTTAGTCTAATGATAAGACTATATGGTCCTAGAGAAATACAAATTAAAACAGAGGAATGTAAGTGTATGTATTCAAGACTGGAAAAAATTACAAATTCAGTTCATGTTGACTATTGCTACAGTCATGGGATCTGTCCATCTGGATGGGCTCGTATTAGCTACAAAGACAAATGACATACAAAATTTGGTGGCTAAATGTACCCAAGATTTATTTATTGCTACGTGTGAATTTGTGTGAATTTTGGTATTAAGTGGTCTTCTGTTCACTGTTCTCAGAAGCCTATGCTGATAGAGCACAAATGAGTGATTATTATTGATCCTCATGCCAGTGGGGAAAAGGGAGCTCTCTGGACAGAGAATGGGGGCAGCGGATGCCATAAAGTGACAAGAAATTGACATTGGCCAGATATACCACACATCTTCCACCACAGGGACTTACAGGAAGCTTAAATCATTTATGATTGAAAATGAAAACTTCTGTACCTATTTTTGCAGAGCCATCTAGCAATACTTGGTTAAACTATGTATACATACATCACATCATTCTTTTCCCAGTGTTAATGATGTTTTACTATTTCTCTCTTTCAGGCTGAGGTCAAACCTCTCTTCATTGCTTTCAGACTAACTTGCTGTGAGGTTTTCCATTTTGTGTATTTTTAATACCTTTCGTTGTGTTAGAGGTTGGAAAGATACTCTTGTATTGGAACTATCAAGACCAAGAAGCAGATACTTGGGCCTTCTTAGAACTTCCTTACAGAATGAGAAGCTTGTTTCTTTGACATTTAACTTTTTTTTAAAATAATGCCACATTTTTTTCATTGTAAACAACAAAAATTCAAAACTAAGACTATCTGTCATGTAGATGTTTCCCCTAATACATGGAAATAGTGATGTCATGTTACCTATTCTTGGTTGAATTGGCATTTCCCAGTTGCCTGTGTTCCTCAGGATTTTCTCATTTGCATGATTCTCCTCCACTCTGTGGTCCATTTGAATCTCATCCCAGTGTGGCACTTGAAGAATGGTTTGCTTAAATTGCTTGTGGCAAAGAACAAAGCATAAGGGAAAAATCATTTTTAGAGTGAATTTTCTCCATTCATATTTCTGAGCAATATTTGCTCAAATTCTTAAGGCTATAATCCAAGCCAGAAAATCTCTCTGTGGCTGATGGCCCATGGATGGTCAGTGAGCCATTGAAATATATTCTGTGGAGTCTGTTTCTTCTTGCTAGGAATTAATCCCTTTGGAATGTCAGATTGTCACCAAGGCTGACAATTATACATGAAAAATTAGGCTTTGGGGAAGTCATGAAAATAAGAGTGAACAAGCTCTTGACTTCTTGCTTAGTTTTCCATATCCAGAAGAATAGTATATTTCCTTTAATAGCTAAAATTCTGGACTATAAACTTTTCTTTGCTGACTGTTTCAAATTTGACTGTAAGTTCAGAAGAGCTGGAGACATTGAGTGCTTGTTTTATAGTTTGACCCTAGCATCTAGAAGAGTTCTACACATATAATATATGCTCCATGATTTTATGCTCATTGAACAAATAAATAATTGACAACATTGGTTTTGTAGGGAAAATGAAAATATGTTAGAATTATATTTATTCAAAGCATAAGTAAATTATGGGTTTAGAGAAACATCTAATTTACAAGGATAGAACCAATATCAAACAAGGAATCAGAGAAGAGTTATTACCTTTAAGAAACTATTGATCAATTTTATGGGCTCAATTTTTTTCCCACTACCTCTCCCAAATCCATGTGCTGAAGCTTTAATTCCCAGTGCCTCAGAATGTGACCTTATTTGTACCATAAGGTCATTGTAGATGAATCAGGCAAGATGAGGTTATACTAGATTGGGGTAGAGTCCCAATTCAATATGACTGCTATTCTTTTAAAAAGAGTAAATTTGGCTACCAAAAACTGGCACAGAGGGAGAATACCATGTGAAAAGTGGAGATAGGCTGTAACAAGTTCAAGGTCAGAGACTTCCAATAGGTTGGAGAAAAGGCATGGAACTTATTCTCCCTCATGGCCCTCAGAAGGAACCAACTCTTTCCACATCTTGAGTGGGGAAGTCTTTATCTCCAGAACCATGAGACAACAAATTTCTATGGTTTTAGCCACCCAGTTGGTATAGTGGTTATGGCAGTCCTCCTAAACCAATATAGTCCGGGACAGTGATCTTATTTTGAAAAGCTGGTAGAGATATTTGGAACAAACTTAAAACATCAGGCCTTTTCCTCTACACTCATATTCCACAACTCAGGGATGAATCTCTCTTTTAATGTGTCAATTAGAAAAACCTGAGCAGTGGCTAGATAGAATGTCACTGAAATGCCGTGTGTGTGTGTGTGTGTGTGTGTGTGTGTGTGTGTGTGTGTGTGTGTGTGTGTGAGAGAGAGAGAGAGAGGAAAGGTTTTGGAAGGAGGTATGTCCTTAACTGAGAAAACTGGGCAAGTTCATGACATGCTGCAATTGAGGAAAAAGGTGCCAGTTTGGTTAATAGGTCCTACTCAAAGTTTACAGATGATCAAGTGTGGATAGCAGGATGAGTTTTCCAGTTCCTTATCAACTTCCCTATTTTTAACTTTAAAATCTTAGTAAGTTCAATGGGGATTCAGGGGTATTTATTCCTAAGGTAACAATAGGGATCTGTGCCCCGTTATAAAATAGGCAAGTGTTGAGCTGCTGAATCTTGACCTAGTAGGCAAAGGCTATGCAAGCTGTTGAGAACACATGTTCTCTTATCTTCATTTACTTCTACAGGGAGGATCATAAGCTAGGATGAGAAATGTATTCCTAAGAACTCTCTAGGAGACTTAGGCAGAAACATAGTCCAAAACCCAAGTGAAGGGTAAAGGGTGAAACAGCACGACAATGACTTCCCTAGTGAATTTCTAGAATGAAATTTATTTTCTACCTTTTGTGGGTCCTTGATGTCATCCTAGCAAATATGTATAAACACAGTAAAGAAAATGAAATGTCAAGTTTGAAGTGGTTCAGGAGGGAATTTCCCCCAATTCCTTGAAATAACTCTCCTGATATCAGTTTTTATTGTCATCAATGAAAATTGGAAAAGGAACAATGATCCAAATTTGGGCATTCCAAATTAGATAGAGAGGAAGCTGGTTACATGACTTTCTCTTCTTCTAGTACTGTTGCTTTCCCACATTCTACTCTGACTCTTTTTTAAACTTCTTGCTGACCATTCATCGCAGCAGGACATTTTTAGAGACATGTTAACCTGCTATGGAGCAGCTGTAACAGTATTTGGGGCTTGTGTGGGAAGCTTTGCTGCAGCCACAAGCAACTCTTGTGGACATTCATAGAAGTTCTCTTCAAAGTGAAATGAAACACGTGCTCTTCAAACAGCATTCAACTGAGCTCGGTGGCATACACCTGCAATCCCAGCAGCTTGAGAGGCTTAGGTGGGAGTATGTCAAGTTCAAAGTCGGCCTCAGCAACTTAGAGAGGCCCTATGCAACTCAGTGAGACTCTGTCTCTAAATAAAATATATGTGTATATATTAAAAAAAAAAAAAAAGGGCTGGGGCCATGACTCAGTGGTTAAGCTCCCTGGATTCAATCCCTGGTACCAAAAATAAGAGTACTCATTTAGTGAATGTTTTCAAAGAACCCTTCTCCTAACAAGTCAGGGCAGAGTTTGTGCTTCATAGTACAACAGAAAGATTCAAAACTTTGTGACCATCTATTTTAATATTGTGATTGAAACAGATTTTAATAATTTTATACCTGTGTGTTGGTAAGGCCAGTTTTAAATTTTCGACAATCTCTACGAAAATAGGAAATATGGAACAAATGTACCTGTAGAATCAAGAATAAACATGTACAAATATGTAACAAGGAATCTCACCATTATATATAATGATAATGCACCAGGTTAAAAAAAAAAAAAAAAAAAAAAAAAAAAAAAAAAACCAAATAGTCACGTCCAAGGGGAGACCTATGGAGGTTGAAAATCACACACATTAGACCTTGGAAACTGTCTATTCAAATGTGCAGATGCATTTATTCTCCACTTATAATCTATGAAATTTATTTTGCTTTATTAATTTACACATCACATTTTTTCTTGCTTTTCTCTCGAATGTGGAGAAAGATAAAAATTGAGATAAAACTCAGTTATTCTGAAAGGCAACTAAATATTAATAACCATACATTTTCACATATAGAACCTTATTTTTATCATTCTGTCTAAATAAACTTAACAAACAGTGGTAACCAAACTGAATTTTTCCCTTTGCTGCTACTAGTCATCCAAACATTTGTCTTCTTGAGTTATGGTTTTATTCTCAATAGCTTTCAGTATGCTAAAATAAGTGGATTATTGGATAATGGTAGAAAGTTTTAGTTAAACATCATTGATTATGTAGTGCCGTATGTTAATTGAAAGTTACTAAAATATAAACTAATTAGGTAGTTTTCCTAAGAGGATTGTGTTTCATATAATATTTAAATAAATGACAACACTGCCTAAAGTTAAAATTTTCTCATTTGTTTAGATTAAAATCTACTTAAAATACAATACAGCTTTAAAAACTCCTTCAAATGCAATTCAAGAAACCAAAAACCAAAATGGACTAAAATTTCACAAATTGCACACTCCTACATACATGGCACCACACATAACTCACTGCGCAATCATGGCAGATTATATTCCAAATGTTTTGAAAACAGTGGGATGTGACTATTATGTGAAGCTTTTTATTTTTTTAATTGTGCCAGTATTACTGAAAAATCACTCATTACTAAACTTAATCTTCCCTGTAAGATGAGGATGCATGGAATACTGGGAAATTTATGTTAATACAGTGGAGATGATTATGTGGGGAACTATGGAAATGTTTTTCTGAATAATTTTTACCCACTGTTATCATTATAAAATTAAAGAGGTGTTCTCTCAAAAAATATTTGATTTTTAACATAATAGACAAATTTCAATTGAACATTTCAGCTTAAATAACAAGTCATCTAAAAGGACATACTTATCAATTTAAGAGCATAATGAATATTACCTTAATGTATTTGGCATAAATTACAAAAAAGTCATAGGTTGTATTTTGCTTTTGAGAACACATAGATGCTAAATTTAAACAACAAATTCCCATTTACCCTATTAAATGTTAAAAAGAAAAAAGAGCAATGAAAATTGGAACAAAAGTGATATGGGGGAAAATAATGAGCTCAGAGAGACATTAATCAGTTTTTTTCTTGGATTTATCCTAAAAAACTTAGCAAGAAGAGGAATGAGAACAATAGAAGAAAGTTATTCCCTAAAATGTTCCTGACTCTTTTGCATATAATAATTAAATATCTGGTAAACAGGATAGTAGGTAATTAAATCATAACCTCTCTACTGATTGCAAAAACCCCACAGTCATTAAAAGGAAAATTATAAAACCATTCTAAGAAGATGGGTATAGTGTTAAAAAGGAAAAATCAAAATTACTTTTATTGTAAAAATTTTAAAATTCACTGGAAAGACGTGCATATTTTTTATGGTAATTATAGTGTTTAAGGGAGTGAGATTGCAGGAAAAATTTTCTCTATTTTTCTTAAATTTGTTTTGTTAGATTAATGCAAAATGAACTAAATCAGAGCTGTTAACAATATTTGAAATTCCAAACCCTGTTGGAAGTTATTATTTTCTCTGGAACAGGCAGTTACACCTAACACACTTGGAAGTTAAGGACACAGGGCAAGTGAGGATCTTTTTTCAAAAGTCCCCACTTTCTCTGTCCAGTGTTGTGTATTATTCTGAATTGTTCAGGATAAGCTATGATAATATATATGCCCAATGTTACAGAGATGGAGCCCATCAAAAGTTGATTTCTCACCTGCGTGATGCTTTGTGAGGTTGTTTTACTCTCTCCAAGTACTTCAAATCTGCACTTGTATCTCAATATGGCTGGAATTAAACACAAAATAATGCCATCCAATCTCATACTGAATTCATGATGCCGAACTTTGCTGTTGTGTTTGGTGCTATATTACCCTGGCCCATTAACTTTTCCATGTTCCTGAATTGTCATTCCGTATTATTGTCCCCCTCTCTTTTAAAATTCATAACCTATAGGCACACTGGGCTGATGAGCTCATCTACCATGCCCTTGAGAAAAGGAAAGAATTGGAAAAGAATTTCCACAAAGTGGGACACCTGTCCAGTCCAAATCCTCCACCAGTGCACTAAATCCCACCCTGCCCTACTTGCTGGACTCTTCACTTTCTCTCTTGTCCCAATCTCAGTTTATTTACAAATACTGGTGTCTCTTTCTTCAGAACAACCTTTTCTCCATTTCATGCCTCTGCCCTGGTCCAAGCCACTGTCTTCTCTCCACTGAATGAACTGAATGATCATATTAACAGGATGACTGCTCTTTCTGCTTCTGGCCAAGAACTCCTTGTCAATTTGCAGCACAGTTGTGAAGTGATATTATTCAGATTCAAGTCACATCATACAGTTCCTCTTTTCAAATCCTCCCAACAGCTTCTCGCCTCATGCAAAATAAAAGTCAAAATTCAACAATGATTTATGAAGGCCTCTAAAAATATCTGCCTCCCTCCTTTCCCTTGTGATTTCATCTTCCACTGCCAAATCCTTGCATGACACTCCTCAGCCTCAGGGGCTTCCTTGCTGATCCTGAATCTCTCCAGCAATGGTTATCTTGTCCACCTTCCCTCCTCCCACATTTCCACCAGGACTCAACTTGCAAGGATACTTCTTCATCAGGTTCTCTAGTCTGGTCTCTTTGGTGGATGTCCCCTGCCCCAAGCCAGGCTTTTATCCCCATTCAAGCCAGGCTTTTATCCCCATTCCCATTACCTGTTTTCTTCATAAGACTGACTTTCTCTGTCTCTCATATTCATTTCTTCCATTTACAGGATTAATATATAGTTCCATATTTTACATGTATGTATATATATGTATGTATGCATATATATGTATATATATATTCTCTAGAATTTTACTGATGAATTTATATTAACTGGGAAAATAAGCATCGCTTCTGTGAACACAAAATCAGAAGGTGTTCATTCGTGGCTGGAATATTCTCTTTCCTACTTTCTAGAAGAAGTATCTTAGGTTGTATGGACTCTTGGATTCTCAATTTCCCTCTCAGACTAATGGAGAAGAGACTAATATTACACTTTGTGTTTTCATTGTTTTTTGAAGATTATGTACAAATGCATATAAAATAGCTATTATAAGATATGGTAGAGATGGGATTAATAATAATTGTGTCATTAGTTGTTAGTCATTATTCCTGTAATTGTATTGGCCGATGATAAATTCAGTCCATATTTCAAACTTCACCATGTCCCTGTGTTATTTCTATTGGGTTTTTGGTTATGGTTATGATGGATAAAAATAAAATTGGTAGGACATTGAAATGTAGGAAAGTTTTAATTTTACTTTTATCATGCCTTTGTTGAAATGCACAATTTCAGTTGGTTTGACTGGAGAAATGAATATGATCCTTACAAGACCAATTAAACCGAAACAACTGCTTTTCAAGCCTAACTAATATAGAACTTAAGGAAGAAAAGTCAGAACTTCCATAATGCTGATTATGAACTTTATTTGAATTTTCTGTGATGAGGAAGTCAAGTTTAACATGGCAAAGTCTTTAATTAAGGAGTAGTTGTTTGACAATATTAAAGTTTTTATAAACCTGTATCCTGAACCAATGATAACAATCCTGGTAGGATTTGGTGGTTCTAGACAAGTGACTTAATTTTCAGAAAACAACAGCGGTATTATATCAAGCACAGAAAATTTAATCAATAATTTCATTTCACATTATTGGTAATTGGGGTAAGCTCTAAACTTCTTTGAAATTAGATTTATAATGGTACAAGGATGTTAGTAGGTTTTTAAGTTTATCTTTCAATAAAGATGGCAATAAGGGGTATAAAATATTCACCACTAAACTGAGTTAAAAAAAAATAAGATTTTTCTTCAATAAAATCTGTCCATTGGTGTGTTGAATGATGTAACTATGAAGAAATATCTTTTTGAAATATGACCTTCAAAATGTCCATTGTCAAGGTTTGGGAAATGAAACACACACACACACACACACACACACACACACACACACACATTCACACACGAGATTGTTGATGGTCTATATTTAAAAGAAAACATTCTTGCTGATGAAAAATGTTTTAAAGAGTAAATCATTGATCTTATCAATGAAAAGATCAATTCCACTGAATCTAATTACTCAATATACTTTGGAATTGGAAACAGTTTCCTACTCCCACCATCTAGATACCAATACAACATAAACCCAACGTTCCGCCAGAACTGATTGTTGCAAGAAATAATTTGAACCAGAAACACTTAAGTAAGGAAAATGAACACCAATCTGGCCTCCTTTGTGAATTGCTTAAAACAACAGATTCTTGGCAGAATTACCTACCTTCATTGCTCTTTACAGCAAGGATCAGTATCAGCCAATATTTCTTCATTTCTCCAGGACACCCAAAGGGTGGAAACAATGTGAAGATAGGTCAACACCCTCATTGTCTCCAAATTTCTGGTTGCTAATGTTTTGTGAAATGCCTGCTTTTAATTATCCACATCCATATTGCCAAGTTAGCAGGTAAAGTTACTTAACTCCTCAAGAATTACATGCAGACTCGAGTCATTAAAAAGTTTTCCTTTGGGAAAACGTATATCATATCAAGGGGCTCCTCTCAACTGCCCCATCTTAAAAACAGAATTAGTCACCATTAGCCTTGTAAAGTAGTTGAAAGGCTACAACATTGAAACCATAAATGACACTGTAATTCTGATCAGAGAAGTTGGAGGAAAAGCCAGATTACTACATTCAGTCAGGTCCCTTGGAATTCCATCCCAAAGAGCTGCTTCATCCACTTGACCACGAGCAGCCCTGGGCTGAAAGGAACTGGGAAGCCTAATCTCATGAGAACTGTCTACTGGTAATGATGCAGGCAACTGTGATTGACAAGTGCTGAGACAATGAAGGAGAAAATCACACAGAGAAATCTACCTTTAAAAAAGATATTCTGTAATTGATGTGAGTCTGCTACTTGGCTTCCCCTTACCCTAATGTGAAGTCTAGCATCAAAGGAGACAGCCTCAAAGACAACAGGGGATTACAGCTCAAAACAGCTGACTGAGTAGCAAAGGTGAGAAGAAGGCCATCTATCATCCCCAGGCCCTTCCTGTGATTACAGTGTGAGCATTCCTTATCTGAAATGCTTGGTGTTGGGAATGTTTCAGACTTCAGGGTTTGGAATATTTGTACATATATAATAAGATGTGTTAGAGACAGGACCCAAATCTAAACACAAAATTCACTTATGTTTCACATATACCTTGTACATATAGCCTGAAGGTAATTTTATGAAATATTTTTTGGTGTGTCTGTATTTTGGTTATGACCAATTGCCTGAGGTGGGGTGTAGGATTTTCCATGTACAGAATCAGGCAGAGAGTAAAAAAGTTTCGAATTTTGGAGCATTTCAGATTTTGCATACTTGGATTAGGGCTCAACCTATGCTCCATTTCAGATTCTCTGAAAATTACGTATTCATTTAAATTAACGATAAAGCCTTCATTTACATTAAGCCTGTTCCTGGGAAAAGTTGATCAAACTTAGTTGTATGTGCTTTAGTGGAACTTATGTAATCAGATTGCTTGCTTCCTTACATCTACTCAAAAGTCACAGAATTATGAACAAGGAGTTTTAAATAGAAGGAGGAGAGAGAGAGAAAGAGAGAGCGAGCCATTTTTAATCAGAAAAACTTTGCAAAGAACACCTTTGGTGCCTGTTCTGAAGCTTGTGTGTTAGAGGAGAAGAGACAGAATGTTGGGGTTTGGACCCAGCAGATTTGGGTGTCTCTTCGTGCTAGTTGGCTAGCCATGGCTAATTACTTCTGTTCTGCCCTCATTATACTTTGGTGTTTATGTTATGAGAAAAATGTGCCCAAGAGTACAGTTTATTAATGAAATAGTTATTTTTCTTGGAATAGGATTTAGTAAAAATTCATAGGATTTTAGATTTGCCCATGCCTATTTTGAAATCTGGCACTCTTTATCCTGTTTCATAGACTTTCTAAAATTACCCCCATCCCCAAACTCTTCCTCTCTCTCACATACACATACTCTTTCCCAGCTGAGCCAATTAAACGTATGGGAAAGGGACACTGCCATTCTTTACTTCTAAAATTTGGATACATGTATGGTTTGGAGGGCATGAGTCTAGAAGGGTAAAAAGAAAATATCTGGATTCTGTGCTTATCATGCTGTATCAGCTCTTATTCAGTCTGCCTGAATTTCCATTCTTTTTAATTGATAAATAATACAAATCATCATTTTAACACTAAAAGAGATATGGATATATTTTAGAGAGGTTGTATAATTCAAAGAATTCTAGGCTCTTCCAAGATATTTTCTACTTCTTTAAAATCACTACCATTGACATCCCTAGACCTTCAGTGTACAAATTTCTTCTATGCTAAAAACATCTGGAGCAAAGTTTTTAATGTTCTTTGGATACATAGATTTGGAACTAAATCTGCTGTCAACTATCTGTGTGATCTTCACACATCTCTTTAGTTCTCTAAATCTAATTCTTTATCTAAAAATTAAGGAGATTAAAGTAATGCACTCCTGCCTCCTCAGTGCAGACACAATTGTCATTTTATATGACCATTTTACATCATCAGTTTTGTCTGAAAGTGTTGGAGGTCTCAGAGCCACATTTCATGGCTGTATTTGACAGGAACTTTGCTAACAGATGTGGGGAGGGACAGCCTGTGGAATTCCTTGAGGTAATGTTATGTTATACCAAAAATATCTAGTAGGGTTTTATAGAAATGCCAGACATTTTAGTAGAGGCTTTGGAATTCTTGCAGAAATGTTTTACATAGGCGATGTCATTTTTAATGCAAAAATTTTATTGTGATTTTATCGTGGAACATTTTATCCTCTCAAACATATTTTTAGAAACAACCTTGAGAGATAAATTCTTCCATAAGATAAAGAATCCTCATTATCAAGTGTAGAAATTTCCTTAGCTTCAACAGAACAATACTACTTTAAAGATTAAATATATATGAAAGATTAATAAAATACTTTCCATTTTGAGGTATATAATTTTTTATAAAAGGGGATTAATTTGACTATTTCACCATTCACATGCTTAAGGTGGGTTTTACTATAAAAGGGCAAGACAGTCTTGGCCTGATGCACTACTGTATCATGTTGCTTTTGTCATTCATTTTTTATGGTAAATACATTGATCAATTAGGGCTCAAAAACAGATTTCCAGTTTGTTTTGCAGAGAGACTCAAATACTTAATCGAAGTGACCTGAAGACTTAGTGGCATAACACAAAAGGTAGCAGTCCCTGTGGTTCATATGAACACTCTATGACAAACTAATGATGTCCTGGTCAAAGATTCTCATCTAGCACCAATGGGTTAGTGAGCAGTATCCAGTACAGGGTCAGATAGGATCCGGGTGGCAAGGAGATTGACCCCTCACGGTCCCCTTAGAATATGTTATGGTAACCTTGAGATAAAAGCAAATCAAAAGAAGACACAGAAAACCAATGTAAAACAGTTTTACTTTCCAGTTCTAGTTCTTCCCAAACAAATAAAATCTTGGTGAGTCTGTTAATTTTAGGCATTAACTTGAGTGAGTCATGGGGTGCTGGGTATTTGGTTAGTCACACTAGGTGTGTCTAGGAGGGTATTTCTGGATGAGATTGACGTTTGGATTGGTAAACTAAATAGAGCAGATGGCCCTCTTCAATGTGGGTTAGTCTCATCAAATACATTGATGATCTAAATAGAATAAAAGTCTAGGTAAGTAAGAATTCTTCTCTCTGCCTTTGAGTTGAGATAGGTGGTCTGCTGTCTTTGGAGTTGGACTTGACCTTGAGCTTAGACTCTTACCATCATTTCTCCTGCTTTTTGAACCTTCAGTCTTGAACCACAACTATAACATTGGCTCTTCTGGGTCTCCAGTTTACCAGTTCTTGGAATTCTAAACTTCTATAATCATGCCAGTCAATTTCCCATAGTAAGTATTTATATAGCTATTGTAAGTATGTGTCTATGTGGCTTACTATCCATTTATCTCTCTCTCCTATTGGTTCTGTTACTCCAAAGAAGCCTGATGTACTTAAGCCTTACCTGTAAGTTGTTGACTTACTAACAGAATTAACCTTGTCTCTGTCATTTGCATTGGTCATGTCTGAAGACATTGCTTGTATATATGTTAATCATGTGAAAATATTACTTGTATTTTACCATGAAAAGATTAATTTGAAACTTAATCTCCTATTGTAGTTCTCCTTTCTTCTAGTCCCTTTAAATACCTCTTGTGGATTTTTGTCATTTAATGGTAAATCCAGTCTTTCTGAAAGCCAAATTCTTTTCAAAACGGTTACAAGTATATGTCTTTTCTTCTCTAAAATCTTTGTTGAGCCTTTATTTCTCAAGCATATTTCTGTATGTGTAGGAAGTGGAAGAAGAGGTGAGAATCATACCAGACCAGAAAAAGAGACCATATAATTTTAGCTATAGAATTTATCAGACATAGAATTAAAAAAAAAAATCACTAGTGTATCAAAAACAAAACAAATGGACTTCTATCCCCACCCACTTACTGTGTGTTAGGTTTGGACAGGTGAGCATGTTTCTCTCAGTGTGTTTTTACTAACTGAATTCTACATACCATGTTTATGGAGAAGTACTGTATCTATTTCTATATGTTGATATAACATTTTGTGTGGGGGTTGCTAGGCTGTTTCACTTGTTAAAATTTGTAAAATTTTTGAATCTTTTCGTCTTTGTTGAGCTTGTCTTATATATCTTAATTTCACTCTTAGAGGTACAGTTCTAGGCTTTGATTGGTTAAAACATTGGTTCTAAACAACAACAAAAACCTGAAATGGATGAAAAGATGAAGGATAGGATAAAAGAATTGAGAATCTATTTTTCTAAGTTTCAAATGGAAATTCTATAATTGAATAAATAAAATGATGCTAAGAAAAAAGTTAAAAAATTATGGATTAAAATGAAAAGTTATAGCATACATATAATTGTAGTCACCAAAAGAAAAGAGAAAATGAGACCAAAATTACATTACAAGAAATAAAGGCAAAGAATTTTTCAAAACTGATTTCAGATTTCAAGCCACAGACTTAAAAACCTTTCCAAACCTCAAACCAGTTAATACAAACAAATAAACCTTATACTCATCCACATCAGACTGAAATTACTGAATACTAAGACAAGCAGAGAATCTTAAAAATGGACAGGTAAAGAATAGATTACTTCCAAAGGGAAAAAGTAAGGCAGATATCTAGCTTCCCAATAGATACAACAAAAGACAGAAAAGACTAAAACACCACTTTTAAGAAGTGAAAAAAATAAGTATCATACTAGATTACTATACCCTATGAAACATCTTCTTTAAAAAGGATAGTGGAGACATTTTCAGTTAAACAGTAAAAAATTTTCAGCTCTACACCTATAATGAATAATTATGAAGAGGGAATCCTTAAGCATAGTTGAAATTATCCCAGAGAGAAGCACAGTAGATCAACAGGAATGAAGAACAGAGGAAATTGAAATAAGTGGGCAAGTCTAAATGGAAATGGATTGCTTAAGGTGATAATAAGCTAATCATCACAGCAATAATATTTGTGTGTTTTAAAATATATACTAAATTAAAAGTCATTAGAATAGTGGAAAATTTGAGTGTGATAATAACATTACAAATGCCAAAGTCTCTTGCACTGTCTTGAAATTGGTAATGTGTGAATGAATGTCATGTCAATTCCAGTAAACCAAGGATACTGATAAGAATGCTAGATATCAAGTAAGGCAAGGATGCATACTATAACATCTCCCATGGCAGTTAAAACACCAGTGATGTAGCCCCCAAACAACAGGACAATCTGATTTTGAAAATAGGAAAGGACTTAAATAGAAATTTCTCCAAAAAAGACCTACTAACAGTCAATGGTACATGCAAAGATGCTCAACATCATTAATCATTAAGGAAATGTAAATTAAGACTCCGAGAATGTACTGCCTCACTCCTATGAGTTGGCTATAACCAAAAGAGAAAAAAAAAAGTGTTGATGAGGATGTGGAAAAATGGAAACTCTTGGGTATTGTTAGTGAAAATGAAAAAATGATACAGTCACTGTGGAAAATAGCATCCGTGGTTCTTCAAAAATGTAAACAGAATTATCAAGTAATCTAGCAATTCTACTTTTGTGTATATACTGCACATACTGAAATAAGAACTTGAGTAGATATTTGTACATCCATGTTCCTTAACAGCCAAGAGATGGAAGCAACTCAAGTGTTTATTGAAGGAGAGATAGATAAACAAAATGTTGTATATAGATACAGTGAAATACTATTCAACTTTAAAAAGGAATTCTGATACATATTAGAACATGACTGAATCCTGTGGGAACTATACTAAATAAAATAACAGGTACCAAGGAACTATTATTCCCCTTATATGAGGTACCCAGAGCAGTCAGCTTAATAGAGACAAAGTAGAAAGGTGGTTGCCAGTGGATGGGAGCAGGCAGGAAAGAGTGTTACTGTGTTAGTGGGCATGGAGCTTCAGTTTCGCAAAGTGAAGGAAAGTTCTGGAAATGAGTGCTAATGCTAATTGCAAAACAATGTGAATATAATGCCACTGAGCTAGACACTAAAAATGGTTAAGATGGCAAATTTTCTGCCTTTACTTTGACACGATTTTTAAAAGAAACTTAACAACCACAACAAAAATGATAGAACTTATTACTAAAAAACTGAAAGAGGAGGAGAAAAGGAAAAACTGCAGATAACTTGACAAAAATATGACAAGCAGTGAGAAAAGAAGACACAAAGAACTGATGAAATAAGTTAGAAAACAGAGGAACATTATGAATGAATGCAAATTCATAAGCCAATGTTCATTATAAAGAGTAAATTAAAAGTTAATTTAGCTAGACTACTTACTTCTGTGAGATGTATCTTTAATGTAAGGACATAGTAGTTGAAATTAGAAGCAAGGAAAAAAATGGTGAAAACAGTAACCAACATCAAGCTGTGTCACTGTCATATTATCAGTCAGATATTTAAGGAAGTGATCATCAGTACATTTAGTCGGTAGAAAGATATACAAGGTCCAAATTTGTATACAATTAATCCTATGTGCTCAAAACTGATAGAAAGGGTCAAAAAATTCACAATAGTAATTTGAGACTTAAATCTTCCCAGTTCAGTAAGTGATGGATGAAAACAGACAAAAATTAAGCATTGTGTGGCTAAAGAATTTTAAACTACATAACTAAACAACTTTGTATAATATATATGATATGACATATATAATTTGTAACATATAACCATATACACATGATGTGTATGCGCACGTGTGTGTGTGTGTGTGTGTGTGTGTGTGTATTGTAACACTGCACTCAACAAGTGCAAATTGAATTCTTTTCAAGTGTGCATGTACGTGGTACATTTGCCAAAATAGGTTGACACATGCTGGGTCATAAAGCAAGTCCCAAGAAACTTCAAAAGATTTGGAAATGAAATCAGAGAAAATATATGTGGACAATACTGCAGTTTAGCTGGAAATACAAACAATAAAAAAGAAGAAAAATAACTAATAAAATTCCTAAACTTTGAAGATTAAGCAATAATCTTCAAAAAATTTGTAAGTATTTGTAAATAATCCATATGCCAAAGAAGAAATCATATAATTAGAAAGTATTCTGAACTAAAATATAATGAAAATATATCGGCATACAAAAATCTCTTAATGTTGCTGTAGCCAGAGAGGAAGACATGCATAGATATCAGTGGTATTATTCAGAAGAAAAGAAAATTTGGAAAATCAACAACCTGAAATTCTATGTGAAGTAGTTGTAAAAAGAGCAAAACAAAATTAAGGAAAGAAATAATAAAAAGTAAAAATGAAAATAAAAGGAAAAGCAGAAAATAAGAATTTGGGAAATAAAGCCACATTTTACTTGTTTGACACAGTATTAAAATTGTGAACTTTTAGCAAACTTACTCCTATTTAAAAAAAAAATAGATGATGCAGCTTATTGAAGACAGGAAAAGAAGCTATCTAAATATTTCCGAGAGACATGGGAAGTAAATTGAGATAGCAATAATATTAAATGACCACTGTTATTTAACTTACTAAATAGACATAAGATGAAGGAGTAAATGTAAATTTCCTTGTTATCTGTATCTACATCCTTTATTCTATACCTTTTAAAACACTGAATCCACAAATTAAACTCTCTACTAAGAAAATTCCAAATCCCAAAGGACTGCATTTATGATATTTTTCTAAAAGTATTGGTAACAGGAATCATAATTACCACACAAATTCTTCTGCAAATGGAAGTGGAGGGAATACTTTCCACACTTAATGTGATTTAATTTTATCTTCTTTTCCTTTTCTTTTCCCTTCTCTCCTCCCTCCCTCCCTCCCTCCCTCCCTCCCTCCCTCCCTCCCTCCCTTCCTTCCTTCCTTCCTTCCTTCCTTCCTTCCTTCCTTCCTTCCTTCCTTCCTTCCTTCCTTCCTTCCTTCCTTCCTTCCTTCTTTCCTTACACTTCTTTGCCTCCTTTCCTGTTCTCTCTCACTCTATTTGAAAAGAGGTCTTGCTATGTTACTCTGACTGTCCTTGAACTCCTGAGTTTAACTCATCCTCCTGACTCAATCTCCTACATGGCTGGAACTATAGACATCCAAATGCATGGCTTTTCCCGAAACTTATTAATGGACAAGAATAAGTTCATACCAAAACCATGGACATTTCATTCAAAGAGGCTTATAATTTTTTTCAGGGACATAGAAACAAAAATATAAAACAAAATATCAGCAAAATTAATCTAATAATGCATAAAGCAGATATTTATAAATTGATCAATGTGATTCACATTAATTAAGTAAAAGGGAAAACTTGATTATCTGTTTAGATGTAGAAAAATATTGATAATATCAATGTTGATTTTTCTTAAAAACCTCATGACAAATTGATAGTAGATTTTATTAAATAATAAAGTTATGTCAGTTGATTATTATATTCTAACAAATCGTCTCAAAACTCAATGTCTAAATATACCATATATGTGTATATATGTATATTCCCTGATTCTGTTGACTGTCTGATGTAGAATGGGTTTGTAACTAACAAATGCAAAATGAAATACACAAATAATATTCTTCAAAATAGCATCAATCATCTCAAATACATAGGAATAAATCAAATGAAACATGGGCCAAACCTCAACATGGAAAATTACAGAACACAAAAAGGACTCTGTGAGTAATAAAATGTCCAAAATCATTAAAAAAATAAAATTACAAAACAAACATTATTGAATGAATGAAAAAATATAAACAAACAATGTACCATGTATAGATTGAAGGATTTATCACTTAAAGGTATAAATAATATCCACTCAAATAATACATGCACAATAATGTCCATCAAAATCCCTCCAAAGGTGTATATGTGTGTGAGTGTGCACACTGATCAAAGTTGTCCGATGTATGTGGAAACTCAAAGAACCAGGAATAGTAGACAATCTTTAAGAATGCATTTGGAGAACTTACTCTATCAAGTTTTATTATAAAGGTATGGTAAAACTATGTGGCATTGACACAATCAGACAAATACAGTGGAACAGCAGTTAGAATCCAAAATGGTACATGCATATCAACAATCACACTATTTCTCACAAAAGTTCTAAAGCAATGTAATGAAGAAAGGTTCATATTGACTGTTATGATACTGGATAAGTTGAGTATCCATATGGAAAAATATTAACATTCAAGTTTTCATTTGGTGATGCTGTGTTAATTGAATATTCAAAAGGAAGAAAAATTGAGCTAAACTTTTTCTCACACTATATATAGGAATTATTTATGGATGAATTGAAGATTCCATGTGGACTGAAGATCTACACATGAAAGGTAAAATAATAAAACTTTCCCTTCAAAACTGGAGACTTATTTCATGGTTAGAAAATGAATGAGTTGCTTTATAAATTGATTGTGAGAAGGCAGATATGATAGATTTTATACTTAATGGTTCCATTTATATAAACTCCCTTCCTCCTGCCAAAAGTAAAACTAATCAATGAGGCTGAATGTCACAACAGTGACTACCTTGAGTGACTGATTTTGCACTTTCTTTCTTATAAACTTAAGCTGCTTATGTTTATAATATCATTTATATTAGTTAACAAAAATCACCCAATGCCTATGAACAAATAAAATGATAGATGTAAGAAACCTCTCTTCAGAGACTATGATATAAAAATTATTGAAAGAAATGAAGAAAGGACAAATAAATGAAAGACATGCCATTTTCATGAGCTGGAAGACTCATTGTAAATACCATATCTACCTCCTCAAAATAATAAATATACAGTAATCACAGTCAAGAGAAGTTTCAATATAACCTATGTGTGCTATTTCAATAAAAAGTAGTACAAAAGAAAAGACATAAAATTAGTTGAAATTATTTTAAAAAAGAAAAATATGTAGTAGTTCTAGCAGATTTCTATTCTTTCACGTTTGAGAAGATGAGGATGTCTGACTATCTAGCTATGGTGCTAATACATTCCATTGCTTGTGTCAAATTTCTCACCTTCTCAAGTTGCACAAGCACAGACGTTTTGGACCCTTATGCCTATTACATTCTGGGAAATGGCCTTACCATTCCTCAGTAATATTTTACAAGTAAACTCAGTGTGGAAAGGATCACTGGCCTGACGTGTATTTGTTTGGTAGTAGAACTGCTAACAGTCTTCCAAATGACTACAGCTCATGTATTACAAGTGTTTTGAGATCCATCAGAACATACTTCACTATCACATGAGACACAGCATGAAGAAAACTTAGAATAAAGTAACAAGTTATTCTACTATTTCATTTACAACTAAAATCCAGACTGAGCCTAGCATATGGCAGGTCTGTATGCAAAGGATTTATGAAGGCACAATCACCTAAGGAAGACAAAAGATACTTGACTTACATAATAATTTAGTATGTTGCCATACATATGTTAAATATTTTATTGAGTTTTTGAACAGAAGATTTGTGAATCTTTAGAGATAAATTAATCTAGTTTCTACTTCACAAAGAGTTACCCTGACAGGTTTTTAGATGCTGTTTGAACACCTCTAGAATAGAAAGTTTATTAGTTTATGGGTCAGTTTATTAAATTTTATGTAGTTCTATTAAATTATTAGAAGAGTCATGCTAAAGTAAAAATCTGATTTTTCATAATTTATGTTTATTGTTTTTACTTCTTCCTTATGCGACTGAAAAGAATAAATGTAGAATTTCTGGAAAAGTCACACATACTTTTAGGTTGTTCACAATGTCTTGGTCCTTTAAATAAAATCAGATTAAAAAATCATGTAGTGTATTCTTAACTACATAACATACACACACACACACACACACACACACATATATACATATATATACAATGTATATATACACATATATATGGATATAAATAGAATATATTTTTCTATGTATTTTTTCTATATATAGAAAATTAGAGGAAAAATTTCAGGAGAACATATTTTGATTTTTCATAAATAAATAGTTGAATTTCTTTATGCTTGTTTTTGTCATCCAAAAATAGATCATCATCAACTCAGCTGCTAATGTTAGAAGTTCTTGAATTCTCTCTTCCTCTAACTTCTATATCAAAACAGTGATCGAATTCTGAAGGTGTTTCTAACTTATTTTCCTGACTCTACTTTGGATTCCCACATGCCATTATTCATTAATCTTTCTAAATTATAAAACCATGACCTTTTGTACCCTCTTATAAGAAAGCCCACAGTGGTTTGTGAAATTCCCTTCTTGAGAAAAGCATGGACATATTTATTTCTAATGAACAGAACATGACCGTAGTAATGGATATCACTTCTGAGCTTGTATTGCCAAAGACTGTGACCTCAATTTTATTTCCTCTCTCTCTGTCTCTTTCTCTTCTCCATACATTCTCTGATTGAAGCAATTTGCCATGCTATGAATTGCCTGAAGTAGAGGTCCCGGCAGCAGAGAACCAAGCATGACCTCCAGTCAACACCCAATGAAGAACTGAGGCCTTCAATAGTCTACAAGGAACTGAAATCCTGCTAACAAGCATGAGTGAGATGGGAAATGGACCTCATGTACCGTCACGAGAAAACACCTTGATTACAGCCTTGTGAGACCCTGAGTGAGTGTCCTCAGAAAACCGTGACTGCATTCCTGAACCACAGCCATTATGAGGTGGTAGATGTTGTTAAGCATTTACATTGTGTATCTTTTTTTTAAAACAGAAGTAGAAAGTTAATACATACTGCTTTGCTTGAAGCCTTCTAATCACATTCAGTACAAAGCTGCCACTCATGTGGACAACCCATTACTATTGCTCTGTTCCCCCTCATGCTTCTCTTTATCATACTAGACTTCTTTAGGTTTGGAACTTGCAAAGCTCTTGTCCATGTGAGGTTTTAGTTCATGCTATGATGTCGCTGGTGGCATGCTTCCATTCCCTTTCTTCTCAGACCTGGCCTCTTGAAGTCTTTGGTCTCTCTGGATCCTTTATGTCACAAATCTCCCCCAAGGCTACATTAGAAACTTTAGCCCTTTCTTGTGTTCAGAACTCCTTTCTAACTTGACATAATTTCCATTATTAGACTTTTTCCTTTTCTTTTCCCTTTTCTTTTTTCCTTAGAGTATGCCTCCTAAGAGTATGGGATTCTGGTGCTGTCCAGATTTCCATCCAAGGTCGCGAGCACAGGATCCAATGCATTTCCATATGCTATGCTGCCAACAGCATTGGACTGTACTGACTGCATCCTCCTATAAGTAAATGCACCTGTTAACACATTTTATTTGCAATTTTAGAGGATAGAATTGGAACAAAGAGTTCATCTAGTATGTAGAATAAAAAGCCAGAAAGAGGTATAACAATAAGTCAATATTGATGTCAGATGCTAACACTTCAATTCCTATCAACAGAAACTTAGTTTGTTCACATTTTCATATGTTGTTTGTTTTGATATAGCCTTTATTTTCTCCCAGAAAATATTGTGAAGAAGCAATGTAGGAAATTTAATTATTTTGTAACATGAAATATACATTATAATTAAAATTTTAAAGTTACTCAAAATATTTAATTGGATTCTTAGCTAAAAATGAAAACAGCATAAATTCCTGTCTCATCATCCATTATATCCAGCTTAAGTGACACTGGAAACCGTTTAAAATATATCAGTATGAACTTTCAAACATTTTTTTCATAGTCATATATTAAGGACAGAATCATGTGGAATAAGTTATTACTAAGACAAAATATCAGGAAGTGGTCATATTTTAGGATTGTATTACCACTTTTTCTTTAACAGTTGTGAGGAATCCAAAGACCAAGAACATGTCATATCAAAAACATAAAAAACATAGAGCCTGTTTCTTAGACTATAGCATAAGAACACGCAGAAATTCTTAAAAGTAAAACGATGTGTGGATCTCTTTTTCAATGAAAACGAATAACATTAAATACAAGATTCTATCACTTACATTTTTATCATATTGGATACTGAAGAGCCCAGTGACTCTTTCAATGTGACTTATTAATGTGATTCAAAGTATAATATGAATTGGTCAATTTTAATTGTCCAGTTTTTTTTGAATGGCTTTCCAAACTACATGAAGGGACAGGCAGTCCTTCCTTTTCTTTGTAAATATCCAAGCTTTCCTTCTTTCCTTCTGCTGCTTACCTCAGGGCTATTTCATGCTTAAAAGCTTTGGATTGATTTCTGTGACCATTGGTGCTTCCATTTGCCATCTGTTGGTTGAGGTGTTTATTTATTTAGGAATGCAGAAAAGAGAGCAAATGAGAAATTGGGGAAATTTGAATAGATAGGACATGGCAGATTTCAAATACTTTTTGTGAATGATTATTGATTCATAATATGTGGAAAATTACAATAAGATGTAAGATTTCCAAGACCATTGAATGGTTGAAAAAGACTCAAGTCAAGGGAAAAATAGATTTTGGTAACACTGGATATAAGATATGTTAAGAATGTCAGTATATACTACGAATTTTCAAAGTACAGAATTAGAAAAACACTGCTTACAATATTCAAAAACTGTTAACTTGTCAAAGAGGTTATGATTAAAAGAGGAAAATATTTTCATTAAGTTTGAGTGAAAAAAAAATGGTAACCCTCTTGATCGGTTTATTGTTGCCTCGAGAGCACAGGGAATTCTTAATGGGATAAAAAAATCCACAGAGGTGGAGGAAAGTCAGTGAGACTAACTTTGTAAAAATACTGTGACTCAATTGTATGAATGCTTTGCAATTTGCGAATGGTGTAAAACAATGCTTTTACAAAGCAAATTGAGAATAAGTGTCTCAAAAGAAAGTGGAAGTATGTTTCTAGGTCTAAACTCCAAGAGAATAAACTTGAAGTATTCTTTATTCCATAAATTATTTTCTGAGTTTTTAAGATATACCATCCCCCCTTGCCCAGCACAAAACACACATACACAACTGAACAACCAATGAAGAGCATTACTCATTTATTTATGTGCCTGGCTTTCTTGGCAATCTTCTCCCTTCTCCTTTCCTGACTACTTTGTATGTTTTGCCTTATTTTTCTTCATTTCCCTTCTGGTTGTCCTGTGACCATGTACCTCCTTATGGTGGAGCTTGGCCAATGTCAACCATTGTTCCCATGATGTTTACTACCTCAATGAAATCAGGCTGCCACTGGACTGTGCTTCCAAGAATTCTCTTTCCACAGCATTAACTGCTCCCACAAAGAATACATTTGCCTAATGTGTCAACATCTGGGAAATCTGTGGAGATGGGAGCTTATGATCCAGTTAGAACTCTGACACCAGCAGACACATGGGCAATGAAGAGGAAGGAACTCAAGACATTAAAACAATATCCATGGGGAGGGTTTGCTCCACACTCCCCTGCATCCCC
This sequence comes from Sciurus vulgaris, assembly GCF_902686455.1. Lineage (NCBI taxonomy): Eukaryota > Metazoa > Chordata > Mammalia > Rodentia > Sciuridae > Sciurus > Sciurus vulgaris. The sequence continues at coordinate 17,313,324 of NC_136470.1, read as the reverse complement.
TAAAGGAATTTTTACTTATCAGTGATTTTTATTTGCTTAAAGTTTGATCTACAGGAGAATAAGAAAATAACCACAAGAATTTAGAAACAAGGGGGATCTTACAGAATATGTGGTTTATTTTTCTATTACCCTAGTTTTGAATCAGGAACCCAGGTAATGAGGACAAGAACTAACATACTTGATGACTTTATCTGAAGTTTTTGTATATGCAATATAAAATTAGAATTTTTTTCTATACTTACAAATTGGAAAGATTGTGTATATATGTGATTATGTCCATAAGTATATATATATATATATATATATATAAAAATCTTTTTACTAACATTTTTCTTGAAGAATTTTTTTGTGTACTTAGCAGGATCAAGATAGCTTTATGGCTTTAATAGACGTCTTTCTGTATAATAAATAATAGACATACTATTATGGAATTCATTTAATAAAGTTACTATTTACATATGACTATATAAGTTAGCAATGACTGCTATTTGAAATAAATTTAGGTTGTATAGGTATATAATGATATATTTATGAATTTCAATTTTGTAATATTATTTAGCATTAAATACTATTTTGAAAACAAGACTATCAAATCTCATTTTTTTCACTCTAGGCTTACTTGGTCAACTTGTGCTCGATAGAATATTGAATTTGAGTAGGATCCTGCAGTGTCTATTATTCACCTTTTTTGATATGTGGGTTTTAACACAGATAAGAATATCAGAAACCCTGTCATAGAATATGTAGTTTATTTTTTAGATTTTTCTAATATGATATAATTATATTGATTGATGAAATATTTTAAGGATATACTGTTTGATTTTATTTTCAGAACTTAGGTGATCATCTCATTATTGTTAATGCGAATTGCTAAATCTTCATTGTGTCCTTCAAGACACTGCCTGCCAGGCCCAGTATTGCATCTCCAGTCCTCTCCTCTTGCTCTGCTCCTAGCCCACTACCTTCCACCGGGAGCTATTAGTGCAGGAACGCTCTACATTCCTTTGCAGCTCAGAGCCCTGTAAAAACTATCCATTTAATCTACTTTGAAAAAAAAAAAAAAAAAAGAGAGAGAGAGAGAGACTTAAAATATGCATGGTGACAAAAGTCAAATTGTTTTTTAGTGTTTATAATAAAAAGAACTTTTGAATTCATGTAAAAAGGAATTCCTCTGCTACAAACTTGGTTCCCAATCATTCCCATTTCCCAGATGTAGAAACTTCCACATATTTTAGCTGTTCATTCTAATACCATCTTCCATGCTTCTTTGTAACACATTTATGCTACAATTTCTTGAGTTTTCATCTAACAAATTATTGACTTCCTAATATGGAAAATAGCTCCCCCAATTCACCCTGTCTTCTAAACACAGACAAACATTTTATCCCCGCCCCTCATCCCACCATAACTATACCATAGTCTGAAAAGTCCAAAATTGATAATAATATGTTTATACAAATGTTATTTTAAGGCGAGTCATGGTTTTATTTCTTTAGCCTTTTCTTTAATTTTCTCGCTTGTTTTGTCTAGTTTTGCATGTGTCTATTACCAATTTATTCCCACATTCTTATATTCGAAATGTGAATCTCCAAATAATTTGTTCAAATATATCAGACACTTTAAAAAAAATCTTTTAATTGAGTCCTGGAGCCTGCTGTCTTACTGCTCCTGTCTGGTCCGTCTGCCTTTGGATCCACTGGACCTTTTTCATCCTGAGGTTGACTTTCAGCATAGACGAAGCAGGTACTCATGGTCTTAAGCTGTTTTTAGGGGAAGCTGAGGTGGGGGATAAGGGATGTACTTGTGACTCAGTTGGGGTAGCTAAAGCAGTCGGAACCAAGAGTGCTGATACAGACTGGAAAGAGAAAGTCATGCATCCTACCAAAGTTGTCACAGGGCATGAGCCCCTGTAGGAGTTAGTAGGCATCTCTATTTTTCTGAATCAGGACCTGGAGTGAGCTGTCTTCTGCTACAATTAGGTATCAGAATTGATATGAATCCCTTGTCTCCTCTTTAATTTTTTTCTTAATATTCCACAGTTCTTTTCCAAATCAAGTTCAGGCAAAGCAATAACAATGTATTGGAAATACCTTTTGAGATGCATTAATTTAGCAACACTTGCTTTGTGATGCTAAGAGAAATCACCTTGAATATTTCTGTAGTTGCAATATATAAATGGGGAGATTTATTCAGGAGAGTTTCAGTTGCCCATAGTTTTCTTACTTTTGTTTCAGACTTTGCTCCTTAATAGAAACCAATGAAAATAATCAAAAGTATAATTGATGAGGTGTGAATATGAAGATTACTCTATTTGTTTGATGCCCGATTGTTTTAGTCAGCTTTTTTGCCGTTGCGTCTAAAAGATCTGACCAGAACAACTGTAGAGGAGAAAAGGTTTATTCAAAGATCAAGATGAGGTAGGACAATATGGTGGAAAGTGTATGGGGAGGGAAGTGGCTCACATGATGATCAGGAAGCAGAAAGCAAGAGATCTCCACTGGCCAGATACAAATATATCCTTCAAAGCCAGCCCCCAATGCCCACCTCCTCCAGCCACACCCTACCTACCTTCAGTTACTACTCAATTAATCCCATCAGGTGATTAATCCACTGATTGTTTTAAGGCTCTCATAACCCAATCATCTATCCTCTAAATCTTCTTGTGTTGTCTTACACATCAGTTTTGGGGGGACTCCTTAAATCCAAACCAATAGCAATATATTCTGCCTTTCTTTCCCCAATAAATAACATGGTAGATAGTTATTTTGAACTTTAAACAAAGAACCCTGTTACTGATACTGTTTTGTGGAAGATAAATGTGTTTTCTTTTTTCTTCCTCTCTTTTGTTTTGTTATGGTTTTAGAAAGAGAGACTGATATTAGTGCTAATATCTGGAAAGCTCGAAAGGTTGCTTAGGTTTAGGAAGAATGACTTCATCTAGGCCTTGTGACCCACTGCTTTAATGCTTCTTGCTTTACTCTGAAAGGCACCTCCTTTGTTAGAAAGCTTGCCCTTTCAACAAAGGAAAGTCACTGGCTGGTAATCTAATCTTTGAAAAAACCCTGGCTTTTTCTGGCAACAAAAAAGAGAAAAACAGTATTGGAAAAAAATAATAGTTGAAACTAAAAGCTGGAAAGGAAGAGGAAACAACTCCTTGATATTAATTAGTACCCATGCAGTTTCAGCTGTTAAAATGCTCGGTACTAGGTGAAAGAACTTGAGTATTGTGGCATCCTGTCACCAGATCGAAGTAGGAATCAGCCCAGAGTTCACCAGCCGGAGGAAGAAAATCACAAAGATTCTGCTCTTTACAGATATTTTTGTTTTTTGCCGATGAAATAATGAATTATTTGCTTTTTTTTTTGACAATTATATTTTTAGAAATAAGAAAAACAGCACAACATTTTTTTTTTATTGCTCTGGAATAGAGCATGCTGCATGTTTCAGTGGGATGTGTCATGACTTTAAGGATCTGATTGGCTTGTTGTTGTTTTTGCTATTGTCACTGAATGACATGTTGGCAACCTTAACAGCCAGATGTGTCAAGTGATGTGGGAAGGACTACTCACCACAAACACGTACAGCTGACTTTGAAAAAATTTTCTGATTGTTATCAACATAAAGTTCATATTTTTCCATGTGATGTTTCTTAAATGATATTTTTCTGTTTATTCTGAAGTGGTATATTAGGCAGCTTAGGCCTAATATAGTAATAAAACAGGTAATATTATAGGTAATGATATACCATAGCTTGGGGATATAAACAACAGAAATGTATTGTTTCATTTCTGGAAGCTAGAAGTCCAAGATCAATGTTCACCTGACTGAGCTGATGGTGAGGGACTTTTATTAGCCCAGGGATGGCTGCTACCTTGCTATAGTCTTAGATGACTTCTGTGTGCCTGTGGAGAGAGAAGTCTATCTGTTTCTCCTCTTATAAGGCCACCAGTCCAATTGGGCCCTATCCTTATAATTATTTAATTAATTAATTAATTAATTGTCTTCTTAAGACCTTATCTCCAAATACAATCACATAGAAGGTTAAAGAGTCAGGATATAAAGTTTAGGGACGCACAACTCAGTCCATAGCAAGAAGGTTACAGTGTCAGCATCATAATAAAGGCAAGATCAACTTGTGGAAAATGTTTTACCCTATTACATTCTCTTTAGAGTTTATCTTATGGGATGGGAAAGAGAGAGAGAGAGAGAGAGAGAAAGAGAGAGAAGAGAGAGAGAGAGAGAGAGAGAGAGAGAGAGAGAGAGAGAGAGAGAGGAGGTTTTTGCCAATGATGGATATGAAATGAAATCTCTTGATATTATGTTATTCTAAAAGTCTGAAAGCAATTCTAAAGGGCACCTCTGAGTTTGCATCTTATAGCTATTATTAAGATTAACGTATCCAATAGCTCACATTTGGGGCTATGTTTTTCCTTTACTGTTTTTCCATATACTTCCATGTCAAATATTTTGTGTGATCCTTGCAATGTGCTTGTGATAGGAATCCTGTCATTAGACCTTGGCTGGGGAATCTGGGTCATAGCGTAGTGGAGAGAGCAGTAAGTACACCGAAATGAGAAGATCGGAAGAGAAGTTTCAGTTCTTCTGGATTAGGGAGGGTACATTAAAATTAGTGGTTTGGGGTATGAGAGCATTGCATTGGATGAGACCTAAAGATTTCTCCTGGCTTTTAAAGTCTGTGATCCTATGAAATAGAAAGAAAATGGAGAGATAGACTGTCAGTCAGTACTGAATAAATAAATTTTGTGGGTTTAGAGCCCCATTTGCCTGACATGCAGTTAATAGAACTTTCTAGAAATTTTAAAATTTTAGTGTCAAAGAAATTCATGCTAATCCTGTGACAACATTATAATCTTACATTTGAGTGACTTAAATGGTAAAACCACAGGGAAAAAAAATCTCTTTAAGGTTGTTTTAGGGGAAAATACCTGGTTTATGTCCTAAACAGAGAATCATGCTTTTCCTTAGAAAAGAGAGAAAAAGTGATGACTGCAGATGTCTAAGAGGGTGGCTATAAATTCAGTGAGTTATAAACAAGAATTGTGATGGGAATAAAACCCAATGCCCTTATAGGGAAACCCAGACATGCACAGATTTGTACATGCGCCTTGCCTTATGGTTTGGTTTTCTTCAGAAGCCTGTGGTGGTGCTAAGGGTTTGCCTGTAAAATGAGACATGAATGATGTTTGGCAGATCTGAAGCACAAGAATGATCTGAGAGCTCTGGTGTTTACACTTGCACATTGATGGTTGTAAGCAGATCTTTCTAAACACGACAGAGCAATTTAGAAGGATTAGGGGACCTGAACTTCGCAAAGTGTGTGCCACAGTCTTCTTCCTTTCTAAAGCTTCGTGAAACTAAGCCTCTTAAGATGATAAACCTAGAACAAAGGGATTTTGAAAGTTCCTTTTAGGGAATTCACTCCCTGTGAGATCTTGTTGCTTGTGACTTGAGTTTATAATGTCACTTCTTTTGTTCCATGGGGCTAATCCATTTTGGTTATTTTCCATGTAGTAGCAAACCCTTTCAATGAGGTGGCTCCCTGAGGCATATAAGAGGGCATATAGATTTTCAGCCTTATTTTTTGTTCACACATGTTTAGAACATGATGGAAAATGTCCCTCAGTTGTACTTCATCTCTGTTTTGTCTCCATTCCAAAATAAATTTAATTTAGGGAAAATCGGAATACAATGCTTAGTCACTTTCAATTTATGTTAGAATAAAAGTAAAATTACAGTTGTTAGAGTTTTTCTCTAATGCTGTCCTGGGAGTTCATGTCTGAAGGTTGTTTTCAGGTGAAACCACATCATAATTAGTCCTCTGGCTACTGCACTGAACCAGCATTCTCCGATTCTCACATTCACCCCGAGTTAAGGAGAAATTTCACCCGTGACACCTTTCACTGTTGGGAAGAGTGCAAGTGTTTTGATACATTAATTGCAATGCAACCCAGGGGACAGTCATTAACCCGTGACTAAGCTGTATATCCAGATGGTTACATCACTAAGTACTTCACAGTAAGAGAGAGTACTGCTCAAAGCATTATTATTCCCACTACTATGCACAATTATAAGGTACAAATAGTTTTTTAAAGCATTAGTATTGTTGTTATTCATTTGAGACAGGGTCTCACTATGCTGCCCAGACTGTCCTCAAATTCCTGGGTTCAAGCAATCTTTCTACCTCAGCCTCCTAAGTAGTTGGGTCTGCAGGTACATCTACCATCATGCCTGGCTTAAAGCATTATTATGAACAAAGACATAAGACTCATTAGCAGATTCTTAGGGGAAAATTTATACATAATTGTGCACAATACTATATATTATATAAAATTATATAATTATATTCCTATAATACATAGGTCAAATTGTAAAAGAAGAGTTGGATATAACTCCAGAACTTTCTAAATATTACATATAGTACAGGGTAGGGATTTATCACACAGCTACATAGTTTCCTTAATTTCATTAAGACAGGAATGGATCTGCAGTATACATTTTCAGAATGCTAATCTAAGATTTGTAAATTTATATTTAAGATGTTACTACCTAATAGCTTTCTTTCTCTTCTCTTTATTCTTTCTCTTTCCTTGATTAAGTCTTGGATGCCTGTATTAATCACTATACCAAATACCCAAGATAATCGATTTATAAAGAGAGAAAGTATACTTTGACTCGCAGTTTTGGTCTATGGTCAGTTAGCCCATTGCTTTTAAGCCTGTGGTGAAACAGTGCATCATGTTGGGGAGAGCAGCAAAAGAGGAAGAGGCTGGGGTCTCATAACCCACTCCAAGAGATGCCCTCAATAACCATCATTTCTACCTTTTCTACCAAGAAAACAGTTTGATAACAAAGAAAAAAAAATGGGTTGGGGTGGAGTATTAGGGAAGAAAACAGAGACACAATAGAGTATTTCTCCACCCAGAAAGCACAACTAGAAACATTCCAATAGGAAAATTTCAACTAACGGATCAGGACCTAGCTATGAACTGGCCTTGGAGCTGTAGGTTGATTGTTTAAGTCAGATATGGTGCCATTTTCCTTCTTGGCCATGGCACTTGCTGATCTATAGCTGTCCTTGGTGGCACCGCTCTGCCATCTTCCTTTTGTCAGACTTCACTGCCTAGATATCAGCACTAGGCAGTTTGTCAAAATTTCTGGAACATGAGGAATATAGTTGTGCACCAACAAGGACTTTAGATCACATGTCCCGAGTCCCACATGTCCCCAGTGATCTCAGGGCTTTGATCAGATGACTCATAAAAGCTGAAAATTTAGCTCTCTATTAAACCCAAAGACATGATAGTGTTAGTGCAATTCATTTAAGAACCTTCGGTGTTCTTGCATGCATTTTTGTGCAAGTTTATCATTCAGGGTTTGCTTTGGGATTGTTCATCTTTTTCTAACATATTTAAACAGAGTTTTACATAATAATGAAATAAATAAGTAATGTAACTCTTGACAAATAGGTCAAGTGTTACTTTTTAAAAAATTAATAGTGGTTTGTCTCTAAAGAGATGAGTTTCTTAGTCAGTTTGGGATACAGTAGCAAATATATCAAAGAGAGTGCTTAACATTCATTTCTGTCAGTTCTGGAGACTGGCAAGGGTGTGGCTGGCTAAAATGAAGGAGCTGCCCGATTTGGTGTCTGGCCAGAACTCTCTCCTTGGTTTGCAGGTAACTGACTTCTTGCTGTAACCTTACTTGGTGGAAGCACACAGGTCTCCAGCCACTTCCTTTTCTTTAAAGTTCACTAATCCTATCGTTTATGTTGTACTCTGCTGGCCTGATAGGAACCTATTATCTCCTGAAGACTCTCCTGCATAGACCATCACACTAAGGTTTAGGACTTCAATACATGAATTTTGGGAGGACACAATGTTCAATCCATAGCAGTATTTCATTTATCTATTTAGATTGCTGTCATAACATAAATGTTTGTGTTACTTTGACAAAGTCTAAACCTTTAAAAAGTTGGTATAAATGCTTGCTGAATGAATGAATCAAAATAATTTCCTTAGGCGATTGTGATTATATAATCTATACATATAAACCTTATCTCTTATGTATGTGTCTATTGCTTTGTTTATTCACTTTAGACAAAAATCTATTTTCTTCCCTATATAAAGGATGGCTATTTAGTTGAAAAACTGTTTCATTTCTCTTCCTCTGGATAGTGATAGCTATATTATTAACAGTAGCTCCTAAGGGATTAGTTTTGCAACTATTATAAACCTCCATTTCTTCTTTCCTTTAGCTTTCTATATCTCATTTTATATATAATCTCCCTCATTCTTTCCTGCATCATGCCTGTCTCTTCCTCACACTGTCAATTATATGAATATTTACTTTCAGATTTTAAAGGTTTGAACATTTACCATCTAACAAACAAAACCAAATAATCTCAGATGTCAAAAAGTTCAGATTTTTTGGAATTCACAGATAGAGTTTATAACAAGAAGATGTTGAAAAAGTTGTTAGAGAGCCATGAAGTCTGAGCTTCCATTATCTAAGTTAAGTGGCATGAGTAAGACAGGCTTCAAAATTATTGCTCAGAGGGGTTGATAGGGCAAAACTGGAGGACCAATGTTTTCCTGAGAAGACTAAGAAATCTGTCATGAACCAGGGAGGAAACTGCAGTGTTCTCTGGGTATGAGGCTGAGGAGTGAACGTTTCCCACTCATTAAATGCAGGGTAAGTAGGAGAGCAAGTTAGCCTGAAGCTGACTGTTTCTCTTGGCAAAGAGGATTTCCTCCAATAGAAAATTCTGTGGGGACTCCTAGAGCTGAAATGCCATCAGCACAGTTTAAGTCTGATAAATTATAAATGAATGGGTCCAGCATGGGAACTTCCAAGAATGCACAAAATTGTTCATAAGATAAAGAAGTGTTCTTTGAGTATCTACCAAGCAGAGAGAGCGTGAAGGTAACTTAACAATCACACCAGGTGAAAAATGTGGGTTCTGACTTTCCCTCAATGTGCCTTCCACCTTCTGATGCTCCAGCCCCAAAGGTTTCAGAAACAAGTCTTAGGAATTAGAGGAACAGGAAGTGAGAAAGAAAAAAAATTTCACCTGCTCATGTTTCTGGATGCAAGATCACATCTAAGAGTACCCCAACTGTTGGATGGAATGCTTCGAAAGGAAGTCTTATTTTGGAAAGAAAATTAAAATGATGATTATTGACATTAGGAGTGCTATGGTTTAAATGTGTCCTACAAATTTCTGGTGTTGAAAATTAAGTCCCCAGTACAACAGTGTTGAGAGGTAGGAACACTAAGAGGTTCTCATGAGGGGATCCATGTTGTCCTCCAGAGTATGTTACTTATTATGGATGAGGGTTCCTGATCAAAGGATGAATTTGGTCCCCTTCTGCATGCTCTCTTCTGAGCATGCTCTCTTGCCCTCCTGTCTTCCACCATAGAATGAGGCCCCACGAGTGCCCTTGCCGGATGTGGGCTCTTTGACCTTGGATCTCCCAGCTTTAGAATAGTAAGAAATAAATCTCTGTTCTTTATAAATTACCCAGTCTCAAGTATTCTGTTACAGCAGCACAAAATGAATTAAGGCAATGTGCATTCTAGCATCTGTATTAATACTACATTGTGTGATATAATGACTCAGGAGGACCTTCTGCTTTTATGAGTTGAGAGTATCCGAAAACGTAATAGAATTGCTAGCTTTCATCTAGTTACAAAACAAACAGAATTTTCTCAAATTTTAGAAAAAGTAATGGAAGAAAAAATTTGAATATATTCCATGAGTTCCCTTTTGAAGTGTATTGGTATAATGAAACTGTTCAGTTCTGATTTAAGTACTAGCTAATGTTACATAAAATTCTTTATGCATTCACAATCACAAACCTGTATTTCCTTAAAAAAGAATGATCTGGCTCAAAGTCAAATTCATTCTTTTTCCATATACTTCATTAGTTGCTTTAAGTGATTCAGGATTTTAATGTGCTTCACCTTTGAGATTGTACTTTAGTGTGCAAGGATTTTTTTCTTTTTCCTCATATTAGGAATTGAATCAAGGGGTGCTCCGTCACTGAGCTACAAACCCAGCCCTTTTTATTTTAAGATAGCGTCTTGCTAAATTGCTTAGGCTGGACTTGTGATCCTTTTCCCTCAGCTTCCTGTGTTGCTGGACTGTATGTAGGCATGCATCACCAAGCTCAGAGAGTGTGCAAGTGTTTGAAAGTTTTTACAGGATTTCTTAATTACTTTTCTTTTGTATTGCATTATTTGCCTAGAACATATTTTTAAGTATTTCCAACTGCTCATGGATTCCACTTAAAAAATAAAAAAATCTCTCTCTCTTTTGTTTCCTGGTTACCTCCATTTTGTCTTTCCCCTCCCCCACTTTAATCTGCCCTTCTAAGAGGACCCAGTGTTTTGGGATTCTATAATTTCCCTTCACTGTTTCATTACTTTATTTGTTGAAATACCTTTGCGAGTAACTTTTTTGGAAGTTATAAATGGGAGATAGTTTATGAGTATTACATGTCTGAAAATATCTTATCCTACCTCGCCCTTCACTGACAGTTTGGAGAGATCTTACTTGCTCATATCAATCCAGATAAGTTAGGTTATGTGGTTTTAACAAACAGCCCATAAATCTCAGAGATTTTACATAAAGGTTTACCTTTTACTTAAGATTGGAAAAGGAGCTCTGATTATACTCCAATCCTGTAAAATCTTCATTTCAAATGCTTCTGTATTCATCAAGGCAGAGAAGAGGGAGTATCATACTCTAACTCTGAGAATGCCCATTTTTAATTGATACACATTGAACTGCTTCCATTTGCATCTCATTGGCCAAGAAAGTTGCATGTAAAAGAGTGTGTTATACATCATGCATTTCCAACTGGAGTGATGTCAAGGCCATCTCTCCCCTTTCACTGGTTAAAACAAGGGTCAAGGATGCATATATCATCTCTGTTGTGGAGCTGGAGGGAGAGGAGAAGCAGATCATTTGGGAGCAGTCTTTGGAATAGACATTTAAAATAACTTTTCTTATATTTGTAAGACTTACTCCACTGGGTTGTAGCATCCAGTGAATTTCTTGTGCTATTCTTTTTCACATGACCTGTGTATACTAACAGGATAAGATTTTAGAATTTTATTTTTTGTTTCTGTTGTTCTACAAAGTATGTGATTCAGTATGAATCTTTTAAAATTTATTGTACTGGGCATTAATAGGACTTTTAAGACCAACAGCTTTCATCCTTCAATTCTGAGTGAATTTTTGAATTATTTATTTGATAATTATCCTTCCTCATTTCTTTGTTTTCTCACTTTAGAACTCCTACTAGTTTGTGTATTTAAAGGCAAAACAGAGCTTTGAAAACAATATATGTGAGATCAGCAAAATAGTAGATAGTAGAAATTTCAGTGAACTTAAGTGAAGGAGACAAATGATTTGCCTCCTGGCAAAGTGTTGTAAGGAGGAAGCAAATGAGTCAGCAGTCACTATGCTCTCCTGCTTTCCCAGCAAATTTCATGACTGTATGTTCTTAACACCCTTCTCTTCAAAGTATTTTAATTCTAATTTTTATACCATGGTATGGAGACTGACAAATTATTTTAAAATTAGAAAGGAGAACTTATTGCTCACTATAATAGAATTTTTTTGCCATAAAATAAAAATGATACATTTTCAATTTTACATAGGACACAATTTGCTTATGATCGATATCCTATGTTGAATAAAAATACCTCAGCTACAAGTAAAACCAAGTAATAATGGCAGTGGATTAAAGCAAAAGGACAATAATTACCTGCTTAATAAAAACTTAAGAGGTGGAGGGGCCTAGGATTTTTCCAGATGTTGAACCATGACATGGGCAAGCACAACTCCTTATAGCTTTCCATTTCACCCTCCTCAGGAGGCTTATTTTCCCGTTGGATATGGTCTACCTTTTATGATGCTATCACTTCTACAGTGGTAGCAATTGAGTGACTTAAACTAAGCTGAGTAGTGTGTCCTCCAGAAGTAAAACTGATTGATTTATGCTTGTAATTGTCACTCTAAATGCACAAGTGGGTCCATTTTGCTGGACCATGTATTGTTCCAGATCAATTGAGACCCCAGCAAATACAGTGCTGTAGAGGTGCTTGGTTATGAGATGTGTGTGAGAAACAGAAAACTCCACCTCCACCCTCCTTTACCAAGACCAGTTTTTAGGTTTTCTTCAGCACCAGAAAGAAGGTATCCTTTACCCTCTTGGGATTCCATAGTTTGAATAAAATGCTAACCCAAAGGTGTCAAATTCTATTCTCCACATCAGATGCCTTGAAGAGGGTCCAATTTCATTGTGTTCCAGGAATCAATGCCAGAAACAGGAGCCAAGTACAGTTGGATTGAAATGAAGGAAATTCTATTCTTAGGGCAACTTAGCAGCCATCAAGGTCCAGGGAGCCTAGAATGGAACAAAATGCCAGCGCTCTAGTGGCAAAAGTTACATAATCCATTTTCCAAGATGAAAAAGGACTATCTCTGATTTTGTAAGGAGTAAGTTCCCCTTTCCACTTGCATTTATTTAAAGCCATATGAAAGTAATGACTCTTTTGCCTTTGATTTTAGAATTAAAAGAGAATAGATTAACCCATAAGAGAAAAGCGTATCAATAACAACTACCGTGAACTAGGGTCATCAGCAGGGTGAGCAAGTGTGTTCTTTGCACTGAAGGATAATGCTTTGTTCTGCTGATGTGATTATAATCCATTCTATCACAAGAGATGTTGTTTTGACCGTTTCCCTTTCACTGAGTACATGCAAGGACCTCTTGGGTGATGTTTCCAGAGGCTCATTTATAAGAATGTCAATGAAGATGTGGCATTTTTTTTTTTTTGAGGTTCCATTTCAAGGTAGAAAGTCATCAAAGGAACACTAGTAAGATTAAGGACAATGTTCTTTTGCCTGCCTTTTTCATGGACTGCATATGTGAACTCTGGCAAAAGCATAAGCTCTCTGGACCTCAGCTTAATGGGATGGTTTTAGGTCACACGACTCTCTAGTCCTAGCAGTTTCAATAGCATATGACTCAAGAACTTGGATGTGCACTATTACACCAGGAGGCATGGAGGCATAGCACATTGAATTCTTTCATTCAACCTGCAACAATCCATAACTTTGGGGGAAAAAGTTTTTACTTTCTACCCCCCGCCTCCTTATTTTACACATTGTCATTTCTAGGTTAATTTCTCAGTCAACTTTTGACATGCCAGTTGGATTTGTGATTCCAAAATTCAGCTTCTTTTGTTTCACTCATTTCTGTTCTCTTTCTTCCCTATAATGATCTGGATTATCCTATAATCTCCCTACACTGTTCCTATCCACCTTATTGTGACAAGCATATACACACACACACACACACACACACACACACACACACACATGTATATATAAATTGTCTAAAAGACACATGAATATAGATTCCTCAACTCTTCACTTACTCCATCATATCCCAAATAAACCCTTTTCCTAAAAATATTCACAAACTGGAATTTATCAGGAAGAGCTAAGACAGATTGTTCTCTAGTATGCAAGTATAATGCATTCTATCCAAGAGTGAAAACTGGAAATGACCAACACCTAGTTAATGCATTGGAAGGAGTTTGAGAAGGCATGTCATCCAAATCTGCTTGGGGTTGAGGATAAGTGTGGCCTGGGTCCGTGTAGAAGCTGCTGCCATGTCACCTTGTCCTCTGCAACTTGGTGTCACTTAATGGGCTGGGGTTTTTTTTTTTTTTTTCCCTCTCATTTTTCTCTCATATTTTTGGGCACACTTTATCAGTAACTGAAGACATTCAACAGTTTATATATTATATACATTAAAGATTCATCTTTGCAGAACAAAGAAAAGAAGTGCAACTTGCTCCAAGATTTCTGTGTATTTTCTTGGAGGATCTTACTGCAATGAGAATACATTCTTGGTGGGTGGACATCAACAAAAAAATCAGGTGCTGCACTTTTACCAATAGTCTATTTTGTGCCAGACATCGTAGAGAAAGCAGAAGGATATAAATTATGCTTGTTAATTCATAATATAGTAGGGGATAATTATGTCATCATAAAAAGTTACAAGTTACCTGTAGTAGACAAGAATAACGCCCTCTCAAAGATGTCCATGCCATAATGAATGAACCGAACTTGGCAACAGAAATTAAAGTTATAGATGGAATTAAAGTTGAGAGTTAGTTATTATTAAAATAGGGGAATTTTCCTGAATTGTCCTCCTGGGTTCAATGTAATTTCAAAAATGAAAGAAGAGGGCAGAAAAGGAGTCAGAGCAAGGCAAAGTGAATGAATTTCCAACTTCTGTGGCTGATGTTAAAGACAGAAAATGTGCCAGAAGTTAAAGATCACAATATCCATGAGACACTGGGAAAGACAGGAAGATAATCTCTACCTGAGGGAAAGTGCAGTTCTGCCCACAGCTGTGTTATAGCTAAGGGAGGTCCTTCCCAGATTGCTGAACAACAGACCTGGAAGATAATAAATGTGTGTCACTGTAAGTCAGTAGATTTATGGTGATTTGCTATAACATCATTGGAAAGCTAATATTAGCACCATGTGATTAGGGTACATTGAGAAATAAAAACCAGCCAAAGAGGAAGAGACCATATGGGTGAGATGACTTTTTTGAGCTTGAAAGCTCTCTACTATTAAAAAAAATTTAAAAAAATTTAAAACAAGCACAGAAAGGCATACTATTAGTTCTCTTATGAATTGTAATGAGGATTGAATTCATACACAGAAATCACTTGGAATAATTTCTAACATGTAGGAAGTAATCAGAATGTTAATTTTGACCCTAACTTCAGGGTTTAATGCAATACAGTCCATTATATCAAAGAACTTAATTTAGTTTGGTATATTTTTAGAATATCTCAGTTCAGTACAGAATCCTGAAACTGTTTACTTGAAATCAAGCTCTGACTCACTTTTAAGAGGTGGGACCTTAGTAGTTTTAGTTTTTTCAATACTCTAAGTATCATCCCCCTTTCTTAAAATAGAGAATAAATATACATAACTTAGATGTCATGTGTAAGACATATGTACACACATACAATTCTATACACACGTTAGTGTCCAGTTAGAAAAGTAGAAATGTTCTACATAAATATAATACAAAACTTTAAATAAGCATGTAATGGAAACTGAGAAGTCACAGGAGAAATGTTGAGGCACCCCAGAGAACGATAAGAGCAGGAAGCTTCCAATGCTTCCAGAAGAGAAGGGCAACAGAGGATGCGGCATGTCCAAAGTCAGATCCTGGGGCATCCCATGGGAACCCTTCCATGGTGAATGTTACTGGGTGGCACAGACTATGTGCTCAGCAACAGCCAGAGCTGTAAGGAGATTGTTGCCTTTCAAACAAACCATCCTGGCTTCAACTTTTCCTCTAATGTCACACTGGTGCTTCCAATTAGTTGAATCCAGTCAGAAAGCAACAGAGTTGAATGTGGACAATTCAACCTTCCTGCCAAATGGAGCAGAATAGTGGAAGGGGAGAAAGGATCCAGAGCAAATCACAAAAGGGCTGCCTGCATGTATGAATATAGGTCCCTACATCTTTCCCTTGCTGTGAGGACCAAACCATTTAGATCTTGGGATGCACCGACATGCACTATATACCTAGGACATAGTATGTGTTCAATTGCTGCTTGCTATTGTTACTATCGCTTTAGCTGTAATTATATAATCTAAGTAATGAAAGTGATGCTTAACCTTCCCATAAACAAGGGTTGTAAACCATTCTGAATGCTTTCAAATCTACCGTTGTTTCCTCTAGAGGCAGATTATCAATGTGCCAAGCTTTGTTTGAAACAAAGCTTTGTTGAAGTGTGTGCTAGGGAGAACTTAATGGGGAAGCAAAACTAACACAGGGGAACAAACACAAACAAACGTTCCTTGGTTAGCTCTGTGGTCATGCTGTGCACATGTATCAGTGAAAAGTACAAATAGATTTTAGATTATCTTTTGAGAAACTTTAATAATAATTTTTTGGCAGCCTCCTGAGTTTAAGGAACTTATCTGCTATATTGTCAGCATGGAAAATTTAATGCCTTGCCAAGTAAAATATACATGCAAGTCATTGGTAAAGTGTCCCATTTTTATCCTGCTGCAAATATATGTTTAGTATTTGCATGGAAAAGACGCTCACATAGTATCCTTTAATTTCAGGCCATTTTTTCATCCTTGTGAAAAGGTCCACCTCAGGTTGGAGACACCAGTTGTTTTGGGTAACAGAAAATTCCTGTAGGTTTGCACTGACTACTCTGGCATCTATCTTTCTATATTTCTAGTGAGCTCCAAATTCACATATGGTTTTTTCATGGACATTTATGCTTAGTTTTCCAACAGGAAAGCATACCTAAAGTGCAACCAGCAAACATCAAATCTTCTGCTCTTGCTTTTGTGATTTACACATTGATGAATGAACCCATCTTCCTCTCCCCAAATCAGAAATGGAAAGTAGTGTTTCCTGCTCTCTTACCCGTACCTCCCTCTCGACACTGTCCAGTCACTAAATGATCGGTGCACCCTGTTCAAAAGTCTCCGACCTACTTCACCTCCGCATCCCTGCAGTTGCTCTTTTGGTTGTTTCATGCTCTCTGCTGACTGCCAAGATTCTCATATGATTTCCTTACTGACAATGTGATCCTTGTCCCAGCTGGTCCCTACCATACAGTTTTGAAACTTTCCCATGCTTTAAATATCATTTTATTGTTCTGTATCATTTCAAGTTCATTTCAAACTACTAGACTAGCATAAAACAATCAGGAAATTTATCATTGATCATATCTCTAGCACTATGCCCTGCATATATATATACTGTTTTCAATAATGTGAAATTTTAAGTACTCCAAGTTAACATTCCTCCCTCAAGAATGCCTTGTGCAGAAACATTCCCCCCACAACAAATCTTTATCATTGAAATGCTCACACAGTGCTCTCCTTGTTTTCTTTTTTTTCTTTTTTCTTTTTTCTTTTTCATTTTTCTTAAATTTTTTTTATTGTAAACAAATGGGATACATGTTGTTTCAGTTTGTACATGGAGTAACAGCATACCATTTGCATATTCATATATTTACATAGAGTAATGATGTTTGATTCATTCTGTTATTTTTTCCTTCCCCCCCACCCCTCCCACCTCCCTTTTCCCTCTCTACAGTCCCTCCTTCCTCCATTCTTGTCCCCCTCCAACCCCCCATTAAGGGTCATCATCTGCTTATCAGTGAGATCATTCCTCTTTTGGATTTTTAAGATTGGCTTATCTCACTTAACATGATATTCTCCAATTTCATCCATTTGCCTGGAAATTCCATAATTTTATTATTCTTCATAGCTGAGTAATATTCCACTGTATATATATATATATATATATATATATATATATATCACAGTTTCTTTATCCATTCATCAACTGAAAGGCATCTAGGTTGGTTCCATAGTCTGCCTATTGTGAATTGAGCTGCTATGAACACTGATGTGGCTGTATCTCTGTAGTATGCTGATTTTAAGTCCTTTGAGTATAGACCAAGGAGTGGGATAGCTGGGTCCATTCCAAGTTTTCCAAGGAATCTCCACACTGCTTTCCAGAGTGGCTGCACTAATTTGCAGTCCCACCAGCAATGTATGAGTGTACCTTTCTCCCCACATCCTCGCCAACACCTATTGTTGCTTGTATCCTTGATACATTTGCAATAGCCAATAAAATACTTGGACATCAATCTAACCAAAGAGGTAAAAGATCTCCACAATGAAAACTACAAAACACTGAAGAAAGAAATTAAGGAAGACCTTAGAAGATGGAAAGATCTCCCATGTTCTTGGATAGGAAGAATTAATATTGTCAAAATGGCCATACTACCAAAAGTGCTATACAGATTCAATGCAATTCCAATTAAAATCCCAATGACGTACCTCACAGAAATAGAGCAAGCAATCATGAAATTCATCTGGAAGAATAAGAAACCCAGAATAGCTAAAGCAATCCTTAGCAGGAAGAATGAAACAGGGGGTATCACAATACCAGAACTTCAACTATACTACAAAGCAATAATAACAAAAACGGCATGGTATTGGCACCAAAATAGACAGGTAGATCAATGGTATAGAATAGAGGACACAGACACAAACCCAAATAAATACAATTTTCTCATACTAGACAAAGGTGCCAAAAATATGCAATGGAGAAAAGATAGCCTCTTCAACAAATGGTGCTGGGAAAACTGGAAATCCATATGCAACAGAATGAAACTAAACCCCTATCTCTCACCCTGCACAAAGCTCTCCTTGTTTTCTATTTGTGTGTCTTATAAGCAATTTAGGAGCAGGTAACATGATTTGCTAGATTTTGTATTGCAAGTGCCTTGGACTGTGGCATCCAGTGTGGTTACCACCTGTGACATATCTATTAAATATTTGAAATGTAGTTGTTCTGACAGAAGGGTGCTATTAGAGCAGAAGACACACTAGATTTAGAAGATTTCTATGGAGAGAAAATAACAAAAGATATGTCATTAATAATTTTTATTTTGATTGTATGTTAAAATAACATTATGGGATGTTGAATATTTTTTTCATGTATGTTGAGTGCTTGTATTTCTTCTTCTGTGAAGTGTCTGCTCTTTTCTTAGCCTATTTATTGATTGGGTTATTTGTATTCTTGGTGTAAAGTTTTTGAGTTCTTTATAGATTCTGGAGATTAGTGCTGTGCCTGAAGTGTGTGTGGTAAAGATTTTCTCCCACTCTGTAGATTCTCTCTTCACATTATTGATTGTTTTCTTTGTTGAGAAAAACTTTTTAGTTTGAATCTATCCCAATTATTGATTCCTACTTTTATTTCTTGTACTTTGGGAGTCATGTTAAGGAAGTCTGGTCCTAAGCTGACATGATGAAGATTTGGACCTATTTTTTTCTAGTAATAAGAGGAAATGCAAATCAAAACTAACCTAAGATTTCATCTCACCCCAATTAGAATGTCTATTATCAAGAATATAAGCAACAATAAGTGTTTGTGAAGATGTGGGGGAAAAGGTTCACTCATACATCACTGGTGGGTTTGCAAATTGGTGCAGGCTATCTGGAAAGTAGTATGGAGATTCCTTAGAAAACTTGGAATGGAACCACTATTTGACCCAGCTATCCCACTCCTTGGCCTATACCCAAAGGACTTAAAATCAACATACTACAGTGATGTAGCTACACCAATTTTTAAAAAACAGCTCAATTCATAATAGCTAGATTGTGGAACCAACCTAGATGCCCTTCAATAAATGAATGGATAAAGAAACTGTGATATATATATACACAATGGACTATTATTCAACCATAAAGAAGAGTAAAATTATGGCATTTTTAGGTAAATGGATGGAGTTGGAAAATATCATGCTAAGTGAAATAAGCCAATCCCAAAAAACCAAAGTTCCAATGATTTCTCTGATACGTGAATAATGATACATAATGGGAGGGAGGTAAGGAAGAATGGAGGAAGGATGGATTGTGTAGAGGGAAATGAGAATGGGGAGTGGGTGTGGGGAAGGAAAGCTAATAGAATGAGACAAACATCATTACCTTATGCACATGTATGATTACACAAACTGTGTTACTCCACTTTGTTTACAACCAGAGGAACGCAAGTAGTACCCCATTTGTGTACAATGAATCAAAATCTAAAAAAAAAAAAAAATAAAAGCAAGAAATTGGACTAAAAAATAACATTATAGGTATGTTAAACATAAATTTTATTACTAAAATTAATTTCACATGCCTCTTACTCTCTTTTGATATGGCTTCTAAAACATTCAAATTATAGATGTGGCTTGCGTTTGTGTCTTGAATTGTTTCTGTTAGACAGTACTGACATAAAACTTAGGTAATTAGAAAGCATTCACAAGTGAAAACATGCTCTCAAAAGAATACTCTAGAAAAATTCTAGACCTCTGAGGGCTGGGGAGATAGCTCAGTTGGTAGAGTGCTTGCCTGGTAAGAATAAGGCCCTGGGTTCAATCCCCAGCACCACAGAAAAAAATTCTAGACCTTTGAATGAGATCAGGATACAAATTGAGAGAAAAGAGTAGGAAAATAGATCATGCACTCAGCTATACTGGCAGAAATTGAGTTGCTCAAGAAGGAGTAACCAGAGGCTCATGTAAATTGTTTGAAGCTTCCCCGTGCTGGAAACAAGTTGGAATTTGAGTTCTGAATTATAGGAGTAAGACAAGATTTATGAGACAAGTGTGTCTTAGTTGATTAAACATGGAGAGGTGGATGCATAAATTAACCAGGAGTCTCTTATCAATCTGTAGAAAATGAATTTTTTATTGAAAAATAATAGCCTCACAAAAACAGACAAGGGTAATACAATTTTGGCAAAAGAAAAGAGAGATAAGGAGTGAATTAGCAATATCTAAATGGAAGATAATCTCAAAAATAAGATTAATATTATAAGAAGAGTTATCAAATATGAGTCAAAAGTATATATTAAGTCAATTCTTGAAAATACAAAGGGAAGCTTGCGTATTAAAAATATGCTGGTACACGTAGAAAACTAAATAGAAGAATTGGAAGATAACATTGAAGGAATCTAGAAACCGGAACAAAAACTCAAAAATATGAAATAGGATAAAAAAATAAAAGAAAAGCTTGGTACAGTGGCGCATGCCTATAAGCCCAGCAGCTTGGGAAGCTTAGGCAGGAAGATACTGAGTTCAAAGCCAGTCTCAACAACTTGTCAAGGCCCTAAGCAACTCAGTGAGACACCATCTCTAAATACAATATAAAAAGGGTTGGAGATGTGGCTCCGTGGTTAAGCACACCTGGGTTTAATCCCTTAGTACCAAACAAACAAAAGCAAAATCAAAAACAAAGCCCAAAACCAAACAAACAAACAAACAGAAAAACCAGAAAAACCTGCACAAACAAACAAAGAAGAAAATAATATGATCAGTATAGGACATTCAGTATCCCAACAATTAGGGTACAGAATGAGAACCTGGGGAAAATTACAAGGAAATTATCAAAGAAATAGATTTTTGAAATAAGTTTGGCAGTAAAGAACATGGGTTTGTTAATTCAAAGTCTCTCTTCCCAATGTCTTACACAGTGAATGAAAATAGATCCAGATCAAAAAAACAATTGTGAAATTATAGCGCAATTAGGTTAAACAGAAGACTCTAGAAGCTTCCAGAAAGAAAGTTGTATGCAAGGGATCTAGATCATCAAAAGTTATTAAATTTCTTAATAGAACATTGGAGCCAGAAGACATGGAGCAAACACTTTTAAATTCTTTTCAAAAGTAACCTACAATAAAACTTTTAAGTCAAATAGCTAGTGCAAGTTTTGGGGTAAACTTAAATTTAGATAATTTAAGATAGTGAGAACTAAAAGCAAATATATATGTTCATGTTCATGCACCTTTTTCAGGAGGTCGCATCCTGCTAAAGTTAGGGAGAAACAAACAAACATACAAACAGACAAAAAACCCCAGGATGCCATGGGATTTAGCAAGAGAGGGAGGATGAGGAAATTCTTGGGAAAATGGCAAAAAGGTCCCAAGGCAACAGTATTGCAGGAAGCCTAGATCCACCAGTTTCTATTTGGAGTACATCAGAATGATCTGAGAAAGTATTTTCAAGATTAAATTTTTCAAATACCGAATTTAAGTGTACTGAGAAGAGATTTATATGTTTGGGACAAGATCTGGAAATAAATTAAGGATAATAGCACAGTGAGCTAAATAAAAGAAAAGCAAGACAAATATTAACCTCAGAGAAATTTTGCAGGAAATAAAAAGTACTTATTCTTTACATTACTCAAATGACTTTTATAAGCAATATGTTCATGTTATTATGATACGGAGAAGTTCCACAATCAGTCATCTTCAAACTGAGCACCCAAGAAAGCCAGTGGTATAGTTATAATCTAAGTCCAAAGGCCTGGGAACAAGGAGTGCTAATGTGCAAGTCTCAGACAGAGGGGAAAAGACGGATGTCCTGCCCAAACAGTTAAACAGAGAAAGCAAATTCTCTTCCTCCAACTTTTTGTTTATGTAGACCCTCAACAGAGTGGATAGTGCCCACCTACATCAGGGAGAGTGATCTGTTTTATCTTGGTACCCAATCAAATGCTAATGTCACATAGAAACACCCTCCCAGACAAACCAGAAATAACTGACATGTACCCAAATATCAGGGCACCTGGGACCGTGATCCAGTCAAATTGACACATATTTTTAACCATTACAGATATAAATACAAACACTGTCCATTAAAATGGTTCATTATAAAAGAAAATATATTTGTTTTTCATTTTTCTAAATAATTTTTTAGGAGAAAAATGAAGAAAATACTAGGCATTTACTTTGTAATCATAACCCATGTTTTTGTTTTTAGGACTTTATTTAAATTTTTTTTAATTTGTTCTTTTTAGTTCTACATGACAATGTATTTTAACATATCATACATACATGGAGTTTAACTTCCCATTTTTGTGGTTGTACATAATGTGGAATTATACTGGTCATGTATTCATATATGAAAATACTGTCTTTCTTTTTCTCAGCCCTATTCTTTCCCCCACACTCTGCCCTGTTCAATCTGGTGAACCTCCACTCCTCCCACACTCCTGCCTATTGTGGGTCAGCACACACATATCAGAAAAAAACATTTGGTCTTTGGGTTTTGGGGAATGGCTTATTTCACTTAGCATGATAGTCACCAGTTCCATCCATTTACCTGCAAATGCCATATTTTCATTCTTCTTTATGACTGAGTAATATTCCACTGTGTATATATGCCACAGTTTCCTTGTCCATTCATCTGTTGAAGGGCACCTAGGTTGGTTCCATAGCTTAGCTATTGTAAATTGAGCTACTATAAGCATTGAGGTAACTGCATCGCTAGAGTATGCTGATTTTAAGTCCATTGAGTATATGCTGAGGAGTGGGATAAATGGGTCAAATGGTGGTTCCATTTCAAGTTTTCTGAGGAATCTCCGTACTGCTTTCCAGAGTGGTTGCACCAATTTGCAGTCCTACCAGCAATGTATGAGTTTACCTTTCCCCCACATCCTCTCCAACACTTACTGTTGCTTTTATTCTTGATAATTGCCATTCTGACTGACATGAGGTGAAATCTCAGTTTAGTTTTAATTTGCATTTCTCTAATTGCTAGTGATGTTGTACATTTTTTCATATATTTGTTGACCATTCAAATTTCTTCTTTTGTAAAGTATCTATTCAGTTCTTTGGCCCATTTATTAACTGTGTTATTTTTTTCTTTGGTGTTAAGTTTTTTGAGTTCTTTACATATCCTGGAGATTAATGCTCTATCTGAGGTGCAGGTAGCAAAGATTTTCTCCCATTCTGTAGGCTCTCTCTTCACGTTTTTGATTGTGTTCTTTGCCATAAAAAAGCTCTTAGTTTGAGTCAAGCATGGTGGTGCATGCGTGTAATCCCAGAGGCTTGGGAGCCTGAGACAGGAGGATCACTAGTGCAAAGCCAGGCTTAGGAAAAAGAAAGGCACTAAGACCATCTCTATAAATAAAATACAAAAAAAGGCTGGGGATGTGACTCAGTGGTCGAGTGCCCTTGTGTTCAATCTCCAGTACCAAAGAAAAAAAGAAAAAAGAAAAAAGAAGCTTTTTATTTGATACTATCCCATTTATTGATTCTTGATTTTACTTCTTGCACATTTGGAGTCTTGTTGAGGAATTTGTTTCCTAAGTTGACATGATAGAGATTTGGGCCTACTTTTTCTTCTAGTGGACGCAGGGTCTCTGGTCTAATGTGTAGGTCCTTGATGCACTTTGAGTTGAGTTTTGTGCAGGGTGAGAAATAGGGGTCTAATTTCATTTTATTATCTATGGATTTCCAGTTTTCCCAGCATCATATATTGAAGAGACTACCTTTTCTCCAATGTATGTTTATGGTGCCTTTGTCAAGTATGAGAAAACTGTATTTTTGTGGGTTTGTCTCTGTGTCTTCTGTACCACGTCACAATCGATCTTGTAGAACTTAAGAAGGATGACTTAATGTGCATGATAAAATATTATTAATTAACAAAGTGTGTGTGCATGCATGTGCAGAAACACTGCACAGTTCTAGTGAACAGACAATTAAAATCTATAAAGTCCAGTTCCGTAGAACACGCCAGCCTTTCTTCTGAACTCTGAATCTATGTCCTCTACAGACTAATGAAATCTCCACTTCAGTGTCCGTGGGTTCCTTCAGCAGAACATAGTCAGGACAGAGCCTATCCTCTTCCTCTTCTGCCCAAAAGAAGACTACGCATTCTCTCTCGTCACCATCACAGAAAAGGCCTTGCCACTCCTCTTGCCACCTCAAAGAGATATTTGGTAGTGGAGGACAGATGAAAGTCGTATAAGATTCCTCTGTCTCCTGCAAACCCCCAACCAATAGATGATCCAAGCCACCCAGACCTGCCTTTGACATATCTTATTCTCTTCCTAGCCCTCCTCCCTCATAACTGTGCCTGGATGATTTGTGGTCCCTTACTTGTCTTCCTCCAGTTCTTTTTCCCTAGAACTGCCAGAGTTACTTTTCTAAAACCCACACTAGGATACATAATTTGCTTTTTAAATGGATCTAGATATCATATCATGCCATAAGATGGCATAGCACATAAAGCCATTTCTGGCCTGGGCCCTTAATTTACTCTGTCATCCCTTATTTTCTCTCATCCTTTCAGCCCAAAGATGATCTCATTTCTGTAATTTGATTCATTTTCATAGGCTTAGAACTACTCATTTATCCCATGTCCCCCAGCTGACATTGAAGTGGCTCAGAGGTTTCAGAATCTTGGCTGTAACGTTAACCAGGTATTTGACCTTAAACATGTTATTTTATCTCCCTGTGTCATATTTGCTCCTTTGTAAAACTGATATAATAACAGCATCTATCTCAAAAAGTTTTTCTGAGGTGTAAATAACATAATTCATGTAAAAGGATTAGCACAGTACGTATCACTTAGTAAGAAGTCATCAAATGTTACTTGTCATGACTATCATGATGGTTTATGTATGCATCTTTCCTCCAGAGAGTTATTCATGGAACTTCTGCAAGTAACACACTATCTGGACCATAATAGTGACTCATTACATGTTTGTTGAGTATATGAATAAGCAAATGGATGAATACATCAATATGTGAATCAACATAGTCTCTGGAACAAGTAAGAAACCAAATATTTGGTAGATGTCCAATAAATCATTCTTATGCTTCACATTGACTGCTAAGGTTTATCTGAATTCTAGAGTTCATTTAGTTATCCTGCCTCTTTAAGATCAATTGAGACTAGCAAATGAAAAATGGACATAAAGGTGACCCTCTACCATCTCTCACATAAGAATATGGAGACAAAATGAGGGCTTAATTAAAACCCATCAAATGAGTCTTAATTTCCAAATCTGAATTTCTGTATTAGGGTTCTTCAGAGAAATAGATCAGTAGAATATGGATGTGGAGACATGCATGCAGAGATTTTAAAGAATGGTCTCACAGGATTTATGGAAGAGGGCAAGGACAGAATCTGCATGATGGGATTGAAGGGGACAACTGACATTGCATTTCAAGTCCGAAGGCTGGCTGCTGGCAGACTCTCAGAAGGACCTGGTTAGAAAGGTTCTGTACACCCTCTTATGAAGATGACGACATTCAAACTGAGAGCAATCAGAGACAGCAGTTCAACTGGGATCAGTCCCTAGCTCCCTGGTAACTAAAGCCTGCCACTATCCATTGAACCACAGAGTAATCTTCCTGTGATTTTTTAAAAAAATCTTCCTGAAGAAAAAGTAAATAACTTTCACAAAATGTTTAAAAACTTCCTAAAAGCAAAGCAACCACGTGCTTTATTTCCTTTGTGTGTTTTCTTTGTTCCCAAAGGAGCAGTTAACAGAGTGTAAGCTGGTTTTAGCCTCTTAACTCCTTTATTCTACTACAGAAAACAAAGTAGAGAGAATTTTTTTTGTCTCTGAAAGCAAAGACATACAATGAATGTATCTGTGATTTTGACATACAAATTAGGTGAAATATAATATTATTACATTTTATAAACTCCCAACCAAGAATATCCACAGCTTTGCTGTTACATCTTCTGATTTCTGATTTACCTTTTAGCATAAGAGCTTGAGGAATTCTATGCTTGATTTAAAAAAAATAAATAAAAGCCAGGAGAAATAATACACTGAATCTTTGGGGGCCATCAAATTTTAGCATGTGAGTTAAGAATCATGGTCCCTTCGTGATAGCAGTCAGGGAAGAAACAAGAATATTAACAGAAGCAGTGGAGGAGAAGTACAAAATTGAAAGCATTTTTTTTGCTTGAGGCCAGCATTTCTTGTAATTTCCTAAACTTTCTCAAATTATGCTGTTTATTTGTAACAACTTTTAAAAATGGCTATGTCAGTTTGCAAAAAGAATAGCTTAATTGTGCCCCAAATCAGCTGGCCTTTTAGCCAGGTCCCATATTTCCAGCACTTTAAGGCCTTCTCTATCATTGGGAAGGAGTGATGGGTGGAATGTTTTAATTTCTCTCTTACACAGGATGGTTCGCTCCTCTCTAAGACATTATTGTCTCTTTCCTTGTACTTTGTTATCTCTGATGTTTCAGAATCTAAGAATCCACTCTCTAGTCAGGTGATGGTCTCTGGAGAACCTTTCACAACTTGCTGATGCGAGGCAGGGAGGGTGTCAGGATTAAATCTATGAAGTATAAATGTGTATTCAGACCACTAAAGCCCATAGAGAACCAGAGTCAACTACCTTGATTAAATGGTTAATCTTTCTAACAAAACATTTTCTCTTGCTGTAGGGTTTTATAATCAGGCTTGCTTCCCAGATATTCTATAACTGACTAAGACTAGAGATCACAAAGTAACTTTGAAATCACATGTGGATCTGGAAGGGAGTAATAAAAATAAAGTAGACTTAGTGTACTCAGTAAACGTTAGACACATTTGGAAATCTGTACTGAGAGTTGAAAACTGTATGGCAATTAGGAGTGGATTGGGGTATTTAGGAGAGATTGGGGTCAAGGAGAGGGTACACAGAGTGGTAAGAAGATGCCTAAAGTCAGGGTATTGTGAACCCCAAGACTTTAAAACTAATAGAGATAGAGGAGGCAACCAAGAAGATAAAAATGAAGGGGTGGGGAAATTTTAA
Source organism: Sciurus vulgaris (assembly GCF_902686455.1). Classification (NCBI taxonomy): domain Eukaryota; kingdom Metazoa; phylum Chordata; class Mammalia; order Rodentia; family Sciuridae; genus Sciurus; species Sciurus vulgaris. The sequence continues at coordinate 17,286,115 of NC_136470.1, read as the reverse complement.
ACATTTTTACAATGATGGTTATGTTAATAAAATATAGTTAATATGCTGATGAAGCAGGAAGTTGGTTCAGAAAGAGATGTTAACAGTTTCTGGAAATAGAAGTAGACAGGATTCAGAGGGAAGTTAATGGCCTAACATGCCTACCATGACAGTGATATTAATATTTTCTTCTATATCTATTCAGATATTTAAAAGGATAATAAATAGCTGAGGCCACCTAACTTATTTTTTTCTTTCTCATGCATCTTAGCCCGCTGAATGAGATGTGTGTGATGATTGCATTTTCATATAGATAGTGATTTATCATAAAAACATCTTGCACAGCTGGGTCAGTTGTCTCCCAAGTGTAATTTCTGTACATACAATTGTTCGTTTTTAATGTAGTGGAGAGGTCCGTGAACCAGCATCTTTCCATCAAAAGCATTGAGACTCTTTTCATATGAAGCCATTTCAATTGACAAAAGAGTTTCTTTTCTCTTAGAGTTTCCCCAGTTCCTCAGGACTTGGGAATAGCTCCACACACGAAACAAACGACTCTTCCAACACTAGACACTGAATAGCTTCACTTTCTCACACATTCTTGGGCCATGCAGTGTTTTTTCCTGAGCAGGGCCTGTGACCTACAGATGACTGTGGCAGATTCAAAATTGATAAAAAACACAAAGAAATTTATTATTTCATTATTCTACAGTTTTCCTTCTCTTCTCATGGGATTGTTTGACGATGGCTAATCTAGTGGTCAGTATTTACCATACATATGTGGTGGCACAGGAACTCAGTAGAGAGAACTTCATTCCAGCAGAATTGGCTTCTGGAAGGACAGTCACATACAAGCAGGAGTGTCACACTTAAATTTTGGCATGGCATTCTAACATCCACCACCAAAGGGAAAAGATCTACTTCTTTGTGGAAGAATTTTGAGGTAAAAGTTGCTTAGAAAAGTCTAGTTATGAGAAGATCTAGAACAAAATATGTTAATCAAATAAATGATATAACTCAGTAAGCAAATATATTTCACTAATAATATTTTTGTACTCTTGGGAGAGATCATTCTAACAAATATTTGGAAGCCTGTTTTTAAGGCTGATGTGTTGTACAACAGAAGCAAATAAATTTTGTGTTAAACCAAGAGGGTATTTTTTAAAAAGCTAGTCAAGATTGTTTGTCTTTCTTTTGTCTTTTAGTTTGAGAAATAATAAAAACTCACAGCACTAATGTTAGATTCACCTGACACTATATTATCTTCCTGTTGAGTAGTCACTGTTACTATCATCGTATCTAGAATTTTCTAATGTTGTTCCTTTGGTTTTGAAGTATATCTTCACAGTTAGTGGGTGTGATAGGGAAGTACCATAATAAAACTTACTTCATGATCAAGAAAAACTTCAGGGATGTAAGATAACCATTAAGGTTGGGGTTTTGGAGTTAAATAGAAAGTTTTGCTGTGTGATCTTGGTCAGTCTTTAGGTTTTCTTTTGAACTTGACTGCTTCATTTGCAAAATACCCAAGTCTAAAATCTACCACCTTAGAAAGTACTCAGTAAGTGGCAGCTTTCTGTCAAAATAAACATGTCGCATTAATGGAATTGTGGGTTTGGATGAATTCCTAAGGCAGATATGTGGGAAATGTAGGGATACACAATCTATTAGAGAAGATGATGGTGTTGGGGCACAGAGTAGGGATGGAAGTTGACTAAGGCAGACCAAGACTGCCAATGGATGCAGAGTTGTAGACAGAGTACTGATTGGTAAGCCGGCTATTGAATAAGAAGATCCTGCCCCATCCCAATGACCACATAATGGCAGATTTGGTCAAGTGAGTAAAGATGCTAATACCTAGGAGGATGGTAAATGGTTTGAAACTAACTTGGCAGTGAAAGCAACTACTAATACACAACATGAGTGAAGGATGGAAGACAGATGAGAGTCTGGTCCCTAAAACTTATAAGTAGATAAATGTATGCTATTGGCATTATTATGTGAAGGAATGGAATATAATGAAAAAATAGTATCAGGCCAATTTCATGAGATTATAGGCTATGTAGTTGCACAAGATCTTGTATATAGTTTAATGCATTGTTTGGAATTCTTGATGTTTTTGAACAAAGAGTTCCCATCCTAATTTTGTACTGGGACTCAGATATTTTGTAGGCAATTTTGTATAGCATGCTTATTTTTGGACACTATTTTCAATCAGAGTGATTCCTTTTCTTGTCCCAGGACACCTGATAATATTAGAATTGGTTTTTGGTTGTTATAACTGGGGCATACTACTGGTATTTACTGGAAAGAGTTCAAGAATCTTATAAATATTCTACAATGCACAGATGATTCCCTAACAAAGACTTACCTAGTCCCAAGTATCCACAGTGCTGAGGTTGAGAAAGTCTGATTGAGGCTGATGATGTTTTTACTCAAAGACAGATTTATCTGTGAATAGTTGAAATATTATTTTTACTTAATTTGAGAATGTGCCAAGTTAAATGTTAACTTCAGAGGAATTAATCTCCATTAAGTCTTGTTTTGCACATTGTATGCATAACACTTTTGCTAACAAGGGATTGTATTTTTATAACTGAAACAAATTGAGTTGAAATAACTTGATACCAGAAGAGATTCACTGGACATGGCAGCTATAATTAGCCCTCCAGCAACACCTGTGTAACTCTCAAGGTCCTTATTTTTAAAATCTAGCACTGAAAAAAAAAATTAATTCTGGTTGAGTGGTCAGAAAAGCTTCTTTTCTAGGTTCTAAATCATATATTTTGTTACAGTTCATTTTGGGGTTGATTTCCTATTAGTTAAGAGAAAATATTGCATTGTCTTATGTTCATTGATTAAAACAATACTCTGTTGAACATGGAGTTTTCTTAAATATTTTTGGAATAATTGTTGTACCATGCAAACAGGACCTTTCTGACTCTTTCCTCTGCTGTTTTGTTTATTTGTTCTTGTGGATTATAAAGACAGAGCCACAGAGCCTTGCTCACTGGAGATTATTTTACATGGACCCAAGTTGTAGGTATCCTCTCTACATAGGCAGGATTGCTTCAGCCACAGGGATTTATTTATGATAACAGGTCTGTCACCTACATCTAAGAGTTGTGTCCACGATGAAGGGGAATACTACCAGGGAAGTAAAAGGAAAACAGACAAGGGAGATGTATAGGCTCATTTCCAGGACTCATTCACATGTAAAATGCATGTCCTAATTTTGGTGGGGCAAAATCCGTCTATTGATGTCAGAAAGATGTGGAGTTGTTTTAAATTTTAATTTTATGCTATGGGGTCTTTCTTTACATTTCTCTCCTAGATGTTTCTTCTCACATAGTGTGTGTATTCTTTATCATTCTCCTGGAGATACTTAAGGATTAACTGCAATTAAGTTACATTATTTTGAAGGAATTCTCATTTCTCTGCTTTCAAATTACTTATTTATTGGTTATATGAACTTTGTAATCCCACTTGGATTTTAAAAGTGATTTCATGATGTTATTATAATGACTATATTTTATGCACATCCTGTAATCTAAAACTACAGAGAAGGTTACAGAATCTGAAGTTTTTAGACTTTTCAACTTCTGAACTATTTAAACAAAGACAGATTCTTAGAGTTCTAATACTCACTTCAGAAGTTCTTTCTCACTCCTGATAAAAATCCTACGTCTTTTCTTTACATTCAGTACAAACTAATACAGGACTTAGTCAATTCTGTTAAACATAGTGTTTTCCATGTATTATTTAATTGAATTTTTCCATGTGGACAAGTTGAAATTTGTTTCCTCAAGAATGTTTCAAATGTTTTTACTATTTTATTAGTATTTTTATCCTAAAGATACATAGACGATAACTTCCATTATGTTTAATTCTGTTGAACCTCGTTCAATTCTATGCTACCTTGGGTTTCTTTTCTTCTTCTTAGAAAGTTACTAATGCTAATATGGGTGCCCCACTTTCATGATATTTTCTAAATTTTAAATACTCTTTTAAAGTCTCTCTTCCAAAACTACTAACATAAGGATTGGGGGTTATTTCTAACACATGAATTTTGGGGGTAGGTACACATTCTAGTCATAGCTGATGAAGACAGAGAATGACTGATGGATGACTCTTCTTGGCCAAAGATGGAAGAAGCACACAGGTTTTCTGTCTGTCTTTTCCCTTCTACATCTACATTGGTGGCAATGCCAAGGCAGTTTTGTTCTGAAAATTATGCTGTTTTTTAATATCCTGCACCCTTAAGTTAGTGAACAGAGGCACTTTCTTACCCAGTGTAGATTTCTAGATGAGACATCTTCATGGGACTGTTTCTGTAGGGAAAGAACTTTTGTGTTAAACCAATGAGATTAGGTGGTTCATCTGTAGATCAGCTAGCATACACTAAGTTGTTTAGAAATTGTTACATGCAATAGGTGCTGCTAAAATAAAAGCCTAAAATATCTGGTACCAGCTTAGTAATCAGTCAGGAAGTAATCAAAGAGGAATCTTATATTGCATACAGAGACATGTTCCTTAGTGGCAAAATATTTGGTAAAATTTGCCTGCAATATATTGGAGTATTTGTTTACTGAACCTGTAGGTGAAGGAAGTTGGAAAAAGTCAGATATTAATAGCTTATGTTGGTTGTCATTTGCTGAGTTTAGCAAGTTATTACAAGAAAATTGATGAGCTCAGGCAATAATTGGTGTGATTGAGAGCATACACAGATGAGAATAAAGCTGTGCAGGAATGTGTGGCCTCTTGGGGTTAGCAAACTTCTATTGTCAAATTGGGAAGAGATAAGACCTAAAAATCTTTTAGCCTCCAAGGCCCATTAAGGCTCAGCACTCTGTCAGAGAGCATATTAAGTGTGGATCTTCTCATACTTCTGATTGTTAGAGTAGCAAAGTTGTCACACAGATATAAAAGGGAAAGCTTTTGTAGTAAGAAATCAAGAAACAGGGTTAGGGGTGTAGGTTGGTGGTATACCACTTGACTAGCATACGTAAAGCCCTGAGTTTGATCCCTAGAAACATATGGAAAAAAAAATTCAGGAATAAATTAAGTGAGGATAACATCTAGAAGGAATTTTCAGTATGTTTATTGAAAGCTAGACACAAATAGTTCATAGCAGGTCCATCAGATTTAGCACCTTAAAAATAGAAGACATCCAGTGAAATTTGAATCTCAGATAAGTAACAAATAATGCCCCATGGGACATGCTTATACTAAAACATTATTATTTTGTTTATTTCAAATTCAATTGAACTGGGTATCCTATGGTTTATCTGGCATCTGCTCTGGCATCTGCTGTCTAGGGGCCTGTAGTCTTTAGCACTGTCTCATGAAAAAGCCATAAGCCCAAACCAAAAAAAAAAATATTTTTTGCATGCTGGAATTTTTAAATAATACTTGCACCCCTAAAATAGCAAGAAAAGGAAAAGAGCTTAAGAATCTATGAAGTTCTATAGTAGGTCATTACTTTCAATGCCTACTACTGTGGCCATGGGGAATATTTAAGGAAGAACCTTCCAGAGGCAGACCTAGGAGACACTAAGAAGGAAAAACTAGAATATTCCTCCAGAAACAGATTGAGGGTCTATGCAAATACTCACAAACCTAAGCCACTTCTATCTACTGCTGATTTTTTAAGATTTCTGTGTATGTACCTATTGAGTCTCCTATTACAGAATGTTATGGATGATGCTTTATGTAACTCCCCCTGGTCTATTTTTTTTTTTTAATATGGACTGCCGAAAAATGAGTGTGAGATGAGAACTTGTAATTTATTATTTTTAAATCATAAGGAGCCCTGTCTGGATTTCAGAATAGAGATCTAGACTTTGAGCTAGACACTATACCAGACAACACTGAGGGTTGTTTCCCCAGAAGGAAAGGTAAGGAGCTCACACATGGACATTTGGGGACTAAAAGGCTGGATATTCCTGTATTCTGTCTCTTAAATTTTTTTCCCATAGCGTAGGCAAAAGTCAGCACATTTTTCTGTCAAGTTCCAAAGAGTAAATATTTGATGCTTTGCAGGCCAAAAGGCAAAAGAGGGACATTATGTAGGGACTTTAATAGCAACCGTATAAAATCTAAAACACATTTTTAGCTTTTAGGCCATACAAAAATAGGCAAAAACTGGATTTGACCCAAGACTAGTTTCTGGCCCTTTGAAAGAAGCAACTTCCTACCTAGGGATTTTTACTTTCCAGGCTCCTTTGTATTTGGTTGGGTCACATGACTTGTTATTAATAATAGAATATGAGCAGGGTAAATGGAAGTCACTCCTGGGAAGAGTGTGCCCTCCGCATTTTCCTCCCTGTTCTGTCACCTGATTTTAATATGAAAGAAAATTTGGAAAGCCAACAATTAAAATGTAGGACTTCTGGGCACAGTGGTGCATTCTGGAGGCTAAGGCAGGAGGATTTCAAGTTCAAGGCCAGCCTGGGCAACTATGCAAGACCCTGTCTTGAAAAAAAAGTAAATAAATAAAAATTACGAAGGGCTGGGGATGTAGCTCAATGGTAATGTGGCCCCAGGTTCAATTCCCAAATCTTTAGTACTGCCAGAAAAAGAAAAAATACAGGACAAAAAAGAATTGACTAATGAGAAGATAAAGTAAATATCCACAAACCCAGAAACATGTGCATTAGTATAGTATATGAAAAAGTGATAAATTTCTATTACATTAAACCAATGGAATCTTGTGTTCTAACTCATTAGTACTGCTGGTGTTATTCTAATTAAAATAATGCTCATTTCATAGATATTTTTCAAGATAGTGAATGTATATTGAATGCAGTATCCCTCTGGAAGCCTAGACTTCCTCTCAATTAAATGATTTTCCAAGTTAATTATGACAGATCTAATATTCATTTCTTTTGTCACTAATATATTGGATCTATTCTCAGTTCAGTAAATTCATATTACATTTTTTCTGGCTTTTGACTCATTCAGTCTGAGTTTTCCAGATCTACACAGAAATTTCACAATTTTATGTTTAAAAATATTTTTAAATGATGCAAAACATTGACTACCAACAAAGAGGAACATATGAACTCTGAAAACTTTTGGAATTTGTCTGATTATTTTGTTTTACATATGTTTCCCTTATTACTCATCTATGAGAAATTTGTAATATCATCCCATGATCTGAAAAGAAAATCTGAAGGTGAATAGTTATTGATTATTTTCTTTTAAAATGATTTATTAGTGCGTTATAACTACACATAACAGTGGGATTCATTGTGACATATTCATATGTACATGTAATTGTCATATAGTTTTCTCCAGTACTTCCCCTTTCCCTCCCTTTCTCCCTCCCTCCATCTGTTCCTCTTTTTTTCCACTCTGGTCTTCCTTCTATCTGCTTACTTGTGTGTACTTTTTCCATTGGTACATGATAATTATACATCCAAATGAGATTCATTATGGTTTATTAATGCATTCATATAGGATAATTTTGTCAATTCTTCCCCTTTTCCTCTCTTCCTCCTTTCCCCTTGACATTCTGCCTCTCCTCTGTTGATCTTCCTTCTGTTTTCTTGAGATCTCTTCTGTATTAATTTCTTTAAATTCTCTGTAGCTTTCATAGAAGAGGGAAAACATTTGGCCCTTGACCTTCTGGATCTGGCTCATTTCACTTAGCATAATGTTTTCCAGTTCCATCCATTTTATTGGAAATGACATAATTTTGTTCTTCTTTATGGTTGAGTAGAACTCCATTGTGTATATGTAACACATTTTCTTAAACCATTCATCTATTGCTAGACTCCTAGAGTGTTTCCCTGTTTTGGTTATTGTGAATTGAGCTGCTATAAATATTGGAATGCATGTATCACCATAATATGCTAGTTCTGTGAATGAAATAACTGGGTGATACAGTGATTCTCTTTCTCTGTTTTTTGAGGGAGCTCCATATGAATTTCCACGTCTGACCAGTTTGCATTCTTACCCTAATGTGTGAGTCTACCTTTCTCCCTACATCTTCACTAGCAATTATTATTATTTATATTCTCAGACCAGGCACAGAAGAAAGTCAAATGATGAAGTAAATTGAGATGCTCCTTGTTATTGTTTAGATATGAGGTATCCCCGCTAAAGCTCATGTGTGAGACAATGAGAGAGTTTAGAGGTGACATGATTTGGTTATGAGAGCCTTTATGTAATCATTGCATTAATCTGCTGGTAGGGATTAACTGGATGGTAACTGAAGCAGGTAGGATGTGTCTGGAGGAGGTGGTCATTGGGGATGTATTTTGAGGGTACATATTTTGTCCCTGGTGAGTGGATTCTCTCTCTCTGCTGCCTGGTACAATGTCCTGATCTGCTTTCCTGAACCACATAATGTCCTACCATGTCCTACCATGTCCACCATAATGTCCTACCTCACCCCTGACCCCAAGGAATGGAGTTCCCTGTCTACAGACTGAGACCTTTAAAACTGTGAGCCTCAAATAAACTTTTCCTCCTAAAACTTGATCTTGTTGTGTCATCTTGTCACAGTAATGATAAAAGGTAACTAAAACACTCCTGAAGTCACTAGATATTTTATTGTGTCATGAAACATGAAAGTGAAAGAGATAAATCTATTGATATAAGAAGATGAAGATCCACAATCAAAGGGTCTGTTTTTTCAGCATCTCCAGTAAGCTAGAAGCATTTCCCAGCATCCTCCTGAGGCTCAAAATCTTTGTGAAATCAGACAGTTTTGTACCCATAAAATTTTGAAATGTAGTTTAAAGTTGTGTGCTCTAAAAGATATATACTATAATTGAACAATCACACTGTAAGGAATAAGTCCTAGAACTGTGAATGTGATTTTTTTTTAGTTTGTTGTTAGAAATATTTGTTCATTATCTGTAAAAATTGTAAAAATATAGGCCTACAAATAAGTGTCATAAATATGGGTAGGTAAAATTTTCAGCCACATTAGTATTTCTTGATGTAATAAACTCAGGTTTGTAAATTATATATATATATATATAATTTACCTGTGTAAATTATATATAAAATATATATATAATTTACCTGTGTAAATTATATATAAAATATATATATATATAATTTATATATATTATATATATATATATATATATATATATATATAATGAGTCATAAGTAATGTGCTCCTAAAATGGTAAGAAAATTCAAACAAAATACTAGCTGGTTACCATCTCACCAGCAACTTCTGCTTGGGACTTTAGTTTCCAAAACATCTGGAGCTTGGTTTGCAGAGGGACCCTCCAAGCTTAGGTGTCTACTTTCTGCTATCCACTGATTCACCTAGAATTTGCCCATGAACCTTCCAATTTCTAAAATGTTATTACCAGTTTCTTTTCCTTTTTTGTTGTGAGACTTTGTTTGATGAAAACAAATTGTTAAAAATATTTGTCAGATCACAGAATATGAAACCCAATATCCATCAAATCTACTATACTTCTTTGTAAGTTCAGTGTTTTCTCTAATATTAGGATAAATGCAGTTTGATGGTGCTGTGGTACAGTTTCCTCAAAGGGCAACAACTTCTACAGTCCTCATTACTTAAAATTACCCACATCATTAAAATAGCATAGGAAATGGTCAACAGAATTCACCCAGGCTTGTTATAAATAGTTAAGATCTTATTCTGGAAATTTAATCTCATTCTCTTGGAATCCAGATCTTGTCCCAATTAACTCTCTGCTAGCAAAGTACTTTTGCTTTTCTCCTAAGGGGGAAAAACAAGAAAATGTAATTAGATAGTTTGTTCTTGGGCATGTTGGATTTGGTGGGATCAGCAAACTTCTTTTCTAAAGGGCCAAATAAATATATTTGGCATTGTGAGCCATATGGTCCTTGTCATAGCTATTCAACTTTATCTTCTCACTCAAAAACAACTATAAACAATAGGCAAACGAGCAGACATGACTATGATAAATAAATTAATAAGGCTCTATGATGGTCATGTGTGCATTCAATTGAGTCCTTTCAGTAGCTCATGCAACAGTGAAAGAAATAAGTTGTTACTGACTTTGGTCATCTCTGCGCTCTATCAAACAAACATCAGTTCCTGAAAAAAAAAAAAAATCTTTTTACATCAGAGATCTCTCACAGCTGCTAAAACACAGGTACTTATATAAACCATCTGCAATAACAGTGGGTTTAAAGACATGGTCAGCTAAAGTCAAACTGAGGGAAAATGGCTTATATTGATGTTTCCTTCTTTTTTGTTTTTATTTCATCTTGTCACGTTTGTGTAGCTCAATGGGATGTGTAGGGCAATAGTCCACAAATATCGGTGTGTGCAAGAACCACCTGGAGGACTGGTTAAAAGCACATTGTGTTGGTGGGCCTGATGCAAGAGATTCTGACTTGATCTGTCTGGCAAAGTGCCTGACAATTTGCATGTTCAAGTTTCCATGTGCTACTGTTTCAGCAGAATCACCTGGGGACATTTTCACCCAAAACTAATTAAGCAGAATCTCTAGGATAGGCATCAGGGCATACAGGTAATTAAAAATGCCACTCTCTATGAGATTTCAGTATTCAACTGGGTTTGAAATAAGTGGCTAGAACTTGTACTTTATTTCCCCTTTCAGTACTTTTGTAGAATAGCTCTATTTTTGAAATCTTGCCTATATGTGGCTGTCAGCACACTGGATTATTTTTGAAAATGGATAATAGCAAATCATGAGAAATAGATTGTGTAAAGCATGATGTTTTCATTTGAGAAGTGTCAAACCACAGGAAATGGACATGACTGCAGAAGACTTGAAACTCCCACCTGTGGTCTTCCATCTTCCCTGGTGAGGAGAGCTGATGGAGAAGTCTGCTCTCTGAGTCTCTCCCTGAGTGATGTTTGTAATGGGGCGATAACAACAGGATGATCTACTAAACAAGCACAGTTGTGGCCTTGCACTTTTCTGTTCAGTAGCACGTTGTTAGCCTGATGTTGTCTATAGCAGCATTAAGTTCATTTTACAACATGTTCCAAGTTAGATACAGTACTAGTGCCTTGAATTTTTTTTTTTTTAGTGTTACAATATATTGTTTTCCCTCTGCTGCTAATTTAATTAGGAAGACCAGTTATAATTTCAAAATAGATTCACAGCAAACAAACAAACAACAAAAACAAAACAAAACAAACAAAAACCCTGCATGTATTGTAATACCTGTGGGCTTATGGGAAATGATAGCACAGACAGCTGAAATTTATGTAAGATTTGGTTGTGCAATTGCATAATTATTCTTAGAAAACAGCTGTAATTCTTGTTTTTTGGTTATGAACATCATGTGGTATTTTGGGGGGATTCAGAAACTCTATTTTCAAAGTTCAAGTGTTTTGAAGATTACATTTTTAGAATAAGGCTTATGTTGTTTTGGAGCAAATTAATATGTGCTTCTGGGAAATTAACAGAAAAGAGCAAAAGTAAGTGTTCCATTTGTTTCTTTTTCTTAAACACTGTCTCGAACAAGTTTGGCTTTTAAATCTGTTTTCCCTTAAGTTCGGAGTTCATTCTTCAAAAGTTTAAATCTTTCCTCTTTAATTTTTATTCTGTTTACATCAACTAGGATTTGAGTTGGAGTGGAAAACTACTGGATTTTCTTTATAGGCGGTGTCTGCTAAAAGGGTCCATTCTTCTGTTATCTCTTTGACTTTGCTTTGGCTTTCTACTTATGAACAGAATTATGAAAAAGCCTAAGAACTCTCTAGATTTTTATTTCAGAAGGTTCTGATAATTTCTGATAATTCTGACACATACATACACACACACACACACGTAGTTTGAATAATGGCAGGAAAGGACAGTAAGAAAACATTGTCTGCAAATTATTTATTCCTGTCAATAATCACAACATAATATTCTTTAATTACCTTCTGCAGGAAATTGCCTTGTCCTCGTTCAGTTTGTTACTCTTTCTAATTGGAACCATGGACTTGTCATAGATAGAAGTTTGGGGGAGCTCTTCTTTATCTGGACTGTTGCACAGTGAGTTGATCCAAATATTTTGATGACTTTTAGATAAATTTAATCAGAAGCACATTTCTTTTTTTTTTTTTTTTTTTTTGGTGCTGGAGATCGAACCCAGGGCCTTGTGCTTACAAGGCAAGCACTCTACCGACTGAGCTATCTCCCCAGCCCCCACATTTCTTATTTTAAGTCTTTATTCTGCCCTCCACAAAAACATTGGGTTGACAGATAATAGAACTATTAATAAATGAAAATGTGAAAACCATGTACAAAAAGAAAAAAACACAATGAAGATGCCAGGCAAGCTAGTCTTTTATTGTTATGGACAATTGATTGTGGGTATTCTGTGTTAAGATGGATTTAGATTGCAGTTGTTCTGAAAGAGAAGATAGGGAAGAAATTTCAGTCTCAAAATTATTTTATGTCTCATTTCTGCTATCCATCGGACACCCCTTATTCAGGGATTCTGATTAATTGTTATAAATGTTATTGACCTTTACCACACACTTTGGAAATTCATGCAAATTTCTGTTCTCACTTGCAAATTCACTACTTGGCATACCATTTTTGCAGAGTTTGCATTTTTTTTTTTTTTTTTTTTTTTTCTGTTTTTGGTCCTGCCCGTGAGCATTTGTGTTACCATCCCTGCTGGGGAGATTAAATGCTTACCCATTCCGGGGGTCCTGGCTCTCTGTAGTACCCGTGTTCTCTGGCACATGCTTCCAGATATGCTTTTATATCACTAGGTTCACTGAAGGATTCCATTTTAGGCATCTAGTCCTTTTGCTGACTGACTTCATAGACCCGTTGGCTACTAGGTTGTCAAACCTTCTTTGGGCAGATTACAAATCTGGGAAAAAAGTTGTTCAAAGGAGAGAGAGATTTTATAAGAGGGGCAGCAGCAAGATAATATAATAGCACTCTTCCCTTTGCAGAAGCATTGATTTGAACAACTATTCACACATGAAAATACTTTGATGAGAACTAAGGAGTTCAGGTGAGATGACAGCACGTGAGTGGAGCCTTGAAAGAAAATAAAATAAGATACACTGAAGTGGGTAGGAAGACTATTTGACAGTAGTCACCAGACCTCTCCACCAAATCCAGCAATACAGCAGAGCGGGAGACAGCCCACGTATGGAGGAAGAAGTGAATGAAACACCTGGATTTGCTGAGAACCTCAGTACCCTGCTCACCCAAATGAATCCAAGCACCAGGCTGGCCCACAGACCTCAGTTCCAGGCTTCCCTCAGCACCAGGACTGCTCCTGTAGTCCCAGGGACCAACTACACCTGCAGCCCTGGACCCAGCATCTAGGCCTGCCACTCTGGACCCTGACTTTAAGGTGCTCTACTACCAGACCAGACCCTGTTGCTGTAGGCCTACCCCAGTACCAGGCAATGCACATGGTACCAGGTTCCAGGCTGGTCCTCATGGTTGTTTCTGCAGATTCAAGATCCAGTCCTGCTAAAGTATAAGGCCAGCCTTCTTGGGCTTTGGTTGGCCAAGAACTAGGCACACTCTACTGAACACCAGAATCAAGCTGATCCCTGCGGGCCCAGGACCTGGCTCAAATTCCTTGACCCAAATTAGACATACCTTGATGTCAAGCTAGTACATAAACTTAGGCTCAAATTCCATCACAGCCCAAGTCAACCCCCATGATACCCAGGCTTTCAACTGGCCCTTGTTTGTTGTAGCTCTCAACCCCTCCCCTCAAGAACCAGGGACCTGTTGGAGGCTGCTGCCCTGTAGGGCCCACAGTGGTGGCTGGCCTCGCCCTATGACACCGAGAAGCCCAGCTGCAAGTGCTTTCTATTGGCTGACTGATCTCCTCCACGTCCATGCTTAGCTCGTGATCAGTACATGTCCTCACTACTCACCATTAAGTCTCCATGAGCCAAACGCCTGACCCATTAAGGTGATTGGCTGTTATATCCCATAAAGCTGCGTATTTTGCGCGGCGGAGAGAGCAAGCAGGGGAGAGCAAGTAAGGCAGAGCAAGCAAGGCAAGGAGGGCAGGCAGCAGCTGCGGGACGAGAAAAGAGGAGAGGCGGCTGGGGCACGACGAGAGAGGAAGAAGAGAGAAGTGACAGCTGCACAAGAGAAAAGAAGGAGAGAGAAAACTGCACGACAAGAGAAGAAGGAGAGAGAGAGCTGCGCGACAAGAGAAGAAAAAGAAGACAACGGCGGTGGAGGAGGAGGAAGAGCCAGGCACTCGGCTCAGAAGCTCTCCCATAAAAATAAAGACCTCAAAACTTCATTTGAGAGCCGAGTCTTCATTGTACTCGCTGGACGAGGCAGGGACCAGGTCTGCTAACCTTCTAACTCAAACAACCAGCTAGTCCACCCAAGGCGTCCAGCATCCTGACCGTGTGGGCACAACCAAACAACATGCCCTTTGAATAGTGAAAGGTTTCTCATGATAGAGGTAGTCTGTAAGGATTGGAAGACATGCCAACTTGTTCAAGTGCACACACATCAGGGCAAGTCCAGAAGAATCATGAAGAATCAGAGACACAAGACTCCACCAAAGGAATACAATAACCAAGCATAAAACAGAATGGAGATCCAAATTTGAATTTGAACAAAATTCAAAATAATCATCTCAACAAAGCCGTTTGATCTACAAAGGAACGAAGACAACATACTGATATCAGGATAACAATATTGTAACAATAGAAGAAGTTCAATAAGGAAATAGAAACAAAAAAGTAAACATAAATTCTAGAGCTGAAGGAGACAATGTCTGAAAAATTTAATGATCTTCAAAAGCAGACTTGAATAAGATTTTAAGACAGTTAAATGTGAAATGACCCAGTCAGAAGAACAAAAAGAAAATCATATGAAAAGGTATGAAAAAAAATGAAAGGTAAATTATACATATTATAGAGATAGCAGAGAAGCAATACATATGTATGAGAGAGTGAGAGAGAATTGGATGTTTTTGGCTCAAATGACTGCCTGGCCCTGTGACTTTGAGTCTCTGGTGGCATAGTGCATTGTGGTGAGAGCATGCAATGCAGAAATCATGTTCACTTCATAGCCAGAAAGGAAAGAGGGAAAGAGACCAGAATCCCAAAGTCCCCTTTGAGGGCATGCCTCATGACCTAAGAGCTCACACTAGGTCCCGTCTCTGAAACTCTTCACCACCTCCCAGTAAGTACCACCGTCTGGAGACCAAACCTTAAAAATTTAGCAACTGGAAAAATTAATATTGTTCAAATGTTCATTCTGCCCTAAGCAATCTACAGATGTGTAAGATTGCCACCAAATTTCCTGTGCCATTTTTTACATATAGAAAAAAGTTTCTGAAATTCATATGAGATCACCAAAAAATCCTGAGTTATCAAAACAATCTTCATCAAAAAACAAGAAGGCTGGAATCTTCATACTACCTGATTTATTATTATAGTAGGAAACTAGAGTGTCAAAGCAATATGATACTGGGATTAAAAATGGACACATAGTCAAAGGAAGAGAACAGAGAGACTTGGAGTAAATTCAAGCTTTATAGTTAATTGATTTTTTACAGATCACATTGTGAAATTCACAGAATATATGTTGTTGAGAAAAACTGAATGAAGAAAAGTGAAATTTGACCTTTATCTCATACCACATACAAAAAATGACTCAAAATGCATCAAAGACTTTAAAAGGAGATCAGATGTAAAGACTAATAGAAAAACAAGCAAACAAAACAGGAAATGAGAGTCCTGACATTGGTGTAGGCATGAATATTTGGAGATGACCCTCAAAGCACAAGCAATAAAAAAATAGATGAATGGATTTCATGAAAGTAAAATGCTTCTTCACAGCAGAGGAAACAACAGAGAAGAGACGACCTATGAAACGGGAGAAAATATTTGTAAACCATACATCTCATAAGAGTTTAATATCCAAAATAAATAATTTGAACAACTCAATAGTAAGAAGTTATATGATTTAAAAATGGATAAAAGTTCTGAATAGACATTTCAGAAATAAAAGTCAAAGATAAAAATAAAATAAGAGATGGGTACAAAGAGAACCCTGGTATAGTTTTGGAGAAATTTAAATGAATATAGCACTTATGGAAAAAAGTATGGGCAGTTCCCCAAAAAGCTGAAAATAAAATTAACACCTGATCCAGCAGAGTGAATTTTTGGTTATAAATATTCAAAGGAAATGAAATCAGTATCTTGAAGCAATATCTGCATTCCATGTTCAGTGCTGCCCTTTT
This sequence comes from Sciurus vulgaris, assembly GCF_902686455.1. Lineage (NCBI taxonomy): Eukaryota > Metazoa > Chordata > Mammalia > Rodentia > Sciuridae > Sciurus > Sciurus vulgaris. The sequence goes on along the minus strand of NC_136470.1, from coordinate 17,269,954 downwards.
CAAAACAGCCACATTATGGAATCACCCTAGGTATCTGTTGATAGTTCTGTGGATGGATAAAATATGATGTGGACATGTCCTCTGTCTGTATATCTACAATGGAATAATATTCAGTCATAAAAAAGAAAGAAGTTCTGTGATTTATGATGACATGGATGGACTTAGAGGACATGATGCTAAGAAAAATAATCCAGGCCCATGGAGACAAATACTGCATGATCTCTTCTATATGTGAAATCTAAAAATGTTGAACTCAGAAGCAGAGAATACAATGGTGGCTGTCAGGGATGAGGGGAACAGAAGATGGGGAGATGTTGGTCAGAGGGTACACAATTTCAGTTAGACAGGGTGAGTAAATTATGGAGAAGTAAGGGATTTCATAGTACTTATTAACATTACTGTATTAAATACTTGAAATTTGCTAAGATAGTACATCTAAAATGCACTCATTAAAAAAAAAGTTGACTTTATTGGGGGATGGATGTTTATTAGCTTGGTTGTGCTAATAATTTTGCAGTGTAAATACGTCACACATCACACCACACACCATAAATATAGTGTATACAATTTTTATTTCTCAATAAAGCTGGGGAAGAAAACCTTACCAAAAAAGATGAGAAAGAATTGTATTCAGAGTCAGATAACTTGGCAAAGTCTCTAACCTGCCACCACAAACTAGTTACATCAGTTTCCTCACCTTTAAATAAATAAAAGCTCTCATTCATATGGTTGTGAGGAATAAATGAAATAATGTCTTAAAGTGCTTAGTGCAGCCTTTATGTCATTATGAAGAATGAATATCTGTTTACTCTTACTCAGAAAGAGTGCCTTTTACAAGCTGGAGGCCACATCTTGTATCTGAAAGGATTTTGTCCAGGGATGTTCAGCCAAGAGGCATTGGCTTCCCCAGTCACTCCTGTGTAGATCTGCGTGTACCCTGGGAATAAAGACAAAGTAGAGTGCAACACGTGCAGGTGGAAAGAAGACAGACAAATAAGACTTCACTTTGTTTTTCCAGATGGCTAGAACAAATGAATATGCATTCTTTACACTCACAATGGTTGCAAGAATAAATTGGAATTGTAAGAGAGACTGAAGACAGAGGGGTTTAAACACTGCTTGAAAATTTTCCAATTTTATTTTACAGAGGGAAGGAGGAAAGAATAATTACAGAGCTCTTGATCATGGGGCGTAGCTGCATGTTGTTGGAAACCTGGAGAGAAGAGACGGTGTCACTCTACAGCATGTAATAAGTAGCCGACACCCTTAAGAAGACGTCTGTTTATCCTAGCTGGTGTTTGCTGAGATTCTTGGAAATGTGGGTTGATAGTTTTCATTAAATTCAGAAGAGTTTTGGACAATAAATCTTTATTTTTGTGACTCCTGGGCCTTTTAGAGAGCTAGAAAAAAATGCTCGACTTTAATATGGTTCTAGAACCCACTGAGACTCTCTTCTTTTTATTTGGCTGTTCTCAGTATTTCATGTTGTATAGGTTTTATTATTATTTCAATTTTTTTAAAAAAAGGATCTTTTCTCCTCTCTTTTCTTCTTCTCGTGATGTTCATGTTTTCCTTTAAACTTTGGAGTATTTAGATGTAGTTCTAAAAGACATTTTGACATGCTTGACTGCTACTGAGATCATCTCTGACAGGGTTTTTAACTGTAGGTTTTTTACTCAAGTATAGAAAGGCCAACTGGTGAAGAGATGATTGCAAATGAAAAGATAGCTTGCTGTATTCACAGGTCCTTAGCAGAGGGACAGGGCCTGCAGTGGCAGAGGCAGCAGGGGCAAGTGAGGGCAGGAACCTTTATTGCGTTTGCTACAGGACGTTGCTGGGAAACAGGCATAGCGTTGGCTTCTTTGAATAATTGCAGTAGGCTGGTGCACAGGGTTGACCCTAGCTGTCTTTACTGGTCTTGGGGTAATCAGGGCAGAGGAGTAAGGCCCAGAGAGAAAGCCTGGTGAAAACCTAATGCAGGAGGTGACTGCATGTGGACTTTGACTGGCTAGTTTGAATATGGAAGGTATGCTTGAAGGCAAGTTCTTCTCTCCCTAGGCATCAGCTAACCCAGGGAGGAGCTGTCCCTATGGAGTCTGCAAGGTCCCAGTACTTTGAAGCATCAAATAGAGAATTCAGAACATGTGGTTATTAGACCTTATATATTTATTTATGTTGATGCTTTTTCTCCTTTGTATGAGTAGCACTGCCCTTTAGTTGGAATGGTTATTACATTTAATTAGATAGTGGGCATTTGATTGTCAATTATTTGGATTCTATTGTGTTTTTTCAAGAGTCTTTAGGGTTTTTGGTAAGCAGGGATCTTATTAGCAGATTTGATCCCTTTGATGTGTGATTTTATGTTCTGCTAAAGTGGATCTAGAATAGACTTCATGGACGGGAAATTTGAGTCTTACTATCAGGGTACGAATTTCCTTTTTTACATGGGAACTTGTTTTCTTATAAAAGAATATTATGAGTGCCTACAATATACTAAGAACAGTACTAAAAGTGCAATAAAACATGAAAAAAGTAGGACCTATACCATTTTCTCATAAATCTATTAAGTGGGGTTAGGCGTATAAACTCAATGTTTGGCTGACTATGGCAAATAAAAGTAAGATACTGTACAAAGTTTTGATCAGCAACAAAATTTGTAAATGTGATAATATTTAAAATATAATGAATTCAGATTATCAGGATCTAAAAATGTCTGTTAGAAATTCATAAAAACATATGCTTTAGCATTTGAGCATTCGTTATGTGCTGCTAGTCTAATTTTGTAGAGATGCAATAGTAAAGAAAAGACATATCTGGCTACAAAGTGCTTATCATCTTTTGAGTTCCAAAGGTTAGTAAATAGGTAAGTAAATCCTCCTATTAGAAAAATAAATGTTTTGTGCTATGGTGATCATTGATATGTACATCAGTCATTAGGCATCAAGGAAACCTCCCAAGAAAACATCATTTTAGTTGAGACAAAATAATTACCAAAATGTTATTAGAAGGGAGGGGTGGGGGTATGGAGGTAGGGAGGCTGTTAGAATGAAACAGACATTATTACCTTATGTACATAAATGACTTCATGACGATGTGGTCCTATAACATGTATAATCAGAAAAATGAGAAAATTATGATTCATATATTCCATTTATGTATGATGTATCAAAATGCATAAACGCATTCTACTGTCAAGCATAACTAATTAGAACAAATAAAAAATTTTAAAAATGAAAAAAATATTTATTAGACAAAGGAGAAACATGACTGGGAGAGAGGTTATAAGTGATAGATAGTAGAGGAAAAAAGTATATGTAATATCTTGGCAGCACAATGATAAACATGAAAAAAAGGATAGTAGTTTGTTAATTCTAGAACATGGTGGTCAGGAAGAATGGGTTGTCATGGCAAGACTGAAGAGGCAGGGAGTGGCCAGAGGAATGTGTTTGCTATGGGGTCTCTTGAATGTTTTTCAGCTGTAGAGATTTATGGACATGAAAGTCAGAAAAGATATCTGAGACCTTAAGCAATGGATTCATCATGTGTATTAGCTTGCTAAAGCTGTAACAACAGAAGTAACACAAATTAGATTGTTTGGACAACAGGAACAGTTCTAAAGCTTTTGGATTGGTTTTGAAGAAGCTATGAAGAAGAAAAAATTGTACTGAGGCATCTTCCCTTATTATGTTAGAAAATTATGGATTTTTAAAAAAAACAGCTCTCCATGCATTTGGATTTACAAATTCACTAATTAAAAATAAGTTATGTTCTCAACCCAAGGGCTTGGTTATTAGGCTATAGAATTACTTATAATTTTTGTTGTCTTGTTACCCAACAAGTAATCTATTTCTTCCCATCATTGAGTCAGGGTATGATTAAACAAAATTCCATGAATAACTTGATCACTATGAAATGAAATCTGCCTCACAACGTTTGGCATTCAGTTGGTTAGATCAGATGCTCTTTCAAAAGTCTTTTCTCAACAATAATAAAATACAGAGTCTTGATATGTCCACTGAGAATAGACCTAATTCTTTTGACCTAAAACTAGGACTAATGGGGATCTTGAATAAAAATCACACCCATGTTAAAATAGATACATTGCTCTTCCCTCTAAAAGAACCAATGCTGGAAGCATTAAAAGATGAAATAATGTTTGAATGTTTTTCAGGTCAAAAATTAGGTGCTAATTTATTTCTTTCCTGAATTTGTTGAAAACTATTTTTTATTGCTTGAGGTACTCCGGAGGAAATGATGATTCTGTGCTTTCATGCAAAAATGCACCATTTTTTGTATTTTCTAGGTCTTTGGCTTCATTATGCTTTCTCACAGCTGACCAGCTTGCTGCAGAAAACAGGGCAGTTGACATATCTAGAGCCTCAAGTGAACTTTGGCCACAGAAATGGAGGCAGACTCCCTGTCTTTGTCACTGTTACTAGTGTAGGACCAATATCCACCCTTGACCAGTCAACCATGTCCAGTTGTGGGATCATGAAGAGGAAGACTGCTCCTTTTTGGATAGATGATGATGACTAGACAAATTCTTTACAGTTAGGGTGACAGGAAAAGTCAAGCATATCCAAGATTCCTTAAACCAGATACCTGGGTGCAAGGCATTGGGTGCAACATGGAGGAGAGAAATCATTCCTAGAAAAAGAAATTGCTGAGTAGATTTTCTCCCACATAGTTGTCTTGTAATTTTGTTTCTTTTACATTTTGCTAAAATTTTTCCCGAATACTGAATTCATGCACTCACTGCTTTAGCATTTGGAATGAAGACAGTGAACGAAGTCCATGACGTCATGGAGTTCACTTTCTGGTGTGGTTTTGGAGGTAGATGATAAACAAATGAAGAAGTGAGCAATTATTCCATGATGGTGAGAGTTGCAGGGAAAAGTGAAACCAGGAAACAGGGAAAGAAAAGCTGCAGGGAAGTGTGGATATGTCTTAAGTGGGTCATCAGCAAAACCTCACTCATAAAGCCACATCCAAATAAAGACCAGAAAGAAGCTGGGAGTGGCCTACAAGAATCTCTGAAAGGCCAACATCCCAGTAGAGGAGATGGTCGATTAAAATTACGGACAATGAAGGAAAGCTAGCTTTGTTCTAATGGTGGCAGACAGGTTAACATGCCGTAAACTTTACTTTTCTTTAAATAATACATACTTAAATATAAAACTGAATGGGGATTTTGCTAACATTAGATTAGGGTAGTCAGGCCTGTGGCAGTTTTCAAATTAAAGCACATGTCCTCTGGTCCTTAGATTGACAGGATTCCTAGAAGAATATGAAGAGTCTAGTGCAGTAAACATTTGAAAAGAAAACCTATAAAATAATGATAAATGAAACAATACTATTCATCCAATAGGGAATCTATTTGTAATTTCTAACAGAGATGCCAAAAAGAAGCAAGACAAAGAGTTATATATCCAACCTCCAAATTTCTCTTGATTTGTGTCAGAACTTGCTCAAACATTCCTTTATTACATGCTAGTTTATCTTCTAAATGAATTAATTGGTTGGCAATGCATCTGTCCTTTCCTTGGTTTTGCCAAGGCAATTACTAACATTAATAAGGTTCAATGAATTTCAGGAGCATCTTTCCACTTTACCCTCATTATCCCCATTGATGGTGATGGACAGTGTCACCCTGGTCTTGGTTTTTAAGAATGGAAAATGCAAAGATCATTTATGGGAGTGTGGATATTTGTAGCTGTCACACTTGTTTTGTGATTGTTGGCTGAATGACTTACCAGGCTGCACAGAAAGAATGTTTGCTTTTCCCTCAAGTTTTCCCCAAGGCTACTTTGGACACAGACCCTGCGTCAAAATGAGTAAATATGGATTGTAAAAGAATGACAATAAAGTGCACCAACTGTTAAAGAGAGTCTGATTTAGACATCTTGGGAAATAAAAACTTTGCCAGCAATGTCTTTGCTACTATTTCCTATTTTCTTGGAAAAAAAGAGATGTCAGCGTATCCGATAGATTCCTCTAGCTATTGCTCAGGCAACGAGGTAAACTGGTGGAGACACACTGTCAAAGATTGTCTTTTCTTTCATCCTCATTAATTCTTCCTATTCTGGTCTCCTTTGTTGGAATCTTCCAGGGTAACATTTTGATCTTTTTAAGTTGAAATGCCTGTGGCCCATTTTGGTTAGTTCTAGAGAACTTTGATTTCAAGCTCAAAACACAATTAAAATATTTACTAAAGTTAAATTCATGTTTGCATATCATAAAATGCATTTTTTCCTAAATATTTATTTTGCAATATGTAACACTGACTTGTAGATTTATTGTTTCAGCAAATATGAATTGTTAAAGGAATTTAAATTTCTTTAATATAAAATGATATCTTCAAATTATAATTTAATTATCACTGTTTAGTTATTGATTAATTATCCTTACTTAAAATCATTTAGGGATATATGGTTAGAATGTATCAAGAATGTAACATAAGTTGAAGATTAGACTAATTTCTACTAAGTGATAAATTATGGAATTCTTATTTGTTCTTATATCAGAGGTAATTTTACATGTTGAAAAGCAAGCAATAAGTCAGTTAGTTTTTAAATAATATAAGAACTCTGTTTATAGTTAAGTTATATGATGTCAAATTATTTCAGGTTCATAGCTTCCTGATTTTCTTAGAAAATAGGTACAGGAATTTAATGCCAAAACAATAAGAAATATGTATTAATAGGTATTAAACAGTCAGGTAGCATACAACTACCAATCCACGAAAGACTAATTAAGAAAATAGGATGAACCCTGACTTTGATGAGTAGCTAAAGAAAGAGCTATCACCTGGAAAAGGAGCTGGGTCTGATGCTACTTGATCAAAACAGTAGGACAAGAATCGTGTCCTTTGATAACAGAATTACCCCCATCTCAAGTGCAACTGCTTGCTGCAGGAATCCATTTCCCATCCAGGTTGAGGAGGTTGAGAGTAGCCATGATACTTACCCATTTCCATTTCTTCACTCATTTCTTGTATATGTCTCCTTCTTCCTTTTGGTACGTGGGACTGAAGGAATTGTTACTTCCAGGAAAAGCCATTTAATTGCTCTGTGCGAAGCTCTAGCAATCCCTTGGGGATTGTGATAATGGGTCATGTTACCATGGAGGTGCCCTAACACTGAAGCAGCCTTGATTTCTGGGTCAACAAATGAAGACATGTTGTCCTAGATAGTCACTGTGACCAGTAAAATTTCTGTGAGCAAGAAATAAATTATTGAAGTATTAGGTCATTTAGATTGTGTGGTGTTTTGCTACTACAGTATTATTTAACTTATCCTGATTAATTCAGATATTGGTACCAGAATAATTATAGCACAAAAGAGACTGTAAGTCATAAAATGCTGATTTATTTTGGGGCAATGTGCACTTCCAGAAATAGAGTATCAGAGGCTCCAGTTATTACTCATGGCATAGTAAGTACCATGAACTTCTTGTTTATATGGCTTCTCTTTGTACTGCAAGTCCCAGAGAGGTGATAGGGAGAGAAGTCCATGTGGCTGCTGCATACAAAGTGGTTTTTTTTATAGTTGAAAAAAACCCCAAGTTTAGGTACCCAAATGTTGTCTGATGGACTATAAGCAAATCGACCTGATCATTACTCTGGAAGGAAACATGTTGTTCATTTTACTGGAAAGTAAACAAACTTGCCATCTGCTTCACAGGAAGGCATTTCATCTCCCAAAGCTCTATTCATGCTGATGTTCTAGAAAAAATAGTCTAGATGAAGCCAGCGCCTTTCCTTGCCAGACATCCAGAAACAAGAGAAACCCATGAAGATCATCTCCCAACACACCATTTCTGTTTACTGGTTGTCTTTTCAAATATATCCCAAATTCTACTCCTTCATTAATTTTTTCAGGACTCTCTCAATTAAGTCCACTTTCTTCCTTTTAACCAAACTGATATTGTATGGATTTTTGATTGATTTATATGATTTCATAATTTCTGATTTTCTTTTACCTTTTCTTTTGCAGTACTGGGGATCAAATCCAGGACATTGTGCATACAAGGCTTCAGCCCCAACTTTTCATATTTATTTCTGTAATTCTCTAGCCTTTTACACACTGAGGATTAGTTTCTTGGTAGAAGGGACTGTTTCATTCACACTTAAATCTCTTTGAGGAGATGATACATTTTTATCCAACTCGTCCTTTTTTTTCCCCCTAGAATCTATTTTACTGACATAACATCACATGGAATTCTTCCTCATGAATTAAGCAACAATGGTACAGCTAGATATGGTCAATAGATCAGAACAAAACACAAACCCTAAACTGGCTGTTAAAGTAAAATTTGCATCAATCAAATGACATCCCTGAAATAGCCAATAATAGGTGGTATTTTTTGATACATTGCAACTCTGAAGAAAATCCACGTTCTCCTGTAATCATATGATAAGTTACAATTAGTGTTGTGATGTTTCTCCTGTTGCTTCCTTGGTTGTTGCTACATCAGTTCTGTATTTACTGCCACTGTCATCAGTGTGCTACTCTTCTGCAGGATCTAAAACCTACCTTAACTACTTTATAACTTTAGTTTTCAGAATTCCATCAGATAAAAATTTTTATCATTCATGTTTTCGGATGAAGAAACATAGACTTCTAAAGTCACTTGCTCAAATTCACACAGCCTTAAGTTCTAGTGTTGAGATGCAAACCCTCATTTATTTAATGCTAAAGTCTGAGTTCTTAATCATGTCATTATTAAAATGAATTGCCTAAATGCTTAAAGATATTCATCAGTGAGTCCTCGATCAACCAGGGAGAAGTTTTCCCTTCTATTGATTGTACTTTAAAAGAACTATCTGATTTAGTTCAGCTAATTGCAGTGCCCTCTTCTGTCCTCAGTCACTGAGAAGGAAACTCACCATATGTGACTAGAGACTGTTTTCACTCCTCTGCTTCTTTCAGTAGTATATGCAGAATATTAATTTATAAATCAACTCTAAAAGCATAGAGGAGGAAGAAAATCAATCCCTGATTTCTGGAACAAATTCCAATCTTGCAATAATAAAGTGAAGGGCATTGGGGGTAGGTTTGTACAAATGGCAATTAACATAAAGAGAACATTCCGGATTTTGGTAGTTGAAGTCAGACCTTAGGATCAGGACATGTGGAAATATTTCCCTGTTGCTCATAAGCAAGGGTGATGGAAGAGCTAATTAGAGAACTTTTCCTGTCCTGTTTGTACAGTCATCCTTCTGCGTGCTAAACCAAGTCTTCTGGGTGCAGTGACATTCGCTGAACCATTGCAAATGAAGACATTTTTGTTTTGTTTTGTTTTAATGGCAGAAACTGTGTCCCCTTTCATGTCAAGACATGCTACTGAAGCCTGGATGACTTTTAAAGTGTGAGACAGGTTTTCTTTCCTTCTTCTTTTTTTTTTTTTTTTTTTTTTTTTTTTTTAGAATTTGGCTTTGGTTCCATTTTTCCTTCATCAGAGTCTCACTCTGCCAAGTTTTGAAGTTTGCATGTTCAGGTTATTGGGGGTTTTGTTTTTCTGAGTGCAAATAGAGTTCAAGTTTCTTAAAATAGGAAAAATTATTTCTCCCTTCCCCCTCTCACTTTAAAAATACGCTATGGTTCAACATTGTTTAATTTGGGTTAAAACTAAAAATAAATTCTTCCAAGTTGTGACTAAACAAGGAAAACTTCTCAAAAGCACTTTTTAAAAAAGTCATAATTGAGTATAAAGGAGGTAGAGGAAGAATGGCTTTTGCTTTCAAGATAAAACTCTGATAAAATACTCTCTTCTGGAAAATAGTTTCAAGTCCTAACTCCCAGTGCTTTATGGGGTTATGAGCTTCCATTTGAACTAGATTTTGCTCGTCTTAATCAATGTATTAGATTTTTAATTTTCCAGTCTCCAGAATAGCATGTCGATTTGCACAGATTCTGAAGAAAGTAAATCACCAGGAGATATTGGCGGAGGGATACAAAATGTTATTTAGATAGGAGGAATAAGTTTAAGAGATGTATTGTACAATATGGAGAGTATAGTTATTGACAGAGTATTCTGTTCACGCAAATGAACAACAAAGTATATTTTGAGTGCTCTTGCCCCCCCAAAAAATAAGTATCTGAGATAAAGCATGTAAAATTAGCTCCATTTAGCTATTCCAGCAAGCATGTACATTTCAAAGCCTCATGTTGAGCAACACATTTATAATTGTTATTTGTAGACAACAGTTAATGAATAAATTCTCAAAACTAAAAGCAATTATCAACACTCTTAGAATGATAGAGCATTTGGTGAATTCCTTCTCATGAGTACTTCTGCAATTTAGTCAGACTAGTCCGTGGAAACGTCCCGGGGAAGATAAAACATCTTTATTGTCTTTTCAGATGCTACTTCTTTTCAGATGCTACTGTGAAGGTCCTAGCATTTACCCACTGCCTTCTTTCTATGTCAAGTCCTTCTTTAGGGGAGTCCTCACTAGATCCTCCCTCATTTAACAGTATAGCCTCAGGACATAGAGGCTCCTCATTCCAGTTTTTCTTTCCAAAAGTGCACTTTCTCCCATCTCCCTTCACTAACTCCCCTTCAAATGGACTCAAATATATCTTCTGTATTGCACTCAACCCTCCCTTAACACTTACCAATACTTAGTCAATGTCCACTCTGTGTTAGACAGTACTGTAGGGAGCAAGGCTCTGGGGATATACAAGACACTAGGTCCCTGCTTTAGAGCAGATTATATCCTTGATAAATAAGAAAACAAATAAAAGCAAAAGAAGATCACTCATAGTGATGGTTGCTTTGAAAGAGGTAACCGTGGCGATGATAGATGGAGCGTTATTGGATTCGGTGCATGTAGTGGAGAGGAAACACAAGACTGGCAGGACAGAGAAGGCCTCTCTGGAATATTTCACTGCCTAGACTTGAAGGACCAATAAAAACCAGTTGGAGGAAGAATTGTGGGCAAACAAAGCTCGACCCGATTCAGGAAGTACATCCAGAGATTGACCCACAAGTCCTGAAATGATGAAGTGGGATGAAAAGGTATGGAAGAGCCTACTTTTATAAATGCCTTTAGCCACCATAAGATAGTTGGATTTAGCTCTAAGAGAAATGAGATGCTATCATGAAATTAGTGGTTTGCACAATTCCGAAATAGTGTTTTGCTCTGAGAGGGAAAAGTCAGGTGTATTTGTTGATAAGGTAATGCCTTGATTCAATTAGTGGTTCTATAACAAATGTGATTTCCGGTAATATGCAGAGCTATGTCTCACATTGAGGCTGAAGGGGTCTATTCTCTAAATCTCATTAAATGAGCAGTAAGTTCTTATTCTGCTTAAATGTGAGGTAGTGCTTTGACATCTTTTTCTTTCCAAAAGTTGTTTTGGAAGTGATTAAAGTCACTTAGAAGGGGTATTGATTCTTCATCAGTGACATCTGTAGCATCCATGTGGTCTGAGAAAAGTATGTATTAACTTCTGAAAATTTAATTAATCAATTTGGAAGACGTGGTTACTGAATGCTCTACTCAACACAGTGTTATATAAGGTAATATCAATCACATCACAGAAAAAATCAAGAATAGGAAATTTCCTGTCCTTCTGAAAATCTTAACCTAAGCAAGTCTGTACATAAACATGACTAAAAGCAAGTCATTGGAATTATTAAGTTATATTATGTGTATTTCATGTTCATTTTTGAAATCTTTCTTCAAATTTTAACCAGTGGTATCGTATATCCCATAGTATAAAATATTTCTACTTCATTTGCTTTTCCCTCAACTTTCCCCTAGGTTTTACCAATCCTCAGGTAGAACAGATGAATAGGGCCTGTTGGATGTAAAGGAGAGATCATTACACCTGGGCTGGCTTCATAAGTGCTCCAAAGGTCTACACTCCGTTGTTGCCATCTTGAAATTCTTCATCATTATTTCCTTGAACTCAAATTGTATAGGAGAGATTTGACTGGACAGTGGGGCATGAGCTCCGCATTTTCTTCTCCACTCATCTTTAACATTTATGTAGCCCTTCCTGATAGGACCAATCACATCACATGTCCATGGTCATTGACCTTTTAGTGGCATCATGTTCTCTATGTCTTTTTGATCATCAGACCATGAAACCAGTTCAAGGGTCAATTGGAAATTAACAAATGAAAATTTAGAGCAATGGGCTAAACTTTGAAGGGGGATTCTAAAGGACAAGCTTCAAGTGAAATATTTTTTTTTCTTGAAAATTGTGGCAAGTCTGTCTTCAATGTACACAAAATTATGCTACTAAATGCTCATGCCTTTACAACTGGAGTTGCAAACTTAAGGGTCAGTGTGTCAAATTCAGCTCTCAGCTGTGATTTGTTGGAGCAGCACAGAAATTTACAAAGTTTGAATGTGAGTCCTTTTAACTGGGACCTCAGTTCCAGAAAACCCCTGGTCTGACCATGTAATTGTCTTTCCGAGAGAATCTGTTTACTTTTCCTGGTCTTGAGGGCATTTGAATTTGCAAAACTGAGCTCTAAAGTTAAATAAATGTCTAAAACAGTGCTTTCCAAACTTTAGCATGGATCCAAGTCACCTGGAGAGGTTGTTAGACTACAGATTGCTCACTCTAGGACCCTCGTGCCTGATACAGAAGGTCTGGGGGGCGGGGGGGGGGGGGAGGTCCTGGTAGTGTCTACCAATTTTACAGGTGATGTTAGTATCACTGGTCCAGGAACTACACTTTGAAAACCACTGATCTAAAACAGTAACTGTCATTCTTGTTATTTGCTATTAACTACAGTAAACTCTACTCAGTTATGAATGAGATAATGTAAATAAAACATATTTGCTTTAATTGGTGAACTGAACTGAATAGGGAGTTCAGAATCCATGAACTGAAGCAATTAATGAGTCCAACAGTTTTTCTTCTCTCCCAGAAGGAAAAACTATCCTGCTCTTCACTGATGTTAGTTCTATTTTGGTATTCTGTATTTTAAAAAATTATTATGCTTAGATTTTTTCCAAAAATAGTAAAACAAGTTTAAAATGATCCAATCTGAAATGTTGCAAAGTTGTCTCACCCTCAGTAAACATCAAAAGCAATGAGGTAATGGAAGCAGACTGTTGGGGCTGTTGATAATGGATTCACTTTGGACGGCCTCTTATCCTACTGTCAAGGAATTGTTACTGCCCTGCGCCCGTGATGCCAAGATTTCCCTAGATATTTTAGAGCCCAGCAATGCCTATCAGATATAAGCAGCATTACTCTGTGGCTTGAAAGTTTCCAGTGGAATATGCAGTTCAGTCTGGAGTTGAGTTTCAGCTCAGCCCCTTCTTTGAGGCTTGGAGTGTCCAGTCAATCAGGGAGGACTGCAGTATCCATCAGCCATCAGATTCTCAAAGCCACACCTCTTAGAGGAGGACAGGTGACATTGCTCCCTGGTGCTAAAAAGCTGGTTTCTCTGAGGTTAATGTGTTCTCAAATCCCTCTTTATGTCCTCTTTCCCTTTGTTTAATAGTTTTGTCTGAGTAATAAAAATGGGAGATGACTGAAAGACAGGAGCATTTTAATTTTACTTTTTTTCCCCTGGATCTTGGTGTGTGAGAGTAGTAAAGGGAAATTATTAACTTGCTTCGATGGAAGCACTGGTGGAATTTTCTCTGCAGTTTGTCTTTAATGGGTTCATTAATTTTATTTATTCCTTTAACCATCATCAGAATTAACTCCAGTTCATTTACTTTTTATATTCAGACCATCCATTTTCCATAATAATGAGAGATGGTGAGAATGTGAATAAATTAAATCCACAGTCTTGTAATTATGTGCACAGCTCTCTAACCCGCTAAACTTGCAAACCACATGATCTGTTTTGTTTCTTTGTTCCACACCACAGTGAACATATAGTTGCTATGTATATAGTTGATATTTAATAAAGGTAGATCAAATTGAAATGATCCCTTATCCCTCCCCACCAAAAATTTAAAAAAAGATTTCTGCTTCAGTTTCTTCTTTATACAAGAAAGGTGATAGTCAGAATCTCACAGGTTTCTCAAAGGCACTGAGTAAAGGAATACATGCAAAATATTCAGCTCCATGCCAGGTAATAACGGAACATTCCGTGTCTATCGGTATCTCATTATGAGTAGATATTTTTACTTTTATTTAGATGTGGGGTATTTTTTTTTTTTGCTTTTATTATCATTATTTGTATAATGGTTTCAAATTCTCCTATGGTACAGACTTTAATGAAAGGTTAATTTACTGAGCCAATAGAACTGGGCTCCCTCCTATATTCCTTTCCTTTGTTAATTCTCTTGAATTTAAATGGAGTTTAAATCCTGATATCAAGGAAACAGTCTAATCTGTCGCACATCTTAAGGCTCAGGGGATATAAAACTACAATAAAGTGATGGCAATGTTGAAGAACAAATGGTGGACATTCTCTTTTTAAAAGATAGTTTCTGTGCTCGATTTGGCAGCACATAGGCTAAAATTGGAACGATACAGAGAAGATTAGCACGGCCTTTGTGCAAGGATGACACGCAAATTCGTGAGGCGCTCCATATTTTTAGATAGCCTCTTCAACAAATGGTGCTGGGAAAACTGGAAATCCATATGCAGCAGAATGAAATTAAATCCCTATCTCTCAACCTGCACAAAACTCAACTCAAAATGGATCAAGGACCTTGGAATCAGACCAGAGACACTTCATCTTATAGAAGAAAAAGTAGGTCCAAATCTTCAACTCATTGGCTTAGGATCAGACTTCCTTAACAGGACTCCCATAGCACAAGAAATAAAAGCAAGAATCAATAACTGGGATAGATTTAAACTAAAAAGTTTTCTCTTAGCAAAGGAAACTATCGGCAATGTGAAGAGAGACCCTACAGAGTGGGAGAAAATCTTTGCCACTCGAACCTCAGATAGAGCACGAATTTCCAGAATCTATAAAGAACTCAAAACACTCTGCACCAAGAATACAAATAACCCAATCAACAAATGGGCTAAGGAAATGAACAGACACTTCACAGAAGAAGATCTACAAGCAATCAACAGATATATGAAAAAATGTTCAACATCTCTAGTAATAAGAGAAATGCAAATCAAAAGTACCCTAAGATTCCATCTCACCCCAATTAGAATGGCGATTATCAAGAACATAAGCAACAATAGGTGTTGGCGAGGATGTGGGGAAAAAGGTACACTCATACATTGCTGGTGGGGCTGCAAATTAGTGCAGCCACTCTGGAAAACAGTGTGGAGATTCCTTAGAAAACTTGGAATGGAACCATCATCTGACCCAACTATCCCACTCCTTGGCCTATACCCAAAGGACTTAAAATCAGCATACTACAGAGATACAGCCACATCAGTGTTCATAGCTGCTCAATTTACAATAGCCAGATTGTGGAACCAACCTAGATGCCCTTCAATTGATGAATGGATAAAGAAACTATAACTGTAAATATATATATATATATTTACAATGGAATATTACTCAGCCATAAAGAATAATAAAATTATGGCATTTGTAGGCAAATGGATGAAATTGGAGAATATCATGCTAAGTGAGATAAGCCAATTTCAAAAAAACAAAGGACGAATGATCTCACTGATAAGTGGATGATGACACATAATGGCGGATGGGAGGGGGGCAAGAATGGAGGAAGGAGGAACTGTATAGAGGGAAAAGAGGGGTGGGAGGGGTGGGGGGAAGGAAAAAATGACAATGAATCAAAAACTATTACCCTATGTAAATGTATGATTACACAAATGGTATGCCTGTACTTTATGTACAACCAGAGAAACAAGATGTATCCCATTTGTTTACAATACAAATAAGTTTAAAAAAAAGAAACTATGATATAATAAATTAAAAAAAAAAAAAAGATAGTTTACTCTCCTAGTCAAGGGGGCATGTGTATGGGCCTCAGCTCTGACTGGACTAAACCTGTAGTGTAGCCTGAAAGAAGATTATGTCATGTACAAAGTCATATTTTTGTAATTTAAAAACAAAAAAAATCCAAGGAAAGTAATGTTACATTTTGGAATTTATGCTAATCCCTATTGCATGTTTTCTTAATACTTCAATAAATTTATTTTTCTCTGAAGGTTTAGCCACAAAGTAATACAAGAACAAGAATCAGAACAACTGAGCTATTCTCTGTTCTCTGCCTGTTAATTGAACAAATTGTTCAGTTTTTCTGGATATAAATTGCCTCAGCTGCAATTCAGTAATCTCTGTTTTAGAAGTATTTTAGAAACAAGTTCTATGTTATAAATATTTTAGAAATAAAAGGAACTTGCTTGTTCAATTTCCTCTATGATTGCCCCAAAGACTGCCCAGGTTGTCTGCTGCACAACTCAGAAATGTGATTTACATAGAAGAACACTAGAGATAACCTTCTTCTGTTTCTTTTCATCCATAAAAACATGGGTCATACAACTGGGTGTGGGATCCTTTGGTAGTCTCATGCTGCCCCTTTCCTGACATGAAGAAGCATGGACTATTACAGAAATGATTTGTGCATATTATCAAGAACAACTGAGAAAATAAGAGGGCATTAACCATATTTTATAGAATTACTTTCTGTTTTTACCACTTAATCCTTAAATGGAAAGGCTTTGGGGGCCTCCCCAGAATTGAAGATTTATATGCAGCCATAGAGACTATATTTGGAGTAGAATTATAAAACTAAAAACATTATGAAAAATATCATTAATCTAAACACAGCTTTTTTTTTTTCTTCTTCTTCTTTTCGGGAAAGAGTGCACTCACCTTACCAGGCAAATATATCTGATACCAGAAAGTCATATCTACGGGTTAGCAGCTGAAGTGCTTTATAGACAGGGGAGCTGCACTATAGACCCAAACCTGCACAGCTGTTAATAATAAAAGCCTGTCTATGGAATTCAGGATCGAGGCCAGATTTGCCTCTGCAGCACATCTTTTTTTAAGCACATGATTCCACATTTCACTTCTCCACTTGATTTCATGGAACTTAGAAATAGCTACAGAAAAAAAAGAAGAAGAAAAGAAGCGTAATCAACTCCTTATATTCACTGGAATGGTGCCAATGGAAAATTAATGAACTTTTCTGTAATTATTGAATAGTCTCAGGTGATGAATTATTGAGCATTCTGAGATTTCACCTGAAGAGACCCATATGGTCACAGAATCTTGAAATGGTGAAAACTTGCCATGCCACCTCTTCTGTGTCTGATCGGGTTTCAGCATGCATGACCCCAGCCTCTTGGCTCTTACTCTTGCCTCTCAGTAGGATCTGCCCAGGGCCTGCTTACGTAGGGGCTGTACCACTTTGGATACCTTAGTCTGACCCAACAGCATCCACCGTGGCTATTCTTTCATCTACGTCTGAACTCAGAAGAGTAATCTCAGAGAGTTATACCTGTCTTTCCTTGTGGAAATCGTAGAATCCAGAATAGAAAACCTGAAAATGTGGGAAACCCTAACACCCTCTGGGCAAACTTGTACTAGCAAGTGGCAAGCAACTGGAAGGAGTCTGTGGCTGTGTTGTCCCCCTTCCTCTATGTGACAGACTATTCTGAAATCTAGAGACACAATGTGCTGTCCTAGAGACATTCCTCATGTCAAAGCAACAGGCTGATTATTCTTTTTAAACATGGCCAGTTCAATAATTTACTACTTTTTATTTGCTTAGTTGTCCCTTCCTGTCTGGCTTTCTTTTGTCCTGCATTCTGTTTTCCCAAGACGGTAATTTTTCACCTCCCTCTAAGACATTAACCTGGAAATTTCCGACTGGGAACTTGGGCAAGACTTTGCCTATAAGAGAGGAAACTGAGACTCAGAATTACTCTTTCATAGTCAAGGTTGCAAAGCATAATTTTTAAAGCTCATTTCTTTTGCTCTCCTTTCAAGTATCTATGATGAAGTTTCTGTTTTCAACAGCCAACTTAAGCAACCCCCTATGACCCTCCTTCCATGTTGATTGCTTAGTCTGTTGAATAAAATGTATACTTCGTGATTTTGCCTTTATTTTATTTTTTTGACCATCATTGTCTCTTAATTTCAGATGAATTGCGACTTATCTCCATGTAAATTAAATTCCCTGAGAATAAGCAGCTCATTTTGATGTAGAAGGCCACCATTGTGGCTTCCTGGGGAGCCTGCTCTCCAAGGAACTCCTTGCAGTCACTGAGAACTGAGACACCTGCTAAAAACAACAAATGACAAATGTTTCTTATACCCAAGTCTTCCAACAGGTTGCCTTGTTTTTCTTGAACATACTTTCATGTACATACTCCATTTTTTAAAATCTTGAAGTAATTATTTCATATGAGGAGTCTGCCCTCTTTGAAAACCAAACCTTAGAACAGAACCGGCTCTTTCTGAAATACTTGCAAAACTTAGTGTGTCCTTATGCACTTTAAAGATATATACGTGTTACAATGAAGATTCACTATGTGTTTGTGATAATTAGAAAGAAATTGTTAAAGATTGTAAATAACACACAGATAATGATAGTAGAAAAAGTGATGAATTCAGAACGAGAAGTTCAACATTCAGATCTTAAAGTTGTGATGGATTAGCATTGTAAATGTCACTTTCCTCTTCTGAAAAATGAGAACTGGTCACCATCAGAGAATTTCTGTAAGTAACATAGGAAACAGATACAAAAATGGGACCAGACACTTGCCAAAAGCAAAATGCACATGATGCTTTCAAGTCAGAATGTCTTTTTGAAGTGGAAAAGTAAGGTAGTGCTGAGTTGCAAGATGATTTGGGGGTATTTGATAATCTTAAACTTTCCCATCTCTTGAAATCTGTTACTATATTGTTGACAGTGATTTTGTGTCAAGACCATGGAAGAGGTTGCTGAGAATCCAAAGAATATACTCTGAAGCACTGTGGTAGATACAAGGTTTATTGAAAATGCATGTAGGGAAGGTTCAGTGCAACAGGCTGGATACAGAACAACTCTGTCTCCCTCTGGGCTTCACCAAGTAGCCCCTCTGTGCCTCAGAACACTACTCCAGGCCCCTGGCACCTCTGTCCCTCATGACACCTGTCCAGTGGCAATATCTGCTCCTGCAGGTGGAGGGGTTTTATAACTTAAGTTACAGAAGCTGTGACACTTTTAGTTTAACTTGCTTTGTACTGTTGTATGACTACCATTCCAAGGAATTTGGCTTGACTGAAAGAAAGCAGCTTTCTACAGATAATACCCACTTGACCTAATTCCCAGCATACATAAAAGCAAGCTTGATAATATTTACCAAGGCCTTCCTGCCCAGAAGCTCTCACTGTTTCCTTAACATGGCTGGGTTCTTGGGAGAGGAGACAAACTTTCCAGAGACATGATGTTTTACTGTCTTCCGCTCCCCCAAGGAGGACAGTTGCCTTGACGGACGGGACAACAGCCTCCCTACTTATCCTTCCTTCTCCTTCAGGAGTGCTTGCAGGGTTTTATGGAATCCTCTGTGCATGTATCACAGGCTCATCATTTTTCCTACCTCCAAAAAATATGCTTTGGGGGAAAATAATCATTTATCTATAGGTGTGATAAAGTAATGTCAGGAAGCATAGCTTACCACTTCCACGGATCATGCGATCTATTTCAGAAGCTGCTAATCATTTTTGGATCAGATGTATGATGCTGTTATTTAGGAACAAAATAAACTCAGGAGTGTAAGTGCTCTGTGAAATAGCATGGAAATAGGTCGCCGCGCAGGAAGGGGAATTTGGAATGGAGTTTTGGAGACTTAGAATTCACCTCTCTACTTTCTGTGTAATAGTTCCAAAAAGTCTCTTTACTTTGTATTCTATTACTCTCTACTTTGGGTTCTTACTGTCTTTCAGTTGGATTTTAGAAATAGTGTCTTCCCTCAGCTTCTCGTCTCTCATATTTCTAAGGGCAGCATCTCTGGATTAATCATCTCGGTCACTACTTGCCTTTGTAGCACATCCTGTGCCATGGACAGCTCTTCATAACCTCTTTGAACAGCTTGTCCCAGCCAGAACCAGACATTTACAATCCATTCTTGTATAAAACTTTTTCCTAACAACGAATTTCAAAGACACTTGGTTCTGGGTGTTGCCCATCAACACATGCTCATTCTAAACTGAGACCTTTAGTCTTAGGAACATTATCTGCTCTAAGCCTTTGGTACCACTTAGAAGTCTTGTTCTGTAATTTATACCCAATGGAGGACAGTATAAATGATCTTCATCAGGTCTGATATTTTCCATCTAGGTTAAGAACACATTGAAATTCAATTTCACATTATACTTTTAGAACTAATTTTGAATACATCTAGAACTGACTTATGGTGGTGCTGTATGCAGACAAGGTGAGCACTGGGAAATTCATCATGGAACATTGTCAAACACAATATGTTACTATAAAGGCCTAGAAGACTAAGCATGAATTGTTGCATGCAGATTAGTAAATACAGCTAAATTTATTTAACTTTACATGGAACAGGATCAAATTCTATGCTTTTTCCTCTAAGTTCCTTCTATTTCATTACGTTCTTAAAGATCATAGTAACATAAATTTCAAACAGTTATATTGTTAATCAAGCATATTACCATATAAGGGTAGAATTTCAAGTTCTTTTATTCCCAGAAATGTAGGTGCATTAGTAACAAGATTCAGTGATTCTCTTTTCAATTATTTGTTCGAAATTACCATTTTGAGCTGAATGCTATATCCCAGTGACTTGGGAGGGTGAGGCAGGAGATTCATGAGTTCAAAGCCAGCCTCAGCAATTTAATGAGGCCCTAAGCAACTTAGGGAGATCCTGTCTCTAAATAAAATATAATATGGTGGGGGATGTGGCTCAGTGGTTAAGCACTTCTGGGTTCAGTCCCTGGTACAAAAAATTTTTTACCAGTTTGGTTATATATCACTGCATAAACTTATTTTAATTATTTAAATGAGTTCATATCCAGTACATTTCACTATTTTTGGTACTAGGATTTTCAACACACAACAGGCTACTCCCTTTTATCCACCGAAATTATTTGACTAAATTCATTCTTGACTATCATTACTTTTGTAGACATAAAACTTCAGTGAAGTCAAGCTTTTAAAATAGCTTCAACATTTGGATATTTTCAATCTTGGTTTTTGAGATGGAAGAGTAGTAACAGTGGAAACCATTTCTCTGCAGGTTTATAACCTGCATTTTGGGGTGAAGTGGTGTTCTCCCACCCACATCCCTACTTCCTTCAACCATTTCAACACCGTTTCCTTTAGAATGCATGAAGATATCAATGTGTTAGTCCTCTTTAAATCCCTAGGCTATGGTTGCCAAGCACAATCATGTTCTTTTCTCAAATGTCCCTTTCCTGATTGACTGCACTCATCAGTTCATGTAAGTAAATGACTTAAGAAGCAAAGTGCTTACAACCTTTGGTCTCTGTGCAAAGAGACCAAACATGGGAAGAATAGAGTTACTTTAGATTAGGCAGAGGGGAGGAGAATAGGTATGGGGGTAGGAAGGATAGTAGAGTGAAACAGACATGATTACCTCAGGTACATATATAAGTGCATCACTGATGTGATCCTACAATATGTACAATCACAAAAATTAGAAATTACACTCCATTTATGTATGATTTGTCAAAATGCATAAGTGCATTCTACTATCATATATAACTAATTAGAACAAATAAAGCTTATAAAAAGAAATTAAAGAGGTTGATGAAAGGGGTTCTCAAGCACACATGAAAGGTTGTGGAAAACTGATTACAGCAAGTCTTAGGGGCTGAGGTTGTGGCTCAATGGTAGAGCACTTGCCTAGCATGTGTGAGGGACTGGGTTTGATTTTCAGCACCACATATAAATAAATAAATAAAATAAAGATACAGCAACAGCTAATTTTTTTTTTCTAGAAAAGCAAGTCAATAAATTTCAAAGAATTAGTAAAAGAAAAACAACAAAAAAAGAATGTTGAAATAAAAATTCTTTTGTTTGCATTTGTAAAACAATAAAACAAAATAAAAAGAGACCCAAAGTGCATCGAGTTTACCTTAGGGCTTATTGCAGAGGATCACCTACTCATCTGATGTGTGTGATTAAGGGATCATCGTTTGAGTTATTGGAATTGGACTTTCCTGATTGAATAAAGAAATGCATGACAATTGAATTATGAAATAAACATTTCATATGACTGAATATCATGTGGCTGGGGGGATATTAAATAGTTTCCAGAGAAGAATGTCTGGTGTTCACTCCTATAATTTAGGGACAAGAGAAAGAAGAAAAAGAAAAAATGAGCATCTGGTATTAAGACATCAGTTAGGTATTTATGTGTGTATCTTTTCACATCTGAAACAACTTGTAACACTTAACAGTAGAATTCCTTATGGTTCTTTATTTTACCCTTGATGCCAATTTATTTGGTTCTGAAGATCCCTGAGTAGTTTAACTGATCCAGGTGGATTGAGAAAATGTTGTCACTGACTATTGTTTTTATCCCAGTTTGAAGTATCAGCCAACTGTGATTAAATAACTTCAATACATATTTTGGTCATGTTAGAGTGAACATTACTGGTTTTTAATAATTAGTAATATAGGTAATTTTATACTATTAACATAGATGTCTGAAATTTGAAACTTTTTAATAAAAAAAATGACTCTTCCATTCTATGTGTGTGTCATCTAAATGTGCTTTACAAAGGTCATTGCATGACTGGCAACCCTGAGGTCTCACAGTATTTTCCACAGTTTTTCACACAATAGTAAAATGCCCACTTCTAAAACAATATTAAAGAGTTCTATGGTCTTTCTTCCAAATTTCCAAATGAATGTATTATGACAGAATTTCATTTTTAAATTAGATCAGGCTTCCTGAAGTAAAGAAGGTAGAGGTGAAACAAAGCAAGGATGTGGGGAGTGGAAAGAAAATGAACTGAACTGTTAAGAAGCCATATGTTGTGGCAAATGGGCACCTAAGAAGTTTTATCAACACCATTTATTCATTCAGCGTTTCCAATCATTCACCAGTCATACTACACTACACTATACATTATTCATGTATATTAAGTGATTATTATTGTGCCTATCTGTGATTAGAAAGTAAATAAGACACAACCTTTAAGCTAAAAGCATCTCACAACCAAAAGGTGTACCTCCTACCCGGGCATGGTGGTACATGCCTGTAATCCCAGCAACTGGGGAAGTTGAGGCAGGAGGATCACAAGTTCAAAGCCAGCCTCAACAACTTAGCGAGGCCCTAAACAACTTAGAGAGACCCTGTCTCTAAATAAAATACAAAAAAGGTCTGGGGATGTGTCTCAATGTTTAAGCATCCCTGGGTACAATTCCAGGTACCAAAAAAAAAGAAAAAAAAAATTCTCCTATATAGATTAAGTTGCCTGAATGACATACTCAGGAAATTAATGAAAAATTTTGATTTCTTATTGAAATTATTAGCAATTAAGTTTTGAAAGCATGCTATTTATGTAGAGAAAGGGATCTTTCAAAATCCAAGTTGACAAGACTAAATTCTAGGATCTGGAGTGAGGTGTAAAAAATCAAGAAAGAGTTCATTTAGAAAATAGGGATATTTTGATTAGTTTTGTTAATCAATTTACCCAATGAATTGAATGAATGAAAACCCTTACATTCTTAATTTAGCTTTTAGTTCCACAACAAATTTTTTTTCATTATTTTCCTTATGCAATAATATATTTTAAACATAATTAAAGGTGTAAAATATTGCCAATACCTTAATACTTTTTTACTATTTAATCAGTGTTAATCTGTTTCAATTGCTATCGTAATTTTATTTCTTCTTTTCTTTAATTGACTTGTTTGAGTAAGTCTCCAAAAAATGATCCATACTGTGCTTCTGGTGATTAGTTTCATAAGTACTGTTAATCTCTAGGTTCCTTCTTCCATTCTTTCACAATTGCAAATCACTGGTTGAGTAAATAGGCTTGGTTGATCCTAGAGTTTTCCTATGTCCTAGATTTTGTTGATTGTGTCTTGTGAAGCCATTAATAATGCTTCTTTATTCTTTCTCTAAGTTCCAAGTCAGATGCAGATGATTGATCACATTTAGTTTCCAATTATGTAACAAGAATCTTCTGTGGGTGGCCATGTGTGACTTCAGTTTGGTTGGTTCTCTTTTGGGGAACACTAAAAGTCTTTGATAATCACGGTTTACTCAATTTATTCTATTAGAGTTGAAGAAAATGATAGTATTCTGATTCAGTCATTCCTTTTGTTTTTATTAGTTGGATTGTTTTGATAAAGAAGTTTTCCTAAAACTGTTAATTGACTCTAGGTACAATTCATAAAGGAAAAGTAGGTTAAATACTTATTTTCCCCTTCATTAATCAGCGAGCAGACATGAGAGCCAATTCCTAGGCATTCTCCAATGTGATAAACTACTATTTTTTTCCCTATCATTAGGACCTAATGGACTTTAGTAGACTTTCTGTCTTTGAATTCATTGTAGTTTTTGTTTTATTGATGTTCATATGGGCACTGGGAACTTCAGTTGTTTACTTTGACAAAATCCTAGTGGTCTCTGATAATTTGCTTTCTGGGCTCCCCTTGTACATTTCCTGTCTGCAATCTCAATCCGTTATTTTCCTAAGAAACACTGATTTCGTTTACAGTGGGAAATGGTTACTAAGGACCATAAGCTGGTAGGTGTTTTTGCACATGTGGATGGCACAAGTCCCAGCTCAGGTCCCTTTAGAAAATCAGGGTGTAGTATAGGTACAATTTTTAAATGTAGGGACATTTCCTGTGACCATCCTATTGAACACGAGTGATTATTTTTCCTCCTATTCCTAGAGGATGTCTTTCTGTGTGCTTTACTTCTGACTACTTTGGAACATGGGAGATAATGGATGGAGTAAAAGAGAAATTATTGGGGATGACACTTTTCAGGACAGAACACTTAAGAAACTGTGTCAGGTTTCCTTTGGATTCTTCAATTACAGGGAATAGAAACTCAGTGTTTGCTCAAAATCCAGGATGACATGTCCATCATCTACCTGAGTGGCCCCAGAGAACACAGTCACCAGGTCAATCCATGTCCATTATTTTGGTCCCATGAGAGTTAGCCTTTTGTTCTTAAGTTTCTGAGATTTTTCAGTAATATACTACTATTATACTACTGGCAGGTAGAATTTTTCTTGTAAAAAATGAATGTTATGTCAGCTTTCTGTCTTCTTGTATCCACAGTCTAAAATTAGTTAATACAATTAACTTTCTCTTCTTTACTAAAAGCAATTCATTCTCCATTCCAAGTTTTGATGTATTTATATTTCTTTTGACATATGGTTTTGGAAATTGTACAGTAATAACTCTAAGTGCTGACTGCCTTGTAAACATGCCTCTTGATCTTTTCAGCAAGGCCCGATTTGAATTGCTTTCTCCTAGTGACAGCCTGCAAGACATATTAGGTTCATTTATTTTGTTCAAGTGAGCATGAATGTCTTCTGTCATGTATATATTTTGCAAAGTATATTGACTAAATGTTTCCATTTTTTTGACAATGGAAATACAATAAATATTATCCCATAAGATATTTCAGTGTATATTGTATTCACTATAGTTGCAAACCTACCTTGTCCTAGAAAATATTTTGGTGATGCATGAGAATTCCAAACCCAAAGATGTCTACTAGCCCTGCTGCCTGACTACATATAGTAAAACCATCTGATGAGTGACAGGATCAAGATATAAGAGAAGGCCATCACAAAGCTGTGCTAAATAAATCTTAATTAAATAAAAGAGTAGTGTTGCTGTTATAATTGATCTGTCAGGAATTCATTCATAATATTAAAATGATTTCATATACATTGACTTGGAAATTCTCTTAAGAGTCAGAATAAGTGTAAAATATGGTACTACGTCCTTATTTCTTTATTTTGTCAAAGCATAGTAGGTGTCGATATTGCTCTGTCCAGTTTCCCTTTACAGGAGAGGCATACCATCTCCCAGATAAGGTGTTGATTAAATATTCCCCATGTTTATTCCCCTCTCTGCATGAGCATGGTCTGGCTAAGAATGTTGTACTCTCCTACCTCCAGAGATTGCCCATAAAAATCACTCTGATACAAGCTACAAAGGCCGATTCCTTTGCCTCAAGGTGGGACAACTCAGTGGTGACTTTTGCTCCAGAGCATCCCTGGGATCAGGCCAAGGTTGGACTTTGCCAGAGACCACAACCTTACTCAGCTCTTCCTCACTCCCTTCCACATTTGTTTTGCTTTTCTTGAGGAACAATTCATGAGTACAACGTAGGAACCTAACTGTGTTTTAGGCTCTGAGTCCAGAACATCTGATACAAAACAGCTGGTTCAAGGAGTGGCCCTGGAAAACAGTCTCTAAGGATGGGATTCTGGAGTTGAATTTCTCACTGGCTACATGACAATGGGAATTGAGAACAGGAGGGGAATCTATGTGGAATAGGTTCCCTGGACTATGGTCTTGATAAAATTGTTAAGCCTTTTC
Source organism: Sciurus vulgaris (assembly GCF_902686455.1). Classification (NCBI taxonomy): domain Eukaryota; kingdom Metazoa; phylum Chordata; class Mammalia; order Rodentia; family Sciuridae; genus Sciurus; species Sciurus vulgaris. Next base: position 17,243,532 of record NC_136470.1, on the reverse strand, counting down.
ATTTGTGGTGATCTGGGAAAGCATGCAGGTGGAAGGGCACAGAGGCTTGTGCAGCATGGCTGATATTTGAGAGGCATAGGAAGATGGTAATTAATATGAACACTGTAGTATTTGGTGACTATGGCTCATGAAAAGTGAAGATGATCAGCTCAAGGGGATCACACACAAATGCAAAATGACACAGGACTCTCAGGGGGTATCACCGGCAGTCCTTTCAAAGTCCTTATTCAGGTAGAACACTTGCCTAGCATGTATGAGGCTCTGGATTTGATCCCCAAAACTGAAAAATCTAAAATAAAATCCCTCATCACCTATTACCTGAGAAAGGACCAATTTAAATACCAGGGTTTATTAACCTAATGATGAAAATAGCAGAATTTCAGAGATGACTTTGTATTCAGTTCATCAAATCTCTGCTAAAATAAAGGCTCTCGTAAAGGAAACCAGGATTTTCTGAAACTCATTTATTAGTATTTTTTATTTTTATTAATTGTTATTTCAATTATCGAAATTTCCATAATGTAGAAGGTTGTTAGTCATAAATGGAGCCCAGGAAAAGACATGACTTGGCATCTACTATAAGCAGTCTTCTTGACCGTAAGTTCTTATGACCCTGTAGAAACATGATACTGAGTTATCTTGGTTTAAAACAAACAAAAAGGATGTGATGTGCAGTCTTTAGCAATCTCTAGAAGCTTTACTATGGAAATTCCTGGAGTCCTAAGGCAAGATCATTCCATCTGCAGCAGAGAAATATGCCCACTAGAATAACAACTTTGGATATACTAGTGAGTTGGGCCACAGATAGAATGTACAATCATGAGAAGCCATATGACATTGTCTTTAGATCTGGTTAACATAAGCAGGATGTCTCAAAGTCCTCAGGTCCAGAGTTCTGGAGACACAGAGGGCTGTTGGTGACTTCCAAAGAGAAAATAATCTGAAAATAAGAAGTAGGAATGTCTTAATCCATCTTTTTTCATATCTTATGGTAGAAAAGAATTCTTGCTTGTATATGGTTTGAAGTTCTAGTGAGAAATATGAGATAATTAGGCATTTTTTGAAAGTGCGATGTTGTAAAATTAATAGACATCATTGGAAATAATATATAGGAAGAGTGTTATCCCTAAACCCAATATCCATGGTATTTCATTTCATTCTTATTTTACAAAACTACTCTCCAAAGAAGAAAAGATATTTTTGCAATGGTCTTCAACTGATCTTCAGGTTTTTTTTTTGTTTGTGTTTTGTTTTTTTCCGTTCAAAGAAATCTAGACCAGGTGATGTAAACATCTATCAATCCAGGGAAGATAAGCAATGACATGAATCCTTGGAGAGGAGCTTGGGACCAAAAGGGATCCTCAATTTGAGTTTTCTTTTCCTTCTTATAAGGGAGGACCTAGTAAGTAAATAAAATAGTAATCACAAAAAAGAAGTTGTTATGATATTTTTCCATCCTTGCTTCCTCAGCTAGGGTCATGAAGGTAGAGGGATTAGAGCACGTAGGTGGCTCACAAACTAAAAATGTGTGATTCCGTGATCTTTGGACCATATATGCCTGTATATTCTCAACATTCTGATTCAAGAAAAGCGGACAATGTATTTCGTGCAAGGCTTGGATGTGAATATGAAAAGTTTTTTTGTATAAAAGTTTTAGTTTGGGTTGTTGCCTGAGAGTCATCTCAGTTCTCTTAATGAAGACAAAACCTGGAAGGAATATAGACAGCGGAGGGAAATTGCACAACAAACGTGAAACTGCAAGTTGCATTGTAATTAAATTGCATTGTGTGCTGATCACAGATGTGCTTTTCGTTACTATTCAGTCCATTGAGCTCTGTTTAATTAATTTATTCTCTTTATTTAAAAAGGAGAAAAGCAAATGAAAGTGGTAAATCGACCATTGAAACTATAAATGGAAAAATGCTTCTAATCGTATCTATTTAATTTGCTAATTAGATCACGTAGTTAATTTAAATGTACAAAATAGAAACAATTGAAATTGTGTGGCTGAGCTTCAAAAAATGGCCCCTTGATTTTGTTTTTCTTTTTTAAAGAAAGAGCTTTAAATTTAATTCTCTCTGCCACCAAGTTACCAAAAAAAAAAAAAAAAAAGAAAGAAAAAAAAATCAAAGTTATAACATGATAATTAGTGGGAACCCCTTTTAGAATGTTTAATTTCCATTCATTGATAATTCACTATACATTGTCTGATGTATACACTTTAAATTATACTTCCTGGTAAAAATATAGATAGCATCATGTGTTCAATTATGCATTTTCCAATATAATCAAATGTTCTATACTCTACACCAGGAGTCAGCAAGCCATGTTTCTAGGAGGAGGAGGGCTGGCCACCATTTTTCTAAATACAGTGTTATTGGAACACTACTATACCCACTTGCTTACTGTGGTAGTTAGTTTGGGGTTACTATAATAAAATATGTGAGATAATCAGCTTACAAAGAAGAGAGGTTTATTTTAGCTCATTGTTGGGAAGTTATCAGTCAATTATTTGTTGATTCCATTACTTTTGGGCTTCTGGAAAGATAGCACATCATGGCAGGTTATATGATGGAGCAAAGTCTTTCACCCCATGACATGAAGGAAGAGAAGAGAGAGAGAGTAGTAGAGTTGGACATCTCATGATACATTGCCAGGTCACACCACAATGACTTAAGTGCCACTAGGATCCACTTCTAAAATTTCCACCACCTTCTGATGGAACCAAACTGAGGTCCAAGCCTCTGACACATGGACCTTTGGGAGATATTCTGGAGCCAAACCATAGTACCTACTTACTGTCTATGGCAGCTCTCTTGCTATAACAGAGTAGTTGATTAGTTGAACCAGGACCTAGGTAGGGCCCACAAAACCTAAAATACCTGGTATCTTTCCCTTCATTAAAAAGAATTTGCCAATATCTAATCTAGCAATGTGCAATGCACTTGGTTACCTATATTATATGTATGGCTACCTTTTATTTCAAATGAGCAAGGCAGTAGGTGTGTTACAACTCTATCTCCAGTCTCCTAATAGGTATGTCATGTTTTCACTTAAAACATTTATAGAAGGTAAAAAAGAAAGAGTACATTTATTGAATTATTTATCATTTGGGTCAGTGTCTTTTGTTGGAAACAATGGAGAATCCTCAGGAGAAGAGGATTTGAATTATAGTCTAAAACATCCAGTTCTAGCCCCAGATAAGGCCTGCATTGCTGGTTTCTGAGAGGATTTTGAAGGAGATTCAATAAGGTAATGCACAGTTGCCAGGCTGTAACCTGGAATCTGCTCTCGAGATCACTGGAGATCACTCTGAATGAGGTTAACACTATTTGTTTATATCCTTTAAAATGAAGTAAAAACTTGATTCAGTCGAATGATCTGTTTGAGTCTTGAAATAATGCTTATATTTGTTAACTTAAATATAACATATTATAGATTATATAAAACAGCTGTCCCTTGGAATCTATGGGGCATTATTAACAGTCACAGAAGGTCAAGACTCATGTATAAAATGGCATAGTGTTTGCATATAACTTTTTCACATTCTTTGGTATACTTTAAATTATCTCAATAGATTACTTATAACCCTTAACTCAATGTAAATGCTAAGGGAGTAGCTGTTATGCTGTATTGTTTAGGAAGTAATGCCAAGAAACAAAAGTCTGAACATGTTCAGTACAGACAAAATCTTCTTCTAAAACAGTTTTTTATTTAAGACTTGTTAAATCAGATGCAGAACCCATACCTACACTGCACATACTTATACATTATATAATTATATTATAAATTTGTAGTTAAAAATCATTAAAAAAATGATTTCACTTAAAATACTAGCAAGGTATTTCTCCTAAGATTTTTAAGCTACAGTAACACATCAGAAATGTAATCTGAAGAAACATTGTGTATGTGTGTTTGTGTGTATGTGTGTGTATTATCTTGGCACCAACCATAACTAAGATCCTTTGCATGAGGTAAATAAATATTCAATCAAGTAGTATGCAATGTGAAAGTTATAGAAACTGATCTGGCTTGAGTTTGTTTAGGAGGGAAGAGCCTATAGTGTGGGCCATTTTAAGAGAGGGTGAAAATGTTTTAGGTTTAATTCCAGGAAAAGTTACAATTGGGAAGGTCAACCAGTTCTGTGGGTAGGTCATTACCTCCAAAAATTCAGTCAGTGTGTGTGAGGTCAGGATTCTGGGAGGTCTGTCCATGTAGGAGAGGATGCCAACAAGTAAGTTTGAATAGGCAGGATCTTTGCACTGGGTGGCATATGGAAAGGAAGAGGCAAATTATATATCTAGGCATTGGTTTCCTATCCCATAGATGGGGTCTCAGGGCAGGACTCCAGCCTACAGACAGGACAGGGTAGAGTGGAGTGCAACCTATCAGAATCTCAAAGGGAATATAAAGCATTTGACTTGAGGCATCAGGAAGTTAAAGGACGATGATAAGTTGAGGACTGACCACAGGCAAAGATATCTGGAGCCTGTAGTAAAGAGATATTTGAGAGAAACTCTCTGTTTTCATGTCTTACAGGTAGAAACCTTTGAAATTCTGTAGCTTTCTAGAGGATGAGAGGAGGTTCTCTCACAGAACAGGCCCTAGCATTGGGGATGGTCTTAGCCTTGGAGCTGAAGGGAAGATATCAACATAGCAGGGATCGACATTCAGGGCCTTTCCTTGGAACCATAAAACTAATGTGGGTCATGTAACCTAATCCACTCAGTTTGGAAAAGGAAGAGAGTAATGGGGATAGTCTTGGACACATTTCATATATTCTAATTGAGTTAGGAGGTAGTAGCTAAAAGATCCTTTTATGGAAATGTTTGTTACCCTCAGATCCGAATCAGGAAACATGGAACCTCCATAATGACTCTGTTGGTCTGATTTGTATCTCCCTTGTTCTAGCTTTGAATTCCATTTTACTACATCTGTTTCGTGCAAGATCTTGATTTCAGAGTTAAGAAGCTCTACAACTTGGCAACCTTTACTTACCCCTAGGAATTGATTTGTGGCATGCCCTGGTGCTAACGTGCTTCAGTGACTGAGCAGAAAAAAAGTTCAAAATGACAACAGTGTGATTTTTATGTTATTTATTCTGCTTTTCTAAAGAGAGTTCAGTTGGATTATTGTCAGATCCTGTGCAAACACCATCTTGCTTAGGAAACCCTTAGAGTTTGGGCAAGGAGCACATTTGCACATAGAATTGTAATCACAAAGGCCATTAGAAACCATTAGATTAACATGGGAAATCATCAAAAGAGAGTGTTATGAACTCCACTTTTCAATTCTAAAATCTATCCATCTATCTACTTATGCTTCTAAGATTTGACATGATTTTTTTTAATCCTGGTTCTTTAAGTTATGAAAAATTAGAACTCTTATCTATACAATAAAAATTAATTCCAAATGTTTTAGAGTGAGAAAGTAACAGGGATAATGTTATTCTTGACTCTAAACTCAGGCTTCAAATTGAAAAAATGACTTCAGCATAATTGATTTATATCATTTCTCATAGACTTAGTGAAGATGCATACTTCTCTTAAAATACTAGGGAAAGAGCTAAGCTTGCTCTTTTACTTTTAGGTTTGGTTTCTGTAGGCATAAGCTAAATAATTCTATTTACTTAAATTCTGCATAAAATTATAATGACACTATTTTTGAAAATGAAGATTGACATGTGAATAATTATGGGAATTAGAGATGATGCAGCTTCAATTTAATAGATAATGAGTAGAACATTATAAGAGAAAATACAAGAGGTGGTAGTTTAGGAAGGGGTATATGGAAGTCAGATTTGTGGGTAGTTTTTTTTTTTTTTTTTCCCTGCAGCATAGACATTAAAAACATTTTTCAAAGCCAAAGTAAAGAAATAAGTCAATGAAATTGCAAAATTGCAAAGATAAAATGGAGGGCTAATTGGGATAACTGTTCAATTTCAATTTGACCACAGTAAAAAATTTGCATCTAATCTTTTCAGAAATATAAATTAAATTTAGTCAAGGAATCCAGATTCTGTAAGTTTTTTTTGTTAACTCTGGGCTGCTAGTTCATTACATAAGGGACTAATGACTAACTCATAAGCTTTAGCTGTGTTTTGTAATATGCACTTTGCAGCCAACTGGTGGTTTCTGGGATGATTTCAGAGGGTATATTAATGAAATTTTAAAAAATTTTATTTAGACATTAATTATACATTTGACAAATATAGTTTGCACATAAAAACAGTAATTTAGGAAGTTGTCCAGAATTATTTTTTAGTTTTTCTTGTCATAACTTATATAAGTAAATTTAAATGTTAAATTTAAATTTAAATGAAATGTTAAATATATAATAACACATGTGACATGTGATACACAAGTTTGAGAAAATATGTGAAAATGATGTGAAATTAACTGATGTTATGGAAACCTTGAAATAGAATATCAATGAGAATAGACCTTTCCAGGATCTAGTGCTCTGGTGTACTTCCCTGTGGTTAAGATGTTTGTGAAGTCAGGCTGAAAATCAGGAAGTTGATCGGTAAGTATGGACTCAAGCAAGGCATTTGGCTGGTTTCGATAACTCTTTTGGCAAGGTAGTGTACAAATCTAGAGGACAGTTGAGAACTATGTAATCTCATGTTGTGATGTTGAAGATACTGGAGATCATATCTGAGAGTTCCCTGACATCCTGGTCTTTTTTTTTTTTTTTTTTTAGGAAAGTTTGGGCATGCTCCTAAAGATGAAGTTGCACAGTCCTGAAGAAAACCATGTTTATGTCAACTTTCCAGGAGTCCAAAAGCTGGGCAATGCAGGCATGCTGCCTGTCAGAGGGGGCAGCTGAAGTCTCCATTCCCAACAGGAAATACCAAACTTGAATCAATGGAGAAGCACTTTTGTTGAGTATGAAATAAGGTCATATTCCATTCCTGTTCTTGTTTCTTAACCTGATGCTTCCCAGTCTATAAGACAACCGACTTTCTGAGAGTAAACAAAATCATGTCACATGGTAAATACTTAATAATGAAATTATGTTGAGAATTTGGTCATTTTTGTTGTTGTTCATAAGAGTGGTGATTGAGAAATTGAAGAAACTGTCTTCTGGGAAGGACATGTGGGGAATGTGGGCAACCTTAAGTATAGACCTGGAATCACTGAGAGGGAGAACATTCTTTCCACTGGGGAGCTCTGGCAGTGACGGCTGCCGTGGTGGCGGCAGCAGCTGTGGCAACAATGTCGGTCCTGGAAGCAGCAAGAGGAACTGGTCAGTGGGCAGCTGATAATAGTGTGAGGGAAGGGCACCTTAGGCTTCCGGGTAGATCTAGGGAGGGAAAGAATGGCTGGTTTTAAGAGTCAACATGAGACAAGACCATAGTAAGAGGATGAGTTAGAAGTGGTAGGTTCAATACTTTGGCCTGGGACAAATGTTTAACATATCAAAGCCTCTGATGAGCGCAGTGGCAGAGACACCTACCTAAGAGCACCACTCCTAGGACTGAATAAGAATCCAGGTAAAGTGCCCAACTCAGAAAAAGCACTCAGTAAACACTGGCTCAGAAGGAAAATCCCCCAGTCAGTCAATCCATACACAGACAAAACCCAAACACTACACTGTTTATCTCCCAGGCTACAGTGTACAGAAACAAAAGGAAGGACTTTTAGACCTGAATGCATTTATCCTGAGTCTTAATATCATGCACACAGCAAATCCAGGACCACATTAAAAAAAAAAAAAAAAAAGTGTGTGTTTTCTTATTTTCACAACGAAGTGATAGATTCCTTTAGATTCTGGCACTTTCTAAGAAAGCCCAAAGAGTCGGGGGGTTCATATTTGAAGTGACTAAGTTTTCATTTTCAGAGTACCTTTTTTCAGAATGTCAGTGAGTTTCGTCTCTGGGAGTTTTGTATCAAAAATGAGCAAGTTCTCAACATTGAAGGTAAGTGTCCTTTATTTCCAGAAAAATATTGACAAGCTACTATCTTTAAAAATTTACGCTATTTGGCAAAATATTCCACAGACATGGGAAAGCAAAGTGTACAGGCCAATTGCTCCTAAGGGTTGAGCCTTGAAAGTCTGACTCAAGCAGAAGCCACTGGAAAAGTGCTTTACTGGCATGATATGCGTTAATTAACTGGATTGAATCTTCCTCCCATGTACTTGGAGACTTAAACATCATAGTGCATTCCATAGACCTGTACAATTATTATTTTTCAATTAGAAATAAATAAAAATATTTAAAAATTGGTGAATTGTGCTTCATGGTTACAGGAAGTGGGGACCTAACTGATGTTCTGTCCTACCAAAGTCCTCATGGAACAGAGATAACACAGAAATGTTGACACACCAGGCTTGTATACAATAATCTTAACTTTTTCTGCTTCAATTTCTGGATATTTGAGTATTTAGTTGTGGTATCTCCAATGAAAAAATGAGTCCTCAGTCTATTAACAATAAATTTGATTTCAAGAATAGAAAGACACAGCTGGATATGGTGGTTCATGTCTATATACTCAGCAGCATGGGAGGCTGAGGCAGGAGGGTTGGAAGTTCAAAGCCAGCCTCAGCAACTTAGTGAGACCCTGTCTCAAAAGAAAATAAAAAGGGGTGGGGATGTGGCTCAGTGGTTAAGAATCTGGTACCAAAAAATTGAAAAGGCAAAAAAGAATATAAAGACATTCATAAAAAGAATGGTTAAGTCAACCGGAAGAAGTTCAAACTCTAAATGTATCAGCATAATTGACTTTTTTATCATTGCTTTTTCCAGGCAACATTTGAAATATTTATGAGAAGTGGAGAATCTTACATGGCCTATTTCTGTTTGGCCTATTTCAACACTGCTGCCTCCTGAACTTGCTATGCTACAGACCCCTTTAAACATTGAGAATTATAATAAGTCATATTCTAAGCTTTGATAGCTATGTCAAAATGGATTCTACTGTCAGGTATAACTAAAAATAGTTGATTAGAAGTAAACATTGAGGGGATAAAATAAGGATTCTCCAGTTCCAATAGTTCTTATTCATGACATTAAACAATAGGTAATGAAGAAGCCAGGTGTTCAAAAATAAATGTACCAGTTCTCTCCAACAAAAGATGTTTGAAACAGAGGGGAGAAGGAAAAACAAGAAATACCTACCTAAATTCTAAAAATAGAGAGATGGAGAGATTAATACTAAATGAAAATATGTGAATAAACGTAAGGTCCTGAGAGAAAATTCAACTGCAAAGACAAGAGAGGAAGCTGGCTTCAGATGCCTCTGGTCAAACCACACCAGCTGATTATTCTGTATTCTAGTCTCCTTCCCTTTTAAAAAGAGGCATTTTTTAGTAGAATCTGCCTCATTGCTTAGAGAGATATTAAATGGAAAACATTTAAAATATCATGACATTTTGTCAACTCTACACGCCTATGAGTTACCATTATAAGGAAAATGTATGCACGCCAGCTAAGTATTTGGTGTCACACTCCTTTTGGGTGTCCTTCATAAACTTATTTCCTAATATGACAGTATTTACTATCATCTCTTTTCCATCTTGTGTACATTTGTCAAGATTCATATTGGTTTTGGCAGCCAGCCACAGAATCTGATTTTAATGGTTGAGGAAACAGAGATGTCACATGAAGGAGAGGGATTTTTCTAAAACCTTCATGAATTAGATATACAAGAACTAGGGACTTCTAAATCAAATCATGAAAGTTAATATGTTTAGGATAAAAATAGCTAAAGATGTTTAAATATGGACATTTCTGAGGTAATCCTTTTAACCTTGTCCTTCACCTAAAGCAACAGAATGAAATACTGAGACTAATTCAATTTTGATAGCCTGGTTTTCTGTGCTGTTTTAAATATAGTTTAATCATAGCTTGTTAAGGACATCTGTGGTGCAATGGAAAGTTGATTGGATTTGGAATTAGAATCATGCCTTCCAAACTCTTGTCTGCAGAAAACTGGTCCTATAGGATGTTTGCAAGTATTCTGTGAAAAGAGATTTCTTTGACCAAATAAGTAGGAAATTGCAGAATTAAAAGATCTGAGTTCTGCTCTACCATTTATAAGAAATTAAGTTGAAGAAGTTACAAGTTTATGAACTTCATTCGTAAGAGACCAAAAATATAAAATACTTTTTTCACTGCAAAATATTTTTTTGCTATTTTTTGATGGCTCTTTGTTTTTTTTTTTTTTTTTTTTTAATGGAATAAATAAGACATTGTGCATGAAAGACCTGAGATATGCATTCTCCATGCCTGTTGATGAACTCTGCTTTCAAGTTTACAATGACAGGGCCTGAAATCGGGCATTCTTTTTATGTATTGAATATTCAAGTTTAGAGGGAAAAATTAATTCCTATAGAAATTAGAAAAAATTCTCTACTTATTAGAAAGAGCTCTATCTGATATTTTAGACTCAGATATGAAGAGTGAATTGATTTTTCTAATGAAGTTTAAAAAAATCATCACAAGACCATTTAATATGTTTACTCATGGATAAAACAACAAACAAATACAAAACAGAAAAAGGTAATACATCAGAATATATTGAAATAATTTGCAGAAAAATAATCTTACATTTTATGATGTTAAACCATCAATTGAGAATAGATCCATTGTAAAATAGTATATGTCTTTAAAACTGTGAGAAGATATGATAGCTGCTTCAAGGGGGAGATGTTTAAGCTTATTTTAAAAATGACACAGTGTATACATGTGTTCACCAAATCATCATAGGGTACTGCATTATATGCTTGTTTTTTAGTGTCAATTGAAAAGGTAAAGTTATAAGAAATTGGAAAATAATCATTGAAAACCGAAGTTCCTCAAAAGAAAAATACAGACAATAAAATGTACTGGAAACAACCAGAAGCTCACAAACTGCTGGTAAGAATGCAAAATAATACCACTTGTGAGTTCACATTAAAGCTCAACTTAAGCATACACCATGACCCACAAGTCTAGAAATGTTTTCCAAAGGACATGCACTAGAATCTTACCAGCATCATTGTTATGGTTTGGATGTGAGGGGACCCCCCAAAAAAAGCTCATGTGTGAGACAATGCAGGAAGGTTTAGAGGAAAACTAATTTGGTTATGAGAACCTTAACCCAGTCAGTGAATTAATCTCCCTGATGGGATTAACTGAGTGGTAACTGAGTGCCTGGGGCATGCCTTTGGGGTATCTATTTGTATCTGGTAAATGAATTCTCTCTGCTGTCTGATTATCATGAGAGCTGCTTCCCTTTAGCACACTCTTCTGCCATGATGTTCTGCCTCACCTCAGGCCCCAGGGAATTGAGATGGCTCTCTCTGGATTGAGACCTCTGAAACCACAAGTCCCCAAACAAACTTTCCTCCTCTACAATTGTTCTTGTTGGGTCTTTTAGTCACAGCCCTGAAAAAGCTGACTACAACAATCATTTATAATAACCTCAATGTGAGAAACTACCCATGTGATCATCAAAAATAGATGGAACAACCAAAGGTGTTCTGTTCACACAACAGAATGCCACACAACAGGAGAAGGAGCAAAGTATAGCTGCAACCAATAATGTAAAAGCATTTCACAAATATGGGAAAGACTCTAGACCCCAGAGTACTGTTTTAGTCACTTTTTTCATTGCTATGACAAGAACAATTTTAGAGGAGGAAGGATTTCAGAGGTCTCAGTCCATAGATGCTGACTTCATAGCTCTGGGCCTGAGATAAGGCAGAACATCATGGTGGGGGAAAGTAGCTCAGGACATGGCAAGAGGAAGCAGAAAGGACATCTATTTTGTCCCATTCATCAGTACAAAATATATGCCCCCAAAGCATGCTCCTAGTGACCCACCTCTTGCTGTCACATCTTATCCTGCCTTCAGTTACTATTCAGTTAAATCCTATCAGTGGATTAAGCCATTGATTAGGTAACCCCTCTCATAACCTAATGATTTGCCCTCTGAACCTTCTTGCATTGCCTCACACATGAGCTTTTGGGGGACAAACCATATCCATATCCAAACCAAAAAAAGGATATATGCTTTTATTCATGTAAAACAGACCAAACCTATCTATGTAAGAAATTAGGACAGTGTTGATCTCAGAAAGGCTATAATGGAACAGAAGACAAGAAGCATGCCCCAGAACTAAACCCAAGTTTTTTCTTGATCTGGTGATGTTTATATGAATATGGTCCATTTGGAAAAAAAAAAAAAAAATGTAAGGCTATTTTGTACTTCTCCGTGATATATTTTACTTCAGGAAAAAGATGAACAAGAAAGTCCCCAGACTATTTCCAACTTCAAAACTGAAAATTATCTCAATGTGTCATCTGAGACACTCAGTGACAGGTTTCTGCTTCAAATATGATGTGCTTATTTTTTTTTTCTTTTTATACAACTTAAGGTTTGACCAGCTGTGGTATAATGTTCTAGATTTTTTTGTTGGCAAATGAACCACTTCTAACCCTAAGTTATTTCAATTACTCTTCAAACACCAACCAATAAGGGCCTTAAAACCAGGCTGTGGGACAGCCCATTTGTAATTCATGAAATCAATGTCCTTGTTCTTTGACTTAGCTAGAGCAGTCCTGTCGCCAGTCACCAAAAAAGACAAAAGAACAAATTCAGTAACTACCAGTCCAGCAAAGACAGGTAAGTCAAAGGGAGTTTATAAAATCAATAAACTGTGAATTTTTGAGATTGATGCAAACAAGACACTTTAGCAAGTAGGAAAGGAATTATGAAAGTTTATACTATGGGTATTTTGCAGTGAAATCCTGAGAAGACTATAAAAATTACTAAAATTATTCTTTAAGAGGAAAATAATCTACATAGAGGAGTCTGCTATGTATTTTAAGACTATGAAGTTTATGAAAGCCTTTTTCTGACGTCCAGCCTCCTGGTTGTCCCCTCCTTGGGATATTTCCGCTCTTACATCTCTTCATTACCTATTTTCATTTCTCACAGTTCTCTTGGATAATATAGACTTGTATATTAAAAAGCAGTATATGTAACAGCACTGAGAATCCTTCACATGTATTTTCCCAGAAAATCACATACAAAGAATTAAGAAAACAAACAGAAGACTGGCTATGATTGTAAAGATTTCTTTCTAATTTCCCAAGCTTTTAGGAAAATGATAGCGATTACTTTTCCTAAAGTAATGGTATATGCTAACCACAAGATTTAATTTTAATAACCAAATTTATTAATGCTGAAAATATCTAAATAAAACTTTAAGGAATGTGATTAGATACGTATTACAGATTCCAGTATGTACATATGTACATTCTAACTACACATATATATTATATATTACTGCATGAAGAAAATGAATTTGTGGTAGCATACTTCTAATATGCAAGATTCAATTTTGTGCGATTGCTAAGACTGATAATTTAACATTATTTTCTTTTGAGTTTAAGATTATGAAAAGACATTTTGATTAATCCAAGTGCCCTAAATTGTTTTCAACTCATGATGGCAAATCCTTACACTTAGGATTACTTTTGAAATAAAATATTTAAGTCAATAAAAATACATAGAAAGATGACATAAAACTTTCTTGAAAATATGATAATAATATAACTTGGCTCACAATTGATTTAGATAAAAGATGGCTTAGAAAATGCCATCAGTGGATAAATATTCTACTTTCAATTATACTTTTACTAGAAGATTATTAGTATTAAATTGTACTTTGAGTAGCGAGTTGTTTCTATAATTTAAATAGTTATATTCAAAAAGAATTATTGATGTATGTGTAATTACGTACAATCACATTCTTCACAGCATCATTTGAGCAATGAAAACTGAAAAGTTAGAAAATGGTTTCAAAGACTACATGCATAGGAATAGGATTCACAGTGTTAAAATGGGGTAAAGTCCCATTCTGTCAATCACCTACATATTCTCCCACTTATCCCTCTATCTGTGTGCCTCTCTCTGTCTATATATCTCTTTTACACACACACACACACACACACACACACACACACGCTAAACCTATCTGTACCAAAAAATTGAGATGGATCTGTACCAAGTTTTCAGGAAAGATTTACTATGAATGATAAAATTACAGATGGTCATAGAAATTTTCTCTGAGATTCTCTGAAATTGTTTTTTTTTCCTTTTCTATGAATAATCTTTTTGTGATCAGAAATATAATTTTTGAAATATTTGATCTTTTAGATCTTTGCTTTAATGATATAGGTGTTTAAAATTGTGAACCCCTCCCACTCTAGAATCTTTAAATTCCCCAGCTTACATCTTCTTTTCATCACTTGATGCTCTATGATGTGCTGTCTTTTGCTTAACATATTGAGTGTTTTTCTCCCTCAGTACTTTGTAAGCTCCCTGAGGGTCAAGAATGCTTCCTGCTTTGTTCACCTGGAGCAATCCTGACTCCTTTGATGGTTCATGGTATATATCAGGAGCTCAAAAGTATTTGTTGAAGAAAGAAATTAATTTTCAAAATATACCACTGTGAGTTATATGTAATTCAGGCTATAATTAAGGCTATCTGTTATGCTTAACTATGCACATGGTAAAGGAATGAAGGTCATTCTCATGAATTAGAAACTAAAACTTTTATCTTTCTGGCGAGATTAGCAAGATTGAATACAACACTGACTGCCTTCCTTTCCCTTTTCAATGTGATCCTGCCTAGGAATGCCAATGCCTTTGTTGATGACTTTCATATTGTAGGTTTGCTAATGTTGAGGGTGAAACATGTCTCTGATGATTGGGAAGGGACATATTTTGGAAAGAGGCAAAACAGGGTAGAGAGAGGTAAGTGGTCTTTACAGAGAATACAAATATATGTTTGATATTGTAAAAACCAATTGTAGGAATACCTGGATTTTCAACACTTCGGAAGTTCTTACAATTCCCAGTTCCACCAGTATGGAGACTAACGGGGTGGCAACCATAGGGCGGCAACCATAGGGCCACTTCTGCAAGGAATGGCTGGTACCCCAGCAGCTGCTGAGATCCATTTGAAACCTACCAGGAAAATCAAATTCCCAGTTCTTTCATCTGCTTCTTGTTTGTTTTGGAGTTTCATTAATACGTGTTAACAAGACCTTTTAAAAGGAAGAAGGAATAAGAAGAAAAACAAGAGAGCAAGGGAAAGAAGTCCCTTGGGAAAAAAGAAAGAAAAAAAAAAAAAAAAAGAAGAAAGAATAGAGTGGAAAGCAAACAAAAAGGAGTAATTCCAAATGTATCAAGCGCTAAACTTGGATATTCATTACGAAACCATAGAAATAGCATATTCCAAAACTTTGTCATTTCTTTTAAACTAAATTTTCCCAATGTGCAAGTTACTGAAAGTGAAGTCACATTATAATCAACACCATAATAAACCAAATTCAGTTTCTGAATGGTGGATTCATCCTGGCTGTTAGGATCACTGAACCGACTGGACAGCCAACATCCTCCTCATTAATATTTTCTTAAAAAATAAATATTCTTGATGATTGAAACACTTTCTGTTGGTGACTTAAATTAAAAGCAGCCAAGCACCTGGTTTGTTTTATGTGGCTATTATTTGAATAAACAGTTGTTACAAAACACATGTACTCTTAGTTTATTGGAGCACTACTTAGTGATTTGCTAAATGATGCCTAAGTGACCGGAAAGAGGTTAAACAATTATATAAGAACCTAAATTTATTACAGTGCATAACTGTACACCAGTCACCAACTACTAGAAATAGGACTAAAAATATATTCAAAAGTCATTTATTTCTTATTAACTACCTAATTTATTAATTAAAATAATATTTATTGAGCACCTCCTCTGTGCCATAAACAATTCTTGGACTACAAATCAGCTACATATCACCCAGTGGGATGGATTTATATGAATATAACCTCTAATCCATGTGGGTTACAAGAACATTTATGTCTTGCTTAGGGATCTACAAACTCCCTGTAGCTTGCTGGGCTTTCCTAGGCTAGGATGGGTTGGATTTCAGCCTGGGCAGAATTCAGATTTTCTATATCTGTCATCTTAGGAACATACACAAAAGAGCATGTCTTAGCATCTACATAAGACATGTTCTTTTCAAGGAGGAAAACCTCTGTCTAAAAGTGGCACATTGTGTCATTTCTTCCCGCATTCTATTGACCAGAACAATGAGAGAGCCATGTTTGACTTGAGCGGAGCAGTGTACTTTTTCCATGGGGAAGAGTAGTCCATATTTGCTGAACAATCAGAAAATAAAGAAACCTCTCAAACATATAGCAATGAACAAATTAGAAAAATAGACCCACAGTTGTGGTGCTTGCTTTCTTGTAGAGAGATCATAATAAAATAATGAAGAACACAGAAATGTGTATTGGAAGATAAAATGTAAATGAGTTAGTGAGCATTACCCTCATTGAAAAGGTGAACTTTGAGCAGAAACTTAACAGTAAATGATTGAATTTAGCCACGAAAGTATTTAGAAAAAAGATCATTTCATACTGAGGGTCAAATCTTTGCTAACATCTGAAACTAGGAGTATGCTCAGATTGTCAGGGAAATAACAAGGAGCCAAAGTGACTGGATCAAGGTGTACAAAGGTTCACAGTTGCTTACACAATAGTAGAACCCAAGAATCCCCACAGTACACAAACTGGAGAACCCAGAAAGCCACTGGTGACATGTAGTGGGAGATCAAAAGTCTGTGGAAGAGGAAGGGGCAAGAACTAGGGACTGAGAAATGCAATGTCCAGGGGCAAGAGAAGATAGATGTCCCCACTCAGAGAGAGACAGAGACAGAGACAGACACGAAGAGCCAGAAAATTCACCCTTTCTCAACTATGTTCTCTTGGGCCCTCAAAGGATTTCATTTGCTCATTGAAATACTAATATTTTCCAGAATCAAGATTTCCAGGCAAAAGGTTTCATTACTGTTTACCACTTTAGATAATAAAGTTATTTAAACCCATACAGCTTCCTGAACATTCTCATCTGTGCATTCTCTAGGTCGTGGGTCATAATCAAATAAACCCAAAGAAATTTAAAATGTACTTTCTGTTGTATAAGACAGTGGATTCATAGTCCATGATTCAGAATGGTTATTATTTTATGAAGGCTTTAATTTTATATGATGAAAAGAGATATTTCTAATAAAATGTGGTTTATTAGATTAGGGAAATTATATAGAACTCTCAAAATTAGCATTGTTACCCATGAAAATATTTATATATATTTATATATATATTTATAGAGTCAACTCTTTTTGTTTACATTTTCTTTTATGCTTAAAAAATGTTAATGTCTTTTTAAAATCATTCCTATTTTGACTCTAAGTGTTTGGTTCATACCAAACTCATTACTCAGGCACCTTAAGGACTTGAACCTCCTTAATTTTCTTCTTGTATGACACTGTGTAACTATAAGTGAAGACTCATTTCTGATCTGCTCCCTAGGTAGTGAGTGAATTTATTCTTTATTTAGAAGCCATGGGGTGACTCCCAAATTGTTTAATTGCACAGAATGTGCCAGAAATGTCATCTTCCTCTTGTCTGTCAGTATGTCAAGATTTCCTTCTCTCAAGGTTTGTACCATTTCCACTTCACCAATCATATAACTATTTTGAATAAGAATAAAGTAAAAAAAAAACTTACAAGTAACAAAATAATAACAAAGACATAGATTAAGATTTTCCTGTGTTCTGAAACTAACCTAAGTGCTTCATGATTAACTCCTTTACCCATCACAAAGTTTCTTGATTTAGGGACAAAGTAGCCCAAGCACAGAAAGAGAAGAAATTTTCCCATGGTCATTCAACATAAATGAATTGAGCAGACAGAATACTGGGATTTGAACTCCGATAATCTTCTTTCGTATGCAATATTGACCTTTAGTGCTTCTGCAACATCCAGAGAGAAAAACTGCCACTTAGATTACTTAAGCATTTCCTGGATGCTCTTCTTACTCTCAAACACATCCCACCATCCATCCATTCATCCCTCTATCCATCCATCCATCCATATTTATTGATCATTTACTTGTGACAAACATAATTCATGGTACTGGTGACTTAGTGATGTGTAAAATAGAAATTATCCTGCTTTCTCAGAGAGTACACCATAGTGGAACATTTTCAGTAGTTAGAACAGTGGTTACTGTTATATCTACTGTATACTTCACCTATTATGAACTTTTTAGAAACATATCATTATTGTAACTTACAATCAAGAGGAAGAATGGACAGATACACAGAGTGCCTTGCTCAGAATTTTAGTTTTGTCTATCTTATGTCAGCTGAGTTGACGTGTTCAATTCTGTTCTACACTCAGTGATATTGAACATCTTTTCTGTTTAAGTCACATGTTTGCTTTGTATACTATACAACATCATGGGCTAATAGAAGAGGATCAGCAGGACTGGGAGTGTATAGCAACGAAGCAATGTTGAACTGGACCTTAAAAGGTGCTTTATTTCTGGTAGTTACATGAAGAGGGGACAGCCTACTAATAAGGAATATGTCTGATATAGCCGGAATAGAGACAGAGATGCAGCTGCATGAACCAATGAAGGTAATGGAATTGCTGTGGTTGGGGTCTAAGGTGCCCTTGAAGAAAAGAGAGTCTGAGTAGAAGAAAACAAGGGTCCAAAGACAGATCAGCTGAGGGAGGTTGTGATCAGGAATTTAGAGCTGTGAGCAACCAGGTTGCTTTGAATGTTTCAAAGTAGAAGGGAGAGAGATCCGAGGATCGAAGAAATCTCAGGCAGTGTTATCAAAAGTTACGAAAGTTAGCAAAACAATTTATAAAATGTAATATGCAATTCTAAAACTGTTAATTTTTCAAGTCTTTTTTTTTTTTTTCTTTCTTTTTGGCAGTGGGGGTCTTTCTTCTACTTCGAAAGTTGAAAAAAGAAGTGTCCTCATATCACATCTTTCAATCTGTCTGTGTTATAGGGTGCATGGTTATGAAACAGGTAATTTTTTTTTCTTGTAATTAATTTACTCTGTCATTTGTAGCATTCATTAAAGCTCAACCCAGCTTCTCAAGGTTTTTTAAATCCTCAGCTACCACATCATAAATACAAAAATATAAGATTTCAATGGTGGTTCATTTTCAAGAACTTTGAGACTATGTAATTTCATCACATTATATTTAAAAAGTGAGTAAACATAGTTCTGAAACTGGCACCAGGGTGAAATTCTAAAAGTCAATCTGTACCTGAAATTAGTGTTCTGATTAGTTGCTCTCAGCAAATGCTCTCACTGTAGTTTGTCTTGATCACCATCATGGTAAAGGAAATAGAATACATTGCCCCAAGTTTTTCTAATATAAATAAATCCTTAAACTTTACAATCCTTAAGAACTTATGAAATATTACTTTATCTTACTTTTATAAGACAGTTTATTTTAACACTCTTAAAGAGTGTAGTATGAACAATATGATTTCTTGAACAGCACTTTCTTTGGAAAAGGGTTTTAAAGTGCAAATTCATTTGCAGACTTATCTGATCTAAAGTTCTCAATCTGAGGTAGTAACATGAAATCCAGTGAAGTAAAAACTCACTGAAATTCATAAAGGCACCCAGATTATCTACTTCCATCATCTCCACTATAGGTACATCATAGCTAATGAAGCAGCCAGGTCCCAGGACAGTGTCTATTTTGCAGACAAATTTGAAGCCCTTGTAAGTTCACTAGTTTTCCCAAAGTCAAGTAGCTAATGAGTGTCTCTACGAAGGGCATGTTTTAAAGCCTGAAGGGGAAGATATATTTTTAAAATAAGTGAGCATATGATTAAGCATGTAATTAAAAGGATATTTTAATTCACAAATGAATTTTACTGAATAATGTTCTTTGTCAACAAAACAATGTTTAATTCATGTTTGATAATACTTGAACTACTGACTGTGGCGTGGCTGGCTTAAACCTAGAGTGAGGGATGCTGAGATTTGCAGGAAGAAATAATAAAATCCAGATCAAATCAGAGATTCCAAAAAAACTGAGGCATTTTTGTTAGCTAAGCAGTTTTAGGAAGTGAAACATTTTATAAAACATCCTGATGAGTTTTTCTTTTTAAAAAAATACAAGATAACACACACACACACACACACACACACACACACACCAATGAAGCTTTCTTATAAGATCCAAGAACATCGTTGTTCTAAGGTTTTATTATTTATTTACTTATTTTGTTAATAGTACTTTTAAATATCACAACGAGGAGTTGCTGTCCTTTGAGCTGGAGACTGGAATGATTCCAAATCATGATGTTGGCTGCAGAATTAATTTGTTTCTTATTTGCAATTCAATGCTGAATTCTGAAAGATACATTTTTCCTGTGTACCAATGTGTAAGAACAAGATTGTTTTATTTTCATATAATATGATCTAGATGCTTAAAAATTTAATGAAAAACATATAATGTTTATTTTGTAAGTAGACATTGATCAGTTAAGTTATCACCTGTACTTTGGTGCCTAAAGCATATCATCAGCTTTTTAAAGTTAAGCAATGGGAGCATAATTTTGATCAAAGAGTTTTAAAACTTTTGAATAAAAAATTAACAAATCTTTACCAAAAACAGAAAAGTGGAGAAATTTAATTCCAAATCATTCTACTTTATAGTGTTTTAATAATATATATCCATATAACTTGAACTTCTCATAATTTCCTGAAATATACATTTCTTATGCCTCAATTTCCATTCATTCTGCAGATTTCACTGTGTCTAATAAGTTTTAGGCATTGTGCTAGGAAATAGGGGTAAGAGATAAATAGCGCATGGTCCTTCCTGTTAGCAAGATGAAGTCCATTAGAGAAAACAGGTCAAGTACTGTCACAGAATTTGCTGTGTTCCATGATCAGAGGGGACAAGTAACTGGTAGGATATAAATACAATGAGAGCCACAGATGTGAGCCACACAAGTAATTTTAAATTTCCTATTAGCCACATTGAACGAAAAATGAGATTGGAAAGTCAAAATTGATGTTAATGATTTGTGTTATTTAACCCAATATGTGCAAAAAGATTTCATTTCTAACATGTAATAAATACTTTTGTAAAATGAGATGCTTTATTTTCTGTTTTTCTTTTGAGTCTTAGTAATTTGAGATATATTTTTCACTTACAGTGCATCTCAGTTTAAATCAGCCACAATGCAAATGCTCCCCAGCCAGCCACACATGACTATCCTATTTTACAATACATATGAGAAAATCAGGGATGTCTTGCTAAGGTAGAGACCCTGTAACCAGGACAGAGAATATGCAAAGCATCCAGAGGTGAGGAGCAGAGTGAGGAGCCTTAAGTTATAAGGTCTGATCAGATGGAGAACCAGAAAAGGAAGAGGGAGACGCTAGCAGGGACCAGAATTTATAAAGCCTTACTTGCCACCTGATAACCTGATAGCTGATAACCATTCCAAAACCCATTCCCTTGGTCCTGTAAAAACAATTTGCTGGTATTAAATGACTAGTGATCACAGATTGGTGACCTGATAACCTGATCCTAGTGGTGGAGGAGGGGGGACGCTTAATTAAATTCCTTCTTTGTGCCAGAAAAAATTAATTAATGAGTAAATGTCAGTCTTGAGAAAAAAGACTGAATGTCTTCCTTTTGAGGCTGTTGCTGAAACCACTGTCCCATTTTCTCTCTTGCTGGCTATTTCTTACTTTTCAAAGACAAATTTGCAAATGACTGGGAAACCTACAGGATTAACTCATGTTTTTCTTGGCTTTCTGGGATTTTGCTCTTCAGATGCCCAATACTACATTCTTGAATCCTGCTCTGCCTCTGGCAGAAAACAGCAAAGTGTTTGGATTCAACTGGAGAAAAAAAGCAAGAAAAAAGTGCTGAGAAATGTTTTGTGCCTTGAGTTTCCTTTGACATGACATTCTTTCACACATTCACTTGTTGAAACAAGCAATCCTTAATTTCTCAGCAACAACCACAGACTTCTGACCTTTACTTAACGGAAAGGATTTATTTAAATATAGACTCTGGGGCAAGGAGAGATTGCCCTAGAGAGAAGCCATTCATTTTTCCTTGGGTTAGCCTACCCTGCTAGTACTTTTCCAATTGAGGAAGTAAATAGCAATAGTCCATGATCACTAGTAATGGTACCCAGCAGACTATACTCAGGAATATTTGCTCAGTTTGCCTTATAGGTATTTTACTTGGTTTTGTTAGAGAGCTAGGGCCTTCCTAAAAACTGAGACAGTGCAAAGAGCCCCGCTTCAAATGCTAATTCTTGCCATCAAGTCAGAAAGATTTCAAACATGTTGCTCAGATTAATAGAAATGAGTTTATTGAAGGGATAGGAAAAGGGAAAGGGGACACTCCCAAGGGTGAGAGTGGTCCTCTCAGACAGCAGAGGGACAATTTGCCTCTCCTGCACTACAGTTTTATTGGGGATCCCAGAGAAGTTTCTAGAGAGTTCTGCCCAGGTCCACCTCTTGACATTTGATTGATAAAAAGATGGTATCAGACTTAAGTACCCAATGCCTTGGCAAATCTAAGTTGTCTTGGTCCATGTTGACAGATTCTAATTGAATTCTTAACCATAATTTCTTACAGATTTTATGGTTAGGAGGAACTATGCTTATCTTCCATAGTTCCAGGTTATCATCACAAAAGTCTACCCCTTCAGGGTAACTTGGGTTCTTGGGTTCCTCTTATTAACATTAATGTGGGCTTGCATTTCTCCCAAATTTCTACCAGTGAACAGGTAGTTTGCTGAAGAACGTGGCATATCCTATTCACTTAGGCTAGGCAGGGCTGCAGGTAAATTGCTTCTTGGAAAAGAAAGCATGTGGGGGCCAGCAGAGTGGGCCCATTTTATAAAATTATTTTCTTAACTTCATATTTCCACCATCTTCATCTGTCTGTCCCCTAATAATTTAATTTTTTTCTCTTTTTTAAATTTTATTTTAATTAAAAATCATAAATTTACATAGGGCAACGTTGTTTGATTCATTCTGTTATTTTTCCCCATCCCCCCACCCCTCCCACCCCTCTTTTCCCTCTATATACAGTCCTTCCTTCCTCCATTCTTACCACCCTCCTTATCCCTAACCCTAAACCTAACCCTAACCCTAATGCTAACCCCTCCTACCCCCCCTTATATGTCCTCATCCGCTTATCAGTGAGATCATTCGTCCTTTAGTTTTTTGAGATTGGCTTATCTCACTTAGCATGATATCCTCCAATTTCATCCATTTGCCTCTAAATGCCATAGTTTTATCATTCTTCATGGCAGAGTAATATTCCATTGCATATATATGCCACAGTTTCTTTATCCATTCATCAATTGAAGGGCGTCTAGGTTGGTTCCACAATCTGGCTATTGTGAATTGAGCAGCTATGAACATTGATGTGGCTGTATCTCTGTAGTATGCTGATTTTAAGTCCTTTGGGTATAGGCCAAGGAGTGGGATAGCTGGGTCAAATGGTGGTTCCATTCCAATCTTTCTGAGGAATCTCCATACTGCTTTCCAGAGTGGCTGCACTAATTTGCAACCCCACCAGCAATGTATGAGTGTACCTTTTCCCCCACATCCTCACCAACATCTATTGTTGCTTATGTTCTTGATAATCGCCATTCTAATTGGGGTGAGATGAAATCTTAGGGTAGTTTTGATTTGCATTTCTCTTATTACTAGAGATGTTGAACATTTTTTCATATATCTGTTGATTGCTTGTACTAGGCTAAGGAAATGAACAGACCCTAATAATTTAATTTTTAAGAGAAAAAAAAGTTGGAAATCAAGTAAGCTCCACTAACAATGAGAAAACAATATTTTCCCCATCAAATCATTGTGAGAGATGTTACATGGAAAGTAGCTAAAGCTATTCTCATGCCTTTTTTTATACCCTTTTCTGCCATATTGAATCTGAATTTAAAATGTGTTTTATTTTTATTTAATATTATCTTCTCAAAGTTAAAAGAGATTAGAAAACATAAAGTGTTTTCTGTTCAAGTGGATTAGTTATCACTGTACTGGGAATACTGTCCTTCCTCCTACTTTTCTCTTTAAAAGCTAATTTCTCCAGTGCTCCATTTTACAACCATCTCTCTCAGGACTTACCCTCTTCCTCCCTCAAACCACGCTTGTGGATTTGGCTGACTCTTCTAAGGAATTCATTTCTCATGCTGCTGTACAAAATTGCCACAAACTTAGTGGCTTAAAACAACAGAGATTTATTATCTTACTGTTCTGGAGGTCAATGTCTTAAAGCCAGGTGTCTGCAAGGGCTGTTCCTGCAGGAGGGTCCCCAGGAGACTTTCCCTGCCTCCTTCTCCTCCTGGAGCCTGCTGGCCCTCTTCATCTGCAAGGCCAGCATTACAGATCTTCAAGCTTCTCTGTGATCTCTGATTCTTCTTCTTCATAGCTCGCTTTCGGATGAAAATACTTCTTTCCTTGGAAGAACCCTGTCTTTACATTTGATTACCTACATAATCCAGGAAAACCTCCTCATTTGGTTACCTACATAATCCAGGATAACCTCCCCACTGTAAAATCTATAAATATGTTCAAGCTCCATTTTATCATATACAGTGATGGTTCTGAAGATCTCTGGGCAGGGGACGTTGCTCTGCCACCCACAGTGTTGACACACTCTCTATCTCCAGCCCTTGTCTTTGGTTTTCTAACTTCTCGCATGGACTCGTGCTTCTCACATGGAAACATGCTTATCAAATACAACGGTCTCAGTGATGAATGTTTCTTCATGTTCCATAAATTTGGTTTCTTTGATTCCCTTGGTACATCATGGATGCATCTCCTAAGCAAAGAATTATGAAGCCAAAGAAATATATATAATGTCTGGATACCTAACTTTCAATGTGTTGGTATTAAGAGGTGGGCCCATGGGAGGTGACTAGGTCTTGTGGGCAGTCCTCATGAATAAAATTAGTTTCATTATAAAAGAGTCCTGAGGGACCTTGCTTACCTCTTCCACCAGGTGAGGGTGCAGCAAGAAGGTGTCGTCTGTAAGGCATAGCCCAGGCCTCATCGAACACTGACTATACTACCACCTGCATCTTGGACTGCCCACCTTCAAAACTGTGAGTAATAAATTTCTGTTGTTTACAAATAATCCAGTAAGGTATTTTGTTAAAAAAGCTGGAATAGCCTAAGCTAACTCCTACACACTTTAAATGACACATCTTCTACTTCACTCCTTATACCTCTTTCCTGGGTCTAGGGCTGTTTATTCTGACTTGAACTGCTTTGGTAACCTGTGCTCTTGGTCCCCAATCCTGCCTCTCTGATGTGTTCTCCACAGTTCTACCTGACATGCAAATCTAATGATGTGGTTCCTGGTATTAAAACTTTTAATATCTCCCCACCCTTTAATATCAAACCCATCCCTTCACCTTGCCTGTAAGGCCTCCCTGATCTTGCCTCTGACTGTTTCAGTCATATATCTGTATATTTTACACCATAGGGTTCATTTCCCTTCTCCTGGTTCACTATGAGTACTTACTGTGCTTCTTGAGCTATGGCTTCTCTCATTCTAAGCCTGGTCAGGCCTAGGTAAAAACATCTATTGTGTGCTATGCTGTAATTAGTGTGTATGTGTTTTTCTAAACTCTTAAGTTTGTAGAATATATTTTTATTTACTTTCATATTCTATCATTTAGCAGAGTCCTTAGCATAATGTATATTTTCCATAACAGAGTCTGCTTTTTTTTGGTTTTGTAAATTCATGAACAAAAAGCATTTAAACCCCTTGCCAGTATGAAAGGAGATCTAATGTTTTCAGAGATTTAATAATTTATGAGGCGTATGGTCTAATGCACTCTGTTTAGGGGATGTGGGCAAGTTGAAGGGACCTGTTAAGTCTTGTTATAAAGCAAGAACTTACACTGACAACTTATACAGCATATGAGATTTGTGTAAAAGAAATATATAAACATACTCTAAATAAAATATATATAGTTTTCATGTGTTTTAAATGTAGATGATTTTAGTTTCTGTCTCTCCGTCTCTTTTGTTTTTCTCTCTCCCTGTTCTTTAATTTTTTAACGATATGCTTGACAAGCACTGTAAGTCACTGCTCTCATCAACGACTTGCTTTGGGGTGATGTCAGGGGTAGGAATCTGTTTTTAAAAGATCCTCTTACACGTCTTCTCTTTTTCTGCCTCATCTCAGATTTAACCCTGTCCTGACCTAAAGTTTTCAACTGCAGTTCTGCCCCCATCACACACATATGCCTTCTTTTCCTCTCTTCCAAGTATTAATGCAAAGTTCATTTTTGAGGGGTGCCAGCAGTGGGGGTTGTCCAAAGTAGCTTAATAACTTGACTACTTATATTTTGGCAGAAGTAAATTATCCTTGAGGATCATTATCCCTGGAATTCAGTTTACTTCAAGGTTGCCTAATAAAGAGAGCAAAGAAGAGATTGACCATGGCTTAAAATTCTGTAAAATAGTTTTTCCTCAAGAAGTTCCTGCTGTTTTCATGTACACCTGTGTATATGTCTGTGTACAACCTTTGCTGTGTCTGCTTTCCTATCCAGAACTCATGTAAGAACATTCTGAAGACAGACATGTAGGATGGGTAGAAGTTGAAACTCCTTTCCCAGGAATACAGTATTTAGACTAATATCAGTGCATATCCTAAAGTAAGTTCCATCAGCTGCCATGTTCTCCACTGTAAATCTCTCTTCCGAACCTAGCAAACTTTTGTTTTTCTTTAGCTTCCTGATGTATTAAACCTTCTGTCCTAGGAAGGAAGGTATGCACTGTTCTTGATCTACAGCTGCAGTGTGGCCGTGTGACTGGTTGCCTATCCAGCATTTCTCTGGAGACTTTAAAGCAGCAGAAGGTGACATGAAGATACAAGGACAAACAAATCTGTCAAGAAAATGGTGTCAAGAGCCCAAGGTGCTACAGCAAGTTTTCAGCCCTTAGGGTTTTCTAAGAAGAGTGTTTAAGGGAGAGACACAGCAACGTTCTAAATTATTCATCTCTCTTCATTTCTATGATTTTCTGAATTAAGTTCTTAAGACCTCCCTTCATTTCTGGAGTCATTTGGAAATCTTGCTGCAAATAGCTCCGTTTATGTTTCCTAGAGTTGGTGTGTGTTGTTTACAACCAAGAATGCTGACTAATTTGTTTTGAAGATGGTGAAAGAAGAACAATGAGGAGAGTGGTGTCTCAGGGGAAGTCACCCCAGAAGAAAACTGAAAGGCAGGAATCGGAGGGCTGGTGCTTTATTGAGAAGTAACTTCTGGAATCACAGGTAAGGAGGGGGAAGGTGAGCCAGAAGGGAAGGATGTGATCAGCAGACTACAATTCAGTCCTGCTGGGAGAAGAGCATCTGAGGGGTAAGAAGATGACATATTCATCCTCACAGTCCATTTGGCATGGAAGAGGACACTTCCTGGGGAGATGAACTCCCCCACATTTTAATCCTGTCCAGTTCACAGACTAAGAAAAGACCAGCGGCCAGAGAACCACAAATGCTTATAGCAGGACACTTTCTACCCTTGTAGAAAGAGTGACCACTAAGGGCTCACACAGAGAGACTAAC
The DNA here is from genome assembly GCF_902686455.1 of Sciurus vulgaris. Lineage (NCBI taxonomy): Eukaryota > Metazoa > Chordata > Mammalia > Rodentia > Sciuridae > Sciurus > Sciurus vulgaris. The sequence continues at coordinate 17,216,069 of NC_136470.1, read as the reverse complement.
ACTGTGGTGGGTGGACCTCACAGTGATGTGGGGGAAACCCTCCCATGGGTAGGTTTTCATTCTTGAGTAAATAGCTGTTAACTCTTTTCTTATGAAACTGAAATTACTATCTGGCCTATTTGTATTTATCAATAAATTTGGAAGCCCGTAACCTGCCCTAGCAAATTCCCTTATGCTTATGATCCTATATTTTTTAACAGCAAACTAAATTTCTCATAATAATCAAGATCAATTATACCTGCCTGTCCCATGATCTCTGGTAATTTTTTTTTTTCAGGTCTACAAAAAGAAAGAGTCCAAAATAATCAGGTGACAACAGTAGGTTTATTTTAAGTTGAAACATAACTATTTCTCTTGATATAGAGGTCTCCTAATCCCCCTTGTCCAACCAGAAACCAGTATCTCTATTTACATTGAAAAGGGAAGTGCATTTCCTTCAGTAGACCAATGGGAGAGATGATATGAAAGACCACACTTTCCTTTTGGTATTGGTTTCCAAACCTATGAACTCTCATTATTAGAGTCATGATACCATGGCACAGCTGCCGATTCTAAGAATACACCATGTCTTAAAGGAAGATGATCCCACCCCATGGACTATCATACCTAATCAACAACTTAACTATGTCTTTTAAAAGCTGTGTGTATGCTCTATCATGGAAGCAACTTCATGGCATCACAAAGAATCAGAATGCTACAAAGAATCAATCTTATGGACAAGTGTCCAAGGGTTCAGGTGATTTGGTCCTTTGGTTCAAGGTAATGCTATACTGTTATATAGAATCTCATAACTTTTAAGGTGTCTTTGCATTTTGGTGCTGACCAAGGTACTATAAGCATGATCGAAAAACACAGACTCAGATTACATCCATCTCTGTGCGGACATACTGCTGCTTCCCAAAGTCCTCATGTAGAAGTATGCAAATCTTTTTTATGTTGATGCCCATAAGAAAGATCTGGTTGACCTCATCAAGGATTAACTTTATTAGTCAAGGTCAGGTGTTTTTTTTTTTTTTTTTCCCCAGTTTTATTTTGATAAGTTGAGCATTCAGCAGCAGAAGCAGCTTGATTAGCTTGCTGGAAAGAATTGTGTTGGTGAGTACAAACACACCTTTTCTTTTGATTTAAGTTAGTTATTTCCATCCAAGTTAATTATTGATGGGTTGATTATACAGTCTGGGGTGGCTGAGGGCAAGTTTTCTTCTGTTGTCTGGATCATCCTCTCCTTTTTTTTTTCTTTTCTTTTCTTTTGGTTTGTTTCAGATTTTCTTTCTTTTAGGCACCGGATTGTGCAAACAAGAAGGCATGGTCAAAATTTCATGCACATCTTCAACAGAGGCTACTACTCTTTGAGTGCAAAGTCCACGACCACATGAATTTCTCAAAACTCTGCCCTCATTAGCATCTTTCAGGGAGGCCCCTAAATGAGGCCGTGTTATTCGCTTAGAAAGCAAGAACACAGCCCACGTTTTGGCTCATGGAAGCATATTGAACTGACCCATTCATGAGTCAGGATCAGATTTCAACCTTCTCTGTCATCTGGTTGTGAAAAACCCTTCCGAAGGCCATAAATATCAATTAAAGGATAGATGTCAGGGAAAGAGATGTTGGTAACATGGGGTCTTGGTGAAGTATTTGCATATTTTTTTTCATGCTCTTTGGAATTGGTTAGGTCTAATTCTAAATGTACAGTTCTATTGTATGATAAATGCTGCTGTGTCGGAGGTAACTCATATTTAATCTTCCTGACAATATTCAGTCATGGATGGATGTCTCACTATATTGTCACTCAATATCTCATGTTGTGGTACTTGGTCTCCAGCAGCATCAAGTAACATATATGAAACAGCTTTTCAAAAGCTAACGATTTTTTTTTTTTCCCTAAAGATGTTACAGCTTGCTTTGCTTCCTAGGTTTGTGATGTGCTCTTCTCTGTGGCTCTCCAGAATAGCCATAATGTCCTAATCTACCAAAAATACGTCCTGTACCATGGGATCTGCAATGTCAATTTGAATGAAGCAGCAGTGCTTCTTGTTCTTGAGTCTGAGAATCCTGGAAAATCATCCAGCTCTGAGTCACATTAAAAATTGACATCTGTTAGAGTCAATCATTGTATGAGATAAAGCCATATTCCCCAGTGTGAAATGCATTGTTTACAACCTCCACAAAGGTCAATTGAGGTTATCAGCTGTCTGTTTTTACAACCCATCTGCACTGGGTTGTAGTACAGATGAAGAGCTCAGGCATTGCTTTGTAATACCACTTCAGATGAAATGGATAGACTGAATGAGGAAGATTGTGCAAATGGTTGGTTGTTATTAGTAGCCATATACACTCTAAAGGAAGAAAATGGAGACCTTTAAATCAGGTTGCACAATGAAAGCCAGAAGATATTCTTTGCAGCATATAAAGGAATTCACCTTTCCTTCATCTGAAGAGCAAAATGTCTTAAAAATCTGGTTCAAGATTTTAGGATAAGAGAGTTCAAGTTGAAAGGAGGCTAAATTCATATTTCAGGAAATTTTTTTTTCTGTTAAATTCCCAGATTCACCCAAGGCAAAATGCATCACAAGTTGGTTCTTGTCCCGCTCATTCTCTTTATATCTCTCCTGATTGCTTCATGACCAACCACAGAAGGCAAATCTCAGGCCCAAAGAGGAAAATAATGTTCTTCACAGGGGTAGAGGTTGTTTAGCATCTAGCTGCAGGCCTGGATAATATGTGCCAATGGGAACTGGGGAAATCTGTCTGGTTGAGTCTTGAGGGTTCTGGAATTTGGAGAAGATTGACTCTTCACAGAGTCACTGTCTTCATGTTCTCCTGTTGCTGTAAAAAGATGTCTGAATAATTTATAAATAATTGATATTTATTTCTGATGGTTCTATAGGCTAAGATCAAGGTGTCCGCAGACTTGGTGTCTGGGGAGGCCTCTCCACTCAGAGATGAGTTCTCTGGCTATATCCTCACATGGATAAAGGGGGAAATAGGTTCCCTCAAACCTTTTTAATGTGATAGTATATTAATCTGTTTTTTATTGCTACAACAAAATACTTGAGACATTTTTTATATAAATAAAAGAGGATAATTTAGCTTATACCTTTTCTTCCTCTGGCGAGCAATTCATGGCAGAGGGTACCACAATGGCAGGAACACACAGAGGAGAGATCACATGGTGATAAAAGGAAGTCAAAGGATTTAAGGATCAGGCTTGTACTTTTTAAAACAATTCACTCTGGTGGAAATATATAGCTCTTGAGAGTTTCAGTGACCTAAGCACCTGGGAGGTTTGGGCAGAGACGCCCCATGCCCAAGTTGAAAATTCATGTGCAACATTTGAGTCTCCCCAAACTTAACTTCTAATGGCCTGTTGTTGACCAGAAACCTTATTAATCCCAAAGACAGTTGATTAACATATATTTTGCATTCTTTATATATTATATAACATGTATTTTACCCATGATAATGTTTTACTGCAATATGTAATTTACTGGAGAGATTGAACTGCTCATGCAGAGATGATTAGCAATAGCACATTGTTTTTTAAGTGGATATTTGCAACACTTGAGTTCACCTTAATATCAATAGCAATAAGAGGTGTCTATGAAATTTATCACAGTAGTACCGTAGGTACTATATTTAATTTTTTGCAGGTATGATTTGATGCTGCTCCTTTAGTTTTTTTTTTTTTATTATTCTCTTAACCTCAAATGGTGCCATGGATGGTCTGTGTCTTTGTGAATATAGGTTTTGATAAATTTTAACTTTTTATAAGGGTTTTGTATATACTTTAGGTATATTTTACAATAGGATACCAATACACAATCTATCATTGATGACATTAAAAAATTTACAGTTTACACAGTTTATCAGCAAGTTTTTTCAAATAGTCACAAATCTTCAAAAAGAACCATATATAACTTGACCTGTGAAGTTCACACCCATCTTGTTCAAAGGTCAACTATGCATTTTTCACTTCTGAGGGTAGGCTCCTAAGAACCTCTTCCTCTTGCATTAGGACTTGTCTGTAAAACATTACACCATCTCTCAACACTGTAACCCTGGGGCCAGAGCTTCCAGCACCGAACATTTTAGGGTCACACAAACCATATCTAAACTAAAGCAAATCCTTTGTCCTTGATGACTTTCTCCACATGACCTCATTATCTCCAAAATGTCTCAACTTTTAGTACCATCACCTTAGGAGTTAAGTTTCAATGTATGTATTTTGGGAAGGTATATGCAAATAGACTGAAGCAATTGCAATCTGGGGATAAGACCACATTTAGCCATTATATTCACAGAAATTTATCTGGTTTGTGCATTTACATACTTGTGTCTATTTTATCTCTAAATTTGCAAGTCTGCCTTTTTAAAGATTACAAATCCTTTGAGATCTGGAACACTATTATTTAGCCTGCCCCTTACTTTCTACAGTGTCAGTAAGCACATGCTGAGTAAAGGATGTGGGAGTGGTTTCTCAGGAAAGCCCTGGAAAACATCATGGGACGCACGTCATTGAATCTGATTTGCACCAGTCATACCAAAAAGTAGGTGTTCTGCACTATGAGCTAGTTCTACTAGAGTAACACTCACGTTGTAATACAAAGCTGCTCCCCTGCCCTTTCCGTTGCATCACAACCTAGCTTGTCAGTCTGAAATTTGCTCCCCCTGCCCTTTCTGGTGCAGCCATTTTCCCCGCCTCCCAACTACTGTCAGTCTGCGAACATCCTAGCTAGCTATTGGTTCATCAGTCAGCTTGCAAGTATCCTTCTCCATTATTGGTCCCCTGTTTGCTCCGCGGGATTCTTAAACATCGCTTCACCGCCATCTTTTCTCTCTTGGCTTTCTCTCCCCCGACTTACTTTCTTTCTCCTCCTCACTTTTCCACTCTCTGTAGCACACACCCTTTCTCTTTCCCTATCTTTTCCTCTCATTTTCTCTCTTACCCTGCAGGGAGACACTCTGTTTGTTTAATAAACTCCCTTATGTGATTTCCCGTGTCCAGCGTGGTTTTCGTGGGATTCCTAACATTGGTGCTGTGACTCGGATGGGTCTTTCCAATGTCTCTTATGCAAGTGGAACCCCATCTGATGCCCCAGTGACCCCCGGACACAGCCCCACCTTCCATTCGCCTGGAGGCTCAGCTTTTTGCATGCAACACCGGACTTCAGATTGGTGAGTTCATTTGACAGGTCCCCACTCTAGACCACTTAAACACACCTCTGCTGACCTGAGAAGCAACCGTCGAGTGTCCAGGGCTCTTGATGCTCTCGAGGTGGCTGAGGAGTGGGGATACCCCCAGCCACAACTTTTATAGTTACGGCTGGCCCCTATAGTTGGTCTTAACTGCCGGGTGGATTCCTGATTTTATGGTGGAGATCTCTCTCAGGGTTGAGGCTCATCTCGCGCGCACGCTCGCACTCACACTCATACTCGAAAACCCTGATATCAGGTCCTCAACTCTTCTCAGCTTTTGCCTGGCCCCACATTGATGTTTGTGTGAAGACACCATCTATGTGCTGCCTTCTTATCTCCAGCCGACTACTCGGTGGCCTCGGGACGCCCTGGCCACAGACTTGGCTGTATCAGTCTCCACCATGGGATCTGGGTCATCCATTCCAGCAGATTCAACCCTTCATCTTACCCCTGGCTTAAAACCATCAAAATTCCTTTGTGTAATGGCACACAGCTTCCATGAGCGAACTGGCAGATGGAAAGGGATTCTTTATCTTCAAGTCTCTTCCTTCTTGCTTCTTGGCTCTTCCTGCAAACTCAAATGCCACCTCCTACTCCCCCTCTTAATCCCTCCTCCTCCTCCAACTTCGACTCAGCTGTTTCTGCTTCCATTCCCTGGCCCAGCCCACCTAGTCCTCCTGCCATGAGGTCCTGCGCAGACCATTGTGGAGGGAGTAACCAGTCCAACCATCAGTGGCATGTCCCAGTAAGGAGTATGATATAGCAGCCCCAGTCCCCACAAGTAGTGGGAGATAATGTTTCACAATTTTCTGCATCCAAACCTAATTGATTACTAACCAGGAGAAAGGGTTAAAATGCCCTAGGCATCAAGTTTCTGCTGGAACCTGTTAGCCCCTTTCAGATCTCAGACAAGGGTTACATTGAAATGTAAATGGAGGAAGGCACAGTGGGAGACCAGTCTCAAACCCAAGAAAAAAAAGTGTCCATTTTAAATTTCTCCTAAGCTGCAACACAACACTTTATCTCTCCCTTTCCTCTTCTCTCTGCCCTTCTCTTTCCCATTTTCTCATGCTATAATTAATGGCCATTATCATTTTTCTTCTAGGATTCTTGTTTTTCTTGAATGCTTTATTTTTGAGCTCACAATTTTGATCCTACATATCTAGGTTAATGATTTTTGATCAGTTCTTTTTATCCAACTCTAGAGTTATTTTTGAACATCTGTTCATTGCAAAGGAGATAAACATTACAAGGCCTTTACTTTTGTGTTAAATATAAGCATGCATAAAAATTAAAATTTAAAAAATGGATCCAAATACTTTTAATTCACGTGATTTAAAAAGGTTCAATTTAAATTGGGTAAACTAATAGAAGTAAAATGTCTTTAAAATTGACTCAAAAGTCTCTAGGTGGTCAAACTAATAAATGTTGATGTTTATAAAATGTCTAACATCAATTTTTCTAGGACTTTTCTTCCACAGGAAAGAGGTGGCAAATACTGTTGGTACACTTGTCTGATACCTTGGTTTTTTTACACTTGTCTGAATCTTTTTTTTTTTTTTTTTTTTTTTTTTTTTTACAATAAGATGAGTGAATTAGACATTGAAGTTAAAACCCAGTACTCTTACTTTATGACTGGTGAGACTGGCTTGCTTGATGGTTAAGATCAAATTTAGAGATTGAGATTAAATACAGAGGTCAAGAAAAGTCTATATTTGGGTCTTGCCTTCAAAGTCAGCCTTAACCCAGGGAACAAGAAGACATCTCTAAGGAGCTTTTCAACTCTGGGTGGGTAACACAACCTCCTGATCAAGGATATGATGAGGCCACTAGAGGATGAAAAGCCAATCAGGTACCTGCTACAGAGGAGGGTCAAGGAAAAAAGGGAGGAATCCCTGGTGCTTTCAAGGGAAGCCACCTCATCGAGGAGACCCTGCCTAACGGACAGCACTAAAGCTAAGGCTCTCAAGTTCTCTATGAGTGACCCCTGTGGGAACTCAGCTGACTCTTTAAAGACAGGACCAGGTCACTTTGACCAGCTTAATCTTAAACATTTAGCAAAACAGTTAAAACCAAAATATAGCCATTCATGGGCATTTAAAAGAAATAATAGTTAAATGAGAAGTACACTTGTGTTAGCCCACTAGAATAAAGACTAAAAGCTACAAAAGAGATTCTTAGGCAAATGTGCCTGATAACTATCAAGAGAAACTGCCAGAGTGAGAAGTTTTAGTCAGTTTAAGGCTATAGACAAAAGTAGGCTTAATCTATGTTTGCTAGTATTTCTACTAAATGTTGTGTTTACATTTCTGATAACGTAGACAATGTTAAAATTCCCAAATAAAGGCCTTGTCCTCTCCAGCCTTTGCCAGGCCTTGTTATGGGAACAACTCAGTTCTTCCACCCCCTGGTGAGGAATTATTGACTTCTGTCATCTTTATGATATGCATTGGCATGTTCCAGATTCTGCAACATTTATATTGTATCAATCTCATTTCAGTACTCATGTCTTTTTGTTCTTCTCTCATAGAAGCACCCATTCCCAGATGCCTTTACAACCTGCTCTTCCCCAACCAGACTTCTACCACGGACCCCTCGATTAACCCGATTTCTAAAAAGGGAACTCCAAACTGCTTGCCCCATGCTGTCCCCTTCCAGCTCAAAAAAGCCAGAGTAGTCATTGACCCCTTTTCCCTATAGCAGTAAGGAGTTCCTAAAATTAGAGGGATGAATGAAGCCAGATTGGGGACAGGCAGTTAGTGTAGAAATAGGAGATCAGTCAAATCAAGGGAATGAAGTCCATGAAAGCCATCTGCCTCTGGAAGTCTGGAAGATGAACACTGCCCCTGGGAGAATGGACTTTTTACATCTCACCTGCAAAACCAGCCCCAGTCACTTAGGCAGGAAGGAGAGCGAAGGCTTCAGAAAGAACTGGAGAGCAAAAGATTTTCTTATAAAAACAAATGGGGGAATGTAATACAAAGCTGCTTTCCCGTGCAGCCATTTTCCCCACCTCCCAACTACTGTCAGTCTGTGAACATCCTAGCTAGCTATTGGTTCATCAGTCAGCTTGCAAGTATCCTTCTCCATTATTGGTCCCGTGTTAGCCCGGCGAAATTCTTAAAGATCCCTTCACCGCCATTTTTCTCTCTTGGCTTTCTCTCCCCCTGACTCACTTTCTTTCTCCTCCTCACTTTTCCACTCTTTCTAGTGCACGCCCTTTCTCTTTCCCTTTCTTTTCCTTTCATTTTCTCTCTTACCCTGCAGGGAGACACTCTGCTTAATAAACTACCTTATGTGATTTCCTGTGTCCAACGTGGTTTTTGTGGGATTCCTTACACACATGATTCTTAAAAAAACATGATTTTACTTGATTTAGAGTTCTGATGGGGAATAGCAATGTTTTCATTAAAGGTGTAGGTTTTAACTCTCAGATGAGAGAAATGTCAGATGATCAAAAATAAGACTTAATTGTCAGTTTGGAAAAACCCACCTGGTCAGTTAGTTTTCCTCATTCTATGGATATTGAGTAGCATATTTTTCTTATAAACCTATAGCCAAAGCATGAAACTGAAGCACCAGTGATTACAATTTGGGATTCCAGTCTAGTGTCTGTGGAGAGAGTCACAGCTAGTGTTATGATCAGAGCCAGTCTCCGCCACTCCCTGACACCTGGGAAGGAACTGCACTGAGGCTCCAGGTGTCTTCCTTTAATTTCATCATCAATCCTACATCCCACAGAAGCCGAGCTACTCACCTACAGAAACATCTTATTCACGGGAATAGGAACACTTACTCCCCAGGAGTTTCAGAGAAATGGAAGGATTACAACCCATGGAACCAAGCACAGGTAGTGGTTGGGAGTAACCCTCCTTTGCAGGATTTTATTTATTTCCTTTATTCTCAGAATTTCTTATCCTGTTAAACAAGTTTTAGAAACCCTATCAATTCAATTCACTTCCTCTCTCTCTCTCTCTCTCTCTCTCTCTCTCTCTCTCTTTTCTTTTAAATGTGTGTGTGTGTGTGTATGTATACAATCTTGTAGATTTTTTTTTTCCCTTACAAATATATCTTCCTAAAACTTAACTAACAAGCAGAAGGAAGCATACCATGTTGGCTTTTGGGCTTGCATTATTTCTCAACTTATTTATGCATCCAAAACTCAAATGGAATAATATCCCTTTAGTTGGTCAAATAATCATCCTTTAGCCTGTGAGGGGGAGATCAAAAAACACATTTAATCATAACAACTTTTATTTATTTATTATAATATGTTTATACTAGAGTATAAACATAACACAAAGTGTTTTTTTTTTTTTTTTCCCCCTTCAGTTTTTATTCTAAAACTTGTTAGAGCTTTCTTGTCAGAATTCCTTCTGGTCACTTCCCTCCTGGGCCCTGCCCAGCTCACTCCCAGTTCTGTCCCTACTGAGTCTTTCAAGCAGATTATTAAGCCAACAAAAAGAAACATTTTTGAATAGGCTAAGGTTGAAACGGTCATTAAAACAAGTTCCTGATTATTGGCTTCTACATATTTTAAAACATTTTATGGCTATTTTATGTCATTTAAAACACCTCTACTTCTTTTCCTAATAAATAAATAACAATAAAATCACATTAAATTGAAAGTTTCCAGTGCTCCTCCAAAGCCTTGGATGCCATCTGATCTGCTATATTTTATGACCCTATAACAGAATATTTTTTTCTCTCCTCTCTGAGTCTATTTATACCTGACTTTAGAATTACTCCCTATAGGGAGATACACTCATTTTATGGTATGAAAATAAACATTTCTCCAATTTCCTGGGAGAACTTTTTCAAATATAAAAGACCTCTTCGCTAAGGACTCTCCCTTTTGGGTAATTCAAGTGAAAGTTGAAACCTTTGGTTGACTTTCCTGTCATCCCAATTTTGAAACTCTCTAAATAAAACTTTACTGTCATCTCCCTAGATCTGCAGTTTTTCACAGTTTCAATTATCTACAGTCAACCTCACGCTATGGTTCAGATGTTGTTTTTCCCCAAGGTTCTTGTGTTGGAGGCTTGGTTTCCAGGATGCTGTTTCTGGGAGGAGGGGTCAAGTTTTTAAGAAATGGGGGCCTAGGAAGAGATCCCTAGGTCATATGGGGATATGTCCTTGGGAGGGACTGTGGGACCCCAGTCTATCTGTTTTCCTGTGTCAAGATGGAATATCTCTTCTTTCCATCATTTGCTCCTGAATGATGCCATTGACCATTGTGCCCTCACAGTCGGCCACACATGTGGCACCGCTCAGCCCTGGACTTTCAGCCTCCAAAACTATTAACTACCCCATCTTCTTTTTCATATGTTACCCAGTCTCAGGTATTTCATAACAATGAAAATAAATGAATACACCATGCTCTGAAAATTGTAAATGGAAAATTCTAAGTACACAAATAATTTGTAAGTAGCATGATAGAATTTGATGTTGTCTTGCTTCATCCAACACAGGATGTAAATCATCATTTTATCCAGGGAATCCATGATGCATATGCTACTCACCCATTAGTTACATAGTAGCCATCTCAATTATCAGACAACTACAGTAGTTCCACAATGCTCCTTGGTCACATAACTGTTATTTTACTTAATAATAATCTCAAACTACAAGAGCAATGACGCTGGCAATTTTATTGCAGCATATTGTTGCTTTTATTCTATTTTAGTATTTGCTAGTGTTTTGAAGATTGATAAATTAAATTTTATCATAGATATATGTGCATAGGAAAAATACAGTTTACATGTATGTACATATAAACACACATACACACACACACACACAGTGTTTGGTACTATTTGTGGTTTCAAGCACCCACTGGGGGTCTTGGAATATGTCTCCTGTAGATAAGGAAATATTACAGTCATTAAAAAAATTGGGAATGTCAACCCTTTTAACCAGGAATTATATAAACTGTCACTGTCATAGATGATACAAAAATGAACTAGAAAATTTAAAAAATCCATTGAATTAAAACATCCCCTTATCAGATTTAATGAAGATTTGTTATGTTTAATTTGAAAGCTTTGAAGGAATATAAAATAAACTTTGTCTCAATTGATTCCTTTTATAACACCTCTCCATGGTGAACTAAATTCAGATTTATAGTTATATAAGCAATGAAAATTATAAAACTTACATGTTCAAGTCATATGGTAGTAATATCTTGATGTTTTAAAGGTGAGCTCTCTACATTACTTAAAGGAGACAAAAATTATTTAAAATTTTTTGAATTTATTCTTCTATAAATAAAGTTTGGTTTAAATTAAATACACGTAAGAAAACTGAAATTCATCAATTCATAGTTTCACTGTACAAATCTAGAGATGATCTCTCATAATAAAAATAAGAGGATTGGGTACACTTTTATTTTACTAAATGATCTGATATTAATAGATGATCTCTCATAATAAAAATAAGAGGATTGGGTACACTTTTATTTTACTAAATGATCTGATATTAATACTATTGCTTGAATGTTTGTGTCTCCCCGCAAAATTCATCTTGAAACTTTATCTCCCATGCAACAGAATTGGGGGATTGGTCTTTAGGATTGATTCATCCTCATGGGCTCTGTTTCCATGGATGTTATAAGTGCTTATGAAATGTCTACGGAGAACTAGGCCAGCTTCTTCTCTACTTCCACTCTTCTATCTCTTCTACCGTGTGAGTACTTCCCTTTTCATCCTTTCCCACCATGTGAGGCTACAGCAAAAGGCACCACCTTAGAAGCAGAGTCAAAACCGTTTTACTTGACCAAAAACTTGCAATCACTTGATACTCTAGTTCCTGCCTCCAGAAATGTGAGAAATAAATTTCCTTTCTTATTATATTACATTCTCTGAGGTATTTTGTCATAGGAGCTGGAACAGACAAAGATAATTACTACAGGAAATTATGTGTCATTGTCTTGCAATGAGTTAAAATGGTTGAGGGCTTATGTTAGTAAGCTTTGTGTTTCCTTGCCCAAAATACCTAAGAGAGACAACTTAGAGGAAGAAACGTTTATTTTGAGTTCATGGTTCAGAGGTTCAGTACCTGGTAGTTCAAGACCACAGCTCTGTGCCTGAGGTAAGGCAGAATATCATGGCAGAAGGATATGAAGGAGAAATCTGCTTAGCTCATTGAAATCAGGGAGCAGAGAGAGAGAGAGAGAGAGAGCACACAAAGAACCAAGGAAAAGATATAATCCCAAAGGCACACCCCTAGTGACCAATACTTCCTCCGGCCATGCCCCACCTGCCTTTGGTTAATACCCAGTGGTCTATTAAAATTATTAATCTATCAAGTGGATTAATCCACTGATGAGGTTACATTTTACCTCTAAACATTCTTGCGTCTAAGATGAACTTTTCTGGAAACACCTCTTATCTAAATTATAACAGGGCATTATTATTACTAATTAATAGCTTCATGTTTAATGACAAAATATTTTTATTAATAGACCTTACTTGAAACACACTTTTTTCAGCCATCATGCAATATCTGGGTAATAATTGATCTGTTTTCTAAACCTTTAAATTCTTCATAAAAATGAATTGAAAGGGAGTGTTTCACTTACTTTTAAATGGGAAATGGAGGAAGAAAGAATTTTATCCACAGAAGTTTACCAGTTTCAGAAAATCTGGGACTAGCCCGTTCAACATAGAGTCCAGTCTACCTTTGTTCTGTGTTGTGCAAAGCTTGCATGTGGAAAACATACATTCAGTAGCACAAACTAAGACATCCAAAAGAGGATGAGGACTTTGAACATATAAATAAAGGAGTAGGAAAAAGGAAATAGATGGCTTCTCCTTTATGACCTGCCACACCAGGAACCAGGACACTGATGCCAAAGCCCCAGTGGCATTCCCAGGCATTTGAACAACATGCTTGGTTGGGAACATTCCCCCTCAGTTCATATAAGGTACAGGACCTCATGTCATTTTATAATGAGGATGACAGTAGGTCAGTGTTTTGAGAGTAGAAAATAATTTTTAAACCATGTTTTTATCCATGCTTCTGGTTTATTAGAAATCAAGTTAATACTCAAATGGATAAATTAGGGTGGATTTTAGGAAATGGTCTTCATCTCTACCAAAGGAAACTCTGGAGACCATCTAAGTCAGGATTTGCAATTCAAATGAGTTGTGTCTATAACTTGTGCTGAGAATGTCTTTCTCCCTTCCACTTACGATTACCTTATCTTTTTACTCAAAGTTTTCCTTGATTTAAATTTTTTTCAAAAGAAATAAAATTGACATTCAAGCTGAATTTCTCAGCTGATTAACTTATCAACTGATTAAATTTAACATTACACTGTGAATAAATTCGCTTAGGATTCTTTAAAATGGAATTTTAGGTCTACCTGGGAATTACTTTCCCCCAAAATATTCTTGTTCTGTTTTTCCCTCCCCTGGTATGATGATGTTTGCTGTCTTTTGCTTTGATGGTGCCTGGCATCGGTTGCTATCCAGGGCAGAAAGAATGGCAGCCCCTTTTTGTTGCCCTCCTCTAAGTCATTCCAACTTCCCCAGTACAAATGTCCCTCTTGGAAAAGGCAGTTTGACTCAGAAAAAGAGCTTGAAAGTTGACAGACTTTAATCCTGAACATGCATACTATATATATATATATATATATATATATATATATATATATACTGAATCAAATTGAAAAGGACAGTGTGTATATTTTTATCAAATACACTGTCCTTTTTGATTACATCACTTAGACCAGTCCCCCCCCCCGCCCCTTTTTTTTTAATTTGTTTGTTGCTGTCTGTTTTCTTTAAACACATGTTGAGGAAAATGAACTTTTAAACTGCATTGAAATCACTACTTATTGATTCTCCACATCGTTGCAATGTCTTAATCTTACAACTTAGCAGACACTTCTTAGATGGTTGAGGTCTGGTCCTCTAACCAGGTTCCTGGTTATAGTCTGATTCCAGTCTGGTTCCAATTTATCAGCTCTTTCTCCTGCACATTGAATCCAAAGAGTTATCAAATATTTTCATGTTGATTGGTGTATTAAATACATATTTTCATTTAGGTAGGAGAATCTTACTGTTAGCTGTCATTAGAAATCCTTTTAAAAAAGGTAAACGTATCTACTCAGGGAAAATTAAGAAAGAAAACAACCGCAACCACTTAACAAGTGATTGAGAGTGTAAGATGAGATCCTCAGAGAACTACATGTGTGTGAAAATGTTCTACGTGAACATAACATACCTGTTAATCTAGGAGAAGGGTTTAGGAAGGGAGCACAGAGGGTCAGCTGGCAGAAGGCTGTGGAATGTCATGCGGCCCCACCCGTGATCCCCCTTATACTGAGTGAAATTACCGAACTCAGAAATGCGTGAGATGTGTTTGAATATGTTGTGTGTTTGAGGGTGTGTATGCAGATCAGTAATGGGGCTGGGTGCCTGTGTATACTGATGTAGGGAAAAAACCCCACACAGATAGGAAAATATGCAGTCAGAAGAAAGTCTAAAGAGCTGAATTTCTCAGAAACTTCCAGAAACTGGGTGGAGGGCTCTGTACAATCACAGACTGAAATTCTATTTCAAGCCAGGGTTAACCAGATTCTCAAGATCAGAAGAATTAAGTCCCTTGGGACTGGTAAATAAGTAAGGAATAGTTCCCAGGAAGGAAAACAGGACTAGGAGTCAATGTTGGTTCTGTCTTTTCTCCTGATTAAGGACAAACATTGAAACTATAAAGCGAGAAGAGATCTGAATTAGACTAAGCCAGAAAAACCTTCCCCTACTTTAGAACCACAGACCATTTTGTTCCATTACCTACGTATTTTCCTCTTCCATATGTAGATGTTTATCCACCTACCTTTGTTTTTAGAGGTTGTCTGAGGAAGGAACCCAAATGTATTATTATTTTTTATAATGGACCAAACTTGCTAATATCACTGAAAAATACTCCATCTTTTCCCCAGTGGTTTGTAATGCAAAGAGTATATGCAGCCTGTCCAACTGTACATTAGTTGAAATCTCATTCTTTGATAGTACTTCTTGTGATCTCATAAATGTCTAGTTTTGATTCTTTCACTTTTAAAAACTTAACAGGAGGGAAAGTCTTGTGGTATTGAAACACGACTGCATGTGACAAATGTAATATCATTGAACTTTATGAAACAGCAATTCTTTAAATATTAAATGAAACTCAAATCCATAGTGCCTTACTCAGAGGCACCCACATAAATGCCTCAGTAGCATTTGCACTTTAATTCTTCTCTCCTAGAGACATTTATTGAGTGTCTCTGGTATGTCAGGCACTGACTTTCCAGGAGAATGGAAATGCAGATGACTGAGGGTTGCCATTTGATTATCTTGTATAAGAAGCTTGGACATGTAAATTTCAATGCTGAGTTATGACTGCCATTAGGTATTAACCTGGTCTTAGAGTTAGGAGTAAATAAGATAAATAAAATAGGTTTAGAAGTGAGATGATATCGGGTGCCTGGAGTCTCTAAATGGAAAAAAAAAAAAAAAAAAAAAATTAACGTGTGACCACACACAACTTCTGGAATTTGAATTTTGATTTCAGTTGAGTAAAGTGACCAACATATTCTAAAGAGAGAATCAACACTGATACCTACCGGTATGCTAGAACCGATTTTGAAGAAAAGCTTTCTTTCTTAACTCTTGGTCATGAATTAATTTAGAGGCTTTTTCCCATTGGCAATCTTGTGTACCCAGAGAAAAATAGAGAATCGTGGATTAAAAATAAAAACCAAAAAACCAAACTCTTTAGAGCTGAATAAATGTCACATGGCCATTCACTAAAGTTTATGGTGATTCACAACAATCCTTGTTTGGTTTATGTATATTTTTACTTCACTAACAGATTCTAAATACTTGGTCACCTACAAGATCATCTCACTACAGATTAGGAGCAGAAATTACAGGTCTAAAGTCATTAAAAACAGTATCAGGTGGAATTTCCCAGTTCCTCTAAATATATAATCATGTCATCAGCAAATTAGGGATAGCTTGAGTTCTTCTTTTCCTTCTCGTATCCCTTTAATTTCCTTGGTCTGTCTAATTGCTCTGGCTAGAGTTTCAAGGACAATGTGAAATAGAAGTGGTGAAAGAGGGCATCCCTGCCTTGTTCCAGTTTTTAGGGGGAATGTTTTCATTTTTTCACCATTTAGAATGATATTGGCAATGGGCTTAGCATAGATGGCCTTTAAAATGTTAAGGAATGTTCCCGCTATCCCTATTTTTTCTAGTGTTTTGAGCATGAAGGGATGCTGTATTTTATCAAATACTTTTTCTGCATCTATTGAAATAATCATGTGATTCTTGACTTTAAGTCTGTTGATATGGTGAATGACATTTATTGATTTCTGGATGTTGAACCAACCTTGCATCCCTGGCACCCACTTCATCATGGTGCACTATCTTTTTTTTTTTTTTTTTTTTATTGTAAACAAATGGGATACATGTTGTTTCTCTGTTTGTACATGGAGTAAAGACATACCATTTGTGTAATCATAAATTTACATATGGTAATATTGTTTGATTCATTCTGTTATTTTTTCCTTTCCCCCCACACCTCCCACCCCTCTTTTCCCTCTATACAGTCCTTCCTTCCTCCATTCTTGCCCCCCTCCCTAACCCTAACCCTAACCCTAACACTAACACTAACACTAACCCCTCCCACACCCCATTATGTGTCATTATCCGCTTATCAGCCAGATCATTTGTCCTTTGGTTTTTTGAGTTTGGCTCATCTCACTTAGGTCCAAATCTTCAACATGTCGGCTTAGGACCAGACATCCTCAACAGGACCCCCATAGCACAAGAAATAAAAGCAAGAATCAATAACTGGGATAGATTCAAACTAAAAAGCTTTCTCTCAGCAAAGGAAACTATCAGCAATGCAAAGAAAGAGCCTACAGAGTGGGAGAAAATCTTTGTCAATCATACTTCAGATAGAGCACTAATCTCCAGAATCTATAAAGAACTCAAAAAACTCTACACCAAGAATACAAATAACCCAATCGACAAATGGGCTAAGGAAATGAACAGACACTTCACAGAAGCAGATCTACAAGCAATCAACAAACATATGAAAAAATGTTCCACATCTCTAGTAAAAAGAGAAATGCAAATAAAAACCACCCTAAGATTCCATCTCACCCCAATTAGGATGGCGATTATCAAGAACACAAGCAACAATAGGTGTTGGCAAGGATGTGGGGAAAAAGGTACACTCATACATTGTTGGTGGGGTGCAAATTAGTGCAGCCACTCTGGAAAGCAGTGTGGAGATTCCTTAGAAAACTTGGAATGGAACCACCATTTTACCTAGCTATCCCACTCCTCAGCCTATACCCAAAGGACTTAAAATCAGCATACTACAGAGATACAGCCACATCAGTGTTCATAGCTGCTCAATTCACAATAGCCAGATTGTGGAACCAACCTAGATGCCCTTCAATTGATGAATGGATAAAGAAACTGTGGTATATATATATACAATAGAATATTACTCCGCCATAAAGAATGATAAAATTATGGCATTTGCAGGCAAATGGATGAAACTGGAGAATATTATGCTAAGTGAGATAAGCCAATCTCAAAAAACCAAAGGACGAATGACCTCGCTGATGAGCAGTTGATGACACTGTCTTTTTAATAGATCTTTGTATGTGACTTGCTAAAATTTTGTTGAGAATTTTTGCATCGATATTCATTAAGGATAGTGGTCTGAAATTTTCTTTCCTCGATGTGTCTCTGTCTGGTTTAGATATCAGGGTGATATTGGCTTCATGGAATAAGTTTGGGAGGGTTCCCTCCTCTTCTATTTCATGGAATACTTTGAGGAGTATTGGAATGAGCTCTTCTTTAAAGGTTTTGTAGAACTCGGCTGAGAACCCATCTGGTCCCGGACTTTTCTTTGTTGGTAGGCTTTTGATGACTTCTTCTATTTCATTACTGCAGCCACTCTGGAAAGCAGTGTGGAGATTCCTTAGAAAATTTGGAGCAGAACCACCATTTGACCCAGCTATCCCACTCCTTGGCCTATACCCAAAGGACTTAAAATCAGCAGACTACAGAGATACAGCCACATCAATGTTCATAGCTGCTCAATTCACAATAGCCAGACTGTGGAACCAACCTAGACGCCCTTCAATTGATGAATGGATAAAGAAACTGTGGTGTATATATATATATATACAATGGAATATTTCTTGTCATAAAGAATAATAAAATTATGGCATTTGCAGGCAAATGGATGAAATTGGAGAATATCATGCAAAGTGAGATAATCCAATCTCAAAAACCAAAGAACAAATGATCTAGCTGCTAAGTGGATGATGATACATAATGGGGTTGGGAGGGAGGCTAGAATGGGGGAGGGACTGTATAGAGGGAAAAGAGGAGTTGGAGGAATGGGGGGAAAGGAAAAATAACAGAATGAATCCAACACCATTACACTATGTAAGTGTATGAAAAAACAAACGAACGAACAAACAAACAAAAAAACAGTGTCAGCTAGCGGAAGACAACTAGCACAGGAGAGAGTTTTACTGGATGGCATGACAGGCGACTGGGAACTGAGGGATCAGAATCCCCAGATCATGGCAAAGGTAACACTGTGCATTAGCATTAGAACAAATGATCCTAAACCCCTTCTTCATAACAATTATCGAAAACAGCTCCCTTGGTCTTAAAGAAAAGGTAAATTTACATTAATTATCTCTCCTTAAAAAGACAGTGCATTTGTTCTGTTTTAGAATAATTACCCTTTCACCTTTTAGAGGAAAGGATTTTGTACATATTATATTTATATGTATATATTATGTATGTCCTATATGTAGTATATTATTGCATATATTCAGATCAACTTTATTTTGTTACCCAGATAGATTTTCATAAAGGTTTTTTTCATTTACCTTGACACATACATGATAAGAGTATGCATTATTGTTTATACTTTTAGAGATTAAAAAATGCACTCTAAAATGGCTCAGGTCACTTCAAATCACACTACTTTCTAGTGACTGAATTGGAATAGAAATCAGGTTCACTGTTTTACTTTGTGTGATACAGTATAAGGCATTTTTAAGACTGCTAACAACTCAGGTCCCTAAGTTTGAATCTCCAAATGTTTCATTGGTCATTCGACCATAAGGAATGAGGACAGACTTCTGAGAAAGAGCTCATTACCTGTTAAAGGGGAATAGTAATGCCCAGATCAAATGGTTATGAGGATTTGATGAGATAAAGCATGTAAACACTCTGTAATTACTCAACAGAGACTTCCTGTGATTCTTAGTTGGAAAAGCTTCTATCATTTGAGAACACAATGTTTAAGGTTAGCTTAGACCCTCAGAAATCTGAATAAATTAAAGCACTATATTTTATTTAGAGCTAACTTATGAAAAGTACTAAACAATCATTTTGTTGTTGTAACAGCTGGATGATGGATGTGCCAGTGACATTTTTATCTGAAGGTCACCTGTTTTTTCACTATTAAACAGCCTAATCCCTTTATATTCAAACCTGAGAAACCATTTTACCATTTTCTAACTATTTTTTGTCAAAGAAAATAGATGAGCATGTATTAAGAGATTATTATAAAGCTATCCCAGCTAGTTGGAAGGAAAAAAATAAATTCATATATCAAAACTATCAGTATATAAATAATATAAATTGATAAGAAACAATTAGTTTTAAAATACTGAATTACATACTAAACTTGAATATTTTTTCAGTAATAATTACCTTCATGACAAACTGACTTTCCAACACACAATGTAAAAATAAATTTCTAATAGGCTTCACTTGTGGTTTCTTGATATACTACATTCTACACAAAAAAGTGTAGAGTGATTGTTTAAGCTAAATATTACATCATATAGTTGCCTCTTTGAAATTCTCAGATGACTTCACATCACATATGAAATAAAATTCCATCTTCGTAAGACCTACCAGGTACTATCTGTCTGGGTCTTTTCTTCCTTTGACCTCTTTTCCTTCCTTCCATTCTTTTCTTGCTATGTCCAACTCATTTTAAACTCAAGATCCTTCCCTAAGAGTACCTTCTTTACATTGCTGATTTCTTCTCATTTGGCTTATAATTTAAGTTTCTACTCAATGTCTCAAACTCCTCCTGGAGACTAACCTGATTTTCTTCTGTCTTGACATTCTGTATGCATAAGTCTTACCAGTTCATGTAGGTAGCCAAACTACCGAGTGCCATAAACTTAATGCAATACTGTCAGGCACTGGTTGTTTTCTCCTACTTTTGTCTAAAATTGTTCTCTGTAGTACTTACCTTAACCACTTGTTGAGAGCATCTTGAGTATGATCCATAATTATTTGGTCACTTCCTAGGTCTGTAATTACCATCCTTAAATTTATTTTTTCTATTCCATCTTTTTGGAAATCCTATGGAGCTAGTATAGACTTTCTGTACCTACTATCCATAATATTTTCAGACTACCAATTCTTGCCCCATCTATAATATGATTCTTTTTTAAGCACATCCATCATTTTTTCCAATATATGTATATAATCTATATTAACTCACACATGTGTGTATGTATATATATATATATATATGTTCAACACACATGTATATTTTTATATGTATCTAAGTATCTCTAATGAATTCTTTCTTAGGACAGCTAAGATCACTATTAACCTCAATAATTATGCTTATTTTAAAGTATTCTGATTGCTCTGGTACTATTGCTTTGTGTGCCAGTATTTTGATTTGTTATTTGATTATATGGTAGCCAAGCTTTCAATAATTTAACCTCTTTGATCATGAGCTTATCTTTGCTTTCAGTTTCAGGGTAACAACTTGCTGCTATTTCTTGAATACCCACCTGAGTGAGAGGGAAGGAAATGACCTCCAGAGTTTGTGTTCCTCATTTTTGTAGTAAGATAATAAGTTGGTGGGATAATGCCTTTGCTTCTGGTCTTTCTCTCCTTTGAGCTTCGACTGGTTTGGCCCTTCTGCCCATGGCCCTTGTTGGTTGCCTCCTCTTCTCTTCTGCATCCACCTGTGTATATAGAGAAATCCTTCAAGTGCAGGCTGCTGTATCCTGCATTCACTTCCACAGACTTGCACATATGTCCTGGGATGACATGTTCCTTTTAGTTTGTATCTTGTTTTCTTTAACACTATTATATTTGAAATGTAGTGTTAATAACCCATGCAGTATAAAGAATTCATGTTTATTAAAAACAAGATATCAAAGAATTAGGAAGCCTAAACAGAGCTTCACATATGTCTGAGCCAAAACTAAAAGCTTAATTCTTTCTTTAGACTAAGAAAATACAGTGTTCTTGCTTTTAAAAGCATTTGGTTGAACAAGAGTGCATGTGGACTAAGTCCCTTCTTCCCTACGTACATAAAATCTAGGATTTTGTGTGAGTCGCTGGATGCTGACTGGATGTCTGCTCTGCTCAAAATATGGCCATACCAGGAAAACAAAAAAGTCTTATCAGAAAATTAACTTAGAGCCTAAGAACTTTGGGTATTTAAACAATTGGTTTAAGAAAATCCCTTATGAAAACATAACTATCAGCGATTTTCCATCTACAAAGGTTAACTTCAATCCCATGTTTAGAGGACCTGAGGGAGTAGATAATTACAAGATTGAAAAAAGATGTTCCTTAGGTTTAGGGAGGTTAAAGGGGATCCAGAAGGTTTAAGTAAACAGGAAGTTACTTGACTGTTAACATGACTGTAATTTCAATAGCTCTTAGTTTTAGATATCACCAAAGTAGCAAAATGTATTCCTGTAATTTATAAATTCTCTGCCTTCCCCATGGGGAAGAGATAGCTCACCTTCGTCCTCATATTTCAGGGCTTAAAGAGAGTTAATAAAATAATGACCTTCCCCACCCTTAATTTGGCGTTCAAGATCCTAAGGAGTGTAGAAATTTCCGTTGAAATTGCTTGATATTTTTTTCTTCTTTTTGGGTTCCCTGGATATGATTTTTGGCCTGGTTTTAACGTTACTCATTTGTTTTTGGATCAACTTTTACCATGTGGCTGAAATTTTTTGCGTTGTTGCAATAATACTAAGCTGCCCCATTTCTCTTCTCAAAAGTGGAACTGAATGGAAATTAAGCCTTGAAAAACACCATGTTTGAGCAATGTCAAGCATCTGACTTGGCCTGACAGGGCCAAGGCAGGGCTGGGCATTTCTTGTGACTGGTCCTTTCTGTTATGAGCGCTGTGTTAGGAAGTTGTAGTTTTTCCTGTATGTAGTATACTCAGTGTTAAAAATTTGATATCAATTCTGAGTTTATGTGTTTTCAAAGTGAATATCAACTCTGTACTGAAATTCTGCTACATAAATGCAGTTCATTTTATTTTAATTTATAGTTAGAAGTAAAAAAAATAAAATTTTGAGGGGAGTTTTAATTTCTTGGGTTTATTTTGGGTTTAGTGTGTTGTTGAAGTCTTCTTTTAAAATATTCTGTCCCTAATTAGCCTTTAAAAAAGTCATTTGTTATCATTTTCCTTAAAAATACTGAACTCTTTAAGGCACTCTTATGTAAAATGCAAATGGATTACTGGCAGAGTTGATACCTTGCTTTTATATGGGAATGCTGACTGAAAACTTAAGTGTTGCCATGTAGCCTGCATTAATGTTGCAAAAATGGAGTTTCTCAGAACATAAACTTGAGAATGTCATCAGCCCAAACCCCCAAGGAGAAGAAAGTTGTTAGTTTTGCTAACACTACATAAATTTTAGTCAGTACCTAGTTAGTTTAAGTGAAATATACCTCAAAAATTGCTGGGCCTTATAATCATAATTTAAAACTTCTGTCTTTACATTAAAACAAAAATAATATTGAGTTGCACCATTGAACTTCTAAAAAATGGAACTGATTAAAAGCCAATTGAGAAAGAACTCTATATTATTTATCTATAACAAAAGAATTTTTTTTCAAAATCTTTTATTGAACATCTACTATGTAATATGATTTGAAATTACAATTTTGAAGGAAGTTAAAACAGGAGTTTATGTTAGGGGGTCTTTGAAAGTAAAGGAAATTTTAAAATAACAAAGCCGATGCCTTTTTTAAAAAACACTTCAGTAGTTCAATGGTTTTACAAAAAGACATTACTGCTCCATAGGTCAGATTATTCAGTGGAAATATCAACGAATTTTGAAACCAAAGACGACGACAACAACAAAAAAATGACCTATGACAGTCAGCAAGCCAAAAAAAATTGATGTTGAAGTTCACATGGTTCACACCCATGAAATAGCTTTGTCATGATTTTATATTGGCAAGCCTTTCATCAAGATCATTATGAGGTCAGGAGATAGACATCAAGAACCACACAGACTGTGTTAGCCATGCCCCCGCCCGCCTCTTTTAAATAGTCCAGTTTGGGAAAGTAATATCAGAGAAATTAAAAATGCTCAGTTTAATATTCCTGGTGGTAATGACAGAATTTTAGTCAGGAAGATGGAAGAGTATTTTCAAGTGTACAAATTCTTGCTTTTCAGAGGGAAAAAAAAAATTCAAATAGGTATCATGCATTGCATGCCTTGTATTGCTTAGTTCTTGGGTCTATTCTGAGATGGGTGAGCTTATCATTCCAGTTTGTATTCCACCATTGCAAAAACTGAAGCTGAGGAAAGTGGAGTAACATGCCCCAGATTGCACCAAGGGTGAGACTGAAATGGGAGGAAGCAGTGTCGCCTGATTGGCACCGCCTCTGTGCCTGGCCTGCCCTGGCTCCTGGTGCCAGGGCTCCAGAGGGGAGAAGGGGGAGGTCTGCTCTGTATTGCGTGCACTGGGCGTTGTTTGATCCAGGAAGAAATGGACATATGTTGGCCCAAGATCATGGAAGTAGCTGAGGGCTCATGCACAAAATTTAAGTCTAATTTTGTAGGCAAGGAAAAGTCAGTCTTGGGCTGTATGAAAAGACAGTCTTCATTCTAGGTTTGGAGCTAAGCCTCTGGTAATGGAGAAAAATTATTATTGGTCAATATATATTTTATCCAAATATAGGTGCTCATATGTATTCAACAACTGAAAGTGACCGGGTTTACTTACATAAAATTTGTCCTTAAAACCTGTATTAGTGTTTGTTTAAATTTATTAGAGGATCTATCTACTTGAAAACCTTGTCACTTCCATTTTTGTTTCAATAACTTAACACCAAAAAGAACCAAATACCCCAATCAATAAATGAGCTAAAGAACTAAAGAGACACTTCACAAAAGAAGAAATACAATCAGTAAACAAACATGAAAAAGTGTTCATCATCTCTAGCAATTAGAGAAATGCAAATCAAGACTACTCTAAGATTCCATCCCCCTCCAGTCAGAATGGCAATTATCAAGAATACAAGCAATAATAAGTGTTGGTGGGGGGGGGGGGGAAGGTACACTCATACATTGCTGGTGGAATGCAAATTGGTGCAACCACTCTGGAAAGCAGTATGGAGACTTCTTAGAAAACTTGGAATGGAATCACCATTTGACCCAGTTATCCCATTCCTCAGCCTTTATCCTGAAGACTTGAAATCAGCATACTACAGTGATGCAGCCACATCTATGTTTATAGCAGATCAATTCATGATAGCTAAGCTATGGAGCCAACCTAGATGCCCTTCAATAGATGAATGGATAAGGAAACTGTGGTACATATACACAATGGAATATCACTCAGCCTTAAAGAAGATTGAAATTATGGCATTTGCTGGTAAATGGATCAAGTTGGAGAATATCATACTAAGTGAAATAAGCTAAGCTCAAAAAAACCAAAGGCAGAATGTTTTCTTTGATAAAAGGATCTGATCCATATTTGGGGGAGCGGGTATAATTTCATGGTTGTATGTATGTGACTGATTGAATGAAATTTGTTAAAGCAATATGTTTATTCTTATTTTTATTTTTATTTTTGCAATGCTGGGGATTGAACCCAGGACCTTGTGCTTGACAGGCAAGCACTCTATGAACTGAGCTATAACCCCACCCTATTTTAAAAGTTTGTTTATGATGCTTCTTTCCATAAAAACATTGATTTTTATGTAACAAGAAGACCAGTGAAATAATTTATGAGTTGGAGATTTTGAGTCAGGAAAGGTTAGATAGTTCTTGCTAACTCCAGATTTGTAAAGAAAAAATTTTGAAGTTTTCTTCTTATTATTTAATGGTTGTGTTATTTAAAAAATATCTTTGGTACATATGGATTTCGTCATGGTATATGAGGTAAGGCAGGGATACTACTTTACTTATCCCTATAACATTTATTGACTTCTTCTTTTTCCCAGTGATTTGAGATGATGTCCTTTTTATACATTCAATTTCTATATGTATCTGAGTGTACTTATCTCTGGGCATTCTGTCTTTCTAATAGACCAGTAAGATACCCTTAAATTATTTAGGCTTTTAAAAGTGCCTTAATGTGTTTTAGTGCTGGTCCCACTTCTATGTTTACTTTTCTTCACTAAATTTAGTAGCAGGTGATATAGAGCTTAAAACTGAAGTTTTCATTGAGATTTTGTTAAATTTCCAAATTAATTTACACAATAATATGGTCCTTCTGTTTGTAGAGAAGTTATTTTTTTTTTACCTTCAGTGGTATTTTAATTTTTATTTTTAATAGATCTCACATTTTTATTGACATATGAATATATTTTTGTTACTGTTATATACAAAATCTTTTCTTCCATTAAATCTTCCAAAGATTGCTTGAATATATGTAAAATACTGTCTTTTGTATGTTGATTATGTACTTGGTAAAAACTCTTTTTGTAGTAGCAGTTAATAAAATATCTCGGATTTTAAACAAAACAAAGCAAAACAAAAACAATGCTATAAGAAATTCTAAGACTTTTTAAGTTAAAGTCATACTCACAGGATGCTTAAAACTTTAGATATTTGCTTCAAAAATGAAAAGAATTTTGAATATTCTGGGTGATCTTACCACCCAGATATATTTTATAATATTGTACCAAATTCAAATTCTATTTGTTGGATTTCAGTGTGTGATTTAAGAGTTTTAAAGTCTTGCTCTACAGCTGTAAGTGATAACCTCTCACCTGCTCTGATGAATTCATGGGAGCTGTATGAGGTACAGTGAGCTGCCAAAAGGGCTCATAAATCACTGTTAAGTCCAGATAAAAGCAAGGGCTAAGAACTTGTTTGTCAGAATTCTGCAAAACAACTGAAATAGACTTGATATTTTTCTACTACTAATATCTCATTTTTCCATGTCTACTCTTCAATGATCCCTCTTGGCTCAGACACATACTCCCAATTACAATTTGGTGAAAGGAAAAAAATGTTCGCTTTAGCTTCAGACTTCGTAAACTGCAGGAGATCTATCACTCAGAAGCTGTGTATGTTTGAAGCTTCACCTTACCTCACCTTAGTTTACTCATTTGCAAAAGGCAGATCAGAACTACCTCATAATATTAGTTTGTCTTTACTTACAAATTCATTTTTTAGCTTTGAGAATAAAATTTTAGTGCATAATAAATGTTGTCTCCAACTCCTTTACACTCATTAAAATTAATAAGGACTGCACAGTGCTTTTTGTTTATGAGGGTTTTATCTATCAATATTGCCATATTATGCAGTAAAATGAAATTAAACCCCTATCTCTCATCCTGTACAAAACTCAACTCAAAATGGGTCAAGAACCTAGGAATTAGACCTGAGACCCTGCACCACATAGAAGAAAAAGTAGGCCTGAATCTTCATCATGTTGGCTTGGGACCAGTCTTCCTTAATAAGACTCCCAGAGCACAAGAAGTAAAATCAAGAATCAATGAATGGGAAGGAGTCAAACTAAAAAGATTTTTTTTTTTCTCAGTAAAGGAAACAATCAATAATGTGAAAAGAGAACCTACAGAGTAGGAGAAAATTTTTTCCACATGCACTTCAGATAGAGCACTAATCTCCAAAACTTATAAAGAACTTAAAAAATTTTACACAAAAAATACAAAGAACCCAATCAATAAATGGGCCAAGGAACTGGGCAGACAATTCACAGAAGAAGATATTCAGGCCATCAACAAATATGTGAAAAAGTGCTCCTCATCTATAGTAATTAGAGAAATGCATATGAAAACCACCCTAAGGTTTCTTCTCACTCCAATTAGAATGGCTATTATCAAGAACACAAGCAATAATAAGTGTTGGTGGGGATGTGGGGAAAAAGGCACACTTGTACATTGCTGGTGGAGTTACAAATTGGTGCAGCCACTCTGGAAAGCAGTGCGGAGATGCCTCAGAAAACTTGGAATGGAACCGCCATTTAACCCAGTTATCCCATTCAGTTTTTATACCCAAAGGACTTAAAATCAGCATACTATGGTAACAGGGACACATCAATGTTTATAGCAGCTCAATTCATAATAGCTAGATTGTGGAACCAACTTAGATACCCTTCAATAGATGAATGGATAAAGAAACTATGGTACACATACTCAATGGAATATTACTCAGCCATAAAGAAAAATAAAATAATGGCATTTTCAGGTAAATGAATGAAGTTGGAGAATATCATACTAAGTGAAATAAAACAATCCCAAAAAAACCAAAGGCTTAATGTTTCCTGTGATAAGTGGATGATGACACATAACAGAGGAATGGAGGTGGGGTAAGAGAAAAATGGAGGAACATTGGATTGTGTAGAGGAAAATGGTGTGGGAGGGGTGGGGGAAGGAAAAATAGTGGGCTGAGACAGACATCATTACCCTGTGTACATGTATGATTACACAAATGGCGTGAATCTACATTGTGCACAACCATAGAAATGAGAAGTTGTACCTCATTTGTGCACAATGAATGAAAATACAGTCTGTAAAAATTTTTAAAATTGCCATATTAGAAAATAAAACCAAAAAGTTTAAAAATATGCAACCTTAAAAATGAAATAAAAATAATAACCATAATAAACCTGTTATATGTTATTTCTTCATATTTTCATGATAATAACTATTAATGATTTATTTTAAAAAGACCAAAGAAAAAATTGTATTGTATTACATATTAGCAAAGCTCTTTAGTGAGTTTAATGAAAAAAAGAATTGGAATCTCCAACTGCTTTCACATTTATTCTGTCAATTTGTGGTTTTCATTGAAGCCTATAAAGAAAATCCAGGCTCACACAGATATAGGGTTTGAAAAGGAAGCACTATTTTAGTTCTACTTTCTGATGATTGTGATACTCTTTTTTGATATTATGGACAATAGATAAATAATAGATTCATAAATATTAGTTGCAACATAGAATCTGAAACCATATTGGCAAATGTTTTATGCCCTCAATGTTCATGGGTTTATCTTGCACTTTCAATGGATTAACAGCGTGGGTTGGTCACTTGAACAATATTAGTTCACTGAGGCACATTTTCCAAATGTTCACATTTTATTAAAAAAAAAAAAGGCCCCAAATCATTAATATCCCTACTCACTTTACTTGAGAAGTCTTTAAGTATTGAGAAGGGGTCAAGCTCACGATAACCTATTTAAGTCTCCCAGAGTTCAAATTTTCACTTGCAAGTGTGAATTTTAGCAAATATTGGCTGATGTTTTCATTCAAGCATTGAAGTTATTTCATTTCTGAGAAAATATCTGCAAATATCCTAGTTAGAATAACCATAGTTTAACTATCAATTGTTCCTTAAGGTAAAAACAGATTTCCAGAAAGATATAGGTTGGTTCAACTTACAAGTCAAACATAATTTTTCCCTCTTTAGACAACAATGACATAAGAATTTACAAAGTGCTTTATATACATACTTTCCGTTTTGTCATGAAGAATAATAAAAGTACAGGTGCATAATTTAATAAAATATAATTATCTGAATACATTATGACAGTTTGAAGTGAATAAAAATAGTTTGAATATATAATATTGTCTGATATATATTTAATTTTATATTTCTTTATATCATTTATGTCCCATAACATACTAGTAATATAAGAACAGAATCTTTCTAGTTATTCAAACTCTTAATATTTGTATCTGCTTGAATTTACATTTCTTAAACTTCATGAGTCTCAGTTTTCTCAGCCAGAGGTAATTATATATATGTAATATATATGATGATCAGAGATGATGCTACTCTGTATCATATTGTTATTGTGAAAATTAAATGAATACATAAAATTCCCTGCACAGAAAGTACTCATTATACGGTAGTAAAACAATAAAATGTAGTATTAAGTTATTTACCCAGAGGTCAAACCTGTGTCTCCTGTTTCCATGTTTAAGATCCTTTCCAGCGGCCCATGTCATCTTCTAGTTTATATAACAGCTAAGACCAGACAAGTCATTATTTCAAGTTTGGTAATGGTTTTGTCTCCACTAATTTGAGTTTTTCTGTGCTGGTATTAGTTTCTTTTTGAGTGTGAGATTAGATCTTCCTTTGTCATTTGATTACCATACTGCATTTTGGAAGGAAGAGACATGTACTTTCAAAATCCTTTTTAAGCAAAATTAAACCTTATTTTGAACCCATTAGGCATGATGACTGCCTACTAAGATTTTAGCAAATTGCTCATTGAAGTTATCTGCAAAATAATATTTCCTTTTCTCCCCTTTTCCTCTAGCAGATGATCCTTTAGTTATTTTAATGCCATAAAGTTAAAAACAATCAATTATCCCTCAATACTCTTTTTGATCTTAAAAGCTACTTCAAATTGTCTCTCATTAGGAATATACAGACCTTTTGAATTGAGTTTTTCCATCATTTCTGGTGATAGTAAATGTATTCGTTTTTTCTGGTCTATAGGATAGGGTTAAAATCACCTGGTATTTAGCATAATACATTAAAATAGTAACAACAGTAGCCACAACAATGGTAGACATTGTCCTTGTGTTTGCCTTTTATATCTCTTCTCTATGATGTTTGTAGTCACTGAGAATATTTACTTGAAAGCATAATAGTTCAGAAAAGAAACCCTGACTATCCTTTGCAGAATTTCTCATTATGTGAATTTTAGATGGATTAGTATGTTCAAGATAGACTTTCATATTTGCTATCAGTTTTGTCATGTATGTCATGACATGTGGTCTATCATAGTGTTCTTAAAATAATCAAGATTTTAGTAGGCCATCAATACCAGGGGC
Source organism: Sciurus vulgaris (assembly GCF_902686455.1). NCBI lineage: Eukaryota > Metazoa > Chordata > Mammalia > Rodentia > Sciuridae > Sciurus > Sciurus vulgaris. The sequence continues at coordinate 17,185,779 of NC_136470.1, read as the reverse complement.
AGTTAGGAAGTGTGTATGCTTCTTCAGCTCATCTGCTTAACTTGCCAACTTAACAAACTTGGATGAATTGTGTCTCTGAACACTCTGTAGTGTATCTTGAGAAAAAAAGAAAAATCAGCTTTCTTGTTTGTCTTCATTGTAAGACCACTGAGAAAAAGATGAAATTGCCTCCCAACCACCCTATTCTTTCCTCTGTAAAAGAGAAAATAAAATCCAAATCTATTTCATTAGTTGATTTTTATGATAGAGGCGATAAACTAGATGAAGTCTAGACAAAGGTAAATTAGCCAGTCGGGTAATGTGAGCTTGAGATGGAGTAGATTTGTAAGAGATAATGTTTTAACGACAAAAACAGCTTGCACCATTAAGTCAATAGGTACTTTCCAACATTCCATACTGATTTTTCAGTATTTAGTTTCTGTGTCATTGCTTTTCTTTTATCATAATGATTTCTCTTACTCTTTGTAGTGTCTAGTCTTTTGTCTGTGCAGACATTAAAATAATCATGACTGAAGAGAAATGAAAAAAATAGCTTGAATGAGGTTTACTTTGGTAACAAAACTGATATTGAATTTCTCTGCATACGCTTTAATAGAAATCTTTAATAATAAAGAAAAGATAATGTGTTTTCTTCTGTTAACCATTTCTTCACCAAGGAAGGTACTGCTATCATCTCTAGAAAAGCAGTTGAAAAATGTCATGAGAATGATAGGTACATATGTTATTTTATTATTCTCATATTGGATTGTTCTTTATTCTAAAAATGATTAGTGAAATTTAATATTGCATTTTATTAAAACATGCAGACAATAAGATAAAATCAATAGCAGCGTGCAGTTTTGGTAACATTTTGATTGACATATTGAAAGAAGATTATGCTGACTCTTATCTTAGCCAAAAGGCTGAGCAATGATATGCTGACAATGTTATGTTGTATAAGTAGTACACAGAGTAAGATAAAGATGAGTAAGTATGGAGGGTTGGTCAATAAATCAGATATGGGTTGCCTGGTTCCTTTTTTCTTGTCTTCTTTACCAGATCATCACTTCTAATTCTTTTGTTGTTTTTATTTTAATGCAAGGGGCACATATTCATGGTTAAATACCTAAACAAAATAAAAGACCATGTAAAATGTCTCTCCCAAACAGGTCCTCTGAAGCACTTCTTCACATCCATATCCAGTTTTACATTAATCAAGACTTGGAACTATGCCTTTTATTTAACTCCATACTTCTTCCATTTTATTTTACTCATTTTCATGAATTTACAGCTAAAATATTCATATAATTCTTAATTTTTTTAGGACCAAATCACATGATCCAACTTTTCAGAAAACTTGTCCAGTCAGATATCTAAAAGATACCACCAATTCAGTAAGTCCAAATTTGACCTTCTCATCTCCATTCTGAAACTAGTAACCCACAGGACAGTGGTTCTTACCTCTATAAATGGAATTATATAAAGTTAAGAGAAAGACAGTATTTCTGACACCACCTTCTCATACTCCTACATTTACTCCATTTACTCAATCACTCTTTCTACTCTTCTTCATTTATCTTACCTCAGAGTCCTACTCTTTCTACCTTCTTAATTTATCTCACTTTCACATGCTTCTTTCCATGGGTGCCATCAGCACCATGTTAGTCCAAACTATTGTCATGTGATTCTTGGTCATGTGTTTCTTAGAAGGTCTACCATATCCATGCTACTCTCCTTTGATCTGTGCATAGTAACTCCAGTAATCTTAATATTTGAATCAAATGGTGTCACTCCTTTGCATAATTTATTTTTGCTGTTATATTAGTAAGGATTCACACTTTGGAATTGACTCATGTGATTATGGAGGCTGGGAAACCCCATGGTCTACCCAAACTGGAGAACCAGAAAAGATGGAGACCCCAGATACCAGTCATCAGCCAAGACCAGAGACCTGAAGCACCAAAGGCACCAATGTTTGAAGGCAGAGGAGAGAATATGGATGCCCCGGCACAAGAAGAAATATACCATCCAACAAAGAGAGAATACACTTTCTACTCAGCAGCACATGGATCCTTCTCTAAAATAGACCAAATTTTATGCCACAAAGCTAATGTTAGCAAATACAAGAAGACAGAGATACTACCTTGTATTCTATCAGATCATAATGGATTGAAATTAGAAATAAATGACAGAGTAAAAAACAGAATCTTTTCCAACACCTGGAGATTAAACAATATGCTATTATATGATGAATGGATAACAGAAGATATTAGGAAGGAAATTAAAAAATTCTTAGAGGTAAATGAGAATGAAGAAACATCATATCAAAATCTCTGGCACACTATGAAAGCAGTACTTAGAAGAAAATTTATTTCATGGAGCGCATTCAGTAAAAGAAGTAAAACTCAACAAATAAATGACCTAAAACTACAGCTCAAAGCCCTAGAAAAAGAAGAACAGAGCAACACCAAAAGTAGTAGAAGACAGGAAATAGTTAAACTCAGAGCTGAAATCAACAAAATTGAAACAAAAGAAACAATACAAAAAATTGACAAAATAAATAGTTGGTTCTTTGAAAATATAAACAAAATTGATAAACCCTTAGCCACACTAACAAAGAGAAGACGAGAGAAAACCCAAATCACTAAAATTTGAAATGAACAAGGAAATATCACAACAGACATGATTGAAATACAAAACAAAACTAGAAGCTATTTTGAAAATCTATACTCCAACAAAATAGAAAAGTTTGAAGACATCAATAGGTTTCTAGAGACATATGAATTTCCTAAACTGAACAAGGAGGACATGCACAATTTAAATAGACCGATTTCAAGTACTGAAATAGAAGAAGTCATCAAAAGCGTACCAACAAACAAAAGTCCAGGACCAGATGGGTTCTCAGCCAAGTTCTACAAAACCTTTAAAGAAGAGATCATTCCAATACTTTTCAAAATATTCCATGAAATAGAAGAGGAGGGAACCCTCCCAAACTCATTCTATGAAGCCAATATTACCCTGATACCTAAACCAGACAGAGACACATCGAGGAAAAGAAAATTTCAGACCAATATCCTTAATGAAGATTGACCCAAAAATTCTCAATAAAATTTCAGCAAATCACATACAAAAACATATTAAAAAATAGTGCACCATGATCAAGTGGGTTTCATCCCACGGATGCAAGGTTGGTTCAACATTAGGGAATCAATAAATGTAATTCACCACATCAATAGACTTAAGTCAAGAATCACATGATTATTTCAATAGATGCAGAAAAAGCATTTGATAAAATACAGCACCCGTTCATGCTCAAAATACTAGAAAAAATAGGGATACTGTGAACATTCCTTAACATTGTAAAGGCCATCTATGCTAAGCCCATGGCCAATATCATTCTAAATGGTGAAAAACTGAATGCATTCCCCCTAAAAACTGGAACAAGGCAGGGATGCGCCCTTTCACCACTTCTATTCAATATCTTCCTTGAAACTCTAGCCAGAGCAATTAGACAGACCAAAGAAATTAAAGGGATAGGAATAAGAAAAGAAGAACTCAAACTATCCCTATTTGCTGATGATATGATTATATACTTAGAGGAACCAGGAAATTCCACCAGAAAACTTTTAGAACTCGTAAGTGAATTCAGTAAAGTAGCGGGATATAAGATCAATGCTCGTAAATCTAATGCATTTTCATACATAAGTGATGAATCTCTGGAAAGAAAAATTAGGAAAACTATCAGATTCACAATAGCTTTGAAAGAAATAAAATACTTGGGAATCAATCTAACAAAAGAGGTGAAAGACCTCTACAATGAGAACTACAGAACACTAAGGAAAGAAATTAAAGAAAACCTTAGAAGATGGAAAGATCTCCCATGTTCTTGGAAAGACAGAATTAATATTGTCAAAATGGCCATACTACCAAAAGTGCTATACAGATTCAATGCAATTCCAATTAAAATCCCAATGATGTACCTTACAGAAATAGAGCAAGCAATAATGAAATTCATCTGGAAGAATAAGAAACCCAGAATAGCTAAAGCACTCCTTCTCAGGAAAAATGAAGCTGCTGGTATCACAATACCAGAACTTCAACTATACTACAAAGCAATAGTAACAAAAACGGCATGGTATTGGTACCAAAATAGACAGGTAGATCAATGGTACAGAATAGAGGACATGGACACAAACCCAAATAAATACAATTTTCTCATACTAGACAAAGGTGCCAAAAATATGCAATGGAGAAAAGATAGACTCTTCAACAAATGGTGCTGGGAAAATTGGAAATCCATATGCAACAGAATGAAACTAAACCCATATCTCTCACCGTGCACGAAACTAAACTCAAAATGGATTAAGGACTCAGAATCAGACCAGAGACCCTGCAAATTATAGAAGAAAAAGTAAGTCCAGATCTTTAACATGTTGGCTTAGGACCAGAATTCCTTAACAGGACCCCCATAGCACAAGAAATAAAAGCAAGAATCAATAACTGGGATAGATTCAAACTAAAAAGCTTTCTCTCAGCAAAGGAAACTATCAGCAATGCAAAGAAAGAGCGGACAGAGTGGGAGAAAATCTTTGCCAATCATACTTCAGATAGAGCACTAATCTCCAGAATCTATAAAGAACTCAAAAAACTCAACACCAAGAATACAAATAACCCAATCAACAAATGGGCTAAGGAAATGAACAGACACTTCACAGAAGAAGTTCTACAAGCAATCAACAGATATATGAAAAAATCTTCCACCTCTCTAGTAGGAAAAAAGGTACACTCATACATTACTGGTGGGGCTGCAAATTAGTGCAGCCACTCTGGAAAGCAGTGTGGAGATTCCTTAGAAAACTTTGAATGGAACCACCCTTTGACCTAGCTCTCCCACTCCTTGGCTTATACCCAAAGAACTTAAAATCAGCATACTACAGTGATGCAGCCACATCAATGTTCATAGCTGCTCAATTCACAATAGCCAGATTGTGGAACCAACCTAGATGCCCTTCAATTGATGAATGGATAAAGAAACTGTGGTATATATATACAATGGAATATTACTCAGACATAAAGAATGATAAAATTATGGCATTTGCAGGCAAATGGATGAAATTGGAGCATATCATGCTAAGTGAGATAAGCCAATCTCACTGATAAGTGGATGATGACACATAATGGGAAGTGTGATGGGTAGGGGGAAGGGAAAAATAACAGAATGAACCAAACAACATTACCCTATGTAATTTATGATTACACAAATGGTATGCTTTTACTCCATGTACAAACAGAGAAACATCATGTATCCCATTTGTTTACAATAAAAAAAAATAAAAAGATTAAGAAGTCAGCAGATGAGAGCTTGCTTCCTACTTCACCAACAGCATCTTTTCCTAGAGTCACAAGATAGAAGACAAGTGGGAGTTCCTGCGGTCTCCTTTTAAGTACACTTATTCTATTCATGAGGGCTTTACCCTCACGGTCAGTCCCCTCTCCAAGGCTCCACCTCCAGTTACCGCCACAGTTAGAATTCAGTTTCAACCTTAGAATTTGAGGAGTGGGTGCACAACAATTCAGTCTGTAGCATTAATCAATATTTGCCAATGATGCAGTATATTTAGGAGAAAAATATTGATGTGGGTTATAGTCATGATTTTCCTTCTGAATTCAGTATTATTCTTATCATATTTTAAATTAAAGTTTGTGTTTTACTTGAAAAACTAAAAACATGACACATATTACATTTAAAATCTATCTAGAGAGAGAAAATATAAATGTAAAGAGGCAGCATAATGCCTCTTCTTGTTCATTATCACAATTGTACTTAAATTTCACATAGCAAATATGATTAGCACTATGAATAAGTTTTTGAATGTCTGCAATAGAAAACATGTAATAGTAATCAACTTTCTCTGATAAAGTGGTACATTTTATATTTTGAATTGTAGTTCATGAATTAAGAATAGTTTCTTCCTCATTTAATAAAATGATAGCATATTTCATTTGAATTTATTTGAAATGTTAATTTGTGAAAACAATAAGAAGTCAATAATAAGATTTTATTTGCCTCGGTATTAAAGTGCAGACTAATTTATTTTTTCCCAGAAGAAATTAATTTTCTGAAAGGCCAATCTAAGGAATTCTCTAATGTGAATAAAAATTATTCAGAATAATACTATTTGAATACAATGTAATGAATGGTACTAATTTTCTTGCCCATTACAATAATATTCAGAAGACTATGAAGTTGATAATACATGGCTTTCTTAGTCTTAATTCAAATTAGGATTACAATACTGAAGATAATGAAAAACATGTAGGAGATGAATGTTTCCTGACGGCATTCCTAGTGAAGTTCATTCACACATCTGTGAAAAAGTGCAAATGATCCAAACAGAAATTCAGACTTTTAAAAGAATGAAGGCTGTATGAAAACATTAGGAGTTCAGAGAATATTAAAAAGCAATATGTCAAATATTTGCCATGCTTTGGTAAAAAAATGGGAAGTGAATATAATTTAATTATTTTAGAATTATTGACAAAAGAAGTTATATTAACATTTTCGAAGTTTTAGTGATGTTTGCAAATTTAAGCAACACTGAAAAGAATGAAATATGAACGAAAAAAGACTCAGTAATAATTACAGTTCACTGAGTCATTAAATTGTGAAAGGTAACACTTAAAGTTTTTAATGCATTATTCTACTTAATACAAACAGCTTTGAGATCTACAATGATGTCACACCTATTTTACAGAGGAAAAAGCCAAGGCTGATCCAAGTTGCATACTTCATAAAGGGTCAAGACAGCTAGAACCCACATAAGTATGACTGCTGTCTACATTGCCTGTACATGTATGTGTGGTGTGTGTGTGTGTGTGTGAGTGTGTGTGTGAGTCTATGCACACACATGTGCACATATACTTGCCCACTTTGAGCATGCTCAAAGTTCAAGTACATCAAACATTATGTGAGGTGATTCAGTTCACTTTCTTTCTTGCTGTTCATACTCAGATTTAGTCTCTTCAAGACTGTATCTGAGCCTTTTTCTTAAGTCGCAGTGCATTATGAGATTAAAGATCTGTGAGGCCCATCAAGAATCTAGAGTACAAGCTACCCACAAATGCACTTAGCTTTGGTGCTCATAAAATTTGATCCCTTTTTAATGTTTTAGAGAGAAGTTAAGTTTGAAATACTACAGGAATAAATTAGGAACATAAAAAATAATCCTGGTAAAAATTTTGTCTCTATTATGCTGATATGTTAGGGATCTAACTTCTTATATCTAGAAATTATTTATTTTGATGTTTTGGGCTTTCTTTACATTTGGAGAGCAATAGACATAAATGAAGCAAGTAAACTATTAGTAGTTAATCTTTAATAAGTGCTTAATAGATGTCAGGTAGCATTATATGTTTTTTAAATACTTTAATCATTTAAAGCAGCTTTATAAGCTGTATATATAAATATATTATATTTATATATATAAATATATATAGTATATTTATATTAAAATATAAAAATAAATATATATAATATATAATATATATAATAAAATATTAAAATAAATATATATAATATATATGCAATAGATATAAAATAGATATATTTTTATATATTATATATTATATTATTATATATTATTAGGTATATATATGTGGATATATATACACACACATATATATACATATATATATGTGTATATATATATCTCCCTTTCAAAGAAGGGAAACATGAGGCAGCACCTAATTAATTAATTTGCCTAAGATCTCTGTTATGGATTTGATATGAGGAGTTCCCCAAAAGCTCCTACTCTCAATGAAGGAATATTCAGATGTGATATAATTAAATGATGAGAGCTGAAACCGAATCAGTGCCTTAATTTGTTTGATAGATTAATAATTTGAAAGGATTGTTATATCAGGTGGTAACTATAGGCAGGTAGGCTGGAGAAGGTAAGTCACTGAGGGCATGCCTTTGGAGTTTGTATCTGGTCTCTGGATCCTCCATTGCTCTCTCTCTGCTTCCTGGCTGCCAGGAGCTGAGAAGCTATCCTCCGCCCTGTTCTTCTGCCATGATGTTCTGCCTCACCTCAGGCTCAGCAAGGGACTGTGGACTGACACTCTGAAACTGTGAGCTCCAAATAAACTTTCCATCCTCTAAGTTGTTCTTGTCAGGTCTTTTGTTCATAGCAACATAAAACAGGCTAGCAGCTCATAAGTGGTGGAGTTGGCCTCTGAATCTAAGCAACCATGTTCACATGCTTGTGAATTCCCTATGCTACTTATCTGGAGTCATTTATTGGATAGTTTAGTAAAATTTATTGACATATTTATTGACAAATGAGAGAAAATAATCAAATTACCAAATCAGGAAGGAAAAAGAACAATTGTTATGAAGGCAATAAGGAAATCTTACCAACCATTTATCTCAATAGGCTTGGAAAATAAAACACAATAAATATTTCAAAAAACACAACCAACCATGAATGATAAGAAATAATTGAATTGTCCTCGATAAATTAAATAGATTGATTAATATATTAATTAAAATATATAATTTATGCTATATATTTCATTTATATTATAATTTATAAATTATATTAAATAGATTGATTCTCTTCTTTAAATTCTACCCAGAAAGAAAGCTTTGGGTGCAGAGAGATTTACTAGTGAATTTTCATAAGATTTGGAGAATGAAATTATATTGTTCTTGGATTATCTCATAGGATAAATAACAATAACAGAAATATGGCAACACTGTCTGACTTTTAATGTGGACAGTACAAACTCAATATCAACAAAAAAGACATTCCAATATACATAACAGATTAATGAACACAGGTGAAAAAGTTCTTAAATTGCATACAGACATATATAAAAGACAATATATCTGGTGAGGGTTTTTTTTCTTTTACCATTTTTAAACTAATTAAGATAGTTCATTATGTTAACATGACAATGATAAAAATTCAACATACATTTATGGTTTAAAAATATTTGCAAATTAGAAATGATAGAACAGATAAGCAGCATTTGTAGAAAATTGCACAGAGAGAATTCAAATCATTAATTTGAAAAAGTTTTCTCCTGAGATTGGAAGAGAAAGAAGGACCTACCACCTTAAGGACTGGGGAAATAAAAACAGAAGAAAGAAAAAATCAAAGTAAAAGTACCAGACATAAGGACAAAAAAAAAAAAGATACAAGAATGTAAGTGATGTGAAGTAATACCTTAATTAATTGCATATGATGCTCTCTGTAGCTGAGTAATTTCAGAGAGTCTTTAAAATTAAAATGGGAAGTTAGTAAAGGAGTAGAATATTAGTATATATTCTATTTGTATAAACCAATAACTAACATAGAGAATATTAAGTAAAAAGAGACCATTAAACAAATACCTAGGAATAAATCTAATAAATGACATATTAGAAATGTTTTAAGAACTTTTCCCCAGTGTAAATAAAAGACTAGGGATGACTGAAGCCATAGGATGCTATAAAATGTGAAATTAGAAATTTAAATATAAAATTTAACAATTATTTAGAAAATTTAAGAAAAATTTCATTTTTTAAAATGCTTAAAAGATATTATATATATAGTGTAGCAAAGAAGTATATATATATATATATATATGTATATGTATATATCTTTTAGTCAGTTTTTCATTGCAGTGACTGAAAAGTCCCGTCAAGAATATAGAGGAGGAAGAGTTTATTTGGGGTTCATGGTTTCAGAAGTTTTAGTTCATAAATGGCCAACTCCATTGCTCTGGATGCAAGTTGAGGCATAACATCATGGCACAAGGGCAGGATGGAGGAAAGCTACTTAAGACATGGCAACAAAGAAGTTTTTCTAGTCGTAGTCCACATGATCTCTCACAGGGCTTGATTCTGCTCCACTCTTGAAACTTTCCTTGTAAGACATTCTATTCTCTTAATCTCAGGGTTCTGCCATGAAGCTTCAACTTCCTTCTCACATTTTCATGAATCACCTTCTCAGGTACTGCCTGCAGGGATTCCAAACCTGCTATACGTTTTCTGGCTACCCTCCTGTGAAATCTCAGTGAAAACCATTATGACCCTGTCACTCCAGCATCCTGTATTCCTACCGAACTACACTAGATGGTAGAGACCAAAGTCTGCCACCATCTGGATCCGTAGTCAAGCCTCTCAAGACCATGGCTGTAGCAACCTCTGAGTACCTGGATGATTAAAAAAACAAAACAATTTCACAACCAACCCCCTTGCAAGCAGGGTCCCACCATGGTCTCTTCTCAAATGAATTTTGACTTTTACACCCTTGAGCCTAAGATGGGTATGATCTTACAAATTCCTGAGATGTCCTCAAACCATATTTCCTATTGTCCTTATTCAAAGTACTTATCATCTTTTTAGTCACTATAATGCCTTTAACAACCACAACTTCCTTAGACCCCAGTTTTACTTGTACTTTTCTGGAAATACTTCAAGTTTTTCAAATTTTTATGTTTTGCTTTGTGCTCCTGGTTATCACAGTGCACTTGACTAAAAGTCACCAGCAATATCAATGCTACCACATGTCTGTATGCAGCCAAGAAATTCTTCCCCCAGATTAATTTGTCCATCACCTTTAAATTCAGAGTCTGAGAAAGCTCAAGATGTAGGCAAAATGTAGACATCTTCTTGGCCACAATTTAACATGAATGATCTTTAGTCCAATTTTAAAGAGTCTTTCTGCTCTGAAAACTATTGAGCCCAGTCTTTACTATCCACTCTCCTTTTGCCTTTTGTTCTGTTGAGTTCCAACCAAAATTATCCACTGATATAAATTTACAACCCTCTAAAGTATTTCCAGATAGAATCCTTAAACTTTTAAAAATTCCTCCACTGACAAACCAGCTCCAAAGGCTTCTGAATCACACATATTAATCAGAATAATAGCATCATGCTTGGTAGAAATAGCATCTGTTTTATTCAGGTTTCATCACTTCATCACTGTGACCAAAAAAACTTAATGAGAACAAAATAGAGGAGGAAAAGTTTATTTGGGGCTCACAGTTTCAAAGGTCTCAGTCCATAGATGGCTGTCTGCACTGCTCTGGGCCCAAGGTAAGACAGAACATCATGGCAGAAAGGAATGGTAGAGGATACAGCTCAGAATATGGCAAAAGGAAGCAGAGAGAGAGAGGTCAGCTCACCAGGGACAAAACATAAGCCACAAAGGCACACTCCCCAGTGACCTAACTCCTTCAATAACACCCTACCTGCTGCAGTTACCAACCAGTTAATTTATATCATTGGATTCATCCACTGATGAGGTTACAGTTCTCATAATCTGATTGTTTTACCTCTGAACATTCTTGCATTGTCTAACACATAAGTTTTGGGGGGGACATCACATATCCAAACCATAAAATATGTGTAAATCCAGAAAAATAACTACATATGTCATGTTTATTAACTCTCTGGTATATATCAATAATGCATATATTCCTACATTTTGTAACAGTATGCACTTTGATGCTTCTTGTTTCAACAATTTTTATCATTCTTTCTACAATGAGCCTGGAAAAATAATCCAATCTTTCCTCTAACATACTAGTTAACTTTTTAAGATTTATTAATAATGGCTTAGTAAATTTGTTCTTAACAAATTATTAGAGGAAATATTATAAATTATTTTTTCAATACAAACAAATTTAGGTAAATGCCTTTGAAGATTTTTTCAGGTACAAATTTTCAATGGTTTCAGGATATTTTGCACATTTTTCATGATGAATAAGTGACTAAATAATATTTGACAAAACACTAACCAGATACAGGATCAGCATTATTGCAGTTTGTTTTATCATGCTTATGTTACTTTTATCAATATCAATACTGCATGGTGAAAGAACAAATCATTAATAAGAACTTGTACAAATGTGATTAGGCAAGATGATTATCATTGTTTGGATATGAGGTGTCTTCCCCATCCCCCAAAGCTCATATGTTAGGCAATGCAGGAATGTTCAGAAGTGAAATGATTAGATTATGGGGGCTGGAAACTCACTAGTGGATTAATCCATTATAGTTTTAATGGACTACTGGGTAGTACATGAGACAGGTGGGGTGAGGCTGGAGGAAGTGGGTAACTAAGAGCAATCTCTTAGGGACTGTATCTTGTTCCTGGCTCCTTGTGCTCTCTTTGCTTTCTCATTGCCATCAGCTGAGCACTTTTCCTTCCCCATGCTCTTCCTCCATGCTATTCTGCCTCACCTCAGGCCCAGAGCAATAGAATTGGTGGACCATAGACTGAACTTCTGAAATCATGGGCCCAAACAAACTTTTCCTTCTCTAAGTTTTTTTTATTAGCTATTTTTGTCTCTGTGACATAAAATTGACTAGCAGGGTCATTTTAGGACAAAAGAAATTATGTTATGGTATTACCAAGAAGTCCAATGTGGTCAATGTTGGATTATGAGACAGAAATTTGGAATATGTAAGTGCTGTTAAGTGGTTAAAGATAGTCTAACATACTTTTAAGTTAAGAAACCCAAAGCTTATTAATGGGTGATTGGCACTTGAAATGCAATGTCACTGAGTAAAGCTAGCAAACTATATTGCAGGAACAAAATCCAGTCTTCAGTCTCTTGATGGCTTTTGAGATGAGAACCAATTATAGCTTTAAATGGTTGGATGGGAGACAAAAAGAACATGTGGTGTACTGTATGTAGTGCGGAATGCCTACCATATTTATTATGCTGCTCTTTACACACAATTTTAACCCTGTCATATAATGTTAAGATCATCTGTGTTAATGTCAGAAAAGCCTGGGTTGGTGTTCTAGTCTTGTCACTGATTAGCCTAGAAAACTTGCTAACCAAAACTAGATCATATGTGTCTGTGACTGGGAAGCACAAAACTATATCCCTCTAAAAGAAAACAGAGGGTATCTCATGCTTGCCTTCCTCTGCTGAATCCCAGGTTTCCTGCAATCACTTTGACAACATTTTACACAAGATGAAGTATGATGAGGATACCAGGCCCTCTTAACAATCACAGTAAAAATAACTGACCTCTGCAGATTTTCCTAAAATATATGGCCATATGAACCCACTACATGGTCATGTGAATCTCCTGCCAGGCTTCTCCCATGGCCTTGGAAGGAACCTGGTTAAGCAAAAGTCCCTGGAGCTTGAGTTTTATTTGCTTTGCTGTTTCATGTCCACCTCTGCTTTTGTTCAATCACATACTCCCCACACACCAATGGCACAGGTATAAATAATAGATTTTGTGCTTAAGTAGAATGTTTTGCTTTAATAAAACACAGACTAGCATTATTATCTATAAAAGCCTGGCCCTAAAATTAATTCTCTAATTAATGGTTATATATAGTCAGCCCATAAATTCAAGTGTAGTTTTGGATTGGAGAAGTGGAACAAGATAAGAAGCAAATTTCCTAAAGTATCACTTGGGACCTGAGTTTTGGTGCTCCACTAGCTGTGGAACTACCACTGGCTGTGTGCCCAGTAAAACAGAATAGGTGAGTTTCAATGGCCTGAAGCTCTCTTGGAAGTGGGCACTAAGAGCATTCAGTTTTGCAAGTCCCCTTTGACTAAGTTTCTAACACTGTTTGGAAGCCAGCCCATCAGAACTCTGTAAAGTATGAAAATGCTGGAGATATAAAGAAATTTGACCAAAAGTAGATCAACTCAACAAAGACATTATTCTGAAAGCACAGGAAAGTCTTTTTACCCCTAATGAATAAGCTAGCGAAGAGGCTGATATGAAAAGGAATGTAAGGTAAACCACTCAATAAAATATGTAATTCAGGAGGCATGTGTCTCAGAACCACTCCTACTCAAGAGAGCTTGGGAAAAGTGGAACTTAACTTTTCTAAGCTTCAGTGGCCTCATTTTTAAGGTGATATAGTCATATTTTACATTACAGGGAACTTTCTTCCTATGAAATTTAATTTTCATGTAAAGAAATGTCAAGTAATATCAACTAATTAGAACAAATTTTAAAAAATTAAAAATAAGAAACATCAGGAAAATACAGTTCTATTAAACATCTCTATTGTTATTCCTATGAGCTGTTGAAAACTGAAGTTTTAAGGTAAAAATAGCAAGTGTCTTGAGGTTCTTTAACCATTATGGTTAAATATTTACTTTGAAATAATGGGGATGGAAATGAATATCTGCTTCACGATTGGTTGAAGTATAATGAAACACACTCAGTAAATTTAGCTGAGTCTCCTTAAAACTGTCATTCTCATCTGTCTTACAGGACAGGTACATATATAAACAAATATAGTAATAGGCATTTAAATATGATCAGACACTTAAGTCACCTCTTCTGATTGCTTTTTATCAATATTGATACTCACTCATATTCTCCCACATGCCTGTTGATTTTTGTGCCCTTTTGACTGCTTCTGCACTTGATAGGAAAAATATGAATGTTCTTATCCCTTAAACTCAAAACAGACACTCAGTTATTAAATCTTCTTTTTTTTCCTATGGAAGGCTTCAGAAGCCATTAATAAGCATGCTCTATAAAAGATGTACCCAGTTTTACGGAAATCCATAAAAATCTCCAAGAGAACAATCTGAAACTTCAGATTTGGTTATTTTTTTTTTTTATTCATTGACATAAAATATACTTGACTGCAGTCAGTTGTTTCTTTTGACGTTTTGAGTGTGTAATGAATAAATATAAAATTTTGTTCTTTCCACAGTTTTATGAGTTGTTTATCAACACAAGGTGGAGCAGGACCAGACAGTGATGCTACTTCAAATTAAGACAAATAATGAGAAACTTTAGCATAGTGACGTTCTGTGATTGTATTTTTCCTGCACATTCAAGAAAATAACCTTTCACCTTATGTTTAATAGGTTGGTTTGACCAGATTTAAGGTACAATGGTGTCTCTAAACATGGATAAGTTTGGTATGGTAGTCTTAGAGGATACTTCTGATTTCCCGTTTATTATTGATATTTCTGAAAAATTCCAAATATATACCACATCCATATAAAAGAGAAGGCACCAACAGTATATATTTTATATACTTCTAAGATATTTTGCATCTGTGCAGTGTTTTTTGGCCAGACCAGTTCCCATGCAGCATAAAGACATAAAGCAATGGTTTCTTTGTGCTACATGTTCTTTTGCAATAGATTCGAGGAACAGCCAAGACCTTATTGGTGGGCTCATTCATGGTGATATTCCCCACTCTCACATGCTGTGAGCCATTCTTCAGTGAGGCTCACCAAAGGTGGGAAAAATCTCAGTGTTCTGAGTCCTCTGGAAAGAAAACACATTTTGAAAGGGCATGCCTATTGTTCTACAGACAATCCTGAATTTGCAAGGATCCCATAATGTGGTTAAGACATCTTGAACTCATTATTAGGAAACACACACATACACACAAAAATTAGTATGGTTTGTGCTATAAGCTATTTTAAAATTATAATTAAATATATATTGTTTGTGTTAGTCCACCCTTCTGATTTTGGTTATCTTTTAAAGTCATCTAAAAGAGAAGCTATAGATTCTGTTTTACAGTAAAGAATGCAAAATTCTTAAGAACTTTTTATTTTATGAACTTCATGTGCACTCAAATTCCATCTGGGACAATGGCATTTAGGGCAAACTGCACAAATCCTTCCCCCTCTTTTTTATTCTATTCTTTCTGTAAGAGTATGTGTAATTTCTGCTATAATTGCAAATGGTGTGATAATGTGCACTATTTCCCATGAGTGCCTGCCCTTAGGCTAAACAGCAGGAGGATTTGAATTCATTTTGATTCTGAAACATATTGAGGTTTACTCCTCTGGAGCATGGGGACTGAAGTGTTAATTACTTTGGAGGACTGAGATACTAAGTAGGGTAGAAATTCAGCCTGATTAAATTACTTGAGAACTGGGGTCAGAATACCTGTTCTTTTCAAATATATATGCAAAGTTTACTGAGATAGTCCATACAAATAGACTGTAAGCAAGTTCCATTACATTTCCAAACATTTAATGATGACAATCTGTTCATGAGGGCAGAATTCTCATGGCCCAATCAGCTCTGAAAATCATCACAACCACGATCAAATAAATTAATGACAGGCTCAAAATGAAATTTAAAAGCACGACAAAAATAATAACAATACAAAATACTTAGTGAAAAAGGTAGCAAGAATGCGAAAACTTGTATACTAAAAAACTACAAGATATTGTTGAGATTAACTGAAGAAGACCTAAATACATTGGGAAACATAAGTTTTTGTTTCTCAAAAGACATAATATTTTAAGATGCCAATTTTTCCCTAAATTAGAATTAGATGCAATATGATACCAGTCAAAATCCCAACAGGATTTTTTTTGGGAAATTGACAACCTGATTCTGAAGTTCATGTGGAAATACAATGGCTTAGAATAATCAAAACAATTATAAAAAAGTAAAACAAAAATTAAGAACTGTTTGGTTTAATACGACATAAATTTACATTAATGAATAAAATGTGTTATTAACTTAAGGATAGACAACTAATTTAATGGAACATGTCACAGAATTCAGAAATAAATTCATGTATGTATGGATAAAGACATAAATAATTCCATTTTGCTTTTTCAGTGAATGCTACTGTAACAAATTAATGTATTTACTGGTTTGATGGAGTCATAAACTGTAGTTTAAATGACAGACATGTATTTCTTCATAATTCAGGAATAGAGAAGTTGAAGATCCAGTTATTGGAACTCTCTTTGGTTGTAGATGACTGTCTTCTTCAGTTCTTCACTTGGTTTTCCTTCTGTGTATATCTATCTTCTAAGTACCAGTCCTCTTAAGAAACCAGTCATCTTGGATTAGGGCCCACACTAATGATCCATACCATATTAATCACCTCTTCAAAGGCTTTATCTTCAGTGGCATTTGAAGGTACCTCGGATTCAGATTTCAACTTAACAATTTCTGGAGGATATAGCCCATAATAATATTCATGTGCACACAAATGAACTCCAATTCACATCTCAACATAAGTCTCCAGAAATACCTATGAGTGAATGACAGCAGCATTATTTCTAGTTTCCCCAAATTGTAAAGGACCTAAAAGTCCCTCAATGGTGAAGGATCAACATCTGTTATGTTCAGACAATGGAATGCCAGTCAACCATCAAAGGAATAATCAACTGATCTGTGCTATGCCATAGCTGCCCCTCCCAAACACTGTGCCTAGAGAACAAGACCAGGTGCAATAGATCAAAAACTTCATGACCCCATTCAATGCCACATAGCTAAAAAAGCACATTTAATGAAATTAGTTCATTCATTGCTTAGCACTGTGGGTTGGAACAGGGATTAACTGTAAATTGTTATGAAGGATCTTAATGGGACGAGAAGGTAAACATATTCTAAAACTGATTTATTGAGGTTCGTTGCATCGTTTGGTAGCGTTTGTAAATATCATTGAAAATTGTTGAAGTACAAACAAAACATGGGTGAACTTCATGTTCTGTAAAACATACCTCAGTAAAATCGTTTAATAGAAATTAATTCAAAAATGAATCTTAGATATAAATGTAAAGCTTAATACTATAGAACTTCAAAAAAGAAAACATGAAGAAGGCTGTTGCAACTTTGGGTTAGGCAAATATTTCTTAGATACAAAAACAAAAATGATGATTCAAAACTAAATATTGATAAACTGAAATTCAAAATCAAAATTTAAATTATCTGCCCTTTGAAAGAGACTCTTAAGAGAGTGAAAAGACAATCTCCACAGACATGGACCCTTGCTTGGAAAGATTTGAGGAGAAGAAAGTCATTAAAATGAGTCTCAGAAATGGAAACATTTTACCAGATGGGTGGCGGTTGAGGAGAGAAATCAGGAGGAGGAATAACATTCCTCAACATGTGCAGAGTGACTCAGTGTCACATAAATATATGAATAATATTTTCAGCAGAGTGAAGGGTATCAGGTGAGACAGTGAGGCCAATGAAGTACCCGAAGCAGGCAGAGCATAGATTAGAAGTGTCCTGGTTTGCCCTTCAAACTAGATATGTGACTTTCGCTCTATGCATTGTAGACACTGAGAGGTATTATTAAGTGGTTTCAGGATGTCTCTGTGCAGCATATGAAGATAAACTCACAACACATTTAGAAGGCAAGCAGGAAAACACATGCAGTGACTGTTTCACTAATCCAGGGGAAGTCATGGTGGCCTGGTTTAAGAGAGTGGCAGTGCAAATGGAGAATTTGAGACATTTTAAGTATATAGATTCAATAAGTTGGGAGGTTAGGCAGTGGAGAACTGAGGACCTGGTTAGGAATAGAAGGGAGTTAAGGGTGACTCATGGGTTCCTAATGTATGAAAAATAAATATAATTTATTTAACCAAATGAATCTATATACTCATTGGTATCTCATTTTGTGGAAGAACTCTTGCTTTCTTAGCCATTTTTTTTTTAAATCATTAATAGTCGTTGAATTGATTTAAAGAATTGTGAACAGAAGAAATGAAAACGTTTTCAAATCATTCACAATAGGATGGCAAGAAAGTATCTCTCTAAATATACAGTATATTATTATGTTAATTACTTTGTCTTAGATCAAAGTCATTCTTCGTCTAAATTCTGTAATACTAGCTGTTTTCCTGACTTACCATCTATATACTATTAGTTTGTATATTCCAACCCTCTCTATTCCCAGTATTAAGAACAGGGTTTCACACAGTAAACATCAAGTCTTGTTAGAATCAGTGAATGAATGAATGAGATGATTGTTCCAAAAATACCCATCAGTTGTTCCATTTGTCCAAATAATTTAACAGCTAAACTTCTTTACAATAATATGATAATGGTAGAAATATTTCCACTCAGTTTCGTTGGCTATCATAATTGGGTCTCAGCCACAAATATCTTACTTCCTGAAATGCAATCTAAGTTATAACTTTAACAAAGTATCCTTTACCTAGGAAATATAAATAAATAATATTTTCAGAAACTGGGGATGATCTTGTGAATATTCAGAGTTACTTTTAGATAGAACTCAGTTAAAGAAACGCATATTAAACTGCATAGTACATGTTTTTTTTTTATTCTGTCTGTCACGCTATGGGTTGTTGCCTGGCTGAGTACCAAAGCAATTCCAAATTCCAGCATTCAGAATTTTACGTGAAACTTACCTAGGACAAAGGCTGCTTGTATTTTTTCAATGGTCACTTTCTTTCATGGCCTGGCACATAAAAGATGTAGACTTTTCTCCCTCTATTCCTGAATAATGGATTTTTAAAACCATATTAGACATCTCCAACATAATATACAACCCAAGGACTATGTGGTAGAATATCTTAGGAATGCCCTGCCAATAAACACAAAGAACTAATCAGCCCACACTTTGGTTTTATTAGCCTACTCTCCTCCCATGAGATACAGCAGTAGTAAAATTAATTCATCCAGCATTCTTCAATACTTGCCAGATAAGAAGGGCTACTCGCTCCCAGTTCAGTGACAGATTGATAGTCGTGTTTTGGAAATGTTTGTACAAATACAAGGGCTCAGTCTCAGTGCACTTTATTTACTTGGGAGACAGTTGGCAGGAAGTGATATACCTTACCTGGCAGGAGCAGTGAGTGTGGGGGACTTTTCTTTCATTTTCAGTTGTGCATGGTTTGGTCTGAAGAAAAACGATGCAGAGCACACACGTATACAGAATCTATGAGGAAGGAAAGCAAACTGCCATTAAAATTAATTTCACCCTCTACATCTAAGGTGAAATCCACATTATCCTGTGAACCCCAAGGGCAAATTCCAGAAAGTTTTGGCTACTTCTTGGGTCTCATGTTTGAACTTTTGAACTTCCTTCTTTGTAGCCACAGAGCCAGGTTTCTTACCTTGGTTGATTCTGATGCTGGGAACACCATATCCATGATTTCAGGCCCAGAGAATTCCAGTCAAACAACCTCTCTCATCAGAAGTGTTCTCGAGGCGGGTGAGGAGAATAGGGGGCTTACCTGGACTGGAGTATACTTTTTTTCTTAGGATGGTCCTCAATCTACCTTGTGTTTAGGGACATTTCCCATACCTGGTGTGCACTGGTGGTAAAGCAACTCAGAACATTTTTTCTTTCCCTTGCTTTGTATTATCTCCTCAACTACAATTGTACTAATTGTACCATGCTATTCTACTACCAAGGACAGATTGGCAGTTAGGTGACTGGCAAACATGTACAGGTTGGGCAGTATATGCCATGATCTGGTGCAAGAAGCCAAACCAGAAGAGTTTACCTATGAACTGAGCAACTCAATAAGTCTGTATATAAATGCTAGATCTACAGAATATTCTGGACAATTAAGGTGAAGATGTTCATATCGGTCATGCATTGAGATTCTCCCAATACCCTTCTTCTAGTACTTCATAGACTAGAGGGAAGCTCAAATTGGAAAGTCTTGGTCATTAAAAAAAAAAAAATTTTAAATAGTGCAGAACTTCAAAATATTTAAGGTTCATAGTAATGATAGATTATAGCTAAAATGTGTAAGGTTTAACTATACCAACATCAAAAAGACAAAATATTTTAGGAAATTAAAAAAAGTAGGTAAAACGGTTCAGGAAAGGTCTTACCTTTTATAGGGTAGAGAAATAGCAAAACTGGTTAAATAATAACATTTTTCTTTTTGTTATGCAATCCTTCCTATTGGTTTTACATTCGTACTGGTACCAGGATTCCTGCTTTGTTTCCTGGTTTCATGTCTCATGTTTGCATAGGAACATAATTAGAGGAATAATGGGGGGCAGGGTCATCTCTTTCCTAGGTCTTCTCCTTCTGAAAAAGAAAAGTTTTCCTGGGTACCTCCAAGTGGACATCCTCTAGGAATTACATTGACTGGATTGTGTCCCTGTCCCATTTCTTACTCTATTACTGTAAAGGACAATGGAGACACCATAACTGGAACAGAGTAACTATCTGGCACAATTTGGATATTTAATAAGAGTCTACCAAAAATGTCCACCACAATTCCTTTCTTATATATTATGTTAAAAATGCTGATGTTAAAATGAAACATATTAGTCTTTCTCAAATGGATATAATTCAAAGCCACATCCATGTTCAAATTCAGTATTTTGGGTCATGTGTAATCTCTAACAGATTCCTGCTTAGTTTTTTATATTCTACATTAGAAGAAAGCAAAATACGAACTTCTTACCAAATCTAGCTTACTTGTTCTTATATGGCCCATGGGTTAATTATGTTTTTATACTTTTAAATGCTTACATTTTAAAAACGCACACATACATACATACACACACACACCACACACACACACACACACACACACACACACACACACACACACACACACAGAGTCTTCCATTCCCTGGTATTCATGAGAGATTGATTTCAGTAACCTTCATTCAAAAATTTATGGATGTCCAAGTACTTTATATAAAATGGTGTAATATTTACAGATAATCTATTCATATCCTCCTGTATTCTTTAAATCATCAGAGGTTGCTTATGATATCTAATACAATGTCAATATCACATAAATTGTAATATGCATTGCTTAGGGAATAAAAACAAGAAAAAAATGTCTGCTCATGTTCAATAGAATGTAATTTTTTCAGAATATTTCTGACCCATGATTGGTTGAATCATGGTTGCAGAATTATAGATATGGAGGTTGGAACTACATATGTTCTTTATTTTTCTTCTTGCTCTGTAAAGCCTAAAATATTTATTATGTGGTCCTTTGCAGAATAATGTTTGCCAACCTCTTTACCATATGACTTTGGACTAGAAGACAAGTTACTCATGCCAACATAAACAACATGCAGTAAAAGATCACTTTTTTTTCTTGGTACCAGGGATTGAACTCAGAGGCTCTTAGCCATTGAGCCACATTCCCAGCCCTTTTTCAAAATATTTTATTGTTGTTTTGAGACAGGGCCTTGCTAGGTTGCTGAAGTTGTATTTGAACTTTTGATCCTCCTGCCTTATCCTCCTGAGCTACTGGGATTACAGGCGTGATCACTTTTTAAATATGGTCTAAAAGGGATTGATAGTGGTTGATAGTTGGGCAGCAGTCTTATGTGGCTTTTGCTCCCATATTAGTTTCCGTGAGGTTGTTGTTTCAGGCTCCTTGGAAACATTTAGTCTGCCTTCCTACATGTCCTTATGAGATGTCAATACAAACTTTGGTGACCAGAGTATGAAATATAAAGAAAACCTGACAGGGCTACCAAGAAACTGATCTTACTTGTTCTCCTAAAACACAGTCTGCTGTTCTGATGGCCCTTCCACTTTTCCATCTGCCTATGAGTGAAATAAAAACAATGAAAATTAACAAAAGAATGTGGCTGTTTGCAGGAGCACCATTTCAGCCCTTTGTAAATGCCAGGATTATAGGCATTATCTTTAGAACCTACCAAGTCAGTGGCTTGTAATTTGTTTGTAAAGTTTTCTAAATCTAACTTTCTTAATTGAACAAAATGGAAATCTAATATCTACAACTCAGGATTTTTTTTTTTTTTCTGTTGTGAGTCTCAGAGAATGCACCTGTGTTGTTCTTTAGTTCTAGTATATGAGAAGCAATGTTTATTTCCATATCACCCAGTGATTTGGGAAGAAAACTCCCCCTCATCTCTGGATTCTGTTTCCTTACTCATTATTACTCTTTGAACCTGAATATCCCCCCCAAAGACTCAGGTGTCAAAGGATTCTTCCCCAATGCAACAATGTTCAGAGTTGAACTCTGAGGAAAGGATTGTATCATGAGGTCCCTGAACACATTGCTGGATTAAGCTATTGATGGATTAATAATCTGATGACATTAGTGAGAGGTGGTGGGAACTTAGGAGACGGGACCTAGTTTGAGGAAGTAGATATCTCTGGGGACATGCCCTAGAAAGGTCTTTCTAGTTTCTGATACCTTTCATGCTCTCTCTCTGCTTTCTCGCTGCCACCAGGGGTGAACAGCCTGCCTCTGCAATGCCCTTCCACAATGATGTTTTGACTTGTTACAGACTTAAACGCAATGGAAGCAGCCAACAACCATAGGCTAAACTTCTGAAACCGTGAGCCCAAATAATCTTCTAAGTGATTTTCTTAGGTATTTGTCATAGTGACAAAAGCTGACTCACATACTCAATAAGTGAGTTTGTGGAAAACCTATTATTTTAAAGTAAGAACAGTCATTTCTCACTAGATTGCCTGATTTTCAATCACTTCTAAGACAGGTTTAATCTCCCTGGGTAGAACCTCATTTTTGTTGTTAGTTATAAGTGCCCTGAGGAGATATGAATAGCTAGATCACCAAAATTTTTCAATCATGTCATTTCAGAATATTTAAAGGGACAGACACACACAGGTTATATTGGAGATGTCCTTCATTTCAAATCTTGAAAAAGTTTTTTCTTGATATCTGTGGGGTGGTTTTAAGCCATCTGTATGGATTAGTAGCTAGAATAATCTCCTTTTAAAGAAGCTAATTTCATATAATCAGAAAATAAATCAACAAACTAGTTATCAATATAGGTATCTAATGATGAGAGGAAATATATTTTCTGAAATCTTGCTCTAATAAATCCAAGAAATGCAATCTTAAAGTGCCATGTACTTCTTTTAAAATATAATCATGATGGAACTTTCCCTTTCCTGCTTTTTGAATAATTTAAACCCATATATTTTCTATTTTATATAATTATAATGATCTTATTTTACAGTCTTGTGATACAGATCTTATTTTGTATACTATCTTTGATTTTTATGAATCGTACTTGAGAAGAAGCTATATGAATTAAAGACTGGGGAGAGATGCTAATTTCTGATGTAGGAAGTCTCCAATAAATTGAATGCTACTGGACACTTCAAATTAAGCATGAGGTTGAAACTCATTTTCATAGTTGAAGGAAGAAAGTAGCCTACCCCTACTCTTGTTTTCTATATATTAACCCAATGATAATTTTATTCTTTGAAAAATTAAAATTGTTATTAATATTTAGTCAAATGTCTCTTATGGAATAATGTTTGCTTTCCTGAAATTACTGCCAATTCTCCTTTTAAAATTATACTGTTAGATTCAGAGGTTAATAACCTATCTAAGACTTTCCAACCATATGTGAAATTGATCTTCCCTCTTTGGAAGAGTTGTTAAATCGATGGGAGTGTTAGATTGGGGGTTCCAGAAGCCAACAAGGAGATATGGATTCATGTTAGTGCTCCCAGGAGAATTAATAATAGAAATCAAGGAAGAGAAAGAAGTCAAGGAATGGTGAAGCTTTCTAAAGTCTCATTCTCTGTTCAACAGCCAAGAGCTCTCTAAGTATAAAATCACACAGCATTGTGTCTCTTCCCAGGACAAGGGAGATTATTTTCCTTTCAGGGCCATTCAGCCTTAATAGGGGCTATCCAGAAGGAATGGAGCGAAGGCAGAAATTCTGCTTTATTTGTCCCTAAGAGATTCCGTAGCTCAGAGAAGTCCTCTGAAGAAAGTCACAGATGCAAGCATTAGAAGCAAAGCACACAGACTGCGAAATGTACCCCAAAATAACACAATGGTGTCTAACACAGGAAATTAATCCCCAAAGAGGAAAGCTACATGTTTTTTGACACTGACCAGTTTAAAGCATACTTCTTAAACTATAAGGGTTCATTTTGTTCCAGGGCAATTTGATCATTAAGTGTCTTGAGTCCACTTTCTGAAGTTAATCCCCAAGATTATGTGTATTTTCTCTTTGATTTAAAAATTGTATTTCACCCACCCTCAGTTTGTATGTTAATAGAATCATTTCTGGAAATCTCAAACAAGAAGCGGGTACTAAAATAAGAGTGTCTATTGCCTATACATTTCACATGCAAAAAATATATTTTGAGAAATAATTTAAAATAAATATTGGTTACCTTGAAATTGTTGGTTTGTTCATTATTAGATCAAATATTTTGGCATAGATGCATTATGGAATTTCTGTCTTATGATAGAAACTAAATTATTTAGGTATAGATTATTTAAGGTCTCTAAAATGAGCAGGAGGAAGACATTTCTTTAAAAACCCATGCAAGTGTAATCAAATGTTCATAGTACTAAATAAATATGTTATTTGTTTCAGTTCAGAGGTTTGTAGTTGAACATTTTTCTTTCAAAGGATGATACCAAGTAGAAAGTATAGATATTTTGAATATTTAATGTGTATTTACTCTTGGATTGTCCTGTTACCTGCATTAGTGGGTGTAAAATATGTAGTGGAATATTGACCAGATCAGTCTCATTTCATCTTATTGCCTTCCTCCATGTTCTTACTTTAATTATAAAAGTAACATTAATAACAGCTCTGTTAAGAGAATGCACTAGTGTTCTTCAGTTTAGGAAAGGCTTTCTCTCTTAATTCTCTCTCAAGCACCTTTTGATAATATATATGCAAGGTCATGAGTTTTCTACAAAAATTCTGGTACATTGAATAGTATCATAAATAAGATGTTCATTTGATCCTTTAAGACAAAGCACCATAATTGTTTAAGTGGATTACATATCTCAAAGACAATGTCTTCATTTCTTAGAGTTGTTTCCTTTGCTAAAACTTTGAACGATGCCCTCGAGCTGTCCTGGGGGCAACTGACATCCAAGTTTTGGGGAATCTCACTTGATACCCTGTGACCAGAGCAACTGTTCAGGAAATTTATAAGGGGAAAGTGTTAGCTCAAAGGTGTGTCAATACTCTCCTTGAAAGACTCTCTTCAAACTATTATTTGAGATTATAAAGATCTTTTAAATTTTATCTCCATAACACAATGAAGATTGAATCTTTAGAATAATTTTGTATAGAATAGATTTTCTAGCATTTTCCAAAATCCTTGAATTATGTCATTTTGTAGGGTTCATAGAGACTTACCACTTGGACACCAGCAAGATCAGTGGAACAGACCACCCTGCTAAGTAAAGGGTCTTGCATTAATTAGTTTTTTCCTGTTATGAAACAGCTGTATAGATGCGAGAGATGTATGGGAGACAAACCAAAATCCCGATTGAGAGAGACTAATTTTCCCTTTGTGTTCAAACAATACTCTTGGCTAATTACTAATGTTCCAAAACTATAAAGCACTGTAAGTCTTAAAGATATACATATATATGTAAGTATAAGTATACATTTATATGTACATATACACACTCTGAGATATATATATATATATATATATATATATATAAAACCTGCATTATGTGTTAGCCATGCTAATGACAGTTTCTTCTGCTTAGTTGCATCCTTTAACTGAATTCAATTTTAGATTTCATGGGTGATTTAAAATAAGCTGTAGAGCAACCCAGGGATGATGCTAAACACACACTCAAGAGTTCTATTAATGCAGCAGATTAGGCAAGGCTTTGGAGAGCATTCTGAAGAGTTTTAAAGCTCCCATGGATTATCATCTTTGCTTTAATATTCCATCAAGGCCCTTGGTTCAAGGTCTTTGGTTCAGCTGTCAATTTTTCTATCTAACAGGCATGTATAATACAAATTTCTCCCAGATGTAAGCGCCTGTGTTTTTGGGGTAGCATTAAAGGAGTAAGATATACTGAGAAAATCAGCTTTTACTTTTGAACTGTATGCAGCTTTATTTTTAGTCATATGAGCAGTTCAGAAATACAGTCTAATATGGACTTGGCTTGAGTGTACTTATTATGAATCTCTTAAAGTCTACTAAATTCCAGGACTGGGCTTGTAGCTCAGTGGTAGAGCACTTGCCTAGAAAATATGAGGCATTGGTTTGATCCTCAGCACCACATAAAAATAAATAAAAAGTGCCTGACAACCAAATGTCATGGCCAAGAAAGGCCTTAGTAGTAAGACCCAAACTAAATGCAATGCCATTTCCTAGATGGGATCCCAGGACAAAAAAAAAAAAAAAAAAAAAAAAAAAACCCAAGGCAATCTGAACAAAGCGTGCGCTTCAGTTAATAATAATGTGTCAGTATTGGTTCCTTAATCTTAAGCGTGCCATAGCTAATGTGAGATGTCCATAATGAAACCTAGATGGCAGTTGTATGGAAACTCTATACTATTTAGTTTTCTGTAAATCTAAAGCCATTCAAAAGTCAAATATTATTAAAAAATGTTTTCACAACTAAAGTAACTCTGAGATATATAGCTAGATATGTAGATAGATACAAATACAACAAAGATAGAAGTTCTGTGTGCTCCCTGTGATACACACGATAGGGAACTAAGTGCTCTACCTGCCTTCTCCTGTGTAATATGCCCAACACCTTTGTGAGATAGATATGGTTAATATTGCTTTCAAAGTTGAGAAATCACGACTAAGCAACCTTCAACAACATGGTCAGGGACCACAGTCAACAGTTGGTGGAACTAGAACCCAAACTCCACTGCCTGACCCAGAGCCAAGGGCTGCCTGGCATCCTGCCTCACTCAGGGTATCCATCACGTCGTCTCCCACACAGAGATGCTTCTTCCTTATAGAACCATGGTGTCATAATGCCACGGGTTTTGTCACTTTGCCAGTGACAGCAGAACCTCTGCCTGTATCTACCATTTATCACACACTCATTTCACTTAAACATGCGATGGTGGTCTGTAAGTGGAGTGATTTTCTCATATTTAATGTGTTTTATAAACAGATCAAATAAAACATTTAGGCTAACTAATGCTGTCTCTCTGATTTTCAGCTGTTCACTGAATTCTTGCCTTGTTTTTTCTGTTTTATATGGAGTAGATTTGCTTTTTCACTTTTATTTTGGCTTACCAGTTTTCAAAACGAAAGTCACCGATAGTTTCCTAATGTTATTTTAACACACTTTTGCGGGGGAGGCAGGTAACAGACACAGGAAGGTTTAAAACAGTTTGTAGCTCTGAGTTCTCTCTTCAAAATCAGTAGTTTGAAGAATAGACGAAGGGATTTTTTAAATAAAATTACATAAGTGTCCTTGCTGTGTTTTATTATTCATAAAGTCTTGAACTTCCTCTTGGTTCTTTTTCTCCCTGAAGAAGAGAGAGAAGACCTCTTTGTACAACTATTTGGATGTCAATGAAGATACTGAAGAGTAGTTCATCTGTTTCCTGGATTAGGCATCTTCTATCAGGCTTATAAATAAGAACTCCAGCAGTTCCATTAAGTCAGCAAGCATGAATGGGCCTTTTTATGTCAAATGTGAATGAAATAGCATTTCCACGGGTGTGGTGGGGAACACTGATACAGTTTTGGAGCAGAAATTGCTAATAGGTTTTCCTATCTGTGTGTTGGCTCTAATTTTTTTTTTTTTTTTATTTGAAACAAAACTTGGAATCCCAATGTTAAGTTTTGTTTCCTCCTGGATACTCTCCTTCTAATGGGATTGAAATGGTTATTAACTTCTTATGTGAAATATGAGTGTTTGTGTGTAAACATGTAGATTTTATTGTAAAATTATCTTTTGATTGAAGCAGTTTTAATGAAGTAATGGGTTTGGGGATCTATACAAACTTCTTCATAAGCACAAAAATTTTAGCAGCCATTTCATTCCTTTAAAATTGCTAAATTATTTTTACCTAAAAGGCTTAGAAAAATCCTTGGGAAATATCTTCAAATAGAACAGAACTCATGGAATTAGTGCAAAAAATATGCATATATATATATATTTAATTTTCTTCTTTATATATGCCTTTACATGGTTAAAAATAACAGAATTCAAAATACTCTGGTTTGGATTCATGTTTCACTAATTAGAATAGTAAAATTTTCTTCATATTTCCTGAATGAATAAATAGTACCAAAGTTAAAATATAGACTTGGAAATTATTGTAAGGATTTGGATAACATTTCCTTCATTGTTGACATAATAAGCATATTTTCGTGAGAAAGTATAGAACTACTGTGATCCACCAAAGATAATGTTATATTTAGTTTATCCTCATGTGTCCACAAAAAGCAGATAATACTTATTAATGAAATTAAACTACCAAACTACCTAGTGTTTGTTATTACTAGATTTATCTCATAACAATGAACAATATTGATTCTAGCATTTCAGGTCTCCAGGAAAGCTTCTGCATGGCTTCTTTATTTTAGTGTTTCTTGGGACCCTTGGAGCTTGATTC
This sequence comes from Sciurus vulgaris, assembly GCF_902686455.1. NCBI lineage: Eukaryota > Metazoa > Chordata > Mammalia > Rodentia > Sciuridae > Sciurus > Sciurus vulgaris. Next base: position 17,156,762 of record NC_136470.1, on the reverse strand, counting down.
CTTCCCATGGGCTCCTAGACGTACTAGAGAGAACTATGAATGCCAAGGAAAAACTGTAATGATCATCATCTGCCTGAAAGCTTCTTAAATGGAGAGGAAGACAGTTTTTTGTTTTTAATAAAGTAAGATATGTTCATTTTTACACTTACCTTCCACTATTATTTATTTATCAACATAAGTCTATTGCATATTTTTAAAAGTACTTGTCTTCACTGATTGGAGGCATTCTCCCATCCTCTGCTGTTCCCAGTATGTGGGCACACTTGAATGTTCAAGGGATCACAGAAAAGTCTTTTAATACCAAAAGTCTTTGAGAAAACATTCTATTTTCCTTCATAGTGATTCAAATCAAATAACGTTCAACCCGATATGTTATTATTTTCATTCCACAATTATACCATGTAAGGCTACCCAAACATGGTTTAATTGAATATATCTTACCTTCTTTTGTAATAATTCACCTTTTCATTGCATACCTGCAAGTGACAATACTTCTAAACACCTACTGAGTAAGCAGGATGAACAGTTGAAACCATTATGAATGTTTGGAAAAAATGCAGGAAAAAGCAAAGTCACGTCTCCCCAAAAATATATATCTGTCACTCTGAATTCCATGGGTTTGTATTGAATTGTTAATTCAAAAAAACAACAACAACAAAAAAGGTAAATCTCTAAGTCACTTCTTGCAACTGAGTTATTACTAGTAGTAAAAGATCAGTTCCCTCAGATACAATGATCTAAAAGTATGAAAAATTAAGAGAAATATTAGGATTTATAGAAAGTATCAATGTTCCATGAACTGTCACACCCTCGAACAGCTCTGGGAGGTTAGGCACATAATTCCTTTCACATATGGTGCATTTTTTTCCTATGTTGAATTTTTAGGGCAGCAGATACAAATGGAGTTAGCTTGCATTAACATGACCCCTTAAATATTATTACTCAACATGACTATATGATAAAAACTAATCTTCCATTTTACTGAGCATATGGTCTTTATTCTATGGAAAGCAGCTGTCGCTAATTCAGTCATATCTAAGAGTAACTCCCACCTGTCAAATGTATTTGGATCCATTTATTCTTCCATAATGAGAACATTCTATTGGTTGGGTTTTTTTCCTCCCTATTTAAAGCAAGGCATAGCTCTCCTTTTTTTTTTTTATGAACCAGGATTATTAAAATTAAACTTTAAAGTGTGATATAATGATTTCACTTCCACCAAATTAAAGAGAAGAATTTCAAGGAAAATAAATACTTACTATTTTATAGAGATATAAATATGTGAATGTATGTGTGTGCAGGAATTTATGTTCATCTTTATAGATTAAGATGCAAATGAGTTCCTTACATATTACCAAAACTCACCTTAGATCATTACTTAACACATTCAAAAACTAATAAAATTAAAACCACGTTTATTCAAATACTCATACAATTAAAAATAGTACAAGGAATATTCACTACATTCACTACAGAGGAGAACTGCTTTCATAGAATGATAACTGGATCCTGCACCATTCTTTTTTGGTGGGAGTGGTACCAGGAATTGAGCTCTGGGGCACTTGACCACTGAGCCACATCTCCAACCCTATTTTGTATTTTATTTAGAGACAGGATCTCACTGAGTTGCTTAGCACCTTGCTTTTTGCTGAGGATAACTTTGAATTTGTGATCTTCCTGCATCAGCCTCCCCAGCCACTGGATTACTGGTGTGTGCCACAGTGCTCTGCTTGATCCTGTACCATGCTTGAGTATCTATTAACTTAATTTCCTGGCTTCTAATCCATAGGAATGGATAAATATTTTAATTACAATGTGCAGATTTATTTGAAGTTGCTTTCTTGCCCTACTCAAGATGTTCTTATTATACTGCAGTATACTAAATTTTCTTGTCAATTGCTATTCCTCTGTAACTCAGATAGTTTGATGGGAGGTAGGGACCTAGTTTGACACTGATGAGTTCATTCTCTGAAATAAAGTGATGGAAGCTCTTCTGAGGGAGTTTCTTATCCACAATGCCACAAGCACATACATCCATGTTGTATTTTTGATTCAGAGTTTAATCAAGTACTTCCTCCTTTGAACCATGAGATACAAGTGACAGATAAAAATTAGGCAAGTCTGAGCTAGATCAGTGTCTTCTGTCAGATATTTCATGGATTTGGGAAGTTCATGAACACAGATTCAAGTCCCATGAGCCAGTGTCTCTTTCAAGTTTCTGTGATTAATTTCAGTGTGGATGGTTGGAAAGTTTTCAATATACATCTAGAAACCTGGATTCCTTGTGTCCCCAGATGGAGATGGTAGAAATGCAAATATAAGTACCGATCTAAAAAATCTCCTTTTTCATTCATACCCCTTTCAGGCAGTTGATCACCTGTCACAACTTTGTACCTCTTCCTTCTCCTGCAATTTTAAGGGAGAGTGAAGACGAACAAGAAATGGGAAAATTGATCTGGATTCTAGCATCACGGCTGGGTTGGGTGAAGGGATGGACATTAAAATTTCCACAATTAGTGAACAAGCTTTAATTTCTTTCTGCCTGACCACTGGGAGCCCCACTGGATGTGGCCACTTCTTCACTCACCATTCTTGCCTTGGCACATCTCCTCCTCCTCCTGTGTCATGTGATAATGTATGTTCAAATTCCCCATTATACATGGGACGTAAAGGTGGGGCAACCAAATTGTGGTTTTTGATTCAGCTGTCTCAATTCTTCACCAGAAAAATATTGGGTGTAAATGCTTCTTCTGTGATCAGCACAGATAATTGTTAGATATTTAATAGGCAAGCGTTGTATGAATAATTCACTCACATACTAACATCTTACAGTAAGACCCAGTTTGTTTAGAATTATTAGAAGGCTTGTGGAGTATGCAAATTAAATAGAACAAACATTGACTATCTCTGGGGACTATGACTTTAAAATGCTGTGGCCTAGTATAGTTCTTTCAGTCCTCAGTGGGGTGGTAAAGGATCTGGCGGCAGGGGGTGGAGGGGGCGGGCTTGGGGGGAATATAACTAGTAAATAGAGGGAAACAATTTAAGAAACAAACCATTTCCTAATGTGATGTACGAATAACTTGTTTCTTTATAAGAAAGGATAAAGTACTTGAATTTAATCTTAAAACAATGCCTTATATACTTTAAAGTAAAATATAGTTTACCATATAAAATACTGCAAGTTGTCTAAATAATTCATCTCTGTAACTCATCCCTGTCAAAATAGCATCACATAAGAATTTAGGAACATTAGCAATATATCACCTTTAAACATATTAACAAGACTGATTCATTTAATCCACAGCACCTACAAATTTAAGTCTACATGTTCAAAATGTACCAGTAAAAATATATATATATATGGAAGTAAATGTATAGTATTATGCACTATAGGTTGTAGTATAACTAAAAAACCCACAAGTAAAATTGATAATATTGCAAATAAAATCAACATGATTCATAATGTAAAAGCAAAAATAGTTGCAATGGATAATCACAATCGACCTAAAACAAGACTGAGGTTGTACTGATAGCACATGATCTTTCTAGAATAGAATGATTTCAACTATTTTTTCTACATTCTAATTGTGTGACACTCAGAAATTATAGTAGACAAAAATAAATATTTAATAACTTTTGATAATGTGTTAAGTTTAATAATGACCATTGAAATCTTTAGTCATATATTACAACCCAAAGCCTATTGAGCTATCAATACTTTAACAAGAATTTAAGGAAGGATTTCTCATTCATTGAGATGGCTTTTTGTTCCCATTGCTATTCATACTTTGAAAATAGCCTTAGGAAGATGATAACCTAATAATTCATAATTCAGTGGGTATGGTTTATATATGGGTATATGCGGATAACAATACACTGGATTATTTTGCAAAAGATTCTGAGCAGAGCTATAAAAAGTTTTCTAAAAATTTCTTAAAGGAAGACATACCCAGAGTTGAAGAAAATTTACAAAATGTTGTTTTATTGCTGGGAGATTTGCAGAGTAAAACCATCTTTCTTCATGGTGAACGGTCAGAACATAGTATATTGCTTCTGGTCAACTCTGTAGAAATAATAATGATAAACCCTGAAGTAACTGAGGAAAGGAAAGAAAGGAAAGGGCAGCCAGGTTTTCTTTCAGCTGTCAGTCATGGTGGAGCTAAGGAAGGGTGCCTCCCTGGGTGGAGAAAACGATCCTGGTCAATTACCAGCTCCCTTTTGGACATGCCGCCCTCAGGGACAGCTGAGGAACAAGTGAGGATTTACCACTTTTGTCACGATCTGGAAAGGAAACAAAGGTTCCAACTTACATGGAGACAAAAAGGGATGCATGATGTAAGGCCTAAAGTTCAAAGCAATATCTTTGGGGTAGTTTCTAAGGAAAACTAAGCAAAACTCTGAATCAAATGGCTCATTTATTTCCTTCCCTCGTCTATGTGATTGTCAAACCTCAATGTGTTCAAACATCATTTAGCATAGCTATTAAAATGCAGATGCTGATATTTCATTAAGTGAGGCAGCTGCTTCCCAAGTGATTCGGTTACAAGAATTGATGAGCTACATTTTGAAAAACCTAACTGCCTCTTGCTATTCTTTCTTCTTCTTGGGAGATGACCTCCCTCCTACTCATAGATGAAAACTGGAGCCATCAGAGGGAAGTTGTCTGAAATTGCTCTTTAAATACACTTGCATTTGCAGTCTTTTCTTGAAATTCTGTTCCCCTTGGCTTCCTTGGAATCCACACAAAGTTTGATTTTTGCTACTCTCTGTTGTAGGAGGAGAGTTTTCCATTCTTTCTGGATACTTTAGACCAATTTGTCTTTGTGTTACACAATTATTCAATGCAGATTATCCTCTTCAGCTTTCTCATTTTCTCCCTTTCAATCCCTGTTTTATGTGGTCTTATTCTTTGCATAAATATGGCCATGGTGTTTTTGCAATGAGTTTCAAATGTACATCCATGAGTTTGACTCTTGTCTTAGATCTTTACCTAAATATGTATCTAACTGTCTACCTGCTGTTCCTAAAACTGATCTTATAGGCATTCCATGCTTGATACGTACAAAAACTAGACTCAGTATCACTCCCTTCCTTCCTTTAAATTGTTAATATTTTATTTCTCATTATATGATCAGAATGATACTAGATTTTCAGGCCGAATTCTGGGGAGCATCGTTACTTCTCTGTTCTTACATTGCCTTACATGCAAGTGATAAATACAAAATAAATCTCTTCTATCTCAGTCTCTACTCCTACCATCCCCCTGTAGTCCAACTTCATCTGTTGCCAAGACCATCTATAGTAATGTTTACATAACTATCAATTTACCTCATATCCATTCTTGTCCCCTTTCAACTTATTCTTTCTTCTTTTGGCCCATGATCCTTTAAACACACAATTTATGTGTGTCCTTCTCTGCTTCAAAGAGCAAGTCAGAACCAATTGCACCAAAACCAGAATGACGAACAATGCTCCCTTCCTAAAGGGGTGATCACACTCAGCTTTGTTTGTGAGTTCCACATGGGAATACAGGTCCTGACCTGGTCATCCAGATTTTTTTTTTCCAAAAGAAACCGTATTTCTTCCCTTTTCTGAAATAATACAGAAGTGATAATTTAAAACCTGAATTCCCATTAGATTCACAGCACCAGGAAAGTAAGGGCCCAATCTTTTTCACCACCTGGCACATACTAGCTTTGGATAAATCAATGTGTGTCTCAAAACCAGAGAACAGAGAAGATAGTGAACCATTCTGCCTACTGGGGGGGAAAGGGGAAGAAAAACAGGTACAGACCAAAACATCGAGGACCAGCTGAATTTTGAAGAATGAGTAGGATTACCTCAATTGCACACTGAGGGGAAGCAAAGGGAAAATGTTATGTACAAATACACAGTTGTGTGAAGCTATGTGACCCGTGAGGAGAATTCTTGGTCCTGTTATGATATGGTATGGCCAAGCGTGGTAGATACAAATAGACACAGGAGGATTCCAGAGAGCTCCAGTGAAGGACAGGATCTTGGAGTCCATCACACTCCATTTGTGAACTTTACCTGATGAGTTAGCCAGCCAAGGATTTGTGTTTTTAGAAAAATTACTCTAGCAACATTGTGAACAATAAGTACTAGGAGAAAGGAGCTGGAACGGAAATGCCAGTTAAGAAACTGTTTACAGTAACTCAGGTGGAAAAAGCATAAAGGCATAATTTCAAAAAATAGCATGGAGTAGGCAGAGGTGGAGTTGAGATTAATTGGGAGTAGAATGTGACAATACCACGTTGATACCCCTTGGCCCATCAGCCCATAGTTATTTGATATTCTTCAATAAACATTGCTCTTGTTGCCTCTGTGTCGTTCCTCAAGTTATTTTCAACACCTGGACTGCATTTATCTAACCCAAGAAGAGTGATAAACAGAACTTTATTTGTGTGGTTTCCAAACCAGAAGCAAAGGTCCTACCTGAGAGCTTGTTGGAACCGGATAATCTCAGACCTAACAAATTCGGATTTAGTCAATCAGAATCTGTATGTTAACATGCTCCTCGGAGGATTTCTAAACACACTGGAGTTCAATGAGCCCTTTTAAAATTTCAGCTTAAACTTTACCTTGTCCAAGATATCTTTCTGGATTTCCCCAGGAGTCTTTCCAGTCCACTGAAATAAAGCTAGTTTATATGATGTTTACAAATTTACACGTATCAGTTCACTTGTATCAAGATTATTCATACAGGTGCCTTGTACACCTCCCTAATCATCAGCTCCAGGAGGCAAAGACAGATCCCCATCATCGTGACATTGCCTACACTTCCCATATAGGCCCATATAGGACTTGACTCACCATAGGTTTTTCCCAAGAGACAGAGGAGACCTTTGTGACTTTCTTTGGAGGCCAAGTTGCTTCTGCATATCTTATGATAATGCTTCCTGTTGATTTCAGAATTCTTTGTCCATCTCTTAAAAATCAGGACTTGGTTCCTGTAAAACATGATCCATATTCAATTAAGTTCCTCTATCTATATTTAGTAGTTTTAAAGATGCAACAGCTACTCATTTATAAACCAGACTTTAAATGACTCAGTGGTAGACTTCTCGGCAGTAACGTTCACAATATAATATTTTGCTGAATTCTGTTAAGAACAACTTGAAGATGTTCTTCAGAGTTCATCATATTGATGATATGACTGAAAACAAACATTTTTCTATTAGAGAAGCACTGGATTTCCAAGAGTTGATTTCATGAAAATGTAAAACAATGCCCATCTTATTTTTTTGCATATTTTTTATGTTTAAAATTTTAGGAAAAAAGATAGCAATCTAGACTTGACTGTTTGTGTTCAATCCCACAAAAGTTTTCCTTTTTTGGACGACAAGCTGAAATGTTTAAAAAGTGGGTCACTCAGAGAATCCTTCTCTCTTAAGCAGCAGAGTGTACTTGAATGGTTTGGATCAAGTATTTCAGATAAAGGAAATGGTCTTTTTAAAATAACATGCAGTTAACAGCTGGAAAAGAAAGTAGTGAAGCGTTAAACTATCCATTATGCTTAAATAATAACTTGGCTGAAATTCTTCCTTCCCATTAAAAGCACTGAGTGCACCTTCAGAATTTATGTAACTGTGCTGTTAAACCCGTTTATCATTTTTCATTTATAATCCAGACTAAATAATTAATGCATACCAATTTAGGAACCCCCTCCATGTTTTTTAATGAGTTAGGGTATTTTTAGTTTTCATGGGAAGTGATAGGCAATGGTATTTTAGAAAGCAAAAGCAAGTTTCAGTAAAAGTGTTCCACATTTTTGATTTTTTAAACAAGTTTTCCAAATTAAAAAAAAAAAAAAATCAGGTAGAGAGTCAGGTCACATTTAAAGATGAGGAAAGAGATGGTGGGATAAACGAGACAATATTTGTTTGTACACATTTGGGTAATTCTGTAGAGTAATTCTACTACCATCTCCTCTACATGATGACCCATAAGTAATAATAAAGGTCCCATACACTTACCTACTTGACCCAGTGTTGCAATTCATTTATAAAACTTTCCTCTGAATTATAGTAAGTTGGTGAAACTTACATTCAGGTCTACCAAGAGATTTAAAATTCATCATTAGTTTCAAACGTAAGTATCCACTTCTCTTCAATGTTCCACATCTTTCATTGTTGCTTTTTGTAGATAATGTGTATTTTTTTTCTATCTTCTCCACCACCCTCCATCCCCTATTTACCTTGCTTCAGGTCCCCAGATTTCTGGCATCTGGAATTCAGGAAACACCTATCATTTATTTAAATATTGCATGTGTCATATACTCTGCCACTTCTAATTCTGACACTCCAATCCTATGTATGTTGAACACTTCCAGCACATTACCATATATCATTTATGCTCTGATTTGTTTCATTTCTTTTCAGTGTTTCGCTTTCTGCATATACTTCTATTTAGCTATTTTTATATTGAGATGTCTTTTAGTTCCAAAGCAATGTATCCAGCCTTCTATTAAAACCATCCATTGCATTTTTAATTTTAGATATTCCATTTTAGTTCTTATGTTCATTGGAATCTTTTTTTTTTTAATTGATTCCAAGTTTTGGTCAAAATTATCCATCCTTTCATCTATTCATCCTCCTCTTTCTTTTCCATATTAGTTTCAGTTATTGCCTCCATTGTTTTCATGGTCATTAAGCAAAATCTGTTTCATTATTCCAATAACTGTCTTCTATTTCTATAGTCTGTAACATTTGTAGTCATGTTTATGTATTTTACTTCACCTAGTGATACTAATATCATGCAAGATAATTGTGGAATCTGAATAATTTTGTCTTCTTTCACAAAAAGGTTTACCCTAAATTCTATCAGGCAACTTAACTGGGAGTACACCTCTTTAATCCAATAAGGGAGTAAGCTGAGTCCTGTTTGCAGTATGGTAAACCTAATTCCAATGTTTCAACCCTGCTCTAAGAGCTGACATCTCCAGGGTCCTAACTGAGGTCTTAGAGTGTTCATTGAAACCTTTTCCATGGTCAGAACTGAACAGCAATTTTGACTTCTGAGTACCTTAAGATTAATAAATATTCATTTTGCATTTCTGTGGTTTAGCTGCATAATTTCTTATTTTCTGAAACCGAACACATTGGCAAATGTCTTAAAATGGTGGACCTCCAACATACTTATTTCTCTGTGTCATTTTTTATTTTGTCTGTATAGAATGGACCATCAATAGATGAAGTCCCTGGACAGTAAATCTCCAGAAACGTGGACCAAAATAAACCTTTTCTTTTTGAGGTCTCATGCTACTCTATGGTATGCTTCTATGAGGTAGTAACACAAATTTCCTTTGACTTCTCTTGGTAAGCATAATTATTTTGTAAGACATAAAACAAATTTTAAACTTAATGTATTTCTCTATATAATTCTAGTGTATTCTATATATAATACTATTAGAAGATTCATGATAGGATGCCTCAACATTTTTATAGACAATCTTAAAAGACATTGTTTACAAAGTATTTATGGCTTGGAATAATTAATGCAAAGTTCCAAGTATTCAATGACACATAGAATTTACTACTCAGATTAGACTTTGCAGTAATATGTGCTTAAACAAAAGTATTATTCTTAATGAATGTTTTATATTTGTCAATTCAGATGTTATTTGAAATAATCAAAAATAGTATATCATAAAAGGAACTAAAATAACAAACAATCAAATGCTTAGCTCACTATTTTAAATAATTAAAACCTTTATAGAGTATGAAGTGCTTAGTGTTTCATTTGGAAATTTTGGATAAGGTTTAATAGCAACATAGGGAGTAAAGTGCTCAGGTCTTGTTTATTTTAATGACTTCTGAAACAGACTTTGAAAAACTCTTGTGCTGAAAATTGTGTGGAAAGGAGCATGTAGTAGTTTTATTATACTATTTCAGAAGTGCAGCTTTTGAAATTATATAACAATTTTCCATTTGAACAGCTTTCAAGAACAAATTTACCAAGCTAATACATAATGGTAGAATCAAATAGTCAAGAAAAATGCATATATTTATGGATAACTAAATTGATATAAAAATAATAGAATTGGTGGTGTCATTGTAAATTAAATTAGGTAAATTCAAGGTTTGGGATATAATTCACTTTTGGTATACTGCAACCATTTTAATTACAATAAATTATCAGATGTTTTTTTTCATTTGTTCTTATTTTCTCTTATGCAAAATACATGCAATTAAATATCAGAATTAATTCTTAAACATTTTAGATTCTGTAAGTCACCAGAGTTCTGAAATATTTAGCTAGATTTTGATGTATTTATAGGTATTTGCTTTAACTTGAGTTGTTGTTTTGACTTTAAAATATTAAATGAAGCAACTTGCTTTTCCAAGTTCAACTTTGAGTTTATAGGGCTCATAACTATGATGTGAGTAATCTGACAATTTTCCCCCTTATATGTTCTTTTCACTGAAATATCTTTCTTTGAAAGCCATTTAAATCTTCAATCAGAGGGAAAATTAGGTAATTACAGGAGTTTTTCTTTTGTTTATATTAGTGGGATATATGAGCTAAATACTCCTTTTTTGGTTGTGTGTCTCTAAATACAAACTTTTCGTATATTTTAATTTTAATGCTATTTTAGTAAAACCCACTCAACTTTACGTGGTGTTCATTGTGTGTGTTTGTTATTCCCTAGGTCAGAGAAAATTCTAATTCCTGATGGAATGTTACTTGGGTATTGATTTTACAGTAAAATGTGGATTTTTTAAAAGACTTCCTATGCCTTAATCATAAAGGCAATGTTCTAAGGGATCATTAATGGCCACTACTTATGCTAACACTAAGAGCTACAAAGCTAAAGTGACTTGATTGAATTTATGGAGCAAAAGATTGATAGAAATAGAAGGAATAACAGCATTCAAAGTGGAATGTCCTCCATGTGTTGGTCCCATCTTAGGGCTATCAAAATAGTACCTCTTTATGTCTCCGAATACTCCTTTAAGATAGATTCTTCCCACTTTACATTTAGGAAACTGGATCTTGTATATAAGTAAAATGACTATGAAAAATGTGTATTGTTTCACTGATGTGAAATGTATTATGTGTAAGAAGCTTAAGAATCTATGGGAAGACAGACAATAAACATTAGCACAAAGAATTAATTACTTGCATTGGATCCACCTACCTTGATATATCATCATTATAGTGACCCAATGCTGTTACTATGATACATTGCTCAAAAAGGACTTCCTAAGTTAATCTTCAAGGGAAGTTTCATTCATTCATGAATTCTATATTCCTTTATTCCTCAAAGATCAATAATTCAGAGCTATTTTCTACTTTGCTTTGAAGAGTTCAGTCTTTTAATAGGTCCTTCTCTCCCAAAGGTGGCTGTGGAAATCCCAAGAAAGGCTTCCATAGGCCTCCTGTCTCTCTGCTCTCTGTTGGCTGTTTGGTTCTGAATGACCCTTTTCTCTTCTCGAATTTACAATATTTGGTCAGGAGACCAGTGTTCCTGGCTAGATTTGTTTCTTCTACCTGCATTCCTTCCTTCCCTTCTGTGTTACCACTTTTGTCCAAAGTATGGATAATACCTTTCAATCTCTCAAAAAAAAAAAAAAAAAGCATAGATGAGGCTGAAGAATTGAATAAGACCATTGCAACAAAGAGAAACTGAAATTGTTTTATAAACATGCTGCTGAGTCTATGATCCCAGGTAGGAATACCCTCCCCTTTGCAACTGAGGCCCCTCTTTATTTCCAACTGGATTTCCATATAACCAACAAGATGTCAATTTCCATTTGAAATTCAGAAAAACAAAATATTGTGGGTTTCTTTTTCTGTAAAACACTAGTGAAAATATTGGGACACATTTATACTCGAACTAGAATGTACTTATACTAAACCACTGGGATAATACACCAAAAAATAAACACACATGTCGTTTTTCTGAAATTCAAATTGCATTGGGCATCCTGTATTTTTATTTACTAAATTTACCAAGTCCACTTTCACGCCTAGGTTTTTCTTAATGCCCGGAGAGCTCTGCAGTCCTGAATAGAATTTGAAGTTCTTTCTTTCCCAGAGTTCAGACCTCTAATTACTCTAGTCCCTTCCTTTCAACCTTATGTCTATCAGTTAACAACATCGAGTGTTTTTTGTTTAATTGTTTTGTTTTATTTAAAAAATATATTTAAAATATGTAACTTGTGCTGGGCATGGCGGTACACACCTGTCATCTCAGAAATTCGGGAGGCTGAGGGCAGGAAAATAGTGAGTTCAAGGTCAGTCTCAGAAACTTAGCAGGAGTCCAGTTGAAAATAAAAGGGCTGGAATTGTAACTCAGTGACTCTTGCTCCACTTACAGGACTTTGGTTAAGAGGATGATCACTGAATTCTTTGCAATCTTTAATCCAGATAAGAATTCAACTTAGACTGCAAGGCTTTCCTTGCATGGCATCTGCAATCATTAGTAAGAGAGCAAAGGAGACCACAGTTAGAATTTTCCTGGCTGGGATTCTCCAACCCACTCCTGCTCTACTGTGTTTCTGTTTTGCACTGGTAACTAATATTCAATAAAGTCCTCAACCCCAGTTCATAATCCTAGTTTCTGGTTTTAGATGGTGGTTTGGTTTGAGTCTATTTCCACATATGTACTGTGAGCTTGCTTCTAAATCTATACTGTTTTCATTTCATCTAGAATTCAAAGGCTCCATTCTCAATGGAATTAAAAGAAGGACCCTATTCCCTCTCTTTATATTCAAAACCAAATCTTTCCAAAATAATTTTTTCCAAATCTTTTGAGATTTATCTTTCTGACATACTGGTATCTGGAGCTAACTGATATCAACTGTTATGTAAAATTCTTGAAGATTGCTCATGGGGAAAAAAAAAAGTCCAAGTTTACAGAGAGTGCTTTAATGCCTCTTCTGTTTTCTTTCCATTTCTGTGGTTCCCACGTGGTATGTCTTTGGACTCCAAGACAATATTCCAAACCTGTCCATTCACTGGGCCTAGAAATGTGTTTTCCTATAGTGCAAGTGTTGCCAAAACAACTTGAGTAAAGCATTTGATTGAGTGTTGTTATGGGAGCACACCTCAAAAATATAGCATTTATGTGATTTCCTCCTTGTTTTAGGAAGGCAATGCCTTCCAAGATTTTTTAACTCCCACCTCTCTCTTCCAAGTTAGTTGTCAGGGGGAAACAAAAAAAAACATTTTCTGTTTCTAACATGGAATGCTAACAGTGCTCTTCAAAGAATTTCACCGTGTACCTTCAAATCTATGAAGATAATTTCTGTTGCTAAAGATACATAAAGTTTCAAAATGGAAGGTTTTCTTTTGTTTGTTTGTTTTTAGACAACTATGGACAACTAATTCAAGTTCTGAAGGACTGTGAGAAGTGTTCCAGCTTTGGCAGAAAGACTCCCTGTTGTTGAATGCTTGGCACGTGCATTGTGCTATCAAATCCTATCATTCTCCCATGCTAGAAAAACCAGTCAGACATCAAATAAGATGATTTGGCAGAGTCAGCTAATGTAGTCTCTGAAAATAAAATCAGGTTCCACAATCAATTATTTTAAAGGTCACTTTAAAAAAATCTGTTCTGTTTTTATTAATATTTTGAACGATTTCCTTTTCGTTAGAGGGAAGGATGGACTGCCATACTTAGTAGACTTAAGCAAATAGAGTTGCAGTGCATATGATTTAGAATCTTTCCAACCCAATTTAGTTTCCTAATGTAAAGTTTGGCTTTATGATAGTAGAATTTTCTCTATATAGTTTCAATTCCAATTTAAAAAAATAATATATAACAAATTGCAAACAAATCTTCTTTGGAAGGAAGAAGGAAGTTTGCTAAATTAAATAGGGAATGCCCAATTAAATTTGCATTTCGAGTAAATAAAAGTAGCAATTTCTTTTTGAAATATGTTCAATATATATATTTAGGCCATATTTAAAAGAGTTATTGTTAATCTGAAGTTCAAATTTCACTAGGCATCATTTATTTATATTATGTACTAAATCTGGTAACATTAAAAGCAATAAAGAAGATTGCATAGGAAAAAAATATTCAAGGTATTATCATTGAAGTTTTGGGAAATGTACTCATAACTTAATTGTATCAACTGCAAAGTGAAGAAGAGATTCATTTCCTGTGTCTTAGAAAAAGCCACTGCATTCCATGGAAGGGGCCAAGATTCTGCTTGGATTTTACAGATAAAAGGAGGCACACAGAGATTAAGAAATTCGCCTAAACTAGCAAGTGGTACAGTTAAGACTTCTGTCAGATGATACTCAGTTTGTCTCAAAGCCCACCCCTACACACAGCTCTAAGTGTTTCATCATCCAGGAAGGCATGGCCAGACACCAGACTCTTGTTCATCCACAAAGTTCCTCATCTGCCAAGTGAGCATGATAAGGCCAATCTTGCAATTCATATTAATGTAAAAATGTAAATTATAGACCCTGAACAAAATTTTTTTATTTTCCTATTAAACTTCTAAATGTCTAAGTTTCTCTGAGTCATAGGATCATGCCAGAATTTAGAAAAAAAAGGATATAGATTAAGACCCTGAGAGATCAGGGAGATAACTTTGAATCATTTATAAAGCATATATTGAATAATGAGTCAAAAGGAAAGAAATGAGGAAAAGGTCTCCTCATATCAGTCTTTTATCCTCAGCCAAGAAAACAAGATTTTAAGTGTTGTATGGATGATTGTAGAGATAGGGATCTTGAAATATTAGTAAAAAAGAGAGATAATTTTTATAAACAAACCTAAAGTTACTAATTTTAGGTGGGTGTATTAATGCTAATACTGATGTTACTTATATTTACTGTGCTTGTTGTCCATATTCTATTTTATGGGCTCCATAAAGTTAGGTATAGCACTAATCTTTTCCTATATCTTTTCTAATCCCTTTTATTAATAATTTTAGCTCATTATTTAAGTGAACTGAAAAAGGACTTATCCTGCTTTAAGCTCATGGAACCATCCTGATATCTCTGCTAGGGGTATATTGGTGCATACTTTTATTTCTTCTGCTTTATTGAGCTATTTTATCTCTAGTCATGCCTTTTGGGGTGGAAGAGGGTGCTGGGATTGAACCCAGGCCTTCATGTATATCAGGCAATGCTCTACTCACATGAGCTGTGAGTCGTGGGAACATGAGGTTAAGGAAACTTCTATGAACTGGGCCTACTGAACTGATCCCACATGCTTTCTTTTTTCTTAAAGTAATTTACCTGCAGCCCTGCCTGGCTTCAGTCAACAGGATATGCTACATTCCTCAGCAAACAACCTGTTATCTCTGCAGGAGAAAAGCAGGCCTGAAATGCCAATAAAAGAATACAAGTTACCCCGAAGGGGGACTTTTGTGACCCTTACATAAACCAGACACCAGGACTCAGGGAGATAAGGATAATACCTCTACCCATAAAATCTGTAGGAACAGGTTCCAAATAGAACTGGTCAGCATGGGCCAAAATGACCTAGAGTTATTAAGTTCAGTGGGGATTTGAAAGTCTGTTGTCATCTTGTTGTCCGTCAAGAGTCAAGAGGTAAAAAAAAAAAAAAAAAAAAGAGTCAAGAGGTAGACCTACATGGGACTCTCTAAAAGTTTTCCTGAACCCTTAATAAAATTAGAGGGCAGAAGAGGCATATCACCCTTCTCCTCTCTAAGCAGACCTACTTTTTCCATTAAAAGTGTCTAATTTTCTCTTTTCTTGTCTCTTCTCCTGAACTCATACCTGATACTCTGAACAATATGTTTAAAATCTCTGTGGTCTGATGACAAGAATTGGAGTGAAGACGAGGGAAGGCCTCAGCTTCATGGCAGAGACCAGGTCTCTAACACAATCACTGAACTACATCCTGAGGCCCTTACTCACATCTTAGATTATTGAATCATTCTGATCAATCATTTCCTATATCAAATTGTCAAATCAATTTTGAAAACATTTTATTCTCACCAAGAGAATCAGGGACAATTCTTTTTTTTCTATGCAACTTCAAAACCTTTGTCTTTCCAATTATAGAATTTACAGGTTTTCCACTTTATTTTTCTGAGTAATTACTTTAATAACCTTTCTGATTTAAATTTTAATTTAATTTTACCTTGGTGCCTGAGGGAACACTATTTCTGACTTGAAGTTTGCTGACTTTTCAACACAACTTTCATTTGTGTTATTTTTGAGGACCAATTAGCAATATTCTAAAAAGGTAAGTGGAAAGGCCAACATTTTTGAGTGACATCTTGAAGATACAAATTAGCAGGAGGCTTTTAAGCCACATAGGAGCTAGTCAAGTCTTGGCCATGAGATGCATTAGAGCATCTCTCTTTGATTGTATAGTTTGGCTCCACTGTGGGTGCGTCATAAGGCCAGTCCTCCAAGGTGGTTGTAAAGGCTTGCTAAAACATATTTATAGCACAGTATTAATGGTAGGCACTAGATAAATTGAAGTTATTTTTATTAGTGTGCTTAGGGCCAAATCCATTGAATCCATTTTTCTGTTTTCCAGAGATAAGGAAATGTTTTTTCCACCTGCTATGGGATTACTTGACAAGATGATATAAACACACCCACTTAGCCATAGTGGCAGACACTCTGTAGTTTATAGACAATAAATATCTTAGTTGTACCAAGTACTGTTTTGTAGATTTTTCTTTTAAATACTATATGTGCTTTTTATTTATTTTTTTCTTTCACTTTTCAATGTAGAGGCCAGTGGTTTAATAACATTTAATTTTTAACTGCTAATTTGGTCAACATATCTAACCAAACTTCAGCATTCAACAATGCTGCTAATTTTCACTGTTCATCGACGTATTGCATATATCCATGATTTCAAAATATGGGCAAAAGAATATATTTTCATTTAAGATATCAGGTAGATTTGCTAAGTAGACCACTGAGGACCTCAAGAAGCTTTGGATTATTTGCCCACATGTGTTAACTGCATAAATACACCAGAAAAATCCTTCTCATTACTTGATACTATTGACTTGCTTGTTGATACAGATTTAAAATATAGAGCAAGAAATTCTATCCCAAGTACATTTTGAAGTTTTAGACCAGGGAATAAACAAAAATATGCACCAAAAGAGCCAAGATGGGTATATTTATAATATTTATGAGAATGTCTGAGAAAGGTATATTAAAAGGAAAAGATGGCACTGGTCATTTTACCTCCTATCTCTCCTCTCTTTTCATGATGTTGTGAGTATTCACTAAAAAAAAAAAAAAAATTCATAATCCAGATGACTGGTTGTCTTAATCAGCTTTTCATCACTCTGACCAAAAGTCCTGACAGTATCAAAGTAGAGGAGGAAAAGTTTATTTTGGCTCAGAGTTTCAGAGGTTCAGTCCATGGTTGCTGACTCCATAGCTCTAGGCTCAAGGTGAGGCAGCATATCAAGACTGAAGGGTGTGGCAGAGGGAAGTAGCTCAGGACATGGCAACCAGGAAGCAGAGAGAAAGCTCCACTCACCATGGGCAAAATATACACCTCAGAGGCAGCCCCTGGCAGTGACCTACTTCCCCCAGTCACACCTACCTGCCTACAGTTACCACCCATCCAATCCATATCAGAGAATAAATCTACTGATTAGGTCACACCTCCTAGTCTGGCCATTTCACATCTGAAATTTTTGTATTATCTCACCCGTATTTTGGGGGATACCTCATATCTAAGCCATAACACTGGTACAATTTTGTTAAATATTCCTGTAACTAATCTAGTTTAAAGAACCATGCTTAACATTCTAATAGGAAAATATTAAGTGAGATCGTTGCAGAGTGAGACCCGCCTGCTGAGCCCAGCTGGCCTCAGGAGTTTATTCTAAAGATGTAGACTGCAGATGATCAAGGATCCGGACAGGCCAGATGCGACCTCAGGGAGGACAACATGGGTCTTACAGATTCAAGGAAGTTCTTTCCACTTGACTTGGCAAAAACTGCTCCAGCAATTAGAAAGAATTAAAACTTGTGAAATTCTGGAAGTGGAAACCTGCTCAAAACCAGGAAAATTTGTCTTTTGTCCCTCTTATGCCCAGAGCTTTTGGAGATGAAACTATTGAAATAATCCAAGTCTTCCCCCACTCCCCAACTTCCCATAAAGCTGGCTTTAAAGAAAACACACTTTTTACCAATTTGACTTTGGATATCTCTGGAGCAAAGAATGCTAAGGCTTAGGAAGGCTTAGCTTCCTTCCTCCCTGGGTGGGTATTAGAGCTACCTGCTGATAATTACTTTGGTTCTTGCCTGCTTTGACAAAGTTCTCCGTTATCCATAGTCGTGTGACCTATGGAGCCTTTTTGAGGTGTATGTCTGATTTCCTCCCTGTAAATTATGGCTCTTTATGATCCTTCCTCATACCTACCTGCTTATGGTTAACTAACCTACCTAACAAGATTATTAGCATAGTGGAACATGTTTATTAATTCTTCTTTCAGAATTTCATAGCTTTCCAAATGTCATTTCCAAATGCCCTTTTATCACATGGGTTTTTTGTTTTTTAATTTGCTTTTGTTTTTCTGATGAGACATCCAAAATGTGCTGTTTTCTACCTTAATGCAATTTCAGCCATTACTCTTTGATAGGTTGGGTGTAGTTTTCCAGAATGAAATTGTCATTTTCATTGGCTTTGGTTGTTATTTTTCTGTGTTACTCCATCTACACAAATTTTTGGCATTATTATAATTGTGGTATAGAATGATGAGTTCGCATCACCAAAGTCTGTGTTGAGAATGGTTTCTTATGCTTACACCAAGCAGGTTGTCACTCATGTCTGGTGCCCCCATGCTCATTAGCTAGGGGAATTACTGACAGGTTGCCAAACACTTCTTACATTTGCCTATTAACTGACCCTGATGCTCTCTATCAGTTTAAAAGGCTATGGTTTGGGGTACTAGAAATGGCTGAAGTATTAGTTAAGTCTTATTTAATAACATAATTAAAGTTGCCAATTTAATGAAATCACAAATAAAAAAAAAAAAAAACAGTGAGATTAGTTCTAGTTAAAATGAAAGCATCAGTTTTAGGAGTTTTGTTGTTTGTTTATTTGGTGGGAGCCTGCAACTTGATTTCATATGATGTATGTTAAAACAAAAATATTAATCTAATTAAAATTCAGTTGAAGTTACACAATGAATTTACACTCAGGATCTATTTCCAGGGGCTGAAAAAATAATGTTTACCTTTTCAGACAACTGTACTGCAAGGGTTTTGGAAGTAGGACATTTCCTTATTCTACTCTGATCACCACTAGGGTGGCGTTATTGAATAGAATGAATGTATTGCTAGGTGGTATCCTGATGGTGGCTTAGTAGTTACTCCATAAGGACAGTTCTGCTGAGCCCAGGGAGTCATTCCACCAGGTCCTAGAAAGAACTTCCAATGACTAGTGAGAAACAGATCCACATTATTACTTGTCTTTTAAAACAAGTAATAATGTTTTAAATTTTGTTTTTTAGCCCAAATAATTCAAACAAACTTCTTTTTGCACTCACTTCTTAATATTTTTTGCAAAACAATTATAAATAGGTAGATAGCATTGTTAAATGCCTAAAGCCTTAGAAAATGAAAGGTTACTCATTATATTTACTATGTTAGTGCACACTACTATAATCCAGTTTGTGTTTTGCACTGTAAATCCCAAAATGTGTTATATTATCTGTCAACTCAGGTTGCCAACATAAAGCTAACATAAGCTGGTTTTATAGGAGTTTACATATAATCTTTAACAGCTGGGCTTGAAAATAATTCAGGTTTTAAAGTTGGAAACATCGTTTGTTTTAAGAGGTAAGGAAATAAAAATCTGAGAGGAAGGATTAGATGATGTAATTTCTTCTGTTTGATACTAAAATTCCATAAGACTCTATATTTGAGAAATATAAAAATATAGCTGAATTGCATTTTTCTGGGCCTTTGAGAAGTGTGGATGACAAAATGTATTTTATGAACATTTTTCATGCCTGTAAAAATGGCACTACATATATGTTCAACTCTGCATAACAATGAACTTACTTTCTCTCTGCTTTTTATGTTCCTTTATGGTTTACTACTTTAGGCATTAAATCAAGAATCTAATATGTGGAGGGGAGGGGGCTTCATATCAAAAGCTTCTTTCTTCAAGCAAATATTTGGTAGATTCCCACATGTCTATTGAAATGAAAACTAGGGAATACTATGTGTGTGTATCACAATCTTCTTTTCAAGAATTTGGCAGGAGATTTATTTAAGTATGCCATTCTATCTTGAAAGCCAACTATGAATTTATGAGGGGCAAGGGAATATATCTATAAATTACTTCTTGCAAGGTTAGGAAGCTTTGGGGTTTAAGTTTAGTATTACTAATTAAAATATTGTGGTTTCCAATGAAAGTGGCATATTGCACTTGATTTAGTCTGCACTGAAGTGGAAGGAACATCATCTCTCACCTCATCTAATGCTTACCAAATGGGGTCAGCCATTTCAACGTAGACTTTTTTTAAGCATATTAATGCACGGTTAATTGCATTGACAAGTAACTTGCAATTGCATTGTGCTATGAGCATGTCAGTAAGGGATGTGGTCAGCATAGTCCAGGGAAAGTGTCAGCTTAGCTTCATGGTAAACTTGTAGGCTCTGCATACCCAATATCTGGGTTCAACTCCTGATCCCATCAAATACTAACTCTGATATTGGGCATGTCATGAATTTTCTTTTGTTAATAGCATGAAGATTATCATTGTATCAACCTCACTTAATCAACATGAAAATCAAAAGCATGACTAGTAATTTTGAATCAAAGTCTACCAAATAAAGTCTCCACTGTTAACTGAATCCAAAGGCAAATAAGTAAATATTGCTAGTCCAAGCAACCCCCAGGACTCACCCCAAATGCAATATCCTGATACATAATCTTAAATTATAAGATTCATTTTAAATAGTGCACAAAGCAACAGTTTTTTAAAATGTTGCTTCTGCTCAGGGGGGCTTCTCAGCTGCTAATGGACAATGGGTCTGCATGCTGGGCATGGGTACATCACATACCCTCTGGATGAGGGAGTATGCACATTTCTGTACCCCTGTCCTCCATTCAGCTTGTTCTAGTCAAATATGATAAACAGAGTATCATATAATCAATAAAAAGTATTTTGGGAGGATACAAAGTCCAAAATCAGAACTCCAGCAGATTTAGTGTCTGATTAGAGTCACTTTCTGATTCATAGATGTTGCCTTCTTATTGTGTCCTCATGGAGGAAAAGAAAAGGCAGGTATCTGGGGTCTCTTTCACAAAAGCATTATTCCCATCTCAAAACTTCCCTGGGCCTCACCTCCCCATACACCACATTACTGATTAGATTTCAACCCAAGACATTTTGAGGGAACAGAGTTCTTCAGATTACAGCATGGGATAGCATGTTGCGTTTATACTTTGGCTATGGTAGCAGGGATGCTAGAAAAGAGATTTCAGTGGATTCTGAGACCAAGTCTATGTGTCGTGATGTCTCTCAATAGTGCATATGTTGGGTAGCTACCAGTGGGAATTTATAAGGGAGGGCTCTGACTTATTCACTAGGGCTTAGCTAGTAAACTTAGAATCTTTCCCTTTGACTGCATATTTTGAGTTAGAATATCTCCAGTATGAATGGCAAGCCCTTAGATGTGACACTCTTGTGAAATAGATAATCTGAGTCCTTGTATGTAATATTGCTGGTCAGAACCTCATTATTTACTCAGAAAACTAGTTGTGTTATTTAACATAGGAGGGATGGACAAGAGTCCAGGTGTTTTAGGTTAATAGAAGCAGATTTTATCGATTGTCAGTTCCTAAATGCTTACATACATTAATAACTGTTGGTGGTGTTGGTGAGAAAGACAGAAAATTTCATTACAGCTAAGGCCACAAACTTGACTTCTGGATTTTTTTTTTTTTTGTGGTGCTGGGGATCAAACCCAGGGCCTTGTGCTTGCAAGGCAAGTGCTCTACCAACTGAGCTATCTCCCCAGTCTGACTTCTGGGTCTTTTGAGTGATGATATTAGCATCAGTTCTCCATCTCTCACCCAGTGGCTCATTCTGCTATCAGATTGAGAGACTCCAAAATCCATTATTTCCTCTTCAAAACTTCTTAACTTCTGCTCTCAAGTGCATACCCCTACGGGCATGACTGAAGACTACATTTTGTCATCTCTTAGAATGCTTCCAATCAATTATTTGAACAATGAATTCTTTTATGAATTTAAAATTAAATTAGTATACAAAATATAACTTAAAGTACTCTATAATTTAAGGTATACAAAATATAATAAAAATGGAAAACATACT
The DNA here is from genome assembly GCF_902686455.1 of Sciurus vulgaris. Classification (NCBI taxonomy): domain Eukaryota; kingdom Metazoa; phylum Chordata; class Mammalia; order Rodentia; family Sciuridae; genus Sciurus; species Sciurus vulgaris. The sequence continues at coordinate 17,134,467 of NC_136470.1, read as the reverse complement.
TGCCACAACTGAAATTTTTATGAATTTGTGATTTCAATTGACATGAAAATTATATAGGCATATACACTTATATGACACAAGTATTATTTCTTAGCTTTTATCTTCATCTGTAGCTACAGTCACAAATAAAACCACAGAAGGTAAACCTTTTTCCAAAATCCTTGATGGAATTTTTGGTACTTCTAGCAAAATCCTCATGTGACTGATTTAGATACTTATTCTTTTCAAGACAAATGCTTAATTTAACAAATATGTCTAAATATATATATGCTAAAAAACAGTGTTGTCACAATCCATCTTTGATTTAACAAGATTGACTTTCATTTGGCAGACCTTACCAGTCCAAACTTTCTGCTTTAGAAAGAGTTGTTTTTTTCCAACAAAGATTATATTTCATATTTGAAGCTGTTCTTGCATGCCTTAGTTTTATTAAAACATGCTTCATTTGAGGGGAGATGCTGAATTTATTCTATATTTCTAACTAGTTCTTCCCTATCTATCCACCCAGGAGTCTGGCAGAGTGAAATTCTATTTACTTACCCTTTTGTGCAAAGCTGGAACTTACATTGGGTGGTCTTATTAAAGTTCAACAGTAGTGGCAAGTTCAAATCACAAGCATATTATCCTTTTGTAAAATAGCAGAGTCTAACAGTGGTATTTCCTAATATTCCAACTGCTATTGTGTTTTATATGTCTATATTAAATAGAAATTTACTGTAAGATGAGGGAGAAGATATGTTAGAAATCCCTACCATATAAGTTATAAAGTTGTCTCAAATTCCTTCCAAAGTTTATAAGGATCCAATAAAATTTGGGTGGTCTTCATTTCATAGTATGACCAAGTGCTAAATATGAATCATGTAGACATAGATGTGTAGGTCAATCATCTATTTGGCATCTTAGCTATCTTTTAGCTGTCTCTTACTTTCTGCATGTATGGACATCATGTGAAGAAAAATTTCATTTTTTAAAATGCTTAAAAGATTATTATATATAGTGTGGCAAAGAAGTATATATATAATATATATATATATATGTATATATCTTTAGTCATTTTTTCATTGCAGTGACTGAAAAGTCCCGTCAAGAATATAGAGGAGGAAGATTTATTTGGGTTCATGGTTTCAGAAGTTTTAGTCCATAAATGGCCAACTCCATTGCTCTGGATGCAAGTTGAGGCAAACATCATGGCACAAGGGCATGATGGAGGAAAGCTACTTAAGACATGGCAACAAAGAAGTTTTTCTAGTCGTAGTCCACATGATCTCTCACAGGGCTTGATTCTGCTCCACTCTTGAAACTTTCCTTGTAAGACATTCTATTCTCTTAATCTCAGGGTTCTGCCATGAAGCTTCAACTTCCTTCTCACATTTTCATGAATCACCTTCTCAGGTACTGCCTGCAGGGATTCCAAACCTGCTATACGTTTTCTGGCTACCATCCTGTGAAATCTCAGTGAAAACCATTATGACCCTGTCACTCCAGCATCCTGTATCCTACCGAACTACACTAGATGGTAGAGACCAAAGTCTGCCACCATCTGGATCTGTAGTCAAGCCTCTCAAGACCATGGCTGTAGCAACCTCTGAGTACCTGGATGATTAAAAAAAAAACAATTTCACAACCAACCCCCTTGCAAGCAGGGTCCACCATGGTCTCTTCTCAAATGATTTTGACTTTTACACCCTTGAGCCTAAGATGGGTATGATCTTACAAATTCCTGAGATGTCCTCAAACCATATTTCCTATTGTCCTTATTCAAAGTACTTATCATTTTAGTCACTATAATGCCTTTAACAACCACAACTTCCTTAGACCCCAGTTTTACTTGTACTTTTCTGGAAAAACTTCAAGTTTTTCAAATTTTTATGTTTTGCTTTGTGCTCCTGGTTATCACAGTGCACTTGACTAAAAGTCACCAGCAATATCAATGCTACCACATGTCTGTATGCAGCCAAGAAATTCTTCCCCCAGATTAATTTGTCCATCACCTTTAAATTCAGAGTCTGAGAAAGCTCAAGATGTAGGCAAAATGTAGACATCTTCTTGGCCACAATTTAACATGAATGATCTTTAGTCCAATTTTAAAGAGTCTTTCTGCTCTGAAAACTATTGAGCCCAGTCTTTACTATCCACTCTCCTTTTGCCTTTTGTTCTGTTGAGTTCCAACCAAAATTATCCACTGATATAAATTTACAACCCTCTAAAGTATTTCCAGATAGAATCCTTAAACTTTTAAAAATTCCTCCACTGACAAACCAGCTCCAAAGGCTTCTGAATCACACATATTAATCAGAATAATAGCATCATGCTTGGTAGAAATAGCATCTGTTTTATTCAGGTTTCATCACTTCATTACTGTGACCAAAAAGACTTAATGAGAACAAATAGAGGAGGAAAATTTATTTGGGGCTCACAGTTTCAAAGGTCTCAGTCCATAGATGGCTGTCTGCACTGCTCTGGGCCCAAGGTAAGACAGAACATCATGGCAGAAAGGAATGGTAGAGGATACAGCTCAGAATATGGCAAAAGGAAGCAGAGAGAGAGGTCAGCTCACCAGGGACAAAACATAAGCCACAAAGGCACACTCCCCAGTGACCTAACTCCTTCAATAACACCCTACCTGCTGCAGTTACCAACCAGTTAATTTATATCATTGGATTCATCCACTGATGAGGTTACAGTTCTCATAATCTGATTGTTTTACCTCTGAACATTCTTGCATTGTCTAACACATAAGTTTTGGGGGGGACATCACATATCCAAACCATAAAAATATGTGTAAATCCAGAAAAATAACTACATATGTCATGTTTATTAACTCTCTGGTATATATCAATAATGCATATATTCCTACATTTTGTAACAGTATGCACTTTGATGCTTCTTGTTTCAACAATTTTTATCATTCTTTTCTACAATGAGCCTGGAAAAATAATCCAATCTTTCCTCTAACATACTTAGTTAACTTTTTAAGATTTATTAATAATGGCTTAGTAAATTTGTTCTTAACAAATTATTAGAGGAAATATTATAAATTATTTTTTCAATACAAACAAATTTAGGTAAATGCCTTTGAAGATTTTTTCAGGTACAAATTTTCAATGGTTTCAGGATATTTTGCACATTTTTCATGATGAATAAGTGACTAAATAATATTTGACAAAACACTAACCAGATACAGGATCAGCATTATTGCAGTTTGTTTTATCATGCTTATGTTACTTTTATCAATATCAATACTGCATGGTGAAAGAACAAATCATTAATAAGAACTTGTACAAATGTGATTAGGCAAGATGATTATCATGGTTTGGATATGAGGTGTCTTCCCCATCCCCCAAAGCTCATATGTTAGGCAATGCAGGAATGTTCAGAAGTGAAATGATTAGATTATGGGGGCTGGAAACTCACTAGTGGATTAATCCATTATAGTTTTAATGGACTACTGGGTAGTACATGAGACAGGTGGGGTGAGGCTGGAGGAAGTGGGTAACTAAGAGCAATCTCTTAGGGACTGTATCTTGTTCCTGGCTCCTTGTGCTCTTTGCTTTTTCATTGCCATCACTGAGCACTTTTCCTTCCCCATGCTCTTCCTCCATGCTATTCTGCCTCACCTCAGGCCCAGAGCAATAGAATTGGTGGACCATAGACTGAACTTCTGAAATCACGGGCCCAAACAAACTTTTCCTTCTCTAAGTTTTTTATCAGGTATTTTTGTCTCTGTGACATAAAATTGACTAGCAGGGTCATTTTAGGACAAAAGAAATTATGTTATGGTATTACCAAGAAGTCCAATGTGGTCAATGTTGGATTATGAGACAGAAATTTGGAATATGTAAGTGCTGTTAAGTGGTTAAAGATAGTCTAACATACTTTTAAGTTAAGAAACCCAAAGCTTATTAATGGGTGATTGGCACTTGAAATGCAATGTCACTGAGTAAAGCTAGCAAACTATATTGCAGGAACAAAATCCAGTCTTCAGTCTCTTGATGGCTTTTGAGATGAGAACCAATTATAGCTTTAAATGGTTGGATGGGAGACAAAAGAACATGTGGTGTACTGTATGTAGTGCGGAATGCCTACCATATTTATTATGCTGCTCTTTACACACAATTTTAACCCTGTCATATAATGTTAAGATCATCTGTGTTAATGTCAGAAAAGCCTGGGTTGGTGTTCTAGTCTTGTCACTGATTAGCCTAGAAAACTTGCTAACCAAAACTAGATCATATGTGTCTGTGACTGGGAAGCACAAAACTATATCCCTCTAAAAGAAAACAGAGGGTATCTCATGCTTGCCTTCCTCTGCTGAATCCCAGGTTTCCTGCAATCACTTTGACAACATTTTACACAAGATGAAGTATGATGAGGATACCAGGCCCTCTTAACAATCACAGTAAAAATAACTGACCTCTGCAGATTTTCCTAAAATATATGGCCATATGAACCCACTGCATGGTCATGTGAATCTCCTGCCAGGCTTCTCCCATGGCCTTGGAAGGAACCTGGTTAAGCAAAAGTCCCTGGAGATTGAGTTTTATTTGCTTTGCTGTTTCATGTCCACCTCTGCTTTTGTTCAATCACATACTCCTCACACACCAATGGCACAGGTATAAATAATAGATTTTGTGCTTAAGTAGAATGTTTTGCTTTAATAAAACACAGACTAGCATATTATCTATAAAAGCCTGGCCCTAAAATTAATTCTCTAATTAATGGTTATATATAGTCAGCCCATAAATTCAAGTGTAGTTTTGGATTGGAGAAGTGGAACAAGATAAGAAGCAAATTTCCTAAAGTATCACTTGGGACCTGAGTTTTGGTGCTCCACTAGCTGTGGAACTACCACTGGCTGTGTGCCCAGTAAAACAGAATAGGTGAGTTTCAATGGCCTGAAGCTCTCTTGGAAGTGGGCACTAAGAGCATTCAGTTTTGCAAGTCCCCTTTGACTAAGTTTCTAACACTGTTTGGAAGCCAGCCCATCGGAACTCTGTAAAGTATGAAAATGCTGGAGATATAAAGAATTTGACCAAAAGTAGATCAACTCAACAAAGACATTATTCTGAAAGCACAGGAAAGTCTTTTTACCCTAATGAATAAGCTAGCGAAGAGGCTGATATGAAAAGGAATGTAAGGTAAACCACTCAATAAAATATGTAATTCAGGAGGCATGTGTCTCAGAACCACTCCTACTCAAGAGAGCTTGGGAAAAGTGGAACTTAACTTTTCTAAGCTTCAGTGGCCTCATTTTTAAGGTGATATAGTCATATTTTACATTACAGGGAACTTTCTTCCTATGAAATTTAATTTTCATGTAAAGAAATGTCAAGTAATATCAACTAATTAGAACAAATTTTAAAAAATTAAAAATAAGAAACATCAGGAAAATACAGTTCTATTAAACATCTCTATTGTTATTCCTATGAGCTGTTGAAAACCGAAGTTTTAAGGTAAAAATAGCAAGTGTCTTGAGGTTCTTTAACAATTATGGTTAAATATTTACTTTGAAATAATGGGGATGGAAATGAATATCTGCTTCACGATTGGTTGAAGTATAATGAAACACACTCAGTAAATTTAGCTGAGTCTCCTTAAAACTGTCATTCTCATCTGTCTTACAGGACAGGTACATATATAAACAAATATAGTAATAGGCATTTAAATATGATCAGACACTTAAGTCACCTCTTCTGATTGCTTTTTATCAATATTGATACTCACTCATATTCTCCCACATGCCTGTTGATTTTTGTGCCCTTTTGACTGCTTCTGCACTTGATAGGACAAATATGAATGTTCTTATCCCTTAAACTCAAAACAGACACTCAGTTATTAAATCTTTTTTTTCCTATGGAAGGCTTCAGAAGCCATTAATAAGCATGCTCTATAAAAGATGTACCCAGTTTTACGGAAATCCATAAAATCTCCAAGAGAACAATCTGAAACTTCAGATTTGGTTATTTTTTTTTTTTATTCATTGACATAAAATATACTTGACTGCAGTCAGTTGTTTCTTTTGACGTTTTGAGTGTGTAATGAATAAATATAAAATTTTGTTCTTTCCACAGTTTTATGAGTTGTTTATCAACACAAGGTGGAGCAGGACCAGACAGTGATGCTACTTCAAATTAAGACAAATAATGAGAAACTTTAGCATAGTGACGTTCTGTGATTGTATTTTTCCTGCACATTCAAGAAAATAACCTTTCACCTTATGTTTAATAGGTTGGTTTGACCAGATTTAAGGTACAATGGTGTCTCTAAACATGGATAAGTTTGGTATGGTAGTCTTAGAGGATACTTCTGATTTCCCGTTTATTATTGATATTTCTGAAAAATTCCAAATATATACCACATCCATATAAAAGAGAAGGCACCAACAGTATATATTTTATATACTTCTAAGATATTTTGCATCTGTGCAGTGTTTTTTGGCCAGACCAGTTCCCATGCAGCATAAAGACATAAAGCAATGGTTTCTTTGTGCTACATGTTTTTTGCAATAGATTCGAGGAACAGCCAAGACCTTATTGGTGGGCTCATTCATGGTGATATTCCCCACTCTCACATGCTGTGAGCCATTCTTCAGTGAGGCTCACCAAAGGTGGGAAAAATCTCAGTGTTCTGAGTCCTCTGGAAAGAAAACACATTTTGAAAGGGCATGCCTATTGTTCTACAGACAATCCTGAATTTGCAAGGATCCCATAATGTGGTTAAGACATCTTGAACTCATTATTAGGAAACACACACATACACACAAAAATTAGTATGGTTTGTGCTATAAGCTATTTTAAAATTATAATTAAATATATTATTGTTTGTGTTAGTCCACCCTTCTGATTTTGGTTATCTTTTAAAGTCATCTAAAAGAGAAGCTATAGATTCTGTTTTACAGTAAAGAATGCAAAATTCTTAAGAACTTTTTATTTTATGAACTTCATGTGCACTCAAATTCCATCTGGGACAATGGCATTTAGGGCAAACTGCACAAATCCTTCCCCCTCTTTTTTATTCTATTCTTTCTGTAAGAGTATGTGTAATTTCTGCTATAAATTGCAAATGGTGTGATAATGTGCACTATTTCCCATGAGTGCCTGCCCTTAGGCTAAACAGCAGGAGGATTTGAATTCATTTTGATTCTGAAACATATTGAGGTTTACTCCTCTGGAGCATGGGGACTGAAGTGTTAATTACTTTGGAGGACTGAGATACTAAGTAGGGTAGAAATTCAGCCTGATTAAATTACTTGAGAACTGGGGTCAGAATACCTGTTCTTTTCAAATATATATGCAAAGTTTACTGAGATAGTCCATACAAATAGACTGTAAGCAAGTTCCATTACATTTCCAAACATTTAATGATGACAATCTGTTCATGAGGGCAGAATTCTCATGGCCCAATCAGCTCTGAAAATCATCACAACCACGATCAAATAAATTAATGACAGGCTCAAAAATGAAATTTAAAAGCACGACAAAAATAATAACAATACAAAATACTTAGTGAAAAAGGTAGCAAGAATGCGAAAACTTGTATACTAAAAAACTACAAGATATTGTTGAGATTAACTGAAGAAGACCTAAATACATTGGGAAACATAAGTTTTTGTTTCTCAAAAGACATAATATTTTAAGATGCCAATTTTTCCCTAAATTAGAATTAGATGCAATATGATACCAGTCAAAATCCCAACAGGATTTTTTTTGGGAAATTGACAACCTGATTCTGAAGTTCATGTGGAAATACAATGGGCTTAGAATAATCAAAACAATTATAAAAAAGTAAAACAAAAATTAAGAACTGTTTGGTTTTAATACGACATAAATTTACATTAATGAATAAAATGTGTTATTAACTTAAGGATAGACAACTAATTTAATGGAACATGTCACAGAATTCAGAAATAAATTCATGTATGTATGGATAAAGACATAAATAATTCCATTTTGCTTTTTCAGTGAATGCTACTGTAACAAATTAATGTATTTACTGGTTTGATGGAGTCATAAACTGTAGTTTAAATGACAGACATGTATTTCTTCATAATTCAGGAATAGAGAAGTTGAAGATCCAGTTATTGGAACTCTCTTTGGTTGTAGATGACTGTCTTCTTCAGTTCTTCACTTGGTTTTCCTTCTGTGTATATCTATCTTCTAAGTACCAGTCCTCTTAAGAAACCAGTCATCTTGGATTAGGGCCCACACTAATGATCCATACCATATTAATCACCTCTTCAAAGGCTTTATCTTCAGTGGCATTTGAAGGTACCTCGGATTCAGATTTCAACTTAACAATTTCTGGAGGATATAGCCCATAATAATATTCATGTGCACACAAATGAACTCCAATTCACATCTCAACATAAGTCTCCAGAAATACCTATGAGTGAATGACAGCAGCATTATTTCTAGTTTCCCCAAATTGTAAAGGACCTAAAAGTCCCTCAAATGGTGAAAGGATCAACATCTGTTATGTTCAGACAATGGAATGCCAGTCAACCATCAAAGGAATAATCAACTGATCTGTGCTATGCCATAGCTGCCCCTCCCAAACACTGTGCCTAGAGAACAAGACCAGGTGCAATAGATCAAAAACTTCATGACCCCATTCAATGCCACATAGCTAAAAAAGCACATTTAATGAAATTAGTTCATTCATTGCTTAGCACTGTGGGTTGGAACAGGGATTAACTGTAAATTGTTATGAAGGATCTTACTGGGACGAGAAGGTAAACATATTCTAAAACTGATTTATTGAGGTTCGTTGCATCGTTTGGTAGCATTTGTAAATATCATTGAAAATTGTTGAAGTACAAACAAAACATGGGTGAACTTCATGTTCTGTAAAACATACCTCAGTAAAATCGTTTAATAGAAATTAATTCAAAAATGAATCTTAGATATAAATGTAAAACTTAATACTATAGAACTTCAAAAAAAAACATGAAGAAGGCTGTTGCAACTTTGGGTTAGGCAAATATTTCTTAGACAAAAACAAAAATGATGATTCAAAACTAAATATTGATAAACTGAAATTCAAAATCAAAATTTAAATTATCTGCCCTTTGAAAGAGACTCTTAAGAGAGTGAAAAGACAATCTCCACAGACATGGACCCTTGCTTGGAAAGATTTGAGGAGAAGAAAGTCATTAAAATGAGTCTCAGAAATGGAAACATTTTACCAGATGGGTGGCGGTTGAGGAGAGAAATCAGGAGGAGGAATAACATTCCTCAACATGTGCAGAGTGACTCAGTGTCACATAAATATATGAATAATATTTTCAGCAGAGTGAAGGGTATCAGGTGAGACAGTGAGGCCAATGAAGTACCCGAAGCAGGCAGAGCATAGATTAGAAGTGTCCTGGTTTGCCCTTCAAACTAGATATGTGACTTTCGCTCTATGCATTGTAGACACTGAGAGGTATTATTAAGTGGTTTCAGGATGTCTCTGTGCAGCATATGAAGATAAACTCACAACACATTTAGAAGGCAAGCAGGAAAACACATGCAGTGACTGTTTCACTAATCCAGGGGAAGTCATGGTGGCCTGGTTTAAGAGAGTGGCAGTGCAAATGGAGAATTTGAGACATTTTAAGTATATAGATTCAATAAGTTGGGAGGTTAGGCAGTGGAGAACTGAGGACCTGGTTAGGAATAGAAGGGAGTTAAGGGTGACTCATGGGTTCCTAATGTATGAAAAATAAATATAATTTATTTAACCAAATGAATCTATATACTCATTTGGTATCTCATTTTGTGGAAGAACTCTTGCTTTCTTAGCCATTTTTTTTTTAAATCATTAATAGTCGTTGAATTGATTAAAGAATTGTGAACAGAAGAAATGAAAACTGTTTTCAAATCATTCACAATAGGATGGCAAGAAAGTATCTCTCTAAATATACAGTATATTATTATGTTAATTACTTTGTCTTAGATCAAAGTCATTCTTCGTCTAAATTCTGTAATACTAGCTGTTTTCCTGACTTACCATCTATATACTATTAGTTTGTATATTCCAACCCTCTCTATTCCCAGTATTAAGAACAGGGTTTCACACAGTAAACATCAAGTCTTGTTAGAATCAGTGAATGAATGAATGAGATGATTGTTCCAAAAATACCCATCAGTTGTTCCATTTGTCCAAATAATTTAACAGCTAAACTTCTTTACAATAATATGATAATGGTAGAAATATTTCCACTCAGTTTTTTGGCTATCATAATTGGGTCTCAGCCACAAATATCTTACTTCCTGAAATGCAATCTAAGTTATAACTTTAACAAAGTATCCTTTACCTAGGAAATATAAATAAATAATATTTTCAGAAACTGGGGATGATCTTGTGAATATTCAGAGTTACTTTTAGATAGAACTCAGTTAAAGAAACGCATATTAAACTGCATAGTACATGTTTTTTTTTATTCTGTCTGTCACGCTATGGGTTGTTGCCTGGCTGAGTACCAAAGCAATTCCAAATTCCAGCATTCAGAATTTTACGTGAAACTTACCTAGGACAAAGGCTGCTTGTATTTTTTCAATGGTCACTTTCTTTCATGGCCTGGCACATAAAAGATGTAGACTTTTCTCCCTCTATTCCTGAATAATGGATTTTAAAACCATATTAGACATCTCCAACATAATATAAACCCAAGGACTATGTGGTAGAATATCTTAGGAATGCCCTGCCAATAAACACAAAGAACTAATCAGCCCACACTTTGGTTTTATTAGCCTACTCTCCTCCCATGAGATACAGCAGTAGTAAAATTAATTCATCCAGCATTCTTCAATACTTGCCAGATAAGAAGGGCTACTCGCTCCCAGTTCAGTGACAGATTGATAGTCGTGTTTTGGAAATGTTTGTACAAATACAAGGGCTCAGTCTCAGTGCACTTTATTTACTTGGGAGACAGTTGGCAGGAAGTGATATACCTTACCTGGCAGGAGCAGTGAGTGTGGGGGACTTTTCTTTCATTTTCAGTTGTGCATGGTTTGGTCTGAAGAAAAACGATTGCAGAGCACACACGTATACAGAATCTATGAGGAAGGAAAGCAAAACTGCCATTAAAATTAATTTCACCTCTACATCTAAGGTGAAATCACATTATCCTGTGAACCCCAAGGGCAAATTCCAGAAAGTTTTGGCTACTTCTTGGGTCTCATGTTTGAACTTTTGAACTTCCTTCTTTGTAGCCACAGAGCCAGGTTTCTACCTTGGTTGATTCTGATGCTGGGAACACCATATCCATGATTCAGGCCCAGAGAATTCCAGTCAAACAACCTCTCTCATCAGAAGTGTTCTCGAGGCGTGAGGAGAATAGGGGGGCTTACCTGGACTGGAGTATACTTTTTTTCTTAGGATGGTCCTCAATCTACCTTGTGTTTAGGGACATTTCCATACCTGGTGTGCACTGGTGGTAAAAGCAACTCAGACATTTTTTCTTTCCCTTGCTTTGTATTATCTCCTCAACTACAATTGTACTAATTGTACCATGCTATTCTACTACCAAGGACAGATTGGCAGTTAGGTGACTGGCAAACATGTACAGGTTGGGCAGTATATGCCATGATCTGGTGCAAGAAGCCAACCCAGAAGAGTTTACCTATGAACTGAGCAACTCAATAAGTCTGTATATAAATGCTAGATCTACAGAATATCTGGACAATTAAGGTGAAGATGTTCATATAGGTCATGCATTGAGATTCTCCCAATACCTCTTCTAGTACTTCATAGACTAGAGGGAAGCTCAAATTGGAAAGTCTTGGTCATTAAAAAAAAAAAAAAATTTAAATAGTGCAGAACTTCAAAATATTTAAGGTTCATAGTAATGATAGATTATAGCTAAAATGTGTAAGGTTTAACTATACCAACATCAAAAAAGACAAAATATTTTAGGAAATTAAAAAAAGTAGGTAAAACGGTTCAGGAAAGGTCTTACCTTTTATAGGGTAGAGAAATAGGCAAAACTGGTTAAATAATAACATTTTCTTTTTGTTATGCAATCCTTCCTATTGGTTTTACATTCGTACTGGTACCAGGATTCCTGCTTTGTTTCCTGGTTTCATGTCTCATGTTTGCATAGGAACATAATTAGAGGAATAATGGGGGCAGGGTCATCTCTTTCCTAGGTCTTCTCCTTCTGAAAAAGAAAAGTTTTCCTGGGTACCTCCAAGTGGACATCCTCTAGGAATTACATTGACTGGATTGTGTCCCTGTCCCATTTCTTACTCTATTACTGTAAAGGACAATGGAGACACCATAACTGGAACAGAGTAACTATCTGGCACAATTTGGATATTTAATAAGAGTCTACCAAAAATGTCCACCACAATTCCTTTCTTATATATTATGTTAAAAATGCTGATGTTAAAATGAAACATATTAGTCTTTCTCAAATGGATATAATTCAAAGCCACATCCATGTTCAAATTCAGTATTTTGGGTCATGTGTAATCTCTAACAGATTCCTGCTTAGTTTTTTATATTCTACATTAGAAGAAAGCAAAATACGAACTTCTTACCAAATCTAGCTTACTTGTTCTTATATGGCCCATGGGTTAATTATGTTTTATACTTTTAAATGCTTACATTTTACATACATACATAACACACACACACACACACACACACACACACACACACACACACACACACACACAGAGTCTTCCATTCCCTGGTATTCATGAGAGATTGATTTCAGTAACCTTCATTCAAAAATTTATGGATGTCCAAGTACTTTATATAAAATGGTGTAATATTTACAGATAATCTATTCATATCCTCCTGTATTCTTTAAATCATCAGAGGTTGCTTATGATATCTAATACAATGTCAATATCACATAAATTGTAATATGCATTGCTTAGGGAATAAAAACAAGAAAAAAATGTCTGCTCATGTTCAATAGAATGTAATTTTTTCAGAATATTTCTGACCCATGATTGGTTGAATCATGGTTGCAGAATTATAGATATGGAGGTTGGAACTACATATGTTCTTTATTTTTCTTCTTGCTCTGTAAAGCCTAAAATATTTATTATGTGGTCCTTTGCAGAATAATGTTTGCCAACCTCTTTACCATATGACTTTGGACTAGAAGACAAGTTACTCATGCCAACATAAACAACATGCAGTAAAAGATCACTTTTTTTTCTTGGTACCAGGGATTGAACTCAGAGGCTCTTAGCCATTGAGCCACATTCCCAGCCCTTTTTCAAAATATTTTTATTGTTGTTTTGAGACAGGGCCTTGCTAGGTTGCTGAAGTTGTATTTGAACTTTTGATCCTCCTGCCTTATCCTCCTGAGCTACTGGGATTACAGGCGTGATCACTTTTAAATATGGTCTAAAAGGGATTGATAGTGGTTGATAGTTGGGCAGCAGTCTTATGTGGCTTTTGCTCCCATATTAGTTTCCGTGAGGTTGTTGTTTCAGGCTCCTTGGAAACATAGTCTGCCTTCCCTACATGTCCTTATGAGATGTCAATACAAACTTTGGTGACCAGAGTATGAAATATAAAAGAAAACCTGACAGGGCTACCAAGAAACTGATCTTACTTGTTCTCCTAAAACACAGTCTGCTGTTCTGATGGCCCTTCCACTTTTCCATCTGCCTATGAGTGAAATAAAAACAATGAAATAAAAAGATGTGGCTGTTTGCAGGGAGCACCATTTCAGCCCTTTGAAATGCCAGGATTATAGGCATTATCTTTAGAACCTACCAAGTCAGTGCTTGTAATTTGTTTGTAAAAGTTTTCTAAATCTAACTTTCTTAATTTGAAAAAATGGAAATCATAATATCTACAACTCAGGATTTTTTTTTTTTTTCTGTTGTGAGTCTCAGAGAATGCACCTGTGTTTTCTTTAGTTCTAGTATATGAGAAGCAATGTTTATTTCCATATCACCCAGTGATTTGGGAAGAAAACTCCCCCTCATCTCTGGATTCTGTTTCCTTACTCATTATTACTCTTTGAACCTGGAATATCCCCCCAAAGACTCAGGTGTCAAAGGATTCTTCCCCAATGCAACAATGTTCAGAGTTGAACTCTGAGGAAAGTGATTGTATCATGAGGTCCCTGAACACATTGCTGGATTAAGCTATTGATGGATTAATAATCTGATGACATTAGTGAGAGGTGGTGGGAACTTTAGGAGACGGGACCTAGTTTGAGGAAGTAGATCTCTGGGGACATGCCCTAGAAAGGTCTTTCTAGTTTCTGATACCTTTCATGCTCTCTCTCTGCTTTCTCGCTGCCACCAGGTGAACAGCCTGCCTCTGCCATGCCCTTCCACCATGATGTTTTTGACTTGTTACAGACTTAAAAGCAATGGAAGCAGCCAACAACCATAGGCTAAAACTTCTGAAACCGTGAGCCCAAATAAATCTTCTAAGTTGATTTTCTTAGGTATTTGTCATAGTGACAAAAAGCTGACTCACATACTCAATAAGTGAGTTTGTGGAAAACCTATTATTTTAAAGTAAGAACAGTCATTTCTCACTAGATTGCCTGATTTTCAATCACTTCTAAGACAGGTTTAATCTCCCTGGGTTAGAAACCTCATTTTTGTTGTTAGTTATAAGTGCCTGAGGAGATATGAATAGCTAGATCACCAAAATTTTTCAATCATGTCATTTCAGAATATTTAAAGGGACAGACACACACAGGTTATATTGGAGATGTCCTTCATTTCAAATCTTGAAAAAGTTTTTCTTGATATCTGTGGGGTGGTTTTAAGCCATCTGTATGGATTAGTAGCTAGAATATCTCCTTTAAAGAAGCTAATTTCATATAATCAGAAAATAAATCAACAAACTAGTTATCAATATAGGTATCTAATGATGAGAGGAAATATATTTTCTGAAATCTTGCTCTAATAAATCCAAGAAATGCAATCTTAAAGTGCCATGTACTTCTTTTAAAATATAATCATGATGGAACTTTCCCTTTCCTGCTTTTTGAATAATTTAAACCCATATATTTTCTATTTTATATAATTATAATGATCTTATTTTACAGTCTTGTGATACAGATCTTATTTTGTATACTATCTTTGATTTTTATGAATCGTACTTGAGAAGAAGCTATCATGAAATTAAAGACTGGGGAGAGATGCTAATTCTGATGTAGGAAGTCTCCAATAAATTGAATGCTACTGGACACTTCAAATTAAGCATGAGGTTGAAACTCATTTTCATAGTTGAAGGAAGAAAGTAGCCTACCCCTACTCTTGTTTTCTATATATTAAACCCAATGATAATTTTATTCTTTGAAAAATTAAAATTGTTATTAATATTTAGTCAAATGTCTCTTATGGAATAATGTTTGCTTTCCTGAAATTACTGCCAATTCTCCTTTTAAAATTATACTGTTAGATTCAGAGGTTAATAACCTATCTAAGACTTTCCAACCATATGTGAAATTGATCTTCCCTCTTTGGAAGAGTTGTTAAATCGATGGGAGTGTTAGATTGGGGGTTCCAGAAGCCAACAAGGAGATATGGATTCATGTTAGTGCTCCCAGGAGAATTAATAATAGAAATCAAGGAAGAGAAAGAAGTCAAGGAATGGTGAAGCTTTCTAAGTCTCATTCTCTGTTCAACAGCCAAGAGCTCTCTAAGTATAAATCACACAGCATTGTGTCTCTTCCCAGGACAAGGGAGATTATTTTCCTTTCAGGGCCATTCAGCCTTAATAGGGGCTATCCAGAAGGAATGGAGCGAAGGCAGAAATTTCTGCTTTATTTGTCCCTAAGAGATTCCGTAGCTCAGAGAAGTCCTCTGAAGAAAGTCACAGATGCAAGCATTAGAAGCAAAGCACACAGACTGCGAAATGTACCCCAAAATAACACCAATGGTGTCTAACACAGGAATTAATCCCCAAAGAGAAAGCTACATGTTTTTTGACACTGACCAGTTTAAAGCATACTTCTTAAACTATAAGGGTTCATTTTGTTCCAGGGCAATTTGATCATTAAGTGTCTTGAGTCCACTTTCTGAAGTTAATCCCCAAGATTATGTGTATTTTCTCTTTGATTTAAAAATTGTATTTCACCCACCCTCAGTTTGTATGTTAATAGAATCATTTCTGGAAATCTCAAACAAGAAGCGGGTACTAAAATAAGAGTGTCTATTGCTATACATTTCACATGCAAAAAATATATTTTGAGAAATAATTTAAAAATAAATATTGGTTACCTTGAAATTGTTGGTTTGTTCATTATTAGATCAAATATTTTGGCATAGATGCATTATGGAATTTCTGTCTTATGATAGAAACTAAATATATTTAGGTATAGATTATTTAAGGTCTCTAAAATGAGCAGGAGGAAGACATTTCTTTAAAAACCATGCAAGTGTAATCAAATGTTCATAGTACTAAATAAATATGTTATTTGTTTCAGTTCAGAGGTTTGTAGTTGAACATTTTTCTTTCAAAGGATGATACCAAGTAGAAAGTATAAGATATTTTGAATATTTAATGTGTATTTACTCTTGGATTGTCCTGTTACCTGCATTAGTGGGTGTAAAATATGTAGTGGAATATTGACCAGATCAGTCTCATTTCATCTTATTGCCTTCCTCCATGTTCTTACTTTAATTATAAAAGTAACATTAATAACAGCTCTGTTAAGAGAATGCACTAGTGTTCTTCAGTTTAGGAAAGGCTTTCTCTCTTAATTCTCTCTCAAGCACCTTTTGATAATATATATGCAAGGTCATGAGTTTTCTACAAAAATTCTGGTACATTGAATAGTATCATAAATAAGATGTTCATTTGATCCTTTAAGACAAAGCACCATAATTGTTTAAGTGATTACATATCTCAAAGACAATGTCTTCATTTCTTAGAGTTGTTTCCTTGCTAAAACTTTGAACCGATGCCCTCGAGCTGTCCTGGGGGCAACTGACATCCAAGTTTTGGGGAATCTCACTTGATACCCTGTGACCAGAGCAACTGTTCAGGAAATTTATAAGGGGAAAGTGTTAGCTCAAAGGTGTGTCAATACTCTCCTTGAAAGACTCTCTTCAAACTATTTATTTGAGATTATAAAGATCTTTTAAATTTTATCTCCATAACACAATGAAGATTGAATCTTTAGAATAATTTTGTATAGAATAGATTTTCTAGCATTTTCCAAATCCTTGAATTATGTCATTTTGTAGGGTTCATAGAGACTTACCACTTGGACACCAGCAAGATCAGTGGAACAGACCACCCTGCTAAGTAAAGGGTCTTGCATTAATTAGTTTTTTCCTGTTATGAAACAGCTGTATAGATGCGAGAGATGTATGGGAGACAAACCAAATCCCGATTGAGAGAGACTAATTTTTCCCTTTGTGTTCAAACAATACTCTTGGCTAATTACTAATGTTCCAAAACTATAAAGCACTGTAAGTCTTAAAGATATACATATATATGTAAGTATAAGTATACATTTATATGTACATATACACACTCTGAGATATATATATATATATATATATATATATAAAACCTGCATTATGTGTTAGCCATGCTAATGACAGTTTCTTCTGCTTAGTTGCATCCTTTCACTGAATTCAATTTTAGATTTCATGGTGTGATTTAAAATAAGCTGTAGAGCAACCCAGGGATGATGCTAAACACACACTCAAGAGTTCTATTAATGCAGCAGATTAGGCAAGGCTTTGGAGAGCATTCTGAAGAGTTTTAAAGCTCCCTGGATTATCATCTTTGCTTTAAATATTCCATCAAGGCCCTTGGTTCAAGGTCTTTGGTTCAGCTGTCAATTTTTCTATCTAACAGGCATGTATAATACAAATTTCTCCCAGATGTAAGCGCCTGTGTTTTGGGGTAGCATTAAAGGAGTAAGATATACTGAGAAAATCAGCTTTTACTTTTGAACTGTATGCAGCTTTATTTTTAGTCATATGAGCAGTTCAGAAATACAGTCTAATATGGACTTGGCTTGAGTGTACTTATTATGAATCTCTTAAAGTCTACTAAATTCCAGGACTGGGCTTGTAGCTCAGTGGTAGAGCACTTGCCTAGAAAATATGAGGCATTGGTTTGATCCTCAGCACCACATAAAATAAATAAAAAGTGCCTGACAACCAAATGTCATGGCCAAGAAAGGCCTTAGTAGTAAGACCCAAACTAAATGCAATGCATTTCCTAGATGGGATCCCAGGACAAAAAAAAAAAAAAAAAAAAAAAAAAAACCCAAGGCAATCTGAACAAAGCGTGCGCTTCAGTTAATAATAATGTGTCAGTATTGGTTCCTTAATCTTAAGCGTGCCATAGCTAATGTGAGATGTCCATAATGAAACCTAGATGGCAGTTGTATGGAAACTCTATACTATTTAGTTTTCTGTAAATCTAAAGCCATTCAAAAGTCAAATATTTATTAAAAAAATGTTTCACAACTAAAGTAACTCTGAGATATATAGCTAGATATGTAGATAGATACAAAATACAACAAAGATAGAAGTTCTGTGTGCTCCCTGTGATACACACGATAGGGAACTAAGTGCTCTACCTGCCTTCTCCTGTGTAATATGCCCAACACCTTTGTGAGATAGATATGGTTAATATTGCTTTCAAAGTTGAGAAAATCACGACTAAGCAACCTTCAACAACATGGTCAGGGACCACAGTCAACAGTTGGTGGAACTAGAACCCAAACTCCACTGCCTGACCCCAGAGCCAAGGGCTGCCTGGCATCCTGCCTCACTCAGGGTATCCATCACGTCGTCTCCCACACAGAGATGCTTCTTCCTTATAGAACCATGGTGTCATAATGCCACGGGTTTTGTCACTTTGCCAGTGACAGCAGAACCTCTGCCTGTATCTACCATTTATCACACACTCATTTCACTTAAACATGCGATGGTGGTCTGTAAGTGGAGTGATTTTCTCATATTTAATGTGTTTTATAAACAGATCAAATAAACATTTAGGCTAACTAATGCTGTCTCTCTGATTTTCAGCTGTTCACTGAATTCTTGCCTTGTTTTTTTCTGTTTTATATGGAGTAGATTTGCTTTTTCACTTTTATTTTGGCTTACCAGTTTTCAAAACGAAAGTCACCGATAGTTTCCTAATGTTATTTTAACACACTTTTGCGGGGAGGCAGGTAACAGACACAGGAAGGTTAAAACAGTTTGTAGCTCTGAGTTCTCTCTTCAAAATCAGTAGTTTGAAGAATAGACGAAGGGATTTTTTAAATAAAATTACATAAAGTGTCCTTGCTGTGTTTTATTATTCATAAAGTCTTGAACTTCCTCTTGGTTCTTTTTCTCCCTGAAGAAGAGAGAGAAGACCTCTTTGTACAACTATTTGGATGTCAATGAAGATACTGAAGAGTAGTTCATCTGTTTCCTGGATTAGGCATCTTCTATCAGGCTTATAAATAAGAACTCCAGCAGTTCCATTAAGTCAGCAAGCATGAATGGGCCTTTTTATGTCAAATGTGAATGAAATAGCATTTCCACGGGTGTGGTGGGGAACACTGATACAGTTTTGGAGCAGAAATTGCTAATAGGTTTTCCTATCTGTGTGTTGGCTCTAATTTTTTTTTTTTTTTTATTTGAAACAAAACTTGGAATCCCAATGTTAAGTTTTGTTTCCTCCTGGATACTCTCCTTCTAATGGATTGAAATGGTTATTAACTTCTTATGTGAATATGAGTGTTTGTGTGTAAACATGTAGATTTTATTGTAAAATTATCTTTTGATTGAAGCAGTTTTAATGAAGTAATGGGTTTGGGGATCTATACAAACTTCTTCATAAGCACAAAAATTTTAGCAGCCATTTCATTCCTTTAAAATTGCTAAATTATTTTTACCTAAAAGGCTTAGAAAAATCCTTGGGAAATATCTTCAAATAGAACAGAACTCATGGAATTAGTGCAAAAAATATGCATATATATATATATTTAATTTTCTTCTTTATATATGCCTTTACATGGTTAAAAATAACAGAATTCAAAATACTCTGGTTTGGATTCATGTTTCACTAATTAGAATAGTAAAATTTTCTTCATATTTCCTGAATGAATAAATAGTACCAAAGTTAAAATATAGACTTGGAAATTATTGTAAGGATTTGGATAACATTTCCTTCATTGTTGACATAATAAGCATATTTTCGTGAGAAAGTATAGAACTACTGTGATCCACCAAAGATAATGTTATATTTAGTTTATCCTCATGTGTCCACAAAAAGCAGATAATACTTATTAATGAAATTAAACTACCAAACTACCTAGTGTTTGTTATTACTAGATTTATCTCATAACAATGAACAATATTGATTCTAGCATTTCAGGTCTCCAGGAAAGCTTCTGCATGGCTTCTTTATTTTAGTGTTTCTTGGGACCCTTGGAGCTTGATTCCTTCCCATGGGCTCCTAGACGTACTAGAGAGAACTATGAATGCCAAGGAAAAACTGTAATGATCATCATCTGCCTGAAAGCTTCTTAAATGGAGAGGAAGACAGTTTTTTGTTTTTAATAAAGTAAGATATGTTCATTTTTACACTTACCTTCCACTATTATTTATTTATCAACATAAGTCTATTGCATATTTTTAAAAAGTACTTGTCTTCACTGATTGGAGGCATTCTCCCATCCTCTGCTGTTCCCAGTATGTGGGCACACTTGAATGTTCAAGGGATCACAGAAAAAGTCTTTTAATACCAAAAGTCTTTGAGAAAACATTCTATTTTCCTTCATAGTGATTCAAATCAAATAACGTTCAACCCGATATGTTATTATTTTCATTCCACAATTATACCATGTAAGGCTACCCAAACATGGTTTAATTGAATATATCTTACCTTCTTTTGTAATAATTCACCTTTTCATTGCATACCTGCAAGTGACAATACTTCTAAACACCTACTGAGTAAGCAGGATGAACAGTTGAAACCATTATGAATGTTTGGAAAAAATGCAGGAAAAAGCAAAGTCACGTCTCCCCAAAAATATATATCTGTCACTCTGAATTCCATGGGTTTGTATTGAATTGTTAATTCAAAAAAACAACAACAACAAAAAAGGTAAATCTCTAAGTCACTTCTTGCAACTGAGTTATTACTAGTAGTAAAAGATCAGTTCCCTCAGATACAATGATCTAAAAGTATGAAAAATTAAGAGAAATATTAGGATTTATAGAAAGTATCAATGTTCCATGAACTGTCACACCCTCGAACAGCTCTGGGAGGTTAGGCACATAATTCCTTTCACATATGGTGCATTTTTTTTCCTATGTTGAATTTTTAGGGCAGCAGATACAAATGGAGTTAGCTTGCATTAACATGACCCCTTAAATATTATTACTCAACATGACTATATGATAAAAACTAATCTTCCATTTTACTGAGCATATGGTCTTTATTCTATGGAAAGCAGCTGTCGCTAATTCAGTCATATCTAAGAGTAACTCCCACCTGTCAAATGTATTTGGATCCATTTATTCTTCCATAATGAGAACATTCTATTGGTTGGGTTTTTTTCCTCCCTATTTAAAGCAAGGCATAGCTCTCCTTTTTTTTTTTTTGAACCAGGATTATTAAAATTAAACTTTAAAGTGTGATATAATGATTTCACTTCCACCAAATTAAAGAGAAGAATTTCAAGGAAAATAAATACTTACTATTTTATAGAGATATAAATATGTGAATGTATGTGTGTGCAGGAATTTATGTTCATCTTTATAGATTAAGATGCAAATGAGTTCCTTACATATTACCAAAACTCACCTTAGATCATTACTTAACACATTCAAAAACTAATAAAAATTAAAACCACGTTTATTCAAATACTCATACAATTAAAAATAGTACAAGGAATATTCACTACATTCACTACAGAGGAGAACTGCTTTCATAGAATGATAACTGGATCCTGCACCATTCTTTTTTGGTGGGAGTGGTACCAGGAATTGAGCTCTGGGGCACTTGACCACTGAGCCACATCTCCAACCCTATTTTGTATTTTATTTAGAGACAGGATCTCACTGAGTTGCTTAGCACCTTGCTTTTGCTGAGGATAACTTTGAATTTGTGATCTTCCTGCATCAGCCTCCCCAGCCACTGGGATTACTGGTGTGTGCCACAGTGCTCTGCTTGATCCTGTACCATGCTTGAGTATCTATTAACTTAATTTCCTGGCTTCTAATCCATAGGAATGGATAAATATTTTAATTACAATGTGCAGATTTATTTGAAGTTGCTTTCTTGCCCTACTCAAGATGTTCTTATTTATACTGCAGTATACTAAATTTTCTTGTCAATTGCTATTCCTCTGTAACTCAGATAGTTTGATGGGAGGTAGGGACCTAGTTTGACACTGATGAGTTCATTCTCTGAAATTAAAGTGATGGAAGCTCTTCTGAGGGAGTTTCTTATCCACAATGCCACAAGCACATACATCCATGTTGTATTTTTGATTCAGAGTTTAATCAAGTACTTCCTCCTTTGAACCATGAGATACAAGTGACAGATAAAAATTAGGCAAGTCTGAGCTAGATCAGTGTCTTCTGTCAGATATTTCATGGATTTGGGAAGTTCATGAACACAGATTCAAGTCCCATGAGCCAGTGTCTCTTTCAAGTTTCTGTGATTAATTTCAGTGTGGATGGTTGGAAAGTTTTCAATATACATCTAGAAACCTGGATTCCTTGTGTCCCCAGATGGAGATGGTAGAAATGCAAATATAAGTACCGATCTAAAAAATCTCCTTTTTCATTCATACCCCTTTCAGGCAGTTGATCACCTGTCACAACTTTGTACCTCTTCCTTCTCCTGCAATTTTAAGGGAGAGTGAAGACGAACAAGAAATGGGAAAATTGATCTGGATTCTAGCATCACGGCTGGGTTGGGTGAAGGGATGGACATTAAAATTTCCACAATTAGTGAACAAGCTTTAATTTCTTTCTGCCTGACCACTGGGAGCCCCACTGGATGTGGCCACTTCTTCACTCACCATTCTTGCCTTGGCACATCTCCTCCTCCTCCTGTGTCATGTGATAATGTATGTTCAAATTCCCCATTATACATGGGACGTAAAGGTGGGGCAACCAAATTGTGGTTTTGATTCAGCTGTCTCAATTCTTCACCAGAAAAATATTGGGTGTAAATGCTTCTTCTGTGATCAGCACAGATAATTGTTAGATATTTAATAGGCAAGCGTTGTATGAATAATTCACTCACATACTAACATCTTACAGTAAGACCCAGTTTGTTTAGAATTATTAGAAGGCTTGTGGAGTATGCAAATTAAATAGAACAAACATTGACTATCTCTGGGGACTATGACTTTAAAATGCTGTGGCCTAGTATAGTTCTTTCAGTCCTCAGTGGGGTGGTAAAGGATCTTGGCGGCAGGGGGTGGAGGGGGCGGGCTTGGGGGGGAATATAACTAGTAAATAGAGGGAAACAATTTAAGAAACAAACCATTTCCTAATGTGATGTACGAATAACTTGTTTTCTTTATAAGAAAGGATAAAGTACTTGAATTTAATCTTAAAACAATGCCTTATATACTTTAAAGTAAAATATAGTTTACCATATAAAATACTGCAAGTTGTCTAAATAATTCATCTCTGTAACTCATCCCTGTCAAAATAGCATCACATAAGAATTTAGGAACATTAGCAATATATCACCTTTAAACATATTAACAAGACTGATTCATTTAATCCACAGCACCTACAAATTTTAAGTCTACATGTTCAAAATGTACCAGTAAAAATATATATATATATGGAAGTAAATGTATAGTATTATGCACTATAGGTTGTAGTATAACTAAAAAACCCACAAGTAAAATTGATAATATTGCAAATAAAATCAACATGATTCATAATGTAAAAGCAAAAATAGTTGCAATGGATAATCACAATCGACCTAAAACAAGACTGAGGTTGTACTGATAGCACATGATCTTTCTAGAATAGAATGATTTCAACTATTTTTTCTACATTCTAATTGTGTGACACTCAGAAATTATAGTAGACAAAAATAAATATTTAATAACTTTTGATAATGTGTTAAGTTTAATAATGACCATTGAAATCTTTAGTCATATATTACAACCCAAAGCCTATTGAGCTATCAATACTTTAACAAGAATTTAAGGAAGGATTTCTCATTCATTGAGATGGCTTTTTGTTCCCATTGCTATTCATACTTTGAAAATAGCCTTAGGAAGATGATAACCTAATAATTCATAATTCAGTGGGTATGGTTTATATATGGGTATATGCGGATAACAATACACTGGATTATTTTGCAAAAGATTCTGAGCAGAGCTATAAAAAGTTTTCTAAAAATTTCTTAAAGGAAGACATACCCAGAGTTGAAGAAAATTTACAAAATGTTGTTTTATTGCTGGGAGATTTGCAGAGTAAAACCATCTTTCTTCATGGTGAACGGTCAGAACATAGTATATTGCTTCTGGTCAACTCTGTAGAAATAATAATGATAAACCCTGAAGTAACTGAGGAAAGGAAAGAAAGGAAAGGGCAGCCAGGTTTTCTTTCAGCTGTCAGTCATGGTGGAGCTAAGGAAGGGTGCCTCCCTGGGTGGAGAAAACGATCCTGGTCAATTACCAGCTCCCTTTTGGACATGCCGCCCTCAGGGACAGCTGAGGAACAAGTGAGGATTTACCACTTTTGTCACGATCTGGAAAGGAAACAAAGGTTCCAACTTACATGGAGACAAAAAGGGATGCATGATGTAAGGCCTAAAGTTCAAAGCAATATCTTTGGGGTAGTTTCTAAGGAAAACTAAGCAAAACTCTGAATCAAATGGCTCATTTATTTCCTTCCCTCGTCTATGTGATTGTCAAACCTCAATGTGTTCAAACATCATTTAGCATAGCTTATTAAAATGCAGATGCTGATATTTCATTAAGTGAGGCAGCTGCTTCCCAAGTGATTCGGTTACAAGAATTGATGAGCTACATTTTGAAAAACCTAACTGCCTCTTGCTATTCTTTCTTCTTCTTGGGAGATGACCTCCCTCCTACTCATAGAGAAAACTGGAGCCATCAGAGGGAAGTTGTCTGAACTTGCTCTTTAAATACACTTGCATTTGCAGTCTTTTCTTGAAATTCTGTTCCCCTTGGCTTCCTTGGAATCCACACAAAGTTTGATTTTGCTACTCTCTGTTGTAGGAGGAGAGTTTTCCATTCTTTCTGGATCTTTTAGACCAATTTGTCTTTGTGTTACACAATTATTCAATGCAGATTATCCTCTTCAGCTTTCTCATTTCTTCCCTTTAATCCCTGTTTTTATGTGGTCTTATTCTTTGCATAAATATGGCCATGGTGTTTTTGCAATGAGTTTCAAATGTACATCCATGAGTTTGACTCTTTTCTTAGATCTTTACCTAAATATGTATCTAAATGTCTACCTGCTGTTCCTAAAAATGATCTTATAGGCATTCCATGCTTGATACGTACAAAACTAGACTCAGTATCACTCCCTTCCTTCCTTTAAATTGTTAATATTTTATTTCTCATTATATGATCAGAAGATACTAGATTTTCAGGCCAGAATTCTGGGGAGCATCGTTACTTCTCTGTTCTTACATTGCCTTACATGCAAGTGATAAATACAAAATAAATATCTTCTATCTCAGTCTCTACTCCTACCATCCCCCTGTAGTCCAACTTCATCTGTTGCCAAGACCATTATAGTAATGTTTACATAACTATCAATTTACCTCATATCCATTCTTGTCCCCTTTCAACTTATTCTTTCTTCTTTTGGCCCATGATCCTTTAAACACACAATTTATTTGTGTCATTCTCTTGCTTCAAAGAGAAGTCATGAACCCAATTGCACCAAAACCCAGAATGAAGAACAAATGCTCCCTTCCTAAAGGGGTGATCACCACTCAGCTTTGTTTGTGAGTTCCACATGGGAATACAGGTCATGACCTGGTCATCCAGATTTTTTTTTTCCAAAAGAAACCGTATTTCTTTTCCCTTTTCTGAAAATAATACAGAAGTGATAATTTAAAACCTGAATTCCCCATTAGATTCACAGCACCAGGAAAGTAAGGGCCCATCTTTTTCACCACCTGGCACATACTAGCTTTGGATAAATCAATGTGTGTCTCAAAACCAGAGAACAGAGAAGATAGTGAACCATTCTGCCTACTGGGGGGAAAGGGGAAGAAAAACAGGTACAGACCAAAACATCGAGGACCAGCTGAATTTTGAAGAATGAGTAGGATTACCTCAATTGCACACTGAGGGGAAGCAAAGGGAAAATGTTATGTACAAATACACAGTTGTGTGAAGCTATGTGACCCGTGAGGAGAATTCTTGGTCCTGTTATGATATGGTATGGCCAAGCGTGGTAGATACAAATAGACACAGGAGGATTCCAGAGAGCTCCAGTGAAGGACAGGATCTTGGAGTCCATCACACTCCATTTGTGAACTTTACCTGATGAGTTAGCCAGCCAAGGATTTGTGTTTTAGAAAAATTACTCTAGCAACATTGTGAACAATAAGTACTAGGAGAAAGGAGCTGGGAAAGGAAAGCCAGTTAAGAAACTGTTACAGTAACTCAGGTGGAAAAAAGATAAAGGCATAATTTCAAAAAATAGCATGGAGTAGGCAGAGGTGGAGTTGAGATTAATTGGGAGTAGAATGTGACAATACCACGTGATACCCCCTTGGCCCATCAGCCCATAGTTATTTGATATTCTTCAATAAACATTGCTCTTGTTGCCTCTGTGTCGTTCCTCAAGTTATTTTCAACACCTGGACTGCATTTATCTAACCCAAGAAGAGTGATAAACAGAACTTTATTTGTGTGGTTTCCAAACCAGAAGCAAAGGTCCTACCTGAGAGCTTGTTGGAACCGGATAATCTCAGACCTAACAAATTCGGATTTAGTCAATCAGAATCTGTATGTTAACATGCTCCTCGGAGGATTTCTAAACACACTGGAGTTCAATGAGCCCTTTTAAAATTTCAGCTTAAACTTTACCTTGTCCAAGATATCTTTCTGGATTTCCCCAGGAGTCTTTCCAGTCCACTGAAATAAAGCTAGTTTATATGATGTTTACAAATTTACACGTATCAGTTCACTTGTATCAAGATTATTCATACAGGTGCCTTGTACACCTCCCTAATCATCAGCTCCAGGAGGCAAAGACAGATCCCCATCATCTTGACATTGCCTACACTTCCCATATAGGCCCATATAGGACTTGACTCACCATAGGTTTTTCCCAAGAGACAGAGGAGACCTTTGTGACTTTCTTTGGAGGCCAAGTTGCTTCTGCATATCTTATGATAATGCTTCCTGTTGATTTCAGAATTCTTTGTCCATCTCTTAAAAATCAGGACTTGGTTCCTGTAAAACATGATCCATATTCAATTAAGTTCCTCTATCTATATTTAGTAGTTTTAAAGATGCAACAGCTACTCATTTATAAACCAGACTTTAAATGACTCAGTGGTAGACTTCTCGGCAGTAACGTTCACAATATAATATTTTGCTGAATTCTGTTAAGAACAACTTGAAGATGTTCTTCAGAGTTCATCATATTGATGATATGACTGAAAACAAAACATTTTTCTATTAGAGAAGCACTGGATTTCCAAGAGTTGATTTCATGAAAATGTAAAACAATGCCCATCTTATTTTTTTGCATATTTTTTATGTTTAAAATTTTAGGAAAAAAGATAGCAATCTAGACTTGACTGTTTGTGTTCAATCCCACAAAAGTTTTCCTTTTTTGGACGACAAGCTGAAATGTTTAAAAAGTGGGTCACTCAGAGAATCCTTCTCTCTTAAGCAGCAGAGTGTACTTGAATGGTTTGGATCAAGTATTTCAGATAAAGGAAATGGTCTTTTTAAAATAACATGCAGTTAACAGCTGGAAAAGAAGTAGTGAAGCGTTAAACTATCCATTATGCTTAAATAATAACTTGGCTGAAATTCTTCCTTCCCATTAAAAGCACTGAGTGCACCTTCAGAATTTATGTAACTGTGCTGTTAAACCCGTTTATCATTTTTCATTTATAATCCAGACTAAATAATTAATGCATACCAATTTAGGAACCCCCTCCATGTTTTTTAATGAGTTAGGGTATTTTTAGTTTTCATGGGAAGTGATAGGCAATGGTATTTTAGAAAGCAAAAGCAAGTTTCAGTCTAAAAGTGTTCCACATTTTTGTTTTTTTAAACAAGTTTTCCAAATTAAAAAAAAAAAAAAAATCAGGTAGAGAGTCAGGTCACATTTAAAGATGAGGAAAGAGATGGTGGGATAAACGAGACAATATTTGTTTGTACACATTTGGGTAATTCTGTAGAGTAATTCTACTACCATCTCCTCTACATGATGACCCATAAGTAATAATAAAGGTCCCATACACTTACCTACTTGACCCAGTGTTGCAATTCATTTATAAAACTTTCCTCTGAATTATAGTAAGTTGGTGAAACTTACATTCAGGTCTACCAAGAGATTTAAAATTCATCATTAGTTTCAAACGTAAGTATCCACTTCTCTTCAATGTTCCACATCTTTCATTGTTGCTTTTTGTAGATAATGTGTATTTTTTTTCTATCTTCTCCACCACCCTCCATCCCCTATTTACCTTGCTTCAGGTCCCCAGATTTCTGGCATCTGGAATTCAGGAAACACCTATCATTTATTTAAATATTGCATGTGTCATATACTCTGCCACTTCTAATTCTGACACTCCAATCCTATGTATGTTGAACACTTCCAGCACATTACCATATATCATTTATGCTCTGATTTGTTTCATTTCTTTTCAGTGTTTCGCTTTCTGCATATACTTCTATTTAGCTATTTTTATATTGAGATGTCTTTTAGTTCCAAAGCAATGTATCCAGCCTTCTATTAAAACCATCCATTGCATTTTTAATTTTAGATATTCCATTTTTAGTTCTTATGTTCATTGGAATCTTTTTTTTTTTTAATTGATTCCAAGTTTTGGTCAAAATTATCCATCCTTTCATCTATTCATCCTCCTCTTTCTTTTCCATATTAGTTTCAGTTATTGCCTCCATTGTTTTCATGGTCATTAAGCAAAATCTGTTTCATTATTCCAATAACTGTCTTCTATTTCTATAGTCTGTAACATTTGTAGTCATGTTTATGTATTTTACTTCACCTAGTGATACTAATATCATGCAAGATAATTGTGGAATCTGAATAATTTTGTCTTCTTTCACAAAAAGGTTTACCCTAAATTCTATCAGGCAACTTAACTGGGAGTACACCTCTTTAATCCAATAAGGGAGTAAGCTGAGTCCTGTTTGCAGTATGGTAAACCTAATTCCAATTGTTTCAACCCTGCTCTAAGAGCTGACATCTCCAGGGTCCTAACTGAGGTCTTAGAGTGTTCATTGAAACCTTTTCCATGGTCAGAACTGAACAGCAATTTTGACTTCTGAGTACCTTAAGATTAATAAATATTCATTTTGCATTTCTGTGGTTTAGCTGCATAATTTCTTATTTTCTGAAACCGAACACATTGGCAAATGTCTTAAAATGGTGGACCTCCAACATACTTATTTCTCTGTGTCATTTTTTATTTTGTCTGTATAGAATGGACCATCAATAGATGAAGTCCCTGGACAGTAAATCTCCAGAAACGTGGACCAAAATAAACCTTTTCTTTTTGAGGTCTCATGCTACTCTATGGTATGCTTCTATGAGGTAGTAACACAAATTTCCTTTGACTTCTCTTGGTAAGCATAATTATTTTGTAAGACATAAAAACAAATTTTAAACTTCAATGTATTTCTCTATATAATTCTAGTGTATTCTATATATAATACTATTAGAAGATTCATGATAGGATGCCTCAACATTTTTATAGACAATCTTAAAAGACATTGTTTACAAAGTATTTATGGCTTGGAATAATTAATGCAAAGTTCCAAGTATTCAATGACACATAGAATTTACTACTCAGATTAGACTTTGCAGTAATATGTGCTTAAACAAAAGTATTATTCTTAATGAATGATTTTATATTTGTCAATTCAGATGTTATTTGAAATAATCAAAAATAGTATATCATAAAAGGAACTAAAATAACAAACAATCAAATGCTTAGCTCACTATTTTAAATAATTAAAACCTTTATAGAGTATGAAGTGCTTAGTGTTTCATTTGGAAATTTTGGATAAGGTTTAATAGCAACACGTAGGGAGTAAAGTGCTCAGGTCTTGTTTATTTTAATGACTTCTGAAACAGACTTTGAAAAACTCTTGTGCTGAAAATTGTGTGGAAAGGAGCATGTAGTAGTTTTATTATACTATTTCAGAAGTGCAGCTTTTGAAATTATATAACAATTTTCCATTTGAACAGCTTTCAAGAACAAATTTACCAAGCTAATACATAATGGTAGAATCAAATAGTCAAGAAAATGCATATATTTATGGATAACTAAATTGATATAAAAATAATAGAATTGGTGGTGTCATTGTAAATTAAATTAGGTAAATTCAAGGTTTGGGATATAATTCACTTTTGGTATACTGCAACCATTTTAATTACAATAAATTATCAGATGTTATTTTTTCATTTGTTCTTATTTTCTCTTATGCAAAATACATGCAATTAAATATCAGAATTAATTTCTTAAACATTTTAGATTCTGTAAGTCACCAGAGTTCTGAAATATTTAGCTAGATTTTGATGTATTTATAGGTATTTGCTTTAACTTGAGTTGTTGTTTTGACTTTAAAATATTAAATGAAGCAACTTGCTTTTCCAAGTTCAACTTTGAGTTTATAGGGCTCATAACTATGATGTGAGTAATCTGACAATTTTCCCCCTTATATGTTCTTTTCACTGAAATATCTTTCTTTGAAAGCCATTTAAATCTTCAATCAGAGGGAAAATTAGGTAATTACAGGAGTTTTTCTTTTGTTTATATTAGTGGGATATATGAGCTAAATACTCCTTTTTTGGTTGTGTGTCTCTAAATACAAACTTTTCGTATATTTTAATTTTAATGCTATTTTAGTAAAACCCACTCAACTTTACGTGGTGTTCATTGTGTGTGTTTGTTATTCCCTAGGTCAGAGAAAATTCTAATTCCTGATGGAATGTTACTTGGGTATTGATTTTACAGTAAAATGTGGATTTTTTAAAAGACTTCCTATGCCTTAATCATAAAGGCAATGTTCTAAGGGATCATTAATGGCCACTACTTATGCTAACACTAAGAGCTACAAAGCTAAAGTGACTTGATTGAATTTATGGAGCAAAAGATTGATAGAAATAGAAGGAATAACAGCATTCAAAGTGGAATGTCCTCCATGTGTTGGTCCCATCTTAGGGCTATCAAAATAGTACCTCTTTATGTCTCCGAATACTCCTTTAAGATAGATTCTTCCCACTTTACATTTAAGGAAACTGGATCTTGTATATAAGTAAAATGACTATGAAAAATGTGTATTGTTTCACTGATGTGAAATGTATTATGTGTAAGAAGCTTAAGAATCTATGGGAAGACAGACAATAAACATTAGCACAAAGAATTAATTACTTGCATTGGATCCACCTACCTTGATATTATCATCATTATAGTGACCCAATGCTGTTACTATGATACATTGCTCAAAAAGGACTTCCTAAGTTAATCTTCAAGGGAAGTTTCATTCATTCATGAATTCTATATTCCTTTATTCCTCAAAGATCAATAATTCAGAGCTATTTTCTACTTTGCTTTGAAGAGTTCAGTCTTTTAATAGGTCCTTCTCTCCCAAAGGTGGCTGTGGAAATCCCAAGAAAGGCTTCCATAGGCCTCCTGTCTCTCTGCTCTCTGTTGGCTGTTTGGTTCTGAATGACCCTTTTCTCTTCTCGAATTTACAATATTTGGTCAGGAGACCAGTGTTCCTGGCTAGATTTGTTTCTTCTACCTGCATTCCTTCCTTCCCTTCTGTGTTACCACTTTTGTCCAAAGTATGGATAATACCTTTCAATCTCTCAAAAAAAAAAAAAAAAAAAAGCATAGATGAGGCTGAAGAATTGAATAAGACCATTGCAACAAAGAGAAACTGAAATTGTTTTATAAACATGCTGCTGAGTCTATGATCCCAGGTAGGAATACCCTCCCCTTTGCAACTGAGGCCCCTCTTTATTTCCAACTGGATTTCCATATAACCAACAAGATGTCAATTTCCATTTGAAATTCAGAAAAACAAAATATTGTGGGTTTCTTTTTCTGTAAAACACTAGTGAAAATATTGGGACACATTTATACTCGAACTAGAATGTACTTATACTAAACCACTGGGATAATACACCAAAAAATAAACACACATGTCGTTTTTCTGAAATTCAAATTGCATTGGGCATCCTGTATTTTTATTTACTAAATTTACCAAGTCCACTTTCACGCCTAGGTTTTTCTTAATGCCCGGAGAGCTCTGCAGTCCTGAATAGAATTTGAAGTTCTTTCTTTCCCAGAGTTCAGACCTCTAATTACTCTAGTCCCTTCCTTTCAACCTTATGTCTATCAGTTAACAACATCGAGTGTTTTTTGTTTAATTGTTTTGTTTTATTTAAAAAATATATTTAAAATATGTAACTTGTGCTGGGCATGGCGGTACACACCTGTCATCTCAGAAATTCGGGAGGCTGAGGGCAGGAAAATAGTGAGTTCAAGGTCAGTCTCAGAAACTTAGCAGGAGTCCAGTTGAAAATAAAAGGGCTGGAATTGTAACTCAGTGACTCTTGCTCCACTTACAGGACTTTGGTTAAGAGGATGATCACTGAATTCTTTGCAATCTTTAATCCAGATAAGAATTCAACTTAGACTGCAAGGCTTTCCTTGCATGGCATCTGCAATCATTAGTAAGAGAGCAAAGGAGACCACAGTTAGAATTTTCCTGGCTGGGATTCTCCAACCCACTCCTGCTCTACTGTGTTTCTGTTTTGCACTGGTAACTAATATTCAATAAAGTCCTCAACTCCCCAGTTCATAATCCTAGTTTCTGGTTTTAGATGGTGGTTTGGTTTGAGTCTATTTCCACATATGTACTGTGAGCTTGCTTCTAAATCTATACTGTTTTCATTTC
Organism: Sciurus vulgaris; assembly: GCF_902686455.1. Classification (NCBI taxonomy): domain Eukaryota; kingdom Metazoa; phylum Chordata; class Mammalia; order Rodentia; family Sciuridae; genus Sciurus; species Sciurus vulgaris. Next base: position 17,101,388 of record NC_136470.1, on the reverse strand, counting down.
ATCTAGAATTCAAAGGCTCCATTCTCAATGGAATTAAAAGAAGGACCCTATTCCCTCTCTTTTATATTCAAAACCAAATCTTTCCAAAATAATTTTTTCCAAATCTTTTGAGATTTATCTTTCTGACATACTGGTATCTGGAGCTAACTGATATCAACTGTTATGTAAAATTCTTGAAGATTGCTCATGGGGAAAAAAAAAAGTCCAAGTTTACAGAGAGTGCTTTAATGCCTCTTCTGTTTTCTTTCCATTTCTGTGGTTCCCACGTGGTATGTCTTTGGACTCCAAGACAATATTCCAAACCTGTCCATTCACTGGGCCTAGAAATGTGTTTTCCTATAGTGCAAGTGTTGCCAAAACAACTTGAGTAAAGCATTTGATTGAGTGTTGTTATGGGAGCACACCTCAAAAATATAGCATTTATGTGATTTCCTCCTTGTTTTAGGAAGGCAATGCCTTCCAAGATTTTTTAACTCCCACCTCTCTCTTCCAAGTTAGTTGTCAGGGGGAAACAAAAAAAAACATTTTCTGTTTCTAACATGGAATGCTAACAGTGCTCTTCAAAGAATTTCACCGTGTACCTTCAAATCTATGAAGATAATTTCTGTTGCTAAAGATACATAAAGTTTCAAAATGGAAGGTTTTCTTTTGTTTGTTTGTTTTTAGACAACTATGGACAACTAATTCAAGTTCTGAAGGACTGTGAGAAGTGTTCCAGCTTTGGCAGAAAGACTCCCTGTTGTTGAATGCTTGGCACGTGCATTGTGCTATCAAATCCTATCATTCTCCCATGCTAGAAAAACCAGTCAGACATCAAATAAGATGATTTGGCAGAGTCAGCTAATGTAGTCTCTGAAAATAAAATCAGGTTCCACAATCAATTATTTTAAAGGTCACTTTAAAAAAATCTGTTCTGTTTTTATTAATATTTTGAACGATTTCCTTTTCGTTAGAGGGAAGGATGGACTGCCATACTTAGTAGACTTAAGCAAATAGAGTTGCAGTGCATATGATTTAGAATCTTTCCAACCCAATTTAGTTTCCTAATGTAAAGTTTGGCTTTATGATAGTAGAATTTTCTCTATATATAGTTTCAATTCCAATTTAAAAAAAATAATATATAACAAATTGCAAACAAATCTTCTTTGGAAGGAAGAAGGAAGTTTGCTAAATTAAATAGGGAATGCCCAATTAAATTTGCATTTCGAGTAAATAAAAGTAGCAATTTCTTTTTGAAATATGTTCAATATATATATTTAGGCCATATTTAAAAGAGTTATTGTTAATCTGAAGTTCAAATTTCACTAGGCATCATTTATTTATATTATGTACTAAATCTGGTAACATTAGAAAAGCAATAAAGAAGATTGCATAGGAAAAAAATATTCAAGGTATTATCATTGAAGTTTTGGGAAATGTACTCATAACTTTAATTGTATCAACTGCAAAGTGAAGAAGAGATTCATTTCCTGTGTCTTAGAAAAAGCCACTGCATTCCATGGAAGGGGCCAAGATTCTGCTTGGATTTTACAGATAAAAGGAGGCACACAGAGATTAAGAAATTCGCCTAAACTAGCAAGTGGTACAGTTAAGACTTCTGTCAGATGATACTCAGTTTGTCTCAAAGCCCACCCCTACACACAGCTCTAAGTGTTTCATCATCCAGGAAGGCATGGCCAGACACCAGACTCTTGTTCATCCACAAAGTTCCTCATCTGCCAAGTGAGCATGATAAGGCCAATCTTGCAATTCATATTAATGTAAAAATGTAAATTATAGACCCTGAACAAAATTTTTTTATTTTCCTTATTAAACTTCTAAATGTCTAAGTTTCTCTGAGTCATAGGATCATGCCAGAATTTAGAAAAAAAAGGATATAGATTAAGACCCTGAGAGATCAGGGAGATAACTTTGAATCATTTATAAAGCAATATATTGAATAATGAGTCAAAAGGAAAGAAATGAGGAAAAGGTCTCCTCATATCAGTCTTTTATCCTCAGCCAAGAAAACAAGATTTTAAGTGTTGTATGGATGATTGTAGAGATAGGGATCTTGAAATATTATTAGTAAAAAAGAGAGATAATTTTTATAAACAAACCTAAAGTTACTAATTTTAGGTGGGTGTATTAATGCTAATACTGATGTTACTTATATTTACTGTGCTTGTTGTCCATATTCTATTTTATGGGCTCCATAAAGTTAGGTATAGCACTAATCTTTTCCTATATCTTTTCTAATCCCTTTTATTAATAATTTTAGCTCATTATTTAAGTGAACTGAAAAAGGACTTATCCTGCTTTAAGCTCATGGAACCATCCTGATATCTCTGCTAGGGGTATATTGGTGCATACTTTTATTTCTTCTGCTTTATTGAGCTATTTTATCTCTAGTCATGCCTTTTGGGGTGGAAGAGGGTGCTGGGATTGAACCCAGGCCTTCATGTATATCAGGCAATGCTCTACTCACATGAGCTGTGAGTCGTGGGAACATGAGGTTAAGGAAACTTCTATGAACTGGGCCTACTGAACTGATCCCCACATGCTTTCTTTTTTCTTAAAGTAATTTACCTGCAGCCCTGCCTGGCTTCAGTCAACAGGATATGCTACATTCCTCAGCAAACAACCTGTTATCTCTGCAGGAGAAAAGCAGGCCTGAAATGCCAATAAAAAGAATACAAGTTACCCCGAAGGGGGGACTTTTGTGACCCTTACATAAACCAGACACCAGGACTCAGGGAGATAAGGATAATACCTCTACCCATAAAATCTGTAGGAACAGGTTCCAAATAGAACTGGTCAGCATGGGCCAAAATGACCTAGAGTTATTAAGTTCAGTGGGGATTTGAAAGTCTGTTGTCATCTTGTTGTCCGTCAAGAGTCAAGAGGTAAAAAAAAAAAAAAAAAAAAAAGAGTCAAGAGGTAGACCTACATGGGACTCTCTAAAAGTTTTCCTGAACCCTTAATAAAATTAGAGGGCAGAAGAGGCATATCACCCTTCTCCTCTCTAAGCAGACCTACTTTTTCCATTAAAAGTGTCTAATTTTCTCTTTTCTTGTCTCTTCTCCTGAACTCATACCTGATACTCTGAACAATATGTTTAAAATCTCTGTGGTCTGATGACAAGAATTGGAGTGAAGACGAGGGAAGGCCTCAGCTTCATGGCAGAGACCAGGTCTCTAACACAATCACTGAACTACATCCTGAGGCCCTTACTCACATCTTAGATTATTGAATCATTCTGATCAATCATTTCCTATATCAAATTGTCAAATCAATTTTGAAAACATTTTATTCTCACCAAGAGAATCAGGGACAATTCTTTTTTTTTCTATGCAACTTCAAAACCTTTGTCTTTCCAATTATAGAATTTACAGGTTTTCCACTTTATTTTTCTGAGTAATTACTTTAATAACCTTTCTGATTTAAATTTTAATTTAATTTTACCTTGGTGCCTGAGGGAACACTATTTCTGACTTGAAGTTTGCTGACTTTTCAACACAACTTTCATTTGTGTTATTTTTGAGGACCAATTAGCAATATTCTAAAAAGGTAAGTGGAAAGGCCAACATTTTTGAGTGACATCTTGAAGATACAAATTAGCAGGAGGCTTTTAAGCCACATAGGAGCTAGTCAAGTCTTGGCCATGAGATGCATTAGAGCATCTCTCTTTGATTGTATAGTTTGGCTCCACTGTGGGTGCGTCATAAGGCCAGTCCTCCAAGGTGGTTGTAAAGGCTTGCTAAAACATATTTATAGCACAGTATTAATGGTAGGCACTAGATAAATTGAAGTTATTTTTATTAGTGTGCTTAGGGCCAAATCCATTGAATCCATTTTTCTGTTTTCCAGAGATAAGGAAATGTTTTTTCCACCTGCTATGGGATTACTTGACAAGATGATATAAACACACCCACTTAGCCATAGTGGCAGACACTCTGTAGTTTATAGACAATAAATATCTTAGTTGTACCAAGTACTGTTTTGTAGATTTTTCTTTTAAATACTATATGTGCTTTTTATTTATTTTTTTTCTTTCACTTTTCAATGTAGAGGCCAGTGGTTTAATAACATTTAATTTTTAACTGCTAATTTGGTCAACATATCTAACCAAACTTCAGCATTCAACAATGCTGCTAATTTTCACTGTTCATCGACGTATTGCATATATCCATGATTTCAAAATATGGGCAAAAGAATATATTTTCATTTAAGATATCAGGTAGATTTGCTAAGTAGACCACTGAGGACCTCAAGAAGCTTTGGATTATTTGCCCACATGTGTTAACTGCATAAATACACCAGAAAAATCCTTCTCATTACTTGATACTATTGACTTGCTTGTTGATACAGATTTAAAATATAGAGCAAGAAATTCTATCCCAAGTACATTTTGAAGTTTTAGACCAGGGAATAAACAAAAATATGCACCAAAAGAGCCAAGATGGGTATATTTATAATATTTATGAGAATGTCTGAGAAAGGTATATTAAAAGGAAAAGATGGCACTGGTCATTTTACCTCCTATCTCTCCTCTCTTTTCATGATGTTGTGAGTATTCACTAAAAAAAAAAAAAAAAATTCATAATCCAGATGACTGGTTGTCTTAATCAGCTTTTCATCACTCTGACCAAAAGTCCTGACAGTATCAAAGTAGAGGAGGAAAAGTTTATTTTGGCTCAGAGTTTCAGAGGTTCAGTCCATGGTTGCTGACTCCATAGCTCTAGGCTCAAGGTGAGGCAGCATATCAAGACTGAAGGGTGTGGCAGAGGGAAGTAGCTCAGGACATGGCAACCAGGAAGCAGAGAGAAAGCTCCACTCACCATGGGCAAAATATACACCTCAGAGGCAGCCCCTGGCAGTGACCTACTTCCCCCAGTCACACCTACCTGCCTACAGTTACCACCCATCCAATCCATATCAGAGAATAAATCTACTGATTAGGTCACACCTCCTAGTCTGGCCATTTCACATCTGAAATTTTTTGTATTATCTCACCCGTATTTTGGGGGATACCTCATATCTAAGCCATAACACTGGTACAATTTTGTTAAATATTCCTGTAACTAATCTAGTTTAAAGAACCATGCTTAACATTCTAATAGGAAAATATTAAGTGAGATCGTTGCAGAGTGAGACCCGCCTGCTGAGCCCAGCTGGCCTCAGGAGTTTATTCTAAAGATGTAGACTGCAGATGATCAAGGATCCGGACAGGCCAGATGCGACCTCAGGGAGGACAACATGGGTCTTACAGATTCAAGGAAGTTCTTCTCCACTTGACTTGGCAAAAACTGCTCCAGCAATTAGAAAGAATTAAAACTTGTGAAATTCCTGGAAGTGGAAACCTGCTCAAAACCAGGAAAATTTGTCTTTTGTCCCTCTTATGCCCAGAGCTTTTGGAGATGAAACTATTGAAATAATCCAAGTCTTCCCCCACTCCCCAACTTCCCATAAAGCTGGCTTTAAAGAAAACACACTTTTTACCAATTTGACTTTGGATATCTCTGGAGCAAAGAATGCTAAGGCTTAGGAAGGCTTAGCTTCCTTCCTCCCTGGGTGGGTATTAGAGCTACCTGCTGATAATTACTTTGGTTCTTGCCTGCTTTGACAAAGTTCTCCGTTATCCATAGTCGTGTGACCTATGGAGCCTTTTTGAGGTGTATGTCTGATTTCCTCCCTGTAAATTATGGCTCTTTATGATCCTTCCTCATACCTACCTGCTTATGGTTAACTAACCTACCTAACAAGATTATTAGCATAGTGGAACATGTTTATTAATTCTTCTTTCAGAATTTCATAGCTTTCCAAATGTCATTTCCAAATGCCCTTTTATCACATGGGTTTTTTGTTTTTTAATTTGCTTTTGTTTTTCTGATGAGACATCCAAAATGTGCTGTTTTCTACCTTAATGCAATTTCAGCCATTACTCTTTGATAGGTTGGGTGTAGTTTTCCAGAATGAAATTGTCATTTTCATTGGCTTTGGTTGTTATTTTTCTGTGTTACTCCATCTACACAAATTTTTGGCATTATTATAATTGTGGTATAGAATGATGAGTTCGCATCACCAAAGTCTGTGTTGAGAATGGTTTCTTATGCTTACACCAAGCAGGTTGTCACTCATGTCTGGTGCCCCCATGCTCATTAGCTAGGGGAATTACTGACAGGTTGCCAAACACTTCTTACATTTGCCTATTAACTGACCCCTGATGCTCTCTATCAGTTTAAAAGGCTATGGTTTGGGGTACTAGAAATGGCTGAAGTATTAGTTAAGTCTTATTTAATAAGCATAATTAAAGTTGCCAATTTAATGAAATCACAAAATAAAAAAAAAAAAAAACAGTGAGATTAGTTCTAGTTAAAATGAAAGCATCAGTTTTAGGAGTTTTGTTGTTTGTTTATTTGGTGGGAGCCTGCAACTTGATTTCATATGATGTATGTTAAAACAATAAAATATTAATCTAATTAAAATTCAGTTGAAGTTACACAATGAATTTACACTCAGGATCTATTTCCAGGGGCTGAAAAAATAATGTTTACCTTTTCAGACAACTGTACTGCAAGGGTTTTGGAAGTAGGACATTTCCTTATTCTACTCTGATCACCACTAGGGTGGCGTTATTGAATAGAATGAATGTATTGCTAGGTGGTATCCTGATGGTGGCTTAGTAGTTACTCCATAAGGACAGTTCTGCTGAGCCCAGGGAGTCATTCCACCAGGTCCTAGAAAGAACTTCCAATGACTAGTGAGAAACAGATCCACATTATTACTTGTCTTTTAAAACAAGTAATAATGTTTTAAATTTTGTTTTTTAGCCCAAATAATTCAAACAAACTTCTTTTTGCACTCACTTCTTAATATTTTTTGCAAAACAATTATAAATAGGTAGATAGCATTGTTAAATGCCTAAAGCCTTAGAAAATGAAAGGTTACTCATTAATATTTACTATGTTAGTGCACACTACTATAATCCAGTTTGTGTTTTGCACTGTAAATCCCAAAATGTGTTATATTATTTCTGTCAACTCAGGTTGCCAACATAAAGCTAACATAAGCTGGTTTTATAGGAGTTTACATATAATCTTTAACAGCTGGGCTTGAAAATAATTCAGGTTTTAAAGTTGGAAACATCGTTTGTTTTAAGAGGTAAGGAAATAAAAATCTGAGAGGAAGGATTAGATGATGTAATTTCTTCTGTTTGATACTAAAATTCCATAAGACTCTATATTTGAGAAATATAAAAATATAGCTGAATTGCATTTTTCTGGGCCTTTGAGAAGTGTGGATGACAAAATGTATTTTATGAACATTTTTCATGCCTGTAAAAATGGCACTACATATATATGTTCAACTCTGCATAACAATGAACTTACTTTCTCTCTGCTTTTTATGTTCCTTTATGGTTTACTACTTTAGGCATTAAATCAAGAATCTAATATGTGGAGGGGAGGGGGCTTCATATCAAAAGCTTCTTTCTTCAAGCAAATATTTGGTAGATTCCCACATGTCTATTGAAATGAAAACTAGGGAATACTATGTGTGTGTATCACAATCTTCTTTTCAAGAATTTGGCAGGAGATTTATTTAAGTATGCCATTCTATCTTGAAAGCCAACTATGAATTTATGAGGGGCAAGGGAATATATCTATAAATTACTTCTTGCAAGGTTAGGAAGCTTTGGGGTTTAAGTTTAGTATTACTAATTAAAATATTGTGGTTTCCAATGAAAGTGGCATATTGCACTTGATTTAGTCTGCACTGAAGTGGAAGGAACATCATCTCTCACCTCATCTAATGCTTACCAAATGGGGTCAGCCATTTCAACGTAGACTTTTTTTAAGCATATTAATGCACGGTTAATTGCATTGACAAGTAACTTGCAATTGCATTGTGCTATGAGCATGTCAGTAAGGGATGTGGTCAGCATAGTCCAGGGAAAGTGTCAGCTTAGCTTCATGGTAAACTTGTAGGCTCTGCATACCCAATATCTGGGTTCAACTCCTGATCCCATCAAATACTAACTCTGATATTGGGCATGTCATTGAATTTTCTTTTTGTTAATAGCATGAAGATTATCATTGTATCAACCTCACTTAATCAACATGAAAATCAAAAGCATGACTAGTAATTTTGAATCAAAGTCTACCAAATAAAGTCTCCACTGTTAACTGAATCCAAAGGCAAATAAGTAAATAATATTGCTAGTCCAAGCAACCCCCAGGACTCACCCCAAATGCAATATCCTGATACATAATCTTAAATTATAAGATTCATTTTAAATAGTGCACAAAGCAACAGTTTTTTAAAATGTTGCTTCTGCTCAGGGGGGCTTCTCAGCTGCTAATGGACAATGGGTCTGCATGCTGGGCATGGGTACATCACATACCCTCTGGATGAGGGAGTATGCACATTTCTGTACCCCTGTCCTCCATTCAGCTTGTTCTAGTCAAATATGATAAACAGAGTATCATATAATCAATAAAAAGTATTTTGGGAGGATACAAAGTCCAAAATCAGAACTCCAGCAGATTTAGTGTCTGATTAGAGTCACTTTCTGATTCATAGATGTTGCCTTCTTATTGTGTCCTCATGGAGGAAAAGAAAAGGCAGGTATCTGGGGTCTCTTTCACAAAAGCATTATTCCCATCTCAAAACTTCCCTGGGCCTCACCTCCCCATACACCACATTACTGATTAGATTTCAACCCAAGACATTTTGAGGGAACAGAGTTCTTCAGATTACAGCATGGGATAGCATGTTGCGTTTATACTTTGGCTATGGTAGCAGGGATGCTAGAAAAGAGATTTCAGTGGATTCTGAGACCAAGTCTATGTGTCGTGATGTCTCTCAATAGTGCATATGGTTGGGTAGCTACCAGTGGGAATTTATAAGGGAGGGCTCTGACTTATTCACTAGGGCTTAGCTAGTAAACTTAGAATCTTTCCCTTTGACTGCATATTTTGAGTTAGAATATCTCCAGTATGAATGGCAAGCCCTTAGATGTGACACTCTTGTGAAATAGATAATCTGAGTCCTTGTATGTAATATTGCTGGTCAGAACCTCATTATTTACTCAGAAAACTAGTTGTGTTATTTAACATAGGAGGGATGGACAAGAGTCCAGGTGTTTTAGGTTAATAGAAGCAGATTTTATCGATTGTCAGTTCCTAAATGCTTACATACATTAATAACTGTTGGTGGTGTTGGTGAGAAAGACAGAAAATTTCATTACAGCTAAGGCCACAAACTTGACTTCTGGATTTTTTTTTTTTTTTGTGGTGCTGGGGATCAAACCCAGGGCCTTGTGCTTGCAAGGCAAGTGCTCTACCAACTGAGCTATCTCCCCAGTCTGACTTCTGGGTCTTTTGAGTGATGATATTAGCATCAGTTCTCCATCTCTCACCCAGTGGCTCATTCTGCTATCAGATTGAGAGACTCCAAAATCCATTATTTCCTCTTCAAAACTTCTTAACTTCTGCTCTCAAGTGCATACCCCTACGGGCATGACTGAAGACTACATTTTGTCATCTCTTAGAATGCTTCCAATCAATTATTTGAACAATGAATTCTTTTATGAATTTAAAATTAAATTAGTATACAAAATATAACTTAAAGTACTCTATAATTTAAGGTATACAAAATATAATAAAAATGGAAAACATACTTGCCACAACTGAAATTTTTATGAATTTGTGATTTCAATTGACATGAAAATTATATAGGCATATACACTTATATTGACACAAGTATTATTTCTTAGCTTTTATCTTCATCTGTAGCTACAGTCACAAATAAAACCACAGAAGGTAAACCTTTTTTCCAAAATCCTTGATGGAATTTTTGGTACTTCTAGCAAAATCCTCATGTGACTGATTTAGATACTTATTCTTTTCAAGACAAATGCTTAATTTAACAAATATGTCTAAATATATATATGCTAAAAAACAGTGTTGTCACAATCCATCTTTGATTTAACAAGATTGACTTTCATTTGGCAGACCTTACCAGTCCAAACTTTCTGCTTTAGAAAGAGTTGTTTTTTTCCAACAAAGATTATATTTCATATTTGAAGCTGTTCTTGCATGCCTTAGTTTTTATTAAAACATGCTTCATTTGAGGGGAGATGCTGAATTTATTCTATATTTCTAACTAGTTCTTCCCTATCTATCCACCCAGGAGTCTGGCAGAGTGAAATTCTATTTACTTACCCTTTTGTGCAAAGCTGGAACTTACATTGGGTGGTCTTATTAAAGTTCAACAGTAGTGGCAAGTTCAAATCACAAGCATATTATCCTTTTGTAAAATAGCAGAGTCTAACAGTGGTATTTCCTAATATTCCAACTGCTATTGTGTTTTATATGTCTATATTAAATAGAAATTTACTGTAAGATGAGGGAGAAGATATGTTAGAAATCCCTACCATATAAGTTATAAAGTTGTCTCAAATTCCTTCCAAAGTTTATAAGGATCCAATAAAATTTGGGTGGTCTTCATTTCATAGTATGACCAAGTGCTAAATATGAATCATGTAGACATAGATGTGTAGGTCAATCATCTATTTGGCATCTTAGCTATCTTTTTAGCTGTCTCTTACTTTCTGCATGTATGGACATCATGTGTAATTCAAAGTGCGAAAAGATCGTGACTGAAGGCCATTGCATTACTGGAAATGTCCTTTTAAAACTCTGGGTATCTTCTATTTGCTATTTTGATTATTGTCTCTGCATTTATGTTTCTTCTTACTCAGGCAAACATTTGAAGTGAAACAAATCATAGTGGTTAAGAACACAGATTCAGGATCTCAAGATTCAGGGTGTGAATCTCAAACAGCTCTTGGGCTTGTACAATCTTGGTAAGTACGAAATGCAACAGGTGGAAAAGCCACCTGAGAGGTCAGGGAGTGCGTCAGTTATGTGCATGGCTGTGAAGGTGGTTCATCACACACCTGTGGGAAGGTGTGACTAGGAGTCAGCTAAGGTGAATTGTGAAGAGGAAGCTGAGCACACATGACTTCTGAGTCTTGCAGTACGTGGGTTTAAAGCTGATTTTAAAAGGGTGTTTTGGGTCATTGCTTGTGTTTGCTTATGAGAACCCAAAAGAGAAAGATTTAAAATGAGATTACTTGCAACAAACTATTAAAACAGACTAGTTCTCTTGCTGTGGAAATTCCCAAAAATACATTTAATCCATATTGTAAGTTGTTAAAAATCACCTTGTCTTGTAAGAATTAGGAAAAAAATCAGAAAGCAGGTATAATGTTGAAAGTTTTAAAGGTAAATATATCAGCGTTTTTCAATAGCTTTTGTCTCTCTGTACATGATTTATGTAAAAGATAAAGAATAAAGAGGAGGTAGGTGGATTTGAATTGCACTAAGAATTTCTGCCAAGCAAAGCAGCAAGGAAATTCCATACCTCCTTAATGTTTTGGCATCATTCCATTTGAATATACTGAAAAAACAGCAGATAGCCTTTACTCTCAGAAGACAGTATTTTGGACCGCCTAGTAATCAGTTGGCTGGCAATAGCTTTAATGAGTTAAAATGTTCCTCTTACATTTCGGTTTAAATTATGCAAATTAGTCAATATGAAAGTGATCACCTTTTCATCGTCTTTCTTCTTCTGTAAGTTCCCATTCCTACTAACATGTTTTAATTCAGCTATTAGTGTTCTCTCTTTATCTTAGGGTTCCTCCATCCCGTTGCCCAAAAAGCAGAATCTGAAACTAGGGCTTGAATGAGGGTAGTTTATTTTGGCCTGTGATGGACAATAAAAGAGGAAGTGAAGCCCAGCCAGGAGGCAGTCTTGAGACAAGCTCAGTCCATGCCACATGAGCCCTTCGCTGGGCCTGGATCCTGCTGGGCATGTTGGAGGAGCTCTTCAGAACGTACCTCAGAATTCTGCACTCCAGAAACTGTCCATTCAGTTGTCTGCTGGGAAAAGACAGCGTTTAACCCATGGGGTCCTGGTCTCCATTTATCAAAGGTTGTTTCCTATAAGCCCAAACTGCACCCGGGCAAAATGTGACAGCTATGTGCTGTGCTGAGCAGTGCTGTCATGTTACATCTCTGCGAAATTGGTGGCTGCTGCAGACTGGAGGAAAGGGCCACCCATGAGGACATGCAGAGGGAAGAGAGGTGTCTCATGGGACCCAACACAGGGGAAGCAGGGTGAGCAGGTGGCTTCGTCCTCTCGTCACCTCACGTCAGTCTTGTGAACAAACCTGCTTCCTAAACACAATGAGTGAAATGCCTGCCGTGTTGTTTTGCCAGTGCCTCTGTACCCGAGTGGAAGGTCATATTGATGGCCTCTCAATCTCTCCTAAGCGCTTCAGAAACATTGTTTCACACGTTTTAGAAAATCATACAGAAATACTTCAGAGAGAGTTGCTCTTTACCTTTCCTTTAAAAATCCAAACTAAGACTAAATGAATTTAAATAACTCTCTAAGTCCTCTGTGATGTAGCCCTTAAGTATTTCTTTCTTTTTTCTGCAATTTGTATTTCTTTCTTTTTCTGCTATATTCACACCAAACCACCTCCTACACCACAATGGTTTAGATGGAGAAGGTTATGTTGCAATACCTCCCACAGAAGAAAAATGCCACAGATTATAATGAAAGTATTGTATACTCATGAGTTGATCCCTGAGTTTTTATTCCTTTTGTCCTGGACAGCAGTTTCCCATGAACTTTGTTTCCACTGATTTGTTTCTATGGTGAAATATCCAAATGTCTTAATTTTAAACATCATAAATTTATTCCAATTCACTTAAATGCCTAGTCTCTTAAATTATATTTTTACCTAATATAATTAGGTACTGAAGTAAGCTTTCTAAAATGCGCAATACATAGAATGCAATGCACTGTCAACATTTCAGGGGAGACCTTTTTGTAATCCTATCAAAGTCTCAAAATGAAATACATGAAATAACTTTTCAGTCAACTGTTTCCTTTTTGATATACATTTATCAGATGCCCTATAATTTTTCTTGTTGAATATTTTACTTCAATACTATATTAAAAATAATACATACTTTAGATCATTGCAGAAATGATTCTTTACCTTATTTTGTTAAGGTGAAATGACCGTTTAGATTTAAAATTGCTTAATTATTTATGTTTCCTTGTTTTCATGACTCCATTTTTTTCTTTTTTTTGGCTATTAAGTTACCTAAGAAATATGCAAAATGATACATTAGTACTTTAGACAAAATAGAAAAGCAAAGCAAGACAAAACAAAACCTAAAAGCATTAGTGAGCCTCAAAACATAATAGTCTGCAAGAGTACATACCTGGAAACCAACCCATGGAAAGTGTTTAATGTTTTATTCTCAATGTGTGCTCTGTGATGAGGATTAAGGAAATATTCTCAGCTTGCTTTGATTCCATTCCCAGGTGCAGTATTATGACAAAAGACCAAAGAAGCATGACTGTTTTCAACACCAAAGTCATTTTCATATAATTGAACAGAAATGAGATTACTCTGAGAATGCTCTTTCTCAGTGCAAAATGTTTTCTCATTCTTAAGCTAGTTTCCTCAATATAAGAGCCTGAGAAGTAGACTTATATGCTAATATTTATTAGGAGCACTACTCTAGGGAAGTGAGGAAAGGAGAGAGATGAGGGAGACCAGGGAAGAGAAAAAACATATTTAGAGAATGTGCCACCAAACTTGCCTCTGACCAGAATAGGGACAACTGACATTTCAGTCTCTTGGAGTTACCAATAAATCATATGAAGTCCCACCTCCCAGGATAGTCTGGTGGGACAAGGGATGGGGAAATCCATCCCATCCATGGGTTTGGATTCCACATACATTTGGTCACACTCAGTTTTGATGTGTGATTTTGAAAGCCCTTCTGGAAGAAGGAAGGGAGATGTGTATAGTTCCCCTGGGGCAAGGTGCCAAGTTGCTGGTGGGTTATTGTTATGTTTAGATATGAATGTCCCCCAAAAGCTCATGTGTGAGAAAATGCAAGTATAGTCATACCTGAAATGATTTGATTATAAGAAGTGCAATCTAATCTGTGAATTAATCCACTGATATAGATTAACTGGATGGTAACTTTAGGCAAGGGAGGTGTGGATGGAAGAGGTGAATCACTGGGGGCATGCCTTTGGGATATGCATTTTGTCCCTGTTGAGTGGAATTCTCACTCTGCTTCTGGATTGCCATGTCCTGAGCTGCCTTCTTACTCCACTTCCTTCTGTTGCTATGGTGTTCTGCCTCACCTAGGTCCCAGAGCTTTGGAGTTGGATGTGTATGGACTGAGACCTTTGAAATTCTGAGTTCTGAATACACCTTTTCTCCTCTACGATTGTTCTTGTAAGGTGTTTCAGTCAGCATTTCCACTTCTGTGACTAAAATGATCTGACCAGCACAATTATAGCGGGGTAAAGGTTTATTTGAGGGCTCGTGGATTCAGAGATCTTAATCCATAGAAACCTGGCTCCATATTTTGGGGCTCGAGGTGAGGCAGAACATCATGGTGGAAGAGCATGCAGAAGGAAGCAGCTCATATCATCAGAAAACAGAGAGGGTCTCCACTCAACAAATACAAATATATATCCAAAGCCACACCCCAATTCCCACCTCCTCCAGCCACACCCTACCACTGCAGTTACCACCTAGTTAATCCCTATCAGGGGATTAAATCACTGATGGATTAAGACTCTCAAAAACCACTCATTTCTCCTCTGAACCTTCTTGCACTGTCTCACATGTGAGCTTCTGGGGGACACCTCCCATCCAAACCATAACAATAAGGTAACTAAAAGTTACTCTTGCAAGAGGTGGGCCATCACCCTCAGAGGTGGTCTCTACTGACAAGGTCAAGGGAGAACAAGTGGTTAAAATACAGAGCAGACTGAGTGGGTCTAAGGTCCAAGAGGACTCCGACATGGTTAGTATGTCATGTTATTATTTATCATTGTCTTATCTAAAATAAATCACACTCCCTTGCTTATTTTATAATAATGTCCACTTTGTAAAACAGCAATGCATATATATAGATTATAAGAGGTCCCAAATCTTTGATATTAAATTAAGAAAAGCTTCACTGAATTCAATGAATTGCAGATTTTACAGACATACATTTTTCTTACATGTATTACGAAAGCTCGATATTTTGCAAACATGGGATATGATTTTATAACAGTTTAGAAAAATCTGCAAAGATGATTAGTGATCCAGAAAAGAAATGAGATTAAAATAAATTTGTATTAATAACAGTGATGACCTCAAATTTAAGGTATCAGATACTTCAAATAACATTAAAAAGCAAAATAAAAAGAAAACAATACTTCCACAGATTGCTGGCACAAACTTTAATTTATGGTATGTGAAAAACTCCTTTGATTCAATGGAAAAATAACTTCATTGGGAAAAAATAGATGAAAGCTCCTCTAGTATTTACTGATAATTTAATAAGTTCCCATTTATATTCTAAGTATTTGATATGTATTAAAGCTGCTGATCACCTTAATAACTTCATGAAGTAGATTGTAGTATGTTGTCCTCCACATGATACTCTCCCACAAATACACTTACACATAAAATTAGAATGGCTGTTAAGAACACAAACAATAATAGATGTTGGCATGAATGTGGGGAAAAAGGCACACTTGTACAATGCTGGTGGAATTGCAAATTGGTGCAGCTATTCTGGAAAGCAGTATGGAGATTTCCTCAGAAAACTTGGAATGGACCCACCTTTATTGACCCAGTTATCCCACTCCTCAGTTTATACCCAAAGGATTTAAAATCAGCATACTACAGTAACGCAGCCACATCAATGTTTATAGCAGCTCAATTCACAATAGCTAGATTGTGGAACAAACCTAGATGCCCTTTAACAGATGGATGGATAAAGAAACTGTGGTATATATACACAATGGAATATTATTCAGCCATAAAGAAGATGAAGAATATTATGGATTTGCAGAGAAATGAATGGAATTGGAGAATATTATGCTAAGTGAAATAAATCAATCCCCCTAAACCAAAGACTGAATGTTTTATCTGATAAGCGGATGATTATACATAACAGGGGTTGGAGCGTGGGGGGTGAGAGAAGAATGGAGGAAATTTGGGTTACGTATAGGGAAATGAGAGAGATGAGGGACCAGGGTTATGAAAGATGGTGGAATGAGACAGACATCATTACCCTGTGTACATGTATGATTACACGAATGGCATGAATCTACATCGTGCACGACCATAGAAATGAAAAGTTGTATTTGATCTGTGTACGATGAATCAAAATGCAGTCTGTAAAAATAAAAAATAAATAAATAAAAAATAACTAAAGAATTTTCTGAAAGTTACAGAGCAGTAAATTGAGCAGGGATTTGAATCTAGGACATTAGAGTCTATAATCAATCTATTTCTCCACTTAGTCCTGAATTCTTTTAATTCCATTTCTAGAGAACTCTCTCCTTTTCCTTTGAACACTTTACACCCTCTTACTTTTCTCTACTTCTGAAAATAACCCTGTCAGCTCTCTTCTTTTTGTATTTCTCCAAGTGCTAGTAAAGGCAACTCAAGAACGAATGCTCTTTTCCAAAAAATTGTTACCCTTTGCCACCAGCCCTGAATGCCTCTCTCTCCTACTCATCTCTGCTGTTGAGTATTTTATTATTAACTGCACATCTCCCTGAACATTGCCATAATCCGCCCATGTTATCTACTACCTGTTTTATCAGTGTTTTCACTGCTGTTGCCAAAAGACCTGACAAGAAATGTTTTAACAGAGGAAATATTTATTGTGGTCTCAGGGTTTCAGAGGTCTCAGTCCATAGATGGCCATAACTCTAGGCCCAAGATGAGGCAGAACATCAGTACAGAAGCGCAAGACTGAGGAAAGCAGCTCAGGTATGGCCGTCAGGAAGCAGGGAGAGAGAGTGCTCTCACCCGCCAGGGATAAAATGTAAACCCCAAAGTCAAGTTTCCATGTCCCCCTTGTCCAGCCACACCATACCTGCCTACCACCCAGTTAATCCCTATTAGCAGATTAATGTGCTGATGAGGTTAAGGCTTTTATTATCCAATTGTTTCACCGCTGAAATTTCTTGCATTATCTCACACTTGAATTTTGGGGACAGCTCACATCCAAATTTTAATACTACCTCATCAGAATGAATCTGGCATACAGTAGGCACTCCATAAATGAATTAATGACTGAACAAACTAGTAAAACCAACTTAAGTTTAATGAGCATTTTAAGAGAATTTGAAAGCAGGAGTACCATTAAAAGGAAAATTAAAGCTTATTTTTGAAATTCTACTTTCAGTGGCGGGGGGAGGATACCTTAATAGAAGGGAATCCAGAAGAGAAGAGGAAGCAGACCCAGGTAGGGAAAATGGGAAGGAAAGGGAAGGAACTGGGAACGAAATTGTATTGTGTACGTGTATGAATATGTAACAGTGAATCCCACTATTATGTATAACATGATCTACCAATGAAAATTTATTTAAAATATCAATTTCTCCAAATTACACAGTTAATCTAAAATTGAGTCTGTTGAATATAATTACAGCATACTGTTGGTAAATTGAAAAACAGAAGTATTCATTTCCATAGACAGTTTTCTGTGTTTATAGTTGATGTGGATACTTTCTCAAACTCACAAGGAAAAAAACATGTGGCTTTTCATGAGTGAAAGGAATACTGCGTATTGAAAACAAAATGTTTAACCTAAATTAGTTCCTTAGAGTAAGTAATAGTGTTCAATTACAGTCCCACACCTCTAAGAGATTACTCTTCATTGGAATTTTTAATTTATTTTTCCTCTTTCTTTTTAGTCTCTGCCCAAATCAAGTGCTGTGTTTTCTCATCTAACTATTTTAGAAAGGTTCTCAATTGTCTTCATATGTTTGGTAACTTTGGTCCCCATCCTTCCTGTGCATATATATCCATAGCCCATAGAACTATTATTTAGACAGCATCTCCTTATTTTATATAATAACCCCGTTAGATCAAAAGTCTGTGAGTTTTTTCCTGCTATCCTCTTCAATGAAGTCAAAGTTAATTACCGTGTACAATCAGTTCTAAAATTCAAGTTCAATTTTATGGCTGCATCTCTTCCCATTTCCCCTACACATTTACATGGTCTCTGGATCGTTCAGTTTCATTAATTCTTGTAATTTTGCTGATGTGGTCTGTCTTTATTTTCTTCCAAACATGATTATACTCTGAAAGTCTCCAACATATAATTCAAAGGCTGTTTTGTCTATGAAATGTTTCTATTTTCCACAAGTCAAAATTTGTTAGCATTTGTGTCTGTGTTTCAATTGTTTTAATCTCTGTCACAGATTGTCTTGCGTATTGTTTACCTATCTTTCTCAGATGCAAAATGTTGAACTCTTAGAAAATAGGGTTTAAGTGGCTTTTATTTATTTTATCTAGGTTTTAAAAAAGTAAAGAGTTGTTTGTGTACGTATATTAGGTGTGAGTGTGTATTTAATAAATAAATATTTACTGGTGGGATGGACTTCTCTTTGAAGTGCAGGAAGCATCTAGACTATATCCTGTCTTTCCAAAGTAATAAGTCTTAACCGGATGCTTGGCATAATCCATTTCCTTGTATTGGAAACTATTTTCTTTAAGTAGTGTCCAACCCTGGAGATATTTTCCAAATCTTCATTAATGATAAAAATCACCAGTCTTCAAGTCTTTTCTCTTAGGTTCTTCTAATCTGCATTGTAAAACAATTTGTTCAAATAATGCAGGTAATACATTCTGGATTCAAATCTAAAGTGACGTATCTGGCAGTATTTGTATGAAAGAAGCTCCAGGAAAACAGAAAATGTGATCAGATATTTCTTTCAACCATTAGTTTTCACATGTGAAGGAAGTAACTTAAGCCAATGAGGTTTAAATTGCTCCTACATTTTTAAAATATTTTCCATTCTCATCCCATAGCCTCATAGTTCAAGAAAAGCATGCTAAAGGCATAGATACATAAATGTTCCCAGAAAAAAGTTAGCCTTAAACATGCTGTGAAGTTCTAAAAACAAAACCGGGATTGAAACTTAGCCTTATTACCAGTATTCAGATGTGGGCTCGTTATGTTAGTTAGGTTTTTGTCACTGTGACTAAAATACCTGACAAGAACAACTTGAAGAAGGGAAGTTTTATTTCAGCTCATGGTTTCAGAACTTTCCTACATGATGGTCCAAATCCATTGCTCTGGACCCAAGGTGAAGCAGAGCATTATGGTGGATGGGTGTGGAAGAGAAGCGCTCTTGGGTTGTTCATGGTGGCCAGAAATCAGAGAGAGGGAAGTGGCCACAATGAAGATAAGTCCTTATTGGGTACATCCCCAGTGACCTACCGCCTCTGGCAGTACCCCTTCTGCCTACTATTCCACCCAGTTAGTCCTTCAAACTAGGGTGGGCTGATTAGGTAACAACTCTCATGATTAACCATTTCACCTCCAGCTTTTAGGGTACACCTCATATCTAAACCATAATAGCTGGTAACCCTCTGAACTAAGATGTGGAAACAGGATAAATCTCCAGAACACTATGATGCTTCCAGAATGTCTGATCAATACTAAAAGAATGAATTTGTTTGAAGCCATTCAGGAACACAAGGATAAAAAAATTGGGTAAAAACTCATAATGTAATCATTTCTATTTCAATCTATGTGATCACAAAACTCTGCTTTTCCCAATCAGTATATATTGAAGGATCATGTTGATACAACTAGAAGGTTTTATTTCTTAAGAAATAAAATATATCTGTTGAAAACAGTTTTGCTATTGATTTAAAAAATCTAAATGCAAGTTCATCATTATGTACAATTAGTTCTAATATCCAAGCCCAATATTTTAGCTACATCTTTGCCCTGGTATGAATCCATAGATATATATAGGGTCATAAATGCCGTTTATTTGTTTGAGTGTATTTTATTAACATAACAGTTGATGCTTCTTTACAGTTCAGCAAAATTTTTAGCATCCTATTTTCTTTTTTTTTACCAATGTAAAAGCATTTAATTATCTCAGAGAGTAAGAAAACATGGACAGTAAAGTAAGGATGTAGTTTGCAGTCTAGTGACTTAACTGGTGACACTTTTTTGTGTCTAAGATTGGATTTAAGGCTGTTTCAAGCAAAGTTTCCCTGAACAGGCTTTAACTGGCTATATATGAGACTGCCCTTCATATTTACCAATAAGAATTGAAGCTAATGCTGCATGCACCTCATGACCAGAGCATTCTATTAAAGAAAAAGATACTATAATCAATTTTGGCTGGCTAAAAGACTAAATGATTTTGATTCCTGGAAGTTAGTAATAAAATTTTACCAATATCATTTTGACACACTTATTTTTGGTAAGGATTGAAGAAAATCCCTATTCATTAGAGAAATCCCTTCATTAAGATATTTTGAGAAATATTCTATGTAAAAGTATCTGGTACACAGTAAAAATTTAAGTCTTCTAAAAATGACTCTACACTCAAATAATTTTGTTTTCAAAGGTCACATCTCTGGGGTAATGACTAATTTTCTCCTGGTGATTACTAGTCACAATTATGTGAAATGGTGGTTCTCAATGACTTGTTCCCCCCCTTTAAATAAAACAACATATTTCAAAATTGGGACCCTGGGACATTCAGTTCTTCTAAGTCATACTTTTTTCAATAAAGTAAATTTATATATAAGGTTATGTAAAGCATATTAAAAGAAAATGTCAAAGAATTATCATTTTGTGTATTAGCATTTTCTTTAAATGTCAAAATTAATTACAATTTGAAAAACTGTTTTTCAATAATCTTGGTTATGTAAACATTAGAATGTGAACTATGCTTTCACTGAATCATTTGGACATGTGAGTCAAACATCTGGAAACTTGAGTTAATTGTTTTTTTTTCTGTTGATTCTGTTTTCATCCAGCTGCATGTCGTAGTAGACATCATGTGTTAAGCACATCAAATTTGCTTTCTTATCACTTTCTGCACATCTGTTACTGACATGAATTTCAGCCAGTTTTGATTTAGGCAGAAGTCAGTTTCTTGGATTGTTTTGAAATATCGAGTTAGTTTGTGGTTGATAAAGAGATGCAAAAAGAAACTTAGTGGATATGGAAATAACAATACACTTATAATATACTGCTTTCCTACTATGCTCCAGGATCTCTATGAAGAGAAGCTGGTTATAGCTTGTGTGCATTGAATATCCACGATGTATGTAATACTGTAAAATACTAAATTTGGGAAGAGATTTATTTCCCAAATTTAACAAAATGTAAGGATAAAACAGTTCAATGTTTTTGTATTGTGGTGAAAAAGATAATGAGTTCTACCCCCTCAACAACTTTGTATGTGTGCTATAGTATTGTTAACTATAAGCATCATGCAGTGCACTGGATCTCTAGAACATTTTCATCTTGCATAACTGAAATTTTATACCTATTGAGTAGCAATTCCCCATTTCCCACCGTCTTTTTTTAAGTCTCTTCTACATCTGAATTTCATTTCTGACAATTCACATAAATATTTAAACCAACATTATAATCCAATAATATTCACTCAGTGTGTATATCTATATATGATACTGTTCAAAACAAGTTAGGGAACATAACCTTTTGGAACTAGAGATTTCTTAAATTTCCTATAGCTGATGGTCCTTTGAAAAAATGTAGAGCAATGTATAGACACAGGCGCATGTAGAATTACACCATCAGGAGATCTTCGACAGGCTCGTTCCAGCACACAATACATACCAATTTGTAAAACCCAGGTGTCGGACATTCTGCTTCAAAACTACATTTTGTTTACAAAGTTGGTACAAGAATTTGTCAATCCACTTTTATGTATTTATGTCAGCATAAAAAGCATTACTTTAGAAATTTAGAAAACAGATTTTAAGAGTAGAATTTCAGCTAGGTAAGAAATTACACTAAAGTACATGTCTAATTGCACTAAAGTACATTTGTTTGTGAACAAATCAAAATGACGATCTTATGATGAAAGAAACCAGAGCATCTTTAGAGAGCTGTCATGTTTTTGTTAATGATTAGAGGAAAACACCCTGCCTCTCTCTCTCTCATTCTTTCTGTCCTGCACACACACACACACACACACACACACACACACACACACACACACACACACAGAGTTGGAACACAACTGAGTACTCATCTTCTACTTCTACAACCTATAATCCTCTGTTATCTCAGGATTCCTTAATTTAGCAAAGAAATGTCTTTGAAACATACCAGAGTAGGAAGAACAATTGAAATAGAAGATAGCACAATATAATGGATAAAACACGCCCAAATGTTCCAAAATCTAGATTTGAGTTCTGATTTGGCCATCTCCTAACTATGTGGCCCTTTGGAAAGTCATTTAATCAAGTCAGGCATGGCATCACATACCTGTAATCCCAGCTACTTGGGAGGCTGAGGCAGGAGGATCTCAAATTTGAGGTCAGCCTGGGCAACTTAGCAAGACCTTGTCTCTGAATAAAATGAAAAGGTCTGTGGATGAAGCTCAAGGGTAGTGCACTTGTCCAGCATTTGCTTGTTTCTGGTTCAATCTCCAGGACCACACACAAACAAACAGGGAAAAGAAAAAAAGAAAATAAAAGTCACTTAACATTCTTCTCCCTTTGTTACCTCATGATATGGTATATCATTTCATTTTGCTATAAACCATCCTGACTTACTGGGTCAGGTTCTGACTTTTGGGTTCCCATAGTGTTTATGGTTAAACTTTTGTCATAGCACTAAACATAATGTTCTGTGCTTCATCTGTTTATCAGACTGTCACCCCATGCAATTTGTGAATAGCTCAAGACTAAGGATTGAGTTGTATTTATTCTTGTATTCCTGGCACATTATCAGGTTTTTCACAAAATAAATCTAAATGTGATGTTCTGGTATTTCGTAGTGAGTCATTAAATCCATTATAATATTCAGTGAACTGTTTAGATATAAGAAAATCTCCATCTGCTTTTTTTTTTTGTATGTAGGTAGGGAACCTGAGTATTTTATTATAGAACCACATTTGATTGTAGCTCAGCACAGACATTATGAATTTTTGCAATCATCAAAGTCACTCTGCTGCACAGGCATGGAGCTTTTTAACATAATTAGCAAAGGATTGCAAGGCTTTCTGCAAAATTTTGAGAAATACTACCATCTTTATTCTCTTCTACAAGATTTACAATGTACACCTTAAAGGCATTGCGTTAAAGGGTAGTCTTTTGGTTTGCTTATGCCAGGGTTTTCCATATTTTTTTCAATGTAGAATCTCTTCCTACTCCAAGTCAACTCTAGTCCTCATAAGAAGTTAGCTTTCTATAAAACACACCTTTGGAATTGGTGGTTCTAAGCCATTAGTCCAAACTGCAGTGGCATCTGGGGTGAGAAGGACATAACCCTAAAGAAACAAGAAGGAAACAGGACCTGGGCACTCATTAAAGGTGAAAAATCAAGAGTCATGGGAATGAAAAGAGGTTGAGAATCAAATTAGGAAGCATGAGCAAACTAAGCCCTTACTGGGGGAATATTGCTATTTTTAATGGCAGAAATGAATTCCCAGAGATTTGTGGGTGAAAGTTAGTAAGAACTGAATAAGAACTTAGAGAGAAAAGTGAATTTTCTCATACCTAGGCCAGCTGGGCAGCTCTTTTACTTCTAGTTTTGTGGGACACCAATTGTTCTATATGCAGAACTAGAACATAGAGTTAGATAAGCACTTAGAAGAAATGTATTGCATGCAAAGTATTATAGAAGGAATTTCGAGAAGTACATCAGCATGTTCTGATATCCTCTGATTAGACAAGTGAGACACTTGAAAAAAGTAAAAGAAAATAATTCATCATATTGTATTGGAACTAACAAATCAGTAAATTAAATAGGGGCACTGAGAGTTTGTGGAAAAGATAGAGGAATTACAGTGGTCCCTGATGGTCTGTGAATGATTTCACCAGGGAGGATGAATCTTGTTTGGCATTGAATAGCTGGATAAATTTCAGTAATTGGAGAGGAAGGAGGACTACATTTCAGGGCTTTTGAGGCCTGAAGGTATAGATCCTAGACTGTGAAAAGAGGGTTTGTGATTAGAATGACTGAAATTTAAAAAAAAAAAAAATGTTGTATAGAAAAATGCTTACAAGTAAGATGAAAAGGGAAGTGAGGTCAGAGGTAAACCTTGACTCCACCCTGCAGAAATAGAAACTACTAAATGTTTATGAACAACAAATGAGCAACAGGAGAAACATGGTGGAAGAAGATCTATAACTGGTAATGCAGATCCCAGATTTAATAAAGTAGAGGCCCCAAATGAAGAGATCTTAAAACCAAATGGTTTCATCCCAGATTATCTAAGTCATCTTCAGAAGAAAGACAAGATGAGAAAGATAACACAGGAAAACAATTTTCTTTAAAATTAGAATATTGAAGTAGTAAAATCCAACAGAAATATAAAGAAACAAATGTGTGGCTTGATCGGTATTAGAAGATGTGGATTAGGGGGAACTCTCCAGAATAAATCTAAGAGATCTGTGTGTGTGTGTGTGTGTGTGTGTGTGTGTGTGTGTGTGTGTGTTATTGCTGAAAATCAAACCTGGGGTCTCACACATGCTAGAGATGCACTCTATCACTGAGATGCACCTGCAGCCTAGAAAATTTATTATTTATTCTTGAAAGACCAGAAAGTAGTTTTGGTTTTTTTTTTTTTTTTTTTTTTTTTTTTTTGTGTCTGTTTTTTGTTTCTCTTTTGGTACTAGGGAATGAACCCAGGAGTGCTTAACCATGGGCCACATCCCCAGTCCCTTCTTTACATTTTATTTAGAAACAGAGACTCACTAGCTTCCTGAGGCTGGCCTTGAACCCTTCATTCTCCTGTTTCAGCCTCCTAAGCCCCTGGGATTACAGGCATGTGCCATCATGCCCAGTCAGAGAACAGTTTTAGTTCCATAGGTTGATTTGGAGTGGAGCAAGCAAACAGTGGACTGAGCCTAACATTTCAAAAAAGGTTAGGATTCATATCAAACCATATGCCCCAGAATGACTGAGATCTCTCCACAGACTCCTCATTATCCGATTTTCTCATCCAGAACTCCTATCACTCTTTCCTTTCCTTATAAGGAAAGATATCTTTCAACTACTCTACCTACCAGGTCTGCTCCCCCTTGCTTCCCCTAACACACCCAATCTCAGGGCATCCTCTGCTTCTTCATCTTTTCCTGTCATAAAAACGTATTCCATACCCCCTTTGTCTTTCTCTTTTTTCTCCTACGTTGTTTCCTCCATACCCACCCCTGAAATGTCAATTTTATCAATTTTATTTAATTATTGTATGTAGTAAAGAAATCCTGTGCAGAGTAATGTTCCACAAATGCTTTCATCTTAGCTAAACATGATATATTGACAACACCTCTAAAATTAGGAAAGGATTGTTTCATCCCAGGACTAAGCATCATTCATTATTTTATTAGTATCTGTTGATTTTTTTTAAATATTAAAAGTGGTATAGTACTGTAAATCATTGTCTACTGTAACACTGTGCTTTGAAAAGTGAAGCAATATGGAATTTCTTTCTAAAACAGGAACTAAGTCACTCCTGCTGATATTAGCTGTATAAGGGGTACAGAAGAAGAGCTGCCTGGTGATCAGAGGAACTCACTGAAGAATAATTCATAACCTATCTATAAAGATAAAAGATCATTGTATAACAAGAGGCTGAAATATTTTTATGGACATGGAAAAAGCACATTCATGAAATAATATTGAAACTTCATTTAATTAATCATATTCACTTTTTCTCATACTTCCCATCTATATAGACCTACTTCCACAAATAGCTTTGCAAAGTTTTTGTTTCTTCTAAGCTTTGCAACATTTCTCAGAAAAATTGTTTAACTGGTAGTTTCTTCACTTCCAAACACATTGCTTAAAACGTTCTACAGGACCCCGCCTGACCCCTGCACCGAGATCAGGCACCATCACTGGTCGGTTGCAGTCGCGGAGTGAGCTGGCGAGCGAGTCAGGCTGCCTGCATCTTGGAGCTAGCCTGTGGCCGCCCAACCCACCCACATTGCAAAGCTACCCAGTGGGCAGCCAACCCGCCTAACCACCAGGCTAAAGTCAGACACCATCACTGAGCGACCCAGCCGGACCACCATGCCAGGGTCAGTTGCCATCTGCAAGGTTGGGCACCATTGCTGAGACTGCCTTCCTGTCACTCCTACTGCTGAGGGACACTGCAATTGCCTCTGTGCTGACTCAGCGCACCCTCTCTGGGGCTCCCCAGCTTCTTTATAGGCTGGCGTAGGCATTTTGAATTATTCCTGAGGGTGTGGCCATCATCATTGGAAGGGCAGCTCCCTTTCTGAGACTCCTACAGGAGGCTAGAGGACCTTTGACAAGACTCAGGAATCGTGAAGAGGAGGTATCAAGAGACTTGGGACCAACTCAGAGCCACCGGGTGAGTCTCTCCCACTGGTTGAGCTCCCTGGATGGGGCAATAGTCCCGAAACTCAGGGAAATTCGTGGAGTAGAGTGGCCCAGTGAGACTCCCCCACTGGAGCCATGAACCCAGTCAACCAGGAGCATTGCAGAGGAGGGTCACACAGCAAGAAGATTCAACGCAGAGTGAGGGACAAGGCCTAGGCGGTATCTCCGGTCCACAGGGAACATAGCAGAGGAGGGCTGCTCAGTCAGGGAGTCCCTCCCAGGGCCAGGCTCCCCAGCCCAGGTGGTAGGTCGGGACCCTTGGGAATGTCGCAGAGGAGGGCTGCCCAGGCCACTGGTAGTTCTGGAGCGAAGGGAACTTCTCGGAGGAGAACTGTCCAGCTTTCCCACCAGGGCAGTAGAACCAGAGACACAGGCCCAGATCACACGTGCCCCAGTCTGCAGTCTAGTCCCCCTTTGACTGTTCATCAGTCAACAAGTGGAGGCACATCTGCCTAGTAACAGGGAATATACCCCACCTGAAGGCCACCACCCTTAGAGGGGCAGCTTCTTTGTGGAGCACTGCATTATCAAGTTCCTCCAGGACTTCAGGCTACTGAAGGCTAAGAGGTGAGTTATTGGAAATCTACAGAGACAATATTAGTCAATAGAGGAAATCTGCACTATCTCAGAGTTTCACTACTAGTGGGGTAGATACCTGAACAATATGAGAAAACAAGGGAAGAAAATGTCCCAAACAAACCTAGCTGCTACAGCAATAAAATCCAATGACAGCATGGCAGAAGAAATGTCAGGAAGGGAGTTCAGAATGTACATAATTTAAATGATCAAAGAAGCAAATGATGAGATGAAAGAGCAAATGCAGGCTTTGAATGATTGCACCACTCAACAGTTAAAAGAGCAAATGTGGGAAGAAAAAGATCATTTCAATAAAGAGTTAGAGATACAGAAAAAAAAAAAAAAACAGACAGAAATCTTTGAAATTAAGAAAACAATAAAATAAATTAAGAACTCCATAGAAAGCATAACCAATAGGATAGAACACCTGGAAGACAGAAACTCAGACATTGAAGACAAAATACTTAACCTTGAAAATAAAGTTGACCAAAGAAGATGGTAAGAAATCATGAACAGAATCTACAAGAATTATGGGATATCATGAAAAGGCAAAATTTAAGAATTATTGGGATAGAGGAAGGTACAGAGTAAGAAATCAAAGGAATTAACAATCTATTCAATGAAATTACATCAGAAAATTTCCCAAATCTGAAGAATGAAATGGAAAATCAAATACAAGAGTCTTATAGGACTCCAAATATAAAAAAAATTACAATAGACCCACACCAATTCACATTATAATGAAAATACCTAACATACAAAAAAAGACAGAATTTTAAAGGCTGTGAGAGAAAAGAACCAAATTACATTCAGGGGGAAACCAATATGGTTATCAGCAGATTTTTCAATCCAGACCCTAAAAGCTAGAAGGGCCTGGAACAACATTTACCAAGCCCTGAAAGAAAACGGATGCCAACCAAGAATCTTATATACAGCAAAACTTACTTTTAGATTTGACGATGAAATAAGATCCTTCCATGATAAAGAAAAGATAAAGGAATTTATAAAAAGAAAACTGGCATTACAGAACATTCTCAGCAAAATATTCCATGAGGAAGAGATGAAAAACAACAATGCAAATCAGCAACAGGAGGAACTAGCCTAAAGGAATAGCCAAATAAAGGAGAAACCAAATCATGTCAAAAAACAAGAATGAGCCAAATGACTGGGAATACAAATCATATCACAATAATAACCCTGAATGTTAATGGCCTGAACTCATCAATCAAAAGACATAGACTGGCAGATTGGATTAAAAAGAAAGATCCAACAATTTGCTGCCAGCAAGAGACTCATCTCATACAAAGAGAATACCCACAGACTAAAGGTAAAAGGATGGGAAAAAGCATACCATGTGCATGGACACAGCAAAAAGCTGGAGTATCTATCCTCATATGAGATAATGTGGACTTCAAGCCAAAGTTACTCAGAAGGGATAAAGAAGGTCATTTCATACTGCTTAAGGAAAGCATAAATCAGCAAGACATAACAATCATAGATATCTATGTCCCGAACAGTGGCTCATCCATATAAGTCAAACAAATCCTTCTCAATTCCAGAAATCAAATAGACCACAACACAATAATACTAGGTGATGTTAATACACCTATCTCACCACTGGACAGATCCTCCACACAAAAATTGAACAAAGAAACCATAGATCTCGATAACACAATAATTTAGACTTAACTGACATATATAGAATATACCATCCAACGAAGAGAGAATATACTTTCTACTCAGCAGCACACAGATCCTTCTCTAAAATAGACCAAATTTTATGCCACAAAGGTAATGTTAGCAAATACAAGAAGATAGAGATACTACCTTGTATTCTATCAGATCATAATGGAATGAAATTAGAAATAAATAACAGAGTAAAAAACAGAAACTTTTCCAACACCTGGAGATTAAATAATATGCTATGATATGATGAATGGATAACAGAAGATATTAGGAAGGAAATTAAAAAATTCTTAGAGGTAAATGAGAACAAAGATACATCATATCAAAATCTCTGGGACACTATGAAAACAGTACTTAGAGGAAAATTTATTTCATGGAGCGCATTCAATAAAAGAGAAAAAATCAACAAATAAACAATATAACACTACAGCTCAAAGCCCTAGAAAAAGGAGAACAGACCAACATCAAAAGTAGTAGAAGACAGGAAATAGTTAAAATCAGAGCTAAAATCAATGAAATTGAAACAAAAGAAACAATTTGAAAAATTGACAAAATAAATAGTTGGTTCTTTGAAAAAATAAACAAAATTGATAAACCCTTACCACACTAACAAAGAGGAGACAGAAAACACAAATTACTAAAATTCAGAACGAACACAGGAATATCACAACTGACACGAGTGAAATACAAAACATAATTAGAAACTATTTTGAAAATCTATGCTCCAACAGAATAGAAAATCTTGAAGACATCAACAGGTTTCTAGAAACATATGAATTACCTAAACTGAACTAGGAGGACATACACAATTTGAAGAGATCAATTTCAAGTAATGAAATAGAAGAAGTCATCAAAAGCCTACCAACAAGGAAAAGTACGGAACCAGATGGGTTCTCAGCCAAGTTCTACAAAACCTTTAAAGAAGAGCTCATTCCAATACTCCTCAAAATATTTCGTGAAATAGAAGAGGAGGGAACCCTCCCAAACTCATTCTATGAAGCCAATAGCACCCTGATACCTAAACCAGACAGAGACACATCGAGGAAAGAAAATTTCAGACCAATATCCTTAATGAACATTGATGCAAAAATTCTCAACAAAATTTTAGCAAATTGCATACGAAAATATATTAAAAAGATAGTGCACCATGATCAAGTGGGTTTCATCCCAGGGATGCAAGGTTGATTCAACATCAAGAAATCAATAAATGTAATTCACCATATCAACAGACTTAACGTCAAGAATCACATGACTATTGCGATAGATGCAGAAAAGACATTTGATAAAATACAGCACGCCTTCATGCTCCGAACACTAGAAAAATAGGGACAGTGGGAACATTCCTTAACATTGTAAAGGCCATCTATGCTAAGCCCATGGCCAATATCATTCTAAATGGTGAAAAACTGAAGCATTTCCCCTGAAAACTGGAACAAGACAGGGATGCCCTCTTTCATCACTTCTATTAAACATTTTCCTTGAAACTCTAGCCAAAGCAATTAGACCAAGGAAATTAAAGGGATAGGAATAGGAAAAGAAGAACTCAAAATATTCCTATTTGCTGATGACATGATTATATATTTAGAGGAACCGGATAATTCCACCAAAAAACTTTTAGAACTCATAAGTGAATTCAGTAAAGTAGCAGGATATAAGATCAATGCTCATAAATCTAGTGCATTTTTATACATAAGTGATGAATTTTCAGAAAGAGAACTTAGGAAAACTAAGTTTCTTATTCACAATAGCGTCAAAAAAAATAAAATACTTGGGAATCAATCTAACAAAAGAGGTGAAAGACCTCTACAATGAGAACTACCGAACACTAAGGAAAGAATTTAAAGAAAACCCTAGAAAATGGAAAGATCTCCCATGTTCTTGGATAGGCAGAATTAATATTGTGAAAATGGCCATACTACCAAAAATGCTATAGAGATTCAATGCAATTCCAATTCAAATCCCAATGACATACCTCACAGAAATAGAGCAAGCAATCATTAAATTCATCTGGAAGAATAAGAAACTCAGTATAGCTAAAGCAATCCTCAGCAGGAAGAGTGAAGCAGGGGTATCGCAATACCAGAACTTCAACTATACTATAAAGCAATAGTAACAAAACAGCATGATATTGGCACCAAAATAGACAGGTAGATAAATGGTACAGAATAGAGGGCACAGACACAAACCCAAATAAATACAGTTTTCTCATACTAGACAAAGGTGCCAAAAATATGCAGTGGAGAAAAGATAGCCTCTTCAACAAATGGTGCTGGGAAAACTGGAAATCCATATGCAACAGAATGAAACTAAATCCCTATCTCTCACCTTGCACAAAAATCAACTCAAAATTACTCAAGGACCTTGAAATCAGACCAGAGACCCTGCACCTTACAGAAAAAAAAGTAGGTCCAAATCTTCAAAATGTTAGTGTAGGATCAGACTTCCTTAACAGGACTCCCATAGCACAAGGAATAAAAGCAAAAATCAATAACTGGAATAGACTCAAACTAAAAAGCTTTCTCTCAGCAAAGGAAACTATCAGCAATGGGAAGAGAGAACCTACAGAGTGGGAGAAAATCTTTGCCACTCATACTTCAGATACAGCACTAATTTCCAGAATCTATAAAGAACTCAAAATCTCTATACCAAGAATACAAATAACCCAATCAACAAATGGGCTAAGGAAATGAAGAGACACTTCACAGAAGAAGATCTACAAGCAATCAACAAACATATGAAAAACTGTTCCACATCTCTAGTAATAAGAGAAATGCAAATCAAAACCACCCTAAGATTCCATCTCACTCATTTAGAATGGCAATTATCAAGAATACAAGCAACAATAGGTGTTGGCAAGGATGTGGGGAAAAAGGTACACTCATACATTGCTGGTGGAGTTGCAAATTAGTGCAGCCACTCTGGAAAGCAGCGTGGAGTTTCCTTAGAAATCCTGGAATGGAACCACCATTTGAACCAGCTATCACACTCCTCAGCCTATTATACCTAAAGGACTTAAAATTAGCATAGTACAGTGATGCAACCACATCAATGTTCATAGCTGCTCAATTCACAATAGCTTGATACCCTTCAATTGATGAATGGATAAAGAAACTATGGTATATATATACAATGGAATATTACTCAGCCATAAAGAATAATAAAATTATGGCATTTGCAGGCAAACGGATGAAATTGGAGAATATCATGCTAAGTGAGATAAGCTAATCTCAAAAAACCAAAGGACGAATGATCTGGCTGATAAGCGGATGATGACACATAATGGGGGCTGGGAGGGGAGCAAGAATGGAGGAAGGAGGGACTGTATAGAGGGAAAAGAGCGGTGGGAGGTGTGGGAGGGGTGGGGTGGTAGGAAAAAAAGAATAAATCAAAAACTATTACCCTAGGTAAATATATGATTACACAAATGCTATGTCTCTACTTCATATATAAACAGAGAAACAAGATGAATCCCATTTGTTTACAATAAAAATAAATTTAAAAAAATTCTACAAAAGCTTTTAATGGGCAATCAACAACCACTATGAAAGGATAAATACTATGTTCTTATTATAAATGCCTGTCTACATATAAACATTTGTGTTATCAACTATAATTTTACAGTTAACTTATTCAGTTCTCTAGAATCAAAACTATTATTCAGTCACTGACAATTCATTATTTTCACTGGATTTATTTTTCGTTTTCCCAATAAATGTAGAAGGGATAAGAAGTACTCGTGTTGTTATCCTACCACTAAAACTAACAAACAAAAAGTCACCTGTATATTTTACAAACCCAGACACTAATCCCATGAAAAGACGTCATGTTCATAATAGCGCTCAGCATGCAAACGGTTGGAAACAGTGCCATTTTGGGGATCTGCACACCCAAAATATGTAGAACTGCTGGTAAAATAAAGTTTAGTTGTGGAAAGCAGTTGTCTTCAGAATACAAATAACTGACGAGTTTGTACATCAAAGCAGTTCTTTTGTTAATATATCAATCTGTGACTACTATATGTGACTATAGAGTGTGGCAGGGTTGTTTATAAAGTTGATAATAAAAATATTAAAATGTAATAATGGATAGACTTATATTTTAATAATATGCCACAATCTGGTGCTATGTGCTTCCATGTGGCGCATAAGAAATGTGGTCGAGACAAGGAGGAAGATAAAATGTCCCACTGCCCCTACCACTATTATAAAATGGTGACTGCACAATTTAGAATAAATGTAATTATGTTTTATACTTTAATGTTGTTCTCTACTGCACAAATCAGTTTGATAAGGGTGTTTCAGAAGATAGACTTCAGTTGTTGTTATGGTTTAGATATGAAGTGTCCCCTAAAAGCTTATGAGATGATGCAAGAGTATTAGCAGGTAAGATGATTTGATTATGAAAGGTATGACCCGATCTGTGAATTAATCCACTGATACAGAGCAACTGGGTGGTAACTTAAGTCAGATAGTGTGTGACTAGAAGACCTAGGTCACTGAAGAAATGCCTGTGAGATTTATATTTTGTCCCTGGTGAGCAGAGTTCTGTATGCTTCTTGACCGGCATGATCTAAGCTGCTTTCCTCTGCATGTTCTTACACCACGATGTGCTGCCTCATCTGTGCCCAGAGCTATGGAGTTGGCTGGCCATGGATGGAAACTTTGGGGATTTGTGAATTCAGATAAACTCGTTCCTCCTCTAATTGTTCTTGTTGGGTCTTTTGTTCATAGCAATGCAAAATAGACAAAAGCAATTGCCAAAAGAAGCGAATTCTATCTAACTGAAATAAAACCAAAAATTTTAAAACTGTACCATTTAGACACTATTGCTGAAGCGTAGGGATGGCCTTTGTGACAGTTATATTAACACTGTATCTTGAAAATTTGATAATCTCATTGATTCTAACAATTTCCTATTGTTTCAGTGGATTTTCTGCATATGAAGAAATATTAACTAGGAAGAATAGCAGATTATCTTTTCCTTTTCCATTTTTATCTCTTATTTTGTGGCACTTATTTTATCTCTTATTTAGTGTAGTTTTGTAATATTTTATGTGTACCTGAGCACAATATACATATATATTTTAATGGTATTTAGGCAGAGTTATAAGTAAACCAAATCTGTCGAGCATTTCATTTGTATTGCTTAAGTCTTCTATATTTAAGATTTGTTTTGCTTTACTTCCCAATTATCTGAGAGCTGGGTTAAATTTTTTATTAAGATTTTGTGGATATGTCTATTTTTTTCGTAATTTAATTGGTTTGAACTCGTTTG
Organism: Sciurus vulgaris; assembly: GCF_902686455.1. Taxonomy (NCBI): domain Eukaryota; kingdom Metazoa; phylum Chordata; class Mammalia; order Rodentia; family Sciuridae; genus Sciurus; species Sciurus vulgaris. Next base: position 17,067,390 of record NC_136470.1, on the reverse strand, counting down.
GGTGTTATTAGGTCATAACCTAATATGCACTGTGCATAACCATTTAGAATTGCTACTTCATCCTAATTAAATGTTTATTGTTACATAATAACATTTCTTTATTATTAATTTGACTTTAAAGCTCATTCCTTTTATATTAATAAAACTAAACTTTGGTTAACATTTTTCTATTATATATATTTCCAATATTTTAATATCAACTTATAATTCAAACCATAGTTATAAAAATTTGTTATATTTCTTCATTAAAGATGTCTCTTTGGGAATTTCCAAGGAAGCTTTAAAACCCAATTTTAAAATTTACACTACTGCTAGGTATTAGTAAAAGTGCATTTGACAGTATGTGGTTTGACATTTTTCTTTTTAAATAAATATAATTTTGAACTATTATATGAAAGCACTTATAATGTGTGTGTGTGTGTGTGTGTGTGTGTGTGTGCACGTACATGTGTGTGAGAGGGAAAAAAAATCTCCGAGATCAGAAGACTAGAACCAAATTTTAATTAACCTCATATAAATCTGAAAGTGATTTTAAAACAAGTTAAATAAAAGGGGAAAAAAGAGGGTATTTACTCATGGCGTGGAAATTTGCTTCTTCTAAAAACTAAAATATGGGTTACAAGCATCCTTTATCATACTGGTATTGGTCAGCTTTCTTTCCTTGTGAGAAAAATACTTCAAATAAGCAAATTTTAAGGAGGAAAAGTGTATTTTGCTTCATGGTTTCAGAGTTCTCTTTCCACGGGTAGATAACCCCACTGCTTTGGGACTTACGGTGAAGCAGAACATCATGAAGGAGAGCTGTGATGCAAGCACAGCTGCTCACCTCATGGCATCTGGGAATCAAAAACCGTGGGTTCTCAATACCCGCCTCAAGGGCACACCTCTGCTGACCTAACTTCCTTCCACTAGGCCTCCTAAACTTTCTACCACTTCTCAACAATGTCACAAGTTGGTGACCTCATCTTTAGCATATGGGCCCTTGGGTGATGTTTAAAATCCAAACCATAAGGCATGACTTATGTAACCTTGCATCTGTCACAACTGATTCTATATGTATTAAATGGGAACATGAATTATTTAATGGTGAGTGAAACCTAAAGTTAGAAAAATAGAGACATTTCTTAATTAACATGATATAAATGTGAAACTTAAAAACAAAAAAGAAAGAAAAGGAAAAAAGAGGGAAAAGAGAGTATTCATGGTGTGGAAATGTGTTTTCCTTAAAAAAACAAACATGGCACCTTTGTCTAGTATGAGATAACTGTATTTATGTGGGTTCGACTCTGTTGTCTATTTAGTACCATTGGTCTGCATTTCTGTTTTGGTGCCAACACCATGATGTTTTTCTTACTATAGCTCTATAGTATAGTATGAGGTCTGGCATTGTGATGCCTCCTACTTCATTTTTCTTGTTAAAGATTGCTAGACAAAGGCACCAAAAACATTCACTGGAGAAAAGATAGCCTTAACAAATGGTGCTGGGGAAAATGGAAATCCATATGTAACAAAATGAAATTAAACCTCTATCTTTCACCCTGCACAAAACTCAATTCAAAGTGGATTAAAGACTTAGGCACTAGAACAAAGATCCTGCACCTACTAGAAGAAAAAAGTATGCCCAAATCATCACCTTGTTGGCCTAGGATCTGACTTCTTAACAAGACACCAAAAGCCCTAGAAGTAAAATCAAGAATCAATAAATGGGATAGATTCAAACTAAAACTCTTCTTCTCACTAAGAGAAACAATAATGTGAAGAGAAAGCCTACAGAGTGTGAGAAAATCTTTACCACATGTACCTTAGATAAAGCATTAATTTCTAGGATATATAAAGAACTCAAAAACTTAACACCAAAAAAAACCAAACAACCGAATCAATAAATGAACTGAACAGACACCTCACAGAAAAAGAAATACAGGAGGTTTCAAGATGGCGGCCTAGAGGGTGGCTGCATTTCATGTTGCTCCAGGACTCAGGATTCAAAAGAGGAGATATTGAGACACTTGGGACCAACTCAAAGCAGCCGGGTGACTCTCACCCATTGGGAAGGCGTCCTGGATGGGACGGTGGTCCCGGAACGCAGGGAACTTTGTGAAGTAGAGCTGCCGGGGAGACGCCCCTCCCCCCGCTGAAGCAGTGGGAACATTCCTTAACATTGTAAAGGCCATTTGTGCTAAGCCCATGGCTAATATCATTCTAAATGGTGAAAAACTGAAAGCATTCCCCATAAAAACTGGAACAAGGCAGGGATGCCCTCTTTCACCACTTTTTTTTTTTTTTTTTTTTTTTATTGTAAACAAATGGGATACATGTTGTTTCTCTGTTTGTACATGGCGTAAAGGCATACCATTTGTGTAATCATAAATTTACATAGAGCAATGTTGTTTGATTCATTCTGTTATTTTTTCCCCCTTCCCCCCACCCCTCCCACCCCTCTTTACCCACTATACAGTAGTTCCTTCCTCCATACTTGCCCCCCTCCCTAACCCTAACTCTAACCCTTCCCTCCCCCCCATTATGTGTCAACCTCCACTTATTAGCGATATCATTCGTCCTTTGGCTTTTTGAGATTGGCTTATCTCACTTAGCATGATATTCTCCAATTTCATCCATTTGCCTGCAAATGTCATAATTTTATCATTCTTTATGGCTGAGTAATATTCCATAGTATATATATACCACAGTTTCTTTATCCACTCATCAATTGAAGGGCATCTAGGTTGGTTCCACAGTCTGGCTATTGTGAATTGAGCAGCTATGAACATTGATGTGGCTGTATTTCTGTAGTATGCAGATTTTAAGTCCTTTGGGTATAGGCCAAGGAGTGGGATAGCTGGGTCAAATGGTGGTTCCATTCCAAGTTTTCTAAGGAATCTCCACACTGCTTTCCATAGTGGCTGCACTAATTTGCAGCCCCACCAGCAGTGTATGAGTGTACCTTTCTCCCCACATCCTCGCCAACACCTGTTGTTGCTCGTATTCTTGATAATCGCCATTCTAATTGGGGTGAGATGGAACCTTAGGGTGGTTTTGATTTGCATTTCTCTTATTACTAGAGATGTTGAACATTTTTCCATATGTTTGTTGATTGCTTGTAGATCTTCTTCTGTGAAGTGTCTATTCATTTCCTTAGCCCATTTGTTGACTGGACTGTTTGAATTCTTGGAGTAGAGTTTTTTGAGTTCTTTATAGATTCTGGAGATTAGTGCTCTATCTGAAGTATGATTGGCAAAGATATTCTCCCACTCTGTAGGCTCTTTCTTCGCATTGCTGATAGTTTCCTTTGCTGAGAGAAAGCTTTTTAGTTTGAATCTATCCCAGTGGTTGATTCTAGCTTTTATTTCTTGTGCTATGGGAGTCCTGTTAAGGAAGTCTGGTCCTAGACCAACAAGATGAAGATTTGGACCTACTTTTTCTTCTATAATCTGCAGGGTCTCTGGTCTGATTCCGAGGTCCTTAATCCATTTTGAGTTTAGTTTCGTGCATGGTGAGAGATATGGGTTTAGTTTCATTCTGTTGCATATGGATTTCCAATTCTCCCAGCACCATTTGTTGAAGAGGCTATCTTTTCTCCATTGCATATTTTTGGCCCCTTTGTCTAGTATGAGAAACTTGTATTTATTTGGGTTTGTGTCCGTGTCCTCTATTCTGTACCATTGATCTACCTTTCTATTTTGGTACCAATACCATGCCGTTTTTGTTACTATTGCTTTGTAGTAGAGTTGAAGATCTGGTATTGCAATACCCCCTGTTTCACTCTTCCTGCTAAGGATTGCTTTAGCTATTCTGGGTTTCTTATTCTTCCAGATGAATTTCATAATTGCCTGCTCTATTTCTGTAAGGTACGTCATTGGGATTTTAATTGGAATTGCATTGAATTTGTATAGCACTTTAGGTAGTATGGCCATTTTGACAATATTAATTCTTCCTATCCAAGAACATGGAAGATCTTTCCATCTTCTAAGGTGTTCTTTAATTTCTTTCTTTAGTGTTGTATAGTTCTCATTGTAGAGGTCTTTCACCTCTTTTGTGAGATTGATTCCCAAGTATTTTATTTTTTTCGAGGCTATTGTGAATGGGGTAGTTTTCCTAATTTCTCTTTCTGAAGATTCATCACTTATGTATAAAAATGCGTTGGATTTATGGGCATTGATCTTGTAACCTGCTACTTTACTGAAATCACTTATGAGTTCTAAGAGTTTTCTGTTGGAATTTCCAGGTTCCTCTAAATATATAATCATGTCATCAGCGAACAGGGATAGTTTGAGTTCTTCTTTTCCAATTCGTATCCCTTTAATTTCTTTGGTTTGTCTAATTGCTCTGGCCAGAGTCTCAAGAACGATGTTGAATAGAAGTGGTGAAAGAGGGCATCCCTGCCTTGTTCCAGTTTTTAGGGGGAATGCTTTCAGTTTTTCACCATTTAGAATGATATTAGCCATGGGCTTAGCATAAATGGCCTTTACAATATTAAGGAATGTTCCCACTATCCCTATTTTTTCTAGTGTTTTGAGCATGAAGGGGTGCTGTATTTTATCAAATGCTTTTTCTGCATCTATTGAAATAATCATGTGATTCTTGACTTTAAGTCTATTAATATGGTGAATTACGTTTATTGATTTCCTGATGTTGAACCAACCTTGCATCCCTGGGATGAAACCCACTTGATCATGGTGCACTATCTTTTTAATATGTTTTTGTATGCGATTTGCTAAAATTTTGTTGAGAATTTTTGCGTCGATGTTCATTAAGGATATTGGTCTGAAATTTTCTTTCCTTGATGAGTCTCTGTCTGGTTTAGGTATCAGTGTGATATTGGCTTAATGTTAGCAAATACAAGAAGATAGAGACACTAGCATGTATTCTATCAGATCATAATGGATTGAAGTTAGAAATAAATGAAAGAGTAAAACACAGAAACTATTCCAACATCTGGAGATTAAACAATATGCTATTATATGATGAATGGATAACAGAAGATATTAGGAAGGAAATTAAAAAATTCTTAGAGGTAAATGAGAACAATGACACATCATATCAAAACCTCTGGGACACTATGAAAGCAGTACTTAGAGGGAAATTTATTTCATGGAGCGCATTTAATAAAAGAAGTAAAACTCAACAAATAAACAACCTAACACTACAGCTCAAAGCCTTAGAAAAAGAAGAACAGAACAGCACCAAAAGTAGTAGAAGACAGGAAATTGTTAAACTCAGAGCTGAAATCAATGAAATTGAAACAAAAGAAACAATACAAAAAATTGACAAAATAAATAGTTGGTTCTTCGAAAAAATAAACAAAATTGATAAACCTTTAGCCACACTAACAAAGAGAAGACGAGAGAAAACCCAAATCACTAAAATTCGGAATGAACAAGGAAATATCACTACAGACAGGATGGAAATACAAAACATAATTAGAAGCTATTTTGAAAATCTATACTCCAACAAAATAGAAAATTTCGAAGACATCAACAGGTTTCTAGAGACATATGAATTGCCTAAACTGAATGAGGAGGACATAAACAATTTAAATAGACCAATTTCAAGTACTGAAATAGAAGAAGTCATCAAAAGCCTACCAACAAAGAAAAGTCCGGGACCAGATGGGTTCTCAGCCGAGTTCTACAAAACCTTTAAGGAAGAGCTCATTCCAATACTTCTCAAAGTATTCCATAAAATAGAAGAGGAGGGAACCCTCCCAAACTCATTCTATGAAGCCAATATCACACTGATATCTTTCACCACTTCTATTCAACATTGTTCTTGAGACTCTGGCCAGAGCAATTAGACAAACCAAAGAAATTAAAGGGATACGAATTGGAAAAGAAGAACTCAAACTATCCCTGTTCGCTGATGACATGATTATATATTTAGAGGAACCTGGAAATTCCACCAGAAAACTCTTAGAACTCATAAGTGAATTCAGTAAAGTAGCAGGTTACAAGATCAATGCCCATAAATCCAACGCATTTTTATACATAAGTGATGAATCTTCAGAAAGAGAAATTAGGAAAACTACCCCATTCAAAATAGCCTTGAAAAAAATAAAATACTTGGGAATCAATCTCACAAAAGAGGTGAAAGACCTCTACAATGAGAACTATACAACACTAAAGAAAGAAATTAAAGAACACCTTAGAAGATGGAAAGATCTTCCATGTTCTTGGATAGGAAGAATTAATATTGTCAAAATGGCCAAACTACCTAAAGTGCTATACAAATTCAATGCAATTCCAATTAAAATCCCAATGACGTACCTTACAGAAATAGAGCAAGCAATTATGAAATTCATCTGGAAGAATAAGAAACCCAGAATAGCTAAAGCAATCCTTAGCAGGAAGAGTGAAACAGGGGGTATTGCAATACCAGATCTTCAACTCTACTACAAAGCAATAGTAACAAAAATGGCATGGTATTGGTACCAAAATAGAAAGGTAGATCAATGGTACAGAATAGAGGACACGGACACAAACCCAAATAAATACAATTTTCTCATACTAGACAAAGGTGCCAAAAATATGCAATGGAGAAAAGATAGCCTCTTCAATAAATGGTGCTGGGAGAATTGGAAATCTATATGCAACAGAATGAAATTAAACCCATTTCTCTCACCATGCACGAAACTAAACTCAAAATGGATTAAGGACCTCAGAATCAGACCAGAGACCCTGCAGATTATAGAAGAAAAAGTAGGTCCAAATCTTCACCTTGTTGGTCTAGGATCAGACTTCCTTAACAGGACTCCCATAGCACAAGAAATAAAAGCTAGAATCAACCACTGGGATAGATTCAAAGTGAAAAGCTTTCTCTCAGCAAAGGAAACTATCATCAATGCGAAGAAAGAGCCTACAGAGTGGGAGAATATCTTTGCCAATCATACTTCAGATAGAGCACTAATCTCCAGAATCTGTAAAGAACTCAAAAAACTCTACTCCAAGAATTCAAATAATCCAGTCGACAAATGGGCTAAGGAAATGAATAGACACTTCACAGAAGAAGATCTACAAGCAATCAACAAACATATGGAAAAATGTTCAACATCTCTAGTAATAAGAGAAATGCAAATCAAAACCACCCTAAGGTTCCATCTCACCCCAATTAGAATGGCGATTATCAAGAATACGAGCAACAACAGGTGTTGGTGAGGATGTGGGGAGAAAGGTACACTCATACATTGCTGGTGGGGCTGCAAATTAGTGCAGTCACTCTGGAAAGCAGTGTGGAGATTCCTTAGAAAACTTGGAATGGACCCTCCATTTGACCCAGCTATCCCACTCCTTGGCCTATACCCAAAGGACTTAAAATCAGCATACTACAGAGATACAGCCACATCAATGTTCATAGCTGCTCAATTCACAATAGCCAGACTGTGGAACCAACCTAGATGCCCTTCAATTGATGAGTGGATAAAGAAACTGTGGTATATATATACAATGGAATATTACTCAGCCATAAAGAATGATAAAATTATGGCATTTGCAGGCAAATGGATGAAATTGGAGAATATCATGCTAAGTGAGATAAGCCAATCTCAAAAAGCCAAAGGACAAATGATATGGCTAATAAGTGGAGGATGACACATAATGGGGGGGAGGGAAGGGATAGTGTTAGGGTTAGAGTTAGGGTTAGGGAGGGGGGCAAGTATGGAGGAAGGAAGTACTGTATAGAGGGTAAAGAGGGGTGGGAGGGGTGGGGGGAAGGGAAAAAATAACAGAATGAATCAAACAACATTACTCTATGTAAATTTATGATTACACAAATGGTATGCCTTTACGCCATGTACAAACAGAGAAGCAACATGTATCCCATTTGTTTGCAATAAAAAAAAGAAAAAAAAGAAATACAATCCATCAACAAATATATGGAAAAATGTTCAATATCTCTAGCAATTAGAGAAATGCAAATCAAAACTACTGTAAGATTTCATCTCATTCCAATCAGAATGGCAATTATCAAGAATATAAGCAACAATAAAAGTTGACAAGGATGTGAGAAAAAAAGGTACACTTATACATTGCTGGTGGGAATGCAAATTGGGGCAATCATCCTGGAAAACAGTATGGAGATTCCTTGAAAATTTGTAATGGAATTACCATTTGACCCAGTTATCCCACTCCACCGTTTATACCCAAAAAACTTAAAATCAGCATAGTATAGTGACACAGCCACATTAATGTTTATAGCACCTCAACTCACAATAGCTAAACTTTGGAACCAATTTACATGTCCTGCAACAGATGAATGCATGAAGAAAATGTGGTGTATATATATACAGTGGAATATTACTCAACTTTAAAGAAGAATGAAATTATGGCATTTGCTGGTAAATGGATGAAATTGGACACTGTAACGCTAAGTGAAATAAACCAATCCTAAGAAACCAAAGTCCAAATGTTTTTTCTGATATGTGGATGGTAATTCACAATATTGGGATTACTGGGGAAAAATAGAGTTACTTTATATTAGGTAAAGGCGAGTGAGGGGAGGTGAAGGGGTATGGGGGTAGGAAGGATAGTAGAGTGAAACAGACATTATTACCTCATGTACATGTATGACTGCCTGACCAATATGATCCTACAACATGTACAATCAGAAAAATGAGAACTATTTTTATATGATTTATCAGAATGCATAAATGCTTTCTACTGTCTTTTATAGCTCATTAGAACAAATTAAAAATTAAAAAAATACAGATTATAAGCATCTTATTCATACTATATTTTCACCTTTCTATCACTGTGAAAAAATACTTTAGATAACTTCTAAGGAGGAAACGTTGAAAACAACGAAAATATTGCAAGTAGTTAATTAAATCAACAATAAATCCAAAGAATCATCAAGTAAAATACAAAATTATAAGAAATTTATAAAAATGCTTGCATTTAAAATGGATAATTTAATAGCTTTTCAGAAAACATGCAATGTAACATGTTAATCACTCTACCAGGTAGCAAATAAACTGAACATACAAGTCCACAAAAAGACACAATAATATCAGCTAATGTTTTACATTTTTATCACAGACTATTCAATTCTGCTCAAAACAAAATAGAAAATTAGAGTCCAACCTATATTTATCTCAATAATGATTTGATGCTATGAAGAATCTCTTACTGTTTTATATGTAATTTAATCTACTTTGGGTTTCCAGAGGAAATTGTACAGCGACACTAATGGTTTACTGGACACCATTCAGCAAGCATTTCTAAAACTACCATATCTTAAATTTTGGTTCTAATATAATATTTTTTTTCACTAAAAACTTTGTTAACTACTGTAGATAACTACACATAATATACCTGCGTCTTCTCAAAGCAATGAAATTTGAGTATTAAGCAATCAAGCAATTTTCCCTCAGTATGTATTACAGAATACCAAAATATTTTAAGAAAATGAATAAATGGGAAACACTAAGTGGATATAGCAGAAAAAGTGAAAGATACGAACAGGACAGAGAACATGCATGGAGCATGTGGGAGAGCTTGTGCTAAATGGCATCATTGATCATAGGCATCATAACAAAGGCAGGTACAATTTGGGTTGATTGCCAAAATCAGAGTTCTGGATGATGGAAGCCTAGGATCAAGGGTTGGTTTCTTCAGAGTCCTCTTCTTGACCCGTATGTGGCCATATTATCACCACACACACCACATGTCTTCATATTGTCTTTCCTCTGTGCATTTGCTTTAAGTTCTTCTAAGGAGAGTTCTAGTCATGGTGGATCAGGACCTGCTTCTATGGCCTCACCCTTAATTACCTCTTTAAAAGTCTTATTTCCAAAAGGCAGTCTCATTATGAGGAACCAGGAGTGAAGATTTTAATATATGACTTTTGGGAGAACACATTCAGGCCATTAATAACCATGGTATACAAAAAATTAAAACACATCTGTAGATTTCCAGATAAGTTTGTAATATTTCAATCTCAGGAAAACACAACTGACATGAGAAAAGATAATTTGTAAGTGATTAGAAAACATTATGAGAAGCAGAGGTAGCAAACTTTGAGGTGTATTTAATTTTAGTAGACACAGGAGCATGATACAACAACAGTTTATAGGCAATACTCTGTATCCTAAAATGAGGGTTTCTAAAATACCTTGAAAACCTAGAACAGTCTGTTTATGACTAATGTTCTCTTATTATCATTAATAGTGCCTGTTCTTGCTCTCAGAAATATTACTATTTATAATATGTTTATTATATGGTCAACCTAATTGCAACTAGTGGATCTTTACCATAAATCTGAGGAAAATAAGCACAAACTCTGTCTGAAAAATTGCTAATTCCATGGCCAGTTATTCAGAAATCCAGTGAAAATGTCTTAGGGTGTAATAGTAGCCAGATAACTGTGTCATATACTAGGAGACTAATGAAAAAGATGTGAAGTTTCCTATTTCACTATTATCATTGAATCTTTGTGAATGTAAAGTAGAAAGGCACTGATCTTTTGAGGTTTAGAAAAGCTGAACAACTTGACTTAGCTACAAAATTAATAAGTAGATGATTTCAAGTGTTTATCTCCAAATGCTGCACAATTAATATCCATGTTTTTCTAGCAACTGAATCTAGAGGTAAGTTTATTCTAGAATGGAACCAGTGAGAACCAGTCATATTCTCCTCTCATCTCTTCTACAGAGAAATTTTGAAAATAGAGTTTTATAAGGATTGCAGTTTTTAATTGAAACTCTTAGAGTTGTTTCATTGACAACCACAATAAAGATGTCACTCTATTATGTATCCACATAAAGGATATTTAATTTTGTGAGTAGGGTTCACTTTACTAAAAGTGTGAACCAATTATTTGAATTGGTTTCTTTTTCTATTCTTTGGATGATGTAAGTACAGATCCTGAAATGTGCCCTGACTTTTAGGGAGGTATAAATTAAGTAAAAAGTAAGTTTTGTGACACAAAACTAAAGCAAACTAATAATAGATTTTAGCATTTTGTTGACCACATAAAAGTATCTTACACTACATGTAGTTCTTCACTCTTTTCTGTTTCATACAGATACTAAACATATTGAGTATCTATAACAAACTCTCTCATTTATTAGTCACACAGAAATAATTAATATTCAACCAAATTTATAATCAGACTGACATCAGGGCTCAAACTGGTAATCTACAGTTTTCTGAGGCATTCACCTTATCCCATTTGAGTAACAGCATGATTTAATGAGAAACATTTCTCTTTCCTCTGGCTTCCATGTGCTTTAATTGTACCACAATTGTTTATTGGTATTGTGGGGATTGGATCGTCATTTCCCATCCTTCATTCTACCTCATATCACTATCTTTGCCATGTGATTTTATACTTTCTCTCTCTAGTAGTGAAGTACATTCCTCGGCCCCATTGACGGTGACGTGACTCCCTTTGATCTCTGGAAAATGACTCTGGAAGTTCCAAATTTAGAATTGTAGCAGCATGTCCATTCATACTTACCCCTCTTGCATTTCTCCCACTGTAATTAGAAGAACATGTCTTGGTAAACCCATTGATCCAAGAAGGATCAGAGACACATGGAACAAAGTATCAATGTGCAGCTTGGTTCCAAGCTTCCGCAAGTCCATCTGCTTCATCAGCCAGCTTCCAGATGACCTGCCCACACAAGAGTATATATAAAATATTAGACTAAGCCTTTCATTTAGGGTGGTTTTCCACATTGCATTACTACAGAAATAGATGGATTATCTACCCATATTCAAATATGCCTTTAGAAATTCTATGTGTCAGACACTGTAGTTGGTAATAAAATGTCAGAGAAAAGAACAGAGATATATATATTCTTATAAACTGCAGTTGAGAGAACAATAGGTTTTGGGGTAATTACAGTATAGTATGGAGAGTGTTTAGATCAGAGAAGGGTACTATGAGAGCTTAAGAGACTGTTGTCTCATGTAAAATCTCCATGGGAATAATAACTATGCTCACAGCACAGGTTTCTCCTGTACAAAGTATATATTGAAACTGTTATGGACGCAAGGTCTACTGAAACTGAGGTAGCTGCAGAGGTCCCCTCTTCTCCCCGATTCTTGTGATCGCACCAGAAAGACTTCTGACGTATCAGTATAGCAGGTAAGCATTTGAAGGGGTAGGAAAAGGGAAAGGGGAATGCTTTCAAGGGAGAGAGTAAGTCCTGTCAGAGAGGAGAAGGATGATACACCCTTCTTTCCCTCCACTTTTATTGAAGGTCCCGGGAAAGTTTCCAGAGAGTCTCACCCAGGTCCACTTTTTGACTTCTGACTGACAGCAGAGGAACTGCACAGACTGATCAAAGAGAGGATGGTGAGACAGTCACAGAGGAGTAGATGAAGGAAATTGAGCCCCTGTTTTTGCGTAAATTTCCTGCCTCCTTAATCAGTTTATTACCCTTTGAACAGTCCTCAGCAAGTTTTCTGTGTGAAGGTCTTAATGTTTTGGTTGCTGGGTGATTGGGGCTTGTGATAGTTTCAGTGATAAGGGTGATAAGTCACTTAGTAGGGTGTGAACTAATTTTGAAGGGATAGTTTTTCTTAAAGAGCTGTAATTATTTCTGGGGGTGGTTTTGAAAAATCAGGCTCCCCTCTTACAGGTGTTTGGCCATCAGATAAGACTCCCTGTGGTTTCCAGTCACCCTTTGTTTATCTTTCTCTGCTCACCCATTCGTGGCTGACTAGAAGTCACTTCAAGCAGAGTTAACACTATAAATGATCAGAGGATATTAAATTCTTAATGAGCTAGATGAAGATGACAGAGACTATGGTGAACATTAGAGAAACTGTGGGCTAGACTTATGATGCATGTGAGTTTAAAATGTTGCACATTTTAAACTGTGTCAAGGTGTTTGGACTTGACTCAAAGAGATACAGCAAAGGTGGTGTGGGAAGGAAGGGTAGTCTTCCTTTACAGCAGTTCATGTTATTTAGGTTTTTGTTTTTGTTTTTTCCATAGGAAGGTGAGTATCTTAGTCTGTATTGTGTTGCTATAACAGAATACCTGACATTTGGCAATGGTGCAAAATAGAGATTTATTGGTCTCCTGATTCTAGTTGCTGGGAAATTCAAACAGCATGGTGCTGGCTCTGGGGAGGGCGCCTGGCTGCATCACAACATGGTGGAGAAGCAGGAAGGGAATCAGCTGCGTATAGATGGGGTGCTGTGGGAACAGGGAATCAAGAGGCTGGGGAGGAGTCTGCTTTCTCTTTAATATCAAGCCACTGTCAAGAGAATTAACCCAGTTCTGCCGGAACCTAACACACTCTTGCAAGACAGCATTAATCTATTCAAGAAGGTGGAGCCCCTGTGTCCTAATTACCTTCCACCGGGCCCTGTTTCTTAAAGTTTCCACCCTCTCAACACTGCCACACTGAGGACCAAGTTTCCAACATAGGAACCTTTGAGGGACAAATCATATTCAAATCAAGGGATGAAGGTATCTGTGTGGTATCTTTTTCTTTGAGCACATATTTAATGCATTAGATGTGAATACCACTTAACACATTGAATGCATTACAGATTTATATGTGCCAGTTTCAATTTTTGGGAGGCAAATGGGGATATGAACAAAACAAGTGGTTAGTCATGTTTAGTACAAGTTTAGGAATACGCGGTTTATCAACTCATTAGATCATCTTGCATGTCTTTCCCTGCCAATTCAAGATGGATTAAACTCTAGACCAGCCATTTCCCAGTGGTTTGTCTAGTCTAATTTTAAAATAATCAAATGAAAAAACTTCAAGTCCTTAGGGAAATTATTCCCTTCTTTAATAGATTTTGCTGCTAGGAAACGTTTTTCTGATAGTCTTACCAAATTTTCTTTCCATAATTTTATCCTATTACTTTTAGTTCTGATTTAAAATTACTTGAACAGTCTTTTTTCCTGTTGAATGGTCACACAATCACTTAATGGTAAGATCAGTTTTTGTCTTTTCCATCCCTTTCACTTTCCAGACTTTGATTTTTTTACATGCATTGAGACTGAGGTTGCTTTTTGCTCCCCCCATTCAGATTTATTAGCTCACATACTTTAGATCCATTTCAATCTATTTTTCATCTGGCCCCTAAACATTTATATCCTCATTTTTATTATTGCCTTCCCCAGTGATGTTTGCATCACATCCCTGATGAGGGTAATTAGTGAGCTCTTTGTTCCTCTTTCACAGCCATGAATAAAGATGTTCTGTAAAGTACAGCTTTCCCCCTGCTGATCTTTACTGGGTCCTCTGGGACAATTCCTTTCAGCTATGCACTCTGTCATTATCATGAGTTACTTTTTCCCTTTCTTCCAGTTTTCAAAATATACTAACAGCAAAACATGCAAATCTACTGAAAAAATATCCAATGTGTGCTTGTGAAGTACAGTATTCAATAAAAAACATACCAGTCAAACTGCTTTTTATGTGGACATTACAGAGTCTTGTATTCATGATTTATAATCCCCAAAGATCTTTCCAAAAGAGACAAAAACTTCATGACAATTGCAGGCTCAGCAGAACTATCAAGACTGAGTCCTGGAAGCTTTTGTTAATGGTGGAGAAATGTTACCAGAGATTCAACTTTCCCCAGGGCTCGGGGTATTGTGTTAGAGATGAAGCTGGAGATTTCGGAGGAAGTTTGTTGTATATGTCTGGCTACTTTTGATTTTGAAGAAGAATTCCTTCTAGGGAAATAACAACCTAATGTATCAGCAATTGTATTAAATAGAGTGTCTCCTGACCCAAAGATGTAGTCCATATACAATTAGTGGAAAGCATATTGAAGACCCACACACTTCTAAAGGCTACGTGGATCCATTTTCTCATTTCTTGGGACAACTCAGTGAGAGCAGGTCGAGAATCACTCCTAATTCTTTTTTTTTTTTTTTCCCCACTGTGCACAAAAACACTTAAATGTATTCTTTCTTTAATCATAAAGCATCAGATCTCAATGGGTATTTTCTTCAAGGTTTTGGGTTGGGTTTTTTTTTTAATTCATTTTTATTGTAAACAAATGGGATACATCTTGTTTCTCTGCATGTAGAGGCATGCCGTTTCTGTAATCATACATTTACCTAGGGTAATATTTTTTGATTCATTCTGTTATTTTTTTTCTTCCCTCCCACCCCTCTTATCCCTCTATACAGTCATTTCTTCCTCCATTCTAGCCCCCCCTTTATGTGTCATCATCCACTTATCAGCAAGATCATTCCTAGTTCTAATCTCCTAATTCAGATTAGCAAAAAGGAGATTAGAGAGTTTAATTGACTTGACTAGAGTGAAGTTTAATTGACTTTTCCTAAGAGTGAATGCTGTAGCTGAATTCAAACTCAGGGCTATTGGATCGCTGAGCCAGTTTTTAAAGCACTAACTATTCTGCACTTAATGAAGTAATTCATGCAAAATATCATGACTGGCACATGGTCACAGCTTATTAGCCCACTGGCCATGATCACGCCTCTGAATAAATGGCATGACTCTTATTTCCGAACAAAGGTCAAGAGTTGGGCAAATAGCTCTTCCCAAAATGCTAAGAGAAAACTCTTTTAGGATATTACTATTGATGTGCAGATGTGAAAATAAGTTTATTTTGTTATAGCTTAACAGACATTTTGAAAAAAAAATGTTTGGAGTACCTGTGTCATAAAGCTGTTTTGCCATTAATTAGCTTGGGACTCTACAGGAATTTTTTTTAGCATAGGTTGTCTCATTGTAAAAAGGGGTTGTAATAAGTTATAAAATGAGAGGATATAAGCAAGTTGAGGATGGCAGCGCTGGCAAGATATATATGCATGTTGTAATTACAGCTATCACCCTTATAATCCCATCTAGGCCATCGGGGATTGGATGGTGGTCCTGAGAATAGGCATGTCCACATACTAATCCCAAGAATCAAATAATGGTACCTCCAAAAAAAAAGGGTCATGCAGATGCAATGGAGTTAAGGATTTTGATATGAGATCATCCTGGCTTAACAGAATGGACCATTTAAGAGGCATATAAAGAAGACACACAGCAGGGAGGAAGGTGACGTGATGACAGAAGTAGAGGCTTAGGGTGTTCTACAAGTCCAGCCGTGTCCTCCAGCACAAGAAACTGAAAGCAACTGCCCTGGAGCTTCCAAACTGATCAGTCCCTGTCAAAACATTATTTTTAGACTTTTGGATTGCAGAACTGTGAGGGAATAAATTTCTGTTGTTTTACAACACCTGGTTTCTGGTAATTTGCTCTAGTAACCTCAAGAAACTAATAAAAGACTAAAAAATAGTATGGTCCAACGTTTTAATTTATTGTATAATTCATTACTATAACTGATGTTTCTAATTTACCTATAGAATAACAAATTGGAATTCTTAAATTCCTTTTGAATATCTCTATTTAATAAAAGGTGAAACTTTTACTAGTGGTTGTTGGAAATGTACTCATTTTTTGAAGACAAAGAGACTGAGACTTGGGGTATTAAAAAGGACATTTAGAAATGGGAAGGTACAGAAGAAATCACATGTGGAAAGTGAAGCAAACTTGAGACTTAGCTATTTTTCAGAAAAAGGAAAAGGCTTTGTAGCTGTAGATAATCCATTGTGTACTTTTTACCTCAACCATTTAAGTTTAAATTCAAGGTCTATTCCCATGGCAAATGTTCTTGTTGTCCAGGCAGAAAAAACAAACAAACAACAACAAAAACTCTGAGTATGTATTTGAAAGCAGAAAATTCGAGAATTGTTTAAAAAGGCAGTTTTTAAATTGTAATGCTGCTACTTTCATACACATATAGAAGTAAAATCATGCACAGTTTATTCTACTTTTGGACAAATATCTCTGTGAACTGGAGAGGTTTTAGAAAAGTTGGCAGTGGTATTTTATTGAATTATTAAGCACTTTTAACAGCTTTTATTAATTAACAGTATGTAGCACTGAACTCATTGGCAAATATTCTCTTTAAGAAAAATAACACATTTTATTTTAATAGAGTTAAAACATATGAAATAAAATTGCTTATCCTATTAATTTATATTTGTTCTAAAGTGTTAATACAATAGTTTGTTTTATTTTTAGCCAGCATGTTTTTCAAAATTATTTTTAATGTGTGAAAGCCAAACATAACAAAACAATAAAATGAAAAGTCTCTTAAAATTATTTTAAATGACTCAAGAAGCCATCAACTAGAGAATTTAATACACTGGTTCTATTTGTTATGTTCTATTTCTATCTGTAACAGATATGAATCCTCTAAGATAAATTACAGCATAAGGGTTACTTAAGATGGAAAATACTGTTAGTTTTGCTTATATTCAAAATATACTAGTCAAAAGTCAAATATTTTAGTTAGTTTTTTGTTACCTTGACCAAAATATCTGACATGAACAATTTAGAGGAAGAAAAGTTTATTTGTCTCACAGCAGGCCAACTCTAAAGCTCTGGACCCTGGGTGAGATAGACATCATGGTGGAATGTCATGTTGGAGGAAAGCAGCTCAGAACATGGCAATCAGGAAGTAGAGAGCTCCCCTAACCAGTGACAAAGCATAAATTCCAAAGACATGCTTACAGTGACACACCTTCTCCAGCCACACCCTACCTGCCCATAGTTACCACCCAGTTAATTCATACCAGGGGAGAAATGCACTGACTAGGTTGAAATACTTATAACCCAGTTATTTCACTGCTGAACTTTCTTGCATTGTTTCACATTTGAGCTTTTTTTATTGCGATTTTTTAAATTACTTTTTTATTTTTACAGACTACATTTTGATTCATCATACACAAATGGAGTACATCTTTTTGTTTCTATGGTTGTGCACAATGTAGAGTCATACCATTTGTGTGATCATACATGTACATAGGATAATGATGTCTGTCTCATTCCACCATCTTTCATATCCCTGCATCCTCCCCCCTCTCATTTTCCTCTACGTAATCTAAAATTCTGTTCTTCTCTCACCCCCTCCTCCCTCCCCCATTATATATTATCATTCACTTATCAGGGAAAACATTCAGTCTTTGGTTTTGGGGGATTGGTTTATTTCACTTAGCATGATATTCTCCAATGCCATCCATTCTGCAAATGCCATAATATTATTCTTCTTTATGACTGAATAATATTCCATTGTGTATAGACACCACAGTTTCTTTATCCATTCATTTGTTGAAGGGCATCTAGGTTGGTTTCACAATCTAACTGTCGTGAATTGAACTGCTATAAACATTGATGTGGCTGCATTTCTGTAGTATGCTAATGTTAAGTCCTTTGGGTATAAATGGAGGAGTGGGATAACTAGGTCGAAAGGTGGATCCATTCCAAGTTTTCTGAGGAGTCTCTACACTGCGTTCCAGAGTGGATGCAACAATTTGCAGCCCCACCAGCAATGTAAAAGTCTGCCTTTTTCCCCACATCCACACCAACATCTATTATTGTTTGTGTTCTTGATAATAGCCATTCTAATTGAAGATGAAATCTTATAGTTGTTTTAATTTGCATTTCTCTAATTACTAGAGATGTTGTATATTTATTAATCGCCTATATATTTTCTTCTGTAAAGTATCCGTCTAGTTCCTTGACCCACTTATTGATTGGGTTCTTTGTATTTGTGATGTAAAATTTTGTGAGCTCTTTCTAAATTTTGAAGATTAGTGCTCTATCTGAAGTGCGTGTGGAAAAGATTTTCTCCCACTCTGTAGGCTCTCTTTTCATATTATTGATTGTTTCCTTGTCTGAGAAAAAGCTTTTTAGTTTGAATTCATCCTCATATCTAAACTCTAACACCAAGTATTCACTCATGGAAAAAATTTTAGAGACATATTTATCACTTAAGCAAGCAATATTTACTGCATTTGGCTATTTGGATTCTATAAGTACGGGATTATATATACAATTATGCATTTACATACATACATATATATATATATATATATATATATATATATATATCTCCAGAAGATGATTAATTAGAAGTCTCATTAGTCTATTTACTTTATTCATGTGACTTGATACATGTGTATTTACTAACAATCTCCTATAAAATACATACTACTGTGTATTAGACACAAGAAGCCAAAATATATAAAAGTTTTCAAGGAACTTCCCTTACAGTAGATATTGCCACACAGAAAGAGATCAGCAAATCATCATGGAGGCAGTAGCAGATAAAGTGATGGGAAGTATGGTTAGGTGGCCTTGTGGCAAGAAGCATGACATGCATAACCATAGGAAAAGGAGCCAGGGGTCAGATCAGGGTCTCTGGGCTGGGGCAACATAAATTCATGCTGAGTATATTGAGAAACCAGTGAAAGATCCTGAAGCCTAAACACAAAACATCATGGATTAAAATCTCATTTTCATGAAATCATCCTACTACATGTAGTACCAGCACCAAAGAAAATAAATTACCTTGACAAAAATGGTGAAGGGAGACTGACTTCAGGAGGATAGGAACTGAAGAAGACCACGCCACGAACCTTCCACCAGACGGTGTGTCTTACTTTCATTGTCTCTGTAGAGTGAATGTCAATCAAGTTGATCTTCCAATTATGTTTAGTGAGGACATAGCATTTTCCTTCCCAGACATCTCCTTTCCTTTTTGTGTTTAAATAGCCACATGATACAGAAACTACTAGCTGACCTGTAAAGCTCCCCTGATAAACTCTTCAGTAGTCCATTTTGAAGGTCACAGCAAGGGGATTCAGGGTGCCTTCGCTCTATCAGATCAGTTATACTGTTTCCCTTCTTCAGGAGAGATGGCTTTGAATCCATCTCCTGAGAGAGTCATCTTGCAAAGGAGAGGCATGCAAGGAGTCTGTTGAAATCTGTGGACACAGAGTTCATGAGTAACTACATGGTTTATGAGGTAGACACCTTGTGAGAGAGTTCACTATGATCATTATTTCTGGGAGACAAGTGTCCATGCCTTTTGAGTGTGGAGTGGATTCAGTGACTCTGGTAATTGGTTAGATGTAATGAGGGCCAATCGTGCATTTGTATCTCCTGAATTAGCCTACTTAGCTTCTTCCTAGCTCAAATCTAGGTAAATGGGTTCAGCAGGAAGGTAAGTACTCTTCAGGGTGCAGAAAAGCTCTATTTCTCTATCTGGTGAGCACTGAAACAACTCAAGCACACTCATTCCGATACTTTTATCACTATATATTCAATCACAAGCATGTGTACACATGCAAACACACGCACACACATGCACAAATGCAGGCACTCTTCGGGGTTGTAAAAGTAGAACATTTTCAGAATATACCAAGACTTGCCCACCACAGCGTGTTCTATCAGGAAGTGGGAAGAAGCAGAAAACTACCACCTCCATTTACACAAGGCAGCAGAAGGTGTGTGATTGTTGGGACTGCAATAGAGAAGAATAGAAAGTGATCTAAGCTGAATAATAATAAATGTATGCTATTGCTTTTCTGTTAATAGCATTAGAAGAGTAAGTATGGAATTGTCCTTAATAATGTAGATGTTTCAAGATGAAAAGTAAAAGCAATATTGCTATTACCCTCTGGCAATTAAAAAAAACTTATTCAACACTCATGCTGTTTCATGGGAGAAAAGTTGTTATACCTTCAAAGACTTCTTTATCCTGGCTCTTCCTTGACTCACTACAGCAGGATTTGAAATTATATAGGGGAAGGTAAAAAAAAATCAACCTCTTGTCTTTTTTTATGTTTTATCTAATGTTCGTCCATATTCTGCAACTTCCCATTCTAGATGCTTATACTCCATCAGTATGGCATCTGGCTTTAGGTTTCTCAATGACTAATTCAAAGAAAAAAAAGCATTTCACCATCCGCACATTTTTATTTTTGATGATACTGGGGATTGAACCCAGGGAAGTTCCCACTGCATGGAGGTGATTCTCTGCCTTTTTATTTTTTTATTTTTAGACAGAGTCTTGCTAACTTGTCCTTGAGTTTACAGTCCTCCTGCCACAGCCTCCCACATCTCTGCACCCCGCAACATCAAATTCTGAATCCACCCCTGCCTGTCTTTCAGCTTCCCCTCTTCCTCCCTACCCCCTTCTGTCTACCCTCCCTCCCTTCCTTTCTGTTTTTTCTTCCTCTTTGTCTTCTTTCCTTCCTTCCTTCCCTTTCAGCTTCCATCTTTTTCTCTATTAGTAGAATTGGAGTCATGTTTTTTTCTGGATATTTTTCACATTAAGGATATTTTGCATATAGTGTGTAAATTGTCATTAAAATGCAATCTGATTCATCTAGCAAGGATAAAAGACTATTCCATAGGCATGTTTCAGGATGGAATCTCTCAGGGTGATTGGAATGTAACTGGACACCAAAAGCAAGGGCAACTATAACTGATGCTCCAGAGCAGGACTTGCAGGCATTTACTCAAAGTCAGTATTATTGCCCATTGTGGATATTAGGAAGCTAGCAATAAGTTTCATCAATTTTATGGATGAAAACATAAAAGACCTGGTCTTAAGAGAATTCTGGTTAAAAAACACAGAAGAGTATGTTTGTGGGTAAAGAATATGAATCTAGAGAGATTGAAAATATAAGGCCAGTTGTGCAACTGATAGAAGATTATGATCTGCTGCAAGACATTACATGGTAATCTGTGTACACTTGAATTGTGCCATTTATAAGAGGGAAACTCGTCTTCTAAAGTGGATAAAGTGAAGGAAGAAAGTACGAAGGAGAAAATATGTAAGGGAGGAGGTAGAATAAGAGATCAAATGCCTGGTTGTGGACCTAATTGAGGATTGTTGGTGAGATCATTTGTTCATCTGCTAAAATTTATGCTCCTGGGGTTGTTGGGGATTTCAGGATGTTAAAGTTTTGGATCTGTTGCTATAGGGAATGAGATACAGAATCAACAGTGGAGTTTGAATCAACTTACATTTCTAACAAAATTAGTAAGTTGAAAGACATTTTCCTCCAGGCATGCACTTTTACCCAGAAAGGAGGGAAGAAAACAGCAAGAATTTTCCAGGGCTGGAATTTGGGAAAAGAAGTGTGAACCCTGCAGGAGGCATCATAGATACCCTGGCCAATCCTCTGAAACTGTTTTAATAAGAAACTGCAGATGGACTTGAACAAAGAGGGAAATCAGATAGGCAGGGTGGGGGCTACCGCACTGGGGTATGGCGGGTAGGAGGTTCACAATGAAGATGCAATGAAGATCCTCCAGCATAATGGAGGACCAAGTGTTGCTCAGGTAGAAACAGTGGTCAGAATCTGAGACCTGAAGAGAAGCAGTTTACAGGGATGATGCAAGTAGGCTGTGGATATGCTCAGACATGGGTGGGTGGACATGGAGGCCACTGGAGTTCAGTGACGGAAAGAAGCATGGAGGCTGCAAGGTCAGAGAGGCAGTAGGGGAAGGAGAGGACGAGTTTGCGAAGCAGGAATCAAAACCAGTAAAGAAATTTTCAGAAGTGTTCACCATGGAAAATGAGAAGGGGTAGGGGGGAAATGACCTATTATTTCCATTGACGTGGAACTTTTGTATGAGAAATTATTAACCCTGCACAGTGTCCATTTTGATTAACTCAGACCTTCAATATGCTTTATGGGAAAACAGGATCATAAATTGAAGCATAATACCTCCAGTCCATTGAGAACTGGAGTCTTGGGCTCATGTATTGGAGACTCAATTTCAGAGAGACTCCACATGTGGCAACACCAGTCTAGAGAAACCAGAAGAACAGAGAGAACTCAAACTTCTATTTTTGGGGGATATATATATATATATATATTTTTTTTTGGAAATATATTCAAGGGGAATATATGTTTTCAAGTTTTATCACTTATGTAAAAGAGAAATTTGATTTCGTAATTGTAATTCTGGAGGTTTAAGAGTAGGATTAATGGATGGCAGTTACAGAAAGGCAGATTTTTAGTTAATGCAAGGAAAACACCAGTTAGGACTGTCCCCAAATGAAAAGTGATTCCTTTTGAAGTAATGAATTCCATACCATGATAATGTTTACACTGGACAAGGAAATTCTTTATACAGTGGGGCTCACAGAAAAGCAGAGTTGGGAAGGTCTAGAAGTTTGTTAGATATGCAAAGAGTCAGGAATTTCCAAAAATCTGCATTTAAAAAAAACTGTGTGGTGAGGACATCCTCCGGTGACTGTGACCAGCATTAAAGAATTGATTAAGAGGGCATTCCCCCACTTGGGGGACAATTGGAATCACAACCTATAACCTGTTTCTATTCTGTGATTTTTGTCATATATTCTGATTTTAAAAGCATTTTTCTTTTCTTCTTTGTCTGTGCCTTTTAAAATTTCAAATCCCAAATTAAAAAGTCTACTGGACTTGGACTCTTCATATTAGGTTTAATTTTGTGAGATCATTTTTATATCACATCATTCTAAACTTCATCTACTTAATAAGAGCCTTGAAATGCCACTTTTTTGAAAGTAGTTTTGTGCCTCAGGAGCTCTATGCCTGAAATATCATTTTAACAATGCATTGAAAACAACAAAGACCACAACATCTGAAAGTCCCTGTTAGTATTTGCCCTGTGTGACTGCCCTTGCTGATTGCTTCTGTGGAGTCTTAGAACATTTTCCTCGCTAAGAGTTTGCTTTTATTTGTCAGTAGGAAGCTGCTTGTGAAGGAACATAGAAGAATTGTCACTTTCTTGCTTTTGTCTTGCTTTTTCTCTATTCTCCCCTTTTAAAAGCAAATTGTATTCTTTTATTTTTATTACTCCTATTTATCCAAGATTCTAGATTATTCCTTTTGAGACAACTCAAGCCTTGTTTGGCTTTAAGTGCCCGGTGAGTACAACAGTGATTCATCTATCAACAGAGAAAATAAATTGATAAACTGCACTAGCAATTATTCTTATTTATTTTTTTTTGTTCAGAAAGCACATTCCTTGAGTTTTTTCTTCGAAGGGAAAGAATTCTTAATTAGCATAAGTGTGGTACAGCTCCTCCGTAACAGGGAAACATCATAGAAAAATGAATAGGCCTTTGAGCTACAAACCTCTCTCATGACCCGATATTGTTTTGTGTGTGTACAATAACTGAGCTGTATGAAAAATCTCTGCTGTCAGCAATGGTACATCATGATTTACAATGTCTCCTTTCCAAAGGGAGTATTATCACTACTTGCAAAAGTAGCTGATTTATAGCAAGTGGCAACAAGCAAGAAATCTTGTTTTTTATGGTGGAAAAAAAAAAATGGCAGTTGCTGTAAAGTTTTTCTTTGAGTTAGGGAAAGATTTGCTGTTTGTGATGACTAATATGCTTGGCAACCTAACTGAAGACTTACTAAGTCAAATCGTCTTTTGTCTAATGGTAATTCCATTATGGACAAAAACCTATCAAGTGTGATTCTCCTCACTTCCCAAAGTGATAACACTTATGTGTGAAGCCCAAATAAGAGAGTGATGCCCATTTACCTTTGGGCTTGTTTAATCACCACAAAGCCTACTAATTATTTTTTCTTTATTACAACTTGGCTCCCCCCCCCCTTTTTTTTTTTTTGTAGGAGTCCAAATTTAATAAATTGTCTTTAAAAATAATCCAGTGTCTAGAATATACATGTTTTATTATTTAAAATCATTGTCTTAAGTTTTTTGTTCAAAAAAATAAAAATTTGAATGCAACCAAAACATTTGGAAGAGTATTTTGTTGCTTACTCTTTTCTTCTACATTTTAATAAGTAATCTAACATGGTCCACCATGCACAGCAGAATTACTAGAAGAATTCTACCACATATTGATTCTGAAATCCTCCTTTTACTTATACCGTAGGCAGGCAGTCCTGTGACTTAAAGCAGGACTTTTCTACATTGGTAGCATGTTAGAATCACCTTGAGAACATCTTAAAAAATACAGATGCCTGGGTCCTGCCCATAGAGAGAGTCATTCTGGGTGGGGCCTGAACTTCAGGTTCTACGGTAAAAATCACGGGCACTTAAGAAAAACCCAGTGGTCCCTTTGGCCCCTCTCCTCTGGGCTTATAACTTCAACTCAGTCTTTTAGATCATACCCCTCCTGGAGCTAGGAAAGATAAATCCAAGAAGACTGGGATGGTGTTGCTGTTTGAGACCTAACTGGAAAGTCAACCAAGCTGCACCCCATAGGATGTCAGGGGCAAGCTTCTCCTGAGCTGGTGGCATTCCCAGGCCTGTTTTACCGCTAGCCGGTGAGAAACAATACTCTTCACTGGAAAGCAAATCCCAGGGGAGGAAGACTACGCTACAGACTAAATGCTATACCTCCCTCCCAAATTCTCTTCAAACCTAATCCCCAGTGGGTGCAGCTTTTGGGAAGTAGTCAAGTCATGAGGGATGTACCCTTATGGTGGGTTTGTGCCCTTGTCAAAGACCCCAGAGGGCTCCTTTGCCATTTCTACCATATGAAGACACAGCAAGGCAGGATATGGGCCCTTACCAAATATCAACTCCACCAGCACCCTGACTGGCAGAGCAGTCAAACTGGTTTATAGCCAAACTGCTGGAGACTACACTCTGGCACTTTGACTCAGAAAACAACTCATTCCTCCCAGTTCGTATACCTCTAAAGTTTAATGATGGAAAGTCGAATACAGCTAGACAAATCTTGAAGTTGCCTCACCCTTACTCTAGAGTGACGAAGCCCAGGTATCCATCGAGAGGGCTGTGGTCAGGAGGGCTCAGTAACCCCAGGCTTGGCAGAACTGAGAACAGACCCTGCATTTAACATCAGGCCTCAGTCCTGTACGTTCCTCCACTGGATCATTTCAAGTTCTGCCTCGAGTGGGTTTTAAAATGATCTAAACCTTAAAATTTAAAATAATCCATAATTTTAGTAACCATCTGTTTCTAACTCTTATTTTTTGTTTGTTTGTTATAGGGATTTAACCCAGGGGTGCTTTACCACTGAGCCACATCCTCAGCCCTTTTTTATTTTGAGACAGGGCCTCGCTAATGTGCTGAGGCTGGCCTTGAACTTGCGCCCTTCCTGCCTCACTCTCCAGAGCTGCTGGGATTGCAGGCATAAGCCACCGTGCCCAGCTTGTATTCTCACTCTATTTTCCCCCCTTTTATTTTATTTTATCTTATTTTTTGCTTTTAAGCAATATAAATTTATTCTTATGCTCCCCCCATCCTGTTCCCACTGATGCATTTCTAAGATTTTACTTGAATTCTCAATATATATTCTTTGAAAAAAGCTCAATATATATTCTTTGAAAGCTACAAAATATATCAGTGTCAATCTCTCCTTGCATGGAAGGACACATTTTTATTTTTTTAAAAACAATAACGAAAACATGCTTTAAAACTTGCTACTTCAACTGCCATTCCTCTGGGTTCTTGCAAATTTAAGGCATCCATGTTTGTGTTTTTACAAATTGCATTTTCTCTGGGTTGAAACATTTCCATGTGATTTTTTCTTCTGCAATTTTTTGGATTTGCAACAATACTCTCTTCTTTCGCTAATCCACTTTTCCAGACAACCTCCCATTCCTCCTCCTTAGGGTCACTTGCATTACAGTTTCTGGGGCTGCTGATGTGTCTCTCACCTGCTGGCCTGCTTTACCTCATGGAACTTCATATTATCACTGTGGTCAGGATCCTTTCTCTAGTACATCACTTACCCAAAGTCCATCCATCTCTCAAGACCTGTGTTCCATTACCTCTCTGACTACTTTGGTGGTATTTCCTCTGAAGATATTTTTCACCTGCTCACAGACCTTCTCATTCTTTCTTTGACTGTGATGTCCTCAAAGCATGAAAATTCATCTAATTCTCTTTTTCTCTCATTTCTAGCATTTTAAAAATTTTTATTATTTTTATATTTAAAATCATCTAATTATGCCTACATTTCCACTGCTGTGTGTTCATTTGTTCATTCATCCATGACTTTTATTATGAAATCACTATTGCTTTCATTTTCATATTGTATAAGTGATGAACACTTTGGAACACTTTCTAGAAGAGAAGCAAGGCCTTTGCCTTATCAATCTCCATAAGGAGCAACAGAGTTATGGTGGAAGAGAAATGTGCAACCCTGCCTGGTGATTCTGGTGGACAAGTGACAGAGACCCACACTTACCTCCCAAGATGGAAAATACCACATCATTATTCGTAGGCTCTTAAACCACAAAAGTCCATGTGGAAAGATGGCTTAGTAGTAATTTTCTCAATTAATAGCAGCACTTTTCTTTTGCAAGTGAAAGAAATAAGAAGACACAAATGATATTACAATACAATATAGGAAAAGTTAACTCAAAGGCCACTTATTACACCTTTGCCTTATTATTCTATTTTGAACAGATTAGTTCAGAGTTCTACAAATAAGCATGTGGCCCAGATCAAAGTAAAAGGGAGTTTGATTTGTTTTCCTGATCAAAGGCCTGAAGAGAAAGAAACAAAAGATAGACAACAGGGATCTTTCAATCCATGATGGAATTGACCTCAGACAAGTTATGACATTAGTGGATTCTTATGTTAGACAATGACCAGTCAGTGATGGATCTAAAATAGCTAAAATTTGAAAATATGAGCTCTGCTCAGTCATTTCACCTTATCTATAGATGCCGTAATATTTTAACACTTGTGATTTTTTTCAAGTGGTACGGCAAAATCATAAACACGTTTTACTTTTAGAATTCTATGTATACCTCACCTTATATTATCTTGTAAATTTCACACCAACTCTAAAATGTGTAGTGTCATTTCTGAAAGTTTTGTAAGTTTGAAAATGAATGATTTTGTAAATTTTCCCCAAATTTCCAACTCAGCAGTAATTTTTCCCCCTAAATGCCTGTTCTGTCCTAGTCTGTAAGACAAGGCACCCCCATTCACCGGTTTTGTAGGTCCATATTTTAGAATGTGGCTAGAATCTCATATGACTTGTTTCCTTTCCTCCCAATATTCCCACATTCTGCAACACAAGCTGAAACCAGAATTGTTAAATTTTGTCTGTTGAGTGCTTGGATTCTGAGTAACATTGCATAAAGTTAATAATATGACCATAACCTTGGTCAAATTCAATTTAAGCTGATATTCCCCATATTAGCTTGTTATATATGTGTTCAATTCACTTATTTTCTTTCTAAGTGAAGGATGCCTTTTGATTATATGTCTGCAAAAACGGGAACCCTCTATTTAAAATAGAGCTGGATTGATCTGCATCTTCCTCATCTTAAAGCATACAGTTAGTACGGTGGGAATCACTTTTGAGTTACTGAAATCAGAAACTTAGAGGATTATGATCATGAAAAAAGTGAAACTGGGCAGAAGGTTATTAAGCCATGCAGATAAGGTAAGAGTCATGGAACCTGCAATGATTGAAGAAATCTGGAAGAAAGTGGATAAGTCAGTGAAGGTCACCTTCAGCCAGAAAGGTCATGATTAGGACCTGAACCTGAGATAAGACTGGCATTCAGTTGTGTATTTCCTATTAAGAAAATAAGTCTCATGGTGAGATCAAAGGTGCAAATAGGTAGGTCTGGAGACTGACAATTCCTAGAAGGTGATGGAAGCACAGACACTATATTTCAACTTCACAGGTTCCAAACCCGAATTTTTCTTTTCAACCCAGAGAGAATGACCTTGACATACACATACCAAAATTTCAGTTTACTAGGAAAGCTTATATACAGGCCATATCATCTTCTCTCATGGTAACATGTAAATGAAAAGCAAAAATATAACCAGAAAATGGGTTGAGTACAATGGAAAATAAAAAAAGAAAGAAAAGCACCTGACCTCATTTTTGACAGTAGGTAAGTCTATTATGTAAACATGATAATCTTAGATTGTCACGAAAGCTATAAATAAAATAAATTGGAGTAATATGATAGAAATTTAACCAGAAAAGTAGGTTTTCCATTTTATTTATTTAATTTCCCCCCTAGCGTAAGCTGAAGAAGTGTCATCTTACCTAAGACCTGAAAGATGAGGATGTTCAAACCATATCAGAATGGCCAGGCAGGAGAAAAAAGAAAACCCTCACCCAGAGGTGGTGAAACTTTCAGGATTTGGGGAGAACATTTATGACGTCACTTTTTTCTTGCTGCGGATTGGCATTTCTGGTACTTCTAATAATAGTAAATAGAAGAACAATTTGCTTTCTTTTCACATCAAGAACACCTTTCTACTTCCACTCCACAGGCCAACCACAACAGCATTGAAACATCAATTTGTCATGTGAAGGAAGGGAATTTTCTTCCCAGAGTGTGCCTGGAATGGGTGCTGCAGGAGGCTAAATGCTACTTACAGGGCTTGACAGTTTCCAAAACACAGTTATCAACATCCACTTAAGATCTTAGAGCCAGCAGGCAAGGGAGTTCTGGTAGAGATGATTATGTGCTATCTTTGTGATTTATGAATGTGTCGACTCTAATGATGAGTTGTGTATGGCTTTCAAATCAGAGTTTTACTTTGGATCTATATTTAAAAAATAGTATAAATAGAGACTAAAGTTGCTTGGAAATAAACTTTAGAACGTAATTTTAAAATAGTAAGTAGAAAATAAGTACAAGACATTGACAGATAATTCTTAAAATAGATGGAAAAATAAACAGTTCAGTGATATTGGATTTTCATTTTTAAAATTTTATTTTTATTTTTTATTTTTCCAGGCTGCATTTTGATTCATTGTACACAAATGGGCTACATCTTTTCGTTTCTATGGTTGTACACTATGTAGATTCATACCGTTTGTGTAATTATACATGCACATAGGAAAAATGAAGTCTATCTCATTGGATTTTTGAAAACAAAATGATCTGCAAATTGAGGAAGGAGTAGGAATATACTGGAATGAAAAATAGCTAGAAACTTTCATTCATGGCATTACTTGTGACTCTTCATGTACTTTCAAGTAGTTTGGTATTTGAAGACTTTTTCTGAAAATGAGTGATGAAATATTTCAAAGGCTATATCAATGAATTATGAACATTCAGAAGGACAGATGAAAATCTTGAAATCTCATACTGATGCTTTTATGATCATCTAAAGAAAATTCATGCCAGCAGTAAGATGCTTCTTTACTAGGAGTTCAGAACACTTTATCCTTTTGGAGGTTTTTCCCTTCTTATTTTCCTCTCTAGAAAATACACCTCTTACCTTGGCATTTAAAGATTGACTAAAGCTACTTCTCTTCTCTACATGGTCGTGTGATCAAAATTCAATCTGATTTATAACCTAACACATGATCAAAAACATTTGAAATATTAGAACTTTACAAATAGCACATATTTGCTAAAACACTAAGTATATTTTAGGGTAAGTGGCCAATGATCAATATTTAAAGCACATTAAAATGGAAATCACGTTTTTATAGAAACTTTTAGTGCTTGGAAAATCTACTGAAATTTTCCACTGAATCATTAAACAAAAGTATCTCATTGATTTCCAGATGAGCAGAATACATGACTTTAGGATTGAAACTGTACAAGTTCTGGAATGTGCTAGACAGAGACTAGGATTTTCTGCTGGTTAAAAATTTAGGTTGAAATATTTAAAACAAAAGTAAAAAAATTAAATATCATTCAAATAATAATGTACAATATTCTTTATCAAATAAACTGCTTCCTATTTAGTAAATTGCTTTCCATATTTTATGATAATGTGTTCATTTGATTAAATGCAGGTGTGTTTTAGCAGAAATGACTCAGAATTCAGCCCATAGATTTGGTTTACAATCTCATCTTGATTACTTAGCTCACTAATGTAGATTTTGAAATTTTTATGTAAACAGGACTAGATGACTGGTATGTTCCCTTGGACTTTTAAAGCCCATGATTCTGAAACTGATGATGATAAACAAAAATTCTGGGAATTTGGGTGGAGTGGGGTTGGATAGCATTACATTTGGCATCTCCATGCCTTGTGTCAGACTGTTTCATTTTCATTAGCATCTTTAGTGGTAAAACACAAATTATTTTTGAACATAGATGTCATTAATAAATCATACATTTTGAATACTGGTATAAGCACTGAAAAATTAGTTGAAGGGCTTTGAAATTAGGATAAGAAAAATATGTAGGTTATTTAACAGAGATAAAAAAATAAAATCTAGTCTATCTAGAGACAAAAAAAAAAAAGTCAAACCAAATCACAGAAAATTCTGCAAAGCATTATTGGATGTAGAAAGATAGAGGTAAAAAGAAAGACTAGGCTGCTTATGAATTATAGTTAAGTACGTCAAGGCAAAGGTACTATATATAATCTTGGGCTACAGAGATAGCACCTAAGACACTCACTAAATTTTACAACCAGTACCTTCTGTGATTTAAAGGCTCAGGAAGGCAAGTTTACAATATGTAAATAGGTGATAGAGAACTCTGACTTCTAAGGGATTTTAATAGTAAAAATTCACATTACCTTGCAATTTCTCACCCCAACACATGGAGCAGCTGGTTATTTCAGAGAGGTTGAAAACAGAGGATGTACCAAGCCTTGTTTGAGTCTGCAACATGCATGCCTTCAATCCATTCTGCAGAAATACATAGGAGAATTTTTGCTGTTGTTATTGTTATCTAGCCAGGAAGTGGTGGAGACAGAATTTGGACTTTGGCTCATTCCAGAGCCCTTACTTTTAAGTACTTTCTGATTCCTAATTTGTTGTGTTTGTATTTTGTGGTTGCCATATATTAGTAAATAGAAACAAAGGATGTTATCTTTTATCAAATTACGCAAAGCAGAGCTTCATTGGAGTGTCTTTTGGATGGACTGATCAAAGAAACCAGGTTTCCTCTGGGTTTCTTACTCAAGTTCCAGAACCTGTTAAGGAGAACATTTTTTATTCTTAATTCATGGTCAGAAAAACTACTCTCTGTGCTGATAGTCTTCATTTTTTGGCCATGATGAATAATCTAGTATGTTTCTAGTTAACACTGGATATAGAGTAGTATGTTACCCAATGTCTTAATAATTCTAGAAGTTCTGACATCATTGAATTAAGAGTTCTTAAAAATACACTAATCTTCTTAAATATCATTCACTAGTATCTTTATATCCTTACATCTCTCACATCCACTTGATCAATTAAATCCAACCTCTTTGATTCATTTTACAGCATCAAACAACTTAAATTCCTAAGAATAGATATTAAAATAAATATTTTAGTTCTGCCTAGTAATAAACATGTTACTGTTATCTGTTTAAATTTCTGTAATAACTCATAACTCAGGATGACCACTTATTATTGTGTTGTGTAAATTGGTACACATCATTGGTCAACATTTAATTCTACTCATAGATCAACTTTAGAATTAAAAGACATTTGATTTGGGCTGGGGATATAGCTCAGTTGGTAGAGTGCTATGCCTGGCATGCACAAGGTCCTGGGTTCAAACCCCAGCACCCCAAAAACAAAACAAAAAAAATCTAATTTAAAACATTAAACCACATGAAAGGATTTACTCAAGTACTACTAACAAATATTTTCATTATAAAAACAACAAAATGATTTAAATAATAATATTTGTTGGGTCTTTTTAAATTTGCAAAGCCCTTTTACATTTATTAGAGTTTTTGGAACTTCTGTGAGTAGTAGAAAAGATGTGATAATTTCAAACTGTGCGTGTGGGGAAAGAGAAGTGCACACGTTAGGTGACATTTCTCAGATTTCTATAAGCTATCCATAAGAAACAGGGGTTTAGAGTCAGAATCTCTGCTCATTCAGGTAACAACTGTCTTCATTTTTTCCATGCTTATGAGTTACCTCTGAATTACAAAAGGTTAAAAAGCATAGACAAGCATCCATTCATTCAGTACTTGGCTCAAGGAAAAAATAAATAAATAAATAATGGAACCACTGGTGTTGTCAATATGCCTTTCTGCAATTGAATTGTGCCTTCATTTTTTTAAAGGATATTTTGTTCTTTTAGCAATGCTGTAATAAAGATTTTTGTTCCTATATTTTGAATGTCTCTCTCTTCTGTCTTTGTGGGTCTGTCTTTCTTTTTTCCTCTCTGGCTCACTTCCTTGTCCATAATGGTGCTTTCTGTCTCTAACCTCACTTGGCAAAAGGGCAAAGGAGCTTTGGGCTTCTTTTAAAAGGCCACTAATCCTGTTCATGAGGTCTCCACCCCATGAATTAATCACCCACCCCCCAAAACAATCCTACCTTCAATCCTACCTTCAAATATTGTTGCTTTGGGGCTAGAAATATAAAATGTATATATTCATAATTTATAACATATTTATTTTTATAAACCAATTAATTTGTTCTGTGTGTAGATATATATATATATACATATATTTAAATAGGGATTTAAATGAGAATTTAAATATGTATATTTAAATTTACATAGTCATATCTGTGCATATATATATATATATATATATATATATATATATACTTACACACAGAGCAAATTCTCTAGCATGGATTTTCATGATAATAAAATAATCAGACTTCAATATGTTTGTAATTGGATAAAATTTCCATGTATGAAAGATTTGAAAACTTATGCATTCTCTTTACATATCACTACCTCCACTCAGAGAAACAGAATTGTTTCTGTAGTCTTAATTTGAGAGGTATTTTGACGTGAGCTTGCATACATTATTTTATTTAATTCTCCTGCTAACCCTCTGGAGTTAAAACTGCTCATATTCATCTTTTATACATAAGGCAAATTAAGAAGCTTAATAACCTGCTTAGAGTCCTATGGTTACAAGTGATAGGACTGATACTTGAACTTGGAGCTGTCGTACTCCAGAGTCTATATTTTAAACATTGTGCTTGTCTATGGTCTTCTTTAATTAGCAGTGCAACATATCAAAGCCATTTGAGAGACACTAGGTACTCAGTGTCTTTCAAGGTTTCTCCTATGCATTATGTAGATAATGTAGTGTTTCTTAAAGTAAGAAATCAGAGAAAGAAAGAGGACTACAAATTGCAGGCAGATTGAATTATGTCTTGGAAAGAACAGGGGAACAAATAAAAGCAACAAAACTTAAATCTTCAAACTTAAATAGCTCTGTAAACTGCAGTTAATTTGGAAAGAACAATTCATCCTGAATAAATGTGTATCTCTAACATACTAATGAGAGGCTGGGGGAAATAATTCACATTCATTGTGATATCCCAAATAAAATAAAAATATGCAATGTGCAATATATTTTAAGTTCTCCATACTATCCCTTAAAATCAAACATGGACGTGAGTTGAAAGCTTAACTACCTGTAAATTAACCATAACTGAAGCAATTTGTAGAGAAATATGAAAAAAAAAGGTGATTGGAAACTAGGATAAATAGAAGAAAAATATTCTCCATTGTTTGCTTTCTGTTCTAAAGGGTAAGATAGGCAGGTATTAGATTCTCTTAAATATTTGCACTTTACAATATCACAGCATGCCAAAAACAAATGCTGTTTCTTTAACTAGTTCTAATCAATTGTATCAGACCTAATTCCATGTTCCCATCCTTGCCCAATTTAAATCTTCTCCTTTTTCCCAGACTGAACTAATAATTCACTCCTGGCAGGGTTATATGTTTACAGCTTCTAGAGTCTGTGCCTCCCTCTTACTGGCTGCCCATCTTCCTCTTGGCCATATTGGCTCTAAGAGGATGGGGTTCATATGGAGTTTCTCTTTGCTTTTGATGTTCTGTTTTCTTGCAAATTTCTGCCTTGTTCTTAGATCGTCCTTGCTATGAAAAAGGTCTTCTCTGCCAACTTGTGGCCAATAGAGCAGACATATGCAAATAATGGAGCATCCTACCAAACTGCCAAGCTGGACTTAATGTCCATCTTGGATGTAGCTCTAGCCAAGATGCAAACCATAGGCATGTGTTCCGCCAAGTGAGCCAGCAGGGAGTCTCCCTCCAAGCAGGCCAGAAGCAGTGCTAGGTTTGTACCAACCACAGCTGCTTTTAGCAAAATAGAGCAAAATTTGTGCTGAGTTTCCACAGTCTTTCAATATATGTACTGGAATCCTTTAGAAGTTGTAAAGAGCAGCTATCACAATGGTCAAATTCTCCACTGTCCTATATCTCTCCTCCCTAGCCCAGTCCCAGAGTAATTCCCCTAGGGTCTCTGTTTCCCTAAGCCACATTTTTAGACTTGGAAGAGAATTCATTCAGATTAACTTGTTCCTTTTGCTAGTTTTAGAGTTTATAGGGATTAATGTATGTGCATATAACTGAAAAAGATCACACTTGAAGGGCACATTTACTTAAAGTTGGAAAAGGAAGGTAAGATTCATTTATGAAAATCCATTGGAAAGACATCATTGGGATACTTCTATTTTAAAACCCCAAAACAACACAAAACAATAAATAAGCAAAATAGAAAGGAAAAGGAAGGAATGAAGGAAGAAAGGATGAAAGGAAGTAAGGGAGGGAAGGAGGGAGGGAGAGAGAGAAAGTCCCCTGAGATTTTCAATATTTTTCTGATTTTCCATTAAGTAATAGTTTAGACAGCTGCCAAAGACTATAGCCATTTTCTAATAAAAATTATGCATCTGGACTTAATCACATTCACTCTCTATACCAGGTCAAGCAAATTGAAAAATGGTTCCTGGACTTTAGGAAGGGAGGTAAATCCATCAGAAATTCATGGGATAGAAACATCACACCCTTTAGAGTCAGATGTACCTGGGTTTGGTTACCACTTAATATGATCTTGGGGAAATTACCTGTCTGGTAATTTCTGAAGAAACCTTTCTGGTATTCATTTCCTTATTTGTAAAACAGAGATTATAAAGATTCTGTTTTAGGAAGCCCCTGCAAAAAAAAAAAAAAAAAAAAAAAAAAAAAAAAAAAGCAATTAGATAGCATCCATATGCACATGAGAAACAGAACACTATTTGTCTCAAAATATGTTTCTTCTCTTCTCTGTTCTCCCCTTGCTTCTCTCGCTGTGGGCACGCGTGTTTCCCTGGGTTTGAATGAACACCATTCCTTTCACCTTTCAGCTTAAGCTTTCATCCCCTTCCTGATTTTCACTTAAAAATAGAGCCAAACGGTTCCCTTGGTTTGTATTTTGTATCAGACTTTTCACATTTCCCCTCACTTTCACTGGTTCTGTTTTCTAGATTCTCCATACTGAATGATTCAGTGTTTTCCAGATTCAAGAAAATGTGAAACTGATAGTCCCAATGTGCCTACAGATGTGTAGGTAGGCGGACTGACTTTTTTGATGGAGGGTCTGTAATAATTTGTTCTTGATTTATTTAACTTGTAGGTTGTTAATGATTGAGCTAAGCAATTTAGGAAAGATCAACTTCAACTGCAAGATTTCACTCTGCTCAGAGTTTCATAAACACATTTTAACAATTTTGTTAGAATTGTTATCGTAACACCAAATGTTCATATTCCAAATACATATGCAATATTGGAAGTAGAATTTTTATGAAAACCCACCAAAATGTATTTTCTCTGTGATGTAGCCCCTGTAGCACTCTCATAAAAAGTAGACTGAATGCTCACTCTATTGTATCACTAAAAGAATATTATCCATAATATCAAATCACATGTAAAAATTAAATATGCCTAAATGGGGCCATAATTTAATTATGTGGCTCAATTTTGTTTTTGGAATTTTTTTGAGTAACATAATTTTAAGACTGAAAAAAGACTTGAAGGAAATATGAAGACGATTCAGTGGGGGACAGGCTATTTGCATAAGAGATCAGAGTCCCCAGGCTGAAAATAATTTTAGAGAAATTGTATCATCCTTTACTCTTTCCTTACAGATGTAACTAACTGGGATAGACTTTATAGGGATATATCTGGTTAAAACTACTTTTTCTCATGATAAGTTTTATATTTTTTGCTGCCTTTTATAAAATAAAGGGATTCATTCCTAACAATTTAATAGAATTACTGAACTTACATATTTTAATATCCTTGGATATTTGATTGTATTTTATTCCATTTTAAGGGAATGGGAACATCTCAATTTTCTTTCTCATTTTATTTTATTTTTATTGGTAATTAAAGAAAATGCCACCTCATATGATTACATTTCATTGGAGGACATATCATATCCTGACACCTCTGCCATGTATCTGAAAGAATTATAAAAAATATCAATCTTACACAATCTGTAAAAAAAGACAGTGAATCCAGCAATAAAGTTCCTAAAGTATTACGATGCACTAAAAATTCAAGTTAAGACAATTTTGAAGCAAAACTGTCAATTCTTGTATTCTTATTTTATTTGTTTGACTTGGGCCCAAACACTTACAAAACAGGTGTTATATTTACCTCAAATGACATTACAGTGAAAGTTATTTTAGGAATTTCTTCGTCTGCCATTAAACCCTTACAGTCCTTTATTAGAAAGCTTATATTCTTGCTACCAGAGCTACTAATAATAGTAAACTTAAAGAGATTTAAAAAACATTTGTAAACTTTATAAGAAGTTGCTTTATATGTCTCTCTACAATATGGATTATTTTCCCCTCTATACCAAGATTACGATAGGCTTAATGGTATCTTGAAGAACTGAGGCTAAGATGGTATGAATACCTAGATTTCTGAAGTGAGTGTCCTCTGGTCTTTAATATTTTGTCAACATGTACAAATGCAGAGACAATGCAAAAAAATCTATAGTAAGGGAAACTGAACTATTCAACAAACATTTGCATTGTTCAAAATTAAAACCAGCAACAACAAAACCCCAGCATACTTTTGAATTAAATGGTTTGTTGCTATATTTAATTATTTGAGTTATATGAAGGTTTCCCCTTTGTAAACAAATAATGGTATGATTAATGATTATTTATCGGTACTCATTCTTCATAGACCCACTTATTAATGCAAATCAAGTCAGAAAATACAGCTTAGCACCTATTTGAAATTAGGTTATTCATTCTTTTGCTGCTGAGTTTATTGGGTTCCTTATGTAGCCTGGATATTAACTTACTGTAAAATGTAGAGTTTGTAAATAATATCAGTCATTCTGTAGGTTTTCTCTTCACTTTGTTTCCTTAGCTGTACAGAGGCACTGTGATTTGATGTAATTCCATTTGAGTATTTTTGCTTTTATTTTCTTCACTTTTGGGATCTTGTCCAAAAACTCCTTGACTACTCTAATATCATGAAATGTTTTCTTCTAGTAATTCTAGTAGTTTTATTGTTTAGGACTTTAACTTTAATCCAGTTTGGATTGCGTTTTGTAACTGGGGAGAGATAGAAGTCTAGTTTATCCAAGTTTCCCAGCATGTGAATATCCAGCTTTTTCTATCACAATTTATTGCAAAGACTGCTCTCCAGTGTGTCTTCTCCGCACTTTTGTTGAAAATCCAGTTGGTTGTAAATGGGTGGGGTTATTTCTGGGCACTCCATCCTGCCTCACTGATCTATGTGTTTCTATGACAATACCAGATTAAAAGAATGACAATAGACTTAAATAGATATTCCTCAAAAAAGACACACATACGAAAGATTGTTCAACTTTAGTAATCATCTTGGAAAATAAAATCAAAACCCCCAGTA
The DNA here is from genome assembly GCF_902686455.1 of Sciurus vulgaris. Lineage (NCBI taxonomy): Eukaryota > Metazoa > Chordata > Mammalia > Rodentia > Sciuridae > Sciurus > Sciurus vulgaris. The sequence goes on along the minus strand of NC_136470.1, from coordinate 17,029,065 downwards.
AATATCATTTCACTCCAGTTGGAATGGCTAATATCAAAGACGAAAGACAACAAGTTCAGGCCAGGGTATAGAGAAAAAGGAGCCCCTGCACATAGTAGGATGTAAATGTGTAAATTCATTATAGTAAATAGTATTGCAGTTCCTCAAACAATTAAAAACAGAAATACCGTATGATCTAGAAATCTCATTCTTGGGTAAATTCGAAGGAAGTGGAATCAGTATGTCCAAGAGACAGCTATATTCTCATGTTCACTGTAGCATCACTCAGATTTGCCAAGGCATTGAAGTGACCTAAGTGTCCATCATTTTATGGACAGAAAAAGAATATGTGGTGCATACCCACCATTTAGTACTATTCAGCCATTAAAAAGAATGAACTTTTATTGTTGGTAACAACTCAGACGGAACTGGAGATTGTTACATTAAGTGAAATAAGTCAGGCACAGAAAGAAAAGTACTGCATGATCTCACTCATATGTGGAATGTAAAATAGTCAATTGGATAGAAGTTGACAGTAGAATAGTGGGTACAAGGGTCTGGAGAGAGTAGGGAGGAAGGTAGGGTCGGGAAAAAGTTGGTCAATGGGCACCCAGTTACGGTTAGGTAGGAGTAAGAAGATCTGGTGTGGTATTGTGCAATAGGATGGCTATAGATGAGAATTTCGTACTGTGAATTTGACAATGAAGAAAGAATCTTGAATGTTTCCACTATATGGAAATGATAAATGTTTTGGGAGAGAAACATATTAAACGTAACCTAAACACTGCAAAATGTATACATATATTGAAACACCACATGGGACCCCGTTAAAGTAAAAATTTTTAAGTTTCGGTCTGTCAGTTAAATATAAAATAAATTAAGCAAATTAAGAAAGAAAACAGATTATCCTTTGAATTTATGATTTGAGATCTTGAGTTGTGATTCCTATTTATGCATTTTCTTTTACTTTTTTTTTTTTTACTTTCCTTCTTCCCTTATTTCTACCCTCTGTCCGTCCCTCCAATCCCTCCTTTCTTGCACTTCTTTTTCTTGCTGCTCTGCTTCCCCATTTTCCTTCATTTCTCTTTCATTTAAACAGTATTTCTAAAATATAAGATGTCAGCAAAATGTGATGTGAATAAACATATTCTTCTTTACCATTAAAAGCTATTTTAGCTTTTGTATAAACAAATGTATATTTCTGACAGCAATAGAAATATTAATTTGCTACTTCAGTTTATCTGAAATAATTTTCTGGAAAATGACATTGGGCAAATATTCTCCCTTTGAACAAAACCTAAAACTAAACTTGTTCTAATTTATTTATAATGCCTTACTCCTATTTAAACTATTGAGCAGAGACATTGGATTTTGATTTTCTCTTCCTAATCTCACTGGTTAATCACTTTTCCATCCCAGGAGGAAAGTAATTTTCTTATTATGCAGTTCAAATAGCATATTTTACTGAATCGAAGGCCAACATTTATACTTGAGAGACTTCTGTGTCCAAAGAAAAGAGTTGAAGTGTTGTCATCTCCTGAACCTCACAGAATTTATGTTTTTTTCTTTTACATGACTCTTAAAATTCAGTCAATGTGATAAGCACCTGTTTTTGATGTTATATTCCAGTATTAAGATGTTCTGCCACATGTTAAAATATTTTATTACTTTAAAAGACATGTAGCTTCTTCTTATACCTGTGAAATACATGTGTGCCTTTGTGTGTTAATGTGTATGTATTAGCAAAGTGAAGTTCCTATCACATCACCAATTAAACATCTATAGAAATTTGAGTTTGGACTTAACTTTTCTTCATTATTTTTGGAAGAGTCTCTAAAATATTTATTTTGGAAAAATTAAATTCTTTAGCTATAGTCTTCATGAGAAATTTGCATGTTCCTGGCAAATTTTTACTTATTTCACTTATTTAAATTTGTACAATTTAGTCTAACAATTAACCATGTTCTTCAGTTTGTATAGAGGTCTTTATGTCATCCCATTTACTTCTCACAATAGCATGATGAAATTAATTGTTACTATTATCATTTTACATTTGATGAACCTAAATCTCAGGTAAGTTAATCCTCCACTGCCATATAAAATTGTCACTAGAGGAGAAAACCTGTAACCTATATCTCACGATTTCTTGTGCAGTATTCAACTTTTATTTAAATAATATAGGTACAGCAGGGATGTCTACTTTGGCTGGTCTCTTGTCTTTCTTCAATCTATTTTCCGTACTGACCCATCAGTACCCCCAGCTGTTAGAAGCCTGCCATTGGATTCCAAACCAAAGGCAGAGTCACTCAGTGGTCCGCATGTTCCTGCCATGTTCTCCTCCTTTCCAGGCCAGCCTCCTTTGACTTGCCCTTGTGTCCCTGTGTTCCTATCACACTGGTTTTCATTCAGTTCTTGGATTTCTCTCTCAGATGTTTCCCACACTGTGGTCGCACTGTCTGGAATGCTGTCTCCTCTACCCATGATCAACTTTCAAAAACTGTCTTTCTCTTTTCTTTTAGATCGACAGTTGATTTCACTTGTCTGCATCTTTGAACTTTCCTTTATGCTCCTAGAATCTTCCTATGCAGAGCTGGTGGCCTCCCGCATGGACCTAAACCACTATGTGGATTACCGTTTCTACAAAGTGAGTTTTGAGGACCCGACATAATCTAATCACATTCCGGTATCTGATCCTTGTGAGTTGAGACCCACCTCTGTGGGTTTCCTGTCACTAAAAGTCTCTATCTTGATGAACTATAATTGAACACAGGCGTTCTTCAGACATGTGCTCCTTTCAGTGTGTGTGGAGACAATTTCATTTATAGAAGAAAAAGCTACACCATCTCTTTGTTTTGCTCTTTCATTTGACTCTTACATTCTCTCTGGTAATGTGCATGTAAAATATTTTTTAAAGTAGGAGAACACTTGACAAATCTATAATAAAAACAGTATAATATTATGACATGTAATGAATTTTTTTTCCCATTGTGACTGGCTACTTATTTCAAATGGCTACTGATTCATGAAATATATTTATACGTGGTTTTTATGCTTCATTATACATTCCTACTTTTTAAATGAATCTCAGCTCTGTCTTTTAGACAGACTGTGACAGACACTGTGTTAGAGTTTCCGAGTGAATTTCCAAACCGTGTTGACTTTAACAATAAATCTTGCTAATCTAGTTGCTTTCTGCAAAGAATATTTTCCTTACCATAATAAGTATATATATTCTTCTTTAAGCTTGACAGACTCTATACCCATTGTTTCCTATTGTGCTGTGAGTGCAAAAATGTGGTCAAGGGGTAAATAAGTGCTAGCCAAGTTGGCTAACTAACCAAAACACAACTTCATTTGTAAAATTGTATCTTTTATGTTCAGTTTATGAAACTTTTAAGAGTTGAACATTTATGATATAGAAATATAATTTCATAAAACTTAAAAATATTTAATATGAAGATGTGAAATCTAATTATAATATCAATGATGAAATATGCATTAGGTTTATTATTAAAAGGAATTGTATCTTTTTATAACATATGGCTCCTTTTTATTAATAATCACAAAGTACAACGAATCCTTATATATTGCTAATCCTTTAAAATCATATATAGACATACATCATTAATTGATTCTTTTGACATTTGACAAATGTTATTGATTTAGTGACATAATCATTTTTGGATGACAATAGCAAGAAAACTCATTAAGGACAACAGTTCTATTTTCTGTATTTTCTTCAAATAACTATAAGAATACACTCACTCATAGGCCTGGCTCTTTGGTTCCTTGACATCATTAAATTGTAGATAGGAGCGCTCACTCCTTGGTTTCTGGGAGCATAGGCTACTGAAGATTTTTGCTAATTGCCCTCAGCCAATGTAATGTGCTTTGCCCAAAGACACGTCCCTCCTGGGGCATGGGGAGATCTTGTTTAATAAGTGCAGCAGAATAGAAAGGTTTGTCTCTTTGGTCTAGTGAGTGTCAGCTCTAAAGGATCAACCTGACTCCAGAACTCCCAAGATTGTTGTGAATGCAGCCATATCCATTCTTTCCCCGTGCTCAATCCTCGATCCTATTTCCTTTGTTCCTTCAGGTGTTGTTCTTGTAACCATCCCCAATAAAATCTCAACTTGCAAATCTCAGTTTCAGAAGCTGTTACCTGGAGACACAATGTAAGACAAATTAGCGTCAGAATAAAAAAAAAAAAAAATCTAAAGTGGGATTCTGAAAGCTGGGTTACTTTCTTGCTAGTTGTCTCCTAAAAATCTCATCACAGGTGGTACGTAGGACATGGATGGATCCTCTCAGCAGCATTGATGGATTAGTTAAAATGCCATGACTGTGGAAAAGGATGGGATCCTGGTGGAAGAGAAAGCACTCATAGGCAAGACAGGTTGGACTTAAGAAAGGCAGGTAAAGTGTTAAATATAAAGACTATAGAACTTGACGTCCATTGCAGGAAGAAATAATTGCATAAGAGAACAACACGGAAAGCTGATTGTGTTCAATCTTTAGAGTAGGATACAAAGTAGAGAAAAGATTGACTTATTGGTCAGTCGCCTGGGAAGAGAAACAATGGAAGACTACAGACAAAAAATTGTCAGAAAGAGTTATATATAAACAGACCCCAGGGAAAGGGAAAGAATCATTAAGTACATTTTGCATGTTAACACCTACCAGAGAGTATCTTTTGAAGTTCTAAACCTTCCTTTGTTATCATTTGCTCTGTTTGAAAAATTTCCCTTTTCAATCATTTAATGTGTATGTAGTAAAAATTTTCCTTCACTGAGAATGCCTTTATTTTCCATTCACTTCTGAAAGAGTAAATATATTGCTGAATATATACCTTATATTGGTTGGTAGTTCTTTTCTTTCAATACTGAAAATTATTAGGTCATTTTCTTTCCAGCCTCAATTATTAAAGATAAGAAAATTGCTGTCATTCAAAATGGTATTCACCTATAAGAAATGTTCATTTATCTCTGGTTCATTTTAAGATTCTTTTTGCCTTCAGTTAACATAAGTACTTATGTGTCTTACCATGGATTTCCTAGGGTTATCTTATTTGGGTTATCATCTTCTTGAATCTTAAATTTTACCAATTTAGGCAATTTTCCATCCATAATTATTAAAATATTTTTGAGTGCTCCATCCTCTAACTTCTTCTGGGATGTTGACGATGTGAATGTTAGTTCATGTTATTATCCCTCGGTTCCCTAGTATTTTGTTCATTTTCTTCCAGAGTATTTTCATTCTATTGCTTAGATTGAATTACTGGCATACTACTCTCTACTTCAATGATATTGAGCCCTTATGGCTTGCATTTTTTCTACCTATTGTTTTCTTATTAGTTCCATATATTCCATTTAGTTCCTTTGTAAAACCTCTGTATTTTGTTTTTATTTGTTTCAAGAAAGTTTACAATTGTTTGTTGAAGCATTTTTATGAAAGCTACATTAAAATCCGTGTTAGGTAATTTCAACATTAGTTTCATCTCAGTTGTGGTGTCTGTTTACTGCTTTTTAATTTTCTCATTCAAGTTGTGATTTTCCTGAATTTTGGTAAAATATTATGAGACTCCAGATACTATTTAATTGGATGAAATGTAATGCAAGGGAAGGGTGGGTTTTATGCTTGGGTTTCTTCTCAGCCCTACTGGCACTACCCACACAAACCAAAGCTGACTTAATGCTGCTTCACTACAGATAGGTGGAGTCTAAGCTCAGCTCCTGACTCCCCTGGACATCAGGAAATGAGGAATCAGAAGTTCAGTTGCTTTTTTAAATCTTGGTGAGATTTAAGATCAACTCCTTTCTGAGTGCTACTGACACCAGAGGAGGATACAAACCAACCTTACCTCTGCCTCACCTCTTCATTGATGTTAGGTAGATATTGTTCATTTATTGCCTGGGCCCTGGTGAGACTATAGATGTGAGACTGAATGACGTGCAGCCCTGCTTTGTATTATTTTGTTCAGTCTTTTGACTACAATCAGGACATGGAGAATCAACTCTCCAGTGACTGTCCTCTGAAAACCCAGGGATTGGGTGAGAGAGTGAGAGAACGGTGCCTCGGGGTGAAAAACTTGCCTCTATACTACCTTGTTAAGTTTTATTGCTGCTGGGTAGAGGTGTTTACTCTCGTTTGGGGGTTTCAGTGATACCACCCTGGTGGGAAAGTTGGAGCATTCCTTACTTCTCTGAACAGGTTAAGATACATGTCCTGTTTTGGTTCTGCTACACTATTCCATCAGGTGAATCAGATTCCTGTAGTCTGTTTTTACCAGGAGAGACTTGGGGAATAAGCTCCCTCCCCTTTCCTGTTGACAGTGACCAACAGGGATGTTGAAATTCCACCCTGCATTAGCAAATCTGAAATGGAAAATTAACGTCTGCTTAGCCCTGTTGACACCACTGAGTAGGAAAATTGGAGTCTGCTCCCCAACTCTGCAAGATGGCTGAGTGGCATGGAGTGTCAACTCCACACTCAGTTCCACAGAAACTATGAGGTGGGAGTTTGTGCTGTTTGCTGTTGTTTTTCTTTGGGGTTTGGCTAGTATAGGACAGTAATTACCAGAATTGTTTTCTACCTTTTGTTTTACTACCCTTTTCCTAGTTCTTTTGATAAGGGACTGGGAGTGGGGGAGCAGGATTTTTTTCTATTATTTTTTCTTACTCTTTTTTGTTTTGGTTGGTCTCTTGGTAGCTCAAGTTTTGAGGCTCTTGCAGAACCCTGTCTTGGGTGTATATGGGAAGCAATAAAGACAACCCATGGATCTTACCAGTAGGTTGTTCCTCAGGTCCCAAGGTCCTTAGGCAGCTCACCTTTTTTGTTAAACTTTTGAATGATTCTCCTTGTTCGTTTTGTTATATACAGTGTTTTCAAATTCTAAGAGGGAGGCACTTGGATATGTTTGGGCTACTTCAACCTGACTGAAACCAAGGGTCACAACCTGTAAAGGATTATAATAGTCTGATCTCTTGCCTCAAAAAAAGGACAAGTCTGAAGGGTTTTCCCAGCTCCAGAAATCTTGTTGAGATTGTTTTAACTGCATCAAATTTTAATTCCTCCCTCTAATGCCATATTTTTGAATCTATGAAAAGGATTTTCCACAGGAAAACTACCTGAAAGCAAATCAGGTAGATCTAAAACATAAAAATATCACCTTGTTATTTCTCTGCCTCAAATTTGTGACCTCTACTCCCAAATATAGTACCCCTGTCCTTTCAGTCTCAGCATCTGAAATTTGCAGGGATTAACTATCTCATTACCTTGTATACATTCTTACTTCCTTCCTGACTTATTTAGTCATTGTTTCTGCTTACTTTATCATTTCTATTTATTTTTCTATTTTGTTCACTGGTTTCTCCCATGACCTAGAAATATTGATATCTGGCATTCAACATCTTCTGAAAAATATTATTGCCATATTCATTATCATCTAACAAATGCTTGTTAGAATGAGCTTTCTTTGACCCAATCACCTATAATGAGTAGGGTTAAGAGATGTGATTTTTTTTTTTTCTCATTTCCTTCAGTAGGATTCTAGGTCTGGAAATTTTGGAAGGGCACTATTGATATAGCAAATTCTCCCTTCCTTCCCTTTTCTATATTTGAACTATGTATTGGCCACTCCCTATTTGCATTTTCTCACTCCCTGTCCTGCATCTCTACCTCTTCCACACTCTTCTTTCATTCAAATCTGGTACTGCATTTGCTTTCCTTTTCTGGTGTCATCTTAACTCTACCCACATTCTATGTCCATGTTAGTGACCCCAGGAGTTGCAAAGACGGCAAGGGACTTTCCAGTAAATTAGTTAATATACACTAGTCAAATTAACACTATATTTTCAAAGAATAATCATTGTATTAATTCTTATGTCATTGTATCTACATCATTGTTAAATCTTGCAGTTTCTTCTATTAAGTTCTTTGAGGATGGGTTTTACACATGATTTCAGTCTTTATGAGGAATATGCAAAAGTAAAAGAGCAAAAGACAGTGGAGAGAGGAAATAGTCAGCCATTGTTTTTGGTTATTGTGTACATAACTCCCCCACCCCAGCGTTAACCCTATTCTTTGTATCCAAACTAAAATGGGACAAGAGTCCTTTTTCAGACTTTTAGATGTCTGATAATCTCTTTTCACCACAATACCCTCTCTGATTTCTCATAATCTCTTAATATGCTTTTTCCTCATGTTCTTTGACATGTTTCCTACCTCTTACGACTTTCATTTAGTCTAATTTTATGTCTTGAGTGCATATGTGGTTTCTCGATACTTTTTGATCCATATATGCAGAGTATCAGAGTCCTACTGCACTTCCCAGACAAATGAGCCTATTAGTATAATAACCTTAGTAGTTACTGTTATTAGAGCAATTAAACAATATTTAACATCTGGGTTCAAAGATGTGGGGTTAGATGGAAGAAGGAGTTGAACTTTGAAGTAGTCACAACAAACTTTATGTCAATAAATATATCTAGGCCCTTATCTCCTTTGTACTGACCCTGCAATCACAAAAAAAACTGAGATTTTGATAAATAAATGATTAATATGTAAGTGAGTAACGCTCTTGGCATGTGTCACAAAAACTAAATCGCTTTAAAAGTTTCTTCCAGCTTTAACAAGCAGCAATAATGCTCTTAAGTGCCAAAATCTCTCTCCCCATTCTTGTTCTCTTTAAAATATGTAGCTACCTATATCTTCAAGCAAAGAAAATTACCCAGAGAGAAGAATAAATTAAAGTCAAGCTCTGGGAAATGTTGAAGTTAACAATCTATAATAGTGATGCAAGATAATGCCTCACAGTCCATTAGGAAAAATCAAGGTCAAGTTTTATCTTAGAGACAGTTTGGCTTCAAGCTCTGGCTTCCAGGCATCAGGCAATGTAGAGAACAAGGAGCTGACTCCACCAAGGGAGTTTGAGTAGCATGAGAAACACACACATTCTTCATCCAGCAGTGGTAGGAAGCTATCAATTTTTTCTCAGTAGGTCTTAAATGAGAAACCAAGATTTTTCAAATAAGTCATACCTAAGTACTTTCCCATACATTTAAACTACAGATTGAAATCCAAGCTCACAAAACTGAATTACATGTAAACTTGTGTCACTGGGTTAGGGGTTGATGAGGGTAAGTTAAAATAAGATTTAAGAATAACATGCCTTACAAGTTAAATTTTTGAAAATATTTTGATGTTGTTGTTTTAAGTAAAATTACTTCTATCATATTTCCAGGAAAAAAAAAATCAGATCAAATTTAAGAATTCATTAAACTTAATGGTTCATATAAGAGAACAATTTGCAAAGTGGGAAAACTCGATCTGAAAATGCTAAGAGGAAGCTCAGACATGTGCTAATACAGGGTAACCCAAAAGCCCAGATCAGGAAGTTGTTTAACCTTTTCAATGGTTGACTGTAGTCTCAGGAGTTTCAAGAAAGCAGGAGATTGGTTGAAAGGAATCATCTTATGCCAACTATTGCAAGGGATCTTAAGATTATTTTTATGGTTATTAGAGGCATTTAAAAGATGTCACCTATATTTTTTTTATGTGGTCTGACTTTTCTGCTCAGAGGATTCTCAAGCCTGGTCTCTATCTTACTTTAGCAATCCCCGCCTTTTGCTCATTCCCTCAGAAAACTGAGTGTGACCAAAGAGTATAACATTAATTTGGGTAACACCATTGATCTTGTTGCCATAGGGAGAGTCACACAGTTGCTGATCTTCCTGAGATACACGCTGTCATTAGAGTGGTCATCAGAAATGTGGGAAGTCAGGGAAGTTGAGATCTTCAGCAGGATAATCCTGAGGGATGGCCCCTGATTCATAAGTGACTGCAAATAGATATTTAAAGCTCTTGAGATGGTGGATCATACTAGGTGGATTAATATAACTATGAGGAGAATAGAAGCCATGGATAAAAAATTACCTGGAGCAAAATTCTGAAGAGCAGAGATTAAATAGATTAAATAAAACTATAGAAGAAACCTTACTTGTCTGGCTGAATATATGCATTCCATATTTAAGATCTTTTAAATTTTGGGTAACAATGCCTGATGAATTGATACAGAAATAACATTTTTCTTCATTTTGTTGCACAATTAAGGTGTCAAGAACTCTCCTGCTCTGAGGTAATATTGAAGTTTAATTGCTTACTTCAGTTTACATTGCATAAAGGGGACTTGAGGTACCACTGTAGGAAAACAAGAGAAGACATTAAAGGGAATAGTTGGAGCAAATCTTAACAGTTTTGGAGTTTTCTGTGATTTTTCTGAAATTTACATCAAGTCATTCAGTTTCAGATCACAAGGCTTAGGAAAAGGGCAGTTTGGTTTTTAGTCAAATTAGAATTATTCAGGATCCAATACAGTTTACAGGAAAATAAAATACCTTGGAGTCAATGAGAAAGAGTGAGAACGCAGATGTCTATGAGGTAGAAAGCACTTGTCAGGCATCAAATCTTCTAGCTCTTTACCTTAGACATCCGGTCTCCAGAACTGTGAGAAATAAATTACAATGGAAATTCTAGGTGTGCTTCTCCTATTTCTCACTATACGAGGTACTGAGAATGAGACCTTTGTGAAGGAAGCAGTGTCAAAGGAGAAACGAGTTGAAATCCTTTCATGATAACAACAGTCTCACCTGTGTACTGAGCCGTTACCTGGAGGAAAGAGTCAACCACACCTGAGACAGACTTCACAGCCTTGAGAAATAAATTGTTTTCGATCACTGGGGTTATACTAAGTAATATGGGAAATGAGGAGTTAATCATTAGGGAATACACATCTACTATCTTTAAGACTTAATAATATTAATGAAGTTTCCATTTGCTAATAGCATAACATAGAGGAGCTAAACCTAAGTTGAAACTGTGAAGTAGGTAATGTAACTTCATAGGAAATCAAATTAGGTCACCAAAACCATATTTATATAGACACTATTAAAAATGGTCTGATTTTGTCCCTGACTTCCTAGGGGGAAATCCTGTCTGAAGCTGAATATGGAAACGTATTTGCCTCATTCAGGAATTGGTTAGTAGGAAGTGGCAAGCAGTAGATCTTTACAAGCCAACATGAAGGGCAGTTTTGGGAGGTGAACCAGGTTGACACCTGTGGTCTTGTACTTCCTGGAAGAGGGAGAAATAAATCCCTCTTATTCTGAATGATGTTGCCATTTTGTAGAAGGTTTCTAAAGCAGAGATCATGAATGAAGCCAGCTTTACCAACAAACCCGATAGATACAAATAGTCGAGGACGCTTCTGTTCACTAATACATTGCCTGTTGTGATATGTCAGTTGACTCTTCTTGGAGCCTCAATCCCTTTGATTATTGCAAGAAGCTCCAGATCACCAGTGCACAATATTATAAGAAAAATCATTTATTTTTTAACTACGGCAGACTTTGGGAAGCATGGAATAGGAGGAAATAGAAGATTATTAATGGGATCCAGGGCAAGGTTGGGTGCGTAGGTAGAATAACTTCTAGGTTCTATAACACAGTATGATAACTATGGTTGACAAAAAAAAAAAAAAAAAAAAACCTACATATTTCTAAATAGCTAGTAGAAAAGATTTTGAATTTCCCCAACACAAAGAAATTACAAACACTTTAAGTCATGGATATGCCAGTTACTCTGATCTGATTATTATATATAACGTATATGTATGACAATGTTATATTGCATCCCATTATTATGTAAAATTATTATGTGTTGATTAAAATACTGGGTAATTTTATTTGTTCTATTCAAAACACTGGGCTTTTTGTTGGATTCAGCAGTTGTAAAACAAATTTCTTTATTTTTATCTCATTCTTTCCTGAACACATTTATTTAATTTGTAAAAAAACATTTTCCTCACTGGGTCTTCCATAGTAATCACCAAATAATTCTAAACTTCTGGAAAGAAGATTGGTTTGAAAAATCCTTTGCTTGTGGATGCTTATCTAATGATTAAACCATGTTTTGCTCAGCCCTAAGATGCTCTAACTGGGTGGGTAAAGCATGATATATGTTTCTTTGTTCCTAGTCAAAAGAATTGCACTCTCTGAAGAAATGAAATATAAGTTGAAACAAAAATTATTTTAAAAATCTCTCAAATTCTATATTTAAATGTCACTTAAATAATGAATTGATTAATTTTCTCAACTGTGGCACATTATCTATGTTGTTATGGAAAATTCTATTTATCTTTTTCTTGTTAATAATTCACCAGCAATGGTTAATTTTGGAATGATGTATAGTAAATATTTTTCCTAATTTTCCTTAGTCCAAGCTATATAACCTAGATTATTCTTTCATCTTTAAAACTATTAAATTACATGTCTTTGCCTTATACTCATTATATTTAAGATGAGATAAATTTAAAACAAAGACAGCCAAGAATATCCTTCATAAGAGCAGCAATAAAAGATGAAGTCATGCAGGGGGAAATAGTTTATTCTTGGGACTGGCATGTATGTGTTATTGGCAACAGACAGATATGACAGGCCATTATATTTCAAAATGTTGTCACAATTCAAAACATGACATGAGACAACAGCCCTATAGTCTGTATGAAACCTCCTTTTAGTCAGTCTTGTGATTGATTGATTATGTAGAGTTCTTAAATGAAGATTGACAGCCCAAGTAGGGACTCTCAACTTGCCATTCCTGGAAAGCTTCATCTTCATCCCCAAATATAGATTGTAATAGCTCAGCAGCAGACAGAAGGACCTAGGCTTGGGCAGTGGCATACCAATAAATTGAATATCTGAAACAAACTGCCAGGATTTATAGCATTTATAGATAATTTCTGTATTGTAAATATACTTTCAGTGGCCAATCTCAAGCTATCAACTAACTTGTAAAATTTGTGATATTTAAGAATCAACACTCATAAAACCAAAGGAGATTGTTAACAGCATGCCACTTCCCTGAGCAGGGGTCTTAAGAGAGGGACCAGGACTCTGTCTGCAATATAAGCTTTCTCTTCTCCCACCTTAGGAAGTCTTTAGTGGTTGCGTACCATCAAAACCTTGACCACCTCCACCTTTGTCTATATTTTTATGATTATATTTAGGAACAAAGAACTATATAAGCTTTTCTTTGGAGAGAAGTATGTGTAGATTCTAACTGATAGACTCACTATCCTCCCAGAACATGATAGAATCAAAATCATAAAGCTAAATCACTTGGGGCCTCTTACTACCTCTTACTACATTCTGCCATTGGAATTATTAACAGATCCTGTAACCAAGCCTGGATGAAGTTTAGAATCTGGGAAGTTTAGATTCTGGGAAAGAATTTGATGTTACTCTAGAGACATTTAACAACTACCCTATTTAGTCTCTGGATTAGTGAGCTATAGAAATGTTTATTTGCATTCCCAAAGGTAGACCTGGATTGTAAAATACTTTGCAAACTACAAAGTGAAGGAGCACATCAATTTTTATTGTGTTTTTCTTTAATCGTGATTGTCTCTCTGATTCCTCTTATGTCCTTAGCCTTATTTTATTCTTTTCTTTGCTAACATCAAGAACCCATCAGAGATTGTTGAAATCCCACTTGCTAATTTCAGTTTCATTTGGTTCCACAGACTGCATATTTGAAGAAAATATTTTAAATCATTCATGTCTCTGAGTTTACAGCTATTAAATGGGAATTATAATAGCTATTGTTCACATGAGCTGAGAAATATATAATAGTTGGATTTATTTAAGCTCCATGTCTAAATTCACTGCCTTTGTGCTTAATTAAATTCAGTCATTTTCCAAATTTCTAGCCAGCTATACTAAAGCTGAGGTTAAAATCCGCTTTATTCATATTTAGTGCCAAGAAAGCAAGATATTAACATTGTTAAATTTAAAGGGAAATATATCTATCAATACATATATGGGATTTTGCAAAATGTCCCAAATGTGCACATTCCTCAAGTGGAGAGAAAAGAGAATCTGCAATAATGACTTTTGCTGCAAGAAGAACATAAACAAGTTAAAATCCTTTCATGATAACAACAGTCTCACAAAGAAGGGTTGGACTTGGTCCACGCTTTAGGAATTTGCAGATATAAAGAGTTAGTTATCTTCTACTCTGGCTCTGTAGTGTGTAGTTTGAAAATATTTTCTGTCAGAGAGACGAAAAGAAAAAAAAGTTGGAATGCATAGATTTTCCGTGACACAAAGAGCCCAGGAAACTCTTTGCTTCCTCTCTTTATATTTCAGACATTAATGCAATGTTTGCAATATGACCAAAACATTGATTTTGATTCACCAGTCCTCCACAACCACCAACTTTGCTTGAATTCTGCAAGTATTTTATTCCCTTGGCATGGAATTCACTATTAAGACATATTGTGAGGGTTCTGCCTGCCTAGATTCATAACACTAAGCTGTTTGATATAACATAGCTGATAGGCTACTCTTTTCTTTTTTTCTCTTAAAGTGTCATCAAGTTTTAGGCAGAGAAGCATATGAGGTAATATAACGCATATGCCAATAGGATATTAATTTCTAAAAAATGCATCCCGTCCGTTTGAGTGTTACAAGAAGGCTTTCTCAGTTAACTCCCCAAAGGGTGTAACAAAAACTAAATGTGTCTGTAAAAAGTAGTTTATAAAACATGTATTACATTATGTTCGGGTGAATGTGGTTTTAGGAGTGTTTCTGAGCACACTCTGTGGATCCAACTCAATCTCTGTATTTGTCATGAAAGTTCACTCCTTAAAAGAAAACATTTCAAATCCTCAGAATTATATCATTTAGGTAAGATAGATCATTGGACTTTAAAAAACTTATGTCAACAGAGAAAATGTCAGCCCTATTCCTTAGCTCTAGCAAACACTGCTTTCTCAATATTATTAATTCATACTCTGAAGACACAGGAGCTTAAAACTTACATGCTGAAGTGGTTGAAAATGTTGACACCATTAGACAAAGCAATTAGGCAAGCTAATATGTGCCTGGTAGCTTCTCAGTTCTGTTGAATAGCGCACACTTATTTAACTTTGAGACTGAGAATGATTGGTGGAAATTGCACGTGTTATCTGGTGAGAAAAATGCAGGGTGGCAATGGTGAGGATGGGGATGGGGAGGAAGGGGACTTAAATCACTACTTCTCTCTGCACAGTTGAGCAGCCTGAAGATGTTCAGTGACCTAAATTGCATTGACACTGCCTACTAACAGAGTCCAGGGATGAATTATTTTCACATTGACATATTTTTGGAGTTACTAATCTAATTTGATTTTCACCATTTTATTCTCTCATAAAAACTGCAATTTCCCTGATCTCACTGAGCACTATTTGTCCCAATATTTATAGCTCATGAGCATTTGTTCAAGGATTGAGACTTCCATGTTGAAACTATAAGCTCTCCAAGACAGGGCTGACTCACTGACTCAAACTGCCCTTGGTGTTTTTCTTACCCTTATGACTTGTTATCCTTGATTCATTATTGTTTTTAATGCAGTTCAACAGAGAGTGTCAGACTCTTGACTCCTCTTTAGCCCAAATCCAAAGTCCTGGATCAGCTTATGAAGCTAGATGTTGACTCCTGGTCCCAGTAGTAGCTTATAGAAAAGAGTGGGGTCATGAGCCAACATGGCTGCTGAGAGATCCTTTATAACTCCCTGATCTGGAGACTTCCTTTAGACCCAAATGGGCAAACAAATACTTAATCACGTGTAGACTAGTGTGTACTGTCTCATCTTCTGAAAACCTAGAGTTTTTCAATATAGTTCATGCCTTTTGAAAGTGTAGGACTGGATGCAAAACCTGAAAAATTCCAACAAAGTTAAGTAACCAATGCACCATCTTTTTTTAATATTAGTTTTACTGGGTAATTAACTACAACACACATGCATTTTAAAATGTGTTTATTTTAAGTAACTATTTAATATCACTATGCACTATGAAATATAATTTTTGACACTCATTTAGTTAGTTAATACACCTGTTCACATAAATTTCCTCACATCCTATTTAAGAAAATATTGGTCTGTCTTACCCACACATATCAAGAATAATTCTTGAGGTGTTCTTCATGTGCAGTTATGACTTTATAATCAATCATATAATTATGATAGATGTATGCATGTTTTCATTTTGCTAGGTAGAACACTATACATTTTTTCTTAGTAATTTTTAATAAGTATCTTAATAACATTTAACAAAATAATGAATAATTATAATGAATAATTCTAGAAATAAACTTGTACTATGGTATATTTATGATTAAGACAAATATTTTCATTTCTTTCCCTTTATATTTCATGGCTGAAGATATGAACTAATCTTATATAACACATTGAGAATAAAATAGTCTGGGCCATTTTAGAATTAACTGCTATGTCATAATATTTACCTTTTCAGATAAAATTCTCCAATATCATTAAATTATTTTATTATTGATAATAAAATGTACTACATGGTCAGTTTTAAGTCAAATATGTTCTAGTACTTCGGAAGAATATTTTTAATTGATAGTAAAATATAAAATATGATGAAAAAGTAATTCAGCAAAAAACCTAATCATAAAATATAAAAAATAAGAACTGTGCTAAAACTTGTGATTGATTTTATACTTTAGAACAACTGTATTTCATTAAGTATTCAGCAATGTAAAATTCTAGCAAAGGGAATCATCTTGTTACTTAATTGAAAAGGATCTCTTTACAGAGTTCCTTGGTTTGATATTGCAGTTTCTACTGATTCCATTAAGGTTATCTTCCCAGATACTCAACTTTCAGAGAAGAGTGCCTGTATACTGAGCCTGTGTATTCTTTTAACACATACATTTTTCAGCTTATGAATAAAATTAATGTCTATGTATTTTAAAACAACCTTGTCTGAAAATGCTTTTTCATAATATATTATCTATTCCATTTCTAAGTCTATGTTCAATGAATCACTGCCATCAAATGATGGCATTATGTTATATAATTCAAACCTCTTTTAAAATCCTGAGTTATTTGAGTAGACAAAATAGCTTTTTTTTTTTTTTTTTTTTTTTTTTTTTTTTTAGTACTTTGAGTAGCCTAGTACAATATGCAGCAATGACTCCATGCTTTTCCATACTGAAAACTCATTTTTTAAAGAATTGGAAAAAAAATTTTACCTGTAACTTTTAAATAGCTTTGTACTAAACATTTATTTACTTTCACATGTGATGGCTTGCTGAAATGCTACCATTTCTTTTAAAAATAATGGTAACAATGATCATGCTCATGATAATGAAAAAGGAGATGAAGACTTACGAATTCCAAGTCTGAAATTCACTACTTCTTTCAGAAAAATTGCCCTCATATCACAGTAGAGGGTCAAATCTCAATTTAAAATTCGCACGACTTCATTGTTTTTGTTTTTGTTTTGGGTACTAAGAATTGAACCCAGGGGTACTCTACCATTGAGCCACATCCCTACCTACCCCCTCCTTTAAAAAATCTATTTTATTTAGAAACAGGGTCTCTCTGAGTTGCTTAGGGCCTTGGTAAATTGCTGAGGCTCACTTTAAACACGCCCGATCCTCCTGCCTTGGCCTCCTCAGCTGCAGGGTTACAGGCAGGTACCACTGCAATTGGCTGCACAACTTCACCTTAAACTTTGCATCAAAGGGTTTCAGTGAATTTCTAGCTTAGAAATCTTGAAATATTTAATCCTGGAGATGCAATCCACTTATTAATTTGCTCACCAAATTCAATCATAACACTATCATTCAGATTCATTAAATAAATAAATTTTAATAATTCACCGAGGCAAGGAATCCTCATACCAATGAGGCTCTGTTCCTCTCCTCATAAACTTCATAGTGAGTTGGTGAATCAAAAACTGGTGTTTGTCCCACTTTTAGGTGGAAAATAATTAAAAAGTTTATCTCATAAAAGTTCAGATTAGAGGCTGGTTATGGGAGGCTGGGGAGAATGGGGGAGGGAGGGATGTGGAAAGGTTGATAAGTGGGTTCTGAATTATAGTTAGGAGTAACAAGTTCTGGTGTGCTATTGCACTGGAGTATGGCTATGGGTAATGACATCTGTATATTTCAGAAAGTGGTAAGAGAGGATTTTGAATATTTTCACCATAAATAAATGATAAATGTTGAAGGAGAGAGATCTGTTTACCCTGATTGAAACATTACCCTATGTGTAGATGTATCAAAATATCCCACGATATCCCATAAATAAACTTAACAATTCTACACATCAGCTTGAAAATTTAAAAACAGTAGAAAATAAAATATAAATGGCACTCAATGAGAGAAAAACACTGTCAGGGACGTGCCCTCAGCTGGAGAGCTCAAAGGAGGGATGCTATGACATCACAGTTTGTAATAGAAAGGAAGTTGGGTGGCCTGTAAGTCATTCAGCTGTAAAAACACTTTGTGGAAGGAAGTAGGGCATTTCAGCAAAAAGAACTCAGTACCACCATCAAATAGAGGAGTCTACACAGCATCCCCCGTCCTCGGCATTGAAAACCTTTCGTTCAACTGGAATACAGAGTAGGTGGGAGGGAATCCAGACAGGAGTGTAGAGAAAAGACATGAAGTCATATCTCAACGTCACATATGCCCAGCTAGGAATATAGGACAAATCAAAGACCAAAGACCATCCTCTGGTTGTATTACTCTACATGGAATATCAAAGCAAGGAACAAATTACTTGGGCATAGTAAGTGCCCATTCTAATTAAAATTGTATATTATATTGAATTTCCATTCACAAAAAGTGACATGTTTTTTATACGAGTGATCACATGTAGACTTTTTGTATTTCATGTTTTGTAATCTTGGTCAGGTTTTCATCTAAAATATATATGAACGTTCCAAGTGGGAATTCCTTACTCTGCCATGCAAAATCCACAGACTGGGCTCTTATTATTATTATTCTCGATAAAAATTTAAAATCACAGCAACACTCAGATAAATTTTCACATAACGAAATCCAAGTTTCCTGCCTTCAGTGTGCTTTTCTTTAATTACAGAAATAAGTAATAAATGTTTATAATGAATCCACATAAATAATGTACTTCCTACTTTCTACCATTAATATTTTTACTGAATTTGATTTACCACATAATTGTGCACAACCCTTTTGTCTTCATGTCTATCAAACTACCGTTTATTTTCTAATGCATCTCAGAGTAAGTGGCATCATCAATGTATTTTATTTGTTTGTTAATTATTTGTACTGGGGATCAATCCCACAGGCACTTTACCACTAAGCTATAGCCTCAGTACTTTTCAGTCGTCTCACTAAGTTGCTGGGGCTGACCTCAAATTTGCAGTTCTCCTGCCTCAACCTTCCAAGTTGTTAGGATTAGAAGCAAGCCCCACCATACCTGGCTCATCAGTATATTTTAACCCTAACTACTTAATTTAGCATTCATGTAGTACTAATACCTATAAACTATAATTTATGATTAATTTCAATGATGTAAATAATTTGAGATGTTTTCTTTTAAATTATTTTAAAATTAATAATGATATATAATCAATAATTGCTCTTTTCAGAGACATAATTTGCATGTATGATTTCAGATTACCATAACAATCACATAATTTAATGAAGACCAGAAATCTACAAGATACATACCTTTACTGCAATGAGATCAGAGAAGGTACTGATCAGTTTGGGAAAAAGCTTAACTTGTTGAAACAGAACCATTGATTTATTAATAGAACCCATAAGTTTTGTAAATATAATTATCTTCAGTATATTAAATTACCATGAAACTACAAAGAAATATATAAATTACAGATTTTACATGATTATTGACCTCTTGAACTTTTCATCTACTACTTTATCCTAAAATATTTTAAATTTACATTCAGAAATACATTTTGATCAGTACAATGGTATGGCATGAAAGAGAGAGAGAGAGAGAGAGAGAGAGAGAGAGAGAGAGAGAGAGAGAATACCGAATGTGGTCAATATTATTCCAAATAATATTTAAAGAAAGTTGTATCAATATATGCCTTTTAAAATATACTTATTTTTATACTTGACTATGTGTATTAGACTCCAGGAGAGTAACATGGATAAGTATGACTAACGCTTTACTCCACTTCATTCATTGGTCTAAATAATTTGTGTATATTGAAATATTTTATTCTTCCAACGTATGTATGATGTTAATGCTATTATCATTGGTATTTTGCAAACATAGACCTAGGTACAGGGCAATGAACTTGAGATTAGATCAAAGTCTAAAAGTCACCATACATATTGTTGTGGAAGATGTGCTCTGCACAAATCTAAGGCTTGGCATTCACAATTATAGTCACAATGATATATATACATATTTTTTGATTGTTGATTGAAACTGTGGTTAATCATGTGTTCAGAAGTATAAAGGAGACTGAGTTTGAGAAAAGGCGAGAAGCCTTAAGTAGCAAAGACATAACAGCACATAGTTTTGTGCATATTAAACACCCTCTGGGAGCTTAAAGCACATATTTCATGAACAATCAAACAAATGAACAAGAATGAACAAACTATGGATAGAAAGATGGTTGACTGGAAAATATATATTAGCTAAAAAGGAATTTAACAAGTGTGTATAAATGAAATGCAAACTGCAAACCTTAAAGAAAATAAAAATTAGAAATGCATAAAGATCAATTTCTATTCAAGCTTAGAGAAAATTCCAATATAATACTTTTAAGAGTTAATCATTACAATATGTTAAATTAATGTAACTGCATTAAGAGATAATTAGTTAAGGATTTAAAATCCCATTCATTTAATTATTTCTTAGAGGACCTGAGATAATTGTACTTCCATCTCTGACTCTCCTGGTAATGCTTAACTTTAAATATAATCAACCCTCTAGCCTAGCTTTAAAATGTTTTATAAAGCAATGAATGTTCTCTGTGTAAAATGAATTTACTTTATAAAACCAAATATTTCAGAAAGAGGAAACTAAGGAAAGATAAAGCCAAAGTTGAAATATTTTTATTGTTAAAATCTTCTCCATTAGTCCAACTTCAATGAGTCAAACACAATTAACTTTGATGTGAGGGCTTGGTCCCAATTAGCAATAAGATCCTGGTGTTCACTCAATAGTAGTACGTCAGCATTGTGTTAGCGTTGTATGTTGTCATCCTTTCAATACTTCTGTGTGTGTTTCTCATTGAAACAAACAGTCTTGATGTTCTCTTTCAGAAGAAGAAAAATAAATAGATGTGATATTGTAGGGGAAATAAGATGGGTTTCACAAAGGGGGGAAATAAGGGCTCTTTCAAGAGTTCACATGACAATTTCACTTATATTATGGTTTCCATGTAGCAATATCCCCCAAAGCCTCAATTGTTGGAAACATGGTCCCCAGTACAGCAAGGTTCAGAGGAGGGACTTTAAGGCAATGAGAGCTGTAATTTGAATGAACTACAACTGGGTGACAACTGTGGACTGGTGGCACATGACCAGAGGAAGTAGATTGCTGGGGGTGTGTACTTGTGCCTGCCCTTCCAGCCCCCATCCCCACTAGCTTCCTACCTACCATAAGCTGAGCAGCTTTCTAGCTTTCTTCTGCCATGTCCTTCTGCCTTGAAGCTCTGCCTCACCTCAGGTTCAGAGCAATGAAATTGAGCAACCATACACCGAAAACTGAAGCTCTGAGTCCAACGTAGGCTTTTCCTCCTCTAAATTGTTCTCGTCAGGTATTTTGGTCACAGAAAAGAAAAGTTGAACAATATAAGTTATCAATTCAATGAGCATATGTTGATTGAATACTGTTTATGAAAAAGACACTCATTGGTCAAGCTAAAACAAATCCCATTTTTCTCTACACACTCATACAAATTCTAATACAAGTAAAATATGTTAGTGGTGAATTGACTAAATTATGCTTATCTTAGATATAATCAAATCTCGTATCTGATAGAATTCCTTAAAATAAAAACACAAAATACCATATTTCACTTACACGCAAATATAATATATAATACCTATTTCTGTTCATAAACTCTCATAATTTTGCATCCCAATTTTAAAAATAGTTGCAATTCCCTTTTCCCAAAGAGAAGGTATTCTGTTAGTAAAAAAGAAATCATGCATTTATTTTCTATTTCTTTCTTAGTAGAGTAGTTGACATAAAACTGACAAAAGTGTATTAACAGTTTTGTATTAACTGTATTAACTATGGAAGATGCTGGAAACTACATTTAATGTAATAGCTAGATATAGAGAAAGAAAGAAAGACAGGAAGAAAGAGGGAAAAGAAAGGAAGAAAGAGGGAAAAGAAGAAAGAAAGGGAGAAACCAAAAAAATCAAAGCTTTGCCCAATGACCTGAATACCTTCCATATTAGAAAAGACACAGGCAACAAGAAGAAAACATTCTTGAAGTCCTCAGAGTATTTGAAATTGAGGGAGAACATAAGCCAAAGGGGTTTTAAACTAGGAAATCCATCTTTGATTAAATATATCTAATAGTGCATACATAATGTCTTCTAAATACATGCTTTTCTGAAGTTCATGAAATAATTTTAAACTTCACTGAAGGGAACATCAACAGTGATGTCAAATCTTCAGGTGCCAACAATATTCTTTTAAGCAGCTGACCTACTTTTCTCAGGACAAGGCTCCAGTTTTTCCAAATGATTGTCATTTGGATTTCAGAAGAAATAGAAAGTCATTTCTGCTTTCTGTTTGTGGTTAGAAATCCAGCTGATAGAAAAATGGACTTTTTTTTTTTTTTCTTTTTTGAACATCTGCACTTATAAAAATAATGGTGTGGTCGAAAGTCAGATATCAAATCAATGAAGAAAAGTTTAGAAATGTCTTGTTACATTTCATGTGTTTTAGCATAACAAAATTAGCATCTCAATAATGCAATCACTTCTTGGAAAATAGGAAAAACATAAAAGTCATCCTTCACACATAATACTAAAAATTTAACCAGGAACTGTTACACTGACATTAGATAAAAAAATGGGAGACATAGGTAATTACTGCTCTGGAAGATGCATAAAAGAGTGATTTTGGGAAGGATCTTAGGTATCTTTAAGGAGTTGATTCTCAGGTAAAGCAGATACCATCAATCAATCTTGATGGCACACACATGTATTCCCAGGGACTCTCAAGGCTAAGGTGGGAGAATTACAAGTTTGAGGCCAGTCTCAGCAACTTGGTTAGTCCCTAAGAGAATATGTCTTAAAATAAATATAAAAAGGGCTAGGAATGTGGCTCAATGGTTAAGCATCACTGAGTTTAATCTCTGTTGCCAAAAAAGAAAAAATATATATCAAATAGGGGTGAAACATGTAAAGCTGATCTTTATGATTTTTTTTTCATATAATAATAGGTTAATTTTATTAAAATTTTTACTCTTATTAAAATCATAAGGAAATGTCCTCCAGGAATTGATAAAATATTTTCTCCATTAAGTTAGTTTTGAAATTTGATAGTTTGCTTATTTATACCGATCACTGAGCAATTTTATCACACCCAAGATCTGTATATTTTCCATATTTCTTTTGGTGCACTATAGTTGTTCATATTGATGGGAATTGTTGTTACATATTTGTACATGCACACAATATAGCAATATAGTTGGGCCAATATCACTCCCAGCATGTCCCCCTTCCTCCCTGAATCCCACACTTTGGTTCCTTTCCTTTATTGAACTCCTTTTGACCTTTTGTATTTTACATTTCACAGAAAAGCATGTGAAAGGGAATTCAATGGTGTGTGTGTGTGTGTGTGTGTGTGTGTGTGGTGTTTTTTTAGTAAGGGGTTTTGGGTAATGTTTCTATTTCTTATTTTGTTCAACCGCTACATTTTAGAGTATTGTAGTAATATTTGCTTCAGCCAAGTAATACCAAATATATATATATATATATATATATATATATATATATATATATATATATATATACTGATTTCTATGAATTAAACATTCCGGGAATAAAAATGTGGTGAGAACCAATAAGAAAAGTAAGGGTGGGGACAATTGTAGGGTAACTTATGCTTATTGAAAGTGAAATCTTTTAAAAATTCAAATGAAGAAAGAATAATGGAAATCACATATGACCAGGATGGATAATAATGAAAGAATAACTGATACTTTATTAATTGTAAGAATAATGAGAGGAAAAAAAGAAAGCTAAACAAATAAATTAATAAATAAATAAATGAAGGGTGGGAAAGGAGACAAAGAAAGAAATCTTATTTAATGGGCAGCCACTGCCACTGTTAGAAACAAGTATAAACAGTGTTTGCTTCAAGCTTCTGCTGTGTCTCAATTCTCTTTCATGTTGAAGGCTAATTTTATGTCCTGCAATGTCATTCCAAGAAGACTTTTCCTGTATCTGAATTTACTAAGTGCTCATTATCAAAGGGGGACATGTTGACAACTTTTCTGGCAGTGATAAATACAGCCTTTCTACATTTCTAAGTCACAATTTGTTTGGACTTTATTCTGGAGGTATTCATCCAATAGTTTATGTGGAGTTGAGTAGAATTCCATGCATTAGAGTGTAATTCTGTCACAGGGAATAACTGCATAGTGGATCAAAGTCTTAAGACTGTGCTTTTTCTTGTGGATCAAAATTCCCTAAAAGAAAAATCCTGTTCCATTTCTGGACTTCTAGAAGAATTCTGTTTTGTAGAAATACTTTATTACTGTTGCTTCATTTGGGAGCCAGGAAACTTAGAACTGAAAATATACTTCTTTTAAAAGGATAGTTGGAAGTTAAATATTAAATGCACTTAAGGACTTCTGCTTGTTTCTGAAGTGGATGACATGGTGAGGTCACTGAACATCCCATTTAATAGAACTCCGATGGAATATGGGAAATTAGTACTGTTCTGCCTTAATGTTCCTCTCACGTTAGAAACTGATTTAAACACAGATTTTGAAGTGGCAGCTATTTAAACAGAAAGAATATACATTTTCTTCCTGAGTGGCAATGTTTTCCTTAATAAACATGTTCTACTAAATCGCATCTATTATACTCACATGATGCTATTAAATCATATAGTAGAGACAATATATTTTATATTTGCAAACAGATTTTCATGTAACAAAGAAAAAAGTTGAGAGTTTTAACAAATGGTTAATCCAAAGGCAGAAGGCAGCATAAGGAAGCCAAGTGAAGGCACACAGGATAAAAGACTCACAGACACATTCCTGTCCAGTTCTTTGACAAAGTCTAAAAACTAGGGAGAAAATTGAAAGGTCTAATTTTTCAACAAAAACATTAAAACGGGCATGGGCACTGCTCTGCATATTGACATCATCATGAAAATAACGACCCTTTCAGTTAACACGTGCGGTGATTCCAATGTGATTGGAATGTGTCCCTCAAAGTTTCATGTGCCACCAGGAGGGTCCCCAGGTTGGCAGCAGAGGAACCTTTAAGACACAGGGCCTAGTGAAAGATCATTATGGAACTCTATCCACATGAATGAATTACTGCCAGTCTTCACAAATGGATTGGGTCCCGGCGAAAAGTTAGCTCCTGCGAGAATGGATAATTGCAAAAAGAGGAGGCCCAACTCTGAGGCTCCTAGTCCTCTTTTGGTTCCTGATCTTTCCTTCTTGCACTAGATTTCTGTGACTCACCATGTTGCTTTCCACCATGATAAAAGGTATCCAGAAGACCCTTACCAGAACCAGGCAGATGCTAGTACTGTGTGCTTTTGGATTTCATAAACAATGAACTAAATAAACCACTTTTCTTTATAGGTTACTCAGCCTTGGAAATTTTGTTATGATTTCATTAAATGAATTAATGAAACATTAGAATACACTGATATCACTTAATGCCTCACGATGAATCAACAAGAATCTTCTATGCAAATTATGATTCATTTTCCACCTAAAATGCTGTAAATAACTCCACCAGCATAGGGCTATTCATTGAAAATGTTATAGTTTTAACTTTTCCAAGTGCCACATTAAACAAACAAAAGAAAATAAGTTAACCTATCTTTAATAGAATATTTTGATTTACCCAAGGTGACCAAGAAAATTTTATTTCAACATGTAATCATTCGATACAAAACTGTGAATGAAATTGTTGCACATTGTTGTTCTAAGTTTCCAAATCCTGGTGAGTATTTTATACTTGCAACACATTTTGAAATAGATGCACTTAAAGTGCGTATTGGCCACATATGCCTAAAGGTTACTCCATCAGCCAGCATGGCAATAGACATCAAATACAACTCTATATTTCTGAGAGGTAATTTAATTGGAATTAAGAATAGATAAAATTAAGAAGTTCTCAAATATTTAAAATACTTCAGCAATAGGAAAGCCAAAATAGAGCAAACAAGACCAGTGGGGTCACATTAAAAGGAGAGAAAAAAAAAAGAGATTTCATCTAAGTGCAAACTAGAACATTGAAAAATACAGTTAACGACAGTGAATGTCTTTGTAAGTTATGACAGTAGATAAATATGTGGATATAATAATAACTTTAGAGTCCTAATTAATATATTATGCATTCATCACATAAAATAAAATAATCATAATAAATACATAATAAGTGAACAACTATTAGATGTTTGGTAATGACAATAAAAGGGTGAATAAGCAGTGGTTTTTTTTCCTCCAGGGACAAAATGTCAAATAGACAATGAAGGCACTATGTTAGTGACAAAAGCATATTGTATTTCTGTGATAAATTGAACTTATTTTTAAAATGAATGGACAATAAATCTAGGTAAATCATGTGGAAATTAAGAAAGAGCATATTTTATTAAGAAATCTATTCTACAAATAGAATTGTTCAAAATTAGATTTTATAGCCCTGCAATTATAACAAAATCCTTCTTGGCTGGAATATTAAGAGAAACCTGCATGATCCTCTATTGGCGAGGTCACAAAAGAGATCTTAAATGGTGTGGGAAGGTGTTTGGCATGATTTCTAAAATTCTTTCCAACAACATGATAGTATGACTGTATAAATAATTGTGAGAGAATTATTTGAATTATTTTTACACTGTAAACAGATGATGGTTTTAGGTTATTTTAATGCAATTAAATAGACATACCATTAATTGATCCTTTGATTAATAAATAACTTACTCTTAAGTATTATTTTTTAATTAAGAATTTGAACATTACATTAGTAATGCTTGTTAATATAAAGTTTATAAAAATACTTTTGTTTTCTTTAAACACTCTTCACCTTGTTTCTATCCATTGGACTTCTACAAATAATCATCTTATTATTTTTATGTCAATCCTGAATTTGGCCAAGTAAACAATAAGAAGGTAAGAAAGCACCATATAGTTTTAAACCAAAGTACAAATTTTAAGTATATTTCTAATAATTTGTTTAAAATATTGCTTAAATTCAGAATATTAGACACCTGATACATTAGTGTAAGTTCAACCACGAGCCCTTAAAGCAAACATTTATTCTAGTTTACATAAATTTCTATTTGATTTCTCAGATCAGGATTCCCATTAAAATGAATTATCTGTAACATTTCATTGAAACACTTCCTCTGGTTTTTATTTTATTTTTCCTTATTGAAAAGGATTGTGCTTCCTCTTTCTTATACAAATTGAGGTCTGTATATTGTTGGCACTAGGCTTAAATATGTTTCCTCAAAAAGCATGTTTTGGCAACTTTGTCATCAATAAATGGTGGTGTGATGTGAGGCTTAAGGGGAGGTGTTTAGGTCATGAGGGCTACATATTCACAAAAGGATCAGTGATGAGCAGATACAAGTTCTTTCTCTTGTCCTCTCCCAGTGTGAGGCCTTCTTCAATGTTGTGAAGTAAGAAGCCCCTCATCAAAAGTGGCCCCTCAATCTTGTTCTTCCAGACCTCCACCACTAGAGCCAAATAAGCTTTTATTTTTTATAACGTATCCAGTTCATGGCTAAGTTTGTTTGCCAGACTTAACACAGTTCTATAATCTAATATCCTTCTTTCAAATTTTGATGCTTCTAAGATTATGTAAAATTAGTGTAGCAATAGATGTAATGGCATATAATGAGCATTTAAAAGTTAAAGTATTTACTTAGTAGTTATTTATGCAAATAGGCAAATAATGTAGCTAAAGACCTATACCCAAATAAATGAAAATAAGACTATTAGACAGTAAATGTTCTATCTTAGAACTGGTGGAATGGATTAAGTGTCTAGCACACAGAGATGTTCCATGCAGAGCATGAACCCCAGTGGTCAGAATATAGGCAGCAAAAAGATTATAAACATTTTCAAACATAAGCCTGCTATGGAACTGAAAATTTGGGGCTAAGGACATTGTCTTGTCTATCATAGTTATGTAGAGCAAGCTCAATATCAGTATGTAGAAAACTAAATAAGACCTTCAGGAAGAAGGGTCCTGAAACAATACAAACAGAAGCAAAAATATTCAGTGGACATCAATATAACTAATGTGTCACCAATCGAATATCCTTAGAAACCACTGGAAGACAATAGTTCTGAGTTAGTTATGTGAAAACAAACTAGTTGTGCTCTATTTACAAATGAAGAAATTAAGTCTTTTGTCCTTTTGATGTGTTGTATTCAAATTCGTCATCCATCATAATAAAATTTACAAATGCCTGGAATTTAGACAATGATCCTTCTAATAAAAATAATTCAGTAAATGTGAAAATAAATCAATTATTAGAATCAGAAATTAGATTTACCCATTTTTTGATTAGCATAACTATAACAAATAGAAGGTAAAATACGTCTTAGAAACTTCTAATTCTTGCTTTTTCTAAATATTCATAAACTTTCAAAATAAATATTAAGTTATTAAAAAGTCACCGTATACATTCTTGCATTAGGAATATGTTCTGCAGAAACTGTTACTCTGAAGCAGTCAGAGGGGATTCCATGCTTCCAAGTGAAATCAGTGACCCTCTTTCTATCTGTCTGATTCACCATTTATATCTTCTCCTATAGTAGATTTCATTCTCACACTGGTTGCCTGTTACGGTTTGGATTTGAGATGTCCCCAAAAGCTCATATGTGAGACAATGCAAGAATATTCAGAGTTGAGTGGATTAGATCATGTGAGTTGTAACCTAATCAATGGATTAATCAACTTGAATGAATTAACCAAGTGGTAACGGTAGACAGGTAAGGTGTGGCCAGAGGAAGTAGATGAATGAAGGCATGCTTTTGGAATTTACATTTTGTCCCTGGCACCCTGCTCTTACTCTCTCTGCTTCCTATATAGCATAAACTGAGCAACCTTCCTACACCAAACCTTTCCACCATGATGTTCTGCTTTGGTTGGGCCTAGACCTATGGAGACAGCTGATCATGGACTGAACCTCTGAAACTGAGCCAAAACGAACTTTTCCTCCTCTAAGTTGTTCTTGATGAGTTTTTTGGTCACAGCGACACAAAGTTGACTAAAACATTGCCTCACCATTGTAATATAGTCACTTTACTTCAATATCATGTTTGAGTTCTCTCATGGGCTGAATGGGTCAAAAAAGATTCATTAGAGTCCTAATCCCCTGATTTCATCTGTATGGAATTTTATCACAAAATAATATAACTTGGTCTTGGTCTTCCACACTTGATCTATCATGAAGTTTATATATATATATATATATATATACATATATATATATATATATATATATACATATACATATACATATATATATATATATATATATATACTTTAACTTTTAATGACTTAGGAAAACTTAAATTTAACTTGTTCCTAATTAAAGATAGAACAAAACCAAGGAAATTTCAAGGGATGTTCCATAACCAATAGTGTTTTCTAAAACAAATAATTTGAACATTATAATTAATGCAATAGATGAGAAGATGAGTTGACAGTCTTTAGTCTGAGAAAACTTCAAGGGATAATTATTTATAATGGTGAGGTCTGGGCTCTCTCTTCTTTCTACTTAATGACCTTTTCTTATCTGTCACTACTGCAAGCTTGACTCCATCCCTCCATCCCTTAAATGATGAGGAGCCCCAGTTAATTTCTATCTTTCCTTTGTCTGTGTGCTTTCCTTCTTGGAATGTTTCTGAATCCTGAGTTCTTCAACTATCAAACCTAAAAGTACTTCTCCCTAAAGCATCTTCCCCTCCCAACATGTCCCCTGCTTGCCAAACATAATTTCCAACTATCTGCTAGATAACTATACATGGATTTCCTTTCAACATCTTTAAATCAAGATAAATAAAATGGATGGAATTGGAGAATATCGTGCTAAGTGAAATAAGCCAATCCCAAAAAACTGAAGGCCAAGTGTTTTCCCTGATAAGTGGCTGATGATATATAATGGGAATGGGGGATGGGGAGTGAGAGAAGAATGGAGGAACTTTAGATTACGTAGAGGAAAAAGAGAGGGGGTGTATGAAAGATGGTGGAATGAGACAGACATCATTACCCTATGTACATGTATGATTACCCGAATGGTATGAATCTACATGGGGCACAACCATAGAAATGTAAAGATGTACCCCATTTGTGTGCCATGAATCAAAATGCAGTACATAAAAATTAAAAAAAGAAGGATTGAAGAACACAAATGAAAGGGAAATTTTAATAGTAAGGTGAGAGGTACAGAGGCTGATTAGGGTATAGGGAGACCAGGAGGTACAATGATATCCTTGATAGCCAGCTGGGCGCATGGGTAAAGACACAGATGTAGGCAGTGTCATACATTTCTGTGAAATTTATTTAGTAGCAATAAGGAAGCCAGAAGATTTTATGAGGAAGTTTTTTTAAACTCATTTTAATATAATATGAAAATAATAATCTAGAGACACTTATTACTGAGTAATTTTGACTACATTGTGTTTAATAAAACAAAATATTCTAAAATGACAATAAGAATTGTATTTGACAGTGCAAATTTTTATAATTGCTTGATTTCTACTAATATTAATAGGGTAAATTTGATGTCATTTCAAAATTAATTTCTTGAAAAGTCATTCGAGTGCTGGAATTATTATTGTTAGATAAAGGAAACTGTTAATCCAAGTCCCTAAAGGCATATTTACCAAAGAAAATGTACCTTGTGATAAGTCGAAATATGGTCAGAGAAGTTTACAATGTGAGACATTAATAAGATAATCCAGATATTAAAATATTTTTGAGCTTTCAGTTTGCCTACAAATGATGTGTTTGACTTTGTGTGCACTACAAAGAAGTCTAACTGCTGTCTGATCTCCTTGTCCATGCTGTGAAGTTGAAGATGAAAAGCGGCTGTCAACCAATGATTACATTTTCCCCCTCCCTTTTATTCCTATGTGTAGTAGCCATGGGGCTAGTCATCACCTTGTAGAATGTCAGTGGAAGGAGCGTGTAGCACTTTGGCAGCAAAGTTTTTAAGTATAAGTGGGTATAATCCTTCATGACCTGTCCTTCTGCTGCCTGATTGCTGATGAGAGTGAGGCCTGCAGGATGGTACAACAAAGGTACAAGAGGAGCCCAAGTACATGTGTGGCAGCAAGGGCCAAAGCAAAGTCCTCAACCTGAACACCCTGCCCGAGACAGAACTATGAACAGGATACAAATTTCCATTAAGTTGAGCATTTATCTTTTTAGGTCTATTTTCATAGCAATAAAACTGCCTTAACTAATAAGGCTTTATTTCATTTTTCTTACTGAAAACTTTATGTGAATAATTTAATATTTATATGTGAATAAGTTAATGTATTTTTACATTGCAATTTATATCACAACAGGGTTGGAAAGTAACATGTTCACTGCTGAGAACCTATAGTGCCAGTCACTTTGTGAGTGTTTAGTAGATGTTAGATGAACAAAAGAAGAAAGCATTTTGGGAAAGAACAAAAAATATGTTTAGTTTTGTCTGACCCATAACCAAACATATAGTTCTCATGCTTTTAGCAAATATTTAGTTTTTGTATCTCAAACCAACTGAAATTCTTCTTCCCATGGGTCCTTGACAGAACATTCCCAGCTGTTTCAATGCTGCATAGCAAAGTCCTGACAGCTTTTAGAGCAAGAGTCAATATTAGTTAATGATCCATCTGAACTTGCAACTATTTTATTTCATTACAGTGATGACTTGTGTTCCTTCTGTTACTATTTTCTTTGGAATTAGTGCTGCTGAACATTATTATCCACACATATTTCAGAGTTGTGACTATGAATTCTTTTGAATTATTAATTATTAAATCCCACTTGACATGTATAATTAACTCATAATAAATCTTCTAAAATACTGCATATCTTACACATTTCATTAGGATCCTTGGAAAGAAGTTGTACCACTTCCCATTATTCCCATTTTTCTCTACGTTGAACGATGCATTTAAGTTGGACATGTCTATTACTTAGTTCTATCAATAATCCAAATTATGTCATTTATTCTAAAATTGACTACTTGGAAGTGCTGACAGGTAAGACTGCCTACACAAACCATAGTGTGATCCTGAGAACAGGTACATATGTGTGGGCTCAAAAATAAGCAGTCTGTTTTTTATTTATTCTGTTCTGAAAGTATGCCTGCCTTCTTAATGATTTTTTTAGTTTAGTTTTTTCATTAGTTTATCAGATTGATTTAAGGGAATTCCAGCATTATTTGTTTGATTGTTTGTCCTTTTTCTGAAAAGTAACTCCCTGACACAGAAGTTGAAGTAGCATATAGATGAATAACATGTACACTTGTTCATCTTATGTGTTGTTTGTGTATAAATATGCTTGTTCATCTTACACATGTATGTACGTATTGAGTATATTTGATATTTTTGTGTTGCAATTGGTTTTTCAAATGAATTTGTTATGATGAAGAACCACAGAATCTTACAAGAGATATCACTGTTAAAACTCACTGTTAAATTAAAACTCTCTTGCACATGTATTGTGAAAAACACAAACACAAAACATATTGGCAGATGAAAAGTGGAATTGCTCATCTTCCTTTGCTGATATTGCCAAACTAATGTTGAACTTACCATATTTCTCTATGATTTTTGTCATACTGACTGGCACATCTCCTTAAAAATAGTAAGAAGAATCAAATCTGCCAGAGTTGCAGTGAATGATTTGGAATAGTACAATAATTGTATAATTCAAAATTTTAAAAAATATGGAAACTGTGCTCAGAGTCCTAAAAATTGATACATTCTGTTTGAGATGATTAGCAAAGGGCATTTATATGTAGTGTTGCTCATAAGGCATATACTGTATCACAGAAAGAGCTGGATTCTACCTTTAGAAGGGTGGTAGAAAATATATTTGTATGGTTGTTAAAGCTTTGTGATATAAATTTTAAGACATCTCAGGTTTTTTAGAAATATACAAATTCAGGATTTTTATATTTAACCTGTAATTTTTAATTCACTTGAGATGATTGAAAATATTTCATTGTTAGCTATGCTTTCCCAACAGCTTTGATAAATTCTTGATTTAGGTATCATATTGCAAGGTGAATAATGGTAGTACTGGTTATGCAAGGGTCTGGGCAGCTAAGGCTTTCAGCTTAGTTGGTTGTAGGAACAAATGTGAGTGTGTGAACTTACTGTGAAATCCTTGAGAAGCAGACTATTTTATGCCAATAAGCTCAACATGGAAATCTCTATGTCCAGTCTCATGGCAGAGGTTCTAAAGGTGTGGAAAAATGTTGAATGCCAAACCCTGAATGCATATGCATTATATTCAATATCTATCATTGAAAAGATTATCAAGCATATAAAATTGTTTTTCATAATAGATGGAATGATGGTATCTCACCACTCCTTCTATTAATTATCAAAGTTTTGCTAAGTGTTGTTAAGTTTGGCTTCAAAACACTAACAGATTTGAACCACTGGAGAGGTAGCCTTGAGACTTCAGGTGATGAAAACCATTTGGATGGAGGCTTTGAAATGGGGTGGATCACGGCATTTGGGATGTGATGTACGGAGATACTCAGGTCCAAGAGGAATGCAATCTAGACTAGAGTGACGACAGGGAGAAACAGTGGTACCATAAACCCTCAAATCCAGAGCACTGACAGGGCTTGAAGTTCAGCTGGAACTGGGGAAGTGAAGAAAAGTGATGAAACAAAGATGACCAAAGATTAACTGGAATGGAAGAATGAGATTATCCCAACGACATTAGGGAATCTAAGAACATGTTTGTTTAAGCTTTAAGAAAGCAAACTGAAGCGAGTTAGGTATTCTGTGTCTAGCTAACAGTGTCTCCAAGGAAGTTGCGGAGATAAGGAAAACTACTCATCTCCTCATCTCCCAACTTCAAAATAAAATGGACACATTTCTTCAAAAATATTTTTAAAAATACTAAATTCAACGTTACTTTTGATACCTGGAAATTCTTTGCAACTTTTGAGGATTTCTCATTTTCTCATAAACGTAGAGCAGTTATATGGTTCATATGTTTATATTCATAATGATTACCATTGCAAATCAAGTAAAAGTAAGCAACGTATGATATTTTTCAAATAGTGTGAGTCTAAAATTTAAATTCTATAGAATTATAATTTTAGTTCTTGTGACTAAATCAAAGCACAAAATTTGAGAGGAAAAAATAGTAATATTTATGTAGTTTATCTTTCCCTTTAATGAAGTTTAAAACAAATAAAAAAAGAAAACCTAACCAAACAAAACATAGTTGTCTCAGTCCACTTAGTTTTAGCTTATAGCATTCTCCATTGCTCGAGTGTTTCCAGAGTGTTGGTTATAACTTCAATTTACTATTCAATTTCTAAAAGAAAACGTGGGTTTAAAAAACAGAAATTCTTGGGTGTTATTATGCATAATAAATGATATTTAACACATTGACAAAAAGAAAATATATACTTGTATAGAAATCCTATGATTTAGGTCAATTATACACTTGGGAAGGCAAATCCTGCTGAATTTGAGTTTGTTGAAATGCTCCAAAGATCTTTCACATGTTTTCTGTTTGTTTTCTTTCTTTTAAGGTTTTTCCCATTATTTGAAAACCCAATGGAATTGTAATGGAACTGGGAAATGTAATCCATATGTTTTGGAGCTCTTTACAATTAAATCATCAAATTACTATCCAAAACATTTTGACCATTTGAAATAAGAGGTCTATTATCCACATGAGAAAATGATTCAAAATTCATAGGATTATTTTTTGGTTACATATTTAATTTCCAAATGTTTATTTTCATTTTAGTCTTGAATGACGTGTTAATCAAATGTATACTAGAAGTTATATATTTTTTAAAAATTATCAAGCAAAATTTACTATTATGTCGGCAAAAACTCTTATTCAATGCTCACTCATTGATCACCAATTCATGACCCAAACTTGCAAATTTTTAGAAAATAAACCTATCTCAAGGCAAAGGAATCTCAAAAGCAGTCAACTTTGTTATCATCCTACTGATGTCCTTGGAAAAAGAATTCTTTAAATAACATGAGTATTTGATGCTTTATGTCTTTATTAAAACATCTATTGGATAAGTTATTTATTCCATCACATTTGAATTCTAAGTACAATAAAGAACTTTAGAAAAAAAAGTTGATTGTTTTCTTTTTTGAGAAGAGCCATCTATTCTTGTATCTATGATTTCCTTCTGACGAGGAAGAGCCTACTAAGCTTGTTGGAAGAAGTCACTATTTTGCAATTCACATTAATCAAGGACACTGCTAGATCTGAGTTATCACTTCTTTTTTTTTTTTTTTTTTTTCAGGTGAGATGAGTTGGGCTGTATGCACTGAGTGAGTCACAACAGGGATCAAGCTCTTCCAAGAGTCCTCTTGCTTAACTACATTTCTGAGTATTGGAATTTTTATTCAACTTTTTTCTTAGAGGAGCTTCTTCTTTCTTAGAAAAAACTGAACTTTAATAAATGTGTCAGACATTAGAGTTTATTTACTAAGTAACTCTCACTTTGAATGCTATAGTAAATTAAAAATAGTGGAAGAGAGCATGATAACATTTGGTTTTCCTCAAAGCATGTTTAGGTGCAGCACTGGTAGATAAATTTTAGCTAAACATTTGAGAAAATGTTAATGATGAAACATAGTGTACTGTGTGTTTTTTCATTTGTACAAAAACCATGGTATAATCTCATTATTATGACTATTCAATGCATTTAAAACACAGTTGTAATTACCAAGAAAATGACCCTTCTATAATTCTACTATGTTTTATCTCAAAAATATAAAATACTGTCACAATGTTTTCTGAGTAGCTGCACTATTACAATTTCCTCTGTTTTAGGGAACAG
The DNA here is from genome assembly GCF_902686455.1 of Sciurus vulgaris. Taxonomy (NCBI): domain Eukaryota; kingdom Metazoa; phylum Chordata; class Mammalia; order Rodentia; family Sciuridae; genus Sciurus; species Sciurus vulgaris. Next base: position 16,992,981 of record NC_136470.1, on the reverse strand, counting down.
ACACTTGCTGTGTGAGTATGTAATTACACATGTACTGCTACTGTTGTGTAGAGATAACATGGTCTATTTGTGCAAACATAGAATACAGCCCATATGGTTTAGATTCTGAGATCCTGTATTATGAAATCATCTGCAGCCCCACCCTGAACCTCCACAGAGAAAAATCACATGGGATATATTCTCAAGCATTTCATTTAAAAGTTTTTTTAAACTTTTGGGGAAAAGAAAAAGCAGAGATAAACTGATAAAATAGAAATAGCCTTTGCTCAAAATTGATAATATGTCCTAGAAAGGGCTTGGACCTGGAGTCTGAATGATGGAACTGTAGGACTGCCTTTTAGATGAGTTGTTCAGCCTTTCTGACACTTAGCTCTCCATTTCTAAAGAGAAATCAGAAGGCTGAACTTTTATGTACATTTTTTTGAAAATGCTTAGAACATAGCAGGCTTAAAAGAGGTTTTTTACCGTATGACTCCAAGTACATGACATTCTGGAAAAGGCAAAGCTAGAGATAGTAAAAAGAACCATGGGGTTGCCAGCAGTTTAGGGAGAGGGAAGTATGGAGTGGCAGAGTACAGAGGGTTTTGTTGGGGGGTAGTGAAACTACTCTGTATGAAAGTATAATGGCAAATATGCTTCAATATACATTTGTTAAAATCCATAGAATATACAATACTAAGAGTGAAACTTAATGTATACTATGGGTTCAGGGTAAATAATGATGTGTTAATACAGTTTAACAAATGCTAAGATTCCTCTGGTTATGTTAACAGATGTTAAATCGTCCCTCTGGTGCAGGAAGTTGATAATGGAAGAGGCTGTGTATGTGTGAAGGAACGGGGGACTATGGGAAAGTTCTTTGCTTTCCATTAAATTTTGCAGTGAACACAAAACTGCTTTAAAAAGTAAAGTGTATTTAAAATGTAGATGTTGGACTTTAGTATAAAACTTTAGTATTTTTACAAGGAGAGTATATCGAGTTACATCTTGTGTAAATAAAATTAGCTTAACATTAAAAAATGAAAACCTGTGTATTAGCCAAAATGTATAAAGTGAGAGTTGTCACAGTAATGGAAGAAATTTTGTATCATGCTGTGCAAAGATGCAAGAACCAACACACTTACTCTTGTACACGTAGATGGTACTAGATATCAAAATCAGTGTATGATGTTAAAAGTATGGACAAAATTGTAGTAAGGGCTGCAGTGCCCTATCTAATATGTCCTACAGATATTTATATAGAACATGGCAGACAACATGGACTACAGAAGAGATATCCAGGAAGTCTGCCCCTGGAAAGTTGTAAGCCCCCAAAGACAAGAGAATGGAGGATTTAAGTGGAAAGCTTCCTGCAGGGGAAGGTGCCTGCTATGGATTGGATAGGCTTTGTTTCTTCCAAATTAAATACTACAGTTGAATCCTCAGTATGAGGTATTAAGAAATGGGAACAAGTGGGTCTTTTAAGAAGTGATTAGGACTCTGTCATTAGAAATGGGTTCATCCATTCATGCAATTACTGGATTAATGGGTTTTCTGGAGAGACTGTGTTAGAAACGCCATTGTGGTTAGCTCTCTTGCCTTGTCTCTCACTAGGCAATGCTCTGTGCCACCTCAAGACTCTGCCAGCAAGAAGGTCATGACTAGGCGTGAGCTCTTAACCTTACACCAGAAATGTGAACAACAATAAGCCATATACATATAAAATATATATATATATAGTATATTATATATAACATGTATACTATATAACATATATGTGGCTTATATATAATATATATATAAAACAGTAACCATATATAATATACATATTATATATACACATTATATTTATATATATATTATATATATGGTTGTTGTTTTCTCTTTAGAGAAAATGGAAGAAATGAAGTTAAATGGAAGCCTACATTGAGCCACAGAATCATAAATAATATTTACTTTTACCTCCAGAGAACCATATGACACACAATGATTTAGATAAGTGAACAGGCAAATTTACCCATGTCCCCAAATTCTAAGACACAGAAAGGATGGAATGTGATTCATTTCATTTTTGTTGACTCCAAAACCATGATCTTCACACATTCTCGCTTCTTATTGATTTAAAACTGTTAATATTTCCATTTCAAGAGAAAAAAAAAAAGTATGACTCATGAAAGCTGCACTTACCTGGAAAGGAAAACCTCCATTCAGTTGAATGATTTGAAAGCAATAGTAATAATTGGGATTTATTGTGAACTTACTATGATCCAGGCATTGTTCTAATCACCCTAAATGAATTGCCAATAGCTGAACCTGTAAGTCTTGTTGGAGAGAGGACATTGAGACCCCAAGAAGCTTCCTACAAGTTAGAATTGTGAAGGACCATCTTGGTCCCAGACTCCAATTGTCCTGTAACAACAGGGCCCCAGAACTCTGTAGGATCCTGAGGAGATCCCTACCTTTCCACACCTTCTAATATCCCTGGATTCACCTCTATACAGGTCTTGAGACTACAAGATTCATATTTCCTATTTCAACCCATTCCTGACTCTTCCTTATCTCCCAACATTTTTTCCATTTTTACTAGCATAATCTCTTATTTTGATTATTCTAACATTGTCCTGACTGCTGTCCCTGCTTGTCTTTCTTTCCCTTATGATGTCTTCGTGGCGTACAAGTTGGCTAGACTGAACTCTTCCTTTCAGAATTTCCTTTCCACATACATGCCTCTGTGTAGGGTGGACTACAAAAAAAGGTAGAGCAGAGTAAGGAAGTAGTGGTCATTTTGTATAAATCCAGTCTTCTCAATTGTTATAACCAACACTAAACTCGATGTGGTTGAGAAGAGATTTCACTTATGCTATGAAAGCACACAATTGGATGATATATATTAGGGAGGTTGTTATTATGGGAAAAACTCAATCATTTGGAAACATTTCAGAGAGGACTTGAGCCAGGCTGAGGATATAGTTCAGTAGTAGAGCACTTGCCCAGCATGCCCAAGGCCCTGGGTTTGATGCCTGGCACCTCAAAAGAAAAAAATACAAATAATATTATAATAACACAAATGCAAATAATAATAATGACAAATAAAAATGAAAGCGGGCTTAAACCTTTTGTGAGGGAGAAATGAGCTGCACTTTATGGACAACGAGAGCTTACTAAAATTCGCAGGGTTCCTTCTACTCTTCTTCCCTTCTGCCTTCCTGTGCACAAGCATGGCGCGTGCCAGGGCTGTAACCTGCTCACTCTTGCACATGCTCTGCCCTTCCTGTCCACCCACCTTCAGCACTTCAGACTGGTTTTGCCAACTGCCGTGTTGTATAGACCTGTGTAAGAAATCCCTTGCCTCTGATACCCCCATTAAGTGATTCTCAACCCAACAGCCAGCAGGATCCATAAGACCCAAATTGAGAATGTTGTCATGCAGTGGCTCTCCCTCCACAAAAGTCATAATTAATCTTCTCCAAAGACCTCCACCATAATTGTTCTTATCAACAGAATATCAGCAAAGACTTCTGCAGAGAGCTCAATGGAATTTAAAGCTTCCTATTCCTTGTAAGGGCCATATTTCTCTTTCCTGTAAGAGCTAAGTTTGCCCACAAGCTTGATACTGTAGGAAAAATACTATTCATGTTTGTCATGGTGAATACTTGTGAAAAGCTCTGTCTAGTTTACGAAAATGGAACAAAAATTACTTCTATGGAAACTCCCACAAAGATGTAAACCTCCCACTGGGTATAAAGTTCAAAGAGCCTCCAGCCTTGGGGGGGTCAGAGATTTTTAGATTTTTAGGCATTAGCGCACTTTGAACTGCTGCAGCCAAAATAAACCCGCTTCCTGCAAATTCCAAGAGTGTCCTACATCAGTCACACATCCCTGCTCAAATTTTCAGTTTTTCCATCTCATTTGAATGAAAAGTGAAAGTACTAACCATCTTGTACATTGTTTGTTATGACTTTTGTCCTTCATCTGCTTCTGTGATTTATTTATCTTCCACTCTTTCTTATCCTCTGGACACTAGGAACTCCTTGCTACTTCTTCAACATACTTGGTTTACTACTGGTGTTTTGGTTTGTCTTCCTCACTGACTGGACCATGCTTATCCTCTTTACCAGTGGTGTTGTTTCAAATCTCTACTCAGTGCCATTTCCTTTCCACTCTCTGTTAGTCAGCTTTCTATCAATGTGACAAAATACCCAAGAGAATCAACTTAATAAAAAAAAGGTTTATTTTGGCTTGCAGTTATAAAGGTTTTAGTTTGTGGTTAGTTAACGTGAGTGCTTTAGGGCTTATGGTGAGGTAGCACACCATAGTGGGAAGCATGTGATAGAGTAAAGTTACTCACCTCATTGTGCTCTGGAAGTAAAAGACAGACAGGAAGGGACTAGAGTCTCAGTAACCCCTTCAAGGGTATGCCCTCACGACCTAACTTCCTTCTACTAGGCCCTGTCTCCTAAATGGTTCCACCATCTCCTGATAGTCCCAGGAGCTGAGAAACAAACCTTTATTACATGGACATTTGGGGACCCAGGTCCAAAATATGGCACCCTCTATTTGAAATTGAAGTCCCAGTTTCTGGCACTCCTTACCACTGGTTTTATTTCAATTCATCATATACTATTATGCCACACTATACATTTCTTTATTTCTTTAGTATGTATTATGCATTTTTCTTATTAGTACCCTTTACTAACCCCCTCCAGAGAAAGAATCAATAGATCGTGTGTGTATGTGTGTGTGTGTGTGTGTGTGTGTGTGTGTGTGTGTGGAGAGAGAGAGAGAGAGAGAGAGAGAGAGAGAGAGAGAGAGAGAGAGAGATTGAATTTGAGGAATTGGCACATTTGATTATGAAGGCTGGCAAGTCAAAAATCTGAAGGGCAGGCTGGCAGCCTGGTGACCCAGTGAAAAGCCAGTGCTATGGTTAAAATCTGAAGGCAGTTTGCTAGCAGAATTTCTTCTAGCTCAGTCTTTGCTCATCTCTTTTAATTGCGTATTTGTATTTTATCTACAGAATAGACACATTTATATGAAAAGATATCCATAGGTTAACATTCAAAAGATCTCAGTTCTCATGATAGTTTATAATTGTATTTATTTAAATCTAGGCATTCAGAGAAACACCTATTCCTTTTAGTCTGAATACAACGTTTATAGTAAATGATCATTTATAGACAATAAGCAATAACTAGGACAATGACATCAGGAACACATTTTGCTGAAAAGCTTAAATTATTTTGCTTATTTTTCTCATGAAATTATAGGTTATAGAAGCTTTAGCATAGTCAGTAATAATCATTTTGAATTATGATGATTTGTTCCAAAGGGCTTAAAATATTTTTTGTCTTCTATGAATGTTAAAAAGATCACTATAATAATTGTAAATGAATCTAGATTTTGGGCATTATTCCACTATGCTTTTCCTAAGTAAAATTTGAAGTAGAATGAAAAATTGTCTTATGTTATGTCTTATGTTAGTGCTGTAGAATAGGAGTGTTTCCTGAACACATCAACATTTGAAATGAGATGATACAAATGGAAATGCAACTTAAACTGTTCTAAAGGCAGTCACACATGCATACCTGGATTAAAACATTACTTGAATCCAACTGGTCGAATTGACTCTGTACCTGGGCATCAATTTTCTACCTTACGGACTTTGGAGGAAAAATGTAACTGAAAGAATTGCAAAAGGAAGTCTGAAGTTACTAATAAGAATTTTATTGCTTATTATGAATTGTTATATGTTGTCACTTATACCTGTGTCTCTCTTTCCAAAGTCAAAGATAAGTGATTGGGAGTTAGAAGTGGAAAACAACTCAAACCCATGCAAAAAAAAAAAAAAAAAATGTGACTAGATTTTTACTGAAGCAAATGACAATAATTCTCTCATTCATTTCTGATGTGTAGTCATTGGTCAAACAGCTCAATCCACAAATGGGTCTCACAGAAAGCAAGTCGAAAGTGTCTATAGGAAGTTCACTCTAATGAATTCAAAACCACATGTGTATAAGACTGTTTAATATAACAAAGTCCAGAACGTCCTCACAAAACTTTAGTTCTTCAATTTTGCATAGAGACAGTAAACAAGTGCTTCAGGAATTTCATCTGCTTGACTCATTTTGAATCTCACAGGAAACCAAGTAAGTGACTACTTAATGGAAGTATATATTTCAAAAGATAAAGACGTTCTTATTACTAGAACTTAATCATTGAAATACATTTGTATTTCATTGAAATACATTTGTATTTCAATGTAACAAGCATTTTGACGTCAATGTTAATGAGTTCCTTTGTGTGGAGGAGGAGGGCGGGGATTGAACCCAAAACCTTGCTCATTCTAGGGAAGCGCTCTACCACTGAGCTACATCATAGCCCTTAACTAGTTCTTGACATCACTTAACAACTCAGATTGGACACCACAAATTTCCTGTTCCATCCTGAAGTCACTGTTAACATATATGCAGGTTGCCCCATGTTATTTAAATGTCACCTGGCATAAAAATGGAGAAATTAAATGCAAATGAGATACTTCTAGAGGTCAAAAATCTCAAATTTTGCATGCTTTAGGTGAAAGTTCTATGAGTGAAGACTTCATTTGTTGCCCCTTTTATTAAGTTTGAGAACTAATTTAAAAAAGAATAATGATGGAATGAGTCCCCACTGCAAACTGTTTTCTCCTTTCCTTTAGCATTCTCTGGGGTTGATGCTGAAGACCGGGAGATACACAGCATAACTCCCATCTATCTCTGTGTTTACATACTGGGTCCTATGCCTGCCTGCTGTGGAAGAGATCAGGTTATGTGATGAGATGACAAGAATGAAATGCAAACCAAGTAACTTTGTCTCTGAACTTCTCCAAATTCAACCTATCTTAAGGGTTCCACTCAAGCTGGCTTGGAAGACTGATATTTGGAAGCTAAAAATTAATATTTAGTTCACACAGTAGTAAATTAATTATTGTCTAGTTCAAAGCAAGATCTGAAGTTATTGAGGAAAAAATTATGCAAGATTGTTTAAAAAGGAATTAAGAAAATATAATAAGGGACTATTCTGTCATTACTTGCAGTATTGAGGAATACTTAAGGTCAAGCTGTTTAACCCTAGCCAAATTGACAGAAAATTAACCATTGCACTTATGAAATATCTTAAGTATGTCAGATTCTGGGGATCAAACCTAGGGCCTCATGCATGGTAGACAAGTGCTTTACCACTGTTTAAACCTCCAGTTCCTGATGTTTATTTTCAGGTGGAAAAAGTTATATGGAATATACCAGATTGCTCTCTAACCCCTGTTTTGATTTTTAAATTAGAGAAGCCCTCAGTTGCATATTTGCAAATGTCAAAGATAAAGTTGCGTGTCTACTTGGCTCAATGAATGACAGTATATTAAACCCATAAATAATAATTAGTACATAAATCCAGTGTTTACTTTTACAAATTGGCAAAATCTCATGTTTAATATCAAATGGAGGAAGAAAATATTAAAATTGCATGCCAATATTACAGTTATTTACTAAGACTTCCCTTTTATAAAAGATGTATTATAAATTTAATTTTCTACTCCCAATCACACAAATGTGAAATGCACCAAATATAAGCATATTAATTATTCCAACAGCTGACAATCTGTCTCTTTATTTCATCAGAAATTTCACCAAGGTTGTCCATGTTCTTTTTTCATAATTTCCTCTTTATTGTTTGATTCCTCACTTTATCACTTTTGGATTTTACCTCTATCATTTCATTTCAGCAAAACATGTCTTGCTAAGGCTAGAGAGATAAATTTAATGGGTGTGTTTTAGTTCTCCTATGCATCCTCTCAGAAGCCATCAGTACCATTGATTTTATTGCATCATAAACAAATCTATTTGCAGATGTCAAAGATAAAGGTGGCCATCCAGGATTACAGTTAAGCCTGAAGGTGAATGTTAGAAGTTAGTCATGTCACCTTCCCTGAACAGGTAGCACTGGAAGCCGGATCATGAATGAAATCATCCAGGAAGTTAGTAACAAGCGAGGAGGAAGAGAGCTGAGGATGAAGCTGAGTGACATCAGCACTCAAGGACAGTGGAGTAAGTGGAAAACCACAGCAGAGCGTGGTGTTTTAGAAGGAAGAAGGTGTCTTGGAAAATGTGGTGGCCTGCTTGTTTGAAAACTGATGAAATGTTAGGAAAGATGAAGCCTTAAATATTTACATTGAGAAGACATGGGGGTCTGGTAGAGGAAGAAGAGAGATTGCAGTGCTTTGAAGAGTAATGAGAACATCTACAATTGTGCAATCATTTCTTCTGTGCAAAGTAAGAACCTTTCTGATATTCTTGTCTCATCTCTGTGTGACCCCATTCTGTATCAAACCACATCTTTATTAATATTTATTTCAATTTTCAAAATGCCTGCACTAATGAAAATAGATAACCTCTTATTTCATTCACTTACTTTATCATTCTATTAATTCATCCTATAATATCAAGGTCTACCTTTATTTTACTACTATCTAGGCATTGAAAACTCAGCAATGAACCAATAAGAATGAGGCCTCTGCTACATGGAAGAAATTCATTTAGCCAAATTTTAACAGTAGAGGTTATGTTACCAAGGTTTGCTGAGGGAACAAGCATCCAACAAATATCAGTGACTTGTAACAATAAAATGGCATTTATTTCTTGTTCAAGGTAAGTGTAGGCTGACTTCAGCCACAACCCTCAAACACATATTTCCATTCCAGGATGAAGAGAGAAAACAGAAACGATTGGGTTAGGAATATTTGTTAGTACCTCTTAAAGATTCTTCTTCAATGCACTGTACATCACGCACATTCGTATTCCAAGCACCTCACATGATGAGGGCAAAGTAGCAAGAGCAGAGAATATACAGTCTATTCTTCAAGAGCCCTTTGTCCCTAAGGCATTAAGTAGCAATATAAAATTTCTGTTGTAAAGAATGAATAACTGTATCCAATGAAACAATCTAGCATAAATATTTACTCTTGTATTTTATCTACAAAGTTATTCTATAAACATTTAGGAAAAACTGGCTTAAATTTTTTATGCCAACAGTAAGGCTATTGCACTGCTAATGATTCTTTAAAGTAATGTACAGTTACTTTTATCAATTCTTAGTTATGTTCTAACTTATAGATATGTATTATTTTTATTTTTAATAGGAAACCCTGTACTTTTGTACAGTATACAAAATGAAAACCATTTATTAAGTCATTACAAGATATTTGTTGAGTTCCTATACTTGGCTACATTACACTATATGCATTACATTGTGGTACATTGTGTCTGTGTGCATGCATGTGTAGGACAACTGGTCACACACACATAGAATAAAAAATTGTCAAAAATAAACTGGGGCTGAGGTTGTGGTTCAGTGGTAAAGCACTTGCCTAGCATGCATGAGGCACTGGGTTTGATCCCCAGCACCACATAAAAAAACTAAATAAACAAAATAAAGGTATTATGTCCATTCACGACTAAAAATATTTAAATAAATAAATGAATAAATTAAAGTGCTTTATGTTTGGCTTCCTTCTTGTGCTTTTCCTTCTATATCAGGTCTAATATTGAGTTCTTGTTTCCTTCCAGCAGAGCTCTTTAGAATCTGGTTCATGTGGAACAAATCTGATAATAACATGCCTGTAAACACCTGTCTTGTTTAATGATATACAGCCTTTAGGAAAGATCCAGTCTCATTATCACATGGAATAGTGATGGAAGGGATGTTGGAATAGTCCCCGATGTCCCTAGGAGAGGTGTTCCAATACCACTAGCTAATGCCTGAAACCTTAATATATGCTGAACACTACATATTCTATGTTTTCCCTCTATATGTACACACATATGATAAGTTAATTTGCATGTTAGGCATTATAAGTGATTAACAATAACTGATAATTAAATGAAGCAATTATAACAATATACTTTAAAATTGCTAGAATCACTAATCTTGCATTTTGGATCCATTATAAAGAAAATAAGGGTACATTCCTAATTTTTTTTATAAGTTTATACATTTAGATTTCATGTTTAGTCATGATTCATCTGAAATTTATTTTTGTAACATGCATTGATTTTTTTTCTTTTTAAATTTGTTCTAATTAGTTATGCATGAGAGTAGAATGTATTTATGCACTTTGATAAATCATACATAAATGGAGTATAATTCTCATTTTTCTGATTGTACATATTGTACAATATTGGCCATGCAGTCATATATATACATGAGGTAATAATATGTTTCTCTCTATTATCCTTCCTACCTCCATACCACTCCCCTCCCTTCACTCCCCTCTACTTAATATAAAGTAACACCATTCTTCCCTGTCCTCCAGCCTTATTGTGAATTAGCATCCACATATCAGAAAAACATTCAGCCTTTGGTTTTTTAGGATTGGCTTATTTCACTTAGCATGATAGTCTCCAACTCCATCCATTTACCTGCAAATACCATAATTTCATTCTTCTTTAAAACTGAGGATATTTCATCATATATATAAAATTTATATATATAAAATATATTTATAATTTTTATATTTATATATAAATATTTTATATATATAAAATTATATATATTTTTTTTATATATATATGTAAAATCACATTTTGTTTATCTATTCATCTGTTGAAGGTCACCTAGGTTGGTTCCATAGTTTAACTATTAGGAGTTAAGCTCTATAAATGTCGATGTGACTGTGCCACTGCAGTATGCTGATTTTAAGTCCTTTTGGTATAAACCAAGGAGTGGGATAAATGGGTAAAATGGTAGTTCCATTCCAAATTTTCTGAGGAATCTCTTTACTGCTTTCCATAGTGGTTGCACCAGTTTGCATTCCCACCAGCAATGTATGAGCGTACCTAAATGTAAATTTAGGAAGGTATCTTTACAACAACAGGAAGACAAAGATGACAAAGTTAAATTAGCAAGAATACAAGAAGTACTTGATATACTTTTTTTTTTTTTTTTTTTTTTTAAGATATTGGCAGTTGAACTCCAGAATACTTTAGCTATATCCCCAGTTCTTTTTATTTTCTGAGACAGGATATCATTAGCTGCTGAGAATTTCACTAAGTTGCTGGAACTGGCCTCAAAGTCACAGTCTTCCTCCCTCAGTCTCTGAGATGCTGGGATTAGAGGTGTGATTTGTCATGCCTAGCTTGAAGTATTATTTTTAAAAACAACCAGTTGGCCTTCTTCAAAATTAAAAACTTGAGCCAATCAAAAGACATCATTAATGAAAAGGCACAGAATGGAAGAGAGTACATTTGTTCAGAATGAATAAAAAGCTTCAAAACTAAGAATAAGCAGGATAGTAAAAAATGGGCAACAAATGTGAACAGTTTGCCAAATATGGAGGTGACCACAAATCACATGAAAACATGCTCAACATCATTAGAAAATACAAAGAAACCTTCTGGGGTGATGAAAATAGTGTGATTGGATTGGAATGGTGCTTACACAGGGTATATGCATATCAGAAATCATCCAATTGTACACTTAAGTTCCGTGCATTTTGTCCATTATGCATTTCTCTTAATAAAAATAACTGGAATTGTTAAACACGAAATGAATAAATGAATAAATAAATAAATAAGAGTTACTTAAACCTAAGCACTTGAGACACTGGAACAGTTGATCTTAAAATTGATATGGCTGTTAAGCCACTTTGGGAGAGTAGTCTATACAGTCTGATAGGCTGGGTAAAGGATGATTCACAGCTTTGTTGGGACAAAGAGAGATGGCATAAAAGTTCATCATGATACTCAGAATGGTGTATATATGATTTTTTTTTTTAATTTCCTTCTAAAATTTTAGGGCCAAACTTGATTGCAGGCAGCTGTGATTGTAGATCAGAAAATTCTACTGTGCATAGTGTCTGGAAGGCTCTAGCCTCTTCTACTTCTTTTTCATTTTCTAGAACTTTCCTTGATCAAACAACCTACTGCCACTCTGGACCTTTTCCAGATCCTGAATGCCTGGAAAGCATTCCCTCGCCCATTCATCTTTCCTTTGCTGTAAATAGGATTGCTATAATGTGCTCATATCATCCTGTGTGTTTCCTTTATAGGTATATCATATTATGCAACTGTATGCACATTTGCAGTACTACTGCTTTTGGCTTAAACAATAGAACTTCATTACTCAATGTTCTGGAAGCTGGGAAGCTCAATGTCAATGTGTATGCACTTTGCTTCCTAGTGCTCTCTAGCCTTTAGGGTACTATCTTCTGCTCTGCAGGCATGTGACCACTGCATTCCCATAGAGAAAGCAGGGGTGAACTCGGAGGAGAGAGAGAACACCAATGTTCTAGTGTCTCTTCTTAATGAAGGTACTAATCTCATTGGATCAGGGCTGCACATTTAATGCTTGTTCAGCCTTTTATAACAGATTACTTAGAGTGTGATCTCATTGACTGGTGCCAGTGGATAACTCTTTGTTACTGGTCTGGGGCAAGATAAGTACAGCCAATTGTCACTTAATAACAAGTATATGTAGTAAGAAATGTCTCAGATGATTTTTTGGTTGGGCAAACATTATTGAGTAAACTTACACAAACTGGAGTGGCTATGGCAACATTGGGTGATATAATCTTATGGGACCATTCACCTTTATATTTATGGTTTGCAATTTGTTAAAATGTTGTGTTTCATTACATGACTTTACGAGTATTGATAGTAAGCATTTCAAAATCTCTGCAGCAATTTTGGATTGCCAGATCATCCTACTTTGTGATCAGTGGGATCATTTCTAACCAGGTTATAGAAAAATTATAATATGTGAGTTACCTGTGGTCTAAGTTCTGTGCTGGTTCCATTGCCATAGGACCAGATTGCAGCATGAGACATTTAAATATTTTGAGAAAGCATACACTTTTGCATGCTTTTATAATTTTTATAATTTGTTATTCTTAACAGCATTTTAGTATTTAATAATATTAATAAAATAAAAGCCATATTAATAATACAGCTTTTCAAATTATAGTTTAATTTCATTAGTTATATTAAGGAATATGACATACATTATTTAATTTTTGCCCTAATTATATGGGGAGAAACGAGTTCTACCAGGGTATTGTTAAGAGGAAATACACTTTTTCTGAATGTGATAGAAGTCATAGTGATAGTTAAAGATATCATTATAAATAGTTCAATACCAAAAGTCCATATTCGTTTTATTTAGAAGTAGGAATCCTGCTATACTGAGATCATTGTTCTGACCTTAATTGATGATACTGTGTTAAAACCACAGAATTTCATCTGTAGAGATGTATTGGATAATGAAGGGATGAAACTGTCAACACTTAGGTAGAATTTACATAAAACACACAAATAAATACACTCAAAACCAAGAGTCCGCTGTAAAAAACAGTATTGAATGGAAAAGTCTACAGAGACAGACACTCAACATTTCACATGTAAATATTGGTGCTATGTGGGATTCTTGTATAATAGCACTTTGGGTTGCTGAGTCTACAGAAAACCAACAATTGCTTAGATGTTAGTGAAATACAGTATTGAAGATATTTGCTTGGAAATGTAGGATGAATCTGTAGTAAAGTGGTTATTCAAATAATACTTTCCAATGTAACTTTATATTCAGGAGTTGAGTTATGATATAGAAGACCAAGTTACAAAACAATTAAAGCTAGCGAAGTCTTTTTCAATATCACAACACTAAGGCACAGATACTGCTAATGGCAATTCTTTTAGTATGACCTAAATTCAACATACTATTGATATGAAAATATTTTTCTTCATTTTTTGACTTAAGATGACTAGGTCTAAACTTATAAAACTATGGACTATGAGTCAATGTAGACTGGAGATTAGGTTTTTTGTAGGAGTAGGTCCTGATCAAAAACATTTGGGAGTAGTTACTCAGATATGGTGCTTACCCCCAAATGCAAATTAACACAGTTTTATTTTATCAGGGAAGTCTTGCTCTGCATAAAATTCAGTTTAAATGAACAGAGTGCTTGCTGGTATGATAACATTTCTGAATTAAGTAAGTGTTAGTACATTGAATTTGTGATTATTTTATTTTTTACTTGATAATATGGAAACTGATCATAAACTCACATTATTTCATGAAGAGGTATAATGTTTATAAAAAGAAAACACTGTTGAAACCATTTGGATTTTTGAACAAACACTTAATATTTCACCAGATGAGAAACGTATTTGATCTAATTTTGTAAGGGTGTTCAGTGGTAACCAGCGTTGTGTGTTTGTCTGAGAGTCTGTGTGCATTTATTGATATTAGTATCTCTAGGTACAGTAGGAATATAACAAACTTTTCAATGGAAGATATGATCCAAGAGCAAAAGTAAAACTTTCAGCCTTCAGGAATCTAGTTTATTCAGGTTTTGTGACATGATTAACAATTATCAAGGAAGTGTCAAAATTCTGATTGTATAAATGCACCATTTACCAGAAGTTTTAGAATTTTATTTTCAACCAGAAAATAATCTATCTGCACCTAAATATTGTATGGATCTGAGAACCATTCCCATTGAAATTTATTGCAATTTTAACAATGATGAAAAATTGATAGACCTGAAGATGAATTTTGAAAATGCAAGATCACTTGCTTTATTTTTAGATACAAATTAAAACAAATTGAACAGTATGGATTTGCTTTAAAAACTCTTGTTTTATTCCTAACAGTCCAACTCTGGTACTGGTTTCTGTATAACAATTATCATCAAACCAAAATCTACAAATATCTTAAAAGTAAGAGTTATATTTCAGAATCAGTATATTATGTTTCTGAGCACATTGGTCTATGTGTAACATCCTTGCATTATATTCTTGAAAGATCTTTGTTTGATAGTACAAAATAGAAAAAAAGCAAAAATGTTAATTCATGAAATGTCAAGTTCTTAAGATCTTACAGGTTTGGGTTATGTGGTATAATTATACTTTTAAAAATGAATAGATCTTTTCCACTTAGCATTTTGGACAGGAGAGTGAAGTGCAACAAAATATTTCACTGGGACACCACTTTTTAAAAACAAATATATGTCACTCATTTATTGGACAATTGCTGTATATCTTCAAAGGAATTCCCAAAAGGAATTCCTTTTATATAATTTTCTTTTCTATAATTTCTGTCCACAGTCATGTTTTACAAGTCCCAATGGGTTTGTTTGTGAATGTGCAACTGGCAAAACCTGGTCAGTGAATCTTTTTATTTGGGAGACATAATGAGTCCCTTTTATTTGGGGGACACTGTATACTCTGTATGGTGAATTATAAGAACACATAAAAGAAGGTTAGGTCAGTCTGGTGGAGGGAGAAAAAGATAGATCTAATTATACTTTTGCTCATTTACTCTTTTGAGTAATTTCTTTTATGCTTCAAATGTTTATTTTTCCTTCAAAATTAATTCCATGAATGTTTGTTGATTCCTCTCATACTTACCAGATATTTATTATAATGTTAAAATTAAAAGAAAAAGGAATAATGTCAATCGCAATCTCCAACTTTAAAGTTTATGGTTGATATCCTAGTAAAAACACCAGAATGGATCACTTGAGATTCAGGGTACACTTTCTGTGAATATTTATCAAAGATCTGGTAGAACTGAAGACACACAAAATCACACATGAATATACTGGCCATCATTCACCTGCTTTACTTTATAATCTAGAATACTTTACTTTTCTGCAATACAAAATTGTTTAATGTTCCACTTGTTTGCATAACACAGAACAGTTTTTCTATGACATTTGTAGGCCATAATTTGTTGTTTAACCTTCTAGAGCTAAATCAAAATGTGATGTCAGAGTTACAATTGTAAACTAAAATCACAGAAACCCAATATTTGTGAGAACTGTATAATACTATAACCATTCTAGCTTGAAACTATTCACATAATTTCTAACTCAGAGACGCTAATTACTCATGTTAAAATTGATCTTTAGGGCTAGGGTTGTAACTCAGTGGTAGAGCACTTGCCTAGCATGTGAGGCACTGGGTTCGATTGTCAGCACTGCATACAACAAAATAAAATGAAGGTCCATCAGAAACTGAAAAAAATAAAAAATGGCCTTTATTCATTGAGACAATAATTTTACATGTTTGTGACATTTCTCCAAATTAACACACTTACATGCAAGAAAATATGGGTATTTTATAGGAAGCATTTGCTTGATATATGTGAGATTTTTACATTTTCATTTCTAAAATCTTGATGAAGAAGAAAAATTCCCAAATCTTCTTCCTCCTTGGAATCAGTGTGCCCCATGGAAGTTCTGGCTTATCGACACTTCCAGCCCATGTAACTTGGTCCCTCTGATCAGTCAGAACCTATTCCATGGCTTTAGTCTATGTAAAGATAATTGTCACCAATGCAGAGCATGGCGGTGCCCAACTTCTATGGTGGAGCATACCCTACTGGTAGAGCAGTGGGGTAGCCTGGACTTGGGGAGTCCAGGAGGTACAGGCACAGGTGTCCTGAGGAGGTGAACAGATTAGTTGGTGGTACTGAAAAGACTTTTCAAGGTGTATAAGTGATGTCTGCAGCATTTCCATTTTTTGCTTCTTTTCTAAAGTCTTAAAATAGTGTTTATAGTATAAATACTTTAAATTGCTAAATAGTTCATTTCTAGGAATCATTAAGAAAATTAATTTTCCTTCTGTGGCCTTAATAATAATGGAAAACTTCCCTACATAATGGGCATGATTTATGAGCCAGAATCTAAATATTTTAGGCCAAATACATGATGTTCGCTTAGCTCTGATGTCAATTACATGTTTTCAAAGGGAAGTTATCAATTACTCATTATCTAAATATTCATATAATCCTATTACAAACATTCACCTTTTGTTAGATTACACTCTCCACAATTGCCCATCCTTCATGTTAGTGTGACGTTGGTAATTCTTTTATTATGTGTGGTGATATGGTAAACTCTACTCCCAGTCCCCGTGATTGCTTCAGCCAATAGAACACAGCTGAAACCATGCCATAAAATTTCTAAGGTTTGGTCATGAAATTGCTATGCATTTTTACCTTGCTGTCTTGGAATGCTTGTTGTCAGTGACTGTGATAGGAAGAAGTCCAAGTTTGATTCCTAATTTGGCTAAAATATTTCAGAATAATGTAAATAAATTTGATAAATATGATAAAATGATTAAGTGCAATTTAAATAGAAGACTTCTAAGTATACTAAAATAGTTTGTACATTTTTAATTTTTAAAAAAGTTTAAACAGAACTAGATTGGAGATGATTTGTTTTGCAGCAATATTAATTAAACATCTCTTATTGAAATAAAATGTTATATCACTACTTCCCATTAAACTTTTTTGTTAGTTTTTCCTAACTTTAACAGTATGTAATGGTGATGTATGCATTTGTCACCCTCAAAGATTCTAGTTGACTTTCAAAGACCATGCAGCAAAGAAACATCCATCTTTGAAAATTTTAGTTTTACTTCAATTTTCTTTCTAAATATTTTTTACCTCAACATCCTTACATGATTTGATGATACAATGCACCATATGCTATACAAAAACAATTATTATTGATATTTTGTCAACTAATAGATACAGTACATAGCACAAGATTGATACATGGTAAATAGCAATTGAAGACTGCTTGATTAACTGTATGCATGGATACTTTTAATCTGCTTTAGAAATGTAGATAGAATGGTGTTAAATTGTAAGTATATTATGCTTATATTTTTATTTCCAAATGTAGATTTGCTGCTTAGCTGACTTTTGTTTCTGCAAAATTATTTATTTGACCACTTTAATTCATTGGTGATGAAAATGAATGAAAATGCATCACTCTCATCTTAACAAAAATTATAGCTATTGACTTACTATAAATGTTTTTGTCACCTAATAAATTATAATAGTGATGCTGATGATGATAATAGCAGCTAACATTTCTTGGATGCTCTCTATATGCCAGCATCCCAAATGCTACTTGGGTGACTATATTAATCTGTTTACTCATATTAATTAAGATACAATTTGCCCATAGTCAAATTCTTCTCCTTTAGTTATATAGTTTTATGCATTCTGACAAGTATGTACACTCAAGAAATTACCATGATTAAAACAGAACATTGCCATCACTTAAGAAAAACTTCTTATTCTACTTTGTGGTCAGTTCTCATTCTCATATCTAGGCCTTAACAAACAATGCTCTATTTTCTGTCCACATAGTTTTGTCTTTTCCAGAATATTGTATAAATGTTATCATATTGTATACAGCTTTGTGAGTCTAACTTCATTTAGCATTATATACTTGTGATTCATCAATGTTTTTGCATTGATGTTTTTATTCCATTACATAGATATACCATGACTAGCATATTACCGAACAATGAACATTTAAGTTTAGTCTTTGGTGATTATATATAAAAATGGTATAAACATCTCTATGTCGATATTTATACAAACATATATTTTCACATCTACCCAGGAGTAGGATTGTCTGGTATTGTGGTGAAGGAATGTATGACTTTATAAGAAACTCAAAATGTTTCCCATAGCAGGTGTGTCTGTATGAACTTCAGCACTGTAGGAGTTCTGAATCCTATGCATCCTCACCACAGCCTGATAACGTCAGTTGTACTTTAAAGACATCCTAACAGGCAATTAGTGATTCCTCATTTTGTTTGTAATTTTCATGTCATTAATCACGATGTGAAATATCATTTTATATATTGGTGTGTGTCATATTTCTTCTCTTACTAATATTTTTCTCACTTTTAATTTGGGGTACTTTAAAAACTAGTATTGAATTGTGAATGTCCCTTATGTTTTCAGTAGAAGCCATTTACTATATGTATGTCTTTAAATATTTTCTCCCAGTCTATGGCTTGTCTTTTGATTTTCTTAACAATGTCTTTCAAATCATAGAAGGTGTTTTCTTTTTGTTTTCATTTTATAATTTTGTTGGAAACATACCAACCTAATTTTTATTTCTTTGATCTTCTTGGTGAATATTGAGTCAGGCCTAACTCAAGTTTATGAGATTAATTTCCCATTCATTTTTCATAGGTGTTTCCTTGTAGATGTTTTATAGTTTATTTCTATAGTTCAAGTTGTGATTCAAGAATTAGTTTTGCATGTAGACGTGAAATTTTGGCCACCTCATCTGAAAACACTTGACCGATTTCATTTAATTAACACTAGCTGTTCTAACCCCGAAATATAGTAGTTTAATTAAAAACCCAAAGGAACACATTATGCACGTTGAATGTATACATTTCATATTTGTCAATTATAACTCAATAAAGTTGAGGAAGAAAACAGAAGAAGGCTATTGTATTGCTCTGGCAGCTTCTAGCATATCACTGAAAGCAGTGAATGTTTATAACAATGGATTCTATGCTTGCGTTACTCTTTGTTTCTCAATTTGTATAAAATGGTTCTCTTTATCTAATGAGAATCTAATCAGAATTCTCTGCTAACGATGCAAATATTTTCTAAATCCTTCAGCAGAGGTCTTTAAGTCTGGGAAAGAAGTCAATATCAAGAACACATGTCCATTGAAGTCAAGAAGAATCATGTCCCTTCAGAAAGAATTCCAAGGATAGCTACTTGCCTGGTCAACCACATTGAGCTGCCACATCAGGGACTCACAGTTGGTCTTAGATCCTAGAAGACTAGGCATTTAACTAGAGAAAGAGCTGGATCAACCTCATTGAGCGAGATCCCAAGCTCTTTCTCAATTGCTGGCACAACAGCTACTTTGCTCTCCTCCATGGAGCAGCAGTGGGATGACTGATCACAGATGCTGAATGATGTAACTGACTGTAATTAATCCTACATAGTTTTGTGAAACTCTCTTGAATATTCTCTAGTGGGCATTAAAATTTCGTACAAAAATCTTCCTACTTTGTTCCTGTGACTATGTGTTTATCTACATGCTTCTTCTCTGGTCATTTGTTCTCAGCTCTTCTCATCTTTTATCCTCAAGACTTTTATCAAATTCACCAAGTCATTAGCTACTGCCAAAATGTCTGTTTATACCCTTCCCAGGGACCGCTTCTATTTCCATACAAATTTCAGGCAAAGTGCATCATTCATGAACTTAAATTAAAGTCAAAGGGGAGATGCTGGTATAACACTGAGGAACAAATGGTGTTCTGAGCCAGTGCTGTGTGGGTGAGTTTTGCCCTCTGAGACTGCTCATGACTGCCCCTGGATATAAGTTCTTTCTTAAATTGCATTACTGCTAATGTGAAGAGAGAGCCTACAGAGTGGGAGAAAATCTTTTCCACTTATACTTCAGACAGAGCACTAATTTCCAGAATATATAAAGAACTCAAAAAACTCTACACCAAGAATACAAATAACCCAATCAACAAATGAGCTAAGGAAATGAACAGACACTTCACAGAAGAAGATCTACAAGCAATCAACAAACATATGAAAAAATGTCGAACATCTTTAGTAATAAGAGAAATGCAAATCAAAATCACCCTAAGATTCCATCTCACCCCAATTAGAATGGCGATGATCAAGAACACAAGCAACAATCAGTGTTGGAGAGGATGTGGGGGAAAAGGTACACTCATACATTGCTGGTGGGGCTGCAAATTAGTGCAGCCACTCTGGAAAGCAGTGTGGAGATTCCTTAGAAAACTTGGAATGAAACTACCATTTGACCCAGCTATCCCACTCCTTGGCCTATACCCAAAGGACTTAAAATCAGCATACTACAGAGATACAGCCACAACAATGTTCATAGCTGCTCAATTCACAATAGCCAGATTGTGAAACCAAACTAGATGCCCCTCAATTGATGAATGGATAAAGAAACTATGGTATATGTATACCATGGAATATTACTCAGCCATAAAGAATAATAAAACTATGGCATTTGCAGGCAAATGGATGCAGTTGGAGAATATCATGCTAAGTGAGATAAACCAATCTCAAAAAACCAAAGGACGAATGATCTCACTGATAAGTGGATGATGACACATATAGGGAATGGGAAGGGTGCAAGAATGGAGGAAGGAGGAACTTTACAGAGGGATAAGAGGGGTGAGGGGTGGTGGGGGGAGAAAAAAATAACAGAATGAATCGAAAACTATTACCCTAGGTAAATGTATGATTACACAAATGGTATGCCTCTACTTCATGTACAAACAGAGAAACAAGATGTATACCATTTGTTTACAATAAAAATGAATTAAAAAATTGCATTACTGCTAGGCCTTCCTGACTTTGTGGGTTTGTGAATATAACATATACCATCATAAGATGAACTGTTTTGGCTACATGGTTCTTGATGTTCCCTAGTCAGGTGCTCTGTTTCTACCAGAGCCTAGTTAATTACATACTGGGAATTACATTTTGAATACAGATATGTCAGAGAGCTACTAGTCACCTTTCCTGATGGAGAAATCAGGTAGTTAAGGGAGATTGAAGATGGCAGAATTGAGGAAGACTGCATTTCTAGTTGTTCTGTGGCTCAGGGTTCAAGCAGTGGAAGGACTGCTTCTCAGAAAGGTAGGTGAAAGAGGGATTTACTAAAATTCAATATTGGCAGTCAGAGTGTCTTAGAGACTCAGAAATTACGTGTGTGGAATGAAGAACAAGAAAGAGTACATTGGAGTCAAGTTCGTGTGGCAGTGGTGGAGACAGCAGTGCTGGTCAGAGGGTTGGGATAGCACAGAGAGACACACAGGATGGACAGATTTGGTACAGAAAAACCTGTAGATCAGAAAAGCAAACCAAACCAGATGATTCAAAGGCTACACAGCAATCTGGTGTTTATAAGTGCTCTGTATTTCTCAAATGGCAAGTGGAGACCTGAGGCAGAGTCATCTTAAGGAGGCCACACTCCAACTTGCTGCTGTGGATCTTCAGGGAATCAGAGCACAACATTGCCATAGTGTCCCAGCAAGCAGCTAATGTGTATCCTGGTATGTACTTACCAGAATGTGAGTGACATAGAAAAAAAAAAAAAAAAAGATAATACTCAGGGAGATTCAAGTCAGCAAAACAGAGGGGAGTCCAATGTGCTTGCCCTTTGAATCTGCAGCTTGTGTGAACAGATGAAAAGGGTCAGAGATCTGAACAGGCTGGTATGAAGACACTCAGGGATGAAGCCAAGAAGGGCTTTGCTTACTGTAGACAGCAGGTAAGTACACAGTTAGCTCCCCTGCTCTACCAGCAGAATTCTTGGGAGGTCCTGAGGTACATATTCCCAGCAGAGAAGTCACCTGCTGGGCCAGAGAAGATATCACCCTTCAGAAAACCCTTTAGGCCCTATTTTAGACCTAAGTTCCAGTCGCTGCAACTCCTAGGACCTGGCAGCAGCCGCCCCTGGGAGTGTCTGGAACCAGTCTGTGAAGTTGAAACTCCTACTGACAGCACTTCCCATTCCATTCCTAGTATGAGTACTAGGAAGGAAATAATTGAGGGCATTTTTACAATTAAAATATAAACATTTATATCTGTATTTAAAATACAGAACTAAGTTTTACATTGGGTATTATTTTTCTTATACATACTATTGCATGTCCAAGCTCTAAATTTTGGGATTTACAAATAAAAATCTTCACCAATATTTGGTGTTTATTAAGTTTTCTCCCACTTCTCAAAATCAAAGTCAGCATTTGCTGAGAAATGGAGGGAGTTAGAGAATATCACGCTAAGCGAGATAAATCAAACCCAAAAATCCAAAAGCTGAATGTTTTCTCTGATATGTGGATGCTAATTCACAATGTGGGGGGGAGGGGGATAGAGAAGAATAGAGTTACATTATATTAGGTAGAAGGAGTGAAGGGAGGGAAGGGGCATGGGGAAAGGAATGATAGTAGAGTGAAACAGACATTATTACTCATGTACATACATGACTGCACAACCGATGTGATCCTGCAATATGTACCATCAGAAAAATGAGAGATTACACTCCATTTATGTATGATTTATCAAAATATATAAATGCATTCTACTGTCACATACAACTAATTAGAACAAATTTCAAAAGTTTAAGAAAGTCAAAGTCAAACCAAGCCATTCAAGGCTGTTCAAAGGAAAAATGTAATACATCTTTGCAAGATTGACTCATTCAGTCAACAGCACAAAACCCACTCTTTATTTTGTTCTTTAAATTTATCACATTTAATTACTGACCACCAAAATAAATATGGCACAACTGCAGGTATTGAAGTGTTTTCAAATAGGAACTGAAAGTGTCAGAAATAGAATTGAGGGGGTGCGAGGTCAACACATGTACTTGCAAAGCTGTTTTGCCTAGCGTCCCCACTGACTCATAACTTGTCACACAGCAGAGGCTCTGCCTAGCTGTACTAAGGCACTAGTCTTCTTTCATTAATAATTTATTTTAAATTTATTTGCGTGACAGACCATCCCCCCCAAAAATGAATTGCAATAAGAAAAATATTCAGAGAAACTTTAATTTCAGAAATGAATGCGAAGAATACAGCAAGAAAGTTTTTGGCGCTTCACTTCTAAGTATATTAGATAAGGTAATCTGAACAAAAAGTTACCTAATGTGCTTAGAAAACAGTGTGTGTGTAACGGAACTGTATAATTTATACTTTCATTATACAGATATCATTAGGTGTTTGTATTTTCCATTTGTGTCTTGTCTTTTGAATTATTTGATACAGTTCAACACTATTATGCTGTTGCTAATAGAAGCTAATATTTTTTGATATTGACATCTTTCTGCTTAACAGCCTAATGTGTAAACGTCTTTTGTGTATAAATGGCTTCTGTTTAACATTCTTGGAATTTCAACTTATGAAGGTCAATATAACCAGTTTCAACTGTCCTACATGTATTCAATCTATGCAAGAATAAGAGATAATTGGAAAAATTTGACAGTTTAGTTATCTAGATTTTTGGTTTATAAATTGGTCTGGTCTTCTACTGTTAATACGATAACTTCATTATTATTTATATTTGTGTTTATCACTTTGTCAGTGATGAAGTTGAAGGATAGTAGTTATTTCCATGACCTTGTTGTTGTAGTTGAGTACTTCTTGTGTGAACATGATAGTGAAGACATGTTTGCAGAAATCCAGGGGAAGAAGCTCTTTAGCATTTCATTTTTCACCATGGTCAAAACTTCTGGAATATCCTGAATCTGTCCAACATCTTTAAGGGTTATCATCATTTGGTGATATTAAGCATTTACTTGGGTCAATGATTGTAGGAATGTCTTACATTTTCATACAGCAATATGCATAGCAGTAAGATGAATTATGAAGTGCTGATGAGCACATGTAATTGTATGATTCAAAGTTTACCATCAAATATTCAATAGAAAAGACTTCCCATCATCTGTCATGATCCAGCCCATGTGTAATGATGGTACTATTACTTCAATTACATAACAATTTTGCTATTCAATATTTTTTTCACGTTTATTACCTGATTTGATCCACACAACAACCCAGTGAGGTAGCTAATGTTAATATTCCTTAATTGTCCTCATCTTTTATAGATGAAAACTGAAGTGTAGAGTCTTTATATATTCTCCATATCTGGTATTCTTGGATTGCTAAAGACCTAGCACAATTCAATTGGGACACAAATAGAATACTCTATTCCTTTGAAAGATGATGGAAAACAAATAAATAAGGTAATTTTAAATAGTGGTAGATATTCCCTTAAAATTGAAAAAGGTACTAAAATCAATTATAATCACTGGGGTGTTTTCCAACTGTGTGAATAGGGAAGGTCAGAATGAGGGCAATTTTAGGACTGAGTGGACTCAATCAAGTAGAGATGACAGCAGAATCTCTAGTGTGATAGTTCTTAGGAAGCAGCCAACTGATATGCTTGTAAACTTCAGGTTTACAGGTTCACACAAAGGCCAGCGCAGCTGTACCTAGCCACGTAAAAGTGGTACACAGCATGTGACCGCAGAAGGAGGCAGGGTCAGATCTTTTCAGACACTTTGTGCATATTTTGTGGTATATGAAATGGAAGATCATGGAATGTTCTAGGCAAGAAAATGTCATCATCGAATATGAAATTTGTAGAAATCCTGCTTCTGCGCTTCTGGATACTTGGATTTTGGTGCATGAAGTTCGACAAGGATCTGTGGTGGCTGTCCATGTAAGCATTTCAAATTGGACTCGCCTGTGGCAATGACGGGGAAGAGCAGTAGACAGACAGCAGGCATGTAGAATAGAAGTGCCTGGAGATTTGCCTGGAGATTAAAGTGAAAACAAAAGGAAAAGAAGAAAGAAGGATGGCCACTAAGCAGTGGGATGAAGCCCGTAGATGATGATATCGCTGATCAAGGAAGGGGTAAGTAGGTGAGAAACCGATAGGGTAAAGTTGATATGTTTATTAGAATTAAGTAAAAAATGTCACATAGGTTGCCGATGTGCACTTCTGATGTTCAGTCCAGAGGAGCGAGTAGGTTGTTATCAGTGTCAATCTCTTTGGCAGATTGCATTTAAAGACATGAGAATAGATGACCTTATCCAGAAAGAAAGGGTTTATATAATGAAGGGAGACCAGGATACTGAAGCACTTCAGCATTTAGAGTTTTAGTACAAACCATTTGGAAATAAAATTACGACAGCTTCGATTGTTTCAATTTTTACTAATGGTTGTTTTTCCAGAATATTATAGGTAACCTAAATATAATAGTACATTTCTATATCTATTAATATTTATATCAGTAAAAATATTAAAATATTTGTATTTAATATAAATGCAAATGCTATATAATGTAAATGTGCTATCAATGCAATAGTATAGTTCTTTCCTGTTTCATATGTATACACTACAAATTGTTAACTTTTAATATTTTGTATTAGACACCCTGTTCTTATCTCTTAGTCCTGCCTCTTCCTCCCCGTTTTTTCATGACCAGAATCAAAAGTAGTGGAATTTATAATAAAATGATGCTTGGCACCAAATTTTCATTTAACTCAGACAGAACTTAGTGAATTTATGTTTTCCCCAAAAGATTAAAAAAAAAAGTTTCAAAATAACGTGAAATCATTTTTCTGCTGTTGTTCAACAGAAATAATTGTTTGTTAAAATAGTGCAACTTCCATATGAAGCTCACTGGGACAGTTACTATTACCAGATTATCTAACTTTGTAAATATATAGCACTTCAAATTGTTCCATTGCATACAGTGATCGAAATATTATTTTTCAGGTTTAGAAGGTATTATCCTTCAAAGCAAAATAATATAGCTTTTTCTCACCCACAGAAAACCAATAGAAAGAACATATGCACTCATAAATATTTCAAACAACACCAACAAAAATGTAAAACACACAAAAAGAAGAGGTAACTGAACTGTTGGCCAAAGGGATGCAGAAGGTACCAAGCTAAAGGGCTTAAAATGAATAATTAATATGTGAAAACAACCAACAAATTAGACCAGACCTAGAACATTTCATAAAATGGAAAGTGAATGTAGGTCTTTCGTGAAGACATAAAATCTTTGTAGAATTTTATTTCCAAAGTAAGAAACACTTCCAATTGCACATGGAGCATATTTATGTTGAACATATTTGGTTAGAGCTCTTTGAAGATCAAGAGGCATATGAAATGGCAAAAGAGTGAGGTAGTATATGTCAAAAATTATCAAAGTGAATGTAATTTCTAAAACATTAATCTGGGATCTGAATTCAGAAACTTTGGGACCATATTAAGCTGCATAAGGAGAGTATTGTAATACTGAAGCAGTGCATAACATAGTTCAAGCTGAAACGAGTGTCTTAGAGATCATCACCCTTTCTTACCAATACATCTAGGTCTTAGACTTTTGTCATGTCCTCTAACAAAACAAGGTCCAATAAATCAAGCTCAGCACATGGTATGAGGTAGCACGATTTTGTGGGGGGACTCTCTTGGCTAGGCATTTACAGCCTGTGGAAAAGCCTCTCCATTACACTCAGGCCATTAATAGTTATGTTTCAGGATAAAATTTATTGTGGAAAAGCTAGACAGGAGCTCAGGGTAGGATCTCTTTTGCCACAATATGAATTTCTAAAAAACTCAATAAACATCTCAAATTATGAAGGATGCAAACAAAATCCAGTTTATTCATCTCATACAATTCCGCCACAAAATTTTGAGGTTGACTTGAAGTCAGACAAGGTCAGTCATTTTCTGAATGTTTGTTTTTGTTCCTCTTCTCTTAAGCACTTGCTATATAGTGAAACTACCTCCTAGGAACAGAATGTTCTCCATTGCTGAAGAGCCAACCTCACTAAACAAATACCATGTCATCAATTACCATTTGAAAATGCCTCAGCAAATCTTCTCAAATCTTCTTTGAAGTAATCCTTCCTCAAATCCTCTTTGAAACTGGATTTATACAACGGGTAAGTGGGTAAACATCTTGTGAAATCAAATGGATGGAGGGGAAAACGAATTTTGTCATGCATGAAGTTGTTATCTTTAAAGGAATTCCTAAGTGGAATTCTTCCACAAAGTTCTGGGAAATCCAGATGGAGGCCTGTTAGACCAAGAAAATCTGATCGTATGGTGGGGAGGTTGATGAGGGTTTGTAGGAACTCAGTTTAAGTAAAAAAAGGAACAGAAACAGCTCAATGGACACATATACACTGTCTTCAATTATCAAATTTTACATGATTCTTATGACAGACAACATTCTGATACTCCTTACCTAACCCTGGCCTTATCTTCTTATCATGAGGACCTGGCCTTAAAGTTAGGTTTAATTCTATTAAGCATCTTGACAGACATTCAGTGGTTTTTAACAAAGAATAAATATCATTATGAATTAAATGCAAATACTTCTAGAGTTGCAAACAGTATATTCATATCATCCATAATAATAATAATGATAATAATAATCCAAGCATTCTTACCCTTCAAATTTTCACTGACACAAGAATGATACTAAAGACCCTACCTAATAATACAAGTTGTTTAAAAGACTAGCTACCTTGAGTAATGTTGTGCTTGAAGTAGAGATTATAGCATGGAATTTGCAGCATTTATAGCATCATTGATTAGCACAGAAAATGAAGTAGATTAAGATATAATCTACATGTCACCCTCAGTACATTATAGTGCTTGTATATAATAAGACATTAATACCTGATTCATAATAATGTGTTAATAACTGACATCATAGTAATCAGCTTAACATAAATTTATAACTTCACTTTACATACATTTATAGTGCCAAGTGCATGAAACATAAAATGCATATCTCAGATTTAGGTGTAATTTATTAATTACCATCTATGAAAAATTTCAGAAGAGCCAATAGTGGTTGGAGGCATCACCCTCTTTGCTGAATCTGAAGAACAGCCCAGTTTAGCTGACTTTGAACAATGGAGAATACCAGATGGTGCAGACACAAGCATCACTTCCTGTCTTTAAATCTAGACGGAAATCTCAGGATTCCCCTTTGTTCATTGCTTAGTTGTTCTCTCCATTTCTCTCTTCCTTTTTTGTTTGGGGCTAATTGTGAAATTTTGAATGTGGACTTAGATGATTTTTATAGGGTTGTTATTAATTCATTTGGGGGAGGGATAATGTAATTGTGGTTATGTAGAAGAATGTCTTATGCCTATGAGATACAGCATAAAGTCTGTGGAGGCATAGTGTGAGGTCTACAGTGTATTTTCAAATGCTTTGAGAAATACCCCATCACCATACATAGACAGAAATCTCCAAATGCGGAAAATTTTAACACATTTCAGATCTAGATGGATAAAATGTGGATGTGTTTTGTAAGTTTCTGTCTGTTCTTTTATGTGCTTGAAAATTTTTTATTATAAAGCATTGGGGCCCTGTGATGGTCAATTTTATGTCAATTTGACTCGACTCTACTACCCATTTACTTCATCAAGCACTAATCTAGGTGTTGCTATGAAGTTATGTTAGAGACATAATTAGCATATATAGCCAGTTGAGCTTACGTTATTATCTTAGGTAGTGTGGGTAGGCCTCATCTAATCAGCTGAAAGGCTCCATGGAAGAATTGAGGATTTCCTGAAGAAGAAACTGTGAGCTAAAACTTCAGTTTGTTCTGTAAAGTTCCAGCCTTCCTGTGCATAGGGAAAGGCCTGCCCTATTGACTTCAGACTTGCTTAGCTAACTTCCATAGTCACAGATGCCAATTATTTGCAATAAATCCTTTAATCTGTAATTTCTACCAATTCTGGTTCTTTTGTTAAAATCTGACTGATATTTTCCTCCAGACACTTGGTGTATTGTTGTGAAATGTATAAGTAACACACACGCACACATACACACACACACACACACTGCAGAAAGATAAGTGCTATGTTAGAGATCCTTATAGTTTTCTACCACAAACTCAGACTGAGGGCAATGTTAGAGAAAGTTATGTCACTTCTCCAAGGAAGAGATACACAATTCACAATTTTAAAACCATCTCACAACAGCAAAACAGTAATGGACTTTATTTTCCAACATATTTAAAACTAAATTAGTTGATGAGCATAAAAAGTTTGATGTAGGTATTATATACAGAGACTGGAAACATAATTTGAAGACAGTTGCATGACTTCATTGAATACAATTTTTAAAGGGGATTTTCTAACAAACAGTGGGGATTTTGTGTAGGAACTTCTCATTTACAATTTTGGTGAATAGATTTACTGTTCTATTAAAGGCAAATGCAGACAATACTTACATTTTGCAGATATATAACAACTTTTCATATAAGATTGTTTTTTCATGCTTCTAAAAAATCTTAATTTTCTTAGTATGACAGATTATCTACAGAATCCAGTTTAATTTCCTCACATCATCTGTTGAGATTACAGGTCTATACGTAGGAACTAAATTGCTTAGAATTTCAAGGTACAATCATTTAAATGTTAAATTATAAATTATATTCTGATATTTCTCAGTTTACGCCAAAACAGCCCAAACAGCCAGTCTGGAATAACAATGAGAAAGTGTGGTGAGGATAGATGGAATGAAATTAAACAACAACAACAACAACAACTTCAGGTTGCACCCTGAAGAGTAGCATCACCAACAGTTTTAAGTTTCAAATAAATGATTTAACTTTTGACATGCTTCATTCTTGCCACCACAGTTGTAGTACCTATCTTATTATTTCTTTTTATGGTCATTTGGGTTTTAATATATGAAATTTTACCTCTTGTTACCTCTTGTTTTAAAACAACTGCTACTATGGATGTAAATTTTCAATCGATGCTTGCTTAGTTTATTTTAATGATCCAGTCATGAGCTGTTATAATGAAAGCCTAAATACTCAGGTGCATTTTAGTCAAGGAACTAAATGAAAATTGAGAAAACAGTTACTGGCAATAGGTGTGTTTTGTCTGATCTATATGCAAAATAACCTTCAATTCTGTTTTTATTTACTATTGTTCAGTCATAGGAAATTATCCTGGAAATCAGAAACCGCTCGCATACGTATTTTTAAAAAGTCAACTATACATGAATATGAAATGCCCAAATAAATAAAAATGGTGTTTTGAAGACTCTCTATAAGCAGAGCAATTTCAGAAAGAAAGGGAATGCAAAGAAGTATAAAATGAGAAGTCCGGCCGTACCACAAGGACAGGCTTAGCAATCTGAGTTCAGTTCCCTGCAATAAGACACTTTGGAAATCTGTTTAAGCTTATAGGTTAGATTAATCCACTCTGCTTTTATAACTACAGATGCTTACAAAAGGCATTTTCAAGACAACACTCAAAACCTATCAAAGAACATACTTTCAAAATATTGAAGAATTGATTGATGGATAATCAATTTAGTAACCTATGCTTTTTAAATCAACAACTTGAAAAATGGTCAAGTCCTTCTTATGAAGACCACGATGCATTACTATTGTGGGACTTTGCTTGAATAGTAACGATAATAAACAAAGTTTTAAATTCAACAGTAATAAATATATGCTAATCATGTGTTTATATTTACATATACTAAATATCATTTTCTACCTATACATCTCTAGGTTTCAGTCAGTTTGGGTTTTGCAATCAAAACTAAACAACTTTAAGATTTCATTTTACTCCAATTAGAATGGCTATTATCAAGAACACAAGCAACAACAGATGTTGGTGACGATGTGGGGAAAAAGACACACTTTTCCATTCCTGGTGGAGTTGCAAATTGGTGCAGCCACTCTGGAAAGCAGTGCGGAGATTCCTCAGAAAACTTGGAATGGACCCACCTTTTGACCCAGTTATCCCACTCCTTGATTTATTATACCCAAAAGGACTTAAAATTAGCATACTACAGTAATGCAGCCACATCAATGTTTATAGCAGCTCAATTCACAATAACTACATTGTGGAACCAACCTAGATGCCCTTCAACAGATGAATGGATAAAGAAACTGTGGTATATATACACAATGAAATATTATTCAGCCATAAGCAAGAATAATATTATGGCATTTGCAGATAAATGAATGGATTTGGAGAATATCATGCTAAGTGAAATAAGCCAATCCCCCAAAAATCAAAGGCTGAATGTTTTCCCTGATAAGTGGATGATTTTGTATAATGTGGGTGGGAGGGTGGGGGGGAGAGAAGAATGGAGGAACTTTAGATTATGTAGAGGGAAATGAGAGGGAGAGGTGTACAAAAAATGGTAGAATGAGACAGATATCATTACCCTAGGTACACGTATGATTACACGAGTGGTATGAATCTACTTCCTGTACAATCATAGAAATGAAATGATGTATCCCATTTGTGTACAATGAACCAAAATGCAATCTGTAAAAATAATAATAATAAAAAATTAAACTCCAATATTCTTATTTTTTAGGTTATGAAAATCTGATGCATGTTTAGTTATTAAACAATTCTAAAGAGCAAGTAATTCCAAATGTTTTTGTCTCCTGTCACATTCTTCTTCCAAAGTTGGTGAGAGACTCACATGCAGCATGCTGTGACCATTACTTTATCTATAAAGACTAGTCTTATGGGTGTGAGGCAGAGAGAGTAATTGTTGGTCGGGAATTGTCTGCGTTCCCACCCTTGTGATTAACTCACACGAGAAGGGATGTGGCAAGAGCAGATACTGGAAAAGTCAAACTTGAGATAGAAAACGTGTTCTTGTTTTTCTCAACTGATTATGCTCGAACAGTGCCAAATGATCTTGCAAGCTGGAAGGCCGACCAGGACAGCAGAGGGGGAAACAGCATTGAAAAAGAGGGAATCTCCATTTTTCAAACACTCTTTTTGTTATTCAGAGCACTAGTAAGCTGGCATTGAATGAACGTTTGTTTAGGGTTTTATATGATGACTATACTTGTCTGCTTACAATTAATTTACGTTACTAGTGAAACATCAATTGAAATTTATTATATATTTCTAGTTAAATTGAACAAAATTAAGTGATCTTGTTAATGAATTCATGAGAAGGTGTGACAGTCAGTAAAAGTGCCTTCTATGTGGCTGGCCAGCATTCGGGACCCCTTCCGATATGTGCTGGTACTACCAACTCTTCAGCTGTAATCATCAAAACACCTCTTTACATTGACAGATGTTCCCTAGGGGGCAAACCTAGAAAATGTTGTCCCTACAGAGAAATAGCGTTAAGAAAGTCAATCTGAGCAGTCAATAAAGAGAAGACAGACGAAAGAGAGAGGGGAGAAGTCTGGGTTTGGGGAGGGTGAATTCATTATTGAAGACCTCTATTTTATTTTATTTTTCCAAGAGAAGCAAAAGTTGAGCAGCTATTAAAAGTGAGGGAGTGGTTTGATGTTAGTAGACTTCAGGGTTTGATAAACGATATGATTAAAGTTTTGCAAAAATAACTTGCCAAGGAATATTGAGAGAGCAGCTGAGGTTGAATAATAACTTGAAGTGGTGCCAATCAGCAAGCTAATGAAGTAAGTATTCCTGAGCAATGTGCAGCCTCCGGGGAATCGATACACAGAAAGCAAACGGTGGGATTGTGCAGACTCTGAGTGTTCAGCAGGGCAGGTGTGACTCTGGAACAAGATGGAAGGAAATAAGATACCAGGAGAGAGTGAAAGCAAGTGATTGATGATCAGGGCCAGCGTGGGCATCCGGAAGTGAATCAATGAGAAAAAATACACCAAGAAAGAACAAAAAACAGAGGGGTATTAAGAATTCAAATTTAGATAAATTCCAAAAATATGTTTCATGGTAATAATATAGTGGGGCAGGTGAAACTCTTAAAAAATGTGGTTATTCAAGGGGTTGGGTGTATGTATATTCATACAAGGAAGAGTCCTGCTAACAAATAAGACATCCAAACAGGCTTGAGCATTAGGGACATGTCGTTGTTTATCTGGAATGTTTAGCTAGCTCCCCTTACTAATCATAAGTGTTAATATTTACATACACTAAATCTATCTATCATTGTCTACCTCCTCATATCTAGATGTTTTAGACAGTTTCGCATCACTGTAATAAATATTTGAGATAATCAGTTTATAAAGAGAAAAGGTTTATTTGGGCTCACAGTGCTGGTGGTTCCAATGCATAATCAGTGGATCCGGTTGCTTTAAGCCTGTGACAAGGTAGCACATCATGACAGGAATACATGGCAGAGCAAAGCTGCTCTCCTCATGGCCATGGAGTAAAAAAGAGAGTGAAGAAGAGGGGTGGGGCCCCACAGTCCTTTTGGCACATGACCTGCTTTAGTTAGCTTTTGCATCACTGTGCCCAAATTCCTGACAAGAACAACTTAGAGGAGAAAAAGTTCATTTGGGGTGCACAGTTTTGGAGTTCTCAGTCCATAGAGGGTCTACTCCTCTACTCTGGGCCTGAGGTGATGCAGCTTATCGTGACTGAAGGGCCTAGTAGAGGGCAGCTGCTCAGCTCAGACAGGGTCAGGAAGCACAGAGAGGAAGAGGGACGTGGCTGTAGGGCAGATGCACTATTCCAGGGCCCCAGTGGCCCACCTCCTCTAGCCATGCCCCACCTACCTATAGTTTCCATCCAGTGAGCTCATTTAAACGAAGAGCTGATTATGTTACATTTCTCGTAATCTAATCACTTACCTCTGAATATTCCTGTATTAACCAGAGGTTTATGGGAACAATTCATATATAAATCATATCTTTCAAAAATCTGAAAACCTCCCAGTACCCCTCCTGCCTTAAAGGTGCCAGCAAACTTCCAGTATCATCATACTGAGAAGAAAGACTTTATTTGCCACATGGATTTGGGGAACATTTAAAATCCAAACTATAACACTAGATAACAGGAAGGTTTGTTAATTTTTTTTCAAAGATCTTACTTCTCCTATTGTAGTGAAGAGTAAATATACATATATTGTCTACATACAGTGATTAAATGTAATTAGTTTTTGTCTCTAATGATCCTTTAAACAGTACAGTGGGAGGATTTTTTCTTTTTCTTGCCAATAGATAAAAGTGAGGGGAGGACCTCACAGTTTCTCGTCACTTTTAGATAGCATAAATTGCACACGCGATCTCATTATTTCAGCAAATTAAAGTGTCCAGATAGTAACTGGTGTTTTAATCTCTATTCAAGATAATAGGACTTCCTTTCCTCTGCCAGCCAGGATCATCCTCCAGAGATCTTATGGCTATCAAAAAATAAATTAATTTAAAAAACAACTAGGGTAGGTTTCCTACATATTATCACTCAATTCTAACCCAACTGTCAGATGCTACTTCTTATCCCTCACATTGGTGTGGAAGGAGAAAAAAATGCAACAGAAACAAAAACACTTCCTGACTGGTACTACTGCACAAAGCTGTCATTCATCCTGTACCTAGCATGTATTTAATGCTGTGGTTTCTCTTACAGAGTATATGTGGGTTCTTTAAAGGCAACTTGTTGGTTTCCATTAACTACAATATTCACAATGTGACTGATGCCACAAGTAATCTACTTTAGACTTTGCCACCAGGAGCTTAAAGCAATCTTGCTATAGGAGGTTGTCTTCTGGGTGGAGATCATTTTGAATGACCTCAAGCTAATGTTCTTCGGCAGGTTATCACACCCAGTCCCTAAGACCCATGCACTTTGACCTGCCTTGTTCTCAGATGGAAGTTTAGTGACTTTACAGCTGCAGGTCTCCAGTCTGCTGCCAAGAATGCTTTGTCTGCCTTCCTCAGGCATGAGTCACCTCCATGTCTCCCACTGGGCAGAATTCATGTCAAGCTTGTCGGGTGGACCTATTAAAATCCCTCTCATGAGGCTGGGGCACGCCTTGCCTTTGCCAGGAGGGGTAGTGAGAATCCCAGCACGGTCATCCTCCTCTCAAAATCCCAGGCCCTTAAATTATGCCCACTCTAGATGCATAATTATCTTTAATTCGAATGAGAATTTTGGGTGAGGAGCTGAAGTATTGTTTAATTAGTTCTCAAATATTATCATTGAAAATTTAATTTTAATAAAATAAGTCATGATTTATGTCTTATCACTTATCTCTTACAAGTGGAAGTTTCAGCGGAACTTCCTGTTTGTACATAAAGGATAAAACCTGTAGGGAGGGACATGTTTGTCTATACTTAGGGACAGAGACATCAGTTCAAGGTGATGCAATGACAATGCAAAGAGGCATAAATCATAAACAATTTAACAAAAAGATGACCTCTCAAATCCACTCCGGTACTCTAATTACCAGGAAGAGTGGAAGGTGTTGATCCAATATTCAGGCTCTGCAAGAAGCCTCTGAGTGAGGTTAGACCCTCAGTTGGGCTGCCTGAAGCACACAGACCCACTTGGAAAGACGTGAGTCATGTCTCAGGATCTGCTGCAGAACAATCCCAGACAATTAGCCAAAGGGCTTGTTATGGACTGAATGTGAACCCACCCACAGATTCACACACTGAGGCTCTAACCCCAAAATGAATATTTGAACAAAGACCCTGTAAAAAGACCATAAAGGCTAACAGAAATCATGAGTGGGGCCTTACGTTGATAGGACCTATGTCCTAATGAGAAAAGAAAGAAGCAATGGAGATCTCTCTTTCTCTCCACACCTGACCAGAGGAAATGCCACATGAAGACAGTGAGAAGATCAGCAATATGCAAGCCAGTTAGAGTCCTCACCAGACACCAACCATGAGGGCACCTTTGTCTTGGACTTCTAATCTCCAGAGCGTGAAAGAAAATGTATGTTGCTTAGATATCTAGCCTGCAGTCATTTTTTTCTGACAGCCCTTGCAGATTAACTCAGCTTTTACCTTTAGTGTGATAGTCGTTTGCTCACATCAAAAATATGACACTTGGAAAATGAAGAACTTGATGCTCACAGAAATAAAGTCAAACCTCCTTCTTCCCCCCAATACTGTGTGCCCCATTCGCTTCCACTCTAATATCCTAAAGGGAGATATTAACTCCTACAGACACTAGGCCAGTCAATGATCTGTAAGCCTAATTTTTCAATCACAGGACTTATTGTATATGGATGGGAATAAAGTCATATTTTTCACGGGGTATCAGGGAGTTGCCTTTTGGAACAGCTATCAATTTTAATTTTAAAGTTGTGTGTGTGTGTGTGTGTGTGTGTGTGCGTGTGTGTGCATGCACACATAAGCACATGAACATGTCTCTAGGCATGATGCATAGGGAGGTCATGAGGAAAGACAAAATACACAGGGACTGGACTGCATAATTGGTTTAAGTCCTGTTGCATTAATGGGCATTTACATTTCTACCCTCATATAAAGTTAGTTACTAACACCAGAATAAACAACCTTCTCCTGTTTTAGTGTTTTTCATTGCAGATGAACTTGGTGTAAAATCACATTTGTTTTTTCTAAAGTCAAGAATATTTTAAGAGATGTACAGGACAGAAGAAATCAAGTAACTTATTTTAAAAATATTAAAATGGGGCACACCTATTTTCCTAAACATTGATGACATTCACACTTGGCAAATGAAATAGCGTTAACTCTGTGAATTCTTAGAATCAAAGTTTATCAGCTTCAATACTTACTAAAACTTCTCCTTCTACTTGAAATATAAAGTCACCTTTGTTAGACCTCTCCAATCAATGCTTTCTGAAATCTAGGCTTAATTTGTGTTCTCTTCCCAGGCATTTTAAATTCCAGCTTGTATTCTAAATTAAATAATTTATGTTTTTAATCTTTTTCTTTCCATGAAGAATGAATAATCACCTGGAAAAAGCACTTGATGGTAATAATTGTCTCATCAACATGTACTAACCCTCATTGTCCTTTAGAGGACGTAGGAAATATCAGCAGGACTTGGAGTCATTTTATTTCTATCAATAATAAATAAAAGAAAAAAGCCTAATTTATTCAATTTTACTTAAGAAATCAAATATTTGTAGATTTCATTCTGTTGGGGAAGCATCATATAAAGAATATTTTAGTGTTAAAACCTTTTCGTGTAGCTATAGTTAAGAAAGCATGCTTCAGTCTTGCTTTAAAAAGTGTTTTAAAAACGATTTTCGTTGATCAATGAAAACTGTACATATTTGTCTTATACATGTTTTAGAATATTTGTATATTGTAGAATAGCTAAATCAAGCTAAAGATGTGCTATCTCACACATTTATCATTTACTTACAGTGAGAACATTTTTTAACTCTATTAGCAATTTTTAAAGGATACAACACATTATTATTATCTACAGTCACCATGTTGCACATCTGATCGTTTTGAACTTAATCTTACTATTTAGCTTACATTTTGTATCCTTTGACCACCAAATAGAACATTACTTGAAGACATTTGCAAACATATTTCAGTTTAAATTTTACTCATTTTTTTTAAGTTATATTTACATCACACATAGTTGGGGTTAGATAGCAGTCATCAGTAATTACGTGATAATCATTCTCATTGTGGTGATGTGATATTTGAATATAAAGATAAGGCATTTAGTGCTTTGAAGTCTACTTTGTCATAAATAGCTAATTCAGCTTTCTTTTGATTATTGATTACACAAGCATGGTATTCCTTTTTCCATCTGACAATCTGTCTTTTCTTTCATAAATTTAATCACCTACATTTCATATATAATTAAACTGTTTAGATTTGAAGCTGTTTTATTATTTAAATTATATTTATTTCCTGTTAGTCATTCTAGTTCTTCCTATACATCTCCTTTTTATAATTTGACTTTAATTATGATGTTTTCAATAATATCTCTTTTTATGATTATTTTTAGTGACTGCTCTAGGGAATCTTATATACATAAACTTTTAATATTCAACTAAAATCAATATTTTACCACTTCACGTGAAGTGTGAAAGATTTCCTGAACTTCAAGGGCCCTTTACCCTCTATTTATATGTTATGCTGCCTTATATTTTATAGTAACATATAATCAAAATCCCAACCATAATGTTACAATTTTCCTTCAAATGTCAAAGATATTTTAAAAATTCCAGAGGATAGTAGTATAAAACTTACCGGGTATTCACCATTTCTGTTACTCTATTACTGATGCTTCAAGTTTCCCTCTGGTAGTCTGTCTTTAACATTTCCTTTAGTGGAGGTCTGCTAGCAGTTAATCTTTCTGTTCAGCATTTAATTTTATTTTAAATAAAAAAGCTAGTTAGGTAAGGTGATAGATATGTTAATTGGCTGTATTTTGGTAACCATTTTACTATATATATATATATATATATATATACATTAAAGCACCCTGTGGTACATCTTATACATAAACAATTTTTATTATCAATTGTATCTCAGTAAAATGGGAAAAATATTATATTTCCTTCTGCTTTCCATATTTTCTGATGAGAAATCTGACACCATTCAAATTCCAATTGTCTAGAATACAATCCACAATGACTCAGCATGTGAAGAAACAGGAAACTCAACTCAAGTTAAAAAAAAAGAAAAAAAAAAAAAGATCAACATAATGCCCTTG
Organism: Sciurus vulgaris; assembly: GCF_902686455.1. Lineage (NCBI taxonomy): Eukaryota > Metazoa > Chordata > Mammalia > Rodentia > Sciuridae > Sciurus > Sciurus vulgaris. The sequence continues at coordinate 16,954,219 of NC_136470.1, read as the reverse complement.
ACCTTGTAAAACCTGGGCAATAGGTGAATGAGAAAAAATTGCAAAGAACTTAGGGTAAAGAAATGGAAACCTAGAAACTTCTGAGACAAATCCACAAGATATCAAGCAAGATAGTAAGGTGTGTGAAAGGGTTTCCCATACAGTGATAACACAGGCTGACATTTGTTATAAACAAAATAACTTTCTATACTTGAAAAGAATGTGTTTCATTCTATTAAATATACATGAAAGTTCCTGGTCTATAAGATTTATGCTCTGACCAACTTTCATTAAATTTGCCTTCTACTAGTTGCTCAACTTTTATTACTAATGAGCTAGAAAAATTATCACACTCATGTTATTATAGTAAAACTTCCGTTTTTCTAGATATAGTTTTGCTTTCCCTAAAAACTAATCTGCTATTCAGGAATGAAAAATATTTTCCCTGCTATTCTAAGGCTTAAAACAACATTTGAAAAGAACACTTGTATATGAAGAAAATAATATTTTAAATCTAGAATTACACTAATTTAATTTTATTCATTTCTTTAGTGATAGCCACCTGAAGTCTTGAGTAAATCATATGAGTGCATAATCATAGAGTCATATTACTCCTTTGGTTTCCTTTATCTAAGAATGGACACAGTGGAGTGTTTAGAAGGTTTCAGCAAAGAAAGAATGGTTGGATACACTGGACACAGATTAACACTGGATGGATATCAAATTAATTTTTTTAATTGAATTTATGGAAACAGTTACAACCACTACATTTTGTTAAAACTCATCTTGAAAAGCCAAGAGAGAAATAGCATAGAGGATAAGGCATATATTTGATCCTCTGAGTTCAAATGAATTTTCTTTTCCTTAGAAGCTAAGAAGTACTTTGTCTGAACTTGAAAAGGGGTTAAATTGGATTTGCTTTAAGTGAAGAACTGAGCTTGGAAGCTGGGTTATATCTTACATATATCCAATAACTATTTTTTTTCTTTCTTTCCTTGGCTGAAATATAATTTAATGAAATGCCTTTGGAATTTAATAATTTTGTAGTCTAGTTTACCAATTATGAATGTAATTATTAAAACCAGTAGAAACTAATAAATCAAAATAATTCATATTTTCTTTAAAACTGCATATACAACTACCAATGATCATTACATTCCATGCTTTTAGCTATTGTATCCTAAAATGTAATAGGCTGGCTGGCATCTCAAACACCAAGACTGATGACACAAAATGACGTGATTTCCAGTTATTATCTCCGAAGGCGTGTCTCCATGCAGCAGGATGTGGAAATGTTTGCTTAAAGGTGAGAAGCAGGTCTTAAAACAATAAAATGGCAAGAGGAAAATCTAAAATCCCTGACATGGTGCCTGGGAAAGGGATGCTTAAGCCTGAAATCGGGATGGAAGCACCAGGTGAATTCACAGACTCCATGTGTGAGAAAGTTTGCCTTCTCGGATTCTCTAGATGATTCATATTTTCTGCGTTAATAATCTTTTTCTAATTTTATATGCCAGATGAGTAGAAATCTTGTAGCTTACACATGTGGAATGATTATGTCCTCGTTCCTACACACAGCCAAGGTACACGTAGAGCTTATGCAGAAGTGGGGAAAGAAGAGGAAAGAAAAGAGAAGGAAAACCTCTGGGAACAGGCTACTCAGGGGCTCGGGACAGTCAACAGCCTAAGGACTTGAGGTCTTATTCTGTTTGGGGATGATATAAAAATATTAACTAATTGAGGAAATGGATGTACAGTGTAAAATGGTTAGTTATCACAAGCTATAAACTTGCCTATCTGCCTTAATTTTCTGGTCTCATTCCCAGAGCAGGAAGATACAGCCAAAAGGTTATGCAGTTTCCTTTTATATTTCATATATTTTATATTTCATATTCTCTGCAGTTCCTCTGAAATGATCAGTTGTTTCTGAGTTTTTCGTGGTGGGACTTCTAGGACAGTGAGGGGACCCGCTTGTCCTGGGCAGACCTATTGCGTAGCCTGTGATACTCTCCCAACACCACCTTTGCACAACATCTTGTTGAGTGCAGCATCTCGCTCTAACTGTCCTCCCAGTCTCTGCTCTGGCTTCTTCTCCTGGCAGAGGCCACATGCTTCTAACGCAGCACCACTTCTCAACCACCCACAAAGTCCGTGGCATGCCGATGCTTCCCTGGGGAGGAGCAATTCTTAGCTCCACCTACAAGCATTCGAAGTCCTCTCTACAGTGGTCACACTCAGGGAAGAATAATGCTATCAACAAGTGCTCTTGCTGAGTACGCAGTAGTTTTATATAAAAGTACAGAAAAGGTACTTAAAACTCAAACCTAAAAAAAATATGACCTCTGGAAATAGCACAAGTTTCTTAAAACCTCTGGAAATTGCCTAAGTCTCTTAAAAACCTCATGAAAGCAAGTAAATATCACCGAATTTTTTTTTTTTTTTTTTTTTTTTTTTTTTTTTTTAATATCTGGGAAGAAAACCTAACTATGCCAAGGGCAAGTCCCTATGCTTCTTTGAGTTCATCCATTCCTCATTAGTACCCTTATCAGCAGCCCCTGGACATGAAGCACCCGCCATTCCGAAGGAGCTGACCTTATCAGTGCCACATCCTGCCCCTTCCTGCCTTAGTTGTTGATCTTGATCTTCCTTCTTCCGAATGCCCTTCTTTCTGGAAAACAAAAATAAACAGTACTGAGCCTTAAAACATGATTTATATTTGACGAGTGTCACGATATCAGGTTCCTTCTCCTTCCACTTCTGGTACAGTGTATTGCTCCCAGATTAAGCTGCTCTCTCAACTTTTACTAAATATAGTTTATGTATCAACACTGGTTTCTCTTATTAACATTGACAGAAACTTTTTTTAGTTTTAAATAAAATAATTATTAACTGAAATCAGTCTTTGTTCTCTGATATTATGGGTATGTGAGGCCTGATATGAAGGATTTATTTTATTTTATATTTTTAATACTGGGAATACTTTCTGCTTGGCCACAGGGGGAAACAAGATAGGTGGAATTTCAGGATCCCCTAGGAAGAGATATCTTTTAGTACACTTATTATTGTCCTCAGAAATGTTCCATGTGTCCAGTTCCTTTATTTCTTGTTTTTTCTTCTTGATTTGACTTGACTTGATTACACAGAGGCCAGGTAATACAACCCCAAAGCATGCTGCCTGAATCTACCACACAGCTTATACCCACTGTACCTATAAAACTATTCTGAGTTCCCTTCCAGTTAATTCCCAAAATGGACTTAGGCATTCACTCCTTTCAATTTTGATTCCCTGTACAATATGACTCTGAAGCTTTTACCCTCAAGAAGTGGAGTCTTTTGCTTTTGGGTTGGTCTGATAACTTGTTTTCATTACTTGAATGCATCAAAAAAAGCTGTTGAGGTGCAGGTTTCAAATCAGACCTCAAGAGGCCTTGTACCATCTACTGGCTCTCCAGGGACTTCTGCCTTCCCTACGTAAGCATGCCTGGGTAGCCCACTGCAGGATGAGACACCGTGCAGCACAAAGACAAAGCATTTTGCCACCTACCTGGAAATTCTGCAGATGAATGCGGAAATCTATGCACCAGAGGAAGCACCTCCCTGCACTTGACCTGATTACTGATCCACAGAATCATTAAGTAAAAATGATGGTGTTAAAGACACTGGGTTTTTGATTAGTTTGATATATTGCTAATTTTTTGTGTTTTTTTACTGCTATATTTTGTGGTAACTTAAACAATATAACCCTTCTAATATACCTCTTCTTATCCAAAAAATAAATTTCAAATGTTTTAACATTATAGTTGAATTCTTTTACCGTTTTCTCTAGACCTATATTCCTAATCTCAATCTTCTCATTTCTTCCCTTGCAATATATTTTTAATTCATATGATGTGCATGTTTTGTCTCAAATACAAATTTTGTGACTCTGTATTTCCATATTTTGCATGTGCTATGCCCTGATATAATACTTTCACCCATTTGTTCTTTGAGTAAACTCATACATTTCTCCAGATCTGGTTGTAATATTATTGAGTCAATGAAGAGTTTTCTCAAGTCTTCCTAAGGAAGCAAACACTTCATTCCCTGTGTCTGCAAGGATTTTCATGTGTCTTTGATCTACAGTATTTACAAAATGATGCTGCATGTTTTACATCTCCAGCACCTGCCCTAGTGGTAGATAGGGCTGCAGTCAGCTGGATTGTTATTCAACATAATTTGCTCCCTACTCTCTAACCTGCTTCTTAGGAGAGCTACACTTGATTTCCACCTTAGCCAGCACTACCATGTCAGCTCTGCCCCAGGTCTTAGGAGGCACCTTGCTTCTGTTTACCATTCAAAGAGCTTCTATTTAAGGAGCTACTATACTTTGCTTTAAAAAAATATATATATATATGATCCATAAGGGAAGATGTTTTGCATTTTTTCTCTGCCAAAACTGTGCAATGCACAGAATTACATGATACCAGGTTGCAACTTATGAATTAAAAACGCAAATGTAAACAGAATTGGCTTATTGCAGAAAGACAAGTGAGATTTTCCGTTAGCTCTTTCCTTTTCTGAGTTGTGGCTGAACATTCTTACCACACTGCAAACATTTGAGCTTACAAAACAGGGATGAAATTGGCACATTTTATGAAAATGCTGCCATCCTACTGCATTTTTACTAAACCTTTCTGATGAAAATATTTTTCTTGGAAAAACAAGATAGGTATGTTTTAGTGAACCATGGTAAGAGAAAAAGAAAATATTTAAATATCTTTTCATATGTTCACAAATTAGACTGTTACAAGCAAAATGTAAATTTTCATGTATATCTAAGTTTATGTGACAGCATGAAGTCAGTACTTTAAAATATACATTTCCTGATCTACTCAAGGAAAACATGAAACTAATTCCACCCCCTTTGGATCTGGTTTATGCCAAAGGATTTCTAACCTTCACAACCATGACATGTCCTTTGCTATGCAAGGCTAAGTGTGACTTCCGTTCTCCCTCTAAATTTGCTCAAAGTTTATTGTGATCTACATGAACCATGCAGAGAACACAACCTACACCCATTTGAGCAATACATTCAATTCACCAAAGAGAGAAACAAGGAGAGATAAATACAGGGTCCAAATAAGGAATAGGACACACTGATGTAAATATGTTAGTAGATGTTAAGTAAGAGTTAACATCTTACTTGCAAAATAAAAGGAAATGGACCCTCACAAGGTCCCTGAAAGGAAAGAATAAATTAATATTAAGAGGTCTTCATATTCAGTCATTGCTGTAAATGTGTCATTTCAGTTCTCAGGAAGAAAGAACTAAGAAAAGTGCAGGAAAACTATTTATGGCTTCAGATATCTGTGTACCGATGAGGAAAAAGCTCTGTAATAAGTCTAGTAAACAGAAACTTGAAATATGAAGACAGTAAAAATAGTTTAATGCATTAAATAGTTATGATGAGCCAGGGTACAAGCGGTATCAACCCATTTAATCTCATCTATTAGAGAGGCATACTATATGTAGTACAGAGAGGCTGTTTGGCACAGAATCACATAGTTGACTGGAAGCAAAGTTGGAATTCAAACCCAAGCCAGCAGACTCCTGAGTCTCTCTCCTCAACTTCCTATCAGTACTCACTTACCTATTCTTGAAGGTAACTGGGATCTCACACAAGCACCTAGAATATTCTTGTAATCCTGACTCAGAAAATGGGTGGACTTTAAGAGATTCAGTTCCGTTTGGTGAACTCACAGATCCACTCTATCTACTTCAAGTTCAGAGGTGGTGTGGGGGGAAGCCCTAATGAAAGGTATTAGTTGGACACAGGGACAAACAAGCCTGCAGTGATTTGTAGGGGCCTATAATTTAGAAACTGAATTCTAGGTTTGATATTTATCCAGACAGTATTTTTTTTAACTTGAAAAATGCCATCCTTGCCCATGAAACCGCAGAGTAAGTTATAATTATGGATGCTTTCAATTTTGAAAGCTGACGAAGGAGCTCACAAATGGAACGCGAAAGTGAAGTTTCATTGTGTGTTCCAAAGAAGCAAATCCAATTGCAATGAGAAGCCTCAGGACTACATCTTCAGAATGCCCATGAGGTTGAAGCCTAGCACAAGCAGGGAAACTTGTGTTAGCAAAAAAGAAGACACAAAATTGGGGGATTTTTGAATCAACCGTGACTGATATGTAGCAGTTTTCTGGGGCCGGCGGCGGGCGCTCCCCTTCATGACCTCACTGAGAGCAATATTAAACCTAATCCTCTCTTCCTTATGTGTTGCCTCCCTTGACCTTCTTTTTATTTTAAAGATTATATATTTTGAAATTATCGCATGGCACAATAGCTTTGTCTTTTCACTCTGTTGAGTTCTTCAATAGGAGTAGATGGATTAAGTTTATCATGCTGTGCTAATACTTGGCACAGTGCCTAGTACGCAACCAGCAATTTTCAAGAAATTATTTTATTATAAGTAGCAGCAGGGAGGCTGATCTGTCACATGTTGTCTAGTACTGAAACTGTATAATTTCAGCTTCTTGGCTGCCTACAGTATTAAAAACTCCTGTACCCCTTCAATATGTATACATATTGAATACTTTTACTAAAATTTTTAAAAATTCATAATGAATTTGTCCAAAGATGAATATTTAGTGCTTATAGTTAAAGTGTATCTCCATAGTCTGTGGAGATAGATGGATAATGAATGCAAAGATTCTGATTATTCATGATCCAGTACACCTCCAAAGACAGATAATCAAACACCTAGGCAGCCGGGCCAAGTGGGAAATACACTAAGCAGATGAGAAGCATCTAATTTGGCACCATCGCTACTGCAGTAGCATTCAGGAAGAACTGAGGTGGAAAGTTATAAGTAACCAAGGCATCTTTATGAGGCAATTATATTCATTCTGGCACAATTGTTTGGATGCCTAAACAAAGAGTGTAACTAAGGATCAACCAAAGACCAAATTCTAGAAATAGAGAATGCCAAAGGATAAAAAAGAAACAAAAAAATCTTGAAAAGCCCTCTGACAGACAATATTTAAGAATGGAAGGCTGAAAGTCAGATGTATATTGGGAAGGCTATTTTAGCATTTGGAGGACAATAAATCAAGATTCTGGATTCATAGTTTCAGGCAATGTTTACTAAAGAGGTAAAAAACCACTGTGAATGGCAATGTTGCAAAAGACAGTTTTCAAGAATGAGAGTTTTCTATTTAGAAGATGAATTTAGCAATGGTGTTCAGGATGGATGAGGGGAGAGCAGATGCTGTCCATGCTCAAACCAGAGGGGAGTGTTCCTGGACCCAAATTTCAGCATGCTTGAATCGTGGCAAAGAGATATGGAAGGAGGCAGAAATCCTTGGGAATATTCGGGGGTAATAAAATGTACATTTAATAAAGATCATATAAGCATTTAGCCCAGAGAATGGTACCATAAAAATAGCATATGGTGATCCAATGTTGCACATAAAATGGGTGTGATAATTAGGAAACATGTAAAACCAGCCATACCATCCAGAAGAAGCTTCATGAAACAGTGTCAATTTAGTTGAAACATAAAGAAAACACAAAGAATGCGAAAAACAAGAGAATATGTTGGAATAATTTCTAAGAAGGGAGTCAAAACATGAGCTCTCTTGTTCTAAGATCATAATTATCTACCCTGGTATTGGTGTGAAGCAGCAGGATTCAGACTAATTGAATCTACATAATCATACAGGGTAGTTGTGGGAGGAAAGTTGGGGTGGATAAAACTTTTTGAATATTAATAGTATGTGAACTCAATAATTAGACTTAAATTTAATGTGGAAGGCCCTAAGGGACTTTGTAGTCTCTGGGGGAAAAAATGACATTTCAAATTAGTGTTGGAAAAATATTCATGTATAGTGGGGCTGAGTGTGATAAGGGACTGAGGTTCCACATAAGGCTAGGATAAGACTATTATATTGATCTGATTGTAAGATTTGGAATATCTGGACGGCCAGGGTCCAGCCCTAGCAGGGATCGTAGTGGTCACAGGTGATGGAGGAGGCGTTGGCTAGGTGGAGAACAAAGCAACACAAACTCAAGGAATGGATGCTAAGTTCTAAATTTTATTTTTTCCAAGGCAGCCTTTTATACATTAAAAGGTAGGCAGTTACACATGTTTTTTTCAGAACAGGAAAAAGTCACAAGGAGAAAAACAAAAATATTTTGTATGATCATTACTAGACTAGACAATGAAATATTCTAATTATTCTAGTAATTGTTTACTTGTGATAACCTATAACTAAACAATAAGACATATTAATATTTAACTGATCATAAAGGTTAAAGCAAGTTCAGTAGGGTTGGATAAACGTCAGTCGTGTGACTACTGTTGTAGTTAATAAATGCTAGACATTTTAAGCTAACAAATATATGATATCATCTTATATTGTGTGAACTTAGCATTGAGGAACCCTTTATTTCTTCTGTTCCTGTTATTCCTTCCTGATGGGGTTGGAATTATTTGCCTAGTGTTTTAGGTCATCTGAGAGTAGTCAACAGGGGATTGGCAGCTAGAATCTATTTTTGTATCTTCTCATAACAATCTTGGTTACTCAAAGTTTCATAGCAAATGAGTAAATCTGAAATCACTGTTCCATAAGAAGTCTGATTTTTATGTTCTAACCCTGGTTCTGTTAAGACCCCTATTTTCAGGGAAAACACATAAAATATTAATAGTAAACCTACACATATTAATCAAGCAAGGAAGGAAAGCCCACAACCCAAATTCCCAATGAGATGAGACTTTGCAAACACCTTTATTACGCAGCGGAATCCTTGTCAAGCACTGAGGGGAATTGCAGGTGGCGTAACAATGGACTAGAAGAATGTTCGTAGAAAAGAAAGGACAAATTGGTGGAAGACAGGCTCTTGGTGTTCCCTGAGAGAAAAGAAGAGGAAAGAGCTGAAGATAGCTGGGCTAGTGAGGGATGGTGAAGGGTAAGCAGGGGGAGCAATCTGGAAAGGAAGCTAGGTCACTGGGCATATTTGAGTACATTTCTTGGAAGCAGATGAAGACACAAAAACTAAAGAGTTAGTGAATCATTGGAGCTAGTGAGTTATATCTCAGTAACTTTGATATAAAAGCACTAAACTTAAGTGAGTGATTTCTTTAAAAAACTGAATAAAGACTGAACTGAACACAGAATTGACACTTGGTGGTTCATTACCATTACAGACCAGAAAGGAGAAAAGTCAATAGAGAAATTAATGATGATGACGATTAGGATGCTGTAACTATGATATATGTAGTTAGAGAGCATTTATTCTGAGCCAGGGACTGTGACAAATTTTGCTTTGAATGCTCACTTACACCATCTTTGGAACAAAAAGTAAATTCTGTAGATGTCAGTAACTGAGAAAGCAGAGTTTAATTATCAAGAGAGGGCAGATTTTCAAGAAAAGCATGGTTATATCTTATGAAAATACAAAAAGGGTTAAGATTCCTAATATCCAATTGAGATAGGTTCAGTAACTGAAAAGCTTCCTAAGGAGAAGCAATGACTCTAAAAAAGGGCTCTGTGCTGTTCAATGAGAGATGAGAACCAAACAGGGCACAAAAATCTGTGTGGAAGAAAGATACTTGTATACTAAGACAGAGATGGCATTATTATGACAATTTAAAAGTTTGCAGAGGATTCCTATTCACTGAACTCTAACAAGTGTGATTCTATTCATATGTGTTCTATGGTGTCTTAACTAGAATCAGTTCAGTTGATAATATGTATTTCCCCCCCCCAAAAAATAGTGCTTAAAATAATAATAAAAATGTCTCATTCATTAAGACTTATAATAATCAAGGGACTACATTAACACTGATACCAACAGCACTTCAGGAAATATAGCATGACATGATTTCTAAGTTAACAGAATTGAGATCTAGAATATTAAGTGATTTTCCCTCATTGCTTAGCCATAGGTGCCAAAAACAGGTTTCCAGACCAGAGCTGCATGGCTTCTTGGTGTCTCCCAATCCCACAACTTCTTGCAAGATTATTTTATCTCTCTCTGCTTCTAAATATAGAAATAAAATGTTTATGATCTAAACCAACAAAGACACTGTGTATATTTCATTAACCCAAAATGTTGAGGAACTGGTCTTAAAATATTTGGCAACTTGATGCTTTTAGTCCCTAAAAGGTTATTCATGTTATAAAATTGGCAAAGACCATGATTAATACCATTCTTCTTAAGAAACCTACAATTCCATATAAAATAAATGAGGAATGTCCCCAATGTGGGTTGTGCTCTGGAATGATAGGAAGATGTCAGCTTAAGCTGAGAAGAGACAGGTCATCATTATAATAAACCATCTGCTGACAGATGAATTGTTTTTATGTTGTTAAAATACCCACGGAATTTCCATCTGAGGTCATTTTTAATTGATACCACCCATTATCTCTCTTGATCCACCTTTTTCTCAAGGTATGCTATGCTGAGGTTTTGTTTTTGTTAACCTGCCCACGCATGGTTGACCTACACAAACACACACATACCCTGCCTGGGGTCTTGCCAACATAAATACCAATGATGTTCACACTATGGGAAGACAAGCATTTGGGTTAAAAATGAATGTGGAGGTCAATTAATACCTAGATGCAAGCTTTTATTACTTAGCTAACTGCTAGAAAAATGACAATGTTATAGAAATAGAGTGTCTACAAGTTTAGAGTCAAATAAACGCTTTCTTTTTTGTTCCCCACCAAATATAATATGTGCATAGGAAGCAGCAAAAGACATGACATCGTTAAGCATGGTCAGAAATCTCAGAGGCCTTTACATAGCTTTTGTAACACAGTGTTCATTTACCTTAAATATCACCAAGGAATTATGTTAACTTAATGAATTTTTCACACACACATATGTAAAACAAACATACCTAATGAAAAGAAATAAGTTAACTAGGAGTATATAGTACTCAGGTAGTTACAGAATAGGAGTTTATAAATTATTATGAGTTTTACTCAAAAATAAAATCAAAAGTTGTAAGTATAAAAACAGTAGAAACCACACAAGGAGAAGGGTGGGCTTCATACTTAGGGAATATTGAGTCAAGTAAAAAACCTGTGAAAAAGCCCTGTGAAATTAGGGCAGAGCTAAGAGGTGAGCAAATCTTGCACTTGGGAATTAATATGAAAGATGATTACAAACTATACACAATTATAACTACAAAATGTCCCACTAATTCACAGGCACATTTACAGAAGCCAAACAAATTAAGATAACTCCCTTCCATTCTTGCTGGATCACTAGTGTTATCTTGTACATTTTCCTTCAACAACTGTTCCCCCACCTCTGGGTACCTTAGGTGACATTTTAATATGTGCACATTTACTTCTGAATCCCTTGTCCCCTGGCTACAAGAATTTTATCTGGAGTCATTCTGTTCCAGGGTAATCAGAAAAAGGTGGAACTAGGAGATAGAGAGGGAAAGGAAGACAAAAACAGCAGGAGAAGAGACTCTTGCCAAAGAGGTTGCAACAGAGATAATGATCCCTGTTCTCAGAAGGCCTTCCCAGGAAAGTAACTAAGACACTTGTGAATGGAATTGATGGGACAGGCCACAGTGCTCTCCTGGCACAATGCACCTCAGAAGGAAAGTTAAACCCTGCATCCCTAAAAACAGCTAACAAACACTTCCTTTACTGTGGAAGACCAAATGGGTTAAAAATGGTCCCATGCAACTTTTATGTATTTTAAGTTTTCAAATTGCATCATGTCTCTCGTGAAATAAAAAATCAAAGTCGTAATTAGAAAGACACTAAATGCTTGGATGAAAGGTCAGACTCTGAAGAAAAGGAAGCAATTTTTAGCCTCACATATGCAAACTGTCTGCAGCGGAACAGACTTCAGAAGCATCTCATTTCAACCAGCGAAGGAAAAATCAGTGAGCTGAAATTAATTGCAAAATATCGATCACTGACTGTGCATCATGCATAAAATAGTGTTTATACCCTTTGTATTTAATATGCAATCTATGTATTTTTATTTTCATAAGTACAACAAATGTTAAAGCAAAGCCTCATTAAAGAGATTAATATGAGCCCTGTTTATCCCTTCATTACTCTTAGTGCTGTAAGACAAGGGTCCCAAACTTGAGTGCCTTTCTGTCGTAACCAGAGAGCCTCAGTAAGTGATGCAATTTCTCTTAGCTTTAATATGGTAGAAGGCAATTGGAATTGTGATAATTTTGAAATCACATGCTCCATTTTTTTTAAATTCAATTTTCTTAGGTCATTTGGTAAATGAAAGAAATGGGTAAGTGTGTCACCGATAACTTTCTGTCTGCAAGCTTTGACCTATCAATATCTGAAGTCCCTCAATTGCATGTCATCCTATCTCAGGAACTTTGAGGATCCTCATGGCTGGAAAATGTACTAAAATAAAAATGCAAGCAAATGAAAACCTTGATTTTAAGGAAATATGTGTTTTCCCCAACTCAAGGTTTTCAAACTTTAATTTCTGAAGTTACTTATTTTTGTAAATACATTTTGCTAAGCTGTATTTGAGATGTGTTGATACTTCAAGAGGAAGCTGATAACAAAGGCAGTCGCTCTTAAATGACTTTATCAAAATGAATACTGAGGGACTACAGCTATTGCACTCTCAAGTTAAAAATGCAAACATGCAAACTTACAAATAAAAATACAAATCCACAAACATACACACCCATGTTCATGAAGACACCTATACATTCACATACATAAATATGCACGTACAAATCCACAGGAACATCACATGCAAATGCATATATGCACAGAAACACACACACACACACACACACACACACACACACACACACACACATACAGAAATGCTTTTGAACCTTTTGCCCAGCCTTCTTAAAGGTATAAAATTCCATATGAGAGAATTTCGTACTCTCTGCTGAGGGTGGGACTGTTTGTTTTAATATGGATCAGAGTTTGCCCAGACCCCATTCCAAATTGCTGACCCAGGTCACATCCTAACTTTCCTACCCCTCATCTTGACCTTGATGCAACTGAAAAGTAGTAATTACGTCTTTGTGCCTCTCCTTTAATCGTTTATGTGTTTACTCCTGGTTATTACATCTCACACTGGACAGATTTCATCTCTCCTGTTCCACTGTCCACTTTGGATGGCATGAATCTTTATGTGTAGATGGCTTCTTTAAAAAATTGAGGACATAGAAGTTCCTTCTGATCCTCGGCTGTGGTGGCATAAACATGGATATATTAATCTGCTCTGGGATATTATATTATTTTTGAAAATTAGATTTTACAATATCCTCAATACACTTAACTATAACAGGAAAAGTTTTAAAGACTGATACTGAACAAAGGCTGATTTTAATAGTCATCTGAGCATATAGCCTATTGATTTTAGAAAATTCTGAGATTATTATATACCTTGTAGCTTAGTTTCCTACTATATAAACATAAAGCATACTATCAGTAAAAATGTAATTAAAATGTTTAAAGAATCTTGGAATGGCTCTGTGGTATTGAGAATTCTGTGATGGCTTCTGACAATTCAGTTCCCTGGTCTACAAACCCTGTCTCCTCCTCTTACTAATGGAAGAGATATATGAATATGATGGATGTCACCACCATAGTTATATCATGTGAAATGATAAATTGAAGGGATTTTGCACATGAAATTGTGGTCCTACATCCATTGTTTGAGGTAATCCCAAGGAGATAATACTAGAAGACCTAATCAAATCACTCTTTCAAAGTGAATTGAGGTTAGAGACTCTTGCTGATCTTGAAGGCACAAACCACCATGAGTTATGTAACTACAAGGAAATTAAATTTGCCAGTAAGCACATGAGCTTGGGAGAGTATCTTGAACTTCGGTTATAAATTCTACCCCAGTAGACACCTTGATTTCAACCCTGTGAAACCTGAAGCAGTGGATCTAGTTAGATCATATCCAAGTTCCTGACCTACAGAAACTGTAAGTCAAAATATGTTTGTACTTTTAATCTACTAAATTTTGGAAAATCTGTTATACAGCACATGAAAACTGATGTAGCTTTGCTAATACAGTCTTGCTGAAACCCTTTAAAAATAAAAGAATACAAGATAAATCATTGTAAAGACCTTTATGCTCCTTATATTAATAATACCAGTTCAATTCTTGCCACATATACTCATAACATATACTCATAACAGTGTGATAGAATAATTTCTAATTTTCTCATTTCTCCACTCTCTTGGTGTTCATGCCTAGCAATTTGACTCATACCTCTTCCCACTGAGAGGTAAAGTATATTTGCTATACAGGGCCACATGACTTGATCTGACTTGTGGAATACTGTGGAATTGATAGAGTGCCAGTTCTGTGTATCTATTTGATCTCTTAGGACTCCACCAAGTCCTGAGGAAAAACCCAGACTAGCTTTCTGTGGTATAAATTATAAGGAAAAGTCCAAAGCTCTTAATTAGAAAACTCATTTTCAGCCACTCTTCCTTCTGACCACAGCATTTAAACAATCTAAGTTGAGAAAAATTAAGACTGGTTAGATCACCAGGATTATCAACCCACTGATGGGTAAAGAAATAATAAATTAATTGTTTTAAGCAATTATATTTGGGTGAAAATTGTTTGACAACAATATGTTGGTGATAGATAACAAATGCATATGTTAATGTGTATAATAAAAACAAACATCATGATTGGGATGTCTTTTGTTTGGAAACTTCTACATTTTTACATTTGTAGCAGTTTTGGATCACTTACATGCACAAAGATTGAACCAATACCCATTCCAGAAGGTAACAGACTGAGCGAGGAAACAGCCAGGCCTGTCTGCTCAGGCATTTCTTGGCCTTCCTGTGTGGCATTCCTTTCTTACGGATACAGGAAGGACACTTTCTGGAATGAAGGTCTTATGATCTACTATCAAACAAGGTAGGTCAGAGAATTTAGCCAAGCTCTTATGAAAGATGGGAAGGTGAGAGTCATATTTCTAGGTTTAATGGCTGACTTTGAAGGAAGTGTGTTCTAATTTCTATCACCTTCCTTGGGCAATAGGAATTCTAGTTTCTCCTCTGGAGAGAAAGAGGAAAGAGGAAGGAGAAGGTCAAAGACCCTTTGATTCCTGCTCTTCCAATATCCTCAGTTCAAGGTATTCAACATGCCAGAGTAACATATTTTGGGGTGTCATTTTCTGACTTCCAATAATGTCTCCAGGTTAAACATTGTCTTCTCTTAACCTGTATCTACTGATCCAAGCTCTATCTCCTAGGGAGATTCTGCCTATTAAGGTTCATACAGGGCAGATTCAACCCCTAATGCACCAGATTGGTAGGTTATAGCAGTCCTTGCAAACTAATATGGCATCTAACCCAATCATCCTACTATTTTGATAAATTGTTCTAATACAGCAAATATTTTTTAACCAGATTTAAGCTCATTATAGGTACTTGATTCCAGGTATCTATAAATCATATTTTGGAACAGTGCTTGCTACTGCATATCATGGACTAGTAGTCCACCTTCTACCACTGAAACCAGGTCATAGATGTGTTTAAATTTACTCAGATTTGAGTATGTTCCAGAAAATTCAGAATTAATTAATAAAATAACTTATTATGATTGTGTTCCTTTGGAATACTCTACTACAAAGTTTTCTTGTTTCAACCAAATAAGAGGAAAGAGAGAGCAATATATTTTATAAATGATGTATCTACCTATTCGTTTAAAAGAAAAATAGCAAATTTTTCTAATCTAATTGTGGTAATTAGATTGCCTTACAATCTCCACTGAGATCTGCACTGAGTAGAAAAACACAGGAAAGGAAATTGTGGTCTAGCAGTTCAAGTTCAGCCTGGCAGAGTTAACACGTTAGAAAGCCGTCACCATTGTTGGGTTTTCTGTGACCAGTTTTAGGTGGTCACAATAAAAACTGTGGGTGTTTGATTGAACAGGCCTGTTGTCAATCCCACCCTACTTTGTTCTTCACAACCCCACTCAGAATTTCAAACAAAACAACAACAACAACAAAACCCTTCACATGACATTAGGTTAAATGTCAGATAATTTGTGGCCATATTTTAAAAGATTGACTATGTGTGTGTGAGTGTTTGGATGTAAGAGAGACAAAGACAGAGAGAGACATAGAAGTTGGGTAGTGTATGGAAGATGATAAATGTTGCTAATTGGAGCCTCCAAGTCCCTTCTAAGGGACGTATTTTTTTTTTTTTTTTTTTTTGCACTGCTTTTGCAACTTTTCTATCAAGTTTTAAATTCTTGAAATAAACGTGAGAGAATAGAGGTCGTAACCTAAAGAGAAGCAGATGTCTACTCTTGTGTATAAAGTCCATTACTTTTCACTGTATCATTGTGGAAATACATGATTTGACAGGTAGAAATGTTAATACAGAAAAATCTAACAGTAAGCATATGTATTTTTGTAGCACACAGCTCTCTATGGATGTCACCGATTTGACATTGTAAAAAAGAACTGTGCCACATTTGAGCAAGTGGATTAACTCAGATATTTAAATTATTAGATATTTAAATTGATATTTAAATTATCTAGTTACTACGATAATTTGCTCTTTTTCTTCTAAATAGAAAAATAATAACTTTGTGTACCCATGTTTTCTAAACTTGAGGATACATTGCAGAAATTTCTGCTAAGCAGATGTTTTCTTGTTTGCATGTAAAATGGGTCTGTTAATGTTTTGTAATCCAGCATTTCATGTTTTCCAAATAGACTTGTTCAAGTGATTTGACTAAAATTTGCTAATTTGCCAAGATAAATATTTTTCTGAGTGCCAAAACTTTCAGTCTTTCTGTGACTGATTCTTGCTGTCACTCCTTCAGTTTAAGCACGAATGTCAGGGGCCTGAAATGTTTGCAATTCTCCTCCTCTTTCTCAGATGGTTCAGAATTACAGCTTTACTCTAGGGTTGAATGTGATCATTTCAATCATTTTTCCATTCCCCAAAGAGACTATTATTCTTTTATAAAGTGCCTATTAGGGAAGACATCGGGAATTCAGAACAATTTTATTTTTTGCTTATCTTCCAAGGGCCATGAGATCAGGATCCAGATGTTCTGACTCAGCCCAGGGCAGGATTGTTCCCTGGCAAAGGAAAGTTGAAATTCTGCATGTAGGAGAAGAGGAATGGGGATATATGTGTCTGAAAGACAGATACACCAGCATAGCCATTTCTAGCGTATTTACTGAGGCAGAGAACATGAAGAAACTTTAAGAGACTTATGTCCTTTGACTCCGACCACTGTTAACGCAGTTGAAAAATAAGCAAGGATTACATCACAAAGTGAAATAAACTTAGGAAGGTCATTAAGAAAATAGGTTACCTTATTTCATGCACTCGGGAAGGTTCCTTAGAGGAATAGCAGACTATGATTTTCAAGTGTCATTCCCCTTTCTATGACTCATCCTTGGCCTCTCTTTGCTCATTTTCATGTTCCTGAGGCTCCCTCTTCCTGTTTCTGTGATTTCTCTCCCCTGTCTTTCAACCAAATGAAACTTTTGGAAACAGTTCTGTTTAATCCATTTTTACTTCTTTTCTTTGTTCCTCCACACTTCCAACTACATTTGAGTAAATTGAGAAAATATTCCAAGAAGAAAAATAAAAGTCAGTTTATGTTTTAAATCTTTGAACAATTAATAAAATTATTATGAAAACATTTACCGTGTTTTTCAATTAAGTTTCTTCATGTCTTGGTTGCTCATTCTGTCTCCTTGATCACAGTTCATCCCACCATTCAGGATTTTACCCAAACGCCCTGTCAGGAAGTTAAAGCCTGCACAACCCATTGCCCAAAGCACACTTTGATTTCAAGCACATTGTGTTACCAAAAAAATACCTCACTGTAATTTCAATCTCTAATGCTGAAAATAATGTGATTTCAATGGTATTTGTGAAAAGTAATTTGACACATGCATATGTTAAAGTATACCATTTTAAACCCTATGAAGCAATTTTAAATATAGGCAGTTTATAGATGTAAATGAGACTGAGTAATTGACACAACAAATAACTCTAGTGGCACAATCTGTAGCTATCAGCTTACTTGGACATTTGCCAGTCACCCTAGAAATGGTTTAAAGTCCCAGTTAGTGTGGGGGCACATTGTGCCCTCTTGTCTATTCCAAGACAAGAAATGGCCTATTGATTCTGACCCTACCTTCAGCTGAAGATCATTAAAATGAAAATATCTGAACTGTAGAACATGAGGCCAGGTGGGTCAAGTTAATTTGGCTTTCACATTGGAAATTTCCATGGAAAAATGATTACCCCTATCAAAGATGTCCATGCCAGGCAAGAGAACCCCGGTGTTATTAACACAGAGACACAAACACACATGCAATAAACTCTAGAGGCAACATTATATTTGATAAATAATATCAATGATGATTTATTTGAAATCAAACTTACACCTCTGGCACTAACCAAGTCATATTATTATAGAGTGTGAAAAGACTTTAATGTTTATCAAGTCTCCTTACCATACACTGGGGAAGAATCTTTACAATGTTTTCAGAAGGTGCTCAACCTATTCTATACTTTTCAGACTTTAGCATCAACTAGACTTGGATTTACATATTAGCTGCGCTTCTCCCCAGCACTGGGGTCTGGGGAAACCTTCTAAACCTGTTTTACTCATCTAAATGAGTGTAAAATGAACCACTTCATGAGTTTGTGGGGAATCTGTATGGTAATATATAAATTTCCATTGTAGTTGCTTAATAAATACAAGTTTCCTTATTTATCCCTTCCAGTTCTGGGAAGTCCATTAATGTCCTAATTAGCTTGTTCTGCCATTTAGCTGGAATAGTTGTTAGGACATTCTTTCTTACATTATAAACTGCCTTTCTGTTACTCTCATCTGTGCTTCTCAGTTGTGGCTTTGAGTTTCCCAGAAGTAGTTTCTGCCTCCTCCATAAGTCAGGAGGGGTTAACTGAAGTTGGTAGAATAACCCTGTGATTATCCAGAATCTATATTCCTGATTCCCTTAACAACAGCTCAATTGATATGGTTTCTGTAAATTTAGCTGTCCAGCCTGTCCTAATAGACAGAACTAATGAGGGAATAAATCAATGCCCTCCTCCCTAAACCATCCATAGTCATGACTCAGAATTCCTGGACACTATATTACTATTCATTTATGATGTATTAGACACTTTTAGTTTAGATTGCATTTTCAGTCACCTAAAACAATAATAATTTTCATGGAAAAACCCACTGGATTGCATTATGCACTTCCTTATCACAGTCACAAAAACCCATATATTAGTCCTAACTCTGACTCTAAGTAGAGGCTGATTGCTCATGTAATTATGTAATTAAAACATTCCCTGAGTCAATGGGATGGGATATTTATACCATGCAATGGAATATGTAATTGTACACATTTTATCACAATACGCAGTAAAATAATTTGCATTTCATCAGACATCTTTCTTTAGAAAGTAACTATTTTCTATTTCTCTCAGATCTAGTGTGAAAGTGGCAAGGTTACTAGTTAGTCCACTAAAGGAAAAATTAGAGAAATAAAAGGGAGGGGACATTATGTCATTTTACATATAAGTATATGCAGAGTGGCTAAGTAGTAACACTTCTGACATTACTTTCCTATTAATATCTACTGTACCTGGGTTTTGTAGAGGTTATCAGTTCTGACTTGTTTTTGGCTAAAGTAGTAAGTATGCTATTAAAAGTGGAATTAACGTTAAAACTCAATATGTATGCTGTTATAAAATGCAAATGGTAATAGTTGCTTTTAAAAAGACAACATTAAATTTTTAATGCAATGTTTTTATATAATTAAATATAATATAAATAAAAGTTTATGGAGTAGAGAGGCAGGCATATGTCTTTTAAAGCACCATTTTTCATAAAAATAGCATCTCTGGAAGTTGAATTTCTTTTAAAAAATGAGGTAACACTAAATATACTTCATCTGTTCTTTATATTTGGTATCCAGGACCTCAAGTGTGATATTTTTTAGAGTTTGAAATAAAGATTAAGATAGGTTTGACCAAACTTTGACTGCTTCAAGTGCATTCCAATAAAGACATTCAAAGGTGAATCATACTCCAGGAAACAAATCTAAACAAATCCATCAATAAAAGATTTCCTTATCTATTTGAGCTTAAAATAACTAACACCATTTTAAAAAAATTATTAATAATCAGGTCTTTTGTCAGCTATGCCTTACTGCCATGTTCTTTTCCTTATCAACTTAATCCCCTGATGTTCCTTACTAGGACTTTTAGTGTCACTCTTTTCTCTATTCCAAGTTCATCTGAGAGAGGAAGCTACTGGACAAGCGTGTGCCCTCCCTACCCCTTTACCACTGCAGTGTACGTCCACGTGGTTCGGATGCTGCTGGTTACACAGTGTTTGAGATAGTGTAGCCCTGACACACACATCACGCCTCATCTGCTTGGTCACAGCCATTGCTCCAGGAAGGACATGACTCCCAACACAATGCAATGAGACTCAAATTGCTAGTTTAAGGAACCGTTGGAAAGAATACACTTGTCCATTCTCAAGAGGCAAGATATTGAAATGGAAGCCTGAAAGCTTTGGGAGTCTCTTATGATTGCTGTTGTCATGGTGAATTCTATCTTTTGCTTTTTTGCTTTTGTTTCTTAACATGGTTTGAGTTCAATCTTCCACAACTTGTAACAAAAGGAGGTTTAAGTATATATTACTTCAACTTGGAAAACTTGGGATTACTTGTACCAGTGATGTTAACTGAAAACTATGATAGTATTTCTCTAAATTCAAGTCAGGTCCAAAATCCTGGGTCCCCAAGCTAAGACCCCGGTTCCTTCAGAGTGGCAGTTCTCTCCACCACGTATTTCCTCATTTTGTGGGATGGGATCTCTACACATGAACCCTTCTCCTATGTGTTAATTTATTGTATTTCTGCCTGTTTCTCCCTTCGTTTCTGTTAAATTTACTTTATTCATTTAGGTGTCCCACTGTTGGATTATAATTTTATATGTTTTTGGTAAGCACCCATCCATCATTATATAATAATCTTTTCCCTACATGACAGGTTTTTGACTTAAAATCTCTTTGTCTCATATAAGTATAACTTCCCCTTCTGGTGTGTCTCTTCCTCCTTCATTTTCATCGTGTGTGTGTGTGTGTGTGTGTGTGTGTGTTTCTGTGTGTATGTATGTGTCCTTAAAGCAACAATGATTCTCTTGGAGGCAAAATATAGTTGGAGAAGGTCTTTTTTGTCCATGGAGCCACTCTGTATCTTTTTATTGGAAAATATAATCCACTTACTTTTTAAGCTATTTTTAGGAAGTTTTTGTTTGGTTTTTCTATTCTTCTCTTTTGTCTTACTCTATAATTTGTTGATTTGTTTTAGTGTACTAATTTGATTCCTTTCTCTTTCTCTTTTGTTTATCTATCACAGATATTTTTTTTCATTGTGATTTCCATGAGCTTTACATAAAACATAGTTACAGCAGTTACTTTAAAGTAATGATAAGTTAACTTTGATTACATGCAAAAATATTACTCTTGACTTGTTCCCCTAGATTTTTTATGATTAATGCAATAACTTAAACCTTTTTTATATTTTATATCCATTAACAAATGATTGTAGTTATAGTTATTTTGTTGTGGGGTGTGACTTAAGAACAGACTGATCACCACTGAGAAGTTCAAATTTGAGAGTCTTTATTAAGCCAGCTGGCTGACTGTCTCACACAGTGCCCCAAAAATGGCTATTGGGAGAACAGCCCTGACCATGGGGTCGTAGGGGTTTTTATACCATAAATCAGTACATCAATCATAAGTGTCTGTTGCTATGATTCAAAATTACAAACTAACATCATGAAATCAGCAGAGAGGGAAGTGAATCAAAACAACCCTTACCTAGGTACTAACTAAAGAATGGTCACTAACATCCACACAATCATTGTTGACATCATCGTTATCATGGTGCAATGTTTAGAAATAAGAGAAACAGGAATCAAAAGAGAACAATTTTTGACCACATAAGAATTGTCATTTTGTATTGCTAAACACGTCATGCAGATGATGGGTACAGAGGCGGGGTGTTCCCATGGGAGAAGCTCATTTCCTACATAACATGGAGTCTCAGAGCAAAATGGAGTCTGCTTAGTCATTACCCAGATAGTCTGGCCTGTAACATTTCCACAGAACCAAATCTGTCAGTCTGTCACAACTTTAATATTTTGGCCTTTCAACTTTTATACTAGATTTAAAAGTGGTTTATGTACCACTTACAGCACTGGAACATTCTTTTCTTTACAGTGGGTTTTATACTTTCATATATTTTTATATTGTTAATATTCTTTCATTCCAATTCAAAAACTCTCTTTAACATTTACTAAATGGAAATTCTGGAGGTGAGGAACTCCTACAGTTTTTGTTTTCTAGGAAAATCACTCTATCTTCTTCATTTCTGAAAGATAACTTTCCCTGATATACTATTATTTATTGAAAATTTTCCTTTCTTCCAGTACTTAGAATATATCATTTCACTCTCTTGTCTCTGAGGTTTCTATGAAGAAACCCACTGATGATCTTGTTAAGGTACTCTTAACATCTGGTGAGTTCCTTTACTATAGCTGTTCTCAAAATTTTCTTTGTCTTTTGAAAATTTGGTTATCATATGTCTCTACTTATTTTCAACCTATTTGGGATTCTTTGGATTTCATGGGTATAGATGTCATGGTTTAGATATGAGATGTCCCTCAAAAGCTCATGTGTGACAATATAAAAATGTTCAGAGGCAAGATGATTAGGTGATAAGAGTTTTAATCTAATCAGTGGATTAAGCCTCTGATGTGGATTAACTGGGTGGTGCCTATAGGCATGTAGGTCACTGAGGTCATGTTTTGGGAGTTTATATTTTGTCCCTGGTCAACAGGACCCTCTCTGTTTCTCTGTCATGTCCTAAGCGGCTTTCCTCTGCAATGCCCTTCTACCTGATGTTCTGCCTTATCTCAGGTCCAGAGCTATGTAATAGTCTCACTGTAGTCTGAACTTCTGACACTACAAACCAAAATGAATCCTTTCTCCTTTAAGTCGCTCTCATCAGGTCTTTTGTTCACAGAAGCACAAGCTGACTAAACCAGTAGATTTTTTTTCCTTCTTCAGATTTGTTTCTCTTCACTTTCTTATTCTCTGTTCCTCCGGAACTTCCATGGTTCATACACTGTTAGCTCCATAGTTCCTTTTAACTCTTGTTGTCTTTCTTTATTCTTTCTCATTTTCGTTTCTGTTCCTCTGACTAGATAACTTCAAAGGACCTGTCTTCAAGCTTACTGATTGTCTCTGTTTAATTGACTATTAAAGCTCTCCATGGAATATTTAGTTTAGTCATTGTGTTCTTCAGCCCCAGAATTTCTGTTTTGTTCTTTTTTTATGGTTTCTATGTCTTTGTTAAACTTCTAATTTTCTTCATAGATTGTTTGTATGATTCAGTCTGGTTGTTTTTCTGTCTCCTTTTTAGTTCACTGAGTTTCTTTAAAAGGATTATTTTGAGTGCTTTGGCAGTTCATATAGCCTTATTTCTTCAAAATCAATTATTCTTGCTTTATTTTGTTTCATGATAATGATATGTTTCCTTGATCATTCAAAATCCTTGTTCCTTTGTGTTGGTACCTATGAAGAAGAATTTGAAGAACTGTGCTTCTCTTTTAGTCTTTAGAGACTGAATTCAGCATGGAAAGTCCTTCATCCACCAGCCTATCTGGAGGATCTGGGCAGACTGACTAGTTAGGGTTCATAGACATGCTTGTTATGGGAGTGTTTGAGTTGGATGTTGAGGTACCTGGGTAATTGTGCTGGTGGGCCTGACTCCAGGTCCCCAGGGTCTAGCCTGGCTATGTCTGCAAGGGTAGGTCTACAAGGTCTACATGCTAAATTCACTGGAATGGGCTAGTGCCTGTGTCTATGTGGTCAGGCCTAATGCTTCAGTCCATATGGGTGTCCCTGGAGCCTAGGCCACATATATGGGCATACTGGGTTCATGGCTGCTGGTTAGGGTCTATGGGTTAGTGCTGTTGACTGGGTTCTTGGTGATAGACCTGGAGTCTGAGTCCAGTGGGGTGGGCCAGGAACTAGTCTATAAGGGACTGCTGTGTGCATGGGAAGGCCTCAAACTTGAGTTTATGAGGATAGTCCTCAAACCTGTGTTCACAGTGGCTGGCCAGGAGTGTGGGGCTTCAGGCCAAGCCTGGCACTGGGGTGAGGGACTCTAACAGCTAGATCCAAAGGGGCCTGGTAACAGTGACATTGCGTGCTTTCTTTACTCTCTTTTTCCCTGTGGATGGTATCTCTCTTGCTACTGTGCTATGTCATGTAAGCTTGGGGGAGAGTTGATGCAGGTTATGAGAAACTCATTTCTACACATCATTTCTTGTTTCTTTGTTCCAACCAGGTTTTGTAATTTCTTACCTGGATCCCTTAGCTGTTTTGAAAGCAGTCTCATAACATGGATGGTGGTCCAAATTGATATTTCTGTGAGGAGATAAACACTGGAAACCTGTGTCCGTCATCTAACATTGTTTTTAACACATGAAAAATAGAGGTGAAAATGTTAATACATTTTTTACTCTGAACAAGGGATCTATAAGGGATTATTGCATACACCTTTGATTTCTTCAGGATTTGATTTTCCCTTAATGTGTAAAGGGAACATCAATGAGAGAACTATTACTTTTTCTGTGTTAAGAATTTATTCATTATCAAATTTGCTGTAAAGAAGTTTTGAAGTAAGTTACAACATACGAGTCTTCCAAGGGAAGAAAGAGATGAAAAGGTGCAAAGATTTTGATTTTGTTAGTAGAACAATGCGTGATTTTATGTAAGTGGCATGAGACAATTAAGAATGAACTAGCTTAATGAAAACATGAGATCTAACCTGTGAGAAATACAAAAACCTGAAGACGATTACATAAAACTCACTTAGCCCTCTGATGTGATGGCTGTGTGGTTCAGAGACTTACACTTATGAATGTTAAACAATGAGGATATATTCTACTAATCAAAAATAAAGTGTTTGGCCACAGGATGGCTCACATTTGCCTCTAAATGTGGTCCTAAGATCTTGTGCATGGCTGTTTTCCTAAACCCAAGACATGATACTTATATTTCAAAATGAATGCCGCTGGTTTCAAGTATTTTAAAATTTTATCACTTACTAACAGGTACCAAAATTATTTTGT
Source organism: Sciurus vulgaris (assembly GCF_902686455.1). Lineage (NCBI taxonomy): Eukaryota > Metazoa > Chordata > Mammalia > Rodentia > Sciuridae > Sciurus > Sciurus vulgaris. The sequence goes on along the minus strand of NC_136470.1, from coordinate 16,929,032 downwards.
AACTGCTGTTTTGGGGAGGAAGTTATTCATCTTCCTTTGCATCCCAAATTTCTATTAATGTCAATGTATAGTTTATATTGCCACAGGATTTCTGAAAAAAATATTATCATATTTGGAATTCTGTTTGTTTTAGGTGAGATTTAAGCACATATTAAATTTTAATCAACCTCTACATAAATGTTTAATTAAGTAAAGTAATTGTCTTATTATGGTTAATAATGATGGATAATAATAATATTGTGCACCATATTTCCCATTGCAACTAATCCCCATATTTAAAATACATTCCAAAGTGAAAATATTTTAAGGTTTATGGTCTTCTTTTAATAACTTCGTGCATCTATTCATTCTTTTTGTTTAAATAATAGGTCTCCAAAAAAGGAGTCCCAGCCTTATTTTATCAAAGAGGACATAGATACCCACATTGGTTATGTGGCTTGCCCAAGTCCTGCAAACATGCAGAAGGCCAGTGCTCTTTAAGATTTACTAAGCTGACCAAGCCCTCCAATAGCATTTGTCAAACTTTGATCCAAAAGATTTTTGGCATGTCTTCTAAGAATAAATTTTGGGGAAAAAAAATAAAAGTTTACTGAAATAAGGATATACTCAGCCTTTTATTTTTCCAGAAAACTTAGTATATGAAGGAAATGAGTATTTTTATTTGAGGTGCTTCAGTTTGATTATGTATCTTATATATTAAACCATGGTAACTGTGATAATGTACATGGATAGATATATAATATTCAACATTTTCTAAAGGCAGCAAAGATGGGTCACATATCCTGTTCAATTAGGTATTTATGTTGTGAAACACAAACTTGGAGGCACCCAATGAACAGCACATCGAATTTAGTAACTATGAAGAAAAAAGGAGTTAGAGAAGACCTTAACAATAGCAGTATATTTCTCAGTTTACTTTTCTAGATGAAATTTTTAAAGTACAAAAGAAATTACATTTCAGATATATATGGTAACTTTGAAATCTCTTAAAAAGAAGCAAATGACAAACTTCTTGCCAGTGCAACCTGGAGCCAACTGAGCCAGTTTGCTCCCTGCACAGGAGATTGATAACTTTGTGGAGGAAAAGAGAAATAGAGCAGTAATGTACTAAGCTCATATTTCAGAGGAACCGGAGATTTTGTAATGTGTGCCATTTTCTTTCTGTGTCAGGATATGAATATTTTTACATAATATTGCAAATCAGGCTATCACAATGTGTATTTATGATGTTTTAACAGGATAATTAACTGGATTTGCAAAAGACTTGGAGCAGTTTTTCAACATCCTATGCATAATAATAGGAGAAATGTACAATAAAGAAGTAAATAGGGAGAAAAATATAAGTAGAGGTTGTACATAACACAAGGGATTAAAAATCATGGGTTATGTGGTGAGCAACATACTTAACTAAATAAATTATAAATAAATAAAGTCTAGTGAACTCATTTAAATACTTAAAAATGTTTAAAATGCTTGAATAAAGTCTAATATAGTTGTTTTCTAGTGACTATTTAATGAGAATAATTTTTAGGGAATGTGATTGTAAGTAATAAGGACTTTAATTTATGTCATAGGAGGTCTTCTCTTTTATATATAAATAGTAGGTTAATATGTTAGATTGGGTTAATATGTTAAGAATCCATCATTTTCATGCTAAATGATCCTTTTAAAGTGACGTCTCCTTCACCTTTGTGAAAAGGGAGGTGGTTGCCAGGCTCTATCTACTTTCTGATGTGCTGAAATGCTCTCTCTCTTTCCTCCTCTCTCAATGCAAATGGAAAAGTTGGATGAGAAGTTCTTTAGAAATATTAGGAATTTGTAAAAACTTTATTACATAAATAAAAGCTAACTTGGAGGATTTTTATTAGGTCCATTTTCCATTGAGTAAAACTTTCTTTCCTGACTAAGACAGTTTATTGGTCATTTTAAGTTTTAAGAAAGTGCTATATTTGAGGGCTCTCTCATATTTCCACTTCTTGATGTTGTCCATATTTTCACTGATTGCATATTTTCTCTTTCTCTGTCCTTCAAAACAGCAATAATGTAAGGAAGGATGTGCAGTGCCTTGTATTATCACCGCTCAGATTTTAATCTAATAAGGTTTAGATGCTGGCTGTGTAGACTGGAGCCCTAAGGCCAATGTCTTTCAGGTGACTAAGGTACACATCATTCAGCATGGGATAGAACGGGCCATTTCAGTGTCCAACTGCAGAATCTCAAAGCAATCAAAAATCTTGGGTCTGCCTATGGTCACACATTTTTATGGATTTTTAAATAATTATTCATATACTTAATTCATTTTTATTTTTAATTGGTAAATACAAACTATATACTTATGGTATACAGCATTATGCTTTAATATAGGTCTATGCTGTAATGTGTGTCATTACACACACATTAATATATGGCTAATTAATATATTTCATTCGTAGTTATCACTTTTTAATAGTGGTAGCACTTAAAGTGTACTCTTAGTAATTTTCAAGTACCTAATATGTTTTTATCAACTGTTGTCACTAATATACAACAGTGCAATAGTTTTCCTGAAGCTATTTCTTCTGCCTAACAGAAAACTTTAAGATCATTTTTTCTATCTTGTTCTCTTTAATTGAATTTAAAGAATGTTTTTTTTCTTGGATTTTGAATAATGCTGATAAACTAATTTGAGAGTCCTGTTGCAAGTTCTCCAGAACAGATTGCTCAAGAACAAGAAAGCAACAACCATGTTCCCTGTGTCTTATGTCCTAACCAATGGAATTATACTCTTGGAAGGATGAGGAAGAGGTAAAAAATTATTTGTGCCCCTCTGGTCATGCAATTTTGCCTTGTGCTGGCAATTCTTTACCAAGTTTGACTGTCCGTTCTTACTATGTCTTCTATATACTCAGGAAATTGTAAGAAAGTCAGAGAAAACATATTTTTTAACCTCTTCTACTTTTCCAATAAGAATGAGGAACTTTTACTGGAACAAGATGAAGAGAAAAATGAAATTTTTTTTTTTTTCTGCCTTTCACTTTAGGGAGAACACTTTTGGGGGACACATGATCTCTCAGCAGTCACTTGCTAAAGTGGTTGATGTCAATCAACAAGGTCAACTTTCCACTTCTCTGGAAATAGCAAGAAAATGTTCTGTGAGTATCTTATGGGTGCAATGAATCAGCTTTACCTCAGAATGCATTCTGGCTTAGCTCATGATACAGTGCTGAGTGTACACATATACATACCCACATAGAGCCTGTGGGTCTCAAAAACAGCATTCCTTTACATCCTTGAAGTTATCTCAGAGGCACTGACTAAGACTTACAGGAGTCTGATTACATGCTCTAAGATTTCCCTTAATACAGGGATAAAGTGGGTATGCTTTTTATCTTTTTGTGATAGCTTTAACTCTTAAATGACTTGTATTTCTGTTAACTTCATTGGGTGGTTGGTGCTCCATTATCATGTTTTATTACTTCAAGTACCCACCTTCCTCCTACCAATTGAAAACTTTCAAGTATTTATTGAGTTTTCGTAGTTCCATCTCATGCTTGCATAGCCAAGTAACACATGTAAAATTCTTTTAATCTCTCCTTATAAACTCAAACCTGCATTACCTTATTTGTTCTTAGTAGTGCTCTCTGAACTTTACCAGCTTCATTTGGCAGAACTATGGGGGAAAAAAAAAAAAAAAACTGGATCCAGTATTTGGTAGCAAAGTGTTTGCCTTACCATTTCCCTTGGCAATTGCAGGCCTCCTCCAGGCTACAAAACAGCCCCATGCGTGTTCTCTCTCCCCTGCTTTCTGCCAGCCTGCAAATTCCAGATGCTGTCAGCTGGTAAGCCTGAGCTGTGGGGACAGCGTGGCGCAAGCTTTGGGTGATTCAGGGCCCATGTAATGTTGAGACAGTGAAGGCTCACATGAGACACCACCAACACCCTTGGTTGTTCTCACTTCCCGACCAAGACCAAGATGTCTCCACCTAATTTGATCATCTTAACATCAGTGAAGGTGGTTGGAAACATTTTTTATCAGAGCTTTAAAAATAAAAGCATTGCCAAGATGTTTTCTTTTCCATTGCACATTTCCAGAGCTGTGATTTTCCTGATGAAATGTTTCGTGCATGTGCCATGTTCTCAGACTTACCTGGATTAGTGGAAGATGATCACACAGGGGAGGAGAGGCCAAAATAAACATAGATAATTTCACATCATGACATTCTGGTTGAGTTTTTCAAAGAGGAATGATGCTATGAATCATGGTTTTGAAATTAACTATCAAGTTATTTTTTTAGTGTTCCTTTTCTTTAAAAAAGCTTAAAAATACAAGTGGAGAAATCATGGACATTTTAAAAGTCAATACCCACTTGTCATTTAACCAAAGTATTATGAGTGAAGAGAGATGGGGGCACATGGAAAATCAAGTGGTGCAGTTGAGATACTACAGTCATGGGTCATTTAACAACAGGGACATGTTCAAAAACTGTTTTAAGCGAATTGGTCATGGTAAAAGCTTCAGAGAGTATGCTTATGCAAAGTTAACTGTGACATCACTAAAGAATATAATCTCATGGAAACATCGTCATGTATGTGGTCTGCCATCTACCAAAATGTCACGTGTCACATGGCCCTATTTGATCATTTTACAATTTAGGCTTGGAACTTAAGAGCTCGTGATTTGTGTGTATTGGGGGCTCATATGTCATGCACCTGTTACCTGTTACCACCTCATTATTCTTTGGGTTGAGGTGCTAAGAAATGTTTGTACATACACATCGTGCCTAAATTCATCTCTCTGCCTTATTTGTTTTGTTGTTATTGTCGTTTTTGTTTTGTTTTAGTTGTATTGTAACACATTAGCACAGCCTTAATGGCTTAAAACACAGGTCTGAAGTCCAACCCAAGCCTGTCTGCATAAAAATTGAGGGGTTTCTTACCTGGGCAGTGGGGGAAAAAACCACCGTTGGCCAATTCAGTTTCTCATGGTGTAGGTCTAATATTCCCTCTCTTGTTGTCAACTGGGGACTGGCCATGTCTCCAAGTTCTCTTCCCAGTCTCCACTTATAGCCGCCTACAATTTAACCCAGGAACAGCAAATTGAAGGTGCACCCTTCTCACATTTGGCTCTCTGACTTTCCCTTCTGCATCCTCCTTCACAACATCCATCTGATACAAGCTGGGGGAAATTCTCTGCTTTTAAGCACTCATGTGATCAGATTGGGTCTTTCAGATAATTCCAGATATTTTCCCTATTTTAAGGTCTGTAACCTGAAATTACATCTGAAAAGTGCCTTTTTCCCATGTACCAGGATCTACTCACATGTTCTAGAAATTAGCGCATGGATATTTTGTCAGTTATTACTTAGCATGATGAACTATTTGACATTTTCTCTCTCTCTCCTCTCTCTCTCTCTCTCTCTCACTCTCCTTCTCACTGACGCACATATGTCAAGAAGTGGAAAGAAGATAAGATGTTGGGTCAGGAAAACGTCAAAAATCTTCCTCTACAAGCTCTTCACTGTTTTAAACCCAACTGGAAATAGGATCATGAGAATTTTCTTCATCATTCCAAAGTTTTGTTTCGTTTCTTCTTCTTGTAATTACCCAATCAAGTAATTGTGAAATGGAGAGAGTCGGGTGAATACATCCAGTGCTAGGCCTGGTGAACGGGAAGGGATGGTCATTTTTAATCCAAATTTGTTTCAGAGAAACCATTGTGCTTCCTGTCTCTTATCAAAACTCTCTTCATGGCAGTTACCCCAGGTCACCTAGAACAAGCCAGGGCTGTCATTCTGAGGGAGGGGAGGGGGGAAAAAGAGATAAGAACACAGGGGAGGTACCAGCAGGGGAAGGAAGCTGGACACTGTCCTCTGTGAGCCCAGCATGTGGGAAACAGCTGGGTGCGTTAATTTAAACTTTATCATCCCTGGCACTGAAAGAGCACATCCAGTTTACACAGAAAGGACTCCCAAATGCTCAAAAATATTAGCACTGAAGCACAGAAATAATTATTATTCAGCTCACTCTCTCCACTGAAAGCCATTCAACTCTCATATGCTAAATAAGAGGGTCTTGGAAATGTTAGATACTCTTTAGGAGAAAGCAAAATTAAACAGAAAACAAAGTTAACTACAATTTCTGGAAATGAAGGAGTAAAGAAGTGCATTATAACAGGATAAAAATCCATCTCTTTTCTTCTAATCTTGCTCACAGCTGAAAGAGAAAACGATTTGAGTAAATATACCGTATTCCTTAAAACACCAAGAGAATGGTGGGGAATCTTTTAAAGCTCGTAACCCACATTCTTGGTAGATTGTTAATATGAAAATTTACCCACATGGATCTATCCCACCATCTATATAGACTGCAGAGTTCACCTAATTATAAATGAACAAGCAGGTGTAAACAGCTCTGGTGGGGGACCCTATGAACAGGGGGCCAGATATGATTCCTCAGTTCATTTCATCTTTCCTCAGAGTCAGCCACAGGTGAATATTCATTCAATTGGAAAAGTGAAAGCCCTGGAAAGAGTCAATGGAGGAAATCCTGCAGGTTAGGCGTGTACACTAACCTTATTTTTGTTTTCTAAAATTGTGTTAGGTATTCCAGAGCAAGATGTTGGTTTTATTCCAAAAAATTTCTTAGCATATATGAAATAGGTTTACTTTAAGATCTTAAGAATAAAAGTACAATGTTCAGATTGCAGTAAAATTAAGATATATGAAACCAACACAGTGGAACACAAAAACAGCACCCTAATTATATAAGCCATTGGAAATCTGTATTTATCCCAGTCATGTGATATTATAAGATATTTAGTTTAACTTCAAATTTTTTAAAAACAAATTTTGGCAAAAACCATTTACTTTAAGACCATATAGTTGAATACCTTCTTTTGAAACATGGTAACCTGGATCTATCTAAACCCTCATAAAATGTCAGGGTTTTTTTTTTCCTATAATTTAAAAAAATTTTGTGAGTGTGTGTGTGTGTGTGTGTGTGTGTGAAATACATAGGTTTGATTACATTCCAATTTGTTTTCATAAATATACTGAAGGCTATTTTCCTTTTATAACTGTTTTGGCCACATCACAAAACTTGAGAAAATTGATATTTTCACTTCTAATTAATCTTTCAATGATAGTGTTTACTATTAGTGTTACTTTTAACCTATGGGCTAATTGGACGACCTTATTACTTTTTAAAAATCCTTTTGTTAGTGCATTCTAGTTACACACAATAGTGGCATTCATTTTGACATAATTGTGCATGCATAAAATAAAATTTGCTCCATTTAATCCACAGTACTTCCTCTTTCCCACCCTTCCTCCCTCTCCCTATTTTCCTTAGTCAACTCTACCAGGGGGGACTATAATATTCAAGAGATTATAAAGACCATATCTGTTTATCTATCCCTCTTTCCATTCACCTATTGATACATTCACTAATCTTCCATCAGTTCTATTTATATCAAGCTATTATCCCCGTGTTTTTCTGTTCACCTCTAGTCTGGCTCTGTTTTATGTAGAAAATATGAAATTTAGCTATTAATATCTAAGAGGACTCTGATGATTCTTTTATCATTATGGATTTCTGACGAGATATTCCTGAGCCATGTTATTCCACTCATTGCTTTTTGTGCTCATTTTATCTTCTACATGGTCTCTACACTTTATCATCATAAAATGTCATTTTTCTGTCATAAAAAACTTTTCACGTAAATTAAGTTTTAAATTAATTTTTTTCTTAGATACTAATGTTGCCCTGACTCTTATAGTTACAATTATGTTTACATTTGCTTTGTGTAACTGACCATCCTTTAATTTTCAACATTTACTTTATTTTTCTTTATTTATTTATGTGTTTTTATTTTTACAGACAGTATTTTGTTTCATTATATACAAGTGGGTTGCAACTTTTCATTTCTATGGTTCAGCATGATATAGATTCATACCATTCATGTAATCATACATGTACATAGGGTAATGATGTCTGTCTTATTCCACCATCTTTCATACCCCCGTCCCTTCCTCCCTCTCATTTCCCTCTACATAATGTAAAGTTCCTCCATTCTTCTCTCACCACTCCTCACCATTATATATCATCATCCACTTATCAGGCAAAACATTTGGGTCATTGGTTTTTTGGGATTGGCTTATTTCACTTAGCATGATATTCTTTAATTCCATCCATTTATCTGCCAGTGCCATAATATTATTATTCTTTATGTCTGAGTAATATTCCATTGTGTATAGATACCACAGTTTCTTTATCCATTCATCTGTTGAAGGGCATCTAGGTTGGTTCCATATTCTAGCTATTGTAAATTGAGTTGCTATAAACACCAATGTGGCTGTATTACTGTAGTATACTGATTTTAAGTCCTCTATATATAAACCCAGGAGTGGGATAATTGGGTCAAAAGGTGGGTCCATTCCAAGTTTTCTGAGGAATCTTCACACTGCTTTCCAGAGTGACTGCACCAATTTGCAACTCCACCAGCAATGTACAAGTTTGTCTTTTTCCCACATCCACACCAACACCTATTATTATTTGTGTTCTTAATAATAGCCATTCTAATTGGAATAAGAGGAAATCTTAGAATTGTTTTAATTTGCATTTCTTTAATTACTAGAGATGTTGAATGCTTTTTCATATATTTATTAATCACCTGTATATCTTCTTCTATAAAGTGTCTGACCAGTTCCTTGGCCCATTTATTGATTGAATTTCTTTGTATTTTTGGTGTAAAATTTTGTAAGTTCTTTATAAATTTTGAGATTAGTGGTCTATCTGAAGTGCGTGTGGAAAAGATATTCTCCCACTCGGTAGACTCCCTTTTCACATTATTGATTATTTCCTTTGCTGAGAAAAAGCTTTTTAGTTTGAATCCATCCCATTTATTTATTCTTGCTTTGATTTCTTGTGCTTTGGGAGTCTTGTTAAGGAAGTCTGATTATAAACCAACATGATGAACGTTTAGGCCTAATATGTCTTATATTTTGTGCAGGGTCTCTGGTCTAATGCCTAAGTCCTCGATCCATTTTGAGTTGAGTTTTGTGCAGGGTGAGAGATAGAGGTTTAATTGCATTTCACTGCATATGGATTTTCAGTTTTCCCAGTACCATTTGTTGAACAGGCTATCTTTTCTCCATTATGTTTCTGGCTCCTTTGTCTAGTATGAGGTGACTGTATTTATGTGGTTTTGTCTTTTGTGTCTTCTATTCTGTACCATTAGTCTACTTGTGTATTTTGGTGCCAATACCATGCTATTTTTGTTACTATTGCTCTTTAGTATATTTTAAGGTCTGGTATTGTGATACCTCCTGCTTCACTTTTCCTGCTCAGAATTGTTTGACTATTTGAGGTCTCTTATTCTTCCAGATGAAGTTCATGATGCTTTCTCTATTTCTATGAGGAATGTCATTGGAATTTTAATTGGAATTGCATTGAATCTGTGTAGTGCCTCTGATAGAATGGCCATTTTGACAATATTAATTCTGCCTATCAAAGAACATGGGAGATCTTTCCATCTTCTAAGGTTTTCTTCAATTTCTTTCTTTAGTGTTCTGTAGTTTTCATTGTAGAGGTCTTTCACCTCTTTTGTTAGATTAATTCTCAAGTTTTTTTTTTTTTCTCCCTGAGGCTAATGTGAATGGAGTGGTTTATCTAATTTCTCTGTCAGAAGATTCATCACTTATGAATAGAAATGCATTAGATTTATGAGTATTGATTTTATATCCTGCCACATTGCTGAATTCATTTATTACTTCTAGAAGTTTTCTAGTGGAGTTTTTTGGATTCTCTAAATATAGAATTATGTCATTGACAAATAGTGATAACTTCAGTTCTTCCTTTCCTATTCGTATCCCTTTAATTTCTTTGGTCTGTCTTGTTGCTCTGGCTACTGTTTCAAGGACAATGTTGAATAGAAATGGTGAAAGAGGGTATCTCTGTCTTGTTCCAGTTTTTAGAGGGAATGCTTGCAGTTTTTCTGAATTGAGAATGATGTTAGCTGTGGGCTTAGCATAGATAGCCTTTACAATGTTGAGGTATGTTCTGACAATCCCTATTTTTTCTAGTGTTTTGAGCCCGAAGGGGTGCTGTGTTTTATCAAATGCTTTCTCAGCATCTAATGAAATAATCATGATGCTTAACTTTAAGTTTATTGATGTGATGAGTTATGTTTATTGATTTCCTGATTTTGAATCAAACTTGCATCTCTGGGATAAACCCCACTTGATCATGGTACACTAACTTCTAATATGTTTTTGTAAGCAATTTGCCAAAATTTTGGTATGGATTTTTGCATCTATGTTCATCAGGGATATATTGGTCTACAGTTTTCTTTCCTTGATGAGTCTATGTCTGGTTTTGGTATCAGAGTGATACTAGCCTCATAGAATGAACTTGGAAGGGTTCCCTCCTTTTCTATTTCCTGGAATACATTGAGGAATATTTGTATCAGTTCTTCTTTAATGGTCTTGTAGAACTCTGCTGAGAATCCATCTGGTTCTGGACTTTTCTTGATTGGTAGGCTTTTGATGGTGTCTTCTTTATTCAGTGCTTGAATTGATCTGTTTAAATTGTGTACATCTTCCTGATTTGGTTTGGGAGGATCATATGTCCCTCAAATCTTGTCAATGTCTTCAATATTTTCTATTTTGTTGAGTATAGATTTTCAAAGTTGCTTCTAGTTATGTTGTATATTTCAATGGTGTCTGTCGTGATCTTTCCTTTTTCATCATGGATTCTAGTAATTTGAGTTTTCTCTCTCCTTCTCTTTGTTAGTGTGGCTGAGAGTTTATCAATTTTGTTTACTTCTTCAAAGAATCAACTTTTTGTTTTGTCAATTTTTCAAATTGTTTCCCTTTTCTCAGTTTCATTGATTTCAGCTCTGATTTTAATTATTTCCTATCTTCTGGTACTTTTGGTGTTGATCTGTTCTTCTTTTTCTAGGGCTTTGAGATGTAATGTTAGGTCATTTAGTTGTTTTTTTTTTTATTTTATTTTATTTTTTTTACTTGTTTAATGTATGAGCTCAATGCAATGAACTGTGTCTTAGTACTGCTTTCAGAGTGTCCCAGAGATTTTGATATGTTGTGTTGTTGTTCTCATTTACCTCTAGAATTTTATTTCCTCCCTGATATGTTATTATTGCATCAGTCAATAACATATTATTTAGTCTCCCGGTGTTAGGGTAGTTTTTGGATTTTATTTTATCTTTGATTTCTAATTGCATTCCATTATGGTCAGATAGAATACAAATTAGTGTCTCTATTTTTTTATTTTTTATTTACTAATGGCTACTTTGTGGCATAGCATATGGTCTATTTTGGAGACACATGCATGAGCTGATAGAAAGAAAGTGGTTTTGCTCACCGATGGATGAAATACTCTATATATATCCATTAAGTCTATATCATTGATTTTATTCTATAGTTTCTTTGTTCAGTTTTTGTTTGGAGCATCTATGAAGTTGTGACGGTGATGTGTTAAAGTCACTTACTATTATTGTGTTGAGGTCTATTTGATTCTTGAAATTAATCATGGTTTGTTTGATGTGCATAGAAACTCCATTTTTGGGGCATGAATATGTAAAATCTTTATTTCTTCCTGGTTTATGTTTCTCTGAAGCAGTATGAAATATCCTTCTTTATCACTTCAGAATAACTTAGGTTTGAAATCCACTTTATCCAATATGAGGATGGAAACCCCTGCTTTTTTTTTCTGAGTTCATGTGCATGGTTTTTCCCTATCCTTTTATCTTTAGTCTGTGGATGTCTTTTTCTATGACATGAGTCTTTTGAAGGCAACATATTGTTGACTCTTTCTTTTTAATCCAATCTGCCAGTCTATGTCTTTTGATTGATGAGTTTAGGCCATTATCATTCAGGGTTATTATTGTGATATGATTTGTATTCCTAGTCATTTTGGCTTATTTTTGGTTTTTAACTTGACTTGCTTTCTCCTTTGATTGGTTTTTCCTTTAGGGTAGTTCCTCCGTATGCTGACTTGCATTGTTGTTTTTTACTTCCTCTTCATGAAATATTTTGCTGAGAATGTTCTGTCGGGCAGACTTTCTATTTGTAAATTCTTTTAACTTTTGTTTATGATGGAAAGATTTTATTTCATCATCAAATCTTAAGGTAAGTTTTGTTGGGTATAAGATTCTTGGTTGGCATCCATGTTCTTCAGATTCTGGAATTTATTATTCCAGGACCTTCTAACTTTTAGGCTCTGGGCTGAGAAATCTGCTGATATTCATATTCATATTTCCCTTTATATGTAATCTGATGCTTTTCTCTCACAGTCTTTAAAATCCTATGTTTATTTTGTATGTTTGGCATTTTCCTTATCATATGCCTTGGTGTGGGTCTGTTGTAATTTTGTGCATTTGGTGTTATGTAAGCCTTTTGTATTTGATTTTCTATTTCATTCATCAGTTTTGGGAAATTTTCTGATATTATTTTGTTGAACAATTTGTTCTTTCCTTTGTTTTGTTTCTCTGTGCCTTCCTCAATCCCAATAATTCTTAAATTTGGTCTTTTCATGATATCCCATAATTCTTGGAACTTCCATTCATGATTTCTTACCATCTTCTCAGTTTGGTCAACTTTATTTTCAAGATTAAATGTTTTGTCTTCATTGTTTGTGATTCTGTCTTCCACGAGATCTATTCTGTTGGTGATGCTTTCTATTGAGTTTTTAATTCTATTTATTATTTCTTTCATTTCAAGTATTTCTTTTCTTTTTTAAGAATATCTATCTCTTTATTGGAGTGCTCTTTTGCTTCCTGCATTTGCTCTTTTTACTGTTTATTAGAGTGATCATGCAATGCCTGCATTTGCTCTTATCTTATCTTTTGATTCATGAATCATTTTAATTATGTAGATTCTAAACTCCTTTTCTGTCATTTCTACTGCCATGCTGTCTTTGGATTCTATCAAAATAGCTTCTTGGTTTGTTAGGGACACTTTCTTCCCCTGTTTTTCATATTGTTTCTGTATATTTCCCTCCAGCAGTGAAGATCTGAGGTACTGCAACTTCCCCCCTGCAGGCTTATTGTGACCCTACAGGTTTCCAACACCTCTTGCCTGAGGTGACGATCAATATCAGCAGCACCCATACACAATATGCAGCCCTGCACCACATGGTCCCTATAAAGACATTAATAGTATTTCAAGAGTTAGATAGAATGAGTTTGATTATTATTTATAGTATAACCAATAGAATTGCAATGAGCTCTACAACTTCTAGCGGTTGATGAAGAAGATGGGGAGGGTTGTAGGATATAACGGTTAATGGGTGAAGAAGTGAGTAAATAGAGGTACCTGATCAAGGGAAGAGTGAGAGCAGAATCAAAATAAGTAGGCCTTTAGCATGAGAAAAGGGAGAGACTCCAAGAGAATAGGTAAATAAAAGGAAAACAGTGAGAAAAAAAAGGTAGAAATAAAAATTAAAAATTAAAAAAAAAAAAAATCTATGATTGACAGTCATTCACCACTCAAACGTCCCAGTCCTCAGTATCTCAATGCAAGTGCAACACCTGTCAAAGGGCTTCCATTCTCCTGTAGGTGTCTTAGCATGGGAGTTGCTTCACCCAAAAATGTTAGCCATGCCCTCAGGGATACTTCAAAATGTCGGCTCCAGCCTCAAAACACCCCGGGGGGCCGCAGTGCGGAAGCTGAGTTCACACAGGGTGTGAGCAGGTGCCAAGGTCCAGGGTCCTGAAAAAGTGGGAGTGGGCAGGTGAGGTCATAGCCTTCTAATTATCTTTCATTTTGTAGTGGATATTTTAAATCTGATTTGAAGTTCCTCAGAACAGTAGACTCCATCATATTTACATTAATGATGAAATCATTTATTGGCTTCACATTTCCTTATGATTTGAAATCCAAGAACACTTATGAATTTTTTCGTTTGCCTTTTTCTGACTTTTGATGGTAGAACTTATGAACTGTACTCCTTTCTTTAAATAGATTAAGCATTACTTGTTTTTGCATTCACAATATAAATTCATATTTAACCAATATTTCTTCATACAATTTCTTTCAACTAATTTTTTTCTGTTTTTAAATTTTTAAGATAATTTAATTTCCCTTTCTGTGGATTAATTCTGCAAGTCATATTGCCATATATTATTTGTTTTAATTTTCTTTTCCAACTCATTTTTGTTTTAATTTTCTTTTCCAACTCATTTAAGTATAAAAAATTTCAAAAGTTATTTTGTCATTCAGAATACATTAAGTACTTTGCCAATAAATTCTGACTTCAACTTTGGTAAAATAGAAAAATTTGCAAAAATAATTCTCTTTCTTTACTAAATATGTTGTTAAATAATCTGCCTAGAAGTCTGACATTTCTTTTTTAATCCTTGAAGATAAAAAGTTACTAAGTTATATAAAAATGTTATTTTTATTATTATTGTTGCTATTATTATTATTAATATTATTATTATTATTTTGTTTCCAGGAGTTCATTTGATCTAAAAGGTTGGATCTGTCTTCAGTTTAGAAAAATAGAGTGGTAGATCAGGTACTGTGTCATGTATAGGTGATTGCTAGTTTTTCATCACTTGGTTCATGCTCCTTTCCTTGGATCTCCTATTTTCCCATATGACTTTTCTCTTCATAAATTGCAATAAATCCTCAAGTGTAAATAATGTTGAGGTTGAGAAGACAATAAGAGAGATGGTTTCAAGTTACAAAGCTTCTGCACAGAAAAATAAACAATTAAGAACACGAAGGGAAAGGGTACAGAATGGGAGAGAATCTTTGCCAGCTACTCTTCCAAGGAGGGATTAATATCCAGAATATATAAAGAACTCAAACAACACCAAAAACAAACAAACAAAACCAAATAACCCATTCAATAAATAGGCAAATGAGGTAAACAGACATTTCCCAAAAGAAGAAATAAAAATGAACAACAAATATGTGAAAAAAGTTTCAACATCTGCAAGCAATCAGGCAAAGGCAAGTCAAAAATACACAGAGATTTAGCCTCACTCTAGTTCAAATGGCAATCATCAAGAATACAAATAATAAATGCTGGTGAGGATGTGGAGTAAAAGGTACACTCATGAATTACAAGTGAGATTGAAAATTAGTACAACTTTGGGAAGCAGTGGGGAGATTGCTTCAAAGAACAGGAATGGAACCACCATACAACCCAGCTACCCCGCTTCATGTTACTTATCCAAAAGAACTAAAATAATCATACCATAGTAAAACATATACATCAATTTTTATAGCAGAACTTGACAAGAGTCAACCAGCCTAGGTGCCTGTCAACAGATGAATGGGTAAAGAAAAATGTGGCATGTATTCACAATGGAGTTTTACTCAGTCATAAAGAGGAATGAAATTACATCATTTTTTGGATGAAACTAGAGGACATCATGCTAAATGAAACAAACCAGATTAAGAAAGTCAAGGGTTGACTATTTCTTCTCTCTCATATGCAGAAGTCAGAGAAAAATAAGGCATTAAAACAAAGGGAGATCATGAAATCATATGAAAAGAGAGGGGAGAACAATAGAGAAGAGTAAGAGGACAGCAGTAAGGAGGGGGGAGGGAGGGGAGATGGAAGGAAGTACAGAATGACATTCACCCAATTATAGCATGTGTGTGTGTGAATGCATCACAGTGAATTTTACTTTTATTTGTAACTATAATTTACCAGCTAAAAAGCAATAAATAAATAGAGACCAATAGATTAGAGGAAGTGAATCAGAGAGAGCAAGTAAAGGAGAAATACTGTGAATTACATTGGAGCAAATTATGTGTCATGAATTTATGGATCTGTCCAGATGAACCCCACTATTGTGTATTACTATAATGCACTAATAAAATCATTGAAAATAGTGCTGAGGTTGAGAAGCTCTTTTTTAGATTGAAGTGGGTACACATTTTATAAGTTTATCCCTTTGTCCCAAGTATAGGTGGAAGTGATAGTACATGCACTGAATAGCTCAATTTTATCACAGGTATCAAAGGAATAACCTTAAGAGTAGCTAGAAGGGCTAAATCTTAATAATAACCCAAATCTTAAATAAAACCTACCTATGAAGTTATAATTAAACATGAATATATAAAACATTCACACATACATGATACATAAATGGTATGCATATATCTATCAATCTTGGCAACAACATGTGTATGACACTTAAAGATATTTGCTTTAAATATTGGGCCATTTTAGGAAAATAAGTCTCAAGGAGTTGGAAGAAAATATTTAACTCAGGCCCCCAAATTGAATTTTTTACCTTGATTATAGCGACTAGATAGCATGCTTCACAACTTTTCAGCACTAGGGATAGCTGATTCAACCTACATCCAACATGTTTAATATTTCTTAACATACAGTTATATGTGTTTATCCTATTTTCTTCCACTTACTGCTTTATATTTCACACCCTTTACTATAGAAGACTGCATGTGATACATTTGGCACATTATAGAACTGAGTCATTTCTACTACAGTCCTTGCATGAGGGCAGATTTTCTCTTAAACTTCTCTTAGTAAATATCAGGGTCATCTGTGAGGAATGTTTGATACCTTTTACCCATTCATATTCTTTTCTCTATGCATTCATTCAACAAATATCTACTGAGTGCCATTGATACTTGTCGGTATTACATTGTCTAGTTCTTAATTTTCTTTAAAATACTTTAGGGCATAGTATTTGCATTCTTTTGTTTAGTTAACATTGTATTTGCCTCATATTGAGCATTTTATGTTAGATTTTTGACAAGGCACCAAGATCTGAATAAATGGACAAAGAGGATGTTAGACTTATGTTGCACCTGCTTGCCAATTAATGTCTGATATGGCAGGACCTGTTATTTGAAATATCCTATGTTATCAGAATTCTGTTGATGGAGGAAAACAGCCCTTATATAGATACCTGTAGTTGCTGGATATATTAGATATTTGACCAAAGAAAATGAATAAGTAACTTGGCTATGTAATTTTGCCACAGCTAGAACTAGAGATGGATGAAAGATATTTTACTAGAAACTATTCATTTGAACTGAAATTTACTAGCTAAATTCTTTCCCAGTTTATGGTATTTCTTAATAGCAGTAAGGATGGACTAAGGCACTCAACTTCATTCTTTTTTTTTTATAGAGGAATTCAATGATCAGATTGGAAACTGCAGGAGCTCTTAAAATTAGAGATAGGACCACTATGAGTCAATAAAGTGAGTTGAGTTGATTCTGACCCATCCCTATCCCAAAGATGAGGTCACTTACATTCTCACAGACTAGAGGTTGAATCTCATTGCATGGCATAATTCCTGAGACTTCTGATCTTCCCCCAAGAACTGTGGGAGAAGAGAAAGAAGAAAGGCAAACAACAGGTATATAATTTTACACGTGTTACCCATGACCACTCATTTCCCCTTACTTTTCACATCCATTTTTTTCTCTCAGGTAGACTAACAAATTTCTTGCCAAAAGTAAGCAGAACAACATTACCAGTGCTCACCTGAAGGCTGCATGTTCCAGGGAGTTGGGATTTTATTTACCACCTAGATTCTAGTGCTAATGTTCTTTGGGGATACAAACATGCAGAAAAAATAGACAGAAATAGCTAATACATCAGAGTAAATTAACTTAAAGTTTAGATATCACTGTGTTGTGCTTATATATATATGTGTGCATATGTGTATATACACACATACATACATGTATATAATTTGTTCCAATATCAGTGATGGTTAATTTTATGTGTTCACTTTGTTCTCAGAGATATTGAGAGAGTTGGCAAAACATTATTTCTGGGTGTATCTGTGAGGGTGTTTCTGTGAAAATTGGTATTTGAATCAGTGGATTCAATAAAGAAGATGTACTTCCACTAAAGTGGGAGGAAATCATCTAATCTATCAAAAGCCTACTCAAATAGCGAAAAGGAC
Organism: Sciurus vulgaris; assembly: GCF_902686455.1. Taxonomy (NCBI): domain Eukaryota; kingdom Metazoa; phylum Chordata; class Mammalia; order Rodentia; family Sciuridae; genus Sciurus; species Sciurus vulgaris. The sequence goes on along the minus strand of NC_136470.1, from coordinate 16,911,127 downwards.
AAGAAGAGGCAACTTTTCTCTCTTCTTGATCTGGACTGTTCATCTTCTACTGACTTTGGTTCTTTGAGCTTCTGGTTCTTGGTCCTCACTCTCTAGGGCTTACACCAACAGTTCCCCTTTTATGTGACTTTGGCCTTAGGTTGGGAGTTACACCCTTGGCTCCCCTGGTTCTCAGGCCTTTGAACATCCACTGAATGACACCATTAACTTTCTCAGTTCTCCAGCTTACAGACAATAGATCATAGTCTTTTTGGCCTCCATAATTGTAGAAACCAATTTTCATGATAGATCTCTTTCTATATATCTCTCTATATGATATTCTTTTTTATATTTATATTCATCCTATGAATTCTGTTTCTCTGGGGAACTGTAATAAAATGTGTTTACTGCAAGCTTGCCCCATATATATTCACTTTGTGTTGTTCATGCTAAACAGAGCTTTTTAACTCTCGTGGAAGAATTTCAAGGAACTTAATGATTTGCAAAAATGCATTGTGCTGACATTACAGTGGCCAAAATATTACCCAGTTCTCATAGATTCAAAGCCAAGAAAATCTCACTGGTATGATTAGAAATGAAAGGAAACTGTTAGGATCACTGAGTAGTCTAAGAACGATCGGCCTGCTGGATTTGCATTGCCCTGATAGTCATATTTCCATAATTAGCTCAGTATGTATTTATAAAAAAATGCAGGCAAGTCAAACAAAATAAAGCAAAATAGAGGCTGGAAGGGATCTGGCTTGTGCATAGCACCAACTCACATGATTTTTGTGTTACTTCTACAAAGTAAGTCGGTATTTGAACAAATAGGAGGAAATACTGTCAGGTAGCCACTCTAAAATGGGGAATCTAGACATTCAATTGTTTGTGCCATCTTTGAAAGAACTCACTTGGGGATCCCTGTCTGAAGACTTGCAGAGACATGAAAAACTTAGAATTTCCTGAGAATCAAATCTACATAATGGAAAAATGCAGTTTTCATTTGCACTAATGCTTGTTTGCAAGCAACATACACTTAAAAACAAAAGAGAACAAGGTGAAAAAAACACAGAGTTCCCCACAGGGATAGGAGTAAAACAGAGGGCCAGCAACTGACTAGAATCAATAACTGAACATTAGGGAGTCCATAAGCCTCTCCCTTTCCATCTTCTATCTCTCCGTTTGTCTGCACTTTGTTTTTTCCTCCTTATTTCCTTCCATCTAAGATTCTCTATTCAAAAACTTTACTTCTGCAATGAACTCTTCTTGCTCTTCCAGAATCCGATGTTTTTTTAAAATTTTGAATCATTTCTAACATAAGACAAACATTTTTTAATCTTCCATACATTACAAATAATAACCATAAGTAAAGATAGACTAAAACAATGGAACAAATTCCCTTGGTTCCACACTAGTCTCTACTTACCATCTCACTCTCATCTTTATAGCAAATAATATAGAAAACCAAAAACAATATTTAATTGCCTCCACTTCCATTTTACTTAAATTGTCCAGCCAGGTTTTTATTCCAATTATACCACTGAAAATCTTAATGTCAAATTTTTCACGAATTCCAATATTAACAACCCCAAGATTTTAATCTCAGTGATGGTTTAGATATTAGATGTCCCCCAAAATTCATGTGTGAGACAATGCAAGAATGTTTAAAAATGAAATGATTTGGTTAGGAGAGTTTAACCTCATCAGTGCATTAATCATCTTCTAGGGATTAACTAGGTGATAACTGTAAGCAGGTAGCTTGTGGCTGTAGGAGTTGGGCAAATGGGGGTTTGGCTTTTGACTTTATGTTTTGTTCATCGTGAGGGGAGGTCTCTCTCTCTCTCTGCTTCCTGTTGCCATGTTGCCATGTCCTGGGCTGCTTTCCTTTACCACCTCTCCTACCATGACGTCTTCCCTCACTCAGGTCTAGAGGAATGGAATTGGTCATATGTGGATGGAGATCTCTGAGACCATGTGCACCAAACAAATTTTTTCTCCTTAAAGTTGTTCTTGTCAGGTATTTTGGTTGTAGGAGTGAAAAACCTCAATAAAACAATCCCCATTTCATCCAAATTCCCAAAGGTATTTCTTAGTAGTTATCACTTCCTTCTTGAAAACCTTTTGCGTTTGACTTTCAGCAAATCTCAGGCTTTTCTCTAACCACACTTGTGTCTCTCAGCCTCCTTAGTAAGATTCTCTTTCTCTTTGTGATCCCCAAACATGGGGTGCCATAGCACATACAACCAACTGAGCTTTTTTCTGTCTTCTTCTGAAAACCTTTCTTATTTAATTTCATAACCCCCAAAACATGTTTTTTTTCCTTGAAAAACACAAAACTCATCATCTCATTTGTCTATTTTACAATGTGCTGATATGTTTAACTGACATTTTAACCTTAACAAGTTTCACAAAGAGTACCTCATTTCTTTTCCCAAACCCACTGTGTTCTCATTCTTTCCCATGTCAGGTAAATGCTCTCCGAGTCCCTAAGTTATTGAAGCCATATAATTCTGTTCAGCCTTGTTTTGACTCCACACATCCAACCCATCCGCATATCCTATTTGAACGATCTTCAAAATTTCTCCAGCTTCCACAGTTCTCACTTTTCTCTGCTATCTCCTTAGTCTTAGTGGCCAGCATCTTTTACCCAAATAATAGCAACAGCTCTCTCTGTGATTTGACTCTTCATTTTCCACAAATCCGTTGTGCACGCAGCAACATGAACTAGTGTTATAAAAATGCAGTGCACCCCATGTCACTCTAAAGTTTAAGAACTGTGGCCTTTTGTTCTCCTAGTTACCTGCTCTCTTATTTCCGTCTTTCATTGCCCCATAGTCCTCATCTCACTCACTCCATGTCTGGTGTTTGCTTGACTCCTCCTTCTCCATATCCTCCATAGTTCTGTAAAGTCCATGAGGCCAAGGGACTGTCTTTTATAAAGGCTCCTAAATTTAATACAAAATAGATATTGAGAAATATTTTTTGAAAGATGGAAAGGTAAAAGAAGGAAAAAGATAGAGAAGAGCTTACTCTATTTTCAATAGTGATATATATTACTTATTTAAAAGTGGATTTGAATTTGAAAAAGAATAAACTAAACAAACTTCATTACCTTACTGGAGAGTTAGAAGATCAAGGTGATAAATGACACTGATTATTTTGAGATTAATAGGATTTTGAAGGAATGTGTATTTAAAATTATTATGAATGAAAGTATATTTTAGAAATAATTTCATATAGAAAAAATGACTTTGGAATAAATGCTTATATAGATATAAAGGCAAAGTAATGAAAATGATTTGAGTAGTTACTCTTAGTTCTTGGCATATGCTTGAAAAATTTTACCTACAATATAAAGTATTCAATACTTGATTAGGAATGAAATGACAATATGACCAAGCTACACCACTACCCACTATTTATTCAGAAGATTTTAATTCAACTTACTATAGCAATACATGCATACTAATACACAGAGTAGCACGATTCACAGTAGTCAAGTTATGGAGCCAGTCTTAGTGTTCATCAACCGATGAATGGATAAAAAGCAATGTGGAATGTATTCACCATGAAATTTTATTCAACCATAAAGAAGAAAAAATTAGGCATTTATAGGAAAATGGATGAAATTTGAGAGCATAAGGTCAAATGAAATAAGCCAACTCAAAAAGTCAAGAGTCATATTTTTTTTCATATGTGAAAGTTAGAAAGGGAAAATAAGAGTTGGGGGAACGTCATGATATCAGAAGGAAGATCAGGAGAGCAGAGGAAGAGGGCTAGGGAAATGAAAGATGGGAGGGCAAGGGAGGAACTAGAAAATGAAATAAACAATTATGTTATGTGCATGTATGAGTATGTTACAATGAATGAATTATTATAATGCACAACAAAAGCAGGAATGAGCAAAGGCTTCTTCACAGCATAACTTCTTAACAATGAAACATAATGTATTTCCTCTCTTCTGTTGCAATTTTCCTATTCTGTTTTCACCTTTTTTCAGTTAAGTTGTGATCTCTACTACTTCCTTCAGACAAACTCTTCACATGGTCACAAATGACATCAAAGTTGCCAAATTCAATGACTGTTCCATCTCCTGCTTTTCCCGGTGATTTTTGGAAGAGTTAATCGCCCTTTAGAAGAAATCCACAATTTCAGATTCTTTAGTTCTTACACTGACAAATCCCAAATGTATCCCCAGGTTTCTATTTCTACCATGACTGTAAGAATCAATGCCTCTGATATTATTTCACTCAGATATTTCATAATCATCACAATCTTAGTCAGTCTAAAATTCAATTCTTGATTTTAGCAATTACCAGAAAGAAAATTAGAATAAAAATAAGCAGATAAAATCTCATTATATTTCAGTGTTCCTGTAACAATCAGTGTTCTCCTGAGAAATAGAATCAATAGAGCAGATGGATGATGGATAGATCTGATATTATAAAAAATTGACTCACAAGATTAACAACTAAGTTTTAGGATCTGCAATCAATAAACAGGAGGCTCAGGAGAGTCAATGGGATAGATGCAGCCTGAGTCCAGAGGCCCACGTACAGAGAGAGTGGTGTTAATGCCAGTCTCAAAGTTTACAGACTCTAGACGCATCGAGAGCCAATTTTACAATTAGAATCATGAGGAAAAACAAAACAATAATTTTCCAGATTTAGCAGTCAGAAAAGAAAACTTATGGAAACTTTTTTTTTTTTTTTTTTTCTATTTAGGTTTTCAGTTATTTGACTGAGCTGTACTCAGGGAGAACAATCCACTTTACTCATTCTATTGTTCCTACTGATTCAAATGCTAACTCACCCAGAGATACCCTCACAGACAAGGTCAGAACAGCATTTGGCCAGATGTCTAGTTACCCAAGGTTAGACATGTATAATTAACCATCATGACTCCACACCACTGAAAATGGCACTACTAGGGTCCAATTTTTCAAATCAAAACTCTTAAAGTTCTCCTTAATTTCTCTCTCTTTTTGTACTCTTCACACGTCATTTATGAGAAATTCCAGAATCTCTATCTTCAGACGACTTTGAGAATTCAGCACTTTTATCCATCTCCACTGTTATTATCTCAGTCCAGACAAAGACTGACTTCCATCTTGGCTCCAAGAGTTGCTTTCTGATTTGGCTTTCTGCTTCAACTCTTGTCCCTCTAGACTTTTTTTTCCCCCCTCAACAAACAAGCCAGAGTCTTCCTAAAATATAAATCAGATAATTTCACTTCCCTTCATAACCTTTCATTGACCTTATATAATATTAGGAAGAAAATCTAAAACACTTTAGTTAATTTACAAGATTTTCTGTGATCTACCCCCTAGCTTCCTCTGTGATCTCATTTCTCTCCACCATTTCCTCTGTTGCTATACTATAGATGGATTCCTCTACGTTTCCCGAACAAGCCTCTGTCTCTGCCATAATTTTCATAGTCATTCAATGACAGGATCTTTTTGTGCATCTTCTCAGGTGTCTATTCAAATGTCACATGTTCTAAAAGATCTTCCCTGGCCATCTAATTAAATAATACCCTATCATTCCTTCATTTTATATTTATTCATATCATTTAACAATAGTTGTCTATCACAAAATTATTAGTTGTTAGTGATTGTTGAGCACAACTAACTATTAGAAGGTAAGAGCAAAAACCAAAACTGTGACCAATGCTTAAAATATGCAGATATTTGGGTGCTTGTGTGTGTGTGTGTGTGTGTGTGTGTGTGTATTCAGTATATATTTCCCCATAATTTGATGTGATAAAGCATAAAAGTAATGAGTGGTTGGAATGGAGGCAGCCTACATCCAAATTTACCTAGAAGAAAAAGAAATGAGAGAAAAACCCTGTCATCAAAATTCATTATTAATGTTTGTTTCTATTTTGTTTTTATATTAATATAAAATACTGCTTCAGTACTACAATGACTAGGTGAGGAAAGATTTCAAAATCATACTATTGGGGACTCAAAGTGATCTATCATTATTTGAATCATGCCGGTTCAAATAGGAACCCACTCTTCTTTTCTCATTCCTCTGGGGTTTGTGTGTGTGTATGTACATGTGTGTACCTGTGTGTGTGTGTTAACTGACTGACTTTGTCTATTTGGCCTATATCTGAACTACTCCAGTAATAGTCATAAGTTTTATAACTGTAAACACATAAGAAAACTCAGTGGACTATATCCCAGATGATTCCTCAGACTTAAACAATTTCAGAGTGAATATACAGAAACACCTAAGGTACAAAAGAATATAGAAATAACACAACTCCATCTGCACTAAGACCATTCCTTAGTACTTATCTTGTCATCCATTTTCAGGAATTTAGAAAAATATTTATCATGTAATTAATGGTCATACAGGGATCATTGAAGTGACTTTTCCAAATAAAAAAGTACTACAAGATGTCAATGTGTCTACCAGTATAAATGAACGATTAATAACTTCAAATGGTATGATTTTATTTAAAATAAGAAAGTAAAAGCACTCTTCTCCCACACACACATTTGGAAAATACAACTCCACTCAGCTCCACATACACCCAACAGTCTCTGAACCTTAATAGTATTTCATATCATTCCAATGACAGCATCAATCTGAGAGTCATAGAGTACAGTTCAGACTTTGATTGACATATATATCAGTAGTCATATGATTCTACTGCACACCCAGAACCTAGCACAATAATTCCATACAGTAGGTGCTCAAAAGTCACAGAGTCTTCTTAACCACTCACATTCTTCTCAGTTGCATCAGAAACATCTTACCTTTTCTTCCAACCAGGACATCTTTGCTGAGCAACAACTTACTAACCCAAAATCCTAAGGCTAAAATGGAGCTAGTGCTTGTGGGGATGAAAGTGTAGAACTCCAAAGGCTGTAGTTTTATTAGTGTAAGCATTGTGTCATGGTGCTCTATGCGAGTGGGCCAGAGACAGACGATAAAAAACACACTCATTGAACACAGTTGGGGAGCCTGCATATCATAAGCCTCATTATTTATGCCTATCAATTTCTAAGGCTGATTTTGTTACTCTACTCCCAGAGGGAGAGAGCATTTAAAACTGGAGCAAAAGCCCTAGAATAAACATCAGAATCCTTTGCCATTCAGAAAGACCAGGGTAATTAAAATAGTTCCCCACCTACCTTTTTATTACAGGATATAATAAACAAAGAAAATGTTGCTATTGCATGCAAATATAGCATTTTGATGCATTGTGAATATTTGCTCATTTCACTATTTAGTACATTTTCCATCCTGTGCATTTCCTAAGTTCCAGTCACACCAGATATTGCCTGTATCCCCACCCTTCACCCTAGGAGTGAAGGTCAGAGAAGAGTGAGGGGTAAAAGCTAATACAGAGGAAACCTTCAGCCACTTCCTATCTAACCATTCAATTAGCAAAGAGACGGCAGCTTTAACGTCACCACTTGTGCCTTGACCTAGTAACTGCCCATTAAGCAGAGGAAGGGCATGGCCTATCAGTAGCTTAGCAACCAGCACATTTTCCTTCCCAGGGAGGTTGAGCATCTATTCAACAGCACTTCCGGCCCCATTGACGTCCATCTGACTGAGCAGTTTCCTTCCTCTACTGAAATAGGAAGATCCTATGATTATGTGCTTACCCCTGGTCTAGATGTCAGGGATTAATCTCTTTAAAGCAGAATCTTGTCCAATTGGGTGAATTTCAAGAATGAAGCCTAATTCCTGAATTAGAGAGCCATACAATATCAAGTGTTCGTTGCTCTGTTTTCTCTATGATGCTTACAGCCTGCTGGCCTTTCTCTACAGGTTCCCAACTGCTTAGCTCTCTAGCAGGAGTCGTGCAGGAAGATGAAAGGAAAGTCATAAAAACGAATGAATTTAATCTCACAAAACTGGATGTTTTGTCCTTCAGAGCTGAAGCAATATTCTGCAGGATAATCTTTTCTTTACAATACCATGGGTGAAAGAAATTTCAAGGCCACATCTGAGCGCCAAAGAACCATTTCAAAGGGCCCGTTGATGACAGTTATCCTATGAAAATGTTTAAATAACACACGTTTTGAAGAAGTTCTAAAACTAGTTAAAGCAAATGTGTTGAACTCATTTTTTACTTTTCTGAAAACATATATGGTCTTAGAAACATAATGTAATTTGGTTTTTAAAAATGCTGTGCTGTTTGAGATTTTTTTTCCTGTGGGTAGAAAAGTGCTACTTCCTGAAAATAGATGGGAGTAGGCATTTTATAATGCATTTAAAAGTAGCACTATTTACAAAATCGTACTCTGATTTTGAATAGATTCTAGGCTTAGGCCAAAATAAAAATGATTTATTTCAAACACTAAGTATACAAAAATGATTTCTGCTGAATATTTATTTGCATGCATGTGAATGAATGTAAATTTGACTTTGTATATTTACAGTAATAAATTTTCTAAAATATTTAACATTCCCAAAAAGTAGAGAATTAACCCTTTGTTTACAAATAAGATGTTTAGGGCATGTAAACATTGACTAACTGTTGCCTGTAAGTTGTGAACTCTTAGAAGTAAGTTAATTTAAAGATATTTTATTAAAATTTCCATCAAAAATTAAATCCCTTAGTGTTGATGTTTTGTTCTTTGTTTTTCTGGAGATGGTATCTGAATTTATTAAAATTTTCCCCACATGAATCATATCCAGTATTTAGTGCAGGATATAATGGTTGGACCTCAACTCTTGATTCTCTGCTTTTTACTGAGATCTCAAAGAACAGAATTGGGAGGTGGAGAAAAATGGAAACAGAAATTACAAGCTAATCAAAAATTTGGACATGGTCCATTAAGCTTGCATGAGGAAAGAGGAAGGGAAAGGAGAGGAGACCTTTCTATCCACTTGCTTTCCTGTGCATTGATCAAAGATAGACCCAAGGGGTCAAGTTTTGCCGATGTTTGCAGGGCCAACACATTCTTCATTCTCCCCATTGCAACAGAGAGATTTGGGAAAGAAGCCAAGAGGGTAGAGCTGAAGAAAAGGCAGCTATGATCACTTCTCTGCAGCTGTCTGTACAGCTGGAACAGAATTAAGAGGACTTGAAGGTGAACACAAAAGTGGTCCTATATAGTCCAACCCTTTTGTGCTCAGTTGACCCTTTTGAGCTCCATTAAGTCAAATTCATCACAAAATATTTACAGACACAGGCCAGATGCAATCTGTTCTAAAACCTTACTACTGAGGATTTAGTGAAATAAATTTCATTCTCCCACACAGAAAATGGTATCAAAAATGATTTCCTTGATCTCCTTTCTCCACTGCCCCTTCAAGAGTTGCCTCACCCTGAGGGATAGCACTTTGGAATATATAGATTATGTTCTTATTTAAATTTGTGAAATTTTTTCTAATTAGTTGTACATGACAGTAGAATGCATTTATACGTTTTGATAAATCATACATAAATGGAGTATAATTTCTCATTTTTCTGATTATACATATTGTAGAGTCATATCAGTCATGTAGTCACATATGTACATGAGGTAATAGTGTCTGTTTCACTCTACTATCCTTCTTACTCCCATGCCACCTCTCCTCCCTTCACTCCCCTCTACCTAAAGTTACTCTGTTCTTCCCTATCCCCCGACACATATGGTGATTAGCATCCACAGATCAGAGAAAACATGTGGCCTTTGGTTTTTTGGGTTTGGCTTATTTTTCTTAGCATGATATTTTCCAACTCCATCCATTTATCAGCAAATTAAGATTTCATCTCACTGCAATCAGAATGGTAATTATCCAGAATACAAGAAACAATAAATGTTGGGGAAAAGGGTACACTCATACATTGCTGGTGGGATTGCAAACTGGTGCAGTTACTATGGAAAGCAGTGTGGAGATTCGTTAGAAAACTTGGAATGGAACCATCATTTGACCCAGCTATCCAGCCGTTTATAAACAAAGGACTTACAATCAATCCCCAGCACCACCAAAAAAAAAAAAAAAAAAAAAAAAATACTACAATGATGTAGCAACATCAATTTTTATAAAAGCTCAACTCACAATAGCTAAACTATGGAACCAACCTAGGTTGGTTCAACAGACGAATGGATAAAGAAGTAATACAGATCTTCATACTTGTATGACCTAGGAACTTGGTTGCTTTATGGCTATTGAGCTGTTCACTCCCCTCTTACAATTAGCACTGGGAAACAGAAGCAGCATGAGGCTCCTTAGTGAATGTCTGGGTTTCAGAACATTATCCTGTATGTCCTTCTGTGCAGCAGCCACCCTAGCTCCTTACGGTATTTAGGATAGTTTATCCGCCAATGGCATGGTAACTCTTCTCTGCCCATTGCCCACTGGCATGAGCGATGAGCTTACACCTTTTGTTTCAGTGGCTTGCCCTCAGTGTAGAACTAGGGCTTCTAAATAGAACACATTGGTATTTTTAATGTGACGTGTGGTCAGACTGTGATCTTGTTATTCAATTGAATACTAATCCAAGTGTTCTGAGAAGGCATATTGGAAGTATGATTAATGTCCACAATTAGTCAACTTTGAGTAAGGGGGAATGACCTCAGATAATCCAGATGGATCTAAGTCAATCAGAGGAATTGTCTTCAGAGGAAAGCTGAAGTATCCCTGAAGTAGAAGAAATCTGCTTTGGACAGCTGCTTCACACTGTACCTAATAGTTTGTGAGCCTACATTTCCTGATGGCCATCCCGATAGATTTTGGATGTCTGGATTTTCCCAGTTTCCATAATCATACAACACACAAGTAAATTCTTGGGAAAGAACCCCACCCCCACTGTCTCTGTCTCTATCTCTTTGTCTCTGTCTGTTTCTCTCCCTCCTCTCTTTATTCTCTCTCTGTCCCTCCTTCCCCTATTGGTTCTGTTTCTTTGGTTGAATAATTCTGACTAAGTCAGGTTCTCTCTTCCTGTCTCTGAGTTATCCACAGCCTGGTAGTCGTTTTAAGAGTGTCAGGGTTCAGCATTTTAGTGATTTGTCACAATTTGTACTTAGAGCTCTTTCACATGCCCTATACATACCATCAACATTCATTTCCTTCTATCCCACACTTTTTGACCTTCAATGAAACACATTTTCATAAATTTTTGCTAAGATATCAGCTTGACATGTAACAGATATAAAGCTAACTGAAAGAACTTCAAGTACAACCAAGAAACTTTAACTGAACAACAGCCAAGTTTCTAAGGAATGCAAATAAAATGGTAGAATGACAGGTGGCAGGTTTGATATTTTTTATACTAGCCATTTCTTTTGAATAGATGCAATATGGAATTGATTAAAAATTCCTTTAGGACCAAGCCATTTCATTGAGTAATGGCAATTGAAACTAAAGCTGAGTATTTTAAAATTGAAATAACCCATGAGGTAAATATTCTCTAATGAAATACAATCAACTACTACTTCGAAACCCTAGTGATTTCTCTCCCAAGACTCATAATTAAATAATAAGTCTCCCAGAGACCCTGCACCTCACAGAAGAAAAAGCAAGCACAAATCTTCATTATGTCAGCTTAGGAGAGGGCTTCCTCAACAAGACTCCTAAAGCACAAAAGATAAAATAAAAAATCATCCAATGGGATGGGTTCAAACTAAAAAAAATTCTTCTCAGCAAAGGAAACTATCAACATGAAGAGAAAGCCTACAGAGTGGGAGAAAATCTCTACCACACACACTACATACAGCACTAATTTCCAGGATATATAAAGAACTCAAAAAATTTAACAACAAAAAAACAAATAACCTAGTCAATAAATGGGCTAAGGAACTGATCAGATATTTCACAGAATAAGATATATAATTGATCAACAAACATATGAAAATATGTTCAACATTTCTTGCAATTTAAGAAATGCAAATCAAAATTACTCTAAGATTTCATTTCACTCCAGTCAGAATAGCAATTATTAAGAATGCAAGCAACAAAAAGTGTTGGTGAGAATGTGGGGAAAATTGCTCATACATTGCTAGTGGGACTGAATTAGTACAACAACTCTGAAAAGTAGTATGGAAATTCCTTAGAAAACTTGGAATGGAACCACCATTTGACCCAGCTATCTCACTCCTTGGTCTATACCTAAAGGACTTAAAATCAGCATACTACCGTAACATAGCCATATCCATGTTTACAGCAGCTCAATTCACAATAGCTCAGCTATGGAGCTAATCTAGATGCCCTTCAACAGATGAATGGATAAAGAAACTGTGGTATATATACTCAATGGAATATTACTCAACTATAAAGGAGAATAAAATTATGGCATTTGATGGTAAATGGATGGAGTTGGAGAATATTATGCTAAGCAAACTAAACCTATCCCAAAAACCAAAGGCCAAATATTTTCTCTGATATGTCAATGCTAATCCACAATGCGGGGGAGCGAGAGAAGAATGGAGGAAATTTGGATTGAATAGAGAGGAGCGAGGGGAGGAGGCAGGGAAGTGGGGAAGATGGTGGAATCAGAATGACATCATTACCCTAGGTACTTGTATGATCACATGAATGGTATGGACTCTACATCATATACAACCAGAGAAAGGAATAGTTGTGCTCCATTCAAGTAAAATGATCAAAATGCATTCTGTTGTCACGTATAAATTAATCAGAACAAATCAAAGGTTTAAAAAAGATTTAAAAATAAATAAACAAATAAATAATAGGTCTCAAACCAGTGGTATTAAAATAGGTAAACAATATATTTGCAAATTCTATGTGTATTTAAAACACTAAATGATAGAAGATAGCTAAATTTAGCTTAAATTTAGCTAATTTAGCTAATTTATTTAACATGACCAATCTATGTGTACATTGAAACCAACACTGATGAATATCTTCTCTTTAGGCCTGATAGTTCTTTCATGTATCTAATATAAATTATATGATTTATATATTTATAAATGTATATTAAGTATATGTACCTATACCATTAATATGTATACACACATATAATATACCTTATACTTATTTACTGATAAATTATGTGTCTACACTTCTGTATCTCCCATGCTCTTGACTTATTCTCAGAGAACTGACACATTGCATGTACTTATGAATATGCACCCCTGTGTGCTATAGTAATAAACATTTTCCCCTGTATTAGTTGTTTAACCAGATAGAACTTAGTATTTTTCTCATACTTCATAATCCATGACATTTGTAGTTGTCTTCAACCACATAGGCCTGACTGATGAGACTTCACTATCTGACCATGTGGTCTCATTGTAGCTTACCATTCTGTAACCTACCCTCTTTAAGTGTATTGTCTTCAACTTATGACCTTTCAATAACCTCAAGAGGGTAAAAGAGAGGATTAATAATTGTGTATAAACTTTTTACTACCTCACCTCCAAAGTGGCACATTCACTCTCTCACATTTCATTAGCTGGGAAAAAAAAATCATGTGGCCTTATTCAAAATGACTAGTTGACATCAGGCAATCAGAGTGCTGGTTGAACACCATTACCTCTACTGCAGTCCACTCTTAGTCTCCAAAATTCCTTTGCTCTCTTCTCTTGCATACAGAGCTCATTCAACTTATTCCAAAAAAGTACATTCCAAATTCTTATCCAGCCGTTCTTTTCCTGATCAAATATGGAATCTCTAGTTGATGTGTTTTAAAATTAATAAATATATAGAAAGCATGCAAACTGGAAAAATAATGGATTGTAATATTATGGTGTCTCTCAAAAGACAGGAACTATAACAGCTATAAGAATCCAAGTTATATAATAAATACCTGAAAGCATTTACAGATTTATGTAATTTGCATTAAAGGAACTACCAAGTCTGAAAATTATGTAAATTAGAAATTTTACAGAGTCATTCTTTAGAAAGTTTATCCATGTTTCTGCTTTCTGCACTTATGCTTTCCAGATTCAATTACTTGTATTTATTTACACAAAAATATTAAGTGGAAAATTCCAGCAAAAATTCATAAGTTATGTTGCATCCCATTCTATGCAGCATGATGAGCTCTCAATCCTGTCCAGGATGTGACTCATCCCTCTGCTTACCGTATATGCTGCTCACTCATTGCTCACTTAGTGCTGGCCTTGGCTACCAGGTTGATTGTGGAAGTACTTGAAGTATTGCAGTGCTTTTACATAGTACTTTTACATAGTAGCCTAACGTGGCATCAGGATACCTACATCATTCACCTTGCCTCATCTCATCACCTAGGTGCTGTTATCTCACATCACCACAAGAAGTTTAAGCACTATATAATAAGGTCTTTTCATAAAGATCACATTCTCATAACTGTTGTTAAAGTATATTGTTAAAACTGTTCTACTCTATTAGCTATTGTACTTAATCTCTTACTCATCTTAATTTATAGATTGAATTTTATCATAGGTCTGTGTCGGAGAAAATAATACAAATCTGAAGTTTGAGGTATCCATTGGGATGTTAGAATGTATTCTCCTCAGGTAAAGGATAAGGACAGACTGATATAAGAAATTTCTCCAAACTTCTGAGCATTTATGATTTGATGATTAGGATGCAAGATGATATATCACTTTATTTACATATTTTTATTTTAATTTCTTCTACCACATTGACCTTTCTGGAATGAAGAATAGTTAACATGTTAAAGGATTTTATAATACCTGTGTTTTACTTATTTATATTATTTAGAACCAGCAGGAGAGAAAGATAGATAGATAGATAGATAGATAGATAGATAGATAGATAGATAGATAGATAGAAAGATAGATAGACAGACAGACAGATAGATGATAGATGTTGGGGGCTATGCCATGCGGACTACGCCAAGATGGCGCCTGGCAGCCAGCAGAGGTTGTTTTGATCACATCAGTGTGAGGAGGTTAATTAACATAAGCATACCCAGGTGATTTATCATTGGCCGTATTCAATTAAGTCCACAACAACGCGTGCACAGGTGTTCCCCAGTGCTCCTGCTCATTTTGACCTTTACCATGATTGGACAGCTAGCTCCTCACCTAATCTTCGCATAATTGGCGTCAGCCATACCCTTCACCTCCTGGAGGGGATATAAGCCGGCTCTCCTCCAGTGCCATAGTTCCCGGGTTTCCTGAATCTACAATAAACCATTCTGAATTCAAGATCCTCGCTACTCATTTGTCTCCTGTGCTGAACGGCGTCAGATAGATAGAAATAAAAGGGAAGATTGATTAGGGGAATTGGTTCACATTTTTGTGGAAGCTGAGAAGATCCATGATATGCTATCTGAAAGTTGGAAAGCCAGGGAAGCTGGTAACTAACTCAGTCCAAGTCAAAAGGCCTGAGAACCAAGAAAGCTTATGGTGTCCTACAGTCTGAGATTGAAGGCCTGAGAGTACATGGGCACAATCCTGCTGCTCAAAAGCATAAAAATATACAGTCCTAATGCCTAAGAGCAGAAGAAGGGTGTCCAGGACTGGAGCCGAGAGGGCAAGAATGCACCCTCTCTCTGCCTTTTGGTGTCATCAGGGCCTCCAGCTAACTGGATGATGCCAGTCTTCAGTGGAGGTGACGTTTCAGACTCGCCCCACAGACTCACACACTAGTGTTCTCTGAAAACACCCTCACACACACAGACCCCAAAGTACGACTCTGTGAACCCTCTAGGCATTCCTCAGTCCAGTCAAGTCAACACCTAAATTGATTGTCACAATATCTCAACAACTGAAATGGAACAGATGACTCAGTTGATTGTTGTTTCATACCTATTTGATGAAATGCACAAACTACTCAACAGTCTTTTTGCCCCGGGGTTTCTTTAAAATTGAAGGAGGTGGGAAGAATTGCAGGATAAGCAATGAGTAATATTTTAAATTAGCAAAACAAATACAGTGAACATCGATGCATTTTGTTACTCTTACAAGCCCCAGTTAGAAATAGTGCTATGCAATGGAAAAGGTAAATAACAGCCACCTTAATTCTTCTTTAGGAATTAAAAATGGTTAAGTTAATTTGTCAATAAGCCAGAAATCATCAATTCACTGGAACAAGGTGAGATAGTGAAAATGCAAACTATGTTGATATTTTCAAGGTATTAAATACAGTAAATAAAGATAGACTATGAGAACTGTTACCTGATGGATTTCTTAATTAAATTAAATAGACTCATTGACTGTCATCAAGAATAAGTATGAATGACCCATATTTTCTATGTAAAATTACCTTTGAAATATGACCGAGGCATAATTAGAATTATAGACGAGGCCTGAATGTAGCATATCCATGTTCAGCTATGCTGCAGTTCCTCAGTATCTTCTCATCTCTAGACTGTATTTTTCACAAAAGGAAATCTATTTAATGTGATCAGTGTTCTTTCTGATGATATAAGTAAGAAATTAGAGCCTTTATTAAGTATGTAGGACTAAAATTTAGAGGCTGTCCTGTGGGATCCAATTGATTTTAAATCCAGTACCAACTCAGGGTACTAGCCATCTACAATGAGATGTAGCATTGCCAGTGGTTAAAAGATGTGAATACGATGTACACTCCATGAAAGAGTTAAGACTCAAGTTGTATTCTCTAAGGAGTATATACTTGGTTTTATCCTGTATAGGCAACAAAATTTGAAATTTAGTAACTTGGTAGGTCTTGTTAACTTCTTCTCTGACTTTATACACTTATATTGATCAGGGGCAAAATGTTTCTTAAACTGAAAACTTATGATAATGTTTAAGCATACCTAAGAAAGATTGATTCCTCATTTCATTAAAAACAAATAAGGAAGTCTGATCCTAAACCGACATGTTGAAGATTTGGACCTGCTTTTTCTTCTATAAGATGAAGGGTCTCTGGTCTGATTCTGAGGTCCTTAATCCATTGTGAGTTGAGTTTTGTGTTATTGTGCAGGGTGAGAGATAGGGGTTTAATTTCATTCTGTTGCATATGGATTTTCAGTTTTCCCAGCACCATTTGTTGAAGAGGCTATCTTTTCTCCATTGCATATTTTTGGCCCCTTTGTCTAGTATGAGAAAATTGTATTTATTTGGGTTTGTGTCCATGTTCTCTATTCTGTACCATTGATCTACCTGTGTATTTTGGTACCAATACCATGCCGTTTTTGTTACTATTGCTTTGTAGTAGAGTTGAAGATCTGGTATTGCGATACCCCCTGCTTTGCTCTTTCCACTAAGGATTGCTTTAGCTATTCTGGGTTTCTTATTCTTCCAGATGAATTTCATAATTGCTTGCTCTATTTCTGTAAGGTATGTCAATGGGATTTTAATTGGAATTGCTGAAGGACATTTAAGTTGGTTCCACACTCTGTCCATTGTGAATTGAGCAGCTATGAACATTGATGTGGCTATATCTCTGTAGTATGCTGATTTTAAGTACCTTGGGTATAGGCCAAGGAGTGGGGCAGCTTGGTCAAATGGTGGTTCCATTCCAAGCTTTCTGAGGAATCTCCATACTGCTTTCCAGAGTGGCTGCACTAATTTGCAACCCCACCAGCAATGTATGAGTGTACCTTTTACCCCACATCCTCACCAACACCTATTGTTGCTTGTGTTCTTGATAATCGCCATTCTAACTGGGGCGAGATGGAATCTTAGTGTAGTTTTGATTTTCATTTCTCTTATTACTAGAGATGTTGAACATTTTTTCATACATTTGTTGATTGCATGTTGATCTTCTGTGAAGTGTCTGTTTATTTTCTTAGCCCATTTGTTGATTGGATTATTTGTATTCTTGGTGTAGAGTTTTTTGAGTTCTTTATATATTCTGGAAATTAGTTCTGTATCTGAAGTATGAGTGGCAAAGATTTTCTCCCATTCTCTAGGCTCTCTCTTCACATTACTGATAGTTTCCTTTGCTGAGAGAAAGCTTTTTAGTTTGAATCTATCCCAGTTGTTGATTCATAGCTACTCAATTCACAATAGCCAGATTGTGGAACCAACCTAGATGTCCTTCAATTGATGAATGGATAAAGAAACTGTAATATATATATATATATATGTATATATATATATATATACATACACACACAATGGAATATTACTCAGCCATAAAGAATGATAAAATATGGCATTTGCAGGCAAATGGATGAAGTTGGAGAATATCATGCTAAGTGAGATAAGCCAATCTCAAAAAACCAAAGGATGAATGATCTCACTGATAAGCAGATGATGATGACACATAATAGGGGGTGGGAGGGGTTAATGTTAGGGTTAGGATTAGGGTTAGGGATGGGGGCAAGAATGGAGGAAGGAAGGACTGTATAGAGGGAACAGAGGGGTGGGAGGGATGGGGGGAAGGGAAAAAAATAACAGAATGAATCAAACACCATTACCCTATGTAAATTTATGATTACACAAATGGTATGCCTTTGCTCCATGTACAAACAGAGAAACATGTGTCCCATTTGTTTACAATAAAAAAAATAAGGAAGCAAACAAATAGAAACTCTGGGTAAATAGATAATAGATTATATACATAGATATGCACATATGTATGTCCATATATACACTCATTTATAGACATACGTAGAGACACATACACATACACACAGATATACACATACACATATTAAAGAAATCTCTCATGTTGAACTGTAATTTCTTATATATCCACAGAATTTGACAAAACTAGTGTACATGTCTAGTTGTTCCACTGATTGAGATCTTCTGTGACTTTAATTTTGCATTTTTCTTATTAGATTCAGTCCACAGTATATGCTATGATTGGCACCATTTTCCCCATTTTTCCTACATTCTCTTATTCCTTTTCCATCCCTTCCCACCCTCTCCTTCACCCCTTCCCTCACCCTCCCCTTCTCCCCTCTCCTTCTATCCCTTTCCCTCTTCTTTCTCTTTGTCCACAGTCTTATCACTAAGATAAAATCATAGCATGTATATTAGTCACCTTCCATCACTGTGAACAATCACCTTAGAATAACAACATGAAAGAAGACGTGTTTACTTTGGCTCATAGATTTGGACAACACACTCGCTTCACGTAGGTCCCACCTTTTACAGGATCCATCATTTCACCATAGTTCATTCAAATTTGAATCCGTTAATGAGTTAGTCCACTGATGAGGCTAAAGCCCTCTTGAGCCAATCACTTCCCAAGGCCCCACCTCTGAACATCGTTGCCCTGGGGACCATGCTCAGAACATTTGAATCTATAGGGGAATTCCAGATTCAGACCATAACATGTGTTATGGTTTAGATGTTAATGTCCCAGAAAAGCTTGTGTGTGAGATAATTTATGAAGGTTTAGAGGAGAAATGATTGCGTTATGACAGCCTTAATACAATCAGTGAATTAATCACCTGATGGGATTTACTGAGTGGTAACTGAAAGCAGGTAGGATGTGGCTGGAGGAGGTGGATCATTGGAGGCATGACTTTGGGATACCTGGCAAGTGGAGATCTCACTCTCTCTCTCTCTCTGCTTCCTGAGGATCCTATGAGTCACTTCCCTCCCCCACGCTCCTCTGTCACGATGTTTTGCCTCACCTCCAGCCCTGAGGGATGGTCTATGATTTGAGACCTCTGAAACTGAGCTGCCAAATTAACTTTTCCTCCTCTAAAGTTGTTCTCGTCAGGTCTTTAAGTCACAGCAGTGACAAGCACTGACTAAAACAATATTCTAGCCCTGGGCCCCAAAGTTTCATGCCAATTTCACAATGTACAATGCATTCAGTCTATCTCCAAGAGTTCCCATGGTCTTAACAGTTTCAACATTGCTCTAAAGTGCAAGTCCAGAGTCTTCTTTGAAACTTAAGGCAAACTCTTAGCTGTGAGCACCTATAAAAATACAAAACCAAATTATATACTTCCAACACCCAATTGTGAAAAAGGCATAGGGTAAGAATTCCCATTCAAAAAAGGAGGAATGGGGCCATGGAAAGGAGGGATAGGAACAAGGCAAGATGGAACCCTTGAGGGCAAACATTAAATCCTATAGCTGCATGCCTGGTATCTGGGACATATGGAGGCAAAATGTGATCTTCAAAGGACCCCTACTCCATGCCCTTGCTGGCTGCGGTCCAAATGGCCACTCTCTTAGACTGTCCCTGGACACTGCTGGCTGCTTTCCTTGGCAGTTGTTCCATGTACTTGGCATCTTCAATTTCCTGGGGTTTCCATTTAAAAGTTGGCTTCATTCTTAAGGTTTTACCTATCACCTTCTCAAGGACTTCTCACAGGGACTACAACCCTGCCACATCCTATGAGGGCTCCCAGGCCTTCCTTTGAAATCTCAGTGGAAACCTCCATGACCCCATAGCTGTTGCCTCCTGCATTCCTGCAAAATCAGCACCACATGGGCAAAGGCACCAACTCCTACCAGTGAGAGCAATGGCTGAGCACACTGGGGACCATGGCTGCAATAGCCTCTGGGTGCCTGGATGGCTGAACATGGTGGAATGATTCCTATGAGCACATTCCAGATCTGAATCCCAATAATAGGTACGTTTGTTCATAGCAAGTAGTATCCATTCCTCATGAAACTGAACCCGTAAGCCCTGCCAAATCTGGCAGTAGCACAATTCCACTGTCTCACTACTGCAGAACATTTCTGAGTTTTTCTTCTCCTCTAAATGGTGCTCTATACTCTGGCAGTTATGTATCTGTCCCTTTTTTGAAAAGGATCTCATTAGAGAAACCAATCCTGCCTCCCACATGTAAGGCAAGTCTTTTCCTATTACTTACTTGGGCCCTTGTCAGTTTTCTTCATTTAACGTCACAATTCATATTTATTGTACTTATTTGCTTCTCTGGGTATAATCTATTTATCCATCAGAGTTTAAGTTCCAAGAGGTTAAAGCCCATTTCTGTTTGCCATACTATTGTCCCCACCCCTAACATTATTGAACACAAAATGGTAAGGCAATAAATCATCTCTTGATTAATTCATTAGTATCATTGTTTAGTAATGGTATACAAGGCTACTCAAGGCATGTCTGATCTTCTGTGGGACTGTAGTAGGGTATTACACACAGGGAAGTTTTCAAGGTGATAGGGATTTTGGACAGTTGTATCAGTTAGTCAGGGGTGACTCTATCAGGGGCTGGTACAGCCTCCTAGGAAACAGCTATAATCCAAAGGCAATTTTCTGAGGTCAAGGCATACTGCAAACTCTTACCGGCACTTAAGCAGTGGGTGGACCAGGAAATGGGACCTGGGAAATGAAGCAATCAACACTGAAAACCACCCATTCAGCTGAATCAGCTAACTTAATTGAAAACAGAAATATCGTTTAACAAATTCTCATTAATTTTTTTTCTTCAGGGTATTTTAGAGACTAAGAACTTATAGAAGTTTAAATTAAAATGACTGGTAGCAATGAAATAAAAAGAAATAATCTTCTAGCTTGAGTAACAAACATTAATTTTGTTTCATTTTAATAATTTCGCAAATCATTTGGAGAAAAAAAGTCTATTAGTCAATAAATATAACTCTGAAGGCCTGAAAGTATAATCAAGAGTGCTCGGATATTCTTAAGAAGTGTTTTTCCTGTCAGATATTCAGAATGCGATACTTGGAGCTCTCTAGTTTGGCCAAGGGCAAAGGACCCACTTCTTTGATCAAGTAATTCGGATCTGGATATTGTCACCACAGAATAAAAATGAATTCTTCCAACTTTTCACTAAGAAAAACACCAGTATTCTAGACAAGGAACATATTTTAAATTGTGAAAAAGAAATCTACTGTTCCAGATTTGTTTGAAAAAATGCTTTTAGTACATTATTTCTAATTTATGTGTCAAATGTTCATACTTAAAAAATTATCAGTGTCAGGGTAAGTGACATAAATTTGTTGGTTTAGAGTTAGAAACATGAGAGATTTGCCCAATATAAAAGATGAGTTGTTGAGATTTTAGAATGTTATAATCTGTACTAAAAATAAGAAAACTATTTTCCTTAGCACATGCACATGCATTTTTGATGGGCAAATTTTATTAAGCATATTTATAGCTGGATTAAAATTGTCTGGCTTCTCTTAGTTATAGGTAGTATAGGGAGAAGAAGATGAAAAATATAATTTTTGAAAATACTTGCTGCAATTCTAGAAAACCAAGATCCTACTCTTCAAAGTAGGGTGTAAATGTCAGATAAAATATTCTACTAACCTCTTGGTACAGAATTTCCTTTCAGGCTAGATTACCTTTCAGAATAGAAGATATCATGTCATTTGTTCTGAAGACCACTTTGCACTCTCAAAATATCTGACACACAAGAGTGGACAAGCAGCACATTTCAGTGCCAGCCAAATGGTGACACTGTCATGTCATGCTACCTATGGAAAACTCTAGAGCGAAAAAAGACACAGAAGAACGAAGGACTTCACTTTTTTTTTTTTTTTTTTTTTTTTTTTCCTGTGGTGCTGGATATTGAACCCAGAGCCTTGTGCTTACGAGGCAAGCACTCTACCACCTGAGCTATCTCCCTAGCTCAGGACTTCACTTTTCTAAAGGCAACTATTTTCTCCTTGTGGATCTACTTCAAGACCTATGGGCACACTAATGTCATATTAATTTGCCAAAGAAATCTTTAGCAAATTGAGACAGGAATTGAGAGTTGCTCAAGATGATATTCTTCACTTCAAATAGCTACAATGTTCCTGTAATTATTATAGAACATACTTAAGATGCATAATCTAACAAATAATAATAGTTGAATGCAATATCATAATCAATGTACTTATTTACCTACTCCCAATATTAATATATTAACATATATTTTTGCTAAATTATTTCTGTAATTATTTAAAGTAAATGCCCAATTTAATTAAAAATCACTTCCTTAGAATGGATAATTATGTAAGTTAATTCACACTACTTAATATAAAATATGAATTCTAGGCAATATATTTAAATACATTCTGTTTAAATCTCTTACATTGAGACACATGTATACCTCTTTTCAAAGGATCACGTATGTTAGAGAAAGTAGGTAAGACATGAATAACTATGACATAAGACAGACTTCCCATCTTCAGTATATGCCTGCATGTACTATCAGGAGAACTTCCTGGAAGGAGTGAGATTTTAAATGCAAACTATGATAAACATCAAAAAGAGAATGGTTGCAAGTTAATAGTTCCCTTAAATAATTTGCATTCTAATTAATGACTTAATGATTCAAACTTTTATTTCCATCTTAAAATACTTATTTGTAAAATATAAATTTTAATTAGACAATGAATTTTCTATTGAAATTTTTTGTCGTATCTCTGGATGATTTGGCTAACTACAGCAAAATGTGGAGATATTTTAAAAAGTGTTTCCCTAAGGTACAAGAGGTTGATTCATTTTAGGGCTCAGACTGAAAGTCTGAATTCAGACAATGCTCATTCTTAAAGAGTATAATACTCAGCAAATTCAGGTGATAGGAAATAAACCACTGTTCCTTTGGCAGAGAGTTCAAAAGATATTTATTTAAGCCACACTAAAAAACATTATGATAATGAGTTTCTGAAGAAGCTCGTCATGAGAAAGAAGTACCTGGCATTTCTAACAGAAATGAGTTAAGATAGTCCCTACAAGTCTATGAAAAGACTACCAAAGATTAAATTAATTCACAAGCAAATGCAAAAGATTAGAATTTGGAAGTCTAATAAATGTCTAAATTTTTGAATTTTTGTTTTGTTTTGTTTTAAATATAATCAGTTTAAAGTTAGTAAATTATCTAAAAAGTTTATATTTTTGATATATCTTTTTATTGGCTAAATCAGTATTATTATACAGAAAATATAATATAATTGAATCGCTAATGAAATGTGATTTTATAATTATTTTGAGTGAAATTGAATATATACTATTCTCCTAAGATCTTTATATTGAATACCACTTGATATCTAGACTGCAAATTATGTCCTTAGAGTTTACAAATGTCTCTATTACACATTTTCATTAGACTTCAAATTCTTATTGATATATAGATATTATTATCAGCCTTATTTTAATTCAAATAGACTCAGCCTCCAGAAAATTGAATAATTTGCCATAGGTCACAGGGAGGTAGAATCCAAGTCTTCCTGCTCATATTAAGTACAAACACCTCCATGATATCATAACTTATTTGGTATGGTGACCTACATAATATTCCCTCTGGTTTTCTTATTCTCTTGAGAAATTAGAGACTAAATTTTGTTTAATTTAATTAATAACTTTATTAAGTCTGTAACATGAGCAGTCAAAGAGAAAGGTCTCACTCCCTCTCCTCTGGAAATCTCTTGGTTATTTGCTGGTGAATGAAATGTACCATGGTGTGATAAATATGTTAATGCATAACATATAAACATATCAGAAGTTTAAATTACAAATATTGTAAAGAAGTAAGATTAGATACATCCACATTACAAAAATAAATAAATAAAATCAAGCACAGTGAATTCTTGATCATAGGATAACAGTAGACTGACAATTTTAGCCAAGAGATTATATCCTTCTATCACACCAAAGCTTCCTGGCTGAGTTAGGAGTAACTCTCATTCCCAGGTGAAAACCTGCCTGGAGCTAGCTTGAGATTGTAATCATTCATGAAAATTCCAGGGTGGAGGATATAGCTCAGTTGGTAGAGTGTTTACCTCACAAGCACAAGGCCCTGGATTCAACCCCATCACTGAAATTAAAAAAAAAAAAAAAAAAAAAAAAAAAAAAAAAAAAAAAATTCTATTTGGAAGTGAGACTGAATAGATATCTCTGTATCTCTGAGATACCCATAGTGAATTATCTTCCAGTGTAGATGACTTCCAAAACCTTATTTAGTGCTGTAACAGACTGTTGTGTTTTTAATCTGTTTAAGCCACATAAAAATGTCATTATTTATAGATCAACATCAATTCAAAATTTTGAAATGATTCAAATTTGACTTTATTTGTATAAGTACAGTCAAAGATCTTCACTAAAAGCATCTTTAGGATCCAAAGATTTTCATTCATCTATATACAAAGAGCCATTTAATTAGGGCAACTTATTATGAATTCTTAAATGGACATGAAGGTAGTAGAGACAGGCCCCATAGATTCCTTATGAGGGTTAATCAAAACCATGGATGCAAAGAGTCAAGCACAGTGATAACAGTATTCAGCAAATAGTAGATATTGAGTGGCTAATATTGTTGCTGAAGTCCTATATATCTTAACTCTGAATTCTACCTAGCTGTCTCACTGAGAAAGACTTCCTACTTACTTCTGATAAACCAGATCTGCCCCTCCAATTCTGAGTTTATCTCTGTCATGGTTATCCACAGACCTCTTCCAAATACAGTTGTCTGAGGCTATATAATTGAGGGAGTCTGCTAAGTCCTAATATTAGAATTGGCTATTAAGCCTGTATTTGTTTTTTTTTGTTTTTTTGTTTTTTTAACAAGAGACTTTCAGGTTTTTTTTTTTTTTTTTTTTTTTTTTTGCGGTACTGGGGATTGAACTCAGGGCCTTGTGTTTGCGAGGCAAGCACTCTACCAGCTGAGCTACCTCCCAAGCCCTCTTTGTAAAAAAAAAAAAAAAAAAAAAAAAAAAGCCTGTATTTGTTTAAGCCAAGAAATCTCTTTCCCATCTGCAACTTAGAAGATGAAATGCCTTTAGCATTTGAATAGACATATATGTATATGCAAATTTATGAATTATTCATAAATAATTTAACTGTAAATACATATATAGAAAATGTTTTCAGTACTCTATGATATAGTCAGCCTTAAAATTTCAGTGAGTGGGACTCCCACTATCTCACTACTATTTACTCTTTAGCTATGGGCACTCAAGACTCTATACCCATCCCTACTCTATCTTCTTATTCATTCAAACTCACAAGGAACTCCTAATTGTCTGGGTCATTGGCTTTACACTTTTGCTCTGACCATGGTACATTATAGATTGTAAATTCCTTGAGACAAAACAGCATATTATTCACTTTTACATGTGATTTGCATGTAGTCATATATTACAGGAACCCTAATGATATATGTTAAACAAAATCTATTTGAATATCTAAATAAGTGGATAATTATGAAAATGTGTTTGCAAAGTTATACTTGAAACTTTGAATATCTAGGAAGTGATTTTGTTTTTTTTCAATAGTGAACCATATATTGAAAAAGATTTAAGACTTGCAAACCACTGATAACTATCTACTGATCTACATCTCAGTGGAAATAGTAGTATTTGAAAAACAAAATTCTATCTCTGAAAAGAATGTCAATTCAGTCCTACGAATGCCCAAATCTGTTGTTTCTAAGTCATGATCCTTCAGATACAAATACCCATGCTAATTAGGGTATGTGGGGATATGGTTGACTATTTGGGTTGCTGAGAAGTTTCTGATGGCCAGGGTGATTTGGTTGCACCCAGGAAGACATTTACAGCAGCAGAAATATTGACATTTTGATGTCTATGTTTGTATTCATAAGGGGATGTACAATATGGTAGCTAACAACCACGACCAGCCATTTACATTAAAATTTCAATTATAATAATTAAAATTAAAAATTCAGTTTGTTGGTCATACTAAACATACTACTACTTCTTAATATTTCCAGTCTTTCCAGAGAAAGCTAGTACTTACCAAGTTATATAACACAGAGGTAAAACATTTTTTAATCAAAGAAAGTTCTAATGGAGAGCAGCAATCCAAACAGTTGATAGCTGATCACTTGAATGTAGAGGTACAGAGAGCACTTTATGGCTCATGTTATCAGAGTATCAATATAGGACTGTCATGATCTCAGAAATGCCCTGGCAATTCTCAGGTACTGACACATTAACACATATGTCCACTTGTAACAAGAAATCTGGTTTTATATATAACTTAAATACATGTTATATATAAAATTTGTAAATACATAACAAATATATAATATAATATATAATTTATTTAATATTTTTAAATTAATAAATTAATTTTTAAATTTATTTATTTTGATTCATTGTGATAAAGAAACAGTGGTATATATACACAAAGGAATATTACTCAGCCATAAAGAGGAATAAAATTATGACATTTGCAGGCAAATGGATGAAGTTGGAGAATATCATGCTAATTTATTTACTATTAACAAGCACTGTTTACAAAATTGAACATTTTTTTGAAAGCTTCTCGTATATTTTTTCTTTACTTCCTCCCTCCAATTCCCCGCTGAACAGATTATAGAATTTTCATTGCATATAAAAGTATTTTTGTCATTTTATCAATCAACCAACTAAAATTCCCAAACCATCCCGACAACCAATCAACAATCCTTAACAGAATTATAAGACAAATTTCAGATCTTTAAATGATGTTTTCATTTAAAAGACAGTCCAATCTGGGAAATATTACATACTTTATTATTGTCTTTGCTTTCCAATATGGAGTATAAAATTTGACTTTTAGCAAATTTCTTTTGATGTTGTTAGGAAGACCACTATAAGGAAAAAATTCTGACAATTGAAAATGCTAAAATCATAAAAAATAGAAAGTTCACTACCTAAAAGACAGAGCCAATACTGATTTTACCTTTACAAGGAAATAATTTCCTGAGGTTTAAGCCCTCACAGTAACACATTTGAAAATCAGGACAATAAAGAAGCACCACTTGCAACTTTAATTGGCTCATATTTTTCATCTGTATATAGAAACTTTCAAATAAGAGGAAATTGTGTCCTACGGGTGACCTCAATGTTGGGCAGATTGGTTTCTTTCTATGTGAACTCTAAAACATGCATATGAATAGGAATGTGCATGAGCTTGTGAAGATATTACTGGCACTCTGCATTTTTCATCTAAAATTATGTGTGCCTAAGGCTGAATGCCGAGCTGTTTTTCATACTACGGTTAATAGAATTTCATAATACGACTTTTAAGTAAATTCTCAAGGCAGTAGAAACTTATTGACCATTCAGATATTTTTACCTGAAACAGAGCAAACATCTGGCATTCAGTTTGGAATGTGAATCCTGTCTCCTCCAGAACTCTCTCAAATGCCTGCCATTTCTAGTTGACCAGAGTGCTCCTCTCTAATCTGTCCCAGGATGACAATCATGCTTAGAGCTCTCCTTTCTCAAATTTTGTGTTTAAAATTAGACTTTTAAAAATACTCACAGAGTGATGTGTAACTCAACTCAACCATCACTTTAGTTATCAGGACTACAGCAAAAACAAATAACAAACAAATAACTAAACCAAAACCTCAGTTTCCAGTTTGCTTTGGATAGTGATAGTGGTGGTGGTATTGATGTGTATGTAGAGGTACTGAACATATGTGACATGTGGTCTTGATTGCATTCTGCATACCTTAAAAATTTGCTTATTCTTAGCATTTATTCTATTTAACCAACTACCTAAGACTTTAATAAATATTAGTACTTACTGTACCCAGAATTACCTTTACTGGAATTACCTAGACATTCAGAAGAGGGTAAAAAATATTTTTCCTTTGACTACAAAAAATAAAGTTCTCCAGGCTTTTAGAATAGCACTAAATTAAAGATAGATGACTATATTCATTTTCCAATGAATACACTTTGATATACACTTTTAGTCTTAACCCACCAAGAATCCCTTCCTTACATGACAGTGTGGTAGACAGAATCCCGCCACTGGAATGAATGAATTAGACCACTGCAAAAGGTCAACACTTTACAAAGTGCTGGTTTCCTTTTGTCCTTTCCTTCCTCTCTTTTGTTTTGGTTCCTCACAAAAATAAATGCAATTTAAAATCTACTTTATTTTCCTCATCTAGAATCAACTTTATATATATTATGCATTTATATTCCTAAATCATTCTTCTGAAGCTAAATACATGACTTTTTCCATGTTGCTATTCTTCAACTATTTATCTGCTTACTTGTCTAAAATACAATATTTCTCTACATACTATATCAATAGTATACCTTATTTTATTTTATATACACACATACATGTTTCTCCTGTCTCTCTAAATACCACTCACCATCCCAAAAAATTAATTCAAAACATCAGAACCAACTTGACATTGTACCACGTGCCACTAGAAGCAAGGAATCTGCCATGCTTAAAACCTTAAATTTTAACAAATATTAAATTTAGTCAACACTGCACCTAAGAAGTTTCTTGGCACCTTTTAGTGTTTCAAATAGATGCCCCTTACATGTCACTTAAATCCTAAATTTCCTCAACCTTATAGCAATCAAGTAAATCCCTTCTCTGTAACTAGACTGAATTTCTATAATTACTTTTAGTTTTAGAACAGCCCTTATTTCATAACTCTATTTTCAAGGAATATAAGAAACAATCCTGGCAAAACACTTACCACATTACTTGGTATACTATTAGTTGGAACTAAAATTATTATTACTTTCTCTGATGTTATATATAAGTTTAACTTTCAGGCACAGAACTGCTGACAACTTCTAATTTATTCATGTGTCTTAATGGCACATGATCATGATTCTTGTTTCTGTATTTATCCTTGGCTACTGTTGAGTAAGATACGAATAGAGAAACATGGTCATTTCTGAGTAGAGAGAGAATTGTCCCAACTTCACAACTGAACCGTGAATGAAAAAACTGGTTGCTGTCATGGCCAACAACCAGACCTGGGAACACCAGTCACTCTTATTTTAGCACATGGATGAATCTGCACATAGCTGGAAGTAATATACACATTGTTCCTGCAACTATTTTATCACCATGAAAAATCATTATTGACTAGGCAGTGTAGTCCTCCTGGACATGTGTGTGTTGGCTAGCACTGTGGGAAAAATGATATAAAACCTAACAAATCATAATATTAAACCAAAGGAGCAGTCATAATATTTAATTTAAATCATAATATTAAAGCAAAGGAATAGATTTTCATGGTCTTATCTCATTAATACTCAGCTGGCATGGTCTTTATTCCTTTATAAAGATAGGTTATTTCCTTAACTTATGTTAATTATAAATTTTAAAATATGTGGACCATCAATTTATAGTGTGAAAATATCTTACTAGAGATTCCATTTTAACTCTGCATGCATATAGATAACATTGCATACATATAAAACAGCAGTTTCTAAGGAAATAGCACCACACATTTTAAAATTAAACCTCTATCATTTACAAATTAGCTTATTCAAAATATCATGAGTCATTAATAAAAAGTATACTAATGGTATTAACTGAGACCTTCCTACATGTCAGACCATGTGCCAAGTAGTTTTGTGTGGATTATTTCATATTTCGCTGAAAATATTCTGGTAAAATGCTGTTGATATTGACAGTGTCATGTAAATTTTTGTCTAATTATTTTAGTGTTATCATTCTCTTTACTGATGATCTCACAGTTATGGAAAACAAAATTAAGAAAATAAACTTCAGCTTTTTAAAATCCTACTGTAAATATCAAATCTTCTGCACAGTGTTCTAAGTATAGTTCAAAGTTAGTATTCAGCAAGGGAAACTCACTGTCTGGTTGTAGCCCATTCTGAACAGGTCTAGCTGATAGAAAGCTCTACCTCCAGTTGTGTGCCAAAATCTACTTCTTCTTGGTTTACTCCAGTTATCTGTTTTCTATATGCAGAACAAAACAAATTAGATGATTTATTAGAAGACATGCACTATGCCCTGTACCACTGTCCAAGACTTTTCTTTTCTAGACAAAGCTTCAAAGTTTCCTTTAATTGTTCTGCATAAGATGTATGTCATATTTCATGACTCTGTGAGCTGACTATGGATTACTTCTCTGATAACCTGGAGTAAACTGGTGATGAACCCCCACCCCCCGACTTGAAATTAGTCTGCTTAATTTTTTATTTTTTCTTTTAACCCTCAGTGAGTTGAACAACTTACTTAAATTATTGTAAAAAATCTCCTCTTTATAGATTTTATTGTTACGTCTCAATGAGATAATCTCTATAATGTCTCTAGCATGATTCTTGGTACATAGAAAATACTCACAAATATTTTAATTATTATTTTTAATTTTAATATGAAAGTGTCATCATAAATATTATTTTAAAGATTTGATTTTCCCATAATATAGTGGTAATGTTATCATAATTCCTCTAGTCTTTTTAGATTGTTAGTTTTTTACAATATAATAGTGGGGATTGAAATTATACATATATATGATACTTATATGTAAAATGTCTTCATATATAATTATATATTATGTATTGTATATACACATAGCATGTATACATATTATATGTACACCATACATAACACGGTATATGTCATATATACAATATATAATCCAACATATATAAAACTTATCCACATGTACACATATGTGTATTGTTTGTATACACACATGAATCCATGCATATGGTTCAAACACTCCTGTATACATTTCCTTATATGTATAATATGTATGTGTGGACATATATGCACTTGTAATTTATCCCCAAATACCCAAAACACCAGTAGTTAAGAAACCTTTTTCAAATTTGTTACATAGTAGGTCTACCTCACCTAGAAGTTTTTTTTTTTTTTTTTTTGTCAGGGGAAAAACCGGGAGTTGAACTCAGGGTACGGAGCCATATCCCAGGTCCAATTTTGTATTTTATTTGGAGACAGGGTCTCACTGAGTTGCTCAGCACCTCACAGTTGCTGAGGCTGGCTTTGAACTCCTAATCTTCCTGCCTAAACCGCCGGAGCTGCTGGGATTACAGGCGTAAGCCACCAAGCCTAGCTAGAAGTTCTCTAATACAGTTGCAAATTAACTTACATGGGTGATACATATTGAAGGGATTATTTGTAAAGGGATATGTTTCTCCAGACAGAAAGTATTCTCCATTCTATACATTCAATCAAATTGACAAGTCACCTATAATTCAGGTCTTCAAAGCCTCTTGAACCGATTCCTGCCTTTATTTCACCAAAATGATTGTGAGTTCAGATTTCATCTTACTTGTCATCTAGCAAAGTCTGAGTATGGGTTTCTCTGCTCTTTTCATCTCAGGTGGCTTCCAGAACATCCCCTGCTACCAGAATCATCTTTCTTAAATGCAAATTGGATGATGTCCACTGTCCATGTTGACAGCCTGCATGGACTCACCATGCCTACCAGTTGCCCCAACTTGGTCTTTTGCAGACAGTCCAACCTCTCCAGTGTCAGCCTCTCTCCCTTTCTTTCTGTGCAGTCTATCCCAGTGACTAGACAGCACATTCTCCACACTATTTTTTAAATGTGGTATTTACTTCATGTCCTCACCACATTTTTAATCGGTCATATCAGCTAGCATTTTCCTCCCACCTCATCTTCATTCATTGCCATTGGTCCCAGTCACTTCTCAAGCCCACTTCATCCATACGGTCTTGCTGTCCTCCCCTCAACACAATCGCCTGAGATGTTAAAACCCAATGCACTTTGTTTGAATTTATCTTCCAGCACTCATTTAATACAGCATTGGGCTGTTGTCATTTTAGTATTTGTCTGGTACTCCTATCTCACTAAAAGTTCCTTGATCATAGATACTGTCTTCTATTACTCCTCACAATATGTATCACATTCTTTGAAAATTATAAGAATGCAATTAATATTTGGGGAATTGGAAGTTTTAGGCCCTAAAATAGATATATGTGTTAAACATTTTAAATGTATTTTTTGAATAAAATAGATATTTCTATGATTTCCCATTATGAAGACAGAAGGAGGTATGCTAAAACATTAAAAACCTTGCAAGTGTAAACTAATTTTGTAATATAAATAATTCTGAAAATTCCTCCCTTTTGTGTCATTGGTATATAGAAATAGTTAAAGCATCATTTACTCCATTTGCTTCAATACAGATTTATAAAACTCAGATTTTAAAAAAAATCTGAATTATGGTCCTGTTTTGTAGTATTACTTTGCTTGAAGATCCATTGAGGTTTTAACTTCCTTTTATTCACCTAAAGTGAGTGTTGCCAAACACAAAACTGTAGACTTAACACATATTAACAGATACAGCTAACTAGTGACTAGTGAGGACTCTTGAGACTTGCACACAGATGATCACATTGTTAGAGTTAGGTCAGCTGGCTAGACAGCTGGCTACAGTGGGTGGCCATTGCTTGACCAATACTCTTCCTGTACCTGACCTTCCAAATAAGGACTCTTCTGTCTTTTCAGGGTCAGGAAGGAAACAGAGAAATTATGGTTTTGTTTAGTGCTTTTGGAAGCCTGTAGTTCTCTATTCCTCCAGTGCTTAGTAAAGGGCACTTGACTTACTGAGATGAGGTTAAATATCAAAAATAGTGTTTTTTGTTGTCCAAAACAACAGGTAAAGTAGTTAGTAGTGGCTCCCAAGTGGAGCAAGGGGGAATCTCTATACCATTCCCCTCCTCCTTGGACACTTACACACAGGAGACATTTGACAATGTCTGAAGATGTTCTGGGCTATTATAATTAGGCAACACAGAGACTCCCCAACACAAGAAGCAATCAAGTCCCGAATGTATCAATAACACCACATTAATTTGTAGTATATTGCAAAGATTTTTAAAATCAGACAGTTTAAGAGTCACCCAAATAACCTCCAGTTGTACTTCATTATATCTGTGCAATATATCTGGACAATTGATTTAACCTCTCAAAATTTCATTTGCACCATGTAGAAAATGAGGATTATAACATCCAGAAGTCTCTTTGATAAATAAATTCAATAATTAACCTAGTATTGAAAACTTTTAGTATAATTTCCAGAATATCCTAAAAGATCACCAATGTCACTTCAAAGTTATTATATGTTATGTATGGTCTGAGTGTTTGTCTCCCTCCAAAATTCATGTGTTGAAATCCTAATTTCCCACAGTAATGGTATTTTAAGGTGGGGCCTTCTGGAGGTATTATCTAATCCCTTCTAGATGGAGGTAGTTTCCTTAAAATGGAGGTAGCCCCAGAGAGACTGTTCATCCCTCTGCTGTGTGAGTACATAGCAAGAAGAACCTCTCTATAAATCAGAAAGCAGGACTTAACCAATGAATCTGCCAAAGCCCTGATCTTGAACTTCACAGCCTCCAGAATCATGAGAAATAAGTTTCTATTATTTATTAGCCACCCATTTTAGTCATCTCAATGGACTGACATCATGCTTTCAGATAATTTTAATATTTATAGTAGATACACTGGTTTCTCTTCAGATTAAAAATCTCTTACCTATTAGTAAAATTTCCCTGGTGAGCTGGCTGCAGTGGCTCATGCCTGTAATCCCAGCTACTCCAGAGGTTGAGGAAGGAGGACCATCAGTCTGAGGTCAGCCTTGGCTAGTTGGATCCTCTGTACAGGCATTTATAATGAGAGTTTCCATTCTTCAGATCAGATTTTCCTTTCTAACCTTAAACTTAAGGAATATTGGTCTTGGAATTATTCCAGTATATTGTCTATCACTACTTTAAACATGGAAGTCTTGGTTTTAATTTAGTCCACTCTGACTGCACTATTTAGTTCTTGATTTTCACCAGATGATTCTAAAAGTTTTCAAGAAATATTCTTCATTTTTAAAAATAATTCCTAAATATGCCTAGGACTTATCTCCCAGTAGTTCATTCAGTTTTCAATAGATTTATTTAGAAAATGAATTAATCCACTTATGAACTGAGAGACTTAACCATTGCCCAAAAACCCTACCTCTGAACCTTGCTCTATTGGGAATTGTGCTTCCAACACATGAGATTTGGGGAACATTCTAGATCCAAACCATAACAGCCTGATATATTCAGAATTTCTGGAGCAAAACTTCCAGACCCCAAGAGTTGAAATAGTTGTTTACGTTGCCATTAAAATATCTATTATAATTTCTGTAAAAAGGGAAAGAAAGGGAACAACTTGGACTATTTGGAGGCCTTCAAAAATGAAGAAAATACTGATTACATCTTGGTACCCTGTCATTATAGAAGGAGCTAAAGCACTAGACTTACGCACAGGTGAGATATGAGAAGAAGAAAAGATTCATTCAAAGAAAATTCTTCAAAGACATTTGTGATGGTAATAAAATGTTTTGAAATACTTTTTCTAACATCTGAATAGTCAATTCTACTCTTGCTAAATTCAATTAATTTTTATGAGTGGGTTTGATCCTGGCAAGACAGTTCACATTAACTCACCTCAAAGTTTCCCTGACTGAGAGTGTGCTGTGACCAATAGTCAGGTTCCAACCTCTCACCTTGCATGCTCCGCCTTCATTTAATTTGAAGTTTGACTATGTGAGAGGACTTGGGTTGCATGGATACAGGCATGAGCAAAGCTGAAATTCACCACAAATAAAACCATGTTGACTTTACAAAGCCCTTATGTGATGGGAGGCAATCACAACAAACTAAAAAACCAAAAAAAAAAAAGTACACTATATAGTAACATACAAAAAGTGAAAAGTACTATGGAAAAATAGAAATGACAAAAGAGAATGGGTTAAAGGGGCTGAGGGGAGAGTTATGATTTCAAATAGAGTGTTCCTGGCAGGTCTTATAGACCTTTGAACAAAATCTAACCAGTATTATAGACTGTGACATGTACATTAGCTGCTGGGATACATGGTAAAGAAAACAGACCAAGAAAATTCATATTTATATTTATGTTATAGTCAAAGGGGACAAGCAGTGATAATACAGAGCTATGTAATGTGTTAGGTGCTGGAGTGTCAAGGGGCAACTGGTTCATCAGAATGGGGTGTTTTGAAGGATGAAATGAACTGTGAAGCTTTTTTATAAGGTGGTATTTGAGCAACAGAACCTAACTCCTTAGTATGGGACCCACAGAAAAGCAGACAGTCCAGCATCTTTTATGTTCTAACACTTCATTACAGAGTCATCCCAAGGAAGGCAGTTGAAAAGGAATAGGAGTGAGACAAGGAAGGAGAGCAAGGGAATGAATAGGTTGTTGTTGGTCTGGCTGCCACTTGTGATCAGATCCATCAGCAAGCTCTGCCTACCTGGACCATCTTCCAGGAGGAGGGTATAACGTAACTTTCCTGGGTCTTCAGCCAGGAAAGGGAAAAGCATATACTTACCAGCACAGCAACCATCTCCCTTTTGAAAACTGCATACTATAGTGTATTAACTTCTCAGGAAGTCTAGGCTGTTCCTGAGAAGGTACTAAGCTGGCCTAAAGACTTAACTGCATCATAGAAGCTGAGTGTCAGTGTTATGGTTTGGACGTGAGGTGGCCCCTAAAAGCTCACATCTAAGACAATGCAAGAAGGTTCAGAGAAGAAAAGATTGGGTTATGAGATTCTTAACTCAATCAGTGATTTAATCCACTGATAGTGATTGAGTGGTAACTGAAGTGGTAGGGTGTGGCTGGAGGAGGTGGGAATCAGGGCATGGCATTGAGTATATATTTGTATCTGGTGAGTGGACTCTCTCTCTGCTTCCTGATCACCGTGATGTGTGAGCTGTTCCCTCCACCGTATCTCCTACCCTGATGTTTAGCCTCGAGAATTGGAACCCCGAGAACTGAAGCTGGCCTTCTATGGATTAAGACTTCTGGAACTGTGAGCCCTCAAATAGACCCTTTCTCCTTTACAATTGTGCTAGATGGGTCCTTTAGTCATAGTCGCAGAAAAGCTCATTAAAATAGTCAGAGATGTCCAGAGCCAGGGCATGAGGAACTCACAGTGGGCTGTACCCGGGTGAAGTTGAGATTAAGACCTATAGCGTCTGTGACCTCAAAGGTGGCAAAGGTCATGAAACCTGGTGAAATTTAGAGGAATTGATGCAGTGCACAGGAGGTGAATACTTTACAGATACTAACAACACAGATGACAATCTAATACTATGAGTATTATTTCTATCTCCATTTAACACAGGAACAAGAAAGCATGAAGACCTTCCAGCATGTGCCTGGAGTCATATAAACTGTGAATGCCAAGATCGAAACACAGGCTTATTACCTACAGAAACATGCCCCTCTCCAAGTGGGTTTTAATCTCAGTCCATGAGCAAACATGGTTTTTAATTATGGTGGAAAGTTTTCTTATATTCTTTAATAGTTATTCCTATAATAGTTATTCTTCAATAGTTATTCCTAAGAAAGTTTTCTTAAATTCTTCAATAGTTTGAGTTCCAGTATTGTTCCCTTGCCAATATCAGTCAATCCTAACTAAATTCCAAAATTATGGTTTTTAACATTTATAGAAAATCACTGGAAAAATGGCAAGGAGTGGAAGAGAAAAAGGGTATAAATGTAGGTGGACATATACTTTTTATTTTATATGCTATGGAAAAAAAGAAAAATTTCACCTAATTATATTTTTCTATACATTATTTTGGCTCCATTAGAATAAAGAAATTGAATTTAGAAGTTTGAATCATTAAAGTGGCATCTCTTTAATCAGACTATCTATTGCAAGCTACCTGTTAACATAAAGGAAGGTCATGGATGCAAGAATACTGAGTATCATTGATTATTATGAACTCTATCTACTTGCCTCTTTCAGTTTCAAGCACCAGTTATCTGAACCATAAAAGACAGAAGAGACTTATTCAACACATCAGTATGATGTTTTGTAGACCTACTTAGGAGAATCCAAGAACAATTAGCAATATAATCTGTTACCTTTTCTCAGTCTCTGTTCAGTGTATAAGATATTGTTCGTTTAACTGAAATCATTCCAAAACATTGAAAAATAAAATGTCTCTGATTTCACTCATTTTAACGTTTAACTTACTGACATTTCATCTATGCATATGTGAATTACAGGTAAGTGTGTGTGTGTGTGTGTGTGTGTGTGTGTGTGTGTGTGTGAGACAGAGAGAGATATAGAGAGAGAGAGAAAAAAAAACATTAACTCAAAATTCTGTGGATAACGTGTGTTTCTCTCCCAATATTATTGTAGTCTGCAGAGTGAGCAATTTTTTTCTCTTGAGATTGAGAAAGCATATTTTTAAGTTGTTTCTTCATGATGAAGAAGTAGACTAGACAAAATACTTGCAAGTAAGAGTTTCCATTTCTCTTGATAAGATGTCTATGAGAATACTAACTAAACTTTTCTGTTTGATTCAGTCTTGTGTTTTTTCCTCTTATTTGTACTCAGCACTTTATCCAATGTGAAATCAGCACATTTTTGAAAAGGGACACAGGCAAAGATGTAGTTGCAACATTTTTGTCTCCAATTTTCTTGTGAATTAAATGTGGTTGTTATTTCCTTCTTACTCAAGAAAACCTAAATTCTGTCCCCCAGAGAACAAAAGGATGCATCTTTCTATGCAATATAATTTTTGGATCAATAAACATTAGTTATAATGTCTATTTCATCCAGAGAAACCAGAAACAACATACCATTGAAAGGTTTTGATTTTCATCTAACAGAACAGGGTAGATATGTTGCTGATAAGGATATTTTGCAAAATAAGTTTTAAAGGAGCAACTTTCCTGAAGGTGTTTATTTGCCTTTGCTTTAAAAATTGTTAGCTAAAGTCAATCATATTGAAGTTATCTACCTACTTCAATAAAGAGAAATCATGGAAATATTGATTTTTAGTTAAATAATCTGTAATTTCTACACAATAAAAAATAGAAAAACAAAGTGATTCTTTGGGTAAACAAATTTTAGTTTATGTCTTGCTTTTGTATTAACAGAGTTATGTAATAAAACTCAGCAAGCTACTAGCCATGTAATTAAAAAATACTTTAGAGCCCAACAGTATTTAAAGATGCATTTCTAAGTTCAGTTCTAAACACTGATTTTTTTATGATTTTGATGTCGGTTAAAAGGATTTGGATCTCAAGAATTCTTAAGAAGGAATTTCTTTAGCAATGATTATCATCTTGTCATGAAAATGTTGACATAATCTATACTTACTTTATCCTTTCAAGAGTCATCTGGTAGATTGTTTCACACATATTTCACAATGCTGTCCTTCTTCCTTCTTAGGACATTCCCTTCAAACAATTTATGATCATCTACTTTCATACTTTGTCTCCGAGCCTCATAACAGACCATCTATCCTCCACACCGCTGCCAAGGTTGATTTGTTTAGAACTAGATGGGTCGATTTCAATGGCTCACAGTCCCGTGGAGCAGAGGCCAGCATGCCTACAAGGCTTTGCCGGCACCTTGGCCACCTCTGTGTATACCTGGTATCCAGTTCCATGTTTCCTGCAAGCCCCGCCTCCTTGTCCTCTGTGCCTCAGCTCTTCATCTCCATTGTCTGGGGACTACATTGCCCCTACTTCTTCTACATCCCAATCTTACTATCTTTCATGACTTCTTGTGAATGTTTTCAGTTCTCCCTAATGTATCAGTCATACACATCAACGTGCTTCTGTGTTTTTCTCCATAGTGTGCTCTTCTCAGTAATGTGTGGGTTATGAGGTTGTTAGAGATTCATTCATTTAGGTCATAATTAACAAGAACCCATTTTTTTTTTTTTTAACCAGACCCTCTACCTCATGCTGAGTATGCAGTGGTGAATACAGTAAACACAGTCTCCCTATTACTGAGGACTGGAAGATCTCCAGCCTCAGTATGCATATTGACCACTTGGGAGACTTTACAAAAATGCAGATTTTGGAGATACACCATCAGATATTCTGACACAGAGTTCAGACTACAACCTAGGAATGTGCTTATTGTTAAAATCTCTAAAGGATGCTGATCCATGTGGCTCATTTATACAATGCAAGAAATACTCAGACTTTTATGTTCTATCAGGCATAATAAGTGCCTTTTTTCCATTCCAATCTGTTTATTACTTATTTTTTTTTAAACTCCTATACTCCCAACAAGTAAACCAGTGCTTGGTGCTTTACATGTGCTCAATAAATATTGTTTAATGAATGAATCCATTGGGCAATTTGATCTAATGAAGAATTAAGATTACACAGGCAATCCTAACACTACATGCTGTGGTCCAGAAATGAGGGCGCTGTCTTAGAAGAGGATATGTAACTGAAGTTGTTCAATTAGAGAATACTTCTCAGGGGAGACATTTAAATTCTCTCCCCTAAATGTAAGGATTGCCATGGAAAGTGGTTGATGAGAAACTGTTAAACAATCTGCTCAATACTTAGAGGTTAGGGAGAGCATGGCTTAATGTCAGGAAATAGATAAGTTGTGTTGTAGGTAATATATCACAAATGTGTGCTGAATGAGCTTATAAACTGTAT
Source organism: Sciurus vulgaris (assembly GCF_902686455.1). NCBI lineage: Eukaryota > Metazoa > Chordata > Mammalia > Rodentia > Sciuridae > Sciurus > Sciurus vulgaris. The sequence continues at coordinate 16,871,204 of NC_136470.1, read as the reverse complement.
ATTCTTAAACAAAGTGCTTGAGAGTAGCACAATAGTCGACAAATGGGAGGTACTAAATGGATTTAAGTATTTATTGAACAAATAAATGTAGTTGTCTCTTAGTGTTATAGTTTGGGTGTGAGCTCACGTGTCAGACAATGTTGAGAAAGTTCAGAGGGGAAATGATGATTGGGAGAGCCTTAACCCAATCAGTGAATTAATCTCCTGATGGGATGAGTTGATTGATAGAAGGCAGGTAGGGTGTGACTGGAGGAGGTGGGCATTGGGGATGTGCTCTTGGGGTATAAATTGTATCTGACAATTGGAGTCTCTCTCTCTCTCTCTCTCTCTCTCTCTCTCTCTCTCTGTTTCTTGATCATCATGTGAGCTGCTTCCCTCTGCCAAACTCTTCTGCCATGATGTTCTAACTCACCTGAGGAATGGAGCCGGCCTTCTACAAGATCTCTGAAACTCTGAGCACTCAAATTTTCCTCCTCTAAAATCATTCTGGTTGGTCTTTTAGTCACAACAACAAAAAAGCTGACAAACACGTAGTTAAAACATTTAAATTGGATTGTGATTCCCATTTAGAAACAGACTAGACTCCATGTTTACTGATGTTTATTTGAATGCCTTCAAGACCACAATCATTTCCACAAAGCAGTTTTTACCATTAAAAAATATGTAATATTTCAATTCCTCACAACTTATTTTTGTTATTTTGTAGAGATAGAAATCTTCCTTATTATTAGTTCTTCATTATATTCAACTGTAATTGTAATGTGTTTAATAGGAAGAAATAGATTTAATCATTTTTATGAATTAAATAGGTGATCTAGTAGAGTACTTAATTCCTTTAATATGCTGTGGGGAACTTCCTAATAACTGCTTTTGGTCAAATGCAACTATTTTAAAGTATGTAATCGTATACACTGACTTAGTTACCAAATTGAAAATCCAGAGTTCAATTCCAAGAGCTTCCAGACATTCTACTAGGCAGAAATAATATTAACACTGATTTTTTTTTTTTTTCTCATGAGTCAGTTCCTGTGTGGCTGCCCAGCAATGCAAGGCACTTACTTCCTCTAGTGGCTGATCCTGTTGATTACAAAAGAAGGGTTTATTTTTCTTCCCGATTATATTACCTAACGCAGGATTTTTATTTATATGTATATATGAAGGATTCTTTAATTATTGAAGGAATCTCTTAAAATCAGTAAATGATTCTTTAAAAGTACAAAATATAAGCTGTTACTGGTTTTTGTTGAAAGTAATATAAGATACTAGAGCTTACCATGTGTGTAAAATTAATGAGTCAAAGCTTTATTTCATTCTACAAAGTTCTTGATGCATAATAGGCATGTATATCTTATCCCCTAAGGTCTGAGTAGAGTTGGGTTTCAAATATCTGTTGGATCTATATTTGTTAAAGAATAATTATCTTAACCATATTCAATAATAAGTAATGCAATGTGTTACAAATACACAAAAGACAAATAGCTCAAAATAATTCAATTAAGACTTCAGAAAAGTACAACTGCATATATCATAATTAATGAATTACCAACGTGGCATTTCAAAAATGAAGGAAGCCTGTATTGTTCAACAAATGGGGTGATGAAAGTCAACCACACACTTGAGAGGAGGTGACAGGGAAGATTTATTCCTCTTTCACAACTTTTACAAAAAATAAATTCCAATTTGATTAAAGATCTAAACATAAAATAACTGAAACCATGTGCAAACTAGTAAGCTTTGCCTAATATGATAACAAAGTCTGAACTGAGAAAGGATTATAGGCCAAAAAATTTGAATATTTAAAAATTTATGCCTGTCATAGTTCACCAAATCAAATAAGAAGGTAAAAACAAAAACTGGGAAAGATTTTTAAAGGCATACAAATAAATTGTTAGTATCTTTATTATATACAAAAACATTTTATTAATTATTAAAAGAGAAAATGTTCCAATAAAGAACCCAAATCAATAAAATAAAATGAATGGAATAGAAACAATCACTATGTTCGTATAAGTGATCAATATTGATAACAATCTCAGCATTTCATATCAAATATATATACATAATACACATCATATCTCTATCTTTATCTATCTCTCTCTATATATAATATATACATACAATACATACACATATATGAGTTATCTTTAACATTGAGGTCACCAGAAATTAAAACAAAGAACACTTTCCATTATTACTCAAAGTGAGAACAAGTTGTACTCGAGGATAACTCAAGTAAAAGAGGGGAAAAACTATTTTAACTTTCAAGTTAACTGGGAAATAAATTTCTTTAATAGTATTAAATCACATACCATTGTGGTCAGCAAAATAATTTTAAAAGATAAAGGCACAAAATAATGGTTCATACATATCACACAGTAAAGCAAGTATAAGATAACTGTATAGTTACTCTAAGATAACTATTTATCACACACTGCTATAACAGATAGGTAACTTAGAGAGAATGTGTTCATTTTTCACAGATATGGATGCTGATAAGGCCAGGATCAGGGTGTTGGCAGGTTCCAGGATATGATGAGGTTCTGGTCTCTGCTTCCAAGAGGATGCCCTGATTGCCATGAGCTCTGAAGTGGAGAAACACTGTGTCTTCACATGGCAAAAGGCGGAAGAAAAACAGGCACCTCCTCTGCCAAGATCTTTTGTACTGGCATTAATGTTTCCCTGCCGGCAGGACTCTCAGGAACTAACCCCCTCTCAAGAAGTCACCCCCAACACTAGTGTAAAAGGTGATAAGTTTCCATCACATGAATTTCAGGGAAACAAAGACAATAGCAACTATACAGTCTATTTATAACTTATACGGAGCCACGTAGGTACTAGAAGGTAATACAGAGATAGAGTTCCAGGTCATTCATGTGGGATCACATAGGCTCTATACATATATGAACACATACACTGGTGTCTACATGTGTGTTTTAAGTATTCAGGTGTATGGAGAACCTCCATTTTTCCATAGTCTCACCATTAAATAATTTTCATCACTGTTTCATTACCAAAAGTTCATCTCACCAGTGCCCCAAACAAGCCACCGTCATTGAGGGTTCCCCTTCATCATGCTCAAGAGTTCTCTAAGTTCCTTGGAACTGACTAATCTGTGGTGACGTCATCTAAGGATGACGTTTTCACAGAACATTGACAAAGCTCAGGCGCGAAGGATGTGTGATAGCAAGAGTGACTACAATTTACTTTAGAAGAGGTGATTTCTTTGGAGACCAGGAACAAAGCAGAAGACAGTTGCTTGCCTTACCACAATTCAGCAGCTTTCATGTGGTTGGGAGTTTGGTCTCTGTCAGTGGGAATCAGCAGAAGTTACCACACGTGCAACTCAGGCCTGGGTGCTTCTCCAGTTCCAGAAAAGGAAAAAAAAAAAAAAAAAAAAAAATCCTTGTTCCTCATTCAAAAGGCTGATTAACGATGGATTATCTTCTGCTCATAAAACCTTGATTCTCACACAAAGATGAATCTTTTCCTATGGCTTCAATAAAAATGAAAATGGACTATAATAGTTTTAGTCTTAAGCAGTACTATATGTGGGATAATACTTGTATTTTATAGCTTAAACTGCACATAGTTCAGCTTTCCTCCTTTCTCTGTTTGTATGTACATGAAGTGTGATTATGTAGGAAAAGCAGAGAAAACACGTGAGGTACACTGCTCTCTCCTTTGGACTGTTTATATTCTTGACTAATGTTCCATCTTAGGCTGTATTATATGCACTTCAATTACCTAAAACACCAAGTTATTTTCAAATCATAAAAATATTACACTTACTAGAGAAAAGAAAAAAATCATATGAAAAACGAAATTCATTCAGTCTATAATGGACCTTAATTACACATGTGATGACATCATATTTTTAAAATTTTATAGATATATTTTTTCTGATATTTTCTATAACCCTTCAACTCTTTACTGTCAGGCAGCTAAACTGTATGTTATTCAATGACTCAAGGGATCTGTTAGCAATAGAAGCTTAGAAAGGGTGTTTCTCCTGAAACTCAAACTTAGCATGAATGGTGGTCCTATTTGAGTGACAAAAGTTAGAGAGGCTTGTGCCTTCTTTAGTAAAACCCTGGAGAAGAAACAGTGTGAGCCAAAAAGGACCCAAGTTGCATATCTGGTCAGAGAAGCCCTGAGATACCGGGACTTTACAGAACCACATTGTGAACGTAAGTAATGGAAACAAAGGAGCATGAAACAGACAACTATGGAATGGATAAATGAGAATGAGTGGGTTGGTGTACGTTCCATTGCAAGCTAGAAGTAGACATGACACTTGAGATGCCCAACTTTCCGTATAGCACCAGCAACTTAGATGAAACCAGAGGGAAGGAGCAACACAACCATACGTTTATTCAAATCAAACTTTGGTCATCCCCACCATAATGTACCTTAAATATTATATAATCATATAAACTAAAGAAATAATGCTTCTGGCATATGTGAGGTGGCCTCAAACTTAACATGTATTTATTATTTTTAGTCTAGAAGATGACTTCTGATTCAAAACAGAAAATTGAGCAAATGTACTTATCTGTGTGGAAAAAAATCACTAAAATTACAGTAAATTGTATGAATGACTAAGTCTATGCAGTCATACATACAAGTAAATAAACACAAGTAAACACACACATACACATATACGTATATATTTATAATGATGTTTAATATAAGAATGTATGACTTTTTAAAATCCAACAAAATATTGAAATATTTTTGAAACAGTATAAAGTAAAATTCGAAACACAACTGGGTTGCTCTTATAGAGCATTTCTTCGAAAACCTCTAAGGTCAAAATGAGTAAATATAAAATGCAGACCCAAAGGATTCTGTAAATTGACAGTTTCATTCATTTATGCAGAGTAAATACATCCATACCAATAAGATGATCTTATAGTACTGGCAATGCCCATCAACAGAGCTGTCCACTCACATTTAGAAACCAACCTCAATGGATAATCAATCATTAAAGAAAACCAATATGACAAAGGTACTGACGAGAATAAATAGTAAATTACCATTACACCACATAATAATTTTATAAACAGGAAGGTAAATTCAAGCACATCAACCACTATAACAGAGTTTGAGTGACGGAATATAAGATTTAGAAATTCTTAACACACAGTTTTGCCTAGTAGGAGAAGGAAAAAACCATGGATAAGAGGAAATGTGTAAGACTTAATGAGACATTGTGTAACTAATTCCCAGTTATGTGAAGAGTTGGACCTCCAATGAAAAGAGACCGCCATGTATTAAACATAAGTGGGTAAAATGTTTCCTACAGAGATAAATAAAATTTGATATGATTTCTGGGTTTCTCTGGTTTATAGGAAACTGTAAAAGTTACTTATTTCTTAAACAAAAAAGCCAAAACTCCATTTTGAACAGATCAATCAATTCAGGAAGAAAAAGGAGTCAATTACTCTTCTTATTTTATATAAAGTCTCTTTAAATGTATGAAATAATATCCATATCTATGAATATAAATGTAATAACTTTCCCTAAATATTTTCTCCCTGAAGTTACATGGTTTTTCTGCATGGGTTTATATGCATGTTGGATAGAAACAGCACAGTTGACAGGTAGAAGATTTTCCTAGAGTACCTGATCACATTAAATATCTAGCAAACAGATGTTCTGTAAATCAATTTTCATTATAAACAAGTGAATGAAGCAGGGCAAACCATAATTATATACACGGTCAACTATGGGTTAACAGTGAAGGCACATTTTTACATTTTATTTGATAATGCTTTTACTTCTTGCAATTTTTATCTATGAAATGAATTGGTTTTATAATTTTTAATTTTATCCATATTATATAAATTGAACTTAAGATAATTTCTCAAGAAGACATGAGCTATTTTTTTTAAAAAGTTACAATGTTTGAGGATAAAAACAGAGGAAGAACTCATAGCAACATACACAGAATTGATAAAGTTGTAAAATGACAGCTAATTTTTCATTGATTAGCCAGGATGCTCTATGTTGAGAGTTCAACATGAACAAGACACAGGCACTGGTATACAACTCTTGAAATGCTGATTGGCAGATGTTAAATGATTACAACACTTTCAATTATTTGTCTACAATGTCTATGATTCTATACCATTTTGAATAGTATGTTATTGGTACCCAAAAGGGACAACTGAAAATTTTAAATTTGGGATACTCAACCAAAGTTTATTTGGAGATGGAGAAAAAATTTCTGTGATCTTAAAATATGTATGATTGTGTTTTACAGAGTCAGAATTCTGGCACAGAGAGGAAGAAAAGTGGAGAAAGAAGAGTTAGTGAGGGATCGGATCAGGTACAAGGAAGGATTGAAAAGATTAGGGGCATTATGCTAAGTGAAATTAGCCAGCCACAGAGGGATAAATACGGCATGATCTCATTTATTTGTGGAATCTAAAAATGTGAAACTCATAAAATCAGAGAGTAAAATGGGGTTTGCAAGTAGCTAAGGGTGGTGGAAAAGGGGATGTTATTCAAACAGTAAAAAGTTTCAGTTATGCAGAATAAATAAGTTTTGGAAATTTAATGTTGAACAGGGTGATTATAGTTAATACTGCACTGTCTACTTTCTAGGAGAGTAGATAAATGGATTCACTACACACAGGCAAAATGGCAACCTTATACGCTGAGGGTATGTTAGCTGATTGATGTAATCATATCAAAACCTGTACGTGTGTCAAGATATCATGTTGTATACTTTAGATGCACACAATTTTTATTTGTCAATTATGCCTCAATAAAAATTGGTCAAAATGATTGGGGAGTTGAATAGCATGGTTGGTGCAGATAAACAAAAGACACTGACAAAGGCAATCCGGATGATGTTTTAGTCCAACAGTCTTTACAAGTAAACCAGAGGTTCAATTCTAACATAGAAGAGCGTGTGGAGTGGTTGTGATACGGGGATTGGAATGCTTCTGCCATCTGGTCTACAGAAAATGACTGGTGTGATTTGTGCCTGTTGGTGACATGAGGGAAATAGGCTTGATGTTTACCACCCTTTATCTGCAGAGGCAAAAGTGGGAGAGGAGGTATAGAAGCAGCCTAACTAGAGCTGAGTGCCCTAAGTTTATACATTTTAGGTCCACTAAGAAGGTTTTTGCCCAGATACTGAGAGTAGGTGTATGATAAATACTCTCAATAGTCTCACTAGTGTGATAACAAAAGGTTGGTCTACCATTGGTTGAGTGGAATTTCTATAAGAATAAGTGGAATAATCAGTGAAGTCAAAGACAACAATAAAATAACTACAAAAAAGGACCAACAAGGTAGAGAAGTGCTCTACTTAGGGGTGAAAATAATTTACTTTTGTTTCCTTTTCTGGACTTACTTTTCTTTGATTTTCAAATAGTGTTTTGTTTGTTTTACATTAGAAAAAAAGGGCAGAAATGTGCCACCAACTTTTATTTGTATTATTTATTTGAAACATTCATTTCGTGCTTCTACTTTCACTTCTCTGCGCATGTATACATGGATATTATATATATAATTTATAACATGCACTGTATATAATAAAAATTATCTTTCCTTAATTGTAATCTTTAATTCAAAGATGTGAAATTTAAGGATAAAACATCTTTTTATTAGCAAATAATATTTGGAAAATGAAGTAACATCTTATTTATTGATGTGTTCTTCATTTTCCAAATCTAAATTGATTCTTGGAAATAATGAATACATGTTTTGTCATTATTTGCAAATAAAATCACTGATTATTAGGGAACTTTATTATAGAATTTTTTTCCACTAGGAGATGAAGAGTTTAAAAATCTGTTGTTTGAAATTTTAAATTGTTAGTGGTTGGTTATTTTACTCTTTGTTCTCCTAACACAAGATTTATGAGCGTTTAGCAATAGAAATCTGGCAGAAACTTAATTTTACCTACAGGTTGATTCACTGCAGTCTTCAGACTAGTCACTTAAAATGATGAGTGTCATAAACAGAAGGGAACTATCATACAACAGATACGATTACTGTGCTATTAATTTTGTGTGTGTGTGTGTGTGTGTGTGTGTGTGTGTGTTGAATTATATAATCAAAAGTTCAATAAAGCAGGGAGTGGCAGTGTATCTCTGTAGGGCCAGTCACTCAGGAGACTGAGGCAGGAGGATCACAGCTTTGAAGTTGGTTTAGGCAATTTAGCAAGATCCTGTCTCCAAAAGTAAAAAGGCCTGAGGATATAACTCAGTGATATTGCACCCCTAAATTCAATCCATCGTATCAAAGAAGAAAGAAACAAAAATGCTCATTAGACATCAAGAGCAGGCCAGCATAAAAAGTGATACACCTACAACTCATTATATGAAATTTTGCCATAAATAATTAATAAGAAGTTTCTTCTCAATAACTGTGCCTCTGTTGAAGAAAAACTAAAATGAGCCATTTGACCTTATGCATATTAAAAACCTATTTTTTTACATTATTTCAATTAGCTAATCACATTTATAAATATACCTTTCAAAAGACAAAGAAGAGAATGCAACCATCTTTCAGTATTATCCCATCAAATGTAAGTGCTCAAATTTTATTCACCATTCCCTACATGTCTGCATTTAAATTGCTGAGTCCATTCATATATTTTTTGCAAGACCATAGTTGATTTTGGCACATTTTTCTCAAATGTATTTTTTTTCTCAAATGTCTGCAAAAACATCTGGAAAACTAGAAAACTAGAAAACCCACAGACTTGTGGGGACTTTTCGGTTTATGAAATTAGGAATGTCTACAGTAAAAAAAAAAAAAAAAAAAAATTAAGTCACTGTTTTCAGTCAAAAAGTCAGCTCTTTGCCAATTTACTTAATTTTTATTTGTTATTCATTTGCAAACCAATTTTCCATTATATTTGGTGTTCATTCCAACTGCCTAGATATATGAGAGTAATTGAATAGCATATCAAAATGAATGATAAATGTGCACATGAAATTAATCATTAACATAATTAATATGATATTTAATTTATTCATAGAAAAGGTTCAGACAACTACCAACACCATTAGTTTTTTCCAACATGTCAAAGTTGAATTTTTCTTCTTTTCACACCTGATTGCTTCCTCCTTTGTTCTTACTTTTATTCTATTTTCAGAAGAACATGTGACTTTTACCTTTTATTTTCTTCTTCCCTTGTTCTCTAAATTTAATCTGTAGTCCTATGGGGTGTATATTCAAGTGTTCAAATAATCATATTTCTCCTCTTGTCACCTTCTGATCTTGCACATTTGTGGCAGATGGTCTGTTGCTGCTCTAAAAACAGGTATCTAAGCCTTCAGTTCTGAAGTCTTTTCTATACTTTGTATACCATCTTTCTAATTTCATTTTTCTACAGATAACTTTTCCTCTCAATCTTAAACTCCTTTGGGAGCGCTCAGGAGCCACACTCTCCAGTGACTGCATTTCTGGCTGTAGCCCATGTGCTAAATATAATTAAGGTGATAAATTAGCCTAAGGCACCAAAATCAACACACAAACTTCATTGACACAGATTGGTTCATTTTCCTGGCATCAATCTCCAAATACCTACTACTATCTCTTTTCCCTTTTGGTTGGAGATTGGGTCTTAACACTGCATTTATCTTAGATTTACACAGAGAAATTTTGGAAACGTGTGTGTCTATATCCCAATTCTGGATATTGCAAATTTGTAATTCATGGGTGGGCCCAGATTTGAATCTTTCTTATCAAACACCATATATTTCTTTGTTTCTTTGTATAGATAATAGTCTTCTTCTGATCATCAAAGTTTCTAATCCTACTACGTCAAGCCATGTTCCCAAAGCTAAACACTGTGATTTCTGTGAAGTGTCCTCCCACCACCCACCACCCCAATTTGGAAAGACTCTCTTGGTCCTCTGAAATACCACAGTACTTGACAGAGTGTGAACATCTCTTACAGACCATATTTCTATGCAAATGCTCTCTTTTTCTCACTACGCTTTGTTCTAAGGAAAAACTCTGGTGTGCTTTATCTTCACATTGTCTAAATCCTTTGGCAGTTTGAAGATACTAGATCATTATTTTATAGGACAAATTTAAGCCACAAAAGGCAGTGGGTTGTTGACAAAAAATGTCTCAAACTGAGATTAATAATGTGGCATAGACTCAATTCATTTCAGTATACTGAGTAATAAATTAAGTACCCCTGAATTCCCAGTGTTGCTTATATTTCAGCCAGATGTCAACCAGAATGTTAGCTAGTCATCCCTCTCCTTTGAGAGGGCTACCTCATTTGGGTGAGGCAGTCTTCCTTCTGTGTGGTCTCCCTCTGCACCTCTTCCCACCCAATTCCTTGAAAATGCAGTAAAAATTAACTATCTTTGCTACTGACTGATTTGGAAACCAAAAAGAGTCAAAAGACTTTACTTGAGGAAACTTAAACTATGTTCAGATAAGTATAGATGATTCCAAATTATGCCATCAGTCCCACCAAGAAGTAGATGAAAAGCTGTCAAGAGTCAGCAGGTCTACTGTAGGTACCTGGCTTCTGAACACTGATAGTTTCCTCTTTCCATTAGAGCTATTGAAACAGTTGCAAGTTCTCAATTCCTGAGTCTTCAGCTTCTGCAGTCACGAGAGAATTAGAGTCCTCCTTGGAAGTAAGACAATGCTCAGGACAATTGCTTCTTCTTAAACATTCTGAAAATATAAGAAGTCAGTTGTTACTTCTCAGTAATGATATCACTCTGTTTGCAGTCAGAAACATCTTTTCAACATGACTACCCTCATATCTCTCCCTCTTGCCTTTGAATAACTGGTAACTTTGGGAAAGATTTTTCTACATTGATTGTGATAATTCAAGGATTGTGGTGAAATGCACCATTTCCTGTGCAACTCTGTATTTGGAAAAGTTCCAATTTTAGAAACAATAAAATTTATACTATTATTTCCCCACCATCATATCATCTACTACAAGGTAAAATTATGGCATAGGGAAAAAGTTTGCATAAATATCCTACAGGAAGTCTTGGTGGAGGCACGGGGAAAGCTCCATGTCTTAGCTGTTGAGGTCCATTTGATCACCTGCCCCTACAGCTTGGGTGGTGTAGTGTCACTTGATGTACAGGAAAAGCTATTGCCAAGTTAGACTGGAAACTGATCTCGCGGCTTTGTGGTTCCAAAGAATGTTTGCTAATTCAACATGGGAAATTTATGGAATGTTCAAATAAGCTCATTCAAAACTTCTAGGCATAAATATATATTCTCTCTGTATTTTGACATAAAATAAATGAAATGTTCACGCATACACAAAAACACACAAAAATCACCTCTATCTGATTTTTAGTAATTAGACTCTCCAAACTTATCTTTCCAAAAATGCCATCACACTTTTAAAAATCAGAGTTATAGTATGTTATCTGTGCTTTAATAATATTTATTTTAATATAACCTTCAACATTTCACTTGAAGATAGAAAAATACTTCATTTTATGGAGCAAAAATATGTTTTGAAGATGACAACATCATTTTGCCTTCTTGGGAACGAACTTTAAAGACTGCCTCAAGGGGGGGTTTTCAAGATGGCGGTCTAGAGGGTGGCTGCATTTCGTGTTGCTCCAGGACTCAGGATTCAAGAGAGGAGATATTGGGATGCTTGGGACCAACTCAAAGCAGCCGGGTGACTCTCACCCCCTGGGGGGGGGCATCCCGGATGGGACGGGGGTCCCGGAACGCAGGAAACTTTGTGAAGTAGAACTGCCGGCGAGACGCCCCTCCCCCCGCTGGAGCAGTGAACTCGGACAGCTGGGAGCGCCGTAGAGGAGGCCGCTCGGCACAGCGCTGGGACTCGGAGCAGCCACTGGGGCTCCGGCGGCTGCCCGGGGGAGGAGTGGCGGGGAGAACTGTGTGGACTCAGGACACCGGGGCCTGCCCTGAGGAGGAGGAGAGGAGCGTGGCCACTTGGATTCGGAGAGACTGCACCAGAGCTGCAGGCGGTTGCCAGAGGAGAAGCTGCGCGGCGAGCTGTTTGGAATCAGAACGACGCTTCTGAACACCGGGGCCTGCCCTGAGGACGAGGAGGAAGAGGAGCGGCCGCTTGGATTCGGGTGACTACACGGGAGCTACAGGCGGTTGCCAGAGAAGGGGCTGCGTGGCAAGCTGTTTGGACTCTGACCACTTCTGAACCCCGGGGCCTGCCCGGAGGAGTAGGAGAAGGAGGAGAAGGAGCGCGGCGGGTCCTTTGGACTCGCAGTGACTGCATTAGCGCTCCAGGCGGCTGCTCAGAGGAGAAGGCGAGTGGTGAGTTGTTTGGTCTTAAAGTGACAGCTCCTGAACACAGGGGGGCTGCCTGGAGGAGAAGCGTGGTGGGACGCTTGGTCTTGAGTGCCCGCACCAGAGCTCCGGGCGGTGCCCAGAGGACCCGTGCAGTGGGTCACGTGGATTCAGAGCCACTCAGAGGGACTGCTCCTGAACACCCGGGGGGTTATCTGGAGAAGGAGGAGGAACGGGGAGGGTCACTTCAACTCGGAGTGATTGATTGCCCCGGGCTACGGGTGGTTGGTGGGAGGAGGAGGCACGAAGTGAGTTTCTTGGACTCCTAGTGACCGCACCGGCATACTGGGCGGCTGTCTGGAGGAAGAGGCCTGTGGCGGGTCTCTGGGACTCAGAGCGATTGTTTGGGGCCACAGGTGGCTGCTCAGAGGAGGGGCCACGCAGCCAGGCGATTAGGTGCAGAACAGGGTCCCAGGATCTAGGAGGCTTCTGGGTGGAAGAGCCGCACAGATACAGGCTTAGGGCGGAGCGAAGGTTCCAGGCCTATGGGCAAATTCTCTGAGGAGGGGCAGCCTAAGGAGATTCATCTGCGAAGGGTGAGGCTCCCAGGCCCAGGAGGTAGGGCCGGGCCCCTGGAAACTTTGCAGAGGAAGGCAGCCCAGCCCAGGCGGTAGCTGTAAATTGAGGGGAACCTCTAGGAGGAAACTGACCAGCGAGACCTCCCCACTGGGTGAGTCTTCCCTGCCTGGTGAGGTTTCCCCACAAGGACGGTAAAACCAGAGACACAGGCCCAAACAGGCCTTGCCTCAGCCCACAGCCTAGGTCCCCTTTGGATGACCATTGGTCAACAAGTGGAGGCACCTCTGCCCACTAGCAGGGAATATACCCCATCTGAAGGCCACCACTCCTAGAGAGGCAGCTTCCTTGTGGAGCACCGCATTATCAACTTCCTCCAAGACTTCAGCCTACTGAAGGCTAAGAGGGGATATATATAGAAATCTTCAGGGACATTGTAAATCAACAGAGGAAATCTGCAATATCTCAGCGGTCCACTGATATCTGAACAATATGAGAAAACAAGGAAAGAAAATGATGCAAACAAATCTAGATGTTACATTAATAAAACCCAATGACAGCATGGCAGAAGAAATGACAGAAAAGGAGTTCAGAATGTACATAATTAAAATGATCAGAGAAGCAAACGATGAGATGAAAGAGCAAATGCAAGCATTGAATGATCGCACCAATCGACAGTTAAAAGAGCAAATACAGGAAGCAAAAGATCATTTCAATAAAGAGTTAGAGATATTGAAAAAAAAACCAAACAGAAATCCTTGACATGAAGGAAACAATAAACCAAATTAAGAACTCCATAGAAAGCATATCCAATAGAATAGAACACCTGGAAGACAGAACCTCAGACATTGAAGACAAAATATTTAACCTTGAAAACAAAGTTGAACAAACAGAGAAGATGGTAAGAAATCATGAACAGAATCTACAAGAACTATGGGATATCATGAAAAGGCCAAATTTAAGAATTATTGGGATTGAGGAAGGTCTAGAGAAACAAGCCAAAGGAATGAACAACCTATTCAATGAAATAATATCAGAAAATTTCCCAAATCTGAAGAATGAAATGGAAAATCAAGTTCAAGAGGCTTACAGGACTCCAAATACACAAAATTACAACAGACCCACACCAAGGCACATTATAATGAAAATACCTAACATACAAAATAAAGACAGAATTTTAAAGGCTGTGAGAGAAAAGAACCAAATTACATTCAGGGGGAAACCAATACGTATATCAGCAGATTTTTCAATCCAGACCCTAAAAGCTAGAAGGTCCTGGAACAACATTTTTCAAGCCCTGAAAGAAAATGGATGCCAACCAAGAATCTTATACCCAGCAAAACTTACCTTCAAATTTGACGATGAAATAAAATCCTTCCATGATAAACAAAAGCTAAAAGAATTTACAAAAAGAAAGCCAGCATTACAGAACATTCTCAACAAAATATTCCATGAGGAAGAGATGAAAAACAAAGAAGCAAATCAGCAAAGGGAGGAATTATCCTAAAGGAATTGTCAAATAAAGGAAGAAACAAGTTGTGTCAAACAAATAAATAAACAAAATTTTAAAAATGAACCAAATGACCGGGAAACCAAATCATTTCTCTATAATAACCCTGAATGTTAATGGCCTGAATTCATCAATCAAAAGACATAGACTGGCAGACTGGATTAAAAAGAAAGATCCAACAATATGTTGCCTGCAAGAGACTCACCTCATAGAAAAAGATACCCATAGATTAAAGGTGAAAGGATGGGGAAAAACATACCATGCACATGGACTCAGCAAAAAAGCTGGAGTATCCATCCTCATTTCTGATAATGTAAACTTCAAGCCAAAGTTAGTCAGAAGGGATAAAGAAGGTCATTTCATACTGCTTAAGGGAAGCATAAATCAGCAAGATATAACAATCATAAACATCTATGCCCCAAACAGTGGCTCATCTATGTATGTCAAACAAATCCTTCTCAATTTCAGAAACCAAATAGACCACAACACAATAATACTAGGTGATTTTAACACGCCGCTCTCACCACTGGACAGATCTTCCAGACAAAAATTGAACAAAGAAACCATAGATCTCAACAACACAATCAATAATTTAGACTTAACGGACATTTATAGAATATACCATCCAACCAAGAGTGAATACACTTTCTTCTCAGCAGCACATGGATCCTTCTCTAAAATAGACCATATATTATGCCACAAAGCTAATGTTAGCAAATACAAGAAGATAGAGACACTAGCATGTATTCTATCAGATCATAATGGATTGAAGTTAGAAATAAATGAAAGAGTAAAACACAGAAACTATTCCAACATCTGGAGATTAAACAATATGCTATTATATGATGAATGGATAACAGAAGATATTAGGAAGGAAATTAAAAAATTCTTAGAGGTAAATGAGAACAAAGAAACATCATATCAAAATCTCTGGGACACTATGAAAGCAGTACTTAGAGGGAAATTTATTTCATGGAGCACATTTAATAAAAGAAGTAAAACTCAACAAATAAACAACCTAACACTACAGCTCAAAGCCTTAGAAAAAGAAGAACAGAACAGCACCAAAAGTAGTAGAAGACAGGAAATAGTTAAACTCAGAGCTGAAATCAATGAAATTGAAACAAAAGAAACAATACAAAAAATTGACAAAATAAATAGTTGGTTCTTCGAAAAAATAAACAAAATTGATAAACCTTTAGCCACACTAACAAAGAGAAGACGAGAGAAAACCCAAATCACTAAAATTCGGAATGAACAAGGAAATATCACAACAGACAGGATGGAAATACAAAACATAATTAGAAGCTATTTTGAAAATCTATACTCCAACAAAATAGAAAATTTCGAAGACATCAACAGGTTTCTAGAGACATATGAATTGCCTAAACTGAATGAGGAGGACATAAACAATTTAAATAGACCAATTTCAAGTACTGAAATAGAAGAAGTCATCAAAAGCCTACCAACAAAGAAAAGTCCGGGACCAGATGGGTTCTCAGCCGAGTTCTACAAAACCTTTAAGGAAGAGCTCATTCCAATACTTCTAAAAGTATTCCATAAAATAGAAGAGGAGGGAACCCTCCCAAACTCATTCTATGAAGCCAATATCACACTGATACCTAAACCAGACAGAGACTCATCAAGGAAAGAAAATTTCAGACCAATATCCTTAATGAACATCGACGCAAAAATTCTCAACAAAATTTTAGCAAATCGCATACAAAAACATATTAAAAAGATAGTACACCATGATCAAGTGGGTTTCATCCCAGGGATGCAAGGTTGGTTCAACATCAGGAAATCAATAAACGTAATTCACCGTATTAATAGACTTAAAGTCAAGAATCACATGATTATTTCAATAGATGCAGAAAAAGCATTTGATAAAATACAGCACCCCTTCATGCTCAAAACACTAGAAAAAATAGGGATAGTGGGAACATTCCTTAACATTGTAAAGGCCATTTATGCTAAGCCCATGGCTAATATCATTCTAAATGGTGAAAAACTGAAAGCATTCCCCCTAAAAACTGGAACAAGGCAGGGATGCCCTCTTTCACCACTTCTATTCAACATCGTTCTTGAGACTCTGGCCAGAGCAATTAGACAAACCAAAGAGATTAAAGGGATACGAATTGGAAAAGAAGAACTCAAACTATCCCTGTTCGCTGATGACATGATTATATATTTAGAGGAACCTGGAAATTCCACCAGAAAACTCTTAGAACTCATAAGTGATTTCAGTAAAGTAGCAGGTTACAAGATCAATGCCCATAAATCCAACGCATTTTTATACATAAGTGATGAATCTTCAGAAAGAGAAATTAGGAAAACTACCCCATTCACAATAGCCTCGAAAAAAATAAAATACTTGGGAATCAATCTCACAAAAGAGGTGAAAGACCTCTACAATGAGAACTATACAACACTAAAGAAAGAAATTAAAGAACACCTTAGAAGATGGAAAGATCTTCCATGTTCTTGGATAGGAAGAATTAATATTGTCAAAATGGCCATACTACCTAAAGTGCTATACAAATTCAATGCAATTCCAATTAAAATCCCAATTGTGTACCTTACAGAAATAGAGCAAGCAATTATGAAATTCATCTGGAAGAATAAGAAACCCAGAATAGCTAAAGCAATCCTTAGCAGGAAGAGTGAAACAGGGAGTATTGCAATACCAGATCTTCAACTCTACTACAAAGCAATAGTAACAAAAACGGCATGATATTGGTACCAAAATAGAAAGGTAGATCAATGGTACAGAATAGAGGACACGGACACAAACCCAAATAAATACAATTTTCTCATACTAGACAAAGGTGCCAAAAATATGCAATGGAGAAAAGATAGCCTCTTCAACAAATGGTGCTGGGAGAATTGGAAATCCATATGCAACAGAATGAAACTAAACCCATATCTCTCACCATGCACGAAACTAAACTCAAAATGGATTAAGGACCTCGGAATCAGACCAGAGACCCTGCAGATTATAGAAGAAAAAGTAGGTCCAAATCTTCACCTTGTTGGTCTAGGACCAGACTTCCTTAACAGGACTCCCATAGCACAAGAAATAAAAGCTAGAATCAACCACTGGGATAGATTCAAACTAAAAAGCTTTCTCTCAGCGAAGGAAACTATCAGCAATGCGAAGAAAGAGCCTACAGAGTGGGAGAATATCTTTGCCAATCATACTTCAGATAGAGCACTAATCTCCAGAATCTATAAAGAACTCAAAAAACTCTACTCCAAGAATTCAAATAGTCCAGTCAACAAATGGGCTAAGGAAATGAATAGACACTTCACAGAAGAAGATCTACAAGCAATCAACAAACATATGGAAAAATGTTCAACATCTCTAGTAATAAGAGAAATGCAAATCAAAACCACCCTAAGATTCCATCTCACCCCAATTAGAATGGCGATTATCAAGAATACGAGCAACAACAGGTGTTGGCGAGGATGTGGGGAGAAAGGTACACTCATACACTGCTGGTGGGGCTGCAAATTAGTGCAGCCACTATGGAAAGCAGTGTGGAGATTCCTTAGAAAACTTGGAATGGAACCACCATTTGACCCAGCTAACCCACTCCTTGGCCTATACCCAAAGGACTTAAAATCTGCATACTACAGAAATACAGCCACATCAATGTTCATAGCTGCTCAATTCACAATAGCCAGACTGTGGAACCAACCTAGATGCCCTTCAATTGATGAGTGGATAAAGAAACTGTGGTATATATATACAATGGAATATTACTCAGCCATAAAGAATGATAAAATTATGACATTTGCAGGCAAATGGATGAAATTGGAGAATATCATGCTAAGTGAGATAGGCCGATCTCAAAAAGCCAAAGGACGAATGATATCGCTGATAAGTGGAGGATGACACATAATGGGGGGGAGCGAAGGGTTAGAGTTAGGGTTAGGGAGGGGGTTAGGGAGGGGGGCAAGTATAGAGGAAGGAACTACTGTATAGAGGGTAAAGAGGGGTGGGAGGGGTGGGGGGAAGGGAAAAAATAACAGAATGAATCAAACAACATTGCTCTATGTAAATTTATGATTACACAAATGGTATGCCTTTACGCCATGTACAAACAGAGAAACAACATGTATCCCATTTGTTTACAATAAAAAAAAAAAGACAACAAAAAAAAAAAAAAAAAAAAAAAAACTGCCTCAATTTGTAAATGTTATGAAAATTTAAAAGAGTTGGGTCCAAAATCTTTATAATGATCTTTTGGGTTCTAGTTACGTAACAAAACAATCTCCAGAAAACAAATAGGGGGAATACTCAGGGCATGTGCACTATCGCTGGATATCCACAGGTTTTCTAAAACTGCTTAATATAAATTTGCCTCCAAAAAGTAAGCATGATTCAGTGTCAAGAGTTTTTCTTTTGTGGGGATAGCATTGTAGTAAACTGAGTATTTGTTTCCACCTCTCTAAATTCATTTATTGAAATTCTAATCCCCAAGGTGATGATAGTTAGTGGTGGGGCCTTTGGGAAGGTATTTAGGTCACAAGATTGAGTTTTCATGAAAGGGATTATTCCTGCCCCCTTTTATTGTCTGGTTTTTATTAGTGCATGATATTGTGCATGACAATGAGATTTATTATGACATATTATTACATGCACTTGACATAATTTGGTTAATCTCATTCCCCACTACTTCCCTGTGCCTGTCCCCTCTTCCCTGGCTCCTTATCCCCTTCCTCTTCTCTATTCCATTAGTTTGCTTTAAATAAGAGACAGGAGAACCTGCTCTCTCATTGCTTTTCCATGTGAGGATATGACAAGTTATCCATAAACCCACTAAGAACATAACAATGGTGGGACCCTCACTGACCTTGGGCTTTAAGTTTTCAGAAACTGTGGCAAATAAACCTATGTTGCTTAAGCTACCTAATCTGGACATTCTAAAATGACAACCCATTATTTTCTCTACTGCAGTGTTTCATTTTACATTGCTCTCTGATAACAATTCATTATATTTTAAATAATAAATAATTTAATTCAGGCATTAAATAAATGAATTGTGGCATTAACAAATCTCTAGATTCTTATTCAGTTATATACTTACCCAGTCTATCTAATTGGGAAGGTTCCTGTGCAACCTACTTCAAAAGAGGAGGGATAAGATGTAGGAAGGTAAGGGAGAGAAAGGTTTAACTTCCCAGGCATACTTTAAACCTGACACTGTTACTGAATGCGCAAGGTATCTGAATACTCAATCTCTGCTAGAAATTTCCAACAACACTTGTCTAGCGCTTTGATGGCTTTTTTTCATTGCTGCAACTGAAAGACCTGACAAGAACAATTTTAGAGGAGGAAAAGTTTCCTTGTGGCTAATGGTTTCAGAGGTCTCAGTTCATACATGACCAAGTCTTTCCTCTGTGCTCAAGGGGAGAATAAGATTATGGTGAAAGGGTGTGGTGAAAGAAATTGGCTCAGAACATGACAATTAGGAAGTAGAGAGAGAGAGCTGTACTCACCAGGGACAAAATATATATACATCAAAGGCGTGCCCTCAGTGACCCACCACACCTTACCTGCCTACAGTTACCACCCAGGTAATCCCTATCAGGGGATTAAAACACTGATTAAGTTAAGGCTCCCATATCCAATCATTTCACATCTGAATGTTCTAGAATTACGTCACACATGAGCTTTGGGGGACAACCTCATATCTAAACCACAACACCTAGGATAGGTAATGTCATTTCCAGATCAACAATGGGCCTTCACTCTGTTTATACATTTGACATTTTACCTTAGCATGTTTCATGCATAGGTAACTCCACTTAGAACTATTATTTCAAGGGGTTTATTTTACAATAACACTCACAACATGATCGTTTCACCTCTAAGCTTTCCTGCATTGTCTCACGTATCAACTTTGGGGAGACAACTCACATTCAAGTCATAACAACAATATTTCTCATTCTTTTCCTAAAAGTGGTAATATCTAGAATGACTTGTCTGTACTATTGTTAATCAATAATTAGTCCTCAAACTGACTTTTTTCAAATTCTGTTTTTATTGTCCTTGATACTTCCTTAATATTTGTTTTTACATTGGTCAATTCCTTTCTTCTGATTTGTTTTAGCCCTTGAAGATTTGTTTAGTCAATACCTTAATACTCTTTCTCATTTAAATGAGAAATTCTACTCCATTCTATATGATGTGTCAAAGTGCATTCTATTGTCATGTATAACTAATTAAAACAAATTAAAAATTTTAAAAAAGAATGCATCTTGGGGCTGGGGAGATAGCTCAGTCGGTAGAGTGCTTGCCTTGTAAGCACAGGCCCTGGGTTCGATCCCCAGCACTCCCCCCCCCCCCGCAAAAAAAAAAAAAGAATGCATCTTAAAATACAAATTCACTATTGAATATATGTAGAGGTATGGATTTTCCTTTTAATTCAGTTTGGGCTGTCCCCATAGTTCTTGATTATATACATTAGATTTTTTAATAAACTTTGAATATCTATTAAACCAACAAATGTTTATTAAATCACAGCTATCTATACAATGTCTATGGTTTTGTACTTGTACTAAAATTGTGGACAAATAAGATGTGATCCCCACATTCTTGGGGTAAACACAATGGAAGAACCAGACAATACACAAAAATTGTTATAACTATGAGTTTTGAAAGATGCAACAAACAGAAACAAGACAATACTGTGTTAGTTTACGTCAACTATGTAGTACTTAATTTTAGTCAAGGTCCCTGAAAAAGAATCTGGGAGACAGCATTGCAGTGGATGCCTACAAAGGAGGGGGGCAGTGGTAGGTTCACTGTAGTATTTGTGCATTATTGAATTGCTGTATTTACTGGCTTAACCATTAACTTATTAGAAGATTAGAAGTGGGGAGACTTGGGACTGCCAAAGAAATAACTATCACAGAATGTAAGGCCTGAGGACTTTGAAAATACTCAAGGAAAAACAAACTATAATAAATTGTCCAGAAACTTATTCTAAAGCAATCAACAGATTAGGATGAAGTAGATAAATATCTGGAATCTTATCTCACCCCAATTAGAATGGCGATTATCAAGAATACGAGCAACAACAGGTGTTGGTGAGGATGTGGGGAGAAAGGTACACTCATACATTGCTGGTGGGGCTGCAAATTAGTGCAGCCACTCTGGAAAGCAGTGTGGAGATTCCTTAGAAAATTTGGAATGGAACCACCATTTGACCCAGCTATCCCACTCCTTGGCCTATACCCAAAGGACTTAAAATCAGCATACTACAGAGATACAGCCACATCAATGTTCATAGCTGCTCAATTCACCATAGCCAGATTGTGGAACAAACCTAAATGTCCTTCAATTGATGAATGGATAAAGAAACTGTGGTATATATATACAATGGAATATTACTCAGCCATAAAGAATGATAAAATTATGGCATTTAGAGGCAAATGGATGAAATTGGAGAATATCATGCTAAGTGAGATAAGCCAAGCTCAAAAAAACCAAAGGACAAATGATCTCACTGATAAGTGGATGATGACACATAATGGGGAGTGGGAGGGGTTAATGTTAGGGTTAGACTTAGGGTTAGGGAGGGGGGCAAGAATGGAGAAAGGAGGAACTGTAGAGAGGGAAAAGAGGGGTGGGGGGAAGGGAAAAAATAACAGAATGAATCAAACAACATTACCCTATGTAAATTTATGATTACACAAATGGTATGCCTTTACTCTGTGTACAAACAGAAACAACATGTATCCCATTTGTTTACAATAAAAAAAAAAGGCAAAAAAAATATGGAATCTTTTGGTTATGCTGCAATATAAACTACTATATAAAATATAGTAGGGCACTCCCAAAACACACACACAACACACACAATATCACTTTCTGAATTCTTTTTGGAAATGCAAATTTTTCAAAACAGTTTTCAAACCTACGTAACATCAAGATTACGGAGGGCTTATTATAATGTGTATTTCCAGGTCCCACTTCTAAGTTTCTGATTCCAGAGGTACAATCATTCACACACATACAGGTTTTACCAGTGCCTTTAAGGAAATTGTCAGTGTCCCTGTGATTCAGCCAGGCATTGAATAAAGTTCTGCTATTCCTCAGAGCTGCCATTGTTTGGAGCTCCTATAGCTTTGACATGTGCTGTCCATCAGGTAGTGATCCCCGCAAATCAGTGCATACACATAAAGCAAGTGAGTATCTGAGAACACACACCTTTTCTCTTCCTTTCTCTCCATTCAATTGGAATTAGGCATCAATTAGTAGCACAGTAGTTTTTAGTGAAGGAATACAGAACATATACTTTACAGCACAGATGGGAAAGAAAGTGGAATTAATTTCCAGTGAAATTAATTAGCAAAAACCACCACAAACACATGTTGTGTGCGTGCATGTCCACGCACTTGTGTGCATGTATGGGAGCAGACCTTAAACCTCATTGTGGAAAACTTATTTTCCCATTCATAGGGTGTACTTAGATTGAAAATCCAATTTGAAAGTTTGTACTCATAAAAGAAGTTGGCTTCGTAATTCATTAATCTAAGTTTGAAATCTCAATTGAGCATTGAACTGTGACTTAGAGCAGAGAATTCACTCATGTTTATTTTCATTATAAGACCATCACGTTCTGAATTTTAAACTATGTACTTTTCCCATCAGTTACTGTTTTCATGTATCTCTTCCTTAATCAGCTGTATAGTATTGCCAAGTTCCTATTCAGCTCAATATGACTTAAACTCTGTCACAAATTTGTCAGAATTCAAAAAAGAAAAAAAATATATACTTATTGTTTGACTGACTTTTAACTCGTATATTCTGTGACTGCAGCAGAGTTTTCAAATACTTTGGAAGACAGCCACTATGCATTACTACTTGAGCAGATATATGTGGTATTTTATTCACTGATGTTTATAAGCAGCTTTCTTGATACGTTCTCTAAGGCCATACTTAGTAGCTAAGTGATTTCCAGATTGGAGTTAGAATAGCATCACTGAAAAAGAAAAGAAAAAGCCAAATGACTTTAACTTGGTTCAAATAAATTCCAATAGAAAAATTCACTTAGCAGCCTTTCATTTTATGCTGTCAAAGTGCTTCAAAGATCCTCTTCCCTCAAGAGGACAATCCTAAATTCCTGCAACAAGTTTATGTCTAGAAAGATACACAGGCATAAATATTCATAACAGACTGAAAGAAATATTCTCACTAAATGATCATGACTTCGGAACTAAATTCTGCTATAATTCTTCCAATGAGCAATACTCAGGCTTTAGTAAAAGGAAAAAGGGATTTGCATTTGTGACCAGCAGGATTAGTACAGAATGATTATACATAATTTTATATATATATATATATATATATATATATATGTGGTATTGATTATTTATTGGATGTGTTGAATATACATTGGATATTTTTGGATATATATATATATATGCACCATAATCTAAACCACAGTTGAATGCTAAATGGCATTACACTTATTTAACTGTTCCACATTTAAAAATAAGCATATATAAGGAGTAGGTAAGTAAATAAAATGTAAGTTTAAAATGACATTTTCAGAGTACTTTAAGAATATTTCATTTGCCTTATGTATAAAGTCATTTAATTTTTTTTTTTCTTTTTCTTCTCTAATGTCATTGTTGGCAAAAAAATCCTATGTTGAATTACTTATTTTTGTACCGAGAAGAAATGGCATAAGCTTGGGTAAGAGACTCACTTTTGATGTCTAGATGAAATATTCTGTTTTTAAATTGTTACATGTTTCATTTACGTTGCTCTAAATATGTTACATATGACAGTCAAAGAATAACTGTTATTTCCTTATTCTCTAACAAAACTAATTTCTTTTGCTAATACATACAGCATCCTATTTCTATGTCTGTAACTCTATTTCTGCACTATTTTGAATGTTGAACAATGTAAATATGTATGTTAAAATTGGATTTAATATGAAAACCTAGAACATTTTTATTTTCCTCTTTATTGGTATGTTGATACAAAAGTTATTTATCAATTCAAATTTCATAATCATTTAGATAGTTAGCATGTCATGTTCAAGTGTTTATTTCGTGTGTCTTCATATGCCTGATCAATTGGATTGCCTTTCTTATTATTTACATTTTTCTGATTTTATAAAATTAATTATGCACTTTGCTTTTTCAATCAGCATTGCTTTCCATCCTACTTTTTAGGAATATATTTTAAATCATGAATATCTTATTTATTTTAATGAATGTAACTTTTCATTTATATATTTGGTCTTATTTTTGAAGAACCCTAGTGAGCAACAAAATGTCCTCATTATATACATATATACATTATATATACATTATTTACATTATTTACATTATATACATAATTAGAAATTTTAGAATTGAAACTACACTAACTACTGTTCAATGGATATACCTCCTAGATGTATACATTTATACTACCATGACATGTTTACCAGTTCCTGTTTTCTCTGATCTCTTCACAGTCTATGATGTTAACAGATAGCAGTAATTTTGCAAAAGGAAGGAGTAAAACAGATAAGTATACTGTAATTACTTAGTACTCTGCCTAGAATATGCTTCATTAAAAAAATAACAAACAGCAAATGTTAAGTTCTAATGATCAATATGACCTGATTTTAGTTGAAATATGTAATAAACATATATAACAGTAACAAATTACAGAATCTAATCTGATGCACAAGCTAATGACTAGAATCACTTAGAATCACTCTCAGAAGTGAAAGAGGATTATACTTTTATATTTGATTCTTTGTATTACTTAAATGGATGAATTGAAAAATTGAAAACATCAATTATTTTAAGCATTGTCAGTTTTAGATCTTCAGTGACTTTGCCAATACAATTCTAATTTATGTAACAGTATGTCATGTATTTTAACTTACGTTTGAATATTTATTAACACTGGCCTTATTCTGGGTAAAAATCATTAGCTAATATTTAAAAATAAACATCAAGGGGGCTTTCAAAGTGTCTGGAAGCATCCAACACTCATCGCTCTCCACAAAGGTGAAAGGAAGCAACAGATAACAGCTTCCTGTTGAGGTGAGTGACTATAGAAGAACACTGGAACTCAAACAGAGGCAAAAATAAACCTTGTATGATCCAGAGACGCAGGACAAAAGCTTAGTAACAAAAACAAAGTGCCCTGTTACCTGGCTGCAGCCCGTGGAGGGCAAGTCCCCCTCTGCAGGAGTCAAGGTGAAAGAGAGCCTCAGCAAACTCTATCGTGTGAACACTGATAATCCTGGTTATTGGACAGCTTCACAATTTTTAGGGCTTGTAGCTTAAATACAAAACAAGCCTGAAATCTTCACAGTATCCTGGCATTTGAAAAGGAATTTGCATCATCTCCTAGCAAACAACAGGGGTGCTGTAGCCAGGGGCCATGTTGAGAAGGGGCCTATTGTCTTCATTTAGACTGTTCTAGGGTTCAGAAACCACTGCGTGTTCCCATCCCTCCAAACCACAGGAATTCCACTGCACTGGCTTAGCTGGTAAGAGCATCATGATCCAAACAGGGTTCAGGAGGCTGACTCTGATTCACATCCGATATGAACTGTGCCCTGTAAGGAATGGGTGTTGTGACAGAAGGGCAATGTCACCTTTAGCTTGACTAACTGTATCAATGAGTTTTACATCACTGTGACCAAATTACCTGACTATAGCAGAGTAGGAAAAGTTCCGTGGTTTCAGAGATCTCAGTCCATGGATGACCATCCTCATTGCTCTGGATCCAAAGTGAGGCAGAACATGATGACAGGAGATCCTGGTGGAGGAACGTTGCTCAGCTCATGAATCCAGGAGCAAGCAGAAAGAGCACGAGGGAATGAGGAGCCAGGGACAGGTAGAGTCTAAGGGCACACCCCTAGTGAACTACTTCCTGCAGCCATGTCCCACCAGCTTACACTGACCACCCAACAGTCCATTCAAATTATTAATCCCAAATGAATTAATTCACTGGTGAGGCTATGACTCTCATAAGCTGATCGTTTCACCTTTAAACATTCTTGCATTGCCTAAAACATGACCTTTTTAGGGGACAATAAAGATCTAAACAGTAACATTCTACCCCTGATCCCCCTAGACCAACATCCATCTCACAATGTGAAATTCATTCAATCATTCTCTAGAAGTCACATAGTCTTTTTTTTTTTTTTTTTTTTTTTTTTTTTTGGTGGTACTGGGGATCGAACTCAGGGCCTTGTGCTTGCAAGGCAAGCACTCTACCAGCTGAGCTATCTCCCCAGCCCACATAGTCTTAACTTTTCTAACATTGCTCAAAGATTTTAGGCCTAAACTCTCAATCAAGACTCAAAAACTAAAATTGCTGGATCTTACAGGAATCTCCTTTTTAATTTTCTGAGGAACTGCTATATATTTTTATAATTGCATCAGCGTCAGTTTTTACCAACGGTGCATAAGGGCTTCAATTTCTCTGCATCCTTGTCAACACTGATTTTGTGTTTTTTCCTTTTTTGATTGTATACACCCTAATGGGTATGAAATAACATAAAGGTTTTTATTTGCATTTCCTTGATGGTAGTGATAATGATGATAAGCATTTTTTATATGTTTCTTGGCCATTTGTATATCTTCTTTGGAGAACTGTCTATTAAACTCTTTTGTCCATTAAAAAAAAAAAAAAAAAAAAAAAAAAAAAACTCAAGATCAACTCTGAGCTGTGAGACGTTGTAAAAATCAGAAGTGAGATAACACACAACCAAAATAAAAGGATGCAGAGTAAACATTTATTTCCAAAAGGGAGAATATGGACATAGAAAGAGGTGTGGGACAAAAACGAGACTGAAGGCCAGCTTGTCAATCTTTAGGCCCAGTAGTCCACATGCAGCATCTGCATCAGGAGAGACTGGATGTGACATCCAAGGACTTGGGCAGCCTCATGCCCATGTCCTAACTGTCTCCAGCCCACTTGGTCTCTCTCGGCCTGGCTCTGCTCCCTGCTTGCAGCTTTCTCAGCCAATGGTCCACATTCCTTTCATCTCTTGAATCCTGGGGTGTCCATTGCAGTTTAGGTTTCACGCACAGCTTCACACATCACCCTCTTCTGGGATTCTGATCCTGTTACACTCTGCATTAGTGAGCTTTTAGTCACCGAGAACCAAACACCTGACAAGAACAATTTAGAGGGAAGTTCATTTTGAGCTCATGTTATCAGAGCTCTCAATCCATGGTCATTCAGCTCCGTTGCTCTGGGCACAAGGTGATGCAGAATATCAGGGTGGAAGGGCATGGTGGAGGAAAGTTTCTCAGCTTATGACAGCCAGGAGGTAGAGAGAGGGAGGCCCATGAGGAAAGAGAGAGAGAGAGAGAGAGAGAGAGAGAGAGAGAGAGAGAGAGAGAGAGAGAGAGAGAGGGAGGGAGGGAGGGAGAGAGAGAGAGAGAGGGAAGAGAGACAGAGAGGAAGGATGAGGAGTCAAGGACAGGTATAGTCTAAGGGTAGATCCCCAGTGACCTACTTCCTCCAGTCATGCCCCACTTGCCTCAGTTACTACCCAGTAGTCCATTCAAATTATTAATCCATCAAATGAATTAATCCACTGATGAGGTTATAGTTCTCATAATTCAATAATTTTAGCTCTGAACATTCCTTCATTGCCTAACACACAAGCTTTCTGGGGAACATTAAGGATCCAAACCACAACAATAACCAAAATACAAAGGGAGAAGCTCTAAATAAATAAAATTAGAGATGAAAGAGGAGATATTACACCCAATACCACAAAAATATATTAGGAGTTCTTTTGAAAAAGCTACATACCAACTAATTGGAAAATCTAAAAAAAAAATCTGCATACGCATTATGTACTAGAATTGCACAAAGAGGTTAAAAAAACTTGAACATACTAATAACAGTTAATGAGATTGAATCAGTAATAAAAAGTCTCCCAACAAAGAAAAGCCCAAGTATGGATGGATTCACTGCTGAATTTTGCCAAACTTTTAAATAAGAACTATACTAAAGATTCTGAAACTTCTCTATAGAATTGAAAGGGAGGGAACTCTTCCAAAGTCATTCTATGAGGCCAGAATTACTGTTACCAAAACCTGACAAAGACATAACAAAAGAAGAAAATTATAGACCCAGATTCTTGATGAACACAGATGCAAAATACTAACAAATGTGATTCAACAGAACACCAAAAAATTATAAGCCATAATCAAGTTGTTTTCATTCAGGGAATGAAAAGATGGTTCAACATAAGCAATAAAGAAATGTGATACATCACAAACAGAAGGAAGAATTTAAAAAGCATATTATCATCTCAATAGATGCAGAAAAAACTTTTGATAAAATTCAGCATCATTTCATGGTAAAATTCCTGTGTGAATTAAATATAGAAGGTCAATATGTCAACATAATAAAGGCCACATGTGAAAATATTCACAACTAGCATGATACTGAATTGAGAAAAAAATAAAATCATTTCCTTTAAAATAGGGAATAACCCACTCTCCTAATCACTCTTATTCAGTATAGTATTAGTTAGAAAATTTAGTCAAGAGAAATAAATAAAGGATGAAGTCAAAATGTTCCTGTTTGCAGATGATATGATTCTTACATAGGAACACAAGAAAATGCCACAAAAAGACTTGGAAGTGATAATGGAATTTAAAGATTGGGATACAAAATCAACATTAAAAATGCAACAGCTTTTCTATACGCCAATAATAAACTAATTGAGAAAGAAATCATGAAAGTAATACCATTTACAATAACCACAATACAATAAAATAAAATGGCTAGGATTAAATCAAACTGAGAAGAGACCTCTATGATGAAAATAACAAAACACTGACGAAATGGATTGAAGGCAAAAAAAAAAATGAAGGACTTTCCATGTTGATGGATTAGAAGAATTAAAATTGTTAAAATGCATATGCTACCCAATGCAATGTATAGGTTTAATGCAAACACCATCAAAATACCCAACAGCATTCTCACAAAACAAGGGGAAAAAAAATAAAACCTTAAAATTAATAAGAAAGCACAAGACACTGAATAGCCAAAGCAATTTTGAATGAAAACAGCAAAGTTGGCGGCATCACAGAGCCTGACTGTAAGACACGCTACACTATAGAGCCACAGTGATCAAAGTAGCATGGTCATACTGGCATCAAGGCAGGCTCAGAGAACAGTGGAACAGAACAGAAATCCCAGAAATAAATACATGCACCAGAGCCAATGGATTCTTGACAAAAGAAATAAAAAGATACATGGGAAATGACAGCCTCTCTAGCTCATGGTACTGGGGAAAAAGTGGATAACTACATGTAGAGGACTGGAACTTGATAGTCTCTATCCAAAAATCAACTACAAACAGATTGAAGACCCTAATGTAAGGCCTGAAACTCAGAAATTACTAGAGGAAAACACAGGCGGTAAACCCTTAAAGATATTGGTACAGGCGATGATTTTCTGAATAAGATCCCAAAATACAGGGAACAAAAGCAAAAGTTGACTAATGGGATTATGTTAATATAAAAGTTTCTGAAGAGCAAACAAAGAGAGAAAAGAGACATTTAACAGAATGTGAATGATAGAAAGATCAAAAATCTTTGCCAGCTAGTCTTCTGACAGATGACTAACATCCAGCATATATAAAAAGTTCAAAAATCTTGACAACAAAAAATATGAAGTTCTATTAAAATGTGGACATGATCTGAGTACACATTTCTCCTAAGAAGAAATGCAAAGGGCCCATAAATATATTGCTCAATATCATTAGCCATCAGGTAAATACAAATCAAAACTAGAGCAAGATATCATTTCATTCTAGTTAGAATGGTTATTATCAATCAAGCAAGCAATCAATAAAAATTAGCAAATGTTGGTAAGAATATGGAGAAAAAGAAAGGTTTATACACTTTTGATGGGGATGTAAATTAATACAGTCAGTACAAAAATCAGTGTGGAGTTGCCTCAAAAATTAAAAATAGTACTACCATAGGACCAAGAAATCTTGCTTGTAAGTATCTATTTAAAAAAAAAAAAATCAAGTCAGTATATAAAGGGATACCTGCATGCCTATGTTTATTATCACACTGTAAAAGCTAAAATATGGAATCAACTTAGATGTCCATCACAGTTGAATGGATGAAGAAAATATGGTACATATATATATAATGGAGTATTATTCCTCCACACAGAACAATAAAATCCTGTCATCTGTCACATAACGGACTATAAGACATCATGTTAAGCACATTTTGCCAGACACAGAAGGGCAAGTACTGTATACTGTCATCTTTGTCAATGCCACTATTTCTGTGTTAACTAGTCCATCATAGCAGTGTGTGTATATATTCAAAAAATGATAATCAGTTTCACTGTTCATATAAGTTTTTCATGTTTAAAAGTTGTTAAAAAGGAGTTTAAATCTCTCTACTATCAATATTAATTACATACATTATACTTGCTAATAATCGGTAGTGGTTTGTAAATTCATTTAAACATGCTTTCAGAATTTTAAAGAAGTTTTCACTTTTCTTTAGGTGCTTAAAATATGCACTGTACAGTCCTACTGATGTGCATAATAACACCCATTCACATGACATTTAAGAGAAAAAAAAATGAAGAGTCTACTAGGAAAAATACATTTTCTTGCCTTGACTGAAAGAAATAACTTTTTTAGAGTAGAATGTGCAATAGAGGGAAGAATGGTGTTTGATAGTGAGAAAGAAAGTAGGGAAAGAGTGATGTAGAACCTCATGTTATCAAAAAGAACGGAGTAGGCCTTAAACTTGACATCAAGGGTTTGATATGATATGGAGAGGAAGCCAAAACCACTGATGTGACATTGGGTGATAAAACCTGGGAAAAGGAAATACTCTTTTCAGTCAGGCAAAAAATTTTTGAGTGGCTCATTAAATTGTGTCTCATTCCTGAGAAGAATCCATTACTGCCCTGACCTGTCTGATCTCTCCATTACTATCCCTTGGTAATATTCCACATCACTAGATTTAAAAACATATGCATATATCTGCATTTGACACCCTTAAAATTCTCCCCCAAAATTCAGATTCCCATGAAAATGTAAATCAGAAGGAATGAAGTGACATAGCTTAGCCAAATACTCATGAAACCTGTGGTCTGGCTTTTGTTGGGTCCGCCCAGATTATTCTTCAATCCTAGGAAGAAGGGATACTGCTTATTTTCATGGATAGGCAACATTGCAATTTGTGTGCAAAATGTCTTTCTCCTTGAATAAGAATCGTTAAATTCATTTGGAAAAACTGATTCTGAAGTTAACAACAGTTAACTTGGCTTCCTGATTGCTCTCTGTGAGTGTGTATACTGCAAAGTGGTACAATTCCCTTTCATCTGGGTTAATTTATCTTACTATAACACCAATGTGAATGATTCCCTGCTAACAGCTCAAAAGTGGTGTGCTAATGAGTTCAAATTTTGTTTGCAGCTGCAATTAATTCAGAGAGAAATATTTATGGGATCTATGTTATAAGTGAAGTTTCTCATATAATATTTGGTTTTTTAAGAAAAGGGATTAGATAAATTTAAGTTGATCTGATAGTTTTCATTTTTATTGAGTCCCTAAAGCTTATGACTCACTACTAATTAAATTTTGTTTTACAGATTGAATTATTTATTCCATTTGAATCCAAATTCTGCTTCCCTTCCCTGCTTTATCCCGTGTGGCATTAGGTTAAATTCTGCTAGAATTTTTTTTTTCAGTGTTATTTAATCTAGTATAGTTAGGGCACTCATTTGAGAACATTTTTCTATTTAGATTAATTAATCCAGTATGTTACAAAATTCTATGTGGCTGTCAATAATATATTTCTGAACACATTTCTTAATATTGTTGGAAATATTAAGCTCTACAATGCTTTTCCTGTGGAAAATGTTTTCTCCTGGGAAGTTTTAATTGCTTTCAGAAATCTTCCAGAGATTAAAAATGTTGCAAACTAAAAACAAATTCTACTCTGATCTGAAATAGTCGTGGTCACTTCATAACTCATATGTGGAAAGAATGTTATTAACTGTACTAAAAAAGTGAAATAGGATGGAAAACAATTTATATTAACATTATGGGTGAAATGCGTTAGCTATACTTGTTTTTTTGTCCTATTATTTAGTGCTGGCTTTTCTCTACATGGCCTAGACCAGAAGAACTCAATAGCATCATGATTCTGAATTATCTTGGGAACTTATAAATGCATAGTGTCAAGCCTACTCATAGAAAATCTAAAGCATATTTTTCAATATTTTTAAGCTAGAACTATTATATAGATACATTTTCCAATTTTCTCCCTTTTGGAATATAAACTCTATGAAGTGTGTAGCAAGAATGTTATTTATTTGTATTTAGTATTCTAACATCAAAACTTATAGTTTGACTATTCTAGGTGCTCAATGAATCATGCTTGAAAAATTAGCATGTGAATGATAAATAAAATGAAGCTGTTTCTCTTTCCTACTCTGTTCTAGATACCTGTTTAGGACAGTGTTTGCATTTCTATTCATTTCAATGAAGCACAGTGACTTATTTCTAGAAAACTTTCTTAAATTGTTGCATGATTAATTGTTTCTAACAACTGGATCATCATCTAAATAATACAATTTTGAGTATCATTCTGACATTCCTTAGTGGTTGTGAGGAGGAAAAAGAAAAAGTATCAAATTTGGTAGTGTCTTTAAAAATCCTTTTGGTAGTGAAATATTTCAAGTAATCATATGCTGTTCTCCTATCAGAACTGAATCCCAAACTGTTTTCTTTTTTTTTTTTTAACATGAACTCCATTCATAGACTCTATGGAAGAGGTAAACACATAAGGTGCTATATTAAAAGACTCATTAGGGAAAACCTGCCAGTGGAATTTTTACCAGGGATACAAGTGCTTCTCATGTGTGTATGATAGCTAAAAGATGTGGGTTTCACCGGGTGTCCAGTGCTCAGACTTTACTTTCTGTACTTTCTACTACCAGTGATGGATAGTAATTACTTCAGCCCAGAATAAAATAAAATGCAGATACCTTGGCAAAGGAGAGGAAGGTTAAAGGATGCCCACAGGTCTGCCTCTTCAACTCATGGCAGGGGACAATTTTAAAGGGACCAAAACCACCTCTAAACAAGTACTTAGGACCAGGATTGGAAATGTGTGAAAATATCCCAGTAAATTGCCTACTCAGTTTACTGTGGTGCATGGAACAGCTGAGCTAAGGACGGAACTCACCCTGACTCTTTCCAGACCCACTTTCAGGCTCCCCAGAGGCAAGAGAGGGCATAGATATCTCCCTGTCCAATGTGATCTTTTGACTATCCCAGAAGGAGTCTGGCAATAATGGTAGGGTGAAGAGGAGAGGTCAGCTGAGATCCGACACTTCTGGAAGTAGAGGAGAGGCAACCAACAATGTGTGCCAGGGAGTGGCAAAGAGCAGTCCTACATGTGGAACGAAGTTGTAAGCCCTCAGTGCATGCTGCACTTTCTCACTGAACTTGACTTAAAAAACGCAAACATATATAAAGTCATTTAAAAATTATGTGCTCAGGTGTAAACTTCAGACCACCAGCTCTGGTTACATGTCCATGAATCTGACTGTACCTACCACCCTTAAGGATCAGAGTCTTTTATATTCCATTTGGGGAAGTCCAAGGATATCCTTTAACCTTTCAAAGAAAAAAACATAAGTACTCTGGTTAACTTATATGCAACATCAGTGCACACCATATCAACTGTGATTCATGCCTATCCCTACTTGAGAGTCATACCATTTATTTAGTCATACCTTTACCATTATTCAATTATCCAAGCTATGACATATCAAAACAGATGCTCATACTTACTGTAGTGCAAGTTTTCCTTAAACAAATGAAAATGTATTTGATTTTTTTCCCCAAAGAGAAAGCTTTGGTACTATCATAACCTACATTCAAATCTGAAAAGTCTTTAATTTTTTGTTACTGTCAAAAACCTACCTACTACATTCCTTAGTTTACCCCTTAGTTTATACCCCTATAAACTAAGGAATGTAGTATAGTGTTAAAACTAAGGAATATAGAATAGTATTAGTCACTTTAAATATCTCTCTTTG
Organism: Sciurus vulgaris; assembly: GCF_902686455.1. Classification (NCBI taxonomy): domain Eukaryota; kingdom Metazoa; phylum Chordata; class Mammalia; order Rodentia; family Sciuridae; genus Sciurus; species Sciurus vulgaris. The sequence continues at coordinate 16,836,783 of NC_136470.1, read as the reverse complement.
TCACTGGTGGATTGGCAATCTTATGTTCTTTGGTAATCAATTATTTCAGATAAAAGAGTGAGAATGTAGGGTGACTCATATCAAAGCTTGGGCTAATTTCAATGTCTTCTTTCTCTAGATACCAAAGAAAGTTTGGAGACTGAATTAGTTAGGGAAAATAAACAAGTTATCATTCCTACATGTTCTTTATGCTACTCTCTAATTCAAGAAGTTTATTGAAGGTTTCCACTTCATCTTTCTGTCATAATAAAGAAATCAGTGAAACTGGAATAGGCAGGTTTTTTTTTTTGGTAAGATCAATGAAATTGACCTGCCTTAAGCAAAACTGAGGAAGAAAAAAAAGAGAGAGAGAAGATACACATTACCAATATAAGAAATGAAGCAAAGGTCATCATTAGAGAACACACAGATATTGAAAGGATAGCCAGGGAAAACTGAAAATCTTTACACACAAAACTTCAGTGACTTAGACAAAATGCATCACTTGCTTGAAAAACACAAACTACCAAAATCACCCAGCACAAAAGACGACATTTGATCAGCCTTAATAACATTTAAGAAAATACAATTCAACCTTAAAAATGACAAAAAAATTACTTTATCTCTCACCATGTTGAAGGAAGCCCACTATGCTTCATATGTTGATTCAGAGCTGAGAATACCCCGACTGCTATTTTTTTTTAATATGAGAGGTTGCAATAAAATTGTTGTTATTGTCGTTTTTATTTTATTGTGGTACTGGGGAATGAACCCAGGGGTACTTTTCACCAGCCACATCCCAGCCCGTTTTTATTATTTAATTAAGACAATTTCTTGCCCAGGCTGACCTAGTACTTGTGATGCTCCTGCCTCAATCCTCAGCTGCTGGAATTACAGGCATGAACCACCACAAAAAACATAAAAGTATTTTTCAGTGCTAGATTTTTTGTGAAAATATAAAATTTACAATTAATTTTGCTGATTAAAGAACTTTGAAGATTGCAAATGAACTTTGCAAACAGTTCCTGCACTTTCAAATTGAGTCTTAGGACACCCTTAGGGAATCCAGATGAAAATGAACAATGGAAAGATTTTGAATTCATGACATTTAAACCTTCTGAAGTATTTATGCTTTCTATAACATATCCTCTGCATGGTTGCTTTAGGTTAAGATGTGTCAATTATTCTTGCAAGTTGAATTTACTCATTTAAAGTAATAAAACATACTTTCTTACTTCAGAAAATTGAACCTGCATGACTACTGGAAGGAAATGAAATTTATAAACACCTTTTCAAAATAAACTTGAGATATATTGATATTTTAATGTAGAAATATTTCTGAATGCAGAAATAAGCATCGAGGCAGCAAAATAACTCACTTGAAATACCTGGGCCAATTAAAGTAACCACACATCTATTAAAAACTAGCAAATAAGAAAACAACTGATGATGGTTAAAATAAGGACCACCTGTGCCATCTCTTCAAGGAAAAGTCCTTAGAGGAAACCTAGCAGATGTGTCATGGCACAAATTATAGATTTTGTCATGAGAACCAGTCTTGTTTATTTTCTGTTGCTGTAACCAAAAACCATAGACAGAAGAACTTACAAAGAAAAAAATGTGCATTTAGTTCATGTTTCTAGAAGTCAAAGGATGTTGTTCTGACATCTGCTTGGCATCTACTGAGGGCTTTCCTGTTGAGGCCTTACAAGATAGAGGGCATCACACAGACAGAGATAGCATGCTGGTTAGGGGTTCTCTTCCTGTCCTTAAAAAGCCACTAATGCAGTCATGGCTGCTTTACCTTTATGCGCTCATGTATTCCTAGGTACCTCAAAAGGCCCCACCTCTAATACCAATACCCCAGGACTTTAGGGATTATGTTTCCAATACATGAAATCTGGGGGATACATTCAAACCCAAACCCCACTCCTACAGATGTCGATGCTGTAGCTTTGGAGAGCTTGCTTAATTCCTCTACATGCTGATGTCTTTATCTCCAAGTTTCTTAAAAGGACCTCCCTGACTTCTTAGGAGACAAAATAAGTTAATGCATTTATAGCACTTAGCAGTCAGTATCTGGTTTTGGGGAGATTCCCAGAAAGAGAAAAATAACCAACAGAAGGTACCATGAAGTTGTAAGTGTGAGGAGAATTGGGCTGGTCACTGGTTTCAGAGAATCAGTCTGCCTTCTTTCTCAATTGGCTGTCTGTCACAGAGAGTAGCCATTTTGTTTTTAACTCATCACTAGAAACATTTATGTTGCTAGCTATGAAAGAGGATTCCTGTGGGAACACATTTCAGGTTTAGAAAAAAGGGAAGAGGTCTATGTTAAGAGAAAGGTGGAAAATATTCCCTGAAGCTCAGCATTAAAGCCCTAAAGGCATACTCCCCTGCCTTTGAGGCCACGTAGAATTAACTCTAGTTACACATGTACTGCAGTCACTCTTACTCATTAAACGTAAGGTTGTCATTTGTCACCACTTGCTACACTCTTTACTATAGAGATAGTTAAGGGGGATCACTTGGAAAGTAAAAAAAGTTGTTTTCTTTTTATAAGTGTTCTCCATGAATAAAACTCTTAAAGTCCTGGAATCCCTTCCCTCCTGCCAATTAGTGCCAACTCCTGTCAGAACCACCTACACCCAGAATCATTAGCCTGCTATGCATAACATGTTGCCATTAGCCATCAAAAAGATCAAGCCTCTGAAAAACTGATTCCAGGGCTTACCTTCAGAGCCAGTTATTGAAACTTGGATGTAAACCAAACCCCAAATATGCCAGCTATGGATTCTGCTTTCTTTACCAAGAATGTATCATCTTGATCTAATAATGTTCCAAAGGGATTCTGGGGTGAAACTCAGAGGCAGGAAAATATTATTTTATCCCAAAATAAACAAATAGATTTGACACTAGAGAGAAATGTTGTAAATCTAATCCTTTCTCAAGGAAGAAGTACAAGTTGAGAGAATATGAATTGCTATTCATTCTGATTCTGCTATTTAACCAGAGAGTGACACAGTGACTTATTTTAGCTCCTGCTTTCCCAAACTAATTTCAGAGTTATTATAAAAGGAAGATTCATACCACTGTCATTGTGCAGTAATTTATCAGTTCTCCTTGTAACACAATTTGTCTGGACTCTACACATTTGAGATATGAAAATATTAATGGTCTATACAAATAAGCATAGCCCCGGTGGTAACTACAGAGAGCAATGACTATTCTTACTTATAGAGATCTTTTAACTTTTTTCCATTTGAGATTGTGTACCAAAATCTCAGAAAATCTGTGACATTTTGAACTGAGAAGTTAATTCTGCGCATTATTGGAAATAAGGAGTCAAGAGTTGGGGGTTGGCTCAAAGCAAAACTATTTTTGAGGACTAAAATAAATTGTTTTGCTAGAAGAAGAGAAAGTAAAAAAGAAAATGAGACTAAAAACTGGACCTGGCCAATAAACAAATGCTAGTTGGAAACTACCAATTGAGTTTAAGGATTTGGAAAGAAATTTAAGCAATGGAAGCTAAATTTGGAAGCTCAACTAAACTATTTTACTAAACTACTCCAAATTCATGAATGTCAAAATAATTTATTTATGTCTATTTATATGCAAAATAAAAATTAAACTTATTTTAGTAAAACTTTAAGGATTAGATGTCTAATATTTTATAATTAATATTGTTTCAATTAAAAAAAACCAGTAAGTGGAAATAGGTCTTATTTATTTAATAGATTTATTTATTTATTTAATAGGTCTTAAAATACTTTTTTTCAGGAAGACTTCACATATATGTTACTTTGTAGTTGAAAGATATAGACATAAAAAATCAATAATAAAAATATTTCAAAATGCTTCAGAATGGCTTTTTTCTTGAACCTTCTGATGAGCAAACTGGATGGGAAGTGGAGAGAAGGAAGCTCCTGATTTCCATCTTGCAAGAAGCTTTTTGGTAACAAATAAAATTCTCTCCTACCTCGCTGAAGAGGAATTATTATGTACTTGGATATCGTCCAGTTTCTGCTCAGAAAGTGTTTTGAAACCTCAGCAACTGTGGTCTGAAAATTGTACCCTCTTCAGATGAGGCAGACACAGGTTTAAGGAATACTGATGTGTTATTTTGATTCTTCATGATTTATTTTCTTGCATATATTCTTGAGTGTGTGAAGGTTGGGGGGTTGTTTCCCCAATTATTTTCACAAATCCTAGATAGTCTTGATTCTGCTGAATATCCCAGGATCTGCCAAATATTGTTTGGCGCATTCCAGATCCTGACTGCAAAAAGTAAAACAATGCTTTCTTCAGAAACAAAGATTAATAGAGAGCTGTGAAATTGGGGAGAAAGGAAAGCTGAATAGCTCTCCAGTGAAATGCATGCACTTTAAATACCACCACCGATTATTAGTCACTGATCTTGATAGTTTAAGTCTGAAAACATTGAGGTCTTAACATGTCCAAATCGGTAATTGCATGATGAGCAATGATCTGAGATCTCTTTCTGTTAGTGCTGAGCTCTTTTGTCTTAATTTGAAAGAGATAGTCATGAACTACTAAATAAAAAAGTGAAGCATCCTAAGGACTTTATTATTTTATGAATTTGTTCCTTGAGAAGTGCCTGTGTAAATGTAAGTGGCCAGTGAACAAAGGAACATTGTATCTAAGAGCTCTGTTGTTACAGGCTTTGGAATTTGAGCAGTCCTTTAAAGGTTTTCAACCACTCTGGGTATTGACCTGGATTTGGCACATTCATTTTTTATCATCTGTTTTCTTTGTTGGTGCTGATGGTATTATTTTTAGGAGCCCTAACTTGAAACCTGGAACGAAAAAGATGGGAACTGTTATGACTAATAATGGATGAATTTTTGATGGGTGGAAACAGAGTTGGAAAGAGCTACAATGTGACTTTTTTACCCCATCTCTTTGCTTTTAGAATTGGGTGTAAAATGGTAACATGTTAAGATGTCTTTTAATTTCATATACAAATAATCAAAGGAGATACAGTTTTGTTCACAGATGGACACTTATGTGAAAGGGGTGGTTACTCTGGTGTGTTGGGAGTTTCCAGATCGATGTCTCTGAAGGAAGTGGAGAAGTGATAAAGATGAACAATTCCAGGAGTCCTGACTCAACACTGCACAATTTATCAGAACTTCTTCTGTCAGCCTCACACCACCACCCAGCCATAATTCAAATATTTATTAAATTTAGAATATAGTTTACTGGATTACTTTGGAAATTTTCTAGTTTTCTAAGTTATTTTAGGAAATGACACAACAAAGAAATATGACTATTATTGCAAAAAACAATTTATAAATTTGCTGTTTTCACACATAGGTTTAATTCTTCCAAGCCTTAAAATTGCTTTGTTTTAGCAAACATGTGAAAAAATGTTCAGCAAACATGTGAAAAAATGTTAACTGCTTGCAAGATAGATATTAACAATACAAAGATGAGCAATCCTGTTTTATTTAAGTGGTTTTAGTACCTGTCTTCCCATAATTTTCCCCTCAGAGATAAGATACAAAACCTAGATACAAGTATGTCATTATAATGTATGAAAATGGTTCTGCATAAATCCTTGTTTTTCCTGCTTTAACATACTGGAATTCAAGAAGCAGAATGAATGAAGTAGAGAAAATCTAGGGGAAATACATAGAAGGAGTTCCAAACAGAGCTAAGGCTGTAATTATACAGTGATATATTACACATATACACACACACACATACACACACACACACACACACACACACGCACACAAACCCCAAATATATTCTAATCCAGTGAAAGAATGAATGGCGAATCACATCAATCTAAACATTAACGTTATCTGAGTTCCTTCTGGCACTTACTACTCACTAGTACAATAACCTTGGTCATATATATATATTTTTTTTTCTTGAGTCCTGTATTATTCAGATATAAAGTGAGAGGTTGGAAAATGTATGACTCTATGTACTTTTGCTGGCTATGGAAATTGATTCCTCTAGGAATGCCCATCAGCACATGTCCAACATGCTACTGGGAAATGATTAGGCTCCATAGATTATAGAATGAACTCCATCTGGGATTTGGGGGAGAAATGTTTTTTCACAAATGCATAGAAATTTAAGAGCAGTAAGTAATGTGATATAAAACATTAAGAAAGAACTAGTTAATGCTTTCTCATCAATTGAAGGAGTGATTGTTCATTTCAGAACTTCAACAATGGCAATGAACTTACTGTATCTTTGTTCCATGATTAAATGTTACACATACTATCAGAGCCTAAGAATCATAACATTGTGAATTTGACTGGTGGGTGTATCAGTTTGAGTTGAAAATAAAAATCTAATATTTTCTACAGGACCATAGGCAAAGAATTGTGTAGAAGTTTTAGAATGACTTAGATATATTGAAATTTCATTTGTGTTTCTTTTTGGGGAGGGTACTGGAGATTGAACTCAGGGGTACTAGACCACTGAGCCATATTCCCAGCCCTATTTTGTATTTTATGTAGAGACAGGGTCTCACTGAGTTGCTCAGTGCCTCAATTTTTGCTCAGGCTGACTTTGAACTTGTGATTCCCCTGCCTCAGACTCCCAAGCAGCTGATATTAAAAGTGTGCACCACCATGCCTGGCTTCATTTGTATTTTTTTGAGGCATAATGACTTGCTTTTAACTTCTTATGTCACATTAAAGTCCTTCATTTAAAAAAAAATCAGCTTCTGCTACCATCCCTTAGGGACCTTGCCACTGTGACCTGAAGAGGGTCCACAAGATTGCCTCTTTACAATCAGGGATAGAAAATTTAATTTAAGAAAAAAATATTCGAAGTATTTATATAAATAAGAATGCTTGTTCATGTTTCTTGGTGGGCTGGAACTGCCATAACTAAACATCACAGATCGAATGGCTCAAAGAACATTAATTTTCTTGTATTCTGGAGGAGGGAATTCCAAGATCAAGGACTTCTTGGTGTGGGCACTCTTCCTGATTTACAGGTTCTGCTCTCTGGTGTCTCCTCTAAAAACACTAATCCTGTTAGATCAGATCCTTGACCTTATGACCTCTTTTCACTTTAATTACTTCCTACTTCAAACATAGTGACATTGGGATAAGACCTTCAGGATATGGATTTCAGTAGGGACACAATTCAGTCCCTAGCACTTCACCCCTGGGCCCCCCAAATTCATGACCTTATCAACATATGAAATAATTCATTCCTCTCCAATAGCCTCCAAAGTCAACTTGTTCCAACCTCAACTGTGAAGGCTGAAGTCTTCAGGCCCACACGTCATCTTCTTTGGATTGGTTCCTCACCTTCCAGGCCCACCTGCATGGCAGTATCAGCCCCAGCACTGCCGGGTGGCCTGGTCCCTTCACACCTCCCAGCTTGTCTTCTAGGGTCCCACATCCTGAAACTGAAATTGCCCCTTGTGTCTGGGGTGGTTGTGGCAGCACTGGTGACCCCCGACTGCTTTAACTTTGATTCCCTTTTCTTGAACAGCTCACTTTCAGAGTTGAATGGTTTTCTTTTCCCACTCCATCCAATGAAAGAAGTTCAACAGCCTTGCTCCATCCCACCCTGCTTTCTCTACCCCCTCAGTCCAAACTAGCAGTGTCACTGCTGATAAAAACCCATGACTAATCCTGGTCTCTGGTCCTGAGGTGGTTTGACTGATTAGATCCATGCGCTTTACTCATGATCTCAAAATCATTTATTCATTGGTGCCCTATAATCATGCATAACACTGGAATCCATTGCTCCATATTTACACATGCACATAGCATAAGCTGATCAATTTCTTTCATCAGTACCTCCCCTTTCAGTTTCTTCCTCTCTCCCCCTATTGCTCTTCCTCTTGCTCTACTGGTTTCTCTTTTATTTTTATGAGAACCTCCCCTGCTCTTTTTTTTTTTTTTTTTTTTCCTTTTTCTAAGTGTCCATTTATGGAAAAAATATATGACCTTTGATTTTTGGAATCTGAATTATTTAGCTTCACATAATGGTATCCAAATTCCTAAAAAAATGACATAATCTGCTCTTCTTTATGACTGAGTAAAACTCCATGTTGTATATATACCACATTTTCTGACTGTTCATATGTTGACAGACACCTAGACTGCTTTCATAAATTGACTATTATAAATTCCACTATTATAAACATGGGTATACATGTATTGCTATAATGTACTGATTTTAATTATTTTTGTTAATACCAAGAAATATAATAGCTGGCTCATATGGTGGTTCCATTCCTAGTCCTTAGAGAATTCTCCATATTAATTTTAGAAGTAGTTGTACTAATTTACAATCCCATCATAGTTTGTAAGGGATCATTTTTCCCTACATTTTTTTCCAGGATTGATTATTTTCTGTATTCTCGATGACTGTCCTTCTAAATGGAATGAGATGAAATTTCAGTGTGTTTTTTTCTTTTATTTGCATTTTTATGATTGTTAAAGGTATTGTATATTTTTTAAAACATAATTTATATTTCTTCATTTGAAAAGTGTCTTTTTAGTTTATTTGTCCACCTCTTGATTGGATCCTATTTTTGTGGTAAGATTTCTGAGTTCTTTATATATTCTGGATATTAATCCTCTCTTGAAAGAAGAGCTGGCAACAATTTTCTCCCATCAAGTAAGTTTTGTCTCTTTGTGTCCTTTGCTGTGCAGAGGCTTTACAATTTGATTTCATTCCTTTAAAAAAAATTCTTGATATTATTTCCTGAGCTTCAGTTGTCCTTTTGAGGAAGACATTTCCTGAGCCCATATGTTGGAGGGCTGCCCCTATATTTTATTCTAGAAATTGCAGCTTGTGGTCTAATTCCTTGGTCTTTTGATACATTTTAAGTTGACTTTTTTGCAGGGTGAAAGAGAGAGAGAGATCAGTTTCATTCTTCTACTATGGATTTCCAAGTTTTCTAGCACCATTCATTAAAAAGGTTGTTTGTTGACTATTGTGAATTCAGCTCCTATAAACATGGGTGTGGCCGTCACTGTAGTATGCTAATTTTAAGTCCTTTGGGTTTAAACCAAGGAGTGTAAGAACTGGGTCAAACGGTGTTTCCATTCCAAGTCTTCTGAGGAATCTCCACACTGCTTTCCATAGGGGTTGTACCAATTTGCAGTCCCACCAGCAATGTATGAGTATACTTTTTCCCCACATCCTCAACAACATTTATTGTTGCTTGTATTCTTGATAATTGCTATTCTGACTGGAGTGAGATGAAATCTTAGAGTAGTTTTGATTTGTATTTCTCTAATTTCTAGAGATGAATGTTTTTTCATTATACTTGTTGATTGATTGTATTTCTTCTTTTGTGAAGTGTCTGTTCAGTTCCTTAGCCCATATATTGGTGTTTTTTTGGTGTTACATTTTTTGAGTTCTTTATATATCCTGGAGCCAAACAATGGAACCAACCTTGATGCCCTTCAACAGACGAATGGATAAAGAAAATGTATATATATACACAACAGAGTATTACTCAGCCTTAAAGAAGAATGAAATTATGGCATTTGCAGTTAAGTGGATGGAGCTGGATAATATCATGTTAAGTGAAATAAGCCAATTCCAAAAAAACAAAGGTTGAATGTTTTCTCTGATATGCAGATGCTGATTTACAATAAGAGGGGGCACCTAGGAGGTACTTTGGATTTGGCAGAAGGGAGTGAAGGGAGGGGAGGGAGTGTGGGAGTATAAAGGATAGTGGAATGAATCAGAAATTATTACCCTATATGCATATATCATTACATGACAGGTGTGATTCTGCATGTACAACCGGAAGAACGAGAAGGTATACTCCATTTATGTCTTATGTGTCAAAATGCATTCTACTGTAACATATAACTATTTAGAACAAATTTTTAAAAAATTTTAAAAAGGTCATCTTTTCTCCAATGTATGTTTTTGGTGCCTTGGTCAAAGATTGCATGACTTTCTGTACGTTTGTCTGTGTTTCTTTGCCTAGCATGTTCTCTTTATCAAATCTCTATTCAAACACACATTTGGAGTTCTATTCAAAGAATAAGCTCTGCCTTTCGTACTAAAATACTCTAGACTTGGTGGTTTAACTGACATAATATTCTTTTCTCACATTTGGACACCTTGGAAAGTACAAAATCAACATGCCTGTTGATTCAGCTTCTTGGTTTGCAGTTGCTGCCGTCTCAGAAACAGAGAGAGGAGAACGTTCTAGTGTCTTCTCATTTCTTTTATTATAAGGACACTAATTTTATCAGGTCAGGCTCCACACTCATGTCCTCTTCTAATCTCAATTGATTTCTTACTCCAGATTTAGTTACATTTGGAGTTAGGGCTTCAACTTATACATTTTTAGGAGGTACGGTTTGCTTCACAGCATTGTGCTCTCTTATTTGGACATCTCATTGTAACTTTTGAGCTTTGGTGTGATATCTAAGGCTGTTGTGATCACTACCTATCACTTGGGGCAATGGGTTACTCAGTCTCACGGGAGAGACTTATGATGTGAAATCTCAAGGCCATTTGCCTGAGGATAAGAGAAGTAAACAATCACCTTTGACCCCCACCCACCAAGACAGTGCATTAACTGTTCTACAGTCTCACTTTGAATAAGGGCTCATGGTGAGTGGGCCCCTGGCTGGTTCCCATGGTCCTTGCACATGACAGTTCCAAAGAAGCTTAAGGCAAGGAGTGAGCTTCATAGAGAGGTGCTATCTGGCTGTGCCTGTGCAAAGCTGGTTGGAACCTTTTAGAACTATCAGCCTAGTAGTGGCTGATCTAAGAATTGAATCTAAGAGGCTGAATTGGTGACAAAAATATGTTAGCTCAGGCTGTTACAGATTTAAATGGCACAAATCTTATACACTCCTTTCCTTAAAAGAAAGGAATCTGTGTCCCTTCTCCTTGAATCTGGGAAAAATCTATAATGGAATATTAGAGAAAGGAGGCTGTGACAGTTTTAAGAGACTATCAGCTTCTAGTAGGTTTGTCCTTTAAAATATGGCTAGTTTTGGAAACCAGGTATTAGAGTGAGAAGTTCAAGTGATGTGGAGAAATCTCCTGTAGACAGATTTGGTCAGTAGTTTTAGCCTAACTCTCATCCACCACAAGCCCAGGGACTGTGCCATCTTAGATACCAATCTCAGCTCCAGTTGTTATCTGATACAGGAGAGAATCCAGGTGAAAACAGCCATCAGAGACCTCTGAACCCACAGGACTGGGAGATAGAAAGATAAATCAGTGCCACAAGTCACAGGATTAAGGCACCAAGTTGATATGATTAGGTAATGTTATTTAATATTCAACATACAAGACTCATTTGAAAAGTGTTATTTTACTGATTAAATTTTTTACATGGTTGCATTGTTTTCAAAGACATATGAGCATATTTAGCTTTCTTTTTTGATGTTTTATATGTTTATATATGCTTTGATATACATACATATTGTAAAATTGTTAGCATAATGAAATTAACACATCTATAACCTCACATAGTTGTCTGAGATCTCCATTTGCTTCTTACCTCATGTATAGTTAATCTATTTCAAAAGATAAAACCTCATGACAGTATATTCTTGATTGAAGAAGTACAGATTAGCAAGCTGGGGAGCCATGGAAGAACATAAGTCATAACTATTCAATTTTTGTTTCTAACAAATTGAACTTTTGTTCTTAAATTTTCCAAAGATTTGAACTATTGCCTTTGTAAATTCCTAGTGTTCATCAGCAATTGACAATCATTCCTGAGGATTACAGATTGTTTAGACAAGCTATTAGATTTGCCACATTTTCTCTGTCCCTGAAGAAGCTAGAAAACACCCCTTTTGCAAACCAGCTTTATTTAAGCTACTCACAACATGACCAGTTTTGTTAGTGACATTAACAATAAGATGAATTGCAGAAATATTTTTTTGATTTTCTATTATGTGACTCATTATTTCTACTTTCATTTATATTTAAATTATGTGGGTAAGGATGGAGAATATGATCTGAAAAATGACCTAGTACATTAAGAGGAAATTAAAATCACCAATTAGTATTGTTCTCCAAACTGAGTAAAAAAAATTTTTTTTGACTTTATATTATCTTTCTGAAAAAGCTTCTGACAGCTGGAGTTTTATACATAAAAGTATTCTGCTGTTTGGTTAAATGTTTTTATTTTGTTATGGTATTACCACATTTTTGTTTAAATTTCAGGCAGGCACCTCAAGGGGGATTGCATCATTTACTTATAATATTATTCTTCATGATATAATCTATAGGATATATAATTTAGATAGATACAATGATATAATCTATAAACATCATCTTCATATCCAAGTGATTCATAAAATTATGTCTATTTTATGAGTCACAGAAATGGGAATATAGCTTCTATTAAAATAAAAAGTGTCACGTTGCGGAAAAAAACATTATTATGACATTAACTAATTGTGGTTCATGGAAGTTAGTGCCACTAATTTCCTATTAGAGTTTATCTTTTCTGACATCCATACTCATGGTCATTCTTCTATTCAGGATTTCACTGGTGAACTACAGAATCCATTCCAATCATACATGTGCAAACAAGTGCGTACACACACACACACACACACACACAAACACTTAAGGTATTGATCATATAAACCACATGCTCTCTTAGCTCCCTGAGTTCCAGATCCTGTAGACATTGACTGACCAAAGGAGCTCTACTGCTTTAAAGCCAGAGGTCTTTTCCTGACTTCCCTCTCTCCAAAACTTTAGAGGGCCCCAGAAATTAACTCCTCAGAGTATTAATGTCTACTGCAGCAAACCTCTATTAGAGAGCAGACATCTGTTTTTGGAGAAGATATATTAATTGTAAACCAGAGCCTAATACTGATAGATAAAATCAACATTATAAAATAATTACGTGATAAGGTTACTGGATTATGCAGGTCATACTGTCCAATAATGTTATAGTTACAGTGAAAGTCTCATGTTTCAAAAAATGCTTTGCTGCTGCATATTCACCACTGGAAAAAGAAAAGAAAAATGATGACCACAGTTAAGAAAAGAAAGTAGGTATGTTTGGATCTTGGCCTAACTGAAACGCATGATCATAGTGAAAACAGCCTTTTTGCAAAGTTAAAAACTATATGTGCTTGAGAAAAATATTTTTGCTCATTATAATACCTGGGTACATCATGTTATAATTAAGATTGTGTCACTCTTTCCATTATAAATCACTATTTTAAAGACCCGTAAAACAGCTGTAAAAATGAGCTCCAGGCTCAATTTGGCATGTAAAATATTAACCCAAGAGAACTTATTTTTTTTAATTTTTATTTTATTTTTTTACAAAACTGTATTTTAGGCCCCTTTTAAAAATGAGGCAAAATTTAAAGTAGATTTTTTTTTCAGGTACCTTTTTGGCACTTCATAAATCAAAACTGGTCTTGCTTGTTAAAATACAAATCTTCCAAGTACTTGTGAATTGGGAGAGGTAATCACTTTGAGTGCTTCAAATGGCTCCTTTAAAAGAGCCTTAAATATTTAAAATATTACATGGGATCACTAAATATCTGAAGAGTTTTATAAGCCTCCTACTAGAAAACCTTTTGCTTCTTTCCTTTCCAGGTGGTATTAAAGACTTTGGAGAAGCCAAAGTACAGTGTAAAGTACTTTGCTATTAGAAGTATGATTCACTGTTTCAGAAATTCAGATTCCATGACAGCTTCATCTGGCAAGTGAAGCCAGCTATTTGTGGAGTCTTGTCTACCTGTGCCTACCAGGCATGCACAGAGCTCAACCTGGATGATACACACTTGGCTAAATCCATCCTAAAAACTTCAACCAAGTGAACCTGGTTATCTCATTATTTGAAGAGAAGAACTTACAATATTCTCATCATTACAAAGAAAATACTTCATCACTAGTGAGCATACCCTAAATGTTAATCAAGTGTCCATTTGGTCCAGTAAGATTCAACTACAGAAGCAAATGAAAAGTTCGCACATAAAGATCACACAGGAAAAAGAGCCAAAGGTTAAGAGATTCTGTGTTCAGGCGTTCTCAAAGGTACAGGGATTTATTTTATTTCAAGTGAAAGTCTAATTGACTCTCAAGGCAAGAAAACTGATTTTTTCATTAGACTCTTACCTGCTGGGATATCTTTCCTTCAAATCTGAAGAGAATGTAGACAGTTGGATGGTATTAGATATCACAATCATCTTCATTTAAAGATAAACTTGATGATCAGTTCTGTGTTTGAATTCATTATCATCTGTGGTCATTAACAGAATTCCTTTTTTAAAGTGAGTCACATTTTCAGGTCTAGCAATTGAATTATCCCTCTTTATTGTGTTCTTTGCAAGTGAAAAATGCTAGGCTAAATATTTTCATTTATACTATCTCTCGTTATTCTGCCAACAACTCTGCGTGTTAGTATTTATTGGCCCTGAATACAGCATAAGTATAAACCGCTGCCCAGTTATATTATTCCAGCCCTTTAGGACCAATCAGATCAGAAATGGTACCTTCTGCAAGTACCCGTTAGGAAGAGTGTATGTGTTTTATAACATGGCAACATATCAGCAAGAGCCCTCCTTTTTGAAGGTGGGAGGTCTATGTCCTCTGTTCTTAAATCCAGCAAGTCTATGTGACAACTCTTGCCACTAAAGTACAGCAGAGTTGACTTTATGACTTCCAAGGCTTCATGGTTAAAACCCATTTGGCTTCCCTTTTAATCACTGTAACACTGGTGGGGTCATTATGTCAGAAACTCAAATACCCTGAGACTGTCAAGGCAAAAGTGACCCCACTTAGGAAAACCACACATGGATGCTCTGGTTAAAGGTTCCAGCTGAGCCCAACCTTCAAAGTGTCTCAGCCCAGACAGGTAAGTGAGTGAAAAAGCTCCTGATCATCCCAGCCTCCAGCTATGTTTTATATTTGGGCATTTGGGTCTTTCTTGAGGACCCCAATCATTATGGAGCAGAGAATATCATTCTTGATTGCATTATTTGTATTTCTGATAGACACAATCTGTAAGCATGTTACGATTATCAGTAGATGAATAAAGAAAATGTGATATGATACATATATACACATATATGTCAACATACATATACATACATATATACACACAATGGAATATTTTTTCAGTCATAATGAAATACTATCATTTGCATTAATGGGTGAAACTGGAGGTTATTGTATTAAGTGAAATAAGTCTGAAACAGAAATGTAAGTACCTTGTGATTTCCCCTACAGATCGAATCTTGAACAAGGCACACTGGCACAGACTAAAATGCTGGTTACCACGGCATGGGAAAGGTCGGTACGGGGGAAGGTGGTTGAAAAGATGTTGGTCAACACAAAATTTCAGTTATGCAGGAGGAATAAGTTCAGGAGATCTATTGTACAAGATAGTGAACATAGCAATAACACCATCTTGTATACCGACAAATTAAGAAAGCAGAATTTAACTGTTCTCCCTATAAATTACTTATAGGCATATGAGGCAACGTACATGTCAGTAAAATCAATATGGTCATTCCATACTGGATACACATATCAAAATATATTGTTCTATACCATAAATAGATATAGTTATTATTTGTTAATTAAAAAGTTAAATGTAAGCAAATGATTGTTCCCAAAGACTTTAGAAATTAGAGACAGACACTGCCACACCCTTGCTACCAGTTATTAAGGGAAAAACTTTTAAGACTCTAATCTGACTCAAAGACAAATGCACAACCTAATTTGGAATATCTGCTCTGTGAGCTCTTCAAAATTATTGTTCTTCAACATTGATAGGGCTCAAATCACAATTATGCACGACAGGTTCTCTCGAGGCTCTATTCTGTTACTCTCTGTCATGCATCCAGAAAACTTCCTAAATCTTAATCTATTGGGTGCAAAAACTCAGAGATATAAGGTTAATGCTGCAATTAAATGCCTCACTAGAGTTAGATACCCTATTCAAACAGGAGTGGAAGCTTTCATGTATTTTAACAAAATCTTATAGTTGTAATGTTTTTTAAGCCAACAGTATGGACTACTTTTAAATTTACAGCCTGTTCATCAGGAAAATTAAGGTTTTAATGTGGAGATGATAGCTGATACTATAGGTATGTGAAGTTTCTAATGTAAAACTGATTGACAATTCTTAGATTAATCATTCTTAGTTACTGATTGCTTTAGCATTTAAATCTAATATAATGAGAACAGATAAAAATCACTCTGTCTATGCCAATGCATTTTAAAATAAAGACATAACAACCAATAAGTGTTTGATATGAAATTACAAGTTAACCAGCTTTTGAATTTGATCAGACAGTCCTGCATATAATTTTGGATTCCTCTAAGCCAGGTAAACTTAGGTGAACTAGTTGGCATGCTGAAACCTCATGTCCTTCACACTGGTTGATTTTATTCATGTTCATTGGGTGCTCACTTTGTGCCAGTAATTGTGAATGGTTCACAGGACACAGCAATTAGCCAAAGTCAGACACTGTGCTGTCGTGGAGCTACAGTCCATCAAGGCAGGCAGAACTTCATTAGTAATTCCAAAAATGAAATTGCAACTTCAGTAAGTGAAGTAAAATTAACAACATGTAATTGAGAATACTGAAACAGTTTAATGAATTAATTTTTTCCTTTCTTGGGAAACTGACGTTGAAGTCATAATTTAAAGGCTAAGTAATATTAACTGTGGAATGAGGAATAGAGAACTATGCTTTCAAACTTCAGATGACAGCAAAGTGTGTGCTCATTTAAGGCTAGAATCTTGGGCAGGAATCTGAACATATATGGAGTTGTTAAGAACTCCAGCTTTTATCCTGACAGTCATGGACAACCTTTGAAAGAATGTTACAGTTTTTCATATCACCAGATTTTTTTTTTTTTTTTTTTTTTTTTTTTTGGTGCTGGGGATCGAACCCAGGGCCTTGTGCTTGCAAGGCAAGCACTCTACCAACTGAGCTATCTCCCCAGCCCCTCATATCACCAGATTATTTCTTTAAAAGATCAATAACTCAGATTGAACCACTTTGGAAAGCAGCAATTCCTCAAAAGACTAGGAGTGGAACCACAATATACCTAGCTATATCACTTCATGGTATTTACCCCAAAGAACTAAAATCAGCATGCTAAGGTAATACAGACATGCCAGTGTTTATTCCAGCAAAATTCACAATATCTAAGATATGGAAATAGCCTAGGTGCCTGTCAACAGATACGTGGATAAAGACAATGTGTATATATATTTACAGTGGAGATTCACTCAGACAGAAGAATGATCAGTTTTGTCATTTGCTGGTAAATGGATGAAACTAGAAAACATCACTCTGAGTAAAAATGTCAGAGTCAGAAAGTCTTCTCTCATATGTGGGAGAGAGACAGAGGGGGATGGGGAGAGAGATGGGGGTGGGGAGAGAAAGAGAGAGAGAGAGGGGAGAAGGAATCTCTCAAAAAGAGAAGGGAGACAGTGTACAGGAAGAGGATCTAGACAGAAGGATGGGAGGGCATGGGCAATTCCTAGGAATTAAATCTACCAAACTGTGTCTATGGACAAATATACCACAATAAATCTCACTTTTATTTGTAAATTTAATTCACTAAATAAAATAATAATAATAACAATAATAAAATGGACAGTAGAATAGAGCAAGTGAATCAGGGATTGAGAAGGGGAGGGAAGGTACCTGGGAATGAGATTGATGAGATTATATGTGCATTACAAATACAGATTAATGAATTCCACTATTATGTATAATTATAATACACCAATAAAATACATACTGTTTGAAATTTTAAAAAGTTCATTTAGTTTGCATGGAGAGAACATATAGAAAAATTGAAAGGATAGGTAATAAGAAGAACTTAATAGGATGTTGCCCAGGCAAAAGATGGCTGTGGATAAGAATGTAAAACGATCTTGATTCTGATCCTCATTCCATAATAATTGTTCTTTTAAAAGCTTCCAGTATCAGCCCTATAAATGAAAATGATTAAACAGTTTGTGTCTTCTTAAGCTATCATTAGAATGTTAATAAATACAAATTAAACTACCTAGTGTTTAGATACGTGTGTCTGAAGTCCAAGTCTTGGTTGGTTTTGTTTTGCTATTGAGAATACTGTGGGGTGGATAATTTATAAAGACCATAGTTTGATTTCCTTTGAGTTGTGGGAAGCACAGGGTCACACCCTATGAATGTCTTCATGCTGCATCATCCCATAGCAGAATGTGGAAAAGAAAATAAACAAAAGAGCAGGAGAGCAAGAGGGAGTCAAATCCCCTGTTAAATCAACCTACTCATGTGATAAAGGCAGGAATCCATTCATGAAGATAGAACCCACAGACCTAGTACTTTTTAAAGGTTCCACCTTTCAACACTGTGGTGTTGGGGATTGATTTTCCAACACATGAATTTTGGGGTACACATTAAAACCACAGCAATGCATAAATCAATGAATTACAAAGAAAGCATTTAAAGTAGTATAAACAACCTGTAACTCACTCAAAGGTTGACACAGTTGTATCAGACAGAAGAGGTCAATGAGCATAAGATCATTAAATAACCCAGCTAAAATGGACCTTAGCCATAGTGTGTACACAGTAAGACAGGATTTTGATTTTGATTATTTGTTTACTGTGTAATTCCTAAGATTCATTCTGGAATTTCATCGACTTTTACCTTGGTGCACATTAAGAAAAATGTATCTCCAGTGACTGCTACTTCATTTCTGTCCCCTGTTAAAAGTAAGAGGGACAATTTCATGCCACATGTTGACAGTTTATGAGCAGTCAGAAAGGAATACTTGATGTATACTGTTTTTGGCACAGAACAGAGATAAATGAGTCAGCCATGTCCATTTCAGCACATGGTAAATCTATCATGTCTACATAATGCCACAAGAGAATGTAAGAAGCTCTACTGTCATAGTCTAACCACCAGAAGACCTGACAAAAAATGTAAAAGCGAACTTGGGAAATACAGCACACCCAATCTGTCTCTGGCACAACACAATGTTTTCAATTAGGAAGAGATAACATACGGCTTAAGAGGTCTTTGAGGGTGATATCACTCTGTATGTACCCTGCCAACATCTCTCATGTTATGAACTTAAGGATCAAGTAATTGCACTAGACAAGCAAACCAAATGTTGGGCTAACCAAGGCAAGTGAATCAGGTTTAGATTTTCCTAATTAGGATTTAATGTGCTTCTCCAGAAAATAAACTAAAAAGGAATCTGGACTTAGAGTATCCATGTCCAAGACACTAAGAAAACACCAGCGCATAACTTTAAAGATATGAAAGAGAATAAGCAATGAATTATGATAGTGAAATTTATTGCAACTAAATATAAAGCCATCAGATAATGTCTTCCTTCTTTCTAGGAGGACAAATTGTATTACTGGCAATATCAGTAATCCCTAAAGAAAGGGATAAATGCAATTTATACTCTGTCTTCATACAAAACAGTAGAAACACATAGATTTAAGTATATTACTCTTCCAAGTGGTAGTTTTAGGAAAAATATGTACATTTGGGCAGACATATGTATATATGAAGGGCCATGGTCTCCCACTCTCTGAAACTGTGTCCTGACCTCCATGTTGGCTTTAATTTTCCTCTCCATTGTAAGGATATTCTTGCACTTCAAATTTTGATATCTCTTTAAAATATTAAGGAAAGAATAAAGTGAGTTAATGCAACCATTTAGTATGCTTCAACTTTTTGGCCACCTAGAAATAAACCTAGTTAACCTCAGATACAGACTTAAATAGTATCTGTGTACGCACATGCGCACACGTAGCGCGCACACACACACACACACACACACACGGTTGTGGTTTAGATATTAGGTGTCCCCCAAAAGTTCATGTATGAGACAATGCAAGAAAGCTTAGAGGAGAAATGATCAGGTTATGAGAAACTTGACTCAATCACTGAATTAATCCCCTGATGAGATTAACTGAGTGGTAATTGAAGGTGGGTAGGGTGTGGCTGGAGGAGGTGGTCATTAGGGACATGACTTTGGGCTTTGTATTTGTATCTAACAAGTGGAGTCCCTCTCTCTTTGCTTCAGATCATCACGTGAACTGCTTCCCTCTGCCACATTCTTCTACAATGTTGTTCTACCACACCTCAGGCCCCAAGTAGTAGAGCCACTGTCTACACACTGAGACCTCTAAGACTGAGCCCTCCAGTAAACTTGCCTCCTCTAAAGTTGTTCATTTCGGGTATTTTAGTCACAGCAGTGAAAAAAGGTGCCTAAAACACACCTGCACACACACACCTACCCCTTAATGAGAATAGTAGAGAACTCTTAATTTTTGCTATTCATACATGTTGGGTTCTGGTTTGATTAACCCAGAGTCTGTCCAGTATGCTGGTTAAAACTAGGCTATATTTGAATCCCAGCACTGTCTTTTATTACCTATTTTATCTTGGATTAGTTAAACTTCCCAAATTTAAAGCATGGACTAGTACCCTATCTCTTTCGAATGGATCAGGATTAATTAAATAATATTTATTTGTAAGATTTAAAACAGTGCATAGCTCATTACCAGCATTATGTTTTATTTTAATTTTAAAAATGGCATTACCTGAGACAACTATTATGTATTGTGATGATTAATTTTATGTGTCAATTTGGCTAAATAAAGGTGCCCAATTATGTCATACTATCAATGTAGATGTTGCTGTGAAGGTAGTTTTAAAGATCATGGTTCATCTGTAAATTAGTAGACTTTGGGAAAATAGGATTATCCTGGTAATGTGGGTGGGCTTCAGTCAATCCGTTAAAGCCTTAAGTGTATACGCTGAGGTCTCTGAAGGAATTCTGCCTGAGATTATGACATAAAAGCCCTGTCTGAATTTCCATCATGCCTTACCTTCCCTTATTCCGTCTCAGGATTTTGTTATCAACTCGTACATGAATTCCAGCCTGCTGGCTTGTCTACAGATTTTGGTTTTGACTACTTCCATGATTGTATAAGCTAGTTCTTTAAACTTTCTGTCCCTATGTCTCTGTCGCTCTCTAAACACACATACATGCAATGTTTATATTATATAGAAATCATTTTTCAAACACAAATATACATGCAAAAGTGTGTGTATATACATACATGTGTATTAATTTTTCCAATTGACCAAATTTATTTGCTCAATAAAAGTTTATTGAAGGTCTACTATGTACTAAAGAAACTATTTTTTTATGCTGACATTTCAAGGTAGATGAACGTTCCACTGCCACAGAGCTTTGAGTAGAAAATCTTTCTTGTTTAAAATTGTATTTCTAGAACCAGTATATTGAATTAGGTGTGGGATATGTGTGCACTGTTTATTTATTTAACCCATATTTATTTAATAGATGAGTCCTTCCTCCATTTCTGTCCATAGAAAACTTCAAAGTTAACCATTTAGATTAGTCAACTTGTCATTATTACAACAAAACACCCAAGATAATCTACTTATGCAGAAAAGAGACTTATTTAGCTCATAGTTTTGGATGCTCAAGAGTGTGTGCCTGTACTGACTCAGTTCTGATGAAGTCTCTTTAGGGTATATTACTTCATGGTAGATGGTACTGGTAGGAATCTGTGTGGGAGCAAGAGATTACATCTTGATTGAGGAAGCCAGAAATAATATGGATTGGGCCAGTCTGAGGTTTTTACAACAACCTTTTCCAAGAGCTACCAAGAGGTTACCAAGAACGAACCAACCAACCAACAAATGAATGAATTCTCTCTCTCTCTCTCTCTCTCTCTCTCTCTCCTTCTCTCTCTCTCTCTGTTGATTTCTTATTTTACTCAGATAAATATGGATTATTACTGTAGATTGAGAACTCTACATAGTCTAGTTCTCTGCTGTCACACTGATACCAATATTTAACTTCTTCTTCTTGGCAGACGTTCCTCCTTCTTAATACGTCCTTCCTGGGCCCCAAGACCTTTGTTCTTGGCTCTTCTATTTACCAAGAGCAATCTATATTTTTCACCTTCTTACTTGGTTAATATCTAAATTCAAATAGAATTTTTTTTCCAAAAAGGCCTACTTTGTTGACATTATCTGAATAAGAACCTCCTATTTTTCTATTCCTCATTGACATGCTTTGCCCTCTTAACTCTTATCATACCCCGCAACCTATCCACCAAATTGTACTCATTCAGTGTCTTTCTTTCCTACCTGTAATGTAAACACCATAAAAGGAAGGAGGTTCTCTGTTTTTTTCATTACTGAATCTCTGGCTCTTAGAACTCTGCGTGGTGCAGTATAGAATTGAGAAATAGATGTTAAGTAAACAGTTGAACTAATTAATACCAACCAACCGAACACCTTAGGAGATCTCAGAAGGGGCATTCTATGAAAATAAGCAATAAATATATATGATTTTATTTCTTTCCTACTTTTACATGATGGTGCTTGAGGATGCAATGCTTGGAATCTCTTTAATCTTCTTGAAGCAGAAGTAGAGGTATTACGAACAACACAAGAAAAGGAAAGTAGAAAATCCAATGATTTAGGCATGTGGTGATAGTAGTACAGCTAACCACCTGCAACTTCATTTCTTGATTTATCAACATACCTTTCTTATTGCAATATGCTGCTACTTGAAGCTCAAATCATGTACAACCACAAGAATGGGATCCTAATTAGAATAAGTTATACCCCGTGTATGCATGTCAAAATACACTCTACTGTCATGTATATCTAAAAAGAACAAATAAAAAAATGAAAATACTAGTATTCATGAGGTAAACAAGAGTGCTCCACAAATCCATCCTTATTACAAAGAAAATTACAATAGTGAAAAACAGAGAAACAAAAACAGACACAATAAACAACAGCAACAAAAGAAATGCAGTGAGATTGTGCATCCATTTGTGAAGAAAAGCAATATAGGTGACCTGTGAGAGATTATTAAAAATTTGACAATGAGATTAAAACAGCCTAAAAAATATAAGCTCAGTCTGGTGGAATAAAATAGGATAGCATGTCTAGATTCTAAACTGACTGTTATTCACTAGCTCTTAGACTTACTAAGCTTCTTAACCCAGCAGGAGCTACAGGTGCCTGTAAACTGGGAATAGTCCTTGCTGTTAGTACTATATTAATAATAAGAAAGTAATAAAATGACAACATGTTCAGCACATGAATGAAACTTGAAAACATCAAGCAGAATAAAAGATGCCATGTACAATAGTCAACATATTGTATGCTTCCATTTATGCAAAATGAGAGACTGCATAAATTGAGAGAATTTGACAGAAAATAAACTAGAGTTACCCTGTGTCGGGGGAGGCTGAGTGAAAAGTATAGAAATAAATAAATAAATAAATAAATAAATAAATAAATAAATAAATGTGCTCTACAACTAAAATAAATAAATATTGATCAATTAAAAAAACAAAAACAAAACCCTGCTCCCCTCAATAGAATCACAGGCTCTGGGACAGGAGTCCCCTGTGTTTCTCCTTTGCTAAAGAAGCAACATAAAATTTCTTTTTCTTTGTCTTGGTTATTGGATTGGCATCAGGGATGAGGGGCAAGAGCTGAGTTTTTGGTAAAAGGGCCTCACACTAAGTTGCTGAGGCTGTCTTTGAACTTTGGATCCTCCTGTTTCAGCCTCCCGAGTCCCTAGGATTATAGACCCAGGCAAGAAAGAAGACCCAGTTCACAGGTGCAGAGGTGGTAAATTTCGCCATCCAAAGATGAGTGGGCAGCTACAAGCAGCCACTTCCCTTCCTTCCCTTTGCACAACTTGCTACCTGTGTGGCCTCAGTCCTCAGCATCCTCTTCAGGAAATTCTGGGAATTCACCTTCACTCCCTGCTTTCCCTTTTGTAGAGGAGTGTGCAGTGCTGGGGATCAGCCCAAGGCCTCGCACATGCTAGGTAAAGTGTCTACCACTGAGCCACAGCCCAGCCCCTTCCTCCGTAAAATAAATAAATAAAATAATAATAGCACTTGCTTCAGAGTGGTTCTGGGAAGATGATGTGTAATAATGAGTGTAAAGTACTTGCTTGGAATTATCATTGTGATGTTAAATTTTCCACGTTAATGTGGGGACCTGTAATTAATTTGATAGGCAGGTAGAAGCCACTCTAATTTTTTTATTTTTTTTTTTAACAGACAGGCATTAAATAAAAGCATCACAGATTCAGAGCTACCAGTGTTCTCTCCTCCCTTCTTGTCCAGGAAAGCTAAATAGCAGTCTATTGAAACAAACTGTCTTCCATAAAGATAATATTTGAAAATATAAAATGGTTTTATTTACTTTGAGCATATACAATTCTCAAAAGGAAAGAGCTTTGAGAGGAAGGAATGATCTAGGAGAGATTATTTGTAAATTATTTACAAGTAAAAGGAAATTATTACAACTGTTAAAGTTTATTGTGTTTATAAACTTTGTTTTCATCTTTCATTAATGTACTCCATCTATAATCATATTTATAATAAAACTAAATGATCCTTAAAATTGGAATGTCAAAATAAATATATAATTTGCTGAAGGTGTTTAGGAACATTTTATAGCAATTTATTCTCTACTCTAGGATAGTAACTCTAACTTTATGCAGTATAAATATTTTTGTCAGCTGAAGTAGCAAGCAGACTCATTTCTCCCTGAAATTATTTTCTGCTTAGACATTTTCATACTTTCTCTAAACTCCACAGATATATTTTCTGGATCAAATTGTCAGATATCTATTGGTTCAATGACTTTTCTAAACCTGGAAAAGATAAGATTGACATGAAAAAATATTTAGTAGTCCCATTCCATGTAATGATGGTCGGCTTCAAGTAACTCATCTGCCTTTCAGAACAAGTTTCTACAAAAATAAAATTGAATGCAATGCTTTATCATCTTGAATTTGCTTTAACCAAAGCAATTACCAAAGTCTTTGGTAATTGAAGAAGTAGGCATCTATAACTTTTTTAGGGGTTCATTTATAATCCTTTGAACAATTTACCCTTTTATATGTGTATATGTGTGTGTATACATATTCATACATATATTAAAGGTTTAAATATGTATATATGTATATACATGTATATACACATACATAATAGTATATTGTATATATACATATATAATGTACATATATGTACACATATACATATATAATGTATGTTATATATACAAATTACCATTGAATTTGTATGTGTGGCTATAGAATAGTAAATTGATATATAATGATAGAGGGAGACTACAGTTCAGTCCAAATTTTCACCTGCATCCAAATTGCAGATGTTTGATCCTATGGAATGTATATTTATTTCTCTTTTCTATGGTTTGAATAATTTTATAACTTGATCATACTAAGCATCTTTTATAACTGTTCTGATTAAATACATGTGGTTTACCTATAAAAGGGTAATTTCAAAATAATTCCAGGGAAATATCAACATCCTTTATAAACACTGAGAACAATCACAGAAAGACCTTATAATACCTTATGGAACTAGCCATTCCTTCCACTTGTAAATAGCTGGAGGATTGAGACAATACCACGTGGCCACCGCCATCACCTGGTGCTGTTGTTGGCAGATGGCCATTTAGCTGCTAACTGGGGAATCTAACTGGGGGTGAAGTGAAGTGGAATTCCATATGGAGTCTACATTTCTTTTGCATCAGCAAATATATTCACTGAGGACATAGCAGTCATTACAAAGCTGGTCAGACTTTCACAGGACAAAAATTGGAGGGGTGTTTGTGGTATAATTTTTATTTACTAAAAAATATGAGGAAAAAAATCAGGCTTATTCATTTAATAATGATTTGGAAAATTTCTTCCCTGAAAAGGTCTGAGAATTTTAAATAATAGCTATTTAAATTCTTCATTTATCTAATCTTTACCTCTGTGCTTACTTTTTTGCCTCATTCAACATTAGCTTCCACTCAGGCAGATTCCTAGAGACATGTGCATCAATTAAAGAGTTTATAACATCTGTTAGGGAAATAATTTACCCAAAATTCTACCCAGATTCATCCAGCTAATTATTTTCCAGATTCTCTCACATCTCACTCTCAAGAATTATTGGTTTAGTAAATGTCTGTAACAGAAGGAAGGACAGTGTGTTTTGATCCTCAAAAGTTTTAAGGCATAAAATTTGAGAACAATAGTTCTAAAGTCCTTACCTGCCATCCTATTTTCCTATCTTTATTTTTTTTTTTTTAATGCCAACACATTTTGGGCAAAATATTACCATTATGTGTCTATTTCTTATCATTTTTAAAATTTTTTCCTTCATCTGAAAACCCAGAGGAAACTGGGCTTTCATATTTTAAATGGGCATCATATTTTAAATGTAAACACATGGGCATCATATTTTAAATGTAAACACATAATTTCCATTCATTCTCAGTCCTATTGAGTTCCACACTGCTTAATATGTTGCCTGTTCCCTCTGTTTTTCATCTATTTTCTCTCACCTTCTTCTAGTGTTTTTTTGCATACACATGTTTAAAACCACCAAGGAGTCATTTTTCTTTGTTTCTTTTTTTTTTCCACTAGAGTAGAATGTGACAGCATTTTTTAAAAAAGACTATAATGAATACAATTAGAAAAAAAAGGCAGAATACATTATACACTTTAAAATTATTATTTTGTGAAAGGAGTGTGTGTGTGAGTGTGTTTTTGTGAGTGGTATACAGTCTGAATTGTTGGTATATGTACTGGATCAGGATATAAAATGGATTTTGAATGGGAGATCCTGGTTTAGAAGATGGAAAATTACTGCTGTACTACAAATCAGCTACTAAATATCCAAATTTTATGCTTCTATTTTCATGTGGGAAACTGAATGGGCTTCGTAATGTTAGCTATTCTTATTACAGAAATGATGCATATGTCTTACTTTTTCAAAAGTTTACCTCTGATCTATCCAGATTTGGTCTTTATTAACATCTGTCTTGTCAAAACAATATTTCCCCAAAATCTGACCTATTTTTGCTACCATCCTGAGATTTTACAAGTCAATTATGTTTTCATGGTTAATTGTTTGCCATTTTGTTCCCTAGGACATCCTCTTAGAATGAAACCCTGCACTGATTCAACAAGATTTCCATCATGCCCAAATACATCCATTTCTGATCTTTGGAGCTGCATAACCCATGTGTCCTGTGCAGCTCTTAAGCACAGAATTGACATGCAGTGAAGTGGTTAGAAACATGCAAACACCACCAGTCTCCTTAGCTTCAAAACCAGCCCTCGACCTTCATGTACATGGACCATGGAAAGATAATTGGCTTTTTATTTTTAGGCCTCATTTTCTTCACCTGCTAAAAACAAACAAACAAACAGAGAAACAAACAAAAACCCCAAAACTCCATGGGTTTGATAAATAAATAAGTAGATGGAGTGTTGCAGCTAGTAGGCAGCAAAAGCTTAGGAGACCATAACTATTTAGTATAATTTATTGCAATAATATTCTTTTCCTTGAGGGAGCCATCCAACGCACTTCTGCAGTAAGAGAGGACTGCATTGTGATGGCACAAGTTTCCCATGTTAAATATTTGCCAAGAAAACATCTGGAGATGAGCTTAAATCTCAGCAAGAGAAGCTGGAGAACAAGAGGCAGCAGAAATCCACTATTCCATATAAATATAAAAAGCATCCAGTAAGAAAATGCAGGACAAGCACCAACACAAAAGCAAAATAATGATTATGGCCTAAGGAAGATAGGAGGAAGGAAGGAAGGAAGGAAGGAAGGAAGGAAGGAAGGAAGGAAGGAAGAGAGGGAGGGAAGATGAGAATATTGATAGAACCATTATACTTGTGGCTTTGAATATTTAAAGTGCTTTACAAAATAGGTTTAGAGTGTTTCAAAATGAAAAAGCCTACTTTAAAATTTTGAAGTTCATATAATTGAAAAGTGAATGAACTGATGTTTATTTCTTGAGTTGGAATAAAATGAAAGTTTCAATATGATGGTTTTATATAACAAATATTACTTGGATGACAATACATATGCAGGCACCATAAAGAAAATTGTGTGGTACTGAATTGTAAACATATCATTGAAATAGAGAAAATAGCTCTGTAATTGATACCAGCAAAATAAACTTCAAAGGGGGAGAAATTGTACTTCTATAAAAGATGTGGTGAAGCTGATTAGCTGTGGGAAATTTTAGAGGTTTCCTCTCTAACAAACTGCAGGAAGAACTAAAAATTCAGAATAAAATCGCAAGTCATTGTTTTGATTTTAAAAAATATGTTTAAGTATTTGCTTGATCTTTAGAAATGGGGTGTTATTTTTTTTTTAAATCCGAAAAGATTGAGTTAATCAAAATCTGAGAAAAGACTGAGAATTGTCTGCATAAAATGTCTAACTTCTTAAAGTATTTTAGAAAACCACAACATTCATTCACCCAATGCTTAAACATACAAAGAACACTTATATTATACATTGTCAATAAAGTATAATTGGTCCATCTGTTTTGGAAAATATTTTGATATTATTTACTAACATTTAAGAGACATTTACTAACATTTAAGAGGTTCTTGGAACCTGGCAACTTTATCAAATAGTTCCAACGAAATTATGGGCTGACAGGTACTGAGTTATCAACACAATTTTTCACAACAATCCTATTCCCATCAGCATGATATGAGCATGTGAGTCTCAGTATACAATGTTGAAGGAAGTCAAATAACCTGGAAATGTGAAGCTTTTGTGATTTCAAGTAGATAAAGTTCATTGCAGCATGTACAAACATTTTGGGTTGGAAATCAGGATGGTAGGTGAGGATAAAGGGGTAGGAATTATAGGAGGGTCAGGACACAGGACCTTTAAAGTGCTGACAAAGTTCTGGTTCTTGACCTGGTTGTTCCCCAGTTATTAGTTTTCTGGTCATTCATGGAGTGAGACTTTGGACTGTGTTCAGTCTTTGGTAAGTAATTGGAATGACCAGGAAGTCATGCTGCTCAGAGAGAGAACTATCCCGTGAGCAGTTAGTTGATGGTCTTTTAGATCTGCCACAGCCTGCCTGAGGTGGCCCGTGATCAATGGCTGGCTGGGCATAGAATAGTAGCAGATTGGCCTCTTCTGTTGCACGGAGGTTTCCTCAGTGGCAATCTTTGTTCTTGGGTTCCCTAGAGGCCTGTGGAAGACTTCCTCAGAATAGCTATACATTTAATGCTCTTGATGTGTAATCCTTTATTTTTTTTCTTTCTGTCTTCTCTCACAGGTCTCAGGTGTACATCACAGTCTGTGGTCTTCTTTCATTACTCTTACTTCTGTCCTTGTATCATCCCAAAATTCCACCTACAATAAACCTCTTGCACCTTTAATTTGATCTTGGAGTCTCCTTCCTGGAAAACCTGTGGGAAGCAAAAGTGATAAGAAGAAAACTTAACAGCTGTCAAGGTATTTTTGTAACTGAATAACTCACCTTCCAGTTTGTAAGGAGGACTCAGTCTTGTGCAGGATGTGACTTAGTCCCAGGAAGAAGATTGCTTAGTTCCTTAAAATTTGATGAAATGTTAAATTGAGAAAATGATCCTTGAGGTAGGGAATACCTTACTGCTTCAATGATCAGTCAATTCAAAGATGTGTAGGACCACAGTGCACTGACATCCTGCCGAGTGATAATGAGGGTGTGACAGTATGAAATTTTGGTTGGATAAGAAGAATGGGTCCTGATGATCTTTTGAACAGCCTGGTGACTTAGTTAATAATAACATATTGTTTGTTTCAAAATAGTGAATACAATGGCTTTTAAATGTTCTCACTGTGAAGAAATGAAACATTGTAATTAATGAGAATATCAATCACCCTGAATTGGGCATTCTACAATGCCTGTGTGCATCAAGACGTCACATTGTTGCTTGAGAATATGTATAATAATTATATGTCAATTAAAAAAATCACTTAAAGAAGAACTAAGAGCCAGAGGACTTTTGGTGGTGAACAAAGAGCTTTCCCCCCAAAGTGTGGTGAATAAATACACCAGAGGGTGAACCCCTCATTAACAGAACTATAGGATTCCCAAAAAAGGGCATTCTCAGTCAAGGCAGATCATTTGTGCCAAGGAGAGAATCTAATGAGAAAACTCTCAGGTTCTGAGATGTGGGGTAGCAAAAGCAGGAAGAGACTTCCCAACATGGCCATGCCAGAGACCTCCCTGAAATCTCGGAACCTCCAGAAGAGGTCTCTGTGCCTTCAGCCCTTAAACCTGTGAGATGTTCAGAATTCAGCTCTTAATATTGTTGGATAGTCAGCCATAAGTAGGCAAGCAGGGAATGACAATGAAGGGCCACAACAGCCACAGGTAGCCTTATCTGACAGTTAAGCACCTGGGAGATAGGACTTTGGTATGTCAAATCTTCCCCTGCCATAATTACATCCCCATAAGAAAAATTTTTGTTTCAAGGTCACGTCACAACCACCAGGTGACCTGCACCCTCCCTTATTGAAAAGCATTCACAACCCCCAACCACCTTGGCAACTAAAACATCAAGATCCTCACAAAGAAAACTTGCTGGGGGCTCCTCAAGGGTAATAAACCAAGAACAGGTTAAAGGGGAGGGAAATTCAGGCAAAAACAGGGGACTCAATTGCCTCTGTGAGCATGACACCATCTCTTTGAGGTGGTCCCTGCAGCTCCCATGGTGTCTGTCAAAAGTCAGAACGTAGACTTGGGTGGGACTCTGGAAACTCCCCAAGGACTTCCAGTAAAACTAGAGGGCAGGAGAGGGGTGCCATTCCCCTCTTCTCTGAAAGGATCCACTCTCTTTCTGAAAGTGTTCCTTTTCCCCTTTCCATGTCCCTTTTAATAAACTCATGCCTGTTACTCTGAGTGACATGTCTGAAATATTTTTGGCGTCATTGCAAGAATCTGGTTGAAGGGGGTCCCCAGGCTGGTTCTGTTTCATGGCAGGCCTCTTGCCTGCAACAACATCAACTAAAATCTTCGTGTTAATTACACACACACACACACACACACACACACACACATACATATACACATAAAGAGTGAGGGAGAAAGAGAGAGAGAGAGGGAGAAAGAACCTGTTTGGTTAGAACAGTAGAATAGCAGGTAGGAGTTACTTTTGAGCAGGCAGGGGATTCAAATTTATCTACTACAATCATTTAAAGAAATACTGTTGATGTGATACAGGCAGACTCACATGACAAGATGCAACTTTTGCTTAGGTTATAAGATGCAGTAGAAACACAAGAACAGAGAGAAGACTATTCTGAGGAATGTTAATAGTTGACTTTGGCCTTGAAAATTGCCTGTGATATCAATTGTCTACTATTAAAGATTCTTTAAAACTTAAATCTAAGATAACTAGTGAGCAAAGGTGAAATTTCAATGTGCACTGAAGAGTTGAATCACCTATCATAACAAATATTAAAGGAGGTGAGATAGCTAACTGCACAGTGTGGGAAAGCAGATCTATAAGTTGACAAGTCATGGAGCAGGAGAGTGGTAGCCTTGTGTCACTTGTAGTATGTAATCATGTGCATCATGTTAAAGATAACCAAGAAAAGCAGTAACTCTTTAGTTGTTCTCCCAGTCAGTAAATTGAAAACACGTTATTATATCCTTATTATATCCCCTTAGAAAAAAAAATACACCTTTTTTTTTTAAAAAAACAGGCATACAACTCAAAAATTCTGGTGTTTAAATTAGATGCCACTATGGTTTAAACATGACTTGAGCATGACTCTCATGTGTTCATGTATTGGAAGACAGGGCTTCAGTGTGGTTGTGTTGAGAAGTAATGTGGAAGCTTTAAGGGGTGGGAACTAGGCTGGGTGAGTAGTGCACACCTATAAACCCAGTGACTCAGGGGGCTGAGGAAGGAGGATCACAAGTTCAAACCTAGCCTCAGCAACTAGACCCTAGCGGCTTAGCAAGATCTTGTCTCAAAAAATAAATAAATAAATAAATAAATAAATAAAGTGCAAGGTGCGACAGAGTGCTGCCCCAGGAAAGGATTGATGTAAACTCATGAGACCCTGGTTAGTCATGAGGAGGATGCTATAAAAAGGTCTGCCTGAAGTGACCACAGTCTCTGGATTCCTATTTCAACATGGTGGTCCTATTGCCCAACAGCACCTGTCATGATACCATCTGCCATTCGGCCCTCCCCAGAAGCCAAATCCTTGGCCCACCTGATCTTGAACTTTAGGCCTCCAAAATAATCTTCTTTTCTTCATGTATTACCATTTGGCACAACAGTGGAAAACAGACTTGGCTGAAGAGGCAGCTGCCCGGTTAGTCACAGGTGGGAACCTGTAGTTCACAGAGCTAGGCTTTGGGATAATAGTTGGCCTCTAGTGTTCTAACCTTGGTGCCTGAGTTTCAAGTTTCTTGGGCTTCTGGTTCATGACGCATGAAGTGCATCTACAAAGAGAGCACCAAGGGTCCTTTGCTGTTTCTCACTTTCCAATCAGCCGTTTGTAGTTTCAACATGTCATTTAGCACAAGCTCAGCATGGCTCTTCTGCCTATTCCTTGGGTAGCTGTCACATAGTAACACTGAGGTACAAAAAGCATGGTCAAATTGACTGTGAGCTACTTGTCAGAGCATTTTCAGGGAGGGACAAAATGTAAAATGTGGATTTTTTTTTTTTATTTTAAGAAAGCAAATAAAGATGCTTTGTTTTATAGAGTGTTGTCCAATCTACCCATGCTAGGAAACCAGATTTCTGAAAGAGAAACAAGTTTCTTTAGGGCATTGCCTTAGTCTATTTCATTTTATTATGGCAGAATAACACACACAAGATAATGGATAAATAGAAGAAATGTATTTCTCAGTTTGGGAGGCTTGAAAATTCAAGATTGAGGGTATTTTTGCTGTATCTTAAAATGGCAAAAGGCATTAGGTGTTAAGAGACCTAGAGAGGGCAAGGTTGGGTCATTCCTTGTCTTTCTATGAAGCCACTACTCTTATTGTAGGGTCCCCAACTTTTGGTCACCTAACACTAATTGTATCTCAAAGGCCATCCTCAACAAATGAATTTGGCTGGATGTGTGGTGTATGTGTGTAATCCCAGCAGCTCAAGAAGCTAAGGCAGGAATATCCCAAGTTCAGGGCCAACCTCAGAAATTTAGTGAGGACCTGTCTCAAAATTAAAAATAAAAAGGATTGGGAGTGTGCCTCAGTGGTAAAATGCCCTGGGTTCAATTCCTAGTAGTATATATATATAGTAACACACACACACACACACACACACACACACATATGAATTTGGAGAGTGCTATAATTTTAGTCTTGAATTTTTCCCAAAGGTCTATAGTCCATGGGTTGACTTGGTCCCCAGAGAAGTGATATTTTGGGATGCTGTGGACATTAAGGAGAAGCGACTTCTGGGTATGCCCCCGAAGGGAATATTTTTATTATTATTTTTTCATACATATATATAGGGTAATAATGTCTGTCTCTTTCTACCATCCTTCCCATTTCCACTTCCCCACCCCTCCCCTCACTCCTCTCTACATAATCCAAAGTTCCTTCCTCCTTCCCTACCCATCCCCCACTATGGATCAGCATCCTCTTATCAGGGAAAACATTTGGCCTTTGGTTCCCAAAGAGAATTCTGAGGGACCCCAATCCCTTTTCTCTCTTTCCTACTTTCTGGTCATGAGGTATGGACATGAGGTAAGCAATTTGCTCTGACACATATTCTCCACCATTGCCATCCAATATGCCCACCATAGTTCCACTGGATCTTGTACTGTTACCTGAAATATACAGCTTTCTCTTATATTTTGTGTCTCTTTTACTCTCTCCCTCACTCCCAATATCTTTCTCTCTCTCCATCCCTCTCCTTCCCTCTGTCTCTTTCTTTCCCGGTGACAAATTGAGATCTAATCTGTAGTTTGGGATTGAACATTGGGCCTCACACAAACCAGGCAAGTGCTCTACCACTGAGCTATATTTCTAGCCCCAACCTTTTCTCTTTAGAAACCTTTACTCTTTAGTTCATTGATTTATGTATTTTGTTATAGTAACAGAAAGCTACCAAACACAGGCATTAAGTTTCCAACACATAAAATTTTGGAGGACACATTTAAACTATAGTAGGCATATTACAAGATAGAATGCTAAATAAATTTGTCTTTGATTTTAGGGCACCAAGTAACAAACTTTAAAAATAAA
The DNA here is from genome assembly GCF_902686455.1 of Sciurus vulgaris. NCBI lineage: Eukaryota > Metazoa > Chordata > Mammalia > Rodentia > Sciuridae > Sciurus > Sciurus vulgaris. The sequence continues at coordinate 16,802,743 of NC_136470.1, read as the reverse complement.
AGTAAAGCCTGGATCTCTGATTCCATATATAGAAATGACTCAGCTTCAGCTACTATTATCTCCAAGTTATAAATGAGGAAAAATATTATTTAGTCACTTATTTTTATTTCTTTTTATTCTTAGCTGACAGCACTCTTATTAAAAAAATTATCCTAAGTAAATGCTATTCACCACATTAGTAAACCTAATGGAGGAACTCCAGATGTTATCTCAGTAGATACAGAAAAAAATAATTTAAAAATACTAATGTATAATCTTTATATATGCAAACTGTGATTCAAGATAAATGTTAAATCTGAGAAAGTGCATTACCTTGAAACCTGAAGCAAACATTGCAACTAATGGAGGCAATTTTGGGGCATAAGGTATGAAATTAAAAAGTAGATTTAGACAAAACACACATGATGTAAAACTGATTATGCCAAATGACAAGGTTGACTTAAAAAACTGAATGAATGCTAAAGGAGCAGTTATAGTTTCTCTCCAAATTTTCTCTGAAGTCTCAAAGTCATGAGAATATTGGAGAGTCACCAGTATTCTATAGGGATGTACAATATTAACATGTAGTACCTGATAATCTATAACCTACCCACAACCTTCTCTCATCCTGCAAATTGGCAATCTAAATCTAAAAGATGCATTAACATATTTTCTTGATTCTTCTTATGGTCATGATTGGAGATTTCCTGGAGCTTCCTGAAATGGCAGGAAGTTGCCTGCATTCCCAGTGTCTGTGAGAGCAAGCAGAGCCACCCTGCAATGCTTCCAGGGGGCATTCCCTCACTCTGCTGAGTATTTGTCAATCCCATGAGCTATGAAGCAAACACTCTCTTACTTGGGCTTTCTCTGGGCCAAGCAATGATGTGGAACATAGCTTGCCTTAAGTGGTCTTCATGTGAACCCACCAAGAAGGGAGGCGAACTGCCTCCATCTGAGGGAATATTTCCAGAAGGCATGTAAAGGTGGGTAGGAGACACTATCAGATAGATCGTCTTAGGGAATTATAGCTTGTGAATGCTTGAGGGAGAAAATATGAAGACTTTAACAACAGACCTTGGTAAAGAGACTAGTTGGATAAATACCACACTCAGGGACATTGACAACGAAGGAGAATCTACAAACAATGCCACTTAGGCCACCTAGATATAAAGAATTGTGTCCCCTCTCTCTAAATAAATATTCTCTTGTTTTATCAATTCAGGAAGAGCCCAGATATCAAAAGAAGAGAAATAAATAACAAAACAAAATGACAGATAGACAAAATCCAGAATTTTAACCCATCCTTCACTAATTTTCCCCAGCTATGGATTAGGTCTCAACTTATCAAAGGAGAAGAGGTGTCTCCAAAGAAGGGGCTGAGGTGAGGTGTTCCCCGAGAGAAGGTGGAACTCCACTCAGGATGAGCAAGATTCTTGTGTACGGGATGGAAAGGAATTTCACCATGTGTCAGTTAGTCAGTGTTTTGTTTTGTTCTCTCTCTCTCTCTCTCTCTCTCTCTCTCTCTCTCTCTCTCTCTCTCTCTTTCTCTGCCTCTCTCCCTCTCTCTCTCTCTCTCTCCCCCTCTCACGCTCTCTCTCTCTCTCTCTTTTCTCTCTCTCTCTCTCTCTCTCTCTCTCTCTCTCTCTCTCTCTCTCTTTCTCTCTCTCTTTTTAGTAAAGTAGATATATATTAAAGGGAGAATGGGGACAATCTTAAGTGATTCCTTTGGGGGTAAAGAAAGGAATAAAGCATTTCAAGGGTGAATGTGGAGCACCTCAAGAATGACAGATGCATTTTGGAGGGGTTCCCAGGTCTTTTATAGGAAACATGGTGAGGAGTGGGTGTGGGATGGTCTGTCCACGGATCTCAAGAAGGGTTCTGGCGGGCTGGTTAATCTCTGGATCCTTAGGCTGAGATGATCGTCACTTTCTGGTCAACAAATAACATTGAAAAGTCCTCTAAATTATAGATTCCTCAAGATACTCTTTTTGCTTAATCTATTTATTGGGAAGTTAACTAACAGTGCACACGTAAATTTACAGATTTCCTAGGACTTTGAGAAGTAACAGGCTTGGAAGAGAGACTGACAGATGGAGTGACATGTTTGGAAATATATGTGGAACTTCTGACTTCCTTTATGTCTTCTTTCAACCTGGAAAAGTTTTAAGAAATTCCAGAGGATTTTTTAGAGATTTTAAACATTATAACATGTTAGTCCTTTTGGTATGAAAACATATCATACTTGATTTACAAATAATGAAATTTGAATCTTAATTTCCTATAGTTATAAGCAGTATGAAAGATAAAACATCATATATATATGTTTATTTACATATATAAATAACTGTAGCAAATGTGGACTTCAGGATCACTATGATTACATAAGCAAGCTGATGAGGCTGTGTTATAGGACTCAAAGGCACATGTGCTCTTCCCAGAGTAAAGAAGACAAAGACAGGAAGAAGACAAGGGAAGAAGGGAGAGTAGCAGGTGTTCATAGACTGATATTTTGATTAACCTGATTGAATGCATATGGATGACACAGCTGGATTTGTGATATAAAACCAGATTTTCTTCTGGTTTCTGAGCAAAAGATGGTCACTCAACAGAAATTAAAAACATAGCACGATAATTGTCATAATAAAGAACTTGAATCTTTAATCCTAGCTCTGAATTTTAGCCCTCTGGTTAAATAGAAAATAAGAACAGGAGTATTATTTTTTCTGTTGGAGTTTATTTTGGGTATTCTCTATGCTTTGCTGCCCATGCAGAGTTCACTTCTCAGTTATTGGCTCTGATTGAGAGGAGCTTGTGTGATGGTATGTGGTAGCTGCAGAGATCGCTCTTAGTGGAAGAAATGAGCATCAACTGGATGTTAACAACACAGCATATTGACTGAGACAATGACTGTGTAACAATTTACTCCCACTCATTTATAGTGACTTTTCAAATTTATGAACTGAAATGTTTACATGTTGATATCAACACTTTCCTGGCTGTTTTTTGTCCTGGGGTATTTGCAAAATTCCCCCTTTCAAATGCATAAGAGATAAAGGACTCTCCAACAAGACATCTGACACTGTTTTATAAACTATGGCCTCACTTGGTCTCTGCCAATTTGTTTTCTTTCAAACTTTTAAATTTAGGACAACTATGTTGTGGTATTTAAGCTTCTGTGTGGCATGGCATTTCTCCAATAGAAAAAAAAAATGTAATGCAAGCAAATCTTCCACCACACATTCCATAAAGCACCTGCCCTGCCTGTAAAGCAGGCAGTCACCAGTGAGGGGTAGGCAATATTCTATCACTGATTAATATGGGGAATTAATATCCAAATGAATGAATATATTCCTTGATAACTGGCAATATTCAATCACTCATGAATGGTGCATTTTTGATTGCTCTTTAATAATGAAAAATAAATAATACTCAACAGAGTTACAAATCTTGTTTCACTTTGGGTAAAGTAGGGTTTGCTACATTTTTAATTACTTGAAAGAATAAATCACCAATTGGACTGAACAATATATCTTTGGTTTCTTTGAATAATTTTGTTTCCTCATTCTCTGTGTTAGCGTCACATTTAGAAATTGTTCATTAAAGCCATGAATAATGATGTCATTCATCTCCTGTCTGATTCAGCTTTAATAATTAGTATGCATTATGCTTATTAAAGAACATTCCACTTCCATCATCAATTACTGTTGTAGTTTCAGTCTTGTCCTATTTGAGAGAAAGAGAGAGAGAGAGAGAGAGAGAGAGAGAGAGAGAGAGAGAGAGACTCTAAAATCCTTTGATCATTCTCCAACAGTCATCAAATTACTTCATACTTGGCTATATCCACCAATTACAGGATGTGTCACACGTTCAAATCTATCATATAAGGTTTTATCTGAAAATGTGTATTCCAAATATAGCAGCAGGTTACCAGGGGATCTAAAATGTCATAGTGTTTCAAAATGTGACTCATATTTGGCTAGCAATTTTTAGAATTCAAGATTAGAAATTCATCAGTATACCCTAATAAACTCATTATATTAGGTCATCAAGAGAGTAAGTAAAAGGGTTTTTGTTTGTAAAAAATAAAGGGACAGAAAAGATGTCTGGTTTTTAACTAGATAAAACTTTTCAAATGCTCAAGATACCACTTTCATTGGTGTAAAAGTAAAAGTATTGCTCTATTTTCCTATTTTAGTATACATAAAGATGCGGATTTACAAGTCAATTAATCTTTTTTCTTCTTACTTATTATAACCACAAAATGTTACACCTTTGCATGTCAATTCTACATTAAAAGATTATTCTTTTCAAAATTGAATTTACTTACAACTGTTAATTACTATACGAGAACAATTCTTAACGATTTTGCTAAAATCTATTCTTTTTCATTCTGTTTCTCAATTGGACATGATAGTTATTTATTTTTAAAATCTTAGTTATTTTGCATGGATGACTATTGTGTTAGTCGTATACAAGATGCAATGTATATCCAACTTAGAATAGTGATGTTGTTGTATACTTAAGAGGCTTTATGTTAAGTGGAGGGTGTTTAAGGATATTAAGGGAAAGAGAAGTATTTGTTTCTTTGGCCTAATTTGCTTATGATATTCATATCAAAATTCCTTGGTCTTCCTGGGGAAATGCAATGTATTTATAAGCTGCTTTCTTTAGGACAAAGTAAAACCCAGAACTCTTGCCATGTTCCTAATCTAAAGAAAACCTGCTGATAAGCCAAATTATGCTGAAATGTCTGCTATTTTTGGATCTTAGCATATTTGCCAAACGTGTGACTTGCCTTAACTGTGTATATTCTGTAGCCAAATGTCAACAAGTACAGTTTCATTATACTGAAAACCCTGGCTTTAAGTCTCATTTTGCTGTTGAACACATATTTCATAAAAAACTAACGTAACTCCAGTGTCAAGTAGACTTAGTTACAATAATAACAAATGTCACTAAATACAAAATTGACCTTTGACCTAAAGCCAGGTCTTATCTGACACTAATATTAGATATCAGTGAGAATAATATCCCACTTCAAATGATATGAAGATAGAGAAATGTGCAAAGCCTATAGACTTTACCCTTTTTCTCAAACTTGGAGTTACAACTCAGTACATGTACGATGGATAGATTTTAGAAATACACTAAAAATCTCTAAGACTTAAGTGGAGGACCCATTGCAAGTACAAAATAACACAAGTTCTTGTCCAAAAATTAATTCCATTGTTTTTGATATATAATATCAAGCACCGTCTTGGAGTGAGAACGATCATGAAGATGTAGCATGTGTCTTACCATCCTGATTAGCTGAAGATAACATGCTGAAACACTATTGTACTCATAGTTTAAAACTGCATGCAAAATTCATCTTGTTTTCTATGTTCATGGACAGAGAGCTCATCTTTATAAAAAACTGATTTAATATTTCAAATCCATTTTAACTTTCTCTATACCAAGAATTTTTCAGCCCAGTGACAAGGATGGTTATAAATGAACCTTTTCTGAATTCCTATCACATTTTAGCTTACTATTGTATTGAGAAAGGGAGGAGATTAGACTCTCTATATTCTTCATTCTTTAGTAGATTTTCGCCCATCAGAAAGTCAAGAACCACTTAATGTTCCATTCTGTTCTGGTTCTCTTCTACCCCTGTGTTCTTTTATCATTATCTTTCTTTTTGTGGTTGTTTTGTTCTAGGTTAGCATTTTAAAGAATGAAATTAAAGTTTTAGTTTTAGTTGGTTTTGCCCCGCGATGTAATTTAATGGCAATCTGGATAAATCTTAAAACACCATTTCTAATAGAACAACAGCCTAATAAACTTGTATGGAATTTGTTAAATATGTCTGAAGTAGTATGCAACTTGTTTCTAAAACTATTTTCTAATTTTATTACACAGATAGGAGAAAATTGCTATTCTAACAATTACAATGATCTCAAATGTTTCTAGTCTCAGGGAAAAAAAAAACAGATATAATTAACACAGGGAAGGGTTTTTTTTTTTTAATTAATTTCTTTAAAATGAATTGTTCTTTCACCCCCATTTTAATTGTGACATAAGTGACTTAAATTTTGCTGGTGTTTAGGTAAATACGAAATTCATGGAAAAAGGAATTTTGAATATAATTTATATGATTCACCGAATATATTTACTAACAAAAAATTTTAATTGGCATTATTTCTTTGCCACTTCACTGTTGATTTTGAGGTCTTTAATCTACAGACATAGAAAAAATTTTCCAAGAATTCTAACTGAATTCTCTAGGTACCCAGTTCATGCTTACTATAGTTAATAAATATTCTCCTAAACTTTATAATGTTATTACTTAGGTTTATTAGTACTTATATTCTTAAAAAGATAAAGTATTAAAATACCATCAATTTTGGGTTAATATTTTGACTTTTTATTTTAACATAACATATTAACTAAACCAGTACAATGAAGTCGAGTATGAAATCCAGTATCACTTTCACTTAGTTTCTGCTTCTGCATAGCTTACATAATCACAAAACAATTGTTAAAGGAAGAACTTTGGTACATTATAGCAACTAAATTATAGATTTATTTGAATTTGAATTAGTGCTTTTTTTTTTTCTCGGTTTCAATCTAGTATCCCATATCGTCATTATTTGCACGTCTCATATGACTCTTTGAATCTGTGACAGTCCCTCAGTCTTTCCTTGTTTTTCATGACCTTGGCACTTTTGATTAGTGTTGATCAGTTATTTAATTTGCACCAGCCTGGTGTTTACTCATGACTGTCCTGGTTATGAACTGCTGAGAAGGATACTCTGGAGATCATGTCTCTCTGCACCTGTGTTGTGTTAGTGAATATCTATCAATATATATTACTGGTGATGTTAATCCCAATTACTTGTGTATATTGGTATCTGACAGGGCTCTACAATGAAAATCACTGTGTATTCTTTCACATTTTCTAAGTATTGGCATGGAGAAGAGAAGGTCATTCATATCTATGCAGGTATCTTGCTTAGACAAAAATGTTTTCCCACCAAATTTATTCTCCACGAGGTAATCTTGTCTGTACTGTTTTAGCAGTGATTTTCTATTTCCATAATTTCTTCTACCATTTTTAGTTTTAGAACTATTTTACAAGGAAAAGGTGTTTCTTCTCCTTTGTATTATTACATTTCAAAATATCAGCATAAAATCATGCATGCTGGCTTTATCTTTGAAGTATATTTTATGGTGGCTCCATTGTTCATTCCTGCCACAGAATTCTACGAAGTTGGCTTTTTGGTTTGATCCTATGCTCTTTCAACATGCTCCCTTCTTTTGGATTTTTTGTTTTATGTGTTTATTCCTCTGCTTTAAGAATGTCCTTCACTCACAGCACCACAAAATGCTTCAGACCCCCCACTATATATTTTCATCACCCAATTCCACAACCACCTATGACTCTAAGTAGTTTTCATTCCTTATGTTGGAAAATGATGCTTAGAAGTGATAAGCTAGGTGCCAAGTGTACTCATTACTAATGGTGTGCCATTGCTTTGAGTGGCTCCCTTTGGATAAAAAATAGTAAATATAAGTATGTGCACTAATCCATGTGTTTATATCTATTTATTATCTATCATTTTTATATTTGCATACTCTATGCCCATATGCATGCTTGTACATAATCTGTTTCAATACCACAAGATTTATTCGATTTTCCTCCTTATTTATGATTTCTTGAAAAAATAATCATAATTTACAGCATATTTCCTTATTTTCAACATTAATACTGAAATAGAGTAATTTAAGAATTGATAGTCCATTACCAATTAAAATAAAGTGATTTTGCATAGTTTGTTTTGTCTTAAATCTTATACTATTCAGTTAAACACAAAGTTGCTAGGAACAGCCACTTTCTTTCCCATAGCCTTCTGTGAGATAATGTAATTCTTCTCCACTACAGTTAGATTCATTTGGGATAATCTGCTTCTATTTTTCTCCCATGTACTGATCGATATTTTTTAACACATAAAATAACTACTCTTTGTGGCCTAGAGTTTTCTATTTTCCTCCCATGTACTTATTGATATTTTTAACATATAAAATAACTACTCTTTGTGGTCTAGAGTTTTATTTGATTTGACAAATGCATGCAAACATTTTCATACAGTAGTGTTTTATCACCTCTGAAAAGTAGAAAGCCCGGTAGGCCATTTTCAGAATATGGTATTTGGCCTTAATTGGATCTAATTGTAGCCATTTTAATTATAGCCCTTTCCTTTGCCTACCCCCAACTTAAAAATTAGTTAATCACATAAACTGCAAACCCAGCTCCTCCAATCAGGGCAAGGGGAAGCTCTGTGTTAGGGACAGCTCGTCCAGGTAAGCTTTTTTTTTTTTTTTTTAATTGTAAGCAAATGGGATACATGTTGTTTCTCTGTTTGTACATGGAGTAAAGGCATACCATTTGTATAATCATAAATTTACATAGGGTAATGGTGTTTGATTCATTCTGTTATTTTTTCCCTTCCCCCCACCCCTCCCACCCCTCTTTTCCCTCTATACAGTCCTTCCTTCCTCCATTCTTGCCCCCCTCCCTAACCCTAACTCTAACTCTAACACTAACCCCTCCCATCCCCCATTATGTGTCATCATCCGCTTATTGGAGAGATCATTTGACCTTTGTTTTTTTGAGATTGGCTTATCTCACTTACCATGATATTCTCCAATTGCATCCATTTGCCTGTAAATGCCATAATTTTATCATTCTTTATGGCTGAGTAATATTCCATTGTATGTATATATACCACAGTTTCTTTATCCATTCATCAATTGAAGGGCATCTAGGTTGGTTCCACAATCTGGCTATTGTGAACTGAGCAGCTATGAACATTGATGTGGCTGTATCTCTGTGGACTTCTGCATCTGCAGAAGAATAATTATTTTGCATTGTGACCCACATTCAAGCATGAGTTCTAATGTCTCATAGTACATTGCTATTTATAACATCACCCCAAAATGTCTTGTGATTCCTATTTATAGTCAGTTCTTCCCAACATTTCCCGAACTTTTAAACCAGGGTTGATCTACTTGGGGACTATTTTCTCTTTTCTAGAGTTTCACGTATGTGAAATCATGAGATTTATAATTGTTTAGGTCTGGCTATTTTTTTCCATTTAGCAAAATGCATTTAATTGTCATGCATGTTATAGCACGAATCAAGTATTTTTGTTGTTGTTTATTATGACTATCATTTTCTTTGCCAGGGATTTTTTTAATGAAGAAATTTCAAGTTTCAAATTTTAATAGGTTGAATTTGATCTCCCTTTTTTAAGTGAAAAACTTCTCTGTTCCAAATTTGAAAGTATGTGGCATTCATTCATTTTCTTTCAAATTTGTGTCAAGAGAAGTTTCATTGTTCCCTTTCACAGTTCACCTAAGGTGCTGTTAGCAGTTTTACAAGTTAACTGTTGTTTAGAAGTGAATAGATCGTGGTCACAATTACTTGCCAAGGTATCCCTGGAGAACGATACATTGATACCCAGAAACTAGACAGAAATGTGGGAATCAAAAGACAGGTAAGAGCTTGATCACTTGTAGAAATGAAGAGAAGTTATCAAAGAGTACGCAGTGTTCAGAGCTGAGTTCAAACTGTAACTCTAATAATGCCCATCATCCACGTGACCTCTGGTCTCAACTCCTCACTTATAAAATGCGATAACAAGGGGTATTTTGAACATTAAATAAATATGGATTTTAAAGTGCTTATGAAAGTACTTTTACTAGTAAGTGTGTAATTAATGTTAAAGATATGTATATATCTATTTACCTATTTCTTAAAAAAAACCCCCTCCTCTGAAATACATATTTCAGTCTGAGTAATTTAAAACTAACTAATAAATTCCTGAGTGCCAGAGTAGCTATCTACTGAACAGGGAGAAAGAGTGAGGAAAGGACTATTCTATTTGATATTCTTAATGTTGTGACCTACGAAGATTCTCTAATCTATGATTCATGTACAATTCTTCATTTGTATCTAATAATTTCAAAAAGTGAGGTTATAAAAGGATCCCCTGAACACCCAGTGTTTGTGTTTATAAATGACAGCTTTGTTAACTAGTCGTGGATAAGTCTGTAGAAGTATGTAAAAGATATACAGAGAGGATGAATCCATTCGTACTCTAATTTCAAAATATTTCTATTTTTGACATTCAAAGTTGATCCTCAGCTCTATGACAACCTTCTTCCTAGTCACACAAGTCTACAATGACAAAACAAAAACTAATATATGGCTGTAACTTGTGAAATTTTCCAAACATTTTCACATTCCTTGTCTTGATATTTTAACACACATGAACACAAACACATTCACACACAGAAATCTTGTGAGGCAGACACGGGTGATCTTTCCATTTTATGTATCTCTGGGCTCACATTTACCTCCTTAGAGGTTATCCTGTCTTTATTCCCTCACCCTTTCCATTCTAATTTCTTGCTTCTGCTGAGTAGTCACCATCAAGCACCCATGGATCAATCTACTTAGAACTTATTAAAAGGATAGTGAACCACGATAAAGTTGGGTTCATCCCAGGGATGCAAGGTTGGTTCATCATATGGAAATCAATAAATGTAACACATCACGTCAACAGATTTAAAGTCAAGAATCAAATGATCATCTCAATTGATGCCAAAAAAGCATTTGACAAAATACAGCACCCTTTCATGTTCAAAACACTAGAAACACTAGGAATAGTAGGAACATACTTCAACCTTGTAAAAGCTATCTATGTGAAACCCAAGGCCAACATCATTTTAAAAGGAGAAAAATTGAAAGCATTCTCTTTAAAAACTGGAACAAGACAAGGATGTCCTCTATCTTCACTTCTTTTTAACATAATCCTGGAAATGCTAGCCAGAGCAAATAGACAAATGAAAGAAGTTAAAGGGATACAAATAAGAAAAGAAGAACTCAGACTATCACTATTTGCTGATGACTTGATTCTATATTTAGAAGATCCAAAAAATTCCATGAGAAACATTCTAGAACTAATGAATGAATTCAGCAAAGTAGCAGGATATAAAATTAACACCTATAAATCAAATGCGTTCCTATACATCAATGATGAATCCACTGAAAGAGAAATTAAGAAAACTACCCCATTCACAATAGCCTCAAAAAAATAAAATGCTTTGGAATCAATCTAACAAAAGAGGTGAAAGACCTCTATAATGAAAAATATAGAACACTGAAGATTGAAATAGAAGAAGACCTTACAAGATGGAAAGATATCCCATGCTCTTCGATAGGCAGAATTAATATTGTCAAAATGGCCAGACTACCAGAAGTGTTATACAGATTTAATACAATTCCTATTAAAATCTCAGTGATATTCTTCATGGAACAAGAAAAAGTAATCATGAAATTCATTTGGAAAAATGAAAGACCCAGCAAAGTCAAAGCAATCCTTAGTAAGCAGGAGGCATCACAATACCAGACATAGTAACAAATACTGCCAGGTTTTGGCACCAAAATAGACAGGTAGGACAATGGTACTGAATAGAAGACCCAAAGATAAACTCACATGAATACAGTTTTCTCGTACTATTCAAAGGCACCATTGGAGAAAAGATAGCCTCTTCAATAGATGGTGCTGGGAAAACTGGAAATCCATAGGTAACAAATTAAATTTAACCCCTATCTCTCACCCTGCACAAAAATCAACTTGAAGTGGATCAAAGATTTAGGCACTAGAACAGAGACACTGATCGTAAAAGAAGAAAAAGTCGACCCAAATCTTCACCTTGTCAGTTTAGGAGCTGTCTTCCTTAACAAGACTTGGGGAGCACAAGAAGTAAACTCAAGAATCAATAAATGGGATGCATCCAAACTAAAAAGTGTCTTCTCAGAAAAGAAAATAATCAGTGATGTGAAGAGTATGCCTACAGAACAGAAAGGAAATCTTTACCACATGCATCTGCTATGGAGCATTAATCTGCAAAACATATAAAGAACTCAAAAACCTCAACACCAATTAAACAAATAATCCAACCCTTCACAGAAGAACATATATAATCAATCAACAAATATTGAAAAACGTGCAACACCTCTATCAATTAAAGAAATGTAAATAAATCAAAACTATTCTAAGATTTCATCTCATTCTGATCAGAATGGCAATAACCCAGAATACAAACAACAATAAATGTGGGCCAGGATGTGGGGGAAAAGTTATACTCATACATTGCTGGTGGAACTACAAATTGGTATAACCCTTGTGGAAAGTAGTATGGAGATTCCTCAGAAAACTTGGAATGGAACTACCATTTGACCCAGTTATCTCACTCCTTGGTTTATACCCAAGGAACTTAAAATCAGAGATGCAGCCACATCAATGTTTATAGCAGCTCATTTCACAATAACCAAACTATGGAACCAGCGTAGCTGCCCTTCAACAGATGAATGGACAAAGAAATGTGGTACATATACACAATGGAATATTACTCAGCCCTAAAGAAGAATGAAATTATGGCATTTGTAGTTAAATGGATGGAATTAGAGAAATCATGCTAAGTGTAATGAGCCAACCCAAAAAAACCAAAGGCAAAATGTTTTCTCTGATATGGGGATGTTAATTCACAATAATGGGGAGGGCTAGGGAAAATAGACATATTTTGGATTAAGCCGAAGGGAGTGAAGGGAGGGAGGGAATATGGTGGTAGAAAGAATACTGGAATGAATCAGAAATTATTACCCTACATACATATGTGATTACATGACAGATGTGATTCTACATGTACAATCAGAAGAATGAGAAGTTATACTCCATTTATGCATGATATGTCAAAATGCATTCTACGGTCATGTGTAACTAATTAGAACAACTTTTTAAAAAAAAGAAAAAAAATGACTTCTGTATACTATTCTAGGTACCAAGAATAGTACATAAAAGATAATGAATCAAGAAAACAAATACATCAGATATAAGTAGTATCTTTACTTCTAGGAGGAGGTACCCTTATAGATAAATGCCAAAATTGCATATGATATGAACTGTTTTAGAAAGATAAAGAGGTCATTCTAGGAGACAGCAGAGAGATATCAGAGGTGGCAGACCAGGAAAGCCTGCTGGATAAAGAAATGCCTGAACTGATCACTGGATGATGAGGAAAAAAGTAAGTTGATGTTAAAGAAGGCAGGGCATTTTATTTGCAAGGAAACTAAACTGTAAAAGTACAATTCCAAGAAACAGATTGGGACTGTACGGTGGTTTGGATCTCTGAAGAGAGGGATGTTTGCTGAGTGGAGTGAAATGATGTAAGATAGTGAAAAGGTCAAGTCGTGAAGACTCCAATGATAAATACCAGAACTTTAACCCAGAATCTTAGGAATAAAGTGGATGGACTTTAAATCTCCAAGGAACATGCAAATAAATTTAGAAATGTCACTCTGACAATAATGAAGAGGGTGGATTAGTTATGAGTTGCAGGAAAGAGTGAGGTCAAGCATCCAGATGAAATGATATTTTATAATTTAAGATACAAATAAATGCATTTGGTTAAACAATTTTTATGAGAGGTGAATAAAATGAGTGTAGCTAGAAATGCAGAAGTCAGAGGCATGGATCAGAGGCAAGGATTAAAATTATCAATCCTGGAAAGCACTGAATTGTCAGGTGTGGGCTTGTAGGCAAATGAACTTCTCATGCATGCAAATATAAATGTTAAAGAAAGGGCAATTCAAAAGTAAATATAGCTCTGCTTATATTGACTTGTCTGTGTTCAGCAGTAGGTATTTAGGAGACATGTAAGCACAAATGAAGTGCTTAACAATGGATTTGAGAGATGGATATGGAATATCAGCATTCATTAGCATATACATGAATATGAAGCAAAAGGTTTGCATGAATCTCTAGAAAATGGACATAGAAAAGATAGAGAACAATAAAGGACATATAAGGAACAAAAATAAAGAAGACCATACAGGAAACATGGATTAGAAAGAAAAAGACATTACACGTTTAAATAAGAAAGAGCCATATCTATTATCATTGAATTTGTAATAGTAAATCACTGAAGCACTTACAGGGAGTTTTTGTGTTGACCAATTACTCGTGTTTTGGACTGATCACCCCTGAAAATTCAAATGTCAAAGTCCTAACCCCCAGTGCCTCAGAACGTGACTGCCTTTGGAGAAACAGTCTTAAAGGGAACGGAGGTTGAATGGGACTGTTGGGAGGGCCTGAGTTCAGTCTGACTGGGATCCCTAGAAGACAAGAACATTTGGACCCACAGAAAGACACATGCACGAACAAAGGAAAGAACCATGTATATAGACAGGGACACCTTGAGAAGGCTCCCATCTGCAAGCCCAGGAGAGAGGCCTCAGGAGAAAACGACATGCTGACTTCTTGACCCCAGACTTGCAGTCTCCGGAACCATGAGAAAATGAATCTCTGTTGTTTAAGGAGCCCAGTATTGGGCATTTTGTCATGGCAATACTAGCAAACCAATCTCAACTTAGAAGAAAGACTTTTTACCAAAGGATGGGGTCCAAATGAAGAAATAATGAATATGATATAGTTATAATCTGTTAGGGAGCAGAGAAATTAGAGAAAAAGATTTTTAAAAAACTAGGTTTGGCAGGTTGGTTTGTCTTGTTTAAGACTGGAGACAGGTGAACACATTGCTGAACTAAGTAGAAAGAATAGAGATGAGCTGATGTTTTCTTTCTTTTTGGCCCAAGGGTCTAAGCAAACTCAAAAGGAGGATAATGACTCATGCATGGGATTTTAAAATTTCTTTTTCATTTTTTGAAGCAACACACTAGTAAGTACCAGCCACATAACACTAGGAAGGGCAAGGCTATTAAGAAAAATGACAAATAGATGCAGTAGCTTTTGCAAAAGCATGGAGACAGCAGGGTGCATGCCTGTAATACCAGCAGCTCTGGAGGCTGAGGCAGGAGGATGGAGAGTTCAAAGCCAGCCTCAGCAAGGGCAAGGTACCGAATAATCCATTGAGACCCTGGGTCTAAGTACAAAATAAACCTGGGGATGTGGCTCGGTGGTCTAGTACCCTGAGTTTAATACCTAGTACCAAAAAACAATACTAAACAAAACAAAACAAACAAACAACCCCAAAAGAAAACAAAGCAAAAAGATAGCGTGGAACAATACTTCCAAGGAAATGTATTCATCCTATAGTTAAAGTTATTTGCTTTATCATCTCATACACTAAATAGGATATATTAGCTTGTCTAAAGCTTGTAAGTGTGTGAATTTAATAACTCTATTGTAACTTTGTAATATCTCTATTTATTGCAATGTAAAATAGCACAAACAGAATCTATATTGATTTGTGGTCCTGAGAATTTAATGACTGAGATTTCCCAGAGACTCTGAGTATGCTAGTTTCCTATTGGTTTTGTATCCCATTACTACAAACTTGGTGGCTTAAACCAACACATTTATTGTCTTACAGTTGTGGAAGTCAGCAGACTGACACAGAAATCTCATTGGTGTTTTCAGGATGGGGCTCCTTTCTGGAGGTTCTGGGGATAAAATCATTTCCTTGACTTTTCGAGCTTTAGAAATGGTCCACATTCCTCCGTCATGACCCTTTCCAACTCCAAAGCCAGTAATGGCCCTTCTTGTCTTTCTCACTTTGCATGACCCTATCATAGACTGTTGACTCTTTAAAAATTTAAGGAAATTCTGACTACAATGGGCTAATCCAAGATAAAAATGAATATGGTCATTCTTCCTATTTTTTGGTAAGATAAGGAACATTTTCATAATGAGAGAATAAAAAGTAGAATTATTAAATATAGAAATGACCTATGGTTATTAACCATGGCATTAGGGTTACTCGGAGTTGTGAGTTATCTTTCATCATAATATAGTTATAGAAAACAACATAATAGCTTTCCACTTCCTTTCTTGATAGCTTATATTAATTATTATCATGATTTCTCTGGTTCCAGTTGTGGGAGATACACAACAGTTTCTGGTATCTCTGTATAAATGTCATCAACTCTCCTATCAACTCTGCAACTTAGGTATTTTTCTACTTTGCACAGTCTTTTTCCTTGCCTGATGTTACAACAGCAGAATTGGATTTGGACTTCAAGTTTTTCCAATTCAAAATCCAGTGTTTTTCTCCATTTTTCTCAGCTTAAAAATTAAGTAAGATTTCTCCTCTTTCACTGACTCATTGCCTCAAAGAACTTTCCAGTAATCTATCCATCCAATGATTTTAGCAGTCACCCCCGCAGAACTAGCAGTAGTACATACTGAAGTCCAGCATTTACATGTTTATGGTGTATCTGCCCATCACAGGTAGACACAGTCTGTCTGCCCCACCTGGGTGCCTTCCGTCAACTCTTTCACCCAATTCAATTGTCATAAATCTCTTTCCAAATAGTTCATTGATCAAAACATGTGTCTGGGCTGATTTGAAAAATTGCTTTCAGGTTTTTAAGTCCTTTTGCTTCCAGATTGTAAGGTTCTGGGACATTAACAGAAGTAAAGTGCTGTGTTTATTACAGCGTGTCATATGCTCTCAATGGGATCTGCTGATATTGACCTTAATTGCTTAACTTAGGTAGTGTCAAACAGGCTTCTCCATTGTAAAGTTAGTTCTGTTTTTCGACATTGTCTATGCTCTGTTCTTCAGAAGAAAGGCACCTGCTCACAGACTACTCTTAACTACTCTTTATGAATGATAGTTAATTTGATAGGAATTCCACACAGCAGATTTGCTTCTTCCCTTTTATTTGTTCAACCATGCAGTTATATCCATATTAACTCAATAGTTATTTTGTACTTTATAGTATGATCCAGCATTGTTTTATTTTGTTGCCTAAATTTTTCCAGCTCTTTCAGATTGTTCTTCTGTTCATGTTATATCTCCGTCAATGCGGGTTGTCTTTTCTTCTTTATATATATATATATTTTTTTTTTTCTTTTTTGAGCACTTCCTGGAACTACCAGTTATCACTCTAGACTGATCTTGAATATTTATTCTATTTTTAAAAACTGTTAAATGGTTTTGATTCTATGAACCCAGTTTGGGAAAATGTAGGGAATTTATAAATCAAGAAATAATATCAGCATTAATAGCAGTTAAGCTATCCCTGATTAATGGCAATATCAGTGATCTTCCTTTTTCTTCTTTTCCTATTTATGTTATTATGATATATTACCTATATTAAGCACCATATCAGATGACAAGACAGAAAAGAAAAGTAAGTTGAAGGCAATAATAGAACTCTGTTTATTAACCAGGAGCCGTTGTGTTGATGGTCAGGACACAAAGGCAGTTCTGAAGAGCTGCAGCTGCCCTCTACTGGACAATGGTCCAAACCCTCCAGAGATAAGGGGCAGTGTCCTTTTGGAACAGAAGACCCATGCATTTCTGGGTCCTGAGAGATGTGGTATCTCAGGAGTTAAAAATGCATTTGGACTTTTGAAACAAAAGATACAGATTGAGCATAGCTGTGTATTTGCTGGATCACTGTGTGAACTTAAAATTCACCTCCTATAAATGTGAAGTTCATGCTGTAGATTGTGAATAGAAATGGATATGTGTGAGAATAGGCCCAGAAAAATATTGCACATGCTGGCTTGCCAATATTGTACCTCTGGAGTCTGATCTAAAGAAAATATCTTCTTGGATGAGAATATCTTGTTCATGACCTCTCTAAGAATGTGGCCATGTCTGCTACAGAGCTTAAATAAATAATTCTGAGACTGTTCATTGCAAAAATCCTAGGGTAAATAGCCTACTTATTTTTCGTGATACATAATTAAGGTTTAATTGTCTAGTGTGAATTTTTGATGCAGGACAAAGATTTCCTATGTGATTCAGCCAAAGCAAATCAATATTTTGAATCCCAAATGATCAAGCACACATTACCCTATATACTAGGTGCTGTTCTAAGAATCTGCTGGTAATACAAAAGGAAAAATTGTAAAGTTCTTGGCAGAAATGGTGCATGCCCCTATGAGTAGAGTCAATAAAGAGTAAACATGATAAACAAGTAAACATATTGACTGGTAGGTGGCAAAAGGAAGCCACAGTGGAGTCAGTGTGATTGGGGAGGACCAAGGGTGAGGATGGGAACAGGTCACCATGCTCAACAGAGGAATCAGAACAGAGCTCTTTGGGGTGAAATTTGAGGAAACTTGAAGTAAATAAGCAAAATCCTTTCTAAATCTTGGTTTATTCTAGTAGTGTTGTCTTTTACATAAAACAAATGCTATGGTCTTTTCATTCCTCCAAGAATCAATGGCAGACCTCTTAATGAGGCTCCCAGGCTCTGTGGATTCAGATCTTTGATGGTTTCTGCAGCCTCACCTCTCACTACCCACCTCTGTCTTACTCTGATAGAGTCACATGGACTTTAGGGTTTGTGTTATTGTTGCTGTTTGTTTATAATAATTTAATTAAGTGACCAAACTCATTCCCAACTCCGAATCTGAAATATTCTATTTCATGCACTTGAATTGTCTCCTCTTAATTATTAACTTCTCTGTCCCATAATTACCCTTCAATTCTCAATTTAAATGCCATTCTCTCAAGTCTTTTCTTGATTACTCTATCATAAGTTATCGTAAGTAAAATGCAGTTGTGATCACAGCATTGACTAGTTGGACATCAATCTCAGAAAGAAAAGAAGACATGGGGCAGTAAAAATGGAAAGTCCCAGAACACCTCATTTTCTATGCTGTCAGGAGAGGCAGCTTCCCAAACTACTTTGAGAAGCCACAGAGAACACGTAAAGGAACATATAGGTGCCGGAACATATAGGTGCCATGTTGGTGCTTAAAACCCATATAAAAAGATTTACTCTGGACAGTAGTTTTCAACGCTAACTATATGTTACAATCACTAGGAGAGCTTTATGAAAGTAGAAAGGAAAGGCTAGTCCCTGGAACAATTCTATCAGAATCTCAGGGGAGGGAATCTAGGTGTTCAGAGTTTTAAAAATTCCTCAGATGTTTCTAATGTGCAGCCAAGTTTGAAAATCACTAATTTTAGTAGATGTAATTTATTTTATTAACATGCAAATATCCACAGAGGAATGTCATCTATGTAAATATTTAAACATAAATTTGAATAAAATAAATGTAACCATTTATAAAGAAAATAAATACAAATTAAGTTAAACTAAATTAAATGTTAGATTATCTCTGGTTTATATGGCCAGTGAGAAAATATTTTTTGTGCGTGTACAAAGGGAACCAGTTGGAGAGAAAAGGTTACAGAACATTCTGTCTCAGTTGGTTAATGACTGGTTGGTAAAGAGTAGGAAGAGTTCTAGGTAGTAAGATATCAGCAGCAGGATGAGTCAGAATACAAGTGGAATGTGCACAGAAAAGAATGCAAGTAAAGTTGACAAAGTATGAGAGCAGAAATTATAAACCACAAGACAATCTCTTTGGGAGAAGTAGTCATTGAGGCCATGACCATAAAGCTAGAAACAAAGATCTTCAAATTCTCATTAACCAGAATATCTGCGCCTATTATAATCTGAATGAAAAAGGCGTCTGAGCAATTGTGAGAATGTGATTCCTGACTTAATTTTATATTCCTGAAGGAGATTTTCATCAACTGAGATACTTTACTTAATCAACTTATGGACTTTCACCTATTAAGAAAAAAATTATGTCTGTATGTAACCAATTAAGTTCAAAGTATATAAAAATTATTTCAGACTTAAAGTAAGCAATATGCTTTTCATATCAGTAATTATGAGTAGCAAAGAAACTTAAGTACATGCTTGGCATATAAGAACCAAAGATGATAATTTATTTTATCTCTTTTGTAAAGGAAAATCAGATTTGAGATTCTGTAACCCAAGTGTATAACAAGACATTTTGGACCAATATTTTCCAGTTTTTCAATACCTGAAACTTTTCAGGCACACCCATGCATAGCTCTTAATCTTGAACAAATAGTCTGGCGGATAAGAATTGACTTGCTCCTCATGTCAGTTCAACTGAATTAAGTCCAACTTTGGCTCCATAGCTGCCTCTGAGAATAAAGCATGGCAAGATCCCTCTGACATCTTATGTCAGTCAGTGATGAAAGAGGAAGAAAAACATACATGTTAACAGCAAAACATAAAAGGAAAACCTAGCCTTACACAGTTAGACTTTGTAGTTTTCCCAAAAATGTCTGGTTACAGACATCACAAAACAAAATTATGAGGAAGACAAAACAGAAGTTGAACTTAGGGACACCAGGAAGCATATACTTAAGCAACATTCAATCCTGCTTTCTATCTCTCATTTCTACCTTTCACTTGCTAACACTTTTGATTCTTTCCTCTACAAACTTTCTCGCAGTGAGTGAGTGATAAGGATAGCCAAGAGAAAGATTCTGATTGGTTCACATGCCTATGCTTGCACAAATCATTGTCATTAAAGAGTATAATATTTTAAAAGATGGCACTAGCATTAAGGTAGTGGTCCCGTTCACATTTGGGTAGGAAGCACCTATTGTGTAGTAGATTGCATACATGACCCTCAAAGATAAGTCTCTGTTAAATCTCTAGAACTTGTGAATGTTCTCTTATTTGGAGAAATGGTCATTGCACATGTAAGTAAGTTAAGGATCTTGATATGAGGAGATCATCTTAGGTTGTTGCATTGCATTTAATCATTATTGTCTTCAAATCTTTAAGTCTTCATTTTTTCTAGTCTTTCATGACTTGAAACTTTTGAAGAGTTAAATATTTTGTAGAATTTGTCTCTACTGGAATTTTTGAGATTTTTTTTCATTATTACAATGAGCTTATGAATTTTGTAAAATATATTTCAGAATATGTTTCACAGCATCATATAAGAGATGGGATCTTTTGGAGATAATTAGATCATGAGAGTGGAGCTTTCACTATGAGATTAGTGTCCTTATAAGAAGAGATTGATAGAACTCTCTTTTTTCTCTATATGAAAATACGGTGGAAAGAGAGCTATCTGTGAATGAGGAGGATAGCCCTCACCAGAACATAATCATATCGGCACCCTGATCTTAAACTTCCTACTTTCAGAACTTTGGGAAAGATTCTGATTGGTTCACATAACGTAAGTGTGATTGTTGTTTCAGCTACCCACTGACCCACAAAGCTGTTATCTCATTAGAAGCTCTTTCATTTCTTTCAAGCTCTTTCATTTCTTCTTGGATAAGTTAAATACTCATCTAGATATTTTCTTAGCTTGAGGCAACAACTAGACATCCTGGATTAATTTTCATTCATATAGTATGATTATGGAGAGTTAAATCATGTTATGTGCTTTGCTCATTTCAGTAAGGGTTGAGCAATTGACTAAAAGTTGTACCTTATTTATTGTCAGTAAGCTATGGTATTTCCTGAGATATATTCTCAGTCTTACCTGTTTCTTCTGGTCTCTGCTCTTTCCTCAGTATGGAATTCCAGTTTCACATCAGGGTCCACATCTCATTACAAAATAAAGCTGTTCTCCAACCTCCCCTGTTGACATGGACTGGGCAGTAGCACAGCCTCTTTGTTACCTACCGTCACGGAAGTTGTAGCAAAACCAGGGCCTTGTGAAAAGCTACTTGGCCACAGATGGAAATCTGGTTTCCCTAGTTACAGTTGTGGAACAAAGTAATACAATTTAGAAGCATATGGACCACTGAGGTAAAATCAGGAAGAAATTGAGGAGTCAACATATTATTTTGCATCGTTTCTCTATCAATCCCAAAAGATAATATCAAGGAAAATATTTTCATTATCCTCTCTATAGATATTTCTTCCAGCTGGTCAGTAAATGACATTTTGTGTGTGCGATTTTATTCCTCCTCTAATCATCCTTAGCCAGGCATTTCACCCATTCCTAATGTGTTACTACATAGGCTTTATAAGGCTCTATTACCTAGCGGTGCTTTGCACATCTCCCTTCAACCACAACACATGTACAAATGCCCAGTCAAGTTACATGTTTATTTGGTTGATGTCAGGAAGAGCAGATGACCATGTCCAATTATGCCGATTACTTCCTTCAGTCTATCTTGTACGTAGCTAAAATTTCTGCTCTTGAGCCCCTGTTTCAATCAGGGACATATCAAGTGCAGCTGTTGCATCAGGACCTGCAATTCTATAGGCCTGCCAACTGGCACATTCCATCATGTATCAGGAATTCTTGGGATGTGAAATCCAAAGTATCAGTCAAAGGCATAACAATATCCCTATGATGGTATAGAATGGAGTAATTGTAAGTATTTATTCTTTCTGAGAGGTAGAAAGCTGGAAATCATATTTATGTGCAGTCCTTTGCCAAAGGTAGACGTTGACTTTCCACAAGGGCGTACAGAAATGTATGGGAGCCTGTGGATTCTGCTGAATTATTTCTCATCCTCTGAAAGGAGAAAAATAAAAGCATCTAATGGGTTAAAGTAGTGACCTCCAAGGATTCAAGTCTCTTAAGAACATCAAAATGTAATTCTGTTTGTGAAAAAAAATAATCTTTTAAGGTATAATTAGTTAGTGGCCTTGAGATGAAATCATTCTGAACCTAACATAGTCCCTAATTGCATGAATTAGTGTCTTGTAAGTAGGGGAAAAGAGAGAGGAAGACAGAGAGAGAGACAGAGAAACAGAGAGAAATGTCATTGAAAATAGAGGCGTGGACTACAGTTACCCTCCCACAAGCCAAGGAATGTCAGGAGGCCCAAGAAGCTGAAAAAAGAAAGGAAGTGCTCCTTCCGAGAGCCCTCAGAAGGAGTGTGACCCTGTCCACACCACAGTTGCAGACTTCTGGCCTCTAGAACTGTGATAAACTACATTTCTGCTTTGTAAAGTCAGATTGTTGTACTTTTTATAGCAAATATAGGAAACTAATGCAGAACACAAAAAGAGATTCCAGAGAAGTTCAGAAAATGTCAGTAAGCTAAGAAATCTAGGCAGAGACACAGACATCAAGGAGCTTAATGTCACATCTCGTCTGTCTTCTGTGCTTGTTTGCACCTTCCTCCTAGAAAGCTGGCAACAGTCCTTCCATCTGGAAAGAGGAGACATAAATTGGGTAATGGCCACTATATTTATCTCTTATGTGATAAGTATTTTATAAGTTTTACTATCATTTAATGATTAAAAGATTACATCAGGAGTCAATCTAGCAAAACAAACAAACAAAAAAAAAAAAAACCCAGAATTTCGAGGAACATGGATATAAAAATCAAAGTGTAAAACCCAAACTTAAGACTCTACAATGTATTGTCTGAATTTATAAGCAATGTACTGACTCAAGCACTTTTTAACTGTTATTACTTATCCTTATGTTTCTGTAACTTTTCCTATATAATTCTGCAATTCCTGATGTGAGATGAAATATAAAAATAGAACAAATGTATTTATTGGAAATACCATTTCTATTTCTGCTTTACTCTATAGTCTATATACTATACAATACTACTTTTTTCCAACTGTGGACAATTATACAATTTACCCTAAATTTCTTTGAGTTTTCTGGATATTATTCTGCAGAAACAATGAGTCAACAAAATGAGCTTATTTACTCTATTTTTTTTCGTTTTTGGTTGTGCTGGGGATTGAACACAGGGTCTTATGCTTGCGAGGCAAGCACTCTATCGACTGAGCTATAGCCCCAGCCCTTATTTACTCTATTGATTGACCTTGGTTTCTTTATTTGGGTATACTGACTTTTATAGTTCTACCTAAAGAAGATTCTGCATTTCTAGACTATTTCTTTAGGGAGTCAATTTGTAACCCTGGATATAAGCACCAACAAACCAAAACAGTCAGAATAAATGGGAAGCTTAACACATTGAAGAATGAATGACAGAACTTCACATGTATGAATAATGTGTCACTCACAGCTGTTGTGGTTTCTGTCTAGATGGCAAAACATGTGGTCAAGCCCTTACCTACCTATTCTAGTCTGAGGAAATTATCTCAACATCTGGTGATTCTTTCATGATTACTCATGTATTTCTTTCCATGGTATTACCTTCTACCCCACATTTACAAAGAAGAGATAGGCAACTGACAGAACCCTGTACATATTTAATCCAAAATTTCCCTAAATCTCTTAAGATAGGGTTTTTGTAGAAGTTTGGTAACTTTTAGAATTGTGTGTGGTATTATTTCTACATGAGCTTATTTGCAAATAGGCACTTCCACATAATTAAGGGAGCCATTCTGGTCCATTCCAAACCAACTGAAATGATGATACACTTTCAGGAATCTATCAATCAAATGTGTTGGTATTAAAGTTCTTTCTGCCTTTACTGGCGAATTATAACTTCTGCAGAACGGACTTACCTTGCTTGGTGAAATTGCCTCACCACAGCACATAACCTTCCTTTTTTTAGTCTCACTATGCTTTTTTGCAATTAAGTTATGCACAACTCTGGGAAATATACCAGTCTCCAGGAATTCAATATAAATGCACAGTGATCTGAAACCTGAAGTAAACATAAAATGCCAATCAACACAGGAACACCATCTAATAAAGCAGCACTTGTAGCAGTATAGCAATGCTTCTCTCTTCCATAGATAGTCTTTGCCATTCCTGCCACATTTTATTTCCAACTCTTCCTCCTAAAACAGTGGGACTTCTTTGGTTATGAATCATTACTGCTAAGATGAGATAATTTTTCAGGAATGATTCCCAAGGTGGTTTTGCTCCAATGAATATTCTGTTGAATCATTAACACCAGGATGAGCATTTTAAATTTTATGTTCCATGATTTCTACACTTGGATAGTCTATGAGAAATTACCTATTGTCAAAAGGAATGTGATTTTAACTAGAATAACATTCATTCTATAATAACAAAGGATAAATAAAAAGATTACACTTTAACATATTAACACTTGAACGTACAATATACAGAAGTGTTATTTAAATAACGTCTTAATAATGTTGTGATCACATTTTTAAAAGGAACATTGTACACTGAAAATCATAAATCGCTCTCAAATCAGCATTTCCTGATTATTTTATCCAAAAGTGAATGTCAAATTTATATAAACAACTTTATTTTATACCTAAAAAGCAAATACAAAATGCAAACTTTTATAGTAACTTTAGAGGTAATGTACAAACAAGTATATTTAAATGGAATGACTCATCTCTGAATCTATTGCATTGAGCATGATGAAAGCTATTATAAATATTTGAATTGTACTGAATACAAAAATTCAACTCAACAATAAATACAATTTTCAGTCCTCTCCCTCAGACAGCTCATCCTGTAGGGGAGAAAAGAGAGCGAAGGTAGCTTCATGCAGTAACAGAGGATATAGACTAGAGAAGCAGAGAAAATCTTTACTGCCCAAACGGGAACTGAAAAGAGGTTGTCAGATGGATTTAGAAAAAAAGAGAGTTTTAAGAAACCAAAAACATGTATAGTTCTGCAATCGTGAAACAGTATTGACCATTCTGGGAAGGGCAACAAAGAGAGAGAGAAGGATAGAGAGAGAGCATCACCAAGGGAGAGGTAGAGATGATAGAGGATGATAGAGATAAGAGGGTCATGCCCACACAGAGACAGAGGAAGAGAGATGCGAGAACCCATGAGCACACTTGGGTAGATATATGTGTGTTGCTTGTGTTTGTGTGTGGAGAGTTACGTGTGTGTGTGTGTGTGTGTGTGTGTGTGTGTGTGTATGAAGGTCTTTTCTCACCATGTTAGGAAGTTGAATATTAGCATGCAAGACACAAAGAGTTAATGGATAGAATCTTTACAAGGAATTCATATTATGATGTAATCCATTTTTAGGAAGGTAATTTTGGCAAAAGAATCTTTTGTAAAAGGCGGATTTTTTCCTTCTTGAATGTAAGTTTATTAGGTGCAACGAATTCCACAAACAATTCTGTAACAAGAAGCAGAGGAAAGGACTCTTCAGAGAGAGATGTGAAAGCAGACGCCCAAGGCAGGGCAGATGCTGTTACTGGATGGGGCCATGCTGATCATAAAATTTATTGTCCATCCTGGGATACTTGAAGAGCAGTAGGGCACACTAAAATTAACATTACTTAATTTTAAAATTTTTATTGGCAAAAAAGTCGATTTTTGCATTACTGTATTTAAAATAGATTTACTTTCAAAATATTTTTAAAAAGAAATTTTTCTGTTTTCCACTTCATATATTTTTTGTTTCTTTTTTACAACAATAGGATTCATTTTGACATAATAATAAAAGCATGAAATAAAATTTGTTCTAATTTAACCCTCAGCATTCCCCTTTGCTTCCTCTCCCCACCACATTCCCTTCCCTCTACTTTACCGATCTTTCTGTTATTTACTTATAGTCTAAAGTAACACATTAAAGCAGCATTGAAAAATGAATTATTGTAAGCAAAGTAATTATGGTCAATATTTATATGAATCTGTCTAAATACCAGGTCACTGGTAATTTTATGAAGTTTTTTTTTTGTTGTTGTTGTTTTTCTGTTTTCCAATTTTGAGTTATGCCTTTACGAGTACAAAAGTGTATACAATTGTCAGCAAAGTTTTATTTTGTTTTATTATAAAAATATTTTTATTAGTTGTTGATGAACATTTATTTAATTTATTTATTCATGTGTGGTGCTGAGAATTGAACCCAGCGCCTTACACATGCTAGGTAAACACTTTATACCACTGAGCCACAACTCCATCTCCAAAGTTTTATTTTAAAAATTCACTTTAAAATAATTTTTCTTTGTGGACACTAATATGTTTAATAGATAAAACTTCTTAGAAAAATGTAGTAGATTGAGGATGCTTTCAATTTTACTATTTATTTCATATTGAAAAGTTTTAACATTTGAGTCCAAATACTTTAATAGGTGGTAGTTTTTCCTGCCTTTAAATGTTCCTCAACAAATATCTCAAAAAATGGGATTCGTCATGTAAACTATGTTGTCTTTACCAGATGCTAAAAAACGGTAGGTTTTCATTTCACCCATCAGTTTTTTCACACACGAAAAAATGTTGTCTAGTTATTAGGTAAATATATAAATTATTAGTGTATTTTCTGTAAAATTTGCAAGCACTGATCATGCCAAAATGAAACAAATAATGCAGCAGTTTTAATGGTTTTAATATCATAATGTATTAGGATACAATTATCAATTGCATACCATACAAATTCAAATGGGAATATATTTCTACCTCATATGTCTTCATTGGATGCTCAAATATATTAGGATTTTTTAATTTCACTCTATGGAAGTGCAGAATGTAAACACTTTCAATTAAATACACTCTAGTAAAACTAAGAGCTCCGTGAAGCTCTGCTCATGAGTGGAGTCCTCTAATAGAAGAATCTAATATCACTGATGAAACCTGGATCCATGAAGATTTTCCTCTGTTAAAGGCAACAGTTATTAGTGTTTTTTTTTTTCAAATTATTTTTCCTGTAGTGTTTGCAAAAGGAGCATGAAGTTGAAAATAAGCAAAAGTGATCCATAATAATAGTCATTTCATCCTAGTGAATACCCCATGCTTTAAAAAGTGGAAAGGAAAGACATCTGCGGCTACATGTGTTAACTTGGCAGCTTGTGCCTAAACTTCTTAACCAGAGATTTTTGCAGTAGTTGCTGATTACTTTTTCTCAGAGTTTTGTCTTTTGTTTTTCATGTGACCAGTGAAGTCATTGTGGCTCCCATAGTGTAGATTAATATCTACAACATTTATGCAGAATCACTCTTTATCATAGACTGTCAAGAAAAAGAGATTCAACCTTTACCTTTTTATAAATTATGTACTTTATCGTTTTCCTCCTTGTTGCCTAAAGAGTTGACTGCAAAATTTAAAAATCAAACAATTTCATTCCCAAACAATGAAACATTTTCTATGCCTTCCCCTGAATAGACCTGAAATAGCAACAGTTCACAGTTAGTACATGTGAACTATCCTCATGAAAGAGGAAAAGGAGCAGCACAGATGAACTGTTAAGTCAGTAACTATGGGTGGTCTCAGATTTGACCTTAACTGCCAGTTAATAAGTGAGTCTGACACTGTGTCGTATACATATACTGATAGAAGACCCCAGGCACTCAAGAGACATGAATGCTTTATTACTCACACAGTTACTGCTCATCTGTGTTCCCTTTCTCACACACAAATCCTCCACAGGGTTACTTAGATAAGAGTTGCATATTCTCCCGTGTGTGTAGTGCACATGCAGACAGTATGGAAAACCCATAATTAGGAGACTCTGATGAACTGAACTGTCAAATCTTCTTATAGAAGGAGATAACTCATCACCCAAGAAAATAAACAAATTTGTTTTTAGGAAGAAGGAGAAGGCAATTCCAGGTTTATTATTCTGCAAGGGCAGCAGATCTGCTATAGAAAAGGAGGGGAAAACTTACTGTCCTATGATGTAGCCAGGGAGGAAGGTATTCTCATCTACTGTGAATTAGTCAATTATTCTTGAGCAAAATTCATGAGCATCCTTTGCTTGGAAGGCCTAATGTGCCAAATCCAGAGAAACTTTGACTATCAGTTTAGTGGATGAGCAAAATGATTTATCATACAAAAAAAAAAAAAAAATTGAAAATTGAGTACTCAGTTGGGTAGTGGGATATTTTCCTCTCTCCTGATCAATCCCACCTCATGGAGGGTGTTCCAGTATTGGAACATCCCTGGATTTCACAAACCTTCAGTCCCTTTTCCCCAGACAGTACTGCTTGATAAGTCTGCAACTGGGAGAAGCATGCTTTGCTCTGTTCCTCTAACTTCTCTCTGTTTTGAACACAGTTCTCAACTGCTCATGGCCGTGGGAAAAGCTCTGTAGTCTATGTAGGCAATTGCTGTAGACTGGAACTGAATCCAATCTAGTGCAACCTGGGACTGAGTGGTAAGTTTGATACTGAATTTCTTCAAAACATTTGATAACAAGTAAAGAAATGAGGAATAAAGACAGCAAAATGAAGTACAGGTTAGGTTAATAAAATAATTGGAAAAGGTTTGAAATGTTTTTGTTTGAAATATTGAGCCATAAGAAGAAAAATACTTAAAACAAATATATAAGTGAAATGGGTTTGTTATGATTTAGATGTGAGGTGTCCCACAAAAGCTCATGTATGTGACAATGCAAAAAGGTTGAGAGGAGAAATGATTGAGTTATGAGAGTCTTAACCCAATCAGTGAATTCATCCCCTGACAGGGATTAATTGAGTGGTAACCGAAGTGTTAGGATGTGGCTAGAGGAGGTGGAAATGAGGGCATGACTTTGGGTTATATATTTGTATCTGGCAAGTGGAATTCTCTCTCTCTGCTTGCGGATTGCTATGTGAGTGGCTTCCCTCTGACACACTCTTCCACCATGATGGTCACGTGGAGCCCTGAGGAATAGAACCAGCCTTCTATTGGACAAGACATCTGAAACTGTGAGACTTAAATAAACTTTTCCTTCTCTACAGTTGCTCTGGTTGGGTAAGGTTAGTGGCAAAAATTGGACACATTGCCTAAGGTGTTATCTCAGAATGGCAGACTTCTCTGTCACTGACTATCAGCAAGATATTTCTTCTTCCTCTGAATTAGTTATATTTTCATGGTTAATCAAAGCAAATCACTTGCTATTTTTAAAATAATTCTTTTTTTTATACATTTCACATTTTTTTCTCTGTGTTTATTTTGAGCTTTTAATTACTTTCTCAAATTATATTTATTGGAATACTTAAATTATTAAGAAGATTAAAAATCCAGTTCATTAGTTCCATCTACTTTAAGGAAAATATAAATTTATTTGTAGAAATAACTGCAAATTCTACACAAATATTTTTAATGAAACTAAACTAGTTCTGATATGAGTTTCTTAACAATTCTCTGATATTAAAAGTTTAAAACACCTACTATGGAAAAGTGACTTATTCTCTGGCTCAATGGGCCATTGTTAAAGAGAGTATGTCTTGATTCACACCTTTTGACTTGTAAAGTCTTCGTAGCAGTGATGAGTCATAAGTACTTAAGAGCTATTAGTTAAAAGATGTTTCACACTTTTCTCTTTCATATAAAAAGTAGAAGTGGAATTTGAATAAATTCAATGAGTATGCTTCTCCTCTTTTAACCATATAATCCTGAGTCACTGAACAGTGAAACTCTTGAATCTGTGACACATCTTTAATGATACATCATCATAGTAGGGTGTCAAGGAACCTTTGAAGCACTGTAGTTTTGATGAAGTCAATTCTATGGAATTCTTTTTTACCTTAATATTTGACTTTGATAGTCAACCTATCTTTTAAAACACAACTGAAGTGATATATGCACATGCATGTACCTATACAAACACATAAAACTTACAAAATTACAGCATACTTAAATTACATAAATGTACTTAGGTTTAAATTCTTAAAATCTCAATACCAACTGTTTTTAAACATTATTTATGAGACTGTTCACATGTATGAATGAATACATATATATATATATATATATATACTCTTTCCTTTAAGTTTCCTTGAAAAAAGCTCTAGAAAAATGTATTTTTAACATCAAAACTTAAAGAATTAAATTTTTTTATAATTTAAACATGAAATAGCATCTATATCTTTGCTAAATATGACTAAAAAATTCAGTCTTTTTATTTGAATCTATAAAGAATAATTATGTTTCTCCATAATTAAAATACTTGCGGTAGCATTTTGAATATGTTTGATTTTAATTTACTCCACAGGAAAAGTGTTTTAGGAGAAATGTCTTTTGGCCACATTAGCATCCATTCTCCTTTCAGAAAGTAATACTGTGATTTATTCTCAGGTCGCATGATTTTATAGTCATTTAATCTCCAAATCTTGAGATCAAATAATTTCATAGTCATTTGATCTCCAGACCTTGAGTGTGCTAATTATTCTTACCTAGACAATCAAAGGTTTGCATTTCCTTTCATGAAGCAGATTAGAGCAAAGGGAGGATCTTAAGTCTCCAGACATAGGCACACACTGAAGCTTGTACTTGACCTTATCTTCAGCTCAATATTCCTGCTAAGCTAAAACTTATTTGCATTGCTAACATTTTCTTCTTGGTTCTCTGAATTTGTATTTTTTTTACCTATTTTTTTTTGGATATCCATGTCTCATACATGTAATTGATGGAATACTCCATTTCCCAAGGTATGTTCACACAGGGCAGAGACTACAGTTTGAATCCTATTCCTGGCTTCTCTCCATATTGTTACTCATTTTCTCCACAGAAGGAAATGTGATTATCTGATAGGTAGTTCAGGGGAAGAAATGGAGCAAAACTAGACCAAAACTTTTTCCTATCTTCTTCTCATAGTCCCCCATCAGCAGTATGCAAATTCATACTTGCTCTCTTGTTCTGGGTTAAGGTTAGTAAGGAGACCTCTGTCCCTGTGGTAGAGATACAAAGTTGCCCCAGATTTTCCTGTAGTCAGAAAAGAAACTTGTAATATAGTAAGAATCTTGAACATCTAGTCAAGCATTTAAGTCAAATCTCCAATACAACTTCTGTAAATAAGAAAGTTTTAATTTGAACTACATCATCTGACATTAGTCATTTCATGAATTCATTTGGAGAAGGGATGAATGGGATAATACCAACTCATCTTTATTGAATTCTGATGGTTATGTCTCCTCAAGCTACTCAACATACTATGGCTTAACTCTCTTCTATATCAGAGTATATGTAACATATCTTCTCTCACATTGTGACTTTTTTCAAAATTAGGTTTTTATATCACAGTCATTTTATTATAACAGTCATGAGAAATTCTTCCCATTACCAATAGTACTGAGAATATATAACTTTCCTTTTTGCAGCTTTAAGACTCAAATATAGTATACAATATAATATAATATGTAATACTGTATTTGAAACATTTTTTCACAACATTTTCATCGACTATTTACTTTTCTATGTCTTTCTAGAGCTTTTCTTGATGTTAACTTTTCTTATTGACTATTATAATACCAACATCCAGTTATATAAATAGGTAAAGAACAATTATTTAAGAAATACATTAAAGAAAGAACAATTGGAATGATGAGTTGATAAATAAATAGTTCAATGTAGTGGTGATAAATAAAATATTTTAATATATTATTTTGCATTTTTATGATAGCTCTGTTCAAAGTATAAAAGTGCAACAACATCCTCTTTTTAAACATGAAGACACCAAGATTATCTGATTTCAAAACTTAAGAGTCCATGTTTTTAACATGTATATTACACATGAATTTCAGTTAGCTCTGATTTAAAAATCCTAAAAATAGTAGTTTAAAAAAAGAAACACTGATGTGTGATGTGTTGACAATTCTAACAGTATCTACAGAGCAGGACTCAGCTGAGACATCTGATCTGTACTTCATGCAGAGTCAGCTGGGATCACTCACACATTTTTATTAAGGGGCAGGCTGATTGGGACTGGTTGGTCCAAGATGGGCTCACACACAGTTGTGAAAGTTGCCCTCAGTGGTCAGCAAAAGTGATCACTCCATTTCTCTTTCAAAGTTATCTTGGATTATTGACTGGTTTTCAAGAATAAAAGAGTGTTACGTACAAGACTTCATAAATGAAGTCTGGCTTTGAAATCCTAAACAGTCACTTCTGCCAGTTACCCTGAAAAGGTTCAAAAACAGAAAAGAAACAGACCCTGCCTTTTGGTGAGAGGAGTGATAAGGAGTACACACAGATACACACAGAGAAAAAGCTTTATAATACTTTTTACAATCTACCATATATAATATTAACTTACAATTACTAAAGTAGAGGAGACTAATATTTACTAAGCATCTATCATAGCCAGGTATTTTATATGTTAATTATTTTATTAATATTATATGACCTCTATGTCATGTCTGTTATCCTTATTTCACAGTTAAGAATATTGAAATTCAATATTGAAAGTTAATTACATTCCAGTGCCCTTTGCTAATAACTGACCCAAACTGCCTTCAAAATTCAAATTTGCCTGATTTCAAAGTCTGTGTCCTGCCATAGATTGCAAGTATAAGTGAAATTGATAAATAATATATCAGAGCCAGAAGAGTTGAAGTGGGAAGCAATAAGAATAGTTTTTCTAGGAGAATACTATCCTTTATCTCTTAGTATGTCAAAAACCCCCACAAAACTGGAATTTTAAAACAACCATTTATTTAGTCATCAATTTGTGTGTTGGCAATTTTGGCTGGGCTCAGCAGTGCAGTTCTTCTGCTGTTTTGGGCTGGACTCACTCATATGTCTGCAGAGAGCTGACACTGAACTAAGCAACTATGCCTCCGGTCACTGGTCTTGAGCAGGGGCTAGATTAATGGCAGGAAACAATGGCAGTGGCAACACACAAGTTATAGTAGGAGAATTCTCAAACAGCTAGAAAAATTGTCTAGTGACACTGTGAAGATGATTTCCAGGTAGAATATTGACAGTGTTATTTGTTTTGTTTCTTTAAAAAGATACAAGGAGATAAAAAGATAAACTGAAAGAAATATTTTGTGATCAGAATACAGAGGAAATATACTGGAATCAGGACAGGTCCCAAGCTGAAAGACAAATTTCTTCTTATCGTTTGTCTCCACTGTGTGTAAACAATTCTCAAAATAACATGATGCCCAGAAAAAAAAAGATCATTCAAATGACTCTTCAAAGCCTTAGAAAAAGTTCAGGTACAATAGACCTTTACAGCAAGAATGATAGACTCCAAGAGTTTGAAGGACTTGGTCTCATACTAGCCCAACACTTTTCCCACTATAGAGAGTGATTCTATTGAAAACGACTGCAGTTATGCTGTTTTTTATTTGCTTTATTTTTTTAAATTTTTTTTTTTTTTTTTTTAGTTTTCAATGAATCTTTTATTTTATTTATTTATTATGTGGTGCTGATTATTGAACCCAAGTTCTCACACGTGCCAGGCAAGCACTCAACCACTGAGCCAGTCACAACTCCAGCCCCAATGCTTTATTTATTTGTTAACTTTTTATGTGTTAGGATATAATCCAGTGCTTAGAAATTCCACCAAATCTTTAAGAAAATTTGTCAGAAGTTTGCCACCAGTTGGAATTAAGAGGAGCTAGAAATACTCAAACTGAAAAAGAAGCAGGATAAGGAAGTTCAGTGACCAACACAGGTTGCTTCTTATGGAAAAGGAAGATGGCTCAGGGGCAGACCTAGAGGTTACAGCTAAGGTCTGTGGAGTTCCCTGAACTAGGGAGCCACTTCTTGGAGCAGGAAAACAGCAGAAGAGGAACTTCTCCTAAGGAGAAAACCAGGCCTTAACCAAGGAGCACTCTATGTCCCTAGAGTAGACACAACAATTCTTGCCTTTCAAGAATTCAAGAGTTCTGTGTATCATTGACCTTCCATTCTTTCTCTTTCTAAGTGGGAGTCTTTGTTATGATTGTGTTATAATTACATCTCCCATGTAGATAACTTCCTTGTTATATTATAGGTCTTTGGATTAAGAAGGGCTACCACCAAACTTGAAGTGGATCACAAAACATCAGACTTTGAGTCTGATGTTAAACTAGAGGATATTTTTGAAGGTCTTGGGTTGGGAGCGAATTTATTTTTTACGTACATGATATGTGGATAGAGGGCAGATTGTAGTATACTGTAGAAATGGCCACAAATCATTCTCTTTCTTGGATCCTTTGTTTGAAAATGTGATATTACAGATTATTAGCTTCCCAAAGGAGGTAAAGTGAGTTATTTCCCCAGGTCTGTTATCAAGGTTATCCACATGGTTTGCTATGTATATCAAACATGATGCAAGTAGTTTTGAAATGCACTTGTATGCCATAGTTTGCCCTTGTAGTGCTTGGAAACTCATCAAGTATGTAAAGAAGCCTGCACTAGCCTGTTAAATGATGAGACACCTATGACACACTTAACTTTATTGAACCAGTCAACTGCCATAGCCCAGAGTACCACCTAACTGAGCAACAATGAGTCCTTTTGAGCTTAACAGACTCCAGAAAAGACCAGAAAAACCGCACCAGTGGAATATTCCCCTAAATATATGACTTTAGTTTCAAGTCAATAATTCTGGGATTGTTTTTCTTGGATTGTTATCTAAGTGATGGGCCAAGTAAGGATCATTGTCGCTAATGTTGTATTTTACCCATATTGTTCAAAGTTTTGAGATGGTTGTATCCTTCACTGCTTATGAATAATTCTCAAATATCACAGATTTTCTAAAAACTTCAAAAGTGCTTATATATTAAAAAGCAGAATTACTTTTTTTTGTCTTTAAAAGCAATAATGTTATTTGAGTATATCTATTTTGAGAATTTCTCAAATTATCCTTAAGTTATAAGTAGAAGAAGACTTCAACAAAATAAGAACTAAGAAGCAAGATGAAAGAATTAAGGTTAGGGTAATTCACATTTCTCAACGTAGGTAACCAGAAAAAATAACGTTAATCATGTTATGGTTTGGATGTGAAGTATCCCCCAAAAACTCACATGTGAGACAATGTAAGAAGGTTCAGAGGAGAAATGAGTGGGTTTTGAGAGTCTTAACCTTATAAGTGAATTAATCCTTGATGGGATTAACTGAGTGGTAACTGGAGGCAGGTAGGGTGTGGCTGAAGGAGGGGGGCACTGGGGCGCTTTTGTGGGGTATATATACATATTTGTATCTGGCAAGTGAAATCTCTCTCTCTGCTTTCTGATCTCATGTGAGCTGCTTCCCTCTGCCACACTCTTCCACCATGATGTTCAGTCTCACCTTGAGCCCTGAAGAATGGAGCCAGCCTTCTATGGACTAAGACCTCTGAAACTGTGAGCCCTCAAATAAAGCTTTCCTCCTTTACTGTTGTGCTGGTCGGATCATTTAGTCATAGCAGTGAAACAGTTGACTAAAACAAGTCACAGGAATATGAGGTAAACACATTACCTCATATACCTTTACAAATTTTCTCAATATTAGCAAGCAACCAAAGAGGAAAGTTATTTATGATATTATCATCAGATTATTGGAAAGATTTACTTTTAAAGTTTGCATCAAGCATGGCAAAATATTATCCATGCATTTTTTTTGGACAAGATATTACTTAGTATGTTTTTCTTTCAATTCTGATGAAACAAAAATAACTCAAATATTTTTCTCATATTACAGGCGACTTTTTGACACCACATGTAAAGTAAAATGTCATTTTCTGTTTTGCTGTAAGTGGGCACTTTTGCATTCAAACTTGTTGCAGTGAGACGTGAATAGGGATGCATGATATTCAAAAGAAATTACGTGTAAAATCATGCTATATTGAGGCTTCTAGGAGTTTATTTCTTTTCAAAGTTGGCTGTAGAATTTTGTGGTTTGGTTTGAATTCAGTAACTACTCCTAGTGTTTCTATGATGCCAAACTCAGGAAAATACGCTGCAAGTTTATGGAGGATGAATCCTTCAGTCCAAGACTGAAGATTAAAAAGATACCTCTTCAAAAGGTTTTGTTTAAAATATTTTAAATATAAAGAAACAGATGTATAAGTTTCATTCAATAGAAACTTTCATTTTGTTTAAGTTTATTTGAATAAATTTTTTTTAAAAACTGAGTTTTACCTTCATAACTAAGAATAATGCCTAATGCTCTACAAAATCCAAAATTAACAGAAATGTCCATGTTGCCTTTTACAGCTGTGGTGGAAATAGAGGCTATAAAGGATGCTATGTCACTGCTTTTTGTTAGACTTTTTATTTTCTCCTGGAAATTACTTGACAATCATTAGGCACTTTGGGGATTTTCAGAGGTACTGGTGTGTCTCCAGTATTTGGTCACTCTGAA
Organism: Sciurus vulgaris; assembly: GCF_902686455.1. Classification (NCBI taxonomy): domain Eukaryota; kingdom Metazoa; phylum Chordata; class Mammalia; order Rodentia; family Sciuridae; genus Sciurus; species Sciurus vulgaris. Next base: position 16,766,078 of record NC_136470.1, on the reverse strand, counting down.
AAAATAAAAATCCCCACATTAAGAAACATTCCTTGACGTGTGGTAGACGCCTGGATATGTGACGGTCCACAGAACGTGGCAAGTCTGCCGTCAGACTGCGTGCCACATCCTGTCTGAGCGAGAGCCATGCTCAAAGTCTCTGAAACTTCCCGGACATCAGAATGTGTGACTCCTTCAGCTTGAACCAAGCCCCGGGGTTTCTGGACTACTCTTGGTCACCATCAGACTAAAACCACATTGAGTATTCAGCAATGAAGAACACATTAATTTTATGTGATTGAAACATATGACTACAAAGAGGAAAACATTTGGTGTCAATATTTTGTCACCATCTCTCTTTTCAAAAATAAATTTTCAAATTTCAACATTTCAAATGTCCCAGTTTACTTCCTTTGTGGCAATATTTCCGGTTTCCTATATACGTTTTAAGACTCTGTACAAGTAAAGTTGAATATTCATTCTTAGTTTCTGTATTTTATTACACAAATAGTAGTAACTATACGTATTATCTTTGGACTCTTGCTTTTCTCTTTATTCACCAACCACCATATCACAAATATCCCTCGACTTTTACATCTAAAGATTTTAATAATAGAAAAGATCTTATTTAATATTATTTAAAAGATAATTCTATTTATTTAAATAAAAATGTTTTACGTATTTGCACAGAGAGCATTCTATGTGTGCTATTAATTTATGGATATTTCCTGTATAAGACATCACTAGGACAACAAAAACTATTATTGTAATTCTTATTGCATGCATGTGTGTATATATCTGTAGGACAAATTCCTAAATGCACTTTTTTCACAGGCCACGTGTGTTTCCAATTTCAGTAGCTAGTACCAAGTCACCTCTCTGTGATTATGCCAAATAACCCTTTTGCTACTTGAGAAGGTGGCTGTTACCAGTACTCTCAGCAACAGAGTGTGAGATCCAACTTTCTAAGCTTTGGCGAGCCAGAATGGTAAAAATTGGTAGTCTTGGTTGTTCTTTCCTTTATTTCAATCAGTATAGCTGACATTAAACCTGCTTAAAATTATTTACAACTTGAGGTGGCCCTGTAAAGAAGGTAGAAGTGAAAGGAGGGAGGAGCAAAGAAGGGATGAAGAGGAAGAACAAGAGAGGGAAAGAGAAGGAGAAGAAGAGAAGGTAAAAAGGATGAAAGGAGAGAAAAGAAGAGGAAAGGGAAGAAGGAACAAAGACAAAAGAGGGAGGGAGAAGGGAAGATAGGAAAAAAGAAGAAAAGGAAGGAGGGCAGGAGAGAAGAATGGAGAGTAGGAAGGAAGAAAAGAAAGGGATGGAAGGAAGAAGAAAAGAATTGAGAGAAGGTCAGAAAGAAGGGAGGGAGGGAGGAAAGCAGCATAATAGGGCCCAGTCCAGGTGTGGAAGAGTAAGACCCAGCCAAAGCAGAGAACACTTAAGGGCAAGGGTACACTTCTAGTACATTAGTGCCAGATAGTGGAGTTTGTATCCAGTGCATTGGATCATTGCTGTTGAAGTTCGCTGAACAGAGACCTTCAAGGGCAGGATGAGCATTAAAGAATAATTGGCAGGACAAGATGGTGTGTAGTGAAGGAGTCCTGGAATCTTAAAATGGGTCAGGTGCTATTTGCAATCTTGACCTAAGGGGATATGTGTGGTGGAAGTGTAAAAATCTTAGTGTATAATACAACTTAAAGACTGTACAGATGGATGGAAGGAAGGAAGGAAGGAAGGAAGGAAGGAAGGAAGGAAGGAAGGAAGGAAGGAAGGAAGGAAGGAAGGAAGGAAGGATTTGGAGACTTTGAGTCACAGTATGTTAGATCTCTTGGAAAGCAATGCTTCTGTTTGCCTAGAACAAAAGTGGAACGGGTGATAGAACTGGACAAAGTCAAAATAATTTACAGAAGCACCTCTTTTAAATAATGAAAATACATATTATGGGTAATATATTTAATCTAGCTAGCCAAGAAAATGATTGAAATGAATGATTGTGTTAGGTGACAAACTCAGGGAAACCCTGAGGGATTTGTTATTTGGGGGGGAGGGGGGCGGTTACCAAGATTGAATGGAGGGGTACTCAATAACTGAGCCACATCTCCAGTCCTATTTTGTATTTTGTTTAGAGACATGGTTTCACTGAGTTGCTTAGCCCCTTGCCATTGCTGAGACTGGCTTTGAACTTGTGATCCTCCTGCCTCAGCCTCCCAAGCCACTGGGAAGTACAGGCATGCACTACTGCGCCCAGCTATCCTGAGGGGTTTTTGACCTCGTTCCTGTTTTACTCTCCAATGGCTTTCTCCCTCAATTACCCAAATTAAATCTACGATCTACCTGGAGCATCTGAAGTCACTATATATGTATAGCTTCAGGGAAACTTTCCCAACACCAAATCACCACTTACGACGAGTCTCAAATATAGAAACTTTATAGTCACCATGGACCTGACTCTCTTGAGAGACATGATCTGCATCATTTCCCCTAACTTCACTTTATGCGAATGATTTATATGTAAGCTGTATGAGACAGAGGTATTTTTCTTGTGTATTACTGCTTTCTTGGGCCTAGAAAATGCTGGGTACATGGACGATACATCTTAAATTTAAATATTTCAGCATTGAGTTGGCTGCTGAAGGGATCTCTCTGTTGGATGTGTAACTGCATCGTCAAAGGGCTGGGAGGCTGTGCAATCTGAAAGAACCACCTCTTGTCTTCCTGGAAAAATAATGCTTACTCCGTTTCTTTTAAAGCCACAGCAGCAGCTCTCTGAACTCAAAAGTGCATCCATTCTCCTTGCAGAATCGGGTCCTGTCAGTATGGTTTCTATTTATTAACTTTTTGTGTTTTGTTAATTTTATTTTTTGCAATGGAAGTTCTAATTATCATTACTTAAAATGTCGAATGTTAGCAATCCAACTGCTTGAGTCAATCCAAAAGCATTTAAATTTGTTTTCCTCTTACAGCTTCTGAGCCCACCCAAGTTCACTGCAATCTCTCAAGGCTGGAAACCCTGCATTTTGTGGGCCAGCAAATTTGGAATTGATTTAGTCGTACCTGGATCCAAGTTGATTTGTCATCAAACTCCCAGACTTAACTGTTTAAGTCTACAATATATTCAGCCTCTACATCCCCAGAGTCACAGAGATTCATTGGCCTGGCTCTAATTTTCACTTGGAGTTTACTACTTTTTCATTCGGGATTTGTGATAAAAGCAAAAATATTTGTCAGAACCCTGCCCGCCAGGAAAGCTAAATTTAACGTCCTGACTTGTATTGAAGAAAAAGTTCATTTTCCCAGGGTTTGTGCACTCTGAATTTTCATCCATAGCCATTAAGACCACAGTGTTTTCCCCAGAGTTATCTTTCTTCCTTCTTTCTTTTGGCAAGACTTACCTGGATGCGAATTTCCTGCCTGTGGGTGGAAAGGTTAAAGCAATAAGAGCTCAGTCGCAAGCGGTTGCTGATTCTCCCTGTAGCCTGGTTTCTCAAGGCACTTACGCTGATGTGGCATCCTAACACTCTCTAGGGCTTACAGGAAAACTCTGCTCTGTGCCGGAAGCTGCAGTGAGCCAGCGGCTATGAACTTGTGGCCCAACCGCAGGAATCAGGAACTTCTGAGTTGGAGCCCAGACCCAACCAGCCTTACTGAGTGATCTCAGTCAAATTACTAAATATTTGCTTGTCTCTCATTTTCCGGCTGTAAAATGGGAAAAAAATAATATTTGTTCATTCAAGTTAAGCAGTTTACAACTTGTTCCGACCCTATTCTGTGCAAATTTTCATGTATTTTTTATTTATATATATATACATATATATATATTTAACAACAATTTTTTAAAGGGAAATTGGAATTAAATTGTATCTTTTAAGAATTGCCATTTAAAACTGCCATTATTTGGCATGAACATAAGCAAGTCAAGTACTTTGAACTCTACTTGAATACTCCTTGGATATTCCTCGACATTTATAGTGAAATGTCAAGGGAGACAAAGCTTTCTGTCCAGTTTTTTTTCCCTAGCTCAGTTCCAGAGTTTAGAACAGTGCCTAACATCTATTAAATGTTTAATAAATATTTGCTGAACTCATTAGGAAACAAATAAAGCAATGAAAAGTTAAATAATTGCTCAAGAAATTTATAGACAGATCTTAATTTTAGCATATACAGTCATACACAGACTTCACAATTTCTTAAACAAGAAATAGAAACATAACAGGAAAAATATATGGACATTATAGGCATCAATTTATGATACTATACTATAAAATTCTTTATTCACCCTTTGGGTATCTATTATTCAAAGGCTTTTATAATAATATGGATAGTCTACAGAATTCAAATTAAAAGATTCCTATTTTATATACTTTCATACCCAACAGAGTATTCATCATTTATTAATATGTTCTTAATGATCTGCTTTATTTCAGAGACATTGCAAGAGAAAATATTTGACAAAAATTTGTAAAGGAAAAATTGTTGAATTAGAATAAATACATTTAAGTTTTGAAAGAGTAGGAAATTTTGTATAAAGGAAAATGGTAAATTAGGCATTGACAATGCCAAAACATTTTTCTAAAAATCATTTTGTTTTCTTACAAAATTCATTTCTTGTTCTTAGTTGTTTGATATCACTCCAACATTTATAAATAATTTCACATTTACTCAGTTGTCTTTTTCTTAAATCAATTACTGTAGCATCATACAGAGTTTTTAAAAAAGTAAGAAATGAGATAGCAGTATCAAGTTAGAACTGACTAAAGGACAAGGAGACATAAGTTAAAACTAAGAGATCTCTGAAATATATGAACAATTAAGTATACTATTTATCTTTTATCCTTGAGGATCTCAAAAGGAACATACAATGCATCATAGTAGACAGGTTTTAGTTTGAAATACGAGTGCTGCTTATTCTTTTATTTGGGAAAAAAGATGTACTCATCAGCCCAGTATTTAACATTAGTTTCCTGTTGGAATCCGAAAATTGAAGCCCACTGGTAGTGACTAATTTATTGAAAACAACTGAACCAAGGTCTACGTTATCAGACTTCAGTAAGAGCAAACTCATTGCCTACTTTCATGCAAGTGTTTTAGAGATACTGCAGGAGTGAAGATTGCTATTGATATTTGTTCTGAACACAAACAATGTCCAACAATATCCAGGTTCTCATCCAACTTCTTATCTGAAGAAATTGAGGATTGATCCTCTACTCTGATCTCAACAAGGCCATGATCAAGGTACTGGTGGGCCAGGAATTCTATCTGGAAGATCTGGAAGAGGATTTACTTCTAAGCTTATTCTGGTTGTCAGCAGAACCCAGGTGAGGCTCCAGTTTTCTTGCAGGAAGATGGGACCTACTTTTAACTTCTAGAAGTCTCATTTAGATCTTTGAATGTGGGCTGTATATCAAACAGTCAGCAGCAGTGTATCAAATCCTTCTCACCATCAATTCTTTCTGACTTCTCTTCATCTCTGCCTTCAGAGAAAGCTTCCTGCTATTAAGAGCTCATGTGATTAGATTGGGCTTTCCTGGATAATCTAGAAAATATCCCTATTTAATGTCACTCATATTAACTATATCTAAAAAATTTGGAGCCATTTAATTTAACATATTCACTCGTTTAGTCATGGATATCTTTATAAAAATTCTGTAATAATTAATTCTGTAACTATTAATTGGTAGAATTGTTACAATAAAAGGACAAGAAAACTTGTCATATCATAGAAATAGAAAAATTGGTGTACGTTAAAGAATTGTGGAATATAACAGATATTTAAGAGATGGGAAATGATGTGGCTATAATTTTGGGAGACTGGGCTCAGCTTGTGACAACAAAGGCTCTAATTGCAGAATCAAAAAAGACATAGTCATCAAAGTGACTCAAATAGAACAATAAAAATTTAGGGCAAACCTCAAAGAAGTTTCAGAAAATGAAACATGAGATCCTGTATCCTTTACGGTAAAAAAAAAAAAAAAAAAAAAAAATTGAAGGTAATAAAGAATGAGACAGGATTTTATGATGACAGAGAATGAGTAATTTATAAGAGGTTAAGCATAATAATACAAAAAATTCAATTGATGCATTGTTTTACAAATTTAAAGATGTTTTCAAATACAAAAGTTATTGTATGGTACATGCCCAGAATTTTCTAAAGAGTTCTATCTTTAGTTATGTTTATTAGCACAAGACCTAAATATGAAATGATGTGTTTGATTACTGTAGTTGTTAGGGAATTTACTTATTTTATCAGAAGAATAACAATTCTTTCAATAATCGTACAAAATAAACACAACTCTAGGATAAATTTTGTAACTGTCTGGTAAGAGTAAACAGTGTGTGGTTATTATCATGTCTTAGGTAAGGACTTTCCCTCTGTTTCAGTGCTTATAAGGCCCTCTTTGGATATTTAAAATTCTCCAGGAATCTTGATCAGTGAATCCCACCTAGGCAGTCAGGATGGTGCTTCTATATACAAATCCTATTTACTAGATTTTTGTTTGTTATTTAGGATTACCCTTCTGTACCTTTCTGTATCATTATGATCCTATTCTCATTTCTCAATACTGGTAAATCACATACAAAAATACATTAAAAAGATAGTGCACCATGATCAAGTGGGCTTTATCCCAGGGATGCAAGGTTGATTCAATATCTGGAAATCAATAAAGGTAATTCATCACATCAATAGACTTAAGAATCATATGATTATTTTAGTAGATGCTGAGAAAGCGTTTGATAAAATACAGCACAACTTCATGCTTAAAACACTAGAAAAGATAGGGATAGTAGGAACATATCTCAACATTGTAAAGGCTATCTATGCTAGCCCACAGCCAACATCATTCTTAATGGAGAAAAACTGAAAGCATTCCCTCTAAAAACTGGAACAAGACAGGGATGCACTCTTTCACCACTTCTGTTCAACATCATCCTTGAAACACTTGAGCAATTAGACCAAAGAAATTAAAGGGATACAAATAGGAAAAGAAGAACTCAAGCTGTCACTATTTGCCAATGACATGATTCTATATTTAGAGAATCCAAAAAACTCCACCAGAAAACTTCTAGAACTAATAAATGAATCCAGCAAAGTAGCAGGACATACAATCAATACAAATAAATCTGATGCATTGCTATTCATAAGTGATGAATCCTCTGAAAGAGAAATTAGGAAAATCATTCCTTTCAGAATAGCCTCAAAAAAAAAAAAAAAAAAAAAAAAAAAAAAAAAAAAAAAACTTGGGAATCAATCTAACAAAAGAGGTGAAAGACCTCTACAATGAGAACTACAGAACACTAAAGAAAGAAATCGAAGAAAACCTTAGAAGATGGAATCAACATTCTTGATATAATGAAAGATTTTTGAAACAATTCATTTCCCGGAGTCTAGTCAAACCCAAATGAACTGAAAAATTTGAGCAACCCGCTCTGTCATATGAAAGTTCAGATCCAGGAGCTGTTCTGATTCAATTTTCCAATATGCCAATACCCCAGTTCATCCTGAAATATTCTGACCTTTAAAAATGATGATCTTTGAACTAAATAAAAAAAGATCAGAAAGGATAGGATGTTGTTTCAATCAAGATTCTATCCAATCTAGACAATGCTTTTAGGTTAATGAATGGATTCCAATCCTCCTCCCCTGAAAAGTTGTTTCTTTTCTTTCCTCTTCTTTTTTTTTCCTTTGCCTCCCTGCTTCATTATTTTGAATCCAGCTCATTAGTTTTAATCTGAGACATATTTTGTTTTTGTGCTGTTGGTGGTGGTGGCTCACTGGTTGATTTTTAAGTGCATCCTGGTGAGAAGGCTTCCAGTGCTCCCAATTTTTCATGAAAGAACACTTTCACTTTTCTCAGCCACTTCTCCCACACTGTCTTTCTTCCTACTTCTTTAATAAACCATGCTCATTCCAACACTGAGAACTTGTTCATCCTTTATGATACGTGCTTTCCTTGATCGTTGCTGACTGACACCTTGCTGCCCCTAAGATTCAGTTCAGCTGCACTTCCTAGGAGTTGAGTCTACTTGGTAAAAGTTCATGCCCATCTTCAGGGTCATTTCACTCCAGCTCATTATTTTTTTTTGTCTTTTACATGCAACTTGTCAGTAGCCAATATTCTTCTCATTTTTTATCATTTTATTTTCTATTCACTTATTTCCTATCTCTTTCTATCGTGATATTAATGAATGAATGGGTACACAGGTGGAGACATATTATTGACACTTTCCATTTCTGGACTTTATTTAAGATAAGATAATATGGCCTACCTATAATTCCAGATTTTTATCTATCAGTCCATTGAAACAAAGGTCCAGAAGAAAATACTTTGAGATCAATTTTATGAACATAATATTTAAAAAAATGTGATATCTGTGGCTCCTTCCGAAGTCTTCCACTATTTTCCACACCCTAAATTTTTCATTAGCTCTTGTATAATCCTTGTTGGGCTCTATTCTCCCATGTTATTGCCCCATCTTTGGGGCTTATTTGTGTCCCATGACTCTCAGCAACAAGTTCACATTGGTAAGAAATTCTGTTTCTATGTCGATGTGTCATTGAGTTCATGACACAGGGTGTTATACTCTAGTGTTTCAAACCACATGATGTATTTTTTAATCTACTATGTAAACTATCACTTGTTCTACAAAATACCGTAGTGGCTACATTTCAAGTCTTCCCTGATGTGAGAGCAATTTCTGAGAAATGTCCATTTCTTTAAACTTTTCACAAACACCAATCTGAAAATAGTTTCAGAATCCCTTGGATCAGGCTTATACTTTTCCATAGCTTATTATTGCTTATAAACTCCAGCAGATGTAGAAGGCCACCCTGCATGTCACAGGGATAAGCTCTCTGTGGTCACTACTAAAGTATATTGCTTGAGTCTTATTTTTTTATGACTGCTCCATATACTTTTGATTGATATGTAAGTAATGGAGTAATTTTCAATGCTCTTTTCTTGTCTAGATGATATCTGATATGTTCTTAGACATATGGTTAGAGATTCCCTCTGAGTTTGTAAAGAAGAGATCCAATACATTTGAAGACCTGTCATTCATTCACAAAGCCTTGCATTGGAGATAATACAAGTTCTTGGTGGGGTGTGTGGAACTGAGAAGTGAGCTTGATTTTCTGGTTCAGAGTTTAAAATAAATATCTGGTAGAAAATATAGCTTTTCAAAATCTTTAGACATACCCAGTACCCAGTGAGTTTTCTTTCTAAGAGATTATTCCATGAAGGTAAAGAGGTGATTCAGTCAAATAGACAGTTTCTCATGTGGGTAAATTTTGATGCCCTTTACTAATAGATTTGAGTTTCCAACTTTCTAAAATCTCTGCCCAGCTATTAAACGATGGAAATTTATGTATAAAATGTGTTCAGAGAATACATTATTCCATATACCTTTCCAACAACTGCTTCTGTAAAACCTAATGGCAAGTGTAGCACTAAAAAAATAGAAATGCCTATCTTCTGCATATCACAATAATAAAAAGGGCAGAACTGTACTGCCTCCAGAACTGTAGTTCTTTCTAAAATGTATTTGAGCTTTGGATGTGCTTGCTTAAGTGTGCGATTGAGCTAATATTCTTCCTTTTGTGGTAATGATTACTTGAGCATGGTCTGAGATTTTTTTTTTTCCAAAGGAAGTACATTCTAACGATTGCTTAATATCTGGCAGTCATTTAAGCAAATGAAAGAAACATTTGATTTTTTTTGCACCATTTTCCATCCAAATAACAATATCAAAGCAAAAAAAAAAAAAAAAAAGATATCCAGACACTGGTTATGAAAATATAGGAATTGTGACAACAGCCAATTAATTCCCAGAAATTCTCTCAGTTTCATAAAATTTTCCATGATAATCATGTATCGGAAAATCTCCTGATAAAAACAGGAGTCACAGTGAAGTTCACAAGTCAAATCAACCTAAACTCTCTTCTTTCTAAGACAGAAGAAGGCCCATCGAATGAAGTGGCATTCATAAAACAAAAACAAGAAAGGAAACAAAAATCGGTCTACAAATACCTGATATACAACAGCTCGGATAGAAGCGCACTGCTGAGAGGTTACTGAGTGCCTAAAGCGCCTCACCATTCATCACACCTCTGGTCTGAGAACTTCTAGAAGGAGAATTTTAGCCAGTTTCCTCAAAGGGTTTCAGTACAGGTATTCACTTGTCTCCAAGACTTAGCTGTGGTTTCTAGAGCATCACACCCAGAAAATGTACTCTCCACTGGAAACGTACCTTCCTCTTTACTGTGCCACGGAGACAATAGAAAGATACATTTTAGAATGAAGAAACTCTGGGTTATTTCACAGTCTCCTTTCCTTAGAGCAACCTTGGGGCTTTAAATAAGTACCTTACAAAGTTAAGTAATATGTGTTTAGACTGTGGAACACTCCTTAGATGCATGATTATATTCATTTTGAGTGACTGTATTTCCTCCCTCCCTACAGAGAAATGCAATCATAAGGCCCTCTTACATATACACTCGTAGGAATCATTTAAAAAAAATTCTCATGGAATAATATTCCTTTGATCACTTCACACATACTATTTTGAATCTCAGACTTTGGCCATATATTCAGTTAATTTAGTTTGAATGAAATAAACAACTGGTTTAAGACCCTGCTAAACTGGATCCAAGTTAGCTTCTTTTTCTCATTCTCTCTCTCTCATTGAAGACATAGAGATCATCTGTTTTTAATTTGGATCTTGAAGAAGACACTATTGTTACCAAAGTAGAATGTTATACACAATGATTTGCATCAAGATTTTTTTCACTTAGTAACAATGCAAACATCTTCTTTTCAAGAAAAGTCCTCTAATTAGATTAGTTGTATTTTTTCTATAGTACTAATATTCAAATAAAGTCTCAAAAGCATATGGAATACAAATGTCCCATGCCTCACCAACTTTTGACTACACACTTTTTTGTGCACCTAGATTATGTTTGCAGGAGGCACACTAACTTCAACATGTAAGTCATAAGTTATTGAACAGTTTTTTTCATCTATTTTGGTATCCAAAATGAATGTATGCCATGAGCTCAAAGCCATTCAATTATTGTGATAAACTGGAGGCAACAAGTTCTATTTGCCAAATACTTTCACATTTCTGCCTAGACACATGAAAATATTTATTTCTTTGACCCTCAGAGAGTGTGGAAGTGGCTATTTGACTTGGTTCAATCAATGAAATAAGAGAAACAATTTCGTACTGCTCCTAGAAATATAAAAGTCACTACATTAGACATGAAGCTGGCTTCTCTTGGTAATGCTGAAGAGATTATAGACATATGTGTCAAAATGAAACTTCCATCATCTCAGGCCCTTGAATTACTCAGAGGAGGAAAGCTCTGAGTGTATTGTCAGAGCAATATAGATTTTGGGGTTTTCTGTTTTGTGTGTAGGCATTGCTCAATAAATACTTGTGGATTTGAAAAAAAATCTGTAAGAATACACTGTGGTTTTAGTTAGCTGAGTTTAGGAAATCTTTTGTTACTTCAGCATAGTCTTCTGTATGCTGACTGCTATGAATAACATCCCTATCAATTTTCCATCTCTTGTTTTTTTTCTCTTTAGTACAGATGTTATTTTGGCCACTGGGTGCTACTGAGTGTCACTGAATATTATGTGACCACCTGTATTCTACAGATGTGGCATAAACATCCAGTTCCTTTATAGGTTCTAGATTCTGTGCATAGGAAAAGGAGATCACCTTCTTCCAAACCCTGCTCTGCTTAACAACCAAAGAACTCTGCTGATATTGACTTTTCATAGAATCTCTTCTTAACAATTTCTATAGCTTCATCACGGTCCTTGTTCTGAATATCACTGAGATTTTTCACTCTTTTTTTCAAGAAACTCAATTTCAAATTAAGTGATTAAGTTGGAAAGATACATTATATGGCCTTTCCCATTCACCTATGCTTTTTCTTGCTCCTCTACCACACACATCTTTTGTTCACATATTAAATTAATGTTCCCATACCAGTCACTGCATGTAAGTAATTAGCAGTGGTAAAAGTGTAGGTATGTTTTTCAGGCTAATGTGTTCTGAGCCATAATTAATCCAGCTAAAAATATTCTGATGCCAGCAATAAATTGATAATCCAAAACTCAGTGCCTTACTTTTTCCTGTCTGCCCTCAGAGCTGATAGAGGATTTTTGAAATACATTGAACTATATAATCTCTTCTAATCTAAATAAGAACTATTCCATCATAGGATGGAAATATTATATGGTTTCTTCAATTATTTACTACAAGATTTGTATTATATTAGGTTTCCATAACTGTTGTGATATTATCCAAAATAGTTAATTTAGAAAAGATTTTAGAAGTTCCAGTTCATGACTGATTGGCTCCATTATTTGGGGCCTCCAGTGAGGTAGCACATCATGGTGGGACTATATGATGGAATAAAACTGTTTACCTCAGGGACAGGAAGCCAAAGAGAAAAGGAGAGAGGAAGGGTCTGGGGTCCCACAATCCCCAATGATGTGAGGACTGTGTTTTAGTTAGCCTTTCCATCACTGTGACCAAAATACCCACAGAGATCAGCTTAGAGGAGAAGAAGTTAATGTGGAGCTCATGGTTTCAGAGGTCTCAGTCCATAGCTGGCTGATGGCTGATTCCATTGCTCTGGGCCTCAGTTTAGGTAGCACATCATGGGAGGAAGTTTTCCTCTCCTCATGGCATCAAGGAAGGGGGCGGGTGGCTTGAGGACACATGTACCCTTCCAGGGCAGGCCCCAATGACCCAACCCTTTCAGCCATGCCCCTCCTACCTAGCTACCACACAGTCTGTCCCTTCAAACAAGGATAGACTGATGAGATTGCATCTAATCATTTTACAGCTGAACATTCCTGCATTAACGTTAGCTTTGGGGGAGACACATCACATCGAAATTATAACAAACCTCTTACAAGAGCCCACTTCTTGAAAATTCTGCTGCTTCTCAACAGCACACTATGAGCAACAGGCCTTGGGGGACATTCAAGATCCAAATAATAGCAAGTATTTTCCCAACAGCTTGCCTTTATAAACAATGCTAATTCATTTCAAATGGTACCTTTAGGGGGTCATCTGGCTATTATATGTTAAGCCCACTCATATAAAGTTATAATTTCAGGAATAAGCAATAGAATAATTTTTTTTTTGATACTAAGGATTAAACCCAGAAATTCTCTACCACTGAACTACATCCCCAGCCATTTTTATTTTATTTTTTTAAGTTAAGACAGGTCTCATGAAGTTTCCCAAGTTGGCCTCCCATTTCAGTCTCCTTCCTCAGTCCCCTGAGTTGCTGGGATTACAAGTATAGTCACAGCATTGAGCAATATGAAATTCTTATATTGGAGTGAAAACTTCAATTCTCTGTGAATGATTTGTTCTGAGTTTAAAAAATTTTTTTAATAAAAGTTTCCATAGCATAACATTTTGCAGTAGATTTTATTCTTTAAAAGCAAACAATAAAGACTACATGTAATAGCACAATATCATGACTAATAACATAAGCTATAGATTAATGAACATGGTGGTTGGGATAACTGTAAATCTGTGATATTAAAGGGGTTTTGATCTAACTTCTTTAACACTTTGAAACCAGTTACTCATATCATTTATCTTAGTTGTACTACTTCAACGTCTTTGTGAAATACCAATTTTGCAGGGGTACACTTTCAGAGAAGATGACAACAGAATAAGGAAATAGTGGTTATGCTTTACAGAGGGCTGTGCTTATTAGTGTTTCAATGCACTTGAATTGAAGTGTCAAGAAATCACTGAAAATGAAGCTGGCAGTGGTCAGACAATGTGTCCTGATCAAGTTTACTAGACAAGCAGGAAACTGCACAAAGGTACTTACCATGAAATATCACAATCGGACTTGAATTCTGGAATAAAACTGTTAGTGATTTATACATAACTTACTGTAGTTTATTTCAGAATTCCTTCTACCTTTATTTTTTAATGATGCCAATTAATTTTATTTTTACACCAAACAGTTAAAAGCTTATGGTTTCTTCTAGATTTGTGACTATTACAAAGTAAGAAGCTTACCTATATTTTCTGGAGAAGGAACAGGAATTTTTAAGTGTGTATTATGCTTTTGTATATCTTAATACTTTGTCTAATTTTGTTATGTTATTAGATTTTTCCTTTTTTTACTTTTCTTCTAAACCCAGGGGCACTTAACCACTGAGCCACATCCCCAGTCCATTTTATTTTTAATTGCAAGACAAGTTCTCACTAAGGTGCATAGGGCCTCACTAAGTTGCTCAGGCTGGCCTCAAACTTGTAGTCTTCCTGGCTCAACATCCTGAGCTGCTGGGATTATAGGCATGATCCGTTGTGCCTGGAGTCATTTAATTTTTCAAATATGTATTAAAAGAGTGTTTGAAAATAGGCTCATTTTAAAGGTTGGGGGAGTGAGATGGGAAAAGATGAAAGAAATCACAAAGAACACAATTAAAAGTGGTGCAGACAGGATGTGAAACTGTCAGACTCCCAAACTTTGCACTACATATTAGAGACCACCGGAGTTCAGAGGACTCTGCAATACATTTCTGAGATGTAGTAGCATACATAGTGTCACAAGTATTCATCAGTGAATAAAAATGCAGCATAATATACAAATGTTCTTACAACTAATGTAAAAAATGTTCCATCTTTATTTAATGCTAATTAAATTTCTGATTAGTAAAAGAATCTGCTACAACAAATTATCTATCACTTCTATGATTTATACTTTAAATCATAAGATGTATAAATAGGCATTTAAAAAGTCCTCAAAATTTTTCTAAGTTTGTCCAAATTAGAGAAATGAACTATTTTATGTCTATATTGACAAGCAAGGCCCAAAGTATGTATTTTCTAAAGTCGAGGTTGTTGAATTCTGATCTCATTATTTATTTTTATTTGTCTTTCCTTTTATCATTGTATTTATTAATTAAATCCATTTTCTGTAGTAACCTTTTCTGATACTCCTTCATTAGATAAGTTTTAACATTGCCTTAAGGTGTTTGTAATTGATTAGCCACGTGTTTGTGGATTTTATGGTGTTGCATTACTGAAGAAAGACTCTTTAGACCAAAAAGAATTTCAGTTTTGATAATGATCCTAGTGACCTTTTTCTTGTATAAGGTACACATGCTAAACTCATAGATGTAACTAAATGCACCTATAAGAAACTGAAGCATGCTATAATTTTTCTCTAATGACTTGCACTAAAGTAGTATGTTGAAGATCAGACTGATGTTAGAGAAAGCCTAAAAGTGTGAGCACATAAACCTTCTATCCTGTAGTCAAGATGTTACAAGGCATGCCCAAGAAAAGCAATGCACAGCATTGAGGGATTACCAAAACCTACATTTATAAGTCTCGGTACGATAATTCTGTTCTGAGAACTATCACAGCAACCAAGGAGCTACCTCTTAAGTTTAATCTCTTAGTGAATTTTAGGCTCCATGATTGGAAGAATTCATAGAATGTTCTTTGTTTTTATATTTTTTAAATTGTACCACAACCATTACCAACTTTGGCATCAACCACTAATTAAACAACAGCATCACCAAAACCCACCGCCACCACCACTAACCGCATCATCTGAAAAGTGCAATACCAATTCCATTATCATTAGTGCTATCATGACCAACAATAAAATCACAATTACCACCACCAACAACAATAATGAAAAAGTGTTTAATGAGAATATAAAGGCTTTGTATTTCCTCTCTGTGTTACCATCTCCAAATGAAGAATTTAGTCTTTGTTTCATTAGGACACTTGAATATCAATAATTTTATTAGACATTTGGAAAGTCATTGAGAACATGTACACTGGAATTGGATAATTGTTGCTGCATTAAACAGAATTTTTTGTTTCCTGTGGTGGTTTAAGTTATATAAAAAAGCTTCAAAATATTCTATATGAAGTTAGAATATTTAACAAAAATGATACTCAATCTAACTTTATTATTATTATTATTTTGGTACCAAGGTTTTAACTCAGGTGCACTTAACCCCTAAGTTACATCGACAGTTCTTTTTTGTATTTCATTTAGAGATGGGGTCTCACTGAGTTGGTTAGCACCTTGCTAAGTGGCTTAGGCTGGCTTTGAACTCAAGATCCTCCTGCCTCAGCCTCCCGAGCCATTGGAATTACAGGCGTGCACCACCTAGCCTGGCTCAGTCTAACTTTTAAGCACAGAAGTAAACATTATACATGTCTACATAGTTCAGAGAACAATGTAAGAATGTATTTTATATTCAATAGAAAACCTTAGGCATCATTTCGAGGGACTCAATGACAAATCAGAGTTATTAGTCTTCCAAAGTCACTTGTCAATATCATTAACTAACATTTTAGTGGCAGTTTTAATTTTTCTTTTTTATTTCTAGAACTCTTTTAAATTAATAGAAAAGTTAAAAAGGTAATAGAGTTCTCATAAGTCCTGAATACCAATTTCCCTTAATTTTAATACCATACAGTAGTATGGCATGTTTGCTAAAATCAAAGACCAATAATGTTTGACTAAAATTTGTTCTTTATTCATTTTTTTTCTTAGATTTTACTTAACAACCTTTATGTGTTCCACAGTCCTTTTCTGGGTTATGACATCACAGTTAGCTGCCATGGTGCCTTAGAATTCTTATGTATGACTAGTTCTCAGATTTTCCTTGTTCTTGATACTCTTGCTAGTTTTGAGGAATACTGGTCTAGTATATTGTAAACTGCCTTTCTATTGAAATTTGACATTCTTTCTCATGCTTAGACTAGGGTGTGTGTTTCCCAGAGGACAATCACAAAGGAAAAGTATCACTCTCATCACAACCGATCAAGGATTTGTAACACCAACATGACTTTATGGTTGATGTTTTAGTTAGATTTTTCACTGCTGGAACTAAAAGACCTGACCAGAACAATTTTAAAGGAGGAAAAGTTTATTTAAGGGCTTATGGTTTCAGAGGTCTTAGTCTATAGAAGGCCAGCTCCATTCCTTGGGGCTCAAGGTGAAGCAAAACTTGGTGGCAGAAGAGTGTAGTAGAGGGAAGCAGCTTACATGATGAGGGAGCAGAGAGAGACTGCACTCTCTAGATACAAAATAGCCACACCCCCATGAACCACCTCCTCCAGCCACACCCCACCTGCCTCCAGTCACCACTCAGTTAATCTCATCAGGGATTAATTCAGGGACTGGGTTAAGGCTCTCATAACCTAATCATTTCTCCTCTAATTCTTCTTGCATTGTCTCACACATGAGCTTTTGGGGGGACACATCACGTTCAAACCATAAGAGTTGTCAATGCTCTTCATCACCTGGCTGCTGTGTCCATCAAAAGTTATTTTCCCCTCACCTCTCCATACCACACTCTATGTAAGGAAGTCCCTATGCGCATCCCACACCTAAGAGGTAAGGAATAATGCTACAGCTCAATGTGAATCAGGTATCTACATAAAGGATTTCAAATTCTTCCATGAGAGATTTATCTCTCATAATAGAGTCTTCCACTTCTACCCATTTATTTAACTGTATGATTATCCAATTCCAGTGTACATGGATAATGGTTTCATAATAGATAATGCATAACCTGGTGAGAAACAATCTTTACAACTAAATTATCATACATATGTATAGTTCCTTCTGTCTTTATTCTTAGAGACTCCACTCACACCTGAGATTACTTAGTTTAGCATCTTCCCCCAACCGAATTTATTCACTGATGTTGTTTTAGAGATTTGTAATAGATTATTTATTCACTTTCTGCATTCCCACCCTGTGATCTCAAGATCTCTTAAGTCATTTTTAAAATTTATGAACATTAAAGTTTAATTTCATGCTGTAAACTTTTATGGCACTTAACAGATGCACAGTTTCATGTATCCAACTTTACCATATCATGCAGAATAGCCAGACTGCCCCAAAACCTCCCTGTGTTTTACTTAAACACCACACCCCATCTCCCTCCCACCGAACTCCCAGGAACCACTGACCTTTTTATTGACTCTATTACGTTTTATGTATAATCATTAAATTGGAGTCATACAGTCTGTAGTCTTTTCATACTGATTTCTTCCACTCAACGATGTATATTTAAGTGTCATCTATTCTTTCCATGTCTTGATCACACATTTGCCCATTTCTATTGCTGAATATTCAAATATTCCATTGTGTAGATTCATCAGTTTTTTAAAAAACATTTGTCTATTAAAAAGCTTCTTGGTTACTGCTGAGTGTTGTAAATGATGAATGAAGTTTCTTTTAATCATTTGTATGGAGCTTTGTGTGTGTGTGTGTATGTGTGTGTGTGTATGGACATTTTGTCAAATCGGTTGAACATGTTTCTGGATGATATTGCTGGGTCATGTGGTAAGACTATGTTTACTTCTGTAGGCAACTGCCAAACTATCTTCCAAAGTATCTGGACTAACTTACAGTCCCATCAACATTTAATGAGATTTTCTATTGCTCTACTTCCTCTTCAATTAATAGAATTGTCAATTTTTTAGAGATTAGTCACTGCAAGTCCTGTTGTAGTATAAATTTGTAGTTCCCTAATAACAAATGATGTTGAACATCTTTTCGTATACTTATTTGCAATTTGTATGTTTTTATCGGTAAGGTGATTATACCTTTTATTTTCTGTTTTCTTTTAATTGATTTTCTCATTTTAAGTGTTTCTTGTTCAGTTTGGATAAATCCTCTTCATTAGAGATATGTTTTGTAAAGATTTTCCCCATGAATGACTCTTCTTTCTAGTCTCAGAGAATCATTTTCAAATTTTAGCCAATTACAACTTAGCTACTTTTCCTCTGATGTATGGTGTTTTTGGTATTTTATCTAAAATTTCATACAAAAATTCAGTCTACATATATTTTTCTCCATGTCTTCTTCCAAGAGTTTTATATTTTACTTTTACATATATAATACATTTTTAGCTGATCTTTAAAGGTATAAGGTCTGTATTTAGAAACTTTCTTCTGAGGGGTGAAATGGGACATATGGATGGACAATTGTCAAGTGCCACTGCTTGAAGACCATTCTTTCCATATTGAATTCCCTTTGCCTCTTTGTAAAAGTGTCAGTTGATTATACCTGTGTGGGTCTATTCATTTTATCTGTTTCTTTACTATTTTACCATTAACATTCTATCCTGACAACTGAAACTTTATGGTAAGTCCTGAAAGTCGGTAGTATGAATCTCCTGATTTTGTACTACATTAGTATTCTTTTGACTATTTTAGGTCCTTTTATTTTCTTTATAAACTTTAGAATCACTTTTTTTAAAAATAACTTGAAGGGGTATGAATTAGAAATGAAATGGCTTTATAGATCAAACTGAGAAAAACTGATATTATTCTTTATATTGACACTTCTAAACCACAAAAAGGTAATCTCTCTCAATTTTTAAAACCATTTTAGTTTTTGCCTAAGAGTGTTAGTTTTCCATAGAGTTGGTGCGATATATTAAGTTACACCAGAGTTGTGTGTGCTTTAGTGCTGTTGTAAATAGCACTGCCTTTGTCTTATTTAAAATTTGTTTATTGTTAGTAAATAAAAAAATGAATGTTTTGATATTTAAGTTATATCTTATTGGTTTGCTTGAATATTAGTCTCAGAAGATTTTTGGTCAGTTTTTTACAGAATCTATACATGAGAAATTATGATATTTGCAGAGAAAGATAGTTTTATTCTTTTCTAGCTTTATGCATTTAACTTGCTTAACCCTTTGCAGTAATAGGATTTCCAGTATGAGGTTGGAAAGGATTGGTTAGAGGAAATGTCCTTGCCTTGTTATGATCCAAAAGGGAAAGATTCTAATTTTTTGCCATTAAGCATGATGTTTACTATAGATATTATTTTTTTTTCAGATTTTTTAAAACAAGTTAGGAAGGTCCTATCTATCACTACTTTGCTAAGAGTTTTAGTCTAGAAGGAGTATCAGATTTTGTTAAATGACTTTTTCTGTATCAATTCACATGACCACCTGATTTTCCAGTTTAGTCTCCTAATATGGTAGATCACACTGATTAATTATAAATGTTGAATCAATATAGCTTCAATGGCATAAATATCCTATAGTTTTGGTACATGAGTTTTAATGTAGTTGGGGGCACTTTTGCCAAGATTTTGAGATTCCTTGCATATGTGTTCATGAGACGTATTGTGTACTTTTCATTTAATATAATGTCTTCATCTGATTTTAATATTAAAATAATTCTGACCTTATATAAAGAATTAGGAAGTGATCCCTCTGCTTGTCTTTCTTAGAAGATAGTGTGGAAAAATTATTGAAGTTCATTATGAAATTATCTTGACTGGGTACTTCTTAATGCTATTGGGTGTTCATATAATTTTGAAGTAAATCCAGGGTCCTTCAGGCTACTTTTTTTCCTTCTGCAAATTCTGGTAATTGATGTTATTCAAGAAATGAGTCAAAATAAATAAGGTATCTGCTGGTGCAATGAAGTAAAGGAAAACTCACTCATAGAGTATTGTAAGCCGTGAGTGAGCTGAGCCAAGAAGCCACTGGACTCCTCATTCATTAATGGTGATAAGCAAGTAACCCTAAGGGTCAGTAAGAATAAATTTAATATAAAAATACAAGATGTTTTTCTCCCATTAATGTCTAACTTTCCTTCCTGGATAGTGTCTAATTTTATCAGAAAAGTTCTGCTTACAGAACTGAGATAGTAATTGTGCATAGCACATATTGTTTTGAATTTTCCTACACCCTATTTCCTCACAAGATCTGTCTTTATAAAAGCATCCACACGTACAAGATGGAGCCATAATACAACATGGAGCCACTCATGGCGATCAATTTGCTTCACTGTGAACACCACAGAATCACACAGAATACAATCACAGTTGTATTTTAGTTGTGTTTTTATTTCAATAGTTCTAAGTGCATACTTTACAAAATATCACCTCAAATTTCTTTCATTCATGTGTCACTTTTAAGTAAATTGTTTAATCTCTAAATGTCACAGAAATTTTCATTTGTCTTTTCGTTTCTAATTAGTCCCAACGTGCTAAGGTTTTCTGTTCTTTTAAATTTGTAAGGATGTGTTTTATGTCCCAGAATGCAGTCAATCTTGGTAAATCTTCTCTGTGAGCTTGAGAAGGATGTAAATTCTCTTGTTGTAGAATGGAGTATTCTATAAATACCAATTAGACCAAGTTGATAAATATTTCTGTTGAAGTCAACTATACCTCTATTGATTTTCTTCCTGATCATATCAAGAAATAACACAAGGCTGTTAAAATTTCTTCTATAGACTGAATGTTTCTGTTAATTCCTCAATACATATGTTGAAACCTAATTCTAACAGTGAAAGTAATTGGAGGTGGTGTCTTTGAAAGGCCATTAGATGATGAGGAATGCGTTGTTCCTCCCAGGAAAGAAGCTCCAGTGGCTCCCGGGACATCCCTCACCCTGTCACCATGTGAGGACACAACAAATACGACCATATAGGAACCATGAAACAGGTCTCCACCACTGAATCTGCAAACATCTTTCTCATGGACTTCCCAGCTTCCAGAACTATGATAAAGTAAGTTTATTTTGCTTATAAATAACCTAGTCTATGGTGTTTTTTTCATAACAGCTACATAAACAGATTAAGATAGTCTCCAACTATAGCAGTGGGGTTTTCTGTTGCTTCTGCTCTTAGTTACAAAGTCAGTTTGGCACTCTGTTAGGTGCGCATATGTCAAAGATTATTATCTGAAGAAATTCTTTATTATTATTCTGTGCTCTCTTTTTATAACTAGCAATATTCCTTTTTCTAAAGTCTGCTTTCTCTGAAAATCATAGCTATTTCAGCTTTCTTATGATTATTCTTTTATGGTGTATCTTCCTCCAGTCCTTTAAATATAACCTGTCTTTGGAGTAGTATTCTTATTGGCAATATATAGTTAAGCCTTGCTTTCTGTCTGTTCTGATGATCTGCTTCAATCAGTATACTTAGACCATTCACATTTAAAATGACTATTGATAGAGTTGAGTAAGTATCTATGATGTAATTACTTATATTTTATTTATTGCAGTTGACTTCTGCTTCTTTGCTCTCCCACACATTGTCTTTTTTTTTTTTTTTTTTGCCTTGTATCACTTTATTTAGGCATCTTATATGATTTCATTTCATATCTTTTCTTGGCATATTAATTATACTCAATTTTTTTAGAAATTTATCTAATTGCTAATGTTGCAGTGTTGGGAGATGGGGCCTTTCACAGTTATAAAATGATTTTTCATGAGACTGGATTAGTTCTCATAGCAACAGATTATTTCTCAATAAAGTATCTGGGTCAATTTGTCCTCTCCTATCTTCTACACATACCTGCTCATTGATCTTACATACACTTCTGTCACATGATGTCATCTGCCATGTCATCACGCAGCAGGAAGCCCTCACAAGATGTAGGCAGGTGATCCTGAAATTCCATGCCTCCAGACTGTGAGCTGAATAAACCACATTTCTTCATAAGTTACCTAGTCTCAGGCATTTTGTCACAACAACAGAAAATGG